>NW_028327182.1:48685000-53685000 GCF_987537825.1 Furipterus horrens
TTCTTACCCAAAATACAACTTCAGATGGCACAGGGTGCAGTATATACCCTCCCATGACAGATAATACTTGAACCCTGATGTTTCACATACATGGAATGCATTCCTCCCCCAACCCCCAGAGAGCCCAGCTGTGGGATGGGCAGCAGGTGCAGTTCCCCTTACCCTTGGTATCACAGATGCATTCTGTCTGTGTGCCCTGGTCCTGCCAGGACAGGTGTTCTCCATCATCCTTCATGAAAGATGTAGAAGGCTTCGTGACATAATAAGGAGACTTGCTAGCAGGTTCCAAGATGGGAGGAGGAACAGTGAGGAAGGTGGTCACCTGCGAGATGCCAGCAGGTGGGCTTCTGTCAGAGGGGAGCACAGAACTCAATCAACTTCCAAACAGGGGCCAGGTAGGAACCCAGGGCCATGGCCTGCTGGGAAGCTGAGGTGGTGGCAGCTGCTGTCCAGCTCCTGCAGACTTCTGCCGATCCCAGATAGTGGAGGTCACAGGGTAGAAAGTACCAGATTGTGGATCACAGAAAATAGGCCTGCGTGTCATTTTGGGCAGCAGAGCCCCATGTTGCCACATGCTGCTTCACTTAGAGTGGAAGAATCTGTGGGTGCCTTCAAAGGCCAATGGGCCAGGCTTCTATAACTGACAGGCCAATGTTTCAAAATACTCTCTGTCCTTTCTGGCTCATTGTTCCAGTTGTCCTTCCTGCCTCATAGCTGCCTCAGACATAGTGGAAAAAAATACCAAAGTAGATGTTACAGTAGATAACATCAAGCTCATCATCAGGTGAGGACAAAATGAGGGTGGGGGCAATGTTGGTTGCTGTTTGTCCCCTCTCGTCTTTCTACTACAAACACCACCATCATTGAGAATGGTTTCTGGAGGACCTGATGACAGGGTTTTTGGTGTGAGGTGGAGGCCGTGCTATCTGATAGCTCATAATGAAAAGGGACTACCCCAACACACCAGATCATACTTTCTTAGGAATCTCTGACTTTTAACTGGGGGCAAAAAACTCTAATTCAAGGAATAAAAAGGATTTTTGGGGTACTTTGGCTTTGAAGTCATCTCATGTAAACTGCCCCAAGAGTTATAAGGGAAAATGCCAAACATAAATGGGCATTAACTATGGTTGGTAGAAAAACATAGACTTTGATATCAGGTGGTTTGAGCTTAAATCTTGACTTGCATGATAGTGGAGCAATTTTGGGTGATTTACTGAACTTCCATGCCTCAGTTTTTGCACCTTTTTGAAAATCATACCTCCCCCCTTGGGTCCCCTCAGGTGAGGACAAAATGAGGGTAGGGGCAATGTTGGTTGTTGTTATTCTCATAGGGGAAGTAAGAAGTTCAGTAGCCCTTCCTGAGAGAGGCCAGCCCCTGCTTGTGTCAGAGTTCCTGAATGTAAGGACAAGGAGGGAGTCAGGGACTGCAGTTTGAACATGTGGGTGAAGAGGTTGAAGCAGAGGGGGAGGAGCTGCTCTTTCTCACCAGGAGACACCACCAGAAAGGTGTTTTCTTTCAGGGTCGGTGGGTGTTACAGGCAGGTGTTGTGCTACTTCAAGGGCCCTGTGGGTGGGCCTGGGTCTGTGCTGGCCAGTGGGCTGGGGCAGAGCAGCCGTTCCCTGGGTGTGCCATTTAAAAGGGCCCCAGGGTCAAGTGGCAAGATGCTTGGGTCTTAGTCACATGACTGCAGGGGTCAAGAACTAGTGGACACAGGTGAACTCTTGCCCTGCTCCAGGCCTCAAGGACAGATCAGGAGTCTTCCCTGGACTTTATACTTCTAGAGGGACAATGTCTGTTCTACCTCACTCACCAGGTGCCCACTGCAACCCAAGGAGATAATACAGATCCCCATGAAAGGACCTTGAGAATCAAAGCTGCCAAACAGACACAGGGATTATACTTAAGGTAATATGGATCGCTCTGGTCATCTCCATCTTTGTGTACAGTTACTTAGCACCATCCCTGCCACAACTGCTCTAGTCTGGGATGTTGCAGAGCTTTCTGTGGCCTCAGCACCCACCAGCCTGGGCTAACATCAGCTCCCTGCCACAATGATGAGTGTACAAGGAGGACCCACTGGATACTAGATCCCAGGGAGCTATGATGGTTCCAGGCCTGTTTCTGCAGTTGTTTCAGAGTGAGGAAGGGGCCTCACTGCTTGGGGGACCTTCAGGGCATGAATGTTGAGTGGGAGAGGTAGCCTTCCTATTTATAAAGGACCCATTAAACACTTGACTTGAACCCACTCCCCTTTCTCATCACCTACCGTAACAAACATGAATGTAACACTGCTTGCCTAAAAGGGTTTGTTGAGGGTTCATTCTTTCAGCAACTTTGTGGCAGGAAAATCCAGGGCCTGTCTGAGCACGCCGAGGTCCAGACCTGAACTCTGGGGACCCAAGCCAAAGAACACATGGACAGACCCAGGTAAGGCCCTAGGACCTCTCTGATAGCCATGTTTTCCTCAGGGTCCTAGGAAGAGAAAATCCACTCACCTAAACTATGAAGAAAGGACAGGATGGGTGGGTGTGTTTGAAATAAATCTGATCAGGAATCATGATTCTCATTCTAGGTATGATAAGTTCCCAGGTGGTAGCTCTTGGGGCACAGATGGAGAATAACAATGGTCCTCAGCACTTATTTAGCATGTCTGTGTGCTAACCACTGTTCTAAGTGGGCCCCATGAGTTAATACTCATTTAATTCTCACTCTCAGCCCCATGAGGTTGAAGCTCACTGTTGCCATACTACAGATAAGAAATCTGAGGCACAAGGATATTAAGTGGTTATCCTATGGCACACAGCTGGTGGGTAGAGGAGCTAACACCCAGGCAGTCTGGCTCTGGAGTTCCTCTTCTCAATCACAATCTTTCCAATGGTCACTTCACTGTCAGGCCCCTTCACTGTCACATTGCATAATACTCTGTGAGTGTCAGTAATAGAGATAATGGGGGCTTTGAAAAGCCATTCCCTTTTATACATTGCTTTAATGGGAGTGATCTTTTCAGTTCAGTGTTTCTGTGCTTCTGGAAGTGTGAAGCATGGAATGAGGGGGCCAGTAGAGAGCAGGAGCGGGGATCAGCGTTGCTGGGCCTAAGGATAACCCTGCATGGAGCCCTGAGCCCTTAAGCTGTAATCTGTTACTTCCCAATGCAGAGCTGGGGTTTTATCCCTGCTTCTCACCAAAACCAAACTGGCCTTGTGCTTTCATCATATCTAGTGTCAACTCATTTGTCAAGTGGAGAGAAATAATTATCATTTGGGAAGAGATTGTAAAGACTGAGACTGAGGGACAGGGACTGTAAATCAGTACCCCCCCCCCCAACCACCCCCACACATGTTTAAGGCATTTTTATTATTTATTCCATAGGTGTGTTATTGACTGTCAGTGTGTGCTATGCTCTGTGGCAATTTAATGAAAACTCACTGAATGATCATTTAGACCTTACAAATATACCTGAGCAAGGAAGATCTCAACTTCCCTTGGGCATTCATTCATCTCCTTACCACGAGCATGTGGTGCTTTGCTCTCTTTCCAGAGTTCAGACGCAGTACCCCCTGCCCTTTCATCTCTGTAGATCTGTGTACCAGGGTTCTGAGCTTGGGATGTGTCCCTCACCATGTGAGTAACTGAGTGGCAGAGGGGAGCAGTACTGAGAGGTCCTTTGTGTGTGACTTCCAGAAGATCTCACCCCAATTGAACTCCTCCTTCTTCAGAGGACCTGCTCCCTGCACCTCCTTCCCCTCCCCCAACACCCTGTCTTTGGAAATCTAAAGGCTCCTGAAGCATCATCCACAATCATAAATTTCCATTTATCCAAAAACAAAACTATTACCTTGTATTAAGATTAATCAGGGTTTGCAATGAATAAGTCACCTTGAATTCTATTGGGAAAAAGAAGAGAAAGACAATATTGGAAAAAAAGAAACCATCCTTTTTTTTCTAGTTAAAAAGCTGTTGTTAAATGTATGGTGCTGGGATTGGGGTGGAGAGGTCCTGATTCATAATTTTTATTTTATTTTTACTGTTCCTCAGTGTTGTCTCTATAAATGGTTTCCTTTAGAAATTATGGTGTTGGAATTTAATAAAGTCAAAGAGAACTCAAGAAGATAATTTTCATGCAATCTTAATTTTGGAATTTCAAGTTTGCTGTATTAATCTTTTGGGTTATCACAGGGGCTCTGTCACGGGATGAAGAGTATCTGTACAGAAGAGGTGACTGACATTCAGAGAATATAGATCATTTAAAAATTATTTTTAATTTTGAAGGACCTGTTTGTGTCATTTAGCTACCTGAGTCTTTGCCTTGAATAATATTACATCAAGAATTTTATGTACAATTGTAACAGAGAATGGCATAGTGTAAATAGTAAAGAAATAAGAATCAGAACATTTGAACTTGAAACTTACATGTTCAACACTTACACTTATTCATAGTTTGCTCATGTGACAGAACATGGTTGAGGATTATTACTCAGTTGTTAAAATAATGTCCCCCAAAATTAAGCAACTAAAACAAATATTGAAGTCACATACTAAATTGCAAAAGTAAAATGTAAACTTGTATATAGTATGTTTAAAACAAGAAAAACAAAACAACAAAACAAGGACCACTAGCACCCAATATGAAAACACTAAGAATGGGAGGCACAGATTAAAAATCACTAAAATATTTGAGGGGGGGGGGATAGTTAATTTTTACGAACCAGGGGTATGGACTTGGGGGAGATTGCTGGGGGAGGGGGGTGCTGGGTGGAGGGGAACAAGGGGGAGAAAATTGGAACTGTTGTAACAATATAATCAATAAAAAACATTAAAAAAAAATAAAATAAAATACCCACAAAAAAAAAAATCACTAAAATGTGAACCAGCCTTATTTATATTTTGATGTTGTAGGTTGGGTGATGTTTTCCTGCTTTTCAAATTTTCCATTAAAAATTAACAAAAGAAGATTATATTTGTCTTTATGTCACTCTTCTGAGATTAAAGCATACACACAATTTATTAAAAAGCAGAAGCAAAGGATGGAAAGAGAAAGGAAAGGAGAAAAGAAAAGGAAGTCAGCAGAAGAGAAAGAAGAGAAGGCTTGGGAGTCTTTCCTGGCTTTTCTAATTATTTTCCATGCCCTTGGGGTAGTCACATACCCTTTCTCTAACTCTAGGTTCCTTGTTTGTGAAGTGGGGGCTAAATAATTGCTGGGAGAATTAAAGAAAACAAAAATTGTGAAAGATACTATATACACCCTATGACATTGGACTATGCTCCTGACATTCTTTGGGGCAAGAAACACACAGAAAATGATGCCGTTTGCATGGGAGCAGAGTGAAGGCTGGGGGTGACTGGTTCTGGGGCTCAGCATCTCTCTCCACCAGTAGCTTGATTCAAGACACACTGGTTGGGAAGCTTTGTCAGTCTGTGAACTTTCTTGCTTGACAAGTTGGCTGGCTCTCCCATCCCTTATCAGTATATCTTGTACCTTTCTTCTTAAATACACAATTTTTAGGTTGGAAATGGTCACCAGGAGATCAACTGTCAGTTGGAAACAGTAACTGAATTATAGCATTTAGGGCAAACAGCATTTGGAACTGCTGAAGAGGAGCTATCAAGGGTAAATCAAATCAAATCCAGCAGAAACAGAATTCATCTTTAGGAAGTTCTTGAGTTCTAAAAAACAAAAAGTGTCTCGTTTATAGTGTGGTTTCTTGTTCTATGACAGCATGCTTCTTCCTTCTAGCACCTTCCAACACCTTGTGAGATCAGAAGAGTATTTTTATACCTTACAATTAATTGTATGGTGTGAGAGGGCTAGCACAGCATTTTCAGATAAGTTCTTTCATTTAATTAGCTGTGAAGAAAGGTATTTTTACACATGGAGAAACTGAAACTTAGAGAATGTAAATGACATGCATGCCAAGGTAAAAGGCCCTACCATGTGCTGGATCTTCTGACTCTGACCTCACAGCATTTATATGCATTTTATAAAAACTACAGGTATTTGCTACATTTTGGGGAGAGCAGTCATATCTGGTTATTGGTTACTCAGTGGTAATCAATGCTGAACTTATATTCACATTTCTCGCCTAAACGTATTGGATTTCCACACAAACTATGGGGAAAAGAAGAGAGGGAATGGGAGTAGTTGGTTTGTCCCTACCCCAATTTGTCCCATGCAGTGGGAGTCTCTGAAATTTACCTGTCTGTAGATAGTTGGGTTGGGGGCACATATTCCTCACACATTCTAGTTCACTGAATTTTCTCTTGTCTTTTTGTTATGTTCATTCATGAAATGGGCAATGTGGCCAGGGGAGGAGTGTAAACTACCCTTCATAAGACAATGGTAGGGGAATATAAAATACAATATAATAAATAATAATAATAATAATAATAATGGCTTACACTTAAAGAGGCTTCAAAAGCTATATACCCGGCCTAGTTCATGAAGATTTACATAATTTAACTCCTTCAATTCTCACAAACATCTTATAAGGTAGGCCAATTGTTATTAAGAAATTATAGTTAAGAAAACCAAAACAAAGAGGTTAAGAGGTTTGCCTAACCTTGTGTAACTAATAAGTGGAAAGGCGTTGGCATTCAAACCTAGGAAGTCAAACTCCTGAGAGAGGAAGAAAATAGCTCTTTGTGACAGACTTTTATATCTGTACCAAAGAGACAAATAAATGGAACTTATGCTCTTCTCCCCACACCTGATCTTGTGGCACACATCACTAGCTGATCATGCCACTCTTTCCTGCTGAGCCCAAATGGGGCCTCAGAATCCATCTTAATATAGTGCTCCACCACTCAAGTCTAGGAATTAATCCATCAGCATGAAAGATAGAAGCCCATTTGTCATCTGTAGGCTCATTTTATGGGTTCCAAATAATTCACAAAGTTGGGTGTGTACATGCACGTGTGTATATATATATATACCTGACTAAAAAATGAATAAAATTGAACTGAACTCAATTTGCATTTACTGAGCATCTGCTGTATGGGTCAGGAAGGCACTCTTGTTATGCACTGAGGCTTAAAACAAAGGATAAACCAAGTTATGTTTTAAAGAGGAGACTATTCCACATAAAGAAAATTTGATGTAGAACTCCAAGATGGTGGAGGAGTAAGTAGAAGCTACACTAACTTTCTCCCAGGACCAATCCAGAATTACAACTAAATTGTAGAAAAATCATCCTGAATAACCAACTGAACACTAGCTGGAGAGAAGCCTTATAACCATGGACAAAAATTGTTCACAAACCACTTCACCACAACATGACTGGTAGGGAGTGTGGAGGAGGCGTGAGAAGGCTGGCTGGGCTCCCACAGGTGGCAGCTAAAGTGCCAGAGGGATATTTCAGTGGCTGGGGTTCCCCCAAAGAAGTGTGGGGTCTAAACTCCAAGCTGGGCTCCCCAGCCCACAACACCAGAGCCAGGAAGGAACTCAACTGAACAACAATAAAAATTTTTTTGAAAGTGAGAGAAAAAGAAAGAAAGGAACCTAGATAACATCCAGCTGTGAGAAGCAACGCGGTTTCTTTCTGCCAGGGAGAGGTAGCTGGAGACACAGAGAGCCTCTTGAAGGACCAACACACAAAATGTCATTTGCAGTCATTTACTCTGGACTCTGGCAGAGGGAGGGCAGAGTGAACTAGAGACGTGTGAGAAGAGTCTGGGGCCAATGGTTCTAGGGAGAGAACTGAGGGAACAGCAACCAGGATTTCTGTGCTGAGTCATTCCCCATACTGCAGAAGCCATCTTTCTTTGGCAGAGCATTACCCTCTAGGTGGCATCAGCCTGAGGGAGAGCAATAGCCCTGCCCACAGGAATTACTCTGCCCCATACTATGCAGCTTAAGCCAGAATGCTGTGTACAGTTTGAGACTATATCACTAATTAATAACTAAGACAAATCTCTGGGAGGTCTGAGACTTTAGCTGACCCTCCCCTGCGCCTGGTGCAGGAAAAAGCTGGCCTTAGTGTGCAGCTTGGTTCTTTCTGTACACAACAGGCCCAGCAGAGGGACCCACATGCTGTGGATTGCTGATAGCTCTGAACAGGTTGCCCCGGGGCCAGCCACAAGCAGCATCTGAAAAAGGTCTGATCCAGAGTCTTTGAAGATCTACTTAATACATAGAAACAAACACAAAGCGGCAACCAAAATGGAAAGACAAAGAAACAGGCCCCAAATGAAAAAAACAAGATAATTCTCCATAAGAAGAAATAGATGAAATAGAGGCAAGAAATTTATCAGCTAGTTTAGAGTAATGATTATAAGGATATTCAACAGCATGAAAAAAGACATAGAAACCATAAAAAAAGGACCATTCCAAAATAAAGAATGTAATAGCTGAAATAAATAATACACTGGAAGGAATAAACAGTAGGTTAGGTGAAGCAGAGGATCAAATCAGTGATTTGGAAAACAAGGTAGAAAAAAGCACACGAGCAGAGCAGCAAAAAGTAAAAGGAATTTTAAAAAAATGAGTAGAGCTTAAGAAACACTTTGGACAACCTGAAGCATAACAATATCTGCATCATGGTAATACCAAAAGGAGAAGAGAGTGAGCAAGGGATCGAGAACCTATTTGGAGAAATAATTACTGAAATATTTCCTAATCTAGTGAAGAAAAAATACACACAAGTCCAGGAAGCTCAGAGAATTCTAAACAAGTTAGACCCAAGAGGCCTACACTAAGACACATCATACTTAAAATGTCAAGGCTTAAACACAGGAGAGAATCCTAAAAGCCTCAAGAGAAAGGCAGGTAGTTACACACGAGGAAGCACCAATTAGACTGTCATTTGATTTCTCAACAGAAACATTTCAGGATAGAAGGGAGTGGTCTGAAATATTCATGGTGATGGAAAGCAAATACCTGCAACCAAGGCTACTTTACCCAGCAATGCTATCATTTAAATCAAAGGAGAAATAAGAGCTTCACAGGCAAGAAAAAGCTAATGGGGTTTGTTAACACCAAACCAGTACTGCAACAAATGTTAAAGGGTTTGCTTTAAGAAGAATAAGAAGAAAAAGAGAAAGGAAAAAAAAAAGAGGAAAATATTCTAACAATAAAATGGTACTAAATATGTATCTATCAATAATCTCTTTAAATGTCAATGGCTTAAATGCTCCAACCAAAAGACAGGGTAGCTGAATGGATAAGAAAACAAGATCCATATACATGCTGCCTCCAAGAGACCACCTCAGATTGAAAGATACACACAGACTAAAAGTAAAAGGATAGAAAAAGATATTTCATGCAAATGGAAAGGGGGAAAAAAGCCAGGGTAGCAACAATTATATCTAACAAAATAGACTTTAAAGCAAAGGCTATAGTAATGACAAAGGACACTACATAATTATAAAGGGAGCAATGCAACAAGAGGATATAACCTAGTAAACATTTATGCACCCAATATAATGTTACAGCCATTCGGTAGTTTACAAACAGCTGAGAAATCCCAGCCCCCTACTTCCCCTCCTATATTCTTATGATTTGTTATAACTCTTATGAAGTTGTGTCTTGTAGAGAATTTGGACTTTTTGCAGAGCTGTTTGTCCTGCAGAGAATCCGGCTGAGCAGCCGACTACGACTGAAGATAACCCCGTGAACCTTGTCCCTGTTGTTGCCAGAAGTCATGTATACACCTACCAGCAGCTGCCCCACCTCCACTTCCTGCTGGGGTTGTTTTCCCGTCAAAGGAAAAGACGCTATAAAAACCCAACCCTAATTCCTTTCGGGGTCAGCGCCACTTTGGATACTTCATCTCGGCCCGGCCGCTGGCAATAAACCCTTTGCTTTCCTTACTTCTTGTCTCAGAGTGATTAATCTTGCATCCACAGCTGTAACAATAGGAACACCTAAATATGTGAAGCAAATCTTGATCGACATAAAGGGAGAGATTAACAGGAATACAGTCATAGCCAGGGATTTTAACAACATATTGACTCCAATGACTAGATCTTCCAGACAGAAAATCAACAAGGAGACAGCAGCCTTAAATAACACACTAGATTGAGTAGATTTAATTGCTCATTTCAGAGCATTTCACCCCAAAGCAGCAGAATACATTTACTTTTCAAGTGCACATGGAACGTTTTGTCAGATAGACCACATGTCAGGACACAAAACAAATATCAATAAATTTAGGAAGACTGAAATCATATCAAGCACCTTCTCTAACCACAATGCTAAAAATCAATCACAAGCAGAATGCTGAAAAACACACAAAGGCATGGAAGCTAAATAACGTGTTATTAAAAAAAGAATGGGCCAACAATGAGATCAAAGAAGAAATCAAAAGATACCTTGAGAGAAATAAAAATGAGAACACAACAATCTAAAATCTATGGGACACTGGGAAAGCAATCCTAGGAGGGAAATTCATAGCATTATGAATCTCAAAAAACAAAACAAAAACAAAAACAAAAACAAAACAAGAAAAAGCTCAAATAAACAATCTAACTTCATACTTAAAGGAACTTGAAAAAGAACAACAAAAAAAGTCCAAAGTGAATAGAATGAAGGAAATAATAAAGATCAGAGCAGAAATAAATGAAATAGAGTCTAAAAAAAAAAAAAAGATACAAAAGATCAATGAACCCAAGAGTTGGTTCTTTGAAAAGATAAACAAGATTTACAAACCTTTAACCAGACTCATCAAGAAAAAAAGGGAGAGGACCCATATAAATAAAATTGGAAATGAATGAGGAGAAATAACAGCTGACACCAAAAAATACAAAGCATTGTAAGAAAATATTATGAACAGCTATATATCAAAAAACTGGAGAACCTGGACAAAATGCATAAATTCCTAGAAACATAAAATCTTCCAAAACTAACTCAGGAATAATCAGAGAATCTGAATATACAGATTATACCTACTGAAATTGAAGCAGTAATAAGAAAACTCCCAACAAACAAAGGCCCTGGACCAGATGGTTTCAGAGGTGAAGTTTACCAAACATTCCGAGAAGAACTAACACCTTTTCTTCTCAAACTATTTCATAAAATTCAAGAGGAGGGAAGTCTTCTGAACTCATTTTATGAAACCATCATTATTTTAATTTCAAAACCAGATAAAGACACTACAAAAAAGAAATTTATAGGACAATATCTCTGATAAACATAGACACTAAAATGTTCAGCAAAATATTAGCAAACCAAATACAGCAATGCATCAAAAAGATCATACACCATGATCAAGTGGGATCTATTCTGGGAATGCAAGGTTGGTACAACATGTACAAGTCAATAACTGTGATTCACCACATAAACATAAACCACATGATCATATCCATAGATATAGAAAAAGAATTTGATAAAATCCAGCACCCATTTATGATAAAAACTCTTAGTAAAGTGGGAATAGAGGGAACATACCTAAACATAATAAAGGCCATATTTAACAAACCCACTGCCAGCATCATACTCAATGGGCAAAAACTATAAGTATCCCCCGTAAGATGGGGAACAAGCCAAGGATGTCTGCTTTCACCTCTCTTATTCAACATAGTACTGGAAGCCCTAGCCACAGCAATCACACAAGAAGGAGAAATAAAGTGTATCCAAATCAGGAAGAAAAGGAAGAAGTAAAACTGTCATTATTTTTAGATGACATGATACTATACATAGAGAAGCCCAAGGATTCCAAGAAACCCTTTTGCACTGTTGGTGGGAACGCAGATTGGTGCAGCCACTGTGGACAGCAGTATGGAGATGCCTCCCCAAATTAAAAATGGATCTGCCTTTTGACCCAGTGATTTCACTTCTGGGTATATATCCAAAGGAACCCAAAACACTAATTTGAAAGAACATAAGCACCCCCATGTTCATTGCAGTGTTATTTATAATCTCCAAGATATGGAATCAGCCCAAGTGTCCACCAGTAGATGAGTCGATAAAACAACTATGGACATTTACATAATGGAATACTACTTACCCATAAAAAAGAAGAAATTTTAACGTTTGGAACAGTATGGGTGGACCTGGAGGACATTATGCTAAATGAATTAAGCCAGTCAGAGAAAGATAAATACCATATAATTTCACTCATGTGTGGGATCTAATGAACTAACTGAACTAACAAGCAAAATAGAGACAGACTCATCGATGGAGAGCAGAATGACTGTGAAGGGGGTGTTGGAGAAGGGGTGGAGGGTTGGAGCAAAAAAGAAAAAGGACTCATGGACATGGACAACAGTGTGATGATTGTGGAGGGTAGGTGGGCATAAAGGGACTACATGGTAATGAAAAAAAATAAAGTAAAAAAATAAAAAGAAATTTTAATGTCAATTCTTTTGAAAAGTTGAGAATCCTCTCTTAAACCTCTTATATAATGTTTTTGTTGTAGATAAAGGCACTTTTCTGTGTGCCTTTAGAGGCATTTAGCGTTCCACTGCCGTTTTTTCAGTGTCTCTCCAATTTTTCCTAGCAAGGCATTTATTTGCAAAGCTCTTGTTTTATACACAGTTCTATTCTTCACAGCATTGTATTTGTTTTACTATAGTGGGTAATATATTTACAAAAGCCCAGTGCAGAGAGGGGACATGTTAAGAATGCTTGATTCATACTGTGCAAAAGAAATGGCCTAATGCTGTTTTTCAGTATTAGAACTACACTTTGTACTTGATCAGTAGAAATATTAGGATTCTGAGAAGGAGCTTAATGGTAGAAGCACACAGAAAGGAGGGATTCCCAGAAATACAGAAATTATCTCCTCAATGCCCCAACTAAACATTCATGAGGGTCATAGGAATCAAGGCTGATATATCTGATTTGATGGAGAGGGACATAAAGGTGAAATGCCTCTGTGGTTGTGGAGAACACTCAGCTTTTAGGATGTAGGCTGTGTGTAATCAGATGGAGATTGTGCCCTGGCTGATGTGGCTCAGTGGATTGAGTGCTGGCCTATGGACTGAAAGGTTGCTGGTTCAATTCCCAGTCAAGGCACATGCCTGGGTTGTGGGCAAGGTCCCCCATTGGGGGTTTGTTAGAGGCAACTGATCTATGTTCCTCTCCTTCTCTTTCTCCTTCCTTTTCCTTCTCTCTAAAATAAATTTAAAAGCTTAAAAAAATTCAAGCTGCCTGAGATGCTTGTAGTTGGAAACAGAACTTGATCCAGAAAAATAATTTAGTTGCATTGTACTTCCAGGTTAACATTAAGATGCTGCACATGGCCTGGAGTTTTTAACTTTCTGTAACTATTTGGATATGTCTCTGCAGTCATGACATCAAGGGATTGACACCATGTGGACCTATGAGTGAATGCATGTCAACCACTTCTAACAACAGCATGAGGAGACCACTGCCAAATGACAAAACCCAACTTAAATAACATTTGCCAATTGCAGAAACAGTATTGGAAAAATGTCAACCTAGGATGAGAGGAATAAATCCAAATTTAAATACTTACCAGCCGGATAAGATGATGCCTTCCAGAGGCCAAATAGGCACCCTGAGAAGCATACTAGTGTCTGTTGACCTAGCAACAAGTTGTGGGAATATAATTAGAGGTGACTGATAAAATTTATTTATAAGGATGCTTTTCAAAGTGCTCTTTAAAAAAGTAACAAAAACTGGAAGCAATGAATGATCAACAATAGGGGGTCAATTAAAAACTTATGGTTTGTATTATACAATTGTATACAGCCATTAAATGATTTTTAGATAACTTAATAAATGAAATGATATTCATATAAGTATGTAATATTTATATATAATTATAATACATAAGTATATCAACAAATGTATCTTAAAAAGAAAGTTACAAACACTGTATAAGTCTGGGGAGGATATAACCAAAGTGTAAAAGAAATTATCTCTGGATGGTAGTGATTTTTGCTTATATGTAATTTTTCAAACACCCACAATAAACATGTGTTACTTGTGCAATGAGGAAAAGATACAAATTATGTGTGTGTGTGTTTTATGAACAGGTGCTTTATGTCATCAAGTCTGTCTGCCTGCTCTGTTGATATGGTGTTTGGGTCATGGTTATTGAAGCTGTGAGTAGAAATTGGTCAGTCATGAATCTTCCTACCTGTCAGCACTATGGTTAGGGTTGACAATTTGAGCTTTGGCTAGATCTCAAGTTTGTTCTTTTGTCCTGGACACTGTGGTGAACTAAAGCTACCATCTTTTGGGAGGCCATCTTCCATATACTCACCACCCCTTTCCAGATATTCTTCTTCATACAAATAATTTTTTTCTTTTAGACTCTTTTTCTTCTTCAGATATCTATGTTCATATAGATACTCCTTTCCTTTCAGACTCTTTTTCTCCTCCAGGTAGTCATCTTCCTCTAGGTACTTTTCCTCCTCCAAATACTCATTCTCTTCCAGATACTCTTCCTCTTCAGAAAATGGAGATTCTTCCTTTGAACTCTTCTCTCTCTCTCTGTCCTCTTCCTCTGAAGATAAGGTCTGTATGGATGGTTGGGAAGTGGTAGAAGGGTGAAGAGGTGATGACTTTCCTGATGACTGATCACTTTCAGCAGACATGCTGGGGAAGCATTAATCAGATGAAACCCTTCAGCAGCAGGTAAAGTCACTTCATCATCCTAGTAACCAAGAAAGGAATAAAAGTTTATTAGTTAGTAATTGTCAGCTTTATATGATTATAACCTATTTTTGTTCTTTTATTCATTAGTCTTTGGATGGCCCTTTGAGTATGCAGATTAGTACATGATGGCCCATGAACAGGCATGAAAGAAGGGGACAGGAGTTTTACCCTCCAGGAGCTAGTGGAGAGACCATACCTGAAGGCAATGCCTTTAAAATTACCACACAACATGAAGTAAATGAGAAGGGTTGAAAAGTGAAGATGTGATCAGTGTTTAGTGGTGCAATCATTAGAGAAGACTTTTATTTATTCATCAAGACATATTTATTGTCACAATAAACAAGACAGCATCTGTCTTCCAGAAACTTGAAATCTGGGGAGAAAGACAGTCATGCAAACAGATTTCTATTTATAAAGTGACAAGCACAGTAGAAGAGGCACAGTCAGGGTGGTATAGATATGGCGACTGGTCCTTGGCCAGTGAAGACCCCTGTAGATGGTCTATGAGGCACATAATCATGGCCACCACACACTGCCACCTCTGCTGGAAGCACCACCCATTCAAGCACATTAATGTTTGAATCCTCAGCTTTAACACAACTGTGAGCACCTTGGCTCCCCCAGGAAGTCTTTCATGCTCCATGCTATGCTTCATTTGTACCATCTTGATTTTCTTTCAATTAACTATTTTGCTATACTAAATAATGTATTTGCTTGTCTATCTTTCAACAAAGTGTGACCTTCTTGAAGGCAGAAAGAATTGATTCTTATTTAAAAATATATGAAAGCTTCTACTCTTCTCCATCTCCACTGTCTGTATCCACAGTGAACATCATGCCATCTCTAGTCTGGATTGCTACAGCACACTCCTAAATGGCCTTCCTGTTACCACTGCTGCTGGTCTGCTAGTGTTCTTGTGAAAATCAGATCATGATATGTATTGCTTAAAAATCTCCAATGGCTTTCCCTTGCACTTAGAATAAAAAGTAAACACCATTCCATGCCTTCTAGGACCTAGCAAGACTTGCACCTGCCAGTCTACATTCCCTACTCTCTTACCCTGTTATTCTCTCCTATAACACTTACCACCATTTCTAATTATGTTTCTGTTTCTGTGTTTACTTGTTCAATCTTTCTTTTCTACTGGATAGTAATTGTCTAGATGACAGTGACTTTATGTGACCCATTCCCCACTCTATCGCCAATGGTTAGCTTGGTGTCAGATGCAGAATAGAAATCCAATAAATGTATCATCAGTCACTGAATGAAAGGCCAAGAATAAATGGCTCTAGGACAGTGTGTCCCAAAGTGTTAAATATTATAAGATTTATTCTGTACACTGGGATAAGTTGAAAAGGCTGCTCATTGTGGAGACCACCTACCCAGAATCTTCCTCTTTGCTCCAAGGACTTAAGAAATAAATATCTTGGCTTACCTTTTTCCAGACCTCTGATTGGGAAGCTCTGTTCTAGGGACACAGCCAGATAAAATAATTAGGATCACTTTTTAGTGTATATACAACATGATGCCTGAAATGAAAGAAGTGATGTGTAAAGACATTCATAATGGACCAATGGGCTTATTTTGTTCAGCTGCAGGGTTGCTAGAGCTCGAGGGTTATTCAATTTCAAAAGGATTAGCTTGGGGGCAGTATGGTGAACATAGAAGTGTGTTGCCTAGAACTGTTTTCCAAGAAGGATTTGTTCCCCAGCTGTAGGGAATGTGGTCAACAGAGCCACAAGCTACCAGCTCTTTTAGGATCTGCCTCAACTGCAAAGAGCCACCTTCCAGAAGTCATGCCCTTCTCGGGGCAGCCTGCATCTGGTGACAAAGCAAGGTGAGGGTATGAATCCAGTTGACCCAAGGTGGGACACCTCTAAGAGGTGGTGTTCACCCCAGAGAGTTGCATCAGGCTAGCCAAGCTATTTAACTCTATTCTGCAGCACTGTCTCCCTGTCAGTCCTGTGTCCTTGCCCTTTCTTTCTCAAGTGTTGGTCCCTAATGAACATTTTGCATTTCAGCAGGTTGCATCTCAATAGTTTGTACCCTAGAGCTTATTTTCAGAGAACCCACCCTGTGACAGGCAACTGCATAAAATGTGAATCTGGAAAAGAATTGATTGTAAGCTCGGGGTAAGAGAAGGAGAAAGGTCTCATGGAGAGTTTGATACTTTAGAAGGTCGGCAGGGTGAAGAGCAATCAGACTTGCCCGGGGCAGGGAAAACTGACCTGGCAAAGAGATGACAAGGCAGAACTAGGAAACAGAGAACTTTAAAACTCATTGTTAAGTATCTTGTGTTGGGTGGTGATTGGGAAAGCGATAGGATTAAAGCAACTGGATGGAGCAAGAGGATTTTTCTGGTCAACTGCAGGTGGAGCAGAGAATGGGAACTCCGCCTGCAGTTTCTTTTCTCTATCACTTCACAGCTCTTTGGTATATACATGCCTTTGCCCATGGGCTACTTCAAATGGTTTTGGAGTTGAGGTGTAAATCATACATGAGATGAGGGTGGAAGGTAATGTCTGCAGCAAAGGATGAGCTGCAAGAAAGCTTTGGGGCTAATATCTATGTCTATGGGAGCCTTTTCTGCATTAAAGGAACACTTCCAACCTGATTTTGACTTAAAATCTAAACACACAACTATAGCTGTCCACTTCTGTCCCCACTCGCTTCTAATGTCCTATCTATGAGGCAAAACAAGGAGGAAGGGGCCAGGGGTGGCGAGAGCAGTAGGAGAGGGTGTCTGTCCAGTTCATCTGGAAGCAGTGAAGGTGCACATTAGGCACCAGCCACTCCTTCAGAGATGTGTTTACCCTTCAGCAATCCTCTATCTTTTATAATTTTTAGCTGCTTAAGATAAAAGATCAAAATCTGCTGGTCCCCTGGACAACCCAAATGCATTTATCAACAGCATACTGTCACTCAGAGTTGAGTCTTTTCTTTACATTTTCTCATCAGGCCGTGTAAAAGGCTCCAGTCAGCTGCATTCTGGTGTCAAAGATTAGAAAAGAAACTATATTCTAGATACTCTCCATTTAATGATCCTTGAAATTTATAAGAAAAGCCATTAGGCATAAATAAATAGTAATGGCAACAGGATACCCAGTGTCTGAGGCAAACATCCTGATGTTGATTTATAATTTAGATCTTGACTAATTTTGACCCTGATTTCTGACAGATTGCAGGCTAATTTCGGCAGTCACAACAGGAAACGTCAGCTTCATAACAGGTGATTATAACCAGCTAATTGTAGCTCATTAATCTCTAGACTAGCTTTATAAAATGGCTGCTTCAATCAGAGTGGGCTGGCAGACATTTTATTCAGCTTAAATAATTTTTATTTTTTAATTAAAAAAATTTTTTTAATCCTTTTTCTGTTACAATTGTCCCACTTTTTCCCTCATTGCTGCACCCCCCCCTCAGCCCGCCAGTTCTCCCATGGTCCATACTGACTCTGTTGTCCATGTTCATGGGTTATTTATATTAGTTCCTTTGCTAAACCCTTCCCCTACTTAGACCCTTCCCTCCCTCCCCCCTGATAACTGTTACTCTGTTTCTTGTTCAATTTTGTTCATTAATTTTTGTTGTTTGTTAGTTTCCTGTATTGGGTGATAACATATGGTATTTTTCTTTCATTGCCTGGCTTATTTCGCTAAGCATAATTCTCTCTAGTTCCATCCATGTTTAAATAATTTTTTAAAAACTAAGAGTGAATATTTAGGATTGGCAGAATTCACAAAAAATCAAGGGTTCTGACTTCTCTTGGAAATAAGAAGCTCAGGCAGCCATGGGCTGTCTTTCCCATGTGGAACCAGTGATGCTGCTGCCCTTTTTGAATGTGACAGCACTCTGAATTTCTGCCTGTGTCCCTACTTCCTGCTCAATTCTGAAACAGGCTTATCATTGTGAGAAACGCTCACAATAAAAACTGGGACACAGGACTTGAGCATTAAAACGAGGCCTTTATTCACGAGTCTGCAGAGCCGGGCGCACCCTCACAGCCAGGAGAATGTGCGCGCCAAGTAGACAAAGGAAACTGGTTTTATAGTCTTAGCTTCCCCCACCCTGAAATTGCCACCCTAAAGTGATTATCTTCTCCACCCTAAAGTGATTATCTTCTCTGCCCTAAAGTGAGAGCGATTAGCTTCCCCGCCCTAACGCAATTAGCTCCCCCTCCCCTCTCCTTCTTCCCCGTTTCTCCATTACTGGTTACTCCGGAGTTACAATCTAACACGGTTATCTAAATGCCCCTTCTGTGGTTTGTAGATATGCCAGTGATGTCAGCTCCCTTCTCAGAGACCCTCTAATTACATTTGCCCTTTGTTACTAATGACTTTTCACTGGTTTGGGAGTCACTATGTCCTTGTTTCTAACAATTCCCCCCTGTCTCTTTTGGAAAATTGACTACTCAAACCATTCTATTTATCCCTTCAAATTTAAGGAGGATTTCTTGACTTTCTTCCTCATAGTTAGGATTCCCTTTGGTCTCTTGGAGGAGGAGATTATAAAAAGTTGCTGGCATCTGTTTAGTTAGTGCAGTCTCAATTAGCCTTTGAACCAAACCTCTGACGCATGGAATAATACAACAGCCTAAAGCTGTGAGGACACCTGCTACCACTATGAGGGATACCAGAGCTGATGAGATCATTCCTTTCCAGTTGCCAAACCAGTTTTCTAACCATCCTGTTATGGGATTATCAATACCTGAGTTTTCTGCCAGTTTATTTGCTAAGATAGTTAGTCCCTGCAGGGCCTTAGTGATAGATCCATCAGGGGCTGTATTATTAGGGATAAAGGTGCAACACTGCCCCCGAGCATTACACATACACCTCCCTTTTCTGCCAGCATCATATCTAGTGCCATCCTGTTCTCCCAAGCCACTCAACTGGTGGCATCTAATTGTTGAGCGATTCCTTCTATAGTATTCCTAGTATAATTGATAAACCTCTGTTGGTTATAATAAATATAGTTTATCTAATCAACAGAAGAGCACTGACTCAAACCCTGCTGCTATCTGATTTCTAGGTTTAAACTCATCTGGAACTCCTCTGGGGACTCCAATGGTGTCACTATAGATATGAGGATTATAGGATTCACCAGGCGCCACTGACCTTTTTTTTTTCCCTAACAGGGGCAGTCTGGATCGGTTTTGGAAATGCTAGGGTAAATGGGATAGCCAATTGAACAGGGCACAGGTTCCACTCCACCTGTTAGGCAGGATTTTCCAGAGACTCCTCTGCCCACAATACTACCAGACATCTGTTCTGGGGATTCGGAGGGGAATATAGTTGCCGGCCCCACTGTAAAGCTGTCTCGCATTTCTGGTATGAGTGCATATTAGGAGTTCTTCCACAGGGGTACCCAAATTCGCTTCCCACCTAGAGAGGCAAGAAGAGTAATTCATGGGCCCCACTGAGTATGAAGGGAGTGACTGAGTCCCATTACTCCTTATAGAGGGAAAGAGGAGAGACAAGCTTCTGCAAGTCTCATTTCCCCATGCATTCTCATCCTGGTAGAGAGCGAGCATACAGGCCATTCCCGAGGGGTCAGAGTCCCAGCCTAGTGGAAATGGTACAACCTGTGCCTGGGGTCTCCCTGTGGTACAAGCATAACAGTTGCTTTTATTCAGAGATTTAACGGTAAATTTGACCCATTCTACCCAAGCATTTGCATCCCCGTATCCAGTCTCTATCTCTAAGGTCTGTCTGAGGTTTAATACCTTAAAAACTTTTACCTTGGCTGGATTATTCTGGGGTCTTTTCTGAGGTGTTTCTGAGATCTAGCTGAGAGAAGTTAGATTTTCTAGGGAAGGAGGAGTTGTCACTAAGTGAAGACCTAGCCATCCTACTGGATCTATGCCAGATATATCCACTCCTAAGCCATAAACTCTGGTAGCCACATGGGGTTTCTGACTTAAGGCCTGTGGCTGGTTCAGTGTTAGAAGAGGGTTGCACTGGAGAGGCTGGCAGTTTGGGGGAGGAGCTTCTTTGCTTAAAGTTATTTTAGGCAAAGGAGACCAGTTTTAAAATGAAGCCCATTGACCAACCCATACTTCGCCAACCCAACCACTTAGTTCAGCCAAACTGTTGAGTCTCAGGAGGCAGCAATGCAGATGAGCTTCTTAAGTGCGGCTTGTATGTACAGACAACCACTCAGGAAATGAGATCATAGGCTTATGCCCTATGAAAACAGAAAGACACACACATGTTAATTCACACAACACAATTCACAAACCAGTCTTTAAATTTGCAAGACTGTCTTATTGGGAAGATATCCAGTTGCAAGGCATTTGATATTCTTCTTGCCTGTAAATTAAGCATTATTGATAATGTCACAGACCTGGTTTAACTTTTGAATGAAAACAAACTTTTAATTAAAATAAACTTTATAGACACAGCTGCACTAGTTTATAGTCTACCACTGATCATTGTGATTTTCCTCAAATCACGATTTTTCTCCCTAAGATTGTTACAGAACCCCTGGGCTGCTCCAGTTGAAAACAAACCCACGGGCTCTTTAGTTAGGGGCCCGATTGCCCGCCGCCAAAATTATAACTCTCAATGCCAGAGTTTGGTGAAAAGAAAAAGAATTGTTTATTTAACAGCTATATAGATTTAGTTATTTGTGGATTTCTGTTGTTAAGTCTTATGCTCTTTAAAATACCCACAAACACATATCCTTGCCTCCCCCCTTCCAAACCAGGCTAGTTTTAGGAAAGTCAGAGAAACTGTTTCCCTACTTTCCAAACACAGTTCAGCTTTACCAGCAGCTGCTAATCATTCAATCTGATTGGGGAGGTCCTTTCTGTGCTGTGGTGCCCTCCAGCTCTCAATGCAGAACCGCCTGGATTCTCAGCCTCCTTGCAAACTGTCTTCTTCCTGCAAACTGCACGGATCTCCTTTCCTTCTCAAAACCGCATGGCGAGAGCCTCTTAACGCAGCCTGGAGACCCCTTCTCCAAGCCACATGGAGAAGGACCCTTCACCAAGCCACGTGGAGGGAGCACAAGAGAGAGCGAGAGAGCGAGAGCGAGCGCGTGAGCGTGCCAGAGAGAGTCAGAGCGCCAGAGCCAGAGCGCGAGAGCCCGAGTCAGAGAGCGAGAGTCTCAGAGTGCCAGTGAGAGCCAGAGCCCGAACGAGAGCTTGAGAGACCCTGAGCGAGTCTGAGAGAGTCCCAGAGAGAGAGTCTGAGAGAGTCTCAGAGCGAGAGTCCGAGCGAGAGAGCGAGAGTCCCAGAGTGAGAGCACGAGAGAAAGCCAGAGAGAGTCTGAGAGCGAGCGTCTGAGAGAGAGTCTCAGCTAAAATGTCTGCAGCTGCTTATATATCCCTGACTGCGTCATCTGACGCAGTGGGCGTTGCAAACAGTTCTGACCATTCACAGACCCTTACGTAGGCTCTGTGTGCTTTCCATACTGTCCCCTGGTTCAAGACTCCTCCCATCTGCCTGAGGCTTTGAATGCATTAAATCCATTTGCATAAGAAAGACACTAGCCACCAGCCTCAGGCATGTGGAGGCATTCCAAAAGCTGCTTCCTTCTCCCCATCCCCCAGCTGCAAGCTCTGGGGATTTTTGGACTCCCCTGTTTCTGTAACAAGATTACCCTCCTCGTTATTAAAGGGACTGCATTAAGTCCAGTTTTAATTTAGCCTGTTCATTTGCATAAATACAACAAGAGCAGCCATTGATAGCATAAATCTTTTAAGTCTGCTTTGCTGGAACTTACACAAGGAACCTTCAGGATTACCTTTAGTCTGCCCTCTGGGCACAGAAGCTGAGCCACAAACCTGCCATCTGGCCTTGCCTGTAAAACCCATGCTTTTTACAAATTCTTCAAGCTTTCCATTGTGCCTAAAGTTTCCTCCTAGCCATTTATCAGGGAAGAAACCTTTGTTTCTTCCCTAGAAAGATTGCCATGGACCGCACAACCACCCAAGGTGCTAGGCCTTTCCCTCATGGGCTTGCATTAGCCTAGGCATGCCTCCTTCAGGCATGACATTCCAGTCAAAGCCTCGGCTGACAAAAACCACCATTAGCAACTGGTCTTATTAGTTTTATGCAAAGGAACCTTATGTCACTTCTTACTTCTTTACAATGCCAAATACTGGAGGGTTCCCATAGGGAGAAAAATATAAAGGCGTGAAGGAAAATCTTTGTCCTTCAAAACTGCATTTCCATGCATTATACCTTCTATTACTAAAACCATACAATTTCTTCTCAAAACCTTTATAAATTTCTAACCAACCTTTTTATTTACATGCCTTACACCTTTCCTGGTTCCCTTTCTTTCATGTGAAGTTTTAAAATTTCCCTGGGAAACCTCAATTCTTCCTTTCAGAGCATAAACAGAACACAAGCAGCTGAGATTTCCTTTTCCCAAGTTTAAAGCTTCTATAACTTTCTTTCTTTTTTATAATTACAACTTTCCTCAGACCTTCTGCAACATTCACAAACTTTCTAAATACCCTTTACTGCTTTATATTTAACCATAACATGCTTCCAATCCTTGTTCTTTTCCACACGACGAAGAACTGTACTTAAACTCAGTATCTGGCAGCTAAAAGTTCCTAGATTTGTAGATATTCTGCAGTTTTCTGAAGCTTAGACCTTGCAAACACCTGTCATGCAGCAATGACTTGAATGTTTAGACATATACTATTTTGCAAACAAAGCACATCACCTTAAGAGCATATCTAACCCACCATTTTGCCCACTTCAAAGATGGCGGCAGCATTACATGCAGCATCTTTGAAGACGGTGGCACCCATAAGTACCACCCACAAGATGGTGGCAAACCCATGTGACTTATCCACCATGGTGGAGCACTCACGTGGCTTACCCTAAATGGCAGTATACCTATGAGGCTTAGTGTCCAAATCACAACCTTCATGCAGGCTCTGGAGGGAGAGACCCATTTCTCCTCCTGCAGAGGTGGAGTCATTGGCTTTGCAGTCACTTCAGAGGCCA
This sequence comes from Furipterus horrens, assembly GCF_987537825.1. Lineage (NCBI taxonomy): Eukaryota > Metazoa > Chordata > Mammalia > Chiroptera > Furipteridae > Furipterus > Furipterus horrens. Next base: position 48,708,528 of record NW_028327182.1, read on the forward strand.
TAACCAAAAGGCGTGCTGAGAGGGAAGTCCCTTGAATCTGCAGACGGGTGGGCACTGCAGAAGCCACGCTCACCTGCAGAGGGGGCTGCGCCCCAGGAGCCTCCCATGCTGCTGCGGGAACCGCCCCCACCTGGGGAGAGGGCTGTGCCGCGGGAGCCGCCCCTACCTGTGGAAGGGGTGGTGCCATGGGAGGCGCCTTTACCTGGGCGCAGTTTGGCGCCAAAACAGTTCCTTTGTCTCCCGCATTTAGAGAGTTAAAGAGGGCTACTTCCTCATTCTCCTCCTCTTTTCTAACATACACTTTCTGAGCTTCCCTGAAGAGTTTTTCAGTTGCTTTAATTGGCCCATTCACTTACTTTTTGCAATTTCTTACAAATATTTGGCTAGTTTCTGTTACAATGGTGACTTTTAAGAGTCCCTGTCCCACTGCATTCTCTGGATTTAGACCAGAATACTTCCTCATTTTGTCCCTGAGCTTCTGCAGGGATCTGATGGAGCTGTATTTCGAATGCCTTGGAGACATTCTGTGCATGGGGAACGGACTCCTTGATTTCCCTGATGATGAGGCTCCTAAGGTCTTTCATTTGAGCCCTAGCCTCCGGCCTGTTATCCCAATCAGGGTCTATACTGGGAAACTTTTGTTAGGCCGGGACAATTTCCTGACCGGGGGATGTTCCCTTTCCCATATCCTCATAGCAGCCCGTCTGATCATTCCCTTCTCTTCCCCACTGAAGATGTCTAGTATAGACATTAATTCTGTCCACATGTATATGCTGGGTCCGGGGAACTGATCTAATTATTCTGCCAGTCCAAGGGGGTCCTTTACCAAGCGCTTCATATTGCACTTGAAGTTTCTAACTTCAGTGCTTGTTGAAGGAGCATTTGACATATCTAATATGTCCTGGACCCATGGAGACCTCCCTAAGGGGAAACCGGCTGCTCTGAGGGAACGGGGAAGTTCTTTAGGTCTTGCTTACATTGTTTCAATTCCTTTCTTAATTTAGATAAGTTGCCGCCAGCGCCGTAGGTGTCATGGGGGCGGATACTGGTGGGGTATCTGCTAGGTGTTCCTGGCCTCTTCCGTCCGTACTGTCCGTCCACGGTGCCTCTGCCCAGTTGGCTGCCGGCTGGCCAGGGCTATAAGGCAATGGGAGACAGGACAGAGGGTCCCAGGCCTTATCTTTTTCTTTTTTAGAGGGAAGAGACCTGCGTATCTGCTGGTAGGTGGTGATCAGCAGAGAGTATATTCCCTCTCTTCCTTAAAGGCTGATGCCTGGCCCTGGCTGTTGTGACCCAGTGGACCAAGCACCAGCCCGTGAACCAAGCGTCGCCGGTTCAACTCCCAGTCAGGGCACACGACCAGGCCACACGCCAGGTCCCCAACTGGGGGCACGAGCGAGAGGCAACCACACAGCGATGCCCCTCTCTTCTTTCTCCAAAAACAAACAAACAAACAAACAATCCAAAAAAGCTGAACACACATATAAGACCAGGGCTTGACAAACCCAACATTCATCAGACCCAAATAGGGGCTAGGAGACAGATTTCCCCTAAATGGGTTCCTTTGGCCAAAGGAAACAACAATAATTTACCATTGTCTGTTCTTCCTTACTTTTGGTCCCCACCCCTAGGCCTAAAATTTCCATTTCCCATCCTCAGCTGATTCCCGTGGCTGAATCCGGCTGTGTTCTCAACCTAACGGACCCAGCGGAGGGGCACTCCACACTCGCTTACTTGCACAACCTCTAATAAACATGTCATACTCACTGTGCCCAAACTGAGACCCTGCTCTTCTTCTCCAGACCTCTCAGATGATGGCAAAGTCCTTGGAATCATCATCAGCTCTTCTCTTTTTTCCTCACCCTACATCAAATCTACCAGCAAATCAGGCTGGCTCCTCCTTCACAGGTTCTCACCACTTCACTCTCACAAGTAAGTTTTCTGAGGGCAGGTTATCTTTGTTTCATTCACTGATTTTCCCAAATGCTTACAACTGTGCCCAGCATGTAGTATGTAATAATAAGTATTTACTGAGTGAATGTGTAAATTATGATCCCTTCTGTTCACATTTGACCACTTAGTGGATGGTGTGATTTCTAGCTGCCCTCTGGATGGGCTGTGTGTGTCAAGAGCTCTCTAACATGCATGGCCTAGAGAAGAACCCAGAGCCCAGGCCCAGCCTGACCATGTAGCCATCTCCCTAATACTGTTATATGTCTAAGAGCACTTAATTTCTGTCAGCTCTGTTTGTATATTTGAGGTACCCACTCCCAAAGGACAAGTGAATTTCTTTCCCTCCTAACAGGGACTTTGCATTTTCTCCAGCTTGTTCTGATAGTTTTTTATTAGACTTTCAGCCATTTCCTATCATGTATGTCCTCATTCAAATCATTAATACAAACATCAAACCTGAGAGCCCTTAGAACAGAGAGGCTAAGACCTCTATCTGGCTGATTTTCATCCATCAGTCAGAAAGGGATTGAGCATTTTTATGTCAACACCCTTAGACTGCAACTTCGATGTAGGTATAATTATCCTATGTTATAGATGAGAAAATGTGGCTCAGTTTTTAAGGGGACAAAAGGGCTTATAACCTTTATTAAGAGGGTCACGCTGACAAATAGTAGTCTGAAATGAAAATTTTTATTTTCCCGAGCATAAAAAAATGAAACAAAGTGGGGAGAAAGAGGATCCTACTGCAAACATTTGTTGTTGAAAAAAATGGGAATGCTTTGAGGAACACAGCTCTTTCTCTGGGCAGCTGGCTAGGCCAAGCCTTTGAAGCTCCTCCCCCTCCACCCATGATTCTCTGAGCCCCACCCCCTGACTCATGAGCCCCTCTCCTCCCTCCTGCTCCAACTGCCTAAAACCCCTCCTTCTCAACTTTCTGAGGCTGCCTACTCTCTGGCTCCTTGAGACTCTAGCCTCATTAAGGTTTTCCCCCTTTAATGAAGGGTTGTCAGAGAATTCCAGTTCCATATGACTTTCTCTGTGGGAAGAATCTATGCTGCCTGTCACCCCTCCCAAGTGCTCCCAAACCAGCATGGGAAATACCCTAGAATTCTGCCCAGCATCAATATCAATCTTACTGGGTTATAACTTGCCACATTTGCCTTTTCATCTCCTTTTAATTAAATTGGGAAAATGTTCTCCTTTCTCCAGATTTGGAGTACTACTCTCATTCTTTTTTATGCTTCAATGATTTGCATAATACATTGAGTTTAAAAACAGATATACCCTATTGAATTTATTCATCATGGTAGCCTAGTACAGCAAATGCTATTATCTCCGTTTTGCAGAGAACACTAAGATTCAGAGAAATCAAATGACTTGGTTAAGTTAGCCAAGTACTTGATGGCTGATCACAGATTGAATAGATTGACAACTAAAGGAAAAAGACAAAGGCAGTAGATCTCTGGTAGTCTCAAACAGGCTGCCTAGGCCCAGACTGGTACATGATCTGATGCCACCAGGAGCAGATCCAGGAAGTAAAGAAAGAGCACCTCAACAGCAGTATACAAGACATAGTGGAAAGAGTGATTCTCAGTTGGCTAGCAGGAGGGAAGGACCCACCAAAGAGCAACACAACAGCAACCAAAGCCCAAGTACAACCAGAAGCCCAAATAAACAGCATAAAGGGCATTCCAAGAGCCTAAAGTTCAGGAGATCATGGAGACTGCACCACTGAATCCCACAGGTCTCCTACCATAGAAGGTCACAACAGGAAGACAGGAAGTCAAAGCAGATCAGTCTCATAAGCAGAAACAAATAGGAAGATTCACAAAAATGGGAGAGAGAAATAAACCGCCACCAAAAGGAAAGAAGAAATCCCAAGAAAGAGTGCTAAATGAAATAGAGGCAAGCAACCTATCAGATAAGGAATTCAAATTAATGATTATAGGAAGCTCAATGAGCCCATCAAGCTCAAAGAAAACTACAAAGAACTCTAGGGGAGCTTCAGGGAACTTACTGAGAACTACACCGGCATTAAAAAGGACATATAAATTATCAGTGAGTGAGGAGGAAGTGAAGAGTACAATTTCTGAATTGAAGAACACGGTAGAAGGAATAAAAATCAGTCTAGAAGAAGCAGAAGGTCAGATCAATGAACTGGAGGACAACGTAGAAAAAAATCCCCAGACAGTGCAACAAAAGAAAAAAAGACTGAAAAAGAATAAAGAGGTTTTAAGAGAGCTGAAGGACAACATGAAACATAATAATTTCTGTATTATAGGAATATCAGAAAGAGAAGAAGAAGGAGCATGTGATAGAAAACCTGTTTGAAAAAGTAATGATAGAAAACTTCCCTAACTCGATGAGAGAAAGAGTCACACAAGTCCAGGAAGCACAGAGGTTCCCAATGAAGATGAACCCAAACAGGACCACTCCAAGACACATCACAATTAAAATGGCAACGCTGAAAGACAAAGAGAAAAGCATAAAAGCATCAAAGGAGAAACAGCTAATAACATACAAGGGAGCTCCAATAAGGCTATCATCAGATTTCTCAATAGAAACACTACAAGCCAGAAGGGAGTACCAAAAAATATTCCAAGCAATGAAAAACAAAGGCATACAACCAAGACTACTGTACCCAGTAAGGCTCTCATTCAAAATGGAAGGTGAAATAAGGAGTTTCCCAGACAAAGGAAGACTAAAAGAATACATCTCCACGAAACCAGCATTGCAAGAGATGCCTAAGGGAATGCTTTAAGAAAAAGAAGAAAAAGAGAGGAGGAGAAGAACACAGGTACAAAAGAAAATGAATAACTACCTGTCAATAATAACCTTAAATGTAAATGGACTAAATGCTCCAATCAAAAGATATAGGGTAGCTGAATGGATATGAAAACATGACCCGCATATATACTGTCTACAGACACACCTCCAAACAAAAGTTCTACACAGACTGAAAGTGAAGGGTTGGAAAAAAGTATTCTAAGCAAATGGACATAAAAAAAAAAAAGCTGGGGTAGCAATACTTATATTAGACAAAACGGATTTCACAGCAAAGGACATAAAAAGAGACAAAGAAGGACATTTCATAATACTTAAGGGAACAATTCATCGAGAAGATATAACCTTGGTAAACATATATGCACTGAACATAGGAGTACCCAAATATATAAGAAAAATCTTGAAGGGCTTCAAGAAGGATATTGAAAGCAACATAGATACTCATAGAAGGGTACTTTAACACCCCATTATCAACAACAGACCGATCTTCCAAGCAAAGAAACACGCAGGATATTGAGGCATTGGACAGCATTCTAGATCAAATGGACTTAATTGATATATATATATATATAGAACTTTTCACCCCAAAGAAGCAAAATATACATTCTTTTCAAGTACACATGGAACATTTTCAAAGAGAGACCACATGGTAGGACACAAAACGAGCCTCAACAAATTCAAGAAAATTGAAATTATATCAAGCATCTTCTCAGATCACAATGGCTTGAAACTAGATACCAACCTCAAGGAAAAAACTCAAAAACCGTCAAATTCATGGAGACTGAATAACATGCTTTTAAATAATAAATGGGTTAACAACGACATCAAGGAAAAAATTAAAAAGTTTCTGGGAACAAACAAAAATGAACACACCACAGCCCAAAACCTATGGGACACAGCAAAGGCAGTCCTGAGAGGGAAGCTCACAGCAATACAAGCCTACATAAAAAGGGTATAAGATTTTCAAATAAACAACTTAACCGTGTACCTACAAGAACTGGAGGAATAACAACAAACAAAGCCCAGAGTGAGTACAAGGAAGAAAATAATCAAGATCAGAGCAGAATTAAACGACATAGATACCAAAAGAACAATTCAAAGGATCGATAAAACCAGGAGCTGGTTCTTTGAAAAGATAAACAAAATTGACAAGCCTTTAACCAGACTCATCAAGAAAAAAGAGAGAGGTTCCAAATAAATAAAATCAGAAGTGAAAGAGAAGAAATCACAACTGATACCAGAGAATACAAAGGATTTTGAGAAATTACTATGAACAACTATATGACAAGAAATTTGACAACCTGGGTGAAATGGACAAATTTCTGGAAACATATAGTCTTCCTAAACTAAACCAAGAAGAAGCAGAAAACCTGAATAAACCAATAACAACTAGTGAAACTGAAGCAATATTCAAAAACACCCAGCACACAAAAGCTCTGGAGTGTATGGCTTCACAGGCAAATATTACAAAACATTAAGGGAAGAACTAATGCCTACACTTTTCAAACTATTCCAGAAAATCCAAGAAGAAGGAAAAATCCCAAACTCTTTCTATGAAGCCAGTATTACTCTATTCCAAAAGCAGGTCAAGACACAGCAAAGAAAGAAAACTACAGGCCAATATCGCTGATGAACATAGATGCTAAAATCCTCAAAAAATATTGGAAAACAGGATCCAGCAATACATCAAAAAGATCATATACCAGGATCAAGTGGGATTCATCCCAAGGATGCAAGGATGGTTTAATATTCGCAAATCAATAAATATAATACATCACCTAAACAAAATGAAAGACAAAAATCACATGATCATATTAATAGATGCAGAAAAAGCATTTGATGAAATACAACACTATTTATGATGAAAACACTCAGCAAAATGGGAATAGAGGGAGCATACCTTAACATAATTAAGGCTATATATGAGAAGCATGAAGCCAACATCATACTCAATGGGCAAAAACTGAAAGCATTCCCCCTGAGATCAGGAGCAAGACAACGATGTCCACTGTCTCCACTCCTATTCAACATAGTCTTGGAAGTTTTAGCCACAGCAATCAGACAAGAGAAAGAAACAGAAGTCATCCAAATTGGAAAAGAGGAAGTAAAACTGTCATTATTTGCAGATGACATGATACTGTACATAGAAAACCCTATAGACTCCGCTTGACGTAATAGGTAAATTTTGCAGAATTGCAGGGTATAAAGTCAATATTCAGAAATCGAAGACATTTCTGTACACCAACAATAAAATATCAGGGATAGAAACTAGAAAAAAAACCCATTTACTATAGCAACAAGAAAAATAAAGAACCCTGGCTGCCATGGCTCAGTGGATTGAGCGTCGGCCTGTGAACCAAGTGTCAGTGGTTCGATTCCCAGTCAGAGCACATGACTAGGTTGCACGCCAGGTCCCCATTTGGGGGCACGTGAGGGGCAACCACACATTGATATTTCTCTCCCTTTCTTTCTCCTTTCCCCTCTCTCTAAAATAAATAAATAAATAAATAAATAAATAAATAAATAAATAAATGTAATACTGTGCAACAGTAAAAAAGAAGGAATTCTAAAAAAAAGAGGAAGAGGGGAATTGGAGCTAGGAGAATGCCAGCATTAACTCTGGCTTCTGGGGTGTGGGGTCTGTGAAATAAATGGATAGTCCCCACTTAATTAAAAACTAGTCAGAGGATGTTCCAGGGATGAATGGCAGAATGGGGAAGGTTTTAACCACTCTAAGGAAATGGAAAGAGAATTAAGTGTAGATGATGAGGTGAGGGGAGTTTATGTATGGAAATGGCTAGTCGGTCTAGGTTTCACATGGTGGACTGGAGAAGCAGGAAGCATTTAAGATTTCAATTAGAGACCAGACAGGGACAGAATGAGAGGAATGGGGTTATTTGTGACCTGAAGCTGCTCAGATAGTCCTTGAGAAGGTTGATAAGATCAAGAGCAAAGGGACTTTTTGTAATGACTGTTGTAGGGTCTTCCAAGCATGATTGCCCAGTCATTTAGGAGGAATTCCCAGTGTGAAGACAGGAATCCTCTGTAGTACAGGCACTATGGCTTATTTGTTCACATTGCAGAGTGCAGGATGGTGGTGGAGCCTGCAGGTTCCCAGGCATTAGGAATTTTGTAGGACAGAGAATAGGTGACCTTGGCAGACCCATTATCCCATGTTGGACCGATATCCTTGTTCAAAGAAGGATATCCAGGAAGCAATGAGCCCCTCCTAAGGAAAGAAACCTCTCAGTAAAGAGGCTACAGAGACCTGGAGATTAGTGGGTTCTAGGCTAGTGTCAGATGCTCGCTGACAGCTGTCTCTGAATCTCTCCTCAGTGCCTCCTGGAATCCCTGAAACCCAGTAGAAAACTGATTGTACAGATTGATTTGGTTGGGGCTGCTGAGCCACACCTGTTGCCAGGAGTTCAGAAAATTAAGACCCGAGTGAGAAGTTCTTATTGCCTTAGTGTTTAATTTCTTTAGAGAGTGTGTTCATGAACATGGTTAGATACAGCTCCTGAGGTATTGAGTGCATCAGGGGGTGCAAACTACACACATATAGCTCGGCTCTAAAAGCATTACTCAAAGCTGTGAACCAACATAAAACTGAAGTTTATCTCAACAACTGGTGAAAACAGGACTGGCGATCTTAGATGATTTGTAGCTGAAAGGCAGGCTCAGGTTTGAGATGTGCTTCCTAAGCATCCTTTTATTCTAAAAGACAAAGACATCAATCTAAAAAGGTACACATCTTTGGCTCCACAGTTTGGAGGGATTAAATATGAAAAACAATAAACTCTATTATTAAACTAGCACCTCCTATTTTGGGTAGGACAAGAAAAACATAAGTGAACATTTATAGAGTAAGAGATTTTTAGCTACACAACCCAAAGTGAAGACTCCAGGTAAATTCCTAAAATGCAGAAAGTGACCAGTACGTACTGGGTTGAGGACTAGTATATACAATCACAGGCTGAGGAATATGAGGGGTGAGGAATATGCTTCTGGGGCATACTTAACAATATAGATACATCAGCCCTAACTACACCAGTAGTGATGGAACAGCAGGGCATCACCGTCTCAAGGTGTAAGGGAGGCCTCAAGCTTTGGTAGATAGCTATGTGTGTTCTTTCCAACAGGAGACTGGAGAGAAATTTGGTTCCAAAACAGGCCAGTTTATTTAAAACTCTATTTGTAGGACTCATGTCTTTCCTGTCAACACTGTTACATTATTTAACATGAAGAGTCAACTTAGAAAGAGGCTAGGCTTTTGGACCAGTCCTGGATTAGCTCTCATTAGACTGGGCGCTGTAAGCCTCTCTGAGCTAGGACTGAGGGCTTTGTCTACTGAGCAGTCCACCTGCCTGGCGTCCTCCTGGCCCATTTCCCAGTCTCCTATTGGTTTTCTACGCCTACATAATAAGAGTTCTACTTTATTTTCTAGAGAACGCAGTATACATTTTCACCAGCTGTTCCAGAGAGGGATTTTTCTGGAGGGTCCCAGCATTGCTTTTTAATTTCCTTATCACCTTAAGTCTGCTTATTTTTTAAAACCCAACTCAAAGTCACCTCTTAGAAGACATGCAAGCTTTTCTGGGAAGTCTTCCTTCTTTTCCCACAACTCTTTCATCTGCTGTTTGTGTTTGTTTGTCTGCCTTACACATAGAACAGTAAGCCTAGCACAATGCCTGGCACACAAAAGAATTTCAACAGAAGTTTGTGGACTGAATGGATGATCCTCAGGAAGAAAGGCACACAAGACTGATTGCAAATCAGGTTTCTGGTTTGGACTTCGCAGGTCCCTATCCACTGCTATGAAGAGACAGCCCAGAGATGAGTTGAGGGCTCAGACAGCAAGGATGCAGTTGATGAAGAGAAGAGTTTGACCATAGGGCCCTTGGTACAGCTTGGGTGCTGTCAGCTCAGGTTTGGAAACACTAGCTGGAGCAAGGGGAGAAGCGTTATTTCTGTAAAGGACCTGGGTATTGTATAGTGCTCTGCAGATGCAAGGCCTTGTTTTTGTTGTCATCCTCAGAAGCTGTTTATAACCTCTCTAAATGGCAGGATTTTTGGCTAAAGATAGTTGACTTCCCTCTTGGGGAAACGGATGGCCTACATGGTGCCATGACCCCACTGATGGGGTCTACATGAAAAAATGTCACGAGGCAAACACCAAAGTCAAAAGTTCTGTTATCTTCCTTAGACCAATCTGTGCTGTTTTTAGCAGTATAGATATCCCAGTGCAATCAGGCCCTTTTAAGTAAATATAATTTCTCATGTATTTAGGTTTGAACTTTCAAGGAGGGTGACTTTGAGTTATCAGAGAACAGCTGTAGATCACCAGCCATTAGCTAGTACTTACCATCTCCTAGGAAGGTTAAGACCTCTGTTTATCTCCCTTTTTTAAAAAAAATTTAAGTATATTTTATTGATTATGTTGTTATAGTAGTTCCATTTTTTCCCCCTTTGCTCCTCTCTGCCCAGTACCCCACTTCCCTCCAGCAATCCCACCCCCCTTAGTTCATGTCCATGGGTCATGCATATAAGTTCTTTGGCTTCACCCTTTCCTGTATTATTCTTAACTTCCCCCTCTCTATTTTGTACCAACCAATTATGCTTCTTAGTCCCTGCACCATTTCATATTTCTCCCTCTCCCTTCTTCCAGCTGATAACCCTCCAAATGATCCCCATACCTGTGATTCTGCTATTCTGGTTTGTTTAGTTGCATTTTGTATTTATTTTTTAGATTTAGTTGTTGATAGTTGTGAGTTTGTTGTCATTTTAGTGTTCATAGTTTTGATCTTTTTTTTCTTAAGTAAGTCCCTTTGACATTTCATATAATAATGGCTTGGTGATGATGAACTCTTTTAGCTTTATCTTGTCTGGGAAGCACTTCATCTGTGCTTCCATTCTAAATGATAGCTTTTCTGGATAGAGTAATCTTGGTTGTGAGTCCGTGCTTTTCATCACATTGAATACTGCTTGCTAGTCCCTTCTAGCCTGAAAAGTTTCTTTTGAGAAATCAGCTGATAGTCTTATAGGCACCCCTTTGTAGGCAACTCTCCACTTCTCTCTTGCTGCTTTTAGAATTATCTTCTTATCCTTCACCTTTGGGATTTTAATTATGATGTGTCCTGGTGTGGTGCCCTCTGGTCCAGCTCACCTGAGATCCTCTGTGCTTCCTGGACATGTTTGTCCATCTCCTTCACAAAATTTGGGAAGTTTCCTTACTTTTTTCAATCCTTGCTTCCTCATTCTGCACTGGTTGACTGTTTTTTTCTTCCTTATGTTCCAAATCATTGATTTGAAACCCAGTTTCCTTCCCTTCACCATTGGTGTTGTGTGGATATTCCTTTGTTTTACTTAGCATAGCCTTCACTTCTTTTCTTATGTATTTGCCGTACTCAAGCATATCTGTCAAGCCTGTGAGCATCTTTATCACCAGTCTTTGGAATTCTGCATCTGTTAGGTTGTCTATTTCCTCATCTGTTACGTTGGCTATCTCTTCGTAGCTTAGTTCTCCCACTGGAACCTTGATCTCTTCCCCCTTTTGGGCCATACTTCTCTATCTCCTTATTCTGACAGGATCCTGTGTTTGTTTGCCTCTGCGTCCCAGGTAGAGCTGTCACTCCTGTTATGTTGTAAGGGGCAGAGTCTGTTTCACCATGATATGGTGCTGTATGTGGGGGAGGGGTCCAAGAGGGAACAGTGCCACCTGCCCAGCGCTGGCTCCCTTTTCAGGCACCTCTCCCACTTCTGCACCCAACTGGTGCCCCTCTAGCTTCCACCCAGACCGTCGTTCTCAGAGTGGGTGGGTCTGCAGATGTTCTAGGGCCATGGGGGCCCTTTAAACAAGTGAACTCTGTTGAGACTGGCAGTTTCTGCCTCCACCCCAACCCCCACTGGTTTGCACAGTCAGAAGCAATGAGGCTTGTTTTTCGCCAGTGCTGGGACCGTGAGCTTCAAGGTCCGGCGAGGAGCTGGGAACACTCCCTAGGTGTCCCTCCTGACCCCCCAAAACGTGTGACTGCACTTCTGCCAGTCTACCGCTGCTGCCACCACACCACGTCCTCTCCACCCCACCTACTGTCTGGATGAGTGTTTCTTCTTTGTATCTTTGTTTGCTGGACTTCCATGCAGCTTGATTTTCGTGAACCCCTGGATGTTTCTAGTTTTGAGGTAGTTGTATTCCCTCTTAGCTTTGGAAGGAGATGCAGTGTGTCTGTCTGCGCCTCCATCCTGGCCGGAAGTCCTCTCCTATTTTTAAGGTGAGGGGAAAGCAATTATTTGCTTTGGGTTACAGGGGTCAGTTTGGTAGTGGGAAATATTTCCCTGCTTAGTTGACTGATCTATGCAGGCTGAAAAGGTAATAGTGCTGTCCACACCCCAGTTTTCACTTAAACTCAGGCCCAGGGCTCCCCGGAGTGAAAAGAACCCAAGATCCCCTTCATAAAGGATAGAAGCAGGGTCAAATCTGGGAGCAGGAAGTCCAACTGAGGGAGCGACAGAGGGAGAAAGAAACAAAGAAATCTGTTGCCCTTTCTTTGTTCCTCAGACCCTCGACCTGCTTCCTACTCCCTCTAGCCTGGAGGGAGTGGAGGTGGAGAAATGGATTTCCTTGAGCACAAGCGGCCAATGACCAGAGCCTTACCCCAGCCCAACTGCTGCACGGATCTGGAGGGCTGTCCTGGGTGTCCGCCTTTGTTGCAGCTCCCGGTTACCATGGCAATGGCATCCTCCTCCATACCCATCTAAGGTTCCCAGCTTCTGGACCTGACGCTGGCTCCCTTTCTCAGACTCCTTCCGTGCAGGGGACGTGTTTGAGCCAAACATCAGAGGCTCAGATAGTTTTCTCACGATCTGCATCATGACCCCCTGTGTCAGTTGTTCCCTGGAATGGGGACTGTGGGCGCAGACTGTTAGTACTTGAAGGCGGCTGGCGCCAGCCAGGCCACACTGCCTGCCAATCCTTGCTGGGCTCCTGGGCAGGGGAGCGGAGGCGAAGACTGGGTGGAGTTTTATTATTTATTTAATAGTATGTAATTTTTATAGCTTGTTTTTTTCTAATTATAACATCATGCAACGTCATCTTTCTTGAATCCTGGGGCCCCGTGGTTCTGAGCTTGTACGTGGCTGCTGGGATGGAGACACTGTGTCTATGAGGCTGCGGGTGGGTTGGCTGGGGTGATATTCGCAGGAGGCACCCTGAGTAGATTCACTGGGGCAGGTCTCTAGGACAAAGATCTCTAAGAAGCCTGGAGGACTGCCCCTTTGCTTTTTCTAAGTACTTTGGGGGGTGGTGGTGGTAAGGAGCTTCCCTTGAAGGGACAGAATTGGAGTGCAGAATTTGATCTGGGGTCAAGATTGGAGGAAGCCAATAAAGTTCACATGCTCTGTGAGCTCTGAAGGGACTTGCTGGGAGTTGCAGAGTGGCCCAGATGGGGTGAGGAGGCCAGGTTGCAATCTGTGGAAGCATTTCTGGTCAATTTTCACAGAGAGAAAAAAAGGACCCGGATCTTTGAGGTACCAGTAATTTTCTGTTACTTATTTTCCTAGTCTAAATAAATATTCACTTTGCACCTAATTACAAACATTTGTAATTCTCAAAGAGGATCGACCAAACTGTGTAAGCTCCAGGTATCCAGAAAACCTGAAGAATCATGAGGATCCCATGCATACCAGGTATGTGTGTTCTGGGTTTCTTCATATTGTCTCTTAGTGGCCTGTGCCAGGCTCTTGGGCAGGGAGACACATTGGCAGAAAAGGGAACTCCATTGGGAGAGGCATGGGACACAGAGAATCTTGGTGGTTCCAACTCTACTTGGTAGTTTCTTAGGTGACATGCAAGTGAAAGGTGAACTGATAACTATTTCTGCTTCTCCCTGTCTTTCCCTCAATATAGAGAAGGTTGAAGAAAAGCAGAAAAGAGGCCAAGTTTATACCAGTATTATGGGGCAACAGCAGGAGCCTCAGTGAATGCTGCTGGTTGTCCAAAGAGCTCTTTGGATCTTTGGTTTCCAAGGATCTCTTGAAGCACAAAGGAAGACATTGATGCTAGGTTATTATAATTTTTGTTGGGTGGGACTGGTGAAAGACTACTTCTGAGATTTATAGCTCTCAATTTTACTCAGGCAGTGCCAACAGCCGGTTTGTGGGAATTCTGTAGACCCCTATAATCTCCATCTGAATCTAAGTGTTTGATTTTCCGCAAACACAGTTTCAAGGCAAGTTTTCTAGCCCACCGCTACCAATAGTCCATGTCTTCTAAGGCCCTGTCACACAGAAATTTCAATGTCTCTTCCCCAGCCTTGTGACTGGAGTCATGGATGCATCATGGTAAGGCCTTCCACAAGATGGTGCTTATGGGTTTTGTTGTCATTTTTTAAATGTTCATTGATTATTCCTTTATCAGTATTTCACTGAATGGTTACTATGGGCTAGTATTGTTCTGGGAGGTGCTGGGGATACAGGCTAAGACAAAGTCTCTGGTTTCAAGGAATTTAAAAATGTTATGATTTTTATACTTTCAGAGGCAAACTCAACTGTGTTTTCCTGTTTATGTTGCTGGTATATACCTTTGATAGTTCTATTACATTCCTGAAAGTTGCACATTTCTCCTCCTCCAGACTGGTATGGCCCTGAAGAACTATAGACATTTTCATGATTTGGCTGGGGAAATAATTAATTCATATCTGTCTGTGCAAGCCACTGTCTAAGATCCACCTTTTTGCCAGAAAAACATTACATCTTTATTTGAATAATTTCAATCACAAACTGAGACTTTATCATTTTAAAGTCCCAGCTTGGGATTCATCTGCCATTTGAGTAAATTCACAGTGCCTTTTAAAGAAAAGTTCTTGTAGGTCTTTCAGATATCCCAGTGACCTGCCACCAAGTAAAGGTGAAATGGGTACTACCTATCTGACTCTTGCTTTTCATAACAAAATGTCAACTCTGAGACCTGACCATCTTCCCCAGAGGGTAAGTACAAGGAACTCATTCTTGCCAAAGGCAAATCTGAAATCATGTTGAGAGAGACAGGCAGAAGTCCGTGTGAACTGCCCATTCCTCCAGCTTCTGTAAGCTCTTTCCTTGTTCTAGATTCCCAAAGGCAGCATCTTCTAGGACATTTATTACACTAACTTAAATGCTTCCAGAAATGTCTGCATGCAGCTATGATTAAAGAGTATGCTCTTGATTTTTATTGCAGACTGATATAAAAATGGTCATAAAACAAGTATTTCTGTAGTTTTGGCAAAAATAGCTGTTAAAGATCTTGTTCACTTCATCATTCCATTTTTTATGTAAGGATTCTTGAGAACCCAGACTTATCTGACTATCTGCTTGACTTGACACCCATTTCTATTGGACACTGGGGCATATCCCGTTAAACATGGCCAAAACCAAACTCCTGATCACTGCTCACCAACTGATCCTCCCTCAGTCTTTGCCATCTCAGTAAAGAGCAGCTCACTGTTCGGCCAAACATCTTAGAACCATGTTGACCACTCTGTCTCATCTCACATGCAACCTGTTATGAGATTCTATTGCCTCTACCTTTAACCCACATCCAGAATCTAATAATTTCTTACCACTTTTTCTTGTTTGAAAGAGTCTACAAGTTTTATCACTGATCTCTCTACTTCTATGCTTTGTTTCCCTATACCTATACTCAACACAGCATCCAGAATGATCCTTTAGAATATGTCAGGTAATGACATGTCTCAGTGTCATGGTCAACATTTTCCCATGACTTTCTGTCTTATGGGAAAGAAAAAAACCTTAAGATACCCACTTTCTGTCTCTTTTCCCATTTATGACTTGATGGCTTCGAAATTTGCCACTGATTAATATCCTGGGAGCCACACTGGTCTCATGCGCCCCCATCTCAGGGAAGCTGTTGGTAATACTCTTCCACAAATTTGCACATGACTGCTCCTTCTTCCTCTTCATGTCTCTCCTGAAAATGTCACCTCAGTAAGGGGTTTTCTAAACGTCCTATTAAAGCTGCAGGCCCCACTCTGAGCTCTCTGTTCCAGCTTCATTTTTCTCTGTAGCACTTATCACTATCTAACCCACCATATATTTTATTTATTATCTGTCTCACCCTACTGGAATGTCAGCTACCTGAGGGTAAGCAATTTTTATGTTTGCTCTTTTTTGTTCACTTCTGTATCCCACCACCTAGCACACTGCCTGGGACATGGTAGGTGCTCAATAAGTATTTATTCAATTAATGATTAAATTCTATGAGAGTATCAGGAGAAAAAGTATCTTTTGTGTCAAAGTTGTATATCCTTAGGCAATACAATTGATGTTATTCATTGTAATTTACTTTTTTGGTTCTGCTACCAAGAAGCTAAAAGTCAAAGACAAAAGTAGTTACAATTACTGTGTTTCATCCAGATTTTTTCCTCCTCTGTATAGTTTTTCATTGTCTTCACTTTAAACTTTTATTTGAGCAACTTTGAGCATATTCCCAGGTAGTATTCACAGAACTTTGGGCTTAGTAAATACTTGTTAAGTGAATGCATTTTATACCATTTTAATCCTTGTTGGAAGTAAGTAGGATATGAATAGTAAATTATTAATGATCTTTGATAGGACTTAAAAGTAATGGGCAGAGAGGAACAAGTGATTATTAGGAGAGGAGAGGCTGGTGGGGAAACAAGCACTGAGGTGTCCATGGCTGGGCTGTATGCATGACCATCACACATCAGTGAGTGGGGAGATGGGGATAATAGGCATAAACTAGGACAAATGGTCACTTTAGCAATGGTTAGTATTTATTAAATTGTAAATATTTAATTAAGCTCAAGTTCAGAAAAGTAAGCACAAATAACATTGATTCCTTTGATGGAACCAACCAGAGCCACTGGAGCTAATGAAGACATGGCCTTTCACCTAAGAAAAAAGTCCAGTAACAGGTTGACTTTTGTTGTTTGTTCTCAACATTGAGTTTGGCAGAGCAGTTTTAAAATCTGGAAAAGAGGGAGCAGTGAATGTAGTGGGATAAAGGGGGGTGAACCAGAGGACACCAAATAGATTCTTCCTTGCAGCCAAGAAGAATCCTGCTGCTTTCCACAGGTAGCACCCCTGAATTCCTGAGTGCTCTCAGAATGGGGTCTGCTGTTTGCCTATCCCTGAGGCAAGATGGAGGTGAACTGACCTTTCTTCCATCTGGCAGAGAAACCCCTGTCTTCTGTCCCCTTTTTATTTTCAAAGATGGGCTTTCTGTCCTCTCCAGCTACCACCCCCAAATCACTCATTCAATGGCCAGTTCCTTAGGTGGCATGAGAACCCAGAGCCTACCTGAAGTTCTTGGAGATAACATCTATTGCTTTCTAGCACCCCTGTTACCTTACCTCAGAGCCAAATGAAGTTAGGCTGATAACAATTTTCTTTACCTTATATTGTTCCAGGTGACTGCAGATGGATGCATGAAGAATACATTTTACTATCTCTCCAGTTATTACAGTTCCATGGAACACTCTGCCATTTCCAAGGGCATCATTTCTCCTTATAAAGCTGGGCACCACCTGTATCTGCTATTAGAATCAAAGCACCCAGGGCTTTGCTTAACCCTCACCAGAGTCTCATTTCTTATGGGGTTCCATTCATCATCCTGTCTAGTAATAATTCTTTAAGAAAACAAATTATTATGTAAAAATTTATTGATTCATTTTAGAGAGAAATGGGGGAGAGAAAGGGGAGAGAGTGGGAGAGAGGGTTATTATTCCACTTATTTATGCATTTATTGGTTCATTCTTTTTTGTAAAGTGTTTTATTAATTATACTGTTACAGTTGTCCCAATTTCCCTTCCCTCTGCTCCCCTCCACCCGATGGCCACCCTCCCTCCAGTTGTCCCCCCCTTTTAGTCCATGTCCATTGGTTGTGCATATAGTTCTTCTCAACCTCTTCCTGTCTGTTCCATTTCCTCCTACTATGCTTCTTAATTCCTGTACTATCTTCCTCCCTCTCCCCGTTCCCCCCCCCGCTGACCTTCCCCCCAGTATGTTCCCCATACCTATAGTTCTTTTTCCACTCTTGTTGCCTATTTAGTTTGCCTTTGTTTTGATTCCCTAGCTTCTGTTGCTGGTTCTTGTGATGCGGTTTTCATTTTAATGTTCATAGTTTTGATCCTCCTTTTTCTAAACCAGTCCCTTTAAGATCTCATATAACAGTGGTTTGGATCTAATGAACTCCTTCAGTTTTACTTTGTTCTGGAAGCACTTTCTCTGCCCTTCTATTCTAAATGACAGGTTCACTGGATAGAGTATTCATGGCTGTAGGTTTTTGATTTTCATTACTTTGAATATTTCTTGCCAGTCCCTTTTTGCCTGCAGGGTCTCCCTTGAGAAGTCAGCTGATATTCTAATTGGGACCCCTTTGTACATGATTCTTTTCTTCTCTCTTGCTGCTTTTAAGATTCTCTCTTTATCTTTAATTTTTGACAATTAGATTATAATGTGTCTTGGAGTGTTTCTCCCTGGGCCCAGTTTTTCTGCAACTCTCTGTGTTTCCTGGACCTCTAAGTCTATTTCGTTCTCCAAGTTTGGGAACTTCTGATTTATTATATTTTCACTTAATTTTTCAATTTCTAGTTCTTCTTCTTCGCCCTCTGGCAATTCTATAATCTGTATGTTCGATCTCTTATAGCTGTCCCAGAGGTTTCTGATCCTCTCCTCACTTTCCTTACTTTCTGTTTCCTCTTTCCACACTGGTTGACTGTTCCTTCCCTATGTTCTGGTTTGTTGACTTGATCTCTGGATTTTATTTCCTCACCACTTGTCTCATATGTGTTTTTGTTCATTTCAGTATGAGTGGCTTTCAATCCTTCCCGGTCTTGTTCAAAATCTTTTGTTAATTCTGTAAACCACCTAATAACTATAGCTCTGAATTGAGCCTCTGAAAGGTTTCTTATTCGTTCCTCTGTCAGGTCTTGCATCTACTGCCTGGTGAGCTGTGTCACCGGGCTTTCTATAGTTGTCTGCTTCATTTTGACAGATTTGTGTTTTGCTTTGCTTTCTGGGTAGACTGTAGGGGGTGGAGCCCCATGTACTCATCACCAGCTGGCGACTGGTGGCGATCTGCAACATTTTTCGCTGCACTGTGGCGCTTTGAGTTGGGGTGGGGGTTCAAGATGGATTCCTGCTGTTATTCTCTGCTGGGAGATTGGGATCCATCCTCCCGCCCTCTGGGCCTCATCGTCCGAGGCAATGGGGGGGCTGCCTTTCCCAGCATTGGGGTTGCGAGCTGCCTGGGCTAGAGTACAGCCAGAATTGCTCCCCCTGCTGCTGTCCCCACTGCTACTGCAAACAGCACCGCCTGATTTTGCCCCTCCTACCCGTCCGACGAGCACCACTGGTTTATAACTTTGTACGTTGGGTTTCCGTGTATTTTTATTTTCTGGAATTTCTAGTTATCTTTTGTTTTGAGGTAGTTGTATTCCTTTCTAGTTGTAGAGGGAGATCGAGCATGTCAGGCTAAGTCCTGCATTCATTGGTTGATTCTTGTATGTGCCCTGAGCTGGGATTAAACCTGCAACCTTGGCCTATCGGGATGCCACTCTAACCAACTGAGCTACCCATCCAGGGCTAGTAATAAGTCTTTATTCTTATTCTCATTTGGGTTTCTACCTTCTCATTCCAAGGCTAGCTGGCTCTCACAATTGAAACTTGTATATTTTTCCTAAAGGATGACAGGGGCAAAAATACATTTTAAAAATCCTCCCTTTTCACAAATGAAAAATTAGCTTTCTTTCCCCCAGACTGATGTTTCCTTTGTTCCTTTTCTAATTGAAGAATGGAAGAATACCCTTGGGGTTGAATGGCTCTCTCATGCATCTTCTTAGCATTCTAGCTGGAAGGAATTGTACCCCAAAGAAGAGAGGTCAGGAATAGATCTCCAGGCACAGAGATAAGGAAGAACAAACAAAATGGTGCATTTCTAACTTGGCTCTACTGAGTCCCTAACCACAGTTGAGGACCTCACAAGAAAGAAATAATTGCTGAATAATAGGTTTTTAAAACACACACACAAAAGGAAAAACAAAGAAAGAACGTAAACACTATGGAAAATCTCTCACTATATACAGGAGGCCTAAGTCTGCTGTATATGGTGACTCTTTTGGAAGCTTTTTCTTCTTGTGTTACTGCCTGCCTACGAAACATCAGACTTCTTAACAAACTAGAGGCTAATGAGGTATGTTCAAAGCCCCTTTACTTTCTTTTTAGCAGAGCAATCAGCCTTCACTTAGGACACTCACAAATTGTGTGTGCCTTTGCAGGGAGCCAACAGCATGTGTTACTGGCCGATTGTGGGAACAGGGTCTCAGTTGAACACTTTATGGTGTGTGTTGTGAAGTTAATGACCCAGAGTCTCTTCAATGTCAACTCCAAGAAGGCTGCTTCTCTGCAGACAGACTCATGAGATGCCTGGTCTGAAGTAAGCTTGGCTTTCTTCCCAGCCTACCAGCCCTCCGCTGCTAACCTGAATGGATCAAACCCCTTTTAAAATACAGATGACACCATGGTTGCTAAGGAAAATCCTGACCTTCCCCACTCCTGGGTGCCATTTGGGAGCAAACCTTCCTCCCAGTTTTTCCTGCACCTCTTTGGAGAATCACTATGGAAACTGCTGGCAGCAGCCTCTTCTTCCTGCACCTGTTTGCTGCAGGGCTTTTGGTTCTCTGCTTGTATAGTTATTTGGGGCAAGGGTGGACTTTACATCACCTGCATAATCAGCACAACTGATTTACTGCATCTGGGGACTGAGAAAAATTTTCAAAGATTTTCTTTCTTGGCAGAATAGAAAACAAAATATTGTTTTCAGAAATCAAGAAATGTTTGTACTTCAAGGCAAAGCTTTGCTATAATGAAAGAACAGTGTAGGATTCCTGTAAAAATGTATTCTCACTTTTGAGCCACAGTCAAGGGGATCCTTAGGTGTAAGGATAATATCTGTATACCTCATACCATCCTTGGATATCATGTGTGTTGATGCTAAAGCAGAACTCTGTTAAATTGAGGATAGGTCCCATTGCAGGATGTGAGCATGGATCTGAGGGTTGTCTTCTTGATGCAGGAATGAAGGGAAGGCTCTGTAGAACCTGGCCACTCCATTTGTCTATAGCTCACTTGGTTCACCTGGGCGAACAGTGAACCACAGTGTAAAATAAAGAGCCTTTATATTATTACCTCAAAATGTGAACAATTTTTATAACCTGTTCTAGGAGATGATGAACTCATCAAGGGAAGAATGTTATCTGGCTTTGAGAGAGCTGGGCTATGATTGGGTGCCTGTGTTCCAGTGATTTATAGTCCCTTTTAATGCAGTTGAGATTAGGAGCAAAGGTCAGAGTGGGTCTTTTAGTAGATGTATGAGAGTGGATTTTAGATATAAATTATGCAACATTTGAAGTTCAACACAGATACAAATAGAGCAGCTACTTCATGGTATTTGGGGAGTTTTGACTGATTTGTGGCCTACTTATGAATGAGAGTAGGACACCCTTTAGTTTCAAAAGTATTTTTCATATTACGATACCATAATTAATTAGAGGTTCATGTGGTGAGGTCATGAACATAAATGGTTGGTGTTTTGAACCCCTATATCTGTGTTCCTGCCCACAAGACCTCTATGATAGATTTCTTTTAAAATTCACTTGTGAGACTTCTGGCCAAGATGGAGGCGTAGAGAGACATGCTGCATCTCCCTCCACAACTAAGAAGGAATACAACTACCTCAAAATTAGAAACAACCAGAAGTTCCAGGAAATCAAACTGCACAGAAGTCCAGTAAACAAAGATATAGAGAAGAAATACTCATCCAGACAGGTAGGAGGGGCAGAGCCGGGGCGGAGAGGATGCAATGTGGTGGTGGCAGCAGTGGCAGCAGCAGCAGCGGCAGCAGCAGGCCAGCAGAAAGAGCAGTCACACATTTAAAAAAGTCAGGAGGGACACCTGGGAAGTGTTCCCAACTCCTCACTGGACCTCACAGCTCACAGTCCTAGCACTGGGAAAAAAATCAAACCTCATTGCTTCTGACCGTGCAGACCAATGGGGGTTGGGGTGGAGGTAGAAACTGCCAGTCTCAGCAGAATTCGCTTGTTTAAAGGGCCCCCAGGGTCCTAGAATGTTTGCGGACCCACCCACTCTGGGAACGACAGCCACGGAAACAGCTAGAGGGGCGCCAGTCCAGTGAAGATGTGGGAGAGGTGCCTGGAAAGGGGCAAGTGCTGGACAGGTGGCATTGTTCCCTCTTGGACCTCTCCCCCACATACAGTGCCACAACATGGTGAAACAGGTCACCCTGTACTGACAAATCCCTAAGGCTCCACCCCTTACAACATGACAGGAGCGACAGCTCTATCTGGGATGCAGAGGCAAACAAACACAGGATCCTGTCAGAATGAGGAGACAGAGATGTATGGTCCAAAAGGAGAAACAGATCAAGGTTCCAGTGGGAGAATAGCGACAAGGAGATAGCCAACCTCACAGATGAGGAGATAGCCAAACTAACAGATGTAGAATTCCAAACACTGGTGATAAGATGCTCACAGGCTAGAGAGATATGCTTCAGTATGGCAAATGCATAAGAGAAGAAGTGAAGGCTATGCTAAGTGAAACAAAGGAATATTCACACAAAACCAATGGTGAAGGGAAGGAAACTAGGGTTCAAATAAATGATTTGGAACATGAAGAAGAAAAAACAGTCAACCAGTGCAGAATGAGGAAGCAAGAATTGAAAAAAATGAGGAAAACTTCCCAAATTTTGTGAGGGAGATGGACATACAGGCCCAGGAAGCATGAAGGGACCCGGAGGTTACCATACCAGGATGCATCATGATTGACATGCCAAAGGTGAGAGATAAAGACAGAGTTCTGGGGGCAGAAAGAGAGAGGTGGAGAGTTTCCTACAGTGGGATGCCTATAGGACTATCAGCTGATTCTCTGAGGACACTTTGCAGGCAGGAAGGGACTGGCAAGCAGTATTCAATGTGATAAAAAGCAACCTACGACCAAGATTACTCTATCCAGCAAAGCTATCATTTAGAATGGAAGCGCAGATGAAGTGCTTCCCAGACAAGGTGAAGCTCAAAGAGTTCATCATCACCAAGCCATTATTATATGAAATGTCAAAGAAACTTACTTAAGAAAAAGAAGATCAAAACTATGAACACTGAAGTGACAACAGACTCACAACTATCACCAACTGAATCTAAAAAATAAAAACAAAATGCATAAGCAAACTAGAATAGGAACAGAATCATAGGTATGGGGATAATTTGGAGCGTTATCAACTGGGAGAGGGTAGATGGAGAAATGGGAAAATGTGCAGGGACTAAGAAGCATAATCGGTTGGTACAAACTAGACGGGGATGTTAAGAATAGTATAGGAAAGGGTGAAGTCAAAGAACTTATATGCATGACCCATGGACATGAACTAAGGGGGGTGGGATTGCTGGAGGAAATGGGTGTACTGGGCAGAGGGGAGCAAAGGGGAAAAAATTGGAACTCCTGTAACAACATAATCAATAAAATATACTTAAAAAGTTTACTTGTGAGATCTTGTCTCTAAGTACAGCACAAAACATGTTTATGGCTCCATTAAAATTGGAGCTTTTTTAGATTTCTCTTGGGAAGCTGATTTTTCCTAAAACAAATAACATTCTATATTTAATTTCAACAAATTATTTATCTTTAAGACTCCTGGATGATGATTTTGTTTTCTAAACATTTTAGATATAATTCGTTTACTTTCTGTTACAGGATAAAAAAAAAATACTAAACAACCAGCTTTTACCCAGTCAAGCTAATCAAATGAAGGAGTACTTGAAGCTGTAGAGCAGCCTGAAATGATTTACCTCCTTTTTACTAATCTGCCTCCCCTTTTGCTGGTAGCATGGATGCCTAAAGCTTTAGCTGCTGTTGTTTCTGACATACCCAAGGAAGCCACAGTAGCCAAGGTTGTCATTTTTGCATCTTGGTATTTGATGCTAAACATAAATACTCTGAGTCCTGGGATCCTGAGAAAGCTGAGACTATTTTGAAGCCCATATCCCACTGCGGAGGACAGGATCAACACTTGTTTCTGCTCCCAGCCTGTGGGATCTGGTGCTGCCACATCTTAGAGAATGTTTATTTGTAGGTTTCTGAGTGGTGATGCCCACCAGTCTCTTCATTTGTTGTTGAAATGTTGTGAGATTTTGTACTCAGGTGTCCCAGAGTGGAGTAATGTGCACCAGGACACATCATTCAGCAGTGTGGTGGACTTTTATGATTTTCAGAGTTTGCTGTTAAGGATTGCAGGTTCAGTGTGATCTAAAGCTTTTAAATCAAAATAATACCTTCCATGTTGTTGTCCATGTTGTCTTCCAGGAAATACTGCAGGATTGTTTTCTCTTCCACATCAGAGAAGTTTCTCTATTTCTTCTTTATAGCCCACCCCTCATCCCCACCCCTTGCTCACCTTCATTGGCTTCACAATTCTTTTGAGCACTTTATCCTATTCTACACAATAGAAATGGGCAAGGCAGGGGGAGAGGTGGAGGAAGGGATGGAAAGTATAATAGCTCCTGTTTGCTGGGTACTTTTAGGTGGATGGCACTATGCTAAGCACTTCAGTTTGTCACTAAAATTTGATGAGCATAAGTGACTACCGTCTTTGCACTCAACAGGGAATCCTTCCAGGGTAACACATTTGGGAGCGAATTTGTTCAAGGAAGGCCAAAAACTACCTCGTTTCATTAGTTGGGAGGTGGGGCAAGCCAGATCATGCCACAGCACCCACTTGCTGACACAGAATATGTTGAGCATTAGGAAAGAACTACACATTTGAGAATCTATTGGGTTTCCCAAAAAGTCTGTTTAGTTTTGTCTGTAAAATAAAAGACTCATTTTCATTTTTACAATTGCTTTATTGATTTGGGTATTTTGAGTATGTTGGTTATCCCCAACTACTGAATTCTAGTGGGTAGAGGCCAGGGGTGCTGCTAAACATCTTCCAATACATAAGACAGCCCCACAGCAAATAATTATTTGGCCAAAATGTCAATAGTACCAAGAAGCTTCACAAACCACTTTTGAAATGTTCAATCAGTCACAGCACCTTCTCCATACACTGCACAAATCTCTTTTTGGGTTTTGGTTCTTTTTTAATTTATTATTATTTTTTTTATTTTGGTTTTTCAATTACAGTTGTCCCCTTTTCCCCAAATTTCTCTCCCCCACCCAACCCACCCCCTCTCCCGCAATCATATCCCTCCCCGTTGTCCATGTCCATGAGTCTTTTATACAGGTTCTTTGACTAAACCCTTCCCTTACTTATCCCCCTTCTCTCCCTCTCCCCTCCCCCCATTGACTGCTATTCTGCTCTTTGTTCTATTTAGTTCCTTTGTTTGTGTTGTTCTTTAGTTTCCTGTATTAGGTGATATCATATGGTATTTTTCTTTCTTTGCCTGGCTTATTTCACTAAGCATAATTCTCTCTAGTTCCATCCATGTTGTTGCAAATGGCAGGAGTTCCTTCTTTCTTTCTGCTACATAGTATTCCATTGTGTAAATGTGCCACAGTTTTTTGATCCACTCATCTACAGATGGGCACTTAGGTTGTTTCCAGCACTTAGCTATTGTAAACAGTGCTGCAATGAACATAGGGGTGCATAAGTTCTTTTGAATTGGTGTTTCAAGATTCTTCAGGTATAACCCTAGTAGTGGAGTCGCTGGTTCAAAAGGCAGTTCCATTTTTAATCTTTTGAGGTAATTCCATACTGTTCTCCATAGTGGCTGCACCAGTCTGCATTCCCACCAACAGTGCAGTAGGGTTCCCGTTTCTCCACATCCTCACCAGCACTTGTTGCTTGTTGATTTGTTGATGATGGCCATTCTGACTGGTGTAAAATGGTATCTCATTGTGGTTTTTATTTGCATCTCCCTGATGGCTAATGATGTTGAGCATTTTTTCATGTGTCTATGGACCTTCTGTATGTCCTCTTTGGAGAAGTGTTTGTTCAGGTCTTTGCCCATTTTTTAATTGGGTTGTTTGTTTTCTTGATGTTGAGTCGTATCAGCTCTTTATATATTTTGGAAATCAGTCCCCTGTCTGTGATGTCATTGGCAAATATGTTTTCCCATATGGTTGGTTTCCTTTTCATCTTGCTGATGTTTTCTTTTGCTGAGCAGAAACTCTTCAGTTTGATGTAATCCCATTTATTTATTTTTTCCTTTATTTCTCTTGCTTTAGGAGATGTATCCGTGAAGAGATTGTTACGTGAGATATCTGATATTTTCTTGCCTATGTTTTCCTCTAGGACTTTTATGGTGTCATGGCTTACATTTAAGTCTTTGATCCATCTTGAGTTTATTCTCGTGTGTGGTTTAAGTTGGTGGTCTAGTTTCATTTTTTTGCAGGTCCCTATCCAGTTCTCCCAGCACCATTTGTTAAAGAGGCTCTTCTACTCCATTTTATGTTCCTTCCTCCTTTATCAAATATTAGTTGACCATAGAGGCCTGGGTTTATTTCTGGACTTTCTATTCTGTTCCACTGATCTATATGTCTGTTCTTATGCTGGTACCAGCCTGTTTTGATTACAGTGGCTTTGTAGTATTGTTTAATATCTGGTGTTGTGATTCCTCCTGCTGTGTTCTTCTGTCTCAAGATTGCTTTTGCTATTCGGGGTCTTTTTTGGTTCCATATGAATTTATGGAGTATTTGTTCTAGGTCTGTGAAATATGTCATTGGTATTTTAATAGGGATTGCATTGAATTTGTAAATTGCTTTGGGTAGTATGGCCATTTTGATGATGTTGATTCTTCCCATCCAAGAACATGGTATTTACTTCCATTTATTTGTTTCTTGCTTAATTTCTTTCTTCAATGTTATGTAATTTTCAGAGTACAGGTCTTTTATATCTTTGGTTAAGTTTACTCCTAGGTACTTTATTTTTCTTGTTGCTATAGTAAATGGTATTTTCTTTTTTGTCTCTGTCTCTGCTATTTTATTGTTGGTGTACAGAAATGCCTTAGATTTCTGTATATTTATTTTGTACCCTGCGATTTTGCCAAATTCACTTATTATATCGAGTAGTCTTTTAGTGGAGTTTATAGGATTTTCTAGGTATACTATCATGTCATCTGCATATAATGAAAGTTTTACTTCCTCTTTCCCAGTTTGGATACCTTTTATTTCTTTTTCTTGTCTGATTGCTGTGGCTAGGACTTCCAACACTATGTTGAAAAGGAGTGGAGAGAGTGGACAACCTTGTCTAGTTCCTGAGTTCAGGGGGAATGCTTTCAGTTTTTGTCCATTGAGTATGATGTCAGCCTCAGGCTTCTCAAATATAGCCTTAATTATCTTAAGATATGCTCCCTTTATTCCCATTTTGCTGAGTGTTTTCATCATAAATGGCTGTTGTACTTTATCAAATGCTTTTTCTGCATCTATTGATATGATCATGTAATTTTTGTCTTTCATTCTGTTTAGGTGATATATTATATTTATTGATTTGCGAATATTAAACCATCCTTGCATCCCTGGAATGAAGCCCACTTGATCATGATGTATGATCTTTTTGATGTATTGCTGGATCTTGTTTGCCAATATTTTATTGAGGATTTTAGCATCGATGTTCATCAGTGATATTGGCCTGTAGTTTTCTTTCTTTGTTGTGTCTTGACCTGGTTTGGGGATTAGGATAATAGTGGCTTCATAGAAAGAGTTTGGGATTTTCCCCTATTCTTGGATTTTTTGGAACAGTTTGAGGAGGATAGGAGTTAGTTCTTCCCTGAATGTTTTGCAGAATTCGCCTGTGAAGCCATCCGGTCCAGGGCTTTTGTGTGCCGGGAGATTTTGGATTACTGTTTCAATTTCCTTTTTTGTTATTGGTCTGTTGAGACTTTCCACTTCTTCTTGATTCAGTTTTGGAAGGTTGTATGTTTCTAGAAATTTGTCCATTTCTTCTAGATTGTCAAATTTCTTGTCATACAGTTGTCTGAAGTAATTTCTAACTATCATTTGTATTTCTGAGGTATCAGTCGTGATTTCTCCTCTTTCATTTCTGATTTTGTTTATTTGTGTCTTCTCTCTTTTTTTCTTGATTAGACTGGCTAGAGGCTTGTCGATTTTGTTGATTTTTTCAATGAACCAGCTCCTAGTTTTGTTGATCTTTTGGACTGTTTGTTTAGTCTCTATGTCATTTAGTTCTGCTCTGATCTTGATGATTTTATTCCTTCTTCTTGCCCTAGGCTTTGTTTGTTGTTGTTGTTCTAGTTCTTGTAGCATTGTGGTTAGGTTTTTTATTTGAGATTCTTCTATCCTTTTCAGATATGCCTGTATTGCTATGAACTTCCCTCTCAGGACTGCTTTTGCTGTGTCCCACAGGTTTTGGGTTGTTGTGTGCTCATTATCATTAGTTTCTAGAAATTTCTTGATTTCTTCTTTGATGTCGTTGTTAACCCATTCATTATTTAGTAGCATGTTATTCAATCTCCATGAGTTTGGGTGTCTTTGATTTTTTTCTCTGAGGTTGATTTCTAGTTTCAAGCCATTGTGATCTGAAAAGATGCTTGATATGATTTCAATTTTCTTGAATTTGTTGAGGCTTGTTTTGTGACCTATCATTTGGTCTATCTTTGAAAATGTCCCATGTGCACTTGAAAAGAATGTATATTTTGCTTCTTTGGGGTGAAAAGTTCTATATATATATGTTAGATCCATGTGGTTTAGTGTGTTGTTCAATGCCTGTATATCCTTGGTGTTTCTTTGCTTTGATGATCTGTCTATTGTTGATAATGGAGTGTTGAAGTCCCCTACTATGAGTGTGTTGTTGTTGATATCCTTTTTGTGGTCTTCTAGTATTTGCTTTATGTATTTGGGTGCTCCTATGTTGGGTGCATATATGTTTATCAAAGTAATATCTTCTTGATGGATTGTTCCTTTAAGTATTATGAAATGTCCTTCTTTGTCTCTTTTTATTGTCCTTGCTTTGAAATCCGTTTTGTCTGATATGAGGACTGCTACTCCGGTTTTTTTTTCCGGTCCATTTGCTTGGAATATTTTTTTATATCCCTTTACTTTCAGTCTGTGTAAATCTTTTGTTTTCAGGTGTGTTTCTTGTAGACAGCAAATATGTGGGTCCTGTTTTCTTATCCATTCCGTTACCCTATGTCTTTTAATTGGATCATTTAATCCATTTACATTTAAGGTTATTATTGACGTGTATTTATTCATTTCCCTTTGTACCTCTGTTCCTCTCCTCTCTTGTTCTTTTCTTCTTTTTTCTTAGAACAGTCCCTTTAGCATCTCTTGCAATGCTGGTTTGGTGGAGATGTGTTCTTTCAGTCTTCCTTTGTCTGAGAAACTCCTTATTTCACCTTCTATTTTGAATGAGAGCCTTGCTGGGTAGAGTATTCTTGGTTGTAGGCCTTTGTTTTTCATTGCTTGAAATATTTTTGACCATTCCCTTCTGGCTTGTAATGTTTCTGTTGAGAAATCAGTTGATAGCCTTATCGGAGCTCCCTTGTATGTTATTTGCTGTTTTTCTCTTGCTGCTTTTAGGATTCTGTCTTTGTCTTGGAATGTTGCCATTTTAACTATGATTTGCCTTGGAGTGGGTTTTTTTGGCTTCCTCTTCATTGGAACTCTCTGTGCTTCCTGAACTTGTATAACTTTTTCTCTCATCAGGTTCGGAAAATTTTCTGTCACTAATTCTCCTATCAGTTTTTCAATTCCATGGTCCTTTTCTTCTTCCTCTCTAATTCCTATGATCCTGATATTATTTTTCCTAATGCTATCCTGTAATTCCCTTACATCTTGTTCATATTTTTTTAATCGTTTTTCATTTTGCTGTATTGTCTGGGAGTTTTTCTCTACATTATCTTCTAACTCACTAATCCGATCCTCTGCTTCGTTTAGTCTGCTTTTGACTGATTCTACTGTGTTTTTCAGTTCAGAGATTGCATTCTTAAGTTCTTCCTGGTTCTTGTTAACAGTTTCTATGTCTTTTTTTATGCTGGTGTAGTTCTCTGCCAGTTCCCTGTAATTTTCTTGGAGCTGCTGGTAACTTCCTTGAAGGTTGTCATAGTTGATTTTAAGGATGTCGAATATATTGAGCTTCTTTACCACCATTGTTTTGAATTCCATGTCTGACATTTGGGCTATGTCTATTTCATCTATCTCTCTTTCTGAGGATTCCTCTTTTCTTTTCATTGAGGGGTTATTTTTGCGTCTTACCATGTTGGATTCCTTTGTTTGTTTTTTCTTTTTATTTATTTATTTGTTTTTTTGGGGGGGGGTAGTCTGCTTTGACTTCCCTCCTTTGTGGTGTGAGATTCTTTATCGGAGGTCTGGGGGTTTCAGTGGTGCAGTCTCTTTGATATCCTGAGCCTGATGTTCTTGAGTTACCCTTTATGTCGTTTGTTTATGCTGTTTGGTTATATTTCAGATGTTCTTTGATAGGACCTTCCTTCTGGCTAGTTGGTTGAGAGTCACTCTATCCGCTTTGTCTTGAGTTCTTTTGTGGATATGCTGTTAAAAACATAAACACACAGCCCAGGCAGGAGACCCACACCCTCAAAAAGTATCCCCCACTCTATCCTGCTATCGTCAGCCAACGAGCCCGTATTAATATAAATGTAAAGAGATTAGAGCTTTTATACTATAAGAAGAATAGATAAGAGTTGTTTTTGGGGAGGAAAAATATAATTTTTGATAGAGGGGGTTATAGATTAATAATAGTTGAGACTGTGCAAGCCAGTAGGTAATATTTACATTGTATGTTAATAAAAATAGAAGAAAAGGATAGAAAAATACATAATATAGTAAGAAAGTGGGATTGTATTGTATTTGGGTTTATATAGTAATTATATTCTATTATTTAGAGTGATAGGGGGGCTAAACTAGACACACAAATGGATAAACAACAATTAAAGAGAAAGGATGAGAAGGAGAGGTTATATGCAACACGTTAGAGATAAAGTTTGTTATTCTTTTTGGAAGGGGTGAAAAAGAAACACCCCCCCCAAAAAACCCCAAGAAAATAGAAGAAAGAAAGAAAGAAAGAAAAGAAAGACTATAGAAGAAAGAAAGAGAAGAAAGAAAAAAAAAATAACCACAAAAAACCCTCCCCAAAAACCCCAAAAGGGAAGAAAGAAAGGAACAAAGAAAGATAGAAAAGAAAGAATAAAGAAGAAATAAAGAAGAAAGAGAGAAAAAAAGTTGAAAAATAATAATAATATATATATATATATACCCCCCAACCCCCCAAAAAAAAACCCAAGAAAAGAATAAAGAAAGAAAGAAAGAAAAGAAATAATTAAGAAGAAAGAAAGAAAAAGGGAGAAAAAAATTGGAAAAAAATAAAAAGCGATGTTTTTACTCCGTTTTAGCCTTGGTGTGTTGCCTTCTTTTTCTGCATCCGCAGCTGGTCTAGTGTGGCAGGTCAGAGGTTCTTGTTTTTTGCAGCACTGGTGTGCGCCCCCGGTTGCCGCTATGGTGCGTGCCCGCGGTTGCTGGCACGGCGCGCTCCCTTGCTGCCCACTGGAGCCAGTTGAGGTGCCCTTGCGTGCGAGCCCCTGCGCGCTCAGGTGGCCCGAGAGCTTTCCCTGGGATTGGCGCCTATTGTTGCCGGGCCAAGGTGGTTCCGCGTTCGCGCCGAGGTGTCCCTGCGCGAGTCCCTGCACTCATGGGCCGCCCGAGAGCTTTCCCCGGGATTGGCGCCTATTATCCCAAGGCTGAGGTGTTTTTGCACTCACAAGCCCGTGCCTTTAGTCCCGCTGAGCCTAGCTCCAGGAGTTGGTCTCTCGCCTCTTAGGGCAGGGCCTCAGACACTTGTGCTCAGTGGAAGTGAGCGTCTGTGAGTCGCTGCCTCCCACTGTTCCCATGCTGCTGCAGCCACCTGCCTTCCCTCACCCATCTGGGTGGGCACAAACAGAGCCTGCGCTAGTGGTCTGCTTTCCGGCCTGGGGCCCTGAGCCCACGGGAGCTGTCTAGGGGTATCTGTGCACGGTCCTCTGCCTGTTCAGTGGGCCCTCCCTGTGCCTGTTAGGGCACTGATCTTATGTCCGTTGGGGAGTGTCCGAGGGACGCCTGGACTCACGCCCCGCGCACCTGGGCCAGTGAGTGAGAGCACTTCCCTATGTGCGCCCCCGAGACCCAAGGGTAGGGTTGGGGAGTGGATGAGTGCGCCTCTGCGCCTGGGCTCCTCAAGAATGGCCTATCACCCCCAAACTTTCCTCCCCTCTCCACCATCCACTAGAGAAAAATATAAAGGAGAATTATGTTCTCACTTGCCCGGCAGCACGCTGTCTCCTGTCCTTCAGCGCCAATGCCACTTGGTCGAGTCTCGTCTCTGCCAGCGGGCAGAGATCCGCTCTCCACCCGACTCCTCTCCGGGGCAGCCTGTGGTCACCAAAAATCCTTTGTGTGCTTCCCGCTGCAGCTCGGGCAGTTGCCCCAGTCAGGAATCCCATTTTGTCCCCTTTTCCTCCGCTATCCTCACTAAACAGGTTGTTCCCAGATGGATTTTCTCTAATCCAGCAGTGCCTTGGCTCGACTCCCGCCAATGTCCAGTTGCTCACTGAGATGTTCTGTCTGCAATTAGCCCAAACTGCAGACGGGTCTTGGGAGCCTGAAACCGCAACCTCTCCTCACTCCTCCGCCATCTTACCTCTGGTTATGTTTTTATCTTTCTTGAAATAATAAAGCATAACAGGCTGAAAATGTTTTTTATTTTCTTTCATCTTCAATATTAAAATAGCTAAACAAAAAGTCACCAATTTTGATGTTTTTTAAAAATACATGCTGTTATGACAGGTGTCACAACACAATATAACTAAATTATTTTGAATGAAGTTAAAGACAATGAAGCACTACTAGAGCCATTGTATGGAAAAACTAAATGAATATTTTGGCCAACCCAGTACCTCTGTGCCTATCCATGAAAGATATATTTTCCCTTATGTGATCTTAATCTTCACAACACATTTAAAGTAGGAAATATCTCTTCATTTTGATTGTAGAGACATCTAAAAATAAGGTTTCTCATACATTAAGTTGTGGCCACATTTGAACTGATGCCACCATCCAAACCATGCTGGCCAGTCTTCATTTTGAATAAATGAATTCTCTGAGAAAAAAGGATTGTCTTTTTTGCTGGTCTTATGCAAATTTCTACTGTGGTGAGGTGGAGCATGTTTGTGCTGAATTCACTGCTAGGCTTCAGTTCCTAATTTTGTTTCATATAATTGATGGGCAGAACATTGTTAAAATGCAGAACTACTTCTTATGGTGTAGGATAATAGTTCCAATGGAGGTGTTCCAATGGTGGGAATGAATGGAATGGCACATGTAGCTGTGCATTTCTTTATGTTCCACTGAGATATTCTACTTCTTTTCTTAGTGGTACATAAAATAATCATGCATCTTACAATAGCTGAATCTTGGATCCAAAGAAATATGGTACATACTGAATGTGGACAGATATTTACAAGCACTTGATAGTTCAGGGAATATATAACCCACATCTGAAGAGACTATTTGAATAAAAACCAACAAAACAGAACAAATAGAAAATCAGGATGGCAAGATAGATGATAATGAGAGAAAGAAATAGCAGTGAACACTTCATTATGTAGTTAAGGAAATAATACCTGTTGTAAGAGATGAGCCCTCAGAGGCTTGTGATGGAGACTCCTTTCTTACTCGCATAAAGCCCCATCATTGTGGTGGTGGCAGTGGGTCGAGTGCTCTGCTCCACTCAGGTCCCAGACTGTGGAGGCTCTGCTGTTTTTAACTCAGGCCTCATGAGATTGCCCAGCATGTCCAGACAGCAGGTAGGAAAAAAAGTCCAGAAATTGGAAACCTGAAAGTTTGGGAAATTTATTTGCTTCTAGACTTCTAGATATACCTAAGGAATATTTTGCACAACTAATTCCCATTAAAATTTAGACCCGTGGGAAAGATCTGATTAAAGTAGCAGCCTTTCTTCCTACTATTTCAAGGAAGTGAGAGCCATGGGAGCCAAGGGCTGTGGAGAGTAAAAACAGAGAGTTCATCCTGGAGACAAGAACTAGGACCTCAGGCAGGCCTTCACCATTCCTGAAAAGCAAGTCTTCATGACCCCCAGGGACCAGTATCACTGTGCATCTTTCAAGTCTTTCTTTTTTCCGAAAAGGAATTTTTATTGGGATTATTCTGTCCATGTTCTTCCATTCTAGATTGGATCTGTGTGGTAGGGAGGTTAACTTGTTTTTTATTCCTTTGGCCACTGCCCACTCTGAGACTCAAGTGCTCCTGATGGAGAGAACTGCACATTCTGAGGAGTTTGTGGATTTTGAACTGTATGCAATGACATGATGACTTTGGGCTGTGTTTCCCGAAGAGAGGTGGTGTCCCTGGATTAAATAAATATTTAATGACCAGAAGTTGTTCACCAAAATGCATTCCCATTTCTTTCTGTGGTCATAGCAAAGCTACATTTCTCTATATTTTAGGCAGTTTGGTGTAGTCATATGCTTAATTTTGGCCAATGGAATGTAGTGGAAGGAATGTAAGCCACTCTGAGGCCTGGTTCATGCTGTGTCTCCACTATCTGCCAGTTGGATGTTTCTGAAAGAAAGAAATGGGTAAAAAGATATGCATAGGCATTATGAAAATAGCGAATACTAAAGTCCAGAAACAAAAATTCTCAAATTTACTAATAGGAAAATGAGTTGCTACTACATGAGATATTACTTTAGATCTTATTTTAATATTACTTTGACAAAAATTAAAAATAATGATAATACTTATTGCTGGCAGATATGCAGAGAAATCTAAATTGCTATTAGGAACAGAATTATTATTGCCTTCTTGGAAATTGTCCTGAAAAAATTTATTACAATAAATGTAATGCAAGCACAGGCTTGTATCAGAGTATTGGGCTTGCCCTCTTAGAAAGCTGTCACCGTGTGAACAAATCTGCTGGACATATATTGCCAAGCTGATAGCCAACACCAACTGCCAACATGTGAGTGAAGCCATTTGGACTATTCAGCTGCCAAATGACTGCATTCATATGAATGACCCTAGGCTAGACTGGCAAGAGAACTGTCAGGTTGAGTTCCAACAGAATTATGAGGATATAAGTGGTTTCTGTTTTAAGGCAGGGCATTGGCAAGCTTTATCTTAGAGGGCCAGATAGTACATATTTTAGGTTTGTGGGCAGTATCACATGTAGAACAACCACTGGCCTCTTGTGTTCTAGGGTAAGAGCAGCCACAGACTATATGGAAAAGAATGGGTATGGGAGTTGCCAATTAATCCAAAGATGCCTAGGATATTGTCAAGTGCAAAAGTCAATTTGCAGATTAATCTAGAGTGTGATTTTTTAAAAAATTGGCAACCAAGATGACTCTACTCAGCAAGGCTCTCATTCAAAATGGAAGATTAAATAAGGAGTTTCCCAGACAAAGGAAGACTAAAAGAATACATCTCCACCAAACCAACATTGCAAGAGATGTTAAAGGGAAGGCTTTAAGAAAAAGAAGAAAAAGAGAGAGGAAGAGGAACACAGGTACAAAATGAAATGAATAAATACCTGTCAATAATAACCTTAAATGTAAATGGATTAAATGCTCCAATCAAAAGAAATAGGGTAGTGGAATGGATATGAAAACATGACCCACATATATGCTGTCTACAAGAAACACACCTCAAAACAAAAGATTTACACAGATTGAAAGTGAAGGGATGAAAAACAGTATTCCAAGCAAGTGAACATTTAAAAAAAAGCTGGGGTAGCAATACTTATATCAGACAAAACGGATTTCACAGCAAAGGCCATAAAAAGAGACAAAGAAGGACATTTTATAATACTTGAAATATCTTGGAAGACTACAGAGAGGATATCAATAGCAACACACTCATAGAAGGGGATTTTAACACTCCATTGTCAACAACAGACTAATCTTCGAAGCAAAGAAACATCAAGAATATTGAGGCATTGGACAACACTCTAGATCACGTGGACTTAGTTGATATATATAGAACTCTTCACCCCAAAGAAGCAAAATATACATTCTTTTCAAATGCACATGGGACATTTTTAAAGATAGACCATAAGTTAGAACACAAAACAAGCCTCAACAAATTCAGATCACTGAAATTATATCAAGCATCTTCTCAGTTCACAATGTCTTGAAACTAGAAATAAACCTCAAGAAAAAAACTCAAAGACATTCAAACTCATGGAGAATGAATAACATGCTATTAAATAATAAATGGGTTAACAATGACATCAAGGAAGAAATCAAGAAGTTTCTGAAAACAAATGATAATGAACACACAACAGCCAAGACCTATGGGACACAGCAAAAACAGTCCTGAGAGGAAAGTTCATAGCAATACAGGCATACCTAAAAAGAATAGAAGCATCTCAAATAAAAAATTTAACCCTACAGCTACAAGAACTAGAACAAACACAACAAACAAAGCCCAGAGCGAGTAGAAGGAAGGAAATAATTATGATCAGAGCAGAATTAAATGACATAGAGACTAAACAAACAATTCGAAAGATCAACAGAAGTAGGAGCTGGTTCTTTGAAAAGATAAACAAAATCGACAAGCCTTTAGCCAGGCTCATCAAGAAAAAAAGAGAGAGAACCCAAATAAATAAAATCAGAAATGAAAGAGGAGATATCACAACCGATATCACAGAAATAAAAAGGATTGTAAGAAATTACTACAAACAACTATATGGCAAGAAACCTGACAACCTAGAAGAAATGGACAAATTCCTAGAAATATATAATCTTATAAAACTGAATCAAGAAGAAGCAGAAAGCCTGAAGAGACAGGTAACAAAGAGTGAAATTGAAACAGTAACCAAAAAACTCCTGGCATACAAAAGCTCTGGAATGGCTGGCTTCACAGGCAAATTTTACAAAACATTTAGGAAAGAACTAACGCCTACACTTCTCAAACTATTCCAAAAAATCTAAGAAGAGGGAAGACTCCCAAACTCTTTCTACAAAGCCAGTATTACCCTAATTCCAAAGCCAGGTCAAGACACAACAAAGAAAAAACTATCAGCCAATATCGCTGATGAACATAGATGTTAAAATCCTCCACAAAATATTGGAAAGCCGGATCCAGCAACATGTTAAAAGATCATACATCAAGAGCAAGTGGGATTTATCCCAGTGATGCAAGGATGGTTTAATATTTGCAAATCAATAAACGTAGCACACTACATAAGCAAAATAAAAGACAAAAACAACATGAGCATATCAATAGATGCTGAAAAGGCATTTAAAAAAGTAAAACACCCATTTATGATGAAAACACTCAGGAAACTGAGAATATAGAGGGCATACTTCAACATAATAAAGGCCATATATGAGAAACCCGAAGCCAACATCATACTCAATGGAAAAAAACTGAAAGCATTCCCTCTGAGATCAGGAACAAGACAAGGATGTCCACTATCTCCACTCCTATTCAACATAGTGTTGGAAGTCCTAGCCACAGCATTCAGACAAGAAAGAGAAATAAAAGGCATCCAAATTTGAAAAGAAGAAGTAAAACTGTCATTATCTGTAGATGGCATGATACTGTACATAGAAAATGCTATAGACTCCATGAAAAAACTACTC
The DNA here is from genome assembly GCF_987537825.1 of Furipterus horrens. Classification (NCBI taxonomy): domain Eukaryota; kingdom Metazoa; phylum Chordata; class Mammalia; order Chiroptera; family Furipteridae; genus Furipterus; species Furipterus horrens. The sequence goes on from NW_028327182.1 coordinate 48,745,898, forward strand.
AACCTAATAAGTGAATTTGGCAAAATAGCAGGGTACAAAGTCAATATTCAGAAATCTAAGGCATTTCTGTACACCAACAATTAAATATCAGAGATGGAAACCAGAAAAAAAGTCCCATTTACTATAGCAACAAGAAAAATAAAGTACCTAGGAATAAATTTAACCAGAGATAAAATAACTGTACTTGGAAAACTACATAACACTGAAGAAAGAAATTAAGGAAGATACAAAAAAATGAAAGCTTTTACCATGTTCATGGATGGGAAAAATCAACATCATTAAAATGTCCATACTACCCAAAGCAATTTATAGATTCAATGCAATCCCTATTAAAATACCAATGACAGATTTCACAGACCTAGAACAAATACTTCAAAAATTTATATGGAACCAAAAAAGACCATGAATAGCCACAGCAATCTTGAGACAGAAGAATGCAATAGGAGGAATCACAATACCTAACATCAAATTATACTATAAGGCCACTGTAATGAAAACAGCCTGGTACTGGCATAAGAACAGACATATAGATCAATGGAACAGAATAGAGAGCTCAGAAATAAACCCAGATCTCTATGGTCAACAAATATTCGACAAAGGAGGAAGGAACATAAAATGGAATGAGAAGAGCCTCTTCAACAAATGGTGCTGGGAGAACTGGACAGGCACATGCAAAAAAATTAAAATAGACCACCTACTTATACCACACACGAGAATAAACTCAAGATGGATCAAAGACTTAAATGTAAGCCGTGACACCATAAAAGTCCTAGAGGAAAACATCGGCAGGAAAATTTCAGATATCCCATGTAACAATATTTTCACTGATACATTTCCTAAGGCAACGGAAATAAAGGAAAGAATAACCAAATGGGATACATCAAACTAAGGAGTTTCTGTTCAGCAAAAGAAAACATCAGCAAGATGAAAAGGGAACCAACCATATGGAAAAACATATTTGCCAATGATATCTCAGACAATGGATTGATCTCCAAAATATATAAAGAACTTACACGTCTCAACACCAAGAAGACAGCCTTATTAAAAAATGGGCAAAGGACCTGAACAAACACTTCTCCAAGGAGAATATACAGAAGATCCATAAGCATATGAAGGAATGCTCAACATCACTAGCCATCAGAGACATGCAAATAAAAACCACAATGAGATACCACTTCACACCAGTCAGAATGGCCATCATCAACAAATCAACAAACAACAAGTGCTGGTGAGGATGTGAAGAAATGGGAACCCTAGTGCACTGTTGGTGGGAATGCAGACTGGTGCAGCCACTCTGGAAAACAGTATGGAATTTTCTCAAAAAATTAAAAGCGGAACTGCCTTTTGAACCAGTGATTCCACTGCTAGGATTATACCTGAAGAATCCTGAAACACGAATTCGAAAGAACCTATGCACCCCTATTTTCATTGCAGCACTGTTTACAATAGCCAAGTGCTGGAAACAATATAAGTACCCATCTGTAGATGAGTGGATTAAAAAACTGTGGTACATTTACACAATGGAATACTATGCAGCAGAAAGAAAGAAGAAACTCCTGCTATTTGCAACAACATGGATAAAACTGGAGAGAATTATGCTTAGTGAAATAAGCCAGGCAAAGAAAGAGAAATACCATATGATATCACCTGATACAGGAGACTAAGGAACAACACAAACAAATGAACAAAACTGAACAAGGAACAGAGTATCAGTTATTGGGGGTGAGAGGGGGAAGCGGGGTAAGTAGCGGAAGGGCTTAGTAAAGGAACTAGTATAAATAACCCATAGAAACGGACAACAGGATGAGGACTGACTGTGGGAGAAGGGGTGGGATGGGTGGGGGATAGCAATGAGGGAAAATGTGAGACAATTGTAATAGAAAAACAATAAAAATAAAATTAAAAAACATTTGGTCAGAACTCCAAGTAACACCCCCCCTTGAACCTACTGTACATGTGCATGTCTGCATGAATACGTGTGTATGAGTAAGGAGAAAGGCTCAGGAGAATACAGGCAGCCTTTTTGACTCAATACCTCTGAGTAGTGGATTATTGGGTGTATGTGTGGTGTCAGAGGGGTATGCTGAGCTGAATAACTATTTTTCCAAATAGTTTTATATTGTTTTGTAAATTACAATGAGCATGTGACTTCTGAATGTTGAAAATAATTAAATAAGGACAAATAAAAAATAATTAAATATCTTGAAATTTCTTTTCAGATTGATGAAGACCACATGAAGTCAGTGATATTGTCCAGAGACACCTCTGGCTCCATCCTCAGTCATCACTGGAAGGTGCTCAGCATTTGCCCCATGGCAGTAGTGAGATGGCCGGTGGTGGAAGGAGGAATGTGTGTGGTGTGGAAGAGGGGTGATTTTTCTGTTTGAATCATTTTTCCAAGCTTGGATTTTCTGAAGGCAGAACACAGGCCTGAAAGTCATGATCATTGCCTAGTGGCCTGGACATTTCAGAATTTGTAGAGGCTGTCAACTCAGATTCCTCCAACTGAACCTCTTTGGGTTGAGCCTGTGCCTTTGGCTTATAACATCTTTAGGGCATTGCCAGAGAACACCTGCTGAACACCCAGGCCTTTGGATGAATTCTTGCAACCATTTTCTGTGAGCTGTAGGAGCCTCTGCTAGTGTGTGAGAAACGGTCCCTACTGGAATGTGAAATTTCTTCTTTTCTCTGCACAGAAAACCTCTCTTGACTGATCATTCCAGTTATTGTGAGAAGGAAATCATTTACAAGAATGATCACTGAATAGCAAGGCAATTAAGAAAAAAGTGCTTAATAGTCTCTACCAGCAATTCCCTGCCCTGTTAGTGAGTGTGGGCAGTGAATGTGGGATAATCCAAGTGGAATGTTTTGGTGAATCCCCTCTCCCCTTCACACTCAGCCATCCACTCTCAAAAAAGTCAATACAGCCAATCTGAAAGAAATTGCTCTCAGCTCCAGATGACTGAGGATTTGAACATATATGATAAACATGATCAGTACTAATGGTGGGAGGAGTCTTTTTTAAAAGAGGAGTTGAGACTCTGACCAATTTTAATAGTACTTTACCTAAATATATATATTACATATAAGCATGTACATACATGTGTGTATGCCTAGGTATCACATGTGTACCTTATAACATTCATATGCACAGCTTATACTTATCCTGCACAATGTTTTAGTTATCCAAAAACAGTTTGATATCAATTATGTCATTCAAATCAGCATACAGACTTATTTTTTTAAGTATATTTTATTGATTATATTGTTACAATAGTTCCATTTTTTCCCCCTTTGCTCCCCTCCGCCCAGCACCCCCCTTCCCCGACAATCCCCTCCCCAAGTCCATGCCCATGGCTCACCCTTTCATATATTCTTCTTTTTAAAAAAAAATAATTAATTAACTAGTTAAATGTTTTAACAATAAAAAATAACAATCCCTCCCTCTCAGACTTAAGACCCTTTACAATCTTATAAAGGACAATGGACAAAGGTCTCGAGCTCCTCTAGCTGCTTCAAGCTGGACATGGTCGTCGTCCTACCTACCCTTGGGTCAAGAAATCCCTAATAAGAGTGGGGATGTGGAGGGGAGGGTGGCCTTCCTACAAGGGGAAGGATCGTGCAGACTCCAGGTTGGTTGGCTGTCTCTGGACAATGGCATGCTTGGTTTAACAGGCTGGCATCCTTGTTGTATTCTGGGGGCAACAGGGTTAAAGGACATCATTCAATCCGTAACCACTAGATGACAAAAGACAGGTATTAATTTTTCAATGTCCCACATTAGGGAAAAGAAGGGCTTCTTTGCAGGAAGGTATGCCAGGTACATCTCACCTGTCCAAAACCCTTTTGCCCATTATACTTAGTTTGGACTGAGGGAAATATTTTAGGTTTCCCCCCTCTCAGGCCTCTGGGCTCTTTCTGTCCAAGCCATTAGGATAGAAAAGAGAAACCGGTTTTAAAGTGAAGCCCACAGACCACCCCGTTCTTCACCAACCCAGCCACTTAGTTCAGCCAAACCATTGAGTCTCAGGAGGCAGCAATGCAGACAGGATTAAGTGAGGCTTATACGTACAGACAATCACTCAGGTAATGAGATCGTAGGCTTATGCCCTTTTAAAACAGAAAACACATGTTAATTTATGTAACATAACTCACATACAAGTCTCTAAATCTGTAGGACTGTCTTATCGGAAAGACATCCAGTTGCAAGGCATTTGACATTCTTCTTGCCTGTAAATTAAACATCTTTGATAATGCCACAGACATAGTTTAACTTTCAAATGAAAACAAATTTTAAATGAAAAGAAACTTTAAAGACAGTTAGCTGCACTACCACTGGGCATTGTGATCTTCCTTGCATCTTGATTTTTCTCCCTAAGATTACCCTCCTTGTCATTAAAGGGACTGCATTAAGTTCATTTTTAATTAATGATTCCATAAACACAACAAGAGCAGCAAATGATCACTTATGATCTTTAGTTCTGCTTTGCTGGAACTTACGCAAGGAACATTTAGGGTGACCTTCAGTCTGCCCTTCAGGGCACAGAAGCTGAGCCACATACCTGGCATTCAGCCTTGCCTGTAAACACCTGTCTTTTCCAGGTCCTCCTGGTTTTCCATTGTGCCTTAAGGTCCCTTCTAGCCATCTTTCAGGAAAACAACCTTCGTTCCTTCCCTGCAAAGATTGCTATGGACTGCTCATCCATCCAAGGTACCAGGTCTTTTATCTCGTGGACTTTTATTACCTTTGAAAGTCACTCCCAGTTGCTCACGGCTTTTTGGTAACAACCAAAGCCCAAGCATGTCTCCTTTAGGCATGACATTCCAGTCAAAGTCTTAGTCAAAAAAATCGTTATTAACAACTGGTCTTATTAGTTTTATGCAAAGAAACTTAGGTCATTACTTACTTCTTTAGAATGCCAAATTCTGGAGGGATCAGATAGGGAGAAAATATATACAGTGTGAAGGAAAAACCTTGTCCTTCTAATATTCACTGAACTTGCATTTCTATTCTTTATATATATTTTTCCCCCCACTAAAAATTTTTCTGTTTGTTTGTTTTTCCATTACAGTTGTCTCACTTTTTTCCCCCTCTTGCTTCTCTGCACCCCGTCCCTCCCTTCTCCCACATTCAGTCCCCACCCAGTTGTCCATGTCGATGGGTCATTTATACATGTTCTTTGACTAGACCCTCCCCCTTCTTACCACTTCTCTCCCTCCCATCTCCCCCTTTGTTACTGTTAGTTTATTCCTCGTTTACATACCTCTGGTTCAATCTTGCTCATTTGTTTGTGTTGTTCATTAGTTTCCTTTAACAGGTGATAGCATAAGGTAATTTTCTTTTGTTGCCTGGCTTATTTCGTTAAGCATAATTCTCTCTAGTTCCAATCATGTTGTTGCAAATGGTAGAAGTTCCTTCTTTCTTTCAGTACTTATTCATTGTCATTTTCCCCCTTTGTACTCGTGTTCCTCTCTGTCTCTCTGTTTCTTCTGCTTCTTAAAGCAGACCCTTTAGCATCTCTTGCAATACTGGTTTGGTGGAGATGTATTCTTTTAACCTTCTTTTGTCTTGGAAATTCCTTATTTCACCTTCCATTTTGAATGAGAGCCTTGCTGGGTAGAGTATTCTTGGTTGTAGGCCTTTGTTTTTCATTACTTGGAATATATTTTGCCATTCCCTTCTGGCTTGTAGTGTTTCTGCTGAGAAATCTGATGATAGCCTTATTGGAGCTCCCTTGTATGTTATTAGTTGTTTCTCTCTTGCTGCTTTTAGGATTCTCTCTTTGTCTTTGAATGTTGGCATTTTAATTATGATGTGTCTTGAAGTGGGCCTGTTGGGGTTCATCTTCATTGGGACCCTCTGTGCTTCCTGGACTTGCATGATTCTTTCTCTCTTCATGTTAGGGAAGTTTTCTGTCATTAGTTTTTCAAAGAGGTTTTCTATCCCTTGCTCTTCTTCTTCTCCTTCTGGAATTCCTATGATACGGATATTATTACATTTCATGTTGTCCTGCAGCTGTCTTAGAGCCTCTTCAGTCTTGTTCAGCCTTTTTTCATTTTGTTGCACTGTCTGTGAATTTTTGTCTACGTTGTCCTCCAGCTCGCTGATCCGATTTTCTGCTTCTCTAGCCTGTTTTTAATTCCTTCTACTGTGTTCTTCAATTCAGTGATCGTATTCTTCATTTCCTCCTGGCTCTTATTGATAGCTTCCATGTCCTTTTTGATGCTGGTATAATTCTCAGTAAGTTCCTTATAGTTCTTCTGGAGTTCACTGTAGTTTTTCTGGAGTTCTTTGTAGTTTCCACTGAGCTCATTGAGCTTCTCCATAATCCATGCTTTCAATTCCATATCTGATAGTTGGCTCCCCTCTATTTCACTTAGCACTCTTTCTGGGGACTCTACCTTTCCTTTCGACGGGGTGTTGTTTCTCTGTCTCCCCATTTTTGTGACTCCTATTGTTTGTTGGTGCTTCTTAGAATGATCTGCACTTCCTGGATCTGCCCCTGGTGGCGTCAGATCCTGTACCAGTCTGGGCCTAGGCAGCCTGTTGGAGACTTCCAGGGATCTACAACCTTTGTCAGTCTTCTTTAGTTGTTAACCTATTCAATCTGTGATTAGCTGTCAGGCTTAAGGACCGTGGGTGTGGCAGCTTAATTCCTGTAGGCAGGGCCTTTGCTTCCCCTCAGGCTGACGCCACTTGGCTGGGAATGGTCTGCCTGCAGTGTGGGGATGAGTCAGCACTGGGACCCAGCCGGCCGCTTCCCCAGCTCTCCCCTCAAAGCCATCACACCAAACTCTCCCCAAGCATCTCCAGTCCTCTCTGCCTTTCCTCCACTTGAGCCCAGGGTAAGTGGGGGCCAAAATATTTTTGTATGTGATCCACTTAAGAGCTCTTTTTCTCCAGCTGTTTCTCTCCGGCTAGCAAGAAACCCTGTGGCTTTTCGCTTTTCTCAGCTGGATACTATTTTACTTTCCACTCTGTTGCTGTAGGCTGGGAAGTTCAGCTGGGGGTTTAGACCCTGCCCTTCTCAGGGGGAATCCCCAGCTGCTGAGCTGTTTCTCAGTCCCTTCAGCTGCCACCCGTGTGAGCCCAGCCAGCCCTTCCACATCTCTGCACTCCCTACCGGTCACGTTGTGATGTAGCGGCCTTTTTTGTCTCTCTGTGGTTATAAGACTTCTCTCCAGCTGGTGTTCGGTTGCTTATTCCAGATGATTTCTCCAAAATTACGTTGTAAATCCAGACTAGTTCTGGGAGGAAGTTAGTGTAGCTTCCACTTACTCCTCCGCCATCTTGTTTCTCCTCCCATACAGACTTATTGATAACTGCTTAAGTCAAATTTTGTTTAGTTTCAGTTTATATGTGGAAATAATTTTATAGATTAATGAGGTCATCATATTACTATAATAATAAATTTTGAAGAACTTAAGTTAGTCTCTGATTCCTATAGATTTCTCAGTGGCATGGCAAAAAGGTATATATAAGGCATATGTCCCCCAGGCTCCAGGCTATAGAGATGCAATAAATTTGCCAGTTTTGCAAATGCCAGCATGGCAGCCACAGTGGTGGCAAGGAAGGCACCAACCTCCCTTTTTCTTCCCTCTGTGAACTTAAGGTAAAAATCAGAAATAAAAAACACACAGAAGGAGTTAGAACGATCAGACTCAACCACATTTTAAAGATATGGAAGAGTAATCTCTCAGATTTATTTATTTTTTGGTTTTATTTATGTTTTTATTGTTTGTTTTTTAAATAAAAAACATACTACCACAACTAAACAAGATGTGACACAACAAGACCAATCTTCAAGAACTGGTTTGGAAAAAGTTCTCCCACCATGTGGCAGGGGTTTGGAATAAATGGCCTTGAAGACTTCCCAGCCCAATTTCAATGCTCTCTTTGATTGTGGGTTTACATGACCACCATGTCAACAGGGCTCATTGCACTTGATGTTAACCAAGCCCCAGAACCCTCTGTCCCCATGCAGGATAGCCTCAATATCACATCTTAGCTGAGCTGTGTCCAGTTTATAGGGTTGGCTTGTATAGTTCCTTAGTTAGCTGGGAGGAAGTTCAGGAAATTTGGACATAGAGGAACTTTAGGATTTACCCTGGGCCACCTGCATTAGGATGCAAACTCCTCAATGCTTGTTAGGATGAAGGACAGCAACAGCAGCCAAAGTTGAGAGAAATGCAGTCCTTGGTGTGGGAGCATGTATATAATATGTTGTATAGGTGGTAGTAGTAAGGGAGGGAGAAAAATGCCCATTTAGGACCGAAGGAGAGGTTTTCCAGAGCACTAGGGTTGTCCTTTTTTTTTTTATCCTCACCTGAGGATATTTTTTCATTGCTTTTAGAGAGAGAGGGAGGGGAAGAGAGAGAGAGAGAGAGAGAGAGAGAGAGAGAGAGAGAGAGAGAGAGAGAGAGAGAGAGAGAGAAACACTGATGGGAGAGAAACATTAATCAGTTGCCTTCTTGTATGTATCCCGACTGGGGATCAAACTGTGACCTTTCAGTCTATGGGATGATGCTCCAGCCAGCTGAGGCACACCAGCCAGGGCAAGGGCACTAGGCTTGTCCTTTGGCCTTAACACCTCTTTACCAGCATTGTATGTGGGAGAGCTTGAGGGAGGGGAGAAAGGATGTTTTAATGAGCCCATATAGCTTACTGCATGAATTTCCTGGGAACTTGGTGTTGCTGTCTGCTTTGATATAGCTGTTTTCAGGGAGTCAGTGCCAGGAGGTGAGGCCTTTATTCCAGTGCAAGGAGCAGCAATATAGAAGTTAAGTGCATGGAGTCTGGATCCAGGCTCTTACTAGCTGCACAACCCTGGGCATGTCACTTGCCCTATTTCTGTTTCTTCATTCATTAAAATTGAATAGTCACAGGACCAGTATGATGATTAAATTATATCTTCATATGAAATAGAGTATTATAGGCACATCATAATATAAATATATAATAAATCACTTCATACATTTATTGTTTCTCATCAAGTATGAATTGAGCTCCATCTGGGCAACTAGAGTCAGACCAAGGCTAACTCCTACCCCCAAGAGTTCAAGACCAGAGGGAGAGCTTCTGGGAAAACATTCATTGAAGACATGAAATTGGCTGAATCAGGATAAGCTTGATCATCTGGAAAAAAGAGATGGCAGTCTGCAAGGAAAGGCCAGCAGACGGAAGCAACTAAAAGCAGAATCTTGTTAGCTCAATGCTGCATGTGAGGGGCCTTCGATCACTGTTCTTGTTCTCTGTGTTAGTGAGACTCATACTTTCCATGCAAAGATGCGCTCATTCATGACATGTTATCTTTCCATTACCCAGTCATAGAGCTCTAGCGACACTCCTTCATTAGTCCCCTGAGAAGATTTTTCTTCAGCTCTAACTGTGTCAGAGAACAGGAACTGGGCTGCTGATTGGGAAGGCAGACACATAATTGCTCAGCTTCTATTAGCACAGAGTGGGGAAAGTGACAAGTCTGCAGTTCAGGTTCTTTCAGGGATGAAGAGCTGTCTAAGACCAGCAATTTGGCAAAAGAGAGTCTGCAAGACTCCAAGTAAATTTGTCATTTTATGTTTCCCTTCTCTTTCCTCAGTGTTAATGCAGTTTGGAGTTGAATTTCATATATTCTGAAGTCACATTTCCTGGCAGTCATGAATGCTACATTGAAAACAGAATGCTAAGTACAGTATGCTTTTCTTTTGTGCCCAAATGAAACTTGGAGCTATATATACTCAATTATTCTTTTTGTGTTGGCTTTACAGTCTTCTGACACAGATACCATATCATTTCATTTAGTTCTTGATGTTTTTGTTTAGCCACTCTACTGACTTACTGCATGAGTTGACCCAGATATTTATAATAGCAGGAAAATATACTTTTTCTGGAGTCAAGTGAATGTCATCTCATTTTTGAATTTTTTTCTGGCATTCTTTCAGGTCAGACAAGATTTGGAAGATATCAGGAGACATGATGTTTTAAAAATACTGTCAGAAAATTCCACTGGCTATAAAGGGTAATCTTTCAGATTGGGGGAAGAGCCAGAGCTGTCCAAAAAAGAATTTGCTTGTGGAATTCTGACCAAGATGAAAATGATGTATGGTGCCAGCAGTCAGATAAGAGAAGGCAGGGTGACAGAGTTATGGACCTGAGCCCAGAGTTCCTTGACATAGATAATACAAGCTTCCAGTTGAAGGAGTCTTAAAAAGGGTCATGAAAAGCCTTGACAGCTTGATGAATGTGAATATCATACCCTCATTTTTTTTGAGGCAAAGAATGGGATCCTATAAAATCATTTTCTAACTAGGAAAAGGATTATCTTTGTGTAGGCTAACTGAATGGGATCCAGGTACCATGCCACTTGCTGCGGGCTGCCCCCACAATATGCTTGTTTACACTGATGTACTGTTGGGTGTTTCAAGCCTTCCTTTAATGACAGTGATGATGATGTGTTGTTTTCAGCCTTCTTGGGGCCTGTCTGCATATTGAGAACTATTTTAAAATCAGATATCAGAACCAGTGTGTTCCCTAGCCAAGGGAAGCTCCACCTGCAAGCAAGCCAATTCACACCTCTGATCAAAGGCTGGGTGGGTGAACCAGCCATGGCTTTTCCTTGAAAAACCTACAGCCGTTTCTTGCTGCTGTTAATAATGGTAATTAAAGTTATAGAGCACTGTTCCCTGAGGAGTGCAAAGCACTTTATAGATGCTGTGGCATTGATGCTCATAACAAGAGTGTAACAGGGAGAAGGAGCAAACATTGTTATAATTTTGTAGATGGGGAAACTTCACCTGGACAGGCCAAGATGACTTTCTGTTTACATAGAGCAGGTTATGGTGTAGAGGTTTCATGAGTTTTGACTTGCTGTGCTAATCATCATGCTAAAATGCACCACTCCTAGGTAAACCTTTCTCAATGAGAATGTTAACACAGGGCTATTTCAAAGACTTCACTCCACAACGAAAAGCCATTTAAAGATAATTTATTTCTTTAAAAAAAATTATACTTTTACAAAGATAAAAAATAAAAAGCTGTAGACTAGCTTATTGCAAATGTTATATCCATGTAAGGAAAGAAAAACAAAAGGTCAAATAACATGTAATGTTATCTTTCTGTAATGTTACCTGATGAATTGTAGATTCTTCTGACATCAGCTATTTCTTTTTTTTAAAGTATATTTTATTGATTAGGCTGTTAGAGTAGTTCTAATTTTCCCCCTGTGCTCCCTCTTCCCAGTACCCCCTTTCCTCCAGCAATCCCACCCCCTCTTAGTTCATGTCCATGGGTCATGCATATAAATTCTTTGGTTTCACCCTTTCCTATATTATTCTTAACTTCCCCCTGTCTATTTTGTACATACCAATTATGCTTAGTCTTTGCACCTTTTCCCCATTTCTCTCCCTCCCCCTTCCCAGATGATAATCCTTCAAATGATCCCATACCTATGATTCTGTTCCTATTCTGGTTTGCTTAGTTGAATTTTGTTTTTATTTTTTAGATTCAGTTGTTGATAGTTGTGAGTTTGTTGTCATTTTAGTGTTCATAGTTTTGATCTTCTTTTTCTTAAGTAAGTTTCTTTGACATTTCATATAATAATGGCTTGGTGATGATGAACTCTTTTAGCTTTATCTTGTCTGGGAAGCACTTTGTCTGCCCTTCCATTCTAAAAGATAGCTTTGCTGGATAGAGTAATCTTGGTTGTAGGTCCTTGCTTTTCATGACATTGAATGTTGCTTGCCAGTCCCTTCTTGCCTGCAAAGTGTCTTTTGAGAAATCAGCGGATAATCTTACAGGCACCCCTTTGTATGCAACTCTCCACTTCTCTCTTGCTGCTGTTAGGATTCCCTCTTTATCTTTCACCTTTGGCATTTTAATCATTTTATGTCTTTGTGTGATCCCTTCTGGGTCCAGCTCGGCCAGGACTCTCCGTGCTTCCTGGACTTGTATGTCTATTTCCTTCACAAAATTTGGAAAGTTTACCTTCATTATTTTTTTCCATATGTTTTCAATTTCTTGCTCTTCCTGTTCGCCTTCTGGCAACCCTATGATTTAGATGTAAGCACGTTTAAAGTTGTCCTAGAGGTTCCCAAGCCTCCCCTTATTTTTTCAGTTCTTGTTTCCTCATTCTGTACTGGTTGGCTGTTTATTTCTTCCTTATGTTCCAAATCATTGATTTGAACCCTGGTTTTCTTCTCTTCACCATTGGTTTTGTGTGGATTTTTCTTTGTTTCACTTAGCATAGCCTTCACTTTTTCTCTTATGTATTTGCCATACTGAAGCATATCTGTCAAGCTTGTGAGCATCTTTATCACCAGTGTTTGGAATTCTGCCTCTGTTAGGTTGACTATCTCCTCATCTGTTAGGTTGGCTATCTCCTCATCACTTAGTTCTCCCACTGGAACCTTGATCTGTTTCCTCTTTTGGGCCATACTTCTCTGTCTCCTCATCTTGACAGGCTCCTGTGTTTGTTTGCCTCTGTGTCTTAGGTAGAGCTGTCACTCCTGTTACATTGTAAGGGGAGGAGTCTTAGGTATTTGTCAGTACAGAGCGACCTGTTTCACCATGTTGTGGCACTTTATGTGGGGGAGAGGTCTGAGAGGGAACAATGCTGCCCGCCCAGCACTCGCCCCCTTTCCAGGCACCTCTCCCACCTCCGCACAGGACTGGCACCTCCCCAGCCATCAGCCCGGCCATCGCCCCCAGAGTGGATGGGTCTGCGGATGTTTAGGACAATGGGGGCCCTTTAAACAAGCGGACTCTGCTGAGAGATCATCAGTTTTCTCCTCTGCCCCAACACCCACCAGTCTGCACAGCAGAAGCAATGAGGCTTGACCTTCCCTGGTGCTGGGACTGTGAGCTGTGTGGCCTGGTGAGGAGTTGGGAACACTCCCTAGGCATCCCTCTCGACCCCTCAAAATGTGTAACTGTGCTTTCCACTGGCCTGCTGCTGCTGCTGCTACCACCGCTGCCGCTGCTGCCACCACACCGTGTCCTCTCTGTTCTGGCCCCACCCCTCACACCTGTCTGGATGAGTATTTCCTATCTACATCCCCACCTGTTGGACTTCTATGCAGTTTGATTCTCTGGAACCTCTGGTTGTCTCCAGTCCTGAGGTAGTTCTATTGCCTCCTAGCTGTGGAGGGAGATGCAGCATGCTGGTCTATGCCTCCATCTTGGCCGTAAGAGCTGACATCAACTATTTCAATACTCTTCTCCCTGGCTTACAGCATTGCTTGGGTGTCCAGAATCCTCAATTGTGCATGACTCTTGGGGGAAGTTATTTTAACATGTACCCCATAAGAAAAGCTCTATTTTTCAAATGAATGCCAAATTTTAGAAAGGGCTCTTTGCTTACTATTGCTGCAAAATAACCAAGTCTCTAAGCTCCTTGCAAATTGGGGGCTCTTTAAACAGTGTTTGAATAAAAGGCAGCTGGGCTTATCTGTCTTTTAAAATTTTTTTATTTATTTGTAGAAGGAAGGGAAGGGACGGAGAAAAAGAGGGAGAGAAAAATCTATGTGGCAGAGAAATATCAATTGGTTGCCTCCCAAACACGCCTCAAGTGGGGACTAAACCCACAACCTGGGCATGTGCCCTGACCAGGAATTGAAACTGTGACCTTTCACCTTGCCAGATGATACCCAACAAACTGAACCACACTGTTTCTTCTTGCTTATGTTCTTTATCCTCAGTTGTTGGAGAATAGCCCTTCTGAATGTTATGCTTTTAGAGGCTTAACTTTTTTCAGTTCTAGAAAATGGATGAGGATATCACCAACTGCCCTAAATATAAGTATTGCTTAAAACAAAAGGTTGGGTTTCTAAAAGTGTCCAGAGATCTCAAACATTCTCTCAAAAGCTATCTTTATGAGTAATGCCCACTTCAGCTAAATCCTGCTTAACTATATTCCCCTCCATGATATGTATGTATAAGAAATTTTGACATCTAAAAGTAGGCAGAAAATGAAAAGATTAGCAAATTTTGCTTTAGATTAGACTGCCTCTCAAGTCAATTGCTGCCTTTTTAACCAGGGGTAAAATACAACTTTATTTCAGCATTATTGATATTATTTCTGACTCTTAAAGACTTATGAAATGAAAACTAAGCTTTAAAAGCTTTCAGTTAATTGCTGCTGAGTTAGGTATCTTTAAAACACCTCTGTGCTGACATGTAATTTAGCAAATCATTCAGGGAAATGAAGAATAAAAATATGGGTCTGAAATACTCCTGGCTATTTACAGAATGCTATTATAAACTCTGAGTGGCATTGAGTGCTAGGAAGAACGGCTGAGGCTAGTGTGGAGGAAGGACTGTTGGAGACCAGGTATCACCTAGTAATGGTGAAAACAGAGGAAACAGAGGACAAGGGAAGGTGCTGTCTGTTCTGACAAAGGTGTTTCTTATCAGTCCTGGAATACATTTTCTCTAAAGACTGAGCCTGCCAAAATAACATGTTGTATAGCTTTCATCTCTTAATATGTTTTTTAGCATTCTTCTTATGACTGATTTCTAGTTTTACAGCATTGTGGTCAGAGAAGATGCTTGATATGATTTTAGCCTTCCTAAATTTACTGAGACTTGTTTTGTGTCCTAACATGTAGTCTATCCTAAAAAAAAAAAAAAAAGTTCCATGCTATTAAACAATGAATAGGTCAACAATGAGATCAAGGAAAAACTCAAAAGATACCTTGAAACCAATAAAATGAGAACACAACAATCTAAAATCTGTGGGGCACAAGGAAAGTAATCCTAAGAGGGAAATTCATAGCATTTCAGGTATATATATATATATAAACAAACCCCCAAACATAAAAAGCTCAAATAAACAATCTAACTTCACACTGAAAAGAACTTGTAAAGAACAACAAACAAAGATCAAAGTGAGTGGAGGTAAGAAAATAATAAAGATCGAGCAGAAATAAATAAGGTCTAAAGAAAAAAAAAGAAAAGGCAAAAGATCAATGAGTCCAAGATCTTGTCCTTTGAAAATATAAATAAGATTGACAAACTTTTAACCAGACTCATCAAGAAAAAAGAGGACCAATATAAATAAAATCAGAAATAAAAGAGGAGAAATAACAGCTGCCACCAAAGAAATACAAAGCATTGTAAGAAAATATTATGAACAATTATATGCCAACAAACTAGACAACTTGGAGGAAATGAATAAATTCCTAGAAACATAAAATATTCCAAAAGTAACTCAGGAAGAATGAGAGAATCTGAATGTACAGACTATACCTACTGAAATGGAAGCAGTAATTAAAAAACAAACAAACAAAAAAAAACAAAAGCCCTGAACCAGATGGCTTCACAGGTAAATTTTACCAAACATTCCAAGAATAACTACCACCTCTCCTCAAACTATTTCAAAAAACTCAAGTGGAGGGTAGGCTTCCAAGCTCATTTTATGAGACCAGCATTATTCTAATTCCAAAACCAGATAAAGACACTACAAAAAAAGAAAAGAAAATTATAGGCTGATTATCTCTGATAAACAGACACTAAAATCTTCAACAAAATATTAGCAAACCAAATACAGCAATGCATCAAAAAGATCATACACCATAATCAAGTGGGATTTATTCTGGGAATATAAAGTTGGTACATTTGCAAATCAATAACTGTGATTCACTACATAAACAAAAGGAAGGATAAAAACCACATGACCAATCAATAGATGTAGAAAAGGCATTTGATAAAATCCAGCATCCATTTATGATAAAAACTCAATAAAGTCGGAACAGAGGGAACATACCTAAACATAATAAAGATCACATATGACGAACCCACTTCCAGCATTATACTTATCAGGTAAAAACTACAAGCAAGATTGGGAACAAAACAGGGATGTCTACTTTCACCTCTCTTATTCAACATAGAACTGGAAGTCCTAGCCACAGCAATCAGACAAGAAGAAGAAATAAAGGCATCCAAATTGGAAAGGTAGAGGTATAACTGTCTTTATTTGCAGATGACATGATACTGTACATAGAAAACCCCAAAGATTTCACCAAAAAAAAAACAAAAAACAAAAAAAAAAAAACTACTAGAACTGGTACAATTCAGCAAAGTAGCAGGATACAAAATTAATATCCAGAAATCAGTTGTATTTTTATATGCCAATAACAAACTAACGGAAAGGGAAATTAAGAAAACAACCTCCTTCACAATTGCTTACAAAAGAATAAAATACCTAGGAGTAAACCTAACCAAGAATGTAAAAGACCTGTACTCAGAAAATTATGAGATACAGAAAAAAGAAACCGAAGAAGATACAAATACGTGTAAGCGCATATCATATTCATGAATAGGAAGAATTAACACCATTAAAATGTCCATACTACTGTAAGCAATCTATAGATTCAATGCAATTCCTATCAAGATTCCAATGACATATTTCACAGAACCTGAACAAATATTTCAAAAATGTATATGGAACCACAAAAGGCTCTGTATAGCAACAGTGATCCTGAGAAAGAATGACAAAGTTGAAGGAATCATGCTACCTAATATCAAACTATACTATAAGGGCATAGTAATCAAAATAGTGTGGTACTGGCATAAAAACTGATACACAGATCAATGAAACAGATTAGAGAGCCCAGAAATAAACCCACACTTTTATAGCCAATTAATATTCAACAGAGGAAGCAAGGTCATACAATGGGCTAAAGATAGTTTATTCAATAAATGGTGTTAGGAAAACTGGACAGATATAAGCAGAAAAATGAAACTAGATCAACTTCTTACACCACACACAAGAATAAATTCAAAATGGGTCAAAGTCTTAAATGTTAGGCCTGAAACCATAAATATTGTAAAAGAAAATATAGGCAGCAAAATCTAGGACATTACTCATAGCCATATTTTAACAGATATATCCCCTAACGCAAGGGAAACAAAAGAAAAAAATAAACAAATGGGACTACAACAAACTAAAAAGTTTTTGCTCAGCAAAGGAAAACATCAACAAAAGAAAAAGGCTGCTAACAGAATGGGAAAACATATTCACAAATACATTGGATAAGGGATTATTATCCAAAATTTATAAAGAAATTATAAAACTCAACACCAAAACAAACAAATATCCCAGTTAAAAAATGGGCAAAGGCCAATAGACATATGAAAAGATGTTCGATGTCACTAATCATCAAAGAAATGCAAATTAAAACCACAATGAGACATCACCTCACACCTGTCAGAATGACTATCACCAGTAAATCAACAAACAAATACTGGCAAGGATGTGGAAAAAGGGGAGCTCTTTTGCACTGTTGGGGGAAGTGCAGATAGGTGCAGCCACTGTGTAAAGCAGCATGGAGATGTTATAGAACCGCAAATTGGGGTCTTGCTGCCTGCCGCCACCCTCTAGGCAAAATTCCAGAGGCAAAGGCTTGGTGTTAAAGGAAAGGAGTCTTTATTCAAATGCAGTTGCTTAAGCCTATCAAACAAGGCTAAACTCCAACACCTGGGTTCTCCTAGCTTTTCCCTTGTTAGTTTCCTTAGGATTAGTTTACAAACTAAAATAACATAATACACAAAAACTGCACAATTTTTGAAGAATGGCAGGCTTTCACTTCAGAACCTGTTACCTCTAGAATACCCAAAGAATAAACCTGCCACCCCCTGCCAGAGCAGCTTGATACTAGGCTGTGCCCAGAGTTCCTTCCCATACAAAATACAATCCATTGGGAAATGCAGGCAGCTGCAGCATTATCATCCAGGCATCCTCTAGGAGAAAGAGCCTGAGAGCCAGAGCCTGAGCCAGAGCCAAGAGAGCAAGCTAAGGAGACAGAAAAGCTCAGAAAATTCTGTGAGCCAAAGAACCAGCCCTCTTTTTATTTCCATTGGCTCTGGAAGCATTCAGTTTCTCAGCTAATCCCATCCTAGACTGCTTTCCATTGCCTCATCCAACTCCTCCTATGGCCCAGCCCCTCCTACTTCTCCCCAGTGTTCTTAATCAGATCTCTCTGTATCAGAGATACCTCAAAAAATTAAATATATTTCTGTTTTTTAACCAGCAATCCCACTTCTGGGAATATATCCAGAGGAACCCAAAGCACTAATTCAAAAGAACATAAATACCCCTATTTATTGCAGCATTATTTACAGTCATGAAGATATGAAAGTAGCCCAAGTGTTCATCAGTAGATAAATGGATGAAACATCTATGGGACTCTTACACAATGGAATACTATTTGGCTGTAAAAAAAGAAGATTTAACCCTTTGTGACAGTATGGATGGACCTGCAGAACATTATGCTAAGTGAAATAAGCCAATCAGAGACATACAAATATCATATGATTTCACTCATATGTAGAATCCAATGAACTGAACTAACAAGCAAAATAGAGACAGGTTCATAGGTAGCAAATGACAGCTAAGCTGGGTGGTGGTGGCTGGGGGTGGAGGGATTGAGGAAAAAGGAAAAAGGACTCATGGACATGGACAACAGTGTGGCGATTGTGGTGATGGGGAAGGGGTATAAGGAAATTAAATGGTAATAGAAAAATACAGTAAAAAACTTTTGACATAATGTATAAAAATACAAATACATGAAATCTTTTAAAAAAGGAAAAACTATATTACAGGATATAGTGATCAAAATAGCATGGTATTAGCATGAAAACAGACACATAGATCAATGGAACAGAACACAGAGCCCAGAAATAAACCCATGCCTATAGGATTAACTAGTCTATGACAAAAGAGGCAAGAATACACAATGGGGTAAATATAGTCTATTCAATAAATGGTGTTGGAAAAACTGGACAGATACATGCAAAAAAAATGGAATTAGATCATCTTCTTATACCATATACAAGAATATATGCAGAATGGATTGAAGACTCACATGAGATTTGGGAATGGACTTCTGGCCAAGATAGGGGCTTAAATAGGTATGCTGCATCTTCTGCACAACTAAGGAGTTTACAACCACTTCAAAACTAAAAATAAAAACAAACAGAAAATTCAGAAAATTGAAACTACAAGGAAATTCAGAAAAGAAATAAAGAAGAAATATTCAGCCTGAAATGTAGAAGGGGTTGAGTCTGGACAGAGAGAACAAGGTACCAAGCAGCAGCTATGGAGGAGGTGCTTGGTGGCTGCAGCTGACACATGGCTAGAAGCAGCAGTAGCAGCCGGGCTAGAGACAATGGCAGCTGGGGGCAGCAGTGGCTGGCAGCATGGCTAGCAGTACAGCGACTGTAGCCATGGTGAAAAGTACAAACATACATATTAAACCCAGGAAGTGTTCCCAGCCCAGAACCAGATGGATCCCAGCACCACAACAGACAATGTAGCTTGTAGTTCCAGTGCCAGGGAAAATAGAGCTGCATTGCTTCTGACTACAAAAGTCAGTCGGGATTTAATGCAGAGGAAGAAACTAATGGTCTCTCAAAAGAAGCAGCTTATTTAGTACAGGAAGGGGGAGAAGTGACTAGAAAAGGGATGAGTGATGAGCAAGCAGCATTGTTCCCTCTCAGACCCCTCCCCCATGTACAGCAGCACGATGTGATGAAACAGGTCTCCAGCACTGATGAATACCTAAGACTCTGCCCCTTATGCTGTAACAGGTGCGATGGCTCTACCAAGACACAGAGACAAACACAGAAAGCTGTCAAGATGAGGAGACAGAGAAATACGGCCCCAAAGAGAGGTCAGATCAAGGTTCCAGTGGGAGAACTAAGTGACAAGGAAATAGCAAGCCTAACAGATGAGGTGATGGTAAACCTAAGAGATGAGGAGATAGTCAATTTAACAAATGCACAGTTCAAAGTACTGGTGATAAAGATGCTAACAGACCTGACAGAAAAGATTAAACATGACAAGGAAGAAATGAAAGCTATACTAAGTGAAATGAAGGAAAATTCACATGAAACTGAGGTGAAGGAAAGGAAACTAGGGCTCAAATCAAATAATTGGAACATAAGAAAGAAATAAACAGTCGATCAGTACAGAAGGAGGAAACAAAAATTTTTTAAAAATGAGGAGAGGCTTAGAAACCTCTGGAACAACTTTAAAGGTGCCAGCATCCAAATCATAGGGGTTCCAGAAGGAGAAGAGGAAGAGCGAGAAACTGAAAAACTATGAGAAAAATTAATGAAGGAAAACTTCCCTAATTTGGGAAAGGAAACGGAGATACAGGTCCAGGAAGCACAGAGTCCCAAACAAACTAGACCCAGGGAGGACCACATCAAAGCACATCATCATTAAGATGCCAAAGGTTACGACAACAAACAAAGCTTAGGGCAAGAAGAAGGAAGGAAATCATCAAGATCACAGCAGAATTAAATGACACAGAGACCAAACAAACAATTCAAAAGATCAATGAAACTAGGAGCTGGTTCTTTGAAAAAATAAACAAAATCGACAAGCCTTTAGCCAGATTCATCAAGAAAAAAAGAGAGAAAACCCAAATAAACAAAATCAGAAACAAAAAAAGAGAAATCACGACTGATACCACAGAAATACAAAGGATTGTAAGAAATTACTACAAACAACTGTATGGCAAGAAATTTGACAACCTAGAAGAAATGAACAAATTTCTAGAAACATATAACCTTCCAAAACTGAATCAAGAAGTAGAAAGTCTCAACAGACCAATAACAAAGAAGAAAATTGAAACAGTAATCAAAAATCTCCCGGCACACAAAAGCCCTGGACCGGTTGGCTTCACAGGCAAATTTTACAAAACATTTAGGGAAGAACTAACTCCTACCATCCTCAAACTATTCCAAAAAATCCAAGTAGAGGGAAAAATCCCAAACTCTTTCTATGAAGCCAGTATTACCCTAATTCCAAAACCAGGTCAAGACACAACAAAGAAAGAAAACTAAAGGCCAATATCACTGATGAATATAGATGCTAAAATCGTCAACAAAATATTGGCAAACAGGATCCAGCAATACATCAAAAGGATCATACATCATGATTAAGTGGGATTTAACCCAGGGATGCAAGGATGGTTTAATATTCACAAATCAATAAATATAATACATCACCTAAACAAAATGAAAGTAAAATATCATATGATCATATCAGTAGATGCAGAAAAAGCATTTGATAAAAAGTACAATGCCCATTTATGATGAAAACACTCAGCAAAATGGGAATAGAGGGAGCATACCTTAACATAATTAAGGCTATATATGAGAAACCTGAAGCCAACATCATACTCAATGGACAAACACTGAAAGTATTCCCCCTGAAATCAGGAAGAAGATAAGGCTGTCCACTCTCTCCACTCCTATTCATCATAGTGTTGGAAGTTCTAGTCACAGCAATCAGACAAGAAAAAGAAATAAAAGACATCCATATTGGGAAAGAAGAAGTAAAACTATCATTATATGCAGACTACATGATAGTATATGTAGAAAACCCTAAAAACTCCACTAAAAGACTACTAGATATAATAAATGAATTTGGCAAAATAGCAGGATACAAAATAAATATACAGAAATCAAAGGCATTCTGTACACCAACAATAAAATATCAGGGACAGAGACAAAAAAAAAAATACCATTTACTATAGCAACAAAAAAAATAAAGTACTTAGGAGTAAACTTAACCAAAGAGATAAAAGACCTGTACACTGAAAATTATGTAATATTGAAGAAAGAAATTAAGGAAGATACAAATAAATGGAAGCAAATACCATGTTCTTGGATGGGAAGAATCAACATCATCAAAATGGCCATACTACTCAAAACAATTTACAGATTCAATGCAATCCCTATTAAAATACCAGTGACATATTTCACAGACCTAGAACAAATACTTCAAAAATTCATATGGAACCATAAAAGACCCCAAATAGCCAAAGCAATCCTGAGACAGGAGAACACAGCAGGAGGAATCACAATACCAGACGTCAAACAATACTAGAAAGCCACTGTGATCAAAACAGTCTGGTACTGGCATAAGAACAGACATATAGATCAATGGAACACAATAGAGAGTCCAGAAGTAAGTCCAGGAATATATGGTCAACTAATATTTGATAAAGGAGGAAGGAACATAAAATGGAGTGAGAAGAGTCTCTTCAACAAATGGTGCTGGGAGAACTAGACAGGGACATGCAAAAAAGTAAAACTAAACCACCAACTTACACCACACAGTAGAATAAGCTCAAGATGGATCAAAGACATAAATGTAAGCCGTGGCACCATAAAAGTCCTAGAGGAAAACATCGGCAGGAAAATTTCAGATATCACATGTAACAATATTTTCACGGATACATCTCCTAAGGCAAGAGAAATAAAGGGAAAAATAAACAAATTGGACTACATCAAGCTAAAGAGTTTCTGTTCAGCAAAAGAAAACATCAGCAAGATGAAAAGGAAACCAACTATATGGGAAAATATAATTATCAATGATATCTCAGACAGGGGGCTGTACTTCAAAATATATAAAGAGCTTATATGACTCAACATCAAGAAAACAGACAACCCAATTAAAAAATGGGCAAAGGACCTGAACAAACACTTCTCTGAAGAGGACATACAGAAGGTCCATAGACATATGAAAAAATGCTCAATATCACTAACCATCAGAGAGATGCAAATAAAAACCACAATGAGATACCACTTTACACCAGTCAGAATGGCCATCATCAACAAATCAACAAACAAAAAGTTCTGGCGAGGATGTGGAGAAATGAGAACCCTACTGCACTCTTTTGGGAATGCAGACTGGTGCAGCCACTATGGAAAACAGTATGGAATTTTCTCAAAAAATTAAAAGCGGAACTGCCTTTTGAACCAGCGATTCCACTGCTAGGATTATACCTGAAAAATCATGAAACCCCAATTCAAAACAACTTATGCACCCCTATGTTCATAGCAGCACTGTTTACAATAGCTAAGTGCTGGAAACAGCCTAAGTGCCATCTGTAGATTGGTGGATCAAAAAACTGTGGTACATTTACACAATGGAATACTATGCAGTAGAGAGAAAGAAGGAACTCCTGCTCTTTGCGACAACATGGATGGAACCAGAGAGAATTATGCTTAGTGAAATAAGCCAGGCAAAGAAAGAAAAATACCATATGATATCACAATACAGGAAACTAAAGAACAACATAAAAAAATGAACTAAATAGGACAAGGAGCAGAAAAACAGTCAATAGGGAGGAGGAGGAGTGAGAGAAGTGGGATAAGTAAGGGAAGGGTTTAGTCAAGAAATGTGTATAAATGACTCATGGGCATGAACAACAGGGAGGGATATGATTATGGGAAAAGGGGTGGGCTGGGTAGGGGGGAGCAATGGGGAAAAAAATGGGACAACTGTAACTGAAAAACCAAAAAAAAAAAATAAAAATAAAAATGAAATAAAATAAAATAAAATGCCGGAGGTTAAAGATAAAGAGAGAATCTTCAAAGCAGCAAGAGAGAAGAGAAGAATTACCTACAAAGGGGTATCTATAAGACTGTCAGCTGATTTCTCAAAAGAAGCTTTGTAGGCAAGAAGGGATTGGCAAGCAGTATTCAATGTAATGAAAAGCAAGGACCTACAACCAAGATTACTGTATCTAGCAAGGCTATCATTTAGAATGGAAGGGTAGTTAAAGTGCTTCCCAGACAAGGTAAAGCTAAAGGAGTTAATTTTCACCAACCCATTGTTATATGAAATTTTAAAGGGACTTATTTAAGAAAAAGAAGCTCAAAACTATGAACATTAAAGTGGCAACAGAATCATAACTATCAGCAATAGAGGCTAGGGAATGGGAACAAAGACAAACTAAGTGGACAACCAGAGTGGGAACAGAATCATAGGCATGGGAACATGTGGAGGGATGTCAGCTGGGAGGGGAAAGAGGGGAGAAGGAGGGAAATTGTGCAGGAATTAAGAAGCATAGTAGGAGGGTGCAGAATAGACAGGGGGATGTAGAGAAGAGCTTATATGCATGAACCACGGACATGGACTAAGGAGGTGTGGGACTGCTGGAGGGAGAGTGGTGCTGGGTGGAGAAGAGCAAAGGAAAAAGAAATTGGGACAACTGTAACAGCATAATCAATAAAAGATACAAAAAAAAAAGAATTAACCAATGAATGCATGAATAAGTGAAAAAACAAATTAATGTTTCCCTATCCCTTCCTCTCTCTTTCTAAAATTAATGAGTTAAAAAATAAAGTTTAGAAAGATAAAATTGATTATTAGCGTCAATAAATATTAAATTGTCATAAAAAAAGAAAGTGCATTTGGCTAATTAAAAAAATGCAGTTAAGACAAAGTTACCTTACAAAGTCCCCATTCCATGTGTCCACACTTAAGATGTGTTCTTTAACTGAAATGGGACACTTTAATTATAGCTTACTAAAAGAGGCATCACCTCATCATTATGCACGTTATTAAGTACTATTCCACTACAATGCAGGGAAAAGTACTACCTTGAAGAAAATAATAATGGTAATCAATTGACACATATATCTGTTCAAGGAAGAGATATATTAAATTATGTTGAAATAAAAAAAAAGACTCAAATGAGGACCCAAAATTATAAACCTCATATAGGAAGACAGAAGCAGTAAACTTTCTGTCATTGTTCTTAGTAATATTTTTGTCTGATATATCTCCTTGGGCAAGGGAAACAAAAGAAAAAATAAACTAATGGTACTACATCAAACTAATAAGTTTTGGCACAGCAAAGAAAACCATTAACAAAGTTAAAAGACAACCTACTAAGTGAGAGAAGATATTCACCAATGACACATTCTATAAGGGGTTAATATCCAAAATTGGTAAAGAACTCTTCAACTTAACACCAAAAAAAACAAACAATCTAATTAAAAATGGGAAGGGGACCTGAATAGGTATTTCTCCAAAAGAGGACATATAGATGGTCAATACATATATGAAAAGATGCTCAATATCACAAATCATAAGAGAAATGCAAATTAAAAGCACAATGATATATCACCTCACACCTGTCAGAATGGCTGTTATCAATAAATCAACAAACAATTGTTGGCGAAGATGTAGAGAAAGGGGAGCCTTTTACACTGCAGTTGATGGGATTGCAAATTGGTACATCCACTATGGAAAAATTAAATATTGAACTATTTGATGACCCAGCAATTCCACTTCTACATATTTATCATAAAAAATACAGAACACTGAGGCAAACAAACACAGGAGCCTGTCAGAATGAGGGGACAAAGTAGTATGGCCCAAAAGGGGAAACGAATCAAGGTTCCAGTGGGAGAACTAAGCAATGAGGATATAGCCAAACTAACAGATGAGAAGATAGACAACCTAACAGATGCAGAATTTAAAACACTGGTGATAAAGATGCTCACAGGCTTAACAGATATGCTTGAGTATGGCAAACGCATAAGAGAAGAAGTGAAGGCTATGCTAAGTGAAATGAAGGAAAATCCACACAAAACCAATGGTGAAGGGAAGGAAACCAGGGTTCAAATCAATGTTTTGGAACATAAGGAAGAGAAAAGCAGTCAACCAATGCAGAATGAGGAAGCAAGAATTTTAAAAAATGAGGAAAACTTCCCAAGATTTGTGAAGAAGATGGACATACAGGTCCGGGAAGCATGGAGAATCCCGGGCGAGCTGGACCCAGAGGGGACCACACCAGGACGCATCATGACTGAGACGCCAAAAGTGAAAGATAAAGACAGAGTCCTGGGGGAAGCAAGAGTGAGGCGGAGAGTTGCCTACAAGGAGGTGCCTATAGGTCTATCAGCTGATTTCTCAGAGAACTCTTTGCAGGCAGCAAGGGACTGGCAAGCAGTATTCAATGTGATGGAAAGCAACCTACAACCATGATTACTCTATCCAGCAAAGCTATCATTTGAAATGGAAGGGCAGATGAAGTGCTTCCCAGACAAGATGAAGCTAAAGGTGTTCATCATCACCAAGCCATTATTATATGATATGTCAAAGGGACTTACTTAAGAAAAACAAGATCAAAACTATGAACACTAAAATGACAACAAACACAACTATCAGCAACTGAATCTAAAAAGTAAAAACAAAATGCAACTAAGCAAACCAGAATAGGAACAGAATCATAGGTATGGGGAATATTTGGCGGGTTATCAGCTGGGAGGGTGGAGAGGGAGAAATGGGGAAATGGTGCAGGGACTAAGAAGCATAATTGGTTGGTACAAAATAGGAGGAAGTAAAGATTAATATAGGAAAGGGTGAAGCCAAAGAACTTATATGCATGACCCAAGGACATGAACTAAGGGAGGGGGTGGGATTCCTGGAGGGAAGGTGAGTACTGTGCAGAGGGGAGCAGAGGGGAAAAAAATTGGAGCTACTGTAACAACATAATAAGATATACTTTAAAAAAGCACAGAACACTAATTCAGAAGATATATGTATCCCTGTGCTTACTGCAGTGTTATTTACAATAGCCAATATATGGATGCAACCTAAGTACCCATGGATAGACAATTGTATAAAGAATATGTGGTACATATATACAATAAAATATTACTCAGCATTAAAAAATGAAATCTTACTATTTGTTACAACATGGATAGACATAGAGGGTATTATGCTAAGTGAAATAAGTTAGACAAAAAAAGACAAACACCATATAATTGCACTTAAATGTTGGATCTAAAGAACAAAGTAAACAAACAAAACAGAAACAAACTCATAAATAGAGAAAACTGATCGCTGTTAGATGGAGTGGGGTTGTGCAACTGCGTAAAAAAGGTGAAAGGATTAAGAAGTACAAATTGGTAGTTACAAAATTGTCATGGGAATGTAAAGTCGTCGGCAGCCGTCCGTCTCGAGAGACGATGGTGTAGCTTCTTAAGAGTCTATCTGCACCGCCGAAAATGGTTGTGCAGTCCGACTCGGGAGTGACATGGTATCTGTCTCCTCCCGTGTTGAATCAAGTGCGATGACGCTGAAGCTACAGAGCCTGGGCAGGGTAATATGGAGGGTCTGCTGTTGCCCATGCAGCAGACCCCCCCTCTCTTCGCAGCTGAAGGATCCAAGGGAAAGACGGAGTCAATACAGCTTGGCTTCAGGTGCGCTGCAGGAGTTGCCGGTGTTGACTACAACGTCAAACCGCCTTAGGGACTCCGGCTCCGGATTTTCTGTCGGGGTTTACTCCCTTAGCCTTTCCCCTGAAGAGGTATGCCGCAAGGCAGCGGAGGTTTTTTGGAGTCAGAGTTTTCCTTCTCTGATGTGCCCTGACTGGAAGATCGAACCAGCGACACTTAGCTCGCAGGCCGACGCTCAATCCACTGAGCTAAACCAGCCAGGGGGGAATCAGTTTGTAAATTATATAAATGTCTAATCACTATACTGTACACCTAAAACTAATATAAAATGATATTGACTCTCAACTGTAATTTAAATATAAAAATAAAAAATAAATTAAAATTAGAGCAAATACTAAAAACATGAATTTTCAGAACCACCGCCCTCCACCAAAAAAAAAAAAAAAAAAAAAAAAAAAATCACAGATCGAATATCAGGGGTTGACCCTAAGTAAGATTTTCTTTTAAAAAGGTTTTCTTAAATGATTACAATGCACAGCCACGTTTGGAATTTCTGATTTTATAATGCACAGAAATGACCTTGAAGATTTCAAAGCCAGTCACACAATCCCTTCTCACCCAAGTCCAAGCCCAACAGCACCAAATTACTTTTAGAATCTCTATAAAGGGACTGCATTTTATATTATTATAGTGTCCTGTCTGGGGTAGCAATTATCAGTCAAAAAATATGATGTCACTTTTTATCCTCAGTACTAATCCTTAGTAGAGCTGGGCTTAAGGGTAAATTTTGTACACTTGAACATCATTGTCCTTTTACCCCCTGAATAGAAAACATAAGTAAGAGTTCCAAAAGAAAGATCTGATTCCTTGGAAACTCTTCTTATGAATCCAGACTCTCAATTTTAAATGGTAGCAGGCTTGAGTGTCTAAAGGGACTATACTTTCACAAGGATGATCCATTGGCAAAGCACATTACTCAGAAGTTTCCCTTAAAGATCATTTTTTTCCCACTAAAATCATTGAAGTGAAGCTAAAAGGGGAAAAATCGACAGTCTGAACTCTAAAATCTTGGCTTCAGAAATGTCTATTAACTCAATACAATAAAACTTACAAACTCCCTGTAATCCTCAAGGTGCTCTTAAAATTGAAATTGATGCTGTGAAACTGCTTTCACCTACATAGTTAAAGGAAAATGCCATTTTAAACTCAACTCTCAATATGGAGGGCATGAAGAAAAGTATTTTGTCCAGGAATACAGAATGTTAGGAACAGCAGGACTGGAAGAGAAACAGAATGTGTGCCCTGAATACAGACCTGACATTTATGTGCTATTGTAGGTTCTGGGTCTAGCAATTGCTCATTTTCCTAGGGAATTTAATGGAGAAAATATATACCTCATAATGTCCAATTACACAGCACAGTTAAATGGCAAGTTGTTTTCCATAAAAGTAGTTTTCAAGTAAATGCACCCAACATTAAAAGAAGCTTGAGTCTGGGAGAGTGGGAAGATATTTATTTTCTTACATGGCCAGAGTAACAAAAAGACTTCATTTGACTAAAGAAATTGGAGATGAAAAGTGTAGCTTGAGTCCGTTCATGTAATAAATGGGTCCCCAGAGCCGGGTTTGAGATTGCTAGACTCATGGGTCCTGTTCCATGACTGTCTTTTAATCTGCATGTAACCTTGAGCCAAGTCTCTGAAATGTCTTCTATCGATTCCCCAATATAATAAATGGAAATAAAAATAAGCCAACTTACATATATCCTATCAGGGTCAAAATTCATTTTTTACAGCTATGTCTTACTATACCCAATAGTTATGCCCCAAACTGCAATGTAGTTCATACAATGAATGAGAAATCAAATGACTGTCAGGTGGTTGTTGACTACTGTCAGAGAACTGACTTTAAAAGCACTTATTTATGAGAGTGGCTAAGAGGCTGTGCTAGAGACAGATGGCTCCATTTTCCTACTACAGCAAAAAAAAAAATGTTTCTGGTAGATTAACCAACATTTCTTCTTCCCCGTTAATTCCTGTAATCCCACAACCCTTCTCTACATGTCAGAACCTTCTGCATGTACTACTTGTGTCAACAACAGCTGGTTGATTACCAAAAAAAATGTGTTTCTACCCCTCCATCCAGTGAAGATGCCAATGGGAAGTGACTGCTCAGCCAAGGATTGCTTTCCCAGCTCCTGTGAACTTGGTTGAGGCTATGTGACTGAGTTCTGCCCAAAGAAAAATGACACATGCTACCTCAGGACCATTTTTGCCTAGTCTCTAGGAAAATGAAGAACAAAATGAGATGCATGTTCAGCGGCAAGATTCCTTAAGTCCGTTCAAGAAAACATATGTGTACTGCTCCTCCTGTGAGTGCTTCAGTGTCACATACTTCCCTGAGAATCAATGTGTCTGACTCCTTAGCCCAGACCTGCCATGTGCCTATTTAAAAATCAGACCAAGTTCCTATTTTGAATGTCTATGATATGCCAAGATATTTCACATAAAAACACAAAATCTCATTTTCAGAGAAGATGCTTGATATAATTTCAATTTTCTTAAATTTACTGAGACTTGTTTTATTTTCTGACATGTGGTCTATCCTAGGAAATATTCATGTGCACTTGAAAAGTATGTATATTCTGCTGCTTTGGGGTGAAATGCTCTGAAGATAATCAATTAAATCCATTTGCTATAGTGTGTCATTTAAGATCACTGTCTTCTTATTGATTTTCTGCCTGGGAGATATATCCATTGAAGTCAGTTGTATTAAATTCTCTGACTATGAATTCATTGAGTTCTAATAGTTTTTGTGTTGTATCTTTAGGGTTTTCTGCATATTGCGTCATGTCATCTTCAAATAATGATAGTTTTATTTCTTCCTTGTTAATTTGGATGCATTTATTTCTTTTTCTCATCTGATTGCTGTGGCTAGGACTTTCAATACTTTATTGAATAAATGTGGTGACAGTGGACATTCTTGTCATGTTGCTAATTTAAGCAAAATGCTTTGAAAATTTCCTCATTGAGTATGATGTTAGTTGTGGCTTTCTCATATATGACTTTTATTATATTGAGGTATTTTCCCTCTATTTCTACTTTGCTGAGAGTTTTTATCATAAATGGATGCTGGATTTTGTCAGATGCTTTTTTCTGCACCTATTGATATGATCATATAATCTTTACTCCTTTATGTTATGTGGCATATCATGTTAATTGATTTGAGAATATTGAAACAACCTTACATCCAGGAATAAATTCACTTAAAAATAGTGTATGGTTTTTAAAAATGTATTGTTGAAAATGATTTGTTGAGAATTTTTGCATCTATGAGGGGGGGACTCCCCCAAATGGGAATTACCTTCTGAGGGTGGGCCCCTTGTAGCACTGGCTTCCCCACTAGGTTAATGTTCTAGGAAGCCATCTGTATCAGTTTATCAACTGGTACGTGAGAGGTTGTGTTTGGCTTCAGTGAATTTTTTTTGAAGACTTTTCAACACGTTTGCCCATTTTATGTTGAGTGATTTATAAGCACACTTGCCCACACTGCACAGAATGTTCAGCAGTTTTGACCCAAAACAGCATGACTACTATGCCCCACCCTCTCTATTCACCGGATCTCACCCCAAGTGATTTTTTTCTTTGTTTCCCTTGATGAAAAAAGTTCTCAAATGAAAACGTTTTGCTGATGTGGAACAGGTGAAACAAAAAATGGTGGAAACACTAAAGGCATCAAAATCAAAGACTCTCCCTCCACAACTAAGAAAGACTACAACTAACACAAAACCATAAATAACCAGAAGTTCCAGAAAATAAACCTACATGGAAGTCCAACGTATGAAGTTATAAACAAGTGGTGCTCGTCCAGACGGGTAGGAGGGGCGAAGCTGCAGCGGAGAGGTCAAGTTGTGCTGGTGGATGCAACTGCAGCGACAGGCGGTGGGACTGCAGTAAGCACAGATGCTTGTATTTAAGAGGAAGCAAGAAGTGCCTGGGACACTCCTAGCTGCAGACTAAACCCATCAGCTTGCGATTCCAATGCTGGGGAAGGCAGACCCCCATTGCCCTCAGACTGTGAGGCCCAGTGGGCGTGGGGTTAGAGGAGGAGGCTCCTGGTCTCTCAGTGGAGAGAGAACGGCAGGAATACATCTTGGACCCTTGCCCCCACACAAAGCTCCACAGTGTGGGGAGAAGGGTCCCCTGATAGTGATGAGTGCACAGGGCTCTCCCCATTATAGCAAAGGAGGTATCACAGTCCTACCAAGAAGCAAAAACCTGCCAGGATGGCAGGAATAATGATAGAGATCCCAATCACGCAGCTGACCAGAAAGCAAATACATGAATTAACGGTGAACAGATAGATAACCTTTCTGAGGCTCAGTTCAGAGCTATAGTTATATGACAGCTTACAGAAATAACAGCAGGACTTAATCAAGATGGGGAAGGAATGAAGGCTAGTCCTGCTGAAATGAACAAAAACACATACAAAACAAGTGATGAGGGAAGAAAAACCATGGATCAAATCAACAAATTGGAACATAGGGAAGGAACAGTCAACCAGTGCATAAAGAAGAAACAGAAAGTGAGGAAAATGAGGAGAAGCTCAGAAACCTCTGGGACAACTATAACAGAGCGAATATTCGAATTATAGGGTTGCCAGGAGTAGAAGAAGAAGAACTAGAAATTGAAAAATTATGTGAAAAAAATAATGAAGCAGAACCTCCCTAACTTGGGGGAGGAAATAGACTTACAGGTCCAGGAAGCACAGAGAGTTCCAAAAAAACTGGACCCAAGGAGAACCACACCAAGACACATTATAATCAAAATGTCAAAAATTAAAGATAAAGAGAGAATCTTAAAAGCAACAAGACAGAAGAAGAGAATTATTAGACTATCAGCTGATTCCTCAAAGGAGACTCTGCAGGCAAGAAGGGACTGGCAAGAAATATTCAAAGGAATGAAAAGTAAAACCTACAACCACAATTACTCTACCCAGTGAAGCTGTCATTCAGAATAGGAGGGCAGAGAAAGTACTTCCAGGACAAAGTAAAACTGAAGGAGTTCATCAGATCCAAATCACTGTTATATGAAATGTTAAAGGGACTTGTTTAGGAGAAAGAGGATCAAAACTATGAATATTAAAATAAAAACTGTATCACAACAACCAACAACAGAAGGTAGGGAATCGAAACAAAGGCAAACTAAGTAGGCAACAAGAGTGGAAAAAGAATTATAGGTGTGGGGGACATATAAGGGGAAGGTTAGCAGGGAGGGGGAAGTGGGGAAAGGGAGGGAAATGATGCAGGAATTAAGAAGCATAGTAGGAGGGAGTGGAGTAGACAGGAAGATGTTGAGAAGAACTATATGCACAACCAATGGGCATGGACTAAGTGGGGGGAACAACTGGAAGGAGAGGGGCCACTGGGTGGAGGGGAGCAGAGCGAAAAATAATTGGGACAACTGCAACAACATAATCAATAAAACATTTTTTAAAAAAACTTTTGAGCGGACTTCCGGCCAAGATGGAGGCTTAGACGGACACGCTAGGTCTCCCTCTACAACTAGAGAGGAATACAACTACTTCAAAACAAAGGATAACTAGAAATTCCAGAAAATAAAACTACACGGAAGCCCAACATATGAAGTTATAAACCAGCGGTGCCATTTGGGCAGGTAAGAGTTAAAGAGGGCAGCGCTGTTTGCGGTCGCACCTGAGGCGGGGCGGCGAAAAATCCCGGCGGCAGTCAAGCCCCTGGCAGTGCGCGACCCCAGCGCTGGGGAAAGCAGCCACCGCATCGCCTTGAACAGTGAGGCCCAGGGGGGCGGGAGGACGGATCCCGGTCTCCTAGCTGAATAACTCTGTGAATCCATCTTGGACCCCCGCCCCCAAAGAAAGCACCACAGGGCTGCGAAATAGGTCGCAGACAGGCGCCGGTCGCTGAATTGTGACGCGTACACAGGCACTGCCCCTTACAGCCGGCCCAAGAAAACAAAACGCATCTGTCAAAATGAGGCAGACAACTATAGAAATCCCGGTGGTGCAGCTCACCAGGCAACAGATAGAGAACCTGACAGATGAACAGATAAGAAACCTGTCAGAGGCTCAGTTCTGGGCCATTGTTATCAGGTGGCTTACAGAATTCACAAAAGAGCAGGAAAAAGATAAGAAAGAAGCGAAAAACATTCATAACGAAAGGAACAAAACCACATACGAGACAGATGGTGAGGGAAAAAAATCCAGAGTTCATTTCAACAAACTGGAATATGGAGAAGGAACAAGCAGTCAACCAATGCAGAGAGAGGAAATGGGAAGCAACAATGAGAGGATCAGAAACCTCTGGGACAGCTATAAAAGGCCCAACATAAGAATCATTGGTTTGCCAGAGAGTGAGGAAGATGAACTAGAACTTGAAAAATTGAGTGAAAATATAATAAAGGAAAACTTCCCAGACTTGGGGAAGGGAATAGACTTGCAGGTCCAGGAAGCAAGGAGAGTTCCCAAGAGACTGGACCCAGGGAGAACCACTCCAAGACACATTATAATCAAAATGTCAAAAATTAAAGATAAAGAGAGAATCTTAAAAGCAGCAAGAGAGAAGAAAAGAATTATGTACAAAGGGGTCCCAATTAGACTATCAGCTGACTTCTCAAGGGAGACCCTACAGGCAAGAAGGGACTGGCAAGAAATATTCAAAGTAATGAAAATCCAAAACCTACAACCACGAATACTCTATCCAGCGAAATTGTCATTCAGAATAGAAGGACAGAGAAAGTGTTTCCAGGACAAAATAAAACTGAAAGAGTTCATTATATCCAAACCACTGTTATATGAGATGTTAAAGGGACTGGTTTAAAAAACAGAAGCTAGGGAGATGAAACAAAGGCAAACTAAACAGGCAATGAGAGTGGAAAAGGAACTGTGGGTACAGGAAGCATATTTGGGGGAGGTCAACAGGGAGGGGGAGTGGGGAGAGGGAGGGAGATGATATAGGAATTGGGGATCGTGGTAGGAGGGAATGGAATAGACGGAGAGAGGTTGGGAGGAATTGTATGCACAACTAATGGACATAATCTAAAAGCGGGGGACAACTGGAGGGAGGGGGGCCACCGGGTGGAGGGGAGCAGAGGGAAGGGAAATTGGCACAAATGTAATATTTTAATCAATAAAACACATTAAATCTGAAAAAAAAAACTTTTGAGCAGTAAAAAAAAAAATGTTCTGATAGGTGTATTGCATCAAAAGGAGAGTACTTCAAAGATGACTGAGGTATAAACATTTAAGAATAAATAAACAATTTTTTTATAAATAAATTCCAGTTCTTCGGTCCCCCCTTAATGTTCGTCAAAGATATTGGACTCAAATATTCTTTTTTCTAATGTCTTTGGTTTTGGGATCAGGGTAATTGTGGGCTTATAGTCTTTCGAATCTTCCTCCTCTTCAAGTTTTTGGAATAGTTTGAGAAGAATAGGTATTAATTCTTTGAATGTTTTGTAAAATTCACCTGTGAAGTCATCTGATCCAAGAATTTTGTATGTTAGAAGTTGACTACTGATTTGATTTTGTTGGTAATAATATGTTCAGATTTCCTGTTTCTTCCTGATTTGGTCTTGGAAGATTTTCTTTTTTTAGAAATGTATTTCTTCCAGGTTGTTTAATTACTTAGCATATAATTGCTCGTAGTATTTTTTATAATCCTTTATATTTCTGTGGTATCAGTTGTCTCTTCTCCCATATATTTCTGATTTTTTTTATTTGAGACTTCTCTTTATTCTTGATGAGTCTGGTTAAAGGTATTTTTTATTTTATTTTATTTTATTTTTATTGTTTTTCTATTACAGTAGTTTCACTTTTCCCCTCATTATTCCCACCCCCAGTCACCCCTTTTCCCACGGTCCATCCCCAACCCATTGTCTGTGTCCATGGGTTATTTATACTAGTTCCTTTACTAAACCTTTCCCCTACTTACCCCCCTTCTCACCCCCCCGATAACTGTTACTCTGTACCATGTTCAATTTTGTTCATTTGTGTTGTTTATTAGTCTCCTGTATCAGGTGATATCATATGGCATTTTTCTTTCATTGCCTGGCTTATTTTGTTAAAAATAATTTCCTCTAGTTCCATCCATGTTGTTGCAAATTGTAGAAGTTCCTTCTTTCTTTCTGGTACATAGTACTCCATTGTGTAAATGTACCACAGTTTTTTAATTCACTCATCTACAGTTGGGCACTTAGGCTGTTTCCATCACTTGGCTATTGTAAACAGCACTGCAATAAAAATAGGGGTGCATAGGTTCTTTCGAATTCGTGTTTCAGGATTCTTAAGGTATAATTCTAGCAGTGGAATCACTGGTTCAAAAGGCAGTTTTATTTTTAGTTTTTTGAGGAAATTCCATACTGTTTTCCATAGTGGTTGCAACAGTCTGGATTCCCACCAACAGTGCACTAGGGTTCCCATTTCTCCACATCCCCACCAGCACTGGTTGTTTGTTGATTTGTTAATGATGGCCTTTCTGAATGGTGTGAGGTGATATCTCATTGTGGTTTTTATTTGCATCTCTCTGATGACTAGTGATGTTGAGAATTTTTTTATGTGCCTATGGACCCTCTGTATATCTTCCTTGGAGAAGTGTTTGTTCAGTTCCTTTGCCCATTTTTTAATTGGGTTGTTTGTCTTGGTGTTGAGACATGTAGGTTCTTTATATATTTTGGAGATCAATTTGTTGTCTGAGATATCATTGGCAAATCTGTTTTCCCATAAGTTGGTTCCCTTTTCATCTTGCTGATGTTTTTTTTTGCTGAGCAGAAACTCTTTAGTTTGATGTAGTCCCTTTTGTTTATTTTTTCTTTATTTCCATTGATTAGGAGATGTATCAGTGAAAATATTGTTACGTGGGATATCTGAAATTTTCCTGCCTATGTTTTTCTCTAGGACTTTTATGGTGTCATGGCTTACATTTAAGTCTTTGATCCATCTTGAGTTTATTCTCGTGTGTGGTGTAAGTTGGTGGTTTTTGTCTTTCATTTTGATTATATGGTGTATTACGTTTATGGATTTGTGAATATTAAACCATCCTTGCATCCCTGGGATGAATCCCACTTGATCATGATGTATTATCTTTTTGATGTATTGCTGGATCCTGTTTGCCAATATTTTGTTGAGGATTTTAGCATCTATGTTCATCAGTGATATTGGCCTGTAGTTTTCTTTCTTTGTTGTGTCTTGACCTGGTTTTGGAATTAGGGTAATACTGGCTTCATGTAAAGAGCTGGGAGTCTTCTCTCTTCTTGCATTTTTTTGGAATACTTTGAGAAGAGCAAGTGTTAGGTCTTCCTTAAATGTTTTGTAAAATTTGCCCGTGAAGCCATTCGGTCCAGGACTTTTGTGTGGCAGTTTTTTGATTACTGTTTCAGTTTCACTCTTTGTCATCAGTCTGTTCAGGCTTTCTGCTTCTTCTTGATTTAGTTTTGGAAGATTATATATTTCCAGAAATGTGTCCATTTCATCTAGGTTGTCTAGTTTCTTGCCATATAGCTGTTCATAGTCATTTCTTACAATTCTTTGTATTTCTGTGATATTGGTTGTGATTTCTCCTCTTTTGTTTCTGATTTTGTTTATTTGGGTCCTCTTTCTTTTTTTCTTGATGAGCCTGGTTAAAGACTTGTCAATTTTGTTAATCTTTTCAAAGTACCAGCTGCTGATTTTATTTATATTTTGAATTGTTTCTTTAGTCTCTATGCCATTTAATTCTGCTCTGATCTTGATGATTTCCTTACTTCTACTCACACTGGGCTTTGTTTGTTGTTGTTCCTCTAGTTTTTGTAGCTGTAGGGTTAAGTTTTTTTACTAGAGATTCTTCTATCCCTTTTAGATAGGCCTGTATTGCTATGAACTTTCCTCTCAGGACTGCTTTCACTATATCCTATAGGTTTTGAGGTGTTGTGTGTTGATTATCATTGTTATCATTTTTTCCTTGATGTCATTGTTAACCCATTCATTATTTAATAGCATGTTATTCATTCTCCATTAGTTTGAATGTTTTTGAGTTTTTTCCTTGAGGTTGATTTCCAGTTTCAAGCCAGTTCTTAAAGAAATATTTTAATCGCTTTATTTGGCACTCTTCAGAGATAACATGCTATTTGGTAAGCATTCCTTTATCATTAAGGAGCCATGTACAATTAATTGAAGGGATTATATACTTAACTAATTTGATGGCTTTAAATTTTTGCTTAGGTTGAAATGTACATAATCACATAAATTATGATGAGAGTTGTGCTAATAAACAAAGCCTTCAATTTTGGCCCTGTTGGTCAAGACTGTTGGAGTGGATTCTTCCTGTCTCTTCATTTGGAAGATTCCCCTTCCATGGCTTCTGCCTGCCTGTGAGCACAAGGCCAATTCTCATCTCAGAGGTGGTGGCTAGAGACCATTCAATTGCTTCTTTTGATTTTTTCCAAAAAAAAAAAAAAAAGTTTCTTAGAGACTGAAAGTCTTTTCCATTGGATGTCTTTTTAAAAAATACTTTATTGAGGTAACATTGGTTAATAACATGATATAAATTTCAGGTGTGCCTCATTATAATTCAATATTTATGTACTCTATACCATGCTCACCATATAAAGTCTAGTTTCTATTTGTCACCATATATTTGACTTCCTTTATCCAATTTGCTTTCCCTACCTCTTTCCCCATTGGTAAATATCATTCTGTTGTCTGTATCTATGAGTTTGCTTTATTAGGTTCTTTGTTACTTTTTGTTTTATATTCCATATATTATAGTCTTTTGATATAGCCTCACTCTTGGATCAAGTAAACAAATTAACCAATATTTAGAAAATGTCATAACTTGGGGAAATTTTTAGTGGCTCTTGGATTGAGGAGGGAGCTTTGTAAGGATAGTACACAGCTCTAGAAACCCTCAAGCTTTGATCACCTCAATAACTGCCATTCTATATTTTTACTTTCTTGCCACCCAAACTTTTCCAAAAGATGATCTTCATTTGTTTGCCACTGTCTTCTGCTTCCTCAGAAGATGAGACCTCCCAGCCTGTCCTAAGAACAGCCTGGCCCAAAGCTTTGCTGTATTTGGGCTGTTCCTCTGGCTCCCACATAGAGCTGCCCTCTGCCCTAACTAGCAAAAATAACAAATGTTTCCAAAAACATCACATGCAATTTCGTGATGTTAGGGATCATTATTATTTACTACATCTACACAGTTTCTCATCCCCTTGACAAATGAGAAGGAGAGAAAGATCAGAACATGCCCCGAATTCCCATCTCTGACTTCTGGACCAAGAGCTACAGTTTCTGAGTCTCTAAGGTAGAGCAGGAGTCCCTTTGATCTTTAGTAGACCATACTGTTTGTTGAATTTTTCCCCATGGTTCATCATCAGACAGTTGCAGGTGAGGAAGCCTGGAGAGTCTCAGATGCATGCCTGTTCTTTCCTTTGTCTCTGCTTTACCTGCATGTCTACCTCTGAGCTCGGTGTAGTTCCGACCAACTGTGGATGCTCGTGGAACATGGATTATTGATGATGATGTTAATCTGAGTAATAACAGGCATTTTGTGTGCAGTATCAAGGAAGCATCTCAGTACCAAGATGTGGATGCATGTATCCTGCCGAAGAGGAAGGAATATGGCTGATGGGCAATTGGAGATGTCAGTGCCAGAAGGGCCCAGCTCAAAATGCTCCTCCCTTAAAAAAAAAAAAAAAAGCAAATCAGTCAAGAAAACTACACACAAGCCCTCACACAAGTTGCAGCATCAAACTTTTAAATCGAGCACCAGTTGCATGTCAGCCATTTGAGATTTTAAGTCAGAGGGAGCAATGCAAGTTTGCATGAGAGTGCCAAAACAATGTTTATTTATTGAGAGTTTGATAAGTGATTGGCTTCTTTATGAAGGTTATCTAAAAGTAGATATAATTTCCTCATTTGTATATGAGGAAACTGAGTTTCTGAGAGGTGGGGTGACTTGCCTAAGTCATGTAATATCATGAGCTGAATGTTTGTGTCCTTCCAAAATTTATATTTTGGAGCCACACTCCCAATGTAATGGTATTTGGAGGTTTAGCCTTTCATTTAGGTTTAGATGAAGTTTTGTAGATGGGATTAGTGTCCTTTAATAAAAGAGCTCCACTATGTCAGGATGCAGCGAGAAGGTAGACATTGCAAGCCAGGAAATGGATCTCAGTAGGAACCAAATATTCTGACACCTTGATCTCAGACTTCCAGGTCAAGAACTATGAGAAATAATTGTCTGTTGCTTAAGTCATCTAGTCTATGGAATTTTGCTGTAGCACACAGAGCTAAGATATATAGTAATTGTTTCTTGGCCTCCAGATTTGCACACAGGTCTGCTGACTGATGCTGGTGTCCATGACCTTGCTATGTGTACCTCATTTACTCTCATCAATGCCCTACCTTTGGTTTAGGAAAAGTTCTTTTCATGCTAATGTGGCAGGACAGTCCAAGTGTTCACTGCTTACTTTCCTTCCCCAGCACTTCCCTTTGCAGGGTGGGGTAGGGAGAGTCTTTGATCAGATTAAGGTGGGTAATGGATTAATGTTATGATGCTGTCAGCCACAGATATGGCAGCTACCCCTTTACCTGGGGCCAGGCCTCTGAAAAGAAAAAAGCAAAGACTAATGCAGAGGCAAGGAAGGAGGGAGTCCACAGAGAGATGGACCCCAGATGCCCATCAGAGGAGGACTCTGGTGGACAAGTTGATGCTGCAAAAGGGAAAGAAATGATTTACACCATTGCCTGGACCCTGGGATTTTTTGTGATCATCTAATAATAAGAATAAACTGTACCTTAAGCTCCCCATGGTATCATGGGTATAACTTTGGGGTCACACTAGAGAACCACAGAGAAACTTAAGTGGTGTGGGATGTTTTCTTTCTCTAGCTATGACCTTAGGACAGGGCTGAAGTAAGGATTTTACCACCCTGGAGGGAATTAGGTTCCAGATGGCCAAAAGTGCAGAGAAGGCAGTGGGATAAAGGGCAGGCAAAAAAATATAATGCAAATAATAGCAAATATGGATTATATATATAATGGTAATAAAATACATCAGGCTTACAGCAGATTCCTTTGTCCATGGGAGCCTTGTAGGCAGAGATTGTGCTCCTTGGCACTAGAGGTACCTTCTGTGGGAGGAAGAGGTTCAGCTGAACCTGCTAGAGATGGGCCAGAGTGATGGGCTTAAGGATTCCCAAGGGTTGGCTCTATTTCAAGGATGGTAGGACCTACATACATGCCAGTGACTGTAAGTGAAATAACATATCAAATGTTGTGCACAGTGCTGGTGCTCATTAGGTATTTGGTTAATATTAGTTTTAGTTATGAGTTGAATTTTGTCCCCCCAAAAAGATATGTTGAAGTCATAACCCTCAATACCCTAGAAGTAGACCTTATTTGGAAATACTGTCATTGGAAATATAATTAGTTAAGATGAGATTATACAGGTGAATTTTAACCCAATATCACTGGTAATATTTTAAGAAGAGAATGGATACTCACACAGGAGGGGAAAACCTATGTGAAGACAGAGGCAGAGGCTGAAATGCTACACTGCAAGTTAAGGAAGGCCAAGGATTGCCAACAACCACAGAAGCCAGGAGAAGGGTGAGAAAGGGTTCTCCTGTTTTCAGAGGGAGCATGGGGCTGCCCATACCTTGATTTTGGACTTCTGGCCTCCAGAACTGTGAGACAGTAAATTTCTGTTGTTTTAAGCCATTCAGTTCATGGCTCTTTTTAGGGCTTCCCTAGTAAGTGAATATGGCTACTTCCTTATTGGTTTCCTCTTCCTAGCTCAGCCTCAAAGGTAGGTGTGCAGGTGCTTTCATGAGATGTGTATATAAGAAAAAATTGAATTGTGTTTTCACACAGCATGAGAGTTAACCACCTAAAGAAACCCTTGGAGAAACAGAAAACAATAAATGTTGATGAGGATGCAGAAAAATTAGAGCCTGAGTGGTCTTGGAGGGAATACCAGATGATAGTGCAGCTGCTATGGAAAACACTATGGAGGTTCCTCAGAAAAAATTAAGAATAAAACTATGTATTATTCAGCAATTTTGCTTTTAGATATATATTTTTAAAAATTCAAAGCAGGATCTTGAAGAGATATTTGCACACCTGTGTTCATTGCAGCATTATTCATAATAGCCAACAGGTGGAAACAACCCAAATTTTCATCAGTGAATGAATGGATGAATAAAATGTGGCATATAAATAGAAAGGAATATTACATAGCTTAAAAAAAGACATCTTGTTACATGCCCCAATGAGTTTTAGTTCTGCAATATGAAAAAGCTCTAGAGATCTAATGCACAGCAATGCGAGTATAATTAAAACTATTGAACTGTATACTTAAAAGTATTTAAGATAGTAAATTTAATGTTATGTGTTTATAAGCACAATTAAAAAATAAAATTAAAATGGTAAAAGAAACCCTTAAAGAAGTCCCCATTTAAAATGAGGAATTCTTGAGCTTCTGGCCAAGACGAAGGTTTAGGTAGACATGCTTCACCTCCTTGCAAACCATAAAAAGGATTACATCTACTTCAAAACAAAAACCCAAAACTACCAGAAAATTGAACTGCATGGAAATTCAACAGACAAACAAATAAAGAAGTAATACTCATCCAGATGGATAGAAGAGGTGGAGATAGGGAGCCACGGTGGAGAGGATGTGGTGTGGTGGTGGCTGTGGTTGCAAGGTAGTGGCTGTGGCCAACCAGAAGAATGAGTGGTCACATATTACAAAAGCTGGGAGGGACACCTAAAGAATGATCCCAGACCCAGGCCAGACCACAGCTCTTGGTTTCAGGGCCAGGAAAATAAAACCTCATTGCTCCTAGCTATGAAAACTAGTGGGGGTTGGGGTGGCAGAAGAAATTTCCGGTCTCTCAAGAGGGTCCATTAAAAGGGCCCCCATGGTCCTAGAATATACGCAAACCCATCCACTTTGGGAACCACTACCAGGACAATAGCTGGAGGGGCAGCAGTCACGTACAAGAAGTGGGTGAGGTGAGTGGAAAAGGAGCGTGTGCTGAGCAAGCAGCATTTTTTCCCTCTCTGACCCCTCCCCCATGTACAGCAGCGCAAGGTGGTGCAACTGGTTGCCCCACACTGACAAATATCTAAGGTTTCTCCCCTACAATGTAACAGGTGCAACAGCTCTAACTAATAAAAAAGAGGAAAACAGGGAAGGCTGTCGAGTTGAGGAGACAGAGAAGTATAGCCCAAAAAAGAGAAAAGATCAAGGCTCCAGAGGGAGAACTAAGCAAGAAGGAGATAGCCAACCTAACATGTAGAGTTTAAAACACTCATGATGATGATGCTCACAGAAATGACGGAGTATGCAAACACATAAGGAAAGAAGTGAAGGCTAAACAAAGTGAAATGAAGAAAAATCCTCATGAAACCAATAATGAAGGAAAGGAAGCTGGGGTTAAAATAAACAATTTGGAAGATAAAGAAGAAGTAAATAGTAAACCAGGACAGAATGAAGAAACAAGAATTGAAAAAATGAGGAGAGGCTTAGGAACCTTTGGGACAACTTTAAATGTACTCACATCAAAATCATAGGGGTGCCAGAAGGAGAAGAGGAAGAGTGAGAAATTGAAAACTTATTTGAGAAAGTAATGAAGAAAAACTTCCTTAATTTGACAAAGGAAATAGACACACAAGTCCAGGAAGCACAGAGAGTCCCAAAGTGCTAGACCCACAGAGAACCACACCAAGACACATCATAATTAAAATGCCAAAGATGAAAGATAAAGAGAGAATCTTAAAAGAAGTAAGAAAAAAACAGAGTTACCTACAAAAGGAGTTCTCATAAGACTACTAGCTGATTTCTCAAAAGAAACTTTGCAGGTAGGAGGGGCTGGCAGAAGTATTCAAAGTACCCAAAGTGATGAAAAGCAAGGACCTACAACCAAGATTACTCTATCCAGCAAAGCTAGCATTTAGAATGAAAGGGAAGATAAAGTGCTTCCCAGACAAGGTAAAGCTAAAGGAGTTTATCATCACCAAGTCCTTATTATATGAAATATTAAAGAGAGTTATTTAAGAAAAAGAAGATAAAAACTATGAACACTAAAATGACAACAAGCTCACAACTATCAACAGATGAATCTAAAAAACAAAAACTAAGCAAACAGCCATAACAGGAATATAAACATAGATATGAAGATCATATGGAGGGTTATCAGCTGGGAGGGGGAAGGGGGAGAATGGGGGAAAAGGTTCAGGGATAAAGAAGTATAACTGGTAGGTACAAAATAGACAAGGGAATGTTAAGAATAGTATAGGAAAGGGAGAAGCCAAAGAACTTATATATGCACAACCCATGGACATGAACTAAGGGGGCAGGGTTGCTAGAGGGAAGGGAGGTGCCAGGTGGAGGGGGGCAAAGGGGAAAACAATTGGGACAACTGTAATAGCATAATCAATAAAATATACTTAAAAATATCAAAATTAGGAATTATTTTATCATGTGAATAACTACATTCTTGGTTTATTATTGAATTGTTGTATATTAGATTTTCTTAAGGTGATACTTGCTTACAACTT
The DNA here is from genome assembly GCF_987537825.1 of Furipterus horrens. Classification (NCBI taxonomy): domain Eukaryota; kingdom Metazoa; phylum Chordata; class Mammalia; order Chiroptera; family Furipteridae; genus Furipterus; species Furipterus horrens. The sequence goes on from NW_028327182.1 coordinate 48,789,467, forward strand.
AGGTGTAGGAGACTTCATTGTACAGTTAGGTGTCCCTGAATCAGCTGATGCTGGTGTACCACTGCCTTCCTCTGCATATGGCATAATAATGTGGAATTGGAGCTCTCTGTCTTATAAGTGGCTGAAGATACACAAGAGGGCTCTCACTAACAGCCTTTAGAGGCAAACGATTGAACTGAATTGAGGCCATGGTGCAGCCTTTTCATGAAGCCCAGATGTCAGTATTGTCGACTTGGTGCAGTTTCTACATATAATATTGTTACCAAACCCAACAAGTAGAAAGGGTCCTACCACTCGCCACTTATCTACCAGGCAAATTTCCAAAGATGGAGTTTGGTGGAAAATAAAGGAATCTTTTATTTAAGGGCAAGTTTCTGCTTAAAATATCTGGGTAACAAAAGTAAGGGGAGAAAAAGTCAGAGTATGACATCAAAAATAGGTATTTAAAGGTGCCATTACAACTACCACATAAGTTCAAGAGCTGAAAATAACACAAGAAAAAATATATGTTCACAGTGCATCACCAAGGTCTTTGGAAATAATGGTAAGTTTCTGCCTCAAAGCCCATTCCTTATAAGAGACCCAAGGAAAAAAATCACCTTATTATCCTCAAAGTTGCACCAGAACCTTTTCTCATACCCAAAAGTATTATAAACATAGGAGGTTTAGCTGGTCTCTAGTTACTGTCCAGTTTCCGGCATCTTTTGGAGTCTGTGCCCCCAGGCCTCTGCTCATAGGCCCTCCCACACTGGCCACCATTGACATGCCCTTTTTGCTTTCTGGTACCCTGTTTCAAAAGTTCTCTCCCAGAATCCCACGTACACCCAAAGCCAGTGGGAGTGTCCAGCCTTCTAACCAATGAGGGCCAGTGTTGGCCATGTTTGCTTTTGCCCCTCTTACGGCTGCTATGTTTAGCAAGGCAGCAGTCTCCAGTCACACGTGTGCAGCTCAAATCCCTCCCCCATCTCCAGGGGGTGTGTCCCCCCATTACAATGTAATAAAAATATATATATTTGGTCTTTGTTCCCAGTTCCTGTCACAGAGCTGCTGAAACTCTTGAAATTTCCAGGGTGACAGATGTGTCTTTTATTATTCATAAGAAGCCTTTTTGTAGCACACGACTTTATGCTAATGCACTGACTCTTGGTGGGACTCCTAGGTAGCTTTGGGATTGGGGCTGATTGCCAGATGAATCAACCATGTAGTTAGAGGGTTGGAACTTTCAGTCCCCTGTCCCACCTCCAGCTCCGGAAAAGGGGATGGGAACAGGCTGGAAATTTTCAATTACTGAAGACCAATCATTTAATCAATCATGCCCATCTATTAAAACCTGGATAAAACCCCCTAAAAAACAGGGTTAGGAGAGCTTCTGGGTTGATGACCACATGGGGATGCTGGGAAGATGACGTGTCAGTAAGGCATGAGAGCTCTGCAACTTTCTCCCCTGATATCTCGCTCTAAGCAATTCTTCTATTTGGCTGTTCCTGAGCTGCATCTTTTATAATAAAACTGTAATTGTAAGTAAAGGTTTTCTTTAGTCCTTTGAGCTATTTTATCAAATTATCAAACTTGAGGGGGAGGTTGTGGGAATTCCTGATATAATCAATTAGTTAGAGATACTGGTGGCCCAGATTTATGACTGGTATCTGATGCATGGGCAGTCTTGTGGGAATGAGCCCTTTAAGTTCTGGGCTCAATTCCCATTTCATGTAGATTGTGTTAGAATTGAACTGTATCTCAGGATGTCCAGCTGGTGTCAGGGAATTGGAGAACTGGTTGGTGTCAGAAAACATCTCATACTGCATTTCTTCTCATGGTCTTAAAAGAGTCCAGTGTGGACTCTTCTTGAGTGATCCAACTAGAAAATGCTACCTCTGAAGAAAAGATAGGGATCTCAGCCCAGCCTAGCAGGATGGATGTTAATGGCAGCCAGAATGACCAAACAGGGACTAGTGTTTGGACTATTGTGTGTCACACTGACCCTGAACAGTCATGTGGACACATCAGGGTGAGCTTTTCCCTACTGCCAGGTGCCTCATTCCTGCCTGAGATGCTCAGAGAGAGACCATGAGCCCTGAAAAGCACTATATTGTTTTGTGATGTCACCTCTGGAATGTTCCGAGTGTTTTGGTGACCAACTTCTTCATAAGATATATACCTGGCACCTAACATTGGTATGACTTTTTACTTGAGATAAAAAAACATAATCTTAGAAAAGGTTTCTGGAAGGCTTTGACACCATTACAATACCTATTTTAATTTTTGTTCAGATGTTGATAAAGCCACTTATCAGATATCATTGTATTCTTTCAAACTCTGTTTTCCATAATGTACATAGTTTATAGGAGGAGGTAAGTTAGTGGAAAGTCCTTTGTTTTACAGATGAGTAATTGATATCCAGTGATGGGCTGGGAAGCAGACATGTTATTTTCTCTTTTCCACAGCATTCAAGGCCACATTTCATAAGAAAAGGAGATAACAGATCTGAAAACCTAGAGATTCCAATCCATGGGATTCTACCTCAGGTATGGATAATCACAGATGGATATAAACTATCAGTTTTACCCAAAATAACCCTCCCTTTCAAAACTCTAGCAAGATGCTATAGAATGAGCATAGTACTCAGGACCTTGATTTTAATTGTGGGTCAGCTGCCAACTAGCTGTGTGCGTGGGTGAGGCCACTTAGCCACTGTGGGTCTTAAGTCTCTGTGAGAATTTCCAACCCTAAAACATGACTCTGAAATAAGCCAATCTTCTAAAAATTATGTCTTTTGGTACTTGTTCAACCACTCTGGATTTCTGGAGGAGAATTAGAACTGGGGCTTGGAATCAAATGCATGTTACTGAATCCATGAGAAGAAAACCTAATACATTACACCAAGGGGTACAGGGTCATTTGGAGATATCGAGAGAATTAAGACCTGATGTATACCAAAGACAGAGTATAAGGGGGTGAGCACAGGATCTGAAAAGAGGCCAATTAAAAGAGAAAGTCTTGAGAGGCTGGAGATTCTCAGGTCTCCTCCTGCTAAGAAGCCATTTCCTTGATGGGGTTCTCCTGATTGGATTGTTTCTACTGCTGCTATGTCACAAAGGGGGCAACTTTACTTCTCCAGAGTCCTCTAAGGCCCTGTTGGAAGACCATGGTGGTGCCACCAGAGGGGCTGAAATGTAGGGTGGAGGAGTCCAGTGCAGAGGTAACTATCTGAAACTCTGTCCAGGGATGAGTAGGGACAGTATTGATCACCAGTGATTATATATGTATAATCTCAGTTTTCTCTTTCTTAAGGATTTTCAGAAGAACATGATTAGAAAGAAAACCTTCAGCATTACTGCTATAGGTGGAGGTAATTGTAACAATCTAGGCAAGTATGTTCAGCAGGAGGAAAAATATAGGAAAAAAATATTCTATTTTCACATTATCCTATAACTTTGTAATGAATAGCTACTTCTCTGTTTCAGCTCATGAAGCTTAGAACACAAGCTAACTATCTCTGGGATCAGAGATGGCTTCCCACAGGGTTCCTACAGTTGTAGGAAACTTGATTTAGGTCTGATTCTTTCTATCTGAAATACATGTGTCTTTCTGTTCTCCACTACTCTTTTGATGGTGGGTGTTGCTCCTTTGCTTTTTTTCACAGCCCAGATTAATCAATGTTTGTTTTGCCAAGGGACAGGCAGAGAGAGGGTGCCAACCTAAGTATGGGGTTGGGGATGGGGGCCTAGAACAGGATTTGAAACAGTGAATATGTGATAGAAAGATAGGAAAGTCTTCAACCTAGTGTAACTCTCCCTGCCTACATTCCAGAAACAATCCAGCATAGAGAAGGAGAGAAGGGGAACAGAACTGGGAGTAGTTTAAAAAGGCTCAACTGCCCTGGCTGGTGTGGCACAGTTGGCTGGAGCATTGTCCCATATACTGAATGGTTGCAGGTCCAGTTCTGGTTGGGGTGCATATGAGAGGCAACCAATCGATGCTTCTCTTGCATTGATGTTTCTCTCTCTCTCTCTCTCTCTCTCTCTCTCTCTCTCTCTCTCTCTCTCTCTCTCTCTGTCTGTCTCCCTTCCCATGTCTCTAAAGTAATAAGCATGTCCTTGGTGAGAATTTAAAAAAAAAAGGATCAAGCCATCCATTTCCTGTGATGCAGGATCCAATGCTGCTGGGATCTGGGAGGGCATGGACTACATAGGTGAGAGGATACCTGTTGCCTGGGCATGTGTATCCCTCATGGGCAGATGTGGTCTCATGGGAACATTTGCCACACATAAGCCATGCACCAGGTTTCAGACACCTGCCAGGATGCTCTAGGCTGGTGCACTGGGAGAGGGGCATGGGCATTTATAAGTTTAGATGATCTGAACTGTGCCACCATAAGGGCTGTGAGAAGGACCAATAAACTCGTTGGACCTACTTCAATAAGATAGTGCATGGTGGTGAGGGGGAAGATTGATGTGGTTTACAAGGAGAGGGAGAACTATCGACTGAGTACTGATTTGATTGGGAGTCAGGCACTGGGCCATTCGAGTGTGAGGCAGAGATCATATAGGTACAGGAACTGGGAACCCCATGAGCTATTCTAGTAATTGCAGAGCTGGAGTTAGAGGCTTTAAGCCAAGTCAACATGCACCCTTTTTGTTATACCCATGCTCTCAGCTGGGCATATGTCACCTGTCTGGACCAGATCATTTCTTAGTCCTCTGCTTCTTCTCTTGCCTTTAGAAGATCGTGCCTCCTCTCCCCACACCTTATGGTTTGCCCCTGAGCTCCCTGCATGTATAAACCACATGCTTTTCAATCTGGAACTGAGTCCATTTGTTTTAAAAGGGACTTGCATCAGCAGCTGTGTCCCCAGAAAGTGCCTCTGGCCTCCCAGTGCACAATCATGCTGGACATTTGGGCTTCTCAATCACATTCCAAATCTTTTATCACCCTTATGTCTTTTCAGTTATTGATTTCCAGTTTTTCTTTCTCACATTAAATATTTGTGTTTTCTGATCTACTTCCCTCCAGCACATTAACTTGCAAGCCATTAGTGTCACTTCCTGCTCAAGCCAGCTGACCTCCTTGTTCCTTTGTACATAATGTGCATAGTGATTCTATTCTCAGAGGCATTCACATTTCCCCAACTGAGCACTATCCATGAATTTCATGAAGGTGTTGCTTATGCTAGATCATTAATTAAGGATCTACACCAGATCAGGAAGCACCCTCCAGGACCACTGCCCGCCCCCGCCCCGCCCCTACACCCCCAGTTGCCTTTTCTCCATTGCATTTATTTGGGCTCGTTCTTTGGAAGTTATGGAGTCTGCTTACAATACCCATATCTCTGCCAATTTGAATTGACTGTTAGAAGGAAGATTTCATGAGATTATGTGTTAAACAATTAGCTGAAACAACCATACATGATGACATATTTATCTTCTTTCCTGTTAATGTTATAATTCTATCAAAATCAATCACATTCACCTGTGAATTATCCTTTTACCTGTTCACAGTTATTAAAATCAACATTGACTTTTTTGTGGTACAGAGAGCCGAGTTAATTTAAAAACATGGTAATGAACCTCAGCTTTGTCACCTTATCTGAAAATTAGTAGCGTATCTGGCTCTTCCTTCTAGTATCCTGGGAGCCTCAGCTTCTCATGCCTGAAAAGTACCTCAGATGGCTGAGTGTTCTCTGACTCTAACCTTCAGTACTGTTGGAAAAGTAGGTGTTTAAAAACCTTGGTCAACAGTCTTGGAATCTACCAGGCTTTGGACATCTGTTTTGGTCTGTGGTAGCTACACTTCTAGTAGTGGAGAGAACTTCAGAGTTTCAGCTAAGCCTGGCTAAGTCACTGTCTAGTTCTGTCCCCAAACCCATTAGATGGGAGACCACCAACCCCAGGAACTCCATTCCAGAAGGTCCCACTCCAGAGTCCTGTTCCTTAGAAACTCTGCAGCATCAGTAGGGGACTTTGTTCTTATTACCTCCCCTTTTCCCTTTGCCATCCCTCCCCCTCTCAATTGGCCAATCTTCTTCCACGCTCTTCACTTGCCAGAAGGCTGGTGATCTGACAAAGGCACCCAGTTGTTGTTGATTTCAAACCGTTTTCTTCCAGGACCATTTGTATTTAAGAAGGAGATGGCAGGGAGAGGGCCTGGCATGGTGCTAAGGAAGAACATCGATCCATAGATAATATTCAAGCAACTGTGACAGATATGTTTGTGTTTAGGGGACTTTTCCTGAATCCCCAGCATTAATATATAATGGTTCACAACTGTGAGCACATTCTCCTGAGTGCAGAATCTCTTGGTCACTTTCTAATAAGGCCTGATGATTGTATTTCTCTCATGCATCCATTCTCATATTCCATTCTTCTATGAAGAAGACAACCTTTTGCCCTTCCTCCTACTAGATATGTCCATATGTGAGAGCATTTCCCACAGAGCAGGAAGGAGATAATCTTTCCTTCATGGGAAACTTGGACCATGACGCTTTGAGGACTTAGACCATGCTGCCATAGGCTTACGTTCTGCCTCCCAGGGTCAGCAGAACTTTCAGGGGTGTTCCAGGGCCTTTTTGTTGTCCCATCTCTCTCTTAAAAAAAAAAGATTTCATTTATTTATTTTTATAGAGAGGAAAAAGGAGGGGGAAAAAGAGGGAGAAAAGCATCAATCGGTTGCCTCTTGTACCTGCCCTGACTGGGGACCGAATCCGCAACTCAGACATGTGCCTTGACTGGCAATTGAACTGACAACCTTTCAGTTTGTGGGACAACAACCAACCATCTGAACCACACTGGTAAGGGTGATCCATATCTCTTGTTAGGGTTCGAGGACATCAAGGACAGATTAGTTCAGCTCATGAAACCAACCTAGTGAGATCACCAATCAAGGTGACCTACTGAGAAGGAGCTGGCTTCAAACATAACCTAAGGAGGCCTGGAATTTTGTACCTCATATATTTGCTTAGCTCAGATGCTCAAATTTTGGAAAGCCCCTTTGTAAAGAAATATATTCAGCATTTGCTATAGGTCAGGAATATTTGTTTAAGCCTTACCAGTAGAACTGGCTGTGTAGTCTTTTTTTTTTAAGTATATTTTATTGATTATATTGTTACAATAGTTCCAATTTTTCCCCTTTGTTCCCCTCCGCCCAGCACCAGCCCTCCCCCAGCAATCCCCCCCCAAGTCCATGCCCATGGGTCATACATACAAGCTCTCCCACTTCACCCTCTCATATATTCTTCTTCTTTTTAAACAAATAAATAAATAATTATTTTAACAATAAAAAATAACAATCCCTCCCTCTCAGACTTAAGACCCTTTATAATCTTATAAAGGACAATGGGCGAAGGTCTCGAGCTCCTCTAGCTGCTTCAAGCTGGACATGGTCATCGTCCTACCTACCCTTGGGTCCAGAAGTTCTTAATAAGAGTAGGGGTATGGAGGGGAGGGTGGCCTTCCCACATGGGGGAGGATCGTGCAGACTCCAGGTCAGCTGGCTGTCCCCGGACAATGGCATGCTTGGTTTAACAGGCTAGCATCCTTGTTGTATTCTGGGGGCAGCAAATTTGGCAACAGGGTTAAAGGCATCATTCAATCCATAACCACTAGATGACAAAAGGCAGGTATTAATTTTTCAATGTCCCACATTAGGGAAAAAAAGGGCTTCTTTGGAGGAAGGTGTGCCAGGCACATCACACCTGTCCAAAACACTTTTGCCCATTATACTTAGTTTGGGCTGAGGGAAATATTTTAGGTTTCCCCCCTCTCAGACCTCTGGGATCTTCCTGTCCAAGCCATTAGGATAGAAAAGAGAAACCAGTTTTAAAGTGAAGCCCACAGACCACCCCATTCTTCACCAACCCAGCCATTTAGTTCAGCCAAACTGTTGAGTCTTAGGAGGCAGCGATGCAGACAGGATTAAGTGAGGCCTATACATATAGACAATCACTCAGGGAATGAGATCATAGGCTTATGCCCTTTGAAAACAGAAAACACATGTTAATTTATGTAACATAACCCACAAACAAGGCTCTAAATCTGTAGGACTGTCTTACTGGAAAGACATCCAGTTGCAAGGCTTTTGACATTCTTCTTGCCTGTAAATTAAACATCTTTGATGATACCACAGACATAGTTTAACTTTCAAACGAAAACATATTTTAAATGAAAATAAACTTTAAAGACAGCTGCACTACTTTATAGTCTACCACTGAGCATTGTGATTTTCCTTGAATCATGATTTTTCTTCCTAAGATTACCCTCCTTGTCATTAAAGGGACCACATTAAGTCCATTTTTAATTTATCTGTTCATTTGCATAAACACAACAAGAGCAGCAAATGATCACTTATGATCTTTAGTTCTGCTTTGTTGGAACTTACACAAGGAACATTTAGGGTGATCTTCAGTCTGCCCTTCAGGGCACAGAAGCTGAGCCACATACCTGGCATTCAGCTTTGCCTGTACACACCTGTCTTTTCCAAGTCTATCTAGTCTTTATGATGGCTGGCCTACCACTTCTTTGGTTTTTCACAACTATCTCAGGAAGTAGAGAAATTACATTTAGTTTCATTTTAGAGGTGGCATTCAGAGAAACTAAGTGACTTTCTGTAGAGCACTCAAAGATATGGGCTTTTGAGCCCAAAGTTACTGGGAATTTAACAAGGTAGTGATAAGGACAACCAGCACTCATGAAGCATTTGTAGGCAGAGGGCAGCTTCTTTTAAGGACTACACAGATGAACTTAAAGTTTTGTGAAATTCACATGAGTAGACCCCACTGCTGTAGCACATATATCATGCAGCAACATCTCTGCAGTTTAAAAATATAAACTGAAATGAAGACATAGCTTTATCAAATACACTAAGTATATTGAGACAAACAAAATTACCACTTTTGTAGTCCAAGAATTGTACAATGTTAACAGTTTCACATATTTCAACCTAATAGCCCCTCTTTACCTCTCAGTGTATTTTGGTTGATTAATTCATTAACAAAGACTCATTGTACCTTCGCTGTATATAAAATGTGCTGTTCTAATTTCCAGAACTAGGGATGTCAGAAAAAATAAGGGACAGGTTACTGTCTTAGAGAATTGCAATTTATTCATCTTGGGAGAAGATGGGCCAAAACATAAGAGAAGAACTGCAAACTAATATCAATAGATGCAAAATAAAGCATCTAGGCATTTTTTCATTTATTTTATTTTATTGCTGTTCAATTACAGTTATCCCAGTTTTCCCCCATTGCTCTCTCCTGCCTTGCCCCCCATCACAGTCAATCCCCAATCTGTTGTTCATTTCCATGGGTCCTTTAAATTTGTTCCTTGACTAGACCCTAATAAGCATGCAGATTGGAGTCAGATATTCTGGTTTTGAAGCCTGGCTTTGCCCCTTGCTGGCTATGTAATCTGGGGTAGAAACATGGTGACTCTTTTGGTAAGACATTATATATGAAAATCCAATTAGCATATTGTTACATAATAGTCATTCAGAAAGTATTATTTCCTTTTTCTTGTTCAATAAATTTTTCTCTAAGAAAATGCTAATCAGTTTTTTTCCAAACTGAAGTACTTCCTCGTATGTCTGTAGCTCTTTATAAACAAAGAAAATATCACATTAAAATTTTTTTAATGGACTTCTGGCCAAGATGGAGGCATAGACAGACATGCTGCATCTCCCTCCACAACTAAGAAGGAATACAACTACCTCAAAACTAGAAACAACCAGAAGTTCCAGAAAATCAAACTGCATGGAAGTCCAACAAAGATATGAAGAACAAATACTCATCCAGACAGGTAGGACAGGTGGAGTTTGGGCAGAGAGGACACAGTGTGGTGGTGGCAGCAGCAGCGGCAGTGGCAAGACTGTGTAAAGCACAGTTACATGTTTTAAAAAGTCAGGAGGGACACCTGGGGAGCATTCCAAGCTCCTCACCAGACTGTTCAGCTCATGGTCCCAGCACCAGGGAAAATCAAGCCTCATTGCTTTTGGGTATGCAAACCAGTGGGAGTTGGGGTGGAGGCAGAAACTGCCAGTCTCAGCAGAGTCTGCTTGTTTAAAGGGCCCCCACAGTCCTAGAAGGTCCTCAGATCCACCTACTCCCAGAACGACAGCCAGGGCAATAGCTAGAGAGGCACCAGTCCCATACAGAAGTGGGAGAAGTACCTGGAAAAGAGGCAAGTGCTGAGTAAGCGGAATTGTTCATTCTCACACCCCTCCCCCACATACAGTGCCACAATGTGGTGAAACAGGTCGCCCTGTACTGACGAATCCCAAAGGCTCAGCCCCTTACAACATAACAGGAGCAACAGCTCTAACTATGACCCAGAGGCAAACACACACAAGAGACTTCCGGCCAAGATGGAGGCCTAGACTGACACGCTCCATCTCCCTTCACAACTAAGAAGGAATGCAACTACCACAAAACCAGAAATAACCAGAAGTTCCAGAAAATAAATGGAAGTCCAACATATGAAATTATAAAGAAGTGGTGCTCATCCAGACGGGTAGAAGAGGTGAAGCCAGGGCAGAGAGGTCAAGCTGTGCTGGCGGCAGCAGCTGCAGTGATGGCGGCAGCATGGCGGTAAGCACAGACACCTGTATTTAAGGGGAGGTTAGAAGCACCTGGGGAGCACCCCTGGCTGTAGACCAGACCCGTAAGCTTGCGATTCCAATGCCAGGGAAGGCAGACCCCCATTGCCTTGGACTGTGAGGCCCAGAGAGGGTGGGGATGGAGGAGGAGGCTCCTGGTCTCTCAGCGGAGAGTGAACACAGCAGGAATCCATCTTGGACTCCCACTCCCCCAGAAAACGCTACAGTGTGGCGCGAAGGGCTGCCCAGTAGTGACACATTATAATCAAAATGTCAAAAATTAAAGATAAAGAGAGAATCTTAAAAGCAGCAAGAGAGAAGAGAATCATGTACAAAGGTGTCCCAATAAGACTATCAGCTGATTTCTCAAAAGAAACTCTGCAGGCAAGAAGGAACTGGCAAGAAATATTTGAAGTAATGTAAAGCAAAAACCTACAACCATGATTGCTCTATCCAGTGAAGCTCTCATTCAGAATAGGAAGGCAGAGAAAGCACTGCCAGGACAAAGTAAAACTAAAGGAGTTAATCAAATCCAAACCACTGTTATATGAAATGTTAAAGGGACTAGTTTAGGAGAAAGAGGATCAAAACTATGAACGTTAAAATAAAAACTGTATCACAACAACCAACAAAAGAAGGTAGGGAACCAAAACAAAGGCAAACTAAGTAGTCAATGAGAGTGGGAAAAGAATTATAGGCATGGGAAACATTTTGTGGGGAGGTCAGCAGGAAGGGTGAAAGGAAGGGCGATGGTACAGGAATTAAGAAGCATAGTAGGAGGGAGTAGAGTAGATAGGAAGATGTCGAGAAGAACTATATGCACAACCAATGGGCATGGACTAAGAGGGGGAACAACTGGGTGGAGGGGACAAAGGGAAAAGAAATTGGGACAACTGTAACAGCATAATCTAAAACTTATTAAAATTTTTTTTTAACTCTACAACAAACTGAAATAGGACAGATGTTAATAAGGTTGCTATGGATGGCTGTATAAGTTGTGCACTGCAACAACATGTAAATAGCACCCTTTACAGTTGTCATTGTACAACCTGTACAAACATATGGGCTGCCTCTGAATCATGTTAGCATCCACATATTCTGTATATGGAAAGGTAAGCACATAAATTGAGTGATTTTAAAAGGTTATGCACTCAAAGGGCCATCTTAGAAAAAAAAAAAAAAAAAAGGTTATGCACTCATATAATGCAGAGCCAGGGGTCTCCAGGTTTTATGATGTCCATTCCCCAGGTCCCCATACCTTACTGTCTACATAATGCTTGTGGCCCTTTCACCTCTCTCATTTGCACCAAGTAGTAATTGGTACTAATAACTGAGTTTTCTTTCTTTATTTATTGTTCTCATGCTTATTTACAAATAGTACACATATACATGTACGCAGGTATCACTGGGACATTTTTGGAGTCTTGGAGCTGGGAACACACCTTTCTCTCCTGGCTCAGCATGGGCTCTCTAGAAAAGGGCTTCTGTCACTGTCTTGCTGGAAATCCTTTGGTTGCGCTGCTTGGGCTCTCACAGTTTCTCATGTACACCTCTGGTTGTCCCAGTGGACTGTGGACAAGGGGCTGTGAGCCTCTGCTCAGTCACTCATGTCCAGGCCAAATTCTGGATACAGCTCTTGTGGTAACTAACACCTCACATCATGGCTAGTTTGTCCAGCAGCATCTGGTTTACATCCTTGATGTCACCATACTACTTGTAGAGCTGGGAGATGTGGCCCTCCGGTTCATCCACACTGAAGCCTTAAGATATTAATTGGGAGATCTCCCTGTCCAGCATGTCCCTCTTCTCCTTCAGCTTCTGAATGTCAAGGTGTAGATAATTCTTGTTGGCTCCATCAGCCTGGCCAGACTTGGGAGGGTTTCAGGGGAGGGATCTACAATGCAGGAGGGTCCAGGGCAGGTTCAGGAGAGTGGCCTCTCAGGTCTGCTAGGTAATCAGAATCCTAGAGATTAGGAACAGCCACACAGCGAGCTGCACATGCACCCAGTGAGATCACGCCCCACCCTTAATAAATGACTTTTCAAATTGATTGGAAGTTTCCTGAAGGCAGGTTCTGAGACCAGATGCTAAATTAATGTTAGTTGATTCAGAGTGGGAAGTTATTAGGGTGAGGAGTTTTCACAAGGCCAGGAAAGAGCTTTCATTTGAGCACTAAGTCCAATTGGTCTGATTGCAATTGGGGAAATACCATGGGAAAGAAATAATTTGTCTTGCCATGTTTCCCCAAAGTTCAATCAGGAGTCTTGGTATATTTTTCCTTAAATCTTCTCACTTTCAGAAACAGAAAAGGTACTGCTTTACCCAAGATGAGACTAAATTGAAGGTTTCTGTGTTCTAAGAAGCTAGGCCATGAGTCAATGCTGAATTTGACGTCTTTCTTGGTCCCCTCTGGGGATAGGAGAAAAGATATTAGGACTGAGTTTTAAGGGGAGGATTTGGTTTCCTAGGTAAGGAAGTAAAGGAACATATTAATCCATCAGCATTTTCTGGATCAGGAGTGGTGAACATGAAACAGAAAAGGCAACAGGATCTGCTTGGGAAGTGTTGAGCATTTAAGGGAGGAGACAAGATGACAACTAGGTTGGTAAAAGGGTCTACTGGGGGCATAGTGGTACTCGTTCCCAAATATGGATCTGTGGAACCAGAGAAAGTTAGACTAAGAGGGCCTTTAGAGATAATGTCACTGACCCTTCATTATACAGAAGTAGAAACCAAGGTCAGAGGGTGAGAGGATGTGACCAAGGTCGCCTGATGGCATACATAAGGACAAGGGCCAGAGAGCCAGACTGTCCATAGCCAGGGATCAACCACTACATGTTAAGTATTTATTTAGTGCATTTCTGTTGAGGGAGGAGTCAAAAATTCATTGAGTACCCAGTTCAGAATATAGTGTAATGGCAGCTAAATAGGATGATTTAAAGGCCATTATGTATTCGCTAAATAGGTATAAAGCATTATAGATTCCTCTTTGGACATTCAGTTGGATCAAGAAGAGTATCTCTCTGATTGAAACCAAACAATCCTAAAAAAGAATGAGAAAATCAGGGACATTTGAACACTGACTTGGTATTTGCTGTTATTAAGAGATCGCTGTTAAATTTTAAAAGGATGAAATAAGCCAGTCAGAGAAAGACGAATATCATATGATTTCACTCATATGTGAAATCTAATGAACAAACGTAACTAACAAGCAAAATGGAGACAGATTCAATGATAGAGAGCAGGATGACAGTTAAGTGTGGCGGAACATTAGGGGTGGAGGGATTGAGCAAAAAGGAAAAAAGCCTCATGGACATGGCAACAGTGTGGTGATTGGAGGGGTGGGTATAAGGGACTAAATGATAATGGAAAAATACAATTAAAAAACTAAGCTACAAAAAAGTAAAAGGATAATAATGATATTGTGGTTTTGTTTAACAGATACACATTGATGTATTTATGAATAAAATAAGAATATTATTGACTATATTCCCTACGCTGTACTTTACATCCCCATGACTATTCTGTAACAACCAATCTCTACTTCCCAATCCCTTCACTTTTTCACCCATTCACCCAACCCCATCTCATCTGACAACCATCAAAATTTTCCCCGTATCTATGAATCTGTTTCTGTTCTGCTTGTTCATTTATTTATTTAGATTAAATTGTTGATAAATATGTATTTATTGGAATTTTTGTTTATATTTTTCATCTTTTTCTCCTTCTTCATCTCCTCCCTCTCTTTTTCCTCCTCCCCCTCCTCCTAAAAGAAAACTTTTTATTTAACATTTCATATAATACTGGCTTGGTGGTGATGAGTACCTTTAGCTTGTTCTTACCTGAGATCTTTTTTTTTTAAAGTATATTTTATTAATTATGTTGTTACAGTGGTCACAATTTTTTCCCCTTTGCTCCCCTCCTCCCAGTACTCCCACTTCCCTCCAACAATTCCACCCCCCTTAGTTCATGTCCATGGGTCGGTCGTGCATTTAAGTTCTTTGGCTTCACCCTTGCCTATATTATTCTTAACATCCCCCTGTCTATTTTGTATCAACCAATTATGTTTCTTAATCTCTGCACAATTTCCCCATTTATCCCCCTTCCCCCTCCCAGCTGATAACCCGCCAAATGATCCTCATATCTATGATTCTGTTCTATTCTGGTTTGCTTAGTTAGGTTTTGTTTTTATTTTTTATATTCAGTTGTTGATAGTTGTGAGTTTGTTGTCATTTTAGTGTTCATAGTTTAATCTTCTTTTTCTTAAGTCCCTTTGACATTTCATATGATAATAGCTTGGTGGTGATGAACTCCTTTAGCTTTCCCTTGTCTGGGAAGCACTTCATCTGCCCTTCCATTCTAAATGATAGCTTTGCTGGACAGAGTAATCTTGGTTGTAGGTTCTTGCTTTTCATCATTTTGAATACTTCTTACCAGTCCCTTCTTGTCTGCAAAATTTCTTTTGAGAAATCAGCTGATAGTCTTATAGGCATCCCTTTGTACACAACTCTCTGCTTTTCTTTTGCTGCTTTTAGGATTCTCTCTTTATTTTTAATCTTTGGCATTTTAATTATAATGTGTCTTGGTGTGGTCCTCTTTGGGTCTAGCTTGTTTGGGACTCTCTGTGCTTCCTGGACTGGTATGTCTATTTCCTTTGTGAAATGTGGGAAGTTTTCCTTTATTATTTTCTAGCATAAATTTTCAATTTCTTGCTCTTCTTCTTCTCCTTCTGGCACCTCTATGGTTCAGATGTTGGCACATTTAAAGTTGTCCCAGAGGTTCCTAAGCCTCTCCTCATTTTTTTCAATTCTTGTTTCCTGATTCTGTTCTGATTGACTATGTACCAAATCATTGATTTGAATCCAGGTTTCTTCCTTTCACCATTGATTTTGTGTGGATTTTCTGTCATTTAATTTAGCATAGCCTTCACTTCTTCCCTTATGCATTTGCCATACTTAAGCATATCTGTCAAGCCTGTGAGCATCTTTATCACCAGTGTTTTGAACTCTATGTCTGTTAGGTTGGCTATCTCCTCGTCACTTAGTTCTCCCACTAGAACCTTGATCCATTCCCTGCTTTGGGCCATACTTCTCTGTCTCCTCATCTTGACAGGCTACTGTGTTTGTTAGTTTCTGTGTCTTAGGTAGAACTATCACACCTGTTATGTTGTAAGGGGCAGAGCCTTAGGTATTCATCAATACAGGGTGACCTGTTTCACCATGTTGTGGCACTGTATGTGGGGGAGAGGTCTGAGAGAACAATGCCGCTTGCTCAGCACTCGCCCATTTTCCAGGCACTTCTCCCACTTCCATATTAGACTGGTGCCTCTCTAGCTATTGTCCTGGCTGTCATTCCCAGAGTGGGTGAGCCTGCAGACATTCTAGGACCATGGGGCCCTTTAAACAAGTGGACTCTACTGAGAGACCAGCAGTTTCTTTCTCCACCCCAACCCCAACTGGTTTGCACAGCCCGAAGCAATGAGGCTTTATTTTACCCAGTGCTGGAACTGTGAGCTGCGTGGTCTGGTCTGGTGCTGGGGGTGCTCTCCAGGTGCCTCTCCTGACTTTTTAAAATGTGTGACTGTGCTTTCCGCTGTCCTGCTGCTGTCGCTGCTGCTGCTGCTGCCACCACCACACCGCATTTTCTTCACCCCAGCTCTGCCCCTCCTACCTATTTGGATGAATATTTCTTCTTTATATCTTTGTTTGTTGGAGTTCCATGCAGCTGGATTTTCTGAAATTTCTAGTTGTCTTTAGTTTTGAGGTAGTTGTATTGCTTCTTAGTTGTGGAGGGATATGCAGTGTGTCTGTCTAGGCTTCCATCTTGGCTGGAAATCCAAAGGTCCTGAGAATCTTTTTGTCTGTCCTTTGATCCTAAGTGATAGCTTTGCTGGGTACAGTAATCTTGGTTGTAGGTTCTTACTTTTCATCACTTTGAATACTTCTTGCCAATCCCTTCTTGCCTGCAACATTTCTCTTGAGAAATCAGCTGACAGTGTTATGGGGGCTCCCTTGTAGGCAACTAACTGCTTTTCTCTTGATGCTTTTAAGATTCTTGCTTTGTTTTTAACCTTTTGCATTTTAATTACAATATGTCTTGGTGTGGGCCTTTTTGAGTTCATCTTGTTTGGGACTCTCTGTGCTTCCTGGACTTGTATGTCTATTACCCTCACCAGGTTAGGGAAGTTTTCTGTCATTATTTTTTTCAAACAGGTTTTTAGTTTTTTTCTCTCTCTTATCTCTTTCTGGCACCCCCATGATGTAAATGTTGGTACACTTGTAGCTGTCTCCAAAGCTCCTTACACCATTCTCATACCTTAGGGTCCTTTTTTCTTTTTACTGTTTTAATGGGTGTTTTTTTGCTTTCTTATATTCTAAATTACTGA
The DNA here is from genome assembly GCF_987537825.1 of Furipterus horrens. Taxonomy (NCBI): domain Eukaryota; kingdom Metazoa; phylum Chordata; class Mammalia; order Chiroptera; family Furipteridae; genus Furipterus; species Furipterus horrens. Next base: position 48,806,436 of record NW_028327182.1, read on the forward strand.
TTTGATTCTTAGCTTTATCTACTTTACTGTTCATTGTCTGTAATGTAGTCTTTTTTAAAAGTATATTTTATTGGTTATGTTGTTAAAGTAGTTCCAATTCTTCCCCCTTTGCTTCCCTCTTCCCAGTACCCCCATTCCCTCCAGCAATCCAATCCCCCTTAGTTCATGTCCATGGGTCGTGCATATAAGTTCTTTGGCTTCACCCTTTCCTGTATTTCTTAACTTCCCTCTGTCTATTTTGTACCTACCAATTATGCTTCTTAATCCCTGCACCATTTCCCCACTACTCCCCCTCCCCCTGCCCAGATGATAACCCTCCAAATGATCCCCATACGTATGATTCTGTTTCTATTCTGGTTTGCTTAGCTGGATTTTGTTTTTATTTTTTATACTCAGTTGTTGATAGTTGTGAGTTTGTTGTCATTTTAGTGTTCATAGTTTTGATCTTCTTTCTCTTAAATAAGTCCCTTTGACATTTCATATAATAATGGCTTAGTGATGATGAACTCTTTTAGCTTTATCTTGTCTGGGAAGCACTTCATCTGCCCTTCCATTCTAAATGATAGCTTTGCTGGATAGAGCAATCTTGGTTGTAAGTCCTTGCTTTTCATCACATTAAATACTGCTTGCCAGTCCCTTCTAGCCTGCAAAGTGTCTTTTGAGAAATCAGCTGATAGTCTTATAGGCACCCCTTTGTAGGCAACTCTCTGCTTCTCTTTTGCTGCTTTTAGGATTCTCTCTTAATCTGTCACTTTTGGCATTTTAACCATGGTGTCTTGGTGTGGTCCCCTCTGGGTCCAGGTCACCCGGGATTCTCCATGCTTTCTAGACTTGTATGTTTATTTCCTTCACAAAATTTGGGAAGTTTCCCTCCATTATTTTCTAACATAAATTTTCAATTTCTTGCTCTTCCTCTTCTCTTCCTGGCACCTCCATGATTCCGATGTTGGCACGTTTAAAGTTGTCCCAGAGGTTCCCAAGCCTCTCCTCATTTTTTTCAATTCTTGTTTCCTCATTCTGTACTGGTTGACTGTTTTTTTCTTCCTTATGTTCCAAATCATTGATTTGAACCTTGTTTCCTTTTCTTCACAATTGGTTTTGTGTGGATTTTCCTACGTTTCACTTAGCATAGCCTTCACTTCTTCTCTTATGTGTTTGTCATACTCAAGCATATCTGTGAAGCCTGTGAGCATCTTTATCACCAGTGTTTTGAATTCTGCATCTGTTAGGCTGGCTATCTCCTCATCTGTTAGGGTGCTATCTGCTTGTCACTTAGTTCTCCCACTGGAAACTTGATCCATTCCCTCTTTTGGGCCATACATCTGTGTCTTCTCATCTTGACAGGCTCTTGTGTTTGTTTGCCTTTGTGTTTTAGGTAGAGCTGTTGCTCCTGTTATGTTGTAAGAGGCAGAGCATTAGGGATTCGTCAGTACAGGGTGACCTGTTCCACCACGTTGTGGCACTATATGTGGGAGACAGGTCTGAGAGGGAACAATGCCACTTGCCCAGGACTTGCCCCTTTTCCAGGCACTTCTCCCACTTCCGTATGGGACTGGTGCCTCTCTAGCTGTTGCCCTGGCTGTCCTTCCCAGAGTGGGTGGGTCTGCAGACATTCTTGACCATGGGGGCCCTTTAAACAAGGGGACTCTGTTGAGATACCAGCAGTTTCTGCCTCCACCCCAACCCCCACTGGTTTGCATAGTCAGGAGCAATGAGGCTTGATTTCCTCTGGTGCTGGGACCATGAACTGCATGGTGAGGAGCTGGTAATGCGCCCTAGTTGTCCCTCCTGACTTTTAAAAATGTGTAACTGTGCTTTCCACCAGCCTGCCACTGCTACCACTGTTGGCAGCACCATACTGCATCCTCTCCACCCCAGCTCTGCCCCTCCTACCTGTCTGGATAAGTATTTATTTTTTATGCCTTTGTTTGTTGGACTTTCATGCATTTTGATTTTCTGGAACTTCTGGTTGTTCCTAGTTTTGAGTTAGTTGTATTCCCTCTTAGTTATGGAGGGAGATGCAGTGTGTCTGTCTACACCTCCATCTCTGTAATGTAGTCTTTATTTCAATTAGCGTATCCTTCATTTGTGACTGGATCTTTATGCTGTTGAGGTTTTTACTAAGTTCACTGAGCATTCTTATAATTAGTATTTTGAACTTTGCATCTAGTGGATTGATTGTCTCCCCCCCCCCCATTTTTTTAGTTCTTTTTCTGGAGTTAATTTCTCTTCCTTCATTTGGGGTATATTTCTTTATATCTTCATTTTGACATCCTTTCTGTGTCTCCCAGGCTTGGTAGAGTGGGCTAATGCAGTAGCTGTGCTATAGGGTCCAGTGACACAGCCTCCCTGATCACCCAAGCTGGGCTCTTGAGATGTGTCCCCTGTGTGAGCTGTGTCCTCCTCCTCCTTTAGTTGAATCTTGATTGCTGTTGGCACCTCAGTGGGAAGGATTTACCCCCAGGTCAATCAGCTGCAAGGAATGAATATGACCACTGACCTCTGACCATCTTGGAGGATAAGCTGTGCAGGGGCCTATCTCACAGAACAGGACTTACTTCAGCAGGGCTCTAGTGCTGATGAACCCACCCCCTGAGTATGTTGCTTGTGGAGGTGGTAGGGCGGTGATGCTTTGATTTGGTCTAAAGCTGTCCACTGGGTACACTGGTTCTGGAGCCTCCCGGGAGGTGCAGGACAAAGTCAACCACCACCTGTGTACTGCCCAGGGACACCCAGCTGGAGCTACAAAATGATCTGCAGATGGCTCCTACTTGTGCTGGACTTGGAGGTGCCCAGGTGAGGCCACTAGAAACAGCTTGGGTGAACCTGAAAGGTGGGTGGGGCAGGGTCTCAGGGAATCATCAGAATGGGGCAAACACAGTGTTAGCCAGGTTAATGGTGACTCAGATATGGTGCCTGTCTGCCAGCTAAGTGAGAGGATGGCTCATCCAAAGAACAATGGCCTCTGCCAGCACTTTTGTCTGGGGGAAAGCTGCCCCCCAATCTCGCCCTGATGCTGGACAGTTAAATTCCTCCACATACATCTCTGGTACATTTTAAGCTGCTGCCCCAGCACTGGAGCAAGTCCATGTGTGGGCCCTTTAAGAGGAACTACTTGGGACTCCAGAAGCCCTCTATTTCCCTCAGCTTCAATCCCTGCTGGTTTTTACAACCAGAAGTTATGGCACTTCTCTTCCTGGCAGAACCCTGGGCTGGGGGGCCTGGTGTGAGGCTGGGACCCCTAACTCCTCAGGCTGGACCTCCACAGCTGAGATATCCCTCCCAATTTTTACTCACTACACAGGGGTGTGGAACTAGCTGATTTCACATCTCCACCCCTCCTTCTAGTACCAGCGTGGCTTCTTCTTTCATTCCCTAGTTGTAGTACTCCTATTCAGTCATATTTCTGATGGTTCTGAATGATGGTTGTTCTTTAGTTTAGTTGTAATTTTTTTGTGGTTGCAGGGAGAGGTGAGTATCACATTTACCTATGCTGCCATCTTGACTGGAAGTCTACACTGTGAAAATAACCCAGTGGCACGAAGTGCAGTGGAATTGGGTGATGATATGTGTGAAATAACTGTGGCTTCCAATTTGATAATTACTGAACTAGGTGATAGTTACATGAAATAATGTACCCATTTAATAATTATTATTCTCTTTCTCTTTTTATAGATGTTTGAAAATTTCCATAATAGGTTAAGAAAAAAGTGTCTTGACACCCAAAGTACTGCAAATTCTTTTTTTTTTTTTTTTAATTTTTTTATTTTGGTTTTTCAATTACAGTTGTCCCCTTTTCCCCCAATTTCTCTCCCCCACCCAACCCACCCCCTCTCCCACAATCATATCCCTCCCCGTTGTCCATGTCCATGAGTCTTTCATACAGGCTCTTTAATTAAACCCTTCCCTTACTTATCCCCCTTCTCTCCCTCTCCCCTCCCCCCTATTGACTGCTATTCTGCTTTTTGTTCTATTTAGTTCCTTTGTTTGTGTTGTTCTTTAGTTTCCTGTATTAGGTGATATCATATGGTATTTTTCTTTCTTTGCCTGGCTTATTTCACTAAGCATAATTCTCTCTAGTTCCATCCATGTTGTTGCAAATGGCAGGAGTTCCTTCTTTCTTTCTGCTACATAGTATTCCATTGTGTAAATGTGCCACAGTTTTTTGATCCACTCATCTACAGATGGGCACTTAGGTTGTTTCCAGCACTTAGCTATTGTAAACAGTGCTGCAATGAACATAGGGGTGCACAAGTTCTTTTGAATTGGGGTTTCAAGATTCTTCAGGTATAACCCTAGTAGTGGAGTCGCTGGTTCAAAAGGCAGTTCCATTTTTAATCTTTTGAGGTAATTCCATACTGTTCTCCATAGTGGCTGCACCAGTCTGCATTCCCACCAACAGTGCAGTAGGGTTCCCGTTTCTCCACATCCTCACCAGCACTTGTTGCTTGTTGATTTGTTGATGATGGCCATTCTGACTGGTGTAAAATGGTATCTCATTGTGGTTTTTATTTGCATCTCCCTGATGGCTATTGATGTTGAGCATTTTTTCATGTGTCTATGGACCTTCTGTATGTCCTCTTTGGAGAAGTGTTTGTTCAGGTCTTTGCCCATTTTTTAATTGGGTTGTTTGTTTTCTTGATGTTGAGTCGTATCAGCTCTTTATATATTTTGGAAATCAGTCCCCTGTCTGTGATGTCATTGGCAAATATGTTTTCCCATATGGTTGGTTTCCTTTTCATCTTGCTGATGTTTTCTTTTGCTGAGCAGAAACTCTTCAGTTTGATGTAATCCCCTTTATTTTTTCCTTTATTTCTCTTGCTTTAGGAGATGTATCCGTGAAGAGATTGTTACGTGAGATATCTGATATTTTCTTGCCTATGTTTTCCTCTAGGACTTTTATGGTGTCATGGCTTACATTTAAGTCTTTGATCCATCTTGAGTTTACTCTCGTGTGTGGTGTAAGTTGGTGGTCTAGTTTCATTTTTTTGCAGGTCCCTATCCAGTTCTCCCAGCACCATTTGTTAAAGAGGCTCTTCTCACTCCATTTTATGTTTCTTCCTCCTTTATCAAAGATTAGTTGACCATAGAGGCCTGGGTTTATTTCTGGACTCTCTATTCTGTTCCACTGATCTATATGTCTGTTCTTATGCCAGTACCATACTGTTTTGATTACAGTGGCTTTGTAGTATTGTTTGATATCTGGTGTTGTGATTCCTCCTGCTGTGTTCTTCTGTCTCAAGATTGCTTTTGCTATTCGGGGTCTTTTTTGGTTCCATATGAATTTATGGAGTATTTGTTCTAGGTCTGTGAAATATGTCATTGGTATTTTAATAGGGATTGCATTGAATTTGTAAATTGTTTTGGGTAGTATGGCCATTTTGATGATGTTGATTCTTCCCATCCAAGAACATGGTATTTGCTTCCATTTATTTGTTTCTTGCTTAATTTCTTTCTTCAATGTTATGTAATTTTCAGAGTACAGGTCTTTTATATCTTTGGTTAAGTTTACTCCTAGGTACTTTATTTTTCTTGTTGCTATAGTAAATGGTATTTTCTTTTTTGTCTCTGTCTCTGCTATTTTATTGTTGGTGTACAGAAATGCCTTAGATTTCTGTATATTTATTTTGTACCCTGCGATTTTGCCAAATTCACTTATTATATCGAGTAGTCTTTTAGTGGAGTTTATAGGATTTTCTAGGTATACTATCATGTCATCTGCATATAATGAAAGTTTTACTTCCTCTTTCCCAATTTGGATACCTTTTATTTCTTTTTCTTGTCTGATTGCTGTGGCTAGGACTTCCAACACTATGTTGAAAAGGAGTGGAGAGAGTGGACAACCTTGTCTAGTTCCTGAGTTCAGGGGGAATGCTTTCAGTTTTTGTCCATTGAGTATGATGTTGGCCTCAGGCTTCTCATATATAGCCTTAATTATGTTAAGATATGCTCCCTTTATTCCCATTTTGCTGAGTGTTTTCATCATAAATGGCTGTTGTACTTTATCAAATGCTTTTTCTGCATCTATTGATATGATCATGTGATTTTTGTCTTTCATTCTGTTTAGGTGATGTATTATATTTATTGATTTGCGAATATTAAACCATCCTTGCATCCCTGGAATGAAGCCCACTTGATCATGATGTATGATCTTTTTGATGTATTGCTGGATCCTGTTTGCCAATATTTTATTGAGGATTTTAGCATCGATGTTCATCAGTGATATTGGCCTGTAGTTTTCTTTCTTTGTTGTGTCTTGACCTGGTTTGGGGATTAGGATAATACTGGCTTCATAGAAAGAGTTTGGGATTTTCCCCTATTCTTGGATTTTTTGGAACAGTTTGAGGAGGATAGGAGTTAGTTCTTCCTTGAATGTTTTGTAGAATTCGCCTGTGAAGCCATCCGGTCCAGGGCTTTTGTGTGCCGGGAGATTTTGGATTACTGTTTCAATTTCCTTTTTTGTTATTGGTCTGTTGAGACTTTCCACTTCTTCTTGATTTAGTTTTGGAAGGTTGTATGTTTCTAGAAATTTGTCCATTTCTTCTAGATTGTCAAATTTCTTGTCATACAGTTGTCTGAAGTAATTTCTAACTATCATTTGTATTTCTGAGGTATCAGTCGTGATTTCTCCTCTTTCATTTCTGATTTTGTTTATTTGTGTCTTCTCTCTTTTTTTCTTGATTAGACTGGCTAGAGGCTTGTCGATTTTGTTGATTTTTTTGAAGAACCAGCTCCTAGTTTTGTTGATCTTTTGGATTGTTTGTTTAGTCTCTATGTCATTTAGTTCTGCTCTGATCTTGATGATTTTATTCCTTCTTCTTGCCCTAGGCTTTGTTTGTTGTTGTTGTTCTAGTTCTTGTAGCATTGTGGTTAGGTTTTTTATTTGAGATTCTTCTATCCTTTTCAGATATGCCTGTATTGCTATAAACTTCCCTCTCAGGACTGCTTTTGCTGTGTCCCACAGGTTTTGGGTTGTTGTGTGCTCATTATCATTAGTTTCTAGAAATTTCTTGATTTCTTCTTTGATATCATTGTTAACCCATTCATTATTTAGTAGCATGTTATTCAATCTCCATGAGTTTGGGTGTCTTTGATTTTTTTCTCTGAGGTTGATTTCTAGTTTCAGGGCATTGTGATCTGAAAAGATGCTTGATATGATTTCAATTTTCTTGAATTTGTTGAGGCTTGTTTTGTGACCTATCATGTGGTCTATCTTTGAAAATGTCCCATGTGCACTTGAAAAGAATGTATATTTTGCTTCTTTGGGGTGAAAAGTTCTATATATATATGTTAGATCCATGTGGTTTAGTGTGTTGTTCAATGCCTGTATATCCTTGGTGTTTCTTTGCTTTGATGATCTGTCTATTGTTGATAATGGAGTGTTGAAGTCCCCTACTATGAGTGTGTTGTTGTTGATATCCTTTTTGTGGTCTTCTAGTATTTGCTTTATGTATTTGGGTGCTCCTATGTTGGGTGCATATATGTTTATCAAAGTAATATCTTCTTGATGGATTGTTCCTTTAAGTATTATGAAGTGTCCTTTGTCTCTTTTTATTGTCCTTGCTTTGAAATCCATTTTGTCTGATATGAGAACTGCTACCCCGGCTTTTTTTTCCGGTCCGTTTGCTTGGAATATTTTTTTATATCCCTTTACTTTCAGTCTGTGTAAATCTTTTGTTTTGAGGTGTGTTTCTTGTAGACAGCAAATATGTGGGTCCTGTTTTCTTATCCATTCCGTTACCCTATGTCTTTTAATTGGATCATTTAATCCATTTACATTTAAGGTTATTATTGACGTGTATTTATTCATTTCCCTTTGTACCTCTGTTCCTCTCCTCTCTTGTTTTTTTCTTCTTTTTTTCTTAGAACAGTCCCTTTAGCATCTCTTGCAATGCTGGTTTGGTGGAGATGTGTTCTTTCAGTCTTCCTTTGTCTGAGAAACTCCTTATTTCACCTTCTATTTTGAATGAGAGCCTTGCTGGGTAGAGTATTCTTGGTTGTAGGCCTTTGTTTTTCATTGCTTGAAATATTTTTGACCATTCCCTTCTGGCTTGTAATGTTTCTGTTGAGAAATCAGTTGATAGCCTTATCGGAGCTCCCTTGTATGTTATTTGCTGCTTTTCTCTTGCTGCTTTTAGGATTCTCTCTTTGTCTTGGAATGTTGCCATTTTAACTATGATGTGCCTTGGAGTGGGTTTTTGGGGGTTCCTCTTGATTGGAACTCTCAGTGCTTCTTGGACTTGCATAGCTTTTCCTCTCATCAGGTTCGGAAAATTTTCTGTCACTATTTCTCCTATCAGATTTTCAATTCCATGTTCCTTTTCTTCTTCCTCTCATATTCCGATGATCCTTAAATTATTTTTCCTAATGCTATCCTGTAATTCCCTTACATCTTGTTCATATTTTTGCAATCATTTTTCATTTTGCTGTATTGTCTGGGAGTTTTTCTCTACATTATCTTCTAACTCACTAATCCGATCCTCTGCTTCGTTAAGTCTGCTTTTGACTGATTCTACTGTGTTTTTCAGTTCAGAGATTGTATTCTTAAGTTCTTCCTGGTTCCTGTTAACAATTTCTATGTCTTTTTTTATGCTGGTGTAGTTCTCTGCCAGTTCCCTGTAATTTTCTTGGAGCTGCTGGTAACTTCCTTGAAGGTTGTCATAGTTGATTTTAAGGATGTCGAGTATATTGAGCTTCTTTACCACCATTGTTTTGAATTCCATGTCTGACATTTGGGCTATGTCTATTTCATCTATCTCTCTTTCTGAGGATTCCTCTTTTCTTTTCATTGAGGGGTTATTTTTGCGTCTTACCATGTTGGATTCTTTTTGTTTTTATTTATTTATTTATTTATTTTGGGGGGGGTAGTCTGCTTTGACTTCCCTCCTTTGTGGTGTAATATTCTTTATCGAAGGTCTGGGAGTTTCAGTGGTGCAGTCTCTTTGATATCCTGAGCCTGATGGTCTTGAGTTACCCTTTATGTCGTTTGTTTATGCTGTTCGGTTATATTTCAGATGTTCTTTGATAGGATCTTCCTTCTGGCTACTTGGTTGAGAGTCACTCTATCTGCTTTGTCTTGAGTTCTTTTGTGGATATGCTGTTAAAGACATAAACACACAGCCCAGGCAGGAGACCCACACCCTCAGAAAGTATCCCCCACTCTATCCTGCTATCGTTAGCCAACTAGCCCGTATTAATATAAATGTAAAGAGATTTGAGCTTTTATACTATAAGAAGAATAGATAAGAGTTGTTTTGGGGGAGGAAAAATATAATTTTTGATAGAGGGGTTGATAGATTAATAATAGTTGAGACTGTGCAAGCCAGTTAGTAATATTTACATTGTATGTTAATAAAAATAGAAGAAAAGGATAGAAAAATACATAGTATAGTAAGAAAGTGGGATTGTATTGTATTTGGATTTATATAGTAATTATATTATATTATTTAGAGTGATAGGGGGGCTAAGCTAGACACACAAACGAATAAACCACGATTAAAGAGAAAGGATGAGAAGGAGAGGTTATATGCAACACGTTAGAGATAAAGTTTGTTATTATTGGAAGAGGTGAAGGAAAAACACCCCCCCAAAAAATCCCCAAGAAAATAGAAGAAAGAAAAGAAGAAAGAGAAGAAAATAAAAAATTTACCACAAAACCCCCCCTAAAAAAAAACCCCAAAAGGGAAGAAAGAAAGGAACAAAGAAAGATAGAAAAGAAAGAATAAAGAAAAAAGAAAGAAAAAAGAGAGAAAAAATTAAAAAATATATATATATACCCCCCCAAAACCCCCCCAAAAAGCCCCAGGAAAAGAATAAAGAAAGAAGGAAAGAAAAGAAATAATTAAGAAGAAAGAAAGAACAAGGGAGAAAAAATTTGGGAGAAAAAATTTGGAAAAAAAAAAAATCGATGTTTTTACTCCGTTTTAGCCTTGGTGTGTTGCCTTCTTTTTCTGGGTCTGCAGCTGGTCTAGTGTGGCAGGTCAGAGGTTCTTGTTTTTTGCAGGACTGGTGTGCGCCCCCGGTTGCCGCTATGGTGTGCGCCCCCGGTTGCCGCTATGGTGCGCACCTGCGGTTGCCGGCACGGCGCGCTCCCTTGCTGCTTGCTGGAGCCAGTTGAGGTGCCCTTGCGTGCAAGCCCCTGCGCTCTCGGGCGGCCCGAGAGTTTGCCCCGCGGTTGGAGCCCACTGCTGCCGGGCCGCGGCGGTTCCCAGTTCGCGCCGAGGTGTCCCTGCCCCGCGGGCAGCCCGAGCTCTTTCACCGGGATTGGCTCCTGCTTTAGCTGGGCTGCGGCGGTTCCCCGTTCGCGCCGAGGTGTCCCTGCCTGCGCGGGCGGCCCAAGCGCTTTCCCCGGGATTCGCTCCTGCTTTCGCTGGGCCGCGGCGGTTCCCCGTTTGCGCCGAGGTGTCCCTGCCCGTGCGGGCGGCCCGAGCCCTTTCCCCGGGATTGGCTCCTGCTTTCGCTGGGCCGTGGCGGTTCCCCGTTCGCGCCGAGGTGTCCCTGCCCGCGCGGGCGGCCCGAGCCCTTTCCCCGGGATTGGCTCCTGCTTTCGCTGGGCCGCGGCGGTTCCCCGTTCGCGCCGAGGTGTCCCTGCCCGCGCGGGCGGCCCGAGCGCTTTCCCCGGGATTGGCTCCTGCTTTCGCTGGGCCGCGGCGGTTCCCCGTTCGCGCCGAGGTGTCCCTGCCCGCTCGGGCGGCCCGAGCGCTTTCCCCGGGATTGGCGCCCACTGACCCCGGGCTGAGGTGCTTTTGCGCTCGCGCGCCGCCCCGTGCCCTCAGTCCCGCTGAGCCGAGCTCCGGGAGTTGGTCTCTCGCCTCTTAAGGCAGGGCCAGGGACACTTGTGCTCAGTGGAATCGTGCGTCCGTGGGTCGCCGCCTCCAGCTGTTCCCGTGCTGCAGCTGCCCACCTTCCCTCACCCGTCTGGGTGGGCACAAACAGAGCCTGCGCTAGTGGTCTGCTTTCCGGCCTGGGGCCCTGCGCCCACGGGAGCTGTCTAGGGGTGTCTGTGCACAGTCCTCTGCGTGTTCAGTGGGCCCTCCCTGTGCCCGTTGGGGCACTGATCTTATGTCCGTTGGGGAGTGTCCGAGGGACACCTGGACTCACGGCCCCGCGGACCTGGGCCAGTGAATGAGAGCACTTCCCTATGTGCGCCCCCGCGACCCAATGGTAGGTTTGAGGAGTGGATGAGTGGGCCTCTGCGCCTGGGCTCCTCCAGAACGGCCTACCTCCCCCAAACTTTCCTCCCATCTCCACTGTCCACTAGAGAAAAATATAAAGGAGAATTATGTTCTCACTTGCCCGGCAGCACGCTGTCTCCTGTCCTTCAGCGCCAATGCCACTTGGTCGAGTCCCGTCTCTGCCAGCGGGCAGAGATCCGCTCTCCGCCTGACTCCTCTCTTGCAAATTCTTTGATAAATTCATGGTGATCTCTTATATGTGCTCTTCATACATATAAGTTCAGGGAGCCAGAACTGAGTTTATGACTTAGTAATTAGATTGATATTGGTTACTTAACTCCTTTGAGTTTCAGTTTCTCCATCTGTAAAATGGGATAAAAATAATAATGCCTTTTTAATTGTGTGTTGTGAAGTAATTTGGCAGGTAGAATGCTCAGCTCTGGGCCTAGCACAAAATCAAGGCTCAATATTTTTTCCTTCTCCTCTTTCCTTCTCAAGATTAGGATATACACCATTGACTAAAACCACATTTTCCATAATAATATCATCTGAAGTAAGATGCTGCTGAGATGGAGCCCTGCATTGGTTCTAATTTGAAGATGGAGAGAACTGCTTCAATTTTATTGCTTATTGACTTTGGCTAATCTTCCCAGAAATCCAGATCACGGAGCCTTCAATTTACAAGGATGTGGTGTGGCCCACCCATAATGAGGTTCATTCTGATCATAGGTTCAGCCACAAGAGCCAATGGGCTTTCCTAACTGAGAAATATAAAAACTATAGAGGCTGGATTTATTTAAGGCAAATAAGGTTCTCATTACAGAATCCTCTCAAATCCTCACTATCTAGAAGATTAAGCACATCCTTACAAGTTAATGTCATGTGCTTATTGCAAAGTTAATGGCATAGAACTGTGTCTTCCATTTATCCAGCTCTTTGGGTCTTAAATAATTCTAACCAACTACATACACTGTGCAAATTATATATCTCTATATTCACATACTTATATAGTATATGTGTAGAGATAATTATATACATATATACATTATATAAATATAGTATATAACCTAACTTGTTTTCTACCTTCTCTATCTGTAAAGTTGTGAAAATAACCTAAGAAATAAGGAGTTCATATTTGGAAAGCATTGCTTGGATAAAACGCTTTTGGTGTATTCAGAAGTAGCTATCATGATCTTATTTTTACTTAAATTTATTGCTGTAGTTGTCTCTTCTCCAGAATATATTCCACCTGTTCATCACTGTTTAAATACATCTCAGAATTCTTCCATTAGTGAAGCCTACTTTTCTTGGTAACAGTACCTTACATTTCTATGGCACAAGCAGTTTTAAAATCACGTATGTTCATTATCTCAATTCAATCCTCACACAGTGTTGTGAACTAAGCAGGGCACATGTTATTATTTTCATTTTACTGGCACATTTCACTTACTTTCAGTGTTGGAAGGTGCTTAATTTAATATCGTGGAGTTTGACTCCCTCTTTGTTACTAGTGAAAAATCTGAGTCTTAGAGAGGGTGAGAGTGCTCTTCAGTTTCACATACAAATCAGTGACAGATCATAATTCTTATTATTGATGAATTCTATATTTGTAAATTTGCCCAATTTTTTCACAAAAATTTGTTTGTAACCCCCAAATCAATACTCATGGCTCTTCCATGGTCATTCATGGACATGCACAGAGTGACGAAACATTTGAGTGACCTGAGCAAACATTCTCAGCTGAGGAGCCTTCTTGTTTCAACTCTCATACTGTAAAACAGTGTTTATTTCAGTTTATTTAGTACCAGGGTTTTCACATGTTCGTATTTTTGTTGGTGATTTCATCATCTAAAATCATCCTCAAGCATAGTGCTGAAGTGCTGCCTAGTCTTTCGAAGCACAAGAAGTGTGCTTTACAGAGAAAACAGCTCTAGTAGATAAACTTTGTTCAGGCATGAGTTACAGTGTTGTTGGAGAGAATTCAATGTTAATGAATCAACAGTACCTATTAAATAAGGTGTCTTTCAACAGAAACAGGCATTATGAGGTTATGTATTGAGTGGTTGATGAAAATGTGACCAGAGGCTGGTAGGAACCTAATTTTGCATTTCTCCTAGCAGCCATGGTTCAGTATTCACTAATTCAGTGTGCTCCACAATTTTATAGAACAAAACTGGAGGGAATAATGAGGATCCACTGCATTTCCTTGTGAGGATCCCAACAGGCCAAGTGCAAAAGTGTATACTGTGGCCGGGCCAGACCAGACTATCAGATTGGGTTTGTTGTGGGGGATCCTGGCCTCTTACCTTGTCAGCCAGCCTCCGGTATGCCAGCTCCTTCACTCACTCTGGGTTTCCCTGTTCTCTCCTGCAGCGAGGCACAGCCAAGCCCTTCCTGAGGCTCCACAACCTGTATCCCAGCCCGCGCTGCGCCAGGCAGGCCGCCCTGCCCAGGCCGAGCCGCAGGGTGGCCAGCCAGCACTCCTACCCGCTGAATCGCTTCTCCTCTGTGCCCTTGGAGCCTATGGAGCGCCCCACCTCCCAGGCGGACCTAGAGTTAGACTACAACCCTCCGCGCGTGCAGCTCAGCGATGAGATGTTTGTGTTTCAAGATGGGCGGTGGGTGAATGAGAACTGCCGTCTGCAGTCGCCCTACTTCTTCCCCTCATCCTCCTTCCACCACAAGCTGCACCACAAGCGTCTGGCCAAGGAGTGCCTGCTGCTGGACGAGAACAGGTCCCTGCGGGAGGAGAACCGCGCCCTGCGCGAGGAGAACAAGACCCTCCGAAAGGAGAACGAGATCCTGCAGGTCCTTTGGGAGGAGCAGAAGATCCCCCCAGGCGGCGAGGACAGCACGGTCCTGGAGGTGGCGAAGAAGGGCCCGGCCCTGCACACGCACCGCAGCAAGGAGAGCAGCACGCTCCAGCTCCTCCAGGAGGAGAAACGGGCCCTGCAGCAGCTGCTGGAGCAGAGGAAGGCCTACTGGGCCCCTGCCGAGGAGAAGACGGGCCCCGCGGAGGAAAGCAACCCGGCCCCCTCGCCCCATGAGGAGCCGCACGGCTCCCGGCTGCTGACGGACCCGGGCCTGGGCCTCCCCTCTGCGTTCGAGGAACCCAAGGGGCCCTCTAGCCCGCAGGAAGACTCCAAGACTCTCCGCACCCTGCGCGAGATGGTCGGCAGCTTGGCTGGGCCCTCCCGAGAGGAGGAGAGCCAGGCGGGCCCGAGCGCTGGCCCGGGCCTGGCAGATGGCAGCCAGCCGCTGGAGCTGCTGAGGGAGATGAGCCGGGTGCTGCGGGCCCTGCAGGAGGAGAACCAGAGCCTGCAGGCCCTCCGCGAGGAGAACCGGCTTCTGCAGGAGGAGAACAGGGTCCTGCACGCGCTGCGCGATGAGCACCGGCTCTTCCAGGAGGAGAACAAGGCCCTGTGGGAGAACAACAAGCTAAAGCTGCAGCAGAAGCTGGTCATCGACACAGTGACCGAGGTCACTGCCCGCATGGAGATGCTCATTGAGGAGCTCTACGCCTTCATGCCAGCCAAGAACAAAGACCCTAAGAAGCCTCCTAGGGTCTGAGGCCGTCCAGGCGCAGACGCATTGGGCTTGGGACACAGAACTTTCTGCCAAAGTTAATCTCCTGCCTTTCTCTTGTCTTCCTCTCCTTCACCCACCAGCTCGTGACTGTGGAAGACCAGAACTATCTGCCTTCCTAAACTCAGAGAAGTAATAAAGGCGTGAGGAGCGTGGAGCCAGTTTACATGGTGCTGCTCTGCTTTTTCTTTTTCTTTCTTTCTTTCTTTCTTTCTTTCTTTCTTTCTTTCTTTCTTTCTTTCTTTCTTTCTTTCTTTCTTCTTTTTTTTATAGAGCAGTTTTAGGTTCACTCAAAATTAAGCAGAAGGTACAAAGATTTCACATATACTTCCTGCCCCACACATGGCACAGCCTCCCCCATTATCAGAATCCCTCACCAGAGGATAAATTTGTTAAAATTGCTGAAACTACATTGGCACATCATAATCACCCAAAGTCCATAGTTTACATTAGGGTTCACTCCTGGTGCTGTATATTCTATGGGTTTGGACAAATGTCTAATGACAGGTATTCACGTATGTTTCATACAGAGTATTTTTACTGCTCTAAAAATCCTCTGTGCTCCACCTATTCATCCCTTCTTACTAATGTTAGATCTTTTTACTGTCTCCATAGTTGTGCCAGAAGGAGGTAGAATTGGAATCGTAGAGTGTGTAGCCTTTTCAGAGTTGGCTTCTTTCACTTAATGATACGCATTTAAGATTCCTCCATGTCTTTTCATGGCTTCATAGCTTATTACTCTTTAACCCTGAACAAGATTTCATTGTTGGGATGTACCATAGTTTATTTTTTAAAAGCTTCATATTTTTATTCTATTAAGGTGTGATTGACATGGAAAGAATTTTCAAATTTGACAAACTTGCTGGCTGTGTTTATCCTTACTTTTTGGATGTAGCATAGTTTATCCACTTGCCTAGTGACATCTAAGTTGCTTCCAAACTCTGGCAATTATGAATCTGGCTTCTTTTCCTTCTCTTTTCTCCCAGTCTGTTCCTTCATTATAACCTGTTTTTCTCTTTCATTTCATCCCTCTTATTCTTCCTTTTTCTCCTCCTGCTCTCCTGTCTCTACTCTCTTTCTTGCTTTACTATCATCTTCAATTTTTAAGGCTATAGCTGGGATATGGTCTGTGGGAGAAGAGATCACTCTAGACAAGGACTTTTCAACTGCACTGCTATTGACATTTGGGTTGGATAACTTTGTTGCGTGGGTTCTCCTGCACATTATAGGATGTTTATCAGCATCCCTTTTCCTTTGCTCACTAGATGCCAGTAACAGCCACTTAACCTGCAGCTCTGACAACCAAATAGGTCTCCAGATACCCCCAAAAGTCCCCCAGAGGACAAAATCCCTGTCCCCTACTTCCAACATTGCTCTAGATTTTTAAAAGTATATTCCTTGAAACACTAGTTCTTGAAATACTCTGAAAAAATGAAAAGTTTTTGGGTGGCATGATATGATGCTACAATCTGCTCTGGCAGATTTATAATAATGCTCCACCTTAAAGGGTCTGAAAAGTCCTACAGTGAAGAAATCTGCATAGTTTTGTTGAATCCAGAATAGCCTAATTTTATTTGATTGTGATATCTTTTTAAACATTAATTAATTAATTTGAAATTTTTGTTCATTTTTCTATTATAGTTTTACCCCTTTTTCCCTATTGCTTCCCTGCACCCTGTCCACCCCTTCTCCCAGGGTCAATCCCCGCCCCATTTTCCACATCCATGGGTCATTTATACATGTTCTTTGACTAGACCCTTCCCCTTCTTGCCCCCTTCTCTCCCTCCCCTCTTCCCCCTTGTCACTGTTGATCTACTACTTGTTTACATGCCACTCATTCAGTTTTGCTCATTTGTTTGTGTTGTTCATTTGTCTCCTGTATTAGGTGATATCATATGGTATTTGTCTTTCTTTGCCTGGCTTATTTCACTAAGCGTAATTCTCTCTAGTTCCATCCATGTTGTTGCAAGTGGTAGAAGTTCCTTCTTTCTTTCTGGTACATAGTACTCCATTGTGTAAATGTACCACAGTTTTTTGATCCATTCATCTACAGATGGGCACCTAGGTTGTTTCCAGCACTTAGCTATTGCAAACAGTGCTGCTATAAACATAGGGGTGCATAGGTTCTTTTGAATTGGTGTTTCAGGATTCTTAGGATATAATCCTAGCAATGGAATTGGTGGTTCAAAAGGCAGTTCAATTTTTATTTTTTGCAGAAATTCCATACTATTTTACATAGTGGTTGCACCAGTCAGCATTCCCACCAGAGTACACTAGGGTTCCCTTTTCTCCACATCCTCACCAGCACATGTTGTTTGTTGATTTGTTGATGGTAGTTGTTCTGACTGGTGTGAGGTGTTATCTCATTGTGGTTTTTATTTGCAACTCTCTGATGGCTGATGATGTTGAGCATTCTTTCATATGCCTATGTACCCTCTGTATGTCCTCTTTGGAGAAGTGTTTGTTCAGTTCATTTGCCCATTTTTTAATTGGGTTGTCTGTCTTCTTGGTGTTGAGTCATATAAGTTCTTTATATATTTTTGAGATCAATTCTTTGTCTGAGGTATCATTACACATATATTTTACCATATGGTAGGTTCCCTTTTCATCTTGCTGATGTTTTCTTTTGCTGAGCAGAAACTCTTTAGTTTGATATAGCCCCATTGATTTATTCTTTCATTTATTTCCTTTGCCTTAGGAGATATATTGGTGAAAATATTGCTGTGTGGGATATCTGAAATTTTCCTGCCTATGTTTTCTTCTAGGACTTCTATGGTGTCATGTCTTACATTTAAGTCTTTGATCCATCTTGAGTTTATTCTGGTGTATAGTATAAATTGGTGGTCTAGTTTGGTTTTTCTGCATATTACTGTCCAGTTCTCCCAACACCATTCACTCCATTTTATGTTCCTTCCCCCTTTGTCAAATATTAATTGACCATATAGACCTGGGTTTTTTTCTGGGCTCTCTATTCTGTTCCATGGATCTATATGTCTGTTCTTATGCCAGTACCAGTCTATTTTGATTACAGTGGCTTTGTAGTATAGTTTAATGTCAGGTATTGTGATTCCTCCTACTGTGTTCTTCTGTCTCAAGATTGCAGCAGCTACTCGGGGTCTTTTTTGGTTCCATATAAAATTTTGAATTATTTGTTCTAGGTCTGTGAAATATGTCATTGGTAGTTTAATACGGATTGCAATGAATCTATAAATTACTATGGGCAGTATGGACATTTTAATGATGTTGATTCTTCCCATCTATGAACATGGTATATGCTTCCATTTATTTGTATCTTCCTTAATTTATTTCTTCAGTGTTATGTAGTTTTCCAAGTATAGGTCTTTTATCTCTTTGGTTAAATTTTTTCCTAGGTACTTTATTTTTCTCGTTGCTATAGTAATTGGGAATTTATTTCTAAATTCTATCTCTAATACTTTATTGTTGGTGTATAGAAATACTTTTGACTTCTGAATATTGACTTTATACACTGTTATTTTGCCAAGTTCACTTATTAGGTTTAGTAGTTTTTTGTGGAGTCTGTAGGGTTTTCTATGTACGCTATCATGTCATCTGCAAATAATGACCGTTTTACTTCTTCTTTTCCAATTTCGATGTCTTGTATTTCTTTTTCTTGTTTGATTGCTGTGGCTAGAACTTCCAATACTATGTTGAATAAGAGTGGAGAGAGTGGACATTCTTGTCTTTTTCTTGATTTCAGGGGGAATGCTTTCAGTTTTTGTCCATTGAATATGATGTTGGCTTCAGGTTTCTTATATATGGTCTTCATTATTTTAAGGTGTGCCCCCTCTATTTCCATTTTGCTGAGTGTTTCATCATAAATGGGTGTTGTACTTTATCAATTGCTTTTTCAGTATCTATTGATACGATAATTTGGTTTTTGTCTTTCATTTTGTTTATATGGAGTATTATGTTTATGGATTTGTGAATATTAAGCCATCCTTGCATCTCTGAGATGAATCCCACTTGATTGTGGTGTATGATCTTTTTAATGTGTTGTTGGATCTGGTTTGCCAATATTTTGTTGAGGATTTTAGCATCTATGTTCATCAGTGATATTGGCCTGTAGTTTTCTTTCTTTGTTGTGTCTTGATCTGGTTTTGGAATTAGAGTAATACTAGTTTCATAGAAAGTGTTTGGGAATCTTCCCTCTTCTTTTTTTTTTTTTTTTGGAATAGTTTGAGAAGGATAAGCGTTAGTTCTTCCCTAAATGTTTTGTAAAATTTACCCTTGAAGCCATCCAGTTCAGGGCTTTTATTTTCTGAGAGCTTTTTGATTACTGCTTCAATTTCACTCTTTGTTATTGGTCTGTTCAGGCTTTCTGCTTCTCCTTGATTCAGTTTTGGAACATTATGTTTCTAAAAATTTGTCCATTTTATCTAGGTTGTCAAGTTTTTTTGCCATATAGTTGTTTGTAGTAATTTCTAACAATCTTTTGTATTTCTTGACGTCGGTTTTGATTTCTCCTCTTTCATTACTGATTTTGTTTATTTGGGTCATTTCTCTTTTTATCTTGGTGAGCCTGGCTAAAGGCTTTTCAATTTTGTTTAACTTTTCAGAGAACCAGCTCCTATTTTTGTTGATCTTTTAAATTGTTTGTTTAGTCTCTAGATCATTTAATTCTACTCTGATCTTGATGATTTTCTTCCTTCTACTCAATCTGGGCTGTGTTCATTGTTGTTCTAGTTCTTGTAGCTGTATGGTTAGATTTTTTATTTGAGATTCTTCTATCCTATTTAGGTAGTCCTGTATTGCTACAAACTTTCTTTCAGGACTGCTTTCACCGTGTTCCATAGGTTTTGGCTGTTGTTTGCTCAATATCATTTGTTTCCATAAACTTCTTAATTTCTTCCTTAATGTTATTGTTAACCCATTCATTTTTTAATAGCATTTTATTCATTCTCTATGAGTTTGAATGTCTGAGTTTTTTCCTTGAGGTTGATTTCTAGTTTCAAGGCATTGTGATCTGAGAAGATGCCTGATATAATTTCAGTTTTCTTGAATTTGTTGAGGCTTTTTCTATGTATTTTTAAGACTACGGGTAGAAATTAGATCTATTCATAGAAAACTAACCGCCTCAAAGACTTTTGAGGATTTTTCGATTTATTTAGCTAGAATAAATTTTTTTGTGATCTTGGAAGAGCTTTCTAAAGTCAGTAACTCAGCTCCTCTTTAAGCTCTGAAACACAGATTTATCGTGAGGATTGAATAAGTTAACATATGCAAAATGATTAAGTCATCATCTGGAATGTAATAAACACTAAATAATGGTAGCTATGATTATTATATTACTGCAACAAGTCAGTAGTTGGGAAAAGAATCTACCTTTTACAGAGCTCCAATTCATTGCTAAAACTAATGCAGATTTCTTAACATGATGTCTAAAGTAGAAGTAGAACAAAGCTTTATCTCTCACTGTCACATAGAGAGAAAAGTATAAGCCCACACAGGTTCATAATTCAGCTTCCATAGATCAATGTGCCATTCTTCATTTATTCCCCCCACGTTTTTTTGTTAGTTTTTTAAAAAGCAAATTCTAGTTGTCACATAAATACTTCAGGCTATATATATATATATATATATATATATAATTTTCTCAGACCTATTCAAATTCATCATCACTCCTGAATCTCAGCTAATATTGAGTTCATAATAAAATTTCTCCCATTGTCTGTCTGGCCTAAACAAGATTCATACATGGTGTTTCTTATTAGGTCAGAAACATGTTTGTTTTATAGGAAGAGAATTTTGTGCAGTTCTGGAGTTATTAAAAATTGGCTAGTATTATTCAAGGCCCTACCTGCTAAGGATATGAAATAGGCCTGATGCACTCAGTATAAATATACCAATGTGGTTTTCTGAACTTTTTCTGCATCTCGCAGGAAGCATTGATAGTACTATTTAGTGTGTTTCAAGCTGCACTTGTTTAGAAAAATTTAGAAATATACCCTCTAGAGCGATGGTGTGATGAACCAATATTGCCCAAGTGGCTAGCTTCATCATTCTCAAGGTCATTTGAAAGAACTGAGACCCATATAATTATCTGGAGACCTGAAGTCTTGGAATGAATAAAAACAAAGGAGCTGTTTATGCTGAGGAAAGACCCTTGCAGTGCTATAAGATCTGGTCGATGGCAAGGTGGTCTCAGACTAAGGAGGATTTAATGCCAGCCTGTCACACAAAAAACTGGATTAAAAAAA
Organism: Furipterus horrens; assembly: GCF_987537825.1. NCBI lineage: Eukaryota > Metazoa > Chordata > Mammalia > Chiroptera > Furipteridae > Furipterus > Furipterus horrens. Next base: position 48,827,413 of record NW_028327182.1, read on the forward strand.
ATATATATTTTTTTGTTATATCTCTTTTAGGGTGTTGGCTCTGATAGTCAGATGGGGAAAGAAGGGAGGATTCCAAAAGTAAAAAATATTTTTAAAATTTATTTTGAAAAATATTTTTGAATTTATAAATGACTTTTCATCAGTTATCCTAATCATGAGGATATCAATTGAAATTTATTTTTTAATTGTGGTAAAATAAATAACATAAAATTAGCCATCTTCACCATTTTTGAGTGCACAGTCAATAGTTTTAAGTATATTCACATTATTATGCAACAGATCCCTAGGACTTTTTGTCTTGGGAAAGAGAAACTGTATACCCATTAAACAATAACTCCCTGTAGGGTAGCTCAACACATGGTCTCTCCACTTCAGAGAGCAGGTGGCTGCCTGGCCAGCAGCCATAAAGAGCAAGGAAAACACCCTATATCCAGAGTCCCAACTTTCTCAAGGCTACTGTGTTTATAACAACCCTGTAGCGTTTTTACACACTACTACCACAGCTCCCTCCCTCTGCCACTGCTTCCTCCCTAACCTGGTAAGTAGCATGAAGATTGGAGGCTGGGTGCAGTTGCTGGTTGCCCTCGCACTGATCCACCACCATTGGTGCACTCCCCTGAAGAGTGAGTAATAAATGGCATGTCCACATCTACTGCTCCTCTGGGTGGTCTTCTCTGGAATATCATGAACACAAGTACAGTGCAGGTCCCCAGTTGGAAGCTCCTGCATTACAACTGGCATAGTTGGCAAGATATTCCAGAAAATACCCCCATCCAGTCAACTGCATGTGACAAAATGCCTGGTGGGGGAACCCAAGGGAGAATACCAGGAATAGCAGGGAAAATCTTGAGAATTGTGGAGGAATCCTGGGTGGTGCACCAGTATTGGGGGGATACCCACAACACTCCCACGGGCCTTGCAAAGGACCTGCATAGGGAAAAGGAAGAAACAGCTGAAGTGAAAATAAGGTAGCTAGAGGGTGAGCTTAAGCTAAAGGAAAAAAAAAATGAGATAAGATTCTAAGGCTAGTCTCAGTCCCTCCTTAAAATTTTTGCCTTTGCTTTAGATTTTGTTTTTGTTTTTGTTTTGAAATGGAACAGCTTAGGTTGCATTTTAGACATAATAGAATTGTTTTGCCAAAGGTCTAGTAAATGAGGTAAGATCCCTAATGTGCAAGCTCTTATGTTGTTACATCATAAGAACTTGACTCAGAAAGGATTTGAGTTGATTATTTAAAGAGAAAAAGTTGGTGGGAATGCAGACTGGTGCAGCCACTATGGAAAACAGTATGGAATTACCTCAAAAAACTAAAAATGGAACTGCCTTTTGAACCAGCGATTCCACTGCTAGGATTATACCTGAAAAATCATGAAACCCCAATTCAAAAGAACTTATGCACCCCTATGTTCATAGCAGCACTGTTTACAATAGCTAAGTGCTGGGAACAGCTAACTGCCCATCTATAGATGAGTGGATCAAAAAACTGTGGTACATTTACACAATGGAGTACTATGCAGCAGAAAGAAAGAAGAAACTTCTGCCGTTTGTGACAACATGGATGGAACTAGAGAAAATTATGCTTAGTGAAATAAACCAGGCAAAGAAAGAAAAATACTATATGATATCACCTAATACAGGAGACTAAGGAACAACACAAACAAATGAACTAAATTGAAAAGGGGACAGAATAACAGTTATCATGGGGGAGGGGGAAGGAGAGAAGGGGGATAAATAAGGGAAGGGTTTTGTCAAAGAACATGTGTAAGTGACTCATGGACATGGACAACGGGGTGGGATATGACTGTGGGAGAAGGGGTGGGCTGGGTGGGGGGAGCAATGGGGGAAAATGGGACAACTGTAATTGAAAAACAATAATACAAAAAAAAAAAAAGAGAGAGAGAAAAAGATCTCATGCCCCTCTCAGACAGTAAAACTCAGGAAGAAAAGGGAGAAAATTAGTCTTTTAAACACTCTGAATTCTCCTGCTGGAGGCCCAGGAGCTGCGGCCCTAGGAACAAGCCCAAGGCTGGTATATCCCCCACCTAGTCTTCAGCCAAGGACACTAAATAATAAAACAGGTCACTTTTGAGCACACAAAAGGAATGAAGTAGTCACCAAAAATAAAAATGTGAGTGTATTTGCCAATAGAAAAAAAAACTATTTCTGAAAATTATAAAATGTATTCATAAACTTGTTGATCTAAAGAATGAATACTAACTACTTTTAATTGTCACAAAGAACTAGAGATTCTAATTAAGTTGAGAAAGAATATATATTATAGTTTTGGTAGTAAAAGGTGTAAGTGCTGACAATATATTTTGAAGGAAATAGAATTAAAAGTAAATTGTTCTAATTTCTGGATGCATTAAATGGGAAAAATAAAAGGGAGTAGGAAAATTGCAGAGGATCTGTGCAAGTTGAAGAAGGATTGTGTAGAGGAAGGAAGCAAAAAGACAAGCAAATGAGAAAATTTTGTGCTTTCTCTACACAAATTAGTAATTCAAATTACGTAGTCTTTATGTGTTCAGTCTTCATGTGTATGGTTTTTAGGTGATATGTGTTTATCTGTGTAGTACATGTGGTGCATTTTCTGTCTGTGGATGGCATAACTAGGGTGTAATATTTTATTGGCCTAAAGAAAGTAAACACATAAATTAAGCAGGATCCTATGATCTGGACAAATTATTTGATGTGAAAACTGGTATTAAGTTTAAGTAATGTCTTTTAATATTATTACAATAAAAATGCATTGTTTTACAAAAAGTTTATATTATACTCTTTTTGTTAAGTTTGTTTGACATCCTTCCCAAATTCAAAGTTTAAGAGATTTTATAACCAAGAAATGACTTTGAGTTATTCCAAAGGGCCCCTGGAATACCTCAAGGATTTGTACTCCCTCCATTATAAAAGAGAAGTTTTTGAGTCAATTAGGCCTATTTAATATGCTTAAAATATATGGAAAGCTTTTTCAAATAAAGAAATAATAAGTATGTTCTATTGTATACACATGTTTTTATTATTATAGTAGATGTTCTAGAGATTATATAAGTTCTGATATACTTTAATTTTTAATTTTAGTTATCTTAAAATGTTGTTACAGGAAAGCAAATTCTTTTGTCAACTGCATCATACTCAAAACTGTGATCATGTAATTTTAAGTTTTTCTCATTTATAAAAAGACATTGTTTTACTCTGATGCTTTTGCAAAAATATATCTTTGGTGAAGTTCATGGGGAGGACTCTGACTTGTTTTAGATTGCATGTTTCTGAGAATGGGTTTTCAGATTATACCTTTGAACTGAGTGAAGATTGCTTGAGTTCTGTGAAATAGCTGGATTTATAGAGTTCCTTGCAGATGGTTAGGATGGACAGAAATTGATTATGGGACATAATAAACTGAAGATAGCTGTGGCTTTTATAACTTTTTGTTGAAATATATTGCTGATTTTTAATCCTTTGTTTTTCATACATAACAAAATTTTGTTTTTCTTAAAACAATTTGGTAAATTGTACTTTCATAAGTAATAGTGAAGCATTTATACTTTTTTCCTATCTGATCCCTCTGAAATTTGGAAACTCTTAATGAGTATTATTCTTTCCATGGTAATATGTTTGTTTGCATGAAATCAATAGGAATCTGATTTCTTCATAACAGAACGCACAAAGCCAGTTTCCAATTGTGGTGTCATTAACTACATCTTTGTCTGGAATGTCAAAGATCACAAGAGTCATGCCTGGACTCTGGATGTCACCAGAAAATCTTAAGGAATATTGACTTTGAAGCCAAGAAAAGCAACTTGGAGAAATGACCTGGTACCTTGCTTATTCAGAAGGTTCATGGCAGTCTCTGCAGGTAAGCAACAAAGATTGCTTTCCTGAAAGATAGCAAGGAAAGAACCTCAGGACATTTGAGGACTTTGAGAAATTGAGAAACTCTCCCAAATCTGCAGGTATTGTGGTCAAATTCTGATGGCAACTGTGTGCTTGGCTTGGCTTCCCAGACCTGAGGGACTAATTAAAGCTCAATATAGGAATTCCTTGTAACGTTCCAGAAAAGCAGACTTAAGAAAGCCTCAGTGGATTGAGTGCTGGAATGTAAACAGAAGGGTTGCTGGCTCAATTGTTAGTAATTGCACATACCTAAATTGTGGGCCAGGTCTCCAGTTGGGGGCATGCAAGAGGCAAACACATATCAACGTTTCTCTTCCTCTCTTTCTCCCTCCCTTCCCTCTTTAAAAATAAATAAATAAAATCTTTTTTTTTTTCATTTTAAACAAGAAGTTTATTTAAACAACAAGATGCTTGACTTGAAGGGAAAACTATCCAGGATTCATTTCTCTTAGAGTAATTTATCCCTACTTAAAGACAGATTGCCCTACAAGTAACAGCTATGTACAAAAAAGTTATAAAATTGTCCTTGGTTTTACAATGATAAATGAAAAACATTAAAATTCTCCAATCAAACAAGGTATGCAAGGATTTTTATGTTGTTCTTTTTTTGTTAAACAGTGAGAGCAAAATAACTTACTGGAATATAAAGATAAGAGCTGAATGAGCATGCCACTAATGGAGAAAGGGGGTATTTTCACAGAACCAGTATTTTCCCCCATCCCATCTCCATTTGATGTCAATCAAAACATATTATTGGCCATTTAGTTTAAAAAAAATGCAAATGCTTGTGCACATACATCAGTTACTTTATGTACAATAAAGGAACGGGGGAAGGGGAAATGAAAGGATAGAGAAAACTATACTGTAGTAGTCAAGATGTGGTGGAACCAAATTGCAGTTTGCTAACTGAGAATGTCTTCTTGGTCTGGAGGAACAGAGTTCTGAAGTAAAATAGCAGGTTCCCTTTTTAGCAGACACCTCCTGTCTGCTGCTGGAACACGTCAATTGTATCTTCATCCTCCATTTCCAACTGTGCAGGTGTGTCTGTTTCATTGATTGGCTGCCCGTCAAATCGGAATCTGATCTGCCTCATCGACAAACCCTGCCGTTCGCAGTAGGCCTTCATCAGCTTGCTGAGCGGCGCGTGCCTCTTAATCTTGAACTGCACCAGGGACCCGTCCTGCCCCGCCACCTTCAAGTTAATGTGGTCGTTGTTCTTGGTCTTGACGCCTTCCTTGGGCTTTTCATCGGCCATGGCGAGCGCCGGAGTCTCCTCAGCTGCCGCTTCACAAAAGAGGTACCAGGTCCTCACCAAATGAGCACACAAGCAGCACCAGGAGCGGCAGAAGAAGCTAAATAAAATCTTTTAAAAAAAGAAAGCCTATATAATCAATTGTTTTTCCTGCTGTGTTTATGCAAATAATCAGTCAAACTGAAACTGAACTTAATGCAGTAAATGAATTGGTCTTGATTTGGCTCTTAGACAAAAATGAGGGTGATTTTAGGAGAAAAATTATGTTTCAATAAAATCTATTATACACAATTATGGAAAGTAGACTCCAATTCAGTGAATTGTCTGTAAAATTTTATTTAGCTCATATGAACAAGATGGATCCTGAATTTTTCCAGTTTTCTTTTAAACTAATGTTTAACTTTTTTTTTCATCCTTTGATTTGGAATTATGAGACCTACTGATGTAGTGTCAAACATACAGAATTCACCTCAGCACCTGATGATATCACCAGAGACTTTTAAACTACAGAAAAAGAGGATCTATCAGATTGTCACTGCTTAATTTTATTTCAGCAAAAGCCTTGCATTTGGAAGTCTTCTCTTCTGGAAGTCTTGCAGACTCAGAAACTGGTTTATAATTTGCTGTGTTCATTAACCTTTGTGTTCTTTCTGTTTTCATAGAATGTATACTATGATCTTATTTATCTGACTTCTCTGTAAATTCTTGGGGGTTGTCTGCTTGGTGTATGAGGAGGCAACACCTCCCTTCAATGGGTGGAAATTCTGGCTGCTGTGAAGAACCACTCAGACAGTTGGGTCTGCAAAGAGTTTCTCATAGTGGCCCCTGCAGGACATCCCTGATGGATTGACCATCACCAGCCAGACCAAATGGGATTGGCTGCAAACATGGAACAGCTCTAACCTCCTCTACAATCGCACCCATGCCTCAGTGTTTGCACTTGTACAGAAGCAGGTAAACTGGACCAAACCATGGCTTAGCTATGTGATTTGGGATGACTTGGGGTGATTGGTAGCCCTAAAGGTAGCACTTCAGCAAGCCATGCCACTGGGCATCAAATGCCACAACAGAACCACCAATAAAACTTCCCAGCTAAAGGGATGGACCCCCAGAGACCTCTGCCAACACATCACAATCCTGACTGCAGAGGATGCTGGGGGAAACAGAATGCTTCACTTCCAATGGGGACTCATACTGTTCCATGGGAACCCTCTGGGTTTCTGAAGCCTATGGGTGGCCCTACCTGCCCTACAACTGGACTGGACACTATACTTGGGGGAAGCCTTACATCCCAGGTATCCCCCAGAATTGGGACTCCTTTTGGGCCCACCACGGAGTCAGACTAGTGGACTGGTGGTTCTACACTTTTGCAATATTTGTCGTCGGCAGCCGTCCGTCTCGAGAGACGATGGCGTAGCTTCTTGAGAGTCTATCTGCACCGCCGAGAATGGCTGTGCAGTCCGATTCGGGAGTGACAATCCCTGCCGCACTTGGTACGGGTGAAGGCAGATGGCTGTTGTTGCTGCTGCTGACGCTGCTTCCGCCTCGATCTTTTCTGGACCGCCTCCTCGTTGCGCGCAGCCTCCGTGCGTGACGTACCTTGCCTGACCGTGAGCCTCCAGGCTAGGCGGTCGTCTGCTTGAACTTCCCATGTGTTGAGATTGATGGAGCATTGTGTCATGTCCTTTTTGCAGATGTCTTTGAACCGCAGTTTTGGGCGCCCTGTCATCCTCTTGCCTTCTGCTAGCTCGCCGTAGAGGAGGTCTTTGGGGATACGGCCTGCATCCATTCTTTTGACATGGCCGAGCCACCTGAGGCGTCTCTCGCTAAGAACTGCATGCAAACTGCTCATATTGGCTCGCTTCAGCACCTCGGTGTTGGGGACCTTATCCTGCCAGGCGACATGCAGGACGCGTCGCAGGCACCTCATGTGGAAGCTGTTGAGTTTCCTTTCGTGCCTTGCGTAGGTGGTCCACGTCTCGCTGCCGTAGAGGAGAGTGCTGAGTACGCAGGCTTGGTAGATGCGCAGTCTGGTTTTCTCAGTGAGGCTGGAATTGTTCCACGCTCGCCGGTTCAGTCTGGCCATAACTGTGGCTGCCCTGGCGATTCTCCGGTTGACCTCCAAGTCGACTGACAGAGAGCTCGAGATGGTGGACCCGAGGTAAGTGAAGTCGTTGACAACCTCCAGGGTGTATCCGTCGATGGTGATGCATGGGGGAGTCCCCGTGCCTTGAGCCATAACATTCGTCTTCGTCAGGCTGATGGCTAGTCCGAACTCCTTGCATGCGTGGGAAAGGCAAGTGACTAGCTGCTGGAGTCCCTCTTCGGAGTGTGATGTCAAGGCTGCGTCGTCAGCGAAGAGCATCTCACGGATGAGCACCTCTTTGACTTTGGTTTTGGCTCGTAGACGGGCCAGGTTGTAGAGCTTGCCATCGGATCTGGTGTGAATGAAGACACCCTCGCTGCAGTCCTTAAAGGCGTATTGGAGGAGCATGGAGAAGAAGATTCCGAACAGCGTAGGCGCGAGGACGCAGCCCTGCTTTACTCCGCTGCTGACTGGGAAGGCCTCAGAGGTTGCGCCGTTGTAGGACACCGTGCTGTGCATGTTGTCGTGAAAGGACATGACCACAGCAAGCAGATGTGGTGGACAGCCAATCTTCCGTAGCAAGCTGAAGAGTCCGCTTCGACTGACCAGATCAAATGCCTTCGTGAGGTCAATAAAGGCGAGGTAGAGTGGTTTATGCTGCTCGTGACACTTCTCCTGCAGCTGGCGTAGGGAGAAGATCATGTCCACTGTTGATCGGCCAGCTCTGAAGCCACACTGGGACTCTGGGTAGACGCGGGAAGCAAGGGTCTGCAGGCGGGCAAGAGCGACCCGGGCGAATACTTTGCCGACGACGCTGAGGAGAGAGATGCCCCGGTAGTTGTTGCAGTCGCTGCGATCTCCTTTGTTCTTGTACATGGTGATAATGTTGGCGTCTCTCATATCCTGGGGGATGTAACCCTCCTTCCAGCAGAGACAGAGTAGATGGTGGAGCGGCTGTAGCAGGACTGGTTTCCCGCTCTTTAGGATTTCTGGAGGGATTCCGTCGCTTCCTGGTGCTTTCCCGCAAGCGAGGCGGTCGATGGCTTTGCCGAGCTCTGCCGCAGTAGGTGGGGTGTCTAGCTCCTCCATGACTGGTAGGTCTGGGATGGCGTTAAGAGCAGTGTCTGTTACGGTGTTCTTCGTTGCGTACAGCTCGAGGTAGTGCTCGGTCCACCGCCGCATTTGCTGTTCCTGGTCAGTGATGACCTCACCTGTCTTGGACTTAAGGGGGGCGATCTTGGAGGGGATTGGGCCTGTTGCCTTCTTGATACCCTCATACATTCCTCGTGCGTTGCCTATATCGGCGGCTTCCTGAATGCTTCTGCACAGGTTTAGCCAATAGGTGTTGGCACAGTGGCGGGCAGTCTTCTGGACTTTGTTCCTGGCAGCCCGTAGAGCTTGAAGTGTACTGGGAGTGGGCGTGACCTTGTAAGCCAGTAGGGCCTTCCTCTTAGCCTCGATCACGGGTTCCATTTCTTCCCAGTGAGCCTCGTACCAGTCAGCGTTCTTCCGCTCTTTCTTCCCGTAAGCAACCATAACTGCTTTAGTAAATAATACTGCTTTAGCTCTTGATCATACTAGAAGCTCTATTTCTAGTGCCCGAGGAAGTCTCACAAATGAGAAAAAATTTTTGCGGAATCACATGACCTTAGACCTCTTAAGAGCAACCCAGGGAGGAACCTGTGCCATCCTACATACCAAATGTTGTGTGTACATCCCTAATAACTTCCATAACATGTCTCAGGCCCTGACTGCATTAGATAATGAAATCAAACACATGTTGGCTTTGGCCTCAGATTCCTTCACCTCCTGGTGGAATTCTTTGGGAAACTGGTGGTGCCATGGCCTCATTGGCTTTGTTAGCCTCTACCTTCTCCTCCTCCTCTTAGGGTATAGCCTATACTCTATTTATGGCATATGAATGCAATGAATCTATGCTTTTACCACCCAGGTACTCCCAGTCTGGAAGAACTAATGTGACAGTTATGAGGTGGAGGAGCATGTTGGGATGCAGTGTAGTTCAAGACATGGCCCCTTCACCTCAGAGAACAGGTGGCTGCCTTTCCAGAAGCCATAAGGAGTGAGGAAAACAGCCTGTATGTTGAGTTCCATCTTCTCAAGGCCCCTGTGTTTATCACAACTCTAGCACTTTCACACACTGCAGCTTCCTCCCTGCTGCCACTGCTCCCTCCTTAATCCTGTAAGTAGCACCAAGGCTGGAGGTGGGGTGCAGTTACTCTAGCACTGATTCACTGTCATCATCATTGGTGCACTCCCCTGAAATGCAAGTAATAAACAGCATGTCCACATCTGCTGGTCCTCTCAGTGTTTTTTTTCCCAGAATATCACAAACACAAGTGCAGTGCAGCTCCCTGGCTTAGAACGGCTGCATTACACTCCCCATTTCTTCCTCCTCCCAGCCATGGGTAACCATTATTCTACTTTCTGTTTCTATGAATTCAACTGCCTTATTGATTTATTTACTTATTAGACCTTTATATAACTTACAGAGTAATCACCCTAATAAATATAGTACCCATCTGACACCATACATCGTTATTATAATATTATTGACTATGTTCCCTATGCTGGACTTTACATCCTGTGACTATTTTTATAACTGGCAGTCTTAATCCCTTCCCCTTTCTCACTCATACCTGCAACCACCTTCACATCTTGAAACCATAAAAATATTCTCTGTATTTATGAATTTGTTTTGTTTGCTCTTTTATGTTGTTTTTTAGATTCCACATATAAGTGAAAGCATAAGCTAGTTGTCTGTCCCTGCCTGACTTACTTCATTTAGCATAATACCCTCTAGGTACATCATGTTGTCGCAAGTGGCATGATTTTATTCTTTCTTAGGGCCAAGTAATACTCCATTGTATATATCCATATGTTTATCCATATGTTTATGGACACTTAGGTTGCATTCATTTCTTGGCTATCATAAGTAATGCTGCAGTGAACATAGGGGTGCATTGAATTAGTGTTTTGGGTTTCTCTGAATAATTACCCAGAAGTGAAAGTGTTGGATCATATGTTAGTTGTAGTTTTAATTGTTCGAGGTAACTCCATACTGTTTTCCACAGTGGCTGCATCAAGTTAAAATCCCGGCACATGACTGTGTGCCAGGGATTCCAGACAAATGTCCGGCCTGAGCGTAAGCTGCACAGGTGCTCTGAAGCCAGCTATTGTCCTCTCAGTCCCTTCATTGTGGTGACCTACAGGAGAGCTGGAAATTGGTGTCACATATTAGAGACACACATTCAAAATCCTGATGTTGCCAAAGACTGGTCTGTGACTCTGGGCAAGTGACTTACACGTGGCATGTTATATTTTGTATTTCTACTCTGGGCAATAACAATAAGAGTATTTTGAGGATTGAATGTGGGAATAGCTGTTTCACATAGTGGCTGCCATATTGTAAGTCTGGAATGATTATTAAATATTGATTTTAAAGATTTCCCTCGAAGTCTCCCCAAACTCATTAATCATTCTTCATTATATTCTTCTGCCATACATAATAGAAACATTATTTAGAAAATAAATGTAGTTCTCTGTGTTGAAATGGAGCCCAACAGCTTTATCATCTGATTCATTTTATTTTGAAGGCATTTAGAAAACTTGATGCTTAAAAAAAAATTCCCTACATTAAAAAAAAAAATCCCACCGTTTCCTTTTTCTCTTCATCCTCACCAATACCAGTTATTTATTGATTTATTTTTTGATTTAATCTTTATTGTATTTTTTCCATTACCATTTCATTCCTTTATGTCCCCTCCCCCTGCAATTACCGCACTGTTGTCCATGACCATGAGTTCTTTTTCCTTTTTGCACAATCCCTCCATCCCTAACCTCTTCCCACCACTAGCTGTCATTTGCTCTTCCTCTATAAGTCTGTCCCTGTTTTGCTTGTTAGTTCAGTTTGTTCATTAGATTCTATGTATGAGTGAAATCATATGGTATCTGTCTTTCTCTGACTGCCTTATTTCACTTAGCATAATGTTCTCCAGGTCCGTTCATACTGTCGCAAAGGGTAAAATGTTGTTCTTTTTTATAGCTGAGTAGTAGTCCATTGTGTAAATGTCCCATAGTTGTTTTATCCACTCATATACTGGTGGAGACTTGGGCTGCTTCCATATCTTGGCAATTGTAAATAATGCTGCAGTAAACATAAGAGTGCTTATGTTCTTTTGAATTAGTGTTTTGGGTTTCTTCAGATAAATTCTCAGAAGTGGAATTGCTGGGTCATAAAGCAATTCCATTTTTAATTTTTTGCGGTATCTCCATACTGCTGTCCACAGTGGCTGCGCCAATCTTCATTCCCACCAACAGTGCAAAAGTGTTCCCCTTTCTCCACATCCTCCTCAGAACTACTTGTTTGTTGATTTATTGACGATAACCATTATGACAGGTGTGAAGTGATATCTCATTGTGATTTTATTTTGCATTTCTCTGATGATCAGTGATGTTGAACATCTTTTCATATGTTTATTGGCTATCCATATGTCCTCTTTGGAGAAGTGTCTCTTCAGGTCCTTTGCTCATTTTTAATTAGATTATATGTGGTTTTTTTTTTGTGTGTGTATATGTTGAGTTTTATAAGTTCTTCATACAATTTAGATATTAACCCTTGATCAGCTGTATCGGCAATATGTTCTGCCATTCTGTAGGCTGTGTTTTTTCTTTTCTGTTGTTGATGTTTTTTTCTCTGTTATGTAAAAAACTTTTTAGTTTGATGTAGTCCCATTTGTTTATTTTTCCTTTTGTTTCCCTTGCCTAAGGAGATATATCAGAAAAAAATATTGCTACAAGCAATATCCAAGATTTTTCTGCCTATGTTTTCTTCTAGGATTTTTATGGTTTTGGGGTATAACATTTAAATCTTTGATCTATTTTGAATTTATTCTTGTGTGTAGCATAAAAAGGCGGTCTAGTTTCATTTTTCTGTCTGTTATTTGTTCAGTTTTCCCAACACCATTTATTGAATAAACTATCTTTAGTCCATTGTATGTGCTTGCTTCCTCTCTCAGATATTCATTGATTATAAACGTGTGAACTTATTTCTGGGCTGTCTATTCTGTTCCATTGATTTATGTGTCTATTTTTATGCTGGTACCATGCTGTTTTGGTTACTATGGCCTTGTAGTATAGTTTGATATTAGATACATTGATTCCTCCAACTTTGTTCTTTTTTTCTCAAGATTGCTGTTGCTATTTAGGGCCTTTTGTGGCTTCATATAAGTTTTTGAAATATTTGTTCTGTGAAATATATCCTTGGTATCTTGATAGGAATTGCATTGAATCTATAGATTGCTTTGGTTGGTATGGACATTTTAATGATAGTAATTCTTCCTACCCACGAACACAGTATGTGCTTCCATTTGTTTGTATCTTCTTCAGTTTCTTTCTTCATTGTCTTATAATTTTCTGAGTACAGGTCTTTTATATCCTTGATTAGTTTTATTCCTAAGCACTTTATTCTTTTTGAAGCAATTATGAATGAGATTGTTTTAATTTCTCTTTCTGATAGTTCGTATTGGCATATAAAAATGGCTACCTGAATATTTAGTGCCCATTTGTACAGGGTAGAGATCAGGATCCTGGGGGATGCAGACAGATGAGACCAATTTTAGTAAAATAGTAATAGAGATGAAGGGTGTGGTACATGGGGGCACTGTGGAGTTAAGAACTGAATTGTATTTAGTTAAGGACCTTGGCCATCAACAGTTAAATACTGTGTTTGACATTCCTATTTTGCATCATATTTGTGCTGGGTTCACCTTCCTGGACTTCATAGGAAAACTAACCATTTTTTTGTTCATATGTTTATTCCTGGATCAGCCCACAGCAACTGTAGAATCTGTAGCAGAATTAAGTTGGACTTTTAAAGAATGCCAAGAGCCATCTAACCCATCATAAAACAGGTCCATGAGCTGAGGGTCACATGCCTAATGAGTAGAAAAGTCTGCAGACCCTAACCCCTAGGTGAATATTTCACTCACTACATTTGGTTGTTTCTAATGATTTCAGTGGATTTTAGGAATATGTTTCATGTATACAAACCTTTCTGTTAGAATTGGTGTTTATCTAGACACCAGTTGACATCACAAAATCTCAAATTTGTGTAGAGATATAAGTGGTATATATTGCTTGCTCTGAGGGATTATGGTTTTGACCTCACTATTATGTCTTTTTTTAAATATTTTTTATTGATTATGCTATTACAGTTGTCCCAATTTCTTTTCCCTCTACTCCCCTCCACCCAGTGGCCCCCCTCCCTCCAGTTGTCCCCCTCTTTTAGTCCATGTCCATTGGTTGTGAATATAGTTTTTCTCAACCTCCTCCTGTCTACTCCATTCCCTCCCTATGCTTCTTAATTCCTGTACCATCTCCCTCCTTTTACCCCTTCCCCCTCTCTGCTGAAGTCCCCCCAATATGTTCCCCACACCTATAGTTCTTTTTCCACTCTCATTGCCTATTTAGTTTGCCTTTGTTTCGATTCCCTAGCTTCTGTTGTTGGTTGTTGTGATGCAGTTTTCATTTTAATGTTCATAGTTTTGATCCCCCTTCTTCTAAACAAGTCCCTTTAACATCTCATATAATAGTGGTTTGGATCTAATGAACTCTTTCAGTTTTACTTTGTCCTGGAAGCACTTTCTCTGCCCTTCTATTCTGAATGACAGTTTTGCTGGATAGAGTATTCATGGCTGTAGGTTTTTGATTTTCATTACTTTGAATATTTCTTGCCAGTCCTTTCTTGCCTGCAGGGTCTCCTTTGAGAGATCAGCTGATAGTCTAATTGGGACCCCTTAGTACATGATTCTTTTCTTCTCTCTTGCTGCTTTTAAGATTCTTTCTTTATCTTTATTTTTGACAATTTGATTATAATGTGTCTTGGTGTGGTCTCCCTGAGTCCAGTTTTTCTGGAACTCTTTGTGCTTTCTGGACCTGTAAGTCTATTTCCTTCCCCAAGTTAGGGAAGTTCTGCTTCATTATTTTTTCACATAATCTTTCAATTTCTAGTTCTTCTTCTTTGCCCTCTGGCAATTCTATTATCTGAATATTTGATCTCTTATAGATGTCCCAGAAGTATCTGATCTTCTTCTCGCTTTCCTTACTTTTTGTTTCCTCTTTCTGCCCTGGTTGTCTGTTTGTTCCTTCCCGATGTTCCGGTTTGTTGATTTGATTTTTGGATTTTATTTCCTCACCACTTGTCTCATATGTGTTTTTGTTCATTTCAGTATGAGTAGCTTTCATTCCTTCCTTGTCTTGTTCCAAATCTTTTGTTAATTCTGTAAGCCAACTTATAAATATAGCTCTGAACTGAGCCTCAGAAAGTTTTCCTATTTGTTCCTCTGTCAGGTCTTGCATCTGCTGCCTGGTGAGCTGCGTCACTGGAATTTCAATCATTGTCTGCTTCACTCTAATGGATTTGTGTTTAGCTCTGCTTCCTGGGCAGGCTATAGGGGGCAGAGCCCCGTGCACTCATCACTACCTGGTGGCCAGCAGCGATCAGTGATTGGCGGTGATCAGTGACCTTTTTCGCGGCATTGTGGCGCTTTTTATGGGGGCGGGGGTCCAAGATGGGTTCCTGCTGTTACTCTCCACTGAGAGACCGGGGTCTGTCTCCCCGCCCTCTGGGCCTCTCCGTCCAAGGCAATGGGGGGTTGGCCCTCCCCAGCGTTCCAATCGCGAGCTGCCAGGACTCGACTGCAGCTGGGCTTGCTCCTCTGGGGTTTCTCTCAGTCCCACCGCTATCCCCACTGCTACCATGGAAAGCACCGCGTTTTCTCGCTCCTCCTACCTGTCCGGATGAGCACCGCTGGTTTATAAATTCATACGCTCGGCTTCCATGTAGTTTTATTTTCTGGAATTTCTAGTTATCTTTTGTTTTGAGGTAGTTGTATTTCTTCTTAGTTGTAGAGGGAGACCAAGCATGTCAGTCTAAGCCTCCATCTTGGCCAGAAGTCTATTATGTCTTAACTATAGCTTATAAGCCATACTGTAATGGATAAATAAAAAATTTAAGTAACCTTCCCTTTAAGGATTTTATTTGTTTGCCCAATGTAAGAACCAAGGGTAGCAAATATAGTCTAGAGGATTTAAAGTCTCATTTTAAGCCACTTTTTATTTCTATTGGTAAATAGTAACCTCAGGTCTACTAATAGAACTGTCCATACAGTTTGCATTATGAGGCTATATAGAGCATTGAGTAATCACTTTGTCTTCTGGAGCCAGGTAGAATGAGTTCAAATTCTGGTTATTCCATTTATTCACCGGGGCATTTGGGCTAACTACTTAATTACTCTAGGACTCAATTTTCTCTTCTGTAAAAAGAGAACTATTCGTGGCAATAATAGTTGCTATCTCTTAAAGCTGTCAGTAGGATTAAACAAAGCAAACTTAAAGGGCTAGAGTTTTTCAGAAAGTGTTCATCATTGTGACTTTTGTCAGGAGCAATTGGTTGGAGGGACAGGAAGTATCTGGTCAATACATGCTCTCTGGCCTGGGGTTGGGGTAAGGAGATGACAATTTTTTATTAAAGATCCAGTTTTGCCAACCTGGCTCTGTCTTGAGCATTTTCTCCCCACCTTCCTCCAGGCTCTGACCTGTCTATGATGTGCTCTCCCTGAAGACCAGCTTTACATGCATAGGTTTACAATGAAATCATTATTCCCTTCAGGCTCTCCAAACACATGGGGTAGCATGTTGGTAATTATGTGTGTTGTATAGAGTGTGAGGCATTATACAAATAAAAATGCCATAAACTTATAGAAGTTTAATACCTTCCAAATGCGAATCAAACAGCTTTATTTTGATCCCAAACTATGACAACAAACTAACATGGATCTTTGATCCTTTGCTAGTGTCTAGAGAAGTTGTGGGGTCTCCAGGATGTGATAATAGATACTCATCAAGACTTCCAGCTTTAGGATATTATTTAATCTCCATACTCAGTGGCTGTCGCTTTGGGGCAGCTGTGACTGAAAAGTCCCAAGTGCTATTGAAAACAGCAGTCAGTTGAGAACAAAGCTTATTATGTAAGTTGTATGCAGCTCTAATTTAATTTTACTCTGTAAATAAATACCCATTAACATCCATCTGTTGAAAGTCAGGTACAACATTCTCTAAGACTTTATGGCTAGGGCCCCAATGAACACTCTGTAAATGCTGACAGGAGAGGGGTTAGGGCATCCAAACTCACTATGTAGAACTTTATTTCTTCTTTAAATGGCAAGTCAGCTATTAAAACAAGTTAGAACAAGAAGAAGCTCCGATTGGCCAAGAAAGACACTGCATCTATTTCTGGACCTGCTCTTTTGAGGGCACAAAAAAGCTTTCTCTGATTGCTGTCACAGAGATCAATAATTATGACCTGTGAATTCCTTCCAAAAAAAAATTTCAACTGATGAGACACAAACACTAAATTAGCACCAGCTCTTTCTGCTGCAGGGCAATTTGCCCAGCTAGGAATGCCACTTATGAGAGTTGTCTCTGTTGCACGGGTGCGGCTTTCCTCTGCCTCTGGAAACAGAATCAGAACCAACAGCGGGATTGCAGGGAGCTGCCCTCTTTTCTAAGTTTCAGGCCCATAACTACCCATAGCCCTCATGCTCTAGGTAAAACTTCTGATACTTCCATGGTAGCCTATTAATATCAGATGCTCCTAAGGGCATAATGCTTGGTCATTATTCGCTAATGTTTTGGTAGAAATGAATTGCCAATCAGCTGCCCTAAGGACAGGTATAAACCTGTTATGTTTCTGTATGGTACTGCTAGTGGTGGTAATGGTGTGGGAAAGGGGTGAGGATTGGAATTAGCACAGGGCTGGGGATAGTCCTGGTTAAGACCCATGTTGGGCTACACATTCTAACCCCTAAGGCACTGTTTTCCAAACTGTTGGTCACTTTTCCTATAAAAGTGACTATTAAAGCTGGCTAGGAACATCCCTGGAGGGTGTGAAGTAGAAACCCTTCAACCAAGACTGCTGGGCCCAAGTTCACCAACTGTGCATACTGCAAAAAGATAACCCTCTGAATAGAAAAAAAAAAAAAACATTAAAACGTGTCTCCTCTTCCCAGCTGATGGGAAGCCTTGAGTCAAGGCCATGGATTCAAGAGAAGCAGGTACATCTCTTCCATACCTCTCTCTCTAAATTATGCCCCTTCCCCAAGTATGAGGGCTTGTCATCTGCCCCACCTTTTGTACCGAAGGGATGGGACTGAAGCTACTTCTTCCCTTTTTTTCCTTTCCATCTTGAAGATGAATATGATGCTGGAGCTAAAGCAACCATGAGGCAACATGCTAACTTGCTTAGGAAGGCAGAAGCAAAGATGGGTGGAGTCTCCGTCTTTAATGACATTGTTGAATTGCTACACTAACCTTGGACTGACTAACCTTAAATTTGTTATATAAAAAGATAAATCCATATTATAAACAATTGTTAATTAAACATTTTATTATAGTCAAAACACCCATAATGGAAGCAGAGAATGAAGGAGGTAGCAGATAGGTGGAAAGGTAGAGGAGTCTGGATTTCTGATTCTTGGCAAGTTTATCTTCAGAAACACCATCCATACCTCCTTTACAAGAGGTCTTCATAATTCCTCTTCCTTAATGTTCATTGAAAACCAGTTGGCTAAGTCCTTATTAGTATTGTACCCATTTACAGAATCCCCTTCAGCTGTTCATCCCAGGATTATTTTTTTCTGCACAATCAGGATGAATGTGGAACAAATTAAGGATACAGGATAAATGGTGCATTATGCTGATTGTTAGCCCAAGAATTAAAATATCAAATGTGGTTCCATGGGCAGAAGTGAGGTAAAAACATGTGCTGTATAGCCAAACTAAAACTATAGCATCAACTATCTCTGCAAGCCAGGTTCTTTATAAGATCTGTTCAGCCCTCATCAGAACCTGGTGGTCTGAAGTTTAACTGGGCAAGAAAAGCACTTCATGTTCTGGCTTATGTGCCTTCGCTGGTATGGCTCATTTGGTTGGAGCACTGTCCCATAAACTGAAAGGTTGCTGTTCAATCCCCAATCAGGGCACATACCTAGGCTGCAGGTTTGATGCCTCGTCAGGGCACATATTGGAGGCAACCAATTGATGTTTCTCCCCCTGCTTCTCTCCCTTTTTTTCTTTCTAGAAGCAATGAAAAAATGTTGAATGAGGATTTTAA
Source organism: Furipterus horrens (assembly GCF_987537825.1). NCBI lineage: Eukaryota > Metazoa > Chordata > Mammalia > Chiroptera > Furipteridae > Furipterus > Furipterus horrens. Next base: position 48,845,833 of record NW_028327182.1, read on the forward strand.
AAAAACAGACAAACAGGTGTGTGTGTGTGTGTGTGTGTGTGTGTGTGTGTGTGATGCAGGAATAATCACAGGCAAGATTATGATGTAAGGAACATCTACTTCTCTGTGTATCTTTCCTACTATACATCTTGTGCCACTTCTACCCAGACTGACTTCTCATATCTTCATTCTTTTTTTAAGTATATTTTATTGATTATGTTGTTACAGTAGTTCCAATTTTCCCCCCTTTGCTCTCCTATACCCAGTACCCCCCTTCTTTCCAGCAATCCCACCCCCCTTAGTTTATGTCCATGGGTTGTGCATATAAGTTCTTTGGCTTCACCCTTTCCTATATTATTCTTAACTTCCCTCTGCCCTGCACCATTTCCCCATTTCTCCCCATGTCCCCTCACAGCTGATAACCCTCCAAATGATCCTCATACCTATGATTCTGTTGCTATTATGGTTTGCTTAGTTGGACTTTATATTTATTTTTTAGATTCAGTTGTTGATAGTAGTGAGTTTGTTGTCATTTTAATGTTCATAGTTTTGATCTTCTTGTTCTTAAATAAGTCCCTTCAACATTTTGTATAATAATGGCTTGGTGATGAACTCTTTTCTTTCCCTTGTCTGGGAAGCACTTCATCTGTCCTTCCATTCTAAATGATAGCTTTGCTGGACAGAGTAATCTTGGTTGTAGATCCTTGTTTTCATCACTTTGAATACTTTTTGCCAGTCCCTTCTTGTCTGCAAAGTTTCTTTTGAAAAATCAGCTGAGTCTTATAGGCACCCCTTTGTAGGTAACTCTCTGCTTTTCTCTTGCTGCTTTTAAGACTCTCTCTTTATCTTAAAGCTTTGGCATTTTAATTATGATGTGTCTTAGTGTGGTCCTCTTTGGGTCTAGCTTGTTTGGGACTCTCTGTGCTTCCTGGGCTTCTATGTCTCTTCCCTTTTCCAAATTTGGGAAGTTTTTCTTCATTATTTTTTCACATAAGCTTTCAATTTCTTGCTCTTCCTCTTCTCCTTCTGGCACCCCCATGATTCAGATGTTGGCACGTTTAAAGTTGTCCCAGAGGTTCTTAACCCTCTCCTCATTTTTTTCAATTCTTGTTTCCTCATTCTGTACTGGTTGACTGGTTTTTACTTCCTTATGTTCCAAATCATTGATTTGAATGAACATCAGTTTTCTTCCCTTCACCATTGGTTTTGTGTGGATTTTCTTTCATTTCACTTAGCATAGCCTTCACTTCTTCCCTTATGCGTCTGCCATACTCAAGCATATCTGTCAAGTCTGTGAGCATCTTTATCACTAGTGTTTTGAATTATGCGTCTGTTAGGTTGGTTATCTCTTTGTTGTTTAGTTATTCCACTGAAACCTTGATCCATTCCCCCTTTTGGGCCATACATCTCTGTCTCCTCATCTTGACAGACTCTTGTGTTTGTTTGCCTTTATGTCTTAGGTAGAGCTGCTGCTCCTGTTACATTGTAAGGGGCAGAGCCTTAGGTATTCATCAGTACAGAGCAACCTGTTTCACCACGTTGTGGCACTGTATGTGGGGGAGGGGTCAGAGAGGGAACAATGCTGTTTGCTCAGCACTTGCCCTTCTTCCAGGCACTTCTCCCACTTTCATATGAGATTGGCATCTCTCTAGCTGTTGCCCTGGCTGTCGTTCCCAGAGTAGGTGGGTCTGTGGATGTTCTAGGGCCATGGGGGCTCTTTAAACAAGCGGACTCTGCTGAGAGACCGGCAGTTTCTTCCTCCACCCCAAACCCACTGGTTTGCACAGTCAGAAGCAATGAGGCTTGATTTTCTCAGGCGCTGGGACCATGAGCTTCATCTTCTGGGCTGGAGCTGGGAACAGTCCCTACCTGTACTCCCCATGTGTCCTCCCTACTTTTTAAAATCTGTGACTGTGCTTTCCACCAGCCTGCTGCTGCCACTGCTGCCACTGCCACCACACCATGTCCTCTCCACCCGGGCTCTGCCCCATCTACCTGTCTGAATGAGTATTCCTTTTTTTTTTTTTTTTTTTTTTTTTTAGAGCAGAAACTACCAGAAAAACTCACAGACACGCGTGATGGGGAAACAAAATATCCAAAGTTTATTCTCCAACAGTCAACATCAGCAGTACAACTATAGGGTTCTCTCCGTACACCATACATTCACAAGGCCAACAGTGAGCAAGGCTCTGGCGTGTCCTCTGTAACAGCATCCACTTCACAGTGTGAACAGGTGCTATCATTGTGTTCACTTACAATCCCAGGAGGAAAGGCACAACATGGCAAAAACGAAACAATGTTTCTGGATCCACAAGTCAGGTGCAATCACTCAGAGACCCACTTTTGATCTTCCCACTCTACATTTCCACATTGAGGGAGAAAGACTCCTCCACGCAGAAATTAGGGTCTTTCCTTCTTCCTCGTTAAACCATAAAAGCAGTGTTTATTGTTAGCTTCATATTACATATACAGAAAAGGGGATTAAAAAAAAAATCACAGAAACATCTCGAATGTCCAGCTGCTCCCACCAATACACCAACCCTTAGGTTTAAGAAAGGGACTAGAACACTTTCAGCGATCATAAAATAGGAAAAGAGACTAAGGCTACAAAAATAAAAAATAAATGAGGTAGATAAATTAAAGCTTTCATACCCAGGACTTGCCTGTTCCAACTTCGTCACCTTCATGCAACAAAAGGGGGGGGAAAATAATCTTCAAAATTACTTAGCATTAAGTCACATCAGGGAAATGTTTATAAAAATTAATATGTGAACCTCTAATAAGAAACATGCCCTTCCATGAGTTTCTTCAAGAATGAAAAACCCATTTCTTCAATAGAATAGGCACTGGCAAACTAAATTAAGTCACCTGAGGTCCCCTGCTCAGGTGCACACCTGGCCCGGTGTTCAGGAAGAAGGTGGCATCTGGAAAGCACAGGGGATACATTGGCACTCTGGGGCTCCCCCTGACCTGTACTTCAATAAGCAGCAACATGCATGGACTCCCTAAGGACTACCATCAGTCCATTGGAGGGCACCCTACTTAAGGTCCAAGGCTGAAGAAATTTTGTAGTTCTACAACCTTAGTAAAAAAAAAAAAAAGTACATTCAAAGAAAATGGGTGCAGGGTTGGGTGGCACATCAAGCAGGTCCCTAAGAACGACAGATGTATTTACCCACATACCATCACCACAGAAACACACAGCACCCCTCCCCCCCGATTAGGCTAAACAGTTGTCTTTTCCACTGTGGTTCAGTAAGTTCCAACTTGAAAACAGGTGGCAGTCTTTGGAAATAGTTACTCTAGCCTGGACAAAGTTTTCATGTATAGTTTGTCTCAAGTAACAAAGCTACTTTGCAAGACCCGCTTCTTTCCAAAATTAAGAAAAAATACTAATCTGTATTTATGTTCCTATAACTTTTTTTTTTGCAAAGCAGCATAGCAACATCGTGATTGTAGGACTTGCCTGAGGTTGTGGTTACAACTGTAAACATCGTCTGCACATCAGTAAGAAAACAAACAGGAGGAGATAGGTTCCTTACTTAAAAAAACAGAAACAAAATCAAAAACAAGAACAGTCCCGTTCACGAGCAGCCGCTGCGCTTCTCCTTCCTGCCGCTTAGCTGACCGCTATCTTGTTTTCCTCCATAAAGTGAGGGAACTGGTGCTTCAGGACGCTGTCGGCTGCCCCCAGCTTCTCTGCATCGGCGCTGGCAGCGGACTGGGAGCCATCAATTTTGGCGACAGTGGTGTTATTGACCACGGAGCTGGCCCCCAGGGACACCGGGAGAGTAGGAATGCCTCCGCCCTGGATCACTGAGATCTCGTTGGTCTTCATGGCCAGACCTCCATTGAGCATGGTCGTGTACTGGTTCCACACGACAGGGTCCACGTTCACGGAAGGGGCTATGATTTCCTTGGGAAACACCTCTGGGGCCCTCTTTGCATCTGTTCCTAGAAGAGCCATGGTGTTCTCGATGGCCAGCTTCCTCCCACGGCGAGCAGAGCTATTGTTGGAGCCATGTGTCATATAGTGGACCTACGGGAAGAGGGACAGAAAGGTTTCCACCAACACAGATATGTGAGTACTTGTTGGCAAAAGCCACAGTTGGCTGGCATAAGGGTTTGTTTGGCTCTACCCAAACATATTTATTAGTTTATATTTAAAAATTAGATTTCATATGTAAAAAATTCCAGATATCAGTTCTCTTGGGCAGGGATGGGGGAGGGGGGAATCAGATGATCATACTGCCTACTGTTTCTTCAACCTGGCCGCCTTTTTGGGATTACTTTCCTGGTCTGGCTTTTGTGTTTTCAAACCTCTTCCAGCTTCATTAAAGAGTCAAAGAATCTGGGAGGTGCCAGGTTTTCTGAGGCATTTTCATTTCATCTTCAGACATCCTTAGAAGTTAGGAGTTATCTCATCAAACTCAGAAGTGACTTGCTCTTAATCATCTGAGAAGCTGTTCAGGTGTTCCAGGTATAATGGGAAACATTTTACTACACAACTCATTTCATCTGCAGCACTACCCTGAAGTCAGCATGACCATGTTCCCCAGGCCTGGGAAACTGAGGTTCAAGGAGCCACCTGCCTCAAGCCACAGGTGCAGCAAGGGCAGCTCCAGACCTTTCCTGGGCTGTGAACCAAGCTAAGCTTTCTATTTTTGCAAGTTGGCATTAGAGATGAAGTTCCTTCACGCTCCTCCTCTGGCAGTTTTGCCACCTTCAGGTTACCGTTAGTGGTGAAAGCTCGCCCACAGATGTTGCACATGAAAGGCTTCTCCCCAGTGTGGGTCCGCTCGTGGATCTGGAGCGCGCTGGCCGAGGAGAAGTTCTTCCCACACCATGTGCAGGCGTGTTGCTTTCCCTGGCGGCGTGGCTGGGCCGCCAGCAAAGGTGTCACGCCTGGGGACACTGTTGTGGGTCCAAAGGCACCAGGAACTTCAACTTTGACATAGGTTGGCTGTGCTCGGACAAATGTTGACGGGAGACTGCTCCGACCTGCTATGGGAACAGGAACAGAGAGGGCATAGAGAACGCCATTGCCTGTCGCCAATTTGTCGTGGAATTCAGCAAACAGCTGGGGGTTTGCCTTCACCTGGGGGTGTCGATGGAAGTGTACCTTGAGGTTGCCCTTGGTGGTAAACCGGTGGCCACAGACAGAGCACACGAAGGGTCTCTCTCCAGTATGGGAACGGAGGTGGATCTGCAGGGAGCTATCAGTCCCAAAAACCTTGCTACAGTACTTACACTTGTGCCTGTAGAGTGTGGCCTCATCTTTGGGTTTGACATCCACCGGGGACACGTTGGGAGGCTTCCCTTTCCCTTTCTTGGATGGATCTAACGCCACAGTGGAGAAAGGGCTCTGGAAGAGCACAGAGCTCGGGGCTGGAGGTATCAAAGCACCTGGGATGCGGTTCGGAAGCACCCTCGTCCCATCCGGCCTCAAGGCGAAGGACACCAGCCCTGGGGACACAGTGCTTGTGGTGGAAGGGACGTTTGTGTGAGGTAGCTTGGCTTGTTTCAACGTGTCCAGAGACAGACCTTGGCTTCCAGCTTTCTGACTGAGCAAAGCCACGGCCGCAGAAACCTGCTGGGACACGTGGCTGCCTACAGTCTTCAGGGTATCGGCTCCCGCCACGCCGGAGTGGAGGGTGTGGGCGGCCCACATGTTCACCTGGACGCGGATCTGCTCCGTGAGCTGGATCTGCTGTAGCTGCTGCTGCTGCAAACACAGGATCTGCTCCAGAACCCACGGGATGCTGTTGGCACCGGGCAGGGGGGCGGGCAGCGCGTCCGCGCTCCGCTGATTCACCGCCACCTTGGTGCCCTGTAGTGCTTGAAGAGTGACGTTAGTGTTGGTCACTTTGCCTTTGGGTAAATAGCTTAAGTCCTGGGGTGTGGGAGGCAGGGCGGTCTCTGTCTTTATGTACAGAACAGACTCCGCCCCTGGCTTCTCCTTCACGTCTCCTGAGCTGCCCCCATCCTCCCTCTTACTGCCTGAGCCGAGTGGCTGGTGGCTCAGCACGGCCCCAGGGAAGTCTTCCGAAGACACCGGCCCCTTGCTGTCGTTCATGATGAGGACAGGTGGGTGTTTAGTGCAATTTTTCTTATGTTCCAAGAACTCCGAGACGCTGAAGAACTCTCCACAGCATTTCTCACAGATGTGAGTCTCCTCTCGACGAGGCCTCTTTATTGTCACTCGGTCCCCATTCATGTCATCACCAGTCCCCAGGTGGTTCACTGGAGCCTCCAGCTCCCCCGCCGCCGGCGCCGCTGGGGCTGCATCTGCAAACTCTGAGGCCGGCTGCTGCGGCTGCCGCTCGCCCTGGTCCTCCTCCGAGTTGATGTCGAGTATTTCTTTTTTATATCTTTGTTTGTTGGACTTCCATTCAGCTCAGTTTTCTGGAACTTCTGGTTATCTCTAGTTTTGAGGTAGTTGTATTCCTTCTTAGTTTTGGAGGGAGACCCAATGTGTCTGTTTAGGCCTCCATCATAACTTCATTCTTTTTGTATCATATTGAATGGACTGTTTCAGGCTGTGATAATGTACAAACCCAATCTCAGTTGCTGAGTCTAATAAAAGGTTTATTTCTTGCTTATGCTGCTATTTTTTGAGGATAGATAAAGGGCTCTCTCCACATTATTGTCAGTCCCACACAAGAACTCTGGCCATCAGAAGCAACCTTATATGGCACATTCCCAATCTCTGTAGCAGAGGGAAAATATCTTTGGGGCACACTGTCCAGTAGAAATACATTATATAAGCTACATATTTAAGTTCAAATTTCCTAGTAGCCATGTTAAAAAGGCAAAATGAAGGTAAGGTGAAATTAACTTTAATTATGTATTCTATTTAAACCTATATTATAATTTCCACATATAATCAATATAAAATACATGAATGCATTTTTATATATACTTTTTTTTGGATACTAACTCTTTGAAGTCCAGTGTAAGAATTTAATACTTAGAATGCAACTCATTTGGACTAGCTACATTTCAAGAGCTCAATAACCATATGAAGTTAGTGGCTGCCATATTGGGCAAAGCAGCTTTAGAGTTTCTCTTCAACAATTACGTGCTTGGCTTAGAAGTGACTAACACATGTCTCTTCTGCTTACAACCCATTGGATAAACTTACCATGTGGCTCCATCAACCACACAGAGCCACCACAGGTAATCCTTTTTGTGCCTTAATATGGAGACGTGGATATTTAATAAACAGCTGTTATGGTTGGCAAGCCCTCCTTGGCCAACATTGCCCTTCACTGGGATATCTTACTGGGCCATGCTTCCTCTGGTATAAAAGTCTCTGAGCCAGCAATCAGTTTTAGCTTGACTGCATTCCTTGCTTAAACAAGGATGGGAAGCCGCTATGCCCAATCTTGCAGGCTATGATCTAGAAAATACTAGTGACACATTCTTTTTAAAAATAATTTCTGGAAGTGTAAGGTAAATACAAATTGAGGTAACTGAGCAGGCCAAAGGCTGGAGGTTCAGCAAGCAAGAGAAGGTATCCATGGTGCAGAAAGACTTTATTTATTCTTTTACACTTACAAATACCTTTAGTTTCTTTTCTGGCTGCCTTGTTGCTGGCATCCCCAAGCTACACTCCACTCATAACACCATAAGTATGAGGCCAGGAGCACAATGACTAGCCACTACAGTCTATAGAATGTAAGGTGATATATGGAAGTCTGGACCACAACTTATTCTTTCTTGAATCTTTGGTACTACCTGGTACATAAGGATGTTCAGTAAGTATCTGTATAAATGAATTTTATGTTAACTTTAACAAAATGATTTCCTAAGCTGTTTATATTTTTAATGACACTGTGACTGAGAGTCAGCATTGGCCCATGTGTTGGCCATGCAGTTGTTACTGAAGAGCATCAAGGCAGTCATTGACATGCTTCTTGGTGAGAACTCTTCAAGTAATCAGCTGGACATGTATTGAGTTGGCCAAAAAAAATGTTGAAGTTTTTTTCTGTAAAATAAAAGACACATTTTTTATTTTCACCAATAACTTTATTGATTTGGATATTTTGAGTATGTTGGCTATTTTCCATGTGGTATAACATTTGCTGTTGTCAATTAATGTCTCAATTTGATTGCTATCAACTTCAACTGGTCTACCTGACCATGGAGCATTGTCAAGTGAGAAGTCTCCAGCACAAAACTTTGCAAACCACTTTGACACATTTGACCAGTCATAGCACCTTCTCCATATACTGCAGATGTCTTCTTTGTGTTTCAGTTGCATTATCACCTTTCTTGAAATAAAAAAGCATATGTCAAAAATGTGAGTTTTCTTCCATCTTCAATATTAAGATGGCTACACAAAAATTCATCAATTCTGACAAGTGTTTTAAATACACGCTGTTATGACAACTGTCACAATATAATCTAACTAAATTGTTTTGAATGACGTTAAAGACAAATAAGTGCTACTAGAGCCATCTTAAAGAAAAAAGCAAACTTTTTGGCCAACCCAATACTTTGTAATATATGTGGGTGCATATTGTTATAAAATGTAGATTTTATTATTATTCAGGTACAGGGAAGCCAATAGATCAGGAGATGATTACCATTGAAAAGACAACTTGTCACTAATAGTTCCCAAGAGAAGGTGAACATGCCATGCCATGAAGGACCACACTGGATAGCACCAGGGTTGGTCAGGAGCAGAAGGAATGAGAGAAAAATGTGAGCAAGAACGTTTATTGTGGTTTCTGCAGGAAATGTAAGACATGGTAGGGTAAGCAGGTTTTGGATTGACTATTTTGAATAATTTTAGAGGGTTCTGGGGTGCAGGTGCTGTCTCTAGTTGTCTGATACCTGACCCTGGATGATTAGGGTCAGTATGTGAGAGTCCAATAAGGGAAGTGGTGGCATGTGGTCTTTGGATTGGTTCATTTTGTGAAAATTAAAAGGCAGAAGCTGCATTTAAAATGGAGTTGAGAAGCTAAAAGAGAAAACTCTCATACATGTGTCACTCAATGTACACCATTGAATCCAACAACAATAAACATAACTTGGATCTCAGACAGGAAGTGATACTACAATGCACTCTCAACAGGCAGAAGAAAAAGTTCTTCCCTGCCCAGTAACAGCTCAGCCAAAAGGAGGTTGCCATAAGGCAGTCAATGAAAAGTTAATATACTTGGAACATTCAATTTCTTCCAATGGGTTCTTCCTTTACAACAGCTTTTTCTAAGTCCATAAAAAGGCATTTCTCTCTTTTGTTTTTCAGACTTGTGAGTGGTTCAGTATTAAACTGCATATTCTGAATTACAATTCTCTGTTGTTCTTAAATAAAACCATTTTGGAGACAGTTTGCATATAAAAAGGATACTTGCTGGCAAGTCATTTACTATCTCTAGGACCTGCTAACCATGGGAGGAGCTGTCCTTCCAATGTCAGCAAAGCCCCAGATGTCAAAATATCAGAAATACAGAAAATAAAAAGGCATTATTAATACATATAGAAGTGACTACTGAGTTGAAAGGTGCTATTTCAGTCTCTCAGGGCCTAATAGAAAACTGGAGCTTATATGCCCTTTACTTTTGTGTTAAAAAGTGGTTATTATCACTTGTTTGGGGGATTAAAGGATGAGAATGGAAATCCAGAAGTCAGAGACCTGAGTGGTATCTGAGCTATTGAAGTGCCATTCTCAGGAGGACCCCTGAAGAAGAAGTTTCTGTACCTTTGTGTTAAAAACAACAGAACTTTGTACACCTAAAAAGAGTAAATGTTACTGAGTATAACTTTTACAGCAAGCAATCTGACTTAAAAAAAAATAAGTAAACAGAGCTGTCCTAAACTTGCCAGGGATGAAATAAGGATTAATTAATATTCTTCCTGTTCCACTGTAACTCATAGAGCAGACTCACATGTATGTGAGAGACTGAAACCAGAGGAGTGGAGTGGGGCAGAGGATGCAGAGAAGACTATTGGCCAAACTTTCTGGCATGGATCAGTCTGCCAGTGCTCCCCATCATGAATGCCATATGATGGGTTCCTAGCACCTTGGAAAGCAGCCAAAGAGATAGCAAGGGATACTTGATGTTCTCGGAGCACGTGCTGTTTGTGAACACGCTGAGCTCCTGGAGTTTCTCCAAAGTGTATTAGATGTTTTGGTGACAAATACTCGGAACATCAAGTGGGACTGAATGTTACCTGAAAAATGTCAATGCACCATTTGGTTGTTCCTTGAACTCCCCTATTACTCAAACTCGTGGTCATTTAACAAAATAGAACACTGAGTCCAATCAGAAGTTAAAAATGAGTCTCCATCACAAAAGGTCTGAATATTTCCATATGTCCTACAGATTTGGGGATCTGTGAAGAATATGCCACAAGGAAAACTTTAAAAATGATGGTATCTAGAGACAAGGATAATATTTATCACCAATAACTAACAGTAAACGTTGGCTTTGTGAATCACACAACACCTGGGCTGATGAACACGTACCATTTGTGACAGCCTGGTGCTTTATAGTGACATCTGCCAAGGCATCATCATCTGAATGACTGCAGCAGAATGGCTAGCAAATTCTTTGAAACTAAAAATATATATTAAAGTCTGTATTTTCACTTAAAATATCTTTGTAGCTTGAAAAAAATCCATTAGATGTTAATTCAGATTTACCTGTCTAATTAAAAATATATACTCACTGATAGCTCAAAAAATGAACTAATGACAACGTTAATGATACACTGATAATATTAGTAACTGGTACTTATATAGTGCTTACTCTGTGCCAGGCATTGTTCCAAGCCCTTTACTTGTATTGATTTGTTAATTTCTCTTCACAAATGCAAACAACTTTCCCACTAGTCATGCAGTTGGTAAATGATGAAGCTGGGATTCAAACCCAAGCCTTACAGCCTGAGTGCATGCATGTAATACTGACCCTGGGTTAAGTGGGGAAGACAGGTGAAAAGGCAGCACTTTGTTCCAGCTGGTTACTTTCTTTTCAGTCTGTATTGCTGTTTATTGAGTATCCTATAGGGAGTTATGGCATGTATCAAGTACTGATAGTCATTCCTCTAGAATCACGAGAGGGTCCATAAACTCAAATAGGCTTCAATAGGGCTTTGGGATCTTCATATTGCACCTCTCCAGAAATAGAAGTCCTCTTAGAACACCAAAAATCTTAGAGATATGTAATTCCTCATGATTCTGGCAAAGGCTTCCTGTTACCTCAAAGCTCCCTTTTCTTACTTATCCTCAGTTCAAAATCTTGGTTGCTGAACTAATCTGGATAGGCTAGACTATGTTGCAGTAGCAAAAGCTTCCAAATCTTGGTGGCTTAAAATGATAAAAGTTTATTTTTCATGCATGATTCATGTCCATAGGTCATGAGTGTATAGAGACATAGATACTTGCATGTTACATGCCTATCCCATGTTGTCAAAGGGTCTCTGTTGATAGCAATCATTCAAAGACCCAAGGGACAGAACAGTCACCATCTTGAAGTTGACAGTTTCCATCCAGAGGAAAAGAATGCCCTTGCACCAACAATTAAAAGTTCTACCTAGAAGAAACACATAACACATAGGACAAAACTGGCCCGGACAAGGAAGTACAATCCCATGTACCTAAAGTAGGGGGGAACAACAATAGTTGGCAGACACTGTTAATGACTTTCACAGGGCTCAGTGTAAAAAACTATGAGAAAGGATTTTATCAAGTGCCCAATATATCAATACTAATTAGAATCTACTGAGATATCAGTAACACAGAACAGGGATGAGTGCCAAGCTTTATTGAGTCTGACTTAAGTGCATTAGATTAGAAACCACTCAATTTAGCTGGTTGTCTTCCTGATTTCTGTGACTGTGCCACCCATTTTTCTTTGCTTCCCACCTTTCCTCATTCCCCATTCACCTGCTAGGTCCCAAGACTGTAATAATGATGTTGTTAAGTTGGCACAAGGCAAGGCTTTAGGGCAGCTTTTATTCATAGTGATTTAAAGGGTTGAATGAAATCATGATTACAAAGGGTGAAGAATAAGAATATATTTGTAAGAAGGTGCTCCATGGGACTCCTTCCCTACTCCTCATTCAATAGAATCATTTAATTTTTCCTGTACTATTTTTGGTGGGTGTAAGATGCTACTCCTCACCAACACATTGAACTAGAGTGGAGGAGTAAGAAACCCGTCACTACTTCTCAGTTTGACTGATTCTGGGGAAAAGCCTGAACTGCAAATATGATTGATCTTGCTGTTTTCTCCACAAGAAAAAAGAGGAAAGGGAATTGAATTTGGAAACTTGGGTTCAAATTTTAGTGGTACCATTTATTGGGCTGTTTCTCAGGCAGATATGTTTCTTCATCCTATGTAAACTAAAACACTCAGTGTTCACAGTGGCTCAAAAAATTTGACTCTTTGAGCAGATATAAAACAAGAAGCCCTAGGTTGCAATGACCTTGTCTTTGCTTCTGACCTATTAGAAACTGTAGTAGGGTTATTATGGCAATTAACCCATGAGAACTCTACTTAGGTTCAATACACAGAGCCCAGGAGACACATATGTGCATGAACTTGTTACCTCCTTCTTTTCAAAGAGCCGTACTTAAAATATTTTGATGTGTGGTTTCTATTTAGGGGTCAATACATAAATAGGGATCACTAGTAAAAAGACTTTTCAAGGAGAGATATGTCAAAAAGCCCAGTGGGTGGGTGGGGCTGATATTGTCATATTATTGAGTATAAGAGCCTGATTTAAAAAATTGAGATGCCCAGATGCATCAAAAGCAGGAAGGGAAGAGAGTCCAATCAAAATGATTGCTTTTGTTCCTTCATTATTGAAGAGAAACATGAAGAGTGCTGGATAAGCACACTCCACTGTATTTTCCAGAAAATTAAATTTTATTTAAATGAAATTAAACTATATTTATTTTTTGTTTGTTTTATTAGAGTAAAATGTATGACAATGGTATGTGGTCAAAATAGACTCATGAGTTCTGAGTAAATAAGTCAACCACCAAGAATCACAAACTTATACCAAAACAAAAAACAATTCTGCTCACTGCCCGTTCCCCAAATGTAGCCCTGGGGGACCTGGCAACTTGCCTGCTCATTCTCACAGTGACTTCAGTGATGGGATATTAGAGCCTAGGACCTGACTGAAACTAAATTAATAAATTAAAATTCCTGGAGATGTGGTACAGGACTGAATTTTTACATGTTTCCCAAACAATGATGTTTGAAAACTATTGACTTAGTGTCCTCATACAAAATGATTCCTAAACTCCATTATCAACAAAGAGAGGCCTCACACCTTTGAGGACTTATGAAGACCAGAAGTGGAGTGTTCTAGAGCCTGACCATGGGCAGATAACTTCCTGAACCTGAGCAGTAACCTACTTTAACCATTTTAGTATTGAAACTCCCAATAAGCATTCTGAATAGGACGTCATTTGCTGGGGATTTTCCTACTTTTATTTTACATTGGTTCATTGATTTTCTTGTGATTTTTTTTCATAGATTTCTTCTTAAATTTTAACAGGTTATGTCTTTCCCCTCTAACTCTGGGTGACTTTCTTGGTTGTGTCTTGGCACTTCTGTGTTTCCCCCAGGACCCAGAACATCTTTGTGTTTGATGGATATCTTTGAATGCATTGATTTGAATGCAGCTCAAGTGTAAGTTCAGCTGGGGGTTTACAGATACCTTGAAAGAAAAATTCATGTCTGAGTCTCCTTCTCCACCCCTCATGGGCCTGGAACAGTGTTGCCATAGAGCAGATGCCCAAAAAATATATGCTGATTGACTGACATAACACTTACTGTTTTATTCTGACCAATGCCTCCCTACCTATAGGGAAACAACTCCTGCTGGCAGTCACCTGTGAACATCTGTTATTTCAGAAATGGCTGCTTCTCAAGTGGTTTCTCCAAAAGTTAATGCTAATACCATCTAACTGCCCACTTGATATCTCCTCTTGGATGTCTAACTCAACACACCCAAAACAGAACTCCTTATCTTTTCTTCCCCATTCTACTCAATTCACAGTCTTCCCATCTTGGGTAATGACAACCCTATGCTTCCAGATGCTCAGGTCCAAAACTCTGTAGTTATCTTTTATGCCACTCTTCTTCTTGCATCCCCTCCCCCATCTGCATTAAATTTTGTTACTTTATGTGCATAATACATCCACAATCTGACCACATCTCAGCACTTGCACTGATAACACCCTTGTCTTGGCCACTATTATCTCTCTCCAATATTTCTGTGATGGCCTCATCAGCAGTCTCCTTGGTTCCACACTCATCCCCTCTCTAGTCTATTCTCATTATAGCAGCCAGGAGCATCCTCTGAACACTGAGTCAGATTATGCAACTCTGCTGCTAAAACCCCTATAATTCCTTCTGCACCCACTTCCAGAATAAAAGGCAAAGTCCATAGTTGGGCCCTTCTGTACCTCTGTGGCCTAATTTGCAACTATTTCTTGCTCAATCTACCCAAGTGACATTGGCCTCCTTGTTCCACAATCATGCCAGGCACCCCCATCTCTCCCCATGAGGTGACTGTTCTCTCTGCCTGGAATGTTATTTTCTTCATGTGCCCCATGGATAATTCCCTTGCTTCCTGCACATCTTTGCTTAAATGCCATCTTCACAGCTTCTCTCTGTCACCACTCAATTTAAAATTTCACCATCTCACAAGAACCTGTAACTTCTTTCTTACCCAGTCCTAATTTTACCATAGCATTTACCTCATTTTCACATAATGTATCAATTATTTGTTTATTATGCTTATTGGTCTTATCTTTTCCCAACCAGAATGTAAACTGGGCCTGGATTTTTATCTCTTTTGTTCACTAATGTTTTCCTAGTGCCTAGACTATCTAGTAATTGTTAAGAAAGAAGGAAGAAAAGGAAGGAAGGGAGAGAGGGAGAGAGAGGGAAAGAAAGATACTTTCATTTTGTTGGAGGCCCTAAATATTAAAACTGAATTTGTCAAGCCAAAATCAAAGTAAGTCCACATTGAATGAAGAACACAAAATTTTTGAGAAATAGTAAAAGAGGCGCTTCTCACACATCAATTTTTTCTGATTGAACTCTATATAAGTGATCTGTAGTCCCTGATCATATTGATTAAATGGCTTCCTGCCTAATCAGCCCTCCATCAGTTATTATTTATGCTCTCACCTATTGGTGAATGGCTTCCTATGGCTCCTTCTCAGGCCTTCAGAGCTGACATAAAGTTCTGAGGAGGGTGGAAGAAAACCATAACCTAAACAGAGGTTGAGAAAATCTTAAGGTGGTCAAGTGTCCCCATTGGAAATGTCCCATGGAAACCATGTCCTTTGTCAGGGTACTGATGTAGGTGAGCCTGCTGTTATGCCATCACACCTGATCTAGGAGCTGCTGTTTCCTGTGGTGAGGAGGCAGATACAAGAAAGATGTGGATAGGTTGGAAGCTATTCCTGCTCAACAGTAATATCCTCCTCATTTCCACAACATCTCTGAGTGTTAAAGGGGGGAAATCAGGGGTCAGTGCCAGTTCTATGACTTGCTATGAAGATGGTCCTTTGAGCACTCCCAAAGGTAGGATGGAGGTGAGCTCAGCCTGTTGACATCTTCCAGCCACTTAGTATCTTATCTCTTTGAGTGGGGTCCAAGTATACCTGTGTTGCACTGATTCAGGTCCTTATGGGTTAAGTTATTGAAAGGCTTCTATATGGTTCCAAAAGGCAAAGACTACATATGAGAGTGGTTTCTTGAGATGAAAGTGATTGTGAGGGTTTTAAAACATGGTCACTAGTTCACTACTTCTTGGACTCATCTTTCATTGGCAGGTAGGGTCTATGTCCCCTCTTTTATATCTGGACAGGTTCTGTGACCATGTGTACCAATAAAGAAAGGTGTAGTGATGCTATGTGACTTCTAAGGTTAGATCATTAAATGTCATGCACCTTCTACCTTGTTTGTGGAAACACTTATCTTGGAGCCCTGAGCCACCATGTAAAGAGTCTGACTATCCTGAGGCTGCCATGCTGAAGAGATCACATGGAGGCCCTTCAAATGACAGTCCCAGCTGAACAAACTCACCCTTAAGGCTTTCTAACCAGGCACCAGATCTGTGAGTGAAGAAACTCCCCTGGGAGTGAGCCCACCAAGCATTGTGGAGCAGCTGTGCCCTTTCCAAATTCTGGACATACAGAATCCTAGAACATAATCAAATGAGTGTTTTTTAACCCTGGCTGGTTTGGCTCAGTGGATTGAGTGTCGGCCTGCGAGCTAAGTGTCGCTGGTTCGATCTTCCAGTCAGGGCACATCAGAGAAGGAAAACTCTGATTCCAAAAAACCTCCGCTGCCTTGCGGCATACCTCTTCAGGGGAAAGGCTAAGGGAGTAAACCCCGACAGAAAATCCGGAGCCAGAGTCCCTAAGGCAGTTTGACGTTGTAGTCAACACCGGCAACTCCTGCGGCGCACCTGAAGCCAAGCTGTATTGACTCCGTCTTTCCCTTGGATCCTTCAGCTGCGAAGAGAGGGGGGGTCTGCAGCATGGGCAACAGCAGACCCTCCATATCACCCTGCCCAGGCTCTGTAGCTTCAGCTTCACTGGAGAGGACACTCCAGCGTCATCGCAAGATGTCGATTCAACACGGGAGGAGACAGATACCGTGTCACTCCTGAGTCGGACTGCACAACCATTCTCAGCGGTGCAGATAGACTCTTAAGAAGCTACACCATCGTCTCTCGAGACGGACAGCTGCCGACGACGGCGACAAGGTTTTGTAGTAGATTGGCAGCAACACAAAACTGGAACTGTGGCATGTGGGAAATATACCAGCTTTGGAGTCAGTTATAGGTCAGTTCAAATGTTAACTCCCACTTGGATAGCTCTGTGGCCCAGGATAGGGTCTGACACAGCTTTAAAGTGGGAAAAGTATCACCTATATTTTAGGTTGATGTGAGGGTTAAATGAGGTAATATCATGTATTACCTCAGTATAAACAAGGCCTGCAATGTATTAGACATTTGCAAAAAGAAAATCTTAGCTTACATTTTCTTTCCTTCCCTTCCACTTTAGGAAGAAAAAAATAAAAGTGTGGTTATGTCTGTGTTGGAAATGTATCGTTTCAAATTGTGTCCCAAAGTGGGTCATTCTGCATCAAAGTTGTTTTATCACTTGTCCCAGTGCCCTGCTTGCCTGTCCCAGCTCCTTTAGACAGGGCCTGCTCTCTACAAAATTAGAGCTTATCCCAGGGCCTAGCTTAAAATAGTTGCTCAATAACTGTTGTCAACAAATGTGTTGAAGAAATGTCTACAAGCAGAAACCTGAACATGTTGTATGGCTTCATGGTGGGTTAAGGGTGTACAGAAATTATATCTCTAAAAATTAAGCTTGATTTTTAAATGTCAATGATCAACAAGACCCAGATTTTGGCACTCAGCTGCCAGAGATCGAATACTGGCTCTATTTTTTATTGGCTGTGTGAACTTAGGCAAGTTATATAACCTCTCTGTGCCTACATTTCTCTGTCTATCAAAGGGGAGAAAAATAATGGTACGTACCTAAGAGGTTTGTTGTGATGAGTCAACACCATGCATAAAGCACCTGTAACAGTGGCTGGCTCATGGTAATCCTTTATTGTTACTCCTCAAAGTATGGTCCTTGGGACCAGGAACATCCACATCGCCTATGAATCTATTAGAAATGCAAAATCTTCAGGCCTGAATTCAGACTGATCACGTCAGGATCTGCATTTTAACAATATTCACAGGTGATTCACATGCTTATTAAAACTTGAGAAATGCTGCTGTAATAAGCCTTAGCTATTATTATGGTGTAGAATTGGCATGCATTTGGAAAAACATTTTTCTAAAAATTTTCTGCAGCTCTAACCTGCAGGGTTTTACAAAATAAAATGACTTTGGGATTAGGCCAAATGAACAATGCCAAGGGCTGCCATACTTTGTCCAGCAACATTCTCCTCTTCTTCCCTTCCCACTATACTCCATCCTTCAGTATTTCCTCTCTTCTCACTTACAGGCTAATGCACATCTTGCCAGGTGGCTCCTGGCTTATTCCTGGGCCTGATCACTCTCTGTAGTTCAAGTGTGGTTTATTGTCTGTTGCTCACTCCTGGTAAAAGGCAATAATATCATCTGGAGGATCCTATCCACAGAAATTTGTTTTGCATTTGTTATAGACTTCCACCTTTGTTACACCTGTAATTTTATCTCAAAGTACCAACCCATTAAAACATGTTTTTATTTTTATAAAGATTCTGACAGCTTCACAATTAACATTTCTGCCACATTTATGCAGAAATAAGCATTATGGCCGATTTGTGAATTGGTTCATTCAGTAATATAAACTTCTTTAATACATGCTTATCACTGGGGAGACAGTTATTCAAATGGTTTTTGCAATGAAGATAATCCAAAACTATTGCAAGCTGGCTTATTAAAATTTCATTAATGGAAGGGCAGACTGAAGGTCACCCTGAATGTTCCTTGTGTAAGTTCCAGCAAAGTAGAACTAAAGATCACAAGTGATCATTTGCTGCTCTTGTTGTGTTTATGCAAATGAACAGGATAAATTAAAAATGGACTTAATGCAGTCCCTTTAATGACAAGGAAGCTAATCTTAGGGAGAAAAATTGTTATTCAGAGAAAATCACAATGATCAGTGGCAGACTATAAAGTAGTGCAGCTAACCATCTTTAAAGGTTCTTTTCATTTAAAATATGTTTTCATTTGAAAGTTAAACTATGTCTGTGGTATCATCAAAGATATTTAATTTACAGGCAAGAAGAATGTCAAATGCCTTGCAACTGGATGTCTTTCCAATAAGACAGTCTTACAGATTTAGAGACTTGTTTGTGGATGATGTTACAGAAATTAACATTTGTTTTCTGTTTTCAAAGGGCATAAGCCTATGATCTCATTACCTGAGTGATTGTCTGTATGTATAGGCCTCACTTAATACTGTCTGCAGCGCTGCCTCCTGAGACTCAATGGTTTGGCTGAACTAAGTGGCTGGGTTGGTGAAGAATGGGGTGGTCTGTGGACTTCACTTTACAAAACTGGTTTCTCTTTTTCACCCTAATGGCTTGGACAGAAAGGGCCCAGAGGTCTGAGAGGGGGGAAACCTAAAATACTTTCCTTAGCCCAAACTAAGTATAATGGGCAAAAGTGTTTTGGACAGGTGTGATGTGCCTGGCACACCTTCCTCCAAAGAAGACCTTTTCTTCCCTAATGTGGGAAATTGAAAAATTAATACCTGCTTTCTCTTATCTAGTGGTTATGGATTGAATGATGTCTTTTAACCCTGTTGCCAAATCTGTTGCCCCCAGAATGCAACAAGGATGCCAGCCTGTTAAACCAAGCACGCCGTTGTCTGGGGACAGCCAACTGACCTTAAGTCTGCACGATCCTTCCCCATGTGGGAAGGCCACCCTCTCCTCCACATCCCCACTCTTATTAGGGATTTCTGGACCCAAGGGTAGGTAGGACAATGACCATGTCCAGATCGAAGCAGCTAGAGGAGGTCGAGACCTTCGCCCATTGTCCTTTATAAGATTATAAAGGGTCTTAAATCTGAGAGGGAGGGATTGTTATTTTTTATTGTTAAAATAATTAATTAATCATTTATTTATTTAAAAAAAGAAGAAGAAGAATATATGAAAGGGTGATGCAGGAGAGCTTGTATGTATGACCCATGGGCATGGACTTGGGGGGTGGATTGCTGGGGGAGGGGTGGTGCTGGGTGGAGGGGAACAAAGGGGAAAAATTGGAACTATCGTAACAATATAATCAGTAAAATATACTTAAAAAGGAAAGTTATTTACAATCAAATAATATGCATTTTAGTATGAAGTAGTCAAATATTTTTACCTGTAATATGATGATTGTGAAAGTATCAACTGCAAACTCAGCCCTATAGTGGGCAGAATTTTATGTGGCAATTTGAATATCTTGAGTAATTCTGCCAGTTGTGATGTGATTTTTCTGAAATCCAGACAAGTCTTGGAGAACCAGTGATATAGAGTAAGAATCAAGAGGATGCCAAATGTTACTGGAAAAGCTAGGGAGGAAAATGGAGGGGATTAAGATTCCTCTGGAATTTCTAGTCCAGGTGACTGAGAGGAGAGTGCTGCCTCACCAAAAACATTAAACTTGAGAAGAACATAAGGTTTGGTGGAGATAATCCCATGCAGGTAGAGGATGCAGTTCAATGGTGACTTTGGATAAACTGAGTTTGAGTTGCCTAGTGGACCTCTCCATACAGTGTTCAGGAATTTTCTGGAAATCCATCACCAAACACAGCATCAAATGTGGCAAAGTCTGAGTAAAACAAAGAATGAGAAGCCACTGAATTTGGCAATATGTGACTTGAGAGGGCCGAGGTAGTAAAGTTGTGAGGGATGAAGAGAAACACAGAAAAGGAAAGCATTAGAAGTTAAGGGAGATTCAAGATGGCAGAGAAATAAGCAGAAGCTACACTAACCTTCTCCCAGGACAGATCTGGAATTACAATTTAGTTGTGGAGAATTCATCCAGAATAACCAGCTGAACACTAGCTGGAGAGAAGCCTTATAACCATGGACAGACATAAGAGGCTGCTTCATCACAACGTGACTGGTAGGAAGTGCAGAGACATGAGAGGGCTGACTGGGTCCTATGGACAGCAGCTGAATGAATGAATAAACATCTCATCAGCCAGGGGTTCCCCCTAAGAAGATGGAGTCTAAATCCACAGCTGGACTTTTCAGCCTACAGCAACAGAGCTGAGAGTAAAACAGCATCTGGCTATGAAAAGCAAAAGTCACAGAATTTTTGGCCAGCTTGAGAGAGATGGCTGGAGACACAGAGAGATTCTAAAAAGAATGACGCATTAAAATACATCAGCACTCACTTATCCCAGGCTCCAGCAGAGGGTGAAGAGTGGACTAGAGACACTTAAGAAGAATTTGGGGTGGGGGAGGAAAGATGGCAGTGAAGTAAGTAGCAGTGTTGGCTGCTTGTGCCCATTGTAGAAGGATTTGGAGTACAAATATGGAGCAGAGAGTGAGTGAGAGAGGCTTTCAGTGAGGGCAAACAGGAATGGGAGCATGGAAACAGTGTAGGAGAAGGCAAAAACCATGTCCTGCACTCTCCAAGTGAAGTCATTGGGCTTTTCAGCCCAACACCTCTGCTTCACCACATAGGGTCAGCCACTGACTGGCTCATTAGCCAAGATCTTCCTGGAAAATCTGCTCCCACCATAGGCACCCTGTCCAGTGACATCTGGGAGGGAGTCAGAGAGAAGGTTTGGTGAAACAGCTGGAGGTGCAGGAAGACAGAGTCCAGCCCTGACTGTGAGAGACTGTGTGAATTTTGGAGTGGGGGAGAGTATGGACATTGGGGCCCCCAGGGACTGGTGTTAAAGCATGGGGGTCACATAAAGACTCTATTAGAAGAAAAGCTGAGGTGGAACTTGAGACTTGGTAAGGAGCCTTGGTCTTGTAAGCCTGTACATTGGCACAAGGGCTCTGCAAGACAAAAACTCAGAACAAAGCCACAGAGAGGGGCCCACATATCATAGGAATAACAGAGAGATAGAAAGAGGAGCAAGGAATAGAAAACCTATTTGAAAAAGTAATGACAGAAAACTTACCTGACTTGAGAAAAGAAAAAGTCACACAAGTTGAAGAAGCACAGAGGGTCCCAATGAAGGTAAACTCAATGAGGTCCATTCCAAGATGCATCATAATTAAAATGGCAACATTCAAAGACAAAGAAAAAATTCTAAGGGCAGCAAGAGAGAAACAGCAAATAACATATAAGGGAGGTCCAATAAGACTATCACAGTATTTCTCAATAGAAACACTACAAGCCAGAGGGAATGGCAAAAAATATTCCAAGCAATGAAAAGCAAAGGCCTACAACCAAAACTACTACTCTACCCAGCAAGGCTCACATTCAAAATAACAGATGAAATAAGGAGTTCCCCAGAAAAATAAAGGCAAAAAGAATACATTTCTACTAAATCAGCATTGCAAGAGATGCTAAAGAGACTACTCTAAGAAGATGAAGAAAAAGAGAGGGGAGAGAGAAAGAGAGAGAGACAGACAGAGAGAGAGAGAGAGAAGAACAAGGCACAAATGGGAAAAAATTACAATGAATAAGTACTTATTAATAATAATCTTAAATGAATTAAATGCTCCAATCAAAAAGCATAGGGTAGCTGAATGGATAAGGAAACATGACCCAGAGGGATACGATTGTGGTGGAGTAGGTAGTAGTGTTGTCTGCTTGCTCCCATCACGGAAAAACTTGGAGTACAAATACGGAGAGTAGTGAGTGCGGATTTCAGATAGCGTGAACAGGGAAGGGAGTGTGGGAGCAGTGTGAAAGAGGGCAGAAAGCTCACCCACGCTCTCAAAAGGAGTCGCTGGGTCCCCCAGCCCAGTCATAGGGCCTCCCACCTCAGTGCCGCTGTTACACCGCACCCCAAAGAGGCAGCTACATACTAGCCCATTAGCTGGGATCTGCTTGGAAACTGCTGCCTGCCATAGGTGCTGGGACCAGCAAAATCCAGAAGAGTGTCAATGAGAGGGTTTCCTTGAAAGAGCCGGAGGTGTGGGAAGGTGGAGAGCAGCCCGGACTGTGGGAAACTGTGTGAACTGAGTCTAGGTGGGGATCCCCTGGGCTGGCAAATCTGGGCTGGCAGCTCTGCATCCCAGGTGCACGCATTGTGGCACCACTAAATAAGGAAGCAGAATTGAGCCGGGGACAGGGGCACATGCAGGAAGGTTGCTGCAGAGGTGCAGACTTGGTGAGAATCCCAGACAGGTGAGCAGTACACACAGGCGAACAGTGGAATGCTGCCAGTCAGTAACGGACGCGGCCCGGAGCTGTGGCTTGGAGCACAGACTTTTTGGGAGGAAGAGCAAACACAGGACCCAAGGCTGCATGGAGACTAGGGACATGTTCACTGGCTTGCCAGCAGAACTACATTGCTAGACAAGCCTGAGGGTTACTGGAGGGTGTCACAGGACAAGTGGGGAGAGACCCAACTCAGTGTGGCTCACAACAGAAAGCTACAGCAGGCCCACGAGTGAAAGAAAAACAGCCACAGAAACCAGCCAGATCTCCTCACAGCCAGCCAGCCAGAAAAGATTTGAAACCCACGGAATTTGGACCAGGGTGGATCTAGAAAATGAAGACTGGGCCCAAAGGTTGGACTGAGTAAAAAGTCTTTCATTTTTTTCTTTTTCTTCCCTTTTTTCCTTTTCTTCCCTTTCCTTTTCTTTCTCTTCCCTTTTTTCCTTCCTTTTTAAAAAACTCTTTCTTTGATCTGTTTCCTACCTTCTCTTCCTCCTATCCTTCTTCTTTAATTTTTGTTTGTTTGTCTGTTTTGTTTATCCTTCCTTTCACACTAAAAATATAGCATAAAACTGCTACATAAACCTAATACTATACACTTTCACCTTCTCACTTCATTCTACATTCTTCCTTCTCTTTTTTAACATACAATGTAAACATTACTTACTGATTCACATAGCCTTGACCCTACTTGCAACTATTATTATTCTATCATCTTCCCTTGCAAAAATCATCTTTCTTTCATTTAAAACAACTCTTATCTGTTTCTCCTATAGTATAATAGCCTTAACCTCTCTACATTTATATTAATACTATCTCATTTGGTACCGAAAGTGGGATTATGGGTGGGGATATTTCTGAGGGTCTAGGTTTCTTGCCTGGGTTGTGTGTTTATGTTATAACAGCATTTCCACCAAAGAACTCAAGACAAGGTGGGCAGAGTGACTCTCGATCAACTAACCAGAGGGAAGAATCCACCAAAGAGTAACTGAAATACAATCAGACAGCTTAAACAAATGGCATAAAGGGCATCCTGAAAGCGTCAGGCTCAGGAGATCAAAGAGACTGCACCACTGAATCCCACAGGTCTCCTATACAGATTCTCATACCACGAAGGCGGGAAATCAAAGCAGAATAAACAAAAACAAACAAGAAGAATTCAACATGGGGAGACACAGAAACAACCTCCCAATGAAAGGAAAAGAAGAATCCCCAGAAAGAAAGATAGATGGAATAGAAATAAGCCAACTATCAGACATGGAATTCAAAAGAATCGTAATAAAGAAGGTCAATGTTCTTGACAATTTCAAATAAAACTATGACGAATTCCAGAGAAATTACAAGGAACTCCAAGGAAACGACAAAGAATTGCAGGGAATATACAAGGAACTTACGGAGAACTACACCAGCATAAAAAAGGACATAGAAACTATTAATAAGAACCAGGAAGAAATGAAAAATACAATTTCTGAACTGAAGAACACAGTAGAATCAATCAAAAGCAGGCAAAACGAAGCAGGGGATTGGATCAGTGAGTTAGAGGACAATGTAGAAGAAAATTGCCAGAAAATAAAACAAAATGAAAAAATATTTAAAAATAATGAAGAGGGTTTAAGAGAACTGCAGGACAACATGAGACTAAACAACATTAGAATCATAGCAATACAAGAAGGAGAGGAGGAGCAAGGGATAGAAACCTGATAGGAAAAGTAATGACAAAAAATTTTCATAACCTGATGAGAGAAAAAGTCATGCAAGTCCAGAAAGCACAGAGGGTCCTATTGAAGATGAACCCAAAAGGGCCCACTCCAAGGCACATCATAATTAAAATGGCAACATTCAAAGACAAAGAGAGAATCCTAAAAGCAGCAAGAGAAAAACAGCAAATAACATAAAAGGGAACTCCGATAAGGCTATCAACTGATTTCTCAACAGAAACACTACAAGCCAGAAGGGAATGGCAAAAAATATTCCAAGCAATGAAAAACAAAGGCCTACAACCAAGACTATTCTACCCAGCAAGGCTCTCATTCAAAATAGAAGGTGAAATAAGGAGTTTTTCAGACAAGTAAGACTAAAAGAATACATCCCATACCAAACCAGCATTGCAAGAGATGCTAAAGGGAATGCTTTAAGAAAAAGAAGAAAAAAAGAGAGGGAGAGGAACAGAGGTACAAAGAGAAATGAATAAATACACGTCAATAATAGCCTTAAATGTAAATGGATTAAATGCTCCAATTAAAAGACATAGGGTAGTGGAGTGGATACAAAAACATGATCCACATATATGCTGTCTACAAGAGACACTCCTCAAAACCAAAAATTTACACAGACTGAAAGTGAAGGGATGGAAAAAAGTATTCCAAGCAAATGGACATGAAAAAAAAGCTGGGGTAGCAATACTTATATCAGACAAAACAGATTTCACAACAAGGGCCATAAAAAGAGACAAAGAAGGACATTTCATAATATTTAAGGGAACAATCCATCAAGAAGATGTAATCCTGGTAAACATATATGAACTCAACATAGGAGCACCCAAATATATAAGGAAAATATTAGAAGACTACAAGAAGGATATCTACAGCAAAACACTCATAGTAGGGGACTTTAACACCCCATTATCAACAATAGACAGATCTTCAAAGCAAAGAAACACCAATGATATTGAGGCATTGAACAACACACTAAACCAAATGAACTTAATTGATATATAAAGAAGTTTTCACCCCAAAGAAGAAAAATATACATTGTTTTCAAATTCATATGGGACATATTCAAAGATAGACCACATAATAGGACACAAAAGAAACTTCAACAAATTCAAAAAAATTGAAATTATATCAAGCATCTTTTCAGATGACAGTGCCTTGAGACTAGAAATCAACCTCTAAGAAAAAAATCAAAGATATTCAAACTCATAGAGAATGAATAACATGCTATTAAATAATGAATGGGTTAACAATGACATCAAGGAAGAAATCAAGACGTTTCTGGAAAGTAATGATAATGAACACCCAAAACCTATGGGACACAGCAAAAGCAGTCCTGAGAGGAAAGTTCATAGCAATACAGGAATACCTGAAAAATACAGAAAAATCTAAAAAAAAAAAAAAAAAAAAAATCTAACCCTACAGAACTAGAATCACAACAACAAACAAAGCCTAGTGCAAGTAGAAGGAGGAAAATCATCAAGATCAGAGCAGAATTAAATGACAGAGACTAAACAAACAATTCAAAAGATCAACAAAACTAGAACTGGTTCTTTGAAAAAATAAACAAAATCGACAAGCCTTTAACCAGGCTTATAAAAAAAAAAAAGAGGACCCTAACAAAGAAAATCAGAAATGAAAGAGGAGGAATCACGACTGATACCACAGAAATACAAAGGATTGTAAGAAATTACTACAAACAATTGTATGGCAAGCAATTTGACAACCTAGATGAAATGGACAAATTTCTAGAAACATACATTCTTCCAAAACTGAATCAAGAAGAAGTAGAAAGCCTCAATAGACCAATAACAAAGAGTGAAATTGAAACAGTAATCAAAAATCACCCGGCATGCAAAAGCCCTGGACCAAATGGCTTCACGGGTGAGTTTTACAAAACATTTAGGGAAGAACTAACTCCTACACTTCTCAAACTATTTCAAAAAATCCAAGAAGAGGGAAATATCCCAAACTCTTTCTATGAAGCCAGTATTACCCTAATTTCAAAACCAGGTCAAGACACAACAAAGAAAGAAAACTACAGGCCAATATCACTGATGAACATAGATGTTAAAATCCTCAACAAAATATTGCCAAACAGGATTCAGCAACACATTAAAAAGATCATACGCCACAATCAAGTGGGATTCATCCCAGGGATGCAAGGATGGTTTAATATTCGCAAATCAATAAATATAATACACCACCTAAACAAAATAAAGAAAAAAATCACATGATCATATCAATAGATGCAGAAAAAGCACTTGATAAAGTACAACACCTATTTATGATGAAAACACTCAGTGAAACGAGAATAGAGGGAGCATACCTCAATATAATTAAGGCTATACAGAAGAAACCTGAAGCCAACATCATACTCAATGGACAAAAACTGAAAGCATTCCCCCTGAGATCAGGAACAAGACAAGGATCTCCACTATCTCCACTCCTATTCAACACAGTGTTGGAAGTTCTAGCCACAGCAATCAGATAAGAAAAATAAAATAAAAGGCACCCAAATTGGGAAAGAGGAAATAAAACTGTTATTATTTGCAGATGACATGATAGTATACATAGAAGACCCTATAGACTCCACTGAAAAACTCAACATAATAAATGAATTTGGCAAAATAGCAAGGTACAAAGTCGATATTCAGAAATCGAAGGCATTTCTGTACACCCACAATAAAATATTAGAGACAGTAATTTTTTAATAAATCCCTTTCACTATAGCAACAACAACAACAACAAAAAAGTACCTAGGAATAAACTTAACCAACAAGATTAAAAACCTGAAGAAAGAAATTAAGGACAATACAAAAAAAATGGAAGCAAATACCACGTTCATGGATGAGAAGAATCAACATCATTAAAATATTCATACTACCCAAAGCAATGTACAGATTCAACGTAATCTCTGTTAAAACAGCAATGACATATTTCATAGACCTAGAACAAATACTTCAGAAATTTGTATGGAACCAAAAAAGGCCCAGAATAGCCAGAGCAATCTTGAGACAGAAGAACACAGCAGTAGAAATCACAATACCAGACATCAAACTATACTACAAAGCCACTGTGATCAAAACAGTCTGGTACTGGCATAAGAACATTCATATAGGTCAATGGAACAGAATAGAGAATCCAGAAATAAATCCAGGACTATATGGTCAACTAATATTTGTCAAAGAGGGAAGGAGCATAAAATGGACTGAGAAGAGCCTCTTTAACAAATGGTGTTGGGAGAACTGGACAGGGACGTGCAAAAAAAATTAAACTAGAGCACCAACTACACTACACACCAGAATAAACTCAAGATGGACTTAAATGTAAGCCATGACACCATAAAAGTCCCAGAGGAAACCATAGGCAGGAAAATTTCAGATATTCCATGTAGACATATTTTCACTGATACATCTCCTAAGGCAAGGGAAATAAAGGAAAGAATAAACAAATGGTACTATATCAAACTAAAGAGTTTCTGCTCAGCAAAAGAAAATATTAGCAAGATGAAAAAAAAACCAACCATATGGGAAAACATATTTGCCAATAGTACCTAAGACAAGGGACTCATCTCAAAAATATCTAAAGAACTTACACATCTCAACACCAAGAAGACAGACAGTCCAATTAAAAAATGAGTAAAGGACCTGAAAAAACACTTCTCCAAGGAGGATACACAGAGGGTTTATAGACACATGTAAGAATGCTCAACATCACTAACCATCAGAGAGATGCAAATAAAAACCACAATGAGATACCATTTTACACCTGTCACAATGGCCATCATCAACAAATCAACAAACAACAAGTGCTGCTGAGGATGTGGAAAAATGGGATCCCTAGTGCACTGTTGGTGGGAATGCAGACTGATACAGCCACTATAAAAAACAGTGTGGAATAACCTCAAAAAACTAAAAATGTACCTGCCTTTTCAACTAGTGATTCCACTGCTAGGATTATACCTGAAAAATCCTGAAACCCCAATTCAAAAGAAGTTATGCACCCTAAGTTCATAACAGTGCTGTTTACAATAGCTAATTGTTGAGAACAGCCTAAGTGCCCATCTGTAAATGAATGGATTAAAAAACTGTGGTACATTTACACAATGGAGTACTATGTTGCAGAAAGAAAGAAGGAACTCCTGCCATTTGCAATAACATGGATGGAACTAGAGAGAATTATGCTTAGTGAAATAAGCCAGGCAAAGAAAAAATATACCATATGATATCACCTAATACAGTAGACTAAGGAACAACACAAACAAATGAACAAAATTGAACAAGGAACGGAATAACAGTTATCAGAGGGAGGGTGGAGGGAGAGAAGGGGGATAAGTGAGGGAAGGGTTTAATCAAAGAACATGTATAAATGATTCATGAACATGGACAACAGGATGGGATACGACTGTGGGAGAAGGGGTGGGCTTGGTGTGGGGGAGCCATGGGGTGAAAACAGGACATGACCCATATATATGCTGTCTACAAGAGACCCACATCGAAACAAACAATCTACACAGACTGAAAGTGAAGTGATGGAAAAAAGTATTTCAAGAAGATGGACATGGAAAAAAAAGCCGGGGTAGCAATACTTACCTCAGACATAACAGATTTCACAGCAAAGGGCATAAAAAGATAGAAAGAAGGACGTTTCATAACACTTATGGGAACAATCCATTAAGAAGATATAACCCTTGTAAAAATATATGCATCCAACATGGGAGCACCCAAATATATAAGGAAAATCTTGGAGAACTTCAAGGAGGATATCGACAGCAACACACTCATAGTAGTGGATTTTAACAACCCATTGTCAAATGGACATATCTTTGAAGCAAAGAAACACAAAAGATATTGAGGCATTGAACAACACTCTAGATCAAATGGTCTTAATTGATATATACAGAACTTTTCACCCCAAAATACACATTCTTTTTAAGTGCACATGGAACATTTTCAAAGGTAGACCACATGGTAGGACACAAAACAAGCCTCAACAAATTCAATTAAATTGAAATTATATCAAATATCTTCTCAGATCACAGTGGCTTGAAAATGGAAATCAACCTCAAAGAAAAAACTCAAAAACATTCAAACTCATGCTATTAAATAATGAATGGGCTAACAATGACATCGATGAAGAAATCAACAAGTTTCTGGAAACAAATGATAATGAACATACAACAGCCCAAAACCTATGGGACGCAGTGAAAGCAGTCCTGAGAGGAAAGTTCATAGCAATAGAAGCCTACCTAAAAACGATAGAAGAATCTCAGATAAAAAATCTAACACTATAGCTACAAGGACTAGAGGAACAACAACAAAAGCCTAGAGCGAATAGAAGGAAGGAAATCATCAAGATCAGAGGAGAATTAAATGACATAGAGACTAAACAAACAATTCAAAAGATCAATAAAACCAGGAGCTGGTTCAAACAACAAATGCTGGCAAAGATGTGTAGAAAAGGGGACCCTAGTGCATTGTTGGTGGGAATGTAGACTGGTGCAGCCACTGTAGAAAAAAGTATGAAATTTCCTCTGAAGAACTAAAAA
The DNA here is from genome assembly GCF_987537825.1 of Furipterus horrens. NCBI lineage: Eukaryota > Metazoa > Chordata > Mammalia > Chiroptera > Furipteridae > Furipterus > Furipterus horrens. Next base: position 48,875,914 of record NW_028327182.1, read on the forward strand.
TGGAACTGCCTTTTGATCCAGCAATCCCATTGCTGTATTTATACCCAGAGAATCCTGAAACACCAATTCAAAAGAACCTATTCACTCCTATGTTCATAGTAGTGCTATTTATAATAGCCAAGCACTGGAAACAACCTGAGTATCCATCAGTGGATGAGTGGATCAAAAAACTGTGGTACATTTACACAATAAAATACTATGCAGCAGAAATAAAGAAGAAACTCCCACCTTTTGCGACAGCATAGAAGGAACTGGAGAGTATTATGGTAAGTGACATAAGCCAGGTGGCGAAAGACAAATACCATATGATCTCACCTAATGCAGGAACCTAATGAACAAAACAAACAAATGATGACTTCCAGCCTCTCTCTCACAACTAAGAAGGAATACAACTACCTGAAAACTAGAGACAACCAGAAATTCCATAAAATCAAGCTGCATGGAAGGTCCACAAAGATATAAAGAAGAAATACTCATCCAGACTGTAAGGAGGGGCGTAGCCGGGCAGAGAGGATGCAGTGTGGTGGTGGCAGTGGCAGCAGCAGCAGCAGGCTGGCAGAAAGCAGTCATGCATTTTAAAAAGTAAGGAGGGACACCTGGGGAGTGCTCCCAGCACCAGACCAGCCCCTGCAGCCCACAGTTCCAGTGCTGGGGAAATCAAACCGCATTGCTTTTCACTGTGAAAACCAGTGGGGGTTGGAGTGGAGAAAGAAACTGCGAGTCTCTCAGCTAAGTCCACTTGTTTAAAGGCCACCAATGGTCCTAGAACATCCGCAGACCCACCCACTCTTGGAAAGATGGCCTAGGGCAACAGCTAGAGAGGCTCCAGTTCCATACAGAAGTGGGAGAAGTGCCTGGAAAAGGGGTGAGTGCTGAGAAAGTGGCATTGTCCCCTCTCAGACCCCTCTCCCACATACAGCGCCACAACTGATGAATACCTAAGGCTGCACCCCTTACAAACTAACAGGTTTGACAGCTTTACCTAAGACACAGAGGCAAACAAACACAGGAGCCAGTCAAAATGAGGAGACAGAGAAGTATGGCCCAAAAGAGGGAACAGTTCAAGGTACCAGTGGGAGCACTAAGCAACGAGGAGACAGCCAACCTAACAGACAAGGAGATAGCCAACCTAACAGATGTAGAGTTCAAAACACTGGTGATAAAGATGCTTACAGGCTTGACAGATATGCTTAAGTATTGCAAACGCATAAGGGAAGAAGTGAAGGCTGTGCTAAATTAAATGAAGGAAAATCCACACAAAACCAATGGTGAAGAAAAGAAAACAGGGGTTCAAATCTATGACTGGGAACATAAGGAAGGAAAAAACAGTCAACCAGTACAGAATGAGAAAACAAGAATTGAAAAAAATGACGAGAGGCTTAGGAACCTCTGGAACAACTTTAAATGTCCCAACATTCAAATTGTAGGGATACCAGAAGACGAAGAGGAAGAGCAAGAAATTGAAACCTTACATGAAAAAATTATGAAGGAGAACGCCCCAAATTTGCTGAAGGAGACATACAAGTCGAGGAAACACAGAGAGTCCCAAAGTGCTTGACCCAAAGAGGATCACACCAAGACAAAACATAATTAAAATGACAAATATTAAAGAGAAAGAGAAAATTTTAAAACCAGCAAGAGAAAAGCAGAGTTACCTACATAGGGTTGCCCATAAGACTATCAGTTGATTTTTCAGAAGAAACTTTGCAAACAAGAAGTGACTGGTAAGAAGTATTCAATGTGATGAAGAGCAAGGACCTACAATAAGATTACTCTATCCAGCAAATCTGTCATTTAGAATAGAAGAACAGAAAAAGTACTTCCCAGACACGGTAAAGCTAAAGGAGTTCATCATCACCAAGCAATTATTATATGAAATGTTAAAGGGACTTATTTAAGAAAAAACAAAGATCAAAACTATGAACATTAAAATGACAACAAACTCACAAGTATCAACAACTGAATCTAAAAAAAAAAAGAAAATCCAACTAAGCAAACCAGAATAGGAACAGAATCATATATATGGGGATCATTTGGAGGGTTATCAGCTGAGAGGGGGAAGGAGGAGAAATGGGGAAATGGGATTAAGGGATTAAGAAGCATAATCAATTGGTACAAAATAGACAAGGGGAAGTTAAGAATAATACAGGAAACGGTGAAGCCGAAGAACTTATATGCATGACCCATGGACATGAACTAAGGGGCTGGGATCACTGGAGGAATGGGGGCGGGGGACTGGGTGTAGGGGAGCAAAGGGAAAAAAAAATTAGGACTACTGTAACAACATAATCAATAAAATATACTTTTAAAAAAAGAGCAAAATAGAACCAGAGGCATGGAAACAGGGACAGACTGACAATGACAAGAGGTGAGGGGGCAGGGGGAGAAGGGAGGAAAAAAGGAGAAGAGGCTAGTCAAGGAACTAGTATAAATGACCCATGGACATGAACAAGAGTGGGAAATGACTGTGGGAGGGAGGATGCGTGCGATAGAGGAGAGCAATGGGGGGAAAATGGGACAAGTGTAATAGAAAAACAATTTTAAAAAGCTAAAAAAGAGAAGTTAATGTTGTAGGAGCAGCAAGCTTTAAATGGCTGGAGTTTTGCAAGGAATAAGAAATGAGTGTGGATACAGGTATGAATGTGTGTGTGTGTGTGTGTGTGTGTGTGTGTAGAGATAGATGGGGAAAGAGAGGTAGAGATAGTGAATTACAATTTATTTGGCATGAGTTCTATTTTAGAACTTAGAGAATTATACCCTAGCCAATATATTACAAAATTTGTTGAATTAATAAAAGCAATATCAAGATTTTATTCCTTGAGGAATTTAACTTTTATTTTTTAATATGTTTTATTGATTATACTGTTACAGTTGTCCCAATTTCTTTACCTTCTGCTCCCGTCCACCCAGTGACCCTCCTCCCTCCAGTTGTCCCCCCCCTTTTAGTTCATGTACGTTGGTTGTGCATACAGTTCTTCTCAACCTCTTCCTGTCTACTCCATTCCATCCTACTATGCTTCTTAATTCCTGTACCATCTCCCTCCCTTTCCCCCTTTCCCCTCCCTGCTGACCTCCCCCCAATATGTTCCCTGTACCTATAATTCTTTTTCCACTCTTGTTACCTACTTAATTTGCCTTTGTTTTGATTCCCTAGCTTCTGTTGTTGGTTGTTGTGATGCAGTTTTCATTTTAATGTTCATTATTTTGATCCTCCTTCTTCTAAACCAGTCCCTTTAACATTTCATATAACAGTGGTTTAGATCTAATGAACTCCTTCAGTTTTACCTTGTCCTGAAAGCACTTTCTCTGCCCTTCTATTCTGAATGACAGTTTCACTGAATAGAGTATTTGTGGCTGTAGGTTTTTGATTTTCATTCCTTTGAATATTTCTTGCCAGTCCCTTCTTGCCTGCAGGGTCTCCTTTGAGAAATCAGCTGATAGTCTTATTGGGACCCATTTGTACATAATTCTCTTCTTCTCGCTTGCTGCTTTTAAGATTCTCTCTTTATCCTTAATTTTTGACATTTTGATTATAATGTGTCTTGGAGTGGTTCTCCCTGGGTTCAGTTTTTTTGAAACTCTCTGTGCTTCCTGGACCTGTAAGTCTATTTCCTTCCCCAAGTTAGGAAAGTTCTGCTTCACTTTTTTTTTTTTCACATAATTTTTCAATTTCTAGTTCTTCTTCTTCACCTTCTGGCAACCCTATGATTCAGATATTGGCCCGCTTATAGCTGTCCCACAGGTTTCTGAACCTCTCCTCATTTTCCTCACTTTTTGTTTCCTCTTTCTGAACTGGTTGACTGTTTGTTCCTTCCCTATGTTTTGATTTGTTGCTTTGATCCCTGGTTTTCTTTCCCTCACCACTATTTTTTATGTGTTTTTATTCATTTCAGCAGGACTAGCCTTTATTCCTTCCTTATCTTGTTTAAGATCTGCTGTTAAGTTTGTAAGCATTCGTATAACCAAAGCTCTGAACTGTGCCTAAGAAATATTTCCTATCTGCTGTGCCCTTAGATTAAATATTTCCTGTCTGGTTAGCTGCGTGATTGGGGTCTCTATCATGGTCTGTGCCATCCTGACAGTTTTTTTTTTTACCTTTGCTTCCTAGGTGGGGCTGTCACACCTCCTACGCGAAGCCCCGTGCACTCATCACAACCGGGGGACCTTTCTCACCACACAGTGGCATTTTGTGTGGGAGCAAGTGTCCAAGATGGATTCCTGCCATTCATTCTCTGCTGAGAGACTGGGAGCCTTCTCCTCCATCGCCACCCCCTCCGGCCCTCACAGTCTGAGGGAATTGGTGTCTGCCTTCCTTGGCATTGGAATGAAGAGCTGACAGGTTTGGTCTGCAGCTGGGGGTGCTCCCCAGGTGTTCTCACCTCCCCTTAAATACAGTGTCTGTGCTTACCGCCATCCTGCTGCTGTCACCGCAGCTGCTGCTGCCAGCACAGCTTGACCTCTCCTCCCTGGTTTCACTCCTCCTACCCCTTCAGATGAGCACCACTTCTTTATAACTTCATATGTTGGACTTTCATGTAGCTTTATATTTTGGAACTTCTGGTTATTTCTGGTTTTGCAGTAGTTGTATTTCTTCTTAGTTGTGGAGGGAGATGGAGCATGTCAGTCTAGGCCTCCATCTTGGCTGGAAATAGAATTGGTGTTATTTTATCTGGTGACACAGTCATGACTACACAAACTCCTATTCTTCCTTAACCTGTGTCCGTAGCCTTTTCCATTAGCTCATCACTAGCAGAAAATAGGATTTCTCACCTACAGATGGTAAAGAGAAAAGAGGCTAGCCTGAACATTAGGAAGAAATTACTTGTCATGATTGATCAATTCATAGAAAACCCAAATCGCCTTTTAAGGCACAGTTGATATTTAAAGATTAGTGGGGATGTCCTCATAGAGTCATTGTTTGGCTAAATTGTCTGCATATGCAGCATGTATGGTAAATGAATGAGACATTTGCATCTAAATGGTCCATAAATAATTTGATTCTGCTCTATACAGGATAATAAACAAGCCCCCTCCCACAGTTAGACTTGTGACATGTGTGTGAATGTGGACTCCTTTCTTATTGCTTTTACTATTCTATTATTTGACAAGGTACTGGGGAAGGAGTGCATGAATCTATTAACGAGTACCAATCTCCATTATAAGCTGAGATTTGAGTGAGTTGACAGCGAAATCTTTCATAATGTGAAGCTTTTGGCCTCCAACTCTCAGGAAAATTTTTTTAAAAAGAAATGAGAAATCAGCATTGCTGCCACCGTTGCAAGTCTGCTTTGTTCCTTGGGGACAGTTTGAAGTGTTAATTGTCATCTGCTTGCTGCTTTTTATGTGAGCATTAAGTACCTATGCCTCCCATCCAGTACCTTCGTGAGTATTTATAGCATACATGTGGATGGAGCCCACGATCTGTTTCTGAATTGATACTCTGAGGATTTTAGCTAATAAGTGGACACATTCCAGAAGTAGGATCACACAGATCTTTCCCTCTGTGTCCCAGCTGATGAGTTCCAACTCTTAATCTGGAAGGCAGGGAGCTTAATGATGACACTGAGAGCTGCCAGTTTCCATTTGCAGTTACATCATGCCTGCTATGTCAAAACAGTGGCTTTTTATGGCCTCCTTAAATGAGATTTGTAATGTACCATTTTTTTAAAGGCTCCAATGAGATGGTATACCTTGAATTAAGAAAAGAAAGAAAGAAAAGAAGAAATCTATTAAATCCAGCTTCATGTGAAAGAAATATAGAAGGACAAATGTTCACATTACAAGAAAATTTATAATAAGATTCTTAAAGTAATAAATATTATATGCGGCATTTAGCATGTGATTTTGTTCATTTTTTCAGGAATGGGTTTATTGGCAAAATGCAGTCTACTTAAAGGGTTTTGGTGCTTCTTCAGAACATTCACCCATTGCTCCCAGCACACACCAGCATGGGTATAATCCAGAACTCAGATGATAATCCCAGTGGTGTCTGCTTCCAGTGCCCAGTTTTGTTCCTGGAACTCTAGACCTCTTATCTTTGCTGGGACAATAGCACAACTTCACTTACTTAGCTCTGACTCTGATCTCTTTTCAGTTTGCCTTCCTGAGCAAAGAGCCTGAAAACCAAAACCTATTATTTCCATTTTCCCTGGCATTCAGGTCTCCTCATATGATTTAGGGATTTGATCTTCTAGAAAGTACAGTGACAGAGAGGGAAAATACTGTTCCTTCTACCCTTCTGAGTTCTTGCTAAACCCCCTGTAATAAAAGAGAGATTAACAAGAGAAAAACAAACAGAAGCTTATTAACATGTAAACCTTATGCACACATGGGAGATGTCAGGAAAAATGAGTAACTCTCCAAGGTGGGTTAGAATTCAGGATTAAATAAAGGAGAACAGGGGATATAGGCCTCTTAAGGGAGAGTAAATGATTTTAAGGAAAAACTGATGGGTCCTTAGAAGAATAGATGAGAGGTAGGATAGTTTGTGACAAAGTTTGTCTTTGTGTGATGTTGACTTATAGTCTTCTCTCCTGTGATGAGTCAATCTTAACTGGTTGATGAAATTGCCAGGGCTGTTGGGGGGGGTGGTGGTGGATATATGACAGTTGAGTTCTTTTGGAGGATCTGCCTTTAGGTAGATAAGGGGAGTTCATAGAAAGCTTATCCCAGCATTTGCTGATTTTTAAGTGCCTTCAGCTCACCATAACGAATATACCAATGTGACATATTTTGGGGTGGCATGCCCTGCTACCCTTCCTTCTTCTCAGGCAGCTTGGGCAGAGTTTCTAACCCTAGTATCTGGTCCCTAGTGTCAAAGCATTGAGCAGCAGAAGGCAACAGCAGTGCTATTTCTGCTAGAAGAGTTTTGTGTTATAGTTGAATGCTCTCTGGCTTCTCTGTCCTCAGCTGTGACTCTCTGGCCCTCCCATGAACTTCCTGATTTATTTTATGTTTAAACTAACTTAAGTAGATTTTACTGTCCACAACTAAAAACTTTGACTGATATTCTTCCCCTTCCCCATGTGTCCTGGGTGGTTCACACTCTGGGCTGCTGTGTACAGCTGTGCAGACTGTTACCCACACAGCTGCAGAGGGCACCATTCACACAGATTGAACAACTTTTCTTTATGAATTACTGTCCTCTTGAAAGGCTGCTTTCTGTCCCTAAGCTCTGCTGATTCCACTGTCTTAGTTTGGGCCTCATCCCAGTTTATGCAGTAGCCACCCAAGTATGAAGAGACAATTTTCCACAAAGGGTACAACTCTCTCAGCCCATATGACTTTCTCAAAGAGATTAAAACACTTTTAGGCTATATTTTCTTTTGTCTAAACACTTAGAAAAAAATCTCCAGTGTTTTAATCATGTGTACTATTTTCTATGTTTTATGATGTTTTGACATCCTGGGGTCCTGAGGAACTGGGAAGGGACTGCCCCTTTCAAGATTAGCTAGCTAATTCCTAGAGACAACAAACAACTTGCTGTGAGCATGCCTTTGATACTCACACCAACAAACTCTGAATTTACACCATAACCCTCATTCTTTTATCAAGATCTTGAAGTCCAGGACACCAACCCCTGCCCTAAATCACTCCAGGGACAAGAATGGGACAAGTTAGAGACCATCCTTGTGGCCTAGAGCCCACTGAAATGATTCAAATACCTGCTCAGCTGTTTACTCTGCCTTACTCTGCCTCACCCCTTCCTTCCCATGAAAAACCAAAATAAAAGCTTTTGCCTTTGATGCTTTCCCCGCACTCCTCCTGCCTCTTGTTTCACCCTGTATCCTGTGTCACCCTGTGGCACGGCTTACCTTCCCTCCTCTTCAGAATTGTTAATAAACTTTTCTTTCTAATGCAGTTGTTTTTGTATCACTTCTTACCACACCTGATTAAATAAAATTCTGGATACATCTTAAAACACCAGAAAAGAAGATATTTGAACAGCACCACACAGTGTCATATTCCAAAGCCTTTTTTTCTTGTGACGAACTGGATTTCCTAAGACAGAACCCTTGTATTTTGACTGTCTTCTGCTTCAGGAAAGTTACTTATAGAATTCTCCATCAATGTACTCCTCCTCATTGTTGTACTGAAGCTTAATCCTGATGTTATGGACAGGTCACCGATTCTTAGACCCAAAGTCCCCTTCATCATTTAGTTCAGAGAACACAGGAGCAATCACAAGTAGGGCTTCCTGTGGCCTTCTAGAATCTCTAGCTTTCCTAGAATCTTGCAGGTGAATACAAAGAATAAGTTTCTAACAGGTCTCTAACTTCATTCTTATACTTGGGAAAAGCTCAAAATACCTGTATACTTTATAGCTAATCTACTAAGCCTCTAAACAATTATGGAATTTCGGGGTGATAACAAACCTTAGGAATTATGTAGTATAGATTTTTTTAAAATTATTTTCATTATTTTCTTCCTGTTCATCTGACTTTCTTCCAACTGAATGAATTCCTTCTACCATTTCCAACATTTGGTCATTCCATTGCACCTGTGTGAATGTTAATTGTTGGGTGCTCTAGTGAATGAGTTGACAAATCATAGCCTGTGGGACAAATCCAATCTGGTGCCTGCTTTTGTAAATAAAGTTTATTGAAGCAGTCACATTCATTTAGGTATTGTCTAATGCTGTTTTCACACTACATGGCAGAAATGAATAGTTGCAATAGAGGGCATATGGTCTGCAAAATCTAAAATATTTATTATTCGCTTATTAATATTTATTTATAGGAAGAGTTTGGCAACCCATATTCTAGAAAATAAAATGGGCTGGTAGTCTTGGATATTATTTACAAATTACTCATGGACAATCTCAAATTCTTCTTCTATGAAGCATTCTTTAACTATATCAGCTGCCATCAAGCTCCTTGTCAAAGCATGTCAGTTAATCATTTCTTTAACTTTGTGTTATAGCTGTGTTATATAAACCTTAATCCTGATGTCATGGACATCAAGATTGCTGTTGGTAGATAATTGTTCATGAATCTCTCATGTTTCTATACATATAGGCATGAACAACCAATTTGCTTTAGAACTATCTTTTCAGAAATGTTAATACAAGTATAGAGACAGTGACTCTTAGAGCAAATTTACTTACATTCCTGGATAGTAAAGATAGAGGGATTCCCTTCTCAGAAAAGTTGGCTTACATTCCAAGGTAAAAAATAAAATTCTTTCCCCAAAGAAGAGGTTAAGCAGTTTTTCTAGGAACGCCATATTAAGATCAGAGTCACGGAGAACACCATGCAGCTTTGAGAGGAGAAGAGGAGATCCACACGGTTTGCAAAGAGGGCAGAGGAGAACTCCATGCAGCTTTGAAAGGGCAGAGAGAGAACCGTGCATGATCCAGTGCAATATGGCACATGTTTTCCTGGACTCTAATATGGAGGCTGATGGCATTGTACCCCAGATCCTGAAGGAGACAGCTGACAGATAAAGGATGGGGAACTTCTGGGCATGTTTTTGGCTTCTAGCTTTTTAGGAAGCAAGGGAAATGTTGGGTCCAGTGGGAGAGCAGGGCTCTGAGCTGAAGTGCTCACTGTCCTCCCCAGGTTGAAATATTGTAAATAAGGACTTGTTTTCCTAAAAAAAAGAAAAATCAGAGTCACCTGATCTCAGAGTTCTTCTCCTGCAATGCAATCCCTACTCTGTGCTCAGAAATACCTGTCTTTACAACATTATCCTATTGGAATTGGGGCTCGGGGAACCTATACCAAAATGTTCTTACTGCTGTAAATAATAAGCTCAGTACATGTGGGCTCATTGTCTCCTTACTGGTCAAGTCCAACCTCAGCTACTGGGCTGCTGCTTAGGAACTGCTGGGTGCTTGAGAGTTGCTCAGTGCATGTGTAAGTACATTCGTTTTGTTTCCCTTAGTACACTGAGAAGTTCCTTCAGGGAAGGAATCAGATCTCCTTTCCATTTTCTATTTTTCAGCAACCCCAACGTACATTAGGCATGCAACAATATTTTGTTACTTAAGACAAAGAGACCCAAACATTCTTTCCTGAAGCATTCTTCTTAGTGGCTCACAGGGAATTGGGAGTATTTCTAAATTGTCATGGCTTCTTTTGCCCAAGTGCCCCCAAGACTAGGATCTAAAGGCATTCTGGTCTTGTTTTAAAGCAGAGGTAAGTTGCAGCCCACCACTGTCCACCCCGAAAACAGGCCCAGCATGTTTGTGGCCACAGGGCTGAAGGAAAATGGCCCACCAGCCAAAGAGAATTATTCATGCTTTTGGTGTCCCAGATGGGGGCAGAGTTAACAAGGGGGAACCCCCCCTCCTGAGTGATTGCTGGGGGTAGCAACTTACACCCACGTTAAAAATGAATGTACTTTATTGACTCTTTTCTCCTAGGTTTGCCAGATTTAGCAGATAAATGTACAGAACACCCAGTTCAATTTGAATTTCAGGTAAGCAAGAAATACATCAGAACATGGCAGTCTGGTTGTTGCGATTAGTGGGAGGGAGTACGGCTTCTACTGCAGCTTCTACTGTGGCTGTGCAAGCTTTGCCCACAAAGGCTCCTCCCTCCAGCCCAGTTCCTTTGGGGCATCTGCGGCCTACACTACTTGTTTGTTCATTGTCATACACGGCAGCAGCTGGACCGCCTGCCAGACTTTTGACATATGCAAATGAGTTATCTGCATATTAACCCGGTCCCAACATCCCCATGGGAAATGGGAATGGACTTTGCTTGTTCCCAGAAGAAATGTTAATGGACCTAGCACTACATATAGACTGGGGAAAAGCTGCGAAATGTAAATAATTTGTTGAATGTGTTTATGGGTAAAATTCACCCTAACCAAAATGTACGTTTGGAAAGATGTGGAGATGGTGCCTGAGTGGAAGTTCTCTTCTCCCTCTTCCCTTGCTCCTACAGGCCTCTCGAGGTGGGCCAGGAGTTTCTCTCTTACTTCTAATCCTTTTCTCTCCCTTCCCTCAATAAAGCTGGGTGTGAAAACCTCAACTATTCTCTGGGTGATTTTTCAGAGCAAAGACAGCCTGACAAGTATAACTATGAACTATGTCCCAAATTTTTCACAGGATATACTAAATTTCTTTTGTTGCTGTTGTTTATCTGAAATTCATATTGAAATGGATGCCTTGTATTGTATTAAGCACCCTTGTTCTTTCTCTTCTCTCCTTCAGAATCCATTCCACAACTAAGCCTCATGTGCAGGGTGTTGCTTCTTCTCTAAGCCAGCCCCAGCAATGATGGTTTTTCTGATTCCTTTTTTTTTTACAGAGCACCTTTCCTGGGTTAGTCAGTGCAGAGCTGGATGTTTAGGACATGGACACAGAGTTTCAGGAGACCTTTCTTGGCTTTTGCTGACTGGCCTAGACCTTCTTAAATTATTTGCAGGAAGCAGGACCATGAGCTAGGTGGTGAGCTCACCTTTTGAATAATCTGGAAGCATTTTGATGTATTGGGGTGCTTAATGTCCTATTTAAATGTGTTTTATTTTCAAATCTGTAATTCCCAGAATTGTCTGTCAATTCAGATCTAAAAATCAAGAAATGTTTATCTCTAGTGTATTAATAAAAGTTGAATTGGAACCCAAGAATAGGCAAAGAGAATAGAAATTGAATTATGTCTTAACTGGGTTGTAATCTATGCCCCAACTTTAATTCTTAACAGATGCTTTTCCCACCAACTCCCTTGCAGAGGAAGTGCAGAGTATATCTAGTCTACCTCTAGGCTGGTAAGAAAGTAGTTTAGTGATTTCCTTCTCTCTCACCCCATAGGCAAGGCTTATGTGGGGTTTAGCTCCGAGCTGCTGGGGAAAGTGGACTGATGATTCAGTCCCCACCAAGGGCCCTGAAACATGATCCCTGCTCAGGCACTTCAGGGAGATTTGCAGGAGAAATAAATGTTTCCCTGGGGATTTAGTACATAATGCTCTGTCAGGACTGGGGACAGAAATTTAAATATGAATTATCATCCCAACCTGGCAGGGATTTGCAGAATCATCCACTTCTGCACTCACAAGGAAGATTTATACAGTCCCTTTAGTGGCAGCTGGCTATGGGGATTGTCACTGTGTGACACCCAGCTCTGGGGACAATTCCACACTGGCCTCCATCAGCCAGCCCTGGTCATGGGTCATGGCTGAAGAGCTCCGGCATTCTGCCTGCATGGCCACTTCTCTCGCTCCTCTGCATGTACTTCCCTCCACCTCCATCCCCAAATGATGAAAGGAGTGAGTTCTCTCTACCGCTTGGTTGTGGGGAATCCCTGCTAAACTCCCCTCTGCTATCATTTTTTAGACTCTATTTCCTGCTTCTCCATCAGAATGTAACTGTGGCCATTTCCCTCACCTTCTTGCCAGCCTCCCTCCCTCTTGCAGAAGGACCAGCTCTCTTCTTCAGGTGAATTTATCTGCTGTTTTGTTTTCAGTGGCTTCTTTTCTTACCAGTATGAGCAGCTCTGAATTTGAGAATCTAATGGTTAGCCAAACACCTACAGAAGAATCCTTTGTGGAGAGTACTAAAAGTCAGAATTCTGTTTCCATTCCAGACCTCTTTAATCAGAATCTCTGGTTCTGGGGCCCAGAAATCAAGTTCTCTGGATAATTCTTAAGTACACAAAAGTTTGGGACCTAAAACTCTAGATTTCATATTGGAGCCTGGACTGGGCCTCTGCCTCCTGCCAAATTTCAGGCGATCGGTTTCTTCCTGCAGTGGAGTTTTTCTCTAGCACTGGCAACCTTATGCACATCTTTTAGGGTATATAGCACTGTCAGCCTTATGCATATCTTTGAGGGTATTTTAAAGGGAAGAGCAAGTACCTGGGACACCATGGGGTGCAGAATTGTCCTAAGAGAGGACATGGCCTAAAAACTAACCTGGCTCATGAATATTCATGCTGGTCATTCTGTCAGTTTTGATCACTCAGATCAATTCAAGGCATTCTCTATAAGCCTTTGTGAGAGCAGGAAATGGGTTCTGAGAATAAGAAGGTAGAAAAGAAGATAGAGGTTAAAATGAATTGACAGGCGATAGGAATTAAACTCTAACTCAATTGTGATTTTGTGAGTAAGTAACAGTAACCTGAAATTAAAGAATTAAACCATGAAGGCTCCCTTGACAACTGATCTGATAGGCCCAGAAGTAAATTTCAGGGATACTGTTGTCAGGCAGAGGCAGGGGACAGCTGAGATAAGGAGCACTGGGAGGAAGCGGGGCTGGGGAGTGATGGCCTTTTCCTTTCTCCGCAATTCAGTGAGAGAGGCTTGCTTGGTCCTTCTCAGGGCAGCACCATATGCTGAAACAATATTGAGAGCAAATTAGTTGCTAGGGCTTTTATTCACCTCCCATAGCACTTTTTTCTTTACATCCAGCTATAACTTTAAAGTGGAGGCAAAAATGAAAAGGAGAGGGAGATAATGAAACATAAGTCAAATGTAACAGCTGGCAAATTTTTGATAATTGTACTTTCTTTTGTAGTGTTTCATTTCTATTCCCTCATTTTGCATAGTAGCCCGTTGGGAGAAAAAACCCCAATAATCACATAGAATAACTCTGAAGTATTTAAGGAAACAATATCAAATGCAATTTAATGACATTTTTCATAGTAGACAGGGTAGAGATAAAGTAGCATTCTTAGTTTGCTTTTCTTGTCTTTAACATTGTAAGAAAGCCTAGAAAATTGTATATATATATATATATATATATATATATATATATATATATATATATATCAATTAAGGTTAAGTAGAATGATTCTTGATTACCTTTCTTTTTCTTGTCTTAATACCATAAAAAGGTTTAAAAAGGGAGGAGAGTATTTATTTGTAGTATAGCACTCAAGGTAAAATATTTTTATACAGTGTTGGAAAAGACAAACTCTAACTCATGTAGGTAACCTATATGATAACCTGATTTGGAGGGAAAATCAGTGCTTTTCTACAACAGATCTCTTGAACCTCTTTTCAGTGTTTTTCTTGAATGGCCATTTTCCAGGTTAACACAACAGAAAACTCACCAGTGTGACCACCAGGATCTTGCTTCTCGATCTAAAGTTCCCATGCCACTGTGTATATTAGAGATGTCTAGGCAGTAGTGTTCTGGTTACTGGTTAACAACTAGCTCTCTGAGATGGAGAAGCCTAGTTTAGAGCACTTGCCAATTTCCATGGTGTAAATATTACCATCATGGTCAATTTCGAACTATGTCACTAAACATGGAATTGGGAGATGTGCTGTAGGACATCATTATAGGTGATGTGCTGTAGGGTCACTATACAGATATGATAGATAGAAATAACCTCTAGAGCACGGAAAATAAAAAAAGTAGTGAAATAGAAAGTGATGAATTTTGAGTATTATCTTCATTTTATAATTTATTTAATTGTAAATTTATACAATTTAATTTTAATAATGGCTATGCTTAACATTTGGCTAGCAAACTCCTTTAAAGATTTAATAACCTCTAGCACATCATTCTGTCTTGGGCTGGGAAAAAAGGGAGAAAAAGGAGAAACAAAAGGGCACATTTATTACTAAAGTACTAAAAAGCCTCTATGCCACTCAGACTTGATGACTGATCCTTCTGAGCCTTGGGTCCATGAATTCATTGAAAGGATATAGTTGATAATGGTCAAGAGCCTGGATGTTGGAGCTAGACATGCTAGGTTTCATGACCAGCTCTATCATTCGCTAGCTGTGTGACCTTAAAAAAATGTTTAACCTCTCTTAGCTTAAGTTTCTTGTGGGCACAATAATGTACTTGCTTTATAAGATTGTTATGGGAAATAAATGAGGTAATAATATAGTCTAAGTAGTTAGCCCACTAGGTCACTTAGGAAGCCTTCAATAAATGGTAGCCATGAGTACTAGTATTTCTAAAATGTCCACAGTAGCTGCAGATAGTGTTGGGATCTATCTCGAATGCAAAATCATGCAGATACCAATTGTTAAAGACAATCTTCTTTGTATGGCCTGACCTTCATTTCTGTAACAATCATTTATATAGGGTCAGCTGCAGGAACAGAAGTGTCCTTCTCTCTACATCTCCTGAAAAAAATTGTCCTAACAGATGCCTAAAGTTCAAGTACAGGTAACTTACTTCCAGTTGTTAAGTGCTGCTGCCTCCATAGTCCTACTTTTAAAATGCAAATCCTCCTTAGAGGGTGACCAGTTCCCAGGGCTCCACACAGGATGGGCTCCAGGGAATCTAAGAATGAGAAGCCTGGAGTGGGTGATGGGACACAGAAAGTGGCCTGAGGGCACTGAAGACTCCACATACTGGTTCCCACAAGCCCTCCCCCATCCTCCTCCTCACTTCCAGGTTGACCACCTCTTCAAGCTGAGAGGCCTCTAAAAGCAAATCTCTCTCCCTCTTCCCCTATGTATCCCAATACCAAGACCCAGGTGACCCTCAGGCCCAAAGTCCACTGATGAGGTGGGAACACTGGTGAATATTTTGAGTCTGTCTTACTATTGCAAGAACACCAAGTTTGTAGTTGATTTACTGGGTTATAGTTGTGGTTCCAACCATTTGACATATGACTTTGGGAAGGTTGTTTCATGTCTCTGAACCTTAATTTTTAAGTATACTGAGGATACTGATGAGTATTAACCCGAGACTCAAATGAAGGAGCCCTTTGCGATGATAAAGCTCAATACAACATGCTTTGTTGGTACAAGTCTCTGTCCCTATTTGTTGTTTTCAGTTAGCTCCTTTTTCTTCCATTCTTCACATATGGATATGGGAAGAAAGACCTTGGCAGCACCATAGATGAAAAAAAAAATAACACATTTCTACTCTTTATTCTAAAGGTTTCTAAGAACCAAAAATATCAATTTCTATCTAGGATCACTTATTCATAATACAGTCTTGTGAGCAATAACAGTAATGTGAAAGTTACTCCCAGTTTGGTTCAGGTAACTTGGCACAACAAAAAAGCAGAGGCAATGTTTGCAGGAGCCCCAAGGCTCTGTGAACACTATATTCTTATTGAGATTTTGTTTGTTTATTTTTCTGGGCACCTGTGATGCTACAGAAATGCTATCAAAGCTATTGAGTACCAGAAACCAGGAGCAGAACTGTGACTTCTAGAGGAAACAGACTTGCAGCCAAGGAGGTCTTAGGTTCTAGGTAAGGGCCTGGGGATAAAGCAAGGAGCCAGGTGAGCCAGTCTCTCCTAGTGCTGACCAACCGGCTCCCACTTGATTCTGCTCATGTCTGTGGTTTGATGGGGACAGCTGGTGCCCTGGCAGGATGTTCTGACCATGCTAAGAGAAAGAAATTTGCAACCTGATGTTTGTCTCAGTCAGTGACACAATAGTTATTGACCCCCTTAGGGCTCTAAGAGAAAGAAACCTCAGCTCCAGGGTCCCAGCAATCACCGTGTGACTAGAGGGGGCTTCATTATTAAATCTCCTATTGACTGGCACCACCTTTTGGTGCTTGGGGTGTGGGTTGGTGGCACAGGTGGTTAGAGGATTAGCTGGTAATTAAGGGAAGGATGTTGTGTTTCAGGATTATTTTTGGTGGGGAAAAGATTGCTGATGGCCATCCAGGGCAAGCTGCCTGAAACTAAGTACTCACTTGGAGGCCAGCCAGGATCCAGCCAAGTTGGCTGAGGTGAGGGAATGCAGCAGACAGCAGCATTTGGCTGGCAAAAAGCCCACTCAGTTCTAATGAACCTTATGTGGGGTTTGGGCACCACGTTTCTGCAGCAACTGGAAGGTAGCCAAGGGGAGAACAAAAATGACAAAAAGGTGGGTGGAGAGGGTCTACTGGGGAGGCTTACAGGTATTCAGCCTTGAACAGAAGAGACAAAGTTGACTAAACATGCTATTTTCTTCAAATATATGAGAGATTTCCACAAGATGTTGACAAATTGTTCTGACAACCAAATAAGAGAAAGCCATCTATGTAGAGGCAATATGGATTTTCATTCCCACTGCCTCAGGTGCCGAATACATTCTTGACCAGTACATCTGTGTCCTGAATGGGTCTGCAGAACACTTTAGAAAGTAAGGAAAGGAAAAAGGACCCTCCCAGGTGTGTGAAGAACTGGTTGGCCCTCCAGGTCAGAGGACCTGGGCACAGACTCCCAGTTCCTTGTGTTTAATGGTGAGTCATGTTTCTTTTATAAGGTACCAAAAAACACAGTGGATTCTTTGCCTGATACAAAAGTTCTCCACACTAGTGAAAGGATTGACCGATTTATAACTTGATAATAAAACTCTCTGAGGAGAAAACACCCTCCCAGAGGCGGGAAATTAATTTTGTCCTTTTTTTCAGCTGCTTCTCCTTCCCCACATCTTGCCCATCATTCTTTACTACTTGCACAAAGGAGGACAAAGGGGTTCCCAAGAAAGCACCAAAAATGTGAGAACTTTGATTCCAGAGCAGGACAAGATGGCACAAGCTGAGAGCAAGTCCATGGCAGCCTGCCAAAAGAGGGTCAACATCTGCCCACTCCCCTGAACCCTGGGATGGACCCAGAGGACTCAGTGTGATGATGCCTCCAGCCCGGTGCCCTGGCCTTTGAGGAGACATCATCATCCCTTCACATCCAGCAGCACAGCTATGACCCCGAGGTTCCTGGGAAGGTGCCTGAGTGATGTCCCCTTCCCAACCTGCTTGTTCTCACACAATTCAGAAGTTAGCTTGCCCTGAAATAGACTAGAAAGAGAAGAAAGAAATGGTTTGGATACCAAGTCTCTTTTCAATCTCAACGATCTGCTTCAGGGTATTGGTAGCTTTTGCTCATTTTGGAAACCATGGAGAAGGGAATTGGGGGAGGGTAATAACCATTCTGATTGAATCTGATTAAAAACTGTCTGTAAAACTATTCCAACTAATCAGGACAAACATCACATTAAGATCTTGCATCACAAGATGTTTACATAATGTAATGCTCAAGGAAGACAAATACTAGATACCACTAAGTACCTGAGACCAAAAAAAAGAAAAAAAAAAGAAGAAGAAAAGAAAAGAAAGGAAAGAAGGGAGGGAAGGAAAGAGGAAGGAGAAGAAATCAAAAGGAGTCTGGAGTCCTGGAATTTGTAGCACTGAGGGGCACAAGCAGACTTTCTTGTGTGTAAGCCTCTGGCAGCCTCTTGTTTCACATCTCAGCTTCTGAGGAGCAGACCTCTGTCGTAGTGATAGCAATTCCAATGGCAAGGCTGCCATTGTCAGAGAAGAGCTGGGCCAGCGAGGTGTTGAGGACAAGACAGTCCCCATCAGTGATCACTGAGTCCACACACTCAAGGACTGACCGGGGGGTGGCCTCCCATTTGAGACGTCGATGGTTTCTGTTGAGCTCCAGGCGGTAAGTGAAGCAGTTGGCCTGGGTGGGGGTCCCAATCAGCATCATGGTGGCAAAGAATTGGGGGTGCCCTTCATGTCTCTCCTGTTTTCTAAGCACCAGTAGAAAGTGGTGGCCAAGGCAAGAGTGCATGATGATCCAGTCAGCTGGGGCGGGGAGGTGCATGTCCATGGCCAGGAAGACTATCTCAGCTCCCTGAAGTATATCAACCCTGTGCATCTGCTGCAGGTGGGGAGCCACCACCTCCAGGTGACCTTTCCATTGGCAGGAGAACAAGGGGCACATGCAGGGTGTCACCTGGGTAGCATGCAGCTCTGTCTCCTGGTGGTGAAGATGGTGAGGATGGGCGTGGTGGCAGAGGTGGTGGTGGGAGCGGTGGTGGTCATGGTGGTGGTGGCTGAGGTGGTGATGTGGGTAGCTGCCTTGGTCTGGTGCGCTCCGAGTGACTGTATGATAGCTGGACGCATACTGTAGGACAAAGAGAAGAATGTTAGTGGGACTGAAGTCCATCTCTCAAGACTGGCTGAGAGGCCCCTGGTGTTTAAAGTGTTAAAAGCAGACTCTCCAGTGCAGGTATTTCTTAAAAAATGAGAACTGCCAGACTGTTTTCCAAAGTGGCATTACCATTTTATACTCCCATTAACCATGTAAGAGGGTTCTAATTTCTTCACATGATTGCCAACACTTGTTATCCATTTTGACAAATATTTTTGAGACAAAATTGTTTTGAATGGTTTGCCAAATTCAGATGCTGAAAAATTGTAAGTCCCTTCTATGTCATTTTATTTCAGTATAGAACCTAAATTTACCCAATTAAAAAGAGAAACCCCTTCGAATGATTTCTCCTACAAGAAGAGATTTCCCAAATATAATGGAACTTTTTTAGAAGTCTAAAAAGAAAAATGAGGGACACAATGAATGCTTTGGGTGGTTGAGGCTCTGACAACTCAGTGTAAGAGAATGCAATATTTATGCCTTTCTGATTCTTTAATAAGATCCTCAATCAAATGGGCAATTTCCCTGCTGGACATGTAGTATGATGGTCATTAGTTGTAAAGAACAAAAATTGTTCTTTTGATACTGTCGATATTTATGTGCAGACACTGGAGATTAATGAAGTAGTCCCCACCCCCCATTTTATCATTGCTATTATTTTTAAAACAAAATTTCAGTAAGTGCCCATTTGTCCTTCCACTGCTGTCAAGGGTTGTGCTGTTATGGATGCCCTTCTCATGGACTCTTAAGGAAACTAGTGGGTTGCAGAGCTGGTTATATATGATTGGGCCGAGGTTCCCAGAGAGGAAGCCTCACTTGGAACTCCTGGGACTTTGCCTACCAGGCACACTTCTGCTCTGTTTCAGGCTCACTGCTCTGGAGTTGCTTCCCAGGGTCTCACCACCAGGCAGCCCTCACCCTGAAAATCCTGTCCTTTTGTTTTTCATAGCAGTTTCCCAACAAATGCCCCCCAAAACACCAGGAGCTGTGACGGCAGCTTCTGATCAAGTATCAGCAAGCATTTATTGAGCACCTGCTATAGCCAGACCTTGCGGGTGCAAGGAGTACAGCCATGAGCAAAATAAATACCACATTTCTTGGTGAGTAGTACAGATATTAGTTTGAATATAATTAATTGTGGTTTTTGTAAGGGTCCTTCATGAGGACTGTAGTTCATATTTTTCATATGAAGAAACAGGCTTCCTGTAGTAATGTGCCTGAGGTTACAAAACTGGTAATTGAAAGACTGGGATTCATTTTCACAACTCCTAACTCTGAACACAGCAGCAGGCCACCCCCACCCCTATTATCCCCTCTTTCAGCTCCCTCCTTCATTCCTTGAGTTCTTTTTTTTTCTTAGTCTGCAGTATCTAGGCTGTTCAGTGGAGGTGGCAGCTCTATGGATGCTGCAGGCAGGAGGCTGTCACATGGCAGGCAGCCTTTCTCTGCACTGCCCTCAGGAAGAGAGTGATCCTTCTGTCCTAGCTCTCCAAGCCCTTTCTGGACTTCAGGTACCTTTGGGCACTTGCCTTCTAACCAGCTCTGGTGTATAGAGGATCAGAGCATGGGTCTTTCTTTCACACTCACCTGACTGCTGCCAGAGTTTCTATCCCTGGGTTCAGAGTGTGGCTAACAGCTGAGGCCTGGCTAGCTTCCCTTTCATTAGTGCATATAGCGTGTGCACATGCACACACACACGCACATGCACATGGTGTGCTGAGATGGTGACCCTAGTGGTGGAGGTGATCTGCAGGCAAGTGAGGGCCACACTAGCTCTACTCTCTGTTTTTTGTTTCCCTTTTCTTTTCTTTTTTAACTGTTTTTCTATTACAGTTGTTCCACTCTTTCCCCCATTGCTTCCCCCTACCCTGCCCACCCTTTCTCCCACAGTCAATCCCCACCACATTGTCCCTGTCCATGGGTCATTTATACATGTTCTTTGACTAGAACCCTCCAATCCTTATCCCCCTTTGCTCCTTCCGCTCTTGTTCCTTGTCACTGTTAGTCTGCTCCTTGTATACATGGCTTTGGTTCAGTTTTACTTGTTTGTGTTGTTCATTAATGATATCATATGGTATTGGTCTTTCATTGCCTGGCTTATTTCACTAAGCATAATTCTCTCTAATTCCATCCATATTATTGCAAATGGTAGAAGTTCCTTCTTTCTTTCTGCTACATAGAACTCCATTGTGTAAATGTACCACAGTTTTTTGATCCATTCATCTACAGATGGGCACTTAGGTTGTTTCCAGAGCTTCGCTATTGTAAACAGTGCTGCTATGAACATAGGGATGCATAGGTTCTTTTGAATTGGTGTTTCAGGATTCTTAGGATAGAATCCTAGCAATGGAATTGCTGGTTCAAAAAGCAGTTACATTTTTAGTTTTTTGAGGTAATTTCACACTGTTTTCATAGTGGCTGCACCAGTCTGCATTCCCACCAGCAGTGCACTAGGGTTCCCTTTTCTGCACATCCTCGCCAGAACATGTTGTTTGTTGATTTGTTGATGATGGCCATACTGACTGGTGTGAGATGGTATCTCATTGTGGTTTTTATTTGCATCTCTCTGATGGCTAGTGATGTTGAGCATTCTTTCATATGCCTATGGACCCTCTCTCTGTATGTCCTCTTTGGAGAAGTGTTTGTTTAGGTCCTTTGCCAATTTTTAAATTGGGTTGTCTGTCTTCTTGGTGTTGAGTCATATAAGTTCTTTATATATTTTTGAGGTCAATCCGTTGTCTGAGGTATCATTACAAAAATGTTTTCCCATATGGTTGGTTCTCTTTTCATCTTGCTGATGTTTTCTTTTGCTGAGCAGAAACTCTTCATTTTGATGTAGTCCCATTGGTTTATTCTTTCCTTTATTTCCTTTGCCTTAGGAGATATATTGGTGATAATATTGCTGTGTGGGATATCTGAAATTTTTCTGCCTATGTTTTCCTCTGGAACTTTTATGGTGTCAGAGCTTGCATTTAAGTCTTCGATCCACCTTGAGTTTATTCTGGTGTATGGTGTAAGTTGGTGGTCTAGTTTCATTTTTTTTGCATGTCCCTGTCCAGTTATTCCAACACCATATGTTGAAGAGACTCTTTTCACTCCATTTTATGTTCCTTCCCCCTTTGTCAAACATTAGTTGACCACATAGACTGGGTTTTATTTCTGGGCTCTCTGTTATGTTCTATTGATCTATATGAACGATCTTATGCCAGTACCAGACTGTTTTGACTACCATGGCTGTTAGAGGAAATCAGGCCTCTTGAGGAAGGACATGTTCCCATGTCCTTCAGCCCGGGTGCCCTGTGTCTCAGATAAGCAAGCTGGCCTTGCTGATGCCTGCAGCTGCAAAGCTGTATCTGGCTGCTGAGCCATGGTATCCTCCATGCTTAGTATTCCATCTCCTTGCCTTATAGATAACTCTTGTCTGAAACCAGACCTAAGGACAAAGTTATACATCTTTAGGAAGTTAAAGCCTCATTATATGTTACTCTGCTTAACTTTTAGATAATGATTATTCTCTGTAAAATTTTTAAAGTTCTCTACCTTGAGCCTGTTCTCATTGATCTATTTTTAGTATCATGTTAAACTCAATAAAAGGATGGACTTCTGCGCTGCTCTTGGCTGACTTGGCTGACTTTCCTGAGCGTGTGGCAGCCCCCCACTCGTCCAATAATTCTCTCCACTGGAATTACCTCAGTGTCGCTTGATTACACACAACATTACAGCTAGAGTGGCCTTATAGTATAGTTTGGTTTCAGATATTTTGATTCCTCCTACTGTGTTCTTCTTTCTCAAGATTGCTGTGGCTATTCGGGGTCTTTTTGGTTCCAAATAATGTTCTGAAGTATTTGTTATAGATCTGTGATATATGTCATTGGTATTTTAATAGGGATTGCATTGAATCTATAAATTGCTTTGGGTAGTATGGACATTTTAATGATGTTGATTCATCTCATCCATGAACATGGTATATGCTTCCATTTATTTGTATCTTCCTTAATTTCTTTCTTCAGTGTTATATACTTTTCCGAGTATAGGTCTTTTACTTCTTTGGTTAAATTTATTCCTAGGTACTTTATTTTTCTTGTTGCTATAGTAAGTGGGATTTTTTTTCTATCTCTGATATTTTATCACTGGTGCACAGCAATGCCTTCTATTTCTGAATATTGACTTGTACCCTACTATTTTGAAAAATTCACTTATTAGGTCAAGTAGTTTTTTTTTTTTTTCATGGAGTCTATAGGGGTTTTCTATGTACACTATCATGTAATCTGCAAATAATGACAGTTTTACTTCTTTTCCAATTTGAATGCCTTTTATTTCTTTTTCTTGTCTGATTGCTGCGGCTAGAACTTCCAAGAGTATGTTGAATAGGAGTGAAGAGGGTGGACATCTTTGTCTTGTTTCTGATATTAGGGGGAATGCTTTCCAATTTTTGCCAATTGAGTATGATGTTGACTTCAGATTCCTCAGATATGTCCTTTATTATATTAAGGTATGCTACCTCTATTCTGAGTTTCCTGTTTTCATCATAAATGGGTGTTGTACTTTATAAAATGATTTTTCAGCATCTGTTGATATGATCATATGATTTATTTTCTTTGATTTTGTTTATGTGGTGTATAACATTTATTGATTTGCAAATATTAAACTATTCTTGCATCCCTGAGATGCATCCCACTGGATCATGGTCTATGATCTTTTTAATGTGTTGCTGGATCTGGTTTGCCAATATTTTGTTGAGGACTTTATCATCTATGTTTATCAGTGATATTGGCCTGTCGTTTTCTTTCTTTGTTGTGTCTTGACCTGGTTTTGAAATTAGGGTAATACTGGCTTCATAGAAAGAGTTTGGGAGTCTTCCCACTTCTTGGATTTTTTGGGAATATTTTGAGAAGGATAGGAATTAGTTCTTCCCTAAATGTTTTGTAAAATTCACCTGTGAAGCCCTCTGGTCCCAGAAACTATTTGACTTCTTTCTTGATGTAATTGTTAACCCATTCATTATTTAATAACATGTTATTAATTCTCCACTAGTTTGAATGTTTTTGAGTTTTTTCCTTGAGGTTGATTTCCAGTTTCAAGCCATCGTGATTTGAGAAGATGCTTGATATAATTTCAATTTCCTTGACTTTGTGAGACTTGTTTTGTGTCCTACCATGTGGTCTATCTTTGAAATGGTTCATTTGAATTTGAAAAGAATGTATATTTTGCTTCTTTGGGGTGAAAATTTCTGTATATATCAATTAAGTCCATTTGATCTAGGGTGTTGTTTAACGCCTCAATATCCTTGGTGTTTCTTTGTTCAAAGACCTGTTCATTGTTGAAAATGGGGTGTTAAAGTCCCCTACTATGAGTGTGTTGTTGCCAATATCCTTTTTGAAGTCCTTTATGATTTTTATTATATATTTGGGTGCTCCTACATTGGGTGCATATATGTTTACAAGGGTTATATTATCTTGATGGATTTTTCCCTTAAGTATTATGGAATGTCCTTCTTTGTCTTTTTTATGGACTTTGCTGTAAAATCTGTTTTGTCTGATATAAGTATTGCTATCCCAGCTTTTTTTTTCTTGTCTGTTTGCTTGAAATATTTTTTTCCATCCCTTCACCTTCAGTCTGTGTAGATCGTTTGTTCTGATGTGGGTTTCTTGTAGAAAGCATATATGTGGGTCATGTTTTCTAATCCATTCAGCTACCCTACATCTTTTGATTGGTCATTAAATCTATTTACATTAAAGGTTATTATTGATAGGTACTTATTCATTGTCATTTTCCCCCTTTGTACTTGTGTTCCTCTCTGTCTCTCTCTGTTTCTTCTGCTTCTTAAAGCAGACCCTTTAGCATCTCTTGCAGTGCTGGTTTGGTGGAGATGTATTTTTTTAGCCTTCTTTTGTCTGGGAAACTCCTTATTTTACCTTCCATTTTGAATGAGAGCCTTGCTGGGTAGAGTAGTCTTGGTTGTAGGCCTTTGTTTTTCATTGCTTGGAATATTTTTTGCCATTCCCTTCTGGCTTGTAGTGTTTCTGCTGAGAAATCTGATGATAGCCTTATTGGAGCTCCCTTGTATGTTATTAGTTGTTTCTCTCTTGCTGCTTTTAGGATTCTCTCTTTGTCTTTCAATGTTGCCATTTTAATTATGATGTGTCTTGAAGTGGGTCTGTTGGGGTTCATCTTCCTTGGGACCCTCTGTGCTTCCTGGACTTGTGTGACTTCTCTCATCAAGTTGGGGAAGTTTTCTGTCATTAGTTTTTCAAACAGGTTTTCTATCCCTTGCTCTTCTTTTTCTTTTTCTGATATTCTTATAATAGGGATATTATTACATTTCATGTTGTTTTGCAGCTCTCTTAAACCCTTTTTATTCATTTTGTCTTTTTTCATTTTGTTTCACTGTCTGGGAATTTTTTTCTACGTTGTCCTCCAGTTTACTGATCTGATTTTCTGCTTCATTTAGCCTTCTTTTGATTGCTTCTACTGTGTTCTTCAATTCAGAAATTGTATTCTTCATTTCCTCCTGGCTCTTATTGATAGCTTCTATGTCCTTTTTAATGCTAGTGTAGTTCTCAGTAAGTTACTTGGAGCTTCCCTGGACTTATTTGTAGTTTTATTTGAGCTCACTGAGCTCATTGAGCTTCCCTATACAATACTCCCTCTGTATATCGCGGTTCACTTATTATGGCCTCACTGTATTCCGGGATTTTTAAAAAATTATATTTAATTATTTATTGCAGATTTTTCACTATATTGTGGGATTTTGTGGTACTGTATATGTATGTTGTTAAAGTTACGTAGGTTTAAGAGTGTAGAATATGTTTAAGAACATAAGTAGTGTTTATAAAAGTGTGGGAAAGGTTAATAAGGGAGGGGGAGATGTTAATAAGGGACTGGGGATGGTTTATAAGTGTGTGGGAAGGGTTTATAAAGCCTTAAAATATATGTAAATACTAAAATAAATATAAGGTTCCTACTTCATGGATTTTCACCTATCGCGGGGGGGGGTGGTGCATCTAGACTGTAATACCCATGATAAGTGAGGGAATACTGTAATCCATGTTTTGAATTCCATGTCTGATAGTTTGTTTTCCTCTATTTCATTTAGCTCTCTTTCTGGGGATTCCTCCTTTCCTTTCCATGGGGGGTTGATTCTCTGTGTCCTCATTTTTGTGACTCTTCTTGTTTGTTTCCGCTTCTTAGATTGATATGCACTTCCTGGATCTGCCCCTGGTGGCATCAGATCGTGTACCACTCTAAGTCTAGGCAGCCTGTTGGAGACTACCAGAGATCTACTGCCTTTGCCTGTTTCCTTTAGTTTTTAATCTATTCAATCTGTGATCAGCAGTCAGGCTTACACACTGAGGGTGGGACTGATTAATTCCTGTGGGTGAGGCTATTGCTTCCCCTCTGTCTTGGAGAGTAGTGGTCTGCTTGCTGTATGGGGAATGAGTTAGCACTGGGACCCAATTCCCTCCTCACTCAGTTCTCTCCCCAAAGCCACCACCCCAAACTCTCCTTAAGCATCTCTAGTGCTCTCTTCCCTCCTTCTGCTTGAGCCTGGGGTAAGTGGGTGCCAATATATTTTCATATATGAGCCCTTTAAGAGCTCTTTGTCTCTAGCTGTTTCTTTTAGGCCAGCCAAAAAACAAACAAACAAACAAACAAAAAACCCTGCCACTTTTCACTTCTTGAAGCCCGATGCTATCTTACTTTCTGCTCTGTTGCTATAGGCTGGGAAGCCCAGCTGGGGACTTAGACTGTGCCCTTCTAAGGGGGAACCCCCAGCTGCTGAACTGTTTCTCAGTCCTTTCAGCTGCCACTTGTGGAACCCATTCAGCCCTTTTGTGTCTCCAGTCACGGTTTGATGAAGTGGCCTTTTTTGTCTCTCCATGGTTATAAGGCTTCTCTCCAGCTAGGGTTCAGTTGGGTATTCCAGATGATTTCTCCACAATTAAGTTGTAATTCCAGATTGGTCCTGGGAAAAGGTTAGTATAGCTTCCACTTACTCTTCCACCATCTTGGATCTCCTGCTCTGCTCTCTGGATGGCAGCTACCCAGCAGTCTGCTGTCAACCACCAGACTCATGAAGGAACAGGATGTGCCCCAGAATCTTGTTAATACTTGCCCATTAGTGTTAAAAATAGGGAAGGGAACTAGTACACAGCATCTACTAAGTGTTAGGCACTTTGGAATGTAGGTATTTTTTACATAATTATTTCAATTAATTTTCACAGAAAATATAGTTTCCTCTTTAAGAAGAAATAAAATTAAATCTAGTTTAGTTCTTCCAGACAAAGGCAAACACCATATGATATTACTTACATGGAATTGGAAGAACAAAATAAACAAATAAAACTGAAACATACTTATAGATGCCGAGAACAAACTTATGGATGCCAGAGGGGAGGGGTGATGGGTAGGATTGAGAAGTACTAAATGGTGTTTCTAAATGGTTTCAAAATAGGCATGGGATGTAAGATAAAGCATAGGGAATACAGTTAACAATATTGTAATAACTATCTATGGAGCCAGGTAGGCACTTGAATTACTAAAATTCTATGGTACACCAAAAACTATATTTTTGTCAACCTGACAAAAACTAGGTATGATTTTGATTCATTCACACCAGATGGCTACTATTGTGTTGGCTGTTGTCTTTTCTTTTTTTATTTGGCAATCTAAGGGAAAAGAAGTATGTGTCCCTGACAAATAGTCAGGTATTGCATACTTGAAAAACTCTTGTGATACACTGGTTAAAAATTGCTGACCCATATGAATGTCTATCTGCTCTATTGTACACCTGAAATTAATCCAAAATAGTGTTGAATGTGAACTGTAATAGAAAAATAAGTATAAATAAAAATCTGGCTTAGCTCCCACCTGCCTGCTGGTGGTATGTATCACTTAGTCAATGGGTGAGGGTGGGGTGGGGGCTTCCTCTTATTCATTGGGATTGTACAAGGCCACAGCTCACACACTTCATCAGTCAGGTGTGAGGGCCTCCTCCCAGATACTTCCACCAGTTTCAGGCTCTGCAGGTCAACCTTTTCTGCTGAGCTCAAGAGGATATGCTCTTGGCTTCTCATGGAAAGCCCCAAATGTTGTCCACTCCCCCAGCCTCTGAGAAGCCCCTCCTTTTTTACTTAGTCTTTACAACAATCAAGAGAAACATACTGTGTTTGTCTTATCAATGAAGAAACTGATACACAGAAAGGTTGAGCCACTTGACCAAGGTCACACAACTTGTAAGAGGTGCACCTGGGAATGAAGCCCAGAGCAGTTAAAGGTGACATACCATAGACAGGGAAGATCACAGCCTGGGTGTCACCAGACTCTGGTTTATTTCACAGTTTACTTGTCTAGCCCTATGACTAAGGCAGTTTCCCCATCAGCAAAATATTTATCTCAAAGGGTTATTAGGGAATAAAATAAAACAATGCCTGTCAAAAAACTTAAAAAACATATCAAATATTACATCAGAGATGGCATTTCCATTTAGATGTGATTTGGGGTGAAGACTTGGCATCCTTCCACCTCAGTCCATACCTACTTGTGTTCATGCTGGTCAGCTGCCCTTTGCACCTGGGCAGTACTCTAGGCTGATCGTAGACAACCGTGAGGGTTTGGATACCCCAACATTGCACTTGACCTGGGACCTCCTGTCACAAAGCTGACCCATGAAAACAAACATTCTAAAATTCCCATCTCAGGAGCAATTTCTGGGCAAGTTATTTTCAACATGCCCTTTTCCACATCCTTTTTTCATCTTCTCCACCTTGTTCTGTGTAGCTAACATCAGAGGTATAAAATGGAAGTGGGGAGAGTCCAAAAGAAATGCCTTAATCACTCTTTCCTGCCTCCAAACTCTTGCCAGGGTCTCCCATTAGCTGAACCCAATGAGCCCAGAGATTGACTCAGTGAGAGTCAGCTCCCTTTGGAAGTGGTGCTGGGTAAGGCACACAGTTGAACAGGGAATGCCCATCTGTATGTAAACATCTCTACTCCCTCCCCTGTGATGTTTGTTTATCTGCCCAGGCTAGTCCTCCTAGGCTGAGATTTGATGAGGCTGTTGGAGGGGGTGGGAAGGGTAGATCTATGCCTACAATTCATTAAGCCACTCGATAAATGTGTGTATACCACCTACCATGTGCAAGGGGGTGAGCATCCTGAGCAGAGCAATATCCTTATTCCTGACTCAGTATTTCACTATAATTATGTATAATGTAACAGAATGAAAAAATTCAGGATTCAATGGGGGCTCTGACAGTACAAATGAGGGAGGTAGCTATTCTAGTCAGTGAAAAGTGACATTTACACTGGGCAAAGAATGACGGGTGAACGTTCTAACAGAATAGGCAAGATTTACCGACAAGGTGAATATCAGGTTAGAAGGATCCAGGAACTAAAGAACATGGGATAGTTAAGAAATGACAAGTTCAAAGTGGCTGGTAGATGGAGGATGTGGCGGGGATGGAGAGAAGGTGGACCATGATGCTGGAGAGCAGTCATATGTAGTGCCCAAGACTTGTAATCTGAGTTGAGGCATGAAGGTGGCACCCAGTCCTCAGTGGAGGTCAGTAGCAGGGCCCAAGAGGTACAACTTCATGCTTTAGGGAGCAGCTGTAGGAATCACTAGTGGAGTCTGTTCTAAGCTGGTGCTCAGGATGGGGCCAGCCACCAAGTCCCCATACTAGTCCAACTATTGGACCTTAGCAATGGTCTTTGCACTTAGACTCTTTCATTGCTTCCTTTTGGCCTCATCTTCCACTAGCCTTTTCATTTCTTAATTGCTGTAGGGTAACAAAGCATCTGGGGGTATACTCAAAAGTGACAGAAGTGAATGACTATGCAAATAGAACGTGACATTATAAACTCATAGAGAAGCATGCAGTTGCTGTGCCCCGAGAAGGCGCTAAGGATAAAAACAGCCTTCACTTCTTCCTGCTCCATCTTCTGATGAAAAATATGTTTCATTTAAATGATCTTTGGGTGAGTGAGGTCACAGGGCTGCTGGCAGGGAGAAGAAATTCTTTTTTTTTTTTTTCACGGCTTACATTTAAGTCTTTGATCCATTTTGAGTTTATTCTGGTGTATGGTATAAGTTGGTGGTCTAGTTTCATAGGAATTCTTTTAATTGGCAAAATTCTAATCACTTTTGGAAAATGAATTTTAACCATGGATTTGTGAGTAATTACTTTCCGTCATTAAAGTGTTAGTATAACATTAGTGATTATGCTAATTCAAACTAATGAACTCTTACAGACTGATAAACCTCCAGTCAGTCCACAGATGCCTTCCTTTCACTGCCTGTATTTAACTTCCCATTTGGAAGAAAGATCTTGAATTAACCTTTAGAATATTGTGCAAAATTCAGTTTAAAATTGTTAGGCTTTATGGACTGTATATAATTCTTTCCCCAAGCATTAGTGAGACCATTTTCACTGAGAGTGTAATTGAATTTAAAAATGCTTCCTTAATTTGATCATCTACACTCCTATGGTTATTAATAGCTATTCCACCAAATCCTGGCATCCAACAGTGAAACCTGCCCTTGGAAAATCACGTGACACTTTTCTCCAGAATCTGCTCCCTATATGTAGAGGAAGTCTTTGACCTTCTGCTTGTTTCCAGGAACATGGCCATCCTAAAGCATTTCAACTGAAGAGGATTTTGTATCCAATTTCAAATGAAAGGCATTTGCTCTGAGTTTGCTAGGGCCCTTATTTATGAGACTCCAGTGCTGGGTGAAGGGAGATGCTATGGATGCATTTTAAATACAGACAGCAAATGCAGATGTGTGGGGTAAATTTCAGGGCAGACTAATGGGATAAAATCAAGGCCTGAACCAAGTTGGCAATCAGGTTGGTTAAGAACAGAGAATAATTGTAATTGCTCCCGGGCCACATGCTGCAGTGTTAGAAAAATTCTCAATGTTTCTGGGAAGGGCAGTTAAGGCTGAAGTCTGAGTGTTTCCCAATTCATTTTTTTTGGGTACCCTGGCTCCCCACCTCTATTTCTCAAAACCTAGCATGACTGTATATGTGCCCACAAAACCTAAGGGGCTCTGAAATGCAGGTTTTATCATCTGGGATAGAGCATCCTCATTAGAAAGTGTATATTATGCTCCTTTTCCCCCAAACTTTGTCATACTTGGTCTTCAAGAAGATAGCATGATAATGTCTATAATTTTCTTTGAACTACTATAGTGGAGAGAATGTGATGTAGTGTGTACATTTCTTGTATGTTTTATTGATTATGCTGTTACAGT
Source organism: Furipterus horrens (assembly GCF_987537825.1). Lineage (NCBI taxonomy): Eukaryota > Metazoa > Chordata > Mammalia > Chiroptera > Furipteridae > Furipterus > Furipterus horrens. The sequence continues at coordinate 48,906,964 of NW_028327182.1, forward strand.
TGTTCCAATTTCTTTTCCCTTTGCTCCACCCAGCAATCCCCCTCCCTCCAGCAGTTCCCCCCACTTAATCCATGTCCATGAGTCATGCATGTAAGCTCATCTCAACATCCCCCTATTCTCCACCTTCCTACTATGCTTCTTAATTCCTACATCATTTCCCTCCTTCTCCCAACTTCTCCTTCCCAGCTGACCTCCCCCCACATGCTCCTCATACCTATGATTCTGTTCCCACTTTGGTTGTCTGCTTAGTTTGCCTTTATTTCCATTCTCTAGCTTCTGTTGTTGATAGATGTGATACTGTTATCATTGTCATGTTTATAGTTTTGATCTTTTTCTTTAATAAGTTCATTTAACATTTCATATAATAATGGCTTGGTGATGATGAACTCCTTCACCTTTACCTTTTCTGGGAAACACTTTCTCTGACCTTCCATTCTGAATGATAGCTTTTCTGGATAGAGTAATCTTGGTTGTATGTCCTTACTTTTCATCACTTTGAATTTCCTGTCAGTCCCTTCTTACCTGCAAAGTTTCTTTTGAGAAATCAGCTGACAGTCTAATAGATACCCCTTTGTAGGTAATTCTCTTCTCTCTTGCTGCTTTTAAGATTATCTCCGTATCCTTAACCTTTGACATTTTTTTTTTTATGATGTGTCTTGGTGTGATCCTCCCTGGGTCTAGTTTTTTTGGCACTCTCTGTGCTTCCTGGACTCGTATGTCCATTTCCTTCCCCAAATTAGGGATGTTTTCCTTTATTGTTTTTTCACATAATTTTTCAATTTCTTGCTCTCCCTCTTCACCTTCTGGCAACTCTGTGATTCAGATATTGGCATGTTTAAAGCTATCCCAGAGGTTTCTAAGCCTCTTCTCATTTTTTAAAATTCTTGTTTTCTCCTTCTATAGTGGTTGACTGTTTATTTCTTCCTTATGTTCCAATTTGTTGATTTGAACCCTGATTTCCTTTCCTTCACCACTAGTTTCATGTGGATTTTCCTTCATGTCACTCAGGATAGCCTTCATTTCCTCCCTGTCCTGTTTAACATTTTCTGTCAAGTCTGTGAGCATCTCTATCACAAGTCCCTTAAACTGTGTATCTGTTAGGTTTACTATCTCCTCATCTATTAGGTTTGCTGTCTCTTCATTGCTTAGTTTTTTCACTGGAACCTTGATCTGCACACCCTTTTGGGCCATACTTCTCTGTCTCCTCATCTTGACAGCTTTCTGTGTTTGCCTCTGTGACTTAGGTAGGGCTGTAGCACTTGTTATGTTATAGGGGGTGGAGCCTTAGGTATTCATTAGTGCTAGTGACCCATTTCACTGTGTTTTGGTGCTGTATTTGGGGGAGACGGTCTGAGAGAGAACCGTGCTGGTTACCACCGCTTTTCCAAGTACTTCTCCCTCTTTCTGTACTAAGCAAGCTGCTTCTTTTTTGAGACTGGTAGCTTCTTCCTCCACCCCAGCCCCCACTGGCTTTCACAGTCAGAAGCAATGTGGCTCTATTTTCCCTGGTGCTGGAACTGCAAGCTACGTGGTCTGTTCTGGGGCTGAGATTCATCTGGTTTGGGGCTGGGATCGCTTCTCGGGTTTAAACTGTATGACTGTGTTTTTTGTCACAGCTACAGTTACTGTACTGCTAGCCATGCCAACCTGCCAAGCTCTGTGCAGCTGCTGCCTCTAGCCCTGCAGCCAGCTGTGCTGTCATCAAGCACTGCCCCCCCTCCCCCCAGCTGCTGCTCTGCTCCTCTTTCTCTTCATCCCAGCTCTGCCTCTCCTACCTTTCTGGCTGATTATTTCTACTTTATTTTTTTTTGCAGAACTTCCCTGTAGTTTTGATTTTCTGGGTTTCTGTGTGTAATTCTTTTTTTCTTTCTCTTTTGATTATATTGTTACACTGTGTGTTATTTTTTTTTTAATATATATATTTTTTAGTTTTAAAGTGGTTGTAAATTCCTTCTTAGTTGTGAGGAGATGAGCGTGTGTATTTACACCTCCATCTTGGCCGTGACTCAGTTTGTACATTTTTAACCTACACTCTAGGGATTGTCAGCTCCCTAATCAGGAATTCATACTTTCAGGTGATCACCTAACATTTCATTGGAAAGTCCATACTCCAGAGATAATGACAATTGCCTCAGTTAGCATCCATATTTTTGATCCACACAAGATGCTGCTAATTAAGATTTCTGCAGAGATTTTCATTGGTGAAATTAGTAGTTTGTTCATCAGCATAAAAGATGCTAGAAATTTCTCTTTGATGAAATTTGTAGTTTTCCAAATGAAGATTGGTTAAAATATTTGAGAGAGATTCTTTACTTTAAGGATAGACCCAGAGTTTTATTCCCTAAGTATTCCTGTATCTGGACACTAAGTCAAGGACTTACGGCAGTCTGATGCCATCTCTAAGGATATCAAAATCTTGCCTTAAATATATCACTGCATACACAGTTTCTTTACTGGTGATTAAAATTATGTGAATCAAGCATGGAGACATTGCTTAGCAGATGCACAGAAGCCTTGGGTCTTGGGCCATATGTGCATTAACAAATTAGAAAAGAGGGAAATGTGTATTACTGATAAAACTGAAAAATAAAAATTTTGGTGGGCAAAACTTTTTAAAAACAAGGTCCATGTGTAAAAAACCGTGAAAAGAGGACCATACAGGTGTCTACAAATGTGCTGGTCCTATGGTCTCAAAAGCCTCCTGATCAATCTGGTCATTTTATAAATATAGTTCCCAGCTATGTGAGGGGTTGGGGAGGAATATGTGGGTGGCATTGTGAAAACAAAAACTATGACTCTGTCCTTGAGCTCCCAGGCCCTTCTTTCATTCCTACATTGTGGCCCTTGGCTGCTTATCACTGGTTGACTTACACATGAGTAGTTTCCTGCATACACAATTTCCAACTCATGTGTAAGTCATAAGCACCTTCACGATGGAGACTTATTGTTCACATGTCTCACTGCTAGCACAGTGCTCAGGACAAGACACGATAGATGCATGACACATATTTGTACCACTCATTGATGCATAAGTAACAGCTTCATACATGAGGATAATGATAATATGAATCAAGTGGGTCAGCCATAGTCCCAATTGGTGTTGTCTGTCTGAGACCATCAGCCAATATAAGACAGGGATGATGCTTGCTTCCCTCCCCCCTCTGTGAGTCAAGTAGTAGTAAAGATCTGTCCATACAATTCACTGCTTATTTTAACTCATATTGAAAATCACTAGTTCATGACTTTATCTCTTCAACTAGGATGGAAGCCATGGAGGGTAGGGGCTGTGTCTTGTTTGCCCAGTGCTAGTCCAGTGTTGGAAAAATTCAGCACTTTGCTTTGTCTGGGGTCTGGTAAACCCAGTAAATATTTGTTGCTTGAATGAATGAAAGATTTATAGATGGAGCTCTATCCTGGACCATATTTATAGAATGGCTATCCTTAGTTGGAGGCTCTTTTCTTTTTGGCTGCTATAGAAATGTGTGTGTGTGTGTGTGTGTGTGTGTGTGTGTGTGTGTGTCTATGTCAGTCCATAGCTGTGGCTCATCAGGAAGGTTTCCTGGCAGTTCTTCACCCAGAACCAAAAAGTGATGAGACAGAATATGCATTGGGCTTTCGCTAAGAGGAGGTACAGATCATGCTCATTTGCCATCATAGGAAGTCAAATAAAAGCTTTAAAGAAGAACATTTTTATGCCAGAGAGGTATTTTCTTTGATTTTATTCGTTACAGAGATTAAGCCTCAGGCATTCCCTTTACCAATAGCAGATTGCCTCTCAGAAGTTGTTTGGAAAGCTCAGTCTATTGGATCAACCCAGAAAATCTACCTACCTTCTAGACTGACTTAGAATCACTTTCCCTTTCTACATGTGGCAGGAATAGGCAGGACCATTGACCCAACAAGAGGCTAAATGCACCATACTTCCTTATTCATTTCATGTTCACAATTGCCAGGAAGTAACTTCAACCAAAGATCATTGGTCCTCCTCAGCTATCCTCCTCCCTATGAGATGAGGTGCAAATGGGTTGAGTTGTACCCACCCAGAGACCTCAGATTGGCCCTTCTAAACATACTCCAGGTATCCAGGATTCTGAAATTTCCTACACAATGGCTCTGAGTCAATTCCCTGCAGCCTGTGCTGTTTCTGGGATCCAATATCCAGAAGGTGTGGCCAAAGAGTGACTATTTTGGGGAGCTATAAGCAGAGTTTGGATGAATGGCCTGCAGTGTCCATTTGCCTTTGCATAAGGCTCATCACAGTGTAGGATTATGCCTCCACCGGCTGGGGGCTGTGATCATCCAGATCATTATGAAAGTATATTTATTAATGTAGGAGGGTAGACCATATTTTAAGAGTCTCTTAGCTTGATTTTTACTTGTAAGTATTTAGACATACAATCTGTGGACCTCCCCATAAATATTAGGGGCAGAACAGTAATTAAGCCACACAGTCAGAGGAATGCTGTGCTATCTTCATTTACTCTTTACCTCTACCTTTCATCTGCTAGGTTTTGAAAGTGCTAATGAATTTTACTTATCTTGCAGATGACTTTTTTTCTTAAAAGCAACTTTTTGTGTAGTCAAATTTTTATATCTGCAACTGGCCAGTGAAACCCAGTGACTGTGTGAGCAGTTTAGAGGTTAAGATGTAATGAGAAAATCTCGACTTCTGGCCAAGATGGAGGCGTAGACAGGCACGCTGCATCTCCCTCCACAACTAAGAAGGAATACAACTACCTCAAAACTAGAAACAACCAGAAGTTCCAGAAAATCAAACTGCATGGAAGTCCAGCAAACAAAGATATAAAGAAGAAATACTCATCCAGACAGGTAGCAGGGGAAGAGACGGGGCAGAGAGTATGCAGTGTGGTAGCGGCAGCAGCAGCAGGCAGAAAGCGCAGTCACACATTTTAATAAGTCAGGAGGGACACCTGGGAGAATTCCTAGCTCCTCACTGGACCTTGAAGCTCATGGTTCCAGCAAAGGGGGAAATGAAGCCTCATTGCTTCTGACTGGGCAGACCAGTGGGGGTTGGAGTGGATGCAGAAACTGCCAGTCTCAGCAGAGTCCACTTGTTTAAAGGGCCCCCACGGTCCTAGAACATCCACAGACCCACCCACTCTGGGAACGATGGCCAGGGCGGCACATAGAGGGGAGCCAGTCCAGTGTGGAAGTGGGAGAATTGCCTGGAAAAGGGGCAAGTGCTGGGCAGGCGGCATTGTTCCCTCTTGGACCCCTCCCCCACAATACAGCGCCATGACGTGGTGAAACAGGTCGCCCTAATTGACGAATCCCTAAGGCTCCACCCCTTACAATGTAACAGGAGCAACCCCTCTACCTGGGACGCAGAGGCAAACAAACACAGGAGACTGTCAGAATGAGGAGACAGAGATGTATGGTCCAAAAGGGGGAACGGATCAAGGTTCCAGTGGGAGAACTAAGCGATGAGGAGATAGCCAACCTAACAGATGAGGATATAGACAACCTAACAGGCACAGAATTCAAAACACTGGTGATAAAGATGCTCACAGGCTTGACAGATATGCTTGAGTATGGCAAACACATAAGAGAAGTGAAGACTATGCTAAGTGAAATGAAGAAAAATCCACACAAAACCAATGGTGAAGGGAAGGAAACCGGGGTTCAAATCTATGATTTGGAACATAAGAAAGAAAAAAACAGTCAACCAGTGCAGAATGAGGAAGCAAGAATTGAAAAAAAAGAGGACAACTTCCAAAATTTTGCGAAGGTGATGGACATACAGGTCTGGGAAGCACGGAGGGTCCTGGGTGAGCTGGACCCAGAGGGGACCACACCAGAACGCATCATGATTGAGATGCCAAAAGTGAAAGATAAAGAGGAAGTCCTGAGGGCAGCAAGAGAAAGGTGGAGAGTTGCCTACAGGGGGGTGCCTATAGGACTATCAGCTGATTTCTCAGAGGACACTTTGCAAGCAGGAAAGAACTGGCAAGCAGTATTCAATGTTATGAAAAGCAACCTCCGACCAAGATTACTCTATCCAGCAAAGCTATCATTTAGAATGGAAGGGCAGATGAAATGCTTCCAAGACAAGGTGAAGCTAAAGGAGTTTATCTTCACAAAGCCATTATTATATGAAACGTCAAAAAGACTTACTTAAAAAAAAGAAGATCAAAACTATGAACATAAAATGACAACAAATTCACAACTATCAACAACTGAATCTAAAAAATAAAAACAAAATGCAACTAAGCAAACCAGAATAGGAACAGAATCATAGGTATGGAGATCATTTGGAGGGTTATCAGCTGGGAAAGGGAAGGGTGAGAAGTGGGGAAATGGTGCAAAGACTAAGAAACATGATTGGTTGGTACAAAATAGACAGAGGGAAGTTAAGAATAATAAAGGAAAGGGTGAAGCCAAAGATCTTATATGCACAACCCATGGACATGAACTAAGGGGGTGGAATTGCTGGAGGGAAGTGGGGTTCTTGGCAGAGGGGAGCAAAGGGGGAAAAATTGGAACTACTATAATAACACAATCAATAAAATATACTTAAAAAAAAAGATGTAATGAATTGAAGACCATTAACTATGAACATCTCTGGAAGATGACTTCAGGACTGCAGGAGTGACTCAAGGGAGGTGTACCTAGCATGCTGGCAGCACAACCTCAGCTAGTCTGGACAATCTCAGGTTGTGGGCAACAGTATGGCTCAAGTAACAAGAGTCACCACAGTAGGAGTCAGTGCTGTGATCTTAGAGAAGGGGGTGGTTCGCTAAAAGTGGTCATATATACAAAGGAAAACTTTAGAAGCTGATGTGTTAGCAGATGTGTTGGCAGATGTATTGGCAGAGGCGTGTCTTGGATGGTTTGAGAAATTCTGATGGCCAGGCGGCTAAGGCCACATGCCATCGGTTTTTGTCTGGTTCTTTAAGGACATCATGACCAGGAACTCATTCTGCTCTCTCTGCCAGAACTCTGCTTTCCCTATCCCCTACCCTCAGCATATCTTTTGGCCTGGCTAAGTTGTATTGCTTGTAGAGAGTTTCTCACTCTGACTAGATCAGGTGTGTCTGTTCCGTGTTTCCTTTATAATTAGCAATTTATTCAATACCCATTTTTCATGCCATAGAGGTATTCAATACCCACTTTTCTTCTTGGACCATGATGTGAGCTCTAGGTGGGTAAACATTATATCTGTTTCTCCCCACCGCCCACCTGACCCACAGTGTCAACAGTGCTTGGAACATGGTAGGTACCCAAGAAATATTGTGGACAGGCTGAATAAATGACTCCTTCCTATTGATGTGTCACCTTAACACAATCTAATCAGTTCTCACCGTCTGACTGTCACCATGGACTTCATGTCATTCGCATCCCCTTTCTTGACTATGATAGGCCACAAATCCAATGACAAGTGTTCTAGAAGAGATAGAAGAAGATAAGACACAGACACAGAGGAAGAGGCCACGTGAAGACAGTGGTAGAGATTGGAGTGATGTGACCACAAGTGAAGAAATGCCAGGAGCCACCAGAACAAGAAGAAGCAAGGAAGTATCCTCCCCTAGAGGGGACATGCACATACCAACACCTTGATTTTGGAATTTTGGCCTCTAGAACTGTGTGAGAATAAATTTCTGTTATTCTAAGGCACCAGGTTTATTGTAATTTGTATGGCAGCCTTAAGAAACTAATACATGAGTCCTCCTGCATCCATTCTTGCCTTTTCTCACTAACATTTTAATAGTTTTCCACCACATTCAGAATGAAACTGAACCAATACCCTTTCATGGCCATTAAGAACCAACACACTCTGCCCCCAGCTAAATCTCTAACCTTGTCTTTTTTCTCCCTATACTCCCTTACTCACTCTGCTGTAAGCACATTGACCACTTGTTCTTCCTTGAAAATGCTGTCTACACCTACAATAGGAACTTTTCACTGTCTATTCCCTCTCCTTAAAACATTACCAGGAACCCATGTGGCTCACTCTCACACTTTGTTCACTTCTCTCTTCCATAATTACCTTCAGTCTGAGGCTGTCCTTCACTTGCCTATTAAAAAATTGAAGACTTTTAATACACTTACCCTTACCTTGCTTTATTTCACTTCATAACATCCATCAGCACTAGAGTACCTCCCTTTATCTGTCAGGGATATGTTCCATTGGATTTCTGAAACCATAGATAGTACTAAACTCTATATATACTACGTTTTTACTATATATACACACCTACAATAAAATTTAATTTAAAAACTAAATAAAGTTTAATTTAAAAACTAAGCATAGCAAGAGTTTAACAACAATACTAACAATAAAATACAACAATTATAACAATATGTTATAATAAAAGTTATGTCAATGTGATTTTTCTCTCAAAATATCTGGAATTTTCCATTTAATATTTTCAGACTATGGTTGACTGCAGATAATTGAAACTGCAGAAAGTGAAAACATGGATAAGGGGGGCTAGTGAATATAATTATAATGTATATGTAGTGTAGGCCATCTATTTATCTGTGTACTATCTTCCCTACTGTAATGTAAGTTTCTTGGAAATAAGAACTTGGTTATATTCACTTCTGTGTCTCTAGAACATTATCTGGTACCTAAAAAAGCTCAATAAATTCTTCATATGGAATGAATGAATAAATTTCTCTGGGTCTTAAATTTTTCCATCTTAGAGACTCAGTGAAATGTACATGCTACTGAAAAGTTGATGTGACTATTTCCATTCCTCTTCCCTCTCTTCTCCCCATCACAGTTTTGGGTAACTGACCTGGTGGATTTCTCACAGCCTCTGACTCCTGATACCATGGGACTGCTGGTATCAGTAGGGAACTAGGTGGGAAATGAAGAGTGGTATTTATTCATGTGTGTCCCCAATCCCAGCTGTGTCTGGTTTTCTACCTAAAATTTGCCTATGACCTAGATGACTGGAAATGACCTCACTGTCAGGAAACACTAAGTCTACACAGGGGCATGGCTACATCCTAGAGTCCTTCTAAGGATTATTATCAACTCACACCCATGTGATCATACCAGAGATGCACAAATCGAGAGCACAGGACTACGTCATTTCACATAAAAGACCATGTTCCAACAGCAGGCTAAATGCTGAGTAATACTATTTAGCAAATTAGACTTTCCTATAATCCTTATCTTAAAATAGGAAATATGCCATTTGACCAAGAGGAGATGACCAAGATGGTGCTGCAAAGTAGGGAGAAAACATATTTGAAGTCTTACAAACTCGGACTTGAATCTTGGTTTTGCTCTTAAAAGCTGTGAGACTGTAGACTATTAACCCCTTTATGCTTTGGTTTCCTCATATAAAAAATTGGAATTGTAATGTCTCCTAGGGTTGAAGTGAAGATTGAATGAGATACCAAGTACACTGTATAATACCTAGCCCATCATCATCGTTATCATCATCATCATCATCACTATTATATTATTTTTGTTATTTAATAACTAGCTGATTGACACAGGAGACTTCCGGCCGAGATGGAGGCCTAGACTGACACAATCCATCTCCCTCCACAACTAAGAAGGAATACAACTACCACAAAACCAGAAATAACCAGAAGTCCCAGAAAATAAATGGAAGTCCAACATATGAAGTTATAAAGAATTGGTGCTTATCTGGATGGGTAGGAGGGGCAAAGTCAGGGCAGAGAGTTGAAACTGTGCTGGCGGTGGCAGCTGTGGCAATGGTGGCAAGACAGAGGTAAGCACAGACATCCATATTTAAGGGGAGGTGAGAAACACTTGGGGAGCACCCCCGGTGCAGACCAGACCCATCAGCTTGCAATTCCAATGCCAGGAAAGGCAGACCCCCATTGCCTTGGACTGTGAGGCCTGGAGGGGTTGTGGATGGAGGAGGAACTGCTCCTGGTCTCTCAGCAAAGGGTGAATGGCAGGAATCCATCTTGGACTCCTACCCCCACAGAAAACGCCACAGTGTGGAAGGAAGGGTCACCCAGTAGTGATGAGTGCACAGGGCTCTGCCCCCTATAGCGTAGGAGGTGTGACAGCCCCACCCAGGAAGCAAAGGTAAACACAAAACTGTCAGGATGACACAGATCATGATAGAGATCCCTGTGACACAGCTGACCAGACAGCAAATATCTAATCTAATGAAGAAGAAGCAGATAGGAAATCTTTCTGAGGCACAGTTCAGAGCTTTGGTTATATGAATGCTTACAGACATAACAGCAGATCTTAAACAAGACAGGGAAGGAATAAAGGCTAGTTCTGCTGAAATGAATGAAAACACATACAAAACTAGTGGTGAGGGAAATAAAACCAGGGATCAAACCAACAAATCAGAACATAGGGGAGGAACAAACAGTCAACCAGTTCAGAAAGAGGAAACAAAAAGTGAGGAAAATGAGGAGAGGCTCAGAAACTTATTAGACAGCTATAAGCAGGCCAACATGTGAATCATATGATTGCCAGAAGGTGAAGAAGAAGAACTAGAAATGAAAAAATTATGTGAAAAAATAATGAAGCAGAACTTCCCTAACTTGGGGAAGGAAATAGACTTACAGGTCCAGGAAGCACAGAGAGTTCCAAAAAAACTGCACCCAGGGAGAACCACATCAAGGCACATTATAATCAAAATGTCAAAAATTAAGGATAAGGAGAGAATCTTAAAAGCAGCAAGAGAGAAGAAGAGAATTATGTACAAAGGGGTCCCAATAAGACTCTCAGCTGATTTCTCAAAAGAAACTCTGCAGGCAAGAAGGGATGGCAAGAAATATTCAAAGGAATGAAAAGCAAAAACCTACAACCATGATTACTCTATCCAGCAAAGCTGTCATTCAGAATAGAAGGGCAGAGAAAGTGCTTCCAGGACAAAGTAAAACTGAAGGAGTTCATCAGATCCAAACCATTGTTATATGAAATGTTAAAAGGATTTGTTTAGGAGAAAGAGGATCAAAACTATGAACATTAAAAGGAAAACTGTATCACAACAATCAGTAGAAGCTAGGGAACTGAAACAAAGGCAAACTAAGTAGGCAACGAGAGTGGGAAAAGAATTATAGGTATGTGGAACATTTTGGGGGGAGGTCCGCAGGGAGGGAGAAGGGGGAAAGGGAGGGAGATGGTGCAGGAATTAAGAAGCATAGTAGGAGGGAATGGAGTAGACAGGAAGATGTTGAGAAGAACTATATGCACAACCAATGGGCATGGACTAAGGGGGGGTACAACTGGAGGGAGAGAGGTCACTGGGTGGAGTTGAACAAAGGGAAAAGAAATTGGGACAACTATAACAGCATAATCAATAAGGTTTACTTAAAAAAATAACTAGCTGATTGTGATGCCAGCTAAGGAAATTCACCCTCCGTAATTTCTAGGCTCATATCTGAACTGGATGAAATCACAGAAACACCAAAGCCATCAAGTCTCCCTTCAAGCACCCTGACATCTCTCACCCAGGGCCAATGTTTTCACTAACAAAAAAACCTTTTACTGAGTATTTCAATTTTCTCACTGGCCAACAGATACTGACTGAAATGTACATCTATTAATATATGAAAAGAGCCTACTTTAGTGCCTGGAATAGAAGTGGTACTCAAGAAATGATGGCAACATTATCATCCTTATCATCATTGTCATTATCATTTACTAGCATTTTGGTCAGTGCAGTGCTGCTAGAAAATATAGGCAATTCTATGAGGAGGTCTGGCAATCGACCCTCTCAGCTTCCCCACTAGTGCACTCCTTTCTCCTCCAATAAGCATCTATCCCTCAGGCCTTTCATCCATGGTGGCAGGGCTTGAATGAAATTGCATAGGTAGCACCTTTCCTTAAGACCAGCTTTTCTTGTTTAGGAACAACCTCGTACTTTCTATATCCTTAAAATGTGTTTCCTGAGAGAAGTTTTCTGTGTGTCTTTCTGCTTCCCCAGAGCCTCACACTTAAAGTCCTCATTGCTTGGCATATGACTATGAATATATAGTTGATAAATGAAAATTTTGTAATTGTTATAGTATTCATGTTGATCTGAACCATCATTATAAATAACATCTAAGCAGTCCTGTATATGGAGGAGTCCCTGAAAAAAAAAAAAAAAAAAAAAGGCATGGAGCTACTAGAATGGTGAAATGAAAGAGATCAACAATATCAAGTGTTGGCAAGGATGTGGTGAAATTGAATCTCATATATTGCTAATGGAAATATAAATTAGTAAATCACTTTGTGAAACTTTTCTGGCAGTATTTATTGACTAAAACTAAATATATGCCAGCCCTTTGGGCTCAGTAATTCCGCTCCTGAACATACACCTGCTGGGAAACAAGTATCCATTGCACTTTTGCATTTCCATCCAACTCACAAGCAAGGCATTGAATACCTTTTGTTCCAGACTATCTATTCAAGGATATCTATATAGAGAATAGCCTTGAAATAGAGAGATAATGACTCACTGTGGAGCAAAAGGAAGATTTTCTTATAGCCTTGGGACACAGAGATCTTCTCTCTCCAGAGCTAAGGGCAGATATGCTTACTTTCCATTATAAGAGATTGAGACTCCCTGAGATGCAACCTACTGCATTAGCAGGCATCATCCAGCCCTATATGCATTACCCTGTGGGAACTGGTTCTCAAGGAACAGGTGCAAAAATGCCAATACTCTGGCTGCCGCTATTGCTCTGGGTAACAAACTGCCCTTCATCTCTGAACCAGGAGTCTCATCTTTTCCACTAGCATCCATGAAACTGGGGCAAGCCTGCAAATAGAGTAAAATATCAGATTCTTTATAGTTACATTTAACACCTGAAAGAATGGATGTTATGAAATTAAAAAAAAAATATATATATATATATATACATGAATACTTACAGAAAGATTAACTCATAATAGCCAAAAATCTAAAATCCACTTAAATGTTCTTTAGATGGATACTTTGTGGTACATAGTCACACAATGAAATGCTACACAGCTATAACAAGAGAATGAACTACCACTATAAACAGTAACATGGGTACATTTCAAAAACATGTTCAACAAAAAAAAGCTAGACACAGAAGAGTGCATTCTTAATAATTCTATTTGTATGAAGTTCACAAACACAATTATGACAGAAGTTCACACAGTGGTTATCTTTGTGTGGGTGCAATTTGACTGAGAAGGAATAAGAGGGAGCCTTTGGGAGACCAGAAATATTTTAACTCTTGATGTAGGTGGTAGTTATGTAGATATACCTATATATATAGATATAGATATGTATATCCATGGAATAATACACTAAAGATTTATGCCCTTCACTCCATGCTAGAAAGAAAAGAAAAGAAAGAGAGAAAGAAAGAAAGAAAGAAAGAAAGAAAAAGAAAGAAAGACTGGCTATTGTCTCCAGACAAATGTTAAATGGGCATAATGTATGAAACTTATGGAAGAACCCTAACAAGCCTTTTCTTTCATTATTGCATGTGTTCATTTGACCATTTATTGATATGGTTGCCTGAGATAATAATAATTAGGGGGACTGGAGTTGGGAATGACAGTCACAACAGGGAAAGGACCTGGATATCCTGGGAAAGTAGGAGTCACGTGGACTTAGAAGCGGGTTGTGGCTGACACTCTAAAGAGATGAAGGACCTGAAAAAAGAGATGAAAGGCAGTGTAGGTATTCACAGCCGTGCCTGGAATGGTGCAGGCTTAGCTTTTTGGTTCTAGGGGAAGAAGACTGCTCTCAGAGACTAGATTAGGGGCTAAGGACTGAAACTAGCACCACAGTATGACAAAGCGGTTACAGGAGGCTAACCTCCGACTTTGGTTCATGTCTACAGTACGGCCATGAAAAGCTGTGGACAGCTCTCAGTAAATCTGCATAAGTGAGTTGGGAGTAGGGGTTTTATTGACTCTAAAGCTTTCCCAGTCACTGGGTACATGTTTAATAAATATCATAGGGTTGGGGGAAGATATGGGAAGGCAAAATGAGAATTTCCACCCCTTGGGCTTGCGAGGTTAGCAGTCTGGCCAGTCCTTAATAACTCATTCATCCAATATTCATCACTGTGTGTCTCTAAGGAACACATTTATTAGTGTCTGCAAAGATAATTAGCCCAATGTACTTCAAGGCAATTGAAATTGTGTCAATAAGTGTACTTTTTCCCAGAACTCACCATGGCTACATTTTAACATTGGTCTAGTTTTTTTCACATGTCCCCAGTTGGAGGACGCTCACTTTCTACAAGCATCTCAAACTGGCCCAAGGGGAAGGAGACGAACTTCCCAGCCTCAGCCATCTGCAGGCCAGGCTGGTTGCAGCACACCCAATGCCTACAGCCTGGGTCACTTCTGGGATCATACCAGGGGCTGGCCTTGCATCCTCTCTCTGCTGTTTCCTGTGCTCTAAGGGTATTGTTGAAGAGAAGGCATGTGCAAAGCTTCAACTGATCAAATGCACCAAATTTTATGCCCTGCACTTGAATAAATATTCCATTGTGGCTCCTGGAATGTCACAAGCAGCAAAACTCTTTTCACTTCTCCAGAGAGGGCTAGACCTGTGAGCCTCAGACACAGCAGTGTGCACAGGAATTTCCTGGGCATCTTGTGAAAAGGGAGTCTGATTCAACATGCCTGGGCTCCCAGATGCCCAAGTGGCTGGGTCACAGACTACATTTTGATTGAAGGGCTGAAGCAGATCTTCCCTGCCCACTTACATCCCCCTAGGTATCTCTTTTGGAATCAGATACGTGGTTCTTAATGACTTCAGACATTTCTCTTACCTATCTGATTTTGTTACAACCTCCTATCTTAGGAGGTTTCAAAGTACTTTTGTAACAATGAATGGCCCCATTCTGCAAGATATCAACTTGACTTGTCAGTGGTATGGAGCCCTCCTGCTCAGGCAGAGCTTTGAATACAGACCAACTTCACAGGAGGGGCAGAGGTAAGCATAGCTCTGAGGGAATTTTTAAGTACAGAATGGGAAGCTAGTTTATCTTCTTTTTTTGTAGTATTTAAATTCATTTTTAGGAGAGAGCTTAGCTTTAATTAATAAATTCTCCATTTTTAATGGCTACCTGTAATCTCTTACTATTTAGTTTAATTGGGTTTTTATGTTCAGAATTTAGAAGTGACTTCCTCCTCTTATTTATAAGTAGTAATAATACATAAACAAACAAATATCACCCTCTTCAGTAGCATCCATTGATTTCCATACTATTCTGCTGTTATGTAGTGAGTTTTTTCACTCATTCACTCACTTGTTAATTCAACAAATATATATTAAGCAGTTACCATGTGAGGTGCTGGAAATTAAATGGTGAACAAGGCAAATGTGGTCACTATCATCACAGACCTGACTTTTCTAGTAGGGAGAGAAAATGCTTTCAGGAGTCAGGAAGGAATTTGCAGAATGATCAGGGTAGTATCCTGTCCAGTTCTTGGAGAGGCCTGAGTACAAACTGCCCTGTCCTTTCTGCTTTTCTTCTTTTAATGTCAAACCCAACAGGAGGGCAGGGAGGAGAAGGAAGGTGCCTTGGATGGGAAGTGAAAAAGGAACTAGAACCCACTTTAAAGTTCTGATTTCAGGATGAATTATTTGTAAAGGAAAGGGAGTTTAGAAGGACTCTATCCTCCTCCTCATACTTTTCCCCATTCCACAGCTGCCAAAATATTTTTCAAATGTAATACCAGAGAATACTTTGGAAGGAAGCCATCCTCCATAAAACACAGAAATGACAGGTCCTCAGTTCCAACCCTGCTAATGTACCAGCCTCATGACAAGAATTCAGATAAATGTGAGTCTCTTCAATTTCTCCCCATGACTAGAGAAATGCATTTCTACTGCATTTGATCTTGGTCAAGTACTTAACAGTAACTCCCTGGTTACTGAGGCATAGATAGTCAAACCCAACTGTGAGAGATGGGGTGGGGCAGAACAAATGGCAATGAAGCCTCCGGAAAAACTAAGATGTGGTCACAGTCCTTCCATGCCTTACAAATTCAAGAGCAACTCTTTTTACTTTTCCGGACCTTAGTTTTCATGACTGTAAAATGAGAATAATGCTAACTGCTCCACTCCTAGAGGATATGAGGAAGGGGTTAAATGTGTTTTAAATGTTTGAAAGAAAGTATTATATGAACACAAACCATGGAGGGGCATGCCCAAAATATAACTGTCCTGACTGACACCTGCTGACGGCCTGTGCTAAGCACATTACACATATCATCTCATTTAACCTTCCTCCTGGCTCCAGGAGGTGGACACTATTATCACTAGCAGTTTGCATATGGGAAAACCAGGGTATAGAAAGGATGAGGGTCTTTTCCAGAATCTCAGGGTTAGCAATAGTGAAGCTACATTTTGATTCTCAGGAGTTTGGCTTTAGAGGGCAGGAACTAAGTCCCCCAGAGCTTCCTGTCTCCTCTCCGTGTGTACAGCCAGAGCTCAGTTATCTGCCTGTGGATTACCTGCAGCTCATATTTCATTTCATTCCAAGCTGACTTTTCCTGCCATCCAGTTCAGCTAACTAGCTGACAAGGGAGCTCAGGGACTTAGAACTAATCCTAATATTAAGTATAGAGCAAAGCATAATTAGGAAGATAAATCTTGTGGGGAAATAATGTACGTAGCCTATTCCAAAGTCAAGCATGGGTAATTTTTCCCATCTTCTACATCACTATTCTCCTTTTCTAGCACAGGTAACTATATCTTATGATGAAAATTTTTTCAAAAACAATTTTTTTCTGATTAGGAGGAAATGTATTCTCATCATAAAACTTTTAGAAAATTCTGCATTGTATAAAAAAGAGAATAGAAAACTCAGAATGCCACTATTTTGACAGTACCACTATTAACATTTTGGTCTATAATTTTTTCAGTGCCTTTTGAACATAAATACCTAAATATTATATGTATAGTCTTGTAAGCAGTTTTTCTCCACTTAATAGCTTATGGAACAATACATGTGTAAAAAGTGTAGATTAGTATCATTGTTTTTATTGGCTCCTTTGGCCTTGGAGAACTCATACAGATGTAGCATAATTGGTTTCATTCAGATATGGCAAAGAGAGACACAATTGCCCTATGTATTCAATCAGTTATTAGTAAATTTGCTCAGCAAACTTGCCAGATAGTGGAGATAAAAAGAGAAACAAGATTCAGTTAAGATCCTCAAAGAATTCACTGCCTTATCTTAGAGTCTCGGCATCAGTTTCTTTCGTGATCCAATCTCATTGTCCTCTGTTGCCTCCTCCCTGTTTCCACAGTCAATGAAGTAGTTTTGTCCCTAGAAGCAGTCAGGCCTTATTTACTAACCCTCCCCCACTTCCAATCCCTTCCCCCACTTTTTGCCTCTGGGTTTAACAGTAGCATAAAACTAATTTATAGCTCTTGCAAGAAAGAGGACAAATTTTCATCTCAGCCCATCATGCAAAAAGCACTAGTACAAATGAATAATGGTTGACCCATGCCACCTATTACAGATTGTTCTGGGGTCACCTCATTCATTGTTTTAACACAAGAAATTAAGGGCCCTGGCAAGGGTTTCCATGGGGACTGAATTGGTAATGAGATAGAACATCATCTTTGTGGGTGACCTCTCCTGGAGCCATGTCCATAGCAGGGAGGGGGATGGGATCTCACTTCCATAACTATCTCATAAGAAGGGCAGATTCTTCCTGTATTCACTTTTGCTTGTAGTCTCAGGGCCATTTCCTCCCAGGAACCTTATCAATCAGCAAGTGCCTGTAGGGCAACTAGAATATGCTGGACACTGTATGACTTATTGAGAGGGATGTGGCCATCAACATTACTATTTTGTCAACCAGGAAGCTCACTGGTACCTGCCATATGTGAAGCCATATGTTTCTGAAATATAAGAGTGCATGGATTGAAGCAGGCTGCCTTTCCTTCAATATCAAATGGCTTGAGTTGTAGGAAAATACTTGTGCAAGAGGTGACCCTTGAAATGGGCCAGAAATAATGAATGAAAACTGGGTAGTGGAGGGATGAGAGGAGAGCACTACTGGGGGATGGGGAACAGCTTGAGCATGGCAAGGAACTATTCTTTCCATGGACTGGTGCGTCCTCAGCAGAATAATGAGAAATAAGGCTGGGTAGGAACAGTGTAACCAAATTATCAAGAGCTTTAGAAGCAGGATTGGGGTGGGGGTGGTAAGAGATTTCAGAACACTTTTGGTTGGTTTGGTATCCAGTGATGCATAAGCTTCAGTGAAGATGATATGCCTTCTAATAGGAGTGACTAAAGATGACAATGGAAATATGTGTGTATAGAGCCTTTCACACAGGAGCTCAACAGATATTTATTAACACATTACGCTATTCATTCTTATGGTTTCTCTCCAGTCAAGAACTATTACTAGTTTTTTAAAAAGGGTTTTTCATACCTAGTGTCCATGTAATTTTGAATATAGGTAAGGTCAGATATGTTTGTCACCTAGGTGATAGCATTCACTGATTCATATTTTCCATATTCCAGGCATTGCTCTAGGCCAATGGATGAAGATGCTCAAGAGGCAGCAAGGCTGAGTTTTGATGGAAATCCTGCCTGCCCTTGCTGACTCTGGAAGACACAGGTAGCAGGAGGGGAAAATGCGTTTTAAAAAGGTTGAGATATTACTTAAGAGAATCAACTAATACAAAGAGTAAGAAAATTTAATAAAGTGGCAGGGTAACAGTAGTCCAGTTTTTTTCAGGCACTGAGCCCTGACCTGATGATGAGGGTGGTGAGGTTAGAGGGCGAGGTGGCATGAGGCAGGGAAGGAACTACTAAGCAAATGCTTCTTTTGGATCTTGGAGTATGGCCTGGGGCAGAAAGGACAGTGGGAAAAACTTCTGGATTATTAAGTTAACTCTCAGCCAAGGTATTCAAATACTAGACGTGGAGACACATTTGCTGTCACCAGGAGCCACAGTTCACGTTGTGACAGGCAGTGAAAATGTTCTCGGATAATGCAATATTTTGAAACATAAGACTTTGGTGAGTTAAGCTAGCTCCAGTTCTCATTCAGTATGTTGCTATGCCAAATTTATATGCATTAGGCAATCTAAAGAAGGTGGAATAAGAGTTCTGGATTGAAACAACCATGGACCATGATGCCTGCTCAGTAGGGTGTGGGTAGGAGCAATTTAATCTTCTAGGTAGTTTGAAAGTGAGGGCTGCACTTTATACAAGTCTGTGTTATTCATGTCACTGGTGGGTATGCAGCAGGTGATCACGTGGTATGTTCATATGCCTAAAGTTGGTGTGTATGGATTTAGTTTTATTCTTTCATTCATTCATCAAACTTACCCATCTTCTATGAGCCAGGAACTGTGACAGATCTTGATGATAAAATGATAAATAAGACCTAGTGTTTTCTTCCTTAAAGAAAACACATTCTGATAGAGGGATAGACTGGAAAACAGAGAACTGTAATATGTGTGTGGTCAGTGCTATGGCAGAAATAAGTTTAGGGTGCTGTGGAAGCAGAGGAGACATGAGGAGAGAAATCTGGCCAGGGAGTCTTATGGAGGAGATGATAGCTGAGCTAAGCCTGAGAGCCAGATGGGGATTATCTTGGCAATGAGTAGGTTGTGGAGAGAGGGAAAGGACATTCAGGTAGACAAAAAGCAAAAACCTCTGAAATAGAGTTGAAGGCTACTAATAGTTCAGCAATCCTGGGAGGTCAAGGAGGTCAAGGAGGTCAAGGTGGGATTGATGAGAAATGACACAGAAGAGGCCACTCAGCTATTATGTTCTGCAAAGGAGTTTGGGTCTTGTCATAAAGCTTTGGTGAGCCATTAAATTTTTTGAAGAGGGGTGAGGAAGTTGTTGAAATAAACAAATTTCTTACCAAAAAATTGCCAGGTAGATGGGGTGGGATGTGAAGGGGGATATATGATTAGTAGCAGTTACAAAATGCATATTTAAGTCTAATCACATACAGTTCCTTTGTGGAGATACATATAGTTGCATACTGAAAACAAATTAAATGTTAGAAAGTAAATTATGGTTAGAACTTTTATAAATAGAATGGTTTATATATTATGTTTAAAAATAGAATCATTATAGTTTATTTAGGTGAATTCATTGTTACTATTAACATATTAACATTGTTATAAGTACATATTAATTAAAACTATTTCTAAAAAGCAAAGATTCCTTTTACATTGCAAATATTATATTGTTAGCTGTAAACTTTTACATTCAAGTTTTGTGTTAATATAGTAGGTATTTTTTTAAGTTATTTTTATTTTGAACTCATTTTAGACTTAGAAAAAAGTTGCAGAAACAATATAGCTATTTCCCATGTACTCTTGGTCCAACTTCACCTAATGCTAACATCTTGTTTAACCATCATGTAATTATCAAATTCAGGAGAGTGAAATTAGTACAATACTCTTAACTAACTACAGATCTTATTCAAATTTACGACTAAGCTACTTACCCATGTTCGTCCAGGAAATCACCTAAGGGAATATGATAAGAAATGGCTAGTGACTAAGTGGAACCTGCACCACGTGTCCTGCGTAGGGAATCTGGGTTTAATATATAGGATCTAACTTGTTGTTTCACATTTAAATTGTTCCACAGGGGCTAATGTGCAAAAGTGGGACATGCAAAGAGGTATCCTTTCCCTGAAAGAACAATTTGAGTCATTATTAAAGGACAGTGTAAAAATATGAAATGATAATCAGCTCAGAGAGAGGAAATTCATAGAAATTATAAAACGCTATTTTGCTTCAGTTTATGCAAATATATATCTACTTTTTCTAGAAGAGATAAATTAACATGAGTAATATCAGAAGAAATAGAAAACATAACATATCAATTGCTAGGAAGTAATAGGGAAAATTTTTGCTCCCCTGCCATAGCCCTCCCAAGATGCAACCACCAGACCCAAGTGGTTTCACAGAGAAATTCTTTACCACGATTGCTACCAGATCTTTGCCAAACAGATGATCCATGTCCTCCTTAAGTTGTATATATGTATATGTGTATATACATGTAAATATATATATATGTATATATATATATACACACACACATATATAAAGCTTTTATTTATTTTTAGAGAGGGGGGACAACTACTGTGTCAGTTGATAATTGGGAGGGATGTCTCAGCTGCAGAGGTCTCCTTGAGGAGTGAGGGGTCCTAGCCCCATACTGAACTTCCCAGCTCAGAGCTTCAGTGCAAGAAAGAGAAGTCCCCATAAGTTCTGTCTCAGAGACCCATGAGGGACTGCAGCTGAGTTGCAGCTGACTGTAACAGCTCTTTACCGACAGAAGTGCTGACAGACACCAGTGTTCCTTTGTTGAGTCCTTCCCTAACCCAGCCTGCAGGCTCTGGCTAGAACCAAGTCTGAGTTTCCATCAACCTGGTTAACACAATTTACCCAGCCCTGCTGATTCCCCAAGACACCCCACTTATCCAACTTGTGGGTCAGTACAAGCTATTTCCAGTGGCTTTTCCACACAAAATGTCTGTGTGCTAGGGACTTGCTCAAAATTTCTCAAAGGTTCACAAATCCCAAAAAGCAGTGTCCGGCAACAGTGGGTTCCTTATCTTTTGCTAAGCAGCCTGAAGCACAGCACTAGTGGCAGCTGACCTCAATTCATAGCTTAGCCTCTCCCAGGCACCTCCAAGCCCAGCACAGGTGGCAGTCATCTGCAGATCACTTGTAGTTCCTACAAGGTGGATCTAGGCTGAGCGCAGGCAGCAATTGACCTTGACCTCCACCAAGACTCTCCTAGGAGGCCTCAGAATCAACACACCAAGGATCCAGTTTCAGACCACACCAGAGCATCAGCCAACCACCTCCACAAATGACATACACAAAAAGCAGACTTGGCAGGCACTAGAGCTTGCTAAAGTGAATCAATCTCCTTGGGGTCAGCCCCTGCACAACAACTTATCCACTACAGTCATACTGTTCCTCATAGCCAGCCATCCTGAGGGGCAATTCCTCCTGACATCACAACAGAAATCAAGGCTACAATAGGAGGACACACACAATCCATGCAAAGAACATATTTAAAACACCCGAATCAGATTACCAGAGAGATTGTACCACTGGGCCCCACAGGACACTTACTACATAAGGTGACTCTGCCAAGACCAGCAGACATAGCAGATTTACCTAATATATAGAAACAAATACAGGGAGTCAGCCAAAAAGGAGGAGACAAAGAAACATGTCACAAATGAATAAAACAAAACAAAACAATAAAACTTCATAAAAAGTACTGTAGGGAACTGCTCCTCGTGGTTTAGGGAATTGTAGCCCCGGCCTGAGCATGACTGCTGCCAGCATTCTGGCCGTGCCTGTCTTTAAGTCTCAACATAAGGCTGTGTGTGAGACATACCCGAAAGCCACTAAGAGGGTTTCCATGGGAGTTAGATTTGAAAAATGTTTATTATGCTTTTATGCTTTAGAACTGCTCTGCTTTCTTTATCTGTAGTATAACATAGACAGTCTCTAGATAGGAATGTATGAAACCTTGCACCTAATGCCAGTGTGGTGTCAAGATATTTGATAGACCATGACAGAGACTGGTCACTGTGCCCCCTGTACTCGTACATGTAATCTGTTATTGGTAGCTGTAACCCTAACGCCTCCAAACTATTGATGATTTGTGAATCTTGACCTTGTATCTTTCATGTGTATCCTCCTCAATAAAAGGCATGAGGGAAGAAGGTCTAATTGCTGTTCTCCACTAGAGAGGCAGCCACCTTCCTTCCCCCAGACATAATAAAATGTCCTGGGTAAAAGTTTGTTCTGCCATGGTCACGAAGCCTCTGCTGGACAGAGCAACTTCCAACCGAGCCTAGGGTGTGTGAGGCACCTTTGCCATAAAGTACTAAACAAAATAGAAACAAAAAAACCCCTACTAGATGAGAAGTTCAAAACACTGGTTATAATGATGCTTAATGAACTTAGGGGAAGAGTAGATGAACTCAATAAGAACTTCAACAAAGAGATGGGAAATATAAAGATGGAGATAGAAGACATACAAATGAACCAGTCAGAAATGAGAAATACAATAAATGAAATAAAGAATTAAAGGGAATCAACAATAGATAGATGGAGCAGAGGATAAAAATCAATGATTTGAAAGAAAATGGAGTGGAAAACACCTAATCAGAATACCAGAAAGAAAAAATCATTTAAAAAAATGAGCAACATTTAAGGGACATCTGGGACAACATAAAGTGGGTGTCATAGGGTAACTGGAAGAAAAAAAGAGTCAGGGATTGAAAACTTATTTGAAGAAATAATGACATAAAACTTCCCTAACCTGGCAAAATAAACAAAAATACAAGTCCAGGAAGTGCAGAGAGTCCCAAACAAGATGAACCCAAAGAGGCCCGCACCAAGATACATCGTAATTAAAACATCAAAAGTTAGAGATAAAGAATCTTAAAAGCAACAAGAAAAAAGCAGTTATTTATGTACAGAGGGTATCACTTAATACTGTTAACTGATTCCTCAACAGAAAAATTTTAAGCCAGAGGGATTGGCAAAAAATATTCAAAGTGACAAAAAAACAAAGACCTACAACCCAAACTACTCTACCCAGCAAGGCTATCATTTAGAATCAAAGGAGATATAAATAGCTTTCCAGACAAGAAAGAGCTAAAGGAGTTATTACAACCAAACCAGCATTACAAGAGATGTTAAAGGGACTTCTTTAAGAAGCAGGGAAAAAAGATAAAAAATATAAATAATAAACTTGTAATAACTACATATTTATTAATTACTTTAAATAGATTAAATGGTTGAATCAAAAGAGATAGATTGGCTCAGTGGATAAGAAAACAAGACCTATATATATGCTGTCTATGAGAGACCCAGTGGAGATAAAAAAAACACTTACAGACTGAAAGTAAAGGAATGGAAAAGATATTTCATGCAAGTGGAATGAAAAAAAACTGGGGTAACAATACTTACAACAGACAAAATGGACTTTAAAACAATGGCTATAATAAAACACACAAAAAAGGACATTTCATAATGATGAAAAGATCAGTCCAACAAGAGGATATATGAACTACAAATTGGAGCACCAAAACATATAAAGCAAATATCAATGAACATAAAGGGAGATATGGACAATATAGTCATAATAGGGAACTTTAACACCCCATTGACATCAATGGATAGATCATCCAGAAAAGAAATCAACAAGAAAACAGTGGCCTTATATGACACATTATACCTGAAGGATTGAATTGATATCTTTAGAACATTTTAGCTCAAAGCAGCAGAATATACATTCTTTTCGAACATACATAGAACATTCTCCAGGATAGACCACATGTTAGGTCACAAATAAGTCCCAACAAACTTAAGATTAAAACCGTATCAAGAATCTTCTCTGATCACAATGGTATGAAACTAGAAATCTATTACAAAAAGAAAATTGAAATAAACACCAACATTTGCTGCCAAACAATGAATGGGTTAACAACAAGATCAAGAAAACTATCCAAAGATACTTTGAGATGAATGAAAATAAAAACACAATAATTCAAAAAACTATGGGACACAGTCAAAGCAGTTCTAAGAAGGAGATTCATAGCAATTCAGGCTTACTTCAGGAAACAAGAAAAATCTCAAACCAACAATTTATCCTTATATCTAAAGGAACTAGAAAAAGAACAACAAACAAAGCCCAAAATGAGTAGAAGGAAGGAATTGAAGATCAAAGTGGAAATAATGAAATAGTCTTAAATATACAAAAGATCAAGGAAACTAAGAGCTGGTGCTTTGAAAGGATAAAAGAACCAAATAAAATCAGAAATGAAAGAGATGTGACAAATCACACCATAGAAATGCAAAGTATTATATGAAAATATTACAAACACTTTTCAGCATAATAAAGGCCATATATGGCAAACCCACAGTTAATATAATCAATGGAGGAAAGCTAAGAACATTTTTTTTTAAGATCAGAAACAAGACAAGGATGTCCATTTTCACTTTTATTCAATATGGTATTAGAAGTTCTAGCCACAGCACTCAAAACAAGAAAAAGAAATAAAGGGCATCCAAATTAGAAAGGAAGAAGTAAAACTGTTACTATTTGCAGGTGTCTGATACCATATATATATATATATATATATATATATATAAAGACTCTACCCAAAATCTATTAGAACTGATAAGTGAATTCAGTAAAGTGGCAGAATACAAAATTACTATTCAAAAATAGGTTGCATTTTATACATCAATGATGAAATATCCAAAAGAAAAATTAAGAAAAACAATTTCATTACAATTACATTAAAAAAACCTAGAAATAAATTTAACCAAGAAAATAAAAGGCATATACTAGTAAATAAAAGGCCTGTACTAGAAACTAAAAGGTCTACTATATTAGTAGACATTTAAGAAAGAAATTGAAGGCGGATCCAAGATGGCGGAGGAGTAAGTGGAAGCTACACTAACCTCCTCCCAGGACCAGTCTGGATTTACAACTTAATTTTGGAGAAATCATCTGGAATAACCAACGGAACACTAGCTGGAAAGAAGTCTTATAACCACGGAGAGACAGAAAAGGCCGCTACATCACAACGTGACCGGTAGGGAGTGCGGAGACGCGGAAGGGCTGGCTGGGCTCACACGGGTGGCTGCTGAAGGGACTGAGAAACAGCTCAGCAGCTGGGGATTCCCCCTGAGAAGGGCAGGGTCTAAACCCCCAGCTGGGCTTCCCAGCCTACAGCGACAGAGTGGAAAGTAAAATAGTATCAGCTGTGAAAAGCGAAAAGCCACAGGCTTTCTTGCTAGCCGGAGAGAAACAGCAGGAGAAAAAGAGCTCTTAAGTGGATCACATACGAAAATATTTTGGCCACCACTTACCCTGGGCTCAAGCAGAGGGAAGGCAGAGAGGACTGGAGACACTTGGGGAGAATTTGGCACGGTGGCTTTGAGGGGAGAACTGGAGGAGCAGCTGACTGGGTCCCAGTGCTGACTCATCCCCAGTACTGCGGGTAGACCATTCCCCTCCAAGTGGCGTCAGCCTGAGGGGAAGCAAAAGCCCTGCCTACAGGAATTAAGCTGCCACACCCACAGTCCTTAAGCCTGACAGCTAATCACAGATTGAATAGATTAACAATCAAAGAAGACAGACAACAGCAGTAGATCCCTGGAAGTCTCCAACAGGCTGCCTAGGGCCAGACTGGTACATGATCTGACGCTACCAGAGGCAGATCCAGGAAGTGCAGATCATTCCAAGAAGCACCAACAAACAATAGGAGTCAAAAAAATGAGACAGAGAAACAACCTCCCATCAAAAGGAAAGGTAGAATCCCCAGAAAGAGTGCTAAATGAAATAGAGGGGAGCGAACTATCAGATATGGAATTCAAAACATGGATTATGGAGAAGCTGAATGAGCTCAGCGGAAAATACAAAGAACTCCAGAAAAACTACAAGGAACTCACAGAAAATTACGTGAGCATGAAAAAGGACATAGAAGCTATCAATAAGAGCCAGGAGGAAATGAAAAATACGATCTCTGAATTGAAGAACACAGTAGAAGGAATTAAAAGCAGGCTAGAGGAAGCAGAAGATCGAATCAGCGAGCTGGAGGACAACCTACACAAAAACTCCCAGACAATGCAACAAAATGAAAAAAGACTGAACAAGACTGAAGAGGTTCTAAGACAGCTGCAGGACAACATGAAACGTAATAATATCCGTATCATAGGAATTCCAGAAGGAGAAGAAGAAGAGCAAGGGATAGAAAACCTCTTTGAAAAACTAATGACAGAAAACTTTCCTAACATGACGAGAGAAAGAGTCACGCAAGTCCAGGAAGCACAGAGGGTCCCAATGAAGATGAACCCCAACAGGCCCACCTCAAGACACATCATAATTAAAATGGCAACATTCAAAGACAAAGAGAGGATCCTAAAAGCAGCAAGAGAAAAACAACTAATAACATACAAGGGAGCTCCAATAAGGCTATCATCAGATTTCTCAGCAGAAACACTACAAGCCAGAAGGGAATGGCAAAAAGTATTCCAAGCAATGAAAAACAAAGGCCTACAACCTAGAATACTATACCCAGCAAAGCTCTCATTCAAAATGGAGGGTGAAATAAGGAGCTTCCAAGACAAAAGAAGGCTAAAAGAATACATCTCCACCAAACCAGCAATGCAAGAGATGCTAAAAGGTCTGCTCTAAGAAGATAAAGAAACAGAGAGAGACAGAGAAGAACACGAGTACAAAGGGGAAAAATGACAATGAATAAGTACTTATCGGTAATAACCTTAAATGTAAATGGATTAAACGCTCCAATTAAAAGACATAGGGTAGCTGAATGGATTAGAAAGAATGACCCACATATATGCTGTCTACAAGAGACCCACCTTAGAACAAAAGATCTACACAGACTGAAAGTAAAGGGATGGAAAAATGTATTCCAAGCAAATGGACATGAAAAAAAAGCCGGGGTAGCAATACTTATATCAGACAAAACAGATTTCACAGCAAAGTCCATAAAAAGAGACAAAGAAGGGCATTTCATAATACTTAAGGGAAAAATCCATCAAGAAGATATAACCCTTATAAATATATATGCACCAAACTTAGGAGCACCCAAATATGTAAGGAAACTTTTGAAAGACTCCAAGAAAGATATAGACAACAACACACTCATAGTAGGGGACTTTAACACCCCATTGTCAACAATGGACAGATCTTCGAAGCAAAGAAACACCAAAGATATGGAGGCACTGAACAACACTCTAGATCAAATGGACTTAGTCGATATATATAGAAGTTTTCACCCCAAAGAAGCAAAATATACATACTTCTCAAGTGCACATGGAACATTTTCAAAGATAGACCACATGGTAGGACACAAAACAAGCCTTAACAAATTCAAGAAAATTGAAATTATATCAAGCATCTTCTCAGATCACAATGGCTTAAAATTGGAAATCAACCTCAAGGAAAAAACTCAAAAACATTCAAACTCATGGAGAATGAATAACATGCTATTAAATAATGAATGGGTTAACAATGACATCAAGGAAGAAATCAAAAAGTTTCTGGAAACTAATGATAATGAACACACAACAACCCAAAACCTATGGGATACAGCGAAAGCAGTCCTAAGAGGAAAGTTCATAGCAATACAGGCCTACCTAAAAAAGCTAGAGGAATATCTAATAAAAAATTTAACCCTACAGCTACAAGATCTAGAGGAAGAACAACAAGCAAAGCCCAGATCAAGTAGAAGGAAGGAAATCATCAAGATCAGAGCAGAATTAAATGACATAGAGTCTAAACTAACAATTCAAAAAATCAACAAAAGTAGGAGCTGGTTCTTTGAAAAAATAAACAAAATTGACAAGCCTTTAAGCAGGCTCATCAAGAAAAAAAGAGAGAGGACCCAAATAAATAAAATCAGAAATGAAAGAGGAGAAATCACAACTGATACCACAGAAATACAAAGGATTATAAGAAATTATTATGAACAACTGTATGGCAAGAAATTTGACAACCTAGAGGAAATGGACAGATTCCTGGAAACCTATAGTCTTCCCAAACTGAATCAAGAAGAAGCAGAAAGTCTGAATAGACCAATAACAGCTAGTGAAACTGAAGCAGTAATCAAAAAACTCCCAGCACACAAAAGCCCTGGACCGGATGGCTTCACAAGTGAATTCTACAAAACATTTAGGAAAGAACTAACTCCTATCCTTCTCAGACTATTCCAAAAGATACAAGAAGAGGGAAGACTGCCAAACTCATTCTATGAAGCCAGTATAACCCTAATTCCAAAACCAGGTCAAGACACAACAAAGAAAGAAAACTACAGGCCAATATCGCTGATGAACATAGATGCTAAAATCCTCAACAAAATATTGGCAAATCGGATCCAGCAACACATTAGAAAGATCATACACCACGATCAAGTAGGATTCATCCCAGGGATGCAAGGATGGTTTAACATTCATAAATCAATAAACGTAATACACCACATAAACAAAATGAAAGACAAAAACCACATGATAATATCAATAGATGCAGAAAAAGCATTTGATAAAGTACAACACCCATTTATGATAAAAACTCTCAGCAAAATGGGAATAGAGGGAGCATACCTCAACATAATAAAGGCCATATATGAGAAACCTGAAGCCAACATCATACTCAATGGGCAAAAACTGAGAGCATTCCCCCTGAGAACAGGAACAAGACAAGGATGTCCGCTCTCCCCACTCCTATTCAACATAGTCTTGGAAGTTCTAGCCACCGCAATCAGACAAGAAAGAGAAATAAAAGGCATCCAAATTGGAAAAGAGGAAGTAAAACTGTCATTATTTGCAGATGACATGATAGTGTACATAGAAAACCCTATAGACTCCACAAAAAAACTACTCGACCTAATAAGTGAATTCGGCAAAATAGCAGGATACAAAGTCAATATTAAGAAATCAAAGGCATTTTTATACACCAACAATAAAAACTCAGAGATAGAAACTGAAAGAAAAATTCAATTTACCATAGCAACAAGAAAAATAAAATACCTAGGAATAAACTTAACCAAGGAGGTAAAAGACCTGTACTCAGAAAACTACATAACATTGAAGAAAGAAATTAAAGAAGATACAAATAAATGGAAGCATATACCATGCTCATGGATGGGAAGAATCAACATCATTAAAATGTCCATACTACCCAAAGCAATTTATAGATTCAATGCAATCCCTATTAAAATACCAGCAACATATTTCACAGACCTAGAACAAATACTTCAAAAATTTATATGGAACCAAAAAAGAGCCCGAATAGCCACAGCAATTTTGAGGAAGAAGAACACAGTAGGAGGAATAACAATACCTGATATCAAACTATACTACAAGGCCACGGTAATCAAAACAGTCTGGTACTGGCATAAAAACAGACATATAGATCAATGGAACAGAATAGAGAGCCCAGAAATAAACCCAGGTTCATATGGTCAACTAATATTTGACAAAGGGGGAAAGAACATCAAATGGAGTGAAAAGAGCCTCTTCAACAAATGGTGTTGGGAGAACTGGACAGGGACATGCAAAAAAATGAAACTAGACCACCAACTTACACCATACACCAGAATAAACTCAAAATGGATCAAAGACTTAAATGTAAGCCGTGATACCATAAAAGTCCTAGAGGAAAAAATAGGCAGGAAAATTTCAGATATCCCACGTAGCAACATTTTCACTGATATATCTCCTAAGGCAAGGGAAATAAAGGAAAGAATAAACAAATGGGACTACATCAAACTAAAAAGTTTCTGCTCAGCTAAAGAAAACATCAGCAAGATGAAAAGGAAACCAACCATATGGGAAAATATATTCGCCAATGACATCTCAGACAAGGGATTGATCTCCAAAATATATAAAGAACTCATACGACTCAACACCAAGAAGACAGACAACCCAATTAAAAAATGGGCAAAGGACCTGAACAAACACTTCTCCAAAGAAGACATACAGAGGGCCCATAGACATATGAAAATATGCTCAACATCACTAGCCATCAGAGAGATGCAAATAAAAACCACAATGAGATACCACCTCACACCAGTCAGAATGGCCATAATCAACAAATCAACAAACAACTTGTGCTGGAGAGGATGCGGAGAAACGGGAACCCTGGTGCATTGCTGGTGGGAATGCAGACTGGTGCAGCCACTATGGAAAACAGTTTGGAATTTCCTCAAAAAACTAAAAATGGAACTGCCTTTTGAACCAGCAATTCCATTACTGGGATTATATCCGAAAAATCCTGAAACACCAATTCAAAAGAACCTATGCACTCCAATGTTCATAGCAGCACTATTTACAATAGCCAAGTGCTGGAAACAACCTAAATGCCCATCTGTAGATGAGTGGATCAAAAAACTGTGGTACATTTACACAATGGAGTTCTATGTAGCAGAAAGAAAGAAGGAACTTCTACCATTTGCAACAACATGGATGGAACTAGAGAGAATTATGCTTAGCGAAATAAGCGAGGCAACGAAAGAAAAATACGTTATGCTGTCACCTATTACAGGAAACTAATGAACAACACAAACAAATGAGCAAAATTGAACCAGAGGTATGTAAACAAGGAGTAGACTAACAGTAACAAGGGGGGAGGGGGGAGGGAGAAAAGGGGGTAAGAAGGGGAAGTGTCAAATCAAAGAACATGTATAAATGACCCACAGACATGGGCAACTGAGTGGGGACTGAATGTGGGGGAAGGGAGGGGCAGGATACAGGGAAGCAAGAGGGGAAAAAAAAAAAGTGAGACAACTGTAATGGAAAAACAAACAAAAAAATTTTTTTTAGTGGGGGAAAATGAAAATATGAAGAATGGAAATGCCAGTTCAGTGAATATTAGGACAAAGATTTTCCTTCACGTTGTATATTTTTCTCCCTATTTGATCTCTCCAGAGTTTGGCATTCTAAACAAGTAAGTAATGACTTAAGTTTCTTTGCATAGACCTAATAAGACCAGTTGTTAATAGAGGTTCCTTTTTCTGAACAAGCCTTTGACTGGAATGTCAAGCCTAAAGGAGACATGCTTGGGCTCATGTTGTTACCAAAAAGCCCTAAGGAACAGGGAATGACTTTCAAAGGTAATAAAAGCCCGCGAAATAAAAGGCCTGCTGCCATGGTTGGTTGTGCGGTCCACAGCAATCTCTCCAGGGAAGGAACGAAGGTTGTTTTCCTGAAAGATGGCTAGAAGGGACCTTAAGGCACAATGGAAAACCAGAAAGACTTGGAAAGGACAGGTGTGTACAGGCAAGGATGAATGCCAGGTATGTGGCCCAGCTTCTGTGCACTGAAGAGCAGACTGAGGGCCACCCTAAATGTTCCTTGGGTAAGTTCCAGCAAAACAGAACTAAAGATCATAAGTGATCATTTGCTGCTCTTGTTATGCTTATGCAAATGAACAGGATAAATTAAAAATGGACTTAATGTAGTCCCTTTAAAGACAAGGAGAGTAATCTTAGGGAGAAAAATCAGTATTCAAGGAAAATCACAATGATCAGTGGCAGACTGTAAAGTAAGGCAGCTAACCATCTTAAAAGTTTCTTCTCATTTAAAAAATGGTTTCACTTGAAAATTAAACCATATCTGTGATATCACCAAAGAGATTCAAGTTGCAGGCAAGTAGAATGTCAAGTGCCTTGCAACTGTATGTCTTCCCAATAAG
The DNA here is from genome assembly GCF_987537825.1 of Furipterus horrens. Classification (NCBI taxonomy): domain Eukaryota; kingdom Metazoa; phylum Chordata; class Mammalia; order Chiroptera; family Furipteridae; genus Furipterus; species Furipterus horrens. Next base: position 48,939,118 of record NW_028327182.1, read on the forward strand.
ACAGTCTTACAGATTTAGAGACTTTTTTGTTGGTTATGTTACATAAATTAACATGTGTTTTCTGTTTTCAAAGGGCATAAGCCTATGACCGCATTACCTGAGTGATTGTCTGTACGCATAAGCCTCACTTAATCCTCTCTGCAGCGCTGCCTCCGGAGACTCAACAGTTTGGCTGAACTAAATGGCTGAGTTGGTGAAGAATGGGGTGGTCTGTGGGCCTCACTTTAAAACTGAATTCTCTTTTCTATCCTAATGGCTTGGACAGAAAGGGCCCAGAGGTCTGAGAGGGGGGAAACATAAACTATTTCCCTCAGCCCAAACTAAATAAAATGGGCAAAAGGGTTTTGGACAGGAGAGATGTGCCTAGCACACCTTCCTCCAAAGAAGCCCCTTTTTTTTTTTTTTTTTTTTTTTTCTCCTAATGTGGAACATTGAAAAATTAATCCCTGCCTTTTGTCACCTAGTAGTTATGGATTGAATGATGCTTTTTAACCCTTTTTGCCAAATCTGTTGCCCCCAGAACACAACAAGGATGCCAGCCTGCTAAACCAAGCACGCCGTTGTCCGGAGACAGCCAACTGACCTGGAGTCTGCACAATCCTTCCCCATGTGGGAAGGCCACCCTCCCCTCCATACCCCCACTGTTATTAGGGATTTCTGGACCCAAGGGTAGGTAGAACGACGACCATGTCCAGCTTGAAGCAGCTAGAGGAGCTTGAGACCTTCGCCCATTGTCCTTTACAAGATTACAAAGGGTCTTAATATCTGAGAGGGAGGGATAGTTATTTTTTATGAACCATGGGTATGGACTTGGTGGGGGATGCTGGGGGAGGGAGATACTGGGTGGAGGGGAGTAAAGGGGAAAAAATTGGAACTACTGTAACAACATAATCAATAAAATATACTTTAAAAAAAAAAAAAAGAAATTGAAGAAGATACAAATAATGGAAGGGTATACCATGCTCATGGATAGAAAGAATTAACATACTTAAAATATCCATATTACCCAAAGCAATCTACTGATCCAGTGTGATCCATCTCAAAATACCAATGGCATTTGTCACATAAATAGAACAAATATCCCAAAAATTTACACAGAACCACAAAAGACCTTGAATAGCCAAAGCCATCTTGAGAACTAAGAACAAAGTTGGAGATATCACAGTACCTGATATCAAGCTATACTAAAAGGCTCCAGTATCAAAACAGCATGGTACTGGCATAAGAACAGATACATAGATTAATGGAACAAAATAGAGAATCCAGAAATAAACCCTCATTTATACAGTCAATTAATCTATTAACAAGGAGGCAAGAATACACTGTGTGGTAGACAGTCTCTTCAATGAATGGCTCTGGGAAAACTGGGCAGACATATACAAAAGAATGAAACTGGATCACTTTTTTACATCATAGACAAGAGTAAACTCAAAATGGATTAAAGGCTTAAGTGCAAGACTCAAAACCAAAACTCCTAGAAGAAAATATAAGCAGTAAACTCTCTGACCTTGCTCTTAATAATACGTTTTTTGATATCTCCTCTGGCAAGGAAAACAAAAGAAAAAATAAACAAATGGGACCATGTTGGACTAACGGGTTTTTGCACAGTGAAGGTAGCCATCAACAAAATGGGAAGACAACCTACCAAATGGGAGAAGGTATTTGCCAATGTTAGATCCAATAACGAGTTAATATATAAAATACATATACACAGATCACCAAAAAAGAAAAAAAAAAATCCACAAGAATCTGATTTTAAAGAGCACCACCATAGACATTTCTCCAAAGAGGACATTCAGATGGCCAATAGATATATGAAGAGATGTGCAATATCACTAATCATCAGAGCAATGCAAATTGAAACTACAATGATATATTATCTCACACCTATCCAAATTGCTATCAATAAATTAACAAATAAGTGCTGGTGAGGATGTTGAAAAAGAGAAGACTTGTGCACTATCAGTGGAATGTAAATTGGTGCAACCACTGTGGAAACAATATGGAGGTGTCTCAAAAAATGAAAAATAAAACTACCATATGACCCAGCAATTCAACTTCTGGGCATTTATCTGAAGAAACCCCTAACACTAATTCTAACAGACATAGGCATCACTATGTTCATTGCAGCTTTATTTTAAATAGCCAACATATGAAAGCAACATAATTTTTCATTGATCACTGAATGGATAAAGGAGATAAGGTATATATATACACTGAAGTATTACTTAGCCATAAAAAAGAATGAAATCTTTCCATTTGTGAAAAGATGGATTAAGCTAAAGGGTATTATGTTAAGAGAAATAAATCATACAGAGAAAGACAAATACTACATTATTTCACTTACTTTAGAATCTAAAGAACAAAACAAACAAACAAACAAAAAACTCATAGATACACAGAACATTTTGATGTTTGCCAGAAGAGAGGGAATTGGGGGCATGATTATAAAAGAGAAATAGATTAAGATAAACAAATTGCCAGTTTTAAAAACAATCATAGAGATGTAAAATATAGCATAGGGAATATAGTCAATAATATTGTAATAACTATGTATGGTGTTAGATGGATACTAGATTTATCAGGGTGACCACTTTGTAAGTTATGTAAATGTCTAATCACTATGTCATACACCTGAAACTAATATAATATTTTATGTCACATGTAATTGAAAATTTAAAAATTATTCTTAAAAAAGAAGATACACAAATGGCCAATAAGCACAGGAAAATATGCTCAATGTTATTTGCTCTTAGGCAAATGGAATTAAAAATCACACTAATATGCTACTTCACACCCACTAGTATGGCTAAAATAAAAAAGAGAAATAAATGATGGTGAGTATAGGGAGAAAGTGGAACCCTCTTTCACTGCTAGTGGAAATGTAAAACAGTGCAGCTGCTTCAGAAGACATTCTGGCAGTTTCTCAGGAGGTTAAACATAGTGTTATCATATGACCCAGTCCTAGGTACATACCCGGGAGAAATGAAAACTTATGTTCTCACAAAAATTTGTAGTTTTATGTTGATAGCAGTATTATTTATAATAGCAAAAGACTGGAAAAATCCAAATGTCCTTGAACTGATAAACGTGTAAACAAAATGTACTATATTCGTTCAATTGAATTTTATTTGGCAACAAGAAGGCATGAAGTATTAGTACATATTACAATATGGATATAACTTGAAAGTACTGCGCTAAGTGAAAGAATTCACTCACAAAATAAATAAATTGTATGATTCCGCTTATATGAAATACCCAGAATTGGCAAATCCACAGGAACAGCAGATAGCTCCATGGTTACCAGGGGCTGGGGAGGAGATAATAGAAGTGCTTGCTACTGGATATGGGGTTTTTTGGGGGGGATGATGAAAATGTTCTAAAATTAAATAGTGGTGGTGGTTTCACAACTCTGTGAAGATGTGAAAACCAACTGAATTATATACTTTAAAAGGTGTGTGAATTATATCTCAATAGACTGTCATAAAAAAATAGGACTAAGGCCCTGGCTGCTGTAGCTCAGTGGATTGAGCATCGGCCTGCGAACCAAGTGTCGCTGGTTCGATTCCCAGTACGTCAGGTCCCCAGTTGGGGGCATGAGCGAGAGGCAACCACACAGTGATGTTTCTCTCCCTCTCTTTCTCCTTTCCCCTCTCTCTAAAAATAAGCAAACCAACAAACAATAAATAAATAATAGGACTAGATAGAAACTTTTTAATAAGTAAGCTGGCATTATTTATAATGGGCAAATGGTATTTGGAACAAGTCAAGAATATTCACTGTACTATTATTATTTAACATTTCACAGAAAGTAGCCAGCTGAATTTGATAGGAGAGAGAAATAGAGGTAAAAAATCTGGAAAGGGGAGGATCAACTGGGAAATCATTATAAAAATTAAAGAACTCAAAAAAGCACAAATTTCATAAATATATATTAATAATTTTTATATATTCACACAGTCAAATTATACCTAGGAATAAATTTTATAAGAAATTTATAAATTCACAAGCTATTAAAAAATGTATAAAATGCTACTGAGCACAAAGAATTGAATAAATAAAATGTATAACCTATTAATAAGTAGGATGGTTCAATATTATAATTATGTTGATATTCCATAAATTTAACAGGATCATAATAAATATGCCAATAGGTTAAAAACATAATTAAGTTGATATAAAACATTTGTATAAAAAATATAAGTATATTTAGGACCTTACTGAAAAATTAATAGTAGTGAAAAAGACTAGCTGACTATATGTAAAACACAGAATAAAGTTACAGCATTTAAAACAGTGTGATTCTGGTGCAAGAAGAAACAAGCAGATCAATGGAACGTAGAGTCCCAAAATAGTCTATGGGCCTATTTAATAAATTTAGTAGAGCAGAAAGTAAGAATTGCATGTCATTAAAGAAAAGAATCTCCCAGCCCTCCTAATGCATTTAAAAATCTGCATCCCCATGCATCCAGAGAGGCATAGAAGTGAGCTGAGAGAGAGCTTGTGGGAGAAAGAAGACAGTATTGTGTGGAGAAGTCAGGATGCAGTAGAGACCTGCTTGGACTAATGACCAGAGACCAGATGGCAGCAAAAACTCTTTAGTGGGTATTAGTATGAATCAATGACAATAGCTAGAAAGAAGGCCCACTAAATCCAACCACTGACAGCATGTAAGCACAGTGTGTATCAGCTCACAAGAGCTACTTGTTAACATTTTGAGAATTTTGTGAGCTGATTATTAAACCCTGTCAGTGTTAAAATAAAATCATGTAAACTGACAATTAGATAAATCATATTAAAAACAAAGGTAAGTTCATCACCTCCTAATTATTTTACTATTATATGTGTTCTTGAGGTAACTTACATATCTGTAAATCTGTGTTTGTATTTTTATGTATGGCAGAAATACTAAATAATGGTAAGCATCTCTTTCCCAACTTCATGTACAATGTCACATTGGTAGTTTAAGATTAGCCATGGTGGAAGTATTTACATCATGGAAATTGGCAAATGGTGAAAATTAGGGCTAGATTTTCTGTTTTTTAATTTAAAAAACATTTTTTAATTGTATAGAATAGATTGAAGAAAGTGATGGAGAAATGTTAAAAAGGCAAACTAAACTTAAAATGTGTCATGTATGTAGTTGTTATTTTGTGTTAAATAACACTAAATATTGAGAAAATATTATTTTAATATTCTAAAATTACCTGATTCATCCAAGAAGTCATTCTTTTCATTTATGAGTGATATTCTGACATTTGTCTCTACTGACCACTTCACCTTTATCTTGTTAACATAAAAGAAAACATCACCATTCAAATGAAAATCACACACATTAATCAATGATGTGATGATATCTCAGTATAATCTGATTTTGTCAAATTGATGGCTGAATTGTAACCATAGGCTGTCTATGGGTACAAGCAAAACCAATCAGGCATTCTGTGTAGGTATATGGGATTTAAAATTAAGAATATTGTATATTTTATTATTCTTTTAAAATTGTGTTACACATCCTTTACATTAGTAAAACTTATAATGAACTTATATACATACATGTGTGCATAATTTTTTCCCCAGACACCTGATCGCTAAACACTTACCAGGACATCACTTCATAGGCCCCTCGAAACATGGATACAACTCTGGGAAAAAGTGAGAAATCTTTAACTTGGCTAAGATTAAGTTTTCACTCTTGATAGAATAGAAATCCTAAGTAAATATTAATTCAGTTATGGAGAAAAGAATGTTGCATTTATTGCATATCTCAAATTATGAACATGTTTTAAGATTTGGATCCATTCTCATCTTAAAGAGCTTATTTGAGCAAGGAGCCTCTGAAGCCAGAGCAACCTCTGTTTACGCCTTCAGTGGCATGTTTCATGTGGTAAATGAGTGGGCTTCCAACCCTGTTGTAACAATATTGATGGTCCCTTCCTGTTCCTGACTCATAAAAGAAGTCAATGAGGATCATAAGACTTGAAGTAGACAAAAATCTTGAGGCTGTCCTGCATAACCATTGACCTTGCAGTGGCTACTGCCTTAAGGCAATGGTCTGGGCTTCTGGGAGTCAGGATTGGGGAAATGAGGATGTTGTGGGCTTTACAGAACTGAGACCTTTAAATGGACTTCATAATTTGTATTCCACACTTAAGGCTACACTGGAAATTTATAGGCTGAGGTTTGAAAATCATTATAAGTACTCGACACTTTTATTTTTGGTGCCTGTAGATCTGCAGAATGAGAATCTCTGGACATTATAACAAATGCCCTAGGTAAGTTGTATATGTCCACTGAAGACTGTGAGCTGTGCCTCATGAAGAAATCACCAGGAATGACTTCCACTTATAAGCAGAATCAACTGCTTCATGATGGCAAGAAAATTTCAGGCAAGAGTATCAATAATTGGAATCATTTTCTTCTAGCCTGGCCAAGACTCAAATCAGAGAATACTGGGATAAAAAGTATTTACCCAAGAAGGTCCTAGCTTCCTAATGACCTAGTAAAATGTCTACAATATAGAAATTTAAAAAATAGAACAATATAAGACCACATATACATAATGCTATTTAATGTTCTTCTATGAAAATACAATCAAGCATATTGCATTAAAAAGTTGCTGAAAGCACAGACTTCCAGCCAAGATAGAGGCATAGGTAGACACACTTCACCTTCTTCTACAACCATAAGAAGAAATACAGCTACCTCAAAACTAAAACCAACCAGAACTACCAGAAAACCAAACTGCATGGAAGTCCAACAAACAAAGATATAAAGAACTAATACTCATTCAGATAGGTAGGAGGGGTGGAGAGGATGCGGTGTGGTGGCAGTGGTGGTGGCAGAAGCAGTGGCAAGGCAGTGGCTGTGGCTGGTTGGTGGGAACTGCAGTCACACATTATAAAAGTTGAAAGGGACACCTAGGGAGTGATCCCAGCACCAGACTAGACCATGCAGCTCACAGTTCCAGCACTGGGGAAAATAAAATCTCATTGCTTCTGACTGTTAAAACCAGTGGGGTTGGGGTAGAGGAAGAAACTGGCAGTCTCTCAGCACGGTCTGTTTAAAGGGACCCCACAGTCCTAGAACGTCCACAAACCCACCCACTCTGGGAACAACAACCAGGGCAACAGCTAGAGGGGTGACAAGCTCATACAGAAAGTGGGAGAAATTCCTGGAAAAGGGATGAGTGCTGAGCAAGCAGCATTGTTCCCTCTCAGATGCCTCCCACACACATAGCACCATAACGTGGTGAAATGGGATGCCCCATACTGAAGAATACGTAAGGCTCTGCCCCTTACAATGTAAGAGGCATGACAGCTCTACCTAAGACACAGAGGCAAACACAGGAGGTGGTCAAGTTGAGGAGACAGAGAAGTATGGCCCAAAAGAGGGAGCAGATCAAGGGTCCAGTGGGAGAACCGAGCAACGAGGAGATAGTCAACCTAACAGATGAAGAGTTCAAAACACTGGTGATAATGATGCTCACAGACTTGATTAGCATGATTGAGTATGACAAACACATAAGGGAAGAAGTGAAGCCTATACTAAGTGAAACAAAGGAAAATTCACACAAAACTAATGGTGAAGGGAAGGAATCTAGCGTTCAAATAAACAATTTGGAACATAAGGAAGAAATAAACAGTCAAACAGTACTGAATGAAGAAACGAGAACTGGAAAAAATGAGGAGAGGCTTAGGAACCTCTGGGACAACTTTAAACATACCAACATCTAAATCATCAATTAGGGGTGCCGGAAGGAGAAGAGGAAGAAATTGAAAAAATAATGAAGAAAAACTTCCTTAATTTGGTGAAGAAAATAGACATACAAGTCCAAGAAACACAGAGTCCAAACAAGCTAGACCCTTCATAATTAAAATGCCAAAGTTAAAGATAAAGAGAGAATCTTAAAAGCAGCAAGAGAAAAGAAGAGACTTACCCACAAAGGGGTTCCTATAAGACTATCAGCTGATTTCTCAAAAGAAATTTTGCAGGAAAGAAGGAAACAGCAAGAAGTATTCAAAGTGGTGAAAAGCAGGGATCCACAACCAAGATTACTCTATCCAGCAAAGTTATCATTTAGAATGGAAGGGAAGATAAAGTTCTTCCCAGACAACATAAAGCTAAAGGAGTTCATCATCACCAAGCCATTATATGAAATGTTGAAGGGACTTATTTAAGAAAAAGAAGAAAATCAAAACTATGAACACTAAAATGACAACAAACTCACAACTATCAACAACTGAATAAAAAATAAAAACAGATTTTGGAAAGATGGCAGAGGAGTGAGGGGATGCTGTGCTTGCCTGCTCCCAGGACCTGTCTGTAGTTTAGGCCAATTGTGGACAGGACATCTCAGTTAACATCTGGATACTGGCAGGAGTTGAGTCTTGGCACAGCTGGATCAGAGAAAACCATCTGGGAGCAACCGGTCTGGTGAGGATAGCAGAGGAGAAAGGGAAAAGATGGATTTCTGGCTGGCTTGGCTCTCCAAGCTACAGCTGGCAGTGTGCAAAGATTTTTCAGTGACCCTAGGTTCCCCTGAGAGGATTCAGGAGGAGAGCAGGGCTCCGCCACCTGGCAGAGCCAGGAGTGGGCCAGGTGGCATCTGGCTTTGAGAGGCAAGAAACAGCATATTTGTGTGTGTGTGTGTGTGTGTGTGTGATATGATTTTCTTTTTTATTTTTCTCTTTAGATTGTTTTTTGCAGAGAGGGGAGGAGAGGCTAGGGGAAGGGCAAGATTCTTGAATAACACAGATGCAGAAACACACTCGCCCACTCCCCAACCTTGCCCCTGGGTCCCGCAAGTGTGCACACGGAAATGTCCTGGTTCACCCTCCCAGGTGCACAACCAATCTGCCTGCCAAGCGCAGAGGTGCCCCCATCCCCCACAACAGGCGTGCAATGAGGCCGCCCACTGCCGGCCCTGTGCAGAAGAGCCTTGGACCCACCCACCCCGGTGTGCAACCAGTCAATCCACCCCTGACCTGCGCGAGGGAGTGCACTCTACCCTGGCTGAGGCCAAAGGAGGATGAAGTGAACTAGAGGCACTTTGTAAAAAGTTTTGGGTGCTGGCTTTGGAGAAAAAGATAGGAGAGCAACAGACTAGATCCCAGTACAGAATCATCTCCAGTGCTATAGGAGAAATCACTTAAGCAGACTACTCCCCTCCAAGTGGCGTCAGCTGAAGGCAGCAGGTCAACAGCTGTATACAAGAAGGTCACACCACAAAGGCAGAAAGTGAAAGTAGATCTATCTAAGAAGCAGAAACAAACAAGACCAACTACCCAAAATGAGGAGGCGAAGTAACACCCCACAAAACAGGAAGAATGCCCCCACCAAACAGGAACAAAAGGAAAGGGGGAACTCCCAGAAGGAGGGGTAGATGAAATAGAGGCAAGTGACCTATCAGACATGGAATTCATAACAACAGTAATGAGGAAGCTCAATTAACTCAACAAACTCAAAGAAAAAAACAACAAACTCCAGGAGAACTACAAAGAGCTCCAAGGAAACTACAAGGAACTTACTGAGAACTACAACAGCATAAAAAGGAACATAGAAACTATGAATAAGAACCAGGAAGAAATGAAGAATACAATCTCTGAACTGATGAACACAGTAGAAGCAATCAAAAGCAGGCTAAATGAAGCAGAGGATTGGTTCAGTGAGTTAGAGGACAACGTAGAAAAAAATTCCGAGACAATGCAACAAAATGAAAAAAGACTGAAAAAGAATGAAGAGGATTTATGAGTACTGCAGGACAACATGAAATGAAACAATATCAATATCATAGGGATACAAGAAGGAGAAGAAGAGGAGCATGGAATTGAAAACCTGACTGAAGAAGTAATGCAGAAAATTTTCCTAACTTGATGAGAGAAAAAGTCATGCAAGTCCAGGAAGGACAGAGGGTCCCAAAGAAGGTGAACCGAAACAGGCCCACTCCAAGACACATCGTAATTAAAATGGCAACATTGAAAGAAAAAGAGAGAATCCTAAAAGCAGCAAGAGAGAAGCAGCTAATAACATACAATGGAGCTCTAATAAGGCTATCATCAGATTTCTCAACAGAAATACTACAAGCCAGAAGGGAATGGCAAAAAATATTCCAAGTAATGAAAAATAAAGGCCTACAACCAAGACTACTCTACCCAGCAAGGCTCTCACTCAAAATGAAAGGTGAAATAAGGAGATTCCCAGACAAAGGAAGACTGAAAGAATACATCTCCACCAAACCAGCATTGCAAGAGATGCTAAAGAAAACAAAGAAAAAGAGAGAGCAAGAGAAACACAGGTACAACGGGAAATGAATAAATGAATAAATACCTGTCAATAATAACCTTAAATGTAAATGGAATAATGAATCAATTAAAAGACATAGGGTAGCAGAATGGATACAAAAACATAATCCACATATATGCTGTCTACAAGAGACACACCTCAAAACAAAAAAATTTACACAGACTGAAAGTGAAGGGATAGAAAAAAGTATTTCAAGCAAATGGACATGAAAAAAAAGCTGAAGTAGCAATACTTATATCAGACAAAACAGATTTCATAGCAAAGTCCATAAAAAGAGACAAAGGAGGACATTTCATAATACTTAAGGGAACAATTCATCAAGAAGATAAAACCCTGGTAAACATATATGCACCCAAAAAAGGAGCACCCAAATATATAAGGAAAATATTGGAAGACTACAAGAAGTATATAAACAGCAACACACTCATAGTAGGGGACTTTAACACCCCATTGTCAACAATGGACAGATCTTTGAAGAAAAGAAACACCAAAGATATTGAGGCATTGAACAACACTGTAGATCAAATGGACTTATTTGGTAATTATAGAACTTTTCACCCCAAAGAAGCAAAATATACATTCTTTTCAAGTGCACATGGAGCATTTTCAAAGGTAGACCACATGGTAGGAGATAAAACAAAACTCACAAATTCAAGAAAATTTAAATTCTATCAAGCATCTCCTCATATCACAATGGCTTGAAACTAGAGATCAACCTCAAGGAAAAAACTCAAAGACACTCAAACTCATGGAGTTGATACCATGATATTAAATAACACAGGGGAACAATTTTTAACATAATTCCTGTTGAGTTTGATTTTCAACTGTTTTAGACTTAAATAGGCATGCTGATTTTAAAACTGCAGTTAGTTTTCTTTTATCACATCAAGTTTTTCCTATAGCTTATATTAATGCGACCACTCTAAGCTGGATTGAGCCTGGATCGAGGGAAACACTAGTGCTCTCCTATTGGCTGAGAGCAAAACTCCCTCAAGTGGGGAGTGGTGGGGGACAGCCTTGGAGACCACTGACAGGTTCATACTTGTCTAGGCTACTCAGTTACACAGTAGACAGTGTGGTGAAAAGTTGTGTGCTGCTCTATATAGTGAATCATATTCCCAAGTGTAGTTCAAGTTCTTGTCTGTATACAAGGGGTTAGCAGAATTTATTTTATTTACATACATACTTATTTCCTATCCTTCAGATCATGTCTGCCTCTGCTATTTCTCATTGTAAGTGCCTAAACAACCCTGATTCATTTTGTTATATCTGTGGCAGTTTCATCATTCCCAGTCAAAGGTCAAACATCAGAGCATTAGGCAAGCTTAATTTGCATATTTTAAAGTAAAACTTGGTGATCAAGATAAGTCTTGGGCTCCTCACAAGGTGTGCAAGCAGTGTGTCAAAAGTTTATGTATGTGGATGAAGGGAACACATGATAAATTGCCACCTGGTATATTTATGGTTTGGTGATAGACCAGAGATCATTCAAGTGACTGTTATTTTTGTATATTGAAAACATCAGGATATAACAAGAAAAATAAATGTAAAATAGAGTATCCTAGTCTACCATCAGCTATATGCCCAGTGCCTCATTCAGTTGAAATCCTAGTGCCAGTTTTCACTGAACTACCCTCTTTCAAAAAACAGGAGTATGGTAAAGAACCAAGTGAGAGCAATGATAAAGATTTTGAAATTTAAGATGACTCAGTTCATAAGGGATTTGATCAGCATGAGTTGAATGATATGGCACAAAATTTGGGACTATCCAAAAAGGCTTCTGAACTCCTAGCAACAAGACTGAATGAGAAAAACTTGCTTGAAAGAGGAGCGAAGGCATCTTACTTTTGATCAAGAGAAAGTACATTTCTGCAGTACTTTCAAAGTGATGATGGCTTTGTGTATTGTCATAACATACATGGTTTAATGGAGGAATTGGGAATTCTGATCTATAATGCAACTGAATGGTGACTATTAATTGATAGCTCAAAGCAGAGCTTGAAGTGTGTCCTCCACAATGGCAATTTCTTTGGTGCAGTCCCAATTGGCATTCAGTTTTTTTTCATGAAGAACATGAAGTCATAAAGAGAGTCATTGATCTGTTGCTATATAACAAGCACAATTGGATAATCTGTGTTGACTTTAAAATGGTCTGATTCCTTCTTGGTCGGCAATGTGGGTAGACCAAGTATCCCTGTTTTCTGAGTATGTGGGACAGGAGAGCTCTTGAGAAGCATTGGGTGGAGTCGAATTGGCCTCCAAGATCTGACCTCAAACTTGGTGATCCAAATATTCTACACGAGCCACTTGTTGACAGAAAAAACATTATAATCCTACCTCTGCACATAAAACTGGGTCTCATGAAGCAATTTGTTAAACCTTTGTCAACTGAAGGAAACTGCTTCAAGTATCTCATTATGGCATTTCCTAGCTTGTCATTTGAAAAGATAAAATACCTTAATATGTATGTTTGGTAGCAGAACTTTACTACTTGTACACAATTTGACTTACAGTAACAATATATAGCCTTTATATAAATAAAATAACTCTAAATAAACAGTATTTTCAGGTAATTTTTTCTTTATTTTCCTTTGTATGTACATTTTGTATGATTTTGGGGACTAAGAGAGACTATTCTGTACTTTAAAAAGTTGACGTGATAGAGGAAAACTATGGTAATTTTTGGATTCAGATGCCAAAAGTTAGTTAAAAACAACTGTTAGATATACCTTGATGAAAATTGTGTTCCCCAATGTAATGAATGGGTTAACAATGACATCAAGAAAGAAATCAAGAAGTTTCTGAAACAAATGATAATGAACACACAACAGTCCAAAACCTATGGGGTACAGCAAAAGCAGTCCTGAGAGGAAAGTTCATAACAATACAGGCATATCTAAAAAGGATAGATGATTCTCTAATAAGAAATTTAATCCTACAACTACAAGAACTACAACAACAACAAACAAAGCCTAGAGCGAGTAGAAGGATGAAAATCATCAAGATCAGAGCAGAAATAAGTGGCATAGAGACTAAACAAATAATTCAAAAGAGCAACAAAACTAGGAGCTGGTTCTTTGAAAACATAAACAAGATCTACAAGCTTTTAGCCAGGCTCATCAAGAAAAAAAGAGAGAGGACCCAAATAAACAAAATCAGAAACAAAAGAGGAGAAATCACAACCGATATCACAGAAATACAAAGGATTGTAAGAAACTACTACAAACAACTGTATGGGAAGAAACTTGAAAATCTAGATAAAATGGACAAATTTCTAGAAACATATAATCTTCCAAAACTGAATCAAAAAGAAGCAGAAAGCCTGAACAGACCAACAACAATTAGTGAAATTGAAACAGTAATCAAAAAACTCCTGGCACACAAAAGCTCTGGACTGGATGGTTTCACAGGCAAATTTTACAAAACATTTAGGGAAGAACTAATGTCTACCCTTCTCAAACTATTCCAGAAAGTTCACAGAAAGGAAAGACTCCCAAACACGTTCTATGAAGCCAGTATTACTCTAATCACAAACCAGTCAAGACACAACAAAGAAAGAAAACCACAGGCCAATATCGCTGATGAACATAGATGATAAAATCCTCTACAAAATACTGACTAACAGGATCCAGCAACACATTAAAAAGATCATACATCACGATCAAGTGGGATTCATCCCAGGAATGGTTTAATATTCACAAACCAATAAACGTAATACACCACCTAAACAAAATGAAAGACAAAAGTCACATGATCATATCAATAGATGCAGAAAAAGCATTTGATAAAGTACAACACCCATTTATGATGAAAACACTCAGCAAAGTGGGAATAGAGGAAGCATACCTCAACAAAATAAAGGCCATATATGAGAAAACTGATGCCAACATCATACTCAAGGGACAAAAACTGAAAGCACTCCCCTGAGATCAGGAACAAGACAATGATGTCCACTTATATTCAATGAAGTTCTAGCCACAGCAATCAGACAAGAAAAATAAATAAAAGGCATCCAAATTGGAAAAGAGTAAGTAAAACTGTCATTATTTGCAGATGACACGATAGTGTACATAGAAAACCCCATAGACTCCACTAAAACCTACTCAATATAATAAGTGAATTTGGCAAAATAGCAGGATACAAAGTTAATATTCAGAAATTGAGGCATTTCTGTACACCAACAATAAGATATCAGAGATAGAAACTATAAAAAATTCCATTTACTACAGCAAAGAGAAAAATAAAGTACCTAAGAATAAATTTAACCAAAGAGATAAAAGACCTGTACTTGGAAAACTACATAACACTGAAGAAAGAAATTACAGAAGATACAAATAAAGGGAAGCATATACCATGTAAATGAAAGGGAAGAATCAACATCATTAAAATGTCCATATTACCCAAAGCAATTTATAGATTCAATGCAATCCCTTTCACAGACCTAGAACAAATACTTCAAAAATTTATATGGAACCAAAAAAGACCCCTAATAGCCACAGCAATCTTGAGACAGAAGAACAGAGTAGGAGGAATCACAATATCTGACATCAAACTATACTACAAAGCCTGGTACTGGCATAAGAACAGACATATAGATCAATGGAATAGAATAGAGAGCCCAGAAATAAACCCAGGTCTATATGGTCAACTAATATTTGACAAAGGTGGAAGGAACATAAAATGAAGTGAGAAGAGCCTCTTCAACAAATAGTGCTGGGAGAACTGGACAGGGATGTGCAAAACAATGAAACTAGACCACCAACTTACACCACACACCACAGTAAACTCAAGATGGATCAAAGACTTAAATGTAAGCCATGACACAATAAAAGTCCTAGTGGAAAACATAGGCAGGAAAATTTCAGATTTCCCACGTAGCAATATTTTCACTGATACATATCCTAAGGCAAGGAAATAAAGGAAAGAATAAACAAATAGGACTACATAAAACTAAAGAGTTTCTGCTCAGCACATGAAAACATCAGGAAGATGAAAAGGGAACCAACCATATGGTAAAACAGATTTGCCAATGATACCTCAGACAAGGGACTGATCTACAAAGAACTCATATGTCTCAACAACAAGCAGACAGACAACCCAATGAAAAAATGGGCAAAGGACCTAAACAAACACTTCTCCAAGGTGGATATACAGAGGGTCCATAGGCATATGAAAGAATGCTCAACATCACTAGCCATCAGAGAGATGCAAATTAAAACCACAATGAGATACCACCTCACACTGGTCAGAATGGCCATCATCAACAAATCAACAAACAAGTGCTGCTGAGGATGTGGAGAAACGGGAACCCTAGTGCACTGTTGGTGGGCATGCAGACTGGTGCAGCCACTTTGGAAAACAGTATGGATTTTCCTCTAACAACTAAAAATGGAACTGCCTTTTGAACCAGCAATTCCACTGCTAGGATTATACCTGAAGAATCCTTAAACCCCAATTCAATAGAACTTATGCACCCCTATGTTCATAGCAGCCCTGTTTACAATAGCCAAGTGCTGGAAACAGCCTAAGTGCCCATCTGTAGATGAGTGGATTAAAAAACTGTGGTACATTTACAAAATGGAATACTATTCAGCAGAAAGAAAGAAGGAACTCCTGCCATTTGCGACAACATGGATGGAACTAGAGAGAATTATGCTTGGTGAAGTAAGCCAGGCATGAAAGAAAAATACCATATGATATCACCTAATACAGGAGACTAATTAACAACATAAACTAATGAACAAAATTTAACCAGAGACAAATAAACAAAGAACAGAGTAACAGTTATCAGGGAGGAGGAGGGGAGGGAGAGAAGGGGGTAAGTAGAGGAAGGGTTTAGTAAAGGAACTAGTATAAATAACCAATGGACATGGACAACGGGGTAGGAATTGACTGTGGGAGTAGGGGTGGGCTGTGTGTGGGGGGCAATGGGGGACATATTTGGACAACTGTAATAGAAAAACTATAAAAATAAATTTAAAAAACAAACTAAGGAAACACCAAGGATAGGAACAGAATCATAGGTTTAAGGATCATTTGGAGGGTTATCAGATGGGAGGGGGAAGAGGGAGAATAAGGGGAAATGATGCAGGGATTAAGAAGCATAATTAATAGGTACAAAATAGACAGGGGGATATTAAGAATAGTATAGGAAATGGAGAAGCCAAAGAACTTACATGTATAACCCATGGACATGAACTAAGGGGGTGGGACTGCTAGAGGGAAGGGGGGTATTGGGTGGAGGGGAACAAAGGGAAAAGAAATTGGGACAACTGTAACAGCATAATCAATAAAATATACTTTAAAAAATTTGCCGAAAGCACAAACATGAGAATATTAATCGTGGTTATAATCAGTGGAATCATAGGCAAAGCTTACGTACTGATTTCCTATATTTTATAAGCATCCTTATAGAGCACATATCAATTTTATAATTTAAAAAAATGCTATTTTAAAAATAATGTCCCTGTGGTTGTGTGTGTTGGGGAGGGAGGGAGAGAGAGAGAAAGCAAAACAAAAACAGAACAAAAAACCGCTTTTATTTGGAATTTCTCCTATCAGCAGCCCAAGCTCAGGGTTCTCTATCTGTGGTAGTCCTAACCCACAGCACCCAAACTTCCTAAACCAATGCAGAGTCCTGGGACAACACAATGAAGACCTTTGAGCAAGGACAGCTGAGAAGCCTTCAGCTTTTATCAGAAGGGCCTATAGCCAATGTTCTGGACCCTCCCAGGAAACTAAGGTCTGTGTCCTCCCCCAGGAGACACCAGGGTCCTGTGGCTGCTGAACCCTTCCTTCAAAGTCCATGGAGGTGAGAAAAGCAGGCCCAGCCCTATTCCACATGCATCAAGATGCTCCGAAATGGCTAGAATGAATGGTTAAATTTCTGCTTCTCATGAGAGTCAGCTTTCACACAGTGTCTAGATGAGGAATGGTTTGCACCAGGAGCTTACATATATATTGACTCTGGTATATGTTGTCTAGCTGATATAGTGCTGCTTCAAACAACTCTGGATACTTAAAATCCAGGAGGCATTTTTCAAACACTGCTACAAACCGGTAGTGTTTGGTGACTCAGACATGGGGCATTGATGTGTCCCCAAATAGGAGGAAATCGCCCTGTGGAAATAGAAAAATGCTGCAACAGGAACCAATGTACCACTGAAATTTTAGCCCAGCATTTGCCTGGAGCTCATTGATTTTTTCTTCTTCTAGGCTTCGAGTCAGAGGCAAACCCTTAGAGAAACAATATACTGCTATACTCAGGTGAATGATGGGAATCTAGAATTGATTGTTAATTCTACAAGAATGATTACTTTGAAAAAATTATACTGCTAAAATTTAGCTGTGCATTGTCACTACCAATTCAATTACAAGCAGATATGAAGCAACAAACTTCTCCTGGATCCTCTGGTTTGTCTCTCCACATACAGTGCCTGAAGGGCCTGGGACAGAATTCCCAGAAATCAGGCACAGAATCAGAAAGAAAGAGTGCACAACTTGTATGCCCATATTCTTCTCGTTGTCTTCAATGAAAATATCATTGAGGAATTATTCTGTTATACACAAGAGAGGTAAAATAGGGAAAAGGTTAAGAGCATGAGTTTTGGAGACTTGGGGTTGAGTTCTGGTTCAACTGCTCATTTGCTTTGTGACCTGAGCTGCATCTATAAAATTAGTACAATAAGAAAATATCTGTCATAGGGTGATTTTAAGAATTAAAAGAAAGATTCATGTACCATAGCACATTGCCTGGGACAGAGATGTTAATCAGTGTTGGTGGTTAATGATGATGATGATAATCTGAACTTAGTGAGGCAAGACTAGCTGGAGGGAATGAAGGGTAGTAGTAGTAGTTGGTACTTTGCCCATGATGTAGGCAATAAACATTTCCTAAGCGAAATAAATGTTTCAGCCTAACCAGATTTTGAAAATGCTCTAATTAGGCTTTGTTGATAGGACAAATAGACAACCTGAAAAAGCACTTTTAATGCCCTCTAAGTGAATCTACTGGGTGACATTTTCTTTGCATCTCAGGAAACCAGGATCTTAGACTATGAGATTAAGGTGAGGAAGAGGAGATAACTGCTTCCCTTTTCACCTGCTTCAATTTCTTTTTCCAAGGGTCCCAGGGCTGTCCTCTTCTGGGGGTTGCTGCTCTTGGGTTTAACTTTTGCTCCTCATGTATATCAATTTCTATTGTCTTAGGGCTTAGAGCTCATTTTGGAGAAAGAGTTTTCTAAAGGGAAGGTGATTCTTTCTCTGGGGAGCCAGAGAACTGTTAACCTGGTCCTGCTGTGAGAAGGGTTCAGGGCCTGAGCTGGATTCCTGTAGGAAGGCTCCATGTGAACTTTCAGAGATGCCTCAGCTACTGACGGGGAGGAATATGTCACCTGGGCATGGGTGCTAAGACCACATTTAGAGAAAAGGAACCAGACTCTCCTCATGCCCTTTTTAGCCCAAACTCACTCATTGAAAGGACACCTGTCAGCAGTGATGGATAGAGAAGAAATAAGTGAGTCATATTTGAGCAGATGCAGGGACTTCTAAGGAAGAGCTGCCATTTGGAGCCCCAAGCTGTTTGATGCAGAAACTTGGCCTAACGGTTGATAATGCAGGGGGCCACACTTGGGAATATGTCTCAAGCTTGCTGGTTTTCATCAGTCATTCACTTACATGATCTCTTTCTGTCCTCACCCAAACCCCAGGAGAGAGGACAGATAAGCTCTGTGTGCCCATTTTATAGACAAGGGGAGTCCAAGAGGTTACATGACTGGCTAGGACGTGGTCCCATTCCTAGTTAATTTTTTTGTTTTGTTTTGTTTTCACCTAAAAGAGGTTAAAGACTGCCTTCTAAAAAGCTTCCCGGAGGACTCATGGCATTTTGTTACTAGCATTCCATTAATCCTCACAGTCATTCTGGAGCAGCAGGTGGCTGATATTATAATGATTATACTGATCATTATCATGACATTGAATAACGAGAAGCCTGGAGTACAGCTTCCTCAGTGCCTTACGTTTTTTGTCATACATATGGATATGTATATTATATATGTGTGTGTAAATACACATGTGCGTGTGCACACGCACACACACACACACACCAAAGAGCAACCAGGTGAGGGAGTTTTTGTTGATTAATAAGAATAAGGCCTGAGGTAACAGCACTAGTAAGCAGGACTTCCCTAGGATTTTCTGATGTGCTAGTGGAACAAATGTCTTTGCAGATGACATGAACAGGCAGTTAACAGTTACAGAAAGTTTTGGGTGTCTTCACAGGCTCAAGTGCAGGCAGCAAGTAAAAGTGCTGAGCCCCTCCTGGGCTGAAATGTGAGACCACAGTCAGTCCTAAGGAGCAGAAGGAAGCCAGCAAACTGAGGTCCACCCAGATCTTCTGGGTTCCCATGGGGAATGCTGGGAAGTGTCTTTGCTGTCAGCACTGCCCACACTCAGAAGCAAATTGGCCAGATCCAGTGGGAGGATTGTGAGCCTGCCCAGGACTGACCAGGTTCTGGTACATGGGTGGCCTCAGCTCTTTACTCTGTGATGCTCTCATGCAGCTGAGAAGGGGAGAGGACAATGGTGGGAAAGAGGCTGTTTGGTTTCAACAGTGTAGGGAGTGAGAGGAAAAGCCCTGGACTTGGTGCTAGGGAATTTGATGTCATAGTCTAAACTTTTGTGTTTCCCTCACCCCAAATTCATATGTTGAAATAGTAATGCCAAATGTGATGGTATTAGTAGGCGGAGCCTTTGGGGAGTGCTTGAATCATTAGGTTGGAACTGTCATGTATGGAATTAGTACCTTATAAAGGAGAACCCCAGAGCTCCCTTGTCTCTTCTGTCATGTGCAGCTACATGACCCAGCAAAGGGCCCTCATTGTTCATGTTGGCACCCTGATTCTGGGCTTTCAGCCCTCAGAACGAAGCAATGAACTGCTCTTTATAAGATGAGCAGTCTGTAGTATTTTGTATTAGCAACTACACAAACTAAGACACTAGAGAATATCGTTCCTGCGGTCTTGCGTGTGAGGCCTCTTTGGCCAGCTTTGTGATGACAAGCCCTCTGCCTAACCTTACAGTCGTTCATTTTTTCATTTGCTCATCTGTCTTAGTTCAAGCTGCTGTAACAGAATACCATAGACTGGATGGCTTAACAACAATTTATTTCTCACGGTTCTGGAGGATGGAAAGTACAAGATCAAGGTGCCAGCAGATCTGGCATCTAGTAAGAGCCCTCTTCCTGGTTTGCAGATGGCCACCTTCTTGTATCTTCACATGGCAGAGCAAACCTCAGTCTCTTTCTCTTCTTATACAGACACTAATCCCTTTGGGGAGAGGCGGGGGCTCTACTCTCATAATCTCATCTAAACATAATAACCTCCCAAAGGCTCCACCTCCTAATATCATCCCATTGGATGTTAGGGTTTAAATATATAAATTTGGGGAGGGCAAAAACATGCAGCTCATAACCCTCATCCACCCATTTAAAAAGAGTTTTTGGAGCATAGTCCCCAAGATGCTGAGAGTTCAGTGGGAAGAACTGACAAGTTATTAAGCAATTACACTACATGTGAGAAGTGTCATAGCATTAGGTGCTAGGGGATATTTAACAGAAAAACCAACACCATCTTGGAAAATTGGGGAGGACATCTCAGAAGAAGTGACCTCTCAGAGAATGGGCATGACCTTTACAAGCAAAGAGAAATGGCAGGTTGCTGACATGTTGCAATCTGTAAATTTTGTTCTCTCTCACTACCCCAGATCTTGGCTCCTCCCCCAAACATCAGGCTGCTCATATCTTTTTGGGCTGCTGAGGGAAGTCATGAGTATATTTGCCCACAAAGACCCATCAATGTGGGTGCTTGCTGGAGAGGGGATATACTGATTGATGCATTTTATATGTCTGAATGGTTAATTTTATGTGTGAATTTGGTTAGGCCAAAGTCGTCAGATATTTGGTTAAACACAAATCCAGATGCTTCTATGAGGTTTTTTTTTTTTTTTTTTTTTTTTTTTTGGATGAGATTAACATTTAAGTCAGTAGACTTTGAGTAGAGCAGATTACTCTCCGTAATGCAGTTGGGCCTCATACAATCAGCTGAAGGCCTTAAGAGAAAACCGACTGACTGCCATGGGGAAGAGGGAATTTTGCCTGCAAACTGCCTTCTGACTCAAGTTACAATATCCTTTTTTTCCAGCCTGCTGTCCTATCCTGCAGATTTTGGACTTGCCAGCTCCCACAGTCACATGAGCCAAGTCCTTAAAATAAATCTCTTTTCTTTCTGTAAATAGAGTTTTTTCCCTTTTCTATAGATAGACAGGTATGTAGGTAGGTAGTTCACTTGAAAGCATTACATCTTATCCACCAGGAAAAACTAGGCTTTTTGGCTTTTTCTGCTGATTACAGGTGTTTACACTAAGATCTCAGTGGCTTTGATAGAAAAAAAACAACAATAACCCTGAATTCTGTTCTTGCCTCAGCCTGTAATGAGATTCTAGTGTCTAGATAAGTTGATTAACTTCCTGGGAGCTGGTTCCTTCATCTATCACACAACTGGCAGAAGTCATTATAGTGACATAAGAGTATGGGGGATCCTTATAATAAAGATGACAACAGATACTATTTATATAACATTTTCTAGGAGCCAGGCCCCCATTAGGCACATTACATGCATCTTCTCATTCAATGCTCACAGTAAAGCCATGTGTTAGGAATCATCATAATCTCTGTTCTAGAGATGAGAAAACTGAAGCATAGAGACACTCAGTTGCATTTCCCAGACTCAAACAGGTAGTTGGAAGCAGGACTCAAGGCCAGGCAGCCAGGCTGGGCCCTTCTGCATTATCATTCTGCTGGACCTGAGCTGAGACCAGCAGGAACTGAAGGTGAGGTGCTTCGAATTTGTGTTTCTGTTCTGTGCCATTACATTGCATATGCCCAGGAGCCCTCTTCTCCTTTCACAAAATCTACAGGGGATGATGCCCTGCAGTCAGACACCCTGGTGGCCCTGTTTCTGCTGGCTCTTCACTAGACTGTAATAAAAACAGTAAAGTGAAGTTTATCCAGGGAAACCTGCTAATGTCCCAGCAAAAGAAGAGAGGTGTTTACAGCCACTTATTTTCACTAACATGAACTAGAAAATTATGGGTATACATCTCTTTTTGAAAAGTCTTGTTATAAAACCTGAGGAATGACATTCATCCAAATGCCCTCATGCCAGAAACACTTCCGCCTCACCTTCAGCTATGCTTTCTTCATACTGCTCACCTACACCTCTAAGTGTGGTGAAGGCTCATGGCGCTGCTCTCTGACACCACGTGCATTCAGCAAGGGGCTCCCTTCATTTTGGGTGGCATTTAACTGCTTTTCACCTGCTCTGGGAAAGCCAATCTCAGTGTGCCTGGAGAAGATGGCTTAGAAAACAAGGACCATGGGAAAAGAGAGTTTGCTGTGTACTACATGTGCCTAAAGGTAGCATCAATGAACAATACTATATTGAGCATTTATTACCAACCAACTGGGTAATTATTTCATTGAATCAGGTAATATTTTATTGCTAAGAGGCAGTACTAGGCAACCAAATTGCACCTCTTCTACTTACTAGCTAGTACCTTAATTTTCTCATAGATGAAATAGGAATAATAATAATAATACTGATCTTTTACTATTACAGAGGAGTAAATGAGTTATTTACATAAAGCACTTCAGAAAGTGTCTTGATCATTATAAGCACTTAAATATGTATAACATATTAATACTTAATATGCACATCATTTCATATTTATACTTATATTTCTTCCTTTCAACTGTCCCATGAACCAGGCAGCTTTGCTATTTCCACTTTAGAAATGAGAATATAATCTGAGGTCTGCTGGAGCCCTGAACCCACACTCTCACCCTCTGTGCACTTGTTGACATCTCCTGCATGTGGAAGACTGCATGCTTGTTACACACATTGGAGCAAGTTCTGTAGGGGCCACATCCCCCTGGCACTTACCCTTCCCAGATATACTGATGTCTTCTGACTGAAAGTGCTTGTGACTCTGCTTGTGCCTCTCCAAGGCAGCTTTGACATAGGATGAGAAGAAATTGGGGGAAAACTATCCATATTCTTCCTTCTTGGGGGGACAACTCTGAGGTGTGCTCTACATCATCTCACATGGGTTCCAGAGTAACTGTGCCCCAGTCGCCCACAATGGTAACTTGCTCATGCATGCATCTTGTATGGCTGTTTTCCTGAGAAGTGGAAATTCCGGAGTCCATCTGAGAAACAACATTCCCCTGCTCCCATTACCTCCCTCCACTTTCCTGCCAACATCATAAATACCCTCCTGCAGAGAACTCTCTGCCTTGGGGTGCTTCTTCCCAGGTGTCTGGTTCTCTGAGGTTTCTCTCCTCCCACCCCAAATTCTGGAGTCTTTGGAGTGACCTCACCAGGGAACAGCTCAGCTGTGGGGCTTCTTTCTATTATGTCACCTCTGGCCCAGTTTTCAAGGAGGCTGATCCTGGCCTGCTGGGCCTTTGCACATGATTTTCCCTCTTCCTCTTTCACTGACCAACCCAGACTCTTCCACCAGGACTTGCTATTCCTTGCCCTTTGCTTTGTACATATATATGGGTACCACATGGCTTGAATTATGTTCCTGAAAAAGATATTGGAGTCCTAACCCCCAGTGCCTGGGAATGTAACCTAATTCTGAAATAGGGTCTTTGCAGATGACCAAGCTAAGAAGAGATCATTAGGGTGGGCCATAATCCAATATCATCAGTGTTCTTATCAACAGGTGAATTTTTAATGCAGAAACAAACAAATAAAAGAAAGAGGATGTGAGGACACAGGGAGACTGCCATCGACCAGTCAAGGAATTCCTCAGGCCACCAGAAGCTGGGAGAGAGGACAGAGATTCTCCCTCACAGATCACAGAAGGAACCAACCCTGCCTATACTCTAATTTGGGATTTCTTGCCTCCAGAACTATGAGATAATAATTTATGCTGATAAGCCTCCTAGTTTGTGGTATTTTGTTACTGTGATACTAGAAAGTAAATACTGTTACTAACAGCCCAATTACAATGTGTTAGATTTACCTGGTTTCTTGTCTCCCTAACTAAACCATCAGCTTTTGGACCATATTGCCCAGGACCTAGTACAATGTCTGACACACAGTGGGCAGTCAAAACAATGTTGGTTCCATTAGAATACTGAGACTTTAAAACGGAAAATCAATGGATTGAATTTTAACTGTTGTTCTAATTAACTATAACAAAGATCCAAATTACAAACATTATTTCAATGGCTTTGTGCACCTCTTAATTACATCATCACCTAGCGATGGCCCCAGGACAAACCTGTTCATTAACTGGGTTGATAATCAATGAAGTAGGGTAGAAATGCAGTTAAGGGGGGATTTGTTGCTCAGCAAACTGGGTAGGGAGAGGGAATAAGAACAAATGTTGTGAAACACCTGGAAGTTCTTTTTCCTGGACAAAATTAATTCCTGGTTCTTATCTTTCAGCACCACCTTTCATGGAGCCGGGCCAAAGTCCTGGGGAAGGGCTGGCAGTGATTTATGAGGATCAGCAGCAGCCACTACGCTATAGTGAATGCAGCATATCCGTGTGTTCTTACCTTGGACTATAGGCCTCTGCCCTTAGGGCATGTGTTTCCTGCTGCAAGTTACTCAGGGCACCTCAGAGGAGAAGTCTGGCTCTTGGATCTATGGGTCCAAGTTCTCCAGCATTAGCCCTGAGACCTGCCCAGCTGCTGTGACATTGGGGTCTCAACTCAGACCTGTATAGTACTCTTTTCTGATATCAATAATTTGGGGACAATGAGCAGAAAATTTGCAATCTTTCTGAAATGTGATTTGTTCAACTCCAACATAGATTTTTTTATTTCCTTAGTAACTATTCATTATTATTTCCCATATAGTAGGCAGCGTATTGGTTCATGTGAAAACACACTGAGCTAAAAGGACTTCTCTTATAAATAAATAGAGTGCATTTGAATTTGAATCTTTTCTCACCTAAGTTTTAACTCCGAATTATTACTTAAGTGATCAATATCTTAAAAATGAGCCAAAGTTTGTATTACCGTGTAAATGTAAAGACTAGGAAAAATGCAAAAATAATATTAATAATAATTGCCTCTGGGCCATGAAATTATGGGTGATTTAAATTTTTTATATTTTTGATTTATAAACTTTGAAAATTATTGTGTACTTTTTTATAGAATGAGAAAAATATTTCTTTTTAAAGACTCAATATCCTCAGTGCTGAAGCTCTGTGTGCAGCAAGGCTGGGAGATAAAAACTCATTCTTGTTCTGAAACAGGAAGAAACATTTTGTTTTGTTTTGCTTTTTGTCCTCACCTGAGGATATGTTTATTGATTTTAGAGAAAGAGGAAGGAAGAGAGAGAAACATCAATGTGAGAGAGAAACATCAATTGGATGCCTCCCCTATGTGCTCTGACCTGGGATTGAACCCACAGCCTAGGCATGTGCCCTGACTGGGAATTGATCCTGCAATATTTTGGTGTATGGGACAATGCTCTAACCAACTGAACCACCCAGCCAGGGCCAGGAATAACTGGCCATAAAGCTGCCCCCATGGCCTCCAGCCTTAGCCTTTAATATTACCTATGGGTGGTCCTATTCTTTATTAAAGAGCAAGCAAAGAACAGAGTTCACATGGTCTTCCATGGAAGTTATGTTTGGGTCACCCTAGAGAGAAGCAAACACTAGGGTCTCTTTTAATGCCTCTCTGGACAGATGGATCCTCCTTAGGTTTAACTAGTCCCTTCTGCTATGTATTAAAGCTGTTAGTTATTATTTGAACCTTAGTAGAAGATGGGCACCTATTCTATAATAGCCCTGGGTCTACTTGCATAGTAACATAATTACAACTCATATTTGCATGATGCTTAATCTTTTGAGTGCCAGGTGTAATTCGAAATTTGGATCAACATGAGAAAAAATTATATCAACATATAATCTGAGGTACAAAAAAAAGAACGAAACATAAAATATTAATTATTCCATTGTTATTTACATTTATAGCCATCGAAAAAAGAGTCACTGGGAGCACACTGACACTTTAGGGAAAATTTATCAGCATTGCTCAGAGCAATGTTGGCACTCAAAGGGTTAAGAATGGTGGCCTCTCAGCTTTAATTGTATAGCTGAAATTGCCTGGAGAGCTTTTACTCTTGGGCCCCATTCCCCAAATGCGGACTTAATCTATGTGGTGCTCCTTACTCTTGAGTCCTGTGAAACCTCTCCCAGCTGGTTCTAATATGCAGCAAGTGCTGAGAACCTCTGCTTCCCCAAGAGTTTTTAGAGCACTTGTCCACTATTTCTGCTGATCCTCAGAACCACTAATATAGGCGAAGTGAGTCTGCCTCAGTTTCCCAGGCAAGCCTTTTATAGCCACTACTTTAGAAACCTTAAGTCTCATTCTGCCCCTGGAGTTTTTCCATCTTCTTTTATTTTACGAAACCTGCAACTGATATGCCTTCTGGCTCTAAAATTCTCCAATTATCTGAATGTATACTCTAGGCTCTAGCGAGCTTGGTATATTCCATAATTTCCCAAGCGTTGGAAACATTTTGGAGTCAAACTCTCGGCATCTAAAGTCACTAGGAAACCTTTCCAGCTTCTCCCTACCAACATTATCCAACCCTCCTTTTAAGGCAGAGGCTGAAACCACAAATGCCCATAGGGTAAGCAGGTACTGTGAAAGTTTTTGTGGTTTAGTCCTAAAGGTCCACAAGTATAAGGGCTGGTGCTGATTTGTATCAAAAGAAGGGTGTCTGTCCCACAATGGCCTGGGCTGTGACCCATGACCTTAGGCAAGTTGTTTACCAGATCTGAGCTTCAGGTTTCTCCTCTATAGCATCAGTGAGATGATGTTTTATGGCTTACATAGTAAACCCTAAAAAGTTCAAAGATAATGCTTTCTTTCATTTCATCTTCACACTAACTTAGAGCAAATTTTTACATCCCATTTTACAAACTAGGCAAATTTGATTTAAAGAGCTTTAAGTAATGTGCTAAAAATTGCACAAATAAAAACAAGTAGAACTTGGTTTTAATGTCAATTTCTATTACTTCTCAATCCTTTATTTGTTTCACTATTCCATATTAAGTTCCCTAAAAGTGTCAATAATGTTCCTTGCCTCAAAGGGTTTTTAGTAGGATTAAATGTGATAAACCCAGCAGCAGGCTGGGTACCTGTCAATAAAGCATTGCTATTAAAAAAAGTAATAACAGGGTAAATGATACAAAGAAATTGACCAGACCCCAGAGCAGAGGAGAAACTTGAGTGAGGGAGGTGTCGCAGGAAACATCGGAGGTGGTGGGACTGAAGTCCCATGCTGCTAGCATGCTCTGTGACAGGTTTCCCTATCCCTGGGCCGGGAGAGGCTGTGTCCCTCAGTAAACAATCAGTGCAGCAGTGTCACATTGCCCTGGCAACAAAGCTAGCGTGGCTAGTGATGACAGATTCCCCACCCCAGGCAGAGATGCCACAGGAGGAAGCCTTACAGTTTGCACAGGCTAGAGAAGGTGATTGACAGAGGGGAAAACCCCTCCTACTCCCCTCTGGAACGTAGTGGTAGGGAGATGTGCAGACTTGCCAGTCTAGCCTAATAAAAGGACAGATTGGGTGGGAAGCTGGGCACTTCTGGAGCATATGGAATTTTGGGCATGAATATTGAAAACAGAGGGAGGACAGAGACTCGGCCTTTCTCCTTCCCCTCACTCACCCTGTTGGATGGCTGGAACATTTGTGGACTGGCAGGCCCTGGAAACTGTGTGGTCTAGCAGCAACCCTGACCCCTGGGCATGGGAAGTGGTGGTGGTTGATGGCTGCATGGGCCACACACACCCAGACTCCAGAAAGATGCCTGAAACTGGACTGCAACCAGAACAAGCTAAGCTGCCTGGATGGTCATGTTGCAGCCACCTGTTTCCCAAAGGACAGTATTTTAAATAGGAGAAGTAACTCCAGGTTCAGCCTTGACCTAATCTGTCAAAGGGTGGTGGGGTTTTTCTCTGGGTGTTCTGGAGGGGAGGGGCTCTGAGTCCTGCCATTCTTCCAAAATTGTGTAGCTTTAGAATAAACGAACTCTTGCCTTTTTCACCAAATCTCTGCCTCCATAATTTGCCTATGGGCAGTGGACAGTAGAACCTCATTTCTGTTTGGTCACATAACCATGATATTCTTACTATTCTTTCTCCCTCCCATCTCTATAAGCTGAAGGGTTTGGGCCTCACCTGATCTAATTAAAGCACAATCTCTGGAGCTTTATGCATTTAGACAAACAGGAGCAGAGCAAGGATGATGAACCAGGTACACAAGATAACAGGGCAGAAAGTCCTAGGTGCCTAACAATAGGCAAAACTGGAAAAATAAGGACCTTGCCCTCAGGCTGACTTTTGCTCCCCTGGCATATTGCTGGGCATGTGGTTTAGATCCTCTGACCTCCCCCCGGCTCATATGTTGCTAGTCATGTGGTAGATATCCTTGGAGGAAGGCAAAGTGTCCTCATGTGACTCCCATGTAGGCCCTTGCACCACCACTCCCTTAAACATTATCCCCCAGGAATAACATCTAGGCCTCAGTTGTGTTTTGGCTCCAGGCCAAGAAAAGCAACAAAACCAGATAGACTGACATCAGGACCAGCTGTAATGACTAATGACCCTCTGCTCTGGAGCCAACCAATTAATGGAGACCATACCCTTGAAAGGACACATCTGGAAAGCTAAAGAATATTCTGTTGGAATCCTTTCCTGAGACCTCCAGAGAAATACCCTCAGGAAGAGGACCTAGTGTGGTTCTCTATGGAGCATGGCCATGCCTTTCCCTACTCCCTTTCCCCAGGCAAGTTTCCCTTGCCTCTTTCTCCTAAGCTCCAAGGGCCCTTCTTTTGCCTTTGTAACTTATTTTCTGAATCCATTTCTTATATGGCTCACTTCTCCTACCTCTGTGACTTTCTGAATAAACTGTTGCTTGTATTTGAGTCTTGGCTTTGAATTCTTTCTTAGCCAGAACTCAAGTACCGAGGTTGCTGAACTGAAATCCAATTGTTGGTAACATTCTGGTGTTATTTTCACCACCACCAACAGATCCAAGGATTCAGCATTTTTAAAAAATTTATAGCTTCATAGATGACTCTAGCATGCAGGTAGAAAACATACGTGCCAAATTTCTCTGGACCACCAGACTGCATCACATACACTGGCACATAGAGGAAGTGGTGCCATGTACTGACTTGTAAAATGCACTGAAATTGAAAATCCAGCTTTAAATCCTGCTCTGCCACTTATTAGAGAAAAGGACTTATTCTCTCTGTGCCTTAGGTTCCTCAGTTATTAAAAAACAAAAGCAAAACAACAGGCCATCTTCTACTGTCTCCACAGCTGGGCCAAGAAGCAAATGAGAGACCTAACATGCTCTAATGTGTTCACATTGAGTACCAAATGTTATGCAAAGATAGAGTGGTATAATAGTTTTATAGATGCTTAATAAATATTTATTTTCATGAGAGCTCACTGACCCAATATAAAGTTGGGGGAAATAAATAAGAAACATAATTGCACCTCACACTCCAGGAGTCCCCAGGCATTTCACATCGATAGGTCTCTTCAGCTGTCCTCTAAGTGCAAATAATTCCTGGGTATTTTGATGGTAGCACTTTCTCCAGAGATGAATTGACACCAGCTAAGACCTCAAGTCCATCCCAAATCTCATTACAATCAGCCTGATGGCAGACAGACTTTAGAATGTAACAAAATTGGACCTTTTAAATCATTATCTTGACTCTGGGAGTATAGCATTAATAAATGGAAATGAAGAAGAGAAAGAAAAGGCAGGGAAGGGAGTGTGGCCTCTCTGCCAGAGCTTTCTACCACACTCACTCCTCACCATAACAAACCAAGAAGGAAATTGATTTTGCCAAAGCAAGGAACTCAGTTCCCAGCCAAGTAGGGGAATGTGCTTAGCATCATCTCAAAGTGGAGGGCGTTATATCTCAACTGACCCTTTCATCTTTGCAAATTAGTGTCTCAGATTACCCACTTCTCCCAGCTCACCTTCCTGCCAAAAAGGTAAAGGTAAAAGAAAATTTTAAAAATCAGCGTTTTTCTGAAACATCTCGATGAGCAAGAAGTGACTTCAGAGGTAGCACTTTATGTTGCTGAACTATTTTCCTTCTTGCCCCTTTCCTGAGATGCTGAGCTTACTCTTCACCTGTTCATTCCACAAACAGTGCACACTTGTCATAGATAAAGCACCAGGTAGGCCCTGGAGCTTCACCCAGTCATGCTTCTACTTCCTACTTATCTCCCTGATCAACTCTGTTTCCTACCATTCAGCCCTCTCTGCAGTGTGGGACCTTGTTATTTCTTTTCTGGATATCACAATGCCTCTAATAGGTCTTCTGTCTGTCTGCATTCCCCTGTCCCCCACCCCTATGTCCTCACTGCTAACACCTCTCCCCCATTTACTGCCCCACCAAGGAGTTCCCAAAAGTGGAGGGCAAGGGCCCTTCTCAAAGACCCTTTGTGTCTGTGCAGACTCTCCCCTTTCCCCATGTCATACCTGTTCCAGTCACACACTCACACCCTGGGGCCTTTGTCATTATCCTTCTTTGTTAATAGGATGACTCTTCTTTCTGCTCCCTCCTTGCTACCTGGATTCATCCTGTAAGACCCAGGTTCCTCCTCTGGCCCTCAACACCCTAGTCCTGTGTCTCTGCTTTTTAGTCTCTCCTTAGCCTCTGCCTGGAAGGCATTTTTCCCTGAGCCTTACAGGGCTGGCTCCAGAACCATTTTTTTCATTCAGATTTGTGCTCATGTGCCAGGGTTTTCTGGATGACCCGGTCCACAGAAGCTTGTTTTAATTCTCTGTAAAGCACTTACTCTTACCTGATATATTTATGTGCTGTTGTTTTTTTTCCTCCTTAGACTAGATTGTAAACCTCACAAGATCAGGAACTGATTTATCTTATTCACCAATACATCCCCAGAGCCTAGGATAGTGCTAGGCATATAGTAGGTGCTAAGTAAATATTTGGATGGTTGGATGAATAGCCTTGTCTAAAAGTTAAGCTCTTTGAGAGCTGTGATGCTCTTTTTTTTCTCTCACAATGCTTGGGATGGTGTCTTATTCTTGGTGTGCACTAGATAAAGGTTTGAATGTACAAATGTTCACCTTAAAGCCTCTAGGAATCTGTGCCAAAGCCCACTTTTCTTTTGAAGTTGAATTAAGAGAACAATGTAATTTAACAGAAGTACAATATAATAAAGAAGACATAGTCAATATATATTTTTTGGGACTCAAAAACTGCTATTCCAGCTCACCTAATATAAGAACAGTCAAAATCTCTTCTCCACCCCTGCTGAGCTCCCATGTGGAATGAGATTAGAGCCAGGACATTACCATAAGGAATCAAATGCAGCCAGGCCCAGGCCTCTTTTGGGACCCAGGTGAAGTTCACTGTGAGAGCAAAGGTCTTTTTCAACAAGCAAATTTCAGCAGTTTGCTCAAGTTCCCTCAGGACCAAATCCAGTTGTATTGCAATGCCTGATGGTGAGGAGTAACCCTGCTTATCAAGGAGAAAACTCAACATCTAGACCAAGTGTAGTTTAAAAGAAATGAGTTGATGAATATAAGTGATATTGACAAAACAGTTACAAGAGAGGAGAGTTTTAGACAGAGCTAACTTACTTTGTTGCATTTAGAAAAAGTGTACCTTGAAACAAGTCATACATTTCAAAATTTTGTAAACCATAACATATACAGAGACATTTTAAAATGGAGCAGAAGCTGCCATGCCAAGAAAGGAACTGCTTTGCATGTCTTATGCTTCAGATCTTTGGGATGTTAAAACAGGGCAAAATAATCCTAGACTGGGCCTAAGCAATCTTATTTCCCAAAGAACTGTTCACAGAGATAGCAAAAAAAACAGATAGGATTACTGGACTGATGAACTACTGGACTGAAAATTAAAAACATTGTTTAGAATTAACATCACTATGTTATGTTAGCTGTACCAATAGAAATGCCTTCTTTCTATTGATGTAATTGTCCCCCTTCCCTTTCTCATAAATACTCCTTGCTTTGGTCTCATAACTGGAGCATTATTTGGGCTTCTGCTTGAATTAATGACTCCTGAACAGCTATTCTTATTTATCTTAAATAAATGCTTATTTGTCTTTCACTTTGAAAGGCCTTTTTATTTTTTAAGTTAGCAGTTTCAAGAATTGTAATAAACAACCTGTATAGCTAATTTAATAGTAGTTAATGTAGCTAATACGATGAAGAACTACCACTGACCGAGCACTAACTTCTTTCACCTTTCCTACAGCCCTGTGAGGTAGAAGTGTTGATCTCACTTTCTATTCACTGAGTAAAAGGACTTTTAAGAGAATAAGTAACTTGCACAAAAACATAGAGCTGGCAAGCCCAAGCTGACTGACTCTAAAACAGCTTGTGTGTAAAGTGCATTGATATCAGATGTGCAGCTTGGTGAATTTTAGCATGTGCATGACCCAGTAACCACCAGTGAGATCAAGATACAGAACACAGGACTCCTGGAATCTTCCCGCATGCCCCTCCCAGGTAGTTCCCCCTCACGCACCTCTCCAGGTAACCCTTCTTCTGACATCTATCTCCATCAATTAGTTTGAGACAAAATAATCTTATTTGTTTCCTTTCCTGCATGTTATTTTTTCCTCAGAAGACCAAAGAGCACTTCTTTTTATCAGGTCTGCTAATAAATCATTATTTAGAAGAGCAATTTCCCTCTTTAGAGTAGCAATTTCCTTGTATTTTTAGAACTTTTGTGTTCAAGACACAAGAACCATTTTTCCCCTCTTGGTGAGGACTTCCTTCCTGTCTGGCTGAGATGCAGGCCACTCCCTCACATTAGTGAGATCCAAAGCAAAGGTCAAATAGAGGCCCATAGACCATTTGTCTAGATGTTTCAGAGTTACAAACTAAGCCAACAGACTGTTGAATAAAACACATTTTTTTCTTCCTATGTTGATAATGAAGCATCTTCATAATATGTTAGAAGCCCAGTCTTGAATCTAGAGTGCTCAAAGTTCTGGAACATGGTAGTGGAGACAGTCAGCTATGGCTCCAGCCTGGGCAGCCCACCCCCACTTTCTCCCATCTCTGGTTCCATCTAATACTTGATAGATGTATGTGGCGACCCCAGCCTGTACATCTAAGTTCTGTTCACAGTCTCCACAAAAACAAAGCCTTGTCTACCTGCAAGGCCTAGAGGCATGCATGCTGGTGGCATAGTGAACCCTTGGGAGGACAGATATGCAGAAGACAAACTCTACATACCCAGAGAGAGGCTTGGAGAGGGAAGTGAGAGCTCAATATAGAAGTATTCACTTGGGGTTGGAGATTCCTTCCCCCCATGGGGTGGGACACACCCTGAGGAAGACCAGGTGAGGCCTGAAGAGCTTGGGGCTCAGGCTGCCCTCCTGTCTGGTGTAAGGGTGATTCCACAGAACTGATATCATCTGTGTCAATCAAGAGGCAATTCATTCTCAAATTCACTTCATCTAGCATATATTTATTTAGTGAGGGCGTATTATAGACAATGCTGTGAAAATGGAGAGATTAAACAGACATTGTTCCTGTTTTCACAGTAGTTATGTCTCCTGGGGGAGTCGGACATTATTCAAATAACCCACCACTGGAGGTTGTACTTTGAAGAGAAGAAACATGGGTTTTTGAGAGCATATAATCAAGGCACCAGACCTAGCCTGGGTGGTCTGAAAAGGCTTACTTTGCATGGGTGGAGGAGCATTCCAAAGGCCCAGTGGTGGTAGGGAGAAAGCTGAACAGTAAGGCTAAACCAATCTCAAGTGGTTGAGAGGGAGAGAGGCATGTGGAGTGAAGCCACCTGGGCAACGCTCTGCTATGCTCAGCTTTGTTAAGAGTTTGCCTTGTTTTAAGTAAAGTTTCTTTTTTAAAAATATATGATTATATATATATATATATATATATATTAGAAAATTTGCCAATTTTAGTATCTTTCCTTCTTTTTTAAAAAGTATATTTTATTGATTATGTTGTTATAGTAGTTTCAATTTTTTCCCCCTTTGTTCCTCTCTGCCCCCTTCCCTCCAGCAGTCCCACCCCCCCCTTAGTTGATGTCCATGGGTCATGCACATATGTTCTTTGGCTTCACCCTTTCCTATATTATTCTTAAGTTCCTCCTGTCTAGTTTGTACCAATGAATTATGCTTCTTAATCCCTGCACCATTTTCCCATTTCTCCCCCTTCCCCTTCCCAACTGATAACCCTCTCCGAATGATCCCCATACCTATGATTCTGTTCCTATTTTTGTTTTTTTAGTTGGGTTTTGTTTTTATTTTTTAGATTCAGTTGTTGATAGTTGTGACTTTGTTGTCATTTTAATGTTCATAGTTATGATCTTCTTTTTCTTAAGTAAGTCCCTTTGACATTTTATATAATAAAAGCTTGGTGATGATGAGCTCCTTTAGCTTTACCTTGTCTGGGAAGCACTTTGTCTGCCCTTCCATTCTAAATGATAGCTTTGCTGGACAGAGTAATCTTGGTTGCAAGTCCTTGCTTTTCATCACCTTGAATACTTCTTGCCAGTCCCTTCTTGCCTGCAAAATTTCTTTTGATAAATCAGCTGATAGTCTTATAGGTACCCCTTTGTAGGACACTCTCTGCTTTTCTCTTGCTGCTTTTAAGATTATCTCTATCTTTAACCTTTGGCATTTTAATGATGATGTGTCTTGGTGTGGTCCTCTTTGAGTCTAGCACTTTGGGACTTTCTATGCTTCCTGGACTTGTATGTCTCTTTCTTTTGCCAAATATGGAGTTTTCCTTCATTATTTTCTCACGTAAGTTTTCAATTTCTTGCTCTTCCTTTTCTTCAGGCACCCCTATGGTT
Source organism: Furipterus horrens (assembly GCF_987537825.1). Taxonomy (NCBI): domain Eukaryota; kingdom Metazoa; phylum Chordata; class Mammalia; order Chiroptera; family Furipteridae; genus Furipterus; species Furipterus horrens. The sequence goes on from NW_028327182.1 coordinate 48,974,373, forward strand.
TGGATGTTGGGATGTTTAAAGTTGTCCCAGAGGTTCCGAAGCCTCTCCTCATTTATTTCAATTCTTGTTTCCTCATTCTGTACTGGTTGACTGTTGTTTTCCTCCTTATGTTCCAAATCACTGATTTGAGCCCTGGTTTTCTTTCCTTCACCATTGGTTTTGTGTGGATTTTCTTTTGTTACATTTAGCATAGCCTTCACTTCTTCTCTTATTTATTTGCCATACTTAAGCATATCTGTCAAGCCTGTGAGCATCTTTATCACCAGTGTTTTGAGCTCTACAACTGTTAGGTTGGCTAGCTCATTGTTTATTAGATTGGCTATTTCTTGGTCGCTTAGTTCTCTCACTGGAACCTTGATCAGTTCCCCCTCTTGGGCCATACTTCTCTGGCTCCTCATCTTGACAGGCTCCTGTGTTTGTTTGTTTCTTAGGTAGAGCTGTCGCTCCTGTTACATTGTAAGGGACGGATCCTTAGGTTTCTCATCAGTACAGGGCGACCTGTTTCACCATGTTGTTACACTGTATGTGGGGGAGGGGTCTGAGAGAAAACAATGTCGCTTGCTCAGCACTCGCCCCTTTTGCAGGCAGTTCTCCCACTTTGTATGGGACTAGCGCCTCTCTAGCTGTTGCCCTGGCTGTTGTTCCCAAAGTGGAGGTGTCTGCGAATGTTCTAGGACCATGGGAGCCCTTTAAACAAGCAGACTCTGCTGAGAGATCAGCTGTTTCTTCCTCCATCCCAACCTCCACTGGTTTTCCCAGTCAGAAGCAATGAGGCTTGATTTTCCCCAGCGCTGGGGCCATGAGCTTTGTGGTCTGGTCTGGAGCTGGGAACGCTCCCCAGGTGTCTCTCCTGACTTTATAAAATGTGCGACTGCACTTTCTGGCAGCGTGCCACTGCCACCACTGCTGCCACCACCACACCGTGTCCTCTCCACCCCCGCTCTGCCCCTCCTACCTGTCTGGATGAGTATTTCTTCTTTATATTTTTGTTTGTTGGACTCCCATGCAGCTCGATTTTCTGGAACTTCTGACTGTCTCTAGTTTTGAGGTAGTTGTGTTCCTTCTTAGTTGTGGAGGGAGATGCAGCATGTCTGTCTAGGCCTCCATCTTGGCTGGAAGTCGCTAATTTTAGTGTTTTTAAGGGTAGAATTTACTGGCATTAATTACATTTCCTGTGTTGTGCAACCACCACCACTATTTTCAGAACTGTTTTTATCATCTCAAACAGAAATTGCCATTAAGCAATGACTCCCGATTTTTCCTTCCCTTTAGTTCTTGGTAACCTCTATTCTAACTTTTGTCTCTATAAACTTGCCTATTTGAGATATTTTATATAAGTGGAATCATGCAATATTTGTCCTTTTGTGTCTGGCTTATTTCACTTAGCACCTTATTTTGAAGGTTCATCCATGTTGTACCATGTATCAGATTTTTACTCTTTTTTTTTTATGGTTGAATAATATTTCATTGTATACACAGACCACATTTTGCTTATCCATTCATCTGTTGATTGATATTTGGGCTGTTTCCATCTTTTGACTATTGTAAATTATGCTGCAACAAAAATTGGTATACAAATACATGTTTGATCCCATTTTCAATGGAACATACTGAGAAGTGGGATTACTGGATCATATGGTGATTCTGTGTTAAATTTCTTGAGGAAACTCCATACCATTTTTTACAGCTGTTGTATCATTTCCTATTCTTACCAAGAGTGCACAAGTTTTCCAACCTCTCCACAGTCTTGGCCAACACTTCTGATTTTTCCATTGACTTTGCCATTATCCTAAGATAGGTCTAAATCCATTCTCAGAATCTACTCTGACTATTCAAGTCTGGCAGGCAACCTGGGAAGCCCTCTTTTGTGGGGGGACTTGGAAGAGTGTGCCTTCCAATTAGTTGAAAGAATTCAGGGGAATCCTGATCAGCATCTATATCACCAATGTCAACTAGAAAATAGGGGGGAAACTGGATAAAAATTGGGAAACTTGTGAATAATTTGGGACCTCTCCCATGAGATACTTGTTAAGTAGATGTCTTTTGAGGGTTTTTAAAATCTCTACATAATAGCACCACTCTCCACAGCAGTCCCTCAGTAAATAAAACATATAATCATAGCAGAAACTTGATAAATAGACACATAAATGAATGGGTTATTCCACCTTTTTTTCCTCCTTGCTCATTATCATAGCAGTTCAGCACTTGAAGATTTGGCAAGGGCTCTACTCCCTCTCTGACCCACAGGTTCCTGTCTAGTGGACCCAGCAAATCACCCTGGGTCTTTTTTGGTACTGCTTGCCTGCCATGAGTTATTCTAAAAGGTGTTCATAACTCTGTAAGAAATTTAAAAAAAAAAAAAAAGGCATGTTGCCTCAAGTCCTTTTTAGAACAAGGCATAGCTAAGCAAACAAATAAAAGTATGAGAAAGGGAGTAATTCCTCCAAATAATACTCTTTATCCACATTGTGATTTAAAGATCACAGAATAGTTTGCCAGATATTTTCTCATTTGATCCTTACAATAAGCCATCTAAGGTTTTGCAGGAGGGGACATACTCAGAAAGGAGAGATGACCTGCTGAAGGTCAAAGCTGAAGTGTCAGGGAGGCTTTTTCGCAGATATAGCTCCCTCCTCCCCAATGTGTGATGATTCACCCCTGCCTTGCTGCCCCCAAACCTGCTTAGGGCCTCTGGAAAGAGCTCCACCAGGCTTTTAATAATCAATCAAAAGGTTTGTTTTAGGTGTCTGCACAGACTTTTGGCTAGTCTTCTCAAAAGCTGTTCTAGCAGAATGCTTTCTTAAATTTTGCTCAATCAGTACTAAGGGAAAAAAATAAAAATAAAAATAAATCTCCTTCTATTCTTCTTTTCCTGAACCAGAAAGCCTGGTAAAGTGTATTTCATTCCCAAAATTCAAATTGTAAACTGCTTTCTGTTCTCATTAGTTTGGGTTGTAGCAGTCATTATATTCTAAATGATTAATCCCCAAATGCCAATTTCTTACTGGAATTATTCTGGACTCAACAACTGGTTTTCTTAGCAGCAAGGCTAAGAAATTATCCATGATATTTGTATCTAAACGTGCTGTGCCTGGCACTTTACAATATTTTCATTATCATTGAGTTATCCACATTCATCTCTATTCAGGGGAAATGAAAAGCTGTCTAATGGAGAAGGATCCCAATCACACAGACCTGTTTACTGACATCAACAGGCTCCCTGGGGCTTCTTCCTTTTGCTTGGAGAAAAGGAAGAAAATCCAGTTCCCAAGCCCTCTGTGTTCTGAGGAGGGGAATTATCTGAGAAGTAATGGAAAACCAAGGAGAAGTAGAGGTTGAGGGCTTTCAAATTACAGGACTCCTTGGAAGCTCAGGGCCCATGGCCGAGATAGTGTCTTTGTCCTTATCCTCATGGGGGCTGTCCCCTAGGCTTCTCAGCTCAGTGTCTGTGGAACAAAACCTCTCTTCCAAAGCTCGACTACCTGGAGTCAGCCCAAGGATTATGGTGGGGGTCTGTGGCATTCACCTTTCCTTTCAGCAGGGAAGGCAGTGCTCCTCTGGGTGGGAGACTCTGGGACAGGCAGATAGCTCAACCCACCCTGAGCTGGAGAGCCCTGCTTACCTTCTTGTGCATTTACCCAAACTTAGGGCTCCTGGACAGGTGGCATAAAAGAAGACACAGGACGAGCTCTGGCCATGTTCCTGAGTTCACTCATGATCCTAGCTCCATCACTCATGGCTGTGTGGCTGTGAGTATATTGCTTATGTCTCTGTGCTTCATTCCTCATCTGTAAAGTAGTGGTAATAATTGCTATATTTCACAGGGGTTATTTTTACAACTAGGTGAATTAATATTTGTAACTAGAACAGTGTACCTGGTACATAGTAAGTGCATTGATACATTTAAAAAAGAACATGGGTGGTGTCTCAAGCAGACAAGGCAACACTTTCAGAATAATTTGAAGACCCATGAAAAGATGTCACTTCTTGGACAACAGAAGAACAAAAGCTTTTGTAATAAGCTTTGAAAATGTACCCAGTAAATACACTTGAAAGATGCGGGGAAATAACAGAGGCAGTGCCTAACAGGACAAAGCAGAACTGCATGAAACAATATAAAGAAATTATCAAGATAGTAAAAGCAAAGAAAGCTGCTCAAGAGCAAGAACTGAATGCCAGTGGAGCCAAGAAATGACACAACAATCTTTGTGTGTATTTTTATTAAAAAAAAAATGAAAATACTACAAAAATAAAAAATAAGCAGCAAGTTTCCTTTAACAAATAAGGGGCTTTTAAATATCCTTTTGTCCTCTTTAGGTCTGAGACTCTACAAAACAAACTATAAAGACAGAAGGAGAAAGATTGATTCCCTATCCCCTAAGCCACAAAGGCCCCGGATTCATTTGGATGCACCACAAACCAATTCCAAACCCAAGATTCTTTAAAAGTCAATCTGGCACCATTATAGGAGTGACTGTTTCCCAGATTTTCAAAAAGTGGAACTTAAAACAGTTCTCAATAGCATGTAGAGGACTAATCTACAGATGATAACTCCTAACCAGTTAAAGTTAGAGCAGCTGTGATACAGCAGATGATAGTCAGGACCACTAGATTCCTTTCTCCTTTCACTGCATCACCATCAGGACCTGTGGACTAAGTGTGCCTCACATCTGGTAATGACAATAATGACAACAGCAGCAACAATAATAGCTATCACCCATGTAGCATTTACTCTGTGCCAACAACTGTTCCAAGCACTTTAGTGCTTACAACAACTTCAGGAGGTGGATAATTTTTTTTTATGTTTTTATTTTAACTTTTTAATGTGCTTTATTGATTATGCTGTTACAGTTGTCCCAACTTCTTTTCCCTTTGTTCCCCTCCCCCAGAGACCCCCTTCCCTCCAGTTGTGCCCCCACCTTAGTCCATGTCCATTGATTGTGCATATAGTTCTTTTCAACATCTTCCTGTCTACTCCACTTCCTCCTACTATACTTCTTAATTCCTGTACCATCTCCCTCCCTTTCCCACCTACCTCCTCCTTGCTGACCTCCCTGAAAAATGTTCCCCATACCTATAATTCTTTTCCCACTCTCGTTGCCAACTTAGTTTGCCTTTGTTTCAATTCCCTAGTTTCTGTTGTTGGTTATTGTGATACATTTTTCATTTTAATGTTCATAGTTTTGATCCTCTTTCTCCTAAACAAGTCCCTTTAACATTTCTTATAACAGTAGTTTGGATCTGATGAACTCCTTCAGTTTTACTTTGTCCTGAAAGCACTTCTTTGCCCTTCTATTCTGAATGACAGCTCTGCTGGATAGAGTAAACATGGTTGTAGGTTTCTGCTTTTTATTACTTTGAATATTTCTTGCCAGTCCCTTTTTGCCACAGGATTTCTTTTGAAAAATCAGCTGATAGTCTTATTGGGACCCCTTTGTATATAATTCTCTTCTTCTCTCTTGATGCTTTTAAGATTCTCTCTTTATTCTTAATTTTTGACATTTTGATTATAATATGTCTTGGGGTGGTTCTCCCTGGGTTCAGTTTTTTTTGGAACTCTCTGTGCTTCCTGGACCTGTAAGTCTATTTCCTTCCCCAAGTTAGGGAAGTTCTGCTTCATTATTTTTTCACATAATTTTTCAATGTCTAGTTCTTCTTCTTCACTGTCTGGCAACCCTGTGATTCAGATGTTGGCCTGCTTATAGCTGTCTGATATGTTTCTGAGCCTCTCCTAATTTTTCTCACTTTTTGTTTCCTCTTTCTGAACTGGTTGACTGTTTGTTCCTTCCCTATGTTCCGATTTGTTGGTTTGATCCCTGGTTTTCTTTCCCTCACCACTAGGTTTGTATGTTTTTTCATTCATTTCAGCAGGACTAGCCTTCCTTCCTTCCCCATCTTGTTTAAGATCTGGTATTATGTCTGTAAGCATTCATATAACCAAAGCTCTGAACTGTGCCTCAGAAAGATTTCCTATCTCCTGAGCTGTTAGATTAGATATTTGCTGTCTGGTCAGCTGTGTGATTGGGATCTCTATCATGATCTGTGCCATCCTGACAGTTTTGTGTTTACCTTTGCTTCCTGGGTGGGTATGTCACACCTCCTACACTACAGGGGCAGAGCCCTGTGCACACATCAAAACCGGGTGACCCTTCTCACCACACTGTGGTGTTTTTCATGGGGGCGGGGTCCAAGATGGATTCCTGCTGTTCAATCTCCTCTGAGAGACTGGGAGCTGCCTCCTCCATCCCTACACCCTCTGGCCCTGACAGTCTGAGACAATGGGGGTCTGCCTTCCCCGGTGTTGGAATTATAAGCTGACAGCTTTGGTTTGCAGCCAAGGGTGCTCCCCAGGTGCTTCTCGCCTCCCCATAAATACGGGTGTCTGTGTTTACTGCCGTCTCGCCGCCATTGCCACAGCTGCCGCTGCCAGCACAGCTTGATCTCTCCAGCCATGCTTCACCCCTCCTACCGAACTGGACGAGCACCACTTCTTTATAACTTCATATGTTGGACTTCCATGTAGCTTTATTTTCTGGAACTTCTGGTTATATCCAGTTTCATGGTAGTTGTATTCCTTCTTAGTTGTGGAGGGAGATGGAGTGTGTCAGTCTAGGCCTTCATCTTGGCTGGAAGTTGTTTCCTCATCTTAACAGGCTCCTGTGTTTGTTTGCCTCTGCCTCTTAGCTGTATCTAAGTTTAGCTTAGCTTAGCTGTAGCTCCTGTTAAGTTGTAAGGGGCAGAGCCTTAGAGATTCCTCAGTACAGGGCGACCTGTTTCACTACATTGTGGTGTTGTATGTGAGGGAGGGGTCTGAGAGGGAACAAAGCTACTTGCCCAGAACTCATCCCTTTTCCAGGCACTTCTCCCACTTCCATATGGGACTGTTGCCCCTCTAGCTGTTGCACTGGCCATTGTTCCAAGAGTGGGTGAGTCTGTGGATGTTCCAGGACTGTGGGGGCCCTTTAAACACACAGACTCTGCTGAGAGACTGACAGATACTGCCTCCACCCCAACCCCCATTGGTTCTCCTAGTCAGAAGCAATAAGGCTTGATTTTCCCCAGTGCTGGGACCGTGAGCTGCATGGTCTGGTCTGGAACTGGGAACACAATACTAGGTGTCCCTCCTGACTTTTTAAAACGTGAAACTGTGCTTTCTGCCAGCCTGCCGCTGCCACCGCTGCTGCTACCACCACACCGCATCCTCTCCACCCTGGCTCCACCCCTCCTACTTGTCTGAATGAGTATTTCTTCTTTATATCTTTGTTTGCTGGACTTCCATGTAGTTTGATTTTCTGGAACTTCTGGTTGTTTCTAGTTTTGAGGTAGTTGTATTCCTTCTTAGTTGTGGAGGTAGATGCCAAGTGTCTGTCTATGCCTCCATCTTGGACAGAAGTGGTGGATACTATTATTATCCTCTTTTTACAAATGGGAAAACCGAGGCATAAAAAGGCTATGTTGCAGGCCTAAAGTCACAGGACTGACAGAGGAAATAGTTGAACCCAGGTAGTGTGGCTCCTGATTCCAATACTTGCTATCACACAACACTTTCTTGTATCATTGACCCCAACAGTGAGCCCAGACCCATTTCAGGCTCAGAAATCCAACACTGTCTTTAGGCAGAAGGGATCTGGGGGGTTTGGGACCATGTCTCACTGCTTGTCTAGCTCTGGCTTTGTAACCTGCCTGTATTCCTCATAGACAGTTTTTACCAAAGAGCAGGCTTCAGGAGATAGGCTCTGTCTCTTTCCATGTTCTTTAGCCTCTGTCTTGACAACACGCTTGGTTATACCACTTCCTTTCGTTGTTCTCATGGTCCTGAGCCTTCTGTTTATGAATTAGACCCACATTTACTAAGCACCTACTATGTGCCAGTCATGTATACTAGGCCTGGGGATGCAGAGCCCTTGGGAGACTCATCATCTGATAGAGACACAGAGGTGTGAATAACTATGTAGAGAGAGTCTGAGGGCTGTGATTAAATCTATAGTGGGATCAGTGAGGCAGAATGAGGAAGGCCTGATTTTCCATGAGAGAGGGGTTATTAAGACAGGCTTCACAGGAGATCCAAGATGGTGGAGGAGTAAGTGGAAGCTACACTAACGTCCTCCTAGGACTAATCTGGAATTACAACCTAATTGTGGAGAAATCATCTGGAATAACCAACTGAACACTAGCTGGAGAGAAGTCTTATAATGACAGAGAAAAAGAGAGGGCCACTTCATCACAACGTGCTGGCAGACCATTTGCCTCCAAGTGGCGTGAGCCTGAGGAGAAGCAAAAGCCCTGCCCGCAGGAATTAATCTGCCTGACCATCCGTGCTTAAGCCAGATGTCTGATCACAGATTCAATAGATGAACAACTAAAGGAAATAGACAAAGACAGTAGATCTCTGGTAGTCTCCAACTGGCTGCCCAGGCCCAGACTGGTACATGATCTGATGCCACCAGGGGCAGAACCAGGAAGTGCAGATCAATCTAAGAAGCAGCAACAAACAAGAAGAGTCACAAAAATGGGGAGACAGAGAAACAACCCCCCACCAAAAGGAAAGGAGGCATCCCCAGAAAGAGTGCTAAATGAAATAGAGGAAAGAAAACTATCAGACATGGAATTCAAAACATGGATTATAGGCAAGCTCAATGAGTTCAGCAAGCTCAAAGAAAACTACGAAGAATTCTAGGGAAACTACGGGAACTTACTGAGAATTACACCAGCATGAAAAAGGACATAGAAGCTATCAATAAGAGCCAGGAGGAAATAAAGAATAAATTTATGAATTGAAGAACACAACAGAAGGAATTAGAAGCAGGCTAGAGGAAGAAGAAAAATGGACCAATGAGCTGGAGGACAATGTAGAAAAAAAATTCCTCTATAATGCAACAAAATAAAAAAAAGACTGAAAAAGAATGAAGAGCTTTTAAGAGAGCTGCAGGACAACATAAAATGTAATATCCATGCCATAGGAATACAAGAAGGAGAAGAGGAGAAGCAAGAGATAGAAAACCTCTGTGAAAAAGTAATGACAGAAAACTTCTCTAACTTGATGAGAGAAACTCACGCAAGTCCAGGAAGCACAGAGGGTACCAATCAAGAAGAACCCAAACAGGCCCACTCTAAGACACATTATAATAAAAATGGCAACATTGAAAAACAGAAAGAATCCTAAAAGCAGCGAGAGAAACAGCGCATAACATGTAAGGGAGCTGAGATAAGGCTATCATCAGATTTCTCAACAGAAACACTACAAGCCAGAAGGGTATGGCAAAAAATATTCCAAGCAATGAAAAACGAAAGCCTACAACCAAGATTATTTAACCCAGCAAGGCTCTCTTTCAAAATGGAAGGTGAAATAAGGATCTTCCCAGACAAAAGAAGGCTAAAAGAATACATCTCCTCCAAACTAGCATTGCAAGAGATGTTAAAGGGTCTGCTTTAAGATGATGAAGAAACAAAGAGAAACAGAGAGGAACACAAGTATGAAGGGGAAAATGACAATGAATAAGTACCTATCAATAATAACAAAAGAACTTATGCACCCTTGTGTTCAGAACAGCACTGTTTACAATAGCCAAGTGCTGGAAACACTTGGCTAGATAAATGGATCAAAAATCTGTGAGACATCTACGCAATGGAGTACTATGTAGCAGAAAGAAAGAAGGAACTCCTACCATTTGTGACAACATGGATGGAACTAGAGAGAATTATGCTTAGCAAAATATGCGAGGCAATGAAAGAAAAATACCATGTGATATTACCTAATACAGGAGACTAATGCACAATACAAACAAACAAGAAACACTGAACCAGAGACATGTAAACAAGGAGTAGACTAACAGTGACAAGAGGGGAGAGGGGAGGGAGAGAAGGGGTTTAAAAAGGGAAAGGGTCTAGTCAAAAAACATATATAAATGATCCATGGACATAGACAATGGGATGGGGATGGACTGGAAGAAGGGGTGGGCAAGGTGGGGGGAACAATAGGAGAAAAAGTGGGACAACTGTAATAGAAAAATAAACAAAAATATTTTAGTGAAAAAATAATTAAAGCAAAATAAATAAGTAAATAAATAAATAAATGAGCCAGCAGATGCCCCCCCCCAAAAAAATCCCAAAGAACTTCACATGTAGGAAAGTGAACAAAAGAAAATGTAACATATGGAAATAAAATTTTAGTGAATATTAGAAGAACAAGGATTTTCCTTCACAGTGTATATTTTTCTCCCTACCTGATTCCTCCAGAATTTGGAATTCTGAAGAAGTAAGTAATAACATAAGGTTCTTTGCATAAAACTAATAATACCAGTTGTTCATAGAGGTTGTGTTAACCAAGACTTTGACTGGAATGTCATGCCTAAAGGAGGCATGCCTGGGCTCTGGTTGTTACCAAAAAGCCCTGAGGAACTGGAATTGACTTTCGAAGGTAATAAAAGCCCACAAGAAAAAAGGCCTGGTAGAGTGATTGGTTGTGTGATTCATAGTGATCTTTCCAGGGAAGAAACAAAGGTTGCTTTCCTGAAAGATGGCTATAAGGGACCTTAAGGCACAATGGAAAACCAGAAGGACTTGGAAAATACAGGTGTGTACAGGCAAGGATGAATGCCAGGTATGTGACTCAGCTTCTGTGCCCTGAAGGGCAGACTGAAGGTCACCCTAAATATTCCTTGTGTAAGTTCCAGCAAAGCAGAACTAAAGATCATAAGTGATCATTTGCTACTCTTGTTGTGTATATGCAAATGAACAGGATAAATTAAAACTGGACTTAATGCAGTCCCTTTAATGACAAGGAGAATAATGTTAAGGAGAAAAATTGCAATGCTCAGTGGTAGACTATAAAGTACTGCATCTAACTGTCTATATAAAGTTTATTTTTATTTAAAGTTTGTTTTCATTTGAAAGTTAAACTAGGTCTGTGACATCATGAAAGATGCTTAATTTACAGGCAATAAGAATGTCAAATGTGGCCTGGTTGCTGTGGCTCAGTGGATTGAGCATCGGCCTGCGAGCCAAGTGTCACTGGTTCGATTCCCAGTCAGGGCACATTACTAGGTTGCACATCAGGTCCCCAACTGGGGGCATGAGTGAGAGGCAACCACACAGAAAAAAAAAAAAAAAAAAAAAAGAATGTCAAATGCCTTGCAACTGGATGTCTTCCCAATAAGACAGTCTTCGCAGATTTAGAGCCTGGTTTGTGGGTTATATTGTGTAAATAAACATGTGTCTTCTTTTTTCATAGGGCATAAGCCTATGATCTCATTACCTGAGTGACTGTATGGATAGGCCTCACTTAATCCTGTCTGCAGTGCTGCCTCCTGAGACTCAATGGTTTGGCTGAACTAAGTGGCTGGGTTGGTGAAGTATGGGTTGGTCTGTGGGCTTCACTTTAAAACTGGTTTCTTCTTTCTATCCTAATGGCTTGGACAGAAAGGGCCCAGAAGTCTGAGGGGGGAAACTTAAAATATTTCCCTCAGCCCAAACTAAGTATAGTGGGCAAAAAGGGTTTTGGACAGGTGTGATGTGCCTTGCACACCTTCCTCCAAAGAAGCCTTTTTTTTTTTCCTAATGTGGACATTGAAAAATTAATCCCTGCCTTTTGTCATCTAGTGGTTATGGTTTTAATGATGTCTTTTCACCCTGCTGCCAAATCTATTGCCCCCAGAATACCGCAAGGATGCCAGCTTGTTAAACCAAGCCTGCCATTGCCCAGGGATAGCCAACTGACCTGGAGTCTGCAAGATCCTTCCCCATGTGGGAAGGCCACACTTTCCTCCGCACCCCCACACTTAGGGATTTCTGGGCCCAAGGGTGGGTAGGACAATGACCATGTCCAGCTTGAAGCAGCTAGAGGAGCATGAGACCTTCGCCCATTGTCCTTTATAAGATTATAAAGGGTCTTAAGTCTGAGAGAGGGAAATTGTTACCGAGTGGGGGACCCCCAAAATTAATTAATTAATTAATTAATTAATAAAATGAATAGTATAGGAAAGGATGAAGCCAAAGAACTTACATGCATGACCCATGGACATGAACTAAGATGGGAGGGATGGCGGATACCAGGCAGAGGGGGGAAAGGGAAAAAAAAGGGACACCTGTAACAGCAAAATCAATAAAATATACTAAAAAACATAAATTTAAAAAAGACAGGCTTCACAGAGAAGGCCACATGGGCTGCTGCATATTCCTTACACCAACTATTTGCATGTAATTCTTGCTGGTGATCACTTTGCATACACCACATCCTGACTTCTTGAACATACCTATGTGACTTCAGAGAGTAAGAGGGAATTGCATTTGCCATATTTATTTACTTTAAAAAAATATTTTTACTGAATTTATTGGAGTGACATTGGTTAATGAAATTATATAGGTGTCAAGTGTACAATTCTGTAATAAATATATCATCTGTGTATTGTTTTCTGTTTTCATCATCCAAAGTAAAGTCTTTTTCTGTCACCATTTAACCCCCTTCTACTTTCTTCTACCTCCCCCATGCCTTTCCCTCTCGTAAATACCATACTGTTATCTGTGCTGATGTAATTTTTTCACTTAATCCCTTCACCTTTTTCAACCAGCTCCCAACCCACCTCTTCTCTGATGGCTGGCTGTCAGTGTGTTTTCTGTACCTATGAGTCTGTTTCTATTTTGTTCATTAGATTCCACATATAAGCGAAATCATGTGGTATTTGTCTTTCTCTGACTGGCTTATTTCATTTAGCATAATAATCTCCAGGTCCATCCTTGCTGTCACAAAAGGTATGATTTCCTTCTTTTTTTACATCTGAACGGCATTCCATTGTGTAAATATACCACATTTTTACTCACTCATCTACTAATGGGTACTTGGGTTGCTTTCAAATCTTACTATTATAAATAATGCTACAATAAATATAGGAGCCCATATATTCTCTAGAATCAGTGTTTTGATTTTCTTCAGATACAGTCCCAGATATGGAATCTTTGGGTCATAAGGCAGTTCCATTTTTAATTTTTTGAGGAAATGCTATACTGTTTTTCACAGTGGCTGCACCAATCTGCATTCCCATGAACAGTGCAAGAAGATTCCCTTTTCACCACATCCTTGCCAACACTTGTTCATTGATTTATTGCTAATAGCCATTCTGACAAGATGAGGTGATATTTCATTATTGTCTTAATTTGCATTTCTCTGATGATTAGTGACATTGAGCATCTTTTTATATGTCTATTGGCCATATATATGTCCTCTTTGGAGAAGTATCTATTCAGGTCCTTTGTTCATTTTTTTAAAAATATGCTTTATTAATTATGCTGTTATAGTTGTCCCAATTTCTTTTCCCTTTGTTCCTCTCCACCCAGTGACACTCCTCCCTCCAGTTGTCCACCCCACCTTAATCCATGCCCATTGGTTGTGCATATAGTTCTCCTCAATATCTTTCTGTATGCTCCACTCCCTCCTACTATGCTTCTTAATTCCTGTACCATCTCCCTTTTTTCTCCCCTGCCCCCTCCCTACTGACCTCCCTCTATAATGTTCCCCATACCTATAATTCTTTTCCCACTCTTGTTGCCTACTTTGTTTTGGTTCCCTAGCTTCTGTTGTTGGTTGATGTGATACAGTTTTCGTTTTAATGTTCATAGTTTTGGTCCTCTTTCTCCTAAACAAATCCCTTCAACATTTCATATAACAATGGTTTGGATGTGATGAACTCCTTCAGTTTTACTTTGTCCTGGAAGCACTTTCTCTGCCCTTCTATTCTGAATGACAGCTTCGCTGGATAGAGTAATTGTGGTTGTAGGTTTTGGGTTTTCATTACTTTGAATATTTCTTGCCATCCCTTCTTGCCTGCATGGTTTCTTTTGAGATATAAGCTGATAGTCTTATTGGGGCCCCTTTGTACATAATTCTTTTCTCTCTTGCTGCTTTTAAGATTCTTTATCCTTAATTTTTGACATTTTGATTATAACTGTCTTGGTGTGGTTCTCCCTGGGTCCAGTTTTTTTGGAACTCTCTGTGCTTCCTGGACCTGTAAGTCTATTTCCTTCCCCAAGTTAGGGAAGTTCTGCTTCGTTATTTTTTCACATAATTTTTCAATGTCTAGTTCTTCTTCTTCACCTTCTGGCAACCCTATGATTCAGATGTTGGCTCGCTTATAGCTGTCCCATAGGTTTCTGAGCCTCTCCTCATTTCCCTCACTTTTTGTTTCCTCTTTCTGCACTGGCTGACTGTTTGTTCCTTCCCTATGTTCTGATTTGTTGGTTTGATCCCTGGTTTTATTCCCCTCACCACTAGTTTCATATGTGTTCTTGTTCATTTCAGCAGGACTAGCCTTCTTTCCTTCTCCGTTTTGTTTAAGATCTGCTGTTTTTTCTGTTAAGTATTCATATAACCAAAGCTCTGAACTGAGCCTCAGAAAGATTATCTAACTGCTGGTCCATTAGATTAGATATTTCCTGTGTGGTCAGCTATGTGATTAGGATCTCTATCATGATCTGTGCCATCCTGACAATTTTGTGTTTACCTTTGCTTCCTGGGCTGGGCTGTCACACCTCCCATGCTATAGGGGGCAGAGCCCCCTGCACTCGTCACAACCGGGTGACCCTGCTCACCACGCTGTGGCGTTTTCTGCAGGGGAGGGAATCCAAAAGGGGTTCCTGCTCTTCACTCTCCTCTGAGAGACTGGGAGCCTCCTCTCCATCCCCATGCCCTCTGGGCCTCACAGTCCGAGGCGATAGGGGTCTGCCTTCTCCAGCATTGGAATTGCAAGCTGACAGGTTTGGTCTGCAGCTAGAGGTGCTCCCAGGTGCTTCTCACCTCCCCTTAAATGCAGGTGTCTGTCCTTACTGCCATCCTGCCACCATCGCCACTTCCGTCGCCACCAGCACAGCTTGATTCTCCACCCCGCTTCACCCCTCCTACCCGTTCAGATGTGCACCACTTCTTTATAACTTCATACATTGGATTTCCATTTATATTCTGTAACTTCTGGTTATTTCCAGTTTTGCGTTAGTTGTATTCCTTCTTAGTTGTGGAGAAAGATGGAGAATGTTGGTCTAGGCGTCCATCTTGGCCAGAAGTCTCCTGTGTTTCTTTTCATTTTTTAAATTGCATTATTTGTTTTCTTGGTGTTGAGCTTTATAAGGTCTTATTTTTTCAATTTTAATAAATTGAAAGTTCATTTTTTCAATGTTTTTAATTTTTAAAAATACTTTTATTGTCCTATTATAGTTGTTCCAATTATTGCCCCACCCCTGCTCCTACAGTCACTCCCTGCACTGTTGTTCATGTCCAAGTGTCATTTAGTCTTCTTCCCTGACTAGACACTTCCCCTTCTTTGCCATCTTCTCCCCCACCCTTCTGCTATGGTCACTGTCAGTCTGCTCCTTGTTCTTATGCCTCTGGTTCTATTTTGCTCATTTGTTTGTTTTTCATTAGGTTCCTATATTAGGTGAGATCATATCATATTTGTCTTTCACCTCCTGGCTTATTTCACTAATCATAGTACTCTCCAGTTCTATACATGCTGTCTCGAAAGGTAGGAGTTCCTTCTTTCTTTCTGTTGCATAGTATTCCATTGTGTAACTGTATAGTTTTTGATTCACTCATCTACTGATAGGCACTTAGGCTCTTTCCAACACTTGGCTATTGTAAATAATGCTGCTCTGAACATAGGGGTGCATAGGTTCTTTTGAATTGTTGTTTCAGGATTCTTTGGGTATAATCCAAGTAGTGGAATTGCTGGGTCAATGGCAGTTCCACTTTAAGTGTTTTGAGAAAATTCCATACTGTTTTTCTCAGTGACTGCACCAGTCTGCATTTCCACAAATAGTGCATTAGGGTTCTCTTTTCTCTGTAATCTCATCAGCACTTGTTGTTTGTTGATTTGTTGATGATGGCCATTCTGACTGGTGTGGTGTGGTATCTCATTGTTTTTTTAATTTGCATCTCTCTGATGGCTAGTCATGTTGAACATTCTTTCATATGCTTATGGGCCTTCTGTATGTCCTCTTTGGAGAAATGTCTGTTCAGGTCCTTTGCCCATTTTTTATTGGATTGTTTGTCTTCCTTGGTCTTGTGTCATATAAGTTCTTTATATAGTTTGGAGATCAAACCCTTGTCTGAGGTATCATTGGCAAATCTGTTTTCCAATAGGGTTGGTTCCCTTTTCATTTTGCTGATGTGCGTTTTGTAAGTTCTTTATAAAATTCACATATTTACCACTTATCAGATGTATTGGTAAACATGTTCTCCCATTTAGTGTTTTTCCCTGCATTTTATTGATGGTTTCCTTTGCTGTGCAAAAACATTTCAGTTTGATGTAGTTCCATTTGTTTATATTTTGTTTTCCTTCCCTGAGATGTATCAGAAAAAAATATTGCTAGGAGAAATGTCTAGATTTTACTGCCTATGTTTTCTTCTAGGATTTTCATGGTTTCTAGTCTTACATAGAAGTCTTTAGTCTATTTTGAGTTTGTTCTTGTGCAAGGTGTAGGAAAGTGGTTTAGTTTTTTTTTTTTTTTACATGCAGCTGTTCAATTTTTCCAACACTGTTATTAAAAAACCATCTTTATCCCATTGTATTTCTTGCCTCCTTTGTCAAATATTTAATTGACCATAAAAGTGTGGGTTTATTTCTGGGCTCTCTATTCTCTTCTATTGATCTATATGCCTGTTTTTATGCCAGTACCCTGCTGTTTTGACTGCTATGGCCTCAAAGTATAGTTTAATATCAGGTCATGTGATTCCTCCAACTTCGTTCTTTCTCATGATTGCTGTGGCTATTTAAAATCTCTGTAGTTCCACATAAACTTTTGGAATATTTGGAATAGTTCTGTGAAATACACCATTGCTATCTTGATAGGAATTGTATTGAATCTATAGATTATTTTGGCTAGTATGGACATTTTAATTATGTTAATTTTTCCTATCCATGAACACAGTATATGCTATCATTTATTTGTATCTTCTTCAATTTATTTCTTCAGTTTCTTATAATTTTTTGAGTACAGGTCTTTTACATCCTTGGTTAAATTTATTCTTTTTGATGCAGTTTTAAATGGAATTTTTTATTAGTTTCTCTTTCTGATAGTTCATTCATGATATATAAAAATGCAACTGATTTCTGGATATTTATCTTGTATCCTGCTACTTTACTGAATTCGTTTATCAGTTTTAGTAGGTTTTTTTGGTAGAATTTCTAGGGTTCTCTATATACAGTATCATGTCATCTGCAAATAAGAGTTTTACTTCTTCCTATTTTGGATGCCTGTATTTCTTCTCATTGTCTGATTGCTGTGGCTAGAACATTCAGTAATATGTTGAATAAGAGTCATAAAAGCAGACATCCTTGTCTTGTTACTATTCTTAAGGGAAACAATTTTAGTTTTTGCCCATTGAGTATGATGTTGGCTGTGGGTTTGTCATATATGGCCTTTTTTATGTTGAGTTATGTTCCCTCTATTCCCACTTTACTGAGAGGTCTTTTTATTTTTACCACAAATGGTGCTAGATTTTATAAATGTTTTTTCTGCATCTGTTGATAGGATCATGTTACTTTTAGTCTTTATTTTATTTATGTAGTGTACTACAATTATTGATTTGCAGGTATTATACCAAGCTTGCATGCCCAGAATAAGTCCCACTTGGTCATGGTGTATGAGTCTTTTTAATGTATTGCTGGATCAATTTGCTAATATTTTGTTGAGGATTTTAGCTTCTATGTTCATTAGGGATATTGGTTTATAATTTTCATTCTTTGTTGTGTCTTTATCTGGTTTTGGAATTAGGATAATGTTGGCCTCATAAAATGAATTTGGGAGTCTTTGTTCCCTTGAATTTTTGAAATAGTTCAAGAATAGTGATAGTTCTTCTTTGAGTGTTTGGTAAAATTTACCTGTGAAGCCATCCAGTCCAGGACTTTTGTTTTGTTTGGAGATTTTGATTACTGATTCAATTTCATTAGTTATAATCAGTCTATCTAGATTCTTCCTGATTCATTTTAGAAGATCATATGTTTCTAGAAATGTATCCATTTTGTTCAGATTTGCTGGCATACATGTATTTGTAATATTTTCTTTCAATCCTTTGAATTTCTGTAGGGCCAGTTGTTCCTTCTCCTCTTTAATTTCTGACTTTTTTTATGAGTCTGGTTAAAAGTTTATCAATCTTGTTTATCCTTTCAAAGAATCAGCTTTTTGTTTCATTAGTCTTTTGTACAGTAGTCACGGTTCACTTATTATGGCCTCACTGTATCGTGAGATTTTTAAAAATATTATATTTAATTATTTATTGTGGATTTTTTCACTATGTTGTGGGATTTTGCGGTACTGTATATGTATGTTGTTAAAGTTACATAGGTTTAAGAGTGTAGAATAAATGTAAGGTTCCTACGTTGTAGGGGGGGGGTCTGGAACGTTATACCTGCGATAAATGAGGGAATACTGTATTGATTTTTAGATTCTATTTTATTTATTTTTCCTCTGGTCTTTATTATTTACTTTCTTTTACTCACTTAGGTCTTTGTTGTTCTTTTTCTAATTTTGTTAAGTGTAAAGTTAGATTGTCTGAGATTTTTGTTGTTTCTTGAAATAGGCCTGTAATGCTATGAATTTCCTTCTTAGGACTGCTTTTGCTATGTCCCATAGGTTCTGGGTTGTTGTGCTCTCACTTTCATTTGTTCCAAGGTACCTTTTGATTTCTGCCTTAATCTTGTTGTTAACCCATTTAATGTTTAGTAACATGTTATTTAGCCTCCATATCTTTGTGTATTTTTCATTTTTTTCCTTATGAATGATTTTTAGTTTCATACCATTATGGTCAGAGAAGATGCTTGATGTGATTTCAATATTCCTAAATTTACTGAGACTTGTTTTGTGTCCTAACATGTGGTCTATCCTATAGAAAATGTTTCATGTGCACTGGAAAAGAATGTATATTCTGCTGCTTCAGGATGAAATGTTCTGAACATATCAATTAAATCCATTTGGTCTAGTGCGTCATTTAAAGTCACTGTTTCCTAGTTAATTTTATGTCTGGGAGCTCTATCCATTGATGCCAATGCAGTGTTAAAATTCCCTACTATGATTGCATTTCTGTTGTTCTTTCTTATTATGTCTATCAAGATTTGCTTTATATATTTATGTGCTCCTATGTTGGTTGCATAAATGTTTACAAGGGTTAAATCTTATTGTTGGATTATCCCATTTATCATTATCTAGTGTCCCTCTTTGTCTCTTATGATAGCCTTTGTAGTAAAATCTATTTTGTCTAATATAAGTATTGCTACCTCAGATTTTTTTCTTTTAATTTGCATAAAATATCTTTTTCCATCTTTTTACTTTTAGTCTCTGTGTGTGTCTGTTCTTCTGAGGTAGATCTCTTGTAAACAGCATATATATGGGTCTGGCTTTTAAATCCATTCAGCTACCCCATGTGTTTGATTGGAGCACATAAGTCATTTACATTTAAAGTGATTATTGATAGGTATGTATTTATTGCCATTTTACTCTTTATAACTATGTTTCTCCTCTTCCTTCTCCTGTCTTTATCCCTTCTTCTTGTCTGAAAGCTCTTTATTTTTCCTTCAATTCTAAGTGATAGCCTTGCTGGATAAAGTAGTCTTGGTCATAGATGCTTGCTTTTCATCACTTTGAATATTTTGTGCCAGTCCCTTCTGGCCTGAAATATTTCTGTTGAGAAACCAACTGGTAGTCTAATGGAAGCTTCCTTGTAGGAAACTAACTCTTTCTCTTGCTTTTAAGATTCTTTCATTGTCTTTAACCTTTGCTATTTTAATTATGATGTGTCTTGGTATGGGCTTCTTTGGGTTCATCTTGTTTGGGACTCTCTGTGCTTCCTGAATTTGTGTGATTTTTTTTTTTTTTAATTCACCAGGTTAAAAAGTTTTTATTGATTATTTCTACAAACAGGTTCTCAATTCCTTGCCCTTTCTCTTCTCCTTCTGATACCCCTATGATACAGATGTTGTTACACTTCATGTTGTTCCAAACTATATTCATTTTTTTAATTCTTTTTCTACTTTTGTTGCTGTGATTGGGTGTTTTCTGCTACTTTGTCTTTAAAATTGCTGATTAAATTCTCTGCTTCATCCAACCTACTGTTTATTCCTTCTAGTGTATTCTTCATTTTAAATATTATAGTCTTCATTTCTGACTTGTATTTTTTATGGTTTTTATGTCCTTTTCATGATGTTGAAATTCTTACTAAGTTTTTTGTAGTTCTCACTAAGTTTCTTGAGCATCATTATAAACTTTTTTTTTTTTAACTCTATATCTGGTAAATTGCTTGCCTCCATTTCATTTAACTCCTGTTTTTTCATTTTGGCATGTTTTTTGTCTCCCCATTTTGTCTTCATTTTTGTGCTTGTTTTTATGTATTAGGTAGATTTGCTATGTTACCCAGTCTTGGTAGAGTGGCCTTATGTAGTAGGCATCCTATTTGTCCAGTCACACAATCTCCTTGATCACCTGAGCAGGGTGCTCCAGAAATGTCTTTTGTGTGGGTTATGTGAGCCCTCCTGTTGTAATTGAGTCTTGGTTGCTATTGGTCCATTCATGCATGAGATCTACTCTTAGGCTGGGTGATTGTGAGGATCAACCTCAACCACAGTGTATGAGCTGCTCTATAGGTGCTAACCACACTAAACAGAATTCACCTTTGCAGGATCTGGTGCCAGCTGACAGCTCCCTCTGCATATACCTCTAGTGAAGCTAATTGCATCCCACTGTGATATCGTCAAAAGCTGATAACTGGGTGTGTTGATTCTTGGGCCTCTTGGGAGGGATTCTGATGCAGGTAAATGTCAGACATTGCCTGTACTGGCTGTGGGCAACCTGTTTGGAGCTGCAAAGCAATACTCAGTTTGTGGCTGCCTCTACTGGGTCTGGATGTGGCATGCAAAGGACCAATCTATGCACCAAGGGTGGCTTCCAGTAGCACCGAGTCCAGGGGCAGGCCAGCAAAAGGCCTTAGGCACCCTGAGATCCAACACTGCCTGCCTACATTGGCTGGCTACCTCTTAGGATTAGTCACTGAAAGAGCCTCTGGTGATACGCAAGTTACACGAGAAGGATTCTTGGTGGGTTAGCAGGTAGGTGCGAGTGGTATTCCCCAAATTTATACAGGTTCAATCTTGGTGCCAATGCTGGGTCTGAGGCAACTCAGCAAAAGTTCCTCTGTATACCAAGTCTAGCTGCCACCTGCCAGGTGCCTGAAGACATTTGTTGTGATGTGGAGTTTCAGGAAATAGGCCAGCAGAAATTATCAGGCCCAAACAGACCAAGGTTTGGCTATGTTAATTAAGGGCTCTGCACTGGTTGGGTGTGCGAGGGAAAAGTGGCCCCTGTCCTAGAGCTATACAACCCAGTCTGTCCAAGATTCTGCCAGGAGCCTGAGCTCAGCAGGGCAGGGTCATCGAGTCAGCCTTGGGCAAAGAAAGGAGGAGGGCCCCTGACCCAGAGCTGCACAATTCAGTCACTGACTCCCCTGAGTATGCCTGGACCTCTACATCCCTGCCCATGCAGCTGACTCCTCAACAGGTTGTAAGCTCTACGGGGTAGAACAACAGGTTGCTCAGAGGGTGGGGCTATTGCATTCCCTGAGGCTGAGGCCTTAAGGATAGGAGTGTTCCACCCAAGAAAGAAGGCATCAGCAGTGTGGGAGAGGGACTCAGCACAAGGATCTGGAGGCTCTCCCTTCATCTCTTTCCCCAGAGCCACAAATCCCAGTCTCTCCTCATGAAACTCTAGTGCTCTCTGCCCTCCCTACCTCTCCTGGAGCCCAAGGTGAATGCCTGCAAATGAAATTTTGTGCATTTTAAGAGGGCACCTATATCTCTAGCAGACTAACATCTCCTTGGTAGACAGAATCCCTGCTGATTTTCACAGCCAGGTGTTATGTGGGCACTTCTTCCTGGCTCTGGTGCTCTGGGCTGGAACCACTAGTGGAGATTCAGGGGGAACCTTTATAGCTGAGATATCCTTCCAGTATTTCAACTGCTGCCCTTTGGAGCAGGGTCCGCTCTTTTGGTGAATTCATCCTTTCTACTAGTCTCATGTGGTTTCTATAAATCCTCAGTTATAAGACTTCTGTTCAGCTAGTCTTTGGTTGGTTATTCAGGTTGATTTTTCCATATTTTAGTTGTTATTACAGCTTGGTCCTGGGAGGAGGTATACCTCCCACCCACTCTGCCACCATCTTGGACCCCTGTCATATTTATTTTTCTAGTGGTTATGTTACAGAACCCCTGGGCTGCTCCAGTTGAAAACAAACCCACGGGCTCTTTAGTTAGGGGCCCGATTGCCCACCGCCAAAATTATAACTCTCAATACCAGAGTTTAGTGAAAAGAAAAAGAATTGTTTATTTAACAGTTATACAGATTTAGTTACTTGCGGATTTCTGTTGTTAAGTCTTATGCTCTTTAAAACACCCACAAACACATAGTTTTAGGAAAGTCAGAGAAACCGTTTCCCTATTTTCCAAACACAGTTCAGCTTTATCAGCAGCTGCCAATCATTCAATTCTGATTGGGGAGGTCCTTTCTGTGCTGTGGTGCCCTCCAGCTCTCAATGCAGAACCACCTGGATTCTCAGCCTCCTTGCAAACTGCCTTCTTCCTGCAAACCGCGTGGATCTCCTCTCCTTCTCAAAACCGCATGGCGAGAGCCTCTTAAAGCAGCCTGGAGACCCCTTCTCCAAGCCACATGGAGAAGGCCCCTTCACCAAGCCATGTGGAGGGAGCACACGAGAGAGCGAGAGAGCGAGAGTGAGCGCGCGGGCACGCCAGAGAGAAAGTCAGAGCGCCAGAGCCAGAGCGCGAGTGAGAACCCGAGTCAGAGAGCGAGAGTGTCTCAGAGTGAGAGCACGAGCGAGAGCCAGAGAGAGTCCGAGCTAAAATGTCTGCAGCTGCTTATATATCCCTGACTGCGTCATCTGACGCAGTGGGCGTTGCAAACAGTTCTGACCATTCACAGACCCTTACGTAGGCTTTGTGTGCTTTTTCCATACCGTCCCCTGGTTCAAGACTCCTCCCATCTGCCAGAGGCTTTGGATGCATTAAAGCCATTTGCATAAGAAAGACAGTAGCCACCAGCCTCAGGCATGTGGAAGCATTTGAAAAGCTGCTTACTTCTCCCCATCCCCCAGCAGCAAACTCTGGGGATTTTTGGACTCCCCTGTTTCTGTAACAGTTAGAGGAAAATGTGTAGACATCTGCTGTCCCAGAACAGCAGGATCTAGTGCCCCCCGGATGCCCAGCCATCTTGCTGTTGTGAAGCATCATGTCTGTCTGGCATTGTGTCCTGGCCCTCCGTAACAGTGGCCTTATCCTCTCACATCCCCCTTTCTCCTTCCAGATCCCTTTGGGAGATCCGACGTATTCAAAGAAATTCATCTTATTAACTCCACACCTAGATAAAAAAAATAAGATACAAAGAATTTAAAACACTCATCTGGTGACTTTAGATAAGTTAATTGAATCATTTCCCATTGGGAAAACTTGTTCCTTCTCTGAATGACAGGATACTCTTCCTTTCATAATTTCAAACTTTCTCATCCCCAGAGATTCCCCTGTAATCCAATAATCAAATAATGTCATTGGTGTTCCCTGAAGACTTCCTTATTTAACATGGAAAACAAATGAAAAAGGAAAGAACAGAAGAAAGGAAGGAGGGAGAAATAAAAGAGATCAGTGTTTATGAGGGCCCTACTATGTGCCCAGCATTGGTCTCAGTGCTTTTGCATATATTTGTCACATTTATTTCTCCTTAACTTCATATTGTATGTCTTATTATAGACAAATAAAATGTAGCTCAGAGTTGTTAAGTAATTTGTCATGGGTCACACAGTCACAAATATTGGAACTAAATTTAAAGCCACATCTGACCCCAAAGGCCATGATCCTTCCAGTACATGAAGGTGTTTAAAGTACACCCATGGAATTTTACTTTTATGTTAAATTTTTGTCACCCATGATTAATATGCTAGGACCATACAATTAATCTACTTGAATTCTTCACTTTACTCCCATTTTATTTATATTTTTAAGTATATTTTATTGATTATGTTGTTACAGTAGTTCCAATTTTTCCCCCCTTTGCTCCCTTCTGCCCAGTATCCCCCTTCCTTCCAGCAATCCCATCCCCCTTAGTTCATGTCCATGGATCATGCATATAAGTTCTTTGGCTTCACCCTTTCTTATATTATTCTTAACTTCCCCCTTTCTATTTTGTAGCAACCAATTATGCTTCTTAATTCCTGCACCATTTCCCCATTTTCCCCCTCCCTCCTCCCAGCTGGTGACCCGCCAAATGATCCCCATACTTATGATTCTGTTCCTATTCTGGTTTGCTTAACTGGATTTTGTTTTTATTTTTAGATTCAGTTGTTGATAGTTGTGAGTTTGTTGTCATTTTAGTGTTCATAGTTTTGATCTTCTTTTTCTTAAGTAAGTCCCTTTGGCATTTCATATAATAATGGCTTGGTGATGATGAACTCTTTTAGCTTTACCTTGTCTGGGAAGCACTTCATCTGTCCTTCCATTCTAAATGATAGCTTTGCTGGATAGAGTAATCTTGGTTGTAGGTCCTTGCTTTTCACCACATTGAATACTTTTTGCCAGTCCCTTCTTGCCTACAAAGTTTCTTTTGAGAAATCAGCTGATAATCTTATAGGCATCCCTTTGTAGGCAACTCTCCACTTCTCTCTTGCTGCTTTTAGGATTCTCTCCTTATCCTTCACCTTTGGCATTTTAATCATGATGTGTCTTAGTGTTTTCAATCATGATGTGTCTTGATGTGATCCCTTCTGGGTCCAGCTTGCCTGGGATTCTCTGTGGTTCCTGGATTTGTATGTCTAATTCCTTCACAAAATTTTGGAAGTTTTCCCTCATTATTTTTTCACATAAGTTTTCAATTTCTTGCTCTTCCTCTTCTCCTTCTTGCACCCCCATGATTTGGATGTTGGCACATTTAAAGTTGTCCCAGAGGTCCCCAAGCCTCTACTCATTTTTTTCAGTTCTCATTTCCTCATTGTGTACTGGTTGACTGTAAGCCCTGGCTGGTTTAGCTCAATGGATTGAGCGTCGGCCTGCGAGCTAAGTGTCGCTGGTTCGATCTTCCAGTCAGGGTACATCAGAGAAGGAAAACTCTGACTCCAAAAAACCTCCGCTGCCTTGCGGCATACCTCTTCAGGGGAAAGGCTAAGGGAGTAAACCCCGACAGAAAATCCGGAGCCGGAGTCCCTAAGGCGGTTTGACGTTGTAGTCAACACCGGCAACTCCTGCGGCGCACCTGAAGCCAAGCTGTATAGACTCCGTCTTTCCCTTGGACCCTTCAGCTGCGAAGAGAGGGGGGGTCTGCTGCATGGGCAACAGCAGACCCTCCATATCACCCTGCCCAGGCTCTGTAGCTTCAGCTCCACTGGAGAGGACACTCCAGCGTCATCGCAAGATGTCAATTCAACACGGGAGGAGACAGATGCCGTGTCACTCCCGAGTCGGACTGCACAGCCATTCTCGGCGGTGCAGATAGACACTTAAGAAGCTACACCATCGTCTCTCGAGACGGACGGCTGCCGACGACGACTGGTTGACTCTGTTTTTTCTTCCTTATGTTCCAAATTATTGATTTGAAACCTGGTTTCCTTCCCTTCACCATTGGTTTTGTGTGGATTTTCCTTCGTTTCACTTAGCATAGCCTTCACTTCTTCTCTTATGCGTTTGCCATACTCAAGCATATCTGTTAGGCCTGTGAGCATCTTTATCACCAGTGTTTGGAATTCTGTGTCTGTTAGGTTGTCTATCTTCTCATCTGTTAGGTTGGCTATCTCCTCGTTGCTTAGTTCTCCCACTGGAACCTTGACCCATTCCCCCTTTTGGACCATACTTCTCTGTCTTGTCATCTTGACAGGCTCCTGTGTTTGTTTGCCTCTGTTTCTTAGGTAGAGCTGTTGCTCCTGTTACATTGTACGGGGCGGAGCCTTTGGGATTCATCAGTACAGAGCGACATGTTTCACCACATTGTGACACTGTATGTGGGGGAGGGGTCTGAGAGGGAACAATGCTGCTTGTTCAGCACTTGCCCCTTTTGCAGGCACTTCTTTCACTTCTGTATGGGACTGACCGCCCCTATAGCTGTTGGCCTGGCCATCGTTCCCAAGGTGGGTGGGTCTGTGGATGTTCTAGGACCATGGGGGTCCTTTAAAGAAGTGGACTCTGCTGAGAGACCGGCAGTTTCTGCTTCTGCCCCAACCCCCACTGGTTTGCACAGTCAGAAGCAATGAGGCTTGATTTTCCATGGTCCTGGGACCATGAGCTGTGTGGTCTGGTGATGAGCTGGGAACACAACACCAGGTGTCCTTCCAACTTTTGAAAATGTGTAACTCTGCTTTCCACTTGCCTGCTGCTGCCACCACCACACTGCATTCTCTCTGCCCCAGCTCCGCCCCTCCTACCTGTCTGGA
Source organism: Furipterus horrens (assembly GCF_987537825.1). Taxonomy (NCBI): domain Eukaryota; kingdom Metazoa; phylum Chordata; class Mammalia; order Chiroptera; family Furipteridae; genus Furipterus; species Furipterus horrens. Next base: position 49,000,822 of record NW_028327182.1, read on the forward strand.
TGAGTATTTATTCTTTATATCTTTGTTGGTTGGACTTCCATGCAACTTGATTTTCTGGAACTTCTGGTTGGTTCTAGTTTTGAGGTAGTTGTATTCCTTCTTAGTTGTGGAGGGAGATGCAGCATGTCTGTCTACACCTCCATATTGGCCAGGAATCCTACTTCCATTTTATTAACTTGTCACTCCATCATTTGGTATAAATTGCCTCAAACCTATTTTGAAAATAGGCAGCATGTAGTTAAGGCCAATGGTAAAGACACTTTGCTGCACACCAAGGTCACTTTTGAGGGAGGCACAAAGCAATGTGCCTGACAGATGAAGAAGCCAAGGTTAAATAACTGTTCCAGACCCCACAGGACTGAGCCATACTGCAGATAAAAGCTTAGACTCTTGTTTCTGAGAAACTTCCTCTGCCAAGTATTTTCAAGGTGTAGGTGGTAAATGCCTGGGTGATTTTTTTTCTGCCTGCAGTTTCTCTTGAATTCTCTGAGATCCTTGTGTATCTGGCACTTGCTTCAGTAAGCACTCTGAGAAGGATCCAATTGGCATTTATTTAATTACTATAAATAGATGTATCACTTTGGCTTCAATGAGCTAGTTCCTTAATGTGACCATCAGCTCTCCTGCTTGTGGGAACACCCAGTAGGGCATGGGCATGGACATGGAAGACATGCTTATGGTGCCAGCACCTGCCTGGTTGCCCTCCATGCAAACCTCTGGGGCGTTGTGATGAGCAGGTGTCATGGGGAACTGGGAATGCTGGTGAAGGCACATCACTCATGTCTGAGGCACTTTTTCTCACAGAATTCCTTTAACTCCATCCACTTCAGTGTCCCCTGTGAACCATGTGGAGTTCTGTGTGACTTTTTCCAGATGTCAGGACTGCTGGGTGTGCCTGAACTCTGGGTTTTACTTAGGTGAATTTCCCCCACAGCTCCTCACTGAGTGTTTAGACATTCTCTGATGTCAGTATAATCTCTGACACAAATTCCTCCAGCTTTCACACTAGAAACAAACCTTATAAATATTTCACTTTCCTCAAATAAGCTTACCTCTCACCTACACCCCTCACTCACTCAGTTCTTTCTACAGCAGTTTTGGAAAGAGAAAATGTTTGAAAGGCATTGAGGGATAGGTTTACTAGGTATCAAGGTATAGGCTAAGTTAAATTAGGTAGAAAATGGTCATTAAAATTTTTCCTCCTTGCTTTATGAAAATAAACTTACTAATAAAGTATGGCTGTTAATGAGAAAGGAGAGAACAGATATGACATGGTAAGAGCCACGTTCTCTTAAAGGACATTTTTGCTTTAAGGTTTTCTTTCATTTTTATTATTTTCTCAGAGAAAAGATGACTTGTTTAATGCTATCCCAATGCTTACAGAGAATTTGCTCCCATTGTCATTGAGAAGCAAGTCAATCATGTGCCCCAGATTTGGGAGTCACTGTTAGTTTCAGAGAGCCTGTTCACCTGTCAAAAATGTAATCCATTAAAAAAAAAAAAACAGTCATGGAGCACAATTTTTCCTGCAGGGTAATTTTGAGTCAGGCATTTAGGTAAAGTTGTTACAAAGATTTTTCTCAAGTATTTTATGCAAATCATAATTTTTATTGAGACTAAATTTGGACAGTTGGGTTCTTTGTAGAAGCTTTCAGAGAGCCAGTATTGTAATCAAAAGGGAGAGACAGTGTAACATAGAGGTTAAAAGCACTAGCTAAACTCCACCACTCATTGGATGTATCCTTGCTTAAGTTACTTACTATCTCTATGCCTCAGCTTCCTCCTGAGTAATGTGGAGACAGGCCAATGGCATTGTTCTGAGGTTTTTTAAAAAGGTAGTTAGTTCAGATAAATTAGCAGAGTACTTGTCACTTAGTGCTCGATAAACATTAGCTGATAAAAAAACATGTACATATGTAGTCTTCATTTGGGTTCCCCAAAGGTAGAGCCAGAGATCAGGTCTTGGCTGCTAGAGTTTATGTGGGAGGTGATTTCAGGAAGCAAGAGGAGGAAACAAAATCACTTCTATAGATCACAGAGCTTGATTCCACGGGCAGCTTAGAGAAGCCTAGAGCATACCTCCCAGAGTTGTTTACCAGCAGCTGCAGCATCTAGTGTGTGTTTGACGTTTATACACGTAAGGGTGAATAAGACAGAATCCCAAATCAATATTTTTAAATGAAATATAATACATTCAACATTAGTCCTATGGCCAAGAAAGTTGGCTCACTTTTTGTTGTGAAAAGAGAATACTCAGGGATGACATATAAATAAGTGCTTATAAGCACAGGATTTTAATTTAAAAAGATTCCACCACCTAGAGTTATGTGATATTGAGTAAGCTCTTTCACCTTTCTCTGCTTTGATTTTTCTGTATAATGGAGAATGATCATAATATACCACTTCCTAGTGGGAATCAAATGCATAGCACTTAGCACAGTTTCTGCACATAGTAAACCTTCAATAAAGAATGGTCATTTTGCAGTTGTTCTTCTCATTATTATTATTATTGTGTGCATAACTGAGACAGTAGAAAACCATTGTCAGAGAGTTTCAGGATGTGTAGTTGGCTTACATTACTGTAAGTCACAATACACTCCTATTTATAGAAAGGGAACCTGAGGTTCTGAGTAGCTGCTTGCCACAGACTTCCCAGCACATCCTTGGAGAGGTTGTAGGAGTTCGAGCTGAGGGAACATGGTGTCTGGCTGCAAAGATGGGCAGATGGTTAGACTTGCTGGCCAGCTTTTTGTAAAATCTGTTATTGATATGGATTTGGTTCCATCTTTGTGGGACCTTCCTAATACCAGGATAACCCCATCTTCTCTCTCCAAACACCATCTGCAATGGCCTTTCTCTTCCATAGAGCACACTCTCTAGTTTTGTCCTGGGAGGCCTAGCCCTATCATGTCCACAGGATACTCTGTCCTGTCTGAAGTTCCCGGCGCTGCATCTGGAGACAGTCCTGCAGCACACAGCTCCCTGCTAATCATGGATCTGGGATTAAAAATACATTAAAGAACCAAGAAATGATGGAGATACAGCCTCTTGCAATGAAAACTGACATTTCTAGTTAGACCACAATTCTAAATTATCCACAAGGACTTTATTCTTTGGCTAAAAACATTAGGCTAGTTTCAAATTCATTTTCTGATGGCTCTTTCATCCTGGGCACATGGTCAAGATGAAATGTAGCATTTTTTAGGAGGACTTGATCCATCCTGTTATTTAAACATCCAGAGTTATGGTTTTATGGCTTTGATGACTTCACTTGGCTCCTCACCATGCCTTTGCTATATATTTGTGCTAGCACTAAAGACACAAGGAATATTTGCCTTTTTAATGTCCACTGTTCCACTGTTGTCCCACTGGTTTATACCCAGGCAAGTTTCTGAACACAAAGGACCCCCTGTGAAGATGTCCAGCACTGCCATGGGTCATGTTATAAAGTCAGTGTCCTTAACCAATGCCCCATCCCCCAGCAGTGTGGTGACACAGATAGAGCAATGGATTCTACCCCTCATCATATGTGACCTTGAGTGAGTCGCTTCATCCTTCTTGGCCTCATCTGTTAGACCAAAGCCTAGGACTAGAGTATCACTCTGGTTATCTTAGCTTGAACCTATTATACTTCAAAATCACGATCACTTCAATGACAGGTCCTTTTATTGCTAACTGTTCCCTTTCTTGCCTCCAACATCCAGTTGGAATAGGAAAAGTTTGGATATTCATATGAGTTGAGCTAAAGAATCTTGGTCACATCTTAAGCATAAGGGACTCCATTTAATAGTAATGATAGTTACCATTTGCAGAGTATTTTTTTGTGTTAGGAAAACTCTGACTCCAAAAAACCTCCGCTGCCTTGCGGCATACCTCTTCAGAGAAAGGCTAAGGGAGTAAACCCTGACAGAAAATCCGGAGCCAGAGTCCCTAAGGTGGTTTGACGTTGTAGTCAACACCGGCAACTCCTGCGGCGCACCTGAAGCCAAGCTGTATTGACTCCGTCTTTCCCTTGGACCCTTCAGCTGCGAAGAGAGGGGGGGTCTGCTGCATGGGCAACAGCAGACCCTCCATATCACCCTGCCCAGGCTCTGTAGCTTCAGCTTCACTGGAGAGGACACTCCAGCGCCATCGCAAGATGACGATTCAACACGGGAGGAGACAGATACTGTGTCACTCCCGAGTCGGACTGCACAGCCATTCTCGGCGGTGCAGATAGACTCTTAAGAAGCTACACCATCGTCTCTCGAGACGGACGGGCATGGGCAACAGCAGACCCTCCATATCACCCTGCCCAGGCTCTGTGGCTTCAGCTTCACTGGAGAGGACACTCCAGCGTCATCGCAAGATGTCGATTTAACACGGGAGGAGACAGACACCGTGTCACTCCCGAGTCGGACTGCACAGCCATTCTCGGCGGTGCAGATAGACTCTTAAGAAGCTACACCATCATCTCTCGAGCCGGACGGCTGCCGATGATGATGCTATGCTAAGTACTTTATGCCCACATATTATTTCATCTTCACAATTACTTCACAAGTGAGGAAGTGCAGGCTCAAGGATATGACAGCATTGGATTCAAACCCAGATCTATCTAATTCCAAAATCTATACTCTAGAGCCTCAACTAGAATGTTACTCTTCTTTCACAGGCCTACTTTCTCCCTTACCTCTGTCCTGAGACTGGAGCAATCATTCACAGATTGGGTGGAGGAGAAGGGTCTTGTTCATCTCCAGTCTTTCTTCCTCAGTGATAGGGACCAGGCTCCCCTATCCATTGGGCTTTGCATCCTGTGACTTTGCACTGCTATTCAGAGATTACTAAGGGCCCAAAAAGGTTGGCATTTCAGAATCACTATCAATTGTGTGTGCGTTTGTGTGTGTGTGTGTGTAGAAAAAACTTAGGTTGGAGTGCAGGGAACTCAGGTTAATGGCCTAGCCTGGTACTTTAAAAAATTCTCTGATGACATTGGGATCTAGGAATTCACTCTTGGCTCAAAAACGTCAGAGCATCTTTCACACACTCTCTCCCTCGATTCCAGGGCTACAACCTCCTTTGAGCATCTACCTCACTCCTCACCTCCACCTCACTTAGATTGAAGCTACATCTCAATGTGGAATGAACTGAAGGGAAGAGAGAAAATACCCAGTCTCCCAGGGAGCATGCAATTTTTGCCCACATACCTCCACCCACCCTCGTGAATCTCTCAGTGGTGTCACTTGACCTCAGATCCACCCCTCTGGATCAGATACCCTTCACAGAGCCACTTATGTGTGTGCTCACTCAGCTGCTGCTAATGAAACAAACTCATGCATAAATTATGAGGGACAAGTTTCAGGCTAGGTGGGGAAGGGGACCAATCTGTGCGGCTGGCTCCTGCCTCTATGAATACAGGGGACCCAACTCTTTAGCTCCTGTCCAAACATGGGCACCCTGTTCTCTTGAGACCCAGCCGTTCTCCCATTGGACTGCTGGACTCAGAACCCAAGCAAGGCTCAGGGTTTTCTTTGAAACTTAGCATTAAGGATAAATCTGACTTTTATGTAAGGCAAGAAATTGTTCTTCTCAAAATTCTCTTCAAGTCCAAGGGAAATTTGCATCCCAAAGAACAGCAAGCACTGAGGCTTGCAGAGATGGAGGAGTAAAGTAAGAGAAAAACAGCTGGGTGGTATTGTGGGGAGTGAACACCAGCTTCTGAGGAGCCACTTTCATTGTAATGACCCTGTTGACAATAACTGCTATTTACTGACTCCTCAGTGGCTGACGTTTTCCTTATGTGAGCTTGTTTAATCCTTACATCCACCATTAAATGTGGGCATTATTTTCTCCTCTTTATAGATGAGGAAATGGAGTCTTCGAGAGGCCAAGCTATTTGTTCAAAGTCACACACATCAGCAAATGGCACAGTCTTGATTTGAATTCAGGACTGTCTCTACCAGAGCCCAGGGATTCCCCCTGCACCATTTGTTTCTTTTGAAGTTGATCTGGTGGATTTATAAAATATGAACCAAGACAAATGAAACTAATACAAAATAATATTGAATGTAAACTGTAATTGAAAAATAAAATAAAATAAAATATGCACCAAGGGCAAAATATAAAGCACCATACTTTTGACTATGTATCTCATTATCATTTGATTTTTAAAATGTGATGTGCATGCATCATGTATATTGCATTATTTTAAAAAGAGTTTGAAAAAGAAAAGGAAAAGATTTATGGAGAGGTGGAGGAATAAGGGAGAGGCTTCAATTTACTAAGAAAATGTGGGTCTGGTAAAGGAGAAATGGTGGAGTGTGGGGGTACATCCCATGGGGTGGTACTGTTGGCCTAGAACAGATGGACTGGCTGCTAAAAGGGGGTCTCCACAATTTTCTGCTCCCACAGAGTATACCCATGTAAAGGCCATTTAGTTTGGGCTGATTTGAAGGCAGCCCAGGGCAATGAGGCAAATGTAAGTCTGTCATTAGGAGATAAGCTTTAGTTCCAATTCTGTCAGGAAATAGGTTGACTTTGCAAAAGTTCTTTAGTGGGTTGAATGGTGGCTGTCCAAAACATGACCACATCTTAATGCCTGGAACATGTGAATATTACCTCACATGACAAGAGTGAATATTATTTTATATGACTAAAGGTGTGATTACATTAAGGCTCTTGAGAAGAGAAGTTTTTCTTGGATTATCAAGGTAGGCCCTAAATGCAATCTCATGTATTCTTATAAGATAGAATACACAGAGGAGAAGACACACAGAGAAGAGGACAATATGATTACAGAGGTAGATACTGGCATGATGTAGCCATAAGGTGAAGAACACATGAAGCCACTAGAAACTGCAAGATGCAAGGAACAGTTTCTTCCTTGAAGCCTTGGAGGGAGAATGGCCCTGTTGACACCTTAAATTTGGACTTGTAGCCCCCTAAACTGTGAGAGAATACATTTCTCTGGTTTTAAGCCACTCAATTTGTCCTAATTTGTTATAGCAGCCATAGGCAATTAAGACACATCATTTGCCCTTTCTGGTCTCAGTTTTCTCGACTGTAAAATAAGATTTAACCTCCCAGTTCTGACATTGCCCCTGTCAGAACATGGAGGCAGCTAGAATGCACACTTGGAATTTGGTAAGAAGTGCAACAAGATACGCTTATAAACCTGGCCCTGGCCAGGGCTCCCACTGGATATGTTAATGGACTTAGCCCAACCAACAGGATATGTTAACTAACCTGGTAAGGGGGAAAAGCAATGAGATGCAAGCAATCTACTGAATATGCTAATACAACAAACTCACCCTCACTGAAATGTGTGATTGGCAAGTTTAAAAAGCATGCCTGCAGAAGTCTGGGTGGGACTTCTATGGGCCCTCATGGAGGACCAGGAGTCCCCATTCCCTTGCTCCCCATTCCCCTTATTCCTACAGGCCCTCAAGTTGGTCTGGGAGTTGCCTCACCCTTCTACCCACTTCCCCTTTGTTCCCTCTATAAACTTGTTTCTTGCTTCCACAGTGGTCTCCAGGTGGTTTCTCAGAGCAAGGCTGCCCTGACACTGTCATTCCCTGAGCCGCAGACCTTTGTGGGAGGACAGGTCTCCATTTTCCAGACTGACCCCTTCCATGTCACATTAATGTCTAAATAGGGCAACTTTTCCTTTTGGGGAACAGAGCTGGTCAAGTTAACATGACTTTGCTAAGGGTAAAATACCTTCACAGTTAATTTTTTCATACTGTTAATTGCTAGAAAAATATTCAGCCTCACCCCAGGGAAGCCATTCAAATAATTCTGACCTCTACATGCATTTAAGAAAAGCTTTCAGTATCTTCTTTCTAATTTCTTCCAAACAATCCCTGTAGCTTGAGGGACTGTAGTTAAAGGAGTTCCATAAATCTACTTCGGGATTGCTGGGGTGAATGTGGTACAGAGCTAATCAGTTTACCTCATCTCAGTGCCAGCTTCAGTCAACTTTGCAACTCCATCACTAGCAGTTTACCAAATGACTGCTCAGGGCTCAGGGCATCCAGTTATGTGACTCGAGAGTCTCATTTGCAATTACCATTAAGCAGAAAAGCTCCATGACTTCTTTGTACCCACAGAGTACAGTATCATACAATATTCACAAAATCAAAGGGCTGGAAGAGGCTACCAGGGGAAGCCTTTAGAATTAAGCTCCTAGAGTGAGCACCACCCAATCCAGCCCTTCCCTTATCCTTTCTGCCCTCAAAGGTGCTAATGAGTTGTGAAGAGGCTCCAACCTGGACAGCAGAAGGAAGACGGTATTATTTCCAAAGAACCCAGAATGGGACCCTCAGAGGTGGCTCTGTCAATAATAACCTGCAGAATTAAACAATCTTGTTTGAACCTTTAACTACTTTAATAAAGTATTTAGGCTGAACACTCCAAAATCCACCTCTCAATTTCTAAAGACAAAGCTCAAGTCTTTAGCTCTCATTCAACTGTCTGTTGCATTGTGTCAAGCAGAGTTAGTTGAAAGTCCCATGTCTTTGGCATTCCCAAAGACTATTCCATAAACAGTAGGGGCAATGTTTGGCTTTGCTACACTTTTCTCCTCAGCTTCCTCCTTTAATGATCTCCCTCTTCCTCCATGCAACTCCCCACCCCCAATTTCCATCATGAGTCACACAACACACTTCATCCACACAAGTTGGTCTTAGAAAATGAAAGGCATGTGGATGCTTCAAGTAATGGTACTAAAATGCCCTAATTTTAGATTTAGTGTCTGTCAGGCTCTTTAATTAAAGTCATTATTGATCCTTATGACTTTTCCACCATTGTGTATATGTGTGTAAACCCAATGTTAACAGGCTACGATAGAGAAGAGCTCTAAGAAGTCTGGATAGAAAGAGGCATAAATAGCCTCCCAGTAGAGCTGGGGAGGTTACACCCTCAGACCTGGATACTGGGGAGGGCACTGTGGTTCTCAGCAATGATGTTGACAATAGCAAGGGCATCTTATTGGTGGTCTTGCAGAAACTGGTTTATTAAGGGTTGTGGTTAAGATCAGGAAGTTGCCCAGCTGGCCTCAGCTCAGCTAGTATTTGCTTGGGAAGGGCTGAGGACTGCTCCCAGAGGGGCTCTGGCTACATCTACAGACCCTTCCCTGGAGTCCCTGAGTTCAGGAAGTGGCCAGTTCACCCTTCAAAGGATACCTCTGGAGATGGGGCAGAAGAAGGTAGGGCTGCCCATGGCAGGACATGATAGAAGCAGCTAGTGTGGATGGGAGAGGAGCTAGGAGAGAAAGGCTTTCTGGGGTTGGAAACAAGCAAAAGACATGAGGGAGACAGAGGGCTGAATCCAGACCAGGAGCCAGAGTCCTCCCTGGTGGCAGCCTTAGTCTCCCTCCTCCAGCTACATTTCAGTAACCTCTGTGAGTGTAGAAGCAGAGGGCAGTCAGCCAGGAACACTGGCTCCTTGGCAGTGGTCACTGTCATGGCATAAGAAGGAGAAATGGGGCATCATCTGTGCAAGGAGCCCTCCCTACAGACAGAGACTGACAGTCAGACAGACAGACAGACAGACACAGGGACACAGAGTGTCATTTGCACTCCACAGAGATGACTCTGCTATAGATCATTCCCCTGCCTTGGACTTGCTTAAAGCAGAGGCCCCTCATATTCCAGGCCAGGGTGGGATTAAGGGGAATAAATGGCTTTAACCAAGGTGTCTGCATTCCTGGGAAGTCTTCTGCTTTCAATTTAGAAGGAAAGGCATCAGCTTTGAAGGAGTCCCAGGTTACTGAGTAATCACCATAATAAGATTGAGAATGAAGGTGACTTGTACTACCATGATAAATACATGATTTTCTCTGCTCAGTAAGTGAATTTTGATTATAACTCAGCACTTGCCTGAGGTCCTGGAATACTGTCAGCATTCTCAGGAAAGCCCTGGAAAGGACAAAGTGCAAAAATGATTCCACAAAACAAAACAAAGCAAAAAACCCCACAGGCTACATGCCACCTAGAAAATTAAAAGCAAGGCTGTAGTTTCTCTGTCCTTAGTCATCATTTCATCTACCAGCCTGTCATACAAAGTGCAGGGAAGTACCACAGATCAGTAGCTATTCTGGGTTAACATTGCCACAGCTTTTTCTTTTTTTCTTTAAAAAAATTTCCCGGGGGGGGGGATAAATTTCCCCCCATGTGGATCATAGCTTATATCCCAGGCATCTTTCTGTGGTCTATTTATGGAAATTAATGCTTAGAAGAAGCACTTTTCTTTTGAGGTTTTATGCACTTTTTAATATGTGATGGGAGCAGCAATGCCCCTATGGAATCGTTCCTTTAAAAGCTTTATTAATGACTATTAGCCCTCAGGTTTAAGAAACAGGTAAAATTTACCAGATGTACCACCTGGACCATGGATGAGCACAAGGTACTTATCAAGACCTCCATGGAGGCAGCCTGGGCTGCAGAGGTCTCTGCCTGGCACAGCCTCTGTGAATCTTGTTTGTTCTGCTGCATGCCCTGGTTGCATTAGCAGCACTCAACTTGCTTTGCTTACCTGAGGCGATGCTTATCTGAGCAAAATCTCTTAAGTGCTTTTTTTAATGGGAATTGAAAAGCCAAATGAGAATGTACTTGAAAAAGTTAGCTCTTAAAGCATATGTCACTTATTTTTATGCTATTGCTTATGTAGTTTCTAAGTTGTCTAAAGGCTTTATGTGACAACTTTTGCAATTCCTAATGAATCCTTACATATTATGTGCACTAACATAATTTTTTTGAAGGAGAGTGTTATAAAGCACATGCACCTCCAGTATCTCTTCTTAGCCTCACAGATCTGTGGAGGAGGCAGGATAGGTATTTGTATGTTCATTTTGAAAGTGAGAAAAGGCTCTTTTGAGTCTTTTGAGGTCACACAGCTAGTCAGAGCTGACTCATGGCTCTGAGCTGACCCATGGCTCTGTTAGAAACAAGGACATAGTGACTTCCAAACCAGTAAAAAGTCATTGATAACAAAGGGCAAATGTAATTAAAGGGTCTTAAGGGCAAACGTAATTAAAGGGTCTCTGAGAAGGGAGTTGACAGTATTAGCATATTCACAAATCACAATAGGGGCATTTAGATGAACAGCTTAGATTGTAACTCTGGAGTATCCGGTCATGGAGAAACGGGGAAGAAGGAGAGGGGAGGGGAAACTAGTTGCGTTAGGGCGGGGAAGCTAATAGCTCTCACTTTAGGGTGGCAATTTCAGGGTGGGGAAGCCAAGACTATAAAACCAGTTTCCTTTGTCTACTTGGTGCGCACATTCTCCTGTCTGTGAGGGTGCGCCCGGCTCTGCAGACTCGTGAATGAAGGCCTCGCTTTACTGCCCAAGTCCTGTGTCCCAGTTTTTATTGTGAGCGTTTCTCACAATTTGGAGGCTCGTCCGGGATCCTCCGCCTGTGTGCAGGAAGGGGCTCTGAGCCAAGGCGGGGAGATGCATCCTACCCACTTTGGGTGGCCCGCTTGACCCAGGGCCCACCCGCCTCAGTGTCCGGAAATGACCCGAGACTTCTTGTTGGGACAGCAGTGGATCGACGCAGGGGGAGACAAAAGCAAACACCGCGGCAACCAGGTAACTTCGTGCACGGGCCAAAGTAAGAAAGTTGGACTTAAGTACTGCCTTGGTGGCTGGGCATCCTTGGGAAGCTGATTGTGCATGTGGCTGGTACGAGTTGTGTGTGTGGCTGGTACGAGTGTGGAGTGCCTCTCCGCTGGGTCCGCTGTCCCGTAAGGGAGACGGCCGGAGTGCACCTCCGCTGGGTCCATTGTTCCGTGAGGAAATGGATGGAGTGCCCCTCCGCTGGGTCCGTTGTCCTGTGAGGGAAGCGGCCGGAGACGAACGAAGCATCTCGGTCTGTGTGCAAGTAAGCGAGTGTGGAGTGCCCCTCTGCTGGGTCCATTCTCAATAGATCTCTGGTGAAGGAGGTTGAGAACACAACCAGATTCAGCCATGGGAATCAGCTGAGGATGGGAAATAGAAATTCTAGGCCTAGGGGTGGGGCCAAGGAAGGCCCCACAAACATCCCATCAAACAGTCCATTAGGGAGAATGTTAGAGCACTGGGGAGAGGATCCCCGGACCAAAAGTAAGGAAAAACAGACAATGGTAAAATACTGTTGTTTTCTTTGGTCAAAGGAACCCATTTAGGGGAAATCTGTCTTCCAGCTCTGATTTGGGTCTGATGAATGTTGGGTTTGTCAAGCCCTGGTCTTATATGTGTTCAGATTTTTTGGATTGTTTGTTTGTTTGTTTGTTTTTGGGGAGAGAAGAGAGGGGCATCGCTGTGTGGTTGCCTCTCGCTCGTGCCCCCAGTTGGGGACCTGGCATGTGACCTGGTTGTGTGCCCTGGCTGGGAGTTGAACCAGTGACACTTGGTTCGCGGGCTGGCGCTCAGTCCACTGGGCCACAACAGCCAGGGCCAGGCATCAGCCTTTAAGGAAGAGAAGAAATATGCTCTCTGCTGATCACCACTTACCAGCAGATCTGCAGGTCTCTTCCCTGTAAAAAAGAAAAAGATAAGGCCTGGGACCCTCTGTCCTGTCTCCCACTTCCTTATAGCCCTGGCCAGCCGGTGGCCAACTGGGCGGAGGCACCAGGGCAGACAGTACAGACGGAAGAGGCCAGGAACACCTAGCAGATACCCCACCAGTATCCGCCCCCATGACACCTAAGGCGCTGGTGGGAACTTATCTAAATTAAGAAAGGAATTGAAACAATGTAAGCAAGACCTAAAGAACTTCCCCATTCCCTCAGAGCAGCCGGTTTCCCCTTATGGAAGTCTCCATGGGTCCAGGACATATTAGATATGTCAAATGTTCTTTCAACAAGCACTGAAGTTAGAAACTTCAAGCGCAATATGAAGCGCTTGGTAGAGGACCCCCTTGGACTGGTGGAACTAGACCAGTTCCCCGGACCCAGCATATACATGTGGACAGAATTAATGTCTATACTAGATATCTTCAGTAGGAAAGAGAAGGGAGTAATCAAGACGGGCTGCTATGAGAATATGGGAAAGGGAACATCCTCCTGGTCAGGAAATTGTCCCAGCCTAACAAGTTTCCCAGTATAGACACTGAATGGGATAACAGGCCGGAGGATAGGGCTCAGATGAGAGACCTTAGGAGCCTCGTCATCAGGGGAATCAAGAAGGCCGTTCCCCATGCACAGGATGTCTCCAAGGCATTTGAAATATAGCTCCATCAAATTCCTACAGAAGCTCAGGGACCAAATAAGGAAGTATTCTGGTCTAAATCCAGAGACTGCTGTAGGACAGGGACTCTTAAAAGTCACCATTGTAACAGAAACTGGCCAAATATTTGTAAGAAATTGCAAAAAGTAAATGAATGGGCCAAATAAAGCAATTGAAAAACTCCTCAGGAAGGCTCAGAAAGTGTATGTTAGAAGAGAGGAGGAGAAGCAGGAACTTCAAAAAGCTGCAGAATATCTCTGCAAATCTAGGAACTTTTTGCTGCCAAATACTGAGTTTGAGTACAGTCCTTCACCATGTGGAAAAGAACAAGGATTGGAAGCATATTATGGTTAAATCTAAAGCAGTAAAGGGTATTTAGAAAGTTTGTAAATGCTGCAGAAGGTCTAAGAAAAGTTGTAATAATAAAAGGGAAAGTTATGGAAGCTTTAAACTTGGGAAAAGGAAACCTCAACTGCTTGTGTTCTGTTTATGCTCTGAAAGAAAAAATTGAGGTTTCCCAGGGAAATTTTAAAACTTCACATAAGAGAAAGGGAACCAGGAAAGGTGTAAGGCATGTAAATGAAAAGGTTTGTTAGAAATTTATAAAGGTTTTGAGAAGAAATTGTATGGTTTTAGTAATAGAAGGTATAATATATGGAAATGCAGTTTTGAAGGACAAGGATTTTCCTTCATGCCTTTATATTTTTCTCCCTACTGGAACCCTCAGTATTTGGCATCCTAAAGAAGTAAGAAGTGACATAAGGTTCCTTTGCATAAAACTGATAATACAAGTTGCTAATGGTGGTTTTGTCAGCAGAGGCTTTGACTGGAATGTCATCCCTGAAGGAGGCATACCTAGGCTAATGAAAGCCCAAAAGGGAAAGGCCTGGCACCTTGGCAATCTTTCTAGGGAAGAAACGAAGGTTGCCTCCCTGACAAATGGCTAGAAGGAACCTTAAGGCACAATGGAAAGTTTGAAGAACTTGTAAAAAGCATGGGTTTTACAAGCAAGGCCAGATGGCAGGTGTGTGGCTCAGTTTCTGTGCCCTGATGGGCAGACTAAAAGTCAACATGAAGGTTCCTTGTATAAGTAAAGCAAAGTAGACTTAAAGATCATATGTAATCAATCACTGCTCTTGTGTTTATGCAAATGAACAGGCTAAATTAAAACTGGACTTAATGCAGTCCCTTTACTGACAAGGAGGGTGATCTTAGGGAGAAAAATCGTGACTCAAGGAAAATCACAATGCTCAGTGCAGCTAACTGTCTATAAAGTTTATTTTCACTTAAAAGTTAAACCAGGTCTGCGACATTATCAATAATGCTTAATTTACAGGCAAGAAGAATGTCAAATGCCTTGCAACTGGATGTCTTCCCAATAAGACAGTCTTGCAAATTTAAATATTGGTTTGTGAATTGTGTTGTGTGAATTAACATGTGTGTGTTCTTTCTGTTTTCATAGGGTATAAGCCTATAATCTCATTACCTGAGTGATTGTCTGTACATAGAAGCTGCACTTAAGAGGCCCATCTGCATTGCTGCCCCCTGAGACTCAACAGTTTGGCTGAACTAAGTGGTTGTGTTGGCGAAGTATGGGTTGGTCAGTGGGCTTCACTTTAAAACTGGTCTCTCTTTTGCCTACAATAACTTTGGGCAAAGGAGCTCCTCCCCAAAACTGCCAGACTCTCTGGTGCAACCCTCTTCTTCTGACACTGAACCAGCCACAAACCTTAAGTCAGGAACCCCACGTGGCTGCCAGAGTTTATGGCCTAGAAGCTGATGTATCTGGCATAAATCCAGTAGGGTGGCTAGGTCTTCACTTAGTGACAACTCCTCCTTCCCTAGAAAATCTACCCCCCCCCCCCCCACTGGGACCTCAGAAACTCCTCAGAAAAGACCCCAGAATGATCCAGCCAAGGTAAAAGTTTTTAAGGTATTAGATCTCAGACAAACCTTAGAAATAAAGACTGGGTACGGGGACGCAAGTGCTTGGGTAGAATGGGTCAAGTTTACTGTTAAATCCCTGAATAAAAGCAACTGTTATGCTTGTACCACAGGAAAACCCCAGGCACAGGTTGTACCGTTTCCACTAGGCTGGTACTCTGACCCCTCGGGAATGGCCTGTATGCTCGCTCTCTACCAGGATAAGAATGCATGGGGAAACAAGACTTGCAGAAGCTTGTCTCTCCTCTTCCCTCTAGAAGGAGTAATGGGACTCAATCCCTCCCTTCATACTCAGTGGGGCCCATGAATTACTCTTCTTGCCCCTCTAGGTGGGAAGCGAATTCGGGTACCCCTGTGGGAGAACTCCTAACATGCACTCATACCAGAAATGCAAGCCGCCTTCACAGTGGGGCCGGCAACTATATTCCCCTCCGAATCCCCAGGGCAGATGTCTAGTGGTATTGTGGGCAGAGGAGCCTCTGGAAAATCCTACCTGACAGGTGGAGTGGAACCTGTGCCCTGGTTCAATTGGCTATCCCATTTACCCTAGCATTTCCGAAACCGATCCAGACTGCCCCTGTTAGGAAAAAGAGGTCAGTGGCGCCTGGTGAATCCTATAATCCTCATATCTATATTGACGCCATTGGGGTCCCCAGAGGAGTTCCAAATGAGTTTAAAGCTAGAAGTCAGATAGCAGCAGGGTTTGAGTCAGTGCTCTTCTGTTGATTAGATAAACTATATTTATTATAACCAACAGAGGTTTATCAATTATACTAGGAATGCTATAGAAGGAATCGCTCAACAATTAAATGCCACCAGTTGAGTGGCTTGGGAGAACAGGATGGCACTGGATATAATGTTGGCAGAAAAGGGAGGTGTATGTGTAATGCTTGGGGGGCAGTGTTGCACATTTATCCCTAATAATACAGCCCCTGATGGATCTATCACTAAGGCTCTGCAGGAACTAACTACCTTTGCAAATAAACTAGCAGAAAACTCAGGTATTGACAATCCCATAACAGAATGGTTAGAAAATTGGTTTGGCAACTGGAAAGGAATGATCTCATCAGCTCTCGTATCCCTCGTAGTGGTAACAGGTGTCCTCACAGCTTTAGGCTGTTGTATTATTCCATGCGTCAGAGATTTAGTTCAAAGACTAATTGAAACTGCACTAACTAAACAGATGCCAGCAACTTTTCATAATCTCTTCCTGGAGGCCAAAGGGAATCCTAACCATAAGGAAGAAAGTAAAAAAAAAAAAAAAAATCATCCTTAGATTTGAAGGAATAAATAGAATGGTTTGAGTAGTCAATTTTCCAAAAGAGACAGGGGGGAATTGTTGGAAACAAGGACATAGTGACTCCCAAACCAGTAAAAAGTCATTGGTAACAAAGGGCAAATGTAATTAAAGGGTCTTAAGGGCAAATGTAGTTAAAGGATCTCTGAGAAGGGAGTAGACAGCATTAGCATATTCACAAATCACAATAGGGGCACTTAGATGAACAGCTTAGATTGTAACTCTGGAGTATCCGGTCATGGAGAAACGGTGAAGAAGGAGAGGGGAGGGGAAACTAGTTGCTTTAGGGTGGGGAATCTAATAGCTCTCACTTTAGGGTGGCAATTTCAGGGTGGGGAAGCCAACACTATAAAACCAGGTTCCTTTGTCTACTTGGTGCGCACATTCTCCTGTCTGTGAGGGTGCGCCCGGCTCTGCAGACTCGTGAATGAAGGCCTCGTTTTACTGCTCAAGTCCTGTGTCCCAGTTTTTATTGTGAGCGTTTCTCACAGCTCCAACCTGACTCTGGACTCCTGGGTTCAGGCAGCAGGACTACTTGTCAATATCCAGGTATACATCACTAAAAAGTATACACAAATGCATCCCACACCAAGATCTGAGCACCCCTCTCTTCCTCCATTGTTATCTGTAGTCAACGAACCATATACAAACTTTGCAATGCTAAATCTCATAAACAAATTTTAAGTGTATTAAAATGCAAAACAGAAGTAAACAATAATTTCTCAGGAACTAACCAATGTTAAGTGACAAAATAATGGGAGTTCAAATGCGGTCTCAAAAGTGGCCATGAAATGGAACTCAGAATCATATTTTAATATGTACATCATATACTTGCATTGCCAAGGATGACTGATGGTGAATTCTCATTTATAAAACTAAGCCATAAAGAGAAAAAGAAATGAGGGGAAAGAGATTGAGAGAGAGGACGGACAAGAGAGCAAGGGAGGCTGTGTGAGATGGTGTTAGTCATATCTTGGGTACCACAGAAAGTCAGTTCATCATAGCCATTCCAGAGCAGGCCATCACCCCTCCACCCAGGACCAGCATTGGCAATGGCCCCAGGGGCTCCAGGCTGCTGTCCCTCCTGGGGACTTGCAGGAATTGCAGGGTGAAGGTTGGAGGCACCTCCCAGGGTAGCCCTGCAGTGATCCTTCTGAGAAGAGTCTAACTCTTTATAGGAGTTTATATAAAGTGATGGGGATTATTCCAGCACTCTCCCTGCAGACATGCCCTCCCCCCTGTCACAACCATGGGTGTAGTGAGGACCAGAAAGAATCTCCCAGGAAGTCCATTTATTTTAGTACAGAGTCACGGTGGCTCGGTTTCGCATTCTGGGAGTTCAGCTGCACCCACCCCGCCCCTCCACAACTGCACTTCCTGTCTTCCCCACCACCCCTAGCTAGTGGCTCTTCATTTCCCCATCATTCTTGGCCAGGATGTGGGCTGCTTGTCCTCCAGCATCCCGTTTTTTTGGCTGTTCTCATTTAAAGAGCATTGACCTGAAGACACAAATGCAGAAGCAGTGCCCCAGACTCTTAGCTGGGTGGCCACAGGCAACACAGTACCAACAAACGCCTGCAGTGATTTAGATAGTAGCTCATAGCAGGTTTCCTTATTATACAATTGAAGCAAATCTGCCTCCTCCTGTCCTCAGTGCAAGGGGGGCAGGGGGTGGAATTGGGGCGGGGGAACATTTAGCAGAAAGCAAAGACAAACTCCTGACATTTATTCTCTCTTAACACACACTACACACACACTCACATACTCACGCAGAGTCTGACACAAGGGAAAATACTTTGTAGAAAGAGCCGCCTGACCAACTCTCAGCTCCCTGTTTGGGTGTTCCTCCCTGAATTACTTCAACGAAAGCCAGAGGGGGGCTTCCAAAATCCATATGCTTGTCTGCTTTTGCAAACACATGGGCAGGCTACAATTTTGGTAACTTTTCAAATTCTGTTTACTGAACATTTGTCCACAAATATTGGGGGGGGGGGTCGCCCCCTACTTCCTCCACCACCTTCACTTCTGACCCTCACCACACTTTTGGGCTGACAGCTTGAAGGAAAGGAACTAGACAGTCACTCCAGTTGTTCTGACCAGTCGGAAAAAAAAAAAAAAAAAAAAAAAAACCACAAAGAACACCTAGAGAGCCAGAGTGAGCTGAAGCAGCCTCTCTGGGTCCCAAATACATCCTAGCACACGTGAACTAGCCTTTGCCAGGAGCTCCGTGCACGCACGGGAGGGTCACTGACGCCTGGGAGAAAGGACTTGAACTCGAGCGGCGTGTATATAAAATAGAGAGCAGCTCACCTTTAGGTTGTGCGTTGGGTTTACCACGCAGACAAGTTGCCCAGCAGCAGAGAAAACCCGTTTAGCTTTGTAGTGCTGAAAGCGGAAGTGAATGAGATCTAACATAGCTCCAAAGCACTGGGTAAAGAAAAGCATCACAACTTTGGAGGGGTCGTTGGCACAGGCAGACAGCGGAGGCAGCTTGTAAGTCCTTGGGGTCTGGAAGGAGCGCAGCCACCGAGACACTCCGCTCCAGAGATTGTCTTAGCGTGCCTTCATATTCATCATCAAAATAAGACGGTTAGAATCTTGCAGCAGTGAGGCGGCCAATCAAAAGGACAGAAATGTTATCCTTGAGGTACAGAGACAGCCAATAACAAATGCCTCTCCTACTGAAACTCCCTGATGAATTGAGCCTGACAGAGAATGTATTATTGAACATTACCATAGATCAGCACATTGCATTTATCTTGTGATTACAGCCAATCATACATAATGCAGGGGAAATAGGCTAACAAAATTGATTGCTTAATGTGTGTCCATTTATTAATTGACTTAATTTAACATGAGAGCCTTTCTTAATGCACTGGCAAAAACGTAAAGTGTTTAAACCTCCAAATAGTAAAACAGCCTGATCCAAAGTAAGCAGATGGATAACATACATCTTGGCTTGATGCACCAGAGCTGCTTGGGAGAAAAATCAAATATTACAAGACTCCTCTGATTCCAGATAAGGATTTGGCAGGTGCAGAAATGCACCATTTAATCTTGCGCTGACAATTTCTGCAATTTGGATTTCAACCCCCTGAAAAATCATATGTATTATATAAAATTCTGGACAAGAAAAATAAACACTATATTCATAATACTGTAATTATTGAAGCCTGAAAATATTAAAGCATACAAATTCACTGGGTATGCTTTTAAAAATAATGAAATGCCTAATGCATAAATGCACACACAGAAAAACCTACACAGAGGAAAGTGTTTTTTCAATCAGCAAAATAATTACAATGTGGAGGGGCTTCACTTGTCATTCATTTGCATATTTGTGGGCAGTAAATTGCTACTTAACCACTAGATTGTTGGTTACATTAAAACAGAGATTAAGAGCACATATACCACATCATTTGCTTGTGTTTGTGAATGCAGCAGCACATTTCTATGCTGGAGCAGACAGAGGCATTCCAGTCCTCAGACTGCATTCCCTTTCTCCAAATGAGGCGGGGGGTGGCTGCGGGAGGGCTGGTTCCTAAGTAGACCCACAGGTTCTGAAAGAAGGCTCCTGAGCAGTATGTGAAGAGTCAGAGTTTCTGGGGATAGTCAGCCTTTGTGACTAAAGCAGGAGATTTGAATGTGTTGTGTTTCCCCTCTCCTTTGGTTGTTTCTCTATTGAGAAGTCAGCCCAGATCCAGTGTGCCTGGGTGAGGATGGGCCTTATGGGTGAACTGCACCTGCAGTTGTGAGCCCATTGCTCCTTCCATAATGCCTCTCTCTTTGCCCTGGCTAGTGTTTTGGTTGTAATGTATGAAAGTGTATATACATCTGGGACATGTATGCTGTGACCTGGTCAGGCAATTAAACCAACAACAGATTAAAATATAGGGGAAAAAATGAACAGGTTTATTGAAACCAGGGCAAACCCAAGTGTTAGTTTGACTTTGAATTTTAAACTAAACCAAACGTTTTAAGAGACAAATAAACCAAGCACCAATTAAAATGGAAGCATTGTACTTTCTAAAATAATTGCACTGGCACAGACCTAGAAGATGGCAACATTTGAACTGATAAGGACCTCATCAGTGTGATACTTTTATAGGATATGTGTCCCTGCACTCAGTCATTAAATGGCTCATAAGTAAGGTTGCTGACCCACAATACCAGAATTTGCTCTCTAAAGTTTTTATTTTCCAAGGCAATCAACATTAGTGTTCAGCTGGAAAATATCCAATGTTCTTTTTTGTCCTACTTAAAAACAAAACAATACAAAAAACACTAAACAGTGATATCGTAATCCCATAGATTTTTTAAAAATACACCTCATAATTCATAGAGGTTCAAACTTCTCTTTTCTCCATCCTTTGTTAGAATGGAACTATTGTGTTTTCTGTTTTTCCCTTTGTGCAACCTCAGACAGGTTTCTTAACCCTGTTGAAGCTCGGTTCCCACATCTGTCACAAGGGAATAATAGAAATGTTATTTCTTTCAAGGCTATTGTGAAGACTAAGATGATGTGTCTAAAAGTGCCCAACACAGTGCCTGATTTCAAAACAGCCTCTCAATACTTGAATCTAATGAACATCTTGGAAGGGTGATTATTTGGCAGCATGTTTTTTTTCTTTCTGCTTCATAAAATATCTTTTCCTACTGATATTCATGCTATCATCCAGGGCCATGAAAGCAGAGAGCATGATAAGACTGAACTTGGCTCCTTCTATGTTCTTAAGGGTTAATGTTCCTGATACTACCTTGAGACCTAGCCTGGGAGTGAGGGCTGAAGGGCTAAGGAGTACACATTGACATCAGTGGTGAGAACAGTGCCACAGATATGCTATTATGGTTTTGTTTCCTTGGTCTCAGACTTGGTCTCTTGCTCTAACTCTGTATTCCAAAACTGGTCTGTATCACTCTCTTTTAAAATATTAAGCATATCTATCTATTCTCAGAATCAGTCCTCAAGAGACTCATTCTTTGGAAAATGTCTGGAGTTCACCCTAATAACAAATGCTCATGCTTAATGTCCCCAAGATAGGGTGGCACAAACGAGCTTTCAGATAGATATTTAAAGTTGTGTCTACCTCTTACTACTAAGTTGACCCCTCCACAGTAGCCATATCTAGTCCCTCATGCTACATCATAATGCCTGGGGCTCTCCCTTCACTTCTGTGACAACCAGGTTTACATTTTATCTGGACTAGAAAGTCTCTGGGATTGGTAATTAGACAAATTTGGATTCAAACCCTACACTACTACTTACTACTACTTTGGGCAAATTAATCTCACTGATGCTTGTTTTGTAGCCTGTAAAATAACTCCCTTGAAAAGTAGTTTAAATATTAAATGAAATAATATAGGTAAAATGACCAGCCCAATTCCTGGTTTTCACAATAACTTTAATGAGAAGATATTGTCATCACTGTTATCATCTTTTCATCAAAAATATTTTTGTACAAGTCAACCTAAAGTGCTAGTTAGGATGTGGAACAACCAAAATTCTCATACATTGCTGAACTCACTTTGGAAAACTGTTTGGGTGCATCTACTATAGCTAAACACCCCATAAGCCAGAAAGTCCACTCCATATACCCAACACAGATGTGAGCATGGATTCAACAAGAGACTTGTCTAGGATTTTCATCCCAACATATTTCTAATATAGTTTCATAGCAACTATATTCACAATTGTTTAAAAAAAACTAGAAACAACCTAAGTATCTATCAACAATAAAATGGATAAATTATATTACTTTTTCCTCCTTTTGTTAAGTACTACAAAAAATGAAAAAAAGAACTATTTTTACATGCAACAATGCAATAAACTGGATGGATCTCACAGATATAATTTTCCAGTAGAGAAGCCACACAGAAAAGAGTGCATGTTGTGTGATTCCGTTTATATGAAGTTCTAGAACAGAAACATCAACTTATGGTGTGGGAGATCAGGAGAGTGGTAACCTTGGCAAGGGGTTATGGCTGAATGGGGACATGAGCTATGTCTTAGAAAGCTAGATGTAGTCTGTTCTTTTTAAAAAAATCTGTGCTCTAGTTTCATGACTGTTGTGGGTTACATTGTTTCCTAAAAACAGATATATTGAAGCCCTAATCCCAGTACCTCAGAGTACGATCTTACTTGGAAATACAATACAGAGGTAATCAAGTTAAAATGAGGTCTCAGTGTGAGCTCTAATCCAACACAGCTAGTGTTCTTATAAAAGGGGGGAATTTGAATATAGAGACATACATACAGGGAGAATGCCATTTGAACATGAAGACAGAGATTGGGGCAATACATCTACAAGCCAGGAACACCAAAGACAACCAGCAAACCACCAGAAGCTAGGGTTAAAGCATGGAACAGATTCTCCCTCCCAGCCGCCAGAAGGAACCAACCCTGCTGTCACTGACCTCAGACTTTATTCTTCACAACTGAGAGTAGCTGTTTGTTGTTCAAGCCACCCAGTTTGTGGTACTTTCTTATGGCAGTCCTAGGAAACTAATATAATAAATATACCCATTTTGTGGTAATTCTTCAGGCCATGAACTTCTGATCAATGTACTTTTCTGTATATGAGTTATATGCACCAAAAAACCAAATAAATGTGGAAGAGCACATAATTAAATCTTGAAATAGTAAGGTACTTCATAAATATTTTAAAAGTGTATTGATGTAATCACAAAAGGAAATATTTGATCACATAAAATGTTAAACTTTGTATGTCAAAATAATGTCTAACAACTGAAACTGAAAAAATCCAAAATATCAGGGGATATATTTACAGCAATTATGACAACAAAAGATATGTTCCTCCTACTAAAGAGCTCTTGTATATGCATTTTAAAGTACTAAAATTATAAAGAACAAATAGGCAAAGTATATAAACAGAGCATACAGAAGAAGAAATTAAAAGATTAATGAATAAATGAAAAATATCCAATAAAACTAGAAATCAAAGAAATTCAAATTAAAACAAGATATCATCCTTTACTTGTCAATGTCATACTTTTTTATTTTTAACAATAATATTCAGTACTGATGAATCTTTTATAAGACTAACATTCTCATCCGCTGATAAGAATAATAATAACAATTTAAATGTTTGATGTATTGTATATCAGGCACTATGCTAAATACTTGCTCTATGTACTCAAGTACATCTGTAGTCAAATAGTCTAATGCCTTCTTTTTCTCTTCACAACAACCCCATGATATAAATATTATTTTTCTCACTTTTAGACAGGGAGACTATGACTCAGGAAAATTAATTAGTCCAGAGTCACTCAAGTAGTAAGTGGTAGAGGGTGGATTTGAACACAAATTTCAACAGTGCCAGATACTAAAATGTACTGCCTTTGAGAGTGTAACTTGTGCTTTTTTCTGGAAAACAATTTGACAATATGCATCAACTGCCTAAAAAGATTCAGAAACTTTGACAATTAAATTTCTAGGAATCTGCTCTTATGATACAACCAAAAATGTCAATAAAGATTTAAGTACAAGGATGTTCATTGTTATATCACTTACACTACTGGAAAAAATAGAAATAATCTACATGTCCACAACAGAAGTAGACTTATATAATTTAAGGTACATCTATCCACAATATGGAATAAATTATAGCTATAAAAATATTTTCTGGCCAGTGTGGCTCAGTTGGTTGGAGCCTTGTCTTGAAAATCAAAAGGTTGTGGTTTTGATCCCCCGCCATGGCACATACCTAGGTTGTGGGTTCAATTGGCCAAGGTGCACATGGGAGGCAACTGATCACTGATCAATGTTTCTCTCACACATTGATGTTTCTCTCTCTCTCTCTCTCTCTCTCTCTCTCTCTCTCTCTCCCTCTCCCTCTCTAAAAGTGCAATGAAAAAATATTGGGTGAGGATAAATTTTTTTATATATGGAAAAAATTAGAAATATATATACATAAAGGTGTTCATTGTAGCATGATTCGTTAATAGTAAAGAACAGAAACCTTCACATTATCCCTCAGTAAGGAACTAATTGAATATACTATATACACATATATGAGGTCTGTCCAGAAGATATCCAGCCATGTAATAGAAAAAATAGAGACATTTATTGAAGAAGATACAAGAAACATTGTACATTGAACAATGGTATCTCAGTCCCCTTCAAAGTAGACACCTTGGGACCTCACACAGTTCTACTCCCAATTGCCATCAGCTGCCCTGTTGTATTTTCCTGAATTTCATTGATGGTCTGAAATCTTTTCCCTTTCAAAGGTGATTTCCAGTTTGGGGAAAAGCCAAAAGTCTCAGGGCACCAAATATGGGCTAGAGAGGAGCTGAGTTACCTGGAAGATTTGATGTTTTGCAAAAAAACTCTGTACAAGACATGATGCATGAGCAGGTGCATTGTCATGATGAAGCTGCCAATCACCAGTTGCCCACAGCTAATGCCTTCTGAATCATCTGAATCATTTCTACAGAGGAATGTTCAAGGTTAACACAAAATTTGTTGCAGGTTCATTGCTCTACCCACTCAGTCATTTTGAATGCAATGTCCACACAGTACACATGCTCACTCAATGGCGTCTACTGCCCCCACTAACTAGTACAGTGAATTCATCATTGTACATGCATGTGCATTCCAGTCCTCTCTCCTTGGCTGCCAGGTTACATCGATGTCGCCTACAAACTGTTCTCATTATATTAACAATGGCTGGACTTTTTCTGGACAGACCTCATATAATGGAGACTGTTAGCCATAAGAAGAAATCATGATTATTTCCTAATATTGCTATGAAATGAATTCAAGATATATTGGTAAATTAAAACGTGACAGATTGTGCACATAATGTGCAAATATTTATTTTAGAATGTATTTGATATATATTCATTTTTTATTTATTTAAAAGTGGGAGAATAAATAAAAAACTAAAAACAAACTTACTTATAGGGAAGAGAAGGGAAAGGGTAGAGAGCACATAAATGAAGCTAAACTTCTCTGAATATAACTTCTTCTACAGTGGGACTTCAAAATCTTGAAACTATCCCTGACCCGTGTGGCTCAGTTGGTTGGGCATTGTCCCACAAAGCAAAAGGTCACTGGGTCAATTCCTGGTCAGGACACATAACTGGGTTGTGGATTTGGTCCCCGAGAGGCAATCGATTGATGTTTCTATCTCACGTCAATGTTTCTCTCCCTCTCTTTCTCCCTCCCTTCTTCTCTCTAAAAATAAGTAAATAAAATCTTTAAAAAACATAACTTGAAACTATTTTATAAAATTATAAAATACAAATTAAAAATAAATCCCCTAAAGTCAAAAGCAAAAAAAAAAAAACAAATTATGTTTTTCAATTGGTGGCATAGGCACACAGTAAGGACAATTTTAAGTGACTCTGGAACATAGTAACATGACTATAAATTCTTAGTAAAACATACATACTCTGAGGACAAAAAGAAGTTTAAAAAATTTAACTACTTTTAGTAGTTATATTGTTGGTAGTAGTGCCTTAAAAATATAGCACCACCTTCAAAAAGTGGAGCCTACTCTCCTTCCATGAATATGAGCCAGATTTAGTGGTTTGCTTCTAATGAAAAGTGTGGAAGTGATGATGTATGACTTCTGTGGCTAAATCATCAGAGGAACTGTACTTTCTCCATTGTTCTCTTGAATTGCTTGCTCTGGTGTCAGCCTTCATGCCATGAGAACATTCCATTAGTCCTCTGGAGAGGCCCATATGGAGAGGAACTAACATATCTTGCCAACTTGCCATGTAAATGAGACACCTTGGAAGCAGAACCTTCAGACTTGGTCAAGCCTTCAGATAACTGTCACCCTGACTAAATTCTTTACTGCAACTTTATGAGAAACTCCTCACCAGAACAATTCAGCTGAGCTGCTCTTAAATTCCTAACCTACCAAAACTGTCACATAATAAATGCTTCTGTTGCCTTAAGCCACTAAGTTTAAGGATGATGTGTCATGCAGCAATAAATAACTAACACAGAATTTGTACAAGGGGTAGGCTGCTGCCATAATAAAACCCTAAAATTTAAGAGTGGCTTTGGAATTGGGCAGTAGACAGAAGTTAAGAGTTTTTGTTTTTTTTTTCTGTGTGGTTGCCTCTCACTCACGCCCCCAACTGGGGATCTGACGTGCAACCTAATCATGTGCCCTGATTGGAAATCGAACCAGCGACACTTGGCTTGCAGGCCGACGCTCTATCCACTGAGCCACAGCAGCCAGGGCGAAGTTAAGAGTATTAATGAAAGATTAAAGGGCCTTGAAAAGACTGCAAATAGAAGCCCAAGGTGAAGAAAAGCTTATTTTGAAAAAGTCTGTGAATATGGTTTTGTCTGAGTAGACTACAACATGAATCCCAGAAGATCCATAACGTTTTTAAAAGAATTAAATTGGCAGAAATATTGTACTATGAGCTTGAATTGGAAAGGGCAGAGTCAGTATAAAAAGACAAGAGGTTTTGGATCCTGAAGCTTCTATAGGCAGGAAGCAAGCCGAAGAAACTATTCAGCAGGACATAAGGGTTACCTTTCATGAAAAAGAAGGAATGATGTAAACAAAGAGGGGATTGACTGTGGGAGAGAGGGGTGGGTTGGGTGGAGGGGGCCAAAAGGGGGAAAACTGGCACAGCTGTAACAGAATAAACAATAAAAAAATCATAACATAAAAAAAAAGAATGCTGTAGACTATGGAATCAAGAGCTCAGAGGCTGAAGGCAAGAGCTATGAAAACTAATTAAGTCTTGCATTCTAGTCAAGGAACTTTCAATATTTGCCCTGATGGATTTTGCTATGGTTCAGAGGCTCCTGTGTGTCTCCTGTTTTCCTCCATTTTGAATGGGTATGTGTGTGTATGTTGGCAGGGGGGAGGTGGCAGAATCCATAATAGTTATCCTATGCTTGTCCCACCATTATATGTTAAGTGTGTGTGTGTGCATGTGTAGGGGCACCAAATATTCCCTGTAAAAAAAAGTTTCAAAGGTCTGCTAAATATGTAAGTATGTAAGGGCTTTAAATGTTCTTTGTAAGAAGTAGTAAGGACTTGCTAAAAGGCCTTGGAAAAAGAAATGTAAAGAGGAGTGTTATAGCAATTAGTGATTTACAAGCTAAAAGCACCTCAGCCTCTATCACCTCCCATTTGCTTGTGTCTGGTTTATAACATCTGTGAAGGTTGTGCTTTGCAGAATGTCTAGCCCTTTGAAAATAAATTGCTTCACAGGGAGTTCGTCCCTGGCTGAAGAGCTATGCTGCCACTGGAGATAACCTTATAGCCTTGCGAATTTCTGTTCCTGTTACTGCCAAGACATTCCTGCAGTCCTGCCCAGCCCCCTCTTTCTAAGGCTGTTTCCCACCAAAAAAAGAAACAAAGAGACTGCACCAGTATAAAAATCCAGCGTTTAGACTCCCTTGTAGGTTGGAGCATGTTAAAGACCAGCTCAGGGTCTACCCAACTACTGGCCATTATTAAAAATCCTTTGCTTACTTTATACACCGCTTCAGAGTGTTCAATCTCACCTATGTAGCTGTAACACATGTATTGTGTGTAGGTGGCACTTAACTTTTCTCTTTAAATCATAGGTGTTCAGATTGTGAGGAACTGTACTCAAGCAGCTGTACTCTAGGATACTTGAAGAGTTTCCTCTACACCTGAACTTGATATAGGTAACAAGATCCTGGACTTCAAGCTGATGCTGTAAAAGAATAAGACTTTTGAGGAGTCTTTGGAAGGGATGAGTATATTTCATATTTGCGATATAAATAAGTTGCAGTCAGAGAGTGGAAAGAAATATGTCTGCAAATTCTTTGACATTCCTCTTTCAATGGAGGGAGGTTAATTTTCCTTCTTTTGAATATGAGCCAGACTGCATGAATCACTTATAACAACAGAACCTGATATACAAGACAATGTGTGGTTTTTGACACTAGATAAAAACACTGCCATTTATACCTTGTTGTCTTAAATTACTCACTTTGAGAAAAGCCAGAAACCATGCTGGCTGCTGGAAGGACCCACTAGCAGTCCTCTAGGAGCAACTGAGTCTTGGTAGCCAGGTAAGTATGCCCCCTTGGAAGCAGGTCTCTAAGCCCCAGCTCTACTGTCAGATGACTGCAGCCCTTGCTAACAAATTGTATGCAATCTCATGAAAGACTCTGACCCATAACAGTGCAGTTAAGCTGCTTCTGATTTGCTGATCCTAAGAAACTGTGATATAATTAATGTTTATGGTTGCTTTGAATCATTAACTTTTGGGATAATTTGATGTGTGTGTATTGTAGATGAAGCAAATGAGTAATTATGTTGGTGTCATTGGCATTAAGAGAAAGGATCCACAGGTACAGACTGATGAGTTAAAGAAAAATACTGTAGTCTTGAATGCAAATGGCAATAATTACAATGGCATATTTTATGTTAAGGAGCAGGTAGAGGAGGAACAGGATGATGATGATAATGATTATAAAGAGGAGGAGGAGGAGGGAAAGGAGGAGAACAAAAGCAAAGTTTCTTATTCTGTTCACAGGAAAGACCTTGAAAAATAAGTACCTTAAAATCCCAATTGTGGTTTCTATATAAGTTTTCCCATTTAAAAACCAACTAGATCTTAAAGAAATGGCTAGTTCTAGATCTGGAGCAGAAGATGTTTAAGAAGAATCTGGAATATCTCATCACACCAGAAAGTAAGGAAGCAATTAAAAAATTCTTGAGGATTCAGAAACCAATGTGAAGAGGCTCTCCCTGGGTGAAGACAGGACAACTGAAGCATGACTGAGAATAAGAACTACAATGGCTTAAAACACATCAAATACATTTAAATCCATGCATGCATAATGGTACTAGAAAAAAGCTAAATAGTTACCTTTGGATCATGCTTGGCACTTACTTCATTATATTGATAACTGGAAAATAAATGGAATAAATTAGGCATTTATCCTACCTTCATAAATTGTACCTCAATATAACTGGTACTGTGTAAATTTTGGGAAGTCTACAACAGCACTTACAAAAGCATTCTTGCCAAACCAGATCAAACTTCCAGATTTAGCTACCAATTTTAGGAAATATAGGAGATAGAGGAGCATGATAAACGACAACATGGGGATCCAATTGGCAAAATTCAAGTTATAATAAAATCTACAAGAAAAATGACCAGGTTTTTTAACAGATAAATACATTGGAGAGAGAGAGAGAGGAAAGGAGAGAGAGAAAAATTATGTTTCAAATAATTTTTATAACATGCAAAAAGGTCCAATGTATATTAAATTAGGAGAATCAGGATATAAAAATTATTTTTTAATTTTCAGAGAGAGGGGAAGGGAGGAAGAAGGAGAGGGAGAGAAACATTGATGTACAGGAGAAATATCAATTGGTTTCCTCTTGCACACCCCCAATTGAAAACCTGGCCTGCAACCCAGGCATGTGACCTGACCTGGAATTGAACTGGAGACCTTTTGGTTTGCAGGCCTGCACTAAATCCACTGAGTCACGCCAGCCAGAGCTAAAATTTTATTTATAAAACAAATTCATCTTGTTTTTTAAAGAAATATACAGCACAAAAGAAAAAAATGTACAAAAAATAGTAACAATGTCTCTCTGTGGGTAGCAGGATTAGCAGAATTATTGGTAATTTTTAAATATTATTTTGTATTTTCCAAATCTGTTTTAAGATGCAAATATTATTTTTATAATTGCTATATTATATCTCTGTTGGAATAAAAACAGATAAATTGATAAAAATATGTCTATAGTCATGGAAAAAGCAGATTATTTTAAAATATTATTCTTTTTTTCATGTGGTGGCCCTGTTTCTCTGTTTGTTGAGATTCTGTTTTCTGCAGGTACACTAACTGATCTCATTGGATTTTAATGTGTTGGTGGGTCCTCTTTCCCTAGTAGCAGGAATACATTTTACTAAGGTTTCTATGGGAAAGACCAGAATCCAAAGGAATGATTCAGTCCTTCTAACTCTGTGAAGGGTAAAGTTCTCTTAACCCTCATGTAACTGTTCAGGAAGGTCAGCATCTGAATTACGAAGTCTGACTTGAAAAACAGGAGAAGGAAACAAACAGCCTCAACAGAGCCCAGGTTGGGTACAGATCATCCAAAAGCAACAAGTTTACTCTGTAATGTTGCCAAGGCAACAGCAGCTGCTTCTGGCATCATAGAGGATGAGGAAAAGGGAAACAGTAGAAATAAAGAGGCAGAATGATTCCATAGATATTTCCTAGGAATATAAGAAAGAATACCAAAATATCAGATATTTCCATGACACTTGAAGTGTAGTCAATGAAAGGCAAATGGTATTTTTTTCACATAATCTACCTAGAACCAAACAGGAACCCAGTGCCCCTTATTTTATTGTCATTTTCCCTTCTGGGCTTCCAAACAGCAGTGGGTAGGGCTTTCTCACAGCTTTAAACCCTTGAATGTTAAAACACATTGATACTTTCCTGTGACAGTTAGTGCAGCATCTATTTACATGGCCGGAAGATGCTATTATGTTTTTACTGTGTCTAGACTTGAGAGGCAAGATGAGAGGAAAGGGACAAGATTGGTCTTCCTCTTCCTCCTTTCCTCCCCATTGTTCCTGCCTCCAGATCTTTTTATCTGCAAAGGAAGGAGATGGAGGAAGGTAAATAGAGCAGTGAAGAGGGAAAGAGAAGAGCAGGTCTGGGGACTGTGCTAGAGAGATATTTTCATCTAAGGGGCAGAGCAGCCAATAGGCTACCTGCCCAGAAGGCAGCCTCTGTAGGACCACAGGGAGCCTGCGAAGAGCTAAGCCGGGAGCTGTTAAATCAGGGCTGGAGCCCAGCTCTGCATGTGACAGATCTTGGAAAGGGATGGGAGCTGAAGATGAAGACAGAGATATGGAAATAATCAGTAGGACGTGTTAAGTATCCAAATCACTCTCAATCCAGATAAACTGAGAGCTCTGACTCACTGGCTCAGGGAAAGACTCCCTTTCTACCATCAAACTTCTTTTCGTGTGTTCAGAAGCTGAAACAGTCTCCAGGTAGTTTTCATCTGCTCAGAAGTAAAGAGAATTTAGAGCCCTGTTTGTCCCTAATTGGGACTGAATGTTTCTTCAAAGGCCAAACTACTTTTACAACAAGGCTGGGCGGCATAGTGATCAAAGGCCTGAACTTGGGAGTCAGGAAAATCAGGCAAACCTGGATCTGAACTCCAGGCTTGCCACCTGGAACTTATCCACTTAGAGCTTGCCACTAAGGCTAGCCTAATGTTGGATTGTGAATTTGGCACAGAACCTAGAACATTACTATTCCTTCAACATGTCTTTGAAAAGTGGGAAGGAATGGAGTTCACCTGTGCTTGCTTCTTGGATTTGGAAGTGACCAAATAAGGTAGAAATGGGGGGGCGGGTAGGATGGAGGGATGCAGAGAGAGAGAGAGGATTTATTTTAAGGATTGGCTCAAGAGATATTAGTATTTTCCTGTTAAGGTCTTCAACTGATTAGACGAGGCCTACCCACATTATGCAAGGTAATTTGCATTACTCAAAGTCTGTTAATTTAAATATTAAGCTCATCAGAAATAATACTTTCATAAAAAATATCTAAAGTAATCTTTGTCCAAATATCTAAGTACTATGGCCTAGCCAAGCTGAAAGATACAATTAATCATTACAGGGTCCCTCAGAGCACTGCCCAAACAATGGTACTTCCTCATAGGCTAGTAATCATGATCCACAGAGTCATTCACACAATGAATAGGGTTCCATTAATGCAGTTACTGGCACTGCATCTATGGCGTGGCTGAAACCAGATTTCAATTTTGTTTTATTTGTTGTTGCATTCTTCTTTAGAAGAAAGTAAGGCAAAGAACAACCTAATCTGACAGCAGGAATTATGTCAAAAATGCAATTTCTACCAAAGATCCTGTGGCTAATATGTCTTTATTCCAATGTCTTTAATATTATGTGAAAGAGGAAAATATTTAAGGGACATGCTAGACTGGGGACCATACTACCCTGCCATTTAGACAGCGCCCTAACCTGCAGAAAAGCAGATAATCATACCTGTGCCAAACAAATGAGGGGAGAGGATGTGCTGCAGAAATCTTTGTAAAACCACAGAGGTATCAATTATACTTGAATCTGGGAAAGGATTGAAAGTCGAAACCTTGTTGGTGTAAACTAACTTGTTTAGAAGAGCAATGCTGTATAAACAAAAATGTTGTTCCTTTTTAAACTTAGGAAGGAATGAGAAAAACAAGCTGCCTGTCTTCGAGGCTGACACCCTGCTCTTTTCTCTTTCTTTCTCTTGAGTAAAATTTCACTATGTCATAACAGCCCATCTCAGTGATTTCTCCAGTTTATGGCTGCCTGAACATCTTTCTTTGTCCAGTACACACAGGTGGTACAACTTTCTTTCAGTTTGCTGCTGTCAGAAAAGGGGTGTGTCCATGTCCTCATTTTGACTCCAAGGGCAAAGACGATACACAGGATTTGAAAAGGTGCTTCTCATGGATTTCAGGGAAGAGGCTCTCTTAGACACTGTTGCTAAAACTGTAAATCAGTACAATATCCTAGAGTACACTTTGGAAATATATAATAAATATCATAAAGATGTATATGTACCTAGCAATTCCACTATAAAAGTTTATCCTAAGAAAGTAACAAGAAAGTATGCAAAATGTAAACATAAAGATATTCATTAGGGTCTACTTTTAATAGTGAAAAGCTGCAAGCAACCTAAGTGTTCTAAAAGATATAAAGAATTGAATAAATAAATTGTAGCCCATCTTGAGACTAGAATATTATTTGACCATTAAAAAAGTAATGGCCCTGGCCAGTGTGGCTCAGTTGTTTGGAGCATCCTCCTATAAACTGAAAGGTCACAGGTTCAGTTCCCAGTCAGTGCAGATGCTTAGATTCTGGGTTTGGTACCCGGTAGGTGCACATATGAAAGGCAACCAATCAATGTTTTTCTCTCACATTGATGTTTCTCTCCCTCTCTTTCTCACACCCTTCCCCCTCTCTAAAAAATAAAAATTGATAAGCATGACCTTGGGTGAGGATTAAAATAATAAGTAATGATGGCTATGGCCATGTTGCTCAGTTGGTTGGAGCATCCTCCCATACACCAAAAGGTGTGGGTTCGATTCCTAGTCAGGGTACATACCTAGGTTTCAGGGTTTTGTACCTAGTCAGCACATGTGTAAGAGGCAACCAAACGATGTTTCTTTCTCATGTCAATCTCTCTCGCTCTCTCCATCCCCCTTCCTCTCTCTCTAAAAAAAGAAACCAATTAAAAAAACATATCCTCTAGTGAGGATTTTAAAAAACAGTAATGACATACATGTATATATAAATATATAAAAATATTTGTGGTATATCTTTAGTTCCATTTAAAAAACACGTACATATATGTGATATATTTTCTGAGCCCAGTTTGGTCTTATCATGTCAGGGTGAACATAGCCAGAATCTCTGTCTCCACGTGCATGTATTTTCCCAGCTCACCCTTATGTAAGAAAATGCCTTGGGACTTCTGGCCAAGATGGAGGCTTAGACTGACATGCTCTGTCTCCTTCCACAACTAAGAAGGACTACAACTACTGCAAAACCAGAAATAACCAGAAGTTCCAGAAAATAAAGCTACATGGAAGTTCAAAGTATGAAGTTATAAACAAGTGGTGCTCTTCCAGATGGGTAGGAGGGGAGAAGCCGGGGCAGAGAAATCAAGCTCTGCTGCCAGCGGCAGCTGCAGCGATGGGCAGCAGGACTGCAATAAGTACAGACACCTGTATTTAAGGGGAGGTGAGAAGTGCTTGGGTAGCACCCCCGGCTACAATCCAGACCTGTCAGCTCACGATTCCAATGCCGGGAAGGCAGACCCCCCATTGCCTAGGACCATGAGGCCCAGAGGGCGTGGGGACAGAAGAGGAGGCTCCCAGTCTCTCAGCGGAGAGTAACGGCAGAAATCCATCTTGAACCCCCGCCCCCACACAAAACACCACAGTGTGGTGAGAAGGGTCACGTGGTAGTGACGAGTGCACAGGGCTCTGCCCCCGATAGCATATGAAGTGTGACAGCCCTGCCCAAGAAGGAAAAATAAACAAAAACGGTCAGGATGGCATAGATCATGATTGAAATACCAATCACGCAGCTGACCAAAAAGCAAATACGTGAATTAACTGATGAACAAATAGATAATCTTTCTGAGGTTCAGTTCAGAGCTATAGTCATAAGACAGCTTACAGAATTAAAAAAAGATATTGAACAAGATGGGGAAGGAATGAAGGCTAGTCATGCTGAAATGAATGAAAACACTTATGAGACAAGTGGTGAGGAAAGGAAAACCAGGGATCAAATCAACAAATCAGAACATAGAGAAGCAACAGTCAACCAGTGCAGAAAGAGGAAACAAAAAGTAAGGAATATGAGGAGGGGCTAAGAAACCTCTGGGACAGCTATAAGGGAACAAACATTCGAATTATAGGGTTGCCAGAAGGTGAAGAAGAAGAACTAGGAATTGAAAAATTATGTGGAAAAATAATGAAGCAGAACTTCCCTAACTTGGGGAAGGAAATAGACTTACAGGTCCAGGAAGCACAGAGGTTTCAAAAAAAACTGGACCCAGGGAGGACCATACCAAGACACATTATAATCAAAGTGTCAAAAGTTAAAGATAAAGAGAGAATCTTAAAAGCAGCAAGAGAGGGAGAAACAAGATGGCAGAAGAGTAAGTAGAAGCTACACTAACCTCCTTCCAGAACTATTCTGGATTTACAACTTAATTTTGGAGAAATCATCTGGAATAACCAACCAAACACTAGCTGGACAGAAGTCTTATAGCCACGGAGACAGAAGGGGCCGCTGTATCACAACGTGACCAGTAGGGAGTGCGGAGATGCAGAAGGGCCGGCTGGGCTCACACAAGTGGCAGCTGAAGGGACTGAGAAACAGCTCAGCAGCCGGGGGTTCCCCCTGAAAAGGGCAGGGTCTAAACCCCCAGCTGAGCTTCCCAGTCTACAGCAACAGAGTGGAAAGTAAAATAATATCCAGCTGTGAGAAGCGAAAAGCCACAGGGTTTATTGCTAGCTGGAGAGAAACAGGTGAAGAAAAAGAGCTCTTAAGCGGATCACATATGAAAATATTTTGGCCAGCACTTACCCTGGGCTCGAGCGGAGGAAAGGCAGAGAGGACTAGAGATGCTTGGGTAGAGTTTGGTGTGGTGGCTTTGAGGGGAGAACTGGGGAAGCGGACGACCGGGTCCCAGTGCTGACTCATCCCCACACTGCAGGCAGACCATCCCCCCACCCCCAAGTGGCTTCAGCCTGAGGGGAAGCAAAAGCCCAGCCTACAGAAATTAAGCTGCCACACCCACGGTCCTTAAGCCTGACAGCTAATCACAGATTGAATAGATTAACAACTAAAGAAGTCAGACAAAGGCAGTAGATCCCTGGAAGTCTTCAACAGACTGCCTAGACCCAGACTGGTACATGATCTGACGCCACTAGGGGCAGATCCAGGAAGTGCAGATCATTCTAAGAAGCACCAACAAACAATAGGAGTCACAAAAATGGGGAGACAGAGAAAGAACTCCCCATTGAAAGGAAAGGTAGAATTCCCAGAAAGAGTGGTAAATGAAATAGAGGGGAGCCAACTATCAGATATGGAATTGAAAGCATGGATTATGGAGAAGCTCAATGGGCTCAGCGGAAACTACAAAGAACTCCAGGGAAACTACAAGGAACTCCAGAAAAACTACAAGGAACTTACTGAGAATTACACCAGCATCAAAAAGGACATGGAAGCTATCAATAAGAGCCAGGAGGAAATGAAGAATACGATCTCTGAATTAAAGAACACAATAGAAGGAATTAAAAACAGGCTAGAGGAAGCAGAAGATCGGATCAGTGAGCTGGAAGACAACGTAGACAAAAACTCACAGACAGTGAACAAAATGAAAAAAGACTGAACGACACTGAGGAGGCTCTAAGACAGCTGCAGGACAACATGAAATGTAATAATATCCGTATCATAGGAATTCCAGAAAGAGAAGAAGAAGGGCAAGGAATAGAAAACCTCTTTGAAAAACTAATGACAGAAAACTTTCCTAACATGAGGAGAGAAAGAGTCACGCAAGTCCAGGAAGCACAAAGAGTCCCAATGAAGATGAACCCCAACAGGGCCACTTCAAGACACATCATAATTAAAATGCCAACATTCAAAGACAAAGAGAGAATCCTAAAAGCAGCAAGAGAGAAACAACTAATAACATACAAGGGAGCTCCAATAAGGCTATCATCAGATTTCTCAGCAGAAACACTACAAGCCAGAAGGGAATGGTAAAAAATATTACAAGCAATGAAATACAAAGGCCTACAACCAAGAATACTCTACCCAGCAAGGCTCTCATTCAAAATGGAAGGTGAAATAAGGAGTTTCCAAGACAAAAGAAGGCTAAAATAATACATCTCCACCAAACCAGCATTGCAAGAGATGCTAAAGGGACCGCTTCAAGAAGATGAAAAAACAGAGAGAGACAGAGTGGAACATGAATACAAAGGGGGAAAATGACAATGAATAAGTACTGAAAGAAAGAAGAAACTTCTACCATTTGCAACAACATGGTTGGAACTAGAGAGAATTATGCTTAGCGAAATAAGCCAGGCAACTAAAGAAAAATACCTTATGCTATCACCTATTACAGGAAACTAATGAACAACACAAACAAATGAGCAAAATTGAACCAGAGGTATCTAAACAAGAAATAAGCTAACAGTAACAAAGGGGGAGATAGGAGGGAGAGAAGGGGGTAAGAAGGGGAAGGGTCTAGTCAAAGAACATGTATAAATGACCCATGGACATGGACAACTGGGTGGGGACTGAATGTGGGAGAAGGGGGGGCAGGGTGAAGGGAAGCAAGAGGGGGAAAATGTGGGACAACTGCAATGGAAAAACAAACAAAAAAATTTTTAGTGGGGGAAAAAAATAAAAATATAAAGAATGGAAATGCAAGTTCAGTGAATATCATAAGGACAAGGATTTTCCTCCACACTGTATATTTTTCTCCTTATCTGATCCCTCCAGAGTTTGGTATTCTAAACAAGTAAGTAATGACATAAGTTTCTTTGCATAAAACTAATAAGACCAGTTGTGTAATAGAGGTTTTTATTTGACTAAGACTTTGAATGGAATGTCATGCCTAAAGGAGACATGCTTGGGCTCAGTTGTTACCAAAAAGCAATGAGGAACTGGGATTGACTTTCAAAGGTAATAAAAGCCCACGAGATAAAAGGTCTGGTACCTTGGTTGGATGTGCGGTCCATGGCAATCTTTCCAGGGAAGGAATGAAGGTTGTTTTCCTGAAAGATGGCTAGAAGGGACCTTAAGGCACAATAGAAAACCAGAAGGACTTGGAAAAGACAGGTGTTTGCAGGCAAGGCTGAATGCCAGGTATGTGGTTCTGCCTCTGTGCCCTGAAGGGCAGACTGAAGGTCACCCTAAATGTTCCTTGTGTAAGTTCCAGCAAAGCAGAACTAAAGATCATAAGTGATCATTTTCTGCTCTTGTTGTGTTTATGCAAATGAACAGGATAAATTAAAAATGAACTTAATGCAGTCCCTTTAATGACAAGGAGGGTGATCTTAGGGAGAAAAATCGTGATTCAAGGAAAATCACAATGCTCAGTGGTAGACTATAAAGTAGTGCAGCTAACCGTATTTAAAGTCTATCTGGAGATTTGGTCTTTCTCTCACATTTGGTTGGAGTTCGGGATTTTCTAGCGGTTTCTGGGCTATAGGGTTCTTTCTGAGCTACTTTGTAGCAATTCGAGAGTTTTGAGTATCGCCTTCTACTGAACCCTTTGGAGAATCTAGGAGTTTCAGGCTGTGACTAGACATCCAATGGACTCCCCAAAGAAGCTTAACCCAACCTGGACCCCCGAGTCTCTTCAGATGCCCCGTGAAGAATATTCGGCTCACACTCAAGCTGTCTCAGAACTACTAGCAAAGAACCTTGGTAACTTGACACTCAACCCTAGTACCAAACTCCCTTCCCTTCTACCAGAACATTCACCCCAACAGCAGGGCAGAGAAAAACCCTTACAGGGGCTGGGCCTGGGGCTGAGTCAAGGCATGCTCTACCAGAGGAGACGTGGAGTGAGGACATTGGCGACTGCTCGGAAAGAAAGGATGCGAAGGATGCTGCAAGTTATTAGGTACTGCACCCTGTCTCTGCTTCAAAAAGACGCACAAGAGAGGAAACTTGAGATTGAATCAAGATCCAGAAAATTTAGATGTGGCTGTCGTTACTGCCTATATCATGGAGATCGTTCTGATACTATTGACATGGAGAATAATTATGACATGGAGTCAATTTAGCCATAATCCTTATTCTTGTACTTTTTGTTTATTGCTGGTAATGTTAAGGCCATTATGCAGCAGCTTGGGAAAGTGACTATTCTAGGATAGACTGTAGACCAATATTTTGATTACCTATTATAGCAGTTCTGTGCTGTCTTTTTTTTTTTTTGCATCTTTTTCTTATCTACATTGATGCTAGTGACTTATAGGGAATCTACATAGCCTGCATTTGAATGACTTCAGTTCCTTTTTTTATTTGACCCAAAGAAGTCCTAATAGGTCTTGAGTGTTATCATTGTATTGTAGAAGCCTGCTTGTAAGATGAAACTGAACATCAAGAATTAGAAGCAAGTAACTTGTGCAGAAAGAATGTAAAAAAAAACAACATTGGGTGGTTTGGTGAGCATGATTAGTCCTGGGTGTATTAACTAGATTCTCTGGTTTTCAAAAATTTGAATTATAACAAATTTTTTCATGTGCTATTTCAATTTTCAGTATCTTATTAAAATTTGAGACCTTTAAAAAAGTTAAAAAAAAAAGTCTATCTTCATTTAAAGTTTGTTTTGATTTGAAAATTAAACTATGTCTGTGGTATTATCAAAGATGTCTAATTTACAGGCAAGAAAAATGTCAAATGCCTTGCAACTCGATGTCTTTCCAATAAGACAGTCCTACAGATTTAGAGACTTGTACATGGGTTATGTTACAGAAATTAACATGTGTTTTCTGTTTTCAAAAGGCATAAGCCTACGATCTCATTACCTGAGTGATTGTCTGTACATATAGGCCTCACTTAATCCTGTCTGCATCGCTGCCTCCTGAGACTCAACGGTTTGGCTGAACTAAGTGGCTGGGTTGGTGAAGAATGGGATGGTCTGTGGGCTTCCCTTTGAAACTGGTTTCTCTTTTCTGTCCTAATGGCTTTGACAGAAAGAGCCCAGAGGTCTGAGAGGGGCAAACCTAAACTATTTCCCTCAGCCGAAACTAAGTATAATGGGTAAAATGGTTTTGGACAAGTGAGATGTACCTGGCACACCTTCCTCCAAAGAAGCCCTTCTTTTCCCTAATGTGGGACATTGAAAAATTAATCTCTGCCTTCTCTTATCTAGTGGTTATGGATTGAATGATGTCTTTTAATCCTGTGGCCAAATCTGTTGCCTCCAGAATACAATAAAAGATGCCAGCCTGTTAAATCAAGCATGCTGTTGTCCAGGGACAGCCAACCGGCCTGGAGTCTGCATGATCCTTCCCCATGAGGGAAGGCCACACCCGCCTCCACACCTCCACTCTTATTAGGGATTTCTGGACCCAAGGGTAGGTAGGACGATGACCATGTCCAGCTTGAAGCAGCTAGAGGAGCTCGAGACCTTCGCCCATTGTCCTTTATAAGATTATAAAGGGTCTTAAGTCTGAGAGGGAGGGATTTTTTTTTTATTGTTAAAACAATTAATTAATTATTTTTAAAAAAGAAGAAGAATATATGAAAGGGTGAGGCAGGAGAGCTTGTATGTACAACCCATGGGCATGGACTTGGGGAGGGGAGATTGTTGGGGGAGAGGGGTGTTGGGCAGAGAGGAGCAAAGGGGAAAAAATTGGAACTATTGCAACAATATAATCAATAAAATACACTTATAAAAAAAAAAAGCAGCAAGAGAGAAGAAAAGAATTATGTACAAAGGGGTCCCAATAAGACTATCAGATGATTTCTCAAAGGAGACTCTGCAGGCAAGAAGGGACTGGCAAGAAATATTCAAAGTAATAAAAATAAAAAACCTACAGCCATGATTACTCTATCCAGCGAAGCTGTCATTCAGAATAGAAGGGCAGAGAAAGTGCTTCTAGGACAGAGTAAAACTAAAGGAGTTCATTAGATCCAAACCACGGTTATATGAAATGTTAAAGGGATTTGTTTAGGAGAAAGAGGATCAAAACTATGAACATTAAAATGGAAACTTTATCACAACAACCAAGAACAGAAGCTAGGGAATCAAAACAAAGGCAAACTGAGTAGGCAACAAGAGTGGAAAAAGAATTATAGGTATAGGGAACATATTGGGGGGAGTTCAGCTGGGAGGGGGAAGGGGGGAAAGGGAGGGAGATGGTACAGGAATTAAGAAGCATAGTGGGAGGGAGTGGAGTAGACAGGAAGATGTTGAGAAGAACTATATGCACAATCAATGGGCATGGACTAAGGTGGGGGACCAACTGGAGGGAGGGGGGTCATTGGGTGGAGGGAAGTAGAGGGAAAAGAAATTGAAACAACTGTAACAGCATAATCAATAAAACGTATTTTAAAAAATGCCTTGGTGCACAATTGTCATGCTATTTCACAGTGGTTGGCCCTGTGCCACTTTTGTCTAACTCCATATATATATGAGCCCCTCTCGTTTAGGCAGTGCGGATAATTTGCTACTGTCTCGGCTGCTGCCATGAGACTAAGGGCAAGTAATTTGCCATTGTTTCACCTGCCACCACAAGAATAGTATAAAGGTGGATCTTCTATTACTTCTCACCTTCTGCTGCAAGAATAAACTTGGTATGAATTCCCTCTCCAATGCTCCACTGTTATTTTTCAGTCTCACCAAATCCCAAGTAAACTTGCCTGGAACTGTGCTTCTATGGTATAGACCTTTATAATAGAATACTATAGACAAGGTAGCTTAAAACAACTGAAATTTATTTCTCATAGTTCAGGAGGCTGAAAAGTCCAAGACCAAGGTGTGGCACATTTTGGGACTGGTGAGGACCCACCTCCTGATTCATAGATGGCAGACTTTTCACTGTGTTCTGGGACTTTTTTTTATACCACTAATCCTGATAGAGAGAAATCTGATCAAGATCACTGGGGAGAAGTAGAAGGGGGGTCATAGGAGGAGTTTGTCCAGGCAATAGAAAGCAGTCTAGGATGGGATTGGCTGAGAAGCTGCATGCCTTCAGAACCAATGGAAATAAAAAGAGGGCTGGCTCTTTGGGTCATAAGCTGTTCTAGTTCCTGAGCTGTCTCTCTCTCTCTCTTGGAATCTGGCTCTGGCTCAGGCTCTCAGGCTCTTCTTCCTTGAGGATGCCTGGATGATGGTGCAGCAGCTGCCTGCATTTCCCAAGAGATGATATTTTGGATGGGAAGGAACTCCAGGCATAGCCTGATCTGGCAGAGGGCCCCAGGTTTATTCTTTGTGTGTTCTAGAGGGAATAAGCTCTGAGGCAGAAGCCTGCTATTCTTCCAGAATTGTGTAGCTTTTGTGTATTATGTTTAGTTTGTAAACTAACCCTATAGAATCCAACGAGGGAAAAGATAGAACCCAAGTGTTACAGTTTAGCCTTAATTAATAGGCTTAAGTAATTAAAGCTGTGACTTGATAGGTTTAAGTGACTGTATTTGAATAAAGACTTTCCTTTATCACCAAATCTTTCCCTCTGGAATTTTGCCTAGAGGGTGGTGGCAAGTGGCAGGACTCCACCTTGCTGTTCAGTAACAATCCCATTCATGAGAGGAGGGCCTAATTATCTCCCAAAGACCTCACCCCCAAATATCATCACATTAAAGGTTAGGATTTCAACATATGAATTTGAGGGGACACAAATATTCAATCTATAGCAATGGATATATGCCAAAATATTTGATATGATTGTCTCGGGCAGAAGAATTTTGGCTAATTGTTTTATCTCTTGTTATCTATATTTTCTATTTTTCTACAATGAGCATATAATTTACAAAGTAAGAATAAAAAATCCCTTCCTTGTTTATTATTTACTATTTTATAATCTGTGCAACCTTGTTTAGAAGGGTGGGTGCTGTGTATTTTTGAGGCCCATCAGAACATCTGGAGAGAAAAATTCTTCTCAGTAACATCTCTGTTATTTTCTTTCTCCACTGGTCTTTTAACATCAATGTTGATGGTAACATCTGAGATTGATTTTCTCTCTTCTGTAAAACAGAAAATCCTAGCAAATGTCAACCCTGGATAGCTTTTTCTAAAGAGCTATCTGATCATGAACCAGAGCAAGGTAAAGCAAATATTTAATTCCATGAGAGGCCCTTGGCCCCATATTATCATAAAGAATGTATTTTTTTGAGCTTTGTCAACCTAAATTCATCAAGAAGGTTCTGGGTTTACTGGTGAAAACCAAAAGTTAGGAATATAAACAAAGGTAGCATTAAGAAACCTAACTGTCTGTGTGTGTGTTTCCATGAAGAGGGTTGATATTTTTCTTCCTCTGAGCAGACCATGAGATCAGTTATTTTTAATGAATGTAATGGCGGGGCTTGAGATGATGCTATTTCTTGATAATGCTGGGATGTTTCACCCTGGGTGTTCGTAGTGCAGATAATCTAGGAAACAGCCAGCACTTTTCAGGTTGGATACTATAAAAATGTCACCATCTAACCTTGTATCCTTTTCTTCTCTTGGACTGTTGACCTGTAATCACAGAGTTAGTCTACTGGGTGCATAGATGTTAAGACCATGTGAAGTAGTCTCAGGCCTCTGGATCCTTGAAACACAAAGCAAAAGGCCAAAGGTCACTCTGTTTCTTAAAGACCCAGAAAGTACTGAGCACAACAGGGAGAGAAGTGGTTGCAGGTAAGAGCCAACATACTGCCCATATATATGCAATGTCAGGTCAGCTTTAGGAGACCAAGTAGTTGGCATTTGCAACAATGGAGATGGTAGCTTCTTCTTGTCACAGCTGTGCCACCTTGGAGCACCTGCTGTATTTTATCTGCATCTCTCTCAGGGCATTTCACCCTGGCTGGTTTGGCTCAGTGGATTGAGCGTCGGCCTGCGAGCTAAGTGTCGCTGGTTCGATCTTCCAGTCAGGGCACATCAGAGAAGGAAAACTCTGACTCCAAAAAACCTCCGCTGCCTTGCGGCATACCTCTTCAGGGGAAAGGCTAAGGGAGTAAACCCTGACAGAAAATCCGGAGCCGGAGTCCCTAAGGCGGTTTGACGTTGTAGTCAACACCGGCAACTCCTGCGGCGCACCTGAAGCCAAGCTGTATTGACTCCGTCTTTCTCTTGGACCCTTCAGATGCGAAGAGAGGGGGGGTCTGCTGCATGGGCAACAGCAGACCCTCCATATCACCCTGCCCAGGCTCTGTAGCTTCAGCTTCACTGGAGAGGACACTCCAGCGTCATCACAAGATGTCGATTC
Organism: Furipterus horrens; assembly: GCF_987537825.1. Lineage (NCBI taxonomy): Eukaryota > Metazoa > Chordata > Mammalia > Chiroptera > Furipteridae > Furipterus > Furipterus horrens. The sequence continues at coordinate 49,044,718 of NW_028327182.1, forward strand.
AACACAGGAGGAGACAGATACCGTGTCACTCCCGAGTCGGACTGCACAGCCATTCTCAGCGGTGCAGATAGACTCTTAAGAAGCTACACCATCGTCTCTCGAGACGGACGGCTGCCGAAGAGAAGAACTCTCTCAGGGCATTTATGTTATCCTGCTTTGTGTGATAGTAATATATGAATACCTCTTAGACTCTTACTGGACTGCAAGCTCCCTGAGGGCACTGACAGTTTCTCAATTGGCTTGACATTGATGATGTACAGTACCTAGCAGATGTTCAGTAGAAAAGTCATTGAATGAATCAATGAATGAAGAGAAGACACTCACATTTTACTCACTTCTACTGACAGAGAGAACAAGAAGTTCTCATTAACAAAAACAAAAGCCAGCTTTTCAAGCTCATAATGGTTTAATGGATGTGTGTGAATTTTTCTTCTCAAGAAAGGAGTTGGCTCTGATATCCTTAACATCACCACTTTGATGCTTTCTTACTCTTCTCATGCCAGCAGAAAAGGTGAACTTAGCCATGAAATCCAAATGGCTCATTATTCAAATTGCTGCTTTCCATCTGGGATTTTGCCTGGTCAATTTCTCTTTGCACTCCACTGTTAATATGGTGTCTGATGGTGGAATAGGTTTAGTCTTTTCATTCACAATCTATTAAATGGGTTTGTATACAACACTGAAAAAAATACAATACTCATATTTATAGAATTTTGGATTGAATGAGAAAGTGGTTTTTCATAATTACAAAGAATAGTATAGATCATTTAATTCATCCCTTTTACAGAAAAGATTAAACAAAACCATTCCAAGGCAACATCATCATCCTGTTCCTCCTTTTCTCTCCTTCCCCTCTTTCTCCTTCTCCTACTCTTCCAATAATCAGCCGCAACCTTTCCAAATACCCTGTATATAGGTCTCTATGCCAAGTACATAAAATGAACACAGAGTGTTACAGAACCCCTGGGCTGCTCCAATTGAAAACAAACCCACGGGCTCTTTAGTTAGGGGCCCGATTGCCCGCCGCCAAAATCATAACTCTCAATACCAGAGTTTAGTGAAAAGAAAAAGAATTGTTTATTTAACAGCTATATAGATTTAGTTATTTGCGGATTTCTGTTGTTAAGTCTTATGTTCTTTAAAACACTCATAAACACATATCCTTGCCTCCCCCCCTACCAAACCAGGCTAGTTTTAGAAAAGTTAGAGAAACCATTTCCCTACTTTCCAAACACAGTTCAGCTTTACCAGTAGCTGCCAATCATTCAATCCTGATTGGGGAGACCTCATCTGTGTTATGGGGTCCACCAGCTTTTAATCCAGAACCTCGTGGATTCTCAGCCTCCTTGTAAACTGCATAGTTAGTCCTTTTGTAATCCACATGGTCAGTCTTTTCCTTTTCAAAGCAGCAAGGTATGTCCCTTCCTTAAAACTGCATTGTCAGTCCCAGTTAAATTCACATAGTCAGCTTCAGCCTCAGTCAAATCCGCAGTCAGCCTGGCTAAAATGTCTGCCGCTTATTTTTAAATCCCTGACTACGTCCTCTGATGTAGTGGGTGCGGTAACCAGTTCTGACCATTCACAGAACCTCACGCAGGATCTGTGTGCTTTCTCTATACCATTCCCTGGTCCAAGTCCCCTCCCATGTACCTGAGGCTTTGGATGCATTAAAGCCATTTTGCATGAAAAAGACACTAGCCACCAGCCTCAGGCATGTGGAGGCATTCTAAAAGCTGCTTCCTTTTCCCCATCCCTCAGCTGCAAACTCTGGGGTTTTTTGGAACACCCCTGTTTCTGTAACAAGAGGACTGTTAGATCAATATGTGCATACCCATAGAACTGTTTTTTCATAATTTAGTTTTATATTGTGGACTGAAATAGAGATTGTATCTTTCATTTCTAATGTTATCCTAGTATTTTGTCACTACTTTGAAGGACATACTAACAATATTAATAAAATGTATAATTTGCTGGCCCCATGCCCCATTCCCTCTCCCAGGGTCCAAAGGGACATGGCCAGGGGCAAGCTCTGGGTGTTTTTATCAAAGGTGGCAGTGGCATCCTTGGTGGAAGTTCCTGAGAGAGGGAGGCTACCCTTCTAATTAGGTAGCATTTCTCCCTTGAGCTCTGGCAAAAACTGTGAACTACTCATTTCATCACATGTGCCAGCCATTTCTTCCCTATTCATGCCTGTAGGTATTTCTTCCCTAAAGAAGCTCACTTTCCCTTACTTCAGACTTAAATGGAGCCTCAGACATGCCCCAAATCATTGGGCCAAATCTGCCAGAAATCATAAAGGAAAACATGTTTCAGGAGTGAGTTATTTATGACAATGAATTTATATACTAGGTGCAGCTCTCATTTCCTTCCATTATGTTAATTCTTCCAACGCAGTAACCTAATTCCCTGTCCCCTACCACACACATCTTTTTTTTACCCCCTGGGAAAGAAGCTGATTGATGCTGAAGTCAGGATCCATCTAATTTTGTGATAGTCTTAAATACTCCAAGCAATTGCCCTGCCGTTGGCAGTGGCTGTTCTAAGCCCACACTAAAACAACCATGTTTTCAGCAGACACATTTGGAACTGCAAGCAGGTCAGTAGTGTGTGCTATGTGTGCATTTAAGAGTGTGTTTGTTTGCAGCCACATGTTCTGGACAAACGTGAAGGTCAGGAAATCTATAGAGAGTTGTCCTAATAATTTCTCTTTGATCTATTTCAACCTGCTCAGGGAGGCGCTGTTCCAGCCTGTTGGCATTTCTCCCACACTCGATGCTTATTTATTATTCAGTTATTAGAGTTATTGGTTGTGCTCATGGCTTCTTACCTTCAGGGCACATTTACAAACAGGATAGGAAAAACCTACAGCAGCTTAATGTCTGTTATTATTAGGAAGTGCATACTTGGTGTGAAATTGTTGCCTTTTCTTTCATAAAGCTTTTATGTCATATTTATATTCTCAAACCCTGATTTTCTTTGTAGGGGATACCTTAAAATGCATATGTGAGTCCTCTACAGAAAGTAGGTTAGTAGCAAGAGAATGGGTTAATGGCCAAGAGCCACTGGGGAGAGGGGCCCATAGGAGAAAAGCTGACCTCTGCAAGGTGATATTTGACACCTGATTATGTCAACATTTGCTTAACAGACTGTTTCCATTCTTTTCTGGTCTTTCTCAGAAGCTTGTTCTCTCTCTTCAGTTTGTGGACAAATGCATGTGCACATAAGCACATGAACACACACACAGAGCTGCAATATATTGTAGCCTTTTATCTTTAAGATAAAGAAGCATTAACAGTTTACTGGGGACAAAGGGGACACATTTCATGTTGTCTCAGCAGATCCTTTTCTGTGGACTCTTTAAGAGGCCAGAAGGTTCCTAATTTTCTGCACTGCTGTATACCCTGATGGAAAAGGAAGGCCCTCAATATGTATGAACTGACTGCACCTGGGGATATCTTCTCCTGTGCACATAAGATGCTAAAGGGCTCGAAGAGTGCCCATAATGTTGCAGAACAACTCTCCTTCCTACTTTAGAAGAGGAGTTCTGGAATGAAGAGGTACCTGGGAACCTAAGTTTTATTATCCTGGCTAGAAATTTCCAGTGACTATAAAAAAAAAAAAAGAAGGAACGATAGAGTTCTGTCACTTACTCTTTCTCATTTTATCTCATTCCTGTCTTTGTCCTACAATAATCCAACCCTATGGCTAGGTGGCACTCTGGCTGTCCCAGCATCACTGCAGAGACCATCTAGAGCCCAAATGATTTCTTAGCCTCCTGGCAGCTCATGCCAAAGGTTCTGACTATCTACTAGCCATGTATTTATCAGAAGGTTCAGTGTGGAAATAGGGCAGTAGTTAGCTCTGACCTCTTTCAGTGGTAACATCTAGCTGCTCCATCTATTTTTCTTTTCAAGGCTTGAATGGAGTTCTCACAAGCAGCCAGAGCCTGCCCTCTGGTCACTCTCTTGGACCAGCCCAATGCAGAGGCCATCTGAAATATCCCATACAGGATTTTGCTAGATGGGTTGGGGTCCCTGAAGTCAGTATCCTGTAAGCTCCTGCTCTTGCCTGCCTGGGAGTCACTTTTTGCTGAACTTGGGTGCCTACAGGAAACCAGAGAGCAGCAAGGAGACCATCCAAACAGGTGCCTAGTCTCCTTAGCGCCAATGTATGATTCACATGGGTGGGAGTTGCATTGTTCTTCACACATCATGCTTAACTTTAAAAGTGGTGCTAATGTTGAAGCCCTGGAGAGGACCAGTCTGAATAATTTAGACACCAAAGGTGTGTTTGTTGGTGGTCTATGATTGTTTCTACTGCCTCTCTGTTATCTGGCCAGCAACAACCTGCTCCTTCCATGCAGTTTGCCCACCATCATGGGATGGCATGGAAACAACTTGCTCTCCCATGGGGTGCTCTGTTCTAGCTCCATTTTCATCTCAGCACTCCCTGTCCAGCAATTCTCACTCCCTGCTGCATCTGTGAATAATTTCCATTGCTTCTTTATTGAGGAAATTTTGGAAACACTCTTATTGCACCACCAAAACAGAACCCTCAAACTGTTGTATCTGGCCTTCTTTTTGGGTGCCTGATTCTGCAGTGCAATAACCAGCAATCACATATTGGTCATCCTTCCCGGAGGAAAAGCTTTGCTATTGAAATGTAAATAGCTTATCAGAAGTGGTATGTCCTTTCCAAGAAGGACTATCTGCTTTATTTGGGCTTTGCCAAATATTTCAAATAGCCTTTCTGATATAGGCAAGATGGAATACTGCTTTATTATTAGTTGAAGGCAGTATTCTTAAACTATAGGTAATGATCCATTACTGGGTTCTGAAATCAGTTTAGTAGTTAACAACTAGCATTAAAAACTAGAACTGGCACTAGTGAGAGGCAAACACACAGTGATGTTTCTCTCCCTCTTTCTCCTTTCCCCTCTCTCTACAAATAAATAAATAAATAAACAAACAAATAATTCTTTAAAAACCTAGAACTGAACCAAACAGAATAAAATATACAAAAGTGCACCTCATGTAATAAAGGTAAAATATTTGTTTTAGTTTACACACATAAACATAGGTATAAAATGTGTGTCCTCAGTGGGGCATAAAATGTACTTCTGTTTATTTCTTAACCTTTATTTTCATTGTGAAATAATTTAAGCTCCCAGAAGTACATATACAATTTATATATTTTAAAGACTAATAAAACCAAAACCTGAATTCCCACCACTACAGTTGACAACAGAGCCAGTACCTTAGAAGCCATCTCTGACACCCACTTCACCTCCCTGCCCCTCTTCTCCCAAAGGCAAATACTATCTTTGCTTTTTTAAAATGATAATCTTCCCCTTGCTTTCTTTATAATTTCATCACTCACATATATAACAGGAAATACAGAACCTAATTTGACCTGTCCTTGAGCTCTTCAACAGTTCTTCCAGGAACTGCTTCTTCTACTCAGTGTTGTATTTGTGAGATTTATTCCCATTGTTGTGTACAGCTGTGGCTCATTCATGAGTAACTTTCTTCCTCTGATTGCACCGAAATATATAAACTGACCCAGGGCTGGTGGACATAGGGATGGTTCCAGTTGGCTATTTATGAATAGTGCTGCTGTGAACCTTCTCCCTCACTTCCTTGGCATGTCTGTGAAGAAGTTTCTCAGGACACAAAGAGGGATGTTGAGTTTGAGATTCCTTCATGTTCAGCCTGATGAGATGGAGTCTGATGCTTGCACCTATTTCCTCCTCCAGCCCAAATGTGATCTTGTTCAAATGTATTTTTGATTGTGGGTTGTGATCAAAACAGTTGAAAAACACTAGTCTAAAGACTCCTAAAATAAGAATGATACTTTTATAAAACTAAGAATTTTCTCATTGCTGTGTGTGTGTAATAAGGTGGGCTCCAAAGAAATTGGAGCAGGAGAAAGGATAAAAGGATGCCCACATTTATTGAGCAACTGTTATCTGCCATGCACAGAGCTCAGTGCTTTACTCCTTTACATATATTGTCTCTTGATCTTCACATTAGCCTTATGAGATGTAATTAATTCCATTTGATGGAAGAATTGAAGTTCAGAGGAAACAAAAAACACATCTAGAGTCATATAGCAGAGAACATGCTGAAATTGGAACTTGAACCTGGGTCTGTCTATTTCTAAAGCCTGATCAATCTTTCCCACTGTAGCTGTTCTTCCTAGTGCCCCTTCATCTCCAGGCCATGCTCTCTTCTTTGTTGGCACATGGCCTTGGCTTCCAGATGCATTGACATCACTGTGAGGGAGGCACAGTTCATTCTAGGACCACCATGTCTTCTGGGTAGTGCCCTTTGCCTCCTTCTTGACGTTTTCTTACCTCCTACCCAAGCACCAGGTGCTTGGATCTTCACAGCCTGCCACCTCACTTATGCTTACCACCCCTGTACCATGCTTAGATGTTTTTTCCATTCACTGATTTCTCCATGTTTCTCATAGTCTCTCACTCTTTAGATGGGTACCTCTCACTGGAGAGGATTTTATTAACTTTTTCACTCTGAAAGTTTTAATGTATCAGCTCACACACAGGGAGGTAAAATTTAAAAGGCATCGCTTCATAACTGCCTCCTAATGGTAAAATTTCAGACACTTGAACTGGCTGACCAGAGAGAGATATCTGCAAAGAAGAAACCCGGACCTGATCTTGGCCATGTATTGCCAGAATAAAGCAGGGCTGGAATAGTCAGATGAAAAAATTCAGAGCCTTGAGTGCCTATCACAGAAGGAGTTCTTTTGGACTCCATCTCAAATAGCTTCCAAACTTCTCTCATAAGATCTAAGGTGGTTACTTATAATCAAGAAGCTATTCACTTTCATTCAAAACAAAATCCAACATGGAGGGGAGATGGGAAAAAGGACATTCGTTTCTTAATTCATCAACTATTTACTAAAAAACCAGAGACTCAAGATGATGGAGGAGTCAGTGAAGCTACACTAACCTCCTCCCAGGACAAATCTGGAATTACATCTAAATTGTGAAAAAATCATCTGGAATAACAAACTAAACAATAGCTGGAGAGAAGAATTATAACCACAGACAAACAAAAGAAACCACAACACTTCTGGCCAAGATGGAGGCCTAGACTGACATGCTCTGTCTCCCTCCACAACTAAGAAGGACTACAACTACTGCAAAACCAAAAATAACCAGAATTTCCAGAAAATAAAGCTACATGGAAGTCCAACGTATGCAGTCATAAACAAGTGGTGCTCATCTGACAGGTAGGAAGGGCAAAACCGAGGCAGAGAGGTCAAGCTGTGCTGGCAGCAGCAGCTGTGGTGACAGTGGTGGGACGGCAGGATGGCTGTAAGCACAGACACCTATATTTAAGGGGAAGTGAGAAGCACCTGGGGAGCACCCCTGGCTGCAGACCAAACCCATCAGATTATAATTCTAATGCCAAGGAAGGCAGACCCCCATTGCCTAGGACTTTGAGGGCTGGAGGGGGTGGGAATGGAGGAGGAGGCTCCCAGTCTCTCAGCAGAGAGTGAATGGCAGGAATCCATCTTGGACCCCCCCCCACACACAAAGCGCCACAGTGTGGTGAGAAGGGTCGCCCAGTAGTGACAAGTGCATTGGGCTCCACCCCCTATAACATAGGAGATGTGACAGTCCCACCCAGGAAGGTACAGTAAACAGGTGTCAGGATGGCAGGGATCATGATTGAGATCCCAATAACGCAGCTGACAAGACAGCAAATATATGATCTATTGGACCAGCAGATAGATAATCTTTCTGAGGCTCAGTTTAGAGCTATAGTTATAAGAAAGGTTACAGACCTAACAGCGGATCTTAAACAAGATGAGGAAGAAATGAAGGCTAGTCATGCTGAAATGAACAAAAACACATATGAAACAAGTGGTGAGGAAAGGAAAACCAGGGATCAAAGCAACAAATCGGAACATAGGGAAGGAACAAACAGTCAACCAGTGCAAAAAAAGGAAACAAAAAGGGAGGAAAATGAGGAGAGGCTAAGAAACCTATGGGACAGCTATAAGCAGGCCAACATCTGAATCACAGGATTGCCAGAAGGTGAAGAAGAACTAGAAATTGAAAAATTATGTAAAAAAATGAAGCAGAATTTCCCTAATTTGGGGAAGGAAATGGAATTACAGGTTCAGGAAGCACAGAGAGTTCCAAAAAAACAACTGGACCCAGGGAGACACACCAAGACACATTATAATCAAAATGTCAAAAATTAAATATAAAGAGAGAATCTTAAAAGCAGCAAGAGAGAAGAAGAGAATTACATACAAAGGGGTCCTAATAGGACTATAAGCTGATTTCTCAAAAGAAACTCTGCAGGCAAGAAGGGACTGGCAAGAAATATTCAAAGTAATGAAAAGTAAAAACCTACAACCATGATTACTCTATCCAGCAAAGCTGTCATTCAGAATAGAAGGGCAGAGAAAGTGCTTCCAGGACAAAGTAAAACTGAAGGAGTTCATCAGATCCAAACCACTGTTACATGAAATGTTAAAGGGACTTGCTTAGGAGAAAGAGGATCAAAACTATGAACATTAAAATGAAAACTGTATCACAACAACCAACAACAGAAGCTAGGGAATCGAAACAAAGGCAAACTGAGTAGGCAACGAGAGTGGGAAAAGAATTATAGGTATGGGACACATGTTGGGGAGAGGTCAGCTGGGAGGGGGACAGGGGTAAAGGGAGGGAGATGGTACAGGAATTAAGAAGCATAGTAGGAGGGAGTGCAGTAGATAGGAAGATGTTGAGAACTATATGTACAACCAATGTGCATGGACTGAGCGGGGGTGCAACTGGAGGGAGGCGGGGTCAGTGGGTGGAGGGGAGTGGAGGGAAAAGAAATTGGGAGAACTATAACAGCATAATCAATAAAACATATTTTAAAAAAGAAGGAAAAGAAACCACAACAGCGCAACTGGTACAGAGTGCAGAGGAGATGCTAGAGGACCGGCTGGGATCCCATGCATGGCAGCTGCAGTGCCTGAGGAAAATACCAGTGGCTGGGGAGGCAGCAAGCCAGGCTCTCCAGCCTACACTGTCAGAGATGGAAAGGAACCCAGATAACATACAGCTATGAAAAGTGGTGGGGTTTCTGTCTGCTAGGTAGAGATGGTTGGAGTCACAGAGAGTCTTTTAAGGGGCCAACACATAAAATTTCATTTGCAGCCACCTATCCTGGGCTCCAGCAAAGTGGGAGCAGAGTGGACTAGGGAAAGTTGAGGAGAGTTTGGGGAAAATGGCTTTTGAGAAAGAATGGAGGGAGCAGCTGATAGGATCCGTATACTGGATCATCCCTCATACTTCAAGTCATCTTGTTCAGAGAGACCACTCCTTTCCAAGTGGCATCAGCCTGAGGGGAAGTAATAGCCCCAACTACTGGAATTACTCTGACCTACCCTGTGCTGTTAATCCTGACTGCTGATTACAGATTGGCTAAATTAACAGTTGAAAGAGACAGCCATAGACTGTGTATCACTGATAGTCTTGAATAGGATGCTGAGGCCCAGACTGGGACACCATCTCACATCACCAGGAGTGGGTCCAGAAAGATAAGAAAGTGGAAAACACTAGATACTACTAAGATGAACTCTACCACAGTCATCTTCATCATTTGCATTATTTTTCCTCTTACATAGCTTTTCAACATTTATTTCTTGTCCTTCAAGTTTGTGCATATTAAGTCCTGATTTTTTATATCATAGTTTATTTCAAATCTCATATTTTGCTCCTCCCTTCTCTTACTCCATTTTACCTTATTACTTATTATTATTGTATTAAATTCCATTTTCTCTTGCTACAACTTGTTTCCTTTCTGCACTCTTACTATTTCTCCCCTCTCCAGCTTGTCAAAACCATTTTTCTTCTCATTAGTCATCTCATATTCTTTTTTATGTTCTTAAAATATTCTTATTCACTCTCCACCTTTATCAGTTTTTGCTCATTGGTTGTGGATATGGTGATTGTTGTTGCACTTCTTCAATTTTATTCATAGATCTTCACTATGTTTTTATTTCAAATCTCAAGTTTTACCATTCCCATTTCCTACACCATTTTGCCTTCCTCTTGCCCTTCCTTTTTTTGTTTTAAATTTTAAGTTTTCCATAACTTAGCCTGGTTCTCATTCCTTATTCTTAGTATTCCTTCTCCCTCTATCTTCTCAAAATCACTTCCTTTCCTCTAGACACCTCTTAAGCTTTTCTTTTTTTTCTTTTTTCCCTCTTATTCCCATCTCACCTATATTAATCTTTGGTTATTGGTTGTTCATAGTGCTGTGGTGGATCTTTTTTTCTCCAATTTGGTTCCCTTTTTTTTTTATTATTCTTTTCCTTCTCCTTCCTCTTCTTCTTCTTCTCTCTCTTGTTACAGAGCCTCAGCCTATGCTGTTCTGGAACAGCTGTGGAGTCTGACTGCCCACCACAAAGAAGCATGACTCCCAATACAAAAGTTTGGTGGAAAAGGAAAGAGGGCTTATTTAAACGTTTCACAGATTCAGAATAACAGCTAGTTTCTACCATCCCACTCCCTTTAAAACATCCAAAAACACTTAGTACTGCCTCCCCTCACCAAACCAAGGCAGTTTCAGAATACACCAGTCAGAGGTATCATCTTTCAGAAAAGCAGAAGTCCATGGCTCAGTATTCCCAGTCACAGTTCAGTATTTCAGGCATCTCCAACTAATTCATGCATGGTTAGGCAGGTCCTCGTGATTCCAACCTCATCAGCATGCTGTCGTGTTCTGCAGGCAGGTTTTCCCAGTGGGTCTCCTATTTCTTTCTCCAGACCTCGTGATGGACTCTCTCTTCAAACTACATGACTTTCCCCTTACATCCCAGACCTCCTAACCAACTCCCACCTACATCCTATCAGATAGTTTGGCTTCTCTTTTATGGCTGCCTGCTCTTAATTTAAATGCTGACCCAGAGCATCATACATCATTGTTTTGAGAAGTATCATAAGCCTATCATCTTCCCTTTTGCTCTGGGCTGCAGCACAACTATTACCTAGTAAGCAAATTGCCAGAGATATGCAAAGTACCTCAAAAGCTGTATTATCTCCTTTCCCCACCCCCAAAACCAGTATCTGTGGGGACTTTGAGGAATGTCTCCTTTCTTTTACACATTCACTATATATATATACACACACATATATTAAATTTATGTTTAAACATAATACTATGTACTTCCCTTGTCTTACTTCATTCCACCTTCTTCCCTCTCTTTGTAGTTATGATGTAAATATTACTTTCTTTCTCTCATTGCCTTGTCCCTATTTCGTACTCTTATTATTGCTCCTCCCTCTACCCTCTCAAAATCATTTTTCCTTCAGTTAGTCATCTCATATTCATTTGTTAAATAATAATATTAATCTATTTAACATCTTTATTAATACTGGCTCATTTGCTGTTGGTAGTGTGATTGTGGGTGGTGGTTATTTTTAAGGGTATAGGTTTCCTTCCTGCACTGCTTGGTTTTGTTCTGACAGCACCTGTGCAACAGTGTACAAGACATGGTGGGCAGAGTCACTGAGTCAGCAACCAGAGAAAAGAACCCACTAAAGAATTACCCAGCAACAACCAAAGTCCAGTTACAGCCACAGAACCCACATAAATGGCATAAAGGGCAGCAAAAGAGCATCAAGCTCAGCAGATCAAAATGACTGCACCACTGAATACCACAGGTCTCCTGCCACAGAAGGTCACACCACGAAGAAAGGAAGTCAAAGCAGACCAATCTAAAGAAGCATAAACAAACAAGAGAGTCCCTAAAATGGGGAGATGAAGAAAAAAAACCCAATTAAAAGGAAAGGAAGAATCCCCAGAAAGACTAATAAGTGAAATAGAGGCAAGAAAACTATCAGATATTGAGTTCAAAATAATGGTTATAATCTCACTGATGCTCAACAAGCTCAGTGAGAACTACAACGAACTCCAGAGAAGCTACAAGGAACTTACTGTGAACAACAACAGCATTAAAAATGACATAGAAACTATCAATAACAGCCAAGAGGACATGAAGAATACAATTTCTGATATGAAGAACACATTAGAAAGAATTAAAAGCAGGCTATATGAAGCAGAGGATTGGATCAGCAAGCTGGAGGAAAAGGTAGAAAAAGATTCCCAGACAGAGCAAGAAAACAAAATGAAATGAAAGAAGACTCAAAAAGAATGAAGAAGATTTAAGGGAGCTTCAGAACAACATGAAACTTAATAATATCCATGCCATAGGGATATCAGAAGGAGAAGAGGAGCAAGGGATAGAAAACCTATTTAAAACGTAATGACAGAAAAGTTCACTAACTTGAAGAGAGAGAAAGTCATGCATGTCCAGGATGCACAGACAATCCCAATCAAGAACCCAAAGAAGCCCACCACAAGACATATCATAATTAAGATGGCAAAATTCAAAGACAAAAAGAGAACTTAAAGGCAGCAAGGGAGAAACAGCTAGTGATATACCAGGATGTTCCAGTAAGACTATCAACTGATGACTCAACAGAAACACTATAAGCCAGAAGGGAATGGCCAAAAATATTCCAAGTAAAAAAAAAAAAAAAAAAAGGCCTGTAACCAAGACCACTCTATCAAGAAAGGCTCGCATTTAAAATGAAAGGTGAAATAAGGAGTTTCCAAGACAAAAAGAAAACAGCTAAAAGAATACATCTCCACCAAATTAGCATTGCAAGAGATGCTAAAAAGACCGCTTTAAGAAGATGAAGAAAAGAGAGAGACAGGAAAAGAGGTCCAAAGGGAAAAAATGGCAATGAATAAGTACCTATCAAAAATAACCTTAAATGTAAATGGATTAAGTGCTCCCAACAAAAGACATAGGGTAGCTGAATAGATAAAAAAAAAAAAAAAAAAAAATACATGACCTGCATATATGCAGTCTACAAGAGACCCACCTCAGAACAAAAGATGTACACAGACTGAAAGTGAAGAAATGGAAAAAAATATTTCAAGCAAATGGACATGAAAGAAAAGCTGAGATAGCAATACTTATACAGATAAAATAGACTTCAAAACAAAGGCCATAAAAAGAGACAAAGAAGAGAACTTCATAATTCTTAAGGGAAAAGTCCAGCAAGAAGATATAATCCTTGTAAACATATATGCATTCAACACAGAAGCACCCAAATATAAAGAAAATCTTGAAGGACTTCAAGAAAGATATCCACAGCAACACACTTAGAGTAGGGGATTTTAACACTGCACTGTCAACAATGGATAGATCTTCCAAACAAAGAATCAACTAGGATATTGTGGCAATAAATACCACTTTAGATAAAATGGATTTAATTGATATATATAGAACGTTTCACCCCAAAGAAGCAAAGTGTACATTCTTTTCAAATGCATATGAAACATTCTCAAAGACAGACCACATGGTAGGACACAAAACAGGCCTCAACAAATTAAAGAAAATTGAAATCATATCAAGCATCTTCTCAGATTACAGTAGCTTGAAACTAGAAACCAGCCTTAAGGAAAAAACTCAAATACCTTCATGGAGACTGAATAACATGCTGTTCAATAAGAAATGGGTTAACAATGACACCAGTGAAGAAATCAAAAAGTTCCTGGAAACAAATGAAGATTAACACAAAACAGCCCCAAACCTATGGGACAAAGCAAAGGCAGTCCTGAAAGGGAAGTTCATAGCATTACAGGCCTACCTAAAAAAGATAGAATAATTTCAAATAAACAACCTAACCCTACATCTGTAGGAACTAGAATAACAACTACAAACAAAGTCCAGAGTAAGTAGAAGAAAGAAAATAAACAAGTTCAGAGCAGAATTAAATGACATAGGCTAAAAGAACAATTCAGAGGATCCATAAATCCAGGGGCTGGTTCTGTCAAAAGATAAGCAAAATGGACAAGACTTTAACCATCAAGAAAAAAGACAGAGGTCCCAATTAAGTAAAATCAGAAACGAAGGAAGAGAAGTCACAACTGATACCACAGAAACACAAAGGATGGTCAGAAATTACTACAAACAACTACATGACAAGAAATTTGGCAATCTGGGTGAATGAACAAATTCCAAGGAATATATAATCTTTCAAAACTGAATCAAGAAGAGGCAGAAAGCCTGAATAAACCGATAACAACAAGTGAACTTGAATGTATAATCAAAAACTCCTGGCACACTAGACAGCTTCCCAGGCAAATTTTACCAAACATTTAGGGAAAAGTTAATTCCTATCCTTCTCAAACTATTCCAAAATATTCAAGAAGAGGAAAGACTCCCTAACTCTTTCTATGAGGCCAGGATTACCCTAACTCCAAAGCCAGGTAAAGACACAACAAAGAAAGAAAACTATAGGCCAATATCGCTGATAAATATAGATGCTAACATCCTCAACAAAATATTAGCAATCTGGATTCAACAATACAATAAAAAGATCATACACCATGGTCAAGTGGGATTCATCCCAAGGATGGAAGGATGGTTTAATATGCACAAATTAATAAACACATAAACAAAGTCAAAGCAAATCACAAGATCATATCAATAGATGTTGAAAAAGCATTTGATAAAGTACAACACCCTTTTATGATAAAAATGCTCAGCAAAGTAGGAATAGAAGAAGCATACCTCAACGTAATAAAAGCCATATGCAAGAAACCTGCAGCCAAAATCATACTCAATGGACAAAATCTAAAAGCTTTCCCCCTAAGATCAAGAACAAGACAAGGATGTCCACTCTCCCCACTTCTATTCAACATAGTTTCAGAAGTTCTAACCACAGCTATCAGATAAAAAAGAAAAGAAATAAAAGGCATCCAAATTGGAAAGGAGAAAGTAAAACTGTCATTATTTGCAGATGACATGATAGCATACAGAAAAAACCCTATAGTCTCTATCAAAAAACGATTTTATCTAACAAGTATCGTATCGTATCGTATCGGCAGCCGTCCGTCTCGAGAGACGATGGTGTAGCTTCTTAAGAGTCTATCTGCACCGCCGAGAATGGCTGTGCAGTCCGACTCGGGAGTGACACGGTATCTGTCTCCTCCCGTGTTGAATCGACATCTTGCGATGACGCTGGAGTGTCCTCTCCAGTGGAGCTGAAGCTACAGAGCCTGGGCAGGGTGATATGGAGGGTCTGCTGTTGCCCATGCAGCAGACCCCCCCTCTCTTCGCATCTGAAGGGTCCAAGGGAAAGACGGAGTCAATACAGCTTGGCTTCAGGTGCGCCGCAGGAGTTGCCGGTGTTGACTACAACGTCAAACCGCCTTAGGGACTCCGGCTCCGGATTTTCTGTCGGGGTTTACTCCCTTAGCCTTTCCCCTGAAGAGGTATGCCGCAAGGCAGCGGAGGTTTTTTGGAGTCAGAGTTTTCCTTCTCTGATGTGCCCTGACTGGAAGATCGAACCAGCGACACTTAGCTCGCAGGCCGACGCTCAATCCATTGAGCCAAACCAGCCAGGACTATTTGGTAAAACAGCAGGATACAAAGTCAATACTCAGAAATTGAAGGCATTTTTGTATACCAACACTGAAATATCAGAAACTGAAAGTAGGAAAAAATTCCCTTTTCCAATAACGACAAGAAAAAAAAGGACCTAAGGATAAAGTTAACCAAGGAGGTAAAAGAACTGTAATTGGAAAACTACAGAACACTGAAGAAGGAAATTAAGGAAGATACAAATAAATAAAAGTATATACCATGTTCATGGATAGGAAGTATTAAGATCATTGAAATGTTCATACCACCTAAGCAATCTGTAGATTCAATGTAATCCTATTAAAATACCAATGACATATTTCACAGATATAGAATATTTCAAAAATTTATATAGAACCATAAATGACCCCGAATAGCCTCAGCCATCTTGAGAAAGAGGAACAAAGTAGCAGGAATCACAATACCTGATATCAAACTATACTGCAAGGCCACTGTAATCAAAACAGTCTGGTACTGGCATAAGAACAGACATATAGATCAATGGAATAGAATCGAGAACCCAGAAATAAACCCAGGTCTATATGGTCAACTAATATTTGACAAGGGGGGAAGGAACATAAAATGGAAGAAGAAGTTCTTCAACAAATGGTGTTGGGAGAACTGGACAGAGATGTGAAAAAAAAATGAAACTAGACCACCAACTTACACCACACACGAGAATAAACTCAAGATGGATCAAAGACTTAAATGTAAGCTGTGACACAATAAAAGTCCTAGAAGAAAACATAGGCAGGAAAATTTCAGATATCCCACACAGCAAAATTTTCATCAATATATCTCCTAAGGAAAGGGATATAAAAGAAAGAATAAACAAATGGGACTACATCAAACTAAAGAGTTTATGCTCAGCAAAAGAAAACATCAGCAAGATGAAAAGAGATCCATCCAAATGGGAAAGCATGTTTGCCAATGATACGTCAGACAAGGGACTGATCTTCAAAATATACAAAGAACTTATATGACTCAAGACCAAGAAGACAAACCCAATTAAAAAATGGGCAAAGGACCTGAACAAACACTTCTCCAAAGAGAATATACAGAGGGTCCATAGGCATATGAAAGAATGCTCAACATCACTAGCCATTAGAGAGATACAAATTAAAACCACAATAAGATACCACTTTACACCAGTCAGAATGGCCACCATCAACAAATGAACAAACAACAAATGCTGGCGAAGATGTGGGGTAAAGGGAACCCTACTGCACTGTTGGTGGGAATGCAGACTGGTGTAGCCACTATGGAAAACAGTATGGAATTTCCTCAAAAAATGAAAAATGGAACTGCCTTTTGAACCAGCAATTTCATTGCTAGGATTATACCCAAAGAATCCTAAAACCCCAATTCAAAAGAACATAGGCACCACTATGTTCATAGCAGTGCTATTCACAATAGCCAAGTGTTGGAAACAGCCTAAGTGCCCATCATTAGATGAGCACTTTAAAACTGTGGTACATTTACACAATGGAATACTATTCAGCAGAAAGAAAAGAGGAACTTTTACCACTTGTGATAACATGGATGGAACTGGAGAGAATTATGCTTAGCGAAATAAGCCAGACAATGAGAGACAAATACCATATGATATCACCTAATACAGGAAACTAATGAACAACACAAACAAATGAGCAAAATTGAATGAGAGGCCTGTAAACAAGGAAGAGACTAATAGTTACCATTTGAGAGGGGGTAAGGGAGAGAAAGGGGGTAAGTAGGGAAAGGGTTTAGTATAGGAACTAGTATAAATAACCCATGGACATGTACAATGAGGTGGGTATTAACTGTGGGAGAAAGGGTGGGTTGGGTGGGGTGGAGAAATGGGGGACAAAGTGGGACAACTGTAATAGAAAAACAATAAATAAATCAAAAATTTAAAAAACTAAACAAATTTAATTTATTTAAAAAAACAGAGCTCATAAAATATCTCAAGGTGCATAAAAAAAAAAAAACAAGAAACTCATATGACTCAACACCAGGAAGACAAACAATCCAATTAAAATATGGGCACAGGACCTGAACAGACATTTATCCAATGAGGACATACAACTGGCCCATAGATATATGAAAAGATGCTTAATATTTCAAGGAGATATCACAAATTAGTAAACAACAAGTTCTGACGAGAATGTGGAGAAAAGAGAACCCTAGTGCACTGTTGGTGGGAATGCTGTCTTGTACAGCCATTGTGGAAAACAGTGTGGAATGTTTTCAAAAAACTAAAAATGAAACTGTTTTTTGATCCAGTGATTTCACTGTTGCAATTATACACCAAGAATCCTGAAACACCAGTTCAAAAGAACCTACGTACCCCTATGTTCATAGCAATGTCATTTACAATAGCCAACTGCTGGAAACAGCGTAAGTGCCCATCAGTGGATGAGTGGATCAAAAAACTGTGGTACATTTAACCAATGGAATACTATGCAGCAGAGAGAAAGAAGAAACTCCTACCTTTTGTGACAGCATGAATGAAAATGGAAAGTAGTACGCTAAGTGAAATAAGAAAGACGGCAAAAGACAAGTACCATATGATCTCACCTATAAGTGGAACCTGATGAACAAAACAAACAAATGAACAAAATAGAACCAGATTCTAGGAAACAAGGAACAGACTGACAGTGACCAGAGTGGAGGGGGGAGGGGGAGAAAGGAAGTAAGAAGGGGAAGGGTCTAGTCAAAGAACATGTATAAATGACCCTTGGACATGGATAACATTTTGGGGATTGACAGTGGGAGCTGGGGTGGGCGGGACAGTGGAGAGCAACAAAGGAAAAATTGGGACAACTGTAATAAAAGAACAATTAAAAAAAACAAGAGAAATATTTACTGGGAAACCTCGGGAATTGTGGATATTGCTAGACCTCGGGATTACAAAGGGAGTAACACACAGTGCATTGCCTTGAGGAGCTTGCAATTTGGTGTGAGAGACAGATGTGAATATTGCTAACCATAGTATATTATTGTGGTAGGTATTAATACTGCATGCTAAATATTTCCAGCACTCTACTTTCCAGGCACATGTGAAGATTCTACTTCCTGGCCCTGTGATTTGGCTAGGGCCTCATGACCTGCTCTGGCCAATGAGTTGTAAATGAAGGGGGCACTTCACTGCTGGGCAAGCGTTTAATCACCAGGTGAGTGACTCCAAGTGTTCTTTTCCCTCTTCACAGCCATGAAAAATACAGACAGGACCTATTTTGTCAGCCTGGGCCTTCCAATATGAGGATGATCCAGAAAGGAGCTCCCTGCGATAAGTAGCATGAAAAAGAAAGACACTGGTGTTGTTTTAAGATGCTGAGTTTGGGGACCTCTTTGTTACTGCAATATATCCTAGCCAGTCCCCACAGATACAAATATATAAGCACTTTCATAGTCTTAGTTTTTGAGGGCTTGTTTTGATGTGCCTAACACAGATGAAGACTTTCTTTTGGTATGAGACATTCTCCTGACCATGACGTGGCCAGTTGTAGGTGGGGGGAGAGGTTCATGCAATAATTAATATATTCAGACAGATAAGTTATTCACTAGCAAAACCCTTGATTTCTATAACATTACTGGAGACAGAAAACTCACAGTGTTTGACAGACTTAATGAACAGCTGAGGGTCACAATTGAGATCATTTATGAAGCCAGGGGACAAGATAAGGTGGCAGGAAGGATCAATCACCAAAGACTCAGAAAGTATGTTATCTATAGAAATAATATAGATTTCCACGGTTCACTTTCAAACAGGGTTCACTTTCAAAAGGCCAGTCCTTACTGAATAAATAAATATTGAATGAGCTACACTGGAGAAACAACTTTTCCTCCACAATTACCTTCAACCACACTGCACTCCCAGGAGTGTTTCCTGAGTCCTCCAGTCCTGGGCCTTCAGCTGCTGGTCAGCATAGCTCCAAGACCCCTTGTGGAGAGGCCAGAAGACAGGCATGCATGCAATTGCCCCCAATTACATATCACATATATGTATTCTATCATGTATCATATACTATATACCATATATATTTCATGTGTGTGTGTGCATGTGTGTGTGTGTGTTTTGAGTTAAGGAATTGGCTTACATGACTGTGGGGACTGACCAGTCTAAAACCTGTAGGTAGGGTAGAATAGAAGGCTAGAAACTCAGGCAAGGTTTCTGTCACAGTCTTGAGTCAGAAATCCTTCTTCTCTAGGAAACCTGTTTTTGCTCTTAAGGCAAAAACTGATTGTATGAGGCTATGATGTATTGAATTGTATCCTCTCAAATGCATATGTTGATGTCCTAACCCCCAATATGACTGTATTTGGAGATAGGATAAAGAGATATTTAAGTTTAAATGAAGTAACAGGGTGAGACCCTAATTAAACATGACTGGTGTCATTCTAAAAAAAGGAAGTCACATCAGGTCAGGGGTGCACAGAGAAAAGGCCACATAAGGATAACGAAAGAATGTCTATCTGCAAGCTAAGAAGAGAAGCCTCAGGAGAAACCAAATCTGTTGGTGCCTTAAACTTGAACTTTCCAACCTCCACAGCTGTGGGGAATAAATTTCTGTTTTTTAAGCCACCCAGTGTGTGGTATTTTATTATGGCAGTGCTAGCAGATTAATGCAGAGGCACACCCACAGAGTTGAGGGTGATCTCCTTTGTTTAAAGTCAGCTGGTTGCAGGTGTTTAATTGCATCTTCAAACTACCTTCACAGCAGCTTCCAGACTGGTGTTTGACCAACAAGGCACCAGAGCCTAGCATTAAACACATGAATACTTCAGTAGAAAATATATGAGTCTTCATACTAAGACAAAGTCTGTCACTAAGTTCCCCTGACTTCCAGTCAGTTTTTTCCATAAAATGAGTTTTTGGAGCTTGCAGGTGGAGGGTAGAGTGAGAAGGTGACCAAAGATTTATTTCACTTACTTCATAGTTTTGATTCTGGTCAGACTTGCTTATATTAACAGTGCAAAAAGCTACTATCTATTCCTAATAGTAATAATAATGGCTGTCATTTATAAATATGTATAGACAAGTGTTAAAAAACCCATTTTTATATATCTTTCACAATAACCCTATGAGGTGCATATTATTATGCCCATTTTATAAAAGAAAAAACCAAGTTCAGAGAGGGAAAGCAATTTACCCAAATCCCACAGCTACAAAGAGGTAGAGTTTGATAGAGCTCATGACTAGCTTGCTATACTGCCTCCTCCCATGAGGAGATGTATGCAAAAAAGAAAGTATACTGCTTAGAAAACAAAGAAAGTCCAGATCCTAATGCCACAGATATCACTGCTGAACCACTGATACTCTCCTGAAGTCCTTCCATTAGGGCTGCCCTCCAGATTATAGCCAGAGGAGCTTTCCTAATGATCTGACATCAACACTTCCTTCCTCACACATCCCCAATGTCTCTTAATTAACAATTCAACATAGGCGGTAAATCTTACTCTAGCACTCAAAGCCCCCATGACTTGGCCTTGATTGAGTTTTTTCTAGCACTGCATTTCATTTCTGCTATCCAGCCCTACTTCGCTCCACCTGAATTGAAAACCTTCTGCTCTTCCACTGCTGTGGTCCCTTATCCGAGGTTGCTGAATGGAGTTTGTGGGTTGATGGACGTGGGGAAGGCTCTGGAGTCCTCCCAGCCTCCCAGTTTACCATCTGGGTTAATTTCCCATAAGTTGTTTACTTGCTTGAAGCCATTCTGCACTTGTGTGAGATGGGCAGAGTTGTACTTTTGGAACTGGGTTGATGTATATATAAAGTATATAAAGCACTTACCTTTTTCTTTGTAAAATCTGGTCACATTGTCATTTTCATTGGCTCTCATCACCTAGGAGGACTCCAAAAGAGTCAATTTACCTCCTTCCATCCTTTCTGCTGATTTCTGCCATTCATCACAATGGGACCGGAGTGGGAACAATGTGGACCCCTGCAGTAAGTAAGGGACTCAGAAGCGCATGGCCACAGAGCCCCTAGACTCTTAGAAAATTCAGGTACAGTGTAAGGACTTTGAGAAATACAATTTCCTCTTCTCTTCTTCCAGAGAGTCTGTGAGCTAGTGGGCAGGAGCAGGGTTATCCTTGGCCCCCTCAGGGTCAGTGTTTATTGTCCCTTTCTGACCCTGAGTATGGCGTCACACTTCTGGTCCCATTTATTCCCAGAACAGCAGAAGCCCCGCTGTGACTGCCAGCACCTGTTCACAAGAGTAGGCTCAGAGCTCCCCTGAGAAGCTCTTCTTCCTTTCAGCTCCCAAATTCTATGATTGACACGCTTTTTTTCTGGGGGTAGAGCTGTGAATGAAACTCCACAGGCTTGAAAAACATTGAGCAGAGTTTCACTGAAATTGCATCTCATTTTTTTGTTTTGTTTTTTCCATTTTTCATTTGAAGATAACAAAATCCTAGACCCTGCAGTGGAATATTCATTAAGTAATTTACTGCACTTGTCATTTTAAGTGGTAATTTAATACAGCCGCCCTTCTAACTGTCTTTACAATAGCACTTCCCCTAGCTCCTCACTGGAGCCCATCCTGTGGTTGAGAGCAATCTTCTTTGGGGAGGGGTCTGAGTGAATGCCTAGGTAGCATGAGAAGCCAAATGTCCTTAAATTTTTTCCAGTCCCAACAAAATTCAACTACATCAGTGACACAGTTGCTTAGTGATTTTGAAATTCTATACAGATGAATTTACATTCAGGGGTAAAATATGGAGACCTTTAGTTGAAAACCCAAATGTTAAGTGTTTCATGCAGTCTGAAGACTCACCAGTGCTGTGTGTGTGTGCCTAGAGGCATAGGTAAATATGGCTTGCCTCCTCATGCTACCACAGCAACAATTAAAGCTAGACTACAAAAAAAAATATATCACCCAGAATTTTCAGAAAATTGAGCTGTATGGAAGTCCAACAACAAAGGAATTAAAGAAGCCACATTCATCCAGATGGGTAGGAGGGGCAGAGATCCAGAGACATGGAATGGGCAGTCCCACAACCATGTATGATAGATAAAAATTAGGAGGGATACCTTTGGAGTGAGGTATCCCAGCCCCACACTAGACCACCCAGCCCAGGGTTCCAGTGCCAGGGAGATAAGTCCCCATAACTTCTGGCTGTAAAAACCAGTGGGGATTGGGGTGGTGGAAGAAACTGTGGGATTCTCAGGAGTCTCCTCTTAAAAGGCCCACAGTGGACTTAGGAGTTGTGCAGATTCACTCCCTCTCGGCTTCAGTATTGAGGCAACAGCTAGAAGGGCACCAGTGGCATATGAGGAGAAATTGAAGTATCTGGTATCAGGGCAAGTCCTGGGAGACAGCTTCATCGCAGACAAAATTTCAGAGGCCAGGCAGCAGCACTGTTCCCTCTCTGAGCCCTCTCTCACTTAGAGCCATAGAGACTCTGTCAATATGGTTCACATGGGTTACCCTGCCCTGGCAATTACCTAAGGCTTTGCCCCATCCAACTTACTAGTATGCTTTTCTACAATAGGCCATGCTACTAAGACAAGGAGTCAAAGCGGCTCTACCTAATGTGCAGAAACAAACACAGGGAGGCTGTCAAAATGAGGAGACAAAGAAACATGGCCCCAATGAAAGAACAGAACAAAACTCCAGAAAAAGAACTAAATGAAATGGAGATGAGCAACCTATCAAATGCAGAGTTCAAAATACTGGTTATTAGGATGCTCAAAGAATTCACTGGACACTTCAACAGCACAAAAAAGACTCAGGCAGAAGTGAAAGTTACACGAAGAGAAATAAATAAAAATTTACAGGGAACCAACAGTGAAGTGGATGAAGCTGAGAATCAAATCAATGATTTGGAACATAAGAAAGAAAAAAACATTCAATCAGAACAGCAAGAAGAAAGAAGAATCCAAAATTCAAATATTAGGGGTGCTGAAGGAGAACAGAAAGAGCAAGAAATTAAAAACTTCTTTGAAAAAATAATGAAGGAAAACTTCCCTAATTTGGTGAAGGAAATAGACATATAAGTCCAGGAAGCACAGAGTCCCAAACAAGTTGGACTCAAAAGGGACCACATCAAGACACATTATAATTACAATACCAAAGGTAAAGATAAAGAGAGAATCTTAAAAGCAGCAAGAGAAAAAAAGAGGGTTACCTACAAAGGAGTTCCCATATGACTATCAGCTCATTCTTCCCTCCCCACCCTCCAAAAAACTTTGCAGGCTAGAAGGAACTGGCAAGAATTACTCAAAGTGATGAAAAGCAAGGATCTACAACCTAGATTACTCTATCCAGCAAAGCTATCATTTAGAGTTGAAGGGCAGATAAAGTGCTTTCTAGACAAGGTAAAGCTAAAGGAGTTAATATTCACCAAGCCATTATTATATGAAATGTTAAAGGGACTTATTTAAGAAAAAGAAGATAAAAACTATGAACATCAAAATGGCAACAGACTCACAACAATCAACAATTGAGTGTAAAAAACAAATTAAGCAAACAAGCAGAACAGAAACAGAATCCTAGATCTGGAGATCATTTGGAGGGTTATCAGTTGGGATGGGGAAGGGCAAGAATAGGGGAAAAGTTTCAGGGTTAAGAAGTACAAATTGGTAGGTACAAAATAGGGGGGTGTTAAGAACAGTATAGGAAATGGTGTAGCTAAAGAACTTATATTCATGATCCATGGATGTGAACTAAACGGGGATTGCTGGAGGCAATGGTGCATACCAGGTGGAGGGGGACAAAGGGGGATAAATTGGAACAATTGTAATGGCTTCATCAATAAAATATATATTTTAAAAAGAATATAATTGTTGTTAATAACAAAAAAACCTAAATGGATTTATTTCTAGTTTAATGCACTAACTGTGTTATTTTTTAACTGGAATAAAAATCAAGAAATCACGTAACAATTTTTTAAGTAAATTGTGGCATAATACATGTAACATGAAATTTACCATTTTAAGCAGTTTTAAATCTACAGTGCAGTGGTATTAGGTACATTCATACTGTAGTGTTATTGGGGATGCTTTTTCACTGGCTCCTTCTCTCACTCTCAGCAGTCTGGACTCACTAGAAGTAGTCATAGCAAGATTTTGTTGACTAATTAATATTTTTGTCTGTCCTGTTCCAACCATCTTAGGATATTGTGCCTTTTTACTGTAAGAGTCTCTCCTCCACTTTAACAGTGACTACTATCCAACTCTTTTACTTTAGCCAAACAGCCACAGAAATAGAGGGATAATTTACACAGTATGGCAAAAGTAGGTTAAAAGTGGTTTGTATAGAAAATAATACAATAATTAATACAAGAATAAACTCTGTGTTCAATGCACTCACAACTGTAAATCTACTTTTTCCCATCCTGTATTTCTAATTTATTGTTGCACTTCTTTACACAGAGAGTACAAAGAAAAATAGAAGTTATGAGGGGAAGGAAGGGAGGAACCAGTGTTTATTGGATAGCTCTGTGTTCTTTTTGTGCTAAGCCATTTATGATGTCATTGCACTTACTGTTTACAAGTATCCTCCACCATACAATCTCCATTTAACAGATAATGAAACAAGGTCACACAACTGGGACTGAATGACATATTCAAATGAATCCAAAATACAATATGGTATATTACCCAAGAGAAAACGAACCTGGAAAGGCAGGAAGATTTTGGAGGAAATGGGGAGGGTGAATTAGTGAGTATGAGAGTAAAAGAGAATGCTGGCCTTTTCACAAAGATGGTATCTGAAGCAAAGAAGGAAGCCCCTGCCCCTCCCAAAGCCAAAGCCAAGGCAAAGGCTTTGAAGGCAAAGAAAGCAGTGCTAAAATGCGTCCACAGCCACAAAAAAAAAAAAAAAAAAAAAAAGATCTGCACATCACCCCACTTCTGGAGGCCTAAGACACTGCGGCTCCGAAGGCAGCCTAAATATCTTCAGAAGAGCACTCCCAGGAGAAACACACTTGACCACTATACTATTAACAAGTTCCCTCTGACTACTGAGTCAGCCTCGAAGATCAAAGACAACAATACAATTGTGTTCATTGTGGATGTCAAGGCCAACAAGCACCAGACCAAACAGGCTGTGAAGAAGCTCTACAACATTGATGCTGTCAAGGTCAACACCCTGATCAGGCCTGATGGAGAGAAGAAGGCATATCTTTGACTGGCTCCAGGTTATGATGCTTTAGATGTTGTTAACAAAATTGGGATAATCCAAACTGAGTCCAGCTAGCCAATTCTAAACATAAACTTTTTATTCTAAAACAGAGAGAGAGAGAGAATGCTGGTGTCCCTTTTCAGGAGGAATGAACGTCATTGACTTCTGATCTTAACAGCACTTACAGAATCTTTGGCTGGATAGGTCTCTTTATTAGCGAGAAAACATCCTCAAAGGACTTCTGGCCCTGCCCTACCATTTGGGAGTCCAATTACAGACAATACAGATTACTTTGATCACTTGCATTCTCTGCCTCAAAGGGCACTCAGAGCTACTGGCAGTTTCTGACTCTTCTGCAAACTAAAATGCCAACTATTTGTCAAGATATATTTTCTTAACCAACTGTCTTCAAGTGTTGGAATGTCTTTGTCTAATTGAAAATGCCCCCACCCCTGAGAGGTACCATGGCAACCCTCCTCTACAGACAGGCAGGATCAAACTCTTAAAAGAGATTTTCAAATTGGTGTGGCCACTTTCAGCCACAGGCTGATTCCAGGTTTTGCTTTGGGTACATATGTGATGACTCTGGCATAGAGGATGAAAGTCCAGAAAGAAAACTCAAAGGTACCAAAGAGATGTGAGGCCACTCCCCCAGCCTCAGGTGTAGATTTGCAGTGTTTTCACTTAGGCTATGCTTATTTTCATCTGTCCTTCCTCCATATTCTGGGCTCAAGGTCAAACATATAAAAGCAAATCTATTTCTTATAAAAAAAGTACTGACATGCAGGGTAGGGAAGAAGTTTGAAAACTGGAACTAGAACTTGATAAAAGATTAAAATAATTTTCAAGAAAGCTCAATGATTGCATGTATGTGTTTTCTTTCTTCCTTTCTTTCTTCCTTCTATTCCTCCTCTCTCCCTCCCTCCCTTCCTTCTTTCTTTCTTGGAATAGAATACAAAGTAAACAACCATGAGGTTTGGAATAAATAATTTTGAGTCAAGTTAATAAGAAACTAGGAAAATTCCCTGCCAAGTGGAATAAGAAAACTGAAACAAATGACTGAATTAAGGACCTGAATGGCTGAGCAATTAATAGCCAGCTGATAAATCACAAGACCCTATCTTCCCTAACCAAAGATACCTAAGAGCAGGTGGTTTAAACATATCCTCCCTAGCCAAAGCTACCTCAGAGCAGGTGATTTAAATCACCTTAGTCAGGGAGACTGATAACAAAAAATCCAATGAGAGCCAGACAAATCCAAGATAAAGGTGAAACTAACCAGAGATTGATCCCTGACCCCACTATAAGATTATTTTTATACATCAGCATACTAAATGACACACCTGGAAATTTAATAAATATTCTGTTGATATCATCCTCCAGAACCACCCCCCTAAAATTCCAGTCTATAGAAAATAGATAAAACTCTCAGGACAAAGAAAGCCAGCCTGCTGCTCTCCTTTGAGCACACCCACGCCCCTTTCCTCAGGCACATAATTTTGTTTTAATAAACTGACTTTCACTTTCACCTTGACTTTTGTCTTGAAATTTTTCCTGCACAAGTCAAGAACGTGGAAGTCGCCTAACACATGAAAGGTACCAGACTGTGCTGGGGCAAGGCCAACCACTGGCGTGGAGCGATCTGGTAACAATTTTTTTGTTGTTGTTGTTTTTTATTTTTATTTTTTAATTAAATTTATTAGTGACATTCATTAATAAAATTATATAGGTTTCAAGTGAATACTTCTATGATACATCATCTGTATATGGCATTGTGTGCCCACCATCCAAAGTTACTGTAAATCACTTTCCATCACTGTGTATTTGGTACTCTTTACCCTTTACTACCTCTCCCCTCCCCTTCCCTTTGGTAACTACCGTACTGTTGTCTGTGTCTATGTGTTTCAGTTTTATATCTCACATATGAGTGAAATTATATGGTTCTTAGCTTTTTCTGACTGATATATTTTGCTTAGCATATTTTTAAGGTCCATCCATGTTGTCATAAATAGCAGTATTTCATCTTTTCTGATGGCTGAGTAGTATTCCATTGCATATATGTACCACATCTTCTTTAATCATCTATCGAAGGACACGTGGATTGTTTCCATGTCTTGGTCTCTGGGAATAATGCTGCAGTGAACATAGGGTTGCATATACCTTTATAAATAAATGTTTTCATTTTTTGGGGGGGGGGGTAGATTCCCAGAACAGGGATTATTAGGTCATAAAGTAACTCTATTTTTAATTTTTTGAAGAACCTCCATACAGTGTGTCTGTACCAGTTTACCTTCCCACCAGCAGTAAATAAGGGTTTCTTCTCCACAACCTCTCCAGCACTTATTACGTCTTATATTTTTAATATGTTTTATTGATTATGCTGTTACAGTTGTCCCAATTTCTTTTCCCTTTGTTCCCCTCCACCTACTGACCCCTCTCCCTCCAGTTGTCCCCCTCCCCACTTAGTCTATACCCATTGGTTGTGCATATAGTTCTTCTCAACATCTGCCTGTATGCTCCACTCCCTCCTACTATGCTTCTTAATTCCTGTACCATCTCCCACCCTTTCCCACCTTACCTCCCCCTTCCCTGCTGACCTATCCCCATAACGTTCCCCATACCTATAACTCTTTTCCCACTCTTGTTGCCTACTTAGTTTGTCTTTGTTTCAATTCCCTAGCTTCTGTTGTTGGTTGTTGTGATACAGTTTTCATTTTAATGTTCATAGATTTGATCCTCTTTCTCCTAAACAAGTCCCTTTAACATTTCATGTAACAGTGGTTTGCATCTGATGAACTCCTTCAGTTTTATTTTGTCCTGGAAGCACTTTCTCTGCCCTTCTATTCTGAATGACAGCTTCATTGGATAGAGTAATCATGGTTGTAGGTTTTTGATTTCCATTACTTGGAGTATTTCTTGCTAGTCTCTTCTTGCCTGCAGAGATTCTTTTGAGAAATCAGCTGATAGTCTTATTGGGACCCCTTTGTACATAATTCCGTTCTTCTCTCTTGCTGCTTTTAAGATTGTCTCTTTATCCTTAATTTTTGACATTTTGATTATAATGTGTCTTGGTGTGGTCCTCCCTGGGTCCAGTTTTTTTTTGAAACTCTCTGTGCTTTCTGGACCTGTAAGTCTATTTCCTTCCCCAAGTTAGGGAAGTTCTACTTCATTATTTTTTCACGTAATTTTTCAATCTTTAGTTCTTCTTCACCTTCTGGCAACCCTATGATTCAGATGTTGGCCCGCTTAAAGCTGTCCCATAGGTTTCTTAGCCTCTCCTCATTTTCCTCACTTTTCGTTTCCTCTTTCTGCATTGGTTGACTGTTTGTTCCTTCCCTATGTTCTGATTTGTTGGTTTGATCCCTGGTTTTCTTTCCCTCACCACTAGGTTTGTATGTGTTTTCATTAATTTCAGCAGGACTAGCCTTATTTCCTTCCCTGTCTTGTTTAAGATCTGCTGTTAGGTCTCTAAGCATTTTATAACCAAAGCTCTGAACTGTGCCTCAGAAAGCTTTCCTATCTGCTGCTTCATTAGATTAGATATTTGCTGTCTGGTCAGCTTTGTCACCGGGATCTCTATCATGATCTGTTCCATCCTGACAGTTTTGTGTTTACCTTTGCTTTCTGGACAGGGCTGTCACACCTCCTATGCTATAGGGGGCAGAGCACCATGCACTCATCACAACCAGGTGACCCTTCTAACCACACTGTAGCATTTTCTGTGGAGGTGGGGGTCAAAGAGGGATTCCTGCCATTAACTCTCCGCTGACAGACTGGGAGCCTCCTCCTCCATCCCCACCATCTCCGGGCCTCACAGTTCATGGAAATGGAGATCTACCTTCCCAGGCATTGGAATCACGAGCTGACAGCTTTGGTCTGCAGCCGGGGGTGTTCCCCAGGTGCTTCTCGCCTCTCCTTAAATATGGGTGTCTGTGCTTACCGCTGTCCAGCTGCCATCGCTGCTGCTGCCGCCACCAGCACAGCTTGACCTCTCCACCCTGGCTTTGCCGCTCCTACCCGTCTGGATGAGCGCCACTTCTTTATAACTTCATATGTTGGACTTCCATTTATTTTCTGGAACTTTGGTTATTTCTGGTTTAGGGGTAGTTGTATTCCTTCTTAGTTGTGGAGGGCGATGGAGCGTGTCAGTCTAGGCCTCTATCTTGGCCAGAAGTCTCCTTTGTGTGTTTGCCTCTGTGTCTTAGGTAGAGCTGTCAATCCTGTTACATTGTAAGGAGCGGAGCCTTTGGGATTCATCAGTACAGGGCAACCTGTTTTACCACGTTGTAGCGCTGTATGTGGGGGAGGGGTCTTAGAAGGAACAATGCCATTTGCCCAGCACTCGCCCCTTTTCCACGCACTTCTCCCACTTTCATATGGTACTGGTGTCTCTCTAGATGTTGGCCTGGTTGTCGTTCCCAGAGTGGGTGGGTGTATGGACAGTCTAGGACCATGAATGCCCTTTAAAAAAGCAGACTCTGCTGAGACCAGCAGTTTCTGCCTCTGCCCCAACCCCCACTGGTTTGCACAGTCAAAAACAATGAGACTTGATTTTTCCCCAGTGCTGGGACAGTGAGCTGCGTGGTCCAGTGAGGAGCTGGGAACACTTCCCGGGTGTCCCTCCTGACTTTTTAAAATGTGTAACTGTGCTTTCTGCCAACCTGCCACTGCTGCCACCACCACCTGTGTCCTCACTGCCCCGGTTCCGCCCCTCCTACCTGTCTGAATGAGTATTTCTTATTTATATCTTTGTTTGTTGGACTTCCATGTCGTTTGATTTTCTGGAACTTCTGGTTGTTTCTAGTTTTGAGGTAGTTGTATTCCTTTTTAGTTATGGAGGGAGACACAGCATGTCTGTCTACACCTCCATCTTGGCCGGAAGTCTATATGTCTTTTTGATAATAGTCATTCTAACAGGCATGAAGTGGTATCTCATTGTAGTTTTGATTTCTATTTCCCTAATAGCTGGTGAAGTTGAGCATCTTCTCATATATCTGTTGGCCATTTGTACGTCTTCTTGGGAAAAGTGTTCAGGTTCTTTGCCAATTTTTAATTGGATTGTTTATTTTTTTGAAATAGAACTTATGAGCATACCGCTTTTGCAGATGAAGTCCAGACAGGCAGTGATTTTCCCATCTCACACAGCCAATAAGCAATGGAATCTAGATTTCAACCAAGACCTATGTGATGGCACAGACTCTGCCTGGGTGCCTCACCCACAGCCTTCCTCTCTGGCTGAAAATCAGTGCTGCAGAACATGCACCTCACTGGAGAAAGCCCTCTGACTGGAAACCTAAGAGGAAAATTAGCGTAAAGCTTAAAATGTCAGGATCCATAGTTTAGAATATCATGCCCAGCACAGACGTTGTCCTCCCCTTGTGACCTAGGCAAACTTCTTTGCGATCTCAGCTCTCCTCCTGGAAATAGGGTTCAACAATTGAAGCCTGACATTAGGTCAACGATGCCATAGATCAGAAGCCAGCTAGTGGGGGAGTGAGAGGAGAGTACACTCAGATAGCAGTTGTGTCGTGTTATGTTCTCACAGTGTTTTTTTGTTTTGTTTTGTTTTTTGTTTAGTTTGATGCCAATATTTAAAACTCAGGAGACCTCACATAAAATACAGTTTTCTCTCTTCTCTTGACAGGCCATGGAGGATCTATATTCCTCAACATTACCAGGAGTTGGGTGGTTGTGTTCCATCACTCACTGGACCTCCCTGGATCCTCTGGGCATCTGTGGCCTTAACTGCTACCTAAAGTCATGTCCTCAGCACAGAGC
This sequence comes from Furipterus horrens, assembly GCF_987537825.1. Taxonomy (NCBI): domain Eukaryota; kingdom Metazoa; phylum Chordata; class Mammalia; order Chiroptera; family Furipteridae; genus Furipterus; species Furipterus horrens. The sequence goes on from NW_028327182.1 coordinate 49,076,085, forward strand.
TGAGACCTACAAGGTTTCTGATGAAGGAAGTGCAGATCTGAGTTACACTCTGTCATGATGAAAAAGCCAGAGTTGACATTTTAAAAATTCATCATCTTCTAATAATAAAACTGTACAAAGAATCATGCTTCTGAGAACATCAGACTGTGCAAACATCAGTTCTAGAATGCTCCCAACAGAAGTTTGAGGAAGTGAGAAGGTAACTTAGATTGGAGTTGCTGCAATTTAAATAAACAGAAAGGAAAAGTGTTCTGCTCCAGGGAGGGCAGGTATTAGCCAGAGGAATATGATGTGAGTTCAAAAAGCAAGTGTTTGCTGAGCCCACATGAACCAGGCAGTGAAGCAGGCACATTAGCAAGCCAGTTTTTTCCCTGTGGAGTATCTGCCTCTTGGGTCAATTACTTATCCCTTAACTGCAAAAGAGATGAAGGTAGAGAAAGCTGGTTCTTAGTGAGCCAGCAGGACAAAGTCCACCTTGGTCACTTATTGCATGTCCACCCTTTTCTTGCCCTCACTCTCTTTACATCAGGCTTTGAGCCTTGGCAATCCTGTTCCTACTGCATTTTGTCCAGAAGGCAAGGGCCTGCCTCTCTCATCCTCTGGCTTTAGCTCAAAGATCCCTCTGCTATGTAAAACAATTACTGTATTGTTTTATAATTCTTCCCACCCCCACCCCATTTCCTGCTGTGCTGGTCTCTCCATGAGAGAAGAGAGAATGTTTATAGCTAGAAAATATAAATAAAATGAATTTTTATATATTAACCTTGTATCCTGCAACCATGATAAACTCATTTATAAGTTCTAGAAGTTTTCTTTTTTTTCATTTTTGGTAGATTCCATGGATTTTCTACATAGTTGATCATGTCATCAGAGAGTTTTATTTCTTCCTTTAAAACCAATATGCCTTTTTTTTCTTACTTTACTGGACTCGTTAGGACTTCTAGTATGATGTTGAATTGTAATAGTGAAAATCTATAGCCTTACCTTGTGATTGATCTTTTCGGAAAGCATTCAGTCTTTACCACTAAGTGTAATGCAATTTTGTAATGTTAGCTGTAGGTTTTGTTTTGTTTTTGTTTTTTAAATGCTCCTTTTGCAGTGAAGAAAGTTCCTTTCTATTCCAATATAGAACACAGTCATAAAGACCAACAAAGCTCTTCTAGATTAAATCTCATATATGATTAGAGAAAACAAATCAGCTTAAACTAGGAATAGAAAGGAAGTTAAGTAGATAGAATATTCCAGTTTGTGTAACCCACCTAGGTCATAGGTACAAAAGTAGTTCATGGAAACTCAGTGAGAAGTGGAAAAAGATCAACTCAACCAGAAAATGAGAGATGTTCCTGCACATACACATGCAAAACATAAATAAACAAAAGAACCTCAACCTATACTCCACAAGCTATACAAAAATTAACTCAAAATGGATCAAAATGAGAAGCTACAACTTCTAGAAGAAAACATAAAAGAAAATATTTGTGCCTTCGAATTAAGTAGAGTAATTAGATATGATGCAAAAAACACAATCCATAAAAGAAAAATATTGTTAAACTGGACTTCATCAAAAATAAAAAATTATTGCTCTGCAGAAGACACTGACTGTTAAGAGAATGAAAAGACAAGCCACAACTAGAAAAAAATACTTGCAAATCATATAGTCAACAAATGACTTGTATTGAGAATACATAAAGAGGTCTTACAACTTAATAAATAAAAACAACCAAATTTTTCAATGGGCAAAGATTTGAACAGATACTCCACCAAATAAAATATGCAGATGGAAAATAAACACATGAGAAGATACTCATCATCATTAGTCATTAGTGAATGAAAATTATAAGCACACAGAGATACCACTACCCTTATTAGAATGATTAAAAATAAAACAAAAATCTAACAATATCAAATGTTGGCAAGCATGTGGAGAAATTGGAATGCTCATACATTGCTAGTAGAAATGCAAAAAGTAACAACCACTTTGGAAGACAGTTTGATATTTTCTTATAAAATTAAATACCATCCATACAAGCCATCAGTCTCACTCCCAGTATTTATCCAAGTGAAATAAAATCCTATGTTACACAAAAACCTGTACATGAAGATTCTTGGGAGCTTTATTTGTTATCCACCAAAATGATAAACCAAAGTCTCTCAATTGTAGAATAAATAAACTGTGGTAGATCCACAGCATGGAATGCAACTACTCAGCAGTAATATGGGCTGAACTATTGATATACATAACAACATAAATGAATCAAATGCATTAAGCTAAGTAAAAGAAGCCAGACTTAAAAGACTACACATTATATGATTCTATTAATGTGATGTTCTTCAAAAGGCAAAACTATAGAGAACAGATCAATAGTTGCCAGGAGTAAGGTATTGGGAGAAATTGATTATTCCTAAAAGCAGAGTCTCTGTTGAATGGAGCTTCTGGTTAATCAGACCTTCTCTAGAAATAGAAACTGTTAAATGGCTTGGGAAGCCATGTTCTACTAAACTCATTTCCTTCCCTCTCCTCCTTTCTCTCCTACTCATCCTCTGTTTTCTCTTACATGAATGATGATAGCACCATGCTGGGGTTATCCTAGGCTCCTTTCTCTTCCTCCACCCACATTCAGACTCCAAGGCCTGTGATTTCTACCTGCTAAGTACCTTGTGTGAATGCTTCTCTCCATCTCCACAGCAATGTCCCTCATCAGGTCTCATCATCTCTTGTCTGAATCACTGGACCAGTTTCTCATCTGGGTCTTCCTGATTCTAGCCTCACCCCTTCCTCTAACTATCCCCCACAGCCAGAGTGGTTTTCCTAAGTCACTGACAACCATGTTGCTCTCCTAGTCTAAAGCCTTCTGAGTGCTTCTGGCTTTGGGGGGGGGGGGATTTTTATGTAGCACTAGTACCAAGTATTGTGCCTAGTGTCCATGCACACTCAGTGAATTATGGCTGAATAAATGCACATGTTAATAAAGTGAATGAAGGAGTTGTTAAAGTATGTGCAGGCCCCCCAGAAACTCATTCAGAGAGGTCAGAAGACAATGGCTATGTGTGAAAGGAAGACACACCAAGGTTGTATCCCAGAGCACCATTCATACTCATCCAACAACACTGACTGAGCACCTACCACATCCTAGGCACTGTCCTAGGTACCAGAGATTCATGGAGCCTCTGACTGGTGGTGGCACAGAGTATTCATCTATCATACAAATGAATGCATTCTGGTAGACAACGATAAGACTCCAAAGGAGAAATGCTCCATGTTATGAGAAGAAGTGACATGGGAGGGGTTGGAGACTTGGCGAAGTCCAAAGGGTAAAGGAAGGCTTCCCTAAGGAGGTGATGAATAAACTAGAAGATAAGAAGTTACTGGTTGTAGAGCTGAGGAAGAGCTTTCCAGTCAGATGGAGGAGTACATGCAACAGCCCTGAAATTAGAAGAACTAAGATTCCTTACAGGCAGGAAAAGAATGGTTGTATGACTGGAGCCACAGAGTGAGGAAAGGGAAGACACCAGGTGAGATGAGAAGGGAGAGGGCTGAATCTAAAAATCAGTGATGGGTTTTAGGTTGGAGACTGCCAGGATCAGATCTATTCTGGACATATCATTCTTACTGTTCTGCGGAAAGTGAACTGAGAAAGGGGCAAGAGAGGATGTTGAAAGAATACTCAGGTGTCCCAAAGATATAGGTGCTGAAGAGCCAGGGGTTGGTGGGGATGGAGAGAAGAGGTTGAAATGCAGCTTGACTTAGGAAGTAAACTCTACAAGCCTGGGTGCTGATAATGAAGTGGGAGTGAGGGCAAGGGAGAGGCTGGGTGTCTGCAAGAATAGCAGTTTTAGAGTTTGTAACTTCCCTGGGTGAACCAAGGCATTTCTTCTCTTTCATGGTTGTACCCCTACCTCATTCTTTTTACTATGCAAATGCTTTTCCACAGAAACCTTAGTTGGTTTTCAGCATGTCACTGTATTTGTAGAGAAACAGAATCAGACAATATAAAATGCAGATCAAATTGAGGCTAATAAAAGCATTAATATTTGACGGCCCAAAAAGTGATGAGGGACAATATCAGTTACCCATATAGGAGAAGGGGCTTGTTATCTATGGAAGCACAGAGTACCATGCCTTGTGGCAGTTTCTTTTATATAATTTATTACAGATGATACTACATATATGCATTTAATAAGACAATAACTCTATGAAGAGGGTAGTATTGTTTCCTATTATAGATGAGGGATATGAGACCCAAATAGTTTAAGTGACTTGCCCAAGGTCTTGGCTATCAAGTGGCAGATTCAGGGTTCAGCACCAGGTCTGCTTAACTCTAACATACCATAATCTTTCCACTGTGCCCTCACACCTCATCTCCACTGAACTGGAACATTCTCTGTTGCCTGATGCTTCCTTTTCTTCATCTAGAATGCCTTTGTGGTTGACCAATCTCTGGCCCATCCAGATTTCCACCACCAGCACAAATGGCCCCTTCTCTAAATAACATGCTTCCATTCCCAAACAAACCCATGAAGCCCCTCTCAGAAAACTTACCTTTCACCTTATTACATGCCTATTTGTATACTTACTGTATTACCAGTAATAAATTGAAGACCCTTGAAGGACATAGACTTTTTATGTGTATGAAGATATTCTGTAGTTTGTAAATTTGAACACATGTACTAAATTGGTTGAACAGGTCAAAAGTTGGTAAATGAGGCTAACAGAAATGTATATATGGAGTAAAGTAATGAGAGAGTTGATTATTCATGTTTTTATTAATTTTTTCCTACTCTAAAATAAATATCAAGTTTACCCAATACATACTAGTATTATGAAATTCATATGCTTCTTTACAGGTATATATTAAAATCATCTACACCAATATGCAGAAAACATTCTGAAAAGTAGAAGAATGAAACTGCATTAATATATGTTTGAAATGAATCTTTCAATTACAAAAATTAATTTTAAGACATTTGACAGTCATCTTCTTGCATGTTTTCTTCAAACACTTTTTTCTCTTTTATAAAACTTATTCTTACTATATGACAAACTTAAACACTCATGTAATGTTACAGTTAGATGGGGACTTTAAAATAATTCAGTCCAATTGCTTTATTTTGCAGTTAAAATAGAAGTTTAGTAATGTGGAATCTCAGCTCAAAGTCACACAGCAAGATAAGACTAGAACACTCTTCTTCCAAAATTAAACTCCAAACTCTAAGGAAGAGAGCTGGTGCCTTACCTTAATATTCATTCAGAACCTGAGTAATAGAACTCCAATTTTATCTAGGGGTTACACACACCTTGAGGAGACATTTACCAGGCTCCTTTGCAGCCAGATGTGGCCATATGACTGCTTCAGCCAATGAGATGCAAGAGTGTGTGGACTTCTAGGAAGTCTCCTTAAAAGGGAGGGGGCACTCCATAATCCTTCTTCTTCTTCCTTCTTATTACCTGGAATGCACATATGATGGCACTAGTTCTAGCAGCCATGTGAGACCTTGAGGATGAAGACCCGAATGAGCCTGAATCACCAATAATCTCAGGGAGTCACCTGAAGACAGCCTATGTTTTAGTCTTCTTTCATAAAAACTAACTAAATAAATAAATTTCTATATTACTTAAGCCATCATTATTTTGAGTTTTTCAGTTATATTCAGCCAAACATAACCACTCATCTCACTCCCCATCACCACTCCCATATACCCCTTCCTCTCCTATCTCAGTAAAGGCAATTTAATTCCACCAACTTCTCAGGCTAAAAACCTTGGAGTCAATATCAATGACTTGTTCTCTTTCAAATCCCACAACCATCCCACCTGCAATTCTCATCGAGTCTTTGCTCATAATGGTCCCAGATCTGTCTGTTCCTCACCACTTTCACTGCTATCACTCTCATCCCAGCCACAGCAGTAACCTCCTAACTAGTCTCCTGTTTTTGTTCTTACCTGCCACCTGTTCTTCCCAGTCTAGTTGCATAGAACAGCCAGATTTAACTTTATAAAACATATGTGAGCCCATATTACTACTTTGCTCAGAATTTCCCAATGGCTGCCCCTGACTCAGAGAAAGAGAAGAGTCGTTATTGTAGCTGGCCAGGCCTGATATGATCTGGTCCCTCCTACACCTCTGCTCTTGCCCACCAGCCCTCCCCACACACATGGTGCCTAGCCACCTCACCCACTTTGCTACCCACTGACCTTATCAGGCATGTCCCCTCTGGTCTTGGAGTCATGTTTTTTTGAACTCTTCCCCAAGTATCTATATATTCCCTCTCTTACCTTACTGAGCTCTCTGGTCATACATCACTTTATTGGGAAGGTCTTTTCTGACTACCCCCTCTAAAACAGAATCCTACCCTATTATCTACTTCTTCAGAGTACTTACTACCACATGACATTTACACAGATTCACAATCTCTTCCCTCTAGAGCTGTAGTTTTGCTACTCTGACCTACTTGCCATCCCTGTGAACACTTGTTAAATACTTGTTGATAACTAAAATGAGCGAGCTTTGTCTTATTAGTTAATTAAGAAGATCTAAAAGGGTAATATGGGGTTCTGTTTTGATAATAATAATTATTATTATAGTTAATAACAACCATACAAGATTCAAATATTCAAAAGAAGAATGATAGTCAGCAGTATTCCAGGCCAATCTGTAAGAGCCAAACATCCTTTCATGGTAACCCAGAAGATACAAAGCCTCTTCTTACTGTCTTCACATGATCTCTTCAGTGAAAATTGATGGGGGAGGTCAAATTACTACTCATTGCATAGTGATGGACACAACTGTTCTCTCAGAATTCTCCATCTTTATGAAACATTCTGGTTATTTAAAACATAAATAAATAAAAAGTGTACTAAAGCAAATTTATCTTTTTATTTGCAGACAGTTTCTTTTCAAAGTTAGGAAGTTTTCAGTTGAGCAAGTAAACTTAAATAAGAAATCTTTTGAGTAAACTTTATAATTAATAGGTCTTCAGCTTGACAGATTTTTGGAAATAATGTATTACAAATATTTGTTTGCATAGAGAGAGGAGAAAATCCTGAGAGAACATCACAGTTCCCATCTTCAAAGAAGACCAAGAAGTTAAATCTATCTTCTTCAAGCAAATAGTAGGCTAAAATTTGCAAAAGGAAAAACAGCAAACAATTTCTAAGATTTTGCTTCAAAAATATATACTCTCGATGTTCCAAGTGATTGTTGTTTCAAGCTGCTGAAATATTTTTTATTTGGGAAAAAATACAGCTCTGAAAAAATGTAAGAGCTTGACTCTGAAGACAGATCTCTCTGCCTCTGAATCTCATTTCCACTAGCTGTGTGTCATTAGGCAATTCATCTCACTTCTTCTCACTTCAGGCTCATCTTCCAGAAAACTGAGGTAAATTTCACAACAACCCTGGAAGGCAGATGGCTATTAAAGATAATGTGTGTAGAATGTGGAGCATGGAGTCCAGCCCCTTTTAGGTGCTCAGTAAATGGCTGCTATTATGTCTCCATAAGCAATGGTTAGCAGAAGCCCACAGAAGCCATCAACACTTTTAAACATAATATATAAAAATAACTAATTTTAAAAAGAACATTTGGAAAATAAAGGTATGAATTAAAAAATCGCCCACCAGTATTATAAATAAAACTTCTCCCAAACAAAAAGAAGTCTTGTAAACTGGACCTTTTCCCTCTAACAACTTTGAAATAGTGATCTTTGCTGGCTACTGGAAAACATGAGTTTTTCAACCAGCCCTCATCATTGAGCAAGGGTTGAGTCAGCCAGGTTTGGCCCCTGTCCCTGGAACAAAAACTAGGTAGGTGCTGCATAGCAAGGGACAAAAATCATCACAAGGGTTACCACCACATAACTGGGATGTTAACAAAACAAAAGGCTGGCCTTTACATTTGCTTGCCCACCAAGATTATTTTTTCAAACAAAGTGCCATAATAGTATGCAAATGTTAGAGCCAAAAAAACAATGCAATGGGTATTAAAAATCAATCTTCTGTGCAAGCCTCAGACTCTCCAGAATAAAGATCCAAACATGAAAGTGTTGACAAATATGTGGAAAACAGAATGGCAAAGTCAGAATGAATCATTAAGAATATTACAACAGAAGGAGGAAAAAAATCTTTGGGAACACATGTCTGATTCAGGTGGGGTAAACATCCAGCTTTACAGAAGGCTTTTAAAAACCTGCAAACCTCTTAGAACTATGCCCCAGAAATCCAATTAGGAAGCATTCACTACTCTTTTCTCCAGGCAGAAACATGCTCGATGCTCAAGAGTCTATTGGTTGGGGTATTTAGACACGAAATACATTCTCACTTCTTAAGGTATGAAATAAACCTGTTGCAAACTGGCAGACATAGGGCCATATAGTTTGGTTCGGCACTAGCTGTGTTTAAAAAAATAGTTTACAATACCTTAAAAATGGAGATTTCACATCAAAATCTGAATTTCTACCTTCTTATAAACAAATGGAAGAGAGTTATCCATACCAGGCCAGTGTTCTCTCATGTCAACAATCAAACTGTGCCAAGCAGCACCAGTCCTCCCTTGAGATGGGACACATGCTCTTGAGTTTGCTGCCTTCCCCATCCTGTTGGCCTCATGCATCACATCACCTACCTGGCTTTTGTAAGTATGTGAATATGAGATTCTGGGTTTCTAACAACCCTAAGGCACTAACTATGAGCTTAACTCAGTTAAAACAAGTATTAACTGTGTGCAAGGTATTGTGTGAGGACAATAGAGTCTGTCAGTCTCCCTCACCCCAGATGCCCAGGCATAAGCTATTTAGAGATAATAATTAGATTTGCATGCGCAACGCACTCACAGTTATATAAGCATTGATGTCATATTTTGGCTAGTAGTCAGCTTTGTCTAGGCATAGTATATAAGGGGTGGAATCCCCACCAGAGCACGCAGAGTGGTTGGAGCACAGTTGGCGGTCAGCTGGTGGTTCAGCACATGCATGTGGTGGAGAGCAAGTGTGAATGCTATATCTGCAATAAAGGAATGTCAGAAATCTCATCTTTAGAATAAGGAAGATGGCGGAGGAGTGAGGGGAGGCTGCACTCTCAGGCGCCCGAGACCCGTCTGTAGTTTGGACTAATTGCAGACAGAACATCTCAGTGAGCAGTTGGACACTGGCAGGAGTCGAGCCTTGGCACTGCTGGATTAGAGAAAATCCACCTGGGAGCAACCTGTTTAGTGAGGATAGTGAAAGAAGAAAAAGGGACGAAACGGGATTCCTGACTGGGGTGGCTGCCTGAGCTGTGGCTGGAAGGACACAAAGGCTTTTTGGCGACCACAGGCTTCCCCAGAGGGAAGTCAGAAGGAAAGCGGATCTCTGCCCACTGGCAGAGACAGGACTCGACCAGGCAGCATAGGCGCTGAAAGACGGGAGACAGCGTGCTGCTGAGCACATGAAATTGTAATATTTTTCTTTATATTTTTCTCTTGTGAACTGCGGAGAGGGGGGGAAAGTTTGGGGGTGAAAGTACATTCTTGAGGAGTGCAGGCGCAGAAGTGCATGCGCTCACTCCCCAAGCCTATCCTTGGGACGCGGGGGTGCGCGTAGGGAAGTGCCCTCATTCACTGGCCCAGCTGCACAGGGCCAAGAGTCCAGGGGCCCCTCAGACACACCCCAACAAATATAAGATCAGTGCCCAAACGGGCGCAGGGAGGGACCTCTGAATACACAGAAGACTGTGCGCAGTCACCCCTGGCCACCTCCAGTGGGCGCCAGGCCCGAGTGCCAGGCTGGAGCACAAAGCATTTGCTCAGGCTTGGCTCGTGCCCGCCCAGGCGGGTGCGGGAACAGTGGGCGCCACACAGCCAGAACAGCAGGCAGCAGCGGCTCACAGACACTCACCCTGAGCGCTGCGCAGAGGCTAGCTCCCCGGCTGCCTTGGACGAGCAGGGGCGCGCGAGTGCAAAAATACCTCGCCGGCATCAATAGGCACCAATCGCTCACTTCCACTGTACACAAGTGTCTGGGGCCCAGCACTGGCAGGCGAGAGACCAACTCCTGGAGCACAGTGCGGCAGACCTGAGGATAACTCCCTGGCCACCTTGGGAAACTCCCAGAGTGCTATGCGACAGGCCTGAGGCAAGCTCTCGGGCCACCTTACCCACTCACAGGCATGCCTGCAAAGACACCTTGGCTAGCTCCAACAGACACCGAAGGAACGCGCCGTGTGGGGGGCCCACTGCTGTAAGGAACAGGAACCTCTGACCCACCTCATTAGAGCAGCTGTGGATACAGAAAAACAAGACAACACACAAAGGCTGAACTGACATCTCCACAAAAGAATTCAAGACAAAGTGGATAGAGTGACTCTCAATCAACTAGCCAGAAGGAAGATCCTAACAAAAAACATCTAAAATATAACCAGACAGCATAAACAAACGATATAAAAGGTACCCCAAGAACATCAGGCTCAGGAGATCAAAGAAACTGCACCACTGAAACCTCCATATCTACCATAAAGAATCTCATACCACAAAGGTGGGAAGGCAAAGCAGACAAATCCAAATAACAAAAACAAACAAGAAGAATCCAACATGGTAAGACGCAGAAACAACCTCTCAATGAAAAGAAAAGAGGAATCCCCAGAAAGAGAGGTAGATGGAATAGACATAGCCCAAATGTCAGACATGGAATTCAAAACAATGGTGGTGAAGAAGCTCAATATGCTCGAAAACCTCAAAAACAACTATGACAGCCTCCAAGGAAGTTACCAACAGCTCCAAGAAAATTACAGGGAACTCGCAGAGAACTACACCAGCATAAAAAAACACATAGAAACTATCAACAAGAACCAGGAAGAAATGAAGAATGCAATCTCTGAACTGAAAAACACAGTAGAATCAGTCAAAAGCAGACTAAACAAAGCAGAGGATCGGATTAGTGAGTTAGAGGATAATGTAGGAAAAAATTCTCAAATGATACAGCAAAATGAAAAAATATTGAAAAAGATGAACAAGACGTAAGGGAATTACAGGATAGCATGAGAAGAAATAATATCAGGATTATCGGAATAAGAGAGGGAGAAGAAAAGGAGCATGGAATTGTAAAATTGATAGGAGAAATAGTGACAGAAAATTTTCCGAACCTGATGAGTGAAAAAGTTATCCAAGTCCAGGAAGCACAGAGAGTTCCAATAAAGAGGAACCCCCTAAAACCCACTCCAAGGCACATCATAGTTAAAATGGCAACATTCCAAGACAAAGAGAGAATCCTAAAAGCAGCAAGAGAGAAACAGCAAATAACTTACAAGGGAGCTCCAATAAGGCTATCGACTGATTTCTCAACAGAAACATTACAAGTCAGAAGGGAATGGTCAAAAATATTTCAAGCAATGAAAAACAAAGGCCTACAACCAAGAATACTCTACCCAGCAAGGCTCTCATTCAAAATAAAAGGTGAAATAAGGAGTTTCTCAGACAAAGGAAGACTAAAAGAATACATCTCCACCAAACCAGCATTGCAAGAAATGCTAAAGGGAATATTCTAAGAAAAAGGAAGAGAAAAAACAAAAAAGAGTAGAGGAACAGAGATACAAAGGGAAATGAATAAATACATGTCAATAATAACCTTAAATGTAAATGGTTCAAATGCTCCAATTAAAAAACATAGGGGAATGGATAAGAAAACAGGACCCACATATTTGCTGTCTACAAGAAACACACCTCAAAACAAAAGATTTACATAGACTGAAAGTAAAGGGATATAAAAATATATTCCAAGCAAATGGACCTGAAAAAAAAGCTGGGGTAGCAGTCCTCATATCAGACAAAACGGATTTCAAAGCAAGGGCAATAAAAAGAGACAAAGAAGGACATTTCATAATACTTAAAGGAACATTCCATCAAGAAGATATAACACTGATAAACATATATGCGCCCAACATAGGAGCACCCAAATACATAAAGAAAATACTAGAAGACCAAAAGAAGGATATTAACAACAACACACTCATAGTAGGGGACTTCAACACTCCATTATCAACAACAGACAGATTATCCAAGCAAAGAATCACCAAAGACATACAGGCATTGAACAACACACTAAACCACATGGACTTAACTGATATATACAGAACTTTTCACCCCAAAGAAGCAAAATATACATTTTTTTCAAAGGAACATGGGACATTTTCAAAGATAGACCACATAATAGGACACAAAACAAGCCTCAACAAATTCAAGAAAATTGAAATCATATCAAGCATCTTTTCAGACCACAATGCCTTGAAACTAAAAATCAACCTCAGGGAAAAAAATCAAAGACACCCAAACTCATGGAGAATGAATAACACACTATTAAATAATGAATGGGTTAACAATGACATCAAAGAGGAAATCAATAAATTTCTAGAAACTAATGACAATGAACACACAACAGCCCAAAACTTATGAGACACAGCAAAAGCAGTCCTAAGAGGGAAGTTCATAGCAATACAGGCATATCTGAAAAGACTAGAAGAATCTCAAATAAAAAATCTAATCCTAAAGCTACAAGAACTAGAACAACAACAACAAACAAAACCTAGGGCAAAAAGAAGAAAGGAAATCATCAAGATCAAAGCAGAATTAAATGACATAGAAACTAAACAAACAATCCAAAAAAATCAACAAAACTAGGAGCTGGTTCTTTGAAAAAATAAACAAAATCGATAAGCCTCTAGCCAGGCTCATCAAGAAAAAAAGAGAGAAGACCCAAATAAACAAAATCAGAAATGAAAGAGGAGAAATGACGACTGATACCTCAGAAATACAAACAATTATAGGAAATTACTACAAACAACTATATGGCAAGAAATTTGACAACCTAGAAGAAATGGACAGATTTCTAGAAACATAACCTTCCAAAACTGAATCAAGAAGAAGTAGAAAGTCTCAACAGACCAATAACAAAGAAGGAAATTGAAACAGTAATCAAAAATCTCCCTGCACAAAAAAGCCCTGGACCGGATGGCTTCACAGGTGAATTTTACAAAACATTTAGGGAAGAACTAACTCCTACCCTCCTCAAACTATTCCAAAAAATCCAAGAAGAGGGAAAAATTTCAAACTCTTTCTATGAAGCCAGTATTACCCTAATCCCAAAACCAGGTCAACACAGCAAAGAAAGAAAACGACAGGCCAATATCACTGATGAACATAGATGCTAAAATCCTCAGTAAAATTTTGGCAAACAGGATCCAGCAATACATCAAAAAGATCATGCATCACGATCAAGTGGGATTCATCCCAGGGATGCAAGGATGGTTTAATATTCGCAAATCAATAAATATAATACATCACTTAAACAGAATGAAAGACAAAAATCACATGATCATATCTATAGATGCAGAAAAAGCATTTGATAAAATACAACACCAATTTACAATGAAAACACTCAGCAAAATGGGAATAAAGGGAGCATACCTTAACATAATTAAGGCTATATATGAGAAGCCTGAAGCCAACATCATACTCAATGGACAAAAACTGAAAGCATTCCCCCTGAAATCAGGAACTAGACAAGGCTGTCCACTCTCCCCACTTCTATTCAACATAGTGTTGGAAGTCCTAGCCACAGCAATCAGACAAGACAAAGAAATAAAAGGCATCCAAATTGGGAAAGAAGTAAAACTATCACTATTTGCAGATGACATGATAGTATACCTAGAAAACCCTATAAACTCCACTAAAAGACTACTCGATATAATAAGTGAATTTGGCAAAATAGCAGGGTACAAAATAAATATACAGAAATCTAAGGCATTTCTGTACACCAACAATAAAATATCAGAGACAGAGGCAAAAAAGAAAATACCATTTACTATAGCAACAAGAAAAATAAAGTACCTAGGAATAAACTTAACCAAAGTGATAAAAGACCTGTACACTGAAAATTATGCAACATTGAAGAAAGAAATTAAGGAAGATACAAATAAATGGAATCAAATACCGTGTTCTTGGATGGGAAGAATCAACATCATCCAAACAGCCATACTACCCAAAGCAATTTACAGACTCAATGCAATCCCTATTAAAATACCAATGACATATTTGACTGACCTAGAACAAATCCTCCAAAAATTCATACGGAACCAAAAAAGACCCCGATTAGCAAAAGCAATCTTGAAACAGAAGAACACAGCAGGAGGAATCACGATACCAGACATCAAACAATACTACAAAGCCACTGTGATCAAAACAGTCTGATATTGGCATAAGAACAGACATATAGATCAGTGGAACAGAATAGAGAGCCCAGAAATAAACCCAGGTCTCTATGGTCAACTAATCTTTGATGAAGGAGGAAGGAACATAGAATGGAGTGAGAAGAGCCTCTTTAACAAATGGTGCTGGGAGAACTGGACAGGGGCGTGCAAAAAAATGAAACTAGACCACCAACTTACACCACACATGAGAATAAACTCAAGATGAATTAAAGACTTAAATATAAGCCGTGACACCATAAAAGTCCTAGAGGAAAACATAGGCAAGAAAATATCAGATATCTCACGTAACAATATCTTCACGGATACATCTCCCAAGGCAAGAGAAATAAAGGAAAAAATAAACAAATGGGACTACATCAAAATAAAAAGTTTCTGCTCAGCAAAAGAAAACATCAGCAAGATGAAAAGGAAACCAACCATATAGGAAAACATATTTGCCAATGATATCACAGACAGGGGACTGATCTCCAAAATATATAAAGAGCTTATACGACTCAATATCAAGAAGACAAACAATGCAATTAAAAAATGGACAAAGGACCTGAACAAACACTTCCCTGAAGAGGACATACAGAAGGTCCATAGGCACATGAAAAAATGCTCAACATCATTGGCCATCAGAGAGATGCAAGTAAAAACCACAATGAGATACCACTTTACACCTGTCAGAATGGCCATCATCAACAAATCAACAAACAACAAATGCTGGCGAGGATGTGGAGAAACAGGAGCCCTACTGCACTGTTGGTGGGAATGCAAACTAGTGCACCCACTATGGAAAACAGCATGGAATTACCTCAAAAAACTAAAAATGGAACTGCCTTTTGAACCAGTGATTCCACTGCTAGGATTATACTCGAAAAATCCTAAAACCCTAATTCAAAAGAACCTATGCACCCCTTTGTTCATAGCAGACCTGTTTACAATAGCTAAGTGCTGGAAACAGCCTAAGTGCCCATCTGTAGATGAGTGGATCAAAAAACTGTGGTACAATTTACACAATGGAATACTATGTAGCAGAAAGAAAGAAGGAACTCCTGCCATTTGCGACAACATGGATGGAACTAGAGAGAATTATGCTTAGTGAAATAAGCCAGGCAAAGACAGCAAAATACCATATGATATGACCTAATACAGGAAACTAAAGAGCAACACAAACAAACAAACTAAATAGGTAAAGACTAGAATAGTAGTCAGTAGGGGGGAGGGGGGAGGGAGAGAAGGGGGATAGGTAAGGGAAGGGTCTAGTCAAGGAATGTGTATGAATGACTCATGGACATGAACAACAGGAAGGGATATGATTGTGGGAGAATGGATGGGCTGGGTGGGGGGACCAATGGGGGAAAAATGGGACAACTGTAATTGAAAAACCAAAAAATAAAAGAAAAAAAGAATAAAAGAAATCTCATCTTTACCTCGCATATTCATCTAGTTGCCTGAATCCAAACTGAACTTGCATTGGTTCCAGAACAGTACTTTAATAGGCACTGAGGATATAAAGAATAAGGCATGACCCCCAAACCCAAGGAGCACAAAGATTACTATTTCCAGTGAGAGCAAGTGAACTAAAAAGCTAGAGAAGCGGTAAACACTAAAGTGATTAAATTTACTTTATACCTTTTTGACATGATACTCAGTCAACTACTTATTTAGTCTTTCTTCTTTTCTAAATTTCCCTCTAGCTCTATCTCAGAAGTTTCAACAGGTATTTTTATCTAACTCATTTAAAAACTTTTTTTCTAATTCCCATCTATGTGATTTCTTCTTTGACCTTTGGGTTATTAAAAGTTCCCTAATTTCCAAATACATGGAATGTTCCAATTATCATTTTAAATTGATCTCTACCTTAACTGTCTTACAGTTAAAAGTGCTCTAAATTTTAGTCTTTTGAAATTTGTTGAGACTTTCTTTGTGCGCCATCAGATGGCCAGATTTGTAAACATTCAATATGAGTTTGAAAGGAAAGCATGTTCTCCAGTTGTTAGATGCATTGTTCCATCTGTGTCCACTAGGTCAAGTTTGCTGATTGTATCATTCCAATATTCTACATCCTTCCTGATTTCTAAAATCAACTTTTTCTTGAGAGAGAAATGTTTTTACATATCTTTATATAATTGTAGTTTTGTCTGTTTATCCTTGTAAGTGATTCTGTCAGTTTTTGTTTTATGTGTTTTTTTCTTAAGGTATAACATACATAAAGTACATAAATCTTATGTATACATTTTAATGAATTTTATGTATATACCCACACAATCTGAATCAAGATATATTACCTTCCCAGCATTTCAGGTTTCCTCATGCCCTCCAAGTCAATATGCTGCCCCTGCCCCATTATAACTGTTCTAAGGGTGATAAAATTAAATTTTACCTGTTCCTGAAATGCATATAAGTGTAATCATATAGTATATATTCCTTTGTGTCTGGCTTCTTTTGCTTAATATTATGTTTTTGAGCTTTATTCATGTTGTTGCACATAGTGGTAGTTCATTCTTTTTTATGTAAATTTGCATTGTAAAACTATAGCACAATTTATTTATCCATGTTGATGGACATTTGAATTTTCTCTAATTTGAGGTGTTAACAAAAAAATAAGTTTAGACCATAATAAAGAATAAAAGGATTTATTTGAGCAAACAAAATTTCATTCTGGGAGTCACAAATTCAGGCAACAACTTAAATTGTGCTCTGAAGAAAACAACGAAAGTCAGGGTTTTATAGAAGTGAAATTTACAAACATGGTTTCTGTTTTGGTTCTTTACAAAAATGAAGGATTTGGCTAGGTTAACAGGGATTGGTTAGTTCCAAAATGCAAATGGGAGAGGTAAAAACTATAAGGAGAAAGTAAAGTCTATATGTGTCCACTTTGTTTTGTAGTTGTTGTTCCAGGATGTTTATGGCTGGTAATTGAATTGAGTTTAATAACAGGTTAGCAACTTAGCAGCAGTTCTGAAAACTGAGGCACAAGGTACACCTAGGCCTCAATTTCTCCTGACTTTAAGGGACTCTCTTAGCAATGCTTATTCCAGTTTCTTCTATTATCAGGGGCTACTGTGAAAATTTCTGCTATAAATATCCTTATAAACATGACTTTTGATGGATACATACACTCATTTCTCCTAGGCGTTTGAGATGTCTGTCCAGAAAGTATCCATCCATGTAATATGACACATAGAGACATTTATCGAGGATACAAGAAAAATTGTGCATAGGATGATGACACCTCAATCCCCTTCAAAGTTATGACCTTCTAGAGGAAATTGGGTTCATTGGTAGTGTCCAAATCAAGTCATTAGGAACTGCAGCACAATGTTCATTCTCTGGTAGCAGAATCCACAGAACAAATTTTGTCATGACACATTTCACATCAATATCCTAAATTAAAATCTCAGACACAGTAGTTTTTGGAATCCCCAGTACAGCTTCTGGCAGTCATTGATCTTTGTTCATTGCAGCCCCTACATGTCCAACATTCTCAGGTGTTCTGCTTGTTGCAGTCCTTCCAGAATGTGATCACTTTCAACAGATTGTAGAGCATCTTTAGTGTTTTGTGCCATACTTCTATGTGCATTGCACTCACTGCATCATCCCCGAAAGCCTTCTGAATAATCTGAATATTTTCCACAGAGGAATGTTCAAGCTTAACACAAAATTTGATGGAGATTCATGGCTCTACTCACTCATTTTGAATGTGATGGCCACACAATACACATGCTCACTCAACGGCATCTATTGTCCCCACTGACTCGTACAATGAAGTCATCATTTTTCACACATGTGCATTCCAGTCCACTCTCTTTGGCTGCTAGGTTACATCAATGTCGTGCAAACTGTCCTTGTGATATTAACAAAGACTGGACTTTTTCTGGACAGATCTTGGTATACCAGTCAGTGGAACTGAAAGGTTCTAGGGTAGGCATATGTTTAGCTTTAGCAGATATCGTTCATTTCTTTACTCATTCATTCCAGCAACTATATAAAAGTTATAGTTGCTCATCAATACATGTGTCATTGTCAGTCCTTATTTTTCCCTTTTCTGATGTGTGAAGTTCTATCTCAGTAAAGCTGAAATTTGTACAGTATTTCCCTAGTAACTAATGGTGCTGAATATCTATCTTCTCTTATAAGCCATTTGAATACCTTCCTTTTTGAAATGTCTATTCATCTTTTGCCCATATTGGTTTAATGTACTTTAAGACTATGCTATTAGGTGCATTAACACTTAGAACTATGTCTTTTTCATGAATTGAATCTTTCATTATTTTGAAGTGCCCCTTTTTTCTCTAAGGTTCTCTTGCCTTAAAGTATACTTTATTAAAAAAAAAAACACAACTATACCAGCTTATTTTGAGTTTTTCATGTTTATTTTTTCTTATTCTTTTCTTTTCAACATATCTATCCTCAAAGTTTTAGATGTGGCTCCTGTTAATAGCAAACAGTTGGATTTTGTTTTTTAATTAGTTCAGTGATCTTTGCCTTTTGATTGGAACACTTAGTCCATTTGTATTTAATGTAATTACTGATATATTTGGGTCTTCTACATTTTACTATGTGTATTCTCTTTGTCCTGACTATTCCAGATTTCTTCTTCCCTCCTACATTGTTTTTTTGTTGTTTTTTTTTTTATTAACTTTTTATTCCTTCCTTTCTGTCTTAGCTTGGAATTTTACTATTCTTTTAGCGGTTATCCTTAAGTTACAATGCATGTTTTCATCAAAGTTTACTGTTGGCACTTAACTCTTTCCAGAAAATGTAAAGATCTTAGGACATTTTATTTTATTTTGATCTTAGGATATTTTAATTCTCAAATATTGATTTATGTGCTATTGTGTTTTATGCTCTAATTCTCTATATATTAAAAACCCCACCAGACATGATAGTTTCATGTTAATATTCATATTTATCTTTCTTGTTGTTTTTAATTATTTTCTGCTTTTCTGAGTTTTGTTCCTTCTTCTCCTGGAAAAACTACTTTTGTAAATTAGGTTTCTTTTAGTGTGACCTAGTAATAAAATCTTGCAGTTTTTGTTTTTCTGAAAATGTTTTTATTTCCCCACAATTTTTGTAAATTAATGCTGGGTGTGGGTTGCTAGGTTTGTAGAGTTCTTTAAGCACTTTAAAATTTTCATTCCATTGTCTCCAATTGTTTTTGTTGAGAAGTTATCTGTGTTGTCATTGCTCATTTGAAGGTGGTCTTCTTTTTTCTTCTCTGGCTGTAACCAAACAACCAGTGGGGTCCCACTGTCTCCAGCCCATAGGCAATAGCTCTAGAGACAGAGTTCAATGAAACGGAAAATGGCATTTTTATTTATATTTTATATATATTAGATTTCTTGATGTCCACTCTGCCAAACCCACCACCAGAGGAGTGAGGAGGCTGCTGGCAGATGGCCACTGCAGCAGTTGCCTGTTTTTTAAGTATATTTTATTGATTATGTTGTTACAGTAGTCCAAATATTTTTCCTTTGCTCCCCTCTGACCAGTACCCCTCTCCCTCCAGCAATCCTACCCCCCTTAGTTCATGTCCATGGGTCGTGGATGTAAGTTCTTTGGCTTCATCCTTCCCTATATTATTCTTAACTTCCCCCTGTCTATTCTGTACCTGCCAATTATGCTTTGTAGTCCCTCCACCACTTCCCCATTTCTCCCCCTCCTCTCTCCCAGCTGATAACCCTCCAAATGAGCCCCTTACCTGTTATTCTGTTCCTATTCTAGTTTGTTTAGTTGGGTTTTGTTTTTATTTTTTAGAGCCAGTTGTTGATAGTTCAGAGTTTGTTGTCATTTTAATGTCCATAATTTTGATCTTCTTTTTGTTAAGTAAGTCCCTTTGATATTTCACATAATAATGACTTGGTGATGATGAACTCCTTTAGCTTTACCTTGTCTGGGAAGCACTTTATCTCCCCTTCCATTACAAATGATAGTTTTGCTGGATAGAGTAGTCTTGGTTATAGATCCTTGCTTTTCATCATCTTGAATACCTCTTGCCAGCCCCTTCTTGCCTGCAAAGTTTCTTTTGAGAAATCAGCTAATAGTCTTATAGGAACCCCTTGGTAGGTAACTCTCTGCTTCTCTCTTTCTGCTTTTAATATTCTCTCTTTATCTTTAAGTTTTGACATTTTATTTATGATGTGTCTTGGTGTGGTCCTCTTTGGGTCTAGCTTGTTTGGGACTCTCTGTTCTTCCTATGCTTGTATGTCTATTTCTTTTGCCAAAGTTGGGGAGTTTTCCCTCATTATTTTCTCACATAAGCTTTCAATTTCTTGCTCTTCCTCTTCTTCTTCTGGCACCTCTATGGTTTAGATGTTGGCACATTTAAAGTTGTCTCAGAGGTTCCTAAGCCTCTCCTCATTTTTTTGCAATTCTTTGTCATTCTGTACTGGTTGATTTTTTTTTTCTTTCTTATATTCCAAATCATTGATTTAAACCCTGGTTTCCTTCCCTTCACCATTGATTTTGTCTTCACTTCTTCCCTTATGTGTTTGCCATAGTTAAGCATAACTGTCAAGCCTGTGAGCATCTTTATCACCAGTGTTTTGAACTCTACATCTGTTAAGTTGGCTATCCTCTGGTGGCTTAGTTCTCCCACTGGAACCTTGATCCGTTCCCTTTTTGCGCCATACTTCTCTGTCTCATCATTTTGACAGGCTCCTATGTTTGTTTGCCTGTGTCTTAGGTAGAGCTGTCACACCTGTTACGTTGTAAGGGGCAGAGCCTTAGGTACTCATAAGTATTGGTGACCCATTTCACCACACTGTGGTGCTGTGTGGGGGGAGGGGTCTGAGAGGGAATAATGCTGCTTGCTTAGCACTCGTCCCTTTTCTAGGCACTTCTCCCACTTCCTTATGGGACTGGTGCCTCTCTAGGTGTTGCCCTGGCTGTCATCCCCAGAGTGGGTGGGTCTGAGGACGTTCTAGGACTGTGGGACCCTTTAGACAAGTGAACTCTGCTAGGATACTGGCAGTTTCTTTTCCACCCCAACCCCAATGGTTTGCACAGTCAGAAGCAATAAGGCTTGATTTTCCCCGGCGCTAGGACAGTGAGCTGTGCAGTCTGGTCTGGTGCTGGGAGCACTCCCTAGGTGTCCCTCCTGAATTTTCAAAATGTGTGACTGCACTTTCCACCAGGCTGCCACTGCCACTGCTGCTGCTGCCACCACACCGAATCCTCTCTGCCCTGGCTCCGCCCCTTCTACCTGTTTGGATGAGTATTTCTTCTTTATATCTTTGTATGTTGGACTTCCACGTAGCTCAATTTTCTGGATCTTTTGGTCGTCACTAGTTTTGAGATAGTTGTATTTCTTCTTAGTTGTGGAGGGAGACACAGCATGTCTGTCTAGGCCTCCACCTTGGCCAGAAGGCTTCCCGTGGTATTGCATGTGGGGAGAGGCAAAAGGCTTATCCCTTGGTTGCCTCCTGGAACCTTCGAACCTTAATCTCCTCTCCCCACCCCTCCACCTCTTCTTACCAGCCTTGTTCCTTACTCCCAGCACTGGCAGTGCTCCTGGTCAGGCCCAAAGTGCTCAGGAAGGAGTGTGGGGCCTGATCCTCCCCAGCTGCACAGGGGCCATACCTGACTGGCCTACACTGGTGTTGGCCATGGGAAAATAACAGCCACCATGGCTTCCACCTGGGAAGGGGTACTGCGCTTGCTGGGTCTGTGCAGGAGGCATGTATCATGGACAGGTGGCAGCTGCTGTGGCTTCCTGCCTGGGAAAGGGGTGTGGGCCTTGTCAGACTGTACCTCCCTGAACCTACTCTCTGGAGCCTCCCTGAGCCCACCTCCTGAGCCTCCCCACTATCCTCCTACCTGAAACCTGCTGAACATCTGGACAGGCAAGTCCTGGAGTGTCATGGCAGGGGGCACTCAGTATCCCTCTGGTTAGATCCCCAGCTCAGGAAATTCAGCCCCTAGACACAGACCTACCAGCCAGGGGATGGGAAAGTGAAAGTGCCATTTGCACATGCTCTGCCTTTTAAAGATCCCTCATAATCTCCCATCTTCCTGGTTTTGGGCACCAGCATTACGTGCCTTTGGTTTGTGTTATGTGCATCAGTCCTGATTGCCAGGGTGATGCACATGTGCACTGCCTTCAACACTTCTCCACCCATCCCCATTTCCAGGGGGGAGTTCCCTCCATTACAATTCCCCCTTTTAACACTCTGGACACTTGTAATCGTACAAGGGCAAATCAACAATGGTCTTATTCTCCTGTAACTACTTCCTGCTGACCAAGGGATGCAGTCCTACCTATCCCCCAGTCCAGAGGTCCTGAACAAAGGGGCTTTGGAGTAGAGGGGACCCTTTACACAAGGGAGAAGGATCTTGCAAAGTCCAGGTTAGTTGGTTGTCCCTGGAAAGCAGCATACATAATGTCCAAATGATGGCATTATTGGATGAGTTTACATCCTTGTAATGTTTTGGAGGTGATTATTTTGGCAAGAGGGTTAGAAGGGACAATCAGAACCATAACAAGTAAATGACAAAGGTAGGGACTAATTCTACATCTTCCTTGGAGGAAGATGTGCAAAGTATGTCACACCTGTCCAAAGCCCTATTGCTTACTATGCTCAACTAAAATTAGGCTTAGGGGAATATCCTGATATTGTCCTCTTTAACATATATGGACCTTTCTGTCCAAACTATTAAGGCAGAAAAGAGAACAGTTTTAAAGCAAAGCTGATAGGCTGACCCATACTTCACCAACTCAATCATTTAGTCTAGCCAAACCATTGAGTCCCAGGAGGCGGCGATGCAAGTGGGCTTCTCAAGGGAAGCCTACACTTTTTCTGAGTCCACAAGACTGTCTTTTGAGAAGATGTTCATTTGTAAGGCCTTTATTGGAATGATACTAAGCAGTGACCATTTGATATCATCAGATTAATCCAGTCCAATTCTCAATTAAAAACAAACTTTGAAGACAGTGAGCTGTACTAAAGTCTGATGATCACAACTGAGCATTGTGATTTTCCTTAAAACCTCATTTCCCTCCCTAAGATCACCCCCACTTGCCTCAAAATGACTGCCAATTTTTGATTTTGCTTCATCATTTGCAAAAAAACAACAAGAGCAGCAATGAACACATAGGCTTTTTTAAGTCTGCTTTGCTGGAACTTCCACAAGGAACCTTGAGATTGACTCTTAGGTCTTCGAGGCATAGAAGCCAAGCCCCACAATTCCTTAAGGATTTGCCTGCAGTACCTGCATTTCTCAAGTCCTTGAAGTTCCCATCATGTCTTAAGGTTCCTCCTTGCCATCTTTCCCTGGAAAGACTGCCATGAACCACACGACCAAACAAGGTACCAGACCATTTCTCCAGTGGGCTTTTGTTAGCTTCCAAAGTCAGTCTTAGTTCCTCAAGGCTTTCTGGTAACAACCAGAGCCCAGGCATGCCTTCTTCAGTCATGATATTCCAATCGAAGTCTTTGTTATTAAAATCATAATTTGAAATCAGTTTTATTGGTTTTGTTTAAAGGAAATTTTATATCTTTACTCATTAAGAATGCCAAATTCTAGAGGGATCAGGTAAGGATAAAAATATGAAGGAAAATCCTTATCCTTCCAATATCCACCAAAATTGCATTTCCATGCCTTATATCTTTTACTTTTCCACTTAATATGAAGTTTTAACTCTCCCTGGGAAACCTCAATTTTTAAAAAAACAGAAACAGAATAGAAATATCCAAAGCAAAAAGGCTGAATTACAAAAATAAAAATAAAAAATTAGAGGGGGCTAAAATTAGCATTATACTCTTGTCTCCCACCAACTGGTCCCACTAACTGGCCATACAGATAAGCTTTCTCAGGTCCCAAATGGCATGAAGCCCCAATTGCAGAGACATTCTCTCACCCCAGCTGGCTCTAACTGGCACCAGATAACATTTTCTAGGTCCCAAATGGCACAAAGTCCCAAACAGCAGAGATATGTTCTCACTCCAGCCAGATTCTACCTGGCACCAATGGCATGAAGCCTCAATGGCATGAAGCCCCAATGGCAGAAGCATTCTCTCACCTTCCAGTGTGTCCACTATCTCCTGGCAGAAACATAACCTCTCACTAACTTGTCTCATGGCAGAGACATGCTCTCTTACCCTAGCCAGCTCTAACCTGCAGCAGATTACCTTTCTTAGGTCCAAATGGCACAGAGCCCCAAACAGCAGAGACATGTTCTTATGCTAGCTGGTACTGCAAATGACCTTTACAAGACCCAAATGGCATGAAGTCCCAAAAGACAGAGACAGAGAATTCCCAGTGTAAACAAAACAGTTAAGTTTCTCAAGTCTTCAAAAGACCAGAAAGCAAAAAACAAATCTTAAAGCAGAGAATAACTCTATCCAACTACTGAAATTTCTTTCTGTTCAAAAATCAATTCACATCTTCCTATGGCCTCTACAACCTTCACAAGCCTTTTTTAAGTTTTCTATACACCTTACAACTTTCTACACACCTTCTACAACCTTCATAGACCTTCTTACTCACTTAGGGATAACCATAACTCACTTTCAATCCTTGTCTTTTTCAATAATGGAATGAACCACACCCAAACTCCATATCTGGCAGCTAAAAGTCCCTAAAACTGCAAATACATGAATAAAATAAAGGAACATTGTCACTTTGCATCAGGGCCCACTCTCTTCTTCTGAAATAGTAATTTCAAATCTCCTTCTGGAGTACAGGTCCAGCTTTCCTTTTCAGCATCAACCACAGCAGCAGGATTCAAATTCTCCTCAGGCAATGCCTGGTTTATTTGTGTGTGGTGGATCCAAGCCTTAATTCCCTCAAGCTTCAGAGAAGAATGTGTTGTCAACAGGACATCATAGGGACCAGTCCATCGGTCAGCTAACTGCTGTTCAGGTACTTGAGTCTTTAAAGTCTTTAGTAAGGCTCAGTCTTCTGGTTTGAACATGTGTAAGGGCTCATCAGATCAGTAGGTAGACCTGCAATGAGCAAACTTTGCAGAACGGTTAGTGTTTGCCTCAAATGTTGTACATATTGCTTAATTTTCCACTCATGTTCCAAATATGGGGGGCGGGTGTTCCCAGAACTGAGGTTTGGAAGGGTCTCCCATAAACTATTTCAAA
The DNA here is from genome assembly GCF_987537825.1 of Furipterus horrens. Taxonomy (NCBI): domain Eukaryota; kingdom Metazoa; phylum Chordata; class Mammalia; order Chiroptera; family Furipteridae; genus Furipterus; species Furipterus horrens. Next base: position 49,101,392 of record NW_028327182.1, read on the forward strand.
AGGGCTTAACTTAAGCCCACTTCTGGGTGCTACCTTACTCAGGAGCAAAGCAATGGGAAGTGCCTGGTACTGTTTCAAATGCATTTTCTAGTACATTTTTGCCAGGGTCTTCTTTATTTTGTGATTCATTTTCTCAATCTTTCCTATAGATTGAGGTCTCCAAGATGCATATAGTTTCCATCTTATTTGCAATGCCTGTCAAACCTTCTGGGAGATCTCCAAAGTGAATGATGGTTCATTGTCACTCTGAATACTGTGGGAAGTCCACACCTAGGAATTATTTTTTAAGTAGAATTTTTGCTACCTCAATTGCCTTCTCAATTCTAGTGAGGTATGCCTCTACCCATCTGGAAAAGGTAGCCACAAAAACTAATAAAATTTTGAAATTCCCTCTGGTTTCAGACATTTGCATAAAGTCTGCTTGGCAGTCCTCAAATGGGCCTAACCCTTTATATTGTACTCCCTGCGTTCTGTCTTAGGATTGTTGTTGGCACATATATGACAAGGTTGGGTAATCCTCTGGACAGTCCTTTGCAAATGGGGGCCCTTCAAATGTGGCCCAATGAGGTCCATTAAAGCACCCCTTCCATAATGGGTCCCTTCATGTAGGTGTTTGAGTATGGCATACAAGAGAGCCTCTGGAAGTAAGATCATATCAGGGCTGTTGATTTTCCATATAGAATTGGGATCAGTGTTAAGTGTACCCCCATTCACAGGCTCATTTCTCATGTCATTCCATGTAGTGAGGTTTAAATTTTGATAAGTCCAAGCAGGGGATCAAAACCCCTAAGCATGGCAGCCCTCCAGCTGCTTGTCTTTCTGCTTTATCAGCAGTTTGGTTTCCCTGGCTCATGTGGGAACTGTCCCTTCAGTGTCCTGGGCAGTGCATTTTGGCAGCCTGGTTAGGTAGATTCATTGACTACTGCATTCCCAGCTCATCATTGGCTGTTGTCAATGAAGCTGCTCCTATCTGTGCACAGCTCCCAGTTTGGTGCTACCAATGGTTTGTCCAGTATATCTAACCTGCTGACTTTTTCTCCCTGTCTGGGAGCAGAGTGGCTGGATTCAAAGTTGTTGTAGTCTGCAAGGTAACATTTGGGTTATCCAACTGAGTGGCCTTGTATTTCCCCATGCTCCCTGACAGCAGCCAATATCATCCTTTCCGTTCCAACAGAGTTGGTATCTGGTATGGTACCAATACTCAAGTAGGTTGCCCCAAAGGTAACTTCTCAGCTTCCTGTAAGATGTCACAGGTAGCTTTCACTGCTCAAAGACATGGTGGCCATCCCTTTGTTGTGCGATTCAACTTCTTTGACAGATAGGCTGTGGGGCTAGGGATGTTTCCCAGAGCCTGGGTTAGTATACCCAGTCTAATCCCTTGCCTTTCATGAACATACAATTTAAAAGACTTCTGGAAATTGGGCAATCCTAGTGCAGGAGTTGAAACCAGCTTTCCCTTCAAAGTATCAAATGCCACCTGACAATCCCTTATCCGTTTGAAAGGTTCAGAGTCCAGTCCTTTCAAGGAATCATACAGCGGTTTTGCTATAAGTCCAAAGTCTGGAATCCAAATTTGTTAGAACATTATAATCCCTAACAACCCATGAAGCTACCTTCAGTTTTCTGGGATTTTCAGTGTTTTCTATTCACCATGAAGCTCCTAGTGCTTTGTTTCAGTTGAAATCCCAGGTACGCAAATCTAGGTCTTGTGAGGAGATACCTTATATCCCCTTTTTGCCAAATGACTTAGGACTGTGATGGTGTTGAGCAAACAGTCCTCACAGGTGCTGCTAGTTATCAATATGTCATCTACATATTGCAGAAGAACTCCTGACTTCAACTGAATATCCCTTAAGTCCTTGGCTACTACCTCACCAAATATAGTTGGGGAGTTCTTAAATCCTTGTGGCAGCACAGCCCAGCAGTACTGGAGTGTGACTTTTGTTTCTGGGTCCTGCATTCAAAAGTGAACAGTAGTTGAGCCTATTCATCTATTAGGATGCAGAAAAAGGTATCCTTCAAGTCTAGGACTGAAAACCATTTGCTAACTCCAGACATCTATAGAATATAAGAGTTGGGCACCATAGGATGAATGTCCTGAACCATGTCCTTTATGGCTCTTAGATCCTTTGCAAATCAATATTTACCCAAGTAAGGCATTTTGACTGGCAAAATGGGAGTATTATAGGGTGATTGGCATGGCCAAATTAGTCCCGATTTTAAGAACTTCTGCAATACTGGCTGAATTCTCTCTAAAGACTACTTTCTGAGGAGGTACTGTTTCTCCCATGGGATCCTCACCCCCTCTTTTAGGTTAACTTTTATGGATTGGATGTGAACTGCTTTACCTGGGGTTCTATCAGCCTGAATGGTTTGGTTGAACTGTTCATAGATCCCAGGTGGAAAGAGTTCATCTCTGGGACCTTCTGAGTAAGTCAGGAGTGCCTGGAGCTGGAGAGCATGTGCCAGTGGGACCGCTATATATAGTTGCTTCTTTTAAGGAGAAAGTTATTTGGGCATGCAATTTGCAAAGTAAATCTCAGCTCAGCAATGGAATAGGGCAGTCTGGCATGTAGAGAAAATTATGTATGACCTTTGGATCCCCGAGGTGTCATTCTAGGGGTTGAAGGAATGCCTGTTTTTGTAATTGTCCAGTCACTCCAGTGACCATTACTGTATCTGAACTTTCCTTGGTTACTTTGTATTCAGCACTTAGTATGTAGCTCCTGTAGATACAAGAAAATCAATTTTCTTGTTCCCCACCATCAGCTGTACCCAGGGCTCCTGTGGGGAAATAGTAATAGCTCGGGAGATGTCCAAGAGAGCCCCTGGGGCTCTCCATTCATCATCATGCTCCCCTTGCCTTTTTAGCATTTCCCAGTGAGGAATTCCATCCCTATTTTCCCTTTTGAATTTTGGACACTCTTTTCTCCAACCACCTTCCTCCTTGCAATAGGCACATTGATTGGTGCCTAGTGGGTCTTTCCTCCTCCCCCTCAGGTTTAATCTCTTCTGATTTCCCCACTCTGTTTCTAAGAACAATATGGCCTTTCTAACTTCCTTGCTTCTCAGGCATTGTAATTTTTAAAAGCTATGTCCACCAACTGGGAGAGACTTATTCCCAATGCCCAATCTAAATGCTGGAGTTTCTTTCCGATATCCAGGGCACTTTGCCCAATAAAGATCATGTTCACCATTTGCACATTTTCTGGTGCCTCTGTGTCAGCATCAGTGTGCTTTCTATATGCTTGATAGATCCTTTCTAAAAATTCAGAAGGACCCTCATCTGATTTTTGTTGAATAGCCAGTACCATATTCAGGCTCTTTTGCTTGGGCACCGCTTTCTTAAGTCCTTCCAATATGCACTTTCCAAAATGCTTTAGGAAGCCTCGGTCCCCACTATTTGGGTCCCAGTTGGGCTCCATCAAGAGTATTGCCCCAGCTGGATTTGGAGTCCCAGTGGGATTCTCCTGCTGGAGGCACTGAGCTTCTTCAGTAGCCTTGTTTATAGCCAGCCTGCTTCCATCCACCATATAAGCAGGATGTTAAGGAGAACCTGTGCATCTGCCCAGTTTGGATGGTGAGTGGCAAAAATGGAGGTAACAAGAGCTGTCATTTTCTGAGGATCATCCTTATATGAGGGGTTAGAATTCTTCCAATTCAGTAAGTCTGAAGCAGAAAATGAAGTATGGGCCCAATAGGAGCCAGTGGACTGGCCTTCCTAATTTACTCTACCTATAGGATACTGCCTCAAAGAAAACTGTCTTGCTCTGCATAAGAATGCTCCCTGGCCAAATTGGGTGCTCTGATGGGTCTTTGAGGGGGAGACTCATCAGTCATACAGGAGTGGGGCCATTGGCCCTGTGGGCCCTACTTCAGGGGCAGCTAGTGGGGGGTGTTGGGGGAGGTCTTCCTGCTACCAACTCTGAGTACCACTGGCTTCAGGGCATTAACAAGATTTATGTCCTTATTCTCCTTTTCTTCCTATGTCTTTCTTTCAGGGAGAGGTTTTGAGGCCACTTCCCTTCCTGCACCATGAAGTAGTTCTCTGTCCCTGGTCAAACCCTATTATGCAACAACATAAATGGCTTCCCATAATGGACTTCATCTCTTTGTCTAACCATTGGGAATATAATTCCAATTGCATGATGGTACAATAACTTAGGGAACCATTTATGGCCCATTTTGCCCACAGTCTAAAATATACATAGTCCACAGAGTATTACAATAATAAACCAATACCTCCTTAAGCAGTGGATAATGACTGTACATAGTCCAGCCCACTAAAATTCTACCCAGTGGGCTCCCTCCAGTAGTGAATACAGAATAGCCCCTGCTGGCCCAGACATACAGGCCAAAAGCTATGACAAGAAATATCCAGGCAAAATGGGAACATATAAGCAGAATTTGACCCCCCAGCTCCATTATTCCAAACAAGTGCTCACAAGCAAGTTTTCTGCCAACCAATCTAACAAATAGTGTCCTCCAAGCAGTCGCTTTCCCAAAGTTCAACCAGTTCTCACCTAGACCCCTTTTGGGGTTCCAAAACTCAGGTGATTCTCACCCCTTTGTAGAGTCTATACCCTTCCCAGACCTGTTTCCTTCCCACCTGCTAGGCACATTTAAGCAGCCTCTGCCTTGAGTGAGCATGCAGAGAAATTCCTGGAGATTGGGAAACCCCAGTCCCACTCTCTCATGCCTGGGTGGGGGGCAGAGTTGACTTACCACAGCAGCTAGGGCCACAAGGTGGGTGCCATTACTGTTGCTGTATAGCCACATGGGGTTCTGCTGCCTGCCACCCATAAACTCCAGAGGCAGAGGTTTGGTGAAAAAGGAAAAGGAGTTTTTTAGTTAAAGGAGTATTTTATTTTGGAAGAATAAGAGGCTTTTGCTTCAAAGCCCATTTCCTTTAAAACACCCAAATGCAAATAACCCCATCAACCCTTGCCACCTCAGTGCAAGGATGTGCCTGGAATGCTTTCTCCCATTTAAATACACTGTCCTTTGGAAAATACAGATGGCTTAGCTGGTTCCTAGTCATAGTTCAGCTCCAGGTGTCCTTTGAGATCTGTGTGTGCTGGGCCATACTGGCAGCTGCCCACTGGCCCAGTGCTTGCGCCCCACCTCTCCAGCCATTGGCTGGCTGGTGCATCCCCGCACCTGGCCAGGCAGGTTCAGGCAGGGCAGCACAGCGCCAGCCTGCCACCACCACCCCTTGCACAGCAAGGCTCCCTGACCCCCAGGCTAGTGAGGGGAAAGGAAGAGCTTCCACACACACTCGATTTTGAATCTTTCGCCCCCAAATCCCTTGCGAGGCAGAAGTGGTCATATTCTCAGGCAATCTTGGCGGGCTCTACCACTCGCATCCGCAGGTCCCTGCCCCTCCTCCAGCCACCATGACCTGGAAGCAGATAGGAAGGTTTTCTTCGGGTGCCGAAGCCCAGCGTCTTTGCCCAAGGCGTGGGTAGTGTGCCCAGTTTGTTTACCCTCAGTGGGCCCATGTCGTGCCCCGCTGTGGCTGCAGTCTCCTGCCCTGGGGTTTCCCATGGCCCTTCTCCCTTCTCTGGGGAAGGCAGGCCCTCGGATCTCTGCATTCCCTCCCTGTGTCCTGCGAGCGCAGCTTTCCGACGGGGTCGGGTTTCCCCACTCCCCAGTGATCCAGTCAGACCCCCGTTACACCTGTTCCTCACTTTCCACTAGATTCTCAAACTTACAGTTGAATGCTCACCTCCTGAGCACCTTCTAAAATATGTGGATCCTCCTCAGCGCGCTGCAGCCGCTTTGCTTCCCTGCAGAGCCGCCTGAAGCCCTGTTCCCACAGCAACCAGGGGCGCCGCTCAGTGTCAGCCCGCTCCAGGCCCAGGGGCTGCATCTGCCAAGGAGCCCACAGTCTCTGGGACTCACAGTGGGCCTGCGGGCGACGGCAGGCCCATATAGAAAAGTCCTGAATACATTGTTAGCTAGCTGGATCCAGCAATGTGTTTTAAAATGCACACTCACCACAACAGCTACAGTTGAAAACACTTATAACTCCAAATGTTGACAAGAATGTGAAACAACTGGAACTCACATATATATTGATAGGGTGTTTTGGAATAAGATCTGGTGGTTTCTTGTAAGGTGAACAGGCAACTACCCCATAACCCAGAATTCCCAGTTCAAGATGTTAACGCAAGAGAAATGAAAACAAATGTCTACAAAATAACTTGTACAAGAATGTTCATAGTAATTTTATTCATGATACCAATAAAAGGAAACACGTCGTGTCGACCAATGGGAGACTAGATTATCAAACTGTGGTATATATATGAGACAGAATGCCACTCAGCAATAAGACAGAGACATGGTGAATCTCAAAACTCTTAAGTTGATTGAAAGAAGCCAGACACAAGGGTATGTACCATGCAATTCACTGTACATAAATTTCTAGAACAGGCAAAACTAATTTGCAGTGGGAAAAAAATCGAAGATGTTTTTACCTCTGAGGAGGTGGGGACTGGGCAGTGACATGAGGGAGCTTTCTGGGATTATTGTTCTGCGTTTCCATTGGGGTTTCAGTCACATGGGTTTGTGCATTTTATAAAGCCATTGTGTGTAAATTTTACCTCAAATGAAAATGAAGGACTACTCAGAAATATAAAACTCTAGTTAATGATACACATGCTGAAACATTCAGGGGAAAGGGACCTAAACTTTGCAACCTATTTAGAAATAAAATATGCACAACATAGTGACTATAGACAACAGTACTGTGTTATAAATTTCAAAATTGCTAAGAGAACAAATGTTCATAGTTATCATCACATACAAAAAAATTTATGTGAGATGATAGTGGTGTTAGCTAGTGCTATGAATGTAATCATATTGCAATATATAAAGATATCAAAACACATTGTACACTTTAAACTCATACAATGTTATCTGTCAATTATCTCAATGAAACTAAATTTTAAAAAATTAAAAATTAAATAAGATGAATTGATGGATGGCTAGAGGGATGGATTAATGGATGGATGAGTGAATAGTATGTGGTAAAGTATGTTTAAAAAATATTAATATAAATAGTGTAAAATAGTAAATTAGTAATGTATTAATATAACTGATGAATTTATATGGTTTACTGTAAAATTTCACTTTTCTCTATGTTTGAAAAATTTTCATAATAAAATGTTGGGAAATCTTGATCAAATATGGTTTATCCCAGGATTTCAAGGAAGGTTTAACTTTAAAAAGTTGATCAATTCACATTAATGAACTAATGGGAAAAAATCTATGCTGAAAAAATATTTGAAAAGGTCAGCACTTTCTTTTATTTTTTTAAAGTATATTTATTGATTATGTTGTTACAGTAGTCCAAATTTTTTCCCCTTTGCTCCCTTCTGCCCAGTACCTCATTTCCCTCCAGCAATCCCACTCCCCTTACTTCATGTCCATGGATCGTGCATATAAGTTCTTTGGCTTCACCCTTTCCTATATTTTTCTTAACATCCCCCTGTCTAGTTTGTACCAACTGATTATGCTTCTTAGTCCCTGCACCATTCCCCATTTCTCCCCCTCCCCCTTCCCAGCTGATAACCCTCCAAATAATCCCCATACCTATGATTCTGTTCCTATTCTGGTTTGCTTACTTGAATTTTGTTTTTAGTTTTTAGATTCAGTTGTTGATAGTTGTGAGTTTGTTGTCATTTTAGTGTTCATAGTTATGATCTTTTTCTTAAATAAGTTCCTTTGACATTTCATATAATAATGGCTTGGTGATGATGAACTCCTTTAGCTTCACCTTGTCTGGGAAGCACTTCATCTGCCCTTCCATTCCAAATGATAGCTTTGATGGATAAAGTTATCTTGGTTGTAGGTTGCTTTTCATCACATTGAATTCTGCTTGCCAGTCCCTTCCTGCTTGTAAAGTGTCCTCTGAGAAATCAGTTGATAGTCCTATAGGCAACCCCCTGTAGGCAACTCTCTGCCTCTCTCTTGCTGCTCCCAGGACTCTGTCTTTATTATTCACCTTTGGAATCTCAGTCTTTACGCACCCTGGTGTGGTCCCCTCTGGGTCCAGCTTGCCCGGAACCCTCCATGCTTCCCTGGACCTGTATGTCCGTCTCCTTCACAAAATTTGGGAAGTTTTCCTCATTTTTTTCAATTCTTGCTTCCTCATTCTGCACTGGTTGACTGTTGTTTTTTTTCTTTTTCTTTCTTATGATCCAAATCATTGATTTGAACCCGGTTTCCTTCCCTTCACCATTGATTTTGTGTGGATTTTCCTTCATTTCACTTAGCATAGCCTTCACTTCTTCTCTTATGCATTTAACATACTCAAACATATCTGTCAAGCCTGTGAGCATCTTTATCACCAGTGTTTTGAATTCTGTGTCTGTTAAGTTGGCTATCTCCTCATTGCTTAGTTCTCTCACTGGAACCTTGATCTGTTCCCCCTTTTGGGCCATACTTCTCTGTCTCCTCATTCTGACAGGCTCCTGTGTTTGTTTGCCTTTGAATCTCAGGTAGAGCTGTCACTCCTGTTATGTTGTAAGGGGTGGAGCCTTAGGGATTAGTCAGTACAGGGCTACCTGTTGTGGTGCTGTATGTGGGGGAGGGGTCTGAGAGGGAACAATGCCACCTGCCCGGCACTCGCCCCCCTTCCAGGCACCTCTCCCACCTCCGCACCAGACTGGCACCCCTCCAGCTGCTGCCTTGGCAGTCATTCCCAGAGTGGGTGAGTCTGCGGATGTTCTAGAACCGTGGGGGCCTTTTAAACATGCAGACTCTGCTGAGACTGGCAGTTTCTGCCTCCACACCAACCCCCACCAGTCTGCACAGTCAGAAGCAATGAGGCTTGATTTTCCCCAGTGCTGGGACCATGGGCTTCGAGGTCCAGTGAGGAGCTGGGAAAGCCCCCCCAGGTGCCCCTCCTGACTTTTTAAAACATGTGACTGCGCTTTCTGCTGGCCTGCCTCTGCTGCCGCCACTGCTGCTGCCATCACACCACATCCTCTCTGCCCTGGCTCCACCCCTCCTACCTATCTGGATGAGTATTTCTTCTTTATATCTTTGTTTGCTGGACTTCCATGCAGCTCCATTTTCTGGAACTTCTGGTTGTTTCTAGTTTTGAGGTAGTTGCATTCCTTCTTAGTGTGGAGGGAGACGCAGTGTGTCTGTCTATGCTTCCGTCTTGGCTGGAAGTCCAAGGTCAGTACTTTTTAAAGGCTTTCAGAAACTTAGGATTAAGGAGAAGTTTTCTTAACTGATAAAGATAGTCTTCAAAAAACCTACAACATTTTTCTAATGCAGTTGGAAACATTCTTTTTTGTGATCAAATACAAACAAGGATACCTACCCCTCCATGACTCTTCACTGGAGCTTAATGTTTTTCCCACCTCAATCAAACACAAACAAGGAATAAGCTACCTAAGAGCCAAAAGAAAGGAATTAACCTGTCATTATTTTTAGGAATAAAAATTAAAAAAAGACTGATATCTATATGAGAATCCTAAATAATGAATAGACAAACAATATCAACAACTACAAAATAATAAGAGGTCTCAGTAAGATTCCAGATAAAAGATCAACATACAAAAACACTAGCATTTCTCTACATTGGTAGTAACTAATTAGAAAAAGTAATTTAAAAAAATAATATGCCATTCATGTGAGAAACAAAATCTCTCAAGGATCTAGGAATTAGTCTAACAAAGAAATCAGAAAACTTTTCAGAAAATGATTAATCTTTATATAAGAACATAAAACAAGGTGAATAGAAGAAGAAATATAATATATTCATTGATAGGATGACTCAATATATATATGTTCTTTTATCCCCACTCAAAGATATGCTGATTGATTCTAGAGAGAGAGGAAAGGAGGGAGAGGAATATCGATTATTTGACTCTTGTACACGCCCCAACCAAAAACTGGACCTGCAACCTAGGCATGTGCCTTGACTGGGAATCAAACCCATGACCTTTTGCTCTGCGGGATGATGCTCCAACCAACTGAGCCACACAAGCCAGGATGGTGACTTAATATTTTAAAGATGGCAGTTCTGCTCTTAATCTTCAGAATAAATTTAATTCCAATCAAAATCTCACCAGCATGTTTGAAGGATGTAATTAACATATTCCAACATTGATGTGGTTGAACAAAGGGAAACAAAATACTAGTTAATTTTTGGAAAAAAGAACAAGGCTAAGGGCTCACTCTACTAAACACTAGACCTCTATGAAGCCATAGGAATAAGACAAACAGTGTGATCCAATCATGGAGAAATGACTTTGAAAGAAGCTTCACCTCTGGAAAAAGGATAGAGTTTAGCAGATGTGTTTGGAAAACTGACTCATTATGTGTAAAAAATTCTTTGCACAAGGTCACTTCAGATGGATAAAGTCCTAGGTATAAAAGATAAAGCTACAAAAGTTTTATTAACAAAAGAAAATGTGGTACATCATCATAGAGCAATAGAAAACTTTTAAAATTATACCTGGCATTTTCATCTATATCCAGAAACTAAGGGATTTAGCTACATCAGAATTAAAGATATAAGCATATATAAAAGTATAAAGCAAATAAAGATAAGAAAAGCCCACAGGGTAGAGAAGATATGTGCATTAGCTAAAACTTACTGATTAATTCAAAATAGAAAAGGAAATGGTACAACTGAAAACATTGAGAGAAGGGGAAACATTAGTGGTCAACCCACGCATGGAGATTTTCAAACTCGATGGTAATCAGAGTAAGGCAAATTTAACAAAAGAGTGTCCACCTCACATCCAACCAATCTGCATAAATTTGAAAGTCATATGACACCCAGTGTGGCTGTGAAGGGGACAAGACCCCATATCTTCTAAAAGGAGATGTAGACAAGTTCTGGCATATAAAGCAAACTGGGCAGAGCTTAGTGAAACTAACTGTGTTTACTCTGTTGCTCATCATCTGCTCTGGAGAACTGTTCCCAGCTCCTTGTAGGGAGTGATGGGGATACTTGTCTCAGTCTTCCTTGTGCAGGTGGACAGTTGCTGTCTGGCTGGGGGGAGGTGGGAGATTGTGGTGAACACATACTAACTACAGAAACACACAACAGTGAGAGGCAATTAGGTGTTGCTGCTGCAAAGTGGGCATACCTTTAAAAACATACTGTTGAGTGAAAAATATGTGAAGCCATGTGAACTCAACAGAACAGGAATGAATTAAACACACATACAACACACATGGGGGAGAGGCAAGGAGCATGAGCTGTGGACAGTAGGGCACCTCCACTCTGGAATGGTATAACCCTGGGCTCAAACTGGACCTCTAGTGGATGGTTCCAACAGGTGAAAAAGAGCCAAGGGCCTTGTTTCATCGGCAACAGACTCCCATTCTTATCCTCATCTGCCTCCCATCTTAGTGTGTCTCTTAGCTAGTTCCCCACATTTTCTAGATTCTTTACATTTTCTACATTTTATAGAGGAGGAAACTGAGTCACAGATCTATCAGATAACCTTCCCAAAGTGACAAAGCTGTTAAGTGTTAGAGCTGAACTTTGAAGGAGGGTTGGCTGCTCCACATTTGGTTCTTAGATGCTGTTGTCCGCCACCTGAGGTGGGTGAAGAAAGCAGGATCGATGGGGACATTAAGGAGACATAAGGGTCTCAGAGTGGGGTCAATGAAAGACATTGGGAGGCAGGTATCATTTTGTACTGGTAGGGGACAGACAGGCATGGGGAGATGTGGGAAACAGATAGGTTTGGTTTAAAAGACTTTGACCACTGTGCGGAGCCACCCCCCACTGGGCCCTTAGCCTGCAGGCAGGTTGTTTTCCAGGCCTGCTCTGAATCCCACCCTCCAGGAGATTTCAAAGACAGAATAGAAATACAAAGTGGCTTTTAAGGAAAAGGGAACCTGCTCTGTTTTTTTCTAAACAGCCTTAAATTCTTGTCAGTAGGATGTGAAAAAACAGAACGACTGAGCAAGAGTAAATGTTTTGAACTTGTGTAAAATACCTGGGCGTCTCAACCCTGTATTAATCTGCATTTCCCTTTGTTATTACTCACAACCATTTGATGAGGGGCTGCATGTTTTCCTTATGCATTTCCCATGTAGATAAAAACCCTGGCTAATAAAGAAACAAAGGCAATTTTCCTCAGACAAATCCCCCTCCCTTCCTTCCTCAGATGGTGAGTGTCTGAGTAGTTTCTTCATGTATTCCAAGGGACCCAGAGTCTCCCTCAGGTTGCGCCCAATGTGGGGCATGAGGAAGCGCTGAAGTGCTACCGGCTCTGAGCCAAGGATTGTGGACAGCATGCCTAGGGAGGGGGAAAAATTGGCCAAATCATCCCGAACGAAGGGACAGCGGCACTGCTCCTTTGGTAAGGCTGCTGGCATGCTTAGTTAAAGGAAGGGAGCTTCCTTTTCTTCTCTAAAATTTCTCCTCTTCTAAAAATGTCTCAGCTATTCTGTTCCTATCTATATGCTTACATTCATTTTCACTCTCTCTCTTCTCTCAAAAAATTGCCACAACACCACGTGCACGGAACAAGTAGTTAATATCCCCGCTAGGGATACTCGCTGATGAACGAGTCTCCTGTGACAGGATAAGCTGGAACGTGGACCAGGACAGAAACACTACTTTTCCCGCCAGCCGGAAGACAAAGTCCATGCAATGCTAGGCACACTGTAAAAACAATCACAGCCCCATCCCAGTGGCGCTTCCCAACTTAGGATTTATATATGAGAGAGAGAGAGCTAAATAACTTTTTTTCATAAAAATTCTGTTTCTATTTTCTTTCTATATTGGGAATGGGTCTTTCTAAAAAAACAGGATGTTTATTTCTGTCAGCTCTTTCAGTTTTTAAAAACTGCAGGATGTCAGGTAGAAAAAAAAGAATTTACACAGTCTATTACAAGCCATGAATATACACTGTCTGTGTAACAGAAACAGGGGTGTTCCAAAAAACCCCAGAGTTTGAGGCTGGGGGATGGGGAAAAGGAAGCAGCTTTCAGGATGCCTCCACATGCCTGAGGCTGGTAGCTAGTGTCTTTCTTATGCAAAATGGCTTTAATGCATCCAAAGCCTCAGGTAGATGGGAGGGGACTTGGACCAGGGAATGGTATGGAGAAGGCACACATCCTGCATGAGGTTCTGTGAATGGTCAGAACTGGTTACCGCATCCACTACATCAGAGGACGTAGTCAGGGATTTAAAAATAAGCGGCAGACATTTTAGCCAGGCTGACTGTGCGGATTTAACTGAGGCTGAGGCTGACTGTGGGGATTTGACTGGGAACAGACTGGCCATGTGGATTACAAAAGGACTAACTGTGCAGTTTACAAGGAGGCTGAGAATCCACGAGGTTCTGGATTAAAAGCTGGTGGACCCCATAACACAGACGAGGTCTCCCCAATAGGATTGAATGATTGGCAGCTACTGGTAAAGCTGAACTGTGTTTGGAAAGTAGGGAAAGGGTTTTTCTGACTTTTCTAAAGCTAGCCTGTTTCGGTAGGGGGGAGGCAAGGATATGTGTTTATGGGTGTTTTAAAGAACGTAAGACTTAACAACAGAAATCCGCAAATAACTAAATCTATATAAATGCTAAATAAACAATTCTTTTTCTTTTCACTAAACTCTGGTATTGAGAGTTATAATTTTGGCGGTGGGCAATCAGGCCCCTAACTAACGAGCCCGTGGGTTTGTTTTCAATTGGAGCAGCCCAGGAATTCTGTAACATCTGTGGTTCCCAGATAAAGGGTCATATGATTTAGAGGTTTGGGAAGCAGTAGGACAAAAACTTAAATGTCTCCAAGAAAACAGGATCCCCATAGGTCATCAGAATTTAGTTACTTGGGGTGTAATTTGTACAGTTTTAACTCCCCTGCATATGCCTTCAATAAAAACTAAAAGCAAAGTAAGTGGGGAGAAAATTTCCAGTTTGGAGGATAACAACGCCATCTCAAATATTCAGGAGAAGGAAAAGGAGAAGTTAAATACCTATGATGAAAACTTTGCCAAAAGAAGCATTAGATCCGCCACCCACAGGGGTGGCGGAAGCTAGGATCACTCTGCTCATGGAGACTCTCCTGCCCTGGGACAAAGAACCTGAAAGCTGGCCCATGCCAGCACCAGCACCAGCGCCCCCGCTGCCACCACCCACCACTGCTGCTAGTTAATGAAACCCCCACAGCTATGCATAGCTGCCTCCAGGAAGCGGCAAAAGTTGGGGATTGGAACACTATTTCAGCTTTCCCCATAATCGTGAGACAAGGCCAGAAAAGACAAGTAACTTATGAGTCCTTGCCTTTTGAAATATTTAAAAAACGAAGGAAGAGTGTTCAAGAAAACGGGATCCAGTCCCCTTTTACATCTGGAATAATTGAGGCAATAACAGAGGGGTACACTATGACTCCCTGTGACTGAAAAAGTTTAGTTAAAACCATTCTCACTCCAGCCCAATACACAATTTGGCTGACTGAATATACTGACCGCTGCAGTCAGCAAGCAGCAGTAAATGCAGACCACCAAATTCCTATTGCATTTGAAATGCTCACCAGCACTGGCGCCTATGACACCGCCAACATGCAAGCTGTTTTAAATCCCCAGGTTTTTGCCCAGTGCTCGGCAATCACCTTCAAGGCATGGAAGCAAGTCCCGAAATCCAACATCCACAATCCCAACTCACATGTTAACATTTGCCAAGGGACCACAGAAGTGTATATGAATTTTATAGATAGATTGCAACAAGCAATTCAGAGGCAGGTAAAAAGCCAGGAAGTGGCTCAGACCTTATTGCTTCAGTTAGCTTATGAAAATGCCAATAATGATTGTAAAAAAGTGCTAACCCCAGTAAGATTTACTTTTACTAACATAGGGCAATATTTAAAAGCATGCCAAAACATAGGGACTGAGGAACACAAAGCTACCTTGCTAGCCGCTGCCATTTCTACAAATCAAAAATGCTTTTGGTGTGGCAAGTCTGGCCATATACAGTGAAAATGCCGTTCTGCGCCTAAAAATTCAGAAAATTTAAAAGCTTCTAATCAGCTATGCCCACATTACCAAAAAGGAAAACACTGAGCCAATCAGTGCCAATCAAAATTTGATAGACAGCGACCTCTCAAAACAACAGGAAAACAGACAAGGGGATGCGAGCTCCAGCATCCCAACTCACAACAGAAGCTCTCCTGAGACAGACAGACAGTCATTTTGGACGCAGGGAAGTGCTGAGTAGCAGAATTTGGCGCTGCAGCAGGAGGAAGCACAGGAATGGAACTGGCCAACACCCGGGAATTAATCTTAAAGAAACAGGATCAAATTTCCCTAGCTCCTTCCTGAGGCCATTGCCTCCTATGGGGGGCCATTGCCTAAAGGCACAGTAGGACTAATTATGGGAAAATCCAGTGTTACTAATAAAGAAATTTTAGTTCAACCAAATATTACGGATTCAAACTATGAAGAAAAAATTGAAATAATGCTGCAAGCTTCAGGATATCATGTTATCCCTCCAGGCACCTGTATAGCACAGCTCCTTCTCCTCCCCTGTATAGTACCCAAAACGCAGGATGCTATACAGAAAGAGGGGAATGTTGGAAATGCAAACAATTAATCTGTTTTTTGGGCAACCTCTATTAAATTAAATAAACCTATAATTTAAGTTAAAATTAAGGGTATAATCTTCCCCGGGCTATTAAATACTGAAGCTGACAGTTCAGTGATTTCTAACCAATTCTGGCCCTTAATAGAGGCTGATACTTCCCTAACAGGCACAGGGGGTCTCACCCAGCCTAAGAAAAGCACCTAATTACTCTGGTGCTATGGCCCAGACGTCCAAGAGGGGCATATTCAAATCTAGGTCCTCCTGACCTCATTAAATATATGGGGAAAAGACCTTCTTGCTCAATGGAAAATGAAAATTACCCTACCACATTTTCCCTAATGGCCACTGTCCCAATATCTCCCCTACCTCTCACCTGGCTTAAAGACACACCGATGTGGGTTAATCAGTGGTCACAAAAGGGGGAAAAATTAGAAAAACTTCATTAAATAGTTCAACAACAACTTGATGCAGGGCATATAGAACCTTCTAATAGCCCCTGGAATACTCCAATCTTTGTAGTTCCTTAAAAAATCTAAAAAATGGAGACTTGTACATGACCTTAAAAAATTAATAAAATTCTTCAGCCAATGAAAGCTTTACAACCAGGCATCCCTAACCGAGCCTACATCCCTAAAGACTGGCTAGTTTTAGTCATAGATTTAAAAGACTGTTTTTTTATAATACCTTTAGCAAAAAAAGATAAAAAGCAATTGGTTTTCTCCATCCCAGTACTTAATAATTCTCAGCCACTGCAACAGTTCCAGTGGAAAGTCTTGCCACAAGACATGCTAAGTAGTCCTACTATCTGTCAGCTTTTTATACATCAGGCTTTACAGCCCACTAAAAAGCAGCATCATTATATAGACAATATCATTATATAGACAATATTCTAGTTGCTGCCCAATCTCAAGGACAATTAACTAATACCTTTGCTCATTTACAGCAATCTATAGCCCAAGCAGGCTTACACATTGTACCTGAAAAGGTACAACAGTCAATGCCTTAAAAGTATTTAGGTTATATGCTCTCTCTCATAAAACTATTTGGCCTCAAATAATTCAAATTATTCCACCAAGGCCCTTAACTCTTAATAATCTCCAACAGTTGATAGGCACTATTAATTGGATATGGCCTAGCCTTGGCATTACTACCCATCAATTGATTCATCTTTTTAACATGTTAAAAGAAGACTCTAATCTTAATTCTCCCCAAACCCTTTCTCCACAGGCATTAAAAAAGTTAAACCCTGTCAATCAACATATTAGTAACTGGCAGCTAGAAAGAATTAACCCTCAGTATCCTGTCAGGCTCTTCTACTTTCCAACCTTAGGTACTCCTACTGGGTTAATGAGCCAATTACAGCCACACCTAAACATAATCAAATGGCTATTTCTCCCTCATCAGCTTCAACGCACTATCACCACTTATATAACAGCTCTTTACCACTTAATTGTAAAGGGCCATGAAAGGACTCAGTAACTTCTTGACTAAAACCCAGCAGTCATTCATGTTCCTCTTATGCAGCTTTATTTACAGCAAATATTTAGTCAGTCTTTAGAATTTCAATATGCTATGGCTGATTATACAGAAAAAAATGAACTCAGCCTTCCTTCTGACAAGCTTTTGCAAAATATTCCAAAATTAAACATTCAACTAAAGAATAAATTAAGCCAGACACCAATATCGGAAGCAAAGACGATATTTGTAAATGGGTCAGGAAATTCAGGCAAAGCTGCCATTACCTGGCAAGAGGACCTAAAATGAAAACATTGTGTCACCCATGGACACTCAACTACACAACGGACAGAGCTTGAAGGAGCCATTATGGCTCTGCAGCAGTGGCCCCATGAGCCCTTAAATTTAGTTTGTGATTCAGGGTATACTGTATATACTATTATTCATCTAGACCAGCCACTAATTAAGGGGTCTCTTAATCCTCAATTACTCAATGTGTTTTTGTCTTTGCAAAACCTATTGGATAAAAGGGAGCACTGTTTGTTTATCACCCATATTTGCTCCCATACAGGCCTTCCTGGCCCTATGGCAGTAGGCAACAGTCAAGCTAACACCTTAGTAAGCGTCATATCTACCTTTCAAAAGGCAGTTGCCTCGCATCAGTTTTATCATCAAAACAGTCATACACTTCACCAAGAATTTAGCCTCCATGCTCCCAGGCTAAGCAAATTATTAGAAAATATGCAGACTATCAGGCTATGGGCAAGGCACCCCCCAGCACAGGTGTAAACCCTTGGGGACTAGCTCCATGAATAATTTGGCAAACAGATGTCACTCATTACCCTCCTTTTGGAAAACGTAAACATATTCATATTTCAATTGACACCTATTCTGAAACATTACATGCCACTACTCTTGCAGGAAAGTCAGCAAAGCATATTCAGACACACTGGCTCGAGGCATTCAACTACTTAAAATGTCCACAACAAATAAAAACTAATAATAGACCAGGCTATGTAGCTCATTCTACCCAGAAATTTTTACAAAGATGGGATGTTAAACATAAAACAGGCATTCCTTATAATCCCACAGGCCAGACCATTGTGGAAAAAGCTCATCATACTTTTAAAAATCTTCTCAAAAAAAAGGGGGGGGGGCTATGCAGTCCTCTCCCCAAAATTTAACTATGTTAGCAGTGTATACTTAGAATTTTTTAAACTGTGATGAGTCTCTTACTTCAGCTATTGAAAGGTATTTTTTGCCATTGTTAGAAATAAGGATATAGTGACTCCCAAACCAGTAAAAAGTCATTAGTAACAAAGGGCAAATGTAATTAAAGGGTCTTAAGGGCAAACGTAATTAGAGGATCTCTGAGAAGGGAGCTGACAGCACTGGCATATCTACAAACCACAGAAGGGGCATTTAGGTAACCGTGTTAGATTGTAACTCCGGAGTAACCAGTAATGGAGAAACGGGGAAGAAGGAGAGGGGAGGGAGAGCTAATTGTGTTAGCGTGGAGAAGATAATCACTTTAGGGTGGCAATTTTAGGGTAGAGAAGATAATCACTTTAGGGTGGCAATTTCAGGGTGGGGAAGCTAAGGCTATAAAACCAGTTTCCTTTGTCTACTTGGCGCGCGCACATTCTCCTGGCTGTGAGGGTGCGCCCGGCTCTGCAGACTCATGAATAAAGGCCTCGTTTTACTGCTCAAGTCCTGTGTCCCAGTTTTTATTGTGAGCGTTTCTCACACCACCATGGACCAAAGGATAGGGGAACTCGCCCCCTAGCGTGATACCGGGACCCTCAAAGAAAAGGAACCTTGGGAGGCCCGGTTGATTTACTGACATGGGGAAGAGGGTATGCATGTGTTTCTACCCCAACAGGTCCTTTGTGGCTTCCTGCAAAGCGAATAAAGCCGTTCCATGGGCAACAAACATCCACTGTTCCGGTGGGAACCAGCCCAGGACAAGCAGATCAAGCACCTGGAAAATGTGATGAAACAATGTCAATGGATGAGTGAAAACTCCAGTGCCGAAGCCATTGGAAGTGTGATGCAAAAAAGAAAGCAAAAAGTCTTTCCCCTGAAATAACTTGGGAAAAGTTAACAGCCCTCAACAAAGAGGCTGAAAAGGTTCTCCAAAACACAGGGTCAGAGGACACCCTGGAAAATAGATTTCTGGCCTATATGGCCATAGTGTCCTCTAATTTGGCTAAAGTATTACTTATAATTGCCTTACTGGCTTGCTTTGGAGGCTTAGGCCTAGCCTCAGAGCCCCATCATATATATTGGGGCCATTTTCTGGACCCACCTACCTTTAAACTTCAAACCTGGTAGCACTCAGGGCCCCCACTGTCCTCTCATGACACTAAACGAACAGGGGAACATGGCTTCCACCTGATGGGCCTCTGGAGGAAAAACGACATTGGCTGCATGCCCCAGCAGGCACCACTTTTCTAGCAGAACAATTACCTGCCTGTTTTTCTATCCTAACTGATGCTTTATGTTTACCCCTTAAATTTCAATGGTATACTTACTCAGTTGTTGAAGCAGCCTCCTCCCATCACTGTCTACTGACTTCTTTCTAATAGGTTCAGTTGGAATTAACCTGACTCAAAAGGAAGACAGCAATAACCCTCCTGATATTCCCCTTTGCCAGGTCAAGTCTCGAATTCCCACCACAGTGGCTTGGACTTTGTGTCGAGGCAATGAGCCTTCATTTAAACAAATCACCCATACCCCATTAATAGCACAAGACAGGGGTGCAGGATGGGCCATGTATACCAGTAATGGTCCAGCAAAACCTAATGAAAAATACCCCAACCTTGGCTGGAGTAAAGGAGGGTTGGGAGCTCCAATCATTAGAATTGTTGCTCCAGAACATACCAGCCCTTGGCACAGTCGTCGTCGTCGTCGGCAGCCGTCCGTCTCGAGAGACGATGGTGTAGCTTCTTAAGAGTCTATCTGCACCGCCGAGAATGGCTGTGCAGTCCGACTCGGGAGTGACATGGTATCTGTCTCCTCCCGTGTTGAATCGACATCATGCGATGACGCTGAAGCTACAGAGCCTGGGCAGGATAATATGGAGGGTCTGCTGTTGCCCATGCAGCAGACCCCCCCCTCTCTTCGCAGCTGAAGGGTCCAAGGGAAAGACGGAGTCGATACAGCTTGGCTTCAGGTGCGCCGCAGGAGTTGCCGGTGTTGACTACAACGTCAAACCGCCTTAGGGACTCCGGCTCCGGATTTTCTGTCGGGGTTTACTCCCTTAGCCTTTCCCCTGAAGAGGTATGCTGCAAGGCAGCGGAGGTTTTTTGGAGTCAGAGTTTTCCTTCTCTGATGTACTCTGACTGGAAGATCGAACCAGCGACACTTAGCTCGCAGGCCGACGCTCAATCCACTGAGCTAAACCAGCCAGGGCCATTGGCACAGTAAGTTGTGGCATATTGGGAACATCTTGGAGGCCATGCCCATGATGAGACAGAAGGACCATATATGTCCTATACTCTTGATATTACTGACAATTCCTGGGTCACCGTTTGTACTTCTCACCCATATCTATTTTTAGCCACTCCAGGACTGCCTCAACTGACTTATAACAATGTTTCCAACTTATATAATCTTACCCTCGTAACAGGTTCCATTTATGCCAGCTGCCTTACTCGCAGCAATGTTACCCAGCTCAATTTAACCACTGTTTTTATAATCCATAGACAGGCCAAGTTGTGGCTGCCAGTTAATGTCACCAGAGAATGGGAGTGTGAGAAACGCTCACAATAAAAACTGGGACACAGGACTTGAGCTGTAAAACGAGGCCTTTATTCACGAGTCTGCAGAGCCGGGCGCACCCTCACAGCCAGGAGAATGTGCGCGCCAAGTAGACAAAGGAAACTGGTTTTATAGCCTTAGCTTCCCCACCCTGAAATTGCCACCCTAAAGTGATTATCTTCTCCACCCTAAAATTGCCACCCTAAAGTGATTATCTTCTCCACCCTAAAATTGCCACCCTAAAGTGATTATCTTTTCTGCCCTAAAGTGAGAGCGATTAGCTTCCCCGCCCTAACGCAATTAGCTCCCCCTCCCCTCTCCTTCTTCCCCGTTTCTCCATTACTGGTTACTCCGGAGTTAAAATCTAACACGGTTATCTAATTGCCCCTTCTGTGGTTTGTAGATATGCCAGTGCTGTCAGCTCCCTTCTCAGTGATACTCTAATTACATTTGCCCTTTGTTACTAATGACTTTTTACTGGTTTGGGAGTCACTATGTCCTTGTTTCTAACAGGAGGACCCAGGAGGACTCACAGCCATTAACTACCCTCTTTCTCTGGTGCAAGTGCAACAATTTCTAGGTGCTCTTGTTACAGAACCCCTGGGCTGCTCCAATTGAACAGAAACCCACAGGCTGTTTAGGGACCCGATTGCCCGCCGCCAAAATTATAACTCTTAATACCAGTTTAGTGAAAAGAGAAGAGTTGTTTATTTAACAGTTATATAGATCTAATTATTTGCGGGTTTCTGCTGTTAAATCTTATGTTCTTCAAAACACCCACACATATCCTTGCCTCCCCCCTACCAAACCAGGCTAGTTTTAGAAAAGTTAGAGATACTATTTTCCTACTTTCTAAACACAGTTCAGCTTTACCAGTAGCTGCCAATTATTCAATTCTGATTGGGGAGACCTCG
The DNA here is from genome assembly GCF_987537825.1 of Furipterus horrens. Classification (NCBI taxonomy): domain Eukaryota; kingdom Metazoa; phylum Chordata; class Mammalia; order Chiroptera; family Furipteridae; genus Furipterus; species Furipterus horrens. Next base: position 49,123,089 of record NW_028327182.1, read on the forward strand.
TCTGTGTTATGGTGTCCACCAGCTTTTAAACCAGAACCTCGTGGATTCTCAGCCTCCTTGTAAACTGCATGGTTAGTCCTTTGTAATCCACATGGAGAGCCTTCCTTTTCAAAGCAGCAATGTTACAGAAACTGGGGAGTCCAAAAATCCCCAGAGTTTGCTGCTGGGGGATGGGGAGAAGTAAGCAGCTTTTCAAATGCTTCCACATGCCTGAGGCTGGTGGCTACTGTCTTTCTTATGCAAATGGATTTAATGCATCCAAAGCCTCAGGCAGATGGGAGGAGTCTTGAACCAGGGGACGGTATGGAAAGCACACAGAGCCTACGTAAGGGTCTGTGAATGGTCAGAACTGTTTGGAACGCCCACTGCGTCAGATGACGCAGTCAGGGATATATAAGCAGCTGCAGACATTTTAGCGGGGTCTTTCAAGCTCTCGTTCGGGCTCTGGCTCTCACTGGCACTCTGGCTCTCACTGGCACTCTGGCTCTCGCTCTGGCGCTCTGACTCGGACTCTCTCTGGCTCTCGCTCGTGCTCTCACTCTGAGACTCTCGCGCTCTGACTCGGGCTCTCACTCTAGCTCTCGGGCTCTCTCGCTCTCGCTCTCTCGTGTGTGCTCCCTCCACATGGCTTGGTGAAGGGGCCTTCTCCATGTGGCTTGGAGAAGGGGTCTCCAGGCTGCTTTAAGAGGCTCTCGCCATGCAGTTTTGAGAAGGAGAGAAGATCCACACGCTTTGCAAGAAGAGGGCAGTTTTGCAAGGAGGCTGAGAATCCAGGTGGTTCTGCATTGAGAGTGGAGGGCACCACAGCACAGAAAGGACCTCCCCAATCAGATTGAATGATTGGCAGCTGCTGGTAAAGCTGAACTGTGTTTGGAAAGTAGGGAAACGGTTTCTCTGACTTTCCTAAAACTAGCCTGGTTTGGAAGGTGGGGAGGCAAGGATATGTGTTTGTGGGTATTTTAAAGAGCATGAGACTTAACAACAGAAATCCGCAAATAACTAAATCTATATAACTGTTAAATAAACAATTCTTTTTCTTTTCACCAAACTCTGGTATTGAGATTTATAATTTTGGCGACGGGCAATCGGGCCCCTAACTAAAGAGCCCGTGGGTTTGTTTTCAACTGGAGCAGCCCAGGGGTTCTGTAACAGCAAGGTACGTCCCTTCCTTAAAACTGCATCGTCAGTTCCCCAAAACTGCATGGTCAGCCTGGCTAAAATGTCTGCCAATTATTTTTAAATCCCTGACTACATCCTCTTGTTACAGAAACAGGGGAGTCCAAAAATCCCCAGAGTTTGCGGCTGGGGGCTGGGGAGAAGCAAGCATCTTTTCAGAATGCCTCCACATGCCTGAGGCTGGTGGCTAGTGTCTTTGTTATGCAAAATGGTTTTAATGCATCCAAAGCCTCAGGTAGATGGGAGGAGTCTTGAACCAGGGGATGGTGTGGAAAAAGCACACAGAGACTACATAAGGTTCTGTGAATGAATGGTCAGAACTGTTTGCAACACCCACTGCATCAGAGGACGAGGACGCAGTCAGGGATATATAAGCAGCTGCGGACACTTTAGCTCTCTCGCTCTCTTGCCCCCTACATGCGGCTTGGTGAAGGGCCTTCTCCATGTGGAATAAAGAAGCTAAGTTCTCCATGTGGCTTGGAGAAGGGGTCTCCAGGCTGCTTTAAGAGGCTCTCGCCATGCGATTTTGAGGAGAGGAGATCCATGCGGTTTGCAGGAAGAAGACAGTTTGCAAGGAGGCCGAGAATCCAGATGGTTCTGCATTGAGAACTGGAGGGCACCACAGCACAGAAAGGACCTCCCCAATCAGAATTGAGTGATTGGCAGCTGCTGGTAAAGCTGAACTGTGTTTGGAAAGTAGGGAAATGGTTTCTCTAACTCTTCTAAAACTAGCCTGGTTTGGTAGGGGGTAGGCAAGAATATGTGTTTATGGGTGTTTTAAAGAACATAAGATTTAACAACAGAAATCCGCAAGTAACTAAATCTATATAACTGTTAAATAAACAATTCTTTTTCTTTTCACTAAACTCTGGTATTGAGAGTTATAATTTTGGCGGCAGGTAATCGGGCCCCTAATTAAAGAGCCCGTGGGTTTGTTTTCAATTGGAGCAGCCCAGGGGTTCTGTAACACTCTGATGCAGTGGGTGTGGTAACCAGTTCTGACCATTCACAGAACTTCATGCAGGCTCTGTGTGCCTTTTCCATACCATCCCCTGGTCCAAGACCCCTCCCATCTACCTGAGGCCTTGGATGCATTAAAGCCATTTTGCATAACAAAGACACTAGCCACCAGCCTCAGGCATGTGGAGGCATTCTGAAAGCTGCTTCCTCCTCCCCATCCCCCAGCCGCAGACTCTGGGGGTTTTTGGACACCCCCGTTTCTGTAACATTCTCATCGTATGCATTGTCTCTGCTATTGCCATTGCAGCGACAGCTGCCACCGCTGCCACTGCCCTGACAGTCCATTGAGACAGCTCACACAGTAGACATTCTCCCTACTAACTCTACACAGGAAATGCTCCAACAAACATGGATTGACCAGGAAATCCTTGCCTGGCTTTCAGCCATGGAGTCTACAATGATATGGCTTCGGGACCAGCAGGATGCCCTAGTCACCCGCCAACGTCTCACCTGTGATCCAGAGTTCTCCAGACTCTGTGTCACCCCTTTAAAATGGAACTTCAGCCAGCATTCATGGGAAGAGATCCAGCATCATCTGAAATGGTCCTTTTCCACTAATCTTAAAGGCCAGGTAAACCAGTTACAGTTTGAGCTCTAGCAGCAACTTCAGGACATTAAAAAACTGACTAAACAAAAGGTTTTTCAAACTTTGCAAGAAAACTTACAATGGCTCAACCCTAAAAACTGGCTTAATGAACTAAATTTAAGACTTCAGGTAATGGGAGCCATTGGGTGCATTCTAGGTATTGTTATACTCTGTGTGTTGAGATTCCTTTGCAAATTGTTTGCTTGTGACAAAATACGTAAAAAGCACGTAGCAGGTTTCATTGGCCTTACTTCAATATCTCGGGTACTTAACAAAGAAGGGGGACATATGGGGGACAGGCTTGGTTTAAAAGACTTTGACCCCTGTGCGGAGCCGCCCCCTGCTGGGTCCTTAGCCGGCAGGTTGTCTTCTAGGCTTGCTCTGAATCCCACCCTACAGGAGATTTCAAAGACAGAATAGAAATACAAAGTGGCTTTTAAGGAAAAGGAAACCTGCTCTGTTTTTCTCTAAACAGCCCCAAATTCTTGTCAGTAGGATGTGAAAAAACAGAACAAAGCAAAAGTAAATGTTTTGAACTTGTGTAAAATACCTGGGTGCCTCAACCCTGTATTGATCTGCGTTTCCCTTTGTTATTACTCCCAACCATTTGGTGAGGGGCTGAATGTTTTTCCTTATCCGTTTCCCATGTAGAAAGTAGATTAAAACTCTGGCTAATAAAGAAACGGGGGCAATTTTCCTCAGAGAAAACCCCCTCCCTTCCTTCCTCAGATGGTGAGTGTTTCTTCATCCACTCTGAGGGACCCAAAGTCTCTCTCATGTACTGACTGACATAGAGAAACCCATGGTCAGACTCTGGGCCAGGGTGCTGAGTAGGATCAAAAGAGGAGCATCCCCAACCTGTCTCCCTCAATCTTGCCCAGGGGTATTGGGCAAGATTCCTAGACTGTTTCCATGTGTCCTTTAACATCAGGTCCTTTGCACATTGTCTTCCCCTTTCACCTGGCTACTTTCTGCTTTTTCTTCTGGCCTCAGCTCACTGCCTTGGGGAAGCCTTCTCTGATAGCTGTCTCTGAGATGAGTTAAAGTATAATCTTTTAAAAGGGTAAAATTTTTACTTGGAGTTAAGTGTAAGATGAACATGTGTCAACAATTTCACTTAGTTTATTTATTAGGGAACCAACAAGGTGTAAAATGTGGTTCAAAGAAAAATATATAACACAGACATCTTTATAGGTATCCAGGAATGCAAAATGGATCTGCAGCAGATGTAACACTGGTCCATATTCACAGGGAAGGAGTCAGTTGCACCTCTGCCTGGTGACAATCCTTTGCCTTTCTGTGGGCAAGAATATTTGCACTGATCTCTGTTTTCTATCCCTTATGGGGTCATAAAACAGATCAATGACGATGAAAGGCACAGACACCATAGTTCAGCTAAGCCAGGAAGGGTCTGCCAGACAATGCCCATTAGAAGAACATCTAATAAGTTTTCTACCCATCTCAAAATTGTAGTTGTTAGAAACAAGGTCATAGTGACTCCCAAACCAGTAAAAAGTCATTGGTAACAAAGGGCAAATGTAATTAAAGGGTCTCTGAGAAGGGAGTAGACAGCATTAGCATATTCACAAATCACAATAGGGGCACTTAGATGAACAGCTTAGATTGTAACTCTGGAGTATCCGGTCATGGAGAAACGGGGAAGAAGGAGAGGGGAGGGGGAGCTAATCGTGTTAGGGCGGGGAAGCTAATTGCTCTCACTTTAGAATGGCAATTTTAGGATGGAGAAGCCAAGACTATAAAACCAGTTTCCTTTGTCTACTTGGGGCGCACATTCTTCTGGCTGTGAGGGCGCGCCCAGCTCTGCAGACTAGTGAATAAAGGCCTCGCTTTACTGCTCCAGTACTGTGTCCCAGTTTTTATTGTGAGCGTTTCTCACATAGTTTTCCCAATGGGGTCGAATCTCCCTATGCCTCTCCCCTGTGACACCTGTCATGGCAACATTTACCTGTCCCATAGGAGAGCAGGGGTGGGAGACAGGGGAGGCCTCAACAGGCCTTGTGCCCTCTGGTGAGAACTCACAATAGACCTGGGTTCTGAGCATTCTGGAGAAATTGCACCCATACTTATCAATACAGGTTGGATCTGAGCTCCTGGAGTGGTGGAGAGAGACTTCAGCACAGAGCTGAGTTGATTCAGAACATGGAAGTGGCAGTTGAGAACTCAGAAGCAGTGGGCAGGTTGAGGGGACAGTTAATAGAAGTTACAAAGAGGAAATTGGTTAGGTATCCAAGAATGGGAGGATTCTTACTAAAACTGGGCTGCGCAAGCCAAGGCCATGACTCAGAGGAGCCTTGTCAAGGAGGAAGTAAGTACAGGTCAGGGGGTGAGGCCTCCCATCTCTGTCATGAATCTGGGTCCCCATCATGCCGGTCTTTCCCATTCCCAGGGAGAGGCTCTGGATTTTGTCCTACCCAAACCCAAAGCTGCCAGGTGCTGATCACTGCATCTTTCCACAGCCACAGGCATCCCATGGAGGGTTGTTATGTCCTTCCCCAAGAGTCTGGAGTGTTACTTCAGTTCCTACTTACTGCAGATGCCTAACCAGGCTGCCCAAGCAAGCACTGTCCAGAGTTCAATGTCTTTGTGACATCCTGTTTGTGAGAAAGCATCACACAGCTTACAGGTGATCGGCCATCCCCACAGGTATTAATGGCCTCCATGCTTCGTTCTTCCTGCATGCTTTCCAATCGCTCCCTGTGCTTCTGTCTCCTGGACATTGCCAAAGTATCTCAAAGCACATATGGTACTTGGAATATGTTCTTTGTGGGGGGCACACATCCAACTCTTACAGCTCATCAGGCAGCAGACAGTCTCACTGCCTTCCAGACACAGATCTTCTCACTCCTCCCAGAACCCCAAGCAGGGATCTGGGTAGGGGATGATATGTGCCCTGAGGCAAGGAACCTCATCTAGATACCAGCACTGTAAGGGAAGAGGTCTTCATCTGTCCCCCTTGGCTTTGTCCTGTGAAAAAGCCTCTGTTTTCTGGCCAAAGATTTGGAGTGGAAGATCCCCAGGACAGAAAGAGAAACTTTAAAAATAAAAGCCATTGTATAATGCTTTCAGAAAGAATAATTTTGGTTTTATGTAATTCCCAGCAGAAATGCTGGTGTCATTTCAGACTCTGGCCATATGGAAGCTTAACCTGGTGAAGCAGCCAACTAGATAGGGTTAGGAGTGAGAGAATGCCACATGACATGGTAGAAGAAAGGATGCTCCAAAGTCATTTTACTGAGTTGAGCTTGAGTTGTTTTTTTTTCCTCTACATATGTCTTTTCTGGAAAGGAGATTCTTGATTTCTCCTGAACATCAGAGCAGTGAGAATGAGAAGAAATCTGGCTCTATTGCCCCTGCATGGCTCTGACTTTGGGAGCCTCTATGCTAATGACTGTATGCAGGCCCTGCTGCAGAAGACCCTCTTAGGAAATAATTGAGGGAGACAGGTTGGGGATGCTCCTCTTTTGGTCCTTGGACAGGAATCCTTAGAGGGTACCCCAGGCTCCAGGAAAAGAAGAAATATTCATCCAAAGGCTTGAACCACCAACACTCATTATGAGAAGAGACACCTTGCTCCCAGCACCTCCATCTTAGAAACTCTAAATTTAAAACAAACAAACAAAGCAAGTGCCATGTTATTTTTCTCACCACATTTCTGCCTGGTTTGACCTACAGAGTGTTCTTGACCAGAAGGCCCACCACCAGGTTCTTCCTGCAGCCCCAAGTCCCATTTCACACTCAAAGTGGGTCCTTGTCTGCAGAATAAACACCTGGTGTTTGCTACTCGGGAGAATGGCTTGAAGTCCTCGTTTCTTTGGTATCTCCTGCCCTCACCTGAGTCATGGACACCACTGGTCATCAGCAACCCTCCTCATGCCTACTCCACCCAGGGCCACCATACATGGGGCAGAATCTGGGTGGGGACACGTGGTCAGGTCTAAATACTGACTTCCCATCATTCTCCCATAGGTGCCCACTCTGGAGGCTCTTGTCACCTGGGTATCCCTGACTTGCTGGCCCTCTGTGTGCTCAGGCCCAGACAAGAGAGGAAATGTGTACATGTGCTTGGTGTGGCCCCCATGCAGCCATGTGAAGCAGGGCCCCAGCCCTCATCGTATCTCAGACTTGTCCAGGAAACCCTTTTCTGTAGACAGTTTGAGCCAAGAATTCCATGTAGTCACTATTGCTATTGGCCACATGTACCTTCCCTGACAAACTTTAGTTCTTCATTGGCATAGCAGGGAGTGGTTACCACAGGGCCAGGGTGGAGTCAGGGCTAATCTGGGCATGAAGCTGATTATTGCTATGGGGCCTCACTCAGTATGTGTACATGTGTGTGCACTAATGTGTGTTCCCATGTTTGTGTGCACATGCACATATGTGCATGCATGTGCCAGAGCCACATGCACATGCATTTGTGTGTGTGTGTGCATCTGCATGTGTGTGGGCATGTATGTCTCCTCACAGTCTGCAACTCACATTCCACATGCCTTCAGGGAAACCCAAGTCGCAGGAGACTGACTCGGGTAAGAGGATCAGGACTCAGAAAAGGTCAGGAACCTGCTCATTCTTCACAGCCAGAGTCACAATCCAGCTCCTTCCATTATCTGTTCATAAGGCTCACAGCAAGTTTTGTGGCATGGACTAGTCACAATATTAGTGATTTTTTCCCCCCTAAATGTGGGCTTTGCCATAGTTTTGTTGCAGAAATGAAAAATTTGTATTTGTATTCCAAAAGCAAGTTTTCTAGCATCCTGTCAAATTGACTGAGTTGTTTTGTGTGAAGTTTGCTATTAGAAAGGACTTTGAAGGCATGATGCACTTTTATCAGTCCTGGCTGAGGATTAGCATCTCTCTAGGACTACTCAGAGGCCAAACATCACCTTCCTGAGTATTTCACAGTTGGGCACAGGAGCCTCTGAAGCACTTAGAGATGTGTGTGTAAATAGGAGGAATTTGGCTGGAGCAGGCAAACTAATCAGATGTCAAAAATGCCTACAGCAGAAATGTGCCCATAAAATGTTGAGCAAAGCTGGCACACCTGAGTGTGAGGCATTTGTCCATCATGCTCAGTGCAGTGAGCTGGCTTTGATGAGCCCAGAGTGTGCCAGCTTCTGCGCTGGCCCTGCCAGTTCATGCCTAGGCTTGTACTTGGCACCACTGCACCATGGAAAGTACTTGTTAGCAAGGGGTATTTTGAAGAGAACGCTTGTCTACTAAATGTCGTAAACATTTTCCATTGTGCTCTAGGTGCATCAGGGTCCTCCAGAGAAACAGAAGCAATCGGGTATTTCTGTGTGTCCATATATGTATGTGTATATATGTGTGTGCCTGTGTGTGTCTAGAGAGAGACACTTATTGTAAGAAATAGGCTCACACACTTATGGTGACATGGTAAGTCCAAAATCTGCAGGGTGGGCATCAGACTGGAGACCAAGGGGAACTGATGTAACTGGAGCCTAAAGATCCTCTGTTGGCAGAACTCCTTCCTCCTCAGGAGATCAGTCTTTGTTCTGTCCAGGCCTACAACCAATAGGATGTGGCCCACCACAGTATAATAATCTGCTTTACTCAAAGTCTATTGATTTAAATGCTAATCTCATCCAAAAAACATTTTGTGACCTGTTGCACGAATATTTGTGGAAAGAGACGCTGAGATTAAGTCCAGCAAGCAGGATGAGTGGCCAGCTACGCACAGAGGACTGTGGCTTGCTCAGGCCATCAGCGATTATTCACAGCCCTCCGTTTCTTTTATTGGATTGCAGAAAAAAAATTTTTTTTAAGTAAAACTAAATAGAAACTAAAAAGGCTTACATGGTAACAAACATTCTTTCCACTAAAAGGGATAAACATTAACCTATAGAGCTACAGAACTAAAAGGCTTACGTGATCCCGCTAAGAGGGATAGACATTAACCTATAGGGCTACAGAGCAAAGCAGTAAATCACAAAGGTCCAAGGGTCTGTTCCACATCCGATATAGTTGCTAGGAGAGAGGAGACACTAATTTTCAAGCTTCTTTGTTCCTAGAGACTTGTAAACCGGCCCCCAAGAATTGTGTGCAGGTAAGGGTCCAAGGGTCTGCACCACATCCGATGTTATCACTATGGGAAAGAGGCTTAGGTCTTCAGCCCTCTCTGTTCCCTTGATTCTGTGACTTAGCCACCAGGAGCCGCGTGCAGCTGCTGGTGCTGGCAAGATTCATTTGCAAGTACTTGCAAGCTGAGGTCACAGGACACCTGGGCGGGGGCCCGCTTGCAGGCCCCCCGGTAGAGGGCTTGTAACTTTCGCCTACATCTCCCCCTTTTTGTTTTACGTACATCTTGTGGTGTATGACTGAAAATATTGCTGAAGTAGTGGCATTAGTCTTTTCCTTTTTTCTAATGCGCTTACAAATCATAATCAATAGGACAAGCATAAGAGTAAGAAAAATTAACAATTCAGCATGTGATCCTATAAATCCTTCAATATAGTTAATAGGATTCATGCGTTCAATGCCTGTCATAACATCCTCAAAAACGCTTTGTCCAGACAGTTGTTCTAAATACTTTTTAAAGGTACTGTGTATTTTAGTCTGGAGAGAAACAATATGCTGAGTTAAATTATCATGATTTAGCAAATGCTTTTTAACCACTTCCTAAGGAAATTCAGTTTCATTATAAGGAACAGGAGTAATACAATAAGTAGATTGATTCCAATCACATTTCAATGACAATTGCCTTTTTACACTTTGTAATTGATTACCTAACAAAACAACAGCGTGGTTTAAATCAGCTAATTCAGATTGCATTTCAGTATCAATCTGACACTGAGTAGTCCAAAGTTGTTCAGAATTTTGATGCCAGTTTCTTACAAATTTAGCCGTTTGTACAGAATGATGAAGTGCTATCCCAGCATAACTGCGGTAGCAGTAATAACTATTAGTCCTATTATTATAGCAATGAGAAGTCCAACGAAGTGTTTGCTTCTGCCTAATAGTTGTTCAGCCATTTTTTGAAAGAGTCCATAGGCAGGGCTGCCCTGCCAAAGTCGATCTAGTTGAATGGGAATCCAAACTCCGGCCCTGGCTCTGAGTACATGGATGCTTTCCTCAGGAGCTAAAATCATAGTATGATTAATACAGGTATGTAACGTACAATTATAACATGATATTTTCCCACTATTAGGTTTCCAGGTAATTTGTCCTTTTAAGAGCAAATATGGAAAGCGAACACAAGCCTGAATATAGCGGGTAAAATTTTCGGTCATGGTCAAATTATGAATACTATTATGTTGTTATAATTGACCAGTCCACAAATTTACAGGATTGAATGCAGCACTTAATTTCCATAAATGATGCTGAATATAAAATCCTTTTAAATAAGGCTCGGGGGGCAAAAATCCACCCCCGTGCCACATAATGGTCTCTTTGGCCAGAGTGGATATGGTATTGGCATGTCTCATCCACCTTAAAGTTTTTTTTTGTTTTTGCCGTACGAGCGGAGCCATAAGGACTCCAATTAATGACACTTCCATAGGAACTATTAATTAAAACTCGTACTTCTTCTCCCCTGCATCGAGTCCAGTGGACCCAATCAGTTATTGAGAGAAAAGTTGGCAGGGAACATAGTGGCATATTTGGAGGGGGATAAGATTTATTGTTAGATTGTATAAAACCCTTAAAGCTTGTTGCTGCAAGTAAAATTAATTTTTTGTCATAAAGACCTGTTTTATTTTGCTGCATAGTTAACCAGGCTTGTATGGCTGGTTTAAGACAATGATTTCCAGCACCTAAACAAATTGGAAGCCCTGAAACATTAGTAACATACTGTTTCATGATGGTTCCCTCTTCTTCAGGTTTTAAAGGTCCTCTTACATCAAAAGGACCGGGCAACCATCTCGTTTCATTATGATAAATGGGAATAGTGTGGTCCCACCAGGAAACTCCTCTCATTAGAGGCGGGTTAACAATATAGGCCCAATAAGTATAATTTTCAGTATTAGCCCTGGAAGCTTGGGCAAACATGATAGCAAGCATAGCAAGAAACAGTATTTCAAATGTAAGAGGGTTATGATTAGCTCTTACTAATACTTTTCCTTGATTTACTAATTGTTTAATTTGATTCCAAGTTGACAGGTTTGGCAGGTTCCTTCAGTCCTTCTTGTTGTTGTCCTTTTGCCCCCTCTTCTGGGCGGACATAGCACAACTTAAGGAGTTTATTAGGAATTCAGATATTCTGAGTGCCTGTGGAAATATAAGCATAGCCTCGGCCCCATCGAATAACAGTTGCTGGTAGCCAGTTAGAGGTTAAAACATCATAATAATTAATAGGTTGATTTAACAGTAACATAGTTTTCACAGTCCAATATTTTTGAGCTGCTGAGAGGGAATCATCTCCTAAATTTAAAAAATGTAAAGTAAATAATGCATTCATAATTCTCTTCCTTGGGGAATCCATACCATATCCCCCTTTTTGTTTTTCAAGAAGCTCTTTAAGAGTCCGATTACAACATTCAACAAGAGCTTGTCCTGTGCTGTTATAAGGAATACCAGTAATGTGCTTGATATTATATTGAGAAAAAAATTCCTGACATTTTTTAGAAAGATATGCAGGAGCATTATCCATTTTAATAGTTTCTGGCTTTCCAATTACAGCAAATGCTTCAAGTATATGTGTAATGACACATTCAGAATGTTTAGAAGACATAGCTGTAGCCCAGGAAAATTTTGAGCAAGTATTAATGGAATGATGAACAAATTTAAGTTTTTCAAAACTAGGTACAATAGTAACATTTATTTGCCAGATTTGGTTAGGAACTAAACCTTTAGGATTAACACCTGTTGGTAAAGAAGGTTGGTTAATTACTTGACACATAAGGCAATTACAAATAATTTGACGCACTTGTTGCCAGGTAAGATTATACCGTTCCTTAAGTGAGTGGGCATTAGTATGATGTAACTGATGCTCAGACTGAGCACTTAAAACGGAGCCAACAAGCTTATTGACATGTTCATTGCCAGCAGACAAAGGTTCCAGTAAACCTGTATGAGATTGAATGTGGGTTATATAAATCGGATGATTTTTTTTCTAAGGAGAAACTGGAGCTGTAAAAAAAGCACATTAAGTTCTGAACCGTTTTGAGGAATGGTTACAGTTTCAAGAGTTTGAACAGTATGAGCCGCATATTGAGAATCTGTGATGATATTTAATGGAACTGAAAAAACATCTGCTAACAGCATGACAATGGCAAATAATTCAGCCTTTTGCACAGAAGTATAAGGGTTTTGAATAGTCTTACTGTTTTTTAAATTACTATATTCAGCAACGCCTAACTTATTGGCATTTGTAAAGTACGTCTCTGCTTCAGAGATGGGCTGCAGAGCAACACATTTTGGAAGTATCCACTGAGTTCTTTTTTAAAAACTGAAACCTTTTGGAGGAAGGATAAGAAATGTGAATTTTACCCAAATAGTTAGAAAAAGCATTTTGCCACTTCTTATATAACATTCGGTGAGAGGCAGTTTCCTTATTTGTAAAAGGAACAGTAATTTCACTAGGGTCTTGACCACAAAGTGGCCTAAAACGTAATTTGCCACGAATTATAACTTGAATGGTTTTATTAAGATAAGTTTAAAGTCTTTTAGTTGATTTGTGTGGTAAGAATAACCACTCAATATTTTCAGCTTGGCATAATACTCCTGTAGGAGAATGAATGCTATGGATAACAACAAAATTAGTTAATTACTGGATACGATTTAACTATTTTGAGACTATTGTTCAATTAATTCAAGCTCCTTTTTAGCCTCTTTAGTTAAAGATTTGGGACTGTTTAAGCTAGAATTACCTTCAAGGGTGACTAGTTACATTTAACATTTTGAGTTGCAGGCACAGTATAAGGAAGAAGTATAAGCTGTGCTATGCGACTGTTAGCAGGTATGATATGATAGCCCGTGGCTTGTATTATAACTTTGATTTTTTTAAATTAAAATTAGAGTTAATAACTTCTGATTGAGTAATAATACCCTTAACAATAAGGCTAGATTGGCCAATTATTAAACTTACATATTTTTTAAGCAAAGGTTCCCATACTCCAGTAGGAGCAACATAAATGCAATCTTGTTCTTTAAGAGTTAATTGCTGGATGGTGACCAAGTCCAGCCCTGCGCTCTCACTTGTGACTGCGCAAAGGTCTGGACTTGGCACTGCCCTGACTTTAAAACATTTGATTGCTGGGGCCTTGGGGTCTTCTGTTTTGGTTCGGGGCACCAGAGCTCACCCCACTGCTAGTTTCCCTGATTATTAGAGGGTGCTATACATTTACCATTCTTATTAAATTTTAAATTCACAGTTCTAGGCCTAATGTTTCCCCTTGCCGCAATGAGGACAGTTCTTTATTGGAGATTTAGAGTTTCCTTTTTGATTATTGCGGCCATCCTTCCTAAGATGGCCTGTTTTTCTACAAGCAAAACATTTAATTTCTTATTGACCTTTGGTGGCAGCCGTAGAGACGGTTGCAGCAAGCAGAGATGCTTTATAATTTTCTGTGCCAATATTTTGATAAGCCTAAATAAACTGACTAATATTTTGAAAGTTTTGTTTAAGAGGACGAAGAACTGTTTTACAGTATTTATTAGCGTTCTTAAAAGTCAATTGTTTTTGAGCTTTTTTGTAAAATTTTCTTATTTGACAAAGCTTTCCAAGTATTTTAAAATGTATTAAGCCTGATTGATTTAGAGTTCTCTTCTTTTTGGTAAGAAGAAAATAATAAAGTCCTGAGATATTTCAAGGGCCCTTTGAAATACCTCAAGGTTGTAAGGAAGCTTTTTAACTTTTAAATCTTGGAAATTTTGTCAACTAAGGAATATATATTATGAAATGATATCTGACTATTTATTTAGAGTGATAATAAAAGGTATATAATATTAATATAGACTGACAAAAATTCAGTTCTTAGTATTTAACAAGATACCTTTCCTTAACTTGATATCCAGTTTCTTTTACCAGTTGTTGTAACAATCGAAAATAAATCTTTCGTTTGTTAGATAACCCTGGTCTGCACCAGTTCTAAGTCAGCTGACCAATTTGATGAGCTCTTCTAAGAGCTTTACCAACCTGTTTCCACATCTTTAAATTTAACTGTTTCTTTTTCTCTGGAGTAAACCAATAACAGTGCTTCCTGACTTGCAGGAGTAAATCTGTTAAAGTACTCTCTTTTATCTGTTAAAACTAAACTTTTAAGAAACAACTTTAAAAGCTTAACATATTCCTCATTTACTAAGGGATTGTTCTCCATTACTCCGATGCGTTTTTCCGAAGTTTTGTGTACAACGGCGCAGCCAATTCCTTTTCGGTCCTGCCTGTTCCCGGTTCTTACCTTCGGGTTCCTAGGTCCGGGCGCCAGATGTTGCATGAATATTTGTGGAAAGAGACGCTGAGATTAAGTCCAGCAAGCAGGATGAGTGGCCAGCTATGCATGGAGGACTGTGGCTCGCTCAAGCCATCAGCGATTATTCACAGCCCTCCGTTTCTTTTATTGGGTTGCAGAAAAAAAAATTTTTTTAAGTAAAACTAAATAGAAACTAAAAAGGCTTACATGGTAACAAACATTCTTTCCACTAAAAGGGATAAACATTAACCTATAGATCTACAGAACTAAAAGGCTTACGTGATCCCACTAAGAGGGATAGACATTAACCTATAGGGCTACAGAGCAAAGCGGTAAATTACAAAGGTCCAAGGGTCTGTTCCACATCCGATATAGTTGCTAGGAGAGAGGAGACACTAATTTTCAAGCTTCTTTGTTCCTAGAGACTTGTAAACCGGCCCCCAAGAATCGTTTGCGAGTAGGGGTCCAAGGGTCTGCACCACTTGACGTTATCACTGTGGGAAGGAGGCTTAGGTCTTCAGCCCTCTTTGTTCCCTTGATTCTGTGACTTAGCCACCAGGAGCCGCGTGCAGCTGCTGATGCTGGCAAGACTCGTTTGCAAGTTCTTGCAAGCTGAGGTCACAGGACACCTGGGCGGGGGGGCCCGCTTGCAGGGCCCCCGGCAGAGGACGTATGACTTTCGCCTACAGTGGCCTAGTCAGTTTGTCATGTAACTGGCCATCATGCACTCCCGCAGACTTATGGGGCTGGGAAGGCTCACACAGGCAGAAGTGTCACATAAATTTATTACTGATGTGTGTTTCTATTAAGGAAAAAAATATTTCTTTTTCTGTGGATGAGTGCCTATCCCTAACTCTGCAGCCTCCACAGCACACTCCAGCTCTCAACTCCATGTCTGCAAAGGGAGAGCAGAGAGCTCCTGTGTGGATGGACAGGGAGGGAAGGGGCTGGGTAACCAGGTGTGGAGAGGTATGTTCCCTGTTTCAGCTCCTGAGCCCCCTTCAGGAGGACTCAAAAGGGATCCACAGAGCCTGCTGACATTGCTGCAGCCCCAGGGACACCCAAGCTCTGAGCTGAGTGAGGCACAGAGAGTGAGCAGGTCCCTGTAGGTGGCCAACTCTGTCATGGTGGCTGGGCCTGGGACATGGCCTGGACACAGAGGACCACTTTCCTCCCAGTGTCTTGCCTGGGCTTTCCCAGGGCCATGGTCATCTCCAATGGCCAACCTGTCTCTCCCAAACCAGGAGCCATATCTCAAGAGACTCATATGCTGCTCTGAGCACCAAGGCGGCATTAAGTAAGGACAGGAAGACTTTGGGGGAAATCATTAGCTGTGGTCATTCTATTCCCTGGTGGTCATGCTTGATGCTGAGATGCCTGGGAAGCCCAGCCCAGGCTGGGGACACCACCAGATCAGTTGGTGTTGGGGTGCTGTCCCCTGTCTGTTGGACAGCTACTGCTGTTCTGCTGGGGACTTTTTGACACCCCCTCCCCACAGAGTTTCGGGCTTTGGAGTGGGGAGCAGTATGAAGTCAGGAATCTCACTGGCCAAAGTCTGTAGCCCTGTCACTGGTCCATGTGGGACCCAGAACAAGGGCTGGTTCACGTCTGTGGAATGCACTGCTTCCAGCTTCCCTGGGGCCTGAGAAGTGTCCTCTCATGGGCTTACAGGTTTTTCTGCTTAAGGTCCTTACCTCCCACATGCACAGGCCAAACCCAATCGTTTCATCTCTTTATAGTCTCGCTTCTACTTTCTAACTGATAGTCCTGGGTCTGAGTTTTATGTGAAACATTCTTGAGTCTCCATGATATAAAAGGCATGCTTCTAGCTCCTTCCGTATGGAGTATCACTTTTCTTGCCTCACATAACTTCATAAGTCTCCGCTTCCTGGTCCGCCAGCTTCTGACCATGGGTGCAAGGCAGGGGCCATGCTCATCCCTCTTGTATCTCCTCTGGCTCTGCTCACACTCCAGCCTGGTGGTGGTGCAAGAGGTGCCGCCAAGTTCATTCTCTGCCCTCTGCCCTCTGCCACTCCCCCTGGGTGGGAAATGGCTCCACCTAGACTTTCAGCTCTTACTGTACATCACTGACTCCAGAGATGTGTTGGCAGAAAAAAGGGTGCTCCTTCTACACAAATGAGGGCCCTGTGTAAGGAGAACATGTTCCCTCTTGTCTGTTCCTCCTCTCCTAAACTTCTCCATCATCTCCTCACTCTAAAATCCTCCTGTGGCAGCTGGGCATGCCTCCAACTTTGCCCTCCATTTGGTTGATCTTTTGGAATATCCTCTATGCTGCAGGCCATTACTGGACTATAGATGGCACCAGAATTGCAGATGGCACCTAACACTCTGCATTGTAAATTTCTGGTGAAGACCAGGATGGGAGCCTGGATTTGGAGCTGTCCTGGTTCCTGTCAGAAACTCCAGGTCCAATAGGTAAACAGACTGGTCTCTAAGTTTCCTTAGGTGCAGAGAAAGGGGGGCAAGAATCTTTTTATCCAGAATTTGATAAAGTAGATAACAGACAATGGACCACATTCATAGCCCATAGTGGCCAAGGCTTTCAGGCCTGGGAATAGCCCCACCCTCAGCCAGTCTTGGGTCTCAAGTCTTGAGCCATCCCTGCACCTGGTCTCTGCAAACAGTAGCCATGTCCATTAGGCCTGGGGCCCCCCACAGCCTGGTCCCTACCCACAGCTCCTGTGGACTTAAAAGTAGAAAGGTGATGTGAAATATCCAGATATTCAGTCTGTATGCTAGGAACACAGGCCCCAGCATTTTGTAGCGTGTTTTGTTTGCACAAGACAAAGGTGAAAAACAGTCCTGCCTGTTCTTTCCCTACTTTGCTCTGAAATCTGCTGAGCTAGGGTAGCGTGCAGACCCAGGGAGAGACACCCATCAGCTCTCCCCAATTTCACAGTGACTCCTAACAACACCTCCCTGGAATGGGTCACTTCCTGCTTTGCCCACCAGCACCTTCTTCATCCAAGAGTGATGACCTAAGAGTCAAGGAATGGAGGTTCCAGGGAAAGGTGTTACATCAGACATCTCTTCTGGCTTCTCCTTTTCAGGGCAGAGAAAATGAACTGCAGTGGTGGTCAGGTTCTCTACATCTAAAATTTGCCCCACTTGAGCATGAGGTAAAAAATGATGCTCAGTTCTTAATAAACTGCAGAAATGAAGGAGAGAGCATTTGTGTGGATGACTGAAAAATGCTGGACAATCCAAGCCCCAAAGAGAATTCTGAGTGAGAAGAATGAGTGAAGGAGTATGTCTTAAAAAAAAGTGTGTTATTGTTCAGGTTTGGCAAGACCAACAGATCAGGAGATGATTGCCATTGAAAAGATCATGTTTCTCCCAGTTCCCAAGGGGTGGGGGCATACTGTGACAGGTGGGCACAGGTAACCAGGTTCTTTGAGATCAGAAAAAAAAATGGGCGAAGGAGGTAAACTGGCCTAAGAGTTCCTAGTTTGAATAATTCAGTAGGCTCTGGGGTGTAGGAGTTGGCCCTAGTTGTCTGGCACCTGGCCCTGGGGTGATTTGGGCAGAGGAACAGTGGTCCTGTGTGTGAAATCTCCATTAAGTATGTGGCTGGGTGTGTGCTCTCTGGATTGTTTGTTTTGCACAGGAAAGGAGCACTCACATGGGATTTGTTTGCTAACAAGATGTCAACAGAAATCAGAATGAAAGACATGATTAATACAACATTCCTGTTTGTTCTCCAGTTTTTTTGTTTTTTTCAATTTCACATAAGTGAGATTGTTACAGAACCCCTGGGCTGCTCCAACTGAAACAGAACCCACGGGATCTTTAGTTAGGGGCCCGATTGCCCGCCGCCAGAATTATAACTCTCAATACCAGAGTTTAATGAAAAGAAAAAGAATTGTTTATTTAACAGTTACATAGATTTAGATTATTTGTGGATTTCTGCTGTTAAGTTTTATGTTCCTTAAAACACCCGTAGACACATATCCTTGCCTTCCCCTACCAAACCAGGCTAGTTTTAGAAAAGTTAGAGATACCATTTCCCTACTTCCTAAATACAGTTCCGTTTTACCAGTAGCTGCCAATCATTCAATTCTGATTGGAGAGTTCTGTGTTAAGGTGCTCGCCAGCTTTTAATCCAGAACCGCGCGGATTCTCAGCCTCCTTGTAAACTGTATGGTTAGTCCTTTGTAATCCACATGGAGAGCCTTCCTTTTCAAAGCAGCAAGGTATGTCCCTTCCTTAAAACTGAATCGTCAGACCCCTTAAAATGTCTGCCGCTTATTTTTAAATTCCTAAGTCCTCTGATGCAGTGGGTGTGGTAACCAGTTCTGACCATTCACAGGACCTCACGCAGGCTCTGTGTGCCTTTTCCATACCATCCCCTGGTCCAAGACCCCTCCCATCTACTTGAGGCCTTGGATTCATTAAAGCCATTTTGCATAACAAAGACACTAGCCACCAGCCTCAGGCATGTGGAGGCATCCTGAAAGCTGCTTCCTTCTCCCCATTCCCCAGCTGCCAACTCTGGGGTTTTTTGGACACCCCTGTTTTTGTAACAAGATCACACAATATTTATCTATCTGACTTACTTTGCTCACCATAATGCTCTCAAGGTTCCTCCATGTTGTTGCAAATGGCAAAGTTCTCTTCTACACAGTTGAATAATTTTATTGTATATATACCATATCATCTTACCCATTCATTCACTGACAGACATTTAGGTTGTTTCCATAACTTGGCTATTGTGATTTATCCTGTATTTTTGATGCTTTGTAAGCCTGAAACACTTTGTAATTTAAATTTTTGAAAAAACATTAGAAATAAAATACTTCAGTCTTACAGTTTCAGCTTTGCTGGGTTTTCCCTTTCATCTCCCAGATGTCTGCAAGTCTATAGATAATGCTGCTCAAAGCTGAGTCCACCAACCAGCAGCATCAGCATCACCTGGGAGCTTATGAGAGATACACACTCTCAGGACTTCCCCCTTCCCAGGACCTGCCAATCAAAATTTCTGGGTGGGAACAAATTTGTTTTAACAAGGCTTCCTGGAGATTCTCAAACCTGTTTAAGCCTACAGACCTACTGGTCTGAGGGACCTGCCTCACAACTGCAGTCTCACTGTTCATCCTTTCTGATGATCAGGAGAAATTAAAAATGTAAGAATTTTGAAGACTCGGATCGGTATCTCTACTTGCTGCACATTGAGATCTCCTGGGAGTTTAAAAAATCACCCACGTTTCACCTCCATCTGCAGAGATTCGGATTTAATTGGTCAGAGGTACAGCCAGGATATGGAGATTGTTTTGAAATTCCTCTGGTAATTCTAATTTGCAACTTTAGTTGAGAACTGAGCAAGAGAACAAAGGATTTGGCTAAAACAAAAGTAAAAGAAATTGGTGGTCTTGGTCACACCCTGCTGGCAGGAGGAAATACAACTCATCTCCCAGCAACTTCAGAAAGGTGAAAAAAAGAGCAGCTGGCTTCCAAGAAGTTCACCGCAAACAGAAATGCCTGATTAATGTCCTAATCCCATTTTGAAAACCTCACTACCTGTAATTTATATAACAGACTCTCAAAGAGCACTGACTATGTGCCAACCACTGACCTAAACACTTCACAAACAACGTGTCCATCCTTATAGCTGCCCTTTGAAGTCAGTACTATTATTACTTTCAATTTGCTAATGGGGAAACTGAAGAACAGAGAGGCTAGTAGTTTGCCTCAGCTATTAAGTGGAGGAGCTGGGGTTTAAATCACAGCAGCTGGCTCCAGATCTGTGGTTTTAAAAACATCATTGTCTTGCTGCCTCTAAGTGTGATCTTTCTGCCCTGTTCTCTGCAGTATCCCCGCATTTAGAATCTATTATGTGCCAGACACTATATCCTCATTTTACCCAAGAGAAAAACAAGGCTCAGGAAGTCCCATCCACAGTTTTGGATGGATTCTAGACCACAATTTCCCAAATCCGCAGTCAGTCACTGAAATATTTCGGAGATCTACATTCATGTCCTGCTTTTACCTCAATCACCACTGTGTGGCTTTGGACAACTTACTTCACCTCTCTGAGACTGTATTTCCCCATCAGAAAAATGAATTTAAAACCCACTTCTAAGTCATAAAGTTGCAGTGAAACTTACCCTTTTCAAGCCATCATCTAATATCCTTTGACTTGCCACAATGATTCTTTAAATAGAAAAAATATTTATTAATGTGTTTTATTATTGGCTGTAACCTAAATTCACCAAAATACTCTTTCATGGGGTCAAAGGTTTATCCTGCATATGTGTTGAATAAGGTGGAGTACTGGGAGACACCCTTTCTACACGTAGCTGAATCAAATCAGTACCAAAAGCTGGCCCATGAGCACAGTCTATTCATTTCTTTATGGAATAGTCCATCTGAATTAAATGTGGCTTTCTAATATGCTGATGCTTAAAACTCCATTAAAACTTCACAAACATAAGAATGGCTATAATTTAACAAACACATGAGATAACAAGTGTTGACAAGGATGTGGAGAAAGGGGAAGCCTCTACATTGCCACTGTGAGAAACAGTATGATAGTCCCTCAAAAAGTTAAAAATAGAATTACCATATGATCAAGCAATCCCACTTCTGGGTATATACCTAAGAGAATTAAAAGTAGAGCCCCAAAGAAACATTCGTACACCCATGTTCGCAGCAGTATTATTCATAATAAATAACCACAAAGTGGAGACAATCCAAATGTTTATCAACAGATAAATGGATTAACACAATGTTGTCCACCCATACACTGGAATATTAATCAGCCTTTAAAATGAGGGAAAGTCTAACACAAGATACAACATGAATGAACCTTGAGAATGAATCTTGAGGGCATTATGCAAAGTGAAATCAGTTGGGCAAGAACAAATATTGTATTTTCTCATTTATATATAAAATTTTAGAAAGCTCGAATAGTAGAAACAGAGTAGAGTGGTGGTTACTAGGGCCTGAGGGTGGGGGAAATGGGAAGATTCGGGTCAAAAGGTACAAACTTTCTGTTAGTTATAAGACAAATAAGTTCTGGGGATCTAGTGTACAGCAAGGTGATTATAATTAATAATACTGTATTGTATACTTGGATGTTGCTGAGAGTAAACCTGAAATATTCTCACCACAAAAAATGAAATTGTAATTATGTGAGGTGATTATTATTTTGTAATGATAATGTGTCAGATCACCATGTTATGTATATATGTAAATTATATCTCGATTAAGACTAGAGAGGAATGTATTTGGACCCTCAATAAATAGCTAAGAACATTTCCAAAAACATGTTTTAGATCACACACAAAATTCATTAATTAATTAAAAACTCAACCTCCCTCTCTGGCCAAGGTAATAAATCACCACACAATTGGAATGACATACTTCTGGCCAAGATGGAGGCTCAGACAGACACACTGCATTTCTCTCCACAACTAAGAAGGAATACAACTACCTCAAAAGTAGAGACAACCAGAAGTTCCAGAAAATCGAGCTCCATGGAGGTCCATCAAATAAAGATATAAAGAAGAAATACTCATTCATACAGGTAGGAGGGGCGGAGCTGGGGCAAAGAGGACGCAGTGTGCTGGTGGCAGCAGCACGCTGGTGGAAAGCACAGTCACGTGTTTTAAAAAGTTGGGAGAGACACCTGGGGAGCGTTCCCAGCTCATGACCAGACCACAGAGCTCACGATCCCAGCACAGGGGAAAATCAAGCCTCATTGCTTCTGACTGTGCAAACCAGTGGGGATTGGGGCAGAGGAAGAAACTGCTGGTCTCTCAGCAGAGTCTGTTTGTTTAAAGGGCTCCCATGGTCCTATAACATCTGTAGACCCACCCACTCTGGGAACAATGACCAAGGCAACAGCTAGAGAGGCGCCAGTCCCATACAAAAGTAAGAGAAGTACCTGGAAAAAGGGCGAGTGCTGAGCAAGTGGCATTGTTCCCTCTCAGACCCCTCCCCCACATACAGTGCCACAACGGGGTGAAATGGGTCACCCTGTACTGACAAATACCTAGGGCTCCGCCCCTTACAACGTAACAGGTGTGACAGCTCTACCTAAGACACAGAGGCAAATAAATACAGGAGTTGGTCAAGTTGAGAAGACAGAAAACTATGGCCCAAAAGGAGGAACAGATCAAGGTTCCAGTGGGAGAATTAAGCGATGAGGAGATACCCAATTTAACAAACAATGAGATGGCCAACCTAACAGATGCAGAATTCAAAATGCTGGTGATAAAGATGTTCACAGACTTGACAGACATCCTTAAGTATGATAAACGCATAGAGAAGAAGTGAAAGCTATGCTAAATGAAACAAAGAAAAGTCCACACAAGACCAGTGGTGAAGGGAGGAAACTGGAGTTCAAATCAATGACTTGGAACATAAGGAAGAAAAGAAACAGTCAACCAGTACAGAACGAGGAAACGAGAATTGAAAAAAATGAGGAGAGGCTTAGGAACCTCTGGGACAACTTTAAATGTGCAAACATCCAAACCGCAGGGATGCCAGAAAGAAAAGAGGACGAGCAAGAAATGGAAAACTTATGTGAGAAAATAGTGAAGGAAAACTCCTCAAATTTGGTGAATGAAATAGACATATAAGTCCAGGAAGCACAGTCCCAAACAAGCTAGACCCAAAAAGGACCACATTGAGACACATCATAATTAAAATGTGAAAGGTTAAAGATAAGGAGAGAATCTTAAAAGCAGAGAGTTACCAACAAAGGGGTGCCTATAAGACTTTCAGCTGATTTCTCAAAAGAAACTTTGCAGGCAAGAAGGGACTAGCAAGAAGTATTCAAAGTGATGAAAAGCAAGGACTTACAACCAAGATTACTCTATCCAGCAAAGCTATCATTTAGAATGGAAGGGGAGATAAAGTGCTTCCTAGACAAGGTAAAGCTTAAGGAACTCATCATCTCCAAACTATTATTATATGAAATGTCAAAAGTACTTACTTAAAAAGAAGATCAAAATTATGAACATTAAAATGATAAACTCACAACTATCAACAACTGAATATAAAATATAAAAACAAAATTCAACTAAGCAAACCAGAACAGGAACAGAATCA
The DNA here is from genome assembly GCF_987537825.1 of Furipterus horrens. Classification (NCBI taxonomy): domain Eukaryota; kingdom Metazoa; phylum Chordata; class Mammalia; order Chiroptera; family Furipteridae; genus Furipterus; species Furipterus horrens. The sequence continues at coordinate 49,146,330 of NW_028327182.1, forward strand.
TAGGTACAGGAATAATTTGGAAAGTTATCAGCTGGGAGGGGGGAAGGGGAGAAATGGGAAAATGGTGCAGGGATTAAGAAGCATAATTGGTTGGTACAAAATAGACAGGGGAAAGTTAAGAATAATATAGGAAAAGGTGAAGCCAAAGAGCTTATATGCAGAACCCATGGACATGAACTAATGGGAGTGGGATTGCTGGAGGGAAGCGGGGGTACTGGGCAGAGGGGAGCAAAGGGAAAAAATTTGGACTACTGTAAAACATAATCAATAAAATATACTTTAAAAAATCACCACACAACTAGTAAATTAAACTTTCTCATTTTGAAATCCCCATGACACATTCAGGACTAGAGGAGAAATCAGAAAGGCTGCCAGGAGAACGAGGTGTCCCACTGAGATCTGAAGAGGCAAATTCCTGCTCTGCAGGAATGTGTCAGTGAGGTTATTCCAGGCAGCAGGGAGAACAGAAGAGTCAAATAACCTAGTGCAGGGATGTCTGACTCACCTTGTCTCCCATGCTAATCTGGATTCTGTGTCCTCTTGGAAACCAGAAAGCCATGCTAGCTGACTACTACCTGATTAATATTCCAGTGAGGCCTGTAAGGAGCTCTCAATACCACACGCATTTTACTAATTCAGGAGTAGTGAGCTGGGTCAGAAATCCCTCCCCTGGAGCCCTCTGTCCTCCTCCTTCTCCAAATTTGGCACTTTGACATGAATGCAGCATGGATGGGTACCCTGGGAGCTTTCTGAGGCAGGGTGGGGCACCACCTTCACCATTGCATTATAAATCCTTCTGAAGGAGAAAGCAGGAAGGCTGATGCCATACACCAGTCCCCTCTACTCTCTGCCTATGGTTGCTTCTTATTCAGCCTCACCTATTTCTCCCCATACCCACACACCCCAGAGAACAGTGGTCAGCCTTGCCCAACAACTCACCCAGCCACCTGGAGCCATAGATGCAAATCACAATTCCTCAGAGCCCCAGTATTACCCAGGGGACCCATGGCACAGCCTGATACACAGCTCAGTCCTGCAGCAGGATGCTTTCAGCATGGTGGGTGACAGGTAAGCACAGGCACCTGTAAGGTGGGCTTCATGGGGCAGGCCTAGCCCACCTACACCATGGCCACCATTGTGGGCTTCCAGTCCAAGAAACCAGCCACCACAGGGCTCTCCTGGATCTAATCCCAGAGCAGCCCGGTGAAGAAAGCCACCATGGTGAACTGGGATGAGGCCAAGTTCATCTGGCATCACCTGCTGGACCAAGACCTACACAGCCACCCCAGACAACCTGCTGCTGTTCTCCCACTGACCTTCAGCCCCACTACCAACTGTGAGAATGTGGTGAAGGTGGCCTTCGACTTGCAGTGCTCCCTTTCCATGTACATGGCTTCACAGTTGGTGCTATTCATTTTTGCACCCGGGAGGTTGGCAGGCTGGTGGCGGACATGGGCCATGGGGTCACCTGCATGGTGCCTGTCTTCCAGGACTACCAGCTGCCCCATGCCATCAAGAATATGGACCTGGTGGGCACCCACTCGACCACCTTACTGGTAGAGATGCTGCTGGGCTCCAGCTTGCCAAGGGGCAGCAGGGCCTGGAAGAACATCAAAGTGCTGCTATTGCTACGTGGCTCCTGACTTCCAGAAGGAGTAGGCCCAGACCAAGCTGGAATGGCAGCAGAGCCTGAAGCTGCCCAGCAGACAGTCAGTCACTCTGGGCAAGGAGCTATTACAGTGCCCAGAGCTGCTGTTCAGCCCCACAGAGATCCCAGGGTTGTCTCCCGTGGGTGTCTCTTCCATGGCCAGACAGAGTCCTGTCAAGGTGCCCCACAAGGTGCAGTTGGATGGGCCCAGAATGTGCTGTTTTGCAGGGGCTTCTTGGTCTTCATGGGGTTCCACAGCCACTTCCAGGTCAGGCTGCTGCACAGTCTGCCCCCAGAGGAATATACAGTGATGACAGTTCAGCCTGCCTGAAACTTCTCTGTGGGGATCAGGGCTCCATACTGCCCTCATTGCACTCCCAGTCCTGCTGGGTCCTGCAGGAGCAATGCGAGAAGCAGAGCCCCCACATTGTGTACAGCAGATGCTACTGATGAGGGGTGAAGATGGGGGACGGTAAAAGTTTTGCTCCCAGCTGGCTCCATCCTGCCTTCTTCCAGGGCACAGTCTGGTCCACTCCTGGACCCACATAGACATAGACCCACTAACCCTGTCAAACTCATCTCCCATGATCTGTTCCCAAACCTCCAAGGCAGTCTTAGCTTGGGATTCCATCCAAGCCCCAAAGACATGCCATATTTGAACCCCCTAATCTCACCTCCATGATCTGTTATTTTTGATATAGCTCTCCAAGATTCCCCTGGGCTCTAAGCCCTGTAATTCACCCCTTGTTATGCCCTTCAAGGACCCCAAACTCATCCCTATAACCTGTTTTTTTCTAAGGAACCTGTACAGGGTGCCCCAACCCCCCTCCTCAAATCTTACCATGAGTGTTCCAGTCCTTAGATCCATTCTCATAATCTCACCTCTATTTTCCCCAAGCATACCCCCTAGATCCACTTGCTAACACATCCTTTGTTCTGAGCATCCCAAATCTACTCCCTTGTTGGTTTTACCTTGTTGATTACCCATAGTTCTCTGACACTCTGATGTTCTGAGCACTCTCAGACCACCCCAAATGCCAACCCGCCACATCACCACCAAGCTCCATGTTCTGCTCCACAAGATTCTCCCCTACAATGATTCACTGAAAGATTCCCCAGTTTTCACAGGCCATTCCCCAAGTTCCACCCTCCCCACAAAATTTGTTTTCCCAGCATGATTTATTGCCCCAGATTCCTTTCTATGCAGGTGCTCCCACAATCCATCCTCAATTCATAGCCCCCAAAGAACACCATGTTCTGGGACCCCATACTCCCAGGATGGCCCATACTGCTCTCAGCCCACACCCTTGACCTGCATCTGCCCATACGGCCCGTTTCACCATGCACCACCTGTCCCTATGCCGCAACCCCTCCTGAAAGCCCTGAGCCCCCAGGACCATTCTGATCTGCAATTATAGTCTCCCAGAGTCTCCCCATGATGAACCCCCAATACACCCCATTCTGGGATTTTCAGACTCCTTGGAGCCCACCCTTAGAACAAGCCTCTGGGTTATATCCTGTTAGTTGAGTCACCAGTGGGCAGTGACTTCCCAGGCTGCCCAGCCCACCATGACCTGGATACCTCAGGTGTGGGCTCCACCTGAAAATTGGCTCCCACCACCACAACCCTCACATACGTCCCCAGGGACCAATTGTCCTGGGCTGTGTTTTCCCCATCTCCCTCCTTTCTACTAATAATTCATGCCAGTGCACTCCATCTCCCCAGACCTTGCTCAGCCTGTTCCTGCCACACCACCCCAGGGGCTTTCTCTGGGATCTGCCCTGAGGATGACCTGTGAGGCCTCCCCTGCCCCACCCTGTCTCTGCAGAGGCCTGGAGTTGGAGTCCAACCTCTCATGATGGGAAACTGAGCATTCTCCCCAGAGGGTGTCCTTGGTCTCACTTGGCTAACCTGAGCCCCTCTTGGAGGCAGGACCTTCTGCCTTCACACCAATGTCCAGCCCAGCCCAATAAACACCAGGGTCAGCAGCCTGGACACATTCTTCCAGTTTATCAACAAAATAAGCACAAACTGTCAGAGCTTATTCATGTTCACACTGGGTCCTATCTTCTCCCAGTCCAAGGCACCATTCCTTCCTTTATTCAATCAGTCAATATTTATTAAGCATTTCTCTCTCTCATTCTCTCTCTCACTGTTCTTATGCAGAAATTTTCAGGGCTGAAAACTCATATATTTACGGAGCATCGAGCCTGTCCCACCTGTTAGAAACAAGGTCATAGTGACTCCCAAACCAGTAGCAAAGTCATTGGTAACAAAAGGCAAATGTAATTGAAGGGTCTTAAGGGCAAATGTAATTAAAGGATCTCTGAGAAGGGAGTGGATAACATTAGCATATTCACAAATCACAATAGGGGCATTTAGATGAACGGGTTAGATTGTACCTCCGGAGTATCCAGTCATGGAGAAACGGGGAAGGAGGAGAGGGGAGGGGAAACTAGTTGCGTTAGGGTGGGGAAGCTAAGACTATAAAACCAGGTTCCTTTGTCTACTTGGGGCGCACATTCTCCTGGCTATGAGGGTGCGCCCAGCTCTGCAGACTCGTGAATAAAGGCCTCGCTTTACTGCTCAAGTCCTGTGTCCCAGTTTTTATTGTGAGCGTTTCTCACACACCTGACCCCGTTATCTATTATCGGACGATGAAGGTGGGTGAGGGCCTTGGCTATTCCCACCCACCCTGTCCCACTTTGTCCTGGGATTGGACAGTGGCTCCAGTCTCACTCCTGGGGGGTTGGTCCCATAGGCAGGCCAAGATTTCAGATCACAAGCATTCAGTGCTGGACCCACCTTGCCTCACCTCCCTCCCCACAAGGCAGGCAGCTTCAATCTGTAGAATCAGCAAGAATGAAAGAATCACCCTCCCGCCCCCCCACCCCCCGCCACCACACCCTCCACCCCACCCAAGGTTAGAGGGTAGTGAGGGGAACTTTCTCATTCTTCCCACTAGGGGCAGCACCTCTTACCTCAAGAAGCTGGTGGCGACATCCTATTTAGAACCACAATAACTGCAGTTTACCAGTCCTCTCAGACCTCAAGTGAGACCAGGGTGATTTTCTTTGGGTGTCTTAGAGGAAACGGGCTTTGAGGCAGAAAGTTGCTATTATTTTAAACTGTATAGATTGAATAAAAGATTCCTTTTCTTTACACTGAACTCTGCCTCCAGAGTTTTTGCCTGTTGGTGATGAGTAGTAGAACCTCACCGATTGTTCGGTAACAAGAGGGTTCTGACTTTCCCAAGATCACACAGCTGAATCCCAAGCTTATTTTAAATGATATTTTGTGCTATACCCACCCCTCTTTGTATTCTTCCATTTCATCAGAAATGTGACACAAGCCCACTGGTATTTTAGGTTTGATGTCATATACACCTGATGATGTGCCTAGGAAGTAATCTAGCATCATTCCAAGTGCAAAGGTTAGGCCTGAGAGTCACAATGGCTTTTTCTGAACACAGAACTAACCAGAGGGGGAAAAAAAGTCTGAATTCAGTTCTGTCTCCTCAAAGCTGGACCCCTGGTTATATTCTCAGGGAGCTGTGGGGAGAGCTGTGTTGGCTCTCTGTATGTAGTTATAGAGGTGACATGGGTGAGAAGGGTGAGCAATCTCTAGCCAAGCGGGGCCTTTGGGTGGGTCTGATTGAAGAAAGGGGTCCAGATAATGTAGCCTTGACCTTACTTCCTTTGTGACAGAACAAAACAGAAGTTACTCTGGTAACCAGGCACCCAAATTCTAGAAACAGCCTCCTATACAGTTCACTTGACTGGAGAAAGCCAAGATAAGTAGAAGTTTCTAAGTTGTTCCTTGAGTTTTAGAGACTGTGACTACTGGAGAGTCAGCAGTGAAAACATTTCACATGCTGTAAACAGTGGGTTTGACCTCTCTTTCTATGCTGTTGGTCATTTAGCAAGTTGTACACTCATTTAACACAGGGCAGCCCAGGACAAGCTAGTTCAGGCCAGGCCACTGTGATTCCATGTGGGCAACCTTACACCCCTTGACTCTTCTCCCTTATGTGTGGTATGATGGGGAAAAGGTAGGTGGTGAGGGGGGGTCTTCCTGCGTAGGAGCAGGTGGTTAGATGTTGAAAGGCTGGTGGGTCTTTCAAGTGTATATCCCAGGTCATGGTTGGCAGGATGAGAAGGTGAGTGCTGGGGACCAAGCTTACCTATCCACCTGTTAATCCTGAGCCCTCTTAAGTGCCATTTGTGTCCTCCTCCCCTCAGCTGGAGATCTATGCAGATGGCCCTTTGTGCCTGATCTTGGGGGCAGAATTTGTGGTGTCATTTCACCCTGTGGTGAAGCCCAGGTAGTCCCCGGTGTCTCCTGGCTTGGATACTGGGCACTGTCTTTGCAGAGCTCCACCCAGTAGACCATGATGGAACTGGTGCACAGGAATAACTTCCCCATATCCCTGGATGGGGGCAGGTGTACCAAGCCATCAATGGCCAGAGCTGGTCTAAGGTGAGAATGGGTGCACAGGGGCTGTACTCCCAAGACACTGAAATGACCTGGGCAGGCCCAGAACTCAGACTCAAATCCATGGGCTTCTCAGGGTCCTCCCAGACCTTTCTCTCTGAAGAGTCCCACAATCCCATTCCCAAAGTAATATGGACTTCCACTCCCCTACCACTAACTATGTAGGAGGGGAGAGAGTCACTCCTCACATATTTGTAGGCGGCAGCCGTCCGTCTCGAGAGACGATGGTGTAGCTTCTTAAGAGTCTATCTGCACCGCCAAGAATGGTTGTGCAGTCCGACTCGGGAGTGACACGGTATCTGTCTCCTCCCGTGTTGAATCGACATCTTGCGATGACGCTGGAGTGTCCTCTCCAGTGAAGCTGAAGCTACAGAGCTTGGGCAGGGTGATATGGAGGGTCTGCTGTTGCCCATGCAGCAGACCCCCCCCCCCCCTCTTCACAGCTGAAGGGTCCAAGGGAAAGACGGAGTCAATACAGCTTGGCTTCAGGTGCGCCGCAGGAGTTGCCGGTGTTGACTACAACGTCAAACCGCCTTAGGGACTCCGGCTCCGGATTTTCTGTCGGGGTTTACTCCCTTAGCCTTTCCCCTGAAGAGGTATGCCGCAAGGCAGCGGAGGTTTTTTGGAATCAGAGTTTTCCTTTGTAGTAATATTAGAGAAAACTGTATGTTTTTATGACTTTATACTAGGTCATACACATCTCTGCATTTTTCTACTGTTTTGATTATTTGAACTACCTGCCCCAGGTGTTTTTGAAGCAGTCACTTCCACTGTCTCTGCAATCAACTTCCCTCATGAAGGCTTGTCGTGTCCTATCCAGCAGTTCCATGGGGTAGAGCTGGAAGACAAGGGGACTGCAGTCTAGGAAGACTATCTGGAATGGGGTCATGGGCTTGGGGTTCCCTTCTAGGCAGTAACATCTTTCCTGACTTTGAAAATGCACAGAGAAAGTCAGGCATGTGTGTGAGCCTTTTTCTATTCTACTTCCCACCATATACCAGACCCCACTGGCCCCTGCTCTGTGACCACCAAGAAACTACTGAGGGAGGAAAAGCCTAATGTCTTGGGGTTTCCTCCTCGGATGGTGGGACAGGCCTTTCCTCTGCCATCAGCTGCCCAGACCTTCATTTCCTGATCCAGAATCTACGATCCTACTGAAATTCCAATTCTCCTACTTAATTACCATGGGACCTGGGTAAGTTTCTTAATCTTCAAGCCTTGGTGTCCACATGTAGATAATAGAGCTGGACACCAAGAAGATCTGCTGGGCAGAGGGGCTGTGTGGATCAATGAAGTGGAAAAGAGAGGAAGGTGGGTGGGCCTTGGCCTGTTGGTGTGGGATGGGAGCTCACTGAGGTGCTGCCAGGTCCTTGGATCACTCTTCTTGTGGTCTAGCCTGATTTAAGGATAGAATCTAAGGTAACTGAAGGAATAAATGAACTACATACATTCTAAATGTCTTTTCCAGCTTTTCTCAGATCGTTTTTTGGGTGAAGTTGATATAATTTCAATCCAAAACAATGATGTGACATTTCAGTTAACCCGAGTAGCCTTCATACCTTCAAGAATATTCTGGAATGTAGCAGCCATCAGTCAACACATCAATGCTGCTGGGGTATGGACAATTAACCAAATACAAATCCACTTATTTATTTATTTATTTAAATAAATGCATTTCTTTATTGGGTGCACAAGGAGTCAATGATAGGCTTTTCCAAATTCACGAACTGCAAGTACAATAATATTTTATTCTCCACCTAACATTCCTAAATAGAAACCACAAAAAAGGTTTGAGGGCAAAGTAACTGTGTTTTGCTTTTGTTTTTGCATAGTATAATTTCTGTTTTCCCCAGAATTTTTTATGCTTAAATTTGTCCTCATGAATATCAGCCATATTTTTAAAAATTTCATAGAACCAGTGCCTACCACAGAGTAAATGTTCACTAATTTTTTAAAAAACGGTCTGAAGTTGTTTTAAGTTACCCCAATATCTTAACATAAAGGTCAGTTTTACATTCATATTAACTTCTGTTTTCTCCCAGATCAAAATATTTGTTTTGGCCATAGCAAGGGATATTTCCCAGAAAAGTTTCCTTTTTGGCTTTAAGTAAGTTAGTTCATTTCCTGTCTCTAACTTTGTGGAAACAATCCAGAAAAGATTAACTATTTTCCACACTGCTGGTTTGTTTTTCATTTCCTTGCATTTCAAATCCTGTTCATTTTGTGTGTTAGCCTCTCACAGATGCTTGATAAATGTTTACTGATTTGATTTAATTTAGAAAAACACCTTATGAGCTAAACAATACAGTTCAATGAATACAATTTGCCTCAGATTGCTTTAACCTTGTCTCTGAATGTTTATCACAGTCCAGAAAGTAATGCATGACCCTCTGTACAAATATGTCACTTTATCCCTCCACCAAAGGTAGAGATAAACATCGAAGCACCAGGAAATGAAGTCTTGCATGTATCTCAAAACCACTAAATTTCCAGCCCATTTGGCCTGTTAATATATCTACATCAGCGTTTCCCATTTTTTCCATTTACTTTAAAATACATCCAAACTTATGTTATCTGATTCCAACCCTGGCCAGAAGATTTGTACCATTAAAGGCATAAGGATGAGTTTACTGCTAAATGTTTGGGTTAAAGCGATGAAGTTAAAAGAGGTTTCTTGGCACTAGTCAGGACAGAACAGTGGCTTCTTTGTATTTTCAGATTCTCTGGGGCTCCACCCTTGCCCCTTTTTGGATAACTCACCGCTCTTCAACATATTGGACATCAGCCAGATCTGGTCTTCAAACCTCCCCATGGGTTATTCCCTTGGGGAAGCTTCAAGCCAGTGGGGAGCATAGTGACTCCCTGTCTTCAGATGTCAAGCTTTCAAAAAGTAGCCTGCCCATTTTGTGACTCTTAACACCTGATATACAATTTCTAATTACAGACGCCAATTCTCCCTCCTAGGAGATCTGAAACTGCAAGCCACTCTTTGTTAAGATCTTTTATTATCATTGAAAACCCTTGCCAAACATTGGCCACACTTCATTCTATCTAATCCCTATTTTTTATCTCTCTCAACCAGCCAGACACATAATGCTTCACTTGTTGGATGACCATGGATCTCCAGGTCTGCTTGTACACAATGCCCTTGCTGGGTCAATGTGCTATGCAAAGTGCCCCAAAGCCATTTCTCAGGTTTTGGTGGAATCATGGTGACCTTCCTCAGCAAAGGTCTTACAATTTCAAAAAGAGTTTTGATCATTTGAATTTAACAGCATCAGTGGTTCTCTGAGTCTTTGGACACCAAGTCCACAGTATGTTTAATGCCAGATTTAGGTGTGAGGTGATGGAATTATGGGACACAAATATCATTTGGTGTAGGGAACTGCTCCTTGTGGTTTCAGGAATGGTAACCCCGGCCATGAACATGACTTGCCCCCCCTGGCTTGTCTTTAAGTCTCAACAGCACAATGAAAGGCTGCACGGGAGACATAACTGAAAACCATTCAGAGGGTTTCCATGGGAATTGAATTTAAAGAAGGCTTATTATGCTTTAGAACTTGCTCTGCTTTTCTTATCTCTTAGTTAACTATAAACAATCTCTAGCAAGGAATGTATGAAACCTTGCACCTCATGCCAGTGTGGTGTCAAGGTGTTTAATAGACCCTGACACAGACTGGTCATTGAGCCCTCTGTATTGGTAATTGTAATCTGTTATTGTCAACTGTAATCCAAGTGCCTAAAAGCTATTGATGCTTGATGAATTTTGACCTTGTATCTCCCATGTGTACCATTCTCAGTAAAAAGCATGAGGAATGGAGGTCTTGCACTTTCTCCACTAGAGGGAACGGCCACTTCCTTGGCCCCTAGACAAAATACAGTGTCCTAGATAAGTTTGTTCCGCCATGGTCGTAAAACCTCTGCTGGACAGAGTAGTTTCCAGCCGAGCCAAGGCATTGGAGGCAGCTCAGCTTCAATTTGGCAAGTGACTATTCTGACAGATACATATTTAAATCTCTTTGCAAAATCATATCTTTTTGGCTTGTTTGTATCCTAAGTAAACTTTACATCCCCAACATGAGTAAAGAGCCTGGCCCATGTCTATGAGTCAAAGGCAGCAATGTGAGAAGTCAAGAGATTATAAAGCTATAATTAATCCTCTTATTTCAAGTAATACTTGATATATGTGCAGTTTCTGTGTGGCAGGCACCCCAGGGACCTTGTTAGGCTCAAGATAATGATGGTAATATGGAGAAAGAAAGGCTGCTGAGGATTGGCTCTGTGCTGGGCTGTCAGGAGAAAGGGTCAAGGTCAGAAATGGGTGGGAGAGGAATGAGGAGTCCACGGAGGAAAGTAGAAAACAGATTTGGCATACATTTGGCTACACTGTCTTCTCTTTTGCATTTTTCTGAGGAAACTGTATAATATTAAAACATTGAAGGTTCAGATAGAAAAATATGTTTGCCAACTCTGGGCACAAGCTTTCCTGTTTATCCATTCATTCATTCATTCATTCATTCATTGAGCATATTTATTTTTTTATTTTTTTTAATGTTTTTTATTGATTATATTGTTACAACAGTTCCAATTTTCTCCCCCTTGCTCCCCTCCACCCAGCACACCTCTCCCCCAGCAATCCCCCCCCAAGTCCATACCCCTGGTTCGTAAAAATTAACTATCCCCCCCCTCGCAAATATTAGGACCTTTTGTAATCTTGTAAAGGACAATGGGCGAAGGTCTCGTGCTCCTCTAGCTGCTTCAAGCTGGACATGGTCGTCGTCCTACCTACCCTTGGGTCCAGAAAACCCTAATAAGAGTGGGGGTGTGGAGGGGAGGGTGGCCTTCCCACATGGGGAAGGATTGTGCAGACTCCAGGTCAGTTGGCTGTCTCTGGTCAACGGCGTGCTTGGTTTAACAGGCTGGTGTCCTTGTTGTGTTCTGGGGGCAACAGATTTGGCGAAAAGGGTTAAAAGACATCATTCAATCCATAACTACTAGATGACAAAAGGCAGGGATTAATTTTTCGATGTTCCATATTAGGAGAAAAAAAAAGGGGGGGGGCTTCTTTGTAAGAAGGTGTGCTAGGCACATCTCACCTGTCCAAAACCCTTTTGCCCATTATACTTAGTTTGGGCTGAGGTAAATAGTTTAGGTTTCCCCCTCTCAGACCTCTGGGCCTTTTCTGTCCAAGCCATTAAGATAGAAAAGAGAAACCCGTTTTAAAGTGAGGCCCACAGACCACCACATTCTTCCCCAACCCAGCCATTTAGTTCAGTCAAACCGTTGAGTCTCAGGAGGCAGCGCTGCAGGGAGGATTAAGTGAGGCTTATGCGTACAGACAATCACTCAGGTAATGCGATCATAGGCTTATGTCCTTTGAAAACAGAAAACACGTGTTAATTTATGTAAAATAACCCAGAAACAAGTCTTTAAATCTGTAAGACTGTCTTATTGGGAAGACATCCAGTTGCAAGGCACTTGAAATTCTATTTGCCTGCAACTTGAATATCTTTGATGATATCACAGACATGGTTTAATTTTCAAGTGAAACCATATTTTAAATGAGAAGAAACTTTTAAGACGGTTAGTTGCCCTATTTTATACTCTACTACTGATCATTGTGATTTTCCTTGAATAATAATTTTTCTCCCTAAGGTTACCCTCCTTGTCTTTAAAGGGACTACATTAAGTCCATTTTTAATTTATCCTGTTCGTTTGCATAAACATAACAAGAGCAGCAAATGATCACTTATGATCTTTAGTTCTGCTTTGCTGGAACTTACCCAAGGAATATTTGGGGTGACCCTCAGTCTGTTCTTCAGGGCACAGAAGCTGAGCCACATATCTGGCATTCATCCTTGCCTGTACACACCTGTTTTTTCCAAGTCTTTCTGGTTTTTCATTGCGCCTTAAGGTCCCTTCTAGCCATCTTTCAGGAAGACAACCTTCGTTCCTTCCCTGGAAAGATTGCTGTGGACCACACAACCAACCATGGTAACAGGCCTTTTATCTCACAGGCTTTTATTACCTTTGAAAGTCATTCCCAGTTCCTCAGGGCTTTTTGGTAACAATCTGAGCCCAAGTATGTTTCCTTTAGGCTTGACATTCCAGTCAAAGACTTGGTCAAAAAAAAAAAAAAGAACCTCTATTGACAACTGGTCTTATTAGTTCTATGCAAAGAAACCCATGTCATTACTTACTTGTTTAGAATGCCAGACTCTGGAGGGATCAAATAGGGAGAAAAATATACAACGTGAAGGAAAATCTTTGTCCTAATATTCACTGAACTGGCATTTCCATTCTTCATTGTTGCGTTGGTTGTGATTTCGGACGCTGAAATAAATCCGGCAGGCAGGATTATTGGCCAGTAACGAACGGAGGGCTGTGGCTAGCTCAGACCATCAGCGGAGAGCGGGAAGCCTCATCCTCTTTTTATTAGGGTTTCGAAAGTTACTAAAAATAGAACGGGGGGTGTGACATTCCAGCCAACAACAGGAGAATTTTACAAGTGAAAGAATTCTTACAGTAGCATTAATATGTAAAATACGGCCAGGGTAACTCCTGTTTTATCTAGCACCTATCAAGGAAGCAAGGCAGATCCACTAATCCTCAAGGCCAGCTCCATATCAAGACTTCATTAACAAGGAAGCAGATGGAGTACACAACAGAACCTGTTTTACCCAGGATTCCATGACTCAGTGGCCTCGACAGCCTAAAGCCGAAGGCAGAGACGAGAGTTGCTCATGGTCTCCTGAGTCACGGGATGCCACCTGGGTGGTGGGGCATGAGAATGCCCCTACCCAGAGATCTGTCTTCCTGCAACACTTCATATTTTCATTTTTCCCCCACTAAAAAAATTTTTTTGTTTGTTTTTCCATTACAGTTGTCTCACTTTTTTCCCCCTCTTGCTTCCCTGCACCCTGTCCCTCCCTTCCCCCACATTTAGTCTCCACTCAGTTGCCCCTGTCTGTGGGTCATTCATATATATATATTTTCTTTTTAACTTGACCCTTCCCCTTACACCCTTCTTTTCCTCCCCCCTCCCCCCTTGTTACTGTTAGTCTACTTTTTGTTTACATACCTCTGGTTCAATTTTGCTCATTTGTTTGTGTTGTTCATTAGTTTCCTGTAATAGGTGACAGCATAAGGTATTTTTCTTTTGTTGCCTGGCTTATTTCACTAAGCATAATTTTCTCTAGTTCCATCCATGTTGTTGCAAATGGTAGAAGTTCCTTCTTTCTTTCTGCTACATAGAATTCCATTGTGTAAATGTACCACAGTTTTTTGATCCACTCATCTACAGATGGGCACTTAGGTTGTTTCCAGCACTTGGCTATTGTAAATAGTGCTGCTATGAACATTGGAGTGCATAGGTTCTTTTGAATTGGTGTTTCGGGATTTTTTGGATATAATCCTAGCAATGGAATTGCTGGTTCAAAAGGCAGTTCCATTTTTAGTTTTTTGAGGAAATTCCAAACTGTTTTCCACAGTGGCTGCACCAGTCTGCATTGCCACCAGCAATGCACCAGGGTTCCCGTTTCTCCGCATCCTCTCCAGCACAAGTTGTTTGTTGATTTGTTGATGATGGCCATTCTGACTGGTGTGAGGTGGTATCTCATTGTGGTTTTAATTTGTATCTCTCTGATGGCTAGTGATGTTGAGCATACTTTCATATGTCTATGGGCCCTCTGTATGTCTTCTTTGGAGAAGTGTTTGTTCAGGTCCTTTGCCCATTTTTTAATTGGGTTGTCTGTCTTCTTGGTGTTGAGTCGTATGAGTTCTTTATATATTTTGGAGATCAATCCCTTGTCTGAGATGTCATTGGCGAATATATTTTCCCATATGGTTGGTTTCCTTTGGATCTTGCTGATGTTTTCTTTAGCTGAGCAGAAACTTTTTAGTTTGATGTAGTCCCATTTGTTTATTCTTTCCTTTATTTCCCTTGCCTTAGGAGATATATCAGTGAAAATATTGCTACGTGGGATATCTGAAATTTTCCTGCCTATTTTTTCCTCTAGGACTTTTATGGTATCACGGCTTACATTTAAGTCTTTGATCCATTTTGAGTTTATTCTGGTGTATGGTGTGAGCTGGTGGTCTAGTTTCATTTTTTTGCATGTCCCTGTCCAGTTCTCCCAACACCATGTGTTGAAGAGGCTCTTTTCACTCCATTTCATGTTCTTTCCCCCTTTGTCAAATATTAGTTGACCATATGAACCTGGGCTTATTTCTGGGCTCTCTATTCTGTTCCATTGATCTATATGTCTGTTTTTATGCCAGTACCAGACTGTTTTGATTACCGTGGCCTTGTAGTATAGTTTGATATCAGGTATTGTGATTCCTCCTACTGTGTGCTGCCTCAAAATTGCTGTGGCTATTCGGGCTCTTTTTTGGTTCCATATAAATTTTTGAAGTATTTGTTCTAGGTCTGTGAAATATGTTGCTGGTATTTTAATAGGGATTGCATTGAATCTATAAATTGCTTTGGGTCGTATGGCCACCCAAGAGCATGGTATATGGTTCCATTTATTTGTATCTTCTTTAATTTCTTTCTTCAGTGTTATGTACTTTTCTGTGTACAGGTCTTTTACCTCTTTGCTTAAGTTTATTCCTAGGTATTTTATTTTTCTTGTTGCTATGGTAAATGGGATTTTTCTTTCAGTTTCTATCTCTGAGTTTTTATTGTTGGTGTATAAAAATGCCTTCGATTTCTTAATATTGACTTTGTATCCTGCTATTTTGCCAAATTCATTTATTAGGTTGAGTAGTTTTTTTGTGGAGTCTATAGGGTTTTGTATGTACACTATCATGTCATCTGCAAATAATGACAGTTTTATTTCCTCTTTTCCAATTTGGATGCCTTTTATTTCTCTTTCTTGTCTGATTGCTGTGGCTAGAACTTCCAAGACTATGTTGAATAGGAGTGGAGAGAGTGGACATCCTTGTCTTGTTCCTGACCTCAGGGGGAATGCTCTCAGTTTTTACCCATTAAGTATGATGTTGACTTCAGGTTTCTCGTATATGGCCTTTATTATGTTGAGGTATGCTCCCTCTATTCCCATTTTGCTGAGAGTTTTTATCATAAATGGGTGTTGTCCTTTATCAAATGCTTTTTCTGCATCTATTGATATGATCATGTGGTTTTTGTCTTTCATTTTGTTTATGTGGTATTATGTTTATTGATTTGCGAATATTAAACCATCCTTGCATCCCTGGGATGAATCCTACTTGATCGTGGTGTATGATCTTTCCAATGTGTTGCTGGATCTGGTTTGCCAATATTTTGTTGAGGATTTTAGCATCTATGTTCATCAGCGATATTGGTCTGTAGTTTTCTTTCTTTGTTGTGTCTTGACCTGGTTTTGGAATTAGGGTTATACTGGCTTCATAGAACGAGTTTGGGAGTCTTCCCTCTTCTTGTATCTTTTGGAATAGTCTGAGGAGGATAGCAGTTAGTTCTTTCCTAAATGTTTTGTAGAATTCACTTGTGAAGCCATCCGGTCCTGGGCTTTTGTGTGCTGGGAGTTTTTTGATTACTACTTCAATTTCACTAGCTGTTATTGGTCTATTCAGACTTTCTGCTTCTTCTTGATTCAGTTTGGGAAGACTATAGTTTTCCAGGAATCTGTCCATTTCCTCTAGGTTGTCAAATTTCTTGCCATACAGCTGTTCATAATAATTTCTTATAATTCTTTGTATTTCTGTTGTATCAGTTGTGATTTCTCCTCTTTCGTTTCTGATTTTATTTATTTGGGTCCTCTCTCTTTTTTTCTTGATGAGCCTGGCTAAAGGCTTGTCAATTTTGTTTATCTTTTCAAAGAACCAGCTCCTACTTTTGTTGATCTTTTGAATTGTTACTTTAGACTCTATGTCATTTAATTCTGCTCTGATCTTGATGATTTCCTTCCTTCTACTTGATCTGGGTTTTACTTGTTGTTCTTCCTCTAGTTCTTGTAGCTGTAGGGTTAAATTTTTTATTAGAGATTCTTCTAGCTTTTTTAGGTAGGCTTGTATTGCTATGAACTTTTCTCTTAAGACTGCTTTCGCTGTATCCCATAGGTTTGGGGTTGTTGTGTGTTCATCATCATTGGTTTCTAGGAACTTTTTGATTTCTTCCTTGATGTCATTGTTAACCCATTCATTATTTAATAGCATGTTATTCATTCTCCATGAGTTTGAATATTTTTGAGTTTTTTCCTTGAGGTTGATTTCCAATTTTAAGCCATTGTGATCTGAGAAGATGCTTGATATAATTTCAATTTTCTTGAATTTATTGAGGCTTGTTTTGTGTCCTACCATGTGGTCTATCTTTGAAAATGTTCCATGTGCACTTGAGAAATATGTATATTTAGCTTCTTTGGGGTGAAAACTTCTATATATATCAACTAAGTCCATTTGATCTAAAGTGTTATTCAGTGCCTCAATATCTTTGGTGTTTCTTTGCTTTGAAGATCTGTCCATTGTTGACAATGGGGTGTTAAAGTCCCTACGATGAGTGTGTTGCTGTCTATATCTTTCTTGGAGTCTTTCAAAATTTTCCTTATATATTTGGGTGCTCCTAAGTTGGGTGCATATATATTTATAAGGGTTATATCTTCTTGATGGATTTTTCCCTTAAGTATTATGAAATGCCCTTCTTTGTCTCTTTTTATGGACTTTTCTGTGAAATCTGTTTTGTCTGATATAAGTATTGCTACCCCGGCTTTTTTTTCATGTCCATTTGCTTGAAATACTTTTTTCCATCCCTTTACTTTCAGTCTGTGTAGATCTTTTGTTCTAAGGTGGGTCTCTTGTAGACAGCATATATGTGGGTCATTCTTTCTAATCCATTCAGCTACCCTATGTCTTTTAATTGGAGCGTTTAATCCATTTACGTTTAAGGTTATTATTGATAAGTACTTATTCATTGTCATTTTTCCCCTTTGTACTCGTGTTCTTCTCTGTCTCTCTCTGTTTCTTTATCTTCTTAGAGCAGACCCTTTAGCATCTCTTGCATTGCTGGTTTGGTGGAGATGTATTCTTTTAGTCTTCCTTTGTCTGAGAAACTCCTTATTTCGCCTTCCATTTTGAATGAGAGCCTTGCTGGGTAGAGTAGTCTTGGTTGTAGGCCTTTGTTTTTCATTGATTGGAATATTTTTTGCCATTTCCTTCTGGCTTGTAGTGTTTCTGCTGAGAAATCTGAGGATAGCCTTATTGGAGCTCCCTTGTATGTTATTAGTTGTTTCTCTCTTGCTGCTTTTAGGATTCTCTCTTTGTCTTTGAATGTTGCCATTTTAATTATGATGTGTCTTGAGGTGGGCCTGTTGAGGTTCATCTTCATTGGGACCCTCTGTGCCTCCTGGATTTGCGTGACTCTTTCTCTCCTCATGTGAGGGAAGTTTTCTGTCATTAGTTTTTCAAAGAGGTTTTCTATCCCTTGCTCTTCTTCTTCTCCTTCTAGAATTCCAATGATACGGATATTGTTACGTTTCATGTTGTTCTGCAGCTGTCTTAGAACCTCTTCAGTCTTGTTCAGTCTTTTTTCATTTTGTTGCATTGTCTGGGAGTTTTTGTGTACGTTGTCCTCCAGCTCGCTGATCCGATCTTCTGCTTCATCTAGCCTGCTTCTAATTCCTTCTATTGTGTTCTTCAATTCAGAGATCGTATTCTTCATTTCCTCCTGGCTCTTATTGATAGCTTCCATGTCCTTTTTGATGCTGGTATAATTCTCAGTAAGTTCCTTATAGTTCTTCTGGAGTTCACTGTAGTTTTTCTGGAGTTCTTTTTAGTTTCCACTGATCTCATTTAGCTTCTCCATAATCCATGTTTTAAATTCCGTATCTGATATTTTGCTCCCCTCTATTTCATTTAGCACTCTTTCTGGGGATTCTACCTTTCCTTTTGATGGGGGGTTGTTTCTCTGTCTCCCCATTTTTGTGATTCCTTTTGTTTGTTGGTGCTTCTTAAAATGATCAGTTCTTCCTGGATCTGCCTCTGGTAGCGTCAGATCATGTACCAGACTGGCCCTAGGCAGCCTATTGGAGACTTCCAGTGATCTACTGCCTTTGTCTCTCTTCTTTAGTCGTTACTATACTCAATCTGTGGTTGGCCGTCAGTCTTAAGGACCGTGGGTGTGGCAACTTAATTCCTGTATGCAGGGTTTTTATTTCCCCTTAGTATGACGCCACTTGGAGGGGAATGGTCTGTCTGCTGTACTGGGGCTGAGTCAGCACTGGCTGGTCCTGGGAAGGGGTTAGTGTAGCTTCCACTTACTCCTCCGCCCTCCTGGATTTCCGTCTGTGTTGTCCTTGATGATATTTCTTTAATCTGTCTGGTTGTATTTCAGCTACTTTTTGGTGGATCTTTTTCTCTGGTTAGTTGATTGAGAGTCACTCTGCCCACCTTGTCTTGAGTTCTTTTGTGAAGGTGCTGCTAAAACATAATTATACAACCCAGGCAAGAAACCCACACCCTCCAATGTCTCCCCCAAATACAATCCCACTATAGGCTGCAAATGAGCCCATGTTAATATACTTGTGGAGATACTGGGACTCTTATTTCGTAGGAGAAACAGAAAGGAGTTGTTTTAAATGAAGGAAGGGTAATTTTTGAGCTGGAAGTTGATAGAGTATTAATATTAGCAATTGGGATCAAGGTTATGTAAGAGAGCAATTAACACTTACACTGAATGTTTGAAAAGGAGGGGAGGGTTACAGTGTGGAGTGAGAAAGTGGAAGTGTATAGTATTAGGATTATATAATCGGTATATACTATATGATTAGCGTGGGAGGTAGGGTAGACACAACAGACATCCAGGTAGACAGACAGCCAGAAATTGAAAGAGAGGGCTGGGGAGGTTAGAAGGTAGGAAATAGATTGAGAGAGAATTTTTAAGAATAAAAATACAGAGTAAAAAATAGCAAGACAGGAAGGGAGAGAAGAAAGAGAGAGAGAAAGTAGAGAAGAGAAGGGTAGGAGAGAGAACGAAAGAAGAAGGGG
Organism: Furipterus horrens; assembly: GCF_987537825.1. Classification (NCBI taxonomy): domain Eukaryota; kingdom Metazoa; phylum Chordata; class Mammalia; order Chiroptera; family Furipteridae; genus Furipterus; species Furipterus horrens. The sequence continues at coordinate 49,165,451 of NW_028327182.1, forward strand.
AGGTAGAAGAGAGGGGACTGGATTAAAATTCTTTTTTAAATTATATATTATAAAAAATATTAGGAGATTAAAACATGATATAAAGTTGTAAGATAGAGAGAAAAGGTGAATATAGAGAGAGAGGAATAGGAGATAGGAAAGCAAGAGGATTTGGGAGGAAAAGAGCTCAGAGGAGGGAAGGAAATCAGGAGGAAGAGGAGATATTAGGGAGGGGAGGATTGAAATTGAAGAGTTGACAAAAGATAGGATGAAGGAGAGAAATACAAGAGGTAGAGAAAGAAGTGAGGGGATGGGGTAGAAAAAGAGAAGGGGTAAGAATGGCAGAGTAAAGGGAGAGGGGGATAGATTAGAATAATAATTTGAATATTAAGTGATTAGAATATAAAGTGTAATAGGGAGAGAGAGAAAATATGTATAGGGAGAGAAGGAAAATAAGGACAAGAGATGAAAGAAAAACGAATGTAGACTGAAGGGGGACAAAATAAAGAAAGAAATTTAATAAAGTTGAAGGTGCGTAGCGCAGAGAAAGGAGAGGGTGAGAAAGGGAGAGAACTTAAAATTATAAAATTAACTGAGAATAGGATGAAGGGGAGACATGCTAAGGGGAGAGAAGGGAGGGAAGAGGAGGGGAGAAAAGGAGAGAGAATAAGAAGGGACTGATGGTAGGGGTAGTTAGAGAGAGAGTGAGAGATAAAAGAATGAGGATTTTAACTCAATTCAACTTTTATGCACAGTCTCTGGGTATTTTTGGTTTGTTTGTTTTTCTGTTTTTCCTTGCTTCCTTCCTGAGTCCGCTCCTATTCAAAATTCCATGAGTTTCAAATCTTTTCTGGTTGGTTGGCTGGCTGTGGGAGGGTTCTGCTTGATTCTGGGATTGCTAGTCTTTTTTTCGTGGGCCTACCACCGCTCTGCTGTGAGCTGCATTTAGTTGTCCCCTCCTGAGGCAGCCTCAGCTCTCCTCAGGCTTGTCCAACTACTCCTTCCCTCTGTTGGTCCAGCCTGTGCCTGCCAGCAATCCCCGCCCTGCCTCCAGTCGTGTCTCTATTCCCAGGCTACAGCTTCTGCTCTCTTCCCTGTCTATATGCCTGCGCACCCTATCTCTCTCCCTGTGTCAAGATGGTCCTTTTGTTCTGCAGGACTCTGGCACAGTCGGTCAAAGTGCCGGGCCCAGTGGCCCTTTCCTGCCCAGGGCCTCTCCCCTAGTCTGGAGCTTTGCAGTGGCTTTCCTGCATGTGCTCGTCTCCTTGCCCCAAAACTGTCTCTATTCCAAGCTACAGCTTCCGCTGGCTTCCCTGTCTATCGGCCTGCGCACTCTATCTTTCTTCCCACCACAGCACCGTCCCTTTGTTCTGTGGGATTCTAGTGTGGTTGGTCAGCGCAGCACTCTCCTACCCCGGGGCTCTCTGCCAGTCTGGAGCTCCGCAGCAGCCCTTCCCTACGGGCCCTTCTCCCTGCCCTAAAACCGTCTCCCCTCCAGAACCTCTGCCTCCGCTCTCTTCCCTACTTACACACCCTGCGCATCCTATTTCCCTCCTAGCCTCAGACCGGCCTTTTGTTCTGTGGGATTCTAGCACGACTAAAGAGCAAACACTGATTTCAAGAATGCAGTTCTCCCCCGGTCTGGAGTTCCGCAGCAGCTTTTCTGTGCTGCCGTTCTCCTTGCCCCAAAACTGCTCCTTTGTTCTGTAGGGCCCTAGCGCTAGTGCTGGGCTTGCCCGGAGTGCCGAGCTTTCGGTCGGAGGTTGCAGCTGAGGAGGTTTCCCTCTAGACTCAGATCACACTTTCTCCCAGTCCTGGTTGTTCACTGTTCTCTCCCTCCTCTGGCTTTTTTGGCCAAATCCTCTCCCTAACTCCCTACAAGAATTCACTCCCGGCTAGTGAGCTCTCCGGCTTGATACTGCAAATGCACAGAGTCTTGGAGTGACTCAGCCTGCAGTTTGTGATAAACCCCTCCACCCGCCTCCACGCTGCTCCCACGATCTCCTCCCCGTTTACGTTATCAGATATCCACACTCACTCAGTCACTCACTCCTCTCCCCATTTGCTCCTCCTGGATTGTCTGTTTAACAGGAGCGAGCTGAGAACACTGTCCCTACTCTGCGGCCATCTTCCTCTTTTTTCCTCATTGAGCATATTTATTGAGCAACTATGATCCTAAGTGCTGTTCTAAATTCTGACGATAAAACAGAGGATGAGCCAAACAAGCTCCCTGCCCTCGTAGAGCTTACCTTCTCATGGGAGACAGAGTTAACGAGCAAGCAAATATACGAGATAATTTTAGTTTATGATAAATGTTGTGAAGGGGTGGGGTCCATTTTTGATAGGCTGGCTAGAGGAGGCTTCTTTGAGGAGGGTTAATGTATTAACTAAAAACTAAAGACACAAAGGAGCACCTCACTGTGTGACAATTTAGGGAAGAGAGTGCCCAGTACAATGAATGGCAAGTGCAAAGGCCCTGAAATACACCTGTGGTGTTTGAAGAATGGAGGAGGCTGGAGCACAGTGAGTAAGACAGTATAGATGGAATGAACTGAGAGTGTCAAGAAGATGCTTCATTGTGTGAGATCTTGTAGGTCATGGCAAGAATTTGATATTTAGGTTTTGTTGTAGTGGGAGTAGAGAGAGCAGCCAGCCAGTAGGGTTCTATGGGTTGAGCTTCACAGGAATCCTACAACTCGGTAAAGTCATTTAATATTTAAGGTCACAAAAAGAGATCAGATTTTGGATAACTGCTAAATATTTCAACAATGTTGCCTATGAGTACCATAGTCCCTACTAAGGAAAGCTTCTTGTCTCACAGACCTGCTTTAAGACATATCACTTAAAAGTAAGGTGCATTTATATGTCATGAACTGCCCCTACTCCCAATATCTAATAGTATCAGTGACCTCTGGTGGAACCTTTACTCATTTATTAAATATTGATTAAGTGCTTGTTATATATTAGGGATACAGAGGTGAACAAGACAGATATATTCCTTGTTATCATGGAGCATACAATCTATCTAGAAAGACTGACAATTAAACAGACAAAACACAAATAGATTTGATATGATAGAGAAAGTGCAGTATAAGGGGAGTATATAGGAGCACAGTCAATTGACCTCATTAAGGAAGACTTACTGGAGGAAGTGATGTTTAAGCTGAGAGTTAAAAATTAAGTAGAAGGGCAGTTGTAGTGGTAGAGGAAGAGTTTTCCAGGTGTGAGAATGTAGTATATTTTAAGTAACTTGAATATTTTCAGTATCATAAGAGGCAGGGGACAATACTGAGAAGTGAGAAATGAGGTTGGAAATGCACCAAGGGAGTAGCTGATGAGGCTCAATTATAAGAAGTCTTGAAAGGGTGTTAAAGTATCTGCACTTCATCATGAAAAAGTGGGAAATCTCTGAAGGTTATGGAAAATGGACTTGGGAGTTGGAGAAGATGGTGGGAGGAAAAATTACTGTACTAAATCAGGGGAGAGATGATAGTGATTTAACTAAAATAGTAGCCATGGAGATGGAGCAAAGTTGACTGCTTATAGATGCATTTATCCATGGCTTTAAAAGTAGCTTGGAGACATCTCTGTCTCTCTCTCTCTGTCTCTCTGTCTCTCTCCCTCTGTCTTTCTCTCTTAAGCCAAAAAAAAAAAAAAGAGAGAGAGAGAATAAAATTGATGCAGCGAAAAGGTGAAAAGGCCATGATGGGCTAAGTAAAATTTTTAAAGGAGCAAAACCCAAGTACATGTGTATGTTAAGAGGAAAGATCTGTAGGGCATAAGGAATTAAGAGGACAGTGAGAAGAAAGAAACTATGTGGCCCATGAGAGAGGAAGAGAAACAAGTGGTAGTCCGTAGGATGAACCCAGTGCCTGGCACCTTTCTAGGTTCAGTTTCCATAAGGTTCAGCTTTATCATGTGTTCTATTCACAAATTTCTATGATCTCTGTCTTCCTTTTGCTCTACATAAGGGAGACTCTCTACCTTGACACACAAGCTAGTTTAAGTTTTGTTTCTTGAAATTTAAAGAATCTGAATTAAAATAGTAATTATGTCATACAAAATAATTCTTCAAGAAACTAATAATTAAAACAAAAATCAATAGTTTTAGTGGAAAAAAAGACAGCTTCTGAGTCGTCATAGATGTGTATGTACATGGATCAACTACTTTTCAATATGGTAAGCCCAACTATAATCAAAAAGTGGCTTGAATAGCAGAGATTCAGATACCAAGACTGATAAGATGCCAAAAAGACATTTTCCAACACAGACACAAAGATGTTGTTGCTTTCACATTTGAGGATTAAAGTACTTTGATTACTTGAGGGGATTTAGTAAATGTTGATTACACTAACTTAGAAAATCCTTAGGGCATCAAATGGTGAAGCAGTATAAACCTCTGGGAAAGTGTATGACTCTGAAGGCACATAGTACAGAGAGCATGGGCCCAAAGAGGCAGAACTGCTTTGGCCACTGAATATTGAGCAAACATGACCTCTTTTGTCTTTGGTTTTCTTGTCTTTAAAATGGATGTTGTAGACTTCCGGTTAAGATGGAGGCATAGGTAGACATTTTGCCTCCTTGCAGAACCATAAGAAAGATCACAGCTAACCTCAAAACAAAAAACACTAGAACTCCCAGAAAACTGAACTGTAGGAAGTCTAACAATCAAGGATTGAAAAAAAAAAAAAATTCTTCCAGACAGGTAGGAGGGGTGGACAGGGAGCCAGGGCAGAGAGGCCACAGTGTGGTGGCAGCAAGGTGGCAGCAGCAGGACAGCAGCAGTGGTTGGCTGAACAGGCAGTCCCACTCTCACATGTGGCAGATAAAAGCCAAGAGGGATGCCTGGGGAGCAGTCCCAGTCCCAGGCCACGCAGCTCACTGTTCCACCAAAGGGAAAAATAAAGCCTCACAGCTCTTGGCTGTGAAAACTAGTAAGGGTTCAGGTGGCAGAAGAAACTGTCAATTAATCAGTGAGAGTCCGTTCAGAGTGCCCCATGGTCCTAGAATGTATGCAAACCTACCTACTATGGAAACCACCAACGTGGCGGCAGCTGGAGAAGCACCAATCGCATATAGGAAGTGGGTGAAATGATTGGAAAAGGGGAGAGTGCTGAGCAAGTGGCATTGTTCCCTCTCTGATAACCCCCCATACAGCACCACAAAGTGGTGAAAGGGTCGCCCTACACTGATGAATACCTAAGGCTCCGCTCTTTACAACATAGCAGGGGAGCCAAGACAGGGAGTCAAAGCAGCTCTACCTGATACACAGAAACAAACACAGGGAGAGTGCCAAATTGAGGAGACAAAGAAATATGATCCAAATGAAAGAAGAGATGAAAACACCAGAAAAAGAACTAAGCTAAATGGAGATAGCCAACCTAACAGATGCAGAATTCAAAACACTGGTGATAAGAACACTCAGAGAACTCATTGAGTATGGCAAATGCATAAAGGAAGAAATGAAGGCTACACTAAGTGAAATAAAGAAACATCCACAGGGAACCATAGTGAAGGGAAGGAAGTCAGGGTTCAAATCAATGAATTGGAACATAAGGAAGAAATAAATAGTCAACCACTATAGAATGAAGAAACAAAAATTTTTTTTAAAAAAGGAGAAAATAAGAAGACTCTGGGACATCTCCAAAAGTGCCAACATCCGAATTATAGGGAGCCCAGAAGGAGAAGAGGAAGAGCAAGAAATTGAAAACCTATTTGAAAATACAATGAAAGAAAACTTCCCTAATTTGGCAAAGGAAATAGACATACAAGTCCAGGAAGCACAGGGAGTGCCTAACAAGCTAGATCCAAAGAGGACCACACCAAGACATATCATAAAGTGCCAAAGGTTAAAGATAAAGAGAGAATCTTACAAGCAGCAAGAGAAAAGAACTTAGTTACCTACAAAGGATTTCCCATAAGACTGTCAGCTTATTTCTCAAAAGAAATTTGCAGGCCAGAAGAGACTGGCAAGAGTGATGAAAAGCAAAGAATTACAACCAAGACTATTCTATCCAGCAAAGCTATCATTTAGAATGGAAGGGCAGATAAAGTGCTTCCCAGTCAAGGAAAAGCTAAAGGAGTTCATAATCACCAAGCCCTTATTATATGAAATGTTAAAGGGACTTATTTAAGAAAAAGGAGATCAAACATATGAACAGTAAAATGGCAACAGACACAACTATCAACAACTGAATCTCAAAAACAAAATTAAAAACAAACTAAGCAAACAGTTAGAACAGGAATAGAATCATAGATATGGAGATCATATGGAGGGTTGTCAGCTGGGAGGGAAAAGGGGAAGAATGGGGGGAAAGGTACAGGGGTAAAAAGCATAATTGGTAGCTACAAAATAAACAGGGGATGATAAGAATAGTAAAGAAACTGGAGAAGCTAAAGAACTTATATGCATGACTCGTGGACATGAACTAAGGGTGAAATTGCTAGAGGGAAAGGAGGTACCAGGTGGAGGGGAGCAAAGGGAAAATATTGGGATAACTATAATAGTCTAATCAATAAAATATACTTAAAAACAAAAAATTAAATGGAAATTAAATTTTCTTCACTTATTTAAGGTTTTTGTGAACATCTACTATGTGCAAGGTACTGTTCCACCTGTCTTGTAATTTTTAGAATTAATGGAATAAGTGAAAGTGCTTAGCATAGTGTCTAGAATCTATCAAGTGTTGATTATGTGTTTTTCTATCCAAGAGGGCTTTTCCATTGGAACAAGATGCCATTTGGGCCATTGATTTGGTCAGGCCAACAATGGGCCAAGACACTTAGAGTGTTTGTTATAAATATCAGGGTGTCTTTCAGAAAAAAAAAAAAATGATAAAAGCTAAGAATGGAAAGACCTTTAACTTAACTACACGTTTTTGGAGCAGAAAGATGGATGAAGGGCAAGATATTACCCTGGGGAAAGTGAAGCTGATCTATGTCAAGGTTATTCTTGCAAGTCTGCAGAGGGTGCAATGAAATAGCAGGGGTGTTCAAAATTAAGATGTATTGGAAATATGAATGTCTCACTGGGTCTAAAACATTAAGAAAGAACTGTAAGATAGTCTGCTTCATCAACATGTTCAGAGTTAAGGTGCATAACAAAACAATTGTTTTTCTGAGATATCATTAACTGTAAACCCTGCAATGTACCTGCTGAAGCCTGAAAAACTGAATTTGCGATTCACAATAAGTATTTTGAATTGACTGGATAGGACCTGACAATTCAGATGTCAGCAGTTTCCAGTGTTCAAAGTAATTCATTTAAAGAAGAAAAGCTGACTCAAGCTGAAAAACATGTTTTCTCCCCATATTACTTTCACTTCTGAAGTGAGTTGGTTCATTATCAAAGGGTGCGGCATTTTCACTTCTCTTTTATAAATTGAACTTTAGCCCAGGCCCTGAAGAGCCTAATGAGGTTGGTCAGAAGTCACAATGGGATGGAATATGCCTACTCCCCAAAGAGAGAAAGGAAAGATCAAGGCCACTTGCATGTGCCCTGTCAGTTCTCAGAAAGGCATATAACATTACATATGACAATGTGTGATAGCTGTAATTGCCTGTTTTTCTGTCTTTTCCAATAGTCTATAAGCTCCTCAAAGGCATGTATTGTGTATTGATAATCATTATAACCCTAACTGCTTGAAAAGCCTCTTATAGGAGAGGCTTAGTAAATGCTTTATAGTAAGCAAGAGAATCAATGAATAGAGAGATAGATAGATGGATTGATGAATGAATCCTGGGTTCTGGGCTTTAAAGAAAAATTTCCATAACAGTACAGGAAATGGTGCTCAAGTGAAAGGTGGATAAGATAGACTAATTGACTGGGGCTCAATTCTAGAATCATTGGGAAGAAGGAAACTTGAATCAGTTTTTACTCTAGTTTCTCTTAATGCATCCTCTCAGGACTCTGGTCTGTACCTCCAGCAGATAACGTTGCATTGAATAAATAAGTCTATCTTGTGCAGCCCAAGGAAAAGAGCTCCAGCACTTTCTGGGAAAGACAGAGGCCTGTCTACTTCATTCCTGTCCATGGAGTGGGAACCCTGAGAAGCAAGGGCTTCATCTGCCCAAAGCAGACTGGCTTACAGGTTTCTTGAGCCACTGAACAGGCATAATGATGACAGCCTCAAAATGCTTTCCATAATAGGTAGACTGTAGGGTAGTGAGGGGTGCAGGAGCTCTGGGAGAGAAGTCAGTGTGAGCTTGTTTGCAGACTTCCGAGTGGCACCTGTGAGCTCCAGGGAACCATATTTGGTAGTGAGGAATTTGGTGGGGTCAGAAGCCATTGGTTGTCTGCAACATAAATCCTTTGCCCCCAAGGTATCTCAGACTGACTCTGACAAGATGGAATAATAAGAGGACAGCAATTCATCAATCTCTCCAAAAATGTAGAGATTTCTAGAGAAAGCCCCTGCAGACCTGTAAGAAGTCAGGAGAGAGCAGCCTCCCAGGACAGCTCACTGGTCTGCAGAGCAGCCAAGAACCAAAGGAGCTGGGGGATAAGGGAGACTATAGTTCCCCTCCCTGAGCAGTGCTGAACCAAGGTCTTTTGAGAGGAGATTGTGCCACAGGATCATCTTCAGAGCCCTGACCAGGTGGCTCAGTTGGTTGGGTTCAGTCCACGGTCAGAGACATACATAGGTTGCGGATATGATTCCAAGTTGGGGTGCATACAGGAGGTAACTAATTGAGATTTCTCTATCACATCAATGTCTCTTTCTCTCTCCCTCTCTCTCTTGCATTCCCCACCCTTTTCTCTCTAAAGTCAATACACATACCCTTGGGTGAGGATTTAAAAAAAGAATGGTCATCTATTCTACTGGCCTGTGGAACTTGGGAATATAGATAGGTTCTCAACTAACCGCATGAAAAACAAGCTTGGGGATCACTTGCACTAGGGCCCCCATATACATTCACACGGTACCTGAGACTCCAAGCTTATCATCAAGTCAATTGTCAAGGTCAGGTATGTTGGAGTGGAGGGATGGGGCAAACCTTACTGCACTAAAGAAAAGCTTGATTTGTAAATTATTCTATCACAGTTAGGAGATAGCAGAGCATGATGTTTAAAAGCATAGATCTGGCAACCAAATTCTAGGGTTTCAATTCTGGCTTAGTTTCTACTCTGAGAACTTAAGTGAATCTCTGCTTTCTTACCTATAGAAAGGGGCATATATGATGACTAATGTAAATAATCTAAGTAAATCCTGGCACATAATAAGTTGTCGTCGTCGGCGGCAGCCGTCCGTCTCAAGAGACGATGGTGTAGCTTCTTAAGAGTCTATCTGCACCGCCGAGAATGGCTGTGCAGTCCGACTCGGGAGTGACACGGTATCTGTCTCCTCCCGTGTTGAATCGACATCTTGCGATGACGCTGGAGTGTCTTCTCCAGTGAAGCTGAAGCTACAGAGCCTGGGCAGGGTGATATGGAGGGTCTGCTGTTGCCCATGCAGCAGACGCCCCCTCTCTTCACAGCTGAAGGATCCAAGGGAAAGACGGAGTCAATACAGCTTGGCTTCAGGTGCGCCGCAGGAGTTGCCGGTGTTGACTACAACGTCAAACCGCCTTAGGGACTCCGGCTCCGGATTTTCTGTCGGGGTTTACTCCCTTAGCCTTTCCCCTGAAGAGGTATGCCGCAAGGCAGCGGAGGTTTTTTGGAATCAGAGTTTTCCTTCTCTGATGTGCCCTGACTGGAAGATCGAACCAGCGACACTTAGCTCGCAGGCCGACGCTCAATCCACTGAGCCAAACCAGCCATAAGTATTAAGCACATATATAAAATATGACTAGAATTTTAAAATTTGAATCATATTATATCGGGCCAAACATATCCAAGTTTCTTACTGAATTATCCATAGAATAGTTGTTTGTTATGGATTGGTGATTAGAAAAGATAAATTGAGACACAAGTCAAATACATACATACACTATGACACACTCCTTTTTCTAAGACACTCAAAAATCCTTTGTTGAACCCCTGAAGTTTTTATGGAACATATTTTAGAAAACATTGCATTATTGGACCAAAGATAAAGGTGTCCTAAACTGATTGTAGTCAAGTATTTTCCATCTGGCCCACTCATGCTAGGGTAAGCACAGGCAACTTATAAAGTTGGTTCATTAAGGACATTTCTTCTAACATTTTGATGTCTGTGGATATAGGTATGATCCTGACCCTATTTGAAGGGCACCTGATTGACACTGACAAGAAAAACAGTTAAGAGATACTAGTTGAAGGAAAGGAAATATGTTACTTGGGGAGTTACTATGAATAGACACAGAAACGTTTGAAACATACATAATAGAATGTTAGTGAGATACTGAATAAAAAACTTAAGTGCCTATGAGCTTCTTATAAAAATACAAATAATAGGATTTTAACAAATGACATAAAAAGTAGAGTGATAAACGCTTAGAAAACAAAGACTAATAGATTAACAACCACCTCAAATCTGACCAGAGCTATATGAAAAAACTGACCAGTGTTTTTGTTGAATCAAGTTATCTATGTTGTATAAAATTATGACATGAACTATATAATCTTTATTTCTGTCAGGAAATAAGTAGGCTTTGAAAGTTAGATTGTCACTCAAGGATGATTAGAGCTCCAATCTGAGAAACACTAACTTTTAAGACTTGTGGTTTTAAAATATTACCTCTGGGCAGTAAAATGTAGAGAAAGGCTCTAGGAAAAAGTAACCTTGGGCCTTTGGGAATTCTTTATCTCATATGTACCCTTTTCTTTGGTTGCTTCTCTTCCCAATTCCTTACTTTTTGTCTAGCCCAGAAAAATGTTGGGAATTGAATTTCACATATTTAATTACATGTATTTAAAAGCAGAAAAGCGATGGACAAGGCTATGATTAAATGATAATTTTATGACAGCAATTAATTAAGAAAGCTGAGCATATATGACCAGTTTTGTTATTTCCAAATAAAGACTAATAAAGTTAATATTTTACATATTTAATATAGACTATATTGTTATGTTGATAGACAATTAAACATAATTGGTAAGCACTCACCTGTGTAGCCTGTGTGACTTTTATATATGCAAATTATACTTTTACAGTTTAGATCGTCTCACTTTTTGTCTACCCAGCAGAATGATCCTGGCAAAGCAGGATTAGGGTGAGGAGATCCTAGTCCAAAAGTAAGCTGACAGCGCACAGGACACATGAAAGTAGGCCCTGCATTCCTGGCAATTGGAGGTCTAGGTTCAACGTGAAAGAAAAAAATTATTATTATGGGTGAGAAAAGGGCAAGTTTTTCATGTGGAGACAGGAAGAAACAGAATTGGGATGGAGAAAGGATTTTTAAAAAGGAGGGGTTTCTGGTCAGATAGGTAGATCTGCTCTTGGACAAAAGAGGAACCTTGAAAACACTTAAGTGTGTTCCTTCAGTTATTTTCAAGGTTAATTGAAGTTTTTCCTGTACTTATTTCCCAACTTCCCCTTCCTCAAAACATTAACAGTACCCTAAATTTCTTAACAAGGAATAAAGTTTTTCATTCCACAATTAGAGACAAAGCTTGATAAGCAAACCAGCTGACAGAAGTAACATGAAACCCTTTCTCACTACAGTGTTAATGGCTGATAATGGATCCTTTACTATTTTGATAGGAAGAAGTAGTAAGAGAATGAGAGGACCCTGGTATGAGAAGGCTTTCCAAAGAAGGAAAGAGAGCACATTAAATGATGACAAGAGAAACAACTGAAACTAGTATGTACCAGGTTCTCTTCTAAGTGCTTTATGTGAATTAACTTGTTCAATCCCCATAGCACACTGTATGAGGTATGTACTATTACTAATTCCCATTTTATAGATGAGGAAACCGAGTTTCAAAGAGGTTAGGTAACTTGCCCACAGTCATAGTGGTAGGGCCAAGGTTTGAGTTCTGGCATTTCTAGCCCTAGAGTCCATACTCTTGGCCCAGGCTGAAAGAAAATAGACTTAGAGAGAAAATGGCTTAGGAGATAAAACCTCTATGTGGATGATGTTGCCTAAAGTTGGCCTGTTTACTTCTGAGTGTTAGTGATGAGGTGGTGTCCAATGCAGAGGTATTTTATCTTGCTGCAAAGTTGTGTATCTGCTACTTAAAGGAACAGCATTGTCTTACGGAACATCTTGATACCTTCTTGGTCTCATGTGAGCACAGCTTTGCTGTCTGAATTAGTGATCCTATTGCAGTTATTTAAGCTCTCTGTACTTCTGAGTCCATATTTGGAAACGAGCTTATTTCTACTTCTCAGCTCCCTAACTCAGAGGAATGCAGAGGGCTAATGGGCTGATACATACAAAGTGTTTTGAGCCATAAACCAGTACTAGGTGAACTTTTAGAGAACAGTATGACTTTGGCAGTGTTATTTAAATTGACAGAAGTGGGGGAAATGGTTAAAAAGGTGTAAAGAATTAATAGGTACAAACCTCCAGTTGTAAAATAAATGTCACAGGGATGTAATGTATAGCATAGGGAATATAGTCAATAATATTGTAAAAATTTTGTATGGTGACAGATGGTTAGTAGATTTATCTGGTATATAAATGTTAGATCACTATGTTGTACACATGAAACTAATATAATAATGTTTCTCAACTATAGTTTTTATAAATAAATAAATAAACAAACAAAATTGACAGAAGAGGTAGAATATTCTGCTTGTGGGTTCTTTAATGTTCTTGGTACAGCTGCCTGGTCCACTATGGCCACCTAAATTCTCCTCTAGATATTTAAATTGCAGCTTTAATAGAGGATGACTGTCTGGTAGACCTGGGAGATGCCCATATAATCTGGAATTGTTCAGATTATATGGAGATAAAAACTCCTAATTCAAAATAAAGATCTTCAAGCCAGAACTTTGAAAGCCATTGCTTATCAAAAAAGATGAAAAGAAGTGGATTCACTCCAAGGAAACTTTTAACCTAATAGGAAACACCATATGTTAGCATTCAGTTCAAAGGACAGTTATCTAATTGACACCAGCAAGGGCAAAACCAATTGCAAAGTTTAAAAAAAAAACAATTGGATAAGAGGATGTCTGAGACAAAGAGAAAGAAGACAGGAGTCTCAGCTGTAGCTATGATTAAGGACTAGTACACACAAAAAGAAGTATAAAACCAGGTTGTTGTGTTGCTATTTTTTTTAAGAAAAACAATGTTTCTAATTCAAACTATCTAGCAAAATTTTCCTCCCATTTTTTAAAGCATAGAAATGTTAGTTACTAACTTATGTTTCCGAATAAAACAAGAGCAGAAGGGTGACCACAATAGTTTTAGCAGAGGCAGTTATCAACTCAATAATTTACCCTTGTGTTCATATTTTCTAAGGAACAGAGTCATATCTTGGGATATGCTTCTCCAGACCTGAGAAAAGAAGCAATCATTGTGAGTTAATAAATAAACATGACCAGTGGGAAGCAAGTGGAAATTTGGGAGCAAAAATAGAGTAGATTAAAATAGTTTCTAAAAAGAGTTTGAGAACAAGGGAAGGAAATCAAACAGATAATAAAAGAAAGGTAGTAGATGGTCAAGACCATACAGTGTTAAGGGATTACAAATCTAAAACAAGGAAAATAAGAGTTTTTCAGAGTGCTATTTAAAAGCTATGATACATTTCTGAAAAACTTAGATATAAAAGATTTGGTTTTAAGATGTTAAGCCTCCTTTTTGGTGAGGTTTTCCCATATCTCCAGACTCTTCTCTTTAAGCCCTCAAGGCCATATCTATTCCTCACCAAGGGAAAACACTGATGTAATCTTTAATCTTCATAGCATGAAAGTAAGAGAAGGCATAATCTTCCCAAAAGTATTTGCTGTATCTTTAGAGCGGAAGATATTTTCAAGTTGAAAGCTGGTGGAAGAGGTACCAGAACCTTTCTGTTGTGCCATTTTTCAAATCTCACTGAAGTCACTTTCTGTTTCTGGCTCTGTTTATAAACACATCTTCACACTGTCTTTGTCTAACTGAAAGTTTCCTCTCATTAAAGATCAATGAAATTTGTGTAAGAAAGAGGTCATTTATGTAAAATTGTGCTATGATATTTTGCTATATCCAATCTATAATAAGGTCATTGAAGGATCTCTATTGACTAGTAATCAATTTATAGTCCTATTTTAGGTAGAAGTGTTTATTGCATTTGCTGAGAACTGGGGCATAGGGACTGGTGCTCCAAGTCTCTGTGCCAAAGCTTGTTTACAGGGAGGTGAAGGATAGCTTCCTCACCCACACTCTGTGGGCTACCCCACCCTGCACTGGACTCAATAGAAGGAAGGGTGGAGTAGGCACACAGTTTTAACAATACTCCAGTTCTTTGCCTATGCCCCACCCCACCAAATATTTACTGAGACACTCAGGCAATTCTTTAGAGAGGCCAAGTCTAACTTACAAAAGCTGATCGAGGGATAGAAGGAGAAAAAAATGCTTTCTCTGTTTGTAAAAGTGTGCTCAATGCGCCTAAAAAATTGCAAAGGCAGCAATACAGAAATACAGGGTTGTCATACACATCCTCTTCAAACTGATCACCCCTTTGCAAACTCAGCTTCAGGGCAACAGCCTATGCAGCTCCGACCCAGGCATTCTTGGGTCTATTCCAGGCAGATGCTTCCTCTGCTTGGAACAGTATCTTTATTTAAATTTTACCTTTTCTTCTTAGATTGTTCTCCAGCCTTCCTCACATCCCACTTCCTGTATCAAGTCCCACTTGTCCCGAGCCCACAGCAATGATGTTATTCTTTGGCTTCCTACACCACTAACCTAGTGCTTGGTAATTTCTGTGGCATTTATCTGTTTATCCATTCAGTTTCCCACCCCCACCACCAGACTTTGTACATAATAGTTAACATTTATCAAGTGCCCATAAATGAAAATAAATCATTACAATAGAGTGGCATGGGCATACCTGCCTCAAGTTCATGTTTGTGTAATTTTTATGCTCAAATGAAAAGCTTTCCATGGTTAATAGTTGTGCAATGTAGTACATCCTTAGTGGTAATCATTTTTGAACAGTACAGATTTTATTAGGAACAGCACTTGAGTAGACATGGGGTGAAAGGAAGAATGGGTGAGTGGGTTCACATGGTCCTTAAACCCACACTGGGGTGATCAACTCATCTTACCTAGGACTTGGCCAGTTTTAACATTGAAAGTACCATATCCTAGGCAAACCCTCAGTCACCCATAAGATGGTCAATGGGTATTTTGGCAAGAAGCAAATGCAAGTTTTATATAATGAACTGAGCCCTCTTTCTCCTCTCTCATCTCAAATCCTGGACACTCAAAGGACACTGAGCTCTCCAATGACCAGTGGAGAAGCAAGTAATAAGGCCTAGTTCCCAAGAAGGAACCCTGTGTTTATTCAGCTCTCTTCAATTTAGAAGCAATTTCAGACATGGGGGGGAAAAATGGTCAAGAGAAAATTCTTTACACAGAGTTCTCACAAAACAGAAACTAAAAGAAACATTTGGAGCAGGAAACTGTAGTATTCATAATATTATTCCTAAAGGCAAATTGGAAGCAGAGTCTGAGGAAGGCAAATGTCAGGATACAAGAAAACTCCAACTTAGACCAAAAACTCCATACCAGACCTACTGAATGTGTTGCCAGAGCAACTTCTCTGATAATGTTCCTGTGTAATCAATCCAATTGTGACAACTCAAGTGGATAGATTCATAAGAAGCCTGACATCTTTGACTGTGAATACATGTGAATGTTGCAGCATGCAGGAGAATGTAGAAATACATTTTCAGCAACAAAGTCTCCATACTACAAGTAAAACACATTTTGAAAATGGTCCTAAATAAGCATAACAATAATGACATCATTAATAATGGTATGCACAAAAATTAATTTGAGCTCTAGTTTGTATAATTTTTCCATAATCTGCAGTAATTCATAACAAAGAATAATTGGGAAATGGAAATTACATTGTCTGTATCACAATACATTACTCAAGAGTAAGATGGAACTGATTTCTTGGAGTGCAGATTTCTGACACTAAAAAATGATCATGCATGCCCACATTATCAGGGCAGATAAAGCAGCTTGGCCAGGAGCTGAAATTTAGGTTATATGGTGTAAGGATATGATCTTGCCACCAGAGGGTATTCTTTCCTCTTCTGGGTTGTAGGAAAGTTTATGTAACCAGGAACCCTAAATCAGCCCCTACTAAAAATGGGCTAGGCAAGATCACAGGAAAGTGGATTAATTTATAATATTCACACAAGTTCCCTATTGTCCTATATTGGAGAGTGTTCAGCTAAGAGAATCATGCTAGCACCAAGCAAACCAACCTACTCAGCTGTAGAAAACAGATTATACCTCTTCTGCTAAGTGAAACAGGATAAATGGTCACTTAGGAAATTAGCCCAGGTGGCTATTCCCAATTATCTACTAGGTTAGGAGTTTCAGATAAGTGAAGCAGTGGCCAAAAGAAAAAAGCAGAAGAGATTTCAGGGTCAGTCTGTCTCCTGCTTGAATTTTAATCTAAACTGATTTATAGCTGGAAAAGGTTGATGACTTAGACCAGAAAACTTAGGAAAATTACCAAAGAGATTTGACAACTTTCAAAGTCCACCAGGGAGTCTGTCCCAGACCCTTAGTAGAGCAAGTTTAGAAAGCAAGGCCTTGGAATGGTGCCCAGGGACATGCCCTAGGGAGTCAGTTTGAATCCAATCAAAAGCTGACTCTTAAGAAAGGAAGACTTTGTCCCCTCTGGCTCGCTTTCTGCCAGAAGCTTTGTGAAGTTAAGAAATGTGGGATATTAGGTCCTCTGTCCCAAGGAAGGCAAATTTAACAAATACAAACTTCAAGTCAAAAAAATTTTTCTTTATTAAAAAACTGATCCAAATTAATACTTGTTCATTGCTAAAACTTCAAACAACACAGAGGTTAAAGTGAAAATTGAAGGACTTTCCTCTCATAACCAGCCTGCTTCCCTCACCTCCACTCACCATAAATACTCCTTGTGGGTAATTTGCTCACATTTTTCAGGGCTTCCTAGTTTCATGAATTACAAAAAACAAAAAAAGAAAAAAAATTGATCAGTTTGTCTGTCTAGTCCTCTATCTATTCATCCCATGCATCTCTCAACCACCTATTTGATTTGATTTTGCAGAAAATGAGATCCTAAAATATATATTCTTCTCCTTGAGTTGTGCATTATGTCATTGAATTTTTCCACATCTACCTCATTCTTTTTAGTAGAGACACAGTGTTATTCCAATGTAACTTTAATTAGCCCATGCCCTATTGATGAATATTTGTGTTGCTTCCAATTTCTTTTTTCTATTATAAAAAGTGCTATAATAAAATTTTTAATTAGAAGAAATAGTAAAGGGTATGGTATGTTAAAGGTTGGGCATTGTCTAAGCCTTCTATAGGATCAGATAAATAAAATAGATTTCTCCCTTCTTGGAGTTTACTCTTTAGTGGGGGAGAATTATAAATATCTAGAAAAACATGACTTAAATACTAGGTAGCTGGGCATATAACATACAAGTATATTCAATCAAATTACATAGTTCCTGCACAAAGAGCAGAAAGAAAGGAACTATCCATTTCTAACAACTGTGATTAGGAAAGGTTTCATGAATTCATTTTATCTATGTAGATATTTGCTTCAGTATGTTTGACTGTAGAGAAACTGATGTGGAAGTTTGTTGAAATGCTAAAGTCATTCTGTTCACCATTATCTGGGATAAAGGGTTCTATAATTTTCACTATCTGAATTTCCTCTAACAAATATAAATTTCAGAAATGTCTGGGAATGCTTTGTCCTTCTAAGCCTGTTTTGCTCGGGTTAGTCTACAACTTTATCTGATAACCTGCTTTTTGCTCTATGTAAAAATTTTCTGGGTAAAAATGTTATCTCCAAATCAAGTGTGTCATAGACTATTGAATTATTCTTGATACAGCTGGTGTGACTGTCCAGAGAAAGACATTTTATCAGTAAACTAAATCCAACAGTACACTTCTTTAAAAAAAGAAATAATTCTCCTGTGATAACAAATCTCTTTAAGTCAGAACCTTCCCAGCAATTATATAAACATGTTGAGAGTTTTTATTCTTAAGCAATCTTAATTAGCAGGCCTTTTTCTTATTAACATTTTCAAAGTGCTTTGAGCTCCTCCTCAGATGAAAGGTCTTGTGTAAGTACAAATTATTATGCTCACAAAATACATACACAAAATGCAGGAAAGCTGCAAACAGTTTATTAACTCCACAGCTTGCAGTGCTCTTGAGATACTTTAATCTGCCAATACAGCCATCAATTATTCTATATCCTTTAACTCTCTAAATGCATGCATTAAAACATTCTCAATCACACCCTTGTGAATCCAGCTGTTTATTCCAAAATGTTTCCTCTTAATTAATCCTTTTTCTTTTTCTTTTTTGTTGGCAGCTACTGATTCAGCTTTTCTTATTTATTTATTTATTTATTTATTTATTTATTTATTTATTTATTATTGTTGTTCTATTACAGTTGTCCCAATCTTCCCCCATTGCTGTCCACAGCCCCATCCCCCATTCCCACAGTCAATCCCCATCCTGTTGTCCATGTCCATGAATCATTTATACTAGTTCCTCGATTAGACCCTTCTCCTTCTTTCCTCCCTTCTCCCCCTCCCACCTACCCTCTGGTCACTGTCAAACTGTCCCCTGTCTCCATGACTCTGGTTCTATTTTGCTTGTTTGTTTTGTTCATTAGTTTCCTGTATTAGGTGAGATCATATGCTATTTTTCTTTTTCCCCCTGGCTTATTTTACTAAACATGATACTCTCCAGTTCCATCCATGCTGTCGCAAATGGTAGGAGTTTTTTTTTTTCTGCTGTGTAGCGTTCCATTGTGCAAATGTACCATAGATTTTTGATCCACTCATCCACTGATGGGCACTTAGGCTGTTTCCAATACTTTGTTATTGTAAATAGCACTGCTATGAACATATGGGTACATAGGTTCTTTCGAATTGGTGTTTCAGGATTCTTCGGGTATAATCCTAGCAGTGGGATTGCTGGATTAAAAGGCAGTTTCATTTTAGTTTTCTGAGAAAATTCCATACTGTTTTCCACAGTGGCTGCACCAGTCTGCATTCCCACCAACAGTGCACTAAGATTCCCTTTTCTCCACAACCTTATTGGTGCCTGTTGTTTATGTTAGATTTGTGCACGGAAGATGGGAGGAGTCAGGTAGACCAGTTCAAAGTATTTATTGAAGGATGTTCAAGCAGGCAGGCTGAGTCTGAGTAGACTGCAGCCTTGAGCAGAAACAGAGTAGGATTTTTAAGGGGTGGGAGAGTTGGTAGGACTTTCAAAAGTCCATATGGAACTAGTGATTGATAGGGAAGTAGGCTCTGAGAACAGAGAAGTTACTAAAATCTTATCAGCAGAAAAAGATATCTTTGATAAACAGGATAACCCCAGGGTATAGGCAGTTACTGGCATCAGCAGTTATTGGGGGCAGCAGATTTATTGGGGGCTTACTGAAATTAGACCTGAATCCTAGAACCCAGGTCTTACGTGTAAGAGTTTGTTGATTTATCAGTGATGGCCATTCTGACTGGTGTGAGGTGGTATCTCATTGTGATTTTAATTTGCATCTCTCTGATGGCTAGCGATGTTGAGCATCCTTTCATGTGCCTTTGCAGGGCCTTCTGTATATCCTCCTTTGAGAACCGTTTGTTCAGGTCCTTCGCCCAATTTTTAATTGGATTGTCATCCTGGTGTTGAGTCATATGTCAACTTTTCTTCTGTTGGAGAGAAGGCATATGCAACCTTGGCTTTGAAATGGAAAATAATGCCATGTATTTCTCTGATGAATGGAGAGAATGCATGTGATAGAGTATGAAAAAAAAAAGCATGATATAAAAATTTACAGAGTATAAGCTCAACTGTAATACTAATAATTGCTAACATGAATTGAATGCAACATGACCTGAATGCCTTACTTATGCGATATACTTTAATCTTCACTATGAAGTAAACACTATCATTCCTTTTTTAGCAATAAAGACACTGGAGCTCAGAAAGATTAAGTAATTGGGTTCTGTTTGGCACTGGCTCTAATGCTTATTCCCTTAGTGATGGCCATGTTACCTTTTAACAGTGATTGCCCTTTAAATAGAGAGATTTGGGATGATTTTCTCCCAGTTTTACACTTATACATTTAAAAAAAAAAGAACTAACATGCTAGATACATGAATTAATTAAATAAAATTAAAGAAGGCTAAGTTACACTTTTATTTATAGGCATAATTGTTACAGAAACAGGGGAGTCCAAAAATCCCCAGAGTTTGCTGCTGGGGGATGGGGAGAAGTAAGCAGCTTTTCAAATGCTTCCACATGCCTGAGGCTGGTGGCTACTGTCTTTCTTATGCAAAATGGCTTTAATGCATCCAAAGCCTCAGGCAGATGGGAGGAGTCTTGAACCAGGGGACAGTATGGAAAGCACACAGAGCCTACGTAAGGTTCTGTGAATGGTCAGAACTGTTTGCGACGCCCACTGCGTCAGATGACGCAGTCAGGGATATATAAGCAGGTGCAGACATTTTAGCTTGGACTCAGACTCTCTCAGACTCTCGCTCTGACTCTCTCTGGCATGCTCGGGCTCTCACTCTGAGACTCTCTCTGGCTCTTGCTCGTGCTCTCGCTCTGAGACTCTCTCTCAAGCTCTGGTTCAGGCTCTGGCTCTCACTGGCACTCTGGCTCTCGCTCTGGCGCTCGGGCTCTCAGACGCTCGCACTCAGACTCTCGCTCAGGGTCTCTCAAGCTCTCGTTCGGGCTCTGGCTCTCGCTCTGGCGCTCTGACTCGGACTCTCTCTGGCTCTCGCTCGTGCTCTCACTCTGACTCTCTCTCACTCTGGCTCTCGCGCTCGCTCTCTCGCTCTCTCGTGTGCTCCCTCCACGTGGCTTGGTGAAGGGGCCTTCTCCATGTGGCTTGGAGAAGGGGTCTCCAGGCTGCTTTAAGAGGCTCTCGCCATGCAGTTTTGAGAAGGAGAGAAGATCCACCCGGTTTGCAGAAAGAAGGCAGTTTGCAAGGAGGCTGAGAATCCAGGTGGTTCTGCATTGAGAGCTGGAGGGCACCACAGCACAGAAAGGACCTCCCCAATCAGATTGAATGATTGGCAGCTGCTGGTAAAGCTGAACTGTGTTTGGAAAGTAGGGAAACGGTTTCTCTGACTTCCCTAAAACTAGCCTGGTTTGGAAGGGGGGGAGGCAAGGATATGTGTTTGTGGGTGTTTTAAAGAGCATAAGACTTAACAACGGAAATCCGCAAATAACTAAATCTATATAACTGTTAAATAAACAATTCGTTTTCTTTTCACCAAACTCTGGTATTGAGAGTTATAATTTTGGCGGCGGGCAATCGGGCCCCTAACTAAAGAGCCCGTGGGTTTGTTTTCAACTGGAGCAGCCCGGGGGTTCTGTAACATAATGATGTGTGATAAATATAGGCAATATGTCATTAAGCTCAGAGTTATCTGGGTCTCTGCTTCCTTATCTTTAAAATGAGGGAATTGAACAAAAAGATCTCAGAGGCATTGTTCAGTTCTAATAGTACTATTATTAGTTTCTGATTATGCCTCAGATATGGCACTTTTCTTCAATAATATTTAGGTATTAGTTCCCTAAGTTGGCTGAAAGAGCTCTGTTAAGAACCAAAGGAAGAACCATACAACTGAGTGCTAACTGAACCAGTTTGTGATTCATTTTTGAAAACCATAGAAAAATAAAGGTTACTTTTGTTAATAGTGGATATTAAGTATTAATTAATGTAAAGTTATTACATAATTATTAAGTTATAATTGTGAATAAAATATAAGCATGTTTTTCTAATCTAATTCCAGAGTAAAAGACAAGTTGCATTGGAAATCAGGGCCAGGATTTTTTCTCACCTGGGTTTAGTTTGGATATGTCTGAAGTGTGGGAGTTAGAAACTCTTTGAAACAATGGAGAGTGGGTGTTCCCAGCTGACAAGAGCATTTTCTCTTTTCTTAGAAAATAAGTACCTGAACTACAAAGGAAGGTTGTTCATCCCCACAGAAGAACCAGTTCCTCAACAGAAAGCATGTGGCACCAGCCATGAAGAATGGACAGAATGATCTCTAATGCTATAAATATTAAGATGTCTAGGAAGCATGAAGAATTTTTAATTTCTGGCCACTGAGAATTACATTTATTTATTATTTCTCTTCCTGAGAGCAAAGTAGTCTTTATTTGAAATCTTTCATGCCTGATGTATTTTTCGACACAGAAAAAGATAATCATTTATCACATAATAGATATTCAATAAATATTAGCTTGATGAAGGAAGCATATTAATATTTAAGTTTTAATTAGAAGTACAATTTTTTTCAAGGTAAAGCTTAGGAACAGTGCCCATTCCTTGACTAATATCTAGGGGTATAACATTTATTTATTTATTTATTTATGTATCCATACCTGAGGATACACAAGGTATGTCCAGAAATAATCCAGCCACTGTTAATATAATGAGAATGGTTTGTGGGACCTCAATGTCACTTCACAGCCAAGGAGAGTGAACTGAAATGCACATGTGTGAACAATGATGACATCACTGTACTAGTCAAAAGGGGTGGTTAGATGCCATTAAGTGAGCATGTGCATCGTGTGGCCATCTTATTCAAAATGACTGAGTAGAGCAACTAATCTGCATCAAATTTTGCATTAAAACAGTAAATTTCGGCCAAGATGGAGGCGTAGACAGACATGCTGCATCTCCCTCCACAACTAAGAAGGAATACAACTACCTCAAAACTAGAAACAACCAGAAGTTCCAGAAAACCAAACCACATGGAAGTCCAGCAAACAAAGATATAAAAAAGAAATACTCATCCAGACAGGTAGGAGGGGTGGAGTCAGGGCAGAGAGGACGTAGTGTGGTGGTGGCGGCGGCGGTGGCGGCAGCAGCAGGCCGGCAGAAAGCGCAGTCACATGTTTTAAAGTCAGGACGGACATCTGGGAAGCATTCCCAGCTTCTCACTGGACCTCGCAGCTCATGGTCCCAGCACTAGGGAAAAATCAAGCCTCATTGCTTCTGACTGTGCAGACCAGTGGAGGTTGGGGTGGAGGCAGAAACTGCCTATCTCAGCATAGTCCACTTGTTTAAAGGGCCCCCACGGTCCTAGAACGTCCGCAGACCCACCCACTCTGGGAACAATGGCCAAGGCAGCAGCTAGAGGGGCACCAGTCCAGTGCAGAAGTGGAAGAGGTACTTGGAAAAGGAACAAGTGCTGGGCAGGCAGCATTGTTCCCTCTCGGACCCCTCCCCCACATACAGCGCCACAACGTGGTGAAACAGGTCGTCCTGTATGATGAATCCCTAAGGATCCGCCCCTTACAATGTAACAGGAGTGACAGCTCTACCTGGGATGCAGAGGCAAACAAACACAGGAGCCTGTCAGAATGAGGAGACAGAGAAATATGGCCCAAAAGGGGAAACAGATCAAGGTCCCAGTTGGAGAACTAAGTGACGAGGAGATAGCCAACCTAACAGACGAGGAGATAGGCAACCTAACAGATGCAGAATTCAAGACACTAGTGATAAAGATGTTCACAGGCTTGAGAGATATGCTTGAGTATGGCAAACGCGTAAGAGAAGTGAAGGCTATGCTAAGTGAAATGAAGGAAAATCCACACAAAACCAATGGTGAAGGGAAGGAAACTGGGGTTCAAATCAATGATTTGGAACATAAGAAAGAAAAAAACAGTCAACCAGTGCAGAATGAGGAAGCAAGAATTGAAAAAAATGAGGAAAACTTCCCAAATTTTGTGAAGGAGGTGGACATACAAGTCCGGGCAGCACGGAGGGTCCGAGGTGAGCTGGACCCAGAGGGGACCACACCAGGATGCATTATGACAGAAATGCCAAAGGTGAAAGATAAAGACAGAGTCCTGGGGGCAGCAAGAGAGAGGCAGAGAATTGCCTACAGGGGGGTGCCGATAGGACTATCAGCTGATTTCTCAGAGGACACTTTCAAGCAGGAAGGGACTGGCAAGCAGTATTCAATGTGATGAAAAGCAACCTACAACCAAGATTACTCTATCCAGCAAAGCTATCATTTAGAATGGAAGGGCAGATGAAGTGCTTCCCAGACAAGGTGAAGCTAAAGGAGTTCATCATCATCAAGCCATTATTATATAAAATGTCAAAGGGACTTACTTAAGAAAAAGATCAAAACTATGAACACTAAAATGACAACAAACGCACAACTATCAACAACTGAATCTAAAAAATAAAAACAAAATTCAACTAAGCAAAGCAGAATAAGAACAGAATCATGGGCGTGGGGATCATTTGGAAGTTATCAACTGGGGAAGTGAGGGGGAGAAATGGGGAAATGGTGTAGGGACTAAGAAGCATAATTGGTTGGTACAAAACAGATAGGGGGATTTTAAGAAT
This sequence comes from Furipterus horrens, assembly GCF_987537825.1. Lineage (NCBI taxonomy): Eukaryota > Metazoa > Chordata > Mammalia > Chiroptera > Furipteridae > Furipterus > Furipterus horrens. The sequence continues at coordinate 49,189,848 of NW_028327182.1, forward strand.
AATATAGGAAAGGGTGAAGTCAAAGAACTTATGTGCACCACCCATGGATATAAACTAAGGGGGTTGGGATTGCTGGAAGGAAGTGGAGTACTGGGCAGAAGGGAGCAAAGGGGAAAAAATCTGGAACTACTGTAATAACATAATCAATTAAATATACTTAAGAAAACAAAAAATAAAAAATAAAAATTTTGCATTAAGCTTGAACATTCCTCTGTGGAAATTATTTGGATGATTCAGAAGGCTATAGTTTTTTGCATCATGTCTCATGCAGAGTTTTTTTGTGAAGCATGAAATCACCCAGGTAACTCAGCTCCCCTACAGCTCAGTTTTGGTGCCCTGCAACTTTCTGCTTTTCTCAAAACTAAAATCACCTTTGAAAGGGGAGAGATTTCAGATCATAGATGAGATTCAGAAAAATACAAGGGGCAGCTGATGGTGATTGGGAGAACTGTATGAGGTCCAAAGGCACGCACTTTTGAAGGGGACTGAGGCATCATTTTCCTATGTACAATGTTTCTTATATTTTGTAGCTTCTTTAATAAATGCCTCTATTTTTCATTACATGACTGGTTATCGTCTGGACAGATCTTGTTATATATGTTTATTGATTTTAGAGAGAAACATTGATGTGAGAGAGAAACATTGATCAATTGCCTCTCATACATGCCCTGACAGGGGATCAAACCAGCAACCTAAGTATGTGCCCTGACCAAGAATCAAACCTGCAACCTTTGGTGTATGTGCTCCAACCAACTGAGCCACCCGGCTGGGCTAGACTTATAAATTTTATAGAACTAGAATCTTTATGTAAATCATCAATTTAAAAAACTTTCCATATCACATGTGTAAGAACAGAGTTGCTCAGAAAGCCATCAAGACACAGCAAGCAGAAAAAGAAGTTTATTGAGGGAATTAGCAAGAGGGGAGGAAGCCGTGACATGAATGGCTCCAACTCTGGACTCCTAAGGAAGGAGGGGGTTGTTTTACAGGGGGAAGAAAAAATGAACTATTGAATTTAGTCATTAATCTTGCAGCTGTAAGCATGATGCACCGATCAAGGCCAAACAGAGCTCGGCTTGATGCATCCTGCTATCACAGGAAACTCCCAGGCAGCTGCAAGCAGGCGGGTGGAGGGCATGGGAACCGAGGCTGTCAACATGTATCAAAGATTCACATATAAAAAATAAAATCACTTTTATACTAGAAGAAAACATAGAAATTTTTATCACCTTTAAGTGGGAAGACCTTTCTACTATGACTAAAAGTCCAGAAATCATTAAGGAAAAGTGACAATATTATATAAAATTAATAATGTAATAATTAAAAACTTAAGCTGGGCAAAAACAAGCCACAACAAAAAAATACACCTAATAAAATAATAAAAGATTAACAACGAACAGATAAAAAGGTTTGCAATTCATATCAAGCCAAAAAGCTAGGCTACCAATGTACAACATTATCTGATAAGTCAGCTCCAAGTGTGAAAACTGTCACTTGTCCCTCATACAGGCTTTTCTCTGTAGTAATTTTTTTATTCTGTTTTTTAGGTCTCACCATTTTCACTGCCTCATCATTCCATCCTAGAGGCACCTGTTAACCTGCATATTTCTGACAGGAACTCATCAGGTGCCCTTCCCCTAATGCAGATCAGGAATGATCCTAAGCAGCCCACCTGCTGGGTAAGGTTATTAGCATTTCCTCTCCTTCCTCATCCTGCCTGAGTGCCCCCCACCCACTGGCCAAGCCCTCAGCTGATCAGGCTCACAGGTCAAAGGCCACAGACCCATCCACAAGAGGTCCCTACCTTAGGCACTGCCTGCCTCATTTCTTCTCCCAACTCTCAGCCCTAGAGAACCTTCCCAAATCCCACCTGGACATTTGCAGGCATTTCCTGTTAAGTGCATTTCTCTATTACCCTGCTAAAATACTGTGCATTTTACATGACTCAGCAGAGTAATGTTATCACAAAGGGGTGGATTTCAAAGAAGTGCAAGGTCAGGCAATCAATCTGCATGAGAAAAACATCAAGTAGATTCTTTTCACTATAGCTGTCAACTCCATCTACACATGTAAGTCAGTTCTAGAAGGATGTGGATGGCAATTTTTATGTCATCTGTTGAGGAAACTACAGCCACAAAAATAAATAAATAAATAAACAAACAAACAAACAAACGGAGGATTTGGAAGCCAGGAGCTGTACTATGGGTAACTGTTCCCCACTTCCTGTCCTCCACCTATGGACATCATGTGAGCATAGTTTCTATAATCACATCAGTCCATTTAATTAATATGTATATAGCAAATACAACTTTGCACTTCATCTAATTTTATTGATGCTATCATATGATATGAGGGAAGAGGCAAAGTGACAGAGGATCCCTCTGTCTTCAGAAGCAAATACAAATAGTTCCTTTAATATCAGTGTTAGTTTCACCCTTTGCATTCAGCTTCTGGTTGATAAAAATCAGAGGTTTATACTGACTTGTGAAAACATTTAAAACAGATTCACAACTATACAAATCTTGTTTAAAAATCCTCCTTTTTGGTGATTTCCACTTAAAAAAATGTGAACTCCAAGCAGAAATATCTGCCAAAAAGGACTCCTTGTGCTCAGCTGGGCCCAAATTCGATAAGCAGAGTCCAGCAGTCATTGCTGACAGTCTTCACACACACATACACACATATGCATGCATGCTCTGCATTTCAGGGAAAAGCCACAGACTAAGCTGCCAGTCCCCTGCACTGTGTTCCTGCTGACTGAGCTGACCCTCTAAAGGAGCTTCTGGTATTGTGTTTTGACCAATGGGCTATGACTTGTCTCATCCAATCAGTACTGTACAATTATATCCTCATTTGCATCTAAACCAACCAATCAGAACTGCTCTGTAACAACCAGTTAGAACCTGTGACACCAACAAATCAAAACTGCCTGATTCAGACCAATTAGAACTGTATTAATATGGAAACCTCATCTGCATAGAATGGGAAACCTGGACACAAACTTTCTCTATAAAAAGATGGACACCGCTTTGTATCTGTGGAGTGCAATTTTAGTTGCTACCTAAATCTGTGTTTCCTAGGCTACTGATCTTTTTCTCTCCCACATAAATGCTTTATTTTTTACAATCTAAAATTAACTTTGGTTTACATAAATGTCAGCGATTAGAATCCATTCTTAAGTGTTGAGGGAGGGAGAAAATAGCAACTAGATTACTAATGGAAATGACTCTTAAATATGGTTTCTGCTCTCAAAGCTGGCACCTTCCCCAAGACCAAGAAAATGAAACATAAAATCAAAAGAAACTCACCAGAATCTTCAATGTGAAATACCATAAAAATAAAATTCCCCATAATTCCATTAAAATATAAATTTATATCTAATATAAACATTAAATTATAAACGTATTTATGAACATATAAATTGAAGTCATAAGCCTTTTTGGGAAACAGTAAACATTAGTATCGTACAGCAAGAAATCTCCAGCACGAAACTTTGCAAACCACTTTTGACACATTCAATTAGTCACAGGACCTTCTCCATACACTGCACAAATCTCCTTTTGCATTTACTTGTGTTTTTACCTTTCTTGAAATAATAAAGAGTAATATATCAAAAATGTTGCATATTTTCTTCCATCTCCAATATTAAAATGGTTGCACAAAAATTCACCAATTTTGATATATATTTTTTAATGTATGCTTATATGACAGGCATCACTATACAATCTAACAAAATTGTTTCAAATGAAGTTAAAGATAACTAAGTGCTACCAGAGCCATCTTACAGAGAAACCAAATGAACTTATTGGCCAACACAATATAAAGAGATCTTAGCAGTCAATAAGAAAAGGACCAATGACCCATTAGAAAAAAAGACAAAGAAAATGAACTGAGAGTTCACAGAAAAAGAAACACATGTTTCTCATAAACCTAAGAAAAATTACTCAACTTAACTCATAATTTAAAAAAAGCAAAATGTAGCCCTGGCTGGTGTGGCTCAATGGATTAAGTGCTAGCCTGTGAACCAAAAGGTCACCAGTTCAATTCCCAGTCAGGACACATGCCTCGGTTGCAGGCCAGGTCCCCAGTTCGGGATGTATGAGATGCAAATTGAAGTTTTTCTCCCTCCTTCCCCCTCTCTCTAAAAGTAAGTAAGTAAATAAATAAATAAATAAAAGGAAAGAAATGCAAGATGCAACTATTCTAAGTTGTTTTGCCTATCCATCAGATTGGCAAAAAATTTACAAATTTCATAATACACTCTGCTGTCAAGACCTTGGAAAGGAAAGCCTTTGCATTATAGGTAGAAGAATAATAAATTGGTACAGCTTCAATTGAAGGCAATTTGGCAGTACAAAGGCAGAGAGCTTCAAGGCAGATTTACTGTGAAACTATTACCAAGCAAAAGGGGTTTCGATTATATGGGGTTTTGGTGTAAAACCCATCAACTAGTGTTGAGGAAAACAGGTCTTTATTCTCAATATTCCAACCTGGGGAGGGCAATGAGCACTTCAGCTCAGAGCCTTGTTCTCTCATGGGACCCAGCACTTCCCTTGCTCCCCGAAAGCCTATAAACCAAAAACATGCCCAGAAGTTCCCCATTCCTTATCTGTCAGCTCTCTTCTTCAGGATCTGAGGTACAATATCATCATCCTCCACAATCCAGGATGTTATCAGACTCCTTATAACAGTCCAGGAAGGTATGTGCCATGTTGCACTGGATTATGATAAAGTCCAGTGAAAGCATAAGTTCCAAGAGAGTCCTCTTGTGAGAAATGCTCACAATAAAACACAAGTACTTCAACAGCAAAGGGAGGCATTTATTCATGAGTCTGCACAGTCCAGCGCACAGCCAGCCAGGGGCATGCGCATATGAAGTAGACAAAGAAAACTGGTTTTATATTAATGCAATTAGCTCCTACTCCCCTCTCCTTCTCCCCTATTTCTCCATTACTGGTTAATCCGGGTTCACAATCTAACTCGATCAACTACTTAACTAAAGGTGTGATTAACTAAGGGTAATCTAGTTATAGGCCTATGTCCAATTTACATGCAAAGTTATCTAGCTACATATTCCCATTTCTCTGTATTTGGTGATGACAATCTTCCTCCTTTTGATCCCAAAGATATGTGTAGGAGCTGCAGAATGTCATTTCCTCATCCCTTTTCCATGATTCATCTGTTAATTATGTCTTACTGGTTTGAGAGTCACTGGCTTCTTTATTCCTTACACTCTCCACATGTAGAAGTCCAGAAAGTCAAAGTCTGCAAAGCAGATTCCTTGACAGCTTTGGAGTCAGCTGAGTCAACACAATCAAAACAGTATCATGCCAGCTTTCTTACTAGCCCAGGTCACATGGCTGGACCATTCTTACAAACTGCATACATAGCTGTTCCTTCCTTCTCTTAGACAGCATGGGTCTCTCTCACAAATGGCTGCCGCCTTATTTTTAAATTCCTGACCATGGCCTGCAATGCGGTGGGCGGAGTGACCAATCACAGCCATCCACATAATGTTGCACAGGCTCCTTAAGCTCTTTTGTCACCGTTCTATGGTCAAAACCCTTCCCATCTCCTTGGTGCCTTGGAATGCCATGGCCATTTGTAACCAAGACACTAGCTATTGGCCACTGATATGCAAAGGCATCTCTTAGGAAAAATTGCTGTGCTCCATTGAGTTCCATCCTCCATTTCCCGAACCATGGGCTGTGGGGAATTTGGGGATGGCCTTCTTTCACCCTGTAACAAAACTAATAAAACATAATCTTCAGGTCCCCTTACTTGCACAGGCTCCTATTGAGGCCCTAAGCAGAATCCCAACAATTTTTCAACACATTGATTTTGAAAACTGCAAAAGAAGATATTTTTATCATGATTGGTTAAAACCACTGCTCTCTTTTCACTCAGACTTCCTCTTCATCATATTTTTTCTTGTGAAGTGTGTCATTGGATTGGCATCAGCAACTTCTTTGAGTAGGCTAAAGGGAAGTTGGAGATACTCTTAGTTTAAATTTAATGGGATCTATTTATGCGGTATGCAGTCACTTCCATTACAGCCAGGTTATTGCTAGGATTCCTAGTGTAGAAATGGTTTCCAGGAATATTATTACCATCCACTTTTTCAAACCACCTGTCACCCCAACTAGGAGTTCCACAACCGGAGATCATATTGAAATATGAATGTCTTATTATTACAGAGTGGGGGTCTCCAAATATCCCCAGAGCCTGCAGGTTGGGGGATGGGGAGAAGGGAACAGCTTTTAAGAGGCCTTTGCATGACTATGGCTAGTAGCTAGTGTCTCAGTTATGCAAATGGCTGTGGTTCTTCCAAGGCCCCAAGAAGATGGGAGGGGTTTTGACCATGGAATAGTGCAGAAAGAGCATACAGAGCCTGCACCAGGGTCTGTGAATGGTCAGAACTGGTTACCACACCCACTGTATCTGAGGACGCAGTCAGGGGTTTAAAAATAGGCAGCAGACATTTTAGCGAAGTTCTCCATGCGGTTTTGAGAAGTGAGGAGATCCATGCAGTTTGCAAGGAAGGAGAACACCATGTGGCTTTGAAAGGAAAGGGAGAACTCTATGCGTTTTACAAGAAGGCTGGAAACTCCACATGGTTCTGCATTAAGAGCCATGTTACATTATGGTGCCCCAAACCATAATTATGTAAGTAGTGGAAAAGAAACAAGGCTTGAAATATATACAGCCATGTGACAGAACCCATGGGCTGCCCTGACTGAAACAGAACCTATTGGCTGTTCAGTTATTAGGGGCCCGATTGCCCGCCACCAGAAGCATAACTCTCAATACCAGAGTTTGGTGAAAAGAAAAAGAATTGTTTATTTAATAGTTACATAGATTTAGATTATTTGCAGATTTCTGCTGTTAAGTCTTATTTTCTTTAAAACAGTCACATACACATAGTTGTGCCTCCCCCTACCAAACCAGGCAAGTTTTTGAAAAATCAGAGATACAGTCTTCCTACTTTCCAGACACAGTTCAGTTTTACCAGCGGCTCCCAATCATTTGATCCTGATTGGGGAGGTTTTGCCTGTGTTGTGGTGCCCTCCAGCTCTTAATGCAGAACCACGTGGGGTTTCCAGCCTCCTTGTAAGCCTCATGGAGTTCTCCCTTTCCTTTCAAAGCTGCATGGTGTTCTCCCCTTTCCTTTCAAAGTCGCATGGTGTTCTGCTAAAATGTATGCCGCCTATTTTTAAACCCCTGACTGCATCCTGTGACACTGTGGGTGTGGTACCCAGTTCTAACCATTCACAGAATCTTGCACAGGCTCTGTATGCTCTTTCTGCACTATTCCATGTTCAAAATCCCTCCCACCTTCTTGGGGCCTTGGAAGAACCACAGCCATTTGCATAACTGAGACACTAGCTACTAGCCATAGTCATGCAAAGGCCTCTTAAAAGCTGTTCCCTTCTCCCCATCCCCCAACCTGCAGGCTCTGGGGATTTTGGAAACCCCCACTCTGTAACAGCCAGACCCAATCTGTGAAAAATTACCTTAACCATCAGATATGTAAAATTATACCCAGAATGTTTAGTTTTTAATAGATATCTGGTCAAAATGGATAGTCTCACCTGCCAGGATGTTACAGAGTGGGGTCCCCCAGAAAACTCCAGAGCCTGTGGTTTGGAGGATGGGGGAAGGGAAACAGCTTTCAAGATGCTGTTGCATATCTATGGCTGGTAGCTAGGGTCTTAATTATGTAAATAGCTTCAGTTCTTTCACAGCTCCAAGGAATAATGAGCAGTGAATAAGCAATGCCTGTGGAAGGTTCTGTGAATGGTAAGAACCAGTTACCATGCCTACTGCGGCACAGGCCATGCTCAGGGATTTAAGGAGGGCAGCAGACATTTGGAGAGGAAGAAAAGAAGGGTTCCACGTGGCTGGCAGAGTAGGAGAATTAGTTGGTTTACAAAGAAAGGGAGAGAAAGAGAATCACACCTCACGGTATTGCAGAGAGGTAGAGGAGAGATTCATGCTTTCTTTGCAAGGAAGTTGGGAACTCCACAGATCTAAATCCACATAATCTTTAAATAAACAATCCTTTTTCTTTTCACCAAACTCTGGTGTTGAGAGTTATGCTTCTGGTGGCAGGCAATTGGGCCCCTTATAACTGAATAGCCCATGGGGTTCTGTAACAAGGATATACTTGATAATGTAACAATTATAAATGCATCATATATTTACAATCTTTTTTAAAATGGAAATCATATTGTTACAGAACCCCTGGAGTGCTCCAATTGAAAATAAACGCACGGGCTCTTTAGTTAGGGGCCCGATTGCCCGCCGCCAAAATTATAACTCTCAATACCAGAGTTTAGTGAAAAGAAGAATTGTTTATTTAATAGTTATATAGATTTAGTTATTTGTGGATTCCTGTTGTTAAGTCTTAAGTTCTTTAAAACACCCATAAACACATATCCTTGCCTCCCTCATACCAAACCAGGCTAGTTTTAGAAAAGTTAGAGAAACCATTTCCCTACTTTCCAAACACAGTTCAGCTTTACCAGCAGCTGCCAATCACTCAATTCTGATTGGGGAGGTCCTTTCTGTGCTGTGGTGCCCTCCAGCTCTCAATGCAGAACCACCTGGATTCTCAGCCTCCTTGCAAACTGTCTTCTTCCTGCAAACCGCATGGATCTTCTCTCCTCAAAACCGCATGACGAGAGCCTCTTAAAGCTGCCTGGAGACCCCTTCTCCAAGCCACATGGAGAACTTAGCTTCTTTATTCTGCATGGAGAAGGCCCCTTCACCAAGCCGCATAGAAGGGGCGAGAGAGCGAGAGCGCAAGAGAGCTAAAATGTCCGCAGCTGCTTATATATCCCTGACTGCATTCTCTGACACAGTAGGCATTGCAAACAGTTCTGACCATTCACAGAACCTTATGTAGGCTCTGTGTGCTTTTCCCATACTGTCCTCTGGTTCAAGACCCCTCCCATCTACCTGAGGCCTTGGATGCATTAAAACCATTTTGCATAAGAAAGACACTAGCCACCAGCCTCAGGCATGTGGAGGCTTTCTGAAAAGATGCTTCCTTCTCCCCATCCCCCAGCTGCAAACTCTGGTGATTTTTGGACTCCCCTGTTTCTGTAACAATATGAAATAGAATTTACCAGAGTTTCTGGATTGTAGGGCACACGCCTATAGCTAAACTACAAATAGCAAGCATGTTTGTGTAAAATTGAATACTTTATGTATCCTACCTTTTAGATGGGCAGGTAAACTGGTGCTCTACAAACTGATCACTGATCCTGCTTGGCTCTTCTCCATTGATGGTATCTGGCAGGGACACTCCACCATGGCCCATTAGCTGGAACTGACTGGTTAGTGCCTCTGCCTTTGGTGGTTACATTTTTTGAATAATTACAAGAAGATCACCATAAATAAAACACCCAGGGGTCATGTTCTGCTCTTGCTAAACTCACAAAGGACTGAGACAGAGATGGGCATTTAACCAAGAGCAGCCAAATATAATCTGTCCAAGTGACCAATGATGTAGCCTGAAGTAAAAATTCAGTCTAAGTAAGCATGATGACAATTAGCTGACCCAATCAAATTGCATCTGTGAGGAATATGAACTGAAAATATGAAAGGAAGTTAGGAGTGGGTAATGGGAGCAGAAGACCAAACAGATTAGTTGTTAACATCAGAGCTCTAGGGCAAAGCTTCCTGAATTGCTGTTGATGATAGGGTTGGGTCTGAGACCCCTAAATGAGGAGATGGGCTCTGGTCCGGTGGTGAAGAAAAACTTCCACGGAGCCTTCGGGAGGTTTTGCCTGCTTTATTGGTGTGTTGCGGACAAGAGCGTTAGCGATTCACATTCTCACGCCCGCTGCTCAGTGCAGTGGGCTTATATACACACTTGGTCGACAAAGGTGGCTTCTAGCCAACAATTACATCAGTGGTTTCACGACACATGCTGAATCAGCTAATTGGAACTCACTGTCTGGAAGTAGGCTTGACTCCATCTTGAACCTTGGCCACATATAGCCAGGGGCCCTTCCCCCTGACAGATGGATGAACAAGGTGACAAGCTGGTTCCTAGAGCTCTCTGCATCTTAAATGACCTTTACTTGCAGCCTGGGTGGGCTCAGCTAGTTCTTGCTCATTCTGTGTTGTTACATGAGGCAGAGCTTCATGGTTTGGATTCCTGTCTTGAATGTTTCTACTATTGTCATTTCTGGTGACTGAGGTAATCTGAGTAACTCTTTGCATGTAAAGGAGCTTAAGAAAAATACCTTTAAAAAGAAGTTAGGTTATAGATATCAAGAGATTTATAATTATTTATACTGTTTGATTTAATAATTTCCCTCTGGAGCCCAGTCTCAGACAATAATCCCAAAGTCAGGAAATCCATATGCACAAAGAAGGTAATCTCAATTTTAATGCAAGAAGTTAGAAATGTGTTGAACTGTAGGAATAAATAAAAAAATATATATATATATATACTTATGGAGAGTTTTGTATTAGCAAAATTGTTGTTATATTCTAATCTCAATTGGCAGAAAACAAGAAATAGATATTCCTGTGAAAAACACTCATAGAAATATGGCAGAATATGCAAAATATTAATAACAATGATTTTTGCATGTTTTTTCCCCCATATTTAAATTTTGTAAATGAAATTTTCATGTGTTGTTTTTAAAATCGGAAAATGTTTTAAAAATAAAAGCAGAATATAACATGGCTTTTAGACAAAGTTTTTCCTAAAGTGATATTTATTTTTTAGAAAAGGAGGGACAATATGGTGTGAGTAGAAAACTAAAAGAAATGATCAGGAAGACTCAAAAGATTTAGTCTCTGCTATATTCTTGGAGGATGGCATTCTGCTTTCCCAGAAGGTACAGTAATACTGCCTTTTGTGGCAAAGACAAAAAATGATTGAGGTAGCTGAGAACACCACCACTCTGACAAGTCTAAGTCCTTATTGTCTGAGAGGGGCCAAGAAACACAGCTTGTTAGAAAAAGCTTGTGCCAGCTGGCCCTTCCAAATGACCCATGTGTATCAGAAACACATGCCCAGGATGTAGCATTGTAGCAAGATAAGAACAATGGCAGGTTATGGAAACTATTTGAATATCTGTTTAATGTAAATTTTATTTACTTTTCAAACATGCTACTAAAGAGTGCCTCTAAGTGCTAAACAAGCATTTGTAGCTTGTGTAATGTCAGAATGGACCAAAAGCTTAGTGTTGTGACCTATTTTAAAAATAAAGTCTTAAAATAATGTAAAAAAAAGAAAAAAACAATGATGACAGGGAGAGATCGACTATGTAATTAATTAAGCACATACTTATTGAGTGTTTACTGTGTGCCAAACACTGTTGTGAGCCTTAGTGTAAGAGAGTGAACAGAAGCCTCAGAATTTGGGGGATGGGACCCAGTGGAGCTCAGTCACTTTCCTGAGTGATGTCTCTGAATATCTATGGTTGGTAGCTAGTTTCTTAGTTTTGCAAAGCGCTATGGCCACTCTATGGTGCCAAGGAGATGGGAGGGGTTTTGACCATAGAATGGTGTTGAAAAGCTTACAGGACCTGCATAAGGTTTTGCAAGTGGCCAGGACTGGTCACCACAGTGACTGCATCGCAGGCCATGGTCAGGGTTTAAAAATAAGGCAGCAGTTATTTGGGGCAGAGAGCCATGCAGTTTGAAAGGATATAAAGGGATCCCCATGAGGTGTGGTGTGTAGGAAGAGAGCCATGATGTAGCAGCTAGGCAGCTTTGTAGTGAAGCTGGTCCACAGTGAGAAGGAAGAAGCAGCCATGTAGTTTGCAGTCAGGATCTGGCCCTGTGGCCTGAGCTAGTAATAAAGCAGGTATGCTGCTGCTTTGATCATGCCAGCTTTAGCTGACTCTGGCACCACTGAGGACTCCATCTTGCAGACCGGACTCTATCTGGACCCTCGACACTCGGGATATGTGGAGAGAACTTGTGCCTTTCTGGGACTTCACCATTATCCAGTGTAACACTGCACATGCTTTTCTGGACTATTATACTGAGGCTGATGACATCGTACACCAGATCCAGAAGGAGAGAGCTGACAGATAAGGAATGGGGAACAATTGGGTTTGGTTTTGGTTTATAGCCTTTTGGGGAGCAAGGGAAGTGCTGGGTCCCATGGAAGAACAGGGCTCTGAATATTGTAAATAAAGACCTATTTTTCTCAACACTAATTATTGGGTCTTACAACAAGGTGTCATGTGAACAAGCCCTCTTTGCTTGGTAACATTAGAAATAAAAATTTCTGCCCCCTGTGCTGCAGACATTCTACAGTGTGGGTTGCAAGGTGGGGAGAAGGGGATATAATAAGTAAAAATAATAAATAAATTATCTAACATATTAGACAGCTATGGAGGAAATAAAAGTGGAAGAAGATAAGGAGAATCAGTTATCAAGTTGTTTCTTCTTTTTTAAAAATTTATTTATTTATTTTAGAGATACGGGAAAGGAGGGAGAAAGAGAGGGAAAGAAACATCCCAGGCATGTGACCTGACCAGGAATTGAACTGGGAACCTTTGGCTTTCCTGGATGATGCTCAACCCACTAAGCCATGCTGACCAAGGAACTTATCAGGTCCTTAGAGTTTAAATAAGATGATTAGGAAAGGTGGCTCAAGGATATTTGCGCCAAGATTTGAAGAAGATGAGGAATAGAGAATCTAGAAAAGCATTCCAGGAAAAGAAAACATAAATACAAAAGCCCTGGGGCAGGATTGTATCTGGCCAGTTAAAAGAACAGCAAGGAGGTCAATGTGATTGGGATCAGAGGGAGCTTGGGTAGAGTAGTGAGGGAAGGGAAGTAATGGGGGAGGGACACTATAAGTAGAACAAAGGGGGCAAATCTATCACCAGATACTGATTAGCTATGGAAGTTGATAAAGATAGATGTAGAGATCAGTCACTCCAAGATCTCTAGCCCAAGCGACTAGGAGTAGACTATGTCATTAGCAGAGAGAGGGAACAAAAGAGAAGGAACAGATTTGTGCCAGGGAGGGTATGAGAGAAGAGAAAGGGGAGAAATCATGAGTTTGTTTGGAAGGTAGTTCTTTTGAGGGCCTCAAAAGTTATAGCTGGTACCTTTGAAAACAGGTCAGGGTGGAGATGTCAATGGTGAATTCCCAGCAGAGAAATGAGTGCTCAAGTTATGGAACTGGATGACCAATAACAAATGCTAATAAATGGCTTTTGAATCAACCTAGAAAAATGGCTCTGGAAATGTATTGGTTAGGTTCTTCTTCCATTCAAAGGACAGATAAGTGACCTCGGATATTGAGGTTATTGTGAAGCTGCACAGGAAGCTAAAACACATTTTTTCCCCCATGTATTTTTCCACCCTTTGATTTTGGACATTTTCTAATTAATTAATTAATTAATTAATTTTTAAAATTTATTTTTGTTGTTTCTCTACTAGAGTTATCCCACTTTTTCCCCCATTGCTCCCCCAACCCAATCCACTCCTTCTCTCACAGTCAATCCCCACCCCATTGTCCATGTTTATGGGTTATTTATACTACTTCCTTTACTAAACCCTTCCCCAACTTACCCCCTCTTCTCTCCCTTCCCGCTCCCTCCTGATAACTGTTACTCTGTTTGTTTTTCGATTTTGTTCATTTCTTTATGTTGTTCATTAGTCTCCTGTATCAGGTGATATCATATTATATTTTTCTTTCATTGCCTGACTTATTTCACTAAGCATAATTCTCACTAGTTCCATCCATGTTGTTGCAAATGACAGAAGTTCCTTCTTTCTTTCTGCTACATAGTATTCCATTGTGTAAATGTACCACTTTTTTAATCCACTAATCTACAGTTGGGCACTTAGGCTGCTCCCAGCACTTGGCTATTATAAATAGCGCTGCTATGAACATAGGGGTGCATAAGTTTTTCTGAATTGGAGTTTCAGATTCTTTGGGTATAATCCTAGCAGTGGAATTGCTGGTTCAAAAGGCCGTTCCATTTTTAGTTTTTTTGAGGAAATTCCATGCTGTTTTCCATAGTGGCTGCACCAGTCTGCATTTCCACCAACAGTGCATTAGGGTTCCCATTTCTCCACATCTTCGCTAGCACTTGTTGTTTGTTGATTTGTTGATGATGGCCATTCTGACAGGTGTAAAGTGGTATTTCATTGTGGTTTTTATTTGCATCTCTCTGATGGCTAGTGATGTTGAACATTCTTTCATATGCCTATGGACCCTCTGTATATCCTCCCTGGAGAAGAATTTGTTCAGGTCCTTTGCCCATTTTTAAATTGGGCTGCCTGTCTTCTTGGTGTTGAGATGTGTAAGTTCTTTATATATTTTGGAGATTGATCCCTTATCTGATGTATCATTGGCAAATATGTTTTCCCATATGGTTGGTTCCCTTTTCATCTTGCTGATGTTTTCTTTTGCTTGAGCAGAAACTCTATAGTTTAATGTAGTCCCATTTGTTTATTCTTTCCTTTATTTCCCTTGTCTTAGAAGATGTATTGGTAAAAATATTGCTACATGGGATATTGAAATTTTTCTGCCTATGTTTTCATCTAGGACTTTTGAGGTGCCACATCTTACATTTAAGTATTTTATCCATCTTGAGTATATTTTTGTGTGTTGTGTACGTTGATGGTCAAGTTTCATTTTTTTGCACGTCCCTGTCCAGTTCTCCCAGCACCCTTTTTTGAAAAGGCTCTTCTCACTTCATTTTATGTTCCTTCCCCCTTTGTCAAATATTAGTTGACCATATAAACCTGCGTTTATTTCTGGACTCTCTATTCTGTTCCATTGATCTATATGTCTGTTCTTATGCCAAAACCAGGCTGTGTTTGATTACAGTGGCTTTGTAGTATAGTTTGATGTCAGGTATTGTGATTCCTCCTACTGTGTTCTTCTTCCTCAAGATTGCTGTGGTTATTTGGGGTCTTTTTTGGTTTCACATAAATTTTTGAAGTTCTTGTTCTACGTCTGTGAAATACATCGCTGGTATTTTAATAGGGATTGCATTGATTCTATAAATAGCTTTGGGTAGTATGGACACTGTAATGATGTTGATTCTTCTCATCCATGAACATGGTATATGCTTCCATTTATTTGTATCTTCCTGAATTTCTTTCTTCAATGTTATGTAGTTTTCTGAGTACAGGTCTTTTATCTCTTTGGTTAGGTTTATTCCTAGGTACTTTATTTTTCTTGTGCTACAGTAAGTGGAATTTTTTTCTAGTTTCTATCTCTGATATTTTATTGTTGGTGTACAGAAATGCCTTCAGTTTCTGAATATCGACTTTGTACCCTGCTATTTGCCAAATTCACTTACGTCAAGTAGTCTTTTAGTAACATCTATAGTGTTTTCTATGTACATTATCATGTCATCTGCAAATAATGACAGTTTTATTTCCTCTTTTCCAATTTGGATACCTTTTATTTCTTTTTATTGTCTGATTGCTGTGGTTAGAATCTCCAACGCTATGTTGAATAGGAGTGGAGGGAGTGGACATCCTTGTCTTGTTCCTGACTTCAAGGTGAATGCTCTCAGTTTTTGCCCATTGAGTATGATGTTGGCTTCAGGTTTCTCATATATGGCCTTTATTATGTTGAAGTATGCTCCCTCTGTTCCCATTTTGCTGAGTGTTTTTATCATAAATGGGTGTTGTACTTTATCAAACGCTTTTTCTGCACCTATTGATATGATCATGTGATTTTTATCTTTCATTTTGTTTATGTTGTATATTATGTTTATTGATTTGTGAATATTAAACCATCCTTACATCCCTGGGATCAATCCTACTTGATCGTGGTGTATGATCTTTTTAATGTATTGCTCGATCCGGTTTGCCAATATTTTGTTGAGGACTTTATCATCTGTGTTCATCAGAGATATTGGCCTGTAGTTTCCTTTCTTTGTTGTATCTTGACCTGGTTTTGGAATTAAAGTAATACTGGCTTCATAGAAAGAGTTTGGGAGTCTTCCCTCTTCTTGGATTTTTTGGAATAGTTTGAGAAGGGTAGTCATTAATTTCTCCCTAAATGTTTTGTAAAATTCACCTGTGAAGCCATCTGGTCTAGGGCTTTTGTGTGCCATGAGTTTTTTGATTACTGTTTCAATTTCACTCTTTGTTATCGGTCTATTCAGGCTTACTGCTTCTTATTTCAGTTTTGGAATATTATATGTTTCCAGAAATTTGTCCATTTCATCTAGGTTGTCAAGTTTCTTGGGATACAGTTGTTTGTAGTAATTTTTTATAATCCTTTGTATTTCTGTGATAACAGTTGTGATTTCTCCTTTTATTTCTGACTTTATTTATTTGGGTCCTCTCTCTTCTTTTCTTGATGAGCCTGGTTAAAGGCTCATCAATTTTGCTTATCTTTTCAAAGAACCACCTCTTGGTTTTATTGATTTTTTGAATTGTTTGTTTAGTGTCTGTGTCACTTAGTTCTGCTTTGAGCTTGATGATTTCCTTCCTTCTACTTGCTCTGGGCTTTGTTTGTTTTTTGTCCTCTAGTTCTTCTAGCTGTAGCGTTAGATTTTTTGAGATTCTTCTATCCTTTTTAGGTAGGCCTGTATTGCTATGAACTTTCCTCTAAGGACTGCTTTCATTATGTCCCATAGGTTTTGGGCTATTATGTGTTCATTATCATTTGTTTCCAGAAACTTCTTGATTTCTTCCTTGATGTCATTGTAAATCCATTCATTATTTAATATCATATTATTCATTCTCCATAAGTTCAATGTCTTTGAGTTTTTTCCTTGAGGTTGACTTCTAGTTTTAAGGCACTGTGATCTGAGAAGATGCTTGATATAATTTTAATTTTCTTGAATTTGTTGAGGCTTGTTTTGTGTCCTAGCATGTGATCTATCTTTGAAAATGTTCCATGTGCTCTTGAAAAGAATGTATATTTTGCTTCTTTGGGGTGAAAAGTTCTATATATATCAACTCAGTCCATTTGATCTAGAGTGTTGTTCAATGCCTCAATATCCTTGGTGTTTCTTTGCTTCGAAGATCTGTCCATTGCTGACCATGGGATGTTAAAGTCCCCTACTATGAGTGTGTTGTGGTTGGTATCCTTCTTGTAGTCTCTCAATATTTTCCTTATATATATGGGTGCTCCTATGTTGGGTGCATATATACTTACTAGGGTTTTTTCTTCTTGGTGGATTGTTCTCATAAGTATTATGCAATGTCTTTCTTTGTCTCTTTTTATGGCCTTTGTTGTAAAATCTGTTTTGTCTGATATAAGTATCGCTACCTCAGATTTTTTTTTATGTCCTTTTGCTTAGAATAGTTTTTTCCAACTTTTCATTTTCAGTCTGTGTAAATATTTTGTTTTGAGGTGTGTCTCTTGTAGACAACATATATGGGGGTCATGGGTCATGTTTTCATATCCATTCCACTACCCTATGTCTTTTGATTGGAACATTTAGTCCATTTACATTTAAGGTAATTGTTGACAGGTATTTATTCATTTCCTTTTGTACCTGAGTTTCTCTCGCTCTCTCTTTTTCTTCTTTTTCTTAAAGCATTCCCCTTAGCATCTCTTGCGATGCTTGTTTGGTGGAGATGTATTCTTTTAGCCTTCTTTTGTCTTGGAAACTCCTTATTTTACCTTCCATTTTGAAAGAGGGCCTTGCTGGGTAGTGTAGTCTTGATTGTAGGTCTTTGTTTTTCATTGCTTGTAATATTTTTTGCCATTCCTTTCTGGCTTGTAGTATTTCTGTTGAGAAATCAGTTGATAGCCTTATCAGAGCTCACCTCTATGTTATTTGTTGTTTTTCTCTTGCTGCCTTTAGGATTCTCTCTTTGTCTTTGAATTTTGCCATTTTAATGTGCCTTGGAGTGGGCCTTTTTGGGTTCATCTTCATTGGGACCCTCTGTGTTTCCTGGACTTGCATGACTTTTTCTTTCATCAATTTAGGAAAATTTTCTGTCATTACTTTTTCAATCAGGTTTTCAATCCCATGCTCCTCTTTTTCTCCTTCTTGTATCCCTATGATATGAATATTGTTTTTTTTTTCATGTTGTCCTGCTGTTCTTTTAAACCCTCTTCATTCTTTTTCATTTGTTGCATTGTCTGGGAATTTTTTCCTCATTGTCCTCTAACTCACTTATCTGATCCTCTGCGTTGTTTAGCCTGCTTTTGATTGCTTCTACTGTGTTCTTCAATTCAGAAACTGTATTCCTCATTTCTCCCTGGTTCTTGATAGTTTCTGCATCCTTTTTTATGCTGGTGTAGTTCTCAGTACATTCCTTGTAGTTCCCTGGAGTTCTTTGTAGTTCTCCTGGAGTTCATTGTAGTTTTCTTTGAATTTGTTGAGTTCATTGAGCTTACTCATTACTATTGTTTTGAATTTCATGTCTGATAGTTTACTTGCTTCTATTCTATCTGTCTCTTCTTCTGGGAATTCTTCCTTTCCTTTTGTTGGGGTGTTGTTCCTGTTTGGTGGGGTGTTATTTCACCTCCCCATTTGGGTGGCTGGTCTTGTTTGTTTCTGCTTCTGAGATTGATCTGCTTTTATTTTCTGCCCTTGTGGTGTGAGCTTCTGTGGCAGGAATCTGTGTGATTCAGTGGTGCAGACTCCTTGATCTCCTTAACTTGATGCTCTTGGGATGCCCTTTATGCCATTTATTTGGACTCTGTAGTAGTTTTTTGGTTTTGTTTGTTGTGTTGCTCTTTGGAGGGTCCTTCCTTTAAATTAGCTGACTGAGTCACTCTGCTCACTTCTGACAGTTTTTGAGCTTCCTCTGGCTAATACCTCTTGGAGGGGGGTAGTCTGCTTATGAGATTTCTCCCATAGCACTGAGGCTGAGTCTGCCCTGGCATCTGGTCTGCTGCTCCTTCAGTATTTTCTCCAGAACCAGTGTCTCATGTTTTCTAAAGCTCCTCTAGTTTATTTTATCTTCTTTCAGCTGCAGCCCATGTTGAGCGTGGAAAGTGTGCCTTTTTTCTGCCAGCCGTCAGGCACGCTGGGGCGGCAGGTGGGTGCTAGGGCTGGGGGGTTGGGGGGTATTTCCCGTGCTGGCATGCAGGCGTGCTGGGAGCATTCTCCTACGCTGGCAGGGTGCGGGCATTCCCTCACACTAGCTGACATGCACGTAGGCTGGTAGCTATCCCGAAAGGTAGAAAAATCTTGACAGTGGATGGTGGTTGGTGAAGGAGAGAAGCTGATCAAAACAGTTTGCTTCAAAAAGCAACATTAGCAGATTCTAAGCTTCTGTAGGTAGCAGACTGTGGCTAAGATTCAAACCAATGTCTGCAGTCTGCTTCCAGGGTCCAGGCAGTTAGAAATGAAGAACATATTCTTAAATGGCAGGAGGACTCAGGAAGCATGAAAGATCATCAAGATACAGTGAAGTTCTTGTAACCAGGCTATGTGTTTATCTGCCCAGTACAGGTATCCTTGTGGCCACTGAGTTACGCTCTGTCTCAGCTTCTATTGATCTTGCTATAGTATGCCCCTCATGCTGAAATTCAAAGCAAAGTTTGTCAATGTCCAGAGATCAATTTATTGATTTATTCTCCAATATTATTTACTAATTGTACATTTGGCACTATACATTGTTCTAGGCACTCTTGTGGAGCTTACATTCACAAGAGAAAAACAATTCATAATTATGCTAAGCAAAATAAGCCAGTCAGAGAAAGACAAATACCATATGATCTCACTCATATATGGAATGTAATGAACAAAATAAAATGACAAACAAAATAAGACTAATAGGACAAGAGGCATGAATACATGGACAGGCTGACAGATCTTGAGGTGAGGGGACACTGGAAAAGATCAACCAAAGAACATATATGCACCTATGCATAGTCCATAGACACAGACAACAATGAGGTGAAGACCAGGGACAGGGAGCTGTGTGGAGAGGGGCGAAGAGGCAGGGGAATATGGTGGACACCCGTAATAGTGTCAATAATATATATATACATTTTTTTCATTTTTTAAATATGCTTTATTGTTTATGCTATTATAGTTGTCCCAATTTATTTTCCCTTTGTTCCCCTCCACCCAGTGACCCTCCTCCCTCCAGCTGCCTCCCCACTTAGTCCATGCCCATTGGTTGGGCATATAGTTCTCAATATCATCCTATCAATTCTACTCCCTCCTACTATGCTTCGTAATTCCTATACCATTTCCTTCCCTTTCTCCCCTACCCACTGACCTCCCCCTAGAATGTTCCCCATACCTGTAATTCTTTTCCCACTCTCAATGCCTACTTAGTTTGCCTTTGTTTCAGTTCCCTAGCTTCTGTTGTTGATCGTTGTGATACAGTTTTCATTTTAATGTTCATAGTTTTGATCCTTCTTCTTCTAAACAAGTCCCTTTAACATTTCATATAACAGTGATTTGGATCTGATAAACTCCTTCAGTTTTACTTTGTCCTGGAAGCACTTTTTCTGCCCTTCTATTCTGAATGACAGCTTTTCTGGATAGAGTAATCGTGGTTGTAGGTTTTTGCTTTTCATTACTTTGAATATTTCTTGCCTGCAGAGTTTCTTTTGAAAAATCAGCTGAGAGCCTTATTGGGACCCTTTTGTATGTAATTCTTTTCTTCTCTCTTGCTGTTCTTAAGATTCTCTCTTTATCCTTAATTTTTGACATTTTGATTATATATGTTGGTGTGGTTCTCCCTAAGTCCAGTTTTTTTTTTAACTCTCTGTGCTTCCTGGACCTGTAAGTCTATTTCCTTACCTAAGTTAGGGAAGTTCTGCTTCAGTATTTTTTCACATAATTTTTCAATTTCTAGTTTTTCTTCTTCACCTTCTGGCAGCCCTATTGTTCAGATGTTGGCCCACTTATAGCTGTCCTATAAGTTTCTGAGCCTCTCCTCATTTTTCTCACTTTTTGTTTCCTCTTTTTGCACTGGTTAACTGTTTGTTCCTTCCCTATGTTCCAATTTGTTGGTTTGACCCTTGGTTTTCTTGCCATCACCACTAGCTTAGTATGTGTTTTTGTTCATTTTAGCAGGACTAGCCTTCATTTCTTCCCCATCTTGTTTAAGATCTGCCATTAGGTCTGTAAGCATTCTCATAACCAAAGCTCTAAACTGAGCCTCAGAAAGATTTCCTATCCGCTGCTTCATTAGATTAGATATTTGCTGTCTGGTCAGCTGCATCACCGGGATCTCTATCATGATCTGTACCATCCTGGCAATTTTGTGTTTACCTTTGCTTCCTGGGCAGGGCTGTCACACCTCCTATGCTTAGGGGTCGGAGGTTCGTGCACTCGTCCCAACCTTGAGACCCGTCTCACCATGCTGTGGGATTTTCTGTGGGGGGTGGAAGTCTAAGATGGATTTCTGCCATTAACTCTCCACTGAGAGACCAGGAGCCTCCTCCTCCATCCCCACCCCCTCCAGCCTCACAGTCCAAGGCAATGGAGGTCTGCCTCCCTCAGCTTTGGAATCACAGGCCAATGGGTCTTGTCTGCTGCTGGGGGTGCTCCCAGGCACTTCTCGCCTCCCCTTAAATATGGGTGTCTGTGCTTACCACTGCCCTGCCTCTGTCGCTGCTGCTGCCACGGACAGCACAGCTTGAACTCTCCTTCCTGGTTTTGCCCTTACTACCTGTCCAGATGAGCACCACTTCTTTATAACTTCATACATTGGACTTCCATTTATTTTCTGGAGCTTCTGAATATTTCTGGTTTTGTGGTAGTTGTATTCCTTCTTAGTTGTGGAGGGAGATGGACCATGTCAGTCTAGGCCTCCATCTTGGCCAGAAGTCTCCTGTGTTTCTTTGCTTCCATGTCCCTTGGAGAGCTGTCACCCCTACTACCTAGTAAGGGGTGGAGCCTTAGAGATTTGTCATTAATAGGTGTCCTGTTTCACCACATTGTGGTGCTACATGCGGGAGAGGGGTCCAAGAAGGAATAATGCCGCTTGCACAGCACTCACCCCTTCTCCAGGTACTTCTCCCACATCGCACTGGATTGGCACCCCTCTAGCTGCTGTCTTGGCCATCGTTCCCAGAGTGTGTGGGTCTGCGGATGTTCTAGGTCCATGGTGCCCCTTTAAACAGGTGGACTCTGCTGAGAGATGGGCAGTTTCTCCCTCTGTCCCAACCCCCACTGGTTTGCACAGTCAAAAGCAATGAGGCTTGATTTTCCCCAGTGCTGGGACAGTGAGCTGTGTGGTCTGGTGAGGAGCTGGGAGCGTTCCTCAGGCACCCCTTCTGACTTTTTAAAACGTGTAACTGGATGGTCTCCCTGAAAAAATAAATAAATAAATAAATAAATAAAAATAAAACGTGTAACTGTGCTTTCCGCTGACCTGCTGCTGTTTCCGCTGATGCCACCACCACACCGTGTCCTCTCCGCCCTGGCTCCGCCCCTCCTACCTGTCTAGATGAGTATTCCTTCTTTATATCTTTGTTTGCTGGACTTCCATGCACTTTGATTTTCTGGAACTTCTGGTTGTTTCTTGTTTTGTGGTAGTTGTATTCCTTCTTAGTTGCGGAGGGAGACACAGCATTTCTGTCTACACCTCCATCTTGGCCAGAAGTCAAAACTCATATTTATGATACTGTAATGGTGGGTATATGACCTTGTATATTTGTCAAAATCCATAGATATGCACAACGTTAATGTAAATTATGAATTTTAATTAATAGTCATATATCAATATTGGTTCATCAATTGTAACAGATATACCACATTAACACAAATGTTAATAATAGGAGAAACTTTACGTGGGAGTAAAGGAGGGTAGAATATTGGAACTATATTATTGGCTCAATTTTTTTCTAAGTCTAGAACTGTTCCAAAAAGTAGTTTATTAATTAAAAATATAAATATTAAAACAGCTTTTGTTTAAAATGAGGCATATTTCAAATACTTCCATTTTAAAACTTGGTGCTTTTAAACCAAACAAAAATATAATGCTATGTAATTGTGATGCTCAGAAGGTAACTGTGGGATTATAAATATCTTGATTCATAATGCATAGCAGATGAATGGACTGGTAATGAGAGGCATGTTTCAACTTATATGATAACTCCTTTCATTCATCTAAGCGCATCTCTGTAATGTACACGAAACTTCACTTGGCAAGAACAGGCTCAGAGCCCCTTCATGGAGGTGAGGCATCTGTTAAATGAAGCACCGTGATGGGCCCTACTGGCACTTAGCTTTGTTTATCTAAGCCCACCTCTGACCCCATTAATTCTGATCTTAAACTCGAGTTGGGTGGCTGCCTGCAGGTAAACATTTCTAGTGGTAACTGCCTGTCTACCTAGACTTTCAAGCCTCACATGCTGGTGATGTTCCATTTCTATCTTCTGCTCACATGTTGAGTACCCAGAAATTGTCCTGGGCCAGCCACAGTGCTGAGCAACTGCAATGACTGTAGCCATTGTGTTTTGCCTTTGAGACTGGAATTCCTCCTTTATCTGGAATAATTAGGTTAGTATCTACCAATAGAGAGAAGAGTATATAGTGAAAAAAAAAGAAATTGTTTCAACACAAACAAGACTTCCCTAGGTCTAAGAAATGAACACACCTGCTGACTTTATTTATAAAAATTTTTTTCTAATTATCATAGTTGTAAATATCCCTTCTATAAAATTTGAAAGTCACAGAAATGCTTTTAAAAAGCACAGGAATAAAATCATCCCAAATTCTGTATTATTCAGAGGCAACCACTGATGTCATTTTAGCTCTGTATTCAGTCCTGAACCTCACACAACTGGATTTTGCTTCCTCCATTTTCCTGGAACTGCTCTTCCCTAAGTCAGTGTCTATCAGAGGAAACCTGCTGGTGTGCTCTGAATTCTATTTAATTTTCCTTCTCAAGAACTTGACTTCTGGAATTATTCACCTTTTCTTGTATTTTTAGTTATCCCCTTTATTGGATCACTTCAATACTAAAACAGCAGTCTGCAAACCTACCTTAGCATCGCTTATCTTAAACTCTTTCTTAACCTCATGACTTCCTCTCTGTCCTTCTGCATAGTAAAACATTTCCAGAGAGATAGCTATATTTGTCTTCTCCCCTTCAGTTCTCTTCAATTTGCTCCACTAGAGTCTATCTCCATTACTCCATGGACTCTTATCAAGGTCAATAATGACTTCTATTTTGCTAAATCTAATAGTCATTTCTCTGTCCTCATCTCCACTTCCTAGTAACATTTGATATAATTCATTTCTCCTTCCTTCCAGAAATAATTTCTACTCTTAGCCTCTGTTGAATCACTCTCCTGGTTTCCCACTTATTTCACTCTTCCTTTTCAGGCTTCTTTTCTGGTCCCACCTTCTATGTCTGACTTCTAAAAATTGATTGATTCCAGGCTTGATCTCAAGCTTTCTTCTTTCTACAATCTCTCCTTGGTAATTTTACCAATCCCACCATTCTGAATACCATCAATATGGTACTGACTCTCAAGTTAATATCTCCAGTTATTGCCCTTAAGGTTAGTTTAGGTTGCATATATTTAAGAAACCCAAAATGATAGTGGCTTAAACAAAATAAAAGTTTGTTTTTATTTATGAGAAATTCGAAGGAAAGCAAATTAGGATGAGTAGAGTGGCTTCTTGATAGTCACCAGAGATCGAGGGAACTTTCCTTTATTTGCTTTATTATCCTAGCCCTTGGTTTCCATTCTTAGGGCATCTTATTATTTCAGGATGGCTGCTGGAGTTTTAACAATATTATCCACATCCCAGACTGCAGATAGGAGAAAAGAGGGCAAAGAAAAGAGTTCACTTTTCAACTTAGTCTTTAAGGAGCCTTTCCAGTTTCTTCACAAAAATCTTCTACTTAATCTCATTGTCCAGGACTTGGCCACACCTGCCTGCAAGGAAAGCTGGGAAATGTAGTCTTTATTTCAGATAGTGCTATATCTAGCTAAATATCAGGATTCTGTTTCTAAGGAAGGAAAGGAGAGTGGATGTCAGTCTCCACCACAATAGCCCTGACTTTTCCACTCAGCTGTCGTCTTAGATATCTCAATGCCCATAGTATCTCCATTTGGATATAAAATGGACATTTGAAACTACACTTGGACAAACGTGTTGATTCTCCCCACTCTCAAACCTTCCTCTCCCCAACCCTTTCTGTTTCAGTAAATAGCCTTATCTCATTGCTTAGACTGAAAATCTAATCATTTAACTTTTGTTAATAAAACTCAAACATACTAAAAGTAGAGCAAACAGTTTAATGAACATCAGAAATCCATCATTTACTATGCCTTGTCTTACCTATTTTTTGTGCATGGGCTGAAGTATTTCAAGGTATAATCATTATGACATTTCTCTTAAACTCCTGTTTGCATCTCTAAATCATAAGCAATTTTGTATATATTTGGAATATTATTATAACTCTTATCAAAATGAAAAATCCTTGACTCATCTCTTTTCCTCATCCTCCACAACTAATCAACCAGCAAGTGATGTAAGCTCTCCAAAAATCTCCACTCTTTCCAATGCTGCCCCATCCTAGCCACTGTCACCCCTTACTTAAACTTCTGCTTTTGATTTTTTGTCTATTTCTCACACAGTGCCAAACTGGTCTCTTAAAAACTTAAACCATGTTGTATCACTTTCTTGATGAAATCTGTCCAGTGATTTCCCTTTGTGATTAAATAGAATTCAGACTTTTTAAAGACCTACCTGATCTGACTCCTGCCTGTCTTTCTAAGCTCTTCCCTTCTCCCCCTCACTCCTATTCCTTATTGTTTCTTTGAACATCAGAGTCATTCCTGCCTGGCTCTTGTATCTTGCTCTACCTCTGCCTGGAGTGTTTTCCCCATCTCTGTTTGACTGGTTGCTTCTCATCATACTCAAGTCTTACCTCAAATCTCACCTCCTTCCCATCTTATCTATAACACTGTTCCCTGCAATCCATCTTCAATCAATTCAGAGTTTATTATCCTGTTTTCAGACCAATAGTCACTGGAGAACAAGTAAGAAAAAAGAAATAGGAATATCTCCCTACCATCAAATCTATTAAGGATCAAAGAAATAAGCAAACTGTCCATGATCTCACATATGTAACATGGCAGATTTGTGACTCAGCCACATCACACCACAGGGCTAGATGGAAGGCTAACCTGTCTCAGGGCAGGACTAATGAGGAATGGACTACAGAGCAAACCACTGCACCCAGAGTATGCTGTAATTGAGACTTTCCCTGGGCCAGTATGGGGATCTAACAGGCTCCCATCTCAGGAGGGTAGGGGGAGCTGCTCACATTGATAGATCCAGGGAGTCTTGTTGATTTGAAGCAGGGTCTCAGCGAGCAGCCAGGATATAGGGAATTGAGTCTAGTCATGAGGAGAGAAGAAACACAAAAATGAACAGAGAATTAAGACTCCAGATGAGCAGGCTTGGGCTCAACACAAGGCTGACAACAGAGCTGGGGGACTTGAGCCCAAGTGAGGAAATCCCAGGCATACGACTAGTGTACAGTGATGTCTTGGCATTCCAGAGAGCCTATAGTACAGGTTGAGGGTGGCCAGGCCATCACAGGTTCCTGCTCTGGAGAATAAGGACACTCCCATGCCATTAGTTGGTGGGTCTGAGTCTGTCTTGTCAGGGATAAGCTCAGGATCTGCACCATGGCTAAGGTTTAAAATTAAACATCCTCAAAGACTGCCATTGAGAGAAGCAGTAAGAAAGCTCCAAAAGAACTTCAAACTATAGGCCAAGACTTGGGAAAGAAAGCTGGAGCTCAATTATCAGAAGTGAGGACCTCAGGGCTATTTGATGTTTGTTCTCAGTGCTGGGCTGGGGATACTGGAGTGCCTGTGACCTCAGGATTTACCTTTGGAATTAGTGCATGGCTGAACCTAAAGGTGGGCTAAATGGACCCCACTACGAGACAAGGACAGAGCCAAGAGAGCACACCTGTGGGATACTGACAGTTGGGACACCATGGGGAAGAAAACTTGAGTAACAGACTACAGACCAGTCAGATTCTACAAACTGCAAGCACAGTTCCGTTAAGATTCAGGTGCACCATGCTTAATGGAATAAAAATGTTCCGGAAAAAGTTGGTTGCAGAGTAATTGGAAGCTTACTCCCAGCCCTGGACTAGACTTTTGGCTAAACTTCAGAGCAATCGACTTGAAAAACCAGTTGAAGTACAGCTGATCTACAATTTTGTAAACAAGTGCATGGAGGAAAGACAGGAAGAGAGGAGCAGAGGGTGAGCCTCCTGGTGCAGTTGCAGCGACTGGGAAGTTGGATGAATATTGCAGCAGTGAAGCTCCCTCCCCATGGGAGTGTGGGGTCTCAGTCCCATGCAGAGGTTTCCAATCCAGATTCACAAGACATGGGAAGGGGAGTCCGTGTAGCATCAGGCAGTGAGAATCAGTGGGAACTCCATCCACCTGGGAGACACCCAGTGCACCGTCCCAGGCAAAAAGCGAGCCCATTGTGACACCAGCTTGGGAAGTTCAATCCAATCTGTGACTGCTGTAGAGGCCATTGGGCATTTGGGAGCCAGACCAGGGATCTGCTCAGTACACCTTGCAGCCACTTTGAGTGGCCCTCTATTATCTAGAAGGACATTGGGCAGAGAGCCATTTGGAATCTAGACTATGAGGCTTGAATAAAACCAGTCTTGCCAACAATGAGTGCACAGGCAGTGCCCCTACTCATACTTGCTGAATCACTCCATCAGCTCATAGTCCTGCTTCTGAGCATAGTCAGTGTTCTGAGGCAAAGGGGTATGGCGTTGGGCTGGAAATTTGGCCCCACTCTGCTTAGTTAGATGGCATGGGAGAGTGGGACATTTATATCTATCTATCTATCTATCTATCTATCTATCTATCTATCTATCTATCTATAGTATTATTATTCTTTTTCTTTCTTTTTTCTTGCTTCTTTCCTTTCATATTCTCTTTTCCATTTCTTTTTTCTTCTCTAATTCTTTTTGTTTCTTGTCTTCTACTATGCCTTTTTCTTTTCTATTTATTTTATTTTTATTTTCTTGTTGCTGTTGTTTTTTGTCTCCAATCCTTCTTTTTTACATTTTTTCTATTTATTTTATTTTTAAGTATATTTTATTGGTTATGTTGTTACAGTAGTCTGAATTTTTTTCCCTTTGCTCCCCTCTGCCCAGTACACCCCTTCCCTCCAGCAATCCCACCCACTTTAGTCCATGTCCATAGGTCATGCATATAAATTCTTTGACTTCACCTTTTCCTATATTATTCTTTACTAACCCCTGTCTATTTTGTACCAACCAATTATGCTTCTTAATCCCTGCACCATTTCCCCATTTCTCCCCTTTCCTCCTCCTAGCTGATAACCCTCCAATGATCCCCATACCCATGATTCTATTCCTATTCTAGTTTGCTTAGATTTTGTTTTTATTTTTATATTCAGTTGTTGCTAGTTGTGGATTGTCATTTTAATGTTAATAATTTTGATAATCTTTTTCTTAAGTAAGTCCCTTTGACATTTCATATAATAATAGCTTGGTGGTGATGAGCTCCTCTAGCTTTACCTTGTCTGGGAGGCACTATATCTGCCCTTCCATTCCAAATGATAGCTTTGCTGGGTAGAGTAATCTTGGTTTTAAGTCCTTGCTTTTCATCACCTTGAATACTACTTGCCAGCCCCTTCTTGCCTGCAAAGTTTCTTTTGAGAAATTAGCTGATAGTCATATAGTCACCCCTTTGTAGGTAGCTCTCTTCTTTCTTGCTGCTTTTAGGGTTCTCTTTATATCTTTCACCTATGGCATTTTAATTATGATGTGTCTTGGTGTGGTCTTTTTGGGGTCTAGATTGTTTGGAACTCCCTTTGCTTCCTGGACTGGTATGTTTATTTTCTTCATCAAATTTGGGGAGTTCTTCTTCATTATTTTCTCACAAAAGGTTTCAAGTTCTTGCTCTTCCTCTTCTGCTTCTGGCATTCCTATGGTTCAGATGTTGGCACATTTAAAGTTGTCCCAGGGGTTCCTAAGCCTCTCCTCATTTTTTTCAGTTCTTGTTTCCTCATTCTGTACTAGTTGATTGTTTTTTTCTTTCTTATGTTCCAAATCATTGATTTGAAACCAAGTTTCCTTCCCTTCACCATTGGTTTTGTGTGGATTTTTCTTCATTTCATTTAACATAGCCTTCACTTTTTCCCTCATGCGTCTGCCATACTTAAGCATATCTGTCAAGCCTGTGAGCATCTTTAGCACCAGTGTTTTGAACTCTACATCTGTTAGGTTGGCTATCTCCTTGTTGCTTAATTCTCCCACTAGAACCTTGATCCAATCCCCATTTTGGGCATAGTTCTCTGTCTTCTCATCTTGACAGGCTCCTGTGTTTGTTTGCCTCTGTGTCTTAGGTAGAGCCATTGCTCCTGTTATGTTGTATGGACAGAGTCTTAGGTATTTATCAGTACAGAGCAAATCATTTCACCTTGTTGAGGCACTGTATGTGGGTGAGGGGTCTGAGAAGGAACAATGCTGCTTGCTCAGCAGTCGTCCCTTCTCCAGGCACTTCTCCCACTTCTGTATGGGACTGGCACCTCTCTAGCTGTTGCCCAGGCCATCGTTCCCAGAGTGGGTTGGTGTGCAGATATTCTAGGACTGGGGGCTTTTTAAACAAGCAGACTCTGCTGAGAGATTGGCAGTTTCTTCCTCCACCCCAACCCCCACTGGTTTGCACAGTCAGAAGCCATGAGGCTTTATTTTCCCTGGTGCTGGGATCATGAGCTGCATGGTCTGGTCTGCTGCTAGGAGCACTCCCCAGGTGTCTCTCCTGACTTTTTAAAATGTGTGACTGCACTTTCTGCTGGTCTGCCGCTGCTGCCACTCCTGCTGCCACCACACCGCATCCTCTCTGCCCCGGCTCCGCCACACCTACCTGTCTGGATGAGTATTTCTTCTTTATATCTTTGTTTGTTGGACTTCCATGCGGTTCAATTTTCTGGAACTTCTGGTTGTCTCTAGTTTTGAGGTAGCTCTATTCCTTCTTAGTTGTGAAGGGGGACACAGCGTGTCTGTCTAGGCCTCCATTTTGGCCAGAAGTCTCTAATCCTTTTCTGATTCTTTTGTTGTTGTTATTGGTTTGTTTTTTGTTGAGTTGTTTTTAGTTTAGTTTAGTTTTGTTTTGTTTAGTCAGCACCTGTACAACCGTTTGCACGGCATGGTAGAGGTTGAGTCTCACATTCAACTAGCGTGAGGATCAAGCACACACACAAATGGGATAACAGCAATCAAGAAGCAATTAAAACATAACCCACATAAGGTTCATTCCTAAAGCACTCAATCTAGGAGATTAAGGATACTGTACCTTTGTGTTCCAAGGACACCTATCACAGTAGACCACCCCACAAAGTCTAGAAATCATAGAAGTTTTATTTAATACATAGAAACAAGAACAAAGAGATAGCCAAAATGAAGAGACAAAGAAACAGACCCAAAATAAAAGAACAGGAGCAATCTCTTGAAAAAGAGTTAAATGAAATGGAGGTAAGCAATTTATTAGAACCAGAGTTCAAAGTAACAATTATAAGGATACTCAACAGCATGAAAAATAAGATAGAAAACATCAAAAATAACCAGGCAGAAATGAAGAATACAGTATCTGAAACAAAAAATACACCGGAAGGAATAATCAGTAGGTTGGGTAAAGCAGAGGATCAAGTCAGCAAATTAGAAGATAAGGTAGAAAAAAAATCAATCAGAGCAAAAGGAGAAAAGAATAAAAAGAATTAAAAAGCAGGAGGATAATTTAAGAGACCTTTGGGACAACATGAAATGTGACAACATCCACATCATAGGGGTACCAGAAAGAGAAGAAAGAGAGCAAGAAATAGACAACCTGTTTGAAGAAATAATGATAGAAAACTTCGCAACCTCATGAAGAAAAAAGTCACACGAGATCAGGAATCACAGAGTCCTATCAAGATGAACCCAAGGAGATCCACACCAAGACACATCATAATTAAAATCGCAAAGGTTAAAGACAAAGAGAGATTCTTAAAGACAACAAGAGAAGGGCAATTAGTTACCCACAAGGAAGTTTCCATAAGGCTGTCAGCTGATTTCTCAATAAAAACAGCCACAGGCCAGAGGGAATGACATGAAGCATTCAAAATAATAAAAAGCAAGAATCTGATATCAAGATTATTCTATCCAGCAAGGCTATCACTTAAATTTGAAGGTGAGCCCTGGCTTGTATGTCTCAGTGGATTAAGCACCAGTCTCCAAGCTAGAAGGTCGCAGGTTTTATTCCTAGTCATGCCTGGGTTGTGGGCCAGGTCCCCAGACACCTGATAGATGTTTTTCTCCCTCTATTTCTCTCTTTTTACCTCCCTCCCCTTCTCTCTAAAAATAAATAAATAAAATCTTTAAAAAAAATAAAATCGAAAGTGAAATAAAGAGCTCCTCAGATAAAAAAAAATAAAGGCTAAAGGAGTTCATTATCATCAAACCAGCATGGCAAGAAATGTCCAAGGGACTCAGTAAGAAGAAGTAGTAAAGAGAGAGGGAACATAGGCATAAAGAATAAAATGGCAATAAATAAGTAGCTATCAATAATAACCTTAAATATAAATGGAGTAAATGATCCAATCAAAAGACACAGGGTAGCTTAATGGATTTAAAAAAACATGACCCTTATATGTGCTGTCTGCAAGAGACCCACCTCAGAACAAAAATTCACATAGGCTGAAAATAAAGAGATGAAAAAATATTCCATGCAAATGGAAAGAAAAAGGTAAGCTGGGGTAGCAATATTTATATTTAATGAAATAGTCCATAACAAGAGACAAAGAAGGTCACTACATAATACTAGAGGGATTGATCCACCAAGAAGTTATAACCCTGGGAAAAATATATGCACCCAATATAGGAGCCCCTAAATATATAAAAATCTCTTGGTGGACTTTAAGGAGAGATCAAAAGCAATACACCTCACTGACATCAATGGATAGATTTTCCAGACAAAACATCAACAAAGAAACACAACCTTCAATGATACATTACATCATATGGGTTTAATTGGTATTTACAGAACATCTTACCCAAGCAGCAGAATATACATTCTTCTCAAGTGCACATTGAACATTTTCATAGATAAACTACATGTTAGGACAAAAAATAAGTCTTAACAAATTCAAGAAGATTGAAATCATATCAAGCATTTTTTTGAATCATGAAACCATAAAAATTTTAGGAGAAAACATAGGCAGTAAAATATCAGACATCTCATATAGCAATATTTTTGCTGATATATCTCCTAGGGCAAGGGATATAAAGGAAATAAAAAACAAATAGTACTACATCAATATAAAAAGCTTCTGCACAGCAAAAGAACCCATCAATGAAATGAAAAGGAACCCACTGTATGGGAGAACATATTCACCAATGATACATCTGATATGGGGCTAATTTCCAAAATATGTAAAGAATTTATACAACTCAACACCAGAAAGACAAACAACTCTCATTAAAAAATGGGGAAAGGACCTGAATCATCATTTCTCCAAAGAAGACAAATGCATGGCCAATAGATATGAGAGGTCTGTCCATAAAGTATCCAGCCATGTAATATGAAAAATAGACCTTCATTGAAGAAGATACAAGAAACATTGTACATAGGACAATGACACCTGAGTCCATTTCAAAGTTGGCACCTTGGGACCTCACACAGTTCTCCCAGTGTCTCTTCCACTGATCAAAACACTCAGCAAAATCTTTTGGCATTGCCATCAGCTGCCCTATCATATTTTCCTGAATCTCATAAACAGTCTGAAACCTCTTCCCTTTCAAAGGTGCTTTTAGTTTTGGGAAAAAGAAGAAGTCACAGGGTGCCAAATCTGGGCTGTAGGGGGGATGAGTCAGCTGGGTGATTTGATGTTTCACCAAAAATCTTCACAAGACATGATGCATGAGCAGGAACATTGTCATGATGAAGCTCCCAATCATCAGTTGCCCATAGCTGTGGCCATTTTCATCATATTGCATCTCTCATCTGACAAAGAACATTGAGGTACTACTCCTTATTCATTGTTTGGCCTGGAGGGATGTATTTGTGATGGACAACACCTTCCTAATAAAAAAACACAGTTAACATGGTCTATATCTTGCTGCGACTTTGCCACACCTTCTTCAGGTGTGGAGAATCAGGCAACTTCCATTGAGATGACTGGGTGCCTCCATTTCTGGATCATAGCCATAGACCCATGATTACCTCTGGTTATGACCTTCTTGAGGAAATCTGGTTCATTAGTAGCAGTTTGAATCAAGTCATTAGCAAGTGTAGCACAATGTTCCTTCTGCTTTGGTAGCAGAAGCCATAGAACAAATTTTGCCATTACAGTTCTTACATAGTCATATCACTGATATTTGTTGATTGCAGCCCATATACATTCAACATTCTCAAGTGATCTGCTTGTTGCAGGCCTTCCAAATGTGGATCACTTTCCACAGATTCTCGACCATCTTTGAAGCAGTTGTATCCCATTTTTATTTGTGCTGCATTCATTGCATTATCACTGAAAGCCTTCTGAATCATCTGAATAATTTCTACAGAGTAATGCTCAAGCTTAATGCAAAATTTGATGCAGATTCATTGCTCTATTTGCTCAGTCATTTTGAATGTGATGGCCACACAATACACATGCTCAATCAATGGCGTCTACCACCCTCACTCACTAGCGCAGTGAAGTTGTCATTGATTACGCATGTGCATTCCAGTCCACTCTTCTTGGCTGCCAAGTTACATCAATGTCACACAAACCATTCTGTTATACTAACAATGGCTGAACTTTTTCTAGACAGACCTATGAAAAGTACTCAACATTCCTGATCATCAGAGAGATGCAAATTAAAACTACACTGAGATATCACCTCACACCTGCCAGAATGGCTACCATCAATCGCACTTCTGGGAATATATTTTAAGAATTCTGTAACACTAATCAGAAAAAATATATGCACCCCTATGTTCATAGCAGCATTATTTACAATAGCCAAGATCTGGAAATAGCCCAAGTGTCCATCAGTAGGTGAGTGGGTAAAATAGCTGTGGTATAGTCACACAATAAAATACTATGCAGCAGTAAAGAGGAAGGAATTCTTATCCTTTGCAACAGCATGGATGGACCTGGAGATTATTATGCTAAGCAAAATAAGTCAGTCAGAGAAAGACAAATACCATATGATCTCATTCATATGTGCAATCTAATGAACAAAATAAATGGATGAAAACATAAATAAAACCAGAGGCATGGATACATGGAACAGACTGACAGATCTCAGAGGGGAGGCAGTGGGGGGTTGGAAGAGATTAGCCAAAGGACACATATGCATATATACGTAGCTCATAAACACAAACAACAATATGGTGAAGACTGAGGGTGGGGGGCTGGGTGGAGGGGGAAAGTGGGGGACATCTGTAATAGTGTCAGCAATAAAAAAAATTCCTGAAAAACAATATATAAACTGAATTTTTGTAAAATGATACTTTAAGTGACCTAGAGGGATTTTTTTGTGTGTAAAGAAAATGATACAGTGAATTACTTTTGTAATAGCTTTTATTATTCTATTTTTTGTGAATCTGATTTCAATCCATTGTATTTTCTTAAATAAAACATCCTTTTAATCTGATTTTTATCAGAGAGCAATATATAAGAATAAAATTTATATATTATTAACTTATATGATATATTAATATATATTAATATGTTAATAATATATAAGAATCTGACATTCTCCAGAAAGGTAATAGATGTTAATGGTACATCTTGATTTTAGCAAGGCTTAAATTTTAATTCTTATAGTGTTTTCATTAAACTATAATATATGGTCTAAACCAGTTATTCCCAAAACTGACTGTGCACAAAATTAAAGTGGGAGTTTCAAAGAACACAGATTTAGGGGCCATACCTCTTGAGTTTATGATTCAATGGGAAACATAACAAGGCAGCCATAGAGACAGGGAGTAAATTGAGGTTAACTTAGAGATTATTTTATTGCTACTGTCCCAGAACCTCCCTCTCCTAGTGCCTATGGAAAGAGATTTCCAGCTTACATTGAACACAGTGATCCCACAATGAGAGGCTACTGGCCAAATGAGGTGATCACAGAGCCAAGAGTGTACCACTGCTCTGCAGCCCAATGTGGGAACAGACCCTGATCACAGCATGTTCCTCAGCTTTGAAAGTAGACCTCTAGTTTCAAAACAGGGTATGTCACTGTGCCCAAGGAGCTGTGAACTTGATCTACAGCTCTAGCAGGGGAGTTTTATATACACTCATGTCTTACCTAAAAATTATTAGGAGAAAACTGAATATTCTCCCAATGATGTCCATGACCTACTCCCTGAAACTGAGTATATTTGGTTATATGGCAAAAACAAATGGTTGCTAATCAACTAACCTTGAGATGGGGAAATTATCCTGGAGTATCTGGGTGGACCCAGGGTAATCACTAGGGTCCTATAAAAAGGGTAGAGAGTGGTAGGAGAGAGAGCCAGAAAAATAACCACAAGAAAAGGACTCCACATTGCTGGGGAAATGTGGTCACCAGCCTAGGAACACAGGTGACCTCTAGAAGCTAGAGAAGGCAAGAAAATTGACTCTTCCCTATAGCCACCAGGAGGAACACAGTCCAGTGAGACCTGTGTCAGACTTCTGGCCTCCAAAATTGTAAGATAATAAAGTTGTCTTGTTTTAAGTCATTAAACTTGTGTTTTTGTTTTTGTTTTTTTTTTTTTTACTGTTTATAAACATTTGGGATTTTATTTTAAAAAAATTATCACAACCATGAACATTGTTACAGTTAGTTGTAGAGGCCCTCCTGGTTCTCGACAACGATACTGAGCATGCTCACAAGGGGTTCCCATTGTTTAGTCTTAGTAGTTAACCATCTTTAAAAGGAAAAGAAAAAAAACTCAGCACACTACCATTTAACTTCTTTTAATGTTTCTTCACAAATGGTGAAAAATACTAAAGTACAGACAAGGAATAATCATAATGTTGTGACCAACATTATAAATATGGAATTATAAATTTAAAACATTTTCTGATTTAAAAAATAAATCTGGTAGGCAATGCAGCTCTGCGGGGTCTCTGCATCTAGTAGGGCCGGTCTCTGCGTTCCTGACGTTGTTCACCTTTATCCATTTTTCCAGGTCTGCCACAACCGCCTCTTCTTCCTCCATCTGTTCCATCAAAGGTCCAGGAGGACCTCCAGGGCCACCTCGTCTTCCTCCACCAAAGCCACCTTGGTCCATGCCCCAGCTACCATGGAAGCCACCTCTGTCTCCACCACGGCCACCTCTGAACATGCCACCAGGACCACCATGGTCCATTAGGCCACCTCTTCCTCCCCGCATGCCACCAGGGCCACCTCTGCCACGGTCACCGCCCGGGGGTGGGAAGGGTAGCGGGAAGAAGCCTTCAGGCTTCAGGGCCTTACACTTGTTGCATTCTGTTCTCCAGGCAAAGTTCTGGTTTCCACACCCCGGATTGGGGCACTGCCAGTCTCCCGTGCGGTGCTGGACATTTCCTCCTCCTGATGGGTTCCCTCGGGAACCCCGGGGTCCTCTCGGAGGAAAGCCTATTCTGTCTCCTCCACGGCATCCCATGCGACCCATGGGTCCCTCCAGGACCTCCTGGGCCCCCTGGACCTCTACGGAGCGGCGGCGGCATCCCCCTACCCTCTCTGGGCGGCATACCCCCCTGCATGCTGTTCATCGGAGGCTTCTTCCGAGCAAGAGATACTTTAAGTTTGCTTCCTTGAAAATCTTGCCTGTCAAACCACTCCACAGCGGCCTTGGCAGTTGACGGATCTTCATAGGACACTGTAGCATCACCTTTGGGCTTTCCTGTTTCTTTGTCCAAGGAGATATGGATCATGGGTTGTCCGGTTCTCTTGTTCATCTTAACAACTCCACACTGCTTGAAGAAGTCTGCCAGATCATCTAGAGTCACATTGTCATTTAATCCTTGTACATAAATTGCACTGTTGTCAGAGTCTTCATCTGGATCAACAGGTGGGCCTAGATCAAGATCTGGTCCTTCATCCATGGGTCCACCAGGCTTATTGAAGCCACTTTGCTCTCCAGCGCTGCCTATTCCACCGCGTCCTCCTCCCCGCCCACCTGTGCTCATGCCTCCACGATCAAATCCCCCTCTTCCCCTGCCCCCGTTATCAGGGCCTCTCATGCTCCGGTTCTCTCCTGGTCCGGAAAGTCCTCCAGACTCCTGCCCATAAACACCCATGCTACTGGGGTGGTCCTGTCGGAATGAACTCTGCTGCCCGTAGCTGCTGCTCTGTTGGCTATATTGACTTGGAGCCTGGCTGTAGGATCTAGTTTGGGGAGGGGGGGTAACTAGTGGGCAGCTGCTGCCCATAGCTGCTTTGTTGACCATAGCTACTCTGCTATCCATAGCTGCTCGGCTGCCCATCGGTGTTCTGCTGAGAGTAACTGCTCTGATCATAACTAGTTGGCTGCCTAGAGGAATAGCTGGTGGGAGGATAGGATGGTGGCGCTGTGACCGCTGCATGGGGTAGCTCCCAGGCACCTGGGGGTAGCTATAGTTACTCTGTCCACAGCCCAGGCCGGGCTGGTTATAACCCCCTGTGCTAGACTGAGGTTGACTAGTCTCAGCAGGTTTGTTACCACCCTGTGGTCTTGCAGGTGCTGTGGCTGCCGGCTGTTGCCCATAGGTTGGGTAAGCAGGCTGAGTGCCATAGGCAGACTGAGCTGCATAGGAGGCCTGGGTGGTAATGACCGTAGCAGTGGTGGTGTCATAAGCACCAGTGCCATAGCCCTGGACAGGCTGACTGTGTGCCTGGGGGGCAGTTGGAGCAGTATAGCCTGTGGGAGGCTGTCCATAAGAAGTTGCATAGGCCGTCTGCCCATACTTAGCAGTGGTCTGCGCCTGGGTATAGCTTACGTCAGTGGGCTGTCCATAGGTTCCATAACTTTGTTGCCCATATGCCTGGGTGGTCTGTGCATATTCTTGAGTGGGCTGGGCAGCGTAAGCACTGTAGCCCTGCTGGGCTGCAGCTTAGCTGTAGGTACTGTAATCAGTGGATGCCATTTTCTCTCCTTCCTTCTCGTTCTCTCAATGTCTCCCTCTCGCTTTCCCTCTAGGTGCCTGTGTTAATTTTTTTATGACAGAAATAGGAAACCAAAACAACTCCAACGACCAAGTTCTTAAGATTTATTTTAGAATACAAGGAAAGGAAAACTAGAACTTAAAATTTGACAGCCTGTCATTTCTTTGCAAGGCCCTGCAAACCATCTTAAATATGTATTTTGTTTTCCTTCTCTTAGAAGAGACAAAGAAGATTCTGTATCTAAGACAACCAGGCTCAGTTATCAAGCCAAATTTTACCATAGTATTATAGGATTGTTATAAGAGCCAGGATCCATATTTTTAAAATTTCCTTCAGTCTTTCTAGTATGCAGCCAGGTTTTCAAACTACTGGTTTAAAATTTAAATTCTAAACCACATAATTATGAGTGGCTGCATGCCTAAAGAACAAGTACAGCACATTGTTATTAACCTGGGGGTATATAAAAAATGCCGTGTCCACAGAGATTGAGCCTGGTGATGTAACATTTCATCAGTGACCTGAAAAATGGAATGGTGAGCATACTCATTAACCGTGAATGTGGTTACAAAAATGAAAAACAGGTGGAGGAGGGCATTTTAATTAATTAATGATTGTTGTTAGGATGGAGAACATATTGATTAAAAGAACAGTTAACAGCAGGGTGAGGAAGTTGTTGGAGGAGTTGCTGGAATTGAATGAAGTTCAGTGAAAGCAAATGCAGAATAATACACATTCTGTAGAAAGAAAGGAAATAAACAAAATAACAGGAGGGGTAGGGGAAGACTTTGTGAAATTAGAAAAGGATCCTGAGGCAAGGTTTATCAGAGAGTTTGGCGGGTGCTGGGGGATGCTGTGGGGGGTGAGGAAGACCTCTTGGCCTGGGCCCCACATTCATATAAGCCCAGAAATTCAGAATTTTGACATTATTTTGGTGTCTGATAAAGGTGTTCATTTGTTAATGTATGGATGTAAAGCTCACCACAGTTTTACAATTCCCTTTTTGTAACTCTTCCCTTTTTAATGTACTGGGAATCTCAAAAAATGAAAGTGGCCTAGATGTATCAGGTTCAAGAATCCTGAGTAGAGATCATGGTGGGTCACAGGATTCAATCAGTATTGCAGCTTATAAAGCAAGCCTAAGTATGCAGCTATAGAATATTTTTGGAAGAATTCACAAGGAGCAATGAGGGTCTCTATCAAGCAAGGCTGGGGGAATTAAAACTCAGAGAGGAAAATAGATTTACTTTGTTTTTTTTCCTGAAGAAAGTACTAATAGGTAGTTTTTTTGTTTTTGTTTTTTCCTAGAGTTATATACATGCACATAATTTAAAATGTTACACCAGACTTGCTGTGAAAAACAGCAATCCCTAAGCCACCTCCTCCTCACTGGTTTCCACACTTTCACCACTTTCACATGATTCTTTTGGGATGTACCTCTAGGTCTTTAACTTAACATGCTTGCTTTTTCAATGTTACCTGTTAATCTAATTTGTTGCCGTGATAGAAGATAAAGATTTGGTGTCTTTCCTCCTACTGTTGTTTCCACCATACAGTTTCATCCTTCCCCATCCCACACTCTTCCAATACAGTTATACTGTTATCTTGGTTGGGCAAATATTTAGTGTTTGCATTATTGTGATTATAAAACACTATTCACAGCTGAACTGTAATAAATTATGATAACCTTTCCTTTCCTGAACACCTTTTTGTTGTCCCTGGAGCTAATAAATGTTTGGGGTTTTGTTTGCTTTATTTTCTATATATTTATGTTTGCCATTTGTCTGTCTGCTCTCAAGACATTCAGAATCTTCAAATATTCTAAAAATGTCAACAGTTTCCCAAACAATCGCTCCCATAGCCTAACATGCAGCAATGTGGACCTAAGACACATCACAGGATTCTCTGCCTCCCTTCTTGGTGGACATGACCTCTTATTTTTTAATGCTCCATGTTTTGATGTGCATTCTGATGTTTTCCTGAAGCAGAGAAATGGGATATAAATGTTTGAGATTTTGCATGTCTGAACATGATCTTAATCTACCCTAACACTTGAAACAATAAAAACAATGTAGTTTGGGTATAAAATTCTAAATAGGAAATACAGTAATTTTCCTTGAGAAACTTGAAGGCTATTGCCATCTGGCCTCCAAAGTTGCTGTTGAGAAGTCTGAAATCATTCTGATTTGTCATCCTTTATATAGGACTTTTTATATTGTACCCATTTTCTTCCCCTTTATGGAAGCTTGTAGCATCTTCACTTTCTCCTCATTGAGATTTCAGCCTGGTGTGCTTGGTGTGGGTGTATTTCCAATTCTTATGTAGATATTTGGTGACCTTTTCATTTCAGAATGCATGCTCTGTTTTTGTGGAAAATATTTTTAATTATGTCTTATTTAAAATATTTAAATTCTTATTCTTAAAAAAAGGTTTTTATTTATTTATACTTAGAGAGAGGAGAAGAGAGTAAAATGGGGAGAAACATTGATGTGTGAGAGATACATTGATCAGTTGCCCTTCGCAAGCCCCAAACCAAGGATCTGGCCTGCAACCCAGGCATGTGCCCTGACTAGGAATCAAACTGGCAACCTTTCGGTTTGCAGGCTGGTGCTCAATCCACTGAATCACACCAGCCAAGGATTAATTATGTCTTTAATGACTTCTTCTTCTCTGGTTTCTCTATCCCCTCTTTTTAGAAACTCTATTTTCATATATTAGATCTGTTCTAGCCTTCTCATTTTTCTTATCTTTCCTTTCATTGGTCCATTTCAGGATGATTCATTGCTCTAATTTCAGGATGATTTACTCACCTTTATTTTCTAATCTTTTTATTGGATATTTATTTTTATTATCATATTTCTAATTTTCAAAAGATCTTACTTCCTAAATGCTTCTTTTCTAATTTGGTGGCTACATATTTTATCTCTGAGGGTATGTATTAAAGGGTACTTGACAGTTTCTTCAACCTGCACAGTCTCTCTTTCCTTCAAGTTGCTTCTTAATATTCATTTTTGTCTCTGTATTTCCTGTGAGAGGTTTTCCTCATGTCTGATAAATCTTGCTTGTCTGCTCCTATTTAAGAATGAAGACTGAAAAGCTGAGTGCAAGGTGTGAACCTTTAGGGGTGTCATTCACCAGAGACTCCACTACATGTTCTTGGTGTGCTGTTTGATTGGAGGACCCTCACATTAGTACCCTTACATTTTTCCTCCTGGGGAGACCAAAATCCCAGGGAGGACTCTTCCAGGCTCATGCCTGAAGATATAATTCTGGCTGCAGGCACTGTGAGAGCCCAGTAAGGAAAGAGCCCCAAGTCTTCATCTATTCATTTAAACCTCAGACCTGTTCTAGTCTCTCTGCAGGCACTGGCCTGACATTGTGAAGAGAGGAGAAGAGCTGGGAGTCTAATTGCTTCCTAAATAGAGTCTAAGCCACTCCTGGTTTTAGCATGCCCTCACCTCATTTTCTGAGATATTCCTGTGCCTTTGGGATATTCTGGATGGTTTCTCAGAATTTCCCCACTGTTGTCTTGGGTTCAATTTTCTTGTGTCTGCTATGTTATTGGCAACAAAGCTTACTAGCTTTTGAAATTTTGTTGCTATGAGGACTTAAAAATGTTATTTTTTTTCCTTAAAATTTTATTTACAATCATTATAGTGAAGTTTCAGAAAAGGAACAATAAAGGAAATGTGTGTGTTGAATTCTCTGTCTTCTCCTGTAAGAGTTACTTCTCACTCTATCTTTTTCTACTGTTTTTTAAATCAATATTTGCTTATAAATTATTAGTTATTGTTTTCTTTTTTAAAGTTAAGGCAATCCAATTGCTTTTTTTCAAGGCAGCTATAAAAGTATAGCACACAGGAACCATGAAATAATGATCAGCTTTTCTAAGGCTT
The DNA here is from genome assembly GCF_987537825.1 of Furipterus horrens. NCBI lineage: Eukaryota > Metazoa > Chordata > Mammalia > Chiroptera > Furipteridae > Furipterus > Furipterus horrens. Next base: position 49,231,745 of record NW_028327182.1, read on the forward strand.
GAGTGCATCCCAAGTGCTGTCTTCTGCAGCAGGAGCATGTATGTGCACGCGTATTTACCAAGGAGACAGCTGCAGCCTACTTGGGGAAGATCATATACCCACAAATGATGACACAAGTCCAGTAAATAATAATACACCTCTAAGAGGGAAATAAAGTAGGTCAAAACGAGTCATCATCAATATGTGACTTTTCTCTAGTCATTACCTCAGCTGGAGAAGAATTTGGTTGAACACTTGAGTTATCCCACTCATACTGAGTTCTCTGAAGCAGTTATCTCCAAAGTTTTTAACTGATATCCTTATAAAGAAACCATTTTTAACATACCTTCAAATGCATAAATTTATTTATTTGCAAATTATACATGTTTTACTATATTAATATTTTATAGTATTAATATATATACAAAAAGATTTAAAAGATGCAATAGAAAATAAATAAATTTAGAAGTTCTACTATTTTCCTTCAGTACCCTAGCAAATTATTTTGCACATTATGGAATTCTCAACCAGGATAACTAACAGAACAACTGGAAATGTTTTTTTTTAATGACTCCTAACTAGGCCCTCTCTGGGCATTCAAAATTGAGGGTAGGACCCTGGCAAAAATATTTTGAAAAAGTTTCCCTGCTGATTCCCTTGTGCATTTCTGGTTAAGAAATATAGATCTAAAGATTTAAAAACTAGAGTGCTTAAAAAAACTGTAAATAGTAGTCAATTGCCTAAGTACAAAGAACAAGAAATTAATACAGGGAAATTTATAGCTTGATTAAATATCTGTATTATCATATACCTCAAAAAAAAACCAAAATGAAACCTTTTTATTTTTCCCTCAACTCTGTATTTTTCTCTTTTGTATCTGCCCTTTTCCTTCACTCCTTAATATAACTTTGTTTTCTATTATAAACAATAGGCATTCATTGTAGAAAATATAAATAAGCAAAATAAATAAATAAATGAATGAATAAATAAATAAATAGAAGAGCTCATTTATAAACTTACCATTCCAAGATAACACTTAAAATTTTTATTCATAACTTTCCAGATATTTATGCCAACATACAGTATATTTAAAGGGGAGGGGTCATACTGTACATGCTGTTTTTAACTTTTTTTCACTTGGTAATTATATTTCTTCCATAACAATAAGAATGAAAGCTCCAGTGAAGCACTGAACAGTGGTGAGGCTGCTGATTCACAGCACAGACCATGTAGATGCCCCTTGAGTCCAGCTGAAGGGCTGAGTGGTCTGATTGTAACAGAGCAGGGGAGGGACCCCCAAATTCCCCACAGCCCATGGTTTGGGGGATGGGAAAGGAGATAATACAGCTTTTATGGTACTTTGCGTATCTATAGCAAGCCTATAGCTAGATAATAGCTGTGTTGCTGCCTGGGTAAAAGGAAGATGATATGGCTTAAAGGTACTCTTCATAACAATGACAAGATGATAGCCTGATCCTTTCCTGAAGGGAATCTGTGCTGCCACCAGGATACAGCTTAGGATACTTCTCATAACAATGATAAATGGTGCCCTGGGTCAGCATTTATAATTAGGGGAAGCTATGAAAGAAGCGCCATGCAGTTTGAAATAATATAGAAGGGCCAGGAAGTTTGAAAGTGTGTAGAAGCCCTCCACCAGCCACCCCCTGATCACCCCCAACTCTGTCCACCATGAGGTCTGTTGTGAAAGAAGGTGCCATGCAGTTTTAGATTAACAGCTGGAGTAAAAAGGAGGAACATGAAGGAGAAGCATGATGGAGGGGTGCCATGATGTAGGAGGATGTTGTAGTGGACGTGTGGGAAACTACAAGCAACTATGCAGTTTGTAGTAGAGATTTGGCCATGTGGCCTGGGCTAGTAAGAAAGCAGACATGCTGCTGTTTGGCTCATGCCACTCTGGCTGACTCTGATGCCACCAAGGACTCTGCCTTGCAGACCCAAGCTCTGTCTGGACTCTTGGAACTTGGGACATATGGAAAGGACACTATCTTAGGGCTTGTGCCTTCCTGGACTTCACCATGATCCAGTGTAACATGGTACATGCTTTTCTGGACTATTATACGGAGACTGATAACAACATAGCCCAGATCCTGAAGAAAAGAGCTGACAGATCAGGGATGGGGAACTATTGTGCTTGGCTTTGGTTTATAGCCATTGAGGAACAAGGAAAGTGCTAAGTCTTGAAATACTCCCAGCTGAAATACTGAGCTGAAATACTCCCAGCCCTACCCAGGTTGGGATATTATAAATAAAGACCTGCTTTTCTCAACACTAATTGTTGGTTCATACACCAAAGTGCCACGTGAACAAGCCCTGCTTTGCTCAGTAACAGTTTTGGCAAGTCCAGATGGGGAAAAGAGAACCTGTAGTCGGGTTCCAGACATTTGGGGTAGATTGACCCCTGGGGCATGGCTGTAGGGACTTCCTAGTCTCAGGGAGCTGCCCTGAACCCCAGCTTAAGGCTCTGGTTGCCAGGAATGCCACAATGGTATAAAAAAACAGGTTTGGGGAGGAAGGGAACCCCTAAGCTCTGTGAGCTGAACCCAAATGCATGTTGAGGGTCAGACACTGAGCTGCATAGCCATGTCACCATTCTGGGTAAATCACATGGATGCTCCACCGTCTTGGATGATGCCACACATGAGGGTGCTGCCATCTTGGAAGCAGGCAAGATGGTGGTCTAGGCACACTCTTCAGGTAATGTACTGTGTGTGTTACAGAAACAGAGGTGTCCAAAAACAAACCCCAGAGTTTGCAGCTGGGGGATGGGGAAAAGGAAGCAGCTTTTAAGACGCCTTTGCATGCCTGGGCTAGTTGCTAGTGTCTTTGTTATGCAAAATGGCTTTGATACTTCCAAGGCCCAAGAAGATGGGAGGAGTCTTGAACTGTGGGATGGCAGGAAGGAGCCTACAGAGCCTGCGTAGGGTTCTTTGAATGGTCAGAACTGGTTGCAACACCCACTTTGTCAGAGGATGCAGTCAGGTATGTATAAGCAGCTGCGGACATTTTAGCAGTCTGACTTGTTCACTGGGACTCTCTCTCTCACTCAGGACTCATGCTCTCCCTCTCTCTCGCTCGCTCTCTCACGCCCCCTCCAAGCCTCCAAGCGGCTTGGTGAAGGGGCCTTCTCCATGCGGATTAAAGAAGCTGAGTTCTCCATGCGGTTTTGAGAGGATTCTCCAGGCCGCTTTAAGAGGCTCTCGCCACGCAGTTTTGAGAAGGAGAGGAGATCCATGCAGTTTGCAGGAAGAAGGCAGTTTACAAAGAGGCTGAGAATCCAGGCGGTTCTGCATTGAGAGCTGGAGGGCACCACAGCACAGAAAGGACCTCCTCAATCAGATTTAAGTGATTGGCAGCTACTGATAAAGCTGAACTGTGTCTGGGAAGTAGGGAAACGGTGTTTCCGACTTTTCTAAGGCTGGCCTGGTTTGGTAGGGGGAGGCAGAACTATGTGTTTGTGGGTATTTTAAAGAACATAAGACTCAACAGCAGAAATCTGCAAATAATCTAAATCTATTTAACTGTTAAATAAACAGTTCTTTCTCTTTTCACTAAACTCTAGTACTGAGAGTTGTAATTCTGGTGGCGGGCAATCAGGCCCCTAACTAAATGGCCTGTGGGTTCTGTTTCAATTGGAGCAGCCCAGAGGTTCTGTTACATGTGGGCACTGCACCAGCTGAGTTTTCTGTGCAACTGGGTTCTGATAGGAATGGCTCCAGTCCTTGGGGGCCATGAACAGGTGTCCAACAGGGACAGTCCTGGTTCTGAGGGCCATGAACCTGGGTCCAAGGATGACCATCCAAGCTCTGTATGCTGTGGCCTAGAGTCCAATGGGGATCACTCTGGGAGACACAGACATGGCTCTGAGCAATAATTGCTTAAGCTTAAGGGGGCCATGTGGTTTGAAAGGATGAAGGAGGGCTCCATCTGCCATGAGGTCTGGTGTGAAAGAAGGTGTCATGTAGTTTTGGAATAAGAACTGAAGAAAAAGGAATATGCTGGAGGATGTTAGGGATAAAGAAGCAAGGCAGTGACTCTCAAACCAGTAGTGTTACAGAACTTGTGGGCTCTCCGATTGAAACAGAACCCACGGGCTGTTTAGTTAGGGGCCCGATCGCCCGCCACCAGAATTATAACTCTCAATACCAGAGTTTAGTGAAAAGAAAAAGAATTGTTTATTTAATATATAGATTATTTGTGGTTTTCTGCCGTTAAGTCTTATGTTTCTTAAAACACCCACAAACACATATCCTTGCCTCCCCCTACCAAACCAGGCTAGTTTTAGAAGAGTTAGAGATACCGTTTCCCTACTTTCTAAACACAGTTCAGCTTTACCAGTAGCTGCCAATCATTCAATTCTGATTGGGAAGGCCTTTCTGTGTGTGGTGTCCATCAGCTTTTAATCCAGAACCGCGAAAATTCCCAACCTTTCCTTTCCAAACTGCATGGAGTTTTTCCTTCTCAAAACCACATGGCCAGACTCAGGTCTTTTCAAAGCAGCATGGTCAGTCCCCTTGTAATCCACATGGTCAGTCTGTCCCCAGGTAAATCTGCATGGTCAGCCTAGTTAAAAATATCTGCCACTTATTTTTAAATCCCTGACTGCATCCTGTGATGCAGTGGGCATGGCACTCAGTTCTGACCATTCACAGAGCCTCCCGCAGGCTCTGTGTGCTTTTTCCATACTATCTCATGGTCCAAGCCCCCTCCTATCTCCTTGAGGCCTTGGAACTATCCAAGCCATTTGCCTAACAAAGACACTAGCCCCTAGACTCAGGCATGTGAGGCATCCTGAAAGCTGCTTCCTTCTCCCCATCCCCCAGACACAAGCCCTGGGGTTTTTTGGACACCCCCCTTTCTGTAACAGAAGATAATTAACAGATGAATCATGGAAAAGAGGTGAGGAAATGAAATTCTGCAGCTCTTCACACATATCTTTGAGATCAAAAGGAGGAAGATTGTTGTTACCAAACACAGAGAAGGTGTGTTAAGTAGTTAATCATGTTATATTGTGAACCTGGATTAATCAGTAATGGAGAAACAGGGGAGGGGGAGCTAATTGTGTTAGGGAGGGGGAACTAATCACATTAGTATAAAACCAGTTTTCTTTGTCTACTTTGCGCACACATTCTCCTCACTGGTGGTGCGCCTGACTCTGCAGATTCATGAACAAATGTCTTGCTTTGCTGCTCAAGTCCTATATCCCAGTTTTTTATTGTGAGCGTTTCTCACAAGGAGCCTGTTGTAGTGGCCATGTGAGAAGAAGTAAGTTTATAGTCTGTAGTCAGGATTCAGGCATGTGACTTGGGCTAGTAAGAAAGCAGGTATGCTGCTGCTTTGATCATGTCTGTTCCAGCTGACTCTGAAGCCACCAAGGACTCTGCCTTGCATACCTGGACTCTATCTGTACTCAGAAATTGGGACATACAGGAAGGACACTCTTTATAACTTTTGCCTTTCCTGGACTTCACCATGATCCAGTGTAACATGATACATGTTTTCCTGGACTATTATATGGAGACTGAAAACAATGTATTCCAGATTCTGAAGGAGAGAGTTGACAGGTAAGGAATGGAGAACTATTGGGTTTGATTTTGGTTTATAGTCTTTTAGGGAGCAATGGAAGTGCTGGGTCTCAGAGGAGTACAGGGCTCTGAGCTGAAGTGCTCCTTCCTACCTCCACACCCTGACTCCCCACCCAGGTTGAAATACTGTAAATAAAGACAAACACTACTTGTTGTATTGTACACCAAGGCGCCATGTGAATGAGACCAGATTTTCTTATTAATAGTAGCAGCTCCTCAGTTATTTATTGTTAGAAATAGTAAAAACCGAAACCAAGGAAGCTGAGATGCAAGATTTATTAAGGGGAACCTGCCGGGCTGTCTCAAAGGAGAGAACAGCAGCTGGCATACAGGCTGACAAGGTTTTAAAGGGAGGGATAGATGACTGGAACAGGCTATCGGGGCACCTAGTTATTGGTTTGGCCTGTGGGTAATGGCGGGAACAATGGGTTGAGTCTGGGGGTAACGGCGGGCACAATGGTGGGAACAACGAGGCACTTGGTGTTCTGTTGGGAGAAGGTACTTGGTGATTTATTGGGCATGTTGCTGGAGAGAAGAATAGAATAAGGGAGTAAAAAATTTTCTACCTCCTACTGGTGTTCTGCAAGATTTGAGGAACTTTTCACTGGACTGCTCAATAGCCATTGTTTGTAGTTTTTACTTCCTACTAATCAACTTATTGGGTGGGGGTTGCGAGGCTCTTACTGAACCTAAGATTCCTGCCTTTTGGTTGTTTTTAAGAGCTGGGTGATAAGGAGGGCAGGGACTGGAAAGGGGTCATCGGTCTTTCTCCGTAGCTGCTTCCTGCTGAGTAGGGGCGTTGTTATTGAGAGGGGGTCCCTGCGGGTTTTAAGGGGGGGGGCCTTATTCCCCTTTGGCTATTGTGGAGTTGGTTTGTAGGGCTAGATAAATTTCACCGACCTTCTGGTTGGTGAGGGCTTGGATGCGGTTTTGTAGGAAATTAGAAAAAAGGCGGAGGATACAGGGCCCAAAGGCTAGGGAAGCAAGTAGGAGGGTTAGAGGGCCTAAAAAGGGTAAGAGCCAGGAGATCCAGTTGGTTCGTAGCCAATGGTCCCAGGATTCTGTCTGCCATTCCCAGATTTTCTGGGCCCGTTCTCTTGGCTTCGCCGCCGCATCGTGGACCAGTCCAGACTGGTTGAGATAGAAGCAACATTCCTCACCTAGAAAGACACAAACGCCCCCTTTTCCCGCGGTTAGGAGGTCTAAGCCCCTGCGATTCTGGAGGGTAACTGCCACCAGTGAGTCAATTTGGTCCTGTATGTGTACTAATAATGTGGCAATATCATCTAGGGACTTTTGTAAATCTTCTGAGAGGGCGTCAAAATAGGTGAGGGCAGTTGCTAAGCCTCCTACTCCCGTGCCTATTCCTGTTGATATACCTAAAGCTACAAGAAGGGGAATAAGCTGAATTGCTCTTTTGACCTTGAGGGGCAGCGGTAGAGTGCTGGGAATAGGTAGCGGGGTGTCCGAGGGAACGATGTTTAAATTTGGGGTGAGGTAGACCAGGGTGCAGGTTCCTGTCCAATTGGTAGGTAGGCACATATAAGTGTTGCTCCCACATAAGTAAAATACCCCTGCCTGAGTAATACAGGAGGATATATGAATGGAGAACAGATGTATAAGGGGATAGGGAGGGCGTGTTTTGCCCTGTTCTGGCTCAGCACTCCAGACGCTAAGCGTTGAGGATAGGACTGTGCCTATTAGGGGTGAAAGGTAAATTCTGTGTTTTCAAGGAAAATGAGGTAAAACTGTTGAAGGCGGGAAGGGGAGAGGTGATGTGTGGCCTTGTTAGATACTAAGTCCTGGAGATTATGTAGAGACCTAATAATAACCTTCTGACCTAAGGACAGCTTTTTGCTTTCTAAGGCTAATACTGCCGCAGCTGCTAGAGTCCGTAGACAGGGGGCCCATCCTTTGCAGGTAGGATCTAATTGTTTGGATAGGTAAGCTACAGGGGCAAAGGAGGGTCCCTTCTGGTGTCCTAGAACCCCGAGGGCTAGACCTTTGTTCTCATGTACGTATAGGAGGAACTCTAGTTGTAGGTCAGGGAGGTGTAGGGCAGAAACCTGGAGGAGTGCTTGTTTGAGTTGAGTAAATGGAGTTACTATGGGGAATTTAGGGCTTAGGGGCTCCGAGGGGTCTCCCTTAGCTGCCTCATAGAGAGGTTTTGCTAGGACACTGTAGTTAGGGATCCATGAGCGAAGGAAACCCGCCAGTCCCAGGAAGGAGAGGATTTCCTCCTTGTTGGAAGGGGTAGGAATTGAGGAAATAAGTTTCTTTCTGTCTGAAGTAATGGCCTTGAGTCCTGGGGATAGGAGTATGCCAAGGTAGGAGACTGTGGGTGAGGAGAGTTGGACCTTAGTGGGGGAGACTCGATAGCCTTTACTTGCAAGAAAGTTGAGGAGAGAGACGGTGTCATTTTGGGAGGTTTCTAGAGAAGGGCTACGGAGGAGGAGATCATCTATGTACTGTAAGACAATACTGCCTGACAGGGTAAGGGATTGTAAGTCAGAGGCCAGAGCCTGTCCGAAGAAATGGGGACTATCTCTGAATCCTTGGGGAAGGACTGTCCACGTTAGTTGGTGGGAATGCATAGAGTCAGGATCAGTCCAGGTAAAAGCGAACAGGTCTCGGCAGGAAGGATTTAAGGGAATAGTGAAGAAGGCATCTTTGAGGTCGAGGACAGTAAAGTGAGTGGTAGTGGCCGAAACGTTAGAGAGGATAGTGTAAGTGTTTGGAATTACTGGGGTAATAGGGAGAACTGCCGAATTAATGGCCCTTAGGTCTTGTACTAGATGGTAGGTGCCGTTGAGCTTGACAACAGGGAGGATGGGAGTGTTGTAAGGGGAGTGGGTGGCTATTAGGATGCCTGCCTGGAGGAATTTGTGAATAAGAGGTTTGAGTCCCTGGAGGTAGGAGAGGGAAATGAGATACTGAGGTATGGATGGAAAGAGGGAGGGGTCTTTGAGAGAGATAGTGACTGGAGTGTGGTGGGCGGCTATAGAGGGATGGTCGACATCCCAAATTGAGGGGTGTATGACGGCGGGGGAAATGGGGTAAGTGTGGATATGGGGAGTGGAGTCTGGATCACTGGCCAGCAAATGAAGAATGTTGGAAGAGCTGGGCGGGGTAAGGGGGAAGAGATGGAGAGTTGTCCCAAACTTGGCTAATATGTCTCTTCCTAGTAACGGGGTTGAGCACTGAGGTGTTATGAGAAATTGGTGAATGAATGGTATGTTGTGTAATATACAGGTGACCGGAGGGGTGGTGAGGGGAGTAGTCCTGATGCCCGAGACTCCTATAATGGTCGTACTGGATGGGACTAGTGGCCCAGAGAACTCTGGGAGGGTGGAGAAGGTAGCCCCAGTATCTACCAGGAAAGAGATTCGCTTTCCTGCCACTTGGAGGTCTACCCTAGGCTCATCGTTGGAAATGGGTACCGGGGCTAGTGGCCCAGGGCCTCCTCAGTCTTCAGTTGCCAGGCCAAGGAAGTCTGCCACGGATATAGAGGTTTGGGGATTTCCTGGCCCAGTCCCTCTCTGGCGACTGGGGCAGTCATCTTCCCAGTGTCCCTCTAGGTGGTAGTGCGGGCACGGGCCTGGCGGAGGCCGAGGATTAGGACATTGCTTTGCCCAGTGGCCTTCCTGCTTACATTTGAAACATGATCCTGGTGGTTTTGAGGAGGGCCCCTTCGGTCCCTTTATTTTCGAGCCTGGGTGTTGAGCCCCCTGTATGGCTTTAGCTAACATGAGATAATTCTCCTGGTCCCATTTTTTTCTGGTCCTCCTTCTCCTGTTCCTCCCTATTGTGAAAGACCTTGAAGGCCAGGTTAAGAAGTTCCTTTTGGGGGGTTTCGGGGCTATTTTCAAGTTTTTTTAGTTTTTTTCGGATGTCTGGGGCAGAGTGGGAAATGAAGCGTGAATGTAAGAGTATAGTTCCTGCTGGGGTAGTAGGGTCTATGCGGGAATATTTTTGTAAGGCCTGGGACAGACGTTCTAGGAACTCTCCTGGATTTTCTTGGGGACGTTGAATTACCTCCTTGATTTTATCATAATTGACTGCCTTATTAGCTAATTTCTTAAGGGCTTGTTGTAGGTAATCTATCATGAGATCTCGGGCCGCCCAATTCTGATGTCCTGCCTGGTAGTTCTAATCGGGATTTATGGTAGTCACCGCAGTCACTCCTAGGGGGTTGGCATTATTGCGGGCTTGAGCCTCATCTGCAATTTGTTGGGCAGTGGTCCAGACTCTGTCCCTGGCTGGTTTGGCTCAGTGGATTGAGCGTCGGCCTGCGAGCTGTGTCGCTGGTTCGATCTTCCAGTCAGGGCACATCAGAGAAGGAAAACTCTGATTCCAAAAAACCTCCGCTGCCTTGCGGCATACCTCTTCAGGGGAGAGGCTAAGGGAGTAAACCCCGACAGAAAATCCGGAGCCGGAGTCCCTAAGGCGGTTTGACGTTGTAGTCAACACCGGCAACTCCTGCGGCGCACCTGAAGCCAAGCTGTATTGACTCCGCCTTTCCCTTGGACCCTTCAGCTGCGAAGAGAGGGGGGGTCTGCTGCATGGGCAACAGCAGACCCTCCATATCACCCTGCCCAGGCTCTGTAGCTTCAGCTTCGCTGGAGAGGACACTCCAGCGTCATCGCAAGATGTCGATTCAACACGGGAGGAGACAGATACCGTGTCACTCCCGAGTCGGACTGCACAGCCATTCTCGGTGGTGCAGATAGACTCTTAAGAAGCTACACCATCGTCTCTCGAGACGGACGGCTGCCGACGGTCCAGACTCTGTCTTTATCAGAAGGTGAGAGGGTAGAAGTAAGAATGATATGAAGATCATGCCAGGTGAGGTCATAGGGTTGGGTAAGATAGCGGAACTCCTTTATGAACGTGTCAGGGTCAGAGGAAAAGGAGCCGAGCCGGCGCTCAATTTGGGCTAAATCCGAGAGTGAGAAGGGGATGGCTACTCGGACTATGCCCTCCGATTCAGCAACTTTCCGAAAGGGATAGAGGCCGGATTGGGTGGAATGGGGGCCATCCCTGTGTCGTGGTCTGAGCTGGGGGGATGAGAGAGGAGGGTCTTGGGGGGAAGTGGGTGGCTCTGACGGGGCTTCGGATGAACTTGGAGGCGGAAGGTAGGGGGGAGGTAAGGGCTGAGGCGCCAGTTGGGGAGGAGCAGAATGATCGGTTGGGTCGAAGAGGTCAGTGGAAAGGGGGACGGGGGTTAGAGGGGCTGAAGGTGTAGGAGCAGAGGGTTTGGTAGATTTGGCTAAGAGGATTTGGTAGGTTGAACAAGAGGTGCAGAGAGAAGGGCGAGAGCGGAGATAGAAGAAAGCCTGGACATAGGGAATTTCTGAGGCTTTCCCTGTCCGGGTGGCAAAAATTATCTAAGTCCTGAAGGATATTAAAGTCAAGTGTGCCATTCTCTGGCCAGTGTGAGTTATTGTCTAGTTTGTATTGTGGCCAGGCCACATTACAGTAGAAAATGAGTTTTTTGGGCTTTAGGTCTGACAATCCTAGCTTATGGAGGTTTGTGAGAAGGCACCCTAACGGGGTAGCCTCAGAAGGCTGGGACTGAGAGGAACCCATTGTAGAGAAGTCTCAGTGAGGAGTCAGGCATCCCCGAGATCCAACACTGAGACCGCGTAGGCCTAGGCGAAGGGAGCGATAGGGACGGTCATCACCGGCCCTATCAATCCTGGAATGAGGGACGGACTTGGCCAGACACCTGGACTTTCGTAGAGTAGGCAAATCAAGTCGTCCGAGAATGGTCTCTCAGTCTCTAGCCCGGCGAGAAGGGAAGGAGGGGTGGAAGAGGAATGTAGGGGCTGAGAGCGAGGGAGTAAACCTACCAGAGGACGGAAAGGCGGAGAAAATTCCTAGTCCAAGTGCGGCAGGGGATAGGTTCGGGACAGGGTTGGGTCGCCGGCCAATCTACCCTTACTCCCACCAAGCAGAATCAGGGAGTAAGCCCGAAACGAGCTGCCGCTGTTCACTGCTTCCCAGGTCGTAAGCTTGGTAGGGGAGAAGGGGATCATCCAGGCAACCAGCGCCCCGTCCCGGGTTTCGGCACCAAATGTTAGAAATAGTAAAAACCGAACCCAAGGAGGCTGAGATGCAAGATTTATTAAGGGGAACCTGCCGGGCTGTCTCAAAGGAGAGAACAGCAGCTGGTGTACTGGCTGACAAGATTTTATTTTTTTTTTTTTTTTTTTTTTTTTTTTTTGGCTTTCAACCCCCAGCAATTCTGGGTGGCTCCTGGAACTCAATAATTTTTATTCTGTTTAGCAGGGGTTTCTGTGCCAGCCAGGTTCAATCAGGTGTCTACTGGTACCAGGGAGTCTTTCTAACCCAGCGCAGTGTAAATCCAGCATCTGTTCGAATTTTGATTGAAGCTGCTTCTGCTTCTCGAACAGTCTCCTTCACAGATTGCATGAGGTTCTGGGCATTGTGAACCAGCATCTCTGTAGCCTGCTCAGACTCCTCGTCACTGATGTTGGTCCGGCCCAACATGGTGGCCTTCACTGTGGACAGGATTTTGAGCTGGGTGCTTATGGTTGGGATTCGCTCACAAACCTGTAAGAGGTTGGTTCTAATCCGCTTATCTGTGCACTGCTTGGCAACCTCCTTGGCCAACCGAGTCACCTCATCTGAGGCCTTGGCGATGTCCTTGGCACACTGAATCAATGCCCGCTTGGTACCACTGCCTCCTCTTACCAGCCGAGACATCTCAGCCATCAGCAGAGCCATGCGCTTGGCTGCTGCGATGATGTCATTGCCCTTGCTGGACCATTTGCGAGCTTCATCATGGAGCTGCCTGGCAGCCATCATCATTGGCTGGTTAATCGCCTCCCCAGCTTTCTGCTCAGGGAACTCTTCATCCTTCTCCTCTGGTGGTGGGGGTCTAGGCGGAGGGACCTCGCCCTCAGGCAGGGGCGGTTTGGGAGGAGCAAGCTCATCTGTCAGACGGAGCTGTTCAAGGTCTGGCGGAGGAGGTGGAAAGTCAGGCTCCTGAGGTTGGAAGGCTTCTCTGACCTTGGCCACAGCACCCAGGATCCGATATCCCGAGTCCAGGAAGCTCTTTTGCAGGCCAGGGTCAGAAATGTTTCCAGCTACAGCCTTTGCATCCATCACCATTGGGGAGATGGTTTTGCTCAGTTCATCAGAGGCGGCTTTCACAGCCTCACGGAACTTGGGATCCTCAGAGTTCTCCACCTCCCGCTTAGCCACCAGCAGGATCCGGTTGGCGCGGCGAGCAATGCTGGTTGCCCCAGCGACCAGCATCTGAGGCTGAATGTTGGCCATGGCTACTTTGCACTTGTCCAGGTCTTTTTTAATTGCTTCTTCAGAAGCATCCAACAGAGATTTGGTATCAATGGCTTCATCCACCAGCCCTGTCATTTTTTCAACATTATCGATCCACTGGTTCTTCATGGTCTCAAAATGTTCATAAGCGGCTTGGTTTCCGGGATTCCTAAGTAGGATGCGAGCAGCTGAGACAACCTGGGGCGTGAGTTCTCGGGCTGTCTTCACTGATGCCTGAATTCCTTCCACCGTTGATTTATTAGCAGTTCCAACAGCAGCCGCCTTCTCTGCCGTGGCACCAAGCCTCCCTGAATGATTCTCAAAGTTAGCTGCCCTCTCATTGAACACCTCTTCCCTATTGGGGGCATCAGGAGGTGCAGTAGCCGCCACTGCCAACAGCTTGATGGGAGTTGTGGTATCACTGAACACATCTGACACCTCCTGAGTCATGGCCTCCTGCATCTGGGCTTTCAGATCCTTTAAGGAGTCTTGGAGCTGAGAGGCCAGTGCTCTAGCCTGAGGACTTTCCCCTTCCCCTCGGGCAGCCAGGTCAGCCAGCTGGGCCGTCAGCTGGTCCACTCTGTCACACTTTGCAAGCAGATCTTGGCGATAAGGCCCCATCATGACATTAGCCAAACGATGCCCTTCCGCCACAAGCCCTCGGATGGCAGCCTGACCAACTCCCCGGTCATCCACTGTGGGATTATCAATCCACCTCTGTGCTTGCTCAATCTTGCCCTCAAGGTGGACAGCTGCTTTGGCAGGTCTGCTGTTGGCCACAGCCCTATTGGTTTTGGTCTGCAAGTTCTGCAGGGCAGTGGCCACCTGTTTGGCCAATGCTCGGGCCTCTGGGGAATCTCCTTTCCCCTGTCTTCGTAAGTCTCCTAATTTAGAAGTCAGAGCAGCTATTTCTCCAAGAGAACGCTGAATGTCATCTCTCTCTTTAGGATCATCGCATAATTCTGCTATTTTTCGAGCTTCAGCCAAAGCCCCTCGAATCTGTTCTTCTCCTTCTGGTCCCCCATTTGGATCTGCAAGCCAATTCTGAGCAGCATCGATCTTCTTTGCAATGCTCTGCTTTGAGTTTGTCATGGCTTCCAGTTTGCGGGCTGCATTCTCCACTTTTGCTGTGAGCACATCCAGACCCTGAGACACCTGCTGGGCTTTCTGCATGGCCACGGGTGAGGCTCCTTGTCCTCTGGCGCGGAGGTCAGCCACTTGATCAGTCATCTGTCCCAGCATTTTGCAGGTGCCCAGGATCTCTCTGCGTTCTTTGCCTGCACACAATTCACCAACTTTTCCAGCTTCATCTAGGATCTGCCTAATGGCCTGCTCACCAGCATCCCCTGGGGAGGCACTGGGATCACGGAGCCAACCTTTAGCCTGGTTCAGTTTGGAGTCTATGGAGGCCAATGCTCTCTTCATGGCTTCGGTGTCCTTGCTGGCCCAGGCATCTTCATCCCAAGAAGTGAGTTGTAATACACGAATGATCTCATTAATTTCTGCACTCATCTTTTCTACGGTGAAATTGCGATTTTTCAAAGCTTCTTCTATTCCTTGGTTTTTTGAGTTTTTAGTTGTTACAAAAATCTTCATAGCTGAAATGAGAACTGGCAGCAACTCTTTCACGGTGTTCATTGAGTTCACTAACATCACTCGGTGTTCCTGGTGAGTCAGTTCCTGCTGCCTCTCATCAATCATCTTGGCCATCTTAGTCATTCCTGGTCCAAGGTTCTTTGTGTAAGTGACCAAATCTTCCATAGTTTCTACAACCTCTGCCACTGTAAGATATTCCAAAATTCCTTTGCAAACTCTAATAATTTTACGAACCTCAGCCTCATCGAAGGTGAGGAGCAGGTCTGATGTGCCAGAGAGGATGCCCCTTGACCCATCAATTAGATAATCTCGAGCAGGGACTGAGTAAGGATCTGACTGAAGCATCTGGGCGGCCTGGACAAGCTTGGTGCAAGCATTTTCAACCTTAATAAATGCTGGTGGCATATCTCTCTTCAAAATCTGATCCTCAGTGGTTTGAACAGTCTCTTTTCCAACCCGGACGAGGTTGCTGACGGCCGCCTGCACGGCTGCCACCGGCGCGGTGAGGTCAGGAATGGCTTTGCCATCCACCTCGCCTTCCTCGTGCATGATCACCAAGTGCGAGATCTGCTGCGCCACCGGCTCCAGAATGCTCTCGATCGTGCGCGTATGAAACACCGGCATCGCGGCGGCTAGCGGGGCGGCGAACCGCGGGCTTCAGAAAACTGGGGACACTGGGACCGGGAACCCGCGGACAGACGGACTCTCTGACAAGATTTTAAAAGGAGGGATAGATGCCTGGAACAAGCTATCGGGGCGCCTAATGATTGGTTTGGCCTGTGGGTAATGGCAGGAACAATGGGTTGAGTCTGGGGGTAACGGCGGGCACAATGGTGGGAACAACGAGGCACTTGGTGTTCTGTTGGGAGAAGGTACTTGGTGATTTATTGGGCATGTTGCTGGAGAGAAGAATAGAATAAGGGAGTAAAAAATTTTCTACCTCCTACTGGTGTTCTGCAAGATTTGAGGAACTTTTCACTGGACTGCTCAATAGCCATTGTTTGTAGTTTTTACTTCCTGCTAATCAACTTATTGGGTGGGGGTTGTGAGGCTCTTACTGAACCTAAGATTTATCAGTTGGAGTGTGGGGACAGGGGCAGTGTAGCATGCTTGTGCTTATACTATGAAGATGCTTCAGGGAGCCAGCAATTAAGTGCCTCAACAGAGGTGTTAGTCACATGGGTGGGGCTCTTCTGATCATCTTACAGAAACAGAGCCTGAGAAGTCAGTGAATGGTAGCTGAAGAGAGGGAAGGCCTCCCCACCCACACACACAACCACTTTTCCCAGCAATAGCTACTTAAGAAGCAGCACTACATTGTAGGCAACCTGAAATTTAAGAGGCCTTTTCAAAATGCAGATACTTTATATGAGGTCAGCCAGCGATCCTCACTGGAATCACAATCCTTGAGGTAACTTTTGAATGCAGACTCTTGGTGTGCACATGCACACGCGGCACACACACACACACACACACACACGTCATTTCCCCAGTCCCCACTCTGATCATGACCTTTAGCCAATAGATGGTTCTCCAGCTCTCTGGCGTCTTAGTCAGCTCAGGCTGCCATAACAAAATACCAATGATTGGGCAACTTAAACAACAGACATTTATATCTATCTCACAGTTCTGGAGAGTGGAAGTCCAAGATCAATGTGTCAACAGATTCAGTTCCTGATTAGGGCTCTTCCTGGCTTTTATTTAGATGACCACCTTCTTATTGTGCCCTCATATGGCCTTTCCATGGTGCATGCATGTGAAAGAGCAAGATCTCTCTGTCTTCCTGTTCTTATCAAGCCACTTATCTCATCACAAGGGTCCCACCCACATAACTCCATCTAACCCTTATCACCTCCCAAAGGTCCTATCTCCAAATACTATCACATTGGGGTTAGGGTTACAACATATTAATTTGGTGGGGGACACAAACATTCAGACCATAACATTTGGCTTCTGATAAGATCTTAGGGAAGTTGATTTTAGTTCCTACTTTTTCAGGTTAGAAAACGATTTCCACTGTGGATGATGGTTTGGCTGGCCAATCAGAACTGTTAAAGATAAAAGTAATGAAAAACTGAAAATAGTTGTTTTTAAAAATTTAACACTTCAAAGTGTCCCCTCCTATATTCTGTCTCCTTCTTTTCTCTCTACTTTCTCTAGTAACATATTTTCTTTCTTCTTCTCTTCAAGAGGCAAACATATTAGTAATGTGAGTGTGTTTGTGTTATACTTACTTAATCATTTTGTACTTTCTTTACATAACAGAGATTTAATATTTTACTTGGGATATAGTTATTCCAGTATATCGACCTTTTTTACTTGATGGGTCAGTAGTTCATGTTAGGCAGGATAGATATCAAACTAAGACATGGATGAGGAGGGATACATGTTCCACCCTCTGACTCAGCAGTCCTTGATATTCTATATATCTTTTCCACTATCTGGGAAAGAAAACCTTTGAAACTGTGCTTTCATCCCAAGGCCTGAAATGCTGGAAAGGGCTCATAGGGCCTAAAGGAATAAGTCCATTAAGACATTTGGGTATTCACACTCCTCCTGGAAAGGTAACAACACCTATCTGTCAATCAGTATGTAACTTCTTCAACTTCCCTTATTTCACCAACTATATAAGTCCTCAGAACAAAGGACATGCTCTTTCTGGCCTCCCTGCCTCTGGCTGCTCAGGCCCTGGCTCTGTCTCTTGCTTCCCCTACCCTTGCCATCCTTGCTCTTGCCTTTCTCCCCCACCTCAGCAAGGCCTGTTCTCTTCCTTGAGAATATATCACCAATAAACCCTGCTTGCTTGCATGGTAAAACACTTGCTGATTTGAAATTCTTTACTGTGTTGTTGAGAAGAACAGTTTCTGAGAATTCTCCTGTAACATTATGACATGACAGGTGAAAAGGTTCCTATCTGTCTCAGAATGAAGGAATCATGTGTTAGGTGCTGAGATACAAAGGACCACTGGGAATGTAAGAGGGTAGTAAGGGGTGAGTTTGAGGTTTGAAAAATCAAGATCAAGAACAAGACTTTCCTACCTTCCAGTTTTTCAAAAACAAGCTTCTGTTAAGCTGAAGTCAGTCCTGGTCAAAAACCTATGGTGGAAGCAGCAGCCTAAGATGCCCCAGGCTGCTCTTTGTTCATACTCAACCTCAGGTTGCACTTGGGTGGGCATGTACATGAAGCCCAGAGTCTTAAATTTTTTACTTCAGGCTACATTCTGTAGGATTGGGACAACACAATGTGCCTCTCCTACCTTTTAACCTCTTTTTCCCCACCCCAATACATATAGGTAAAATCAAATTGAAATTAACACCAAGGACTCTGCAAAGAGTGAAGAAGCTACTACAGGGCCATGTAGTCAGAATATGTGGAAAGAAGGAGGCGGAGGCCTTTTAAGTTTCTCTAGATATTTAGGAGTACTTTGGGGGACTACATTTCCTTTACTTCAAGCCTCAGCTGACCAAGCTCACTTCTCCCCATGTGGGGATGACACTATGAACTATCTAATAGGTGACCTGTCACATGTCCCAGATCCACTCAGGAGCTCAATACTCCTTTTTTTTGGAGGAGGTACAATGCAAAATGAACAAACAGCCTGGGCCACTCACCTCCTCAGACCAATAAGGCTCTGTCTGCTGGTCCTAGACCATTTCTGGAGATGAGCATGTGACAGAGCCACAGCATCTGGTTACTGTCTGAAGTTCCTTCTTTTTTCTCCTCTTGATCTCATAAACAATGACTGTTGAAGTTTCCACTAGCTACAGATTCTGAAATAAGATTAACTTTGATTAAGAAGAAATTCTCCATTCTCTGAAACGGTGGTCAAAATGTTTTATTTTATGAGTAGAAACTTTACTTTCTCTGACATGGATTATTAAACATTCCTGCTTCTGTTTTCTGAGTTAGAATATAGCAAAATTGATATTACCCAAGAAAAAGACAAAGAACTTCTTGATAAATGGAAGAAGTAACCAAGTAGTTGAAAGCAGAGACCCAAAAAGTAGCTTAGCTCTCCATTCAGTCCCTTCTCTCATTTGCATGACCTCTTTCACCCAGAAAAAAGAAAAATAGGAAAAACAAAATTAGTAAATTGTGTAACTCAGTTTCACAACTCTCCTAAGAAATTGTATGTTCCCTGTACCACCCTTGCCACATACAGAATTAAAGCAGAGAAATCTACCCCTTCAGTCAGATAGCTGTATGCCTCTAATGTCACTTTCCAAATACAAGAAGAGGTATTTTTTATCTAAATGGCAGGTATCAACCCTTACAGCTTTCTCTTTTTTAAAATATGTCTATTGATTTTAGAAAGAGAGGAAGGGGAGAGAGAAGGATACAGAGAGACAGAGAGAGACAGAGAAATATCAGGAATAAGCAGGACAAGTGCTTGCTCTGTCTTTCTAACACAGCTGGTGCGAGATCAGCTTAGCTATGAAGGCAAGGTCCACAAAGGAGCCGTCCCCATAGAGATGTGGCTGCTTTAACAATATTCTAGCTCTTGGACAATTTCTTCTCATGCTCTACTTTTATTTTCTTCCCCTAATTAGAGCTGTGAACTAGACACAAGTGTGATTACTATCTCCCCCTTCTGTCTGGGTCAGATTGTCCTGCCCAACCCCTAGAATAAAAAGGTGTTTGAGTGGGGTACTGGTTTTGGGATTTCTGGCTGGCCCGGTGGACCCGACCAGAGACAATTCCCTGTAGACAAGCCAGAGAGAAACCCAAACTATCAGAAAGGTTTTGGTCAGTGTGAAATTGAACAAAAAGCCAAGAATATACAACGAGGAAAAGACAGTCTCTTTAATAAGAGGTGTTGGTTAAAAGCTTGACAAATACATCCAAAATAAATAAATAAATAAATAAAACGACCACTTTCTTACGTCATATATAAGAATTAACTCAAAATTGGTTAAAGACTTAAATGTAAGATCTGAAAACATAAAACTTCTAGAAGAACATATGTGCAGTGAACTCTTTGATATTGCTCTTAGAAATATTTTTTCTGATATATCTCCTCAGGCAAGGAAGCAAGAAAATAAAAACAAAAACAGATGGGACTACATCAGACTAAAAAGCTTGCACAGTGAAGGAAACATTTTAGAAAATGAAAAACTAACCTGTTGAATGAAAGAAGAGATTCACTACCGATACATGCAATAAGGGATTAATACCCAAAATGTATAAAGAACTCATACAACCCAATACCAAAAATAAAAATAAAAAATAAAAAATCCAATTAAAAAATGAACAGAGGACCTGAATAAGCATCTCTCCAAAGAAAACATACAGATGGCCAATAGACATATGAAAAGATGCTCAGTGTCACTTATCATCACAGAAGTGCATATTAAAATCATTGTGAGATATCACCTCACACCTTTCGGAATGTCTATCATCAATAAATCAACATACAACAAGCACTGGAGACAATGTGGAGAAAAGGGAACCCTCATGCACTATTGGTGGGGTTGCAAACTGGTGCAGCCACTATGCAAAAGAGTATGGAGTTTCCTCAGAAAATTAGAAGTAGAACTACTTTATGACCCAATAATTCCACTTCTGGGTATTTAAACAAAGAAATCCGAAACATTAATTCAAAAAGCAAAAACAAAAAATCCACCCCTATGTTTATTGCTGAATTATTTACAATAGCCAAGATATGGAAGAAACTTAAGTGTTCATCAATGAACTCCTGGATAAAGAAAAAGTGTACATATATACAATGGAATAAAAAGGAATGAAATCTTAGTATTTGTGACAATGTGGATGAACCTAGATGGCACTATGCTAAGTGACATAAGTCAGACATAGAAAGACAAATACTGTAAGATTTCACTCATATGTGGAAGCTAAACAAAATAAATGTACAAACAAAACAGAAACAAACTCATAGATACAGGAACAAACTACTGCTGCCAGATGGGAGGGAGGTTTGGGGGCTGGGTGAAAAAGGGGAAGGGATTAAGTAGCACAAATAAGCAGTTACGAAATAGCCATGTGGATATAGTCAATAATATTGTAATAACTATGTATGGTACCAGGTGAATCCTGGACTTATGGAGAACATCACTTTGTAAATCATACAGATGTCTGACTTCTATGCTGTATATCTGAAACTAATATATTATTGACTGTCAACTGTAATTTCAAAAATAAAATAAAATTATAATTTTCAGAAAATATACCTAAAAATCCATTCACATTTGTTTTCTTTACGGGGCGGTGGAGCGGTTTAAATGGCTGGATAGCCTTCTGTGTCTTCTGAAATATTAACCATGTAAATGTGTTACCTTCTCAAAAATAAAATAAAATATTATAATGAATAATAAATTGATGAATTTTATGGAATTTCACCTCTATTTTTTTAAACAGAGCAGAATCTCAACATAAAGATTAAGCTTGTTTTTTCTCTAGCCTGCCTCTGCATTGGAACATGGCACTACCCCCATGTACTTGTAAATGTTTAACAACTGACTCCCCATTTAAAAAATACTGATTTGTAGCATTTGAAAATTTCTGTAGGTTAAATATTTTCAATACTTAATACATAATTAGGACAAGACACACAGTTTGTTCTCATGAGCCAGCACAATCCAGCTCCAATGCACCACTGGCATCCACCCAGTTACTGAAACTAGAACCTTGGGAAACATCCTGAGTTCCTAGACCATTCCTGTCCCCACCCCTTGTTACCCATTAAGTTGTCAATAACCATTCCACTTCTCCCCCATGAAATAGAAGCTTCATAGTTAGGGGACAGATCCTATCCCCAAGGGGTGGTTACTAATTGGTCTAACCCACCAATGTGTAGAGATATTTATGGCTTGGGACAGCTGGGTGGGCCCTAAGCAATCTTGAGCCTTAAAAAATGCTTGTTTAAGACATTCCAGTCTGCCAGCCATATAAGCATTATTATTTGTCAAAAAGTTTGGTAGGCACTGGCCTACAGCAATCATAGTCATTCATTCCCCTCACTTAACTGACTCAGGACTTCAAGACTAAGCCTATTACTGAAAGGAGTCTCTCAGTCACAAAGACCCATTTCAGGCCAATGAGATGTGAGAGCAGTTTTGCTGGAGGCATCTAAAGTTTCCTACTCTTCGCAGAAAGTGGCAGGAAGTGAAGGTCTCTCTTTCCCACACATGTGAGGCCTTGAATTCCTACAGCCATCTTATGAAGCAGCCTGAGTACCAAGAAGGGTGGGCCATGCAGACTGCTAGAGCCAAAATGCCCATTCTATTCCTGCTTTTCCTGTGCTATAAACCAAAAAGTTATCATTTAAGACACTTTTATTTAGATTTCCTGTTTCTTCCATTGAATACATCTCAAGCAATATATTTTTAACCCTACTGCACTGGTTTATTTTATCATTAACATGGCTAGGCTATAGATCTTAATTATTTAATGAAACACTGACTTAGGTGTTTCTCTGCAGTTATTTTGTAAATGTGATTAACATGTACTTAAATTGACTTTTAAGTAAAGGCAACAGTCTTTGATAATTTGGTTGGGCTCCATATAATCAGTTGAAAGTCCTTAAGAGAAAAAGTAGTTTCCCTGAAGGAGAATGAATTCTACCTAAGAATAACAGCATCAGTTCTTGCCTGAAAGTTTCCAGCCTGCCCATCCTGATGGCCTGCTCTAAAGATTTCAGATGCCTAAACAGCCCCACAATCACATAAGCCAACTCCTTGTAATAAATCTATCTCATATATCTCCTACTAGTTCTGTTTCTTTGGTAGAACTATGAATGATACACCAATTTTTTCCTTCATAGTACTTACCTCAATTTGGGATTATATACATTGCATTTATTTATATATTTGTCAATATTCCTAATTAGATGGTAGGCTTTATACACATGTGAGTAATTCCTAAAGTAGAATAGCTGGTCAGATGTGGTGCACATTTGGAAGGTGCAAAATGTTGTTAAATTACCTTCACTAGAGGTTGTACCAGTTTATACTCTTACTAGACTATAGGCTTTATGTCTTTGTATTACTATGTATTCTCAGCATGTAGTAAGTGCTCAATAAATATAAACGAATGAATTTCTAGGAAGAGACACATGAATTAAAGCAAAAAGACTTGAAGGTATGTTAGGTTGGGGAGTTCTTTGTTTGACTAAATTACCTCTTTTTAAAAGTCCCTTTTCTTTTGCAAGTGACTTGAAAATTTGGAATAATTCATTCATTTTATACATACTCAGTAGCAGCAGCAGCAACAACAGGCAGGACTTTCAGTTTGGGGTCAGACCTGAATTTGAACATTCTCTGAAACATTTAAGTTTTGTGACCTTGGGCAGGTGCTTTCATTACTGTGATCCTCAGTTTCCAAATCTGTAAAATGAAGATGATGACCTTTCAGACTGATGTGAAGTTCAAAGGAGATAAATATATAAAGAATATGGTCTATTGTGCAGTCTGGACATGAGGGTAATGGTAAGATTTTCTTCAAAAATTTGGGAACAGGACAGAGGCAAACACACACATGAGACTCCTGGTCAAGATGGAGGCCCAGACTGACACACTCCATCTCCATAAATAACCAAAAGTTCCAGAAAAAAATGGAAGTTCAATTTATAAAGTTATAAAGAAGTGGTGCTTGTCCAGACGGGCAAGAGTGGCGAAGTCGGGGCAGAGAGGTCAAACTGTGCTGGCGGCGGCAGCAGCGGTGATGGCAGCAGGACAGCGGTAAGCACAGACACCCATATTTAAGGGGAGGCAAGAAGCACCTGGGGAGCACCCTCAGCTACAGACCAGACCTGTCAGCTTGCGATTCCAATGCCAGGGAAGACAGACGCCCAGTGCCTTGGATTGGGAGGCCCAGAGAGGGTGGGGACAGAGGAGAAGGCTCCCAGTCTCTCAGCAGAAAGTGAACAGCAGGAATCCATCTTGGACCCCCACCCCCACACAAAATGCCACAGCGTAGTGAGAAGGGTCACCCGGTTGTGACGAGTGCATGGGGCTCCACCCCCTATAGCGTAGGAGGTGTGACAGCCCTGCCCAGGAAGCAAAGGTAAACACAAAACTGTCAGGATGGCACAGATCATGATAGAGATCCCGGTGATGCAGCTGACCAGACAGCAAATATCTAATCTAACGAAGCAGCAGATAGGAAACCTTTCTGAGTCACAGTTCAGAGCTTTGGTTATAAAAATGCCTACAGACCTAACAGCAGATCTTAAACAAGATGGGGAAAGGATGAAGGCTAGTCCTGCTGAAATGAACAAAAGCACATACGAAACCAGTGGTGAGGGAAAGAAAACCAGGGACCAAACCGACAAATTGGAACATAGGGAAGGGACAAACAGTCAACCAGTGCAGAAAGAGGAAACAAAAAGTGAGGAAAATGAGGAGAGGCTCAGAAACCTTTGGGACAGCTATAAGCAGGCCAACATCCAAATCATTGGATTGCCAGAAGGTGAAGAAGAAGAACTAGAAATTGAAAAATTATGTGAAAAAATAATGAAGCAGAACTTCCCTAACTTGGGGAAGGAAATAGACTTACAGGTCTAAAAAGCACAGAAAGTTCCAAAAAAACGGGGCCCAGGGAGAACCACACCAAGACACATTATAATCAAAATGTCAAAAACTAAGGATAAAGAGCGAATCTTAAAAATGCAAGAGAGAAGAAGAGAATTACATACAAGGGGTCCTGATAGTACTCTCAGCTGATTTTTCAAAAGAAACTCTGTAGGCAAGAAGGGACTGGAAAGAAATATTCAAAGTAATGAAAAGCAAAAACCTACAACCATGATTATTCTATCCAGCAAAGCTGTCATTCAGAATAGAAGGGCAGAGAAAGTGCTTCCAGGATAAAGTAAAACAGAAGGAGTTCATCAGATCCAAACAACTGTTATATGAAATGTTAAAGGGACTTGTTTAGGAAAAAGAGGATCAAAACTATGAACATTAAAGTGAAAACTGTATCACAACAACCAACAACAGAAGCTAGGGAACTGAAACAAAGGCATATTAAGTAGGCAATGAAAGTAGGTAAAGAACTATAGGTATGGGTAATATTATGGGGGGAGGTCAGTGGGGAGGAGAAATGGGGGAAAGGAAGGGAGATGGTACAGGAATTAAGAAGCATAGTAGGAGGGAATGGAGTAGACAGGAAGATGTTGAGAAGAACTATATGCACAACCATGGGCATCGACTAAGCGGGGGGACAACTGGAGGGAGAGGGGTCTCTAGGTGGAGGGGAACAAAGGGAAAAGAAATTGGGACAACTGTAACAGCATAATCAATAAAGCATATTAAAAAAAAGGAGGCCAAAGTTAGGCCATGACAACTAAAAGGAAATTGACCAGAGATAAAGCCTAGAAAAACCAGGGTCAGAGACAAATTGAGGCTGTGCCACTGAAGCCCACTCCCTTAAGGTCCAAAAACTGAGGCTAAGAAATAATTTTACTCACACCAACATATCTACCTGGCTGTCCAACTTTTGAATCATATACATGGCCATTTTTGTTCAATTTTCACACTGACCAAAACCTTTCTAATAGTTTGGGTTTCTCTCTGGCTTGTCTACAGGGAATTGACTCTGGTCAGGCCCAGTGGGCCAACCAGAAATCCCTTAACCAGCAACCCACTCAAACACCTGTGTTCTTTTTTATTCTAGGGCTTGGGCAGAACAATATGACCCAGGTAGAAGGGGGAGATAGTAATCACACTTGTGTCTAATTCACAGCTCTAATTAGGGGAAGAAAATAAAAGTAGAGCATGAGAAGAAATTGTCCAAGAGCTAGAATATTGTTAAAGCAGCCACATCTCTATGGGGACGGCTCCTTTGTGGACCTTGCCTTCATAGCTAAGCTGATCTCGCACCAGATCTGTTAGAAAGACGGAACAAGCACTTGTCCTACTCATTCCTGAAAAGACTTAAGGAAGATAGGCATGAACAGCCATTTTCCTTGATTAATAATACAACCAAAGTGATAAAAGAAAGAGGTTTGTCCTCTTTTATATAAAAGTCCAAAAACAAAACTTTGACTTTGTACAGTGCTCTTGCCAAAGAACCGAAATGAAAATGAGGCAGGAACAGTATTTGATCCAAACAGAATGCTTGAGTCCAGAGACTTGAGGATGGTCTTAGATTAGACTGGAGTTCTGTGAGCTGTATCAATTTTTTATGTTTTTGCAATTTTTAAATTTTAATCTGTTGAATTCTTTTAGATCTTAAATTTATAATATAGAGTGTGCCAAATTGAAAAAAGGAAAACTTTTTATTCCAACCATAACAGAGTATCTTATATTGAACCAGTTCTTCCATTGAGAAAAGCTAGACAATATACATAGCAAAATCATTTGAAAGCACAGGAGAGTGAGCAATACAGATGATCCCTATGAGTAAGGAGACACATGAAGGTGAGCTCAATATTCACTCTGACACAATTTACAGAACAAAAAAAGAAGTATTCCATTGGGCTAAGGAAACAGATTGGAGTTCAAAGCTGCCAAGGTGTTGGGACTTGCATGCTGACATCCCAGAGAGGAGGAAATTGCAGAGAAATAAACCCAGAAGGCAATCTCCCCTTGTGGTGTTTGCCAGTTCCCAAAATGAGCAAGGACAGCAGAGACTGAAAAAAACTAATAGGAAGCAGTAGCTATGAAGCTAAAATGCCATGCCAAGGTTTTACAGCAGCATGCTACTGAAGAGATGGAGATAGAAATACAATGCCCACCAAGGTGAGATAGCAACACTCAAACTTTTGCTTGAGACCTCAGAAAGATCACAGGTTGGTAATGAAGGCAAAACCAAAATGGACTAACCCTAACAAAGCCTAAAACCAACCCTTGACAAGATTAAAGTGATCCACCTACACTGTCTGCCTCTCCTTTAAAAGGAACATAAAGTAATCCAGAGCCTCTAAAAGCTAATAACCAGTTAGCTAAAACAGGAGGAAAAATGTCTTTCTCAAAAAAGACAAGGAGAAATAAAAGAATAAAGAACAGAAATAGAAAAAAATAATGATAGTAGGTATAAACACTTCAATAAGTATATTAGATGTTAATAGATCTTCACTCCAATTAAAAGATCAAAATTGCTTTGGATAAAAAGCAAAATTTATATACTGTTTACAAGAGGCTCAACGTAATTATAAGGACACAAAGATTTAAAGAAAAAAATGAAAAAATATTAATATCAGACAATATAGACTTCAAGGGAAAATATTTCTAGAGGTAAAAATGAATGTCATAATGATAAAAGTATGAATTAACAATAAGATAAAAGAGTTATAAATTTGTAAGCAATTAAGAAATTACAATGCATAAATAATTTGTAAAAAATGTAATGTATTTTAATATATATTAAAGGAAAGTTAAGAGAAGTAAAAGGAAAAAATAGATTCACAATCATTACTAGATATTTTAATGCTTCTTTCAATAACTAATAAAACAAGCAGACAAAAAAAAAAAAAGCAGCCAAAAAGTAAAAAAAAATTTGAAGAGCTCAGGTAACCAAATTAAAAGATATAGAACATTATAGTACTTAGCAAGTGCCACATACATGTTGTTTTTAAGAGCATATGAACACTGATCAAAATCACATGTGAGGTCATAATGCAAGTCTCAAAAAATTGAAACAATTCAAAGTGTGTTCTCTGACTACAGTGGGATGGAATTAGAAATCAATAATAAAAAGATACCTGCAAAACCCACAAATGTTTTTGAAATTAAGCAGTACATTTTTAAATAGCTTGTAGGTATAAAAAAATTACAGTGAAATTAGAAAATATTTTAAACTAAATAAAAATAAGACATCAAAATATTGATGTTGATAGAGCAGGACTTAAAAGGAAACTCATAGCTTTAAGTGTATATATTTATTTGAGAAGAAGAAAGATTTTTAAAAATCCACATGATCTATGCTTGCATATTAAGAAGCTAGAAAAGAAACAACAAATTAGCACTCCCCCCAAATTAAAAGGCAATAATAAAAATAAGAATGGAAATCATTAAAATAAAAAACAAATATGCAATACAGTCTATACATTCTGAAAGGAACTTGAGATGCTTACCTTTGTCTCTTAGTAAATCTGTGCTTTAATTCTTCTTTCTCAACTTTTTTACCTTTTATCTTTCTCTTATCTTATTGCACTAGATAGGACTTTCAGTATGTTGTTAAATAAAAATGATGAAAAAGGATATTGTTGCCTCTTCCCCCATCTTAAGAGGGAAGTATATAGTTTCTCACAATTAGTTGAATGTTCATATAGGTTTTTTGTAGATGCTTTTCTAAATCACATTGAGGAAGTTCCTCTCTATCCTAGTTTTCTGAGACTTTTCATGATTTTCAAATAGGTGTTAGATTTTGTCAAATATTTTTTCTGCATCAATTGATATAAACATATGACTTTTCTTCCTTAGTTTGTTGATGTAGTAAACTACATTGATTGATTTTCAGATGTTGAACAACCTTGCACATCTGGGATAAATTCAGCTTGGTTGTGGTATATAATTTGTTTAGGTATTGTTGGAATTGATTTGCTAATTTTTTCTTGAGGACTTTATACATTTATGTTCATGAGAGATATTGGTCTACTGCTTTTCTTCTTGTAATGTCTTTATCTGGTTTAGGTACTAGGGGTAACACTGACTTTATAGAATAAGTTAGAAAATAAAGGTTTGTTTTTAAAAGTCCCCTTGAGACATGGATGGTGCTGATGGTTACACAACATTATGGATCTATTTAATAACACTGAACTATACACTTAAAAATGGTTATGATGGTACATGTTATGTTTTACATATTTTATTGCAATAAAAGATTTTTTTAGTTCCTTTGAACTTTAGCTATACTATGTGGTAGTCTATGTGATCTGGAGGGCCTTTGTTTAAAAGTTCAGGAAGATTGCATAGAAGTGGATCAGAAAACCAGATAAAGACCCCGGAGCCAAGGATTGTAGGGAGTAGCTATGGTTGTTTGTTCTCCTAATAGGTTAAAAATCTACTTGGGAAGGTAATATATAGTTATAATTATATACAAAAAGAACATTGGCCCCAAGCACCTTCGAAACAGTAAATGATGCAGGATTTGAGAAAGGGATGTCTGTTAGTTCTTTTCTTCTTGTATTTTTTTAAATTTAAATTTTTATTTTTACTTATTTATTTGTAGAGAGACAAGAAGAGTAGAAAGAGAGGGAAAGAAACATTGATGTGAGACAGAAAGATCAATCAGTTGCCTCTCATATGCCCTGACCAGGGACTGAACCTGCAACCTAGGCATGTGCCCTGACAGAATGAACTAACAACCTTTCACTTTATGAAACCACACCCAACCAACTAAGCCATTTTGATTAGGGTAGTCCTTTTCTTCCTGTAAACTAAACATACTCTTTCTTTAACTCTTCTCCCAGGTAAACAGCTAAGAATAGGGGTGATGGATATGTGAAACACTGCCACAATTACATGAAAAGATTGGGCATTTCATACTCAAAAAAAAGGTAAGCACACCATATTAAACCCTATTAATTTAAGTTCCTATAATTCAAAGGTACATTATTCTATCCAGGGTTGACAATGTTGATAATGTGGAGACAGAGACTACTAATCAAGTTAATGGTGTAGAAAAAAATGTGTTGGAGGTAGAAATGGAGGAAAAAATGATTTGGACTTACTTAAAAAGAACAAACATTTCAACCCTACTAACAATTATAATAGATCCTCATTAAGTTGGACTTTACCAGTTTGGCATTTGTGTCAAAATTCAGTCCCAGTACTGAATTTTAGTTTCATTAAATATAATCTTTCTTCAAAATAAAGGATGTTTTATAAGGCTTTTGTTCCCCTCTGATTTCTCAGAATACCATTAAATACAATTAATTATGGCTTTGTCGTCGTCGTCGGCAGCCGTCCGTCTCGAGAGACGATGGTGTAGCTTCTTAAGAGTCTATCTGCACCGCCGAGAATGGCTGTGCAGTCCGACTCGGGAGTGACACGGTATCTGTCTCCTCCCGTGTTGAATCGACATCTTGCGATGACGCTGGAGTGTCCTCTCCAGCGAAGCTGAAGCTACAGAGCCTGGGCAGGGTGATATGGAGGGTCTGCTGTTGCCCATGCAGCAGACCCCCCCTCTCTTCGCAGCTGAAGGGTCCAAGGGAAAGACGGAGTCAATACAGCTTGGCTTCAGGTGCGCCGCAGGAGTTGCCGGTGTTGACTACAATGTCAAACCGCCTTAGGGACTCCGGCTCCGGATTTTCTGTCGGGGTTTACTCCCTTAGCCTTTACCCTGAAGAGGTATGCCGCAAGGCAGCGGAGGTTTTTTGGAGTCAGAGTTTTCCTTCTCTGATGTGCTTTGTATGGCTTTGTATGGCTTTGTAGAGTCTTCTTATTTTACATAATATCCTCTGTTTTAAGATATCATCAATTATGGTTCACATTAAAACATTATTTTTAATATACAAACTTCTAAAGACACATTCTAATTTTGGAAATAGTAAATGAAACATAACAAATATTCCATCTTAGAATTAAACAAATTCCATAGGTCATTATCCCTTCTGGACTTCACACCCTTATAATCCAGCTCCTGCTGGGCACAACCACCTCTTTTTGAACAGCCCTGAAATTCAGTCCTTCATCCTGTCAATCCCTTCACCCAAATCTGTTTCTATTTCTATTATCCATTTCAATGTCATTATCAAAACCTTGCTCAGGTCAGAAACCTTCATCCCTCCTTTCCTCTCATCTTCCACATCCCATTAGTCACCAAGAACTTTTCATTGTTCCTCCCAGACATGTTTGACTCCATACACTTCCTTACATCCCCACTTCACCATCCTTGTCCACACCACCAGCCTCTCTCTCCTAGAAGACTGCAGCGGCCTCCCAAGTGAGCTTCGCATTTTCCTCACTGCAGCTTAAGCTGCCTTCTAAAAACTTGGCACTTCTTCAAATCTTTTCAATAGTTGCCCAAAGCCCTTAGAATAAAATACAAATCCTTGTTATAGCATCTGAGGCCCTTTGTGATGGGAACCAGTGCTTTGTTCCCCAGCATCATCTCAGTCCACTTGCCTCCCTGCTCTAAAACTCCAACTGTATTGACTTTTTTTGTTTTTTTAATCCTCACCCAGGGATATGTTTATTGATTTTTTTTTTTTTTTTGAGAGAGAGAAAAAGAGAGAGAGAGAGAAACATCAATTGGTTGCTTCTCATATGCACCCCAACCAGGGATCAAACTTGCAAACTTTTGGTGTACAGGACAATGCTCCAACCAACGGAGCTACTCAGCCAGAGCTGTATTGACATTTTTAGTTCTTCGAGCATTCATGGAAGGTTGTGACCCACTGTTAACCTCCCTTCTTCCCTTTGTTTAATCTGTTTGCATATCCTTCAGGCCTCAGCTAAAACATCCCTGCCTCAAGGAGGTCTTCTCTGACCCATAGATTATACTAGGTCCTCAGCTCTATGCTCCCACAGTCCAATGTTCCTTTACTTCCATAACATACATCATACTTACAATCATGTGTCCAAATCCATCTTCCCCACTAGAGTGTAAGCTATGTTCCTGTCCTGAGCTTGATGCCTGGAACACAGTGAGCTTTCCTTAAAATTTTGATAAATGGATTAAAGAATAAATGCTTTTAAAGAATAAACATTCACATATATGCTGCTTAAAAGCATGGACTCTGGAATCAGTCTGCTGGGTTCATATCCCAAATTCCCAAGTTATTAGCAAGAAGACAAATTACTTAACTTTTTGTGTCTCAGTTCTCCCTTTATAAATGGGTATAACAATGCTATGTACTTCTCACAACTTGGAGGCAGTTATGACAACTGAACTAATTAGTGTGTGTAAAGCATTTAGGATGTTGTCTGGCACACAGTAAACACTCAACAAATATTAGTTATTAGTAGTATCTCATTTACCTGTGTCAAGAGTCCCAGAAGGAATTATAAATAGTTAGTAAATTGAGTGTCCAGAATTTGAGAATGGGGTAATGAATTTGAGAATGAGGTAAGGTCACTGTCTTGAGATGGAGCTACCAAAACTCAACATAAAAAAGCAGAACCTCAATCCTCAACTGGACTAGTCCTTTCTGCAGGGATGAACTGAATATAAGCTGTTGTAGATAAAGTTTTGGGAACCATCCAAATGAATCAATGTTGCAGGATGCATCTTCAGTTCCGGATTCCAAGGTTAAAGGAGATAATGTACATTAAGAGCATTAATGTTTGTGGTTGTAATTAATAGTAGACTAATTCTACTACCCAATCAATGATATCGTAATATGACTGTATGAAGCAACACAATTGTTTTTAATCACAAGGACCTATCAGAAGGGTTGAGGAACTGAACTGTTTATCCAGACCAGTTCAATCAAGAGAGATGCTCACAGGAGACAAAAGATATAAAATGCATGGAACAAAGTTTTTCCTGACAACTTTGCAAACACCTAGGTTCTAATTGTCTATGCTTATCAAGCCAGTACTTCTACATCAGTTTTTCAGATACCAGGAAAATAAGTAACTTGGATACTAATCACTAGAAAGTGAATAAATGTGTATTAATTTAGTCAGTCTTCAAATACTTCTTCAGCCCCTAGTATATAGTAGGCACCAGAGTGGTGATTTAGTAGTAAGTAGTTCATGCTCTGGTGTTACAGTCCAGAGGGGAGACTGACAAGGAATCATATGATAAAAACCTCTTGTGCTAAGTGCCATATTAGGCTAGAGCAGTGGTTCTCAACCTTCCCAATGCCGCTACCCTTTAATACAGTTCCTCATGTTGTGGTGACCCCAAACCATAAAATTATTTTTGTTGCTTCTTCATAACTGTAATTTTGCTACTGTTATGAATCATAATGTTAATATCTGATATGCAGGATGTATTTTCATTGTTACAAATTGAACATAATTAAAGCATAGTGATTAATCACAAAAACAATATGTAACTATATATGTGTTTTCTGATGGTCTTAGGCGACCCCTGTGAAAGGGTCATTTGACCCCCAAAGGGGTCGCGACCCACAGGTTGAGAACTGCTGGGCTAGAGGATTAGAAAAGGCTTTTCTGACACTTTAAGGGGAGCTAGGTGTTAACCAGATAGTGGAATGCAGGGAAAACTTCCAGACAGAAGGTGGTAAGGAGCTCAGGAGTATTCCAGGACCTGAAAGGCCAATGCAGATTGGAAAAGATTGAGGGAGAAAAAGGCCACATGAAATGAGCTTGGAGGCTGTGGAGGCAGTTAGGGTTTATTTTGAGTATAAAGATAAAATTAGACATAATGATATTGTGCTTTTTAAAAATCCTTCTGGTTGCTAAAGAATTAATTGGAGAAAGGAATTAAATTAACAATGAAAAGACCAGGTAGGAGGATTTTGCAACAGTCCAGTCAGGGGATAATGATAACTTGAATAAGCATGGTGGCTGTAGACAGAAGGGGACAAATTTATGATATTTAGAAAATAGTGTTAGAGAGTGAAAGAGGCTTCTTTCACATGGTGCCTTGGTGTAAAACCCAGCAACTAGTGTTGAGGAAAACAGGTCTTTATTTACTGTATTCTAACCTGGGGAGGGCAGCGAGTACTTCAGCTCAGAGCCCTGTGATCCCATGCGACCTAGAACTTCCCTTGTTCCCCAAAAGGCTAGAAGCCAAGAACATGCCCAGAAGTTTCCCATCCCTTATCTGTCAGCTCTCTCCTTCAGGATCTGGGGTACAATGTTGTTACAGAACCCCACAGGTTGTTCAGTTATGAGGGGCCTGATTGCCCGCCACCAGAAGCATAACTCTCAACACCAGAGTTTGGTGAAAAGATAAAGGATTGTTTATTTAAAAATTATGCAGATTTAGATCTGTGGAGTTCGCAACTTCCTTGCAAAGAAAGCATGGATCTCTCCTCTACCTCTCTGCAATACTATGTGATTCTCTTTCTCTCCCATTCTCTTTGTAAACCGCCTAATTCTCCTCCTCTACCAGT
This sequence comes from Furipterus horrens, assembly GCF_987537825.1. Lineage (NCBI taxonomy): Eukaryota > Metazoa > Chordata > Mammalia > Chiroptera > Furipteridae > Furipterus > Furipterus horrens. The sequence continues at coordinate 49,265,160 of NW_028327182.1, forward strand.
GCATGGAACTCTCTTTTCTCCCTCCCCTCTTTCCTCCCTCCCCTCTTTTCTCCCTCCCCTCTTTTCTTCTTTTCCTTTTTTCTTCCTCTCTTTTCTTCCTCCCCGAATGTCTGCTGCCCTCTCCTTAAATCCCTGACTGTGGCCTGTGATGCAGTAGGCATGGTAACTTGTTCTGACCATTCACAGAACCTTCCACAGGCCTTGCTTGTTCACTGCTCATTATTCCTTGGAGCTGTGGAAGAACCAAAGTCATTTACATAATTAAGACCCTAGTTACCAGCCATATACATGCAACAGCATCTTGAAAGCTGTTTCCCTTCCCCTATCCTCCAAACCACAGACTCTGGGGTTTTCTGGGGGACCCCACTCTGTAACAATTCTCCCCTCTCAAACTTAAGACCCTTTATAATCTTATAAAGGACAATGCGGAAAGGTCTCATTCTCTTCTAGCTGCTTCCTGCTGTACATGGCCCTCATCCTACCTATCCTTGGGTCTAAGAATCCCTAATAAGAGTGGGGGTGTGGAGGGGATGGAGGCCTTCCCACATGGGAAGGATCTTGTGGAGTCCAGGTCAGTTGGCTGTCCCCAGGCAGCAGCATGCTTGGTTTCCAAGGGTTGGCACTACTGGACAAGCTGACATCCTTATGTACTTCAACCACTTAGTTCAGCCAAACCATTGGGTCTCAGGAGGCAGCAATGCAGATAGGCTTAAGCAAGGCCTACATGTATAGACAATCACTCAAGCAATGAGATCATAGACTTATGCCTTATGAAAACAGAAGGAAGAACACACATGTTAATTCACACAATACAACCCATAAACCAGTCTCTAAATATGCGAGACTATCTTATTGTGAAGATATCCAGTGACAAGGCATTTGAAATTCTTCTTGCCTGTAAATTAAGCATCCTTGATGGTACAGACCTAGTTTAACTTCCAGGTGAAAACAAACTTTAAACAAAAATAAACTTAAAGGCAGCTGCACTAGTTTTAGTCTAATATTGAGCATTGTGATTTTTCCTGTATTACTATTTTTCTCTTTAAGATTACCCTCCTTGTTGTTAAAGGAACTGCAATAAGTCAAGTTTTAATTCAGCTTGTTTGTTTGCATAAATGCAACAAGAACAGCAATTGATCACATATAATCCTTACGTCTGTTTTGCTGGAACTTACACAAGGAACCTTCAGGTTGACTTTTAGTCTACCCTTCAAAGCACAAAACTGAGCCATGCACCTCACACCAAGCCTTGCCTGTAAACACCTGCTTTTTCCAAGTGCCTTAAGGTTCCTTCTAGCCATCTTTCAGGAAAGCAACCTCTGTTCCTTCCCTGGAAAGATTTTCATGAACCGCACAACCAATCAAGGTATCAGGCTTTTTTTTTTTTCCCTGTGGGTTTTTATGAGCTTCTAATGTCAATTCCTGTCCTCAGAGCTTTCTGGTAACAACCAGAGCCCAGGTATGCCATTTAGGCATGCCATTCCAGTCAAAATTTTGGTTTAACAAAACCTTTAACAACTGGTCTTATTAGTTTTATGCAAAGAACCTTATGTCTTTACTTGCTCCTTCAGAATGCCAAACTCTGGAGGGATCAGGTAGGGAGAAAAATATACCCTGTGAAGGAAAATTCTTGTTCTTTTAATATTCATTAGAACTGCATTACCATGCCTTATACTTTCTTTTGTTTGCTTTCCTGTTTGTGACATTTTAACTTTCCCTGTGAAACCTCAATTTTCCTTTCAGAGCATATACAGAGCAATAATCCAAAAACACAGAAAGCTAGGTGCTCTCACCAATATGTCTACTGGACTCCTAGAGAGATGTGCCCTTCCAAACAGACAGAGCTCTATAAACCAGATGGCACCTTACAGCACCAGATGCCTTATAAACATACAGAGCTGTATAACCAGATGATACCTCACAGCACCTAAAACCAGAAGATGTCTTTAGTTCTAGTCTCTTGGTAGAGACATGCTCACTTGCCCAGGCTGAAATGCTCATCAGCCCTGAATGACCCTTCCTGGATCCCAGGTGGCTAAGTCATTCTCCCTGACTGGTTTACAGATGACCTTTCCTAGATCACATTGGCCAAAAACAGATACAGAGAATTCCAGAACAGAACAGAGGCACCCTTTTTGCCTACCAGTTCACTAACTGGTCTCTTGGCAGAGGCATGTTCTCTCACCAGTCTACAGACGACCTTTCCTAGGTCTCATTGGACAAAACCAATACAGCAGTATAGTAACCATAAAATCAGACCACACGCAGTTGAGGTTTTCTCTTCCCAGGTTTAAAAACTTTCACAACTTTTCCATATATTTACCCATTCAGATTTAACCATAACTCATTTCCAATTCTTGTTCTTTTCCACACTGTGAAGGACTATACAGTCAAACTCAGTATTTGGCAGCGAAAAGTTCCTAGATTTGCAGAGATATATTGCAGTTTTCTGAAGCTTAGACCTTGCAAACATCCTGTCATGCAGCAATGACCTGAATGTCTAGACATATACCATTTTACAAACAAAGCACATCACCTGAAGCGCATACCTAACCCACCATTTTGCACACTTCAAAGATGGCAGCATTCATATGTACCACCCACAAGATGGTGGAGGACTTATATGACTCATCCACCATGGTGGAGCACTTACCTGGTTTAATCGGCTTGCTTCAAATTGGGAGGCTGCCTGAATATACTGGGTTCCATGGTGGGCTCTGGAGGGGGAGACCCACTCCTCCTCCTGCAGGGGTGGAGTCGTTGGCTTTGTGGTCACTTCAGAGGTCATTACCGAAAGGGATGGAGGGAGGGAAGTCCCTTGCATCTGCAGAGAAGTGGGTACTGCGGAAACCACTCCACCTGTGGAGGGGGTGGTGCCACAGAAGCCATCTCCACCCACAGAGGGGGCGGTATCATGGAAGCTGCCTCCACCTACAGAGGGGGTGGTGCCACGGGAGCCACCTCCCCCTGGGCGCAGTTTGGTGCCAAAACAGCTCCCTTTGTCTGCAAGTCTTTTCCCCCTGGATTCAGACCGTTAATGAGGTTTATTTCCTCATTCTCTCTTTCTTCTGGTGTTTTACTATCAGGAAGGGGCTTCAGGACCACCTTCTTTCCCTGTACCATTACTTGGTTCTCTAGCCCTATTAAGGACTCATTATACAACTCTACAAATATATTTATATAGTGGGCCTCTTCCCATTTTTCCAGTTGCTGGCAGTGCCTTTTCAATTGCTTAATGATACAGCAACTCAGGGAACCATTCACAGGTCACATTTCCTTACCATCCAAAACATACTTAGGCCAGACATTGTTACAATAATAAATCAATATCTTCTTAGACATAGGATAAAAACAGTACATATTCCAATTTTCCAAAATTCTCCCCAGTGGGCTGCCCTCAGGGGCTTGCCCAGAACTTCTTTTTTTGACCCAGAGATACAGGCCAATGGCTATAACCAAAAAAGTCCCAAGGACTAGAAAACATATATACCACTTAGGCATTCATAATTTCATTATTCTCAGGAGTACTCTTGATCAGACAAATAAATCTAGCACCCATGATTCCATTGTTTCAGAAATGCTCAGAAATAAATTTTCCGCCAAACGATCTTACTTCAATCCCTTTCCAGTTATGTTTTCTTTTCACCCTCCAGGCATATTTAGGCAGCTGGCACCCTTAGAAGGTGTCTCCCTCAGGAGGTCAACCTGCCACGGGCAATTATTGAAGCCCCATCTGGGTCACCAAATTGTTATAGAACCCCATGGGTTGTTCAGCTATGAAGGGCCCAACTGCCCACCACCAGAAGCATAACTCTCAAAACCAGAGTTTTGTAAAAAGAAAAAGGAATGTTTATTTAAAGATTATATGGATTTACCCCACCCCCTGCTCCCACGGTCAATGCCCATCCTGTTGTCCATGTCCATCGGTCCTTTATGCTTGTTCTTTGACTGGACCCTTCCCCATCTTTTCCCCATTATCCCCCTCTCCCTCCCCTTTGGCCACTGTCAATTTGTTTCTTATTTCCATGTCTCTGGTTCTATTTTGCTCATTTGTTTGTGTTGTTCATTAGTGTCCTGTGTTGGGTGAGATCATATGGTATTTGTCTTTTGCCATCTGGCTTATTTCACTTCACATGATACTCTCTGGTTCCATCCATGTTGTCTCGAAGGGTAGACGTTTCTTCTTTCTTTCTGCTACATAGTATTCCATTTACATTACATTTCTAATCTCATTTCATCCTCATGAGAGGCCAGGAGGAAGGTAGTCAGAGTGTGAACTTTGATCTCAGGCACAGAATTATGTCATGCACTTAGCTGAGGGATTCTGAGGCATTCCATGGCTCGGTAATTGGGGCAATGGATTGCATATTGTTTCTTGAGTCTCCTTTGGTGCCAATCAGACCAGGATCCAGAGTCCTCAAGAAGACCATGGGGTGTTCATGCTCCCACCATGAGTCAGGCTCCTGCCTTAGACCCTGCTCTCTGACTCTTCTCCTGCTCTATACCACTAGTGCCCAGGCCCCCAGCAGGCCTGTAGCAGACCATGACCTTCACTTACAGCTGGGCCGGGCAGCTATGCCTTCTAAAAGCCTGTTCTCTTCCAGGGGACAGGAGCCTGCTTCAGGCCTCACCCGGAGCTGGAATGGCATTTTCTATTCCTTGATGAAAACTCTGGGGACCCTCATAGCTGGGCCCCACCGGAAAAAAAAAAAGGATTATATGGATTTAGATCTGTGGAGTTCTCACCTTCCTTGCAAAGGAAGCATGGATCTCTTCTCTACCTCTCTGCAATACTATGTGATTCTCTTTCTCTCCCTTTTCTTTGTAAACTGCCTAATTCTCCTCCTCTGCCAGTGCATGCAACTCTCTTCTTTTCTTCCTCTCCTCTTTTCTTCCTCCCCAAATGTCTGCCGCCCTCTCCTTATATCTCTGACTGTGGCCTGTGACACAGTAGGCATGGTAACTGGTTCTGACCATTCACAGAACTTTCCACAAGCTTTGCTTATTCACTGCTCATTATTCCTTGGAGCTGTGGAAGAACTGAAGCCATTTACATAATTAAGACCTTAGCTACCAGCCATAGATATGCAATGGCATCTTGAAAGCTGTTTCCCTTTCCCCATCCTCCAAACCACAGACTCTGGGGTTTTCTGGGGGACCCAACTCTGTAGCAATGTCATCAGCCTCCGTATAACAGTTCAGGAAAACATGTGCCATGTTGCACTGGATCACACATGGTTCTCCCTGTCCCTTCAAAGCCACATGGATCTCTCCTCTCTGCAAACTGCATGGTTCTCCCTATTCCTTTTACCTCCTTGCAAACTATGTGGTGCTCCCTACTCTCTCTCCAAACCTTGTGGATCTCCTCTCATCTCTTCTCTTCTCTCTCCCCCGAAAAATGGTTGCTGCCATATTTTTAAATTCTTGACCATGGCCTATGGTGCAGTGGGTGTGGTTTTGACCATTCACAGAACCTTCTGCAGGCTCTGTATACTCTTTTCTCACTAGTCCATAGTCAAACCCCCCCCCCATCTCTTTGGGGCCTTGGGAGAATCAAAGCCATTTGCATAACTGAAACACTAGCTACCAGCCATAGTTATGCAAATGCATCTTAAAAGCTGCCCCCTTCCCGCCCATCCGTGACCCATAGACTCTGGGGATTTTTGGGGGGGGGGGAGGGAACCCTGTCTGTAACAATAGCATTACTAGGACTTGGTGATTGATTGGATGTAGGGGAGGAACTTGAAAGAGCAGTTTTAGGATTCTGGCTGTAGGAATTGGGTTGAAGTGTTGCCATCCAGTCACTAACATGAACAGGGTGAAAGAGAAATCAATTAAATGTGACTCTGTGTGTAAATATAGATGTTATGAGATAAACAAGCATTCAGTTTGAATATGTTAAGTTTAAGAAACATGTGAGATTTCTCAGGGAAAATGTCGGGTGGCCACTTTGATTTATGGCAATGAAGTTTAGCAGAGAGGTCTGTATTTCCTGGACATTTGGAGGTCATTGGTGTACAAAAAGCATTTAAAGCCTTGGATTAAGTAGGTCACCTAGGGAGAAAAGTTAGAAAAGAAGCAAAGAGAACCATCAGTTTCATAAGTCAGGTTCTTACAACATGTCAAGTCTAGGTGTGTTAATAAGATCGGGTTTCTGAACAGAAATGACTTGATGATCAGTTTTTCATCCATAATGATTCCAGTAAGGCAGTTAGCCAAACAAGCAGCAAACCATTCCATGTATGAGAACTCATTTCTAAAACACAACATATATTATTATCCCCATTATACAGAAGAAAAAGGAAGACTATGGAAGTTTAAGTGATTTGGTAAAATTGCAGATTCACTGAGTGACAGACAGGACTGAGACTAAATTCTGGGCATGTAATTACAGTAGGAACTCTTTCCACCCTTCAAGAATAGATCCCTACAGTCATCACAAGCTTGTTAAGAAATACAGAAGTCCATTATCCTGGTCAGGAGACCTAGAACAAAGAAAGTTATTAGGCAAAATTAAATTACAAACTTGTGGGAAGATGTGATCACCATGAACTCAAGAAGTGAATAAAGTCTATGGGTGTGTGGACTGTGAAGGCAAAAAAGGAGGAAGCGCAGTTGAAAGGGAGAGGTGGAAAACCTCTCAGATTTAAGGACAGAATGAGTAAGTTTCAGAGCACACCAGGATATAGAAAAGAACCAATGACAAATGGGCTTCATTTCACAAGTCTACTTGAATAGATTGGTGGTGGCTCAACACAGAAATTTAGCAAAGCCTGCCGAAGGCAGTAAATAAGGAAGTGGGGGCAGAGCATTATGGCTACCTTTCCCAGACTAGAGGATCTGTGGTGGCAACAAATAAAAACATATTTGGATAATCAAAGTCAGATCAGATTATTTCTGTCTAGAAAGTCAGGTCCAAAATATTGAATTTAGCTTAGAGTCCACAAAGAGTCTATAGATTGAAGAAGGAGGAAATATCTTGAAATCTCCAGGAAAATTTATATGTTTCTGGAGGTGTGCTGCCTAAAGCAAAGAAGGGGGTAAAAACTGGAATTCCAGCAGAAAACTAGAAAGCTGTCAGCTTGATGTAAGTTAGTGGCTTTTCAAACTCTTTTTTAAAGCTGGAAATTCTTTCTAAAAATTAAATCTTACGTGAAATTCCAATGTATAAAGCAGGGGAAAAAAAGACGTTTTTATTAGGACAATTTATTTTATAGTTTTAAATGTATAACATATGCTTATAAGGTGAACCAAAAGATAAAGGAAGTTGGTGAAAAAAACACAAAAGTTTTATCTCCAGGATGATAAAAGAGAGAGTTGCATTCTCTTATTAGCTTTAACATTTAAGCATTCAATCTATTTCTGAGTTTTATTTTAGTTTTATAGTAGCAAGGAAGCCCTGATACAGATTGATTCTCATAGATCAGTACTAGTATATGGTAATTTTGGTTTTTTTGTTGTGTGTTTTACAATTTGCCTACAGTCACGGGGTACTCTTCAATTAAACTAATCAAGAAGAACGTGTTGTAGGAATTATTTTTCTTCGTAAGAATATGAATATCAAGAAGCATCCAAAGTAATAAGTTTGGAGCCATGTATGGTGTGAGGTGATCATGATTGGCCATAGTATAGGCTATCTGTTACTGTACAATCACCATGGTATGAGAAGACCAAATGCATAAAAGAAGATCTTGAGTCTGGCCAGACAGTAAATGAAATGCAGTGTGCCTGCACTATAATAGTGTCTAAGGTTACAGTTTTGTATAAGTGGATGTGCACAGACTGAAAGTGAAAAAAGAGAGTTGTACTGAGGCAGGGGGAGAGAAAGAAGTGACAGATCTGAGACTTTTCTAGCTATAGAAGATGTCTTGTAATTTATTTAGTAACAGGCATGGGTTAACACAGATCATTTACAAACTAAAAGAGCACTTCCATTTTGTAATACGAGGTCTGTCTGGAAAAAGTCCAGCCATTGTTAATGTAATGAGAATGGTTTGCTCAACATTGATGTAACCTGGCAGCCAAGGAGAGTGAACTGAGATGCGCATGCGTGAACAATGACATCTTCACTATACTAGTCAGCAGTGGGGGTAGATGCCATTGAGTAAGTGTGTGTACTGTGTTGTCATCGTATTTAAAATGACTGAGCGAGCAGAGCAATAAATCTGCATGAATTTTTTTTGTTAATCTTGAGTATTCCTCCTCAGAAACTATTCGGATGATTCAGAAGGACTTCAGGGACAATGCAATGAGTGCAGTGCAAATAAAAGTGTGTCACAAATGCTTCAAAGATGGTTGAGAATCTGTTGACAGTTATCCATGTTCTGTTAATATTCTGGTTATTTGCTTAGTTTTTCTATTTTTGAGATTCTTTTGTTGATAGTTGTGAGTTTGTTGTCATTTTATTATTTTTTTAAATATGTTTTATTGATTATGTTGTGATAGTTATCCCCATTTCTTTTCCCTTAGTTCCCCTCCACCCACTGACCCCTCCCTCTCCATTTGTCCCCCCAACTTAGTCCATGCCCATTGGCTGGGAATATAGTTCCTCTCAACATCTTCTTGTCTACTCCACTCCCTCCTACTATGCTTCTTAATTTCTGTATCATCTCCCTCCCTTACCCTCCTCCCCCCTCCCTGTTGACCTCCCCCCCATAATGTTCCCCATACCTATAATTCTTTTCCCACTCTTGTTGCCTACTTAGTTTGCCTTTGTTTTGGTTCCTTAGCTCCTGTTGTTGGTTGTTGTGATACAGTTTTCATTTTAATGTTCATACTTTTGATCCTCTTTCTCCTAAACAAGTCCCTTTAACATTTCATATAACAGTGGTTTGGATCTGATGAACTCCTTCTGTTTTACTTGTCCTGGAAGCACTTTCTCTGCCCTTCTATTCTGAATGACAGCTTTGCTGGATAGAGTAATTGTGGTTGTAGGTTTTTGCTTTTCATTACTTTGAATATTTCTTTCCAGTCCCTTCTTGCCTACAGAGTTTCTTTTGATAAAACAGCTGAGATTCCTATTGGGACCCCTTTGTACATAATTCTCTTCTTCTCTCTTGCTGCTTTTAAGATTCTCTCTTTATCTTTATTTTTTGGCATTTTGATTATAATGTGTCTTGGTGTGGTTCTCCCTGGGCCCAGTTTTTTTGGAACTTTCTGTGCTTTTTAGGCCTGTAAGTCTATTTCCTTCCCCAAGTTAGGGAAGTTCTGCTTCATTATTTTTTCACATAATTTTTCAATTTCTAGTTCTTCTTCACCTTCTGGCAATCCAATGATTTGGATGTTGGCCTGCTTATAGCTGTCCCAAAGGTTTCTGAGCCTCTCCTCATTTTCCTCACTTTTTGTTTCCTCTTTCTGCACTGGTTGACTGTTTGTCCCTTCCCTATGTTCCAATTTGTCGGTTTGATCCCTGGTTTTCTTTCCCTCACCACTGGTTTCGTATGTGCTTTTGTTCATTTCAGCAGGACTAGCCTTCATCCTTTCCCCATCTTGTTTAAGATCTGCTGTTAGGTCTGTAGGCATTTTTATAACCAAAGCTCTGAACTGTGACTCAGAAAGGTTTCCTATCTGCTGCTTCGTTAGATTAGATATTTGCTGTCTGGTCAGCTGCATCACCGGGATCTCTATCATGATCTGTGCCATCCTGACAGTTTTGTGTTTACCTTTGCTTCCTGGGCAGGGCTGTCACACCTCCTACGCTATAGGGGGTGGAGCCCCATGCACTCGTCACAACCGGGTGACCCTTCTCACTACGCTGTGGCATTTTGTGTGGGGGTGGGGGTCCAAGATGGATTCCTGCTGTTCACTTTCTGCTGAGAGACTGGGAGCCTTCTCCTCTGTCCCCACCCTCTCCGGGCCTCCCAATCCAAGGCACTGGGGGTCTGTCTTCCCTGGCATTGGAATCGCAAGCTGACAGGTCTGGTCTGTAGCTGAGGGTGCTCCCCAGGTGCTTCTTGCCTCCCCTTAAATATGGGTGTCTGTGCTTACCGCTGTCCTGCTGCCATCACCACTGCTGCCGCCGCCAGCACAGTTTGACCTCTCTGCCCCGACTTCGCCACTCTTGCCCGTCTGGACAAGCACCACTTCTTTATAACTTTATAAATTGAACTTCCATTTTTTTCTGGAACTTTTGGTTATGTATGGTTTTCTGGTAGTTTTATTTCTTCTTAGTTGTGGAGGGAGATGGAGCATGTCAGTCTAGGCATCCATCTTGCCGGAAGTTTGTTGTCATTTTTTTAAAGTATATTTTATTGATTATGTAGTTACAGTTCCATTTTTTTCCCCTTTGCTCCCCTCTGCCCAGTATCCCCTTTCCCTCTAGCAATCCCACCCCACTTAGTTCATATCCATGGGTCATGCATATAAGTTCTTTGGCTTCACCCTTTCCTATATTATTCTTAACTTCCTCCTGTCTATTTTGTACCAACCAATTATGCTTCTTAATCCCTGCACTATATCCCCATTTCTTCCCCCACCCTCCCAGCTGATAACCCTCCAAATGATCCCCATATCTATGATTCTGTTCCTGTTTGATTTGCTTAGTTGTATTTTGTTTTTACTTTTTAGATTCAATTGTTGATAGTTGTGAGTTTGTTGTCATTTTAGTGTTCATAGTTTTGATCTTCTTTTTCTTAAGTAAGTCCCTTTGACATTTTATATAATAATGGCTTGTTAATGATGAACTCCTTTAGCTCACCTTGTCTGGGAAGCACTTCATCTGCCCTTCCATTCCAAATGATAGCCTTGCTGGTAGAGTAATCCTACTTGCAGGTTGCCTTTCATCACATTGAATACTGCTTGCCAGTCCCTTCCTGTCTGCAAAGTGTCCTCTGAGAAATCAACTGATAGTCTTACAGGCACCCCACTGTATGCAACTCTTCGCCTCTCTCTTGCTGCCCCTGGGACTCTCTCTTTATCTTTCACATTTCGCATTTCAATCATGATGTGTCCTGGTGTGGTCCCCTCTGGGCCCAGCTCACCTGGGACCCTTGTGCTTCCCGGACCTGTATGTTCATCTCCTTCGCAAAATTTGGGAAGTTTTCCTCATTTTTTTCAATTCTTGCCTCCTCATTCTGCATTGGTTGACTGTTTGTTTTCTTTCTTATGTTCCAAATCATTGATTTGAACCCAGGTTCCTTCCCTTTACCATTGGTTTTGTGTGGATTTTTCTTCGTTTCGTTTAGCATAGCCTTCACTTCTCTTATGTGTCTGCCATACTCAAGCATATCTGTCAAGCCTGTGAGCATCTTTATCACCAGTGTTTGGAATTCTGCGTCTGTTAGGTTGTCTATCTCCTCATCTGTTAGGTTGGCTATCTTCTCATCATTTAGTTCTCCCACTGGAACCTTGATACACTCTCCCTTTTGGGCCATATTTCTCTGTCTCCTCACTCTGAGAGGCTCCTGTGCTTGTTTGCCTCCGTGTCCCAGGTAGAGCTGTCACTCCTGTTACGTTGTAAGGGGCAGAGCCTTAGAGATTCATTAGTGCAGGGTGACCTGTTTTATCACATTGTGGTGCTGTATGTGGGGGAATGGTCCAAGAGGGAACAATGCCCACCCAGCACTTGCCCCTTTTCCAGGCACCTCTCCCACTTCTGCACAAAACTGGCACTCCTCTAGCTGCTGCCCTAGACGTTGTTTCCAGAGTGGGTGGGTCTGCGGACGTTCTAGGACTGTGGGGGCCCTTTAACCAAGTGGACTCTGCTGAGACACTGGCAGTTTCTGTCTCGCCCCAACCCCTACTGGTCTGCACAGTCAGAAGCAATGAATGAGGCTTGATTTCCCCCAGTGCTGGGACCATGAGATTCGAGATCCAGTGAAGAGCTGGGAACACTCCCCCATGTCCCTCCCAACTTTTTAAAACATGTGACTGCGCTTTCTGCTGACCTGCTGCTGCCACCGCTGCTGCCACCACCACACCTCATCCTTTTGGCCCCGGCTCTGCCCCTCCTACCTGTCTGCGTGAGTATTTCTTCTTTATATCTTTGTTTGTTGGACTTCCATGCAGGTTGATTTTCTGCAACTTCTGGTCATTTCTAGTTTTGAGGTAGTTGTATTCCTTCTTAGTTTTGCAGGGATACACAGCATGTCTGTCTTTGCCTCCATCTTGCCAGATTTTTGTTGTCACTTTAATGTTCATAGTTTTGATCTTCTTTTTATAAAGTAAGTCCTGTTAACATTTCATATAATAATGGCTTGGTGGTGATTAACTCCTTTAGCTTTACCTTGTCTGGGAAACACTTTATCTGCTTTTTTTTATTCTAAATGATAGCTTTGCTGGATAGAGTAATCTTGGTTGTAGGTCTTTGCTTTTCATCACTTCGCTTACTTCTTGGCAGTCCCTTATTGCCTGCAAATCTTCTTTTGAGAAGTTAGCTAATAGCCTTATAGGAACTTATTTGTAGGTAACCCTCTTCTTTTCTCTTTCTGCTTTTAAGATTCTCTCTTTCTCTTTAACCTTTGGCATTTTAATTATGATGTGCCTTGGTGTGGTCCTCTTTGGGTCTAGCTTGTATGAAACTCTGTGCTTCTTGGACTTGTATGTCTATTTCCTTCACCAAATTAGGGAAATTTTCCTTATTTTTTCAACAAAGTTTTCAATTTATTGCTCTTCCTTTTCTTCTTCTGAAACCCCTGATTCAGATGTTGGTATGTTTAAAGTTGTCCCAGAGGTTCCTAATGCTTCCTTACTTTTTTTTTCTTCAATTCTTGTTTTCTCATTCTATACTGGTTGACTGTTTATTTCTTCCTTATGTTCCAAATAATTGATTTCAACCCCAGCTTCCTCTCTTTCACCATTGGTTTCATGTAGCTTTTTCCCGATTTCACTTAATAGAGCCTTCATTTTTTCCCCTTATGTATTTGCTGTGCTCAATTATGTCTGTCAAACTTGTGAGCATCTTTAAAATCAATGTTTTGAACTCTGTGTCTGTTAGGTTGGTTACCTCCTGGTCGCTTAGTTTTCCCACTGGAACCTTAATCTGCTCCCTCTTTTGGGTCATATTTCTATGTCTCCTCAACTTGAAAGCCTCCTGTGTTTGCCTCTGTGTATTAGGTAGAGCTTTTGCACCTGTTACATTGCAAGGGGCGGAGCCATAAGTATTTTTCAGTGCAGGGTGATCCATTTCACCACGTTGTGGTGCTGTATGTGGGGGAGGGGTCTGAGAGAAAACAATGCTACTTGCTCAGCACTCACCCCCTTTCCAGGCACTTCTCCCACTTTCTGAATGGGACTAGCGCCCCTCCAGCTGTTGCCCTGGTTGTGGTTCCCAGAGTGGGTGGATTTCCTGACATTCTAGGACTGAGTGGGCCCTCTGAAAAAAATGGACCCTGCTGAGAGACCGGCAGTTTCTTCTGTAACTCCAACCCCCTCTGGTTTTTACAGTCAGAAGCAATGAGGCTTTATTTTCCCCAGCACCAGAACCATGAGCTGCACTGTCTGGTCTGAGGCTGGGATTGCTTCCCAGGTGTCTCTCCTGACTTTTATAATGTGTGACTGCACTTTCTACCAGCTGGCCACAGCCACTGCCTTGTTGCCATGGCCACTGCTGCCACACCATGTCCTTCTACCCTGGCTCCACCCCTCCTACCTTTCTGAATGAGTATTAATTCTTTATATCTTTGTTTGTTGGACTTCCATGCAGTTCTATTTTCTAGCAGTTCTGGTTGTTTTTCATTTTGAAATAGTTGTATTCCTTCTTCTGGTTGTGGAGGGAGGTGAAGTGTGTCTATCTAAGCCTTCATCTTGACCAGAAGTCTAGATAATAAATCTTTAGGGGTAGCAAAAACTATTTACACTCTTTTCTTTTTTAAAATGTTTTTGCTATTTTTAAATTTTAATCTTGTATTTTTTTCCATTACCACTTAGTCCACTTATACCCCTTTCCCCAAAGCAATCATCACACTGTTGTTCATGTTCATGAGTCCTTTTTCCTTTTTTCTCAGTTCCTTCACCCCTTAATCTCCCCACCCCTAGTTGTCATCCTGCTTTTCATTTACTGGTCTGTCCTCAGTTTCCTTGTTAGTTCAGTTTGTTCATTAGATTCCACATATGAGTGAAATCATATGGTATTTATTTTTCTCTGAGTGGCTTATTTCACTTAGCATAATGTTCTCCAGTTCCCTCATACTGTCTCAAAGGGTAAAGCTTTCTTCTTTTTTAAGGCAAAGTAGTATTCCATTATACAAATGTCTCATAGTCGTTTTATGCATTCATCTGTTGATGGACAATTGAGCTTCTTCCATATCTAGGTGATAGTAAATAATGTGTAATGAACATAGGGATGCTTATTTTTTTTTTGACATAGTGTTTTGAGTTCCTTCAAATATATTCCCAGAAGTAGGATCGCTGGGTCACAGGAAAGGTCTATATATTTTTTTGAGGTATCTGCATGCTGCTTTCCACAGTGACTACACCAATCTGCATTCTCACCAACAGTTCAAAAGAGTTCCCCTTTCTCCACATCCTCTCATGCACTTATTTGATTTATTGATGATAGCCATTATGACAGGTGTGAGATGATATCTCACTGTGGTTTTAACTTGCATTTCTCTGATGATTAGTGACATTGAGCACTTTAGCATATGTCTCTTGGCCATTTGTATCAATCAAGTAGTTTCTTGGAATCTTTGGGTTTCTCTATGTACAGTATCATGTCATCTGCAAGTAATAACAGTTTTACCTCTTCCTTTTCTTCCTAATTTGGATACCTTTTATTTCTTCTTATTGTTTGATTGCTATGGCTAGGACATTCAGTACTATATTGAATAAGAGAGATGAAAGCAGACATCCCCGTCTTGTTCCCAGTCTTAAGGAGAATAATTGAATTTTTTCCTTATTGTGTATAATGCTGGCAATGAGTTTGTCATATATGGTCTTTATTATGTTTAGGTATTTTCCTTCTGTTATCATTTTGCTGAGAGTTTTGATCATAAGTGAGTGCTGGCTTTTATCAAATGCTTTTTTTGCATCTATTAATATATGTATTTTTTCTTTCATTTTGTTTATGCGATTGGATCACATTTATTGATTTGCAAATTTTGTAACAACATTGCATTTCCAGAATAAATCACACTTGATCATGGTGTATGATCTTTTTGATGCATTGTTGTATTTGGTTTGCTAATAATATTTTGAGGATTTAAGCATCTATGTTAATCACAAATACTGGTCTATAATTTTCTTTTTTAGTAGCATCTTTATCTGGTTTTGAAATTAGGATAATGCTGGCCTTGTAAAATTAGTTTGGGAGCCTTCTCTCCTCTTGAATTTTATGAAATAGTTTGAGAAAGAGGAGTATGTGTTCTTCCCAGAATGTTTGGTAAAATTCACCTATGAAGCCATCCAGTCCAGGGCTTTTGTTTATTGGGAGTATTTTTAAATGACTACTTCAGTTTCACTAAGTGTAATCTGTCTATTCAGGTTCTTTGAGTCTCCCTGATTTAGTTTTGGGAGATTGTATCCTTCTAGGAATTTATCCATTTCATCCAGGTTGTCCAATTTGTTGGCATTTAGTTACCCATAATATTTTCTCACAATTTTTTATATTTCTTTGGTGTCTGTTGTTATTTCTCCTCATTCATTTATGTTTTTATTTATTTGTGGTCTCTCTTTTTTTCTTGATGAGTCTAGTTAAAGGTTTGTCAATCTTGTTTATCTTTTCAAAGAACCCGATCTTGGATTCATTGACTCTTTGCATCATTTTTTAAAACTCAATTTTGTTTATTTCTGCTCTGATCTTTATTAATTCCTTTCTTCTACTCACTGTAGGCTTTCTTTGTTGTTCTTTTTCAAGTTCCTTTAAGCATGAACTTAGACTGTTTATTTGAGATTTTTTGTTGTTGTTGTTTTGAGACAGGCTGGTAATGCTATGAATTTCCCTCTTAGGATTGCTTTTCCAGTGTCCCACTGATTTTGGGTTATTGTGTCCTCATTTCCATTTGTTTCTTTCTTTCTTTTTTTTTTTTTAGAGAGAGGGGAAAGGAGAAAGAAAGGGAGAGAAGCATCACTGTGTGGTTGCCTCTCACTTGCGCCCCCAACTGGGGACCTGATGTGCAACCTAGTTATGTGCCCTGACTGGGAATCGAACCAGTGACACTTGGCTCGCAGGCTGACACTCCACTGAGCCACAGCAGCCAGGGTTCATTTGTTTCAAGGTATGTTTTTATTTCTTTCTTGAACTCATTGTTAACACATTCACTGTTCAATTACATGTAATTTAGCTTCAATATCTTTGTGTGTTTTTCAGTGTCCTTGTGATTGATTTCTAGTTTCATAGCAGTATGGCCAGAGAAGATACTTGATATAATTTCAGTCTTCTTAAAATATTGAGATTTGCTCTGTGTCTTTAACACGTGGTCTATCCTGAATTTCTAGTCAAGATGGAGGCATAAGTAGACAAGCTCTGCCTTCTCACACAACCATAGAAATAATTACAACCAGATCTCAAAACTAATAATACCCAGAAAATAGAGCTCTATGGAAGTTGGACAACCAACGAATTATAGAATACACATTCATCCAGATAGGTAGGAGGGGCAGAATCATGGAGATGGCAGAGAGGCACTATAGCATGGAAAGGAAACAGCAGCATAAGAATGCCAGAAGGAGAAGAGGAAGAGCAAGAAATTGAAAACTTACTTGACAAAATAATGAAAGAAAACTTTCCTAATTTGGTAAAGGAAATAGACATACAAGTACAGGAAGCACAGAGAGTCCCAAACAAGTTGGAACCAAAGAGAAACACACCAAGAATCATAATTAAAATGACAAAGGTAAAATATAAAGAATCATAAAAACAGCAAGAGAAAAGAAGAGAGTTACCTCCAAAGAAGTTCCTGTAAGACTATCAGCTGATTTCTCAAAAGAAACTTTGCAGGCAAGAAGGGACTGCCAAGAAGTATTCAAAGTGAGAAAAAGCAAAGACCCACACCAAGATTACTCTATCCAGCAAAGTTATCATTTAGAATGGAAGGGCAGATAATGTGCTTCCTAGACAAGGTAAAGGTAAAGGAATTCATCACCACCAAGCCATTATTATAGGAAATGTTAGAGGGACTTATTTAAGAAAAAGAATATCAAAACTATGAATATTAAAAAGGCAAAAAATTTACAACTATCAAAAACTGAACCTTAAAAAAAAAAAAGCAAACAACTAGAACAGGAACAGAATCATAGATATGGAGGTCATTTGGATGCTTACCAAGTGGGAGGAGGATGGGAGAAAATGGAGAAATGTTGCAGGGATTAAGAAGCATAATTGGTAGAAACAAAATAGACAGGGTTATGTTAAGAATAATATAGGAAATGGAGAAACCAAAGAACTTACATGCACAAGCCTTGGACATGAACTAAGAAGAGGAATCACTAGAGGGAAGAGGGGTACCAGGCAGAGGGAGGCAAAGGGGGAAAAGTTGGCACAACTCTAATAGCATAACTAATAAAATATACTTAAAAAACATGTGGTCTATCCTAAAAAATGTTACATGTGCACTTGAAAAGTACATATATTCTGCTGCTCTGTGGTGAAATGCTATAAAGATATCAATTAAATCCATTTGATCTAGTGTGTCATTTAAGTCTACTGTCTCCTTGTTGATTGTATCTATACGTTGAAGTCAATGCAGTGTTAAAATCCCCAACTAAGACTGTGTTTCTGTCAATCTCTCCCATTATGTCCATCAGTATTTGCTTCACATATTTAGGTGCTCCTATATTGGGCGCATAAATGTGTACTAAGGTTATATCCACTTGTTGGATTATTCTCTTTATCATTAAGTAGTGTCCTTCTTTGTCTCTTATTATCATCTTGGTTTTAAAATCTATTTTATCAGATATAAGTGCTACTACCCCAGATTTATTTTTCTTTCTGTTTGCATGAAATATCTTTTCCCACTCCTTTTAGTCTGTGTGTAACTTTGAATCTGAGCTAGGTCTCTTGGAGGCAGCATATCCATTCAGCTACCCTATATCTTTCAGTTGGAGCATTTAAGCCATTTACATTTAAGGTGATTATTGATAAATACATTATCTATATGCATTTTTTTGTTAGGCCATTTTCCTCTTTCTTTTTTTCTCTTTTTCTTTTCTCTTATTAAAGCAAACCCTTTAACATTTGCTGCAGTACTAGTTTGATGTCAACAAACTCCTTTAGCTTCTTGTCTGGAAAGCTCCTTATTTCTCCTTCAATTTTAAATAATAGCCTTGCTGGGTAAAGTAGCCTTGGTTGTAATTATTTGCTTCTCATCACCTTGACTATTTCACACCACTTCATCTGGCCTGAAATATTTCTGCTGAGAAATCAGATGACAGTCTCATAAGTGAACCCTTGTATGTTACTACCTGCTTTTCTCTTGCAGCCTTTAGTAATCTTTCCTTGTCTTTATGCCTTGTCATTTTAATTATGATGTGTCTCAGTGTAAGCCTCTTTGGGTCCAACTTGTTTGGGACTCTCTGAGCTTCCTGGACTTATGTGTCTTTTCCCTTCACCAGATTACAAAAGTTTTGAGTCATTATTGCTTCAAATAGGTTCTTGATCCCTTGCTCACTCTCTTCTTCTGGCTTTCCCATGATGCAGATGTTATGCTTCATGCTGTCCAAAATGTTTCTTAAGTTATTCTCATTTAAATTTTTTTTTTGTTGTTGTTGTTGTTGTTTTTACTGCTTTGCCTGGGAATTTTTTTCTACCCCGTCTTCCAAATTACTGGTTTGATCCTATGTTTCATCTAACCTACTGTGTGTTCCTTCCAATGTATTATTTGTTTCAGATATTGCATTTGTTATTTTGGAGTGTTCCTTTTTTATGGTTTCTGTGTCTTTTTTCATGCTGTTGAGTACCTTTATAATCATTACTCTAAACTCTTTATCTGATAAGTTGCTTGTCTCCATTTTATCTAACTCTTCTGGAGAATTCTTCTGCAGTATTTGCCTGTTCTTTAACTTAGGGTCTGTTTCTTTGTATTTTCCTTTTGGCTACTTCCTTGTATTTGTTTCTATGTGTTAGGTAAATTTACAAAGACTCTGGTGTAGGTCTTAGTCAGACACTGCTTGTGACTGGCCCTGGTCAACCTGTTTGGAGCTATCAGCAATCCACAGCATGTGGTTCCCTCTACGGGGCCTCTCTGTGTGTGGGAAGAACCAGGCTATGCACTATAACTGGCTTTTATCAGCTTGGGCCCCTGGGAGGGTCAGCTGAAGTCTCACAGTGCTCCCAGAGATCCACCTTAGTTATTAAACTAATCAGTGATATAACCTCTAGCTGTACTCAGCCACCTGGCTTAAGCTCCACAGCATAGAGTAGACTAATACTTGTGGGAAGGATTATTACTTACCCTCAGGCGGATGCCATTCAGAGAGGAATGCTCTGCCTGAGAAAGATGACTTCTGTAGTATGTGGAATGACTCAGTACAGAGGTCCTTTGGCTGTTCCTTTAGTTCTCTTTCTAGATCTACCAATTCCAGACTCTCCTCAAGTGTCTCTAGCCCACTTTACCCTTTCTCTGCCAGAGACCTAGGTCAGTGGCTGCAAACAAAATTTTGTGTGTTGGCCCTTTAAGAGGCTCTCTACGTCTGCAGCCATCTCTCCCTGGCAGACAGAAACCCTGCTGCTTTTTATAGCTGGGTGTTATTTGGGTTCCTTTCTGGCACTGGTGATGTAGGCTGGGGAACCCTGCTTGGGGTTTAGACCCCACACTTCTCAGGGGGAATTCCCTGTCCCCCCACCACAGCCACTGAAATATATCTGTGAAACTTTAGCTGCCTTCCATGTGAGCCCAGCCAGACCTCTTGTGCCTCCTCCACACTCCCTACCAGTCTCATTGTGGTGATGTTGTTTCTTCTGTCTGTCTGTGGTTATAAGGCTAATAATGTTCAGTTGGTTATTCAGGATGATTTCTGTACAATTTAGCTGTAATGCCAGATTGGTCCTTGGAGGATGTTAGTGTGGCTTCCACTTCCTCCTCTGCCATGTTTGATCTCCTTTGAATATCAATTCTCCATTTTTCTTGCTTTTAAAGAAGAAGAGTAGAAGATCCAAACTTTGCAGTTTTTTTAATCCTTTATCACTCTTGTCATGTGATGTGCAGCTGTCCAGTCTTAGTGAGTTAAGTTTTATCAGCTCTGCAAGAACTCCATTAACCTGGGATTATATCTGAGTAAAATTGGATGTCCGCTGATCCTTTCAAACATGTGTCCCAGGAAAAGGGTGTGAGTTGTAATCACAGAAGGCTCTGCAGAGCACCATTCACCATGTGCTTGCTGCTCCCTGCATTCCAGCCACTGGTCTTCCCTGTGTCTGTTCGTCAGTCCCAGGAGACTCAGAGGGAGAAAGAAAGGGGTGTCCTTGTGATTGCGACCGGCTCTCAGTGGGGTGAAGGAAAAGGACTTAGGAGAACAGCTGAAGCAGCTACTGCCGCTTCTGCAACTGAGGCTGCCAATTCCCTGGAGCTGGAAGTGTCGAAGAGGCCATGTCTTCAGGATTGTGGCATGTGTAGCACAGCACTCGCCTTTGGCATTGAGACTGAGCACTGGAACATAGCTTTTTTTTTTTTTTATGTTTAATCCTTACCCAATAATATATTTATTGATTTTAGAGATAGAGAGAGATGGGGGGAGAGAGACATCAATGTGAGAGAAACATCAATCAGTTGCTTCCCATATGCGCCTCAACCAGGGACCAAACTCAAAACCTAGGTATGTGCCCTGACCAGGGATCAAATCCACAACCATTTTGGTGAATGGAACAATGCTCCAACCAACTGAGCCACCATACAAGGGCTTTTTTTTTTTTTTTTTTTAAATAATTTTTTATTTTTCAATTACTGTTGACATACAATATTATATTAGTTTCAGGTGTATAACATAGTGATTAGACATTTATGTGAATTATAGGTACCAATAAACCTGGTACCTATCTGACATCATACATATTCATCACAATATTATTGACTATGCCCTGGCTGGTTTAGCTCAGTGGATTGAGCGTCGGCCTGCGAGCTAAGTGTCGCTGGTTCGATCTTCCAGTCAGGGTACATCAGAGAAGGAAAACTCTGACTCCAAAAAACCTCCGCTGCCTTGCGGCATACCTCTTCAGGGGAAAGGCTAAGGGAGTAAACCCCGACAGAAAATCCGGAGCCGGAGTCCCTAAGGCGGTTTGACGTTATAGTCAACACCAGCAACTCCTGCGGCGCACCTGAACCCAAGCTGTATTGACTCCGTCTTTCCCTTGGATCCTTCAGCTGTGAAGAGAGGGGGGGTCTGCTGCATGGGCAACAGCAGACCCTCCATATTACCCTGCCCAGGCTCTGTAGCTTCAGCGTCATCGCAAGATGTCGATTCAACACGGGAGGAGACAGATACTACCATGTCACTCCCGAGTCGGACTGCACAGCCATTCTCGGCGGTGCAGATAGACTCTTAAGAAGCTACACCATCGTCTCTCGAGACGGACGGCTGCCGACGATTATTGACTATATTTTCTATGCTATACTTTACATCCCGAAAACTATTTACACTTACTGAAATATCAAACTAATATTTTATTTTTAAAGTTACAATTAGTAATTGTAATCCTATGGAATTTAAATTAGTAATCCTGTTATGTAATTTAAGAATCATTATCTCACTTTTCTTTGATTAATATTTGATTAGCTCATGTTAAAGAAACTAAATTAAATAGACAGTACAAATTTGGATAATTAAATCCCTTTAAACATTTAAACTTACTTATAAATTTGAGTCAATTTTTATTTTAAACATTTCAAATGCCTGCAGAGCAAATTTATAACTTAATGAGTACTTCCCCAAGTATTTAAATAACTTATAAATCTAATACATTAACTACATAAAGATGGCAAGTTAAATCTCTTAATCATTCCAATTCTTTGGAAAAAAGGAGTGTTATTACTGTAAGAAATGAAGGAATTGGAAAGAAAAGATAGTGTAATGGAGCATGCTGATATGACTCCTTAAAAATGTGCCGTAAGGAATTGGTACTACAAGGTCTGGAACTGTGATTCTCTGAAATTAGAATCACAGACATCCTTCAACATACATATGCCCAAACCCCACCCAAACCTACTTAATCTGATCTGCTGTGAATATTTTGAAAAGGCTCCCCAATTCCTGATGTTGGCCACATCTCCGATTCCCCCACCAGAACCCCATGCCTTACACCATCAGCTTGCTTATGAATCAGTCTGGAGTGCAGGTAAGAGATGTAGATTTGATAGTAATCACCTAAATAGTGTCTTCCTTGTAAGCAATTCCATGCAGCAAATGTTTAGAGTAGAGCACCAAGGCTTGTGAGGGGGCAGAAATAAGAGAAGCCTAAAAAAATTATGGAATTCTATATCTAACTATGACTTAGACAAATAATAAAGTCATAAAACTTACTTCGCACTTAGCACATATGAGAAACAAAGGCCTGAGTTTCTACTTCCTTTCCTAAATATGCATAAATATTTATTATCAAATGCCTTAGAATAGAAATATGGTACTAAAAACCTACATTTGAATTCTGAAAAGAATGTAGTGTGGGTTTAACATATTCATTTCAGGGTTCAGGTAGGAACTTTTTCAAAGGGGCTTTTGTTCTAAATGACAAAACAATTCAATTAGTCTCTTCTTTTCTTCTTCTTTCTCTCTCTCTCTCCTTTTTCTTTTTTTGTATGGCCAGCACTGAATGAGGCACTGTGGAAGTTATAGGTTATTGAAGAAATTCAGGTGATCTTCCTTTCCTCCAGACTGTTCAATTTAAGTGAGGAGATGAGTCTAACTCAAACATAATAACAAAAATTATATGAGACCACGTACAATAAAATTCTAGGTAGATTGTAACAATCTGTAGGTTGAGTAGGAGACTGAACAAGGAAAGTTTCTGAGATGCTTGGAGGGGCAGGTTGGGCTCCACAAAGATGCAAAGACATTAGTTGATGTTCACAGAATCAGTAGGACAGCTAGCCCAATACAGACACAGAGGCCTCCGTATACCTTAAACAACAGGTCCATTAGAGAAATATCCAAAATTATGAGACAGCTGACCACATTTTTCATAAAAATATAAGGACACATAGTCTAACAACAGGAATGAATACTTTTAATTAGGGCTGTCCCAGAAAATCTAGAACATATGGTTACTGTTTTTACAGGCCAAGAATATCTTAACTACAAGAGAGGGCTGAATTGACCAATCCTAGGTAGACAAGAAACAGCCACACCAAGCAAGAAACTGCTGAACTATTTCCAAAGTCTTCAGGTCATCAGTTAATGTTCTTCATGAAAGTTTCCGTTAATCTTTTCAGGTAAAAGTCAGTGCTTGAATAATATAAGACAAACTGGAGAACTTATATTTAGATTTCTCAAATTACATTCTTTAATATTCTCTTAATTGCCTCAAATAATTTTTGTAGTAGGCAGGGTATAAATAATAAATGCAAAAATGTTTCTACCACCTGGAGTAATAAAATAAAATTCAATTTATAGTTAGATTTCTATAAGAAAAAGAGAAAGTAAACATCCCAAGAATTTCCTAGGCATCTTATCAGAGACCCCATTTATACTGAAAAATATAATTTAAAAATACCAAGATTGTTATATGTAATTTTGCCCTTTATTTCCCTGATGTTTTTCTTGCTGTTTTAATAGCTTGCTGTCTGAAATAAAATACATGCCAGAAGCTTCCTTATCCAGTTTTGCAATTAAATAATCTTAGCAATTATTGGAAAAGAAACAGTTTTAAGGGCTTAAACTCAAGTCTTGGCAGGTTAAAGAAAACATCTTCCATTTCACCTTTCAGTGAATCCCAGAGTTCAGAGATCACTTGCCAACTCATTCTGAATATTATCAAGGATATACACATTTTTCTCCTTTTATGGTCAGTGAATATATTGACCAAGGTGATGTGATAATCATTGTCCTAAAACAAAAACAAAGCCACACATTTGAACAACGGTCCTTTGTTTCTAAAACAAAATCTTATATATGTCTTAAAATATATGTATTTCTGATAAAAGCAAAAATATATGTTTTTAATGAGACTTCCTGGATACTAGGCGTGTTTTTTTCCCAATATTCTATTTGTTCAGGTTTCAAAAAATCTGGGTACATTTAAAGACAGAGCTCAACTTTCATTAGTTAGAGTTACTAAAGAAGGGGAAACACACAAACACACAATAGAAACGGAATGTTTTGCAACCATTAAATTAAAAAATTGTATATTCAGCCTTAAAAAGAATGAATTCTGACACATGCTATGACATGGATGAACTTTGAAGACATTATCCCAAACTAAATAAGCCAGACACAAAAGACAAATACTCTATTATTCCACATATATAATGAGATACCTGGAGTAGTCAAATTCATAGAGACAGGAGTAGAATGATGGTTGCCAAGGGCTAGAGTCAGAAGAGAATGGGGAGAATGTAACCATATTTAATGGTTACAGCGTTTCAGTTTTGGAAAACTGAAGAGTTCTGGTGGTGGATGGTGGTGATGGTCGCAGGACAATGTGAATTTCTTAATGCCACTGATCTATACACTTAAAAATTATTAAGATGTTTTGGAGAATCCTGGTCCATGTGGCTCAGTGGATTAAGTGCTGGCCTGCAAACCATAAGGGTTGCCAGCTGGATTCCTGGTCAGGGCATATACCTGGGTTGCAGGTCACATCTCCAGTTAGGGGCATGTGAGAGGCAACTGATCCATGTTTCTCTCGCACATCATGTTTCTCTCCCTCCTGTTCCCTCTCTAAAACGAAATAAATAAAATCTTTTTAAAAAAAGATGTTCTGGAGATTAGAGTGGGTTCCCTTTTCATTTTGATGATGGTTTCTTTAGCTGTGCAGAAGTATTTTAATTTGATGTAGTCCCATTTGTTTATTTTTCTTTTGTTGTCCTTGCCCTAGGAGATATATTGGCAAACATAATGCTATGCAAGATAGCTGAAATTTTACTGCTTATGTTTTCTCCCAGGAATTTATATAGCATTGCAACTTATATTTAAGTCTTTTATCCACTTTGAGTTTATTCTGGTGTATGGTGTAAGATGGTGGCCTAGTTTCATTTTTTTCATGTCCCTGTCCAGGTCTCCCAATACCATTTATTGAAGATACTGCCTTTACTCCATTGCATGCTCTTGCCTTCTTTGTCAAATATTAGTTAACCATAACATATGATCACACTTATAAGTGGACTCTAATAAACACAAACTAATGAGCAAAATAGAACAAGGGGCATAGAAACATGGACCAGGTTGACAGCTATAAGAGGGTTGGAGGGAGGTAGGGACTGGTTAAATGAAGGTGAAGGGAGAGGAAGCAAGCACTTACAATGAGGTAAAGATAGTTTATTCAATAAGTGGTGATGGGAAAATCTGATAGATATGTGCAGAAAAATAAAACTAGACCATCTTCTTACATCACATACAAAAATAACTTCAAAATGGATCAAAGACTTAAATCCTAAGTACTCAATAAATGCCGATGGTGACAACTATTTTCCTTGATTCCTTATATAAGTAAATATCAATATATTTTAATATTATTTAATTATAATAATTGCAAAATTTCTTGAGTGTTTACTATATACTGAATACTAGTCTAAGTATTAAAATCCTAGCAAACCTATAAGATTTTATATATGAGGAAACTAGTTTCAGAGAAATAGTTTGATCTCCATGACCAGTACTAAGTGATAGATTTGTGATATTAATCACACCAGCCTGGCTCCAGGGCCCAAACCTTAAAGCAATAGTCTAAAGTAATAATTATCAACCTTTTTCATCTCATGGCACACATAAACTAATTACTAAAATTCTGTGGCACACCAAAATATGTATATTTTGCTGATCTGACAAAAAAAATTGATATAATGATACACTGACAAGGATTTAATCACCATAATCTATAAAGAACTTATATGACTCAATACTAGGAAGGCAAATAATCCAATTAAAAATGGGCAAAGGACCTGAATAGAAATTTCTCTATGGAGGACATACAGATGGCCCATAGGCAAATGAAAAAATGCTCAACATCACTAGCCATCAGAGAGAGGTAAATTAAAACCACAATGAAATACCACCTCACGCTGGTCAGAATGGCTATCATTAATAAATCAACAAACAACAAGTGCTGAAGAAGTAGAGGAGAAAAGGGAACCCTAGTGCACTGTTGGTGGGAATGCAGACTGGTGTAGCCACTGTGGAAAATGGTATGGAATTTCCTCAAAAAATTAAAAACGGAACTGTCTTATGACTCAGCAATTCCACTGTTGGGAATATACCCTAAGAATCCTGAAACACCAATTCAAAAGAACCTCTGCACCCCAATGTTCATAGCATTGCTACTTTCTATAGTCAAATGCTGGAAGCAGCCTAAGTGCCCATCAGCAGATGAATGGATTAAAAAACTGGTACATTTACACAATGGAATACTATGCAGTAGAAGGAAAGAAGAAAGTCCTACCTTTTTCAGCAACATGGAGGGAACTGGAGATGAAATAAGCCAGTTGGCAAAAGCCAAATACCACATGACCTCACTTATAACTGGAACCTAATGAACAAAATAAACTAAGAAAAAAAGTAAAACCAGAGACAGGGAAACATGGAACAGACTTATAACTATGGGAGGCGAGTAGGGAGGAGGAATGGTGGAAGGAAAGGGAAGGGATTAGTCAAAGAACATGACTCATGGACATGGACAATGGAGAGGGGATTGACTGTGAGTTGGGTGGAAGGTGACAAAAGGAAAAAAAATGGGACAACTGTAATAGAATAAAGAATAAAAAATTAAGTAGAGAAGAAAGTATGCTAATGTAAGTCAGCACAGTGCTGGTCACAGATACAAAAAGTGGTTTAATAAATCTTAGCTATTAAGAAATAGATATAGCCCTGGCTGATATGGCTTGGTGGATTGAGCACCGGACTGTGAACCAGACTGCAAACCGAAGGGTCGCTGGCTTGATTCCCAGTCAGGGCACATGCCTGAGTTGTGGGCCAGGTCCCCAGTTGGGGGTGTACTAGAGGCAACAACACATTAATGTTCCTCTTCCTCTCTTTCTCCCTCCCTTTCCTTCTCTCTAAAAACAAATAAATGAAATAAAATAAATAGGTATAATTTTGATTTATTCACAGCAGATGGCTATTGTTGTGTTGGCAATTGTCACTTTTTTTATTTGACAACCTAAGAAAAAAGAGGTCAGTGTTCTGCCTAAATAGTGAGGTATTGTATATTTTAAAAATTCTTGTGGCACACCAGTGTGCTTTTTGCAACACATTGGTTGAAAAGCCCTGGTCTAAAGTAGCATTTTGGAAAACAAAAGAGGTATTGTAAGTATTATTATTTTCATAGGTAAATCTCTTTGCTCAATCTTTCATTTCTTCAGTAAACATTTATTAAGCACTTACTATGTTCCAGGTAATGTGCCAAGTGCTAGAGATTAATAAAACTATAGGATATGGTCTTACAATCCAATAAAGAAAGAAAGTAATGAAAGATACATGAAGAAAGTGTGATAAAATACAGTCAGGCCACAAAGAAGGCTCAGTTCTACCTGGAGTGCAGCACTATTTTTTCTCTTTGTATTCTCTGAGAAACATTTCAACTTTTTTATTTCACTGGTATGACATATAAATAGATTGGGCAACAGAGAAAAGTAAAATAGGTATCAAAAGATATTAAGGATATGAGATACAAAAAGATATATGGTGTACATTATTAGCTACAAGGAGACCAGCTAGAAAGTCTGGGTCACAAGGTTGGGAAGATTAGGAGATTCAGAGGGAAAAAGTGATAAAAAACAAAGTAAGCAATAAGCACTATTTAGTGCATATAGTAGGATAAGGTACAAAAGAATTCATGTTCATGTGCTTTATTGTTACAATCTAGCAGAGAAAAGAGGTACAAATAAGAAACATTTTAAAGAAATAATTTATACAGACAAATTAACATAATGTAAAAGATATATGGGTAATAATCAGGGACCAGGCAGAAGAATAAAAAAAATAAGGTCCCAGAGATTTGGGGTCCAATTTGGAGATAAAGGAGGGATAATGTTGACCAAGAGGAAAAAGGATATTGTGAACTGGAAAGAGCCACAACAAAGCCCTGGATATTGGAACAGAGTCCCAGAAGCCTCACATGAGAACTTTAAGAAGGAGCAAGCAGTGAGAGTGACTATACAACAGGTGACTATTCACAGATGACATGGAGGGAATCAGGAGAATGAGAAATTTCTATAAGTTCACAAAAGGACAACTAAAAATATACTTCCAAATTGTATGAATTTAACTTTGCTAGTCATAAAAAGGGGAACCACTACAATTGTGTGGATCCAGCTAGCCAAAAGCTGAACTTCAAATAGGTCAGGTATTTCTTTTATGAAAATATGGTCAAACAGAAGAGCTCCAACTTGTCATAGAGCACTGACTCTGGACTCTGAACTAGATATTTAGTAACTGACAAGAGCTAAGTTTGAACATAGTGTGGGAAAGGAGTCAAAATGGAAAGTCTTCTTGGCAAAGTCTAACAATAACAGCTCTCACATGTACATGTCACTGTGCCCCAGGCATGATACTAAGGGATCTCTAAAGGTTCACTTATTTCATCTTCATGATCCTGCAGGAGGTGGAAAGTAATGCTCCTGCTGCCAGAGCTCAGGCCCTGAACCACTGCTGCCCTGTCTTTCTACTGCTTTGCAATGGACTACATAAAATTATGTCTGTTCTTGGAATAGAGGGGCAATTTGTTGCATATACTTGTATGACTACAACATAGCAAGCATTTTCCAACTGTGATCTATCCAGCCTCAAGAATCTGTTTTAGCCCTGACTGGTGTGACTCAGTTGGTTTAGTGTAGTACCCTAAAGTGAAAGGTCACCAGTTAGATGCCTGGTCAGGACACAGCCTAGGTTTTGGGCCAGGTTCCTTGTTGTGGGCATGCAAGAGGCAGCTAATCGGAGTTTCTTTCTAGCATTGATGCTTTTCTCCTCCTCTTTTTCCCTCCCTTCCCCTCTCTCTCGAAATAAATAAGTGAAGTCTTTAAACAGTAATCTTTTATTTTAATTAATTTAAAATGAATTTACTTATAGCCTGCCACATGAAGGATTTGAGACCAAAAATATATATATTGTATATGTTTAGAGGTGTACCCAGGAGCTGATGCTAGGAGTGCAAAAGAACTACTCTTGGCAAACATTGAAGAATTGCAAAAATTGGATGAAGGTGGAGGCATAGGTAAACATGCTTCATCTCCTTGCACAACCACAGAAAGAATTACAACTAGACCTCAAAAGAATAACACCAAGAAGTTTCAGAAAATCAAGCTGTGTGGAAGTCCGACAACCAAAGATTTTTAAAAACCACATTCACACTGATGAGTAGGAGGGACAGAAACACAGAGACAGGCAGAGAGATGGTGGCAGCAGAATGGCTAGTCCTACATTCATGTGTGATGGATAAATTTCAGGAGGGATACTTTGGGAGCAAGCAATCCGAGCTCCAGGCAAAACTGCACAGCCCAGGGTTCCAGCACCAGGAAGATAAATCTCCATATCTTCTAGGTGTAAAAAACAGTGGGGCTTGGGGTGGCAGAAGAAACTGTTGGGTTTTCAGAATATTCCACTTAAAGGGTTGGCATGGACGTAGAATGTACATAGATCCACTTTCTCTGGGATTCAACACCAGGGCAACAACTGGAAGGGCACCAGACACATACAAGGAGTCAGTGACATGACTGGAAATAGGGCCGGTGCCAGGCAAACCTCTAGAAGTCAAGGAGCAGCATTGTCCCTTCCCTGAGCCATTCCCCGACACAGAGCCACAAAGCAGTGAAGCAGGTTGCCCCACCTTAGCGATTACCTAAGGCTCTAACCCACACAATTTACAGGTACTTTTTCTACAATAGACCATGGTACTAAGACAGGGAGTCATAGCAGCTCTACCTAATACACAGAAATGAACACAGGGAAGTTGCCAAAATGAGGAGACAAAGAAACATGACCCAAATGAAAAAACAGAACAAAACACAAGAAAAAGAACTAAATGAAATGGAGATAGCCAACCTATCAGATGCAGAGTTTAAAAACTGGTGATCAGGATGTTCAAAGAACTCATTGAGTACAGCAACAGCATAAAAAAGATCCAGGAAGAAATGAAAGTTACCCTAAGTGAAATAAAATATATATACATACAGGGAACCAACAGTGAAGGGAAGGAAGCCAGGATTCAAATAAATGATTTGGAACATAAGGAAGAAATAAGCATTCAACCAGAACAGCAAGAAGGAAAAAGAATTCAATAAAACAAGGATAATATAAGAAACCTCCAGGACATCTCCAAATATACCATCTGAATCATAGGGATGCCAGAAGGAGAAGAGAAAGGACAAGAAATTGAAAACTTATATGAGAAAATAATGAATAAAAACTCCCCAAATTTGGTGAAGGAAATAGACACACAAGTCCAGGAAGCACAGAGAGTCGCAAACAAGCTATACCCGAAGAGGACCACACCAAGACACATCATAATTAAAACGTCAAAGGTTAAAGATAGAGAGAATCTTAAAAGCAGCAAGAGAAAAGCAGAGAGTTATCTACAAAGGAGTGCTTATAAGATTGTCAGCCGATTTCTCAAAAGAAACTTTGCAGGCAAGAAGAGACTGGCAAGAAGTATTCAAGGTGATGAAAAACAAGGACTTACAACCAAGATTACTCTATCCAGCAAAGTTATCATTTAGAGTGGAAGGGCAGAAAAAGTGCTTCCCAGACAAGGTAAAGCTAAAGTAGTAGTTCATCACCACCAAGCCATTATTATAGGAAATGTTAAAGGGACTTATCTAAGAAAAAGAAGGAGACCAAAACTATGAACATTAAAATGGCAACAAATTCACAACTATTAACCACTGATTCTAAAAAACAAACTAAGCGAATAACCAGAACAGGAACAGTATCATAGATATGGAGATCACTTGGAGAGTTATTTGCTGGGAGAGGGAAGGGGGGAAATGGGAGGAAAAGGTGCAGGAATTAAGAAACATAACTGGTAGGTACAAAATAGGGGGATGTTAGAACAGTATAGGAAATGGAGAAGCCAAAGAACTTACATGCATGACCCATGGATATAAACTAAGGGGGGAGTTTGATGAAAGGAAAGGGAGTACCAGGTAGAAGGGGCAAAGGGAGATAAATTGGGACAACTCTCATAACATAATCAATAAAATATATTAAAAATATATGTTTATAGGAAGTGGATTCTGAATGAGGTAATTTCCATAGATGGTATCATAAAAAGTATTCTTCTGAATTTTGAAAATGATTGAAAATAAAACCACATAGAAGTTATTAACTAGAGTTAGTTCCTCAGACAGACCACTGTTTATTTACAGCTCTAGAAGCCTAAAACCTTCATAATCAAGATACATGCTCATCTGGGAACTCAGCAGGTGTCAATTCACAACCCAATATGTTCCCTGAAAGATAATGAGTAACTATAATATCAGGCATGAAAGAATAAATATTCATTTTCTGACAGTCAGAAGTGAAGGTAAATTTAAAATGTCAGTTGCATTTCATCATAACTGATGAAAATGTGTTAGTTTCCTGTTAACCTGTTAAATAAACAATCTAAAAACATACAAACACACTGAAAAAGAAGACTAACAACAGCAAGTGTTGTAGCACAGTAAAAACTACAGTTCCCTAGGAACAATAAGTAAGTAGTGCTTAGAGTGCAGTGACAATGTTTAGTGTTTGAGCACAGCTTTTCCGGCCCTGGTACAATTGCTTGTTTACTTGTTACATGTTATAGGCTGAATTGTGTTTCAGCCAAATTCATATGACAACTTTCTAACCTCAGCACATTCAACTCCTCAGAAAGTGATTGTGTTAGAGATAAGATCTTTAAAAGGATAACTCAATTGAAATGAGGTTATGAGGATGTTCTTAATCCAATATAACTGGTGTTCTTATAAAAAGAGGAAATTTGGACAGACACACACAGTTTGATGATGTAGAGACACAGGGAGAAGGTGGCTATCTACAAGCCAAGGAGAGATAACCTGGAAGAAACCAGCCATGCTGACATCTGGATCTCGGACTTCTAACCTCCAAAACTGTGAGAATATTAATCTCTGTTCTTTTCAGCCACTTCGTCTGTGGTACTTTGTTATAGCCCTAGAAAACTAATGTGGTGTACCTTCCACTAGACTGTGAGCTCAGTGGGGACTGGCCTGTGTCTGGATGTCTTCTTCTTCCTTGTATCCTCAGTACATATCATGGCTGGATGCGCAGTAGATGCTTAATACATATTGTTGAATGAATGTTGTTGACTGTAGCTGGATGTCTTGATTTATTTTACTGGAGTACAAACTTGTAATGATTACCAAAAATGATCAAAAATAATTTTTCCCTTTATCAAAAAGTGCCTTTATGTTCACATTTTTTAAAATAATGCCCATCCATTGTGAAAAAATAGAGAGCAATGTAAAGAAGAAAAAAATCACTTAGAACCTTGCTGCTTAGAGATGACAATTTTATGTCTTAAAATTTTTAGTCTTTTTTTATGCAATCACATATTTTAACACAGTAGAATAATACCTCATCACTTACCATGTTCATTTTCCCACATCATTGAAAATTATCCATAAACATTTTAAATACCTATAAAATATATATCATGTGGATCTCTTATCATTGAAATCCTCATTTTCAGATGTGCAGATGTTTCTGATTTTTTTCCACCATAATTAGCACTGCAATCTTTGTGTGAAGAAGTTTTTATCCACTTTTCTAAATTCTTTAAAGAATGATATCATAGCACTATAATTATTGATTCAAAATGCATTACCATTTGAATCAATTGTTAAGGCAATTGATTGTCTTTTTAAAAAAAAATAAGCCAGTTTATACTCTCACAAGCAGTCCATGAGATTTCTCACCATACTTTACCTTTAAGTATGAGTTTTACTAATTTTGTTAAATTTGATAAGATAAAATGGCATCTAGGTGTCATTTTAATTTTCACTCTTTGAATATTAATGAAGTTTTCCATTTCTCTCCATGCATGAGCCACTTTTAATTTTGTCTTTTGAATTGTCTGTGTGTGCCTTTTGAAATGGGCTTTTCTGAACACTTTTTATGAAGTAGTTTTCTAGCTAAGCCCCTGCTGCAATATTGCCTGCACTTCAAAAGGCCAACACATTCTAGAGCTGTCCTAGAATCTTATCACTGGCTGCTACAGTATAAGGACATCTTCAGTCTTCTGAATAGACAGAGAAACTTGTTCTAATTATTCCCCTCCTACTAACAAAATTTTGTTACTTCAGGTGCATATGAATATATTTAACTTAACCATCTAAGTCTGAAAACAGGATTTTTTTTTTTTTTTTTTTTTTGTGGAATGAGAAGAAGTTCTCAATTTTTTAAAAAAAGTTTTTTGTGTGTGTGAGGAATGTAGGTAACTCTCTACTTACAACACAATTTTGGTATAACTGTGCCTATTTCTCAGCTGCATTTATTAATTCAAGACAGAGGAAATTACAGTAAAAATACATGTATTTGTCAACTGGTTTATTATAAAATTCACAATCATAGTAAAATAAAATGTTGTGCCTTGAATAAACCTTACAGGTCTTTAATCAAAGGCCTATATGTTCAAACCAGGGAAACTTCAACATTATTGTTTTTAAAATTGGTGGTTAGTAATAGCTCAGTTTTAGAGAACTTGACTAGATCAGTCAGATTTTGCAGCGATATGAGTGATAATGAACAGCTGAGGGAAACCAGTCAAGTATCATGCATTAAAGATTATATAACTCTTAATGCTTTCATCTGCTTCTTTTTGATGTCCTCACTTAGCTGATTCTTACTATCCTCACTCTCAGTGTCCTACTCACAGTGGAAGAGGTGTCCAGTGCCTTTCCAAGGATAACCCTTGCCCCTCCCTCCCTCCTTTCTTCATCCTCTCCCCTCACACCTCCGGATGTCATCTGTTTCTTCCCTGTCTTGTGTACTCATCCTTCCCTTTCCATCTGTTCCTCAAACCAAAAATACATTCGACTTTCCTTTTTTTAAAAAGCTTCATTCTAGGCTTTTCTAGCTATCATTACCTTATTTGTCCCCCTTCCAAACTCATTGAAATTTACACTGTGTTTTTCTTTGCCTCCAATTTCCTTCCTAAACACATATGTTAAGGTAACTGCTGCTTTGACTCTAACCCCACCTCCAATTAGGTTTGCCTGTTCTTGAACTTTGTATAAATGGACTCATAGTGTATACTCTTTTGTGTCTGGCTTATTTTATGCATTTATTCTTTTTTATTGTGGTAAAATACATATGACATAAAATTTACCATTTTAACCATTTTAAGTATATGGTTCTGTGGCATTAAGTACATTCACATTGTTGTACAACCATCACCACCATTCATTTTCAGAATTTTTCCATCATCCCAAACTGAAACTCTATATGCCTGAAACAATAACTCCATTCTCTCCCCACCTCCATCCTAGTAACTTCTATTGTACTTTCTGTCTCTATAAATTTGTCTATTCTAGGTACCTTATATAAGTGGAATCAGACATTTGCCCTTTTGTATCTGGCTTATCTCAATTAGTATAATAGCTTCAAGAGTTATCAATGCCATAGCATGTATCAGAACTTTGTTCCTTTCTAAGACCAAATAATATTCCACTGTATGTATATATCACAATTTGTTTATCTATCATACACAATGGACATCCACTTTTTGGTTACTATGAAAGTACTGTATAAACATTGGTAGACAAATACCTTTTTGAGTCCTGATTTCAATTCTTTTGAGTATATTCATATACCTAGGAGTAAAATTGCTGGATCATATGGTATTTCTATGTTTAACTTACTGAGAAATTGCCAAACTGTTTTCCACAGTGGCTGGGACATTCTACTTCCCCAGCAATGCACTTCTCTATATTCTTGCCAACACTTGCTCTTCTTCTTCTTTTTTAAAATAATAGCCATCTTAACAAGTGTCATTTGGTATCTTGTTGTGGTTTTGACTTATATATTTATTCTTAAAATGCTTTCCGTCTTTGGTTCCTGCCTTCATATTGCTTTCTTGTTTTCTTCATTCTCCTTGGCTGACCCTTCTCTCTCTGCCTCTTTAATGTGGGTTTCTGGGTTCCTTTTCAGAATCTCCTGCTTTCTTTGCATACTGTCCCTGGAGATTTTATCCATTCCCATGATGGAAGAATTATGCCCATGCTGGTAACTATCAAATTTTGCATTTCTATTGTTGGTACCTCTCTCTGAGCACAGTATATACCTTTATTTTTTTAAAACTCTTACCAAAATTACTTTTATTTGCATTTCTTACAGAGAGAGTGAGTGGTAATTCATGGCACTAGGTAATTTGTCCAGATACGAAAGCTGTCTTCTGTAAATGCCTTTTTGAAACATCTGCTCTCATAAACTCAAGATAGATCTGCTCAGCACAATTCAATACAACTCCTTTAGTACTTTATAAATGGAATTTTCTTCTACTTGTATTCATTTCCCGGGGCTTATGGACCCATTCATATTCTCCATATTTAGAATCAAAAGTTCCTTTCTAACATGTATAAATGACTCATGAACATGGACAACGGGAGGGATATGATTGTGGGAGAAGGAGTGGGCTGGGTGGGGGGGAGCAAGGAGGGAAAATGAGACAACTGTAATTGAAAAACCAATAATAATAATAATGATAATAATAATAATAATAATAAAGTTCCTTTCTGAAGAGATCTTAATTTTAAGGTAAAACATTGTCCTAGTTCCTGAATTCCCACTTTCTTTTCACTCTTGAATATGTATCTATGAAATCTGAAGAAGATATAATCCCGCTGATTGTGGAATGTGGCAACCTGCCTTTCAATAAACTGAGGATTATGGGGAAAGAGAGATGCAAACATCTGTCCAATAGAATGACCCAGGCATGTTGTAAAATTATTCAGAATTATTCCCGGTAAGTGTTCTGTGGGGTCCTTGCCTCCTCTCTTAATTTCTTTACGCAGACGAACACTGCTTACTTTAAAATGAGCAGTTGGTCCATTTGGCAAGTGACTCAGAATTAATCCATTTGGTGTTTTACGATCTTCATTAATAATGATCAGATCCGTGAAATCTCTTAAGATGCACTGTGGAATAATTTTTTTCAGAGCCAGTCCTCTTCTGTAATAAACATGGGAGTTTGGTATAACCGTTGAGAGCTGTTCACAGAGTCGTACTGTTCTCCCATGAGGTCTATCTGATGTTGTAATGAGAATCTTGGGAGAAGTCTGTCTGTTGAAGTAAGAAGCAAATTCATCTGCAGCTTCATCATAAGCAACCTCTTCATCAGTGGGGTCTACTGTGGTTTCATCATATACTTGCTGGTTGTCAGTGGTCTTGGGTATAGGTTTTGGTGGAGCCTTATCACCAAGAGCCTCTCTCTCTTTTTTAAGTTTTTTCTTAGCTGCCAACTTTTCCTTTTGCTGCTGCTGTTTCCACCGCGTGAACATTAAGTGTCGCCGCTGTTTGTTCTTGACCTCCGAAATGCTGAAGCCTGGAGGAAAGGCAGACACTTTTTGGGGTTGGACTTCGCCTTCCGTCGCCCCATCCTCAACAACTGCCGCCTCTTGAGGTTCTTGGGTAGCACCTTTGCGTTTCAGGCCTTTCTTTCGGCTGCCACCAGTCTTCTCCATAGTGTTTGCTCCCCGGCGTCTGTACGGACACGGAAACAGCCAGTATATACCTTTAAATCATCACTTTTGGAAAAGAAGACTGAAGTTTGAAACTTGGTTAAAAATATAGACACAATGGTCTTTGTTGCTGGTGAATGGGATTGGGCCGGGATTAAGGAAGACTTCCACATTCATTTATTGTGGTCGAAAAACAACAAAATTTAACATCATAATCATTGTTTTAATAGACTTTATTTTTCTTTATGAGCATTATCATTTCACAGCAAAATGAATGGAAGATACAGAGACTTCCTGCTTACCCACTGCCTTCACATATGCATTGTCTCCTCCACTCTCGAAGACTAGTACATTTGTTGCAATGAATGAACCTACATTGACACATCATTATCACCCAGAGTCCATAGTTTACATTAGGGTTCGCTCTTGGTGTTGTACATTCTATGGGTTTAAAAAAATAAACAGTGACATGTACTTACCATTATAGTATCATACCAAGTATTTTCACTGCCCTACCTATTTATCCCTCTCTTTCTCCTAACCCCTGGAAACCACTGAGTTCTTTTGTTTACTCTCTCCATAGCTTTTTACCTTTTCCAAAATGTTATATAGTAAGAATCATACAGTTTGCAGCCTTTTCAGATTAACTTATTTCACTTAGTAATATGCATGTAAGTTTCCTCCATGTCTTTTCATGGCCTCATAACTCATTTCTTTTCAGTGCCGAATAATGTTCCATTGTCTGGTTGTACACAGTTTATTTATTCATTCACCTAGTAAGGGACATATTGGTTGCTATAATCAAAGGTGTTCTAATCAACTGCGTGTAGTTTTTTTTCTGTGAACATAAGTTTTCAACTCATTTGAGTAAAATCAAGGAATGTGACTGCTGGATTATATGGTAAGTGTATATTTAGTTTTGCAAAAAAGTGCCAAGCTGTCCAAAGAGGCTATACCATTTTGATTTCCACCAGCAATGAATGCGAATTCCTTTTGCTCCACATCCTTGCCAGTGATTGGTGGTGTTAGTGAAAGACAGAATTGATAAGCTGGACTTCATTAGAATTAAAAACTTATATTCTCCAAAAGATATTGTCAAGAGAAGGAGAAGAGAAGTCACATATTAGAGAAAATATTTATAAAATATATATCTGATAAAGGACTGTTAACCAAAGTATACAAAGAACTGTTAAAACTTAACAGTAAGAAAACAAAAACAATTAAAAAGGGGCAAAGACTTGAACAGACACCTCACCAAATAAGATACCAAGCTGGCAAATAAGCATATGAAAAGATATGCAACATAACATGTCATAAGGATACTATAAATTAAAACAGCATTCAGATACTTCCACACACATAGGCTTGCCATAATCCATCATAACAATTTTTAAGTATACAGTTCAGTAGGATTAAGTATATTCACATTGTTATGCAACCAATCTCTGGAACTCTTTTAACCTTGAAAAACTGAAACTCTATACTTATTAAACAATAACTCTGCACTTCCTCCCTCTTTGCTTCCCCCTGGCAACTACCATTCTACTTTCTGTTTCTTTGATTTTTTGACTACTTAGTTATGTCATATAAGTAGAAGCATACTGTATTTGTTCTTTATAACTGGCTTATTTCTCTTAGCATAATGTCTTCAAGGTTTATCTATGTTGTAGCATGTGACAGGATTTCCCACATTTTTAATTTTGAAAACTATTAATGTTTTCAATTAGGTCATATATATTATGGCCCTGGCTGGTTTAGCTCAGTGGATTGAGCGTCGGCCTGCGAGCTAAGTGTCGCTGGTTCGATCTTCCAGTCAGGGTACATCAGAGAAGGAAAACTCTGACTCCAAAAAACCTCCGCTGCCTTGCGGCATACCTCTTCAGGGGAAAGGCTAAGGGAGTAAACCCTGACAGAAAATCCGGAGCCGGAGTCCCTAAGGCGGTTTGACGTTGTAGTCAACACCGGCAACTCCTGCGGCGCACCTGAAGCCAAGCTGTATTGACTCCGTCTTTCCCTTGGACCCTTCAGCTGCGAAGAGAGGGGGGGTCTGCTGCATGGGCAACAGCAGACCCTCCATATCACCCTGCCCAGGCTCTGTAGCTTCAGCTCCACTGGAGAGGACACTCCAGCATCATCGCAAGATGTCGATTCAACACGGGAGGAGACAGATACCGTGTCACTCCCGAGTCGGACTGCACAGCCATTCTCGGCGGTGCAGATAGACTCTTAAGAAGCTACACCATCGTCTCTCGAGACGGACGGGTGCCGACGACGACATATATATTATGCTAGTTGTTTGCCCTAACGGCTCCTCTCCACCCAAACACCTATTCCCTATTCTTCTCTCTTAGCTCTGAGTCCTAGAAGGCTGATGTCATGGATTGCCTCACCCTTGCCCTCTGATTTCTGGTTGGTTCAGGATAATGACAAGCACCACCAGGAGACTGGAGGGCATGAGGCATTTACTTATTCCCCCACACAGAGCACTCCCTTTCTGCCTTACTAGCAGCTGCTCTGCATTCCTCTTTCTGCTGTGGCTAGTCCGTGCATGCTTCACCATCCTTTTTTTGTTTTTGTTGTTCTTTTAACCTCACCCATACTATTGTAAATAATCTTTTTATTAAAGTCTCTTTATTAAACCCTTTTGGGTGTGCCATCTGTTCATATGATTTCTGCTGTGATCCTGAGTCAGACATGCAGCTATTTAAAAAAATGGTATAGATGTGAAAAATATAATTTGCATCTGTCCCCATAGCTCTTTATTCCCTTTCATTTCATGTACATTTGCCATTTTGGTTTGTTGGTGCTGTTTTTATTTGGGTTTTTTGTGTGTGGGCGGGGGGAGGGCATGGCAGGTAGGATTGACTTGACTGTGTCCCTTGGGTTAGCTTTAATTTGCCTCAGACAATATGTTAAATCCTTCTCCCTTCCTGGTTACTGGTTCAGAAATCCAGTTTTAAGCCATGGGAGTAGGTCATTTCCCTGTTCCAGGGATTCTGCTGAGAATGAGCTCCTGAGTTACTGCCATGATCCAGGCCAGACCAATGAGATGAAAGGGGAAGTTCCTGGCATGGAGCGGGGAGCACGGGGTGGGGGGGGCAGGTTCCTCTCAAGAGAACCATGCTTGCTTGGAAGTGAGACTCAGAACTGCTGAAACCAGTTTGAGGAGTCAGCAGAGGAGGCTGAGCCAGGAGAATCAAAGAAACAGAGAGTTGAGCTGCTGGATTAAGACACTAACGCCAACTCTAAACCCAATAGGCCTCTACACTTCCATTTATGGGATGTAATATATTTAATGTATTTCTGGTTACTTGCAACAACAACAAAAAGCACATCTTAACCAATACATGTATATACTTAAAACACACATACACAAAGGGGATTGTAGCACAGATTTTCTACTACAAATAACTTCTTTCACTAAGTCATATATTCTGAACATCTTTCCCAGATAAGCATACTTAGCTCTGTTTCATTGTTTTTAATACTGATGGTATTTGTTTAAGGAAAGCATCATAGTTTATCTTTTCCCCTATTGAAAAATATTTAGGTTGTTTTACAGTTTTTCCCTATATCAAACAGTGGCACAATAGCACATATTTTGGTGTGTCTATCTTAATATAAACATAGGATAAATTTCTAAAAGAATTGCTTGGTCAATAAGTCTGAGAATTTAAAATATTCATAAATACTGCTATGTTGTCTCCCAAAAGGCTACATCAATTCCCACTCCCACTAAGAAAATGTGAACATACTTATTTTCACACAGCTTTGCCAGCATTGGGTATTATAAAAACTTTAAAGTTTTGAGGAAGACTCCCAAACTCTTTTATGAGGCCTGTATTCCAAAACCAAGTAAAGACACAAGAAAGAAAGAAAATTAGAGGCCAATATCTCTGATGAACATAGATGCTAAAATCCTCAACAGAATATTGGCAATCCAGATCCAGCAATACATTAAAAAGATCATACACTGTGATCAAATGGGATTTATCCCAGGGATGTAAGGATGATACAATATTTGCAAATCAATAAATGTGATACATCACATAAACAAAATGAAAGATAAAAATCACATGATCATGTCAATAGAAAAAGCATTTGATAAAACCCAGCACACATTTATGATTAAAACACTCAGCAAAGTGGGAATAAAGGGAGCATTCCTAAACATAATAAAGGCCATATATGAAAAACCTACTGCTAATATCATACTATGCCCTGGCTGGTTTAGCTCAGTGGATTGAGCGTCGGCCTGCGAGCTAAGTGTCGCTGGTTCGATCTTCCAGTCAGGGTACATCAGAGAAGGAAAACTCTGACTCCAAAAAACCTCCGCTGCCTTGCGGCATACCTCTTCAGGGGAAAGGCTAAGGGAGTAAACCCCGACAGAAAATCCGGAGCCGGAGTCCCTAAGGCGGTTTGACGTTGTAGTCAACACCGGCAACTCCTGCGGCGCACCTGAAGCCAAGCTGTATTGACTCCGTCTTTCCCTTGGACCCTTCAGCTGCGAAGAGAGGGGGGGTCTGCTGCATGGGCAATAGCAGACCCTCCATATCACCCTGCCCAGGCTCTGTAGCTTCAGCGTCATCGCAAGATGTCGATTCAACACGGGAGGAGACAGATACCGTGTCACTCCCGAGTCGGACTGCACAGCCATTCTCGGCGGTGCAGATAGACTCTTAAGAAGCTACACCATCGTCTCTCGAGACGGACGGCTGCCGACGACGACGACGACGAATATCATACTCAATGGGCAAAAAC
This sequence comes from Furipterus horrens, assembly GCF_987537825.1. Classification (NCBI taxonomy): domain Eukaryota; kingdom Metazoa; phylum Chordata; class Mammalia; order Chiroptera; family Furipteridae; genus Furipterus; species Furipterus horrens. The sequence goes on from NW_028327182.1 coordinate 49,306,613, forward strand.
TAAAAGCATTTCTCTTAAAATAAGGAACAAGACAAGGGTGTCTGCTTTCACCACTTATTCAACACAGTACTGGAAATCCTAGTCACAGTGGTCAGAAGACAAAGAAGAAATAAAAGGCATCCAAATTGGAAAGGAGGAAGTAAAACTAATTATTCACAAATGATATGATAGTGTACATAGAAAGCCTCTAGGCTTCACCAAAAAACTACTTGACCTAATAAGTGAATTTGGCAAAGTAGGGAGATACAAAGTCAATATTTAGAAATCAATGGCATTTTTGTACACCAACAATGATATATCAGAGAGAGAAACTAAGAAATAAGTCCCATTTACTATAGCAACAAAAATAAATAAATAAAGTACCAAGGAATAAATTTCACCAAGGAGGTAAAAGACCTGTACTCAGAAAACTATAGAAAACTGAAGAAAGAAAATGAGGATGATATAAATAAATGGAAACAAATACCGTGTTCATAGATTAGAAGAACTAATATCATTAAAATGTCCATACTACCCAAAACAATCTATAGATTCAACACAATTCCTATTAAAATACCAATTTCACAGAGCTAGAGAAAATACTCCAAAAATTTATATGGAACCAAAAAAGATCCCAGATATCTTCAGCAATCTTGAGAAGAACAAAGTAGTAGAGATCACTATACCTGATATCAAACTATACTACAAGGCCACTGTAATCAAAATAGTCTGGTACTGGCATAAGAACAGACACATAGATCAATGGAACAGAATAGAAAGCCCAGAAATAAACCCAAGTCTCTATGGTCAATTGATATTTGACAAAGGAGGCAAGAGCATACAATGGAATAATGACAGTCTCTTCAATAAATGGTGTTGGGAGAACTGGGCTGGTACATACAAAAAAATAAAATAAAACTAGATCACCATCTTACACCACACACCAGAATAAACTCAAAATAGATAAAAGATTTAAATATAAGTTGTGATACCATAAAAATTCTAGAGGAAAACACAAACAGTAAAATGTCAGATATATTATGTAGCAATATTTTTGCCACTATATCCCTTAGAGCAAGGGAAATAAAGGAAAAAATAAATGGGACTACATCAAATTAAAAAGCTTCTGCACAGCTAAAGTAATCATCATCAAAATGAAAAGGAAACTGACTGCATGGGAGAATATGTTTGCCAATGATGCACTAGACAAGAGTTTAAACTCCAAAATATATAAAGAAAGCTCTTTAGACAAACAATCCAATTTAAAAATTGCACAGGACCTGAACAAATGCTTCTCCAAGGAGGACATACAGAGGGCTTGTAGACATGAAAAAGGGCTCAATATCACTAGCCATCAGAGAGATGCAAATTAAAACCACAATGAGATATCACTTCACACCTGTTAGAATTGTTATCATCAATAAATCAACAAACAACAAGTACTGGCAAGGTTGTGGAGAAAAGGGAACTCTAGTGCACTGTTGGTGGGAATGCAGACTGGTGCAGCCACTGTGGAAAACAGTATGAAATTGCCTCAAAAAACTAACAACAGAACTGCCTTTTGACCCAGAGATACCCAAAGAATCCCAGAACACCATTTCAAAAGAAATTATGCATCCCTATGTTCATAGCAGTGCTATGTACAATAGACAAGATTTGGAAATAGCCCAAGTGCCCATCAGTAGATGAGTGGATAAAAAAACTGTGGTACATCTACACAATGGAATACTACACAGCAGTAAGAAAGAATTCATTCCTATCTTTTGCAACAGCATGAATGGAACTGGAGGCTAGTATGCTAAATGAAATAAGTCAGTCAGTGAAAGACAAATACCATATGATCTCACTTGTAAGAGGAATTGAACGAACAAATTAAACTAATGAGCAAAATAGAACCAGAGGCATAGAATCATGGAATAGATGGACAGCTGTAAGAGGGAAGGAGGAAGAGAGGGACTAACTGAAAGAAGATGAAGGGATTAGTCAAAGAACATATATAAAGGACCCATGGACATGGACAATGGTGTGGGGCTTGACTTGGAGGAGGATAAAGGGGGAAAATTGGCATATTTGTAATAGCATAAACAATGCTGTGTTTCAGCATTATTATCAGTCTTGATGTAAGTGTGGATTTCATGGTGAGAGAGAAGGATGTATTTGAGGAAATAGCTCTAGGCAGAAGTGAGAAAATGCCCCAGGGGGTTGGAACCTAGTGAGAAGGGGACTGAGTCAGAAGTACCAGTTTCTGCCTGAGACAGTGTCATTGTAATAAGCTCTAACTGACAGCTGGCTCTCAGCCTCCCAGGGCTCTTTCAGACCTCCCAGCTGCAGGATGCATTTACCGTCAGAGATGGGCAAGGACAGTATAGCCTATGATGTCTATGAGGGAGACCAACTCAGCAAGGACCAGAGGGCATAGGATTAAAAGTCCAGGCTCTGCAGACCCTGGGGGGTTCTAATTCCATCCATTAACATCAGTATTATGATGGAAAAATCACTACACTCCCCACAGCCTCATGAAAAACAAACAAAATTTTGATAATCAGATAAAAATTTCCTCTCATAAATGTATTAGTATTTTTTATTTATGAGCAAGATCACAGCATTTTATGGTTATTATATTTTGTAAACTATTCATCTTCTCTGTACTCTTTTCTATTTAATTTTATTTTCTTATTGATTTGAAGTAGCTCTTGATATATATTTTTATTTTAATTTTTTAATTTTTAAAGTGTATTTTATTGATTACATTGTTAAGTAGTCCCAATTTTTTCCCCCTTTGCTCGCCTCTTTCATCCAGTAATCCTGCACCTCTTAGTTCATATCCATGGATCATGCATATAAGTTCTTTGGCTTCAGCCTTTTCTATATTATTCTTAACTTCCCCTGTCCATTTTGTACCGGTCAATTATGCTTCTTAATCCTTGCACCATTTCCCCATTTTTTCCCTTTCCCCCTTCTCAGCTGATAACCCTCCAAATGATCCCCATATCTATGATTCTGTTCCTATTCTGGTTTTCTTAGTTGGATTTTGTTTTTATGTTTTAGATTCCATTGTTGATAGGTGTGAGTTTGTTCTCATTTTAATGTTCATAATCTTGATCATCTTTTTTTTAAGTCTTAAGTCCCTTTGACATTTCATATAATAATAGGTTGGTGATGATGAGCTCCTTTAGCTTTACCTTATCTGGGAAGCACTTCATCAGCCCTTTCATTCTTAATGATAGCTTTGCTGGATAGAGTAATCTTGGTTGTATGTCCTTGCTCTTCATCACCATGAATACGTCTTGCCAGTTCCTTCTTGTCTGCAAAGTTTCTTTTGAGAAATAGGCTGATAGTCTTATAAGCACCCATTTGTAGGTAACTCTCTGCTTTTCTCTTGCTGCTTTTAAGATTCTCTCTCTATCTTTCACCTTTGACGTTTTAATTATGATGTGTCTTGGTGTGGTCCTTTTTAGGTCAAGCTTGTTTGGGACTCTCTGTGCTTCCTGGACTTGTATGTCTATTTCCTTCACCAAATTTGGGGAATTTTCTTTCATTTTTTCCTCATATAAGTTTTTAATTTCTTGCTCTTCGTCTTCTCCTTCTGTCATCCTTTTGGTTCAGATGTTGGCAAGTTTAAAGTTGTCCCAGAGGGTCCTAAGCCTCTCCTCATTTTTTTCAACTTTTGTTTTATCATTCTGTACTGATTGACTGGTTTTTTCTTCCTTATGTTCCAAATCATTGATTTGAAACCCGATTTCCTTTCCTTCACCATTGGTTTTGTGTGGATTTTTCTTCGTTTCACTTAGCATAGCCTACACGTCTTCCTTTATGTGTTTGCCGTACTTAAGCATATCTGTCAAGCCTGTGAGCATCTTTATCACCAGTGTTTTGAGCTCTTCATATGTTAGGTTGGCTGTCTCCTCATTTGTTAGGTTGGATATCTCCTCGTCGCTTAGTTCTCCCACTGGACCCTTGATCCGTTGCCTCTTTTGGGTCGTACTTCTCTGCCTCCTCATCTTGATAGGCTCCTGTGTTTGTTTGCCTCTGTCTTAGGTAGAGGTGTTGCTCTTGCTTCGTTGTAAGGGGCAAAGCCTTAGGGATTCATCAGTGGAAGACAACCTGTTTCACCAAGTTATGGCGCTGTGTGTTGGGGAGAGGTCCAAGAGGGAACAATGACACCTGCTCAGCACTCGCCCCTTTTCCAGGCACTTCTCCCACTTCCATATGGGACTGGTGCCTCTCTAGCTGTTGCCCTGGCCATCGTTCCCAGACACAGTGGGTCTATGGACATTCTAGGACCATGTGGGCCCTTTAAACAAGCAGACTCTTCTGAGAGATCAGCAGTTTCTTCCTCTGCCCCAACCCCTACTTGTTTGTACAGTAAAAAGCAATGAGGCTTTATTTTCCCTGGTGCTGGGATCCGTGAGCTGCGCAGTCTGGTCTGGTGCTGGAAGTCCTCCCCAGGTGTCCCTCCTGATTTTTAAGAATGTATGACTGCACTTTCTACTGGCCTGCCACTGCCTCCACTGCTGCCGCCACCACATTGCATCCTCTCCATGCTGGCTCTGCTCCTCCTACCTGACTGGATGAGTATTTCTTCTTTATATCTTTGTTGGACTTCCATGCAGCTCAGTTTTCTGGAGCTTCTGGTTGTCTCTATTTTTGAGGTAGTTGTTTCCTTCTTATTTGTGGAGGGAGATGCAGTGCATCTGTCTAGGCCTCCATCTTGGCTGGAAGTCTGGTATAGATATATATATATATATATATATTTTTTTTTTTTTAAATAACTATTTATTATAGCTGTTACAAATTTATTCCACTGCTTTTGTATGGTATTTTCTTAAGAGAAAATTTTATGCAATCTAACATATTGATGTTTTCTTTCATACTTTATGCTTAGAATCTTTCCCTTACTCCAAGATTATCATTTAAATTCATGAGTGTTTTCTTCTAGTAATTTTATGGATTCACTTCAACACTTAAATCTCTAATCAAGTGAAAAGTTTTTGCTCTATACAGATATGTACTCTTCAATGTTTTTGTTACAGTGAGCATAAATCATTACTATAATTTTCTGATATATGGTCACTAGCTAGTATAGTACAGATATATCTTTCTTTGAAAATATTTTTAAAAATACAAAACTAATAACAGATGTAATTTGAAAAACATCAGTATGGTAAAAGAATGAAACAAGGCTTCCCATATATTTATTTAATTTAAAAGATCACCATATATGAGCCTCCTTCTGTTATGGTTAAACTCCTTTTCATGTGCACACAGTGTTCAGCACATGAAGACTGCCAGTTTGTTATTGGTGGCCACCCCTCCTTAGGCTTGATATCAATTCCACAGGGGAAAAAAAGGAGAAAAAGAAGAAAACAATAACAGAATAAGATATAAGTAACCTGTTGGAAACAGAATCAGCATTTGTTGCCAGGCATCAATTCTTTTTGGAACATCTGAATTATCCAATAATAAAATTGGTTTCTTGACTCTGGCCCAGTAGAAATTCTTCAGTTTCTCCAGCCCCAGTAGTCCATAGCCCAAAGTATCTCCACTACAAAGTTAAGAACACAAGCTCTGAAGCCAGACTACCTGATTCACACTGGATTCTGCATTTACCTGCTCTGAGATCTTTTCACATCATTTGAACATGTCTGTGTCTCAGTTTTCTCATTTGTAAAATGAAGATAATAATAATAACAATACTTACTTTACATAGTAGATTTCCTGAGTTAATAGTTATAAAGGCTAATAGAGTGCCTGGAATATATTATTGCTCAATAAATATTAGCTATATCTTTATCAGAGTCTAGTTAAGTCTATCTGAGTCACAAGTCCATTGTAGAAGTTCAAAGGAATATTAGAAAGTTAGGAATTCCAAGATTTTCTAATTGTTTTCTTTTTGACAGGTTTGGGAAGATTATGCAACATCTGCCTTTCCACTTTGCTAAGCTATAACGTGCAGATACTTAGTTCCTTATTACAATTACAGTTACTGTAGTAAATATGTGGTTTCAGGGCTACTATTATTAAAGTAGTTCTTATTCACCTGACCTATGACAAACTATTTTTTTCTCCAGCTGACTCAATGATCTACTCACTACTATTGTGCAATTAAGTTAAAGTTACTGAATCATTTCAAACCTGTTTATTGATCCCACTATGTAATGGAAAAAAAAAAAAAAAATCTTGGCCACACAGTAAGGCAATGGCACTGTGGTAGAAAGAAAAGTTTCTTTCTTGCTAAACTGTACAACTGAGGAACAGGCTCATTTTAGAAAACTGCACACTACATCTAAGTGTAGGTATAAGTTATTTATTTTTATTTTTGCAAAAAATGCATTAATAAAATTAAGATGCAATAATTTATTATTTTACTCCTTTTTTGTGCAGTATGTTCTGTCTCTGTCTGGTACACTCTATTATGGCAGAATTCTTTGGTTCATTTCTTACAGTTCACCAATTTATACTTTGATGTTCTATTCTGTCATATTGCTGAGATTATTGATTACACTTCATTTAAAATCTTATTTGCTTAGCTGTTCCCTTGGGCATTCATGATTTTATTTATTGAGTTTGGTGCCTGTCTTTCATGGTGTTGGTTTTCCTTAAAAGCCTGGTGATTCTTCATTTGGACATCCCTGTCTGTGGGAGCTAGTTCTGTTCCCAGGAGCTTGTCTCTGATCATTGTGGATGAGCCAGGGCAGAGGTGCTGAGAGGAGCCCCCCATCTCCTCCCATTCCTCCTGCAGTTCACTACTCTCTGCAGCAATGTTTCTCAACATTTTTGTCATTATAGTCCTCCTAAGAAGCCTTTTTAGACAGCGCCCGCCACCTTCACTGCATAAACGCAATAAAATTTTAATACCACAGGTATGCTACATATCTATTTATTTATTGTGGCCTTTGGGAGGGCCACAAACTATTGTGATATCTAAAAGTTTTTGCTTCCTCCCCACCCCACCCCCCTGCACCTAAAAACAAAAAATTTCCCCAGTGGAAGCAGTATTGTCCACCCCAGTAGAAAATGTGGGCTCTGAAGAATGTCCCTGTCTTTTCTGCACTGAATATCCTGGGGATCAGTGCTCTTACTGCCTTACGTTTACAAATCAGTTGCCCAAAGAACCTCCTACTCCTTTAGACAGTACCTGAGTTTAGAACATTCAATATTCCCTGAAGCACTCCTACCTCTAAAGTCTCTGATACACTAGGTTTTGTTGTTGTTGCCATTGTTTTAACCAATAGACTTTATTATTAGAGCAGGTTTAGTTTCACAGCAAAAGGAGCAGGAAGTACAGAGTTCCCACATACTCCCTCCCCACCCCACACAGGGCTTCCCCACCATCAATATTCTCAGAAGTGTGGCACATGGGTTACAATGTGTACCAGGTTTTAGACTAAGCTTTGCTCTGCTAATCTGATGATATATGCTTTCAATATTTCTGGAATATTTCAATAACTCAGATCTATTGATAGCACTATTTTCAAGCAATAGTATGGATTCTTTTTTGTCTTTATAACTTCTGAAATTTTGAGGAACTATGGCAGCTGGGTAAGGGGGGAGGCCTTTCTTCACAGTCCATCTCAAGTCAATTTCTTAGAGAGATAGTTCTAACAGGACAAAAAAAGGTGGGAGGGGAATTAACTTTCATAGGCCATTATTTTAAATTGTTCCAAAGATACTTCAATTGATAGCCCAATAATTCTTCTAATAATAATAGGCAAGCAAATTATTCTTAATTAAATATTCAACATTTAAAGTAAATAATATGTATTAGTATCTATATGATAAAGTAGCATGGCTCCATTTTTATGAGTCCTTTCTTTAATGTACTATATATATGATTGTTGGAACTTGTAATATATTTAATTTATATAGTATATTTAAATTACTTATTAATACTATACATTTAAGCAGTTTGTGGAAAAAAAGAACACAAATGCCACTAATTTGTATTTCTATTGCTTCATGTTCACTTTTAATCTGTCATTATATATGTATAAATATTATACAGTTATACACATTATACAGTTCTAATATTTTATGCTTACTAATTTTGTACTGCTTAGTTTATTCAGTATGTGTGTGTGGTGGGTATGTGTTCCAGGTCTACAAAGTTGCCATTTTTACTACCAATGCTTTCTATATAATTATTAAAAAGATGGAATCATATTTACTGACATCCTGTAAGTATTAAGAATTAAGACTATTTTTATGTCGTATCAAACAATATGAATATTCAAGTAGCTTTATAAAAAACTTAAACAAATTTACAGTGTACCTTCAGCTCTACCACACAATGGATTCAAAATCTGTAGTTCTTTTAGAAGTTTTAAATTAGCATTTAAAAAAATTGTGACTGCATTTTCCCACTTACTGACTTCCTATCTGTATTCTTGCAGGTTTAAAAGGGTTTGCAACAGGTTGTATTTTCCTTATCTGTCTGTAACAACCAAATCATCGCATACCCTTTTATTTAACACTCCTTCCATTGACAGTGGCTCTTCCCTTAGATTTGGAGTCACCTTGTGACTCTAGCAGAAGTGACATTGTGTGACCTCCAAGGCTAAGTTGTAAAATGCAATACAGCGTCTGTTGTGTCAAAAAAAAAAGTGTATCAAAGAGATACAATTGCTTGGAAAACTAAGTGATCTTGCTGTGAAAAAGCCCAAGCTGCAACCACTAAAAATAAAAGTTATAGTTGAAAGAAAGAAAGAAAAGAGAAAGAAAGAAGGAAAGAAAGAAAGAAAGAAAGAAAGAAAGAAAGAAAGAAAGAAAAGAGAAAGAAAGAAAGAGCAAGTCCAAGGAACTATGAAGAAGGCCATGTGGAGCAGAACTGAGGACCTCAACCCACAGTCCTGGCAGAGATCAGTACAAAGCCAGTATCAACTTGTTAACCATATGCATGAAGCAATCTCGACTAACTAGTGACCAAACGAGCCACCCCTGCTAATGGAGATGAGACTGAGCTCTGCCCAAATTAAAGATTTATGAATACAGTAAATATATGTATTTTTTGTTTTAAATCCAAAATTTGGGCCTGGTTTGTTACCCAGTAATAGATAACTGACACGGTGTACATATATCTCTTTTAACTATTTATCAAATGTAATTTGAAATGTTGACATGTATTTGTTTGATTCTTTATTTGAAACAGTCAGTAGTCATTTTTTAATCAGAGAGAAATATAGAAAAGTGAGAGGCAATATTCCATAATATTGCACTCTAGAATGCAACTACCTGGGGTCACATCCTGGCTCTGCCGATCATGAGCAAATTATCAATAGATACTTTGTCATCTAGTAAATGAGAATGAGAATGGTAACTACCTAATTAGAAATATTGTGAGGATTAAATGAGTTAATGCACATAAAGTACTCAGCCCAGTGAGCACCTCACAATAAAACCTGTTTAAATGTTAGCCATTCCTAGCAGATACATATTTTCACATATGTTCTCTATTTTGTTGCTTAAAAAAAAAAGACATATACATTTTCATTATTTTTATACTTGATATTAGCCAGGATCTGTTTCAATACAATAACAGAAAACTCAGTAAAAACTTATCTAAGAAGAAATAGCTTAACTGACTTAGTAAGAGGCCTGGATAGGGCAGGATCTTCAGTTGGTTAGCTTATCATTTCAATAATGCCATCAAAGACCCTCCCACCACCAGGTTCTAGTTAGCATTTAGATTTGCTAATGTTGATAACAAAGTGGTTAAGTAATCCCAAGCACCATATTCAGATATGGCAAGTCTGGAAGAAGAAGACCATCTCACCTTTTGAGTCTCTCATAGAAGCAAGAAAGTTTTTCTTCCCAGACTTATGTTTATTATCAGGCAATGGGTATGTACCCAATTCAAAACCAAATTTCTTCCAGTGTGATTGGAGTGGAATAAAAATTGGACTATCAACCACAGCGTTCACTGAACATTTTTAAGAGTATATACAACTTGTTTCTGGTAATATTCAGGGGTGAGCAAAAGTAGGTTAATAATAATAAATAATAATAAAATAAATAAATAAATAATAATACAAAAATAAACTGTGTTTCACATACTCACAACTGTAAATCTACTTTTTCAAATCCTGTACCTATTTCAATAGTTCTTATTTCTTCTCTGTACCAGGTGTTATTTAAGCAAGTGTTTTGTGTTTTCAGGTAGTTGATTACTTTTCAGTTCAACTTTTGTTACTGTATTGTAGAAAAATGACATGTTTCAGAATTATGGTCTTTTGTGTTTTCTATGCATCTTTGAATCTCATCCTATTTCTTAAGGAGAAAATCTGCTCATTTTGCTCCATGTCTATTAATTCTATTTCATTGTTCAGCTATATAATTAATTATTTAATTGATCTGCCATTTTCTTGGGATATTTAATGTTAATATTTTATGTGTTAATATAATTTTTTACCATCATGTAGTAATCTTGTTATTAAATTGTATACTGTTTTACTTCCAAACCTACTTTTCCTAATACCATAATAGTAACTCTGCTTCTCTCTCTCTTTTCACTCTCTTTCTCTCATTTAATTTTGCTTCCTTTTGGGGCAAACATGTTGAAAGTCAGACTGTATCTTAATAGCCTTCTTTTTTCTCCTTTTGATGGCAATAATGGCAATAAAAACTCTTAGCCTAGAAAAGTACAAAAATAGCTATTGATTATATTTGTCATAGTTATTCTAATTTCTTGGAACTCTGAGGATCTATGAGCCTCTGAAATTTGCATGTTTGAAGAAATTTATCTTTTACAAACCAATTTGTACGTCATTATGGAGCATCATCAACCTTGGTATGGTTAATCCCAGACTTTCTGATAATGAAGGTGCCCTGTTGGATAAAAGAATACCCCCGCAAGCTTTTGCAAAAGTCAATAATGCAAGTAAGGTATATTATCATGCAGTATTTTACTCAATACTATTTTGTAAATATTATAAGTAATTTTATATGGAATTTCCTAAATAGTGAAAAACATGGATTATCTCTGAACAACTGAAGGCTTTTAAATTCTTTGTATTTTCTATTCTTTTAAAATAAATATCTCCTTTCTTTGAACTTTATAGCATTTATAATCTATACCATTTGAATATCCTCTGTCTTGTAGAGTTCCCATTTATTTCACTTGTGTATTAGTCTTGTCTTTCCAACCATATTTGTCTGTTATACTCTGAGGTAGGGATTGTTTCATACTCCTTTTTTTTGCTAATGCAACTTGGCACAGAGAAGGTGCTCAGTAAGTACTTATTAATTAATTAGTTATTCAAGTAGCCTAGTGATGACTCCTAGAATAATGTATTATGTTTTACCATATATATGAAGTAGACTAGAGTGTATGCCTATAGTAGACTGAATAATGGCCCCAAAGATATTAGGTGCTAATCCCGAGAATATATAAATATTACCTTATTTGGAAAAATAGTCTTTGTAGATATGATTAAGCTAAGGAAATTGTCCTGGATTATCTAATGGGCCGTAAATGCCACCATAAGTGTCCTTATAGAGACATGAAGAGAGAAATTTCATTCACAGAGAGAGGGAGGAAGAAGGCAAGGAGAAAAGGGAGTATAAAAAGATTTGAAAATGTTGGCCTTGAAGATTTGAATGATGAGACCACAAGCCCAGAAATGTCAGCAGCTACCAGAAGCAGGAAGATGTAATGGATGGATTCTCCCTTATAGCCTCTGGAGTGAGCGTGGCCTTGCCAACACCTTGATTTCAGTCTGATGATACTGGTTTAGGACTTTTGGCATCCAGATCTGTGAGAGAATATATTTCTGTTGTTTTAAGTTGTCAAGTTTGAGGAAGCAAATACAACGCCAATCTCATTGTGAACTATGTAAAGGAAACCACTCTGCAACACCCTTAATTGCATATACAATAATAAGTATGTAGAATAGCAGGCATTTTTCCATCCACTGCCCCAATCATTTCATATAGGTTGATTTATAAGGACCTGTCCACCTCTCAAATTCTGTGATCTATCAAGAGAATACCACTATAGCCTTTAGTGATATACTGTGTGATGATAGCAGGGTTCCTGGATTTAGTACTAATACCCATCTTTGGTATCTAATGTGAAACCAAAAGAATGTATGGAAGTGACCCATGGTAAAGTAGGATGCCTTCAAACACCCGAGTAGATTCTGCTAGCTACCTAAATAAAATTGGCTTTGATTATCTAATTAAGAAGAATATAGAAACATTCTAGTTTCATTAAAACTTGAGTTGAATCTATAAAATGCTAATTGAATGAAATCTAAAAAATGAAATACAGCTACACAGGTAAGGCATACCATTTCTCTGCTCACAGAGAGTACCCCTTGGCAAAGTGTCTTCGTGTTTAGGTTCCTTTGGAACTAGCTGGGGGTCCCATGGGCACTAGAAGCAGATGCAATGCCTTCACTGTTTTTCATATGTTTATTTTTATAGGTTTCTTTGTTTCCTTTTGTTTCTAAAACCAGGAAAGTAGCCTGAATTTCCAAGGTCAGTGACTCCCTCACAGTTTTTCTTCGAGACCATATTGTTTTGTTTTTCTTTAACCTAGGAAAAAACTCAACCACAAATGTAATGTTTATCTTTCAAAATAGTAGCTGGAAACAGCACAGGACGTATGAAACTGAAAACACTCCTGTGACTTCCTCTCCTCTTGTGTGTGCATGTGTGTGTGTGTATGTGTGTGTGTGTGTGTGTGTGAGACTTTCCTCAGGTCCTTCCCAGAGCATAAGGGAAAAAGCTCCCCAAATGAGAGCAGCCCTCATCACCTTAGGAGCAAAACTTGTCTGTTCTGTGCATTTTGTCACAGGATTAATTTCAGTTCAGCAATGATTCTCCTCTATCTTTTCTTCTTCACTATGTTGTAACTTGAAGTGTATTCTTGTTGCTTCTCTCCTCAATTGTTTGAAGATACCATTTGATTACGGATACCAGAGCTTGTTGGGTTTCTTTGGGAACTCTATAAGGAAAACTTCTTGGAAATCTGTCTTCAACTGAGTAGTCTATTTTCTTTTTTGTTGCATTCCATTAGACCAGGGGTCCCCAAACCCCAGGCCATGGACTGGTACCACTCCATGGTCTGTTAGGAACCAGGCCAAAGAGTAGGAGGTTAGTGGTGGGTGAGTCAGCCCAGCTTTGCTTGCATTACCTCCTGTCATGCCTCCAGTCGGCACCCCCAATCCATGGAAAAATTGTATTCCATGAAACCTGTCCCTGGTGTCAAAAGTTGGGGACTGCTGCATTAGACAATAGGATTTATTAGTTTGAATTTTTAAAAAATAATATTTTATTTCTTTTTAGAGAAACATTTATGTGAGAGAAAAACAACAATCAGTTGCCTTCCGCATGCATCCTGACCACACACCAAACCCACAACCCAGGCATGTGCCCTGAGTGGAACTGAACCAGCGGCCTTTTGCTTTGTGGAACATCACCCAACCATTTGAACCATACTGGTCTGGGCTATTAGGTTGTATTCTTGCCCCACAGAATTACCTGTTCTTAATGACATGTGCCATTTCTTCTACTTCTCATATCCCATTTCCTCTTTGCTCAATTTCTTCTTCTTTTATTTTCTGTATCTTCGCAGTCTTCTGCAACCACCCACTGTTTTCTGTTAACAAGGGATCTTTCTCACCACCATGATTTTGGATGTGACTTTTATAAAGTGTGCAGGCACTGAGGCAAATTGTTCTTTAAAAATGTGAATTGAATTGTTTTAGGTGCCATTAAAACTCCTTTCAGCATTACATATGTTTGTTTCTGTTATACACACTCTAATTCTTTAGAAATTAACTCTGGTGTCTCAGAATGATGGTCATGCTATAACTTGTTAATAACTATAATGTAATGTTTTATTTTGTTTCCAAAGTATCATCTTTCTCCTTGCAAAATATAATTAATCCGCTTTCAGAAGAAATGGGTATCAAAGTTTAAAAACTGACTAATTCAAAGAATGGAAAACTAGTTATGGTATACCTGGGGCAGCATGCACCACTGGCAGTTTGACCCACAGCACTGAAGGACCAGGCATTGAAAGAGTCAATAAGGACAAGCCATTCTCTTCCAAACGTACCCTAGTTCTACTGAGGTGTTGCTCCCCTTTTAGTGCCAGAGGGGGCTTTCACTGAGACTAGACTACTTTAGGAAAGTTGCTGAGTATCAGGTATTTCTTGAACTACTGGCAGTTTTTGTTTCTTTTCTGTTGACTAGAGGTTTATTCACAGTTCTATGTAATTTTGTTCTTTCAGGGGTTATCTTACCATATTTGTACTTTCAGTCCTTCTTTGCCTAAAAGAATGGCCTAGAGCTGAGCACATAGGAAGGGGAAGAAGATACTATTTTTTATTCTTTTGCTCCTCCTTGGTATATCATTTAGCATCTTATCAGATATATACCTATATATCTTCTCTTTGTGTAATCTCTTAAAGAAAATGACAGTTAAACATGCTATTCTGGCATAGGTCAAGTACTATCCCAAGAATATCCTAAGGAGAAACTTATGAATTCAATATACTTAACACATCTGATTTTCTGTTGGCCTTCAGAGACTATATCCTGACTCTACTCTTATTTTATCTATCTGAAACATCCTTTAAGAAAAATGACAAAAATACAAAAGAGGTTTTTACATAAATATTTGAATCTTGGTTCTCTGGAGGTTTAATAAATCAACCTCTCCTTTTCTTAAAATAAGCCACAGGGTCACCGGCCAAGATGTAGGTGTAAACAGACACGCTGCATCTCCCTCCACAACTAAGAAGGAATACAACTACCTCAAAACTAGAGACAACCAGAAGTTTCAGAAAACTGAGCTGCATGGAAAGTCCAACAAACAAAGATATAAAGAAGAAATACTCATCCAGACAGGTAGGAGGAGCAGAGCCAGGGCGGAGAGGATGCGGTGTGGTGGCAGCAACAGATACGGCAGCGGCAACAGCAGGCCAGTGGAAAACGCAGTCACTTTTAAAAAGTCAGGAGGGACACCTGGGGAGCACTCCCAGCACCAGACCAGACCACACAGCTCACAGCCCCAGCGCTGGGGAAAATAGAACCTCATTGCTTCTGACTGTGCAAACCAGTGGGGGATGGGGTGGAGGAAGAAACTGCCAATCTCTCAGCAGAGTCTGATTGTTTAAAGGGCCCCCATGGTCCTAGAACGTCTGCAGAACCACCCACTCTGGGAACGATGGCCAGGGCAACAATTAGAGAGGTGCCAGTCCCATATGGAGGTGGGAGAAGTGCGTGGAAAAGGGGCGAGTGCTGAGCGGGTGACATTGTTCCCTCTCAGACCCCTCCCCCGCATACAGTGCTGCAACGTGGTTAAATGGGTCATTCTGTACTGATGAATCCCTAAGGCTCCGCCCCATACAATGTAACAGGAGCGACAGGTTACCTAAGATGCAGAGGCAAACAAATACAGGAGACTGTCAAGATGAGGAGACAAAGAAGTATGGTCCAAAAGAGGGAACAGATCAAGGTTCCAGTGGAAGAACAAAGTAATGAGGAGATAGCCAACTTAACAGACACAGAGTTTGTAACACTGGTGCTAAAGATGCTCACAGGCTTGACAGATATACTTGAGTATGGCAAATGCATAAGAGAAGTGAAGGTTATGCTGAGTGAAACAAAGGAAAATCCACACGAAACCAATGGTGAAGAGAAGGAAACTGGGTTTCAAATCAATGATTTGGAACATAAGAAAGAAAAAACAGTCATCCAGTACAAAATGAGGAAACAAGAATTGAAAAAAATGAGGAGAGGCTTAGGAACCTCTGGGACAACTTTAAACATGCCAACATGCGAATCATAGGGGTGCCAGAAGGAGAAGACGAAGAGCAAGAAATCAAAAACTTATATGAGAAAATAATGAGGAAAACTCCCCAAATTTGGTGAAGGAAATAGACATACAAGTCCAGGAAGCACAGAGAGTCCCAAACAAGCTATACCCAAAGAGGACCATAACAAGACACAGCATGATTAAAATGCCAAAAGTGAAAGATAAAGAGAGAATCTTCAAAGCAGCAAGAGAAAAGCAGAGAGTTACCTACAAAGGGGTGCCTATAAGATTGCCAGCCAATTTGTCAAAAGAAACTTTGCAGGCAAGAAGGGACTGGCAAGCAGTATTCAATGTGATGAAGAGCAAGAACCTACAACCAAAACTATTCTATCCAGCAAAGCTATTATTTAGAATGGAAGGGCAGATGAAGTTATTCCCAGACAAGGTAAAGTTAAGAGAGTTCATCATCACCAAGCCATTATTATATAAAATGTTAAAGGGACTTATTTAAGAAAAAGAAGATCAAAACTATGAACACTAAAATGACAACAAACTCCCAACTATCAACAACTGAATCTAAAAAATAAAAACAAAAATCCAACCAAGCAAACCAGAATAGGAACAGAATCATAGGTATGGGGATCATTTGAGGGTTATCAGCTGGGAGGGGGGAAGTGGAAGAAATGGGGAAATGGTGCAGTGTTTAAGAAGCATAATTGGTGGTACAAAATAGACAGAGGGAAGTTAAGAATAGTATAAGAAAGGGTGAAGCCAAAGAACTTATATGCATGACCCATGGACATGAGCTAAGGGGTGGAATTGCTGGAGAGAAGGGTGGTACTGGGAAGAGGGGAGCAAAGGGAAAAGAAATTGAGACTACTATAACAACATAATCAATAAAATATACTTAAAAAAATAAGGCACAGGAAAACTAGATGGCATATTATACAAAAACAATCTCTTTAGGTGCTTTCCTATTCAAAGTACAAGGTACTTTTCTCTTGGGCATAATTTCTCCTTGTTATGCAATGATTCAACGCAAAAGGAAGTTGATTATACCAGATTCAAAGTAAAAATTGTGGGCCCTGAGAAGAAAAATACCTACTAAGAAGAACTCCAGGTGACTAACTGGACTCAAATTTTAAAAAACAGGGTCTAGCAGTTATTTCTGCACTGGTGCCTCTCATGTAAATTGTCCTTCAGGGAGAAGTCTGCACTAAGCTGCCTGCCTCCTGCACTGACTGCCTTCCCTCACTGTGTTTCAGCAATCAGAGCCAACCCTTATAAAGGAGTTCCTGAAATTCCATTTCAACCAATAGAACTGAGACTTATCCTCCAATCAGAGCTGTAAAGCTATAGTCCCATGAGCATCTTCGCAGATGACTCAAAATGCCTCCATTCTGATCAGTAAGGACAGTGCCTTTGAGCCAATCAAACTTCAAGTGTTTGGAGCCCTCATTTGCACAAAGATGGGCCATTCAGGGACCAGGAGCCAGACCTTCTGTTTATGTATCTATCACTCCCCTCTGGCACAGGGAGCACACTTTCCCTTTCTACTCCAGAATGGCCAGAGCAGATCAGCATTCAGCAGTGGAGCAGAGCTAAGCTGTCTGGCCAGGACCACCTTGCCTCAGGGCCTCTTCACAGCCACAGTGTTTTCATATTCCAGTCTGCTTCCTAATTGAGCTATAATACTATTAAGCTGTTCCATAGCCTCGCTGTTCTGACAACAGTGCCATATCACAGTTGAGCACTGAATAAAGTTTCCTTCTTCACCACACCCTAAATGGGGTTTGGAGCCCTGTAACTTCTGGTTTTTCCCAAAACTAAAATCACCTTTGAAAGGGAAGGGATTTCAGACTGTCAATGAGATTCAGGAAAATATGATGGGGCAGCTGATGGTGACTGGGAGAACTGTGTGAGGTCCCAAGGTGCCTACTTTGAAGGGGACTGAGGTGTCATTGTTCTATGTACAATGTCAGTAAATGTCTCTGTTTTTCATAGACATGGCTGGATACTTTCTGGACAGACTTTGTGTTATCTATATATTTATATATCTATATCTACATCTATCAATATTCTCCTCTTCAGCATCAAAAAATATCTTAGAAATTTTAAAAATACAGAGTATTGGCCAGAACCCAAGAGAAGAAATTAGCTCATTTCACCAGCCCAAAGATTTTGCAATTTTCACCAAGTTTAAGAAACATAGTTCTCAAGTACAAGCCCTACCTCTGCTTGCCCTAGGAGTTCAGTAACAAGAAGTCCGATCTGGACAACACAGGTTAACCTTGCCAGTCAGTTCTAAGGGTATATTTGTCAATAACTCGTTGTGGGATCTTTCCTAGGTCTTTGTGTCAACTGAAGGCTGGGAGTACAGTAAAGAGTTTTAGCTAGGCCTAGACTGTCATATTGATCTAGGAAATGATCTCTTAGTCAATAGGTAATGGCTTCCTCCTCAGTAGCTATGGCTATGTTTGGACTGAGCTATGACTTGCAAGCTATGAAGACTAAGTGCGAAATAAAGCTCTTACTGTTTCTACCCATTAATTATGCAGCTTTATGAAAGTTTTTCTTGCTTAATAATTATTGCCAAATGTAATGTATCTTGGGGTCCCAAGTTGGAAAGTTTACTTTAGTGACCTTTGATCAAAGTCCATTGACCACAGTTCTGCAGGAGACCAAAATAGTTCAAGTTTTTCTTTGTTTTTTGAATATTTTTGTTTAATGATCATAAGAAAAGTAATTTTATTGTGGCTTTAAAAATTCAGCCCACCTAAATAAGCATGACGCTCCAATTAGATTTAATTACACTCTGGTCTTGGACTAGGCAGAAAAGAACTGTAGAAGACTTCTTGAAGTCCTTTTCCAGAACTTTGTTTCTAATAGCTAGAACATTGTTTGAACACAAGGCAAAGTCCTCTGGCTATTAAGTCTGATAACATGACATTTCACATTTATGGTTTTCAGAAATTTGAGTATTCCAAGATAGCCAAGTTTGTTTTTTGATTTCCTGCCCAGCATTTTTTTTTTTTCTATTTTGACTTAGGTTGAAATTGCACATATGCTTTTGATATAATTAATAAATATATATAAAATACAAGATACAATGTACAAAAATATTTAGAGATGTGATATATCAAACCATAGTTAGACTATTTCAGTCATTCTCATAAAGGTTCCAGACAAATTAATTTAAAAAAATTTTTAGTAGTTAAGTTTATAAAAATATTTTCAGGAGATAAAAATATTGCCATATATTCCATTAAGAATTCATCTACACTTTTAACAATATTTTCAGAGTCATATTCTTTTCTTAAGTTCATTAAAGTGCTAGAATGTTAAATAATTCACCAGAATTCAAAGAAAGTTAGCATTGTTTTTATCTCAGCTGTGAAGAAAAGGTTAAAAAATAAGACAGGAAAAATATTTAAGGATCACATGGGGATTTTAATTAGACCCTAGGGTAATTAATACATTTTTAAAAATCAGTGTTAGATGAAGTCTGCCTTCAGGGTCTCTACATAATCCATGTGTCAGATTTATCTCATTTTAGAAAAGTGCACAAAACATGGAACTAACTATCCAGATGGAAATTTAGTCAAACATTTAAGAAACTCATGGAAAGAAATTTCTTTGTACTAACTTCATATTCCTTTTCTGTTCTAACAAAATTGGATTTGAAATGGCAAATTGCCTGCTTTCTCTGTATTAATTAGAATAACGATTTTGATAAAAATATAAGCAGAGAAAATTCCTATCCTTAAGGCTGGCCAGAATAGAGTGGAGAGAGAATGCACTGGGAATATAGGTTGGCTTGGTGATAGAGGGCCTTGAAAAGTTTAGAGTATACACATACACTTACAGCTTCACACATACACTGTGGAGTAGGGGGAGTGTGCATATATGCAGTCATGACAAAGTATTAGTGCCTCTACCCATAATCCATGTTGCCAAAATAATGGTTATGACAACAACACCTCTGTGCTGTTTGCCTGAAAGTCCTAAGCCCAGTAAACACTTGGTAATTTTTAAATGAAGTAGGGCAAATTTTTTATATTTGGCCAGCCTTTGTGCGTATATCTTTTACCTTATTTGACTTATAAACACACATACTCTATTATACATTATTATTAGTGATGTTAGTTTATATAATATCATTTATTCTAACAAATACAAGAGCATTATAAACATTAATCCTCAGTTAAAAGAGAGAAGCTATTTCAATAGTCTTGATATTTCTGTCTTTGCTGATTTCTACTTTCTCATTAACTTGGAAATTCAGATTAATCTCTATAGAGCAACCTTCAAAAAACAAACAAACAAACAAACAAATAGGTTATTTGCAGAAACTTTTAGCAATACCTGGCAGGAAAAATTCCACACTACTCATTCTAACAGACATAGAGGTTTGTGGCTCCACATTCTCAATCCAGCTTTATTCCCCACAATTACTCAGCATGTACCCTCCTCCAGATGCTGCTTTTCTCTAATGGTCTTAGTCTTCTTCATGCTATTAGTTTCAGTCAGGTTCTTCTTCCTCTTCTTTTCTCTTCATCCAAATCCTTTCCACTCCAACTAAAATCTTATCTCCTCTACGAAACCTTACCAGGCCACTCCAGGTCATTCTAGACTCTACTGTCATGGTATGAAAAGCTGGTTTATTTGTTGACTATTACTAATGAAATATGAAGCATAATGAAGTTTAAGCAAGACCAGATTTCAGGTCTTTGAGTGAATTCTGTTCACTGGACTATCTTATTGCATTTCTGCCATTTCTTTCATTTTCTTTTTAAAAATATTATCTTTCTCATCTTATCTCTCTTTTAAATGTGAAGTGATATATTCTAAGCATGGTTCTTAGAAAACCATGCTTGGAAGAGAGAAGCCAATAGGTGGCACCCAGTATGGAGCCACAATAAAAACAAAGCAAAATAAAAATTCCAAATGCCACAGTCAATCATATCAAGAGAGAACTGCATTTATTATTAGGACAGTTTTCAAAGGGTTGGTATATTACAGCTCAAGATTCTGAGAGGGAAAACAATAACAAAAACTTCATCTAGCCAGTTCACCATGGGAAATAATGACATGGTATGAAAGAAAATAACTGAAAAGCATATATAGTATCAAGGTAGGGAGGCTATAGGAAATTTAAACTTGGAAGCTAAGAAATTTAGAAACAATAAAGGATATCTGAAGTTATAAAGAAGAAAGAAAAGCAGTGCTTGCTTAATTCTGAAAAGAGGCAAGTTGAAGCTTTCAGCTTTCACTTAGAAGAAAACACTTTTAAAAAAAATTAAAAACTGAGACAAAGCCACAAGATGCCCAACTACAGTAACACTTTGAGTTAAAAGAGCAGGCATTAAGAACACATTTCAAAGAGCATTTTCTGTGATGTTGTTTCACTAAGAGCCTCATATTTGCAAAAATGTTTTTCCAATCATCCTGCTAAATCTGAAGGAGGTGTGGGGATAGAACCTAAAAAAAGAAAGCCCTGTTCAAGCATATCACACAAACCTAAATGATCTAAGATTCTTGAATTTACTTGGTTGGCTCTATTTTGTCCTCCTTACTGATTAGGTAGAATAACAAACATGGAAATCAAGGTGAAATGTAAAACTATGATCACTTTAAAAATAGTCTTCTTATTCTCTCAAAATCAACGTGGAAAGAAGAAAAACAAAGATCTTCTAAAATTCTCTTACATTAAATAGTTAATGGTAACTTATGACTATATTTTTAACTTTCTTTGTTGAGTCATCGACTCTCCTTCCCCACTCCTTAGTTTCCAGGGTCAACGGGCAATGTTTTTATAAATCACGGGACTGGATTTGCTATGTTTGGTCTTGATTCAGCTTCTTTATTATCTTTGCTGTTGTTCACTACAGTTCTGTAGACACAGTATTGAAAAAACAAAACCAGATTATTCCCAGACTGTTTGCCAACTGATTTTAAACTGTTGCTGGTACACAAAATTTTAAACTGCTGATACACAAAATAATGAATAATAGTCTTTTATTCCCGAATCTTTTAGATTAGAAATTGAGAGGGGGGATTCCTTTTCTACCAAACTCCTTTGTTCCTCCTTTGCTTCAGTTTTCTGATTTGTTTAATAGTGTTCAGAATTTTTTCTTCCCTAATTCTATCTAGTACAAAATGCCTTGAGTATGTTTTCACCATTTCATCATAACAAAGAGAATCAGGAAGGATATATGTAAAGACATTTATAACCCTCCAGAGATCTTGCTTCCAGCATTTCTTACTTCACAATGGTAGTGTCTCAGGAAATCTGTGAAACCATGCCAGTTCACAGTCAATCCCAAAGAGGTGATTCCTGGACAAGCGACACCCAGGGAGTTTAAGTAAGTTGCTGCAAGTAATATGGATAGCCAAAGTCAGAACTCACTAGAACTAGAACCCAACTCTTCCTATTCTCCATTGAACACAAATCATTTTCACTGGAAATTCAGAATGCCTAAACAGACACAAGGTCTGAAATGGGTTTCTAGTTCAATCCAGGGTGACTCTCGGAGACAAATGATAGGAAAGATTCTGAGATCTCGGACTAATTCTATGGAGAGTCTAAGAGACCTCACCTCCTCCTTGAGCCGAGCCAGTCCCTAAGGACCTCAGACTCAACCTGCTTTCTTTGCGGTTTGACCCAGGGCAGAGCTGGTACAGCTGAAACATTTTAGACTACATGCATATTTCTGGTTGAACCAGGACAGAGTCGGGTGGGAGAAAGTTACAGGATTAACCATTTGTCCAAAGGGCCATCTGTTGACACAGTCATTAACTCAATAACAGTGCAGGCCAGTATCCTCTCTTGAATTAGGTGTAAGTGAAATCTCTTCAAAATATAATTTTGTTTTATCCTTAAAATTTTTTCCCCCAGAAAACTACTAAAGATTCATCATCATCTAGTGCCTTGCCTCAAATCACAAATCAGGCCAGTATGCATGCCGGTTTTGTCCAAGACTGCGTTAAGAGTGGAACATTTTGTTTTCGGAATGTGAGATATACGAAATACAAATTTGCCAAAAAGCATCCTCTGAATTGCTCCGGGACTAGGCAGGTTTTAACTTTCTGAGGGACCTGGTGACGACCAGGCAAGTCTGAGTCAGGTAACGCCCTTGGGTGAAGTCCGGGGAAGATAAAGAATTGTGAGCACAAAGATATAACCCATTAAACATTTCTGTGCCCCAATGAGCCAGTTTCATAAAGAAAATGCTGGTGTGGACGCCCCAAAATTTCACGGCCTTTAGGCTCGCAGCGGGATCAGCAGGCAGGCGAGGACTGGCCTGGTGATTCCAGAGGTTAATTTACCAGGAAAGTGCACCTGATTTTGCTACAAAACTGCAACACTGAGCCTAGGAAACTTGTTGGAGGCGAATTCAGAACTGGAAAATCCAGGTCCGCACCCAGGAGCAACCCTCCCTTTACTGCCGGAGCAAGTGTGAGGACTGAAGGCGAGGGCAGCGCCGAGATCAGCTC
This sequence comes from Furipterus horrens, assembly GCF_987537825.1. Classification (NCBI taxonomy): domain Eukaryota; kingdom Metazoa; phylum Chordata; class Mammalia; order Chiroptera; family Furipteridae; genus Furipterus; species Furipterus horrens. Next base: position 49,329,855 of record NW_028327182.1, read on the forward strand.
CGGGATCAGCTCCTCCTGTACGCCCACCTCCTGACCTGCCGCGACCCCCCTGTCGGCCCCGCCCCCATTGCCCTCGCTCCTCTGCGAGTCCTGTCGGCCCGGCTCCGGCTTCGGCCCCGCCCCCGCCCCCGCCCCGGGGCTGAGCGAGCAGGCTCCTCCCCCGCCCGGGAGCTGGGAGGCTGCGAGAGCTGTGCTGCAGTTGTTAGCTCAGCTTCTGCGGAACCGCCTGGTCGTGCTTAGCCGCTGTTGAAACCCACTCGGGACCTGGTCGAGGAGCCGCAGCCCGTACCTCAAGCCCGCCGCTGCCCTCAAAGGGCACCCCAGGCTGCGCCATGGTGAAGGTGACGTTCAACTCAGCTTTGGCCCAGAAGGAAGCCAAGAAGGACGAACCCAAAAGCAGCGAGGAGGCGCTCATCATCCCCACTGACGCCGTCGCGGTGGACTGCAAGGTTCGAGAGCCTGGGAGGGCCCGGGAGTGGGCGCTTGGCTAGGCCGGGGCAGCTGCGCTGCGCTGTTGCGTCTTTGCGCGCCGAAGTGGCTTGGCACCCGGCCTGGGGTGCGCGCCCTAGAGGGAGCCGAGCTCTCCCTTTTTCTCGGGCTGCTACCCTTCTTCTGCCGCAGCTGCAGCTTTGTAAGAAAGTACGTGTACAGGAAGCGGCGCCTAACACAGTATTGGGGGCTTGGTAGGCCTAGAGAGAGAGGGATTGAAGAATTGTGCCGAGTTCATGGTCGTTGGTGCAGTTGGGGGAATGTTCGTGGGACCAGGACTGGTTTCGTTCGACTTGGAGACCAGCGAAGACAAGCAGAATCACAAAAACAACAGTTTGGCACTTCCTCCCAGTATAACTAATGTGCCTAAAATGGCTGACGTCTTTACAAGCCTAAACCTCTGTTGCTTCCTACTTTTCGTTTCTAGGCCGAACAGTACTTGGACTAAGTCCAGCTACTGTAAGCCTCTTAATATTAAAAGCATTTTCTTCTTTACCTCCTTTTCCCTTGTCCCTTCGGTATTGGCAGGTGAACTTAAGGGTGGGGTTTGGAGAGGGAACAAGGAGAGGATCGGGGAAACCAAGGTGAAGGCGTTCAGATTAGCGGATCAGGGAAACCAAGGTGAAGGTGCTCAGATCAGGTTCTGAATGTTGATTTTAGTTATAATCAACATTGCAGGTAAAGATCCGTAATTACTATGTGATGTTAGTGTAAAACCGACAGTTGGCTTTTAAATTATATCAACATCTTTATAGGACCCCTTGGGCTCAGTGAAACTAAATGTAGGAAATTTGTCCTACGCCTCTTATAAAATTCTCCTTTATTTTACAGAATCCCTCTTTTAGCCCTAAGTAAAATGCGGAGTGAAACCATGATTATGCTGATTTGTTAGCATTTTTCAAGACCTGTTATCCGTAGGGTAAACTTAGTTTTAACTTGAAAAACTCAGTAATCTATGTGTGCAGATATGAGTAATAAGCATTATTTTATATAGTCTAATGAAAATTACTACTGAAAAACAGGCTGAAAAATAGGCCACCAATATACTATAAAAATGTTTAAGAATATGATCTTAATTTGAATGTAAAAATGTTAGCCTGTACTTATATTTGGAAGTGTTCTAGTTGAAGATACAAAGGTCAGGGGTTGATTTTTTAAATGACTGCCTTGCCTTGAAATAGGAACAGTAAACTAATTCCCTGAAAAGGATTGAGAGGTTGGGTATTGGTATTATTTTTCTGAATTTATTGCAAACAGTTTGGTCTTCAAAGAAAATGTTTGGAACGCAAAGGCCATAATTCCAGCAGCAAATTATTATCTTATCTTTATATTTATGTAACATTCATTGTACCTGTAATAGATTGATAGTCAAGTGACCAGTCACAACAGTCTCAAATACATAAACATAGATATGTTTTAATTCTGTTATATCTCTTTTTAAATCGTATAAACAAATATGATTCCTCTCATTTAAAAAAAAATGGGAGAGGGGGAAAGCGTCGATCTCATGTAACTTCAGACAGCTTTACTGTGTTCCACTGTATTGAAGGAGATTTGAAACTACGCAGAAATTAGAATTAATTTGCTGGGTAGCTTTAAATGTAACTTTTACATTTCCTGTCATTTCTGAAATGATGACCTTGTTTTTAGATCCTCAGACTTTCTCACAATTTCACCGCATGCAAATTTTGTGGTCATAGCAGCGGTAAAAACGTAACCATTCCTAGCTCTGTGCTTTGTTTTCCGTTTCTATTTCCTCAGATCCCCATATGCAAAGAAAAATAATGGAACTAAGTTGTGAGGGAGAGTTTTCCTTTGTGACCATTCAGAAGTCATGGATGAAGGGGCAGATAAAAAAATGAGTAATTCTTTTTATAGCTATACGCTCAAAGACTTCAATGAGTGACAAAATACTGTTTCACATTGAAAAGCAGAATCCTTATAATCAGTCCGTTACTTAATGATAAATGAAAACCTTTATAACAGACATTTGTGAAAAAACTGTCTCTTCCTCTTAGAGCTTGGGCAGTGATTATATAATGTTCTCTGGCTCCCTGGGGTGGCTGTACAAGTAACTGCCGAGTTTTGACTGCCTGGATTCTGCACAGAATCACCCTTCTGAGGCATTGCCTTGACTCCTTGGTTGAGAGGATCAAGTAAAGCTAGTTATGGACCAGAACTCTCGAACAAGAATTTGTAATACCTTTAACCCTGCTAGACCACAATATCCTTAAAAATGTACTGTTGTATCATCTTAGGATTCTGACTTAAAAGTACAGATTTCACTGCTTTATGCTTCAAGAATTCTATTACTCCAGTCAGTGGGCTTATGTAACACATTCCAGTACTTTACACTGCTCTTATCTTTTGCTAGTTCTTTAGCTCTTCCTTCACTTCAGGGTGAGAACCCCTGGAAGTGGTTCTGTTGCCTCATTTTTCAATCTTGTCTTCTCAGTAGCTGCTAACTCTAATCCTTGTCTATTGATTACTTTGTCTCAACCAACTTGCTATTTATGCTTTTCCTATATTTTTCCCTTAAGATTCATCTTCCTCCACCTGTCCCAGTTAGCACAAAGCTCTTAGAAGAATATAAACAGTAAATAGTACTATGTATGTTTTGTGTAACAGGTGAATTTAAAATTATATGCAGTTTTACGTTATAGGCAGAAATTCATTTATGTTTTTGTTTGTAACGTTGAACTTTGAAAAACTGTTTACTATAGATTTGCAAATATCAAAGAATATTTAATATTCTGAGTCAGAAGTCCCAGTTCTGTCATTATTTAACTGTTTGAACTTTGGCTTAAGATTTTAGTTTTGTTTTTTTTTTGTCTGTAAGATGAGAGGGTTGGTACCAAATGGTCTGTAAAGACTCTTCCAGCTTTAAAATTCTTTGAAGATGCTAGGATTATATATTTGGCAGGAATTCATTTGTCTTCATTGTGAAAAATAAGTATCTCCTCACCCTAACCAGGCTGTTCCCTTTCATCCTTCCCATGTTGAACATGTTATATTCCTTCCTCATATTAAGTAGCAATATAAGTCAAAGAGAAGGAGATGGATAGAGATATTGTGTAATATATCAAATACTCATTTTGTGTTACCTCACTGTAGAACAATAGTTATCAACAACTCATTTTGTTGTAATGCCTAATTATGAAACATCTTTCCCAATTCCTGACCTCAAAAAAGCTATTCTCATACAGCGTTTTGCTGATAAGTTGTCTTGTCTCTTCTCTACCTATATTGGAGTTGTAGACGTCTTAAAAGTAAAGTGCTTTGTAGGGGAGAAGATGGGGGAGGACGGGAAGCTTGAGAAAAAGTGAAGGACTACTAATCTGGTAAGGTCTGAGTTGCCCATCACAAAGTAGCTATTTTCTTTACACTTCCTGGCATTTCCTGTGCTGGAGGGTTTGGTAATATAATTTTGAGGTGGCGGCGGCGGCGGTCGTCATTGTTTTTCTGGTGTTTTTTTTGTGTGTGTGTGTGGGGGTGGGGAGTGGAGGAAAGGAAAGACATAAAATACATGATGACATTTACTAGAATGTGATACTCTTTAGTGGGGAGTGGGAGCTAGGTTCTCTTTAACAAGTGCTTGTCATTCATTACCTAGTATTTGTAAACATCACTCAGTAAAAACTTTATAGTCATTACATTTTGGTTCTCCATGAAGTTATTGATACCTGAAGTGAAGTTTTAGTACTGGGAGATAAATTAATTGTTCCATGCATACCATGTGACTTGGCAGGACCTCTTGTGTACACATGCCCCACTGGCTGCTGCTACTGTTGGTGCTGCTATAGAGAATGGACAAGGTTGCATATTGTGTAGTTGGAGGACAAGTTACCTGCTTAGGGTATTCCCAGTGTCATCTTAAACATATTTTCTCCGGACTAGACAAGCAAGTATATTATCTCTGGCAAAATCAATAAGCCTTTAATGACATGGAATTCAACTCTGCCATGTAAGAGAGGTTTAAGTGAGTAGAAAAGTGTTTAACTAGAAATATCTCTTGGAACACATAGTTACAAGCTTTTTGAAGTTGATTTAGAATTTAACTTGAGGTTTTTCATTATGTATTGCTGAAACTTGTCTTGCTTACAATGTACATTGAAAAATGTTCTTGGTATTAATTGTGGGACATTTTATTTTTCTTAGTTCTATCATATCCAACTTAAATATTGAAATGTCTGTTTGAAAGGCATTTTGGTTTTTCAAAAGGAAATATTCACATTATAACTAAAGTTTCGTGGACTGCTTTGTCTATCATTATCATCAATAGCGGAAGAGCCAGGAAAAAATGTTTTTTCCTCAGATGTATTGATGAATTTATATTCTTTTCAACTTTCTGGTAAAGTTGGTACTTCTTATTAGTGCCCAGGCTGAAGGAGCATCGAAGAATTTCTTCAGGCCACGACAGCTACCTGTTAAAGGATTTGACAGTTTTGAGCTTCTGAATGAGGTTTTTGTCTTTACATGTAATTTTGGATCTGTGTTTTCAAGAAGCTTATATTATGTGTAAAGAGTTATTTCTTGATTCTCTTATGTTCTTCGCACAAAGATTAACAATGCGAATCTTTTACAGGGTAGACAGCTGAAAATTGGAAATTTTATTACAGATTTGACCCTAAGAAAATTGTTGAAAAATTATTTAATAGTAATTATCCCCGTAATCAGTATTTGTGATATATATTTTTAATAGCTTTAAGGAAATTGACAATATAATTATTCCTTTTGTTACCAAAATTGAATAAACAAAATGACTTTAAACAATTGAAGATTTTTTACATTCTTAAATTGGTTAATGGTGAAAAGAACTTTTATGAAATATTTCTATAGTTCTGCCATTTGGAGAAAAGTCAGGAATATTCTGAAGCAGAAGAATCTGAGTCTTTAGTTACAGAAATGGGAGCCCTGGCTGTTGTGCTTCAATGGATTAAGTGCCATCCTGTGAACTCAAAGGTCGCTGGTTCGATTCCCAGTCAGGACACATTCCTGGGTTGCAGGCCAGGTCCCCAGTCGGGGGCATGCGAGAGGCAACCGATCATTGTATCTCTTGTACATCAATATTTCTCTCCTTCCCTTCCTTTCTTCCCGTCTCTAAAAAGAAATTAAAAAATAATAATAATAAAGAAATGAGGAAATTCTTTTTATTATAGAGGGATTTTTTTCATTTAATGTTTTATCTTTTAATGCTGATGAGTTTCCAGCAGTAATTTTATGACTTAGAGCTCATGTAAATATGTCAGAAAAAAATTAATGTTGGAATAAAATATGTACAATTTATAAACACTAATATTTTGAAGTTAAATATCTTGGAAATTTATTGGGAAATTGACACCAAGTATGGTGTCAAATATTTAATACTTTGAGATTTTGAATATTTGCATAAGCCTTCTTTGGCCTAGTTTTGATGGATTTTTGTAATTTGAATGTTTAACTTTTAATGGCAGAATTATTTTTAAGAATTTAAGTCTATGTTTTGCAGAATAGGTTAAAAATGAAGCCTAAATGTTGAGGGCTTTTTTTGTTTGTTTGTTTGTTTGTTTTTTTGCTTTAAATATGATTATAATGTTTAAAATTATTTAATATGGAGCCAGACAGGTAAGTAAGTTGCCTTGTTAAATAAATCACTTGGATCACTGCGGCATTCAAAAGAAGACCCATCTTTATGCTGGGAAAAATTATTTTAAGAGCTAGTTGATCTAAGATCTGCATTTCTTAAAATATATTAGCCAACTTTTCTAAGTATTTCTGTACTGCTGTATATACTGCTCCATTAGATTTTGTAGAAAAAATTGTCATTTTCTTGCTTTCATTTAAATACTATGAAAAATATTTCCCAACTCCATCAGTTTTAGCTAGTGCAATGCTAGTCATATTAAGCAGAGAGTAAACTCAGTGTCTTCTGGGCCCAAGCAGATGAATTACTGAAGCTGGGCTCTTTGCATATTAAACAAGTTAGAACATTCTTCATTTTAAAAAAAGATTTTATTTATTTATTTTTAGAGAAAGGGTAAGGGAGGGAGAAAGAGACAGAAACATCACTGTGTGGTTGCCTGTCATGCGCCCCCACCTGGGCATCTGGCCCACAACCCAGGCATGTGCCCTGACTGGGAATCGAACCAGTGACCGTTCGGTTTGCAGGCTGGCGCTCGATCCGCTGAGCCACACCAGCCAGGGCTGTTTTTCATTTTTAGTAAAAAAAGAAAATCGATTCAGTGTTGCTTGACCGTCTCATTTTAAAATGCACACTAGAATCAGGATTTTTAATTGAAATCAGCTAATTTATGCAAGAATTTTAGCACTAAAGACCTGACATAGACCACTGTTTTTCTGTCTCCTTTATAGTGAAGAGCAGTGCTGGCAAATTATGGTTCATGGGCCCAAATATGGCCTGCTGCTGCTTGTTTTTATATGGCCCATGAACTGAGAATGATTTTTACATTTTTAAATGGCTGAGGGGGTGATCAATAGAATATTTTTCCTTTTTGCCCCAGTCCCCTCAAAGAGTAGAGAGGTGCAATTCAGGAAGAAATATTATCTAGTTACTGAGGACTCAAGACAATATAATTCAGTTTAAATCCTGCCTCTACCATTTACTATGAAGCTTGGGTTAGTTACTTCAGCTCTGTCTCAGTTTCTTCATACACAAAATAGGAACTATGATAATCTGTAAAATTATCACAATGGCTTTAACAGAGTAGGACTCAATAGATACTAGCTACTATTATTATTACTCTGTTACAATTATTACAACTACTAGTTGGTCACAGGGTTTGGCATTCATAAAACAGTATATGATGTGAGACAAATGTAGTATTTACCCAGGTTTCCTTTTTGCTTTGATTCAGCTTGGCAGATGTCACTGTTTTAAGTAAACTTATCTTAAAGATTTTTAGGAGTAGCAGACTTCAAGATAGAAAAAATTAAGCAGAACATTACTCATTTTTTGTTTTTATATATTAATGCCTCAAGTCTAAAGCCATTTTCAGGTAGTGTTAGATTCTGCTGGCAAATGAGATAATATTGTGACCTGAATGTTAACTTGGGCAAGTTTGAAATCCTTCCAGTCCCATTTCCTCATTTGTAAAATACAGTAAAGTGTTGGGGTGATAACAGTGCATTAGAAACTCATCAAATTTGAGTGCTTTTGCACCATCCCTATCAGAGTCCCACTTTATTCCCCTCATTCTTGTTTTTGTAATATTACTTTCCCTCACATGTCGATTAGATAGTAGTATTATTGCTATTTCACACATAGTCCCCCACTAACTGGAGAGGATGCATTCCTGCAATATAAAAACTCTTTAGCACAGTGATTTTCATCTGATGTGCTGCAGCACACTGGTGTAAGAATTTTTAAAACATGCACTCAATACCTGACTATTGAGAATCACAGTTTTAGCATTCAGTAGCTAAGAGTAACCTTGTTTTACACTTTTGTAGAACTCTTTACTGAGTAGGGTAATAGAAGACGGCTGGATTTGCATATCAGGTTCTATAGGCAGCCTGTTGTAGTATCACACATTTAGCCTTTGGAACACTCCCTGTATACTAGGCAGAGAATGAGAATGAAGAAAACAGTGCCTTGGTTTTATTATAAGAATAATTCTGACCTGTGGATCCCCTGAAAGGGTGCCCCTGAACCACATTTGGAGAATTACTTTAAATACTTGCTTATACTGCTGTTTCATGGTTTCTGTTTATTTTTGGGTGTGGTGTGTTTTTGTTTGTTTGTTTTTTTGGCACTTCTGTGTATTACCTACTGGCTTTCTAATATTAAAAGTAAATATTTAGTTTTTCTATGTATTTTTACATATTACACACATAATCTATTCTCCTGGCATAGTTATATTAGTTTCTGGTTAAATTGATATTTTTTGCTTTTATTATAATTGACAAACATTATTTACATTTGCATAGAATACAATGACTTTATACTTCTTCCTTTCTCATACAAAACTTTTTTATTGATGATTGCTCCTTAGGGTGAGGGAAGGCTGCTTATTTTTCTGTGTATTTATTGCTAATTCATCAGACTCTCTGACAGCAGTATAATTTCTTTTCCGTATATACAAACTTACCAGATAGCTTATCATATTTCCTGTTTTTTTGGTAATATTCCACTTGTTATTTTTCAGTCTTATCATCTGGACTGGTTGCATTCCAGGCATGTTGCTATGCAGGTGCCCTGAGAGTAATTACATTCCTGGTATTGAATTACCTTTTCTTCCATCCCATGTTAGAGCTGCAGTTTTATGAATCTGAAAAAAAGTGTCTGAGATAAATTTTTTTAAAACTTGCTTTGCATGTCTGAGAATCTTTATCTTCACATGTAATTAATAATTTATCTGGGTATAAAATTCTAGATTAAAAGTAATTTTTTTCCTTCCAGCGTTTTGATGGCAATGCTCCTGGTTCTTTGTGGCCAGTTTTGTTATTTCCTTCTAGAAGCTTGAGACTTTTCCTGAAACTTTCAGCTTCCAGAATTTTTATTGATACAGATTGTCTGTTGTCACTCGTTTTAATTCTCGGGCTTAAGGTTTATTTATTTGTTTATCCTTTTTTTAAAAGTATATTTTATTGATTAGACTGTTACAGTTGTCCCAATTTCATTTCCCTTTGCTCCCCTCCACCCAGCACCCCCATTCTCTCCAGCAGTCCCCCCATCCCCTTAGTTCATGTCCATGGGTCATGTATATAAGTTCTTTGACTTCACTCTTTCCTATATTATTCTTAACTTCCCCCTATTTTGTACCTACCAATTATGCTTCTTAATTCTTGTACCATTTCCCCACTCCCCCCCCCCGATAACCCTCCAAATGATCCCCATACCTATGATCCTGTTCCTTTTCTGTTTTTTGCTTAGTTTGTTTTTATTTTTTAGATTCAGTTGTTGATAGCTGTGAATTTGTTGTCATTTTAATGTTCATAGTTTTGATCATCTTTTTCTTAAATTAATCCCTTTAACATTTCATGTAATAATGGCGTGGTGATGATGAATTCCTTTAGCTTTACCTTGTCTGGGGAGCACTTTATCTGCCCTTCCATTCTAAATGATAGCTTTGCTGGATAGAGTTTGTAATCTTGGTTGTAGGTCCTTGCTTTTCATCACTTTGAATATGTACTTCTAGCTAGTCCTTCCTTGCCGCAAAGTTTCTTTTGAGAAATCAGCTGATAGTCTTATAGGAACCCCTTTGTGGGTAACTCTCTGCTTCTCTCATGCTGCTTTTAAGATTCTCTCTTTCTCTTGAACCTTGGCATTTTGATGATGTGCCTTGGTGTGGTCCTCTTTGGGTCTAGCTTGTTTGGGACTCTTTGTGCTTCCTGGACTTGTATGTCTATTTCCTTCACCAAATATGGAAAGTTTTTCTTCATTATTTTTTCAAATCAGTTTTCAATTTCTTGCTTTTCCTCTTCTCCTTCTGGCATCTATATGATTCAGATGTTTGTATGTTTAAAGAGTTTCCTAAGCCTCTCCTCATTTTTTCAATTCTTGTTTCTTCATTCTGTACTTGTTGACTGTTTATTTCTTCCTTTTGTTACAAATTGTTGACTTGAACCCGTTTCCTTCCCTTCATCATTGGTTTCATGTGGATTTTATTTTGTTTCACTTAGCATAGCCTTCACTTCTGCCCTTATGCATTTGCTCTACTCAAGCATATCTGTCAAATCTGTGAGTATCTTTATCACCAGTGTTTTCAGCTATACATCTGTTAGGTTGGTTATCTCCTCGTCACTTAGTTCTCCCACTGGAACTTTGATCTGTTCCCTCTTTTGGACCATACTTCTCTCTCTCCTTAACTTGACAGGTGCCTGTGTTTGCCTCTGTGTCTTAGGTAGAGCTGTCGCGCCTGTTTTTGTAAGGGGCAGAGCCTTAGGCATTTGTCAGTATGGGGCTACCCTTTCAGCACGTTGCAGTGCTGTATGTCGGAGAAGGGTCTGAGAGGGAACAGTGCCGCTTGCTCAGCACTTGCCCCTTTTCCAAGCACTTCTCCTGCTTCCCATATGACTGGTCCTCCTCTAGATGTTGCCCTGGCTATGGTTCCCAGAGTAGGTGGGTCTGTAGATGTTGTAGGACCTTGGGAGCCTCTAAACAAACTAACTGTGCTGAGAGACCGGCAGTTTCTTTCTCTGCCCCAACCCCCCACTTGTTTTCACAGTCAGAGCAATGAGGCTTTCTTTTCCCTGGCGCTGGAACAATGTGAGCTGCACAGTCTTGTCTGGTGCTGGGAGCACTCCCCAGGTGTCCCTCCCTACTTTTTAAAATGTGTGACGGTGCTCTTCACCGGCAGGCCACAGCAGCTATTTCTGAGTCCTCTCCACCCTCTCTGTCCCTCCCTCTTTGCCCATCCTACCTGTCTGGATAAGAATTTCTTGTTTATATCTTTGTTTGTTGGACTTCCATGCAGCTTGATTTTCTGGAACTTCTGGCTGTCTCCAGTTTTGAAGTAGTTGTATTCCTTCTTAGTAGTAGAGGAGGCGCAGGGTGTCTACCTATGCCTCCATCTTGGCCTGTTGTTTGTCCTTCTTACTATTACCCTATCTAGCTTTCAGGAGGAAGTAAAGATTGATGTTTAACTGGAAATCAATAGTAGGACTTTCAACTTAGCTATCTTGATAGCTTTTTAAAGATTTATTAGAATATTTCCTTTAATATTAAAAGTAGACTTAATTAATAATAGATAACAATGGAAACCATCTGCATTATTATTAGCACTAGTTTAAGGTCAGACAAGATGGCCTAAAGAAAGATATATAAAGCATTTTCTGTTCTCCCTCTTTAAAGTCCTCAGACTGTCTCTTTCATGAGTAATTTTAGAGCAACAGCTCACTATCAACTTTGTGGTTTTGATTTGTGGCTTTATTACTCTTACCTTAGGTTTTGTTTCATAATTAATATCTTTTTCATTTATTTTGAAGTACTTTTATACTGATGTGCCTGAATTTCTTTTTCTTTATTGCTTTGGTTCAGTGCATATGATTCTAATACTTTTTGTTACTGTGCTTTGTAATTTGATAAATAAGTAAAAATCTAAGACGTTGCTCTTACTGTATCTGTGGTTCGATTGAAGTAAACTCATTATGATAGCAATTCTGTAGGAACTCAGGCTGTTTTTGTTTGTGTGTTAGTTTGTTTTGCTGTTGTTGGATATAAGTATTATCCAGTTGTGACATGGTGTCACTTTACCTATTACCTGAGCTATTAGGTGGTTGACCTAATTAATAGCTTCATGCTTTTCCTTCCTTAAGGTGCACATGGAGTCAGATGATATTTAAGCCTTATTAGTTCTATGATAGTGCACAAATAATCTTACTTAGCTTCTCTGGCTTTCATTGTATTTATCTGTAAAATGATGTATTGGACTTTTCATGGTCCTTCCACACTGGATCTTTTTCTTTCTGAAAACTAAACTGATGATATATGCAGAGGCACCTCCTGCATGGCCAAACACTAGACTAGGAATTTTAAAATTACTAAGCACCATAGCATTCAAGAAACAACTAGCGTAACTCAGACAAACTAATTAGGTAAACCAAATTAATCACAACCTACTTAAATGTCTGTGTCTGCTTTCACAAGAAAACAACACCCCTGGATCCAAGAGCTAGGGGAGTGGTGAAATAAGTGAACAAGATCAAATGACTACAGAATATTTATTGTACGTGCATTTGGTACCAGGCATAGGGTTCAAAGCACTTTTTACATGTTCACTATATGGAGACAAATATCCCTGATCTCAAGAACTGGAATTACTTTTCTAGTAGTCATCTTGTATAACTTACAAAATTTTCAACTTGGACAGAAGATAAAACTTGCCACATTCAAATTATTTTATGCTCTTGGAACAATATACTTGGAATTTTCTTATTAAAAGTTCTGCATTTTAAATGGATTATTCATATTTGAATATGAATGTGTAATTATCTTGTTGAGTAACATTAAGATCCAAGGTTTATACACAAATGAGTCGAGAATAGGTTGCTCTTTTTCTGCCTTCTAATCTTGACACTAATCCACGAGTTATCTTGTGGTAACTGCTGCAGCTGCCATCTTGGAGAAAACAGGAAATGGATTAAAAATATGTAGAAAAAAGAATGGGAGATTTTAAAGGTACGTATTTATATGTTAATATTCTGCTTCGACCAGATACTCTGTTTATTCCTGATTGTATAAACGTGATTAAGTTAAGTTCTAGCACTAAAAGCATTTCAGCCTGATTATTTATTTATTTTTATTTTATTATTATTTTTATTAAATTTATTGGGGTGACACTGATTAAAAAAATTATACAGGTTTCAAGTGCACAGTTCTTCAACACATCATCTCTACACTGTTTTGTGTGTTTACCACCCCAAGTAAAGTCTTTGTCCATCATCATTTATACCCCCATATCCTCCTCTACTTGGACCGCCATCACCACACTGTTGTCCCTGTCTATGAGTTCTCTTTTTTCTTTTTCTTTTTCGCTCAATTCCTCCCCCTCTCCTGCCCTCTCCCCCAGCTGTCAGCCTGCTCTCTCTGAGTCTCTCATTTTTTAGTTCTGAAGTTCTGACCTATTTTTTAAACCTAGGCCTGTGCTAATTTTATGTAATTTCAGTAGTTGGTCCAGATTTTATAGATTTCTCACAATAGATTGTTATGCAATGGCTTTGAATTTTAATTTCTTTTTGTGCCTGTGTTGCTGCTTGTATATTGTAGGTTTGTTAACAGTAGTAGATGTTAATGAGAAATCTATTTTGTAGACATGTAATTTGCATTTTTAAAACCTTCCCCTCTTCCAAGGACAGACTAATGCAATAACTGTTATTCCTGTAAATGGTAATCACTTGGAAAACTGCTTCCTTTTGGTATGTCAGATGTGACATTTCCGCTATGGACTTTGCCACCATAGTTGAGATAGTATCAATCTTATTTGAAAAGTCAAATGAGAAAGCAAACTTCAAATACTGATTTAAATGAATGAGAAAATGCAAACAAATGTTTGATTTTTTTAATGGCTTAATAATAATAAGTTGGCGCAATCTTCAACATAATTTTTGTAGTTCTAAGAATATAGTCAATAAAACATTTTGGAAATTTTTAAAGTAAATTTTAAATGATAATCAGGGTTTTTGTTGGTTTATTTTAAAATTCTTACCGGAATAGAAAGTGATTTAATTTTGCTCTTCAGTAATGTAAGTCTTTTTCCAATTGGCCTTTCATTCTGCTGTAGATTGCTTTTTATTGGCTTCAACCTTAGCAGATACTGGTTTCAGATTACCTTTCCCAGCTAAGCCATTTGGTGATGGGAATAATAATAGCTGTCACTTATTAAGCATTTCCTTTTTACTATGTACCAAACAGTGATTTAAATGCTTCACATACATTTTTTCATTAATTCCCACAGCAACCGTGTGCGATAATCTACATTTATGATGAGGTGTAACTAAGATGGAGAAATTAAATACCGCTTGTCCAACTTTTCTATTCTCCAGAATTTTAACATTTATTTTCTGCTATCAATCTTATTTTTCTCTTCTCTTTCTTACAGTTTTATATATTTTTTCAGCTTCTTTACTATCATTTAATGGGTCTTGGGGGTGGGGGGGACCTGTCCTAGCTGCTCATAAATTGGGAAAGAGAAGGAATTTGAGTTTACCGGAGTGTTGAATACTGAAATATTTAGCCTTTTTAAGGCATACAGTTCTGGTAATTTTGACAAATGTATATAGTCATATGCCGAATATTTTCCTCACACCCCAGAAATTCCACCATACCACTTTGTAGTCATTCCTTTCTCTCACCTCCTCCCTGTTTTCTGTTTCTAGAGCTTGCCTTTTCTAGAATGTCATACAGATGGTATTACAACATAAGTGGCCTTCTGTCATTCTCGTTTTACCTTTTCTGGGAAACAGCTCTTTGATATCTGTAGCCATGGGACTAGGGTTTTCTTTGGACTGATCCAATTCCTGCTCCTCTCTGCCTCCATTTTTGGTTTGCTGAGGCCAACTGTTTAGATTTGTTATTTGCAAAAAAAATGCCTGTTCTGTCTTTTAAATGATTAAGGTGTTTTATTAACCATATTAATCCAGTCCCTAAAACCCAGAACCCAAACTCCTTTATATGGGGAAAGTGGTTTAGACTAGTGGCTTTATAAAAGTAGGTTCTCAGAAGGGAGCATATCTAGTCATAGATGAAAATAAGGATCAGAGTTTAAAACCATGTGATGTAGACAAGAACTTAGTGTGTTTTGTTTTCAACTGGGGACAAAAATGATGAGAAAAGAGTTGAGAAAACTAGACCATTAATCAGAAATCCATTTTTAAAAATTTGAAGATTAGATGTTTTAAGTGTTGTCAGCTAATTCTATATTTTGGAGAACAGTATACACTCCAAACAACACATCCATGGGCTGCTGGCCAATGCATCCCCATATTTATCCATATTACCAAATATGTTTTCATATGTACATGTTTCTAAATCTACTTCTGAAGGTTCAGTAGTTCATGCTACTGTGAGTTGAATAAATTGTATTGATTCTTTTCTGTATTTCTGTTATTTTTACACCTGAAGTGTTTTTATGATATTGCTTTTTCTTTTCCTTCCTTTTTTTTTTTTCTTTTGTAATATAATTTTTAATCTTAACAGATTTAGTATTCTGGTTCTTAAAGCATTGTTGCATTTGCTATAGTAATGCAAAACAGTATATTTGAGAGCTTTGAAAAAATGTCTCTTCAATCATCCTTAAAAGAAGGGGATATGAAGTACTTTGTTAATATGGGAACAGAATAAAAATTATATGAAAACCCTTGTATTTTGTCTGAGTTTATAATTGAAGCACATTTCTGAAGCTTCTTAAGGAACTGATTGAGGTGACCTAATTCTTAAGTAATTGGAGTACCAGAACAGAATTTGTTCTTCATTTTGCTTAAAATGTAATTAAAAGTTTTACTTTTATCATATGATAAAATTTATTTGGACCAGAAATTAGTACAGTGCGAGAGAGAGGATGCTTTTGAAAGTCATGGTTTTCTATACCTGCTGTTGAGGGGTGACTAAGGGCCAGTATGTGCTTAAGTGTCTTCATTTATAAACTGGAATAAAAACTTGAGGTTTTGGAAAGATTAGAAATGGTAATTGTACAGCACCTGTGGGAGATCTTTTACCTCATCAGCATAATTTAAAGTGCATCAGTTTTATTGCAGTACCTGGAGAGGGTATGTTTATGTAACTTATTTTAAATTAGGCTAGATAAAGTTTGTGTACCCCAGTGAAGAAGGTCTTGTTCATGAGCGATTTTCCTTTTTCTTATTTATTTTTGTTGTTCTTTTATTAAGAAGTAATCCAAGCATACAAAAGAGAACCTGTAATACCATTTTATGTTTTTAAAGTCTTAGGTATCATAGACTGTATGTATTAGCCAACTTGCCTTGCCTATTTTTTTTTTTTTGTATGTGTTTTTTTGTTCAGCATTATGTTTCTGAGATTTATCTCAAAATCAAGTGCTAGTTGATTTCATTTTCACTTTTTAAAAAAAAGATTTTATTTAGTTTTAGAGCAGGGGGAAGGGAGGAAGCCACAGAGGGAGTGAAACATCAATGTGTGGTTGCCTCTCGCATGCCCCCAACTGGGGATCTGGCCCACGACCTCAGCATGTGCCCTGACTGGGAATTGAACCAGCAACCCTTTGGTTCATGGGCTGACACTCAGTCCACTGAGCTGCACCAGCCGGGGCTATTATTATATGAACCTGTAATAATTAATTCTCCACTTGATGGACATTTAGGTTATTTCCATGTTTTTCTCATTAACAATTCTGCAGTAATCATTATTGGACCTATCTATGTATATGTACAAAAGCCTATCTGGACTATAGTCCTAGAAATGGAATTGTTGAGTCATAAGAGTATATATCTTTCATTTTATTAGTTGCTGCCAAATTATTCTCCAAAACAGTTGTACTATTGTCAACTGTATGAAAGGTCCCAATTCTTATTATTGCATACTTTCTCCAGCACTTAGTGTTGTTGGACTTTCTTTTATTGCCTGGTATGTAGGACCTCAGTTGATTTTTTCCCTCACTCCCCATATTGAAATATAATTTACACGCAATAAAACTGACCCATATTATGTGTACAATTTGATTGAATTTGTAGTAATTGTATGAAGTAATATATTCACCACTACAAGAGATACGAAACATTTCCACCAGGCTCAAAGGTTTCCTCATGTGTCTGCTATCTTCCCTTCACCAGTCCTTGGTCATGGCAGCTTTTTGTCATTATAGCTTTGCCTTTCCCGGAATGGAATCATGCAGTGAGTAGTCTTTTGTGTTGGACTTCTTTCACTTACATGTTTTTGATTCATTATAACTACCAAATTTTATACAGATATATCCATTCATAGTGAGAGGATATATGTGTTGTTTCTCATTTGGGGCAATTATGAATGACTCAGTTGATTTTTTTTAAATTACTGATCCTCAGCAATCTCACAGAACTCTAATTTGAATGATCTGACTTCCTTGGATTTTCAATAGACAGTTATATTACTTACACATGACAGCTTTGTGGGGTTTTTTTTCTTTTTCTAATCTTTGTATCTGTTCCTATTCTTATCATTTGTATACTAGCTAGGATCTCTAGTACAATATTGAAGGGATACAAAGAATCAATTTTAAAGAACATCCCTCATATTTCTAATTTGAAAGGGTATAGTGTAAGTCTGAAGTATAACCATTAAGTATGAGATTTGCTGTAAGTTGTTGATGTTTAGCTTTATTCATGTTAAAAACTTTCACCTCTTCCTAGTTTGCAAAGGGATTTTATTATGAATGGGAGTTGGGAGGTTGTCAGATGCATTTTCTACATATTTTGAGATAGTTGTGGGGTTTTCTTCTTAATCTTTTATATGTGGCTTTTTTTCTTTAAGCTTACTCTTTCAAATATTAATTTTTTTATTAATTTATACATATGTATATATATTTTTAGATTTTATTTATTTTTAGAGAGGGGGGAAGGGAGGGAGAAAGAGAAGCATCAATGTGTGAAAGACATTCACTGGTTGCCTCTCGTGAGCCCCCAACTGGGGACATGGCCCCAATGCAGGCATGTGCCCTGACTGGGAATTGAACCAGTGACTTTTGGTTCACAGGCCAGCACTCAATCCACTGAGCCACACCAGCTAGGGCTCAAGTGTTAAATTTTAATCACTCCAAATACATTTAATAAATTGCTTAGATTAAAACTTTTCTATCTTGAAAAATTTTTAATTCCTCTACATGACTCAGGTTGTATGATATGTCATCTACTTGTCATACATAATGTTATTTTTGGCTGTAAATTGCTTAAGATATGAACCATGTCTTAATCACACTTGAATTTCCCACAGGATCTAACATAGTATATTGCAAATAACAGGCCCTTAATAAATGTTGAACTGGGTTAAGTAAGTACTTAGGGCTAATTTCTTTGCTAAGTAGCCACTGTTTGTCGTGAATTCTTATGTTGCTCCCACCCATATTATTATCATACTGGCTGCTGATGTAACTTTTATGGGTCATTAAAAACAACAACAACAAGGTTTTTTTTTTAAATCTGAATTTCATTCGTTCATCAAATATTTGTTGAATACCAACTAAGTGCAAGGTTGGCTGTGAGCTACCGGTATAGCCTAATGATGGGGAATCCATGCTGAGAAATGTGTTAGCGATTTTATCATTATGTGAACATTATAGAGTAGGGATTTTCAACCTTTTTCATCTCATGGCTCACATAAATTAATTACTAAAATTCTGCAACACACCAAAAAAAAATTTTTTTTTTTTTTTTTTTTTTTTTTGCTGATCTGACCAAAAAAAAAAAGTATAATATCGAACATTCACACAGATAGCTATTGTTGTGTTGGCTTTAGTCATTTTTTTACTTTGACAATCTAAGTGCCCCTGATTAGTCAGGTATTGCATGTTTTAAAAATTCTTTGGCCTACCAGTTGAAAGTCACTGTTATAAAGTATACTTAAATAAACTTGGATAGAATAGTCTACTACATACTTATATGGCATAAGCTATTGCTCCTAGGCTACAAACCTACACAGCATGCACTATACAAAACTATAAGAGATTAAATCATGCACAAGAGAAAATGATGCAATCAAGAGATGAGGTAGACAGGAGATGTATGAGGCTTTTTTCAGTATAACATGGCATAGTGTTCTACAGCAAACTTTTTTTGTAGGGGGTGTAAGTATTGGGTTGACCAAAAAGTTCCTTTAATTTTTTTCCCTAATATGGCTCTAGTAGTGCTTAGTTGTATTTAACTTCATTTGAAACAGTTTTGTTAGATTGTATCTTTACAGCTGCCATATCAGCCTGCATTTAAAAAAACACACATCAAAATTGGTGAGGTTTTGTGTAGCCATTTTAATATTGAAAATGGAAGAAAATATGCAACATTTTCAGCATATTGTGCTGTATTATTTCAAGAAAGGTAAACACAGAACTGAAACACAATAAAAGATTTGTGCAGTGTATGGAGAAGGTGCTGTGACTGATCAAATGTGTCAAAAGTGATTTGCGAAGTTTTGTGCTGAAGATTTCTCGCTGAATGATGCTCTACAGTCAGGTAGACAAGTTGAAGTTGATGGCGATCAAATCGAGACCTTACAGCAAGGTTATTGGTGAAAATGAAAAATGTGTTTTATTTTAGAGAAAAACTAAATGGACTTTTTGGCCAACCCAGTAAAAAAGAGTGCACTCTAAGATAAAAATAAAAAGTATACTGTTAAATACATAAACTAGTAACGTTTATTATCATTATCAAGTACTATGTACTGTACATAATTCTATATGCTTTACTTTTATTCAGCTGGCAGTGCAGTGGGTTTGTTTACACCAGTATCACCACAAACACAGGAGTAACATGTTGCTTTATGACAACTGTGAAGTCATTACCCTATAGCAAATTTTCATCTCCATTATAATCTTGTGGGACCACCTTCCTATTTGCACATCCTTGACAGAAATGTCTTGCAGCACATACCTGTATGACTGTAGTATTTACAAAATGAATATGAATGGATACTTAGAAGAACCTTATAGCTTAGTAGGGAGAGATAAGATCTGTATGTGAGTTAATTCTAATGCAAGGTAGAAAATGATTACTATAAATTTAGAGAGAAAAGAGATTAGTTTAACTTTGAATATCTGATAAGATTTCATGATTTTGGGTCTGTTTTGGCTATTCAAAGATTTTTATTTTCTGATTCTTAAGCCATGGTTCACATTGTTGAGGTGTTGAACAAATGGCTCGTGGATAAGTAAAGTATTTTTATAAATTAAATTCTTGTAGAAATTTAAATTTTTTGTTTTATTGTCATAGTCTTAAAGTGTGTTTTTTGTTTGATTGTTTTTTCGCTTAAACAAAAACATTTATGTTTTATAGTCTAGAAGCTGGGAAGTCCCATGCCAAGGTTCACTTCCGGTGAGAGCCTGCTACCTGCTTTGTAGATGGCTGTCTTCTCTTTATATTCTTGCATGATGGAGAGCAGAGACCTAAAATGTAATTTTTGAATGAACATGAGAGTTCAAACTCCATAGCATGGCATACATAGTCACTTTTTTTAAGTTAAAAGTTTTCATTCATTTATTTATTTTAGAGAGGGAAAGGGAGAGAGAAAGCAAGGGAAAAAAACAATGTGTGGTGCCTCTAGAGTGTCCCTAACTGGGGACCTGGCCTGCAACTCAGGCAGTGCCCTGACTGGGAATCAAACCAGCGGCCCTTTGGTTTGTAGGCTGGTGCTCAATCCACTGTACCCCTTCCTACCATATTGGGCACTTCAGCCATACCATATGTGACCGTTGGAGATATGTATTCTAGTTCATGATTTCATTCATTTTTTGCCCTACATATAATGCCCTTTAACTCTGTCTTCTGTGTGGGTAATGAATATTTGTCCTTCAACATTATATTTCAGTACTTTCTCCCCTGAGGAGTCTTCCCTAAACAACATCATCCCTTCTTCTGTGCTTTCTCCACTTTCCTGTTAGAACCCATGCCATGCCTATCTTCTTTTTGCATATTTGTTTTTCAGGCTGATTTTAAATGATCTCTTCTTGACAAAAGCTATATAACCAATGCCTAAAACATAGTATATGTTCTTGAAATCATTGTTTGCTGACCAGTTAAGAATGATATACCAAAAGGCCTAGAAACTTGTCATCAATTTGATAGGGCTGCATATCTTTTACAAGTGTCTGCCCATGATCGTTGGCCATTCGCTTATGTGCTACTAGAAAAGAGACCCTGCTAAATGGTGGGTGTTGTACACACATCTGACTGTCTCAACAGCTGATACCGAATGTTTGGAAGTGACTATTCCCATACCTCCACTCTGTCTCCATCCTATTATGCGAGGAACTATTTTTTCTCTTTTTTTAGGGACTATTTCTTAACTCCCTGGGTATTTCTGTCAGTCACATAAGGGCTCAAGCAAAACACTGTACTTTATCATTCACTTGTCGAATTACCTATGACTTTATGGAATTCTTTTAACTTTTTATTCACAGGTAGAATATCTTACATGGAATTGTAGTGTTATTTTCATTACATACTACTCCTCTGCAGTGTATTCATCTTATGTATCCACTATATTGATAAGTATGCCTACTACAGCAAAGTATTGTAGAACACTCTCACAGCTTACTGGTTAGACAATCATATACTTTGCAGTGTTCTCCCTGATATTTCCAGTACCTACCTGGCACCATATAGTTATCGCAATATTGTTGACTATATTATTTCTTGAGCTACTAATAATGTAATGCCAGCAGCTAATCTCCTTTGGTGTTTGCACATAACACTGGGTACAAACAAGAAATTAGCTATTACTCTGAAGTGACAAAGTGGAGGGACTGTGTTTGGAGGGGAAAGGGAGTATTTCAGAACTTGACAAATAATTATATCCTGAAGATGTACTATATAAGGCTGAGCACCATAATATTGCATAACAAAGTTGTGTTGTAACCTTTTCTGAATTTTTATATGTTAGGAGGCATATTAATCATCAAATGTACACAGAAAATAGAAGTTATGGAGCATAGTATTGCTATAGAGATATGGGTAGCAGGTGGGGTATTGGGAGTTACAAGACAGAACCCTCCCAAAGAACTGGTTTCTTAGCTCTAGAGCCATTATGATGAGTCTTAGCACCACCACTTTGATCTTAATTAGACACCTGAGTTCTTGGTCTTTTTATTTTTGTTTATAAAACAATTTTGAAGATTTCTTTCAGTCCTAACCTTTCTGTGATTCTTACTGGAAATGTGATGTTGACCATCAGTCTATTTTTATATTTTAGGACCCAGAGGAAGTAGTACCAGTTGGCCAGAGAAGAGCCTGGTGTTGGTGCATGTGTTTCGGACTCGCATTTATGCTTGCAGGTGTCATTCTAGGAGGAGCATACCTGTACAAATATTTTGCACTTCAAGTAAGTGAGAAAATGCTGAGAACTTTTTTGCTTTTCCTTAGAAAGTTGGTCCTAACTTGCTCTAAGCGTACACTATTTTCTGTGAGTTTTTAGACAGAGTGGTGGTCCTATTTTGAAGCTGTGTTTAAAAGTCTCCTCAACCTGTTACTGACAGCCTTTTAGACAGAGGAATGCGCTGGAGTACTTCTCTCATCCTCTGTCAGGTATTAGTTTGTCCAAAGAATTGTGTGACTTCAGCAGAAATGTTGAAGTAACTTAAGATGGAGGTTATTTGAAACTTAGGTATTTAATAATAATTCTAGTGGGGTTAATTCAGATTTTTCTCTTGATCATAATTATGATCTCTGTTTTGTGATATATTTTTCTGGGCAATAATTCAGTAGGTTTTTTTTTTTTTTCTCCTTGGGGAATCTTGAGATATGAGCTTTATAACTGACTACCTCAAATGCTTTAATATTTTTTAAATTTAGAGAAAATGTTGGCAAATAGATTTTATTGAAATAATTTAAATAACTGATTTTGAACTATGCTGCCAGAGGATGTATAAATTTCATGTTCATTTTCTTTGTTTTTCAAGATGATGGTATGTTAATAGACATTACTGAAATACTACTTATCCTTGTTTAATGCAGTTTTTATGACATATATTTAATAAAGGAAATGTCATTTGTAGTTTTACTGTCCAGAGATATTTGCTGTCTTAATGTTTTGTTACATACTCCTGGTCTTTATTATATATGTATACTTTTTATAATCTTTATAATTTGGTTTAATGTGATATTTTCCACTTAATTGTGATATATTTTAAGGAAAAAACTAGACCTTTGTATACCTATAGAAATTTCAGAAAAATTATCTCTCGACTAATCTGAGAAAAATTATCGAATCAGTGAATCATATCTCAGGCGTTTTAAAATTGTGTTCTTTCAGAAGAAACATCCATAATGCCTATTGGTAGAAATAGTCCTGTGTTTCTTCAAATTTACTTGTCACTAGGTGGATAATTGCTTTTATATTCTATTTTTGTGCATCACAAAAAGGGGAAATCAGCTGCTTTTCTCCTTCTGAAGCTGTTTTTAATAATACTTCAAAACCTGATCTTAAAGAATGTGAATTCTGTAATTAAACTGTCTGACTTGTCATATAAAAGTAAGTTTGCAAGCAAACTACTATTTAGATAGAGGTGGCAGCTTACGTAATGCTTACATTTAAAAACTTGTCTCCCATTGAATTGCTGAAAACATGTTTAAACTCTCTGTAGCCAGATGATGTGTACTACTGTGGAATAAAGTACATCAAAGATGATGTCATCTTAAATGAGCCTTCTGCAGATGTCCCAGCCGCTCGTTACCAGACAATTGAGGAAAATATTAAGATCTTTGAGGAAGAAGAAGTTGAATTCATCAGCGTGCCTGTCCCAGAGTTTGCAGATAGTGATCCTGCCAACATTGTTCATGACTTTAACAAGGTGAGCAAGCTGTCCCAAACTGTAAAAAGAATGCAAGGCCTTTAATTTATTATGCTTTTATAGTTTTAATTTCTATATTTGCTAATTTATTCTGTTTAGAGTTTATTTCTTACTTAAAAAAATAAACTTGGTTTTCTTCTGTCCTACAAAAATAAACTGTCAATATTCAATGGGCTCGTTAATCTATTTTTAAGTTCTCATCCTACATTTCCCCCCAGCTAATGAAAATTGTTATGTAATGCAGAAAAGTTGATTTCCCAAATTCTCCACCTGGTTACAAAATTTTATCATTTTCTTCATCTATGTTTTTCACATTTGATTATTAACCCCTAGATACATAAGCTCTTATCTCGTAAAAATGAGGATTTCATCTGCATATCCACATAATTATCACATCTAAGAAAATTAACATGGTAGCATATATTATTTAATATTTAGTTGATATTTACCTTCTCCCAGTAATTTTTGTCTCAAGAATGTTTTGTTTTTTCAAACCAGGATTCAGAATTTCTCATGTTACTTGTACAGTTTATATCGGTATATGTTTGCCATTTTAAACATTCAGACATCACTGAAGTTAGCTTTGCAAACATTTTGTTCCTGATAAAATAATCTGATGAATGTTTATAAGCCAGTTTAAAAAGTTACTTCAAAGTAATAAACCTTGTCCAAAGCAAATAGTAAATAGTAATATCTAACACTTAACTGAGCTCTTAAAATCTAAGAGTTTATTTACATGGTTTAGTTAACTCATTTGAACCCTCAAAACCATCCCGTTGACAGTCTTTCTAACCAGGGTTTCTTACCTAATCACAAAAACACAGATAATCATTCAATTGACTATTAAGTCAATTCTCTAAGGATGGTATTAACTAATAGTATTCTAGATGCATAGGCGAGGAGTTTATTTTTACACACAGTGGATGCCTTGGAGGGCATTAGGGTTTATAAGTGAGGGAACTAACTAAATCTCTTAATCAGGTGATAGGTTATTTACAGTTAATTTTAATAGTTTATTATCATTTACTATAGAAACAAACCCCTGATAAGAATTTTACATTTTATTTATTTAATTTTAGAGATGGGGGAAGGAAGGGTGAAAGGGAAAGAAACATCAGTGTGCAAGAGATACATTAATCGGTTGCCTCTCACACGCCCCCAGCTGGGGACCTGGCCTGTAATCCAGGCATGTGACCTGACTGGAAATCGAGCCGGGGACCGTTCAGTTCGCAAGCTGGTGCTCAATTCACTGAGCCACACCAGCCAAGGCAGAATTTTACTTCTTAGTCGCAATAATTTTTCTTCTCCCATTACTACTTCCATTCCTATCCCAGCAAAGTCTTGATTTATTGATGTACAAGTGATTTACACATTCTAAAGCCAACCCATTCTAAAGGTAACAGATCGTTCTTTGAAAAGCCCAGTTCTTACAGCCTGTGTTATAAATATTAATCTAACAAAAATGCATCTTTTTCTTCCCAGAAACTCACAGCCTATTTAGATCTCAACCTGGATAAGTGCTATGTGATTCCTCTGAACACTTCCATTGTTATGCCACCCAGAAACCTGCTGGAGTTACTTATTAACATTAAGGTATAAAATTTTAAATACTTCTTATTAATGATGCTGCTATAGCATCTTGGAATTTTATTTTTTTTTATTTTTATTTTTTTAGAAACTAGCCCTATAGAAGCCCATTTTACTGGAAGTACAGCTAAGAGGAACTAGAACTCATAGTTTTAGATTTTTTTCCCCCTTTTAATTTTGAAATTAAAATATAATCTTTATATTTAAGCTTTCCTAAAGGGGCAGGTGATAAATAGGAGATTTTCAAAAAATAAGATTTTTAACAACTGTTCAATTCTGATGCCATAGACAATATGTAAACAAATGAGCATAACTGTCTTTCGATAAAACTTTATTTATTAAAACAGATAGTGGGCAGTAGTTTGCCAGCCTCTATTCCAGCTATAATCTCTAAAAATTTTGTTTATTTTCCTTGTCTGTTCAATGTAGGCCTTGAGATATTTATTTAATATGTTCTTTTCCAACTGTAGGCTGGAACCTATTTGCCTCAGTCATATCTGATTCATGAACACATGGTTATCACTGATCGCATTGAAAACGTTGACCACCTGGGTTCCTTTATTTATCGACTGTGCCATGACAAGGAAACTTATAAATTGCAACGCAGAGAAACCATTAAAGGTAATACTTTTTAAAGTGCTGGTAGAAAAGTTTGTTTTATTTCATTGCATTCAACTAGATTTAGATATAGGCTGGTTGTTGTCACCAATATGCTTGTCATGAGAGGGAAAAAAAAAATCTATTTTGTCCTTGTTATGTTTGTAGATTTGTGAAGAATCATCTTAACTCTAAATCTACTCTTCAGATAGAACAGGTGAATGTGACATGTCAATGCCTTGAGATGCTGGAGGGTTACTTTCCGTGTAGTCACCCAGTCCCACTTTCCATCCTACCCCTTTGGTACTGCAAGGATTCTTTTTATCCAGAGGGTCTCTGGAGAAGCTCGTCAGGTGTATGCTCAGGGATCTGGATTCTAAGCCCTCTCTTTGCCTTTTGGATCTCATTGAAGATAATCACAGTTAGGTTAATTACTAAGGAATTTGGCTGAAGAATTAAGAGCATTGACACAAGTAATATAGCTTTACCAAAATCACTTAATCTTTGCTTTCTCACCTGAAAAAATAAGGATGACAGTATCTTCCCATTTCCTTTGAAGACTATTAAAAAATTAAATGAAATTACATGTGACAGAATGTATGAAAGGAAGAAATGACATTCATATACACTATGGTGTGATTTCTTTGGAACTGCAGCATCCAGTAAAAGTGCTTTCCTGGCTTTTATTAATTAACACTTTTAATAATACTGTTCTCTTACCTCAGGCTGATGAGTCACCTGAAACCTCCCCCTTGATTCCTTACACTTTTAAATTATCTTAGTGGTTCACAATTTTTTTTTAAGTCAGACTGATGCATATAATGAAGTACTCTCTTTTTAGTGTGAAGTTTCAACAACTCACCACCATAGTCAAGATACATTTCAAAATTTATACATATGGCATTGTTATTGTTGCTAAGATCTCTTAAGACATTTAGTTCATATAAGAGGCAGATTATTTTCTTTAATGTTAAGAAATCAAGCTAGAAGTTAACGGAATATAGAGTAAAATATTTTCATGTCTAAATAATAGCAATAAGGATGAATATGTGTAATGATTACTAAAGAATCAGAAATTTAAAAACTTTCCCCTCCCAAACAGGTATTCAGAAACGTGAAGTCAGCGATTGTGTTACAATTCGGCATTTTGAAAACAAATTTGCTGTGGAAACTTTAATTTGTTCTTGAACAATCAAGGAAAACATGGAAAAATTTAATATCACAGCATAACCCTACCCTTTGTGTTTTGTGCAGTGATTATTTTTAAAAATCTTCTTTCATGTAAGTAGCAATCCAGGGCTTCACTATCTTTTCATCTCATTAATTCAATTAAAACCATTTCCTCTTTAAAATCTTTTCTTCTTTCCAAGTGTGGTGTCTTTTATCTTTGAATTGGTAGTTGTATAAAGTCATAGATAGTAGTATACTTCACCATATATCTTAGGTATAAAATTTTATGTTTTAATTATGCATTTTCCAGAGAATAATCATATAAATGCATACAGAAAGATAGACCACTGTGACCTATTTGTATTTGTTAGTTGCCCTGCTATTTAGTTGTTATAGAGCATTTGAGCACACAATTTAATTTTTCTCTAAAGTATGCAGTATTTTCAGTGTCATATTTAACTATTTAGAGTATGAGTTCCATCTCTACGTTTTAATATCCTAAGCATCTGCTGTAATAAAATTTTAGAAATGTTTGGAATTTAAAAAATAACTTGTTACTAATTTGTATAACCCGTATCTGTGCAGTGGAATATAAATATCACAAAGTTGTTTGACTAAAGTCCTGTGTGTTGTTTTTATCATGTAATAAAGCCACAGAGTAATTTGGTTCTTCATATCTTAAGATATAATCATGTAAAGGAAGAAACTTTTTTAAAGATCTAGTTTTCTATATATAGTGAGTAAAATCAGATTTAACAAAAAGAGTAAGCTTCCTAAATAACTATATACTTCATGAATACTGTTAAAGTAACATCTAAGACCCAACTTTAAAAGATGCAGTTTTATACATTTTAAAATAATGTTTTTGTATTTAATGGAAGGGCTATTATTAAATCTAAAGTTTCCAAGTAGCATAAAATACAGTGCTTCTCTGAGAATGTCTCCCCACAAGTAGAATGTTTTGAGTTGTGGTGGTGATTTTTATTATATCTAAGGTTGCTTTTTATGCAAAATAATTCAGAATCCGCCACCATTTGAAATACCTAAGAATAACTTTGTTGCAGATATCCAAGACAAAAAAATTATTTCTGAATTCAGGAAGTCAGAATTTTTAAAGTCTCACAAACCCTTAAAAGACTTGGTCTAGAAACCAATTCTACTCCTAAAGAATGTTATTTGATTCCTGGCTCTTGGTTTCATTTCAGTAATATTATAAGAGCTTTAGACTAGCCAGTCAGATATTCAGGGATTGGGATTTTATTTTAGAAGAGAGTATGTTCTGATAAATGGAAGTTGCTTTTTCCTGCCTTCTAGGCTATAAAATTTCATGGTATTTTAGGAGGCTATGAACATTTATGAGCACATTTGTTTATTCAGCAAATACTTACTGAGCATCCATTATATGCCTGGCACATGAAGTGTTAAGCTTTGAAGATAGATCTATGAAGAAGAAAGACTGCTACTGCCTCACTGGACACTCACAAAGTGGTGAAAGGGACTGATGAATAACAAACTAATTAGTACACAGTTGTGATTAGTACTATAATAGGGAAAAACACGTTCAGGACTTGGGTGAGCAATGAGGAGGGACAGTGAGATTTTTAGATGTAAAATGCATGAGACCAGATCATGGTGGACTGTGTATGCTGTGCTGAGGACGTCATTCAGTAGGTCATAGGGCCACTATTAAATGTTTGTATTTTGGAAGGAGTGTTTTAGTTTGTTTCCCACTGATAATACATATTTAATAATGCTGTATTAGTTAGGATAGATGAACTGCTATAACAATTGCAACATCTCAGTGGCTCTATCATATTGCAGTGTGGCAGGCTCCAGGTTCCCAGGGATTTAGACTTCTCCACTTTGTGACAGTGCCAGCTTTTAATCTCCAAACTTGCTCTGGAAGGAGATGAGCTGGAATTATGGCCAGGCCTGACAGGCATACATCACTTCTCCCCTTTTCCATCAGCCAGTGCTTAGCCAAACAATTCCCAACTTACGGTAAGGGAGATGGGGAAATGTAATCATCGTATGTGTTAGGAAGAGAACCCAAATGATTTGATGAACAAATAGCATTGTTTTTGCTGCAAACAGACATTATGAATGAATGAAGGAATGAATGAATGAATGATAAAATAACTTGGAAATAAAGATCAGCCATAATTCCCTCACCCAGAAAAAAAATCACAAGATTTTAAGTAAGTGTGTTTAATAATTCATATTTAAATATTACTATAATAGCAATACACTCTTGGTAGATTTGGAAAAAGAAAGAAAATTATATATTCGTTACCACCAACTCATTGTTTTTTGTTGTGATTTTGGTATATACACTTGATTTTTTCTGTGTCTTTATATTTAAAGTGGGTTTCTTACAGAAAAACATGTAATTGGATTGTGCTTTTTTTTTTTTTTTGGTATATTTTATTGTTTATATTGTTACAATAGATTCAATTTTTTTAAGTATATTTCACTAATTATATTGATACAATAGTTCCAATTGTTTCTCCTTTGCTCCCCTCTGCCCAGAACCACCCCTCTCCCCCCGCCCCCAGTCCATGCCTATGGGTCGTACGTACATATTCTCTGGCTTCGCCCTTTCCTATATTATTCCCTTTTTTAAAAAATAAATAATTAATTTTTTTAACAATAAAAAATAACAATCCCTTCTTCTCAGACTTAAGACCCTTTATAATCTTATAAAGGACAATGGGAGAAGGTCTCGAGCTTCTCTAGCTGCTTCAAGCTGGACATGGTCGTCGTCCTACCTACCCTTGGGTCCAGAAATCCCTAATAATAGTGGGAGTGTGGAGGGGAGGGTGGCCTTCCCAAATGGGGAAGGATCGTGCAGACTCCAGGTCAGTTGGCTGTCCCCGGACAACGGCATGCTTGGTTTAACAGGCTGGCATCCTTGTTGTGTTCTGGGGGCAACAGATTTGGCGAAAAGGGTTAAAAGACATCATTCATGGATTGTTTTTTGAATCACTAACAATCTCAGTCTTTTTTTTTAAAGTATATTTTATTATGTTGTTATAGTAGTCCCAATTGTTTCCCCTTTGATCCCCTCCACCCAGTTACCCCCCTTCTTTCCAGCAATCCCACCCCCCTTAGTTTATGTCCATGGGTCATATATTTTAGTTCTTTACCTTCACCCTTTCCTATGTTATTCTTAACTTCCTCCTGTCTATTTTGTACCAACCAATTATGCTTCTTAATCCCTGCACCATTACCCCTTTCTCACCCTGCCCCCTCCCAGTTGATCCCCGTATCTATGATTCTGCTCCTATTCTGGTTTGCTCAGTTGGGTTTTGTTTTTATTTTTTAGGTTCACTTGTTGATAGGTGAGAATTTGTTATCATTTTAATGTTCATAGTTTTGACCTTTTTCTTAAATAAGTCCCTTTAACATTTCATATAATAATGGCTTGGTGATGAGGAACTCCTTTAACTTTACCTTGTCTGGGAAGCACTTCATCTGCCCTTCCATTCTAAATGATAGCTTTTGCTGGATAGAGAAATCTTGGTTAGTTCCTTGCTTTTCATTACCTTTAATACTTCTTTCCAATCCCTTCTTGCCTGCAAAGTTTCTTTTGAGAAATAGGCTGATAGTCTTATAGGCACCTCTTTGTAGGTAACTCTCTGCTTTTCTCTTGCTGTTTTTAAGATTCTCTATCTTTCACCTTTGGCATTTTCTTGGTGTGGTCTTCCATGAGTCTAGCTTGTTAGGGACTCTCTGTACTTCCTGGACTTGTATGTCTATTTCCTTCTCCAAATTTGGGGATTTTTCCTTCATAATTTTTTTATTTAAGCTTTCAAGTTTTTGCTCTTCCCCTTCTTTCTGGCACCTCTATGATTTGGATGTTTGTATGTTTAAAGTTGTCGCAGAGGTTCCTAAGCCTCTTCTAGTTTTTTTCAATTTTTGTTTCCTCATTCTGTACTGGTTGACTTTTTTTCTTTCTTATGTTCCCAATCATTTATTTTAATCCTAATTTCTATCTCTTCACCATTGGTTTTGTATTGATTTTCCTTTATTTCATTTACCATAGCCTTCACTTATTTTATTTCCTTATGTTTTTGCTGTACTTAAGCATATCTGTCAAGCCTGATAGCATTTTTATCACCAGTGTTTTGGACTCTACACCTGTTAGGTTAGCTGTCTACTCGTTTGTTAGGTTGCTTATCTCCTCGTCGCTTAGTTCTCCCACTGGAACCTTTATCTGTTCCCCCTTTTGGGCCATACTTCTCTGTCTTCTCCTCTTGACACACTCCTGTGTTTTTTGCCTCTGTGTCTTAGGTGGAGCTGTCACACCTGTTGTGTTGTAAGGGGCGTAGCCTTAGATATTGGTCAGTACAGAGCGACCCGTTTCACCACGTTGTAACGCTGTGTGGGGGAGGGGTCTGAGAGGGAATAATACTACTTGCTCAGCACTCGCCCCTTTTCCAGGCACTTCTCCCACTTTTGTACGGGACTGGCGTATCTCTAGCTGTTGTCTTGGTCATCGTTCCCAGAGTGGGTGGGTCTGCG
The DNA here is from genome assembly GCF_987537825.1 of Furipterus horrens. NCBI lineage: Eukaryota > Metazoa > Chordata > Mammalia > Chiroptera > Furipteridae > Furipterus > Furipterus horrens. Next base: position 49,361,162 of record NW_028327182.1, read on the forward strand.
GATGTTCTAGGATTGTGGGGGCCCTTTAAACAAGCAAACACTGCTGAGAGACCAGCAATTTCTACCTCTGCCCCAACTCCCACTGGTTTGCAAATCAGAAGCAATGAGGCTTTATTTTCCCTGGCACTGAGACCTTGAGCTGTGCAGTCTGATCTCATGCTGGAAGCGCTCCCCAGGTGTGTCCCCCCGACTTTTTAAAACGTGACTGCACTTCTCTCTGGCCTGCCGCTGCAGCTGCTGCTACTCCTGCCACACTGTGTCGTCTCCTCCCTGGCTCCTACCCTCCTACCTGTCTGGATGAGTATTTCTTTATTTCTTCGTTTGTTGGCCTTCCATGCAGCTTGATTTTCTGGAACTTCTGGTTGTTTCTAGTTTTGAGGTAGTTGTATTTCTTCTTAGTTGTGGAGGGATACTCAGCGTGTCTGTCTAAGCCTCCATCTTGTCCAGAAGCCCAACGATCTCAGTCTTAATTGGTGCATTTAGACCACTGATATTCGAAGTGATTTATTGATATATAGTTGGACTCATGTTTACTTTATTATCATTTTCTGTTTATTGATCTTTTTTTCTTTTTGTCTTTCAGTCTTTTTCTGCCTTTTGTGGTTCTAATTTCGCAGTTTATATGATTTTATTTTTTCTCTTAATATATCAATTATACTTTTTTAAGAACCTTTTTTTTTTAGCGGTTTTCCTAGAGTTCGCAATATATGTTTACAGCTAACCCAGTTCACTTTCAGACTAACACTAAACCATTTCATGGATAGTGTGAGTACCTTATAATAACGATAATCCTAATTCCTTTCTCCTGTGCTTTGTATCAGTGCCATCACTTAATTCATACATATACAAGCTTATGCCCTATAAAATATATATGTAATCAAATTATGTATATCTACATTAAGATATATACATTGTTGCTATTATAATTTTTATGTTTTATTGGGTCAATTAATGAAAAGAAAATGTTTTATTTTACCTTGTTTATTCCTTCTTCAATGCTCTTCCTTTCTTTTTGTAGATCTTAGTTTCTGACATTGTTTTTTCCCTTCTCTCCAAAAAACTTCTCTTAATATTTCTTAACAGCCATGTCTATTGGTAACAGATCCCATCATGTTTTGTCTGGGAAAGTATTTCTTCTTCACTTTTGAAGGATAATTTCGCAGGATACAGAATTCTAAGTCATGTTTTTGTTTCGTTTTGTTTTGTTTTTCATCAACACTTAAATTTCACTCCACTCTGTTCTTGCTTGCATGCTTTCAGAGAAGTTGAATATAATTTTATTCTTGTTTCTTTATCGGTAAGGTGTTTCTTTTCCCCTCTGGCTTCTTACAGGATTTTTTCTTAATCTTTAATTTTTTTGTAATTTAAAAGTACCTGCTCCTGTGAGTCTCTGCTCTGGTAAGCAGTGACTCCCTGTACTCTCCTGACTGTATCTCTGATTTTGGAGGCAGCTATTTGTCCCAGGTCCTCCCTTCTCTTATGGATCCAGTAAGAGTTGATTTTTCAGGTGGTTCAGCTTTTTACTTGTTAGGGCAGAGTGGGAACTTCTAAGCTCCTTATACTTGAAACCCTTATATCTTTTTAAAAATATCATTTATCATCTATTATGTCAAATAAGACTTTATTCCTTATATATTTGTTTTTCTTCATACATATGTATGTACACACAACTTACACAGGCCCTTGTCTTCTCATACTCCCAGTGTAGCAACAGCAAAAATTTTACTTAAGTCAGTCATCAGAATTTATATTACTATGATGATATTCAGCTCAAAGCTAAGAAGCGGTATTATGGTACCCCTTTTTTAGATTAATTACCTTTTTTACTTTAATAATCTCTAATAAATTGAATCATAAATTCTAATCTTCTCTGTTAGAGAAGACATGTGTTCACTAGTTTTTTCTTCCCCAATACTGACATATGCCAATTGCTCTCTCTTATTTTTCTTTTTTGTAGACTTCCTATACAGTTCTCAGTACTGCTTCACTCTGAACTAAAAGCTTTTATATGTCATTTTGGCTTTTTACCACTTTCCCCAGGTGTCTGTTTACTAGATCCAGTATTTATGTGTGAGTGTGTGTGTGTTCACGGAGTTGGATTGGTATAATTTTCAGTTGGCTTCCTCAGACAGTGTTTTCTTGGTATTTACATGATAATTCAGATTTCCAGTCTGAATATGGAAAATTTCTACTTTGAATATGTATGACACATTTTTTTATTTTAGAATTTTTTAAAAGATTTTATTTTTAGAGAGGAAAGGGGAGGAAGAAAGAGAGGGAGAGAAACATCAGTGCATGAGAGAGAAACATCAGTTGGTCTCTTGCATGCACCCCAACTAGTGACCAGGCCCACAACCCAGGCACATGCCCTATGTCTTTTTACTTCATGATGATACACTTCGTAAGTTTTCAGTTTGTGAAATGTTCTTATTTCTTCAATTTATTTTTCCATTCATTCTTTCTGGAATTTTTATTAGTCTTTTGGACCTCCTAGATTGATTTTCAATGCATCTTTGCTTGACTCTCTTCATACCTGCTTTACTGTTCTTTATGGAGATTTCATTGATTTCACTTCTCAGAGTTTTTTCTCTTCAGTTCTCTGTTTCTGAATATTAGTGTTTGTTTTGTTGTTGTTACTAATTCCTATTAGTATCCACAGGTCTTTTTCTGGAGTCCCTACATCACTGGAAACAAATTTTTGATTCTGCCTTTTGACATTTTCAGCTGGAATTTTTATCCTCTTATCCCAGCTACCAGCCTGGGTAGATATAGGATGTTCTCATGCCCTTACCTGTCCAGAGGCGGATTTAACGGCGAGTGCCCCAGGCGTGCACCATGGGCCCCGACTTATGAAGGGCCCAGCAAAACCAATGTATTTTTATTTTCCCTGTCTCTCTTTTTTAAGGGTCCCAATATTTTCTGTGCCTAGGGCCTCCACCGACCTTAATCTGCCTCTGTACCTGTCTGGCAACCTTTTCAATCACTTTTCTCTACCTTGCCAGCATGGACTTCTTTCCCCAGCACCCTTGAATTATTAGGCCTTAAAGTTTATTGATGCTAGTAATTGAAATGACTACTTAAATTCAAAAGACAACATAATGGTTTCATTAGAATTTTTCACAATTTTAGTATAATCATACTATAAAACACTTATTCCAAAAATTTACAGTAATTGATTAAACCAGAGTGGTCTAATGTGGTACCCATGATTTTACTTCACTTCCACCACTAGTAAGACAATTTCCCTTATTAAGAGTCAGTAGAATAGAGGTGCCCTTCTCACCCAAACCTTGTTTGATGTCTCTCAGGAATTTTGGAACTTCAACTGAGATCCTGGGGTACACCCTTTGAATTCATATGCCATGCCCGAGAGTGCAGTCTCAGTGTGGCCATGGTCTAGAGTGTAGAAATGAAAGATGATTAGGAATCTGGCAGGCAGAGAGGACTGCTCCGTTACCGAGTAGGTGGGGACAGAGGAGGAGGCTCCCGGTCTCAGCGGTGAGTGAAAGGCAGGAATCCATCTTGGACCCCCACCCCCGCAGAAAACGCCACAGCGTGGTGAGAAGGGTCACCCAGTTGTGATGAGTGCATAGGGTTCCGCCCCGTATAGCGTAGGAGGTGTGACCGCCCCACCCAGGAAGCAAAGGTAAACACAAAACTGTCAGGCTGGCATAGATCATGATAAAGATGCCGGTGATGCAGCCACCTGGGGCAAATAGGTTAATAACCTGGGAATTATTTCCTAAAACAATGTCAGGTAGGTGCAATTGCATTCAGTTTTCTACCATCTTGTATTGAATCAAGTCTTATTTAAAGCTTCATCCTTAAATTTCAGATTTGAAAGAGACCTCAAGGGTCATTATTCCACTTTTCCCCCATCCAATTTTACATAGATTTTCAGCAGTCAAAATTAAATTCATTCTTGGTGCGTTGATGTATCTTTGATTCCATGATCTTGGTTGTAGACTTACTACATGCACCCATTTATTATTTCAAACATTTATAATAATTGTATTGTTGAGTACTTACTATATGCCAGGCCAGAGCTCAGCTCTTTATCTATATCTATTACTCAGCTATACTTCCTTAAGGTACTCCATCTTGTGTATGTGTGTATTTACTAAGAGATCTCTAATCCAGTTCCTTTCCAGCAACATTCTATTCCTGTTGCACTGGTTGAGAAAAGCACAGAAGTCAGAAGATTAAAATCTTTGGCAAGTTATTCGGGCTCTGAGCATGACATGAGTGAGAATCTTGGTCTCAAAAGGTGACAGAAGATGAAATAAAATAATGTATATTAAAGTGTTTTGTACAGCTCTGGAAAGTTGTGGACAATTAATGCTTTTTTGGACCCTCTCGCTGCTATCTATTAACAAGTAAACACATCTCACTTTTTAATGCAGAGTTTTGTTTCTGCTTTCTCTTTATTCCTTTCAGTCCCCACATTCATGATTACTGAGTGGGATACAAACAAACAAACCCCTGCCTCCCAAAAAACCCAGTGTTCTAAATGATATTTATCTAAGTAGCAGTGGGACTGTAGAATGTAAAGAAACTCAAAGACAGTTTGATAATATATACGAAAAGGAAATGGATTATTGGCATGAAAAGGTCCCAGTTCCACATTTGCATGTCATGAGATCATACTGGCTGAGTCTGTTAAGAGTTAGTAGCTACCCCCTCCTCTGCCTAGTGAAAGATTTTGTTGCCCAGAATTGGTTGTTGGACACCAATCTTCACATGCTTGACTCTTTGAGACTTAGTTTTCTAGATAGAGACTTCATATGTATCTTTATAAAAAGGACAACGTCTCATCTCCACAAAACTGGAGTTCAGTTTGTTAAATGTTTCTTTCAAAGTCTTTCAATGTACAACATGAGGAAGAAGCACAGTTTAGTCTTAATTCTCTTACTGTTGATCATTGTTAGCCTTTAATTTATTGAGAAAATATGATTCATGATTCAAGATTTTTTATTTTATTTTATTTTTTGTAGATCCTACTCTTAATTCTTCCACCCTATTACAGATTAGTCATGAGAAGCAGAATGAGTGGGAGAGGGCCCTTGAGTGCTCACAGTCCATTCCTAAATTGCAAAAAACAAGGTAGTCCTAGCTCTCCTGGTTACATTTGTAAATAATTTGATAGGGTTTCTATATTCATATTTTAAACTTTAGGTTTTTGTAAAAATCAAATAATGCAGTTGATGATATAAAGTGAATGTTTCCCTCTTTATACACCATCCTCTCCAAGTCCCATACTCCAAGGGAGACCATTGTTAACAGTTTAATGTATATCATAATTTTTGACGAGCTGGTTTTTGTCTTACTGAGTAAAAAGGTAAATACCTTCCTCTGGTCAGATAATGGGAGTATGTTTAGGAAGAACCAGAAACCTCACATTCTTCAGTCACCAAGTCCTCTGCCTCCCAGCACATTTACCTGTCATGGCTTAACCCATTTCACAACATCCACTTCACCCCTACAATTCATTCTTCACACTTAAGTCAACAATCTTTCAAAACACGAATTTGATGTTTTCGTTATCACACCTCCTGGTTAAAACATTTTCAGGGCCCTGACTAGTGTGGCTCAGTGGGTTGGGCATCATCCTGCAAAGCAAAAGGTCACCAGTTCAGTTCCCTGTCAGGGCACGTGCCTGGTTTACAAGCCAGGTCCCCAGTTGGGAGCATGAGAGGCAACTGACATTTCTCTTCCACATAGATGTTTCTCTCCCTTTCTGCTCCTCTCTAGAAATGGAGAGAGAAGATCTAAAATATTTTTTACAAAAGAACATTTTCAGGGCTTCTCCTGGCTCTTGGGATAAAGACCAAAATAGTTAATGCTGCATGATCCAGTCTCAACCCACGTCTGCAACCTGATGTTAATCACACCACCCTTTGCTCTTTGCATCTTGCCACACTGGCCATTTTACTGTTTCACAGTAAATACTGTTTATTGTCCCTTCATCTGTTCTCCATTATGCCATTTTACATAGCTTGTAATCAACCTCCAGAATTCAGTTCAGATTTTCCTTTAAGGGAAACCTTTCCTGAAGTATTAGGAAAGTTTCTTCTGTTTCACAATTTCATAATGTCATGTATTTCTCTTTTGTGATATTGAATACGATTAAAACTTTATATTTTATCGTTGTTGCTTGTTTGGTTAATATATTTCCCCTGCTAGGTTCTTCAGTATCCTTGATAGGGTGCCTGGCACCTAGTTGGAGCTCATAATTGAGTGACTAAATCATTCCTCTGTACCACCTTATCTGTATACTGGATAATATAACATTTCCCAGCCAATTGTCTGAATGTCTCTTCCAAAATCTATGCTGGCTTTCTCATCAAATTTGTTCGCTCTGAATCTGAGTAAGATGCCCTAAATAGAAATTTGATTGTCTTTTATTATAAAATTCTATTATTGTATTCTGCTGTACTTAGGAAAAAGTTTCTTCCAAGCCTTAAATTTCTCTCACTAGACTTTCACCACTTTACTGTTTTTGCTTTAACCTCTTCTTTGTATTTTGACCTTCATATAAGCTGTTGGCACTGGCTGAAACAGTTTTCTCTCTCCCCTCCATCCATATGCACACAGAAAAGCATGTAGTTAACTCCTATTCATCTTTCAGATCTCAGTTTAAAAGTTGCCTCATAGAGTCCATCATAGGTCTTTATTAATCTGTCCTCCTGAAATCTTCCACTAAACAGTGATTTTCAATTGGTGTGCCACAAGATTTTTTAAAACATGCAATACCTGACTACTTAGTCAGGGCCCTGACTTCTTTTCCCTTAGACTGTCAAATAAATGACAATAGCCAACACAGCAATAGCCGTCTGATGTGAATGAATCAAAATTACACTTATTTTTTTAGTCAGATTAGCAAAAATTAATTTTTTGATGTGCCACAGAATTTTAGTAATTAGTTTATGTGTGCCATGAGATGAAAAGGTTGAAAATTGCTGCACTAGACTTATTAGTAACACTTAGCACTGTGTCTCCTCCACTTGGCACATAATAGGTCTTAATACTGAATGAAGAAATAAATTCTTGGTCAATTGTAGATAGGAAGAAAAATTCAAGATCAACTTCATTAAAACCGAAGTTTTTATTTTTAATTTTTTTAATTCTTTATTTTTTAAATTATATTTTATTGATTATATTGTTACAATAGTTCCAATTTTTTCCCCTTTGCTCCCCTCCACCCAGCTTCCCCCTTCCCCTAGCAATCCACCCCCCAAGTCCATGCCCAGGTTCATACATACAAGCTCTCCCACTTCACCCTTTCATATATTCTTTTCTTTTAATAAATGATTAATTATTTTAACAAAAAATAACAATCCCTCCCTCTCAGACTTGAGACCCTTTATAATCTTATAAAGGACAATGGGAGAAGGTCTCGAGCTCATCTAGCTACTTCAAGCTGCACATGGTCCTCATCCTATCTACCCTTGGGTCCAGAAATCCGTAATAAGAGTGGGGTGTGGAGGGGAAAGTGGCCTTCCCACATGGGGAAGGATCGTGCAGACTCCAGGTCAGTTGGCTGTCCCCAGACAACGGCATGCTTGGTTTAACATCCTGGCATCCTTGTATTCTGGGGGCAACAGATCTGGCAAAAGGGTTAAAAGATATCATTCAATCCATAACCACTAGATAACAGAAGGCAGGTATTAATTTTTCAATGTCCCACATTAGGGGAAAAAAGGGCTTCTTTGGAGGAAGGTGTGCCAGGCACGTCTCACTTGTCCAAAACCCTTTTGCCCATTATACTTAGTTTGGGCTCAGGGAAATATTTTAGGTCCCCCCCCCCCGCTCGGACCTCTGGGGCCCTTTCTGTCCAAGCCATTAGGATAGAAAAGAGAAACCAGTTTTAAAGTGAAGCCCACAGACCACCCCATTCTTCACCAACCCAGCCACTTAGTTCAGCCAAACCATTGAGTCTCAGGAGGCAGCAATGCAGACAGGATTAAGTAAGGTTTATACGTACAGACAATCACTCAGGTAATGAGATCATAGGCTTATGCCCTTTGAAAACAGAAAACATTAATTTATGTAACATAACCCACATACAAGTCTCTAAATCTGTAGGACTGTCTTATCGGAAAGACATCCAGTTGCAAGGCATTTGACATTCTTCTTGCCTGTAAATTAAACATCTTTGATGATACCACAGACATAGTTTAAGTTTCAAATGAAAAACATTTTAAATGAAAAGAAACTATAAAGACTGTTAGCTGCATTACTTTACAGTCTACCACTGATCATTGTGATTTTCCTGAATAACAATTTTTTTCCCTGAAATTACCCTCCTTGTCGTTAAAGGGACTGCATTAAGTCCATTTTTAATTTATCCTGTTCATTTACAAAAACACAACAAGAGCAGCAAACGATCACTTATGATCTTTAGTTCTGCTTTGCTGAAATTTACGCAAGGAACATTTAGGGTGACCTTCAGTCTGCCGTTTAGGGCACAGAGGCTGAGCCACATACTTGCCATTCAGCCTTGCCTGTGCACACCTGTATTTTCCAAGTCCTTCTTGTTTTCCATTGTGCCTTAAGGTCCCCTCTAGCTATCTTTCAGGAAAACAACCTTCATTCCTTCCCTGGAAAGATTGCTGTGGACCACACAACCAATCAAGGTACCAGGCCTTTTATCTCATGGGCTTTTTTTTAACCTTCGAAAGTCATTCCCAGTTCCTCAGGGCTTTTTGGTAAAAACCGGAGCCCAAGCATGTCTCCTTTAGGCATGACATTCCAGTCAACATCTTGGTCAAAAAAATCCTCTATTAAAAACTGGTCTTATTAGTTTTATGCAAAGAAACATGTCATTACTTACTTCTTTAGATTGCCAAACTCTGGAGGGATCAGATAGGGAGAAAAATATACAGTGTGAAGGAAAATCCTTGTCCTTCTAATATTTACTGAACTTGTATTTCCATTCTTTATATTTTTATTTTTTCCCCCACTAAACATTTTTTTGTTTCTTTTTCCATTACAGTTGCCCCACTTTTTCCCCCCTCTTGCTTCCCTGCACCCTGTCCCTCTCTTCCCCCACATTCAGCCCCCACTCAGTTGTCCATGTCCATGTGTCATCCATACATGTTCCTTGACTAGACCCTTCCCCTTCTTACCCCCTTCTGTCCCTCCCTCCTCCACCCTTGTTACTGTTAGTCTACTCCTTGTTTTCGCCCTGGCTGGTTTAGCTCAGTGGATTGAGCGTCGGCCTGCGAGGTAAGTGTTGCTGGTTCGATCTTCCAGTCAGGGTACATCAGAGAAGGAAAACTCTGACTCCAAAAAACCTCCGCTGCCTTGCGGCATACCTCTTCAGGGGAAAGGCTAAGGGAGTAAACCCCGACAGAAAATCCGGAGCCGGAGTCCCTAAGGCGGTTCGACGTTGTAGTCAACACCGGCAACTCCTGCGGCGCACCTGAACCCAAGCTGTATTGACTCCGTCTTTCCCTTGGATCCTTCAGCTGCGAAGAGAGGGGGGGTCTGCTGCATGGGCAACAGCAGACCCTCCATATCACCCTGCCCAGGCTCTGTAGCTTCAGCGTCATCGCAAGATGTCGATTCAACATGGGAGGAGACAGATACCATGTCACTCCCGAGTCGGACTGCACAGCCATTCTCGGCGGTGCAGATAGACTCTTAAGAAGCTACACCATCGTCTCTCGAGACGGACGGCTGCCGACGACTCCTTGTTTACATACCTCTGGTTCACTTTTACTCATTTGTTTGTGTTGTTCATTAGTTTCCTTTAATAGGTGATAGCATAAGGTATTTTTCTTTCGTTGCTTGTCTTATTTCACTAAGCATAATTCTCTCTAGTTCCATCCAAGTTGTTGCAAATGGTAGAAGTTCCTTCTTTCTTTCTGCTACATAGTACTCCATTGTGTAAATGTACCACAGTTTTTTGATCCACTCATCTACAGATGGGCACTTAGGTTGTTTCCAGCATTTGGCTATTGTAAATAGTGCTGCTATGAACATAGGGGTGCATAGGTTCTTTTGAATTGGTGTTTCAGGATTTTTCGGATATAATCCTAGCAATGGAATTGCTGCTTCAAAAGGCAGTTCCATTTTTAGTTTTTTGAGGGAATTCCAAACTTTTTCATAGTGGCTGCTCCAGCCTGCATTCCCACCAGCAATGCACCAGGGTTCCCAATTTTCCGCATTTTCTCCAGCACAAGTTGTTTGTTGATTTGTTGATGATGGCCATTCTGACTGGTGTGAAGTGGTATCTCATTGTGGTTTTTATTTGCATCTCTCTGATAGCTAGTGATGTTGAGCATTCTTTCATATGTCTATGGACCCTCTTTATGTTCTCTTTGGAAAAGTGTTTGTTCAGGTCCTTTGCCCATTTTTTAATTGGGTTGTCTGTCTTCTTGGTGTTGAGTTGTATGAGTTCTTTATATATTTTAGAGATCAATCCCTTGTCTGAGATATCATTGGCAAATATATTTTCCCACATGGTTGGTTTCCTTTTCATTTTGCTGATGTTTCTTTAGCTGAGCAGAGACTTTTTAGTTTTATGTAGTCCCATTTGTTTATTCTTTCTTTTATTTCCCTTGCCTTAGGAGATATATCAGTGAAAATGTTGCTATGTGGGATAACTGAAATTTTCCTGCCTATTTTTTCCTCTAGGACTCTTACGGTGTCACAACTTACATTTAAGTCTTTGATCCATTTTGAGTTTATTCTGGTGTATGGTGTAAGTTGGTGGTCTAGTTTCACTTTTTTGCATACCCCTATCCAATTCTACAAACACCATTTGTTGAAGAGGCTCTTTTCACTCCACTTAATGTTCCTTCCCCCTTTGTCAAGTATTAGTTGGCCATATAGACCTGGGTTTATTTCTGGGCTCTCTGTTTTGTTCCATTGATCTATATGTCTGTTCTTATGCCAGTACCAGACTGTTTTGATTACCGTGGCCTTGTAATATAGTTCGATGTCAGATATTGTGATTTCTCCTACTTTGTTCTTCTTCCTCAAGATTGCTGTGGCTATTCGAGCTCTTTTTGGTTCCATATAAATTTTTGAAGTATTTGTTCTATGTCTGTGAAATATGTTGCTGGTATTTTAATAGGGATTGCATTGAATCTATAAATTTCTTTGGGTAGTATGGACATTTTAATGATATTGATTCTTCCCATCCATGAGCATGGTATATGCTTTCATTTATTTGTATCTTCCTTAATTTCTTTCTTCAATGTTGCATAATTTTCATTGTACAGGTCTTTTATCTCTTTGGTTAAGTTTATTCCTAGGTACTTTGTTTTTTTTATTGCTATGGTAAATGGGATTTTTCTTTTAGTTTCTATCTCTGAGATTTTATTGTTGGTGTACAGAAATGCCTTCTATTTCTGCATACTGACTTTGTATCCTGCTGTTTTGCCTAATTCACTTATAATGTTGAGTAGTTTTTTTGTTGAGTCTATAGGGTTTTCTATGTATACTATCATGCCATCTGCAAATAATGACAGTTTTACTTTCCTCTTTTCCAATTTGGATGCCTTTTATTTCTCTTTCTTGTCTGATTGCTGTGGCTAGAACTTCCAAGACTATGTTGAATAGGAGTGGAGAGAGTGGACATCCTTGTCTTGTTCCTGACCTCAGGGGGAATGCTCTCAGTTTTTACCCATTAAGTATGATGTTGACTTCAGGTTTCTCGTATATGGCCTTTATTATGTTGAGGTATGCCCCCTCTATTCCCATTTTGCTGATAGTTTTCATCATAAATGGGTGTTGTACTTTATCAAATGCTTTTTCAACGTCTATTGATATTACCATATGGTTTTTTTTCTTCATTTTTTTTATGTGGTGTGTTACACTTATTGATTTGCGAATATTAAACCATTCTTGCATCCCTGGGTTGAATTCCACTTGATCATGGTGTATGATCTTTCTAATGTGTTGCTGGATCCGGTTTGCCAATATTTTGTTGAGGATTTTAGCATCTATGTTCATCAGCGATATTGGCCTGTAGTTTTCTTTCTTTGTTGTGTCTTGACCTGGTTTTGGAATTAGGGTAATACTGGCTTTATAGAAAGAGTTTGGGAGTCTTCCCTCTTCTTGTATCTTTTGGAATAATCTGAGGAGAATAGGAGTTAGTTCTTTCCTAAGTGTTTTGTAGAATTCACCTGTGAAGCCATCCTGTCCATGGCTTTTGTGTGCTGGGAGTTTTTTGATTACTGCTTCAATTTCACTAGTTGTTATTGGTCTATTCAGTCTTTCTGCTTTTTCTTGATTCAGTATTGGAAGACTATATGTTTCCAGGAATTTGTCCATTTCCTCTAGCTTGTCAAATTTCTTCCATAAAGTTTTTAGTAATAATTTCTTACAATCCTTCGTATTTCTGTGGTATCGGTTGTGATTTCTCCTCTTTCATTTCTGATTTTATTTATTTGGGTCCTCTCTCTTTTTTTTCCTGATGAGCCTGGTTAAAGGCTTGTCAATTTTATCTTTTCAGAGAACCGGCTCCTACTTATGTTGATCTTCTGAATTGTTAGTTTAGTCTCTATGTCATTTAATTATGCTCTGATATTGATGATTTCCTTCCTTCTACTTGATCTGGGCTTTGCTTGTTGTTTTTCCTCTAGTTCTTGTAGCGGTAGGGTTAAATTTTTTATTAGAGATTCTTCTAGCTTTTTTAGGGAGGCCTGTATTGCAATGGACTTTCCTCTCAGGACTGTTTTCGCTGTATCCCATAGGTTTTGGGTTGTTGTGTATTCATTATCATTAGTTTCCAGAAACTTTTTTATTTCTTCCTTGATGTCATTGTTAACCCATTCATTATTTAATTGCATGTTATTCATTGTCCATCAGTTTAAATGTTTTTGAGTTTTTTCCTTGAGGTTGATTTCCAGTTTTAAGCCATTGTGATCTGAGAAGATGCTTGATAAAATTTCAATTTTCTTGAATTTGTTGAGGCTTGTTTTATGTCCTACCATGTGGTCTATCTTTGAAAATGTTTCATGTGCACTTGAGAAGAATGTATATTTCGCTTCTTTGGGATGAAAAGTTCTATATATATCGACTAAGTCCATTTGATCTAGAGTGTTGTTCAGTTCCTCAATATCTTTGGTGTTTCTTTGCTTCGAATATCTGTCCATTGTTGACAGTGGGGTGTTAAAGTCCCCTATTATGAGTGTGTTGCTGTCTATATCTTTCTTGGAGTCTTTCAAAACTTTCCTTACATATTTGGGTGCTCCTAAGTTGTGTTTATATATATTTATAAGGGTTATATCTTCTTGATGGATTTTTTCCTTAAGTATTATGAAATGTCCTTCTTTGTCTCTTTTTATGGACTTTGCTGTGAAATCTGTTCTGTCTGATATAAGTATTGCTACCCCATCTTTTTTTTTTCCATGTCTATTTGCTTGAAATACTTTTTTCCATCCCTTCACTTTTAGTTTGTGTAGATCTTTTGTTCTAAGATGGTCTTTTGTAGACAGCATATATGTGGGTCATGCTTTCTAATCCATTCAGCTACCCTATGTCTTTTGATTGGAGCGTTTAATCCATTTACATTTAATGTTATTACTGATAAGTACTTATTCATTGTCATTTTCCTCCTTTGTTCTTGTGTTCCTGTCTGTCTCTCTCTGTTTCTTCATCTTCTTAAAGCAGACCCTTTAGCATCTCTTGCAATGCTGGTTTGGTGGAGATGTATTCTTTTAGCCTTCTTTTGTCTTGGAAACTCCTTATTTCACCTTCCATTTTGAATGAGAGCCTTGCTGGGTAGAGTATTCTTGGTTGTAGGCCTTTGTTTTTCATTGCTTGGACTATTTTCGCCATTCCCTTCTGGCTTGTATTGTTTCTGCTGAGAAATCTGATGATAGCTGTATTGGAGCTCCCTTGTATGTTATTAGTTGTTTCTCTCTTGCTGCTTTTAGGATTCTCTCTTTGTCTTTCAATGTTGCCATTTTAATTATGATGTGTCTTGAAGTGGGCCTGTTGGGGTTCATCTTCATTGGGACCCACTGTGCTCCCTTGACTTGCATGACTCTTTCCTCATATTAGGGAAGTTTTCTGTCATTAGTTTTTCAAAAGGTTTTCTATCCCTTGCTCTTCTTCTCCTTCTGGAATTTCTATAATATGGATATTATTACATTTCATGTTGTCCTGCAGCTGTCTTAGAACCTCTTCAGTCTTATTCAGTCTTTTTCCATTTTGTTGCACTGTCTGGGAGTTCTTGTCTACATTGTCCTCCAGCTCGCTGATCCGATCTTCTGCTTCGTCTAGCCTGCTTTTAATTCCTTCTACTGTGTTCTTCAATTCAGAGATCGTATTCTTCATTTCCTCCTGGTTCTTATTGATAGCTTCCATGTCCTTTTTCATGCTGATGTAATTCTCAGTAAGTTCCTTATAGTTTTTCTGGAGTTCTTTGTAGTTTACACTGAGCTCATTGAGCTCCATAATCCATGTTTTGAATTCCATATCTGATAGTTTGCTCCCCTCTATTTCATTTAGCACTCTTTCTGGGGATTCTACCTTTCCTTTCTATGGGGGCTTGTTTCTCTGTCTTCCCATTTTTGTGACTCCTATTGTATGTTGATGCTTCTTAGGATGATCTGCACTTCCTGGATCTGCCCCTGGTGGCATCAGATCATGTACAGGTCTGGCGCTAGGCAGCCTGTTGGAGACTTCCAGGGATCTACTGCCTTTGTCTGTCTTCTTTAGTTGTTAATCTATTCAATCTGTGATTAGCCATCAGGCTTACAGACTGTGGGTGTGGCAGCTTAATTCCTGTAGGCAGGGCTTTTGCTTCCCCTCAGGCTGACGCCACTTGGGAGGGGTATGGTCTGCCTGCAGTGCTGTGGATGAGTCAGCATTGGGACCCAGTTGGCTGCTTCCCCAGTTCTCCCCTCAAAGCCACCGCGCCAAACTCTTCTCAAGTGTCTCCAGTCCTCTCTGCCTTCCCTCTGCTTGAGCCCAGGGTAAGTGGGGGCCAAAATATTTTTGTATGTGATCCACTTAAGAGCTCTTTTTTCTCCCGCTGTTTCTCTCCAGCTAGCAAGAAACCCTGTGGCTTTTCGCTTTTCATAGCTGGATACTATTTTACTTTCCACTTTGTTGCTGTAGGATGGGAAGCCCAGCTGGGAATCCCAGCTGGAGGTTTAGACCCTGCCCTTCTCAGGGGGAACCCCCGGCTGCTGAGCTGTTCCTCAGTCCCTTCAGCTGCCACCCATGGGAGCCTAGTCAGCCCGTCCGCATCTCCGCACTCCCTACCGGTTGTGTTGTGTTGTAGCGGCCTTTTCTGTGTCTCCGTGGTTATAAGATTTCTCTCCACCTAGTGTTCTGTTGGTTATTCCAGATGATTTCTCCAAAATTAAGTTGTA
This sequence comes from Furipterus horrens, assembly GCF_987537825.1. Lineage (NCBI taxonomy): Eukaryota > Metazoa > Chordata > Mammalia > Chiroptera > Furipteridae > Furipterus > Furipterus horrens. The sequence continues at coordinate 49,376,500 of NW_028327182.1, forward strand.
AGTCCAGACTGGTCCTGGGAGGAGGTTAGTGTAGCTTCCACTTACTCCTCCACCATCTTTGATCTCTCAAAACCAAAGTATGTCCTAACAGATAATCTTCAGCATTTGAATGAATAATTAATGTTATTTGAGTGAACTACCTTTTGAGGATCAACTCATTCAGCTGGTGAGAGTATTTTTTTTGTAGGCTATTTTATCCTAGCATGCTCATGCTATAGATGTAGCACCATTCTAAATAAAATGTTCTATGGGGGCCATGTTAATGTTATTTATATGTGTTTCAAGCCAAGATTGTGTCTTTTTGCATGCTTTACAGAGTGGAATTTGGGGCCAGAAGCACTTCCACATTCAAAAGGATAGCAACATGCTTTTAAGACTGAGTGATTAACAAAGGGGTAATAGTAAGTTTTATAATATGGAGCAAATATTTGGTTGTCAGAAGAACTAGGGATGCTATTTGTACTTAGTGGGTGGGGCCAAGGATGCCAAATACCTTAAAAGGCGTGAGTCCTGCACACAAAAAGTATTGTCCTGCTTAATTCGTCAGGTATATCTCTGCTGGGAAACATGGATGGAGACTCAGAACTGAATTTCCAGAATGCCAGGGATCAAGGCATCCATTAATTCACCCAACTAAGTAGAGCCAGGCATGGTTTTTCATTTGGGGATGAAAATGGCAGTTTCTTAGGGTGTTTCTTAAAACATAATTAGTCAAATACAAGTTTAGTAGCTAAACTCCACATATCTAGTTTTAATCAACTCCAGAGAACATTACACTTTAGTTAACCTCTGATAATCTGATATCCAACTCCTGTCAGAAACCTTGCTGAAGCATCAAGGAAAGGTGAGCCTGTGAAATCTGAGAAACCTGTATTTCTCTAGCTAGTTGACACTCTAGAAAGCTACTTACACATCTGCCTTGAATGCCTTCATTTAACTCCTTATAGAAAACTCTTCATAGAACCATGACTTACTCTTTTTTCTTGAGGAGTGATAGAAATGAAAAAGAACCTTCAACCTTTATAAAAGTATCTTTTTGTAAAAGATAAATATGTTTCTTCAACTTTATGAAAATGCTAGTGAAGATGTTACATAATAAGTTTCTTATCTAAATATTCTTAAGTTTACTGTTAGAAAAAAATTTCTAATACATGCTGATATTATATAATAGAAAGAAATAATCTGTCTTCCTTTTGCTTTGGTTGTCAGGAATCTTGGAGCTAAACTCTATGCTCAATTAGATTAATTACTTTTTTTTATTGTTATACACTTTTATTTTTTTAAATATGTTTTATGATTATGCTATTACAGTTGTCCCAATTTCTTCTCCCTCTGCTCCCCTCTACCCAGTGACCCCTCTCCCTCCAGTTGTCCTCCCCCCTTAGTCCATGCCCATTGGTTGTGCATATAGTTCTTCTCAACATCTTTCTGTCTACTCCACTCCCTCCTACTATACTTCTTAATTCCTGCATCATCTCCCTCCCTTTCCCCCTTCCCCTCCCCGCTGACCTCCTCTCTATATATTCCCCATACCTATAATTCTTTTTCAATTCCCGTTGCCTACTTAGTTTGCCTTTGTTTCGATTCTTAGCTTCTGTTGTTGGTTGTGATACAGTTTTCATTTTAATGTTCATAGTTTTGATCCTCCTTCTTCTAAACAAATCCCTTTAACATCTCATATGACCATGGTTTGGATCTGATGAACTCCTTCAGTTTTACTTTGTCCTGGAAGCACTTTCTCTGCCCTTCTATTCTGAATGACAGCTTTGCTGGATAGAGTAATCATGGCTGTAAGTTTTTGATTTTCATTACTTTGAATATTTCTTTCCAGTCCCTTCTTGCCTGCAAAGTCTCCTTTGAGAAATCAGCTGATAGTTTAATTGGGACCCCTTTGTACATAATTCTCCTCTCTTGCTGCTTTTACGATTCTCTATTTATCTTTAATTTTTGACATTTTGATTATGATGTGTCTTGGTGTGGTCCTCCCTGGGTCTAGTTTGTTTTGAGACTCTCTGTGCTTCCTGGACCTGTAAGTCTATTTCCTTCCCCAAGTTAGGGAAGTTCTGCTTCATTATTTTTTCACATAATTTTTCCATTTCTAGTTCTTTTTCTTCACCTTCTGGCAACCCTATAGTTTGGATGTTTGCTCTCTTATAGTTGTCCCAGGGGTTTCTGAGCTTCTCTTCATTTTCCTCACTTTTTGTTTTCTCTTTCTGCACTGGTTGACTATTTGTTCCTTCCCTATGTTCTGATTTGTTGATTTGATCCCTGGTTTTCCTTCACTCACCACTTGTTTTGTATGTGTTTTTGTTCATTTCAGCAGGACTAGCCTTCATTCCTTCCCCGTCTTGATTAAGTCCTGCTGTTATTTTTGTAATCTATCTTATAACTGTAGCTCTGAACTGTGCCTCAGAAAGCTTATGTATCTGTTCTTCTGTTAATTCATGTATTTGCTTTCTGGTCAGCTGCATGATTGGGATCTCTATCATTATCCTTGCCATCATGGTAGTTTTTTTCTTCCCGGGCAGGGCTGTCACAACTCATACACTATAGAGGGCAGAGCCCCGTGCACCTGTCACTACCGGGCAACCCTTCTCAGCACACTGTGGCACTTTGTGTGGGGGCAGGGGTCCAAGATGGATTCCTGCTGTTCTCTCTCCGTTGAGAGACCGGGAGCCTCCTCTGTCCCCACGCCCTCTGGGCCTCCCCGTCCGAGGCAATGGTGGTCTGCCTTCCCCACCATTGGAATTTTGAGCTGATGAGTCTGGTCTGTAGCTAGGGGTGCTCCCAGGTGCTTCTCGCCTCCCCTTAAATACGAGTGTTTGTGCTTACTGCCGTCCCGCCACCATCGCCACTGCTGCTGCAGCTGCCAGCACAACTTGACCTCTCCGCCCCGGTTCACCCCTCCTACCTGTCCGGACGAGCACCACTTGTTTAAAACTTCATACGTTGGACTTCCATGTAGCTTTATTTTCTGGAACTTCTGGTTATTTCTGGTTTTGCAGTAGTTGTAGTCCTTCTCAGTTGTGGAGGGAGATGGAACATGTCAGTCTAGGCCTCCGTCTTGGCTGGAAGTCTATATTAATTACATCTAGCAGAGATTTTTCTGTATATAATCCTTTCAGTAGTTGGTTCCTGTTTTGTTGTGTATTTTAGATGGAATTTATCTGCAATAAAATGCACATAAGCCATGGCTGGTGTGGCTCAGTGGATTGAGTGCCAGGCTGTGAGCCAAAGGGTTGCCAGTCAGGGCACGTGCCTAGGTTGTGGGCCAGGTCCCTAGATGGGGGCATGTGAGAGGCAACCACACATTAATGTTTCTCTCCCTCTGTCTCCCTTCCTTACCCTCTCTCTAAAAATAAATAAAATCTCTTTAAAAATGCACATAAGTATTTAACTCAGTGAATTTTGACAATTTTATACAATCATTGGAACATTCTCCTCACCCAAGAAAGTCCTTGTGACCCTTTCCAATCAACACCTCCTTCTTTTGTTGCAATTACTTTCTGGTTTCTATGACCATAGATTACTATGACCATAGATTAGTTTTTGGCTACTCTTGAACTTTATTTGGATTGAATCATATAATATGTAATCTTTTAGTTTGGGTTTTTTCTCTCATTTCTGACATTCTTCCATGTTGTTGCATGAATTGGTAGCTCTTCCCTTGCAATTGTTGAGTAGTATTTCACTTTTTTAATATACCACAATTTGTTTATTATTTCTTCTGTATATGGATATATTGGTGCTTTCTAGTATTTAGCTACTATGAATAAAGTTGCTATGAACATTCATGTACAGTCTTTGTGGACAGCTCATTTAAAAAAATCTTTGTTTAATAATATACTTGTGAAGGCATCTTTATTGTAAACCTCGTATCTTTATGAAGTGGGAGTGGGTAAAGTATAAATAATAAATACATGAAAATACAGCAATCCTAGTATGATTAGATTTATAGTCACAACTTAAACACTAAAACAACTTACAGTTTTAATTTGCTGTTGTTTTAGAATTAACAATCAAGTTAGATATATAACTTCTGCAGTCTGGATACTTCTTCTCATTTAAATTCCCCATAAGGTATATAAATAGGTGGGCTATCTTCTCAAATCTCCATTTTCCTTGACCAGCAGGCAGATCAGATTTAATATATTCAAAGCTAAACTTGATTTTATCCTCAAACCTAGCCCTCCCATGGTTTCTCTAACCCAACCCACCCCCAGTTTCTCAGGCTAAAAATGTGGAGTTATTCTTGATTCCTCTTTTTCATTAACTTTACATCTAATCCATCAGCAAATCTGGTGTACTCCATCTTCAAAATACAGATTATCAGGAATTCAACTAGTTCTCTCTATTGCTAACCTACTAGTCAAAGGCACTATCATCTCTTGCTTGGATTAGTGAGTAACCTCCTAACTGGTCTTTCTGCTTCTATATTAGTCCCTAGAACCTATTCTAAACAGAGCAGATAAGAGTGGTCATTTGTAAATTTTAGTGACATGTCACTCCTCTGCTCGAATTTCAACACTATTCAGAAGAAAAGCCAAAGTTCTTATGGTGGACTGCAAAGCCATAGGTAGTCTGGTTTCCAAGAATATCACCTTACATCAACTCTTACCACTCAGAGCCTTTGTGTTGTATTTTTACTTAGCCCTACGAAGGCCAGACTGTGAAGACTGCTTCAAGTTCAAGATGGGCAAAAATGATGAATAGAACTTGGCTCGAGATTCTTGAAACAGCTAATAAGCAATGCAAAGAATAAACAAAGTGAATGGGGACACTTTCCCATAGTCTCCCTTCTTTGTTTTCTCATAAAGTTTTCTCTGGGATTTAGTGATCTCGACAGCATACTTCGAGTGAGATGTTCACCAGGGTAGAGGATCATAGAACAGTGGGCTCTGCCTCGCTTCCCAACACCCAGTCATCCAACAACCAGAAACAAACTACTGTTTTATCATTATTCTTCACACATTGAGACGGATCGATGAAGCATTGTGCCTGGGTGTCCGTGTGGCTTTGGCAATCTCCCCTTACTTATGCCTGCACTAGCTCTAAGAGTTTTCCAGTCGATTCCCTTAGTGGCTTTTCTGGCCATTACCTACCACAATGCCTTATTTTCTCCATGGTTCTTATCACCTGACCTATATCTGTTTCATACTTTACTGTTTGTTTCCCTAAGTAAAATATAAGTTCCCTAAGAACAAAGACTTTACTCTTCATTCCTGCTTAAATCCCCACTACCAAGAATCACACCTAGCACCTAGTAAATACTCAATAAATATTTACTGAATTAATTTTGTTCAGTGTGTTTAACGTGATTCTATGTAGTCTGAAAAAAATGACATGGTTGTATAGAGTTTGGTGGCTAATATCAAACTAAGCCAGACTTTTCTTTTTGTTATTTTATTTTCTTAGCTACAGAATTTTATTTAGGGGTTGGAATGGTCATGGGAATGCAAGTTGCATACACCTCAAATTTAGTACTAATTTTGTTGCCGTGTTAAGAAAGTGAGCTGGACGTTGTATCTTCAGTAGCCAAAAATCTATTTCCTTATTTTAATATCTAAAGTTCCAATTACATCTAATATAGGGATTCTGTGAATGTGATAATGCTGAATCACACTGGACAATGAAAGAGGCAAAGAATGTATTGAAATTCAGACTGATTAACAAGTGCACGTCCTCTCGGGAACAGCAAGTGTTTCATATGTCAGATACCCACTTCAAATATGCAGTCCTGAGATTTTTTTTTTTAAGTCTACTTTGTCTCTAAAGTAAAATATTTTCTACTAGATGATCCAGACAATCCAACTTCCTGGTGATCAATAAGTAACATTCAGTGAACACCCATGTGCACAGATTGCAGAACTAAACTGCCCAAGGAGTTTGCAATTTCAGCCTGGGGGTAGTGGTTGAAAGAATAATAAGCATGACTGTCTTCCTCTGTAAGTCTAATTGCTTCCAGTGAAAGAAAAGATGTTGACTAATAAAAGTGTTTTATGGGTCATCTCTTTTTGTAATATGTAAACAACAAAAATATGTTTTGCAGATTTTGATGGGATATTTGATATTGACATAATTATGTAATCTCAGTTTGGAGCCATGTGTGAGGTTCATGCCTAGGAGGGTTTTGAATCTTGAATATCTGACTCATTCTCCCTAAATACTCTTAAGACCATAGTTGGGAAGACAGTTATTATGGCTCTTTTAAAAATGAGAACATTCTACTTCAAATTCTGGTCAGAAATAATAAATATGAAAAACTACTTTATTTTATTAGGAAGCCACATATACATAAAAACTAAATCTTCTAAGTCAAAAATTCATGTGGCTCCTGTGAAGGACTGCTAAATTAAACATGTCTGGTAAAGATCAATTCTAGGCATAGAGGTTTCAGCCAAGGATGAGGAGGGCCCTGACAACGGCCAGTTCTGGTCGAACATAGAGCCACACACATGAGGCATTCTTGGTAAGGAGAATTTAAAACAGAGCAGAAAAGTCAGATAGGGGTTCAGATTTTAAAAATATACCCTAAGTTAAGAGAGACTCTGGGTCCCTCGGAATGGATGAAGAAACTACTCAGAGACTCACCATTTGAGGAAGGAAGGGAGGGTGTTTTCTCTGAGGAATATCGCCCCTGTTTCTTTATTAGCCAAGGTTTTTATCTACTTTATACATGCAGAAATACATAAGAAAAACATGCAGCCTTCACCAAATGGTTGGGAGTAATAACAAAGGGAAATGCAGATCAATACAGGGTTGAAATGCCCAGGTGTTTTACACAAGTTCAAAAACATTTCTTCTTAATCTGTCTTTCAGATTCTACTGACAAGAACTCGGGGCTATTCAGAGAAAAACAGGGCAGGTTCCCTTTACCTTAAAAGCCACTTTGCATTTCTATTCTACCTTTAAAACCTTCCCCCCCCCCCCCCCCCCCCCCGCCGAGGGTGGGATTCATAGCAAGCATGAAAGACAAAAACCAGCAGCTGGTTAAGACCCGGGTTCCCGTTTTGGGGTCCAGGCTCCACACAAGCGGTTGTCAAAGTCTTTTGAACCGTGTCTGCCTGTCTCCCACACTAAATAACACAGCAAAAAGTACAAACAAAAAACCCACAAAAAATAATAAAATAGAAAACAAGGTAATTGACAGAAACTGCCTTGTTTCAGCATTGATGACTGTCAGTACAGTTCACTTAAAACAATGAGCTTAAGATAAGACCTGTTGACCTGTTATTTCACAAAAATTGATCCTTACCAGATTGACCCTGCCATTCCTAGATGTGCACCAGGTGTGTGAGCAGAACAGAGGACTATGCAAAAAGCAAAGCAAGGAGAGAGCAAAAACAGAAGAGACGCATTTGCCAATCAACCACTGCCTTTTTGTTTTTTAAAGATCACATGCATCTTTGACTTTTTGTTATGGAAATTTTCTCACATAAACACAAAATAGTAACATTAGTGTAATAAATTCTCATGAGACCATCAATCAGCTTTACCAATTAGCAATATTTTGTGTTTCTTATTTCATTTGTGGCCCCTTATTTTTATTTGTGCTGGAGTATTTTAAAGCAACTGTCAAATATATTATTTCACCCATACATACTGCAGTACAAATCTTTTTTTTTTTTTTTAATCACAATACCATTAAACACATCCATAACAAAAGTAACGGTAATGCTTTTTGTCATCTAAAATTGTGTTCATATTTCTCACTTGGCTCAAAAATTGCTTTTTATACTTAATTTGTTTGCTATTCCCTTAGATCTATTTTAATCTATAAGTTCCTCTCCAGCTCCTCTCCACTAACATTTATTGATTAAAAAGTTGGGTCATGTGTCCTGTAGAGTTTCTCAAATTTTGGATATTTCTGATTGACTTTCCATGGTTTCATTTTAAGTACTCCTGTATCCCCTGTATTTTTTGTAAACTGATAGATTTGGAGGAAGAATTTAATTCAGGTTGTTTATTTAAGCAAGAATACTTCATTGGCTGTGCTATAATTTTCCTATTGTATCTCATCAACAGGAAGTGATGTGCAGCTTGAATAATGAGTTCAGATGGGTTTATATAATTTTATTTAAAATAGATTACCAAGGACAGCAATGGTCTGACACATTTTATTCAGCCTAACAATACTGCAGGCAAAGCAAAGTAGTGAAAATAGTCCTTAGCTCTGGTTTCATTCAGATAAAACCTTCAATTCTGGTTACTTGTAAACTATTGTGTTAAACCTAATCAGTTTCATTTAGGTCAATATAAAAATAGTGGTACATGACCACTTTTATTATATAAATAGAAAACATGGCATTTGAGAAAATGTTCATAATATGAAACAATTACAAAATCAAGAAGCAAAATAATATACAGAATAAGATCCTAGCTTTGCTAAAATATATTTTACTGTAAACTATATATACGAAAATAGAAACAGTTTATGTAGTGAGGATAGGGGAGATTTTCTTATTTATATTTACCTTTATATTATAATTTATTTTACAATAATTAACCAAAATTATTTTTATAATCATAAAAAAATTAAATGAATGTTACTTGCAAAGAAAGAAAAAAATTCAGCAATAGCAGTAAACATAACCTATTTTAAAATGTTTAATCATTCTAGGTAATGGTTTAAAGAACATGTGTTATAAATAAGCAAGTCTATCAACAACTCTACTGGAATTAGGGCCTATATTAGAAAGAAGTATATGAATGCTGCTTATAATTAAAGACAACAATACAAAAGCATCTCCCTAATTTTGTGGCTTATGATTCATAAGTAATCATTTTCTTATTCAACATTAATAAATACTCCTAAAATTACTCTTGTATTAATAATTAGAAAAATGTGAAGTCCAGAGTTATTGTTTGCCTCGGTTTTATGAGAGTAGTCCATCACGTCTCTCTGGTTCCAGACACCGTGGAATAGAGCCAACGTAAGAATTTTAATAAAGAAAAAATACTGAGCAAAATAAAAAAAATGTATTTAAAATCTTAAATAGTAATACAATATGTTCATTGTGGGAAAATTAGAAAATATAGGTTGAAATAAAGAAGAAAACAGGGAGGAAGTATATTCCCACAATCCAAAGATGACTACTGTTTACATTTGATATCTTCCTCTTTCTATGTTTTTTTCTGTTTTGGTTGATTAATCTTGAAACTTTCTCCTTTCTCTCCCTTATTGGACTGAACTCTCCTGTTAAATATCATCCAAATAAGTCTCTTTGGGGATGAAAATATATTGGAGTGTCTTTTGTGTGTGTGTGTAATACTGGAAAGAAGGAAGGAAGGGAAGGAGGGAGGAAATACAATTTGAGCATCTGCTATGTGGCGTTGCTTTTACATTATTTTTTACTAATCTTCACAGTGACCTTGTCAGAGAGGGATTTTATTCCCCTTTTATAAAAGATGAGATTGAAACTCAGATCTTTAGGTGTTTTTGAACTCTGAGTTCAAAGAGATCTGAATTCTATCCAAAGTCCTAACATTCATTTTCTTCCTGAATTTTGTGGTACTGATACCAAACATGACTGACCATTCTATCTAGTCAGTTAAGAATGTACTTGATGGGCATGAAAAAACTTAATAGTTGCGTAAAATGCTTGAGAGATTTTATTTGATATTTAGCAAGGCAAACTCATTTAGGCATATGGAAACAAAGTATAGAAAGTTCTTCATTTTTCAGAGATTAAAATAATTGTGCATGTTTTCCATTATCTACTTCATTTTTACTGTTTATCTTTTCTTGTGGTACTGGCAGTTAAAGTCTTTAACTTAAAAAAGCATGAAAAAGTGGGTAAAATCTGTGATAGAGGAGACTGTTTTTTGGGTTATTTATAAATCTTGTGTCATACCAATTCTTAATCACATGAGTTAATTCCAAGAAGTGCAGAATTTTAAAACTGGAAGGTGCATTAAAGATCATCTTCTGGAACATTCTCAATATACAATGAAGAGTATAAAGTCCCAGTCAGTTCAGTGACTTTCCTCGGGTCACTCAACAACTTTAAATCAAGGCATGGCTTGAATTCAGTGTCTTTGACATTCAGTTGAATATATCGCCAGTGTGTGAATTTAACCCATTTTGAAAAAGGTTTTCTCTATGGACAGAAGGAAATGTTTTAACAATCTTTTCATTACACTTTTAATGTGGGTTATGGTTTTACCGGATTCAGAAGTCCTACAGTTGTAAAACATGTGCCAAGAATGGTTTCCTACTATTGTGAAAGCTGAGAGCAATGGTACAAAGAAGGACTTCAGAAAGGGAAAGAAAGCACGTTTTAAATTATGCTATATTTTTCTAGAGTTTCTTTAATTCTCTGTAGGAGAGTTTAAATAAATGTGCCTTTCCGAGCCATTCATTACTTCAATTGCAAAACAAAGGCAGAAGCACGATAAGCTTGCTTATATTACTGATCTCACTTAAAAAAAAATAGAAATACTTGAATATAGAAAGGTACAAATATGTAAAACTCAGGGGAAATTTAAGCAAAATATTTTATCATGCTATACTTTAAAATGCAAATATAAAAGAAATAAATGATAGGAAATAGCTAATTGTTTAGTTAGTTAACTAGCTCTTGGGACAGTGGTTTGAAGCAGCTGGATGATGTATTTAGTAACCAGTTTCCTACCATTTTGTATAAAACCATTGCCTCTGTTTCCTTCATGGATAAATTTAACCTAAAAAGCAGTCTCAGTGTCCCCAGTGCTGTCCTGTCTGTAGGGCAATAATCAGACCACCATTTTTTTTTTGACACTTCATGGCTTACAGGCTATCCTTCAGCAGACAGACATGGGCACTAGTTACCATTTTCTAATGATCTTTCTGGACTTCATAAAGGGACTAGTGGTACCATGTGGTATATGGCTATTTATTCTGGCTTCTAAGCATTTGAGATGCAGAGAATTGTTTTGTTCCATGGTACTTGACAGAAGGGAACAGATTTGCTAGACAAGGTTGAAAACAAGCGAGTCATTGTGGGCTGAGAATAAATTGGGATAAATGTAGTATCATTTCTATTTGCATATCCAGTAGTAAAGAATAATATCAGAAACCATTCATGTTGAAGTCAAAGATGTAGTTTAAGAAATACAGAATAGGGAAAAAAAGGAACTCTGCCCATCAACTAACTTCAATAATGATCTGCTCATGGCTAATCTCATTTACCCCAATCTGTTCCCCCACCCTGAATATGTAGAAGCCAATTCAGTACATAAAATTATTGTATCTATAAGCATTACAGTATTTATCTCTAAAAGACAGGAACTCTTTATTTTTTAAAGACAACCACATACCATATAACACTAAAAAGAGATAGCCTATAATAACTTAATTCATTAAACATACAGTTACTACTGAAATTTCCTGAACTGTCTCATAAACATTTCTGTGTTATTTATTTTAAGTTTGTATGTTTGAATCACTGTTCAGGTAAGATTTATACATTGCAATTGACTATTTTAAAATCATTTTTAATTAAACATTTTATTTTTAATTGTGATAAAATATACATAACTTAAAAATTTACCATCTTAACCATTTTTAAGTGTACAGTCCAGGAGTGTTAAGTATATTCATTGTTGTACAACAATCACCACCATCTATCTCAAGAACTCTTTTCATTTTGCAAAATCAAACTCTATATTCATTAAACAACTCCTTATTACCCTACTTCCTAGACCCTTGGCAACCACTATTGTACTTTCTGTCTCTATGAATTTGACTACTCTATGTACCTCATATAAGTGCAATTACACAGTTTTTGCCTTTTTGTGACTGACTGGCTTATTGCACTTAGTATAATATAATGTTCTCAAGGATCATCCATGTTGTAGCATGTGTTATAATTCCATCACTTTTTAAGGCTGAATAATATTCTATTGTATGTTTATACCACATTTTATTTATCTGTTGATGGACAGGGATTGCTTCCACCTCTTGACTGTTGTGATAATGCTTCTCTGAACATCAGTGTACAAATATCTTTTTGACACCCTGCTTTCAATTATTTTGGATATATACCCAGAAGTCTATTTGGGTAATTCAACTTTTTTTTTTTTTGAGAAACCACCATACCATTTCCTTAGGGACTACATTTTACAATCCCATCATAGTGTATAGGGTTCCACTTTTCCCACATCTTTGCAACACTTATACGATATTTTCTAGTTTTTATGTTTTTTATTTTATTTTTAAAATAGTAACCATACTAATGGATGTAAGGTAGGATTTCATTGTGGTTTTGATGTGCATTTCTCTAACACCTAATGAGCTGCTTTTTTTTTTTAAGTATATTTCACTTATTATATTGTTACAATAGTTCCAATATTTTTCCCCTTTGCTCCCCTCTGCCCAGCATCACGCCTCCCCCAGAAATCCCACTCCTACCCCAGTCCAAGCCCATGGGTCATACATATAAATTCTCTGGTTTCACCCTTTCATATATTCTTCTTTTTTATTAAATTAATTAATCAATTAAATATTTTTTTTAACAATAAAAAATAACAATACCCTTCTCTCAGACTTAAGACCCTTTATAATCTTACAAAGGACAATGGGCGAAGGTCTCGAGCTCCTCTAGCTGCTTCAAACTGGACATGGTCATTGTCCTACCTACCCTTGGGTCCAGAAACCCCTAATAAGAGTGGGGGTGTGGAGGGGAAAGTGGCCTTCCCACATAGGGAAGGATCATGCAGACTCCAGGTCAGTTGGCTGTCCCCAGACAACGGCATGCTTGGTTTAACACGCTGGCATTCTTGTTGTATTCTGGGGGCAACAGATTTGGCAAAAGGGTTAAAAGACATCATTCAATCCATAATCACTAGATGACAAAAGGCAGGTATTAATTTTTCAATGTCCCACAATTGGGGAAAAAAAAGGCTTCTTTGGAGGAAGGTGTGCCAGGCATGTCTCACCTGTTCAAAATGCTTTTGCCCATCATACTGAGTTTGGAATCAGGGAAATATTTTTGGTTTCCCCCTTCTCAGACCTCTGGGCCTTTTCTGTCCAACCCATTAGGATAGAAAAGAGAAACCAGTTTTAAAGTGAAGCCCACGGACCACCTTATTCTTCACCAATTCAGCCACTTAGTTCAGCCAAACCGTTGAGCCTCAGAAGGCAGCAATGCAGATAGGATTAAGTGAGGCCTATATGTACAGACAATCACTCAGGTAATGAGATCATAGGCTTATGCCATTTGAAAACAGAAAACAGATGTTAATTTATGCAACATAACCCACAAACCATTCTCTAAATCTGTAAGACTGTCTTATTGGAAAGACATCCAGTTGCAAGGCATTTGATATTCTCTTTTCCTGTAAATTAAACATCTTTGATGATGCCACAGACATTGTTTAACTTTCAAATAAAAACAAACTTTAAATGAAAAGAAACTTTAAAGACAGCTGCACTATTTTATAGTCTACCACTGAGCATTGTGATTTTCCTTGGATCAAGATTTTTCTCCTTAAGATTATCCTTCTTGTCATTAAAGGGACTGCATTAAATCCATTTTTAATTTATCCTTTTCATTTGCATAAACACAAAAAGAGCAGCAAATGATCACTTATGATCTTTAGTTCTGCTTTGCTGGAACTTACACAAGGAACATTTATGGTGACCTTCAGTCTGCCCTTCAGGACACAGAAGCTGAGCCACATACCTGCCATTCAGCCTTGCCTGTAAACACCTGTCTTTTCCAAATCCTTCATGTTTTCCATTGTGCCTTAAGGTCCCTTCTAGCCATCTTTCAGGAAAACAACCTTTATTCCTTCCCTGGAAAGATTGCTGTGGGCTGCACAACCAACCAAGGTACCAGGCCTTTTTTCTCGTGGGCTTTTATTACCTTCTAAAGTCAATTCCAGTTCCTCAGGGCTTTTTGGTAACAACCAGAGCCCAAGCATGTCTCCTTTAGGCATGGCATTCTAGTCAAAGTCTTGGTCAAAAAAACCTCTGTTAATAACTAGTCTTATTAGTTTTATGTCATTACTTCTTCAGATTGCCAAATTCTGGAGGGATCATGTAGGGAGGAAACTATACAGTGTAAAGGAAAATCCATGGCCTTCTAATATTCACTAAAATTGCATTTCTATTCTTTATATTTTCTTTTTTCCCCCCCCACTAAAAATTTTTGTTTTTCCATTACAGTTGTCCCACTTCTTATCCCTATTGCTTTCCCGCACCCTGCCACCCTCTCTCACAGTAAGTCCTCACCCAGTTGTCCATGTCTGTTGGTCATTTATACATGTTCTTTGACTAAACCCTTCCCCTTCTTACCCCCTTCTCTCTCTCCCCCCTCCCCCCTGGTCACTGTTAGTCTATTCCTTGTTTACATACCTCTGGTTCAGTTTGCTCATTTGTTTGTGTTCATTAGTCTCCTGTAATAGGTGATAGCATAAGGTATTTTTCTTTCGTTGCTTGGCTTATTTCGCTAAGCATAATTCTCTCTAGTTCTATTTATGTTGTTGCAAATGGTGAAAGTTCCTTCTTTCTTTCTGTTACATAGTACTCCATTGTGTAAATGTGCCACAGTTTTTTGATCCGCTCATCAATAGATGGGCACTTATGTTGTTTCCAGTGTTTGGCTATTGTAAATAGTGCTGCTATGAACATAGGGGTGCATAGATTCTTTTGAATTGGTGTTTCAGGATTTTTCGGATATAATCCTAGCAATGGAATTGCTGCTTCAAAAGGCAGTTCCATTTTATTTTTTTCAGGAAATTACAAGCTGTTTTCCATAGTGGCTGCACCAGTCTGCATTCTCATCAGCAGTGCACCAGGGTTCCTTTTTCTCCACATCCTACCAGCACAAGTTGTTTGTTGATTTGCTGATGAGGGCCATTCTGACTGGTGTCAGGTGGTATCTTATTGTGGTTTTTATTTGCATCTCTCTCATGGCTAGTGATGTTGAGCATTCTTTCATATGTCTGTGGACCCTCTGTATGTCCTCTTTGGAGAAATGTTTGTTTAGGTCCTTTACCTATATTTTAATTGGATTGTCTGTCTTCTTGGTGTTGAGTCGTATAAGTTCTTTATATATTTTGGACATCAATCCCTTGTCTGAGGTATCATTGGCAAATACAGTTTCCCATACAGTAAGTTCCCTTTTCATCTTGCTGATGTTTACTTTTGCTGAGCAGAAACTCTTTAGTTTTATGTAGTCCCATTTGTTTATTCTTTCCTTTATTTTTCTTTCCTTTGGAGATATATCAGTGAAAATGTTGCTACGCGGGATATCTGAAGTTCTCCTGCCTATGTTTTCCTCTAGGACTTTTATAGTATCATGGTTTACATTTAAGTCTTTGATCCATCTTGAGTTTATTCTGGTGTATGGTGTAAGTTGGTGGTCTAGTTTTATTTTTTTGCAAGTCCCTGTCCGGTTCTCCCAACATCATTTGTTTAAGAGGCTCTTTTCACTCCATTTGATGTTCCTTTTTCATTTGTCAAATATTAGTTGACCATATAGACCTGAGTTTATTTCTGGGCTCTCTGTTCTGCTCCATTGATCTATATGTCTGTTCTTATGCCAGTACCAGACTGTTTTGATTACCATGGCCTTGTAGTAGAGTTTGATGTCAGGTATTGTGATTCCTCCTATTGTGTTCTTCTTCCTCAAGATTGCTGTGGCTATTCGAGCTCTTTTTGGTTCCATATACATTTTTGAAGTATTTGTTCTATGTCTGTGAAATATGTCATTGGCATTTTAATAAGGATTGCGTTGAATCTATAAATTGCTTTCGGTAGTATAGACATTTTAATGATGTTGATACTTCCTATCCATGACAATGGTATATGTTTCCATTTACCTATATCTTTCTTAATTTCTTTCCTCGGTGTTATGTAGTTTTGTGGGTAGAGATCTTTTACGTACTTTATTTTTTTGTTGTTGTTGCTATGGTGAATGGGATTTTTCTTTTAATTTCTATCTCTGAGATTTTATTGTTGGTGTACAGAAATGCCTTCAATCTCTGAATATTGACTTTATATCCTGCTATTTTGCCGAATTCACCCACTAGGTCGAGTAGTTTTTTTGTGGAGTCTATAAGGTTTTCTATGTACGCTATCATGTCGTCTGCAGATAATGACAGTTTTACTTTCTCATTTACAACTTGGATGCCTTTTATTTCTCTTTCTTGTATGATTGCTGTGGCTAGAACTTCTAAGACTATGTTGAATAAGAGTGGAGAGAGTGGACATCCTTGTCTTGTTCCTGACCTCAGGGGGAATGCTTTCAGTTTTTTCCCATTGTGCATGATGTTGGCTTCAAGTTTCTCATATAAGGCCTTCACTATGTTGAGGTAGCTCCCTCTATTCCCATTTTGCTGAGTGTCCCTATTATAAATGGGTGTTGTACTTTGTCAAATGCCTTTTCTGCATCTATTGATATTACCATGTGGTGTTTGTCTTTCATTTTGTTTATTTGGTGTATTACATTTATTGATTTGCAAATATTAAACCATCCTTACATCCCTGGGATGAATCCCACTTGATTGAGGTGTATAATTTTTTTAATGCATTGTTGGATTTGGTTTGCCAATATTTTGTTGAGTATTTTAGCATCTATGTTCGTGAGCAATATTGGCCGGTAGTTTTCTTTCTTTGTTGTGTCTTGACATGGTTTTGAAATTCGGGTAATACTGATTTCATAGAACGAGTTTTGGGTTTTTCGCACTTTTTGGATTTTTTGGAATAGTCTGAGAAGGATAGGAATTATTTCTTCCCTAAATATTTTGTAAAATTCACCCGTGAAGCCATCCAGTCCAGGGCTTTTGTGTGCCGGGAGTTTTTTGATTACTGCTTCAATTTCGCTTGTCTTTATTGGTCTATTCAGGCTTTCTGCTTCTTCTTGATTCAGTTTTGGAAGCTTATATGTTTCTAAAATTTGTCCATTTCATCTAGGTTGTCACATTTCTTGTGTTCAGTTCAGTTCCTTTCTTGTGTTCAGTTGTTCGTAATAGTTCCTTACAATCATTTGCATTTCTATGGTATCGGTTGTGATTTCTCCTCTTTCATTTCTGATTTTATTTATTTGGGTCTTCTCTCTTTTATTTATTTATTTTTTTCGATGAGCCTGGTTAAAGTCTGATCGACTTTGTTTATCTTTTCAAAGAACCAGCTTCTACTTTTGTTGATATTGTGAATTTATAGTTTAGTCTCTATGTCATTTAATTCTGCTCTAATCTTGATGATTTCCTTTCTTCTATTTGCTCTGGGGTTTGTTTGTTTTTCTTCTTCTAGTTCTTATAGCTTTAGGGTTAGATTTTTTATTAGAGATTTTTCTATCCTTTTTTAGGCAGGCCTGTATTGCTATGAACTTTCCTCTCAGGACTGCTTTTGCTGTATCCCATAGGTTTTGGGTTGTTGTGTGTTCGTTATCATTTGTTTCCAGAAACTTTTTAATTTCTTCCTTGATGTTGTTGTTAACCCACTTGTTGTTTAATAGCATGTTATTCATTCTCCATGAGTTTGAATGTTTTCGAGTTTTTTCCTTAAAGTTGATTTCCAATTTTAAGTCATTGTGATCTGAGAAGATGCTTGATATAATTTCAATTTTTGTTGAATTTATTGATGTTTGTTTTGTGTCCTATCATGTGGTCTATCTTTTAAAATGTTCCATGTGCACTTGAAAAGAATGTATATTTTGCTTCCTTGGGGTGAAATGTTCTATATATATATCGACTAAGTCCATTTGGTCCATGGTGTTCTTTAATGCTTCAATATCTTTCTTGTTTCTTTGCTTCGAAGATCTGTCCATTGTTGACGATTGTGTGCTAAAGTCCCCTACTATGAATGTGTTGTTGTCTATATCCTTCCTGAAGTCTTTCAAAATTGTCTTTACATATTTGGGTGCTCCTATGTTGGGTGCATATATGTTTATAAGGGTTATATCTTGTTGATTGATGTTTCCTTTAAGTATTATGTAATGTAGTTCTTTGTCTCTTTTTATGGCCTTTGCTTTGAAGTCTATTTTGTCTGATATAAGTATCGCTACCCCAGCTTTTTTTTCATGTCCATTTGCTTGATAAACTTTTTTCCATCCCTTCACTTTCAGTCTGTGTAAATCTTTTGTTTTGATGTGTGTCTATGGCAGACAGCAGATATGTGGATCCTGTTTTCATATCCATTCTGCTACCACATGTCTTTTAATTGGAACATTTAATCTATTTACATTTAAGGCTATTATTGACAGGTGTTTATTTATTTCCCTTTGTACTTGGGTTCCTCTCTTTCTCTTGTTTTCTTCTTTTTCTTACAACATTCTCTTTAGCATCTTTTGCAGTGCTGGTTTGGTGGAGATGTATTCTTTTAGTCTTCCTTTGTCTCAGAAACTCCTTATTTCACCTTCCATTTTAAATGAGAGCCTTGCTGGATAGAGTATTCTTGGCTGTAGGCCTTTGTTTTTCATTGCTTGAAATATTTTTTCCATTTCCTTCTGGTTTGTAGTTTTTCTATTGAGAAGTCTGTTGCTAGTCTTATCGGAGCTCCCTTGTATGTTATTTGCTGTTTTTCTCTTGCTGCTTTTACAATTCTCGCTTTGTCTTTGAATGTTGCCATTTTAATTATAATGTGTCTTGGGGTGGGCCTGTTTGGGTTTATCCTCCTTGAGACCCTCTGTGCTTCCTGGATTTGCATAACTTTTCCTCTCATCCAGTTAGGAAAATTTCCTATCATTACTCTTTCAATCAGGTTTTCTATCCCTTTTTCTTCCTCTTCTCCTTGTATCCCTATGATTCTAATGTTGTTTTGTCTCATGTTGTCCTCCAGTTCTCTTAAACTCTCTTCATTCTTTTTTGGTCTCTTATTGTTTTGTTTTATTGTCTGGGAATTTTTTTCTACATTGTCCTCTAATTCACTGATCCGATCTTCTGCTTCATTTAGCCTGCTTTTGGTTGATTCTGCTGTGTTCTTCAATTCACAGATTGTATTCTTCATTTCTTCCTGGTTCTTATTAATATTTTCTATTTCCTTTTTTATGCTGGTGTAGTTTTCATAAGTTCCTTGTAGCTTCCCTGCAGTTCTTTGTAGTTTCCTTGGAGTTGTTGGTAATTTTTCCGAAGTTTGTGGTAGTTTTCTTTGAGGTTGTCAAGGTCATTAAGTTTCATAATAACCATGTTTTTGTATTCCATGTCTGATAGTTGGCTTATGTCTTTTCTGTCCATCTCTCTTTCTGGGGATTCCTCTTTTCCTTTCATTGGGTGGTTGTTTCTGCATCTCCCCATGTTGAATTCTTCTTTGTTTTTGTTTATTAGATTTGTCTGCTCTGATTTCTCACTTTTGTGATATGAGATTCTTTATAGGAGATCTGGGGCATTCAGTGGTGCAGTTTCTTTCATCTTCTGAGACTGATGCTTTTGTGTTGCCCTTTATGTTATTTGTTTAATCTGTCTGGTTGTATTTCAGCTACTCTTTGGTGGGTCTTTTCCTCTGGTTAGTTGATTGAGAGTCATTCTGTCCATCTTGTCTTGAGTTCTTTTGTGGAGATACTGTTAAAACATAATCACACAACCCAGGCAAGAAACCCACACTCTCCAAAATCTCCCCCAACCACAATTCCACTATTGGCTGCAAATGAACCAGTATTAATATCCTTGTAGAGATATTAAGACTCTTATTTAATAGGAGAAACAGATAGGAGTTGTTTTAAACGAAGGAAGGGTGATTTTTGAGAGGAGAGGTGAGTGAGTGTAATAATATTAGCAATTAGGGTCAAGTCTATGCAAGACAGCAATTAACATTTACACTGTATGTTTGAAAAGGAGGAGAGGATTGCAGTATGGAGTTAGAAAGCGGAAGTGTATAGTATTAGGTTTATATAGTAGTTATAAGCTGTATGCTTAGTGTGGAAGGGAGGATACATACAACAGACATCCAAGCAGACAGACGACCAAACTTTGAAGCAGAGGGATATGGGGGTTAGAAGGTAGGAAACAGATTAGAGAAAGAATTTTTCAAGAATAAAAATACAGAATAGAAAATAGCCAGAAAGAGAGAGAGAGAGGAGAGAGAGAGAGAGAAATTAGAGAAGGGGAAGGAACGAAAGAGAAGGAAAGAAGAAGGGAAGCGAGAAGAGGGAGGGGAATAAATTAAAGTTAAAATTAAAAAAGTTAAAAGATTAAAAAATGATAAAATAGAGAGAAAGAAAGAGAGAATAGAGAGAGAGAGAAGAATAAGAGATGGGAAAAGGAAGAAAAAATGAATGGAGAGGTAGAGGAGGGCAAAATAAAAAAATTAATAAAATTAAAAGTACTTAGAAGGAAAGAAGGAAAGAAAAAAGAAGAGAAGGGAGGGAGGAAGACAATAAGGGGGAGGGAAGGAAATAAAAAGAAAGGAAGAGGAGAGAGTAGAGAGGGAGAAAAATTGAAATTAAATTAACAAGAGACAGGATGAAGGAGAAAAATGCAAGATAAAGAAGAGAAGGGGTGGGGAGGAAAGAGAAAAAAGATAAGGGGAGGGAGGTAAGGGAGGGGATAGATTAAGATTAAAGTTGAAAAATTAAAAGATTAAAAAATGAAGTATAATAGAGAGAAAGAAAGAGAGAATAAAGAGAGAGGAGGAAAAGAAGGGAAAGGGAAAAGAAAAAAACGAATGGAGAGGGAAGGGGTACGAAATAAAGAAAATTAATAAAATTAAAAGTACTTAGCACAAAAGAAGGAAAGAAAGAGAAAGGAAAGGGAGGATGAGGATAAGGGGCAGGGAAGGAAATAAGAAAGGAAGAGGAAGGAAAGGGAAAAAATTTAAATTAAATAACAAAGAATAGGATGAAGGAGAGACATGCTAAAGAGAGAAAGGAGGGAAGATGAGGGGAGAAAAGAAGGGAGAATAAGAAAGGGAGGGACAGTAAGAGAGAGAGAGAAATAAAAGAATGAAAGAATTTTAACTCAATTCAACTTTTAGGCACAGTCTCTAGTTTTTTGTTTTGTTTTTTTTTCTTCCTAGGTCCGCCCCTAGTCAAAATTCCACAGGTTTCAAATCTTTTCTGGTTGGTTGGCTGGCTGTGGGAAGATCCTGCTTGATTCTGGGGTTGCTAGTCCTTTATTCGTGGGCCTATTGCAGCTCTGCTGTGAGCTGCATTTAGTTGTCCCCTCCTGTGGCACCCTCAGCCCTCCTCAGACTTGTCCAGCAACGCCTTTTCATTGTTAGGCCAGCCTGTGCCTGCCAGCAATCTCCGCTCTGCCTCCAGTTATGTCTCTATTGCCAAGCTATAGCTTCTGCTCACTTCCCCATCTATACGCCTGCGCACGCTACCTCTCTCCCTGTCCCCAAACCGTCCCTTTGTTCTGCAGGACTCTGGCACAATTGGTCAGAGTGCTGGGCCCAGCGGCACTCTTCTGACCAGGAGCTCTCCCCCAGTCTGCAGCTCCGCAGCGGTTTTCCCATGTGGGCTCCTCTCCTTGCCCCCAAACTGTCTCTATTCCCAAGTTACAGCTTATGCTCGCTTCACTGTCTATACGCCTGCGCACACTATCTCCCTCGGTCAAAGTGCTGGGCTGAGTGGTGCTCTCCTGCCTAGGAGTTCTCTCCCCCCACCCCGTCTGGTGTTCTGCAGCCGCCCTTTCAAGCCAGTCCCTCTCCCCACCCCAAAACCGTCTCCACTCCTGAGCCACAGCCTCCACTAGCCTCCCTGCCTACACACCTGCACGCCACCTCTCTCCCTGCCCCAAAACCGTCCCCCTGCTCCGCAGGACTCTAGCGCAACCAGTCAAAGCGCGGGAGCCAATGGCTCTCTCCTGCCCAGGAGCTTTCCCCCCATCTGGAGTTCCACAGCGGCTTTCCCAGCAGCTCTCCCATGTGGGCCTCTCTTCTTGCCCCTAAACTGTCTCTATTCCCGAGCTACAGCTTCTGCTCATCTGCCCATCAACTCGCCTGCGTGCACAACCTCTCTCCTTGTCCCCAAACTGTCCCTTTGTTCTGTGGGATTCTAGCGCGATCGCTCAAAGCACTGGGGGTGAGCAGCACTCTCCTGCCCAGGAGTTCTCCCCCAGTCCGGAGTTTCGCAGCAGCTCTCCCATGCGGGCCCATCTCCTTGCCCCAAAACTATCCCTTTTTTCTGTAGGGCCCTAGCGCAAGTGCCGCCCGCGCCCTGAATGCTGAGCTTTTGGTCGGGGGTTACAGCTGAGGAGGTTTCCCTCTAGACTCAGATCACACAGTTTCTTCCAGTCCTGGTTGTTCACTGTTTTCCCACGCCTCTGGCTTTTTCAGCCAAATCCTCTCCCTAACTCCCTATGAGACTTCACTGGTTGGTGCGCCCCTAGTAGGGGGAGCCTCCAAGCAGCTCCCAGCTAATGAGCCCTTGGGCATGGTACAGCAGACCTCTGGGTCCCAGAGGGACTCAGCCTGTAGTGCGCAATAGACCCCTCCGTCCCCCTCCATGCTGCTCCCACGCTTCCCTCCCTTTTCACGCTATTCAAAATCCACACTCACTCAGTCAGTCCTCTTCGTGTTCGCTCCTGAAGTTCGTCCGTTAACAGGAGCGAGCAGAGAACACTGCCCCTACTCCGCCGCCATCTTCCTCCTCCCAAAATTTTTATATTTAGAATTAGCTAGCTTGACTCAGTTTAGATGATCCCAATTTTGTTGGCAACATCCAAAGTATCATAGTCTGGAACCAGGCAAACATTGCCTTCTTCTCTCCATCAGGCCTGATCAGGGTGTTGACCTTGGCCATGTAACGTCATAGAGCTTTTTCACAACGTGTTTGATCTGGTGCTTGTTGGCCTTGACATCCACAATGAACACAAGTGTATTGTTGTCTTCTACTTTCTTCATGGCTGACTCAGTAGTCAGAGGGAACTTGATAGCATAATGGGCAAGCTTGTTTCTCTTGCAAGGCTATTTGGGTTGCCTTCAGAGCCGCAGTGTCTTAGATCTCCAAAGGTGGGTGATGTGTGGATTTTCTTTTCTTTTCTTTTTGTGACTGTGGATGCCTTTTATCACTGATTTCTTTGCCTTCAAAGCCTTTGCCTTAGCTAGCTTCAGCTTTGGGAGGGGTAGGGGCTTCCTTCTTCGCTTTGGACGCCATCTTTGTGGAAAGCACAATTATTATTGTTGAGTTGACTATTTCTCCCTTTAATTCTGTCAGTTTTTACTTCATGCATTTTGGGGCTCTGTTGTTAGAAGGATATATGTTTGTATTTATTGTAGCTTCCTAAATGATTGACCCTTTTATCATTACAAAGTGCTCATTTTTTAATAATAAATGATTTTGGTTAAAGTCTCTTTTGTCTGATATTAATGTATCCATTTCAGCTTTATTATGGTTGTTGTTTGTATGATATAGCTTTCTATCCTTTTATGTTTACCTATTAGTATCTTGAATTAAAAGAATCTTGCAGACAGTACTTGGACCTTAATTTTTATTCAGTCTGAAAGCTTTTCTTTGAATTGTTTAATTTATTGACGTTTAATGTCATTGTTAATATAACTGAATTTAAACTTGCCATTTTACTTTTTTTTTAAATGCCTCATGTAGTATTTCTTCCTCTATTCCCCCTTTACTGATTTTTTTTTACATTCAGTGGATATTTTCTAATTTATAATTTTAATTACTATGATTTTTCATTATCTTTTTTAGTTATTTTCTTAGTGTTAGCTCTAGCATTTACTTTACCTTATCTTGGTAGAATCTACATCAAACTTACACTAACTTAGACTTCTGGCCAAGATGGAGGCCTAGACTGACATGCTCCATCTCCCTCCACAACTAAGAAGAAATACATCTACTGTAAAACTAGAAATAAACAGAAGTTCCAGAAAATAAAGCTACATGGAAGTCCAACGTATGAAGTTATAAAAAAGTGGTTCTCATCTGGATGGGTAGAAGGCACGAAGCTGGAGCAAAGATGTCTACCTGTGCTGGCGGCAGCAGCTGCAGCAACAGCGGTGGGACAGTGGTAAGTACAGACACCCATATTTAAAAAGAGGCGAGAAACACCTGTGGAGCACCCTCGGATGCAGACCAGACCCATCAGCTTGCGATTCCAATGCCAGGGAAGGCAGACTCCCATTGCCTCAGACTGTAAAGGCTGCAGTGGATGGGAACAGAGGAAGAAGCTTCTGGTCTCTCAGCAGAGAGTAAATGGCAAGAATCCATCTTGGACCCCCGTCCCCACACACAAAACACCACAGCTTGGTGAGAAGGGTCGCCTGGTAGTGACCAGTGCATGGGACTCTGCCCCCTGTAGCATAGGAGGTACGGCAGCCCCGCCCAGGAAGCAAAGGTAAACACAAAACTGTCAGGATGGCAGGGATCATGACAGAGATCCCAGTCACGCAGCTGACCAGACAGCAAATATATGATCTAATGGAGAAGCAGATAGGAAATCTTTCTGAGGCTCAGTTCAGAGCTTTGGTTATAAGAAAGCTTACAGACCTAACAGCAGATCTTAAACAAGACAGGTAAGGAATGAAGGCCAGTCCTGCTGAAATGAACAAAAACACATACAAAACTAGTGGTGAGGGCAAGAAAACCAGGGATCAAATCAATAAATTGGAACATAGGGAAGGAACAGTCAACCATGCAGAAAGAGGAAACAAAAAGTGAGGAAAATGAGGAGAGGCTCAGAAACCTATGGGACAGCTATAAGCGGGTCAACATCCAAATCATAGGGTTGCCAGAAGGTGAAGAAGAAGAACTAGAAATGGAAAAATTATGTGAAAAAATAATGAAGCAGAACTTCCCTAACTTAGGTAAGGAAATAGACTTACAGGTCCAGGAAGCACAGGGAGTTCCAAAACAACTGGACCCAGGGAGAACCACAGCAAGACACATTATACTCAAGATGTCAAAAGTTAAGGATAAAGAGAGAATCTTAAAAACAACAAGAGAGAAGAAGAGAATTGCATACAAAGGTGTCCCAATAAGACTATCAGCTGATATCTCAAAAGAAACTCTGCAGGCAAGAAGGGATTGGCAAGAAATATTCAAAGTAATGAAAATAAAAAACCTACAACCATGATTACTCTATCCAGAGAAGCTGTCATTCAGAATAGAAAGGCAGAGAAAGTGCTTCGAGGACAAAGTAAAACTGAAGGAGTTCATCAGATTCAAACCACTGTTAAATGAAATGTTAAAGGGACTTGTTCAGGAGAAAGAGGATCAAAACTATGAACATTAAAATGAAAACTGTATGACAACAACCAACAACAGAAGCTAGGGAATCAAAACAAAGGCAAACTAAGTAGGCAACAAGAGTGGGAAAAGAATTACAGGTATGGGAAACATATTGGGGGGAGGTCAGCTGGGAGGGGGAAGAAGGGAAAGAGAGGGAGATGGTACAGGAATTAAGAAGCATAGTAGGAGGGAGTGGAGTAGATAGAAAGATGTTGAGAAGAACTATATGCACAACCAATGTGCATTGACTAAGGGGGGGGAGATAAGTGGAGGGAGGGGGATCACTGGGTGGAGGGGAACAAAGGGAAAAGAAATTGGGACAACTGTAAAAGCATAATCAATAAAGCATATTAAAAAACTTACACTAACAAATGTAGTTATATAAAAATATAAAATACTATAAAATTTTTTAAATTTTTATTTTATTTATTGATTTGAGAGAGAGAGAGAAACATTAATTCGCTGTTCCACTTATTCATGGATTCATTGGTTGTCACTTGTATATGCCCTGACTAGGGATCAAACATGCAACTTTGCTGTATCAGGACCACACTTCAATCAACTGAGACACCCAGCAAGGGCTAAAAGTTTATTTGCTCCCCAATTTGTGCTATTATTATTAAATATTTATTGTAAATTCAGTAATATATTGTTAAAATTATTACTTTATACATACTTTTATATCTTCAAAAGAAGCTCTCATTTACCATTTCTGTTTCTCATCATTTGTTTCTGTAGATTCAAGTTCCTGCTAGTGTCATTTTCTTACTGCCATGCAGGTTTGCTCCTACCCACCTTCTTTGTATTGTTATTGTCAAATATATTATATTTATATATGTTATAAGGACAATGATATATTCATATATATTTTATGAAATTATTTTTAACTCAGAGAGAAGAGAGAAAGGGAAAAGAAATAACATCTATAGTATTTTTATAGTAAGACAATTATGTTTATGATGCTCTTTGCTTTTTGTATGGTTTTGAATTATGCTTTCAGCCTAAATACATACCTTAGAATTTCTTATATGTAGGTCTGCTAGCAAGGAATTCTGTTTTTATTTACTTAGAAATGTTGTTGACTAACCTTCATATTTGAAAGATAATTTTGCTAGATATAAGATTTTTGGTTGACAATATTTCTCTTATAGTTATCCCACTACCCTCTGGTCTCCAATCAGCTGTTAATCTTATCGAGATTCTCTCATACTGAATGAGTTTTTTTTCTGCTTTCAAGATTTCCGTTATTGGCTTTCAACAGTTTGATGTGTCTGGTGTGGATGTCTTTGAATTTATTCTACTTAGAGTTTATTCAGTTTCTTTCATGTGTTCAAGAATAGTCATTTCTTTGTTTTTGAGGAGAGCTTTGATGCTTTCTGTTCTTTTGGCCTGCCCCTTCCCCTGAGTAAAATCTCTGAGCCACTGCTCCAGGGCTGTAGATGAGGACAGAGGCCTACTTCTCTAGAGTGATACTTCTGCATAACCAGTGGAGTATTCAACAGGAGTGGTAGCCTCTAGTCTTCTTGGCTTGCATCTTCTAGAATGAACCTCCACCCTATAAAGCAAGCTACGATGAGGGGGAATAGGGCCCCAGTATTCTCAGTCTGGCATGCCTAGAATAGAACATACACCCTAAGAATGAGGTCTGGGTAAAGGAAGGAAGTCATTTGCCTCTCAACTCTACTTATGTTGAATTTAGCCTATGCATTATGGAGCCAGGGGGTAAGAAATGGTAATGACTTAACCCTTCAGGGATGATACTGTAGCTCTTGACTGAAAATTTTGGGAGAAGGATGTTTCATCTTCTTGGCCACATCTACTCAGAGTGGAGTTTTCTTTACACTGAACTGGAGAGGGGAAGAAGGGACTGGGCTGTGGCTTAAGTGCCACAGACTCTGACTTTTCCTACTGAAATCTAGATTTTCATGATTTGCTGTATGCCCTTTGGACAATTTACAAAGACTTTAAATGTTATTTTTTAAAAATAACTTAATAATTATGGTGTTGCAGGTTGGCAAAACTCCTCATCCTGCCATTTAGAAATTATCTCCTTATTTAAGTCTTGATTATAGAAAATTTCATACATATATAAATGAAAAAGAACAATATAATAAACCTTCAAAGCTATATATTTATCTTTAACAATTAGCTTCTATCTTTTACTCCTTCCTCCTCTTGATTATTTTGAAGCAAATACTTAATATCATATAATTTCTTCTAAAATTACTACTTTTCAAAATCATTTAGTCCCCCCCCACACACACACATACCCCTCCATTCCTTATTGCTCTGTAGTCTCAATTCTATAATATATCAAATGTCCATATATGTTGCAGTTTGCTTCTGGGCTCTCTATTCTGTTCCATTAGTCTTCTTATTCATTCCTGTGGCAATATCACACTGTTTTGATTTTTTTTAGCTTTGTAATTTTTAACATTTAATAGACCAAATATATCCACTTTTGCCTTCTTCAAAAGTGTATGAACCAGCTTTTGTCCTTTTCATTTTCATATAAATTTTAGAAAGTTTTATCAAGTTTGTCAAGTTATATGCACACACATAAACATATAACATATACACATAGTTGAAATTTGAGACTGGGATTTGTTATATCTATAGACAAACAGGAAGAATTAATATCTTTACTTTATTGAGTCTTCTAATCCATGAACACTGTATGGTTTATCATTTATTTAGGCTTGTTAGAACACAGACAGCATTCTAGAATTTATGATTCAGTAGGTCTCAGATGGGGTCTGAGAATTTTCATTTCTAATGATATCCAAGTAATGATGATGATTCTGGTCCAGTGCTATGATTTGAGAACCACTGCCATATAATTTTGAAGATTTAGGAAAATTTGGCTAATATTTATCAAATTAAAAAACAATAGAGCATATGCTATTATTTTTATTTGACCACAATTTATTTTAAATAACAGAATTAAAATTATATAGTCTAAAACAAAATATAGAAATATATTGATAGGTGTTTCCAACTATAGTACATATACTTATTTATGTTATTTGTCAGGCAGTCATTGAAATCAGGAGGCAAATAGCTGCAAATCAACTTATGGACTTTTCAGAAGGAAAAATTGAAGGGTCGTTTATCTCCCTCCAGCCTCTAGTTAAAATTTTGCATGCTGGACATCTGCCAAAAAGGGCAATTAGAGAGATTTTTAAAATTTAGCATTGACTTACAGGGTAGTAAGCTGAATGAAGGGTGATTTAAGTATATGCATCATATAAGATATAAAAGCTGATTCAAATGTGGTGCATATTAGGACTTACTAAAGAACTCCAGTGAAGGGGAATAGAAAGAGTTCATTGTTTTATCTATTCCACTCCTCTTCCCTTAGTTTAAATATAATTGAGCCCCCGATAACAAGTGGGATATCTTTTCTAGATTTTGGGTTTTATCTAAATGTTCGTTAAAGAGATATATTTTATTTTTCTGAAATGCCTAGTGTTGAAGTGCTTAATTTTGTTGAACCTAGCAGGTGGGCTATGAAAAACTAGAGTTGTTTTATGTCAATTATTGATCTTTATTCAGAGTGTTATATAGTTCCTCTTTCTTCTTCTTGAATAACACCGTGAATTTATTTGCCACTTGCTCTGAATGATATCTGCCAGGTCCTGCTTCTTGCTAGGACATGTGCTATTTGCCAACTCCTCCATTTCTCTGGGATAAAATTGTAGAGAATCTAAGCACATATCTAGCTACCCTACATGTGGGAAAAGTTCTGTGTAAGCACAAAGAAAAGACTTGTCCACAGGCCCATAGTTCTGATACAAGACTTCCTGGCTGATCTACCAATAGCCAAACCCTGTGTGCAGTACTGAGCAGTTTAAAATTTCTATAGTCCTTTATTTAGTTAACATGTGGCCCTATGTACTATAGCTGTGAACAAACTCTTACAAATAATCTTCTGTTGTGGTAAAAGGAAGATTGTTGGCATAACTTGAACTTCTGATAGAGACCTTTGTTTAGGTTTTGGCAGAAGTTTTTCAGTGATCCATCATAACTGGTTAATGGTCCCTAGTTCTATTCACCAGAGTTATATAAACTTCATCTCCTGGAATCAAACAGGTTGGAACAAACTTCACTGGACTAATTTCAGAAGTAATTCATGGAGCCCATCCACAGCAATTGCAACAACTCTCCCAATGAGACCAGCTGGAGTGAAAGTTTGACATCAGTTCAAGTTCCTTTTATCCAGGGACCTCAACTACTCAATGATGATATCCCTAATCCTCCATCTCTAAGGACCCCATGCCTAAAACCTGACACTCAGGAATGGTCAATGTAGTCCCACACCACGAATTACAGGAGGCCCAGCTCTATCTCTATCAAGTGGTCTCAGCTCCACCCACAGGGGGTCCCTGTCTCTCTTCCTTGTAGCTGTTTGGACTTAGGCACTATCTTTCCTGCAATCCATAGGCAGAACTCTTGTATCCCACAGAGTTTATCTGAGATTTGGGTGTACAAAGGAACTTCATTTTTCTGAATGACTGACTGCCAATGAGTGCCAGCACTGATCTGGTGACAGGGATCTCCTGAAGGCTTTTTCTCTTGGTGAGACCCATAATTCAAACCTTGGGTTTGAAGTTCCAGACAACAAAACAGGAGGATGTTTGTTTCACATCAGGCAGTAATGCAGTGGTCTCCTAAATGGTCTCTTCATGTCCATTCTTTTCCTCTTTTTATTTCCCCACAGAGCAGTCCGGAAATATGATTGTTTCCTTTCTTTTTTAAAAACTCTTTCCTGTCTCCCACACTGTGGCCTGCAAATCCTTTGCCCATTTCAATATCTTTAGTCCCATCTCATGCCTTCTGCACCATACTTCAATTTCCTTTTAGTTCCTCATATATCATGCTCCCTCCTCCCTTGAGGCCTTTCCACATGCTGTTCTCTTTGATTCCTCAAGTTATTATTCCTGCTTATCTTTCAGCACTCAGTTCAAAGGTCACTTCCTCAGGGAAGCTGTCCTTGAGTCCCCAGAGCAGACATACTCCAGCATTATACCCTTTATAGCTCTACATCCCATTCCTTCTGAATTTGCAATTATAAATCTGAGTAATTTTTAATGTCTGCCTCCAAATCAGCTTGATAAGCTTCATGAAGGCAGAATCTATGCTTATAAAGTTTCCCTCTGGATCCTGAGCACCATGGTAGGTGTTTGATAAATATTTACTATGGTAGGTTTTACCAGCTGGTGTGTTTCACATGTAGTTCTATAACTTCATGCACTTTCAGTAGTGCTATCACATTTGTGACAGTTCTGAATTCCTTCCCTCTGTTTGACATGCAAATATTAGAGAGCTGCAGGAGTGGGTGGCTGGCTTCTCCTCCAGTTCCTTCTTTGTAGTCTCACTCTTCCTCCTGACAGCAGAAAATACTCATAAAGGCAAGTGAAGATACACACACAGAGTTTACCCAGTAAATAAGTGGAAAAGGTAGGTGTAAAACTCAGGCTTCTTGAATTCTACAAAAATGTTTTTTTCTTCCACCTGATTTCTTTATTTAGTGAGGTTAGTTGATTGGCCTTGTTTTATTTATATATTAATACAAAATAACACAACCCTTCTTTAAGATTCACAAATTTCTCAAAAACCCAGTTTCGTACAGATCTTAATAAAACTGTCACACTACTTGGAATAATTTTCTAACAACACATTTTTCACTCATACCCTTTTCTTGACTATTAACATTTCACTTATGTCTATACTTTGTTTTCTAAAGAGATCATAAGCTGCTTGAGGAGAGAGTTGGTGGGTCTTCTGCTTTATATTCCCCTCATATCTGTGCATAAAAAGTGCTTACCAAATTTTTCCCAATTGTTTTCAGAAAGAGAAATTAAATTGAAAAGGAAAAGTGATGCTTAAAAGAAACTACCACAAAATTGTACATTTTGTAATTATATTTTAGACCTTATGACAAAGGAAAATGAAACCATGCTTACTGAAAATAAAACTCACCATTTATAACCAGAAAGATGAATCCAAAAGTTATCTTTTTAATAAAATATTATTTTCACAAACTGTTCTGGATTTAAAAGTCTGTGTGGTTTAAACATTCTATTATTGCCAATGTTAACTCATATAAAAAGCGACTAAAACGTTTTAATGTTATTTCATTGAATCATCATGAAACCTGTGAAGAGGACTCAGAGCATAAGCAATCATGTAGAAGAATGTAATATGAATCACAGAAAAGTTTTCAGACTAAAGATTCTCTGGGTTGAGAGGAAAGGAGAAGTCCAGATGGCAAATAGAATGAGAGGAGAACGTACGTTAGTGGGTCACTGAAAAGGGAACTGATCTTGTCTCAAAGAGGAGTGAAATGACAAAGACATCAGGTAACTTTGTGGGGATAGAGTGGAGAGGTAATCTAGATGCGTTCTTAGCTAGGGACCCAAGGAGACACAAGATTTCAGAGAATAAGCATTGTGTGTCAGGTATCAGTTGGAACAGCTTACAGTGTAGTCCCAGGTGTCACAATGTGGCCTGGAAGCAGATGGATGATTCTGTGGCCTGAGAACGCCACAGGAGTTGATGGGATTTAGGTACCACATAGTATCTGTGACTCAGTCTGACAGTGGAATAAATTTTTGTGTGCCCTAGAGCCTGTATGGAAGTCGAAAGGATAGTTATAATAGCTGCAGGGGTGTTTTAAATGGAATTATGGGGAAGATGCAGCAATCATCTGCATACCCAGTAAATAAATATGAAACAAGATGATGGCTAATGAAGCCTAATGCTTTGACTCTCCACAAGCAACCTGGAAATTAGTTATATCCCTTGAGTATGTATTAACTAAATCTGAATTTTTATCACTTAGAGGGTAAAATAAGTTAGAGGAAAATAAATTTGTTGTTTTCTACACAGTTGTTTGTGAGCTAAAAATGAAAGCATTATGCATACTTCTTTAAAAATGCCAGTGTCAGCCTTTCAAGCTGCTACCTTGATGCTGGAATTCAGAGGGAGTGAGCCTGAGTAGAATTTAGGAGAGAAGAAGATGGCGGCGGAGCAGGTAGCAGTGTCGTCTGCTTGCTCCCATTATGGAAGGACTTGGAGTACAAACACGGAGTGGAGTGAGTGCAGATTTCAGATAGCACAAGCAGGGAAGGGAGTTTGGGAGCAGCGTGAAAGAGGGCAGAAAGCTCGGCCTGCACATTCCAAATGGAGTCACTGGGATCCCCAGCCCAGTGCCTCTGCCACACTGCAGCCCAAAGGGGCAGCTACTGACCGGCTCATTAACCAGGATCTACTTGGAAACTTCCCACTGCCATTGGCGCCCTGACCAACAAAGTCCCAGAGGGAGTTAGCCAGAAGGTTTGGTTGAAACAGTTGGAGGCGTGGGAAGACAGAGAACAGCCCGGACTGTGAGAAACTGTATGAAGTGAGTCTAGGTGGGGACTCCCTGGGCTGGCAACCCTGCACCCCGGGAACTCACACCAAGGCTCCACCAAACAAAAAAGCAGAACTGACCTGAGGAGAGGGACCCATAAAGGAAAGCTGCAGCTGAACTACAGACTCTGTAGGGACCCAGGCAGGCAAGTGGCACACACAGGCGTACAAGACTCCGCCAGGCAAGAACACAGGCTAGTGCTGCAGCTTGGAGGCAACACAGAGACTTTTAGAGGAGGAGTGGAGACAGGACCCAAGTCTAGGCAGGGACTATTGGCATGTGCACTGGCTCACCAGCAGAACAGTGTTGCTAGACAAGCCTGAGGAGGGCTAAGGGTGTTGAAGGACCAGCGGGGAGGGGACTCATCTAAGTGTGGCACACAGCAGAGAGCTGCGGCAGGCCCATGAGTGGGAGAATAACAGCCTCAGAATCCAGCTAGATCTCCTCACAACCAGCCAGCCAGAAAAGATTTGAAACCCATGGAATTTTGATTAGGGGCAGATCCAGAAAAAGAAGATAGCACCCAAAGGTTGTACTGGGGAAGAACTCTTTCTTTAATCTGTTTCCTACCTTCTCTCCCTCCTATCCTTCTTTAATTTTTGTTTGTTTCATTTATCCTCCCTCTCACAATAAATATATAGCATATAACTGCTATATAAGCCTAATACTATACACTTACACTTTATCACTTCATTCTGCATTCTTCCCTCCCTTTTTCAACATACAATGTGAATATTACTTACTGTCTCACATAGCCTTGACCCTACTTACTACAACCTTCCCACTCAAAAATCATCTTTCTTTCATTTAAAACAACTCTTATCTGTTTTTCCTATAGTATAAGAGTCTTAAACTCTTTACATTTATATTAATACTGGCTCATTTGCTGATGATAGTGTGATTGTGGCTGGGGGATACTTTTGAGAGTGTGGGTTTCTTGCCTGGGTTGTGTGTTTATGATTTAACAGCATCTCCACAAAAGAACTCAAGACAAGGTGGGCAGAGTGACTCTCAATCAGCTAGCCAGAGGGAAGGATCCACCAAAGAGTAACTGAAATACAACCAGACAGCTTAAGTGACATAAAGGGCATCCCAAGAGCATCAAGCTCAGGAGATGAAAGAGACTGCACCGCTGAATCCCCCAGGTCTCCTATACAGAATCTCATATCACAAAGGTGGTAAATCTAAGAAACAAATAAAACAAGAAGTATCCAACATAGGGAGACACAGAAAATACCTCCCAATGAAAGTAAAAGAGGAATCACCAGAAAGAGAGCTAGATGAAACAGACATAAGCCAACTATCAGACATGGAATTCAAAAGGATGGTTAAAAAGAAGTTCAATGAACTTGACAAACTCAGAAAAAACTACAACAAACTCCAGGGGAATTACAAAGAACTCTAGGGAAACTACAAAGAACTCCAGGGAACTTACAAAGAACTACACCAGTGTAAAAAAGAACATAGAAACTATCAATAAGAATCAAGAAGAAATGAATAATACAATTTCTGAACTGAAGAACACAATAGAATCAATCAAAAGCAGGATAAAGCAGAGGATCGAATCAGTGAGTTAGAGGACAATGTAGAAAAAAATTCTCAGACAATACAACAAAATGAAAAAAG
The DNA here is from genome assembly GCF_987537825.1 of Furipterus horrens. Classification (NCBI taxonomy): domain Eukaryota; kingdom Metazoa; phylum Chordata; class Mammalia; order Chiroptera; family Furipteridae; genus Furipterus; species Furipterus horrens. Next base: position 49,410,652 of record NW_028327182.1, read on the forward strand.
ACTTAAAAAGAATGAAGAGGGTGTAAGAGAACTTCTGGACAACATGAAAAGAAAAAATATTCATACCATAGGGATATAAGAAGGAGAAGAAAAGGAGCATGGCTTAGAAAACCTGATTGAAAAACTAATGACAAAAATTTTCTTAACTTGATGAGAGAAAAAGTCATGCAAGTCCATGAAGCACAGAGGGTCCCAATGAGGATGAACCCTAAAAGGCCCACTCTAGGGCACAACATAATTAAAATGGCAGCATTCAAAGACAAAGAGAGAACCCTGAAAGCAGCAAGAGAAAAACAGCAAATAATATACAAGGGAGCTGAAATAAGGCTATCAACTGATTCCTCAACAGAAACACTACAAGCCAGAAGGGAATGGTCAAAAATATTCCAAGCAATGAAAAACAAAGGCCCACAACCAAGAATACATTATCCAGCAAGACTCTCTTTCAAAGTGGAAGGTGATGTAAGGAGTGTCCCAGAAAAAGGAAGACTAAAAGAATACATCTCCACCAAAGCAGCATTCCAAGAGATGCTAAAGGGAATGCTTCAAGAAAAAAAAAGAAAAAGAGAGAGGGAGAGGAACATGGGTCCAAAGGGAAAAGAATAAATGCCTGTCAATAATAAACTTAAATGTAAATGGATTAAATGTTTCAATCAAAAGACATATGGTAGCAGAATGGATACAAAAACATGACCCACATATATGCTGTCTACAAGAGACACACCTCAAAACAAAAGATATACACAGAATGAACGTGAAGAGATGGAACAAAGTGTTCCAAGCAAATGGACATGAAAAAAAGCTGGGGTAGGAATACTTACATCAAACAAAACAGATTTCACAGCAAAGGCCATAAGAAGAGACAAAGAAGGGCATTTCATAAAACTAAAGGAAACAAACAATCAAGAAGATATAACCCTAGTATACATATCTGCACCCAACATAGGAGCACCCAAATATATAAGGAAAATACTAGAAGACAACAAGAAGGATATCAACAGCAACACACTTAGTAGGGGACTTTAACATCCCTTTATCAACTACAGACAGATCTTCGAAGCAAAGAAACAACAAGGACATTGAGGCATTGAACAACACACTAGATCAAATGGATTTAACTGATATATATATATAGAGAGAGAGAGAGAGAAATTTTCACCCAGAAGAAGCAAAATATACATTCTTTTCAAATGCACATGGGGCATTTTCAAAGATAGACCACATGATAGGACACAAAAACAAGCCTCAACAAATTCAAGAAAATTGAAATTTTATCAAGCACCTTTTCAGACCACAATGCCTTGAAACTAGAAATCAACTTGAAAGAATAAACTCAAAGACATTTAAACTTATGGAGAATGAATAACATGATATTAAATAATAAATGGATTAACAATGAAATCAAGGAAGAAATCAAGAAGTTTCTGGAAACTAATGATAATGAACACACAATAGCCCAAAACCCATGCGACACAACAAAAGCAGTCCTGAGAGGAAAGTTCATAGCAATACAGGCCTACCTGAAAAGGATGGAAGAATCTCAAATAAAAAATATAACCCTACAGCTATAACAACTAGAACAACAACAAACAAAGCCCAGGGCAAGTAGAAGGAAGGAAATCATCAAGATCAGAGCAGAACTAAATGACATAGAGACTAAACAAACAATTCAAAAGATCAACAATAGTAAGAGCTGATTCTTTGAAAAGATAAACAGACTCATCAGGAGAAAAGAGAGAGGACCCAAATAACAAAATCAGAAATGAAAGAGGAGAAATCACAACTGATATCACAGAAATACAAAGGATTGTAAGAAATTACTACAAAAAACTCTATGGAAAGGTATTTGACAATCTAGATGAAACGGACAAATTTCTAGAAACATAAATATTTCAAAACTGAATCAAGAAGAAGTAGAAAGCCTGAACAGACTGATAACAAAAAGTGAAATTGAAACAGTAATAAAAAAAAAAAAATCCTGGCACACAAAAGCCCTGGACCGGTTGGCTTCACAGGTGAATTTTACAAAACATTTGGGGAAGAACTAACACCTAACTTTCCCAAACTGTTCCCAAAAGTCCAAGAAGACGGAAAACTCCCAACCTCTTTCTATGAAACCAGTATTACCCTAATTCCAAAACCAGGTCAAGACACAACAAAGAAAGAAAACTACAGGCCAATGTCGTTGATGAAAATATATACTACAATCCTTAACAAAATATTGGCAAACCAGATCTAGCAACACATTAGAAAGATCAGGGGGGTTCGAAGATGGTGGAGGAGTGAGGGCAGGCTGCACTTTCTGGCTCCCGAAACCCATCTGCAGTTTGGAAAAATTGCAGACAGAACATCTCAGTGAGCATCTGGACACTGGGAGGAGTTGAGTCTTGGCACTGCTCCATCAGAGAAGACCATCTGGGAATGACCTGTTTGGTGAGGGTAGCAGAGCAAAAAGGAACGAGACAGGATTTCTGACTGGGTTGGCTTCCCGAGCTGTGGCTGGAAATACACAAAGACTTTTTAGTGACCACAGATTTCCCCAGAGAGGAATGAGGAGGAGAGCGGGTCTCTGCCCACTGGCAGAGCCAGGAGTGGGCCAGGTGGCATCTGGTGCTGAGAGACAAGAAACAGCGTACTGCTGTGTATGTAAGAACGTGTTTTTCCTTTATATTTTTCTTGTGTGCTGCACAGAGGGGAGGAAAGGTTGGGAGTGATAGGACATTCTTGAGGAGCGCAGCCGCAGAAGTGCACTCAACCACTCCCCAATCCTCCCCTTGGGTCACGAGGGCGCGCACAGGAAGGTACCCCCATTCACTGGCCCAGGCGTGCATCCAAGTCACTGGCCACGCGTCTTGGTGCCCCTTGGACCCCCCCCAACAGGCATAAGATCAGTGTGCCAACGGGTGCAGGGTCGGCCTGCTGGGCACGAAGACCATGCACAGACACCCCTGGCCCGCCCCAATAGGCACCAGGCCGTTGCACAGCCCACTTGAGAAAGTACTACTCGTGCCCACCCAGGAGGGTGCAGGAAGAGCGGGCAGCTGTGGCACAGGAACAATAGGTGGCGGCAACTCACAGACGCCCACTTCCACCATGCACAAGTGTCCGGGAGAGACCGACTCCCGAGGCGTGGCTCCGCAGGCCTGAGGCTAGTGTGCAGGCTACAGCGTGCATGCACAAGCACCCCGGCTGGCTCCAACAGGCACCAAATGAACATGCCGGACAACACAGGCGCACAGGTGTTATTCAGGGGTGCGACCAACACCGCACGAAGGCACACACCGCTGACGCCAGGATCAGCAACTTCTGGCCTGCCTCAATAGACCAGCTGTGGGTCCAGAAAAAGAAGATGACACACAAAGGCTGAACTGAGTAAAAACGTTTTTTAAAAAAAATTTTATTTCTATTTTAGTTTATTATTTGTATTTTATTTTAATTTTTTTCATTTCTTATTTTTTATTTCAATTTTAATTTTAATTTTATTTTTAAAATTGTTTTTAAAACTGTCTCTTTAATTTGTTTCATACCATCTCTCCTTCTCATCCTTCCTCTTTAATTTTTGTTTATTTGTTTGTTTTGTTTAGCCTCCCTTTCACACTAAATATATAGCATATAACTACTATGTAAATCTAATACTATACAATTCCACTTTCTTACTATATTCTGCATTCTTTCCTCTTTTTCTTTTATTAACATACAATGTAAATATTACTTACTGTCTTGTATAGTCTCGACACTACTTGCTACTATTATTTATCTATCATCCCCTCTCTCAAAAATTATATTTTTCCTCTTTAAAAACAACTCTTATCTATTCTTCCTATAGTATAAAAGCCCTAACCTCTCTACATTTATATTAATACTGGGTCATTTGCTGATGATAGGGGGATAGAGGGTGGGGGTATTTTTGAGGGTGTGGGTTTCCTGCCTGGGCTGTGTGTTTATGTTTTTAACAGCATCTCCACAAAAGAACTCAAGATGAAGTGCACAGAGTGACTCTCAATCAACTAGCCAGAGGGAAGATCCCACCAAAGAGCATCTGAAATATAACCAGACAGCATAAATGGACGACATATAGGGTATCCCAAGAACATCAGGCTCAGGAGATCAAAGAGACTGCAGCACTGAAACCCCCAGATTTCCTATAAAAAATCTCATACCACAAAGGTGGGAAGTCAAAGCAGTCAAATGCAAAAAACAAAAACAAACAAGAAGAATCCAACATGGCAAGACGCAGAAACAACCTCAGAAAGAGAGGTAGATGGAATAGACATAGCCCATATGTCAGATATGGAATTCAAAACAATGCTGATGAAGAAGCTCAATATACTCGACATCCTCAAAAACAACTACGACAACCTCCAAGGAAGTTACCAACAGCTCCAAGAAAATTACAGGAACTTACGGAGAACTACACCAGCATAAAAAACGACATAGAAACTATTCATAAGAACCATGAAGAAATGAAGAATACAATCTCTGAGCTGAAAAACACAGTAGAATCAATCAAAAGGAGGCTAAACGAAGGAGAGGCTTGGATCCTTGAGTTGGATCACAATGTAAAAAAAAAAAATTCCCAGACAATACAACAAAATTAAAAAAGATTGAAAAAGTATGAAGAATATCTAAGGGAATTACAGGATAACATAGAAGAAAATAATATCTGGATCATCAGAATAAAAGAGGGAGAAGAAGAAGAATGAGGAGAAGTAATGACAGAAAATTTTTCTACCCTGATGAGAAAAAGTCATGCAAGTTCAAGAAGCACAGAGAGCTCCAATGAAGAGGAACCCCAAAAGGCCCAATCCAAGGCACATCATAATTAAAATGGCAACATTCAAAGACAAAGAGTGAATCCTAAAAGTAGCAAGAGAAAAACAGCAAATAACATTAGAGGGGCTCCGAAAAGGCTATCGACCAACTTCTCAACAGAAACACTACAAGCCAGAAGGAAATGGTCAAAAACATTTCAAGCAATGAAAAACAGGGGCCTACAACCAAGAATATTCTACCCAGCAAGGCTCTCATTCAAAATGAAAGGTGAAATAAGGAGTTTTCCGGACAAAGGAAGAATAATAGAATACATCTCCACCAAACCAGCTTTCCAAGAGATGCTAAAGGGAATGTTTTAAGAAAAAGAAGAAAAAAAGAGAAAAGAAACAGGTACAAAGGGAAATGAATAAATACCTGTTGATGATAACCTTAAATGTAAATGCATTAAATGCTCCAATTAAAAGACATAGGGTAACGGAATGGATACGAAAACAGGACCCACATATTTGCTGTCTACAAGAAAAGCACCTCAAAACAAAAGGTTTACAGAGACCGAAAGTAAAGGGTATAAAAAAGTATTCCAAGCAAACGGACATGAAAAAAAAGCTGGGGTAGCAGTACTCATATCGGACAAAACGGATTTCAAAGCAAGGGCAATAAAAAAAGATAAAGAAGGACGTTTCATAATAATTAAGGGAACAATCAATTAAGAAGATATAACACTGATAAACATATATGCACCCAACACAGGAGCACCCAAATACATAAAAAATGTAATAGAAGACCACAAGAGGATATTAACAGCAACACACTCATAGTAGGGGACACCTCACTGTCAACAATGGACAGATATTCGAAGCAAAGAAACACCAAAGATATTGAGGAACTGAACAACACTCTAGATCAAATGGACTTAGTAGATATATATAGAACTTTTCACCCCAAAGAAGCAAAATATACATTCTTTTCAAATGCACATGGGACATTTTCAAAGATAGACAACATAATAGGACACAAAACAAGCCTCAACAAATTCAAGAAAATTGAAATAATATCAAGCATCTTTTCAGACCACAATGCCTTGAAACTAGAAATCAACCTCAGGGAAAAAACGCAAAGACATTCAAACTCATGGAAGATGAATAACATGCTATTAAATAATGAATGGGTTAACAATGGCATCAAAGAAGAAATCAAGAAGTTTCCGGAAACTAATGATAATGAATACACAATAGCCCAAAACCTATGGGACACAGCAAAAGCAAGTCCTAAGAAGGAAGTTCATAGCAATACAGGCATATCTGAAAAGGATAGAAGAATCTCAAATAAAAAATCTAACCCTAAAGCTACAAAAACTAGAAGAACAACAACAAACAGGGCCTAGGGCAAGAAGGAAGGAAATCATCAAGATCAGAGCAGAATTAAATGGCATAGAGACTAAACAGACAATTCAAAAGATCAACAAAAGTAGGAGCTGGTTCTTTGAAAATATAAACAAAATCGACAAGCCTTTAGCCAGACTCATCAAGAAAAAAAGAGAGAAGACCCAAATAAACAAAATCAGAAATGAAAGAGGAGAAATCACGACTGATACCACAGAAATACAAACGATTGTAAGAAATCACTACAAACAACTGTATGGCAAGAAATTTGATAACCTAGAAGAAATGGACAAATTTCTAGAAACATAACTTTCCAAAACTGAATCGAGAAGAAGTAGAAAGTCTCAACGGACCAATATCAAAGAAGGAAATTGAAACAGTAATCAAAAATCTCCCTGCACACAAAAGCCCTGGATTGGATGGCTTCACAAGGGGAATTTTACAAAACGTTCTGGGAAGAACTAACTCCTATTTTCCTCAAACTATTCGAAAAAATACAAGAAGAGGGAAAAATCCCAAACTCTTTCTATGCAGCTGGTATTACTCTTAATTCCAAAACCAGGTCAAGACACAACAAAGAAAGAAAACTGCAGGCCAATATTACTGATAAACATAGATGTAAAATCCTCAACGAAATATTGGCAAACAGGATCCAGCAATACATCAAAAAGATCATACACCACGATCAAGTGGGATTCATCCCAGGGATGCAAGGATGGTTTAATATTCGCAAATCAATAAATATAACACATCACCTAAACAAAATTAAAGACAAAAATCACAAGATCATATCAATAGATGCAGAAAAAGCATTTGATAAAGTACAACACCCTTTTATGATGAAAACACTCAGCAAAAGGGAATAGAGGGAGCATACCTTAACATAATTAAGGCTATATATGTGAAACCTGAAGCCAACTTCCTACTTAACAGACAAAAACTGAAAGCATTCCCCCTGAAATCAGGAACAAGACAAGGATGTCCACTCTCTCCACTCGTATTCAACATAGTGTTGGAAGTCCTAGCCACAGATATCAGGCAAGAAAAAGAAATAAAAGGCATCCAAATGGGGAAAGAAGAAATAAAATTATCATTATTTGCAGATGACATGATAGTATACATAGAAAACCCTATAAACTCCACTAAAAAACTACTTGATATAATAAGCGATTTTGGCAAAATAGCAGGGTACAAAGTAAATATACAGAAATCTAAGGCATTTCTGTATACCAGCAATAAAATATCAGAGACAGAAACAAAAAAGAAAACACCATTTACTAAAGCAACAAGAAAAATAAAGTACCTAGGAGTAAACTTAACCAAAGAGATAAAAGACCTGTACTTTGAAAATTACATAACATTGAAGAAAGAAATTAAGAAAGATACAAATAAATGGAAGGAAATACCATGTTCTTGGATGGGAAGAATCAACATCATCAAAATGGACATACTACCCAAAGCAATTTACAGATTCAGTGCAATCCCTATTAAAATACCAATGACATATTTCACAGACCTAGAACAAATACTTCAAAAATTCATATGGAACCAAAAAAGACCCTGAATAGCCAAAGAAATCTTGAGACAGAAGAACACAGCAGGAGGAATCACAATACTAGACATCAAACATTACTACAAAGCCACTGTGATCAAAAGAGTCTGGTACTGGCATAAGAACAGACATATAGATCAATGAAACAGAATAGAGAGTCCAGAAATAAATTCGGGACTATACGGTCAACTAATATTTGATAAAGGAGGAAAGAACATAGTATACAGTGAGAAGAACCTCTTCAACAAATGGTGCTGGGAGAACTGGATGGGGATGTGCAAAAAAATGAAACTAGACCATCAACTTACACCACACATGGGAATAAACTCAAAATGGATCAAAGACTTAAATGTAAGCTGTGACACCATTAAAGTCCTAGAAGAAAACATAGGCAGGAAAGTTTCAGATAACCCACGTAACAATATTTTCACGGATACATCTCCTAAGGCAAGAGAAATAAAGGAAAAAAGTAAACAAATTGGACTACATCAAACTAAAAGAGTTTCTGCTCAGCAAAAGAAAACATCAGTAAGATGAAAAGGAAACCAACCATATGGGAAAACATATTTTCCAATGATACCTGAGACAAGGGACTGATCTCCAAAATATATAAAGAGCTTATATGACTCAACATCAAGAAAATAGACAATCCAATTAAAAAATTGGCAAAGGACCTAAACAAACATTTCTCTGAAGAGGACATACTGAAGGTCCATAGACACATAAAAAAATGTTGAATATCACTAGCCATCAGAGAGATACAAATAAAAACCACAATGAGCTACCACTTTACACCAGTCAGAATGGCCAAATCAGCAAATCAACAAGTGCTGCCGAGAATGTGGAGAAACAGGAACCATAGTGCATGGTTGGTGAGAGTGGAGACTGGTGCAGCCACTATGGAAAACAGTATGGAAGTACCTCAAAAAACTAAAAATGGAACTGCCTTTTGAACCAGCAATTCCACTGCTAGGATTATATGAAAGAATTCTGAAATCCCAATTCGAAAGAACTTATGCACCCGTATGTTCATAGCAGAGCTATTTACAATAGCCAAGTGCTGGAAAGAGCCTAGGTGCCCATTTGTAGAAGAATGGATTAAAAAATTGTGGTACATTTACACAATGGAATACTATGCAGCAGAAAGAAGGAAGGAACTCCTGCCATTTGCGACAACACGGATGGAACTAGAGAGAATTATGCTTAGCGAAATAAGCCAGGCAATGAAAGAAAAATATGATATGATATCACCTGATACAGGAGACTAATGAACTACACAAACAAATGACCAAAATTGAATGAGGAACAGAATAACAGTTATCATGGGGGAGGGGGGCAGGAGATAAGGGGGTTAAGGAGGGGGAAGGGTCTAGTCAAAGAACATGTATAAATGACACATGGACATGGACAATGCGAATGGGAATGACTGTTGGAGAAAGGGTGGGCTGGGTGGGGCGAAGCAATGGACAGAAATAGGACAACTGTAATAGAAAAACAATTTTTAAAAAAGCCAATGTCCCTCATTTACATATTATGTGAGCATAGTATTTCTTTTTTAATAGTTTTGCTGTTGAGAAGCAGGTCTGAGTGGGATGTGATTCCTAATGAAGAGGTGGGAAAAGAGAGGGTGTTTTAGGGGGAATAAGAAAGTACATAGGACAGGGCTTGTGAAAAGACCCTCTTTCTAATGGGAAAGGAAAGTTAAGAGAAAGAGGAAGAAAAGAAAACAGACAAATAAATATCCAGTGTCTTTTATTTCCATTATGATATTCATATTGAACTAATAGGACTTCCCATATTTCTAGCATATTCACTAAAGATACTTTAACCTAGACCATTGAGTTTGGAATCTTATTTGAGGTGTGGAAAAATGAATGCTAGGTTTAAAATTGAGATTAAATTTCTGGCTTTGCCATTTAATAGATGTGTGACCTTGGATAATCTCTTAACCTCTTTAAACCTCAGTTTCTTCAACTGTGGCAAGGTGTAATAAAATACATCCTTTTAAGTGATTGAGAGGATTTAGTTGGTATACATAAGAGCTTTATAAATGGTAAAAGAAAAAGAAACAAAAAAAGCCTTACTTTGTGGGGTATCATTTGTGGTGGGAAAACAGAACAGTGGTGTAGGAGGCACGCAGTGGTGAAAGGTGCCATTATGGGGTCTTTATACAGACAGTTCAACACAAGAACTTTAGGCTTACTAGGAAAAAAAAAAAAAATGTGGTCCAGAATAGGAGAAAAAGAGGAAAGGATTTATGTGGGCATGAGTGAAACCCAGATATCCTGACTTGAAGTCTAGTAATTACTTATGCTTAGCCATCAGAATCTCTTGCTCATTTACCTTAGAGACCTACTTACAATTAGTGTAAGTTACATTGCCCTGTACTTATAGTTCCAGAATAAGACAATCACTTGTCATACCCTCAATATAAGAAACTAACAATAATTGGGGCTTTTGGAACAAATAGTTAATCTTAAACTACTATAATCTTTCTTAGTTGCAGTCTTTACCATGAAAGACCCTGGCTTAGGACATCTCTAGAAGTTTAGCACTTCTGTGTGAAATTTTTTGTAAATACTCTTTGAAAGCTGGGAATTAGGAAGAAGTCTTCATATCTAGCTTCAGTTAACATGCGGTAAGCTTAGAAATAGCAGAGTTTTTCTATTTAGTGCTGTCTTGGAATCCTCTGGTTGTGAAATGAGATAAAGAAAATTTCATCACCCTGAACTCTTGTGAAGTACTGTTTGGTAGGAATATTACCAAATAGCATATTTTGTTTTGCTATCTGGGGCAAGGATGATATCTCAAAACACAAGTTCAGTTGCACATGATGGTCACAAGACCATATTCACAGGAGGGTGGGCCTTATAATCTAGTTTCTAAGATTTCATTAAAATTTTTGATGGGTTTAGAATTGTGAGTTTGGGGGTACAAGCCAAGCAGAGGTAAACACTTTGTACAAATAGAAAGGAAACATATTTGAAGTAGGAGAGAGAAAGTAATGTTATGGAGAACTCCAGAGCCATCAAAGGTGGGGTAATATTGGGGAAGGAGTATTAAAGAGAGATTCCTGGTAGTGGAGAAACAATGGATTTGGAAGAACAGATAATATTAAGGAGGATTCCCATAAATATTTTATTTTGAAAAATATCAAACCAGAAAAGTTTCAAAAGTGGTAAAATAGACACTGGTATACTCTACACAAATACATGTATATGTATATATCCATATTCTATATATGCAAGGTCTGTCTGGAAAACAGTCCAGCCATTGTCAATATAATGAGAGTGGTTTGCTCAACATTGATGTAAACTGGCAGCCAAGGAGAGTGGACTGAAATGCATATGTGTGAACAATGACAACTTCACTGTACTGGCCAGTGGAGGCAGTAGATGCTGTTGAGTGAGCATGTGTACTGTGTGGCCATGGCATTCAAAATGACTGAGTGAGTAGAGCAACATATGTGCATCAACAATGTGCAGAAACTATTTAGATGATTCAGAAGGTTTTCAGGGATGACACAATGAGTACGGCACAAATAAAAGTGTGACACAAATGCTTCAAAGATGGTCAACAGTCTGTTGAAAGTGATACATGTTCTGGAAGGTCTGCAACAAGCAGAACACCTGAGAATGTTGAACATGCACAGCTGCAATCAACAAAGATTGACAACTATAGTGCAAGAACTAGAAGGTGATCTGGAGATTCCAAAAACTACTGTGTCTGTGATTTTGATGCAGGATCTTGTCATGAAACCTGCTGTGGCAGAATTCATCCTGTGACTTTTCCTATCAGAGCAGAAGGAACATTGTGCTGCAGTTGAGAGAACTGTGTGAGGTCCCAAGGTGCCTGCTTTGAAGGGGACTGTGGCATCATTGTCCTTTGTACAATGTTTCTTGTAGCTTGTTTCTTCTTCAGTAAAGTTCTCTATTTTTCATATTACATGACTGGATACGTTCTAGACAGACCATATATATGTGGAGAGAGAGAGAGAGAGAGAGAGGGAGAGAGAGAATACATATATATATATTTTCTGATCATGACTAATTTTTTTTTTAATTTCACATAACCAGACCATGATACAGCATACTAAGTCATAAAGCACAAATTCAAAGAAGGTAATACCTTTAGTAAGTTAAAAAAATCTTTGGCAAATCAATACAGTACTCCTTAATACAATTGTAATGCAGGAAGGAGCCCAGCTCCAGGCAGATTTACTTTGAATTCAGCAAGACCAAAAAACATTAGTGGAGTGTTGGAGAGGGAATTCATACCAAGTTTCCTCTTGCAGCAGTGAGCAAAAACAGCAATCAACTCTGCCTTTCAATCTAGTCTCGCAGCAGGCAAGGAGGACATGGGAGTCACGGGATCCAAGATCATCCTCCTTCAATCTCCCGGCAGCTGGTGAGGACAAGGGACAAAGCATCTGCACTACCTGAACAGCAGGGGATTGTATATATAAATGAGGTTAACAAAAGTGGCACATAGCCAACATGTAATACTTATGCAGAAGGAATTCTCTTAGATTAGGCTGACCAAGGAAAATGAAAATACATGCCTGTGGAGGTAGGGATCCTGACTACAGTCACCCTGACATGACAACAATAAAATAATATTTTTGTTGGTGTTATATATTACTTTAGTGATAATTTTCACACCAAAAATGTCATTTAAGTACCAAATTAAAACATTGTGGCTTTTAATGATGGCTTATAGCAGAGCAAGTTATCTTACATAAATTAATGTCTTTTAAAAGTATACAGTTTCTCCTTTTAAAGTGAGTTCCTTCTTGAATTTAACTGCTCTAGGGCAATTGTGTATATTTAGAAGGTGGCTCTGCTTTGTTTTGATGTTGGTTGAAAGCCAGGCAGAGTTCCAATGCATGAAAAGCTTTAAAATCCTACCTTATGGAGAAAAAAACAAAACAAAACAAAAAACTACCTTAAGAAATTTAATATGATAACATCATTTTCCAAGTATTTTTCAAAAACTGTTAATTTTCACATAAATACTGGAATCCTCAAAACCACACTCATTTTGAGCAACACTAATAATTTTGGGTGACCCTTTTTATTTAGAAACCCTGCACCTCTTTGTTTTAATCCAAAACGACACAGCCTTTCTCCAGCTTATTTTGAAAATTCCACCGAGGGACTTCTGATTAAGATGGAGGCATACATAGACACGCTTGGCCTCCTCACACAACCACAGAAAAATTACAACCAGATCTCAAAAACAAATAACAACCAGAACCATCAGAAAATCAAGCTATGTGGAAGTCCAACAACCAAGGATTTAAAGAAGTCACATTCATACAGATGTGTAGGAGGGGCAGAGTCATGGAGACAGGGTGGAGATACAGTGCAGTGTGGAGAAGTGGTGGGGGCAGCAGCAGAATGGAGGGTCCCACATGCACATGTGTTGGATAAAAATCAGGAGGGATACTCTGGGAACGAGCGATTCCAGCTCCAGGCCAGACTGCATAGCCTAGGGTTCCAGTACTGGGAAGATAAACACGCATTCATTACCTCTGGCCATACAAACCAGTGGGGGTGGGGTAGCATAAGAAACTGCCAGGTTTTTGCCACTTAAAGAACCCATATAGTCTTAGAATGTATGCAAACTCCAGGGAATCAGCTGGAAGGGTGCCAATTGCTTACAGGAAGTGAGTGAAGTGACTGAAAATTGGACAAATCCCCAAAATCAGGCAGCAGCACTGCCCCCTCTCCAAGCCCCTCACCACACACACAGCCACAAAGTGGTAAAGTGGGTTGCTCCACCCTGGCAATTACCTACGGCTTCGTCCCATACAATTTGCAGGTACCTTTGCTACATAGGCCATGCCACTAAGACAGGGAGTCAAAGCAGCTCTACTTAACACACAGAAACAACACAGGGATGCTGCCAAAATGAGAAGACAGAGAAATATGGCCCAAATGAAAGAACAGTACAATACCCCAGAAAAAGAAAAATGAAACCAAGATACCTAACCTATTAGGTGCAGAGTTCAAAACACTGATGATCAGGATGTTTAAAGAACTCATTGAGTACGGCAACAACATAAAGAAAGATATGAAGGTTACACAAAATGAAATAAAAATATACAGAGAACCAACAGTGAAAGGAAGAAAGCCAGGTGTAGGGGACTGCTCCTTGTGGTTTCGGGAACTGTAGCTCAAGCCATGAGCCAGGCGCCCCTCACCCACCCCAGGAAGGCCTGTAAGTCTCAGTGGAAAACTGAAAGGCTGTGTGGCAGACAGGACCGAAGGCCACTCAGAGGGTTCCCATGGGAAATGGATTTAAAGAATGCATATTATGCTTTGGAGCTTGCTCTGCTTTTTTTATTTAGTTAACTAGAAACAATCTGTAGCTAAGAATGTATGAAATCTTGCATCTAATGCCAGTGTGGCGTCAAGATGTTTACTAGACCCTGACACTGACTGGTCACTTTGTTCTCTATATTGATATCTGTAATCCGTAATGTCAACTGTAATACTAGTGTCTGAAAGCTTATTGATGATTCATAAGTCTTGACCTTCTATCTCCTGAATCCCCTCCTCAATAAAAGGCATGGGAGATGGAAGTTCTGTGCTCTTCTGCACTAGAGAGATTAGCCACTTCCCATTCCCCCCAGACAAAATACAATGTCCTGGAAAAATTAGTCGCATCATGGTCATAAAACCTCTGCCAGACAGGAAGTTTCCAACCGAGCCAGGGCGTTGGAGGCAGATTAATGTCAGTCAGGAATCAAACCAATGATTTGGAACATAAAGAAGAAAAAAAATTTCAACCAGAACAGAAAGAAGAAACAAGAATTAAAAAATAAAGGATAGTATAAGACAACTCTGGGATATATTCAATGTGCAACATCAAAATCATAGGGATGCCAGAAAGACAAGAAGGAGAAAAAGAACTTGAAAACTTATTTGAAAAATAATGAAATAAAACTTCCCTAATTTGCCGAAGGAAATAGACATACAAGTCCAGGAAGCACAGAGAGTCCCAAACAAGTTTGACCCAAAGAAGACCACACCAAGACACATCATAATTAAAATGCCAAAGGTAAAAGAGAAAGAAAGAATCTTCAAAGCAGGAAGAGAAAAGCAGAGAGTTACCTACAAAGGAGTACACAAAATACTATGTTGATTTCTCAAAAGAAACTTTGCAAGCAAGAAGGGACTAGCAAGAAGTAGTCAAAGGATGAAAAGCAAGGACCTACAACCAAGATTACTCTATCCAGCAAAGCTATAATTTGAAATGGAAGGATGGATAAAGTGCTTCCCAGACAAGATAAAGATGAAGGAATTCATCATCACCAAGCCATTATTATATGAAATGTTAATGGGACTTATTTAATAAAAGGAAGAAGGTCAAAACTATGAACATTAAAATGACAAGAGACGTCCAGCCAAGATGGAGGCCTAGACAGACACGTTGCCTCTCCCTCCACAGCTAAGAAGAAATACAACTACCTCAAAACTACAGACCACCAGAAGTTCCAGAAAATCGAACTGCATGGACGTCCAACTAACAAAGATATAAAGAAGAAATACTCATCCAGAAAGGTAGGAGGAGCAGAGAGGACGTGGTGTGATGGTGGCAGCAGCGGCAGCAGTGGCAGGCCAGAAGAAAGCGCAGTCACATGTTTTAAAGGGAGAGACACCTGGGGAGTGCTCCCAGCACTAGACCAAACCGTGCAGCTCATGGTCCCAGTGCTGGGGAAAATCAAGCCTCATTGCTTCTGACTCTAAAAACCAGTTGGGGTTGGGGCGGAGGAAGAAACTGCTGGTCTCTCAGCAGAGTCCACTTGTTTAAAGGAACTGCACATTCCAAGACTGTCTGCAGACCCACCCATACTGCCAGAGGCTCCAGTCCCATACGGAAGTGGGAGAAGTGCCTGGAAAAGGGGTGACTGCTGAGCAAGTGACATTGTTCCCTCTCTGACCCCTTCCCTACATACAGCGCCACAACATGGTAAAACTGGTTTCCCAGTACTGACAAATACCTAAGGCTCCTCCCCTTACAATGTAATAGCAATGACAGCCCTACGTAAGATATAGAGGCAAACAAACACAAGAGCCTGTCAAGGTGAAGAGACAGAGAAGTATGGCCTAAAAGAGGAAGTGGATCAAAGTTCCAGTGGGAGAGCTAAGCAATGAGGAGAGAGCCAACCTAACAGATGAGGATATAGCCAACCTAACATATGTAGAGTTCAAAACACTGGTGATAAAGATTCTCACAGGCTTGACAGATATGCTTAAGTATGACAAATGCATAAGAGAAGTGAAGGCTGTGCTAAATAAAATGAAGGAAAATCCACACAAAACCAATGGTGAAGGGAAGGAAACCAGGCTTCAAATCAATTATCTGGAGCATAAGGAAGAAATAAACAGTTTAACAGTAGAGAAATAAACCCAGGCCTCTATGATCAACTAATATTTGATAAAGGAGGAAGAAACATAAAATGGAGTGAGAAGAGCCTCTTTAACAAATGGTGCTGGGAGAACTGGATGGGGAAATGCAAAAAAATGAAACTAGACCACCAACTTACACCACACACGAGAATAAACTCAAGATGAATTAAAGACTTAAATATAAGCCGTGACACCATAAAAGTCCTAGAGGAAAACATAGGCAGGAAAATTTCAGATATCCCACGTAACAATATCTTCACAGATACATCTCCTAAGGCAAGAGAAATAAAGGAAAAAATAAATGGGACTACATCAAACTAAAGAGTTTCTTCTCAGCAAAAGAAAACATCAGCAAGATGAAAAGGAAACCAACCATATGGGAAAACATATTTGCCAATGATATCACAGATAGGGGACTGATCTCCAAAATATATAAAGTACTTATAAGACTCAACATCAAGAAAACAGACAACCCAATTTTAAAAATGGGCAAAGGACCTGAACAAACACTTCTCTAAAGAGGACATACAGAAGGTCCATAGACACATGAAAAAATGCTCAACATCATTGGCCATCAGAGAGATGCAAATAAAAACCACAATGAGATACCACTTTACACCAGTCAGAATGGCCATCATCAACAAATCAACAAACAACAAATGCTGGCAAGGATGTGGTGAAACGGGAACCCTACTGCACTGTTGGTGGGAATGCAGACTAGTGCAGCCACTGTGGAAAACAGTATGTAATTTCCTCAAACAACTAAAAATGGCACTGCCTTTTGAACCAGTCTTTCCACTACTAGGATTATACTCGAAAAACTCTAAAACCCTAATTCAAAAAAAAACTTATGCACCCCTATGTTCATAGCAGCCCTGTTTACAATAGCTAAGTACTGGAAACAGCCTAAATGCCCATCTGTAGATGAGTGGATCAAAAAACTGTGGTACATTCACACAATGGAATACTATGTAGCAGAAAAGAAAGAAGGAACTCCTGCCATTTGTGACAACATGGATGAAACTAGAGAGAATTATGCTTAGTGAAATAAGCCAGGCAAAGAAAGAAAAATACCATATGATATTACCTAATACAGGAAACTAAAGAACAACACAAACAAACTAACTAAATAGGACAAAGAGTAGAATAGTAGTCAATAAGGGGGAGGGGGGAGGGAGAGAAGGGGGATAAGTAAGGGAAGGGTCTAGTCAAGGAACGTGTATGGATGACTCATGCACATGGACAACGGGGAGGGATATGATTGCGGGAGAAGAGGTGGGCTGGGTAATGGGGAGCAATGGGGGAAAAATGGGACAACTGTAATTGAAAAACCAAATATTAAAAGAAAAAAAATGTATATTTGAAATATGCTTTAAAAAAAAGAAAGAAAAGAAAACTTGGGCTTTTCCCTCTCCTGAAAAATTCCCAAACATTTTCAAACCACATGAACCACCATTCCACTCAACCAGGAACTTCTGATAATTTCACCACACCTCTTGAGACTCAACAGTCTAATCTGAGTTTCTTAAGTCTGCAAACCAGAAAGAAACCCTGCTAAATCCAGTGATGCCACAACTAGTGGGGGAAGTCACGTATATAACAGAAGTAGGTAAAAAAAGAAAGAAAAAAAATGAGGAGAGGCTTTGGAACTTCCGGGATAACTTTAAACATGCCAATGTTCAAACGATAGGGGTGCCAGAAGGAGAAGAGGAAGAGCAATAATGGAAAACTTATATGAGAAAATAATGAAAGAACTTCCCAAATATGGTGAAGGAAATAGACATATAAGTCCCAGAAATACATAAAGTCTCAAACGATCTAGACCCAAAAAGGTCCACACCAAGGCGCATCATCATTAAAATGCCAAAGGTGAAAAATAAAGAGAGAATCTTCAAAGCAGCAAGAGAAAAGCAGAGTTACCCACAAAGGGGTGCCTATAAGACTATCAGCTGATTTCTCAAAAGAAACTTTACAGGCAAGAAGGGACTGGCAAGAAGTATTCAAGGTGATGAAAAGCGAGGACTTACAACCAAGATTGCTCTATCCAGCAAAGCTATCATTTAGAATGCAAGGGCAGATAAAGTGCTTCACAGACAAGGTAAAGTTAAAGGAGCTCATCATTACCAAACTATTATTATATGAAATGTCAAAGGGACTTACTTAAGAAAAAGATCAAAACTATGAACACTAAAATGACAACAAACACCCAACTATCAACAACTGAATCTAAAAAATAAAAACAAAATCTAAATAAGCAAAGCAGAGTAGGAACAGAATCATAGGTATAGGGATTATTTGGGAGGGTTATTAGCTGGGAGGGGGAAGGTGGAGAAATGAGGAAATGGTGAAAGGATTGAGAATAATAATTGGTTGGTACAACGTAGCAGGGGGAAATTGAGAATAATATAGGAAATGGTAAAGCCAAATAACTTATATACATGACACATGGACATGAACTAAGGGGGGTAGGATTGCTGGAGGGAAGGGGGATACTGGGCAGAGGGGAGCAAAGGGGAAAAATTGGAACTGCTGTAACAACATAAATAAAATATACTGAAAAAAATGACAACAAACATAATTATCAACAACTAAATCTAAAAAAACAAAAACAAAAACAACTAATCAAACAACCAGAACAGGAACAGAGTCATAGGTATGTAGATCATTTGGAGGGATATCAGGTGGATGAGAGAAGGGAGAGAGTGGAGGAAATGGTACAGGGATCAAGAAGCATAACTGGTAGGAACAAAATAGACAGAGGGGTGTTAAGAAGAGTAGAGAAAATGGAAAAGCCGAAGAACTTACATGCACGACCTATGGACATGAATTAAGGGGGAGGATTGCCGGAGGGAATGGGGTACCAGGCAGAGGGTAGAAAAAGGGGGAAATTGGGACAACTATGACAGCATCATCAACAAAATATATATATAAATTCTACCTAAAAATGGAGTTTTATTTTTAACATAAGAAATAAATATATTGTTAGCTAGTAGAGACCTGCGGTAACTAAATATTGTATACAAACTTTCATCGTTATTTCTCTATAAGTGCTGCTACTGCTATCATCCGTGTTCTTTTGATCCCTTCTACTGAAGCTATTGATTCTTCAATCTCAGCATTTAATTTATGTACATATTACACAGTCCACTGCTTCTCAGAATTTATTAGCATTTGAACATATTGTACTTACCATCAGTCCTTGGAGATAAATATTGAGACTGACTTCTTTCACACTAATTATCAATTCTGGAGTCAAAACAGTTTTTCATATGCACCCAACACAGGATCACCCAAATCTATAAGGAAAATATAGAAGGACTTCAAGAAGGATATAAACAGCAACACACTTATAGTAGGGGATTTTAACACCCCATTGTGAACATTGGACAGATCTTCGTAGCAAAGAAACACCAAGGATATTGAGGCATTGAACAGCAATCTAGATCAAATGAACTTAATTGATATATATAGAACTTTTCACCCCAAAGAAGCAAAATATACATTCTTTTCAAGTGCACATGGAACAGTCTCAAAGATAGACCACATCCTAGGACACAAAATAAGCCTCAACAAATTCAAGAAAATTAAAATTATATCAAGCATCTTCTCAGATCACAATGGCCTTAAAACTACAAAAAAACCTCAGGGAAAAAACGCAAAGACATTTAAACTCATGGAGAATGAATAACATGCTATTAAATAATGAATGGGTTAACAATGACATCAAGGAAGAAATAAAAAAGTTTCTGGAAACGAATGATAATGAACACACAATAGCCCCAAAACTATGAGATACAGCAAAAGCAGTCCTGAGAAGAACGTTCATAGCAATACATGCCTCCCTAAAAGGGATAGAAGAACCTCAAATAAAAATTCTAACCCTACAGCTACAAGAACTAGAGGAACAACAACAAACAAAGTCCAGAGCAAGTAGAAGGAAGGAAATCATTAAGATCAGAGCAGAATTAAATGACATAGAGATTAAACAGACAATTCAAAAGATCAACAGAAGTAGGAGCTGGTTCTTTGAAAAGATAAACAAAATCGACAAGCCTTTAATCAGACTCATCAAGAAAAAAATAGAGAGGTCCCAAATAAATAAAATCAGAAATGAAAGAGGAGAAATCACAACCAATACCACAGAAATACAAAGGGTTGTAAGAAATTACTACAAACAACTGTATCACAAGAAATTTTACAACCTAGATGAAATTGACACATTTCTGGGAAAATATAACCTTACAAAACTGAATCAAGAAGAAGCAGAAAGCCTGAAGAGACCAATAACAGATAGTGAAATTGAAGCAGTAATCAAAAAACTCCCGGCACACAAAAGCCCTGGACCGGATGGCTTCACAGGTGAATTTTACAAAACATTTAGGGAAGAAATAACTCCTATCCTTCTCAGACTATTCCAAAAAATTCAAGAAGAGGGAAAACTCCCAAAATCTTTCTATGAGGCCAGTATTACCCTAATTCCAAAACCAGGTCAAGACACAACAAATAAATAAAACTATAGGCCAAGATTGCTGATGAACATAGATGTTAAAATCCCCAACAAAATATTGGCAAACCGGATCCAGCAACACATTAAAAAGGTCATACAGCATAATCCAGTGGGATTCATCCCAAGGATGCAAGAATGGTTTAATATTTGCAAATCAATAAATGTAATATTCCACATAAACAAATGAAAGACAAAAATCACATTATCATATCAATAGATGTTAAAAAGCATTTGATAAAGTACAAAACCCATTTATGTTGGAAACACTCAACAAAATGGGAACAGAGGGAGTATGTCTTAACTTAATATACAAGAAACCTGTATATACAAGAAACCTGCCACCAACATCATACTCAATGAGCAAAGAGTAAAATCATTTCCCCTGAGATCAAGAATGAGACAAGGATGTCCACTGTCTCCACTCCTATTCAACAGTCTTGTAAGTTCTAGCCACAGCAATCAGACAAGAAAAAGAAATAAAAAACATCCAGATTGGAAAAGGGGAAGCAAAACTGTCATTATTTGCAAACAACATGATAGTGTACATAGAAAATCCTATAGACTCCATGAAAAAACTGCTTGACCTAATAAGTGAATTTGGCAAAATAGCAGGATACAAAGTCAATATTCAGAAATTGAAGGTTTTTCTGTTCACCAACAATAAAATTTCAGAGATAGAAACTAGGAAAAAAATCCCACTGACTGCAGCAGCAAGAAAAATACTTAGAAATAAACTTAACCAAGGAGGTAAAAGACTTGTATTCAGAAAACTAGAGGACACTGAAGAAAGAAATTAAGGAAAATACAAATAAATGAAAGCATATACCATATTCATGGATGGGAAGAATCAATATCATTAAAATGTCCATACTACCCAAAGCAATTTATAGATTCAATGCAATCCCTATTAAAATACCAATGACATATTTCACGGACTTAAAACAAGTACTTCAAAAATTATATGGAACCAAAAAACAGTCCGAATAACCACAGCAATCTTGAGGAAGAAGAATACAGTAGGAGGAATCACAATACCTTATATCAAACTATACTACAAGACCACTGTAATCAAAACAGTCTGGTACTGGCGTAAGAACAAACATATAGATCAATGGAACAGAATAGAGAGCCCAGAAATAAACCCAAGTCTATATGGTCAACTAATATTTGACAAAGGGGGAAGGAACATAAAATGAAGTGAAAAGAGCCTTTTCAACAAATGGTGTTGGGAGATCTGGACAGGGACATGAAAAAAGATGAAATTAGAGCACCAACTTACACCCTACACCAGAATAAACTCAAGATGTATAAAAGACTAATGTAAGCTGTGCCACCATAAAGGTCCTAGAGGAAAATATAGGCAAGAAAATTTCAGGTATCCCACATAGTAATATTTTCACCAATACATCTCCTAAGGCAAGGGAAATAAAGGAAACAATAAACAAATGGGACTACTTCAAAGTATAGTTTAACACAAAAAATAAAACAAGTTTTACCGGATCCTGAGAATGTGGTTGGCATATAAGTCTCTCATTTACTGAAATCATATTTGTAAATGCAATATTAGTGGATTTAAGTTCCATTGTCTTTCTACAAGAGGATGTTCTTACACATATGCTTTGGTTTTTGTTGCACTAATAAGAGATTTCACAATCGAAGGCAGTCCCTACTCTGTGCTGGTAAGTCTATTTCTGTGCAACTTTCCAGAGAGATCTATAGGTATTTTCCCCATACATCAACTCCAACCACACTTGGGTTCATAGGGTTTACATATTTCTACATAGCAACCATTGTTAGTGTTCCTAAAGATGTGTTGTAAAGTCTAGATTTTCTTGTTGCCTGACCCTTTGTGATATCTGGATGTCTGAGGCACTGAGAGGGAGAGGCCAGCCTCCCCTGGCCCTCCCCCCATCCACCTCTTTACCACTGAGTGTACATGCTTTATAAATAGTTGCGTAGTTACATTTTGTATATACACAAGCAAGTAGATAGAGTATATACAGAGAGAAAAGTGTATATAGATATTATTTTCTGCATCATCTAAAAGTTGTAGACATCATGAAACTTCATCACTAAAAACTTCATCATGTGTCTCTTAAGAACAAAGCCATTCTCCTGTATGACCACAGTACAATTGTCCCACTCAGGAATTTAAACTCGATGCGGTACAATATATAATTTTCAGTACATATTCAAATTTCTCTAACTGTCTCAATAATATCCTTGTAACCCTACAATTTAAGGGGTAAAGATTGTTGGCCATGTTCAACATAAAAGCCTTCACCATTTTTTCTACAAAATCATCAGGAACAACCACATCTCTCATTAATATTTTATGCTAGTAATTTTTTTTTGTGGGGGGTATTTGCAGATGTTTCATAACCAGATTGTCAGGAGTTGTAAATAGAAAATAGCATCTGCCAGAGGAAATGTTGGTTGACTTTGATTAGATTTGATGCAACTGTATGGAGGAAAGGAACTTCTAAAGGTAGTTAAGTAACAGAAGCTTTTAAAACCACCTATTGTGTTTCCAGAATGCTGCCCCTTTTCTTCTCACCCCATGTTTTAAACCTATCCTCTCTTAGTCTTTCAATAGTGGTGTTTTACACTGCTTGTTTCCCAGATCCTACGATAATATAAACAGCTTGCTCTCACAGGTCTTTTTTATAAAATAAATTTTATATTTAGAGCAATTTTATATTTACAGAATAAAATAGTACAGAAAGTTTCCATATATCCCCTCATCCCTGGTATAAATTTTCCCTGTTTTAACTCATACCTTAACATAGTACTTTTGTTACAAATAATGAAACAATACTGTCAAATTATTATTAATGAAGTGCATACTTTATTCAAATTTCCTTAGTTTTTATTTAACCTAATGTCCTTTTTCTGTTCCAAGATCCCATCCAGGATATCAAATTACGTTTAGTTATTTCTACTTTAACTACTTATTCTGCAACGGATGCTCAGAGTTTTCTTGTTTTTGATGTCCTTCAGAGTTTTGAGTTCATAGGTCTTTTGATAATTTAATCTCTATTACTTGACAGAGAAGTACAACAAATATTATTTTGTATTTTGAATTAAACATATCTCGGATAATTGTTAAAAATCAAGTATTTTTTTGAAATAACTGCATGATAAAGATAGTAAAATTTTAGCAGCCTTGTGTGTGGGTCATATTATCACTATTTATTGATTAAGTATGGTATACAGAGGTAATAACTTTCTTTGCTATGCAAAAACTTTTTAGTTTGATGTAGTCCTAGTTGTTTATTTGTTCTTTTATCTAGGAGATATATCAGAAAAAATATTTCTACGAGCAATGTCCCAGATCTTAAAACCTATGTTTTCTTCTAGTATTTTTATGGTTTTGGGACTAACATTTAAGTCTTTAATCCATTTTGAATTTATTCTTGTGTGTGGTATAAGAAGGTGGTCTAGCTTCATTTTTCTGCATGCATCTGTCAAATTTTCTCAACATCATTTATGGAATAAACTATCTTTAGCCCATTGTATATGCTTCCTTCCTCTTTTGAATATTAATTGACTATAAAATTGTGGGTTTATTTCTGGGATCTCTATTCTGTTACACTGATCTCTGTGTGTGTTTTAAGCCAGTACCATGCTGTTTTGATTATTATGGCCTTATAGTATACTATAAGCATAGTATAGTAAAGTTAGGTAGTGTGATTCCTCCAACCTTGTTCTCCTTTCTTAGTATCACTGTTGCTATGTGGGGCCTTTTGTGGTTCCACGTATATTTTTGAAATATTTGTTTGGCTTCTGTGAAATACATCATTGGTACCTTGATAGGAATTATGTTGAATCTATAGATTGCTTTGGATGGTATGGGCATTTTAATTATGTTCATTCTTCCTCTCCATAAACATGGTATGTGCTTCTACTTATTTGTATCTTCTTTCATTTCTTTCTTCATTGTCTTATAATTTTCCCAGTACAGATCTTTTACATCTTTGGTTAGATTTATTCTCCAAAGAGGACATACAGATGGCCGATAGACATACGAAAAGATGCTTGTCACTAATCATCAGATAAATGCAAATTAAAACCAAAATGAGATATCACCTCACAGTGGTCAGAATGGTTATCATCAATGAATCAACAAACAAAAAGTGCTGGAGAGGATATGGAGAAAAGGGAACTCTAGTGCACTGTTGGTGGGAATGCAGATTGGTGCAGTTACCATGGAAAGCAATATGGAGATACCTCAAAAAATTAAAAATGGAACTGCCTTATGACACAGTGATTTCATTTCTGGGAATTTATCTGAAGAAACCTGAAAAGAACATAAGCATCCCTATGTTCATTGCAGTATTATTTACAATAACCAAGATATGGAAGCAGCCGAAGTGTCTATTAGTAGATGAGTGAATAAAAAACTATGAGACAGACTTCCGGCCAAGATGGAGGCTTAGATGGACACGCTAGGTCTTCCTCTACAACTATAGAGGAATACAACTACTTCAAAACAAAGGATAACTAGAAATTCCAGAAAATAAAACTACACAGAAGCCCAACATATGAAGTTATAAACCAGCGGTGCCATTTGGGCAGGTAAGAGTTAAAGAAGGCAAAGCTGTTTGCGGAGCGGCGGGCGGGGCGGCGAAAAATCCCGGAGGCAATCAAGCCCCTGGCGTGCGCGACTCCAATCAAGCCCCTGGCGTGCGACTCCGGACGCTGGGGAGAGCAGCCGCAGCATCGTCTTGAACAGTGAGGCCCAGGGGGGCGGGAGGACGGATCCCGGTCTCCTAGCTGAATAACTGTGTGAATCCACCTTGGACCCCCGCCCCCACAGAAAGCACCACAGGGCTGCGAAATAGGTTGCGGACAGGCAGGCGCCGGCCGGTCGCTGATTTGTGACGCGTACACAGGCACTGCCCCCGACAGCCAGCCCAGGAAAACAAAACGCATCTGTCAAAATGTGGCAGACAAATATAGAGATCCCGGTGGCACAACTCACCAGACAGCAGATAGAGAACCTGACAGATGAACAGATAAGAAACCTGTCAGAGGCTCAGTTCTGGGCCATTGTTATCAGGTGGCTTACAGAATTCACAAAAGAGCAGGAAAAAGATATGAAAGAAGCGAAAAACTTTCATAACGAAAGGAACAAAACCACATACGAGACAGATGGTGAGGAATCCAGAGTTCATTTCAACAAACTGGAATATGGAGAAGGAACAAGCAGTCAACCAATGCAGCGAGAGGAAATAGGAAGCAACAATGAGAGGATCAGAAACCTCTGGGACAGCTATAAAAGGCCCAACATAAGAATCATTGGTTTGCCAGAGAATGAGGAAGATGAACTAGAACTTGAAAAATTGAGTGAAAATATAATAAAGGAGAACTTCCCAGACTTGGGGAAGGGAATAGACATGCAGGTCCAGGAAGCAAGGAGAGTTCCCAAGAGACTGGACCCAGGGAGAACCACTCCAAGACACATTATAATCAAAATGTCAAAAATTAAGGATAAAGAGAGAATCTTAAAAGCAGCAAGAGAGAAGAAAAGAATTATGTACAAAGGGGTCCCAATTAGACTATCAGCTGACTTCTCAAGGGAAACACTACAGGCAAGAAGGGACTGGCAAGAAATATTCAAAGTAATGAAAATCCAAAACCTACAACCACGAATACTCTATCCAGCGAAATTGTCATTCAGAATAGAAGGACAGAGAAAGTGTTTCCAGGACAAAATAAAACTGAAAGAGTTCATTAGATCCAAACCACTGTTATATGAGATGTTAAAGGGACTGGTTTAAAAAACAGAAGCTAGGGAGATGAAACAAAGGCAAACGAAACAGGCAACGAGAGTGGAAAAGGAACTGTGGGTAAGGGAAGCATAGTGGGGGGAGGTCAACAGGGAGGGGGAGTGGGGAGAGGGAGGGAGATGATATAGGAATTGGGGATCATGGTAGGAGGGAATGGAATAGACGGAGAGAGATTGGGAGGAACTGTATGCACAACTAATGGACATAATCTAAAAGGGGGGGACAACTGGAGGGAGGGGGGCCACCGGGTGGAGGGGAGCAGAGGGAAGGGAAATTGGCACAAATGTAATATTTTAATCAATAAAACAGATTAAATCTGAAAAAAAAAACAAAACTATGAGACATTTACACAATGGAATGCTACTCAGCCATAAAGAAGAATAAATTTTATCCTTTGTAACAGCATGGATGGACCTGGAGAACATTTTGCTAAGTGAAATAAGCCAGTCAGAGAAAGACAAATGCCATATGATTTAATTTCCATTTCTCTCATGAATAAATTGAACTAAAAAGCAAAATAGAGACAGACTTATAAATAGAGAGCTGGCTGACAGCTCTGGGCAGGGGGGTGGGGTGTGGAAGGATGGAGCAAAAAGGAAAACGGACTCATGGACATAAACAACAGTGTAGTGATTGCAGGGGGGAGGGGAGTATAAGAGGGATAAATGGTAATGGAAAAAATACAATAAAAAATTAAAAAGAAAGAAATTACCAAGCTGATTCTAAAATTTATATAAAAATCTCAAAGTTCAAAAATACAAAATAAAATCTTCAGAAAGTAGAAAAAAGTTAAATGGCTAACAGTATTTCATTTCTCTAATTACATTGTTGTATTCATGTAAGGATAGACTGTCGCAAGCTTTGTAGGTCTCACTACTAAGACCAATTTAACTAAAAACAAGGGGGGAGATATGGAAAGCCGGGGTGCTTGGTGGTGGCAAATGTAGCTCAGTCCCGGAGTGGAAAACCACTGGGAGCGTGGTGGCACGCAGGACCCACTTTACACACCGGTTTTCCTGGGGGACTAGGTCTGCCTTTATATAATAGTTAAAAGCTTGCTTTCTGCTAAAGGACTCCCTCATCCTGGGCTGAGAACAACAGATATTCAGCGTGTAACCTTGAACCAATCTCTTAGGGCCTATCCTGGGTCAATTTCTAAGGACAAGATGTGGCTAGACAAGTTATTCTTATCATCCATGCATGTGTAACATTCTTTTCTCTAATATGTAAAAGTAATAATCATATAAGGCAGTAATTGGCACAATGATTCATAACTTTCTTGGATGTAATCTACCTAAAGAGTTAATAAAAGCCTGTTAAGGCAGGGGCAAACTGCGCTTTCTCCTCTAGAAAGTGGCCAGTTCTGTCCCCTCTTCTCCACAGGATTCTTGCAGTCGCTGTGCATTTATTCCCTCATCCACAACGCCACGGACTCTGCTGGTCAGAGGTCCACGACAATAGACAGTAGATCAATAGAATGAAATAATTTAGTAATAGCCCACACTAATAAAATCAATTGACTTGAAAAACGTACCAAGGCAATCTGATGAGAAGGAATGCCTCTTTTGCAAACGGTGCTGAAATAACTGATAATTTATGTGAAAAAAATGAACCTCAGCCCCAAACTCACACTGTACACAAAATTAACCTAATTGACATTTATATAATGCTACACAGAACAACTGCAGAGTATACATCTTTTCAAAGGCACATGAAACATTCATCAAGTTAGACCACAGATTTACACCAGAAAACAAGTTTGAATAAATTTTTCAAATGATTGAAATCAAACAGAGTGTTGTTTTTTTTGTTGTTGTTAGGAGATTGAAATTAGAGGTAAAAAAAATCTGGAAAATTCTCAATTTCTTTGTTGTACTTATCCTATCAATCCCTGCAAAAGCAGTGCTCTAATCTTTTATTATAATTGGGAATTTGCCTATTTTTCCCTTTAGTTCTGTCCATTCTCGCATTGTGATATTTGAAGCTATCTTATTTGATATATGAATATTTAAGATTGCTGTATCTTCTTGAGTGACCTTTTTATCAATATGATATATCCTTTTTATCTCTGGTAAAACTCCTCATTCTAAAGCCTACTTTCATATTAAAATAGGTGCTCTAACTTTCTTATGGTTAGTGTTTGCTTTTTAGTTATATCTCCTTTCATTTTTGGAGCTTGGTTGCTATAGTGATTATAACATGCATCTCTGATGTATTAATATTATACAACTCGATATGTAAGAACCTCACAACTGTGATTGTATATATATATTTTAGTGAAAAATTATATAGTATTTTCTTGTGACAAAACATTATACATAGAATTGTACAAATCTTTATTGTATAAAATAAAAATGAGGAAAAACAGTTGTCTGTACATTGTTGTTCAACATTTGAGATCTTTTTCTACATGCAAATGCATTTCATTAATTCTTCTATGAACTTGCTAACACTCTGTATCAAATGTAATTCAGTCTCAGTGTCATGGGAGCATCTTTCAAGAGACAATATAGGTGGCCCTAATTTCCGAACAAATTTCTAGGAAGAATACATAGAATTTATTTGCTAGATCCCCTTATCAAAAATTTTCTTTATGGACATTAAATCCCCCACATTTCTGGGTTGTACATGTGTAGAAACTAATAGGGGCTGCATCATCTTATTCCTCATTGCCAACAGAAAAGCTCCAGGGCAGGAGGTGACAGGGATATTGTTTGAATATTAGGTGAGCCACCATTGAGTCATGCTCCTGTGAAGTCTGTTGATACAGCACTGTATCCCACCAGTGATTGACTGGGACAAAACAGGTGTCTAAGCGCTGTAGAGCCAGTGAGGCCAAGAGCATCTGAGTACATAAGCAGTGTTTGATAAAATCCACCTCTTGTGCCACTCATTTCCATTCATGCTTTCCCAATATATTCATGCTCATGTTACTTACATACAATAGGGATATTGATTTTTGTGAGACCATACTTTCACTTCTTCCCTGAGGAGGAAGGCACAAGTCCATTTTGTCACAGTCCTATTCAAGATGGTGTCTAGCCACAATCTCTGACAAGGCAAGAAGGTTCATAAAACAAAGTACCAGGACCATAATTGATAACCTTCCTCTTTCTTGATTCAACCGCTTTATATCCTCGAGTCTGTCAGTCAACCACTGGCCAAGGCCTGAGGGGGTGGGGGTCAGGAATGGGGGTAGCCTTCATAGATGAGACAGCTCCCATTTGACTGAGGACAATTCTCAATCAGTGTTTTCAGCAGCTGGGGAGTGAGTATGCCAGTAAGTAAAGGACATTTAAGCAAAGTACCAACAACATTCATCCACTACAAGGGGCTAATCTTACCTCCACTCTTTATTTTTTGCACTTTATATTCCAGTCATTGGGGGACATAGTAACATATATTAGCTTTTGGTTCAGTGCATATACTTTATTTTGGAGGGCAGTGCCCAACCACACACTAAGTCTGGAACATTTTGTTATGCAACAAGATCAAACTAATACAGATGGGTTACATGGTAAGACCACAGGGACCTATCTATGGTCATGTTGTTTCTTCTGTTTTGTCATAAAATAGATCCTTTGGTTTGAGCCATTGTTTTGAGAGAAAACATGTCAATGTACCAGGCTTCTGTAAGTTTTTGAATAGTGATGCTGGCAGAGGCATCTAGGGCAAGAAAGGCAAATTCATAACCAAAGTAGGCACTGGTTCTGATGAGGATGTATCACTGCCTCTTCCAAGGTATAAGGTGTCCAATGTAACCAATCTGCCACCAAGACTGGTCTTCTCTAGAAGTAATGCCACATTAAAGGGTCAGTTTTGGTTTCCCAAATGGCAAGTTGGAAATTAAGCAATGGCAGTAACCATCTATGTAACTAGATCAGAATTTATGAGAAAGAGTCCATATTTTGGGGCCCCTGCAAGACTTTTTATCACTGTCACCATGACTTCTCTATTCATGGGATTTTTGTGCTAGCTGATACCACAAGGCAAGTTATCTCACTCACCTGGTGCCTGAGAACCTCTTCTGGTAGATGCTTTTTGGTGAGAATTAACACAATACATAAAGATATAAATGCTCCATTATCACTTCCATAGATAAAATCCACATTCTGTTTTCCAGATCAGACTGTCCTGAGCATTCCAATCTTTCTTTTTTCAGGTCCTGACCAACTTAGCCAAGCCATTCATCTCTGTCTAGAAGTTCACATATATTCATATCTCAGGTCACTTCTTCCTAAGAAGTAAACAATCAAGTTTACTGCTCACAGATCTGCCCGAGAAAGGATTTCACATCATCACTGTATTTTGAGGCATCAGCAATGCATTTTTGATAGCACCTACATCTTGTACCAACCTATATGCAAACTGGGTCAAAGGTCCTTCCTCTTCCATCAGTTGGTCCTAGAGAACATCCTTTGCCAAAAGACTGAATTCAGGGAGAGGTGTCAGTGCAAGAGAGGTTGGCGATATAAGAGTTTGGATGATTTGTTTTCTTAACTCAGTCATGCTTTCTTGGCCCTTGCGTGGGCCTGATCCCAAATGTACCATATCCATTGTGCAACACATTGATGCTGTGCCTGCCAGACCTTATAACCGAGTGTATACTAATCAGCTTGTAATGGACTATTCCTATGGCTTAGTCACCTAGTCTTCCATAGTCTTCACCTAGTCTTCCTTAGTTCCACTTGGGCTTAGTAGCACAAACAGCTGATTTTTCAAATAGAGATAATTCTCTATTGCAGAAGGCATTGCTTTGCTTAAAAACCTCATGATGTATCTATTACTGGGGCTTGTCAGAGATTCTATACATCATGTAACCACCACAAATACCTCTCATACCATTGGATCTACTGGATTATACTGATCAAGTAGCAGGGCACCTTGGACTGAAGCCTGGACCTGACCTAGAGATTTTTCTTATTTTGGCACCCACTTGCAAATGTAAGCTTTCTCAGTCACCTGAAAAATGGGTTGGAGTAAAATTCCCAAAGACAGTAGATGCTGTCCTCAAAATCCAAAAAAAGTCCACTGCATGATAAATTTCTGTTAGTGGTAGGAGGTGAGAGGTGTAACAACTTGTTCTTTAGATTAATGGTAGTGTTCTCATCATTCCTAATACTGGGATCCTAAAACTTCACTGATGTGGCAAGCTCTTGGATTATTTTAAAGACTATCTTCCATTCTTCAACATGCATTTGTTTTACTAGGCCATTTAGAATGTGCTGTTCAAAGTGCAGTCTACAGACTGGTGCTGGTTGGTTACTCTTGGTTACTGCTTCATGGCAAGATAGATTCAGAAGTTAAAATCGAAAAGGAGTACACATTTACTTTCTAGCCTCAGGACTATTTTAATTCTTTTGGTTTTGTGATGGTGAGTACAAAGGGGGAAGTTTTTTCTAGATCAATGCTTCTCAAGCTATCTGAGGTAAAGGATTAGCTATTTACAGTTTGTCTTAGTGCAATTTTTTTGGAAATGTGTGAACTTGACCAGTATATATCTCGCTGCACATGCAGATCACCACATGAGTTTGACAATAACTTAAAGTATATACACCCTATTCAAAGAGATGAATCTTATGATTATGTGCTTGGATGTCAGAGCAATGTCAAATTGCTATGGGAAATAATACCTTGTTTTAAAAAAACTGCCAATACAGGCCCTACGGCATTGAGGTATCATTATGCAAGGCATACAATTCCATGGACAGAATCCATCCCATTCATAATCCTTACAGTTATTGTCCCCATACTGTTCAAGCACTGTAGCCACCACACTTTCAAATGCCCCACCTTCTACCTGCACTGCATCCCAACTGGACACAAGTGGGAAGCCTTAGTAATTATGATACACTGTGTGGCCCCACTTACTACATTCTTACCATGTCAGGCTTCATTATCACCCCGAGATCAGTGAATAACCTAACTCCAATACTGCATCCTGAGTGGGACACTACTGGTACCAAGTCTTTTAGCTTGGGTTCTCTAGAAAACAGCCTGAATGCAGTTTGAGAGAAAAAAAAGTTAAAACAAGAGGGAGTGTTTAGGAAAGGAGGAGAAACTAATAGAATAGTGTAATACCAAAACTAGCAGCCCAACTGATAGCTCAGTGCCACAAGAACATGTTAGGTATGGGGACACCAGAGTTAGCAGAACAGATATAGATCTACCCTCATGAAAAGGGCTGGCTTTAGGATATGAGAGCCATGCAGTTAGAACAGTCTTATGCTTGGTACAATGTTTTACTGTCACCATCATGAAATACTCAGTAATTTTAAATTATATTGTATTGATTATGCTATTATAGTTGTCCCGATTTCCCCATCTTTGCCCCCCTCCGCCCAGCACCATCCACTCCCTCAGGCAATCCCTACACCATTGTTCATGTACCCAGATCATGTGTGTAAGTTCTTTGGCTACTCCAATTCCTATACTGTACTTTACATCCCCATGGTTATTCTGTAACTACCTGTTTGTACTTCTTAATCACCTCTCCTCTTCACCCATTCTCCCACAACCCTTCCTCTCTGGCAGCCATCAAAATGCTCCCCATATCCATGATTCTGTCTCTGTTCTACTTGTTGGCTTAGTTTGTTTTTTAAATTAAATTGTTGATAGACATGTATTTATTGCCATTTTATTGTTCATATTTTTGACCTTTTTCTTGAAAAAGTCTCGGTAACTCTTCATATAATAATGGTTCGGTGATGATGAACTCCTTTAGTTTTTCTGGTCTGGGAAGCTCTTTATCTGCCATTCCATTCTAAACGATACCTTTGCTGAGTAGAGCAATCTTGGCTCTAGGTCCCTGCTTATCATGACTTGGAATATCTCTTGCCAGTCCTTTCTAGCCTGCAAAGTGTCTTTTGAGAAATCAGCTGACAGTCTTATGGGAACTCCTTTGTAGGTAACTCTCTGCTTTTGTCTTGCTGCTTTTAAGATTCTCTCTTTATCTTTAATCTTCAGCCTTTTAATTATGTGTGTCTTCGAGTGGGCTGCTGTGCATCCATCCTGTTTGAGATTCTCTGTGCTTCCTGGACCTTACTTCTATTTCCTTCACCAAGTTAGGGTAGTTTTCTTCCATTATTTTTTTCAAATAGGTTTCTTTTTTTTTTAATGTGTTTTATTGATTATAATGTTACATTTGTCCCAATTTCCCTTCCCTCTTCTCCCCTCCACCCGGTGGCCCCCCTCCCTCCAGTTGTCCCCCCCTTTTAGACCATGTCCATTAGTTGTGCATATAGTTCTTCTCAACCTCTCTCTGTCTATTCCATTCCCTCCTACCATGCTCCTTAATTTCTATATCATCTCCCTCCCTCTCTCCCTTCCCCCTCCCTGCTGAGCTCCCCCCAATATGCTCCCCATACCTATAGTTCTTTTTCCACTCTCATTGCCTGTTTAGTTTACCTTTGTTTCAATTCCCTAGCTTCTATTGTTGTTTCTTGTGATGCAGTTTTCATTTTAGTGTTCATAGTTTTTTTTTAATGTTTTTTATTCATTATATTGTTACAACAGCTCCAATTTTCTCCCCTTTGCTCCCTCCCTCCCAGCACCTCCCTCCCCCAGCAATCCCCTCCCCCCCAAGTCCATACCCCTGGTTTGTAAAAAATAACTATCCCCCCCCCTCTCAAATATTAAGACCCTTTGTAATCTTGTAAAGGACAATGGGCGAAGGTCTCAAGCTCCTCTAGCTGCTTCAAGCTGGACATGGTCGTCGTCCTACCTACCCCTGGGTCCAGAAAACCCTAATAATAGTGGGGGTGTGGAGGGGAGGGTGGCCTTCCCACATGGGGAAGGATCGTGCAGACTCCAGGTCAGTTGGCTGTCTCTGGTCAACGGCATGCTTGGTTTAACAGGCTTGCATCCTTGTTGTGTTCTGGGGGCAACAGATTTGGCGAAAAGGGTTAAAAGACATCATTCGATCCATAACTATTAGATGACAAAAGGCAGGGATTAATTTTTCAATGTTCCATATTAGGAGAAAGAAAAAAAAAAGGGGGCTTCTTTGTAGGAAGGTGTGCTAGGCACATCTCACCTGTCCAAAACCCTTTTGCCCATTATACTTAGTTTGGGCTGAGGGAAATAGTTTAGGTTTTCCCCCTCTCAGACCTCTGGGCCTTTTCTGTCCAACCCATTAGGATAGAAAAGAGAAACCAGTTTTAAAGTGAAGCCCACAGACCACCCCATTCTTCACCAACCCAGCCCTTTACTTCACCCAAACCGTTGAGTCTCAGGAGGCAGCGCTGCAGAGAGGATTAAGTGAGGCTTATGCATACAGACAATCACTCAGGTAATGCGATCATAGGCTTATGTCCTTTGAAAACAGAAAACACGTGTTAATTTATGTAACATAACCCACGAACAAGTCTCTAACTCTGTAAGACTGTCTTATTGGGAAGACATCCAGTTGCAAGGCACTTGAAATTCTATTTGCCTGCAACTTGAATATCTTTGATGATATCACAGACGTGGTTTAATTTTCAAGTGAAACCATATTTTAAATGAGAAGAAACTTTTAAGACGGTTAGTTGCTCTATTTTATACTCTACTACTGATCATTGTGATTTTCCTTGAATAATGATTTTTCTCCCTAAGGTTACCCTCCTTGTCTTTAAAGGGACTACATTAAGTCCATTTTTAATTTATCCTGTTCGTTTGCATAAACATAACAAGAGCAGCAAATGATCACTTATGATCTTTAGTTCTGCTTTGCTGGAACTTACCCAAGGAACATTTGGGGTGACCCTCAGTCTGTTCTTCAGGGCACAGAAGCCGAGCCACATATCTGGCATTCATCCTTGCCTGTACACACCTGTTTTTTCCAAGTCTTTCTGGTTTTTCATTGTGCCTTAAGGTCCCTTCTAGCCATCTTTCAGGAAAACAACCTTCGTTCCTTCCCTGGAAAGATTGCTGTGGACCGCACAACCAACCATGGTACCAGGCCTTTTATCTCGCGGGCTTTTATTACCTTTGAAAGTCATTCCCAGTTCCTCAGGGCTTTTTGGTAACAACCTGAGCCCAAGTATGTCTCCTTTAGGCTTGACATTGCAGTCAAAGACTTGGTCAAAAAAAAAAAGGAACCTCTATTAACAACTGGTCTTATTAGTTCTACGCAAAGAAACTTATGTCATTACTTACTTGTTTAGAATGCCAAACTCTGGAGGGATCAAATAGGGAGAAAAATATACAACGTGAAGGAAAATCTTTGTCCTAATATTCACTAAACTGGCATTTCCATTCTTGATATTTTCATTTTTCCCCCACTAAAAAAAATTTTTTTGTTTGTTTTTCCATTACAGTTGTCTCACTTTTTTCCCCCTCTTGCTTCCCTGCACCCTGCCCCTCCCTTCCCCCACATTCAGTCTCCACTCAGTTGCCCATGTCCGAGGGTCATTCATACATGTTTTTTTTTTTTTTTACTTGACCCTTCCTCTTCTTACCCCCTTCTCTTCCTCCCCCCTCCTCCCTTGTTACTGTTAGTCTACTTCTTGTTTACATAGCTCTGGTTCAATTTTGCTCATTTGTTTGTGTTGTTCATTAGTTTCCTGTAATAGGTGACAGCATAAGGTATTTTTCTTTTGTTGACTGGCTTATTTCACTAAGCATAATTTTCTCTAGTTCCATCCATGTTGTTGCAAATGGTAGAAGTTCCTTCTTTCTTTCTGCTACATAGAACTCCATTGTGTAAATGTACCACAGTTTTTTGATCCACTCATCTACAGATGGGCATTTAGGTTGTTTCCAGCACTTGGCTATTGTAAATAGTGCTGCTATGAACATTGTAGTGCATAGGTTCTTTTGAATTGGTGTTTCAGGATTTTTCGGATATAATCCTAGCAATGGAATTGCTGGTTCAAAAGGCAGTGCCATTTTTAGTTTTTTGAGGAAATTCCAAACTGTTTTCCACAGTGGTTGCACCAGTCTGCATTCCCACCAGCAATGCACCAGGGTTCCCATTTCTCCGCATCCTCTCCAGCACAAGTTGTTTGTTGATTTGTTGATGATGGCCATTCTGACTGGTGTGAAGTGGTATCTCATTGTGGTTTTTATTTGCATCTCTCTGATGGTTAGTGATGTTGAGCATACTTTCATATGTCTATGGGTCCTCTGTATGTCTTCTTTGGAGAAGTGTTTGTTCAGGTCCTTTGCCCATTTTTTAATTGGGTTGTCTGTCTTCTTGGTGTTGAGTCGTATGAGTTCTTTATATATTTTGGAGATCAATCCCTTGTGTGAGATGTCATTGGCGAATATATTTTCCCATATGGTTGGTTTCCTTTTCATCTTGCTGATGTTTTCTTTAGCTGAGAAGAAACTTTTTAGTTTGATGTAGTCCCATTTGTTTATTCTTTCCTTTATTTCCCTTGCCTTAGGAGATGTATCAGTGAAAATGTTGCTATGTGGTATATCTAAAATTTTCCTGCCTATTTTTTCCTCTAGGACTTTTATGGTATCACGGCTTACATTTAAGTCTTTGATCCATTTTGAGTTTATTCTGGTGTATGGTGTGAGTTGGTGGTCTAGTTTCATTTTTTTGCATGTCCCTGTCCAGTTCTCCCAACACCATTTGTTGAAGAGGCTCTTTTCACTCCATTTGATTTTCTTTCCCCCTTTGTCAAATATTAGTTGAGCATATGAACCTGGGTTTATTTCTGGGCTCTCTATTCTGTTCCATTGATCTATATGTCTGTTTTTATGCCAGTACCAGACTGTTTTGATTACCGTGGCCTTGTAGTATAGTTTGATATCAGGTATTGTGATTCCTCCTACTGTGTTCTTCCTCAAGATTTCTGTGGCTATTTGGGCTCTTTTTTGGCTCCATATAAATTTTTGAAGTATTTGTTCTATGTCTGTGAAATATGTTGCTGGTATTTTAATAGGGATTGCATTGAATCTATAAATTTCTTTGGGTAGTATGCACATTTTAATGATGTTGATTCTTCCCATCCATGAGCATGGTATATGCTTCCATTTATTTGTATCTTCTTTAATTTCTTTCTTCAGTGTTATGTAGTTTTCTGTGTAAAGGTTTTTTCCTCCTTGGTTAAGTTTATTCCTAGGTATTTTATTTTTCTTGTTGCTATGGTAAATGGGATTTTTCTTTCAGTTTCTATCTCTGAGTTTTTATTGTTGGTGTATAAAAATGCCTTCGATTTCTTAATATTGACTTTGTATCCTGCTATTTCGCCAAATTCACTTATTAGGTTGAGTAGTTTTTTAGTGGAGTCTAAAGGATTTTCTATGTACACTATCATGTCATCTGCAAATAATGACAGTTTTACTTCCTCTTTTCCAATTTGGATGCCTTTTATTTCTCTTTCTTGTCTGATTGCTGTGGTTAGAACTTCCAAGACTATGTTGAATAGGAGTGGAGAGAGCGGACATCCTCGCCTTGTTCCTGATCTCAGGGGGAATGCTCTCAGTTTTTGCCCATTGAGTATGATGTTGGCTTCAGGTTTCTCATATATGGCCTTTATTATGTTGAGGTATGCCCCCTCTATTCCCATTTTGCTGAGAGTTTTTATCATAAATGGGTGTTGTACTTCATCAAATGCTTTTTCCGCATCTATTGATATGATCATGTGGTTTTTGTCTTTCATTTTGTTTATGTGGTGTATTACGTTTATTGATTTGCGAATATTAAACCATCCTTGCATCCCTGGGATGAATCCTACTTGATTGTGGTGTATGATCTTTCTAATGTGTTGCTGGATCCGGTTTGCCAATATTTTGTTGAGGATTTTAGCATCTATGTTCATCAGCGATATTGGCCTGTAGTTTTCTTTCTTTGTTGTGTCTTGACCTGGTTTTGGAATTAGGGTTATACTGGCTTCATAGAACGAGTTTGGGAGTCTTCCCTCTTCTTGTATCTTTTGGAATAGTCTGAGGAGGATAGGAGTTAGTTCTTTCCTAAATGTTTTGTAGAATTCACTTGTGAAGCCATCCGGTCCAGGGCTTTTGTATGCTGGGAGATTTTTGATTTCTGCTTCAATTTCACTAGCTGTTATTGGTCTATTCAGACTTTCTGCTTCTTCTTGATTCAGTTTGGGAAGACTATAGTTTTCCTGGAATTTGTCCATTTCCTCTAGGTTGTCAAATTTCTTGCCATACAGCTGTTCATAATAATTTCTTATAATCCTTTGTATTTCTGTTGTATCAGTTGTGATTTCTCCTCTTTCATTTCTGATTTTATTTATTTGGGTTCTCTCTCTTTTTTTCTTGATGAGCCTGGTTAAAGGCTTGTCAATTTTGTTTATCTTTTCAAAGAACCAGCTCCTACTTTTGTTGATCTTTTGAATTGTTACTTTAGACTCTATGTCATTTAATTCTGCTCTGATCTTGATGATTTCCTTCCTTCTACTTGATCTGGGTTTTGCTTGTTGTTCTTCCTCTAGTTCTTGTAGCTGTAGGGTTAAATTTTTTATTAGAGATTCTTCTAGCTTTTTTAGGTAGACTTGTATTGCTATGAACTTTCCTCTTAGGACTGGTTTCGCTGTATCCCATAGGTTTTGGGTTGTTGTGTGTTCATTATCATTGGTTTTCAGGAACTTTTTGATTTCTTCCTTGATGTCATTGTTAACCCATTCATTATTTAATAGCATGTTATTCATTCTCCATGAGTTTGAATGTTTTTGAGTTTTTTCCTTGAGGTTGATTTCCAATTTTAAGCCATTGTGGTCTGAGAAGATGTTTGATATAATTTCAATTTTCTTGAATTTATTGAGGCTTGTTTTGTGTCCCACCATGTGGTCTATCTTTGAAAATGTTCCATGTGCACTAGAGAAGTATGTATATTTAGCTTCTTTGGGGTGAAAACTTCTATATATATCGACTAAGTCCATTTGATCTAGAGTGTTGTTCAGTGCCTCAATATCTTTGGTGTTTCTTTGCTTTGAAGATCTGTCCATTGTTGACAATGGGGTGTTAAAGTCCCCTATGATGAGTGTGTTGCTGTCTATATCTTTCTTGGAGTCTTTCAAAATTTTCCTTATATATTTGGGTGCTCCTAAGTTGGGTGCATATATATTTATAAGGGTTATATCTTCTTGATGGATTTTTCCCTTAAGTATTATGAAATGCCCTTCTTTGTCTCTTTTTATGGACTTTGCTGTGAAATCTGTTTTGTCTGATATAAGTATTGCTACCCCGGCTTTTTTTTCATGTCCATTTGCTTGAAATACTTTTTTCCATTCCTTTACTTTCAGTCTGTGTAGATCTTTTGTTCTAAGGTGTGTCTCTTGTAGACAGCATATATGTGGGTCATTCTTTCTAATCCATTCAGCTACCCTATGTCTTTTAATTGGAGCGTTTAATCCATTTATGTTTAAGGTTATTACTGATAAGTACTTATTCATTGTCATTTTCCCCCTTTGTACTCATGTTCTTCTCTGTCT
The DNA here is from genome assembly GCF_987537825.1 of Furipterus horrens. NCBI lineage: Eukaryota > Metazoa > Chordata > Mammalia > Chiroptera > Furipteridae > Furipterus > Furipterus horrens. The sequence continues at coordinate 49,450,466 of NW_028327182.1, forward strand.
CTCTCTGTTTCTTTATCTTCTTAGAGCAGACCCTTTAACATCTCTTGCAATGCTGGTTTGGTTGAGATGCATTCTTTTAGCCTTCTTTTGTCTTGGAAGCTCCTTATTTCACCCTCCATTTTGAATGAGAGCTTTTGCTGGGTATAGTATTCTAGGTTGTAGGCCTTTGTTTTTCATTGCTTGGAATATTTTTTGCCATTCCCTTCTGGCTTGTAGAGTTTCTGAGAAATCTGATCATAGCCTTATTGGAGCTCCCTTGTATGTTATTAGTTGTTTCTCTCTTGCTGCTTTTAGGATTCTCTCTTTGTCTTTGAATGTTGGCATTTTAATTATGATGTGTCTTGAAGTGGGCCTTTTAGGGTTCATCTTCATTGGGACCCTCTGTGCTCCCTTGACTTGCATGACTCTTTCTCTCCTCATGTTAGTGAAGTTTTCTGTGTTTAGTTTTTCAAATCAGTTTTCTATCCTTTGCTCCTCTTCTTCTCCTTCTGGAATTCCTATGATATGGATATTAGTATGTTTCATGTTGTCCTGCAGCTGTCTTAGAACCTCTTCATTCATGTTCAGTCTTTTTTCATTTTGTTGCACTATCTGGGAGTTTTTGTCTACGTTGTCCTCCAGCTCGCTGCTTCCTCTAGCCTGCTTTTAATTCCTCCTACTGTGTTCAATTCAGAAATTGTATTCTTCATTTGCTCCTGGCTCTTATTGATAGCTTCTATGTCCTTTTTCTTGCTGGTGTAATTCTCAGTAAGTTCCTTGTAGTTTCCTTGGAGTTTCTTTTAATTTCCCTGGAGTTCTTTGTAGTTTCCGCTGAGCTCATTCAGCTTCTCCATAATCCATGTTTTAAATTCTGTATCTGATATTTTGCTCCCCTCTATTTCATTTAGCACTCTCTCTGGGGGTTCTACCTTTCCTTTTCATGGGGGGTTGTTTCTCTGTCTCCCCATTTTTGTGATTCCTATTTTTTGTTGGTGCTTCTTAGAATGATCTGCTCTTCCTGGATCTGCCTCTGGTAGCGTCAGATCATGTACCAGACTGGCCCTAGGCAGCCTATTGGAGACTTCCAGTGATCTACTGCCTTTGTCTCTCTTCTTTAGTTGTTAATATACTCAATCTGTGATTGGCTGTCAGGCTTAAGGACCGTGGGTGTGGCAGCTTAATTCCTGTAGGCAGGGCTTTTATTTCCCCTTAGTATGACGCCAGTTGGAGGGGAATGGTCTGTCTGCTGTACTGGGGCTGAGTCAGCACTGGCTGGTCCTTGGAGGAGGTTAGTGTAGCTTCCACTTACTCCTCCGCCCTCCTGGATCTCCATCTGTGTTGTCCTTGATGATATTTCTTTAATCTGTCTGGGTGTATTTCAGCTACTTGTTGGTGGATCTTTTTCTCTGGTTAGTTGATTGAGAGTCACTCTGCCCACCTTGTCTTGAGATCTTTTGTGGAGGTGCTGCTAAAACATAATCACACAACCCAGGCAAGAAACCCACACCCTCCAATATCTCCCCCAACTACAATCTCACTATGGGCTGCAAATGAGCCCGTGTTAATATACTTGTGGAGATACTGGGACTCTTATTTCGTAGGAGAAACAGAAAGGAGGTGTTTTAAATGAAGGAAGTGTAATTTTTGAGCTGGAAGTTGATAGAGTAATAATATTAGCAATTGGGATCAAGGTTATGTAAGAGAGCAATTAACCCTTACACTGTATGTTTGAAAAGGAGGGGAGGGTTACAGTGTGGAGTGAGAAAGTGGAAGTGTATAGTGTTAGGATTATATAATCGGTATATACTATATGATTAGTGTGGGAGGTAGGGTAGACACAACAGACATCCAGGTAGACAGACAGCCAGAAATTGAAAGAGAGGGCTGGGGAGGTTAGAAGGTAGGAAACAGATTGAGAAAGAATTTTTCAAGAATAAAAATACAGAGTAGAAAATCGCAAGACAGGAAGCGAGAGAGGAAAGAGAGAGAGAAAGTAGAGAAGAGAAGGGTAGGAGAGAGAACGAAAGAAGAAGGGGAAGTAGAAGAGGGGGGACTGGATTAAAGTTTTTTAAATTATATATTATAAAAAAGATTAGGAGATTAAAACATGATATAAAATTGCAAGATAGAGAGAGAGGGTGAATATATAGAGAGAGGAATAGGAGATAGGAAAGCAAGAGGATGTGGGAGGAAAAGAGCACAGAGGAGGGAAGGAAATCAGGAGGAAGAGGAGATATTAGGGAGGGGAAGATTGAATTTGAAGAGTTGACAAAAGATAGGATGAAGGAGAGAAATACAAGAGGTAGAGAAAGAAGTGAGGGGATGGGGTAGAAAAAGAGAAGGGGTAAGAATGGGAGAGTGAAGGGAGAGGGGGATAGATTAGAATTATAATTTGAATATTAAAAGATTAGAATGTAAAGTGGAATAGGGAGAGAGAAAGAAAGAGAGAGAGAATATGTATAGGGAGAGAAGGAAAATAAGGACAAGGGATGAAAGGAAAACGAATATAGACTGAAGGGGGACAAAATAAAGAAAGAAATTTAATAAAATTGAAGGTGCGTAGCGCAGAGAAAGGAGAGGGTGAGAAAAGGAGAGAACTTAAAATTAAAAAAATTAACTGAGAATAGGATGCAGGGGAGACATGCTAAGGGGAGAGAAGGGAGAGAAGAGGAGGGGAGAAAAGGAGAGAGAATAAAAAGGGACTGATGGTAGGGGCAGTTAGAGAGAGAGTGAGAGATAAAAGAATGAGGATTTTAACTCAATTCAACTTTTGGGCACTGTCTCTGGGTATTTTTGGTTTGTTTGTTTTTCTGTTTTTCCTTGCTTCCTTCCTGAGTCCGCTCCTATTCAAAATTCCATGAGTTTCAAATCTTTTCTGGTTGGTTGGCTGGCTGTGGGAGGGTTCTGCTTGATTCTGGGATTGCTAGTCTTTTTTTCGTGGGCCTACCACCGCTCTGCTGTGAGCTGCGTTCAGTTGTCCCCTCCTGAGGCACCCTCAACTCTCCTCAGGGTTGTCCAGCTACTCCTTCCCTCTGTTGGTCCAGCCTGTGCCTGCCAGCAATCCCCGCCCTGCCTCCAGTCGTGTCTCTATTCCCAGGCTACAGCTTCTGCTCTCTTCCCTGTCTGTATGCCTGCGCACCCTACCTCTCTCCCTGTCTCAAGATCGTCCTTTTGTTCTGCAGGACTCTGGCACAGTCGGTGAAAGCGCTGGGCCCAGTGGCACTTTCCTGCCCAGGGCCTCTCCCCTAGTCTGGAGCTCTGCAGCAGCTTTCCTGCATGTGCTCTTCTCCTTGCCCCAAAACTGTCTCTATTCCGAGCTACAGCTTCCGCTGGCTTCCCTGTCTATAGGCCTGCGCGCTCTGTCTTTCTTCCCACCCCAGTACCGTCCCTTTGTTCTGTAGGATTCTAGTGTGGTCGGTCAGTGCAGCACTCTCCTACCCCGGAGCTCTCCGCCAGTCTGGAGCTCCGCAGCAGCCTTTCCCTGCGGCCCCTTCTCCCCGCCTTAAAACCGTCTCCACTCCAGAACCTCCGCCTCTGCTCTCTTCCCTACTTACACACCCTGTGCGTCCTATTTTTCTCCTAGCCCCAAACCGGCCTTCTGTTCTGTGGGATTCTAGCGCGATTGCTCAGTTCTCCCCCGGTCCAGAGTTCCGCAGCAGCTTTTCTGTGCGGCCGGTCTCCTTGCCCCAAATCTGTCCCTTTGTTCTGTAGGGCCCTAGCGCAAGTGCTGGGCGCGCCCGGAGTGCCGAGCTTTCGGTCAGAGGTTGCAGCTGAGGAGGTTTCCCTCTAGACTCAGATCACACAGTTTCTCCCAGTCCTGATTGTTCACTGTTCTCTCCCTCCTCTGGGTTTTTCGGCCAGATCCTCTCCCTAACTCCCTACAAGAATTCACTCCCGGCTAGTGAGCTCTCCGGCTTGATACTGCAAACGCATGGAGTCTCGGAATGACTCAGCCTGCAGTGTGTGGTAAACCCCTCCACCTCCCTCCACGCTGCTCCCACGATCTCCTCCCCGTTCACACTATCAGAGATCCACACTCACTCAGTCACTCCTCTCCGCATTCGTTCCTGGAATCTCTCCTTAACAGGAGCGAGCTGAGAACACTGTCCCTACTCCGCGGCCATCTTCCCCCTTAGTGTTCATAGTTTTGATCCTCCTTTTTCTAAACCAGTCCCTTTAACATCTCATATAACAGTGGTTTGGATCTAATGAACTCTTTCAGTTTTATTTTGTCCTGGAAACACTTTCTCTGCCCTTCTATTCTGAATGACAATTTCGCTGGATAGAGTATTCGTGGTTGTAGGTTTTTGATTTTCATTACTTTGAATATTTCTTGCCAGTCCCTTCTTGCCTGCAGGGTCTCCCTTGAGAAGTCAGCTGATAGTCTAATTGGGACCCCTTTGTACATGATTCTTTTCTTCTCTCTTGCTGCTTTTAAGATTCTCTCTTTAACTTTTGACATTTTGATTATAATGTGTCTTGGAGTGGTTCTCCCTGGGTCCAGTTTTTTTGGAACTCTCTGTGCTTCCTGGACCTGTAAGTCTATTTCCTTCCCCAAGTTTGGGAAGTTCTGCTTTATTATATTTTCACTTAATCTTTCAATTTCTAGTTCATCTTCTTCACCCTCTGGCAAACCAATGATTCTTATGTTGGGCCTTTTACAGCTGTCCCAGAGGTTTCTGATCCTCTCATCATTTTCCTTGCTTCCCGTTTTTTCTCTCTGCACTGGTTGAGTGTTTGTTCCTTCTCTATATTCCGGTTTGTTGATTTGAACTCTGGATTTTATTTCCTCACCATCTGTCTCGTATGTGGTTTTGTTCCTTTCAGTATGAGTGTTTTTCGATTCTTTCTCATCTTTTTCTAGATCTTTTGTTAATTCTGTAAGCCACCTGATAACAATGGCCCTGAACTGAGCCTCTGACAGGTTTCTTATTTGTTCATCTGTCAGATTCTTCATCTGTGGCCTGGTGAGCTGCGCCACCGGGATTTCTATAGTTGTCTGCCTCATTTTGACAGGTGCGTTTTGTTTTCTTGGGCCGGCTATAGGGGGCAGTGCCTGTGTACTCGTCACAACCCAGTGACCGGCGCCGATCTGCAACCTTTCTCGCTGGCGCTTTGTCGTCACTGCCCAGCGACCAGTGGCGATCCGCAACCTATTTCGCAGCCCTGTGGTGCTTTGTGTGGGGGCGGGGGTCCAAGACGGATTCACACAGTTATTCCGCTAGGAGACCGGGATCCGTCCTCCCGCCCTCTGGGCCTCACTGTTCGAGGCGATGTGGTGGCTGCTTCTCCCAGAGTTGGGTTCACGAGCTGCCGCGGTTTGACTGCAGCTGGGATTGTCCTCCCTGCCGCTGGGATTGTTCTCCCTGCCGCTGTCCCTGGTGCGACTGCAAACAGCACCGCCCACTTTCACTCTTACCTGCCCATAGAGCGCCGCTGGTTTATAACTTCATACGTTGGGCTTCTGTGTAGTTTTATTTTCTGGAATTTCTAGGTATCTTATGTTTTGAAGTAGTTGTATTCCTCTCTAGTTGTAGAGGGAGGCTGAGCATGTCTGTCTAAGCCTCCATCTTGGCCGGAAGTCTCTCAAATAGGTTTCCAATTTCTTGTTCTCTCTCTTCTCCTTCTGGCAGTCCAATGATGCAAGAGTCAGAACACTTGAAATTGTCCCACAGGCTGCTTACACTGTCCTTATTTTTTTATTCTTTTTTATTCTTTTTGTTCTGATTGTCTTTTGCTTCCTTGTTTTCCAAATCACGGATTTGATTCTCGACATCATCCACTCTACCGTTGTATCCCTTTAAGCTGTTCTTTATTTCAATTAGTGTATCTTTCATTTTTGACTAGATCACTTTTATGCTGTTGAAGTCCTCACTGAGTTCCTTGAGCATCCTTATAACCAATGTTTTGAACTCTGTATCTCTGAGATTGCTTATCTCCATTTCATTTAGTTCTTTTTCGGAGTTTTGATCTGTTCTTTCTTTTGGGCCATGTTTCTTTGCTCATTAAGGCAGGCTCTCTGTGTTTGTTTCTATGTATTAGGTAGAGCTGCTATGACTCCCTGTCTTTGTAGTGTGGCCTAATGTAGTAGGTGTCCTGTAGGGTCAAGTGGCACAGCCTCCCCTGTCACCCAAGCTGGGTACTCAAGGTGTTCCCTTTGTGTGAGCTGACTACACCTTCCTCTTGTAGTTGAGCCTTGATTGTTGTTGGCAGGTCAATGGGAGGGATTTGCTCAGGCCAGTCAGCTTCAACGACTGGCTGTGACCACTGACCACCAACCTCCTCCCTCTGTGGAGGACCAGCTGTGCAGCGGCAGGGTGGTGGTGCTCTGATGTGGTCTGTAGCTGTCAACTGGGTGTGCTGGCCCTGGGATTTCCCGGATGGTGCAGGCCAAGTTCAGTTCCCACCTGTGTTCTGCCCAGGGCCACCCCGCATGAGCTATAGAGCAATCTGAGATGGCTACTACTTGTGCTGGGCTTGGAGATTCCCAGGCAAAGACAAGCTATGAATCTAGGCTGGTTGCTGCTAGTGCCAGGCCTGGGGCCACTTACTAAGAGGTATGGGGGCTGGTGGCTTTCTGAAGCTGGCTGTTACTTGTTTGAGAGGATTGAGGTAGATGTGAAGCATGAGCCAAGACCAGCCATTCATATGGAAAAGTCACTGTTAACAGCTTGCATAGACCCATAAGTTGGGTGGGACAGAGTCTCAGGGGATCTCCAGGGTGGGACAAACAGTGTTAGCTGGTTGATGGAGTTGCAGATATGACACTCAGCTCTGTAGCTCTGTGGGTGGAGGGTTCAGAAAAGGGACAATGGCCCCCACCTTTCTGTCTGGGAGAAAGCTGTCCTTCAGCTCTCCCCTTGATGTCAGACACTTCAGCTCCTCTCTGTATGCCACTGGTGCCTTTCAAGCTGCTATCCCAGTTAGTGCTGGAGCTCAGAGGGAGTGAGTCTGAGTAAATCTGTGTATGGATCCTTTAAGGGGAACTGCTTGGACTCCAGAAATTTCTTCCACCAACTCAATCCTCGCTGGTTTTTGCAACCAGTAGTTATGGGGACTTATTTTCCTGGCACTGAAACCCTGGGCTGGAATGCCTTGTGTCGGGCTGGGACTCCTTGCTCCCAAGATATCCCTCCTGAATTTTTATCCACCACATGTGGATGGGGGACCAGCCCAATCCATGTCTCTGTCCCTCCTACCAGTGTGGATGGATGTGGTTTTTTTAAATTCTGTAGTGTCAGACTTACATTCAATTCAATTTCTGATGGTTCTGAGTGATAGTTGTTCTATATCTTAGTTGTAATTTTGTTGTGGCTGTGTAAGGAGGCTAGCTGTGTTTACCTATGCCCACCATATTGTCCTGAAGTCGATATTGAATCAAAAATCTAATAATTTTTCAACAAGGGTCCTGCTAATTGTTATCTGGTCTTGCTAATGTAAATTGCAGTTTAGTGGGGGAATTAATCATATTTTCTCCCCTTAAGAGTGGGAATTGGTGACATGGAGAGGAGGTCATTGTGGCAAAAGAACATCATAAAGAGATGAACACCATTCACAGAGGCAGGAAGAAGGGGAGTCCAAGTGTAGCAAAAGAGACTCTTTTTGTTGTCTTCTTCAGTTTTTTGCCCCTAAACTAATCATTAACTCTGAACAATTCAGGTAATTTTAGTAGGTCTCTGTTTCTTAGAATCTGAAAGACTCTTAAGAGCACACACATATGGGAGGTGATTTGAATCAGGAGAATGAAATAAGGCTGGAAGAGAGTAAGAAGAGATCTATGCCAGTGCTATCTCACACTAGCTTAAAAAAAAACTTTAATTTTTGCTTTTTCATGAATTGAAACTTTTGGAAAATAAAATTTTTTAAAGTGCTAAAAAATAAACTGCAGACAGGATAGCACACCACATAAAAGCTCAAATATTTCAATATTTTAAACAGGCATAAAATTACATTTTAGAAAATACAGTTAAAATAAAAGATCATAAAAGAAAAAACTATAAAAACTGCTCTCTGTTCACTGAAAGTGTACATATAGATAATAAGAGTACTGCAAAGACACTCTTAATTTTTGATCATTCCACAGTCATAACAACTAAAAAATCCTTAATAATGAAGTAGCAATTTCCCATATTAAATGCTACAACAATATTTAGTACTTTAAATTTGTCAACATTTAAAGTTTTTAACATGACAAATGAATATGCTTTTTGCTAGTTAATTCTATACTGGATTGGTGACAATGCCACTAGCAGGAGATTCTATAGTATATCTAAACTGTTTCTATGCTTTATTTAACAACATTCATAGTACAGAAACAAGTCTCTCAAAGATATGTATAAGGGAATGTAAGAAGAGATTTTACAGCAATTTCAGTAAGCTCAGGATATTCATTTTTAATTTTTATCCAAAATGAAACAAATAATGCTTTATTTTAAAATTCATTTTCAATTCTTCATCTGTAGCTGGTTCCCAAAATTTCTATTACAGTTATATTTGAATTATTTTTCAATGGGAGAAATGGATTGTACACCCATGAATTTCTTATGTGTGAAGTTTATTTTCATTGAAAATAAAGATTCAAATTGTTTTATCAAATTCAATATTAGTTTCTTTATAGTTTATATGTAAATGCCACTGAACTTCGATGGCTTTATTGCTTCATTTGTCAGTTCATGGTTTTAGCACTTTACAGCTATAAACTCAAATATACTTCTAAGTAAAATTAGTATAAACACTTAGGTCTTTAATTCTTTGGGATCACTACTTCTCTGGTCATTATTTGCTTATTACTATTACTATTAACTCATTACTGATGTATGTCTTTTCTTGACAAAACAGAACAGTGAGGCTTATTTTGCCATCCATAATTTAGGATTAAAAACAGCCCTGGTTGGTGTGGCTCAGTGGGTTGAGCACAGACCTGTGGATTGAAAAGTGGCTGGTTTGGTTCCCAGTCAGGGCACATGCCTGAGTTGCAGGGCTAGGTCCTTGGTTGGAGGTGTGGGAGAAGCAACTGATTGAAGTTTCTCTCTCACATCTATGTTTCTCTCCCACCGTCCCTCCTTTCCCCTCTCTCTAAAAATAAATAAAATCTTAAAAAAAAGCAAATGACACAAATTTTACTTCCCTAGTTTAGCTATGAATTTCAAAACCAGGCTTGATTAAAAAGTCAAATGACTATAAAAATAAGATTATAGAAGTAAATAAATATTCACTCATTTTGGGTTACAGTTGACAAATTAACCTTGACATTTCATTCCTTATTATTTGGCCTTACTGCACCTGACAAGGACATAGCCGTGTTACCTGCAACTTACCACACAAGTTGGAGAACACTTGAATTGTGCTATACTCTGTTTAATAAGAGTTGTCCAATGATCATGTGCTTGGATATTGATGAAATATTAAATTGCTATAAATGCTGCAAAGCATTTACTCTTAATTTCTGTACTTATCTCCTTCTGCACCAAACACAAGCAATGTGTAAATTGATACTGCTTCAAGGACCACTTTGAGCAGTGCTGCTTTAAGGAACCTGCACTGAAGAAACTGGGAGAACTAATGGAGGAACAGCAGAAGGGAGGAAGAAAACAAGACCATGGATTTGTGGAAGACAAGGTTAAGTATTAAGAAAGAGGAAGTGGTTAACTGTGTTAACTGCCAGAAAGGTTAAGTAAGTTGAAGACAAAAAAAAAAAAAAAGCCACGAGTTGAAAATTAGGACATTGGTGACCTTTGAAACAGTGATTTCGATGGAAGGCTAGAGTGGTAGTGGTGCTGGAAGAGAGCCAGGCACTAGTAGGCTGAAGAACTGGGTAAGTAGAGAGAACATATGGGGACTTCCATTTTAAGAAGCTAGATTGTAAAGAAATGGAAACAGCATGGTAGGTTATGAGTGCCAAAAGTCAAAGGAAGATTTTTTAGATTAGGGAAGATTCAAAAAAATATTATAATATCACTGAAGAGGCCTCAACCTGAAAAAGTTCTATCTCCAGATAGAAAATCTAAGAAAGACCTTTATTTGGGTTTAATGCCAATCTTAAAACTACTATGGAGGTGTGGGATAATCAGGGGAAGCTACTTTTAAGAATCTGCACAATTTCTAATACTTCTTTTGTAGTGCAGCAGAAAGCAAGAATTTTTTTTTAAAATTTTTTTTATTTTTAGAAAGCAAGGATTTTGATTGACTCAATTACTCCTGAGTTGTGTAAAAGGATTTTAAATGTAGTAGGGAACAGTTAAATTAATCCATGGTAAATATATACATCCTTTTGTAAATTTAGAAATCTCTTTATCATAATTGTGGTAAATCCAGTTGTTGACAAAGTGGGTTTAATAAAGCAAGTCATATATATGTATAGAATTCCCACAACTGCCCTTCCCACTTTTAGCAAACAAGCATTTACTGTGTTCCCAACACTATGCTTGGTATCAAGACTACAAAGATAATTTCGTCTCTATCCTGTAGGAGCTCATTAGTGAAATATTATAAGTTATGGTGCTTTCTGGTTAAATCAGAGGCTCAGTTGTGTCAATGAAGACCCATTTTTTTTTTTTTTTTTTTTGATATTCCTACTTTGCCATACTAAACATTTCTGCTTTATCCTCAGGTCAGCTTGTCTTAGGTCACAATGGCTGCAGCAATTGTGAGGGTAATATCCTCATAATAGTTATGGAATCGAATAACTCTCATCCTCGTATCTCATTTCATCAGGCTCACAGTGGACTATTTTTGATCTAGCAAAGACCAAAACTGCACCCTGAGCTCCTGCCTACACTAATCCTGGGCAAGGTGAATAGGATTACCACTTTGATGATATCTGTTTTCTGTAGCTGGAGCTATGCATGGACTCTACCTCCTGACAAACTTTTGGTCTCCAAGAGATGATTTCTGAGCTTTGGCAGATAGAGCTGGCTTGCAAATATACCTGGGCTGTTGAGTAGGCTGATAATTGACAACCCTTTGTACATTCTGGCACATGCCATGGTATACATAGAAAATGGTAATTCATCACATCATTCGTTGGGACAAACTCAAGAGCCTTGCAGCCATGACTTTCCTGAAGGCTCCTGCTGCCTCAGCCCTGCCCAGCTTTTCCAAGGATAAGGAAATTCCCATCAGAGCACAACTGTATTTTATTCACAGCACCTTAGTTGGGAAGTTCTGACTGGACAATCCACAGCATCTGTCAAAGAGAAAAATATGTACTCAAACTAGGCAATCTATTATTATAAGTAAATTCCAAGAGATGGAAGAGATGCAGTTTCTAAGCCCATGTTTGATGGGGGTAGTTCTAGAAAGCTCTTCTGTGATGTTTGTGCCTTTGTATATGCTGCTTCTCTCCTCTTGGTGTTTTCTTTATCAGTATAACGTAATGTGTAAGTAGAGTCAAACATACCTGGTTCAAATCTTTCATCCATCAGCTCTAGAATATTGGGCAAATTAATTAATTCTTCTGTGCCTGTTTCCCCATATGGAAAGCGGACTAATACGATTGCTACTTATCTGAAATAATTGTTTTAGAGGATTAAGATAATTATGTAAAATGGACAGCACAGCTCAGGGTATGTAATATTAATCAATAAAGATTTGAGGCTGTAAAAGAAATTAAAAGTTTATTTGGGTTTTTTAAAAAAAGCATTAGAATTTGAGAGACCTAGATTCAGGTAGCAATCCAAACTGTGTTCTGGGGAGAACAAAGGCAGGGTTTATAAAGGCAAAAACCACAAAATGTAATTTTTTTTATGCAGATGAAGGGTTGCTGGGTAGGTTACTGGGATTGGTTAGTTCCAATATGCAAACACAGGAGGCAAAAACAAAAAACAAAGACAAATGAACAACAACAACAAAAAACTTCCTACAATGATGGAAGTAAAGTCCATACATATATGTCCATGTAGTAGTTACTACTCCAGGATGTTTACGGCTGGGCCTTGAGCTGAGTTTAGCAACAAGTTTAGCAACTTAATAGCAGCTCTGAGAATTGAAGCACAGGATGTGTGCCCCACTTCTCTAAGACCCTCCAGACTCTAAAGTGATTTTCTTAGCAATGCTTATTCCATTTACTTTTTTGTCTCTCTGGCAAATTCTATTCCACTGTCACCACTTCTATGAAGATGTCCTTTAGAAATTTCTAGGTGCCTCATATTTTACACCACTATTAAAACATTTATAACACTATAATCTGTTCTTTACCCACAGTCCTCTACCGTCCGTAACTAGTGACCCCTAAAAGGTCAAAAATTGTCATACAATTTGTATCTCATAGTGATCGGCAGAGCCCAGCTCCTAGTACATGTTCCATCAGTGTTTGTTTTGTTTTGGCCCTTTGCTTAACGGATTTGGCCGGAGCAGTGCAGTGGGGACCGAGGGCGCCGCTCACGGAGGAGAGGGGCGTGCCCGCAAAGGGTGCGCTCGCCTGATATTCCTGGCGGGGCCTCAGCCGCACCCCCTGATGCACCCACAGATGGAGACGGGCCCAATCTCACCCACCAGACTGTGCATGCCGCGTTACTGGCTCCCATGCCTGGACAGGGTAGTTTCGGGCAGGGCAGGCTCGGGCGGCGGCCGGCATGAGGGAAGGCGCCTGGCCGCAGGCCCGGGTTCTCTACCCGGCCCGTCCGACCTCGCGCCTCCGCCCCGCACACCACCAGGCGCCCCGGTTCCCTCCCGTCGGCGGCGGGCCCGAGAGCCTCGCGGACGTGACGCCGCGGGCGGAAGTGACGTTTTCCCGCGGTTGGACGCGGCGGTTGTTGCCGGGCGGGGGAGGGCTTGTCGGTTTTTCTCAGGGGACATTCATATTATTTCTGTAGCGGGAGTCGGGAGAGGACGGGGCGTGCCCCGACGTGCGCGCGTCCTCCAGCCCGAACCCCCCTCACTGCTCGCCGGCTCCCGCTCTGGCAGCGCGTTATGCCGCCCAAAACGCACCGCAGAGCAGCCGCCGCCGCTGCCACCGCACCCCTAGCGCCGCCGCCGCCGCCGCCCCCTCCTGAAGACGACCCTGGACAGGACAGCGGCCCCGAGGACCTGCCTCTGGCCAGGTGAGCGGGCAAAGCTGCTGCGGCTGCCTGTGCGCGGCAGGGGCGCCCGGAGGATGCGTCAGGGCGGGCGCCGCGGCGTATGGCGGGGGCGCGTCTTTGCCGGGGCCGGGTCCCCGTGGGAGGAGGCTCTCTCCCCGTCCCCCACCGCCGCAGAGCGCCTGAAGGACGGTGACAGGAGTCTGGTTTCGTGAGCGACGAGAGGGTAGCCGGCCGGGGTCTGGCTCCCGCCTGACAGGTGTCCGGCGTGTGGGGCTCGGGTCCCTGAGCGAAGTGACAGGTGCTGCCTTTCCTCCGCCGGACTGGAGACTCTAAGGCGGCGCGTAATTTCGAGGCCCATTAAACGAGACGAAACAAATCAACCCCCGAACCACCAAAAGACTAGTGTCCGGTGGAGACTTTATTCCTGTTGAGATTTATAGTACCCTGGTAGGTCGTGTGGCTTTCTGTTTCGGTCTCCTGGATTGCTACAGTTGAAAATGTTTTCCTCTGGGCGAGCAACTGCATCTGAAGCGTCCTTCTGGAAGAGGCCAACTTGAAAACCCTTGGGAGCTGCTGCAGAGACGCCATTGGACGTGAAGTTCAGGGTCCTGAGTACCATTTCCCGCAGGGTACTTGACTGAGGGGCTTTGTAGGGTTCTCTTGTAATGACTGGTGGAACATAACTTTAGAGGAACTGGTGTATGAACAAAAGTCTAGCCTAAGTGCTTAAAAGTTTCTAAACTTTTTCTTGTTGCATAAAACGCTTCTTGCATGTTACTCTGCTTCAGCATGTCTCATAATTTCTTCCGTTTTGCCTTTTGGCTTGGAGCCAGCAAGAGTCCTGGTGTCCCGGCATCCCCCTTTTTTGTTTGGGTACAAAATTAGTGGTGGTCTTGTGCTCCCATGAACCTTTTTTTCCCCTCCAAATGGAATATAAACTTATGAAAGTCATTATAAATATCATGATAATGCAGTAGAACACGGCAGGAAAATATTTATTTGTATTGCAACATCTTATTTTCCTTGATTGTGATACTCTATGGTTAAGAAGTTAAGATTGAAAGAGTACAATTGTTATTATTTTTGTCAGCACTGGTTCTACTTTGAGACTACATATCCATTTCAGGGGAATGGGACTCCTTTCTGTCCCTCACCACTCCGTCCCTCTTTCTTGTCCATTGCCAAGTCCTGTTTCTTTCACGTCCCCAAACACTAACAGAATTCAGGCCAAAATTGTAATGGGCTTTTGGAAATGGCTTGTGAAAGGCTATTAAAAATTCATATATTTAAAGAGACTGGCTTATGGGTCAATTAAAAGTCATACTCACCAGTTAAAAAAAAGTCTGGGGATGTTCTGGGAGAAAATATTGCTTTAATTTCTTCTTTTAAAAATATTTTATTTATTTTTAGAGAGAGAAAAAGGGAAGGAGAAGGTGAGGGAGAGAAACATTGATGTGAGAGAGAAACATCGATTGGCTGCCTCTTGCATGGGGACTGAACTTGCAACCTAGGCATGTGCCCTGACAGGGAAACATGACCTTTAGCTTTGCAGCATGATGCCCAACTAACTGAGCCACACTGGTCAGGGCAACATTACTTTATTTCTGATTAAACTCAGATGCTTCCAATACTTGAAAATTTCACTTTGAAAAGAGCAGTAAAGCTCCCATGTGAAGTGTTCCATGTTATTTACAGATTTTGGAAGCATTCTTGATTATTGTATCGAAAGCAGAAATAATGACATTTTGGCCATCACCTGGGACTTTGTTTCTTTTATTTTTTCTAATACTTTAAAAATATATCTTAAATGACAGAATTATTAAATTCTCCTGTAAGTCAAAACCATGGAAGATACATGATTATGTATATCCACAAAAGGTTTCTTTTAACATGGGCAATCGAACTCTGTAGATTAACTACTTAACAAGGATAGAATCACTGACTAGCAGTCTGAGGCCAAGAAACTTAGCTAAGGATGGATTCAGGGCCCATTCCAAATGCACTTCCATTGAGAGTTCATTTCTACCTTGAGAGTTGAGATCTTATTTCTGTTGCGTTATCTCCGGTCTAAATGATGTAATTGAAAGAAAAGTCCTCACTAGTAATAGCATGCTACCTTCATTGTTGAGATAACTAAAAGTTAATTATGTTTTGAAAGAGGATTGGTAGCCTGGAATAGTGGTCAAGGGCATGAATTATGAAGTTAAACTGTTGGGTTTATATCACAGTTCCCACTTACTGGCTATTATTTCAGGTGAGTGCTTTAACTTCTCTGATTTGGTACTTGCCTGTAAAATAGGGATAATGAGAGTACTTAATAAGATCAGTGATGTGGGGATTCAGTGAAATTATGCATCTAAGCTACTTCATACAGGGTCATAGTAAATACTGAGAAATTATTAGCTGTTTCTTATATTATTATACATACAGTATTATATATATTGCTAATATACAAAAATTATTAGGTATTCCTCAAAATATTATTATTAGGTGTCAAATAGACATTAAATGAATGAAAAGCAATTAGCCAAAAAGAATAATTTATGTTAAGTTAATCACCATGTAAGAAATGCTAGTAGGTAGATTATGTATATGAAACATTGATAAGTGTAGACTCCATTTTAACTAAGTCACTAATAGTGAATTGATTCTGTAATAATGGGCTTTCCTCTTCTTGCTGTTATTGTTATCCCAATTTTCCCAAATAGCATTAGCTATTTTACTTACTTTCCTTCACAAAGCTGTTTTCCTGCTTTGAAGTGCATGTGATTCACCAGGTCAACATTTTTCACTGGTATCCTTATTTTGGAAAGTCTATGAAAAAGATAAAGTGTAAATTTTTTTCAAAGGTAAATAAGATCCTAAAGTATATAGTGATACTATCTTTCAGAATAGTACCATTATTTTCAAACCATTGAAACATATGCTTACTAAGTTTGATTTATAATTTTGTGCCTATTAAAGGTAAATTTTTATTTGATAGACTTGAGTTTGAAGAAACTGAAGAACCTGATTTTACTACATTATGTCAAAATTTGAAGATACCAGATCACATCAGAGAAAGAGCTTGGTTAACTTGGGAGAAAGTTTCATCTGCGGATGGAGTATTGGTAAGGATTTTTCTAAAACGTTGAATACATTTTTTTTTACTTAAAAGATAATTTTATTGACTCCCGGTCAGGATGCCGGTATTGGTAAACACGGCTCACTTCCTCACACAACCACATCAGAATTAGAACTAAAATATAGAACAACTATCACTCAGAACCATCAGAAATTGAGTTGAATGCATGCTGATATGACAGCTGTCACAATACAATCTAAGAAAACTGTTTTGAATGAAATTAAAGACAACTAAGCAATACTAGAGCCATTGTATGGAAAAAACCAAGTGGACTTTTTGACTAACCCAATAATTTCTGGATATTGGAGTTACTGTGTAGCTTAAATAAATTTATGCATATAAAACACTTACTGGTGTAAGTGAGTGCCTGTATTAAGTCATGCAAGCAGAATAATTTGACTTAAGAATTAGTATAAATTTTTAGGAGAGCTTAAGAGTCAGTTAAATAATTGAATTTTTAAGTGCACATGTAGTGATTTTGTTGTGGAACCTTTGTTACGATTCATATTTTTAAGTTTCTGAGGGTTAGAAAAGTTGTTTATGCATACATGAAAGCATATATTAATTTTTAAGGAAAGTTTTGTGTTTTATTTAGGAAAGTCTTTTGCCCCTTTTGTATAAACGTTTAATAAATGTGCAGTACATGATTGCTGTCTTAATATTAGGTTGTGTTCATGCTGCTTATAGGGTATGAATAGGGGACTTTCCATTAAGAAATTGTCTGGAAATGCTGTTCATATTGTGACTTATGATGAATCAATTGTTAGAATTTTGGTTTTCTTTCTGTATCTTGAATGGCAGTATGGTAGGTTGGAAAAGCCATGGACATCAAGTCAGAAACTTTAATTATAGTTGTATTGTACCTATATGATTTTAGGCAAATTTGTTAATTCTCAAAGTCTCAGTTTGCTCATTTGTAAAGTAGAAATCATACCTGAATGTCAAACCTATTAGGGTTTTGTGTGTGTGAGTATATGAGAGTATATATATATTTAGAGCTTTGAAATATATTGCCATCAGTAGAGGCATTTCTTTTTTGTAATTGGGTCATTATATTTAGAAAGATAGTAGAAAAGAATAGTTTGGAATTGGAGTAATTCTCGACATTCCATTTAAGTTATACTACAGAAATATGAAGAGTTTTTGTAATAACCTTAAAAAGCAGGTTGTCTTTTTAAAAATTAAGTGTAATGAAAGGTCTCTATCATTTTTCAGTCCTTAGTAGTATATGTGACCTTCCTATTTGAAGATGGTGCTAGTATTCTGACTGCATGTTGGTGTTGCTGAGAAACGGTTTTCTTTTTTTTTTTTTTTTAAATATATTTTATTGATTATGCTGTTACAGTAGTTCCAATTTTTTCCCCTTTACTCCCCTCCACCCAGTATCTCCCTCCCCCAGCATCCCCCCCCCCAAGTCCATACCCATGGTTCGTAAAAAATAACTATCCCTCCCTCTCAGATATTAAGACCCTTTGTAATCTTGTAAAGGACAATGGGCGAAGGTCTCAAGCTCCTCTAGCTGCTTCAAGCTGGACATGGTCGTCGTCCTACCTACCCTTGGGTCCAGAAATCCCTAATAAGAGTGGGGGTGTGGAGGGGAGGGTGGCCTTCCCACATGGGGAAGGATCATGCAGACTCCAGGTCAGTTGGCTGTCTCCGGACAACGGCGTGCTTGGTTTAGCAGGCTGGCATCCTTGTTGTGTTCTGGGGGCAACAGATTTGGCAAAAAGGGTTAAAAAGCATCATTCAATCCATAACTACTAGGTGGCAAAAGGCAGGGATTAATTTTTCAATGTTCCACATTAGGAGAAAAAAAAAAAAAAAAAAAGGGCTTCTTTGGAGGAAGGTGTGCTAGGCACATCTCTCCTGTCCAAAACCCTTTTGCCCATTTTATTTAGTTTGGGCTGAGGGAGAGAAACGGTTTTCTGAGAAAACATTTGTGAACATGTATGTGACTGTTACATTTTGTCTTATAGATGTAGACTACTTGCAGCTTCTTTTATTTTTGAATCCACTACTAAGATTAATTTAAAGCAATTTTAGACATTTATAAAAGTAGATAGAGAAAATAGTATGAACTCTCATCAACCTCTTATCCAGTTTCAGCAGTTAATGATGGCCATATTGTATTCTCCCTGAGCCCAGATTATTGTAAAATAAATCCCAGATAGGATGTTTCATCTATAAATATTTCAGTATGTGTGTGGGAAAGATAAGAACTCTTAAAAAATAACTACAGTTCATCACACCTAACAAAATTTAAAAAATATCTTAATATTAAATATCCAGTTGGCAAAATTGCTTGATTGTTTTATTTTCTTTTTCCCACTATGTTCTAATGTGGATTCAAATAAGCTTCATATATAAGGATTGGTTGATTAATCTCTTAAATCTTTTAATCCATAAGCTTCACCTCCTTCTTCCCTTCTCCTTTCCCTCTATTTCCTTTAGCTTCATTTGTTGAAGAAACTGGATTATTTATCCTGTGGAGTTTCATATATTGTGTATTTCAGATTTTATCTCCTTCATTGTTTAACATATTTGTCTAATTTTCTGGAAGTGGATCTAGAGGACTGATTAGATCCTGGTTCAATAGGTTTTGGAAGAAATATTTCAGAGATGGTGTTATGTATGGCATTAGAAGGCAAAGAATGTTCTCTCTCTTTTTTTGATGTAAGCTATTATTACTGGATCCATAAGGTGTTGCTAAATGGTGAACTGATAACTCCATCATTCTTTTTTCAATTATTAGTTGTAATTCTTCTATAAAGAGAGACTTTTCTCCATTAACTATTTTTATTCTGAAGTGTAGTTCATTCAGAAAATGTAGAAGTACTTTATTCTTTGTTTTTATTGACTAGTTTTCAAATTAATGAGTTTGTTCTGTAACATCCTCCAAAGATGATCAATGATCATAATCATCTTTTCAAGTATTATCTTGACAGTACCAGTAGACCAATTTGACTTTACCTAGACATTTAATAAGATCTTTATCAATGATAATGCGACATATTTTATAATTTCAATAATTTTATATAAATGGGATCATGTGGTATTTAACCTTTGGGGCTGGCTTTTTTCACTCAGCATATTTCCCTGGGGATTCACTGAAGTTGTATATGTATATTTTAATTTGCTAGGCCTGCCATAATAAAATAGTACAGACTGAGTGGCTTAAAAACAGAAATGTATTTCCTTACAGTTCTGGAAACTAGAAGTCCAAGAAGATATGTCTGTAGGTTTGGTGTCTTCTGAGGCCTCCCTTCTTGGCCAGCAGATGATCACCTCTTCTTGTATTCTGGAGTGGTTTTACTTTTTTATTTTTTTTAATATACTTTATTGATTATGCTATTACAGTTGGCCCAATTTCTTTTCCCTTTGTTCCCCTCCACCCAATGACCCTCCTCCCTGCAGTTGTCCGCCCCCCTTAGTCCATGCCCATTGGTTGTGCATATAGTTCTTCTCAACATCTTCCTATCTACTCTGCTTCCTCCTACTATGCTTCTTAATTGCTGTACCATCTCCCTCCCGTACCCCTTTTCCCCCTCCCAGCTGACCTCCCCCCAATATGTTTCCCATACCTGTAATTCTTTTCCGACTCTCGTTGCCTACTTAGTTTGCCTTTGCTTTGATTCCCTAGCTTCTATTCTTGGTCGTTGTGATACAGTTTTCATTTTAATGTTCATAGTTTTGATCCTCTTTCTTCTAAACAAGTCCCTTTAACATTTCATATAACACTGGTTTGTATCTGCTGAACTCCTTCAGTTTTACTTTGTCCTGGAAGCACTTTCTCTGCCCTTCTATTCTGAACGACAGCTTTGCTGGATAGAGTAATTGTGGTTGTAGGTTTTTGGTTTTCATTACTTTGAATATTTCTTGCCAGTCCCTTCTTGCCTGCAGAGTTTCTTTTGAGAAATCAGCTGATAGTCTTATTGGAACGCCTTGGTATGTAATTCTCTTCTCTCTTGTTGCTTTTAAGATTCTCTCTTTATCCTTAATTTTTGACATTTTGAGTATAATGTGTCTTGGTGTGGTTCTCCCTGGGTCCAGTTTTTCTGGAACTTTCTGTGCTTCCTGGACCTGTAAGTCTATTTCCTTCCCCAAGTTAGGGAAGTTCTGCTTCATTATTTTTTCACATAATTTTTCAATTTCTAGTTCTTCTTCACCTTCTGGCAACTCTGTGATTCAGATGTTGGCCCTCTTATAGCTATCCCACAGATTTCTGAGCCTCTCCTCATTTTCCTCACTTTTTGTTTCCTCTTTCTGCGCTGGTTGACTGTTTGTTCCTTCCCTATGTTCCGATTTGTTGATTTGATCCCTGGTTTTCTTTCCCTCACCACTTGTTTCATATATGTTTTTCTTTTCAGCAGGACTAGCCTTCATTCCTTCCCTGTCTTGTTTAAGATCTCCTGTCAGGTCTGTAAAGCATTCGTATAATCAAAGCTCTGAACAGTGCCTCAGAAAGATTTCCTATCTGCTGATCTGTTAGATCAGATATTTGCTGTCTGGTCAGCTTGGTGACTGGGATCTCTATCATGATCGCTGCCATTCTGACAGTTTTGTGTTTACCTTTGCTTCCTGGGTAGGGCTGTCACACCTCCTACGCTATAGGGGGCGGAGTCTTGTGCACTTGTCAATACTGAGCGACCCTTCTCACCATGCTGTGGTGTTTTCTGTGGGGACGGGGTTCCAAGATGGATTCTTGCCATTTACTCTCCACTGAGAGACTGGGAGTTTCTTCCTCTGTCCTCACCCACTCCAGCCTTCACAGTCCAAGGCAATGGGGGTCTGCCTTCCCTGGCGTTGGAATCGTGAGCTGATGGGTCTGGTCTGCATCTGGGGGTGCTCTCCAGGTGTTTCTCGTCTCTTTTTAAATACGGGTGTCTGTGCTTACCGCTATCTCACCTCTGTCGCCGCAGCCGCCGCTGCCAGCACAGCTTGACCCCTCCCCTCCAGCTTTGCCCCTCCTACCTGTCCAGACAACCATCACTTGTTTATAACTTCATATGTTGAACTTCCATGTAGCTTTATTTTCTGGAACTTCTGTTTACTTCTGGTTTTGCAGTAGTTGTATTTCTTCTTAGTTATGGAGGGAGATGGAGTGTGTCAGTCTAGGCCTCCATCTTGGCCGGAAGTCCTGAAATGGTTTTCTGATGTGCATATCCCTGGTGTCTTTTTGTGTGTCCAAATGTCCTGTTCTTATAAAGACACTAGTCAGATTGGATTAGGGCCCACCCTAATGTCCTAATTTTAACTTTATTTCCTTGAGGCCCATCTCCAAGTGTAGTCACATTCTTAAGTACTTGGGGTTAAGGCTTCAATAGATGCATTTTTTAAGGGGGGGGCACGATTCAGCTCATTGCAAATAGTTTGTTCCTTTTTAAAATTAATATTTTTATTAAATTTATTTGGGTGACATTAGTTAATAAAATTATATAGGTTTTAAATGTACCATTCTATAATATTACCATCTATATATTGCATTGTGTGTTTACCACCCAAAGTCAAATCTCCTTTTGTTACCATTTATTTGACTTCCTTAACCCCACCACTCTCGCCCTTCTCTCTGGCCACCACCATACCATTGTCTTTGTGAGTTTTTGTTTGTCTTGTTTGTTCCTTTGTTGTTTTCAGTTTTATAGTCTACATAGGCATGAAATCATTTTTTTTTCCTGCTTAGTAGTATTCCATGGTATGGCCAGCACAGTTTGTATAATCATTTACTAATTGAAACATATCTGTATTTTTATAAGTTTTAGCTATTATGAATAAAGGTGCTGTGGACCTTCATATATAGGTTTTTTTGTGTGGACATCAGTTTCATTCTTCTGGTGAGTAAATGCTCAAGAATGTAGTTGCTGGTAGTGTGGTATAGTCATCGTTTAATTGTATAAGAAACTGCCAGACTTTTCAAGAGTGCTTGTACCATGTCACATTCCTGCCATCAGTGTATGGTGATCTTCTGTACATCTTTGCCAATGTTTGGTAATGTTACTATTTTTATTTTAGCCATTCTTACAGGTGAGTAGTGATATCTCATGGTTTTAATTTACATTTTCCTGATGGCTAATGATACGGCACATATTTTTAAATAGACTTTTTTTAAACAACAGTTTTAGGTTTACAGAAAAAAAAGAACAGAAGGTGCAGAGATTATGCATATATCCCATCCACATATGCATAGCCTTTTTCTCATTATCAGCATCCCCATAAGAGTGCCACATTTATTAAAATTGATGAAGATACATTGATACTTCATTATTACCCGAAGTCCATAGTTGTTGGTCTTCTAAATGTGCTTTTTTTTGCCATTTGTTTGTTATCATAAGTGAAATATATCTTTATGCCTTTTGCCCACTTTGTGTTTTCATAGGGTTTTCTACATACACAGTTATGTAGTCTGTGAATAATGACAGTTTTATTTCTTAATCTTTGTGCTTTTTTTCTTGCCTGTCGGCAGTGGCTAAGAGTTCAATACAATGTTGAATAGAAATGGTGAGTATTTCTGCTCTTAGGGAGAAATCATTCTGTTTTTCACTATCAAGTATAATATTAGGGGTAAGTTTTTCTTGGTGTCCTTTACTAGATTAAGGAATTTTCCTTCTATTTCCATCTGTTCCTAGTTTGCAGAGGTATTTTTCAATGTATCAGAAATAAATGTTGGATTTTATCAAATGCTTTTTCTGTACCTATTGAAATGGTCACATACTTTTCCTTTTTTAGATTGTTGATATGATGAATAATACTAATTTTCAAATGTTAAAGCAACTTTGTGTTCCTGGGATAAACTCCAGTTGATCATGATATATGATCCTTTTCATATATTGTTGGATTTGATTTGCTAAACTTTTGTTAAGAATTTTTGCATATATATTTATGAAGGATAGTGGTCTGTAGTTTCCTTTTTTTCAGTTATTCAATTTTTGTTTGGTTTTCTGACAAACTAATGCTGGCCTTATTGAATGAATTGGTAAATACTTTCTTCTCTTGAGTGTTTTGTGGTAGAGTTTTTATAAAATTGGCATTTCTCTCTTAAATGTTTGATGAAGCCATATGGGCAATTCATGTTTATCTGTTACTTTTGTAGTGAGCTTTGTCAGTTTTGTGTTTTTCAAGGAATTTATCCATTTCATTTAAGTTGTTGAATTTATTGGCATAAATTATTTATAATAATCCTTTATTATACCTTAATATTATCTTAACATACTTGGTTTTTAATATATCATATTTTATGTGTCTTATATTAATGTAATATATGATGAAATGACCCTCTTTGTCTTCCATAATGTTCTTTGCTCTGAAATCTACTTTTTAATATAGACATGTCAGCTTTCTTTAGTTAACTATTTAGTATAGTATACCTATTTTTTAGTCCTTTTACTTTTACCTATTTGTGTCTTTATATTTAAAATGGGTTTCTTATAGGCAGCATATAGTTGGGTCAGTCTTTGTCTTTTAATTAAGGTTTTTAGGCATTGACATTAAATGAGATTATTGAAGGCTGAATTTAAATCTATCATCTTGCTATTTATTTCTGTCTTTTATATTTACTTTTCCTTTTTTCTGCCTTTGTTTGGATTGACTATTTTTAAGTATATTATATTGATTATGCTGTTACGGTTGTCCCAGTGTTTTTTCCTTTGCCCTACTCCTCCCGGTACCACTCTTCCCTCCAGATTGACCCCCCCCCCAAGCTTAGTTCATGTCCATGGGTCATGCATGTAAGTTCTTTGGCTTCATCCTTTCCTATACAATTCTTAATACCCCCCTGTCTGTTTTGTATCTACCAGTTATGCTTCTTGATCACTGCATCATTTCCCCAATTCTCCTGCTTCCCTGTCCCTCCAAATGATCCCCATACCTATAATTCTGTGCCTGTTCTGGTTCTTTGCTTAGTTTGTTTTTTGAGATTCAGTTGTTGATAGTTGTGAATTTGTTGCCATTTTAATGTTCATAGCTTTGATTGTGTTCTTTTTCTTAGTATATCCTTGTAACATTTCCTGTAATAATAGCTTGGTGGTAATGAATTGCTTTAGCTTTACCTTGTCTGGGATGCACTTTATCTGCCCTTCCATTCTAAATGATAGCTTTGCTGGGTAGAGTAATCTTGGTTGTAGGTCCTTGCATTTCATCCTTTGAATACTTCTTTGTCAGTCCCTTCTTGCTTGCAAAGTTTCTTTTGAGAAACCCGCTAACAGTCTTACGGGAACCCCTTTGTAGGTAACTCTCTTCTTTTGCTGCTTTTAAGATTCTCTCTTTATCTTTAACCTTTGGCATTTTGATTATGATGTATCTTGGTGTGTTCCTCTTTGAGTCCAACTTGTTTGGGACTCTGTGCTTCCTGGACTTGCATGTCTATTTCCTTTGCCAAATTAGGAAAGTTTTCTTTCATTATATTTTTCAAATAGGTTTTCAAATCTTTGTTCTTTCTCTTTTCCTTCTGGCACCCCTATGATTCAGATGTTGGTACATTTAAAATTGTCCCAGGGGTTCCGAATCGTCTCCTCATTTTTTTCAGTTCTTTTTTCTTCTTTCTGTTCTGCGTGAATGTCTTATTTCTTCCTTTTGTTCTAAACCATTGATTTGATTCCCAGCTTCCTTCCCATCACTGTAGGTTCCCTATATATTTTTCTTTATTTCATTTTATATAACCTTCACATCTTCCTTTACTTTGTGGCCATACTCCATAATTTCTCCGAGCATCCTGATCACCAGTGTTTTGAACTCTGCGTCCGATAGGTTGGCTATCTTTGTTTTGTTTAGTTCTTTTTCTGGGGTTTTCTGTTCCTTCATTTGGGCCATATTTCTTTGTCTTCTCGTTTTGGCAGCCTCCCTGTGTTTGTTTCTGTGTATTGGGTAGAGCTGCTTGACTCCATGTCTTGGTAATATGGCCTAATGTAGTAGGTGTCCTGTAGGACATAGGATAGCCTCCTCTGTCACCCAAACTGGGTACTAAAGGAGTGCCCTTCATGTGGGCTGACTACACCCTCCTCTTATAGTTGAGCCTTGGTTGTTGTTGGCAGGTCAATGGGAGGGATTTACCCAGGCCAGTCAGTTGCAATGACTGGCTGTGATCACTGACCACCAGCTTCCACCCTCCGTGGAGGTCAGCTGTTCAGGGGCAGGGTGGTGGTGCTCCAGTGTGGTCTGTAGCTGTCCACTGGGTGCACTGGCCCTTTGGTTTCCTGGATGGTGCAGCCCCACCTGTGTTTTGCCCATAGCACCATGCCTAAGCTATAAAGCAATCTGAGATGGCTGCTACTTGTGCTGGGCTTGGAGATTCCCAGGTGAAGCCAAGCTGTGAATCTCAGCTGGCTGCTGCTAGTGCCAGGCCTGGAGCTCATTGAGACTAGCTGTTGCTTGTTTCATAGGACTTAGAAAGTAGTGAAGCATGAGCCAAGACCAACCATTTATATGGAAAAGCAGCTTGGGTGGCCCCATAAGCTGGGTAGGGCAGAGTCTCTGGGGATATCCTTGGAGTGTCATGTTGATGGAGTCTCAGATATGTCACCAGCTTGCTAGCTCTGTAGAGGGGATGGTTTAGAAAAGAGACAATGGCCTCCTCTTGCCTTTATGCCAGACACTTTAGTTCCTCCCTCTATGCCACTGGTGCCTTTCAAGATGCTATCCCAGTGCCTGAGCTCAGAGGGAGTGAGTCTGAGTAGGTGAGTCCATGTGTGGGTTCTTAAAGAGGGGCTACTTGGGGTCCAGCAGTTTCTTCACCAAATCAATCCCCACTGGCTTTTACAGCCAGAAGTTGTGGGCACTATCCTCTTGGCACTGAAATGCTGGGCTGGGGGACCTGGTGTGGGCCTGTGACTCCTTGCTCCTGAGTTATTCCTCCCAAATTTTTACCCACCACGCATGGGTGAGAGAACAGCCTATTCCATGTCTGTGCTCCTCCTGACCATCTCAGTGGATGTGGTTTCTTTTATTCCGTAGTTGTCAGATTTCCAATCAACTCGATTTCTGATGGTTCTGGCTGATGGTTGTTCTATATTTTAGTTATAATTTTGATGTGGTTGTGTGAAGAGGCAAGCCGTCTGCTTATGCTGCTATCTTGACCACACTTCTTGGATTGACTTTTTTTTATGATTTCTTTTTTTCTCATTTGTTGATTTATTAACTTTGTTGTGTTATTTTAGTCATTGTTTCAGAGTTTGTAGCATACATTTGAAACTTTTTACAGTCTGCTTGCAGATGATACTACTACTTTATGTATAGTATAAAAACTTTACATCAGTATGCTTCTGTTTCTTTCCTCCTGGGCTTTGTTCTGTTGCCATACATTTTTACTTCTATATGTGATATAAACTCCATAACACTGTTTTTTGTTTATTTTTTTGCTTTAAACAATTATTTAAAAGAAAAAAAGTTTGTGCTCTTTATTCTTTTATATAGGTCCAAATTTCTATCTGGCATAATTTCCTTTATGCTTGAATGATTTTTGTTAACACTTTTTATAGTGAAGACCTGTTGATGATTTTTGTCAGAATTGTTTATCTGAAATAGTCTTTAATTTATTTTAGTTTCTGAAAGGTATTTTTAGAATTGTAGCTTGACATTTTCCCTTCAGTACTTTAAATATGGTATTCCGCCATTTTGCAGATTGCGTTGTTTCCAAAGCACAATCTGCTGCCATTTTTATCGTGTTCCTTTGTATGTAATATGTCATATTTTATGATCTTCCATTTCTCACTAGTGACCTTAAGCAATTTGATCATGTTTTTTAGTGTTTTAAGATTTTCGTTCTTGAGGTTCATTGTGCTTCTTAAATTGTAGGTTTATAATTTTATCAAATTTGGAAAAATTTTGGCCATTATATCTTCAAAAAAAAGTTTTGGTCCCTTTCCTTTTTCTCCTGTTTTTCAGGGTCTCCAATTACACATATATTTAACTGCTTGATGTTTTTCCACAGTTTATCAACGCTCTGCTCCGTTTTGGTTCCTTATCTTCTTTGCTATGCATTTCATTTTGAAAAATTCCTTTTGCTTCTCTTGAAGTTCACTTATCTTTTCTTCTGCAATAATTCATTTTCCCTTAATACCATTCAACATACTTTTCATCTCATATTTTTTAGGTTTTATCTCTAGAAGTTAAATTTAGGCATTTAAAAAAAATATATCCCAGAGTCAACATGTTCAATCTTTGCTCTAAGTCGGGGTTGGCAAACTTTTTCTATAAAGGGTCAGATAAATGTTTTAGGCTATACAACTCTGTCATTGTAGTATGAAAACAGTCAGACAAAATGCAAATGAATAAATGTGGCTATAGTTCAGTAAAACAATTTACAGAACAGGCAGGCTGGATTTGGCTGTAGTTTGCTGACTTACTACACTAGCTTCTTTAACATATGGGATACATTTATAATAACTGCTTTAATGTCCTCCTTATCTAATAATTCTATATCTGAGTTAATTGATTGATAATTCTCCTTATTGTGGTTATTTTCCTGCTTCTTTGTTTATATGGTAATTTTCATTTTTTTGCTGTCAGATATTGTAAATTTTACTCTGTTGTATATTGGATATTTTTGTAGTCTTCTAAATATTCTTGAGCTTTGTTCTAGAATTTCAATGTTTTTCTTGGACATAGGTTGATCCTTTCAGGTTTTACTTTTAAGGTTTATTAGATGGCACTAGAGATGAATTTAGTCTAGGGCAACATTGCCGCTATTGACATTTTGGGCTGAATAGTTCTTTGTTGTGGAGGCTATCTTGTACATTGCAGAAACTTTAGAGGCGTTATCTCTGGCCTCAATCTGCTGGTGCCAGTAGTACACCCCACCCAGTTGTGGCAGCCCAAACTGTCTCCAGACTTATGTCTGTATATTCACTGGGAGGGAAAATCATCCCTGATTGACAACCACTTGTATAGCCTTAATATTCACTATTGAGGTAAGCCCCTTTCCTTTAAAGTATACCTCCTGTATTATCGTGATGTTTTCTCCTTTGGCCATTGAGAATAGACAGTATTCCTAGTTGTGTGAGCCAGAAATAATTATTCCTCATCTTGGTTGTTTTTGGGGGTTGGCAATTTTGAGTAAAGCTGCTTTAAATAAGCATGTATTTTTGTTTTTGTGCAGACTTAAGTTTTCAACTCTGAGTAAATACCAAAGAGCTTGATTGCTGGATCCTATGGCGAGAGTTTGTTATTTTTATAAGAAACAACTACATTGTCTCCAAAGTGCCTGTACCATTTTGCAATCCCAGCATAATGAAAGTTCTTGTTACTCCACATCTTTGTCAGCATTTGGTGTTGTTAGTATTTTGGATTTTGGCCATTCTAATTGATGTGGTATCTCATTTTTTAAATTTGCAGTTCTCTAATGGCATATGATGTTGAACATCTTTTGATGTATTTATTTGTCATCCATATATCTTCTTCCGTGAGGTGTCTGTTCAGACTTTATGCCCATTTTTTTAATTGGGCATTCATTTACTCCTTTTTTATTTCTTTGTCAATCTTTAATTGAAATATTTTTCTTTGTATTTCTTAACTAGCTGGGCATTCCACTGCACCACTGTTGATGTCATCTATGATGTAGTGAGGGTGGTGACTATCAACATTGCAACCCACAGACTGGGCAGTCCCCAGGATCTCTTTAATGGTTCCAGAGACTTCAGCTAAAGATTAGTGCTGCATCTGTCAGACAGTGTTGACAGTCTCATCAAAAGTGATATTTCCACTGTGCTTAATGTTTTTTTCCTTCTTTCTGTCTTGTGGTGGTTCTTTTTGAGGGCTGTGATGACCAGGGAAGAGGCAGAATGCACTACCTCATATGGGCCTATCTGTTCTGAATGGTGAGTTTCACTGTAATCCTCAGACCCTTCCAATCACCATTTGCTTTGTGATGTTATCACCAACCATTTTTGGAGACAGGCCCAGGGACGGTCTTGGGGACCAGGGCAGACATGACATCGACTTCTCTGCCAGTACACCTCAGTTATATGACTTTGATCTCGTTGGGGTCAAACTTCAGTGGTATGGTGGAGGCGGCTGGTTTCGGATGAACCTGGGTTCAGATGACTGAAGAAAGCTGAACCTTTACCTTCTCCAAGCCAAAAGCTGAAAGCTGTGGATTCATTTTCTTATTGTTGAGTTTTAAGAGTTGTTCGTATATTGTTGATAATTGTTCTTTATCAGATATATCTTTTGCAAATATTTAAATATCAGTCTGTGGCTTAACTTCCTTCATGTTCTCTTGGCAGTATCTTTCGCAGAGCAGAAATATTTAATTTTAATGAAGTCTGTGCTAGCAGTTCTTCTTATCAGTCATGCCTTTGGTGTATCTACAAGTTATTGCCATCATGCTTTCTGATTTCAAACCATATTACAAAGCTACAGTAATCAAAACATTATGGTATTGGCATGAAAACAGACACATAGGTCAATAGTACAGAATAGATACCCCGGAAATAAATCCACCAATATATATTGAATTAATTTTTGACAAAAGGAGCCAAGAATATACAATAGGGGTAGGGGACAGTCTTTTCAATAAATGGTGCTGGAAAACTGGACAGCCACATGCAAAAGAATGAAATGAGACCACTATCTTATACCATACACAAAAATCAAATTAAAATGACTTGAGCATAAGACCTGAAGCCATAAAACTCCTAGAAGAAAACATAGGTGGTAAGATCCTTGAAATTTGTCTTGGCTATTATTTTTTGGATTTGATACCAAAAGCAAAGGCAAGAAAAAAGAAAAGAGAGACAGGAAGTACACAGGTGAGACTACATCAAACTAAAAAGCTTCTGCACAGCAAAGGAAACCATCTAGAATATGAAAGGGCAATTGAATGGGAGAAAACATTTGCAAATCATATATCTTATATATGAGCTTAATATTCCAAAAATACAAAGAACTCATACAGATCAATAGCCAAAAAGGAAACAATCTGATTAAAAAATGGGCAGAGGAACTGAATAGATATTTTTTCAAAGAGGACATAAAGATTGCTAACAGGACATGAAAAGTTATTCAAAATCTCTAATCATCAGGGAAATGAAAATCAAAACTGTAATGAGATATCACCTCATACCTCTCAGAATGGCTGTTATCAAAAAGACAAGAAATAAAAAGTGTTAACTAGGCTGTGGAGAAAAGGGAATCCTTGTGCACCATTGCCGGGAATGTAAATTGATGTTGCCACTATGGACAACAGTTTGGAGGTTCCTCAAAAATATTGAAAGTAGAACTACCATATGATCCAGCAATTCTACTTCTGAGTACTTATCTGAAGGAAACAAAAATAATGAAGAAAAGATGTATATAATTCTTTTTATACATCATTGGATTCAATTTGCTAATATTTTATTGAGGATTTTTATATCTATATTCATGATAGGTATTAGTTTTTATTTTCTCCTTTCAATGTCTTTGACATTCCACTTGTTCAATGTTGATACATAGGAAAGTGATTGACTTATATATGCTATTCTTATATCCTGCAACTTTAACCACTTATCAGTTCCAGGATTTGTTGTTGTTGATTCAGATTTTCTAGATGAACAATTATTTTATTTTCAAATAGAGTTTCATTTCTTCCTACCCAGTCTGTATGCCTTATTTTTTGTCTTCATTTTCTAAGACTTCTAGTATGATGTT
The DNA here is from genome assembly GCF_987537825.1 of Furipterus horrens. Lineage (NCBI taxonomy): Eukaryota > Metazoa > Chordata > Mammalia > Chiroptera > Furipteridae > Furipterus > Furipterus horrens. The sequence continues at coordinate 49,481,204 of NW_028327182.1, forward strand.
GAAAAGGAATGTTGCCTTATTCCTGATGTTTCATGGGAAAGCTTGTAGTTTCTCACCATTAAGTATGATGTTAGCTGGAGGTTGTTTTTAGGTGTTCTTTATCAAATTGAGGAAGTTCCCTTTCTATTCATAGTTTACTAAGAGTTTTATCATGAATGGTGTTAAATTTTGTCAAATGCTTTTCCTGAATTTATTGATAGGATCATGTCATTTTTCTTCAACCTGTTGATGTAATGGATTATATTTATTGGTTTTCGAATGTTGCATACCTAGAATAAATCTCACTTGGTCCTGGTATATAATTCTTTTTATACATTATTGAATTCAATTTGCTAATATTTTGTTGAGGATCTTTGTGTCTATATTCATGATAGGTATTAGTATTTATTTATTTTTTCTCCTTGTAATGTCTTTGACTGAGTTTGATATTAATGGTAATGCTTGCCTTATAGAATAACTTAGGAAGTATTTCCTTTGAATCAGACTTCTGGAAAAGATTATTGAAAATTGGTGTAATTTCTTCCTTAAATGTTTGTTAGAATTTACCAGCAAATCTATCTGTACCTGGTTCTTTCTTTTTTTAATAGTTATTACTTACTGGTTAAATTTCTTTAATAGATTATAGGTCTATTTGGATTGTGTAGTTCTTGTGTGAGTTTGGCAGATTGTGTCTTTAAAGGAATTGGTCCATTTCATCTAGGTTTTCAAGTGTGTGGACACAGAATTGTTCACATCATTTCTTTATCATTATTTTATATTATTTTTTTGATTAATCTTTATTATATTTTTTCCATTACAATTTAGTCCCCTTTCCCCCCATCCCCAAAGCAATCACCACACTGTTGTCCAAGTCCATGAGTCCTTTTTCCTTTATGCTCAATCCCTTCACTCCCTAACCTCTTCCCCGACTAGCTGTCATCTATTTTCCATCTATGAGTATGTCTCTGTATTGCTTGTTAGTTCAGTTTGTTCATTAGATTCCACATACGAGTGAAATCATACGGTATTTGTCTTTCTCTGATTGACTTATTCCACTTACCATAATGTTCTCCAGGTCCATCCATACTGTTGCAAAGGGTAAATTATTATCCTTTTTTATGGCTGAGTAGAATTCCATTGTGTATGCCCCATAGTTGTTTTACCCACTCATCTATTGATGGACACTTGGGCTGCTTCCATATCTTGGTGACTGTAAATAATGCTGCAATGAACAGGGGTGCTTATTAGTGCAGTAGGTAGCATGTCAGTCTCATAATCTTTTTCATCTTTTTAATTTCCATGGGATCTAGAGTGATATCCTCTCTTTCATTTCTGATTTTAATAATTTGCCTTCTCTTTCTTTTTTTTCTTTTCTTTTGATTTTTTAAAAGTATGTTTTATTGGTTATGTTATTAAAAGTAGTTCCAATTTTTCTCCCTTTGCTCCCCACTGCCCAGTACACCCCTTCCCTCCAGCAATCCCACCCCCCTTAGTTCATGTCCATGGGTCACGCATATAAGTTCTTTGGCTTCACCCTTTCCTATATTATTCTTAAATCCCCCCTGTCTATTTTGTACCAACCGATTATGCTTCTTAATCCCTGCGTTAAAGTCCCCTACTATGAGTGTGTTGTTGAAAGTATCCTCCTTCAAGTCCTCCAAGATTTTCCTTATGTATTCGGGTGTTCCTGTGTTGGGTGCATATATGTATATACGGGTTAAATTTCTTGATGGGTTGTAAATGTACCACAGTTTTTTGATCCACTTATCTACTGATAGGCACTGAGGCTGTTTCTAACACTTGGCTATTGTAAATAGTGCTGCTATGAGCATAGGGGTGCATAGGTTCTTTTGAATTAGTGTTTCAAGATTCTTCAGGTATAATCCTAGCAGTGGGATTGATGGATTAAAAGGCAGTTTCATTTTAGTTTTTTGAGGAAATTCCATACTGTTTTCAACAATGGCTGCACCAGTCTGATTCCCACCAATAGTGCACTAGGGTTCCCGTTTCTCCACATCCTTGCCAGGACTTGTTTGTTGATTTGTTTATGATACTCATTCTGTCTGGTGTGAGGTGGTATCTCATTGTGGTTTTAATTTGCATCATTTTGATGACTAGTGATGTTGAGTGTTCTTTCACATGTCTATGGGCCCTCTGTATGTCCTCCTTGGAGAGGTGTCTGTTCAGGTCCTTTGGCCATTTTTTAACTAGATTGTCTTGGTGTTGAGATGTATAAGTTCTTCATATATTTTGGAGATCAAACTCTTGTCTGAGGTATCGTTGGTAAATATGTTTTTCCATACAGTTGGTTCCCTTTTCATGTTGCTGTGATGTTCTCTTTCTCTGAGCAGACACCCTTTAGTTTGATGAAGTCCCATTTGTTTACTCTTTCCATTATTTTCTTTGCCCTAGGAGATATATTGGCAAAAATGTTGCTATGTGGGATATCTGAAAATTTTCTGCCTATATTTTCCTCTATGACTATAATGGTGTCACAGCTTACATTTAAGTCTTTTATTCAGCTTGAGTTTATTCTGGTGTATGGTGTAAGTTGGTGGTCTAGTGTCATTTTTTTTGCATGTCCCTGTCCAGTTTTCCCAACACCATTTTTTGAAGAGGCTATTTTCACTCCATTTTATGCTCCTTCCTTCTTTGTCAAAAATTAATTTACAATATAGACTTGGGTTTATTTCTGGGCTCTCTGTTCTGTTCCATTGATCTATATGTCTGTTCTTATATCAGTACCAGACTGTTTTGATTACAGTGGCCTTGTGATATAGTTTGATGTCAGGTACTGTGATTCCTTCTACTTTGTTTCTCTTTGTCAAGCTTGCTGAGGCTATTCAAAGTCTTTTTTTGGTTCCATATAAATTTTTGAAGTATTTGTTCTAGGTCTGTGAAATATGTCGCTATTTTAATAGGGATTGCATTGAATCTATAAATTGCTTTGGGTAGTATGAACGTTTTAATGATATTGATTCTTCCCATCCATGAATATAGTATATGCTTCCATTTATTTGTATCTTCCTTAATTTCTTTCTTCAGTGTCCTCTAGTTTTCTGAACACAGGTCTTTTACCTCCTTGGTTAAGTTTATTCCTAAGTACTTTATTTTTCTTGTTGCTGTAGTCAATGGGATTTTTTTTTTCTAGTTTCTATCTCTGATATTTTATTGATGTTATACAGAAATGCCTTCAGTTTCTGAATATTGACTTTGTACCCTGCTATTTTGCCAAATTCACTTATTAGGTGAAGTAGCTTTTTGGTGAAGTGTATAGGGTTTTCTATGTACACTATCATGTTTTTTGCAAATAATGACAGTTTTACCTCTTCTTTTCCAATTTGGAGGCCTTTTATTTCTTTTTCTTGTCTGATTGCTGTGGCTAGAACTTCCAACACTATGTTGAATAGAAGTCTTGTTCCTAATCTTAGAGGGAAAGCTTTCAGTTTGAGTGTGATGTTGGCTACAGATTTCTCGTATATGGACTTTATTACGTTGAGGTATGCTCTCTCTGTATTCACTTTGCTGAGAGTTTTCATCATAAATGGGTGTTGTACTTTATCAAATGCTTTTTCATCATCTATTGATATGATCATGTGATTTTTGTCTTTCATTTTGTTTTTGCGGTGTATTATGTTTATTGATTTGCATATATTAAACCATCCTTTCATCCCTGGGATGAATCCCGCTTGGTCGTGGTATATGGTATTTTTAATGTGTTGCTGGATCTGGTTTGCCAATATTTTGTTGAGGATTTTAGCATCTATGTTCATCAGTGATACTGTCCTGTAGTTTTCTTTTTTTGCTGTGTCTTGATATTGTTTTGAAATTAGGGTAATACTATAGGCCTCATAGAATGAGTTTGGGAGTCTTCCCTCTTTTTGGATTTTTTAGTATAGTTTGAGAAGGGTAGGCATTAGTTCTTCACTAAATGTTTTGTAAAATTTCCCTGTGAAGCCATCTGTTCTGGGGCTTTTGTATACTTGGAGTTTTTTGATTACTGCTTCAATTTCACTAGTTGTTATCTGTCTATTAAGGCTTTCTACTTCTTCTTGATTCAGTTTTGGAAGATTATATATTTTCAGAAATTCGTTCATTTCAACCAGCTTGTCAAATTTCTTGTCATATTGTTGTTCATAGTAATTTCTTGTAATCCTTTGTATTTCTGTGGTATTGGTTGTGATTTCTCCTCTTCATTTCTGATTTTATTTCTTTGGGGCCTCTATTTTATTTTCTTAATTAGCCTGTTTAAAGGCATGTTGATTTTTTAAAATATTTTCAAGGAACCAGCTCCTGGGTTTATTGATCTTTTGAATGTTTGTTTAGTCTCTATGTAATTTAATTCTGTTCTGATTATGATTATTTCCTTCCTTGTACTTCCTCTGAGCTTTGTTTGTTGTTGTTCTTCTATTTATTGTAGTTGTAGGGTTAGATTTTTGTTTGAGATTCTTCTGTCCTTTTGAGGTAGGCCTGCATTGCTATGAACGTCCTTCTCAGGACTGCCTTTGCAGTGTCCCGTAGGTTTTGGTCTGTTGTGTGTTAATTATTATTTGTTTCCAGAGACTTTGATTTCTCCCTTGATGTCATTGTTAACCCATTCATTATTTAATAGCATTTTATTCATTCTCCATGAATTTGAATTTTTTTGAGTTTTTTCCTTGTGGTTGGTTTACAGTTCAAGTCATTGCGATCTGAGAAGTTGCTTGATATAATTTAAATATTTTTGAATTTTTTGAGGCTTATTTTGTGCCCTATTATGTGGTCTCTCTTTGAAAATGTTCCATGTGCACTTGAAAGGAATGTATATTTTTCTTCTTTGGGGTGAAAAGTTTTATATATATCAATTAAGTCCATTTGATCTAGAGTATTGTTGAATGCCTCAATATTCTTGGTGGCTTCTTTGCTTGGAATATCTGGCCATTGTTGACAATGTGTTAAAGTCCTCTACTATGAGTGTGTTGTTGAAAGTATCCTCCTTGAAGTCCTCCAAGATTTTCCTTATATATTTGAGTGCTCCTGTGTTGGGTGCATATATGTTTACAAGGGTTAAATTTCTTGATGGTTTGTTCCCTTAAGTATTATGAAATGTCTTTTTTTTGTCTCTTTTTGTGACCTTTGTTGGGAAATCTGTTTTGTCTGATGTAAGTATTGGTACCCCAGCTTTTTCTTCATGTCCATTTGATTGAAATACTTTTTTCCATCCCTTCACTTTCTGTCTGTGTAGATCTTTTGTTCTGAGGTGGGTCTCTTGTAGACACCATATATACGGGTCATGTTTTCTTATCCATTCAGCTACCCTTTGTCTTTTAATTGGAGCATTGAATCCATTTACATTTAAGGTTATTATTAATAGGTACTTATTCATTGTGATTTTTTTCCCTTTTTACCTGTGTTCCTCTTTCTCTCTCTCTTTCCCTCTTTTTCTCCTATCTTCTTAAAGCAGTCTCTTTAGTATCTCTTGCAGTGCTGGTTTGGTGGAGGTGTATTCCTTTAGCCTTATTTTGCCTGGGAAGCTCCTTATTTCACCTTCCATTTAGAAAGAGAGCCTTGCTGGGTAGAGTACTTTTGGTAGTAAACCTTTGTTTATCATTTTTTCACCATTCCCTTCTGGCTTCTAATGTTTCTGTTGAGAAATCAGCTGACAGCCTTATTGGAGCTCCCTTGTACGTTATTTGCTGTTTCTCTCTTCCTTTAGGATTCTCTCTTTGTCTATGAATGTTGCCATTTTAATTATCATGTGTCTTGGGCCTCTTTGGCTTCATCTTCATTGGCACCCTCTATGCTTCCTGGTCTTGCAAGACTTTTTCTTTTATCATGTTCAGGAAATTTTCTGTCATTACTTTTTTAAACAGGTTTTCTATCCCTTGCTCCTCTTCCCCTTACAGTGTTCCTATTATATGGATATTATTATGTTTCATGTTTTTCTGCAGGTCTATTAAACCTTCTTTTTCTTTTTCAGTCTTTTTTCATTTAATTGCACTGTCTGGGAATTTTTTTCCATGTACTCTTGCTCACTGATCTGATCTTCTGCTTCATCTAGCCTGCTTTTAATTTCTACTACTGTGTTCTTCCATTCAGAAATGCTATTTTTCATTTCTTTCTGCCTCTTATTAATGGTTTCTGTGTCCTTTTTAATGTTAGTGTAGTTCTCAGTAAGTTCCTTGTAGCTTCCCTGGAGTTTTTTGTCGTTTCCTTGAGTTCTTTGTAGTTTCCCAGGAGTTCTTTGTAGTTCCTCTGGTGTAGGTGTAGTGTTGTGTGTAATCGAGCGACACTGAGGTAATGCTGATGGACAGAATTATTGGACGAATGGGGGGCTGCCGCATGCTCAGGCAGATCAGCCAAGAGCAGCACAGAAGTCCATCCTTTTATTGAGTTTAACATGATACTAAAAATAGGTTAATAAAAACAGGCTCAAGGTAGAGAATTTTTAAAATTTTACAGAGTATAATCATTATCTAAAAGTTAAGCAAAATAACATATGTTGAGGCTTTTATTTTCTAAAGACTTATAGCTTTGTCTTTAGGTCTGGTTTCAGACAAGAGTTATCTATAAGGCAAGGAGATGGAGTACTCAGCAAGGTCTCTTTGCACGCAGGATACCACGGCTCAGCGGCCTGATACAGCCTTGCAGCTGCAGGCATCAGCAAGGCCAGCTTGCTTATCTGAGACACAGGACACCCGGGCTGAAGGACATGGGAACATGTCCTTCCTCAGAGACCTGATTTCCTCTAACACTCTGGGGTTCATTGTAGTTTCCCTGAGTTTGTTGAGTTCATTGAGCTTCCTTATTACCATTTTTTGAATTCCATGCCTGAAAGTTTGCTCGTGTCTGTTTCATCTATCATTCTTTCTGGGAATGTCTCCTTTCCTTTCAATGGGGTATTGTTTCTTCGTCTCTCCATTTTAGGTGACTCTTCTTGTGTGTTCTGCTTCTGAGATTAATCAGCTTTGACATCCTACCTTTGTGGTGTGACTTACTGTGGTATGAGTCCTATGGGATTCAGTGGTGCAGACTCCTTGATCTCCTGAACTTGATGTTCTAGGGATGCCCTTTACGCCATTTATTTGGGCTGTTAGGTAGTATTTCAGTTTTGGTTGATGTTGTGTTACCATTCGGTGGGTCCTACCCTCCAGCTAACTGACTGAGAGTCACTCCCCCCATCACATCTTGTAAACTGTTGTTGAGCTGCTGCTAAAACACAACCACCAGCCCAGGGAAGAAACCCACACCCACAAAGATATCTGCCATTCTCAGTCACTGTATCCACTGCAAATGAGCCAGTATTAATAAGGATGTAAAGAGATTAAGACTATTATAAGAAAGGAAACACAAGTAAGAGTTGACTAACTGAAATAAAATGTTTTTTGAGAGGGGAGTGGGAGGAGCAATAATATTAGTAAGTAGGGACAAAGCAATGAGAGAAAGAAAGTAAAATTTGTATCGTGTATATAAAAGGGAGGGAAGAAGGCAGACGAAGAGGGGGAAGTGTGTAGTATTAGGTTTAAACAGAAGTTATAAAATATAGTGTGTGAGAAAACACACACATACAAATAAGGAAGATGAATAAGAAGAAAAAAATAGGCACCAAATTAGAGAGAAAGTTTCAGCACAGCACTATCAACAACTTATGAGCTAAGATTAATATAGATGGGATAGGAGTAAGAGGTAAAAAAGAAAGAAAAAGAAGCTTAAGAGATGTCTGGAGGGAAGGGAAATGATTTTGAGATGATAGAGGGAGGAGGACTACTAAAAGTAGTAGCCAGCCTTAGCCAGGCTAAGACAAGGAAAAATTCAAATTTACAATGAAAGAAGGAAAGGGCTGGAGGAACGTACAAATTGTGTAGCAGAGGGGAAAGATAAGATTTGAGATTTGAAATACCAAAATAGTGAAAATCTATGAATAGAGTTGCAGGAATGTCACAACTACCACCGTATCACACTCACTGGGCAGATTGATCAAGGTGGAGAGAGAATAAGTATATTTTATCAATGAGAAAAGAATGTGAGGTGACTAATGACAGGAAAAATGGTACGGAGAGGCTGGAGAGGTGAGAGATAATGAATGCAGGTTGGAAATGAGTTGTAGTGTAGTGTTGAATATGATTGGGGACGCGGAGATAATTCCAGCAAGCAGAATGATAAGACGAATGGGGGGCTGCTGCACGCTCTGGCAGTTAGCAAAGAGCGAGAAGCCTTACCGTCCTTTTATTAGGATTTCAAAAAATAGAATCAATAGGGTATACGTGTACATTCCTTAAGTGATTATGGAGCAGCATAGCTTCTGCAGATAGGTTAGACATTAAGCAATTAGGCATACAATATTAAACTACTTTTTATCTATAAACTACAAAGTAAGGTAATAAATTCCACATCCAATATAGTCGCTAGGGGAGAGGAGACACTAATTTTCAAGCTTTTTTGTTCTCAGGGACTTGTAAACCAGCCCTCAAGAATCATGTGCAGGTAAGGGTCCAAGGGTCTGCACCACTTGACGTTATCACTATGGGAAGGAGGCTTAGGTCTTCAGCCCTCTTTGTTTCCGGGTTTCCGTGACTCAGCAACCAGGAGCCGCTTGCAACCGCTGGCGCTGGCAAGACTCATTTGCAAGTTCTTGCAGGCTGAGGTCACAGGACACCTGGGGGGGGGGGGCCCGCTTGCAGGACCCCCAGCAGAGGGCTTGTGACTTTTGCCTAGATGTAGCAGAGAGAAGATAGAATTTAAGACAAAAATAAGAAGAGGAAATCAGATGGTGAAATTGAATGAGAAAAGGGAGGAGCAAAATATGAGATTTGAAATAAACTATAATATAAAGACTGGTTACTTACAAGGCACAGACTGGGAGGACAAGAAATGACTGTTGAAAAGATATGCAGGAGACTAATAACTCCTGTAGAAGATGACAGTAGAATTCATCTTCGTAGTATCTGGTTTTTACCACTTTTTTCTCTTTCTGGATCCACCCCTGGAAACGTCAAATTGCGTCCCAGTCTGGATCTAGGCAGCCTGTTGGAGATTCTCTGGGTTTTTACTTTAGTTGTTCTATAATCTGCAGTCAGGCTTTAAGTACCATGGGGCGGGGTCAAGTAATTTCTTCAGGCGGGCTATTGCTTCTCCTCTAGCTGATGCCACTTGGAGGGGAGAAGTCTGCTTAAAAGATTTCTCCCACAGCACTGGGGATGAGTCTGTACTAGGGTCCAGTCCTCTGCTCCCCCAGCTTTCTCTCTCCAACACCACCACCCCAAATTCTCCCCAAGCATCTCTAGTCTACTTCGCCTTCCCTCTGCTGGAGCCCAGGGCAAGTGGGTGTGAATGGAAACCTGCAGGCCCTTCCCTCAAGAATCTTGCCCTGCCTCCAGCTGTTCCTCTCCTGTTGGGCAAGAACTTGGCTCCTGGTGTCTGGTGAAGGGCTTTTCCAGAGCTTTTTCTTCTTTCCCCTGTGGAAATGTTCCCAGCAGGGTACTCCTGCATTCAGCTCCTGCCTCCCAGCCGAGCTTGCTGTTCTCTCACGGTGGCTCTGTCAAATTCCCCTCTCTGACTAGCCCTCCATAGCCCTCCACTCTAAGCTTGACTGGGTCAAGTCCCACCACCTGGTCCAGCCCTGCACTGTGACCCTCTGAGTTTTTGTTTAGCAGAGCTGCTGTGCCTGCGCACAGGTGTGCAAGCCCTGGGTTCCTGCACAGTCTCGGGTCCTGCCTCAGCTCCCCTTTTAAAAGTCTCTGTGTGGTCCTCTTGGTGCAGCACCACTTCCTGGGTACCCCGTTCTTTATGGACTCCCTACCTAAAAATCACACAGTCTCTCATGGTCAGGGCTGGTGCCTGCTTTCTTAAGTCTCCCACTATTTAATATATTTTCTCACTGGATCTTCCCCGGGTGACATGGTGCCATGGGTAGCCCTGTGGTGATTCAGTAACACGCGGTGGTGGCAGAATAGTCCTGGCCCTGCTCCCTCTGGCGATCTTCCACCTGGGGCGGGCAGTTTCTAGGGCCCATACCTCCCCGGCTCCCAGGCCTTTTCTCTCTGCCCAGGTAGCTCATGGCGCCTGAGCTGATTCGCAGCTGTCTACACTGCAGGAGAAGTACTGCACTGGGCAGCCATGGCAGGCCCCACTTAGGAAGCACAGGCTGCTGGTTCCTGGGAGTTATGTATGTGCAGGTTTTTGGCCACTCACTCTCAGTCTCCGCATTCGTTTGCGCTCACTCATGGGGGCTTTCCACTTTCCATTCTGTGTTTTCACTCCAAGTCCTGTTCTGGGTGGGAGTAAGTGGACACTGAAGCTAGCTGTTCTGCTGCCATCTTCTCCTTGACCCTAGATTAAATAATTAATCGCAATCCCTTTTAGTTGTCAGTGTCACAAAATTACATCTTTTACATTTTGAGTCCAAAATCATGAACTAATAATTTTTAATGTGTTAGTCTCAAATTATGCAGAAAACAGAAAGTTGAGTTATACACTACTATTACAATACTAATAACTTTTATACTTGCCCATTTACTTTTATGGAAATCTTTATTTCTGCATATGACTTTGAGTTACAGACTTTTGTCCTTCCTTTTAAAAGCTGTAAGACTCCCTTTAGAAATGTTGCTCACAGGGCATGTCTCATTGTAATGAATTCCCTCAACTTCTGTTTATCTGAGAATGTCTTAATTTTTCTGTCATTTTTTTATGGAGAACTTAATATTTAATTTTAAAGTATATTTTATCAATTATGTTACTACAGTTGTCCCGATTTTTCCCCTTTTGCCCTTCCTCTGCACAGTAGCCCCCTTCCCTTGAGCAATACCCTGCTTTGTTCATGGGTTGTGCATAAATGTTCTTGGGCTTCTCCATTTCCTATACTGTTTTTAACGTCACCCTGTCTATTTTGTACCTACCAGTTATGCTTTTTAATCTCTGTACCTTTTCCTTCATTCTCACCCCAAATTTTTCCATTACTTTTTTTAGTTTTGTATTATTTTATATATAAGTATATACATACATATACATATATATACATATTTATTGTTGTTCCATGGGCAGTTTTGTTGGATATAGCAATCTTGGCTGACAGTATTTTTCTTTTAGTGCTTTGAAAATATCAGCCCACTGCCTCCTGGCCTTAAAGAGTTTTTTGTTTTTGTTTTTTAATTTATTATTTTTCTGTTACAGTTGTTACACTTTTTCCCCACCCTCTGCCCACCCCTTCTCCCACAGTCAGTCCCAACCCCGTTGTCCATGTCCATGGATCATTTATACATGTTCTTTGACTAGATCCTTTCCCTACTTACCCCCCTTCTCTCTCTCCTCTCCTCCCCCGTGGTAACTGTTTGTCTGCTCCTTGTTTACATGCCTCTGGTTCAATTTTCTTCATTTGTGTTGTTCATTAGTTTCCTGTATTAGGTGATATCATATGGTATTTGTTTTTCGTTGCCTGGCTTATTTCGCTAAGCTTAATTCTAATTCCATCCATGTTGTTGCAAATGGTAGGAGTTCCTTCTTACTTTCTGCTGCATAGAACTCCATTGTGTAAATGTACCACAGTTTTTTGATTCACTCATTTACAGATGGGCACTTAGGCTCTTTCCAGCACTTGGCTATTGTAAATAGCAGTGCTATGAACATAGGAGTGCATAGGCTTTTTTGAATTGGTGTTACAAGATTCTTCAGGTATAATCCTAGCAGTGGAATCGCTGGTACAAGAGGCAGTTCCATTTTTAGTTTTTTGAGGAAATTCCATACTGTTTTCCATAGTGGCTGCACCAGTCTGCATTCCCACCAGCAGTGCACTAGAGTTTCCTTTTCTCTGCATCTTTGCCAGCACTTGTTGTTTGTTGATTTGTTGATGATGGCCATTCTGACTGGTGTAAAGTGGTATCTCATTGTGGTTTTTATTTGCATCTCTCTGTTGGCTAGTGATGTTGAGCATTCTTTCATATGCCTGTGGACCCTCTGTATGTGTGTCCTCCTTGGAGAAGTGTTTGTTCAGATCCTTTGCCCATTTTTTAATTGGGTTGTCTGTCTTCTTGGTGTTGAGACGTATAAGTTCTTTATATATTTTGAAGATCAGTCTCTTGTCTGAGGTATCATTGGCAAATATATTTTCCCATATAGTTGGTTCCCTTTTCATCTTGCTGAGCAGAAACTCTTTAGCTTGATGTAGTCCCATTTGTTTATTCTTTCCTTTATTGCCCTTGCCTTAGGAGATGTATTGGTGAAAATATTGCTACGTGGGATATCTGAAATTTTTCTGCCTATGTTTTCCTCTAGGACTTCTATGGTGTCACGGCTTATATTTAAGTCTTTTATCCATCTTTAGTTTATTCTGGTGTAGGGTGAAAGTTGGTGGTCTAGTTTCTTTTTTTTGCATGTCCCTGTCCAGTTCTCCCAACACCATTTGTTGAAGAGGCTCTTTTCACTCCATTTGATGTGCCTTCCCCCTTTGTCAAATATTAGTTGACTATATAGACCTAGGTTTATTTCTGAGCTCTCTATTCTGTTCCATTGATCTATATGTTTGTTCTTATGCCAGTATCAGACTGTTTTTGATTACACTGGCTTTGTCGTATAGTTTGACAGCAGGTTTTGTGATTCTTCCTACCGTGTTCTTCTTCCTCAAGATTTCTGTGGCTATTTGGGGTCTTTTTTGGTTCCATATAAATCTTTGAAGTATTTGTTCTAGGTCTGTGAAATATGTCAATGGTATTTTAACAGAGATTGCGTTGAATCTATAAATTGCTTTTTGTAGTATGGACATTTTAATGATGTTCAAGAGTTTTTAATGAGGAATGTACTGATAATCTTATTGAAGATCCCTTGTACCTGATGACTTGCTCTTCTTCTTGCAGCTTTTAAAATTCTCCCTGTACTTTTGACAGCTTGATTATATAATGTGTCTTGATAAGGATCTCTTTGTGTTCATCTTGGAGTTTGTTGCATCATTATATGCATTATGATTTTAGAGGCCTGATAGTCATAAAGTTTGATGTTCAGATTTGTAGTTTTTTCTATGCACAGATAATCAAGTTTTTCTGAGACCTAGACAGTTAGAAAAGTGTTGAATTGAAGTATTTTAAAAACATTCCTATTTTTGTTCCTGTTTCAATTTACCTCTTTTATACGTCTTGATTACCTAATTCTACAAAGTATTTTTTTAAGGTAAGTTGAATCAGAATTGTGCTGTACTCAGAAACCACCCAATACCATTATTAGTTTTCTTTCACTTTGGGTCTGTTTCAGAAACTCTGCCAAACTTCGTTTATTACAAATTATTTTTTGTTAAACCTATATGAGGGTGGACCTCCCAAAACTGGAATTATCTTCTGGAGGGCAGGACCCTTGTAGTACAGGCTTCCCATGCTAGTTGAGTGTTCTAGGAACCCATCTGTATCAGTGTATCAGCTGGCATTGTGAGAGGCTGTGTTCAGCTTCAATGAATTTTTTTGGAGAGTCTTTCAACACTTTTGTGCATTTCATGATGGGTGATTTATGAGTGCACCTGCTTACACCATGCTGAGTGTTCAGCAGTTTTTGACCAAAAATGGCATGACCCCCGTGCCCCATGTTCCCTATTCACCCAATCTCTCCCCGAGCAACTTTTGTTTTTGTTTCCCTGTACAGAAAAAAGTCCTCAAGCAGAAATGTTTTGCTGATGTGGAAGAGGTAAAACAGAAAATGGCAGAAGCACTAAAAGACATGAAAATTGACACGTTAAAAAACTGTTTTGAGCAGTGGAAAAATGTCTCAATAGGTGTATTGCATCAAATGGGGAGTACTTTGAAGGTGACTGAAGTTAAAACATGTAAGGATAAATACACTTTTTTTTGTAAATAAATTCTGTTTTTTGGGCCTCCCCTCATATAATCTTATTAACCAATGTTACCCAAATCCATTTAATTTAAAAAAGAATTATTTTTCCTAGCTTTATCCAAGGCATAGCAAGTTGCCAGCCAGTGCTTTTTATCAACCTAAAGATATTTTGTTATGATGCTGCAGGTAATTCTGGAAGAATCAAAGTACTTGCTATTTTAGTTAATAAGGCTTTATGGAAAGTAAACATATGGTTCTATTAAGTTTTTTTTAAAATAATTGGAAAGTTTGCCTAAGATTGTCATTTTATGACTTGGAACCCTAGAAACTCCCAAAGCACAGGACTTGATGATCAGTGATTTCTTTCAGGTCCTTTACAGCTTGGGACTTTTTTATTCTAATGCTAACTCCTTTATTCATTAATGATGTTTCTCTTTTTCCAAACAGTGTATGTGATATTGGTAGAATAAGTTGATGTGCAACTTTGTATGATACCATTTATTCACATAACTGAATATGAGTTGTAGAGCTTAACCACTCTCCTCAGTGTTTTTCAACCTTGTTTCTAAGAGTGATAGACATCAGTTTTGTAGATCTTTCACAGACAAGCCATTCAGTTAGTGGCAGTTTTCTCTCATATATGATTATATCTTCCTGGGTGGATCATTTTTGGGCCTTTTACTCTATAAACTAAGCAGAGAGCTTCACTAGAAACTAAATTCCAGGTCAGTTTTATATTACCTGTTTAGAAAATGAGATCTGTAATGTAATTTCTTTGTATGAGTTACTCTTTCTGGTACTCACTATTATTTTTTACCAATGTCTGAATGGGAACTGAAGAAACTATAGCAGAACCAATAGTCTTGCCTTTTACTTTGTACTGGTGATTAATTCAATTGCTTCTCGTTTCTCTGAGTATACTAAGGGGAGAAAAAAGGTGAAAAAGCCATTCTGTCCTATAGTGGTATGGCTATTGCCAATGGTTCTTTTTTTAATACACATTTAACATCAAGTCAGTGCTGGACACTGTACAAGGCTCTTGGGGATATAGCAGTGAATTAGATATAATACTGCTTTCAAGACACTTACAGACTTGTTGAGATATGGATAAGTGAGCAAGCAAGTAAATCACAGTTCAATTAAGTGTTTAGATATGCCTATCCACTGAGTCTGTAAATGTTCTTTTTTTAAATATGCTTTATTAATTATGCTGTTACAGTTGTCCCAATTTCTTTTCCCTTTGTTCCCCTCTACCCAGTGACATACCTCTCTCCAGTTGTCTGCCCGCCCCCCCCTTAGTCCGTGCCCGTTGGTTGTGCATATAGTTCCTCTCAACATCTTCCTATCTACTTCTCTCTCTCCTACTATGCTTCCTAATTCCTATACCATCTCCCTCCCTTTCCCCCCTTCCCACTCCCTGCTGATCTCCCCGCATAATGTTCACCATACATATAATTCTTTTCACACTCTCGTTTTCTACTTAGTTTGCCTTTGTTTCGGTTCCCTAGCTTCTGTTGTTGGTTGTTGTGATACAGCTTTCATTTTAATGTTCATAGTTTTGATCCTTTCTCCTAAATAAGTCCCTTTAACATCTCATGTAACAGTGGTTTGGATCTGATGAACTCCATCAGTTTTACTTTGTCCTGGAAGCACTTTCTCTGCCCTTCTATTCTGAATGACAGCTTTGCTGGATAGAGTAATCGTGGTTGTAGATTTTTGCTTTGCATTACTTTGAATATTTCTTGCCAGTCCCTTCTTCCCTGCAGAGTTTCTTTTGAGAAATCAACTGACAGTCTTATTGGGACACCTTTGTATGTAATTCTCTTTTTCTCTCTTGCTGCTTTTAAGATTCTCTCTTTATCCTTAATTTTTGACATTTTGAGTATAATGTGTCTTGGTGTGGTTCTCCCTGGGTCCAGTTTTTCTGGAACTTTCTGTGCTTCCTGGACCTGTAAGTCTATTTTCTTCCCCAAGTTAGGGAAGTTCTGCTTCATTATTTTTTCACATAATTTTTCCATTTCTAGTTCTTCTTCTTCACCTTCTGGCAACCATATGATTCGGATGTTGGCCCGCTTATAGCTCTCCGATAAGTTTCTGAGCCTCTCCTCATTTTCCTCACTTTTTGTTTCCTCTTTCTGCACTGGTTGACTGTTTGTTCCTTCTCTATGTTCCGATTTGTTGATTTGATCCCTGGTTTTCTTGCCCTCACCACTAGTTTCATATGTGTTTTTGTTCATTTCAGCAGGACTAGCCTTCATTCCTTCCCTGTATTGTTTAAGATCTGCTGTTAGGTCTGTAAGCGCTTTCATAACCAAAGCTCTGAACTGAGCCTCAGAAAGATTTTCTATCTGTTGCTTCATTAGATTAGAAATTTGCTGTCTGGTCAGCTGCATCACCGGGATCTCTATCATGATCTGTGCCGTCCTGAACAGTTTTGTGTTTTTTACCTTTGCTTCCTGGGCAGGGCTGTCACACCTCCTACGCTATAGAGGGGGAGAGCCCTGTGCACTCATCACAACTGGGTGTTTTCTGCAGGGGTAGGGGTCCAAGATGAATTCCTGTCATTCAATCTCTGCTGAGAGACCAGGAGCCTCCTCCTCCGTCCCCACCCCCACCGGGCCTCACAGTCCAAGGCAATGGGGGTCTGCCTTCCCGGCTTTGGAATTGCAAGCTGACGGGTCTCTTCTGCAGCCGGGAGTGCTCCCAGGTACTTCTTGCTTCCCCTTAAATATGGGTGTCTGTGCTTACCGCTGTCCTGCCTACATTGCTGCTGCCTCCGCGGACATCACAGCTTGAACTCCTCTCCCCAGCTTTGCCCCTCCTACCTGTCCGGATGAGAACCACTTCTTTATATCTTTATATGCTGGACTTCCATTTATTTTCTGGAACTTCTGGTTATTGCTGGTTTTGCGGTAGTTGTATTCCTTCTTAGTTGTGGAGGGAGATGGGGTATGTCAGTCTAGGCCTCCATCTTGGCCAGAAGTCTCCTGTGTTTGTTTGGTTCCATGTCCCAGGGAGAGCTGTTGCTCCTGCTATGTTGTAAGGGGCGGAGCCTTAGGTATTTGTTGGTAACGGGCGACCTGTTTCATCACATTGTGGCGCTGTATGCGGGGGAGGGTCTGAGAAGGAACAATGCCGCTTGCCCAGCACTTCTCCCTTTTCCAGGCACTTCTCCCACTTCTGCACTGGACTGGCGCCCCTCTAGCTGCTGCCCTGTCTGTTGTTCCCAGAGTGAGTGGGTCTGGGGATGTTCTAGGTCCGTGGGGGCCCTTTAAACAAGCAGACTCTACTGAGACCAGCAGTTTCTGCCTCTGTTTCAACCCCCACTGGTTTGCATAGTCAAAAGCAATGAGGCTTGATTTTCCATGGAGCTGGGACAGTGAGCTCCTCTGGTGAGGAGCTGGGAACGCTCCCCAGGTGTCCCTCCTGACTTTAAAACGTGTAACTGCACTTTCCGCCAGCCTGCTGCTGTTGCCACTGCTGCCACCACCACGCCATGTCCTCTCTGCCTGGGTTCCTCCCCTCCTACCTGTCTGGATGTTTATTTCTTCTTTATATCCTTGTTTGCTGGACTTCCATGTACTTTGATTTTCTGGAACTTCTGGTTGTTTCTCATGAGGTAGTTGTATTCCTTCTTAGTTCTAGAGGGAGACGCAGCATGTCTGCCTATGCCTCCATCTTGGCCGGAAGTCCTTGTAAATGTTCTTAAGGGAGGGAGTCTCAGGTGCTCCTCTCTTGGGCTGAGGGCCAGGTAAATCTGAACTTGCCAATTACATAACTCGTATTTTTTTCTGAGAGCAGAGTCAGCTCTTTACCCACAAAGCCATTGTGTAACTGGATGGCTGATTCAGCTGGTTGTTTACTTCTGCATGTTGTATCAAAAATATGATGAGTACAAGTAAGGTTAGCTTTTGCATTTCTCTTCTTGGTTGCTACTCTTGCCTTTTAATTCTTCTGAGCACATCAAAGAATGTCTTTAACACTAACCACTAATAGATAGTATTATATAAGTGAGAAAGGGATTTTCTGGCATATTAGCATGTTATCCCTTTTGTTCCTACATAAATATGGAAATCCAGGAGTAGAAGAGAAAGGCAAGTTTTATCTCTTATATTCTTCTAATACATTCCTGTAATATAATCTGTGCAATAACTTTATTGCTAATTACTAATTGCAGTCTCATGAATCAAGTGTAAGGATGTATTATTTTGACTCTGAGATAGCATATTTCTTATGGCTTATTTTAATCATGATGGTGGTGAATATTTTAAAATGTGAAGACTTGAAGACTTGAGAGAATAATATTTTAACTTTTGAGATTACAGGTTAAGTTCATACTAGTTAACTTTTGGTAGTATGAATAGTAAGATAATCTCATTTTCTGATGCCAGTTTTTCTCTTGTTTCCAAGATGATTTATGTTAACACTTGGTGGAGCTCTTTTATAAGTTAGCACATTGTAAAAAATCTAAGTACAAGTCTTCACTAATTAGGAGTTATCATTAGGGTGGTTCAAGTGAACTAAATGAAATGATAGCTTAGTGTAGATAGCCTCTTCAAATATTGATTGTAGACTTTTATTTAAATTGTAATATACCTAATTAAATTTTTAACAATTTAAGTATTTTTCTCGAGTATTACTGTTTTTTCTCTCTCTTGCTTTATATAAATTTAGTACTTTTAATATGACTTTCTCTCCTATTTTTTAATTGTAGGTAATTTGAAAAATGTATCTTGGATTAATGAAGAAAATGAAAATCATTTGTAATTCTACCACGTACACATAATAATTATATGTTGATATATTTTACCTTTCCTTTTTAAAATATTTCACAAAATTGAAACAAAAATAAAGAATTTTGTATTCTGATGATTTTTCTCTTAACAAATCTTTAGTATTGTCATGTGTTTTAACAATCTTTTAAATGTTTTGAGGGTTTTAGTCCATGATATAACTATCACAATTCATTTAACTTCTACTTTAAGATATTTAGGCTATTTCCCATGTTTTGCTATTATCAATAATTCTTTGGACATCTATTATATTAAATCTTGACTCAAGTCTCTAGTTTTCATTGGAAAAATTCTTAAATTTGGAACTGAACACTTAAGAATTTTAATGCATGTTAACAATATGTCCTTTACTGACACTATTCTGAAGTTCAGTATTTTCCAAATATGTTTGTTGGAAAGTACTGTTATTTCCCTTTAAAAAATGCTTTTTCTTGTCCTTTGCCCATCTATTTCCCTCTATATTTTACTACTTCTTTTTGGTGATTCTTTTGACTGAGTAAGAAGAATACTTTTTTTCCCTTTTTTCTTTTCTTTTTTTAAAATTTTGTGCCTTAAGGTTCCTTCTAGCCATCTTTCAGGAAAGCAACCTTCATTCCTTCCCTGGAAAGATTGCCATGGCCGCACAACCAACCAAGGTATGAGGCCTTTTTTCTCGTGGGCTTTTATTACCTTTGAAAGTCAATTCTAGTTCCTCAGGGCTTTTTGGTAACAACCAGAGCCCAAACATGTCTCCTTTAGGCATGACATTCCAGTCAAAGTCTTGGTCAACAAAACATTAACAACTGGTCTTATTGGTTTTATGCAAAGAACCTTATGTCATTACTTACTTCTTCAGAATGCCAAATTCTGGAGGAATCAGGTAGGGAGAAAACTATACAGTGTGAAGGAAAATCCTTGTCCTTCTAATATTCACTAAAATTACATTTCCATTCTTTATATTTTCTTTTTAACCTCACTAAAAAAATTTTTTTTTCTATTACAGTTGTCCCAGGTCCTTTACCCATTTTTTAATTGGGTTGTCTGTCTTCTTGGTGTTGAATCATATAAGATCTTTATATATTTTGGAGATCAATCCCTTGGCTAAGGTATCATTGGCAAATATATTTTCCTATACGGTTGGTTCCCTTTTCATCTTGCTGCTGTTTTCTTTTGCTGAGCAGAAACTCTTTAGTTTGATGTAGTCCCATTTGTTTATCATTTCCTTTATTTCCCTTCCCTTAGGACATATATTAGTGAAAATATTGCTACATGGGTTATCTGAAATTTTCCTGCCTATGTTTTCCTCTAGAACTTCTATGGTGTCATGTCTTACATTTAAGTCTTTTATCCATCTTGAGTTTATTCTGGTGTATGGTGAAAGTTGGTGGTCTAGTTTCATTTTTTTGCATGTCCCTGTCCAGTTCTTCCAGCACCATTTGTTGAAGAGGCTCTTTTCAATTCATTTTATGTTCCTTCCCCTTTTGTCAAATGTTAGTTGACCATATAGACCTGGGTTTATTTCTGGGCTCTCTTTTCTGTTTCATTGATCTGTATGTCTGTTCTTATGCCAGTACCAGACTGTTTTGATTACCGTGGCCTTGTAGTATACTTTGACTGGTATTGTGATTCCTACTGCTGTGTTCTTCTGTCTCAAGATTGCTTTGGCTGTTCAGGGTCTTTTTTGGTTCCATATGAATTTTTGAAGTATTTGTTCTAGGTCTGTGAAATATGTCATTGGTATTTTAATAGGGACTGCACTGAATCTATAAATTGCTTTGGGTAGTATGGACATTTTAATGATGTTGATTTTTCCCATCCATGAGCATGGTATATGCTCCCATTTATTTGTATCTTCCTTAATTTCTTTCTTCAGTGTTATGTAGTTTTCTGAGTACAGGTCTTTTACTTTCTTGGTTAAGTTTATTCCTAAGTACTTTGTTTTTCTTGTTGCTCTGGTAAATGGGATTTTTCTTTTAGTTTCTAGCTCTGAAATTTTACTGTTGGTGAATAGAAATGCCTTCAATTTCTGAATATTGACTTTGTATCCTGCTGTTTTGCCAAATTCACTTACTAGGTCAAGTAGTTTTTTTGTGGAGTCTATAATGTTTTCTATGTACACTATCATGTCGTCTGCAAATAATGACAGTTTTACTTCCTCTTTTCCAATTTGGATGCCTTTTATTTCTCTTTATTGTCTGATTGCTGTGGCTGGGACTTCCAACACTATGTTGAATAGGAGTGGAGAGAGTGGACATCATTGTCTTGTTCCTGACCTCAGTGGAAATGCTCTCAGTTTTTGCCCATTGAGTATGATGTTGGCTTCAGGTTTCTCATATATGGCCTTTATTATGTTGAGGTATGCTCCCTCTGTTCTCATTTTGTTGAGAGTTTTCATCATAAATAGGTGTTGTACTTTATCAAATGCTTTTTCTGCATCTGTTGATATGATCATGTGGTTCTTGTCTTTCATTTTGTTTATGTGGTGTGTTATGTTTATTGATTTGCGAATATTAAACCATCCTGGCATCCCTGGGATGAATCTCACTTGATTGTGGTGTATAATCTTTCTAATGTGTTGCTGGATCCGGTTTGCCAATATTTTGCTGAGGATTTTGGCATCTATGTTCATCAGTGATATTGGCTGGTAATTTTCTTTCTTTGTTGTGTCTTGACCTGGTTTTGAAATTAGGGTAATACTGGCTTCATAGAATGAGTTTGGGATTTTTCCCTTTTCTTGGATTTTTTGGAATAGTTTGAGAAGGATAGGAGTTAGCTCTTCCTTAAATGTTTGGTAAAATTCTCCTGTGAAGCCATGTGTAGGGCTTTTGTGTGCCTAGAGTTTTTGATTACTGCTTCAATTTCACTAGCTGTTATCTGTCTGTTCAGGCTTTCTGTTTCTTCTTGATTCAGTTTTGGAAGGTTATATGTTTCTAGAACTTTCCCAGTTCATCCAGGTTGTCAGTTTTCTTGTTCATAGTAATTTCTTATAATATGTTGTATTCATGTGGTATTAAGTGTAATTTCTCCTCTTCTTGATTTTATTTATTTGAGTCCACTACATTTTTCTTGATGAGTCTGGTTAACTGCTTGTCAATTTTGTTTCTCTTTTCCAACAGCCAGCTCCTGGATTTATTGGTCCTTTGAATTGTTCTTTTAGTCTCTATGTCACTTAATTCTGCTTTAATCTTGATTATTTCCTTCTTTGTACTCCTCTGGGCTTTGTTTGTTGTTGTTCCCCTGGTTTTTGTAGATTTAGAGTTAGGTTATTTATTTGAAACATTTCTATCTTTTTAGGTAGGCCTGTATTGCTATGAACTTCCCTCTCAGGACTGCCTTTGCTTTGTCCCATAGTTTTGGGGCTCTTGTTTGTTCATTTTCATTTGCTTCTGGAAACTTTCTGATTTCTTCTGTGATCTCATTGTTAAACCATTCATTGTTTAATAGCAGGTTATTCAGTCTCCATGAATATGAATTTTTTGGAGTTTTTTCCTTGAGGTTAGTTTATAGTTTTAAGCCATTGTGATCTGAGAAGTTGCATGATATGATTTCAATTTTCTTGAATTGGTTGAGGCTTGTTTTGTGCCCTGCCATGTGGCCTATCTTTGAAAATATTCCATGTGCATTCAAAAAGAGTGTATATTTTGCTTCTTTGGGGTGAAAAGTTCTGTGTATCATTTAAGTCTATTTGATCTAGAGTGTCATTCAGTGCCATAATATCCGTGTTGGTTATTTGTTTGGAAGATATATCTGTTATTGACAGTGGGGTTTTGAAGTCCCCTACTATGAGTGTGTTGCTGTAGATATCTTTCTTGAAGTTCTCCAAGATTTTCCTTATGTATTTGGGTGCTTCTATTTTTGGTGCATAAATATTTACACTGGTTATATCTTCTTGATGGATTGTTCCCTTAAGTATAATGAAGTGTCCTTCTTTATCTCTTTTTATGGCCTTTGTTTCGAAGTCTATTTTGTCTGAATTAAGTATTGTTACCCCAGCTTTTTTTTTCATGTCCATTTGATTGGAATATTTTTTTCCATCCCTTCACTCTCAGTCTCTGTAGATCTTTTGTTCTGAAGTGGGTCTCTTGTAGACAGCATATATATGGGCCATGTTTGCTTATCCATTCAGCTGCCCTATGTCTTTTGATTAGAGCATTTTATCCATTTACACTTAAGGTTATTGATAGGTCCTTACTTATGTCTGTTTTCCCATTTGTACCTATGTTTCTCTCTCTCTCTCTCTTTTTTTTCTCCATCTTCTTAAAGCAGTCTCTTTAGCATGCCTTGCAATGCTGGTTTGGTGGAGATGTACTTCTTTTAGTAGTTTTGCCTTGGGAACTCCTTATTTTGCCTTCCATTTTAAGTGAGAGCCTTGCTGAGTAAGGTCGTCTTGGTTGTAGGCCTTTGCTTTTCCTTTTCACTACTTGGAACATTTTTTGTCGTTCCCTTCTTGCTTGTAGTGTTTTTGTTGAGAAATCACCTGATGGTGTTACTGGAGCTCCCTTGTGTGTTACTAGCTATTTTTTCCTTACTGCCTTTAAGATTCTTTCTTTGTCTGAATTTTGACGTTTTAATTATGTTATGTCTTGGAGTGGGCCTCTTTGGATTCATTTCATCTTGATTAGGATTCTATGTGCTTCCTGGACTTATGTGACTTTTCTCTCATCAAGTTAGGGAAGATTTCTTTCATTACTTTTTCAAACAAGTTTCTATCCCTTGCTCCTCCCCTTCTCCTTCTGGTATTTCTGTTATATGGATATTATTATGTTTCATGTTATCCTGAAACTCTCTTAACCCCTCTTCATTGTTTTTGAGTCTTTTTTCATTTTTATGGTCTGGGAATTTTTTTCTACCTTGTCCTCCAGCTCACTGATCTGGTCCTCTGCTTCCTCTAACGTGCTTTTAATTTCCACTGTGTTATTCATTTCAGATATTGTATTTCTCATTTTCTCATGGCTCTTATTGATAGTTTCTGTGTCCTTTTTCATGCTGATGTAGTTCTCAGTTAAGTTCCTTGTAGCTTCCCTGGAGTTCTCTGTAGTTCTTACTGAGCTCCTTGAGCATCCTTATAACCATTATTTTGAACTCTGTGTCTGGTAGTTTGCCTCAATTTCATTTAGCAGTCTTTCTGGGGATTACTCCTTTCCTTTCAATTGGGGGTTGTTTCTTTGTCTCCCCATTTTAGGTGACTCTTCTTGTTTGTTTCTGCATATTAGATTGATCTGCTTTTAGTTTCTTATATATTTTGGATATCACCCTTTTTTAGATATATATTTTGCGAATGTATTTTCCCATTCAGTATGTTGTCTTTTTGTTTTGTTGAAGTTTTCCTTCATTGTGCAGAAGGTTTTTAGTTTGATATAGTCCTATTTATTTTTGCTTTTGAATCCCTTGCTTGAGGGGATGTATCCAAAAAATTTACTACTCAGACTGATGTCAAAGTTTAATTTGTATTCTTCCTCCTAGGAGTTTTATGATTTTATGCCTTACATTTAAGTTTTTAACTCATTTTGTGTTTATTTTTATATATGGTTTAACGGAGTGGTCCAGTTTCATTAATTTTTGCATGTATCTGGTCCAGTATTCCCAACACCACTTGTTCAAGAGACTGTCATTACTCTATTGTATATTTTTACCTCCTTTGTCTTAGATTAGTTGACTGTATAAGCTAGGGTTTATTTCTGGGCTCTATTCTGTTCTGTTGATCTACGTGCCTGTTTTTATGCCAGCACCTTACTGTTTTGATTATTATAGCTGTGTAATATAGTTTAAGACCAGGGAGTGTGACACTTTCAACTTCGTTCTTCCTTCTCAAGATTGCTTTCCTATTCGGGGCCTTTTGTAATTCCATATAAGTTTTAGGATTAGTTCTGGTTCTGAGAAGAATGACATTGGTATTTGATTGAAATTGCATTGAATCTGTAAATAGCTTTAGGTGTTATGGGCATTTTAACAATATTGATCCTTTCAGTCCATGAGTATGGTATCATATATCTTTCCATTTATTTGTGTTGTCTTCAGTTTCTTTTTCACTGTCTACAGTTTTCAGAGTATAGGTCTTTCACCTTCTTTGTTAAATTTAATTCTGGATATTTTATCCTTGTTGATGCAGTTGTAAATGGGATTGTTCTCTTCATTTTTCTTTTTGATTGTTCATTTGTAGTGTAAAGGAGTGTGATAGATTTCTGAATATTAATCTTGTATCCTGCTAATTTACTGAATTTTTTTATTCTGTTAATTTTTTGGTGTATTCTTTGGTTTTCTATATATGGTAATATCATGTTTTCTGTAAATAGTGATAGTTTTACTTTCTTCTTTTCTATGAAAGAGAGGTTTTTTAAGGCTGAGAGTATAGCCTCAGTATAATAGTGCTTGTATAGTGAGAAGATGTGTTCAGTGAATGCAGAATGTGTGTACTATGAGAGTGTATGTGTGTTTGAATAGTAAGATTAGTGAAAGATTTGTATGTGTAATGAGGACAGTAGCTTGATAATGTCCAGGTATGGAGAATACATTATTTTTTAAAAGTGATGCAAGCTTATTTGTGACCAAAGGGAAAAAGCTTAGAAAGAAAACAGAGAGGAATTAATAAACTAAGTCTTGAAGAAGGTAAGAGGTAATGTGATCCAAAGTGGGAGGTAGGGAGACATTAGGATTGTTAATTTGAGAGTTGAGGAGAATGTGCATTTGTCAAAATCAGAAAAGAAGAAAAACTTAGGTTGAAGATCTGGAGACATTTTGAGGAAGAATGGACAATATGGTAATTAGAAATTATTTGATGTGGAGAAGAATGTTGAGGCTTTAGGTATTTTGGTTCTTTAAACTCAATAAAATAAAAATCAGGAGTACAAGATAGCACAATAGTAGTACAGAACTCTTGGTAAGGTAATGAGATTAAGGATTTCAGTGGTGGAAATGTTAGGAACATCATTGTGGAAATGTAATAAGGAATTATCTCAAAGGAATAGAACCATAAACTTTCTAGTCTTTAATTTCTTAGTCTGAATAATGAGAGGTGATTCAGATGACCTTTTCAGGTAGAAAAATTTTGAATAAACTGAACTAAAAACAAAACAAAACATATAAAGCTATATTGTAGGTGAAAGAAGGACAGATATGTCAATAGAACAGAACAGAAAATCCATAAATATTAGAATTCACATGTATATCAGTAAGTCTTTGCACACAGAGATGCAAAAGCAATTCAGTGAAAGAAGGACATTTCTTTTAGCAAATGATACTGGAGCAACTGGACATCTATATACAAAAGATGAACTTCAATTCCTGTCTCACACTATTTATAAAAATTAACTGAAATGAATTATAGACTTAAAGTTGTGGAAGATGACATAGGAGAAAGTCTTTGTGACCTTGGGTTACATAGAAATTTCATAGATATACCACTGAAAGCATGATCCATAAAAGAAGTTAATAAATTGAGCTTCATCACAATTAAAAACTTAAGCTCTTTGGAATATCCTGTTTAAGAAAATGAAGACAAGCCACAGAGTGAAAATTTTTGTAAAATATTTGAGTCTACAATATATAAATAACTCTTACAATTTAGTAAGACAAAATGAATAAAAAATTGACAAAAGATTTAAAAAGACACTTCACCAAAGAAGAGAGATGAATGTTTGGTGAGATTTGAAAAAGTACTCAATGTGATTAGTCCTTGGGAAAATGTACAACTACATACCTACTAGGAGAGATAAGAAAACAAACAAAAACCAAGTGCTGGTGGGGATATGAAGCAACTGGTACTCTCATTTGTTGCTATGGGAATAAAAATGGTGCAGCTACATTGGAAAACAGTTTCAGTTTCTTATAAACTTAAACTTACATTTAAGATAGAATTAAGCCATTTCCCAATTAGATGCTTTCCCAAGAGAAATGAAGCCCTACATTTACTTAAAGACCTATAGTTAGCTATTTAGGATTAGTAGCCTTAATTTAACAGTGTATTCAACTTTTGTGCCCTGGCTGGTTTAGCTCAGTGGATTGAGCGTCGGCCTGCGAGCTGAGTGTCGCTGGTTCGATCTTCCAGTCAGGGTACATCAGAGAAGGAAAACTCTGACTCCAAAAAACCTCCGCTGCCTTGCGGCATACCTCTTCTGGGGAAAGGCTAAGGGAGTAAACCCCGACAGAAAATCCGGAGCCGGAGTCCCTAAGGCGGTTTGACGTTGCAGTCAACACCGGCAACTCCTGCGGCGCACCTGAAGCCAAGCTGTATCGACTCCGTCTTTCCCTTGGACCCTTCAGCTGCGAAGAGAGGGGGGGTCTGCTGCATGGGCAACAGCAGACCCTCCATATCACCCTGCCCAGGCTCTGTAGCTTCAGCTCCACTGGAGAGGACACTCCAGCGTCATCGCAAGATGTCAATTCAACACGGGAGGAGACAGATGCCGTGTCACTCCCGAGTCGGACTGCACAGCCATTCTCGGCGGTGCAGATAGACACTTAAGAAGCTACACCATCGTCTCTCGAGACGGACGGCTGCCGACGACGATTCAACTTTTGTAATGGATAAACAAGTTGTGGCACATTCATATAATGGAGTGTTACTTGGCAATTAAAATGAATAAATGTTAATAGAACAATATGGATGAATCCTTAGAGGCATTATTGTGAGTGAGAGAAGCCAGATAAAAAAGGCTACAAAACATGTAATTCCATTTGTATGACATTCTGGAAAGGAATTGAAATCAGATCTGCTAGGGGTAAAGGGTCAAAAAACTCTTCTGCTTAACAAAACAAAACAAAACAATGAAATCCCAGGATTCCCAAGGAAGGTTATTTATGGTATGGAGAAGGTCATAAGGTCAGATAGTGGATAGTACTGAGACAGATATGGTGCTGTGGAATGAGTTTTGGATACACTGAAACCAGTAATGCTGTTGTTGATTGTTAACTCTGATTCATTGTGTACAATACCAGATCCAATGCTGATTACTTAAGAGCATCCTCACTGTTAATTTTCATGGTAACTTTTGATGAGACACTATTAACATCCCCATTTTTTGCAGAAAGAGGTTTGATTAGATTAAGCAAGTCACCCACAGTATGTTTAGAAATTGTTGAATGTTTGACACCAAAATCCATGTTCTTTTTATTTTTTATAGCATATGGGACTTTATTAAAGTAGATTTGGGGTAAATAAAAGGTGAAGTAGAGGCAAACTGCTGTCAATAATCTGAGCCAGAACAACTCAGAGTAAACACAAAATCCATGTTCTTAATGTAAATCATAGAGTGTAAGTCCCAGGAAGACAGGGAATTTGTTTTTGTTTCTGGTTTCACCACTGTATGCCCAAAGTCAAAACTATGGTAGTTGCATAATGAATATTTCTTGAAAATTTATTAGAGATCTCAGGGTTTTTGGAAGATATAAAAGAAAACAAGTGAGAAGATGAAAAAAAAAAAAAAAACAAAGCAAAAAACACCCTGTATGAAGATAAATATGATTTAAAAATGATTGTAAATTTGCTGGTTACACAGATGTTTTTCATTTAGGCATTTACCATATCAAATGACTGTATTAAATTGTTTTTGCTGCGTCCTAATAAAATCCGCTATTTTAAAAAGTGAATAAAATGATTGCAGAATATGATTGTGTAGTTAATTCTAATCTTCCTGATTTTGTAAATCTTTTCCCTCTAGCAAACCTCAGTGGCCTCCAGGTATGTTAGATCAGTTTAAGTGGATATTACTGTTTGTAATCAAAATGCCAGCTCTTTCCATATATTTATATATATTTTACATATAAAATCATATTTATCTAGGGAAGAAAACTAAATATTTCTTCTAAAGTTGAGACCTTAAGTAATATTTAAATTATCTGTTTGACTTAGTTCTTTAAAATGAACCACATTACAGATGAGTTCAATGTTATTAAACTGGATGACTCGTTCACCAGCAAATATTTTTGTGTATCTATCCATATGCAAAGGAAATGACCAGTTTCTAACTAGGAGACTTCTAGAAGTAAATTAATTATATGTGTGAAGAAGAAAAACACTTTTATAAATATAGAGTTAACTGGAATGTGGCTAGGACAACAGCAGCAGCAAATTTTATAAATTATATGATATGAAAATGCACACATTTTGCTCATAGGAAAGTACCTCAGGTCCTTAAAAATCAGAGCCTATTTATATAACATTTCATTTAGGCATTTTATTGGGTTGGCTAAAAAGTTTGGTTTTTTCATAAGATGGCTCTAATAGCACTTAGTTGTCTTTAACTTTATTCAAAACGATTTTGTTAGATCGCATTGTGACAGCTGTTGTAACAGCGTGCATTAAAAAAAATCAAAACTGGTGAATTTCTGTGTAGCCATTTTAGTGTTGAAGATAGAAGAAAATATGCAACATTTTTGGCATTTTATGCTTTATTATTTCAGCTAAGGTAAAAATTCAACTGAAATGCCAAAAAAGATTTGTGCAGTGTGTGGAGAAGTTGCTGTGACTGATCAAATGTGTCAAAAGTGGTTTGCGAAGTTTTGTGCTAGAGATTTTTCCCTGGATGATGCTCCATGGTCGGGTAGACCAGTTGAAGTTGATAGCGATCAAATCAAGACCTTTATTGAGAACAATTAACCTTGTACCATGAAAGAAATAGCCAACATACTCAAAATATTCAAATCAAGCATTGAAAATCATTTGCACCAGCTTGGTTATGTTAATCGCTTTGATGTTTGGGTTCCACGCAAGTTAAGCGAGTAAAAACCATAACCGAATTTCCACATGTGATTCTCTACTTAAATGTAGCAAAAGCATTCCATTTTAAAAACAAATTGTAACAGGCAATGAAAAGTGGATACTTTACAATAACATGGAATGGAAGAGATCATGGGGCAAATGAGATGAACCAACCACACCAAAGGCCAGTCTTCATTCAAACGAGGTGATGTTGTATATATGGTGGGATTGGAAGGGAGTCCTCTATTATTAGCTCCTTCTGGAAAACCAAATATTAATTCCAACAAGTACTGCTCCCAGTTAGACCAACTGAAAGCAGCAGTTTAAAAAAGCATCCAGAATTAGTCAAGAGAAAACACATAATCTTCCATCAGGACAATGTAAGTCCGCATGTTTCTTTGATGACCAGGCAAAAACTGTCACAGCTTGTTTGGGAAGTTCTGATTCATTCGCCATATGCACCAGACATTACACCTTCGGATTTCCATTTATTTTAGTCTTTACAAAATTCTCATAATGGAAAATATTTCAATTCCCTGGAAGACAGCAAGAGGAATGTGGAAGAGTTTTTTGCTAAAAAAGATAAGTTTTGGGAAGATGGAATTATGAAGTCTGAAAGATGTCAGATGGTAGTGGAACAAAGCAGTGAATATGTTGTTCGATAAAGTCACTGGTGAAAATGAAAAATGTGTGATTTATTATTTCAGATGAATTTGTGTTGAATTGTATTGGCTCTCTCCTAATAAAATTTGCTGTTTAAAGAAATGAATAAAAGACCATATTCAATTTTAACAACTTTACTTTGTTTCCCAACCTTTAAAAGAATAAAAAAAGACTGAAGTTGTTGAAAACAGACACACTGAGAGCACTTAGGTTCAACAGGCCTTAGAGCAAAGAAAGGAACCAAAAACAACATAAGAAGTAAGCATAAAAATTCAAGAAGGATGGTATTTGGGAGGTTATTTAAAATCGCCTTTTTATATCTCAGTAATTTCTGAGAAATTGACCTTGTTATAAACACACATACAGAAGTTGATATTCATTCATTTTATTAAAATATAGTATTTTTTTAGTCATTGTAGCAATTTAGCAATGTATGCACACTTTTATGCTTAGTTTCAGAAATAGCAAGTATGCAATATAATTTTAAAATCTAATTTATTGAGGTATAATTTACATATACTAAAAATAAGCAGTTTTAAGTGAACAGTTCAATAAGTTTTGACAGATGTACTTAACCATGTAAGTAACACCATTAAGATACAGGAATTTTTTATTACTCCAGAAGATTTTCTCATTCTCCTTTGTAGTAATTCCCTAACACCCCTATAACTGTCCCCAGGCAGCCACTGATCTACTTTGTCACATTAAAGATTAGTTTACCTTTTCTAAAATTTCATATGAAAGGAATGTACCCATACCTAATGTACTGTATGTACCTATTTGTGTCTGGCTTTTTAATCTCAGTGTAGTAATTATGAGCTTTGTCTATGTTTATTAGTATTTTTCTTTTTTATTGTTGTATAATATTCCATTTTGTGGACCTCCTACAGTTTATCTTTTCACCTGTTTCTGGATATTGAATTGTTTCCAATTTGTGGTTTTTATGAATGAAGCTGCTGTTAATATTTTTGTACAAGTTTTCATTTCTCGTGTCTAGATCTTTAATGTAGGAGTAGAATTGCTAAATGTTATGAAAAGTATATATTTAGCTTTTTAAGGACTTGCTAAACTTGTTTTCCAAAATAGTTGTACCATTTTACAGCTTCACTAGCAATATTTGAGTGTTTCATTGCTCTATATCTCCATTGACTCCTGATATTGTCAGTCCTTTTAATTCTAGTCAGTGTACAGTTGTAATATAAGCTTTAAAACATTATTTCCAAAGTAACTAAAATTAAGGAAAAGTTTAAAATTGAATACTGATAATCTTTTTATTGTTTATAAATTTGATGACCAAGAGCAATTATTTTCCTAAAGCTTTTATATAATTGAGATTTCAAAACAATGTAAAATTGCGTCACATACTTTTTAGCTTTATTGTACTCTCCAGTTAAGACTAAGCAAATAGTTGTTAAAAAGAACATCAGATAATTTGATTTTTCTTTTGTTTTCAATTTAATTTAGGTTTTACCAATGAAACGATGTATTTAAATAGTAATATACATTTTTAGGGGAAAAAGTATACTAATGATGAAAAATATTCTGATAATGATAGTGATCACTAATTGAGTACTAATTATATGCCAGACATTATGCTAAGGGCTTTATATATATAATCTCATTTAATTCTTACAAAGTGAGGTATGTATTATTATTTTCACTTTACAAGAAGTCTATTATGGCTCTAGAGGTATGAACTTCACAATGTTAAAATAACTTGACTCAGTATATTAATAAAAGAGTGAGTTAATTAAAAGGATAAATAAGAAAGTGGGTTTTGTTATGGGCTCTAAAAATTTTAAACTTGGCTTTGTTGACATTGGATTATTGAAAAATCAAAATATGTACTTCAAAGAACTGAATGACCCCTAAGTTTCCACAATAAGTTGTAATTTAACTTTTTGATCTCTCTAGTATTTTTTTGCCTTACAATATAAAATTTAAGTGTTATTAGTGTAGAATTAAATGCTCTCAAGTATATGTCATCATAAGGATTTAAAAACTATGTTACGCTAAATGAAAAAAATCATGTATGACACAATTTTAACACAGTATTCAATGTGTGAATGATATAATGAAATATTTGAATCTTTTCTTTTTGTTTTCAGGAAAGTTATGTTCAGAAGAAAAAGGAACTATGGGGCATCTGTATCTTTATTGCAGCAGTTGATCTAGAAGAAATGCCATTTACTTTTACTGAGCTACAGAAAAACATAGAAATCAGGTAAAATTTTTTATGTCAGTATTCCCTCTAACATTAAAGAAAATTACATCTGAACTTTCCTTTTAAGCCCTAAGGAATTAGCGATAAATGTGAGAACTAAATGGAACATAAAGCAGTTAGGTCAGCTAGTGAACTATTCTCTCATGGGGCCCTCAATGGAAGTGTATTTATGCTGTACTTTCTTAAAAATATAACAGTTTGTGTCCTGGGGAAATTTTCATGTCTCTCACTACCTTTAAACTTTCTTAAATGTAGCTGTTGCTAATATGGACAGAAAAAACAAAGATTTATAAAGTAGCCTTATTATCTTTTAAAACCTTTGTAAAATTAGTGGGAATTATCTTAAAGGACTGTAGTTAAGATTTATTTAACATTGTTTAATGTAAAATATCTTATATACTTTTTGAGACTATATTCAGTTGAATATTCATTATAGTACTTGTCCTAATAATTACTTAATGTTTGTTTTTGAGCTTATAAGCCTTAAAAGAAGAGTCAACTGATTTATTTCCAATAATTCATGAACTTGAGAAGCCGTCTGAGACTTCTGATAATTTCATTTGCAGAGTATTTATGAAATGTAACAGTAAATAATTTTACCAAAAAGATAATAGTATATATTTCTTCTTGGCTAAAAGTCATCTAGAATTAAATATAATTGGTATTTTATTTAAATGAGCTACATTAAGTTGTTGCATTTTTAGGTGATACTTTTTCTTACTACCTTTATATAAAGTGGGGAAACACAGGCCTTGTATAGTCATATTTGACCTATTGCAGCAATTTTCAACTGGTATGCTGGAAGATTTTTTAAAAACATGCAGTACCTGACTATTTAGTCAGGAGCACTGACCTCTTTTCCCTTAGATGGTCAAATAAAAAAGTGACACAGCCAACACAACAATAGCCATTTGGTGTGAATGAATCAAAATTATACCTATGTTTTGCCAGAATTTTATTGTTTAGTTTATGTATACCATGAGATTAAAGGGGTTGAAAATTGCTGACCTATTGAATTAGAATTGGTTTACATCTTAGCACTTTTACAGTTTAACTTTATTAAATAAAATCACTAAATCAAAGTGGTTTTTATGTAGCTGAAAATTATATAAGTAAATTTTTACATTAATTTATTTATTCATTTAGCAAGTGCATTAAGTGCCTTCAGATGACTGGGAAGAATATGGATGTTTGGGTTAAGAGTTTAAATCTGTGCTCTGCTGTTTTACAAGCTCTGTTTTAGAGCAGATTGCTGAGCCTTTAGTCTCAAATTCCTCATCTGTGAAGTGAAAATTATTAGCTATTACAGAGAATTATGAGAATTAAATAACTTATAATGAGTAGATAGGTAAATAGTTTATAGTTAATGCCTGTAACACTGGTGGGGGTCTTGATCTCTTTCCTTCTGTATCCCTCTCCCCCTCTACCTGCTGTTCCCGCCCCCCTGTTCCCACCCCCCGCCCCCCCCAAGAAAAGGAAAGAAAGAAAACTTAAACAACTGTTAGGCATTGTGAGAAATAGTCTGTGATCTCAAGAAACTTAATCCACTGGGGAAGATAAAATTAAACAGATGACTAATACAGTGTTATGTAGCTCTCCATAGAGACTACTAAATAAATATGTCGTCGTCGTCGTCGTCGTCGTCGTCGGCAGCCGTCCGTCTCGAGAGACGATGGTGTAGCTTCTTAAGAGCCTATCTGCACCGCCGAGAATGGCTGTGCAGTCCAACTCGGGAGTGACACGGTATCTGTCTCCTCCCGTGTTGAATCGACATCTTGCGATGACGCTGGAGTGTCCTCTCCAGTGAAGCTGAAGCTACAGAGCCTGGGCAGGGTGATATGGAGGGTCTGCTGTTGCCCATGCAGCAGACCCCCCCTCTCTTCGCAGCTGAAGGGTCCAAGGGAAAGACGGAGTCAATACAGCTTGGCTTCAGGTGCGCCGCAGGAGTTGCCGGTGTTGACTACAACGTCAAACCGCCTTAGGGACTCCGGCTTCGGATTTTCTGTCGGGGTTTACTCCCTTAGCCTTTCCCCTGAAGAGGTATGCCGCAAGGCAGCGGAGGTTTTTTGGAGTCAGAGTTTTCCTTCTCTGTAAATAAATATGACAGAGAAAGGTATTACTTCTTTTGTCTATAAAATGAAAACATTTTCCTCTCAAAGCTTTTCCTAAAATTTTCTTCCTGCGTATTTACAGAGCAACCCTGATTTATAAACTGGGCATGTCATAAATATAGTAATGTATTTGGCACAATTTTTTCTTAGACATCTTTCAGTGTTCTGGTAACTATGTAGGAATGTTATCTGAATCATTGCTTCTTAAATGTGCTCTAGTGAAAGACAATTTTTTTAATTTCTAATATGTCATGGACTGATATTTTTTTTAAAAAGTAATATAAATCAAAATGAAAAATAAAACAATTATATTAGCCATAGGATCAAACTTTTTATTATAAGATTCAGCAAGTATAAAATGAGTGTCAAATTGCCATAAAATGCTTACTCTCAATTTCTGTACTTATTTATCTGTGGACTGGTAACAAACAATTCAAAGACCAGTATCAAATTGTGGAGCATTGCTCTAGAATATGTAATTATCTACAGTTCTATGTGTCTTAATTTTGGCTTTTTATGCCAGCCTGCCTGCCACTCTACCCTTCCTGTCCTTTTTCCTTCAGAGGAGGGCTACAAAAGGAATTCACCGTCATGTAAGTTAAGCCTAGAAAAAGAGGGCTTTGTAGTAACAATTCATAGTTTTCATGGTGCTCCATGGATAGATAATGCCTTATATCTCATAAAAACTAGAGCTGAGAGTGGTTCTTGAATAAATACTATTCTAAGGTTGAGTTCCTTTTCCCTGGATGTATCTGCACATTTGCTCCATTCTCTTTTCTGTGTAGCAATCTGATCATCTATTCCATATCATTTCTACCCTCCTTTATTTGCTTTTCCACGTAGCCCTATTCCCTTCTATTTCAAAGGAACTTCTATTCTTTTTGATTTTGTGCCTTTGCTAATAGCTGAAGCTTTTTATTTTTCCAGCTCTCAAGATATATATCTGAATGGTTCAGCCTCTTTCTTTTGAATGAAACCTATAACTATTTAGTTGTGGACAGACTATTGATGGGTTTGATGATTACCCTTGAGGACAGTCCAGGATGGGGATTCAGTCTGAACAGGAGAGGAGAGTATTCCCCTGTGGGGGAGTGGGTAGTTTTGGAAGTGGAAGTTCGTTATATAAAAGGAGATTGATTGAATCAATAAATTAAAGATAAGTGGATCCCAGGCTTTCTCACTGTCAAAGAAGAGTCATAAACATTGAAAAGAAAACCTTGGAATGAACAAATTAGTTTTATATTGGAATTGGATACATGAATGTGAACTTACGGTTTTAAAAACATATAGATAGACAAAGAAATAAATATATATGTATAGGTATAACCCTTTTTTATATTTTTGGTGATAACTAGATGTAGACATAGGTATATAGATATAGGGGTATAGGCTGAAGACTAGTGGATGTTTTTCCTCTTCAAATTCTAGGAAAATAAAAAAAAAGTAATTCCTTCCAAAGGTTATAATAGTGATTTTGTAGAGCTAATAATATTTTGAATTGAAATGTCTACGCTTTGAAAATGAAATAAAATGAATTTTTAAAATTACGATTCACTTTTTTCTTTCCTTTGTAGTGTCTACAAATTCTTTGACTTACTAAAAGAAATTGATACCAGTACCAAAGTTGATAATGCTATGTCAAGACTTTTGAAGAAGTATAATGTATTGTGTGCACTCTACAGCAAATTAGAAAGGTAAATAAAAAGTTTTGTTAGGATTACACCCTGGTTTTTCATGTCATTGGTCATGATTAGATTATATCTGGGAACTATTACATATTTAGTAAAGTTATTAGATATTACCCTTTAGACTTGTCCCCTTTGCTATTAGTTTCTTATTAATTCTTAGCTTTTAAAAAATTTATCCAATTGTATGCATTTGGAATGTTTCCTCCAAAATTAATTGTTTCCCTATCCTTTCATGTTTCCATTTCTTTTACCAAACTTTAAACTTAGTTCTCACTTTAGCCTCCTCTGCCAGAAGACTTCTAGTTCTGAACAGAAGAATGAACTAAATTTAAACTTCTTCGTAATGGTGTTACTTAATTTAGAAAGAGAAAACTTATTGTCAATGGATACTATATATAACCTTTACAGTACTACCAAGCCATGATTGTATTCCCAGTGGTGGTTTAGAAGACCTTTCATTACTGTTCAACTGGGAGAATGATGAAATTCAGATAAACTTGGGTTAAGTTTTTAATATACTTTTCATCGAAGTCCCCACTCCTAGTAGTGCAGTCCTTAATTTGGCATGTGCCTGTAACTGTTCATTTTGAGGCTCATTTCATTGGGTGAAAGAATATGAAAGTGAATGTTCTAGTCAAGTAGTTGTAAGGGGAGAAGGGAAAAAGAGGCATGTCCTCAAATAGTTCGGGGAGAATGAATATAGAGATAGACCTGAAAAGAAACATCTTCTCAGAAGGATGTTTCTATTTTTCCTTTTCTTCTTTTTTGTTTGTTATGTCAGTAAAACTTCAGAAGTGTGCTGGAGAATGAGAAGAGTGGAAAGAAAACTCAAAGATTGGCTTAGGGCTTTTTGAAGGAATTTTTCTTGATCCTGTTTTTTAATTGTAACATTGATCATTATTATTTTCATTTCTCTTTCTGTGTAGAGTAGAAGCTCTTTGCATAGGAAAAAAGGAAAAGAATTTTAAAAAAATTTTAATTATTAAAATATAAAGTAATTTGCATAGGGAATATGAATTAATTATAGAATACTTAGAAAATACAGAATGGCATAAATAAGAAAATATTAATGACCCAAACCTTTAACCCTGGAGACACTTAATATTTCTTTCCTTTGGATATTGTTTTACAGAGGAGATCACATTATATATATAGTTTTTGTCTTGCACCCATCTCCTTTTTTTTTTTTTTTTTAACCTAACAGGGACTTTCTAAATGCTTTTCTGTCCATTAAATTTGTTTATAGACTTTTATCTTATATCTTGGAGCTTATCCTAAGAATATTATCCTAAGTACAGAAAAACTCTAGAGATTTTTATCACATTATTTATTGGAAACTTATTTATGCATGACTGAAGTAAACAATGAAGTATTATAAATATAATCTAAATATTAAATATTTATAAATTAAAATTTGATGAAGACTAATAACAATATGGAAAATTTTTTCTTTTTTTTAAGATTTTATTTATTTATTTTTAGAGAGAGGGAAAGGGAGGGAGAAAGAGAAGGAGAGAAATATCAATGTGTGTTTGTCTCTCACATGCCCCAAATTAGGAACCTGGCCCACAACCCTGGCATGTGCCCTGATTGGGAGTCGAACCGGTGACCCTTTGGTTTACAGGCTGGTGTTCCATCCACTGAGCCATACCAGCCAGAGTGGAAAAAAATTTTTCTAATGTTAAATATGTAGAGTAGGATATACTATTGGGTTGGCCCAAAAGTTTGTTTAGTTTTTTTCAGTACAATGGCTCTAGTAGTGCTTAATTGTCTTTTTCATTCAAAACAATTTTCTTAAATTGTATTGTGACAGCTGTCATATCAGTGTGCATTTAAAAAAACATCAAAATTGGTGAATTTTTGTGCAACCATTTAATACTGAAAATGGAAGAAAATATGCAACATTTCTGGCATATTTCAGTAAAGGTAAAAACACAACTGAAATGCGAAAAAAGATTTGTGCAGTGTATGGAGAAGGTGCTGTGACTGATTGAACATGTCAAAAGTGGTTTGTGAAGTTTCTTGGTACTGTTGACATTTTGGTCAAATAATTCTTTGCTGTGGGGCTGCCTTATGCATTAGAAGATATTCAGCAGCACCCCTGGCTTCTATCCACTAGAAGCCAATAGCAAGAGATAGCCAGCATACTCAAAATATCCAAATCAATGAAGTTATTTGTGAAAATGAAAAATGTGTCTTTTATGGAAAAAAATTAATGGATTTTTTTTTTTTTTGGCTAACCCAATATAACTATAAAAGGAAGAAACCCAGACACTAATGCATTGAATGAAATGACTGAAAAGAAACATACCAAAATGTTAATTAAGGCTTTGTATCAGTAACTTACATATGTGCTATCTATGTAAAAAATTAGACAAAAACTCTCTAAGCAAATATTTAAGAAAAATCTATTCTGTAAAGCCTGGTACTTCAAAATCTGGTACCAGAAATAATCATCAGATTCTTTCTAGATACAGAATTTTGGTCTGAATGATTTAAAATACAGTCCTGATTTTTTTTCCTGCTGTAATAATTTTTACTGGATGCTTCTAGGTTTTTTGCTCTGCTTTATGATCTCACCTAATACAGGAACTTAATGAACAAAACAAATGAGCAAAATAGAACCAGAGGCATGGATACAAGGAACAGACTAACAATGACCAGAGGGGAAGGGAGAGGGGGAGAAGGAGGAAAAAGAAGAGGAAGGGTCTAGTCAAGGAACAGGTATAAATGACCCTTGCACATGGATGACAGGGTGGGGATTGACTGTGGGAGTGGGGGCAGGTGGTGGCAGCCGAGAGCAACAGGGCAAAAACTGGGACAACTGTAATAAAATTAAAAAGAAATCTACTTGGGTATTTGTTTGTGTTTTATCTCTTTCCTTTACCCATCACAGCTTCTAGTGATGCATTATATTTTTTATTCTCTTGGAAACTAAGGGAAAGTTAGAAAAGAAAGTTAGAAAATATAATATTGTGTGGACAGTTTTAAAGTTTTTAGGTTTTTCCTAACTTTCATTCCTTTTAGGCCAGTGTAAACACTGGTTATTGCAGGTTAGTAAATAGGACACAGGTCAGAGTTCACAAAGCATTTTCTTTAAAGTAAGTAGTCTGGTATGATGCTCTATCAAAAAAAGGAGTCCCCACTAGAACTTAATGGTGAAGAGAATATAATTTTTTGAGTCAGAGAGATTTGGATTCTAATGTGAGCTCCAACATGTATTGTGTGA
Source organism: Furipterus horrens (assembly GCF_987537825.1). NCBI lineage: Eukaryota > Metazoa > Chordata > Mammalia > Chiroptera > Furipteridae > Furipterus > Furipterus horrens. Next base: position 49,520,354 of record NW_028327182.1, read on the forward strand.
TCTTCGACAGGTATATTATCTGACTTCAGTGCTTAGTTTTCTAATGTGTAAATTGAGTTCATAGTAGTGCCTACTCTGTTAGGTTTTTTAAATGTATTAATGAGATAATGCATAGATAGTGCTGATTCCAGTGCCATAATAACCTTTCCATGAAAGTTAGTTTTCAAAACAAGAAGAAAAATTTCTGGCCAAATTTGTGAAAATCTGCATAGCATATTGTGCCCCCCCCGCCCCCCCCCCCACAAGAATCACAGTGACATTGGTAACCCAAGGTTCTTAGGAGTCCTGAATAATTAAATCTATTGAATCTGTAGAGTTATGCATTTTCTAAACTTTAATTAGACTATTAATATATGTTTATATTGGAAGTAATGTTTTGTGGAATATACTTGAAGATACTTTTAGGCTCTCAGCTGTTTTATTTCAAATAAATTAAGAAACTACAATAGGCATTAACTAAGTGACTCTTAATACCTGGGTGTATGTTAGATGCTGGGGATACAAAATCATGTGACACTATGATCATCAAGAAGCTTGCAGTAAATAAATATATTTTTAATAAAATATGTGCAATGATTAATGCATGTGATGCTCTGTTATAGAGGATTAAATGTAAGAAGTTGAAATTATACAGTAGACAAAATATTGTGTATGTTTAAGGTAATTATAGGATATTTTTGATCAGGAAAACAAATAGAAGGCAATGTTTGAATAGGGTTTGAAGGACAAACAGAAATTCATCAAGCAAAATGAATAGGAACTGGGATTGAGCATCCTAGGCCTAGTGATTATATGTGTAGAAAGACAAAGCAGTATCATGATGTATTTTGATACTGCTAATGGCTGGAAGATGGGAAAGGATCAGAATGATAGTGAATTAGACTCCCTGGCTGGTGATGGAGAGTCATTGAATGTGTTTAAGCTGGGGTGTAACATAATCATATTTGGCCTTATAAGGTCACTTCAGGTCTTTGTAAAAAGGATTATAATTTTTGTTGACAGGGGATAATTTAGTGTTTACTGTCCTTGATGTAGATTGGCAGGGTTTTAAAGTTTTATTTATACCTCTTTCTAAAGAGCATTGGGAAGATTAGTTGTGATACCAAGGCCTGTTTATTTCAGAGTACATGCTATATGTATTTACACACACACACACACACACACACACACACACGTATGCATCAACATGCTGTAGTGCTTATGATAACTTTAGAAAAGCTAAACAGATATAGGTATGAAAGATACCAACTTCTCTAAACCTCAATTTCAATCTGTTAAATAAAACTAATAGTACATTCCTTTAATGGTAATTATAGGAATTTACTAAGATAATCTCACTGGTTATCTTGCCTCCTACAACATGCTCAGTGCTTTATAAATAGTAATTTTTAGTGCAATTAGCTACATTAGTGCTTTCCCATAGAAATATAATACAAGCCACATGTTTTATTTTATTTTTTATGTATTTATTTTTCTTACTGTATTTTTTCCATTATCACTTAATCCCCTTACTTCCCCCTCCCCTCAGCAATCACCACACTGTTGTCCTTGTCCATGAATACTTTTTTCTATTTGCTCAATCCCTCTACCCCGACTAGCTGTCATCCTGCTCTCCATCTATGAGTCTGTCCCTATTTTCCTTGTTAGTTCAGTTGTTCATTGGATTCCGCATATGAGTGAAATCAAATGGCATTTGTCTTTCTCTGACTGGCTTTTATCACTTAGCATAATATTCTCCAGGTCCATCATTACTGTCACAAAGGGTAAAATTTTTTTCTTTTTTACAGCTGAGTAGTAGTCTATTGTGTAAATGTCCCATAGTTGTTTTATTTACTCATCTACTGATGGACTCTTGGGATGCTTCCAGATCTTGGTGATTGCAAATAATGCTGCAATGATAATAGGGGTGCTTATGTTCTTTCAAATTAGTTTTTTGGATTCCTTAAGATATATTCCTGGAAGTGGGATCGCTGGCTCAAAAGGCAGATCCATTTTTAATTTTTTTTTTTGCGGTATCTCCATACTGCTTTCCACAGTGGCTGCACCAGTCTGTATTCCCAGCCACAGTGCAAAAAGGTTCCCCTTTCTCCACAACCTTGCTTTTGCCCATTTTTTAATTGGGTTGTTTGTTTTGGTGTTGAGTTTTTTAAGTTCTTTATAAATTTTAGATACTAACCCCTTCTCAGATGTATTGGCAAATATGTTCTTCCATTCTGTGGATTGTCGTTTTGTTTTGTTGATGTTTTCCTTTGCTTTGCAAAACATTTTAGTTTGATGTAGTCTATTTGTTTATTTTTTTCTTTTTGTTTCCCTTGCCTCGAGCGATATATTCTATAAAATACTGCTACAAGCAATGTCTGAGATTTTGCTGCCTAAGTTTTCTTACATGATTTGTATGTTTTCAGATTTAAAATATAAGTCTTTGATCCATTTTGAATTTATTCATGTGTGGTGTAAGCAAGTGGTCTAGTTTCATTTTGCTGCATGTATTTGTCCAGTATTCCTAACACCATTTATTGAAAAAACTCTCTTTAGCCCATTATAAGTGCTTGCTTCCTCTGCTGAATATTAATTGATTATAAAGATGTGGGCTTATTTCTGGGCTTTCTAGTCTATTCCATTAATCTATGTGTCTGTTTTTATGCCAGCACCATGCTATTTTGATTACTATGGTCTTATACTGTATTTTGATATTAGGTAGAGTCATTCCTCCAACTTTGTTCTTCTTTCTAGGTATTGCTGTTGCTATGTGGGGCCTTTAGTGGTTCTATATACATTTTTGAAATATTTTATCTAGTTCTGTGAAATATGTCATTGGTATCTTGATAGAAATTGCATTGAATCTACAGATTGCTTTGGGTAGTGTGGACATTTTAATGATGTTAATTCTTTTTATCCATGAACATGGTTTGTACTTCCACTTATTTGTATCTTCTTCCATTTCTTTCTTCAGTGTCTTATAATTTTCCAAGTACAGGTCTTTTACATCCTTGGTTAGGTTTATTCCTAGGTATTTCATTCTTTTTGTAGCAATTGTAAATGTGATTGTTTTCTTAATTTCCTCTTCTGTTAGTTCGTTATTGGCATATAAAATGCAACTGATTTCTGTACAGTAGTCCCTCGCTATATCACGGTTCACTTATCGCAGTCTCACTGTATTGTGGGGTTTTAAAAAATATTATATTTAATTATTTATCACAGATTTTTTGCTATATCGCAGGATTTTGCAGTACTGTATACGTATGTTGTTAAAGTTATGTAGGTTTAAGAGTGTAGAATAAATGTAAGGTTCCTACTTCGTGGGGGAGTCTAGACTGTAATACCTGTGATAAGTGAGGGAATACTGTATTCATTTTGTATCCTGCCACTTTGCTGAATTCCTTTATCACTTCTAGTAGTTTCTTGGTGGAATCTTAGGGGATCTCTATGTACAGTAACATGTCAACTGCAAAAAAGAGACAGTTTTACTTCTTTCTCTCCAATTTGGATGCCTTTCATCTCTTGTCTGATTGCTATGGCTAGGACTTCCAGTACTATGTTGAATAAGAGAGGTGAAAGCAGACATCCCTGTCTTGTTTCTAATTTTAGGGGGAATGCTTGTAGTTTTTACTCATTGAATATGATGCTGGCAGTCGGTTTGTCATATATGGTCTTTATTATGTTTAGGTATATTCCATCTAATCCCACTTTGCTGAGAATTTTTATAGTAAATGGCTATTGGAATTTATTAAATGCTTTTTCTTCCTCTGTTGATATGATCATGTGGTTTTTATCCTTGTTTTTGTTTATGTGGTGAATCATTTTTTGATTTTCAAGTGTTGTACCAACCTTGCATTCCCAAAATAAATCCCATGATCACGTTGTATGACATTGTTGAGCATTGCTGCATTCGGTTTGCTAATATTTTGTTGAGGATTTTAGCATCTATGTTCATCAGGGATATTGGCCTAAACTTTTTTTCTTTCTAGTGTCTTTATCTGGTTTTGGAATTAGGATAATGCTGGTTGCATAAAATGAGTTTGGGAACCCTCCCTCCTGTTGAATTTTTTGAAATAGTTTGAGAAGGAGAGGTGTTAATTTTTCTCAGAATACTTGGTAAAATTCACCTGTGAAATCATTCCATCCAGGGCTTTTGTTTGTTGGGGGGTTTTTGAATACAGCTTTGTCTATTCAGATTTTCTGATTCTTTCTGATTTAGCTTTGGAAAATTGTATGTTTCTAGGAACTTATGCATTTCACCCAGGTTGTCCAGTTTGTTGGCATATTGTTGTTCATAATATTTTCTTACAGGACTTCTTTTTTTGGTGTCAATTGTTATTTCTCTTCTTTCATTTCTGATTTTATTTATTTGGATCCTCTATTTTTCATGAGGAATCTGGCTCCAGGTTTGTCAATCTTGTTTATTTTTTCAAAGAACCAGCTCTTGGATTCATTGATGTTTTGTATTGTTTTTTTTTAAACTATTTCATTTATTTCTGCTCTGATTTTTTTTTTAAGCCTTTAAAAAAATTTTTAATTTAAAAAAAATTTTCAATTACAGTTTACATTCAGTTATTTTGTATTAGTTCCAGGTGTACAGCATAGTGGTGAGACAGTCATATACTTTACTAAGTGGTCCCCCTGATATTTCAGGTACCCACCTGGCACTGTGCATAGTTATCACAATATTATTGACTATTCCCTGTGCAGTACTCTACATCCCTGGGACCATTTTGTGACTACTAATTTGTGGGTTCCAATCCCTTCACCTTTTTCACCCAGCCCCCCAACCGATTACAAGGCTTCTTTTCTACAAAGGACACCGCTAGCAGCTGGAGTGGCAGCGCCATAAAGGTGTCAAGGAATGGGAGGTAACTTCTGGCTTCAATTCCCCCAGGCCTGTTCTCACTAGTCAACTAGCAGATTCTTACTGCATGTCCTTTCTTTCTTTCTTTTTTTTTTAATGTGTTTTATTGATTATAATGTTACATTTGTCCCAATTTCCCTTCCCTCTTCTCCCCTCCACCCGGTGGCCCCTCTCCCTCCAGTTGTCCCCCCCTTTTAGACCATGTCCATTAGTTGTGCATATAGTTCTTCTCAACCTCTCTGTCTATTCCATTCCCTCCTACCATGCTCCTTAATTTCTATATCATCTCCCTCCCTCTCCCCCTTCCCCCTCCCTGCTGACCTCCCCCCAATATTTTCCCCATACCTATAGTTCTTTTTCCACTCTCGTTGCCTGTTTAGTTTGCCTTTGTTTCAATTCCCTAGCTTCTGTTGTTGTTTCTTGTGATGCAGTTTTCATTTTAGATTTCATAGTTTTGATCCTCCTTTTTCTAAACCAGTCCCTTTAACATCTCATATAACAGTGGTTTGGATCTAATGAACTCTTTCAGTTTTGTTTTGTCCTGGAAACACTTTCTCTGCCCTTCTATTCTGAATGACAATTTCGCTGGATAGAGTATTCGTGGTTGTAGGTTTTTGATTTTCATTACTTTGAATATTTCTTGCCAGTCCCTTCTTGCCTGCAGGGTCTCCCTTGAGAAGTCAGCTGATAGTCTAATTGGGACCTCTTTGTACATGATTCTTTTCTTCTCTCTTGCTGCTTTTAAGATTCTCTCTTTATGTTTAACTTTTGACATTTTGATTATAATGTGTGTTGGAGTGGTTCTCCCTGGGTCCAGTTTTTTTGGAACTCTCTGTGCTTCCTGGACCTGTAAGCCTATTTCCTTCCCCAAGATTAGGAAGTTCTGCTTTATTATATTTTCACTTAATCTTTCAATTTCTAGTTCATCTTCTTTGCCCTCTGGCAAACCAATGATTCTTATGTTGGGCCTTTTATAGCTGTCCCAGAGGTTTCTGATCCTCTCATCATTTTCCTTGCTTCCCGTTTTTTCTCTCTGCACTGGTTGACTGTTCCTTCTCTGCGTTCTGGTTTGTTGATTTGAACTCTGGATTTTATTTCCTCACCATCTGTCTTGTATGTGGTTTTGTTCCTTTCAGTGTGAGTGTTTTTCAATTCTTTCTCATCTATTTCCAGATCTTTTGTTAATTCTGTAAGCCACCTGATAACAATGGCCCTGAACTGAGCCTCTGACAGGTTTCTTATTTGTTCATCTGTCAGATTCTTCATCTGTTGCCTGGTGAGCTGCGCCACCGGGATTTCTATAGTTGTCTGCCTCATTTTGACAGATGGCGTTTTGTTTTCTTGGGCCGGCTATAGGGGGCGGTGCCTGTGTACTTGTCACGACCCAGCGACCGTGGCAATCCGCAACCTTTTTTGCCACGCTGTGGTGCTTTGTGGTCACAACCCTGCGACCGGCGGTGGTCCAGCAACCTTTGTCGCCGTGCTGTGGTGCTTGTGGTCACAACCCAGCAACCGGCGCCTTCCGCAACCTATTTCGCAGCGCTGTGGCGCTTTGTGTGGGGGTGGGGGTCCAAGATGGATTCACACAGTTTTTCCGCTAGGAGACCGGGATCCGTCCTCCCGCCCTCTCGGCCTCACTGTTCAAGGCGATGTGGTGGCTGCTTTCCCCAGCATTGGGGTTGCAAGCTGCCGGGGTTCAACTGCAGCCGGGATTGTTCTCCCTGCCTCTGTCCCTGGTGTGACCGCAAACAGCACCACCCACTTTCGCTCTTCCTACCTGCCCAAAGGGTGCCGCTGGTTTATAACTTCATACGTTGGGCTTCCGTGTAGTTTTATTTTCTGGAATTTCTAGTTATCTTTTGTTTTGAAGTAGTTGTATTCCTCTCTAGTTGTAGAGGGAGGCTGAGCGTGTCCGTCTAAGCCTCCATCTTGGCCGGAAGTCCCTCTGATCTTTATTATTTACTTTGTTCTACTCACTTTGGGCTTTGTTTGTTGTTCTTTTTCAAGTTCCTTTAAGTGTGAAGTTAGATTGTTTATTTGAACCTTTTCTTATATTTTTGTTTTTTGTTTTTTTTTCTGAGATAGGCCTGCAATGCTATGATTTTTCCCTCTTAGGATTGCTTTCCCAGTGTCCCACAGATTTTGGATTGTTATGTCCTCATTTTCATTTGTTTCAATGTACCTTTCGATTTCTTTCTTGATCTTGTTGACCCATTCATTGTTTAATTCCATGTTATTTAGCTTCCATGCCTTATGTTTTTCAGTGTTGTTCTTTTTTATTTTATTTTATTGATTATCTTGTTACAGTAGTCCCAGTTTTTCCCCTTTGCTCCCCTCTGCCCAGTGCCCCTCTTCCTCCAGCAATCCAATCCCACTTAGTTCATGTCCATGGGTCATGCATATAAGTTCTTTGGCTTCACCCTTTCCTATATTATTCTTAACTTTCCCCTATTTTGTACCATGCACCATTTCCCCATTTCTTCCCCTTCCCATTCCCAGCTGATAACCCTCCAAATGATCCCCATAACTGATCCTGTTCCTATTCTGATTTGCTTAGTTGGATTTTGTTTTAATTTTTAGATTCAGTTGTTGATAGTTGTGAGTTTGTTGTCATTTTAGTGTTCATAGTTTTGATCTTCTTTTTCTTAAGTAAGTCCATTTGAAATTTCAGATAATAATGGCTTTGTGATGATGAACTCTTTTAGCTTTACCTTGTCTGGGTAGCACTTCATCTGTCCTTCTATTCTAAATGATAGCTTTGCTGGATACAGTAATCTTGGTTGTAGGTCCTTGCTTTTCATCACATTGAATACTGCTTGCCAGTCCCTTCTTGCCTGCAAAGTGTCTTTTGAGAAATCAGCTGATAGTCTTATAAGCACCCCTTTGTAGGCCTCTCTGCTTCTCTCTTGCTGCTTTTAGGATTCTCTCTTTATCTTTCACCTTTGGCTTTTTAATCATGATATGTCTTGATGTGGTCCCCTCTGGGTTCAGCTCACCCAGGACTCTCTGTGCTTCCTTGACTTGTATGTCTATTTCCTTTGCAAAATTTGGGAACTTTTCCCCTGTTATTTTTCAACATATGTTTTCAATTTCTTGCTCTTCCTTTTCTCCTTCTGGCACCCCTATGATTTGGATTTTGGCATGTTTAAAGTTGTCCCAGAGGTTCCCAACCCTCTCCTTATTTTTTTCAATTCTTGTTTCCTCATTCTGTATTGGTTAACTATTTTTCTTCCTTATGTTTTAAATCATTTATTTGAACCCTGGTTTTCTTCCCTTCATCATTGGTTTTGTGTGGATTTTCCTTTGTTTCACTTAGCATAGCCTTCACTTCTTCTCTTATGTGTTTGCTGTACTCAAGCATATCTGTCAAGCCTGTGAGCATCTTTATCACCAATGTTTGGAATACTGCATCTGTTAGGTTGGCTATCTCCTCATCATTTAGTTCTCCCACTGAAACCTTGATCCGTTCCCTCTTTGGGACCATACTTCTCTGTCTCCTCATTTTGACATGCTCCTGTGTTTATTTGCCCCTGTGCCTTAGGTAGAGCTGTCGCTCCTGTTACATTGCAAGGTGCGGAGCCTTAGGTATTCATCAGTACAGGGCGACCTGCTTCACCACGTTGTGGCGCTGTATGTCGGGGAGGGGTCTGAGAGGGAACAGTGCTGCTTACCCAGCATTTGCCCCTTTTCCAGGCACTTCTCCCACTTTCGCATGGGACTGGTGCCTCTCTAGCTGTTGCCCTGGCTGTCGTTCCCAGAGTGGATGGGTCTGCAGATGTTCTAGGACCATGGGGGCCCTTTAAACAAGTGGACTCTGCTATTGTTATACCGGTCAGCAATATAGTCTAAGGCTGTAATCAGCAGCCTGGCTTAAGAACCACAGGGTGGGGCAGAGTAAGTTCTGTAGGTGGAGCTATTGCTTCCCCTCAGGCTAATGCCACTTGGAGGGGAGTGCTCTGCCTGAGAAAGATGGCTTCTGCAGCATGGGGAATGATGCAGCATAGGGATTTGTATTTTTTTCCCATTTTATTGTTCATAGTTTTGATCTTCTTTTTCTTAAGTCCCTTTAACACTTCATATAATAATGGCTTGGTGATGAAGAACTCCTTTAGTATTTTGCCTGAGAAGCTCTTTATCTTCCCTTCCATTCTAAATGATATTTTTGTGGGTAAAGCAATCTTGACTATAGGTCCCTCCTTTTCATGATTTTGAATATTTCTTGCCAGTCCCTTCTGGCCAGCAAAATTTCTTTAGAGAAATCAGCTAACAGTCTTATGAGATTGCCCCTGTTAGAACTAAGTTATTTTCCCTGTTGCTCTTAAGATTCTTTCTTTAGGAAAATTTCAGACATCCCACGTAACAATATCTTCACGGGTACATCTCCTAAGGCAAGAGAAATAAAGGAAAAAATAAACAAATGGGACTACATCAAAATAAAGAGTTTCTGCTCAGCAAAAGAAAACATCAGCAAGATGAAAAGGAAACCAACCATATGGGAAAACATATTTGCCAATGATACCTCAGACAAGGGACTGATCTCCAAAATATATAAAGTACTTATAAGACTCAACATCAAGAAAACAGCCAACCCAATTAAAAAATGGGCAAAGGACCTGAACAAACACTTCTTCGAAGAGGACATGCAGAAGGTCCATAGACACATGAAAAAATGCTCAACATCACTAGCCATCAAAGGGATGCAAATAAAAACCACAATGAGATACCACTTTACACCAGTCAGAATGGCCATCATCAACAAATCAACAAACAACAAGTGCTGGCGAGGATGTGGAGAAACAGGAACCCTACTGCACTGTTGGTGGGAATGCAGACTGGTGCAGCCACTATGAAAAACAGTTTGGCATTTCCTCAAAAAACTAAAAATGGAACTGCCTTTTCAACCAGAGATTCCACTGCTAGGATTATACCCGAAAAGTCCTAAAACCCTAATTCAAAAGAACTTATGCACCCCTATGTTCATTGCAGCACTGTTTACAATAGCTAAGTGCTGGAAACAGCCTAAGTGCCCATCTGTAGGTGAGTGGATTAAAAAACTGTGATACATTCACACAATGGAATATTATGCAGCAGAGAGAAAGAAGGAACTACTGCCATTTGCGACAACATGGATGGAACTAGAGAGAATTATGCGTAGTGAAATAAGCCAGGCAAAGAAAGAAAAATACCATATGATATCACCTAATACAGGAGACTAAAGAACAACATAAACAAATGAACTAAATAAAACACGGAGCAGAATAACAGTCAATAGAGAGGAGGGGAGAGGGAGAGAAGGGAGATAAGTAAGGGAAGGGTTTAGTCAAGGAATGTGTATAAATGACTCATGGACTTGGACAATGGGGAGGGATATGATTGTGGGAGTAGGCGTGGGCTGGGTCGGGGGGAGCACTGGGGATAAAAATGGGACAACTGTAATTGAAAAACCAAAAGAAAAAAAAAAAGATTCTTTCTTTATCTTTGACCATCAGCATTTTAATTATGATGTATCTTGGAGTGGGCATCTTTACATCCATCTTGTTCGGGACTCTCTGTGCTTCCTGGACTTGCATGTCTACTTCCTTCACCAAATTATGGGAGCTTTCTTTCATTATTTTTGCAAATAGGTTTCCAATTTTTTGCCTTTTCTCTTCTCCTTCTGGCACCCCTATGATGCATATATTGGACTTCTTAAACTTGTCCTCATTTTTTGGATTCTTTTTTCTTCTTGTTTTTCTGATAGGTTGTTTTTTGCTTTCTTGTGTTCTAAGTCATTGATTTGATTCTAGGTTTCATCCACTCTACTGCTTTTAATTTCTTCTGGAGTTTTCTTCATTTCATATACTGTATGCTTCATTTCCAGCTGGTTCTTGTTAATTGATTCTATGTGCTTTTTCATGCTGATGTAGTTCCCACTCAGTTCCTTGTAACTCCCATAAAGTTCCTTTGAGTTCCTTGTGCATCACTGACCTTTATTTTGAACTCCATGTCTGATAAACTGCTTGCCTCAATTTCATCTAGCTCTTTTTCTGGGGATTCCACCTTTTCTTTTGTTTGGGGGTTGTTTCCTTGTCTCCCATTTTAGGTTACTCTTTTTGTTTGTTTCTTCATGTTAGATTGACCTGCTTTGACTCCCTGTCTTTGTATGGTGGCCTTCTATGGTAGGAGTCCTGTGGGACTCAGTGGTGCTGTCTCTTTGATCTCCTGAGCTGGATACTCAGATATCTGAACAACAAATGAGCAAAGATTAATAAAGGTAGAAAAGGGATAAAAATATTATAAGAAAGAAAAAAATAGAAGATAAGGAAAGAAAAATGATTTAGGGATGGTAGAGTGAGGAGAGATAATAAGTACAGGAATTAGAAACAAGGCAAAGAAAGGGAGAAAATAAGATATAAAATTAAATAGAAAAAGGAAGGAAGAAGGCAAAATAGAGTAACAAAAGGGAAGAGTATAATAGGTTTGAAATGAAAGAATAGTGAAACAATAGGTACAGAATTGAAGAAAAACCACAGCAGCAATATCAATGACAAATGAGCACATAATAAGGGTGGAAAGAGAATGAGAATGTTATAAGAAAGAGAAAACAGTGTGTGGTGTCTATAGGAAAGAAAAGTGATTTTGAGGGGATAGAGGGAGGTGAAGTAATAGAGTAAGGAATAGAGACCATGCTATGAAAGGGAAAAAAGTAAAATTCTAAACAAAAATAAAAAAGGCCAGGAGGAAGGCAAAATGGAGTAGGATGGGAAGAGTAAACTATGATATTTGAAAATAAAAAAATTGTGAACAAATAGGAGTAAACTGAAGAAAAACATCAACAACTGCAATATCAATAACGAGTGAAGATTAATAAATGTGAAAAGAAAATAAGGACATTATAAGAAAGGAAAAATGTATGTGAGATGACTAAAGGAAAGAAAAATGATTTTGAGATGCTAGAGGGAGGAGAAATAGAATAAGGAATAGAAATAAGGCATAGAAAGGGAGAAAATAAGATTTAAAATGAGAATAGGAAAGGGAAGGAAGAATGAAAAATGTAGTAAGGCAAGAGAAGAGTAAAATATATTTGAAATAAAAATAAAATTTAAAACGTTAATAGGAATAAAATGGAAGAAACAGAAAAATGTTAAAAAGCTATGCAAGAGAAAAAAATAACGCAAATACTGCCAAAGAATGAGGTGAAATTCGTCTCAGCAGAGTTTGCTGTTTGCCTGTTGTCTTCTTCTGGATCCGACTTTGGTAATGTCACATCGTTACCCCATCAGCTCTAGGCAGGCTGAGGCTACAAGCGGTCCTGTCTCCTTAAGGCTTGGCTTTGTCCTGGCTGGTCGGCGCTACTGTGCCCTGTTGGCTTTTTATCAGCACAAGGCCCCGGGGTGGGCCACCTAACATCTAGCAGCACTGTACCTCCACCTGCCTGTAGAGGGGGCTACTGGTGCGATTGGGAGGGTGGGATTCCTGGATCTCTCTGGTGGTGCTGTTCAGTCTTCAGGATAGGTTGTATGTGTGTTCCCCTGTCCCTGCGCCACACATCTTGGTCTAACCCAGATTATTTCCTATAGTGTTTCGTTTCTGATGAATTAGTTCTCTGTTTCATGAGAGGGGACTGTCTGTGTGAGATGGTCGGCTCTTTCCTGCTTGGTGCTGATGGCAGTTCTTTGTAAGAGCTAAGGCTGGACGGGGCCCTGAATTCCCCTTGCTGTGCTGATTTCTGCATTCTCAGCCCAGCTGGTTTCAGTGAAATAGGGTTTGAGGAACCAGTGCATCTTGTTGCAGTTGAAAAAGTTCAGAAAGACCTCCCTTTGGTTTCTCCCTTTCCTTCTGTTAGGATATTCACCCAGCGGAAGGTTTTAGAGCCTGACCTGACTGTTCTACAGAGCTTCTCCATTGGCTGTGGTGCTTGCAATCCTGCAGGAAGGGGTGCTGGGTACTCTCTTCCCTTCCCAGAGGCTTTTACTCTGCGAGGGGGGAGCGGGCTTTGACTGGGTGCAAAGAATCTCAGGCACTAAACTATTGCCTGTCTATCTCCTAGCCTACTGCTCTTGAAGGAAATATAATCCCAAAATCTCTGTTATGCGTAGCCCCCGGCTTGCTAGCTGCACCTTGCAGGCGCCCAGCAATTCCTTTTAAGCTGTTCTGCTTTCTGAACTCCCTGCCCAGCTGGATTCAGTGAGAATGAACTGCACTTTCAATCTGGTCTCTTTACTGGAAGAGCAGCTGTGCACATGGTCCCTGCCCAGCCACAATTCAGTTCTCCTTTTAAAACATCTCTATGTGGCACTCTTTGAGTGTCACTGTCCAGTTTTTCATGCATGCCACCTCCCCCAAAAGCAAAATGTCTCTCTTGGTCATGGCCTGTTGCAGTCTTCTAATGCCTCCAACCAATTTAGGTGTTGCCCCTGATAGTCTCTGGTTTGGTGCTGCAGCCATGGACATGCTGCTCTATGTGTTTGTGTAGACTGGCCAGATCCTGTATATCCTCCCAAGTCACTCCCGATTAGGATTAGGGTTGGGGGGAGTCTTTGTACAGGACTAAGGCCCCCTACTCCAGTAGGGGAGGGAGATATAACACTGGTTTCTGCCTGGTCTCTCCACTGCAGCAGATGCCATGCACAGGGTATTTCTGCTTCAACTTATCAAATCTCCTTACTGACTATGTGAAGCTAATACTGTACTCCTTGGGTCAAAGCTTCCTGTCAGCTAAGATTCCGTTGATAGTTCAGTTTACTTGGAATATTAGCTGAAAATTTGAGTTTGGGGCAAGAGCAAGTGGACTCAGCTTTCACCTACTCAACCACCATCTTCCGATCTTCCTCAGTATTTCATTACTGTTGCTATGGAATATTATCCTATTGTATAACTATTCCACAATTTATCCTTTCATCAGTTTATAGACATTTGAGTTCTCTGTCTTTTAAAGTAGTTGAGAGTATAAGAGAGAGCAGTGTATATTTAGTTTGTTATATTAAGTTTCTTATTTACCATTCTTGTTCTTCACTTTGTTCCCATTGATTCATTTTAGCATCTAGTAGTGTCATTTGTTTACTTCAATACATCTTGTATCCCACCCACCTCGTTTCTGCTGCTGTTGTCACATACATTACATATTCATATGTTATAGGTCCAATAGTACAATTATATATACTATGTTCAGTTGCCTTTTACTTCAATGAGGAGGAGAAAGAAGAAGAAATATTCAATGACACCATCTTTTATAGTAACATAATTACCTTTGCCAGTGCATTTTTTTTTTTTTAATGTGGATGTGATTACTATGTTGGGTCACTTGTTTTCAGCTTGCGAAATTTATTATTTTTTTTAATAAGTTGAATCTACTCTCAACAAATTCTGTGTTGTTTAGGAATGCTTTTCTTTCAATATCCCCTTTGAGATATAGTTTTGGCAGATATATTTTGGGTTGATTTTTTTTTTTCTTTCAGTACTTTGAATATGTAATCCTACTGCCTTCTGATTGTCATTGTTTCTTATGAGAAGTTTGCTGCTGATTCCCTTGTATTTGATGGGACATTTTTCTTTGGCTGCTTTCAAGATTCTCTTTGTCTTTCATCATTATTACTATGATATATTTGGGTGTGGACCTCTTTACATTCATCCTGTCTGGAATTTTGTGTTTCTTGGATGTGTAGAATAATGTTTTTAATCAGATTTGGGAACATTTCCGCCATTCTTTCTTTAAGTGTTATTTCTGTTTTCCCTCCCTTCCCTGCCTCCTCCTCTGTTATTTTTTGGTTTCCCACATTTCTGTGAGCCTCTTCATATTTTTTTATTCTTTTTCTCTTTATTCTTCAAACGAATTTCTTGGTATCTATCTTTAAGTTTAGTGCTTTGATTCTTTCTTCTTCCAGCTCAGATCTACTGTTGAGCTCCTCTAATGAATCTTTCATTTTAGTTATTGTACCTTTCAATTCAAGTTACCATTTGGTTCTTTTAAAATAATTTATGCCTCTTTATTGATACCCTCTGTTGGATGGAACTTTGTCAGCATATAGTTCTTTCTGCTTTAAGCCTGATTTCATTTAGTTCTTTGAACATATTTATAAAAGCTGCTTTGAAGTATTTGGTAATTCTGACACCTAGGCTCTTTAAATGCAGTTTCTATTTTCTGCATTTTCCTAATGTAGTGGTTATGCTTTCATATTTATTTTTGAGTATTGGCATTTTCGATAACATTTTGGTAGTTCTAGATAATGATTCTCCTTTATCCTGGGTCTTGCTGTTATTGTTTTCTTGTTTATTTGTTTAGTGGTTTAGCTGTACTAGTTCAGTGAAGTCTATTTCTCCCCTAGTGTATAGCCTCTGTTATTGCTCCTCCGTATAACTTTGGACATATGTACAGTCACTCTGAAGTGATAGTGGTTTTAGTTGGGCTCTCTTTGACTAATTTTTTTCCATGATCTTTATTGTTAAAGTGAACTGCCTCTGTTGATATAGCACTTAGCTGTTACTTTTCACTCATTGCTCACCAATTGCTTTTTTTTTTTTTGAACATGCCTTGTGTAATAAATTGCTCCATAGTCTGATCCATTTAAATTTGTCTTCCTTTGAAGGAGTAGTCTTTGAGTCCAGTCTTGAGGCTTATTCTGACCTCAAGAGAGCTCTTCTTAGCTTTTTTCCCCCTGGTTCTCTCCTGGATGGTTTAGGATTTAGCTTGTTCTCATATAGCTGCCAACCTCCTATTACTTGCTTACCACCAAAATCTCCATTGTTTTAAATAGTGCTTTTGGCCTTGATTGTCCCTACACTCTGTTCCAGATGAAGTCAATTCCCTTCAGGAGAGGCCTACCTCTCCCTTGGGCAATACTTCTGTGCCACTCAGAGTGGGGACAGTGTCCTCTTTTTTGGAGTGACATGTCTGCTTTAAGACTGAGGTTTTGAGAAGAGGCTGTGGCCCTTTTCTTTTCAGATTGCCTTTATTCGTTGGAACCTCTGTCTTATCAGCTAACTGGGGCAAGAGAAATCAAGGTCCCATTATTCTTGATCTCCTCTTCCTGGAGTTTTTGCCTTATGAGCGAGGAAGAAGGGAGCCCCAGACCTCTCAGCTATTCCTGCCTGGAATAGACCTTCTGCAACACAGAGCTGGGGATTATGAAAAATGCTGGTATACTGCCCTTCCTAAAGAGATAGTCCTAGACTGTGAGCTGAGGTGAGAGGGAGCCTTGTGTCTTGGCTGCACCTGTCCAGGCTAGAACTTTGTAAATGCTGGGCTCGAGAGGAGGAGGAAGTGAGTTTTTCCTGAATTCCACAGACTGTCATTGTTCTTACTAAGATTTAATAGCTCTTTTTGAAGAAATGTTCCCTTTTTTGGTTTTTATTACCTTAGGAAAATTTCCAAACTTTAAATGTTTTTTAAAAACATAATTTTCACCAGTTATAGTTATTACACTGGAAACAATTCTTTAGACATCCTTACTTTGCCATTTTGGAAGTCATTGTTCTAAAAAAGTATGTTTTGGGGTACTTTTCCATATTTGTCATTTTAGTGATATTCTTGGTGAAACAGGCATTTATGACCTGATCTGGGATTCAAAAAGATCAAGATTCAAGTACAAATGCACATATCAAGTTAAGTTCTTTTGTAATTAGATATTATAATAATGTGTGTGAAATGTCATAAATTGGAAAAACCAACTTTTAACTTTTATAATGCTATACTTTTTGTTTTTAAAACATCTTTCTTAAAGTAAGAGTAACAAAGCATGATAAAATTGACTTCTAAATTATGAAAAAGTTACAAAGTAACTTTTTAAAAAGCCATAATGTTAATATAATTATTCTTTTCCTTTCAGGACATGTGAACTTATATATTTGACACAACCAAGCAGTTTGTAAGTAGCTCAGAGCATGTTATTTTTCACTTTTTGTTTTTTTAAAAGATTTTTCTGTAGTGATTCCAAACATGTTGAGAGGGAGAACTAATAAGGTGGAAGTTGATTCAGTGCAATGTATAATCAAGTCTGAGAAAAATGCAAATCATTGACTAAATCTTTATTGAATGTCTATTACAGGCTTTTTATCTATTACCTAAGACTCAGAGCACAATTTTTGCGTAAGAATAAATTTGAAAATCTATATTAAGATCTCTAGTAGTACAAGATTTTCTGTAGTTTTGAAGGTTATTGATATAAAGGGAAGTTGTATATTTAATACTTAACTATTATTAATTTCACTTGTTAATTCCAAAGTGAATGACTATGGAAAAATTAATAAAGCATAATGTTAAATTGGTACAGTAGAATAACCCAAATCTTTATATTTCTGCTAACAATGTTGATTTTAATTATTGGGTTGGACAAAAAGTTTGTTTTTTTCCATAAGGTGGCTCCAGTAGCACTTAGTTGTCTTTAACCTCATTCAAAACAATTTCATTAGGTTGTATTGTGAGAGCTGTCATATCAGTGTTCATTTAAAAAAAACATCAAAATTGGTGAATTTTTGTGTAGCCATTTTAATATTGCAGGTGGAAGAAAATATGCAACATTTTTGGCATATTATGCTTTTTTAATTTTTTAAAGTATATTTTATTGATTATGTTGTTACAGTAGTTCCAGTTTTTTTCCCCTGTGCTCCCCTCTGCCCAGTACACCACTTCCCTCCAGCAATTCCACCCCCACTTAGTTCATGTCCATGGGTCATGCATATAAGTTCTTTGGCTTCACCCTTTTCTATTTTATTCTTAACTTCCCCCTGTCTATTTTGTACCAATCAATTATGCTTCTTAATCCCTGCACCATTTCCCCATTTCTCCCTGTCCTCGCTCCCAGCTGATAACTCTCCAGATGATCCCCATACCTATGTTTCTGTTCCTTTTCTGGTTTGCATAGTTGGATTTTGTTCTTATTTTTGAGATTCAGTTGTTGATAGTTGTGAGTTTGTTGTCATTTAGTGTTCATAGTTTTGATCTTCTTTTTCTTAAGTAAGTCCCTTTGACATTTTATATAATAATGGCTTGGTGATGATGAACTCCTTTAACTTTCCCTTGTCTGGGAAGCACTTCATATGCCCTTCCATTCCAAATGATAGCCTTGCTGGATAGAGTAATCCTAGTTGCGGGTTGCCTTTCATCACATTGAATACTGCCAGCCACTCCCTTCCTGCCTGCAAAGTGTCCTCTGAGAAATCAGCTGACAGTCGTATAGGCAACCACCTGTAGGCAACTCTCCACCTCTCTCTTGCTGCCCCCAGGACTCTGTCTTTATCTTCCACCTTTGGCATCTCAGTCATGATGTATCCTGGTGTGGTCCCCTTTGGGTCCAGCTCATCCGGGACCCTCTCTGCTTCCTGGATCTGTATGTCCATCTCCTTTGCAAAATTTGGGAAGTTTTCTTCATTTTTTTCAATTCTTGCGCCCTCATTCTGCACTGGTTGACTGTTTTTTTCTTCCTTATGTTCCAAATCATTGATTTGAACCCTGGTTTCCTTTACTTCACCATTGGTTTTGTGTGGATTTTCCTTAGTTTCGCTTAGCATAGCCTTCACTTCTTCTCTTATGCATTTGCCGTACTCAAGCATATCTGTCTATCCTGTGAACATCTTTATCACCATTTTTTTGAATTCTGCCTCTTAGGTTGTCTTATCTCCTCATCTGTCAGGTTGGCTGTCTCTTCGTTACTTAGTTCTCCCACTGGAACCTTGATCCGTTCCCCATTTTGGGCCATAATTCTGTCTCCTCATTCTGACAGGCTCCTGTGTGTGTTTGCCTCCACGTCCCAGGTAGAGCTGTCGCTCCTGTTACATTGTAAGGGGCGGAGCCTTAGGGATTCCTTAGTACAGGGTGACCTGTTTCACCATGTTGTGGCACTGTATGTGGGGGAGGGGTCAGAGAGGGAACAATGCTGCCTGCCCAGCACTCGCCCCTTTTCTAGGCACTTCTCCCATTTCTGTATGGGACCGGCACCTCTCTAGCTGTTGCCCTGGCCGTCGTTCCCAGAGTGGGTGGGTCCATGGATGCTCCAGGACCGTGGGGACCCTTTAAACAAGTGGACTCTGCTGAGAGACAGGCAGTTTCTGCCTCCACACCAACCCCTACTGGTCTGCACAGTCAGAAGCAATGAGGCTTGATTTTCCGAAGTGCTGGGACTGTGAGCTGCGAGGTCTGGTGAGGAGCTGGGAACGCTTCCTAGGTGTCCTTCCCAACTTTTTAAAACATGTGACCGAGCTTTCTGCCAGACTGCCACTGCTGCCGCCACCACCACACTGAGTCCTCTTCGTCCCAGCTCTGCCCCTCCTACCTGTCTGAATTAGTATTTCTTCTTTATATCTTTGTTTGCTGGACTTCAATGCAGTTTTATTTTCTGGAACTTCTGGTTGTTTCTAATTTTGAGGTAGTTGTATTCCTTCTTAGTTGTGGAGGGAGATGCAGCATGTCTGTCTATGCCTCCATCTTCCATATTATGCTTTATTATTTCAAGAAAGGTAAAGATGCAACTGGAATGCAGAAAAGGGTTTGTATAGTGTATGGAGAAGGTGCTGTGACTGATCAAACGTGTCAAAAGTGGTGTCCAAAGTTTCGTGCTGGAGATTTCTCACTGGACGATGCTCTCTGGTTGGGTAGACCAGTTGAAATTGATAGCGATCAAATGAAGACATTAATTGAGAATGATCAACATTATACCACATGGGAGATAGCTGACATACTTAAAATATCCAAATAATTAAAGTTATTGGTGAAAATGAAACATGTGTTTTATTTTATGCAGAAAAATGTGATGTACTTTTTGATTTACCCAATACAAAACAAAGAGCAGAAAAGTATTAAGTAACTGGAAACCAAGTACAGTTTAGTATACTACTTCCTGTTCATATTTATAGATTAGAATTGACATATTTAATTGTTTAAATGAACTGTTTACTACCATGGGAAAAATATAAATACCTTGATATGAACACTGACTGAGACAAACCAGAAAGTTTATGTGTAAATTGTGCATTTAAAATGGACTGTATACTATTATTTAATTAACTCAGGTCTGTAATTTTAAAAAGGGGGAAAAAATAAGGTATAGTTGAAAAGCTGTTGTAAACTTTGTTTTCTTCTTTTTATTTGTCTACTAGGATTTCTACAGAAATCAATTCTGTGTTGGTGCTAAAAGTTTCTTGGATCACATTTCTACTAGCTAAAGGTAAAGTCATTATGTTTGTTATATGCTAAAATATCAGGTGTAGTAATTGACAATTCTTTTGGACTGAGCTCAAAGTTTTATTCAATTTAATGTTTCCTCCCTGCCCCTTGCCCCCAAATCAATCCCAGTTTTTGGTTGATGCAGTGCCTTAGGAGGCTAACACAGAAGGGTAAAGTAAGTCTCCATAAAACCCAGAGAAGAGATGGTAAAACTCTTCTTTGGATCCTGTCTGGAGTCACAGCTGAAAAAAAAAAAGAAAAAAGAAAAAAAAAAAATCACAGTTTTTGTGTGGATTGTTAACTATTAGTAAATTCTTATAATTCTGGTACTGGAAGTAACATTGGAAGTAATCTTATTTCATTTCTGTTTCTAACATCCATTCCTTCCGTCCTTCTCTTTTTAAAATAATAATATTACTAATTTTATAGAAATGATATATACTTATTAAAAGTAATTTAATACAGCAAAATGCAAAAAAGCAGAAAAATTAACCCATCTTAAACTCACCCAGAAATAATCATTAAAATTATATACAACATACAGATTTAATGCAATCCCCATCAAAATCCCAATGACATTTTTTAAAGAAATAGAACAAAAAAAAATTAGATTGGTATGGAACCACAGAACACCTTGAATAACCAAAGCAATCCTGAGAAAAAAAGAATGAAACTGGAGGTTTCACACTGACTGACCTTAAATTATACTACAGAACAATGAAAATCAAAACAGTATGGTATTGAGAAACAAGATGGCAGAGGAGTAAGTGGAAGCTACACTAACTTCCTCCCAGAACTAGTCTGGATTTACAACGTAATTTTGGAGAAATCATCTGGAATAACCAACCGAACACCAGCTGGAGAGAAGTCTTATAACCACGGAGAGACAGAAAAGGCCGCTACATCACAACGTGACCGGTAGGGAGTGCGGAGACGCCGAAGGGGCTGGCTGGCGTCACACGGGTAGCAGCTGAAGGGACTGAGAAACAGCTCAGGAGCCGGGGATTCCCCCTGAGAAGGGCAGGGTCTAAACCCCCAGCTGAGCTTCCCAGCCTACAGCAACAGAGTGGAAAGTAAAATAGTATCCAGCTTAGAAAAGCCAAAAGCCACAGGGTTTCTTGCTAGCCAGAGAGAAACAGCTGGAGAAAAAGAGCTCTTAAGCAGATCACATATGAAAATATTCTGCCCCCACTTACCCTGGGCACAAGGAGAGGGAAGACAGAGAGGACAGGAAATGCTTGGGGAGAGTTTGCCGTGGTGGCTTTGAGGGGAGAGCTGGGGAAACGGCCGGCTGGGTCCCAGTGCTGACTCATCCCCAGTGCTGCAGGCAGACCATTCCCGGCCAAGTGGCGTCAGCCTGAGGGGAAGCAAAAGCCCTGCCTACAGGAATTAAGCTGCCACACCCACGGTCCTTAAGCCTAACGGCTAATCACAGATTGAATAGATTAACAACTAAAGGAGTCAGACAAAGGCAGTAGATCCCTGGAAGTCTCCAACAGGCTGCCTAGGGCCTGACTGGTACAGGATCTGACGCCACCAGGGGCAGATCCAGGAAGTGCAGATCATTCTAAGAAGCACAAACAATAGGAGTCACAAAAATGGGGAGACAGAGAAACAACCCCCCATCGAAAGGAAAGGTAGAGTTCCCAGAAAGAGTGCTAAATGAAATAGAGGGGAGCAAACTATCAGATATGGAATTGAAAGCATGGATTATGGAGAAGCTCAATGAGCTCAGCGGAAATTGCAAAGAACTCCAGAAAAACTACGGTGAACTCCAGAAGAACTATAAGGAACTTACTGAGAATTATACCAGCATCAAAAAGGACATGGAAGCTATCAATAAGAGCCAGGAGGAAATGAAGAATACGATCTCTGAATTGAAGAACACAGTAGAAGGAATTAAAAACAGGCTAGAGGAAGCAGAAGATCGGATCAGCGAGCTGGAGGACAATGTGGACAAAAACTCACAGACAGTGCAACGAAACGAAAAAAGACTCAACAAGACTGAAGAGGCTCTAAGACAGCTGCAGGACAACATGAAACATAATAATATCCGTATCATAGGAATTCCAGAAGGAGAAGAGAAGAGCAAGGAATAGAAAACCTCTTTGAAAAACTAATGATAGAAAACTTCCCTAACATGAAGAGAGAAAGAATCATGCAAGTCCAGGAAGCACAGAGGGTCCCAATGAAGATGAACCCCAACAGGCCCACTTCAAGACACATCATAATTAAAATGCCAACATTCAAAGACAAAGAGAGAATCCTAAAAGCAGCAAGAGAGAAACAACTAATAACATACAAGGGAGCTCCAATAAGGCTATCATCAGATTTCTCAGCAGAAACACTACAAGCCAGAAGGGAATGGCAAAATATATTCCAAGTAATGAAAAACAAAGACCTACAACCAAGAATACTCTACCCAGCAAGGCTCTCATTCAAAATGGAAGGTGAAATAAGGAGTTTCCAAGACAAAAGAAGGCTAAAAGAATACATCTCCACCAAACCAGCATTGCAAGAGACACTAAAGGGTCTGCTTTAAGAAGATGAAGAAACAGAGAGAGACAGAGAGGAACACGAGTACAAAGGGGGAAAATGACAATGAATAAGTACTGAAAGAAAGAAGGAACTTCTACCATTTGCAACAACATGATTGGAACTAGAGAGAATAATGCTTAGCGAAATAAGCCAGGCAACAAAAGAAAATTACCTTATGCTATCACCTGTTACAGGAAACTAATGAACAACACAAACAAAGGAGCAAAATTGAACCAGAGGTGTGTAAACAAGGAATAAACTAACAGTAACAAAGGGGGAGGTGGGAGGGAGAGAAGTGGTAAGAAGGGGAAGGGTCTAGTCAAAGAACATGTATAAATGACCCATGGACATGGACAACTGGGTGGAGACTGAATGTGGCAGAAGGTGGGGCAGGGTGCAGGGAAGCAACAGGGGGAAAAAAGTGAGACAACTGTAATGGAAAAACAAACAGAAAAATTTTTAGTGGGGGGAAAAATAAAAATATAAAGAATAGAAATGCAAGTTCAGTGAATATTATAAGGACAAGGATTTTCCTTCACACTGTATATATTTTCTCCCTATCTGATCCCTCCAGAATTTGGCATTCTAAAGAAGTAAGTAAAGACCTAAGTTTCTTTGCATAAAACTAATAAGATCAGTTATTGATAGAGGTTGTTTTTTTTTTTTTTTTTTAACTAAGACTTTGACTGGAATGTCATGCCTAAAGGAGACATGCTTGGGCTTTGGTTGTTACCAAAAAGCCCTGAGCAACTGGGACTGACTTTCAAAGGTAATAAAAGTCCACGAGATAAAAGTCCTGGTACCTTGGATGGATGAGCGGTCCATAGCAATCTTTCCAGGGAAGGAATGAAGGTTGTCCTGAAAGATGGCTAGAAGGGATCTTAAGGCACAATGGAAAACCAGGAGGACCTGGAAAAGACAGGTGTTTACAGGCAAGGCTGAATGCCAGGTATGTGGCTCAGCTTCTGTGCCCTGAAGGGCCAACTGAAGGTCACCCTAAATGTTCCTTGCGTAAGTTCCAGCAAAGCAGAACTAAAGATCATAAGTGATCATTTGCTGCTCTTGTTGCGTTTATGCAAATGAACAGGATAAATTAAAAATGAACTTAATGCAGTCCCTTTAATGACAAGGAGGGTAATCTTAGGGAGAAAAATCACGATTCAAGGAAGATCACAATGCCCAGTGGTAGACTATAAAGTAGTGCAGCTAACTGTCTTTAAAATTTCTTTTCATTTAAAATTTGTTTTCATTTGAAAGTTAAACTGTGTCTGTGGCATTATCAAAGATGTTTAATATACAGGCAAGAAGAATGTCAAATGCCTTGCAACTGGATGTCTTTCCGATAAGACAGTCCTACAGATTTAGAGACTTGTATGTGGGTTATGTTACATAAATTAACATGTGTTTTCTGTTTTCAAAGGGCATAAGCCTACGATCTCATTACCTGAGTGATTGTCTGTACGTATAGGCCTCACTTAAAATCCTGTCTGCATTGCTACCTCCTGAGACTCAATGGTTTGACTGAACTAAGTGGCTGGGTTGGTGAAGAACGGGGTGGTCTGTGGGCTTCACTTTAAAACTGGTTTCTCTTTTCTATCCTAATGGCTTGGACAGAAAGAGCCCAGAGGCCTGAGAGGGGGGAAACCTAAAATATTTCCCTCAGTCCAAACTAGGTATAATGGGCAAAAGCGTTTTGGACAGGTGAGATGTACCTGGCATACCTTCCTGCAAAGAAGCCCTTCTTTTCCCTAATGTGGGACATTGAAAAATTAATACCTGTCTTTTGTCATCTAGTGGTTACGGATTGAATGATGTCCTTTAACCCTGTTGCCCCCAGAATACAACAAGGATGCCAGCCTGTTAAACCAAGCATGCTGTTGTCCAGAGACAGCCAACCAACCTGGAGTCTGCACGATCCTTCCCCTTGTGGGAAGTCCACCCTCCCCTCCACACCCCCACTCTTATTTGGGATTTCTTGACCCAAGGGTAGGTAGGACGACAACCATGTCCAGCTTGAAGCAGCTAGAGGAGCTCGAGACCTTCGTCCATTGTCCTTTATAAGATTGTAAAGGGTCTTAAGTCCGAGAGGGAGGGATTGTTATTTTTTATTGTTAAAATATTTAACTAATTAATTAATTATTTAAAAAAAAAAGAAGAATATATGAAAGGGTGAGGCAGGAGAGCTTGTATGTACGACCCATGGGCATGGACTTGGAGAGGGGATTGTTGGGGAAGGGGGTTGCTGGGCGGAGGGGAGCAAAGGGGAAAAAATTGGAACTATTGTAACAATATAATCAATAAAATATACTTAAAAAAAAACAGTATGGTATTGGTTAAAAAACAAAACAAAACAAAACAGGCCAATAGGACAGAATTGAGAACCCAAAAATAAAAGCACATATATATGGGCAAATAATTTTGAGAGAGGAGCCAAAAACATAAAATAGAGAAAAGAAAGCCCCTTTAATAAATGGTGTTGGGAAAATTGGAAAGCCATATGCAAAAGAATGAAACTAGACTAATTTGTTCTTATGTACAAAAATTATTTCTAAGTGGATCACAACCCTAAATACAAGATCAGAAACAATAAATTATATAGAAGAAAACTTAGGTACTAAACTTATGAACATTGGTCTTAGGGAAGATTTTATGAATTAGACCCTAAAGGTATAGGAAATAAAGGCAAAAGTAAATGAATGGGGCTATATCAAACTAAAATGCTTCTACAGAGAAGATGAAGCTACCAACAAAACAAAAAGGCAAACAACTAAATGGGAGAAGAAATTTGCAAAGAACAGCTTCAAGAAAGGGTTAATTTCCAAAATACATAAAGAACTCATATACCTCAACACCAAGGAAAAAAATAACCCAATTAAAAATGCACAAAGGACCTGAACAGACTTCACTGCTAAGAAGACGTACAAATGACCAACAGATATATGAAGAGATGCTTAACTTCACTAGATATTAGGGAAATGCAAATCAAAACCACAATGAGATACCACCACACACCTGTTATAATGGCTATTATCAACAAGACAAGTAATACAAGTAATAAGTGCTGGAGAGGTTGTGGAGAAAAAGGAACCCTCATTCACTGCTGGTGAGAAGGTAAACTGGTATGAACATTATGGAAAACTGTATGGAGGTTCCTCAAAAAATTAAAAATAGAGTTACCATATAATATATCAGTTCCACTCCTAGGTTATCTACCTGAAAAATTTGAAAACATTTATTCACAAAGATATATGCACCCGTATGCTGACTGCAGCATTATTCATGGTGCCCAAGACATGGAAATAACCAAAGTGTCCTATAGATGATTGTATAAAGAAGATGTGGTACATATATGCAATGGAATATCACTCAGCCATAAGAAAATAAAATACTGCCATTTGTGACCACATGGATGGACCTCAATTGAGGATAAGTGAAATAAGTCAGTTAACAAAATCTAAGATTTCTATGATTTCACTCATGTGAAATATAAGACTGAAACTCATAGACACAGACAACAGTATGGTGGTTGGCAGAGGGGAGAGGGGTAGGGGATATTGTAAAGGGTAATGGGACTAAATATTTGGTGACTGAAGATGATTTGACTTTTGGTGGTGAGCACACAATGCAATATACAGATTGTCCATCATAGAAATGTACACATGAAGCCTATATAATCTTACTAACCAATGTCACACCAATAAATTTAATTAATTAAAAAAAGAACAGTTAATAAAGGCCACAGCTTTTTGGTTCAGTTAAAAAAAATAAAATTATGGGATTTTCATTCCAGATATATTTTTATGCATACATTCTGGTAAAAAAAAAAAGGTGGGTGTATGAGTATATTCACAAACAGATTAATTTTCTAAAAATAGGATCATATTTCAGTGCGACATTTAAAATATGAAAATTAATTTTATGCAAATTTTGGAGAAAAAAATAAGCAAAAGAAATGGAGAGAATTGCTTAGTTTAGATAAATGTTTTCTTACTTAAACCTTATTATTCCTAAGGTATTTCTCTAATATGAAAAGGTATGGAAAAATTAAGAGGTTAGAATCTATTTTATTTAACTTTCGTTTTGATATAAAGCAATGTATATTAATCTGCTTTGAAGGCAAAGAATGTTAGTATTCTCATTCTTGTTACCTCCTTATTCTTTCATATTTGCTTAGTTTATTGCTATTGTTACATTATCAAAGATATAGCATTTACTTTTTTTTCTGTAATTATAATTATTAATTACCACGCTTATTTAGTCTGTATTTAAAGGAATTCTAAGATTATGATTTCTGTATCTTACCTTCTCCGTTTCTGAGTTCTTTATTTTGATTCATTCTTAGCTGGTTGGAGTTTACCATGAAGAAGTTTTTTCAAAAAGCGCCATATTTTGTCATCATATTTTCTATGTTTGGCATGTTTGTGAATCATGGTCATGGTCTTTATATTTGAAGGACAACTTGGCTGTGTACTGTATTCTATTCTTATATCTTGTTTGTCTTCTTAAGGACTGTCTTCTGGTGTTGAACATTGCTGTTGAGAAATCTGAATCTTGCTTAATTTCTTCTTCGTTTACTTCCTGAATACTTGTAGATTTTTTAAAATTTGAGGTTCAACACCTTAATTAGGATGTCTCTTGATTTTTTTAAATTAGTTTTTTTGAAACTAATCCCTTTGTAAGCTGAAAGTTCTCCTTTCAGATAAGTATTAACATACTACATTTTAAAATAAAATTTTATTCACTTGGTAGTATTCTATATTCTGTTATGTTTCAGAAACATTATCTTATTTTGGATTGTTTTTATCTTACACATTTACTATCTTCCCTCATATTCTTTTCAAAGAAATATTTTCAACTACAGTTGACTTCTCACATTAGTCTAATCTTTGGTGTTTTTCTTATGCATTGGCTATTTTTATCTCAAGCTTTTCTTTTGTTTTGAGCTAAACTATGTTTGTAATGATATTATTTGGTCTTTGGGTTTTTCTTAGGTTGTCTAGCTCCTTGTTTTTTTAAAATATGTTTTTTAAGTTAGTGTAAGGACTCATAGGATATTTTCTTGTGATAGATTACCTTCCAGATTGGGTTTTCTGCTTTTTCTCCCTTTTATGTTGTGATTGTTTTTTTTCTTTTCTGTAATATGTTTGTGTAATCTCTGTACTTTTCCTGCCATGTAACTAGGCCTTCATGTGGCAACCGTAACCTGATGTTCTGTTTTCTCTGATGTGATGGGAATATATCTCCCTTTGCATGTTATATTCACTTCACATGTTATCTATAACTTGTGTTCCCCCAAAGAGCGATAATATGAGAGCAGGCCTTTTTTTCCCTCCATACTTACATATAGTCAGAGGGAGAGGGAGAAAGTGGAGAATTCGTCTAGAATGATATGTGTCTTTGTTGTTCTGAAATGTTTTTTAGAATGAACTCTAAAACAGAACATTTCTAGTGGCAGTTATATACTGTTACTATAGCAGGATTGTGTTGGGATTCAGATTGTTCCCAGATCTGGAATCTCAGTGTGTGTCAGAAAGTTAGCTATAGTTGTTTACTTCCTCTATTTTACCCATCTCTCATCAGCAATTTCTACTCTAAGAGAAAAAAAAAACTTCTAAGTATATTACAAACATATATTTTTTTGCCATTCATATGGCTCTAGAAAACCTACCTGATGCAGGGTTACCTGTTTTCTGACATAGTTTCTGCACCATCAGTATTTGTTGGGATTATTAGTAGTTTAGTGTTCTCATACCAAGAGTATAGAAAGTGAGTCAATCCTGTCTTTTAAAAATAATGTATAACATAGAGCCATAAAAAAATATATGATAGCTATATTTGATCATGATTTATATATTTTACGTAGCTATACTCTTTTTTTTCTAGGTATTATATGCATTTATTTCTTCATAGCTCTCTAGTTGTATATTGTATTAACTTTCAGGATTTTGTGCTAAATAATTTATAGATTACAATTACATACTAATTTTGTTATTTCTTTTTGGGGGGGTTGGGAGGGGGAGAGAGAAAGAGATAGAGAAACATCAGTGTGTGAGAAATAAATCAATCAGTTGCCTCTTACATGCCCCCAACTGGGGACCTGGCCCACAATGCAGGCATGTGCCCTGACTGGGAATTGAATCAGCAACCTTAAGGTTTGCAGGTTGGCACTCAATCCACTGAGCCACACCAGCCAGGGCAAATTTTGTTATTTCTTTTTTTTTTTTTAAGTATATTTTATTGATTATATTGTTACAGTAGTCCCAATTATTTTCCCCTTTGCTCCCCTCCGGCCAGTATCCCCCTTCCCTGAGCAATCCCACTTCCCTAGTTCATGTCCATGGGTTGTGCATATAAATTCGTTGGCTTCACCCTTTCCTATATTATTCTTAACTTCCCCCTGTCTATTTTGTACCTACCAATTATGCTTCTTAATCTCTGCACCATTTCCCCATTTCTTCCCCTTCTCCTTCTCAGCTGATAACCCCTCCAAATGGTCCCCATACCTATGATTCTGTTCCTATTCTAGTTTGCTTAGTTGGATTTTGTTTTTATTTTTTAGATTCAGTTGTTGATAGTTGTGAGTTTGTTGTCATTTTAGTGTTCATAGTTTTGATCTTCTTTTTCTTAAAGAACTCCCTTTAACATTTCATATAATAATGGCTTGCTGATGATGAACTCTTAGCTTTACCTTGTCTGGGAAGCACTTCATCTGCCCTTCCATTATAAACTATAGCTTTTCTGGATAGAGTAATCTTGGTTGTTTGTTATTTCTTAATGACTTTGGTTATTGTAATATTTTGGCGGTTTTTTAAAATGGGAACTATATGAGAATTTATAGATAAATGGAATTAAAGATTAACATGTATGATACTTCAAGATTATTTTCAGAAGTAATAAATTATATAGCCCTTACCAAAACTGAAAGCAAGTTTAAAAAAGTAAAAAGCAAAATAATTTAGACATGGGGACTGAATTATAATAATGTCTAAATGCAATATTCTCATTGTAAACTTATGCTTTATTTTTAATTTCATAATTATTTTTATATTTTTGTATATATCAAATCTGAATTTTTACAAAACAGACTTGAACATGATTCTACTGATTGTTGAATAAATGAATAGATGGATACATCCATACTGACAATTTTTCCTGATGTAAAGATCTCTGTCTCTAACTTTATTTTAAAATTTGAATCTTTTTTACATTCAGGAGAAGTGTTACAAATGGAAGATGACCTGGTGATCTCATTTCAGTTAATGCTATGTGTCCTCGACTACTTTATCAAACTTTCACCTCCTGCATTGCTCAAAGAACCATATAGTAAGTATTTTCAATATTCAGTGCTCCTTATACTTCACTCAGCAGTTGCTTATTGAATGTCTAATGTGTCCAAAAAGTGGTTTTAGAGACTAGGGTATGATAATAAATAAATCAGACATGGAGTCTGTCCTCAAGTCATTAATAAGTTATAGAAGGAAGGATTAAGACAAGTAAGCAAAGAGTATATGGTAGAAAGTGGCCTGGGCTAAAATACCAACAAATGCTACAGAAGTTCAGAAGATGAGAAACTTTTCCCAGTGGGGAAGAGCAAGGAAGACCATATAAAAGAGGTGATATTTGAATGGAATAAAAAGAGTAGTTAGGATTTGAGTGTTGTGGTAACTTGGAGGGAGGGCATTTCCAGTAAAGAGAAAATCAAGAGCCAAGGCACAGATATGATTGAAACTGCATGGGAAAGTGGTTCATTCTGCAGGAACAAATTAAATTTTTATCACTGGATGCTATAATGATTATGTGACTAATTTTTGTGTGTGTATGAACCGTGTTTATTTTATTTTGGTGAGTGATGAGATTGGAAATGTATTATAAGTAAGAGTAGCTACTGCTAAAATAATTAGATATCATTAAAGAAAGATGAGCATATTGCTCTCAGAATGGAATTGTTTGCTCTGGTGGCATCATGAGTAGGATTTCAATATCAATTATTGTACTACAGAAAAATGTAAACTTAGACTAAACTGATTCCTTGGCTCCAAAAATGGTGAAAGTATTGGGTTGGCCAAAAAGCCTGTTTAGTTTTTTCTGTAAAAAGAAAAAATGACATTTTTCATTTTCACAAATAACTATTGATTTGAATGTTTTGAGTATGTCAGTTATCTCCTACTTTTGGCCTCTAGTGGGCAGAGGCCAGGGGTTCTGCTAAACATCTTCCAGTGCATAAGGCAGCCCCACAGCAAAGAATTACTTGGCCAAAATGTCAATAGTGCCAAGAAACTTTGCAAACCACTTTTGATACTTTTGATCAGTCACAGCACCTTCTCCATACACTTCAAAATTCCTTTTCTGTGATTCAGTTGTGTTTTTCCCTTTCTTGAAATAATGAAGAATAATATGCTGAAAATGTTGCATATCTTCTTCCATATTCAATATTAAAATGGCTGCACAAAATTTCATCAATTTTGATTTTTTTTTTTAACGCATGCTGATATGACAGCTATCACGACACAATCTAACAGAATTGTTTCTAATTAAGTTAAAGACAACTAAGCACTACTAGAACCATCATACAGAAAAAACTAAATGAACTTTTCGGCCAACCCGTATTAATAATACTAAAAGTAATGTACGACAGATCAAAACATGAAAGCATCAAAGTGTTAAGTGGCTGAAAGCTGAAGCCTAATTAATTTTTGTGAACAATAACTTCATGGAAAAATGAAATCTGGAACAGAATTTTGAAAAATTGTTGAACATGGGTTGACAGAAAAGGCAGTCATTTAGCAGAAACCACATGCAAAACAGAGGGAGAAAAATAGAATACAATATATTTCAAAATTTT
The DNA here is from genome assembly GCF_987537825.1 of Furipterus horrens. NCBI lineage: Eukaryota > Metazoa > Chordata > Mammalia > Chiroptera > Furipteridae > Furipterus > Furipterus horrens. Next base: position 49,551,716 of record NW_028327182.1, read on the forward strand.
ATGAATTAAAAAAAATTCTTTATATGCTTTTTCCTCAACATTTTCAATGTTACAGTGTTAATAAGTTCATATAGGATGTTACTTTAGGTTCATAGGCTTTGTTCTTTTGGATAATTGCAATGTACATTTAATTCTCTAAGTGCTGTGTTAAAAAGAAACCAGGATGAGGTCCTGAACTGACTATGATGCACTTTTAATTACCTTTTTATTATGGAGAATTTCAAATGAATGCAAAAACAGATAGTAGTATAATACTCCTTTATGTGTTTATCACCTGTCTTCAACATATAACTTACGGTCAACCTGCAACCCCATCCTACTGTCCAGTTCTATCAGTTATTTTATTTTGAAGCATCCTTTTGCATACTGTTTTATCCTTGTAAATTTTAGTATGTACCTTTCTAAAAGATAGTCTTTTTAAAAAACATAATGACAGTACCATTATATCACACCTAAAAATCAATTAATAGTGATTCCTTAATACCATTAAATATTTAGTAAGTTCGTATTTTTGGTTGTCTTATAAAAGTAATTAATATTTTTTTACAGTTTGGCTAAATGAGAATCTAAATGAGATCTGTACTTTGTAATTTTTGATATGTTTTTAAGAGTTTTAAAAAAGTTCCTCTATCTTTCTTTTCTTTTTCATTGCAATTTATTTATTAAATAATCAAGGTGGTTTGTCCTGTTATGTTTCTTATGGTTTAATTTTTCACTGATTGCATCCTCTGATATAGTTTAACATGTTCTTCTATCCTCTCAATTTCTTGTAAATTATTGGTTGGTCCTGTAGTCATCTACAGTCTCTTTAATAGCTGAATCCATGTTCATTTTGAATTGGAAATGCTCAGAATAATCCTGGGGACTTTTTAGAAAGCACAGTTTATCATCATATTATTATATCTATATACTTATCTTTTAAAAACATCTTAATTTACTATGGTATTTGTGAAAAAAATTAAAATTTACTTATTTTTATACTGTCTTGAAGACAAATCCATAAACACCAACTTATTATTTTTAAGACACTTTAAAAAATAGAAAATATTTTCCCCCTTGTAGACTGAGTAGAATAATTTAGAATTACTTTATAACTTTGGTGTTTTCCTTGCCTTCATATTTGGTTTTAAGTATTTTACTGTTTCTTTTTGGACTAGCTGGGGATAAAAGAACATAGGGGGATGACAAAAACTATTATCAGTATATAACTTAAAATAGACAGAACTGTTAGCCTTTAAGTGAAACGTAATAATTAAAAGTAGCATAATATTACAGGTTTTTATGACCTTCCTAGTTATAATTAAAATATTTCATTATTTTTTACAGTGAAATTTGCATTTGTTCTTATCTAATTTACCATTTTTACAGAAACAGCTGTAATACCTATTAATGGTTCACCTCGAACACCAAGGCGAGGCCAGAACAGGAGTGCACGGATAGCAAAACAACTAGAAAACGATACAAAAATTATTGAAGTTCTCTGTAAAGAACATGAATGTAATATAGATGAGGTAATTTAACTTCATGATTTCTTTAAAATAGTTAAAGTAGATTTAGATATAAGTTCTTTCTGTGTATACCTTTTTGTAATTTTTTTGTAATTAGTAACCCTTTTTCAATAGCAAAATGTTGTTTTTTTTAACTTAATTTTCATACTCATTTACTTTGATTTTAAAGAGATCAGCTGGAAGGAGAAAGGGGGAGAATGGGGGGAAAGGTGCCAGGATTAAAAAGCATAATTGATATGTGCAATATAGACAGGTGGATGTTAAGAATAGTATGGGAAATGGAGAAGCTAGATAACTTACATGCACAACCCATAGACATGAACTAAGGGAGAGGATTGCTGGAAGGAAAGGGGTTACAGAGAGGAGGGAGGCAAAGGGGGGAAAATTGGGACAACTGTAATAACATAATCAATAAAATATACTTAAAAAATAGAGTATCTCCTTCACTCTGGAATTATCGATATGTGAACTGTTAAGGCAGCAGTTTTCAAATGTATTTGTTCTTTGATTGCTCTGTGATTACTGATACCCATAATGTTTAAAATACTCTGCTATAAAAGCCCTAGTGTTTTTGGTTTAGTGATAAGTAATATCAGCATTAAATTTCTGTTCAGTCTCCTGTAATTACTGTCTTTCTAGATATTACATCAGATATTAATGACTGATAAAGAATACATATAAATGCCCAGCAATTGCTTATCTTGTTCACAGAATCTGGACTGTTGGAATTAGAAGGATTCTTACAAATAATATACTCTATTTTCTTTTAATAATGAGTAAACAGGCTTCTGGAGACTGATAGCTAATTACTTAGCAGCCTAGACTTTGGGACATCTGCTACCAGTGCTCCTGTCACTATACTATGCTCTTTCTCTCATAGATTATTATTTTGCCCACAATTCACTACCAAGAGATAGCTGTATGAAACGTTGTACTTATTGAAATTTCTCTGTGAACTCTGGGAAGAAAAGGGGTATTTTCTCAAAAATCTAGTTTAAAAAGTGTTGGAATGATTTATCAAGATGTCAGGCTTTTAGCACTGTGACTTTTGTTAATTTCAACAAATACATAGATATAGACATATAGGTATGATGTATCAACTTTCTATATGTATTTACTTTTCTAGAATCACAGATTATCTTTGCTAATAAGCTGACAAATGTAGTTGAAATATTTTATTTTACTCCGGTCTATTACTTAGTCAGTTTTCTATTTCCTGGTTCTTGATTCTCTGAATTTCAGAACTACTTATAAAATTTTCATTTCAAAAATCAGGAATAAATAATTTTATTTTTATTTTTAATTTTTACTTTTTAATATAATTTAGAATTATTATAGTAATGCTTTAAAAAGTATAGGTGATTAAAAGCTTTGCCGACAATTGCCATTAATTAATTGACAATTGATTATTTATATGGCATTTATTGGTTAGTTACATTTATGTTTATATAATTATTGGCTAGTCGTACTAACTGATTAACTAGAACTACCTACCTTATAAATATTCTAGTTAACTGGGAATTAATTAGAAAACAAACAGGTAAGTAACAGAAGCTTAATTCTTATAACTTATTTATGAAGTAGAAGATAGGAACTGATATTAAATTATTTCTCCCTTAGTAAATGTGGATTCCAAAGTTGTAAAAGGAGGTTAAATGAAAGGCAGTAAGTTGTTTAAAATTCCACAGCGTATTGCAAGTGTAGCATAGCCAGGAATATAACTCCAGGTTTTCTGAGTATAGTCTTTATTTTCCATGTTAAATGTAGGATACTTTTCCATGATTGCATACTTCCACAAAACATTTTATTTTAGTTTTGAATTCAGTTATTGGGTATTATCTTTGTGTGTGAAATTATTTTGTTACAAAAGCAGGTTATTTTCCTAAATTTATGCTCAAACAATTGACTCGATATTCCCTAAGCTGTAGACTAGATGATGTGTGTGAAGTGGCCTAACATGCTTTGGGGAGAAATCAGAGACAGTGCAGAAAAGTTGAGTCTTGGCTTTTATGGTAGGCATATTGGGTTTAACTGAAACATATGGGGAATGAGTCATTGAATAATCATATCTCTCAGAGGTTTTGCCTTATTTCACTGTCTTTTCTGTATTAATGGAAAAATGGTGAGTATTTAAAGAGTCCCAATAGCCTACCTAATAATGGTAAATGTATAATTAATGCTTTATATTTTAATTTAGCCCTGGCTGGTTTGACTCAGTGGATTGAGCGTCAGCCTGCGAGCTAAGTGTCACTGGTTCGATCTTCCAGTCAGGGCACATCAGAGAAGGAAAACTCTGATTCCAAAAAACCTCCGCTGCCTTGCGGCATACCTCTTCAGGGGAAAGGCTAAGGGAGTAAACCCCGACAGAAAATCCGGAGCCGGAGTCCCTAAGGCGGTTTGACGTTGTAGTCAACACCGGCAACTCCTGCGGCGCACCTGAAACCAAGCTGTATTGACTCCGTCTTTCCCTTGGACCCTTCAGCTGCGAAGAGAGGGGGGGTCTGCTGCATGGGCAACAGCAGACCCTCCATATCACCCTGCCCAGGCTCTGTAGCTTCAGCTTCACTGGAGAGGACACTCCAGCGTCATCGCAAGATGTCGATTCAACACGGGAGGAGACAGATACCGTGTCACTCCCGAGTCGGACTGCACAGCCATTCTCGGCGGTGCAGATAGACTCTTAAGAAGCTACACCATCGTCTCTCGAGACGGACGGCTGCCGATTCGATTCGATTGGGTTTAAATTCCATCTTTGCTACTTCCTACCTGTGTAACTTCGGTCAAATTGCTTAATTTTTTTGAGCCTCCCATCTTTTCATCATTTGTTAAATGTAAAATATTGAAGTTGCATTCCAATTAATTTTCTTCTTATAAATCCCATTACATTAAAAGTTCCCAACTACACCTCCATTTTAAGACTTAAAATCTACTTCACATAATTTTAAAGTATATTTTGTTGATTATGTTGTTACAGTAGTCCCAATTTTTCCCTTTGCTCCCCTCTGCCCAGTACCCCCAATCCATCCAGCAATCCACCCCCTCCCCCTAGTTCATGTCAATGGGTTGTGCATGTAAGTTCTTTGGCTTCACCCTTTCCTATATTATTCTTAACTTCCCCCTGTCTATTTTGTACCAACCAATTATGCTTCTTAGTCCCTGCACCATTTCCCATTTCTCCTCCTTTCCCCTCCCAGCTGATAACCCTCCAAATGATCCCCATACTTAACGATTCTGTTCCTATTCTGATTTGCTTAGTTGGATTTTGTCTTTATTTTTTAGATTCAGTTGTTGATAGTTGTGAGTTTGTTGTCATTTTAATGTTCATAGTTTTAATCTTCTTTTTTATAAGTAAGTTTTTTTGACATTTCATATAATAATGGCTTTGTGATGATGAACTCCTTTAGCTTCCCTTGTCTGGGAAGCACTTCATTTGCCCTTCCATTCTAAACAATAGCTTTTCTGGATAGAGTAATCTTGGTTGTAGGTCCTTGCTTTTCATCACGTTGAATACAGTATTGCCTCACTTATCACAGGTGTTACGTTCCAGACTCCCCTGCGAAGAAGGAACCTTACATTTATTCTACACTCTTAAACCTACATAACTTTAACAACATATGTATACAGTACCGCAAAATCCATGATATAGTGAGAAATCCGCGATAAATAATTAAATATAATATTTTTAAAAATCCCGTGGTACAGTGAAGCCGTGATAAGTGAACCGCGATATAGCGAGGGACTATTGTACTCCTTTTCAGTCTCCTCTCACCTGCAAAGTTTCTTTTGATAAATCAGCTGATAGGCACCTCTTTGTAGGTAATTCTCTGCTTTTCTCTTGCTGCTTTTAGGATTCTCTCTTTATCTTTCACCTTTGGCTTTTTAATCATGATATATCTTGATGTGGTCCCCTCTGGGTTCAGCTCACCCAGGACTCTCTGTGCTTCCTGGACTTGTATGTCTATTTCCTTTGCAAAATTTGGGAATTTTTCCTCTGTTATTTTTCCACATATGTTTTCAATTTCCTGCTCTTCCTCTTCTCCTTCTGGCACCCCTATGATTTGGATTTTGGCACGTTTAAAGTTGTCCCAGAGGTTCCTAAGCCTCTCCTCATTTTTTCAATTCTTATGTCCTCATTCTGTTCTGGTTGGCTATTTTGTTCTTCTTTATGTTCCAAATCATTTATTTGAACCCCAGCTTCCTTCCTTTCACCATTGGTTCTGTGTGGATTTTCCTTCATTTCATTTAGCATAGCCTTCATTTCTTCCCTTATGTGTTTGCCATACTTAAGTATATCTGTCAAGCCTGTGAGTATCTTTATCCCCAGTGTTTTGAACTCAACATCAGTTAGGTTGGCCATCTTCTTGTCACTTAGTTCTCCCTCTGGAACCTTGATCCATTTTCCCTTTTGGACCATACCTCTGTGTCTCCTCATCTTGACAGGTTCCTGTGTTTGTTTGCCTCTGTGTCTTAGGTAGAGCTGTCACACCTGTTATGTTGTAAGGGGTGGAGCCTTAGGTATTCATCAGTATGAGTGACCCATTTCACCACGTTGTGGTGCTGTATATGGGGGAGGGGTCTGAGAGGGAACAATGCTGCTTGTTCAGCATCTGCCCCTTTTCCAGGCACTTCTCTCAGTTCTGTATGGGACTGGCTGTCATTCCCAGAGTGGGTGGGCCCACAGATGTTCTAGGACCGTGGTGGCATTTTAAACCGGCAGACTCTACTGAGAGCGTGACAGTTTCTTCCTCCGCCCCAACCCCCACTGGTTTGCACGGTCAGAAGCAATGATGCTTTATTTTCCCTGGCACTGGGACTGTGAGCTGTGCGTTTGGTCAGGTGCTGGGAGCACTCCCCAGATGTCCCTCTCTACTTTTTAAAATGTGTGACTGCTTTCCACTGGCCTGCTGCTGCCACCAGCACTCTGCATCCTCTCTGCCCCAGCTCTGCCCCTCCTACCTGTCTGAATGAGTATTTTTTCTTTATACCTTTGTTTGTTGGGCTTCCATGCAGTTTGATTTTCTGGAACTTTGGTCACCTCTAGTTTTGAGATAGCTGTATTCCTTCTTAGTTGTGGAGGGAGATGCAGCGTGTCTGTCTAGGCCTCCCTCCATCTTGGCTTAACTCTGCTTCACATAATTTTTAAAGTAAATATGTAGTTTAATTAATTATAAATAAGTCACACTAGGTTGAATGTAAGTCATTGATCAAATTGTCAGTATTTTTATTCTAGTGTTAAGAGTGATGGAGGTTAATTTTTAAAATTTTAATGGTCATGTAACTTTATCTTTTTTCAGGTGAAAAATGTTTATTTCAAAAATTTTATACCCTTTATGAATTCTCTTGGAATTGTAGCTTCTAATGGACTTCCAGAGGTAATCTGAAAGAAAACTTAATAAAATGTTAATGTGTTTTGGGACTTTTGTGAGGGGGGAATAGTTATTTAATTTTCTTAAGATATTTCACTGTATATTAAATACTTTTTGCTCAGGAAGAGGAATCTAAGTAGAATTGTGGTGAATCAACTTTACATAGTAACAAAAAACCTTTTGAATATGTACTCAAATGTATAAATAAGCGGTATTTTGTAATTTACACTAGAAATTGATTTGTACTGAAATTTTTCAAAAATTTAAGTTGAGGCATTTGAATTTCTAAATTCCATTAAATATTTAAATATAACTAGTTCTCATTTGGGCAGCACATAACATTAAATATTTAAACTAAATATGCACAATCACATTTGACTCTAATTTGCTTTGTTGCACATCCTCATGCATAATATCCCTGATTAATGCCATTGACTTTATTGGCATTACTATATTACAGAGCATCTTGTTTGAGAATTTTAAAAAACTGGTTAATTGAAAATAAATTCAGTTGAAATGACTGTGATTTTATTGCAGAATTTTTTTACCTCAGTAGTATACCATTCATTCGTTTCTTTTCACATTTTGCCTTAAATGTTTTGCTCCTCAATGGAAACAGGACAACTGAAAACTTATGTGGTAAGGTAAAATATGTGGAGAAAAGGATGCTTTAGGTAAATAATGAAGAACAAGTAATCAGTGATAAAGCAGTGTTTTAGAAGCAGTTGGTATTAGTCATTAAGACCAAAAGGTGTGAATTTAGATAGCTGAACTTCTGATTCTGTGACCTGAATTGGTAGCTAGTCTTTGAATTAATTAATCTATTCATTCAACAACTGTTTATTGAGCGTATAATATATTCCAGGCATTGTGCTAGATGTCATCACTACAGAGATTTAACTCATAGTTGTTAAGATTCTAGTGAGACACAGACAAAGAGAACATGACAGGTGTCTGTAAAAGTCTGATAGAGGTATACACAGTATTGTGATATCATAGAGGAGAGCGCCTAATCCAAAGTAGGGCACATACGTTTTGTGGAAAATTGTTTGGAGGTGATTATTTCTGAACTGAGTAAGCTTTATGAAACATGGCGTTCCTGAGGGCTGGAAATTAAAGATTCAAAGGCACAGTGATATGGGACAGTTTGATCTGTTCATTGAACTTCAGCTAGGTAAGATTGGGTTTCAGAGCAGAAGAGTCATAAGATAGGGTACTAGAAAGGCAAACGGGCCAAATGTTGTGTTACTGCATGTTGTTATTAAAAAATATGCTGTTCACAACTCTAAAGAATGCTGAACACTTGTAGTAATTTTTCTTCTCCTAGAAAGGATCACAGCTTTAATAGAAATCTTAAGATAAACTTAACATTTTTCCCAATATTTTGCATATAGTACCAATAGCTCCTAATCAATCAATGATTGATAATTAGTGCTTCACTAAGCTAGGGCAGTAGCAGTTATTAACTTAAACATGAATACTGTTCTACCTAAAAAATTTATGGAGATAAACAAAAAGTTTACATTTAACTGGATTTCTTTTTCCTTTTGGAATGCAGTTTTTATACTCGTAGTTTGGAAACAGTTTTGCTTTAAAAGTCACAGCAGAAAGCATGCCAAATAGTTGTCTATTGCTCTTGGTTTTCTAATTATTATTCAAAATTATGAAGCATAACTCATAAAAGAATTGCAAGTTCTAGCAATTAGAAAAGTGTCTAAGACTAGGAATAAGTCATGCAAATGTGTTAATTAGGCTAATTAATTGAGCTAATGCTATTTCCTGAGTGCTTAACAGAAGGAAGTTAGAATGAACTAAAAGAGGATTTGTTAATATATTTGAAAAATATTTTATATGATAAGCGTAGAAGATTAAAAATGAAAAATGTATGGGATGTTTGGAGGATCTTGGCACTTAAGTGGTTATAATAATGGCTATTTTTAGGTTGCATAAAATAGGATTAAAATTAGAGTTGAAAATATGCAATTTTCTTTTTACTTGCACATATGCCTTATTTATATTGCATGTGATCTCAGTGTGTTGTAAAATTAAGGGTATACTGTACAAAAAATTATTTAATTAAATCGTATTTCTGTATACTGAGATGTAATGACATGAAGGGGTAATCATCAGTATTTTTTTCTTTTGAGGTGGAAAGTCTCTCTAAACAATATGAAGAAATTTACCTTAAAAACAAAGATCTAGATGCAAGATTATTTCTGGATCATGATAAAACTCTTCAGGCTGATCCTACAGACAGGTATCATACATGGTATATGTTTGTTTATATGCTTTTGCTATAGGTCAGTTTTGATAGAGGTAGGTTAAATAGGTTTTTATTTAACTTAGTGACCATTAATTATCTTTTATAATAATTCAGATGATTTTAAGAAAGCTATTAATAAGATAAACCATTCTAAGTATATAATTTATTAACAAATAGAAATTTTTATGATACGGTGCCTTTACATTGATTGTAAATCTATTCTTTTTGTTAAAACAGGGGAAAATATTCATTGTATTGTCTACATGAACATTAGTTTGGCTCCTAGTATGCACAGGCTTGTGTTAATTTTTAATATCTTCTTTAATTTCTTTCTAACCAAGTCAAAGCAGAGAATATATCTTTTATTTCCTTCATGCTTTCGGAATGTAGTTTAATTTTCACTTTATCTTACTAAGTCTTTGTTTTCTTATCTGTAAAATATAAGCATTTACTCTAGAGTTACATGTATACTTTGTATACTTTGTACTATATATACATACATATTGATAAGAGTACTTTGTAAATTGTAAACTGATAGAATAACGCTAGCTGCTTAATTCCCAGTTCAACTTATTGGGTTGAATATTTTTTCACAGAAGTAGGATACGATAAATTTGTATACATAAGAAAGCAATCAAACCTGAGTTAGAGAAGTGGAAAGCGAAGATGTTCATAGCCAACTGAACATATGATTCTTTTTATTTTTTAAACTGAAAAAAAATGTTCACCTACTCCTCTCCATTTCTTCTGGTGACTACCAATCTATTCTCTGTACCTAAGAGTTTGGATTTTTTTTTTTTTTTTTTCAGAATACTACATATAAGAGAGGTCATACCTTGTTTGCCTTTTTCTTTCTGACTTACTTCATTTAACATATGCTTTTGAGGTTGCAATGGCAAGATTGCATTCTTTTCATGGCTGACTAATAATCCATTGTATTATATATTTATTATATATATATATATATTACAGGGTGAGGCAAAAGTAGGTTTACAGTTGTTAGTATGTGAAACACAGTTTATTCTAGTATTATTATTTATTAGTTATTGTGTTATTTTCCACCTGAACAACTGTAAACCTACTTTTGTCCCACCCTGTGTATATATGTATATGTGTGTGTGTGTATGTGTGTGTGTATTATGTACGTGTGTGTATATACGTATATATATATATATAACAATTTATCATTCATCCATCAGTGGATATTTAATGTTTCCATATCTTGTAAATAATACTACAGTGAACATGGGGCACAGGTATCTTTTCAATAAATACCTTGTAGTGGAATTGCTGTATCATGTGGTAGTTCAATTTTCAATTTTATGAGGAGCTTCCATACCGTTTTCCATAGTGGCTGCAATGTACATTTCCACCAATAGTGTACAAATATTCCTTTTTCTCTACATCATAGGCATTTCTTATTATTCTTGTCTTTTTGATAATAGTCATTCTAACTGGTATGAGGTGATAACTCACTGTGGTTTTGATTTGCATTTCCCTGAAGACTAATGATGTTCAATATCATTTCATGTACCTGTTGGCTATCTGTACAATTTTTTTGGGAAAATATTTATTCATATCCACTCATTTTTCAATTTGATTATGTTTTTGCTATTGAGTTCTTTATGTATTTTGAATATTAACCCTTTGAGATATTATTTGAAAATATTTTCTCTTGTTTAGTAGGTTGCCTTTTTTCATTTTGTTGATGGCTTCCCTTGCTGTGCAGAAGCTTTTTAGTTCGATGTACTCCTCCTTGTTTTTTATTGCTTTGTTGCCTTTGCTTTTGGTGTCAGATTAAAAATACCTCCAACATCGATGTCAAAGAGCTTATTACCACCTCTGTTTTTTTCAAGGTGTTTTATGGTTTCAGGTCTTAACATTCAAGTCTTAGTTCCATTTTGAGTTAACTTTTGTATATGATGTATGATAGGATCAAGTTTTATTCCTTTGTATATGACTGTTTACTTTTATCACCATCTTCTATTGAAGAGATTGTCCTTTTCCTATTCTAAATTCTTGGTTTCTTGTCATAAATTAATTAATGATATATGCATGGGTTTATTTTGGGGCTCTCTATTCTGTTTCATTGATCTCTGTGTCTTTTTCCCAATTCTATACAATTTTCATTACTATAGCTTTATTTTTTTCTTCGTATTTATTTTTGACACTATGATCGATGTCCCCCTGCCTGTACTTTTCCTGCCATCCAGCCCCCTTCCTCCTTCCCTCTGGCCATTACCACACTGCTTTCTATAGTTTTTTTGTGTAGTTTGAAATCAGGAAATATGATGGCTCCAGCTTTGTTCTTTTTTTTCAAGATTGCTTTGGCTATTCGGGTTCTTCTCTGTTTCCATACAAATTTTAGTATTGTTTATTCTATTTTTTTGCAAAATGCCATTGGAGTCTAGATAGGGATTGCATTGAATTTGTATATTGCTCTGAGTACTATGGACATTTTAACATTATTCATTCTTTCAATCCATGAGCATTGAATATCTTTCCATTTATTTGTGTTTTCCTTCGGTTTTCTTTTTTTTAATCAGTGTCATACTTTTCAGTGTACAGGACTTTCACCTCCTTGGTTAAATTTATTACTAGGTATGCATTTATTTTTGATGCAATTGAAAATGGCATCATTTTCTTAATTTCTCTTTATTATAGTTTGTTATTAGTGTATAGAAAAACAACTGACTTTTGTATATTGATATTGTATCCTGCAACTTTACTGAATTTTGTTTTATTCTAGCAATTTTTTTGTGGAGTCTTTTGGGGTTTCTATATATAATATCATTTCATCTGCAAATAGTAACAATTTTTCTTTTTCCTCCAATTTGCATGCCTTTTTAAAAATTGTCTAATTGCACTGGCTAGGATTTTCAATACTCTGTTGAGTAAAAGTTGGCTAGAGTGGTTATTCTTGTCTTCTTGATCATAGGGAAAGCTTTCAGCTTTTCACCATTGAGTATGATGATGGCTATGGTTTGTCATGTATGACCTTTATTATGTTGACATACAACCCCTCTGTGTTTGCTCTGTTGAAAGTTATTACTATAAATGGATGTTGAGTTTTGTTAAATACTTTTCTGCATCTTTTGAGATGATCATATGATTTTTATCTTTTATTGTGTTAATGTGGTATATCACATTGACTGATTTGTGGATGTTGAAGCATCCTTGCATCGCTGGAATAAATCCCTCTTGATCATGGTATTCTTTTAATGTATTATTGAATTTGACTTGATAATATTTTGTTGAGGTTTTTTCATCTGTGTTTATCAGAGATATTGGCCTATAATTATTTTTTTGGTATCAGGGTAATGCTGGCCTCATAAAGTGGATTGGGAAGAGTTCACTCTTCCTGTTTTATTTGGAAGAGTTAGAAAAGGATTAGTATTAATTACTCTTTAAATGTTTCATGTAATTTGCCAGTGAAGTTGTCTGGTCCTGGACTTTTGTTTGTTGGAATCTTTTTAATTACTGATTTAATCTCCTTGCTAGTAATAGATCTATCCTGATTTTTTATTTCTTCATGATTAAGTCTTGGAAGGTTGTATAATTTTAAGAATTTATCCATTTCTTCTGGGTTATCCAGTTTTGATGTGGTCTTACGATTTATTTGTTTTTTTGCGATATCAGTTGTAACATCTCCTCTTTTATTTCTGAGATAAAGATTGTTTGCTTAATTACAAAAATTTTTGAATGACCAAAAGTATTGGTAATACTACTTTACATATTTGTGTTCTCTCTCTCTCTCTCTTTTTTTTTTTTTTTTTTTTTTTTTGGTTAAGTCTGGCTAAAGGTTTGTTAATTTAGTGTATCTTTTTAAAGAACCAGCTCTTAATTTTATCAATCTTTTCTATTGTCTTTTAATCCCTATTTTATTGATTTCTTCTTTGATCTTTGTGATTCAGTTCCTTTTACTATCTTTGGGCTTTATTTGTTCTTCTTTTTCTAGTTCCTTGAGCTGTGAGGTTAGGTTGTTCATTTGAGACTTTTCATTTTACATGAAGTAGGCATTTTTAGCTATGAACTTTCATCTTAGAACTGCTTTTGTTGTAATCCATAATATTTGGTATTTTACATTTTCATTTTTGTTTTTCTCAAGGTATTTGTATCTTTTGATTTTTCTTTGACCCATTTATTGTTCAGTAACAATTGTTTAATCTCCACATAGTTGTGAATTTTTCAGTTTTCTTCATGTAATTAATATTGAGTTTTATACTGTTGTGGTCAGAAAAGAAGCTTGGTATGATTTTAATCTCTTAAATTTATTGTAACTTGTTTTGTGACCTTTAATATGTGATCTATCTTAGAAAATGTTCAGTGTGCACTTGAGAAGAATGTTCATGCTGTTGCTTTGGATGGAATGTTGTTCGAATATCTGTTAACTCCATCTAGTCGAATGTGTCAATTAAGGCCAATGTCTCCTTATTGAGTTTTGGTCTGGATGATCTATCTATTGATGTCAGTGAGGTATTAGTGGGGTAATAGTAGGGAACTTTTCTACATCTACTGTATTGCTGTCTGTATTTTCTTTCAGGTCTGTTTATATTTACTTTATGTATTTAGGTGCTCTTACGTTGGGTGTATAATATTTTTAAATATTATAAATGTTTTTTCCTGTAATTGGATTGACCCCTTTATCATTATGTAACATGTTTTGTTTTTTTTTTGTCTCTGAGATAGAAACTTAAAGTGAATTGTCCTGTTTATCAACTAATTTGTCTTACCTAAATGAATATAATTTTTTAAATGAGCACCCAGAGAAAATTGTTGAAATACAATTGTCCCTTGAACAATTCAGGGTTAGGGGTGCCAACTAACTGTGTAAAATTTTTGTATATCTTAAGCTGGTCCAATGCATATGCGGATTCCAGACCGTGTGTTGAAAATACAGTTGTTTAAACAACACAGGTTTGAACTGGGTGGGTCCATGGTAGAAGGAAACAATTCACATTATTCAAGAGTTAACTGTAATTGGTTTACTCAAGAGAGTGATTGCTGTCTTTTTTAGCTTTTCACCTGCTGTTACTTTCTTGGTTCATTTTTTAAAAGACTTTATTTATTTATTTTTAGAGAGAAGGGAAGGGAAGGAGATAGAGAAGGAGAGAAACACCAAAGTGCAAGAGAAACATCTCTATCAGTTGCCTCTTGCACACCCTCAACCGGGAACAGGCCCGAACCCAGGCATGTGCCCTGACTGGGAATTGAACAGGGTACCTTTCAGTTTGCAGGACGATGCTCATTCCATTGAGCCACACCAGCCAGGGCTTGGTTCATTTTTTAAAAAGTTAATACAAAAGTATATTTTCTTGAATTGTTGTGTAGAGTCCTAAAGTAAGAATGGTTGAGAGTAATTACAAAAAATTTTGAATCACCATAAGTATGGTTAATATGTCTTTAACATGAACCATTTTTATAAATAACTGAAAAACTATGTAATTTGGAAGTTAAACACAAGTAAAATACTTCTAATTTTTTTTTTTTAAGTCAAGGTAAATTTTTTGAAAGGCATAATGATTGAAAAACTTGAGCTTTGATATTTTTTGATATTGACAACTTGATTAATAACACCATTGAACATCTAACTTTGTAGAGAAAACATCTAACTTTCACTTTCAAAAAATTCTTAGTGATTGGCGTACCTGTTTGTCATAAACTTAGTGGAAAGAAAATCAACTTAAAAACAATAGTGAAAAATCAATTTTATTTATGCAGCTTTTGGGTTATCTCTTTCTGATCACTTCTATTATAGATTTATCATTTTGTATGATGTTATAAGGCAACAGAAGGTATTATATACTGCTTTTTTTGACTCATAAAACACAAAATGTAAATTTTCAGTCTGAATGACTTTGCCTTTCATTATTTAGTTTTGAAATGCAGAGAACACCACAAAGAAGTAACCCTGATGAAGAGATAAATGTGATTCTTCCCCAGACTCCAGTTAGGTATGAATTTTCTTCTTTCCATTGTTATTATAATTGTTTATTCAGTGCTTTGTTGGGCTGTGGGTTTGTTTATTTCATTATATATTTGTATATACATGCTACAAATTGAGTATATCAACTGCTCTTTCTGTACCAGGTATTTTGCTAATTGCTGAGGATATGAACATTAAACCTAGTTCTGTCTGTCATTAAGGAATATAACCTAGAATGGGAATGTGTTCCATCTTAGTAAACAAAAAAGTAACAAACAAAAAAAGCCTTGCCATTTGGTTTGCACAGTACATAGAATGATTAGAACTATTTTTAATGTTCTTATCCTCACTTACTTCCCACATCTAATCTGTTATCAAGTCCCTTTGAAATTATCCCTTAGCTATTTCTTGGGTCCATCTACTAGTCTCCATTTCTACTTTCACCACCTTGTCCCAGTTGGCTTTCACTTGGAATTTTTTTTTTTTTTTTTTGCAGTAACCTTACTATCTGTTCTCACAGTTCCTTTCTCTCCACCACCAAATCCATTCTTCAGAGAGCACCCAGAATAATATTCTAGAAGTGTAATTCAGATCTTGTTCACTCTGCCATTAAATCTTCTGATTGTTTCCTATTGCAATTAAAATACAATACAAATTTCTTAATAATGTCTATAAGACTTTATATGATCTAGCTTCTGTTACCTCTCCAACCTCATCTTGTTTTCCTCTTCTTTATGTATTAACCAGTTTGCTTACCTCTCCAACCTCTTCTTTTATGCTTGAAGACCTTCACACTTGCTTTTCCCTTTTCTTGAAACTTTTATTTCCATAAATTACCAACTGCTACTCTTCCTTTAGGTTCAGCACAAATAGTAATTTTTTAGAGATTTATTTCTCTGAAGTATTTTCTTTTATTCCTTCTCATAGCATTCTTTTTAATTTCTTCACAGTGTGTATCACAATTTGTAATTATAAAACCATTTGTGCATTTGCTTGTTTTTGCTAATACCCATAATAGCCTTTAGGTTATATACCACATGGACTGTCACTCTTTTGGTCAGGATGTAATAATTAGGACCAAGAATAATACTTGGTACATAGTAGGCAATCAAATGACTATATAGACATATACAAATAGATTTTTGTTATACAAAAATATAGTACTAGACTTAAGACAAGTTAATGATTGTCTCGATACCGCAAAGTTGCAGGTTCTATCCCTAATCAGGACACATAAAAGAATCAACCTATGAATGCATAAATAAGTAGAACAACAAATTGATGTTTCTTTCCTTCTCTGTCTCTTTCATTTCCCTCCTTTCTTTAAAAAAATCGATAGAAAAAGAAAAGTTAATGAGATGGCACAGAAGGGACTTTATGAAGTGATGTTTGGACTGAATTTTGAATATGTAAGGGTCTGTGTCATAGGATACTGGCATTTTAGTGGGTGGAACAACATATTCAAAGGGATGGAAGGAGGAAACAATTATATGAGTCTGGGCAACTATTAGCAGCTCTGTATTGATTGACTATAAAATGGGAAAATGACATGACAGGAGAGGAGGGTGGGAACTAGATTATGAAAGGTCTTTTTTATATGCCATACTCAAAAGTTTTGACTTTAGCTTGTGCACAATATAGTTTGTTGCTATAAATGGGTGTTAAACAGGGAAAAGGATAAAATCTGACTTGATTTTTGAAAATTTACATGGTATTAGTTTGTGAGGGGATGGAGGGTGAACATGATGAGAAATGCAGAGACTGTCAATCTGTTACAATGGCTCTTAACCAGGGGTACAAATTAGATTAACCTGAGGAGTTTTTTCAAAGTACATATGCCTAGACCCTACTACCATAGACATAGTGAGTCAAATCTCTGGACTTCTGTATTATACTGACTCATTTGAGAGATAGTGAAGATCTGAATCAAGAGATAGGCGGTGGGAATGAAGGAGCAAGAACAGGTTTGACAAATATTGATGAATTCATATTTAGAATATGATTCTTGAGGCCTTTATGGGATATGAAGAAGGTGTGTAGTAAATAGTAGGATGTTATAGATTTGGGAATAATCTGGGAGAGTTAAAGCCCTAAAAATAGATGAGGTTACCTCAAGTGAGGCTGTATAATGGCAAGAATATATGGCTAAGGGATGAAACAGAAAGAATGCTGCACTTAAGGACTAGATAGAAGTCAGGAATGAGAGGTGTGATTGGAAGTTCAGAGTGAAGGCAAAAAAGCCAAGGGAGGGGAGGGAGTTTCAAGAAGGAGCAAGTGTTTAAGAAAGCCAAGTATACTTCAAGGAAGTCAAGTATAAGAACAAATGAGAAAGATTTTTGGTTTATCAATTTGTAGCTTTACTCACTGGGGTTTAAGCAGATTACTGGATGCACAAGTTACAGAAGCAAAGTATTTGAAAGGTGAGGAAGTGCAGATTTCAGTTTAGAGATGCTTGACTGAGAACACTGAACACATTTTACTAAATAAATTTAAAGACCCTTTTATCCATAAATACTCTGCTGTTCATGACATCATTAAGTAGTGCCTACAGTAGCAATATATTGCTCCTCCAAAATTGGAACATAATTATGTACTATACCCCCATACATAAAATTAGATAGAATTAAAGATATCTTAAGATATTGACATAATTTTGTTTTAACAATGATGACTTCTAAAATTATGCTTTCTTCTTGAAGAAGTCTGTAGTCACTTGATTCTTTCCTTGAGTTGCTAAATAACTTGCTGCCTTTATTTGAAAAATTTTAGTATTTAATTGTAGTAATATTTTATTTAAAAGTTACATTTTGATGCCAGTATATAACATTTTGATGCCAGTATATATTTTTCCTCCATAAAATAATGTCATATTTTGACACTTAACGTTTGATTGATTTATAGTTTTATTAGTAAATAAGCATTTTAGTTCTTTAATTGTGAACATGTTGATTATGAACACATGCTTTCTTAAAGAGTTAAGTAAAATATAATTCTTTGCAAACAGTAGTACACTAAAGGTTTTATAACTTTTATTGTAGATAACTTTTTAAAGATAAAGGAGAGACAGTGAGTTTGAAGATATGTTTAACTACTGTGATAGATATATTTCATTTTTTTTCCTTCACTCTTAACACTTCTGTTTTTTCTCTAGGACTGTTATGAATACAATCCAACAATTAATGATGACCTTAAATTCAGCAAGTGATCAACCATCAGAAAATCTGATTTCCTATTTTAATGTAAGCCATTCATGAAACATTATTTATTGTAATATCTTGGTAAAGAAATTTGAAATGAACAGTTAAAATTTTGAGTATTTTTTAAATACCTATCTCCCAACCAAAATATAGTTGTCTATTACCTTATTTCTTGCTTTTTCAACCATTTATATTAGATATTTTTTAGTAGATAATACTAGTAGATAGCATTTTTCTTAGATTTCCTCATGTTCACTATTTGCTTTGCTCAGCATTCTTTCTTGCCAATTAGACCTCATTTCCGAGATCATTTTCCTTCTTCTTCAGACATATCTTTTATTTAGCTCTTTTAGTGACAGTTTAAGATGAACTTACAAGGTGTTTTAGAGTTTTACGTAGATTACAAATTGTCTCTCCCAGAGTGGGTATATTTTAAAGATCAGTTAAGTTTTTTTGTTTTTGTTTTTGTTTTTTTGCTCCTTTATTAAATCAGGTTTCTTCATTTCTAAAATTAATGCCATATTTTCTTTTGTGTGTAAGTAAAATCTTAGAAGCTTATGGACATTTTAGTGGATGTTTTCATAACAATGATTTTATGATAGGAAATGCTTCTTTGTTACTATGTTTCTAAGACTTGTGTACTGTTTCATTTTTCATAGGATGTGAAATTTTTGAATGACACTACATTTAAAAGAAAGTTAGAGTAAATCTTAATTTTGCAAAGTTTATTTTCTTTTTTTATTTTATTTTATTTTTTTATTTTTCAATTACAGTTGTCCCATTTTTTCCCGTTTGCTCCCCCCCAACCCATCCCCTCTTCCACAATCATATCCCTCCCCATTGTCCATGTCCATGAGTCATTTATACCCGTTTGTTGACTAAACCTTTCCCTTACTTATCCCTCTTCTCTCCCTCCCTTCTCCCCTCTATTGACTGGTATTCTGCTCCTTGTCCTATTTAGTTCATTTGTTTATGTTGTTCTTTAGTTTCCTGTATTAGGTGATATCATATGGTATTTGTCTTTCTTTGCCTGGCTTATTTCACTAAACATAATTCTCTCTAGTTCCATCCATGTTGTCACAAATGGCAAGAGTTCCTTCTTTCTCTCTGCTGCATAGTATTCCATTGTGTAAATGTACCACAGTTTTTTGATCCACTCATCCACAGACGGGCACTTAGGCTGTTTCCAGCACTTAGCTATTGTAAACAGTGCTGCTATGAACATAGGGGTGCATAAGTTCTTTTGAATTAGGGTTTTAGGGTTTTTCGGGTATAATCTTAGCAGTGGAATCGCTGGTTCAAAAGGCAGTTCCATTTTTAGTTTTTTGAGGAAATGCCGAACTGTTTTTCACAGTGGCTGCACCAGTCTGCATTCCCACCAACAGTGCAGTAGGGTTCCTGTTTCTCCACATCCTCGCCAGCACTTGTTGATTGTTGATTTGTTGATGATGGCCATTCTGACTGGTGTAAAGTGGTATCTCATTGTGGTTTTTATTTGCATCTCTCTGATGGCTAGTGATATTGAGCATTGTTTCATGTGTCTGTGGACCTTCTGTATGTCCTCTTCAGAGAAGTGTTTGTTCTGTTCCTTTGCCCGTTTTTTAATTGGGTTGTCTGTTTCTTGATGTTGAGTCGTATAAGCTCTTTATGTATTTTGGAGATCAGTTCCCTGTCTGAGATATCATTGGTAAATATGTTTTCCCATATGGTTGGTTTCCTTTTCATCTTGCTGATGTTTTCTTTTGCTGAGCAGAAACTCTTTATTTTGATGTAGTCCCATTTGTTTATTTTTTCCTTTATTTCTCTTGCCTTAGGAGATATATCCGTGAAGATACTGTTACGTGGGATATCTGAAATTTTCCTGCCTATGTTTTCCTCTAGGACTTTTATGGTATCACGGCTTACATTTAAGTCTTTGATCCTTCTTGAGCTTATTCTCGTGTGGTGTAAGTTGGTGGTCTAGTTTCATTTTTTTGCACGTCCCTGTCCAGTACTCCCAGCACCATTTGTTGAAGAGATTCTTCTCACTCCATTTTATGTTCCTTCCACCTTTATCAAATATTAGTTGACCATAGAGGCCTGGGTTTATTTCTGGGCTCTCTATTCTGTTCCATTGATCTATATGTCTGTTCTTATGCCAGTACCAGACTGTTTTGATTACAGTGGCTTTGTAGTATAGTTTGATATATGGTGTTGTGATTCCTCCTGCTGTGTTCTTCTGTCTCAAGATTGCTTTGGCTATTCGGGGTCTTTTTTGGCTCCATATAAATTTTTGGAGTATTTGTTCTAGGTCTGTGAAATATGTCATTGGTATTTTAATAGGGATTGCATTGAATCTGTAAATTGCTTTGGGTAGTATGGTCATTTTGATGATGTTGATTCTTCCCATCCAAGAACATGGTATTTGCTTCCATTTATTTGTATCTTTCTTAATTTCTTTCTTCAATGTTACGTAATTTTCAAAGTACAGGTCTTTTATCTCTTTGGTTAAGTTTATTGCTAGGTGCTTTATTTTTCTTGTTGCTATAGTAATTGGTATTTTTTGTTTCTGTCTCTGATATTTTATTGTTGGTATACAGAAATGCCTTAGATGTCTGTATATTTACTTTGTATACTGCTATTTTGCCAAATTTACTTATTAGGTGAAGTATTTTTTGGTAGAGTCTGTCAGGTTTTCTATGTACACTATCATGTCTCCCTCAAATAATGACAGTTTTACTTCCTCTTTTCCAATTTGGATGCTATTTATTGTTTTTTCTTGTATGATTGCTGTGGCTAGGACTTCCAATACTATGTTGAATAGGAGTGAAGAGTGTGGACAACCTTGTCTTGTTCCTGACTTCAGGGTGAATGCTCTCAGTTTTTGCCCATTGAGTATGATGTTGGCTTCAGGTTTCTCATATATGGCCTTTATTATGTTCAGGTATGCTCCCTCTATTCCCGTTTTGCTGAGTGTTTTCATCATAAATGGGTGTCGTGGTTTATCAAATGCTTTTTCAACATCTATTGATATGACCATGTAGTTTTTGTCTTTCTTTTTGTTTATATGGTGTATTAAGTTCATTAACTTGCAAATATTAAGCCATCCTTGCATCCCTTGGATGAATCCCACTTGATCGTGGTGTATGATCTTTCTAATGTGCTGCTGGATCCTGTTGGCCAATATTTTGTTGAGGATTTTAGCATCTATGTCCATCAGCGATATTGGCCTGTAGTTTTTTTTCTTTGTTCTGTCTCGCCCTGGTTTTGGAATTAGAGTAATACTGGCTGCATAGAAAGAGTTTGGGATTTTTCCCTCTTCTTGAATTTTTTGGAATAGTTTGAGGAAAATAGGAGTTAGTCCTTCCCAGAACGTTTTGTAAAATTCCCCTTGTGAAGCCATCCAATCCAGGGCTTTTGTGTGTAGGGAGATTTTTGATTACTGTTTCAATTTCCTTCTTTGATATTGGTCCGTTGAGACTTTCTACTTCTTCTTGATTCAGTTTTGGAAAGTTATGTTTCTAGAAATTTGTCCATTTCTTCTTGGTTATCAAATTTCTTGCCATACAGTTGTTTGTAGTGATTTCTTACAATCGTTTGTATTTCTGTGGTATCAGTCGTGATTTCTCCTCTTTCATTTCTGATTTTGTTTATTTGGGTCCTCTCTTCTTTTTAGTTGATGAGCCTGGTTAAAGGCTTGTCAATTTGTTTGTCTTTGCAAACAACCAATTCTCGATTTTATTGATCTTCTCAATTGTTTGTTTAGTGTCTATGTCATTTAATTCTGCTTTGATCTTGATGATTTCCTTCCTTCTACTCGCTTTGGGCTTTATTTGTTGTTCTTCCTCTAGTTCTTGTAGTTGTAGTGTTTGATTTTTTTTAGAGACTCTTCCATCCTTTTCAGGTAGGCCTGTATTGCTATGAACTTCAGGACTGCTTTCGCTGTATCCCATTGGTTTTGGGTCATTGTGTGTTCATTATCATTTGTTTCCCGCAACTTTTTGATTTCTTCCTTGATGTCATTGTTAACCCATTCATAATAGCATGTTATTCATTATCCATGAGTCTGAACGTTTTCGAGTTTTTTTCCTTGAGGTTGATTTCCAATTTTAAGCCATTGTGATCTGAGAAGATGCTTGATATAATTTCAATTTTCTTGAATTTGTTGAGGCTTGTTGTGTGTCCTACCATGTGGTCTATCTTTGAAAATGTTCCATGTGCACTTGAAAAGAATGTATATTTTGCTTCTTTGGGGTGAAAGTTCTATATAAATAATCTAAGTTCATTTGAAATAGAGTGTTGTTCAGTGCCTGAATACCCTTGGTATTTCTTTGCTCAGAGGATCTGTCCATTGTTGACAATGGGGTATTAAAGTCCCCTACTATGAGTGTGTTGCTGTCTATATCCTTCCTGAAGTCTTTCAAAATTTTCCTTACATATTTGGGTGCTCCTAAGTTGGGTGCATATATGTTTACAAGGGTTATATCTACTTGGTGGATTTTTCCCTTAAGTATTATGAACTGTTCTTCTTTGTCTCTTTTTATGGCCTTTTTTTTTTTTTTGAGGTTTCAGTATTTTATTCAAGTTTTATTTTAAGTGATGTTAATTACAGCATTTGAAAGGGATGATCTAATTCCACACAATGGAAGACTCTACGATGTACCCATTAAACTGCTAAAAAATAAACTGAGTGGCGAGAATACAACAAAAGTCTAATTTAGGTTCCGAGTGTTGTCACCATGTGCTTACAGTCACAGAGACTCTTCCCAGCTTGCAGCTGGAGCTCTTAGAAGCTATTTCATACTCTGGTGCAAGGGCAATAAACCACAACATGAGAGGGAATTAAGTCCTGAATTATTGGATTGATCACATCCACCTTTTCCACCCCAAAATAGCACAAAAGAAACATCTACCACACCCTGCAGACTACTTTTGGTGTAAAAGAGGTGATGGACTGGGGTGGAAACAGGTTGTGAAGATCTGTCTTAAAAAAGTCCCTTCAGATGAGTTTGTACACACCATCAAACAGTGAACCTCTCTCAGGGTAGGAAATCAAGGTTCAATTCTCAGGAAGTCACAATTTCATTCATTGAAGCAATACAAATTTACAAAGTGCTTACAAATCATCAGCTTCCACTTGCAGCCACTTCTAGATAAAAAAAGAAACCTGACATCTCTAGAGGAGCTGCCAAGGCCCCCCAAGTCTACAGCTGAAAGGACCTTTTTTGGAATCGGGTTTCTTCTGTACCTCTGAAAGGGTAACACCTTAAAGCTGAATCATCTTTAAACCTGGAGGTCTAACATATTTAGCAATACTTGCATCCCAGACATACAACATTAAAAGGTACACTACATTCTGCAGGTAGCTATGCTGCAAAATAGTTTAAAATTAAACGATTGTACAGTCTTCATTTATGCTTGAAATTCCAGTCCTAGACCAAGCTTGTGGCCACCCGCATTGACATTCTTGCCATCCAGCAGCGCTGACAGCGTCAGTTTGATACCTGGCTTTAGTGCCTGGGTGTATCCGAGCCCGATCAGGCTGGAGTTGTTCACTTTAGCCGAGAAGCAGGCATCGGGGTCGATCTGATACTTGGCTGCTATTCCGAAGCGAGTGTTACTGTTTCCTGCCGTCCAGGCGAGATTGACAGCGGTCTCCAACTTCTTGTTCACCTTCTGATAAATGGAGCCACCAAACTCCGTCCCGTCATTTACATTGCTGTGAAGCTGGAATTCATCCGTCTTGTAGCCAACCGCAAAGTTGCTCTGGGTCACTCGAGACTTTGCGGTCTCAAAATTCATCTGGTAGCCCGCCAGCCAGCCCTCATAACCCAGCACCAGAGCACCTCGGATTGAAGGCCCGGCAATGTCGAAATCCACGTCGCAGCCCAGATTGATGTGCTCCCGTTTGTACCCTGTCTTGATTTTAGCATTCTTTTTCCCAGTGTTTGGTGAGAAGGATGAATTGAAGGTCAGCTTCAGTCCACGTGCAAGCTGGTCTTCCACCGTGACCTCAGTGCCCAGCGTGTTGTCAGTGTTCCACTTCTCCGTGAACGTCAGGCCATACTCGGTCCACCTGTACTTGGTTTCCAGGCTGCCCGTCACTTTGGTGGTCTTGGTGTTGGCTGAACCTGAGCTCGTAAATTCCAGTCCATTCTCAGATTTTGTTTTCAACTCGAGTTTTATTAAGCCAAATCCATAGCCCTTGGTGAAGACATCCCTGGTGGGTTTGCCAAGATCAATATACGTGGGAGGCACAGCCATGTTCTCAGAGAAGGTGACAGAGGGCTCAGCGGCAGCTACGGCGGGGACTGTTTATGGCCTTTGCTGTGAAATCTGTTTTGTCTGATATAAGTATTGCTACCTCACCTTTTATTTCATGTCCATTTGCGTGAAATATTTTCTTCCATCCCTTCACTTTCAGTGTGTGTAGATCTTTTGTTCTAAGGTGGGTCTCTTGTAAACAGCATATATGTGGGTCATGCTTTCTAATCCATTCAGCTACCCTATGTCTTTTGATTGATGCATTTAATCCTTTTACATTTAAGGTTATTATCGATAGTTATTCATTGTCTTTTTCCCCCTTTGTACTTGTGTTCCTCTCTGTCTCTCTCTGTTTCTTCATCTTCTTAAAGCAGACCCTTTAGCGTCTTTTGCATTGCTGGTTTGGTGGAGATGTATTCTTTTAGCCTTCTTTTTTTCTGGGAAACTATTTATTTTACCTTTCATTTTGAATGAGAGCCTTGTTGGGTAGAGTATTCTTGGTTGTAGACCTTTGTTTTTCATTGCTTGAAATATTTTTTGCCATTCTCTTCTGGCTTGTAGTGTTTTTGTTGAGAAATCTGATGATAGCCTATTGGAGCTCCCTTGTATGTTATTAGCTGTTTCTCTCTTGCTGCTTTTAGGATTCTCTCTTTGTCTTTGAATGTTGCCATTTTGATTATGATGTGTCTTGAAGTGGGTCTGTTGGGGTTCATCTTCATTAGGACCCTCTGCCTCCTAGACTTGTGTGATTTTTCTTTCATGTAGTTAGGTAAGTTTTCTGTCATTAGTTTTTCAAACAGGTTTTCTATCCCTTGCTCTTCTTTTTTTCCTAATGATATTCCTGATACGGATATTATTACGTTTCATCTTGTTTCTAAGCTCTCTCAAAACCTCTTCATTCTCGTTGTCTTTTTTCTTTTTGTTGCACTATGTGGGAGTTTTTTTCTACATTGTCCTCCAGCTTGCTGATTCGATCTTCTGCTTCCTCTAGCCTGCTTTTCATTCCTTCTACTGTGTTCTTCAATTCAGAAATTGTATTCTTCATTTCTTCCTTGCTATTATTGATAGCTTCTGGTGTCCTTTTTCATGCTGGTGTAATTCTCAGTAGGTTCCTTGTCGTTTCTTTCGAGTTCTTTGTAGTTTTCTTTGAGCTCGCTGAGCTCATTGAGCTTCCCTATAATCTATGTTTTGATTCCATGTCTGATAGTTTGCTTATTTCTATTTCATTTAGCATTTTCTCTGGGGATTCTTGTTTCTCTGTCTCCCCATTTTTGTGACTCTTCTTGTTTGTTGCTGCTTTTCAGATTGATCTGCACTTCCTGAATCTGCCCCTGGTGGCATCAGATTGTGTACCAGTCTGGGGCTAGGCAGCCTGTTGGAGACTACCAGAGATCTACTGCCTTTGTCTGTCTCCTTTAGTTGTTAATCGATCACATGATTTTTTTAAGTATATTTTATTGATTATGTTGTTACAGTTGTCCCTATTTCTTTTTCATTTGCTCTCCTCTTTCCAGAACCCCCTTACCTCCAGCAATCCCACCATTCTTAGTTCAGTTCATAGGTCATGCATATAAGTTTTTTGGCTTATTCTTAATTTCCCCATGTTTATTTTGTATCAACTAATTATGCTTCTTAGTCTCTGCATCCAGAGGCTGATTAAGGTCAATTGAGGCCCCAGGCGCAGAAGAAAATATTGGGCCACTTAAGAAGGAGAGAGAGAGAGAGGGAAAATAAAAATACATATTAACCATATTTTTAAATATATAAAAAATATGCATTATTAACATTTTATTTCCAATAAAATTTGAATATATGTATAATATAATTAATAATAGCCTAATAATCACAAAGCTTTGATGTTTCATTTTTCTAGCTACCAGTTGTAAAAAATATATGCAGTTTAATAGTCTGAATGATTAGAATACTAGAGAAGGGATTTTTCATTATAGTGCAATAAATTAATGATTAATTAAATTTCAAAAATTATTCATAAAGTACAAAAATTTAGGCGCTGATGTAACAACAGGAATTAATTTTATCTTAACATAATTTCAACAGTAGGAATTAATTTTATTTTAATATAATTTCTACCTACCTGAATATTTATTTATATGCACAGAAAACTATTTTTAAAACCATAAATGAAACAAGTACATATCCACAAACTAATTACATCCCTGCGTATTTGCGTATATCCTAAGTTTGCACTGTAGGAGAACTTTTGTAAGTACAAAGTAACAAATAAGATTCTATTGCTCTGATGAGAGGTATCGCAGCTGTGCGGGATCTATACAGCATAGTATGTGTATAGTATGCAGCGTAGTAATGAAATAATGAAAATAAGCGAATATAAATATAGTATCAGGTTTTACCACTGATTGTTAACTTGTATGTAATTAAAATTGCAAATATGAAACCAAATTTGTTGTCATTAGAAAAAAGTGTAAAGCTGGGGTTTTGCGAGGCCCTTCAGAAGTCGGAGCCCAGGGCATGTGCCTGGTGTGCCCACCATTAAATCCGTGTCTGCCTTCACCGTCTCATTTCCCTCCCTTCCCTTCCCAGCTGATAACTCTCCAAATGATCCTCATACCTATGATTCTGTTCCTATTCTGGTTGTTTGCTTAGTTTTCTTTTGTTTTTATCTTTTAGATTCAGTTATTGATAGTTGTGAGTTTGTTGTCATTTTAATGTTCATAGTTTTGATCTTCTTTTTCTTAAATAAGTTCCTTTAACATTTCATATAATAGGCCTTGGTGATGATGAACTCCTTTAGCTTTACCTTGTCTGGGAAGCATTTTATCTGCCTTTCCATTCTAAATGATAGCTTTGTGGGATATAGTGGTCTTGGTTGTAGGTCCTTGCTTTTTATCACTTTGAATACTTCTTGCCAGTCCCTTCTTGCCTGTGAAGTTTCTTTTGAGAAATCAGCTGATAGTCTCATAGGAAACCCTTTGTAGGTAACTCTCTGCTTTTCTCTTGCTGCTTTTAAGATTCTCCCTTTAACCTATGGCATTTTAATTATGATGTGTCTTGTTGTGGTCCTGTTTGGTTCTAGCTTGTTTGGGACTCTCTGTGCTTCCGGGACTTGTATGTCTATTTCCTTTGCCAAATTAGGGAAGGTTTCCTTCATTATTTTTTCACATAAGCTTTCGATTTCTTGCTCTTTCTCTTCTCCTTCTGGCACCCCTATGATTCAGATGTTGGCACATTTAAAGTTGTTTCGGAGGCTCCTAAGCCTCTCCTCATTACTATCAATTTTTGTTTCCTTATTCTGTACTGGTTAACTTTTTTTCTTGTGTTCCAAATCATTGATTTGAACCCTCGTTTCCTTCCCTTCACCATTAGTTTTGTGTGGATTTTCCTTCATTTCATTTAGCATAGCCTTCACTTCTTCCCTTATGTGTTTGCTATACTTAAGCATATCTCTCAAGTCTGTAAGCATCTTTATCACCAGTGTTTTGAACTCTGTTGGGTTGGCCATCTTCTCATTTGTTAGTTTGGCTATCTCCTTGTCGCTTAATTCTCCCAGTGGGTCCTCAATTCATTCCCTCTTTTGGGCCATACTTCTCTGTCTCCTCATTTTGACAGGCTCCTGTGTTTGTTTGCCTCTGTGTCTTAGGTAGAGCTGTTGAACCTGTTACATTGTAAGAGGCAGAGCCTTAAGTATTCACTAGTACAGGGTGACACTTTCACCACATTGTGGCACTGTGTGTGGGGGAGAGGTCTGAGAGGGAACAATACCACTTGCTCAGCACTCGCCCCTTTTCCAGGCACTTGTCCTATTTCTGTATGGGACCAGCGCCTCTTAACTGTTGCCTTGGCCTTCGTTCCCAGAGTGGGTGGGTTTGCAGATGTTCTAGGACCATGGGGGCCCTTTAAACAAAGGGACTCTGCTGAGAGACCGACAGTTTCTTCCTCTGCCCCAGCCGCCTGGTTTGCACAGTCAAAAGCAATGAGGCTTAATTTTCCCAGGCGCTGTAACTGTGAACTGTGTGGTCTGGTCAGGAGCTGGGAACGTTCCCCAGGTGTCCCTCCCGACTTTTTAATATGTGTGACTGCACTTTCTGCTGCTCTGCTGCTGCCGCCCCTGCTGCCACCACCACACTGCATCCTCTCCACGCCAACTCTGCCCCTCCTACCTGTCTTGATGAGTATTCTTTTTTATATCTTTATTTGTTGGACCTCCGTGCAGCTAGATTATCTGGAACTTTTCTAGTTTTGAGGTAGTTGTATTCGTTCTTGGTTGTGGAGGGTGACACAATGTGTCTTTCTAGGCTTCCATCATGGCTGGAAGTGATTACATGATTTTTAATCATGTTGTGCATTGTATTGATAAATATGTGTTTGTTGGAATCATCCTTGTGCCCCTGGTATGAACCCCACTTGTTTTTGATGTATTATTTTTTATTGTAATGCGGTGTTCAATTTGCTAGTACTTTAAGACTTTTGCATCTATAGTCATCATTCATCAGAGATATTGGTCTTTAGTTTTTTTGTGTGTGTGTTTGTGTGTGTGTTGTGTGTTATTCTTCCCAGGTTTTAGTGTCATGGTTATATTGGTGTCATAAAATATGTTAGGAACATTTCTTTTTTAACATTTTTGGTAGAGTTTGAGGAGGGAATGATAGGTATCAAGTCTTTAAAAAATTTTTTTTTTCATTTATTGATTTTACAGGGGAGAGATAGAGAGAGAGAGAGAGAGAGAGAGAGAGAGAGAGAGAGAGAGAGAGAGAGAACAAACCTGGCCAGGCTCAAATCTTTTTTCAATGTTTGGTAGAATTCACTAGTGAAGCTATCTGGTCCTAGACTTTTACTTGTGTGTGTGTGTGTGTACCTTTTTTGTTATTTTTATATCACTTTTTATTGTTATTCTTTTACATTGTCCCAATTTTTCCCTCTTTGCTGTCCTTCAACCACCTATCCTCCCACCACAGTCAATTCTCTCACTGTTGTCCATGACTGTGGGTCATTCATACATGTTCTTTGTTAGGAAAGTTTCTCCTGAAGGTTGTTTCAATTTCCTCACTGTTTATTGGTCTTTTGAGATTTTTCAGTTCTTCATGATTTAGTCTGGGAACATTATATATTTCTAGGAACTTATCCATTTCTTCTAGGTTATTAAATTTGACAGCATATAGTCCTTCATATTATTGTATGACCCTTTGCATTTCTGTAATGTTGGTGATAATCTTTAACTGCCTATTCAGATCTTCTACTCATTTTTAACTTGATTGGTTCTTTTTTTGCATTTAAGTTGTATGAGTTTTTTACATATTTTGGATATTAACTCCTTATGAGACAGATGAATTACATATATTTTTTCTTATTGAGTAGATTGCCCATTTCATTTCAGTGATGGTTTCCTTTGCTGTACAGAAGACTTTAAGTTTGATGTACTCCTACTTGTTTATTTTTGCTTTTGTTGCCTTTACTTTTCGTGTCAGATTAAAAATATCTCCAATACCAGTGTCAAATACCTCTTTTTTTCAAGGAGTTTTATGGTTTCAGGTCTTCAATGAAGTCTTTAATTCATTTTTAGTTAATTTTTGAGGATGATTTAAGATAGTTGTCATATTTTTTCATTTGTATGTGGCTGTCCAATTTTGTCAGCACCATCTGTTTAAGAGACTGTCTTTTCCCTATTCTTAATTCTTGGCTTCTTGTCATAAATTAATTGGCAATATATGTGTGGGATTTCTATTCTGTTTAATTGATCTGTTATTCTGTTTTGTTTTGTTTTTTGGCACTCTTATACTATTTTGATTACTCTAACTTTGTAATGTAGTTCGAAATCAGGAATTGTGATGGCTCCAGCTTTTTTTTTTTTTTTTCATGATTGCTCTGGCTATTTGGTTTCTTTTATGGTTCCATACAAATTTTAGGATTGTTTCATTTATTTGTGTCTTCCTCAATTTCTTTAATTAGTGTATTGCAGTTTGTGGTATATAGGACTTTCATCTCCTGGGTTAAATTTATTACTAGGTATGTTATTCAGAGAAGGAAAACTCTGACTCCAAAAAACCTCCGCTGCCTTGTGGCATACCTCTTCAGGGGAAAGGCTAAGGGAGTAAACCCCGACAGAAAATCCGGAGCCGGAGTCCCTAAGGCGGTTTGACGTTGTAGTCAACACCGGCAACTCCTGCGGCGCACCTGAAGCCAAGCTGTATTGACTCCGTCTTTCCCTTGGACCCTTCAGCTGCGAAGAGAGGGGGAGTCTGCTGCATGGGCAACAGCAGACCCTCCATATCACCCTGCCCAGGCTCTGTAGCTTCAGCTTCACTGGAGAGGACACTCCAGCGTCATCACAAGATGTCGATTCAACACGGGAGGAGACAGATACCGTGTCACTCCTGAGTTGGACTGCACAGTCATTCTCGGCGGTGCAGATAGACTCTTAAGAAGCTACACCATCGTCTCTCGAGACGGACGGCTGCCTACGAGGTATGTTATTTGGTGCAATTGTAAATAGGATTATTTTATCAGTTTCTCCTTATCATAGTTTGTTATTAGTGTGTAGAAGCACAAATGACTTTTGTATATTAATATTGTATCCTGCAATTTTACTGATTTTTGTTTATTAGTTATAACAGTGTTTTTAAAGTTTTTATTTATTTTATTTTTAGAGAGAGGGGAAGGGAGGGCGAAAAAAGAGGGAGAAAAACATCAATGTGTGGTTGCCTCTTGAGCACCCCTACCTGGTGACCTGGCCCGCAATCCAGGTGTGTACCCTGACTGGGAATCAGACCCTTTTTTTGCAGGCCGACACTCAATCCACTGAGCCATATCAGTCAGTTTTGTTTTTATGGCGTTTTTAGGGTTTTCTATATATTGATACAAGGAGGGAACCCAAAAAACCTGGAATTTATTCATAAGAACTTGTGTATTTATTTTTACATATTTAAACTTCAGTCTCCTTCAAAGTACTCTCCATTAGATGTAATACACCGATCGAGATATTTTTTCCACTGCGCAAAGCAGTTTTTGAACTTGTCAATTTTGATGCCTTTTAGTGCTTCTGCCATTTTTTGTTTTGCCTCTTCCACATCAGTAAAGCATTTCCCTCTGAGGATTTTTTTCATCCAGGAAAACAAAAATGTCACTCAGGGGAAGATGGGGTGAATAGGGAGGGTGGAGCATGGGGGTCATGCTGTTGTTGCTCAAAAACTGCTGAACACTCAGTGTGGTGTGCTCAGAAGTCAGCCATCATGAAATGGGCAAATACATTGAAAGAGTGTTCAGAAAAATTTGCTGAAGCCGAGTGCAGCCTCTCACTACCATGCCAGCTGGTACACTGATAGAGATGGGTTTCTAGAATACTGACCTAGCAGGGGAAGCCTGTACTATAAGGGGCCCATGCTCCAGAAAATAATTCCACTTTTTGTGGGGTCCCCCCTTGTATAGTATAATTTCATCTGCTAATAGTGACAGTTTTTCTTTTTCCTCTTTAATTTAGATGCTTTTTATTGTTTGTATTTTCTATTTGCTCTGGCTATACTATGTTGAATAAAAGTGGTGAGAGTGGGTCATTCTTGTCTTGTTTTTGGTCTTAGGAAAAGCTTTCAGTTTTCACCATTGAATATGATGTTGGTTATGGTCTTGTCATGTGTGACCTTCATTATGTTGACATACATTCCCTGTATGCATGCTCTCTTGAGAGTTACTATAAATGGATGTTGAATTTTGTCAAATGCTTTTTTTTATATCTGTTGAGATGGTCATATGATTTTTGTCTTTTGTGTTAATGTGGTATATTACATTGATTTGTGGATGTTGAAGTATATTTATATCACTGAAATAAATCCCACTTGATCATGGTATATAATTCTTTTATTGTATTGTTGAATTTGATTTACTAATATTTTTTTGAGGATTTTTTACATTTGTGTTCATCAGCGATATTGGCATGTAATTTTTTTTTGTGTGTGTGGCATCTTTGTCTAGTTTTGATATCAGGGTAATGCTGACCTCATAAATTGGATTGGGAAGAGTCCACTCCTCTTCTGGTTTTTGGAAGAGTTTGAAAAGGACTGTTATTAATTTTTTGAATGTTTGATAGAATTTACCATTGAAGTTGTCTGGTCTTAGACTACCGTTTGTTGGAACATTTTTATTACTGATTTAATCTCTTTACTACTAATAAATCTATTTAGATTTTTTATTTCTTTATGATTCAGGCTTGGAAAGTTGTATATTTTTATGAATTTACTAATTTCTTTTAGGTTGTTAGATTTGTTGACATATCATTGTTTATAGTAGTCTCTTATGATCCTATGTCTTTCTGTGGTATCAACTATAATGTCCATGAGGACTTTTTTTGATGGATGGAAGAGCTAACAAATCTATTCTTCCCTAACCTGTTTGCAGAAAATTTATATAATAGGGCTTTTATTTGTAATGTAGTATTTTTTGCTAACATTTGAAAATGGAATTCTTTATGCTAATTTTTTAGTAGTTTTTAAATCTAGTTATTGTGGAAATGTCTTCACCGTATAGACAAGATGTTGATTTTGACTAAAAACTGTTCTCAACATTTCTGTTTTCCTTCTTAAAGAACTGCACAGTGAATCCAATGGAAAGTATCCTGAAAAGAGTGAAGGATATTGGATACACCTTTCAAGAGAAATTTGCTAAATCTGTGGGACAGGGATGTATAGAAATTGGGTCACAGGTAACTTTAATTTTGATTACTACTATTATATTTCAAATGCAACACCTGTCCAAACTGTATAAATGCTATTATGACATTTGTGCAATAATATTTGTGTATTTATACTGGCAGATTCTATATCTTGGCTGCCCATGTATGCTGTTATTTATGGAAAACTTTATGGGAAAATGCCCCTCCTATAAAATCCAAATGTAAACATGCAGAAAATCTTAGAAAATTTGTAGAAATTTTTAAAAATTAAGGAAAAGAAAATATTATAATATTTGATGCTATTAAATATTTTTGCATATGCTTTGACTTCTACATTTAGGAATACTCATGTATATATATACTTGTATGAAAAGGATTATATTATACATGCCATTTATCAGTAGTTTTAATATCACTATTATTATTTCAGAAAATTTAAAACTAATAGAGTATGGGCCCTGGATCAGAAACATCTGGTTTTACCATATGATCAGTCATTTAACTTCTCTGAAAATCACATTTTTATATTTGCTGTTCTTTGCTGTGTGGCATCAATGAGGAAATATATAAAGATATATTTGAAAATTGTATTCTACTATACATATTTATTTCAGTGCATTTATATTTCAATGCCAGGAGTATCTTAAACAATTATATTTAATTTTTTAATTGAATTTATTGGGGTGACATTGGTACGTCAAGTCTTCCATCACCAGTTAGCCTTCCTTTCCCCTTTTCTACCTGCTAAGTTCTTTTTGTTTGTACATGAAATTTATGCTCATGATTTGAAATGAATGACTATAGTTTGTGTTTCAGCATGTGTGTTCTGCATGTATGCATCTATAAAATTTGGTTATTTATTTTTAACTAATAGAAACTAGTTATTAGGTTAAAACTTTCTGCTGATAAGAGTGAAATCTGATTTTTTGCCTTCGCCAATTTTATTGACAGAGTTCATTCTGTGAATCCTAGACAGCTGTCTTGAGAACAAATGTTCTAGGTTAAAAAAGGTATTATATTAGTATGTAAAAATAGTACCGGGCTCATAAAAAATTACATATATATATATATCTGTTGAAAAATTTAGACTGGAGTGCAATGAATGAAAACAAAGACTTCCCTTTTGATAATTTATTGGGAATGTTAGCTATCATTTTATACTTAAGTGTTGAGTTTTAGACATGCTAGGTTTTGTGGTTTCTTAGAAGGTTCAGAAATGTTTTTCAAGAAAAAACATTAAAAAATTAATCATTGTGATTTTCTAAAATAGTGGGATCTAATTTTTTTTTTTTTTAATTTATAGCGATACAAACTTGGAGTTCGACTGTATTATCGAGTAATGGAATCCATGCTTAAATCAGTAAGTTAAAAAGAAATAATAAAAAATATTAATGCTGAGATAAAAAAGGTTACAGTTAAATATTTTTTATGTGTTTTAGGAAGAAGAACGATTATCCATTCAAAATTTTAGGTAAATTTTTTAGTTTTAGTAGAAGAATTTTTCTTTTTATAGAATTAAGTGTTTCAAAATAACTTTTCGTGTTTTAATTCCTTTAGCAAACTCCTGAATGACAACATCTTTCATATGTCTTTGTTGGCATGTGCTCTTGAAGTTGTAATGGCTACATATAGCAGTAAGTTAAATTTTAGTAAATAAACATTTTAATTTAATTTAAAGATAAGAAAAACTTATCTGAGGTGTGGTGTGTTTTTGGGGGGGAGGGATGTCATTAAGGTGAAGAAATGCATGATTTAAATCGGTATATACTGAAGAATTTAATTGATCACCATAAACTATTGATATTTAACTGGCTTATACTCTGAATTATTTCAGGTCATCTTGGGAACAGTATTTCACTAGGCTCCTATTCTGGGCTATACTGAATCCAAGAAATGTACCTATTGAAATCCCTTCAAGTACTTATGAGGTTGTAAAATGCCAAAGGAGTACTAAGGAGCAGCATCCACTGATATGGAAGCACTGCTATAGACTCTATGATCATGTGACCAAAGGTTGGAGCTAGAACCCACCAGATAAACAGAAAAAGGCCACTGAAACAGAAAAGGGCTGCTGATAGTGTTTCTTTTTTAAAGTATAATTTTAAACATGCATTATTTTGCAAATAACATTGTAAATGTTAAAAAATACTCTTTTGCCAAAACAGAAAATTGACCTAAGGATACAAATACACAATAAAAGAGAAACTTAAATTAGTAAACAAACATGAAAAATTGTGAATCCTCATTAATTACCAAGAAATGCACATTTAAAAGAGGTAACATTTTCTAAGCAATTAAAATAGCAAATTCTTAAAGAATATTTTCTTCCTCCCACCAAGGATTAATAAGACAGTTAAAATGGGTATATTAATGCATTGCTGTGTTAGATATTAAACCTGTCTGTGGTTTAAGTTTGGGGTATTTAAACCTTTGAAAATTTGATATAAGTTGTGAGCCCTTAATTTAGGAAAATCGTATCAGCACATACACTCAAAATTTTGAAAACTGTTTCCTAGGAGTCTTGGGCTCAAAAAAAAGAAAAAAAGAAAAAAAATATCTGTTCTAAATAAAAACTTTTGTATAGTCTTTTATTGTTTTAATTATTTGTTTGATGAAACCTTCCAACCTAACAATATGTAGTTCAAGGATTAACATTTCATACCTAAGTTACATCTTTTCTCTCATTTTTAGGAAGTACATCTCAGAATCTTGATACTGGAACAGATTTGTCCTTCCCATGGATTCTGAATGTACTTAATTTAAAAGCTTTCGATTTTTACAAAGTGATTGAAAGTTTTATCAAAGCAGAAGCCAACTTGACCAGAGAAATGATAAAACATTTAGAGCGATGTGAACATCGAATCATGGAATCCCTTGCATGGCTCTCAGTAAGTAACTAGCTAAAATAATTAAAGGTATTTTTCTGCATATGGCATATCTGCTAGTGAGAGATATTAGTTAAAATTTACCTCAAGAGCAGATATACAGTTTAGTGAATAATGTGATTTTAGTGTGTAGCCCAAGAATCAAGTAGAATATTATTATAGAATGGAGTTTTTTTTTTTTAATGTGTTTTATTGATTATAATGTTACATTTGTCCCAATTTCCCTTCCCTCTTCTCCCCTCCACCCAGTGGCCCCCCTCCCTCCAGTTGTCCCCCCCTTTTAGACCATGTCCATTAATTGTGCATATAGTTCTTCTCAACCTCTGTCTATTCCATTCCCTCCTACCATGCTCCTTAATTCCTATATCATCTCCCTCCCTCTCCCCCTTCCCCCTCCCTGCTGACCTCCCCCCAATATTTTCCCCATACCTATAGTTCTTTTTCCACTCTCGTTGCCTATTTAGTTTGCCTTTGTTTCAGTTCCCTAGCTTCTGTTGTTGTTTCTTGTGATGCAGTTTTCATTTTAGTGTCCATAGTTTTGATCCTCCTTCTTCTAAACCAGTCCCTTTAACATCTCATATAACAGTGGTTTGGCTCTAATGAACTCTTTCAGTTGTATTTTGTCCTGGAAGCACTTTCTCTGCCCTTCTATTCTGAATGACAATTTCGCTGGATAGAGTATTTGTGGCTGTAGGTTTTGGATTTTCATTACTTTGAATATTTCTTGCCAGTCCCTCCTTGCCTGCAGGGTCTCCCTTGAGAAGTCAGCTGATAGTCTAATTGGGACCTCTTTGTACATGATTCTTTTCTTCTCTCTTGCTGCTTTTAAGATTCTCTCTTTATGTTTAACTTTTGACATTTTGATTATAATGTGTGTTGGAGTGGTTCTCCCTGGGTCCAGTTTTTTTGGAATTCTCTTTGCTTCCTGGACCTGTAAGTCTATTTCCTTCCCCAAGTTTGGGAAGTTCTGCTTTATTATATTTTCACTTAATCTTTCAATTTCTAGTTCATCTTCTTTGCCCTCTGGCAAACCAATGATTCTTATGTTGGGCCTTTTATAGCTGTCCCAGAGGTTTCTGATCCTCTCATCATTTTCCTTGCTTCCCGTTTTTTCTCTCTGCACTGGTTGACTGTTTGTTCCTTCTCTGCGTTCTGGTTTGTTGATTTGAACTCTGGATTTTATTTCCTCACCATCTGTCTCGTATGTGGTTTTGTTCCTTTCAATATGAGTGTTTTTCGATTCTTTCTCATCTTTTTCCAGATCTTTTGTTAATTCTGTAAGCCACCTGATAACAATGGCCCTGAACTGAGCCTCTGACAGGTTTCTTATTTGTTCATCTGTCAGGTTCTTCATCTGTTGCCTGGTGAGCTGCGCCACCGGGATATCTATAGTTGTCTGCCTCATTTTGACAGATGCGTTTTGCTTTCTTGGGCCGGCTATAGGGGGCAGTGCCTGTGTACTCGTCACAACCCAGCGACCGCGCTGATCCGCAACCTTTCTCGCTGGCGCTTTGTCTTCACTGCCCAGTGACCAGTGGCGATCCGCAACCTATTTCGCAGCCCTGTGGTGCTTTGTATGGGGGCGGGGGTCCAAGATGGATTCACACAGTTATTCCACTAGGGGACCGGGATCCGTCCTCCCGCCCCCTGGGCCTCACTGTTCGAGGCGATGTAGTGGCTGCTTCTCCCAGCGTTGGGGTCGCGAGCCACCGGGGTTTGACTGCAGCCGGGATTGTCCTCCCTGCTGCTGGGATTGTTCTCCCTGCCGCTGTCCCTGGTGCGACCACAAACAGCACCACCCACTTTCGCTTTTCCTACCTGCCCAAAGGGCGCCGCTGGTTTATAACTTCATATGTTGGGCTTCCGTGTAGTTTTATTTTCTGGAATTTCTAGTTATCTTTTGTTTTGAAGTAGTTGTATTCCTCTCTAGTTGTAGAGGGAGGCTGAGCATGTCTGTCTAAGCCTCCATCTTGGCCGGAAGTCTAGAATGGAGTTTTATTTGAGCGTCCTTGACTACCTGATTTAGTGATTTATTTAGGAAATGCTTTTTTTAAAGCATGGCATTTCAAAACAAAGCTGAATTATTTAAAATATGCAGGTAATTTATTTAAAACAGAGGTGTCATGTTTGAAAATTTAGACATCTGCTTTTAAATTCCAACAAGATGATACAAAATTTGACATTATCCTGTTTAGGTGATTTAAAAGTACAGTTTTTTAAATTCAATCTTGTGGGATTTTTTTTTCCCTATTGTTAACATGGTAGGTATTGACTGTGGGGGAGTGGGTCACTGGAGAGCAATGGGGGGATTGGGACAACTGTAATAGAACAAGAAAAGGAAAAAGAAAATTGGTTAGTTCCCAGAATAATGTCAGTAAAATGTAAAATAACATGAAAAAAAGTAGTCCAAAAAGCCATACTATTGTTTACTTATAGTTATTGCTTATAGCATTATTGATAAGGCAGAAATCACATTCTCTAGTTACTCTATTTATAGCACATAAGCTATTGATAAGGTTTTGTTTTAGTAAAGGGGGCATTTTTTATGTAGTAATAGTAAAAAAATGGAAGTTCTTCTATTATGCTCTTTAAATATGCATAGTTGAGGAAAAACTTCATGAATCATCAGATCTGTAGATTAATATAGAATTGGTTTCTTTTGAAATTCTGTTGCATGCTAGTATATATCTTTTCATTGATACCAGTATATAGAAATGGCAATGAAAAATTAAGACTTTAGTTATATTAGATTTCTAATTTGTACATGTAACCTTCATTTTAATTTTTTAATTTTTAAAAAACTTAATGGCTAAGAGATAACTTATTTCTTAGTGTTTTCTTGATTGCCATACAATGAATAGAAAAAGAGGAAAGTAGGTCAAGTTGTAAAAAAGATGTTACATTGCTATTCATTGAATTTAGTAACTCCTTTATACAGCTTTCAGTTTTTAAGAAAAGAAGCAGTTAAGAGAAAATTCAGAGATTAAAACTAGCAAAAATAAACAAATGAAAAAAAAATAGTACTTTTCAGAGGCTAATATGCCCTCTTCTTGTATAAATTGAAATTAAGACATTTACTGTATCATCTGAAAGTGACTCTTCTAATTTCTTTTAGAGAATTATGTTTATTTCCCTCAGTATACATCTGCTATATGCCTTGCATTCGGATAGACCTTGTAAGGATACAGAAAAGACATGAACTTTGAAAATTTTGGAGGAAATAGTAGATATTTACTGTTTAAAAATTACCTGTGCTCAAGCCTATTAAATTAGTATATTTTATAGTGTCCTGGGATTCTAAACAATGTTCCTTTACTTTTGGGACTATTTGGAGAAAAAATGACATGCTCAAAGTCTGGAAAAGATACATTTTAATAACAATATCATGATGTAGAAGTCATAAACCTCTGAACTTAAAGGCTAAATGTTAATCTCTTGGGGATGAAATTATAGACAGTTTCTATTGTCATATTTTTAATGTTTGAATTTAAAAAATCAACACATATTGCCTGTTTAAACAAAAAAAGAATAGAGTGGTAGTGAGTAACTATGAAGATAAGTCATGCCACACAAATAGAGTACTCTGAATTTTTCCTGTGAGAATAATTGACATTTTAGAGAAGGGATGTACTATAGGTATAGTTGAGCTTTCACAGATTTTAAGTGTTTTTTTAACTGAAGTACAAATATGTATACTGAAAAGTATATAGCACAAATTATAGTTCAATGAATTTTTCACAAATTGAACACACCATGTTACCAATGCCCAGATCAAGAATAAGCAAATTATCCTAGTCTTTTGATTCTGTACTGCAAAAATTTCTCATTAAGCTTCAGATTGATAAAAACATATTTAAAGTGTTGTACTAGGGAAACATTAAGTGAGGTACTACTTACACCCCAATAATTTAATGGAAGAACATTTTTGTATTTTTTATTTCTTGATATTTATTTTATTTTTAGTTTTTCAATTACAGGTGACATTTAATGTGCTATTAGTTTTAGATGTTCAGCTATTTATGTAACTTTAGGAAGTTATCCCCTTGATACATCTAGTACCCATATAACTCTATATTTAGTTATTACAGTAATATTGACTGCATTCCCTATGCTGTACTTTACACACCTGTGTCTGTTTTGTAACAACCAATTTGTACTTCTTAACCACTTCAACTTTTTTACCCCATCCCCTAAGCTTCTTCCATCTGACAGCCATCAGTTTGTCTTCTGTATCTATGAGTCTGTTTCTGTTTTGTTTGTTGATTTTTTCTTCAGATTCCACATCTAAATAAAATCATATGGTATTTTTCTTTCTCTGTTTGACTTTTTCCATTTGTGTAATGCCCTCTAGGTCTGTCCATGTTGTTGCAAATTGTAAGATTTCATTCATTTATATGACTGAATAGTGTTTCATTGTACCTATGCATAACATCTTTATCCATTTGTCTTTTGATTGGAGCATTTAATCCATTTACTTTAAATTATATTTTATTGATTATGCTATTACAGTTGTCATGATTTTTCCCCCTTTTCCCCCCTCCACCCAGCACCCCCACTTTCTCAGGCAATCCCCACCA
The DNA here is from genome assembly GCF_987537825.1 of Furipterus horrens. Lineage (NCBI taxonomy): Eukaryota > Metazoa > Chordata > Mammalia > Chiroptera > Furipteridae > Furipterus > Furipterus horrens. The sequence continues at coordinate 49,592,319 of NW_028327182.1, forward strand.
CCACCATTGTTCATGTCCATGGGTCATATGTATAATTTCTTTGGCTACACCATTTCCTATACTGTACTTTACATGCCCATGGCTATTTTGTGACTATCTCTTTGTACTTCTTAATCCACTCACCTCTTCACCCATTGCCCCACAGTCCCTTCCATCTGGTAATCATAAAAAACTCTCTGTATCCATGATTGTGTCTCTGTTCTTCTCATTTGCTTAGTTTGTTTTTTAGATTCAATTGTTGATAGATTTGTATTTTTTGCCATTTTATTGTTCATAGTTTTGATCTTCTTTTTCTTAAATAAGTCCCTTTAACATTTCATATAATGATGTTTTGGTGATGTTGAACTCCTTTAGATTTTTCTTGTCTGGGAAGCTCTTTATCTGCCCTTTGATTCTAAATGATATCTTTGTCAGTTGAGCAATCTTGGCTATAGGTCCCTGCTTTTCATGACTTTGAATATTTCTTGCCAATCCCTTCTAGCCTGCAAAGTGTCTTCAGAGAAATCAGTTGACGGTCTTATGTGAACTCCCCTATAGGTAACTAAATACTTTTGTCTTGCTGCATTTAAGATTCTTTATCTTCAACTTTTGGCATTTTAATTATGATGTGTCTTAGAGTGGGCCTCTTTGCTTCCATCTTGATTGGGACTCTCTGTGCTTCCTGGACTTGCATGTCTATTTCCTTCACCAAATTAGGGAAGTTTTCTTTCATTATTTTTTCAAACAGATTTCCAATTTCTTGCTCTTTCTCTTCTTCTGGCACTCCTATGATGTGCATATTGGACCTCTTGAAGTGGTCCTGGTGGCTGCTTATATTGTCTTCATTTTTTTTTTTTTGGATTATTTTTTCTTGTTGTCCTGATTGGTTGTGTTTTGCTTCCTTATCTTCCATATCATTGATTTGATTATTGTCTTCATCCATTCTACTGTTGTTTCCCTATAAAATGTTCTTTATTTTAATTAGTGTATTCTTTGATTTCAGACTAGATCATTTTTATGCTGTTGATGTCCTCACTAACTTTCTTGAGCATTCTTATAACCAGTGTTTTGAACTCTGCATCTGATAGATTGCTTGTCTCCATTTCATTTATCTCTTTTTCTGGAGTTTTGATCAGTTTTTTCATTTGAGCCATGTTTATCTCCTCATTTTGGCAGCCTCCCTGTGTTTTTTTCAATGTAATAAATAGAGCTGTTTTGACTCCGTGTCTTAGTAGTGTGGCCTAATGTAGTTAGGTGTCCTGTAGGGCCCAGTGGGCCAGCCTCCTCTATCAACGAAGCTCGGTACTCGAGGTGTGCCCTTCATCTGGGCTGAGTATACACCCTCCAATTGTAGTTGAGCCTTGGTTGCTGTTGGAAGATCACAGGGAGGGATTTACCCAGGCCAGGCAGCTGCAAGGATTGGATGTGACTATTTACTGCCAACCTCTGCCCTCCATGGAGGATCAGCTGTACAGGAACAGGGTGGTGGAGCTCTGACATGGTCTGTAGCTATTCACTGGGTGTGCTGACCCTGGGGTTCCCCTGTGGTGCAGGCCAGGGTCAACCCCCACCTGTGCTTTTCCCAGGGCCACCTTGCCTGAGCTATGAAGCAATCTGAGATGGCTGCTACTTGGCTGGGTTTGGAGTTTCCCAAGCAAAGCCAATATGTGAATTTAGGCTGGCTGTTGCTAGTGCCAGGCCTGGGGCTCACTGAAGCCAGCTCTCGTTTGAGAGGATTTAGGAAGTTGTGAAGCATGAACCAAGACCAGCCATTCATATGGGAAAGCAGCTTGGGTGTACCTGTTGGTTGGGTGGGGCAGAGTCTCTGGGGATCTCCAAGATGGGTCAAACAATGTTAGCCAGATTGATGGAGTCTCGGTTATGGCACCAGCTTGTCAGCTCTGTGGGGTGAGAATTTAGAAAAAGACAATGGCCTCTGTTTGCCTTGATGCCAGATACTTCAGTTTCTCCCTCTCTACCACTGGTGCCTTTCAAGCTGTTACCCTAGTGCTGGAGCTCAGAGGGAGTGCTTGAGTAAGACTGTGTGTGGGTTCTTTAAGAGGACCTGCTTGGGGCTCCAGTAGTTTCTTCCACTGAATTCCCGCTGATTTTCGTAGCTAGAGTTAAGGGGACTTATCTTCCTGGCACTGGAACCCTTTCATGGGGACCTGGTGCGGAGCTGGGACTTCTCACTCCCCAGATATCCCTTCCAAATTTTTATCCACCACACATGGGTGAAGGACCAGTCTGTTTCATGTCTGTGCCTCTCTACCAGTGTGAATGGATGTGTTTTTTTAATTCCATTCAACTCGATTTCTGATGTTTCAGAGTGATCATTGTTCTATATTTTAGTTGTAATTTTGATGTGGTTCTATGAAGTTGCAAGCCATGTCTGCCTATGCTGCCATCTTGATTGGAAGTTCAATCCATTTACATTTAAAGTATTTATTGATAGTATCTAGTTATTGCCATTTTGTTAATTGTCTTCTGATTTTTCTTGTAGTTCTCTGTTCCTTTTTTATTCTCTTGCTTTTTTTTTTTTTTTTTTTTTTTGTATATTGGTGGCTTTCTGTAGTGTTGTGTTTGAATTCCTTTCTCTTTATTCCTTATAATATCTGTCTTGTAGATTTTGGGTTTGTAATTACCAGGCGCTTCATATATACCAAGCTATGTTTATAGAAGTCTATTTTTAAGTTGATGGTTGCTAAAGTTTGAATACGTGCTAAAATCACTACCATTTTTACTCCTTCCATGTTTATATTTTTAAATTATTTTTTACTTCTTTTTTATGTGTGTTTGTATATATCCCATAATTTACTGTTGTAATTACATGTAATCTTCGTAATTTTGTCTTTTAACCTTTGTACCTGCTTTCTTGATGATTGCTATACTACTTTTATTATGTGTTTGCTTTTGTCAGTGAGAATTTCTTTTTGCAATAATTTTACTCATATTTATTATTATTATTATTTTCTTCTTAAAGAAGTCCCTTTAACATTTCTTCTAGTACTGGTTTGGTGGTAATGAACTTCAGCTTTTTCTTGTCTGGAGCTCTTTATTCTAGGATTCTATGTAATAGTTGAGTAGAGTAATCTTGGTTGTAAGTCAGTGCTTTTAATCACTTTGAGTATTTCTTGTCAGTCTCTTCTGGCATGCAAAGTTTTAGTTGGGAAATCTGCTGACAGTCTTAAGGAAGCTCCCTTGTAGGTAACTGACAGCTTTTCTCTTGCTGCTTTTAAGATTCTCTCTTTGTCGTGACATTTTGTTACTTGTCTTGGTATAGGCTCTTTGGGTTCATCTTGTTTGGGATTCTCTGTGCTTAATGGACTTGTATGTCTATTTTCTCCACCAGATTAGGGAAGTCTTCAGTTATTTCTTCAAATAAATTTTCAATCACTTTCTCTCTCCTACTTCTGTTACCCATCTAATGTGAATGTTGTCCTACTTGATGTTGTTCAAGAGGTCCCTTATACCCCGAGGCCATGGACTGGAACTGCAGGATGTGAGTAGCAGGCGAGACAGCAAAGCTTTCCTCGAAACCATAGTATTGCCTTAGCTCTATCTCCTGTCGGCGCCCCCACCCTCAGGTCCGTGGAAAATTATTTTCCACAAAACTGGTCCCTGGTCTCAAAAAGGTTGAGGACTGCTTCCTGATACTATCCTCATTTTTGAAAATTCTTTTCTCTTTTTACTGTTTTGATTGGGTGTTTTGTGCTACCTTGTCTTCTAAATCACTGATTTAATCTTCATTTAATCTGATTTTGATTCCATTTAATGTATATTTTAAATTTCAGTTATTGTATTCTTCGTTTCTGACTTTTATTTTTTATTTTTTGTCCTATGTTACTTTTTATCTTTCTTGCTTCATTGTGTAAGGTCATCTATTCTTTCCCTAAGTTCATTGAGCCTTATACGCAGTGTTTTCAACTCTGCATATGATAGATTTGGGGTTTTTGTTTTTTGTTTTTCCTTTGGAGCTTCGTCCTCTTTTTTCATTTGGGACATGTTTCTTTGTTTCTTCATTTTGGCTGCCTCCCTGTGTTTGTGTCTATTGATTAGGTAGATCTGCTACATCTCCCAGTCTTAGCAGAGTAGCCTTATGTAGCAGGTGTCCTGTGGGGCCCAGTGGCATAATTTCTCCCTGTTCACCTGAGCTGGGTGCTCCAGGAGTATGTTTTGTGTGGGTTGTGTTCTCTCCTGTTGTAGTTGAGCCTTGAATTGTTGGTATGTCAGTGGGTGGGATTGACCCCTAGGCTAACTAGCTGTGAGGACAGGTTGTTCTTGTAACTGATAAACTATTGTGTTGGGGTTATCCCCAAGGAGTGGGATTCAGTTTAGTGGCACCCTGGTGCCTGCCTAGTTCACCCTTTGGGTTTGTCATTTGTGGTGCTAATTTGGTAGTGCTTTAATGTGGTCTGAAGCCAGCCACTGAGTATGTTGGTTCTGGGGTGTCCAGGGAGGGGCTCTTGGGCAGGCCAAGGTCAGCTGCTGCATTTGTCCATCCCAAGGCAACCTGGTAGGAGCTATAAGTGATTTGTGGTTGGTAGCTGCCTGTGCTGGGCCTGGATGTTCCTGAGAGTGGGTATGCTGTGTACTGGGACTTCCTGCCATTGGTACAGGGCTTCGGGCTGCTTAGGAAGAGGTATAGGGTATGCAGAGTTCAGACACTAATTGGGGTTTATGGACCTTTGATAGAGTTTTAAGAAAGTTTGCAGTATGGGCCCAGGCCTGCTGCTTGTGTGGATTAGCCTCTGAAAGAAGTTTGGGCTGGCACATGAGTTGGGTGTGGTGGGGTCTCAGAATCAACAGGGTATGGTGGGAATGTTAGCCGTGTTGATAGACTCACATTTGCTGTCCACCTTCTCCTGCAGGCTGTGTGTGGGGAGGGCTCAATGAAGAAATGATGGTATCTGCCCTCACTTTTGTACTGGAGAAACTCCAGTGCTTGCCCTGAATCCAGACAATTCAGTTTCTCCCTGTATGTCCCTGATGTTTTTTGAGCTACTGTCCCTTCTCTGGAGGCTGGGCAGTTGTTTGTGAGTGAGTGAGTCTGTGCTCAAGCCCTTTAAGATGATGCCCGTGTCTACAGCAGCTCTTTGTCTCACTTGACTGAGTTCCTGCTGATTTTCACAGCCACTTGTTGTGGGGGGACTCCTCTTCCCAGCACTGGTGCTCCGGACTGGGGTTCCTGGTGTGGGGCTGGGGTGCCTCACTCCTCAGTGTGGACCTCCACAGCTGAGATACCCCTCCTGATTCTTAACCATCATAGGTGGATATAGCCTTAGTTAAAGGTATTCTGTTCAATAGTCTTCAGGTGGTTCTCAAGGGTGGTGGTTCTGTAATTTAGTTGAATTTTGATGTCACATCTTTGTATTTTTAATGATTCCATGGGGAAAGGGTTCAGCATTTTTGCTTTGACAATCTTGGGAAATAATAAATCACAAACAGAGTAAATTTAAGAAGGAATAAACACACCTCTGTTTCTTCTCACCTCAGAGAGTTTAACACAATATATGACTATAAAGTACTAAACAATGTATTGAAAAATCTAGTGAAATCTTGTTCTCTGGAAATTTGGAGTACTAGTGGTGATTTAGAATAAACTATACCTAAGTTTTAGATTAAATGACTTCCAGATGCTTAGTCTTCTTAAATCTGTTAAGCAGTTTATGCCAGCAGATGAGGATGAGGTGAGATTAGGATAATTTACTTTCAGTAATTTCAGTATTTATCAGACATTTTTTTTCAATAAAATCTTCATAAACTACAGTGTACCAGGTACTTTGTTCTCTTAATGGTCTTTCTTTCCTGGGCTATTGTGGACTCTTCCTGGTAATCTCCCCACATCTCTAGCTACCTTAAGACTTTCTCTCACAGTAGCCAAATAAAACTTTTTATAATGCAGATCTCATCATGTTAATTGCTCAGATAAAAACCTGCAACCGGGAATGACAGAGGATGATCCTACCATATGACTGACTCCCTGCAAAAAAGACAGCTATAAAATCTGTGCATAATAGAAGGAGCTACTGCCTGAAACCGCTGGACAGAAAGAGCAGACAGACTTTACTTAAGAAGAGGGGAACTATGAGCTTCCAGTGGAAGCTTTCACCTGGGGCTAAGTGGAGTAGACAAAACATTATAGTAAGATGGGGTGGGAAGTGCAATGGGAAAGCTTGAGGGCTTTCTGACCAGAGAAACTAGAAAACTGAAGCTGGGGAAATCTTGGCCACTGAAGAGTGGAAAACTCCTGCAAAAGAAAGAGCCAGAGAAAGAGTGCTCATATTCTGTCTTCCCACATCTCTGACTGAAACCTGAATCATTGGGGCGTAATAGACTTAAAGCCCCTTAATAAAAGACGGAAGATCAGAACTGAGACAGGAGCGCCTGCCCAATAAATATAGTTCAAGGAAAGTTATTGCCTGCTTAAAAATAAAACAGTGCTCATTTGAGAAAAATATCAGAATCCAGAATATTTACTTTTGTGATGTCAAGGATACAATTCTAAAATTATCCAGCATACAAAGAATGTCAAAGGCTTCAAGTGCATGTTTTTAGGTGATCTTTTAACTCAACTATTTGATGCTTCAAAGGCTCTTTTTTAGAAACTTTTTTATCTCCATTCTTCTTACATTGCAGTTCAGAGCCGTGGTCCCTGAAATCATTTTAGGGAAATCTGAAAAGTAAAAACTACTTTCACGTTACTATGAAGATGTTATTTATCTTTTTTGCTCTGTTGACATTTATACCGATGATGTAAAACTTGGCACCTTTCTAGGTGTCAGAACAGTAGCATCACACTGATAGTAGTAATTTTATTCTCCACCACCCAGACTCTCAATTGAGTCTCTTTGACATTTCATATAATAATGGCTTGATGATGATGAACTCCTTTAGCTTTACGTTGTCTAAGAAGCATTTTATCTGCCCTTCCATTCTAAATAATAGCTTTGCTGGATAGAGTAACCTTGGTTGTAAGTCCTTGCTTTTCATCACTTTGAATACTTCTTTCCAGCCCCTTCTTGCTTGCAAAGTTTCTTTTGAGAAATCAGCTGAGAGTCTTATAGGCACCTTTTTGTAGGTAACTCTCTGGTTTTCTCTTGCTGCTTTTAAGATTCTCTCTTTATCTTTAACCTTTGGCATTTTAATTATGATGTGTCTTGTTGTGGTCCTTTTCGGGTCTAGCTTGTTTGGGACTCTCTGTGATTCCTGGACTCGTATGTCTATTTCCTTTGCCAAATTTGGGGAGTTTTATTTCATTATTTTTTCACATAAGTTTTCAGTTTCTTGCTCTTCCTCTTCTCCTTCTGGCACCCCTATGGTTCAGATGTTTGCACGTTTAAAGTTGTCTCAGGGGTTTCTAAGCCTCTCCTAATTTGTTTCAATTCTTGTTTTCTCATTCTGTACTGGTTGACTGTTTTTTTCTTCCTTATGTTCCAAATCATTGATTTGAACCCCAGTTTGCTTCCCTTCACCACTGGTTTTGTGTGGATTTTCCTTCATTCCATTTATCATACCCTTCACTTCTTCCCTTATGCATTTGTTGTACTTAAGCCTATCTGTTGATTCTGAGCATCTTTATCACCAGTGTTTTGAACTCAATGTCTGTTAGGTTGGCTGTCTCCTCATTTGTTAGGTTGGCTATCTCCTCATTGCTTTGTTCTCCCACTGGAGCCTTGATCCATTCCCTCTTTTGGGCCATACTTCTCTGTCTCCTCATCTTTACAAGCTCCTGTGTTTGCCTCTATGTCTTAGGTAGAGCTGTCACACCTGTTACATGTTGTAAGGGGCAAGGCCTTAGGTATTCATCAGTATAGGGTGATCCAGTTCACCATGTTGTGGCACTGTGTGTGAGGGAGGGGTATGAGAGGGAACAATGCCACTTGCTCAGCACTTGCCCCTTTTCCATGCACCTCTCCCACTTCTGTATGGGCCTGGCATCTCTCTAGCCGTTGCCCTGGCCGTTGTTCCCAGAGTGGGTAAGTCTGCGGATGTTCTAGGACTGTAGGGGCTCTTTAAACAAGCAGACTGCTGAGAGACTAGCAGTTTCTGCCTCTGCCCCAACCCCCACTGGTTTGCACAGTCAGAAGCAATGAGGCTTTATTGTCCCTGGCACTGGAACTGTGAGCTCTGTGGTCTGGTCTGGTGCTGGGAGTGCTCCCCAGGTGTCCCTCTCGACTTTTTAAAATGTTTGCTCTTTGTGCTGGCCTGCTGCTGCCGCCGCCGCTGCTACCACCGCTTCAGCCACGGCTGCTACTGCTACCACACCGCGTCCTTTCCTCCTTGGCTCTGCCCCTCCTACCTGTTTGGATGAGTATTTCTCCTTTATATCTTTGTTTGTTGGATTTACATGCAACTTGATATTCTGGAACTTCTAGTTGTCTCTGGTTTTGAGGTAGTTGTATTCCTTCTTAGTTGTGGAGGGAGATGAAATGTGTTTGTCTAGGCCTCAGTCTTGGCTGGAAGTCCCTTTTTTATGCTAATGTAGGGCCCACTTAGTTCCTTGTAGCTTCCTTAAAGTTCCTTGTTCTCACTGAGTTCCTTGAGCTTCCTAATAACCTTTACTTTGATCTCTATGTATGATCAATTGCCTGACTCAATTTCATTTAGCTCTTTTTTCTGGGGATTCCTCCTTTCCTTTTAATTGGGGGTTGTTTTTTTCTCCGCATTTTAGGTGACCTTTTCTGTTTGTTTCTGCATATTAGATTGATCTACTCTGACTCCACATCTTCATGTTGGGGCCTTCTCTGGTAGGAGTCCTGTGGGACTCAGTGATGCAATCTCTTTGTTCTCCTGAGCTGGATGCTCTAGGGGTGCCCTTTATGCAGTTTTTTTGGCTCTTGTAATTGGGTTTTGGTTGTTGTTGGCTCATTCGTTGGTGGGTTCTTCCCTCCGGTTGGCTGATGGAGAATCACAGCCCCATCACCCCTTGTATGCTGTTGTACAGCTGCTAGCAGAACAAGACAGAGCAACTCAGAAAATGAAACACACACTAATAAAATACCTGCCTCCCAACACAACAGCAATATCAACATCAAATGAGCAAAGATTAATAAAGGTAGAAAGAAAATAAAAATATTATGAGAAAGAAAAAAATATGAGATGAGTAAAGGAAAGAGAAATGATTTTGAGAGGGTGGTGAGATAATAAGCATAGGGTTTAGAGCAAAGGGAGAAAATAAAATTTGAAATGTAAATAAAAAAGGGAAGGAAATAGGCAAAATAGAGTAAGAAAAAGAAGAGTATAACATGAGGTTTGAAATTTTAAAAATAGTGAAACAATAGGAACAGAATTAAAGTAAAACAACTGCAGCAATATCAACGACAAATGAACAAAGATTAATAAAGGTGGAAAGTGAATGAGAATATTATTAGAAAGGGAAAAGAGAATATTCAATGTCTATAGGAAAGAAAAATGATTTTGAAAGGATAGAGAGAAGTGAGGTAATAAGAGTAAGGAATAGAAATAGGCATAGAAAGGGAGAAAATAAAATTTCAAATGAAAATAAGAAAGGGCAGGAGGAAGGCAAAATGGATTAAGACAGGATGAGTAAACTATGACATTTGAAAATAAAAAAAAATAGTGAACAAATCAGATTAAATTGAAGAAAAGTATCAACAACCGCAATATCAATGACAAATGAGCAATGATTAATAAAGGTGGAAATATAATAAGAATGTTATAAGAAAGCGAAAAAGAATGTGAGCGACTAAAGGAGAGAAAAATGATTTTAGCAGCTAGAGGGAAGAGAAATGATAAGAGTATGAAATAGAAACAAGGCATAGATATAGAGAAAATAAAATTTTAAATGAGAATAAGAAGGGAAGGAAGAAGGCAAAATGTAGTAAGGCAAGGGAAGAATAAAATATGAGATTTGAAATAAAAATAAAATTTAGAAAGTTAAATAGGAGGAATAAAATTAAAGAAAAAATGTTAAAAATCTATGCGAGAGAAGAAAATAATGCAAATACTGCAAAAGAACAAGGTGAACTTTGTCTCAGCAGAGTTTGGTGTTTGCCTGTTGTCTTCTCCTTCTGGATCTAACTGGCAATATCAGACATCGTCCCCGTCTAGCTCTAGGCAGCCTGTTTGAGGCTAAAAGTGGTCCACAGTCTGTGGCTGTCCCTTCAGGTTTGGCTGCGTCCTGGCTGGTTCTCACTACTGTGCCCTCTTGGCTTTTTATCAGCATAAGGCCCAGGGCTGGGTGGGTCGTCTAAAGTCTGGTAGCACTGAAGGTTCCACCTCCACCTGCCTCTAGAGGGGGCTATTGGTGCGATTGAGAGGGTGATATTACTGGATCTTCCCTGAGAGGCATTGTTCAGTCTTCAGGGAAGATTGCGGGTGTGTTCCCCCAACTCTGCATCTCATATGTTTGGTCTGACCCATATTATTTCCAGTAATGTTTGGTTTCTGATGAATTAGTTGTCCATTTCATGAGAGGGGATGGTCTGTGTAAGAGGGTCAGTTTTTTACCGCTTGGCGCTGATGGCAGTTCTGTGTAAGAACTAAGGCTGGGCAGGGCCCTGATTTCCCCTTACTGTACAGATTTCTGCATTCTCAGCCCAGCTGGTTTCAGTGAACTAGGGTTCGAGGAACCCAGTGCATCTTGTCGCGGCTGAGAAAAGTTCACAAAGATCCTTCTTGGTGTCTCCTTTTCTTTCCACTGTGGATATGCCCCCAGCAGGGGGGTTTTGAACCTGGCCTGCCTATTCTGCAGAGCTTCCCCACTGGATGTGGTGCTTGCAGTCCTGCAGGATGGGGTGCTGGGGTCTGTCTTCCCTTCCCAGAGTCTTTCAACCTCCAGGGTGTGTGTGGGGGGGTTCTGTCTGGATGCAGAGAATCTCAGGCTTTTGACTCTTGCCCGTCTTATCTCCCAGCCCACTGCCCTCGCAGGAGACACAGTCCCAAATTTTCTGTTTTGCATAGCCCCTGGCTTGCTAGCCACACCACGTAGGGGCCCAGCAGTTCCTCTGCTGTGCCACTTTCTGAATTCCTTGCCCAGTTGGATTCAGTGAGAATGAACTGTGCTTTAAATCTGGTCTCTCTGCTGGCAGAGCAGCTGCGCACGTGGTCCCTGCCCAGCCATAATTAAGCCCTCCTTTTAAAACGTCCCTAAATGGCACCCACACTTCAGTACTGAGTCACTGTTGTTCTCCACACATGCCACCTTCCCCAAAAGCAAAAAGTCCCTTTCAGTCATGACTGGTGGCAGCCTTCTGATATCTCCAACCACCCAGGTGCAGCCCCTGGTTGTTTTAGGAGATAGAGTCTCTCTCTGGGACTCTCCCGGTTGGCACTGCAGCTATGGATGTGTCGCTTTCTGTGTGTGTGTAGCCAGATCTCCTAGACTCTGTATATCCTCCCAGATCACTCCCGATTAGGGTTGGTAGTCCCTGTGCAGAACTAAGGCCCCTGCCCAGATAGTGGGAGGGAGCTATAATGCTGCAATTTCTGCTTGTTTTTTTTTGCTACTGCATGTGCCAAGCACAAGGTATTTCCCTTTCAATTTATAACGACTCCTTACTGGATAGTGCAAAGCTACTTCTGTACTCCTTGGCTTCAAAACTTCATATCAGGTAAGATTCTGTTGATATTTCAGGTTACCTGTCACAAGATCAGTAAAAAATCCGAGTTGGGGGCAAGAGTAAGTGGACTCAACTTCCCTCTACTGGGCTGCCATCTTCCAATGTCCAGTTTTTTCTTATGTAACTTGACCTGTGCAGTTACTTTTGAAAATTAGAATATTTCTGGCTCAGAATACCAAAGTGACCACATACCTTTACTTTTTCTTCCCCAAATCCTAGAAAAGCAACAAAAGAAAGAAACAAAAATAAACACATTGAGTGAAATTCAGCAGTGCTGAGACTTTGAAGTGAAAAAACTATGGAGGGAAGTTGAGGGATTGATTCAGTTTTCAGAATAAAATAATTTGGAGTATATTGATGGATACAACAAAGTAGAGCAAGCTACAGCTCTGAATATACACAGGAATGGTCTCTGGTGGAAGTGGGAGACCTAGTCTCCAAGACCAAAGTAGCAGGTCCAGAGAGTGGGGCAGTAATCAGGAGAGTTTTTTAAAGTGCTGTCTGCCAGTGGCTCTCAAATTTTAGCATATATCAAAATCATCTGAACGTCTTGCTCAGACATGGATTACAGATCTCTGGGACCAACCTTAAAGTTTCTGAGGGAGATTCCTAGAATTTGTATTTCTAATATATTTGCAGGTGATGGTGATACTGCTTACCTGACACTCACATTTTGACAATTGTGGATCTGAAAAGAACTGGTGCGTGAAACACCTGGGCAGTCCCCCACCTAACTCTGTGCCAGCCTATAAGAATCAGGAAAATGGGTCTCCTTCCATACTAATGAATTGGAAAAGTTACCCCTGTGGACATATATTCCCAAGACTTGGTTACAAAGTTTAGGCTGAAGCCTTGTGTTTTTGTGCAGTGCACAAACTATACAAATACATGCTTACCCACCCAACTTTTGTGTACATGTACACACACAAGATTAAGGCTTCCTGCTGGTGCTGCAAAAGAAGCAGAATAGGAATTAAGGTTAATCCAGGCTTCTACCACAGACTTGATGAAAGAAATAAAGAGAAATAGGAAAGGTATTTCTGCTTAAGAGGCAAATGCAACAAACTACTGCAGTGCTAGGTTTATTGTCCTTACTTTGGTATTTTGCGACACCTGAATTCAATATCTATTTATTCATCCCCAAAGGAAAGACCAGAGAAAATGGAGGAGAGAAAGTAATAGTTTAAAAAATAACAGAAGAGGCCTGTGCTTTGGAGACAGTGGGCAGGGCAGGTCCTCTGCAGCCACTGAGGGTGATGTGAGGAGAGTACAGGGGAATGGCCTGGGCCCGGGTCCCAGCAACCCTGGATGCTGTGAGCCAGAAGCGGAAGTATGCACTGCACAGTGACAGCCTGTGGTGTGGCCTGCAGGGTGTCAAGGAAGCAAGGCTTCCGACCAAGATGGAGACATAGTAGACACACTTCACCTCCTCACACAACCATAAGAAGGATTAGATCTACCTCAAAACGAAAAACAACCAGAACTGCCAGAAAATTGAACTGTATGAAAGTCCAACAACTAAGGAATTAGGAAGAAATATTCATCCAGATGGGTAGGAGGGGAGCAGACAGGGAGCCAGGGTAGAGAGGACAAGGTGTGGTGGAGGTGAGGTGGTAGTGGCAAGGCAGCAACTGCACTGGTGGAATGAGCAGTTCCACTTCACATGTGGCAGATAAAAGCAAGGAGGGACACCTGGGAAGTAATCCCAGTCCCAGACTAGACTGCACAGCTCACAGTTCCAGTGCTGGGAAAATAAAGCCTCATAGCTCTGGCTGTGAAAATCAGTGGGGGTTGGGGTGGCAGAAAATTTCTCATCTCTCATGAGAGTTTGTTTAAGGGCTCTCATGGTCCTAGAACTTAAGCAAACCCACCAACTCTGGGAACTGTCACCAGGGCAACAGTTAGAGGGATGCCAGTCACATATGGGAAGCTAGTGAAATGACTAGAAACGGGGCAAGTGCTGAGCAAGTGGCATTGTTTGCTCTCTGACCCCTCCCCCACATACAGTGCCACAAAGCAGTGAAACAGGCCACCCCGAACTGACAAATACTTAGGGCTCCGCCCCTTACAATGTAACAGGTGGGACAGCGCTACCTAAGACACAGAACCTAATACAGGAAGGTTGTCAAATTGAGGAGACAGAGAAGTGTGGCCCAAATGGAAGAACAGATCAAAACTGCAGAAAAAAATAAGCTAAAAGGAGATAGCCTACCTACCAGATGTAGAGTTCAAAACACTGATGATAAGGTTGCTTAGAGAAATGATTGAGTACAGCCACAAAATAAAGGAAGAAGTGATGGTTATATAAAGTGAAATAAAGAAAAATATACAGGAAACCAACAGTTATGGGAAGGAAGCCGGGTTTCAAATCAACAATTTGGATAAAATGAAGAAATAAACATTCACCCAGAATATAAAGAAGAAATAAGAATTGGAAAAAATGAGGAGAGGATTATGAACCTCTGGGACAACTTTAAATGTACCAAGATCTGAATCATAGGGGTGCCAGAAGGAGAACAGGAAGAGCAAGAATTTGAAAACTTATTTGAAAAAATAATGAAAGAAAACTTCCCTAATTTGGTGAAGGAAATAGACATACAAGTCCAGGAAGCATAGAGTCCCAAACAAATGGGATCCAAAGAGGACCACACCAAGACACATCATAATTAAAATGCCAAAGGCTAAAGATGAAGAGAGAATCTTAAAAGCAAGAGAAAGGAAGAGAGTTACCTACAAAGGAGTTCCCATAAGACTCTCAGCTGATTTCTCAAACTTTGCAAACAAGGAGGGACTGGCAAGAAGTATTCAAAGTGATAAAAAGCAAGAACCTACAACCTAGGTTACTCTATCCAGCAAAGCTATCATTTAGAATGGAAGGGCAGATAAAGTACTTCCGAAACAAGGTAAAGCTAAAGGAGTTCATCATCACCAAGCTATTATTATATGAAATGTCAAAGGGACTTATTTAAGAATATCAAAACTATGAACATTAAAATGACAACAGACTCACAATTATCAACAACTGAATCCAGAAAACAAAAACAAACTAAGGAAACAACTAGAATGGGAACAGAGCCATAGATAAGGAGATCATGTGGAGTGTTATCAGTGGGGAAGGGGAAGGGGTAAAATGGGGGAAAAGGTTCAGGGATTAAGAAATGTAATTGGTTGGTACAAAATTGGAGGTTATAAGAATAGTAAAGGAGCCCTGGCTGCTGTGGCTCAGTGGATTGAGCATCGGCCTACGAGCCAAGTGTCGCTGGTTCGATTCCCAGTCAGGGCACATGACTTCGTTGTGTGTCAGGTCCCCAGTTGTGGGCGCAAGTGAGAGGCAACCACACAGGATGTTTCTCTCCCTCTCTTTCTCCTTTCCCCTCTCTCTAAAAATAAATAAGCAAAACAACAAACAAACAAAAAGAGTAGTGAAGGAAATGGAGAAGCCAAAGAACTTATATGTATGACCCATGGACATGAACCAAGACAGCAGGGATGGAGGAGGGTACCAGGCAG
Organism: Furipterus horrens; assembly: GCF_987537825.1. Taxonomy (NCBI): domain Eukaryota; kingdom Metazoa; phylum Chordata; class Mammalia; order Chiroptera; family Furipteridae; genus Furipterus; species Furipterus horrens. The sequence goes on from NW_028327182.1 coordinate 49,607,393, forward strand.
AGGGGGGCAAATGGGAAAAAAATTGGGACAACTGTAATAGCATAATCAATAAAATATACTTAAAATAACAGAAGAAAAATTTCCAAAGCTGACTACAGATGGAAAGGACCCATAGTACCAAGCCGAATGAATGAATGTTGCGTACATCTTAGTGAGAATTTAAAATTTCAAAGGTAATGAGAAAATTATAAAATATTCTAGAGAGTAGAGGTGGATAAGATCCAGATCAGCATCACAGTTTTTATCTAGAAGTCTATAACTGACCTACTCTGTCAAACATGAGGTTAAAATGAAGCAATTTTCAGGTATTAGGAAGTTTATCTCTTGACTATCCTTTTTGAAATGAAGTTACTAGAGAATATGCTTTAGCAAAATGTAAAAGAAACCCAAGAAAGGAGAAATCATGGAATCTAAAAAGTGAAACTTTCACAGGAGTGAAAGAAAAAAATATGGGGAAAATCCTAGGATTCAGCAGGCCTGTAAAATAGTTGTGCCAAAAGAGAAGTCAATTCCATACAGAATGTCTTCAAGAACAAAGTGGTTTATTTTAACAATGTATAGCTTTCTTTAAGTGGTGGGTCTCAACAGATATGGTTTAAGGTTGACAAATCAAATAATAAGAGTTACAGTGATAACTGCAGGAATTGAATTCCTTTATCAGAGTAGTACTGGTAAAAGATTTGCCTTTTTTCCTTGGGCTTTGGAAGAATTAAATGAACCATAGGTTTGATGAAACAAAAGGCAATCTTTAGCTTCTTTACATGTTTGTGTGTAGGTATAAGACACTTACTAGAACTACACTGATAAAGACATAGAGTAGATACTGTATAAGTAAACAGATATTAGTTATTAAAATTAAACTTCAGCCCTGGCCAACATGGCTCAGTTGGTTGGGCATTTTCCTGCAAACCTAAAGTTCAAATGTTTGATTCCTGGTCAGGGCACATGAATAGGTTCAGTCCTTGGTAGGGGCACATATGAGAGGCAACCAATTGATGTTTTTCTCTCACATCAATGTTCTCTCCCTCTCTTTTTCCCTCCCTTTCCCTCTCTTTTAAATCAATGAGCATGTCCTTGGATGAGGATAAAATAAAATAAATAAATAGAAATAAAATTAATCTTCAGTTGGCAAGAAAATAATATATAATTTATTTTTAACCCTAAGTTCCTTCCTTCCAATCTTTAGTCTCTTTGTTTCAATCCTGTATATTAGGTGATAAAGAGAATAGAAAGAATTACAAAACATAATCTCCTTCTTGAAGGAGCTTGAGGTATCCAGTTAGGAAGAAAAGAGAGAGCCCATGTAACAGAAATGACTAACAAAGGCAGTAAATAAATACAAAATAAGTAATACAGACAATAAGCATTATTAAAGGTTTTGTTTAGGAGTTGAACTGGACCTTGTACGATGGAAAGGGAAGAGGGACAAACTGAGCCTTGTTGACTGAGTGGGTTAGGGAGAGGGGTGGGTGTGTGTCATGTGCCTAAATGTCTAGAGTCAAGAAATCGAGAGTTGTGAACACAGAACAAGTAGTAGACCAAAGTCGAATAGGTATGGTATCTTGTTTGGGAGACAAGAGAAAACAAAACATTGGGTAGATTGGGGCTAGATTTTGGTGAATTTTGGACTTTGAAACAGGATTTTCCCTTCAGGCAATGGAGAATCTGACGGCTTTTAAAACAGGACATTAATCAGTCGTCGGCAGCCGTCCGTCTCGAGAGACGATGGTGTAGCTTCTTAAGAGTCTATCTGCACCGCCGAAAATGGCTGTGCAGTCCGACTCGGGAGTGACATGGTATCTGTCTCCTCCCGTGTTGAATCGACATCTTGCGATGACGCTGGAGTGTCCTCTCCAGTGAAGCTGAAGCTACAGAGCCTGGGCAGGGTGATATGGAGGGTCTGCTGTTGCCCATGCAGCAGACCCCCCCTCTCTTCGCAGCTGAAGGGTCCAAGGGAAAGACGGAGTCAATACAGCTTGGTTTCAGGTGCGCCGCAGGAGTTGCCGGTGTTGACTACAACGTCAAACCGCCTTAGGGACTCCGGCTCCGGATTTTCTGTCGGGGTTTACTCCCTTAGCCTTTCCCCTGAAGAGGTATACCGCAAGGCAGCGGAGGTTTTTTGGAGTCAGAGTTTTCCTTCTCTGATTAATCAGTACAAGGTGATTAAATAGGTAAATGTAGTTGAGCTGTCATGGATGAGATGAAGGGAAGAAAGTAGGAAGCAAGCTGAGTGGGGGAGTTATTGCAGTAGTCCCAGTATAACATGGTAACTGGTAAAAATGGTTATTAAAAGGAAAGAATGGATGAAAGTTATAACTGACAAGAATGAGAAACAAAGGATAGTTAAAGAGCTCAACACAGAAAGATTAAATGACTTACCTAAAGTTATACTACTTTGTAGCAAAGCCCTGACTAGAATTTCTGTCCATTTTTTAATAGAATTTTAAGGTTCATTCGTTTTAGCAGGTAATTATTGAGACATAATATGTACCAGGTACTAACAGAGATGTACTTCTAGGATTTCATTTTTTAATTTTTTGATTTCTTATCCTTGTTAGCTTTAGTTTTTTGACTATGTAAGATAGGAGGTGGCACATAGAGCCCACAGCCCAACCATCTGTTTTTATAAATCATTTTATTGGAACACAGCCACACTCATTTGTTTATGTATTCTCTGTGGCTGCTTTTGCACTGCAATGCAGAGTTGAGAAGAGCAATAAGATGGTATAAACCTGCAGGCCTGAAATATTTACTATCTGATCCTTGAAGAAATTGTTTTGATTCCTGATGTAAAGCATTAACATGCTTCCCAAAGTCTTACACTCAGTTAAGTGTTATTACCTTTGATATCCCCTCTGTACCATTCCCCACTCCTAGTGCTTATTTTTGGCTTATTGTTTTCACATTTGTTTGTTTGTTTTTTTAAATTTATTTGTTTATTTATTTTTAGAGAGAGGGGAAAGGAGAAAGAGAGGGAGAGAAACATCATTGTGTGGTTGCCTCTCACTCACGCCCCCAACTGGGGACCCGATGTGAAACCTAGTTATGTACCCTGACTGGGAATTGAACCAGCGATACTAGGTTCGCAGGCTGACGCTCACGTTTGTTTTTGTAAAAATAAGCAGATATATGTATTGGGTTGGCCAAAAAGTTCGTTTAGTTTTTTTCTGTAAAGTAAAAGACACATTTTTTTATTTTCACCAGTAACTATTGATTTTGATATTTTGAGTATGCCTGCTATCTCCCATGTGGTATAACGTTGATTGTTTTCAATTAATGTCTTGGTTTGATCACTATCAGCTTCAACCGGTCTACCCGACCATGGAGCATTTTCCAGTGAGAAATCTCCAGTATGAAACTTTAGAAGTCACTTTTGACATGTTAGATCAATCACAGCACTGCACAAATCTTTTTGTGCTTCAGTTGCATCTTTATCTTTCTTGAAATAATAAAGCATAAAATGCCAAAAATGTTGCCTTTCTTCCATCTCCAATATTAAAATGGCTACACAAAAATTCACCAATTTTGCTGTGGTTTTTTTTTTAAATGGACAGTGGTATGACAGCTGTCATAATACAATCTAACAAAATTATTTCAAATGAAGTTAAAGACAACTAAGTGCTACTAGAGCCATCTTACGGGAAAAACCAAATGAACTTTTTGGCCAACCTAATGCGTTTTCTTGATTTATCTTTTTCTTACACAAAAAGTTGTTACTATGTGTGCTCTTTCATGCTTTGTTTTTTCATTTAACAATACTTTCTGGATATAAGTTCTCGGATATCTTTCTCATTCTTTATTATATTTTATAGTACTACAGTGTGTATATTTGCTATAATTTATTCTGTGCTTAAGCAGACATCTAGGTAGTTTCCAATATTTTACAATTTTAAATAATGCTGCATCTTGTACATATGTATTTTTATATTATTGAAAGTATGTCTTCAGGGTAGATACCACGAAGTGAGAATGCTGGGTTAAAGGGTGAATGTGTGTATGTGTGTGTGTGTTAGATATTGCCAAATTCCCAACTATAAGGATTGTATCATTTTATATTGCCAACTGCAGTGTATGAACATACCAGTTTCTCCACAAGGACTACTAACTTAATTGTGCCAAGTAATGACATTAAAATATACTTCTCATTTGTCTTCACCATCACTTCAAAGAAGACATCATTTTTAAAAATCCTCACCCAAGGATATATTTATTGATTTTAGAGAGAGAAGAAGGGGGAGGGAAGAAAGGAGAGAGAGAGACTTCAATGTGAGAGAGAAACATCGATGTGAGAGACAAACATTGATCGGTTGCCTCCCCTGTGTGTCCTGACTGGGGACCAAACCTGCAACCTAATATGTACCCCAACTAGGGATTGAACCCATAACCCAGCTATGTGCCCTGACTGAGGATCCAACCGGCAACCTTTTTTTGTTGTACAGGATGATGGTCCAACCAACTGAGCTACCTGGCCAGAGCAAGAAAGACCATTTTAATAAGAGAGGAAGGATATAATCAAAATGAAGGATAAAAACAGCTCTTTAATTTTTCTTTTTTGCTGAAGACAAATGCATCTCTACCTGATAATCAGAGGAATCTTTTAAAAATTTTAAATCTGGTCATGTCTCTCTTGAAATCCTCCAGACTTTTCACAACTCCTCAGATCTTAACATGGCTTTATCATGGCCTGTGAGTACATGTAAGATTTCAGCCCTCTATCTCCAGCCTCTTTGACTTTGTTTTAATCCTTTCAGTATACCAAGTTCTCTTCACAGGGTCTTTGCATGTGCTACTTTCCTTGCCACCTTACAGAAATAGACATGTCAAAAAAAAAGTTTATATCCTGGCTCTAGTTTAACTTTTTATGTGACCCTGTGCAAATTACTTATTACCCTTTTAGTTCTTTAGTTTCCTCAACCTAAGTAAGGTGAGGTGGTTGTTTCAGATGACTTTTATGTTCCTTCAGTTCTAAACTGTGAATTTACAACAGTGTGTTAATTGCTGGTATAAGGGCAGTAAAAGGTAATGTAAAAAAAATACAATAAAGATTAAATTTTTAAAAAGTTTTATTTAGCCAAATAAATAAATATTATAAATAAACAAACTGAATTTACCAGAAGCCATTTTGATATGAAGATAATGAAACTCAGCACATTCACCCCATAGGTATTAACTATAACTTGGCTGTAAGTATATAATACATATTTGTTTCTTATTCTTAATACAATATTTTCTTAAACTTTAATTATTTTAAAAAATTACTTAATTGAATCTATATGAGTAAAGCAGGCTTTCGAGTTTGAAAATTAGTTCATGAATTATCTTTACTTCTGTGGTCCCATCTCTTGGATTGTTTTTGCCATTGCCATTGCACAAAGTGATGAGAGAGATAATTTTGTATCCTTTGAAGCAGTTATTGGAGTGATCATTTTGAGAGAGGGAAGAAAGGGAAAGCTTGGTAGAGAAGTTTGCCTGTAGTTAATTTTGTATTCTCTTATTATCCTGGTCTGTTGTCCTGTTTAAATGATATTCTTTGTACTTCTATAAAATTGACTATCAGAAATGGGTAACAGATATCAGGGATGAAGAAAGATATAAAGTAGAAATTTGAGATTTAGTGGTTTTCGGATTATGTATATGTTGATCTCTGGAAAATTTTGCTAATTAAATATTGTTGATCATTAATACTTGGGTTGATTTAAATTAAATATGTTCTGTGACCTTAAGTTTGTCCACTAGTCCTTTTTAATTTGGAAATTATTTCTTAGAGGTCATGTTATAAATGGATAAATTGGTTTTTAGGCCAGCCGAATAAAGCTCTTTAAAAACAGTTTACCTTACTTAGGATTACCTTCAACTACTAGTAAGCTCTGTCTATAAAAATTGCTATATAAAAATTCTTACACAGTGAGTAAAAAGCACTAGATCACATCTTCATTTGTGACATGTTTGATTGGCATGTAGGCATTAAAATAGTTTGGGTGTGGGGAGGTAGTAAAGATAATGCTAGGCAATAGTTCCTTTTTTTTTTTTCCCCCAAATGGACAAAGTACTTTTATTGGACAAACTTCAGTCCTGTGACAATTCAAGTTATAATCGTATGAAAATATGAGCTGAGGTAAATAAACAAAAATAAAAGCAAAGCAAAAAACATTCCCACTGAGAATTGCCATAATTTCTGCCTCCAAATGACAGCCCTTTCAAGATAAATATATGGCAAAAATTAATGCATACAAATTATGCAGAAAACACAAGCTTAATCTTTAGGCAATAGTAACTTAATGTATTGACAAAAGACCAGGTTCCTGATTCATCAGGGGTCCAGAATTACAAGACCAGAAGTCTGTTGCTTCAGTCTCTTGCTAGTTACTATACCATTCATAAATTAAATGTTTCTCAGCTAATGTTCCATTATTGTATTTTCTATTCCTCAACTTTCTTTTTTTCCTTCCTTCCTTCCTTCCTCCCATGCAACCACCCTCTCTCCCTCTCACCTTTCCTCTCTCCCTCCCTCCCTCCCTCTGTCTGTCTCCTCACCCCAGGATATGTTTCTTGATTTTAGAGGGAGAGGAAGGAAAAAAGAGAGAATGATTGGCCACCACCCTTCCACCCACAACCTTTTGGTGGCGGGGATGACACTCCAACCAACTGAGCCACCCTGCCAGGGCTGAGTGGCTAATTTCTTTAAATACTAATATTTGTAATTCAGAACTATACCTCAAATTTGCTTTTAGTATTTTGAATGTAGAATATAAAGTCAGAACTCCTTGATAAAATAGTATCTTTAGTTTCTTTAAGTTTTCTATGGCTGTATTATATACAGTGCATGTATTTTAATACATTCTTTTAGTAAGGTAGTTACTTGGTATCTGCTCAGAAAAGATCATTTCTAAATTCAGAAGATGAGACATCTTCTCATCTTACTTCTGTTTCTTTGAAGGGAGTTAATGTGGAAAGGAAGATTAGTTAAATCATCTTCTTTTACAAAGGTGTTGAAAACAATGGGCACTTTTTTTGGGAGGAAAGGCTTAGTACTGTCACTTTAAAGTGACAAAAAATAAAATTCTCAGTTTTATTAATATAGGTTTTCTTGGTAAAGGAGAAAGAAAATACTCTATCAATATATAATTTACCATAAAGTGCAACTCTAGCAAAGGTATATAATGTTAGTCCTCCTTTTGTACCTGTAGGTAAGATTTACCCAGGACTTGGAGTTCTAAATGCAAAAACAAGTAATTGTTATGTTACATATTTCTTTGTGAAGAATCCTACAAAACTTTTGACTCATCTTCCTGTTGACCAGAGGGCAAGAAAAATTTCACCAATGAGTGCATTAATAATAACTGATGACTTGCTTTTCTTGTATTTTAAAGTAATATCATATTAATGAGATCTTGGTCACAGATTTTTATGCCAAGGAAAATTCTGAGAAATCTGTGTAACAAACTCCCACCCTTTCCTCCACATTAGTAAATTGTTACTTGCTTTTCAACTCAAAAACACACAGGGTGGAGGTAAAAGTAAGTTTACAGTTAATCGTATGAAAAATAATACAATAGTAAATAATAACATAAGAATAAACTTTTTCCGGGTACTCAAAACTTAAACCTACTTTTGCCCCACCCTGTGTTTTTTGAGTGCTCAGTGTATTTCATCTCCGAAGAGTGATATAAAATAAAAGTACTTAAAATCAATTAAAGAAAACATGTTTACAGCATGTGTACTTCTTTTGGGATATAAAAGGCCATGCTTAATTTCTTCACTAGGTTTTTTTTTTCTTTTAAGGATTTATTTTGCTAGATTTATCTAAAGGAAACCGTGGATCTCTAAAGAAAATGTCCCACTGTTATTTTATTGAAAATGGGCTTCTCCTCTAGCAAATGACTATGATTCCTCTGAAATCATTGCAGCACAAACACAGAGAACAGCAAAAATCAAATTAAATCTTAAGAGTATTTGTCCACAGTCATATTCAGGACTTGAAAGAGTAAGATGTAAAAATCAGATAGATTAAATGCTGAATTGAAATGTTATATGTCTTTTTTTCTCAAATAAAAAAAATTTTTTAGTTAACTTTGGAGAACTGTTTGGATTTGAAAGTAAAGATATGTTGGAAAAGGAGAAAGTTTCACTATAGTTGATACATCCTATCTATATTATACCTCAAAACAATTTTTTAAAAATTGATTTTTTTACATTACTCTCTATTTTCATTTATGTTACTATAGCATAAGAAACATGATTAGTAGTCTCAATTCGAATAAAATAGAAATTAGGCATATGCTGAATAAAAATATTACTTAAAACCTTTAGTATTTGTGAATCATTTAGTATAAAATTAAGAACTTCAAAGGCAGTACAGATGGTCAACACATGATTTAAGTCATAATCACTTTTAGACTGAACAACTTTTCAAGGGATTTTTTAATGAAGAGAAAGGCACAAATCAAAATGGCTAAGAAAAATAAAATGGAGTGTATATAAGAATAGAATACATTTGAATTCTCTTAACACATTGAATACAACTTTTTTTTTATACTAAAAACTTTAAAATGTCCACGTGCTTATTTCCTTTCAAAGGTGGAGAGCTTGTTATTCAGTAAAACTTCACAGTTGAAGCAACCTGGAGGTTCTGTTCCAGTGAAGTTCCAGTGGTTTCATTTCAAGCAGCTTATGTTGCAGATTCATTGTTTAATATCTTAGTTCTTAAGGTCTGTAGGTTGTGCTGAATAAAGTCCTCTGTGCCTTGAACGGCAGAGAATCTGGAGTCATTTCTCCTAGCAGACCAGCTTTTCATCTTTATTGAATTCTGAATTGTGTCTGACGTGAAGTAGTAAACTATTGGGTCAAAGCAACAGTTTGAAACGGCAATGCAGAGAGTGATTGGGTACATGGTCCTTACTGCTGCCACTGCTAAGCAGTTAACAAATGCCTGTGTTCTCATAAGAGAATATAAAATAAGGTTGACATTATAAGGCACAAAACAGAAACAGAATATGACCAAATGTACAAAAATCATTTTTAAAACTTTAGTTTTGTTCATTTTGCTTCTACTTAATGTAACAGGTTTATTTAAAGTTCTTAGCACCATACTAGAACAAGTAACATTTAAAATCAGAGGAATAAAAAATCCCACTATTTCAATGAAAATTACAATCCTGGAGAGATAGGTTTTCCATGTGGCTTCTGGGAAATTTTCAAAACAGGCTTCTGAGGTATTGTTACCCCGAGAGTGGGTAGACTGAAAAAAAACTGCTGGTGCACTTCCTCCCATCACAGTTAACCACACAGCAATGCAAACGATTTTTGCATTTCGTTTGGTTCTTAGAGTCTTTGACTTAAATGGGTAAACAATTGCCAGAAATCGATCGACACTAATGCAGGTTAAGAACAGAATGCTTCCGTACATGTTGGTATAAAACAGCATCACTGAAATTTTACAAAGTAAATCTCCAAATGGCCAATTCCGTGCTGCAAAGTAAAAAATCCTAAAGGGCAGAGTGAAAACAAAAAGCAAGTCTGACATTGCCAAGTTAATCATGTATGTCGTAGTTTCATTTCGCACTTTGAGGGTGCAGATGAAAATGTATATGGCAACACAGTTGGATATTAACCCAAGCAGAAACACCATACTAAACATGTACCCATACAAAGTGTACTTAAAGGAGTCATCATAGGAGCATTGGGAGCTGTTATTGCTTACCATTATAAAAGCACATTCAGTTCACTGTGTTGAAGTCCTTCGGTCAGCAGCAGCCTCCTTTGGTATTCAGATTGTGACCACTTTAAAACCTCTAATGTATTTGTAAATTCTTTGGATCTCTGGGCAGTTTTATAAATATTTCATTTTTTCCAGAGTCTCGAAAAGAAACATGAAATTTGTTGCTTTAAAGTTTCCGCTTGGTTCTTCAACAGGAAAATAGTCTCATTTTCTAGTTTCCAGAAAATCTGTGAATCCAGAGTTTGAGGGCTTGTTAATCTCGACGAGCAACCTTTAAAAAATGTGGTCAGTGAAGCCAACCCATTGGATTATAAATTGTAAAGAAACGCTGCGTTCTGAGATGGAATAAATCTACTCGTCTGGTAAACTTGTATTTCAGTAGTCAGGATGATATTACAAGATTAAAGTTTTTTTTATGGTCCAGAATGTTTAAGCTAAAGTTAGCAATTTTATTTTGCTTTTCAATGCAGATTTTCAGAGACTTAAACATTCCCAATTTGGTCTAATTTACTTCTTGCTTTCTTTAAACGAAGTTTTCCTTCTTGGTTTTCCAGTAGTGGATCCCAGATGGTGGTTAAGAAGTCTTTTAAATGTTCCGAAATAAATTCCTAAGCGTGTTAGCTCTTGCTGAAACGAGGGCTTTTCCTCTGTTGCCAGCTGTATTGAGTGATGGACTTTGAAGTGCAAAATAAAGGCTTGCTAGATTTGTAATATGACATCACAGGAAGAAGAGGCTGGGCTTGGATAAAGAAAGGTTTCAGCCCAGTTTGTTTGCAGTTCTTTAATCTGATAATGTCTGCTGAGGATATACCTAGGAGGCTTGCAAATAGTCTCTGGTTAGCTGAGACATCTGGCCATTGACTCTTACGTGGAAATGCTGGCTCGGGTGGGTGATGGCCATCTATCTCTGAGGGAATATCTCTCTCTGTCTCTGTCTGTCTCTCTCTCTCTGTCTCTGTCTCTCTCTGTCTCTCTCTCTTTCTCCTTCCCCTTCCTTCCTTCCTTTCTTTTTCTTCCTTTTTCTTTTCCCTTCCTTCCTTCCTTTCTTTTTCTTCCTTTTTCTTTTCCCTTCCTTCCTTCCTTCCTTCCTTTTCTTTTCTTTCTTTCTTTCTTTCTTTCTTTCTTTCTTTCTTTCTTTCTTTCTTTCTTTCTTTCTTTCTTTCTTTCTTTCTTTCTTTCTTTCTTTCCTTTTATTCTTTTTTCTGGTAGTAATAATTGAGAGAGAAAAAAAATCAGTATTAAGCCTGTTTTCTCTCTTGTTTGCTTTTATGTTTGGGATATGACAATTTTTTAGAAATAAAATGCATATGATTGTATTTTTAAATTGAAATTGTTAGTGATAATAAAGCATTTTTAAAAACTGTTTAATGACTGAAATAGAGAAATTTAGTTTTTGGGTATTTAAAGGATTTGATTGAAAGACCAGTGGTAGTTTTGCCACTCTTAGCTTCTGTTTTCCATAATTGTTCCTTAAGATTTAATTTAATGGTAATGATTGTGAATGTCTCCAATTCCAGATGTCTTTATTTTTTGATAAACAATTTTCTAACATTCTTTGCTCTTTCCTATAAAATTGAATTAATATTTTAGAACACTTTCTATTTATAAATTACTACTTTCACTAGAGAATAAATTCAGAAATATTTATATTTGGTGCAGTATTAATCTTAGGTACAGAATTAAATTGCATCTTTTCAAACAAATTTTATTTTCATTCCCTCAACCCTCCCCTTACCCTCTTAACATGACATTAACTGTATTTTGGAATATGGTTCATATTTGTCTTCATTTAAAAGCTCCTGTGAGTGGTTTCTCTATATATTTATATTTAAAGTATATTCATTTTTTAGAGCCCAAAGAAATTGGAGGAAGAAAGTATGTGCAATGGGTGTAGTTGAATGTAGATGTTATTTCCTCAAGAACTATAGATAGCACAACCTCTGCCACACGTTTTTCTTATTTTAAATTACCATTCTTCAGAAAAGGATATATATCCAGTTGTGTTTTACTGTTCTTATTTTCAAGTTTGGTTTAATTTGGGCTGAAACTCTTCCTTTTCATATCAATTAAGAAAATCTAGAGAATTTAAGAGCAATTTATTTTCCTTTATAAGTTACTTAGCTAATTTAAAAATAACGTGAAAAAAATTAAAAATAATATGTTGCAGTAACATTTTATGCTAATTTTGCATCTTTTTATTTTGAAATACACTCTCATGCTCAGCAACTTTTGTTAATGAGTCTCTTGAATTATAATCTATTTTTTGTTTTGACTGGGAAATTTATAATCAAGTGAAACACAAATATGAGTATTACTTATAATCAAGAAACTTAAAACTTTAAAGGACTGAATTTCTTTGTATGGCATTGGAATGGGAAAAAGGTAGTAAGTATGTGTGTGTTCATGTAAAAGCTAGCAGGAAACTTTGAGTAAACAATAATGAAAAAAGGAGTAGTTAGTTAATAAGCTTGTATTCTCATTGGAGAAAAAATTTTTCTATAGTTTCTTAGTAATGTACTTTCAAATTGATAATCTCTTTAGTCATTAATAAATAATGAAATATAAAGTTATATACTTTGACCTTATTTACTTCCACTTTCATTTTGAATATGGCATTTTATAAAATAATTAAAATGTATTCTACATTAGAATATTTTTTCACATATTAATGTTATTCACTAGGCTTCTTGTTCATTTAGCACTTTTTTTTTATGTGGGATTTATTGATGCTTAAAAATAGATAGATTACTGTTTGTTAAATTAAGCTTTTTCTTGTTACCAGCTAACTCTTATACAATGTTTGACCCTTAGTAGATACTCCATGCTTGCTGGTGAATGAAACATATCAATAAACCTGAGTTTTGTTAAAAGTTTCTACTGAGGAAGAGCAATAGCAGAGAGGCTGTTCGTTTCAACAAGGAGGAAGATTATTGAATGCTGGTTTTTTCAAGATATTTAATTAAGAGACTAAAGTGAAATTAGATACCTTGAAAATTTTTCAGATTAAGATTTGAAAAATATAGAGTAGCCACTTACAAAGAAATAAGTCCAGAGAATTGAATATATTTAATAGGTGCTTTTGTATTTGATAGACTCCAACCAAACTGTTAATTCAATATGAGATTTGTATACTTATGAAAGTTAAGTCTGAATCAACTTGTTTCTTGTATGGAGTTCTTAGAGGGTATAATAACAGGTACAACTGATTTGAAATTCAGCGAGTCTTATTATGCAGTCCATTGCTATTCAAATTTTAATTACATAAAGAAACCAGGTAAATAGCCAGACAGCGTATGAAGTAGATGTTTTTATTAATCACTACAGTAATGGTACAAATCATTTAGTTGTAAAACTAATTTTGATCGGTTTGAGAGAGAGTAGTATTCTATTAGTTAACCATTAGAAGTTTAAGGATTTTGGTAACTTCTGAGTTCTTGACTAAATTTCTTCTACAACTGTGGCTTTGAGGAGGCTGTAAAATGAGGGAGCTGCACTGCTTATAGGTCCCTTGCTGCTTCTGTATCTGATTCTGATTCCTTGAATACTTTGAATGCTTAAGCTGTTAGGGTGGTTTAAAATTTGTTCAAGTCCAAAAGAAAGGGTGAAACAGTAAAATTTTAAAATGTAACAAAAATATTCAAAATTTATTTATTGTGAATATAACAAATGTTTGCCATGATGAGATGTAGCTCTTCAAGATTCTTTTCCATCTCAAATTTACACGTATGAAAAAAAGCCAAAGTTTTTCTTCATTTTGCATTCTTCTGAAGCCTATTAGGATAAATTTTCTGTTTAAGTTTAGAATTGAACAGAACTTTTGCAGTTTGAGAAATGAACATTTGTAATTTATGTTGATATAATGTATTTATTTTATATAAAAAATATCTTTTAGCCTAACAGGAAAATTTATTAAATTCTAGAAAAATTTAGTATTACTGTAAGTGATTTACCTTTCTATCATTACTTCAAACACTTAACACTCTTTGTCACTCTTTACCCAAGTTCAAAGGGTTGAATATCTTGTAGGGTGTACAGCAAACTAAAAGTGGGTGGGAACAATGGTTGAAGCAGGTTCAAGCCAAGAGGGTAGTGGAAATTAAGAGGAGCAGGAATGTTGGTATGGTACAAGATTTAAAACCTGAGTAAATATGTTTATCACTGCAAACACTTGAATTGTCTGTTCTTCCTTTTTTCCTATATCTGCCTGCTTATTTCTGCCTCTTAAAATTCTATCAGATTTTCTATGGAGACCTCTCAATCACATCAATTCCTTTTTAGTACTTCCTCAATATTTAGTTTGTCTTCCTTTTAGGACATATACATGCAATTCATTTAAGATTAAAAAATAAGTAAATAAATGTAATACAGAGTGTGACAATAGATGTTTGTTCAGAATGGCGATGAGTGTCAATCAAGTCAATTAAAGGGCCCCCCAGAGAAGATGTGTCTAACTAGCCTTTAAAATTGAATAAAGATTTCAAATTTCAAGTCCTGAAGCCTAGAGCCATACCTGGTCATAATATTTAAGATAAAAAGTATAGCACCATTAGTATAGTCGTGTTGTCTTAAACTCACAGAAAATGATGTGACTGTTTTCTCAATTCTTGCGAGGGTGCTACAAAAATAAATTACACTGTAAATTCCTAAAAGAGAAGTTAATTCATCAATACAACAGTACTTTGGTTATAAAGACTTAATTTAGTTATAAAATCCAGTTGAGGAAGACTAGGTGGATTGTGGTTTTCAAGAATCTTTCACCTACTTCAGAAACAAGCAAGGAGTTGTGAAAAAAAACAATTTGACTAGATGGTAAGTGACTTAGATTCTAGTCCCAGCTGTGCTACTAAAAATTAACGTAACCTTGAGCAAATAATTTAACTTCTCTATTGTGTATTTGTAAAAGGAGAGTACTGAATTAGCCTATTTCTATCTAATTTAATCTTCACACTAATTTTGAATGACAGACAGAGCATATATTGTCTTGATTTTACAGATTAAGAAACTGATTTCAGAGAAGTTATGATTTGCCTAGGATTACAAGAATTTTGTTTTTATATGTGTAAGCTATATAGACATTTTTTTAAATAGTAAATTCTAAAATTGTAATATAAATTTAACCTAACCTCTTAAAAGGTTTTCATTTTTCTTTAGATTAAAATCATATTGCAACACTTCTTTTTTAGTTTCATCTATATTGATTAAATAAAAATGGCTGGAATTGTGAAAAGTACTGTGCCACATTTTATACAGAGGAAGGAAGTATTTCTGCTTTTAAATAATTAGAACAAGGGATTTCTGTGAATTGTAAATTTGACATTTTGCAGCCATGTTTATTCAGAAATCCAGGTATTATTTAGTTTATTTTAATAAATATTTATTGACTTTTTTTTCCCGTTACTGAGGGGTAGAGATAGGAAGACTAGCTCTCTCAGGGTACTTCCTAGAAAGCTAAATGTTTGTGGCTAGAAAGTTACTGTTTGATATACCTGACTTCTTTTGTTCCCAGTAATGAAATGGGATGCATATTAAAAGTTAAGTATTTTTGTTTCCAGATTTGTATGTGCTGGTTATACATGGTATGAAATACAAGGGCAAAATGTTTTTAGAAAACCAAGTTCAATGCTTTGGAGTAGCTTAGAGGCAAGTATATATGTCATTGGGTTAGATGTGTATATAACTTCTGTTAAATATTTACAGGGGATGCCATAAGAAACTGGGGGGTTGATTCTCTAGTTCTCAGATTGCTTTGTGTCTTTATTTCCTCACTCTACACATAGTGAAAATCATAAACACACATTATTGGTATGGTCTACGAAAGAAAAACAACTTGGAACTCTACTCAAAAAGAACCCTGACCCTACATAGAGTTTTTAATTAATATACATTTTATATTTTTAAAAATTCAAGTAAAAATTTTTTTAAAAAATATATGTATCGTTTGCCCTGCCCAGGTTGGTCAGTGGTTGGAGTATCATCTTGTACATGAAAAGGTTGCAGTTTGATCCCTGGTAAGGGTGCCTACGGGAGGCAACAGATCCATGTTTCTCTCCCACATTGGTATTTCTCTCTTCCTCTCCACCCCTACCCCCTCCTCCCTCTCTTGCCCCCTTCCTCTCTTTCTCTAAAATCAATAAGCATATCCTCAGGTGAAGATTTTTAAAACTATATGTATGTATCATTTAAAAATGATTTCTGGTTTAGCTTTTTTGATTAAGTGGTGTCAGTCTCACTCAATAAGACACCTTCTGTATCAGCAACAATTAACTGGCAAATGTAATGGAAAAAAATATTCCGTTTAAAACAATGTAGTATAAAATATCTTAAGAATGAACACTGAGGCGGAGCTGCCTCCAATGCCCAGCTCAGTTGGAAACTGCTCTGTCCAGCAGAGGTTTTGTGACCACCGTGGAACAAACTTATCCAGGACACTGTATTTTGTCTGGGGGGTAGGGAGGCCGCTGTTCCCTCTAGTAGAGAAAGCGCAAGACCTCCGTCCCTCATGCTTTTTATTGAGAAGGGTATGTATGGGAGATAAAAGGTCAAAATTCATAAATCATCAATAGCTTTTAGGCGCCTGGATTACAGTTGACAATTACAGATTACAAGTACCAATACAGAGGGCACAGTGACCAGTCTGTGTCAGGGGCTATTAAACATCTTGACACCACACTGGCATTAGGTACAAGGTTTCATACATTCCTTGCTAGAGATTGTTTATAGTTAACTAAGAGATAAGAAAAGCAGACCAAGTTCTAAAGCAAAATAAGCATTCTTTAAATCCAATTCCCATGGAAATCCTCTGAGTGGCCTGTCTGCCTCCGCCTTCCAGTGTTTTGTTGAGATTCAGAGGCCTGGGGGGGTGGGGAGGCTCACGGCTTGGGCTACAATTCCGGAAAAAGTGCAGGATCTAGATGAAAACAAAAGACCTAAAACTTTAATAAAGGCCATCAAAGAACAGTTTTGTGTGTATTTTATATAACATAGTAATTTATTTCTAAGAAAATTTGTCTTCCCCTCCCAGTTGTATTCCTATCAGTAGTATCTATTTCCCTATTCCCTCACCTAAATCAATTATCAAACTTTTAAATGTTTCTTAAATAGGTCAAAAGTGGTATCTTATTTAATTTGCATTTCTTTACTTTTGAGTGAAGTTGAGCCCAAGAATAGACCCCAGACTTAGTGGAACGTAACATATGGTAATGTTAGCATGTCAGATCACTGGAGAAAGAAAAATATGGATAATTCAATAAATGCAAATGAATCAGGATGGCAATTTGGGGAAAAAGCAGACTTTAAATTACTACTTATACCAAAATAAATTCTAGCTAGATCAAAATTTTTAATTTATAAAATGACTATTTTTAAAAATTCATAAAATTTCTAGTAAAAAATATTGAGTATGCTTATAAATTACTATTAAAGGTTTTCTAAGTATTATATGAAGTCTGTGGTATTTTTAAAAAAATACATTTGACTTAATTTTGTTTTGTTGCAAGAAACAACATAAACAATGTTGGAAGAAAATGTCAGTCTGTCATATTGTACTTTATATGATAAATGACTAATTTCTTTACAGAAATGTATCAGAATAAAACTAACAAAAATTGACAACCCATTCAAAAAAAGAGGAAAAGGATCTTAACAAGCATATCATTTTTTTCTTTAACTGAAAAGTGATTTTCAGTCAGTTTTAGGTACTCAAAATAATATTTTTATTTTTAAATTTGGGTCTTCAAAATAAAAATGAATGTACATTTGATTAGACTTGCTTTTCTTTTTTACAAATGGCAGGTTTTTAAGACCTAAGTCTATGCACATTACTGCAGATACACGTAAAAGTAGAAACACATTTGACTTAAAGCATTTATGCAGATGTTTTGCTCTTAACTAGAATTCAAAGAAATAAACTGGCTCTTCAACAGATACTGATATTCAAAGATATATGGAAGAATTAATTAGTAAGAGTCTAAGCCATTAGTAATCCATTCTCAGAACAAACTGTTTATAGTCACTTCTTTCATTGGTTTACTACTAGTGTGATCATTTTAATCTGATTTCACATTCTTGAAAAATTTGAGTATTTCCTATCAATACCAGAAGTTACCAGTGCTGTCTCAAGGTTAGAAACGAGACAGGAAGAGCTGACTACAAAAGGTCTTCTTTTAAAGCCTAGCCTTTTGCTGTGATTTTTAGTTTAGCTAAAGTGGACTGTTTAAGCCTGACCAACAAAGGTTGCTAGATTGTCATCCTCTTATATAGATACGGAAAAAGGATAGGCACATTTAAATTTCTTTCCTGCTCATGTTATCCTTTTTTCTGGGTATGCTAATATTTATTTGTTTATTCAATAGCAAATGTGTACTGAATGTCACCTGTGTGTAAAGTGCTCTTCTAGGTACTGGGAATGCAGCAGTGAATAAAATGAAATCCCTGAGCTTATCATTTATTTGGGGGAGACAGGAAATCAATAGATAAACAGTTATTCAGTTGCTCACATGGTGATAAGTTCTCTGAAGAAAAACATGTTTAGGGGAAAAAGGGGGATGTTTTGTATAAAAGGGCTTGCTGATAAGAGGACATTTGAACAGAGACTTGAAAGAAGTAAAGGAATGAAGCATGTGGATAATTCAGCAAATTAACCTTTAACTGATAAAGAATCTTTAAAAAGGCCTTCCTCAATCTGTATTTCCAGACTCATCTTCCATAACCTTACTCACTAGGTCATATCCACAAGGTTTTAATGGCAATTAGAAATATCTAAATATTGTTTCAATTTGATAAAATGCTGTGTGTCTACTTCTGAATTTTGATTTGCATGAAACCTCATAAACTGGAGATTTTGTTTGTTTGTGTTTGGCTACCAGACAATGTTCTTCAAACTAAATTCTTCTAGGAGAGTACCTATCTTTTATTAAAAAGGAGCCTCAGATCAACGGTTCAGTTTCAAGTCAGATCCCAACCTCCCTGTGCAGTTTTTAGATTTGTCTTTTACTTCTTGATGCTTTGCCTAGTACCTTTTACCTCAAAGGACTGAATGTTCTCCTCAGTTTCCCAGAGAGCAGTGACATTAGACAGTCTATATCAGTTGACTTCCTTGTCCTCTGTTAGTTATCTATCCTACATATGCCTGACTAAGCATCTAGGATTTTAAAGGTACTTATTTACCACTTGTCTTTTCTCCATGATAATATAATATCCTAATTTGTATCGACCTTCAGGTTCTTGTCACTGTGTCTGTCTTTCAGAGTCAACTTTTGGTCTCGCTCTCATTTTCTGACATCACCATTAGCAGCCTTACTGGTATCTGGAAGCATGACTTCACTTTTCTCTGACCCAACTTCACTAACTTCCTAAGCACATACAACATTATTCTATGAGATTTGTTTTTAAAAATAGTAATAAATTTTTTATGTATAATGTAAGATATTTTTAGCATTCTTAACAGTAAGAGAAATAGAAAATATAAGGAAAAAAGATAACATAACTACTACTTTGATAAATCAGTTGTTTATAGTTTTCTAGGTTTTTAATATATGTTTTCAGTCAGATACAATTGACATAACATATTGGTTTCAGTAATACAACATAATGATGAGATATTTTTGTATATTGAAAAATGATTACCACAATGTTAATATCTACCACCATATACAGTTGCAACATTTTTTTCTTGAGATTAAAAACTGTTAAGATTTACTCTTTCAGCAACTTTCAACTGTGCAGTACAGTATTATTAAATATGGTTACCATGCTGTGCATTAATTACATCCCCAGGACTTATAACTGGAAGTTTGTACCTTTTGACTACCCATTTTTGCCTGCTCCCCACCCTGTCTCTGGCAACCACCCATTTGTTCTGTGTATCTGAGCTCAGGGTATTTTTTGTTTGTTTTTATTCCATGTATAAGTGAGGTCATACTGTGTTTGTTTTTCTCTGACTTATTTTGCTTGTTGCAAATGGCTGATTCTCATTTTTTATGGCTGAATAATACTTCTCAGTGTGTGTACACCACATTCTTTATTCATTAGTTGATACTTAGGCTCTAGGTTTAATTTAAGTTTTTGCAATTACACTTCCATACTTGAAATTAGATAACACCTTTAAAGTTTGAAAGGAAACACTGCATTTTGTTATTATATGCTCTTAGATAAGAACACTTTTTCCTATATCTTTTAAACTTCCTTTCCATATATTTCTGTGAGTTTAGCCATCATCCATTCTAAACAATGTGAAAAATAAAGTTAATTTCTGACAACAATATACATTAAGTCACTGAAGCCTCAGTATTATGACATCAAAAATTATAACCTATTAGTACTAGATTAATTTCTTAGACTTTAATCTTTTAAAAAATAAACACACATGTGCTTTTCTGTTTAGAAAAGTATACTTAGGTTAATTAGAAAATAGGAAAAATGTAATTTGATGTTTTAAAACATTTAAAATCATTTTACATTTACTACTCTGAATTTAAAAACACTCTGTTCAGAAGCAATAAAATTCTTATCTAAGATGTATAGTGTCTGAAAGAGAGTTGAAATTTGCTGCCTTGCTTTGTAATATAGGGAAGACATTTTCAAGGACTTCCTCAAAGTAGTATACCTGCTGGAGATATACCTGGCAAACATTTCTGTTCAGAGAATTTCTGCCACTTATTGAGGCTTAAAGGAGTGTGCTACAGAAGACAGATTTATTTAAAGTAAAGTAAAATCACTAATCAAAAACACTTAAATTTTATGACAAGAGCCTAATTCTTATTTGATATAACTGTTTCACTGTGAATGAAAATGCAGTTTTTTCTTTTTAGTAAATATGTTCTACATGATACAACAATGATTTCTTTTGGAAATTTTCAGCTGAACTAGAGAAATGGAGAGTCTGGCTTGTTCAGATTTGTTCCATTCATCTTTGAGTTAGTTTCTTCTTGAGGAGGAATGTATCTTAAAACTTGACTTTATTACCTCAAAATTTATTTAAACATTAAAATATGTTCTTAAATTATTGATAAGAAATAACCTCTTCATTAATACTATTTTGCATTTGATCATATAAATTGAAACTTTAAAGTTTTAGAACTCTACTGTTTTGGGGTTTAGTCTTAAACAGGAAATTTATATATTTATGTATTTATATATTTATGTGTTTATATATTATATACTTATGTATTTAGGTATTTATATATTTATGTATTATATCTTGCTCAGCCAGCTATGTATGAAAATAGCATTAATCATTTGCTTCAGGTGCTTTTACCCCACAAGCCAAAGATTCCCAAGATTCCATTCTGCAAGCAGGAGGCTTGTAGCAACAGGTGGAACCAGCAGAAAGGATCCAGCCACACGAGCAGCTTGGCCTGAGATTTCCCTTTCCTGCTGAAAAATAGGCTGTAGAGAGACACCACTAGGGAGATTCCACCATACCCCACCCCCCCCCACACACACACTCCCACGCTGCCACCAACTAAGAGACACCTGGCAGCCTGATCTTTGGACAGTGTGTAGGTTCATTTATCCACCACCACAACCAAGATACTGAACAGTTCTATCATACAAGAAATTATACCTACATCCCTTGAGCCCCTCTATGCATACCCCTTGCCACTGATTAATCTGCCCTATTTCTTTAAAAACTTTGTTTTGAAATGTTGTATATATAGAAACAAATAGGATTACAGTCGTCGGCAGCCGTCCGTCTCGAGAGACGATGGTGTAGCTTCTTAAGAGTCTATCTGCACCGCCGAAAATGGCTGTACAGTCCAACTCGGGAGTGACACGGTATCTGTCTCCTCCCGTGTTGAATCGACATCTTGTGATGACGCTGGAGTGTCCTCTCCAGTGAAGCTGAAGCTACAGAGCCTGGGCAGGGTGATATGGAGGGTCTGCTGTTGCCCATGCAGCAGACCCCCCCTCTCTTCGCAGCTGAAGGGTCCAAGGGAAACACGGAGTCAATACAGCTTGGCTTCAGGTGCGCCGGATTTTCTGTCGGGGTTTACTCCCTTAGCCTTTCCCCTGAAGAGGTATGCCGCAAGGCAGCGGAGGTTTTTTGGAATCAGAGTTTTCCTTCTCTGATGTGCCCTGACTGGAAGATCGAATCAGCGACACTTAGCTCGCAGGCCGACGCTCAATCCACTGAGCCAAACCAGCCAGGGGTAGGATTACAGTATTCCCTCACTTATTGCGGGTATTACGTTCTAGACCCCCCCTGCAATAGGTGAAAATCCGCAAAGTAGGAACCTTACATTTATTTTAGTATTTATATATATTTTAAGGCTTTATAGAACCTTCCTACACACTTATAAACTGTTCCCAGCCCCTTATTAACTTTTCCCATTCCCTTATTAAACTTTTCCACACCTTTATAAATACTACTTATGTTCTTAAACATATTCTACACTCTTAAACCTAGGTAACTTCAACAACATACATATACAGTACACCACAAAATCCCACGTTATAGCGAAAAATCCGTGATAAATAATTAAATACAGTATTTTTAACATGAACTAAGGGGGGTGGGATTGCTGGAGGGAAGAGGGGTACTGGGCAGAGGGGAGCAAAGGGGAAAATTTTTTGAACTACTATAACAACATAATCAATAAAATATAGTTTAAAATTTTTTTTTTAATCCCACAATACCGTGAGGCCGCGATAAGTGAACCGTGATATGGAGAGGGACTACTGTATCTGTTTTCTCACTTGACCTTATTATCCAGAGATGCACTTAAGATGGTGCATGTGTCAATGGTTCATACCTTTATTATTGGTGACTATAATTTATAGCATAAATATACTACAGTTTAATCATACACATACTGAAGAATACTAATTGGATATTTGGTTTTTTGAGGTTTTTAAATTTTTATATTTTTATTTTTCAAGTGCAGTTGACATTTAATATTGTATTAGTTTTAGGTGTACAGCATAGTGGTTAAGTATAACTTGTGAAGTGATCCCTCAATAAGTCTAGTACCTACCTGGTTCATACATAGTTATGACCATGTTGTTGACTATATTCCCTATGCTTTACTTTATATCCCCGTGACTATTTTGTAATTGCCAATTTATACTTCTTAATCCCTTCACATTTTACCTGGCCCCCTAACCCTCTTCCCCTCTGGCAACCATTCTCTGTATCTAATGTTTAGATTATATTTATTTATTTATTTTGTTCTTTTGATTCCACATAGAGGCGAAATCATACGGTATTTGTCTTTCTGTGTCTGACTTATTTCACTTTGCATAATACCTTCTAGGTTCATCCATATTGTCATAAATGGTAAGATTTCATTCTTTTTATGGCTGAGTAGTATTCCATTGTGCATATATACCATTTCTTCTTTATCCAGTTGTATATTGATGGGCACATAGATTGTTTCCATATCTTGGCTTTTGTAAGCAATGCTTCGGTGAACATAGGAGTACAGACATCTTTCCAAACTAATGTTTTGGATTTCTTCAGATATATAGCCAGAAGTGGAATTACTGGGTTGTAAGGGAGTCCAATTTTTAATTTTTTGAGGAACCTCCATACTGTTTATCATAGTTGCTGAACCAACCTGCAATCATACCAATAGTGCTTAGAGTTCCTTTTTCTCCACATCCTCTCCAACATGTATTTGTTGATTTGTTGATTTATTGATGATAGCCATTCTGACAGGTGTGAGATGACAATCTCATTGTGGTTTTAATTCACATTTTTCTAATGATTTAGTGACATGAGCATCTTTTCATGTCTGTTGGCCATCTGGGGACAATTGTCTATTTAGGTCTTCTGCCCATTTTTTAATTCCATTGTGTGTTTGGGGAGGGCTAAGTTATGTGAGTTCTTTATATATTTTGGGTATTAACCCATTAACAGTTGCATCACTGGCAAATATTTTCTTCCATTTAGTAGGTTGTCGTTTTGTTTTGTTGATGATTTCCTTTGCTGCGCAAACATATCTTAGTTTGATGTAGTCCCATTTGTTACTCTTACCTGAGGAGATATATAAAAAACATCACTAAGAGTATTGTCAAAGAGTTTATGCCTATATTTTCTTCTTAGAGTTGTAATTTTCTGAGTACAGGTTTTTCTCTGTGGTTAAATTTATTGAGTATTTTATTTTAGTTTAGTTTTTTGATTCAATTGTAAGTGGGATTGTTTTCCAAATTTCAGGTCTTACATTTAAATCTTTAATTCATTTTGAATTTATTTTTTTTAATGGTGTAAGAAAGTGATCTCGTTTCTTTCTTTCTTTTTTTTTTTTTTCAGTATCTGTTCAGTTTTCCAACACCATTTATTGAATAGGCTGTTTTTACCCCATTTTATGTGTGTTTTTGCCTCCTTTGTCAAATAGTAATTGATCATATAGATGTGTGTTTGTTTCTGGGTTCTGTATTCTGTTCCATTGATGTATATATCTGTCTTTATGCCAGCATCATGCTGTTTTGTTTTGTTTTTTAATTACTATTTCCTTGTAGTATAGTTTGATAGTACGTGATACCTCCAACTTTGTTCTTATTTCTGAAGATTGCTGTGGCTGTTTGGTGTCTTTTGTTGTTTCACATAAATTTTAAGATTTTTTTTTTTTGTTCTATTTCTGTGAAAAATGCCATTGGGATTTGGATGAGCGTAGCATTAAATTTGCATATTGCCTTAGGTAATAGTCTATTTTAACTATGTTGATTCTTCCAATCCATGAACAGGGAATATCTTTCTATTTCTTTGTGTCTTCAGTTTTTTTTCAACAGTGGCTTGTAGTTTTCAGCATATAGATCCTTCACCAACTTTGTTAAATTAGTTCTAGTTCTGTAGAAAATGCCATAGGTATTTTGATAGGGATTCCATTAAATCTGTAGATTGCTTTTGGTAGTAAGGACATGTTAACAGTGTTAATTCTTCCTATCCATGAGCACGGTATCTACTTTCATTTATTTATGTCTTCTTCAGTTTCTTTCTTTAAAGTCTTGTAATTTTCTGAGTACAGGGTTTTTTTTCTCTATGGTTAAATTTATTCTTGAGTTGTTTTTTTTTTTTTGATGCAATTATAAGTGGGATTGTTTTCCAAATTTCTCTTTATAATATTTTGTTATTGATGTATAAAACTGCAACTGATTTGTTATATTAATTTTCTGTTCTGCTACTTTACTGAATTCATTTATCAGTTCCAACAGTTTTTGGTAAAATCTTTAGGGTTCCTCATGTGTAGCATCATGTCATCTGCAAATAATGACATTTTATTTCTTCCTTTACAGTTTGGATGCCTTAAATATTTTATTGTCTGATTGCTGTGACTAGGACTAACAATACTACGTTGAATAAAAGTAATGAAAGTGAACATCCTTGTCTGGTTTCTGATCTTAAGAAAAATGGATTTAGCTTTTCACCATTGAGTATGATGTTAGCTGTGGGCTTGTCATATATGGTGTTTATTATGTTAAAGTATGTTTCCTCTATTGCTACTTTGCTATGAATTTTTATCCTAAATATATGCTGGATTTTGTCAGGTGTTTCTCTTTGTCTATTGATATGATCATATGATTTTTATTATCTATTTTGTTAATGTGATGTGTCACATTGACTTGTAGATTCTGAACCAACTTTCCATCCCAGGAAAAAGTCCCACTTGATCGTGGTGTATTTTTTTTTAATGTATTTTTGAATTTGGTTTTTCAATATTTTGTTGATTTTCACAACTATGTTCATTGGGAATATTGGCCTATAAATTTTTTGTCTGTTTTTGGAACTAGGGTAATGTTGGCCTTGTAAACTGAACTTGTGAGCCTTCCTTCTCTTTAGTTTATTAGAACTGTTTGAGAAGGATAGGTGTTAATTTTTTGAATGTTTAATAAAATTTACGAGTGAAGCCATTTTGTCCAGAACTTGTGTTTTGGGGTTTGTTTTTTTTTTTAATTATTACTATTTGATAGTGGTTATCAGTTTGTTCAGATTTTGTTTCTTTTTGACTCAGTTGTGGAAATTGTATATTTTTAGAAATTTATTCATTTCTTCCATATTGTCCAATTTGTTGACATAATTGTTCATAGTTATTTTCTTATATATTGCTATGGTGTCGGTTGTCACTTCTCTTTTCTGATTTTATTTATTTGAGTCCTTTTTTTCTTGATGAATCTGCTTAAAGGTTTTTCAATTTTGTTTATCTTTTCGAAGGACTAGCTCTTGGTTACATTGATATTTTGGTTTTTGTTTTTTTTGAACTTCATTTTGTCCATTTCTACTCTGATCTTTATTTGTTTCCTTCTACTAACTTCGGGCTTTGGTCTTATATTTTCAGTTCCTTTAGGTGTAAAGTTAGATTGTTTATTTGAGATTATTCTTACTTCTTCATGTAAACCTCTATTGCTGTGAATTTTCCCCTTAGAGCTGCTTTGGCCATGACTCATGGATTTGGGCATTGTTGTGTGTTCTTTTTCATTTGGCTAAATGTATCTTTTATTTATTCCTATATCTCATTTTTAATCCATTTATTGTTTGGAGGCATGTTATTTAACCTTGGAGTTTTTGTTTTCTTGTAATTAATTTCTAGTTTTATACCATTGTGATTGGAGAAGATGCTTGATATGATTTCTTAAACTTACTGAGACTTGTTTCATGTTCTAACATGTGATCTACCTTGGAAAATGTTCTATGTGCCCTTGAAAAGAATGTACATTTACTTGTTTGGGGTAAAATGCTCTAATATAACAATTAAATTCATCTGGTCTAATGTGTCATTTAAGGTCACTGCTTGATTCTAATGTGTGTTAAAGTCTGTTACAATTACTCTTTCCTTATGTGTTCAACAACGTTTTTTCTACATTTTGGTGCTTACATTGGATGCATAAATGTTTATAAGGGTATATCCTCTTGTAGGATAGATCTTTATCATTATGAAATGTCCTTTCTTGTCTCTTGTTATAGTCTTTGCTTAAAGTCTGTTTTGTCTGATATAAGTATTGCTATCTAGCTATTTTTGTCATTGTCACTCATAAGGTATATCTTTTCCATCCCTTTACTTTCAGTCTGTGTGTATCTTTTGATCTGATAAGGGTCTCTTGTACACAGCATATGTATGGGTCTTTTTTGACCCATTCAGCCACCCTGTCTACTTATATTTAAAATGAGCATTGATAGGTATGTAGTTCTTGCCATTTTATTACTCATATGTTTTATCTTTAATTTTTTCTTAAAGAACTTTTAAAAAAACATCTCTTGTAATGCTGTCTTGGTTGTGAGGAACTCCTTTAGCTTATTCTTGTATGGGAGGATCTTTATCTGTTTTCTGGTTTGTTTGTCTGTTTGCTTTTGGTAAACTTGGTACTGGAAGAGCCATACATTTAAAATATCATGTGATAAACAAGGCAGTTCACAATTTTCTCTGCCTCTGACATGATGGAGATCAAACATGACATGCTGCTCTTCATTGAAGCTTTTTCCTAATGGACCATTGAAACATGATCTTTCAGTGTTTCCTTCACATTTCTTTTCTTTTTAAAATTGTGATGACATTAGGTCACGAAACCATACAGGTTTCAAGTGTACAATTCAATAAAACATGATCTTCACACTGCATTATATGCCCATCACCCCAGGGAAAGTCTTTCCATCACCATTTTCCCTTACTTTGCCCACCTTTACGTACTTCCCACCCTCTTTTCCCTCTGGGTATTACCACACTATTGTCTGTGTTTATGTGTTATATATATTTATTTTTTCCCCTTAATCCCTTTACCTTCTTTTTGTCCAACCCTCAAACTCTGCCCCTCTGACAGCTATCAGTCTGTTTCATGTATCTATTAGATTCCACATATAAGATCATATGATATTTGTCTTTCTCTGACTGGCTTATTTCACTTAGCATAATAATTTCCAGGTCCATCCATGCTGTCACAAAAGGTAGGAATTCCTTCCTTTTTTCCTGCTGCTTAATATTCCATTGTTTAAATGTACCGTAGTTGTTTTATCCACTAATCTACTGATGGGCACTTGGACTATTTCCAAATATGGCTAATAAGTCTGCACTGAACATAGGGATGCATATATTCTCTCTGATAGCTGTTTTGGATTTCTTCAACTGTATTTCCAGAAGTGGGATTGCTGGGTCAAAAGGCAGTTCTATTTTTAATTTTTTGAGGAGACTCCATGCTGCTTTCCACAGTGGCCGCACCAATCTGCATTCTTATCAATAGTGCATGAGGGTTCCCTTTTCTCCATAACCTTACCAGCAGTTGTTTGTTGATTTATTGATGGTAGCCTTTTGTTAGGCATGAGATAATATCTCTTTGTGGTTTTTATTCTAATTTTTCTGATGATTAGTGATGTTGAGCCTTTTTTCTTATGTCTGTTGGCCATCTGTATGTCTGTCCTCTTTGGACAAGTGTTTATTCAGGTCCTTTGCCCATTTTTAAAATAGGTTGTTTCTCTTCTTGGTGTTGAATTGTTTCAGTTTCAGTTTTATATATTTTGAAAATTAACCTCTTATCAGATATATCATTGGCAAATATTTTCTCCCATTCAGTTGGTTACTTATTTATTTTTGCTATGCTAAAGCATTTTAGTAAATTAAACCAAGGAGGTAAAAGACCTGTACTCAGATAATTATAACATTCTGAAAAAAAGAAATTGAGGAAGATACAAATAAGTAGATGCATATACTGTGTTCATGGGTAGAAAAATTAAGATCATTAAAATACCCATACTACTCAAATCTATCTACAGATTCAGCACAATTCCTATCAAAATGCCAATGGCATATCTCACAGATCTAGAACAAATATTCCAAAAATTTATATGGAACCACCAAAGAGCCCAAATAGATTCAGCAATCTTGAGAAAGAAAAACAAAATTGGAGGTATCACACTACCTGATATCAAATTATATCGTACTACAAGGCTGTCCGGACTGATGTGGCTCAGTGAATTGAGTGTTGGCCTGTGAACCAAAGGGTCACCAGTTTGATTCCCAGACAGGGCGCATGCCCGGGTTGCAGGACAGGTCCCCAGTTGGGGGCATGCAAGAGGCAGCCACACATTGTTTCTCTCCCTTTTTCCCTCCCCTTTCCTCTCACTATAAATAAATAAATAGATAAATAAATAAATAAATAAAAATTATACTACAAGGTCATAGTAATCAAAACAGTATGGTATTGGCAAAAAAAAAAAACAGTCATATAGATCAATGGGGCAGAATAGAGGGCACAGAAATAAACCCATGAATTTATAGTCAATTATTGACAAAGAAGATAATAACATACAGTGGGGTAAAGACAGTCTCTTCAATAAACAGTGTTGAGAAGATTGAACAGACACATGAAAAAAAACAAAACTAGACCACCAACTTACACCACACACAAGAATAACTCAAAACTGATTAAAGACTTAAATGTAAGTTGCAAAACCATAAAAAGTGTAGAAGAAAACAGACAGTAAAATCTCAGACACCTCTCATAGCAATATTTTTTCCAATATATCTCCTCGGGCAAGAGAAACAAAGGAAAAAATAAACAAATGAGACTGAATCAATCTTCATCTGTCCTTTGATTTTAAATGATAGTCTTGCATATTTGAGTAATCGTAGTTGTAGGTCCTTGTTTTCCTCTCTGAATATTTTGTGCCAGTCTCTCTGGCCTTTCAAGTTTTAGTTGAGAAATCACTTGTAAGTTTAGTGGCAGCTCTTTTAGGTAACTATTTTTCTCCTGCTGCTTTTAAGAGTCTCTCTTTGTCTTTAACCATTGGCCTTTTAATTATAATTTGTCTTGGTGTGGTTCTCTTTGGGTTCATCTTTTTAGGGACTCCCTGAGCTTCCTGGACTTATATGTCTATTTCCATTACCAGATTCTGGGTAATGGAAAATAAGTTTTTCAAATAAGTTTTCAACCCCTTGCTTTCTCTCTCTCTTCTCCTCCTGGTACCCCGGTGATGCAAACATTATCATGCTTGATGTCATCCCAGAGGTTCCTTAACCTCTCCTCATTTATTTTTATTCTTTTTTTTCTCATACCTATTTGGGGTTTTCTGTTACCTTGTCTTCAAAATTGTTGATTCAGTCTTCTCTGTCATCTAATCTACTCTTTTTTTCCTAATGTATTCTTTACTTTAGTTATTGTATTCTTTGTTTCTGATTGGTACTTTTCTAGCATTTCTACATTGTTTTTGTTTACTGTCTCTGTTGAAGTCCTTACTGAGTTCTTCTATTCTTCCTCTATGTTCATTGAGCATCTCTATAACCAGTGTTTGGAATTCTGTATCTGGTACATTGCTGGCCTCCATTTTGTTTAGTTCTTTTTCTGGAATTTTGCCCTATTTTTTCACTTGGGACATTGTGTGTGTGTGTGTGTGTGTGTGTGTGTGTATGAGTCCTCATTTTATCTGCCTCTCTGTGTTTGTTTCTATGTATTTGGTAGATCTGCTACCTTTCCTGGTCTTGGCAGGGTGACCTTATTTAGTCAATATCCTGTGTGGCCCAGTAGCACAGTCTCCCTGGTCACCTGAACTGGGTGCTTCAGGAATGTCCCTTGCATGGATTGTGTATGCCCTCCTTTTGTAGTTGGGCCTTGATTACTGTTGTCACATCAGTGGGTGGAGTGGACACTCAGGCTGACTGGTTTGGGGGATTGTCCACAACCACAGTGTATAAGCTGCATGTAGGATCTGACTCCACGAAGTGGTATTTGCCCCATTAAGGTCTGGTGTCTGCTGACACCATTTTTGGGGTGTGCCACTTTTGGAACTAATCAGGTGGTACTCCTGTTGTGGTCTGAAGTCAGTCCCTTGGTTGTTTCTGGGGCCTCTTCGGAGGGCCTCAGGTCCAGGCTAAGGTCATAACCACTTGGTAAGCACTACAAAGTGATTTGACAGTTGGTAGCTGACTGTGCTGGACCTGAAACTCATGGGAGAGGCCATGCTACAAAGCAAGGCTGGCTGCCACCAGGGCCAACTTACAGCTGCTCAGCAAGAGGCACAGTACATGCAAAGCCAGCCACCATTGGCCTGGGGTCTGTGGACCTTTGAGAGTTTTGGGGAAAGTCTACAGTGCAAACCAAGGCCACCTGCCTGCGATGAACAGCTGCTGTAAGAGGCTTGGGCAGTTCACCAGTTGGCTTGGGCAAAGTGTCTGGGAGTCACCAGGGTGGGGTGAACAGTGTGACCAGGTTAATGTAGATTCAGATTTGGCACCCATTTACAACTACAGTCTATGTGAGGGGGTGGCTCAGCACAGGAACAATGGTGGCTGCCTGTGCTTGCAGGCTGTATGGGAGCAGGGCTCAACAGAGGAAGTGGCAGCTGCTCCTCCAATCCTTGCCCTGAAGCCACACAATTCAGTTTCTATATGTTCCCGGTACCTTTTGATCTGCTGTCCCTTCTTTGGAGCTTTGGATGAGTATCATTGAGTGAGTACACTTGTTTGTGTGTGGGCCCAGTAAGTACACTCCTGGCTTTCCAGAAGTCCTCTCTGTCTCCCAGACAGAGTCCCTCCCAATTTTCACAGCCAGATGTTATGGGAACTCTGGCACTGGTGCTCTGGGCTGGGGCTGGGACTCTGCATTTCTCAACCACTGCACATGAGTGTGGTACCAGCCCATTTTTCATCTCTGACCCTCCTAGCAATCTTATGTGGCTGCTTCTTTGTATCTTTAGTTATAGGTGTTCTGTACACCTGGTCTTCAGATGGTTTTCCAGGGTAATTGTTCTGTAATTTAGATATAATTTTTGTGTTGTAATGAGAGTAGGCGAGCACAGGGTTTACCTACTCTGCCTTCACTGGAAGTCAGTCTGGCTTGTTTATTTTTTTAACCACCGAGTTTTGAGAGTTCTTTATATATTCTAGATGCTGGTCTTTTGTTGAGTATGTGGGTTGCAAATAATTTTTTCCAATAGTTGCTTTTTCCATCCTCTCCACATGGTCTTTCTCATAGGAAAAGTTTTAATTTTGATAAAGTCTACTTTATCAGTTTTTCCTTTTATGGATCATATGTTAATGTCCAGTCTAAGAACTCTAGATGCTGAAGACTCTCCACTATAGTTTTTTTAAAGGTTTTATAGCTTTACATTTTACATTTAAGGCCACGAACTATTTCAGTTTATTTTTGTATAAGGTTTGAGATTTAAGTCAAGGCCTCTTTCTGTCTTTCTTTCTTTCTTTCTTTCTTCCTTCCTTCCTTCCTTCCTTCCTTCCTTCCTTCCTTCCTTCCTTCCTTTCTTTCTTTCCTATGGATATTCTCTTGTCTCAGCACCATTTTTTTAATAAAGACTACTATTTTTCAATTAATTTGCTTTTATACTTTGTTTAAAAAAGCAAAGAATAGGTGGGACAGCCCTGGGCTAGTAGCTCAGTTAGTTAGAGCATTATCTCAACTTCTCACGATTGTGGCTTTGATCCCCAGTCAGGGCACATACAAGAATCAACCACCCCCTTTCCTCTCTCTAAAATCAATTAAAAAAATTTTTTTAAGAGCAACACAGAACAGGTGGGACAAATAGATGTAAGATTTAAGTTAACAGTGTTAATGATGTGTTTAATGTAAATGGTCTAAGCATACCATTTAAAAGGCAGAGATTGTCAAACTGAGGGGGAAAAAAGAGGTCCAAAGTTATGCTCTACAAGAAACCAATTTTAAATATAAAGACATAAATAATTTAAAAGGATGAATCAAAAGGGTAGGTACCTACATGGAACTGAGAATAATTCTAAGATTTGTACTGTGGGTGATTATGTAGTTTAAAATACAGTTAACCGAAGAAGATATTGAAAGAGTCAAAGCTGATTGGTGATGAGGATAATGAATTCATGTTAATATTTAGTCATTCTAATACTTGAAATGTTTGCCACATGTACATATGGAGGCATCTAGTTGAAAATACTGGATCTGGAACTTAAAAGAGTAGTTGTGGTCAGAAATATAGATTTAGGAGTAATATAGATATAATTAAGCCAGGATAGTGGCTCAACCATATATATTCGAAAGAAAATTCTAAGGAATATCAGTATTAAGGAAATAGTGAAGTTCCTTACACTGTAACAGGAGATACAGCTTACCTAAGACACAGAGGCAAAAAAACACAAGAAACTTCCAGCCAGGATGGAGGCCCAGAGTGACACACTCCATCTCCCTCCACAACTAAGAAGGAATACAACTACTGCAAAACCAGAAATAACCAGAAGTTCCAGAAAATAAATGAAAGTCCAACTTATGAAGTTATAAAGAAGTGGTGCTCGTCCAGACAGGTAGGAGGGATGAAGCTAGGGCGGAGAGGTCAAGCTGTGCTGGCGGCAGCAGCAGTGGCGACGGTGGCAGGATGGCGGTAAGCACAGACACCCGTATTTAAGGGGAAGCGAGAAGTGCCTGGAGAGTACCCCCGGCTGCGGACTAGACCCGTCAGCTTGCTATTCCAATGCCAGGGAAGGCAGACCTCCATTGCCTTGGACTGTGAGGTCCGGAGGGGGTGCGGATGGAGGAGGAGGCTTTTGGTCTCTCAGCGGAGAATGAATGGCAGAAATCCATCTTGGACCCACACCACCAAAGAAAATGCAATAGCGAGGTGAAAAGGGTCGCCTGGTTGTGACGAGTACACGGGGCTCTGCCCCCTATAGCGTAGGAGGTGTGACAGCCCTGCCCAGGAAGCAAAGGTAAACACAAAACTGTCAGGATGGAACAGATCATGATAGAGATCCCAGTGATGCAGCTGACCAGACAGCAAATACCTTATCTAATGAAGCAGCAGATAGGAAATCTTTCTGAGGCACAGTTTAGAGTTTTGGTTATAAGAATGCTTACAGACCTAATTGCAGATCTTAAACAAGATGGGGAAGGAATGAAGGCTAGTCCTGCTAAAATGAATGAAAACACATATGAAACTAGTGGTGAGGGAAAGAAAACCAGGGATCAAATCAACAAATCAGAATATAGAGAAGGAACAAACAGTCAACCAGTGCAGAAAGAGGAAACAAAAAATGAGGAAAATGAGGAGAGGCTCAGAAACCTATGGGACAGCTATAAGCGGGCCAACATCTGGGTTGCCAGAAGGTGAAGAAGAACTAGAAATTGAAAAATTATGTGAAAAAATAATGAAGCAGAACTTCCCTAACTTGGGGAAGGAAATAGACTTACAGGTCCAGGAAGCACGGAGAGTTCTGGCAAGGACTGGCAAGAAATATTCAAAGTAATGAAAAGCAAAAACCTACAACCATGATTACTCTATCCAGCAAAGCTGTCATTCAGAATAGAAGGGCAGAGAAAGTGCTTCCAGGACAAAGTAAAACTGAAGTTCATCAGATCCACACCACTGTTATATGAAATGTTAAAGGGACTTGTTTAGGAGAAAGAGGATCAAAACTATGAACATTAAAATGAAAACTGTATCACAAGAACCAACAACAGAAGCTAGGGAACTGAAACAAAGGCAAACTAAGTAGGCAAGGAGAGTGGGAAATGAATTATAGGTATGGGGAACATTTTGGGGGGAGTTCAGCGGGGAGGGGGAAGGGGGGAAAGGGAGGAAGATGGTACAGGAATTAATAAGCATAGTAGGAGGGAGTGGAGTAGACAGGAAGATGTTGAGAACTATATGCACAACCAATGGGCATGGACTAAGGGTGGGGGGACAACTGGGGGAAGGGGGTCAAAAAAATTAGTGAAGCTAATAGGAAGAACTTTCAGAAAGGTCAAGGCCTGCCCCAAATTTTCTATTCTAGTTTCTATTTGCAAGACAAAATGGTTTTATAATGATTTGGCTTAAGATAGTACAAAAACATTTCCTGTAATGTAAGTCCAATAATAATCCTTAAAATAACCAGAAAACAATAGCAATTCCTGTCTTCCACTTCCCTTGTTGTTAATTTTTTTACTAGCCCTGGAGACCTGGTATTTACTTGGATAATTAGATTCTCTTTCGGGGACCTCTTGACTTACTAGCCTTTAAGGCTTTTATTTTCTGGAAAAGTTAGTACTTTTAAAATCTATTTAATTTTGATAGATGTAGAGTAGACTGATAGCTTCTACTCTTTCTATGCGTAATACTTACTCAGTGTGATTTATACTGATCTTGCTGACAGAGTCTGGTTTCCTTCACAGGATTGACTGGTGAAACAGAGTGAACTATTGTCCAAAGAGTGGTTATACTGACGGTTAATTTAAGTAGAGATATAATGACAAAGCTTTGGCTGAGTCCAGGAGAAACTGCTGAGTCCTGGATTGAAACAGAACTTAGGCAGCAGTTGGAAAAATTAAATAAATATTAAATTGTTTTTTTACAGTTAAGTAATCACTTGCTCTATTAGTTATCTATTTTCTGTGAGAAATTACCCCAAAACTTAGCAAATTAAAACAACTAACATTTATTATCTCATAAATATATTTCTGAAGGTTAGGAATCGAAGTGGCTTAGCTATATTATTTTGGCTCTCATTCTCTCAGGAGAGATCTTCAAGTTTGCAACCAAGATTTCAGTCAGTTTAGGCTTTCCTGAAATTGGAGAAATCTGCTTCTAAGGCTCACTCACATGGATGTTGGTAGCCCTCCCTTCTTCACTGGCTGTTGGCCTGAGACTATTTGCCACGTGAACTTCTCCATTGACTACTTACTACATGGCACTGCTTTCCGCCAAAGCAAGAGATCCTAGAGAGAGAAAGTGCCTCAGATGGAAACTGAAGGTGTTTTATAAGCTCATCTCAGAAGTGAAATGCCGTCACTTCTGCTATATACCATTGACCACACAGACTAACCTTGGTACAATTCAGGAGGGATCTATACAAGGGTGTTAAATACCCAGTGACAGGAATTACCGGGTTTGTCTAGGAGGCCAGCTGCCACAGTTGATATTTAATATCAATTAGAAAGCAAACTATATTATCAATTTTCTTCTTTTTTTTTAATATCGTTTTTATTTTATTTTATTTATCTGTTTTTAGAGAGAGGGGAAAGGAGAGAGAGGGGGAGAGAAACACCAATGTGCCGTTGCTGCTCACACGCCCCCAACTGGGGATCTGGTGTGCAACCTAGTCATGTGCCCTGACTGGGAATCGAACCAGCGACACTTGGGTCGCAGGCCCATGTTCAGTCCACTAAGCCACAGCAGCCAGGTCCATCATTTTTCTTCTTTTGCTATATTTAATTTAACCCATGACGCGGCTTTTTCAAATAACAGTCTAGAAATATTTATTGAGTGTCCATTATATGGGAGGCAGTGAGTTTTTAAGAACTCTCTACAGTCCTACCTGGTCCTTTTTAGTCACCGCTTAAAATCTCTTGTTGAGTCTATCTCTTCCTTCTTCTTTGCTATGCAATCTATGTTTTACTTTATGAAACAAATTCTTTCTGTCTTAAGTGTTTATATTACAGGAATGGGACTGAATACTTTGCACTAGTCTTCTTATTTAATTGTCAAAACAGTCCTATGAGGATTATAAGTGAACTGTGTCAAATTTTTCTAGCTTATTTTCCTTAACGTTTTTCTTTAAGACTGAACTCAAGCATAACCTCTTCTAGGAAGTTTTTATTTGTATTATTGTTCCTCTCTTGATTTCTGTGCCACCTTGTGCAACATTATCACTGTACTGCAATTTTTAAATTAATTATTTTCTTTATTAGATTAGAAACTGTAGTGTAGGGGTTATAAACAAGGGCTCTGGAGTCAAAAAGCTTGGGGCCAAATCCTGGGTCCAACACTTACTATGACTTTGGGCAATGTACTCTTAGCCTTCCTTTCTTCACTTGTAAAATTATGTGAAAAAAAGTAGTACTTCTTCTTTCGGTTTGTTGTGACAATGAAATACAAAGTGTATGGTGCTAGTTCATCATTCAATAAATGTTATTGGTAAACCCTTCAAGGGCAGAATTATTAAGTGCTTCTTATGTGCCATGTAGTATAACAAGCCCTTTGCGTAGATTATTTTATTCTGACAATGGCCCCATGTGGGTAGGTACTATCATTAATGCTGTAGTTTTCTTAGTGTCTCTAGTGCCTGTCCAGAGTGTGAGTGCCTGTTGAATGGACAAGTGAATGAAAATAGATGGAATTTTTTCCAGTGGAGCTAATTGTAGGGAAATACAACAACATGGAAACATGATTAAAAGCATGACAACAGGCAAAAAGATTGAAAGAGAAAATGAGAAAATGAACATGACTTTTATTGTAGTGAAGTGGCTAATGGCACAAATTCTAGTAACAGGTAGACTTGTGTTTGAATCCCTGTTCTCCACCATTTATTGGTTAGAACTTAATGTCTGTTTTAGGTTTTCTCTCTATAAAATGGGGATAATAATATCTATATTATAGACTTGCTGTGAGGATTAGATCAAAATAATGTATGATGTAAAATGTTTAGCATAGAACCTGAGTTGCTCGATAAGCATTGCCTAGTACTAGTATAAAGTTGAGAGAATCATGAAGACTGAATTTTGATAGTGAAGGAAATAAAATAGGGTTATGAAGTATGTGGTATTGACTTATTTATTTGTTTGTTTATTTTATTTTTAGAGAGAGGGGAAAGGAGAAAGAGAGGGAGAGAAATATCACTTGTGTAGTTGCCTCTCACTCGTGCCCCCAACTGGGGACCTGATGTGCTACCTAGTTACGTGCCCTGACTGGGAATCGAACCAGCGACACTTGGCTCGCAGGCCGATGCTCAATCCACTGAGCCACAGCAGCCAGGGAACTGTGGTATTGACTTTGAATTATTGATCATAGTTATCAAAATTAAGCATGATATAAAGATCACAGTTGTTATTCTTTATAGTAGTACCCCTGCTGATCAACACCGAATTTTTGCTGTGGGTCTGATATAAAGATAGACATTTGTTCTCATAAGCTAATGAAATATTTTTAATATTCTGCCTTCTTACCCTATTATCACTTTTGCCCAAATGCTGGGAAAATGCTGCCTGCCAATCGTTGACTATGTTTCATTTAGGGTACTTCTGAGTTTCACAGTAGAAATTGTACTTTTTATATCTGACTGATCTCAGATTTTCCTGGGTTATTAATAGTCTAGAAAATAGAATTTGAGGACTGGTTGGAAGGATGCTTTTTGAAACCTAAGAAGGCAAAAACTGCAGTTGTTGCAATATTGCTATTTAAGAAAGGATAGTGAGTCACTTTTCAGAAATTTATATCAGAATTAGAAAAAATACAATTAGCCATTCTTAAGGCAATGATGGAAGAAGAGCTATCCACATATATGAGGGAGAAGTGGAGGTGGCAGGGGTAGGGTGGGAGGAAGCTAGAATGATAGAATTGCATTAAATGTAGATATTCTCTCTTCCTAAGCATATCAGAATCTTGCGTTTGAGAAAAAACCTGGCATGTGTGTTTAATAAAGCTACTTTAGGGACTCAGATGTATGCTGCACTCTTGCTAGATTAGAAGCCATGTTAGAAAGTAGGAGTTTACCTTATAAAATGTAATTGGAAACTAAAGTCAGATGTTCTAAAAAATACTAACTTTTCTTTTGGAATCCTGGGACAAAAGTAAGAATTTGGGAGACAACTTGAGCTATGTTCTGTTAGACAAAGAAGAGGGAAGCTGGAAATGAGAAAGACATCTTTCTTCTATGTACAATTTTGCCTAGGTTGGGTCCTGTTAATTTGTATTTAGTTATGGATAAATAGTTAATTAAAATTTCTTTTGATCTTTTTCCTAAATATTTGATGTGCATATGTATAGACTTCTGCGAACATGACCCATGGTGTATTTTTTTCATTAAAATTTAGTGTTTTGTCTTTATATATAAACACTGGGTTAAGGTGTTCTTTGTGTTTTTCCCACTGCATCAAAGAATTCATGGTCAAAGACCAGACTCAAAATTAATTCTATGATTTGTTTTAACTAACAACCATTGTTTCAAAATGTGATTGCACTCATAGGTATAAGTTTCTTTTTAAGGGGAAAAATGAAATATTTTTCAGGATCGCATAACTTTTCACTTTAAAAAAATTTAATGTATTCATTAAAAAATTAAAGGAGCTTTAAAAGCAAGATCAGCAGATAATTATCAGAGAAAGCAATTGTAAATTTATTTTAAATGTTCATCTTTATGTATGAGAAAGGAATGCCTCCAGTTTGTAATATTCAAAGTTTACTTATTAAAGTGTAGAAGAAAAAAGAATCCTGTAGACGTTCTAAGCATGACCTAGTCCATTGACAGTTTAGACTTGAAATTAATCATTAGAATTTCTGAACTCCTAAATGCTTAAAGACATACTACACGGTTTAACAGTGATTGTTTGAACACAAGATTTTAATATAATAGTTTAACTGCAGTTTAACAATGCTTGTTTGAACAGAAGATTTTAGTATAATAGTTTAAAAGTCTTATTATTTATTAGTTATTTTGTAGATTTTTTTCATTGAAATTAAGTACAAAAATCAGCTGTCATGAATATACTGATGTGCTGTAACTAACTTGTGCCAGAAGAACCTTGTGTTACCTTTACAGGTCATCACTGTTGTACCCACATCTGCCCAACCTTGATTTTAAGAGTCTGGGTCAAGAATGGCCAAGGGGTTTCCAAAACCAGAGCAAGTATAGAAATGGTAACATGTACATATAAATGCAAGTCAGTTTCTAGTATCCTAGGTCCAGCAAATAAGCCTATTTCTACCAACTCTTAACTCATTCATTTTCAGAATTTAAGAATTATGAAATTCTGGAAATTCATAGTAGATCCACCTAGAAGTAGAAGCAACCAAGCCCAAGACCAGTGAAATCCTTCAATAACATTGGCTTCAGTTTATAAGTTTCTTTTTTTCCTGAAAACAATATAATATTCAATCATTAAAAATATTTTGACAGAAAACTTTGGCACTATGAATAAGTTAAACCTGCCATAATATTTGATGTCATGGAATATATATCATGAGTAAAGGGTACTAGTTAGATTCCCATAGATAAAAATCTGGTGATTTTGATTCTCTAGTGTAGAGGCCCTGGTTAAGAGGCAGGGATTATTTGAGGAAAGAGACTTTGTGATAATTTAATCATAGCATATGTTTCTGTTTTGCTTTTCACTTCTTTACAAATCCTAGTCATCAGCATTATTAATAGAAATTTGATGATGCCTCACTTCAGAGGACAATTATGTTTATTCTCAACTTTGAACTTCAATGTACCCTTCTCGTGATTCTCTGTTCAGTCATAACCCTCTCTTCCTTCAAAATTTGGCAAAACATTATTGTAATTTCATCATATTCAGACAAGCTAACTTCCTTTCATAAACTTCATACCAAATTCCTCCTTCATTGTCTCTTTCACACACTACATTAGATCCCTTTATAGTATTAATTTCTCCTAGTATATAAATTTTTATTCATTTTGCAAATAATTCTTTTTAGGTATTTTGGTCTCAGACTTTTGGTTAGAATAAAATCTTTTCTTGAGATTAAGAACAATAACTTGCCCACAATGCTTAAGGTAAATTAAACAAATAATGATTCTTCAAGGTTTTATTATGACTTAGAAAGAAAGAAGCTCTCCTTTGATATATTTGGTGTGGCCAATGAAGATAGTACTGATGGAAATGGATTTTTTGACTCCTGTAATATTTCACTCAGAAAAGTGGCTACCTTTAATTGCATGAATTTTGTCATCTCCCCTGCAGCTGCCTATCCAGAGCAACTATGTCAAACATCCTCAAGTAAACCCTGACCCAGTTTCAGAAATCTTGGTTAATTTTGAGTTAGGAATTATTTTCTTTAAATAATTTTTTTAAATTAACAGAAGATGCAAAATATTACATTTAAAAATACTTTTAAAATCCACATTACTACATAGTAACTTAGTTTGAAGTAAAAAATATGATCTATCCAAATTGATCTACTTGTCATTCCTTTTGAAAATTTTGACCAAGATGTAAATTTAGAAAATACTTTTTAAAATGCATTTTAAAATACAGTGTTGTTTAAAGTATTCATATGTATAAAATTGTACTATATCATTGACATAATAACATTAGTACTCCTTCATAGTTTTCAATTTCTTAAATATATCTGCTTTTAGTTTAGAAAAGGGATCACTGTTTTGAGAGACTTTAAAAAATTGCTTTAAAATGATCACTTTTTTCTTTTTATTGAATTTCTTGGAGGGACACTGGTTAACAAAATTTTATAGCTTTCAGGTATGCAGTTATACAACACATCATCTGTACATTGTATTTTGTGTTCACCACCCCAAGTCAAGTCTCTGTTCATCACCATTTATCCCCCCATACCTTCCTCCACCTCCCGCCATCCCTCTTCCTCCAGCAATTGCCACACTGCTGTCTGAGTCCATGAGTTTTTTTCACTTTTTTTTGCTTAATCCTCCACTGCCCCCATTACCAAGTGTCCCAACCCCTCACACCAACAGCTGTCAGCCTACTCTCTATCTGAGTCTATCACAATTCGCCTGTTAACTCATTTTGTTCATTAGATTCTATATATTAGTGAAATCATATGTTACTCCTCTTTCTTTGACTGGCTTATTTCACTCAGCATAATGCTCTTCAGGTTTTATCTATGCTGTTGCAAAGGGTAAGATTTCCTTCAAGTAGTATTTCTTTATGTAAATGACCATAGCTTTTTTATCCACTCACTGCTGATGGACACTTGGACTACTTCCAGATCTTGACTATTGTAAATAGTGCTGCAGTGAACATGGGGCATATGTATATTTTTCAAATTAGTGTTTCAAGTTTCTTCAGATAAACTCCCAGAAGTGGAATCACTGGGTCATAAGGCAGTTACAGTTTTATTTTTTTGAGGACATCCTTGTCTTGTTCTCAGTCTTAAGGGAATGCTGTAGTTTTTTCATATATGGCCTTTATTATGTTGAGGAATAGTCCCTCTATTCCCATTTGACTGAGAATTTTTATCATAAATGGGTGCTGGATTTTATCAAATGCTTTTTCTGCATCTATTGATATGATCTGTGGTTTTTATTTTTCATTTTGGTTATGTGGTGTATTACATTTATTTATTTGTATATATTGTACCAATGTTGCATCCCCAGAATAAATCCCACTTGATCATGCTGTATGACCTTTTTAATGTATTGCTGGATCCACTTTGCTAATATTTTGTTGAGGGTTTTAGTATCTATGTTCATCAAGGATATTGGCCTATGATTTTCATTCTTTGTAATGTCTACCTAGTTTTCAAATTAGGATAAAGCTGGCCTCATAAAATGACCTTGGTAGTTTCCCTTCTCTTGAATTCTTTGGAATAGTTTGAGAAGGAGAGGTGTTAGTTCTTCTTTGAATGTTCAGTTAAATTCACCAGTGAAGCCATCTGGTCCAGGACTTTTGTTTGTTGGAAGTTTTTTATTACTGCTTTAATTTTATTAGTTGTAATTTGTCTATTCAGTTTATTTCATTTTTTCTTGATTCAGTTTTGGAATATTGTCTTTTTCTAGGAATTTACCCATTTTGTCTAGATTGTACAATCTGTCGGCATATAGTTGTAAAAAATACTTTCTTACAGTCCTTTGTATTTCTTTGATATCAGTTGTTACTTCTCTTTCATTTCTGATTTTATTTATTTGGGTTCTCTCAATTTTTTCCTTTTTATTGTTTTTTTATTACAGTTGTCCCATTTTCCCCCTTTGCTCTCCTCTGCCCTGCCCATCTCTCCCCTCTTCTACAGTCAGTCCCCATTTAGTTGTCCATGCCCATGGGTCATTTATATCAACTTTTTCTTGATGAGTCTGGTTAAAGGTTTTTCAATCTTGTGTATCTTGTCAAAGAACCAGCTCTAGGTTTCTTTTATTTTTATTTTTTTGTATTTGTTAAAGACTATTTAATTTATTTCTGCTCTGATCTTTATTATTTACTTTTTTCTACTGACTTTGGGCATTGTTTGTTGTTCTCTTGCAATTTCTTTTAAGTATAAAGTTTGATTGTTTATTTGAGATTTTTTCTTGTTTCTTGAGTTAGACCAGCAATGCTATGAATTTCCCTCTTAGGACTGCTTTTGCTGTGTTTAAGATTTTCAGTTGTTGTGTTTTCATTCTCATTTGTTTCAAGGCATTTTTTATTTTTTTTCCTTGATTTCATTAACTCATTCATTGTTTAGTAACATGATATTTAGCCTCCATGTCTTTGTGTGTTTTTCAGTTTTTTTCTTTTGATTGCTTTCTAGTTTCATACCATTATAGTTAGAGAAGATGCGTGATATGATTTCGATCTTCTTAGATATATTGAAATTTGTTTTGTGCCCTAACATATGTTTGGTCTGTCCAAGAAAATGTTCCATGTGCACTATAAAAGAATGTATATTCTGCTGCTCTGGGGTGAAATGCTCTGAAGATATCAATTAAAACCATCTGATAATGTGTGTCATTTAGGCCATTGCTTCTATATTGATTTTTTATCTACAGGATGTATGGATTGATGTCAGTGGGGTGTTAAAATTCCTACTATGACTGTATTACTGACAGTCTCCCCCTTTATGTCCATCATACTTTGCTTTACGTATTTAGGTTCTCCTATATTGGGTATATAAATATTTACAATGGTTATATCCTCTTGCTGTATTGCTCCCTTTATCATTATGTAGTGTCCTTCTTTTTCTCTTACTATAAACTTTCTTTTAAGTTGATTTGTAAAAGACTCGTGGACGTGGACAACAGTGTGGTGATTCCGAGGGTGGGGGTATAAGAGAACTAAATGGTAAAGGAAAAAAATACAATAAAGATTTAAAAAGAATTTTGTATAGAACTGTACACCTGAAACCTATGTAATTTTATTAACCAATGTCACCCCAATAAAATCAATAAAAATTAAAAAGAATTATAAAAAAAAATAAAGTTGATTTTGTGAGGTGTAAACATTGCTACCCCAGCTTATTTTTCATTTCCATTTATATGAAATATCTTTTTCTATCCCTTTCCTTTAATCTGTATGTATCTTTCATTCTGAGGTGGGTCTCTTTTAGACAGCATATAAACTGGTCTTTCTCTCTTATCCATTCAGCTACTCTATGCCTTCTTATTGGAGTATTTTAAGTCATTTACATTCAAAGTGATTATAGATAGGTATGTATTTATTGCCATTTTATTCTTTTAACTATGTTCCTCTATTTTTTGTCCTCCTCCTCTCTCTTATCCTTCTTCTCCTCCTTCTTGCAGGACCTTTAACATTTCTATTAATATTGATTTAGTGGTAACAAACTCCTTTGGCTTTTTCTTGCCCAGGAAGCTCATTACTTCCTCTTTAATTTTACATGATAGCTTTACTGGGTAAAGTAATCTTGGCTATAGGTCACTGCTTTGCATCACTTTGAATATTTCATACTAATCCCTTCTGGCCTGGAATGTTTCTGTTGAAATACCATCTGACAGCCTTGGCTTATGGTGGCTCACTTGTAAGTAATTACCAGTCTTTCTCTTGCAGCTTTTAAGATAGCCATTTTAATTATGGTATGTCTTGGTGTGCGCCTATTTGGGTTCATATTCTTTGGGAGTCTGCACTTCCCGGACTTGTGTTTCTTTTTCCTTTACCAGGTTAGGTAGGTTTTTGGTAATTATTTTTTTAAATATGTTCTCTATCCTTTACCCTCTCTCTTGTCCTTCTGATACCCCTATGATGCAGATGATGTTACACTTCATGTGGTCCCAAAGGTTTCTTAAACTATCCTAATTTTTTAAATTATTTTTTTCTTTTTGCTTCTCTAATTGGATGCTTTTTTCCCGTTTTGTCTTCCAAATTGCTGATTTGATCCTCTGCCTCATCCAACCTACTCTTTATTCCTTCCAGTGTATTCTTCACTTAAGATACTGTATTCATTTCTGATTGGTTCTTTTTTGGGT
Organism: Furipterus horrens; assembly: GCF_987537825.1. Lineage (NCBI taxonomy): Eukaryota > Metazoa > Chordata > Mammalia > Chiroptera > Furipteridae > Furipterus > Furipterus horrens. The sequence continues at coordinate 49,651,868 of NW_028327182.1, forward strand.
TTCTGTGATTTTTTCATGCTGTTGAGCATCCTTATAATGATTTCTTTGAACTCTATAGCTGATCAATTGCTTGCCTCCATTTCATTTAGCTCTTTTTCTGGAGAGTTCTCCTGTTCTTTCATTTGGAGCCTGTTTCTTTGTCCCCCCATTTTTGTTGCCTCTTTGTATTTCTTTCTATGTATTAGATAGATCTGCTATGACTTCTAGTCTTTGTGGGGTGGCCTTATGTAAGAGGTGTCCTGGGGGGGTGGTCCAGTGGTACAGTCTCCTTGGCCTCCTGAGCTGGGGGCTCCAGGAATGTCCCTTCTGTGGATCATGTGGGCCCTTATGTTTTAATTGAGTCTTGATTGCAATTGGCCCATTTGTGCATGGGATCAGCCTTCAGCCTGGCTAACTGTGAGGCTCAACCCCAACCACAGCATCAGAGATGCTATGCAAGTGCTGACCACATGAAGCAGAATTCATCTAAGGACTATTTGGTGCCTCTTGAGATCTTCTTCTAGATATACTACTTGTGAAGCTTATTGGATTCTGCTCTGATGTTGTCTGAAGCTGGCCACTGAGTATGCTGGTTCTGGTCCTCTTGGGAGGGACTCTGGTGTAGACCAAAATCAAATGATCCCTGTGACTGGCCCTTGGCAGCCTGTTTGGAGAATTCTCAGTGAGGCTTGTTCTGCAAGTCCTTGGTTATAAGACTTCTCTTTAGTTATCCTTCAGTTGGTTATTCAGGATGATTGTTTTATAACTTAGTTGTAATTCCAGTTTGGTCCTAGGAGGAGGTGAGTGTAACTTTCACTTACTCCATCACCAACTTGGATCTGCTAAAATGATTACTTTTAATGAAAATCTAGTTAGAATTTGGGGCCTATTTTGCTTAATTTCTTAAGTTTAACTAGTTTGTTTTTCAAAGCAATGCATCAAACTCTTAACATTATTCAATTTGTTTATAATATAAATTGTTTGGCATAGTCACAATACTCAATCATTATATTTTTATTTCTTCAAATATGTTAATATTAATAAATTGATAACTAATTTATTATAACTTGTAACTAATTTATCAATAAACTTAACTACTAGTAAATTGTATTATTTTATAATTGTTTGTAATTAATAATTTAGTAATATGATTGTATGTTAAGTACATAATATGCTTCTATAGTTATTAAACCAGATGGTTACCTTGGAATGGAACATGATATTTTTTATAAGCTCTTATTTTTTAGTAAATTATGTTAAATGTTGTAGAAGTTGGAGATAGTCATCTCTGATTAAATAAGTATGGTTTTGTGTTGTTTTCTACTAGAAGAATGATTAGGTAGAACATTTAGCTGTATTAAATAACGTTTAATACATTAGCCTTAGTAAAATTAATTTGTTTACTTGCTTAACTGCTACTGTTTATTATACTAAGAAATTAATGGGTGGATATATTGCCCATTGCCCAGCCAACCACCACTGAGAGCAGCTGCTTTGCCCTGTTGGTATTGTTGGAATTTTAGAACAACACAACTACTCCGATCAAGGTGGAGGCATAGGTAAACATGCTTCATCTCCTTGCACAACTACAGAAAAAATTACAGTGAGACCACAAAATAGATACTACCCAGAACCATCAGAAAATCAAGTTGTATGGAAGTCTGACAACCAAGGATTTAAAGAAGCCACATTCATCCAGATAGGTAGGAGGAGTGGAGACATGGAAATGGGCAGAGAGGCAGGGAGACAGTGTGTGGTGCAGAGAGGCAGCAGAAGGGGCAGTCCCACATTCACCTGTTGTGGATAAAAATCAGAAGGAATACTTTGGGAGTGAGGGGTCCCAGCCCCAGGCCAGACCACACATGCCAAGGTTCCAGCACCAAGAAGATAAATCCTAATACCTTCTGGCTGTAAGAACCAGTGGGGGTAGGGAGGTGGAAGAAACTGCTGGATTTTCAGGAGACTCCTTTTAAAGGGCCCGCATGAACTTAGAACTTATGCAGACCCACCCACTCTGAGATTCAGCACCAAGGCAACAGCTGGAAGAACACCAGTCACATATGGGGAGAAAGTGATGTGACTGAAAACAGGACAAGTGCTGGGAGATAGTTTCCTTCCAGGCAGACCTCCAGAAGCCAGGCAACAGCGTTGTCCCCTCTCCAAGTCCTCCTCCCACACAGAGCAACAAAGCTGGGAAGCAGGTTTTCCCACTCTGGCGATTACTTAAGGCCCTGTCACACAGTTTACAGATGCCTTTTCTACAATACGCCATGCTACTAAGACAGGGAGTCAAAGCACCTTTACCAAATACACAGAAACAAACACAGGAGACTCATAAATTAAGGAGATAAAGAAATAGGGCCCAAATGAAAGAACAGAACAAAATTCCAGGGGGGGGAAAAAAAACGAAACAAAGATAACCAACTATCAGATGCAGAATTCAAAACACTGCTTATCAGGGTACTCAGAGAACTCATTGAGTACGGTAACAGCATAAAAAAGACCCAAGCAGAAATGAAGGTTACACTAAGTGAAATAAAGAAAAATATACAGGGAACCAACAGTGGAGAGGATGAAGTTGAGAAGCAAATCAACAATTTGGACATAAGGAAGAAAAAAAGCATTCAATCAGAACAGCAAGAAGCAAAAAGAATTTTAAAAAATGAGGATAGAATAAGGAACTTCTGGGACATCTCCAAATGTACCAACATCCAAATCATAGGGGTGCCAGAGAAGAAGAAGAGCAAGACATTGAAAACTTATTTGAAAAATAATGAAAGAAAACTTCCCTAATTTGGAGAAGGAAATAGACATACAAGTCCAAGAAGCACAGAGAGTCTCAAACAAGTTGGACCCAAAGAGGATCACACCAAGACACATCATAATTAAAATGCCAAAGGCTAAAGATAAAGAGAGAATCTTAAAAGCAGCAAGAGAAAAGCAGAGTTACCTACAAAGGAGTTCCCAAAGGGCTGTCAGCTGATTTCTGAAAAGAAACTTCACAGGCAAGAAGTGACTGGCAAGAAGTATTCAAAGTGATGAAAAGCAAGAACCTGCAACCTAGGTTACTCTATCCAGCAAAGCTGTCATTTAGAATGGAAGGGCAGATAAAGTGCTTTCTAGACAAGATAAAATTAAAGTTTATCATCACCAAGCCATTATTACATGAAATGCTAAACGGATTTATTTGTGAGAAAGAAGATCAAAACTATGAACATTCAAACAGCAGCAAATTCATAACTATCAACAACTGAATCTAAAAAACAAAAGCAAACTAAGCAAACAGTCAGAACCAGAACAGAATCATAGATAGGAAGATCATTTGCAAAGTTATCAACTGAGAGGAGGAAGGGAAAGAATGGGGAAAAGGTACAGGGATTAAGAAACATAACTGGTAGGTACAGAATAGATGGGGTTGTTAAGAATAACACAGGCAAAAATGGAGAAGCTGAAGAACATGTATGTATGACCCATGGTCATGAACTAAAGGAGGGGGTATTTCTGGAGTGAATGAGGGTAACGGGTGGAGAGGGGCCAAGGGGAGAAATTGAGACAACTCTAATAGCACAATCAATAAAATATATTTTTTAAAAGAAATTAATGAAAAAATATTATAGTGTGTAAAAGCTCAGACTATGGACCCTGACTGCCTAAGTTCAAATTGCTGTTTTGCCACTTACTAGCCTGGATATATTTGGAAGTTAGCTGTGGGTTGTTTGTTGGTTTGTAGATGTCATTTATCAAATTAGGAAGTCCCCTTTTTTTCTTGGTTTACTGTTTTCTTTTTTAAAAAACTACAAATGATTTTTAAGATGAAAACTTCCTTTTCACCTTAGATTTATTAGTGAGGTGAATTGCATTATAGGTTTTTCTAGTATTGAACCAATCTTGCAACCTGGATAAACTCAGTTTGATACTGATGTATTATCTGTTTAACATTGCTGATTTAGGTTGCTAATACTTCTAGTTTAGGATTTTTATATCGCTTTTCATGAATCAGAATGGGTCATAATTTACCTTTTTGTAATGTCCTTGACAGGTTTTAGTCAATGTAGTAACCTCATGAAATGAGATGGAGAATGTTTCTACTTTTTTTGTTCTTGGAAGAGTTGAGTAAAAGTGGAATTATCTGTTCCTTGAATGTTTGGTAGAAATCACTGGTAAAATCAGAGATGCTTGGTACATTCTTTGTGGGGAGATTTTAAATTACTGACTCAAATTATTTAATAGTTTTTAGGATTATTGAGGTTATTTTATTTTTTATTGAATTTTATTAATTTATATTTGTGAAATTTTCCATTTGATATGTTTTTCCAACTTATTGACATAAAATTGTTTATAACAATTCCCTCTTATCTTTCTAATCTTTGTGATGATGGTCCCACTTTTTGTTGCTAATAGTTTATCTGTATTTTTCTTAGTCAATCTGATGGAATGTTTATTTAATTTTATTTCTTACAAACTGTATTTTATCTTTTTCAGTTTCATTAAATTCTGCTCATTTCTTTCTTTTTACCTTCTTGGGGTCTTTTCTCTATCTTTTTCCTAACTTTAAATTTCTTTTCTAATATAAGCATTTAAAGATATACATTTTTCTAGTCTTTTCATTTTTTTTTGAGTGTGTGTATAGTACCAAAATTGGCAAATAGATATTCTTAAAGTGAAAAAACAATCTTATTCTGACTTCTAAATTGCTGCTGTCAATTGTGACTAAATTTATAGTGCTCCCCATGTCAAAATATATGATTTTGACATGTACATGGGAAAATCATACTTACCAATGTTGTTTTATTTTATTTTTTTACTTTTTTAATATGCTTATTAAAATTATGCTGTTACAGTTGTCCCAATTTCTTTTCCCTTTGCTCCCCTCCACCCAGTGATCCCCTCCCTCCAGTTGTCCCCCCTCCTTAGTTGGTTGTGCATATAGTTCTTCTCAACATCTTCCTATCTACTCCACTCCCTTCTACTATGCTTATTAATTCCTGTACAATCTTCCTCCCTTTCCCCCCTTCCCCCTCCCCACTGACCTCCCCGGAAAATGTTCCCCATACCTATAATTCGTTTCCCACTCTCCTTGCCTACTTAGTTTGCCTTTGTTTTGGTTCCCTAGCTTCTTTGTTGGTTCTTGTGATACAGTTTTCATTTTAATGTTCATAGTTTTGATCCTCTTTCTCCTAAACAAGTTTCTTTAATATTTCATATAACAGTGGTTTGGATCTGATGAACTCCTTCAGTTTTACTTTGTCCTGAAAGCACTTTCTCTGCCCTTCTAATCTGAATGACAGATTCACTGGATAGAATAATCGTGGTTGTAGGTTTTTGCTTTTCATTACTTTGAACATTTCTTGCCAGTTCCTTCTTGCCAGTTCCTTCTTGCCTGCAAAGTTTCTTTTGAGAAATAAGCTGACAGTCTTACTGGGACCCTTTTGTACATAATTCTCTTTCTCTCTTGCTGCTTTTAATATTCTCTCTTTATCCTTAATTTTTGACATTTTGATTATAATGTGTCTTGGTGTGGTTCTCCCTGGGTCCAGTTTTTTTGAAACTCTCTGTGCTTCCTGGGCCTGTAAGTCTATTTCCTTTCCCAAGTTGGGGAAGTTCTGCTTCATTATTTTTTCACATAATTTTTCAATTTCTAGTTCTTCTTCCTCACCTTCTGGCAACCCAATGATTCGGATGTTGGCCCACTTATAGCTGTCCCATAGGTTTCTGAGCCTCTCCTCATTTTCCTCACTTCTCGTTTCCTCTTTCTGCACTGGTTGACTGTTTGTTCCTTCCCTGTGTTCCGATTTGTTGATTTGATCCCTGATTTTCTTTCCCTCACCACTAGTTTCATATGTGTTTTCATTCATTTCAGCAGGACTAGCCTTCATTCCTTCCCTATCTTGTTTAAGATCTGCTGTTAGGCCTGTAAGCATTCTTATAACCAAAACTCTGAACTCTGCCTCAGAAAGATTTCCTATCTGCTGATTCGTTAGATCAGATATTTGCTGTCTGGTCAGCTGCATCACTGAGATCTCTATCATGATCTGTGCCATCCTGACAGTTTTGTGTTTACCTTTGCTTCCTGGGCAGGGCTGTCACACCTCCTACGCTATAGGAGTGGAGCTCCATGCACTCGTCACTACCAGGCGACCCTTCTCACCACACTGTGGCATTTTGTTTGGAGGTAGTGGTCCAAGATGGATTCTTGCCATTTACTCTCTGCTGAGAGACCGGGAGCTTATTCCTCCGTCCCCACCCCCTCCGTCCTTCACAGTCGGAGGCAATGGGGTTCTGCCTTCCCCAGCATTGGAATCGAGAGCTGACAGGTTTGGTCTACAGCTGGGGGTGCTCCCTAGGCACTCCTTGCCTCTCCTTAAATACAGGTGTCTGTGCTTACCGCTGTCCTGCTGCCATTGCCGCAGCTGCCGCTGCCAGCACAGCTTGACCTCTCGGCCTTGGCTTCGCCCCTTCTACCCATCCAGATGAGCACCACTTCTTTATAACTTCATACATTGGACTTCCATGTAGCTTTATTTTCTGGAACTTCTGGTTGTCTCTAGTTTTGCAGTAGTTGTACTCCTTCTTAGTTGTGGAGGGAGACAGAACGTGTCAGTCTAGGCCTTCATCTTGGCCGGAACTCACCAATGCTGTTTTAATGTCATCTTGTTTCATATAGGATTCACCTTTATATGATCTTATTAAACAAACAAAGGACGGAGAGGGACCAGCCGATCACCTTGAATCTGCTTGTACTCTCAACCTTCCACTCCAGAATAATCACACTGCAGCAGATATGTAAGTTCTATATATGTTATGTTATGCTTTCAACCTGCAAATAGATTTTGATCATAGTATAGTTTAAGATACTACATAGAAAAGTTGTAGGGAATAGAATTTCAAATAAGACTGTGTTGTTGCTTTCAAGAATCAGGAATATAAAATGCATAACCCAAATACAGGTTATATAAAGTTGTATAAAGTTCTATTGAAATCACTCCAGTTTGGTATAAAGAGGACAGTATTCTTGGCAGAGAGCAATTTAACAGATCTTAGAAGTGGAATAGGATTTCAACATAGAAACTGGAGAGAAGGAAGGAGACAGAAATGTCCCAAGAGTCAAAAGTGGCATGAATTCCAAAGCATAATAGCCAGGAAAGTAATAAACATTTTTCAGGGCATTTAGATCAGTGCATTTGTAGTGAAGCACAAGATAGGCACAGAGAGTAGTGTGGCATATGAGATTAAAACAGTTGATTATTGTATGATAATAATGATGGAAGAAAAGAGCAATAGCTAACATTTAATGAGGGTTCACTATGTCATGAACAGTTGCCTATGTACTTCAGATTTTTCTTCATTTAATCTTCATAACAGCCCTATAAGGTAGCAGATACAGCTACCAGCCTCAGTTATCTATAAAACAGAATCAAGAAAGCAACTTTCCAAAGTTCACAGAAATCAAACCCAAGCAATCTGACCCCAAATCTCATGTTCTTAAACATTCTAGTTACACTGCTTTTCATAGAAATGTATCTAATGTTATGTTTCTGTTTAGTTCTGTGTAGGAATTGACATTACATTGTCTTATGATTAGTATAGGGACTCTTTTGCAGAGATTAGACCCTGGTACTTACGAAATCATTATACAGTAGTCCCTTTCTATATTGCAGCTCACTTATTGCGGCCTCACTGTTTTGTGGGATTTTAAAAAATATTATATTTAATTATTTATCGCGTATTTTTCACTATATTGAAGGATTTTGCGGTACTGTATATGTATGTTGTTAAAGTTACGTAGGTTTAAGAGTGTATAATATGTTTAAGAATATAAGTAGTGTTTATAAAAGTGTGGAAAAGGTTAATAAGGGAGTGGGAAAGGTTAATAAGGGACTGGGAACAGTTTATAAGTGTGGGGGAAGGCTTTATAAAGCCTTAAAATATATATCAATACTAAAATAAATATAAGGTTTCTACTTCGCGGATTTTCACCTATTGTGGGGGGGTCTAGAATGTAATACCCGCAATAAGTGAGTACTGTAAAGGGCAACACAGAACATTAGAATGTCAGAAATTGAGATATGATATTTACTAATATTTCTTTCTTGATTTGTCTCTGACATACAGGGTGGGGCAAAAGTAGGTTTACAATTGTGAATATGCCAAAGTTTATTCTTATTTTATTTTTTCTACTCAGAACTTATAGTTTTCCACTAATCCATCAGAAAGAGAGAGTTCAATTTTTATCTTCCCCGTAGTCTTAATTATTTATTAATTTTTGTATTGTTAGCCATACTAACTGTAAGCCTACTTTTGCCCACCCTGTATTTAGTATATAGGTATACATCTGCTTTAATAATTTTATCTAAAATATTAATTCATAGAAATATCTATTGAATAATTTTGATGGGCATGTGTGTATATAACTTAATTCTTACTATATATGAACTGTAGTTATCAATAAAACATTTTTTAAGAGAAAAGAAATATGACAATACTGTTTCGGTATAAATATATTATTCTTTTAAGCAGAAGTTATTTTATTATCTCAATCTCATTATAATTATTAAAATTGAACATATATACTATGTACTTTTTCCAATAAGGTAATAGTTCCCAGGAAAAGCCATTTATTAAAGAGTTAGAAATGATAATGACAAGTTTAGTTTTCTTATTGAACTATCTTTCAATTTGTGTTTAAATAGCTTGTTCAAGGAATTTGGTATAGAATAACATTAAATAGAAAAGGTGTGTTTGGATACATGTTTACAGCTGTGTGTGTGTAAGAGAGAGAGAGAGTTTTAGCAAACTTATATGAACACTTTTCCTTTGAGTATATCTAGGTATCTTTCTCCTGTGAGATCTCCAAAGAAAAAAGGGTCAACTACACGTGTAAATTCTACTGCAAATGCAGAGGCACAAGCAACCTCAGCCTTCCAGACTCAGAAGCCATTGAAATCTACCTCCCTTTCACTCTTTTACAAAAAAGGTTAGTAGATGATTACTTTCCCGGGCATGGACTCTGAAACCAGTTTGACTAGGTTCAAATCACAGTTCTTGTGTTTACTAAATGCAACCCAGGTGAGTCCACTTATTATCTCTATGTCTCAGTTTCATCATCTGTAAAATAAAAATGATAATAATAATGTACCTTATAATTTAATAACTTACCTTATAGGGTTTTAGAGATAATTAAATGAATTAATATATAAAATGCTTGCAACAGTGTCTAGCACATACTAAGTACTTGGAAAGTGTTAGATGTTGTTATTGTTGCTGCTGCTGCTGTTGTTATGCTTTCAAAGTTATGTTTGGAAATATTTGCTCCTGATACTACTTTTGCTGTTCAGGTGTGTTTATGAAATTATACAGTGTGCTGTCCCCTAGTACAGTGTATCCTAGTAACCAGGATGTATAGTAATCTCTGATCGTGTGTGTATAGGGTAGGGCAGGAGGTTGGTTGCAAGTCTGTGTATGCATTTATTCATGCAAGTGCACATGCATTTGGGGCTCTTTGAAAGAAAGTGAAAGGCCAAATTTCTCTTTAAATGTTTTTTTCTGATTTATTCACATCAAAAATATGTAAGAAGCCCTTATAAGAGCAGTGGTTCCAAAGCGTTGTCCCAACCAGCAGAATCCAACTTACATGGAAAGTTGTAGAAAGGAAGATAAACTGCTCAATCAGAAACTCCAGGATGAGGGGAAAAAATCTTTATTTTAACAGGCACTCCAGGCAAGTCTGATGCACACTAAAGTTTGAGAACTACTGGGATACACTGTTAACTAAAAATTTCTGTTTACATTATGGAAGTTCTTTATTGTATTTTTTTCCATTACAATTTAGACCTCATATCCCCCCCTACCCTCAGAAATCACCATACTGTTGTCCGTGTTCATGCATCCTTTTACCTTTTTGCTGAGTCCCTCCACCCCCTAACCTCTCCACCCCCACTAGCTATCATCTGCTCTCCATCTATAAGTCTGTCTCTGTTTTGCTTGTTAGTTCAGTTTGTTCAGTAGATTCCACATATGAGTGAAATCATATGGTATTTGTCTTTCTCTGACTGCCTTATTTCACTTAGCACAATGTTCTCCAGGCCCATGCACACTGTTGCAAAGGGTAAAATTTTCTTCTTTTTTATAGCTGAGTAGAATCCCAATGTGTAAATGTCCCATAGTTGTTTTATCCACACATCTATTGATGGATACTTGGGCTGCTTCCATATCTTGATCATTGTAAATAATGCTGCAATGATAATAGGGGTGTTTATGTTCTTTCAAATTAGTGTTTGGGTTTCTTTGAATATATTCCCAGAAGTAGGATAGCTGGGTCAAAAGGCAGATCCACTTTTAATTTTTTGAGGTATCTCCATAACGCTTTCCACAGTGGCTACACGAATCTGCATTCCCACCAAAAGTGCAAAAAGATTCCACTTTCTCCACATCCTCGTCAGCACTTGTTGTTTGTTGATTTATTGATGATAGCCATTCTGACAGGTGTGAGATGGTATCTCTTTGTGGTTTTAATTTGCATTTCTCTGATGATCGGTGACATTGAGCATGTTAGCATATGTCTTTTGGCCATCTGTATATCCTCTTTGGAGAAGTGTCTCTTCAGGTCCTTTGCCCATTTTTTCATTGGGTTATTTTTTTGTTTTGGTTTTTGTTTTGGTTTTGGTGTTGAGTTTTGTAACTACTTTATAAATTTTGGATACTAACCCCTTATCATATATATCAGCAAATATATTCTTCCAATCTGTGTTTTTTTATTTTGTTGATGATTTCCTTTGCTGTACAAAAACTTTTTAGTTTGATATAGTCCCATTTGTTTATTTTCTATTTTGTTTCCCTTGCCTGGGGAAGTATATCTGATAAAGTATTTCTAACAGCATTGTCCAAGATTTTGCTGTCTATGTTTTCTTACAGGATTTTTCTGGTTTCTGGTCTAACATTTAAGTCTTTGAGCCATTTTGAATTTATTCTTGTGTGGTGTAAGAAGGTGATCTAGTTTCACTTTTCTGCACGTACCTGTCCAGTTTTCTCAATACCATTTACTGAATAAACTATCTTTAGCCCATTGTATGTGCTTTCTTCCTCTGTCAAATATTAATTGACTGGAAAGGTGTGTGTTTATTTCTGGGCTCTCTATTCTGTTCCAATGATCTATGTGTTTATTTTTATGCCAGTACCAAGCTGCTTTGATTACTATGGCCTTGTAGTACAGATTGATATTAGGTAGCGTGATTCCTCCAGCTTTGTTCTTCTTTCTCAGGATCAGTGTTGCTATGTAGGGTCTTCTGTGGTTCCATATAAATTTTTGAAATATTTAATCTAGTTCTGTGAAATATGCCATTGGAACCTAGACAGGAACTGCGTTGAATCTATAGATTGCTTTGGATCGTATGGGCATTTTAATGATGTTAATTCTTACTATCCATGAACATGGTATGTGCCTCTACTTATTTATATATTCTTCAATTTCTTTCTTCAGTGTCTTATAATTTTCTGAGAACAGGTCTTCTACAACCTTGGTTAGGTTTATTACAAGGTATTTTATTCTTTTGAAGCAATCGTGAATGGGATTCTTTTCTTCATTTCCCTTTCTGTTAGTTTGTTATTGCCATATAAGAATGAAACTGATTTCTGGATATTAATTTTGTATTTTGCTACTTTGCTGAATTCATTTATTAGATCTAATAGTTTCTTGGTGGAATCTTTGGGGTTCTCTATGTACAGTATCATGTCATCTGCAAATAAAGACAGTTTTGTTTCCTCCTCTCCAATTTGGATGCCTTTTATTTCTTCTTCTGTCTGATTTCTGTGGCTAGGACTTCCAGTACTATGTTGAATAAGAGAAATGAAAGCAGACATCCCTGTCTTGTTCACAATCTTAAGGAGAACAGTTGTACTTTTTGCCCATTGAGTATGATGCTGGCAGTGGGTTTGTCATATAGGGTCTTTATTATGTTTAGGTATGTTCTCTCTAATCCCACTTTGCTGAGAGTTTTGATCATAAACGGGTGCTGGATTTTATCAAAAGCTTTTTCTGCATCTATTAATATGATCATATGGTTTTTATCCTTCATTTTGTTTATGTGATGAATGACATATATTGATTTGTGAATGTTGTACCAACCTTGCATTCCCAGAATAAATCCCACTTGATCATGGCATATGATCTTTTTGATGCATTGCTGTATTTAGTTTGCTAATATTTTGCTGAAGGTTTTAGCTTGTGTGTTCATTAGGGATATTGGCCTAAACTTTCTTTCTTTCTAGTGTCTTATCTGGTTTTGGAATTAGGATAATGCTGGCCTCGTAAAATGAGTTTGGGAGCCTTCCATCCTCTTGAATTTTATAAAATAGTTTGAGGAGGAGAGGTGTTAGTTCTTTGAATGTTTGGTAAAATTCACCTGTGAAGCCATCTGGTCCAGGGTTTTCGTTTTTTGGCAGTTTTTTTTTTTTTTTTTTTTTTTTAATTACTGCTTCAATTTCACTGGTTGTAATCTGTCTATTCAGATTCTCTAATTCTTTCTAATATAGCTTTGGAAGATTGTATGTTTCTAGGAACTTATCCATTTCATCCAGGTTATCTAGTTTGTTGACATATAGTTTATAGTATTTTCTTACAATCCTTTTTATTTCTTTGGTGTCAGTTGCTATTTCTGATTTTATTTATTTGAGTCCTTTTTTTTTTCTTGTTGAGTCAGGTTAAAGGTTTGTCAATCTTGTTTATCTTTTTCAAAGAACCAACTCTGGGATTCATTGATCTTTTGTATTTATTTTTTTTTTAGACTCTATTTTGTATATTTCTGCTCTAATATTTATTATTTCCTCCCTTCTACTCATTTTGGGCTTTGTTTCATGTTCTTTTTAGAGTTCCTTTAAGTGTGAAGTTAGATTGTTTATTTGAGCTTTTTCTTGTTTTTTTTTTTTGAGATATGCCCTCTTAGGATTGCTTTCCCAGTATCCCACAGATTTTGGATTGTTGTGTCCTTATTTTCAGTTGTTTCAAGGTATTTTTTTATTTCTTCCTTGATCTCATTCTTAAGCCATTCATTGTTTAATGACATGTTATTCAACATCCATGTCTTTGTGTGCTTTTCAGTGTTCTTTTTGAAATTGATTTCTAGTTTCATAGCATTATGGTCAGAGAAGATACATGATATGATTTCAATCTTCTTAAATTTAATGACTTGTTTTATGTCCTAATATGTGTTCTATCCTAGAAAACATTCCATGTGCACTTGAAAAGTATATATATTTTGCTGCTTTGGGGTGAAATGCTCTGAACTTATCAGTTAAATCCATTGATCTAGTGTGTTGCTTAAGGCTGCTGTCTCCTCGTTGATCTTTTGCTTGGAAGATCTACCCATTTAAGTCAGTGAGCTGTTAAAATCCCCAACTATGACTGTATTTCTGTCGATCTCTCTTTTTATGTCCCTCAAGATTTGCTTTACATATTTAGGTGGTCCTATGTTAGGTCTGTGAAAGTTTAGTAGGGTTATATCCTCCTGTTGGATTGTTCCCTTTATCATTACTATAGCCTTCGTTTTAAAGTCTATTTTGTCAGATTATAAATACTGCTACCCCAGCTTTTTTTTCTTTTCCATTTGCATGAATATATTTTTCCACTCTTTATAGTCAGTGTTTATCTTTTGATGTGAGATGGGTCTCTTGGAGGCAGCATATATATGGGTCTTTTTTTCTTATCCATTCAGCTACCCTCTGTCTTTTGGTCAGAGCATTTAAGTCAATTACATTTGAGGTGATTCTTGATAGATTATGTATGTAGTGGATTTTATTGTTAGACTGTTTTCCTCTGTTTTTTTCTTTTCTTTTCTTTCTTTCTTGCTTTCTCCCTTCCCTTCCCTTCCCTTCCCTTCCCTTCCCTTCCCTTCCCTTCCCTTCCCTTGCCTTGCCTTGCCTTGCCTTCCCTTCTTTTCCTTTTCCTTTTCCTTTTCCTTTTCCTTGTTCTTAAAGCAAGCCCTTTAACATTTGTTGCAGTATTGGTTTGATGTTAACAAACTCCTTTAGCTTTTTCTTGTCTGGGAAACTCCTTATTCCTCCTTTGATTTTAAGTGCTAGCCTTGCCTGATAAAATAGCCTTGGTTGTAGGTGCTTGCTTTTCATCACCTTGAATATTTCACACCACTCCCTTCTGACCTGAAACGTTTCTGTTGAGTAATCAAATGCCTGTCTAATTGTTCCTCCCTTGTAAGTAACTACCTGGTTTTCTCTTTTGGTTTTTAGGATTCTCTCTTTGTCTTGAAGCCTGGTCATTTTAACTATGATGTGTCTTGGTGTAAGGCTCTTGGGTCCAACTTGTTTGAGACTTTCTAAGCTTCCTGGAATTCTGTGACTTTTAGTTCACCAGGTTAGAGAAGTTTTCAGTCATTATATCTTCAAATTGGCTCTCGTCCATTGCTCACTCTCTTCTCCTCCTAGCTTTCCCATGATATGGATGTTGTTCCACTTCATGTTGTCCAAAATGTTTCTTAAGCTCTCCTCATTTTTTAAAATTATTTTTTCATTTTGCTAATTTGTCTGGGTATTTTTTTTCTACCTTGTCTTTCAAAACACTCGTTCTTTCCTGTGCTTCATCTAACCTGCAATTTATTACTTCCAGTGTATTATTTATTTCAGATATTGCATTCTTATTTCTGACTGGTTCTTTTAATGATTTCTGTGTCTTTTTTTTTTTATGCTGTAAATATCCTTATAATCATTACTCTAAACTCAATCTGATAAATTGCTTGCCTCCATTTCATTTAGTTTTTCTGAAATGTTCACTTGTTCTTTCAATTGGGGTCTGTTTCTTTGTCTTCACATTTTGGCTGCTTTGTTAAACTAATCAGCCCTTAAACCGATCAGTTGTTAATCTAATCATGCTGTGGTGCTGAAGAATGAAACATGGGGTAGAATAATCCTGGGGGTCGGGGTATTGCTTCCCTTTTGATGTCATTCAGAGAGGAGTGCCCTGCCTGCGAGTAATGGCTCTTGCAGTATGGGAAATGACTCAGCATAGGGATCCTGGTGCCTGTTTCTTCAGTTTTCTCCCCAGAGCCACCAACCCTAGACTCTCCTCAAGCATCTCTAGTCCACTCTGCCCTCCCTTTGCCAGAGCCTAGGGTAAGTGGCTGCAAATGAAATTTTGTGCTTTGGCCCTTTAAGAAGCTCTCTGCGTCTCCAGCCATCTCTTCCCGGCAGAAAGAAACTCTGCTGCTTTTCACAGCTGAGTGTTATCCTTTCTGGCTCTAGTGCTGTAAGCTGAGGAGTTCAGCTTGGGGTTTAGACCCCATATTTCTCAGTGGGAATCTCTGGCCACTTAAATATCCCTCTGGCACTTCAGGTTCAGCCCATGGGGTCCCAGCCAGCCCTCTTGTGTCTCCTCTGCACTCCCTACCAGTCATGTTGTGGTGAAGCAGTTTCTTCTGTCTGTCCATGGTTATAAGGCTTGTTTTCAGCTAGCATTCAGTTGGTTATTCTGGATGATTTGTCTACAATTTAGTTGTAATTCCAGATTGGTCCTCGGAAGAAGTTAGTGTTGCTTCCAATTACTCCGTCATCTGGGATCCCCCATCTTATGGAAGTTTTAAAGCTATATTTAAATCGAGGGTATTCACACTTAAAGTAAATGGAAGAAAATTCAATTTTGTGAATTTCTTTTCTCCAAACCTATATTCCAGTAGTGTTTTAAATACAATCTAAATAATGTTTTTATCATGGTCATGTTACCAGTTAATGGTACAACCTACTATTTTTCAACAGAGTTATACTTCATTGGCATTTTACAGAGAAATACACTTTGCTTCTTATTTTCAGGAATGGAAAAATTAAAACACTCTGAAAATTCCATTATTTTTTAAAATGTTTCCTCTTGAATACTGAGAGTGAGAGTTTCCAGCATCTGTGATGAGTGGTTACCCATGGAACTGAAATAAACCCTATGTAGTTCGTCTAATTTAACAATATCTTATGGTCTTTCTTTTTCTACCTTTCACTCTGCCTCAATTTTATGCTGTAATAATTAATTAGGCAAGTATTGTTTTTGCCTTCTATGTATCTATCACTGTGCTAAGACGAGGAATTATTTATTCATAAAGAAAAGGTTATGGAAGTGAGGTTATTGTTAAAATTTTATTTAATAACATTATTATTATAGCCATTTAATGTTTTGGGAAAAGGTGCACTGGTAATTCAAAATGAACAGTTCACATAACTAATTCTCCTTGTCTCTCCAAGTGTACCGACTAGCATATCTTCGACTAAATACCCTGTGTACACGTCTTCTGTCTGACCACCCAGAACTAGAACACATCATCTGGACCCTTTTCCAGCACACTCTGCAAAACGAGTATGAACTGATGAGAGATAGGCATTTGGACCAGGTAAGAAAAGAATGCACTTCATCTTCCCTTTTCCTGAGTTGTTCACTGTATACCGATTTTTTTCTTTTCAAAAAAAATTAAATTTATTGGGGTGACATTGGTTAATAATGTGATACAGGTTTTAAGTGTACTAGTTCGATAATATATCATCTGTATATGGCATTTTGTGTTTACCACCCAAAGTCAAATCTCCTTCTGTCACCATTTATTTGACTCCTTTACCCTTTCCTACCTTTCCCCCAACCTCCTTTCCCTCTGGTAACTACTATACTATTGTCTGTGTCTATGAGTTTCAGTTTTATATCCCACAGATGAGTGAAATCATATGGTTCTTGACTTTTGCCGTCTGACTTATTTTTCTTAGCATGATATTCTCAAGATTCATCTATGTTGTCACAAATGACAGTATTTCATCTTTTCTTATGGCTGAATAGTATTCCATTGTATATGTGTACCACATCTTCTTTATGCAGTCATCAATAGGACACTGGTTATTTCCATGTCTTAGCCATTATTCATAATGTTGCAATGAACATAGGGGTACACATATCTTTATGAATAAATGTTTGCAATTTGGGGGAGGTAGATGCCTAGAAGAGAGATTGCTGAATGGTAGCCCTATTCTTTATTTTTTGAGAACATTCTATATAGTTTTCCATAATCTGTATCAGTTTACCTTCCCACCAGCAGTGAATGGGAGTTCCTTTTTCTCCACAATATCTTCAACACTTGTTACTACCTGTCTTGTTGATACTAACTAGCCTTTCTAACAGGTGTGAGGTAGTATCTCAATGCAGTTTTGATTTGCATATAGCTAGTGAAGTAGAGCATCTTTTCATATATCTGTTGTTTGTTTGTATGTCATCTTCAGAGAAGAATCCTCTGCCCAATTTTTATTTATTTATTTTCCTTTCTTTTGGCGGGGGGGGTGTTGCTTTCATTTTTTCTTTACCACTAAAAATTTTTGTTTGTTTGTCTTTCTATTACAGTTGTCCCACTTTTTTCCCCATTTCTTACCCTGCCCACCCCTTCTCCCACAGTCAATCCCCACCTCATTGTTCATGTCCATGGGTCATTTATACATGTTCTTTGACTAGACCCTTCCCCTTCTTTCCCCTCTTCTCTCCCTTCCCTCTCACCCATTGTCATCGTTAGTCTGCTCCTTGTTTACGTGCCTCTGGTTAAGTTTTGCTCATTCATTTCTTCTCCATTAGTTTCCTGTATTAGGTGATATCATATGGTATTTGTCTTTCATTGTCTGGCTTATTTCCCTAATTCTCTCTAGTTCCATCCATGTTGTCACAAATGGTAGGAGTTTCTTCTTTCTTTCTGCTACATAGTACTCCATTGTGTAAATGTACCACGGTTTTTTTTTTTTTTTATCTACTCATCTATGATGGGAACTTACATTGTTTCCATCACTTCGCTATTGCAAATACTGCTGCTATGAACATAGGGATGCATAGGTTCTTTTGAATTGGTAATTCAGGGTTCTTCAAGTATAATCGTAGCAATGGAATTGCTAGTTAAAAAGGCAGTTCCATTTTTAGTTTTTTGAGTAAATCCCATACTGTTTTCCATAGTGACTGCACCAGTCTACATTCCCACTAGCAGTGCACTAGGGTTCCCTTTTCTCCACATCCTGGCCAGCACTTGTTTGTTGATTTGTTGATGATGGCCATTCTGACTGGTGTGAGATGGTATCTCATTGTGGTTTTTGTTTACATCTCTCTGATGGCTAATGATGTTGACCATTCTTTCATACACCTATGGACCCTCTGTATATCCTCATTGGAGAAGTATTTGTTCAGGTCCTTTGCCCATTTTTTAATTGAGTTCTCTCTCTTCTTGATGTTGAGTCATATAATTTCTTTATATATTTGCATATCAATCCCTTGTCTGAGTTATCATTGGCAAATATATTTTCCCATATGGTTGGTTCCCTTTTCATCTTGCTGATGTTTCTTTTGCTGAGCAGAAACTCTTTAGTTTGATGTAGTCCCATTTGTTTATTCTTTCCTTTATTTTCCTTGCCTTAGGAGATATATTGGTGAAAATATTGTTACGTGGGATATCTGAATTTTCCTGTCTGTGTTTTCCTCTAGGACTTTTATGATGTCACGACTTACATTTAAGTCTTTGATTCATCTTGTGTTTATTCTGGTGTATGGTGTAAGTTGGTGGTGTAGTTCCATTGTTTTGCATGTCCCTGACAAGTTCTCCAGCACCATTTGTTAAAGAGGCTCTTCTCACTCCATTTTATGTTCCTTCCCCCTGTGTCAATTACTAGTTGACCATATAGACCTGGGTTTATTTCTGGGCTCTCTGTTCTGTTTCATTGATCTGTATGTCTGTTCTTATGCCAGTGCCAGACTGTTTTGATTACCATGGCTTTGTAGTATAGTTTGGTATCTGGTATTGTGATTGCTCCTACTCTGTTTTTCTTCCTCAGGATTGCTGTGGCTATTCGGGATCTCTTTTGGTTCCATAAAAATTTTTGGAGTATTTGTTCTAGGTCTGTCAAATATGTCATTGCTATTTTAATAGGAATTTGTTGAATCTATAAATTGCTTTGGGTAGTATGGACATTCTGATGATGTTAATTCTTCCCATCCATGAACATGGTCTATGATTCCATTTATTTATATCTTCCTTAATTTCTTTCTTCAATGTTATGTAGTTTTCTGAGTACAGGTCTTTTACCCCCTTGGTTAAGTGTATTCCTAGGTACTTTATTTTTCTTGTTGCTATAGTAAATGGGATTTTTTTTTCTAGTTTCTCTCTCTGAAATTTTATTGTTGGTGTACAGAAATGCCTTCAATTTCAGAATATTAACTTTGTACCCTGCTATTTTGCCAAATTCACTTATTATGTCGAGTATTTTTTTTTTTTCAAGGAGTCTATAGGGTTTTCTATGTACACTATCATGTCATCCACAAATAATGACAGTTTAACTTCCTCTCTTCCAATTTGGATGCCTTTTATTTCTTTTTCTTGTCTGATTGCTGTGGCTAGAACTTCCAAGACTATGTTGAATAGGAGTGGAGAGAGTGAACATCCTTGTCTGTCCCTGATCTTAGAGGGAATGCTTTCAGTTTTTCCCCTTTGAGTATGATGTTGGCTTCAAGTGTCTTGTATATGGCCTTTACAGTATTATGTTGAGTTATGCTCCCTCTATTCCCTTTTTGCTGAGAGTTTTCATCATAAATGGGTGTTGTACTTTATCAAATGCTTTTTCAGCATCTATTGATATGATCCTGTGATTTTTGTCTTTCACTTTGTTTATGTGGTGTATTACATTTATTGATTTGCAAATATTAAACCAACCTTGCATCCCTCGAATGAATGTGACTTGATCGTGGTGTATGAATTTCTAATGTGTTGCTGGATCCACTTTTCCAATATTTTGTTGAGGATTTTAGCATCTATGGTCATCAGCAATATTGGCCTATAGTTTTACTTCTTTGTTATGTCTTGACCTGGTTATGGAATTAGAGTAATAGTGGGTTCATAGAAAGAGTTTGGGAGTCTTCTGTCTTCCATCTTCTTGGATTTTTTGGAATAGTTTGAGGAGGATAGAAGTTAGTTCTTCCTTAAATGTTTTGTAAAATTCACCTGTGAAGCCATCCAGTCCAGGGCTTTTGTGTGCCAGGAGGTTTTTTTTATTACTGCTTCAATTTCACTAGTTATTATTCATCTGTAAGGCTTTCTGCCTCTTCTTGATTCAGTTTTTAAAGATTATATGTTTCCAGAAATTTGTCCATTTCATCTAGGTGTCAAATTTCTTGTGATATAGTTGTTCGTAGTAATTTCTTACAATCCTTTATATTTTTGTGGTATTGGTTGTGATTTCTCCTCTTTCATTTCTGATTTTATTTATTTGTGTCAACTCCCTTTTTTTCTTGATTAGCCTGGTTAAGGCCTGTCAATTTTGTTTATCTTTTCAAAGAACCATCCCCTGATTTTATTGATCTTTAGTATTGTTTGTTTACTCTCTATGTCATTTAATTCTGCTTTGATCTTGATGATTTCCTTCCTTCTACTCACTTTGGGCTTTGTTTGTTATTCTTCCTCTAGTTCTTGTAGCTGTAGGGTTAAATTTTTTGTTAGAGATTCTTGTATCCCTTTTAGGTAGGCATGTATTGCTATGAACTCTCCTCTCTAGTCTGCTTTCACTGTAATCCCATAGGTTTTGGGTTGTTGTCTGTTCATTATCATTTGTTTCCAGACACTTTTTGATTTCTTCTTTGATGTCATTTTTAACCCATTCATTATGTAATAGTAAGTTATTCATTTTCTATGAGTTTCAGTGTTTTCAAGTTTTTTCCTTGAGGTTGGTTTCCAGTTTCAAGGCATTATGATCTGAGAAGATGCTTAATATAATTTCAGTTTTCTTGAATTTGTTGAGTCTTGTTTTGTGTCCAATCATGTAGTCTATCTTTGAGACTGTTCCATATACACTTGAAAAGAATTTATATTTTGCTTCTTTGGGGTGAAAAGTTTTATACATATCAATTAAGTCCATTTGATCTAGAGTGTTCTTCAATCCATCAATATCCTTGGTGTTTCTTTGCTTCGAAGATCTGTCCATTGTTGACTATGGGGTGTTAAAGTCCCCTACTATGAGTGTGTTGCTATCTATATCCTTCCTGAAGTCTTTCAGAATTTTCCTTACATATTTGGGTGCTCCTGTGTTGGGTGCATATATCTTTACCAGGGTTATATCATCTTGATAGATTTTTCCCTTAAGTATTATGAAATATCCTTCTTTGTCTCTTTTTATGGCCTTTGCTATGAAATCTGCTTTGTCTGACATAGGTATTGCTACCCCAGCTTTTTTTTCATGTACATTTGCTTGAAATCTTTTCTTCTACCCCTTCACTTTCTGTCTGTATAGATCTTTTGTTCTAAGGTGGGTTTCTTGTAGACAGCATATATATGGGTCATGCTTTCTAATCCATTCAGCTACCCTATGTCTTTTGATTGGTGCATTTAATACATGTATATTTAAGGTTATTATTGATAGTTACTTATTCATTGTCATTTTTCTGCTTTGTACTTATGTTTCTCTCTGTCTCTCTCTGTTTCTTCATCTTATTAAAGCAGACCCTTTAGCATCTTTTGAAATGCTGGTTTGGTGGAGATGTATTCTTTTAGCCTTCTTTTGTCTGGAAAACTCCTTATTTCACCTTCCATTTTGAATGAGAGCCTTGCTGGGTAGAGTAGTCTTGGTTGTAGGGCTTTGTTTTTCCTTGCTTGGAATATTTTTGTCATTCCTTCTGGCTTGTAGTGTTTCTGTTGAGAAATCTGATGATAGCCGTATTGGAGCTCCATTTTATGTTATTAGCTGTTTCTCTCTTGCTGCTTTTAGCATTCTCTCTTTGTCTGTCAATGTTGCCATTTTAATTGTGATGTGTCTTGGAGTGGGCCTGTTTGGATTCATCTTCATTGGGACCCTCTGTGCTTCCTGGAATTGTGTGACTTTTTCTCTCATCAAGTTGGGGATGTTTTTTGTCGTTAGTTTTTCAAACAGGTTTTCTATCCCTTGCTCCTCTTTTTCTCCTTCTGATATTTCTATGATACAGATATTATTACGTTTCATCTTGTCCTGCAGTTCTCTTAAAACGTCTTCATTCTTTCTCAGTCTTTTTAATTTTGTTGCACTGTCTGGGAATTTTTTTCTACATTGTCCTCTAGCTCACTGACCTGATTTTACGCTTCCTCTGGCATGCTTTTAATTCCTTCTACTGTGTTTTTCAATTCAGAAACTGTATTCTTCATTTCCTCCTGGCTGTTATTGATAGCTTCTATGTCCTTTTTCATGCTGGTATAATTCTCAGTAAGTTCCTTGTAGTTTCCCTGGAGTTCTTTGTAGTTTTCTTTGAGCTTGGTGAGCTCATTGAGCTTCCCTATAATCCATGTTTTGAGTTTCATGTTTGATAGTTTGCTTTCCTCAATTTCATTTAGCACTCTTTCTGGGGATTCGTCGTTTGCTTTTGATGGGGGTTTGTTTCTCTGTCTCCCCATTTTTGTGACTCTTCTTGTTTGTTGCTACTTCTTAGATTGATCTGCACTTCCTGGAGCTGCCTCTGATGGTGTCAGGTCGTGTACCTGTCTGGGCCTCGGCAGCCTGTTGGAGACTACCAGAGATCTACTGCCTTTGTCTGTCTCCTTTAGTTGTTAATTTATTCAATCTGTGAGTAGCCATCAGGCTTAAGCACGAAGGGTGGGGCAGATTAATTCCTGTGGGCGGGACTTTTGTTTCCCCACAGGCTGATGCCACTTAGGGGAGAATGGTCTGCCTGCAGTGTGGGGAATGAGTCAGCAGTGGAACCTGGTCGGCTGTTCCCCCAGTTCTCTCCTCAAAGCAACCGCCCCAAATTCTCCCCAAGCGTCTCTAGTCCTCTCTACCCTCCTTGTGCTTGAGCTCAGGGTAAGTGGGTGCCAAAATATTTTCATACGTGATCTGTTTAAGAGCTCTTTGTCTCCAGCAGTTTCTTTCAGGCCAGCAAAATACCCTGTGGCTTTTCCCTTTTCACAGCTGGATGCTATTTTACTTTCCACTCTGTTGCTGTAGGCTGGGAAGCTCAGCCGGGGGTTTAGACCCTGCCCTTCTCAGGAGGATCCCCCAGCTGCTGAGCTGTTTCTCAGTCCCTTCAGCTGCCACCCATGGGAGCCCAGCCAGCTCTTTTGTGTCTCTGCACTTCCTACCAATGACATGATGAAGTGGCCTTTTCTGTCTCTCCGTGGTTATAGGACTCTCTCCAGCTAGTGTTTAATTGGTTATTCCAGATGATTTCTCTACAATTAGGTTGTAATTCCAGATTGGTCCTTGGAGGAGGTTAGTGTAGCTTCCACTTACTCCTCCGCCATCTTGGATCCCTCTCTGTCTTCTGCCCATTTTTAATTAGATTGTTTTGTTGTTTGTTTTTTGTTGTTGAGTTGTATGAGTTCTTTATATATTTTGTATATTAACCTGTATTTGGAGGTGTTGTTTGCAAATATCTTCTGTTGGTTGCCTTTTTGTTTTGTTGCTGATTTTTTTTTGCTGTGCAGAAATTTTTTAGGTTAATATAGTCCCATTCATTTACTTTTGCTTTTAATTTCCTTGTCTTTGAGGATTAAAAAAAAATTGGGTATCCTTAGTTATGAGGAAAGGGAAAATAGATACTAGGTAGGCAACAAGCAGTAAATGTTCCTCATAATTGTGCTGTGATGTAGTTTCTGTGACATTAATTGTTTGAGAGTCCTTGTGTCTTCTGAGGGGAGGGAGGGAACAATCAAAGAAAAAAGTTCAGCTTTTGGTGAACTTCTTGGTTACCTACTATTGGATACATCAGTCCTGAGAGGACTTTTTTGATAACTGAAATGTCACTGTATCAGAGAATCAGTGTTCTGTGCCTTGCTTCAGGGTGCCCTAGAAGAAAATGGTTGGAGTGAAATGATGTGGGGTGAGGTGAGGTTCACTGCCTCAGCACAGATGTGGAATGCAGCTTGGGGATCCAGTGTATATATCCTGGGTGATCTCTGAACTCTCTCCATTTTTGTCTATCTATATTTTAAGGATAATCTAAGAAGAAATTATTTTGTATATGATATCAATAAAACTTCTAAGATGATATGTAATTGAAGGACATTTTAACAGAATCACACATTATTTAAGAAAATATTTTCCAGTTGACATTTGCAGACACATTCTTACTGGCTGTAAGTATTGTTTTCCTTTAAGAGTCTGTACAGTACTGAAGTTTGAACAACCTCCATGGCTTTCAGCAAGGGCCTTTGAAGAGGAACCTAGCACTGCTCTTGCCCATTGGCAGCTTGCTACAAGAAGTTTCCTTGGAGGTGATGTTGAGACAGTCAGCCCTGGTGCTAAGGGTCAAGGACTTCACAAAATGCTGAGAGTAAATAGGCATCTTAAGATAGCTACTGATGAGAGGAGACATTTGGGAAGCTGCTACCTTTTTCAGGGAGCTTCTGGGGACACCTTAAGAAAGGGTCAAATTCACATAAGAAGCTAGATCAGTTTAGTAGACTTACTATATAATTACTTGTTGGCTACATTTTGTATTTTTGCTGTTATTATTATAAATTAGAGCTTGAGTGTATTTCAGTAACTTTACGTGCTTAATTACATGAAAGGTATATAAAAGTCAGTGAAAAAACTATTTATTATAGGTTTTTTGTATTGTGATAAGCTACATTTCATTTCAGTGCAGCAAAAAACAGGAGACTTAAGAACCAATTGATCTAAAACAGTGCCTATTGAATGAATGAGTTAATATACAGAGAACAATCTCTCATATCTTCCTTTTTCTTCTCTGTAAACAGGATAGTAAGAATCTTTTTTGTTAACAACTTTACTGAGATGTTACATACCGTACAAATTACTCATGTAAAGTGTACAATCCAGTAGTTTTTAGTATATTCACAGAGTTGTACAACCATCACCAAAGTCAATTTTAAAACATTTCATCATGCCAAAAAAGAAACCCTTTAGCACTCACCACCCACATCCATTTCCCACCTTCTCCAACTCCAGGCAACAATAATCTACTTTCTATGTCTATAGATTTGCTTATTCTGTACATTTCTTATACATTGAATCATATAATGTGTTATCTTTTGTGTCAGGCTTCTTTCACTTAGTACAATGTTTTCATTGTTTATATGTGTTATAGCTTTTATCAGTATTTCATTCCTTTTTATTGCCAAATAATTCATTGTATGGATATATACCACATGATGTTTATCTTTTCATCAATTGATTACATTTGATTTCTACTTTTTGGCTATTGTAATATTACTATGAATATTCATGTACAAGTTTTTATGTGGATGTATGTTTTCATTTCTCTTGGGTATTTACCTAGTAGTGGAATTTCTGGATCATATGGTAACTCTATGTTTAACCTTTTGAGAAATGGCCAGATTGCTTTCCAACATGGCTATACCATTTTATGTTTCTACCAGCCGTGTATGAGGTTCTAGTTTCTCCATGTCCTCACAAACTTATTTGCCTTTTTTGCATATAAGCATCCTAGTGGATATGAAGTAGCTATCTCTTTTATTTACATTTCCCTCATAGCTAATGATGTTGACTGATAATCTTTTCATGTGCTTATTGGCCATTTGTGTAACTTCAGTGGAGAAATATCTTTTGTGTATTTTTAAATTGGGTTTTATTTTTATTAATAAGCTGTAAAGGTTCTTTATGTATTCTACATACAAGTCCCTTATGAGATATGTGACTTGCAGATATTTTTCTCTCATTCTCTGAGTTCTCTTTTCACTTTCTTGCTGGTATCCTTTGAAGTACAAACATTTTTAATACTGATGATGTTCAATTTATCTATTTTTTCTTTTGTTACTGGTGACTTCGGTGTCATATCTAAGAAACCACTGCTAAATCAGAGGTCATGAAAATTTATCCCTGTTTTCCTTTAAGAGTTTTATACTTTTAGCTCTTACATTGAGATTTTGTTTCACTTTGAGTTAATTTTTGTATATGGTGTGAGATGGGGTTCCAACTTTGTTCTTTTTTACTTGGATACTGGTTGTTCCAACACCATTACTTGAAAAGTCTTTTCTTTCCCTGTTGAGAGTTGTTGAAAATCAATTGACTGTAAATGTGGAAATGTTTATTTCTGGTCTCTTCTATTTTATTGATCTACATGTCTCTTCTTATGCCAGTACCACACTGTCTTGATTACTATAGTTTTATAGTAAATTTTGAAATAAGGAAGTGTAAGCAGCTCTAATTTTGCTTTTTTACAAGATTGGTTTGACTGGTTTGCTGCTTGCATTTGTATATAAATTTAGGATTGGCTAGTCAATTTCTGCAAAGAAGCTAGCTGGGGTTTTGATAGTAATTGCACTGAATCATAAATCAGTTTGAGGAGTACTGTCAAAACAACATTGTCTTCCAATCCACTAATGTGATATCTTTCCATTTCTTTAAATTTTCCCTAATTGCTTTCAACAATGTTTTTTAATGTTTTAGTGTACATGTCTTGCACTTGTTTTGTTAAATTTATGCCTAAGTATTTTGTTCTTTTTAACACTATTATAAATAGAATTGCTTCCTTAATTTATTTTTCAAATTGTTCAGTATAAGTGTATTTAAATACAATTGACTTTTGTATATTGGTCTTGTATCTTGCAACCTTGCCAAAGTTGTTAATAAGTTCTAATAGTTTTTAGTGGATCCTTAAGATTTTCAATATAGGGATCATAGTGATCATGTCTTCTGTGAATAGAGATAGTTTTACTTCTTCCTTTTCAATCTAGATGATTTTCACTTCATTTATGTGCTAAATTGCCCTGGCTAGAATCTCCAATACGATGCTGAATGGAAGTGGTGAGAAGGAACATCATTGTTGTATTTCTGATCTTTGGGGAAGGCATTCATTATTATTAAAGCATTAGATATATTGTTAGCTGTGAGGTGTTTTATATATGCTCTTTATCACATCAAAGATGTTCCCTTCTATTTCTAGTTTATTGAGTGCTTTTATCATGAAAGGATATTGAATTTTGTCACTTAATTTTTTCTGTATCTATTGAGATGATAAATGTTTCTCCCTTTTTATTGTATTCATACCTATTATATTACATTAATTGAATTTTAGATGTTAAACCAGCCTTGCATTTCTAGAATAAATAGTCACAGTGTATCGATAGTGCTGCTGAATTCAATTTGTTACAATAATCACAGAGATGTTAACAATTTTCTTGTGATAACTGACTTCGGTATCAGAGAAATACTGGCCTCATAGACTTAGGCGGTGTTCCCTCCTCTCTACTTTTGGAAGAGTTTGTGAAGAACTGACATTGATTCTTCAATATCAGTTGATAGAATTGACCAGTGAATTCACCAGTGAAGCCATATGGGCTTGGGCTTTTGTTTGTGGAAAATTTTTTATTACTAATTCAAGCTTGGATCTTCTTGAGCCAGTTTTGGTAATTTGTGTCCTTCTATAAATTTTTCTATTTTGTCTTAGATATCTATATTTTTGTATACAATTATTCATAATGTTCCCTTATAATCCTTTTATTTCTATAAGGTTGACAGTATTGTTCCCAGTAAAAATGATGTTTTTAGAGAAAGGTGAATTATTGTATAAAACCTACAAATATGTGTATTTTACAAGATCATATTTGGATGTATAAATTCTGGCATATTGTATTTTTTAAAGTAGGCACTTATTGCCTTTTGGTTCTACTGCTTTTCTACAATATAGAAAAATATAACCAGTAGTGCTAAGGATTTCCAAAGAAATTAGGTATCTTGAATCAAGAACATTTTTGTGAGAAGTGCCTTAGGTAAAGTGTTAGAGTAGGAGAAAAGTGTTAATTAGCTAAGAGAATACTGAATGGCCTAAATGAGAGGAATAGTAGGATTGGGGCTGGTAGGATGCTGAGCAAAGGATGATGCATAGATATTCTTGGCAATAGTAGATGTGAACAAGAATGTTGCAGAAGATATGAATACTTAAATTAGGCAATAAAATTCATACAAATCAAGAAAGTTTGTTTTAATGTCACAGGGAACCATTTTGAATCTTCTTTTTGCACTTAAAAGTATTTCTATTCTAAATGTAATATGCATATAGAAAAATCCATGTATCATAAAGCACATCTTAATGTAAATTCATCACCTGAACTCACCTGTATAAAGAGCATCCAAATCAAGAAACAGAACACTATCAACAATCCAGAAGATTCTCTCATGTCCCCTTTTAATCACTACATCCCCCTTACCACTACCATCAAATATATTCAATATTATTTTATCTGATAGTTTGAATCTTTTTCACACCTGACTTTTTTTTAAGTGCTAGTTACACAGCTAACTGATTCCAGTTTCAACTTTAATCTTCTGGGAAATATCTAAGGGATGGGAGCAAAAGTTAGAGTTATATACAAACCAGATGATTAGCCCTGAATAATCAAGAGTTGACTTTTTGCATTTTGTTCTTTAAATACAATTTGGGTTAAACACTTCACATAGACTTTCAAACTGAGCTCAGGATGGGAAAAGATAATTCTGTATGAAATTAAATTTCTATTTTAAGGTTAAAAAGAAAGATAAGTGCTTTTTAGAACACAACCATGTTACAAGATTCTGACTATTTTTACATCACATTTATTTATTAGATTATGATGTGTTCCATGTATGGCATATGCAAAGTAAAGAATATAGACCTTAAATTCAAAATCATTGTAACAGCTTACAAGGAACTTCCTCATGCTGTGCAGGAGGTAGGTAATCTTCCATGGTAAGGATTTTGGAGATATATCCATATCTATAACATGGGTGTAACTTCAGTCATTAGGTCATGTAGTCTGACCTTATTATATAAATTCATATATTAATTTTTAACATTTTTATTGGTTAACTATTTGTAACTAAAATTAAATTGGAAAATTAATGCTTTTTAATACCCAAATTTATATTATAGAGTTAAAAGGAATACTCTATCCCTGCAATAATCCAAGCCTAAGAATGCTTTTCAGATTTTTTCTTCCTATATAATATGCGCTTCTTACTGTTAAAAAGTATTATGAACTATTAAAAAAGAAAATCTGAACATAAACTTCCAAATTCATTTAACAAGTGTTTTTATTCTTCTCCCTTAGACATTCAAACGGGTTTTGATCAGAGAAGACGAGTATGATTCTATTATAGTATTCTATAACTCAGTCTTTATGCAGAGACTGAAAACAAATATTTTGCAGTATGCTTCCACCAGGGTATGTTAAAAGTATCTTTAGATTGGGAAAATCTAATTATAAAACAATGGGTCTCACTAAGACATTAAATAAATCATCTGCCTCTGCTTTTGCTCTAGCCCCCAACTTTGTCACCAATACCTCACATTCCTCGAAGCCCTTACAAGTTTTCCAGTTCACCTTTACGGATTCCTGGGGGGAACATCTATATATCACCCCTGAAGAATCCATATAAAATTTCAGAAGGTCTGCCAACACCAACAAAAATGACTCCAAGATCAAGGTTTGTGTTTTCTCTTTAGGAAATTGGTAAGAAATAGGGAATTATTTAGATTCAAGCATAAAAATATAAAGCTTTCTTCATTTAAAATATGCTATACTCCTGCATCCCTAATTTGTTTATTTATATTAAGTGACATAGTAAGAACTTGTGAGGAAAGAAAGATAATTTGTTTACTTGGGTAGGTTTGCAAACTTAGTCATCAACTTTCCTGGATACTGGGTCTGTTCTTTTGTAAACAGTCTGTGGACCAGTTGGTAATAGGCTTCAAATTATATTTTTGTTAGCCAGTCTACTAAACAAAGAGATTACTTTTGGTTAATAATTTTTATTCTGTAGTTATTTGAATGTCCTGTAAACTCTTTCTATGGATCTGTTCATCTTGCTCTGTTATAAAAATGTAGATGGCTGATTAAATGTAGATGACTAAATTAAGTCTTTAGAAGGTCATCCCTAATTCTCTCTGTGTCTTCTTCAGAAAGGTGCTGTGGATTAAGGACATGATGAGTATGGAACAATTTTTAATGCTTAGATGAAAGATTCTATGCAACTACAAGTTATTATATTATATTTCACATCCAACCACAAATGTTTTCTGGTTTTGAAGTGCCATAGGGTATTTGAAACCGACTATCTGTATAAAGTGGGAGGCAGATTAGTATAGTTAATGTAATCTCATCACAGAAATTGTCAGCCCATATAGTTGTACTTAATGGGCAAAAAAAGCAAACAAAGAGAGGGGATATATTAAACCCTTAGAAAATATTAATATTTGTGTGGTGTGTTTACTTATATAAGTAATGCATACTCATGATAAAAACTTCCAACTCTACAGGAAAAGGTAAAGTAGAAAATAATTGGCAAATGATATAAATGCTCTTGTGTGTCCCTAAACCATCCTTTATTTGTTGAACATCTGTGAACTGAAATCTACACATTATAAGCTGCTAAGATGCCACACCATGTCTAATTTACACAGCCCCACACTTCAACATGAAAATGTATACCAGCGTAATTTTTAATGATGATAATTAATCCATATTATGCTGATAATGATGGGTATTTGCTGATCCTAGTGAATTCATTTTGTGTTGGGGGAGTTCTTCATTCGCAAAAGAGTCATATGAAATTCCTGATAAATCATTGATCAAGCATTAAGAGAGCATCTTTTATTTTTTTCAAATCTTTTCTTAAGATTTTATTTATTTTTAGAGAGGTAAAGAGAGGGAGAAAAACATCAGTATGTGGTTGCCTGTTGCATGCCCCCAACTGGGGACCTGGCCTGCAACCCAAGTATGTGCCCTGACTGGGAATCGAACCTGCAACCCTTTGGTTCACAGGCCAGTGCTCAGTCCACTGAGCCACACCAGCCAGGGTGCATCTTTTTTATTTTAACACTTTCTTTTTTTAAGATTTTATTTATTTGTTAGAGAGAGAGGAAGGGAGGTAGGAAGACAGGGAGAGAAACATCAGTGTGTGGTTGCTTCTCACATGCCCCCAACTGGGGACCTGTCCCACAACCCAGGCATGTGCCCTGACTGGGAATTGTACTGTCGATCCTTTGGTTTACAGGCCGGTGCTCAATCCACTGAGCCACACCAGCCAGGGCTAGTTAATTTTTTTATTGTATTTATTCCATTACATCTCTCCCTCTTATACCCTCTTCCACCTCTACCCACCCCCGCCGCAATCACCACACTGTTTGTCCACATTCATGAGTCTCTTTTTTTTTTTTTTTGCTTGATTCCTCCACTCCTCAACCATCCCCACCTCACCAGACCTATCAGCCTACTCTCTAAGAGTCTATCTCTGTTTTGCTTGTTAGTTCAGTTTGTTCATTATATTGTTAACACTCTGCTTATCTAGCATATTTTGGTATTATAGTTAATCAAGTATATAGAGATTGATATAAAATCTGTATATCAGTTCATTTGTGTATCATCAAATCTTTGTTTTGTCAGACTAATACTGTTCTTCAGCTTTATTATCAAAAACATAAATTATATAGTTCAAACAAGGCCAAACAGGCTAATAGAGATTTCTGATTCTAGGACATATGATAAATAGCCTTTACTCTATATATCAATGTAGATCCTAATTAGAATTGATTATCGCTTAATATTGTGAATTCTTAATGAGAAAATGTGAAAGAAATTTTAATTGATAACATACCCATTGATTTATGAAGAATTAAGTGGGGATAAACTTAAAAGTACCCTCTTTAAATGTGGACAGTGGCAGAATATGTTCTTGCAGACATATAGTTCTTGCTTTAAAAATCTAAGAGACCAACTCAGTGTATGACTAGACAAGTACTGTTAGAATAAGCCTTTGATGAGTATAATTTATAAATGGTTCTAAGAGTAGAGGAAACCTTTGTTTCGGTATTTCTGATAATTCAGAATCCTGTGTGTATGTTTGTTTCCGCAAAGTTGTGTATGATTTTCATTTCTAATTTGTATTTTATCTTAACTTGACAGAATCTTAGTATCCATTGGTGAGTCCTTTGGGGTAAGTATTTTCTCTCTGTGAAATACAGTGACATGCACCATAACTATAAAAAGAAATTGAAGATTTCTATAATTTGAATTTATAATGCTATTTAAACACCTCATCCAAGCATGTTGCATAGAATTTAGAAAATATACATATCAGATTTATTTTCAAGTCAAATATTTTATAAACATTTCTTTGAGATTATGTAATACACATATATGTGTGTACATACATCCATGTATATACATGTAGGTATATAGTCTCAAAGGAATGTTTAAAAAATGGGTTTGAAATTAATTATTAATACGATTTGAAATAAGATACCATATCCAAATGTCACCTGCCAGTTCCTACCTACTGGTCTTCTCCTTCTGTACATATATAGTATTCCCTCACTTATCGCAGGTATTACATTCTAGACCTCCCCGCAATAGGTGAAAATCCGCGAAGTAGGAACCTTACATTTATTTTAGTATTTATATATATTTTAAGGCTTTATAAACTCTTCCCACACATTTATAAACTGTTCCCAGTCCCTTAACAACCTTTCCCACACTTTTATAAACATTACATATGTTCTTAAACATATTCTACACTCTTAAACCTGTGTAACTTTAACAACATACACATACAGTACCGCAAAATCCCATGATATAGCCAAAAATCCACGATAAATAAATAAGTACAATATTTTTTAAAATCCTGCGATACAGTGAGGCCGCGTTAAGTGCACCATGATATAGAGAGGGACTGTACATGCTTTTGCTTCTTCCTCTCAGACCTCTAGAATATCATTTCTCTGGGAAATTGATTAGGACTTGGTTACATGAGACTCTGCCCCAGTATAAATGACAGGGTATATGGTGATCTTTATTCCGGAGGGATCCAAGGAAAAGCTTTGTTTTGAAAATTACTCTAGGCTGGTAACCTACTACTCTAATCGACCTTTCATTAACATCACTAATTCAGCAGTTCTGTATTCAGTGTGCATTACTTTTAATATTTCACCACCCCATCCCTCTTGCCTATAATATTTATTGGTGCATAAAAAATCACATCCAAACTTAGTAACTTAAAACAAACATTTTTTTATCTCAGTTTTCTGTGGTTTCAGTAATTCAGGCATGGCTTAACTGGGTCCAGAGCCTGTCTTCATAAGGCTGCAATCAACATGTCAGCTGGGGCTGCAGTTATCTTAAGGCTCAAATGGAAGAGTGTTTCTTGCAGACTCATTTGTATGGCTGCTGGCTGATTCCTGATGGCTGTCTCCCCAAGCCATCAGTACCTTGCCACATGAGGCTCTCTATAGGGCTACTCACTACTCACATCATAGCAGCTTGCTTCCCAAAGTGGGAATTTTGAGAGAGGAAGGGAAGGAAAGGAGATAATGAACAAGATGGAAGTCGCAGTCTATTGGTCACTGATATTGGAAGTGACATTTCATCACTTTTGCCATATTATTTTTGTCAGAAGCAAGACAGACCCATATTCAAGGAGAGGAGGGTTACACAAGGGTGCAAATACTAGGAGCTGCACATTAGTGAGAGCCATTCTAAAGTCTGTCTACCACACTTCTGCAAGTGAAATAACTAGAGAAAAATAAAAGTTTGTATACTAAAAGACCAGGTATTAAGACATATGTTACAAATCATACAGTGCTATGACATTTAGCTCAGGCTTCACAAAGGAGCTCACATATATAAGTGGGGTTGAATCTGTAAAGGTACAGAGTAGCAGTGTCAAACTTTCCTGCTTGCCATAACCTTTAAAAGAACTGAGAAAATGTTGTATGTACTTCCATATTTTAAAGCTGATAACTAAAAATCTTGTCATAAATTTAATAAGTGCACAGGATTTAGTTTCTATCATATAAATGTGCTCTAAATATATTTTTCATTAAAATCTGTTTTTGCATTTAATTTTTTTTTTTGTGAAAATAAAACATAACACTGGGGAACACTATTTTCAATGAGTTAGATCTGACACTTGTTTTTGACTAACTTTTGGCATCTGAATCCAAAAATGAACACAGTTTTCTCTTATCACGTCAACTTTTTAAGGTACAGGATACCCTCCCTTTGACCCCCAAATCATATAAAATATGCATACAACAGAAAATAAGGAAAAAATTACCCGAATATACTGTTTATTTAGAGTTATTTTATTCATATAAAGGCTATATATTATTACTGTAAGTCAAATTGTGTATAAGTAGTAAAGTTCTGCTACCAAGCATACATATTAAGGTATTTTATCTTTTCAAATGACAGGCTAGGAAATGGCGAAATGAGATACTTGAAACAGTCTCCTTCAGTTGGCAAAGCTTTTCACAAATTGCTTCATGAGACCCAGTTTTATGTGCAGAGGTGGGAATATAATGTTCTTTCTGTCAACAAGTGGCTCATGTAGAATGTTTGGATCACCAAGTTTGAGGTCAGATCTTGGAGGCCAATTCAACTCTACCCAGTGCTCCTCACAAGCTCTGCTGTCCCACATACACAGAAAACAGGGATACTTGGTGTATCCGTGTTGCTGACCAGTAAGGAAGCAGACCATTTTGAGGTCAACACAGATGATCCAATTGTGCTTGTGATATTGCAACAGATCAATGACTCTCTTTATGTCTTCATATTCTTCATGAAAACAAACTGAATGGCCAATTGGGACTGCACCAAATAAACTGCCATTGTGAAGGAGGACACACTTCAAGGTCCGCTTTGAGCTATCGATGAACAGTCACCATTCAGTTGCGTTATAGATTGGAATTCTCAATTCCTCCATTAAACCATGTATGTTATGGCAATAAACAAAGCCACTGTCATTTCGAAAGCACTGCAGAAATGCACTTTCTCTTGATTGGAAGTAGGATGCCTTTGCTCCTTTTTCAAGCAAGTTTTTCTCATGCAGTCTTGATGCTAGGAGTTCTGAAGCCTTTTTGGATAGTCCCAAAATCTCATGCCAAATCATTTAGCTCATGCTGATCAAATCCCTTATGAACTGAGTCATCTTCAATTTCAAAATCTTCATCGTAGCTATTACTTAGTTCTGCACTATATTCCTGTTTTTCACAGAGGGTAGTTAAATGAAAACTGACACTGGGATTTCTGCTGAATGAAGCACTGGGCGTATTTTTCTTGTTATACCCTGAAATTTTCACTATACAAAAGTAATAGTCACTTGAATGACCTCTGTGCTATCGTCAAACCATAGGTATATGAAATGGCAATTTATCACGTGCTCCTATCGTCCACATCCATGAACTCTCAACACACTGCTTGCACACCTTGTGAGGGACCCAAGACTTATCTTGATCACCAGGTTTTATTTTAAAATATGCAAAATAGGCTTGCCTGACAAATGCACTGATGTTTCTCCTTTGACTGGGAATGGTGAAACTGCCACAGATATAACAAAACGAATCAGGGTTGTTTAGGCACTTATGACGAGAAATAGCAGAGGCAGACGTGATCTCAAGGAAAGGAAAGAAGTACGTATGTTAATTAAAAAATAAATTCTGCTAACTCCTCCTATACAGACAAGAACTCGGACTACACTTGAAATACGATTCACTATATAGAGCAGCACACAACCTCTCACCACACTGTCTCATATGTAACTGAATAGCCTAGACAAGTATGAACCTATCTGGTCTCCAAGGTCATCCTCCACCCCACCCCCCATTCAAGGGAGGTTTGCTCTCAGCCAGTAGGGGAGCACTAGTGCTTCCCTTGATCCAGGTTCAATCCATCCTAGAGTGGTTGCATTTAGATAAGCTGTACAGAAAAACTTGACGTGATATAAGAAGAGTAACTGCAGTTGTGAAATCAGCATACCTATTTAAGAATAAAACAGCTGAAAAATCGAACTCAACAGTAATTATGTTAAAAATTGTTCCCCTGTGGTAATCTGCAAAGCATTATAATCCTCAATGTGAAATCAGTCAAATCAGATTTAATTTCTTTTTTTCAATTTTTCCTTGGTTTTGAATTTATTGGGATGACACTAGTTAACCAAATTATACAGGTTTCAGGTGTACAGTTTCATAACACATCATCTGTACCCTGTATTGTATGTTCGCCACCCAAGTCAAGTCTCTTTCTATCCCCAATCAGATTTAATTTCTTTCATAAAGTCTGACCTCATTTTTTAGCTCAAATGAACATGTTCATTAACATTCCTGAGATAATCACCTCACTGTGGTTCTAAAGTAGACAGATAAGAAATAGAGTTTTTCAACATGTTTCTCTTTTGGATAAAATAAGGTATTGTGCCTCCTTTGGTATTTCTTAACAAAACCTTCTTTAATTTGCTGTGACAGGATTCTCCTTTAGAACATATTGCTTTCAAACCATCTCCGGTAATAGTGGATGAACACATATCCTTAAGTCTTCTTGATATTTGACTTTTTTATTTAAAACCTTTATGAATTAGCAGCATTTCAGCAAATACTGTTATCAATGATAGTTTAAAATATATAAACTAGGACTTTCGGCCAAGATGGAGGCGTAGACAGAAAGGCTGTGTCTCCCTCCACAACTAAGAAGGAATACAACTACCTCAAAACTAGAAACAACAAGTTCCAGAATATTAATCTGCATGGAGGTCCAGCAAACAAAGATATAAAGAAGAGAAAGGTAGGAGGGGCAGAGCCAGGGCAGAGAGGATGCGGTGTGGTGGCAGCAGCAGCGGCAGGCTGGCGGAAAGTCCAGTCATACATTTTAAAAAGTCAGGAGGGACACCTGGGGAGTGTTCCCAGCTCCTCACCGGACTTCGGAGCTCAAGGCCCTAGCACTGGGGAAAATCAAGCCTCACTGCTTCTGACTGCAGACCAGTGGGGGGTTGGGGCAGAAGCAGAAACTGCTGGTCTCTCATCAGAGTCTGCTTGTTTAAAGACCCCCACGGTCCTAGAACGTCCGTAGACCCATCTACTCCAGGGATGATGGCCAGGGCAGCAGCTAGAGGGGCACCAGTTCAGTGCGGAAGTGGGAGAGGTGCCTGGAAAAGGGGCTAGTGCTAGACAGGTTCCATTGTTCCCTCTCGGACCCTTCCCTCACATAGAGCGCCACAACATGGTAAAACAGGTCTCCCTGTACTGACGAATCCCCAAGGCTCTGTCCCTTACAATGCAACAGGAGCGACAGCTCTACCTAGGATGCAGATGCAGACAAACACAGGAGCCTTTCAGAATGAGGAGACAGAGAAGTATGGGCCCAAAAGGGGGAATGGATCAAGGTTCCAGTGGGAGAACTAAGTGATGAGGAGATAGCCTAACAGATGAGGAGATGACAACCTAACAGATGCAGAATTCAAAACACTGGTGATAAAGATGCTCACAAACTTGACAGATATGCTTGAGTATGGCAAACATAGAAGAAGTGAAGGCTATGCTAAGTGAAACAAAGGAAAATCCATACAAAACCAATGGTTAAGGGAAAGAAACTGGGGTTCAATGATTTGGAACATAAGAAAGAAACAGTCAACCAGTGCAGAATGAGGAAGAAAGTATTGAAAAAAATGAGGAAAAACTTCCCAAATTTTGCAAAGGAAGCCGGGAGGGTCCCAGGTGAGCTGGACCCAGAGGGTACCACACCAGGACGCATCATGATTGAGATGCCAAAGGTGAAAGATAAAGAAAAGGTCCTGGGGGCAGCAAGAGAGAGGCGGAGAGTTGCCTACAGGGGGCTGCCTATAGGACTATCAGCTGATTTCTCAGAGGACGCTTTGCAGGCAGGAAGGGAGTGGCAAGCAGTATTCAATGTGATGAAAGGCAACCTGCAACCAGGATTACTCTATCCAGCAAAGCAATAATTTGGAATGGAAGGGCAGATGAAGTGCTTCCCAGATGAGATAAAGCTAAAGGAGTTCATCATCACCAAGCCATTATTATATGAAATGTCAAAGGGACTTACTTAAGAAGATCAAAACTATGAACACTAAAATGACAACAAACTCAACTATCATCAGCTGAATCTAAAAAATAAAAACAAAATCCAACTAAGCAAACCAGAATAGGAACAGAATCATAGGTATGGGGCTCATTTGGAGGGTTACCAGCTAGGAGGGGGGACAGGGAGAGATGGGGAAATAGTGCAGGGATTAAGAAGCATAATTGATTGGTACAAAATAGAGAGGGGAAAGTTAAGAATAATATAGGAAAGGGTGAAGCCAAAGAATTTATATGCACGACTCATGGACATGAACTAAGGGGTGGGATTGCTGGGGGAAAGAGGGGCATGGGGTGGAGGGGAGCAAAGGAAAAAATTGGAACTAGTGTGACAACATAATCAATAAAATATACTTAAAAATATATATATTGTTTGTATAACTTGTCAACATAGTACCCATAAAGTGAAATTATTATTCACTGGACACTTCATCTCATTAAATTCTTGTGTTTTCTCAAGCTGTGTTATGCCCTCCAAAAAACAAAAAACAAAAATGGACAAAAACTGGGCTCCAGAAAGCTGTTTCACTTTTTATGCTTCTGAGAAAGAGGTAGCTTGAGTTTGGTATGTGAGTGTGTTCTGAAACTGAGGAACCAGGACTTTCAAAATAGTAGTCAGAGTTGTTAGAGGAAGAGCCTCATGGGAAGAGACAGGAAGACTTAAAAAGAGTGGGTATTTAATTGGGTATATAGTTACTCTGATTTTGAGGCTTTTCATAAGTCTTACTTGGTCCAATAAAGCAGAAAGTTAAAATGCATATATTACCTTTGCCTGATTGTTGACACAATTCAAACTACAATTAAGAGTTGCGAACTACAAAATGCTTGCATTTAAGAATTTAATAGAAAATTCTGTAATTCGTAGACTTCTGAGAAGTTTCAGAAAATAAATCAGATGGTGTGTAACAGCGACCGTGTGCTCAAAAGAAGTGCAGAAGGAAGCAACCCTCCTAAACCACTGAAAAAACTGCGCTTTGATATTGAAGGATCAGATGAAGCAGATGGAAGGTAGGAGCAGTTTCAGAATGCATCTCGGTTGATGAGCTGATTATCTGGAGAACTCAGAGTGCCAGTTCTGCTTTTAACTTCCACCAATCCCTTTCATGCCAATTTTATTTGGAAATTGTTAGGATTACACAAAATAATAGGTATGACTGCATCCCAGAGTTAAAATAAATCATATAACATTACTGAAATAAATTGAAAATATAAGATGTTTAATCATTTTGATAAAATATTGTTACTTTTGATTAATATTTGATTTTAAAATGCTTACTCTTGAAAAATATCAGCTATTGTATTTTATAAAACCTCTGAAAAACTACATAGGATCATAAATTTGTGATATTTATATTTTAGATCATTTGTTCATAAACCTTTGAAATTAAAATCTCACTAAAATAAGAGTATAAAATAAGTCATTTAAAACACCATAATTATTGGGAATTTGAGTTTTCCATTTATACATATACATATGAAATATTTTGCATTTTTTAAATCTGCAGTAAACATCTCCCACGGGAGTCCAAATTTCAACAGAAACTGGCAGAAATGAGTAAGTACTTATCAATTCACCCTATGTAAATGAAACTGTTTACATTGAAAAAGAACTTTTCACGTTAGAAAAGAATTAATATATATAATTCTTTTAATTAATGGACTTTCTCATACATTTAAGGTATAATTTAAACAAGGATGTGTTTTTTACATACACAAACATTTTTAGTTTATATGTATCATGCAAAGTGAAGGTCATCTTGACCCTTTCTGAAATCTTTTGAGCAAGAACACTAAGTAAAACCACTTGTTCAGCATTAATGGCTGTGGTTAGAAACTGAACTCTAATGAGGAACTTTTAAAGTGTGTTGGGTATAAGCACAGGTCTTACAAACTTAGCATAGATAAACATCATAACCTTTATTTAAAGAATAATCTTCTATTATTGAACTTTCCTATCTTGCAAGTTTTTAAACTGGATTTAAAACAAAAGTTTTCCATTACTGGAATTCAGAATTTTGATTAAAAACCACCACTTATCATTTTCCAAGTTATACAGTGACATAAATTTGGAATGTTAAAGCAAATGGAATTCTGTCCTGTTACTCTTACACTATAAAAGATTAACCTAAGTATTGTAGATGGAAAGCGCATCGAGAAAAAGATAAACGTGTGCTAACTGCTACTGGGTTGTCTTAGAGAGAGAGGTAGCTATGATGGTGAGTGTGACATTTCATGATAGTGTGGTTCCAGATCTATTTACAGGGTCTTGGAAAGAAGAGAAACATAAGTGATATAAGTATAAAGCTAACATTCCTATCAATAAGAACAATACCAATTAAAGTATGACTTTTGAAAAAGGGGCTTTCTTTCAAAATGTCTCTGTAGATACTAATTTTGAAATATAAAGGATTTAGGGGAGGAAGATGGTGACGGAGTAGGTAGCAGTGTTGTCTGCTTGCTCCCATCGCGTAAGGACTTGGAGTACTAACACAGAGTGGAGTGAGTGAGTGCGGATTTCAGAGAGGGCTAACAGGGAAGGGAGTGTGGGAGCAGCATGAAAGAGGGCAGAAAGCTCAGCCCAAGCTTTCCAAGCGGAGTTACTGGGTTTCCCAGACCGGTGCCTCTGCCGCATCGCACCCCAAAGGGGCAGTTACTGACCGGCTCATTAGCCGGTATCTTCTTGGAACTTCCCCCTGCCACAGGCGCACTGACCAGCAAAGTCCTAGAGGGAGTCAGCAAGAAGGTTTAGTTGAAACAGCCAGAGGCATGGGAAGAGAGTGAACAGCTCACACTTTGAGAAACTGTATGAACTGAGTCTAGGTGGGCACTCCCTTGGCTGACAACTCTGCACCCTGGGCGCTTGCACCAAGGCTCCACCAAACAAAAAAGCAGAACTGAGCCCAGGAGAGGGGCATATATGGGAAATCTGCGGCAGAACTGCAGACTTGGTAGGGACCCTAGGCAGGCAAGTGTCACACACAGGTGTACAGGCAGGGACGCAGGCCAGTGCTGCAGCTTGGAGGCAACACAGAGGCTTTTTTGGAAGAGGAGCGGAGACAGGACCTGAGACCAGGCAGGGACTATTGGCATGCGCACTGGTCCATCAGCAGAACAGTGTTGCTAGACAAACCTGAGGAGGGCTGGAGGGTGCTGCAGGACCAGGGAATAGGGGGTCTCAACTAAGTACGGCACACAGCAGAGCTGCGGCACACCCAAGAGTGAGAGAATAGCAACCCCAGAATCAAGCTAGATCTCCTCACAGCCAACCAACCAGAAAAGATTTGAAACCCATGAAATTTTGACCAGGGGCAGGTCCATAAAAAGAAGACAGTGCCCAAAGGTTGTACTGGGTAAAAACTCTTTCTTTAATCTGTTTCTTACCTTCTCTCCCTCCTATTCTTCTTCAATTTTTTTCTGTTTGTCTATTTTGTTTATCCTCCCTCTCACACTAAACATATAGCAAATAACTGCTATATAAGCCTAATACTATACGCTTCCACTTTCTCACTTCATTCTGCATTCTTCCCTCCTTTTTTCAACATACAATGTAAATATTAATACTGTCTCGCATAGCCTTGACCCTACTTGCTACTATTATTATTCTACCATCATCCCACTCAAAAATTATCTTTCTTTCATTTAAAACAACTCTTATCTGTTTTTCCTATAGTATAATAGTGTTAAACTCTTTACATTTATATTAATACTGGCTCATTTGCTGCTGATAGTGTGATTGTGGGTGGGGGATATTTTTGAGGGTGTAGGTTTCTTGCCTGGGTTGTGTGTTTATGTTTTAACAGCATCTCCACAAAAGAACTCAAGACAAGGTGGGCAGAGGGACTCTCAATCAACTAGCCAGAGGGAAGGATCCACCAAAGAGTAACTGAAATACAACCAGACAACTTAAACAAATGGTATAAAGGGAATCCCAAGAGTATCAAGTTCAGGAGATCAAAGAAACTGCACTACTGAATCCCCCAGGTCTCCTAAACAGAATAGCATACCACAAAGGCGGGAAATCAAAGCAGACAAATGTAAGAAAGAAAAACAAACAAGAAGCATCCAAAATGGGGAGACACAGAAACAACCTCCCAATGAAAGTAAAAGAGGAATCCCCAGAAAGAAAGCTAGATGAAACAGACGTAAGCCAACTATCAGACATGGAATTCAAAAGAATGGTTATAAGGAAGCTCAATGAACTTGACAAACTCAAAGAAAACTATAACGAACTCCAGGGGAATTACAAAGAATTCCAGGGAAGCTATAGGGAACTTAGAGAACTACACCTGCATAAAAAAGGACATAGAAACCATCAATAAGAACCAGGAAGAAATGAAGAATGTAATCTCTGAATTGAAGAACACGGTAGAATCAATCAAAAGCAGGCTAAAGGAAGCAGAGGATTGGATCAGTGAGTTAGAGGACATTGTAGAAAAAAATTCCCAGACCATACAACAAAATGAAAAAAGACTTAAAAAGAATGAAGAGGGTGTAAGAGAACTGCTGGACAACAGGAAACGAAAAATATGGGAATCATAGGGATACAAGAAGGTGAAGAAGAGGAGCATGGGATAGAAAACCTGTTTGAAAAAGAAATGACAGAAAATTTTCCTAATCTGACTAGAGAAAAAGTCATATAAGCCAGGAAGCACAGAGGGTTCCAATGAAGATGAACCCAAAAAGGCCCACTCCAAGGCACATCGTAATTAAAATGGCAACATTCAAAGACAGAGAGAGAATCCTAAAAGCAGCAAGAGAAAAACAGCAAATAACATACAAGGGAGCTCTGATAAGGCTATCATCAGATTTCTCAACAGAAACACTACAAGCCAGAAGGGAATGGCAAAAAATATTCCAAGCAATGAATAACAAAGCCCTACAGCCAAGACTACTCTACCCAGCAAGGCTCTCTTTCAAATTGGAAGATGAAATAAGGAGTTTCCCAGACAAAAGAAGACTAAAAGAATACATCTCCACCAAACTAGCATTGCAAGAGATGCTAAAGGGAATGCTTTAAGAAAAAGAAGGAAAAAAGAAAGGGAGAGGACCACAGGTACGAAAGTAAATGGATAAATACCTGTCAATTATAACTTAAAAGTAAATAGATTAAGTGCTCCAATCAAAAGACATAGGGTAGCTGAATGGATACGAAAACATGATCCATATATATGCTGTCTACAAGAGACACACATCAAAACAGAAGATTTACACAGACTGAAAGTGAAGGGATGGAAAAAAGTATTCCAAGCAAATGGACATTAAAAAAAGCTGGGGTAGCAATACTTATATCAGACAAAACAGATTTCACAGCAAAGGCCATAAAAAGAGACAAAGAAGGGCATTCCTAATACTTTCGGGAACAGTCCATCAAGAAGACATAACCCTGGTAAACATATATGCACCCAATACAGGAGCACCCAAATAATAAGGAAAATACCAGAAGACCACAAGAAGGATATCAACAGCAACACACTCATAGTAGGGGACTTTAACACCCCATTATCAACCATAGACAGATCTTCAAAGCAAAGAAACACCAAGGATATGAGGCATTGAACAACACTAGATCAAATGGACTTAACTGATATATATAGAACTTTTCACCCCAAAGAAGCAAAATATACATTCTTTTCAAATGCACATGGGATATTTTCAAAGATAGATCACATGGTAAGACACAAAACAAGCCTCAGCAAATTCAAGAAAATTGAAATTATGTCAAGCATCTTAGACCACAATACCTTGAAACTAGAAATCAACCTCAAGTCAAAAACTCAAAGACATTCAAACATGGAGAATGAATAACATGATATTAAATAATGAACAGATTAACGATGACATCAAGGAAGAAATCAAGAAATTTCTGGGAACTAATGATAATGAACACACAACAGCCCAAAACCTATGGGACACAGCAAAAGCAGTCCTGAGAGGAAAGTTCATAGCAATACAGGCCTAGGTGAAAAGGATGGAAGACTCTCACATAAAAAATGTAACCCTACAGCTACAAGAACTAGAAACACAACAACAAACAAAGCCCAGGGTGAGTGTAGGAAGGAAATCATCAAAATCAGAGCAGAATTAAATGACATAAAGAATAAACAAACAATTCAAAAGATCAACAAAAGTAGGAGCTGGTTCTTTGAAAAGATCAACAGACTCATCAAGAAAAAAAGAGAGAGGACCAAAATAAACAAAATCAGAAACGAAAAAAGAGAAATCACGACCGATACTGCAGAAATACAAAGGATTGTTAGAAATTACTACAAACAATTCTATGGCAAGAAACTTGACAACCTGGATGAAATGGACAAATTTCTAGAAACATATAATCTTCCAAAACTGAATCAAGAAGTAGAAAGCCTGAACAGACCAGTAACAAAGAGTGAGATTGAAACAGTAATCAAAAACTCCCAGCACACAAAAGCCCTGGACCGGATGGCTTCACAGACGAGTTTTACAAAACATTTAGGAAAGAACTAATGCCTACCCTTCTAAAACTATTCCAAAAAATCCAAGAAGAGGGAAATCTCCCAAATTCTTTCTATGTAGCCAGTATTACCCTAATTCCAAAACCAGCTCAAGACACAACAAAGAAAGAAAACTACAGACCAATATCACTGATGAATATAGATGCTAAAATTGTCAACAAAATATTGGCAAACCAGATCCAGCAACACATTAGAAAGACTGTACACCACGATCAAGTGGGATTCATCCCAGGGATGCAAAGATGGTATAATATTCACAAATCAATAAATATAATACACCACCTAAACAAAATGAAAGAAAAAAAAATCATATGATCATATCAATAGATGCAGAAAAAGCATTTGATAAAGTACAATATCCATTTATGATGAAAACATTCATCAAAATGGGAATAGAGGAAGCATACCTCAACATAATTAAGGCTATATGCAAGATACCTGAAGCCAGCATCATACCCAATGGACAAAAACTGAAAGCATTCCCCCTGACATAAGGAACAAGACAAGGAAGTCCACTCTCTCCACTCCTGTTGTAACATAATGTTGGAAGTTCTAGCCACAGTAGTCAGACAAGAAAAAGAAATAAAAGGCATCCAAATGGGGAAAGACGAAGTCAAA
The DNA here is from genome assembly GCF_987537825.1 of Furipterus horrens. Lineage (NCBI taxonomy): Eukaryota > Metazoa > Chordata > Mammalia > Chiroptera > Furipteridae > Furipterus > Furipterus horrens. Next base: position 49,696,787 of record NW_028327182.1, read on the forward strand.
CTGTCATTATTTGCAGATAGTGTACATAGAAAACCCTATAGACTCCACTAGAGAACCACTCAACATAATAAGTGAATTCAGCAAAATAGCAGGGTACAAAGTTAATATTCTGAAATTGAAGGCATTTCTGTACACCAACAATAAAATATCAGAGATAGAAACTAAAAAAAAAAAATCCCTTTTACGATAGCAACAAGAAAAATAAAGTATCTAGGAATAAACTTGACCAAAGAGATAAAAGACCTTTACTTGGAAAACTACATAACACTGAAGAAAGAAATTAAGGAAGATACAAGGAAATGGAAGCAAATACCATGTTTATGGATGGGAAGAATTAACATCATTAAAATGTCCATACTCCCCAAAGCAATTTATAGATTCAATGCAATCCCTATTAAAATACCAGCAACATATTTCACAGACCTAGAAAAAATACTTCAAAAATTTATATGGAACCAAAAAAGACCCCTAATAGCCAAAGCGATCTTGAGACAGAAGAACACAGCAGGAGGAATCACAATACCAGACATCAAACAATACTACAAAGACACTGTGATCAAGACAGTCTGGTACAGGCATAAGAACAGACATATAGATCAATGGAACAGAATAGAGAACCCAGAAATAAACCGAAGTCTATATTGTCAACTAATATTTGACAAAGGGGGAAGGAGCATAAAATAGAATGAGAAGAGCCTCTTCAACAAATGGTGCTGGGAGAACTGGACAGGGACGTGCAAAACAATGAAACTAGACCACCAACTTACACCACATAGAATAAACTCAAGATGGATCAAAGACTTAAAAGTAAGTCATGACACTATAAAAGTTCTAGAGGAAAACATAGGCAGGAAAATTTCAGATATTCCATGTTGCAATATTTTCACCGATACATCTCCTAAGGCAAGGGAAATAAAAGAAAGAATAAACAAGTGGGACTACATCAAACTAAAGAGTTTCTGCTCAGCAAAAGAAAGCATCAGCAAGATGAAATGGAAACCAACCATATGGGGAAACATTTGCCAATGATACCTCAGACAATGGATTGATCTCCAAAATATATAAAGAACTTAAACATCTCAACACCAAGAAGGCAGACAGCCCAATTAAAAAATTGGCAAAGGACCTGGACACACACTTCTCCAAGGAGGATACACAGAGGGTCTGTTGACATATGACAGAATGCTCAACATCACTATCAGAGATGCAAATTAAAACCACAATGAGATACTGCTTTACACCTGTCAGAGTGTCCATCATTAACAAATCAACAAACAACAAGTGCTGCCGAGGATGTGGAGAAATGGGAACCTTGGTGCACTGTTAGTGGGAATGCAGACTGGTGCAGCCACTATGGAAAACAGTATGGAATTACTTCAGAAAACTAAAAATGGAACTGCCTTTTGAACCAGTGATTCCACTGCTAGGATTATACCCGCAGAATCCTGAAACCGCAATTCAAAAGAACATATGCACCCCTATGTTCATAGCAGCACTGTTTGCAATAGCCAAGTGCTAGAAACAGCCTAAGTGCCCATCTGTAGATGAATGGATTAAAAAACTGGTACATTTACACAATAGAATACTATGCAGCAGAAAAAAGAAGGAACTCCTGCCATTCGTGACAACATGGATGGAACTAGAGAGAATTATGCTTAGAGAAATAAGCCAGGCAATGAAAGAAAAATACCATATGGTATCACCTATTACAGGAGACTAATGAACACCACAAACAAATGAACAAAATTGAACAAGGAACAGAGTAACAGTTATAAGGGGGGAGCGGGGAGGGAGAGCAGGGGGATAAGTAAGGGAAGGGTCTAATCAAAGAACATGTATGAATGACACATGGGCATCGATAACAGGGTGGAGAATGAATGTGGGAGAAGGGGTGAGCTGGATTGTGGGGAGCAATGGGGGAAAAATTGGACAACTGTAATTGAAAAAAAATTCTGTAAAAGAATTTATAAGAATGCTTTTGATTTTTTAGACAATTTTTTATGTGCATTAGTTTGAAGACTTCAATTAAAACTACATTTACCAAAAATTTAAGTTTTTTTGTTATAAATGAATCTCTTCTTTTGATTTTACATTGACTAAATACTATTTTAAATAATTGTGGCTTTTCCACCCCAGTACATGAAAATAGAAATGAAGCTTATAACCAAAATCAGGCCTTGAAAATATAAGGAAGCATTATGGAGCTCATAGATATGCACTTTTAAGGGAGCAGAAAGCTGTAAAAACATGTATGTTTTCTTAGAGAAGAATTCAGTTGCTGAAGTCAGAACATTTCCTGAGGACACACTTAGCTATAATGGTGAATTCTCTCTGCCTGCTGAAATGCAGGGATTTGTGCAGCTGGAAAGTTAGGGAGAAGCAGCAGGAGTTTTAACTCTTAAAGCTAAGAAATTCTCTAGGCTCCTCTTTAGCTTCCTCAAAGAATTGCATTAAAAAAAAATCAGACAATGCTAGATTACTCAGAGTAGAAGGGTCACAGGGAGAGACTTAGAATTTGTTTTCTTTCTTTAAGAAATGTAAATATTCTTTGTGCTACTTTATGAAAAGCTCCTGCCCACCATTAAAATCAAGTTCAGAATTTTAAAATAATCTAAAAGAAATGTTCAGACAGCTGTCATAGGGGAGGGGATTTCTGGGGCTGTGTGAGAAACAAAGCAACTCATAGACACAGATAACTGTATGGTGATTAACCAGAGGGAAAGGGGGATGAACAATATATAAGAGGGTAAAGGGAAGGATAAATGGTGATGGAAGGAGACTTGACTTTGGGGTGGTGAACAGATAATCCAGTATACAAGTGATATGTTGTAGAACTGTATACCTGAAGCCTATAAGAAGTCTATCCATAAGGTATCCAGCCATGTGCTATGAAAAATAGACATTTATTGAAAATGATACAACATACAAGAAGCATTGTACATAGGACAATGATGCCTCAGTAATCACCTTGGGACCTCACACAGTTCTCCCAGTCGCCATCAACTGCCCCATCATATTTTCCTGCATCTCATCGACAGTCCGAAATCTCTTCCCTTTTAAAAGTGATTTTAGTTTTGGGAAAAAAACAGAAGTTTCAGGGCACCAAATCTGGGCTGTAGAGGGGCTGGAGTTACCTGGGTGATTTGATGTTTCACCAAAAAACTGCAAAAGATGTGATACATGAGCAGGCTCATTGTCATGATGAAGTTGCCCATAGCTGCAGCCTTCTGAATCATCCAAATAGTTTACATGGAGCAATGTTCAAGCTTAATACAAAATTTGATACACATTTGTTGTTCTGCTTGATCCATTTTGAATGGGACAACCACAGAGTACACATGCTTACTCAGCAGCATCTACTGCCCCCACTGACTAGTACAGTGAAGTTGTCATTCTTCACACGTGCATTCCAGTCCAGTCTCCTTGTCTGCCAGGTTACAAAGATGTCACGCAAACCATTCTCCTTATATTAATAATGGCTGGACTTTTTCCAGACCGACCTCGTATAATTTTATTAACCAATATTACCCCAATAAATTCAATAAAAACAAAGAAATGTTTTGTTCTTGCCTGTGATGTAATTAATAATGTACATTTTCAATATCCATTTCTACATTAAATGAACTTTGAGCTGATAGTCTTTGTTATACCTGCAAGCCATCTCTGAACACAAGGGAATTGCTAATTTTGTCAAGAATGCCACTCTCACTTCAGCAGATCATTCTGGGTCAGCCCAGCATTCTGCTCTGCTTAAGTGTCACACTCAAAGCTCATCATCTCATCATCTATAGGTCTACAAAGTTGGGTGTACCTGGAAGTGTATAAGTCTACCTTCTGGGTTACATAAGAAAATATTAGAATTTCTGGTTTTATCTCATCTGCCTTTAATGTTTATTTGGGGGGGGGCTGTGTTCTATAATTTGTACACACATACATATTCATATATATATATGTTCATGTTTTGGTGGCTCATGCTTGGGGTACACTTTACTCTAGGGATATTTGATTTTTTTAAAAATTGGAAACCACTGCTTTTGTAAGGCCCTGAACTGCACTGATTTGTCATAAGCATAACATCTATGGTAGCCTTTTGCCAACTTACCTAGTACCATCAGTGCCATTAACAGTTCTTCATCTTTTTTCCAGCATCTACTCGAACACGAATGCAAAAGCAGAAGATGAATGATAGCGTGAATATCTCCAGCAGGGAAGAAAAGTGAGGATTTCATGACTTTGGTGGTACTGTGTTCACCCCTGGCCTCATTTTCTCACAGATCTTGACTGTATAACTCCCAGGTTCTGTTTACAGCCACATTTAATACATGTCTTCAACTCTTTTTGGATATAAAATGTGCAGGTGCAGACGATTCCTAAGCCATTTGCAATGCTGTCATTGATAGATTATATATTGTTATTGTACAAGATTGAAAATCTTGTGTAAAACCTGCCATTTAAAAAGTTATAACAGATGTTTCTATTTTCAAAGGATGCCTGGGAGTTGGAGTCCCAACAACCCGTGCCTGTCAGAGTACTTTGTCTTCTCTTGTGGCATATGTGTGATGTTTGCTATTTTTTTATATTAATTTATATTTATTTTTTTTAATTTAACATACCCTTAGAAAATGTGTCTTGTCTTCCAAATACAATTTGGCTGACTGACCTCTATTCACCCAAATGATCCTGAATTCTTCATCTAAAACAGATATTAGAAACTAGAATATAATTACTAATTTTTCCACATTAGATTTTAATGTACTAATGGAACCTGATGTATTGTGTGATTGTTTTATAAAGTTTGGCTTTTAAATACAAGCAGAAAGCAAACTATAAACATAGGATATTGTCATACTACTGATACAGATTTCATACCTCAGGACTTCTAAGAATTTATTGATTCTTTATACAACTCATGCTTTAAAATTAGGGTTATTAATAGTACTTATGGTTTTTATACCATTCAGATCACTGAACTCATAAAATATCTATCTAGTACTTGGAAAATAAAGTGTTCAGCTATAGCTTTGCTATAGAGGACCCTAATTCAGTATATCCAAAGTGCACTTCCTAATGTTTCTGGGTCCTGAAAAATCAAGATTCAAAATAATTTTACTCTATAAACAGACTGTTAACTATAGGTGTCTTAATATTTTTCTTAAAGACGTCTCTAAGTGCATCTCAGCAATTAAGTGTCCTCCAAAATTTGGGAAGGAGTGTGTGTTCTCTGGAATGGTACATGTCTTCCATGTATCTTTAGAGCTGGCAATTGTCTGTCGTTTATTGTTTTTGAGTCAGTATGGTCTAACACTGGCACATTCAAAGCAACATTATTTCCAGTTCAAAATTTCAAGTATGTATTCAGAGGTCTTTGGGTTAGGCATTAATGTTTCTAATTTTTTGCAAATATTTTAAAATAGCTACATTGTAAAAGAGGTGATTTCCCTCCTGGCACCTAAGGTGTATTTGAACTATCTTGTGTGATTAACTTATTTAGAGATGTTATAATTTAAAATAGATGGTATTTAAGATAGCATCAACTAGCTTTTAGGAAAATCACTTTTTCTAAACTCTTCCTAAAAAGAAATCTGCCCTGTTTGTTGGAAAAGAAAATTTTATTTTGTGCTGAATAAAGTTTCAAACTTGTTTTCTTTTACAGTCATCTTGATAACAAAGACACTAGAATGCTTTACCCCATTTCCTCATTATTTTTTGCATGAATATCATACAAATCAGTTAGCTTTTAGGTCAAGTGCTTACCATATTCCCAAGCCTATTGCTAATAAGTTCACATTAGAATTAGTGCCAGAATTTTAGGAACTGCAGAGATCGTGTATTGAGATTTCTTAAATAAGGCGCCAGAGATTGCTTTATTGATTTTTTTTTGTATTGGTTAAAATTATGCATTTAATATTGCTATGTTACTATTTTCTACAATTAATAGTTTGTCTATTTTAAAATAAATTAGTTGTTAAGAGTCTTAATGGTCTGATGTGGTCTTTGTATTAAGTGCACTAATATTCTCATATATATAAACTCTCTCCTAGTATCTTATCTGTTATTAGCCTTTAATGGGTTTTATATGCTGATGATTCATACCTAAATTTATCTTTCTAGCCCTGACCTCTTCACAGAGGTCAAAGCTCTCATAGGCAATAGAACTCTTCATGCCTACTCCTACCCCCTCTCAGTTTCTCAAAATATGAACCAAAATCAATCAAACAGAAATACCTTGTTTCTTCTACCCTAGATTTTTCCCATTTTACTAAATACTTGCTTGAGCCCAAAACCTAGGAGTCATCTATTAACCCTTGTCTGGACCACTGTTAAAGACTTCTAACAAGTCTCTCTTTCCTTTTTACCACTGAACCCAATAAAGAACAAAAATCATTCTTTTAATATGTAAATTGATTCACATTGCTACTCTGCTTGAAGTATTCCTATTGTGGCCTGCGAAGTGGTCCCTACCTCCTTCTCCATCCTCACCTCACTTTCTCTTTGCTCACTATACTTCAGCCACCTGAACTTTTCTCTAATGCTGAGCCTGTCGTTATGCCTCAGGCTTTTACATTTGCTATTCCTTCTGTCTAGGTGTCCTTTCCTCAGAATTTTGCCTTTCAGGGATCAGTTCAGAGGATTTCCTTGATCACCCAACCTAAAATCCTTGCTCTGTATTGTTTCTTTCCTTCAAAAAATGTAACAACATTTATTAGCATATGAAGTTGCCTTACTTATCTTGCCTATTGCCTATCTCCCCATCCCTACATCAGCCTCTCCCCAGATTGGAAGCAACCTGGCTAGTTTTATTTATTACTATAGCTTTAGTACCTAGACGCCCATGTATAGGGGGGGAAAGTGTATTTTAAATATTTTTCCAAGTATGCAGAAGCAAATAATATTCTCTTCCTCTTTTCAGATGCCATGTACTGAGCATGTACTATATTCATCGTAGTTGTAAATGTGACTATACAACAATGAATAAATAAAACTAAAATCCCATCTTTGTGGAACTTACATTCTAATTCTAGTTTCAGGAAAAAACAGCAAGCAAATAAATAAATGTGGAATACATATGTCCAATTGTATTAAGTACTTTGGATGAAGACATGGCTGGGAAGAGGACAGGGAGTGCTGGCAGGGAAAGGAGTTATAAAATTTTAAGTAGGGTGGTCAGGGGAAAACTTGCTGAGGTGATATTTCAGCCACGCCCTGAAGGAGGTGAGAGAGTAAACCATACATGGACAGGAGTCAAACAGTCCACGAGATGAAAAGCCAGTGTTGGGAGATAGAATGTGCCTGGTATGTTTAAGAAATAAGGAGTCATAAAATATTGGTGAGTTGTATGAGGAGGAGTCGGGGAGAAGGTATCTCTTTTCATCTATTATAAAGCTTATAGGAAAACCTTTTCCTCCCAGGCATCCTTTATGTATATTACAAGCCACAATCCTTTGTCTGCAATTCTGAATTCCAAAAAGCTTAATAAAAAAAAAAAAAAAACAGTGGGTCCTGTTTGGTGCCAAAGTCATATGGCATCAAAGGCATATCTAAATTGGCATGGAGCTATTTAGAGCATTTATCCCACATAGTGGGAATATTGTTATTTTGCTACAAAAGTATTGGGTTAGCCAAGAAGTCCATGTAGTTTTATTCATTTTTTTTTAATTTCATTTTCACCAATAACTTCATTGATTTGGATATTTTGAGTATGTTGGCTGTCTCCCACCATTGGCTTTTAGTGGATAGAGGCCAGGGGTGCTGCTAAAGATTTTCCAGTGCATAAGACAGTCCCACAGCAAAGAATTACTTGGCCAAAATGTCAATAGTACCAAGAAACTTTGCAAACCACTTTTGACATGTTCAGTTGGTCACAGCACCTTCTCCATACACTGCACAAATCTTTCTTTGCATTTCAGTTGCCTTTTTACCTTCCTTGAAATAATAAAGCATAATATGCTAAGGATGTCCACCTCCAATGCCCCAGCTCAGCTGGAAACTCCCTGTCCTGCAGAGGTTTTTGGATCACATCTAAGAGAACAGATTTATACAGGACACTGTATTTTGTCGGGAGGGATGGGAGGTGGCTAATCTCTCTAGGGGAGAAATGCGCAGGATTCCCGTTGCCCGTGCCTTTTACTGAGGAGGGGATTTGGGAGATACAAGGTCAAGACTTATGAATCATCAATAAGCTTTCAGATGCTTGGGTTACAGTTGATGTTACTGATTCGTCGGCAGCCGTCCGTCTCAAGAGACGATGGTGTAGCTTCTTAAGAGTCTATCTGCACCGCCGAGAATGGCTGTGCAGTCCGACGCGGGAGTGACACGGTATCTGTCTCCTCCCGTGTTAAATCGACATCTTGCGATGACGCTGGAGTGTCCTCTCCAGTGAAGCTGAAGCTACAGAGCCTGGGCAGGGTGATATGGAGGGTCTGCTGTTGCCCATGCAGCAGACCCCCCCTCTCTTCGCAGCTGAAGGGTCCAAGGGAAAGACGGAGTCAATACAGCTTGGCTTCAGGTGCGCCGCAGGAGTTGCCGGTGTTGACTACAACGTCAAACCGCCTTAGGGACTCCGGCTCTCCCTTAGCCTTTCCCCTGAAGAGGTATGCCGCAAGGCAGCGGAGGTTTTTTGGAGTCAGAGTTTTCCTTCTCTGTGTTACTGATTCGTCGTCGTCGGCAGCCGTCCGTCTCGAGAGACGATGGTGTAGCTTCTTAAGAGTCTATCTGCACTGCCGAGAATGGCTGTGCAGTTCGACTCGGGAGTGACATGGTATCTGTCTCCTCTCGTGTTGAATCGACATCTTGCGATGACGCTGGAGTGTCCTCTCCAGTGAAGCTGAAGCTACAGAGCCTGGGCAGGGTGATATGGAGGGTCTGCTGTTGCCCATGCAGCAGACCCCCCCTCTCTTCGCAGCTGAAGGGTCCAAGGGAAAGACGGAGTCAATACAGCTTGGCTTCAGGTGCGCCGCAGGAGTTGCCGGTGTTGACTACAACGTCAAACCGCCTTAGGGACTCCGGCTCCGGATTTTCTGTCGGGGTTTACTCCCTTAGCCTTTCCCCTGAAGAGGTATGCCGCAAGGCAGCGGAGGTTTTTTGGAGTCAGAGTTTTCCTTCTCTGTGTTACTGATTACACATATCAATATAGAGAACACAGTGACCAATCTATGTCAGGGTGTAGTAAACATCTTGACGCCACACTGACATTAGGTGCAAGGCTTCATACATTTTTAGTTACAGATTGTTTATAGTTAACTAAGAGATAAGGAAAGCAGAGCAAGCTCTAAAGCATAATATGCATTCTTTAAATCCATTTCCCATGAGAACCCTCTGAGTGGCCTTGGGTCCTGTCTGCCTCTTAGCCTTCCGGTTTTCCATTTAGTCTTAGAGGCCTCCCGGAGGGGCCTGACTCACGGCTTGGGCTACAATTCCCGAAACCACATGAAGTGGTCCCTTACAATATGCCAAGAATGTTGTGTATCTTTTTCCATCTTCAATATTAAAATGGCTGCACAAATATGTCACACAGATATGACAGCTGTCACAATACAATCTAAAAATTTTCTCTAATGAAGTTAAAGACAACTAAGCACTACTAGAGCCATTGCATGGAAAAAATTAAATGAACTTTTTGGCCAACCCAATATTAATATGTTGATTTTGGGGATCTAACCTAGGCCCTGCTCAAGCATTATGTTTACAGGGTATATGTTCCATATTATCATACTAAACTCAAAAAAAAAAGGAAGACACATCTGGTATCCAGTGTTGCAGATAATGGATTACCTTTAGTTTAAGAAATATGGTTTCTCAAAAACAGGGTGGATAGTTTGTTTCTGAAGGAATAAAGGCAAATTAAAGAGGTTAGAGCAGGAAAAGTGGCACGTATACCTCAAAGGACTGTATTTGTGGTGGACGGGGATCTCACATGAAATGGAGTCTCTTAGGTTAAGGCAAAATCAGGCAGTTTTTATGACACTTAAATTTGCTAGTGAGAAGACCCTGTCAGAAATAGCAATTAAGTGGAAGATAAGGTTTTGGAGACACTATGAAGATATGAAGGTTTTGATTAGTTGCAGTGAGCACAGGAGAGTGAGGAGGAAAATTCAGAAATGAAGACTGTAGTCCTACTGTGAGAACTGATAGCTGTAGGTAATAGCCAGGTATGAATATTTCTTTCTTTTTTTAATATGTTTATTGATTTTGAGAGAGAAAAAATCGATGTGAGAGAGAAACATCACTTGGTTGCCTCCCATACACTCCTTGACCAGAAATTGAACCCACAAGCTAGGCATGTGCCCCAACGGAGAATCAAGCCCACAACCTTTTGGTGTATGCGACAACGCTCCAAACCACTGGGCAACAGTGGCCAGGGCTGAATATTTCTTTGCTGGATATAATAGCAAATCTTCCAAAGAATTAAAACAAATGGTATATCATACTCTTATTTTAAAATAACTGAATAAGACTATATAATTTCAAAAATAAAATTGTTATTTAGAACTAGAGGCATCCAGATTACTTTGCCTCTACAAAATAAGGTCTGCAAAAACAGATAAATAAAGGAATTAAGGATTCGAAAGTGACCTGACCAATAAAGAGTAACTACGGGCAATAATATGAATAGTAAGTTGTTTATAACCATTTATGTTTTAAATGGGCTTTGCTATGATACCTTATTTGAGTAACTGCTTTAAAAAACAAGCATAGATTTATATAAATAAGAGGTATCTAAGAGATAAACATAATCCCTCTTTTTTTGGAATTAAAAAACACCTATCATGGGGATATAAATAAAAGTACAGCACAGGGAATATACTCAGTAAGATTGTAATAACTATGTATGGTGCCAGGTGGGTACTAGAAATACCAGGAGGATCACTTTGTAAAATATATGACTGTTTAACCACTATGCTGTTACCTGTAATTAATACAAAATAATATTGAATGTAAACTGTAATTGAAAAAAAAAACACTTATTATCTGCAAATAAGCACTTTATTATCAAATAGTTCAGCATTAGAACAAGGTTTCTACTTCCAAAAGAGATTTTTTTTTATGTAATATCAGATTGTGAAACATACTAGGAGAATTTGGTGCCACATCATACATCCGATCCAGTTTCTCTTCTGCAGTTGGGTAACTTATTTTGAGCTACAAAGTATAAATTTATCTCATTCTTCTTAATGCCATACATGAAAGGTAAGTATTAGTTCCTCTTCAGCTAGTACTTTATAATTATACTGTGCCAGATTAAGAGACCTGGTTTAAAGTGACATAAAAATCAACTAAAGAAAAACACATAAACATTTTTATTTACAGAGGCAAATCTCTTAACACAAAAACAAAGGACATTATGCAACTATGTAAGGCAGATGAGCCCAGAAATAAAATTCTTCATATTCAATAATCCCATACAATAAATCAATAACTCAAGAGTAAATAGAAAATTAAAGTTAGCCCTTGGGCCTTTGACAATTCATTTGCCAAGGCATTTTGTGAATTCTAATTAATGCTGTAAATTAGCCAATATTTCTCAGAATGATGCACCAGAAGAATATGAACCTTAATAGATATAGGCTGCTTTAAATTTATTTTTGTGCTCGTTATTCCTGCATCCAGTATCCCACAAATAAAGCTGTTCTCAGGGAATACTTAAGATTTATAATAAACTAACTGAGTGCCTACTATATGCAAGGCCCTATGCTGGATGCTGACTGTGTTGGTGACAGCATTCCTCGCCAAGCTGTCTATATCAGCCTGTTGAATAATGGAAGATTTATCCAGAATAGCATGCACTTAGACCTATATGCCAAAAGTGTCCAGCTTAACTGGCTCAAAAGAGGAAATAGTAAATATAATAAGACATTTTAATTTTTTCCCCTGGAGCTTAGTCACATCTGAGCAGACCACGTAATGCCTTCTCTATCAACTTTGAATTTCAGCAGATGGGGAAGACTGACCACCATCGTCCTTTTGACAGAATGTAAGTCTTCAGGCAAATGTAGGTCATCATCATTACTACTGAATAGAAGTCTTCTCTGGCTGTTGCAGGCAAAAAGGAAATACTAAAAAAAATTTTCCCGAAGGTGAGGATCAATTTTTAAAGGCTCCAACTCTGCTTGCTTTGCTGATAAAATTCTTTAGGAGATCATGGTCCATTTCTGCAAAGCCCGAAGTTTGTGTTACTACAGTCAAGTGGTTTATACAAAACCTGAAGCAAAATTCTTCTAAATCCTAGGAACAACAAAAAAATTTTTAACAAATTCATATTTCCCAATGCAATGCAATACAGAATGAAACTTCCTAAAACACACGGGCAAAAAAAAAGGATTAGCTAGCCAAAAGGAAGAAATGTTGGTATGGCAATACCTAAAGAATAGTTATAAAACTACAGAGCTAATATGAATCTATGCTGGTGAAAAATACGAAAAACAGAGTAAAACATTAAAGTTTCTCCACACCAACCAATGCCGGAGTTAGGCACCTACATGTATGAATTCTGTACCTTTTATAGTGAGAGCATTTGTTTTGTTCATTCCACTTTCAATGTTTGTTGAAAGTGTAACATTCCTCTTTTATATTCCCTAGGGGCTTTAAATATCTCTACCTATAAAGAGTTTGTGAGAAAAAAAGTTACATCATAAAAAACAGTAATGCTGGGAAACCACTTCTCTGAAGTCATTAAAAGGCCACTGCTCTTCTTCCTTTACAAGAAGACAAAAGATGCTAGGATGATTGGATTTCATCAGACCCTGCATACCTTCAGTAATCTTAACTGGAAAATGCTTGGAGGAAATCATGACTTTTTCCTAAGAGAAAGTCCTCACATTGATGTTTCTGGCTTGCTGTAATGTACTCTAAGCCAAAGGATAATTCTCTTGATTAGATCTGGAAACTTGAGACAGAATGAAGGTGGCTGGATACCTTTTTTCTGCCCCAGACAAATTAGACCTAAAGTGAGGCCAGCCTGCAGAGACTCCAGTATGCCTTTGGCCTTGGGAAACGCTACCATCTTGACACAGGACAAGGTGCTGCCAGGTGGTGGTCAGCTTTTATGGTGTATGCTCTTTAGCTGAAGCTAATTTACAAAAAGTGAACCCCAGAATAATGTCCAAGTAATCACATATACACAGTACACAATATAATCTTTTCTTCTTTACACACATGTAAATGATAGCAAATGATGGAGATGAAAAAAACAGACAAAAATGAGCAATACTAATAGTCATGCCAATCAAATTCACAGAATGTTTGAAGGAACAATCTACATGAAGAAAACCTATCTATTTCACCCCTAAACAGCTATGTAGGCTGCTAGGTTCACCCTGGCAGTATAACATCTCTCAGTCCCCCACTTGATATCATAACATGACTATACATAAAAATGTGCATTATTAATATATACTGAATATATCGATATCCATTTAAAATGATAAACTCTAGCTTAAATTTTTAGAAATGACATTTTTGCCTACAGCACACTGAAGTGAAATAAGACAGCAAACACACTGTTCTTTTAAAAACTTGTAGTCTATTATACTAATTTAGGTACAGCTATTCGTTAGATAGGCTGTAGTAAAATACAGGCCTCTATAGGCAAAGTTAAATATTCATTAAACATTTAATGGTATGTGTTAGGCACTATCCTAGGCACGAGGGATTTGGTTGTGAGCAAAGCAAAGTCCTTGCCATTCCTTGCAGAGCTTACTTTCAAGAAAACAGAGGGCTGCAAGGTAACCATACAAAGAATTTACATAAATAAGGGAATATGAAAACATCTTGGAAATTAAGACCTAGTTTAGGTGGAAACATTATGTCCGCACCTTTTTGTTATCTGAGGTAGCCCACCAGAATCCAGTGTTATCACCATGACTTTAACAAACTAGAAAACACAATAATTTTTTTTAGCCATAAGCATTTTGCATGTTGTACATACCCAGTAAAACATTACCTTGATGAAAGACAAACATTGACTCTGCTTGTAAATGTCAATGTTTCTAGGTGGGTAAAAAAAATTTTTAATGTTAACTAAAAAAAAATTAGTATTTAGAGATATAATATAATCTAGGAAAAGATCAGAAGGAGCTGTGTGAAAATGTTATGTTCTCCAGTTGATAAGTCATTTCCTTTCCAAATTTTATTTAATAAGCATATTATTATTTTACAAGCAGAAAAAAGGTTATAACTAGTTTAGGTTATAACCTTCTTTCCACCCACCACTAAAATGTCCCCCTTTTTTTCTTTTTTCTTTTTAACCAAGGAGAGGTTATCCTTATACCAAAAGGAAATTGACTCTAGGAAGTATAGCCTAGTTCTTAAAGATATCACTCTAAGACTGGTTTTCTTTCTTTATTAAAACTATACATGGTCACTGTACAAAGTTCAGAAGAAAGAAAGCAAAGATAAGGATATGAAAATCATCCATAATCCCACCATGTAAAGATAATCATTGGCTATAATTTTCAGGGGTTTTTTTGTTTTGTTTTGTTTTTTTGTTTGTTTTTTTGTAGATAATGTTCAGTGTTTTTAAATCAGCTATTTTTACATTTAAAAAAATAAAAATAGGACCATAGTTTTTCAGTTAATGATATATATTGAGTAGCTGCAGATTTCATGTTATTAACATTCAATATAGTTTAAACAGTTCTCTACAGTTCACATTGACTTTTTCTAATTTTTCAAAATTATAAACAATGCTGCAATAAACATCTTTGAAGTTAATCTTTGTCCAAATCCATGATTACGTCCTTAAGACAAGTCCCTATATATCAATTTCTTAAAGAACTACATCTTTTAAGTCTTTTAAAGTTTGTTTTGTTTTGTTGTCTTCCTTTTATTAAATTTATTGAGATTACATTGGTTAACAAAATTGTACAGGTTTCAGGTGCACAGTTCTACACCGTATCTGTATAGTGTATTATGTGTTCAATGCCCCAAGTCATCAGTTTATCCCCCCATCCCCTCTTCTACCTTCCCAAGCCCCCTCCCACAGCAGTCACCACACTGTTGTCCTTGTCCATGATTTTCTTTCCTTTTTGCTCTATCCCTCCACCCCTCCCCTCGTCCAGCCAAACAGTGCCCCAGAATGACTGTACCAGTTTGCACTTTCATTAGCAGTTTAGGAGATCATCCACTGTCCTAAGTCTATATTATTTCTAAAAACATATTCCTCAATGTGACAATTGTTTTTATTTATATTTTTCACTTATTCATAACTCCATTTTTTTTTCGTCAATTGCTCATGTTTCCTTTTTTCTAAGAACTAGACATTCAAAGGACTCATGAACAACAGTGTGGTGATTGCTGAGGGGAGGGGATATAAGGGGACTAAATGGTAATAGAAAAAAATAAAATAAAGATGAAGTTTAAAAATAAAGAACTGTGCATTAACTATTGTAAGCTTGCTTCATTATATGTTACAAAAAATTTCCCAGTGTATTATTTACTTTCTAATTTTCTCTGTGGTATTTTTTGGTGTATAAATTTTTTTTTAATCCTCACCTGAGAATATGCTTAAAGATTCTAGGGGACGGTGGCAGCGAAAGAGAGAGAGAGAGGCATTAACACAAGAGAGAAACACTGTCTACCGTATGTGCTCTGACTGGGAATGGAACCCACAACCTTTTGTTGTATGGGACGATGCTCCAACCAACTGAGCCACCTGGCCAGGGCTGTATAAACTTTATTTTCTTTTTTTGAAATTAAATCCATCAGTCCTTTCCTTTATGGTTTTCTGACTTTGAGGTCCACCCTAGCATTATATAAATATTTATTAATATTTTTGCTGACACTTTACTGTACTTGTTTGTATTAAGTATTTAATCTACAAAGACTTTATTTTAGTTTAAGATATGAAGTAGACACCTACCTGTTGTTTCCAGAAGGTAGGCTAGAAAAAATGCTTTTCTTACCTGAGCATCATACTTCACAGCAGCAGAGAGCAGAGCAATGGCATTCTCCTCACAGATTCCTTGCTTGATAGTTTGCTGGCAGAGTTTTTTCAATCGGTTTTCTCTATAAAATGTAGCCAAATCTAGCAATCCTGGCAGAAAGAGACAGGTGGAGTAACTTCAAGCATCCTGATTTAACTTCTCTCAACCCTTCAGAGATGATTTTTAATATAATCCTTAGGGAAGGCTGTGTAAATATACTGGTATTAACTTATACTCTGAGCAGGTGACTCTACCTAAGAATGTAATTGAACTGAGCAAATAAGGAGCTGTGGAAAAATAAGAGCACAGTGAAAATGGCTTTAATATGTTTCCTAGAAAGGCCCCTGTAATTATCTGTCCACTTGCATTGCCAATATCTGCTCCTGGGTAATTTCCATCAGCACATACAAGCTATAATAGTGCTCATCTCTTTCAAAAAGAAAAGAAAGAAGAAAAACCTTTATGGACTCATGTCTGCCTCTCATCACCCTACTCCATTTCTCTGCTCCTCTCTACAGCAAACCTCCAGGGGAGAGTCATCTCTGCTTCTTGACTTCATTTTCTCAGCTCCCATTCTCACCTCAAACCTTTCCAGGCGTAATTCCATCCCCTCCCCTCCTGACACCACACCTGGGATTATCAGTGATGGCTTCCACATTGCCAAGTCCAAGGGGCTCTTTTCTGGTTTCATCTTACTCAAGATTGACACCGAATTTCTTGTGGTTGATGACACTCCAGTTCTTGTCACTTGTTTGTGTTTTTCTTCTCTTTAATTAGTTACTCTTCAGTCTCTTGGCTGAACCATTTTCTCCTGACTTCCAAATGTCTGAGTGCCCCAGGATTCAATCCTCAGATTCTTATTTATTTCTTGAAGTGATTCCAGTTCCATGGCTTTAAATACCATCTATAAATGCTGATGATTCCTGTCATATTATCTGTCATCTACTTTCAGATAATTCAACATAGATTGATATACACATGCCAGTTAATTTTCATCTACCCCATGGGACACTGTGAGATTCTCTAATCAGGAATGGCCAGTTAGCATTTGAAATATCCTTGTCAGGGCTTCGGATACTGCTACTTAAATCTTCATTAAAGAGTGTTGTTGGTTAAATGACTACTGTTCGGGATACAAGGCTTGGTTAGAAATATTGTGAGGGTCCTTTCTCTTTCCATGAATGGCGTTCAAGCATCATGAGCTCAGCAGTCTGACAGTCTTGGAGTAGTACATTTGCTAGGTCTTCATCCAGTCCTAGGCTGCCAACTGATCAAAAGCTTAGCTAAATCTTGCTACTAGAATATTATCTCATCTACTTCATGCTAACCTTTCATGTAATCTACTTCATAGAGGTCCTAATGGACAGAGAGCTGGGATTTCATCAGTTTTACATTAGTATTTTCATATCTGTCTGCTCCTAAGTTTTGTGTGTATGGAAGAATATGGCTGGAAACTTGCTTTCATTGTAACTGAGAAACATTTGAACAGAATTATGGAAGAGAAGCCCATTGGATGATACTGAAACCTTGAGAGCTATGAATGGCTCGATTATTTTTGGTCAGTCCTCAACATCTCCCAAATTCTTATCAACAGCCCTATATGCTCCTGAGCTTCAGACTTACATTGACGTGTACTCACAGGAACTACCCTAAGAAAGGATCCTGCCCTGAATCTCTGCTCAAGAGGACTCTATTCTGTGCCTCCACCAGACACGTCCCTCACTAAAAGTGTGGTGGTTAAGGAGCTGTGCACCCACTCTTAGATCACATTTTGGGTACCAGGGACTCTAGGGTTACCTGCCTAACTGGCCCTGAGGCACCATTGTATGAGTATTTCTTCCCCCTCCCCTCTAAACCATGATACCAATGTACAGACCCTCCACCCCAAGGGGTGGCCCAAGCTGGGGGTGGATGGAGCTTGGACATGCAGGCTGGGGTGCCCATATACCACTGTGATGCAGGATGTAGCTGGTGGTGGGAAAAGAAAAGCAGCTGGCTACAAGCTGGAGGCCAGAGGCCTGTCTGTCTCATGCCACTATATTCCAGCACAGAACTCCAAGGAGTTCCACAATTCTAAATTCCATCTAAAACTTAAACCTGGCCTTTCACTTCTCAGTCAAGGTATACTTTTCAAGGTATGAGGATTGAGCATATCTGAAGTTTGTTAGCTTGACATAACTTTGAATTTTTAGACATACAGTAAGTAGCCCTTAATTTGGACTCTTGCCCGGGCCCTGCAAATATTAGGGATGGGCCTATAATAATGCCACTCGGATGTCTAATAAAGCAGCTCACACTCCTTTGACTTTTAAAACTCAATAGCAATACCTCTTTATCCTCTTCATTTTAGTGAATGATACTTTCTTTAACCCAGCCTCTCAGGCTATTACTTCAGAGTGGTCATCCTTCTCCTTTTGCCTCACACCCCACATCCCACCAATTGACAAATCCCATCAGCTCCATCTTTAAAATATCCAGAATCTAATCTCATCAGCCACTGCTACACCACCCAAACCCAGGGTACCATTATAATTACTGATCTTTTAAAAACAACATCACTCCTATGGTAGAAGCTACTTGTTGCTTCCCCAACATACACACATGCATGTGGGACTCCATTCTCCCTTTCTCCCAAAACCATATAATATTTAGCTGAGCCTTGGCCATCTGGATACAACCACACTTTCCCAAATCTCCTATGCATCTGGATTATTGCCTTGGTCAACTCCAGTCCCTGGTTTGAAATAAGTGGAACTTCCAGGGCCTTTCCTTAAGGGATGTAATGCAGATGTGCTCTTGGACCACGAGCACAGGGGCCACATGTACCAATGCCTTGCACTGTATTCCTGTGTGAGAGAGAAACTATCTTGTTTAAGCCACTTTTTTTTTCCCATTTTACTGTGAGAATTAAAGAAAATCCTAAATAACACAACCCTATGCTAAAAACTTTCCAAGACTTTCCATCATACCAAGAATAAAACTCAGGCTCTTCACCATGGCCTTCAAGATTATGTATGATCTTGCTCAGCTCTCAATTCCTCAATTCCTACCACTACAAGTCTTGCTCAGTCCACTGCAGCCATCCTGGTCTTCTCCCTCTTCCTCCACATGCCAGTTCTGTTCCTGTCTCAGACTTTTGCACTTACTGTTTTGCTTAGAGGCTCTTCCTTGGGTATCTGCATGGCTCACTCCCTCATGACTCACCCATGTCTCTGCTTAGTACACTCCCCAGTGGAGGACTCCCTTGACCCCCCTGACTGATGCTTGTATTTATTTGTTTAGGGCTTGTCTCCCTCATCTGAATACAAGCTCCACAGCAGCAGGGCCTCAGTCTGTCTCCTCACAGGCACCGGGAGGAGTTGCAACACATGGTGGGCATGGGCACTAAAATATTTGTGGAAAAAAAGGAAGGAAAATTATAAAACTTTAGAAATCAGACTTCTGTTTATCTGAGTAAAACTAAATGCTGACCTGGTAAAAAAAAATTTTATTGGTTTATATATGTAAAATGAATGTTTAATTTAAAAATTTGGAGACTGAACTCTCTTTAGTTCCTTATAGAAGTAATTCCTTAATTTTTCCTGTACCATAGGCCAACGGTATTGCTGTCAGCTGTAAACTGAAACTTCGTAGGTTTTTAACTGTGTCCATTGGACACCTTGTGGGGTTTTTTCGTTGTTGTATTTTTTACTGTCAGGTGAACGCTCCTCACCTTTCAGGACAGGATGCACCAGACCATAGTGGTCTGTCCTGAAGTCCTCTGGGATGGAAATTCACAGATATGGAAATCAGCAGGGCTTATTATTACGCGGATGTTACCTTTTTTATAATGCAAACATCTTGAGGGCAACAGGTATGATAGCTAAAAGTTATGGGCAATACTAACAATATAGCAATTAAGAATGGTACATGCTCAACAGTGGTAATGCTTCGATAATTCATGTACCTCTTATTTTATCTATCCAGCCAACCTTTGTATTAAGTAATAACAAAGGAAAGCAGCTTGGGTTCAACACACAAAAAGAGAACTACTGTGATTTCCCTTACCACGATGTCCATTTAGGCTCTGCAGGAACCACCTTGCTCAGTTACCAAGCACTTAGCCAATCTCTTGGTAAAGTTTGTGGCAATTAATTACCTACTGCCTCCTCAGGGGCAAGGCTGATACTGTCCGTGTACAGGTATTCCAGGAAGGCTCGGTAAACAGGATATGAAAATTCACTCATTTCTACAGTATCATCCTCACTGTCTTCCAACGAAGAACGGAAGTGCTCGCACCTGAAGGAAGAAAAGCATGTCAGGTCCTAACTTATGTGCAAGAGCACATAAACACAAGGAGCACATGCCTGTGGGGCTTAAAGGGCAGAAACTAACAAGATGAAAGGAAAATCACAACACTACACATGACACTTTGCGTTGTATACCTTCATATCCTTGCCCTGACCCTCACTTCCTCTGCTGGCCAGTTTTCAAACAACCATTAATTCGAAAGGTTGCAAGTGCAAACCTGCTGTGGTGGAGCTGCCCCTGCAGCCATGCTGGGTAGAGACAGTGCTGGCCTCCCTGGCAAAGTTCCCACACCATGTCCACAGCACCGCATTTATGGACATCAGGTGGGTTTACCTTTATAATCTCTGGGTGATTTTGTTTCTTTACTTCCTGTTACGGGTTGAATTTTGCCTCCCAAAATTCATATGTTGAAACCCTCACAGTATTGAAGGGTCCTTACAGAAGTCACCAAGTTAAAATGAGGTCATTAGGGTGGACCCTAATCCAATATGACTGGTGTCCTTATAAAAAGGGGAGAATTTGAACACACACATGCACACACAGTGAGAATACCATGTGAAGACTGGAGTTAAGCTGCCACAAGGCAAGGAACACCGAAGATTGCCAGTAAACCACCACAGACTGGGAGACTCAAGGATCAGATTCTTCTTCCTGGCCCTCAGAAGAAACCCATCCTATGAACACCTCAGTCTTGGACTGCTAGCCTCCAGAACAGTAAGAGAATACACTTCCGTTGTTGAAGCCCGGTTTGTAGTGCTTTGTTACAGCAGCCCCGGCACACTCACTCACACGCACCTTTCACAAATGCTACACAGCCCGACCTTAATAAGAGGTGAACTTGAGACTGAAATGCTATCTTACGCTTGTGATTTGTTGCAGTAGGATTTGTATATCTGTTACACAACAACATGATGAGTTTCAAAATTACTGTTAAAAGAAAGAAGCCAGGCACAGAAGACTACATACTGTATAATTCTATTTATTAAACTTCTAGAAAATGCTAGCTAATCTATAGCGAGAGAAAGAAGATTGCCTGCCCCATCACTGGGGCAGGAGGCATCTTCGAGTAGTGACAGAAACAATCTCTATCTTGATTTGGGGCAATGCTTTCACAGCTGTATGCATATGTCAAAGCTCCTAAAATGCACACGTCAAGTGAATGCAGCTCATTGATAAAAACTATACACACACACACACACATATATATATATATATATATATATATATATATATATATATATCATTTTTTAAAAATATATGTTAGCTCTATCCTTGATCTTATTGCTTTGGAAAAGTCTTCTCTTTTTTTCAAACATCTAAAAGTTCAGTACCCCACAGCTGACTGAGGAGTGATGTTCATGGAGCTGAGCCCAGCTCCTAGCTAGGAAATTTACCTGTGTTGATGCAGCCCATGCAGTGCTGAAAGCACACAACACACTCACCTGCTGGTAGCTGGCTGCTCTCTGAAGCCAAGGAGGACAGACCATTTGTAAAGTCCTGTAACGAAGCCTAGAGTACTTATGCCCTGAATTATAATCCTGGCACTCATTGCATCCGGCCTCTATTACTTCTTGTTTCATGTATAACGTGTTTCCCCCAGCTGCACTGTAAGCTCATAAGGACAAAATCTGCCTTACATTTTTTTCATAATTACTGAAGTGCCTAGAGTAGTCCCTTAGATTAGCAAACAATAAATGTATTTCTTTTAATTCTCAAAATAAATGATTCCTTACCTAATTTTGAGAAGGACTTTATGTGCATAAATATACTTTCCATCCACCAGAAATTTCAGGTCTGCAGTATTGGGGTTGTCAAATTCCCTCTTCAGTGACTCAGCTACTGTGAGGTGGTCATCAGGTTCTAGGAGAATAACACCAGTGTTTCTGACTTAACTACAGACATAATGAAAATGCAGGTTGCAATATAGCATTGCTCTCTGTAGGCATTGATGAAAATATCAATTCTCCAAAATAACAAAACAACTGAGCAATGCTTTTTTCCCCTAAACATGAATTCACACCGCTGCAATCATTAAGGATCAGAACCTCACACAAATCTGCTGCTAAATCTGGCAAAACAACAACTGTGAAGTCCAAAACCATCTCCAATTAAATGGAGTTTTGAATGTTTTGAGTAAATATACTAGCTAAAAAAAAAAAAAGACAGTTTCTTAGTCAAATTAAAAAGCAGTCAAATAGCCCTGGCTGGTATGGCTCACTGGATTGAGTGCTGACCTGAGAACCAAAGGGTAGCCCGTTTAATCCCCAGTCAGGGCCTGGGTGGTGGGCCAGGTCCCCAGTTGGGGGTGTGTAGGAGGCAACCACACATTGATGTTTCTCTCTCTCTCTTCCTTCCCTTCTCTCTAAAAATAAATAAAATATTTTTTTTAAAAACCAGTCAAATATAGTACTTTTAATTTAGTATGTAGTGTTGGTGTCTGATACTTTTAAGAAAAATAATCAAACTAGTTCCTTTTCACAGGAATCCATTAAAGGAAAACAAAGTATGTAATACTGTACTTAACAAAGTCCTTCCTATCAATACAAAAGCAACAGTTCTCTTCCTAGTTTTTAAGCCATCACTCAAATGGACAGTGATCAGCTCACCCACAGAGAGGAGGCGCCAGGAGACGGCAGGAGTGGCAAAGCAGGCAAACACGTCATCCGTGCAGGAGAGGTGGGTGAGGTGAGGCAGGATCACTGACTGGCCCCGGCACTGGCCCCACATGTACACATGCCCGCCCTGGGTCTTGGCAGCAGATGTGTGGGTAGAGTGGCAGGCTGCAATTTCTATAATTCTAAATTCACAAAGTAGAGAAGAAATGAGTTGATCTTTACAGGTCTTTACACTGAAGCTATATTTCAATGCACTAATAACTAATGAAGATCTTGTTATCACTTCTAACCAGTAAACCTATAAAAATATGTACCATCCTGCCCTGTCCAGGTGGCTCAGTTTGTTGGAGCGTCTCCCCATATACCAAAAGGTTGAGGGTTTGATTCCCAGTCAGGGCACATACCTAGGTTGTGGGTTTGATCCCAGGTCGGGGCACGTATGGGAGGCAATAGCAATAAATTGATCTCTCTCTTGCTCTCTCTCACTCGCTCTCTCTCGCTCTCTCTCCCTCCAACTCCCTTCCTCTCTCTGTAAAATCAATAAGCATATCCTTGAGTGAGGATTAAAGAAAAAAATGTACCATCCCATTTTAAAATTCAAGTGTAATCTAAGAGAGTACAGACCAGGGAAAAAAAGAAGAAAAAAAAGGAATATAATTTTTTGTTAAAATATTACTTACTAAAGTAGAAATAAAGACTTGACCCATCTTGACCCAAGTTCAAAAAATATTTTCATCAAAACATTACCAATTTTAGGATTAAATGGAGCATGCTGTAAGACACCCCACCTCACACTGCAAACAGGAAATTCAGTAGTTATAACTCACTAGACTGTCTAGAGCCCCACAATGCAGTTCTCTGGGTCAACATGTGTTAGACTGTAGTGCAATAAGCTCATGATTGCTAGGGGGGTAGTTCTCAGAACACTTCCTAATAGAAAACACTGTTTCTGTTGATTTGAAAATAATTACTTTGCTCTAAGAATAAGCCATCATACAGATTCAAAGAAGATAAGAAACTATTTTACCCTGAATGAGGCTATCATCTTGATTTTCTTACAGCAGGCAATGGGATCAGCATCCTCTGTAACTTAGGCTCAGAACTTCAGAATTATCTCTGACCTCTCTTTCCTCACCACTTTCTTCAGAATATCCAGTTGGCAAATAACATAAATCCTTTGTAATTTCTCCCATCTGCCACCGCCTTTGGTCAAACACATCTGGACCAATGGAACAGTCTCCTAGCGACTTCTGTCTGCTCTGATCCAAATTGCGTAATACTGGCAGGTGGGTAATCCTCTTAAAATACCATGCTCATCAGTACTTTCAAACCTTCCCTGATTTCCCACAAGATAAAACCCTGACTAGTGACATTAAGGCCTTCCATCATCATCTGGCTTCCACCTATGTCCAGCCTTCCTTCAAACAGCTTTTGCCCACACACCCTACATTCCAACAAATATGTACTCACTACCCCTCGATGCCTTTATTCACAAGTAAAGTCCTTAATCAGGAATGTTCTTTCCTTTCTCTCTGCCTCAGAGTTCCTACCCATCTTTTAAGGCCCAGTTCAAACAGTCCCAAGATAAGAGGTCTCTCACTCACCTGACCTCTTGCAGAACTTCCTGTCCACACCACTCCAGCCTGGCCCTGTTATCTTTCAGGTGAATGTGTCATACCTATCTTATTCAGTTAGATTACAAGTTCCTGGCAGGCTGATTCACTGACTTATTTCTCACCCCCTAAGCAACCAATACAGTGCCTTACTAAATATAATTTGTAGATCATTTTATTGACTAATTGGGAAAGACTCAACCACACAGAGCAACTGAGGGGTGGGTAAGACCCTACTGACCAAGGCTAACAGCTGAAAGGTGGAGACATTCCTCCACTGTGTGCTTTAACTAGAGGTTTCCCAATCAAGGAGGGAGGATGGTCATCATACAACCTGGTGATTGCTGTGTTGGCTTGCCTCAGAAGGCTGAGAGATCTATTGTTTTCTTGTGCAGCCCAAGTAATTTCACTGATTTATTAGAGGATAGCTCTCAGCTCTTGAAAACAGCTCAAGAGTATTGGAGGAAATGAGGCTGTATGTCTCAGCTATATGTCTCATAGTGGAAAGCCTGGATGTTGGAGCTTAATTTGAGTCTTAGCCTTACCACTAAGCTGCATGATTCTCAGAATGTCCCTGCATATCTGTGAACCTCAGTTTCATCATAGTGTAAGGCTACTGTATGAGAATTAAATGAGAACATGTTAAATGCCAAGCACAGTGTCTGGTGTACAAATGAAATGGTAGCCTAACAGTAGAGGTTTCTCAATATTACTATTTCTCCTCAGTATTTTAAGTGCCAAAGGCTCCACTATACAGAGACTGTGTATTTCTAATGATCAGTTCAAAATAGTAAGACCTTTCCTATTTGCACGGTTAAGTTAGTCAAAACGAAGCCAGCCTACATGGGGAAAGTGGTCAATACTATGGAAAAGAATATCCTTATTGCTTCTCAATAAGGATATTATTTCCAAAAAAAAAAGGAGCAGGAAATAGAATAAATACATTTATTCAAGGAAAAGTGGATCTATTACCATCTACCCTCAAATGTTACATCCACACGTGAGAGTAGCAACAATTCACTTTAATTATCATGGCTCTATAGTATAATTTGAAGTTAGATAGTGTGATACCTCCGGCTTCATTCTCTTTTTTCAGGATTGCTTTGACTATGCAGGGTCTTTTGTGGTTCCATATAAATCTAATGTTTTTTGGTCTATTTCTTTTTAAAAAATGACATTGGGATTTTGATGGAGATTGCATAAAATCTCTACATGGATCTGGGTAATATGGCATTTTAACTATGTTGATTCTTCCAATCCATGGACACATAATATCTTCATTTCATTGTATCTTTTTCAATATCTGTTAATAATGCTTTGTAGTTTTCTGTAAACAATTCATTTTATTTTTTTTTTAGCCTTTTAAGTATATTTTATTGATTATGTTGTTACAGAAGTCCCAGTTTTTTTCTGCTTTGCTCCCCTCCACCCAGTACCCCCCTTCCCTCCAGCAATCCCACCCCCCTTAATTCATGTCCATGGGTCGTGCATATAGTTCTTTGGTTAGATTGTGTAGTAGGCAAGACATGGGCTGGGAGTCAGAGGCTAAGTTATTTAAATTCTTATAATCCATTTTATCATCTTAAAAAAAAGAAGAAAGAAAAGAAAGGTGGAGGCTTGTGGTGAAAAGTACATGAAATGAGCTACCCAGCACAGTGCACATTCAAAAATGGTTTCTTCCCATGACTAACAGCTCCTTGAGGCATGATGGGACCTGCCCAGGGGGCTTAAGAGAGAAGTAGCTTACCTGTGAAACTGCAAAGAATTCCCAGATAACATCACAGTGTAGCACTGCCTACAAGTCTCTGGAGTAAGGGGGAATACCTGGGTACTCTTCAGGGAGTATTTGAAGTAAAAATGAGTTCAGGTGGGCCACAGAGGTTTGGATGAGTAAGAGCATATGAAACAGAGAGAAATACATGTACAAATCTGTAGGCATAGCATGGAAACAGCAAGACTGGAGAAGGTACAATATTAAGAAGAGATGGCAGCAATGAGGTTTGCTAGGAACAGTGGTGTCAGTTTTAAATCCAAGGCTGAAGGGTTTAGATTTTATTTGATGTGAAGGAACACAGCTTTGTAAACAGGGCCACAATATGATAAAAATGTAATCCTTAGATTAATTTGGCAACAGTGTACAACATAGGCTGAGAAGGAGAAAAAGAATAGGCTAGAAGGTGAGCTGGGGAAGGCTGATGGGTGTGCAGATGTCGTGTCTAAGCATGGTGCCAAGGAAGGATCAGGGTAGCCTTTGACATTGTGAGAGTTCAGAACAAGTCACCCGAAATACGCTTCTATGAGATGCAGATTGTTTTGAGCTAAAGGCAACTTTAGCCATGGGCTCAAGAGAAAAATTTTCCCCTCCCTTAACTACCTACAAGAATTCGAGACAATAAACTCACAGCTATCAAAAACTGAATCTAAAAAATAAAAACAAAAACAAACTAAGCAAACAACCAGAACAGGAGCAGAATCATAGGTGTGGGGATCACTTGCAGGGATATCATCTTGGGAGGGGAAGGGGGAGAAATGGGGAAATGGTGCAGGGATTAAGAAGCATAATTGGTTGGTACAAAATAGACAAGGGGAAGTTAAGAATAATATAGGAAAGGGTGAAGCCAAAGTATTTACATGCACGACCCATGGACATGAAATAAGGGGGGTGGGATTGCTGAAGGGAAAGGGAGTACTGGGCAGAGGGGAGCAAAGGGAAAAAAAATTGGGACAACTGTAACAACATAATCAATAAAATATACTTAAAAAAAAAACTTGAATTAGGGGGCTTACCCATAATAAGAGACTATAAAGATAACCTCTTTTGACCTACCTGTAGAGCAAGACAAACTCCTATTTACTGAACATCTGCTCTTCTTATCCTGCAATGACCCTTTGAAGTCCCCAAGGCAACTTACCTCATCCTAGCTCAGGATGTCTTATATACCCATGTTCTCTTGCTATCTCTGAACCTCTGAAGCATGTAGAGTATAACTCTCATGTACGTGGAGTTTCCATACATATGTATATATGAAATTTAGTTATTTTTTCTTGCTAATCTGTCGCATGTCTATTTGATTATTAGACCAACCAGAAGAGCACTGAGGGTAGAGGAAATTTTGTTCTCCCCCAGAATATCAGTGAGAAGAAGGAGAGGCTTTAAATTTGGCCCCAGAGTCTAAGAAAACATCAACTTGACAGTTGTTGGAGGGAGGGGGACACAGTGCTGGTCTGATGATGGGATGGGGGCTCAACAGACAGATATCTAAGCAGTTAACAAAAGAAAAAGGCCTTCTATATTTTAACCACTTCAGTTATAAAGCAATCTGGTGTTCTCTGGGAGAAGGGGAGGTTAGAACAACCCAACACTGTTTAGATAAACATTAATTAACTGCTCTGCCCTGGCTGGTTTGGCTCAGTGGATTGAGCGTCGGCCTGCGAGCTAAGTGTCGCTGGTTCGATCTTCCAGTCAGGGCACATCAGAGAAGGAAAACTCTGACTCCAAAAAACCTCCGCTGCCTTGCGGCATACCTCTTCAGGGGAAAGGCTAAGGGAGTAAACCCCGACAGAAAATCCGGAGCCGGAGTCCCTAAGGCGGTTTGACGTTGTAGTCAACACCGGCAACTCCTGCGGCGCACCTGAAGCCAAGCTGTATTGACTCCGTCTTTCCCTTGGACCCTTCAGCTGCGAAGAGAGGGGGGGTCTGCTGCATGGGCAACAGCAGACCCTCCATATCACCCTGCCCAGGCTCTGTAGCTTCAGCTTCACTGGAGAGGACACTCCAGCGTCATCGCAAGATGTCAATTCAACACGGGAGGAGACAGATACCGTGTCACTCCCGAGTCGGACTGCACAACCATTCTCGGCGGTGCAGATAGACTCTTAAGAAGCTACACCATCGTCTCTCGAGACGGACGGCTGCCGACGACGGAATTAACTGCTCTGTTCTCATCATATTTAATCACTTCCACAATGACCCACTAGGTAGAAACTTTTAGATCATTTGAATATCTTTTCTGTACTTTGGAAAATCACTTAAAATGATAGCCTCCCTTTTCCATGATAACATTCTATGAAATATGTAACTAGTTGAAACACAACAGTGACCATCTATGCTAAACTACCCACCACAGAAAAGAAAAATAACTTAATTCCTACATTCACTTCTGACTGTTTATTATTAGCCTTCATAAAACAGGAGTAGCCTTTGCCATTATAGGAGGCAGAAACACTGCTTCTTGCAGAAAGCTGGTACAGACACAGCAAAGGGGTTAGGATGTGGACCTGGCCTGGTGACATTTTCCTGGAACACCCATTGCCACAAGGGAAGTCAGGGAAGGGGCACAGTCTTGGCTCGCTGTAGCAACTGCTACAGGAAAGAGAGTGGAGAAAGTTGACAGGAAACCTTCAGGTCTAGGTTTGGGATCAAAGCCCCAAGGCCCATGCCTTTGTCATCTGTTTTTGTACCTGATTCATACCAACAAACAAATTTTCCTGAGCCACAGAAGATAGAATGCAAATGTTATCAACTTCCTCTTAAGAACAGAAAACAGAAAACAATGAGGAGAAAGAGAAGAGGTAATTTGTGAGGGAGAAAAATAATGTAGAGTAGCTGTTGGAGGTTTAGTCATTATAGTTTGTATAGAGTAGCCATTGGAGGTGCAGATGAAATATGGCTAAGGGAAAATAGAATATTCAATATACGGTCAAATTCCCCAACTATTCAAAAGTCAATTTTAAAAAAGAATGAGAGCTCCTGTTAAAGAATGTTCTAATACTAGCAGTAAATTTCCCACAATTCTATATTAGGTCTAAGCTTTGTTTAATCGCTAAGAAACATTGAAGATACTTTGCAAATGAACATATTACCTGTCCTTTTCCACAACGACAGGAGTAGGATAGGACTGGTTACTTTTATTGCCAGTGCCCAACTGGCCATAAGAATTTGCGCCCCAAGCATATACTTGGCCATCATCTGTTAATACTAATGTGTGTGCGTAGCCACAGGCAACCTGAAAGAGAAAAACCAAATCTACTCAGGCCTGCAAATAGAAGGGTACATGCTTTCACAAAATAGGTAAGAATCAAAAATGAAAAAAAGGGAAGAGGCAACCTGTCCAGAGAGGCAAACATTAAGTTAACCAATTCCTCTGGAACTATCTCAGGCTCCACGTATGGCCAAAACTATGGAAAGGTAGATGTGAGTCCTTTAGTGATATGAGCCCAGTATTCAGCTTTTGATATGACATTCATTGTGCTCACAGAGATCAAGGGGTATGAAGTTAATAAGAAAGATACATTTTTCTTTTTTAAAAAGATTTTTTTTATTATAAAAAGATGTTCAATATGAAAAAGTATAAATATGAAAGTAATCTCAAGATCAGTATTTTCTACTTAAATACGGATATGCACAGATAGCTTTTTTGAGTAATTCTGTGTCTTTTTTTTTGAATCCTCATCCAAGGATATGTTTATTGATTTTAGAGAGAGGAAGAGAAAGAGAGAGAGAGAGAGTGAGAGAGAGAGAGAGAGACATCAATGTGAGAGTAACATCAACTGGTTGCCTCCCATATGTGCCCCAAACAGGGATTGAACCTGCAACCCAGATATGTGCCCTGATGGGGAATTGAACGTGCAAACTTTTTGGTGTATGGACTGATGCTCTAACCAACTGAGCCACCGAGTCAGGGCTCTGTCTTTTTTTTTCTATTTAACATTACATACAGCACTATTTCAAAATCATTAAAAATCCTTTGTCCTTTATAAACATCATTTCTGTTCGCATAGGTTTAGTATAATTTATTTAACCATTAACTTATTGTTTGAGTAGATAAATTATGCTACATTTATTATTTGCTAAAGTTATTTTGTTTTTCTTCCTTTTTTTTCTTCTTCTCCACTAATTCTGTGAGTTTCTCTTAGGTTCCTTACAATGGAGTAGAATTACAGATTAAAGGGTATCGATATTTTTAAGGTTCTTGATACATACTGCCAAAGTGTCCTTGGGAAATATTTTAGTAATTTATATTCCAACAGCTGTGTATGAGAATGTCCTAGAAATTTAAATTTTCTGATAAGTAACTATAACTCAATTCAGGGAAACAGAGCTTAAACCTTTACTTCAGTGAAGATACCCGAGCAGCTAAACTTTTCATCCCGCCATAAAAACGGTTTTTAATACATTGGTATCTTTGTCACTGAAGCTCTAATAACAGGCACATATAAAGCAAGGGTGGACATACCCGCTGAACGCGTATGCCTTGCAGAGCTGCGATTCTGCAGGGCGTTGATTGGTTGCCGCTACTGCCAAGTCCGAGCTGCCCGTTTCCATTGTAACCCCAGACATACACCTGAGAGAAAATGAGAGACTCAAGGCCAACAAAAGACAAAAAGCAATCAAGTTCTCTGTTACGAGAAACATGCTAGGTTGGTATGACGCTAGTAAGGCAAACAATTTTTTTAAATAACATGAAATAACCTTCTTACCTCCCCACTGTCCACCACCGCCATTGAGCACATCTGCCCACATGCTATGTTCGTAACTACTCTATTCTGTAAGCATCCAGTGACTCTTCGAGGGATTGGCTGATTAGCTGTTGATCCAGATCCTACCTGACCAGAATTATTATAACCCCAGGCAAATACCTATTTGAAAGAAGAGATCAGTTAATGAAATATAATAATTTATAAAGCATCTCAATTGGACACTAACATATACTTATGGCATCTCATTTTTGCTCTCAAAGTGACTGATATCCATATATTGTCTCAACATAGGCAGAGAAGTTTTTGTAAAATTTATTCTTACAAAATGCATTTTATAAAATTTGGTTATTGGTGTTTCTATGCAAACAGTAATTATTATTTCATATCATATAATATTTATAAGAATATCTACTTTGCCATATTTTTTCAGCATTTGGGGATTTTTTTCTTTTTGCAGATGACCCCTTTGAGTATAGAAATATAGAAGAGGAAATATATCCTTTTAAATTTTACAGTAATAGAGATTCTTACTACATAAAGGTAAACATACTATACACATAAACACCATGACTATGAGTTGTTAACAAGAATAAGACTGAATTTGAGGAAGGTGATCATTTTAATCAAATGATTATATTTCTAGGATTGCTATAGGAATCTATATAAACTTATTGAAAAGAATAAATGAGATTTATACTAATTGTTCTTACCTCTCCATCAGATGTCAGTACCAAAGAATGGTAAGACCCACAGGCAACTTCGATCACTTGTTTGTTTGACAAATTAGTAGAGATATGACAGGGCACTAAACCAGGATTAGTTGCTCCATTGCCCAGCTGGCTATAAGCATTATGACCCCAGGTAAAGACTTCTCCTTCTGACAATAAAAAGAAACATAATTAGCTTTCAGAATATCTACTTCATTATATGAAAATATATATTGCACACTTCTACAAATGAAAACTAAAAATTAAGTTGCAAAAGCCAATCAACTTCACTATTCCACCAAACCCATTCTATAAAAAAATACATTTGAAAAGTATGAACACATTCTACCTCAAAGCAACAAGATGAAATTTAAATAAATGCAATTTTAGTAGCTGGAAAATAGGCTTTTAATAAACAGCAGGGGGAAAAGGCCGCTAAAAGTAATAGAAAAAAATATTAGATTGAAAGATAGAAGATTTCACTTTTCTAAGCTTTAATTTCCTCACCTATAAAATGATCACCAAGTTATTTTTTAATCTTTGTTATTACATCACTTGTACAATACACATTCATAAAAGTTCATAAAATATATATGCACAATTTCATAAATAATTATATATTTCACACACCCATGTGCTATACCATTCAGGTGAGAAAATATAACCTTTGATCACCCCAAAAGCCCCCACATATAAGTCCTGAATAACAATTTAGTTTGTCCTATTTCTGAACTTTAAATAAATGGAAGTACATAGTATATACCCATTTCATCTGTATTTTCTACCATACTGTCTCTTTGTGCTACATTCC
This sequence comes from Furipterus horrens, assembly GCF_987537825.1. Classification (NCBI taxonomy): domain Eukaryota; kingdom Metazoa; phylum Chordata; class Mammalia; order Chiroptera; family Furipteridae; genus Furipterus; species Furipterus horrens. The sequence goes on from NW_028327182.1 coordinate 49,729,223, forward strand.
AGATAATTCCTTCTGATCAATCTTCCAGTTTATAAATTTTCTCTTTTGCTGTGTCCAAACTGCAGCTAAACTTGTCTACTAAGTTATTCATTTTGATAATTATATTGTATATTTGGTTCTTTTTCAAATATTTTATGATCTCTGCAGGTATCTCCATGCTCATTTTTTATTTTTTCTAACACAATAAATATAGCCATCTTATCACTGGTGTCTGGTAACTCTATTATATGATATGTAATAGTCAGTTTTTGCTGTCTTTTTTGCACTGGTTCTCACCCATGCTGCCTGTTTCATTATGTACCTGGTTGTCCTTGACTATGTGCTGCTAACTGGCACTGGGAAATTATTTTTCAATGGCATCATACCCCCTCAGGCCCAGAATAAAGGTGCCTTCCTAACGAAAGGATTTACATCAACTTCTTAAAAGTACTTAAAGGTACCTCTAATAAATTCAAGACTTAAGATTTCTTGGACAATCCAGACTGATGTGAATTGGAATACAAATCTATGGTTACAACCTCTCAGGGAGAGATTTTCTTTCTTTTTTCTTCCTGATTTGCTGAGAGCCAAGGAATTCTTCAGTTCAGTCCTATAAGATGAAAGAACTGGCTCATCCTTGCCCTGATGTAGCCCTTTGTGGTCCCAGCCTAGTTTGTGAGGTCTTTGACTTTTGACCCCTTCACCTCATGAGTACATTAGCCCACAACTCCATTTAAGTGGATAGGCAGATATCTTTAAGGCAAAATTAACTTCAAGTTTCCCTCTGACTTCTTAGTTCACACTTTCTCCTAAATCTGATCTAATAATTCCTTTTTGCACTGTGTTTTGATGCCTTTATGGAAAATATTTTTAATATTTTATTTAGAATTTTCAGTTGTTTTCAGTGAGGAAGTGATCTGAATAATCTTGCCTGCTATTACTGGCAACAAAAACCTCTAAAAGTTATTATTTTAATGTGAAATAAGTATACAAAAGAATGTAAAATTTATTTCCATTTAAAGAATACTAATAATACTTAAGAAAACTATAAGGTATATTTTAATTATAATGTCTATTACTCTTATGTCATGAAATAGTCATGAGAATATTTAATTCCTTATACTATTAAATACCAACTACAGTCATCAGTCATTAACATAAGAATCACAGAATAGGAAGAGTTGGAGGGGACCTTGGAATTTGGTTTTAGTCTTTCAGTTAGTTCATTGGTCAGAATCTCAAATTCAAAAAGTCTACAGTGAGTGCACCATTTTAAGTACAAAATAATTACACTTATAAAATGTAAGGGTTTTACTGGGCTTAAAGCACTGCCATTCTTACATGTAAAGTGCCAGTAATTGCTAGATTCCATCTGCTACATAACTTTATTTGATATTCAGATACGTTCATGTTTCATGTTGTCCAAAGCACAGTCAAGTTCACAGGGCAGAGCCAGAAGCTCTTGCCAAATCAAAACGTATGTTCTTGATTTAAGGGTGATCCTAGTTTTGTTTCTGAACAAATAAAGCAAGGGCTAAAATTCTACATCGTGTTCCTCAGTTACCTGCTGTTGCGAGGACAATATGTGGGCCACTCCCATAGCTGACACAGGCTATTTTTTTGCCACTTAGAGAATCCAGTCTCCGAGGTTCAATAGTGCTCTGGACATCACCTAATCCCAAACAGCCACAGCAATTTGTGCCAAGAACAAAAATCTGTGGGGAAAACCACTGTTAGTTCAAGCAGTTCTATTTCTGACAAACCTATAATTACATTTAAACAGGCACAGTGCTACTAAAACAAAACTGCTTCATTTATAATAAGAATATACTCTCTGCACTTTTTAAAACTTAATGCCTTAGTTCCCCCCAAGATCTTCAGTTTTGCAAATCCATTACTGAAAAGAGAAGTGTTTGAACTTTTTCTTCAAAATTACCTCATTGTTTACTGTCATATATAAAACTTCGTTCCCAGCGCTGCCAAAGACACAAGCCTGACGAATTAACTGCAGTTCTTCCTCAGAACAAAGGGAGAAAATTGGCCACTTCCCCACATCTAACATCTTCAAAGATGACAGAGTAGCCTGTACTGGCTAAAAAGGAAAAATATATATATTGAGACTATTCATTAAAAGATTAAGTTTCTTTGCCCCTTTCCCTTCTGTGGAAGAGCTAGCACTGGTTTAGTGAAGAACGAGCTCTTTCTGGTTTTGAGAGGCACCTCACAAATTGCCTTCACAAGCTCAACTGCTTGAGTAATACTCTCACTACAATCAAGTGCCACAGGTTCTGGGCAGAATCAGATCTCACCTATTAATTTTCCTCTAGGACACAGGAACCATCCAAGACTGAACTTGGGGAAGCTGAATGTCTAGCAAGCTCTTGAAGTACTGGCTATGTGCTAAATGTAGCTCTGGAAAATAGCTTGGTTGTAGAAGCAGGGGGAAAAAATGACAAACAGGACTGCTGTTTCATCTGCTGCCCAATTCTTAACAAAACAAGTCCTTAGAAAAGAAAAATGCTGACAGTGACACCAAGGAAATGGTCCAGAAATTTCAGGTCATGGGCCAGTTTTGACCTGCAGTTTAAACAGCTGGTGGGTTCCCTTTTCCCCCACTCAGGTTTGGGTATTTGTAGAAAGAAACACCCAGGAAGTGTGTGTATTCGTTTTCTAGGCCTACTGTAACAAAGTACCACAGATGGAGTGGCTTAATAACAGAAGGCTAGAAGTTCAAAATCAAGGCATCAGCTAGTTTGGTTCCTTCTGAGGGCTGAGAAGGAAGGTCCTGTTCCAGGCCTCTCTCCTTGGCTTGTAGATGGCCATCTTCTCCCTGTGTCTTCACATTATCTTCCCCTTTATGTGTATCTGTTTCTGTGTCAAATTTTCTTTTATTAAGGATACTGGATTAGGGTCCATCTTAACTAAACTACATTTCCAAATAAGGTCACCTTCTCAAGTACTGGGGTATCTTAGTCCATTTGGGCATCTATAACAAAACACTACAGACTGTTGACTTATAGCCAAAAGAAATTTATTTCTCAGTTCTGGAGGTTGGGAAGTCTAAGATCAAGATACCAGCACAGTCATGTTCTTGGTTCATTGCTGGTGACTTCTCACTGTCCTCACATGGTGGAAAGGGCTAGGGATCTCTCTGGACCCCTTTAATAAAGGCAACTAATTCCATTCTTGAGGGTACCATGCTGGTGACATAAGCACCTCCAGCTTAGGATTTCAACATATGAATGAGGGGACACAATTATAGCCTGTGCTTAACAAAAGTGGTAAGTTCTGAGAAAGGCATTGTTCGGCAATTTTCTCACCATGTGAACATCATAGTGTACCTACACAAACCTAGACGCTACAGCCTACCACACCTGGGGTATATGGTATAGCCTATTGCTCCTAGGCTGCAAGCCTGTATAGTATGTTATATACTAAATACTATAGGCAGTTGTAATACATTGCACTACAATGTTACATTGTCACTAGGCAATAGGAATTTTTCAGGTCCATTATAATCTTATGGAACCACCATCACATATGTGGACTTCTGTTGCCTGAAACATCATTATGTGGCATGTGACTGTAAACTCAAAACAGCACACATTTATATCATGAGCATCTGCTCTTATGATAAGAGCATTCAATGGGGACATTATAATGCTATTTCAAAGAGAGCTCTTATGGATTTGCTATACTAGAAACATTTTTAGTTATGTACTTTCAACTTTCAGCATTTTTGTAGATTACAGTAAGATGCAATAAATAGCCAATATACCTATCAAATGGCATGTTTGGCCATTTCCCTCAATAATCATCATATGCTTGGTGGATTTAAAGGAGCAAGGGATTTCCAAGGCCTGTGTTTCGCATAAGCTATTAAGTCAGTTTATCAGAAATGAGTTCTGGTAGAGAGATGATCATATTAGATACTTATTTTCTACAGACTGAAAGGAAATTTGTCCCTTCCACCCTTCAGAGTCACAATCCTGCTGACACGTTGGTTTTAGATGTCTAGCCTCGAGAACTAGGAGAGAATTAATTTCTATTATGTCACCCTCTCCAGTGTGGCTCAGTTGGCTGGAGCATTGTCCTGTAAACAGAAAGGTTGTGGGTTCAATTCCCTGTCAGGGCACATGCCTAGGTTGCAGGTTCAGCCCCCTGGTCGGGGCTCATACAAGAGACAACTGATAGATGTTTATGTTTCTCTCCCTCTCTCTCTTCCTCCCTCCCCGTGCCTAAATCAAAAGCATGTCCTCTAGTGAGGATTTTTTAAAATTCTGTTATTTTAAGCCCCTCAGTTTGCAGTTCTTTGTTAGGGTAGCCCTAGGAAACTAATACAGAAGCAAAGCAGCTTGTTGCTTCTAACAGTATCACCCTGAGTCAGTGGCAGAGCCTGAAACAGGGCAAACTCCCCAATGCCAAATCCAGCCACTTTACTTTTCCCATGCCGCTGCAATTTTAAGATCCTGTCCTGAGAACAATGTCTTCTCTTTTGGGCAGCACCCAAGGCCACTTTAGAGCTATGGACAGATTCTAAGCTTCTACTTTAAATTACCCATTTCCTTATATTATAAAAGAACCTACTTTTCTGTGAGGTCCTTCTTTTAGTATTTTTTCCTATGTAAGTCTTGAAATTTCAAAAAGAACAATATTTGGGTTGTGGCATCAAATATTTAATGTAGATGTCCTCGTCGTCGTCGTCGGCAGCCGTCCGTCTCGAGAGACGATGGCGTAGCTTCCTGAGAGTCTATCTGCACCGCCGAGAATGGCTGTGCAGTCCGATTCGGGAGTGACAATCCCTGCCGCACTTGGTACAGGTGAAGGCAGATGGCCGTTGTTGCTGCTGCTGACGCTGCTTCCGCCTCGATCTTTTCTGGACCGCCTCCTCATTGCGCGCAGCCTCTGCACGTGACGTACCTTGCCTGACCGCGAGCCTCCAGGCTAGGCGGTCGTCTGCTTGAACTTCCCATGTGTTGAGATTGATGGAGCATTGTGTCATGTCCTTTTTGCAGATGTCTTTGAACCGCAGTTTTGGGCGCCCTGTCATCCTCTGGCCTTCTGCTAGCTCGCCGTAGAGGAGGTCTTTGGGGATACGGCCTGCATCCATTCTTTTGACATGGCCGAGCCACCTGAGGCGTCTCTCGCTAAGAACTGCATGCAAACTGCTCATATTGGCTCGCTTCAGCACCTCGGTGTTGGGGACCTTATCCTGCCAGGCGACATGCAGGACGCGTCGCAGGCACCTCATGTGGAAGCTGTTGAGTTTCCTTTCGTGCCTTGCGTAGGTGGTCCACGTCTCGCTGCCATAGAGGAGAGTGCTGAGTACGCAGGCTTGGTAGATGCGCAGTCTGGTTTTCTCAGTGAGGCTGGAATTGTTCCACGCTCGCCGGTTCAGTCTGGCCATAACTGTGGCTGCCCTGGCAATTCTCCGGTTGACCTCCAAGTCGACTGACAGAGAGCTCGAGATGGTGGACCCGAGGTAAGTGAAGTCGTTGACAACCTCCAGGGTGTATCCGTCGATGGTGATGCATGGGGGAGTCCCCGTGCCTTGAGCCATAACATTCGTCTTCGTCAGGCTGATGGCTAGTCCGAACTCCTTGCATGCGTGGGAAAGGCAAGTGACTAGCTGCTGGAGTCCCTCTTCGGAGTGTGATGTCAAAGCTGCGTCGTCGGCGAAGAGCATCTCACGGATGAGCACCTCTTTGACTTTGGTCTTGGCTCGTAGACGGGCCAGGTTGTAGAGCTTGCCATCGGATCTGGTGTGAATGAAGACACCCTCGCTGCAGTCCTTAAAGGCGTATTGGAGGAGCATGGAGAAGAAGATTCCGAACAGCGTAGGCGCGAGGACGCAGCCCTGCTTTACTCCGCTGCTGACTGGGAAGGCCTCAGAGGTTGCGCCGTTGTAGGACACCGTGCTGTGCATGTTGTCGTGAAAGGACATGACCACAGCAAGCAGATGTGGTGGACAGCCAATCTTCCGTAGCAAGCTGAAGAGTCCGCTTCGACTGACCAGATCAAACGCCTTCGTGAGGTCGATAAAGGCGAGGTAGAGTGGTTTATGCTGCTCGTGACACTTCTCCTGCAGCTGGCGTAGGGAGAAGATCATGTCCACTGTTGATCGGCCAGCTCTGAAGCCACACTGGGACTCTGGGTAGACGCGGGAAGCAAGGGTCTGCAGGCGGGCAAGAGCGACCCGGGCGAATACTTTGCCGACGACGCTGAGGAGAGAGATGCCCCGGTAGTTGTTGCAGTCACTGCGGTCTCCTTTGTTCTTGTACATGGTGATAATGTTGGCGTCTCTCATATCCTGGGGGATGTAACCCTCCTTCCAGCAGAGACAGAGTAGATGGTGGAGCGGCTGTAGCAGGACTGGTTTCCCGCTCTTTAGGATTTCTGGAGGGATTCCGTCGCTTCCTGGTGCTTTCCCACAAGCAAGGCGGTCGATGGCTTTGCCGAGCTCTGCCGCAGTAGGTGGGGTGTCTAGCTCCTCCATGACTGGTAGGTCTGGGATGGCTTTAAGAGCAGTGTCTGTTACGGTGTTCTTCGTTGCGTACAGCTCGAGGTAGTGCTCGGTCCACCGCCGCATTTGCTGTTCCTGGTCAGTGATGACCTCACCTGTCTTGGACTTAAGGGGGGCGATCTTGGAGGGGATTGGGCCTGTTGCCTTCTTGATACCCTCATACATTCCTCTGTAGATGTCCTATGTGCTAGTTAAAAGAGTTCTTACAAATTATCTCAAGTCATCTCAATTGTAAGACATAGATATTGCTATCATTTCAAATATGAGGAAACTGAGGCACACAGAGATTACAAAATCCTCCAAGATCACTAGCTTCTAATCGGGTGAGCCCATATTTCTTTCCACATTGTCATCTCTTACCGAGTAAGAAAAACACATCAGAAGTTATACAACTGGTAGACCTAGTGTTTGCCTGAATTTGCAGGGCTTTGGCTGTGGTTCACATGGAGTTCTTAATAAACGGGACGATGCCCACTGTGGTTTGTCATGCACAAACAGGGCAGATGGCAATATACAATGAGAAAACAAGCAGCAATATAATGATTGATTGGTACCTCATTTTTCCCTTGCAAGCAGTCTCTTGAATTTCAACTTGCCCTGCTACAAAATCAAGTGGTTTCTTAGATGCCTAAAATCAGGTTGTAAATTCAACCAGCAACTCAACACTTGCATCCAATTATTAGTTCTGAACTTTCTTCCTGGATCACCTGTACAAAAACTGTAATATCCAGTTCATAACTCTGCTGACTAGTGGGATTCCAATGTGTCTGTAATGTCACTTGCATTGTACATTTGTGAAAGGACATTACTGGTCAAGAGAACATTGGGAGTGACAGTATCACTGAACATTTATTGAATGTCCAATACTGAAGATATAAAAATGGGACATAATCGCTCTCTTCAAGGAGCTCACAATTTAATAGAAAATAATAACTACAATACAACCTAAGTACAGCAGAAGTGTGCTTTTTAAATATGTCAGAAGGCTGGCTGCTGAAGGTTAGTCCTCAAAAACGCATTTTTCTAAACCTGTGGAGAACTATTTCTTGGGGAACTGATGACTAACTTTATGAAATGTATATGTTTACACTTTTTGAAGTAAATATTTAATATTAGTCTCAAGGAACTGAAGCATCTTTGTTCACAGGAGAAAAAAACATTCTCTCGACCATGATAATCATGAGTGTCTATAGTTATATACATCATATATATTGTATACATATGTACATATATAGAATATGTGTATTCCTTATATATAACATTGTATATACACTCCAATAATAAAAGTATATGTAACATAAGAATTCACATGACGCACCCTGTAGAAGCCTCAATCATGCTGCAGCCACCTGCAGGAATGGAGTCATTTCTGTAGAAGGCACCCAACTACCTCTGTACCCAACTGTTAATTTAGAAACTGGTTGAACAAGAGCCAAGAGAGGGCAACAGAAAAATCTGAATGGGGAAAAAAGTGCTACCAAGGAACGAGACCTTGGCAACATATGTCATAAAGATCATGTCCCTAGAATCCACAGTCTTAGTTAGGCCCAGGTAACCCTCCTTCCTGCCCATACTACTACCATAGGCAAGAATTAATCCCAGGCCAGCTCTCCTTTACTACTTTGTTCACATCAAGTCCACCTCCACCATCTTTTGTTGGCATTTGTTTGGGAAATGCAAAGTAACAAAATTTTAATATTAGTTCAAGAAAAAGATAATTAAGGAAATAGAGCTCCATAAAGTTAGAGACCAAACTGCATTTTATTATTCCTTTGAGTGTGTGCTACCTGTATAAATACAGCACATGGAAAATAATTAAAATTACATTTAGGACTTTCTAGCAAAAAAATTTCTTTAAGAAAACCAGCCAACACCTTGCCCTTTGAAGATTTCCTGTCCGTATAACACTTTGAATGTAATAAAGCAATGTCATTACTAATTCTTTGAGTGCATTCTTTCATTTTATAAAACTGTCTCCAGAAAAACAATCGGGAATTTTTTATTAACATTTTAAAGACTCTCAAGTCCTATATATGTATTACTTTTGTAAGCTACTTTTGGGCTTTCTTACGAGGGCTTGCAAACAAGCACTTTGTGTCAGGAGCTTCTGACACTATGCTGGCTTTGCGTAATTATTTACACTGTTAACTGTATTTTGACGGTATTTTATTTAAAAAGAGTGGAAACAGAAAAGTGAAAATACTGGCAGTTGTTAAGCTGTTAACAGTAAAGAGCATATACTTTCTAAACTTAATAAAATTAACACTAGAATGGAAATCAATGTGCATGCTGAAAGATGTGAAACTTTTCACATCATTTGGACACTGATTGGACTTAAGCTGGTTGACTGTAATGCTCAGATGTGTTGGAAAAGAAATAAATTAAAGAATACCTATGATGAATTAAGAACATGTCATCTAAGATATTTTATATTTTCTTTAAATCTAGGAATGGAGTAAACATACCAGAGTTTGAGTTGTTTAACTCATATCCTTCTGCAGGACAGCATTATCTGTGGAAGCAGGGTATGGGCTGTACTCCTCAACCAGCTCAAACATCACCATCTCTGACAACCTGTTCTCTACTCCTCGGACAATATGCATAATTCCCTGTTGGCTCCTTTACCCTTTACATTCTACATACACACAAAATTATCTTTTGGCATCTTTGTCACTACACTGTGAGCCCCTCAAAGATAGATACTGTCTCATTGTTCTTCCCATCAGATGATCAATAAATGTTTGATGAAGCACTTCATGTGACAGAAAATGCAAGGGCATGATTTTTTTCTAAACTTGCCACTTTCTCCATTAAAAAAGGAGAAGTTCTTCTTCTATATGGACTCGATCCTGTGCAGTCCTGAGGGAAAAGTATGTGGTTAAATCAGCATCCCATATGTTGAATTAAAATAGGCAAGTTAAAATTACTTTTAATTAACAGAAAATAAGATAAGCTCAAATATGTAAAAAGAAGATAAAGGAATTGAGTTTTAGGCATGGGAGTTAACAGCTATAAAACCCAAAAGGTGACTTAACAGTTCAGGAACTACCATATGGCTCCTTATAGGAATCCTTCTAATGTTTGAAAAAGTAACCCCAGGATAAATGTAGATTCTTTTTTAAAAAAATAATTTATTTATTTGTTTGTTTTATTTTTAGAGAGAGGGGAAAGGAGAAAGAAAGGGAGAGAAATATCACTGTGTGGTTGCCTCTCATTCGCGCCCCCAACTGGGGACCTGACATGCAACCTAGTCACTTGGTTCGTAGGCTGATGCTCAATCCACTGAGCCATAGCAGCCAAGGCTTTAAATGTAGATTCTTAAATCTAAAAGAAAGTAAGTAGAAATTTTTCATTTGAGTTGAATTCCTATAGTTAAAGAAAAATAAGTCTTAGACGTTGGGCTTAGAAAATTCCAAATCACGGTGAAGAACAGACATCAATTCTCAGCTCCACTGAGGAATATATGATTTTACTAATGGGAGAACTGATGTGCTGATACATCTGATAGGGGGTTAATATCCAAATTTATAAAGAACTTACAAAACTCAACACCAAGAAAACAAATAACCCAATTAAAAAATGAGCAAAGGACCCAAATAGACACTTCTCCAAAGAAAACATACAGGTGGCCAACAGACATATGAAACGATGCTTCAACATCACTAATCATCAGAGAAATGCAAATTAAAACCACAATGAAATATCATCTCATAGCTGTCAGAATTGCTATCATCAATAACTCAACAAACAACAAGTGCTGATGAGGAATGCAGATTCATGCAGGCACTGTGGAGAGCATTATGGAGATACCTCAAAAAATTAAAAATGGATCTGTCTTTTGACGCAGAGATCCCACTTCTGGAAATATATCTGTAGGAACCCAAAACACTAATTGAAAAGAACATAAGCACTCCTATGTTCATTGCAGCATTATTTACAATTGCCAAGATAAGGAAGCAGCCCAAGTGTCCATCAGTAGATGAGTGGGTAAAACAACTATGGGACATTTACACAATAGAATACTACTCAGCTGTAAAAAAGAAGAAAGTTTTACCCTTTCGACAGTATGGAGGGGCCTGGAGAACATTATGCTAAGTGAAATATGCCAGTCAGAGCAAGAAAAATACCATATGATTTCACTCATAAATGGAATCTAATGAACAAACTGAACTAATAAGCAAATAGACTCACAGATATAGAGCAGGATGACAGGTAAGCAGGGGGCAGGGCATTAGAGGTCGGAAGTGCTGAGCAAATAGGTAAAAGGACTCATGGGCATGGACAACAATGTGGTGATTGTGGGAGACAGGGATATAAAAGGACTAACTGGTCATGGAAAAATAATAATAAAAAATAAAATAACACTTTAAAAATAAAATAAAATAAAAATGAAAGGGAACCAAATAGAGATGTAACTGCCCACACTGTATTTTAGACTACCTTTCTTCGTGGTAGAAGGGAAATCTTGCTAACACGCTAAGATCTTTGAACAGTATCCTGGGTTTTTTCTTTCCCACCTCATCCCTCTACCATTGTAGGTATCCAATTTCACTGTATTCAGTATTTTTCTTCCTCTTTTTATTTTTACAAAAATAAGAAGATATATACATAGATATGTTTTTATTCCTCAGTTCCTTCTTGCACAAAATAATTTATACACTCTTTTTAATTCACTTTTTTTCCACTTAACAATATAGCCTGGAAATCACTCAATATCAATTATTATAGATATTTTTAAACAGCTATATATCCTGAGTTTTTAAAGAAGGAAAGTAAATAGCTTTTTTTTCAGTGTCTTTTATAAATTTCAATATTAATTCTTTAAAAATAACAATGGTAAAAAATGAACCATTCCGTGTATTTGACTAATTGAAGTTAAGATATAATTGCATGTATGGCACATAAAAATCACCATATTCAAATCAATAACATTCAGTAGGATTCAATTAACATAATTTAATTTTTCTTGGAATTCCCAATATAGTAAGTATCCAAAATACAAAAATAATTCAAGATGAATTATTATCGTATAGTGTTTTGAAAAAATATTGAATTCTCAAAGCATTGTGGAAAGAATGGCTTTTTAAAAATCATTCCAATCTGATACTAAGATATAGAAAAAACAGAGAATATACGACCTTGCAACTTTAATAAAATCTTTTTATACCTTAGAAAAATACAGCTTAAAAATGATACCAACTTTATTACTAAAAAGTCAGCAAGAGTTATACAATTATTTAAAAATTAATATTGTAAAATATAACCTTTACAACTTCTACTTTATATTGTCCATTAATCTGGACAATAGAACATGAAAAAACACATACTAAAAAAGTTTAATATATAGTATTTCAACATAGAAAATGCAAGGTAAACCATCTGGAATGTGAAAAAAGCAGAACTTTAAAACTTTTGGAACAAACTATAGAAAATATCTTAATGATCTCAGGGCAAGGAAAGATTTCTTAAATAAGAACAAAAAAGCATAAACCACAAAGAAAAGACTGATAAATTTTACTACATTAAAGCTTAAAAATTTGGCATAATAAAAACCAAAATGAGCAAAGGGAAAAACATGTTAAGGAATGGGAGAAGATATTTTCAACATATATAACTAATAGTTGACAAAGGGTTAGTATCCAGAATAAAGAATACCTAAAAATCAGTAAGAAAAAGACAATTTGATTTAGAAATGGGCAAATCACAGAAGGATACAGGTAGTCACAGAAGAAGAAATTAATAAACATATGAAAGGATGCTCAAATTCACCATGGAATTTACTGTGGAAATGTAACCACAATAAGATAGCTCTCACCCATCAGATCTGCAAAATTAGAGGGAAAATACCTAGTGTTGGTGAGGATGCAGACCAAAAGACACTTAAATTGCTGGAAGGAACATAAACTGATATAATAACTTTAGAGAATCATTCAACAATATTGTCTTTCAACCTTTTTTGATACATATATGTAGTTGAAACAAAATTTTCACAAAATCTTATCCTTACTACATGAGATGCTTAGTACTATCTTCTTTCCTATTTTTTCTATTTTATTCTATTGTATTCTACCCTGCTCTATCTTATCTTTCTCTATTTCATTTTTAAAAGAAAATGCTTGTCTCAGTCCACTAAAATAATTTCACAATCACTAATAATTCATGCCTTATAGTTTGGGAAACAATGGTCTAGATAAACTCTAGAGTATATACATAATTTTTTGCAAAAACAAAACAGAACAATAACAACAACAATTTTTAAAAACTTATTGCTCTGGCTGGTGTGGCTCCGTGGAGTGAGTGCCTGCCTGCGAATGGAAGGTCACTGGTTCAATTCCCAGTAAGAGCATGTGCCTGGTTTGTGGGCCAGGTCCCCAGTTGGGGTGTGAGAGAGACAACCAATCAGTGTGCCTCACACATCGATGTTTATCTCCCTCTCTATCTCCCTCCCTTCTTCACTCTCTAAAAATAAGTAAAATCTTAAAAATAAATGAATAAATAAAAAACTAGAAATAGCAAGTGTAAACCGTGGCATATGCATACCACACAGCAATTAAATAAATGATTTAGAATCAATACAGATAAATTTTCAAAAAATTTTGACCAAAATCAGTAAGTTACAGAATGATACATATTTGATAAAGTTTAAAAACATTCATATAATAGTATTTTAATGTGTCGTGGATATACTGATACATATATGACAGGACCGTAATGAGTATTTTTTTCATAGGGAAGTTTTGATGCAGGTATTGCCTGAAATAAAATTGGCATGTAATTCTATCAATGAATTGGTATGATTTGGCTTTTTTATCTGACAAGACTGTTTTCAAATTGCTAAGCTTAAATTAATCACCTGAGCATGGGTGAATAACCCAATGTTAAGGAAAACAACATCTTAGAATCAGAATGCCACCATTTTAATATTGCCTTTACCATAGACACAGGAATTCAATATAGGTTTGATAATGACAACTAACAATCCACAATTTCTTTCTCCATCTGTAAAATAAAATTTTATCAATACCATAGGAAGATAGTAATAAAATATCATAGACAAAGTATTGTACCTTAAATGCCATAATAGAGTAATCCAAAATAGAGAAAAGCTTACTATTAGTGTATTAGAAGAGCAAAAATGTTTTTTACTTCTGATTTAAATCTATTCACAAATTTTCCCCTTTTCTGCACAGGAGCGCAATGTTTCTTATAGACACAGTAGAAGTTAGCATTTGTATTGGGAAAACATTCTTCATATTGATAGTGTCACAGCATAAGATCACCCCACATTATACATCCTATATGTTACTTTATTGGTTTTTGCCGTATGTGAGTTTTGGGATATATAACTTGGCTCATGAGTTAATTACTCATATAAAAAAAAAAATGCCTGTGCTTTGCAAAATAGTTTCTTATGCATTTCCTCATTTTGTTTAAATATAATTTTAAAACTATGTTATTAGAATCTTACTGTACTGATATTTGCATTGCAATATAAAAAGTGGAAGAGGCCCTGGCCAGGTAGCTAAGTTGGTTATCATCCTGATAACCAAGATTGCCAGTTCCAATCCCTAGTCAGGGCACATACATAAATAAGTGAGACAATAAATCAACATCTCTCTTCCTCTCTCTCAAAAAATCAATTTCATGGAGCAAAAGATTGATGTCTCTCTGTCAAAAAATCAATAAAAGGAAAGAAAAAAAACCAAATACACATCAACTAAGATAATTTTTTGCATGACATTTCTTATTTTGGTTGTTTTCCTAAATGTGTATAATTCAATAACTTTCCAAATTAACCCTGGTTAGGACAGGTAACTTCTTGTTTTACATACTGTATTTTGAGAGTTTCCCTACACTATTAATGACTACACAGTTGGGTACTAGTGGACAAAAAGACAGTCTTTTGATGACTGAACTTGATAAATACATACATTCTGAATCCTCTCAAAGAACAGGTCAAATAATTCATTTCCCTGTACAAAGCATATAATAGGCAGTCCCACATATTATTGTAGGTAAAGCAATCATTGTTAACCAGTGTGTCTGCCAATATGACATGCCATTATTACTTGGCAATACTTCTGACATAAATAATAAATTAAGCTGATTATAGTACATACATTCATTTGCCTAATTCATCAACAAATATTGATTTAGTGCCTGCAGTAGGCAATGAACCTTAAGTAAATGCACAAAAGAAAAAAACACAATCATGTGGAGCAAAAGGATACCTTGCTCCTATGTTCTTACATCAATATTATCTCACCCAATGGTACTCATGGGCCTTTAGAGCTAATAAACTAGTGAGCAAAGCATTTTTCAAGTAAATTGATATTTTGCAATTAATCAAAAGCTTCTAAATGGTGATTACTGTTCTCTGTGGTTCAAGAAGAAAAAGTGAAAAAAAAAAGTAATTTCTGCACCTAAAGCCCAGTGTCATGTATTTTGTTAATTTAACTTAATAATAAGCATAAACTCCAAAGCTAAGCTTGAGAAACATAATATATATAAGTTTTCTTGCAATATAGAATTAAATGCTTTTAACAAATTCTCCCTTCTAGACAACACAGTTGGTGATGCTTTTATAACCAAAGAAACAGGACATTAAAGAAAACCTGTATCTTTTAGGACACCAGTTCAGTTTACATATCAGTGTGTTAATGGCTCCAGACCAAGTAAATGTCAGTGAGATAATAACGGTTCCTACCTATATGCTTAGCTGAGTCATTAAATGTATGTCATCTGTAAGTTATAAATAATATAAATATAATATAAAATAATAAAACATGATCCCAATTGTTACGTGCAAAAAAAGATGATAGCTATAAATTAGTTCCACTTGAATGAGATGTAAATCAATGACAAATAATAGTAAGATACCTACACAACTGCTAACTAAAGCAGGACAATTACAAACAAGATGGACAAAACTAAAACACTCCAAGCACAATTAAAACTAAAGCACAACCTCTGAGGAAATGATATTACTATGTTTATGATAAACAGCAAACTGACTTTTAGAACACAGAAACATAGTTTCTATATTAAATTTTTTATTTTTTGAAAAAAGTTTCCAAATTTCACCAAGAGTAATGAAACAGATCTTCAGTCCAAAGCAAAACTGTATTTGATTGGAAAGGATTACTGAGCTTCTCAGTAATCTGAACCACACATAGAAAGTGTCACTTTCAAATATGAAAAATAATCAACATAAACTATACAAATTGTTTAGATTGTTAAGACTAGCTAAAATGAAATGGTTCTTAAGACATCTCTAAATCCATTTGAAATTTAGGTCCTTATAGATCTAATACCAAACAAACAAACAAAAAAAATCCTAACATGCCCATTAAATAGAATCATAACTATAAAGATCTTTGCCCTACAACATATTTGTTCAGCATGGTAGGCCCTCTTGACATTGGCACATTTTCATTTGGGATTCATTTTGTTCAGTATCATATATACAATCAACATAATACAGAACATGTTATAATGTGGTTACAATTTATTATCTACTCATATACTATTACTCATTGGTATTTTTTAGCTCAAATTGTCTTCCATGAGATATATACAAACTCAGGTTAGATTAGCAAAACTGAAGACATAGAAAAGACATATTATCTAACACACTCTGATGTCAGATTAATGCTGAAAAAACCTACTATGCCTTAAACTTCATAAAGACTTTCACGTTAAAATGGAATCACCATGTGAACTAGACACATTTTTTTTTCTGGATAATGAAAGCAAGAGATCACATCAGCCTTCCATTGAAGGACACTATGACTATCCTTTTCAAAGTGGTAAGCTACCTCCTTTGAAGTAAATATTCTCATGTATCCCTGTGCTTTTGGCCTTAAACAGCAGTCCTAGATGTTGCTCTACAACACCGATCATTCAATTCTTGGTCTCAAATCTCTCTAGCCTAGTCAATTTTGATTTATATTCAACTCCAGTAAACCTCAACAGTAGTGGTATCTTGGGGGCATTTTAATTTCAGTTTTTCCAAGTGATAAAACAAAAATTAAATATGGCAATCTCCTGAAGGCATAAGCAAATCCCATGGGTACCTACATTTATAGTTCTATATTAATAGTTTTTGATACTTAAACATAGTGTTTATAATCTACTTAAGTACAAGACCTCAAGGGACACACACCTCGCTTTCTAAAATCGTTTCTCTTCATCAACCTCTTTCTCTAAGCATCCTTTAATTATGGATAGAAATTTGGTTAGTTTTGTTTGGTTCATTCAAAAGTCTTGGGCCCTGGCTGCTGTGGCTCAGTGGATTGAGCATCAGCCTGCGAGCCAAGTGTCGCTGGTTCGATTCCCAGGCAGGGCACAGGAATAGGTTGCACGTCAGGTTCCCAGTTGGGGGCGCGAGTGAGAGGCAACCACACAGTGATGTTTCTCTCCCTCTCTTTCTCCTTTCCCCTCTCTCTACAAATAAATAAACAAAGAAACAAACAAAAAATTTTTTTTAAAGTTTCCTTTAAAAAAAAAGTCTCTAAGAGCAATAATTTAATACCTTAAAGCATCACATCACACCAGGTGAATCTTCAATACATTTTCAAATAAAGTAAATCAGTAACCACTCTTAGGAAACAACTTCACAAGTCATACACAGTCAGAAGGACATTAAGAAGCAATTGCAAAGCATAGTAAAATGTAAAAATATATATACAATTTTTCTCAACACATCTGCAGTATTTCTTTGGCTAGCCTCTTCCACATAAGAGTGCAGTCTCTTAATCTGATGTGCTGAGTTAAACTGTAAAATCCTGAATAACTTGAATTCAATTTAGAAAAGTATTTTTTTACCTATATATTATAAAAGATGATGACATTTGCTACAATGGTCATGCTATGTGCCCCCCTGAAAGACATAGTAAAGAATGGCAAGGAACATTCTCTCCCAGAAAGACATTTTATTCTAAAAGCCAGTTTTCTGTCATAAATATCACCTTCACTTTATCCTTCAGACTCACAATAACCATGCTGTTTAAAATTGCAACACATATGTGCACTGCCAGTCCGCTTTCTCTGATCTCTTCATTTTTTCATAAGTTATAATTTTCTAACATTAAAATTGTTTATTATTAATCATTCTTTGCTAGAATGTAAGCTACAGAAAAAAAAATTTTGTCTATTTTGTTCACTGACATATCCTAAACACCTAGCCAGGATCTGACACAAAGCAGTCACTCAATAAATGTTAGTTAAGTGAATGAATGAAGGAAGGAAGGAATCCAAGTTGAGAGTCCAATGCAAAGTATTTCTAGAGTCAGTTAGATTTCAATTTCATTTATACAATTAACAAATATCTACTAAGATCTGATTATGGGCGAAACAGATTATACACATACAAAAATATATCAGATGCCAAGTAGAGCAGGGTAAGAGGTTGAAGAACAAGAACAGTGGCTAATTTAGAGTGGTAACCACCTCCCTAAAATGATGGCAACTGTTTTGAGACTTGAATGAAGTTGTATGCCATGCAAATTTGGGTGGAGGGGGAAAGTAAGCTTTTAACATGGACAAAATAGCGAATGCTTAGGCCCTAGGGTTGAAGAGGCCCATAAGAACAGTCAGGCCTGCATGGTGGGTGTGGGGTGTGTAATAACATATTCCAATTGATAGCATGTATATACTACCGAGTGCCCTAGAAAATACAATAGAAATACATTCCACCTAGAGTATTCAGATTCTCTGATAGTAAGCACTTCTTCTATTCCAGATCCCAAATGTCTGTATCATCACATCATATAAGATTACAAGGCACACAGGAATGACATTGTTAAAAATGTTCCAAGCAGCCCTAGGAGTCAGGAAACTGACTTAAGCACCATCGGCCAGGAAGGTGTGAAAACCATGCAGATAGTATTAGAAGGGTGCAAAGCCACATTAGTGACGGTCACTTCCTAGTCTGGGAGAGAGCTTTCTAGGCACTGTTTGTGAACTTCACTGCTTTCATTCAGGTCGGACAGAGATTAAGCAGCCAAGGGCGATACCAGTCAGCCCTAGGACTTCCAAGCTATTAACAGTCCTGGACTAGACCCGTTCCAACATTTTATGTAATTTCCCAAAGAACAAACGCAAAAAAGTTCACTCTGACCTCACTCGCCTTCCAACACAAGCAGGAAGTTCTTTCTTGGCCATGAGGAGCAGTTGGTAAATTATCAGCATCTGAAAATCTCTATTTCCGAGTCTGAGCCGAGAACAATAATCTACAGGCTTAAAATAAAGTTTTAAAACGATTTCTCCCCATCCCTTCCACATCAGTTTCAAAAACAGCTTTTGCCTAGCTTGGTCAAACTTTCTGCATTACCCTCGAAATCAGGACCAAATGTCGAAGGCATAATGAGTTGGCCTGCTCGGAGCCAGGGCTAGATGAACAGATTCACAGGACAGGGGCCCGGGGGCGAAGCCACATCAGTAGCGTAAGCGGGGTGGCGCGTGGGGAAGAAAGAGAAACTCCGAGGCAGAAGCCTCACCCGGAGCTCCGGACGCCCTCGCGCCCAGCTGGCCCAGAGCAGCCGGGCACTTGCCCTGGGGGGCCTCAAACGCAGCCCTAAACTGGGCACACAACTTGGGCGGGTGCCCAATCCCAGAGCGGCGCGCCCAGCGATGCCGGAGAGGGCTGCGCACGCGCGGCGACGCCACGGCCCCAGCCTTGGTGACACTGTAGCCCCAGAGGCCCGCGCCTAGGCCCCGCCAGCCAGCGCAGCTGCGGTGCGCAGGGACGGCTCGGCCCGCGGTTCCAGGAAGGCTGTGGACCTCCGGGCTGCTTCCCAAGGGCTGCATCGTCCCGGAATTTTGGCAGCAGGGGCGCAGGAAGGCGGCCCGCTCCGCGGTGTTTGAGATTGGCCCGCTTCAAACCCGGCGCCCCTCCTGACTCTCTGTGCGGTCCCCTGCTCCTACCTCAGCACAGGCCCAGGCCGCATCCGCTCCGCCTCCTGTGTTGCCGTTACTGCGCGGTCAGGACTGGCGCTGCGACGGTTTGGCGCCTCCCCTTGAAGCGGCTCGGCTTCGGCGGGATGCTCTCCAGGGCTTGGCTGACCAAGGAGGGGAAAGGTGGGAAGCGCACTAGAGGAGGGGGGCTGGCGATGGCGCCTCGCCCCTCCTCGCCTGCCTAGCCGCCCACCGCCGCCCCCGCTCATTCCTCGCCAACCACCACTCCTCTGGAGCGGCCCCCTAGGACTGGACACCACCTGCCCCCCTGGGTCACATCTGTCGTTTCATCGTCAATGCCCATGTGGGACACCCCTAGCATTTTCCGTGGTTCTGGTCTGCAAAATCTTGGGAATTTGGAGAGGCCTGACTTAAGGGTGAGGCACGTGTGATGCTGTGGGCAACGTTTTCTACAGTCCCTCTGTCCCAGCTTTCCTAGAGATGGTAGGTACCCCAGTAGGCATCTCAGATCGATTTTTCAACAGTTTCCCCCTTGCTTTCACCTCACTAATGTGGGGCTGAAGTCCTGTACTCTTCTAGTACAAATGCTGAAATAACGAATGATGTGTGCTGAGGAGGTGACCTGAGTTACTTTGGGATCAAGATCTGGAGCCATACTCTCCCTTTAGTAATTCGCAATCATTTCCTGTACCACACTACAGTTCTGTTGGCCTTAGTAGATTTTAGTAAATTGTACTGCAGCTTTATAATGTTCAATAATTTCTGCCACATTACTACACTTAACCTTGACCTGAGTGGATTTTGATAAAATGTTCCAAGCCAATACTAGCTGGTTCTATCAAGGAAGGTGGTGGCTTACATGACATATAATGGCTTTTAAAAGAGGACACAGGTTCAGCACTTAAATTGATTTGCCAAAAGTAGCACAGCCAGATAGAATAACTGAGATTTCAACCCAGAGTGACCATGTCAGTCTTTTGTTTGGTCTGACTTCTGTCATTTCATTGAAAAATGACATTTCATTGGAAAAATTCCAGAATGTCTAGCTGCCCTTATTGCAGCTGCTTTAGGTGGAATTTATGCCTATTATCAGAGTGTAGTCCACTGAGCTCCAGAAGGAGACTTGCAGTTATTTGATTCTATGGAATATAAGTAGGGCAGAAGTTCACATGCATGGCATTGCCTAAGACAAACTTTTTCCTTGAAACAATCAGTTACTTTTTGGCCTTTAAATATAAACTCTGACATCACCATAACTAAAAGGAAAGCTTGGAGTTTTGATTTTAAAAAGAATAATTAGAGGGATTCCTTCAATAGTAATTACCTAAGGGACAGGATGGCCAGACTAAGAAAAGCAGTCAGATGAGTAGGAGTTATCACTCAACATACCTTCCTTGTACTTGGGATGTTTATATCTCATGAGATTGTGAAGTACTTGAGAGCACAGATCATGCCTTGTTAATTTCTGTACCACAAAGTATGTAATAAATGTTTGTGATACCAAATTACATTCGTTACATGCCTTTAGTTCCTCAAATATGCTTCCACGCTACATTTAGAAAACGTAATATAAATGCAAGTCCACTGTCTGCTCTCCTTTTAGATGGTTTGTGCCAGTAATCCTGGCCTGATTGCCTGGATAAACTGACATTTTAGGAGTGCTTGATATCAAATCCAAAAATGCTTGAGTTCACCTTTTCTTATAACCTAATCAGCTTTCTCCTTCCTCCTTTCCTTTATGGCAGAGCCATATAACACTGGGTCTGCATTAAAAATCTACTGACTAGACTTCAGGCCAAGATGCAGGTGTAGAAAGACATCCTGCATCTCCCTCCACAACTAAGAAGGAATACAACTACCTCAAGTCTAGAAACAACCAGAAGTTCCAGAAAATCAAACTGCATGGAAGTCCAGTAAAAAAAGATATAAAGAAGAAATACTCATCCAGACAGGTAGGAAGGGCAGAGCTGGGTTGGAGAGGATGTGGTGTGGTGGTGGCAACAGTGGTGGCAGCAGCAGGCCAGCAGAAAGCGCAGTCACATGTTTTAAAAAGTCAGGAGGGACTTTCCCAGCTCCTCACCGGATCTCGCAGCCCACAATCCCAGCACCGGGGAAAATCAAGCTTCATTGCCTCTGACTGTACAAACCAGTGCGAGTTGGAGTGGAGGCAGAAACTGCCAGTCTAAGCAGAGTCCACTTGTTTAAAGGGCCCCCATGGTCCTAGAACATCCACAGACCCACCCACTCTGGGAACGACAGCCAGGGCAGCACCTAGAGGGGCGCCAGTCCGGTGCGGAAGTGGGAGAGGTGCCTGGAAAAGGGGCGAGTGCTGGGCAGGTGGCATTGTTCCCTCTCGGACGTCTCCCCCACATACGGCGCCACAACGTAGTGAAAGAGGTCACCCTGTACTGATGAATCCCTAAGGCTCCACCCCTTACAATGTAACAAGAGCTACAGCTCTACCTGGGACAAGGTGGCAAACAAACACAGGAGCCTGTCAGAATGAGGAGACAGAGAAGAATGGCCCAAAAGGGGAAATGAATCAAAGTTCCAGTGGGAGAACTAAGCCATGAGGAGGTAGCCAACCTAACAGATGAGGAGATAGACAACCTAACAGATGCAGAATTCTAAACACTGGTGATAAAGATGCTCACAGGCTTGACAGATATGCTTGAGTATGGCAAACGCATAAGAGAAGTGAAGACTATGCTAAGTGAAATGAAGGAAAATCCACTCAAAACCAATGGTGAAGAGAAGGAAACCAGAGTTTAAATCAATGATTTGGAACATAAAGAAGAAAAAAACAACCAGTGCAGAATGAGGAAGCAAGAATTGAAAAAAATGAGGAAAACTTCCCAAATTTTGTGAAGGAGATGGACATACAGGTCTGGGAAGCCCGGAGGGTCCGGGGCGAGCTGGACCCAGAGGGCACCACACCAGGACGCATCATGACTGAGATGGCAAAGGTGAAAGATAAAGAGAGAGTTCTGGGGGCAGCAAGAGAGAGGCAGAGAGTTGCCTATAGGGGATGTCTATAGGACTGTCAGCTGATTTCTCAGAGGACACTTTGCAGGCAGGAAGGGACTGGCAAGAAGTATTGAATGTGATGAAAAGCAACCTACAACCAAGATTACTCTATCCAGCAAAGCTATCATTTGGAATGGAAGGGCAGATGAAGTACTTCCCAGACAAGGTGAGGCTAAAAAGTTTATCATCACCAAGCCATTATTATATGAAATGTCAAAGGGACTTAAGAAAAAGATCAATATTATGAACATTAAAATGACAACAAACTCACAACTATCAACAACTGAATCTGAAAAATAAAAACAAAATCCAACTAAGCAAACCAGAATAGGAACAGAATCATAGGTATGGGGATCATTTGGAGGGTTATCAACTGGGAAGGGGGAGGGGGAGAAATAGGGAAATGGTGCAAGGACTAAGAAGCATAATTGGTTGGTACAAAATAGACAGGGGAATGTTAAGAATAGTATAGGAAAGGGTGAAGTCAAAGAACTTATATGCACGACCCATGGACATGAACTAAGTGGGGGCGGGGGGGTTGCTGGAGGGAGGAGGGGTACTAGGCAGAGGGGAGCAAAGGGGAAAAAATTGGAACTACTGTAACAACATAATCAATAAAATACATTTTAAAAAATCTAATGACTTACCTTTCTGTTCAGGAAAGCTTTCTCATTACCTCAGAATTTAAAGTCATCATTAAACAAGTTTAGAGTTGATTCATTAAACTGGAATTATTTCTAATTCAAGAGAAGGAAAACTCTGACCCCAAAAAACCTCCACTGCCTTGCGGCATACCTCTTCAGGGGAAAGGCTAAGGGAGTAAACCCCGACAGAAAATCCGGAGCCGGAGTCCCTAAGGCGGTTTGACGTTGTAGTCAACACCAGCAACTCCTGCGGCGCACCTGAAGCCAAGCTGTATTGACTCCGTCTTTCCCTTGGACCCTTCAGCTGCGAAGAGAGGGGGGGTCTGCTGCATGGGCAACAGCAGACCCTCCATATCACCCTGCCCAGGCTCTGTAGCTTCAGCTTCACTGGAGAGGACACTCCAGCGTCATCGCAAGATGTCGATTCAACACGGGAGGAGACGGATACCGTGTCACTCCCGAGTTGGACTGCACAACCATTCTCGGCGGTGCAGATAGACTCTTAAGAAGCTACACCATCGTCTCTTGAGACGGACGGCTGCCGACGATTTCTAATTCAAACACTCAAGCTCTTTGCTACTTTTCCTCTTAATTGAGACTGCCTTGTATTTAAGGCATTTTAAGGGATTTGAGTCATTATTTAGAGAGCAAAATTACAGAAAACCATTTTCAAACAGAATATGACACATCATTTACAAATCAACCTACATAATAGTTCTTTCCCTGCAGCAATGATACTCATTTATAAATTTGTATTTACTTTTTAAAGACTTAATTACTTTAAAATTAAAAGATACTTTTTAAATTTTTAAATTAATTTTTAGAGAGAGAGACACACAGTGATTTCTTGTCCCAATTATTTATACATTCATTTTCTTGTATGTACCCTGACTGGGGATTGAACACACAACTTTGGCATATCGGGACAATGTTCTAACCAACTGAGTTAGCAAGCCAGTGCTAAAATAGATACTTTTTAAAGGTCCTGAGATTATTCCTAAATGATGAAAAATAATGACATATTGTAGTGTAGACTTTCTATGATTTCTGGCACTGACACATATTGTTAATGGGGAACTTAAGATATGATTACAGAGGTTCCTTTTTTTCTTTTTCTTTTTTTTTTAAGTATATTAAAAACATACTTGTCAATGATATATCTGATAAGGGGTTAATATCCAAAATTTATAAAAACACACACAACTGAACATGAAAAACAAAATCCAATTAAAAAATGGGCAAAGGACCTGAATAGGCACTTCTCAAATGAGGACATACAGAAGACCTATAGACACATGAAAGAAATACTCAACATCACTAATCATTACAGAAGTGCAAATTAAAACCACAATGAGATATCACCTCACACCTTTAAGAATGGCTATCATCAATAAATCAACAGTGCTGATGATGATCTGAAGAAAAGGGAACCCAGGAGAGAAAGAAGATGGTGGCTCAGTAGGTGGAAGCTGAACTCACTTGCCTGTGCCCAGCACAGATTTTGGGCTGACCTTCTGACAAGTGATTGGAACAATCAATGGAATCTCAGTTGACATGAATTTTCAAAGCCCAGGTGTACAGAGGATGCTTTGCACTGTCTGGTAAGAGATTTTATAAGTTGAGGGGGAAATGCCCTGTACAAGGCTCCTGCAGC
Source organism: Furipterus horrens (assembly GCF_987537825.1). Taxonomy (NCBI): domain Eukaryota; kingdom Metazoa; phylum Chordata; class Mammalia; order Chiroptera; family Furipteridae; genus Furipterus; species Furipterus horrens. The sequence goes on from NW_028327182.1 coordinate 49,753,968, forward strand.
AGAGGAGAGATCAGACAGAAGACACAGCTTAGTGCCTCCTTCTACTAGAGAGGGTCTCTGGTCCCACACAGAGAACACCCAACCCTTGAAAGGATATACAAAGTCTGGGAGACAGACTGCACACACACAATGAACAGCATGTCCATAGCTGCAATGCCAACTGGGGGAGTTCCAGAGAGAAGTTCTATTTCCTAAGGCTGTCAGAAGCACTGGCAGGCTGTGGACAGCCCTGACTGAGAGAGACTTTGCTTTTGGGGGAGGTGGAGTGCACAGAGAGCTGTCCCATGGCATGGGACTGCAGTGTGGGTGCCACATAGAGACTTTTTTAAAGGAGGATCTGACGTGTGGCAGGGCAGGGACCCGTACTTGTGCATGCAGTGGCTCTGCCAACAAATCAGAGTGAAAATGCAGTTCATTCCTAAGTCCAGCTGCACAGGAATAACAGAAAGTGACATGCCAACGGTACTGTGGGACCTGACTCAGCATGCCTGATGAGCATGGGTTGGACAGAGTAGAGAGTTCGGATCTGACTCTCCCGCAAGAGTGGCAGGCTAGGGACTGGAGGACCAGGAGCTGAGCACCAGATTTATTGCATCCAGGCAGGTCACCTCACAAGCAAGTGTGCCCAACCTCCACCTGTGGGATTGCAGGCTCTGCAGATCAGTGAGGCCAGGCTCAGGAGTCCTCTGCTCAGTGCATATCTGCAGAAAAAGAAGGAGAAGCTCTGAAAGGGCCCTTTCTGAACTATGAGCTACACTGGTTCCTTGAGCCCTGGTCCACTGAAATCAGCAGAGCAGAGAGATTAGAGACAGGTGCAACAAGAGGTGTTCAGGGCCCCACACAGCCTCTGATTTTAAACAGAGCTGCCATCAGTGCTAAGCAGGAAGGAGCTGACACTTTTATACAGATTGGCCCCTCGCAGGAAATGGACAGCTTATTCATCAGAAACTATACATTATTGGAAATAATCTGGGACAGACCAAAATGGGAGGGGGGGGGCGGGGGGAAGCAAAGAAACAATCCCACCATCTTCCCTGAAGACTGAACACTCTTGGGGATGATCCAGGAATCCACTCTCCAGATCCCACCCAAGTGCCCCATTGGACGCAGGTGGAGGTAGTAGTTGAGGTGCACTCAGGCATTCGGTGAACCACTCCGGGCCTTGTGCTGATGGAAAGCTGATAGGGCAGAAGAGGGAAAAACAGGCCTGAAGGAAACAGCCATGGACTGTGGATGCTTATAGCCATGGACAGGCTGCCTAGGGCTAGACTGGGACACCATCTGACATTATCAGGGGCAGATCCAAAATGATTAGACAGTGGCAAACACTAGACTCTGCTGAGATAAATTCCACCTTGGTCCTTTTCATTATTTGCATATTTTTTCTCCAGCATAGCTTTTTAACATTTTTTCTTTTTCTTCAACTTTGTTCCTGTTATTTCACTATTTTTTTACTTTAGTTTTATTTCAAATCTCATATTTTATTCTTCCCTTCTCTTACTCCAATTTGCCTTCTTCCTCCTTCTTATTTTTGTTTTAAATTTTATTTTTTCTCTTTCTACACTTTGTTTCCATCCCACACTCTTACTATCTCTCCTCCATCCAGCCTCCCAAAACCATTTTCCTGTCATTAGTCATCTCACACCCTTTCCCCCTTTCTTATAATGTCCTTATTCTATCTCCACCTCTATTAATTTTTGCTCATTTGCTATTGATATGGTGGTTGTTATTGCATTTCTTCAACTTTATTCTTAATATTCACTTTTTTTTTTATTTTAAATCTCAAATTTTATGGTTCCCCTCTCTCACTCAATTTTGCCTTCCTTCTGCCCTTTCTTTTTTCCATTTCAAATTTTATTTTTCCCCTCTCTTACCCTTGTTTTTACTCCTTAGTCTTCTTATTTCTTCTCTATCTTCTCAAGATCACTTTCCTTTCATTTAGACACCTCATAATCATTTTTTAACTTTTTATTCTCTTTCCACCTTTATTAATCTTTGCTCATTTGTCATTGGTATTGCTTGGGGGTTGTTTTCCTTCAACTTTGTTCCTATTTTATTACTGTTTTTTATTTTTTTATTTCATATTATACTCATATTTTCTTACTCCATTTTGCTGTCTTCCCTCTCCTTTTTTATTTATGTTGTTAATTTTATTTTCTTTATTTCTACACCTTCTTTCTATTCCCTACTATTATTTCTCCTCCTTCTATGCTCTCAAAATAATTTTTATTTTTTTTAGTCATCTTATATTCATTTTTCCTTTCTTTTAATAGTCTTAATATCTTTCTGCCTTTATTAATATTTGCTCATTCACTGTTGATCATGTGATTATGGTTGGAGGGTATTTTTGCAGGTGGGGGTTGTGTTTCCTGAGTTGTTTTGTTTTGTTCTGGCACCACCTGTACACCACCATCCAAGACACGGTGGGCAGTGTGACTTTCAGTCAGCCAGCTTGAAGGGTGAACCCACCAAAGAATGACCCAACAACAACCAAAACCCAATTGTAACAAGAGAGCCCACATAAATGGCCTAAAGGGTATCCCAAGAGCAACAAGCTCAGGAGACCTAGAAGACTGTACCACTGAGTCTCACAGGTCTCCTACCTCAGAAGGCAACCTCTTGAAGACTAGGAATCAAAGCAGATCAATTAAGGCAGAAACAAACAAAAAGAGTCACCTAAAATGAGGAGACAAAGAAACAACCCCTAATCAAAAGAAAAGGAGGAATTCCCAGAAAGAGTGCTAAATGAAATTGAGGCAAGCAATATATCAGCTATAGACATCAAAATAATGGTTATAAAGATGCTCAAAAAACTCTGCAAGGACTACAAAGAATCTTATGGAAGCTACAAGGAATTTAGTGGGAACTACAGCAACATGAAAAAGGACATAGAAACTATGAATAAGATCCAGGAGGAAATAGAGACAATATCTGAAATGAAGAGTACATTAGAAGGAATTAAAAGCAGGCTAGATGAAGCAAATGATCAAATCAGCAAGTTTGAAGACAAAGTAGAACAAAACACCCAGTCAGAGCAACAACCCACACATACAAAAAAAAAAAAAAAAGACTCAAAAAGAATGAAGATAGTAGTTTAAGGGAGCTTCAGGACAATATGAAACATAATAATATTCACATCATAGGGCTACCAGAAAGAGAATAAAAGGAATAAGTTATAGAAAACATGTTTAAAAGAGAATTGAAAGAATACTTCCCTAATGTGGGGGGGGGGGGAGTCACCCAAGTCTATGGAGCACAGAGGGTCCCAATCAAGATGAAGCGAAGGAGGCCTACTCCAAGACACATCATAATTAAAATGGCAATAGGTACAGACAAAGAGAGAATCATAAAGGCAGCAAGGGAGAAACAGGTAATAACATACAAGGGATCTCCTTAAGGCTGTCAGCTAATTTCTCAACTAAAACACTACAAGTCAGAAAATGGCACAAAATATTTCAAGTGATGAAAAGCAAAGGCCTGCAACTGAGACTACTCTACCCAGAAAGGCTCTCATTTAAAATGGAAGGCAAGATAAGAAGCTTCCCAGACAAAAAAAAAAAAAAGAAAAAAAGGCTAAAAGTTATATCTCCACTAAACCAGATTTGCAAGAGATGCTAAAGGGACTGCTTTAAGATGATGAAGGAAAAGGGGGAGGGAGAGAGAGAGAGAGGGAGGGAGGGAGAGAGAGAGAGAGAGAGAGAGAGAGAGAGAGAGAGAGAGAGAGAGAGAGAGAGAGAGAGAGAGAGAGAGAGAGAGAGAGAACACAGGTACAAAGGGAAATATGGCAGAGAATAAATACCTATCAAATAACCTTAAATGTAAATGGATTAAATGCTCCAAACAAAAGACATAGGATAGCTGAATAAGAAAACGAGACCCACATTATGCTGTCTTCAAGAGACCCATCTCAGAACAAAAGATCTACACAGACTGAAAGTGAAGGGATGGAAAGAATATTCCAAGCAAACAAACATGAAAAAAAGCTGCTGTAGCAATACTTATATCAGACAAAATAGACTTCAAAACAAAGACCGTAACAAGAGACAAAGAAGCTCATGATATAACACTTAAGGGAGCAGTCCAACAAGGGGATATAACACTTAAAAAACTATATGTACCTAGCAGAGGAGCACCTAATTATATTTTTAAAAATCTTGGAGAATTTCAAACTTCCGGCCAAGGTGGAGGCATGGACAGACATGCTGAGTCTCCCTCCACAATTAAGAAGGAATACAACTACCTCAAAACTAAAAACAACCAGAAGTTCCAGAAAATCAAAGTGCATGGAAGTCCTGCAAACAAAGATATAAAGAAGAAATACTCATACAGACAGGTAGGAGGGGCAGACCCATGGCAGAGAGGACACGGTGTGGTGGTGGCAGCAGCGGCAACAGCAGCAGGCCGACGGAAAAGTCAGAAGGGACACCTGCGGAGTGTTCCCAGCTCCTCACCAGACCGCGCAGCTCACTATCCCAGAACTGGGAAATGTCAAGCCTCATTGCTTCTGACTCGGCAAACCAGTAGGGGTTCGGACAGAGGCAGAAACTGCCGGTCTCAGTACAGTCCGCTTGTTTAAAGGACCCACACGAACCTAGAACATCCAGAGACCCACCCACTCTGGGAACAACAGACAGGGCAGCAGCTAGAGGGGCGCCAGTCCGGTGCGGAAGTGGAAGAAGTGCCTAGAAAAAGGGCGAGTGCTGGGTAAGTGGCATTGTTTCTTCTCAGACCACTCCCCAATATAAAGCACCACAACATGGTGAAACAGTTCGCCCTGTACTGAAGAATCCCTAAGGCTCCTCCTTAAAACATAACAGAAGCAACAGCTCTACCGGGGACACGAAAGCAAACACAGGAGACTTCCGGCCAAGATGGAGGCCTAGACTGACACGCTCCATCTCCCTCCACAACAAAGAAGGAATACAACTACTGCAAAACCAGAAATAACCAGAAGTTCTGGAAAATAAATGGAAGTCCAACGTATCAAGTTATAAAGAAGTGGTGCTCAGGAGTAGAGAGGTCAAGCTGCGCTGTCCGTGGCAGCAGCAGTGATGGAGGCAGGACAGTGGTAAGCACAGATACCCGTATTTAGGGAGAGGCAAGAAGCATCTGGGGAGCACCCCAGCTGCAGAACAGACACCTCAGCTTGCAATTCCAAAGCCAGGGAAGGCAGACCTCCATTGCCTTGGACTGTAAGGCCCGGAGGGGGTGGGGATAGAAGAGGAGGCTCACAGTCTCTCAGTGGAGAGTGAATGGCAAGAATCCATTTTGGACCCCCACCCCCCAGAAAATGCCACAGCATGGTGAGACGGGCTACCGGTTGTGATGAGGGCACAGGGCTCTGCCCCCTGTAGCATAGGAGGTGTGACAGTCCTGCCCAGGAAGCAAAGGTAAACACAAAACTGTCAGGATGGCACAGATCATGATAGAGATCCCAGTGATGCAGCTGATCAGACAGCAAATATCTAATCTAACCAAGCAGCACATAGGAAAGCTTTCTGAGGCTCAGTCCAGAGTTTTGGTTATAAAAATGCTTACAGACCTTACACCAGATCTTAAACAAGACAGGGAAGGAATGAAGGCTAGTCCTGCTAAAATGAACAAAAACACATATGAAACTAGTCGTGAGGGCAAGAAGACCAGGGATCAAATCAACAAATCAGAACATAGGAAGGAACAAACAGTCAACCAGTGCAGAAAGAGGAAACAAAAAATGAGGAAAATGAGGAGAGGCTCAGAAACCTTTGGGATAGCTATAAGCGGGCCAACATCCAAATCATAGGGCTGCCAGAAGGTGAAGAAGAAGAACTAGAAGTTGAAAATTTATGTGAAAAAATAATGAAGCAGAACTTCCCTAACTTGGGGAAGGAAATAGACTTACAGGTCCAAGAAGCACAGAGAGTCTCAAAACAAACTAGACCCAGGGAGGACCACACCAAGACACATCATAATCAAAATGTCAAAAATTAAGGATAAACAGAGAATCTTAAAAACAGCAGGAGAGAAGAAGAGAATTACATACAAAGGGATCCCAATAAGACTATCAGCTGATATCTCAAAAGAACCTCTACAGGCAAGAAGGGACTGGCAAGAAATATTCAAAGGAATGAAAAGGAAAAACCTACAACCATGATTACTCTATCCAGCAAAGCTGTCATTCAGAATAGAAGGGCAGAGAAAGTGCTTCCAGGACAAAGTAAAACTGAAGGAGTTCATCAGATCCAAACCACTGTTATATGAAATGTTAAAGGGACTTGTTTAGGAGAAGGAGGAACAAAACTATGAACATTAAAATGAAAAGTGTATCACAACAACCAACAACAGAAGCTAGGTAATTGAAACAAAGGCAGACTACATAGGCAACGAGAGTGGGAAAAGAATTATAGGTATGGGGAACATTTGTGGGGGAGGTCAGTGGGTAGGGGGAAGGAGGGAAAGGGAGAGAGATGGTACAGGAATTAAGCATAGTAGGAGGGAGTGGAATAGATAGGAAGATGTTGAGAAGAACTATATGCACAACTAATGGGCATGGACTAAGGGGAGTACAACTGGAGGGAGGGAGGTCACTGGCTGGAGAGGAACAAAAGGAAAAGAAATTGGGACAACTGTAATAGCATAAACGATAAAGCATATTAAAAAAAGTCTTGGAGAATTTCAAGAAAGATATCAACAGCAACACACGCGTAGTATGGGATTTTAACACCTCACTGTCAACGTTGGATAGATCTTCCAAACAAAGGATCAACAAGGATATTGTGGCATTGAACAACACTCTAGATCAAATGGACCTACTTCATAATTACAAAATATTTCACCCCAAGAAGCAAAATATACATTCTTTTAAACACACATGGATCATTTTCAAAGATAGGCCACATGGTAGGACACAAAAAAGCCTCAACAAATTCAGGAAAATTGAAACCATATCAAGCATATTCTCAGATCACAATGGCTCGAATCTAGAACCAACCTGAAAAAAAAAAAAAACCCTCAAAAACATTCAAACACATGAGGACTGAATAACATACTATTAAATAACAAATGGGTTAACAATGAGATACAAGAAGAAATGAAAATTTTTCTGGAAAAAATGAAAATGAACACATAACAAACTAAAACCACTAGGACACAGTGAAGATAGTCCTGAGAGGGAAGTTCATAGCAATACAGGCTACCTAAAGATGACAGACAAATCTCAAATAAAGAACCTAACCCTAGATCTATAATAACTAGAGGGACAACAACAAACAAAGCCCAGGGTGAGTAGAAGGAAGAAAATAATCAAGATGAGAGCAGAATTAAATGCCAAAAAAAAAAAAAAAAAAAACCAATTCAAAGGATCAATGAATCCAGGAGCTGGTTCTTTGAAAAGATAAACAAAATTGACAATGATTAACCAGACTCACCAAGAAAAAACAGGTGAGGACCCAAATAAAATCAAAAACAAAAGAAGAGAAGTTACAACTGATACCACAGAAATACAAAGGATTGTAAGAAATTACTATGAACAACTATATGCCAAGGAAGTGAACAACCTGGGCAAAATGGACACATTTCTGGAAACATGCAATCTTCCAAAACTGAATCAAGAAGAAACAGAAAACTTGAATTGACCAATAATGACTAGTGAAATTAAAGCAGAAATGGAAAACAAACAAACACTCGGCACACAAAAGCACTGGACTGGATGGCTTCACAGGTGAATTTTACCAAACATTCAAAGAAGAACTACTATCCTTTTCAAACTATTACAAATAATTCAAGAAGATGGAAGATTCCCAAGCTCTTTTTATGAGACCAGTATTATCCTAATTTCAAAACCAGGTCAAGACACAACAAAGAAACAAAAGTACAGGCCAATATCGCTGATGAACATAGATGATAAAATCCTCAACAAAATATTGGCAAACTTGATCCAGCAACACATTAAAAAGATCATACACCATGATCAAGTGAGATTCATCCCGTGGATGCAAGTATGGTACAAATATTCGCAAATCAATAAACATAATATACCACATGAACAAAATGAAGGACAAAATCACATGATCGTATCAATAGATGCAGAAAAACAGTTTGATAAAATCCAGCAGAAATTTATGATAAAAACACTCAACAAAGTGAGAATAGACGGAGCATACCTCAATGTAGTAAAGGTCATATGTGAGAAACTTACTGCCCAAATCATACTCAATGGGCAAAAACTGAAAGCTTTCCCTTTAAGATCAGGAACAATACAAGGGTGTACACTTTCACCACTCTTATTCAACATAGTACTGGAGGTCTTAGCCAAAGTGATCAGACAAGAAAAAGAAATAAAATACACTCAGATTGGAAAGGAGAAAATAAAACTGTCATTATTCTCAGATGACATGACAATGTACATAAAAAATTCTATAGTCTCCACAAAAAAAACTTTTCAGTCTAATAAGTGAATTTTGCAAAATAATGCGATACAAACCCAATATTCAGAAATCAATAGCATTTTTTCACACCAACAATGAACTGTCAGAAAGAGAAACTAGGAAAAATATCTCATTTACTATATCAACAACAACAACAAAAAAAAACTACCTAAGAATAAATTTAACCGAGGGTGTTAAAGACCTATATGTGGAAAACTATAGAACACTGAAGAAAGAAATTGAGGAAGGTACGGATAAATGGAAGTATATACTGTGTTCGTGGACTGGAAGAATTAACATCATTAAAATGTCCTTACCACCCAAAGCAGTCTATAGATTCAATGCAATTCCTACTAAAATACCAATAGCATATTTTGAATATCTAGAAAAAATATTTCAAAAATTTATATGGAACCAAAAATGATGCCCAATAGCCTCAGCAATCTTGAGAAAGAAGAATAAAGTAGAAGGGATCACAATACCCAATATTAGACTATACTACGAGGCCACTGTAATAAAATCAGTTTGGTACTGGCATAGAACAGACATGTAGATCAATGGAACAGAAAAGAGAGCCCCAAAATAATATGATCAGTTAATATTTGACAAAGAGAGCATGAGCCTACAATGGAGTAAAAATAGCCTCTTCAATAATAGTGTTGGGAGAACTGGACTGCTACATGCAAAAAAATGAAACTAGACCACCAACTTACACCATACACCAGAATAAACTCAAAATGGATAAAAGATATGAATATAAGTTGTGATATCATGAAAATCCTCACAAAAAAATATAGGTAGTAAAATTTCAGATATCCCACATAGCAATATTTTGCCAATATATCTCCTATGGCAAGGGAAATAAAGGCAAAAACAAACAAATGGGATTACATCAAACTAAAAATCTCTGCATAGCTTATAAAACCAGCATCAAAATGAAAGGGAAACTGATTATATGGAGAACATATTTGCCAGTGATACAATGGGTATGGGTTTAATCTCCAAAATGTATAAAGAACTCATATGACTCAACACCAGTAAGACACTTCTTCAAGGAAGACATCCAAAGGGCCCATAGACGTATGAAAGAATGCTCAACATCACTAGCCATCAGAGAGATGCAAATTAAAACCATAATAAGGTATCACCTCACATCCTTCAGAATGATCATCATTAATAAATGAACAAGCAATAAGTGTTGGTAAGAATGTGGAGAAAAGGGAACCCTAGTGCACTGTTGGTAAGAATGAAGACTAGTGCAGCCACTGTGGGAAACAGTATGTAATTTCTTCAAAAAATTAAAAATGGAACTGCGTTTTGACTCAGTGATTCCACTGCTGGGAATTTACTCTAAGAATCCCAAAATACCAATTCAGAAGAATTTATGTGCCTCTGTGTTCATAGCAGCACTATTTACAATAGCCAAGATATGGAAAAGCCTAATTTCCCATCAGTAGATGAGTGGATCAAAAAGCCGTTGTACATCTACACAATGGAATATAACATAGCAGAAAGAAAGAAGGAACTCCTACCTTTTTGTGACAGCATGGGTGGAACTGGAGAATATTATGTTAAGTATAATAAGTCAGTTGGTGAAAGATAAATACTATATGATCCCACTTTTATGAGGAATCTAATAAACAAAATAAAGTAACAAGCTAAACAGAACCAGAGACAAGGGAACATGAAACAGACTGACAACGGCCAGAGGGGAGGGGTGGGGGGAGGGGAATAATGATGAAAAGAAGAGGAAGGGACTAGTGGAAGAACATGTATGAATGACCCATGGACACAGACAATGGTGTAGGGATTCACTGTGGGAGCAGGGATGTGAGCTGGGTGGGGGAGGGCAAAGAAGGAAAATTGCAGCAACTGTAATAGAATAACAATAATAACTTTTTAAAAAGAAATTAAAAAAAGGACACACACACACAAAGAAAAAACACAGGAAAGGGAACCCGTGTGCATTGCTGGTGGAACTGCAGATTGGTGCAACCACTATGAAGAACAATATACAGATTTCTCACAAAATTAAAAATGGAACTCCCTTACGACCCAGTGGTTCCACTTTGGGTATTTACCTAAAGAAATCCAAAACTCTGATTGGAAAGAATATATGCACTGCTTTATTCATTGCAGTGTAATTTACAATAGCCATGATATGGAAGAAACCCAAGTGCCCATCAATAGACAAATAAATTAAAAAGCTGTAGTACGTACATATAATGGAATATTAGTTGGCCATAAACAATGAAATCTACCCATTTCAACAGCATGGATGGATCTAGAGTGTATTGTGCTACATAAAATAAGTTAGACAGAAAAAGACAAATCTCACATGATTTCACTTAATTTGAATCTAAAGAATAATATGAATGAACAAAATTGAATCAGATTCACAGATAAAGAGAACAGACTAATGGTTGCCAGAAGGGAGTGTGTTTGGGAGGACTGGGTGAAAAAGGTGAAGGGATTGAGAAGTATAGATTGGTAGTTACAAAACAGTCATGGGAATGTAAAGTACAGCATAGGAAATTTAATCAATATTTTAATAACTGTATGGCACCAGGTGGGTATTGGAAATATCAGGGGAACACTTTGTAAAGTATATGATTATCTAACCCCTATGTTTTACAGCTATGCCCTGGCTGGTTTGGCTCAGTGGATTGAGCGTCGGCCTGCGAGCTAAGTGTCGCTGGTTCGATCTTCCAGTCAGGGCACATCAGAGAAGGAAAACTCTGACCCCAAAAAACCTCCGCTGCCTTGTGGCATACCTCTTCAGGGGAAAGGCTAAGGGAGTAAACCCCGACAGAAAATCCGGAGCCGGAGTCCCTAAGGCGGTTTGACGTTGTAGTCAACACCGGCAACTCCTGCGGCGCACCTGAAGCCAAGCTGTATTGACTCCGTCTTTCCCTTGGACCCTTCAGCTGCGAAGAGAGGGGGGGTCTGCTGCATGGGCAACAGCAGACCCTCCATATCACCCTGCCCAGGCTCTGTAGCTTCAGCTTCACTGGAGAGGACACTCCAGCGTCATCGCAAGATGTCGATTCAACACGGGAGGAGACAGATACCGTGTCACTCCCGAGTCGGACTGCACGGCCATTTTTGGCGGTGCAGATAGACTCTTAAGAAGCTACACCATCGTCTCTCGAGACGAACGGCTGCCGACGATGATGTTTTACAGCTAAAACAAATACAAAATAATATCGACTGTAAATTATAATTTAAAATGTTTTTAAAGAAATTAGACTGTGCTAATATTCCACATGTAAGTTTACAATGGTGCATTTTTTTATAATCAGAGTACATGATCAAAAATGTTTAGCAATCAGATCCAAGATGGCGGAGGAGGTATAAATCTATTATCTCATTACCTGAGTGATTGTACTTATAGGCCTCACTTAATCCTGTCTGCATTGCTGTCTCCTAGGACTCAATGGTTTGACTGAACTAAGTGGTTGGTTTGGTGAATTATGGGGTGGTTTGTGGGCTTCACTTTAAAACTGGTTTCTCTTTTCTGTCCTAATTGGCTTGGATAGAAAGGGCCCAGATGTCTGAGAGGGGGGAAACCTAAAATATTCCCCTCAGCCCAAACTAAGTATAGTGGGCAAAAGAGCTTCAGACAGTAGTGATGTGCCTTGCACACCTTCTTCCAAAGAAGACTTTTTTTTCCTAATGTGGGACATTTGAAAATTAATCCCTGCCTTTTGTCATCTAGTGGTTATGATTTTAATGATGCCTTTTAACCCTGTTGCCAAATCTGTTGCTCCCAGAATACAACAAGGATACTAGCTTGTTAAACCGACCATGCCATTGCCCGGGGACAGTCAACTGACCTGGACTCTGCAAAATCCTTCCCCATGTGGGAAGGCCACCCTCCCCTCCACATCCCACTCTTATTAGGGATTTCTGAACCCAAGGGTAGGTAGGATGATGACCATGTCCAGCTTGAAGCGGCTAGAGTAGCACAAAACCTTTGCCCATTGTCCTTTATAAGATTATAAAGGGTATTACGTCTGAGAGGGAGGAATTTTTAGAGCAGGGGTTCCCTCCAAAACAAACAAACAAACAAATAAAAATGTTTAGAAATCACTTCCATAGAGTACCATCAGCTCTGTAGGCAGGTACCTGAAGTCACCACATTTTGAATCTATGTAGTAGTTTAAATAAAATAATTTAAATTTATATAACATTACAAGTATAATAATCTTAAAATATATATAATATTTAAAATTTTACATTTTACTGTGCAGTTAGTAAATGTTTATCTTTCAATCTCTTTCAGCATGAGATATTTATTTATCAAATCTTTGTAATTTACATAATGTTTCTTTGCCTTAACTGTTGCTTTGTATTTATATTTATATTTACAAAAATCAAGGAGTTGAGAGAGATTAAATATAAATCCTCATTTTATAGACACTGAGATTGTTAAAGTTATCTCAAGTCTTTGGACTTATAATATCAATGCTTTTTCAAATGCATCATCCCATTTATAGGAAAACAGCAGCATTTCATTATCTATCAGATGAGCAGTAACAACAGTGCTGTTTTACAAGAAATCTAAGTAAAAGAAATTCTTAACTTTTCACTTCAAAATAATTATAGATTCACAGATGTCATGAAGATGGCACAGAGGAGTTCCATGTTCCTGCCCTCAGTTTCTTCTACTAGTTATATTTTATAAATGGAAGACATTTATCAGATAATGTATGTGCTCTCAGTAAATTTCAAACCAAAGGATTTTTAAAATGATAGCTGCCATTTTTTGAGCACCTCTTGTATATCATGAGTTTTAACTATATTATCTTATTTGGAGCTTACAAAAATCCTTTAAGGCAGGCGTTATCCTTAGTGTACAGCTAAGGCAATCCAGGGTCTCAGAGATTAAGTCACTTTCATCAGTTCCCAAGGCCAATCTGTCCACCTTGTACATTCCATCTTTTCCACATCTTGACAGCCGAAGCTCATACATTCTTTACACTAAGTTTCAGCTGAATGCTGATAATTACCTAATAATAAAAACAGTTTATTAATTTTTATTGTTTTTAAAATTATGAATATTTTCTTAGAAGTTGAAACTTTTTTTAAAAATGTATGTATGATATAAAAATCGATATAAAAATTTTTTCCTTAAATATATTTATTTTATTGGGACCCACAATGTTTCCCAGGGAGGAAAAGATAACTAAATCACATAGTTCATTTCAAAATTTTTTAGATAACTTAGTCTATTGAAATCACAATATTGCTATATTTAACAGACTGAGAAGTTATATCAATACTTTGATGGTATAGGTCCGTATTTCAGGAGTTAAAATTTCCATCATCATATCTGTCAAGTTTATCTACTGTCTTAGTCTTGACTGCTTTTATGAAGTGCCATAGGCTGGGTGGCTTATAAGCAACGGAAATTTCTTTTTCATAGTTCTGGAAACCAGAAGTTTGAGATCGGGTCCTTTTTCTGGGTTGCAGACTGCCGTTTTCTCATTGTATTTTCACACAGTGGAAAGAAGGCAAGAGAGCTATCTGGAATTCCTTTATAAAGGCACTAATCTCATTCAGGAGGACTCTACCTGATGGCCTAATTGCCGCCCCCGCCTCCCCTAAAGCCTCAGCTCCTAATATCACATTGGAGATTAGGGTTTTAACATATAAATTTTGAGAAGACACAAACATTCAGTCCACTGCACCTTCATCTGGACTCATGTACTCTGTAGTCCCTTATCTTCCCAGAATGAAATGTCCATGCTCCTATGTAAGTCCAGCTCTTCCATTTTTGTATGAGGTCTTTTAGGTTCTTAAGGTTGTTATCCCTCAATCTTACATTAGTTCTTTCTCTATCCTGGATTATTCACATAAGCATATTAACATTGTGTACTGTTTTCTCATCTTTTAAAAAACTTTCTGACAACATGTTCTCATCCAGCTATTTCTCCACTTTCTCCCAAAAATTCCTCAAAAAGAGACATTTATGCTCACTGTGTTCTCACACGTCCCCACCTTCTCATTTGAATCCACTCGAATCAGATTTGTGCCCCCACCCCTCCACTGAAACTGTTCTTGGCAGTCACCAGTGATCTTTGTATTGCAAAATCAACAGTTAATTCCCAATTACCTCACTCCAACAGTCAGCAGCACTTGAAACAATTGATCAGACCTGCTATTTTGAAGCATTCACTTTCTTTGCTTGGCTTTCAGGGAGTCCCTCTCTCTTGGGTCTTCCATCTGAACAGCAGATCCATTGGCTCATCACCTCGCACCCTCCACATCTCCAGTCCTTGGCATACCCAGAGTTCAATCCTTGGATCTCTCTCTTTTCTCTCCCTTAGTGATTTTACTCATTATCAAAATACAATTTTTAGTGTTCAGTTCCTCTAGCCACTCCTGGAGACATTTCCCCTCAATGTTCTGCCATTGACTGAAGTAGATTCATGATTTTATTCCTGTAAAACTTGGAGCCCTTGTCCTTTTCACATTCCACAATGGACCCAGCCATAACAGGACCATCTTCCCTTTTTAACCTCCAAAGCAGAGACTTATCCTGCTTTTTTTCTTACCAGACAGTGAGCCACCAACACCTCACCTTCTTTTGGCTTTTTCTTAGGAATTCAGAGAAGTCTAATTATATACTTCAGGGAAGAGTCTCCAGCAGCAAAACTTAAGTACAAGTAAATTTCTTTGTAGGTCACCTTGTTACATATTGAATGAAGAAATAAATGAATGAAAGAGATCTGTACTTTGGTGCCTGGTATTCCATGGATTGGGTAATAACCCTTTGAAGCAGATTAGTTTAAACTTAAATTCCTCAAGGCTTTATGAAATTGAAATTTGTATTATTTTTTGAAGTTTTCTACATTTCATATAATAATATACTGCAAATGCTAAGGTAAAGCAAAGACGCATTCAATTGGCTCACCAAGTTTTGGGAAAGCTGACTGGTCAGAAGCTGAAGGTTGCAAAGTACTGGTTTGGGGTAGAGTTTGACTTGGGGGAGCAGTTCCAGGGAAAAGGAAGAGGAGGAGGAGGAGGAAGGTGGGAGAGTAGGGAGGGGAAGAAAGTAAGAGAGGGGGAGGAGATGGATGAGGGGGAGGGGGAGGGAAGGAAGAGGGGTAAGGGGAGAAGAAGAAAGAAGGCCACTAAACACAACACAGTCCTTTATCAGAAGAGAAGAAATAGCTTCTATACCAGAGAGACATTTTTCTTTTGTGTTTCTATTATTTTGTCTATTATTTCATCACTTATAATTTCTTTTCAAATATTATTCCAGATAATGTGATTGCTATTGTAATCTGTGTTTCTGCAGGTCATAGTCTGGACATATAGCTGGGTCACACTAAAAGAGGACAGCTTTCTGACTCAGAATCTAAGGACAACCTGGTGGGAGTATTAGCCCTCTTTAAATCCCATAGGGGCTGGGAGGATGGGGTGTTCTAGTATAATTGTGCAGATACCATCCAGCATCCTCTGGGGTGGACATGTGATGTCCTGACCATAGACACGTACAAAGAAGTCACTAGGAAAATTCTTAAAAAGACTTTCCACCTACTCAGTTGCTCCCTCTTCCCTGTCAGCTTCTTTTTACATTATCACATGAGGACTTGATGTTTGGAGAGCTGCTGCTGAAACTTGGAATAGTTCAATTGGATACATGCAATGCACAATTAGGAATAGTAATATTACAGATCTAGACTTATTGGTTGGGAAATAAATCTATGATATGTTGCTGATATAGTACCTATCATTAAAATCATTTATATAAAAGTATACATATTTACACAGAGACTTGTCTAGAGTTGTGTTCACTTAAATATTGAGAGTGGTCATCTCTGAGTGGTGAAATACTCATGAATTTCTACTTTATTCTTTGTATTTTTCTATAATGTTTAAGGATCAAATTTTTATGTGAACAATAAACTTTTAAAAGCCATATGATTTTAGGCAATTCCAATTTATCTCATTTTACTTATAATGAATTTTTTTCAAATAAATGTATTCCTTCATAAAATTTCTTCTATAAGACTTCATAGATGGCATCACATAATTTTGCTTCATGGCATAATCATCAGGCCAGAAATGTTTTGATTCTGGAGTAACATTTCCTGATAAACATTTTTTGGAAACATTTAGGCATTTCCTGATTAAAAACTTTTGTGATTTTTTTTTTGTGTACTTTATTGTTTTAATAATACTCTCTAGCCTTGTGGGACATAATCATTTTGTTACAGAAAAAAGAAATTCAGGAAAACATGAGTTTTATTAGAGAGCCATTTTCCAGTAACCAAAAAAATAAAATTGGCACAGTTTTCACTTAGCGGTATAAATAATAAATAGGATCCCCTTAGCCTACATTTAAGAAATTTTGGTTCATTTAACTCTTCCCAAAAAACTGCGTGTTCTTAATACCAAAAAGTTATTTTAAAAATATTCTAGACCTCCAGAGTAAAATCGAAAAAGGGTCTTTTTTCCTTTTGCTAATTACCTTTTCATTGTGGTTCTGCCAGGCCATCAGCACAGGGAACCAGGGCCAGGCCGACTGTGACCGTGAACAAAGGAAATAGAAGGCACAGCTCTCTGTGGCCCATGTACTTTGTACCCTATGTTACCATAGTTACTGTGACAAATATAATTAAGGAGATAACTTTGCTCTCCTGGACCACATAATCTAAAGTTGAGAAATACCATAAAGACATGGGGTGAGGGGGCGCAAGGCTAGAAATGAGTCTAGAAAGGCAGTTCCTCGAGAGCTTTGATGAATTTTAAACAGAGATCAGATATAGTCTGGAGAATGACATGAGGGGGACAGAAGGACATAGGGAAAGGAACTGAGGCACAGCTGCAGGAGTCCAGATGAGAGACAATGCAAGCTTGAATTTGAACAGTGATTTTGGGATGCAGAGGAGAGGACAAAGAGAAGATACACAAATACATTATATAGTCAAATACTTACATTATGTAGTCTCCGTGGTTGTTTTTCTCTTGTTCTATCTTAACATCAGTGTAGTCTTCAGCAGGATTTAACATCATGTTTGGAGTAAGGAAAACAAAACAAACTGTTTTCCACCTACCCTTGGGTCAGAACACTGAAGGAGGAACAGCTGGCTCCTAGGCAGCCATCATGGAAGTGGTGAAACTGAGCCAGGTCATCTAGGTTTGTTCTGGCCTGATAGATCCACCCTTTCACGTGATGATTAACAGTAGGACTCACTTCCCCATATGGACAGGGATGCAGCCCTGACCTCAGTGCAAATACAATAGGGCCAGAAATCCCAGGACCATTGATAGGCTTGATATCTTCTTGTTCTGCCGTCAGAGTCTTCAGCAAGTTGGTATCCCTCATCCACTCACCTGAGAGCATTCTTATAACTCCTGGAGTGGTACTGGTCATTTACAGTCTTCCTACACAACTGGCTTTTCAACCAAATTGCCTTTTAAGGAGCAAATGGTCCTGAAGTCCATTGCTGTTGAAGGCTTCTCTGCAACAGCAAAAACTCAAAACTGATGTTGCCATTCCAACCTGGGCCAATGTGCATTTGCAGAAGATATTGTAGCAAGTCTGCAACCCAGAGGAAAGGCAAGGACTGTCTCCCTGTCAGACTGTTCAAGATTCAGGATCTCAGGTCTGCTTTAGGTCAGTGAGAAAGTTTTAGAGCTCCACCTGGAAGAAACTTTATTGAGACTCTATTATCTAGTACTACTGTCTATTTAACCCTCTCCTCTTTTGAGATTCCTATCTGGTGTATTAATTCCTAGCTTAGATTGGTTCTTAAACTACCAATCACTAAAGAAAATTTGGAAACAACTCATCGTATCATATTGCAAAGCTGGTGTAATGTTTCTAAAGCTCAGTAGTCTAATTTGAACTGATGATATCATATATATCACAGTGAAATGAAAAACGAAATGAAATTTCGAATTCTTTTTGTAAGTTGAGATAATTTTCCTTGTAATAGGATGAGGTAAGGCCAGCTCAGGGCTTTCAAAATTAAAATTAAGAGAGAGGTCTGTAAAAATGTTCTGGTCCTAATACCTGGAACTACCTAACCTTGAAAATGGACCGTATACTGAACCCTTGTCCCCAAATCATTCCCCAAATAGCTATTGGCCCTATTGCCAGAGACTTCCCCAGACAGTGTACAGGAGAAATGAAAAATAAGACAGTAGGTAAATTAGGAAGCAATGGCCAGTCAACGGTGTAAACCATGACTTCAAAATAGGCAAGACATACGCACCACTGAGAAACAAGGGAGACGCGACAAAATGCTGCCTGGCCCAGCTATCCTCCATACGCTCTTAAACTCACTCTTCACCTCTACCCACTTCCATTTCCAATCTCTTCCCAAAGGATTGAGCAGGGCTTTCTTATGGACTCTTCTACGATTAGGATTTGACAGCAGCTCTTCTATGGCTTAGCTCTGGGCTTCAACACACTAGAATTCTCTCTTTGCAAACCCTTGTCTGAAAGCAGTTCTACCTCTTGTCGCCTTCACCCATGACCCAACATTTCCACCTACTTATTCATCAGAATGTTCAGGCCCTAGTTTAACCAGTCTTTCTGGTTCCTGTGACCTTATAACTTCTTCTTCTTTCCTTTTCTCAGGGCAGGCTCAAGCTAGCTCATGGTTCAGATACGTCTACCACATCACTCAAAGAGCTCAGAGATTTACCTGTCCAAAAAAAATCCTCAAAAATCTCAGTGGCTCTCCTTTTTGTTTTTAGTGTTTGGGACTTGAAGATGATCATTTTGATCCCAGGGGTACTCTTTCTAGCTATCATCAGAAGATACAGGCCTATGGATCCCTAACTGCATACATCCTAGAATAAAGATTTGTGTTTTGATGATGTAACAGAAGCCCTGGGCTGCTCCGATTGAAACAGAACCCATGGGCTGTTTAGTTAGGGGCCCGATTGCCCACCATGAGAATTATAACTCTCAATACCAGAGTTTAGTGAAAAGAAAAGGAATTGTTTATTTGCACATACTTCTGCCTCCCCCTCCCAGACCTGGCCAGTCTTAGGAAAGTCAGAAACACCGTTTTCCTACTTCCTAGGCACAGTTCAGCTTTACCAGTAGCTGCCAATCACTCAATTCTGATTGGGGAGGTCCTCTCTGTGCTGTGGTGCCCTCCAGCTCTCAATGCAGAACCACCTGGATTCTCAGCCTCCTTGTAAACTGCGTTCTTCCTGCAAACTGCATGAATCTCCTCTCCTTCTCAAAACCACATGGCAAGAGCCTCTTAAAGCAGCCTGTAGGCCTCCCTTAAAGCAGCCTGGAGAGACCTGCTCCTCCAAGCCACCTGGAGGGAGCTCACACCAGCTAAAATGTCCATGGGTGCTTATATATCCCTGACTGCGTCCTCTTACACAGTGGGTGTTGCAAGCAGTTCTGACTTTTCACAGAACCCTAGGCAGGCTCTGTAGGCTCTTTCTGTACCATCCCACAGTCCAAGACCCCTCCCATCTTCCTGAGCCTTGGAAGTTTCAAAGCAGATCTTTGTGCAACAAAGTTTCCAGCCACTAGCCCCAGGCATGCAAGGTATCCTGAAAGCTGCTTCCTTTTCCCTATCTCCCAGCCGCAAACTCTGGGGTTTGTTTTTGGACTCCCCTGTTTCTGTAACAATGATAGTGCCAGAAAGCTGACCCCCTTGAGTTGTGCAGTAATCTCATGTCAAAATATTTTTAGATGAAATGTTTTCAACACTGACGCCCAAACTACTGTCTCATTGTCTCCTTGGCCCTGAGGTGATTTGGCTTTAGAATATAAATTAATGTTAAGACATGAACTTAGGAAATGATTGGACATATGGAACTGTGGCAACAAGGACAAAAAAAACTAATGTTTATTGAATACCTACAATGTACCAGGTGCCAAGCACAATTAATAATAATGATAATAATATTTACTGTACTCATCTTATGTGTAAGGCATTTGTGCTAAACCCTTATATATGACCTAATTTAATCCTCATAACCACCCATGAAATAAGAACTGTATTATTGTCCTCATTTTATGAATGAGAAACTTGAGCTTAAAGAGGTAGTGACTTGCTCAACTGAACTTGGTTTTAAGTCAAAGTCTGTCTGAATCTAACATCTAAGAAGTTTTCTCTCTTTTTCTCTCTCAAATCTCTTTCAATTTAAAGCTGCTACAAACCTTCATGTATATGTTTTGTATGTACATATAGCTCTTTTTCTCAATTCTTATGAGTGAATGGTGTATGTTTAACATTTTAAGAGTTGTTAAAATATTTTCTAAAGTGGCTGAACCATTTTACATTCCCATCAGCGATGTATCAGAGTTCCAGCTTACCCACATCCTCACCAGCACTCAATATCATTAGTCTTTTTAATTTTAGACATTCTAATAGATATATACTAGTATCTGATGGTGTGAGAAGTAAGCACATGGGAACCTCTTTTCTATTACAGTTTGAATTTTGACAGTTCATTAAATATGAACAAACTTTTCATTCTATTTCTAGAAATCTACTTTGTTACAAACTGGGCATTTCTGCAAAAGTTACCAGGCTAAACTCAGTTGCTTCCTAGTTCTCCCCTGACTTAGAAGTGGTGTTGTTGGGTCTTCTTGCTGGTCAATTTCTATTTCTCCACACCTTTCATTCAACACTTTGAATATATGAATTGTACAGTTTTGCAATGTGATTTAATCTAAAATGCAGCTAGATATTTTAGTTTAAAGATGGAAAACATAACAGTGTAGTAAATTGGGAAAGCTTCTTTTTATTTCCTGCCAGCACACTTGGTGACAGCACCTCATTTCCTTTGTGAAACTCTTTCCCAACTTCATACAGTCTGAACAGGGCTGTCAATTATACTGCCTGGCACTCTTTGGCCATGGGGTGGTCACGTGATCCAAACTGGTCCACTCATCGTTCATCATATGCTTGGTATACTGATTAATCTAGGATGGGCTAATGATTCAGCAGGGACAGAGTCTTCCTCCAGATTAATATATGAAAGTGAGGAGCCTATTGCTTTTCTGCTGGGGTTGCTAGGATGGGAAAATGTGGGTCTGGGGCTGCCAATGGGTGCCATCCCTGGCTGCATAGAGGAAGCCTGTCTTTAGTGGAAATCAAAAGAGTGAGACCACAGACAGAGGAAAGCAGAGGCAGACATGGAGAGGGGGGGGGGAGAGAGAGAGAGAGAGAGAGGGAGAGAGAGAGAGAGAGAGAGAGAGAGAGAGAGAGAGAGAGAGAGAGAGAGGTGGGGCAAAGGGTGGAGAGAAGAGACAAGAGAAAAGAAAGGGAAAGAGAAAACAATTTACTATCTCTAAATCCAAATTCATCCCTGGACTTCCTTCTTTTACAATCCAATTTACTTTCTCCTTCACTCTTCCTGTCTCTCTCTTCTTTAACTTAGCTTGTCTCAGGTTTCTAATTTTCAAGTGACAGAATGCAAACTGTTACGCGCATCTCCTCTTCTTTGAGTCCTATTAAAAATCTACTCATATAACCTGTAATGAACAATGTACAGTTTTTGAATATTTCATAGAAGAGAAAAAAGAAGAACTTGACAAAATGTATTCATAGCACACAGCCTGCAAATCCCATAGGTGTTTCTTGTCTCCACATTCCTGTCCTAATGGACTGTCTCCCTACTGATTCTTCCACCTCACAGCCTGCAGTTCCTTTGTTTCCTTCTATTATGTAAACAATTTATTTACCATCTTTTATCACTTGAACATTTCCTTGAGGTTCTGAACTCTAAGTACTTTTTATTTAAAACTAAAACCAATGTATCCATTTAAATTTAAGTATTAGCTAGTCCCAAGCCTGAAATCCTTAAGGCATAACTTCATGATAAAGTGAAATGGAGCATGTGATTCCTGTCCCATGTGTGCCTAAAGCAAGCCACCAGATAAGTGTTGCCATGAGAGCAATAAAAGTGCTCAAATGCTTGTAAATGAAAAGGACCAACAACAAAGATGCTTGAATTATCCCTTAGGCAAAGCCTTGATCAGTTGATGGATTCAGCTGTATGGAAGGAAGAAATGGAGCAAAGCATCCAAGAAAGGGCTTCGTCCATGCAACCATGCATGACACCTTATACTGTGCAGGAATTCTGTCCCAGAGTCAAGATGACTCAGTAAAAGTTCTGAAATCGAAGTAGTATCCCCTTATTTGGAGCAGAAGTGGAAGAGAGTATGATGGTGTGGCAGAAGCTACTGGTTGCTTCCACAATATCAGTTCTTTTTCCTTAGTAAGAGAAGCCCCCAAATTTATCTGAGTACTAACCATTTAGAATAAAAGTCACACTTCCTAACTTCCTTGAAGCTAAGAGTGGTATATGGCTAAGTTCTGGACATTGGGATGTAAGCAGATAAGGGATATGCCCTTTCCTCTACTTTTCCACTTAATTGCCAGAGTGTAAATATGATGGCAGGATCTAGAGTAGTTTGTTGGCCACAAGATGGAAGTCAGATGTTGAGGATAGTAGAGCAACAAGTTAGAAGAAGCCTAGGTCTCTGATTATTGTAGAGTTGCAATACTAGCTACTGTCTTTTTATGAGTCCTCTGCATATTGTGCATAGCTGAACCTATTTTTAATGATACTGGTGGAGATATCACCTACTACATTGAAGTAATATCAATAATCTAATAAACACACTGAGCTAAGAAGTAAAATAGAGATAGACTCATAGATAGTGAGCAGGCTGACAGCTCTGGTTTGGGGGTGTTGAGGGGGATGAAGGGAACAAACAAAAAGGTAAAAAAAGAGAAAAAACTCATGGACATGGACAAGAGTGGTGATTGTGGGGGAGGAGGTTAGGTGGAAGATGGTATGGGGGATAAATGGTAATCGGAAAAAATACAATAAAATTTTAAAAAAGAAGGCCTTGAACTTTATGCTAAAAAGTTTAGATCTTTTTAAATACATATAATGGGGAACAAACAATGGATTTTAGATGGGAAGAGAAATAACAGGAATAAAATTCACTCACATTTATGGTACTGTTGTGTTTTCCCTTTACATCCTAAGGACTAAAGCAAAAATTTTTTAAATTTATGCACAGGTCACTAATCACATGAGCAAAGGTCAGAAGAGGAACAATAGAAGTGAATTTGCCAGTTTTAATATTTACTTAAGACATATTTAATATTTGTATTTCATAAATGGGAATTTTAAAATACTGAGTGGAGAATGTTGAATACATTTTTCAATTAATAACATCTATTTTTTTGTTCTTCGGCATATTATTTACTGTCTTCTCTTGGGATTAATAGTCAGTAGTGGGTCACCTAGTAAGACACAAATTGAAATAAAAGTAAGGAACTAGATTGATAAAGTGGACATTTGTAATGTAATTAGATATAGAACATGAGGTCCCTAGATGATAGAGGAACACACACTCAGTCCTGTAGGCAGGATTGAGGAAGAGGGACAGCAAATGGTACTTCATTTAAAATACATTGCATAACAAATGGCAAATTAACAGCCATGCCTTCCTGAAGGCAAGAAGGCTGCCACCCAGGATGAATTGCGTGCATGACTGAGAACTCATGACACAGCCAAGGTGTGTGGATGTCCATCCTGCTGCCCATGCATTGCTGGGAACTCTTGCCCTGACTAAAGATGGCAGCTAAAACAGGGTTCAAGACACTGGGGAACTGACAAAAATGGTGGACTCATGCACCATAGGAAGAGCCAGATACGAGGTCGCATAGGATGTTCTGAGCTGAGCATTTAAATTAGGGGCAGGGGAGGGGAGTGAAGGTCAAGGGAAAGAGCCAGAAGATCAGAGAAGGTCTGCAGAGGAGGTTAGCAGAGATGTCTGCAGAGAAGGGAGCCAGGAGGTGGAGAGGTCTACCTGGAAGTCTACCTGGAGAGAATGGCGGCAGGGCTGGTGGTGCTGTGGGGATATGCCTAGCCACCCACACCTTTGAGAGATGCTTGAAGCTGAACAGTGACTGGGAATGCTGAGCTGTAGACTTCTGCTTTTCTGAAAGATGGTACCTCTGAGTGGTGTATTCTGAAAATGGCCTGGTTTGGGAAAGGGAGGCAGGAATAGGTGTTTTGGGTGTTTTTAAAAGGAGCAGCTATTTTTTGGGGGGGGTTCAATTACAATTGTCCCATTTTTTCCCCATTACTCCCCCTTATCCAGTCCACCCATACTCCCGAAATCATATCCCTCCCCGTTGTCGATGTCTATGAGTCATTTTTACACGTTCCTTGACTACACCCTTCCCTTACTTATCCCCTTCTCCCCCGCATCCCCCCACCCATTGGCTGCTATTCTGCTCCTTGTCCTATTTAGTTCGTTTGTTTATGTTGTTCTTTAGTTTCCTGTATTATGTGATATCATATGGTATTTTGCTTTCTTTGTCTGGCTTATTTCACTAAGCATAATTCTTTCTAGTACCATCCATGTTGTCGCAAAAGGCAGGAGTTCCTTCTTTCTCCCTGCTGCATAGTATTCCATTCTGTAAATGTACCACGGTTTTTTGATCCACTCATCTACAGATGGGCACTTAGGCTGTTTCCAGCACTTAGCTATTATAAACAGTGCTGCTATGAACATAGGGGTACATAAGTTCTTTTGAATTAGGGTTTTAGTATTTTTCGGGTATAATCCCAGCAGTGGAATCGCTGGTTCAAAAGGCAGTTTCATTTTTAGTTTTTTGAGGTAATTTCATACTGTTTTCCATAGTAGCTGCACCAGTCTGCATTCCCACCAACAGTGCAATAGGGTTCCCATTTCTCCACATCCTCGCCAGCATTTGTTGTTTGTTGATTTGTTGATGATGGCCATTCTGACTGGTGTAAAGTGGTATCTCATTGTGGTTTTTATTTGCATCTCTCTGATGGTTAGTGATGTTGAGCATTGTTTCATGTGTCTATGGACCTTCTGTATGTCCTCTTCTGAGAACTGTTTGTTCAGGTCCTTTTCCCATTTTTTAATTGGGTTGTTGGTTTTCTTGATGTTGAGTAGTATAACCTCTTTATATATTTTGGAGATCAGTCCTCTGTCTGAGCTATCATTGGCAAATATGTTTTCCCATATGGTTGGTTTCCTTTTCATCTTGCTGATGTTTTCTTTTGCTGAGCAGAAACTCTTTAGTTTGATGTAGTTCCATTTGTTTATTTTTTCCTTTATTTCTCTTGCCTTAGGAGACGTTTCTGTGAAAATATTGTTACGTGGGATATCTGAAATTTTCCTGCCTATGTTTTCCTCTAGGACTTTTATGGTGTCACGGCTTACTTTTAAGCCTTTGATCCATCCTGAGTTTATTCTGATGTGTGGTGTAAGTTGGTGATCTAGTTTCATTATTTTGCACGTCCCTGTCCAGTTCTCCCAGCACCATTTGTTAAAGAGGCTCTTCTCACTCCATTTTATGTTCCTTCCACCTTTATCAAATTTTAATTGACCGTATGTTCCTGAATTTATTTCTGGGCTCTCTATTCTGTTCCACTAATCAATATGTCTGTTCGTATGCCAGTAGCAGACTGTTTTGATCACAGTGGCTTTGTAGTATTGTTTGATGTCTGGTATTGTGATTCTTCCTGCTATGTTCTTCTGCCTCAAGATTGCTTTTGCTATTCGGGGTCTTTTTTGGTTCCATATGAATTTATGCAGTATTTGTTCTGGGTCTGTGAAATATGTCCTTGGTATTTTAATAGGGATTGCATTGAATCTGTAAATTGCTTTGGGTAGTATGGCCATTTTGATCATGTTGATTCTTCCCATCCAAGAACATGGTATTTGCTTCCATTTATTTGTATCTTCCTTAATTTCTTTCTTCAATGTTATGTAATTTTCAGAGTACAGGTCTTTTATCTCTTTGGTTAAGTTTACTCCTAGGTACTTTATTTTTCTTGTTGCTATAGTAATTGGTATTTTCGTTTTTGTCTCTGTCTCTGATATTTTACTGTTGGTGTACAGAAATGGCTTAGATGTCTGTTTATTTATTTTGTATCTTGCTATTTTGCCAAATTCACTTACTATATAGAGTAGTCTTTTAGTGGAGTTTATAGGGTTTTCTATTTATACTATCATGTCATCTGCATATAATGATAGCGTTACTTCTTCTTTCCCTATTTGGATGCCTTTAATGTTTTTTTCTTGTCTGATTGCTGTGGCTAAAACTTCCAACACTATGTTGAATAGGAGTGGAGAGAATGGGCAGCCCTGTCTTGTTCCTGATTTCAGGGGGAATCTTTCAGTTTTTGTCCATTGAGTATGATGTTGGCTTCATACTATGTTAAGGTATGCTCCCTCTATTCCCATTTTGCTGAGTGTTTTCATCATAAATGGGTGTTGTACTTTCTCAAATGCTTTTTCTGCATTTATTGATATAATCATGTGATTTTTGTCTTTCATTTTGTTTAGGTGATATATTATATTTATTGATTTGCGAATATTAAACCATCCTTGCATCCCTGAGATGAATCCCGCTTGATCATGGTGTATGATCTTTTTGATGTATTGCTGGATCCTGTTTGCCAATATTTTGTTGAGGATTTTAGCATCTATGTTCATCAGTGATATTGGCCTGTAGTTTTTTTTCTTTGTTCTGTCTTGCCCTGATTTTGGAATTAGGGTAATACTGGCTTCATAGAAAGACTTTGGGATTTTTCCCTCTTCTTGAATTTTTTGGAATAGTTTGAGGAGGGTAGGAGTTAGTTCTTCCCTAAATGTTTTGTAAAATTCGCCTGTGAAGGCATCCGGTCCAGGGCTTTTGTGTGCCAGGGGGTTTTTGATTACTGTTTCAATTCCTTCTTTGTTATTGGTCTGTGGAGACTTTCTTCTTGATTCAGTTTTGTAAGGTTATATATTTCTAGAAGTTTGTCCCTTTTTTCTAGGTTGTCAAATTTTTTGCCATACAGTTGTTTGTAGTAATTTCTAACAATCCTTTGTATTTCTGCTGTATCGGTCGTGATTTCTCTTTTTTCATTTCTGATTTTATTTATTTGGGTGTTCTCTCTCTCTCTCTCTCTCTTTTTTTTTTTTTTTTTTTTTTTTTTTCGATGAGCTTGGCTAAAGGCTCGTCAATTTTGTTTGTTTTTTCAAAGAACCAGCTCCAAGTTTCATTGATCTTTTGAATTGTTTGTTTGATCTAAATTTCATTTAATTGTGCTCTGATTTTGATGGTTTTCTTTCTTCCCATTGCCCTAGGCTTTGTTTGTTGTTGTTGTTCTAGTTCTTGTAGCTTTAGGGTTAGATTTTTTATTTGAGATTCTTCTATCCTTTTCAGATATGCCTGTATTGCTATGAACTTCCCTCTTAGGACTGCTTTTGCTGTGTCCCATAGGTTTTGGGCTGTTGTGTGTTTATTATCATTAGTTTCCAAACATTTTTTGATTTCTCTTTTATGTCATTGTTAAACCATTCATTATTTAATAGCATGTTATTCATTCTCCATGAGTTTCAGTGTCTATGACTTTTTTCTCTGAGGTTGATTTTTAGTTTCAAGGCATTGTGGTCTGAAAACATGCTTGATATGATTTCAATTTTCTTGAATTTGTTAAGGCTTATTTTGTGTCCTATCATGTGGTCTGTCTTTGAAAATGTCCCACGTGCATTTGAAAAGAATGTATATTTTGCTTGTTTGGGATGATAAGTTTTATATATATCAGTTAAGTCCATGTGGTTTAGTGTGTTGTTCAATGCCTGTATATCCTTTGTGTTTCTTTGCTTCAAAGATCTGTCTGTTTTTGATAATGGAGTGTTAAAGTCCCCTACTATGAGTGTGTTGCTGTTAATATCCTTCTTGTGATCTTCTAGTATTTTCTTTATGTATTTGGGGGCTCCTATGTTGGATGCATATATATTTATCAGTGTTATATCTTCTTGATGGATTGTTCTGTTAAGTATTATGAAATGTCCTTCTTTATCTCTTTTTATTCCCCTGGCTTTGAAATTTGTTTTGTCTGATATGAGTACTGCTACCCCAGCTTTTATTTCATGTCCGTTTGCTTGGAATACTTTTTTATATCCCATTACTTACATTCTATGTAAATCTTTTGTTTTGAGGTGTGTTTCTTGTAGACAACAAATATGTGGGTCCTGTTTTCTTATCCATTCCGTTATCCTATGTCTTTTAATGGGAGCATTTAATCCATTTACATTTAACGTTATTATTGACATGTATTTATTCATTTTTCTTTGTACCTGTGTTCTTCTCCTCTTTTTTTCTTCTTTTTCTTAAAACATTCCCTTTAGCATCAGTTGCAATGCTGGTTTGGTGCAGACGTATTCTTTTAGTCTTCCTTTGTCTGGGAAACTCCTTATTTCACTTTCCAGTTTGAAAGAGAGCCTTGGTGGGTAGAGTATTCTTGGTTGTAGGCCGTTGTTTTTTATTGCTTGAAATATTTTTTGCCATTTCCTTCTGGCTTGTAGTGTTTCTGTTGAGAAATCGGTCAATAGCCTTATCAGAGCTCCCTTGTATGTTATTTGCTGTTTTTCTCTTGCTGCTTTCAGGATTCTCTCTTTGTCTTTGAATGTTGCCATTTTAATTATGATGTGCCTTGGAGTGGGTTTTTTGGGGTTCTTTTTCATTGGGACTCTGTGCTTCTGGAACTTGCATAACTTTTTCTCTCATCAGGTTCGGAAAATTTTCTGTCAATACTTCTCCTATCAGCTTTTCTATTTCACACTCTTCTTCTTCCTCTCTTATTCCAATGATCCTGATATTATTTCTTCTCATGCTATCCTGTAATTCCCTTACATCTTGTTCGTATTTTTTCAATCTTTTTTCATTTTGTTGTATTGTCTGGGAATTTTTTTCTACATTGTCCTCTAACTCACTGATCCAATCCTCTGCTTCATTTAGCCTGCTTTTGATTGATTCTACTGTGTTTTTCAGTTCAGAGATTGTGTTCTTCATTTCTTCCTGTTTTTTTTTTTTTTTTAAAGAGTTTCTATGTCCTTTCTTATGCTGGTGTAGTTCTCCATAAGTTCTCTGTAATTTTTTTGGAGCTGTTGGTAACTTTCTTGGAGGTTGTCATAGTTGTTTTTGAGGTTGTTGAGTATATTGAGCCTCTTCACCACCATTGTTTTTAATTCCATGTCTGACATTTGGGCTATGTCTATTCCTTCTACCTCTCTTTTTGGGGATTCCTCTTTTCTTTTCATTGAGTGGTTGTTTCTGCATCTTACCATGTTGGATTCTTCTTGTTTGTTTTTTGTGTTTTGGATTTGTCTCTTTTGACTTCCCACCTTTAAGGTATGAGATTTTTTATAGGAGATCTGGGGGTTTCAGTGGTGCAGTCTCTTTGATCTCCTAAACCTTATGTTCTTGGGAGACCCTTTATGTCATTTGTTTATGCTGTCTAGTTATATTTCAGATGCTCTTTGTTGCCAAAGCAAAGATCCTACATCTTCCCTCTGGCTAGTTGATTGAGAGTTACTCTGTCCACTTTATCTTGAGTTCTTTTGTGGAGAAGCTGTTGAAAACCTAAACACACAGCCCAGGCAGGAAACCCACACCCTTAAAAATATCTCCTACCCTCTATCCCACTATCGTCAGCCAATGAGCCAGTATTAATATAAATGTAGAGAGATTAGGGCTTTTATACAATAGGAAGAATAGATAAGAGTTGTTTTTAAAGAGGAAAAATATTACTTTTGAGAGAAAGGATGATAGATTAATAATAGTAACAAGTAGTGTTGAGACTATGCAAGACAGGAGGTAATATTTACATTGTATGTTAATAACAATAAAAGAAAAAGAGGGAAGAATGCAGAATATAGTAAGAAAGTTGAATTGTATAGTATTAGATTTATATAGTAGTTATATTCTATTTATTTAGTGTGAAGGGAGGCTAAACAAAACAGACAAATAAAAATTAAAGAGGAAGGATGTGAAGGAGAGATAGTATGAAACAAATTAAAGAGATAGTTTGTAAAAAAGAATTTTAATAAAAGTAAAAATTAATATTGAAATAATAAATAAATGTAAAAAATAAAATTAAAATAAAATACAAATAAAAAACTAAAATAGAAATAAAAGTTTAAAAATATATATATATATACACAAAAGGAAAGTTTTCACTCAGTTCATCCTTTGTGTGTTGTCTTCTTTTTCTGGATCCACAGCTGGTCTAATGAGGCAGGCCAGAGGTTCCTGATCATTGCAGGTTTGGCGCCTGTTTGGAGTTGGCCAGGGTGCTTGTGCGTGCGCGCACATGCATGCACAAGGTGGCCTGTACCCTAGCCCCAGGTCTGCTAAGCCTCGCCCTGGGAGTTGGTCTCTCGCTCCTTGGGGCGGGGCCCCTGAGCCCTTGTGCACAGTGGAAGTGGGTGTCTGTGAGTCGCCGCCCGCTGTTCCTGCGCTGCAGCCACCCGCTGTTCCTGCACCCGTCTGGGCGGGCACAAGCAGAGCTAGAGCAAGTGGTCTGTGCTCCGGCCTGGTGCCTCCTGGAGCTGGCCATGGGTGTCTGCGCATTGTCTTCTGCGTGCCCAGCGGGCCCTCCCTGAGCCTGTTGGGGCACTTATTTTATGTCTCTTTGGGTGTGTCCAAGGGGCACCTAGGCACGCGGCCCACACACCTGGGCCAGTGAATGAGGGCACTTCCCTGTGAGTGCCCATGTGACCCAACGGGAGGGTTGGAGAGTGGGCAAGCGCACTTCTGTGCCTGCGCTCCTCAAGAATGTCCTATCACCCCTGACCTTTCCTCCCCTCTCTGCAGTTCACAAGAGAAAAATACAAAGGAAAATCACGTTCTCACATGCACAGCAGTACGCTGTTTCTTGTCTTTCAGCGCCAGATGCCACCTGGCCCACTCCTGGCTCTGCCAGCGGGCAGAGATCCGCTCTCCTCCCAATTCCTCTCTGGGGAAGCCTGTGGTTGCCAATAAGCCTTTGTGTACTTTCAGCTGCAGCTCGGGGAGTCAACCCAGTCAGAAACCCCGTCTTGTCCCTTTTTCCTCTGCTATCCTCACCAAACAGGTCGTTCCCAGATGGTTTTCGCTAATCCAGCAGTGCCAAGGCTCGACTCCTGCCAGTGTCCAGCTGTTCACTGAGATGTTCTGTCTGCAATTAGTCTAAACTACAGATGAGTTTCAGGAGCCAGAAAGCGCAGCCTCCCCTCACTCCTCCACCATCTTCCCCTTCTCCAATTATGGGAGCAGGACTTAATGGCAGACTTCTGCCATGATGCTAAACCTCTATAACCTTTAAATAAACAACCGCTTTCCTTTTTCACTGAGCTCTTACTTGGGAGTCATGCTTCTTGATGGCAGGCAATCATTTCTTTCATGGCTGTTCCATAATACCATTGGTGAGCTTCTGTAACAATAATTTTCAGCTGCCCAGGGTCCCTCCACTTGCTCTAACAGCACCATGATTTGCTTTTGAAAAACCACCACTTTCAGTGTGACCAAGAAATCATATGGTTCTCAACAAATACTTCTGTCATCTTTTACAAAGTTCTGAATTTAAAATTATTTTAGTTATTGTCATGTACAGATGCTCTATCTTAAAGAAGCTGATTTTTGCCTGAGTGTGTTTGTGTTCTTACCATACATATTACAGCATGGGTATTTCACTCAATATTTTGTTTTTTGAGATTTATTAACGGTTCAGTTTTGTACATTTATTAGGATGAACCATATCAAAATGGCTGAATAGCAGCAATTTCATATTGTTCAATCAAAGAGCACAATGATCTATTTTCCAACTGATAAACATTTGTTATTTTCAATATTTTATTATTGTAAGCAATGATGTAATGAAAAAGCGAATCATACATCTTTTTAAGTACAAGTGCAAAAATTTCTCTATGGTATCTACTGAAAAGTAAAATTGCTGGATCTTAGGGTGTATACAAATTCTATTTTATCAGATAATGCCAAATTATTTCTCAAAAGGTTTGTACCAATTTTTACTTGCCAGCCTTGTACAAGAATTTCCCCATCCTGACCAACACTTGATATTATCAGATATCTTCCCAATCAGATGGACCTGAAAAAATATTTCCTTGTTTTAATTTGCATTTCCTTAATTAGTGACCACTTTGAACATTTGTATTTATGCTACTTGGTTATTCCTGCCTCCATTTCTTTGAGTTTACTCTGTCTATCATTCCCAGTTATCTAATGACTATTTGATTTTTTCCTTTTGATTTGTAGGAGTTCTTCACAATTTAATTATTGAATCATTGTTAGACATATGAATTGCAAGTATCATCTTCAAATCTCTGGCCTACCTTTCAATATCTTTGGTTTACAGAAGTTTTAAATTTGAAGATACTCAAATTTAATTAACTTATTTATGATTTCTGTTATTTTAATCTTGTATAGCAATTCCTTTTACTCTGAGGCCATTAAGTCATACTCCTACATTAACTCCTAAAAGTTTTGCAGTTTTGCTTTTTTACACTTGAATATAATCCACCTGGAATTAAGCATGTGTATAGTGTGAGATGAGGGTCTATCCTGCCCCCCCACCTCCACCCAATAGGTAACATATTGCTCCTGCGTCATTTATTGAATAGGCATTTAGTTTACACTGAGTTGCAATACAACTTCTGTTATGCAACAAATCTCCAAACATACAAACTCTTTCTGGACTGATTTTTCTGGTTAACTGGTCTATTTTTCTGTTTCTTTGTCAATGCCACATTGTTTTACTCTCTGTCATTTATAATAAGTACTGATATCTATCACATTTTTTTCTTCAAAATTGTCTTAGCTGTTCTTAGCCCGTTTCTATTCACTTGAAGTTTAGGCTCTGTTTCTCAAAGCCCGAGATAAAGCCTCCTGAAAATTCATTTGGATTTACATTGAATTTATACATTAATTTGGGGGAAGAACTGAAAATTTTATGCTACTGAGTGTTCTCAATCATGAGCATATTCTATCACCCCATTTAATTAGATCTTCTTTTATGTTACAAAGTAATACAGTATAATGTTTTCCATAAAAGTCTTCTATATATTTCATGTTAGTTGTATTCCTAGATTGCTTTTGCAACATTCCAATTGGTTGTTGCTAGTGTACTGGAATGCCATTTAGTTTTTAGTGTTACTCTCATAACACACCACCTTGCTGAACTCTCTTACTAGCTTCAACCATTTGTAGCTTCTCTTGGATATTCTGTGTAGACAATCCAATTATCTGAGCATGATTTTTTCTTTTCTATTTCAATAATTATATTTAATTGATTTCTCTCATTTCTATCTCTGGATAAGACCTCTAGAGCTAAGTAAAACAAAAACAGTAATGGTGACATCCTTGTCATGGTCCTGACTTTAAACAGAATGCTTCTAATGTTTCACAATGAATATAATATTTGTGGTAAATTTCTGATAAATGCTCTTTATCAGTTGAAGGAAATTCCCTTCTGTTTCTGAGCTCTAAGGTGTTCTTTTTGATTATTTTAAAATCATGAATAAATGTTGAATTTTCTTAAATTTGTGTCATATATTAAATTATAATATATATTTTTAAAATATATTAATGTGGCAAGTGGTAATAATAGTATTTCATGTCTTAAATTATCTTTATATTCTTGGAATAAACTAATTAGTCATGAACATTTTTTATATACACTGCTGAATTCAGTTTGCTAATATAAACTTATCAATAAATTTTCTTATACTCTTTGGTTTAATTCTGATTTTTCTTTTTCTATTATTTGGAATATTTTATATAGAAAAAGAGTTACTTGTTCCTTAATGTTGTGTTAAAACTTGTTTGTGAAAGCATTTGTACTTTCTTGGTGTATATATTTTCGACCTTTGATTTAAGTTCTCCAACAGTAACAGTTAAGATTGATAGTCATTTGAACACATAGTTAATTAAGTCTATACCAGTTATTTTCAGCAATGTCTGTTTGTACTTGTTAGTTGTCCTTTGGTCTTATCCTATATCAGTTACTGAATATTTTCAAATATTAGTCCTGTGTATAAAGCTATTCATTTTTTAAATTTCTTCTTGAGTCAATTTAGATGATGTAAATTTAACCAAAAAAAGCCTATCAGATCTAAAATTTCAAATGTATTATTATGAAGTATTCAGATAATTTTAAAAATCTTTACAATAAACTTTTTCATTTCTAATATGGTTTATTTGTGCCTTATTTTTTTCTTGATCAATCTTTCCAGTGGTTTATTTAGACTTTATTAATGCATACATAGTTCTAATTTAGAGGACTTTACTCTGCTGTTCTTCCTAGGTTTAGATTGAATATTTAGCTCATTTATTTTCAATATTTTTTCTCAAATGTAGACATTTAAGTATAAATTTTCCTCACAGGTTTTAAAAATGCAAAATTTTATATCATTCAGGTCTAAATACATCTGAAAGTTAATTACAATGTTTTCTTTTCAGACTACTTTTGAATTTTGATTTCTAATTTTACTTCATTGGGGTCAATGTGACTTACATGCCATTGAGTTTTCGTACTTTTATAGATTTTCTTTGTGGCCTAGCTTAGTGCGTGCTTTCCATAAATTCTCTATGTGTGTTCAGAACTTTAATTGTTAGGCAGTTTTTTGTATATTCTCATATCAAGCCCTTTAATATTATTGTTCACATTTTCCGGTTTTTGTCTCTTCACCTTTCTCTCTTTTCCCTTTCACTTATTCTAATATTTTATCAAATTTTCCTTTATAAAAGATATGTACTTAAGGCTATGTTGTTCATTGTATAGAGTTAACATTACTATCTTTTCCTGGTGTTTTGTTTCTATCATTAAGTACCGAACCTCTTTGTCACTAAAACTAAAGTTTGCCTTAAAGTCTCTTTTCTCTAACATTGCTATAACTACATCACCATCATTTTGGTTAGTATTTGCTTGTTATGTCTTTCTTTTTCTTTCCTTTACTTTCAACTTTTCTGCGATATTGTGATTTGAGTATATTTCTTATAAAAAACACAGAACTATATTTTAAACATTTTCTCAGTGAATATCTTGGCTTTTAATAAGCTTCTTTAACCAATTTGTATGTATTTTAAGTGCTGATATATTTGGTTTTATGTTTGCGATCTTATTTGTGTGTTATGTGTTTACCATGGTTTCCCCTATTACCATTATTTTTCTCTGTTATATTGGATTTATGGAGTTTCCTTGGCCTTTCAACATTTTATTTTAATTATTTTACTGGTTACTTTAAATTTTAGCATGTGCAATTGACCTAACAAACTCTAATGTTAATTGTGATAAACTATTTTATTAAACTGTGTTCCTCAATATTCATGTTCTTGTGCAGTCCCCATCCTTTGGATCTGGGTCACTCTTTAACCAATAGTAAGTGGCAGAAGTGATGCATGTTAGATCTTGATTTAAGATTTTAAGAATCTTGGTAGTTTCTGTTTTTACACTTTTGGAAGCCCTGAGCTTACATGTAAGAAGTCTAGCTATCCTACTGGAAAGTCACATGGTGATACCATGTGGAAAGGCCAGATAAAGAGGGAGAAACCTTGGGTATACATGGGGAAGAACTGAGAAACTGAGCTAATCATAAGAATTGAGGTCCCAGAGAGGAGAAAAAATGGCTGCAGAGTAAGTAGCAGTGTTGTCTGCTTGCTCCCATCATGGAAGGACTTGCGGTACAAACACGGAGTGGAAAGTGAGTGAGAGTGGCTTTCAGAGAGGGCAAACAGGGACAGGAGCATGGAAACAGCATTGGAGAGGGGAAAAGCCAAGGCCCATACTCTTCAAGCAAACTCCCCAGGCTTCCCAGCCCAGTATCTCTGCCGCACTAAATAGGGTCAGCTACTCAGCGGCTCAAGGCCAGGATCTGCCTGGAAACTGCACTCTGGCTGTAGGTGCCCTGAGCAGTGATGTCTGGGAGGAAGTCAGTGAGAAGGTTTGGTGAAACAGTCAGAGGCACTGGAAGACAGAGGCCAGCCCTGACTGCGAGAAACTGTATGACCTGAGACTTGGTAGAGACACCCTAGGTGGCAACCTTGCGCCTTTACATGCACATGCTCACAAAGGCTCTGCCAAATAAGACGCATTATGGAGCTGCAGAGAGGGACCCATACAGGGGAAAGCTGTGGCAGAACCCAAGACTTGGTGGGAACCCCTGGGCTGGCAACCCTGTGCCTGTGCGTACACAAAAGCTCCACCAAACAAAAATGCAGACCAGTGCTGCAGTTTGGAAGCCATGCAGAGACTGTTTTGGAAGAAGACCTGAAACAAGACCCAAGACCGGGCAAGGAGTATATAGGTGTGCACACCAACTCTCTTAAAAAGTAGCATTGTTGAACAAAAATGAAGAATGCTAGAGAGTACCACACGGGGACCCAACAGAGGTGGATTAAGGTCGGTCGAGGTCCCAGGTACAGATGAAAATATTGGGCCCTTTAAAAAAAAAAGAGAATGGAGAGACAGAAAAGGCCACTACATCAAAACGTGACCGGTAGGGAGTGCGGAGACCCGGAAGGGCTGGCTGGCATCACACGGGTAGCAGCTGAAGGGACTGAGAAACAGCTCAGGAGCCGGGAATTCCCCCTGAGAAGGGCAGGGTCTAAACCCCCAGCTGAGCTTCCCAGCCTACAGCAATAGAGTGGAAAGTAAAATAGTATCCAGCTGAGAAAAGCCAAAAGCCACAGGGTTTCTTGCTAGCCGGAGAGAAACAGCTGGAGAAAAAGAGCTCTTAAGCGGATCACATATGAAAATATTCTGCCCCCACTTACCCTGGGCACAAGCAGAGGGAAGACAGAGAGGACAGGAAATGCTTGGGGAGAGTTTGGTGTGGTAGCTTTGAGGGGAGAGCTGGGGAAGCGGCCAGCTGGGTTCCAGTGCTGACTCATCCCCAGTGCTGCAGGCAGACCATTCCAGGCCAAGTGGAGTCAGCCTGAGGGGAAGTAAAAGCCCTGCCTACAGGAATTAAGCTGCCACACCCACGGTCCTTAAGCCTGACGGCTAATCACAGATTGAATAGATTAACAACTAAAGGAGTCAGACAAAGGCAGTAGATCCCTGGAAGTCTCCAACAGGCTGCCTAGGCCCAGACTGGTACAGGATCTGACGCCACCAGGGGCAGATCCAGGAAGTGCAGATCATTCTAAGAAGCACCAACAAACAATCGGATTCACAAAAATGGGGAGACAGAGAAACAACTCTCCATCAAAAGGAAAGGTAGAGTCCCCAGAAAGAGTGCTAAATGAAATAGAGGGGAGCCAACTATCAGATATGGAATTGAAAGCATGGATTATGGAGAAGCTCAATGAGCTCAGCGGAAACTACAAAGAACTCCAGAAAAACTACAATGAACTCCAGAAGAACTATAAGGAACTTACTGAGAATTATACCAGCATCAAAAAGGACATGCAAGCTATCAATAAGAGCCAGGAGGAAATGAAGAATACGATCTCTGAATTGAAAAACACAGTAGAAGGAATTAAAAACAGGCTAGAGGAAGCAGAAGATCGGATCAGTGAGCTGGAGGACAATGTAGACAAAAACTCACA
Source organism: Furipterus horrens (assembly GCF_987537825.1). Lineage (NCBI taxonomy): Eukaryota > Metazoa > Chordata > Mammalia > Chiroptera > Furipteridae > Furipterus > Furipterus horrens. Next base: position 49,791,754 of record NW_028327182.1, read on the forward strand.
GACAGTGCAACAAAATGAAAAAAGACTGAACAAGACTGAAAAGGCTCTAAGACAGTTGCAGGACAACATGAAACGAAATAATATCCATATCATAGGAATTCCAGAAGGAGAAGAGGAAGAGCAAGGAATAGAAACCCTCTTTGAAAAACTAATGACAGAAAACTTCCCTAACATGAGGAGAGAAAGAATCATGCAAGTCCAGGAAGCACAGAGGGTCCCAATGAAGATGAACCCCAACAGGCCCACTTCAAGAAACATCATAATTAAAATGGCAACATTCAAAGACAAAGAGAGAATCCTAAAAGCAGCAAGAGAGAAACAACTAATAACATACATGGGAGCTCCAATAAGGCTATCATCAGATTTCTCAGCAGAAACACTACAAGCCAGAAGGGAATGGCAAAATATATTCCAAGTAATGAAAAACAAAGGCCTACAACCAAGAATACTCTACCCAGCAAGGCTCTCATTCAAAATGGAAGGTGAAATAAGTAGCTTCCAAGACAAAAGAAGGCTAAAAGAATACATCTCACCAAACCAGCATTGCAAGAGATGCTAAAGGGTCTGCTTTAAGAAGATGAAGAAACAGAGAGAGACAGAGAGGAACACGAGTACAAAGGGGGAAAATGACAATGAATAAGTGCTGAAAGAAAGAAGGAACTTCTACTATTTGCAACAACATGATTGGAACTAGAGAGAATTATGCTTAGCGAAATAAGCCAGGCAACAAAAGAAAATTACCTTATGCTATCACCTGTTACAGGAAACTAATGAACAACACAAATGAGCAAAATTGAACCAGAAGTATGTAAATGAGGAATAAACTAACAGTAACAAAGGGGGAGATGGGAGGGAGAGAAGTGGTAAGAAGGGGAAGGGTCTAGTCAAAGAACATGTATAAATGACCCATGGACATGGACAACTGGGTGGAGACTGAATGTGGAAGAAGGGGGCAGGGTGCAGGGAAGAAACAGGGGGAAAAAAGTGAGACAACTGTAATGGAAAAACAAACAAACAGAAAAATTTTTAATGGGGGGAAAAATAAAAATATAAAGAATAGAAATGCAAGTTCAGTGAATATTAGAAGGACAAGGATTTTCCTTCACACTGTATATATTTTCTCCCTATCTGATCCCTCCAGAATTTGGCATTCTAAAGAAGTAAGTAACGACCTAAGTTTCTTTGCATAAAACTAATAAGACCAGTTGTTAATAACGATTTTTTTTGACTAAGACTTTGACTGGAATGTCATGCCTAAAGGAGACATGCTTGGGCTTTGGTTGTTACCAAAAAGCCCTGAGCAACTGGGACTGACTTTCAAAGGTAATAAAAGTCCATGAGATAAAAGGCCTGGTACCTTGGATGGATGAGCGGTCCATAGCAATCTTTCCAGGGAAGGAACGAAGGTTGTTTTCCTGAAAGATGGCTAGAAGGGACCTTAAGACACAATGGAAAACCAGGAGGACCTGGAAAAGACAGGTGTTTACAGGCAAGGCTGAATGCCAGGTATGTGGCTCAGCTTCTGTGCCCTGAAGGGGAGACTGAAGGTCACCCTAAATGTTCCTTGCGTAAGTTCCAGCAAAGCAGAACTAAAGATCATAAGTGATCATTTGCTGCTCTTGTTGTGTTTATGCAAATGAACAGGATAAATTAAAAATGAACTTAATGCAGTCCCTTTAATGACAAGGAGGGTAATCTTAGAGAGAAAAATCACGATTCAAGGAAGATCACAATGCCCAGTGGTAGACTATAAAGTAGTGCAACTAACCGTCTTTAAAGTTTCTTTTCATTTAAAATTTGTTTTCATTTGAAAGTTAAACTGTGTCTGTGGCATTATCAAAGATGTTTAATTTACAGGCAAGAAGAATGTCAAATGCCTTGCAACTGGATGTCTTTCCGATAAGACAGTCCTACAGATTTAGAGACGTGTGTGGGTTATGTTACATAAATTAACATGTGTTTTCTGTTTTCAAAGGGCATAAGCCTACGATCTCATTACCTGAGTGATTGTCTGTATGTATAGGCCTCACTTAATCCTGTCTGCATTGCTGCCTCCTGAGACTCAATGGTTTGGCTGAACTAAGTGGCTGGGTTGGTTAAGATGGGGTGGTTTGTGGGCTTCACTTTAAAACTGGTTTCTCTTTTCTATCCTAATGGCTTGGACAGAAAGAGCCCAGAGGCCTGAGAGGGGGGAAACCTAAAATATTTCCCTTAGTCCAAACTAAGTATAATGGGCAAAAGGGTTTTGGACAGGTGACATGTACCTGGCATACCTTCCTCCAAAGAAGCCCTTCTTTTCCCTAATGTGGGACATTGAAAAATTAATACCTGTCTTTTGTCATCTAGTGGTTACGGATTGAATGATGTCCTTTAACCCTGTTGCCCCCAGAATACAACAAGGATGCCAGCCTGTTAAACCAAGCATGCTGTTGTCCAGAGACAGCCAACCAACCTGGAGTCTGCACGATCCTTCCCCTCGTGGGAAGGCCACCCTCCCCTCCACACCTCCACTCTTATTAGGGATTTCTTGACCCAAGGGTAGGTAGGACGACGACCATGTCCAGCTTGAAGCAGCTAGAGGAGCTCGAGACCTTCGTCCATTGTCCTTTATAAGATTGTAAAGGGTCTCAAGTCTGAGAGGGAGGGATTGTTATTTTTTATTGTTAAAATATTTAACTAATTAATTAATTATTTAAAAAAAAAGAAGAATATATGAAAGGGTGAGGCAGGAGAGCTTGTATGTACGACCCATGGGCATGGACTTGGGGAGGGGATTGTTGGGGAAGGGGAGTGCTGGGCAGAGGGGAGCAAAGGGGAAAAAATTGGAACTATTGTAACAATATAATCAATAAAATATACTTTAAAAAAAATAAAAAATAAAAAAATAAAAAAAAGAGAGAGACAGAGAAAATAAAAACACATCTTAACCATATTTCATGCAGCATAGTAATGAAACCAAACTTGATGCCATTAGAAAAAAAGTGTAAAGTTGGGGTCTTGCGGGGCCCTTCAGAAGTTGGGGCCCAGGGCATGTGCCTGGTGCACCCGCTGTTAAATCTGCCTCTGGACCCAACTCAGTGCAGATCACAGCAGAGAGCTGTGGGAGATCCAGAAATGAGAAAATAGCAGCCCCAGAATCCAGTTAGATCTCCTCACAGCCATCCTGCCAGAAAGGAAGATATGAAACCCATGGAACTTTGACTAGGGGCAGATCCAGAAAGAGAAGAAAGTGGTAAAAACCAGATATTACTGAGACAAATTCCACTGCAGTATTCTTCATGAGTTATTTTCTTGTCCTCCCAGTTTATGCATTTTAAGTCACTAGTTATATTACTTTATTCCAAATATCATATGTTGCTCCTCCCTTTTATTGCCCAACTAAACATCTAATTTCTTCATTTTACTTTGGTCTTAAATTCTATATTCTCTCCTACTATGACTAGTATCCATTCTTTGAAAAATCTTCCCTCTCTTAACCTGGTTTTCACTCCTATTGTTAGTATATCTGCCCCCTCTATGATCTCAAATTCACTTCCCTTTCCTTTGGGCATCTTTTAAACTTTTCTCTCTTTCTTTTTTCCCTGTTAATTCCATCCCACCTATAAAAATCACAGCCCAAAGGTAATCCATAGTACTGGGGAAAGTTCTTTAATCTGTTTCCTACCTTTTCTTTCTTTTCTTCTTCTTCATTTTTTTTTGTTTGTTTGTTCATGTTCCCTCTCACACTAAATATATATCCTATAACTTCGGTATAAACCTAATATCATGCACTTCTCCTCTCTTACTTCATTCTGCCTTCTTCCCTCCCTTTTTCAACATACAATGTAAATTTAACTTACTGTCTCACATTGCCTTGTCCCTGCTCTCTATTATTATTACACTTCCACCTTCCCTCTCAAAAATCATCTTTCTTTCAATTAGTTCAACTCTTATCTGTTTTTACTTTATTATAATAGTCTTAATCTCTTTACATCTATATTAATACTGGCTCATTTGCTGCTGATAGTGTGATAATAGGTGGGGAATATTTTTGAGGATGTGAGATTCTTGCCTAGGTTTGGCTTTATGTTTTCATAGCATCTTCCCAAAAGAATTCAAGACATGGTTGGCAGAGTGACTCTCAACCAGTCAGCTGGATGGAAGGCCCCAACAAAGAACAACACAACAATGAAAACCATAATACAACCATATAGCTTAAACAAATGGCATAAAGGGCATCCCAAGAGCATCAAGCTCAGGAGATCAAACAGACTGCATCACTGAGTCCCCAAAATCTCCTCTTCCAGAAGGTCATAACACGAAGGCTGGAAATCAAAGTAGACAAGTCTAAGAAAAAAACAAACAAACAAACAAAAAAATGAGAAGAGTCACCTAAAATTGGGAGATAAAGAAACAACTGCCAAACAAAGGGAAAAGAGGAATCCCAAAAAAGAGTGATGTCTGAAACAGAGGCAAGCAAACTATCAGACATGGAATTCAAAACAATGGTAATAAGGAAGCTCAATGAACTCTATGAACACAGAGAAAATTACAATGAACACCAGGGGAATTACAGAGAACTCCAGGGAAACTACAAAAAACTCCAAGAAAATTACAAGGAACTCCAGAAGAGCTACAAGGAACTTACTTTGGACTACACCAGCATTAAAAATGATATAGAAACTATCAAGAAGAGCCAGGAGGAAATGAAGAATACAATTTCCGACTGAAGAACACAGTAGAAGGAATAAATGGCAGGCTAGAAGGAGCAGCGGATCAGAGCAGCAAACAGGAGGACAATGTAGAAAAATATTCCCACACGGTGCAACAAAATGAAAAAAAAAACTGGAAAAAAATTAAGAGGGTTTAAGAGAGCTGTAGGAAAATATGAAACATAAAAATATCTGTATCATAGGGATATCACAGGGAGAAGAAGGAGAGCAAGGGATAGAAAATCTGTTTGAAAGATAATGACAGAAAACTTCCTAGACTTGAAGAGAGTAAAAGTCACCACAGTCCAAGAAGTACAGAGGGTCCCAATGAAAATAAACCCAAAGAAGCCCACTCCAAGATACATCATAATTAAAATAGCAACATTCAAAGACAAAGAGAAAATCCTAAAAGAAGCAAGAGAGAAACAGCAAATAACATACAAGGGAGCTCCAAAAAGACTATCAGCGGATTTCTCAACAGAAAGGATGTCCACTCTCTCCACTCTGATTCAACACAGTCTTAGAATTTCTAGCTGCAACAAACAACAAAAAGAAATTAAAAAATCCAAATAGGAAAAGGGGAAGATAAATTGTCATTATTTGCAGATGGCATGATAGTGTGCATAGCAAACTCTATAGACTCCACTAAAAACTACTTGACCTAATAAGTGAATTGGCAAAATAATAGGGTATAGAGTAATATTCAGAAATTGAAGACATTTCTGTACACCAACAATAAAATATCAGAGATAGACAATAGAAAAAAATTTCACTTACTAAAGCAAGAAGAAAAATAAAGTACTTTGGAATAAACTGAACCAAGGGGGTAAAAGATGTGTATTCGGAAAACTATGTAACACTGAAGAAACAAACTAAGGAAGATACAAATAAATGAAAGCATATACCATGCTTATAGATGAAAAGAGTGAACTTACTTAAAAGGTCGATATTACCCAAAGAAATTTATAGATTCAACACAATCTCTATTAAAATACCAATTACATATTTCACAGACCTGGAACAAATACTTCAAAAATTTATATGGAACCAAAAACGACCCTGAATATCTACAGCAATCTGTTTTTTAAAAAATATGCTGTATTGTTTATGCTATTAAAGTTGTCTCAATTTCTTTTCCCTTTGTTCCCCTCCACCCAGTGATCCCCTCCCTCTAGTTGCCCCCCCCTTAGTCCATGCCCATTGGTTGTGCATATAGTTCTTCTCAACATCTATCTACTCCACTTCTCCTACTATGCTTCTTAATTCCTGTACCATCTCCCTCCCTTTCCCACCTTTCCCCTCCCCACTGACCTCCCCTCAAAATGTTCCCCATACTTATAATTCTTTTCCCACTATCATTGCCTACTAAGTCTGCCTTTGTTTCAATTCCCTAGCTTTTGTTGTTGGTTGTGATACAGCTTTCATTTTAATGTTCATAGTTTTGATCCTCTTTCTCCTAAACAAGTCCCTTTAACATTTCATATAACAGTGGTTTGGATCTGATGGACTCCTTCAGTTTTACTTTGCCCTGGAAGCACTTTCTCTGCCCTTCTATTCTGAAGGACAGCTTCGCTGGGTAGAGTAATCGTGGTTGTAGGTTTTTCCTTTTCATTCCTTTGAATATTTCTTGCCAGTCCCTTCTTGCCTGCAGAGTCTCCTTTGAGAAATCAGCTGAGAATCTTATTGAGACCCCTTTGTATGTAATTCTCTTCTTTTCTCTTGCTGCTTTTAAGATTCTCTCTTTATCCTTAATTTTTGACATTTTGATTATAGTGTGTCTTGGTGTGGTTCTTCCTGGGTCCAGTTGTTTTGGAACTCTCTGTGCTTCCTGGACCTGTAAGTCTATTTCCGTCAAGTTAGGTAAGTTCTGTTTCATTATTTTTTCACATAATTATTTAATTTCTAGTTCTTCATCTTCTGGCAACCTATGATTCAGATGTTGGCCCGCTTATAGCTGTCCCAAAGGTTTCTGAGCCTCTCCTCATTTTCCTCACTTCTCATTTCCTCTTTCTGCACTGGTTGACTGTTTGTTCCTTCCCTATGTTCTGATTTGTTGATTTGATCCCTGGTCTTCTTGCCCCCACGACTAGTTTCATATGTGTTTTTGTTCATTTTAGCAGGACTAGCCTTCATTTCTTCCCCATCTTTTTTAAGATTTGTTGTTAGGTCTTTAAGCATTCTTATAACCAAGGCTCTGAACTGTGCTTCAGAAAGATTTTCTATCTGCGGAGCCATTAGATCAGATATTTGCTCTCTGATCAGCTGTGTGATTGGGATCTCCATCATGATCTGTGCCATCCTGACCGTTTTGTGTTTACCTTTGCTTCCTGGGCAGGGTTTTCCCACCTCCTATGCTACAGGGGGTGGAGCCTCATGTACTCATCACTACTGGGCAACCCTTCTCATGACAATGTGGTGTTTTGTGTGGAGGTGGTGGTCGTAGATGGGTTCCTGCTGTTCACTCTTTGCTGATAGAACGGGAGCCTCCTTTTCCATCCCCACCCCCTCCAGGCCTCACAGTCCGAGGCAATGGGGGTTTGCCTTCCCTGACATTGGAACTGCGAGCTGATGGGTCTGGTCTGCAGCCGGGGTGCTCCCTAGGGACTTCTCCCCTCCCCTTAAATAGGGGTGTCTGTGCTTACTGTTGTCCTGCTGCCATCTCTACAGCTGCTGCCACCAGCACAGCTTAACCCCTCTGCCCCAGCTTCGCTCCTTCTACCCATTGAGATGAACACCACTTTTTTTTTTTAACTTCATACATTGTATTTCCATGTAACCTTATTTTCAAGAACTTCTGGTTATTTCTGGTTTTGCGGTAGTTTTACAGTATTCCTTCTTTGTTGTGGAGGGAGACAGAGCGTGTCATTCTAGGCCTCCATCTTGGCTGGAAGTAAGATACTCCTAATTTCTTCCTTGATGCCATTGTTAATCCATTCACTTTTTAATAGCATGTTTTTCATTCTCCATGAATTTTAATGTTTTTGAGTTTTTCCCTGAGGTTGATTTCCAGTTTCAAAACATTGTGATCTGAGAAGATGCTTGATATAGCAATTTTCTTGAATTTGTTGAGGCTTGTTTTGTGTTCTAACATGTGGTCTATCTTTGAAAATGTTCCATGTACACTTGAAAAGAATGTATATTTTGCTTCTTTGGGGTGAAAAATTCTATATATATCAATTAAGTCCTTTTAATCTAGAGTGTTGTTCAATGCCTCAATATCCTTAGTGTTTCTTTACTTCAAAGATCTGTCCATTATTGACAATGCGGTGTTAAATTCCCCTACTATGAGTGTGTTGCTGTTGATATTTTTCTTGTAGTCTTCCAAGATTTTTTTTATATATTTGAGTGCTCCTATGTTAGGTGCATATATGTTTACTAGGGTTATTCTTCTTGATGGATTGTTCCCTTAAGTATTATTCTTCTTCCCTTAAGAAATATTCTTCCTTGTCTCTTTATGGCCTTTGCTGTGAAATATATTTTGTGTGATATAAGTATTGCTACCCCAGCTTCTTTTCATGTCCATTTGCTTGAAATACTTTTTTCCATCCCTTTATTTTTAGTCTGTGTATTTTGTTTTGAGGTGTGTCTCTTGTATGCAGCATATATGTGGGTCATGTTTTCATATTCATTCCGCTTTTAATTGAAGCATGTAATCCATTTACATTTAAGGTTATTATTGATAGGTACTTATTCGTTGTGACTTTTTTCCTTTGTATCTATGTTCCTCTCCCTAGTCTTTTTCTTATTCTTCTTAAAGCGTTCCCTTTAGCATTTCTTGCAATGCTGGTTTGGTGGAGATGTATTCTTTTAGCCTTTCTTTGTCTGGGAAACCCCTTATTTCACCTTCCATTTTGAAAGAGAGCCTTGCTGGTTAGAGTAGTCTTAGTTGTAGGCCTTTGTTTTCCATTTCTTTCTGGAAGATAGTGTTTCTGTTGATAAATCAGCTGATAGCCTTGTCATAGCTCCCTTGTATGTTATTTGCTATTTTTCTCTTGCTGCCTTTAAAATTCTCTCTTTGTCTTTGAATGTTGCCATTTTATTTATGATGTGTCCTGGAGTGGGCCTCCTTGGTTTCATCTTGATTGGGACCCTGTGTACTTCCTGTACATGTGAGACTTTTTCTCTCCTCATGTTCAGGAAATTTTCTGTCATTATTTTTTCAGTTAGGTTTTCCATCCCTTGCCCTTCTTCTTCTGGTATCCCCATGATATGGATAGTATTGCATTTTATATTATTATGAAGCTCTCTTAAACCCTCTTGATTCTTCTTCAGTGTTTTTTCAATTTTTGCACAGTTTTGGATTTTTTTTCTATGTTGTCCTCTAACTCACTGATCCAATCCTTGCTTCATTTAGCCTGCTTTTGATTCCTTATACTCTTTTCTTCAAATCAGAAGTTGTAGTTTTCATGTATTCCTGACTCTTATTGATAGTTTCTATGTCTTCTTTAATGCTGGAGTAGTTCTCAGTAAGTTCCGTATAGCTTCGCTGGAGTTCTTTGTAGTCTCCTTGGAATTCTTTGTAGTTTCCCTGGAGTTTGTTGTAGTTGTCTCTGAGTTTGTTGAGTTAATTGAGCTTCCTTATTGCCATTGTTTTAAATTCCATGTCTGATAGTTTGCTTACTCTTATTTCATCTATTAATTCCTTCTCTGAATTCCTCCTTTCCTTTTGATGGCGTGTTGTTTCTTCATTTCCCCATTTTATGTTCTTGTTAGTTCCTGATTCTTAGATTGATCTGCTTTAACTTCCTGCTTTCATGTGACTTTCTGTGGTAAGAGTTCACGGGCATTCAGTGTTGCAGACTTCTTGGTTTCCTGAACTTGACGCTCTTGGGATGTTCTTTATGACTTTTATTTGGGATGTTTGGTAAAATTTTGGTTTTGCTTGCCATTGTATTGCTCTTTGGTGGGTATTTCCCTCCAGCTAGTTGACTGAGAGTCACTCTGTCCACTTTGTTTTGTAAACAGTTGTTGAGCTGCTTCTAAAACAAAGCCCCCTGCCCAGGAAAGAATCCAATACCCACGAATATATCCCCCACTCTCAATCACTGTATCAATTGCTAATGAGCCAGTGCTAATAAGGATTTAATGAGATTGTTGAGACTATTATAAGAAAGGAAAAATAAGAGTTGACTAACTGAAAGGAAAATGATTTCTGAGAGGGGATGGGGAGAAGCAATAATAGTAGCAAGTAGAGATAAGGCAATGAGAGAAAGAAAGTAAAATTTATATTGTATATTAAAAAGGGAGGAATGAAGTTGGCATGAATTAAGAGGGGTGAAATGTGTAGTATTAGGTTTAAACAGAAATCGTAAAATATATATATATATAGTGTTTGAGAGAACCAACACACACATACACACAGAAAAAAAAAAAGATAGATGAATAAGAAAAAAAAAAAAGAAAAAAAAAAGCCCCAAATTAGAGAAAATATTTCACCACAGCACTAACAGTAACCTATGACCTAAGATTAATGTAGGTGGGATGGAAATAAGGGGTAAAAAAGAAATAAAGAGAAGCTTAACAGATGTCTGGAGGAAAGGGAAGTGGTTTTGAGATGACAGAGGAAACTGGAATGCTTAGAGTGAGGAATGAAAGCCAGGCTAAGACAGGGAAAATTTCAAATTTAAAGTGAAAGAAGGAAAGGGCTAGAGGAAAGTACAGATGGATTAAGAGAGGGAAATAATAAGATCTGAGATTTGAAATACCAGAATAGTGAAGATCTATGAATAAAGTTTCAAGATTGTCACAGATTGGTCAAGGTGGGTGTTGTGGACCAAGTGTGAGAACCAAATGGTTGTAGACAACAAATTAGAATTTAAAGAGCCTTTATTAGCTGGCCAGTGACTGTTCACCCGTCCACAAGCTGGACTTAGGTGAGCAGCCCCGACCCTGGGGACTGGGGGGCTTATAAAGCATTTCTGTTCCTGTAGGTGCAGGAACTTGGACAGAAATACAGCTTGCATAAACAAAAATTTTCTACTATTCCCCAGGTCATTGCTCAAAGGAACAGGTCACTGCTCAAAGGAATAACACTTAGGCTAAGTTCCCTGCTCTGCTTGGTCGGAGTATGCAACCGCAGGGGTCTAGTTCCCGGGACCCAAGTCCAGCTAATTACCCTACTGGCTGTACATCTGAAAAATACCCTCTAACAGTGGGGATAGAGTAAGGGTATTTTACGATTGATAAAAGAAGAGGCTGGAGATGTAAGAAAAAATGAGTGCCAACTGGAAATGAGTGGTAGTAAGAGAAAATATAGAATTTAAAACAAATATAAGAGGAGGAAATCAAATGGTAAAACTGACTGAGAAAAGGGAAGAGAAAAATATGAGATTAAAAATAAACTATAACATAAAGACTATTTACTTATAATGCATAGACTGGGAGGAAAAAGAATAACCATTTAAAGGATATGTTTGAGAAGGTCACAGTAGAATTTGTCGTTGTAGTTTCTGTATTTTTTTCACTTTCTTCTCTTTCTGGAACCACCCTGTTGACTTCAGCTTGTGTCCAAGTCTGGATCTAGGCAGACTAATCTCAACTATCAGTGCTCTTCTGCCAGGGTCTCTCTGCTTGGCTGTTTAGTCACTCTAAAATCCTCAATCTTAAGCACAATTGGGTGGGGCTGAGTACTGTAGTTTCTTCAGGTGGGGCTACTGCTTCCCCTCTGGCTGTTGCCAACTGGAGCACAATTTCCCCTGATGGTTTCTCCCACAGCTCTCAAGGTCTCCAGTCGACCTCTTGCCCCCGGCAGAGCCCAGGTCAGTCATGCGCGTGAGCTCCCCCCTAAGAATCTCGCTGCACCTCTAGCTGGTACTCCTGGGTCAGCGAAAAGAAAAAACAAAAATCGTTGCTTTATGCCTCTTAGAGCCACTGGGTCTCCAGTCCATCTTGTGACCCCCACCAGAACCTGGAGCAAGTGCCCATGCAAGCTTCCCTTAAGAATCTCCCTGCGCCTCCAGCTGTTCTGACCCAGTTGGCAAACTCGAAGGAACAAACAATGTTGCTTTATGCCTCTTAGAGCCAGACTCCTCCTTGGCTTACTCTCAGCTCTGTCAGTGAGCCCAGCGTGAGTTTCAGCCTTGAAACCTCTCAGGGGAAACCTTCCAGGCACTGTAAAATGTCTCGGGTTGGAGCCGCTGTCAGTGTCTGTGTGCGCCAAGCTGGCTATCCCTCTCTTCCGGTGTCTGCAACCGACGGGTTGCTAGCAAGCAGCCTCCTGCATCTGCCCGCAGCCACAAAACTCAACTCACAGTGTCCAGTGGTCCTACATGTGATTTCTCAACAATTTAGCCGAAGATCCAGACCCAAGGGAAGGCCAGCACACCTTTTCATTGAGTCCTTCCCGGATATCTTGCCCACGGCAGGAACACAGGCTCCAGGCCTCTGCACTTTCCCAGCCTTCACTCTTCACCTCCTTCATCCCTGCTACTGAGTTGATCTGCCAGGGTCCCTTCCTGTTGCAACCTGAGGTGCTGGGCTGGGGTGGGGGCCCCCTGCTGCTTGCCTTAGAAAGTGTAGGCTGAGGTTTCTTTTCTCTCCTGCACTGTTCCCATGCTTCTGTCCCAGTTTGCCCTATCTGAAGGCCACTCTCACCCACTCTCTGCTCTCTGTCCTCCAAGTCTCCACTGCTATAGGAGCACATCCAGCAGGCTGCTGACTACCTTGCCACCATTTTTCCCTCTTGCTAGGTTTTCAATACACAGTACTGACACTTTACAGGAGGCATGCAACTGTGCAGATTTTGCATGATTAAAAATTCACATAATCCTTGCTACAAAATAGAAAGAACTTAGAAATAGTAAAAAATAACAGCATTGATCCTTTTAAAAGGGAATTTACCTAAGGAGAACTGTTTGATTGTCAGATCTGGAAATGCTGCATTTTAATCAAAATATGAATAGTGTCTTTAGTCTAAGATTTAATGACAAAAGAAGTTTATTTTCAGGTTAGAAAATAATTTCTAGGTTTTGATTCATTTAATTTTAGATTTCTTTGAAATTGAAAAAAAATGAGGACTATTTTAGTAATTATTGATGCTTATTTCTTATTAAGTACTACATTTTTTTCTCAAAGTTTTATGCTTATTGAATTCATGAACTATTATGTAAACAAACTAACAACTAGCCTCAGTTTTCTAAGTTCAAATGAATTATTACTCTCTTTTAGGAACTGATAGAACTACTAGACTAAAATTCAGCAAGTATACAGAAGACATAAATAACTCAATCAAACAATAGAATCTAACTGACATACATAGAATATTCCATCAAACAACATCAGATTACACATTGTTTTCAGGCAACATGGAATATACCCAAGATAGAAAATACCCTAGGTAATAATAATTGTTATTACACCAGAACAAATTTAAAAGAACTGAAATTGTACGGAGACTGTATTCTCTCACAAAACTACAAATCAGTAACAGATAAACAACAGGAAAATTTCTAAACACATGAAAACTAAATAAGAGACTTCTATATAATCTGTAGGTCAAGGAGAAACTCTCAATGGAAAATAAAACATAGAGCTGGGTGACATGAAAATACAACGTATTAATATATGTGAGATTGAGTTAAAGCTGTCCTAAAAAGGAAATTTATAACACTAATGCTTACACTAGGAATGAGGAAAGGTATTAAATCAATAATTTATTACCTCAATAAATAAAAAAGGAAGATAGAAATAAACCCAAAGCAAGCAGAAGGAAAGAAATAATTAAAGTAAGAGCAAAAGTCAATGAAACAGGCAAACAATAGTGAAAAATCAATGAAACCAAAGGTTGATTCTTTGGAAAAAATAAATAAAATTGATAAACCTCTAGCAACAGTGACAGAAATTTTAAAACGATACAAATGACCTAAATCAGAAATAAAATTGTAGGTATCACTATAGACCTTTAAAAAACCCAATAAAGGAATACTACAAACAACTTTATGCTTATAAATTTGACAACTTGAAATGGATCAATTTCTTGAAAACCACAAACAACCAAAATTCAGCTTTGATGAAATATATAATCTGAATAGCTATAACCATTAGAAAAATTGAGTTCATAATTTAAAAGCTCCTGAAAAATAATTCTCCAAGCCCAGATGTTTCCAGAGAATTCCAACAAACATCTAAAAAAAAAAAAAAAGAATAATTAACACCAATTTTATATAATCTGTTCCAGAAGATAGTACAAATGGAAATACTTTCCAACTCATTTTATGAGACCAGTATTCCTCTAACATTAAAACCTGACAAAGACAGTATTTTTAAAGAAGGAAAGAAAGAAGGAAGGAAGGAAGAAGGGAAGGGAGTGAGGGAAGGAGGAAGGGAAGAATAAATGAGTCTACAGGCTAATATCTTTTATAAATTTAGACAAAAAGATCCATAACGAAATATAAGCAAACAGAACTCAATAGTGTATAAAAGGATGATACACCATGACCAATTAAAACTTATTCCAGGAATCAGAGATTGTTTCAACATTAAAATCAATCAATGGTATATCATCAGGCAAAAGAAAAATAATTTGTGTGATCATATAACTTTACACAGAAAAATCATTTGTCAAAACCCAATTCCTATTAAGGAAAGACAAAGCAAACCAACAATAATAAATCTTATCAGCAAGTTAGGAATAAAGGAGAATAACCCCAACTTGTTAAAGAACAGCACTAAAAAAAAACAAAAACAACAACTACAACTTACATCATACTGATGGTGATGGAATAAATGTTTTGTTCCTAAGATCAGGAAGAAGGCAAGGATGTCTGCTAACATCTCCTTTATCTAACATAGTACCAGTAGCTCTAGCCACTGTCATAAAGCAAGAAAAACACATATAAAAAATAAAGACAGTTAAAGACAGACCTTATTTGTAGATGACATAATTGTCTTCATAAAGAAATCACAAGGAATCTACAAGAAAAAAAATCCTAGAGCTAATAAGTGAGTTCAGCGGTATGAATTTCTACATGCTAATAACGAACATGTAGGAACTGAAAATAAAAACATAATACCATATATAATTACTCCAAAGAAAATGAAATGCTGTAGTTATATACTAAATAAAACATTTACAATGATCTGTATGCTAAAAATTACAAATGTTGGTGATAGAAATCATAAAAGATTTAAGTAAATGTAGAAATATAACATGTTCATGAATTTGCAAGACTCAACATAAGAAAGATGACAATTCTCCCTAAAAAGATCTATGGGTTTAATGCAATTAATCCAAAAAGTGTTGTTTTTTTGCAAACATGAATAAATGTATTCTAAAACTTATATGGAAAGACAGGTCTTAGAATAGCTAAAGCAATCCTGATAAACAAGACTTAAGTGAGAGGCATCACTTAACTCAAAGTCTTGTTATATAGCTATAATAATCAAGAGAGTTTCATATTGTCAGAGGAACAGGCACATAGATTACTGGAACAGAATAGAGAACCCAGATATATGCAAGTATGACCCACTGATTTTTGACAAAGCTACAAAAGGAAGTCCATGGAGGAAGTTTAGGTTTTCAACAAATTGTGCTGGAACAAATGGACATTCACAAACAAAACAAACAGACAAGCAAACAAAACTTAACCTGTCTCACATATCATACAAAATAAATTCAAAATGGACTTAAATATAAACATAAAACTTAAAATAAAAAGCAGGGGAAAATTTTAGAATCTAGAGCCAGGCAAAAAGTTCTTAGACTTGACACCAAAAACACTATCTATAAAAGGAAAACTGATAAATTGGGTCTTATTAAAGTTTAAAACCTGTTCTGCAAAAGTCTATAAGAATATAAATTGCAAACTAGGAGAAAATATTTACAAACAACATGTTCAGCAAAGGATTGGGCCCCAGTCAGTATGGCTCAGTTGGTTGGGCATCATCCCTCAGACTGAAAGGTGGCCAGTTTGATTACTGGTCAGGGCACATGCCTGGGTTGCAGGTTCGGTCCCAGGTCAGGATTCATACAGAAGGTGACCAGTTGATGTTTCTCTCTAACAACGATGTTTCTCTCCCTCTCTTTATCCCTCCCTTCTCCTCTCTCTAATACCAAAAAAATTTAAATTGTTTTTAAATTAAAACCAAAACAAAACAAAATCACAAAGGATTGGTTTCTGGAAAATATAAAGAATCCTCAAAACTTAACATTAGCAAACAGAGATAACAGAAGCCATGAAGAAACATTTCACTGATAAAGTCATACATTTGGCAAATAAGTACTGTGTATGAAATGTTTATCATCGCTTGTTACTCAGGAAATTCAACTTAACACCATAATGAGATAACACTATACACCCATCAGAATGGCTAAAATTAAAAATAGTAACAACACTAGGTGCTGGTAAAGATGCAGAGAAACTAGATTACTCCTATATTGTTGATAGGAATGTAAAATGGTATGACCACTCTGAAAACAGTTTGGCATTTTCTTATAAGGCTAAATATGCAATTACTATACAATCAAGCAATTGCACTGTTGGGCAAATGAAATGAAAACCTCTACATGAATATTCATAGCAGCATTTTGTAATAGTCCTTCAACAGGTGAATGATTAAACATTTATATATACATGCTATGGAATACTACTCAACAATGAAAATGAATGATTGTTTGATACATGTACTAACTTGAGTGAAACTTCAGACAATTATGCTGCATGAAAAGAGCGAATCTCAAAAGGTTACATATTGTATGATTTCATTATCCAACATTTTTAAAATGAAAAAATTTTTAATGGAGAACAGATTAGTGGTTGGTAGGAGTTTAAGAATTGGAGGAGGTGAGAGTTGAGTGTTATAAAAGGGCAACAGGATGGATCGTTGTGGGATATAATGTTCTATATATTATGAACCTAGATATGATAAAATTGTATAGAACTAAATATTGACAAATACGTACATATTAAGGTGGAGAAATATAAATAAGGTAGGTGGATAGTACTATGTCAATATCTTAGTTGTGATATTATACTATAGTTTTGCAAAGTGTTATCACTGGGAGAAGCTGGGTAGAAGGTACTCTGTATTATTTGTCATAACAGACTGTGAATCTACAATTATATCATTAAAATTTTTAAATATTAAATTAAAAATACTAAATTAGATTACTAAATAATCTAAATTTTTAAAAATTTTTTCAAATAAAGTTTCATTTTTATCTATTACTGATTTATTGCACACATTTACAAGGTAAAGATATTTTTTATATTACTTCTTAAAGAGTAAGAAAATAGTAAAATGGATAAACATGCTCCCAACTAACAAAGAGTAACAGAATTTTTGGTTCTAGTGTTTTTTCAGCTGAGCCAGTCATATTAAATGCCATCTTTTGTAATTATAGGAGAAGAGTTGCAAAGAAGACATTTGCTTTGGATGTGGTCAAACAACACTATATTTGATAATAAAGTGATTAAGGCTTTCTGTTCTTAGAATTCATATTGTATACAGCATCATACAATTGAGTGGCATATCTCTTTAAGTCTGTCTGTTCTATTTTCCTACCACTGCAGAATTGTTCTCTACACTGCACTCCTAATAAATGATGATTATTGTTATTAATGTTAATGGCCCCAACAACATTATACAGTATAATGGCTCCAGTGATTATACTGAAAAGTTTGATAGAAATAATTTTCCTGAGCTCATATTAAAATTTCTTCTTGCTCAGTGTTATCTCATTATTCCTATTTATTTATCCTTTTAAATACCCTACCCATTACTTCCCTTATAATTATAAGCTCTTTCACTTTGTTTTCCTCTTCACTGCCTGGAGCACTGTAGGCACTCAGTTAATGTGGTTTTACTTTTGATGTTGACATCTTCAAATGCAGACAAGTGGCTTCACAAGTTAAGACAGTCATAGCATCAACCAAAATTAATTTGATAATTTGCTTCAAGCCCATTATAATATTGGCTCTTCTCCAATTACCTTGATTTTTGACAGATTAGTGCTGACAACCAGGGTTATTATCTTAAGACTTCAAAATGCCAACCCAAAGTGCTCAAGAATTATTTTGCGAATTCATTGTTTGAAGTGATATTTAACTTTAAAAATATATAAGGTCATAATAAAGTTGACATTTGTCAATTAAATGTTGATAAATAACATTATTTTCAGATTTATTTGTATTATGTAACACAGATTCAGAATAGATTAGTACTTGAATTGATGAGTTTATAAACTCATAAACAGAAGAATAAAGTGAATAAAAAGATTAAGCAGCAATGCCACCATTTACTGCTCTGATGTGTTTGAAAAGGAAGTGACTAAAAAACACAAAGTAATTTATATGAAATTCACCTAAATTACAATAATATGACAGGTTAAATAAAATAGATGGCCTGCAAGACCATATTTTTTGCAGTCCCTGTCAGAACAGTGAGCTCAGTGAAGGTGTTTGAGTGAGTGTTCATTGAAATGGATTTACAGATCCATATTACACACAAATTTGCAATTGAAAATAACTCTATAATTATGCTGCTGCTGAATCATAAAACAAATCTAATGCAAATAGTTTATGTTGATCAGTGCCTTCCTGGCTGAATATTACTGCATAAAGAAAGTAATAAACTCTAACTTGAGGTATTTAGTACCTTATCTGCAGGAAGCTCCACTAAACTCAGGGGAAGAGAAACAGAAAATACACATGAGAGAGGTTCAGTAAGAGGCAGTGAGAACTGGATCTGAGCCTCAGAAGTAGGTGGCTTCACATTTAGACAGCACGAGAAGTTCCCTATAAGGGTTTCTGTTCTGCCAGTTGGTCTAACCTCATGGATCCAAATTGCAGACCCAAACTTGGTACAGTTTCTCCAGGTCAACTAAGTAATTTGTACCAAACTTAAAACCATGATAAACAAATTAGGAACGTATAGTAATATGACCAAACTTGAACAGAGTATGGGAGAACACCAAAATTTTTTTAAAAAAATGATTCTTTACTTGGAGTTATGGGAGAAGGAGCCTACCTAATGTTACTGCACTCACGTGGGCAAAGGTGAGTAAGATTAATATAACGCAGGAGTGCAGATTGAAACTGGGAAATGGAGGATGCAGGGCAAGGGCTTCCAACCACTAGTCTTGCACTTCAAAGTAACTTAGATATTAGGAAATTATATTTTCCATCTCTGTCTAGGATGATAGGGCTCTTAAACATGGTAACATCTTTGCCTTGAATTCTTCCCATAGATCTCCTTTACATTGGTATCACTACTAAAGATTGCTGAAACCAAGAGCAACTGGCAGAAAACATTTTTTTCTTAGCAATACTTGACTACCTCCTCTGTTGGGCAAGACATTTGTAAAACAAGTTGTTCTTCAGTGAAATAAGAAAATGTTCAAGTTGATTTTCTTCTAATTCCCTCACTGGACTTAAATGCACTTATAGCTAAATGTTCCCAGAAATCAGTGTTTAAGGCCTAGAATCATATGCTCTTTGCCCATATCTCTATATTGCGAACCTCTTTCTAGGAGTTTCATATAATATTTAGCACTACAACTATTATAAGGATGAGATTTAGTTAACAAATATATTGTATTATACATTAATGTCCAAAATAATATAAATCAATGATCTAATGGAAAAACATTAGGCCCAGTCTAATTTGTCACCCAGCTAACTATTGGCCTTAGATGAGTCACCAGGCCTCCTCGGCTCCCAGCTTCCTCATCTATAAAGTAGAGATTGGGCTAGATAACCGCCCAAGTCCCTCCTTGCTCTAACACTCCCAAACTCTTCAGAGTACCAAGATCAGGTAATCTTTTCTCTAATTATTTCATAGTTTCCAAATATCAATCTGATTATTCTGGTTGCTTAGTATCTAAACCTGATTTTCTTGAATTATTTGAGGGTAATTACCACATTTAAATGTACATGTTTGTTTGCACTATAAAGAACTATAGCTAAAAGAATCTTAATAAAAGGCCTTGTAAGCCTCCATTTAATTTTTAGAAAATTTCTGTCTCTGTTTCATCAACTTTCAAGTCACCCAACTGTGCACTGGCCTTAATATCCTTTTAATAAGCTGGGTGACTCACCAGGAAGACAAAAGCATAGATTCTGTTACTGTTTTAGACAGTTTGCTGGTAGAAGCCCCCAAGGGAAGGCATAATACACAGTTGCCAACCAACATATTAGAAAGAGATTGAAAATGAAGTTGCCACAAGAAAAGCAGAAGGGCAATTAATAGCCTCAAGTTTTTTAGGTAGAAATAAAAAATAATAAATAAATGTTATCTCTTCTCTGGGTCATTGGCAATAACAACTCATGAACAAAATATTCATGCTCTTACAGCAAAATAAGGGTGATGACAATGAGACCATGGCAAATCAAGAAGGATGTTTACACTGGTTTTAAAAGATTATCTTTACTTGTCTGTGTTTTACTTGCTCTTTAAGTTGCTGACCTATTCTATTATGACAGTGGTAAGAGGCACTTTGAGAGGTTTTACTGACTCTGCATAAACTTGCAGTTTTCAGTAAACTTGGCCACATGCCCATTATTTAAGCAAAAGAAAATGAAAATAAGTTGTGCAATGTAGAGTTTATTTTGGAATTGAGTATTATAGGAAGGAAATATGTGTGTACATGAGTGTGTGTGTGCATGTGCCCCGGATGAAGCATGCTGGTGAGGAAACTCATCAGAGCATGATTCCCAGGGACAGTATGAGGCTTCAGACTTGAATGTCTGTAGACTAGGTAATATCCCATCTCTTACTGCTATATTTTGCAGGCATTCTTACAACTAGAAACATGAAGGATGCGTTTTTAAGACTTATTGTAGCCCGTTTGACTTTGTCACATTGAATCAAATTGTCCTCCTTCACAGAAGCACTGCACATGGGTTCCCCAGATTTCTGAATTGGTGCCAGTGGAGTGATAGCCTCAGCAATGATATTCCAGCCTTTTGTGCTGAAGGATCTATGTGACATAGGTGCCTTATGTGTTAGAAGGCTTTAAGAGTTTGAGGGTGGTGAGGTAGGGCATGATGGAGAGAGAAACTTTATGTGTTTATTTCAGTTGCACTTGTTATTAAACTTTATTTAGTATATTTTCAATACAATATGAAACCTTAGGTGATGTCTACATCAAATACTCTATTAAGCAAATTGCAATATGTATTAGGACTTTATAGTACTCTTTCCATTCAAGTAATTACTTTCATGCATTTATAAACTCCATACATCAATACTTGCAGTTCTCAGTTCTTCCTACACATTCTATAATATATACACATATAAGAATAGTGTTTTCTTTCCTTTCAGAATAGCCAAATACAGTAAAATATGAGGTTAAAAACCAGATAACCCTCAAAGAATTCTGACCAGAGAATTCTTTACTTTCCAGAATAGTTTCACAATCCCCCCCCCCCCCCCCACACACACACAAAATTTCATGTGCTTTTCCCTTTCAATACTCTTCTCCATCCCAAATGCCTGGCAACCATTGTTCTGTTTACCATCTCTATAGGTTTGCTTTTTCTAGCATGTCATAGAAATAGAATCATACAATATGTAGACTTTACAGAGTTCCTTTTTTCACTTGGGAATATGTATTTAAGACTCATCCATGTTTTTGCATGATCTTTTTAAATATGCCTATGAGTCTTTAGTGTTTTCCTACTTTCTGGTACAGCATAAGCTCATCTACATTTCCTCCTCCCAGCCCTGAAACTTTCCTTTCTCAAGAAGCTCAGTGGAATGATGTTTAGAAACCAGTATCTGGGCACAAGGTGTGCTTATTGCTACAGAGATATCATTGCTTCTATCCCCCTTCAGTACAGAGAATTAGAATATGTATTTATTTAAATCATGGCTGAATCACACTGAATCTTCTTTTCTTAAAAATCAGAGTGTTCTTCCTTTAATGGAAAGGGATTCTACATTCATTATTAAATTAGTGCCCCCCAGTCAGGAGCGTTTCTTGCTTTGTACTTGAGTTTGGAGCCATTTATTTCTTATTTTGCTCTTAGAGTGACTCAGCAATGAGAAAGCTGATCTGTAGGCTGATTAGTTTTTATGGTGACCATTTTTTCCAAGCAGAATATGATGATTTCCATTCCTTTTGCCTGATTCTGAGGGTGCAACCTGTTATTCCTTTTAGTACCAGTTAAAAACAACAACACTTTTCAAAATCCTAAGTGCTTCATACATCTCTAAGGTTTTGAGGACAACTCAAATTGTACAGCTTTCTCCAAGGAGGGCAGAGGAGAGAAAACAAAAAGGACAGAGGCTGACTGTCTTATCTCTTGCAGCCTACAATTGTATTACTTAGTATTTGGAGTCCTGTGAGTAGAAGAGTATTTCTGTTACCAGAGAATTAAAATACAATATCTTAACTCTTTCTATCCCTTTGCAGGTCAAGGGTGTGCTGTAGAATGTTACAGAACTTTCTATCTTCTTTGGCTCCAAAAGACTGCCCTATTTCATCAGAAGAAAACTATTTCTCATAACAAAGCTGGCTTAATTTTCAAGTGGCGTTGCATAACAAAAGTGACTGTGGCCCTGGATGGTGTGGTTCAATGGACTGAGTGCTGGCCTGTGAACCAAAGGGTTACCGGTTCGATTCTCAGGCAGGGCACATGCCCGGATTGCAGGCCAGGTCCCCAGTTGTGGGTGTGTGAGAGGCAACCATACATTGATATTTTTCTCCCTTTCTTTCTCCCTCCCTTCCCCTCTCTCTAAAAATAAATAATAAAATAAAATCTTAAAAAAAAGAAATCCTAAGTGCTTCACTTATCTCTAAGGTTTTGAGGACAACTCAAATTGTACAGCTTTCCCCAAGGAGGGCAGAGTAGAGAAAACAATGACTGTGGCAATAACAAAAATGTGGGTCTCCTTTTGCTTTCTTTTCTGTGAAATCAAAGGGAGAACTAAAATGAAATGCAAATGGAAGCTTTCTTTGTCTTTTTTTCTCCTGAGCTTTGTTAGAGTTTCTGAAATCAACAGGAGGAGGGTCTGGCAAATTTTCCAGCAGCTGCAGCCAGGATTAACTGTACTGTCTTGTTCTTTTGCCAAATCCATTCCTAAAACAAAAATGAAACAGGCCCTGAACCTTCATAATCTTTGGAAGTGAAAATGAACACACAGTACAGAGAGTGATGTGCTTCAGAAAATCTGAGCTTGTGGACGGTTCTGTCACTTTAGGCTGCATAGCCTTGGGCAAAGCACAGGCCTTCTCTGAGCTTGTTTCCTTCTCTGCATAATAAGAATAAAAGTCACCACCTCGCTTACCTCAGCAGGGTGTTTGAGGTTCAAATTAAATGCAGTAATGTCAAAGAGCTTTGTGAACTGTGAAGAACTATAAATACAGGTGTTATTAAAAGTGGTTGAAAGTAAATGATGAGACAGCTTAATTTAAGTAATTTCAAGTGCCTCAGGGAGGAGTAGAGCTGTGTGAGTGTTAGATATTTTCATGGCCCTGTTGTAAAGGGAGAGAGGGTAGGCCTGGTATGGTAAAGATGCTGCTTTCTTGTCTCCCCAGGTAAGTTGGGCACAGAGTTGGAGAAGGCAAGAAATATCTCAGGGTTTTTGAGAATGCAACTGTGATGATGAACCAGGGCTTACCTAACAGGAGACAGAAAGATGGCATGAGGGACAAAGTGTGCTCTAGAAATACAAGAAGTGGGCCAAAAGATGCGGCCCAAAATAAGAAAGAAAACAGAGGAATTGAGCCTGTGGAAGGGCAGAGGAGGGGGAGCTGCTGGTAGCACGCATGGGAGGCTGTACAGCTGAGGGCCAGGAGAGGTGGACTTTCCAGGCTCAGGAGCAAAGGAGCCAGCAACCCAGAGGCCAAACCCAGAGAATCAGCTAGAAAATGGCTTGATATCCTAGACGAGTGGTTTTCTTATACAGAAGCTCATTATATTAAAAAATAATTGAAGTTGTCCTGTTGAAGCAAGGTTTGGAGGTCCTAGGGTCACTCAGCTCCCCTCTAAATCCTGTTTGCAATAGCCAAGTCTCCTCTACAGGGAGCTAGGGCTCTACTGAGAGACGGAGATAAGATCACTCATCCTTGTTGTATCTCCAGTGCCTCATATGTGCTAGTTACTCTATATTTCCTGAGTGAATGTGTGAATGAGCTAGAGGGTAGGTTGTCTGCAGGAGAGAATTCAGATAAATGAGTTTAGTGGATTATGCCACTACGTCGTGAGGCTGTAACTTAACCATCTATGCATGGATTATATATTAAAGTTTCTCAAGCTTTAGACATGGACTGATAGGTGGATCACTGTGTCTAGCTGAGAAGCTTCCTAGTCAGGGGTGTGTGTCCAGCCACAGGAGCCAAAGCTGTAGAGGGTAAGACAAGCCATAACCAAAGGACACTTCTGTGGAAAATATCTTGGTTATTTCATCACAAAAACACAACCTCTCCACTGTTCTGCTCCTACACAGTTGGATAGGCTGTCTTCAGAGTCACAGACAACGATAAAACCAGCTAATATTTATTGGATGCTGACTGGTTGCCAGGCACTTTAATAACCCCTTTACGCTGTATAGTGGGCAGAATAATGCCCCTCCCCCCCAAGACACCTATCTCACAGTCCCTGGAGCCTTTGACTATGTTAGATGGCAATGCATGAATTAAGGTTGCAGGTAGAATTAGGTTCACTAATCAGCTGACTTTGAGATATGGAGAGTATCGTGAATTATCAGGTGAGCCCAATGTAATCATATGAGTCTTTATGAAGTGAAAGCAGGAGGCAGGACTCAATGTCAGAGAAAGAGATGTGACCACAAAAGCAGAGGCTCTAGTAATGTGATATGAGGGCTCCACTGGCCATTGCTGATTTTGAAGGAGAAAGGGGACATGAAACAAGGAATGTGAACAGCCTCTAGAAGCTAGAAAAGCAAGGGAGAAGATTGTTCTTTACAGCCATCTCACTCTGCTGACACCTTGATTTTAGCTTAGTGAAACCAGTTGCAGGTTTCTGACCTCAAGAATTGAAAGATAAAAAAATGTGTGTTGTTCTAAGTCACTATCCTTGGAGTAATTTGGTACAGCAGCAATCAGAAACAAATATGAATTTTCTCACCCCACCTTTACAATAGCCCCATCAAATGGGTATTCATAATGCTATTTTGCAGATGAGTAGACAGGCTTGGGGATGTTGGCTCACTTGACCCAGAGGTGAGTGGGTGCCTTGACTCCAGAGCTGGCTCTCTCAACCACACTACCATCTGGAGACGGCTTTACTTTTCATTTCACAAATGAGAAAACTGAGTTCCTGAGACGTATCCTGATATGACCCAGATCACAAAAGTTGGTGACAAAGCTCAACTATACTCCACAAGAATTGTGTAGACCAGCACTTCACAGTCATACATGTGCACACAAGTCACCAGTGGTCTTATTAGGATGCAGACTCTGATGCAGCAGGTTCAGGATGGGATCCAGATCTGCATTTCTAACCAGCTCCTGGGTGAGGTTGATTCTTCTGGGACTGGTGTAGCAAGGCTGCCCTGCATTGGGAGTTCTGAGCAATTCAGATACATCAGAGAGTTTGGGGCATCTAGTAGGACATGGTGGCACTAGAAAAGGAGAGAAAACACTTAAAATTGAGGATATACAAGAACAGATGGGATCAAGTTCTGTGGACCATGAGATTTAAGATCTCAGAGGGAAAGGTCAGAGTTAAAGACAGGCTATGTCTTTGGGTACCTTTGAGAAATATGTCACACAAACATGATGTACTATAGTCATCTGAAGTCATTTAAAACTAGTAGGCATCATCATTGCTTCTACTCTTTTATGGGACAACCACACAGGTTGAGGACATTCTTTACGCTGCAGAGAATAAAATATCTTTATGTGACTGTGAGAGGAAGAGCAACAGTCTCCATACCTACAACATATTTGATGTATTATTTTTAAAAGATAAAAAGGACAATCTGTTTATTTTCTGAGAAACATCTCTAAGGCTTTGACAGAATCAAATAACTCATGCCCTGGCCCCTTCCTCTCTTCAGCCCTAACACCATCCACCCATGAGTCTACAATTCAGGACCAGGATGGTAGTTCACTCTATAACTGCAAGTCATGGTTCTCTGAGATTTCATTCTGTGCTTCATTAGAAAAAAGAAAAAAGAAAAAGAAAAAATACCCCACCTCCATTTATGTGGGAGTGCAGGGAGATTTTCTCCAATTTATTTCACTGCAATTGCAGAATTTCCAGCTGTCTGTGACTACCACAGATGCCTGAAGGGCAGGAATGTTCTGGTTTTATTTTGAAACAACCAAGCATGCAAGCAAGAAATAACAGCGTTTTGTTCAGATACAGGAACTCAGTGAGGAAGCAAATGTTTGGCTGACTGTTTCCTAGGGGAATATAGTGAAAAATATGGCTCTAAATGTTTATAATGGCTCAAAAATGAATTTTTTTTTTTTACTCATCTGATTCAGCACTAATTAACCTTCAATACTCCGTAATGTACAATTGGCAAAATAGAATTTTAAAACATTTTAAAATGTTTCCTTCAAACTTTCTTAGTTCTAGGGTTTATCTCTAAAGGAAGTGATAATTCTTCTAGAAAATAAAAAAGTATGTTGATTAGTTGCCTGGATTTCTCAGGAAGCACTGGGGAGCCCTATAAAGTACAAGGAATGTATTATGCTAGAATCCAGATGCCCAGAGTGTGACAACTCTGGATACCAAGCCTTTCAGTTGGGAGGATTTGGGCCATCCTGGGTACTTGATGTTATGGGTAGTTTTCAGTTGTCATTGAGAGGTGGTAAAAAAACATGGATTGGGAGTCTGAAATCCCTTGTTAGTATGTTGTTTCTTTCTGGTTTATTTTTCCACTGTGGATTTGGGTCCTTATCTGCAACATAATAATATCTTCTATCAGGATTACTATGAGGAAGGGGTAAAGGAGATAATGTGAGAAGTACAAAATAGGCCCCTAAATATGTCTGTTCCTCCAAAAGCCAGAAATAAGCCAACTTTCAAGAAAAAAAATTATGTCTGGCTATGAAATATATTGTTATTCCTCTGTCTTAAATCATCTTCCACATATGTTGCTTGACCTACCAGTAAAATGTTTATTGGTTGTAATCCACAGAATGCATGAATACACACAAATAAGTGAGCACTGGCTGCTTTTGGAAAAAAAGATCAACAAACAAGTGCTGGTGAAGATATGGAGAAAATAGAACCCTTTTGTACTGTTGACAGGAATGCAAATTGGTGCAGCCACTGTGGAAAGCAATGTGGAGATACCTCAAAAAATTAAACATGGATCTGCTTTTTGACCAGCAATCCTACTTCTGGGAATATACTCAAAGGAACCTAAAACACTAATTCAAAACAACATAAGCACCCCTATGTTCATTGCAGCATTATTTACAATCACCAAGATATGGAAGTAACCCAAGTGTCCATCAGTAGATGAGTGGATTAAAACAACTATGGGACATTTACACAATGAAATACTACTCAGCCATAAAAAAGAAGAAAATTTTACCCTTTGTGATGCATGGATGGACTTGTAGAACATTATGCTAAGTGAAATAAGCCATTCAGAGAAAGACAAATACCATATGATTTCACTCATATGTGGAGTCTGATGAACAAACTGAACTAAAGCAAAATAAAGTCAGAATCATAGATAGAGAGCAGGTTGACAGTAAGGGGGAGGAGGGAAGGGGGTCAAGGTAACAAGCAAAAAGGAAAAAGGACTCATGGACATAGATAACAGTGTGTGATTGTTGGGGAGGGGAGTATAAGGGACTAAATAGTAATTTAAAAAATGTAATGAAAATGATGTTAAATCATTTAATTGATTATCCTGGTGATGTGAAACAAAGATTCAATGCCAGAAGAGATCTTTTTTGGTGCCTACTGAAAACTGTTGAGGACCATAAGTTATAGTGGGTTTTCTTTCTTTCCTGTCTCCCTGTAATACCTCACAGCCCAATCCCACATACATACACCTTCCTCTCTTGCCAGCTGGCAGAGAAAGGACTTCCAGAGTGACACTGATGGAAACTCTCTTTGCCTTGCCTTCTGATTAAATATCTTAAGCCACATAGCTAAGGTCAGCTCAGGTGAACCAGGTACCAGCCCTACCCCAAACCTGGTCTTCCTACCCCCGTAAGGCCACTCTACCAAGATTGGGAGATATAGAGACAAGCAACCTACCAGATACAGAGTTCAAAACATTGGTTATAAGGATGTTCACTTATCTCATTGAGAACTTCAACAAAAAGATAGGAAACATAGGAGGGGTCAAAAGGTAGAGGCAGAGCAGGAGGATATATCATGTACCTCCTCCCAGAACCAAACTGGAAATAAAACTAAAGAGGGCATAGTCATCCAAAATAGCCCAAAGACTACATGAAAAATAGACTTTTAACCAAGAATGGGAAAAATCCACCCCAGGTCCTGTAGGATGGGTGAGGTCATTAAAGGGACTGGCCCCATTCACACAGGTGGTGGGCTGAGGTGGCAGCACAGCTATGGGAGTTTCGCCTTGAAAGGAGAGAAGCCAGGAACACAAACCCGGCTCCCAAGCATAGAGTGCCAGTGCCTGGATCAGCCACCATATAGCATCCAGTGGTGAAAAGATTTTTCTCTGCTGGGGAGAGATGGGATCCGCTGGAGACAAAGTCACTATTTTTTCTTTTCTTAATATTTAAAGGGGTCAAAGCACAGGTTTTGTGTCCACTCATCTTGAGCCCAAGAAAGGAAAGGTGGCATGGACAGGAGTTGGACAAGGAGAGTCTTCAGTGGGAGGCACTGGAGAGACACATGAGGTTTTCTGTGCGGGTATACCTGGATTCCACAGCAGCCATATTTCCTTTTTAAAAAATATATGTATCGACAGAATGCACACACTCTCTGTAGTCTATTTATTATAAACCGAAAGGCTGATATCTATTGGTTGTCTTCCTAGTTTAAAAAAAACTGTAATACACCAATATTTCATTTTTTGTATGTTTTATTGATTATGCTGTTACAGTTGTCCCAATTTTTTTTTCCTTTTTCTCTCCTCCTCCCAGCAACCTCCCTCCCTCCAGCAGTCTCCCAGCCTTAGTCTATGTCCATGGCTTGTGCATAAAGCTATACTCAACATTCCCCTGTCTATTCCCCACCCTCCTACCTTCCTTCTTAATTCCTGCACCATTTCCCTTCCTCTCCCCTTCCCCTTTCCAGCTGCCCTCACCACACATACTCTCCGTACCTATGATTCTGTTACCACTCTAGTTGTCTGTTTAGTTTACCTTTGTTCCATTCCCTAGCTTCTGTTGTTGATAGTTGTGATATTGTTTTCATTTTAATGTTCATAGTTTTGATATCCTTTATCTTAAATAAGTCCCTTTAACATTTTCTATAATAATGGCTTGGTGATGATGAACTCCTTCAGCTTTACTTTGTCTGGGAAGCACTTTATCTGCCCTTCCATTCTGAATTATATCTTGGCTGGATAGAGTAATCTTGGTTGTAGGGCCTTGCTTTGCATCACTTTGAATATTTCCTGCCAGTCCCTTCTTGCCTGCAAAGTTTCTTTTGAGAAATCAGCTGACCATCCTATAGGTACTCCTTTGTAAGTAATTCTCCTCTTCTCTCTTGCTGCTTTTAAGATTCTCTCTTTATCCTTAATCCTTGGCATTTTGATTATGATGTGTCTTGGTGTGGTTCTCCCTGGGTCTAGTTTGTTTGGGATTCTCTATGCTTCCTGGACTCGTATGTCCATTTCCTTCCCCAAATTAGGGAAGTTCTGCTTCATTACTTTTTCACATAATTTTTCAATTTCTTGCTCTCCCTCTTCACCTTCTGGCAACCCTATGATTCTGATGTTGGCACATTTATAGTTGTCCCAGAGGTTTCTAAGCCTCTCCTCATTTTTTCTGATTTTCATTTCCTCCTTCTGTACTGGTTGACTGTTTCTTCATTATGTTCCAATTTGTTGATTTGAACCCTGGTGTCCTTTACTTCACCACTTGTTTCATACGGATTTTCCTTCATTTCAGCCAGGATAGCCTTCATTCTTTTCCTGTCCTATTTAATCTTTGTTGTTAGAGTTGTGACCATCCTAATCACCAATGCCTTAAACTGTGCTTCTGTTAAGTTGTCTATCTCCTCGTCCATTAGGCATGCTATCTGCTCATTGCTTAGTTGTGCCACTGGGATGTTGATCTGCCCCCACTTCTGTGTCGTACTTCTCTGTCTCCTCATCTTTCTGTGTTTGCCTCTGTGATTTGGGCAAGGGTTGTCGTACCTCTTATGTTACAGGGGGTGGAGCCTTAGATATTCATCAGTACAGGGTGACCTGTTTCACCACGTTGTGGCGCTGTATGTGTGGGAGGGGTCAGAGAGGGAACAATGCCACTTGCTCAGCACTTGCCCCCTTTCCAGGCACCTCTCCCACTTTCATATGGGACTAGCACCTCTCTAGCTGTTGCTCTGCCTGTCGTTCCCAGAGTGGGTGGGTCTGCAGACATTCTAGAACCATATGGGCCCTTTAAGCAAGCGAGCTCTGCTGAGAGACCTGCGATTTCTTCCTCTGCCCCAGCTCTCATGGGTTTGCACAGTCAGAAGCAATAAGACTTGATTTTCCCTGGCTCTGGGATTGTGATTTACAGGCTCCAGTAAGGAGCTGGGAACGTTACCCAGGTGTCCCTCCCAACTTTTTAAAACGTGTAACTGCGCTTTTTGCCAGGCTGCCTCTGCTGCTGCTGCTGCCATTGCTGCCGCCACCACACCATCTCCTCTCTGCCCTGGCTCCACTCTTCCTACCTGTCTGGATGAGTATTTCTTCTTTATATCTTTGTTTGCTGGACTTCCATGCAGCTTGATTTTCTGGAACTTCTGGTTGTCTCTACTTTTGAGATAGTTGTATGCCTTCTTAGTTGTGGAGGGATACCTAATGTGTTTGTCTAGGCCTCCATCTTGGCTGGAAGTAGCCATATTTCTTGAGGAGAGCAAACCCTTCTGAGGGGAAAAGCAATTACCTTACACTGTGTGATCTGTTTGCCACAACCTGCATCTTTTTATCTTTTCTTTGTTTTGTTTTGTTTATTTTTTCTCTCTTTATTTTCTCCCATCCTGCATCTTAACCCCTGATGAGTGACTACATATGCAGACTCAGGGGGTATCAGAGATGGGCTGTAGGGGGTAGCCATTCCATACACTTCTTGGGGAAAAAGACTGGCACTTCCCCCTCACAGGAGAGCCCAAAATCTGGACCCTTGAGACCCTACTCATTAGTCTACTAGATGTCCAACCCTGCCAACTACAGTGAAATAATCCCAGACAGACTCACACTAGTGGCTTGGGGATAGGAAAACACACCCACCATTTTCCATGAAGTCTGAAAGGCACCTGTTATGGAAGAGCCAGGAGTCCCATCCCCCTTGATTCCACCAGAAGCCCTCTCAGAAACAGTTGGGTCTGCAACTAGTATAACACTGACAGCAAGCTGATGACAAGCAGTGACAGGAAGAGGCAGATCCTGTGGTGACTTGGGATGTTTGCTGACACACCCTTATGCCCAGTGCTGATAAAACACAGCTTTGTAGAGCAACTTGGTCCATCCTGGGTGCAGCTAAGACTGGAAGAATCAGCTACAAACTGTACATCTCTTGTAGCATGAACAGGCTGCCAAGCATTAGGTGTGGACAGTGCCTGACATTGGCTTACACCAGCCTTAGACAACATCAGAACCATATTCAAAGGGAGAACTCGGCAGGCAAGCACTAAATTCTGCTGAGAATAATTCCACTTTGTTCTTTTTCATTTTTATCATTTTTCTTTTTCATAGCCTTTTAATTATTTTTTCTATTTTTTCCTTTTTCTTCTATCTTTCTTTCTCTTTTTTTCTTTCATAGCTCTTATTTTACCTTTAATTACTCCATTGTTTCTTTCTTCTTTCTTTTTCTTATCTTTGTTATTCTTTCTCTTTCTTGTCTTTTTTCTGTTTTTCTCCTTCAATTCATTGTTCATATTATTTCTCTTAATTTTTTCCTCCCATAATCACTTCTCTGTCCTTTGATCTTCTCTTATTCTTTTTTCTTCTTTTTCTTCTTTCCTTAATAGTCCACTCTCTTTCCACTTTTAATATTCTTTGATCTTTTGTCATTGATATTGCTGTATTGGTTTCATTTTTCTTTGTGTGTTGTTTTGTTTTGTCCTATCAGCACCTGTACAACAGCATACAAAAATTGGTGGGAGTTGAGCCTCTTGGTTAGCCAGCTGGAGAGGAGAGATCCCACAAATGAACAGGCCAAAAACATTCGGGACCAAAATACAACAAGAGAGCCCACATAACTCATATAAAGGGCATTCCTAGAGCATCAGGATCAAGAGATAAAGGAGTCTGAGCCACTGGGTCCCACAGGATTCTTACTACCTAAGCCCAACCCTCAAGACATGGAGTCAAAGCAGATTTATCTAATACATAGAAACAAACGAAGAAAAAAAAATAGCTAAAATTAGGAGATGAAGAAACAACCTCCAAATGAAAGAAAAGTATGAATCCCTCAAAAGGCAGTTAAGCGGAATTGAGGTAAGCAAATTATCAAACATAAAGTTCAAAGTAATGGTTGTAAGGATGCTCAGGAAGGTTAATGAGAACTACATCAGCATGAAAAGGAGCATAAAAACTATGAATAAGAACCAGCTGGAAATTAATTCAATATCTAAAATGAAGAACACACTAGAAGAATTTAAAAGAAGGTTAGATGAAGAACAGGAATGAATCAGCAATTTGGAAGACAGGTGAAAAAAAAAAAAAAAAAACACCCAGTCAAAGCAATAGAATGAAAAAAGACCTGAAAAGAACAAGGATAGTCTAAGAGATTTTGAGACAACATGTAACAACTGATACCACAGAAATACAAAGGATTATAAGAAATTACTATGAACAACTATATGCTAAGAAATTGGACAACCTGGGCAAAATGGATAAATATCTAGCAATGCACAATCTCCCAAAACTGAACCAGGAAGAAGCAAAAATTCCAAAGAGACCCATAAAAACTAGTGAAATTGAAGAAGTAATAAAAAACTCCTGGCACACAAAAACCCTGAATGAGATCATGTCACAAGCAAATTTTACCAAACATTCAAAGAACTAACACATATCCTTCTCAAACTATTCCAAAATATTCAAGAAGAGGGATGACTTCCAAACTTTTTTTTATGAGGCCAGTATTATCCTAAGTTCAAACCAAGTAAAAACACAATAAAGAAAGAAAACTATAGGCCAATATCTCTGATGAAAATAGATGCTAAAATCATCGACAAAATATTAGCAAATCAGTCCAGCAATACATTAAATGATCATACATCATGATAAAATTAGATTTATTCCATGGATGCAAGGATGATACAATATTTGCAAATCAATATATGTGATACATGACATAAACAAAATGAAAGACAAAAATCACATGATCATATCAATAGATGCAGGAAAAGCATTTGATAAAATCCAGCAAAGTGGAAAGAGAAGGAGCATACCTCAACATAATAATGGCCATATACAGAAAACCTAATGCCAACTTCATACTCAATGGGTAAAAACTAAGGGCATTTCTCTTTAGATCAGGAACAAGACAGGGGTGTCTGCTATCACCACTCTTATTAAACATAGTACTGGAAGTTGTAGCCACAGCAATCAGACAAGAAGATGATTTAAAAGGCATCCAAATTGGAAAAGTGGATGTAAAACTGTCATTATTCACAAATGACATGACATAGAGAACCCTGTAGACTCCACCAAAAAACTACTCTACCTAAAATATCAATTTGGCAAAGTAGCAGGATACAAAGTCAATACTCAGAAATTAATGGTATTTTTATACACCAATAATGAAGTTTCAGAAGGAAAAACTAGTAAAACAACCTCATTTATTATTGCAACAAAAAAATAATAAAGTACCTAGGAATAAATTTAACTAGGGCAGTAATAGACCTTTACTCAGAAAAGTATAGGACATTGAAGAAAGAAAGGAAGATACAAGTAAGTGGGAACTTATACTGTGTTCACGGATTGGAAGAATCAACGTCATTAAATGTCCATACTACACAAAGAAATCTATAGATTCAACACAATTCTTATTAAGATACCAATGGCATATTTCACAGGTCTGGAGCAAATATTCCAAAAATTTATATGGAACCAAGAAAGATTCTGAATATCTTCAGCAATCTTGAGAAAGAAGAACAAAGTTGGAGGGATCACAATATCTAATATCAAACTATACTACAAGGTTAAAGAGAGAACCTGAAAAGCAGCAGGAGAAAATCAGTTAGTTACCTACGAGGGAGCTCCCATAACACCATAAGCTTATTTCTCAACAGAAATTTTTCAAGCCATAAGGGATTGGCATTAAATATTCAAAATGAAGAAAGGAAAGACCTCCACTTAAGATTACTCTACCCAGCAGATCTATCATTTAGAATTAAAGGACAGGTAAAGAGCTTCCCAGAAAAAGCTAAAGGAGTTCAACACCACTGAACCAGATTATGAGAAACATTAATGGCACTTCTTTAAGAAGAATTAGGAAAAAAGATATAAAAAACATGAATAATAAAATGGTGCCCTGAGCAATGTGGCTCTGTTGGTTGGAGTGTTGTCTCATAGACTGAAAGGGTGAGGGCTCAATTCCTGGTTAGGGCACATACCCAGATTGCAGTTTTGATCCCCAGTCAGGGCATGTACAAGAGGGCAACAAATTGATCTCTCTCTCTCTCTTTCTCTTTCTCTCTCTCTCTCTCTCTTTCTCTCTCTTTCCTTTCCTCTCTCTCTAAAACCAATGAAAACAATGTTTTTGGTGAGAAAAATGGCAATAACTACATAACTATCAACAATTACTTTAAATGTAAATGGATTAAATGCTCCAATTAAAAGAGAAATGGTAGCTGAATGGATAAGAAAACAAGACCTTTACATATGCTATCTAAGAGGCTCATTTCAGATGCAAAGACCTACACAGACTAGAAGTAAAAGGGTAGAAAAGATGTTTCATGAAATTAGAAACAAACCAACAAATGTAGTGATGATAATTATACCAGATGAAATAGACTTTGAAACTAAAGCTATAACAAGAGACAAAAAAGAACCCAGCAATTCGACTTCCAGCCAAGATGGAGGTATAGGTAGACACATTTCAGCTCCTCGCACAACCGTAAGGATTACAACTACCTCAAAACAGAAAAACAACCAGAGCTGCCAGAAAATCGAACTGTATAAAAGTCAGACAACCAAAGATTTAAAGAAGAAATATTCATCCAGATGGGTAGGAGGGGTGGAGATGGGAAGCCAGGGCAGAGAGAACACAATGTGGTGAAGGCAAGCAACCAGCAGAAGAAGTGGTCCCACATTCACACGTGGCGGATAAAAGCCTGGAGGTACACATGGAGAGTGATTAGAGCCCCAGGCTAGACCATGCAGGTCTTGGTTCCAGCGCTGGGAAATTAAAGCATCATAGCTTCTGCTGTGAAAACCAGTGGGGGTTGGGGCAGTGGAATAAACTGCCCATCTCTCAGGAGAGTCTGTTTAGAGGATGCCCATGGTCCTAGAATGTACACAAACCCACCCACTCTGGGAACTATCACCAGGGCAACAGATAGAGACGTGCCAGTCTCAAAGGGGAAGTGAGTGAAGTGACTAGAAATGGGATGAGTGTCGACCAAGCAACATTGTTTCTTTTCTGAGCCCTTTCCCACATACACTGCCACAAAGCAGTGAAACAGGTTGCCTAAGGCTCCACTTTTTACAATGTAACAGATGTGGCAGCTCTACCTAATACATAGAAGCAAACATAGGGAGGCTGTCAAATTGAGGAGACAAAGAAGTATGGCCGGAATGAAAGAACAGGTCTAAACTCCAGAAACATAAGGAAGATATAAGCAGTTAACCAGTACAGAACGAAGAAACAAGAACTCCGATAATAATAATAATAATAATAATAATAATAATAATAATAATAATAATGAAGGAGGAGGGAATAAGAAGATTCTGGGACATCTCAAAAAGTGCCAACATCCAAATCATAGGTTGTCAGAAGAAGAGGTTGTCAGAAGAACAGAAGGAGCAAGAAATTGAAAATATTTTGAAAAAGTAATGAAAAAACCCAGCAATTCCACTTGTAAGTACTTATCTGAAAAAACACAAAACACTAATTTGAAAAGACATATGCATCCATAGGTTCATTAGAGCATTATTTGCAATAGCCAAGATATGGAAGCAATCTAAGGTATATTGATAAAGCAAAAGTGGTACATATATACAATAGAATATTACTCAGCATAAAAACAGTGAAATCTGCAACAACATGGATGGACCTAAAGGGTATTATGCTAAGTGAAATATGTCAGTCAGAGGAAGACAAATACCATATGATTTAACTTATATGTAGAGTCTTAAAAACAAAATAAAGGAATAAACAACACAAAAAAACCTTTGGATACACAGAACATTTTCATAGTTGCCAGATGGGAGCAAGTTGGAGGCTGGGTGAAAAAAGGTGAAAGTATTAAGGATAAATCGGTAAATAGTTACAAAATAGCTATAGAACTGTAAATTACAGCATGGAGAATATAGTCAATAATATTGGTTAACTATGTATGGTGTCAGAAGGGGGATCACTTCATGAGTTATAGAAATGTGTAAACACAATATTGTAAACCTGAAACTAATATACTATTGTTTGTCAAATATAACCGAAAAATGAAAAAAATTATTTTAAAAAGTTAGGACAAAACCTTAAAGATCTACATGACTTTACCAATAATGATTTGAAAACCAGAGGGAAATTTTTCTATGAAACCCATTATAAAAAATAAATTTGCATATGCTAGAAGGTAAATTGAATTATGTTTCTTTTAAATCAGGTACAAAGGGAAATGAATAAATACGCATCATTAATAACTATAAATGTAAACAGATTAAATGCTCCAATCAAAAGACATATGGTAGTGGAATGAGTATGAAAACATTACCCACATTATGCTGTCTACAAGAGACACACCTCAAAACAAGAGATATACGCAGACTGAAAGTGAGGAAATGGAAAAAGGTATTCCAAGCAAATGGACATGAAAAAAAAGGTGGGGTAGCAATACTTATATCAGACAAAACAGATTTCACAGCAATGGTCATAAAAAGAGACAAAGAAGGAAATTGCATAATATTTCATGGGACAATCAATCAAGAAGATATAACCCTGCTAAACATATAGGCACACCTAACAAAGGAGAACCCAAAAATATAAGGAAAAGCTTGGAAGGTTACAAGAAAAATATTAACAGCAACACATTCATAGTAGGGGACTTTAACACCCTATTGTTAACAATAGACAGATCTCCAAAGCAAAGAAACACTAAGGATATTGAGGCATTGAACAACACTCTAGGTCAAATGGACTTAATCAATATATATAGAACTTTTCACCCCAAACAAACAAAATACACATTTGTTTCAAGTGCACATGGGATATTTTCAAAGATAGACCACATGAAAAGATACAAAACAAGCCTCAACAAATTCAAGAAAGTTGAAATCATATCAAGCATCTTCTCAGATCACAATGGTTTGTAAC
The DNA here is from genome assembly GCF_987537825.1 of Furipterus horrens. Lineage (NCBI taxonomy): Eukaryota > Metazoa > Chordata > Mammalia > Chiroptera > Furipteridae > Furipterus > Furipterus horrens. Next base: position 49,828,987 of record NW_028327182.1, read on the forward strand.
TGGAAATCAACCTCAAGGAAAATATTCAAAAACATTCAGACTAAAGGAGAATGAATAACATGTTACTAAATAATGAATGGGTTAATAATGCCATCAAGGAAGAAATCAAAAAGTTTCTGGAAACAAAAGATAATGAACACACAACAGCCCAAAACCTATGGGAAACAGCAAAGCAGTCCTAAGAGGAAAGTTCATAGCAATACAGGCCTACCTAAATAAATATAAGAATCCAAACAAAAAATCTAACCCTACAGCTACAAGAACTAGAAGAAAAACAAGCAAAGCCCAGAGCGAGTAGAAGGAAGGAAATCATCAAGATCAGAGCAGAATTAAAAGAGATAGAGACTAAACAAACAACTCAAAGGATCAATAAAACTGAAGGATGGTTCTTTAAAAAAGTAAACAAAATTGAAAAATCTTTAGCCAGGTTCATCAAGAAAAAAAAGATAGAGAACCTAAATAAACAAAATTAGAAAGAAAAAAGGAGAAATCACAACCGATATCACAGAAATACAAGGGATTGTAAGAAATTACTACAAACAACACTATGGGAAGAAAGCTGACAACCTAGATGAAATTAACAAATTTCTAGAAACATATAAACTTCCAAAACTGAATCAAGAAGAAGCAGAAAACCTGAACAGACTGATAACAAGGAGTAAAATTGAAACAGTAATCAAAAACTCCCAGCACACAAGAGTCCTAGACCAGATGGCTTCACAGGCCAATTTTCAAAACAATCAGGGAAAAACTAATGCCTACACTTCTCAAACTATTCAAAAAAAAATCCAAGAAGAGGGAAAACTCTCAAACTCCATTTATGAAGCCAGTATTGCCCTAATTCCAAAACTATGTCTAGATACAACAAAGAAAGAAACCTACAGGCCAATATCGCTGATGAACAGATGATAAAATCCTCAACAAAATATTGGCAAACAGGATCCAGCAATACATCAAAAAGATCATACACCACAATCAAGTGGGATTCATCCCAGGGATGCAAGGATGGTTTAATATTTACAAATCAATAAACACAATACACCACATAAACAAAAGAAAAGATAAAAACCACTTGATCATATCAATAAACGCTGAAAAAGCATTTGATAAAGTACAACACCCATTTATGATGAATACACTCAGAAAAATGGAAATAGAGGGAGCATACCTCAACATAATAAAGTGCATATATAAGAAACCTGAAGCCAACATCATACTCAATGGACGAAAATTGAAAGAATTCCCCTTAAGGTCAGGAACAAGACAAACATGTAAATGACTAATGCATGTTCAAGGATAGGAAGAACTAACATCATTGAAATGTCCATACTACCCAAAGGAATTTATAGATTCAGTGCAATCCCTATTAAAATACCAGTGGCATATTTCACAGACCTAGAACAAATACTTCAAAAATTTACATGGAACCATAAAAGACCCCAAGTAGCCACAGAAATCTTGAAACAGAAGAATACAGTAGGAGAAATCACAGTACCTGACATCAAACTATACCACAAGGCCACGGTAATCAAAACAGTCTGGTACTGGCATAAGAACAGAAATATAGATCAATGGAACAGATTATATAGCCCAGAAGTAAACCCAGGTCTATATGGTCAACTAATATTCGACAAAGGGGGGAGGAACATAAAATGGAATGAGAAGAGCCTCTTCAACAAATGGTGCAGGGAGAAGTGGACAGCAATGTGCAAAAAAAATGAAACTAGACCACCAACTTACACCATACACCAGAATAAACTCAAGATGAATCAAAGACTTAAATATAAGCCTTGACACCCTAAAAGTTGTTGAGGAAAACATAGGCAGGAAAATTTCTGATATCCCACGTAACAATATTTTCACCGATGTATCTCCTAAGGCAAGGGAAATAAAGGAAAGAATAAACAAATGGGACTACATCAAACTAAGGAATTTCTGCTCAGCAAAAGAAAACATCAGCAAGATGAAAAGGGAACCAACCATATGGGAAAACATATTTGCCAATGATATCACAGACAGGGGACTGATCTCCAAAATATATAAAGAGCTTATACGTCTCAACACCAATAAGACAGACAACCCGATTAAAAAATGGGCAAAATACATGAACAAACACTTCTCCAAAGAGGATATACAGAGGGGCCATAGGCATATGAAAGAATGCTCAACATCACTAGCCATCAGAGAGATGCAAATAAAAACCACAATGAGATGCCACTTTACACCAGTCAGAAAGGCCATCATCAACAAATCAACAAACAACCAATGCTGGCGAGGATGTGGAGAAACGGGAACCCTACTGCACTGTTGATGGGAATGCAGAGTGGTACAGCTACTATGGAAAACAGTATGGAATTACCTCAAAAAACTAAAAATGGAGCTGCCTTTTGAACCAGCGATTCCACTGGTAGGATTGTACCTGAAGAATCCTGAAACCCCAATTCAAAAGAACTTATGCACCCCTATGTTCATGGGAGCGCTAATTACAATAGCCAAGTGCTGGAAACAGCCTATGCGCCCATCTGTAAATTTTGGAGATCAAACCCTTACCGAGATATCATTGACAAATATGTTTTCCCATATTGTTGGTTCCTTTTTCATTTTGCTGATATTTTCTTTAGCCAAGCGGAAGACTTTTAGTTTGATGTAGCCCTATTTATGTTTTCCTTTATTTCCCTTGTCCTACGAGATAGATCAGCAAATATTGCTGCATGGTATGTCTGAAATTGCTGCCTATATTTTCCTTTAGGACTTATATTTAAGTCTTTTATCAATCTTGAGTTTATTCTGGTGTATGGTGTAAGTTGGTGGTCTAGTTTCATTTTTTTGCATGTACCTGCAAAAAATAAATAAATAAATAAATAATAAACAAGCACTATTTATTTATTTATTTAGATTTATTTATTGTTTTTCTGTTACAGTTGTCCCACTTTTTGCCACATTTCTCTCCCTCTACCGAGCCCACGCCTTCTCCCATGGTCAATCCCCACCTCATTGTACATGTCCATGGGTTATTTATACTAGTTCCTTTATTAAACACTTCCTCTACTTACCCCTCTCCTCTCCCTCACCCCCCTGCCCTGATCACTATTAGTCTGCTCCTTGTTTACATGCCTCTGGTTCAATTTTGCTCATTTGTTTGTGTTGTTCTTTAGTTTTCTGTATTAGGTGATATCATATGATATTTGTCTTTCGTTGCCTGGTTTATTTCGCTCAGCATAATTCTCTCTAGTTCCATCCATATTATCGCAAAAGGCAGGTGTTCCTTTTTTCTTTCTGCTGCACAGTATTCCATTGTGTAAATGTACCAGTTTTTGATCCACTCATTTACAGATGGGCGCATAGGCTGTTTCCAGCACTTGGCTATTGTAATTAGCGCTCCCATGAACATAGGCGTACATAAGTTCTTTTGAATTGGGGTTTCAGGATTCTTCAGGTACAATCCTACCAGTGGAATCGCTGGTTCAAAAGGCAGCTCCATTTTTAGTTTTTTGAGGTAATTCCATACTGTTTTCCATAGTGACTGCTCCAGTCTCCAGTCCCACCAAAAGTGCACTAGGGTTCCCTTTTCTCCACATCCTCGCCAGCACTGGTTTTTAGATTTGTTGATGATGGCCTTTCTGACTGGTGTAAAGTGGCATCTCATTGTGGTTTTTATTTGCATCTCTCTGATGGCTAGTGATGTTGAGCATTCTTTCATATGCCTATGGCTCCTCTGTATATCCTCTTTGGAGAAGTGTTTGTTCATGTATTTTGCCCATTTTTTAATCGGGTTGTCTGTCTTATTGGTGTTGAGACGTATAAGCTCTTTATATATTTTGGAGATCAGTCCCCTGTCTGTGATATCATTGGCAAATATGTTTTCCCATATGGTTGGTTCCCTTTTCATCTTGCTGATGTTTTCTTTTGCTGAGCAGAAATTCCTTAGTTTGATATAGTCCCATTTGTTTATTCTTTCCTTTATTTCCCTTGCCTTAGGAGATACATCGGTGAAAATATTGTTACGTGGGATATCAGAAATTTTCCTGCCTATGTTTTCCTCAACAACTTTTAGGGTGTCAAGGCTTATATTTAAGTCTTTGATTCATCTTGAGTTTATTCTGGTGTATGGTGTAAGTTGGTGGTCTAGTTTCATTTTTTTTTGCACATTGCTGTCCACTTCTCCCTGCACCATTTGTTGAAAAGGCTCTTCTCATTCCATTTTATGTTGCTCCTCCCTTTGTTGAATATTAGTTGACCATATAGACCTGGGTTTACTTCTGGGCTATCTAATCTGTTCCATTGATCTATATGTCTGTTCTTATGCCAGTACCAGACTGTTTTGATTACCGTGGCCTTGTAGTATAGTTTGATGTCAGGTACTGTGATTTCTCCTACTGTATTCTTCTGTTTCAAGATTTCTGTGGCTATTTGGGGTCTTTTATGGTTCCATGTAAATTTTTGAAGTATTTGTTCTAGGTCTGTGAAATATGCCACTGGTATTTTAATAGGGATTGCACTGAATCTATAAATTCCTTTGGGTAGTATGGACATTTTATTGATGTTGATTATTCCCACTCATGAACATGGTATATACTTCCATTTATTTGTATTTTCCTTAATTTCTTTCTTCAGTGTTATGTAGTTTTCTGAGTACAGGTCTTTTATCTCTTTGGTTAAGTTTATTCTTAGGTACTTATTTTTCTTGTTGCTATAGTAAATGGGATACTTTTTCTAGTGTCCATCTCTGATATTTTATTGTTGGTGTACAGAAATACCTTTGATTTCTTAATATTGACTTTGTTCCCTGCTATTTTGCTAAATTCACTTATTATGTTTAGTAGTTTTTTTGTGGAGCCAGTAGGCTTTTCTATGTACACTCTCATGTCTTCTGCAAACAATGACTGTTTTACTTCCTCCTTTCCAAGTTAGTAGGCCACCTTCTTACACCACACCCAAGAATAAATTAAAAATGGTTTAAGACTTAAATATTAGGCTCCAAAGCATACAAACTCTAGAAGAAGACATAGACAGTAAAGTATTAGACATTGTTTGTAGCAATATTTTATCTAATATATCTTTTCAGGCAAGGGAAATCAAAGAAAAATATAGACAAATGAGACTACATCAAACTAAAAAGTTTTTGCACAGTAAATGAGACCATCAACAAAATAAAAAGACAACTTATGGACTGGGAGAACATATTCTCCAATGCATCTGATAAATGATTAATATCTAAAATTTATAAAGAACTTACAAATCTCAACACCACAAATCAAACTACCCAATTAAAAAACGTCAAATGTCCTGAATAGACACTTCTGCAAAGAGGATATACAGATGTCTTATAGACATAAAAAGGTGTTAAACATCACTAATCATCAGAGAAATGCAAATTAAAACCACAGTGAATTATGTTTCTAATCATTCTATAGATAATATGACAAAATTTTGTCATATTGGAGAGGTGATCAAAGTTTATATATCCAAAAGAATATATAGAAAAATATAATAATGTGTCAGATAGTTGATTAGTAAACTGTTATGTCACTTTTCTGGATTTTTATAAATCTAGTGCTTAACAGCTTTTAAAATTTTATAATTTATTGTGATATATTTTTCATTTTATTTTTATTTTTTTAAATATTTTATTTATTTAATTTTTAGAAAGAGTGAAAGGGTGGGAGAAAGATTCGAAGAGAACTATCAATGTGTAGTTGCCTTTCACACACCCCCAACTGGGGACCTGGCCCACAAACCAGGCATGCGTCCTGACTGGGAATTGATCCAGTGACACTTTGGTTTACAGGCTGGCTCTCAATCCACTGAGCCACACCAGCCAGAGCTATTTCTCATTTTAAATAAATATTTATTTTCATACCTAATTTTGGATGTGTTATTTTTCTTAAATGCCCTGGCTGGTTTAGCTCAGTGGATTGAGCGTCGGCCTGCGAGCTAAGTGTCGCTGGTTCGATCTTCCAGTCAGGGTACATCAGAGAAGGAAAACTCTGACTCCAAAAAACCTCCGCTGCCTTGCGGCATACCTCTTCAGGGGAAAGGCTAAGGGAGTAAACCCCGACAGAAAATCCGGAGCCGGAGTCCCTAAGGCGGTTTGACGTTGTAGTCAACACCGGCAACTCCTGCGGCGCACCTGAACCCAAGCTGTATCGACTCCGTCTTTCCCTTGGACCCTTCAGCTGCGAAGAGAGGGGGGGTCTGCTGCATGGGCAACAGCAGACCCTCCATATTACCCTGCCCAGGCTCTGTAGCTTCAGCGTCATCGCAAGATGTCGATTCAACACGGGAGGAGACAGATACCATGTCACTCCCGAGTCGGACTGCACAGCCATTCTTGGCGGTGCAGATAGACTCTGAAGAAGCTACACCATCGTCTCTCGAGACGGACGGCTGCCGACGACGACGACGATTTTTCTTAAAGGGAGTCCCCCAATTCATATAAATTTTAGCTGTCTTAAAATCTTGATATGTTTCTATTATTAATATATTATTTAAAACATTTTCCAACCATACAAATAATTCAGTTATAGACTCAGAGAACACAGAAATAAAAACTAAAAATGATGTTGCTAATTGTAAAAATGACCCTATAAAACTACCCTGGATACAACCTGGGCTCTGATGAGGGATTTGGGTTGGGCCACTTGCACAGTTACTTTCCATCCTCAATATCACTAATAAGCAGCCAAAAGGATCCTGCTTAAGTTGTAATCACAACTTTTCTTTCTCTTTCTTTCCCTTCTTTTGTTTTTAAATTTAATTTGTATTTTTACAATATAATATACATGTTAGCTTCCAAAGGCGAGTAGCATTATAAGGCTACAATGAGAAACAGCAGCTCACCTCTCCATCTCCAGGAAACTGCTGGTTATTTTCTCCAGGCATTTATCTCTATACTCTAACAGAATATGTTATCCTGCAGTTTATTAATATTTTAATTGTAAGCTTTTACTGTTAACTTTTTAAAAGCTGTGTAATAAGAGAATTTAGTTCTTTTTCACCTTCCCCTCTCCAACCTCTACCTCCTACTATGTATATTTCGTAAATTGAGGTTAAATCAACATTTAGTGTTTATATTATTATGCACAGTATATATATATATATATTCTATATATATATATATTCTCATTCTTCCTCCTCCTTCTCCTCCTCCTCCCCTCCCCCTCCCCTTCCCCTCCTCCTCCTCCTTCTTCTTCTTCTTTGCAGAGACTTCTCAGCCCTTCTGCTCTAATATGGACTGATTGCTCACAGGATCTGCTGCCAGGTTGTATTTCCAAATTTCCCTTCACCACCACCCTGGGAATTTTCTTTGTTCACATTGTGTTGGAGCCCTTCTTTCCTAGAACCTGTCTCTTTCTGTTTCATGGTTTAATTCCTTATTTTGGTGGAATACATCCTTTAGGAACTTCCAGAGAAAGAGTTGGTAGAGGGAAATAGAATAGAATTCTATATTGGAAGAAATTTCTCTCAAAATTTTGAAGGTAAAATTATTATATGAAGCATCTTTTCATATACTTGCTTTTTAAAAAGTTTTATTTATTTATTTTTAGTGAGAGGGGACAGGAGGGAGAAAGAGAGGGAGAGAAATATTGATGTGAGGGGGAAACATTGATTGGTCACCTCTCACATGCACTCTGACCAGGGACCAAACCCACAACCCAGGCATGTGCCCTGACCAGGAATTGAACTGGCCACTTTTCACTATGCAGGACAATGCCCAATCAACTGAGCCAGACCAGACAGAGCTCATGTGTTTATTTGTCATCTGTATATCTTCTTTGGTGAGGTGTTTGTTCAGATCTTTTTCCTATTTTAAATTGAGTTGTTTGTTTTTTTATTATTGAGATTTTGGAGTTCTTCTTATATTTTGGATAAAAGTCCTTTATAAGATGTGTGTTTTACAAATATTTTCTCTTATTCTGTGGTTTGCTTCTTATTCTTTTAGCAGTGTTCTTTGCAGAGTAGTAAGATTTTTATTTTAATGAAGCCTGACATCAATTTGGATTGTGCTTTTGGTGTTCTATTTTAAAAGTTATGCCTAATCCTAGGTCATTTAGATTTTCTCCTGTGTTATCTTCAAGAAATTTTATAGTTTTGCATTTACATTTAAGTCTATAATGAATTTTGAGTTGATATTTGTGCAAAGTGTAAAGTTTAGGTTAATTTTTTGCATGTTTATGTCTAGTTGTTTCAGCACCATTTGTTGGAAATACTTCTATGTCTTTTTGTTCTATTTTCTGAGAGATTTTTCTCATCAGCATTAGAAATCTTTCTAATTTACCCATCTTGGGTTATAGTAAGTTTAGAAAACAAAAAACCACTGTCTTGGACAAGTGAAGACTGAACCCATGTCCTCAGCATCCTCCTTTAAAGTCTCAGCATTAGCATATATTTCTATCTGCATCTCCTGTTTATTAGGTGGCTCCCATCCACTGACCTCCATCCTGTCTCCTAGTTTGTGGTTGATCATATCTGCAGGTCTTTTCTAGGGATTAAAGTTCCAGCATATGGAGAAAATAGTTTAGTTAAATTCAGCCCAGGAAGAGCAACTGATTTCCTGATACAGAGAGTTACTGTGTCACAGATGACACAGAAAAGGGCATTCAAAGAATCACTGGTAGTTAGTGGTTCCAAGCATAGACAGCCTAGGTTCAAATCCTGTCTCTGCCTCTGACTGGCCATGAGACCTTGGATAAGATATTCAAACCTTCCCTGCTTAGTTTCTTAATCTCTAAAGTATAGGTAATAATATGAATTGAGGATTAAACTATTTATTTTATACAAAAGGTATAGAACAATGCTTAGCATACAGGAAGAATTATAAACATGTTTTCTATTATCATTGTTTTTTGACTAAGTTTATGAGTCACTAAAATCTCAAAATCAGAACTTTGAATCCCTTCTGTAACTTGTCATTGTTAACTTAAAGACAAGCTGTGGCTGAAATCACAGTATTGGCTGAGTATTCCAGCTCTTCTAATACTGATCAGCATTCATATTTCAACACTAATTTAGAATGAAGAAGTATCTGCATCAATGACAAGTGAAAAGGCTTTCACTGGCTTAGCAAACTATTCCACTTTAATGGTCCCAGGAGTAGCAACACTTTAGTTAAACTAGTCCCAGGGACTAGGACTGCTTAGTAGTGTCACCATTTGATTTTACCATTCTTAATGCCAGATCAGGAATACTAAATCTACGTACCAAGGAAACTTCAAGTTCTTCTGTGATAACTTGACCCTACTCACTTGACTTGACTTTGATCACTTCACAACTCACACTAACTCTGGTTCCAGCTCTCATGTGTAAAAGCAGGATGTTGCCCAAAGCTCTGCCAGTCTCCTCAGGAAAAGACTTCAGTTTTCACATCAGAATCTGAACTTCTATTTGTTAGATCTGGTGAGAGTGAGAGGAGAAATGACAGAACAGGCTATGAGTTTAAGAAGATTTATTTGGCCAGCTTCTATAAGCAGTCTGAGAACAGGAAGGCAGGAAAGTTTCAACCATGAACAAAAGTAGGGCAGGGGTTTTTAAAGGGGATAAGGGGAGAGAAAGTTGAAGGGACTTTCTGCAGATGGCTTTGAGGGAGTTGGCTCTGAGAACAGAGTTTGCTAAAACAGAAAAGTTATTAAATTCTTGCCAGCAGACTAAGATATCTTTGAAGGATATAGGCAGTTACTGGCATCCACAGTTACTGTGGGTGAAGCAGATTTATTGGGGCTTGTTAAAACCAGAATTCCCAGAAGCCAGATCTTATGCCTAAGACTATTGAATTCAGTGACTGATCAACTTCCAAGGATGCGTGACTCAGCCCAGAGTCCTAAGTTAAAAGGCGATAATACTAGTAATACTCTTCTTTATAATGTCACCTAACAAACAACAAAGGTCAATTTATTTAGTGAAATGTTCTGGGAGAAAAAATAGAATAATTTCTTGAGAAATTCTGAGATTTAAAATATCCTGTAAAAGTTTTCCATCCCCTCTACTTCTGATATATCCCTTATATTCTTGATTTGGGGCACAGTCAAAATGTCTAGGCTCGTTTGCTGATAGAAAGGCACTGTCAAGTGGAGGTGTATGAATCATGTCTCAGAAATTATGGCTAGCTCTTATTTTCTCAGTTGTAGAAAGCGAGGACATAAGAAGGGGAAAGTGGGGTGCATATAGTTTTAATAGTCAATAAAAGAAGCAGTTTTTGAAAAAAAAAAGGGGGGGGAGTAGTTTAGTCCTTTAAAAATGCATAGAGGAGAAGGTTGAAAAGATTAGGAAGGTCAACTCCCTTGGAAGCTTTGTGTGGAAATTTCATCTCATTATTTTCAGGACACACAGTAATGATGATGATGGTGATGATGATGGTTATGATGATGGTGATGCATTGAGCTCACATAGAAGCCTTTCATCTGTAGCCTTAAAGTGCAACACAACCACTAATTAATTCTGAGGGCAAAGTAGAAAAGTATCATTATCTCTAATTTACAGGCTAGGAATCAGAGAAGGAAAACTCTGACTCCAAAAAACCTCCGCTGCCTTGCGGCATACCTCTTCAGGGGAAAGGCTAAGGGAGTAAACCCCGACAGAAAATCCGGAGCCGGAGTCCCTAAGGCGGTTTGACGTTGTAGTCAACACCGGCAACTCCTGCGGCGCACCTGAAGCCAAGCTGTATTGACTCCGTCTTTCCCTTGGATCCTTCAGCTGCAAAGAGAGGGGGGGTCTGCTGCATGGGCAACAGCAGACCCTCCATATCACCCTGCCCAGGCTCTGTAGCTTCAGCTTCACTGGAGAGGACACTCCAGCGTCATCGCAAGATGTCGATTCAACATGGGAGGAGACAGATACCGTGTCACTCCCGAGTCGGACTGCACAACCATTCTCGGCGGTGCAGATAGACTCTTAAGAAGCTACACCATTGTCTCTCAAGACGGACGGCTGCCGACGACGACGACAGGCTAGGAATCCAGGCAGGAAGCAATTAAGCCCTTTTCCTAAGGTCATCTCAGAGTGAATACCAGAAATAGAATCCTTGCCTCCTTACTGTCCACTTGGAGCCCTAAAGGTACCTACAGAGGAGCTTTCTTTTATTCCACAGATAGAGCTAACTCCTAGGTATATCTGACCCTTCCTTTCATAGAGTTTGAGGAGGGCTGAAAAGAAACCTGGTAGAATGATGTCTCTACCACAGAACGACTTTGGGGGCTGCCACATCTCTACCTAACCATGGAGTCAGCAATATGGAAGGTATACACAAGACACTATAATCAACTGGAGGGCAAGAACTACAACTCATACTTTTCTATGTCCTTTAATACTTGAATAGAGCCCAGCTATATAGGTCATCAAAATTTTGGTTATTCTTGATAGTGCTTCTTTGGCAAGAAGAAGAGATTTTTCCTTTTTAAAAAATTTTATTTTATTTTTTATTTTTTGGGTTTTCAATTACAGTTGTCCCATTTTCCCCCCATTTCTCTCCCCCACCCAGCCCACCCCTTCCCCCACAATCAAGATTTTTCCTTTCTGTTGAAAATAAACTGAGTTAGTGTAATTCTCCCATTCCTAAAAGAAATTTAGGGAGTGTGGCAAAGACAATAGCTGACCACCAAGGATTTGTGTCCCACTCAGGAAGTGGCTGACCAAGAGGGAACAACGTTTCCTAACAGAGTTGCACCTGGGTGACTGGTTCTGACTAATGGAATGTGAGATGAATGGTGTATGTCCTTTTTAGGTGGTAAGGATTAAGTATTTGAGTATCTTTCTACTTGTTGTAGCCTCTGTGAGGCTGTATGTTGAATGTGGGGTAACTGAGAGGTCAAGCTGTCATATGGTATTCATAGTTTGGAGCCATTTTTGACTGCAGTTACCCAACTCTGACTAATACAGGGAACCTCTAGAATACACACAAAGTAATGAACAACAGCTTAGAGATGAAAGCAATTAGGATAAAAAGAAAGAGTAAGAAGATAAGATGAACTCAAGTGCAAAGTACATACAGAAAATGTACAGTATAGGTACTGTACAAGTTGTTGGAAGTGAGCAATATATTTGCCTTTAAGTTTTCTAGCATTCAAATAAAAGCCAGGAGTTCTATGAGTTATAAGATTAATGATTCCCAAAAGAGAAAAACATGCTAATACTCAGGAGAAATATACACAGTTTTCTTGTTCTTCAAACAGATACATTTCTTCTAAAAGGCCTGAGAAAAGGAATCAATGCTGTCAAGCTGCATTGGGTCACATCCTCAAAAGCGTCTGTACAGTGGCTATCACAGAAGTGTTCCTATAGCTCACATAATATTCCTCAATGCAAAAGGTAGCCATATATGAAAAGGTAGTTTAGAAACAGCATTTTTAATAGAAGCCAAGGTAATGTAGTGCACAAAGGCAGTTCTCCAAAGGTCTGGCTTAATCCAACACCCAAAGACCTTAAATGGGTGGCTTCCTTACTCTGAAACAGGCTCTGGGCTTATTGCTTATGAATCAAAACCATCTACTTCTGGGTGAGCCATACAAGAGAAATCCAACCACACCATGTTGCAAGAACACAGCCTGATCCACTGGATGGATGACCTGTCAGGAGGTGGCCCAAACCTGACTTGCTGAACATAAAGTGAAGAAGGTCTCCTCCCTGACCTGTTTGTTTGAATGTTCACTTAATTTCCACATCTCAAGATGGTGATGGAAAACAAATCAAGGCTGCATCTACTGAGGTCATCCTTGGTTTCCTAAGGTCCACAGATGTGGATGAGAAACATCTGGCTAGAAAGCCAGCCTGCCAAAATTGGGCACTGAGCCATGCCATCAGAAATGAGGAAAGCTCCTCAGTGTTATTCTAGCCAGTATTCAAATCCTCAACGTTTGTGGAGCAAATAACAGCATCATACACCTGCTCTGCCAAAGGTCTTCAGAACAAGAAAGATTACATCTTCCAATTCCTAATCCTTCCTAAAGCTAAGTGCTTAACTCCCAGAGAGATAACACATCTCCTTTTGAAAAAGTTAATTGTTCTTAGGGAAGGGATGTGTCATGGGGAATGGCTTGACTTTTCTCCCAGAGAGTATGTTCTCCACTTATTTAATGAGAAAGAGAGGTGGACATGTGTCAAACATCTCAAAGCTGTTTTAGCTCTTGTCCTTTCCTCTTCCCTTTCCTCCCCCCTCTTCTTCCTCCTCTTAAGACATAGATGGAAATAATACATTAAATAACCATGGATATTGTATTTATAAGTGATATTTATTTATAAAGGTTGATGTCAACAGGATGCAATATAACTATCTTTTTGAAGCTTTTCATGAAATTTCTCTTATGATATATATGTATATTATGTATATATAATACCTATGTATTATATATATGTGTGAGGGGCAAAAGTTGGTTGACTTACCAGCCATCATTATCTTAAAGATAAATCATAATTAAGAATATAAATAATAATAATGATAATAATAAGACAAATAATACAAATAAATAATATAATATGGTAATTAATAAATAATAATGCAAGAATAAACTGTGTTTCATGTATTCACAATTGTAAACTTAATTTTGCCCACTGTTGTATAAGAGGAGTATGTGATTATTTCTGGCCATTGGTGAATTCAATCACTTTATTATTATTTCTTTTGTAAGAAAGATCCTTCCCTATCTCCTTCTGAAAATATTATAAAACATACATTAATTTTCCTAACTATGATAGAATTAAATTAGTTTTGTTTCAGGAATTTGGATAACTAAGGATGTCTGAAAAAAACAAAGTAGTAATCAAAATGCTAAGCTAAAACTTTGTGCTTTTGCCCCTTCTAAGAAGTTTAATTCATCTGAGGAGGGGATGTGTAAAGGTACACTTTTACTTTTCAATCAATGTTTCATCTCCACAGCTTCAGAACCATTTTTTCCCAAAGGTCACCAAACTTCCTTGGGTTTGACTCATGAGGAACTGCCTGGAAGGTCAGCTCCTGGCTTCCCGCAGGTGCTGCCCCTCCAAGGGATACATGTTATCCTGGGCAATCCCTAGCTGCAGCTGCTGCAGTTTACGGATGTAGGTTTTAACCAGCGATGCTCCCTCCTGAGAGCCTTACCTGCCATCTTTCTGATATTTCTGGGGATAACACAGGAAAACAACTTATAACATAATTCCTGTTGAATTCGATTTTTCAGCCGTTTTAGACTTAATTAGGCTTGCTGATTTGAAAGATACAGTTAGTCTTCTTCTAACACATCAAATGTTCTCTGTACAGTTTATCTTAATGCAACCACTCTGGGCTGGATCGAGCCTGGATCAAGGGAAGCACTAGTGCTCTCCTATTGGCTGAGAGCAAACCTCCCTTGAGTGGGGAGGGCTGGGGGACAGCCTTGGACATCAGCGATAGTTCATACTTGTCTAGGCTATTCAGTTACAATGAGACAGTGGGGTGAGAGGTTGTGTGCTGCTCTGTATAATGAATCATATTCTGAAGTGTAGTCTGAGTTCTTGTTTGTATACAAGGAGTTAGCAGAATTTATTATTTTACTTACATATATACTTATTTCCTTTCCTTCAGATTGTGTCTGCCTCTGCTATTTCTTGGCATAAGTGCCAAAACAACCCTGATTCATTTTGTTATATCTGTGGCAGTTTCACCATTCCCAGTCAAAGGAAAAACACTTGTCAGGCAAGCCTATTTTGCATATTTTAAAGTAAATCATGGTGATCAAGATAAGTCTTGGACCTCTCACAAGGTTTGCAGGCAGGGTGTCGAGAGTTTATGGATGTGGGCAAAGGGAACACGTGATAAATTGCCATTTGGTATACCTATGGTTTGGTGAAAGTCCAGAGGTCATTCAAGTAACTGTTACTTTTGTATAGTGAAAGCATCAGGATATAACAAGAAAAATAAATGTAAAATACAGTATTCTAGTCTACCATCAGCTATATGCTCTGGGCCTCATTCAGCTGAAATTCCAGTGCTAGTTTTCATTGAACTACCCTCTTTTGAAACACAGGAGTATGGTGAAGAACTAAGTGATAGCAATGATGAAGACTTTGAAATCGAAGGTGACTTCGTTCATAAGGGATTTGATTGACATGACTTGAATGATTCGGCACAAGATTAGGGACTATCCAAAAAGGCTTCAGAACTCCTAGCATCAAGACTGCATGAGATAGAGAAATTCAAGATGGCGGAGGAGTGAGTGCAAGCTACACGAACCTCCTCCCAGGACCAGCCTAGATTTACAACTTAATTTTGGAGAAATCATCTGGAATAACCAAATGAACACTAGCTGGAAAGAAGTCTTATAACCACGGAGAGACAGAAAAGGCCGCTACATCGCAACGTGACCGGTAGGGAGTGCGGAGACACAGAAGGGCTGGCTGGGCTCCCACAGGTGGCAACTAAAGGGACTGAGAAACAGTTCAGCAGCCGGGGGTTCCCCCTGAGAAGGGCAGTGTCTAAACCCCCAGCTGGGCTTCCCAGCCTACAGCAACAGAGTGGAAAGTAAAATAGTATCCAGCTGTGAAGAGCAAAAAGCCACAGGGTTTCTTGCTAGCCGGAGAGAAACAACAAGAGAAAAAGAGCTCTTAAGTGGATCACATACAAAAATATTTTGGCCCCCACTTAACCTGGGCTCAAGCAGAGGGAAGGCAGAGAGGACTGGAGACACTTGGGGAAAGTTTGGCACGGTGGCTATGATGGGAGAACTAGGGGAGCAGCCTACCAGGTCCCAGAGCTGACTCATCCCAAGTACTGCAGGCAGACCATTCCCCACCAAGTGGCGTCAGCATGAGCGGAAGCAAAAGCCCCGCCTACAGGAATTAAGCTGCCACACCCACAGTCCTTAAGCCTGACGGCTAATCACAGATTGATAGATTAACAACTAAAGAAGACAGACAAAGGCAGTAGATCCCTGGAAGTCTCCAACAGGTTGCCTAGGCCCAGACTGGTACATGATCTGACGCCACCGCAGGCAGATCCAATAAGGGAAGATCATTATAAGAAACACCAACAAACAATAGGAGTCACAAAAATGGGGAGACAGAGAAACAACCCCCCATCGAAAGAAAAGGTAGAATCCCCAGAAATAGTGCTAAATGAAATAGAGGGGAGCAAACTATCAGATACGAAATTCAAAACATAGATTATGGAGAGGCTGAATGAGCTCAGTGGAAACTACAAAGAACTCCAGGGAAACTACAAGGAACTCTAGAAAAAATACAAGGAACTTACTGATAATTACACCAGCATGAAAAAGAACATAGAAGCTATCAATAAGAGCCAGGAGGAAATGAAGAATAGGATCTCTGAATTGAAGAACACAGTAGAAGGAATTAAAAGCAGGATAGAGGAAGCAGAAGATCGGATCAGCGAGCTGGAGGGCAACATACACAAAAACTCCCAGACAGTGCAACAAAATGAAAAAAGGCTGAACAAGACTGAAGAGGTTCTAAGACAACTGCAGGACAACATGAAACGTAATAATATCCGTATCATAGGAATTACAGGAGGAGAAGAGGAAGAGCAAGGAATAGAAAACCTCTTTGAAGAACTAATGACAGAAAACTTCCCTAACATGAGGAGAGAAAGATTCACACAAGTCCAGGAAGCACAGAGGGTCCCAGTGAAGATGAACCCCAACAGACCCACTTCAAGACACATCTTAATTAAAATGACAACATTGAAAGAAAAAGAGAGAATCCTAAAAGCAGCAAGAGAGAAACAACTAATAACATACAACGGAGCTCCAATAAGGCTATCATCAGATTTCTCAACAAAAACACTACAAGCCAGAAGGGAATGGCAAAAAATATTCCAAGGAATGAAAAACAAAGGCCTACAACAAAGAATACTCTACCCAGCAAGGCTCTCATGCAAAATGGAAGGTGAAATAAGGAGTTTCGAAGACAAAAGAAGGCTAAAAGAATACATCTCACCAAACCAGCATTGCAAGAGATGCTAAAGGGTCTGCTTTAAGAAGATGAAGAAACAGAGAAAGACAGAGAGGAGCACGAGTACAAAGGGGGAAAATGACAATGAATAAGTACTGAAAGAAAGAAGGAACTTCTACCATTTGCAACAACATGATTGGAACTAGAGAGAATTATGCTTAGCGAAATAAGCCAGGCAACAAAAGAAAATTACCTTATGCTATCACCTGTTACAGGAAACTAATGAACAACACAAACAAATGAGCAAAATTGAACCAGAGGTATGTAAACAAGGAATAAACTAACAGTAACAAAGGGGGAGATGGGAGGGAGAGAAGTGGTAAGAAGGGGAAGGGTCTAGTCAAAGAACATGTATAAATGACCCATGGACATGGACAACTGGGTGGAGACTGAATGTGGAAGAAGGGGGGGGACAGGGTGCAGGGAAGCAAGAGGAGGAAAAAAGTGAGACAACTGTAATGGAAAAACAAACAAACAGAAAATTTTTTAGTGGGGGGAAAAATTAAAATATAAAGAATAGAAATGCAAGTTCAGTGAATACTAGAAGGACAAGGATTTTCCTTCACACTGTATAATTTTCTCCCTATCTGATCCCTCCAGAATTTGGCATTCTAAAGAAGTAAATAATGACCTAACTTTTTTTGCATAAAACTAATAAGACCAGTTGTTAATAGAGGTCTTTTTTTTTTTTTTTCTTTTTTAACTAAGACTTTGAATGGAATGTCATGCCTAAAGGAGACATGCTTGGGCTTTGGTTGTTACCAAAAAGCCCTGAGCAACTGGGACTGACTTTCAAAGGTAATAAAAGTCCATGAGATAAAAGGCCTGGTACCTTGGATGGATGAGCGGTCCATAGCAATCTTTCCAGGGAAAGAATGAAGGTTGTTTTCCTGAAAGATGGCTAGACGGGACCTTAACGCACAATGGAAAACCAGGAGGACCTGGAAAAGACAGGTGTTTACAGGCAAGGCTGAATGCCAGGTATGTGGCTCAGCTTCTGTGCCCTGAAGGGGAGACTGAAGGTCACCCTAAATGTTCCTTGCGTAAGTTCCAGCAAAGCAGAACTAAAGATCATAAGTGATCGTTTGCTGCTCTTGTGTTTATGCCAATGAACAGGATAAATTAAAAATGGACTTAATGCAGTCCCTTTAATGACAAGGAGGGTAATCTTAGGGAGAAAAATCACGATTCAAAGATCACAACGCCCAGTGGTAGACTATAAGTAGTGCAACTAACCGTCTTTAAAGTTTCTTTTCATTTAAAATTTGTTTTCATTTGAAAGTTAAACTATGTCTGTGGCATTATCAAAGATGTTTAATTTACAGGCAAGAAGAATGTCAAATGCCTTGCAACTGGATGTCTTTCCGATAAGACAGTCCTACAGATTTAGAGACTTGTATGTGGGTTATGTTACATAAATTAACATGTGTTTTCTGTTTTCAAAGGGCATAAGCCTACGATCTCATTACCTGAGTGATTGTATGTACGTATAGGCCTCACTTAATCCTGTCTGCATTGCTGTCTCCTGAGACTCAATGGTTTGACTGAACTAAGTGGCTGGGTTGGTTAAGATGGGGTGGTCTGTGGGCTTCACTTTAAAACTGGTTTCTCTTTTCTATCCTAATGGCTTGGACAGAAAGAGCCCAGAGGCCTGAGAGGGGAGAAACCTAAAATATTTCCTTCAGTCCAAACTAAGTATAATGGGCAAAAGGGTTTTGGACAGATGACATGTACCTGGCATACCTTCCTGCAAAGAAGCCCTTCTTTTCCCTAATGTGGGACATTGAAAAATTAATACCTGTCTTTTGTCATCTAGTGGTTACGGATTGAATGATGTCCTTTAACCCTGTTGCCCCCAGAATACAACAAGGATACCAGCCTGTTAAACCAAGCATGCCGTTGTCCAGAGACAGCCAACCAACCTGGAGTCTGCACAATCCTTCCTCTTGTGGGAAGGCCACCCTCCCCTCCACACCCCTACTCTTATTAGGGATTGCTTGACCCACAGGTAGATAGGACGACGACCATGTCCAGCTTGAAGCAGCTAGAGGAGCTCGAGACCTTCGTCCATTGTCCTTTATAAGATTGTAAAGGGTCTTAAGTCTGAGAGGGAGGGATTGTTATTTTTTATTGTTAAAATATTTAACTAATCAATTAATTATTTTTAAAAAAGAAGAAGAAGAATATATGAAAGGGTGAGGCAGGAGAGCTTGTATGTATGACCCATGGGCATGGACTTGGGGAGGGGATTGTTGGGGAAGGGGGGTGCTGGGTGGAGGGGAACAAAGGGGAAAAAATTGGAACTATTGTAACAATATAATCAATGAAATATACTTAAAAAAAAAGAAGATGAAGAAACAGAGAGAGACACAGAGAAACACCAGTACAAAGGGGGAAAATGACAATGAATAAGTACTTATTGGTAATAACCTTAAATATAAATTGATTAAATGCTCCAATCAAAAGACATAGGGTAGCTGAATGGATTAGAAAGAATGATCCACATATATGCTGTCTACAAGAGACCCATCTTAGAACAAAAGATCTACACAGACTGAAAGTGAAGGGATGGAAAAAGTATTTCAAGCAAACGGACATGAAAAAAAAGCTGCGGTAGCAATACTTATATCAGACAAAACAGATTTCATGGCAAAGGCCATGAAAAGAGACAAAAAAAGACATTTTATAATACTTAAGGGAAAAATCCATCAAAACACATAACCCTTATAAATATATATGCACTCAACTTAGGAGCACCCAAATATGTAAGGAATATTTTGAAAGGCTCCAAGAAAGATATAGACAGGAACACACTCATAATACAGGACTTTAACACCCCATTGTCAACAATAGACAGATCTTCGAAGCAAAGAAACACCAAAGATATTGAGGCACTGAACAACACTCTAGATCAAATGGACTTCATTGATATATATAGTACTTTTCACCCCTAAGAAGCAAAATATACATTCTTCTCAAGTGCACATGAAACATTTTCAAAGATAGACCACATAGTAGGACACAAAACAAGTCTCAACAAATTCAAGAAAATTGAAATTATATCAAGCATCTTCTCAGATCACAATGGCTTAAAATTGGAAATCAACCCCAAGAAAAAAACTCAAAAACATTTAAACTCATGGGGAATGAATAACATGCTATTAAATAATAAATGGGTTAACAATTACATCAAGGAAGAAATCAAAAAGTTTCTGGAAACTGATGATAATAAACACACAACAACCCAAAACCTATGGGATACAGCGAAAGCAGACCTGAGAGGAAAGTTCATAGCAATACAGGCCTACCTAAAAAAGCTAGAAGAATCTCTAATAAAAAAATTTAACCCTACCGCTACAAGAACTAGAGGAAGAACAACAAGCAAAGCCCAGATCAAGTAGAAGGAAGGAAATCGTCAAGATCAGAGCACAACTAAATGACATAGATTCTAAACTAAAAATTCAAAAGATCAACATAAGTATGAGCTGATTCTTTGAAAAGATAAACAAAATTGACAGCCTTAACCCGTCTCATCAAGAAAAAAAGATGACCCAAATAAATAAAATCAGAAATGAAAGAAGAGAAGTCACAACCAATACCACAGAAATACAAAGAATTGTAAGAAATTACTACGAACAACTGTATGGGAAGAAATTTGACAACCTAGAAGAAATGGACAAATTCCTGGAAACATATAGTCTTCCAAAACTGAATCAAGAAGAAGCAGAAAGCCTGAATAGATCAATAACAACTAGTGAAATGGAAGCAGTAATCAAAAAACTCCCGGCACACAAAAGCCCTGGACCGGATGGCTTCACAACTGAATTCTACAAAACATTTAGGAAAGAACTAACTCCTATCCTCCTCAGATTATTCCAAAAAATCCAAGACAAGGGAAGACTCCCAAACTCGTTCTATGGAGTCAGTATTATTTTAATTCAAAAACCAGGTCAAGACACAACAAAGAAAGAAAACTACAGGTCAAAATCAATGATGAACATAGATGCTAAAATCCTCAACAAAATATTGGCAAACAGGATCCAGCAACATGTTAAAAAGATAGTATGCCACGATTAAGTGGTATTCATCCCTGGGATGCAAGGATGGTTTAATATTCGCAAATCAATAAATATAATACATCACCTAACAAAATGAAAGACAAAAATCACATGATCATATCACTAGATGCAGAAAAAGCATTTGATAAAGTACAACACCCATTTATGATGAAAACTCTGAGCAAAATGGGAAAAGAGGGAGCATACTTCAACATAATAAAGGCCACATATGAGAAACCTGAAGCCAACATCGTACTCAATGGGCAAAAACTGAGAGCATTCCCCCTGAGGTCAGGAATAAGACAGGGATGTCCACTCTCTCCACTTCTATTCAACATAGTCTTGAAAGTTCTAGCCACAGCAATCAGACAAGAATGAGGAAAAAAAGGCATCCAAATTGGAAAACAGGAAGTAAAACTGTCATTATTTGCAGATGATATGATAGTGTACATAGAAAACCCTATAGACTCCACAAAAAACTACTCGAACTAATAAGTGAATTCGGCAAAATAACAGGGTACGAAGTCAATATTTAGAAATCGAACGCATTTCTGTACACCAACAATGAAATCTCAGAGATAGAAACTGAAAGAAAAATCCCAATTACCTTAGCAACAAGAAAAATAAAGTACCTATGAATAAACTTAACCAAGGAGGTAAAAGACCTGTACTCGGAAAACTACATAACAATGGGAAAGAAATTAAGAAAGATACAAATAAATGGAAGCATATACCATGCTCATGGATGGGAAGAATCAACATCATTAAAATGTCAATACTACTCATAGCAATTTATAGATTCAATGCAATCCCTATTAAAATACCAGCAACATATTTCACAGACCTAGAACAAATACTTCAAAAATCTATATGGAACAACAACAACAACAAAAAAAAAGCCCGAATAGCCACAGCAATTTTGAGGAAAAAGAACACAGTAGGAGGAATCACAATACCTAATATCAAACTATACTACAAGACCACAGTAATCAAAACAGTCTGGTACTGTCATAAGAACAGACATATAGATCAATGGAACAGAATAGAGAGCCCAGAAATAAACCCAGGTCTATATGGTCAACTAATATTTGACAAAGGGGGAAGGAACATCAAATGGATTGAAAAGAGCCTCTTCAACAAATGGTGTTGAGAGAACTGGACAGGGACATGCAAAAAAATGAAACTAGACCACCAACTTACACCACACACCAGAATAAACTCACAATGGATCAAAGACTTAAATGTAAACCGTGACACCATAAAAGTCCTAGAGGAAAAAATAGGCAGGAAAATTTTAGATAACCCATGTAGCAACATTTTCACTGATATATCTCCTAAGGGAAGGGAAATAAAGGAAAGAATAAACAAATGGGACTAATCAAACTAAAAAGTTTCTGCTCAGCTAAAGAAAACATCAGCAAGATGAAAAGGAAACCAACCATATGGGAAAATATATTTGCCAATGATATCTCAGACAAGGGATTGATTTCCAAAATATATAAAAAACTCATGCGACTCAACACCAAGAAGACAGACAACCCAGTTAAAAAATGGGCAAAGGACCCGAATAAACACTTCTTCAAAGGGGACATACAGCGGGTACATAGAAATTTGAAAAAATGCTCAACATCACTAGCCATCGGAGAGATGCAAATAAAAACCACCATTAGATACCACCTTACACCAGTCAGAATGGCCATCATCTACAAATCAACAAACAACTTGTGCTGGAGGAAATGCGGAAAATTGGTAACTCTGGTGCATTGCTGATGGGAATGTAGACTGGTGCAGCCACTATGGAAAACATTATGGAATTTTCTCAAAAAACTAATAATGGAACTGCCTTTTGAACCAGAAATTCCATTGCTGTGATTATATTTGAAAATTCCTGAAACACCAATTCAAAAGAACCTATGCACCCCTATGTTCATAGCAGCACTATTTACAATAGCCAAGTGCTGGAAACAACCTAAGTGCCCATCTGTAGGTGAGTGGATCAAAAAACTGAGGTACATTTACACAATGGAATACTATGCAGCAGACAGAAAGAAGGAACTCCTGCCATTTGCAACAACATGGATGGAACTAGAGAGAATTATGCTTAGTGAAATAAGCCAGACAACGACAGAAAAATACCTTATGCTGTCACCTATTACAGGAAACTAATGAACAACACAAACAAATGAGCAAAATAGAACCAGAGATATGTAAACAAGAAGTAGACTAACAGTAACAAGGGGGGAAGCGGGAAGGAGAGAAGCGGGTAAGAAGGGGAAGGGTCTAGATAAAGAACATATGTAAATGACCCATGGACATGGACAACTGAGTGGGGACTGAATGTGGGGGAAGGGAGGGACAAGGTGCAGGAAAGCAAGAGGGGGAAAAAACTGAACAACTGTAATGGAAAAACAAACAGAAAAATTTTTTAGTGGGGGAAAAATGAAAATATAAAGAATGGAAATGCCAGGTCAGTGAATATAAGAAGGACAAGGATTTTCCTTCACACTGTATATTTTTCTCCCTATCTGATCCCTCCAGAGTTTGGCATGCTAAACAAGTAAGTAATGACATAAGTTTCTTTGCATAAAACTAATAAGACCAGTTGTTAATAGAGGTTTCTTGGACTAAGACTTTGACTGGAATGTCATGCCTAAAGGAGACATGCTTGGGCTTTGGTTGTTACCAAAAAGCCCTGAGGAACTGGGAAACACTTTCAAAGGTAATAAAAGCCCACAAGATAAAAGGCCTGGTACTGTGGTTGGTTGTGCAATCCACGGCAATCTTTCCAGGGAAGGAATGAAGGTTGTTCTTCTGAAAGATGGCTACATGGGACCTTAAGGCACAATGGAAAACCAGAAGGACTTGGAAAAGACAGGTGTATACAGGCAAGGCTGAATGGCAGGTATGTGGCTCAGCTCCTGTGACCTGAAGGGCAGACTGAAGGTCACCCTAAATGTTTTTTGCGTAAGTTCCAGCAAAGCAAAACTAAAGATCATAAGTGATCATTTTCTGCTCTTGTTGTGTTTATGCCAATGAACAGGATAAATTAAAAGTAGACTTAATGCTGTCCCTTTAATGACAAGTAGGGTAATTTTAGGGAGAAAAATCATTATTCAAGGAAAATCACAATGCTCGATGGTAGACTGTAAAGTAGTACAGCTAACCATCTTTAAAGTTTCTTTTCATTTAAAATATGTTTTCACTTTAAAGTTAAACAATGTCTGTGGTATCATCGAAGATATTTAATTTACAGGCAAGGAGAATGTCAAATGCCTTGCAACTGGATGTCTTTCCAATAAGACAATCTTACAGATTTAGAGACTTGTTTGTGGGTTGTGTTACAGAAATTAACATGTGTTTTCTGTTTTCAAGTGGCATAAGCCTACGATCTCATTACCTGAGTGATTGTCTGTATGTATAGGCCTCACTTAATCCTGTCTGTAGCGTGCCTCCTGAGACTCAACGGTTTGGCTGAACTAAGTGGCTGGGTTGGTGAAGAATGGGGTGGTCTGTGGGCTTCAGTTTAAAACTGGTCATTCTTTTCTATCCTAATGGCTTGGACTGAAAGGGCCAGAGGTCTGAGAGGGGGGAAACCTAAACTATCTCCCTCAGCCCAAACTAAGTATAATGTGCGAAAGGATTTTGGACAGGTGAGATGTGCCTGAGACACCTTCCTCCAAGAAGTCCTTTTTTTTTTCCCTAATGTGGGACATTGAAAAATTAATTCCTGCCTTTTGTCATCTAGTAGTTATGAATTGAATGATGTCTTTTAACCCTTTTGCCAAATCTGTTGCCCCCAGAATACAACAAGGAAGCCAGCCTGTTAAACCAAGCAAGCCGTTTTCCGGGGACCTGGAGTCTGCACGATTCTTCCCCATGTGGGAAGGCCACCCTCCCCTCCACACCCCCACTCTTATTAGGGATTTCTGGACCCAAGTGTAGGTAGGACGATGACCATGTCCAGCTTGAAGCAGCTAGAGGAGCTTGAGACCTTCGTCCATTGTCATTTATAATATTATAAAGGGTCTTAATATCTGAGAAGGAGGGATTGTTATTTTTTATTATTAAAATAATTAATTATTTATTTATAAGGAAGAAAAGAAGAAGAATATATGAAAGGGTGAGGCGGAGAGCTTGTATGTATGAAGCATGGGCATGGATTTGGCGGGAATTCCTGGGGGAGGGGGGTGCTGGATGGAGGGAAGCAAAGGGGGAAAAATTGGAACTATTGTACAAAATAATCAATAAAATATACTTTAAAAAATAGAAAGAAAAGAGTAATAAAAAAAAGACTGCATGAGAAAAACTTGCTTGAAAAAGGAGCAAAGGCATCCTTCTTTTGATCAAGAGAAAGTGCATTTCTGCAATACTTTCGAAGTGATGGTGGCTTTGTTTATTTCTATAACATACATGGTGTAATGGAGGAATTGGGAAATCCAATCTAGAACGCAACTGAATGGTGACTGTTCATCGATAGCTCAAAGCGGAGTTTGAAGTGTGCCCTCCTCAACAATGGCAATTTATTTGGTGCAGTCCCAATTGGCCATTCACTTTGTTTTCATGAAGAATATGAAGACATAAAGAGAGTCATTGATCTGTTGCAATATCACAAGCACAGCTGGATCATCTGTGTTGACCTCAAAATGGTCTGCTTCCTTCTTGGTCAGCAGCGTGGATACACCAAGTATCCCTGTTTTCTGTGTATGTGGGACAGCAGAGCTCATGAGAAGCATTGGGTGGAGTCGAATTGGCCTCCAAGATCTGACCTCAAACCTGGTAGTCCAAACATTCTACATGAGCCACTTGTTGACAGAAAGAACATTATATTCCCACCTCTGCACATAAAACTGGGTCTCATGAAGCAATTTGTTAAAGCTTTGCCAACTGAAGTAGACTATTTCAAGTATCTCATTTGGAAATTTCCTAGCCTGTCATTTGAAAAGATAAAATACCTTAATATGTATGCTTGGTAGCAGAACTTTGCTACCTGTGCACAATTTGACTTACAGTAACAATATATAGCCTTTATATAAATAAAATAACTCTAAATAAACAGTATATTCAGGTATTTTTTCTTTATTTTCCTTTGTATGTACATTTTGTATAATTTTTGGAACAAAAGGAGCATATCCTGTACCGTAAAAAGTTGACATGATAGAGAAAAACTGGGGTCATTTTTGAATTCAGATGCCAAAAGTTAGTCAAAAACAAGTGTCAGATCTAACTCAGTGAAAATTGTGTTGCCCAGTTAATCCTCTGCTTATTGGTAATGAAGAGAAGCCCTTCCACCCCCTTCTGCTGCTCACCCTCCTGAAACAGAACACTTAGGCAGTGCCTTTATTTTAAGGTGGGCTAGGACTGAGTTTTCCAGGTAACAGTAAACTGGAAGCAACTTTCAATAAACTTCCAGTTTACAAGTTGCAGGAAAAATACTATCTCCCAAAGGTTCTACCTCCTAACACCATCACCATGAGTGTTAGAATTTCAACATATGGATTGGGGTTGGGGGGGGGGGCACACAAATATTTAGTTCATTGCACTTTAATACAAGCATCCTAGGGTTATCATCTGGACATAGGAAGGCAATGGTAATAAGCCAGTGCCTGAACAGCAAACTTGCCAGTGGGTCAGGATCATAGCTAATCTAAAAATAGCTAGTCTACATCCTTGAGAAAGTGAAGAAATAGGTGCAACTAAGGCCGTGATGTCATGTAGTGTGCACACTGGTCTCCTGTAGATTCATTCAACCACAGAGTGAATGTGTTTTTATTAATTTAGTCAACAGCCTGGCCCTCAGTGTTAATTTCTCAATCTGCCTTTTCTCTATGGAAAGGCCCTCACTGCTAACCTCAGAGAGAGCTGTCAGCTGTTTTGTTTGCTTGGGAAATGTCATGTTAATCTATAACTTAATCAATAACTCTTTGCCTTTAGTGGTGATGATGACAGATCGCCCTGGCAGGTTATATAGTTCCTGATATAGTAAGCCTTATATATTTTCAGTTGTTTGCTTAAAATTATGTATCTATACACATTTATAATATGCATACCTAATATGACATACATTTTATATATATACACATATGTACACATACATAGAGACATGCACATGTATACATACTTTGTGAGATGTTCCCAATTTTAGAAAAAACCAAGAGTACTGGTAGTAGAAAATAATCTGTGGTTTTTACTGGTATATATTATATTTGTAACTTTCAATCCCTTGAAAGTATCATGTCTCTTGTCATGACAGTCTGTTGTTATTGTGCCATAGTGATGAAGAGCAGTTAGAAGAAGGGCTGAGTGAAGGCACTGGTGCTCCATTCACACCTGCCTAGGGGGCTTAGCAATAGCTGCAGAGCCACCATCTGGAAACCACCCCCCAACCCCCAACACACACCTGTGCCTGTTACTGAAATTTCTTCTGCTGGGAGTATAACCTTGTATTTCAATTCTAATTAAAGAACTATTCAAATTCCCACTTGTTAAAACCAATACCCACATGGTAAAACTTGCCTGTAGGCAGTTTTTATATCCAGAAAGAGAAGTGTTGAAAAGAGGAATTGGGAGCTGCAAAGTGTAAACTCATTACTTTTTTCTTTCAATCTAATCTCCCTTCCCTGTCTTATCTTTAAAAAACGTCTTTAATTCCTGAAAAAGCAATGTTTAAATATGAACTATGGACTATTTGTCTACGTGCTCTACCTGTGTTTTAAATTTAAATTCTCGGTTATTTTTTCAAGGTCTGGCAATAATTAACTCACTATTAAGAAATCACATAATTTTCTTAGTGCAATGGCATCAGAAAATAATTCCCTGGAGTCACTGAGAACTGTAAACAGCTGTAGTCACATTCAGGCCAATTTGTGTCAGCCAGTGCCAAAGTCCTTTTTAATCATGGATGACTCCTGCCCTTTCTGAGGTTTATTGGACCTAAGCCATCTGAGCAAGGTAGGATTTCAGAGACAAGGGAACCTTGCCCGAGTTCTATAGACATGAAATTGTACTGTGTACTTAATCCACAGCTTCCCTAGAGTTGGAAATAGTGTAACTGTTCTTCCATCTAACACTTTTTGAGTACCACTTGATGCTGGACACTGTTAACTTCTAGAAATACATTGGTTAAAAACAAAAAACAAAAAAATAATGCTATTTAGGCTTGGGAAAATGTACCTGACACAGAAGTTTTTAGTATTTCTGTTCTGGTCAAACAGCTATTCTCCCCTAAAGCCACAACCTCTGAAGCTCATTATTATTCTATTTAAAAGTGTTTGAAGGCAAAGAGGAAAGTTAGTCTCCAAAGAATTATTAGGGGAAAAAAAAAAATCTCTTCACCTCATAACATTTACCAATGCTGCCCTCTGCAGTGCAAAATTTGAATCGTCCCAACATTGGTTAGTTTGGAGAGACATTGATGGTCCAGGGGTCTTCAGAATTTACTTAGAACCCCACTCAAATAATTGCAAACAATTATGTGGCCACTTGCACATATAAATTTTAGGTTGACATATAAATTTGTGTCATCAATTTAATAGTTATAAGAAATGAATTTTCCACATATTTTCTGTGCTTTAAACAGTTGCAGATTGTGCTCATTCGATTTATAAAATGCTCTTTACATCAGCTGGTGGGTAAACCCAGCTTTCATTGTCAAACCAATCAGCTGGTGGGCAAACCCAGCCTTCACTGTCAAGCCAATCAACCAAATTAGAATTATTTTCTGACAAAAAAGTTTTCTGGCCTGTTTCTATTCAACAAAACTTTGTTGGTGGCCACCATTGCACTCTTGCCTGCAGGAGCAGGCACAGGTGATGATGACATGTCTCCATTGGACTTCTTTCCAGAAAGTTCCTGTTGCTTTGCTTTCCTGGGACTTTCCTCTCTTACATTTGAATTTTCTTATTGTGCTTTTGTTTGGTAGATGTTCTCAAACAAGATGCCATATGGTAACAGCTGTTCTTCTTTTGTCAGGTGGGAGAAGGAAGATTGTGAAAGGGGAGGTGTAAGCAAGAGAAGAGGGGCAAACAACTGATTGAGCAAGCACAGGCTGACCTAGTTCACCTGAGAATCACATTCTAGCCACAGCCAAGGTTCAAGAGATCATTTATGTTCACGTGACTCTTCTTATCCCTTCACTCTTGCTCTGGCCTTTGGTAATGGCTTTCCTTCAGGGTCCCCTAGAGCACAGGACTGTGATGTACTTCTGTCATGTTTTTTAAAGGTTAGGCCTTCTGGAACATAACTCTTAATGCTCTGTCTCTCTTGAGATCTTGAAGATAACTTTTGGTTCCCAGGAGCTACTTAGCAAAAGGTAAATGTTATTTTATTGCACTTTTTGTTCATATTGGCAGGTCAAGAGGTTTCCCACATAGTTGGTAGTTGGACAAAGTGTCCTGTATGGACGTAGATAACTTGGCCAGAGGGCCAGGATGAGACAAATTTACTGTCTGCTGCATATCACCATGAATGCCAGACTAAGATGTTCTAGGTCCTCTGCCACCTGACTCAATCTACCTTTCTAGGTTCAACTCCTGCTGTATCCTGCACCCTACTGGTGGGAATATAATGTGCCTCCCACACACACTACACTCTTGTTGCCTCTGTCTGGCTTGCCTTGACCCTCATCTTGGTCTGTTAAAAGACTCTTTTAGGACCAAAATTCCCTTTCCTGATTATTCCCCAGTACTAGGCTCTTTCATTCCCATTAATCCTATAACATTCTGTACTTTTTAGGGCATATATTGTATTTGCCTTGGGCTGTACTTATTTTTTTATTCTTGTTTATTCTATTACAGTTGTCCCAATTTTTTTCCCTTTTTCCCTTTTCCATCTAGCCAACTGCCTGCTCCTGCAGTCAATCCCCACACCATTGCCATGTTCATGAGTCATTCATACATGTTCTTTGACTGATCCCTTCACCTTCTTCCCTCCATTCTTCTCCCTCCCCTTTCCTCTAGCAGCTGTCATTCTGTTTCCTGTTTTTCATGTTTCTGATTCTATTTTGTTCCTTAGGTTTCTCCTATAAGTGAAATCATGTGGAATTTGTCTTTCACTGCCTCACTTATTTCACTCAGCATAATAGTATCTAGGCCCATCCATGCTGTGGTAAAGAGTAGGAATTCATTCCTCTTCTTTTCTGCTGCATAGTATTCTATTATGTAAATGTACCACAGTTTTCCATTCATGTACTGTACTTATGGGCACTTAGGCTGCTTTGAACATTGGGTACATAAATTCTTTTGAATTGATTTTTCAGGATTCTTAGGGTATATTCCAAGCAGTGGAATCACTAAGTCAAAAAGCAGTTACATTTTTAATTTTTTCAGGAAGTTCCATACTGTTTTCCACAGTAGCTGCACCAGTCTGAATTCCAACCAACAGGAAACTAGGGTTCCCTTTTCTCCACATCCTTGCCAGCACTTGTTTTTTGATTTATTAATAATAGCCATTCTGACTGCTGTGATGTGATATCTCATTGTGGCTTTAATTTATACCTCTCTGATGGATAGTAATGTTGAGTATCTTTTCCTATGTCTACAGGTCATCTCTATGTCCTCCTTGGAGAAGTGTCTGTTCAAGTCCTTTGCCCATTTTTATTTTTATTTTTAAAAATTATTTATTTATTTGTTTTGTTTATTTATTTATTATTTTAGAGAGAGGGGAAAGGAGAAAGAGAGGGAGAGAAACATCACTGTGTGGTTGCCTCTCACTCGCGCCCCCAGCTGGGGACCTGACCCCTTTGTACATAATTCTTTTCTTCTCTCTTGCTGCTTTTAAGATTCTCTCTTTATCTTTAATTTTTGACATTTTGATTATAATGTGTCTTGGAGTGGTTCTCCCTGGGTCCAGTCTCTTGGGAACTCTCCTTGCTTCCTGGACCTGCAAGTCTATTCCCTTCCCCAAGTCTGGGAAGTTCTCCTTTATTATATTTTCACTCAATTTTTCAAGTTCTAGTTCATGTAAATCTTTTGTTTTGAGGTGTGTTTCTTGTAGACAACAAATATTTGGGTCCTATTTTCTCATCCATCCCATTACCCTATGTCTTTTTATTGGAGCATTTAATCCATTTACATTTATGGTTATTATTGACATGTATTTATTCATTTCCCTTTGTACCTCTACTCTGTTTTTTTTTTTTCTCTTCCTCTTTCTTAGAATATTCCCTTTAGCATTTTTTGCAATGCTGGTTTTGTGGAGATGTATTCTTTTCGTCTTCTTTTGTCTGAGAAACTCCTTATTTTGCATTCCATTTGAATGAGAGCCTTGCTGGGTAGAGTATTCTTGGTTGTAGGCCTTTGTTCTTCATTGCTTTAAATATTTTTGCCCATTCCCTTCTGGATTGTAGAGTTTCTGTTGAGAAATCAGTCAATAGCCTTATTGGAGCTCCCTTGTATGTTATTTGCTGTTTTTCTCTTGCTGCTTTCAGGATTCTCTCTTTGTCTTGGAATGTTGCCATTTTAACTATGATGTGCCTTAGAGTGTGTTTTTTTGTTTGTTTTTGTTTTTTTTTGGTTCCTCTTTATTGGAACTCTCTGTGCTTCCTGGACTTGCATAATTTTTTCTCTCATCAGGTTGGGAAAATTTTCTGTCACTATTTCTCCTATCAGTTTATCTATTCCTTGTTCTTCTGATTCCTCTTTAATTCCAATGACTCTGATATTGTTCTTCCTTATGCTATCTTGTAATTCCCTTACCTCTTCATACTTTTTCAATCTTTTTACATTTAGCTGTATTGTCTGAGAATTTTTTTCTACATTATCTTCTAACTCACTAATCTGAGCCTCTGCTTTGTTTAGCCTGCTTTTGATTGATTCTATTGTGTTTTTCAGTTCAGAGATTGCATTCTTCATTTCTTCCTGGTTCTTGTTGATAGTTTCTATGTCTTTTTTTATGCTGGTGTAGTTCTCTGCAAGTTCCCTGTAATTTTCTTGGAGCTGTTGGTAACTTCCTTGGAGGTTGTCATAGTTGTTTTTATGGTTGTCGAGTATATTGAGCTTCTTCACCATGGTTGTTTTGAATTCCGTGTCTGACATTTGGGCTCTGTCTATTTCATCTACCTCTCTTTCTGGGGATTCCTCTTTTCTTTTCATTGAGAGGTTGTTTCTGTGTCTTACGATGTTGGATTCTTCTTGTTTATGTTTGTTTTTTGGGTTTGTATGCTTTGACTTCCCACCTTTGTGGTATGAGATTTTTTATAGGAGATCTGGGGGTTTCAGTGGTGCAGTCTCTTTGATCTCCTGAGCCGGTTGTTTTTGGGGTACCCTTTATGTCATTTGTTTATGCTGTCTGGTTATATTTCAGATGCTCTTTGTTAGGATCTTCCTTCTGGCTAGTTGATTGAGAGTCACTCTATCCACTTTGTCTTGAGTTCTTTTGTGGAGATGTCAGTTCAGCCTTTGTGTGTCATCTTGTTTTTCTGTGTCCACAGCTGGTCTAATGAGGTGGGTCAGAGGTTCCTGTTCCTTGCAGCAGTGGTGTGCCCCCGCATGGTGCGTTCCTTTGGTGCCTGTTGGAGCTAGCTGAGGTGCCCTTGCACGCACGCCTGTGAGCGCTCAAGGGGTCTCGAGAGCTTGCCTCAGGCCTGCCGCTCTGCGTTACAGGAGTTGGTCTCTCGCCTCCCAGTGCTGGGCCCCAGACACTCGTGTACAGTGGAAGTGTGCGATTGGTGCCTATTGAAGTCCGTGAGGTGCTTTTGCGCTCGCGTGCCGGTGCATGCACAAGGCTGCCGGAGAGCTTGCCTCAGGCCTGCCACACCACGTTCCTGGAGTTGGTCTCTCTTGAGTGAGGATTAAAACAAAAACAAAAACAGTCATTAGAGAGTCAGAGCTAATGTTGGTTTCTTCCTTTTAGATGTCGTTCCTAACTGGAAATCTTTCCCCTTCTTAAGAAGGAAGCCAGCACCAACACCCACACCAAGTTTCTATAAAGTACAGATGGCTCACTGACCAAAAAAGTTCCTTATTCTCTTGCTATTGGCTCATATGGTTCATAAGATATAATTTGCTGTTTCACTTTTCTTTAAATGAGCAAGCTGAATTACTTGGAGGCGGAAAGCAGGAGACATAGAAGAGACAGAAGTCAAAGCAGCTGAAAGAAAGCAACCTCAGGTAAGCATTTTTCTCTTTGCTTTGTTAATTCATTGTTGAGAACTATGCCTTCCTTATCACTTCATACATAGTCAAAAGAATAATTTTTGAAGTTATTTTTGTTTGATATAAAATTTTTTCTACCATATACATAGTAGTTTTTCTTTCCTAATAAAATATTACAAAAGAACAAAAAAAGCAGAAGGAGGCAAAAGCCACAGACAAGATAGCCTCTACTGTTGTTTGTGTGTGGGGGTGGTATTTCTTTTACATTCTTTTTTTGTGTCACTGCGTATAATTTTAGCTTGATTTTCACAGTTGTGTTCATATAGTATGGATATATTTATATTTATTTTTTCTATTTGAACATAATTTTTTTCACACATCCATAAATTATTGATAGTCATAATTTAAAATTGCTGGGTAATATTTCACTGAGGATATTTATTCTATTTTTCTATGGCTTAATTTGTGGCTCTATAACATCTTTCATATTTTTCACAGATTGGTCATTTTAATATGTAAAATGTGTTTTTTCCACTCAGGGTCTTATTTTGGAGATTAAATTTGAGGATATAGATTTCATTAGTTTTATTCAGACACAATGAGAGGAAAAGAGGGTGTGAGACCATATGTTTATAATATGTTTATTACTTCTTTAGGATCTCAGTCAACGGTTCTCAATTCTAGCTGCACATTCAACCTGATCTTGAGCAGATTAGAAAATTATCCCTAGAAAAAGTGAAACTTAACTTTTGAAGATGAGCCAGTCATCTGTAGTAGTTTCGTGCTTTTCTTTTTTCCAAATATTTCCCATGTGGTTCTAATGGGTGACCAACATAATAACAACGGACCTAAGTCATTTTAGCGAACTATAGAAATGATCCCTGAAAGTATAGTCTTAGACCTAAGTAATTTTAAATATTTTTCTGTCTCTGACATATACCTGAAAGTAATATATATCAGGAGAAAGAAAGGAATAATTTCAGCCAAGCCACCTAAATCTTTATTTTAAAACTGTATTAATAATGCAAGAATAATTTGTGGGAAGCATAAGACTTCTAGAAATTTCTATCATTTACCTCAACCACATTAACTGTTGAGAATCTTCTTGAGAGTTTCAATTTACTAATGTTTTAAAGAAATGGATTTGTTTTCAGTGCATCGGTAATTAAGAGTTGGAGATATTGAGGCTTCAGAATGTTCTAAATGTACTAAAATTTAGCCCAGCTCTGTTAGTATTCTGCCTCCCTACCCACCTGGGAGCCTAAAGTGTACCCCCATCATCTAAGCAACACCTTTTTTTGCTTTATGTACTTTTGCAATGTAACTCATTGATGTGTGTCAGGATCATCTTGGGCATTTTTAAAATCTCATGTGTATTCATTCCAGGATCAGGGATTCCTCTTGCTTTTCTAGTTTGTCTTGCACACCAGACATCTGAGGTGTGCTAGTCCCCAAAGGCTAATCTCAGAAGATGAAAGTCTAACAGGAGCTTGGTTTATGCAATTTTCCACTGAGCTCTGGTTAGTGCAGAGCCAAGCTGGATTGTGCAAAGAAAGGCAAGTATTTGCCTAGGTTGCTTAGCTTTGCTATAGAACCCTATCAAATCCCTGTCAGAACCCCAGCACAGTCTCTATACTTTTCCCGGGTGCCAACCACTGCCTTCAGAGTTACTATGTGAGGGTCTCATCCTTTTACTGAACAAAGAATGCCTGAGGATGGAGTCCTTGCAGAAAACCCAACACATGATTTTTCTTTTGGTTTTTAACTCCTGGAAGGCAGTTCTAAACAAAACTTTCAGCACACTTGACCATCTGGTCCTGAAATGCTCTGTCTGGTGGGCTTGCACGGTTGCTCAGGAGGCCAACTCAGAGGATAGAGAATGTCAAAGTGATGTAGTCAAGGGGCAACCATGGAACCCAAAGAAAACTCTGTACTGAGGTTTACATCTCGTTTGTCAACCCTCTCACATTTTCTTTGTCGGTTTTCTGAGTCACCCTGCTTTGCCTAGCAATTCTCTCAGCTCAGCTACTGCCACAAATGCAGAGTCCTATGAAAATTAAAAGCAGTGCTATTAAGTTCCACAAATAATGGTCAGGCCAGGAAACGTCTGTGTTCCATGTAAGAGAGAGCTACCTTGCTTCACTATTCACTATCTGGTAACCTTTGAGCAAATTATCATTTTTAGATGCCAATTATCTCAGTTATGAAAGGGGGAAATAATACCTCATAAATCACAATTGAATATTAAGCACTTTGTAATAGAAAATATTAATCTCCTTTCCAGACCCCCTAGATGAATGATGAAAACACTAAATAAAATATTAATTTAAAGTAAAAAAAGAAAAGAAAAGAAAACCTAGTACTTGGACTGCATTTAGAATAAATGAGAAGGGAAGGTATAAATAAATTAATTCATCAATGAATATCGACTTTAGTTAACAGCTTATGTTTATCTCTATTGAGCCTATTAACTTCTTCATATTAATTGACCCATGGAGAAAATGGTACCATCTTTGACAATATTTAATGGAAAATTTCTCCTATTGTATTGAAGACTTGGTGGCATTATGGGTTCACCCCTTTGACAAAGAAAATAATGGGGACCTGAGCAGTTGGAGCCAAAGGATCCCCAAACTGAAAGGGTCTTTATGAAAAGCCAGGGTCAGGCATGAAAACTTTTTGCATCTTTAGTGTTTCAAAGAGAGGTTTCAAAGAATAGGGGAAGCAGATCTGAGGAAGAACAAGAAGGAAGAGAGGAGGAAGGAGGGGAAGGGAGAACAGGATAGGGGAAAGACAGAGAGAGGAAGAGGGAAGAGGTAGTAGGAGAGAGGAAGAAGTAGGAGGGAAGCCTATTTGCTCTGGAATTTTAAAGATTACTTAAACTGGGAGAATTAAAAAGGATATAATCCATGATTATTATCTCTACTGTACATTATAAAAACAAGAATTTTTTAATCAAGAAAAAGAAAACTATGATCTATATAAGTGTCATCCTGTGAGGCTGTAGAAATAGCAATTTATCTCATTTGCACCTCTAGTACAGAAAACATGATTGTCTACAGAGTACTTGGAGGCATCACAGACTTTTTAAGGTAAGTTGATTTTATTTATTTTGAGTTTACCTTAAATAACTTTGTTCCCTTATAAGTTCCCTGAGAGATTTGAAAATGGCTTCCTTTGGTAGCTATAGCAGACCAAAATCTGTATCAAGAACTTGTTGGCACAGTCAGAAAGACAATCTGAAACCCTCAGAGATATAAATAGTGTCACTTTCTACAATGTTTAGAATAGAGCTTCATTTAAGTTGTCTCTGTGACTACCCCCTTACCTCCATGTAGTTCTGTCCCCGGAATTTAGGTCTGAATTTCAGAGACAGAAAATCTGTGAAGAAAAATGTACTAATATAATTTTGTTGTGCAAAAAGACCATTGGAGAAATTTTCCTCCCAGAAGATATTTATTGTGAGACATAACTGAGGGATTGGATAATAGTTTCATTAGCTCATTTATTGGTTATTTTTCTGAGCAGATTTTTATGTCACAGGTTGTGCTAGGACCTGAGGTTACAGCAGTGTCAAGTGAGACTCTACTCTTG
Source organism: Furipterus horrens (assembly GCF_987537825.1). Lineage (NCBI taxonomy): Eukaryota > Metazoa > Chordata > Mammalia > Chiroptera > Furipteridae > Furipterus > Furipterus horrens. The sequence continues at coordinate 49,865,639 of NW_028327182.1, forward strand.
CTGTCAGTGGGTTAACAGTGGTGTGTGTGGATAAGAAGGAGTTAGTTGTTGCCCCATGGGGTAAGTATGAGGACAGGAAGCCCACAAAGCTGAAGAAGCAGGTGGAGCAGCACTCAATCAGAACTTGAGGGGCCAGAGAAGGCTTTTTCTAGGAGTGATATCTAAAAAGAAGCCCAAGGCCCTGTCCAGGTAGCGCAGTTGGTTAGTGTTGTTCTGACACGCCAAAATAGTAGTTTTGATCCTGGGTTAAGGGATATACAAGGATCAACCAATGAATGCATAAATAAATGGAACAACAAATTGATGTTTCTTTCTTTCTCTAAAAATCAATAAGTTTTAAAAAATGTAAAAAGAAACAGACAGCCAGGTGATGAACTGGAGCTCAGAGTGAATAGCAAGAGAAAGCCAGTTGCATTTAGGGCATTGCAATAAGTTCCATGAGGTTGGTGTAGATTTACTGAGGGGAGTGGTGGGGAGAGAAGATGTTGATGGCAAGATCCAAAATGTGAAAAGCCTGGAGTTGAAATTTATTCTGAGCAGATGATGGGTTTTAAACAGAAGAGTAAAGTAGTCAGAGATGCATTTTGGAAAGGTCATTCTGGCCACCATGTAGAAATGGACTGAGAACAGCAGGAGTAGAAGCTGAGAGCCACTCAAAAGACTGCATCCTCTGTCATCCAGGTGAGAGATGATACCTGTACTAGGACAGCTCTGAGCTGGCCTCTGTGACAGAAAGAGGAACTAGGTGGGTAAGGAGACCAGGTCTGCCTCAGAGGTAACACTGGGTAGCAGGATGGTCTGGGGCAGGAGGAAGGCTGGTGGTTTGCTTTTGCTCCTTGCCCTTTCCTCTTTAGGTTCAGATGCCTACTGCCTCAGGCTACTGGTAGCTGCCTAAGGCATTTCCTAGGCAATTTTCTGGTTTTCAAATTTTTCAGACATATGAAACATTCTCTCCTGATCTTATTACTTTTTACTATGCATTTTTTTACATGTATTTTATACCCATCACTCTAGAAAGTTATTAGGCATTCCTTTGCTTGACAACAGGAATGATCATGCATCAGGTGCATGTGATGGGCCTGGCTCAGTGCAGCTGTGTAGGAGGCTTTTACCTGTGTTGCCTCCTCTGGTCCTCTCCATAACATGGGGAGGGTGAGTACTTGCTGATGCTCACAAGTTGGCAAGTAGTAGAGTCAGAATTTGGATCCTGTTGGGATTTACTCACCAAGTGTTTTCATGATATCACAATACCTCAATATCATTCTAAGAAACATGATGCTTAACAAGCTACCTTTGTAAATAATTCCTTTGATCTAATAAATTAATTTAATGGTGTGATATAAAATACCTAGGTAGGAGGGAAGAGAAAGAGACTTTTTATTGAAATAAGTAGGCTTTGGGAGAGCCCCTGAGTCATGCCATTTAGTCACTTTGATTATGGATGGGGGGACTCCCCTTGTTGACACAATACCTAGGAAATTATTGGAAGGAGTTGGGCAATGGCCTCTGAGATAACACCTGCTTATCATCTGTCTTTTGAATTAGAAGACTTGGGAATCAGGACTCAAATGCAAATGATTCTGTGAACTTACTTGGATTAGAAATTGGGTTAATAATAGATACCTCCAATTTTTCTTAATACACTAATTAAGTGCACTAGAAAAATGACAAAACTGTGCTGAAATAGTTTTATAACATTAAATTCATAATCAGCATCTTAGGCTCATACATCCTATTAATGAGGAAGAGCTGAGGAAAGTCATGAGAGCCAGAGAGAAGGTAGCACTTAATGAGAATAATGCTTTAAAAATGAAGTCACATCTTCAAGCAGTTCTCTTTACCTGCTAAAAGTTTTCTTTGTGTTGAATATGCATTTGTTTGTTTATTGTGGTGGCTGTGTTAGTTGTTAGGATGAACATGGAAGTAAGCTAGCTTTGGAGAATATTAGAGAATGAAATGAGGGGATTTAGCAAAGACAGTTGGGAGGGGGTTGCTGGAGATAATGCCATTCATTTCCCTCATGGAGGCAGAGAATGGCTCCCTCATGTGCTCAGATGCTAAACTTCAGCTCCTGCTGCATCCCTGGGGATAAGTTGTTGTCTGGGTGCATTTGTCCCCTCCAAATAACAAAGAAAGAATCAAATTGTGAAATGACTCCTGTTTTAAGGGTTAGTTATTCCCAAATGTATCCATAATTATTGACACCTTTTTGCACAGGGAAATTCTCAAGAAAGGAACTTCATAGGAGAACATGCAAACTGACCAGGCAAGCAAACAGAGAGGAAAATCTTGTCAGAGAAGGGTAAAAAAAGACAACTATTTCTTGGCCACACCAGAACTTTCCAAATTGTTACTTTTTATCCTTGCCTATCTTTGCCCTAATAGTGGCTCTGGCAATACACATCTGGAGTTGCCTCTTCTTCCATCTCTCCATGTATGTTTCTGGTGTGGATGTTATTTTACCACACATTCTGTGGTCTGAGCAAAGTTCTCCTTTTAGTGAAAGAAGGCCATAGTTGTTGCATGTCCAGCCCTATCCCCAAACTGGGCAATACTTCAAGAAGGCCCAGCAGCCTTTGGCAGAATTCAGCCAAGGAAAGCTCAGGTGGCTCCCAGAGGTTCTCAGGAATCGGAAAATGCTGGAGAGAGAGATAGACAGACACAAGCTGAAGGGTACATATGGATGGGCAGCTGTGAGGAATCATTGAAACGTTGACAAATACAATGATTTCAAGAAAATGTTTTAATTAGAAAATAATATCATGAGGCATGTCTGGTCTTTAGAACTAAAATAGGAAATAAAGTTAATGAAATTCAGGAGTTATTTTGGGGATTCTGAAATTTCTCTGAGCATTCAGGAATGTAGTCAGGAGGCAGATCAGAGAAACCAACAAATCACCAATATTCCCCTTCTTAATGACTCAATACTGGTTGATTCCTGAGGAATCTGAGGAGAGATAGTGAGGAGGGGCTGGAAAGTTTGCTAATCAAAGAAGCCAATTAGAGTAGGCCATTACAAAGGAAAACGTGCTCAGTGCACTTGGCCTGCCACAGGATTCTCTGCTTGCTGTGACAATCACTTGTTAAAATCTTCCTGTCCTTGCTGCAAGATCTCAGGGAGGTCTTCCCTGATAGAAAATAGGTTCTAAAAACTATTCCTTAGGGGCTTCAAGTTACTCCAGGATTCCATTGTAATACTATGAGCAACACACCAGATTTTCTCTGTTAAGCTCCAGGGTGAGTCAGGCACCATTTGGTTGGGATCTGGGAGGACAGGGCACTATGAGCTTTACAACTTTCAAATGTGGAATACTAGCCAGGGGACAAAAATGAGACAACAAAACTCTGCAGGGTGAATAATCAGGACCCAGAGATTTCTGGTTGAGAAGTGTCTCTGTACCCTTGCAGTTGTTGAAGAGAACCTCTGCAGGACAGAAAAAGTGGATTAAAAAATTCCCTCCTCAGGAAACTTCCAGAACCATAAATGCTATTTAACATGTTCTGGTTTTCAACATTTCTCCAACTATTTCTTCACCAGTAACTTTACAAATATGAAGCATGGGGAAATAAATGATACCCAGAAGGCAAAGAGGCATTTGCTTGGTGGTGCACTTTGGGGCATTTTTGAGGAACTTAGAGGGAGGTAAGGTGAGAGATAGATTGGAGCAGAAGAATGATTCAAGGCGCTGACTCCATGGAAATGGAGCCCTGTGTGGTTCATTCCCCTGCCCCCATTTATTCTGGAAGCCTGGACACCAGTTCAATTCCTCATTCAAAAGATGTAATCTCAGTTCTTTCTATGTATATTTCTGTTTTGATCTCAAAGAACTTAATTCACTACATTCCTTTGAAAAAAATTCTGAAAGTGTGAGACTGTTTCCAGGAGGCCAGAAAAGTCCACAAAGCTTTATGTTTCTACCATAACATTTGGGGCCTGTCTCAACTAAGGGCTGAGCTAGTAGTCTTGGATTTCAAGAACTAAGCACCAAATGATACTTTCTTTATTTTGGAGGACATGTTAGTTCAGCAATGAAGGGCCTCTGGGATTTTGAGGCACAAACCTGTAGAATCTTTTAACCCAGGGTTGTATCCTCTCTGCACAACTTCAGGGAGCTAAGTCTGTGAGCTTTTATAATAACAGTATCTAATACATGGTGTTCTCTCTGGTCCTGGCCCTGGCCCTGGCCTCATTGCCTGTGTCATCTCTCACAACAGTCTGTGAAGTAGGGATCATAATTATTATGCCCATTTTACTGATAAAGAGATAAAGTCAGCTACCCAAGGTCACAGAACTAGTGAGTGTAGGAACCAGAACTTAGTTCCAGAGACTTTGCTTCTCCCTGCTGCCATGCTACTGTTTTGCTGCTTCACTATCATGTCTTCCACCACTTTTTATCATGAAATCATCCCTGAGCTTTTGATTTTGTATTTTTAATGCCTGGAGATCCTTTTCACATCTTTAATCATTTCTCGAAACCCATCTTTGGGGTTTAATCTTAACAATTCAAATCGTAGAGTGCTCACCTGTGTGAGCTACATTCATTATACCATTTACAGGCCAGGAAACTGAGACTCAGAAAAGATAAATGGCTTACCCAAGACCCCCAAGTTTGTAAGTGGCAGATTTGACTCATGACCTTAAACCAACTTCGTCCTGTGATCATTTCTATGAACCTTGAGAAGAATGTCCTATTTCCCATGCTACAGTATGTAGAAGCTCTGGGAGCTAAAATCAAAGTTAAGCTCTTGAGTTGTTAGATAAAATAAAGAACATTATGGGGGGTGGGAGATGTGAATTGCAGAGTGGGTATCAAATCAGAAGCCTCCTACTATGGAGAATGTCAAACCCCCAGTGAATAAAAAGACTTAAGTAAGGAAGAAGCAGCCTAGTGGGGCTGTGCATTCACTGGGACCATGAAATCCTGTGATTTTTGTGTCTAACACACAATTTACAAGCTTCCAATGGTAATCCTCATTTGTCTAGTGATTAAAAGTTTATCAAGTTCCCCCAACAAGTGTTCAGTGTAATAGGGGATGCAAAATCAACAGAGGGCTAACTGTTCCTTTCTTCTGCAAATCTCATCTGGAGAGTCCAATGTGATGTGTCTGCCTCAAATCTATCTATCAAAGCACATGAAGAACTAATCTTAGCTGTTGGAAAGATAAAAAAGGTAGAGGCCTGAGATAAGCAGTGGTCCAGTGAGGTGATATGCGGAAGGCAATGTGGATTAAGAAGAAGGGGATGTGGCTTGTCAAGAGTTAGGCACCTTGCAGACTGAGTAGAAGGGAAAAGGCATAGACAGAAGAGATCAGAGGGAAAGGCACAAGAACATGCATGAAGAAGTACACATACAGGTCTAGGCTGCCTGGCATTTAGGAGAATAAAATAATAACATTAATGCTACCTATACAGTTTTCAAAGTGCTTTATATCTGTTATTATACTTGTTCCTCTCAGAGGCCTCTTCAGATATGGGGTTGAGGTATATTGTTATCCTTATTTTACAGATAGGCTTCTCCAAAGAAGCTAAGTGATGTGTTAGCTAAGGCCATGTGTATGTACAAAGTGGCAGACCAGGACCCAGATCTCTGTGCTCTTTCTGCCATCTGTCACCTCATTGCATGACTCTACTAGTTAGTGCTAAACCTCAAAAATGAGAAAACAGGTAAAGCTGGAACAAGTGGTAGAAAGTCTTGTATTTCTGCTTGAGGAATTTGCATTTTGTCTGATTGGCAATTATAGGTTTATGATAAAACAAAAACGATTAATTGATTTAATTTCACAATGGTGTACAGATCAGGAGATGCTAACACTATCTGGGCATCAGTTAACAGAGTTTAAGGTTAGGATTGTGAGTTTGTACATGGAGAGTAAGGATAGATTCAAGGCACATCATATAAAAACAATGAAGGTAACTTTGCCAATTGACTGAATGTAAGATATAAAAGAAAGAGAAAAATTGAATAAAACATCTCCAAAGTGATCACCAGCTATATTAGTCTGCTCTGGCTGCTATAGCAAAGTATTGAGTTGGCCAAGAATTTCATTTTGTTTTTTCCATATGATGGCTCTAGTACAGCTTACTTGTCTTTAACTTCATTTGAAACAATTTTGTTAGATTGTATTGTGACATCTGTCATAAGAGTGTGCATTAAAAAACAACTTACCAAAATTGGTGAAGATTTGTACAGTGTATGAAGAAGGTGCTGTGACTGATTGAATGTGTCAAAAGTAGTTTGTGAAGTTTCTTGGTACTATTTACATTTTGGCCAAATAATTTTTTGCTGTGGAGCTCTCTTATGCATTGGAAGTGTTTAGCAGCACCCCTGATCTCTACCCATTAGAAGCTAATAAATAGTGAGAGATAACCAACATACTCAAAATATCCAAATCAATAAAATTATTGGTGAAAATGAAAAAATGTGTCTTTTATTTTATGGAAAAACTAAATGGAGTTTTTGGCCAACCCAATACCATAGACTGGGTGGCTTCAAAACAGAAATTTATTTCTCAAGTTCTGGAGGCTGGGAAATCTAAGATCAATGTACCAGCATGATAGGATTCATTCTGAGGCACATTCTCTTGGCTTGTAGGTGGCTACCTTCTTGCTGTTTCCTCACCTGGCAGAGAGTGTTTCTTTTCCTAAGGACACTTAATCCTATTGGATCAGGACCCCACCCTATGCTGTCATTTAACCTTAATTACCTCCATAAAGACCTCTTTCTCAAATACAGTCACATGGAGGGGCAGGGCACAAACAGTCACCAGCTAAGTGGGGTTGGTTTGGGGAGCAGGACAAACTTAGGTAGGATTTGAAGTAGAGACAAAATCTCCAGGTAAGGTTATCCTAGTAATGTAGCGATATAGCTCAGGTAGAACTCCAAAAATAAAAAACACTTAAATCTTCTTGGTCTTGTTTTTTTTTTCTTAATTTGTAAAACCGAGATAATGATGCCAAGTAGAAGGAATGAGATAATGGAAAATTTTTTGTAAACTATAAGATAAAAAAATGATATTATCATATATAAAAACATATCTGGCAGTCTGAGGCAGATTGACATAATAAAACCTCCAGCTGGGTGAGTTCTTGGGGAATTATAAAGAGAAGTGAGCTGAGATCCAAGATGGCGGAGGAGTAAGTGGAAGCTACACTAACCTCCTCCCAGGACGAGTCTGGATTTACAACTTAATTTTGGAGAAATCATCTGGAATAACCAACCGAACACTAGCTGGAAAGAAGTCTTATAACCACGGAGAGACAGAAAAGGCTGCTGCATCACAACTTGTCCAGTAGGGAGTGCGGAGATGCGGAAGGGCTGGCTGGGCTCATACAGGTGGCAGCTGAAGAGACTGAGAAACAGCTCAGCAGCCGGGGATTCCCCCTGAGAAGGGCAGGGTCTAAACCCCCAGCTGGGCTTCCCAGCCTACAGCAACAGAGAGGAAAGTAAAATAATATCAGCTGTGAAAAGTGAAAAGCCACAGGGTTTCTTACTAGCCGGAGAGAAACAGCAGGAGAAAAAGAGCTCTTAAGTGGATCACATACGAAAATATTTTGGCCACCACTTACCCTGGGCTCAAGCAGAGGGAAGGCACAGAGGACTGGAGACACTTGGAGAGAGTTTGGCATGATGGCTTTGAGGAGAGAACTGGAGGAGCAGCTGACTGGGTCCCAGTGCTGACTCATCCCCAGTACTGCAGGTAGACCATTCCCCTCCAAGTGGCATCAGCCTGAGGGGAAGCAAAGGCCCTGCCTACAGGAATTAAGCTGCCACACCCACAGTCCTTAAGCCTGACAGCTAATCACAGATTGAATAGATTAACAATTAAAGAAGATAGACAAAGGCAGTAGATCCCTGGAAGTCTCCAACAGGCTGCCTAGGGCCAGACTGGTACATGATCTGATGCCACCAGGGGCAGATCCAGGAAGTGCAGATCATTCTAAGAAGCACCAACAAACAATAGGAGTCACAAAAATGGGGAGACAGAGAAACAACCTCCCATCAAAAGGAAAGGTAGAATCCCCAGAAAGAGTGCTAATTGAAATAGAGGGGAGCGAACTATCAGATATAGAATTCAAAACATGGATTATGGAGAAGCTGAATGAGCTCAGCGGAAACTTCAAAGAACTCCAGGGAAACTACAAGGAACTCACAGAAAATTACACGAGCATGAAAAAGGACATAGAAGCTATCAATAAGAGCCAGGAGGAAATGCAGAATACAATCTCTGAATTGAAGAACACAGTAGAAGGAATTAAAAGCAGGCTAGAGGAAGCAGAAGATCAGATCAGCGAGCTGGAGGACAACATACACAAAAACACCCAGACAATGCAACAAAATGAAAAAAGACTGAACAAGACTGAAGAGGTTCTAAGACAGCTGCAGGACAACATGAAACGTAATAATATCCGTATCATAGGAATTCCAGAAGGAGAAGAAGAAGAGCAAGGAATAGAAAACCTCTTTGAAAAACTAATGACAGAAAACTTCTCTCACATGAGGAGAGAAAGAGTCATGCAAGTCCAGGAAGCACAGAGGGTCCCAATGAAGATGAACCCCAACAGGCCCACCTCAAGACACATCATAATTAAAATGGCAACATTCAAAGACAAAGAGAGGATCCTAAAAGCAGCAAGAGAGAAACAACTAATAACATACATGGGAGCTCCAATAAGGCTATCATCAGATTTCTCAGCAGAAACACTACAAGCCAGAAGGGAATGGCAAAAAATATTCCAAGCAATGAAAAACAAAGGCCTACAACCTAGAATACTATACCCAGCAAAGCTCTCATTCAAAATGGAGGGTGAAATAAGGAGCTTCCCAGACAAAAGAAGGCTAAAAGAATGCATCTCGACCAAACCAGCAATGCAAGAGATGCTAAAGGATCTGCTCTAAGAAGATGAAGAAACAGAGAGAGACAGAGAAGAACACGAGTACAAAGGGGAAAAATGACAATGATTAAGTACTTATCGGTAATAACCGTAAATGTAAATGGATTAAACGCTCCAATTAAAAGACATAGGGTAGCAGAATGGATTAGAAAGAATGACCCACATATATACTGTCTACAAGAGACCCACCTTAGAACAAAAGATCTACACAGACTGAAAGTAAAGGGATGGAAAAAAGTATTTCAAGCAAATGGACATGAAAAAAAAGCCGGGGTAGCAATACTTATATCAGACAAAACAAATTTCACAGCATAGTCCATAAAAAGAGACAAAGAAGGGCATTTCATAATACTTAATGGAAAAATCCATCAAGAAGATATAACCCTAAGGGGGGTGCTGGGCGGAGGGGAGCAAAGGGGAAAAAATTGGAACTATTGTAACAATATAATCAATAAAATATACTTAAAAAAAAAGAAGATATAACCCTTATAAATATATATGCACCAAACTTAGGAGCACCCAAATATATAAGGAAAATTTTGAAAGACTCCAAGAAAGATATAGACAGCAACACACTCATAGTAGGGGACTTTAACACCCCCATTGTCAACAATGGACAAATCTTCGAGGCAAAGAAAGACCAAAGATATTGAGGCACTGAACAACACTCTAGATCAAATGGACTTAGTCGATATATATAGAAGTTTTCACCCCAAAGAAGCAAAATATACATTCTTCTCAAGTGCACATGGAACATTTTCAACGATAGACCACATGGTAGGACACAAAACAAGCCTTAACAAATTCAAGAAAATTGAAATTATATCAAGCATCTTCTCAGATCACAATGGCTTAAAATTGGAAATCAACCTCAAGGAAAAAACTCAAAAACATTCAAACTCATGGAGAATGAATAACATGCTATTCAATAATGAATGGGTTAACAATGACATCAAGGAAGAAATCAAAAAGTTTCTGGAAACTAATGATAATGAACACACAACAACCCAAAACCTATGGGATACACCAAAAGCAGTCCGAAGAGGAAAGTTCATAGCAATACAGGCCTACCTAAAAAAGCTAGAAGAATCTCTAATAAAAAATTTAACCCTACAGCTACAAGAACTAGAGGAAGAACAACAAGCAAAGTCCAGATCAAGTAAAAGGATGGAAATCATCAAGATCAGAGCACAATTAAATGACATAGAGTCTAAAGTAACAATTCAAAAGATCAACAAAAGTAGGAGCTGGTTCTTTGAAAAGATAAAAAAAATTGACAAGCCTTTAACCAGGCTCATCAAGAAAAAAAGAGAGAGGACCCAAATAAATAAAATCAGAAACGAAAGAGGAGAAATCACAACTGATACCACAGAAATACAAAGGATTATAAGAAATTATTACGAACAACTGTATGGCAAGAAATTTGACAACCTAGAGGAAATGGACAAATTCCTGGAAACCTACAGTCTTCCCAAACTGAATCAAGAAGAAGCAGAAAGTCTGAATAGACCAATAACAGCTAGTGAAATTGAAGCAGTAATCAAAAAACTCCCAGCACACAAAAGCCCTGGACCGTATGGCTTCACAGGTGAATTCTACAAAACATTTAGGAAAGAACTAACTCCTATCCTCCTCAGACTATTCCAAAAGATACAAGAAGAGGGAAGACTGCCAAACTCATTCTATGAAGCCAGTATAACCCTAATTCCAAAACCAGGTCAAGACACAACAAAGAAATAAAACTACAGACCAATATCGCTGATGAACATAGATGCTAAAATCCTCAACAAAATATTGGCAAACCGGATCCAGCAATACATTAGAAAGATCATATACCACGATCAAGTAGGATTCATCCCAGCGATGCAAGGATGGTTTAATATTCACAAATCAATAAATGTAATACACCACATAAACAAAATGAAAGACAAAAACACATGATCATATCACTAGATGCAGAAAAAGCATTTGATAAAGTACAACACCCATTTATGATAAAAACTCTCAGCAAAATAGGAATAGAGGGAGCATACCTCAACATAATAAAGGCCATATATGAGAAACTTGAAGCCAACATCATACTCAATGGGCAAAAACTGAGAGCATTCCCCCTGAGATCAGGAACAAGACAAGGATGTCTGCTCTCTCCACTCCTATTCAACATAGTCTTGGAAGTTCTAGCCACCGCAATCAGACAAGAAAGAGAAATAAAAGGCATCCAAATTGGAAAAGAGGAAGTAAAACTGTCATTATTTGCAGATGACATGATAGTGTACATAGAAAACCCTATAGACTCCACAAAAATACTACTCGAACTAATAAGTGAATTCAGCAAAATAGCAGGATACAAAGTCAATATTAAGAAATCAAAGGCATTTTTATCCACCAACAATAAAAACTCAGAGATAGAAACTGAGAGAAAAATCCCATTTACCATAGCAACAAGAAAAATAAAATACTTAGGAATAAACTTAACCAAGGAGGTAAAAGACCTGTACTCAGAAAACTACATAATACTGAAGAAAGAAATTAAAGAAGATACAAATAAATGGAAACATAAACCATGCTCATGGATGGGAAGAATCAACATCATTAAAATGTCCATACTACCCAAAACAATTTATGGATTCAATGCAATCCCTATTAAAATACCAGCAACATATTTCACAGACCTAGAACAAATACTTCAAAAATTTATATGGAACCGTTTCCGGCCAAGATGGAGGCTTAGACGGACACGCTAGGTCTCCCTCTACAACTAGAGAGGAATACAACTACTTCAAAACAAAGGATAACTAGAAATTCCAGAAAATAAAACTACACGGAAGTCCAACATATGAAGTTATAAACCAGCGGTGCCATTTGGGCAGGTAAGAGTTAAAGAGGGCAGTGCTGTTTGCTGTTGCACCTGGACAACGGCGGGCGGCGAGGAATCCCGGATCCGTCAAGCCCCTGGCGGTGCGCGACCCTGGCGAGGAATCCCGGCTGCGGCCAAGCCCCTGCCGGTGCGTGACTCCGGCGCTGGGGAGAGCGGCCGCCGCATCGCCTTGAACAGTGAGGCCCAGGGGGGCGGGAGGACGGACCCCGGTCTCCTAGCTGAATAACTGTGTGAATCCATCTTGGACCCCCGCCCCCAAAGAAAGCACCACAGGGCTGCGAAATAGGTTGCGGACAGGCAGGCGCCAGCCGGTCGCTGATTTGTGACACGTACACAGGCACTGCCCCCAACAGCCGACCCAAGAAAACAAAACGCATCTGTCAAAATGAGGCAGACAACTATAGAAATACCGGTGACACAACTCACCAGACAGCAGATAGAGAACCTGACAGATGAACAGATAAGAAACCTGTCAGAGGTTCAGTTCTGGGCCATTGTTAACAGATGGCTTACAGAATTCACAAAAGAGCAGGAAAAAGATATGAAAGAAGCGAAAAACTTTCATAACGAAAGGAACAAAACCGCATACGAGACAGAAGGAAAGGAAATAAAATCCAGAGTTCATTTCAACAAACTGGAATATGGAGAAGGAACAAGCAGTCAACCAATGCAGCGAGAGGAAATGGGAAGCAACAATGAAAGGATCAGAAACCTCTGGGACAGCTATAAAAGGCCCAACATAAGAATCATTGGTTTGCCAGAGAATGAGGAGGATGAACTAGAACTTGAAAACTTGAGTGAAAATATAATAAAGGAGAACTTCCCAGACTTGGGGAAGGGAATAGACTTGCAGGTCCAGGAAGCAAGGAGAGTTCCCAAGAGACTGGACCCAGGGAGAACCACTCCAAGACACATTATAATCAAAATGTCAAAAATTAAAGATAAAGAGAGAATCTTAAAAGCAGCAAGAGAGAAGAAAAGAATTATGTACAAAGGGGTCCCAATTAGACTATCAGCTGACTTCTCAAGGGAAACCCTACAGGCAAGAAGAGACTGGCAAGAAATATTCAAAGTAATGAAAATCCAAAACCTACAACCACGAATACTCTACCCAGCGAAATTGTCATTCAGAATAGAAGGAAAGAGAAAGTGTTTCCAGGACAAAATAAAACTGAAAGAGTTCATTAGATCCAAACCACTGTTATATGAGATGTTAAAGGGACTGGTTTAAAAAAAAAACAGAAGCTAGGGAGATGAAACAAAGGCAAACTAAATAGGCAACGAGAGTGGAAAAGGAACTGTGGGTACGGGAAGCAAATTGGGGGGAGGTCAACAGGGAGGGGGAATGGGGAAAGGGAGGGAGATGATATAGGAATTGGGGATCAAGGTAGGAGGGAATGGAATAGACGGAGAGAGGTTGGGAGGAACTGTATGCACAACTAATGGACATAATCTAAAAGGGGGGGACAACTGGAGGGAGGGGGGCCACCGGGTGGAGGGGAGCAGAGGGAAGGGAAATTGGCACAAATGTAATATTTTAATCAATAAAACACATTAAATCTGAAAAAATAAAAAATAAAATAAAAAATTTATATGGAACCAAAAAAGAGCCCGAATAGCCACAGCAATTTTGAGGAAGAACACAGTAGGCGGAATCACAATACCTGATATCAAACTATACTACAAGGCCACGGTAATCAAAACAGTCTGGTACTGGCATAAAAACAGACATATAGATCAATGGAACAGAATAGAGAGCCTAGAAATAAACCCAGGTTCATATGGTCAACTAATATTTGACAAAGGGGGAAAGAACATCAAATGGAGTGAGAAGAGCCTCTTCAACAAGTGGTGTTGGGAGAACTGGAGAGGGACATGCAAAAAAATGAAACTAGACCACCAACTTACACCATACACCAGAATAAACTCGAAATGGATCAAAGACTTAAATGTAAGCCGTGATACCATAAAAGTCCTAGAGGAAAAAATAGGCAGGAAAATTTCAGACATCCCACGTAGCAACATTTTCACTGATATATCTCCTAAGGCAAGGGAAATAAAGGAAAGAATAAACAAACGGGACTACATCAAACTAAAGAGTTTCTGCTCAGCTTAAGAAAACATCAGCAAGATGAAAAGGAAACCAACCATATGGGAAAATATATTTGCCAATGACATCTCAGACAAGGGATTGATCTCTAAAATATATAAAGAACTCATACGACTCAACACCAAGAAGACAGAGAACCCAATTAAAAAATGGGCAAGGGACCTAAACAAACACTTCTCCAAAGAAGACATACAGAGGGCCCATAGACATATGAAAGTATGCTCAACATCACTAGCCATCAGAGAGATGCAAATAAAAACCACAATGAGATACCACCTCACACCAGTCAGAATGGCCATCATCAACAAATCAACAAACAACTTGTGCTGGAGAGGATGCGGAGAAACGGGAACCCTGGTGCATTGCTGGTGGCAATGCAGACTGGTGCAGCCACTGTGGAAAACAGTTTGGAATTTCCTCAAAAAACTAAAAATGGAACTGCCTTTTGAACCAGCAATTCCATTGCTAGGATTATATCCGAAAAATCCTGAAACACCAATTCAAAAGAACCTATGCACTCCAATGTTCATAGCAGCACTATTTACAATAGCTAAGTGCTGGAAACAACCTAAATGTCCATCTGTAGATGAGTGGATCAAAAAACTGTGGTACATTTACACAATGGAGGTCTATGTAGCAGAAAGAAAGAAGGAACTTGTATCATTTGCAACAACATGGATGGAACTAGAGAGAATTATGCTTAGCAAAATAAACCAGGCAATGAAAGAAAAATACCTTATGCTGTCACCTATTACAGGAAACTAATGAACAACACAAACAAATGAGCAAAATTGAACCAAAGCTATGTAAACAAGAAGTAGACTAACAGTAACAAGGGGGGAGGTGGGAGGGAGAGAAGAGGGTAAGAAGGGGAAGTGTCAAGTCAAAGAACATGTATAAACTACCCACAGACATGGACAGCTGAGTAGGGACTGACTGTGGGGGAAGGGAGGGGCAGGGTACAGGGAAGCAAAGGGGGGAAAAAAGTGAGACAACTGTAATGGAAAAACAAACAAAAAATTTCTTTAGTTGGGGAAAAATGAAAATATGAAGAATGGAAATGCCAGTTCAGTGGATATTAGGACAAATATTTTCCTTCACATTGTATATTTTTCTCCCTATTTGATCTCTCCAGAGTTTGGCATTCTAAACAAGTAAGTAATGACTTAAGTTTCTTTGCATAGACCTAATAAGACCAGTTGTTAATAGAGGTTCCTTTTTTTTGACCAAGTCTTTGACTGGAATGTCAAGCCTAAAGGAGACATGCTTGGGCTCAGGTTGTTACCAAAAAGCCCTGAGGAACTGGGAATGACTTTCAAACGTAATAAAAGCCCGCGAGATAAAAGGCCTGCTATCATGGTTGGTTGTGCAGTCCAAAGCAATCTCTCCAGGGAATGAACAAAGGTTGTTTTCCTGAAAGATGACTAGAAGGGACCTTAAGGCACAATGGAAAACCAGAAAGACTTGGAAAGGACAGGTGTGTACAGGCAAGGATGAATGCCAGGTATGTGGCCCAGCTTCTGTGCCCTGAAGAGCAGACTGAGGGTCACCCTAAATGTTCCTTGGGTAAGTTCCAGCAAAGCAGAACTAAAGATCATAAGTGATCATTTGCTGCTCTTGTTATGTTTATGCAAATGAAGAGGATAAATTAAAAATGGACTTAATGTAGTCCCTTTAAAGACAAGGAGGGTAATCTTAGGGAGAAAAATCACTATTCAAGGAAAATCACAATGATCAGTAGTAGACTATAAAGTAGGGCAGCTAACTGTCTTAAAAGTTTCTTCTCATTTAAGATATGGTTTCACTTGAAAATTAAACCATGTCTGTGATATCATCAAAGAGGTTCAAGTTGCAGGCAAGTAGAATGTCAAGTGCCTTGCAACTGGATGTCTTCCCAATAAGACAGTCTTACAGATTTAGAGACTTGTTTGTTGGTTATGTTACATAAATTAACATGTGTTTTCTGTTTTCAAAGGGCATAAGCCTATGACTGCATTACCTGAGTGATTGTCTGTACGCATAAGCCTCACTTAATCCTCTCTGCAGCACTGCCTCCTGAGACTCAATGGTTTGGCTGAACTAAATGGCTGGGTTGTTGAAGAATGGGGTGGTCTGTGGGCTTCACTTTAAAACTGGTTTCTCTTTTCTACCCTAATGGCTTGGACAGAAAGGGCCCAGACGTCTGAGAGGGGGGAAACCTAAACTATTTCCCTCAGCCCAAACTAAATATAATGGGCAAAAGGGTTTTGGACAGGTGAGATGTGCCTAGCACACCTTCCTCCAAAGAAGCCTTATTTTTTTTTTCTCCAAATATGGAACATTGAAAAATTAATCCCTGCCTTTTGTCATCTAGTAGTTATGAACTGAATGATGTCTTTTAACCCTTTTCGCCAAATCTGTTGCCCCCAGAATACAACAAGGATGCTAGCCTGTTAAACCAAGCACACCGTTGTCCGGAGACAGCCAACTGACCTGGAGTCTGCACGATCCTTCCCCATGTGGGAAGGCCACCCTCCCCTCCACACCCCCAGTATTATTAGGGATTTCTGGACCCAAGGGTAGGTAGGACGACGACCATGTCCAGCTTGAAGCAGCTAGAGGAGCTTGAGACCTTCGCCCATTGTCCTTTACAAGATTACAAAGGGTCTTAATATCTGAGAGGGAGGGATAGTTATTTTTTATGAACCATGGGTATGGACTTGGTGGGGGGATTGCTGGGGGAGGGAGATGCTGGGTGGAGGGGAGTAAAGGGGAGAAAATTGGAACTATTGTAACAATATAATCAATAAAGAAAAGCTGGGGGAAAAAATAGAGAAGTGAGCTGAGGACCACAGTGGGGCTCCAGTGGGTGTCCACAGTCAGGTGAAGAAAAACTGATAGTGGCTTCAGAAGGGCTGAGCAGTCAGGAAAAAGCCATAAGTCCTTAGGTCCACAGAAGTCAGGGAGGGAGTGGAGGTTTCAAAGACAAGATATGAGGATCATGTGAGAAGTGTAGAAAATCAGCCACTGAGCAGTAATAAATGAACTTCTACTTATGTATGATTTAGAGGAGTGTCTCTGAGTTGGTAGGGATGGGGCAGGCAGGCCATTGCTATGAATTAAGAAGAGGAAGATGAGAAAGAAATGACAACAATGAGCCCGGTGTATTTAAGGACTTTAGGCATAAAAGGACAAGGAAAAAATCTTAAATAGGTTGCAGAGTTAGGTAGAAGAGGAAAGTATTGGAGCATTTGTTTGACCACCTGCTATGCATAGTGGATACATTCTTTCATTTGCAACTCAAAACAATCCTAAGGGATTATATTTATTAACCTCATTTTAAAGGTAAGGAAGCTAAACCTCAAAGAATAATGGTTATACAGGTAGAAAGTGGACGGGTAGGGAGTCAAACTAGGTGACTGGGCTTTAAGTACAAAGTACATTCTACTCCAGCATGGTTCAGGGGTATGAGGTTTGAAGAGTTAGGGAGAGAAATGAACAGAGAAATAAATTGAAGTCACTTGGGGGAGATGGACTGAGAGTTAGAATCAAGGTGTCTCCAGAGAAAAGAAGTTGCATCTTCCCTGTCTGGCTCAAAATTTTACTCCAGCAACAAACCTTTCACAGCTGCAGTGCCCAAGAGAGTCCTTTCCCTTCACCGTGGTCACTTTATCAACTGCTGCTGCCTTATCAGTTTTCTGTCCTTGGGCTTCGACCCCCCCCCCTCCACTTTCCAATCAATAATAACCTACTTATTGATAAGTCCTTGGATATGTTTTATCCCCGCTCACTACTCCCCACTTTAAATCAGTTTTCTATGGTCTCCTTGACATCATGTTCTTGATTCATCTTTTATTGTTTGGCTAGTCTTTCCTTCCAGGCTGCTTTTCTCTTTGTCCCCTAGTTGTTGATGTTTTCCGAGGTTCTGTTATTGGCCCTTTTCCTTTGTTCTCACACCTATGCATGATCTCATCCACTGCTCTGGCTTCAGTTATCATCAAGTGCTAATGGCCCCTAAACTCATCAGGCTCCCCCAGCTCTTCCTCCCCAGCTCTAAACTGCAATGGGACTGTTCTAACTGCATGTTTCATAAATGCCTCAATTCAAAATGCCCCAAGTTTTCTCCTGGACTACAATTCTCATTTTTTATATCTCTCAGTCTCACCCGGATATGTCCACCCTCTCTGCTCTAGACAATCTTAAAAGCATTTGTACCAGTCTCTCTGAACCTAGGCTTGTCTCTTTCCAAAACTGTTCCCCACCTGCTGCCAGAATCACCCCTCTAAAATGCATGGCTGCTTTCCACAACTCAAGGGCTCTCATTGCTCTCAGGATAAAACCCAAACTCCTTAGTGTGATTGTAGGTCACTCTCAAACCAATCTCTATCCACCTTGTCCTCCTTTTCACGCTTCATTTAGACTTTATTACTTGCAGTTTCCCAAACTTTCTATATGCTATCAGCAGTTGGTCTTTGTGCATATTATGCCCCTGTCTGGAACCCCTGATACTCTCTCCTTAGCCAACCTTTCCTCTCAGTATCTCAAAAACTCTCTTGTTCCCAAGGCTGTCTGGGGCACCTCCACAAATTCCCATGGAACTCTAAATTTCATTCTGATGGCCCTTCTCACTTTGCTTTGTCTCTTAACTTTTCACCTGTAATAGAGCTTTGTCTATTAACTTGTCTGATTTATTCACCACCCTGGAGGTTGTGGCTGTATATTCTTCATCTTCTCATGCATAGGACCTTACAGTTGACCCTTGAACCACATAATTTTTTAACTGCATGGGCCCACTTATACATGGATTTTTTCAAGAAATACATACAGTATTACAAATATATTTTCCTTTTGAATTTCTTAATAATATTTTCTCTGCTCTAGCTTACTTTATTGTGAGAAAATAGTATATAATACCTATAATACAAAATAAGTGTTAATTGACTGTTTTTTATTGGTAAGGCTTCCTATCAAAAGGCTATTAGTATTTGTGTTTTGGGAGAATCAAAAGTCAGTACCCCAACCCTGGCATTGTTCAAGGGTCAACTGTGTGTTTTGCTCAAAGAGAAGCAGGACAGCATTGTGACTGAGAGCTGACAACTGGTCTCAGGCCTATCCCACCACTAACTGACAAGTGAACTTGGACACAAACTATTCCATGTCTCTGCCCTTTGGTTTTTCTCACCTTAAAATGACTGATTGAGAAGACCTAGGGCTATTTGAGTATTAACTAAGTTAATACACATAAGAGATTTGTAGAATAAATGCAGTACAGGTTGGCTACTGTTCCTTTTTGGATGCACAAGCATTTGTGGTTTGAGGTAGAGGTGAAGGTGGAGGTAGGGGTGGACTGATAGAGGAAACATACTTCTTCAGAGCCCTTAGGAAGGTTTGGCCAAAAAAAGGGGGCTTGAAGTGAGGGATTGTGGGGGTATCTGATGAGATCAGAAGACAAGGGCTCAGATGTCAATTTACTAGAAGGATTTTCCCTACGGGATTCAGAAGGCCCAGAGACAGTGGCCAAACAGAGGACTCTGTATATGACTTAGCAGAAATCAAGGAGGCTTCTGGCATGGCAGGCCTACCAGTTCTCCTTTTGTTGATGTGCTGACAAGTTCGGCGCTGCTGCCCTTTCTCTCAGGACTACTCTGCAAAGAATCCCATCATTAATGCCTTGTAAAGATGCACCAGCCTTGATTCTTCAGAATATTATCTGTTCTTTAGCAGCTTACCACAATGTCATGGCAGCTGGTTGTTTAATTGCACATCCTTTGATGTCTTTCCTTTGTGTATCTGATTGCCTCAATCTTGAGCACAGGTCACAGGCCCAGATCTGAGAACTAAAGGTAACCACATCTGTGGACTCACAGTCCCAGTCAGTGCTGATGGTTAGGGAGAACTCTGTGACAAGGGCTAATGATCTCCTATGAATGCATCAAAATATATTTTTTTCTGAGCATAAAGAAAAAAACATCTGTGAGGTTTGGGACAGTTGCCGCTTTGCTATGACCATGAAACAGTCTAAGCATCAGTGTAAGCCATTCACTCTCCTCAGATTTTTAACTGGTCCTGTAGCATGTTTTCTTGTCTCCATAACTGAGCTAAGGTATCTCTATCTGCTGCTGCTTCTCACTGTTTCTTCTTTGTTTTTATATTACCTATAAAGCTGCAGAAGACAAAGCCTTAGTTCTCTCTTTGTTCCAAGCCCACTTTCAGTACTGGAAGACATGCACATGTCAATTTATTTCCTAATTTTCCTCGAATTTACCTGTTCATATATTTCTCAGCTTCCTGCCACATACTTAATTGGTCTGGCTAGATTTTACAGCCACATCTAGCAGGCAATTTTTCTTTCTTTCTTTTTTGTTTTTTTGTTTTTATAGTCCAGTGAAAGGTTTCAATGTGGTGTAGTCAAATATATTTTACATTGGCAGCAAGAAACAATTAAAATGTTTTAAAGGTTTCTCAAGAGAAAGTGTTGAACTAAATGGAATTTTGGATCTGAGGTGGCCCTGCTCTTAGCCTGTGGTGTTAGTTAAATAAGACTTCTAGGAAGATTATATATATAGTTGTTTTTTTTTGGTTTAAGATATTCTTGGAATCAAAACCCCAGATTCCATGGACAACTCCCACTCCTCTGCAGCTCTCTAAGGGTCCTGGAACCAATCCTAATATTAGGCAGAGAAATTGAAGCAACTCTGGGACTCAGTGTTACTCTTGAGAATGATCTGCTCCTGATCTTTTGCCTTGATTCTAAAATTGGGCAACTTTCATGTTCCAGAGGTTCAGTCCCCAACCTCATTGGGGAAAATGGATCCACATATTAGCATTTATGGTTTAAGTCTCTGTGTCCAAGGCTTTGTCCGTCATTTGGGCTCTCCAAGAATCAGGACCTGCTTGCATTGGCCAGGCCTCCTCTCAGGTCCAAAGTGCTCTCCTTGCACTGTGACTTGGCAGTAATGGGTCTGACTGCTTGCAAACTGACCATCACCATAAGTTCTGCTTTCCTTCCCAGTTGCTCAAGGAAACCCTAGGGTTGGTTTCTGTTCCCCCACACCCCTCAACTCTCTGGTGGACCACCTGTTATCATCTTTTTTAATGATCTTTTGTCTGTGGCCATACCTGCAGGATTCCATGCTTTGCCTATGATAAGGGACTTTCCCCCAGCATCTGTAGCTGACAGTGTCCCTGAAGGCTTGCCACACCCCAGGCTTCCCTTCTCAGTATAATTCACAAGCCCTGTTGGTCTTGAGATGGGAGAAGTAGTAGTCTTCATGGTCAAAAACTTTAAGGACTTGATTGCTTTCAAGTCTGTTCCTACTAATTCATAACTTTCCTTGGTCTCTTAGATGTAGCTTTCTTTAGTATTCTATCACAATCCTGACTCCAAAGTCAGGATCTTTTAAGACTAACTAGTTTCTGTGTGGCTGTAGGAACAGATCACTGTCCTTTTCAAAAAACACATTTGTAATGGAACACTTCCATAAAAATGTATCTGGCTGGTCACCAGTCTTAGTTCCTTCACCTTGTCTCCTGTCCCCTGGGCTCTGTGTGTTAATCCTGGTTCTAGTGCTATGCCCATCCAGAGCTAACACATAATTGTGACATCTAATCCAACTCCATGTTTGCCTCATGGACTTGGTTTGCACATGCTACCTGTATCACCTCTAGCATTTCAAGACAGTATGTACTTCCTGATTTGGTGTTTAATCCTTCTGTCCTGTCCCTGTCAACCAATAAAAATGTTAGTTCTCCATACGGTTGTTTAAAACACTATCTCCAACCTTCTTATTTTGCTGTATTCCCTTTCCCAAGTCAGGTTTACAGAATTTAAGTCTCTTCATTACTATCTCCCTGAGCTGTATTTATAGCTTTGACCTGTCCCTTGAACTCTAGAATATGTGCTCCTCATCCCAGCTAATGGTCTCACCATTCTTCATATAACCCAACTAGAAACCTGAGATTCGCTGTTGAAATAGATCAAAATGAGAGAGCCATTATCCACACAAGCAGCACTAAGGCCCTGGGGTCATCTCCGAAATAGGATGTGGCCCTCAGCTATGCATGTGAGAAATTTCATCTTGTCAGAAGCCTCAAGAAATTAATTTACACAAACCATAGGGACAAATTTTTAACCCAGAATTCTGATTTGTATATTATTTATAATGGGGGATTCTACTTTCCCTTTCTTGGAATCTTTCAGTTCATAATCCACAGTCTGCTCTTCCAGAAAGGCCTAAGAAGATGGGTTATCAGAAGATTCCTGGTAGTAACAGGCTCAAAGTAAAGGAGTGGAGTGATTTTTGAGAGATTATCATCATAAACATGTCAGATTAATCTGAGAGTAATCAGTATTTCTGTAGAGTATGCCTTTCCAGCAAACACGAAGAGGAATCTACTTTTTACACTTCATATGAATGTGAGAATTGAGGTCATTAACTCATTCTCATGGTCAGTGAGATGACCAATGTTGAAGTTAGATAATTTATTATTCATTCATAAGAGTGAAGCAGCTAGGAACACTTACCAATGTCATGTATTCTGTGAAGCATTCTCTCTCTTTTTCCCATTTAATCCTTACAACTCTATGAAATATATGTTATATGTCACTATTGTAGGTTGAATTATGTCTCCCCAAAAGATATGTCAAGTCCTCAACCCGTGCAACTGTGAATGTGACCTTATCTGGAAATAGGATCTTAACAGATTTAATTAGTTAGAATGAAGTCATACTAAACTAAGAAGGACCCTACCCCAATGACTAGTGTTCTTTTAGAAGAGGAGAAGACACAGAGACACAGAGTACAAAATGGGAAGATGATGCAAAGACATAAGAAAAAAATTATGTGACAGGGTAAAGAGATTGGAGTGAAATGTCTACAAGCCAAGGAATGACAAGGATTGCTAGTAACTACCAGAAGCTAGAAGAGGCAAAAAGTGATCCTTTCCTAGAAACTCTGAAAGAAGTATGGCTCTGATGACACCTTGATTTCAGACTTCTAGCCTCCAGAACTATGAGAAAATAAATTTTTGTTATTTTAAGTTACTCAATTTGTGGTACTTTGTTAAGGCAGCCCTAAGAAACTAATACAATTTCCATTTTATAAATGAAGAAATGTATTCTCAAGAATGCTAATTTAGTCAAAATTAAGTGTTTAGAGCTCCATGACTCCAAACACTTGAACACTTGCTTATTGATCTAGCTCATTAGATAGTGATGGTGGAGAGTGGAAGGGTAAAGGTTCTCTTCCTCATCTATCAAAATTCTTATTATAAAATAACATCAGCATTTTCCAAGTAATATTGTATAGAACATTAGTTACATGGGACAGTAAGTAGTGTGTGTTAATGTGCAAAAAGTTTTCAGGGTCATTAAAAGGGAGGTATACTCTGTAGAAATCAGAATATTTTCCCCCTGCAGGACCCCCATAGAAACTTTAACATGAATTATGAATCTCTAAGGGAGGAATTTTAGAGCTTGCTGTGTTTCTCAGGCTGATTTGAACATGGAAACCATATTACAGAACATTTCATGGAACTCATATCTTTTTGAAGATACTTTGGGAATTTCAAAATTTTTAAAAAGTTTTCATTTTATTGACACCATTTACATGCAAATCATATTTTGTGAGTTGCATCTTAACATAGGTCTCTGAAGAGAATTGAAAAACACCCAGGACTTCTGGCCAAGATGGAGGCCTAGACAGACACCTAAGAAGGAATACAACTACATCAAAACTAGAGACAACCAGAAGTTCCAGAAAATCAAGCCACATGGAAGTCCAACAAAGATATAAAGAAGAAATACTTATCCGGACAGGTAGGAGAGGTGGAGCCAGGGATGAAAGGGTGTGGTGTGGTTGGCAGTGGCAGCGGTGGCAGGAGGAGACAGGCAGAAAGCTCAGTCATAAATTTTAAAAAGTGGGGAAGGACACCCTGGGGAGCATTCCCTGCTCCTGATCAGATCACGCTGCTTGTGGTCACAGCACCAGAGAAAATCAAGCCTCATTGCTTCTGACTGTGCAAACCAGTGGGGGTTGGGGCAGAGGAAGAAAATGCCAGTCTCTCAGCAGAGTCCACTTGATTAAAGATCCTCCATGGACCTAGAATGTCCACAGACCCACCCACTGTGGTAACGACAGCCATAGCAACAGCCAGAGAGGCGCTAGTCCCATACAAAAGTGGGAGAAGTGCCTGGAAGAGGTGCATGTGCTGAGCAAGTGGCATTGTTCCCTCTCGGACCACTCCCCCACATGCAGAGTTACAATGTGGTGAAATGTACTGATGAATACCTAAGGCTCCTCCCCTTACAATGTAACAGGAGCAACAGCTCCACCTAAGACACAGAGGCAAACAAACACAGGAGCCTTTCAAGATGAGGAGACAGAGAAGTATGGCCCAAAAGGGGGAATAGATCAAGGTTCTAGAGGGAGAACTAAGCGACAAGGAGATAGCCAACCTAATAGATGAGGAGATAGCCAACCTAACAGATGCAGAATTCAAAACATTGGTAATAAAGATGCTCACAGGCTTGACAGATATACTTGAGTATGGCAAACAGATAATGGAAGAAGTGAAGGCTATGCTAAGTGAAACGAAGGAAAATCCACACAAAATCAACTGTGAAGGGAAGAAACCAGGGTTAAAATCAGTGATTTGGAACATAAGGAAGAATAAAACAGTCAACCAGTACAGAATTAGGAAACAAGAATTGAATAAAATGACGAGAGGCTTAGAAACCTTTAGAACAACTTTAAACATACCAACATCCAAATCATAGGGGTGCCAGAAGGAGAAGAGGAAGAGCAAAAAATTGAAACCTTAAATGAAAAATAATGGAAGAAAACTTCCCAAATTTGGCAAAGAAAATGGACATAAAGTCCAAGAACCACAGAGAGTCCCAAACAAGCTAGACCCATGAAAGACCATACCAAGAAAATGCCAAAGGTGAAAGATAAAGAGAGAATCTTAAAAGCAGCAAGAGAGAAGCAGAGAGTTACTTACAAAGGGGTGTCTATAAGACTATCAGCTGATTTCTCAAAAGAAACTTTGCAGACAAGAAGGGACTGGCAAGCAGTATTCAATGTGATGAAAGCAAGGACCTACAACCTAAATTACTCTATTCAGCAAAGCTATAATTTACAATGGAAGGACAGATTAAGTGCTTCCCAGACAAGGTAAAGCTAAAAGAGTTCATTATCACGAAGCCATTATTGTATGGAATGTTAAAGGGACTTAATTAAGAAAAAGAAGATCAAAACTATAAACACTAAAATGACAACAAATTCACAACTATCAACAACTGAATCTAAAAAGTAAAAACAAAATCCAACTAAGCAAACCAGAATAAGAACAGAATCATAGGTATAGGGATGATTTGGAGGATTATCAGCTGGGGGTGGGGGAAGGGAGAGAAATGAGGAAATGGTACAGGGATTAAGAAGCATAATTCATTGGTACAAAATAGACAAGGGGAAGTTAAGAATAATATAGGAAAGCGTAAAGCCAAAGAACTTATATGCACTACCCAGGGACATGAACTAAGGGGAGTGGGATTGCTGGGGGAAGGGGGGGTACTGGGCACAGAGGATCAAACGGGATAAAATTGGGACTACTGTAACAACATAATCAATAAAATATACTTAAAAAAAAAAAGAAAAACACCCATATTGCATCAGAAATATATTTAGAGACTATCTTTTGGTAGATTAATTTAACTAATGTTTCACCATACCTATTTTATTTTTTAGATTAGTACATGGATTCTCACAGTCAGCATCTTCTAGTCCAAGGCCATTAAGAACATGCCTGTAGTTGAACAAAGTTGGATTCATCCATTTATTATATCAAAGAAGAATTCACACCTTGGGAAATGGATGTCTCAGAAAGAAGATATTGGGAATTTTTATAGGATATGTGCTTGTGTTAAGTAATTTGGGAGTAAGATTCAAGGAAGCCAGACATTCCAGAAACAAAAAGTTATAGGTCTTATAACAGACTCTGAAAAACAAAGAGCCAGACTATCATACCCAGACATTGAAAAGATGTTCCCCAAAATTCATGTTTTTCTAAAGACATCCAGAAATCTTCCCCTAACCCCCACCTCAGTCATGGGCTGTTCTGTAATATTTTTGCAGGTGTAATATGTAATAAGAAGTGTTTACTCTTGCATAATGTTGCTGTAGTTTGTGGAACGGAGACACGGAAGTAAAATGCAGCGGACAGAATGTGTGATCAATAACGAATGGAGGGCTGCAGCTTGCTCTGGCTATCAGCCAAGACTAACAGTCCAACTGTTCCTTTTATTGAGTTACAAACGTTACTCAAAATAGAATAAAGAAAAAAAGAAAAGCTTACACGCCTAACATACATTCTTCCCGCGGAATGAAGGTAAATGTTAATTTTGCAAAGTTACAAAGCAAAGTGCTAAACCATAGGGGTCCATTCCACAAGATATGGGAAAGGAGACACTGTTCTTGCTTCTTTGATCTCAGAGGCTTGTGATTCGACCACCAGGAGCTGTGTGCAGCTGCTGGCATCAGGGGGACTCATGTGCGAGTCAGGGCTGAATGGGTCACAAGGCACCTGGGTGTTGGGGCTTGTGTGCAAGCCCCCAGGTGCATTTCTTGATTTCCTCTTCACATAAATTTCTCTTTGACTAGCTAAGAAGAAATTAAGGACTGTGTCATTGTCCATGGCAACTCTGCCTAATAAATTTACATTTCAACCCAGGCTTTGTCACAGATAAAGCCGGGCACTAGACAAAGTGAGACAGATTTTTAGTCAGTAATATGCTATTGCAATAGAGAAAAGAGTCCAACAAAAACTGAGCTCAGCTTCAATTTTTATTGTGGTAGCTGAACATTTTCAAGGGAGAATGAATGAATAGGGAGGGTGGGCACTCAGTAGACTCAGGGAATTGTGAAATTACAAAAAAGTTGGAAGGGAAGGTTGGTTCATGTCAAATGCACCCAAGATTGCTAACTGGTGCTTATAGAAATTAGGCTCCCACTTTCTCACTAGATGCTGGGAGGCAGGGGTCCTATTTCAGGTGTTGGTTGGGACAAAGAGTAAATTCTTTTGACAGCTTTGAGTTTTCTATAGAATTGGAAGTTAGGGTCATTCTACAATTGTGGCCTTGAGCTCTTAAAAACTATGTTAGTATTTTATTCAATTCTCTATAGGCAAAGTTGGAAACCCACTCGAGAAGAAGGCTCAGAGAAAACTTTTGTCAGATTCTAAAGAAGTTATATATTTTATGACTTTTTCCAGGGTCAGAGAAGAGTTTTGGATGATCCTTTGTAGTTGCACATTGTCTCAACTCTGGAAGTAGTTTGTACACTCCGCATAGCTGATACTTAGTTATTAGTCCTGAGAGTCCTCTCAGATAACCTGTGCTTGCCTCTTCCAGAGGTTTCTGTGTATTTTTTTCCCCTAGAAAAACATGATTCACTGGAGGGGTGAGAGTTCAAAATTCTGAAATTCTCTAACAATTATCTTGAATACAGAGACTGAGTTGGTGTCTGACAGCTCTGTGTAAGCCTGGTATAAGTATCCTAGTGAGGCAAAGGCTATGTTGGTATTGGGAATTTAAGAATTATCTATAACAGCAGAAATGAGCTTTTTTTTCTTTATTTGAACCTCAATAGGGATTGGGAATGCGGGCATCACTTGAAGTGGATAGATTCCTTCAGTGGAGTCAAATATGACCGGCAAAGTGGGCTGGAATGTCTTTGTTTTGGGAAAAAGTTGTCCACATCTGTAAATTAACATCTTCTGGGGAATTTTTTAAATCTTCAGTTTGAGATCTTTTAAAGGAACAGACTTCTAGTAGTTGACTTTTTAGTTGATAACCATGAATTCAAACATTAAAATTTTGTAGTCTTAATGCTCTTACAGTTGTTAAAGGTAGCAGTAAGATATTTTCCATTGAGATTCAAGAGAAGTTTTTATCTGATATTTCCAGAAGACCAAATATTTAGGTTTCAGATCACATAGAGGTTGATTTGGAGGATATTTTGGAAATGCAACTTTTTTGTATTCATCACATTAGATTGCAATAGGGTTAGGATAAAAAAAAATGGAACTAATTCCTATGCATACAACAGCTTTCTGTTAAATCAGAGGGACATAATTTGTGGGTCCTAGAGGATATTGCTCTTACTACCTTCCATCAAGGTCAAAAGAAATACTTGGGCCATTTAAAGTTTGAGGGTTATAGGATTTCATTAGTTCTTTTTACTTTCTCTATTGTTTGTGGATAAGGACAGTGATGTTTCTAAGTAAAAAGTAAAGATTTACAATTCTGTAGTAGCCAACAAACTTGGAGCTGTTGGAGCTTCCAAAGACCTCTGGATCCTGTAGTCCTCCATGCGAGGCTCCAAACAGCACAGATGACGCAGCCTGCTCCTGGTGGCTAGACCTAAACTGTCAGGGAGAAGACTGTGAAAGTGTTTCAGTTTGATTTTTTACACCCAAAAGATAAGCTCTGACTTCTGGCCAAGATGGAGGCATAGACCAACACACTCTGTCTCCCTCCACAACTAAGAAGGACTACAACTACTGCAAAACCAAAAATAACCAGAAGTTCCAGAAAATAAAGCTACATGGAAGTCCAACGTATGAAGTCATAAACAAGTGGTGCTCATCTGGACAGGTAGGAGGGGTGAATCCGCAACTGAAAGGTCGAGCTGTGCTGGAGGCGGCAGCTGCAGCAACGAACAGTGGGACCCGGTAAGCAGACACCCATATTTGGGGGGAGGAAAAAAAGCACGTGGGAAGTGGCCCTGGCTGAAGACCAGACCTATCGGTTCATGATTCCAATGCTGGGGAAGGCAGACCCCCATTGTCTCAGACTGTGAGGCA
Organism: Furipterus horrens; assembly: GCF_987537825.1. Taxonomy (NCBI): domain Eukaryota; kingdom Metazoa; phylum Chordata; class Mammalia; order Chiroptera; family Furipteridae; genus Furipterus; species Furipterus horrens. The sequence continues at coordinate 49,894,361 of NW_028327182.1, forward strand.
CAGAGTGTGTGGGGACGGAGGAGAAGGATCCTGGTCTCTCGGCAGAGAGTAACAGCAGGAATCCATCTTGGACCCCCGCCCCCATGCAAAGCGCCACAGTGTGGTGAGAAAGGTAGCCAGGTTGTGACGAGTACATGGGGCTCCATCAAATATAGTGTAGGAGGTGTGACAGTGCCCTGCCCAAGAAGGAAAGATAAATGAAATGGTCAGAATGGTACAATTAATGATTGAAATACCAATCATGCTGCTAACCAAAAAGCAAATAAAGGACTTGACTGATGAACAAATAGAAAATCTTTCTGAGACTCAGTTCAGAGCTATAGTCATAAGGCAGCTTACAGACCTAACAGCGGAACTTAAGACAGGGAAGGAATGAAGGCTAGTCCTGCTGAAATGAACAAGAATACATACAAGATAAGTGGTGAGGAAGGAAAAGCCAGGGATCAAATCAACAAATTGGAACATAGGGAGGGAACAAACAGTCACCAGTGCAGAAACAGGAAACAAAAAGTGAGGAATATGAGGAGAGGCTCAGAAACCTCTGGGACAGCTATAAGCAAACAAACATTTGAATTATAGGATTGTCAGAGGGTGAAGAAGAAGAATTAGAAATTGAAAAATTATGTGAAAAAATAATGAAGCAGAACTTGCCTAATCTGGGGAAGGAAATAAACTTACAGGTCCAGGAAGCACAGAGAGTTCCAGATAAACTGGACCTAGGGAGAACCACACCAAGACACATTATAATCAAAATGTCAAAAATTAAAGAAAAGAGAAAATCTTAAAAGCAGCAAGAGAGAAGAATTATGTACAAAGGGGTCCCAATTAGACTATCAGCTGATTTCTCAAAGGAGACTTTACAGGCAAGAATGGACTGTCAAGAAATATTCAAAGTAATGAAAATCAAGAACTTACAACCACAATTACTCTATCCAGCGAAGCTGTCATTCAGGATAGAAGGGCAGAGAAAGTGCTTCCAGGACAAAGTAAAACTGAAGAGTTTGTTAGATCCAAACCACTTTTATATGAGATGATAAAGGGACTTGTTTAGAAGGAGGATCAAAACTACAAACGTTAAAATGAAAACTGTATCACAAGAACCAACAACAGAAGCTAGGGAATCGAAACAAATGCAAACTAAGTAGGCAACAAAGGGGAAAAAGAACTATAGGTATGGGGAACATATTGGGGGGAGGTCAGTGGGGAGGGGGAAGGGGAAAAAGGAAGGAGATGATGCAGGAATTAAGAAGCATAGTAGGAGGGAGTGGAGTAGACAGGAAGATGTTGAGAAGAACTATATGCACAACCAATGGGCATGGACCTGTGGGGGGGCACTGTTTGGAGGGGGGGTTACAGGGTGGAGAGGAGCAGAGGGAAAAAATTGGGACAACTGTAACAGCATAATTAATAAAAAAAAATTTACAATTGTTTAATGACTGTATCAGTGTGTGTCTCTTTTAATGGAGAGACAAGTTGGAATTATAAAATTAAGCATTTTTTTCTATGATTACAACAGAGTTCTTCATCAAAGAAAAGATTTAACATACTTGAGAATAAACAATAATGAGAACACATTCCTAGGCCCTTTGGAGATGTTCAAAGGAAACTTGAGTCTATGGCTTCCAATTTTATACCTTCACAATCTCTCTGAGATTGTGCTGGTGGCAGGTAGGGCATGCTTTGGAACATCCCTAGCAATAGCCTTAAAATTACCACCACCAATATTGATTTAATTGCATTGCCAGTTTATCTCTGCTACTGTAGGTAACATCATGACTCAGCCTTGCTAAACTCTCCTTTTTTAAAAAAAATTATTTATTTGTTTGTTTTGTTTTATTTATTTATTTATTTATTTATTTATTTATTTATTTATTTATTGGGGGAAGGAGAAAGAGAGTGAGAGAAACATCACTGTGTGGTTGCCTCTCACTCGTGCCCCCAACTGGGGACCTGACGTGCAACCTAGTTATGTGCCCTGACTGGGAATCAAACCAGCAACACTTGGCTCACAGGCTGACACTAAACTCTACTTTTATTATGGCTCTTTCTTTAGGTAATATATTGCAAAGCATCCTAAATTTCTTTAATTCATGAGATATTTCATAGGGGTTCTTATAATGTCATGAAATCTCCATTTCTAAAGCATTTTGAATTCATGGATTAATCCAAAATTACATATTATTTATTAGTATAAATATTTGTTCTTTTATATTTTTGGCAGCCGGTAAGGCTGGGTAATGGCTATCTGAACTTATTTTGTTTCAGGGTAAATTCAAGTCAGCAATAACATAACCTGCTTGACAAATTTTAGTTTTTCTTTTTTAACTATGAACCAACCAGCCAACAAAATTAAATCAAGGATATCCAAGGGAGAATACAGAAAGTCCATGCAAGGCTCCCCAACCAAGTTAACCAATCACAGGTGTCTTTTTTCACAGAGGAGGGAAGAAAGGTTAATGGGTTTAGAGTGTTACAGAAATAAATGGTGATGTTGAATGGAAATCAACAAAATTGTGTAGCCAGTTATGTGATTAGCTGAAAAGTCCTGAGTTATTTCTACCAATAAAAAGTGTATGTACAATTCCTAGCCAAGATGGAGGCATAGGTAGACATGCTTTGCCTCAACAGCCATAGGATCACAACTAACGTCAAAACAAAGAACAACCAGAACTGCCAGAAAATTGAACTGTATGGAAGTCCAACAACCAAGAATTTAAAGAAATATTCATCCAGATGTGTAGGAGGAGCTGAGATGGGGAACTGGGGTGGAGAGGATGTGGTGTGGTGGCGTTGAGGCAGCAATGACAAGATAGCAGTGGTGGTCAGAATAACAGGCAGTCCCACATTTATGTGTGTTGAATAAAAGCTGAGAGGGCCACCTGAGGAGTGATCCCAACCCCAGGTCAGACCATGCAGCCCAGGGTTTCAGTGCCAGGAATATAAAGCCTCATAGCTTCTGGTTGTGAAAACCAGTGGGGGCTGGAGCAGTGAAAGAAACTGCTCATCTCTCAGGAGAGTCTGTTTAGGGGGCCCCCCATGGTAGTAGAATGCATGCAAACCCACCTACTCTTGGGACCACCACCAGGGCAATAGCTAGAGGGACACCAGTTGCATATGAAAAGTGACTGGAAAAAGGGTGAGTTCCAAGCAAATGGCAGTGTTCCCTCTCTGAGCCCTCCCAAGATACAGCACCACAAAGTGGTGAAATGTGTCACCCTGCCCTGGTAAATACCTAAGGGTCTGTTACAGGTGCACCAAGTCAAAGCAGCTCTATCTAATACACATAAACAAATACAAAGAGGCTACCACATTGATGAGACAAAGAAATATGGCCCTAATGAAAGAACAGGACAAAACCCCAGAGAAAGAACTAAGCAAAACAGATAGCCAACCTATCAAATGTAGAGTTCAAAACACTGATGATAAGGATGCTCAGAGAACTCACTGAGAGCAGCAAATGCATGAGGGAGGAAATGAAGGCTACACTATGTGAAATAAGAAAAAATCTACAGGGAACCAAAGTGAAGGTAAGGAAGACAGGGTTCAAAGCAATGATTTAGAACATAAGGGAGAAATGGACAGTCAACCAGTACAGAATGAAGAAACATGAATTCAAAAAAAAAAAATGAGGAGAATAAGAAGACTCTGGGACAGCTCCAAAAGTGCCAACATCTGAGTCATAGAGATACCAGAAGGAGAAGAGGAAGAGCAAGAAATTGAAAACCTATTTGAAAAAAAAAGGAAAAAAAAAAACTTTCCTAATTTGGAAAAAGAAATAGACATACAAGTCTAGGAAGCACAGAGTCCCAGACAAGTTGACCCAAAGAGGAGCACATCCAAAATACCATACTTAAAATGCCAAAGGTTAAAGCTAAAGAGAGAATCTTAAAAGCAGCAAGACAGCACATCAGGAACATCATACTTAAAATGCCAAAGGTTAAAGCTAAAAAGAGAATCTTAAAAGCAGCAAGAGGAGCAGAGAGTTACCTACAAAGGAGTTTCCATAAGACTATCAGCTGATTTCTCAAAAGGAACTTTGTAGGCAAGTAGGGACTGATAAGAAGTATTCAAAGTGATGAAAAGCAAGGATCTACAACCAAGATTGCTCTATTCGGCAAAGCTATAATTTAGAATGGAAGGGCAGATAAAGTGCCTCTCAGACAAGGTAGAGCTAATGGCGTTCTTCATCACCAAGCCATTATTATATGAAATGTTAAAGTGACTTATTTAAGAAAAAGAAGATCAAAACTATGAACAGTAAAATGACAACAAACTCACAACTATCAATAACTGAATCTAAAAAACAAACTAAGCAAACAACTAGAACAGGAACAGAATCATAGATATGGAGATCATATGAGTGCTATCAGTTGGTAGGGGGAAGAATGAGAATGGAAGAAAAGGTACACGGATTAAGAAGCATAATTTGTAGGAACAAAATAGGGGAATGCCAAGAATAGTATAGGAAATGAAGAAGCCAAAGAACTTATATGCACGACCCATGGACATGAACTAAGTGGGGAGGGGGCAGGGATTGCTGGGAGGAAAAGGGGTATCAGATGGAGGAGGGCAAAGGGAAAAAAAGTGGTACAACTGTAATAGCACAACTAAAAATATTTGATAAAAAAAAGAAAGAAGAAAGGCATATATACACCAGAGAAACCATTGTGTAGTGGATGCCCTAGAACTAAGTTGACTAAGTTAAAGCTTCTACTAGCCTTGCTGCAGCTACTATTCTTAAACAAGATTGTTACACTGTGGCTACTGGATCTGCACTGAAATATGCAGCTGGTCTCTGATGAAGTCCATGTACTTGAGTCAGAACCCCTAGCACTTGTTCAGACTTGTCATGACAGAAAAGGAAGGATCTGTAATTCTAGAATCCTGGTAGAAAGTGTTTTGATACTCATTTATTATATAGTATTCTTTGTATTTAAACACAAGCATGCTTCCTTTAACTTAACGTGTGAAATCCTTGAAAGATACTTATATTAGCACATTTTATTTAAATATAACTAATAGCAAAATCAAGTTTCTTTGTAATTTATCAATTTTTGTATTACTAAGTTTGATAAACAAAGGCTGTCTCATAATAGTTTTAAGTTAATTAAAATTTCTAAAAAATTTAGAAATCTAATTATTTCCATTGTCCTTCTTTTCACAGGATCAAAAACAAATCTTGTGTTACCTATAAGCCATTTTAATAAACCCAAAGGTAATCTAGGCACAAAAGACATATTAATAACTTCATTCTGAATTTGGGAAAGGAAGAATTAAGAATAGTTTTTTGAGAAGACAAAATATAAGTCGCAAGTATTTGAAGTAAAGAAATAATTATAGATTGTAGGAATTGTAAGAATTCCCAGAAATTAACATTAGTTCCAAGGAACTTAATTTCAGAACAAGGAACCTTTTAAAAAATAATTTAAAAGTACATCAGAAGTACTGAGATTTAACTGAATATTTTATTGACAAAAAGGAATCTGAACTAATATCAATATAAAATAACATAATTATTTTATATTAAGAAGATCCAACTTCTAATATTACTTTTTTGTACAGTATTCATTTAACAATCTGCAGTAAAGGATTTTTTAATATGCACTTATATGTATGCATACTTATATGTATCCATTTAGGCATTCACAAATATGTAAATATACAAATAATAAATGTAAAGTGTTTAACTAAGCTTTAAAATTAAATCTATTAAATCAATTAATATGTATATCATATTAAATTTACTCTCTGAATATACTGTTCCATCTCTCCTAATAAACAGAAAATTACATTCATTGTCTTATGTACATATTTGTATTTCTCTGTATTAACCATTTATATTTATCATCTTTAACCAAAGTAATCAACCCTTCTTTCTGTCAGGCATAATAAAATGTTAGAGGAGATAAGAAATTATTTAAATATTTTTCTATTAGCATTTATGTCATTGAATTTAAACAATTTTGATGTATAAATATATGATTCAATAGCATTTGTATATTTTGCTTATCTATTGCCATTCTAACAAATAAGGCAAAGATTATATATAGTGACCATTTTTTTGCATTATTTATTATTTATATATTTGTTTGTTTTTTATGATATGTTTTATTGATTATACTGTTACAGTTGTCCCATTTTCCATTCCCTCTGCTCCCCTCCACCAAGCGGCCCCCCTCCCACCAGTTGTCCTCCCCTTTTAGTCCATGTCCATTGGTTGTGCATATAGTTCTTCTCAACCTCTTCCTGTCTACTCCATTCCCTCCTACTATGCTTCTTAATTCCTGTACCATCTCCCTCTCTTACCCTCTTCCTCCTCCCTGTTGACCTCCCCCCAATATGTTCCCCATACCTATAGTACTTTTTCCACTCTCATTGCCTATTTAGTTTGCCTTTGTTTCAATTTCCTAGCTTCTGTTGTTGGTTTTTGTGATGCACTTTTCATTTTAGTGTTCATAGTTTTGATCCTCCTTTTTCTAAACCAGTCCCTTTAACATTTCATATAATAGTGGTTTGGATCTAATGAACTCTTTCAGTTTTATTTTGTCCTGGAAGCACTTTCTCTGCCCTTCTATTCTGAATGACAATTTTGCTGGATAGAGTGTTCGTGGTTGTAGGGTTTGAATTTTCATTACTTTGAATATTTCTTGCCAGTGCCTTTTTGCCTGCAGGGTCTCCCTTGAGAAGTCAGCTGATAGTCTAATTGGGACCCCTTTGCACATGATTCTTTTCTTCTCTCTTGCTTTTAAAATTCTCTCTTTATCTTTAACTTTTGACATTTTGATTATAATGTGTCTTGGAGTGGTTCTCCCTGGGTCCAGTTTATCTGGAACTCTCTGTGCTTCCTGGACCTGTAATTCTATTTCCTTCCCCAAATTTGGGAAGTTCTGTTTTATTATATTTTCACTTAATTTTTCGACTTCTAGTTCTTCTTCTTCGCTCTCTGGTAATTCTATAACTCATATATTCAATCTCTTATAGCTGTCCCAGAAGTTTCTGATCCTCTTCTCACTTTCCTTGTTTTCTGTTTCCTCTTTCCGCACTGGTTGACTGTTCCTTCTCTATGTTCCGGTGTGTTGATTTAAACTCTGGATTTCTTTCCTCACCATTTGTCTCATATGTGTTTTTGTTTTTTTCAGTATAAGTGGTTTTCAATCCATTCTTGTCTTTTTCCAAATCTTTTGGTAATTCTGTAAGCCACTTTATAACAACGGCTCTGAACTGAGCCTCTGACAGGTTTCTTATTTGTTTATCTGTCAGATTCTTCATCTGTTGCCTGGTGAGCTGTGCCACCGGGATTTCTATAGTTGTCTGCCTCATTTTAACAGATTCGCATTTTTCTTTGCTTCTTAGGCCAGCTATAGTGGGCAGAGCTTGTGTACTCATCACAACCCAGCGACTGGCAATCTGCAACCTTTCCCACCATGCTGTGGTGCTTTGTCATCACTACCCAGTGACTGGTGGCAATCTGCAACCTATTTTGTGGCGCTGTGGCACTTTGTGTGGGGGCAGGAGTCCAAGATGTATTCCTGCTGTTATTCTCTGCTGGGAGACTGGGATCCGTCCTCCCGCCCTCTGGGTCTCACCGTCCGAGGCAATGCAGTGGCTGCTTTTCCCAGCGTTGAGGTCGGAAACTGCTGGGGCTCGATTGCAGCCAGGATTGCTCTCCCTGCTGCTGTCCCTGGTGCTACTGCAAACAGCACCACCCACTTTTGCTTTTCTTACCTGCCCGACAAGCGCTGCTGGTTTATAACTTCGTATGTTGGGCTTCCGTGTAGTTTTATTTTCTGGAATTTCTAGTTATCTTTTGTTTTGAGGTAGTTGTATTCCTTTCTAGTTGTAGAGGGAGACCGAGCATGTCAGTCTAAGCCTCCGTCTTGGCCGGAAGCCCGTGACCAGTGTTTTGTATCTCTTTCTTATTTAGAAATTATTTACGCATCCAGGCATTTATAAATTAACTATTTGTTTAAGGTCTTAAACTTAGTTAAGTATCAGGAAACTGTAATTTTAGTTACCACATTAAATCCTTATGAGGTATAATGATGTAAGAATTTCATAAATTTAAACTTTAACTTTAAAAAGACATTCATTTTTAGCACTTGTTTCAGTTGAAGAGAATATTATTTATTTTTACCACTTATTGTAGTTGAATACAATTTTATATGTATAATTTTAAATTTTAAACAAGTGATCGAAATAATGGAATCTTGCTTGACTGATAAAAACCAATGTAGAAAATTTAGTTTAATTTAAAAACATTTAACACTGGCCTTGTAAAAACTGACATACTGTGTTGACACTGATTTATATATTAGAGGAAATTTTTAAAGATTCTCAGTCTTATTTTAATTTGAAGATAATGCCTTTTCTTCTTTTCTCACAACTGTAATAATAAAACCTATTATGTAAACATACTTTTAGTGTTCACAAAATGCAACTCGTATTAATAATGTTTTCTTTCTTTATTTCAAATATTTTGACTTTTTCTGGACTAGATCGGCCTACAAAAACTATACATAAAAAGTGAATGACTTTTCATCAGGTAATCACTAATTTATTAAGAGATGGGAAAGAGAGGAAGAGAAATTTAAAAAAATGAAAATGGAGCCAGCTTCATATGAATATAATATTAACATTGAAAAAGGGTAATTACGTTCCCTCTGTAAACAGAGGAAATAAAGTTTATACATAGAACAGATTTTGAAATATATACACACAAAACAGTTACATTGAAATTGGTTTAAGTCCTTGAAAATTTTATCAATAATTGATTAAAAGCCAGCATTTATTAATTCCCAAAGTAAGGAAGCAAAGGATGAGGTTAGCACCAACATTAAGCAAAAGAACTTTTTTATTGTTCTAAATTGCCTCTCAAGGAAACAATCTTATGTCAAACTTCCTTAAAGTGGCTGTTACAATTTCAAATAGTCCCTGGTGAAGTTGTGCCAATTGTAGAGATAAGCACACACATTTATGTTACAGTGAGAAAAGCTTAAGGAAACAGATCTTGAGCTTGGAAGAGGTGCTGTTTTGTAACCAAGTAACTAGTGAGGTCCCACTGCCTGCCACCAGTAACTCCAGAGACAGAGTCTGGTGGACAGGAAAATGGACTTTAAAAAAAATTTATTTTCAATATGCTTTATTGATTATGTTTTCACAGTTGTCCCAATTTCTTTTCCCTATGTTCCCCTCCACCCAGTGACATCCCTCCCTCCAGTTGTCCCCATCCCTCAGTCCATGCCCATTGGTTGTGCATATAGTTCTTCTCAACATCTTCCTGCCTACTCCGCTCCCTCCTACTATGCTTCTTTTTTCTTTTTTTTTTTTTTGCTCTGAGGTAATTTATTTAGCGCACACGCTCAAGGTCAGAAGAAGTTCTCTTTCCTGAGTACAAATATAAATCATACACCTGTTAAGAAACCAGTAAGGCATTACATGGAGAACATGCTGCCCTCAACTGAACTAGTACCCAGCGAACAGTTTTAGCAAATTTCTTGTGCAGTGGAGCCACTGTCCAAGAGGACAAAAGACAGCCTCTGAATGCACTACAGACCTTAAAAAATTTAGCTTGGGGTGGATCTCAGCTCCCTTTGAAGATGCAATTTGCCTGTGGAAGCTTTTTTTTTTTTTAAGTATATTTTATTGATTATATTGTTACAATAGTTCAAATTTTTCCCCTTTGCTACCCTCCACACAGCACCCCCCCTCCCAGGAATTTCCTTCCCCAAATCCATGCACATGTTTTGTACATGCAAGCTCTCCCGCTTCACCCTTTCATATATTCTTCTTCTTTTTTTAAATAAATAAATGATTAATTAATTATTTTAATAATAAAAAATAACAATCCCTCCCTCTCAGTTATTAAGACCCTTTATAATCTTATAAAGGACAATGGGCAAAGGTCTCAAGCTTCTCTAGCTGCTTCAAGCTGGACATGGTCGTCATTCTACCTACCATTGGGTCCAGAAATCCCTAATAAGAGTGGGGGTGTGGAGGGGAGGGTGACCTTCCCACATGGGAAAGGATCGTGCAGACTCCAGGTCAGGTGGCTGTCCCTGGACAACAGCATGCTTGGTTTAACAGGCTGGCATCCTTGTTGTATTCTGGGGGCAACAGATTTGGCGAAAAGGGTTAAAAGACATCATTCAATCCATAACTACTAGATGACAAAAGGCAGGAATTAATTTTTCAATGTCCCACATTAGGGGGAAAAAAAGGGGGATTCTTTGGAGGAAGGTGTTCCAGGCACATCTCACCTGTCCAAAACCCTTTTGCCCATTATACTTAGTTTGGGCTGAGGGAAATATTTTAGGTTTCCCCCCTCTCAGACCTCTGGGCCCTTTCAGTCCAAGCCGTTAGGATAGAAAAAGAAAAAAAAAAAACAGTTTTAAAGAGAAGCCCACAGACCACCCCATTCTTCACCAACCCAGCCACTTAGTTCAGCCAAACCATTGAGTCTCAGGAGGCAGCGCTGCAGATAGGATTAAGTGAGGCTTATAGGTACAATCACTTACATAATGACATCATAGACTTATGCCCTTTGAAAACAGAAAACACATGTTAATTTCTGTAACATAACCCACATACAAGTCTCTAAATCTGTAAGACTGTCTTATTTGAAAGACATCCAGTTGCAAGGCATTTGACATTCTTCTTGCCTGTAAATTAAATATCTTAGATGATACCACATTGTTTAACTTTAAAGTGAAAACATATTTTAAATGAAAAGAAACTTTAACGACGATTAGCTGCACTACTTTATAGTCTACCACTGAGCATTGTGATTTTCCTTGAATAATGATTTTTCTCCCTAAGATTACCCTCCTTGTCATTAAAGGGACTGCATTAAGTCCATTTTTAATTTATCCTGTTCATTTGCATAAACACAACAAGAGCAGCAAATGATCACTTATGATCTTTAGTTCCGCTTTGCTGGAACTTACGCAAGAAACATTTAGGGTGACCTTCAGTCTGCCCTTCAGGGCACAGAAGCTGGGCCACATACCTGGCATTCAGCCTTGTCTATAAACACTTGTCTTTTCCAGGTCCTCCTGGTTTTCCATTGTGCCTTAAGGTCCCTTCTAGCCATCTTTCAGGAAAACAACCTTCATTCCTTCCCTGGAAAGATTGCTGTGGTCCGCACAACCAAACACGGTACCAGGCCTTTTATCTCATGGGCTTTTATTACCTTCAAAAGTCATTCCCAGTTCCTCAGGGCTTTTTGGTAACAACCAGAGCTGAAGGATGTCTCCTTTAGGCATGACATTCCAGTCAAAGACTTGGTAAAAAACAACAACAACAACAAAAAAACCCTCTATTAACAACTGGTCTTATTACTTTTATGCAAAGAAACTTATGTCATTCCTTACTTCTTTTGAATACCAAACTGTGGAGGGATCAGATAGAAAGAAAAATATACAGTGTGAAGGAAAATCCTTGTCCTTCTAATATTCACTGAACTGGCATTTCCATTCTTCATATTTTCATTTTTTCCCACTAAAAATTTTGTTTGTTTGTTTTTCCATTACAATTTTCTCACTTTTTCCCCCCTCTTGCTTCCCTGCACCCTGTCTCTCCCTTTACCCACATTCAGTCCCAACTCAGTTGCCCATGTCCGTGGGTCATTTATACATGTTCTTTAACTAGACCTTTCCCCTTCTTACCCCCCTCTCTCCCTCCCGCCTCCCCCCCTTGTTACTGTTAGTCTACTCCTTGTTTACATACCTCTGGTTCAATTTTGCTCATTTGTTTGTGCTGTTCATTAGTCTCCTGTAATAGGTGATAGCATAAGGTATTTTTCTTTCATTGCCTGGCTTATTTTGCAAAGCATAATTCTCTCTAGTTCAATCCATGTTGTTGCAAATGGTAGAAGTTCCTTCTTTCTTTCTGCTACATAGTACTCCGTTGTGTAAATGTACCACAGTTTTTTGAGCCACTCATCTACGGATGGGCACTTAGGTTGTTTCCAGCACTTGGCTATTGTAAATAGTGCTGCTATGAACATTGGGTGTATAGGTTCTTTTGAATTGGTGTTTCAGGATTTTTCAAATATAATCCTAGCAATGGAATTTCTGGTTCAAAAGGCAGTTCCATTTTTAGTTTTTTGAGGAAATGCCAAACTCCATTCCATAGTGGCTGCACCAGTCTGCATTGCCACCAGCAATGCACCAGGGTTCCCATTTCTCTGCATCCTCTCCAGCACAAGTTGTTCGTTGATTTGTTGGTGATGGCCATTCTGACTGGTGTGAGGCGGTATCTCATCGTGGTTTTTATTTGCATCTCTCTGATGGCTAGTGATGTTGAGCATTTTTTCATATGCCTATGGACCCTCTGTATGTCCTTTTCAGAGAAGTGTTTGTTCATATCCTTTGACCATTTTCTAATTGGGTTGTCTGTCTTCTTGGTGTTGAGTCCTATGAGTTCTTTATATATTTTGGAGATCAATCCCTTCTCTGAGATATCATTGGCAAATATATTTTCCCATATGGTTGGTTTCCTTTTCATCTTGCTGATGTTTTCTTCAGCTGAGAAGAAACTTTTTAGTTTGATGTAGTCCCATTTGTTTATCCTTTCATTTATTTCCCTTGCCTTAGGAGATATATCAGTGAAAATGTTGCTACGTGGGATATCTGAAATATTCCTGCTGATGTTTTCCTTTAGGACTTTTATGGTGTCACGGCTTACATTTAAGTCTTTGATTCATTTTGAGTTTATTCTGGTGTATGGTGTAAGTTGGTGGTCTAGTTTCATTTTTTTGCGTATTCCTGTCCAGTTTTATCAACACCATTTGTTAAAGAGCCTCTTTTCACTCCATTTGATGTTCCTTCCTCCTTTGTCAAATATTAATTGACCATATAGACCCGGGTTTATTTCTGGACCCTCTATTCTGTTCCATTGATCTATATGTCTGTTCTTACGCCAGTACCAGACTGTTTTGATTACCGTGGCCTTGTAGTATAGTTTGATATCAGGTATTGTGATTCTTCCTACTGTGTTGTTTTTCCTCAAAATTGCTGTGGCTATTTGGGTTCTTTTTTGGTTCCATATAAATTTTTGAAGTATTTGTTCTCATCGTCGGCAGCCGTCCGTCTCGAGAGACGATGGTGTAGCTTCTTAAGAGTCTATCTGCACTGTCGACAATGGCTGTGCAGTCCGACTCGGGAGTGACACGGTATCTGTCTCCTCCCGTTTTGAATCGACATCTTACGATGACGCTGGAGTGTCCTCTCCAGTGAAGCTGAAGCTACAGAACCTGGGCAGGGTGATATGGAGGGTCTGCTGTTGCCCATGCAGCAGACCCCCCCTCTCTTCGCAGCTGAAGGATCCAAGGGAAAGACAGAGTCAATACAGCTTGGCTTCAGGTGCGCCGCAGGAGTTGCTGGTGTTGACTACAACGTCAAACCGCCTTAGGGACTTCTAAGTTTGTGAAAAATCTTATTTGTATTTTAACAGGGATTTCATTGAATCTATAAATTGCTTTGGGTAGTATGGACATTTTAATGATGTTGCTTCTTCCTGTCCATGAGCATGGTATATGCTTCAATTTATTTGTACCTTCCTCAATTTTTTTCTTGTGTTATGTAGTTTTCTGAGTACAGGTCTTTTACCTCCTTGTTGAAGTTTATTCCAAGGTACTTTATTTTTCTTGTTGCTATGGTAAATGGGATTTTTCTTTCAGTTTCTATGTCTGAGATTTTATTGTTGGTGTACAGAAATGCCTTCGATTTCTGAATATTAACTTTGTACCCTGCTATTTTGCCAAATTCACTTATTAGTTCGAGTAGTTTTTTTGTGGAGTCTAAAGGGTTTTCTATGTACACTATCATGTCATCTGCAAATAATGACAGTTTTACTTCCTCTTTTCCAACTTCGATGCCTTTTATTTCTCTTTCTTGTCTAATTGCGGTGGCTATAACTTTCAAGACTATGTTGAATAGGAGTGGAGAGAGTGGACGTCCTTCTCTTGTTTCTGATCTCAGGGGAAATGCTCTCAGTTTTTGCCCATTGAGTATGATGTTAGCTTCAGGTTTCTCATATATGGCCTTTATTATGTTGAGGTATGCTCCCTCTACTCCCATTTTGCTGAGAGTTTTCATCATAAATGGGTGTTGTACTTTATCAAATGCTTTTTCTGCATCTATTGATATGATCATGTGATTTTTGTCTTTCATTTTGTTTACGTGGTGTATTACATTTATTGATTTGCGAATATTAAACCATCCTTGCATCCCTGGGATGAATCCCACTTGATTGTGGTGTATGATCTTTCTAATGTGTTGCTGGATCCTGTTTGCCAATATTTTATTGAGAATTTTAGCATCTATGCCCATCAGCGATATTGACCTGTAGTTTTCTTTCTTTGTTGTGTCTTGACCTGGTTTTGGAATTAGGGTAATACTGGCTTCATAGAACGAGTTTGGGAGTCTTCCCTCTTCTTGGATCTTTTGGAATATTCTAAAGAGGAAAGGAGTCAGTTCTTTCCTAAATGTTTTTGTAGAACTCACCTGTGAAGCCATACGGTCCAGGGCTTTTGTGTGCCAGGAATTTTTTGATAACTGCTTCAATTTCACTAGTTGTTATTGATCTACGCAGGTTTTCTGCTTCTTCTTGATTCAGTTTTGGAAGACTATATATTTCCAGGAATTTGTCCATTTCCTCTAGGTTGTCAAATTTCTTGCCATACAGTTGTTCATAGTAATTTCTTACTATTCTTTGTATTTCTGTGGTATCCGTTGTGATTTCTCCTCTTTCGTTTCTGATTTTATTTATTTGGGTCCTCTTTCTTTTTTTCTTGATGAGCCTGGTTAAAGTCTTGTCAATTTTGTTTATCTTTTCAAAGAACCAGCTCCTACTTATGTTGATCTTTTGAATTGTTAGTTTAGTGTCTATGTCATTTAATTGTGCTCAGATCTTGATGATTTCCTTCCTTCTACTTGATCTGGGTTTACTTGTTGTTCTTCCTCTAGTTCTTGTAGCTGTAGGGTTAAAGGTTTAATTAGAGATTCTTCTAGCTTTTTTAGGTAGGCCTGTATTGCTATGAACTTTTCTCTCAGGACTGCTTTTGCTGTATCCCGTAGGTTTTGGGTTGTTGTGTGCTCATTATCATTAGTTTTCAGAAACTTTTTGATTTCTTCCTTGATGTCATTGTTAACCCATTCATTATTTATAGCATGTTATTCATTCTCCATGAGTTTGAATGTTTTTGAGTTTTTTCCTTGAGGTTGATTTCCAATTTTAAGCCATTGTGATCTGAGAAGATGCTTGATATAATTTCAATTTTCTTGAATTTGTTGATGCTTGTTTTGTGTCCTACTATGTGGTCTATCTTTGACAATGTTCCATGTGCACTTTGAAAGACTGTATATTTTGCTTCTTTGGGGTGAAAAGTTCTATATATATCGACTAAGTCTATTTGATCTAGAATGTTGTTCAGTGCCTTAAGATTTTGGTGTTCCTTTGTTCAGAGGATCTGTCTATTGTTGACAATGGGGTGTTAAAGTCCCCTACTATGAGTGTGTTGCTGTCTATATCTTTCTTGGAGTCTTTCAAAATTTTCCTTACATATTTGGGTGCTCTTAAGTTGGGTGCATATATATTTATAAGGGTTATATCTTCTTGATGTACTTTTCCCTTAAGTATTATGAAATGCCCTTCTTTGTCTCTTTTTATGGACTTTGCTGTGAAATCTGTTTTGTCTGATAAAAGTATTGCTACCCCTGCTTTTTTTTTCATGTCACTATGCTTAAAATACTTATTTCCATCCCTTTGAGTCTGTGTAGATCTTTTGTTCTAAGATGGGTCTCTTGTAGACCGCATATATGTGGGTCATTCTTTCTAATCCATTCAGCTACCCTGTGTCTTTTGATTGGAGCATTTAATCCATTTACATTTAAGGTTATTACTGACAAGTACTTATCAGTAATATCAGCCCTGGCTGGTTTGGCTCAGTGGATTGAGCGTCGGCCTGCGAGCTAAGTGTCGCTGGTTCGATCTTCCAGTCAGGGCACATCAGAGAAGGAAAACTCTGACTCCAAAAAACCTCCGCTGCCTTGCGGCATACCTCTTCAGGGGAAAGGCTAAGGGAGTAAACCCCGACAGAAAATCCGGAGCCGGAGTCCCTAAGGCGGTTTGACATTGTAGTCAACACCGGCAACTCCTGCGGCGCACCTGAAGCCAAGCTGTATTGACTCCGTCTTTCCCTTGGACCCTTCAGCTGCGAAGAGAGGGGGGGTCTGCTGCATGGGCAATAGCAGACCCTCCATGTCACCCTGCCCAGGCTCTGTAGCTTCAGCTTCGCTGGAGAGGACACTCCAGCGTCATCGCAAGATGTCGATTCAACACGGGAGGAGACAGGTACCGTGTCACTCCCGAGTCGGACTGCACAGCCATTCTCGGCGGTGCAGGTAGACTCTTAAGAAGCTACACCATCGTCTCTCGAGACGGACGGCTGCCGACGACGACGACTTATTTATTGTCATTTTACCCCTTTGTACTCGTGTTCCTCTCTGTCTCTCTCTGTTTCTTCATCTTCTTAAAGCAGACCCTTTAGCATCTCTTGCAATGCTGGTTTGGTGGAGATGCATTCTTTTAGTTTTCTTTTGTCTTGGAAACTCCTTATTTCACCTTCCATTTTGAATGAGAGCCTTGCTGGGTAGAGTATTCTTGGTTGTAGGCCTTTGTTTTTCATTGCTTGAAATATTTTTCACCATTCTCTTCTGGCTTGTAGTGTTTTTCTTGAGAAATCTGATTATAGCCTTATTGGAGCTCCGTTGTATGTTATTAGTTGTTTCTCTCTTGCTGCTTTTAGGTTTCTCTCTTTGTCTTTGAATGTTGCCATTTTAATTATGATGTGTCTTGAAGTGGGTCTGTTGGGGTTCATCTTCATTGGGACCCTCTGTGCTTCCTGGACTTGCGTGACTCTTTCTTTTCTCATGTTGGGGAAGTTTTCTGTCATTAGTTTTTCAAAGAAGTTTTCTATCCCTTGCTCTTCTTCTTCCTCTTCTGGAATTCCTATGATACGGATATTATTACGTTTCATGTTATCCTGCAGCTGTCTTAGAGCCTCTTCAGTCTTGTTCTGTCTTTTTTCATTTTGTTGCATTGTCTGGGAGTTTTTGTCTACATTGTCCTACAGCTCGCTGATCCAATCTTCTGCTTCCTCTCACCTGCTTTTAATTCCTTCTACTGTGTTCTTCAATTCAGAGATTCTATTCTTCATTTCCTCCTGGTTCTTATTGATAGCTTCTATGTTCTTTTTCATGCTGGTGTAATTCTCAGTAAGTTCCTTGTAGTTTCCCTGGAGTTCTTTGTAGTTTTCACTGAGCTCATTGAGCTTCTCCATAATCCATGTTTTGAATTCCATATCTGATAGTTTGCTCCCCTCTATTTCATCTAGCACTATTTCTGGGGATTCTACCTTTCCTTTCGATGGGGGGTTGTTTCTTTGTCTTTCAATTTTTGTGACTCCTATTGTTTTTGGTGCTTCCTAGAATGATCTTCCCTTAGTGGATATGCCTCTGATGGTGTCAGATCTTGTACCAGTCTGGGCCTAGGCAGCCTGTTGGAGACTTCCAGGGACCTACTGCCTTTGTCTTCTTTAGTTGTTAATCTATTCAATCTGTGATTAGCCATCAGGCTTAAGGACTGTGGGTGTGGCAGCTTAATTCCTGTAGGCAGGGCTTTTGCTTCCCCTCATGCTGATGCCACTTGGAGGGGAATGTTCTGCCTGCAGTACTAGGGATGAGTCAGCACTGGGACCTGGTCGGCTGCTCCTCTAGTTCTCCCCTCAAAGCCACCACGCCAAACTCTCCCCAAGTGTCTCCAGTCCTCTCTGCCTTCCCTCTGCTTGAGCCCAGGGTAAGTGGGGACCAAAATATCTTTGTATGTGATCCACTTAAGAGCTCTTTTTTTCCCTCTGTTTCTCTCCGGCTAGCAAGAAACCCTGTGGCTTTTTGCTCTTCACAGCTGGATACTATTTTACTTTCCACTCTGTTTCTGTAGGCTGGGAAACCCAGTTAAGGGTTTAGACCCTGCCCTTCTCAGGGGGAACCCCTGGCTGCTGAGCTGTTTCTCAGTCCCTTCAGCTGCCACCCATGGGAGCCCAGCCAGCCCTTCCTTGTCTCCGCACTCCCTACCGGTCATGTTGTGCTGTAGAGGCCTTTTGTGTCTCTCCGTGGTTATGAGACTTCTCTCCAGCTAGTGTTTGGGTGGTTATTCCAGATGATTTCACCAAAATTAAGTTGTAAATTCAGACTGGTCCTAGGAGGAGGTTAGTGTAGCTTCCACTTACTCCTCCGCCATCTTGGATCTCAGATTTATATTTTTTATTGACACAGTACTCAGAGATTTAGGAGTTATTTGGGGATATATTCAAACTTGAAATGGAAAACTATCTCTAAAGAATAACTTGACCTTTTCCAAAGAAGGTAGTTGGAGATCAGTAAGGTTCTGAAAAGAGGATATTAAAATACGCTCCATCAGAATCTCCAGTGAAGCTTTTAAAAAACAGAGATGATCAGGCCAGACTAAAATATATTTAACAAGAATTTCCAGGTCTCTGTTTGTTTGTTTTTTAAAGCTAGAGTTGATTCAGCTAAAACTGAAAAGCACAAGTGTAAATGTGGTCAGTGTGAGGCAATCTGAGGACTAGTGAAATAGTCATAGATTTTCAAAGTGAGTGGCTCCTGTGCTCAGAGATTTATGTCATTCTCTTGTAGGCAAAACTAATAAAATTAATTTTTACTTATCTCTTCTAGCAGAGGAGAAGAGAGGATGAATCATATGCATTTGAACATGATCAAGGTTAAATTCTATTTAGCTTTAGGACATGGTTCTATATTTATATTGAAGATCTAGTCTATATGTTTTATCTACAGTAAAATTCTTTATACATGCATGCTCTAGTCATTAAACTACTCTCCTCAGAAGTCTTCTGTGGCTCGCAATTACAATTGCAGCACTCTCCTTTACATACCATTCACTGTCCTCCATGACCTCACCCTGCTCTTACAGCCTTTATGCATTATTATTCACCCTTAAGGGACCTGTATGTCCACCAATCTACATCAGAGTGATCACAATTTTCAAAAAACACTGGACTTTTTGGGGGGTGTTTATCAATGTGCCTCAACTGATGTACCCTTCTCTTTTCCCTTCTTCAATGTCTTCCCATTAAATTCTGCCCTCTCCTTAAGGATTAAGCCAAAGAGCTCATTTTCCAACAAGCCATCGCTTGAACTAAAACTGTTTCTTCCCTGTGCTTTGTTAGTGGTTCATCTGCTCTTTACTTGTAACATCCATCATTTTCTGACTTACATCTTAGTGTTTTGTGTATGTGTCTTCAGTCCTTTGCTAGATCTTATCCCACTCAGCTTTATACCCCCAAGGAGTCCAGCACAGAATCTGACACCTAACTAGTGGTACACAGTAAAATAACTTGTAGAATTGAATTGTAGTTCTCATATTTTGAAATTTCATTCCAACAATATTATGAATACTTCATATAAAGTCTTTCTGGGAGAAGATGAAATTCTTTTCAACTTCTCTATCTTGCAGCAGAAAAAGAAGCAAGGTGTCTGGAACGACTGACCAAGCCACTGAGGTTGGCAAAGGAAAAGGCAACAGGAAAGAGACAACTTTTGTCAGAACTACAAATCACCTGACACCAAGTTTTCAAGCTTACAGAAAGGATAAACCAGTGGTAATAAAATCCTCAGAAAATCTCTTCCTCTTCACTGGGATTCCTGGTCACTGAGTGAATGAAATCAGGCAAAACCGAGCTCCAAACACAGAGGTTGGCACAAGGTTAGTGAGAAGTCAAATAAATGGATTGAAATTCATTTTATGGTACTAGATGAATGGATCATAAAGCAAAAAGAAACAAACATAAAGCCCCTCATAGGTGTCTAAATCAAGGCCTGTTTCAAGGAGTAGCCATATATAAGGGAAAACCAAGAGTCTGTGGTGTCACAAAGCCCACAAAAAAAAAAAAAAAGGTTACAAGAGTAAGTAGTGCTCAACTACTTACTTTAATATATCTTAATAGATATATTAAAACAAATAACATGAAAGTTGAGGCTAAGAAAGGGGCCATTAGATCTGACAACAGATCTCATTGGCTACTCTGACAAAGCCAGTTTGAGTACAATATTAGAAGCAGAAGCTAAATTGCAGGGGACTTTAAAGGAATAGAAATGAGCATTCTCATTAGAAAATCATGCCACAGGTTCATATCAAATTTATAACAATATCCTAAAGCATAACCTTATTGCCTTTCTTACAAAAAACCTTAAAGGCTTTCATTTCCACCTTGACCTGTGTGGCTCAGCTGGTTGTGGTTGTCCTGCAAAGTGAAAGGTCACCAGTTCAATTTCCAGTCAGGGCACATGTCTGGGTTGCAGGCACAGGCCCAGCTGGGGCATGTGTAAGAGACAATGAATCAATGTTTCTCTCCCTCTCCTTCTTCCTCTCTTCCCCTCTCTCTTGAGGATAAATAAATAAAATCTTTAAAATATATAAAGAGCTTTAATTTCTGACATTAAGGAGATACACATTCCCTCAAATACTGACCTGATGAAAATGATATTACTTTAAATTTTAAGTGAGCTGCAGAGTGTAGAATAAAATCCAAAGAGGTCAAAACAAAGTGAAAGTGTGAACTTTGAGAAATAAAGGAGTGCTAAGAACCACTTTCACCCTGAGAATATTTTCCAAACCTCAGGGAACTTTGTTAATGTTTTCATGACTTCAAGGAATGAGGAAATTAGTGACTAAGCCTAGATGGAAAGACTTAACATATGACCTCTTATTATATACAAAAAAATACCCCAAAATGTATTGGCCTAAAATAACAATGTATTACATTTTATGGATTTATTAGGTTCAACTGGGAAGTTCTCTCTTTGAAAGTCTCTTGGGTTGTAGCCAGAGAGAGGCTTTAGTCATGTGAAGTCTTAGCTGTTCACCCAGGAGGACTCACTCGCATTGCTGGCTATTGGTTGGAAGCTCTTTACATTATCCTCCAGTTATCTTGGTCTTCTCACAGAATGATGGTTGAGTTATAAGAGCAATGTTCCAAGAGACACAGGCAAAAGTCACAAGGCTTGCTATGACTTAACATTGGCAGGCCCAGAATGTAACCTCAGCTGTATCCTATTGACCCAACAAGTCATTAAGCCCAGCTAAGATTCAAGAGGATGGAAATTAGATTTCAATTTTTGATTTGATGAACACCATGCACATACATGTAAAGAAAGAATTAATGCTGACTCTTTTTGTAGAAGATCTGCTTTACCTCTGAATAAAGCAAAAATGCTACTAGCTCCACTTTCAGTCTAATGGTATTTGAGAAACAAATTTATCCTACAGAAGGAAACAGGAATGAATCTTGCATGTTTAGACCCCTCCCTTAGGTAAAGGGGCAAAAATATCTCTGCTGACAGTTGTAAAACATTTTTCCCTAATTTGAGGGTTATACAAAGATCCTGAGGTTCTACATGAGCCAGCACATTGGAGAGGCCCAGTCATCAGCCACTGTCCATACTAATCCTCTGACCAAGGCTGAAGACTCCTTTTATATCTGTCAGCCCTGGTATTTCCATCCCACACTTAGACATATTGAGGGACAAAAGAGCAGGGGAGAAGTTGAAAGTCCTTGGGCCTAGAATTCAGCCTCCTCAGCACATCATACAGTTAAACTATTTGAGACCTTTCCAACTCCCCAAGTAATTTAGCCACTGTTTCCAAGCTGTGTTTCTTTGATCTCTCTGTAGATTTTTATGCCAGTTCCATACTCTTTTTTAATTATTAGAGCTTTGAAATACATATTAAGTTTTCAACAAGTCCACTATTGTTATAGTTCTCCTTGTGGTTTTTAATAGCCTTTAGTAGCTGCCTCTATCTACTTAGGGATTAAATATCCTTGAAGAAAGGATATCTCATCATCATATTCCCTGAATTACCTTCCTTCTCACCTCCATTCTCCCCTGATAGGGTCTATACTTTCAAGCTCTTTTCCAAGAAGAAAAATGAATTCTCTATAGAAAGCCATCATCCTGTCTATCTCCCCCTCTTAACCTGTTTTTAGCCAGTTTTACATCATTTCTACTTCAGAATAAATTATAAATCAGCTTAATTAAATTTTAAAATGTAAAATTGGTCATTTAAAATAGTTGCAAAAATATATAATGGCATTTGCTTAAGTTCCCACTGAAAAAGCACAGTTCCAGTATCATAATTATACTAAAGTTTACACAACAATATTTTTTTCTCCCAGTTGGACAATTTATGTAATTGCTTGAAGAGATACCTAATCTCTCCACCCCAGGACATTCTTGGCTTTCATTTTGGTAAATAAAGAGTTCCATTTTGTTTTCTGCCTCATGGACAACATTCTTCACCAAAATAGAAAACAAGATGCTTCACTCTGGCTGGAAAAACAAAAAGTCTTGAAAAAAGAAATGTCATTAAGCTCTCTCTCTCTCTCTCTCTCTCTCTCTCTCTCTCTCTCTCTCTCTCTCTCACACACACACACACACACACACACACCCCACACACACATTATAAACTTAAAGACACTAATAACTCACAATCCTTGATTGCTCTTAGTTATTCACAGCTTTATCTGGACTATCTTACTTATCCTAGAGAGTTGTTGAGATTTCTAGTTGCCATTTGAAAATTCCTATGACTTCTTCCTCAAGTACATCGTCTTTCCACCATTCTCAGCTGCTACACCTGCTGCTTAGATATAATCCAAGAGATTCTATCTCTTTATTCTTTTTCAAAATCTTTCATGGAAGGTGGAGGTTGATTGTCAGTGGTCACAGCCAGTCCTTGCAGCAGACAGGATTTGGTAAATCCCTCCCATTTACCTGCCAACAGCAATCAAGGTTCCACTATAAGAGGAGGGTGTACTCAGCCCACAGAGAGGGTACACCTCGAGTATCCAGCTGGAGTCTACAAAACATTTACTACATTAGGTTATGCTACCAAGACAGGGATTCATAGCAGCTCTACCTAATACATATAAACAAACACAGGGAGGCTTCCAAAATGAGGAGACAAAGAAACATAGCCCAAATAAAAGAACAGATCAAAAGCCCAGAAAAAGAACTAACAAAATGGAGATGAGCAATCTACCAGATGCAGAGTTCCAAACATTTGTTATAAGGATGCTCAAGCAACTTAGTGAGTACCTCAACAGCATAAAACAGATCCAGTCAGTAATAAAGAATACAGAGAAAGGGAAGATGACAGATGGCAGAGGTGTGAAAGGAGGCTGTGCTTGCTTGCTCCCAAGACCTATCTACACTTTAGGCTAATTGTGGACAGAGCATCTCAGTTAACATTTGGATATTGAAAAGAGTTGATCCTTGGCACTGCTGGCAGCAGAGGATACTGTCTTGGAGTGACCTGTCTGGTGAGGATTGCAGAGGAGAAAGGGGAAAGATGCAAGTGCTGGCTGGCTTGGCTCCCCTGGCAGCGACTGGCAATGCTCAAAAATTTTTTAGTGACCCTAGGTTTCCTCTGAGAGGAGTCAGGGATGGGGAGTGATGCTGTGCCTGCTGAGAGCCAGAAGTGGAACAGATGGTGTCTGGCTCAGAGAGACAAGGAGCAGCGTATTTTTTATATTTTTGTGAGTGTGGTTTTTTTTCTTCTTCTTTTGATTGATTTTTGCAGACTAGGGAGTAAAGGCGAGGGTAAGGGCAAGATTCTTGAGGGACGCACATACAGGAGCCCACTTGCCCACTCCTCCCCAACCCTGCCCCAGGTTGCAAGCGCGGGAGTGCCCCAGTCTGCCTGGCATGCAACCAGCCTGTCCATGGCCTGCCCCTGAACTGCACGAGAAAGTGCACTTGCCCCTGACTGTGGCCAAAGGAGGGTAAAGTGAACTAGAGCTGCTTTGTAAAAGTTTTGGGCGCTGGCTCTGGAGAAAGAGCTGGGGGAGAAGCGGACTAGATCCCAGTGCAGAATCATCCCCAGTGCTACAGGAGAAATCTCTTAAGCAGACTACTCCCCTCCAAGTGGCATCAGCTGGAGGCTACAGCTGAACAACTGTATATAAGAAGGTCACACCACAAACACAGGAAATAAAAGCAGATCAATCTAAGAAGCAGAAACAAACAAGAAAAGCCACCTAAAATAGGGAATAGAGAAATAACACCCCAACAAAAGGAAAGGAGGAATTTCCAGAAGGAGGGATAGATGAAATAGAAGCAAGCAAACTATCAGACATAAAATTCAAAACAATGTTAATGAGGAACCTCAATTAACTCAACAAACTCAGAGAAGACTACAACAAACTCCAGGGAAACTACAAAGGACTCCAGAGAAATTACAAAGAACTCCAGGGAAGCTACAAGGAACTTACTGAGAACTACACCACCATAAAAAAGGACATAGAAACTATCAATAAGAACCAGGAAGAAATGAAGAACAGAATTTCTGAACTGAAGAACACAGTAGAAGGAATCAAAAGCAGGC
Organism: Furipterus horrens; assembly: GCF_987537825.1. NCBI lineage: Eukaryota > Metazoa > Chordata > Mammalia > Chiroptera > Furipteridae > Furipterus > Furipterus horrens. Next base: position 49,918,844 of record NW_028327182.1, read on the forward strand.
TAAATGAAGCAGAGGATTTGATCAGCGAGTTAGAGGACAATGTAGAATAAAATTCCCTGACAATGCAACAAAATGAAAAAATGTTTAAAAAGAATGAAGAGGGTTTAAGAGAGTCCAGGACAACATGAAAGGTAATAATATCCATATCATAGGGGTACCAGAAGGAGAAGAAGAGGAGCAAGGGATAGAAAACCTGAATGAAAAAGTAATGACAGAAAACTTCCTGAACATGAGGAGAGAAAAAGTCTCACAAGTACAAGAAGCACAAGAATCTCAATGAAGATGAACCCAAAAAGGTCCACTCCAAGGCAAATCATAATTAAAATGGCAAAATTAAAGACAAAGAGAGAATCCTAAAACAGCAAGAGAAAAACAGCAAATAACATACATGGGAGCTCCAATAAGGGTATCAGCTGATTTCTGAACAGAAACACAATAAGCCAGAAGGAAATGGCAAAAAATATTCCAAACAATGAAAAACAAGGGCCTACAACCAAGACTACTCTACCCAGCAAGGCTCTCTTTCAAAATGGAAGGTGAAATAAGGAGTTTCCCAGACAAAGGAAGACTAAAAAAATACATCTCCACCAAACCAACATTGCAAGAAATGTTAAAGGGAAGCTTTAAGAAAAACAAGAAAAAGAGAGGGAGAGGAACACAGGTACAAAGGGAAATGAATAAATACCTGTCAATAATAACCTTAAATGTAAATGGGTTAACTACTTCAATCAAAAGACATAGGGTAGTGGAATGGATACAAAACATGACCCACATATAAGCTGTCTACAAAAGACCCACCCCAAAACAAAAGATCTACATAGACTGAAAGTGAAGGGATGGAAAAAGTATTCCAAGCAAATGGACATGAAAAAAAATCTGGGGTAGCAATATTTATATCAGACAAAACAGATTTCATAGCAAAGGCAATAAAAAGAGACAAGGAAGGACATTTCATGATACTTAATAGAACAATTTGTTAAGAATATATAATCCTGGGAAACATGTATGCACCCAGCATAGGAGCACCCAAATATATAAGGAAAATCTTGGAAGACTACAAGAAGGATATCGACAGCAACATATTCACACTAGGGGACTTTTGCACCCCATTGTCAACAATGAGCAGATCTTCAAAACAAAGAAGCACCAAGGATATTGAGGCATTGAACAACACTCTAGATCAAATGGACTTACATGGGATATTGATATGTGTGGTATAAAGGGCTGTAGTCACTGAGAGGACCCTGGACCTGAGATAAAGACCTATAAGACTTAACCAGATGGCAGAATGTGCCCCACATACCATGCTGCCAGTCCCACACTCCAGGGGGATTTTAGAAGTAGAATGGGAATGCAATGTACTCTTTGAAACTGATGAAGCCTACTTACTCTGTATAGCCCCAAATTCTTATCAGTAGGATTTGAAAACTAAATGTTTAAGTAAAAAGAGGCTTCTGAAGTTCTATGATATGCCTCGGTGCCTCACAGTCTTGCTACCTATCTCCCTATGTTGATTTATGCCTTCCCTTTATTCTTACTTCCCACCATTTGGTGGAGGTCTGCATGCTTACCCCATGCATTTATGCATGTAGCAAACTCAATAAAAACCCTGAGTGAGAAAGGAGTGATGGGTGATCTCCTATGAGAGACATTCACCCTTCTCTCTCCTCAGATAATTTGTTTCTGAGTCAGTTCTTTCATCTGCACCAAGGAAGCTGCAGGATGGGGAACTTTGCAGACTTAGTTGATATATATAGAATTTTTACCCAAAAGAAGCAAATTATAAATTCTTTTCAAGTGCATGTGGACACTTGCACATGGTAGGACACAAAACAAGCCTCAACAAATTCAAGAAAACTGAAATTATATCAAGCATCTTCTCAGATCACAGTGCCTTGAAACTGGAAATGAACCTGAAGGAAAAAAACTCAAAGACATTCAAACTCATGGAAAATGAAAAACATGCTATTAAATAATGAATGGGTTAACAATAACATCAAGGAAGAAATTAAGAAGTTTCTGGAAACTAATGATAATGAACACACAACAACCCAAAACCTATGAGACACAGCAAAAGCAGTCCTGAAAGGAATGTTCATAGCAATACAATCCTACCTAAAAAGGATAGAAGAATCTCAGATAAAAAGGTTAACTCTACAGTTACAAGAACTAGAACAACAACAAACAAAGCCCAAAGCGATTAGAAGGAAGGAATTCATCAAGATCAGAGCAGAATTAAATGACATTTAATAGAGACCAAACAGGGAGAGGAAGATGGCGGAGGAGCGAGGAGAGGCTGCACTCTCAGGCTCCCGAGACCCATCTGCACTTTGGGCTAATTACAGACAGAACATCTCAGTGAGCAGCTGGACACTAGCAGGAGTCGAGCCAAGGCACTGCTGGATTAGAGAAAACCATCTGGGAACAACCTGTTTAGTGAGGATAGCGGAGAAAAAGGGGATGAAACGGGATTCCTGACTGGGACGGCTGCCTGAGCTGCAGCTGGAAGTACACAAAGGCTCTTTGGTGACCACAGGCTACCCCGGAGAGGAGTCGGGAGGAGAGCGGATCTCTGCCCGCTGGCAGAGACAGGACTCGACCAAGTGGCATTGGCGCTGAAGGACAGGAGACAGCATGCTGCCAGGCAAGTGAGAACATAATTCTCCTTTATATTTTTCTCTAGTGGACGGTGGAGAGGGGAGGAAAGTTTGGGGGTGGTAGGCCGTTCTTGAGGACCGCAGGCACAGTGGTGCGCTCATCCACTCCCCAACCCTTCCCTTGGGTCACGGGGGTGCGCATAGGGAAGTGCTCTCACTCACTGGCCCAGGTGCTCAGGGCCATGAGTCCAGGCATCCCTTGGACACTCCCCAACGGACATAAGATCAGTGCCCCAATGGGCACAGGGAGGGCCCACTGAACACGCAGAGGACCGTGTGCAGATACCCCTAGACAGCTCCCGTGGGCGCCAGGCCCCAGGCCAGAAAGCAGACCACTAGCACAGGCTTTGTTCGTGCCTGCCCAGATGGGTGAGGGAAGGCAGTGTGGCGCCAGAACAGCGGGCGGCTGCCGTGCGGGAACAGCGGGCAGCAGCGACTCACAGACACTCACTTCCACTGAGCACAAGTGTCCATGGCCCCACCCTAAGAGGCGAGAGACCAACTCCCAGAGCTCGGCTCAGTGGGACTAAGGGCACGGGCACGCGAGCGCGAAAACACCTCAGCCGGGGGACAATAGGCGCCAATCGCGGGGCAAGCTCTCGGGCTGCCTGTACATGCAGGAGCGCCCACGCAAGGACACCTCAGCTGGCTCCAGCAGACTGCAAGGGAGCGAGCCATGCCGGCAACCGAGGGCACACACCATTGTTGCAAGAAACAAGAACCTCTGAACCGCCATACTAGACCAGCTGTGGACGCAGAAAAAGAAGACGACACACCAAGGCTGAACTGAATAAAAACGTCCTTGTTTTTTTCCCCACTTTTTTTCTTTCCTCTTTCTTTCTTTATTCTTTCTTCTTTCTTTTCTTTCTTCCTTTCTTTCTTCTTTTTTCTGGTGTTTTTTCCGGGTTTTTTTTTCTTCTTTTTTTCTTTCTTTCTTCTTTCTTTTCTCTCTTTCTTTATATCTTCTTTTCTTTCTTCTTTTTTCTTGTTGTTGTTTTTTTCCCCTTCCAAAAAGAAAAACAAACTATATCTCTAATGTGTTGCATATAACCTCTCCTTCTCACACTTTCTCTTTAATCATTGTTTATTTGTTTGTGTGTCTAGTTTTGCCACTCTATCACTCTAAATAATAGAATATAATTACTATATAAACCCAATACAATACAATCCCACTTTTTTACTATATTATGCATTTTTCCATCCTTTTCTTCTATTTTTATTAACATATAATGTAAATATTACCTACTGGCTTGCATAGTCTCAACTATTATTAATCTATCACACCCTGTATCAAAAATTATATTTTTCCTCCCTAAAAACAACTCTTATCTATTCTTCTTATAGTATAAAACTCTAATTTCTTTACATTTATATTAATATGGGCTCGTTGGCTTACCATAGCGGGATAGAGGGTGGGGGATATTTTTTGAAGGTGTGGGTCTCCTGCCTGGGCTGTGTGTTTATGTTTTTAACAGCATCTCCACAAAAGAACTCAAGACAGAGTGGATAGAGTGACTTTCAATCAACTAGCCAGAAGGAAGATCCTACCAAAGAACATCTGAAATATAACCAGACAGTATAAACAAACGACATAAAGGGTAACTCAAGAACATCAGGCTCAGGATAGCAAAGAGACTGCACGACTGAAACCTCCAGATCTCCCATAAAGAATCTCAGACCACAAAGGAGGGAAGTCAAAGCAGACCATCCTCCCCCAAAAACAAATAAATAAATAAATAAAAACAAGAAGAATCCAACATGGTAAGACGCAAAAATAACCCCTCAATGAAAAGAAAAGAGGAAACCTCAGAAATAGAGATAGATGAAATAGACATAGCCCAAATGTCAGACATGGAATTCAAAACAATGGTCATGAAGAAGCTCAATATACTCGACATCTTTAAAAACAACAATGACAACCTCCAAGGAAGTTACCAAAAGCTCCAAGAAAATTACAGGGAACTTGCAGAGAACTACACCAGCATTAAAAAAGACATAGAAACTGTTAACAAGAACCAAAAAGAATTGAAGAATTCAATCTCTGAACTGAAAAACACAGTAGAATCAGCCAAAAGCAGACTAAACGAAGCAGAGGATCAAATTAGTGAGTTAGAAGATAATGTAGAGAAAAACTCCCAGACAATACAGCAAAATGAAAAAAGATTGAAAAAAAATGAACAAGATGTAAGGGAATTACAGGATAGCATGGGAAGAAATAATATCAGGATCATCAGAATTAGAGAGGGAGAAGAAAAGGAGCATGGAATTGAAAAACTGATAGGAGAAATAGTGACAGAAAATTTTCCGAACCTGATGAGAGAAAAAGTTATACAAGTTAAGGAAGCACAAAGAGTTCTAATGAAGAGGAACCCCCAGAAACCCACTCCAAGGCACATCATAACTAAAATGGCAACATTTCAAGACAAAGAGAGAATTCTAAAAGCAGCAAGAGAAAAACAGCAAATAACATACAAGGGAGCTCCGATAAGCAATCAACTGATTTCTCAACAGAAACATTACAAGCCAGAAGGGAATGGTCAAAAATATTTCAAGCAATGAAAAACAAAGGCCTACAACCAAGAATACTCTACCCAGCAAGGCTCTCATTCAAATGAAAGGCGAAATAAGGAGTTTCTCAGACAAAGGAAGACTAAAAGAATACATCTCCACCAAACCAGCATTGCAAGAGATGCTAAAGGGAGTGTTCTGAGAAAAAAGAAGAAAAAAATAAAAAAAGAGAGGAGAGGAACAGAGGTACAAAGGGAAATGAATAAATACACGTCAATAATAACCTTAAATGTAAATGGATTAAATGCTCCAATTAAAAGACATAGGGTAACAGAATGGATAAGAAAACAGGACCCACATATTTGCTGTCTACAAGAAACACACCTCAAAACAGAAGATGTACACAGACTGAAAGTAAAGGGATATAAAAAAAATATTCCAAGCAAACGAACTGCAAAAAAAAGTTGGGGTAGCAGTCCTCATATCAGACAAAACGGATTTCAAAGCAAGGGCAATAAAAAGAGAAAAAGAAGGACATTTCATAATACTTAAAGGAACAATCCATCAAGAAATATGACATTGATAAACATATATGCACCAAATATAGGAGCACCCAAATACATAAAGCAAATACTAGAAGACCAAAAGAAGGATATCAACAACAACACACTCATAGTAGGGGACTTCAACACTCCATTATCAACAATAGACAGATCATCCAAGCAAAGAAACAGCAAGAATATACAGGCATTGAACAACACACTAAACCACATGGACCTAACTGATATATATAGAACTTTCCACCCCAAAGAAGCAAAATATACATTCTTTTCAAATGCACATGGGACATTTTCAAAGATAGACCAAATGATAGGACACAAAGCAAGCCTCAACAAATTCAAGAAAATTGAAGTCATATCAAGCATCTTTTCAGATCACAATGCCTTGAAACTAGAAATCAATCTCCAAGAAAAAAATCTAAGACACCCAAATTCATGGAGATTGAATAACATGCTATTAAATAATGAATGGGTTAACAATGACATCAAAGAAGAAATCAAGAAATTTCTAGAAACTAATGATAATGAGCACACAACAGCCCAAAACCTGTGGCACACAGCAAAAGCAGTCCTGAGAGGGAAGTTCATAGCAATACAGGCATATCTGAAAAGGATAAAAGAAGCTCAAATAAAAAACCTAACCATAAAGCTACAAGAACTAGAATAACAACAACAAACAAAGCCTAGGGCAAGAAGAAGGAACGAAATCATCAAGATCAGAGCAGAACTAAATGACATAAGACTAAACAAACAATCCATAAATCAACATAACTAGGAGCTGGTTCTTCGAAAAAATAAACAAAATCGACAAGCCTCTAGCCAGTCTAATCAAGAAAAAAACAGAGAAGACCCAAATAAACAAAATCAGAAATGAAAGAGGAGAAATCACGACTGATACCACAGATATACAAATGATAGTTAGAAATTACTACAGACGACTGTATGGCAAGAAATTTGACAATCTAGAACAAATGGACAAATTTCTAGAAACATAGAACCTTCCAAAACCGAATCAAGAAGAAGTGTAAAGTCTCAACAGACCAATAACAAAGAAGGAAATTGAAACAGTAATCCAAAATCTCCCTGCACACAAAAGCCCTGGACCGGATGGCTTCACAGGCAAATTCTAGAAAACATTCAGGGAAGAACTAACTCCTATCCTCCTCATACTGTTCCAAAAAATCCAAGAAGAGGGGAAAATCCCAAACTCTTTCTATGAAGCCAGTATTATCCTAATCCCAAAACCAGGTCAAGACACAACAAAGAAAGAAAACTACAGGCCAATATCACTGATGAACATAGATGCTAAAATCCTCAATAAAATATTGGCAAACAGGATCCAGCAATACATCAAAAAGATTATACATCATGATCAAGTGGGCTTCATTCCAGGGATGCAAGGATGGTTTACTATTAGCAAATCAATAAATATGATACATCACCTAAACAAAATGAGAGACAAAAATCACATGATCATTTCAGTAGATGCAGAAAAAGCATTTGATAAAGTACAACACCCATTTATGATGAAAACACTCAGCAAAATGGGAATAGAGGGAGCATACCTTAACATAATTAAGGCTATATATGAGAAGCCTGAAGCCAACATCATACTCAATGGACAAAAACTGAAAGCATTCCCCCTGAATTCAGGAAGTAGACAGGGTTGTCCACTCTCTCCACTCCTATTCAACATAGTGTTGGAAGTTCTAGCCACAGCAATCAGACAAGAAAAAGAAATAAAAGGCATCCAAATTGGGAAAGAGGAATTAAAACTATCATTATATGCAGATGATATGATAGTATACCTAGAAAATCCTATAAACTCCACTAAAAGTCTACCCAATATAATAACTGAATTTGGCAAAATAGCAGGGTACAAATAAATATACAGAAATCTAAGGCATTTCTGTACACCAACAATAAAATAGCAGAGACAGAGACAAAAAAGAAAATACCATTTACTATAGCAACAAGAAAAATAAAGTACCTAGGAGTAAACTTAACCAAAGAGATCTGTACTCTGAAAATAACATAACATTGAAGAAAGAAATTAAGGAAGACACAAATAAATGGAAGCAAATACCATGTTCTTGGATGGGAAGAATCAACATCATCAAAATGGCCATACTACCCAAAGCAATGTACAGATTCAATGCAATCCTTATTAAAATACCAATGACATATTTCACAGACCTAGAACAAATACTGCATAAATTCATATGGAACCAAAAGAGGCCCCGAATAGCAAAAGTAATCTTGAGACAGAAGAACACAGCAAGAGGAATCACAACGCCAGATATCAAACAATACTACAAAGCCACTGTGATCAAAACAGTCTGGTACTGGCATAAGAACAGACATATAGATCAGGGGAACAGAATAGAGAGTCCAGAAATAAACCTAGTCCTCTATGGTCAACTAATATTTAATAAAGGAGGAAGGAACATAAAATGAAGTGCGAAGAGCCTCTTTAACAAATGGTGCTGGGAGAACTGGATAAGGACTTGTAAAGAAATGAAACTAGACCACCAACTTACACCACACATGAGAATAAACTCAAGATGGATCAAAGACTTAAATGTAAGCCGTGACACCATAAAAGTCCTAGAGGAAAACATAGCCAAGAAAATATCAGATATCTCACATAACAATTTCTTCACAGATACATCTCCTAAAGCAAGAGAAATAAAGGAAAAAATAAATAAGTGGGATTACATCAAACTAAAGAGTTTCTGCTCAGCAAAAGAAAACATCAGCAAGATGAAACGGAAACCAACCATATGGGAAAACGTATTTGCCAATGACATCACAGACAGGGGACTGATTTCCAAAATATATAAAGAGCTTATATGACTCAACATCAAGAAAACAAACAACCCAATTAAAAAATGGGCAAAGGACCTGAACAAACACTTCTCCGAGGAGGATACAGAGAAGGTCCATAGACACATGAAAAAATGCTCAACATCATTAGCCATCAGGGAGATGCAAATAAAAACCACAATGAGATACCATTTTACAGCAGTCAGAATGGCATCATCAACAAATGAACAAACAACAAGTGCTGGCGAGGATGTGGAGAAACGGGAACCCTACTGCACTGTTGGTGGGAATGCAGACTGGTGCAGCCACTATGGAAAACAGTATGGAATTACCTCAAAAGATTAAAAATGGAACTGCCTTTTGAACCAGAAATTCCATTGGTAGGATTATATTTGAAAAATCCTGAAACACCAATTCAAAAGAACCTATACACCCAATGTTCATAGCAGCACTGTTTACAATAGCTAAGTGCTGGAAACAACCTAAGTGCCCATCTGTAGATGAGTGGATCAAAAAACTGTGGTACATTTACACAATGGAATACTATGTAGCAGAAAGAAAGAAGGAACTCCTGCCACTTGCAACAACATGGATGGAACTAGAGAGAATTCGTCGGCAGCCGTCCGTCTCGAGAGACGATGGTGTAGCTTCTTAAGAGTCTATCTGCACCACCGAGAATGGCTGTGCAGTCCGACTCGGGAGTGACACGGTATCTGTCTCCTCCCGTGTTGAATCGACATCTTGCGATGACGCTGGAGTGTCCTCTCCAGTGAAGCTGAAGCTACAGAGCCTGGGCAGGGTGATATGGAGGGTCTGCTGTTGCCCATGCAGCAGACCCCCCCTGTCTTCGCAGCTGAAGGATCCAAGGGAAAGACGGAGTCAATACAGCTTGGCTTCAGGTGCGCCGCAGGAGTTGCCGGTGTTGACTACAATGTCAAACCGCCTTAGGGACTCCGGCTCCGGATTTTCTGTCGGGGTTTACTCCCTTAGCCTTTCCCCTGAAGAGGTATGCCGCAAGGCAGCGGAGGTTTTTTGGAGTCAGAGTTTTCCTTCTCTGATGTGCCCTGACTGGAAGATCGAACCAGCGACACTTAGCTCGCAGGCCGACGCTCAATCCACTGAGCTAAACCAGCCAGGGCCTTAGAGAGAATTATGCTTAGTGAAATAAGCCAGGCAAAGAAAGAAAAATACCATATGATATCACCTAATACAGGAAACTAAAGAACAACACAAAGGAACTAAATAGAACAAAGAACAGAGTAGCAGTCAGTAGGGGGGAGGGGAGAGGAAGAGAAGGGGGATAAGTAAGGGAAGGGTTTAGTCAAAGAACCTATATAAATGACTCATGGACATGGACAATGGGGAGGGATATGATGGCGGGAGAGGGAGTGGGCTGGGTGGGGAAGAGAAATTGGGGGAAAAGTGGACAACTGTAATTGAAAAACCAAAAGTAAAAAAAAACTAAAAAGAAAATAGAGACCAAACAAACAATTTAAAAGATCAATAAAACCAGGAGCTGGTTATTTTAAAGAATAAAAAAATCGAGAAGCCTTTAGCCAGACTCATTAAGAAAAAAATAAAGATCCAAAAAGATAAAATCAGAAACAAAAGAGGAGAAATAACAACCAATACCATAGATATACAACTGTATCACAAGTAACTGGACAATGTACATGAAATGAACTAATTTCTGGAAATATATACTCTTCCAAAACAGAATCAAGAAGAAGCAGAAAGCCTGAATAGACTGATAACAACTAATGAAATTGAAGCCGTAATCAAAAAACTCAGCACACTAAAGCCCTGGACTGAATGACTTCACAGGCTAATTTTTTTTTTAAAATTAGGGAATAACTAATGCCTGTTCTTCTCAAACTATTCCAAAAAATCCAAGAAGAGGGAAGACTCCCAGACTCTTTCTATGAAGCCAGTAGGGGAAGGGTCTAGTCAAGGAACTTGTATAAATGACCCATGGACATGGACAACGGGGTAGGGATTGACTGTGGGAGAAGGGGTGGTCTGACTGGGGGGCAGGGAAGCAATGTGGGAAAAAGTGGGACAACTATAATAGAAAAACAAGAAATAAATTTTAAAAAAGAAATGAAGGATACACCAATAGAAATAAAGAACAATTTACAGGGAATGAACAGTAGAGTGGATGAAGCTGAGAATCTAATCAATGATATGAAACATAAGGAAACAAAAAACAACCAATCAGAACCATAAGAAGAAAAAAGAATTAAAAAAATGAGATAGTGCAAGTGGCCTCTGGGACAACTTCAAGTTTACCAACATTCATGTCATAGGGGTGCCAAGGGGAGAAGAGAAAGAGCAAGAATTTGGAAGTCTGCTTGAAAAAATAATGAAAGAACACTTTCCTAATTTGGTGGAGGAAATAGACATGCAAGTCCAGGAAGCACAGAGAGTCCCAAATAAGATGGATCCAAAGATGTGCACTCCAAGACACATCATAATTAAAATACCAAATGTTAAAGATAAAGAGAGAATCTTAAAAGCAGCTAGAGAAGAGCAGTTAGTTACCTACAGGGGAGTTCCCATAAGACTCTCGACTGATTTTTCAAAAAACATTTTGCAGGCTAGAAGGAACTTGCAAGAAATATTCAAAGTCATGAAAAGTGGGGACCTACAACCAAAATTGATCTACCCAGGAAAACTATCATTTAGAATAGAAGGGCACATAAAGAGCTTTCCAGACAAGAAAAAGCTAAAGGAGTTCATAATCTCCAAACCATTATAATATGAAATGTTAATGGGACTTATTTAAGCTGAAGAAGAAGATCAAAACTATGAACAATAAAATGGCAATAAACACATACCTATCAACAATTAAATCTGAAAAACAAACTAAGCAAACAAGAACAAAGACAGAATCATGGATACGGAGAGCATTTTTATGGTTGCCAGATGCGAGGGAGGTGTGGGGGAATGGGTGAAGAGATGAAGAAATTAAGAAGTATAAATTGGTATTTAAAGACTAGCCATGGGAATGTAAAGTACGGCATAGGAAATAAAATAGCCAAAGAACTTATATGCATGACCCATGGACATGAATAAAGGGGTGGGGAGCACATGAGGAAGTGGTAGGTGTTAGTTGTGGGGGGCAAAGGGGGAAAATTGGGACAACTCTAATAGCATAATCCATAAAATATAATTTTAAAATTAGAGTTGTGCTGAAGACCATTAGTGGAGCAGTATCATGGAGAAACAAAGGAAAAGTACCCTTCCCAATGTCTCAACCTTTTGGGAAGAGCCCAGAATTCCTTCACGCCATCTGTGGAGGTGCTAGTAGCACAAAAGGGAGCCTTCATTCCATTACAGTGGTTCCACCTTCTCTTCAGTTATGTTTAACTGGAAACCAAAATTCATATTCCCAAATGTTGACTTTGAGATTGCGCCAAGGTGTAACATTTGGTGTGATGTGTTGACCACACAACATTTGCCAGTCTACCAGATCCACCATGGCTGAGCTTAGAGCTTACTAACAGCATCATCACCAAGTTTCTCAAAGATTCCCACTGAGGCACAGGACAGCACTGATACATCTGTTTCAGGCCACAAGAGGGAAGAAAAACTTTCTTAGAGCCTCTCTTTGCAAAGCAATATTATTTTTGGAATGAAGTAGCCAGCACCCTGCTGGACACAGAAGATGAGTCAGGACTCCAATGAGCTAACTCTTTGGTTACTCCCTGAAACAATCCAATCATGAGAGTGTTTTCCCAGTACTTAGTACACACCTGAGACCTCTGGTCCTTTGTACCTACTGCTTACTCTGCCTGAAATGCCTTTTTCTGATGCCCCTCCTTCATTGTACCTGTCTAATTCCAGTCACTGTAGGGATTACCTTGGCCACCTCCTTTAGGAGGTCTACCCTCACTGCCCCAAAGTTACACCATAAGCTGCTTATATCTATGCCCCCCTAGCACCATGTACTTACCTCATAATACCATTTATGAAGCTATATTGCAATTTCTTATTTACTTTTCTCCCACTAAACTATAAGATCCATGTCTGTGTCTGGATCATGGCTGACTAATAACCAGTACTTAATAGAGTGCACATTCTGGGCCTTGACAAATATTTGCAGGAGGAGTTGATGTTGGAACCCAGCAGGTGTAGATAAATGAAGGCATCATTCAAGAATGAAGTGGTCAAGAACACAGTTACTAATGTTAGGCAGGCCTGGGTTAGAATTCCAGTCCTACCACATATTAGCTAAGTGATGTTAGATCTACCTAAATCCTAATTCCTTCATTTATAAAATAATAACCACAACAATCACAATGAATGATAATTATTAGTTTTGTTTTTATTACTGTACATATTTCCGATTGAAATAAGGATTACATTAGATAGTCTTAATGCTTACAACAGAGCTTGGCACATTCTAAAGACTTGACAAATATTAGCAATACACCCTCCCTTCCCCCAATGCTGGACTAGTACCTCCCCTGCTCAAGTGAGTTTTGAAAAAAAAAGTCGTTAATATGTTTTAAAAATCCTGAAATTCATACTAGAACAAGATAAATGGAATTGTTTTTCAAAGACAGCCTCCAATTGGCCAGGAGCACTTAGTCATCTCTTACAAAGATGAGTTAATATCTATCATGTTCTCATCTGAAATGATTCATTGAGACAGTGTCTCATTTCCAAGGGTGCACTTGAAGTGTTTATCAAGAGCCATTTTTTACTGAAGAAACACACTATGAGGTGGCAACCAAGCTGGGGTACCTCAGAGAGAAGAGCAACCTGACTCTTGAAAGCCGGGCCACTTGCAGAGGCCATGCTACTCAGAGGCAAATATCAGACTCATTCAGGGAATGTTAGCTCAGAAAATGAAAAGGGCTTATATGGGAAGCTGGGGTGCTTGGTCGTGGCAAATGTAGCTCAGCCCCAGATTTGGAAAACCACTGGGAGCATGGAGGCATGCAGGACCCACTCCACACACCAGTTTCCCTGTGGGGAACCAGGCCTGCATTTCTATAATAGCTTAAAAGCTTGCTTTCAACTAGAGGACCCCCTCATCCTGGGCTGAGAGCAACAAATGTTTAGCATGTAACCTTGAAGCAATTTCTTAGGATTCTGGGCTGATTTTCAAGGACAGGATGTGGCTAGACCAGTTATCTTTATCATCCATGCATGTGTAACATTCTTTTCTCTGTTATATAAAAGTAATAATCATATAAGGCAGTAATTGGCACAATGATTCATAACTTTCTTGGATGTAATCTACCTAAAGAGTTAATAAAAGCCCGTTGAGGCAGGGGCAAACTGCGCTTTCTCCTCTAGAAAGTGGCCAGTTTTGTCCCCTCTTCTCCACAGGATTCTTACAGTCCATGTGCATTTATTCATTTCATCCACAATGCTGTGGACCCTGCTTGTCAGAGATCCATGACAGGCTTATTTCAATAGCATGTAAAATATAACATCTCTGGGCCCAGAGTAGTACAACAGATACAGTAAGGCTGAGTGTCATCTCCCCAGAAATAAAAAATTGAGGTGATTGACACATGATGACACGAGAGTTTATAACTATTTTAGACACATGTTACAAATTTGATTTCAAGGTAATTAAGTACTATTTCAAGCAACCTCAGCAAGTTGGGTGTCGTCCCTGCTTTAAAACCTAAAATGACCCCATTTATCAACCAGCAGTAGCGGGTGGAGATGGGAGACTGGCGGCAGGACCTTCACAGTCATCGTTTGAGAGAGCACACCCAATATGCCTACTCTTTTCTTACTACAACTGCAGAAAAATAAACTTGATGGACTCTATCTAGTGGCTATATGCAGAAGATAAAAGTAAAAAAGCACTGAAAGAATATGGATTTTTAAAAGATACCAGGAACATGGACATAATGTTAACAGTAATAATAATTAACATTTATTAAGTCCTTTGTATACACAATGCTAATTGCCTTACATGCTTTATCTCATTTAGTCCTTACAGATTCACAAAGAGGTGGCAATTATTAATATTCTTACTTGACAAATAAGTAACTGAGGCTCAGAAAGCTTAAATAATTTCCCTCAAGACACAGAGCTAGAATCAGAGACAGGATTCAAATCTCAGTACCCTGACTCCAAAGCGTACAGGAAGCCTGCGGTGGTTGGCAGGACTCCTAAATTCTCTGCAGTATTATTTTCCTGTCTCCTCTCTTCCCAGGTGTGCCCAGACCTCTTGGTGAAGTAAGTTGCCTACAGAGAGCAGCCTCCTGGGCTGGCTGGACATTCCAGGAACTGGAGTATCACCTGAGGTTAAAATGACTGAGGAAGAGATCAAAGGATAAACAGTTACGTCAAACAGGTGTCGTTACTGGGCCTTCAGTGTCTGGGTACAAAACAAGACAATTCACTATTCCACAGTGGAAGCCTCCAAATTTAACCCAAACAGGCTTCAAGTTGTAGTTGCTGATACATAGTACTACTTGCTTGGAAATCCTTGGGAATCTCTCTTTTACACCTTCCTTCTTTCAAGGGCAGAGCCGTGAGCTCACCCTCTCTCATAGGTCCAGGCTTTGAACATGCCCTCTTGGCCATTTGTCATCAGCTCAGATCTTGCTTCCTCCACAGAACCTCAGGGCCACCACCAATATTCCACATGCTCTCTTCTCTGCTCCAAGGGGATTCTGCAGCAACTGGCACACTGGACCACTTTTCTGACTGCATTTACCCATTTGCCTGCCCCCCAATCTAGACTATCAGCTCCCTGAGGGCCCAGACCTGCCCTGTTCATCCTCAGCTGCCCAGTCCAGCCCAGTGCCTGGCACAAAAAGAGACAACATTCAGAATGTTTACCAAACGAATGAATTCTTAAATACTTGTTCACTCTCAGTTTAGATATTGAAAAATTATCAGTCATAAAACTGGTTCACATTTTAAAGAAGGAGCTTTTAAATCCCAGTTCTGTGCTCCAGTTCGCAGCTGCATTCCAAGACACTGAGGCTATTACAAGGAATCTGGAACATCACTTCTGGGACTTCTCAAGAGCCTGTGGGTACTTGACTAGAGGTCCCATTTGTATCAAGGAATCAGGGAGCAGTCCCTCTGGCCCCATCTCCCTGTGGTTCTCAATAATAACTAGGGGTTCTTCCAGAAAGGAACCCAGCAATCAACTGGTTAGTTTTGTTTACAACTAACTTTCAGGCTGTTCATCTTTCTTCAGCCATGTGGCACTGCAGGGCTATAGTTTGCACCCACTGTCCTAAATCCCTTGCAGATAGATATGTGCATTTTTAAACTACAGAGATGTAGCATTTTAGGATCAACACCAATTTGTTACTGAACTCAAGGGGTTCACCACTTGGGGTGTTCAATTCAAGAACAAGACATGCTTGCCATCCTGTAGTTTTCCTTACTTGCAGCCATGTAAAGGAGATAGTAATTCACATCCAAAACTCCCTCTCCCTGGAGGGAAGCTTAGCCATTGCTTATATGTATACACTATTTGGTTAATTGCATGTCAGTTGGCTACACTTGGGTTCCTGTCACGTTCATCCTGTTTACAGCTGTGTCTGCAAAATACTGTTCTACACTTTAACATTTAGCAAGAATTGCATTTAGTAAGAACCACCCAGACCTTAAGTCCCTCCTCCTATCTACCAAATGTAGTGCTGTCTGTGGGCACAAAACCACTACCATGATCTTGCCATCTGGAAAAAAATACCTTTCAAAATCAGCCTCTCCTTAGTTTTGAAGCAAGTTTCTAGCATGCCTCCTATAAAGGTAAAATTAAATGCACATTTCCCAGTTCTATCTTGACAAAGATTTAAAAAATATATTGTGAATATTTTACTGCTTATAGTAAAATATAGAGAGAGTAATATAACAAACATCTGTTCTCTGCCTCCCAGCTCTGTTAGATGTTAACATTTTGTTATATTGTTCTCTAATTACTTTTTAAGAAGCAAATTACATATAAGGTTGAAGATTCCTGGAGAAGGGCAGATTAGGGGCCTCCACATTCACATTTCTTTTTCTCTCTCCACTCTCTTAAGTTTTGATGTTTATCATCCCCAATATTTTTAAAGATTGACTACATATGTATGAATCTATAAGAATAGATTTAGCCTTGATTTGAACTATTTTAACAGTATGGAAATGACATACTACTGCACCAATCCTTCTGTAAACTGCACTCTTTACTCAATAATATTAGTTTTGAGATTTTAAAATATTGATACAAATAGAACTAGTTCTCTCACTCTATTGAATTGTGGAACTAGATGCTTTCTTTATCTACTCTGTGATTGGTACATTTTTAGTTATTCTTCACTGTTTTACTGTAAAAACAACACTGCAGTGAAATGTCTTGTGCAAATCTACCTGTGCAATTTCATAAAATTACTCAAAAGTAGAATTGATGGGCTATAAGATTAGATATCTTTAACTTTATTAGATATTGCCAAATTGTTCTCTAAAGTGGTTGTATTAATTTATATGGCCAATAACAATGACAAAGTTTCCAATTTTTAATATCCTTGCCCCCTCTTATAATGGCAGCAATTTTAAGTTTACAGAAGAGTTGTAAAAATGGTACAATGAACACATGCACATACTTCATCTTAATTCAATAGTTATTATTATACTACATTTGCTTTCCCTTTCTCTTGCTTCAAAATTTCTCGTCCTTTTTGTTTTCCATATTTCAATATATATCCAATAATATTATCCAATAATATAAATAATTAAATATATAGACATATACATTCTCCTACATAACATAATGTAATCATTACACTTTGGAAATTAAACATTGATACAATTCTATCACAGAGTTCAAATTCAGATTTACCCATTGACCTAAGAATGCTCTTTATCATTTTTTTTACCACAGTCCAGAATCTAATCAGGACTGAATGTTGCATTTTATTGTCATGTATATTTAGTCTCCTTTTAAAAATATCCATGACATTTATATTTTTATTCTTCAACTCTTGATAATATCAGACTTTTTAATCTTTGCAAAATTGGTGGGGGTGAAATAATATCTCTTGTTTTTCCTTGATTACTAGTGAAGCTGAGAAAATTTTTATATGCATATTGACAGTTCAAATATTCTCATTATTTATTTGCTCTTTAAAATCCTTTGCCTATTTCAGTACTGTGTCATTTACAAGTTTTCATAGATTTATAAATCTTCTAGATATATTTTGGACACTAAGTAATTTTTAGTTTAAGGCAATGTTAACTGCGATGCTTGGCTCTGTTGTCAAATAGAGGTTTTTAATTTTAATATTCAAATATATTAACCTTTCCCTTAATGATCTGCTACTTTGTTAAAAAATTTTCTCTACCCCAACGTCATAAGACATTGTTAGAATGTTAAAGGTATTTTAGAACTATTCACACTTAAAATCTATATTTCTGTTAGTGTATGATAGTGATCTAATCTCCACTTTTGTGTGTAATGTACTAGTGCCACTTATAAAAGAATCAATCCTTTTCCCGCTGATATGTAATGCTACTCTGTCATCTATCAGGTTTCTACATATTTGGATTCTGCTCTTTCCACTCAAGTGGAATTTGTGGGTCATAGGTTATAGACATCTTTTACTTTACTAGATATTGCCAGATTGTAAGTGGTTGTATTGATTTATACTGCCAATAACAATGAAAACGTTTCCATTTCTTTGTGTCCTCACCAACTCTTTTCTGGGGAGAAATTCTATTGGTTTATATCTACCCCTAAGCCAATACCACACTATCTTAAATCAGATACATCTTTGCAATATGTGTTGGTCTCAGAAGGAGAATGAGAGACTTGTGGGACAAAGCCAAACCTCTTCAAATATTCCTTAGCTGGCCTCCATCCCTCACTCAGCCATTGGCTAAATAAGTGCTTATTAATGAGGGCTACTATGATTCTGTGGTTGTTTGCCATGTATCATAGTATAATTAAGAATATTGTGAAGATAAAACAAGCAAGTCCTTGTGAAGTGCTTGGTGTAAAGTAAGCACTTTATAAATATAAGCTATTATTACAGTTTCAGTTAATGGCAGTGAATGAGTTGATTATTCAAGTTGGAGACCTGTCGCTCATCATTGATTCCTGTATTGGCTCTCCACATACATTTACCAAGTCCATTGATTCTATTTCATTGATATTTTTCCCACCAGTTATCCCCTTCCCCACTGCCCATTCCCTAGTTCAGGTCTTTATTGTTGCTTATCTGGATTACTGGCCTCTCAGCAGCCTGTCTTTTCTTTCCAATCCTTTCTCCATGGCCAGAGTGATATTTCTAAAATAAATTTGATCACACCATGGCCAGTGTGGTTCAGTGGGTTGAAGCATCATCCCATAACTGAAAGGTCGCAGTTCAAGTCCTACTCAGGGCACATAGCTGTGTTGCAGTTATGCACCCAGTGTGGATGCATACAATCCCTGGTCCGGAGGGATTGCGTGCAAGAGGCAACCAATTGATGTTTCTCTCTCACATCAGTTTCTCTCTCTCCCTTCCTCTCTCTCTAAAAACAATTTTAAAAATGTCCTCAGGTGAGGATACAATAAAATTGGAATATACTTACTAGTTGTGTGGCTTTGAGTGAGCTGTTTAAAGTCTTATGCTTCCATCCCCTGATCCATAAAATGGGAATAATTATAGTATTACTTACAGCTATTGCATACATATGATATAGTTCATGTGCAGTGTGCATGGTGCATGATATGCACTCAGAAAATGTTAATTCTAGTTATTAGTTTCTCATTTTTATTATCTGATGATACCCGTAGTGGTTCTGTGATGCTGGTGTGTCTCCAGCATGTTCATTATTTTCCTTCTTTTAAACAGAATCTTAAGTCTTAGCCACATATTTTGAGTTTGATTGACACCACAACTTTAGGGGTGAGTCCCAGTTGACTTAAGCCAATTAGAGTATTTCATCACTTTAAGTCAAGAACAATGTGAGCCAAAATGAATTAATTCCAGTGGTTCAGTTTGCATTATAAAAAACTGAGCTCTACTTCCCTGGAGATCCTGAACAAGAATTGTTGCAGCCTTAGGAGCTACAGGATGCCACTGTAGGATCACAAGTGAAACCAGCTTTATGATGAAGCAATTCTATGGAGAACAAAGTGGAAGCTTGGAATGAATCATGATTGAGCTGCTGATTCAAGCCTCATCTGAAGGTATAACTGTATCTTGACTTTTTGTGAGCCTGTAAATTTACTTTATTGTTTTGGGAAGTTTTATATAGGTTTTCTGCTACTTGCAATAAAGAGTCCAATATATAGTATCTAAAAATGGATTCTGGAATACCTCTTTTTCTTCAGGCCATACTGTTCCAAATGAAGTTGACTCTAAGGTCCTTACCTGCTATTATGGGTTGAATGATGGCTCCCCAAAAGACCTGTACACCTAGAACTGTGAATGTGCCCTTATTTGAAAAAAGTGATCTTTGCTGATGTAATTAAGTTTAGAATCTCAAGATGATATACTGATTTAACTGGGTGGGCTCTCAATCCAATGACAAGTGTTCTTATAAGAGACAAAAGAGGGTAAGGATGGAGAGAAAAGAGTGGAAGGCCATGTGACAGCAGAAGTAAATGTTGGAGTTATTCATCCGCAAGCCAAGGAATGCCTGGAGCCATCAGAAGCTGCAAGAGGCAAAAAAGGAGTCACCCTTAGAGTCTTAAACAACAGAGTCTCAGGACACTTTTGTCTCAGACTTTTAACCTCCAGAATTGTGACAATAAATTTCTATTCTTTTAAGCCATCCAGTCTGTGATAATTTGTTAGGGTGCCATAAGAAATTAATAGTCTTAGGTGGGCAATTTGCATATATAGAACTGCAAAAATGATGGGATACTTGTCTTCATGAATTTCCACCCTATGTAGAAATTGCCTAAGTATATTTCTTTATAAACCCTTCTTCACCATAGTTCTTCCATATATATCTATAACACATGATTACTTTTTATATTTATATCCTGAAATTTTATCTAGATTATTTTTTCTCCTTTTCTATTAAAATGTAAGCCAAAGTAGGGTGGCCATACATGCCATTTTGCCTGAAACTGTTCCAGTCTACTCTTATTGTCCCAATGTTATTGTTAATAGCACCCTCCACTCTCAAAAGTGTCATTATCTGGTCAGTTAATTCTGTGGTCACCCAACCTTTCAACCTTGGTTAATGAAATCTAATAGCTTCTGCCAATCTCATTGCATTTAAGATAGAAGTCATCACCTTCCTCTCACACTTCCTGAGGTTAGATGCCATGCCCATTGCTCTGGTTCCTTAAAGGCCAGCACCATATGTTTACCTAGTCATGATGGACTAGGATGGTCTCCTTATTCAAGTGTATCTCACCCACAGGCTGGTCAGAAGCAGGTGATTTTTGTCATCTGTCTCAAAAAGATGAGCTGGATATATTCAGTTCCTCTCTCAAGAGTTTTAAATTGGGAAATTGAGAGACTTGAGTCATTAGAAAAATGGCTGTAATGAAAAGGCACCTGGTAGCATTCAAGATGTAAGAATCTGTTTGTCAACCAATTAAAGTAAGGATGGAGAGAATGTCTATCATCAGTATTGCCACAGGATTGCACATATGGAGTTATACTCAAGTCTAGAGGGTGCCATTCACAAAGAATGCCCTGTGACTAGTGCTCCCTGAAACTGCAATGTGGTAGACTTGTTTTGCTTCCTTGAATTTTTCAATTCCAGTTCCAATTGTTATCTATCTCTAAGTGGTTCCTAAACTCTCTTTATGTTAGAATTATCTGGGATGTTAAAAAAATTTCTGATCCCCAAGTTGCACCCCAGGTTGAATAAATGACTATATTTGGAGTGATATAGTCAAGGAATTTTAAAACTCCCCAGGTGAGGGGTATGTGTAGCCAAGTTTGAGAATCACTGTCACCGGGCTGCCTTTTCTGAGGTTACGTTAATGTGTTTCTGTTGCAATCAAAAGATCCACATACATTGCTCTCCCAGTCTTTTTGAGGGGTTTTGACAATTCCCTGGTATTCTAGATGGTAGGTTAGGGTCTATAACAGTCTTCTTATTGACCAATTGTCACAATTCCTATCTAGAAAAATCTTGTGCATTTTGCCTGACACTAAGTAATGAGGTAGTTAAATTGCTGGCTAATTTCATGAGCTATGTAGATAGCTCTTTGCATGAAAATGAAAATTATGTAAAACAGAATCTTATTTTCATTCATCCTTTCTGCTTCATTTATCTTGAAGCTTCTGTAGATAGAATGAGTCATCTCTCAGCTACACCACTGGATTAGAATTTCTTTTAAAATGCACAGCAGAAGTTGATTGTGCATTTTTTCTTCCAGTATTTCTTCTTATTGGTTTCAGGCTACTCATTTTCTACCACATTTTTGTCCCTCTGCCTGGATATAAACATTTCTGTCTCAGCAGCAGCTGGCAGATGCCTGTGATTTTTCAAGGTGTATAGGAACATAAGAACTATATTGGGAATGGCCACTTTTAATGACAAATTGATTCATGCTCTAGAATTTTCTCTATTTAAAGTCTGAAGGAACAGGCTTTTCTACCCAATAGCTGATTTTCTCTTATATTTTCTGGAATAATCATTGATTTTTTGTTGTTATTAGCAGTATCCACCCACCCAGTTCCTCAGCACTACTTTTAAAAATATCATTAAATGATTCCAGAGGGGGAAAAAAATCTCCCATGATCAAAACAGTGACAGGCAGGACCTGTTTACAGCCAGATACTACCATTGTGATTTACTTAGTTATCCCTATGAAAAAGTAGCAAAGTATGAGCTAAGAATTTTCCAGGGTGACTTGTAGGTCTGGGCTCATTTAAGGATCTCTGTGCTCCATTTTGCAATAGGCGTTAATAATTCTTGGCTTTTCTATTCATTACAATGCCTACAGATTTGAACATGGATGTGAGCCAAAGGAGAGACTGTAAGAATTCCGGTCCAGGCATTCTCAAAAAGGAGAAATGATCATCAATTTTAGAACAATCCATGCTATTTCTATCTTTGCTTTTACACCCGCTTTTCTTGACTGCCTGGTGAATGCATTCTCATCCTTCAAGATGCAGACCAAGTGACACTTCTGTGGAGGTCTCTCTTAATTCTTTTGCTGGGACATGTTATTATTGTACTTACCATTTCCTTGAGCTTACTTAGCCTGTCTTTATCTTTAGACTAAAAACCCTCTGAATGTGGAGTAAAGGGTGTCTCTCTGATGCACCCCTTTACTTCACAGCCACAGCACTTGTACAAAGTGCCTGTTAGTACATAGCTGGTGCTCAGTAAACAGATGGTGAATGCAGAAGGCTATTTAAATGGCTAGAATCATGGACAGGAATGAACAGTATTTAAGGATATCCTGTGTGCCCAGCACTTACACACATTATCTCATTAAATTTTCATAACAACTTTACGAGCTAAATATAAATATGAGAATATTGAGGTCCACAAATATTAAGGGTCTTTCAACTGCTTATAGGGGGCAGTGATGGGAGTCAACCCTGGGCTCTCTGACTCCAATCACATTCTCTCTTCACTCCATGAAAGCCTGAGTTACTCTAAAAGTCTCTTAAAATAGAACTGTACATTCCTTTTCCTTAAATAGAACATGTTAATGAGTGTAATTCACTTCATTTGAAAATAGAATTTCTGAAGATATTAACTTAATTGTAGCCTATTATATGCAAAACCTTTGAAAAGTGTAGGTATCTCTTTAGCATGCAGAAACTTTTAATTTGACGTAGTACCATTTGTTTATTCTTTCATTTTTTTCCCTTGCCTTATTGGCAAAAATATTGCTGCATGGGATGTCTGAAATTTTACTGCCTATGTTTTCCTCTAGAACTTTTATGGTATCACAGCTTATGTTTAAATGAATGGAATTGGAGAGTATTATGCCAAGTGAAATAAGCCAGGTGGCAAAAGACAAATACCATATGAGCTTACCTATAACAGGAACTTAATGAACAAAATAAACAAATGAACAAAATAGAACCAGAGACATGGAAACAAGGAATAGACTGACAGAAATCAGAGGGGAGGGGTGAGAGGGATAAGGGGGGAAAGGAGAGGAAGAGTCTAGTCAAGGAACAGGTATAAATGACCCATGAATGTGGACAACAGGGTGGGGATTGTGGGGTGGGGGTGGGCAGGGGAGAGCAACAGGGGAAAATTGGGACAACTGTAAAAGAACAACAATTAAAAAAAAGAAAAAAAGAAAAGTGTAGGTATCCTCAAGTGCACATGGAAGTGATTTCTTCTCAGGAAAACTTTGAGCAGGATTCATGCAAATACTCAGTACATTAAAAACATCAAGTGGGTTCATGAGATAGGAGTTCACATTATGTGGGTTTCTTTCAAAGGGTCAGTTTATAAATGCAACACGGAGTGTGTTAGCACCTTTCAATAGCAGATGCATCATTCAATAATAATGAAATGACCTCAACCCTGCAAGGACTGTAGTAGAATAACTCCATCTATAGATAAGTTTATAGAGGTATAGAGGCAGTAGCAATGAGAGCCATCCTTCATCATCTCTTACTATGTGCCAGAGACTGTGCTAAGTATTATTGACCTCAGTTCATTGGTGCTGTGAAAGTAGGCCTTGAAGAGTTATTTGTATACTCATGTTCATAACAGCATTACTCACAACAGCTACAACATGGAAGTAACCAAGTGTTCACAAATGGAAGAATGGATAAGCAAAATGAGGTCTATAAATACAGTGGAATATTATTCAGCCTTGAAAGGGAAAAAAATTCTGACTTACACTATAGTGTGGATGACATTAGGACATTATGTTAAATGAAATAAGCCAGTCACAAAAATATATATACAGTATGATTCCACATATATGAGGTACTTAGAGTAGTCAAATTCATAGAGACAGAAAGTAGAATGATGGTTTCCAGGGACTGTGGGGAGCGGGTAGCAGCAAGTTGGTATTTAATAGGTGTGAAGTTTCAGTTTGTGAGGATGAAAAGAGTTCTAGAGATAGATGATGGTGATGGTTGCACAACATTATGAATGTATTCAATACCACTGAGCTGTACACTTACAAATGGTCAAGATGAAAAATTTTATGTTATGTGTATTTTACCACAAACAGTTGGACAAACAAAACAAAACCAGAAACAGAATATATGTATACAGGTATATTTGGAAAATGGACCAAAAATGGAATGCAAAGGTACACACCAATCTGATAATAGTGGGTTCCCTCCAGTGTTGTGTAGAAAAGGAACCAGATTTGGAGAGATGGACAGATAAAATTTAAGTCTTATTCATAGCGCAAAATTTATGGCTGCTTCCTCTTTATTCCCTCCTCTTTCTCTTGGTTTGGTTCCAAATGCTATTCTACCATGAGGACATCTACTTGGTAGCCCCTAAAGCACATCCTGAAGCCTAACTATAAGAAAGCACGGGATATTCCAAGTAATGAAAAACAAAGGCCTACAACCAAGAATACTCTACCCAGCAAGGCTCTCATTCAAAATGGAAGGTGAAATAAGGAGTTTCCAAGACAAAAGAAGGTTAAAAGAATACATCTCCACCAAACCAGTATCGCAAGAGATGCTAAAGGGTCTGCTTTAAGAAGATGAAGAAACAGAGAGAGACAGAGAGGAACACGAGTACAAAGGGGGAAAATGACAATGAATAAGTACTGAAAGAAAGAAGGAACTTCTACCATTTGCAACAACATGATTGGAACTAGAGAGAATTACGCTTAGCGAAATAAGCCAGGCAACAAAAGAAAATTACCTTATGCTATCACCTGTTAAAAGAAACTAATGAACAACACAAACAAATGAGCAAAATTGAACCAGAGGTATGTAAACGAGGAATAAACTAACAGTAACAAAGGGGGAGATGGGAGGGAGAGAAGTGGTAAGAAGGGGAAGGGTCTAGTCAAAGAACATGTATAAATGACACATGGACATGGACAACTGGGTGGGGACTGAATGTGGGAGAAGGGAGGGACAGGGTGCAGAGAAGCAAGAGGGGGAAAAAAGTGAGACAACTGTAATGGAAAAACAAACAAACAGAAAAATTTTTAGTGGGGGGAAAAATTAAAAATATAAAGAATAGAAATGCAAATTCAGTGAATATTAGAAGGACAAGGATTTTCCTTCACACTGTATATATTTTCTCCCTATCTGATCCCTCCAGAATTTGGCATTCTAAAGAAGTAAGTAATGAGCTAAGTTTCTTTGCATAAAACTAATAAGACCAGTTGTTAATAACGATTTTTTTGACTAAGACTTTGACTGGAATGTCATGCCTAAAGGAGACATGCTTGGGCTTTGGTTGTTACCAAAAAGCCCTGAGCAATTGGGACTGACCTTCAAAGGTAATAAAAGTCCACAAGATAAAAGGCCTGGTACCTTGGATGGATGAGCGGTCCATAGCAATCTTTCCAGGGAAGGAACGAAGGTTGTTTTCCTGAAAGATGGCTAGAAGGGACCTTAAGGCACAATGGAAAACCAGGAGGACCTGGAAAAGACAAGTGTTTACAGGCAAGGCTGAATGCCAGGTATGTGGTTCAGCTTCTGTGCCCTGAAGGGGAGACTGAAGGTCACCCTAAATGTTCCTTGCATAAGTTCCAGCATAGCAGAACCAAAGATCATAAGTGATCATTTGCTGCTCTTGTTGTGTTTATGCAAATGAACAGGATAAATTAAAAATGAACTTAATGCAGTCCCTTTAATGACAAGGAGGGTAATCTTAGGGAGAAAAATCACGATTCAAGGAAGATCACAATGCCCAGTGGTAGACTATAAGTAGTGCAGCTAACCGTCTTTAAAGTTTCTTTTCATTTAAAATTTGTTTTCATTTGAAAGTTAAACTATGTCTGTGGCATTATCAAAGATGTTTAATTTACAGGCAAGAAGAATGTCAAATGCCTTGCAACTGGATGTCTTTCCGATAAGACAGTCCTACAGATTTAGAGACTTGTATGTGGGTTATGTTACATAAATTAACATGTGTTTTCTGTTTTCAAAGGGCATAAGCTTACGATCTCATTACCTGAGTGATTGTATGTATAGGCCTCACTTAATCCTGTCTGCATTGCTGCCTCCTGAGACTCAATGGTTTGGCTGAACTAAGTGGCTGGGTTGGTGAAGAATGGGGTGGTCTGTGGGCTTCACTTTAAAACTGGTTTCTCTTTTCTATCCTAATGGCTTGGACAGAAAGAGCCCAGAGGCCTGAGAGGGGGGAAACCTAAAATATTTCCCTCAGTCCAAACTAAGTATAATGGGCAAAAGGGTTTTGGACATGTGAGATGTACCTGGCATACCTTCCTCCAAAGAAATCCTTCTTTTCCCTAATGTGGGACATTGAAAAATTAATACCTGTCTTTTGTCATCTAGTGGTTACGGATTGAATGATGTCCTTTAACCCTGTTGCCCCCAGAATACAACAAGGATGCCAGTCTGTTAAACCAAGCATGCCGTTGTCCAGAGACAGCCAACCAACCTGGAGTCTGCACGATCCTTCCCCTTGTGGGAAGGCCACCCTCCCCTCCACACCCCAACTCTTATTAGGGATTTCTTGACCCAAGGGTAGGTAGGATGACGACCATGTCCAGCCTGAAGCAGCTAGAGGAGCTCGAGACCTTCGTCCATTGTCCTTTATAAGATTGTAAAGGGTCTCAAGTCTGAGAGGGAGGGATTGTTATTTTTTATTGTTAAAATATTTAACTAATTAATTAATTATTTTTTTTAAAAAAAGAAGAATATATGAAAGGGTGAGCCATGGACATGGACTTGTGGAGGGGATTGTCAGGGAAGGGGGGTGCTGGGCGGAGGGGAGCAAAGGGGAAAAAATTGGAACTATTGTAACAACATAATCAATAAAATATACTTAAAAAAATTTAAAAAAAAGAAAATTGTGTTCTCCAGTGTATGTTGTTCCTGGCTACCTCCATTCAGGGGACTCTTGTCCGTAAAATGACTGAACCCTCGACTTGCGAGGCAGAGAGTGACTCTTTTGTGCTATCTCAAATAAAGCCTGTACATAATTCTTAGAGTTTGAGGAAGTTTACAAATTAAGTCATATTTTATGGTCTTCTTATCTATATTGGTTCTCAGGATTTAAGATCAATAGTTTTCAAAGTTTTTCTGGACCAACAGCATCAGTATAACCTGGAAGGCTGTTAGAAATTCAAATTCTTGGCTCTCATCTATCTATACCTACTAAATCAAAAACTCTGGGGATGAAGCCCAGCCATTTATCTGTGGTTTAACACGTCTTCCAGGTGCTTTTAGTATGTACAAAAGTTTGAGAACAAATGAATTAGTTACTTTATAAAGACTGTTGCTTATTGTTTTTTTCTGATTTACATACTGGTTTTATGCCTATAATCAGAGCCATATAATGCTTTGCCTCTGAAAGATAGTGTTACTTTGTCTCTGCAGCCCCAGTTTTCTGATATCCCCATGTAAAATAGGGATTACATTTCAACTGAAGTATTTCTCATTAGATTCACTGACCTAGAGTTTGTAGTACCTTTCAAATGTGCTAATTCTATTTACCAGTCAATATATTTCTCAAAGCCTTAGTGATGGGGGTATTTTCTGGGACTTCTTGGAGGATATAGTTGGAGTGTGGTCACACAGTGTAAATCCTCTCCAACGTGCCTATATCCCAAGCTTTTGGCTTCCTTACTACATATTATACCAAAGAATTTCTCGCCTATCAATTTTAATAAAAATGATTATCATTAAATTGTGGTTTTGGTCAACCAATGAAGGAAACATTTAGAAACACTCCCAGCTGATTAAACTAGTAGATTGAATCCAGAGTCTCTGCTAACTGATGCATGTGGATAAATTCAGCTTGATCTCAAGTTATATTCTCTACTCCTTTATCTTGTACCCTCAGATTACATTCCCCAAAGTATTCATAATACTTACTGACAAAAGCTAGCAAAATTTTGTAGTTCTTTAGTTATGAAAGTTTTCCTTCTTGGGTTGACTGTATTTGGATCCCTGGTGCACAATACAAATCTGGGGATAAATAGGAGTAAGAAAGACAGAGGATGAAGAGAATTCTGACCTTTTCAAGGTCATTTTAAAGTCTTCCAGCAAGATAGGAATAGCCTTATAAGAGAGTAAATATGGGCTGCTTTGGTCGACAAGGAAGTCTCTGTGCTATTTTGAGGTTAAGGAGACTGAATATATGGGTACTCATTCAGAGTGTACTCCTATATATCCTTATTGCTGTTTTCAGGGTTCATTATTTTCCAAACAATGTCAAAACTGTGACTTCAACTGAAGTTAGAATTTTAGAAACCCTACATTGCTAAACTTTGAGGGAAGTTGTATGTTATTTGGTTGGTTGATCCTTTTTGCTTGCTAGATTTGTTTTGTTTTGTTTTTTTCCTCTAAATTATTGGTTCAAGTCATGGACAGAAGATCAGGAATTGGAGCATCCTGTTCTCTAGTTTTAAGTAATCCAAACCATTCTCTGTACAGATTTTTGGACCATTCAGGGTTCTTGACTGCAAGCAAAATAAATCAACTTTAGCAACTTTAATCAGAAATAGAATTTAATAAAAGGTTATTCCATCACTTTCTAACTCGTATGAGAACTGGAAAACAAGGCTAAGGATATCCAGTCAAGAACAACACCCAAAATCATGTTCAGAAGGGTTCCTATGATTTCACACTGCCAGTGCTATTAAGCACAAAGTACCGGTGCTTATGCCTTCAGCACTGCTGGACCCTTCCACTAGATGCTGTCAATATCATTGCCACTGCGGCCTGAAGGACTAGATTTTCCTGCAATGCTATTGTTGCTCTGTCACCAAAGAGAGTTCCTATGACTTCCATGACACCAAAGTGGGTGCATGTGATTGGTGGAATCTGGGTAACATACCTGGTTCCTAGTTGCAAGGGAGGCTGAAAAAGTGAGTATCTGTTATTTTCAACCTTATAATGAAAGGTAGGTTCATCAAGCAAGTGAACTTTCCCAATTCATCTCAGAGAGGGGTTGCAACCAAAATGAATGTAAATGCCCAATACAACAAACAGCTTGGAATCTAAACAAATACATTTACTTGAAGGCTATTAATAGTATATGAGGACTTCTGGCCAAGATGGAGGCATAGACAGATATGCTGTGTCTCCCTTCACAACTAAGAAGGATTACAACTACCTCAAAACTAGCAACAATCAGAAGTTCTAGTAAGTCATGCTGCATGGAAGAACAACAAACAAAGATATAAAGAATACTCATTCACACAGGTAGAAGGGGTGAAGCTGGGGCAGAGAGGATGAGATGTGGTGGCAGCAGTGGCAGCGGTGGTGGCAGGCCAGCAGAAAGCACAGTTACATGTTTTTAAAAGTCAGGAGGAACACCTGGGGAGCATTTCCAGCTCCTCACTAGACCACACAGCTCATGGCCCCAGCACTGGGGAAAATCAAGCCTCATTGCTTCTGACTGTGCAAATCAGTGGGAATTGGGGTGGAGGCAAAAACTGCTGGTCTCTCAGCAGAGTCTGCTTGGTTAAAGGACCCCCAATGTCCTAGAACATCCACAGATGCACCCACTCTGAGAACTGTGGACAGGGTAATAGCTAGAGGGGAGCCAGTCCCATACGGAAGTGGGAGAAGTGTCTGGAAAAGGGGCAAGTGCTGGGCAAGTGGCATTGTTCCCTCTCAGAGCCCTTCCCCACATAGAACATCACAACGTGGTGAAATAGGTTGCCCTGTACTGATGAATCCCTAAGGCTCCGCCCCTTACAATGTAACAGGAGCGATAGCTCTACCTAAGACACAGAGGCCCACAAACACAGGAGCCTGTCAAGATGAGGAGACAGAGAAGTATGGTCCCAAAGAGGGAACGGATCAAGGTTCTAGTCGGAGAACTAAGTGATGTGGAGATAGCCAACCTAACAGATGAGGAAATAGCCAGCCTAACAGATGCACAATTAAAAACATTGGTGATAAAGATGCTCACAGGCTTGACAGATATGCTTGAGAATGGCAAACACATAAGAGAAGAACTTAAGGCTATGTTTAGTGAAACGAAGAAAAATTTACACAAAACCAGTGGTGAAGGGAAGGAAACCAGCATTCAAATCAATGATTTGGAACATAAGGAAGAAAACAATAGTCAACCAGTACAGAATGAGGAAACAAGAATTGGGAAAAAAATGAGGACTGGCTTGGGAACCACTGGGACAATTTTAAAAGTGCCAACATCTGATCATGACGGTGCCCGAAGAAGAGGAAGAGCAAGAAATTGAAAACTTATGTGAAAAAAATAATGGAGAAAAACTTTCCAAATTTTGCGAAAGAAATAGACATACAAGTCCAGGAACCACAGAGAGTCCCAGGTGAGCTAAACCCAGAGGGGACCACACCATGACCCATCATGATTAAAATGCCAAAGGTGAAAGATAAAGAGAGAATCCTAAAAGCAGCAAGAGAAAAGTGGAGAATTGCCTACAAAGGGATGCCTATAAGACTAGCAGCTGATTTCTAAAAAGACAGTTTGCAGGCAAGAAGGGACTGGCAAGCAATATTCAATGTGATGAAAAGCAAGGATCTACAACAAAGATTACTCTATCCAGGAAATATATAATTTAGAATGGAAGGGCAGATGAAGTGCTTCCCAGACAAAGTAAAGCTAAAAGAGTTTATCATCACCAAGCCATTATTATATGAAATGTCAAAGGGACTTACTTAAGTAAAAGAAGATAAAAACTATGAACATTGAAATGACAGGAGGGAGAAGATGGCGGAGGAATGAGGGGAGGCTGCGCTTTCTGGCTCCTGAGACTTGTCTGTAGTTTGGACTAAGTACAGACAGAACATCTCAGTGACCAGCTGGACACTGGCAGGAGTTGAGCCTCAGCACTGCTGGATTAGAGAAAACCATCTGGGAATGAGATGTTTGGTGACGATAGAGGAGGAAAAGGAGACTAGACAAGGTTTCTGACTGGGTTGGCTCCCCCAGCTGCTGCAGCTGGAAGTACACAAAGGCTTTTTGGTGACCACAGGCTTCCCCAGAGAGGAATCGGGAGGAGAGCTGATCTCTACCTGCTGGTAGAGCCAGGACTGGGCCAGGTGGCATCTGGCAGTGAAAGAAACAGTGTAGTGCTGTGCATGTGAAAACGTAATTTTCTTTCATATTTTTCTCTTGTGTACTGTGGAGAGGGGAGGAAAAGTCGGGGACAATAAGACATTCTTGAGAAGCGCAGGCGCAGAAGTGCGCTTGCCCACTCTCCAACCCTCTCCTTAGGTCGCACGGGTGCACACAGGGAAGTGCCCTCATTCACTGGCCCAGGTGTGTGGGGCCGCGCATCCAGGTGCCCCTCAGACACACCACAACAGACATAAGATCAGTGCCTCAACGGGCTCAGGGAGGGCGCACTGGGCATGCAGAAGACCGTGCTCAGACACCCTTGACCAGCCCCAGTGGGCGCCAGGCCAGAGTGCAGACCATTTGCATGGGCTCTGCTCATGCCCACCCAGGCGGGTGCGGGAACAGCAGGCGGCGGCGACTCACAGGCGCTCACTTCCACCGTGCACAAGTGTCCGGGGCGCCATCCCAAGGGGCGAGAGACCAACTCCCAGGATGTGGCTCAGGAGGCCTGAGGATAGCGCAGATGCCACGCGTACACAAGCACCCTGGCTGGCTCCAACAGGTGCCAGAACGCTGGCCAACTTGGACTCACACCGCTGATGCAAGGAACTGGGAACTCTGGTACAACTCATTAGACCAGCTGTGGATCCAGAAAAAGAAGATCACAAACAAAGGCTGAACTAAGTAAAAACGTTCCTTTTATATATTTTTAAAATTTTTATTTCTCTTTTAGTTTTTTTATCTGTATTTTATTTTATTTTAATTTTTCTTAACTTCTTATTTTTAATTTTAATTTTTACTTTTATTTCTTTAAAAGATTTTTTAAAACTATCTCTTTAATTTGTTTCATACTATCTCTTTTTCTCATCCTTCCTCATTAATTTTTATTTGTTCGTCTAGTTTAGCCTCCCTTTCACACTAAATAAATAGATTATAACTACTATAGGAATCTAATACTATTCAATTCAACTTTCTCACTATATTCTGCATTCTTCCCTCTTTTTCTTTTATTATTAACATACAATGTAAATATTACCTACTGTCTTGCATAGTCTCAACACTACTCGCTACTATTATTAATTTATCATCTCCTCTCACAAAAATCATATTTTTTCCTCTTTAAAAACAACTCATATATTCTTCCTATACTATAAAAGCTCTAATCTCTCTACATTTATATTAATACTGGCTCATTGGCTGACGATAGTGGGATAGAGTGTGGGGAATATTTTTGAGGGTGTAGGTTTCCTGCTTGGGCTGTGTGTTTATGTTTTTAACAGCATCTCCACAAAAGAACTCAACACAAAGTGGACAGAGTGACTCTCAATCACCTAGCCAGAGAAAAGATCCCACAAAGAGCATCTGAAATATAACCAGACAGCATAAACAAACGACATAAAGGGTATCCCAAGAACATCAGGCTCAGGAGATCAAAGAGTCTGCACCACCGAAACCCCCAGATCTCCTATAAAGAATCGCATACTACAAAGGTGGGAAGTCAAAAGAGACAAATCCAAAAAACAAAAAACAAACAAGAAGAATCCAACATTGTAAGATGCAGAAACAACCTCTCAATGAAAGGAAAAGAGGAATCCCCAGAAAGAGAGGTAGGTCGAATAGACATAGCCCAAATGTCAGACATGGAATTCATAACAATGGTGGTGAAGAAGCTCGTATACTCGACAACCTCAAAAACAACTATGACAATCTCCAAGGAAGTTACCAACAGCTCCAAGAAAATTACAGGGAAGTTACGGAGAACTACACCAGCATAAAAAAGGACATAGAAACTATTAACAAAAACCAAGAAGAAATGAAGAATACAATCTCTGAACTGAAAAACACAGTAGAATCAATCCAAAGCAGGCTAAACGAAGCAGAGGATCGGATCAGTGAGTTAGAGGACAAAGTAGAAAAAAATTCCCAGAAAATACAACAAAATGAAAAAATATTGAAAAAATATGAACAAGATGTAAGGGAACTACATGATAGCATAAAAAAAAAACAATATCAAGATCATAAGAATAAAAGAAGGAGAGGAAGAGCGAGGAATAGAAAAGCTGATAGAAGTAATGACAGAAAATTTTGCCAACCTGATGAGAGAAAAAGTTATGCAAGTTCAAGAAGCACAGAGAGTCCCAATGAAGAGGAACCAAAAAAAACCCACTCCAAGGCACATCATAATTAAAATGGCAACATTCAAAGACAAAGAGAGAATCCTAAAAGCAGCAAGAGAAAAACAGCAAGTAACATACAAGGGAGTTCCAATAAGACTATTGATCAATTTCTCAACAGAAACACTACAAGACAGAAGGGAATGGTCAAAAATATTTCAAGCAATGAAAAACAAAGGCCTACAACCAAGCACACTATACCGAGCAAGGCTCTCATTCAAAATGGAAGGTGAAATAAGGAGTTTCCCAGACAAAGGAAGACTAAGATAATACATCTCTACAAAACCAGCATTGCAAGAGATGCTAAAGGGAATGTTTCAAGAAAAAGAAGAAAAAAAAGG
Source organism: Furipterus horrens (assembly GCF_987537825.1). Classification (NCBI taxonomy): domain Eukaryota; kingdom Metazoa; phylum Chordata; class Mammalia; order Chiroptera; family Furipteridae; genus Furipterus; species Furipterus horrens. The sequence goes on from NW_028327182.1 coordinate 49,952,980, forward strand.
AGAGGAACAGAGGTACAAAGGGAAATGAATAAATACATGTCAATAATAACGTTAAATGTAAATGGATTAAATGCTCCAATTAAAAGACATAAGGTAACAGAATGAATAAGAAAACAGGACCCATATATTTGCTGTCTACAAGAAACGCAGCTGAAAACAAAAGATTTACACAGACTGAAAGTGAAGGGATATAAAAAAGTATTCCAAGCAAACGGACATGAAAAAAAGCTGGGGTAACAGCCCTCATATCAGACAAAACAGATTTCAAAGCAAGGGCAATAAAACGAGACAAAGAAGGACATTTCATAATACTTAAGGGAACGATCAATCAAGAAGATATAACACTGGTAAACATATATACACCCAACATAGGAGCACCCAAATACATAAAGAAAATACTAGAAGACCACAAGAAGGATATTAACAGCAACACACTCTCGGTAGAGGACCTTAACACTCCATTATCAACAATAACAGATCTTTGAAGCAAAGCAACACTAAGGATATACAGGCATTTAACAACACAATAAACCGACTTAACTGATATATGTAGAACTTTTCACCCAAAAGAAGCAAAATATACATTCTTTTCAAATGCACATGGGACATCTTCAAAGACAGACCACATGATAGGACACAAAACAAGCCTCAACAAATTCAAGAAAACTGAAATCATATCAAGATCTTTTCAGACCACAATGCCTTGAAACTAAAAATCAACCTCAGAGAAAAAAATCAAAGACACCCAAACTCATGGAGAATGAATAACATGCTATTAAATAATGAATAGGTTAACAATGACATCAAAGAAGAAATAAAGAAATTTTTGGAAACTAATGATAATGAACACACAACAACCCAAAACCTATGGGACACAGCAAAAGCAGTCCTAAGTTCATACCAATGCAGGCATATCTGAAAAGTATAGAAGGATCTCAAATAAAAAATCTAACATTAAAGCTACAAGAACTAGAACAACAACAACAAACAAAGCCTAGGGCAAGAAGAAGGAAGGAAATTATCAAGATCAGAGCAGAATTAAGTGACCTAGAGACCAAACAAAAAATTCAAAACATCAATAAAACTAGAAGCTGGTTCTTTGAAAAAATAAAATCAACAAGCCTTTAGCCAGGCTCATCAAGAAAAAAAGAGAGAAGGCCCAAATAAACAAACTCAGAAACAAAAGAGGAGAAATCACGACTGATACCACAGAAATACAAAAGATTTTAAGAAATTACTACAAACAACTGTATGGCAAGAAATTTGACAACCTAGAAGAAATGGACAAATTTCTAGAAAAATATAACCTTCCAAAACTGAACACAGAAGTAGAAAATCTCAACAGACCAATAACAAAGAAGGAAATTGAAACAATAATCAAAAATCTCCTGACACATAAAAGCCCTGTACCAGATGGCTTCACAGGCAAATTTTAGAGCACATTTAGGGAAGAACTAACTCCTACCCTCCTCAAACTATTCCAAAAAATACAAGAAAAGGAAAAAAATCCTAAACTCTTTCTATGAAGCCAGTATTACCCTAATCCCAAAACCAGGTCAAGACACAACAAAGAAAGAAAACTACAGGCCAATATCACTGATGAACATAGATGCTAAAATCTTCAACAAAATATTGGCAAACAGGATCCAGCAATACATCAAAAAGATCATACACCACGATCAAGTGGGATTCATCCCAGGGATGCGAGGAAAGTTTTATATTCACACAATTACTAAATAGAACACACCATATAAACAAAATGAAAACAATAATCACATGATCATATCAATAGATGCAGAAAAAGCACTTGATAAAGTACAACACCCATTTATGATGAAAACACTCAGCAAAATGGGAATAGAGGGAGCATACCTTAACATAATTAAGGCTATATATGAAAAGCCTGAGGCCAACATCATACTCAATGGACAAAAACTGAAAGCATTTCGCCTGAAATCAGGAACAAGACAAGGCTGTCCACTCTCTCCACTTCTATTCAACATAGTGTACGAAGTCCTAGCCACAGCAATCAGACAAGAAAAAAAAATTAAAGGCATCCAAATTGGGTAAGAAGAAGTAAAACCATCGTTATATGCAGATGACATGATAGCATACATAGGAAACCCTATAAACTCCACTAAAAGACTACTCAATATAATAAGTAAATTTGGCAAAATAGCAGGGTACAAAATAAATATACAGAAATCTAAGGCATTTCTGTACACCAGCAATAAAATAGCACAGACAGAGACAAAAAAGAAAATACCATTTACTATAGCAACAAGAAAAATAAAGTACCTAGGAGTAAACTTAACCGAAGAGATAAAAGACCTGTACTCTGAAAATTATGTAACATTGAAGAAAGTATTTAAGGAAGATACAAATAAATGGAAGCAAATACTATGTTCTTGGATGCGAAGAATCAACAGCATCAAAATGGTCATACTACCCAAAGCAATTTACAGATTCAATGCAATCCCTTTTAGAATACCACAGACATATTTCACAGACATAGAACAAATGCTTCAAAAATTCATTTGGAACCAAAAAAGACCCCGAATAGACAAAGCAATCTTGAGACAGAAGAACACAGCAGGAGGAATCACAATACCAGACATCAAACAATACTACAAAGCCACTGTGATCAAAACAGTCTGGCACTGGCATAAGAACAGACATATAGATCAACAGAACATAGTAGAGGGTCCAGAACTAAATCCAGGAATATGTGGTCAACTAATATTTGATAAAGGAGGAAGGAACGTAAAATGGAGTGAGAAAAGCCTCTTCAACAAATGGTGCTGGGAGAACTGGACAGGGACATGCAAAATAATGAAACTAGACCAACAACTTACACCACAAACGAATATAAACTCAAGATGAGTCAAAGACTTAAATGTAAGCCATGACACCATAAAAGTCCTAGAGGAAAACAAAGGCAGGAAAATTTCAGATATCCCGCATAACAATATCTTCACGGATACATCTCCTAAGGCAAGAGAAATAAAGGGAAAAATAAACAAATGGGACTACATCAAACTCAAGAGTTTCTGCTCAGCAAAAAAAAACATCATCAAGATGAAAAGGAAACCAACCATATGGGAAAACATATTTGTCAATGATATCTCAGACAGGGGACTGATCTCCAAAATATATAAAGAGCTTATACGACTCAACACCAAGAGAACAGACAACCCAATTAAAAAATGGGCAAAGGAACTGAACAAACACTTCTCCAAAGAGGACATACAGAAGGTTCATTGAGACATGAAAAACATGCTCAACATCACTAGCCATCAAAGGGATGCAAATAAAAACCACAATGAGATACCACTTTACACCAGTCAGAATGGCCATCATCAACAAATCAACAAACAACAAGTGCTGGCGAGGATGTGGAGAAACGGGAACCCTACTGCACTGTTGGTGAGAATGCAGACTGGTGTAGCCACTATGGAAAACCGTCTGGAATTACTTCAAAAAATTAAAAATGGAACTGCCTTTTGAACCAGTGATTTCACTGCTAAGATTATACCCAAAAAATCCTAAAACCCTAATTCTAAAGAATTTATGCACTTCTATGTTCATAGCAGCACTGTTTACAACAGCTAAGTGCTAGAAACAGCCTGAGTGCCCATCTGTAGCTGAGAGGATCAAAAAACAGTGGTACATTTACACAATGGAATGCTATGCAGCAGAGAGAAAGGAACTCCTGCCATTTGCAACAACATGGATGGAACTAGAGAGAATTATGCTTAGTGAAATAAGCCAGGCAAAGAAAGAAAAATACCATATGATATCACCTAATACAGGAAACTAAAGAACAACATAAACAAACAAACTAAATAGGACAAGGAGCAGAATAATAGTCAATAGGGGGCAGGGGGTGGGAGAGATTGGGGATAAGTAAGGGAAAGGTTTAGTCAAGGAACGTGTATAAATGACTCATGAACATGGACAACGAGGAGGGATTTGATCGCGGGAGAAGGGGTGGGCTGGGGGGGAGCAATGGGGGGAAAATGGGACAACTGTAATTGAAAAAACAAAAAATAAAATGAAAAAAATGACAACAAAGTCACAACTATCAACAACTGAATCTAAAAAATAACAACAAAATCTAACCAAGCAAACCAGAATAGGAACAAAATCATAGGTTTAGAGATCATTTGGAGGTTTATCAGCTGAGAGGGGGGAGGAGAAGAAATGGGGAAATGGTATAGAGATTAAGAAGCCTAATCAATTGGTACAAAATAGGGGGAAATTAAGAATAATATAGGAAAGGGTGAAGCCAAAGAATTTATATGCATGACCCACTGACATGAACTTAAGGGGGGTGGGATTGCTGGTGGGAAGGGTGGTACTGTGCGGAGGGAGCAAAGGGGAAAAATAATTGGAACTACTGTAACAACATAATCAATAAAATATACTTAAAAAATAGTCTATGACGGTGGCATGTGATGTATGAAGCATCTCTCTCTAGTATCATGAGATAACTGCAATGAGGATCAGGGCATTCTTTTCCCAGCACACCACTGGGTAAGCACTATCATATTTCATCTCTCTGAATTCCCAATGTTGTGTTTATCCATTGTTAATGAAGGATTGATTAGACTAGACCACTGTTTCTCACCTGGGGATAGTTCTGCACCCAGGCAATATTTGACCAAGTCTGGAGACATTTCTAGATTTCATAAAGGCAGCAGGATATGATGTGATGCTACTGTCATCTAGTGGGAAGAGGCCAAGGATGTTGCTAAACATCCCATAACACATAAGACAGCACCCTACACTAAAGAATAATCCATCCCACAGTGTTAATGGTGCCAGCGTTAAGAAATCCTGAACTATAATAAAACCCTTCCCTTGTTGTTTTGGACTTTGGAATATGTTGTATTCTTTTAGATGGTGTAAGCAACTGATCTTATTAAATGTCGTCTTTACTTCTTTGGTTTCTCAGAATGCCTCGCCATCAACCCTATGTTTTCTCTAATGACATTTGCTGCATGTGAACTTGGGGACTTCCTCCAGTCTCCTTGAATAGAATGGCAGTTGTAATTAATCTTAAAAATCCAAGAAGATTATCTATCCCAGCAGTTCTCAACCAGGTACAATTTTTCAACCTAAGGAAAAGTTGACAATGTCTAAAAACACTTTTAGTTGTCATAAGTGAAGGAGACAGAAATAGGCACTACTAGGTAGAGAGCAGGGATACTGCTAAATGTCTGACAATGCACAGGACAGACCCACAATAAATATTATTTCACCAAAAATGTCAGTGGTGTCAAGATTGAGAGTTATGATCTAGCCTTACTGAAATGAGACCCTGAAAGGAAATTATGCATGTTAAGATAGAATGGTAATCAGGACCGCACCATGCAAATACAGATATCAGAGGGGGAAGACAGACTTGGGCCAGAGAAATGTATCTTCATGTGGTCCCAGAGCCCTATAACTTGAGGGGGAACTCAAGAGGGAGAAAAGGTAGCAGTGCTAAAAATGGTGAGTGTCCAGATAGAGACAAGAGAGCAAAAGTCAATCCTCTCCTACCCCATTAGTTTTTGCCAGTATAAAGAAGAGTGCAGAGATATTGAAGCCTGGGAAAGAGCAAGGTTAGATTAGGAAGTCAGCTGTGGCATCTGCCTCTAAGTGATGAGGATTGGAATGAGATAATATTGGTGCTGTCGATATCATATTCCTGTTCAAGTTGACTCACACTCCTTGAGTGAGCACATGCTATGGGCATTTTATAGACTGTGGGGAGTTCAGTGGTGAGTAAGAGATAATAGACATCCCTACCCCAGGAAGCTTGGGATTCAGAAAAAGAGATATGCAGATGTCTCTCATATACAGCAGAAAGCATCACCCCAGAGGTACAAACAGTCATGGAGCACCAAGGATGATAAGGATAAGGAGAAAGAAATACATTTTTATGTAGGATAAAATGAAGGAAGAGATGGTGCTAAGTGAATTCTCTTGGAAACCGCATTTGCATAGCAAGCACATTATTTTACTTATCTATTTAGGATGACTTATTCAGGGGGCTGAAGGAGATTATAGGGAGTTAAAAACCCTCAGACCACATCTTGTCCCCACTAATGACCTTCCCTGAAGTTTCTATCATGGCTGGCCCACTGGGCCCACTGGGGGTGACATACACAAAAGAGGGACACATTGCAGGAGTTGTCAAATAGGGGAGGAAGGTACAGGAGGCTAACTTCTTCCACATCATAATGAGAATGACAGCATGTTTCAGTGGGTCGCTCCAGATGCTGCTGCAGTGGGGAGGAATCAACCGTAGAAAATGCACACATGCCATAGCACAGACACATGTATGAACACACACTCATGTGTGCTTGTGCACATGCATATGCACACACAGCTTCATTTGACCTTTATAGTACCTTAATAGTACTTGCCTGTATGCCAACTACTTGGGGTAAAGAACAGGTGACCAGGCTTGTCTTCTGAAACATACATAGCACACCACTCTGGAACTAAGATGAGAATTGTTAGTTTGCAGCAGGAATACACCTAAGTTATTCCATTCTTGCGACATTCTGTAACATGGAGGCAGGGTCACCTTGGCTAAGGACACTGGCTATGTGTGGCACAGCTTCAGGGGTTCCCATTACAGTTGTACAATTCAATGGTTTCATCCTAAAGAGCACTGGATGTGGAGAGTTACAGACTGAATTTCAAGCTCCAACACTGGGGCATGCAACCTGGACAAACTTAGATACCTTTACTCTATGCCTTAATTTCCTCATCTTCAAAGTGGGGGTCCTAGATACTTTTGTAAATTTTGGGGGGAAATCAAATATGAGAAAGTATATTTAAGTACATTCTAAACTTTATAGCCCTATAGAAACATAGTCTTTATTAGTATTATTTTAATTATACCCATTTACCACCACAGTTCCAGTATTCACTGAAAGGCTCATACATATTTTTATCCCTGAACCTTCCATATTGATTCTACTTAGATGTTTCCATATCTCACCAGCCTGAGGGTTCAAATGGAACCTATGAACATAATTGTGTAACTACAGACCTTCATCCTCCCCACCCCCTCACATTCTTCCCATTTATTGGGGCTTCCTCAAGTGTATGTCATGTGCTCAGTGATATGACCCTTTATGCTTTTCTACCCCAACCCCCTCAGCAGGGTCTTCTGCCTACAATTGGGACTCCTTACCCTATCACAGCTGTTGGACTCTTGGAGAGAACAGAGCACAGTGCCTCGATGGCTCCCAATGCCTCCCCAGGCAGTGTACCCTCACAAAGGCTGCACTGAGCCTTAGCATAACAGAGCTTGGTGGCTCGGTGCCCCTCTTTCCTACTTTGTGTTATACTTTGTCACCTGTTCTCCAAAGCAGAACTGCTTGGACCCCAAGTCACACAAAGTTCCTTTGGCCAAGTCTCCTTCATTTCTGCCTTAAGACCCTCTTTTAGAGTCAAACATGGTCCCTAAAGGGGCTTGGTTGGGAACTGAATACTGAGTCACCATTTCCCCATCTCTCTCTTTGCATCCCTGCCCTTGCCCCAACCTCTCTCCATTCAGCCAGAACAGTTTTCATCCCTATTATCTTATGGCTGGTTGGGGTCCAAAGGGAGACATTCTCTATTTCTTTTTATTTTTATATTGTTTTTCAATTACACTTGTTCCATTTCACCCCCATTGCTCCCTCCCACCCCATTCCTTCTCCCACAATCATATCCCCCTCCATGGTCCATGTCCATGAGTCATTTATACATGTTCTTTGACTAAACCCTTCCCTTACTTATCTCCCTTCTCTCTCCCCCCTCCCCCCTGATAACTGTTATTCTGTTCTTTGTTCAATTTAGTTCATTTGTTTGTGTTGTTCCTTAGTCTCCTGTATTAGGTGATATCATATGGTATTTTTCTTTCATTGCCTGGCTTATTTCACTAAGCATAATTCTCTCTATTTCCATCTATGTTGTCACAAATGGCAAGAGTTCCTTCTTTCTTTCTGCTGCATAGTACTCCATTGTGTAAATGTACCACAATTTTTTAATCCACTCATCTACAGATGTGCACTTAGGTTGTTTCTAGCACTTAGCTATTGTAAACTGTGCTGCTAAGAACATAGGGGTGCATAAGTTCTTTTGAATCGGAGATTCAGGATTTTTCAGGTATAATCCTAGCAGTGGAATTGCTGGTTCAAAAGACAGTTCCATTTTTAGTTTTTTTGTTTGTTTGTTTTTTGAGGTAATTACATACTGTTTTCCATAGTGGCTACACCAGTCTGCATTCCCACCAACAGTGTAGTAGGGTTCCCGTTTCTGCACATCCTGGCCAGCACTTGTTGTTTGTTGATTTGTTGATGATGGCCATTCTGACAGGTGTAAAGTGGTATCTCATTGTGGTTTTTATTTGATCTCTCTGATGGTTAGTGATGTTGAGCATTCTTTCATGTATCTATGGACCTTCTGTGTATCCTCCTTGGAGAAGTATTTGTTCAGGTATTTTGCCTATTTTTTAATTGGGCTGTCTGTCTTCTTGGTGTTGAGATGCATAAATTCTTTATACATTTTGGAGATCAATCCCTTGTCTGAGATATCATAGGCAGATATGTTTTGCCATATGGTTGTTTTCCTTTTCATCTTGCTAGTATTTTCTTTTGCTGAGCAGAAATTCTTTAGTTTGATGTAGTCCCTTTTGTTCATGTCTTTTTTTATTTCATTTGCCTTAGAAGATGTATCGGTGAAAATATTGCTACATAGAATATCTGAAATTTTTCTGCCTATGTTTTTCTCTAGGACTTTGATGGTGTCAAAGCTTACATGTAAGTCTTTGATGCATCTTGAGTTTATTCTGGTGTGTGGTGTAAATTGGTGGTCTAGTTTCATTTTTTAGAATGTCTCTGTCCAGTTCTCCCAGCACCATTTGTTGAAGAGAATCTTCTCACTCCAGTTTATGCTCCTGCCCCCTTTGTCAAATATTAGTCGACCATATAACCTGGGTTTATTTCTGGGCTCTCTATTCTGTTCCATTGATCTATATGTCTGTTCTTATGCCAGTACCAGACTGTTTTGATCACAGTGGCCTTGTAGTATAGTTTTATGTCTAGTATTGTGATTCCTCCTGCTGTGTTCTTCTGTCTCAACATTGCTTTGGTTATTTGGGTTCTTTTTTGGTTCCATATAAATTTTTGAAGTATTCGTTCTAGTTTGTGAAATATGTCATTGGTATTTTAATAGGGATTGCTTTGAATCTGTAAATTACTTTGGGTAGTATGGCCATTTTGATGATGTTGATTCTTCCCATCGATGAACATGGTATTTTCTTCCATTTATTTGTATCTTCCTTAATTTCTTTCTTCAGTGTTACATAGTTTTCCAAGTACAGGTCTTTTATCTCTTTGGTTAAGTTTACTCCTAGGTATTTTATTTTTCTTGTTGCTATAGTAAATGGCATTTTCTTTTTTGTCTCTGTCTGTGCTATTTTATTGTTGGTGTACAGAAATGCCTTAGATTACTGTATATTTATTTTGTACCCTGCTATTTTGCCAAATTTGCTTATTATGTCGAGTAGTTTTTTAGTGGAGTTTATAGGGTTTCCTATGTGTACTATCATATCATCTGCAAATAATGACAGTTTTACTTCATCTTTCCCAATTTGGATGCCTTTTATTTCTTTTTCTTCTCTGATTGCTGTGGCTAGAACTTCCAACATTATGTTGAATAGGAGTGAAGAGAGTGGACATTCTTCTTTTGTTCCTGATCTCAGGGGGAATGATTGCAGTTTTTGTTCATTGAGTATGATGTTGGCTTCAGGCTTCTCATATATAGCCTTAATTATGTTGAGGTATGCTCCCTCTACTCCCATTTTGCTGAGTGTTTTCATCATCAATGGGTGTTTTATTTTATCAAATGCTTTTTCTGCATCTATTGATATTACCATGTGATTATTATCTTTCATTTTGTTTATATGGTGTATTCTATTTAGTAATTGTGTGAATATAAAACTTTCCTTGCATCCCTGGGATGAATCCCACTTGATCGTGGCATACAATCTTTTTAACGTGTTGCTGGATCCTGTTTGCCAATATTTTGTTGAGAATTTTAGCATCTATGTTCATCAGTGATATTGGCCTGTAGTTTTTTTTCTTTGTTGTGTCTTGACCTGGTTTTGGAATCAGTGTAATACTGGCTTTGTAGAAAGACTTTGGGAGTTTTCCTTCTTCTTGTATTTTTTGGAAATGTTTTAGGATGGTAGAAGTTAGTTCTTCCCTAAATGTTTTGTAAAATTCACCCGTGAAACCATCCATTCAAGGGTTTTTGTGTGCCGGGAGAATTTTGATTACTGTTGCAATTTCCTTCTATGTTTTTCATCTGTTCGGGCTTTCTGCTTCCTCTTGATTCAGTTTTGGATGATTATATGTTTCTAGAAAAATTTTCGTTTCAACTAGGTTGTCAAATTTCTTTCCATACAGTTGTTTGTAGTAATTTCTTACAATCCTTTGTGTTTTGGTGATATCAGTCATGATTTCTTTTCTTTCATTTCTGATTTTGTTTATTTGGGTCCTTACCCTTTTTTTCTTGATGAGCCTGACTAAAGGCTTGTCGATTTTGTTTATTTTTTCAAAAAACTAGCTCCTACTTTTGTTGAACTTTTCAAATTTTTTTAGTCTCTATGTCATTTAATTCTGCTATGATCTTGATGATTTCCTTCCTTCTACTTGCCTTAGCCTTTGTTTTTTTTTTTGTTTTTTTAAAGTATATTTTATTGATTATGCTGTTACAGTAGTTCCAATTTTTTCCCCTTTACTCCCCTCCACCCAGTATCTCCCTCCCCCAGCATCCCCCCCCAAGTCCATACCCATGGTTCGTAAAAAATAACTATCCCTCCCTCTCAGATATTAAGACCCTTTGTAATCTTGTAAAGGACAATGGGCGAAGGTCTCAAGCTCCTCTAGCTGCTTCAAGCTGGACATGGTCGTCGTCCTACCTACCCTTGGGTCCAGAAATCCCTAATAAGAGTGGGGGTGTGGAGGGGAGGGTGGCCTTCCCACATGGGGAAGGATCATGCAGACTCCAGGTCAGTTGGCTGTCTCCGGACAACGGCGTGCTTGGTTTAGCAGGCTGGCATCCTTGTTGTGTTCTGGGGGCAACAGATTTGGCAAAAAGGGTTAAAAAGCATCATTCAATCCATAACTACTAGGTGGCAAAAGGCAGGGATTAATTTTTCAATGTTCCACATTAGGAGAAGAAAAAAAAAAAAAGGGCTTCTTTGGAGGAAGGTGTGCTAGGCACATCTCTCCTGTCCAAAACCCTTTTGCCCATTTTATTTAGTTTGGGCTGAGGGAAATAGTTTATGTTTCCCCCCTCTCAGACCTCTGGGCCCTTTCTGTCCAAGCCATTAGGATAGAAAAGAGAATTCAGTTTTAAAGTGAAGCCCACAGACCACCCCATTCTTCACCAACTCAGCCATTTAGTTCAGCCAAACTGTTGAGTCTCCAGAGGCAGCGCTGCAGAGAGGATTAAGTGAGGCTTATGCGTACAGACAATCACTCAGGTAATGCGGTCATAGGCTTATGCCCTTTGAAAACAGAAAACACATGTTAATTTATGTAACATAACCAACAAAAAAGTCTCTAAATCTGTAAGACTGTCTTATTGGGAAGACATACAGTTGCAAGGCACTTGACATTCTACTTGCCTGCAACTTGAATCTCTTTGGTGATATCACAGATATGGTTTAATTTTCAAGTGAAACCATTTTTTAAATAAGAAGAAACTTTTAAGACGGTTAGCTGCCCTACTTTACAGTCTGCCACTGATCATTGTGATTTTCCTTGAATACTGATTTTTCTCCCTAAGATTACTCTCCTTGTCTTTAAAGGGACTACATTAAGTCCATTTTTAATTTATCCTGTTCATTTGCATAAGCATAACAAGAGCAGCAAATGATCACTTATGATCTTTAGTTCTGTTTTGCTGGAACTTACCCAAGGAACATTTAGGGTGGCCCTCAGTCTGCTCTTCAGTGCACAGAAGCTGGGCCACATACCTGGCATTCATCCTTGCCTGTACACACCTGTCCTTTCCAAGTCTTTCTGGTTTTCCATTGTGCCTTAAGGTCCCTTCTAGCCATCTTTCAGGAAAACAACCTTCGTTCCTTCCCTGGAGAGATTGCTGTGGACCGCACAACCAACCATGGCAGCAGGCCTTTTATTTCGCGGGCTTTTATTACCTTTGAAAGTCATTCCCAGTTCCTTAGGGCTTTTTGGTAACAACATGAGCCCAAGCATGTCTCCTTTAGGCTTGACATTCCAGTCAAAGGCTTGTTCAGAAAAAGGAACCTCTATTAACAACTGGTCTTATTAGGTCTATGCAAAGAAACTTAAGTCATTACTTACTTGTTTAGAATGCCAAACTCTGGAGAGATCAAATAGGGAGAAAAATATACAACGTGAAGGAAAATCTTTGTCCTAATATTCACTGAACTGGCATTTCCATTCTTCATATTTTCATTTTCCCCCACTAAAAAAAATTTTTTTCTTTGTTTTTCCATTACAGTTGTCTCACTTTTTTTTTTTCCCCTCTTGCTTCCCTGCATCCTGCCCCTCCCTTCCCCCACATTCAGTCCCCACTCAGTTGCCCATGTCTGTGGGTCATTTATACATGTTCTTTGATTTTACACTTCCCCTTCTTACCCCCTTTTCTCCCTCCCCCCTCCCCCCTTGTTACTGTTAGTCTACTCCTTGTTTACATACCTCTGGTTCAATTTTGCTCATTTGTTTGTGTTGTTCATTAGTTTCCTGTAATAGGTGACAGCATAACATATTTTTCTTTCGTTGCCTGGCTTATTTCGCTAAGCATAATTCTCTCTAGTTCCATCCATGTTGTTGCAAATGGTAGAAGTTCCTTCTTTCTTTCTGCTACATAGAACTCCATTGTGTAAATGTACCACAGTTTTTTGATCCACTCATCTACAGATGGGCATTTAGGTTGTTTCCAGCACTTGGCTATTGTAAATAGTGCTGCTATGAACATTGGAGTGCATAGGTTCTTTTGAATTGGTGTTTCAGGATTTTTCGGATATAATCCCAGTAATGGAATTGCTGGTTCAAAAGGCAGTTCCATTTTTAGTTTTTTGAGGAAATTCCAAACTGTTTTCCATAGTGGCTGCACCAGTCTGCATTCCCACCAGCAATGCACCAGGGTTCCCGTTTCTCCGCATCCTCTCCAGCACAAGTTGTTTGTTGATTTGTTGATTATGGCCATTCTGACTGGTGTGAGGTGGTATCTCATTGTGGTTTTTATTTGCATCTCTCTGATGGCTAGTGATGTTGAGCATATTTTCATATGTCTATGGGCCCTCTGTATGTCTTCTTTGGAGAAGTGTTTGTTCAGGTCCTTTGCCCATTTTTTAATTGGGTTGTCTGTCTTCTTGGTGTTGAGTCGTATGAGTTCTTTATATATTTTGGAGATCAATCCCTTGTCTGAGATGTCATTGGCGAATATATTTTCCCATATGGTTGATTTCCTTTTCATCTTGCTGATGTTTTCTTTAGCTGAGCAGAAACTTTTTAGTTTGATGTAGTCCCATTTGTTTATTCTTTCCTTTATTTCCCTTGCCTTAGGAGATATATCAGTGAAAATGTTGCTACGTGGGATATCTGAAATTTTCCTGCCTATTTTTTCCTCTAGGACTTTTATGGTATCACGGCTTACATTTAAGTCTTTGATCCATTTTGAGTTTATTCTGGTGTATGGTGTAAGTTGGTGGTCTAGTTTCATTTTTTTGCATGTCCCTCTCGAGTTCTCCCAACACCATTTGTTGAAGAGGCTCTTTTCACTCCATTTGATGTTCTTTCCCCCTTTGTCAAATATTAGTTGACCATATGAACCTGGGTTTATTTCTGGGCTCTCTATTCTGTTCCATTGATCTATATGTCTGTTTTTATGCCAGTACCAGACTGTTTTGATTACCGTGGCCTTGTAGTATAGTTTGATATCAGGTATTGTGATTCCTCCTACTGTGTTCTTCTTCCTCAAAATTGCTGTGGCTATTCGGGCTCTTTTTTGGTTCCATATAAATTTTTGAAGTATTTGTTCTAGGTCTGTGAAATATGTTGCTGGTATTTTAATAGGGATTGCATTGAATCTATAAATTGCTTTGGGTAGTATGGACATTTTAATGATGTTGATTCTTCCCATCCATGAGCATGGTATATGCTTCCATTTATTTGTATCTTCTTTAATTTCTTTCTTCAATGTTATGTAGTTTTCTGAGTACAGGTCTTTTACCTCCTTGGTTAAGTTTATTCCTAGGTATTTTATTTTTCTTGTTGCTATGGTAAATTGAATTTTTCTTTCAGTTTCTATCTCTGAGTTTTTATTGTTGGTGTATAAAAATGCCTTTGATTTCTTAATGTTGACTTTGTATCCTGCTATTTTGCCGAATTCACTTATTAGGTCGAGTAGTTTTTTTGTGGAGTCTATAGGGTTTTCTATGTACACTATCATGTCATCTGCAAATAATGACAGTTTTACTTCCTCTTTTCCAATTTGGATGCCTTTTATTTCTCTTTCTTGTCTGATTGCGGTGGCTAGAACTTCCAAGACTATGTTGAATAGGAGTGGGGAGAGCGGACATCCTTGTCTTGTTCCTGATCTCAGGGGGAATGCTCTCAGTTTTTGCCCATTGAGTATGATGTTGGCTTCAGGTTTCTCATATATGGCCTTTACTATGTTGAGGTATGCTCTCTCTATTCCCATTTTGCTGAGAGTTTTTATCATAAATGGGTGTTGTACTTTATCAAATGCTTTTTCTGCATCTATTGATATTATCATGTGGTTTTTGTCTTTCATTTTGTTTATGTGGTGTATTACGTTTATTGATTTACGAATGTTAAACCATCCTTGCATCCCTGGGATGAATCCTACTTGATCGTGGTGTATGATCTTTCTAATGTGTTGCTGGATCCGGTTTGCCAATATTTTGTTGAGGATTTTAGCATCTATGTTCATCAGCGATATTGGCCTGTAGTTTTCTTTCTTTGTTGTGTCTTGACCTGGTTTTGGAATTAGGGTTATACTGGCTTCATAGAATGAGTTTGGCAGTCTTCCCTCTTCTTGTATCTTTTGGAATAGTCTGAGAAGGATAGGAGTTAGTTCTTTCCTAAATGTTTTGTAGAATTCACTTGTGAAGCCATCCGGTCCAGGGCTTTTGTGTGCTGGGAGTTTTTTGATTACTGCTTCAATTTCACTAGCTGTTATTGGTCTATTCAGACTTTCTGCTTCTTCTTGATTCAGTTTGGGAAGACTATAGGTTTCCAGGAATCTGTCCATTTCCTCTAGGTTGTCAAATTTCTTGCCATACAGTTGTTCATAATAATTTCTTATAATCCTTTGTATTTCTGTGGTATCAGTTGTGATTTCTCCTCTTTCATTTCTGATTTTATTTATTTGGGTCCTCTCTCTTTTTTTCTTGATGAGCCTGCTTAAAGGCTTGTCAATTTTTTTTATCTTTTCAAAGAACCAGCTCCTACTTTTGTTGATCTTTTGAATTGTTAGTTTAGACTCTATGTCATTTAATTCTGCTCTGATCTTGATGATTTCCTTCCTTCTACTTGATCTGGGCTTTGCTTGTTGTTCTTCCTCTAGATCTTGTAGCTGTAGGGTTAAATTTTTTATTAGATATTCCTCTAGCTTTTTTAGGTAGGCCTGTATTGCTATGAACTTTCCTCTTAGGACTGCTTTCGCTGTATCCCATAGGTTTTGGGTTGTTGTGTGTTCATTATCATTAGTTTCCAGAAACTTTTTGATTTCTTCCTTGATGTCATTGTTAACCCATTCATTATTTAATAGCATGTTATTCATTCTCCATGAGTTTGAATGTTTTTGAGTTTTTTCCTTGAGGTTGATTTCCAATTTTAAGCCGTTGTGATCTGAGAAGATGCTTGATATAATTTCAATTTTCTTGAATTTGTTAAGGCTTGTTTTGTGTCCTACCATGTGGTCTCTCTTTGAAAATGTTCCATGTGCACTTGAGAAGTATGTATATTTTGCTTCTTTGGGGTGAAAACTTCTATATATATCGACTAAGTCCATTTGATCTAGGGTGTTGTTCAGTGCCTCCATATCTTTGGTGTTTCTTTGCTTCGAAGATCTGTCCATTGTTGACAATGGGGTGTTAAAGTCCCCTACTATGAGTGTGTTGTTGTCTATATCTTTCTTGGAGTCTTTCAAAAGTTTCCTTACATATTTGGGTGCTCCTAAGTTTGGTGCATATATATTTATAAGGGTTATATCTTCTTGATGGATTTTTCCCTTAAGTATTATGAAATGCCCTTCTTTGTCTCTTTTTATGGACTTTGCTGTGAAATCTGTTTTGTCTGATATAAGTATTGCTACCCCGGCTTTTTTTTCATGTCCATTTGCTTGGAATACATTTTTCCATCCCTTTACTTTCAGTCTGTGTAGATCTTTTGTTCTAAGGTGGGTCTCTTGTAGACAGCATATATGTGGGTCATTCTTTCTAATCCATTCAGCTACCCTATGTCTTTTAATTGGAGCGTTTAATCCATTTACATTTAAGGTTATTACCGATAAGTACTTATTCATTGTCATTTTTCCCCTTTGTACTCGTGTTCTTCTCTGTCTCTCTCTGTTTCTTTATCTTCTTAGAGCAGACCTTTTAGCATCTCTTGCATTGCTGGTTTGGTGGAGATGTATTCTTTTAGCCTTCTTTTGTCTTGGAAGCTCCTTATTTCACCCTCCATTTTGAATGAGAGCTTTGCTGGGTATAGTATTCTAGGTTGTAGGCCTTTGTTTTTCATTGCTTGGAATACTTTTTGCCATTCCCTTCTGGCTTGTAGTGTTTCTGCTGAGAAATCTGATGATAGCCTTATTGGAGTACCCTTGTATGTTATTAGTTGTTTTTCTCTTGCTGCTTTTAGGATTCTCTCTTTGTCTTTCAATGTTGCCATTTTAATTATGATGTGTCTTGAGGTGGGCCTGTTGGGGTTCATCTTCATTGGGACCCTCTGTGCTTCCTGGACTTGCGTGACTCTTTCTCTCGTCATGTTAGGAAAGTTTTCTGTCATTAGTTTTTCAAAGAGGTTTTCTATCCCTTGCTCTTCTTCTTCTCCTTCTGGAATTCCTATGATACGGATATTATTACGTTTCATGTTGTCCTGCAGCTGTCTTAGAACCTCTTCAGTCTTGTTCAGTCTTTTTTCATTTTGTTGCATTGTCTGGGAGTTTTTGTGTAGGTTGTCCTCCAGCTCGCTGATCCGATCTTCTGCTTCCTCTAGCCTGCTTTTAATTCCTTCTACTGTGTTCTTCAATTCAGAGATCGTATTTTTCATTTCCTCCTGGCTCTTATTGATAGCTTCTATGTCCTTTTTCATGCTCACGTAATTTTCTGTGAGTTCCTTGTAGTTTTTCTGGAGTTCTTTGAAGTTTCCGCTGAGCTCATTCAGCTTCTCCATAATCCATGTTTTGAATTCCATATCTGATAGTTCACTCCCCTCTATTTCATTTAGCACTCTTTCTGGGGATTCTACCTTTCCTTTTGATGGGAGGTTGTTTCTCTGTCTCCCCATTTTTTTGACTCCTATTGTTTGTTGGTGCTTCTTGGAATGATCTGCACTTCCTGGATCTGCCTCTGGTGGCGTCAGATCATGTACCAGTCTGGCCCTAGGCAGCCTGTTGGAGACTTCCAGGGATCTACTGCTGTTGTCTGTCTTCTTTGATTGTTAATCTATTCAATCTGTGATTAGCTGTCAGGCTTAAGGACTGTGGGTGTGGCAGCTTAATTCCTGTAGGCAGGGCTTTTGCTTCCCCTCAGGCTGACGCCACTTGGAGGGGAATGGTCTACCCGCAGTACTGGGGATGAGTCAGCACTGGGACCCAGTCAGCTGCTCCTCCAGTTCTCCCCTCAAAGCCACCGTGCCAAATTCTCCCCAAGTGTCTCCAGTCCTCTCTGCCTTCCCTCTGCTTGAGCCCAGGGTAAGTGGTGGCCAAAATATTTTCGTATGTGATCCACTTAAGAGCTCTTTTTCTCCTGCTGTTTCTCTCCGGCTAGCAAGAAAGCCTGTGGCTTTTCGCTTTTCACAGCTGATACTATTTTACTTTCCACTCTGTCGCTGTAGGCTGGGAAGCCCAGCTGGGGGTTTAGACCCTGCCCTTCTCAGGGGGAATCCCCGGCTGCTGAGCTGTTTCTCAGTCCCTTCAGCAGCCACCCGTGTGAGCCCAGCCAGCCCTTCCGCGTCTCCGCACTCCCTACCGGTCACGTTGTGATGTAGCGGCCTTTTCTGTCTCTCCGTGGTTATAAGACTTCTTTCCAGCTAGTGTTCCGTTGGTTATTCCAGATGATTTCTCCAAAATTAAGTTGTAAATCCAGACTGGTCCTGGGAGGAGGTTAGTGTAGCTTCCACTTACTCCTCCGCCATCTTGGATCCCTTAGCCTTTGCTTTTGTTGTTATTCTAGTTCTTGTAGTTGTAGGGTTAGATTTTTTATTTGAGATTCTTCTATCCTTTTTAGGTAAGCTTGTATTGCTATGAACTTCCGTCCCAGGACTACTTTTTCTGTGTCCCATAGGTTTTGGGCTGTTGTGTGTTCATTATAATTAGTTTCCAGAAACTTCGTGATTCCTTCCTTGATGTCATTGTTAACCCATTCATTATTTAATAGCATGTTATTCATTCTCCATGAGTTTGGGTGTCTTTGATTTTTTTCCCTGAGGTTGATTTTTAGTTTCAAGGCATTGTGGTCTGAAAAGATGCTTGATATGATTTCAATTTTCTTGAATTTGTTGAGGCTTGTTTTGTGTCCTATCATGTGCTCTATCTTTGAAGATGTCCCACATGCATTTGAAAAGAATGTATATTTTGCTTCTTTGGGGTGAAAAGTTCTATATCTATCAGTTAAGTCCATTTGGTTTAGTGTGTTGTTCAATGCTCCAATATCCTTGGTGTTTCTTTGCTTCAAAGATCTATCTATTGTTGATAATGGAGTGTTGAAGTCCCCTACTCTGAGTGTGTTGCTGTTGATATCCTTCTTGTAGTCTTCTAGTATTTTCCTTATATATTTGGGTTCTTCTATGTTGGATGCATACATGTTTACCAGGGTTACATCTTCTTGATGGGTTGTTCCTTTAAGTATTATGCAATGTCATTTTTTGTCTCTTTTTATGGCCCTTGCTATTAAATCTGTTTTTTCTCATGTAAGTATTGCTACTCCAGCTTTTTTTTCATGTCCATTTGCTTGGGATACTTTTTTCCATCCCTTCATTTTCAGTCTGTGTAAATCTTTTGTTTTAAGGTCTGTTTCTTGTAGACAGCATATATTTGGATCATGTTTTCTTATCAATTCCACTACCCTATGTCTTTTAATTGGAGCATTTAATCCATTTACATTTAAGGTTTTTATTGACAGGTATTTATTCATTTCCCATTGTACCTGTGTTCTTCTTCCTCTCTTATTTTCTTTCTTTTTCTTCAAGCATTTCTTTTAGCATCTTTTGCAATGCTGGTTTGGTGCAGATGTATTCTTTTAGTCTTCCTTTATCTGAGAAACTCTTCATTTCACTTTCCATTTTGAATGAGAGCCTAGCTAGGTAGAGTAGTCTTGGTTGTAGGCCTTTGTTTTTCATTGCTTGAAATATTTTTGACAATTCCTTTCTGGCTTGTAGTGTTTCTGTTGAGAAATCGGTTGATAGCCTTATCAGAGCTTTCTTGTATGTTATTTGCTGTTTTTCTCTTGCTGCTATCAGGATTCTCACTTTGTCTTTGAATGTTGCTATTTTACTTATGATGTGCCTTGGAGTGGGCCTTTTTGGGTTCATCTTCATTGGGACCCTCTGTACTTCCTGGACTGGAGTTGCATGACTTTTTCTTTCATCATGTTAGGAAAATTTTCTGTCATTACTTTTCCTATCAGGTTTTCGATCCCTTGCTCCGCCTCTTCTCCTTCTTGTATTCCTATGATTCTAATGTTGTTTAGTCTCATGGTATCCTGAAGTTCTCTTATACCATCTTCATTCTTTTAAATCTTTTTTCATTTTGTTGTATTTTCTGAAAAATTTTTTTCTACATTGTCCTCTAATTCACTGATCTGATCCCTGCTTTGTTTAGCCCCCTTTTGATTGCTTGTACTGTGTTCTTCAGTTCAGAAATTGTGTTCTTCATTTATTCTTGGTTCTTATTAATATTTTCTATGTCCTTTTTTATGCTGGTATAGTTCTCTGTAAGTTCCTTGTAGCTTCCTTGCAATTCTTAGTAGTTTCCTTGAAGTTCCTTGTAATTTTCTGGAGTTTGTCATAGTTTTCTTTGAGATTGTCAAGTACATAGAGCTTCTTTATCACTATTCTTTTGAATTTCATGTCTGAGAGTTGGCTTATGTCTATTCCATCCATCTCTCTTTCTGGGAATTCCACTTTTCCTTTCATTGGGAGGTTGTTTCTGTGTCTTCCCATGTTGGATTCTTCTTGTGTGTTTTTGTTTATTAGATTTGTTTGCTCTGATTTCCCACCTTTGTGGTATGAGATTCTTTAGAGGAGACCTGGGGGATTCGGTGGTGCAGTCTCTTTGATTTCCTGAAGCTGACGCTGTTGGGATGCCCTTTATGTCATTTTTTTTTTTTATGCTGTCTGGTTGTATTTCAGTTACTCTTTGGTGGATCCTTCCCTCTGGCTAGTTGATTGATGGTCACTCTGCCCACCTTGTCTTGAAATTTGTGGAGATGCTTTGTGTGCAGTCTTCTTTTTCTGGATCCACACCTGGTCAAAATTCCATGAGTTTCAAAGCTTTTATGGCTGGCTGGCTGTGAGGAGATCTGGCTGGTTTCTGTCACTGCTTTTCTTTCACTCATGGGCCTGTTGCAACTTTCTGCTGTGAGCCGCACTGAGTTGGGTCTCTCCCCACTTGTCCTGCGGCACCCTCCAGCAGCCCTCAGGCTTCTCTAGCAATGTTGTTCTGCTGGCAATCCAGTGTGCATGTCCCTAGTCCCCATCTAGCCTTGGGTCCTGTCTTTGCTCCTCCTCCCAAGAAGTGTCTGTGCTCCAAGCCAAAGCAATGGGCTGCGTCCATCCCTGGTTGGCAGCATCTCACTGTTTGCCTGTGTGCACTGCTTGCCTGCCTGGAGTCCCCACTGAATCTGCTTTTCCACCACAGCTCTCCTGTATGGGCCCCTCTCCCTGGCTTAGTTCTGTTCCTTTTTATTTAGTGGTGCCATGATGCATGCACCTGGGGCTCATGGTTGCCAGCCTAGATTTGCCAGCCCAGGGGGTCCCCACCTAGACTCAGTTCATATAGGCTACCACAGTCCAGGCTGCTCACTGTCCTCCCACACCTCCGGCTCTTTCAAGGAAACCTTCATATTGTCTCCCTCTGAGACTCCGCTGGTCCCAGTGCCTATGGCAAGTGACAGTTTCCAAGCAGATCCCAGTCAATGAGCCAGTCTGCAGCTGCTCCTTTGGGGTGCAGTGCAGCAGAAGTGCTGGGCTTGGGGGCCCAGCGATTCCCCTTGAAAGCGTGGGCAAGCCTTCTGCCCTTTTCCACTTCACTCCCACACTCCCTTCCCTGCTTGTGGTATCTGAAATCTGCACTCACTCACTCCTCTCAGTGTTTGTACTCCAAGCCTTTCTGCAATGGGAGCAAGCAGACAACACTGCTACCTACTCCATCACCATCTTTGGACTCCTCCATTCTCTATTTCTGTAGGTACAAGTTCCACAGAAGTTTGGCCAACACCACCGTGTTACATTTGATTTAGTAAAGTTACAAATAAAGAAATTGGGGAAATTTAAAATTTTGGAACCATCATAGCCAACAATAACTTTGAGTATGGGAGAGTATTTCAATATATCTTGTTATAGTAGTTTGTCATCATGACTCACACTTAGCAATACTCTAATTAACACTGCATCAGCATAATATTTAAATCCAACAAACAACTGGACCTTAGTCATTGTCCTAATGCTACATAAATAGATGTGCTCTCATTAGCTCAGAGATCAGCTTTTCTTGCTATCATCAGTCCTTGAGAATTCTTCTCAAGAATGACACACATCCCTTCCCTAATACACACATCATCCCCTAAACTCCTCTCCATAAAGTTCTGTTGAGGAGCTTGGCTCCAGAGACTCACATCCAGCTTGATGCAAGGATGTGTCTCCTAATTCTCCCTAAGAATGAGGCCCAGGCTTGAGTCCACAGAACAATACTGTGATCCACATCTCCATAGTAAAATTGAGCTCCCCTTTGGAAATCTAGTGGTCTCTTGAAAGATACTTAGTGGCATTTATGTTAATAAAGGGATGCGTTCTGACAAGACACTTTGTGATTAGAAACTCCATTCCTAGAAATAAAGTGGGATACATAAGGATGCACACTTGGAAATTAGTAAGAGTCTCAATAATCTTCTAGTAGCCAAATTAGTGGAGTTTTTAAAATCATCCCACTTGTTTTCTCTTCTATCTTTGACAGAGTTGAACCAGAAAAGCAAGAGAGAGTAGTGTGAATACACAAATTGGGTTCAAATCCTTGCTTCACCTTATTAGTCGTGAGACTCTGAACAAGTTACTTCTTTGAAGCTAACTTTTCTTCATTTGTAAAATGAGTAAGATGACACATAAGGAAGTTCCAAGAAAACTTACAATGCATATAGAGCTATTGGAATACAGAAGGCCTTTGGTAACTAATAGTTGTTTTTCTTTTATTATTACTTTCATTGACCAATTGCATTCTTAAACTTTTTTCTTGGATATTATGTCATCTGTATGCAATTGTTCTCTTTCTAGCTCACTTTTCATTCTTCATTTACTCACTCAACAATATTTATTAAATGTCTATTACATGTCAAGCATTTACTAAGCACTGCAGTTACAAAAATTAATAATATATATAGTCCCTATTCCAGACAAGTTCACAGTCTAGTGGGAGAGAGATGTGCAAACAATGATGACAACATGATATCTGCTATACTAGTGTTCCACACATGGTGGTCTGAACACATTGGTCTAATGTGCCAACAGATACCTGGGAAGGCCTCAGGCTTGAACTTAGCCTTGAAAGATTGCTTTAAATTTTCCGCACAAACAAAAGGCAAGGGTTTCCTGATCAGAAAGAGTACATACATATCAACAAATTAGCAAGCTAGTAGCAAAATCAAAATGCTCAAACAAAAAAAGTTGGAAAATACCATTTAATTTAGTCAAAAAGAAAAAAAAAATCATTTTTGTCCACAAATTTTTGGACATGGAGGCAGTCTCATAGATGATCAAAGTTATCCTTGAAAATTACTTAGGAATACTGGTACAATGACTCAAAATGGCCAACAGTGTCTTTTTGGCTCTAGGAGGCTTATGGTAGGAAAACCAGACACATGACAGGCATTCAATAAACAATGGGAAAAACTGTGCAAAGCTGAGGTAAGATTAAGAGAGGATATTTTGTATTGAAAGCTAAGAATTTCTGCTGCACACCCTTAACCAGAGCTCATGAATATTCACATCAGGGCTTTGATCTCTATGCAAGAAACTGGAATAGCATTCTTTGAGGAATCTTCCAGCTCAAAGGAATAGAACTAAAGACACTGACATTGGGCTCCTAATGAAAATTTCCAGACAGTTCACTCTATGAAGATAATCACATCTAGGGTCACCTAAGCTGGGACTAAGAGGTTTCCTGATACATGGGACTTACAGTGTTAAAACTGAGTTGTTCCAGGAAAACAATGGTGGTTGGTCACACTACCATATTCAGTAAGTCCTATGTATATGCTCAGAGTTTCCAATCCCTCAGCTATGATCAAATGTACTAATCTGTTATCAAGATTACTGGACATCAATAACTTGAAAGACTGAGACAAAGATAACACTCACCTAAAAAAATAATTGGGTAGGAAACAAAGAGTATGCATTAAAAAAGGCAAAAATGTTGGTATCCTCAGAGAGATAAAGGAATATTACAATCACAAAAAGGGACAAGAAATTGAAAATTAAAGATAAGAGAATTAGAGAATTATTCCAGGATAGTTAATAGTAGGAGTTCTATTAAAAGAGGACAAATAACACAGAAGAGGAATCATTTTTAAAAATTCAAGAAATTTCCCAGAGCAGAAAGATTTACATTTTCAGATTAAAAGGGGCTTACTCTATAACCAGCAAGTTAGGTGAAATTAAGTCTACACAGAGAAAGACATAGCAATATGAAATTTCATATCATTAGATACAAAGAGAAGCTCTTACAAGAGAGAAATAAACAGGTCATATACACAAAGGAGAAGTTAGAATGGCCACTAACTTCTACATATCAGCATAGAATGTTAAAAGACAATGAAGCAATGTCTTCAAAATTCTAAAAATAATATTATTTTGAACATAGAATTCTATATCAAGGCAAACCAACAATCAAGTGTGAGAGCAGAATAAAAACATATTCATGCACACATGGCCTTAACATTTTTATGTCCCATGTACCCTTTTCTCAGAAAGCTACTAAGGGATGCTCTCTATTAAAACCAAGGAAATTAACCAATAAAACGGAAAACTACATGGAAAACAGGAAACAGAAAATCAGCACATAAGCGAAGTGAATCCCCAGAATAATTTTGAAGGAAACTCTCAGGATAAGAACTGTGAACCAGATATAGAGGGCAATGAGCCCAGAGCAGAGCACGTTACGAGAATCTAGAAGAGATTTCTTCAAGATTAAGTTGATTTTAACCAGTACATCTTATTATCTTGAAGGAAGACTTAAACAAGTGGTGGAACATTTGGGATTGAAATTCCCTGAAAACTAATCAAGCAAACAAAGCAAAGATAACAGGGAAAACAAGAAGTATTGCAAAAGAGAAGTGATCATAATTTAATTATTACATGGCTCATCTGTAATAGTACTGTTTTCATAAAAGGCTGTATATGCAAAGCAGCTCCCAACAGCTGAAAGAACAAAGACCAAAGACTAAAGAACCAAGCAGATAAATCCAGATTGCTGGTTAATGAGTTGAGTTCGGAACTTATTCACAGAAATGCAGTCTTGAGTGGTCACAAAATTGGCATATCTCTGTACCTTTCACTCCACAGACCATTTGTTTGCACACTTTAGGCAGTGAGCCTCCTGCTAAGAAAGAAATGTGGAAATTATTAAAAGGGTCTGGGTCTGTGAGACTCTAGCAGCAAAGTAATTAAGAAATAAATAACATTGAGGCCATTTACCCTACAGGAAGAACTAATGAGAATTCTGTGATGAACCTGGATGGGCTGTATACATTATTTTTTGTTTGTTCATTTTGTTCTTCTATTACAGTTGTCCCATTTTCCCCCCATTTTTCCCCTCACACAGCCCATCCTTTCTCCCACAGTCAACCCCCACCTTGTTGTATATGTCCATGGGTTATTGATAATAGTTCCTATACTAAAACCTTCCCCTACTTACCCACCTGCCCTCCCTCCCCTAACCCCCTGGTAACTGTTATTCTGTTCCATGTTTACATGCTTTTGGTTCAATTTTTCTCATTTGTTTGTGTTCATTAGTTTTCTGTATTGGGTGATATCATATGGTATTTTTCTTTTGTTGCCTGGCTTATTTTGCTAAGCATGATTATCTTTAGTTGTATCCATATTATCGCAAATGGCAGGAGTTCCTTCTTTTTTTCTGCTGCATAGTATTTCATTGTGTAAATGTACCAGTTTTTTGATCCACTCATTTACAGATGGGCACTTAGGCTTTTTCCATCACTTGGCTATTGTAAATCGCGCTGCTATGAACATAGGGGTGCGTAAGTTCTTTTGAATTGGGGTTTCAGGATTCTTCAGGTATAATACTAGCAGTGGAATTGCTGGTTTGAATGGCTAGTTCCATTTTTAGCTTTCTGGGGAAGTTCCATACTGTTTTCCTTAGTGGCTGCACCAGCCTACATTCCCACCAACAGTGCAGTAGGGTTCCTATTTCTCCACATCCTTGCCGCACTTGTTTGTTGATTTGTTGATGATGGCCATTCTGACAGGTGTAAAGTTGTATCTCATTGTGGTTTTTATTTGCATCTCTCTGATGGCTAGTGATGTTGAGCACTCTTTCATATGCCTATGGACCCTCTGTGTATCCTCCTTGGAAGAGTGTTTGTTCAGGTCCTTTGCCCATTTTTTAATTCGGCTGTCTTCTTGGAGTTGAGATGTGTGAGTTCTTTACATATCTTGGAGATCAATCCCTTGTCCGAGGTATCATTGGCAAATATGTTTCCCCATATAGTTGATTCCCTTTTCATCTTGCTGATGTTTTCTTTTGCTGAGCAGAAACTCTTTATTTGATGTAGATCCATTGGTTTATTCTTTCTTATTTTCCTTGCCTTAAGAGATGTATCAGTGAAAATATTGCTACGTGGGATATCTGAAAATTTCCTGCCTATGTTTTCCCTTAGTACTTTTATGGAGTCACAGCTTACATTTAAGTCTTTGATCCATCTTGAGTTTATTCTGATATGTGGTATAAGTTGGTGGTCTAGTTTCATTTTTTTTTTTTTTTTTGCCATCCCTGTCCAGTACTTCCAGCAACATTTGTTGAAGGGCCTCTTCTCACACCATTTTATGTTTCTTCCCCCATTGTCAAATATTAGTTGACCATATAGATGGGGGTTTATTTCTAGACTCTTTATTCAGTTCATTGATCTATATGTCTATTCTTATGCCAGTATCAGACTGTTTTAATTACAGTGGCTTTGTAGGATAGTTTGATATCAGGTATTGTGATTCCTCCTACTGTGTTCTTCTGCCTCAAGATTGCTGTGACTATTTGGGGTCTTTTTTGGTTCCATGAAAGTTTGTGAAGTATTTGTTCTAGGTCTGTGTGATATGTCTATGGTATTTTAATAGGAATTACATTGAATTTATAAATTGCTTTGGGTAGTATGGATATTTTAATGATGTTGATTCTTCTTATCCATGAACATGGTATGTATGATTCCATTTATTTATATCTTCTTTATTTCCTTTCCTCAGTGTTATGTAGTTTTCTGAGTACAGGTCTTTTATGTCTTTGGTTAAATTTATTCCTAGGTACTTTATTTTTCTTGTTGCTATAGTAAATGGTATTATTTTTCTAGCTTCTATCTCCGAAATTTTATTGTTGGTGTACAGAAATGTCTTTGATATATGAATATTGACTTTATACCCTGCTATTTTGCCAAATTTACTTATTCTGTCGAGTAGTTTTTTAGTGGCGTCTATAGAGTTTTCTTTCTTTCTTTTTTTCCTGCCTCAGGTTTATTTGCACAAGCACCACAGGACACCAGCCCCACGCAGACAGCAGCCCAGGGGGGCACACCAGTCCTTCTGTCCTCGCATCGGCAGACAGAGGCCTCTACTATGGAGCCTTCGCAGGGGCCGGGGCTCCTTTGGGAGCCTGAGACTGAGCTGGAGCCCGGGCTAGGGCCACAACCTGGGGCTTGGCCTGAGCCTGGGGCTTGGCCTGAGCCTTAGCCTTGGCCTGAGCCTTAGTCTTGGCCTGAGCCAGGGCCTTGGCCTGAGCCTGGGACTTGGCCTGAGCCTGGGGCTTGGTTGGAGCCTGGAGTTTGGCTGGATCCGTGGCCTTTGGCTGGCAGAGCCGGAGACCCTTGGCGATGCGGGCACGAGCCCGTTTCCCAAGCTTTGGGTGAGCGATGTAAGCAAGTCGGCTGAGCTTGCGGCTGCCACCCTTTGGGATATTGGGCTTGACCTCCTTGGGCTTCACCAGGGCCTTGATAGACTCAGGACGTACGCTCATGGCCTTGGCATTGTTGGCCAGCATCTTCTTCAGGCCCTTCTTGTTGTGCTTCTTGGCGAAGCGCATGTTCCTGAGGAACTTGGGGTCTACCCCCTTAAGAGATTCATATCTTTGTGATCGGGGCTTCTTGATGCCGTTTCTGTGCCATTTTCGGGACTGGTTGTGCGTGGTGTGGTTCTTGGACTTGGCCCTCTCTGTACCCAAGCCCGCGAGTCCCGAAGCGTGTGGGACCGGAAGAGCTATAGAGTTTTCTATGTACACTATTATGTCATCTGCAAATAATGACAGTCTTACTTCCTCTTTTTTATATTGGATGTTTTTATTTCTTTTTCTTGTCTGATTGCTGTAACTAGAACTTCTAAGACTATGTTGAATAGGAGTGGAGAGAGTGAACATCCTTGTCTTGTTCCTTATTTTAGGGGGAATGATTTCAGTTTTTGTCCATTGAGTATGATGTTGGCTTCAGGTTTCTCATATATGATTTCAGGTTTCTCATAATAAAATTATGTTGAGGTATGCTCCCTCTCTTCCTATTTTTCTGAATGTTTTTATCATAAATGGGTGTTTTATTTTATCAAATGCTTTTTCTGCATCTATTGATATGACCATGTGATTTTTGTATTTCATTTCTTTATGTGGTATATGATATTTGTTGATTTACAAATATATAACTATCCTTGCATCTCTGGGATGAATCCCACTTGATTGTGGTGTATAATTTTTTTAATGTGTTGCTGGATCCAGTATTCCAATATTTTGATGAGGATTTTAGTATCTATGTTCATCAGCGATATTGGCCTGTATTTTTTTTTTCTTTGTTGTGTCTTCGCCTGGTTTTGGAATTAGGGTAATACTTGCTTTGTAGCAAGAGTTTGGAAGTCTTCCCTCTTCTTGGATTTTTTGGAATAGTTTGAGAACGGTAGGCAGTAGTTCTTTCCTAAATGTTTTGTGAATTTCGGCTGTGAAGCCATCCAGTCCAGGGCTCATGTGTGCCAGGAGTTTTTTTTATTAATGTTTCAATTTCACTCTTTCTTATCGGTCTGGTCACACTCTCTGCTTCTTCTTGATTCAGTTTTGTAAGGTTATATGTTTCTAGAAATTTTTGCGTTTCATCTAGTTTATCATGTTTCTTGCCATACAGTTATTTGAAGTAATTTCTTACAATTCTTTTTATTTCTATACTATCAGTTGTGATTTCTCCTCTTTCTTTTCTGAGGTACGTTATTTAGGTCTTCTCAATTTTTGTCTTTATGAATCTTGCTAAAGGCCTGTTGGTATTGTTGATCTTTTGAATTGTTTGTTTAGTCTCTAGGTCATTTAATTCTGCTCTGATCCTGATGATTTCCTTCCCTCTAATCTCTCTGGGCTTTGTTGGTTGTTGTTATTTTAGTTCTTGTAGATTAATGGACAGATTTTTTATTTGAGATTCTTCTATCCTTTTTAGGTAGGCCTGTATTGCTATGAACTTTCTTCCCAAGACTGCTTTTGCTGTGTCCCATAGGTTTTGGGCTGTTGTGTGTTCATTTTCATTTGTTTCCAGAAACTTCTTCATTTCTTCCTTGATGTCATTGTTAACCCATTCATTATTTAATATCATGTTATTCATTCTCCATGAGTTTGAATGTTTTTGAGCTTTTCCCTTGAGGTGGATTTTTAGTTTCAAGGCCTTGTGGTCTTTTTTGTGTCCTACCATGTGGTCTATCTTTGAAAATGTTCCATGTGCACTTGAAAAGAATGCGTATTTTGCTTCTTTGGGGTAAAAAGTTCTATATATATCAACAAAGTCCATTTGATCTAGACTGTTGTTCAATACATTAATATCCTTGGTGTTTTTTTGCTTTTAAGATCTGTCCATTGTTGACAATGGGGTGTTAAAGTCTCCTACTATGAATGTGTTTCTCTTGATATTCTTCTTGCACTCCTTTAAGATTTTTTTTATAAATCTGGGTGCTCCTATGTTGGGTTCATATATGTTTACAAGGGTTATATCTTTCTGATGGTTTGTTCCTTTAAATATTATGAAATGTTCTTTTTTGTCTCTTTTTATGGCCCTTGCTGTGAAATCTGTTTTGTCTGATATAAGTATAGCTACCCCAGCTTTTTTTCCATGTCCATGTGCTTGGAATACTTTTTTCCATCCCTTCACTTTCATTCTACGTAAATCTTTTGTTTTGATGTGTGTCTCTTGTAGATAGCAAATATGTAGTTCATGTTTTCATTCCATTCTGCTATGCTATGCTTTTTAAAGTATATTTTAATAATTATGTTGTTATAGTAGTCCCATTTTTTTCCCTTTTGCTCCCTTCTGCTCAGTATCACCCTTCCCCCAGCAATCCCACCCACCTTATTTTATGTCCATGGGTCATGCATGTAAGATCTTCGGCCTCACCCTTTCCTATATTATTCTTAACACCCCCCTGTCTATTTTGTACAAACCGATTATGTTTCTTAGTCCCTGCACCATTTTCCCATTTCTCCTCCTCACCCCTCCCAGCTGATAACTCTCCAAATGATCCCCATACCTATGATTTTGTTCCTGTTCTGGTTCGCTTAGTTAGATTTTCTTTTTATTTTTAGATTCAGTTGTTGTTAGTTGTGATTTTGTTGTCATTTTAGTGTTCATAGTTTTGATATTTTTCTTAAGTAAATCTCTTTGACATTTCATATAATAATGGCTTGGTGATGATGAACTCCTTTAGCTTCACCTTGTCTGGGAAGCACTTCATCTGCCCTTCCATTCCAAATGATAGCCTTGCTGGATAGAGTAGTCCTGGTTGCAGGTTGCCTTTCATCACATTGAATACTGCTTGCCAGTCAATTCCTGCTTGCAAAGTGTCTCTGAGAAATCAGCTGACAGTCCTATAGGCACTCCCCTGTAGGCAACTCTCTGCCTCTCTCTTCCTGCCCCCATGACTCTGTCTTTATTTTTCACCTTTGGCATCTCAATCATGATGTGTCCCCTGTGGGTCCAGCTCTCCCGGGACCCTCCGTACTTCCTGGACCTGTATGTCCATATCCTTCACAAAATTTGTGAAGTTTTTCTCATTTTTTTCAATTCTTGCTTTCTTATTTTGCACTGGTTGACTGTTTTATTCTTCCTCATGTTCCCAGTTATTAATTTGAACCCAGGTCTCCTTCCCTTCACCATTGGTTTTGTGTGGATTTTTTTTTGTTTGTTTCACTTAGCATAGCCTTCATTTCTCCTCTTATGCATTTGCCATACTTAAGCATATCTGTCAAGCCCGTGAGCATCTTTATCACTAGTTTTTTGAATTCTGCGTCTGTTAGGTTGGCTATCTCTTTACCGCTTAGTTCTCCCACTGGAACCGTGATCTATTTCCCCTTTTGGGCCATACTTCTCTGTCTCCTCATCTTGACAGGCTCCTGTGTTTGTTGGTCTCCACATCCCAGGTAGGGCTGTCACTCCTGTTATGTTGTAAGGGGTGGAGCCTTAGGGACTCGTCAGTACAGGGCGACCTGTTTCACCACATTGTGGCACTGTATGTGGGGTAGGGGTCTGAGTGGAGATAATTCTGCCTGCCCAGCCCTCACCCCTTTTCCAGACAACTCTCCCACTTCCACAACAAACTAGTGTCCCTCTAGCTGCTGCCCTGGCCATCATTTCCAGAGTGTGTGGGTCTGCAGATGTCCTAGGACCATGGGGTCCCTTTAAACAAGCGTACTCTGGTGACACTGGCAGTTTCTGCCTCCACCAACCCCCACTGGTCTGCACAGTCAGAAGGAACGAGGCTTGATTTTCCGTGGTGCTGGGACAGGGAGCTGAGGAATTTGGTGAGGAGCTGAAAACGGTCTCCAGGTTTCCCAGCTGACTTTTTAAAACGTGTGATTGCGCTTTCAGCTGGCCTGTCGCTGCCACTACTGCTGCAACCACCACACTGTGTTCTCTTTACCCTGGCTCCGCCCCTCCTACCTGTCTGGATGAGTATTTCTTATTTATATCTTTGTTTGCTGAACTTCTATATGCAGTTTGATTTTCTGGAACTTCTGGTTGTTTCTAGTTTTGAGGTAGTTGTATTTCTTTTTAGTTGTGGAGGGAGACATAGCGTGTCTGTCTACTTCTCCATCTTGGCCGGAAGTCTACCATATGTTTTCTGATTGGAGCATTTAATCCATTTACATTTAAGGTTATTATTGACAGGCATTTATTCATTTCCTTTTGTACTTGTGCTCCTCTCCCCCTCTCTCTTTTTTTTCTTTTTCTTAAAGTATTCTTTATCATCTCTTGCAATGCTGGTTTGGTGGAGATATATTATTTTTGTCTTCATTGGTCTGGGAAACTCCTATTTTACCTTATGTTTTGAAAGATAGCCTTGCTAGGTAGAGTAGTCTTGGTTGTAGGCCTTTGTTTTTCACTGCTTGAAATATTTTTTGCCATTTCCTTCTCGTTTGTAGTGTTTCTGTTGAGAAATCAGTTGATAGTCTTTTCAGAGCTCCCTTGTAAGTTATTTGCTTTTTTCTCTTTCTGCCTTTAGGATTCTCTCTTATTTTTTGAATTTTGCCATTGTAATTATGATGTGCCTTGGAGTGCGCCTTTTGAGGTTCATCTTCATTGGGACCCTCTGTGCTTCCTGGACTTGCATGACTTTTTCTGTCATCTAGTTAGAAAATTTTCTGTCATTACTTTTTCAATCAGGTTTCTATTTCATGCTCCTCTTCTTCTCCTTATTGTATCCCTATAACATGGGTATTGTCTCATTTCATGTTGTCCTGCAGTTCTCTTAAACCCTTTTCATTCTTTTTAAATCTTTTTTCATTTTTTTGTATTGTCTGGGAATTTTTTCCTACGTTGTTCTCTAACTCACCAATCTGGCCCTCTGCTTAATTTAGCCTGCTTTTGATTGCTTCTACTGTGTTCTTCAGTTCAGAAATTGTATTCTTCATTTCTTCCTCGTTCTTATTTATAATTTCTATGTCCTTTTTTATGCTGGTGTTGTTCTCAGTAAGTTCCTTGTTGCTTCCCTGGAGTTCTTTGTATTTCCCCTGGAGTTCATTGTAGTTTTCTCTGAGTTTGTCAAGTTCATTGAGCTTCCTTATAACCCGTCTTTTCAATTCCATATCTGTTAGTTTGCTTACCTCTGTTTCATCTAGCACTCTTTCTGGGTATTCCTCTTTTCCTTTCATTGGGAGGTAGTTTCTCTGTCTCCCCATAGATGCCTCTTCTTGTTTTGTTTTTGTTTCTTATATTTGTCTGCTTTAATTTCCCACCCTCATGGTATGAGATTCTGTATAGGAGACTTCGGGGATTCAGTGATGCAGTCTCTTTGATCTCCTGAGCTTGATGCTCTTGAGATGACATTCATACCCTCTGTTTAAGCTGTCTGGTTGTATTTCAGTAACTCTTTGGTGGAACCTTTTCTCTGGCTAGTTGATTGAGAGTCACTCAACCCACCACATCTTGAGTTATTTTGTGGAGATGCTGTTCAAACATAAACACACAACCCAGGCAAGAAAACCACACTCTGAAAAATATCCCTCACCCACAATCACACTGTCAGCAGCAAATGAGCCACTATTAATATAGATGTAAAGACGTTGAGACTATTATATTAAATAAAAAACAGATAAGAGTTGGATAACTGAAAGTAAGATAATTTTTGAGAGAGAAGATGGTAGAATAATAATAGTAGCAAGTAGGTTCAAGGCTATGCAATACAGTAAGTAATATTTACATTGTATGTTGAAAAAAGGAGGGAAGAATGCAGAATGAAGTGAAAAAGTGGAAGTGTATAGTATTAGGTTTATATAGCAGTTATATGTTATATATTTTTGTGAGAGAGAGTATAAACAAAACAGACAAACAAAAAAATTAAATAAGAAAATAAGAGGGAGAGAAGGTAAGAAACAGATTAAAGAAAGAGCTTTCCCCCAGAATAAACTTTGGGTGCTGTCTTCTTTTCCTGGATCCTATCCTGGTCAAAATTCCATGGGTTTCAATCTTCTTTTCTGACTACCTGTCTGTGAGGAGATCTAGCTGGACTGTGAGGCTGTTATTCTCTTATTCATGTGCCTGCTGCCGCTCTCTGCTGTGAGCTGCACTGAGTTGGGCCTCCCCCCATTGGATCTGTAGCACCCTCCAGCACTAGTCAGGCTTGTCTAGCAACACTACTCTGCTGGCTAGCAAATGGCCATGCCCATAGTTCCTACCCAGCCTCGGGTCCTGTCTCTACTCCTCCAAAAAATCTGTTGCCTCCAAGTTGCAGCACTGGCCCCTCATCTCTGCCTGGCAGAGCCTTGGTGTGCAAGTGCATGCACAGAGTTGCCTGCATGGGGTCCCTACCCAGCCTGGGGTGCTGCCACAGCTTTCCCATATGGGTCCCTCTTTATGGCTCAGTTCTGCATTTTTGTTTGGTAGAGCCTTGGTGTGTGCATGCGTGCAGGCGCAGTGTTGCCTGCCTGGGGTCCCCACCAAGTCTGCGGTTCTGCCGCAGCTTTCCAATGTGGGCTCCTCTCTGTGGCTCAGTTCTGTGTTTTTGTTTGGTGGAGCTTTGATGTGGGGGCCCCCAGGCACTGGGTTGCCAGCCCAGAGGGTCCCTACCAAGTCTCAATTCACACAGTTTCTCACAGTCCAGGCTGTTTTCTGTCTTCCCACACCTCTGGCTGTTTCAACCAAACCTTGCTGATTCCCTCCAGGAATATGTTGTCCAGGGCACCCGTGGCAGGGGGAAATTTCCAAGCAGATCCCAGCCAATGAGCTCGTCAGCAGCGGCCCCTTTTGGTGCGATGCAGCAGAGGCCTGGTCTGTATATATTCTTAAGTACGTACAGGGGAAAGGGTGAGGGTTAGGCTTCAAGTTTACTCAGAGGGCAAGATGGTGAATTAGCTTGAAACTGGACTCACTTATGTTCCACAAAAACACTTATGTACAAAATATCATATCAACATTAAATATTGAGGTTCCATTCAAGTTGGTGGAGTAGATAAACACTGTGCTCACCTCCTCTAATGACCACAACCAAATTACAGAACAATAAGCCTGGTGAACTATCTGAAGATTAGCTCAACAAAGCTTGTATAAATAAGGATAGAAAGAATAAACCACATGGAGACTGGTAGCAGCAGCGGAGATATGAAACACATTGGTCCCAGACCTATATGTGGCTATTGAGAATCCAAAAGAATCTTGGCTGCCGAGGTCCCCCCTTGGGAGCAAGAGCAAGCCTTATACAGGGTGCCCCAGCACAGAGCTCCAGTACTGGAAGTGGAGTCCTCAAGACAGATTGCTGTGAAAATCTGCAGGGATGCTGTCCTAGTGAAATGAAGACTGATGAAAACCAAGGCATCCTCTTAAATGGCCTGCACACAGACTCCCTAGATCATGGACATGCACTATAAGCTCCAATGAAGATATTGACAGCTTGAAAGATGTCAGAGATATTTGGGAAGGGGCTGAATTATGTGACTTCAGAGTTGAGGGCCACCATTGTCCCTGTGTTGAGTCCAGCCTATAGGCAAAGGTGGAGGCCAAATCTAAATCTTCATTAACTAGGTGAAACTTTTAGGGAAAGTACCATGGTCATCATGCAAAAATCACAGGAGAACAAGACAGTCAGAGCTTACAAAAAATTATGATAGCATGAGCTGACTCTTTAAAAAGACAAACAAAATTGATAAACATTTAACCAGACTGATCAAGAGAAAAATAGAGGGCCCAAATAAATAAAATGAGAAATTAAAGAGGATAAATGACAACTGACAACACAGGAATGCAAAAGATGGTAAGAAAATACTATCACACAAAGAATTATATGCCAACAAATTGGACAATTTGGAAGAAATGAATGAATTCCTAGAAACACAGCATTCCAAGTAGAAACAGAAATATCTGAACAGTACAATAACTGCTAGCAAAATCAAATTAGTAATAATAAAAAAAGAATACCTCCCAGCAAACAAAAGTCCTGGATAAAATGGTTTCACAGGTGAATTTTACCAAACATTTAAAGAAGAATGGGAGAGATACAAGATGTCAGAGGAGTAAATGGAAGCTACACTAACATGCTCCCAGGTCCAATATGGAATTACAAATTAATTGCGGAGAAGTCGTCCCAGAATAACCAACTGAACAAGAGCTGGAGAGAAGCCTTATAACCACCAACAGACAGAAGAAACCGCTTTATCACAATGTGTCTGGTATGGAGTGCAGAG
This sequence comes from Furipterus horrens, assembly GCF_987537825.1. NCBI lineage: Eukaryota > Metazoa > Chordata > Mammalia > Chiroptera > Furipteridae > Furipterus > Furipterus horrens. The sequence continues at coordinate 49,988,884 of NW_028327182.1, forward strand.
AAGACGTGAAAGGGCTGGCCTGGATCCCATGGGTGGCAGCTGAAGGTCCAGAGAAATATTTCAGTGACCAGAGCATTTCCACTGAAAAATGTAGGGTCTAAATCTCAAGATGGGCTCCCCAGCCTAGAGCATCAGAGACAGAAGAACCCAGATAAAATTCAGCTGCGAAAAGCAGTGGTGTTTCTGTCTGCCAGAAAGAGATGGCTGGAGTCACAGAGAGCTTCTTAAAGGGCCAATGCAAATAAATTCATTGGCACTCATTTACTTTGGGTTTTGGCAGAGGAAGGGAAGAGTGGATTAGAGGACTTGAGGAGAGCTTGGGGGCAGTGGCTTTAGGGAGAGATATGAGGGAGCAGCCGATGGGATCCTCGTGCTGATTCATCCCCCATACTGCAGGAGCAATCTTGTTCAGGCAGAGAAGTCACCTCCAAGTGGCATCAGCCTGAGAGGAAGCAATAGCCCCACCCCCAGGAATTACTCTGCCCCACCCTGCTATTCTTAAGCCTGACTGCTGATTACAGATTGACTAGATTAACAACCAAAGGAGACAGTTACAAACTGTAGGTAGCTGGTAGTATGACACTGCAAAGAGAAATGAGAGGACTGGCTGGGCTCCCATGGGTGACAGCTAAAGATCCAGAGAAATTTAACGGTGGCTGGAAGTGTATCCCTGAAAGTGTGGGATCTAAATCCCAAGTTGGACTCCCAAGCCTACAGCATCAGAGCTGAGAGGAACCTATATAGCATCCAGCAGTGAAAAGCTGCAGAGTTTCTGCCTGCCAGGTAGGGACAGCTGGAGATGCAGAAAGCCTTTTAAAGGGTCAACACACAAAATCTAATTTGCAGCCACTCACCCTCAACTCTGGCAGAGGGAGGGCAGGGTGGGCTAGAAATGCTTGAGAGTTTGGGGGGTGTGGCTTTGGGGAAATAACTGAGGGAGCAGCTGATAGGATCCCCATGCTGACTCATTCCACATACTGGAAGGGCCATCTTGCTCAGGCAGACCGGTCCCCTCCAAGTGGAATCAGCCTGAGGGGAAGCAAAGTTCTACCCCCAGGACTTACTCTACCCCACCCTGCAGTTCTTAAGCTTGACTGCTGATTACAGATTTACTAGATAAACAGCTGAAGGAGACAGCCACAGACTGTGGATTGCTGGGAGTCTTGAACAGATTGCCTAGGCCCAGACTGGGACACAATTTGACTTAACCAGGGGTGGGCCCCAAAAGAGAAGAAGTTGATAAAAACTAGATACTACTGAGATGAACTCCATTGCAGTCTTTACAATTTCAGTCATTTTCTCTACTGCAAAACTTTTTAACATTCATATCTTGTCCATCAAGTTTGTGCTTATTAAGTCACTAGTTTTTATATTATAGTTTATTTCAAATCTCATATTTCACTCCTCCCTTCTTTTACTCCTTTACCATCTTATTTCTTATTCTTATTTTTGTTTTAAATTCTATCTTCTCTCTTGCTACAACTTGTTTCCACTCTGCATTCTTACTATTTCTGCTCTTTCCAGTCTCTGAAAGCATTTTTTTGGTCAGTCATCTCACATTCTTCTTTCCATTCTTAAAATACCTTATTCTGTCTCCACTTTGATAAATCTTTGCTCAAAATAACCTATGTACTCATATGTTCATAGCAGTGTTATTTACAATAGCCAAGTGCTGGTAACAGCCTTAAGTACTCATTGGTGAATCAAAAAACTGTGATACATTTACACAATGAAATACTATGCAGCAGAAAGATAGAAGGGACTCCTACATTTTTTGACAGTATAGATGGAAATGGAGAGTATTATGCTTAGTGAAATAAGACAGTTGGTGAAAGACAAACACCATATGATCTCACCTATAACAGGAACCTAATGAACAAAACAAACTAACAGACAAAATAGAACCAGAAGCATGAAAACAAGAAACAGACAAACAATGACCAGCGGGGTTGGGAGAGGGTGGAAGAAGAAAAGAAGGGGAAGGGTATAGTCATGGAACTAGTATAAATGACTTATGGACATGGACAACAGGGCAGGGATTGACTGTGGGAGGGGGTCTGAGGCAGTGGATAGCAACAGGGGAAAATTTGGGACAACTGTAATAGAAAAAAATTCTTTTTAATTAAAAAATAATAAATAAATAAAGGAGATTGAACACATATACTTCTCAAACTATTCCAAACAATTGAAGAAGCGGAAAGACTCAGAAGCTCATTTTACAGGACCAGCTTTACCTTGATTCCAAAACCAGACAAAGGCATTACAAAAAAATTATAAGCCAATATCTGATAAACATAGATGCAAAAAATCTCAACAAAATATTAGCAAAACTAAATTCAACAATAATACATTCAAAAGGTCTTACACCATGATCGAGTCAAATTTATTCCTTGGACACAAGGTTGGTTTAATATGCTCAAATCACTTAACATGATACACCCCATAAACAAAATGAAGGATTAGAATCATATAATAATACCAGTTGAAGTATAAAAAGCATTTAAAAAAATCCAGCATCTATTTATGATAAAAGCTCAGCAAGCTGAGAATAGGCCATAATAAAGGCCACATATGACAAACCCACAGCTAACATTATACTCAACAGGAAAAAGCTAAAAGCATTTTACTTAAAATCAGGAACAAGGCAAAGATATCCAATTTTACTACATTTATTCAATGTAGTATTGGAAGTCCTACCCATAGCAATCATACAAAAAATAAATAAATAAATAAATAAAGAAAGAAAAGGCATTCAGATTGGAGGGGGGAAAATAAAACTCTCATTATTTGTAGATAACATACACTAACTATAGAGAACTCTAAAGAGTCCAAGAAAACCTTATTAGAAATAATAAATAAATTTAAGAAAGCACCAGGATACAAAACTAAAATTCAGAAATTGGCAGTATTTTATATACCAATTAACAAACTATCAGAAAGAGAAATTGAGAAAATAATCTAATTTTCAGTTGCATAAAAAATACCTAAGAATAAATTTAATGAAGGATATAAAAATTTGGAAAATTAAAACATTGAAGAAAGAAATAGAAGATACAATAACGGGAAGCATATACCATGTTCACGGATGGGAAAAAGTTAACATAGCCAAAATGTTCATACTACCCAAAGCTATCTAAATTTAGTGCAATCCTATCAAAATGTCAATTGTATTTTTCATGGAACTAGAACAAATAATTCTAAAATTTATATGAAAACACAAAGATTCTGCATAACTACAGCTATGTGGAGAAGAAGAAAGTTGGAGTTATCATGCTATCTGATATCAAACTATAATACCAAGACTATAGTAATAAAAGCAGCATGATACTAGCATAAAACCAGACATATGGATCAATGGAACAGAATAGAGCTCAGGAATATAACCCTGCTTATATGATCAATTAATCTATGACAAAGGAGGCAGGAATATACAATGGAATAAAGACAGTATCTTCAATAAATGGCTTTGGGAAAACTGGACAGATAGATGCAAAACAAATGAAAGTAGATCACTTTCTTACATCATCTACAAGAATAAACTTAAAACAGATAAAAGACTTAAATATAAATTAAGAAACCATAAAACTCTAGGAAGTAAACTCTCTGACATTGCTCTTAGTAATATTTTTTTCAGATTATCTCCTTAAGTAAGAAAAACAAAGTAAAAATAAACAAATGAGACTTCATCAAACTAAAAAGGCTTTACACAGCAAAGAAAGTCAAGAAAATGAAAAGAAAACCTAGTAAATGGAAGAAGATATTCACCAATGATATATCAGATTAAAGGATCAATAGCCAAAATTTATGAAGAACTCATACAGCTTCATACAAAAATAATAATAATAATAATAATAAAATAAAAATGAATTAAAAAACCCTACAAGTAATCTGGTTTAAAAATGGGCAGAGGCTCTGTATAGACATCTCTCAAAAAAGGATATACAGATGGCCAGTAATCTTATAAAAAGATGCTCAACTTAACATCAGAGAAATGGAAATCCAAGCCATAATGAAATATCACCTCACACCTGTCAGAATGGCAGTCATCAACAAAACAATAAACAAGAAGTGTTGATGAAAAAGTGGAGAAAAAGGAAGCCTCCTGCACAGTTGGTAGGATTGTGAATTGGTGCAGCCATTATGGAAAACAGTATGGAGGTTTCTCAAGAAAAAACAAAGAAAAGAAAAAAGAAAAAAGAAAAAAAAAGACTAGAAATACCTTATGACTCAGCAATTGCACTTGTGGCTATTTATCCAAAAAATATAAAATGCTAATTCAAAAAGATACATACATCCATATGTTCACTGCAGCATTTTTTATAAGAACTAAGATATGGAAGCAACCTAAGTGTCTGTCAATGGATGATTGGATAGAGAAGTGGTACATATCTACAATGGAATATTACTCATTCATAAAAAAGAATGACTTTTTTTCTTTTAATTTTATTTTGTATTGGTTTCAGGTGTACTGTTTATTTGGTTTCCATATACAGTGAAAACTTGGTTCTTGAATTTAATTCATTCTGGAAGGCTGTTTAGAAAGAAATTTGTTTGAAAACCAACTTTTTTTTCCCATTAGCAATACATTTTCAGCATGAAAGTGTTGTCAGGTTAAGACATTTTTCTGTGAAAAACTTGGTTGAGAACTGAGTTGTTCAAGATGGGAGACATTAGAGACCTAAAGTTTGGCAGTACTTTAAATAGTGTCCCCCTCAACATTTCTAGTACAACAACTGGCACCATATATAGTTACCACAATATTATTGACTACATACTCTTTGCTTTACTTACACCTTTATGACTGTTTTGTAACTACCAATTTGTACTTCTTAATTCCTTCACCTCTGTCATGCAGTCCCCCAAAGCCTCTCCCTTTGGCAATCACCAATTCACTCTCCATGTCATGAGTCTGTTTTAATTTTGTTTGTTTATTCTGTCCTTTAGATTCCACATATAAGTGAAATCATATTGTATCTATCTCTCTCTGACTTATCTTACTGCTTATAATATCCTCTAGGTGAACCCATTCTGTCTCAAGTGGTAAAATTTTATTCTTTTTATGGCTGGGTAATATTCCATTGTACATATATACCACTTCTTCTATATTCAGTTTTTAATTGATGGGAACTTCGGTTGCCTCCATACCTTAGCTATTGTAAATAATGTTGGTTCCATGCCCTCTTGAAGAGAGCACATGCTCTGCCCTTTTGAGGTAAAATGCTCTAAAAATCTCAATTAAATCCACCTCACCTAATGTATCATTTAAGGCCACAGTTTCCTTGTTGATTTTCTGTCTGGAAGCTCTATCCATTGATGAAAATGTGTTGTTAAAGTTCCCTACTATGACAGCATTACTGCCAATCTCTCCATTTATGCCCATCAATATTTGCTTTACAGATTTAGGTGCTCATATTGTTGGATGCATAAATGTTTACAAATGTTATATATTCTTGTTGGATTGAACTTTTTATGAAGTGTCCTTTGTTGTCTTTTATTATAATATTTGTTTTGAAGTCTATTTTGTCTGATATAAGTATTATCCCAGTTTTCTTTTGTTTCCATTTGCATGATATATATTTTTCTATCCCCTTACTCTCAGTCTGTGTGACTCTCATTCTGAGATAGATCTGTGGTAGACAGTAAATATATTAATCTTGTTTTCTAATCCATTCATCTTCCTTATGACTTTTCTTTTTTTATGTTTATTATTTTTTTATACTTTATTTAATTTTTTTTAATTTTTTTTTTGGTTTTTCAATTACAGTTGTCCCATTTTTTGCCCAATGCTCCTCCCTCCAAGCCCATCCCTTCTCTCACAATCATATCCCTCCCCTTTGTCCATGTCCATGAGTCATTCATATACGTTCCTTGACTAGACCCTTCCCTTACTTATCCCCCTTCTCTCCCTCCCCGCTCCCCCCTACTGACTACTATTCTAGTCATACCCCATTTAGTTCGTTTGTTTCTGTTGCTCTTTAGTTTCCTGTATTAGGTGATATCATATGGTATTTTACTTTCTTTGCCTGGCTTATTTCACTAAGCATAATTCTCTCTAGTTCCACCCATGTTGTCGCAAATGGCAGGAGTTCCTTCCTTCTTTCTGCTACATAGTATTCCATTGTGTAGATGTACCACAGTTTTATGACCCACTCACCTACAGATGGGCACTTAGGTTGTTTCTAGCACTTAGCTATTGTAAACAGGGCTGCTATGAACATAGGGGTGCATAGGTTTTTTTGAATTAGGGTTTTAGGATTTTTCGGGTATAATCCTAGCAGTGAAATTGCTGGTTCAAAAGGCAGTTCCATTTTTAGTTTTTTGAGGTAATTCCATAGTGTTTTCCATAGTGGCTGCACCAGTCTGCATTCCCACCAACAGTGCAGTAGGGTTCCCGTTTCTCCACATCCTCGCCAGCATTTGTTGTTTGTTGATTTGTTGATGATGGCCATTCTGACAGGTGTAAAGTGGTATCTCATTGTGGTTTTTACTGGCATCTCTCTGATGGCTCGTGATGTTGAGCATTTTTTCATGTGCCTATGGACCTTCTGTATGTCCTCTTAAGAGAAGTGTTTGTTCAGGTACTTTGCCCATTTTTTAATTGGGTTGTTTGTTTTCTTGATATTGAGTCATATAAGCTCTTTGTATATTTTGGAGATTAGTCCCCTGTCTGTGATATCATTGGCAAATATGTTTTCCCATATGGTTGGTTTCCTTTTCATCTTCCTGATGTTTTCTTTTGCTGAGCAGAAACTTTTTAGTTTGATGTAGTCCCATTTGTTTATTTTTTCCTTTATTTCTCTTGCCTTAGGAGATGTATCCGTGAAGATATTGTTACTTGGGATATCTGAAATTTTCCTGCCTATGTTTTCCTCTAGGACTTTTATGGTGTCACGGCTTACATTTAAGTCTTTAATCCATCTTGAGTTTATTCTCGTGTGTGGTGTAAGTTGGTGGTCTAGTTTCATTATTTTGCACGTCCCTGTCCAGTTCTCCCAGCACCATTTGTTAAAGAGACTCTTCTCATTCCATTTTATGTTCCTTCCTCCTTTTTCAAAGATTAGTTGACCATAGAGGCCTGGGTTTATTTCTGGGCTTTGTATTCTGTTCCACTGATCTATATATCTGTTCTTATGCCAGTACCAGACTGTTTTGATCACAGTGGCTTTGTAGTATTGTTTGATGTCTGGTATCGTGATTCCTCCTGCTGTGTTCTTCTGTTTCAAGATTGCTTTGGCTATTCGGGGTCTTTTTTGGTTCCATATGAATTTTTGGAGGATTTTTTCTAGGTCAGTGAAATATGTCATTGGTATTTTAATAGGGACTGCATTGAATCTGTAAATTGCTTTGGGTAGTATGGCCATTTTGATGATGTTGATTCTTCCCATCCAAGAACATGGTATTTGCTTCCATTTATTTGTATCTTCCTTAATTTCTTTCTTCAATGTTATGTAATTTTCAGATATAGGTCTTTTATCTCTTTGGTTAAGTTTACTCCTAGGTACTTAATTTTTCTTGTTGCTATAGTAAATGGTATTTTCTTTTTTGCCTCTGTCTCTGATATTTTATTGCTGGTGTACAGAAAAGCCTTAGATTTCTGTATATTTATTTTGTACCCTGCTATTTTGCCATATTCACTTATTATATCGAGTACTCTTTCAGTGGAGTTTATAGGATTTTCTAGGTATACTATCATGTCATCTGCAAATAGTGATAGTTTTACTTCATCTTTCCCAATTTGGATGCCTTTTATTTCTTTTTCTTGTCTGATTTTTATGGCTAGGACTTCCAACACTATGTTGAATAGCAGTGGGGAGAGTGGACATCCTTGTCTTGTTCCTGATTTCAAGGGGAATGCTTTCAGTTTTTGTCCATTGAGTATGATGTTGGCTTCAGGCTTCTCATATATAGCCTTAATTATGTTAAGGTATGCTCCTTCTATTCCCATATTGCTGAGTGTTTTCATCATCAATGGGTGTTTTATTTTATCAAATGCTTTTTCTGCATCTATTGATATGATCATGTGATTTTTGTCTTTCATTTTGTTTCGGTGATGTATTCTATTTATTGATTTGCGAATATTAAACCATCCTTGCATCGCTGGGATGAATCCCACTTGATCATGGTGTATGATCTTTTTGATGTATTGTTGGATCCTGTTTGCCAAAATTTTATTGAGGATATTAGCATCTATGTTCATCAGTGATATTGGCCTGTAGTTTTCTTTCTTTGCTGTGTCTTGACCTGGTTTTGGGATTAGGGTAATACTGGCTTCAGAGAAAGAGTTTGGGATTTTCCCCTCTTCTTGTATATTTTGGAATAGTTTGAGGAGGGTAGGAGTTAGTTCTTCCCTAAATGTTTTGTAAAATTCGCGTGTGAAGCCATCTGGTCCAGGGCTTTTGTGTGCAGGGAGATTTTGGATTACTGTTTCAATTTCCTTCTTTGTTATTGGTCTGTTGAGACTTTCTACTTCTTCTTGATTCAGTTTGGGAAGGTTATATGTTTCTAGAAATCTGTCCATTTCTACTAGGTTGTCAAATTACTTGCCATATAGTTGTTTGTAGTAATTTCTTATAATTGTTTGTATTTCTGAGGTATCAGTCGTGATTTCTCCTCTTTCATTTCTGATTTTGTTTATTTAGATCTTTTCTCTCTCTCTCTCTTTTTTTTTTTTTTTGATGAGCCTGGCTAGAGGCTTGTCGATTTTGTTTATTTTTTCAAAGAAACAGCTGCTAGTTTTGTTGATTTTTTGGATTATTCATTTAGTTTCTATGTCGTTTAATTCTTCTTTGATCTTGATAATTTCTTTTCTTCTTTTTGCCCTAAGCTTTGTTTGTTGTTGTTGTTCTAGTTCTTGTAGCTTTAGGGTTAGATCTTTTATTTGAGATTCTTCTAGTCTTTTCAGATATGCCTGTATTGCTATGAACTTCGCTCTTAGGACTGTTTTTGCTGTGTCCCATAGGTGTTGGGCTGTTGTGTGTTCATTGTCATCAGTTTCTAGAAATTTCTTGATTTCTTCTTTGATGTCTTTGTTAACCCAGTCATTATTTAATAGCGTGTTATTCATTCTCCATGAGTTTGGGTGTCTTTGATTTTTTTCCCTGAGGTTGATTTTTAGTTTCAAGACATTGTGGTCTGAAAAGATGCTTGATATGATTTTAATTTTCTTGAATTTGTTGAGGCTTGTTTTGTGTCCTATTATGTGGTCTATCTTTGAAAATGTCCCATGTGCATTTGAAAAGAATGTATATTTTGCTTCTTTGGGGTGAAAAGTTCTATATCTATCAGTTAAGTCCATGTGGTTTAGTGTGTTGTTCAATGCCTGTATATCTTTGGTGTTTCTTTGCTTAGATGATCTGTCTGTTGTTGATAATGGAGTGTTGAAGTCCCCTGCTATGAGTGTGTTGTTGTTAATATCCTTATTGTGGTTTTCTAGTATTTGCTTTATGTATTTGGGTGCTTCTGTGTTGGGTGCATATAGGTTTATCAGTGTTATATCTTCTTGATGGATTGTTACTTTAAGCATTATGAAATTTCCTTCTTTGTCTCTTTTTATTGCCCTTGATTTGAAATTCGTTTTGTCTGATATGAGTGCTGCTACCCCAGCTTTTTTTTCAGGTCGGTTTGCTTGGAATATTTTTTTATATCCCTTTACTTTCAGTCTATGTAAATCTTTTGTTTTGAGGTGTGTTACTTGTAGATAGCAAATATGTGGGTCCTGTTTTCTTATCCATTCTGTTACCCTATGTCTTTTAATTGGAGCATTTAATCCATTTACATTTAAGGTTATTATTGACATGTATTTATTCATTTCCCTTTTGTATCTCTGTTCCTCTACTCTTTCTTTGTTTTTTCTCTTCCTTTTTTTTAGAATATTCCCTTTAGCATCTCTTGCAATGCTGGTTTTGTGGAGATGTATTCTTTCAGTCTTCCTTTGTCTGAGAAACTCCTTATTTCACCTTCTATTTTGAATGAGAGCCTTGCTGGGTAGAGTATTCTTAGTTGTAGGCCTTTGTTTTTCATTGCTTGAAATATTTTTGACCATTCCCTTCTGGCTTGTAATATTTCTGTTGAGAAATCGGTCGATAGCCTTATTGGAGCTCCCTTGTAAGTTATTTGCTGTTTTTCTCTTGCTGCTTTTAGGATTCTCTTTTTGTCTTTGAGTGTTGCCATTTTAACTGTGATGTGCCTTGGAGTGGGTTTTTTTGGTTCCTCTTTATTGGAACTCTCAGTGCTTCTTGGACTTGCATAACTTTTTCTCTCATCAGGTTCGGAAAACTTTCTGTCACCATTTCTCCTATCAGTTTTTCAATTCCGTGTTATTTTTCTTCTCCCTCTCTGATTCCGATGATCCTGATATTATTTCTTCTCATGCTATCTTTTAATTCCCTTATATCTTGTTCATATTTTTTCAATCTTTTTTCATTTTGCTGTATCGTTTGAGAATTATTTCTTACATTATCCTCTAACTCACTAATACGATCTTCCACTTAATTTAGTCTGCTTTTGACTGATTCTACTGTGTTTTTCAGTTCAAAGATTGCATTCTTCATTTCTTCCTGGTGTAGTTCTCTGCAAGTTCCCTGTAATTTTCTTGGAGCTGTTGGTAACTTACTTGGAGGTTGTCATGGTTGTTTTTGAGGTTTTCGAGCATATTGAGCTTCTTCAACACCATTGTTTTGAATTCCATGTCTGACATTTGGGCTATGTCTATTCCATCTACCTCTCTTTCTGGGGATTTCTCTTTTCTTTTCATTGAGAGGTTGTTTCTGCGTCTTACCATGTTGGATTCTTCTTGTTTGTTTTTGTTATTTGGATTTGTCTGCTTTGCCTTCCCACCTTTGTGGTATGAGATTCTTTATGGTAGATCTGGGGGTTTCAGTGGTGCAGTCTCTTTGATCTCCTGAGTCTGATGTTCTTGGGGTACCTTTTATATCGTTTGTTTATGCTATCTGGTTATATTTCAGATGCTTTTTCTTAGGATCTTCCTTCTGGCTAGTTGATTGAGAATCACTCTCTCCACTTTATCTTGAATTCTTTTGTGGAGATGTCAGTTCAGCCTTTGTGTGTTGTCTTGTTTTTTCTGTATCCACAGCTGATCTAATGAGGTGGGTCAGAGGTTCCTGTTCCTTGCAGCCGTGGGCCCCCGCATGGCGCGTTTCTTCGGTGTCTGTTGGAGCTAGCCTGGGTGTCCTTGTAGGCATACCTGTGAGCCAGTAAGGCGGCCCAAGAGCTTGCCTCAGGCCTGTCGCATAGTGCTCCGGGAGTTTCCCAAGGTGGCCAGGGAGTTATACTCAGGTCTGCCGCACTGTGCTCCAGGAGTTGGTCTCTCTCCTGCCAGTGCTGGGCCCCAGACCCTCGTGTATAGTGGAAGCGAGCGGTTGGTGCCTATTGATGTCGGCGAATTATTTTGGCACTTGTGCACCCCTGCTCGCCCAAGGCAGCCAGGGACCTAGCCTCAGTGCAGCCCTCCGGGTGAGTGTCTGTTAGTCGCTGCGGCCTGCTGTTCCGGCGTCACAGCCGCCCACCGTTCCCGCACCTGCCTGGGCGAGTATGCGCCGAGCCCAAGAAAATGCTCTGAGTTCTAGCCTGGCACTCGGGCCTGGCTCCCGCTGGAGCTGGCCAGGGGCAACTGCGCACAGTCTTCTGTGTATCCAGAGGTCCCTCCCTGCGCCCGTTTGGGCACTGATCTTATGTCTGTTGGGGTGTGTCCAAGGGGACCCTGGACTCTCGGCTCTGCGCACCTGGGCCAGTGAATGATGGCACTTCCCTATGCGCGCCCGCGACCCAAGGGGAGGGTTGGGGAGTGAGCATGCGCACCTCTGCGCCTGCGCTCCTCAAGAATGTACTTTCACCCCCAAACTTTCCCCCCCTCTCCGTAGTTCCGAAGAGAAAAATATAAAGAAAAAAATTACGATTTCACTTGCTCAGCAGCACGCTGTCTCCCGTCTTTCAGCACCTATGCCACCTGGTTGAGTCTTGTCTCTGCCAGCGGGCAAAGGTCCGCTTTCCTCCTGACTTCCCTCTGGGGAAGCCTGTGGTTGCCAAAAAGCCTTTGTGTCCTTTCAGCCACGGCTTGGGCAGCCACCCCAGTCAGGAATCCCGTTTTGTCCCTTTTTCTTCTTTCACTATCTTCACTAAACAGGTTGTTCCCAGATGGTTTTTCTCTAATCCAGCGGTGCCAAGGCTCGACTCCTGCCAGTGTTCAGCTGCTCACTGAGATGTTCTGTCTGCAATTAGTCCTAACTATAGACGGGTCTCCGGAGCCTGAGAGTGCAGCCTCCCCTCACTCCTCCGCCATCTTCTCTCAGTTTCCCTTATGACTTTTCATTGGAACATTTAATCCATTTACATTTAAAGTGATTATTGATAGGTATGTATTTATTGCCATTTTATTCTTTATAACCATGTTCCTTGTTTTCTTTCTTCTTTTTATTTTTTATTTTATTTTTATTTTTTTATCACTGTGTGGTCGCCTCTCACTCACACCCCCAACCAGGGACCTGATGTGCAACCTAGTTATGTGCCCTGACTGGGAATTGAACCAGCGACACTTGGTTTGCAGGCCGACGCTGAATCCACTGAGCCACACCAGCCAGGATTCTTTCTTCTTTTTAAAGAAGACCCTTTAACATTTCTTATAATGCTGGTTTGGTGATAATGAACTCCTTTAGCTTTTTCTTGTCTGGGAAGCTCTTTATTTCACCTCTAATTTAATTTAATTTATTTTTTTAAATGTGTTTTATTGATTACAGTGTTACATTTGTTCCAATTTCCCTTCCCTCTGCTCCCCTCCAGCCGTGGCCCCCCTCCCTCCCCTTGTCCCCCCCTTTTAGTCCATGTCCATTGGTTGTGCATATAGTTCTTCTCAACCTCTCTCTGTCTATTCCATTCCCACCTACGATGTTTCTTAATTCCTATACCATCTCCCTCCCTCTCCCCCTTCCCCTTCCCTTCTGACCTCCCCCCATTATGCTCCCCATACCTATAGTTCTTTTTCCACTCTCATCGCCTATTTAGTTTGCCTTTGTTTCAATTCCCTAGCTTCTGTTTTTGTTTCTTGTGATACAGTTTTCATTTTAGTGTTCGTAGTTTTGATCCTCCTTTTTCTAAACCAGTCCTTTTAACATCTCATATTTCACCTTTAATTTTAAATGATAGCCTTGCTGAGTTGAGTAGTCTTGGTTGTAGGTCCTTGTTTTTCATTACTTTTAATATTTCATGCTGATCCCTTCCTGAATTGAATCTGTTGTGAAATCAACTGACAGTCTTATGGGAGCTCCCTCGTAGGTGAATAACTGTCTTTATCTTGCTGTTTTTAAAATTCTCTCTTTGTATTTAACCTTTTGCATTTTAATTTGGTAGGACCTTTTTGGGTTCATTTTGTTTTGGACTCTGTGCTACTTGCGTGTTTTTTTCCTTCACCAGGTTAGAGAATTTTTAAGCCATTATTTCTTCAAATAAGTTCTCAATTCCTTACTTTCTCTCTCATCCTTCTGATATTTTCTATGATGCAAATTTTGTTACTCTTCATGTTGTCCCAGAGGTCCCTTAGACTATCCTCATTTTTAATTTTTTTTCTTTTAGATGCTGTGATTGTGTATTTTCTACTATCTTGTCTTCCAAATCAGTAATTTGATCCTCTGCTTCATCTAGCCTGCAATTGATTTGTTCTAATGTAGTCTTCATTTTAGATATTGTATTAATTTCTGACTGGTTATTTTTTTATGGTTTATTTCTTATTGTTTGTTTGTTTGCTATCCTTATGTTGATCTCACTGAGTTCTCTGACCATTTTTATAATCATTGTTTTGAACTCTGTATCTGGTAGTTTGCTTGCCTCCATTTCATTTAGTTTTGTTTTTTTCCCCTGGGGATTCTCCTGTTCTTTCATTTGGGCATGTTTCTTTGTCTCCCCATATTGGATGCCTCTCTGTATTTGTTTCTATGTATTAAGTAAATCTGATATGCCTTGGTATGATGGCCTTATGTAGTGTGTGTCTTTTGGTGTTCAGAGTTACAGTCTCCCTGATTGCTTGAATTAAGTGCTTCTGGTATGTCTTTTGTGTGGGTTTGCAAACCCTCCTGTTGCAGTTGAGTTTTTATTGCTTTTCATCTGTCGATGGGTGGAATTGTCCCTCTGGTTGGCTATGAAGATTGACCCTGAATGCAGTGTATGAGTGACTGTGATGGGGTTGGCTCCATAAAGCTGAATTTGCCCCAACAGGACCTAATGTCTGCTGAGATATCCCTATGTGTGTGCTGCTTGTTGAACTAATTAAGTTGTGCTCTGATGTGGTTAAACCACTGGTTGTGTTGGTTGAGGCTACTTGGGACAAGATCTAGTGTTGGTCAATGTTAAGCAGTCTCAGTGACAGTCCCTGAGTGATCTGTTTGGATTTACGAAGCAACCCACAGTTTGTGGCTACCTCTGCTGGACCTGGGTGTTCATGGGAGAGGCCTAGCTAAGCACCAAGGCTGGTTTTTATCAGACCTGAGCCCAAGGACAGGTCAGCAAAGGCCAAAGTGTCTTTGAGATCTGCCCTTACCTTTTAGCTTCCAGTTAGGCTCAGTTACTGAAAGAGCTTCTGGCTCTACATGAGTTGCTTGAGGGAGGCTCTCAGTGAGTCGCAAGGTAGGAGTGAGTGGCATTCACCAGATTATACATTTTCACACTTGGCAACAGTGCAACAGTCTCAGAGTATACCAGGTCTAGCTGCCACCCACTGTGTGCTCACAGACCTTGTGGTGGGGCAAGGTGTCAGGGAATCATCATGGTGAGGCCAGTAGCATTTGTTATGTCCCAACAGTCTAAGATTTTGCCAGGTAAAGGGAAAAGTCTGCACAGAAATGGTAGCACCGGTCTAGGATGTGCGGGAAAAATTGTCCCACCCAAGAGCCACACAACTCAGTTTTTTTAGTCTCTGGGACCTACTGGAGAGTATTCTGCACTGGGGGGGCCAAGCAGGCCACAGCCTGATGACAATACTGTGGAGCACAAGCTCAGCAAGTTGGGGCCACCAGGAATCAGGAGATTAGAGCTAGTGGTTCTCCCCTGATGGGCCTACTGGATCTCCCATGGGGGTCCAGGGCACCATTGCTCTGGCTTGTGGAGTACAGAGCACAGCTTCTCAGGCCTACTCTGGCCTGTAATGAGCATCCCTTGTGTGCACACACAGCTGCTCTGGTGCTCTGTGGGGAGGAGGGAAATTAGTCTCTTCCCAAGAGCCACACAACTCTGTCTCTGATTCTGAGTTCACCCTCAAATCACTTCTAGAAACTCTATACCACAGGTTGAGGCAGCAGACTCCTCCACAGGGCATGCCAGGTGGGTGAGAGGAGGCCAGAAGGGTGGGCTTGTATAGCTCACCCAGGCCCATGCAGTTTGTAGGGGAGTGCTTGACATAGGACAGATGGCATCTATGAGTGATACATGGGAGGGACTCAGCACAGTGACCCTGCTGTCTGTCTGTTCAGCTCTCTTCCTGGAGCCACACAACTTTGTCTATCCTCTCAAGATTCTACCCTCCCTCCACCAGAGCCCAGGGTGAACAGCTGTGAATGATATTTTGTGTGCCAGCCTTTTAAGATGGCACCTGGGTCTCTAGCAGTTTCCTGTCTTTCCATGGAGAGCAGAATTCCCACAGATTTTTACAACCAGATGTTATATGGGCACCTTTTCCCAGCTCTGTTGCTCTGGACTTGGAAGCCTTGTGTGGGATTGAGGTCCCATGTTTCTAAGGGGGGTACCTTTATAGATAAGATATCCCTCCAGGTTCTCAGTCACTGCAGATGGGCGTGGGGCCTGCCATTTTTGCATCTCTGTCCTTCCTACCAGTCCCTATGTGGCTTATTCTGTAAATCCTTGGTTATAAGACTTCTGTTCAGCCCATCTTCAGTTGATTATTCAGGTTGATTGTTCTATCACTTAGTGTAAATTCTTGTTCGGGCCTGGGAGGAGGTGAGTGTAACTTCTATCTGTCTGCCACCATCTTATTTCCCTCCAAAAAGAATGAAATCTTACCATTTGCAATGACATGGATGGACCTAGAGGGTATTATGCTCAGAGAAGTAAGTCAGACAGAGAAAGACAAATACAATATGATTTCACTTATATGTGGAATCTAAAAAACAAAATAAACAAACAAAACAGACTAATAGATACAGAGAATAAATTGATGGTTGCTAGATGGGAGAGGGTTTGGTGAACTGAGTAAAAAAGGTTAAGAGATTAATAACTGTAAATTGGCAGTTACAAAATAGTCACAGGGATGTAAAGTACAGCACAGGGAATATAGTCAATAATATTGTACTAATTACGTATGGTGCCAGCTGGGTACTAGACTCACTGGGGGGATCACTTTTTAAATTATATAAATGTCTAACTACTATGCTGTACACCTGAAACTAATATAAAATAATATTTAAATTCAACTCTGTATCAAGACTGTGTAATATTTCAACTAGTGAAAACACAATTGATGGACCTTTAGGTTATTTCCAGTTTACACATTCTTATATACAAATGCATATAATTTTGATTAAAGTAAAAATTATAAGGGAACAACATGGAGATACACATTTAACTAATAAGAAGCAGGTTATAAAATTGTATGTATACCATGACTGCAATTATTCATAAATCCGTTCAACCACAACAAAAATGTTTAGCATCTTCTACATGCCAGGCAATCATCTAGGCACTGATGTTTCAATGGTGAAGATAATTATAGCTTCTGCCTTCCAAGGACTTAGAGTGTAAGGGAGCGAGAGAGTTAGAAAGAAAGGAAACCTGCAATTACATGTCTGATGAATTTTCTGAAGCAGAATTGCAGCTATCTAATGTAACATTGTGACAGTTATGTTATTATTTGAAAGAAGAAGTTAACTGGGTGAAGAGGAATGAGGAACTTGAAGAAAAAGCCTTTCGAGGAGGAGGTACAGAACATACCTAGAAGGCCTGAGGAGGAAAAGAACAAATTATTTACAAAAAAATGAGTGAAGCCCATAGTGCCTGAAACACAGAGAATGAGAACAGTGTTGTGGGCCTCAGCTGTGCTGAGTGCAATTGATGGATCATGCAAACTAAAAACTAAAAGGAATCCACTGGATTTAGGACATTGATGACTTTAACAAGAGCATGGTGGGGGCAGAAGTCAGACTAGGGTGGGTTAGGAATGAGTGGAAAGCAAGGACACAAATACAAAATAATTAGGAAGAAATATGTGAAAATTGAAAACATTGTGTATTAAGTGAGGATGAGATTATGTATGTCTTTATTCTTCATACTTTCTTTTAGGTCTATCTATTTTTTTAAGGAAAATTGAACTAACACATAAAAATGTAAAGATTTACATGAAGGTCAAAATTTACTATTATTTTAGTGATGCATTCAAACCAATTTTATTCTTAGTCTTTATGTATTATTTTAATATCCTATATTGTAAAATTGAGGTACTTTAAATATATCAGAGATATATTGTTTTCATACTATAGTGAAAACATTGGTGAATGTGTTAATAATAAAAAATATAGGGGCCGGGGAGTCCCGATTTTAATTTGCTAAACACACCCCCACATCCACACCCCCACATGCATACAACATTTTAAATACAAAATACATGGTGTAGCTCAGTCAGTCAATCTGATGATTCAACTTCGGCCAGGAATCAAAAGACAGTTTTATAGCTTCAAATGTCTTCATGCCGCAAAATAAAAACAAAATAAGTCATCAGAAAAAAAGGAAAGTTTGTTTATGGAAGTGGTTTCTTCTTTAGGGAATGCATTCTTTTGGCAGAAACACTCTCTACATATTTATTTATGCTAAAGGTTTTATTGAAAATATGAAAGGTTTTATTTTATTTGAAAATCAAATCATTAAGTAATCCAAGTAATAAACAATATTTAGATAAAGATTATTCTCCTTCTCATGAATTCTCATACCACTTGAATACTATTTATCTTGTTGCTCCTAATGCTTTCTTTATTATATGTGTATCTCTTTTGATTTAGTAACTCATCTCTAATTTCCTTCAACGCCAGATCTTGCATAGAAAAGCAACTTAATAACTTCTACTTAATGTATTCTTACATACATTCATCCAGTATGGCACTGAACAAGAAGTAGAAACCTTTGCCTTTACAACTGTGTTTGCTTTTCCTCTTCAGACTTGCACTGGTTTTGAATATCTTCTTTGGCTACTGGGTCATTGCTGTTACTGAATGTGCAGAACTCCAAATGGTCTATATAGCATCAAACTTTGGTCTAAGGTCCTCTGAGTAATGAATACTGATTTTGTCCATCAGCATACTGGCCCAAGATTTGAACCAACTGCTCAGATTATGTTCCTTTTTCCAGCTACTTTCATCAACAGCAGCTATGTATTATAATTAATGTTATAATTATAACAACATAAACCTCCAGGAAGGGATGTTGGTGGATCAACTCAGTAGCCAGGATCTGAGGTGGCGAAGAGTGAAGGCCAGGGAAGTGCAGAGGCCTGGAGGCTGCACTCCCACCATTGGCACCCTGTCCAGCGATATCCGGGAGGGACCCAATGAAAAGGTGTGCTGGCCTTACCCTAGGTCTGGGTCTTTGGCTTAATTGTTGAGAAATTACATGTATGACCACTGGACACTGCCTGGGGTTGAGCATTGTGGCTGCGGGTGGAGGCAAGAGGCTGCTTCCTAACAACTTGTTTAGTGTAGATCATGGAAGATCTACAGGTTGGTGCCCACAGGCAACAGCTCCATGCGCAGAGAGATTTTACAGTGCCAAGAAGGTTTTCCCTGAGAAGGGGCTGAAACTCAGGCTGAGCCCAATGGCAGAGCTGAGAGTAAGCCAGAAGGGGTCTGACTCTAAGAGGCATAAAGCAACATTTTTGTTTGTTCATTTGTTTTTACTGACCCAGAAGGAACGATGGAGGCGTGGCAAGATTCTTAAGGGGAACTCAGATGTGCACTTGCCCCAGTTGCAGCGGGGGTGCGAGGTGGACTGGAGACCTTGAGTGCTGCAAGAGAAATTGTTTGGACAGATTACTCCCATTCCAGTGGCAACAGCCAGAGAAAAAGCAGTAGCCCCTCCTGAAGAAAGTACTCAGCCCTGCTCCCTGGTGCTTAAGCCTGACTGCAGATTTCAGAGTGACTAAAGTAAAAAGTGAAAGAGAGAAACCCTGGCAGGAGAGCACTGATAGTGCAGATTAGGCTGCCTATATCCAGAGTTGAACACAAGCTGAAGTCAACAGGGAGGTTCCAGAAAGAGAAGAAAGTAGAAAAATACAGAAACTACAGAGACAAATTCCACTGTGACCTTCTATAGGAGTTGTCGCCTACATATTTTAATAATTATTTTTGTCCTCCCAGTCTATGCATTATAAGTAGTCTTTATATTATAGATTATTTTAAATCTCATATTTTGCTCCTCCCTTTTCTCAATCAATTTTACCATTTCATTTCCTCCTCTTATTTTTGTTTTAAATTCTATATTTTCTGTTACTAGCACTCATTTCCAATCTGCACTTATTTTTTCTCACCTCTCCCGCCTCTTCTTTTTTCCATCAAAAAATACACTTACTCTCTCCCCACCTTAGTCAATCTGTGACATTCCTGAAACTTTATTCATAAATTTTCACTATTCTTGTATTTCAAATCTCAAATCTTATCATTCCCCTCTCCTAATCCATCTGTACCTTCCTCTAGCCCTTTCCTTCTTTCACTTTAAATTTGAATCTTTCCCTATCTAAGCCTGGTTTTTGTTCATCACTCTAAGTATTTATGCCCCCTCTATCATCTCAAAATCACTTCCCTTTCCTCCAGACATCTCTTCAGCTTCTCTTTCTTTCTTTTTAACCCCTTACTCCCATCCCACCAACATTAATCTTAGTTCATAGGGTATGGTTAGTGCTGTGGTGAAATTTTTTCTCTAATTTGAGGCCTATAATTTTTTCCTTTTTTACTTCTTATTCAACTTCCTTATTATTTTTTCTGTGTTTGAGTGTGTGTGTGTGTTGATTCTCTCACACATTATATATATAATATATCAACTTCTGTTTAAACCTGGTACTACAAGTCTTCCTTTCTTAATTCATTCCACTTTCTTCCCTCTTATTTTAATATATTATATAAATTTTACTTTTTTTCTCTCATTGCCTTGTCCCTAATTACTACCATTATTGCTTCTCCACCTCCCCTATCAAAAATCATTTTTCTTTCAGTTAGTCAATTCTTATTTTTTCTTTCTTATAATAGTCTCAACTTAATTACATCCTTATTAATATGGGTTCATTAGCAGTTTATATGGTGATTGAGAGTGGGGGATATCTTTGTGGGTGTGGGATTATTGCCTGGGTAGGTAGTTTTGTTTTAGCAGAAGCTAAACAACTGTTTACAAAATGAGGTGTGCAGAGTGACTCTCAGTAAGCTAGCTAGAGGGAAGGACCTACCAAAGAGCAACAGAACAGCAAGAAAAACCAAAATTCTACTGGGAAGCCCAAATAAAAGGCATAAAGGGCATCCTAAGAGCATCAAGTTTAAGAGAAAATGAGTCTGCACCACTGAATACCAGAGAACTCTTACCACAGAAAGTCACAACATAAAAGCAGGAAGTTAAAGGAGATCAATCTAAGAAGCAGAAACAAACAAGAACAGCCACATAAAATGGGAAGAAACAACACCCCATCAAAAGGAAAGGAGAAATTCCAAGAAGGAGGGTGAGATGAAGTAGAAGAAAACAAACTATCAGACATGAAATTCAAAACAATCATAATAAGGAAGCTCAATGAGCTCAACAAACTCAGAGAGAACTACAACAGACTCCAGGGTAACTACAAAGAACTCCAGGGAAGCTATAAGGAACTTACTGAGAACTACACCAGCATTAAAAAGGGCATAGAAACTCTCAATGAGAGCCAGAAAGAAATGAAGAATACAATTTCTGAATTGAAGAACATAGTAGAAGAAATAAAAAGCAGGCTAAATGAAGCAGAGGATTGGATCAGTGAGTTAGAGGACAATGTACAAAAAAATTCCCAGACAGTGCAACAAAATGAAAAAAAAAAAAAAACTAAAAAACAATGATGAGGGTTTAAGAGAGCTTCAGGACAACATGAAATGTAATAATATCCATATCATAGGGATACCATAAGGAGAATAAGAGGAACAAGAGATAGAAAACTTGATTGAAAAAGTAATGACGGAAAACTTCCAAAACATGAAGAGAGAAAAAGTGTTACAAGTGCAGGAAGCACAGAGGGTCCCAATGAAGATTAATCCAAGGAGGCCCACTCCAAGATATATCATAATTAAAATGGCAACATTCAAAGACAAAGAGAGAATCCTAAAGGCAGCAAGAGAAAAACAGCAAATAACATACAAGGGAGCTCCAATAAGGCCATCAGCTCATTTCTCAACAGAAACTACAATCCTGAAGGGAATGGCAAAAATTTTCAAACAATGAAAAACAAAGGCCTACAACCAAGACTACTCTACCCAGCAAGGCTCTCTTTCTAAATGGAAGGTGAAATAAGGAGTTTCGCAGACAAAGGAAGGCTAAAAGAATACATCTCCACCAAGCCAGCATGCAATAAATGCTAAAGGGAATGGTTTAAGAAGAAGAAGAAAAATAGAGAGGGAGAGGAACATAGGTACAAAGGGGAAAATTCACAATGAATAAGTACCTATCAATAATTACCTTAAATGTAAATGCATTTAATGCTCCAATAAAAATACATAGATTAGTGGAATGCATACAAAAATATGACACACATATTTGCTGGGTACAAGAGACCCACTTTAAAACAAAGGATCTACAGAGACTGAAAGTGAAGGGATGGAAAAAAGTATTTCAAGCAAATGGACATGAAAATTAAGCAGGGGTAGCAATACTTATATCAAACAAAAGAGATTTCACAACAAAGTCCATAAAAAGAGACAAAGAAGGACATTTCATAATAGTTAAGGGAATAACCCATCAAGAAGATATAACCCTAGTAAACATATATGCACCCAACATAGGAGCACCCAAATATATAAGAAAAATCTTAGAAGACTACAAGAAGTATATAGACAGCAGTACAGTTATAGTAGGGGACTTTAACACCTCATTGCCAACAATGGACAAATCTTTGAAGCAAATAAACACCAAGGATATTGAGTCATTGAACAACATTCTAGATCAAATGGACTTAATTGATATTTATAGAATTTTTCACCCCAAAAGAGCAAAATATACATAATTTTCAAGTGCACATGGAACATTTTCAAAGATAGATGACATGGTAGGACACAAAACAAGCCTCAACAAATTCAAGAAAATTGAAATTATATCAAGCATAGTCTCAGAACAATGGCTTGAAACTGGAAACCAACATCAAGGAAAAAAACTCAAACCATTCAAACGCATGGAGAATGACTAGCATGCTATTAAATAATGCATGGGTTAATGATAACATCAAGGAAGAAATCAAAAGGTTTCTGGAAATGAATGTAAATGAACACACAATAGCCCAAAGCC
Organism: Furipterus horrens; assembly: GCF_987537825.1. Lineage (NCBI taxonomy): Eukaryota > Metazoa > Chordata > Mammalia > Chiroptera > Furipteridae > Furipterus > Furipterus horrens. The sequence continues at coordinate 50,011,390 of NW_028327182.1, forward strand.
TATGGGACACAGAAAAAGCAGTCCTGAGAGGGAAGTTCATAGCAATACAGGCCTACCTAAAAAGAACAGAAGAGATTTCCAGCCAAGATGGAGGTGTAGACAGACACACTGTGTCTCCCTACACAACTAAGAAGAAATACAACTACCTCAAAACTAGAGAGACCCAGAAGTTCCAGAAAATAAAACTGCATGGAAGTCCCACAGACAAAGATATAAAGAAGAAATACTCCTCCAGACAGGTAGGAGGAGCAGAGCCAGGGTAGAGAGGACAAGGTGTGGTAGGGGCAGCAGCAGTGGCAGTGGCAGGCTGGTGGAAAGCACAGTTACACGTATTAAAAAGTCAGGAGGACTGGTGAGCGTTCCCAGCTGCTCACCAGACCTTGCAGTTCACAGTCTCAGCACCAGGAAAAATCAAGCCTCATTGCATTTGACTCTGCAACCCAGTGGACATAGGCAGAAACTGCTGGCCTCTCAGCAGAGTCCACTTGTTTAAAGGGCCCCCAGAGTCCTCGAATGTCCACAGACTCATCCACTCTGAGAATGACAGCCAGGGCAATAGCTAGAGAGGCACCAGTCCCATATGGAAGTGGGAAAAGTGCCTGGAAAAGAGGCGAGTGCTGGGCAAGCAGCATTGTTCTTCTCAAACCCCTCCCCCACATACAGCGCCACAACATGGTGAAACAGGTCGCCCTGTATTGACAAATCCCTAAGGCTCTGCCCCTTATAAGATAACAGGAGCTGCAGCTCTACCTAAGACACAGAGGCAAACACACATAGGAGACTCCCAGCCAAGATGGAGGCCTAAGACTGACACACTCTGTCTCCCTTCACAACTAAGAAGGAACACAACTACCGCAAAGTCAGAAATAACTAGAAGTTCCAGAAAATAAATGGAAGTCAAATGTATGAACTTATAAAGAAGTGGTGCTTGTCCAATAGGTAGGAAGGATGAATCTGGGGCAAAGAGGTCAAGCTGTGCTGGTGACAACAACAGCTGCGACAGCGGTGGGACACCGGTAACACTAACACCAGTATTTAAGGGGAGGTGAGAAGTGCGTAGGGAGCACTCCTGATTGCAGACCAGACCTGTCAGCTTTCAATTTTAATGCCAGGGAAGGCAGACCCCCACTGCCTTGGACTGTGAGGCACGGAGACAGTGGGGATGGAGGAGGAGGCTCCCAGTCTCTCAGCAGAAAGTGAATGGCGGGAGTCCATCTTGGACTCCCACCCCAACAGAAAACACCACAGCATGGTGAGAAGGGTTGCCCGGTTGTGATGAATTCACGGGGCTCTGTCCCATATAGCATAGGAGATATGAAAGCCCTGCCCAGGAAGTTAAGGTAAACACAAAACTGTCACGATGGCAGAGATCATGACAGAGATACCAGTGATGCAGCTGACCAGACAGCAAATATCTAGTTTAAAGAAGCAGCAGATAGAAAATATTTCTGAGGGACAGTTCAGAGCTTTGTTATAAAAATGCTAGAGACCTAACAGCACATTTTAAACAAGTAGGGGAAGAAATAAAAGCTAGTCCTGCTGAAATGAATGAAAAAACTTATAAAACTAGTGGTGAGGGAAAGAAAACCAGGGATCAAATCAACAAATTGGAACACAGGGAAGGAACAAATAGTCAACCAGTGCAGAAATGTTACAGAATGGGGGTGTCCAAAAATCCCCAGAACCTGCAGGCTGGGGGATGGGGAAAAGGAAGCAGCTTTCAGAATGTCTTTGCATGCCTGGGGCTAGTGGCTAGTGTCTTCATTATGCAAATGGTTTGATGCTTACATGGCCTCAAGAAGATGGAAGAGGTCTTGGACCCCACGATGGTATGGAAAGAGCACACAGAGCCTGCATGAGGTTCTGTGAATGGTCAGAATTGGGTACCATGCCCACTGCATCACAGGACACAGTCAGGGATTTAAAAACAAGCAGCAGACATTTTAACAGGACACACCACGCAGCTTTGAGAAGAGAGGACTCCATGCAGTTTACAAGGAGGCTAGGGAATCCATATGGTTCTGGATTAAAAGATGGCAGGCACCATAAAACAGACAAGGCCTCCCCAATTATAACTGAATGATTGGCAGCTACCAGTAAAGCTGAACTCTGTCTAGGAAGTAGGGAAATGGTATCTCTAACTTTTCCAAAACTAGCCTGGTTTGGTAAGAGGAGGCAGAAGAACTACGTGTTTGTGGGTGTTTTAAAGAAAGTAAGACTTAATGGCAGAAATCTGCAAAGAATCTAAATCTATATAACTATTAAATAAACAATTCTTTTTATTTTCACTAAACTCTGGTATTGAGAGTTATAATTCTGGCAGCAACCAATCAGACCCCTTACAAAACAGCCTGTGGGTTCTGTTTCAATCAGAGAGCCCAGGGGTTCTGTTACAGAAAGAGAAAACAAAAAGTGAGGAAAATGAGGAGAGACTCAGAAACCTATGGGACAGCTATAAGTGGGCCAACATCTGAATCACGGGATTGCCAGAAGATGAAGAAGAAGAACTAGAAATTGAAAAATTATGTGAAAAAATAATGAAGCAGAACTTCCCTAACTTGGGGAAGGAAATAGACTTACAGGTACAGGAAGCACAAAGAAACTGGACTCAGGGAGAACAACACCAAGACACATTATAAACAAAATGTCAAAAATTAAGAATAAAGAGAGAATCCTAAAAGCAGCAAGAGAGAAGAAGAGAATTACATACAAAGGGATCCCAATAAGACTATCAGCTGATTTCTCAAAAGAAACTCTGCAGGCAAGAAGGGACTAGCAAGAAATATTCAAAGTAATGAAAAAGCAAAAACTTACAACCACGATTACTCTATCCAGTGAAGCTGTCATTCAGAATAGAAGGATAGAGAAAGTGCTTCCAGGACAAAGGAAAACTGAAGGAGTTCATCAGATCCGAACCACTGTTATATGAAATGTTAAAGGGACTTGTTTAGGAGAAAGAGGATCAAAACTATGAACATTAAAATGAAAACTGTATCACAACAACCAACAAAGGAAGCTAGGGAACCAAAAAAAAAAGACTAAGTAGGCAATGAAAGTGGGAAAAGAATTATGGATATGGGGAACATTTTGGGGGGAGGTCAGCAGGGAGGGGCAAGGGGGAAAAGGGAGAGAGATGGTATAAGAATTAAGAAGCATAGTAGGAGAGAGTGGAATAGACAGGAAGATGTTGAGAAGAACTATGTGCACAACCATTGGGCATGGACAACTGGGGGGAGGGGGTCACTGGGTGGAGGAGAACAAAGGGAAAAGAAATTGGGAAAACTATAATAGCATAATTGGTAAAGCAAATTAAAAAAAAAAAGAATAGAAGAACCTCAAATAAAAAAGCTAACCCTATAGCTACAAAAACTAGAGAAACACACACAAACAAAGCCCAGAGCAAGTAGAAAAAAGAAAATCATCAAGATCAAAGCAGAATTAAGTGACATAGAGAATAAACAAACAATTCAAAAGATTAATAAAACCAGGAGCTGGTTCATTGAAAAGATAAACAAAATCAACAAGCCTTTAGCCAGACTCATCAGGAAAAAAAGAAAAAGGGAACAAATAAACAAAATCAGAAACAAAAGAGGACAAATCACAACTGATACTACAGAAATACAAAAGACTGTAAGAAATTAGTATGAACAACAACATGACAAGAAATTTGACAATCTGGATGAAATGGAAAAATTCATGGAAACATATAATCTTCCAAATTGAATGAAGAAGAAGCAGAAAGCCTCAATAGACCTATGACAACTAGTGAAATTGAAACAGTAATCAAAAAACTCCTGGCACACAAAAGCCCTGTATTAGATGGCTACAGAAGTAAATTTTAAAAAACATTTAGGGAAGAACTAACTTTTATCCTTCTCAAACTATTCCAAAAAATCCAAGAAGATGGAAGACTCCTAAACTTTTTCTATGAGACCAGTATTACTCTAATTCCAAAACCAGGTCAAGATGCAACAAAGAAAGAAAACTACAGGCCAATATCGCTGATGAACATAGATGCTAAAATCTTCAACAAAATATTGGCAAACGGGAACCACAAAACAATAAAGATCATACACCACAATCAGGTGGAATTTATCCCAGGGATGCAAGGATGGTTTACCACTACTTTGCAAATCAATAAACATAATACACCACATAAACAAAATAAAAGACAAAAATCACATGATCATATCAATAGATGCTAAAAAAGCATTTGATAAAGTACAACACACATTTATGATGAAAACACTCAGCAAAATGGGAATGGAGGGAGCATACCTCAACATCATAAAGGCCATATACGAGAAACCTGAAGTCAACATCATACTCAATGGGCAAAAACTGAGAGCATTCCCCCTGAGATCAGGAACAAGACAAGGATGTCTACTCTCTTCACTCTTATTCAACGTAGTCCTGGAAGTTCTAGCCATAGCAATTAGACAAGAAAAAGAAATAAAAGGCATCCAAATTGGGATAGAGGAAGTAAAACTGTCATTATTTGCAGATGACATGATAGTATACATAGAAAACCCTATAGACTCCACTAAAATCTACCCAACCTAATAAGTGAACTTGGCAAAATAACAGGGAACAAAGTCAATATTCAGAAACTTAAGGCATTTCTACACTGCAACAATAAAATATCAGAGATAGAAAACAGAAAAATATTTCACTTACTACAGCAACAAGAAAAGCAAAGCCTTTAGGAATAAACTTAACCAAGTATTTAAATGGCCTGTACTCATAAAACTACATAACACTGAAGAAAGAAATTAAGGAAGATACAAATAAATGGAACCATATACCATATTCAGGGGATGGGAAAAATTGACATCCTTAAAATGTTCATACTACCCAAAGCAATTTATAGATTCAGTGTAATCCCTATTAAAATACCAATGACATATTTCACAGTCTTAGAAGAAATACTTCAACAATTTATATGGAACCAAAAAAGATCCTAAATAGCTACAGCAAAGTTGAGGAAGAAGAACCAAGTAAAGGAATCACAATACCTGATAAACTATACTAGAAGGCCACTGTAATTGAAACAGTCTGGTACTGGCATAAGAACAGACATATAGATCAATGGGACAGAATAGAGAGCAGAGAAATAAACCCAGGTCTACACGGTCAACTAATATTTGACAAAGGGGAAAGGAACATAAGATGGAATAAAGATAGCCTCTTCAAAAAATGATGGTGGCAGAACTGGACCGGGACATGCAAAAAATGAAACTAGACCACCAAATTACACCGTATACCAGAATAAACTCAAGATGGATAAAAGACTTAAATGTAAGCCTTGACACCATAAAAGTCCTAGAAGAAAACATAGACAAAAAATTTCAGATATTCCACATAGCAATATTTTTGCTGATATTTCTCCTCAGGCAAGGAAAATAAAAGTAAGAATAAACAGATGGGACTTCATCAAACTGGAGAGTTTCTATTCAGCAAAAGGAAACATCAGCAAGATGAAAAGGGTACCAACGATATTTGCCAATGATACCTTGGACAAGGGATTGATCTTTAAAATATATAAAGAACTTAAATGACTCAACACCAAGAAGACAATCCAATTAAAAAATGGGCAAAGGACTTGAACAACACCTCTCCAAAGAGGACATACAAAAGGTCCATAGGCATATGAAAGAATGCTCAACATCACTAGCCATCAGAGATGTGAAGAAAAAAAACCAGAATGCGATACCACTTTACATCAGTCAGAATGGCCATTATCAACAAATCAATAAAAAATAAGTGCTGGCAAGAATGTGCAGAAAAGGGAACTCTAGAGCACTGTTCATGGGATGCAGACTGGTGCAGCCATTATGGAAAACAGTTTGGCATTTCCTCAAAAAACTAAAAATGGAAATAACTTTTTACCCAGCAATTCCACTGCTAGGATTATACCCGAAGAATTCTGAAACACCAATTGAAAAGTACCTATGCACCCCCATGTTCATAGCAGCACTATTTACAATAGCCAAGTGCTGGAAACAGCCTAAGTTCCCATCTGTAGATGAGTGGATCAAAAAACTGTGCTACATTTACACAATGGAATACTATGCAGCAGAAAGAAAAAATGAACTCCTACCATTTGTGACAAGGTGGGTAGAACAGAAAGAATTATGCTTAGCAAAATAAGCCAGGCAACAAAAGAAAAATACCATATTGTCGCAACCTGCACAGCTCAATGTTGAAACCTAAGGTACCAGAGTGGGGGGCGATTGAAAAAAAAACAGACAGAAGATTGATGCAAAGCGGGGGTCAGGTGGTCCATTGCCCTCGGATGGAGAGGCAATGACACCGGCCTGAGTGCACCAAGTTTATGTATAATGTTCCACTACATCAGCTACTGACATCAGCAGTCAGGATGTAAAACTAACAAGTGAAACTTCTAAGACATGAAACTGATAAGAAACTCCTGAGAAAGCTGTAGGCAGAGTGTTCTCGGATATCTCGCAAGTAGCTCCTGCTCTAATCTAATAGTCAGAATGTTCCCTGCTTCTACCTCATTTCCAACCCCCATGGCTCCAGCTTTTGTTATCAAAAGGCTACATGTTGCAGACGTATTCAGTCAGACAAGACCTTGCAAATACCTGACCCATCAGCAAATGTAGACAATCAGGCAAGACCTTGAAAATACCTGATTCCAGCCAAGCAAGTTGGCATTCCTTTTGTAACTTCAGCTTTCACCATCCCCTACACCATATGATATCATCTAATACAGGAAACTAATGAACAACGCAAACAAACTAGCAAAATTGAACCAGAGCATGTAAACAAGGAGAAGACTAATAGAGACCAAGGGGAGGAGGTAAGGGGAGAAGGTGGGTAAGAAGGGGAAGGGTCTAGTTAAGGAACTAGTATAAATGATTCATGGACATTGACAATGGGGAGGGAATTGACTGTGGGAGAAGGGGTGGGTGTCATGGAGGGAGCAATGGGGGAGAAAGTGGAACAACTGTAATAAAAAACAATAAATAAATTTAAAAATATTAATATATCAAAATTTTAAATAAATAATAAACAAACATAAACCTTTGTAATATATTTGCTCATTCACCCTTTATTCTCAATTAAAAGTGACACATTATCCTTAATTTGCAACACACACTCTATTTAATTTTATATTTAACATATTGAGATACAAAATAATGTATTCAGGATCTTACAGAAACAGAATTGCTGAGACAGGATTAGGTCACATTACAAAATCCCAGATATTGGTATTGTGTTGGTCATTCTTCTCATATTCAAAGTCATTTATCCATCCATCATCCATTCATACATCCACTTTTAATTCATTCAGAATAACTTTATTATGTTAGACATTGTGCTTACCTCAATAGAGACAAAAATTATTGTTACTGCTCTTGAAGAGGTCATGACTTAGTTGACAAAAACACACAAGAAAACAGGGAGATTTAAAAAAAGAAAGAGGAATAATTGCAATGATAAGAAATGTGTTTCAAGCAGGATTCAAACTACAATATAGCTGTTAAGTGCTATCTTGTTGTTCCCCCTGCTCAAAATAAAGTTGTTTCTTAACTATACCTGTCTGCTATACTCCTGTAGCAGCCAGGGACGCTTGGTCTCATACATGTCAAAAAAAAAAAGAAATGTGTTTCGCAAACACATCTGTAGCTTTCTGACATTTGAACTGTTAAAGGGTTTTATACCTTCTCTGAGACCAAACTTCTTTCCCTAAGATAACCAGCATGCCACCACCAAGTCTCTGGTAGGAATTTTGCACATAGGAACATTACAATTATTTGAGAACAGTTTTAGAATTGTTATATGACACTTATTTTTGAAATTTATTCTTTTTTTCTTTTAAACTATAGAAACTGTCCTTCAAAGGAAATTTTATGACATGTAAACAAAGCAAATACCAATGATCTGTCCCTGTATGAAGGCAGAACTGATAGGATGGAGCCCATTCAACTGACTTTGTTTCAGGTTTTCATGAAATCCTGAAGGCTACTTCGAACACCATTACAAATCAATGAAGAAAAGTCCCCATCCTTTCAAGTTTGAATATCAATGTGTCAAATTAGTCCAATTGTTGTCACTGTGAAAATTAACAGGGTCTAATTAATACCTGAATCAAACCTGGCTTGACCCGTCCCACAGGTCGAGCAACGAGGACCCTAGAGGGGGAGTGAGGATGAAGAAGGGGCAAGAGACACAAAGAGAGGAGACAAGACAGTGCTCTGATCAAGTCTCATTTATTCTTAGTCAAAACAGCATTCTTATAGCTCAGGAGAAGAGGAATTTTTCATTCGGGGGGAATACAGCTGCAGCTTGGGCGTTATCTGGTAGATATGAGTTAAACTGCAGGACAGCAATCCCAGGAATAGAAAGAGGATGTTGCCCTAGTAAGGAGTAAACAACTATTATGGGATGGTGAGGCCATGTCAAGCAGAACTTTAAGATGTCAGTAAGACTTCAGCTGAGGAACTTTTTAGTTCCTCACAGGTCCCCCTTTTTTTATTTTATGTAAGCTGAGAGCCTCGCGGGGACTGCACCTGTCTTAAGTCGGGAGATCGCCACACGGAGCCAGCCTTACCTTACCCATCATTGGTTATCTAAGGCGGCTTCTTTTTGGCCAGATACCTGTCTTAGGCGGCAGCTGGCGATGCATGTGGTCTGCAGTTGCCCATCATTGACTGTCCAGTCCAGTTCACCAAGGCATTAGCTACATGTATGAGCATCATGGTAAGTTGCAGTCTCAGCTTGTTCTAATTTATGATAATGGACCTGTATTGGCTGCATTTTTATGGCATCTATTTGTTGCTTGATAAAGGCCATCACCTTATTGAAAATGAAAGGTCCTAAGGATAGCAGCAGGAGTAGCCCTAAGAGAGGTCCTAAAAGTGGGAGGAGATAGGGAAGGGCTCCATTAAGTCTGCTCCACAGGGGATTTTCAAAGAGTTCTCTTCTTTTCACTAGGTCTTCCTGCAGCTTCTTTATTTTGTCTTGGACGATGCATGATTTGTTGGCATAGAAGCAGCAACGTTCCTGCAAAGCCAAGCATATTCCTCCCTGTTCTGCTGTAAGCAGGTCTAGTCCCCGCCTATTTTGGAGAACTACTTCAGCTAGGGAGTCTAATTGATCTTGGACGTCATTAATGGTGCTGGACAGAGCTTGAACATCGTCGATTAGCTGATTAGAGAGCTTTGTGTAGGAGTGAACTGCAATTCCTAACTCTGTTGTCCCTGTAGCTAACACTCCTGAAACGCCTAACCCTACTAGTAGGGGGATGAACGATACTGCTCTTTTGTGGCGTCCTGCGATGTAGTCTAAACTGGGAATGGGAACAAGGTCATCTCCGGAAACTATATCTATGTCTGGCAATAAGGTAGCTAGGACGCATATTCCTGTCCAGTTGCTGGGCAAGGATGAAAATGCCAAGTTTCCCCCACAAATAAATACCTGCCCTTTGCCTGGGCAGAGAGAGCTGCTATAGTTCACTACGCTACTGCAGTTAGCAAATTCAACAAATCCAACATGAATGTCAAAGCTATTATTCTGAGACTTACCTTGGAGGCAGAGGGAAGCAGGAAAATACATGGGCTGTACTCTAAAGGACAAGCTGGGGCTAGAATTTTGATGAGACTCATTAAAGGAGGCGATATTAGCAGGAATGGCTAAGGGCATAGGCGTGCCTGAAGTCATACATAGCCAGCAGTCTTCAGCTAGTTGGGGGTTGGAGATGTTAAGGGCTCGGTGGGTGGCCATCAAGATGTCAGTGGTTTGGGTATCTAAATCTATTCCCCGTGGTTTAGGTAATGCCAGAGGGTGGTAATTGATTTTTGGATACAGGTTTGCTATGAGATGTTCTATTTGTTTTTGTACTAAGATTTCTCTTATTCTATCTTGTGGACCACCACTATCAGAAACATGTATAGGGGCCTTCTTATGCCAGCATACTGGCTTTCCAACAGCGCCTTGGCAAAAGGCCTGTAGATACTTAGTAGACCCAATTGGTGAAGGGTTGGACCCCCAGCCTCCTAGACTAATAGCATTTTGCACTTTTTGCAGTATGGCAGTAAAATAAGTGACATTCATCATCATCATCGGCAGCCGTCCGTCTCGAGAGACGATGGCGTAGCTTCTTGAGAGTCTATCTGCACCGCCGAGAATGGCTGTGCAGTCCGACTCGGGAGTGACAATCCCTGCCGCACTTGTTACAGGTAAAGGCAGATGGCTGTTGTTGCTGCTGTTGACGCTGCTTCCGCCTCGATCTTTTCTGGACCGCCTCCTCATTGCGCGCAGCCTCTGCGCGTGACGTACCTCGCCTGACCGCGAGCCTCCAGGCTAGGCGGTCGTCTGCTTGAACTTCCCATGTGTTGAGATTGATGGAGCATTGTGTCATATCCTTTTTGCAGATGTCTTTGAACCGCAGTTTTGGGCGCCCTGTCATCCTCTTGCCTTCTGCTAGCTCGCCGTAGAGGAGGTCTTTGGGAATACGGCCTGCATCCATTCTTTTGACATGGCCGAGCCACCTGAGGCGTCTCTCACTAAGAACTGCATGCAAACTGCTCATGTTGGCTCGGTTCAGCACCTCGGTGTTGGGGACCTTATCCTGCCAGGCGACATGCAGGACGTGTCGCAGGCACCTCATGTGGAAGCTGTTGAGTTTCCTTTCATGCCTTGCGTAGGTGGTCCACGTCTCGCTGCCATAGAGGAGAGTGCGGAGTACGCAGGCTTGGTAGATGCGCAGTCTGGTTTTCTCAGTGAGGCTGGAATTGTTCCACGCTCGCCGGTTCAGTTTGGCCATAACTGTGGCTGCCCTGGCGATTCTCCGGTTGACCTCCACGTCGACTGACAGAGAGCTCGAGATGGTGGACCCGAGGTAAGTGAAGTCGTTGACAACCTCCAGGGTGTATCCGTCGATGGTGATGCATGGGGGAGTCCCCATGCCTTGAGCCATAACGTTCGTCTTCGTCAGGCTGATGGCTAGTCCGAACTCCTTGCATGCGTGGGAAAGGCAAGTGACTAGCTGCTGGAGTCCCTCTTCGGAGTGTGATGTCAAGGCTGCGTCGTCGGCGAAGAGCATCTCACGGATGAGCACCTCTTTGACTTTGGTCTTGGCTCGTAGACGGGCCAGGTTGTAGAGCTTGCCATCGGATCTGGTGTGAATGAAGACACCCTCGCTGCAGTCCTTAAAGGCGTATTGGAGGAGCATGGAGAAGAAGATTCCGAACAGCGTAGGCACGAGGACGCAGCCCTGCTTTACTCCGCTGCTGACTGGGAAGGCCTCAGAGGTTGCGCCGTTGTAGGACACTGTGCTGTGCATGTTGTCGTGAAAGGACATGACCACAGCAAGCAGATGTGGTGGACAGCCAATCTTCCGTAGCAAGCTGAAGAGTCCGCTTCGACTGACCAGATCAAACGCCTTCGTGAGGTCGATAAAGGCGAGGTAGAGTGGTTTATGCTGCTCGTGACACTTCTCCTGCAGCTGGCGTAGGGAGAAGATCATGTCCACTGTTGATCGGCCAGCTCTGAAGCCACACTGGGACTCTGGGTAGACGCGGGAAGCAAGGGTCTGCAGGCGGGCAAGAGCGACCCGGGCGAATACTTTGCCGACGACGCTGAGGAGAGAGATGCCCCGGTAGTTGTTGCAGTCGCTGCGGTCTTCTTTGTTCTTGTACATGGTGATAATGTTGGCGTCTCTCATATCCTGGGGGATATAACCCTCCTTCCAGCAGAGACAGAGTAGATGGTGGAGCGGCTGTAGCAGGACTGGTTTCCCGCTCTTTAGGATTTCTGGAGGGATTCCGTCGCTTCCTGGTGCTTTCCCGCAAGCGAGGTGGTCGATGGCTTTGCCGAGCTCTGCCGCAGTAGGTGGGGTGTCTAGCTCCTCCATGACTGGTAGGTCTGGGATGGCGTTAAGAGCAGTGTCTGTTACGGTGTTCCTCGTCGCGTACAGTTCGAGGTAGTGCTCGGTCCACCGCCGCATTTGCTGTTCCTGGTCAGTGATGACCTCACCTGTCTTGGACTTAAGGGGGGCGATCTTGGAGGGGATTGGGCCTGTTGCCTTCTTGATACCCTCATACATTCCTCGTGCGTTGCCTATATCGGCGGCTTCCTGGATGCTTCTGCACAGGTTTAGCCAATAGGTGTTGGCACAGTGGCGGGCGGTCTTCTGGACTTTGTTCCTGGCAAACAACAAGAAAGAAGCCTCCAGCTCTTCGCCTCGCTAGCTGGAACATCAGGACCATGTGTCCCGGACTTACTGCAGACCTTCCGTGGATCAATGGTGCCAGGAAAACCGCCATCATCGACAGGGAACTGGCACGACTAAACATCAACATTGCGGCTCTACAGGAGACTCGGTTGGCCGACAACGGAACTATCAGAGAAACCAACTACACCTTCTACTGGCAAGGGAAGTCTCCGGACCAACCAAGACAGCACGGTGTTGGGTTCGCTGTGAAGAACACGCTTGTTAACTCCATAGAGCCACCTACAGGAGGCACAGAGAGATTACTTACCCTCTGATTGTCAACAACTTTCGGCCCAGTCAGCATTCTTAGCGCGTATGCCCCAACCCTCTGCGCCACCACTGAAGAGAAAGAACAGTTCTACCATGCACTGGACGAAGCGTTATCCAAGATCCCCAGAAGTAACGCTCTTTATCTCCTTGGAGACTTCAACACAAGAGTAGGAGCCGACCACATGGCCTGGCCCACCTGCCTCGGAAACTTTGGGAGAGGAAAGATCAATGAGAATGGTCAGCGACTGCTTGAGCTTTTGTGTCACCACGGCCTGTGCGTGACAAACACATTCTTCAAGTGCAAAGAGATCCACCAGGTGTCATGGAGGCACCCCCGCTCCCGCCACTGGCACCAGCTTGACCTCGTCATCACCAGAAGAATGGATATTGGCAGCACCCTCCTCACCCGCAGCTACCACAGTGCAGACTGCGACACGGACCATGCCCTCGTGGTAAGCAAGGTGCGCATAATGCCGAAGAGGTTGCACCACTCCAAGATGAAGGGTCGCCCACGCATCAACACCAGTTGTGCCAGCAACCCAGTTAAGACCCAGCAATTCACCAACAGGATGGAAGATGCACTAGGCGAGGGAATGGCGGCAGATGACATTATCGAATCCAATTGGCCACGTCTCCGCGACGCCATATACAACTCCGCCATTATTGCTTACGGGAAGAAAGAGCGGAAGAACGCTGACTGGTACGAGGCTCACTGGGAAGAAATGGAACCTGTGATCGAGGCTAAGAGGAAGGCCCTACTGGCTTACAAGGCCACACCCACTCCCAGTACACTTCAAGTGACATTAGAGGAGATACATTCCTGTACTGACTCATAACAAGTAGAATGCATTTGATTATAGAAGGTGGTGCATTCCTTGGGACATGCTCCTGGTTTGCCATTGGTAGTGAGTATGATGGGAGGCTTATTTACACAATGCCACCTCAGTTTAGAAACCCCTGTACCAGTTATGTCGTATTTGATGTAGGCCTTTTTGGAGCCACAATCTACGGTTTTGGTATAGTGACTGGGTGTGGCGTAATTGGTGGCAATACCTCCCCCGCAGCTGCAGTAATGAGTCTATGGACAAAATCTGCAAAAGGCTCATCTGGTCCTTGTTTAATGTTAGCGAGAGAGGAGCTCATATCACCCTTAGTGGGGAGCTTCCTCCATGCTCTTGTACCTGTCGATTGAATTTGAGCAAAAAGTCCTGGATCATATTGTATTTGATTGTCACTAATTGCATAGTTGCCTTCTCCAATTAACATATCAAAATTCCACCCATTATTTGCTTGCATATTGCACCTAGCATTATCCTTACAGATTTCTACATATTCTGATTTCCAGAGGAGATATTCTCCTCCAGCTAGGGTCGCTCGAGCCAATGTTTGCCAATCACTTGGAGTGAGCCACTGATCTGTGACCGATTCTAAGATGGCCATAGTGTAAGGAGCCATGGCTCCGTATTGAGCTACTGCTGTTTTCAATTCTTTTATGACTTTGAAATCAAATCCAGTGTGGTGTCACCAGGCCTGTCCCTGGGCGTCTACTGTTTCTGATACCGGAAATGCTTCCATTTATTCTAAGCCTAGTATTGGGGTAATTTGGGGTATTTTGGGGGCCACTCCTCTGACTGGGGGCCTCTGGCTTGGGGGTCCCTCCAGAGAAGGCTCAATTTCTTTTTTCTGCTTTCTTATTTTTAGCCCCTCTAATTGTCTTATTAATTCCTGATGTTCCTTGTCTAATTTTATTTGTTCTTTTAAATGTTCAATTTTATCCCTCAGTTCTTTTCGAGGATCAAGGACAGGGTACGCAGAGTGGGGAGCGGAGGGTGAGGTATAGGGCAGTGGTCTTGTTCCCAGAGGCAGCCAATCAGGGTTATTGTATTTGGCTGCCTTTTCCGCCAAGCTATCCCAATTAACCTCTCCCTCGTCAGAATTATTTGCAGTATATTCTGATAGGTCTGGATATGACTTCTTTTTTGATTTTACCGACACTTCCTTAGGTGCTGCAGCTCCCCCTTCAGTAGTCTGATCCTCTGACAGCTTACTCTTTGGACTGTTCTGTTTTCCTTTCGGTTTGACTACCTTGTCCTCACCGTCACTCTCAAGAGATATTAAATCATCCTCCTCTCGGCTGTCATTTCCCTTATTTTTTCTACTTTCCTCCTTATGATCTGTCTTTAAGATATTTTGACCTTTTTCTACTACATTAGCTACTACAGGATCACTATGCCTTTGAGATAGGAGTTCATCTATTAGAGTCCAATAAGAGAAGGCAGTTACAGGAAACTTCTCCAGACCAAATGTATTATAAAAGTCTTTTAAAGCATCTCCTACTCTTTTCCACCATCGTGGATCAATGTTCCCCTCGGTGGGGAACCAGGGACATAAGTCTTTGATGTAATCAAAATATTTCAACAACTGTTTTACTTTAACCTTAACTCCTCGTGCCTTGAGAGCCTGTCCTAGCTGTCCAACAAAGAGCTCATGTTGGCTCATTTATTGACCCATGATCGCCGTTCACTTACTGAGGTGAGGTCAGCGCGGCAGGTTCCCGCATAGCCTTTTCCTCTTTTCTACTTGGCAGGCTCCTCGAACGGTGTCCTTCACTGAGTCCCCCGTTCTCGGGCCCCATGTTGGGCGCCACTTGACCCATCCCGCAGGTCGAGCAACGAGGACCCTAGAGGGGGAGTGAGGATGAAGAAGGGGCAAGAGACACAAAGAAAGGAGACAAGACAGTGCTCTGATCAAGTCTCATTTATTCTTAGTCAAAAGAGCATTCTTATAGCTCAGGAGAAGAGGAATTTTTCATTCGGGGGGAACGCAGCTGCAGCTTGGGCGTTATCTGGTAGATATGAGTTAAACTGCAGGACAGCAATCCCAGGAATAGGAAGAGGGATGTTGCCCTAGTAAGGAGTAAACAACTATTATGGGATGGTGAGGCCATGTCAAGCAGAACTTTAAGATGTCGGTTAGTAAGACTTCAGCTGAGGAACTTTTTAGTTCCCCACACTGGCTGACCTAAAAATAGGCAGCCTGTGGGTAAGAATGCTCTACCCTATAAATAAGCTTCAGCAAAACTTCTGTGTTTCTTTAGGTTTATCTGTGGCATATTTTTTCCTTACCTGCGGAATATGCAGAATGCTTTCAGAGATTTTGAATCACATTGCCCTCTTATCCTCAAAAAATAAGGGACTATTTTTGAAACCTAATCATATAACAGGATTGGAGATTTAGTGACTGGCAAGACAGATACACCCTTTCCCTAAAAGGAGCTACACGTAGAAATAAATACTGGTAGGGGAGGTCACATAACATGTAGGCAAGTGTAAAAGAACACATATTCACTATAGCCAGCATTCATACAACTGTGTTATAATTCTATTGACTTGTGTTACCAACTAAATGCTACTAGACTAAGGGAGACAAAAAAATAAATGCTACCTTCATGCTCAGGAAGCTCACAAAACAATATATAACAAGAAAACAAAAAACATACAAGTGGCAGGTCATTAAATGTCAAAGTGGATCACCATCATGGTTTCTAAAAAAGGAGAGATTGGAATACTTATAGTCAGGTGTGGAAAAGCCTGTACAAGAGGCTGTTTTTTTTTTCTTTCTGGGCCTGTTTGCATGGCTCATTAAGATGACAACTCTTTTTTAAAAACCAAAGGACTTCAGAATTTTTTTTTTTTGAGAGGGAGGAGGGGAAGGGGAGAGAGAGAGAGAGATCAATTTATGATCTCTTCATTCAGATGTTTCCCTTGGATATGACTTACTAACAGTGCTCCTCTGTCTTCCCCCTCCAGATATATTCATATCCACCAGCTGATCATCCAGCCATGCCCAGACTCCTTCCTCACCCTCACTACCACCCCCACTCATATCTAATAAACCACCAAGTCTATTGATTTTGCTTATTAAATCTATTGAATATACCACTGCTCTCTGTCTTGCATGCTCTAGCACCCTACTTTTCTATACACCATTTATAAACATTATAATTAATTATCTGCATAATTAGTCATTTTCTCTTGCAATTCATCCCATCTACCATCTCCTCCCCCATCTAAACTGTAAGCTCCATGAGGCCAAGGATTATTTCTGTCATGTTTATTACTGCATCCACAATACCTAGAGCAAGTCTAATACAGAGTTTGTGCTCAGCAAGGGGAGCAAGGAGAAAATAAGACAATAAAAACTCAGTAGTTATCAGCTCTTCTATTAAACTCTTTCATAATTATGTGAAAACAAAATATAGATAGGAATGTATATATATATTTTTCTAATCCACTATAAGATATATCATTATTTTACTAAAATAGTCAATTCCTGACATGTCAAGTATTCAAGCTTACTCAATTTTATAATAGATTAAACATTAAGAAACAATATAATCTATGTGTATATATAATCACAACTATGTACATTTAAAATATCTTACAATTTTATTTGTAAATTATACCACAATATAGCTTAAATTTAATTTTAGAAAAAGAAACAGAACCACATATCCCTCTAGGAATTGATATAGTACAATAGCACACAGTTGTTCACATTTTGAGTATTTTAATTAATCTGCTTGTGTGTAACTACCACATGGCTTGTTCAATTAAATTTTCTATGTGCATGTTGTGGCCCTGCCAAACACCCAGCACTTGACTGTGAGTGCATCCTGGACAGATATACAAGTGAATCTAAGCTTAGCATCTGTGATATGTACTAAATCCTTGATTTATCCTTATGTTTATTTCATTTACCAGGAAATACTATAGGCTCTTGTGTCCACTGTTGATTTGGGAACATATCCTCTGCTTGTCAAGGTTGTCTCATAACATAGTCAAGTTCTGTGCCACTAGAGCGAACATATTTCCCAGATCAACACACTTCAAAGTAGAACTCAATTTCAACAACCTTTTTCAGGAGGGAGGGGCCCTCCCTCTAACCTTTCTAAGAGTAGAACATCTGCTTTGATTTCATTAACAGTAATTTTCTTCTGCTTAGAGCAGAAGGCTGCTTTTCACAGAACTCTAAATGCCACTCGAGGATTCAGTCCCCTGGATGGATGATCTTTATCTGGTTCAACCTAGCAATTCCTACCAAACAAAGTCAACTTCATTTGGCCTGTTCCATCTGCCTCTAGTCTTGGAAAACTTTAAAACTTTGCAGAAGCTTAATGAACCATGTCCTTCACTGAAAAATACAGATTTGTTTCTGCTTTGCACAAAATTAAATAAGTGGAATTAAAACAGAAGTAGATCCTCTGAATCACAAGGTGTAGGTGAAGAGCTCTTACTAAGTTGAGAACTTAAATACTAATTCATTGAAGTAACAGCAAGGATAGTTGATGATGAGGGCCCTGCTCTGTACCAATGAGCTTTGTGATTTTTGAGTAAATCATTTAACTCCTCAGCACCTTTGTTTCCATGCCTCTAAAATGGGAATAATAATTTCTAACCTAACTTCCCTTCAGGACTGATAAAATAATGAGAAGGCAGACTGAAAGCATTTTGTAACCCTAAATAAAACTATAAACTAAAATATATTCCAAAATGGAGGGAAAGCCCCAAATTTACTCCAATTGGGAACCTGAAACAAGTAGGTACTTCTGCAGCACATCTGTTTTTCCAAATGAATGTTTAACAAGTTCAACATTTCTTGAGTGTGTTTCTGTGTTTCAAGAGAGTTTTTAGAACTCAGAAGGACGGAAGAGGGAAAGCATCCCATGATTCAAATTTTGCAACAGAAACTCGAAAAAGTAAATCATTGGGTTAATTCATTCATATGCTCGTGCACTCATCCAATTCCATTCAATTCCACACTGTTTATTGACCACTTACTATGCTCTAAGTACTGTGCTAACCACTGTGGATTTGACAAAAGTAAAGTCATCCTGATCTCTGCCCCTGTGGACCTTACATTAAAGCATTTTTTAAAAATGCAACATTGAGTCAGACATGATTTCTACCCTAGAGCAGCTATAAACTAGTAGAAAAGAAAGTAGAAATAAAGCAAAATTAAATCATTTTTAGAGGACTCTGCTTTTGGGAGCAAGAAAAACAAATGAATGGGTTGCATTAGTTCTCTCTTTTTCCTAGATCGCTAAACAGCATCAATACAGGCTTACAGATATGCTTTAGTAACATATCTTAAACCCTCTCTTGACCTCATTTCCATTAATAGCAAAACATCTTACAACATTTGTCTATAGACAGTGTCTTTACTTGTCCTCCTCAAAACAATTCAGTTGGGTTTATCTCCCCACCTCTCTATTGAGATTACTTTTGAACAGGCCACCAATGGACTCCATCTTAACAAATTAAGTGGTCATTGAATCCAGTGGTCAATATCCGGTATTGACATTTTGTTCCATTTACTTCAAAATTTTGAATTCTGTAGTTATATCTTTTTTAAGTATATTTTATTATGTTGTTATAGTAGTTCTAATTTTTTCCCCTGCACTCCCCTCTTCCCAGTACCCCCCTTTCCCTCCAGAAATCCCACCCCCCCTTAGTTCATGTCCATGGGTTGTGCATATAAGTTCTTTGGCTTCACCCTTTCCTATATTATTCTTAGCTTCCTCCTGTCTATTTTGTACCAACTGATTATGCTTCTTATTTCCTGCACCATATCTCCATTTCTCACCCTCCCTCCTCCCAGAAGATAACCCTCCTAATGATCCCCATACCTATGATACTGTTCATATTCTGGTTTGCTTAGTTGGATTTTGTTTGTATTTTTTAGATTCAGTTGTTGATAGTTGTGAGTTTGTTGTCATTTTAGTGTTCATAGCTTTGATCTTCTTTTTCTTAAGTAAGTCCCTTTGACATTTCTTATCATAATGGCTTGGTGATGATGAACTCCTTTAGCTTTACCTTGTCTGGGAAGCACTTCATCTCCCCTTCCATTCCAAATGATAGCCTTGCTGGATAGAGTAATCCTGGTTGCCGGTTGCCTTTCATCACATCGAACACTGCTTGCCAGTCCCTTCCTGCCTGGAAAGTGTCTCTGAGAAATCAGCTGACAGTCCTATAGGCACCCCACTGTGGGCAACTCTCCGCCTCTCTCTTGCTGTCCCCAGGACTCTCTCTTTATCTTTCACCTTTGACATCTCAATCATGATGCATCCTTGTGTGGTCCCCTCTGGGTCCAGCTCGCCCAGGACCCTCCGTGCTTCCTGGACCTGTATGTCCATCTCTTTCACAAAATTTGGGAAGTTTTCCTCATTTATTTCAATTCTTGTTTCATCATTCTGCACTGGTTGTCTGTTTTTTTCTGCTTATGTTCCAAATCATTGATTTGAACCCTGGTTTCCTTCCCTTCACCATTGGTTTTGTGTGGATTTTTCTTCATTTCACTTAGCATAGCATTCACTTCTTCCCTTATGCATTTGCCATAGTCAAGCATATCTGTCAAGTCTGTGAGCATCTTTATCACCAGTGTTTTGAATTCTGCATCTGTTAGGTTGGCTATCTCCTCATCTGTTAGATTGGCTATCTCCACATCACTTAGTTCTCCCACTGGAACCTTGATCTGTTTTCCCTTTTGGGCCCTACTTCTCTGTCTCCTCATTCTGACAGGCTCCTGTGTTTGTTTGCCTCTGCATCCAAGGTAGAGCTGTTGCTCCTGTTACATTGTAAGGGGCAGAACCTTAGGGATTCATCAGTACAGGGAGACATGTTTCACCACGTTGTGGCACTGTACATGGGAGAGGGGTCCGAGAGAAAACAATGCTGCCTGCCCAGCTCTCGCCCCTTTTCCAGGCACCTCTCCCACTTCCACACTAGACTGGCACCCCTCTAGCTGCTGCCCTGGCCATCATTCCCAGAGTGGGTGGGTCTGTGGATTAGGTTCTAGGACTGTGGGGTCCTTTAAACAAACGGACTCTGCTGAGAGACCGGCAGTTTCTGCCTCCGCGCCGACCCGCACTGGTTTGCACAGTCAGAAGCAATGAGGTTTGATTTTCCCCAGTGCCGAGACTGTGAGCTGCGAGGTCCATTGAGGAGCTGGGAACACTCCCCAGGTGTCCCTCCTGACTTTTTAAAACATGTGACTGCACTTTCTGCTGGCCTACTGCTGCTGCCACCACACCGCATCCTCTCTGCTCTGGCTTTGCCCCTCCTATCTGTCTGGATGAGTATTTCTTCTTTATATTTTTGTTTGCTGGACTTATCTGCAATTTGACTTTCTGGAACTTCTGGTTGTTTCTATTTTTGAGGTAGTTGTATTTCTTATTAGCTGTGGAGGGAGATGCAGCATGTCTGTCTATGCCTCCATCTTGGCCAGAAGTTCTGTAGTTATATCTTAAAGACACCTCTTTTCTTACAGAGTTTCAGTCTTAGTTTATTGAACATTATCTCAAAAACTATGTAGAAAATGTCAGTGGTAAGGGAAAGAGAAGAGCATTATTTGGAAGTGGGGGGAATAGATTAGGTTAATAAAACTCTCCATTTAAGTGATTGATACACACATGCTATTCTCAGTCTACTCTAGCAAATGGTTTTATGAATCAGAGATGGGGTCATGGGAGGTAGATGGTGATTTTAGCTTTCATTCTATTTGTTTTATTAAGAGCCATGGAGTGGATCCAAGATGATGGAGGAGTAATCAGAAGCTTCTGTAGCCTCCTCCCAGGACCAATCTTGAATTACAACTAAGTTGAAGAGAAAGAATCCTGAATAAACAAATGAACACTAGTTGGAGAGAATCCTTATAACCATGGACAGACAGTAGAAACCACCTCACCACAATGTGACTGAGAGGGAGTACAGAGATGCCAGAGGGATTGCTGGGTTCCAACAGGTGGCAGCTGAAGACCCAGAGGGACATTTCAGTGGCTTGGGGTTCCCTCTAGATGTGTTGAGTTCTAAACCCCAGCTGCAATCCCCAGCCTACAGCACCAGAGCCAGAAAGGAACCCAGGCAACATCAATCTGTGAAAAGCAGCACGGTTTCTGTCTTCCAGGGAGAGAGAGCTGGAGATGCAGACAAACTCTTAAAGGGCCAATGCCCAAAATTTCATTGCCAGACACTCACCCTGGGCTCTGGCAGAGGGAGGGCAAAGTGGACTAGAGAAGCTTAAGGAGAGTCTGCAGTTGGTGGCTCTGGAGAGAGCATTGGAGGAACAGCTGCTGAATCATTCTCCATACTGCAGGAAACATCTTCCTCAGGCAGAGCTCTCCTCTCCAACTGGCATCAGCCAGAGGGGAAGCCAGAGCCCCACCCACAGGAATTACTCTGCCTCACCCTATGGTGCTCAGCTCGACAGTTTATTACAGATTGATTAGTTTAACAACTGATCAGTTTAGCAACTGATTAGTTTAAGAACTAAGGTGAAAAATACAAAGGAGCAGCCAAAATGGGAAGACAAAGAAACAGACCCCACATGAAAGAACCAGAAAAATTTCCAGAAGTACTAGATGAAATGGAGGCAACCAATTTATCAGATAGAGAATTTAGAGTAATGATTTTAAAGATGCACAAAAGCATTTAAAAATCACATAAAAAAACACAAAAAAGGGACCAGTCATAAATAAAGAATTCAATATCTGAAATAAATAATACACTGGAAGGAATAATAGTAGGTAAGATGAAGCAGAGGATTGTGTCAATGATTTGGAAGACAAGGTTTAAAAAAAAACACCAAGACAGAGCATAAAAAAGAAAAAATAATTAAAAGAGGAGAGCTTAAAAAATATTTTGGACAACATGGAGCAATACAACATCTACATCATGAGAGTACCAGAAGGAGAGGAGAGAGAACAAGGGATTGAGAACCAATTTGAAGAAATAATGACTGAAAACTTCCCTAATCTGCTGAAGGAAAAAGGCACACAAGTCCAGGAAGCTCAGAGAGTCCCAAACAGGTTGGACCCAAAGAGGCTTACATTGAGACACTTCATAATTAAAATGACAAGGCTTAAAGACAAGGAGAGAATCCTAAAAGCAGTAATAGAAAAGCAGTTAGCTACCTACAAGAGAACACCAATTAGACTGTCATATGATTACTCATCAGAAACATTTCAGACCAGAAGGGAGTAATGTGAAATATTGAAGGTGATGAAAAGCAAGGGCCTATAACCAAGGCTACCTTATCCAGCAAGACTATCATTTAAAATTGAAGGAGAAATAAGGCACTTCCCAGACAAGAAAAACTAAAGGAGCTTGTTAACACCAAACCAGTACTGCAACAAATGTTAAAGGGCTTGCTTTAAGAAGAAAAAGAGCGGGGAGTGGGGGGTGGGGGGAGACAAAGGAAAATAGTCTAACAATAAAATGTCACTACATATGTATCTATCAATAATCACCTTAAATGTAAATGACTTAAATGTTCCAACCAAAATACATAGTAGCTGAATGGATAAGAAAACAAGACCCATATATATGTTGCCTCCAAGAGACCCATATCAGAACAAAATATACACACAAACTAAAAGTAAAAGAATGGAAAAAGATATTTCATACAAGTGGAAAAAGAAAAAAAGCTGGGATAGCAGTATTTATGTCCAACAAAATAGACTTTAAAACCAAGACTATAGCAAGAAAGGAAGGACACTACATAATGATAAAGGAAACAATCCAACAAGAGGACATAACCACAGTAAACATTTAGACACCCAACATAGGAGCACCTATATAAGTGGAGCAAATCTTGATGGACATAAAGGGAGAGATCAATAGAAACATAGTCATAGTTGGGAATTTTAACACATCATTGACTTTAATGGATAGATCTTCCAGGAAAAAATCAACAAAGAGACAGCAGACTTAAATGACACAATAGATCAAATGGATTCAATTGATATCTTCAGAGAATTTCACCCTAAAGCACCAGAATATACATATCTTTCAAGTGCATATGGAATGTCCCTAGGATAGACTACATGTTAGGACACAAAACAAGTCTCATTGAATTTAAGAAAATTGAAATCATATCCAGCATCTTTTCTGATCACACTGTTATGAAACTAGAAATCAACCATAAGAAGCACACTGAAAAACATGCAAAGACATGGAAATTAATAACATGTTATGAAACAATGAATGGGTCATCAATGAGATCAAAGAAGAAATCAAAAGATACCTTAAACCAAGTGAAAATGAGGACACAACAATCCAAAATCTGTGGAACACTTGGAAAGCAATCCTAAGAGGAAAATTCATAGTATTACAGACCTATCTCAAAAAAGAAAGAAAGAAAGAAAGAAAGAAAGAAAGAAAGAAAGAAAGAAAGAAAGAAAAGACAAAGCTCAATAAATGAATGAACCTCACACTTAAAGGAACTTGAAAAAAAACAACAAATGAAGACCAAATTGAGTAGAAGAATGGAAATAATAAAGATAAGAGCAGAAATAAATGAAATAGGGCCTTAAAAAGTGATACAAAAGATCAATGAATCTAAGAGCTTGTTCTTTGAAAAGATAAACAAGATTGACAAACCTTTAACCAGGTTCATCAAGAAAAAAAGAGAAAGTACTCACAAAAATAAAACCAGAAATGAAAGAGGAAAAATAACAACTGACACCAAAGGAGTGTAAGAAAATATGAAAAACTATATGCCAACAAACTCTACAACCTAGGTGAAATGGATAAATCCTAGAAACATACAATCTTTAAAAACTAAATCAGGAAGAATCAGAGAATCTGAATAAAGAGATTACACCTAGTGAAATTGAAGCAGTAATCAAACAACTCCCAAGAAACAAAAACCCTTGACCATATAGCCTCACAGGTGAATTTTACCAAACATTCCAAGAAGAACTAACACCTCTGCTTTTCAAACTATTTTATAAAATTCAGGAGGAGGGAGGGTTCCTAAACTCCTTTATGAGGGCAGCATTGTCTTAATTTCAAAACCAGATAAAGACACTAAAAAGAAAGAAAATTATAAGCCAATATCTCTTTTGGGTCTGTGTTGTTGTCTTCCCATTTTGGCTGCTTCTTCATACTTTTCCACCTTAGTTCCTAAACTAATCAGT
The DNA here is from genome assembly GCF_987537825.1 of Furipterus horrens. Classification (NCBI taxonomy): domain Eukaryota; kingdom Metazoa; phylum Chordata; class Mammalia; order Chiroptera; family Furipteridae; genus Furipterus; species Furipterus horrens. The sequence goes on from NW_028327182.1 coordinate 50,035,878, forward strand.
TGTTAATAGAATCTAATATCCTCAACAAATATTAGCAAACTGAATACATCAATACATCAAGAAGATCATAAACCATGATCAAGGAGGATTTATTCTGGTAGTGCAAGGCTGGTACAACATTCCCAAATCAATAAATGTGACTCACCACATAAATAAAATGAAGGGGAAAAAAACACACAATCATATCAATAGATAGAGTAAAAAATCCAGCACCCATTCATGATAAAAACTCTCAGCAAAGTGGGACTAGAGGGAACATACCTGAATATAATAAAGGCCATATATGATAAACTCACTGCCAGCATCATACTCAACAGGCAAAAACTACAAGTGTTCCCCTTAAGATCTTAAGATGGGGAACAAGACAAGGGCTGTCCACTTTCACCTATCTTATTCAACATAGTACTAAATGTCCTACCTACAGCAATCAAACAAGTAGAATAAAAGACACCCAAATTTGCAAGGAAGTAGTAAAATCATCTTTATTTGCAGATGACATGATTCTGTACCTAGAGAACCCCAAAGAGTCCACCAAGAAACTACTACAACTGATCAATGAATTTAGTAGCAGGATACAAACTAATATTCAGAAATCAGTTGCATTTCTATATGTCAACAATGAACTAACAGAAATGAAAATCAATGAAACAATTCCATTCACAGTTGCTTCAAAAAGAATAAAATACCTTGTAATAACCCTAACCAAGGATGTAAAAGACCTGTACTTGGAAAATTATAAGGCATTGAAGAAAGAAATTGAAGGAGAGTCAAGTAAGCAGAAGCACATACTGTGTTTATGGATAGGAAGAATTAACATCATTCAAATACCCAAAGCAATCTGTAGATTCAATGCAAATGCTATCAAGATTCCAATGACATATGTCACAGAACTGGAACAAATATTCCATAAATTTATATGGAATCACAAAAGGCCCCACACAACAACAGAGATTTGGAGAAAGAAGAACAAAGTTGGAGGAATCAGGCCACCTAATATCAAACTGTACTACAAAGCCATAGTAATCAAAACAGCATAGTACCAGCATAAAACCAGACACATAGATCAATAGAACAGAATAGGAAGTCCAGAAACAAACCCACATCTGTATAGTTGATTAATATTTGACAGAGGAAGCATGCACATACAATGGGCTAAAGATAGTTTATTCAAAAAATGGTGTTTGGAAAATTGGATATACGCAGAAAAATGAAACTAGACCATCTTCTTACACCACATAGAAGAAAAAATTCAAAATGGATCAAAGACTTAAATGCCAGACCCAAAACCTTAGAAACCATAAAAATTCTAGAAACCTTAGGCAAGCAGGATCTCAGATATTTATCATAGCAATATTTTATCAGCTATATCTCCTCTGACAAGGGAAACAAAAGGAAAAATAAACAAATGGGACTACATCAAACTAAAAAGTGTTTGCACAGCAAAGGAAATCATAAACAAAATAAAAAGACAGCCTACATTCTCCAATACATCCGATAAGGGGTTAATATCCAAAATTTACAAACTACTTACAAAATTCAACACCCAAAAAACAAACAACCTAATTAAAAATGGGCAAAGAACCTGAATAGACACTTCTTCAAGGAGGACCCACAGATGGCCAATAGACATATGAAAAGATGTACAATGTCACTAATCATCAGAGAAATGCAAACTAAAACCACAATGAGATATCATCTTACACCTGTCAGAATGGCTTTCATCAATAAATCAAAAAATCACAGGTGCCAACCAGGATGTGGAGAAAGGGGAACCCTTTTGTGCTGTTGGCAGGAATGCAGACTGGTGCAGCCCCTGTGGAAAGCAGTATGAAGATACCTCAAAAATATTAAAAGTAGATCTGCCTTTTGACCCAGTGATCCTACTTCTCGGTATATATTCAAAGGAACACAAAACACTAATTCAAAAGAACATAAGCACCCTTATGTTCATTGCTGCATTATTTACAATAGCTTAATGTCCATCAATAGATGAGTGGGTATAACAACTATTGTACGTTTATACAATGAAATACTACTTGGACATAAAAAGGAAGAAAAATTTACCCTTTGCACCAGTATTATGGACCTGGTGAACATTATGCTAAGTGAAATAAGCCAGCCAGAGAAAGACAAATATCACTTGATTTCACTCATATGTGGAATCTAATGAACAACCTGAAATAGTAAGCAAAACAGAGACAGACTCATAGATGGAGAACAGATGACAGCTAGTGGGGTGAGGTGGGGTAAGGAGGTGAAGGGATTGAGCAAAAAGGAAAAAGGACTCATGGACATGGACAATAGCGTGGTAATTCTTGGGGGAGAGGGTGTAAGGGGACTAAAGGTAATGTAAAAAAAACACAATAAAGATTAAATTTTAAAAAGTAGCCATGGGGAATAGAGCTTGAGTTCCCCTTCCAAATTACATTGTGCAGAAGCAACATAGCTTGATGATCCCACCATCGCCTCCTAGGCATCACCTTCACCACCAGCCGGCAGCCATCTGTCTCGAGAGACGATGGTGTAGCTTCTTAAGAGTCCATCTGCACCGCCGAGAACGGCCGCGCAGTCTGACTCGGGAGCCGAAGCCACAGAGCCCGGGCAGGGCGACACGGAGAGTCTGCTGCTGCCCATGCCCGTCCGTCTCGAGAGACGATGGTGTAGCTTCTTAAGAGTCTATCTGCACCGCCAAGAATGGCTGTGCAGTCCGACTCGGGAGTGACACGGTATCTGTCTCCTCCCGTGTTGAATCGACATCTTGCGATGACGCTGGAGTGTCCTCTCCAGTGAAGCTGAAGCTACAGAGCCTGGGCAGGGTGATATGGAGGGTCTGCTGTTGCCCATGCAGCAGACCCCCCCCTCTCTTCGCAGCTGAAGGATCCAAGGGAAAGACGGAGTCGATACAGCTTGGCTTCAGGTGCGCCGCAGGAGTTGCCGGTGTTGACTACAACGTCAAACCGCCTTAGGGACTCCGGCTCCGGATTTTCTGTCGGGGTTTACTCCCTTAGCCTTTCCCCTGAAGAGGTATGCCACAAGGCAGCGGAGGTTTTTTGGAATCAGAGTTTTCCTTCTCTGATGTGCCCTGACTGGAAGATCGAACCAGCGACACTTAGCTCGCAGGCCGACGCTCAATCCACTGAGCCAAACCAGCCAGGATGTTATTTAAAGGTAGCTCTCACTTTCCAGGTAGCCAGTGTGAGAGTACTCTGTCTGGTGGCAAAATATCAGTATCCGTCTTCCCTAATGACCAGGGGTTGCTGTTCTGGCAGAAGCGGAGACAGTACAAAAACAAAAAAGTCAGCCTATGTCTTCATTTCCCACTACCTTCACCCTCTGCTCTGGTGAGGTCATTCATTTTGGTCCATGAACAGAACATCTTCAATCATCACTTCATGCATGCTCACCCTCTCATCCATAATAATCTGATTTTTCCATCTAATATTCCATGGCATCTCCCACCTCAGCCCTTACTAGTCTCGCTCTGCTTTGGACTACTGAAGAACTCAATCTGCATTCCACAATTAACATTTTATACTGACATCACCATTCACTGTTGTTCTGCAACATGTGATCTGCTCCCTCCCCCACACTTTTAAATAAACTTTTTACTTTAGAACAATCTTAGATTTACAGTAAAGTGGCAAAAATACTACTGAAAGTTTCTGTATATCCCTCACTCAGTTTTAGTTTCCCCTAATGTTAGTATCATAAATGATGATCATATGTTAGTCAAAATTAAGAAGTCAATACTGATACATTGCTATTAACTGAACTTATTTGGATTTCCTTAAACTTTTTCTGTTCCAGGATTCGATCTGGAATGCCACATTGCATTTACTTGTCATGTTTTTTTATAAGTATCTTCTTGTCTTCTAGTGACAGTCATTTATTCTTGCTTTTTCATGATCATCTTGACAGTTTTGAGGAGTACTAGCCAACTATTTTGCAAAATGTGCCCCAATGTGGGTTGGTCTGTTCCTTTTTTTGGATAAAACTGTGATTATATTTCTAGAAATAATATCACAGAGGTGAAGTACCCTTTTCATAACCTCATATTGAGAGTACATGACAGCCATAGGACACAACTAATAATGTTAACCTTGGTCATCTGACTAAGGTAGTATTTGCCAACCTTCTCCAATGTAAAGTTTCTGTTTTTCTCTTTCTATACACTATTTTTTGGAAACACGTCTAGCCCACATTCAAAGTACCCTCCCATTCTAATATAATTACCTAATTATTTTGGTTGTGATTTGGGGGGACCTTCTAAGTTTTCCATGTCTCTTTCCAAAGTTCATCTCTAAAAAGAATACAACAATTAGTATAAATTCAATCAACATGATAAACATCTTTTTGTATTTTATATCTATTTTATATATAAAATTATTTTATTTTATTGATGTTCAATTACAGTTGTCCCAATTTTTTTCTCATTGCACTCACCTGACCCACCCACCACCTACTGCCACAGACAATACCCACCCTGTTGTTCATGTCCATGTTTCCTTTATACTTGTTCCTTGACTAGACCCTTACCCTTCTTTCACTCCTTATCCCCCTCCACCTTCTCCTCTGGTTGCTATCAGTTTTATCTTATTTCCATTTTTCTGGTTCTGCTTGCTCCTTTTTTTTGTTTTGCTCATTAATTTTCACTTATAGGTAAGATCATATTGTATTTGTCTTTCCGTGCCTAGCTTATTTCACTTAGCATAATACTCTCCAGTCCCACCCATGCTGTCACAAAGGGTAGGAGTTCCTTCTTTCTTTCTGCTGTGTAATATTTTATTGTGTAAATGTACCACAATTTTTTTTTAGATTTTATTTTTATTTATTTCTGGAGAGAGAGAGAGGAAGGGATGGAGAAAAAGAGGGAGAGAAACATCAATGTGTGATTGCCTCTTGCACACCCCCAACTGAGGGCCTGACCTACAACCCAGGCATGTCCCTTGACTTGGAATCAAAATGGTGACCTTTCAGTTCTCAAGCGAGTGCTCAATCCACTGAGCCACACCAACCAAGGCATACCAGAGTTTTTTGACCACTCATTTACTGATGAACATGTAGACTGTTTCCAGCACTTGGCTATTGTAAATAACACTGCTATGAACATAGGGGTGCGTAGGTTCTTTTGAATTAGTGTTGCATGATTCTTCGTGTATAATCATAGCAGTGAGGTCACTGGATCAAAAGGCAGTTCCATTTATAGTTTTTTGAGAAAATTCCATGCTGTTTTACACAGTGGATGCACCAGTCTACATTTCCACCAACAGTGCACTAGGGTTCTCTTTTCTCTGCATCCTCTCCAGCACTTGTTTGTTGACTTGTTAATGATGGCCATTCTGACTGGTGTCAGGTGGTATCTCATTGTGGTTTTAATTTGCATCTCTCTGATGGTTAGTAATGTTGAGCATCCTTTCGTATGCCTATGGGCCCTTTGTATATCTTCCTTGGACAAGTGTCCTTGCTCATTTTTTATTGGAGATCAATCTCTTGTCCAAGATATCATTGATAAATATGTTTTCCCATATGGGTGGTTCCCATTTTAGTTTGCTGATGTTTTCTTTAGCTAAGTAGAAGTTTTTAATTTGTTTTAGTCCCAACTATTTATTCTTTCCTTTATACCCCTTGCCCAAGGAGCTACAGCAACAAAAATATTGCTGCATGGGATATTAGAAATTTTATTGTCTGTTTTCCTCTAGGAATTTAATGGTGTTATGACTTATATTTAAGTCTTTTATCTATCTTGAGTTTATTCCGGTGTATGGTGTAGGACGGCGGTTTAATTTCATGTCTTTGCATGTACCTGTCCAGATCTCCAAATACCATTTATGAGAAGAGGCTATTTGTACTCTATTTTATGCTCCTGCCTTTTTGTCAAATATTAATTGACTGTAGACACCTGGATTTATTTCTGGGGTCTCTGTTCTGTTCCATTGATCCATGTGTCTGTTTTTATGCCAGTATCAGACTGTTTTGATTACAGTAGCCTTGTAATATAGTTTGATATCAGGTATTGTGATATCTACTACTTTATTCTTCTTTCTCAAAATTGCTGAAGCTATTCAGGGTTGTTTATGATTCCATATAAAGTTTAGAAATATTTGTTCTATATCTGTAAAGTACATCATTGGTATTTTAATAGGGATTGTGTTGAATCTATAGATTGCTTTGGGTAGTATGGACATTTTAATGATGTTAATTCTTCCAGTCAATGAATATAGTATATGCTTCTATTCATGTCTTCCTTAATTTCTTTTTTCAATGTTCTGTAGTTTTCTGAGTCCAGGTCTTTTACCTCCTTGGTTAACTATATTCCTAGGTACTTTATTTTTCTTATTGCTATGGTGAATGGGATTGTTTCCTAATTTCTGTTTCTGATATTTTATTGTTAGTGTACAAAAATGCCTTCAATTTCTGAATATTGACTTAGTATCCAAATATTTTGCCAAATTCATTTTTTAGGTTGAGTACTTTTTTGGTGGAAGCTATAAGGGTTTCTATATACACTGTAATGTTAACTGAAAACAATGACTGTTTTGCTTTTTCTTTTCCAATTTGGATGTCTTTTACTTCTTTTTCTTGTCTGATCACTGTGGCTAGAACTTCCAATACTATGTCTAATACAAGTGGTTAAAGCAATCACCCTTGTCTTGTTCCTGATCTTAGGGGAAAAGCTTTTAGTTTTTGCCCATTGAGTATGATCTTGGCTGTAAGTTTTATACATATGACCTTTATTATGTTGAGATTTGCTCCCTCTATGCCCACTTCACTGAGTGTTTTTATCATAAATGGATGCTGTTCTTTATCAAATGCCTTTTCATCATCTATTGATATTATCATGTGATTTTTGTCTTTCATTCTGTTTATGTAATGTGATATGTTCATTGATTTTTTGAATATTGTACCACCCTGGTATGCCTGGAATGAATCTCACTTAATTATGATGTATGATCTTTTTAATGTATTGTTGAATTCAGTTTGCCGATATTTTGTTGAGGATTTTAGCATCTATGTTCATCAGTGATATTGGCCTGTAGTTTTCTTTCTTTGTTGTGTCTTGACCTGGCTTTGGAATGAGAATATTACTGATCTCATAAAAAGTTTGGGAGTATGCCCTCGAGTTTTTTGGAATAGTTTGAGAATAGGAGTTAGTGCTTTCCTAAATGTTTAGTAAAATTGACCTGTGAAACTGTCCAAACCAAGGCTTTTGTGTGTCAGAAATTTTTTTATTACTACTTCAATTTCACTAGCTGCATCAGTCTATACAGTCTTTCTGCTTCTTCTTGTCAGTTTTGAAAGATTCTGTTTTTAGAAATTTGTCCAATTCACCCATGTTGTCAGATTTCTTGTCATATAGTTTTTTATAGTAATTTCTGACAATCTTTTGTATTTCTGTGGTATCAGTTGTAATTTTTTTCATTCCTGAATCTACTTATTTGAGTCCTCTATCCTTTTTTCTTGGTGAATCTGTTTAAAGGCTTGTCAATTATGTTTATCTTTTCGAAGAACCATTGCCTGGATCCATTGATCATTTGAATTGTTCTTTTAGTCCTTATGTCATTTAATTATGCTCTGACCTTGATTCATTCCTTTCTTCTGCTCACTCTGGGCTCTGATATTTTTTGTTGTTCCTCTAGCTTTTGTACATGTAAGGTTCGGTTGTTTATTTGAAATTTTTCTCTTTTTTAGGTAGGTCTGTATTGCTATGAACTTCCCTCTCAGGACTGTCTTCACTGTTTCCCATAGGTTTTGGGCTGTTGTATTCATTTTTATTTTTTTCCAGACAATTTTTGATTTCTCCCTTGATGTCATTGTTAATCCATTCATTATTTAATAGCATGCTTTTCAGTCTCCATGAATTTGAATTTTTGGAGTTCTATCCTTTTGGTTGGTTTCTTTTTTGTTTTGTTTTGTTTTGTTTTTTGTTTTTTGGTTTTTTTTTTTGGTTGGTTTCTAGTTTCAGTTATTGTGATCCAAGAAAATGCTTGATATGATTTCAATTTTCTTTAGTTTGTTGAGACTTATTTTGTGTCTTACCATGTTGTCTATTTTTGAGAATGTTCCATGTACATTTGAAAATAAGGTATATTTTGCTTATTTTGAGTGAAAGGTTCTGTATATATCAATAGTCCATTTGATCTAGAGTGTTGTTCAGTGTCACAATATCCTTTAAATTCTTTGTCTAGAAGATCTATCCACTGTTGACAGTGGAGTGTTAAAATCCCCTACTATAAGTGTGTTGCTGTCTATTTCTTTCCTGAAGTTTTGCAAGATTTCTTTACATATTTGGGTGCTCCTGTGCTGGGTGCATATATGTTTACCAGGGTTATATCTTCTTGATGGATTCTTCTCTTAAGTATATGAAGTGTCTCTCTCTGTCTCTTTTTATGGCTTTTGTTTGAAGTCTACTTTGTGTGATATAAGTTTGCTACTCTGGTTTTGTTTTCTTCCACTTTAATTGGCTTGGAATATTTTTTTTCCATCCCTTCACTTTCAGTCTGTAAATCTTTTGTTTTGATGTAGGTCTCCTATAGACAGTATATATCCATTCAGCTACCCTATATCTTTTGATTGGAGAATTTAATCCATTTACACTTACAGTTATTAATGATAAGTTCTTATTCATTGTCATTTTTCCCCTTTGTACCTCTGTTCCCCTCTGTGTCTCTGTTTCTTTATCTTTTTAAAGCATTCCCTTTAACATCCTTTGCAATGCTGGTTTGGTGGAAATGTATTCTCTTAGTCTTCTTTTGTCTGGGAAATGCCTTATTTCACCTTTCATTTCTAATGAGAGCCTTGCTGGCTAGAGTAGCCTTGGTTGCAGGCCTTTGCTTTTCATCACTTGGAAGAATTTTTGCCTTTCCCTTATGGCTTGTAGTATTTCTGTTGAAAAATCAGCTGATAGGCTTATAGATTCGTCGTCGTCGGCAGCCGTCCGTCTCGAGAGACGATGGCGTAGCTTCTTGAGAGTCTATCTGCACCGCCGAGAATGGCTGTGCAGTCCGATTCGGGAGTGACAATCCCTGCCGCACTTGGTACAGGTGAAGGCAGATGACTGTTGTTGCTGCTGCTGACGCTGCTTCCGCCTCGATCTTTTCTGGTCTGCCTCCTCGTTGCACGCAGCCTCCGCACGTGACGTACCTTGCCTGACCGCGAGCCTCCAGGCTAGGCGGTCGTCTGCTTGAACTTCCCATGTGTTGAGATTGATGGAGCATTGTGTCATGTCCTTTTTGCAGATGTCTTTGAACCGCAGTTTTGGGCGCCCTGTCATCCTCTTGCCTTCTGCTAGCTCGCCGTAGAGGAGGTCTTTGGGGATACGGCCTGCATCCATTCTTTTGACATGGCCGAGCCACCTGAGGCGTCTCTCACTAAGAACTGCATGCAAACTGCTCATGTTGGCTCGGTTCAGCACCTCGGTGTTGGGGACCTTATCCTGCCAGGCGACATGCAGGACGTGTCGCAGGCACCTCATGTGGAAGCTGTTGAGTTTCCTTTCATGCCTTGCGTAGGTGGTCCACGTCTCGCTGCCATAGAGGAGAGTGCGGAGTACGCAGGCTTGGTAGATGCGCAGTCTGGTTTTCTCAGTGAGGCTGGAATTGTTCCACGCTCGCCGGTTCAGTTTGGCCATAACTGTGGCTGCCCTGGCGATTCTCCGGTTGACCTCCAAGTCGACTGACAGAGAGCTCGAGATGGTGGACCCAAGGTAAGTGAAGTCGTTGACAACCTCCAGGGTGTATCCGTCGATGGTGATGCATGGGGGAGTCCCCGTGCCTTGAGCCATAACGTTCGTCTTCGTCAGGCTGATGGCTAGTCCGAACTCCTTGCATGCGTGGGAAAGGCAAGTGACTAGCTGCTGGAGTCCCTCTTCGGAGTGTGATGTCAAGGCTGCGTCGTCGGCGAAGAGCATCTCACGGATGAGCACCTCTTTGACTTTGGTCTTGGCTCGTAGACGGGCCAGGTTGTAGAGCTTGCCATCGGATCTGGTGTGAATGAAGACACCCTCGCTGCAGTCCTTAAAGGCGTATTGGAGGAGCATGGAGAAGAAGATTCCGAACAGCGTAGGCGTGAGGACGCAGCCCTGCTTTACTCCGCTGCTGACTGGGAAGGCCTCAGAGGTTGCGCCGTTGTAGGACACTGTGCTGTGCATGTTGTCGTGAAAGGACATGACCACAGCAAGCAGATGTGGTGGACAGCCAATCTTCCGTAGCAAGCTGAAGAGTCCGCTTCGACTGACCAGATCAAATGCCTTCGTGAGGTCGATAAAGGCGAGGTAGAGTGGTTTATGCTGCTCATGACACTTCTCCTGCAGCTGGCGTAGGGAGAAGATCATGTCCACTGTTGATCGGCCAGCTCTGAAGCCACACTGGGACTCTGGGTAGACGCGGGAAGCAAGGGTCTGCAGGCGGGCAAGAGCGACCCGGGCGAATACTTTGCCGACGACGCTGAGGAGAGAGATGCCCTGGTAGTTGTTGCAGTCGCTGCGGTCTCCTTTGTTCTTGTACATGGTGATAATGTTGGCGTCTCTCATATCCTGGGGGATGTAACCCTCCTTCCAGCAGAGACAGAGTAGATGGTGGAGCGGCTGTAGCAGGACTGGTTTCCCGCTCTTTAGGATTTCTGGAGGGATTCCGTCGCTTCCTGGTGCTTTCCCGCAAGCAAGGCAGTCGATGGCTTTGCCGAGCTCTGCCGCAGTAGGTGGGGTGTCTAGCTCCTCCATGACTGGTAGGTCTGGGATGGCTTTAAGAGCAGTGTCTGTTACGGTGTTCTTCGTTGCGTACAGCTCGAGGTAGTGCTTGGTCCACCGCCGCATTTGCTGTTCCTGGTCAGTGATGACCTCACCTGTCTTGGACTTAAGGGGGGCGATCTTGGAGGGGATTGGGCCTGTTGCCTTCTTGATACCCTCATACATTCCTCGTGCGTTGCCTATATCGGCGGCTTCCTGAATGCTTCTGCACAGGTTTAGCCAATAGGTGTTGGCACAGTGGCGGGCGGTCTTCTGGACTTTGTTCCTGGAAGCCCGTAGAGCTTGAAGTGTACTGGGAGTGGGCGTGGCCTTGTAAGCCAGTAGGGCCTTCCTCTTAGCCTCGATCACGGGTTCCATTTCTTCCCAGTGAGCCTTGTACCAGTCAGCGTTCTTCCGCTCTTTCTTCCCATAAGCAATAATGGCGGAGTTGTATATGGCGTTGCGGAGATGTGGCCAATTGGATTCGATAATGTCATCTGCCGCCACTCCCTCGCCGAGTGCATCTTCCATCTTGTTGATGAATTGCTGGGTCTTAACTGGGTTGCTGGCACAACTGGTGTTGATGCGTGGGCGACCCTTCATCTTGGAGTGGTGCAACCTCTTCGGCATTATGCGCACCTTGCTTACCACGAGGGCATGGTCCGTGTCGCAGTCTGCACTGTGGTAGCTACGGGTGAGGAGGGTGCTGCCAATATCCGTTCTTCTGGTGATGACGAGGTCAAGCTGGTGCCAATGGCGGGAGCGGGGGTGCCTCCATGACACCTGGTGGATCTCTTTGCACTTGAAGAATGTGTTTGTCACGCACAGGCCGTGGTGACACAAAAGCTCAAGCAGTCGCTGACCATTCTCATTGATCTTTCCTCTCCCAAAGTTTCCAAGGCAGGTGGGCCAGGCCATGTGGTCGGCTCCTACTCTTGCGTTGAAGTCTCCAAGGAGATAGAGAGCGTTACTTCTGGGGATCTTGGATAACGCTTCGTCCAGTGCATGGTAGAACTGTTCTTTCTCTTCGGTGGTGGCGCAGAGGGTTGGGGCATACGCGCTAAGAATGCTGACTGGGCCGAAAGTTGTTGACAATCAGAGGGTAAGTAATCTCTCTGTGCCTCCTGTGGGTGGCTCTATGGAGTTAACAAGCGTGTTCTTCACAGCGAACCCAACACCGTGCTGTCTTGGTTGGTCCGGAGACTTCCCTTGCCAGTAGAAGGTGTAGTTGGTTTCTCTGATAGTTCCGTTGTCGGCCAACCGAGTCTCCTGTAGAGCCGCAATGTCGATGTTTAGTCGTGCCAGTTCCCTATCGATGACAGCGGTTTTCCTGGCACCCTTGATCCACGGAAGGTCTGCAGTAAGTCCGGGGCACATGGTCCTGATGTTCCAGCTAGCGAGGCAAAGAGCCGGAGGCTTCTTTCTTGTTGTTTGCTTGGAATTAACTGGTGCGGGTGTTTTGTGGCCCACTTTTCGAGAGGCGCCTCTCTGATCCCCACGCACCAAGTGGGGCAGGCGAGCCATGGCGAGACGGTAGCTGTCCAGTGAGGTGCGATGACCTCTCCCACCATCAGAGGAGACCCCTGGCGCTCGTTTCCTTCGCCTATCGGATGAGCTTATAACCGGTATCTGTCTCCTCCCGTGTTGAGTCGACATCTTGCGATGACACTGGAGTGTCCTCTCCAGTGAAGCTGAAGCTACAGAGCCTGGGCAGGGTGATATGGAGGGTCTGCTGTTGCCCATGCAGCAGACCCCCCCCTCTCTTCGCAGCTGAAGGATCCAAGGGAAAGACGGAGTCGATACAGCTTGGCTTCAGGTGCGCCGCAGGAGTTGCCGGTGTTGACTACAACGTCAAACCGCCTTAGGGACTCCGGCTCCGGATTTTCTGTCGGGGTTTACTCCCTTAGCCTTTCCCCTGAAGAGGTATGCCGCAAGGCAGCGGAGGTTTTTTGGAGTCAGAGTTTTCCTTCTCTGATTTTAGAGATGTCCTTCCTCTTTCCTCCTTTACAGTCTTGAGGGCAGCATTTACAGGCTAAAATAGAAAACTGGCAGTGTAACCTTCTAAGCAGATACTACCAATACCCTGCTTGGGTATACTCACCCAACAATAAACATCTCTTAAATGTCCTCCAAGTGCCATGCCTCGAATTAGTAAATGGCAGTGCAATGGCAGCCAAACATTTGGATCAGTTTCACTAAGTAAACCACCAACACAAGTAGGTTTTTAAAACAATAGAATAGTGTCTCATTTTATTAAAAATAATAACTATTTTTAAGCAACTTACCAGCAACACTGAATAAAAACCTGGCTGTGTTTCCCACTGTTTCAACTGCTCCTCAGCTGGCTTTAACACAGCAGCATCCTGACTGGTGGCCTGAGTTAAGACTTGAAGAACAACAGTGCTGGCACTATTGAGATCCATGGAAACCAATTGGCTCAGTCCGAATAGCCCAGCTCTCCAGCTTCCACTGTCCAACACGAAGTGGCGTTGGTTGGTCCCGCGCCCCACGCTTGCAAGTCCACGTGCCGCCGCCCACTGATGCCGAAAGCGGCTTCTAGGAACGCGCCATGTTCTGAGTCGCAGCTCTAAACGATGCGGACGCTAGAATATCGCATCACAGACATCCACAGCAAAAAAAAGATCAAAATACTGATACACAAAACAACACAAATGAATCTCAAAAAGCATTACGCTAAGAGAAAGAAGCAAAGCATAAAAGTCTACATGAAGTTCTAGAAAATGCAAAATTATAGAGACAGAAAGTAGATCACTGTTTGCCTTGGGCTATGGGGCTAGAGGAAAGGATGATACAACAAGACTCAGGATAATTTTTAGGGAGATGGAAATGCTTTAATCTTGATTCAATAGTAGTTATGCTACTGAAAAGCAATTTGGGGTCCTGCTGCCTGCCGCCACCCTCTAGGCAAAATTCCAGAAGCAAAGGTTTGGTGATAAAGAAAGTCTATCCAGTCACAGCTTCAATTACTTAAGCCTATCAATTAAGGCTAAACTCTAACACCTGGGCCCTGCTATCATTTCCCCCTGTTTTAATCACCTTATTTCTATAGGGCTAGTTACAAACTAAAACAGCATAAAATACAAAAACTACACAACTTTGGAAGAATGACAGGCTTCTGCCTCATAGCCTGTTCCCTCTAGAACACCCAAAGAATAAACCAGGGACCCTCTGCCAGGCCAGCCCAATCCTTTAGAAAAATAGGAAGCCCCACACTTTGTTCTTCCACAGAGACACGAACTTAACAATATACTGTCTAAAAACGCTTTAAGAGAACTCCAGAAACCAGTTAAAAAGTCATAATATCCCAGGAAAGTGCAAAGCCAAAACCAGCTACATTAAAATGGTTAAAAAAATTATTTCACCCATGAGAGCCCCTCCCCTAAGCCAGCACAGAAACAACCTTAAAGAAATGAAGACCTAATAATTATGAGACAAAAATAAAAACGACCATCTTAAATAAGTTCAATGAACTTCGAGAGAAAACAGACAACTAAGGAAAATCAGGAAAATGATGCATGAACAAAATGAAAATATCTTAAAAAACAGAACTTCAGGAATTGAAGAATATAATAATTCAATTAAAATATTCACTAGGAGGACTTCTGGCCAAGATGGAGGCATAGACAGACATGCGGCATCTCCCTCCACAACTAAGAAGGAATACAATTACCTCAAAACTAGAAACAACCATAAGTTCCAGAAAATCAAAGTGCATGGAAGTCCAGCAAACAAAGATATAACCTGCAACCAGGACCACCCTATTCAGCTGCACGTTTACATACTACATAAAACACTTTTAACTTTGAAATAACTGTAGGCTGAGAAAAGGGAATCAAAGTTGCAAAGACACGACCTGAGTTCTGCACGTCCCCTCACAGCGTCCTTACGTGTTCTTGCGCCGACGAGTACCTTCATAGGCTTATAGATTACTCATACGTTATTAGCTGGTTCTCCCTTGTTGCCTTTAAGATTCTCTTTTTGTTTTTGAATGTTGACATTTTAATTATGATGGTACATGGAGTAGGCCTCATTGGGTTCATCTTCATTGGGACTCTCTGCTTCCTGGATGTGCACGACTTTTTGTCTCATCAAGTTAGGGAAGTTTTCTCTCATTATTTTTCAGAAAGGTTTTCTATTACTTGTTCCTCTTTTTTCTTCTGGTATCCTTATGCACTGCAAATGCTTGGGACCTAGCAGGTTCGACCTGGATTCAGGCGGCCAGAAGAAAAGATGTGGAATGGAGTGGATATCTGACATGCCTTTATTCCAGGCATTGGGACACTCTGCAATTGCACTTGCTTGCTCTCACAAGTGGGGGTTCCACCTCCCCATATAATATGCATAGACAAAGCTTGCTACTTGCCAAAATATGACATCATTGATTACATAATGGCAAGTGCTCTGTGCATGCAAGTCTCTATTATCTCTGAGGTGCTTGCACCTGGACATCTGGATGAGGGAGCCTGACTGACTCCATTTTCCACACACACCACCCCTTCAGGGTTCTTCACCATGCAATCTATGCGACGTTTATATTCTATGAGGGTCCCTTAGTGAGAAGGGCTGAGCTCTGTACCTATAAGCAATAAGGACCTAAGAAACAGGCAAGGGTCCACCGCCATCCAGAGGTAAGGGATGCCTACCATTCCTGCAGTGGGTCTCTGGCCAGGCATTCAATGGTGTGCTCTTCAGAGGTCAATGCCTGCAAGGCTTGGCTAACATTGTGGTGGGCATCAGGCTATACACACAGCATTCAGTTCCAACCAGGGTCACACACTCCACCCTGAGAGGCAGTAAGCATAGCTAGGGCTGTGCAATTCTGCAAAGCTACTTTTCATAACTGATAATTTCTTTGTTCAAGAGGTTCAAGGCATCATACATTGCATTCAGTGCCCTGTCAGTGTGCAATGCCAATGCCTTTACCTTGGCTTCTGTCACTATGGATGCAACGGGATGGAAAAAAACAGCTAATGGGTAGTACCACCAGCAGGTGGGTTTCACCTGGTGTCATGCCTTAAACATTTCTCAGTTGGCTGGCTAAGTTACAAGAGTGTTCTGGACTCTGGCAGGCAGATAAGGCCAGCCCACATATAATAGCTAGTCCAATTTCCAGGTCACGAAGACCACCCATGAGAGCCACATACCCAAAAGGCTCCAGGGGCACTGTGACCCATGTGTTATCTCTTGATTTCCAATAATGTTCACTGGTACAGTTTTGACATAAACCTTTAGGAGTCCAGCCCACATGGGCCCTCCCTTTGGGGTTCTCAATACAGAGGGGAACTGGTCCAGCCAACTCCATGGCTTCAGCCATGAGCTATCCCAATGCATCCTACACAGTACAGTCAATTGTCAGTTGGGCCACCCCAGCATAGGTGTCAGCCCAAGTCACATTCCACAAAGAGTGCACTGTTCCATTTGTTCTACAGCCAGGTCCAGTTTGCTATGGAGGCTAGAAATGTGTACTAGGAGAGGCCAGCAGACATGCTGAGAGGAATCTCAGTACAGATTCAACAGGCTGACTGGTTGGCCAGTTATAAGTATGTACCTATTCAACTAAGGTGTTAGTTTCTGCCTTAGGGGCAAAAAGACAAAGAAGTTACTGGAACCAACATTGGCAAGTCTCTCCCTTCAGGCAATATGCTTGCAAGTTTCTGATCAGTTGACTACACAATGACCCACAGAGGGGGCCTCCCAGGCATGAGTACCACACCTTTCATACCTCAACTGGGGGCTCTAGATCTACTTGCAGCAGAAGGGGGGAACTCATAATAGGCCATAGAGAAATTACAAAGGAACCACAGAAGAGTGTGTCATGGCTTACTGGCCCTAAATATGTTACTCGGAACACTGGGGACCATTGTCCAATTACCAAAGGCACAATCTGTAGGTTTTTCTCTCCTCCCTGCCCTCAGGGAGCAACAAGACCTAGCCAACGCAGGAGAGGAGTTTTTACCTCCCAAGGCCAGGTCCAAGTAGCTGTCTGCCCTAGCTCCAGACCCTCCAGTGCAGGCAACAAAATGTTCTCTTGTCTTCCTACGCCTGGCTTCAGGAGAGCATCCTTGGTTTGCACCTGTAGCTGGATAGGAGCAGCCGTCTGGTGGAGTAACACTTCCACAGGAGCTGGGCCTCCCCTCCTGCTTTTCTCATTTAGAGTTCAGAGAACAGTCCACAAACATTTTGTCCAGTCCCTCAAAGTGGGGGTGGCAGCCATGACCCACAGGCCTTGTTCCAACAAGCCACTATACCATTCATCATCTTCGCAGACTAGGGGTGATAGGCCACATGAAATTTCCAGTCTACCTACATGTCGCAGGCCCACTATTGCATTTCGGCCCTAGTAAAATGAATTCCCTGATCCCTTTCAATAATTAGGGGCCAACCATAGGCAGCACACAAGCATTCAAATTCAGCAAGTACTGCTTTCTGATCTGGGTGGTGAGCAAGATATGCAGCCAGTAGTCCAGTGGCTGTGTCTACACAAGTGATTGCATACTTATACCCTTCTGAGCTGGGTAAGGGTCCAACCACATCAATTTGCCACCAAGTCAGTGGTACTTGTCCTCATCCATCTGTCCCAAAGTTTCTGAAGGCCTTTGGGGATGCTCTTGTGAGCAAAAAACACAGGTCCCACAATCCTCCTGCACCTCTGCTAAGGTAGCAGTTAATCCCCCCAGGATTTCACAGCTGGTCACATAGTCTTTTATCCAGCATGCAAAATGCATTGGTGCAGCCATTGGGCAACTTCTTTCCCTGATGGGCCACTATGCACCATTTCTAGCCACTGCACCTTGGCTAGAGTATCAGCCTCGTCATTCCTGGGGCAAGCTAGAGTCACATACCTAGTTACATGATACACAGTAATTTGTTTCTGGTAACCTAGTTCCCATAGGTCTTTGCACAAGGCCTGCCCCTATAAAGGCCTGTGCATAACCATCCACTTATTAGCATGCCATGTAGAGATACAGAGACTCAAGCCCTGGTACACCACCTAACTATCTGTACAAATAGTCAGGGATGGTGCCTCTTTTGCAACACTAGTCACACGGCTCTCAGCTCTGCCCATCAGCTACTTGGCCAACTCCAGTGTCAAACCAGATAGTGTCTGTCTCTGGATGGATTGGCATAGCAGTCCACATGATGGACTGTCCTCTGCTAGACCCATCCATATACCAGTCATCTACAGGGATGGGTGCCTTTCCTTCATGGAAAGGACTGGGTTCCATTCTTCCACTATGACAGGAGCAGTAGACTTCTCAGCTACGTAAGTAACAGAGCCTAATACTTCCTGCAACTCAGCCTGCAAAGGGTTAGCGGAGAGTGCTTCTTTGCTGCAGATAAGCCCCTCATTTGGCAAGTGTGGGTTTCTGGGCTGTCCCACTGCGTGGCCCATCTATCCAGTCTCAAGTCTATCCCACAATAGGATAAGTAGTCTTTACTGTCACAGGGGAAGTTCCTGTTATAGCCTTAGTGGCTATCAAAGGAGCATACACCGCCACCAATTGCTTCTCTGTTAAGGAGTACTGAACCTGAGCTCATTTCTACAGCTGGGACCCAAACCCTAAGGGTTGCTGCAGCCATTCAGAACACTGCCAGAGGCCTCATCCAAAGCCCTCCTGTGTCACATGCACATCCAGTTCACAGGGTCTATTAGGATCTAGAGTACGCAAAGCTTGAGCACATTTAATAGAACGTTTTGATCCCTGGGACACTCGTTCCACAGTTGGGGTCCAGTCCCACTTCACCCCTTTTGTTACTAGAGCATAGAGGGAGCAAATTGTCTGAGCCAGATGTGGTAAAAAAAACAAAACAAAAAACAACTCACCAGCACCCAAGCCAACCCAGAAATGCTTGAAGTTATATCACCGTGGTGGGGGCAGGGTACACATGAATTTTATTTATCACTACATCTGGGATAACTTTTGTCTTACCCAACCAGACAGATACCAAGAATCTGACAGACAATCCAGGCCCCTGCAACTTGGTCTTTCTGACAGCCCAGCTACATTTCTTCATATATAACAGCGCTTGTGGTACCTCTTTCTCTAGCTCTGCAAGACAATTACTTCTTAACAGAATGTCATCAATATAGTGGAAGAGGTGCATCACACAGCAGGCCGTGACCACTTGGCCAGGTCCTCTTCCACAAGCCTGTGACAAATAGTCAGGCTGTGCAAATACCCTTGCGGAAGCACTGTGAAAGTCCATTGCTGGCCTTCCCAGGTAAAGGCAAACTGATCTTGGGTCTCTGGGGCAATATCAAAGGAGAAAAAAGCACTTGCCAAGTCAGCCACAAAGTGATAAGTTCCCAACTCATTAGTTAACCGGTCCATCAAGTCCATTATTGAGGGGACTGCTGTATGTATCAGGGGAATAACCTTATTCAACTCCTGATAATCCACAATCACTCGCCATGTGCCATCAGGCTTGCACACCAGCCATACAGGGGAATTAAAGGGGCTGTGGGCCATTCTGATGATTCCCACCTTCTCCTGCTCCCCTGTAGTGACTGTGATTTCCTCATGCTCTCCAGGCAATCAGTACTGCTTAGTTGCCGTCACCTGCTGCAGTGTCGGCAACTTTACTGGGGGATGTTCAGCATGTCTCCTCAAAACTTCTTTTACCACTTGCACACACAAATGAAACTCCCCCACAGTGGTATGGACCCACTTCCCTTGGAGCACATTGATACCCAAGATATATTCAGGAATGGGGGACACATAAAGAGTATATTCACATGGGAGCAGCTGCCCAATGTTCAGTGAAAGCTGCATAGCCTTCACTTGCACACTGTGCCCTCATAACCACCTATATGGGCCTCAGGCCCCAGAAAGTTCTCAGGATTCCCATATAGGTGAGTGCATTTCTCTCCTGTATCCACTAGGGTTAGGACACACTGGACATTTGTGGGGAACCAGTGGATCTCCAACTCCACATGTGACCTCCGGTCCCCACCCCCATCCCTTGCAGGCAGGGCCCTGGATCCTCCCCCTATTCAAATTCCCAAAGGATATTGCCCTCCTCTCATGGGGCAGCTGGAACTGCCATGTGGTCTTCAAGATGCACAGCATGGGTCTCCTGGGGTATAGCCCCAGACAGCTTCACTTGTTTCTCCTTCTGGGGTCACTGGACGCACTAGTCAATCTGCAGCTGTTTCCACAGCCACAAGAGATAGGCATTTGCTTTCTATTGAGTTTGTCATGACCAACTCCTGTCCCTAGAAGATCTACCCACATCTGGGTATGGGTCACCTGCACGGGTTTACTCTACCTGAGGAGGGAACGGAGCTTGTGACACAGTTCAGACCCTCTTCTGGGCTTGCTGGCTCTCTGCTTCTCCCAGACTCACCACCATTATAGTGACTTCATTAATGTGGCACCCAACATATGGGGCCAAAACAGCCATAAGCAACACAAAGGAGGCAGAAGGGGTGTGTTGTAACTCTGAATCTCTCACCCCTGTGGCGAACCACTCATCATCTGGGCTGCAAGTGTTCAGATTAAACATAGCCTGACACATGCCCAACTCCCACAAGATCTGCACTAGATCTGCATAAGACTGCCAGTTACTCACCATCTCAGGCACATCTCCTTCACTGGCCCATACTGTCTGGATTGTGGCCATAACCCAGTCTAACAGAGAGTAGGATCTCTGCCCTGGCCCATGCCACCGGCAATTCTGTAGTTGCTGGTACAGAGAGGGATGCATTGTAGTGGACACTAACTTCTCCATCTCATTATCAGTTCACAAAATGCTGTCCACCCCTAGGTCCCACAGACAGAGAAGCCAAGCTGCTAATGGGTTGCCAGACTGCTGCTAAAGCTACTTCCCCAAGTCTAATAGCTTGGCCTGCATGTAGGGGCAATATGTGGTGTGCTTCACCATCTGGGCAGGGTCGGCTGGGCCTCACCCCCACCCCACCCCAGGTGCCACGGTCTGCTGCAGTTTCATCTTCTGCATTATGACTGGCCGAGCTTGCAGGGGAACTGGCTCCTCCTCCTCCTCCTCCAAGTCATCCTCCATGATTGGGGAGGGGAATCGCCATGACCCTGTAGCCTTGGCATCTTCTTCAAATACACAAATTCAAGCCTCCAAGGCATTGCCTTTTTCTGGAATTCTTGGAACTTTGCTGCATTGGGGAGTGCTGTCTCCATTCCAGCTTGTGAGGCTGAAAGAAAAAGCCAATGCATGGCCCCCACCACTGCCCAGGTGCTCCTCTCCTCTAAGGTCTCTCCCACTTCCCACAGGGCTTTCTCTACCATGTCTGGAGCACTACTGACCTCAGGCCAGTCCTGTCGGGGTGCCCAAGCTACAAGGAACCTCCCACTGAATGACACATGCTGGTGGCTGGCCACATACCAGTCTGCCAAGAATCCTGCCGATGACTATGCCAATTTTACTGCAAACACTTGAGGCCTGGTGGGTTCAATCTGGATTTTGGCAGCCAGAAGAAAAGATTCAGAATCGAGGGGATATCTGACATGTCTTTATTCTGGGTACTGAAACACTCTGCATTCATGCTTGCTCACTCCCACCAGTGGGGGTCCCACCCTCCCTTTATACTATGAGGAGACAAAGCTAGCTGCTTATCAAAATATGACATCATTGGTTACATAACAGTGAGTGCTCTGCACATGCAAGTCTATTATATCTAAGCTGCTCATGCCTGGACATCTGGATGAGGGAGCCTGACTGACTTCATTTTCCCCACACCTTATTATATGGATATTATTATGTTTCATATTTTCCTGCATCTCCCTAAACCCCATTCTGTTCCTTTTGAGTCTTTTTTCATTCTGTTGCTCTGTCAGGATTTTTATTTCTATTTGGTCTTCCAGCTCACTAATTCAATCCTATGCTTCATGTAAACTGCTTTTAATTCTTTCTACCATGTTCTTCATTTCAGATATTGTATTCTTCATTTTCTCCTGAACCTTATTTTCTATGTTCTTTTCCATACTGCTATAGTTCGCAGTAAGTTCCTTGTAGCTCCCCTGGAGCTCTTTGTAGTTCTCACTGAGCTCCTTGAGAGTCCTTATAACCATTATTTTGAACTCAATGTCTGATAGTTTGCTTGCCTCAATATCATTTAGAAGTCTTCCTGGAGATCCCTCCTTTCCTTTCAATTGGGGGCTGTGTCTTTGTCTCCCCATTTTAAGTGACTCTCTTGTTTGTTTCTGCATATTAGATTGGTCTGCTTTGCCTCCCTGTCTTCATGGTGTGACCTCTGTTAGGAGATCTATGGGACTCAAAGGTGCAATCTCTTTGATCTTCTTCTCTGGATGCTCTAGGGTTGCCCTTTATTCAGTTTATGTGGGCTGTCTTGGTGTATTTTGGTTTTGCTTATTGGTGGCTCACTCATTGGTGGGTTCTCCCCTTCAGATGACTGACTGGGAGTCACAACCTCCACCACCTCTTGTATGCTGTTGTACAGGTGCTGGTTAACAAATCAATATTACCAGAAAACTAAACCCACACCAGCAGAAATACCCCTTTACCACATCAACAGTATCAACAGCAAATAATCAAAAATTAATAAAGGTGGGAGAGATTAAGAATATTAAAAGATAGGAAAACAGGAATATGAGATGACTAAAGGAGAGAAAAATGAGTTTGATTGGGAAGAGGGAGAAGAAATAGTAAGAGTAGGGAATAAAATTGATCCAAAGAAAGGGAGAGAATAAAATTTAAAGCATACTTAAAAGAGGAAAGGGTGATGGGAAAATGGAGTAAAAAAAAATGGGGAAAGTATACTGTTAAGTTTAAAATAAAATTAAAAAGGTAGCGAACAAAAAGGATCAAAATTGCAGAAAAACACAATTAGCTTGATAACAATGACTACTGAGCAAAGATTAATAAATGTGGAAAGGGCATAAGAATATTATATAAAAGAGAAAAGAGAATATGAAATGTCTATAGTGAGTAAAAATAGTTTTGAGAGGATACAGGGAGAAAAACTAATGAGTAAGGAATAGAATCCAGGCTAAGAAAAGGAAAAATAAAAACAAAATTCTTGACTCAAATGAGCAAGGGCAGGGGATGGCAAAATGGAGCAAGGCAGGGGGAGCATAACCTATGAGATCTGTGGTACAAAAAAAAAAAGTGAACAAATAGAAGTACTGTTGAAAAAGAACAGCAATAACCATAATATCCATGCCTAACAAGCCACAATTTATAGAGGTAGAAAGGGGATAAGAATATTATAAGAAGGAGGAAAAGAATGTGAGCTGATTAAATGAGGGAAGACTGCTTTTGAGAGAATAAAGAGAGGAGAAATAGTAAGAGGAAGGGATAGTAACAAGGCATCACGTGGGAGAAAATAAAATTCATAATAACTATAAGAAAGGGCAGGAAGAATGCAAAATGGAGTAAGACAAGGGAAGAGTGAAATGTGAGATTTGAAATAATAAAATAAAAAATAATACAAAATCTGAATTAAAAAAGAAAAGACAAAGAGTAGTGAAATAGTTGAAATAAACTGAAGCAAAAGAAGAAATATTAAGAGGCTATGTGAAAACAAGAAAAGAACAAGAAGGAAAAAAAGCAAATTTTGAGGAAGAGTGAGGTGAAATTCATCTTAACCATTTGGAGTTTGCCTTCTGACTTTTCTTTCTGGATCTGCCTTTGGTTTTTTATCAGCTCAATGTCCTGGGGTGGGTCATCCCAACTTCTGGCAACACACCTGTATGCCTTCACCAGACTCTAGAGAAAGCTTCTGTTGTGATCAGGAGACTGGAGGCCCTAGGCCTCCCTTAGGAGGCACCGTTTGCTCTTCTGGGATAATTGTGGGTGTGTTTACCCTGCCCCTGCACCCCCTGTCTTGGTCTATCCTGGCTTGTTTCCTATAATGTATAGTTTCTGATTAAATAGCTGTTCATTTCATGGGGGATAGTGGGGGTGGCAATCTGTGTAAGATAATCAGCTCTCTCCTGCTTGACGTTGAAGACAGCTCTGTGTGCTGGTCCAGGTCCTGAATTTCACCTGCTGCACCACTTTTCTGATCTCCCTGTTTCATTGGCCTCAGTGAAATAGGGCCCTAGGAACCAGTGTATTTTGTTCCCTTATGAGAAGTTCAAAATGGGCCTTTTAAGGGTTCATCTGGTTATCTTTCTCTAGCAGAAATGCCCCCTGCAGGGTTCTTGGGCCTGCCCAGCCTGTCTTGCAGATCTTCCCCACTCCTGCAGGAGGTGGGGGCTGGGTGCACCTTTCCCTTCCAGAGTCTGGGAATAGGACTCTGTCTGGGTTTAAACAAGCTCAGGTACAGAGTTCCCAGCCTTCTGCCCTCACAGAATACGGAGACCTGCACTCACCACTCTGCATAACTGTGTTGGGCTGGGGCCCTTAAATTCCCTTGCAGTGAACGTTTCTAATCAATCTGCCCAGCTTCACTGAGTAGAGCAAATTGTGCCCTCAATCTTTTCCCCTTGCCACCAGGAGAACTGCACACAGGGTTCTTGCCTAGTACACCTCAGCTCCCCTTTTAAAAAGTCTCTCTTGGCACTCCCACTGCAGAGCTGAGTCACTGTTGCCTTTCCATACATTCTCTCATTCTCTCTCTCATTCTCTCTCTCTCTCTCTCTCTCTCTCTCTCTCTCTCTCTCTCTCTCTCTCTCTCACTCTCCTCCTCCTCCTCCTCCCTCCCCCAGCTGACCTTAGGAGCTGCAGCTATGAATGTGTTGCTCATTGTGTGTGTGTGTGTGTGTGTGTAGCCTGGTTCTCCCTGACTTTGTGTATCCAAGATGTTCCTGTTCCTTACCTGGGCCTGGGGATTCCCTGCCCTGGGAGGGGAGGGAGCTGCAAAGATGTGGTCTCTGACCACAAACTCCTCAGATGTAGGCACCATGAGGGCCAAGGGCCATAGCTGTAGGTTCCATGCCTGAGGTATTCCTCAGTCCACCTATAAAATCTCTTTACTGCACATTGTGAAGCATCTTTTGTACTTGGCTTCCAAACTTCAAATCAGCTATGATTTTGAATGTTCAGTATAGTTTTTGGAAATCAGCCAAGGGTCCAAGCTGCCTGCAAGAGCAAATGGAGTCTGCCTTTACATATTTGTCTGCCATCTTCCATTTCTCTGATAAATGTTTTTAAAAACATCTGCACATTATACACCATTTTCATGTTCTATTCTTTTTACATTACCCTACCCCATAACTCTTTTGTGGCTATTAGTAATTCACATTTTAAATATTTTTAAATTATATTTTACTGATTTTGGTACTACAGTTGTCCCGTTTTTGCCTCTTTTCTCCTCTTTCCAAGCACTCCCAACTTCCTCAGACAATTCCCACACCTTTGTACATGTCCATGGGTCATGCATAAAAGTTCTTTGACTTCTCCATTTTCTATACTGTACTTTACCTCCACATGACTATTCAATAACTACCAATTTGTGCTTCTTAATCCCTTCACCTTTTCACCTATTCCTTCAATACCCTCTCCCATTTGGCAGCCATCAAACCATTCTCCATACCTATGATTCTGTTTCTGTTCTGGTTTGCTTAGTTTGTTTTTTAAATAAATTGTTTATAGATGTGTACTTATTCTCATTTTATTGTTCATAGTTTTGATCTTCTTCTTTTTCTTAAATAAGATCCTTTAACATTTCACATAATTGTTTGGCGATGATTAACTCTTTCAGTTTTTTCTTGTCTGGAAAGCTCTTTATTTTCCCTTTGCTTCTAAATTATATATTTGCTGGGCAGAACATTCTTGGCTATATGTCCCTGTTTCCATGACTTCAGATAGTTCTTGCCAATCCCTTTCAGCCTGCAAAGTTTTTTTTTTTTTTTTTTTTTTTTTTGAGAAATTAGCTGACAGTCTTATGTGAACTCCCCTGCAGGCAACTACCTGCTTTTCTCTTGTTGCTTTTAAAATTCTCTCTTTATCTTTAATCTTTGGCATTTTGATTATGATGTATCTTAGAGTGGGCCTCTTTGCATCCATTTTGTTTGGGACTCTTTGCTTCCTGTACTTGTATGTTTTTTTCCTTCACCAAATTAGGGAAGTATTTTTTCATTATTTTTTCAAGTAGATTTCCAATTTCTTGCTCTTTTTCTTCTTCTTCTGGCACCCCTCTGATGTGAATGTTGAAACGCTTGAAGTTGTTCCAAGGCTGCTTATATTATCGTTGTGTTTTTAGATTCTTTTTTCTTTTGTTGTTCTGATTGGTTATTTTTTGCTTCCTTGTGTTCCATTTCTTTGATTTGATTCTTGGCTTCATCTACTCTACAGTTGATTCCCTGTAAATTATTCTTTATTTTAATTAGTGTATCCTTCATTTCTGATCAGATCTATTTTATGAGGTTGAAGTACTCACTAAGTTCCTTGGGCACCCTTACAACCAATGTTTTGAACTCTGCATCTGAAAGATTGCTTATCTGCATTTTGTTTAGTTCTTTTTCTGGAGTTTTTTGTGTTGTTTCATTTTCACCATGTTTCTCTGGCTCCTCATTTTGGCAGACTATCTGTGTTTGTTTTTATATATTAGGTAGAGCTGCTATGACTCCCTGTCTTGGTAGGGTGGCCTAATGTAGTAGGTGTCCTGTGGGGTCCAGTGACACTGCCTCCCATATCACCCAATTGAGAATTTGAGGTGCACACTTCATGTGGGCTAAGAACACTCTTCTCTTGTAGTTAAACCTTGATAGCTGTTGTCAGGTCAATGGGAGGGATTTTCTCAGGCCAGTCAGCTGAAAACTGGCTGTGACCACTGATCACCAACCCACGCACTCCGTGGAGAGTCAGCTGTGCAGGAACTCACTCCACAGAGCATGGCTTACTTCAGCAGACCTCTTGTGCCTGCTAGTGTTCTGTTTGGGGCCACTTGTACAAGGTATAAAGCAGTCTGAAACGAGCTGCTTCTTGTGCTGGGCTTTGAATTGCTCTAGCAAGGCCAGGCTGTGAACAAAGGCCAGCCACTGCTAGTGCAGGCCTGCAGCCTCTTAGCAAGATACAGTAGCTCACTGAGGCCAGCTACTGCTTGTTTGAGAGGATTTAGGAAGAAGATCAGAAACATGTGCCAAGATAAGTCATTCATATGAAAAAGCCACTGTTAACCGCTTAGGTGGACCCATATGTTGGGTGGGGTGGAGTCTCAGGGAATCATCAGTGTGGGTCAAACAGTGTGAGCCAGGTTGATGGAATCTCAGATATGGTGCCTGCCACATCATGTGGCTTTGTTGGGGGAGGCCTCAGTGAGGAGCAATGGCCTCTGCCAGCAGTTCTGCCCTGGAGAAAGCTGTGCTCCAGCTCTCACCCTGAGCCAGACTCTTCAGTTCTTCCCCATAGGTCTCTGGTGCCTTTCAAGCTGCTTCTCCTGTGCTAGAGCTCCATGGGAGTGAGTCTGAGTATGTCCATGTGCAGACTCTTTTAAGAGGAACTGCCTGGGAAACCAGAAGTTTATTCCACTGGTTTTATACACTCAGAAGCCATGGGGACTATCTTCCTGGCACTTGAACCCTGGGCTGGGGGGAATGGTGTGGGCTGGGACCCCTCACTCCCAAGATATTCCTCCCAATTCTTTTCAACCACATGTGGGTGTGGGGATCAGCCCATTTCATGTCTCCATGTCTCTATGTCTCCATCCCTCCTACCAGCCTGGATAGATGTGGTTTCTTCTTTAACTCTGTGGTTGCAGGACCTCCACTTAACTTGATTTCTACTGGTTCTGAGTGATGGTTGTTCTATAGTTTAGTTGTAATTTTGATATGGTTGTATGAGGAGGTGAGCCATGTTTACTTAGGCCTCCATCTTGGAGATCCCTGCACATATTTTTAAATTTGTTTCTTTCAAAGCGTATTTAAAAATATATGGAAAGAAAACAATCTTAGATACATCTTTTAAGAAACAATTTCAGAAGAAAATTGGAGAACCAAGCTGTGAAATATCTGGTTTATCAAGGATGTATTTTCAGCAACATTGAAGAGATGGAAAAATAAAAATGGAATTTCATTATTTTCAGAGTGAATTGAAGCAGGATGACAAATATACTGAAGTGTCAGTGTAGGTGGCAGAATGGCCACAGGGGAAAGAAATGCAGTGTGTGAAACTGTGTTTCCAGAGGTGTTTCTCCTCAGTAGTTGTGCAGATGAAGAAAAATGTCAGTTATTTTTATTGAGTGGACCAACATTGGGTAGAAGGGTAGGACTGAATGACCAAAAACATCAACTAAATCTTTAATAATCTTATGACTCTACAAAATTCAAATTAATTGTGTAATCATGAGGTTTTTATTTTTAATCCTATGTCAATCTATCCCCAGTCAATGCCTCCTAGTATTTGTGCAGCAAAATGCTAATGCCATAAGACTATCCTCCACCAAAGGATTCTGGAGCAGTGTATTTAGGACAACTTTCATACTATAGACTGGGGATTGGCAAGCTTTTTCTGTAAATGGCCAGAGTAAATATTTTGGGCTTTGTGGTCTACATATGGTCTCTGTTACTTCTCCTTCTCCTCCTCCTTCTCCCTTCTTCTTCTTCTCCCTTCTCCTTCTTCTTCTTCTTCTTCCTTCTCCTTCTCCTCTTCCTCGGCCTCCTTCCTCTTCCTCTTATTCTCCTTATTCTTTGCCTCCTTCTTAAACGATTTAAAAATGTAATAAACATTCCTAACTTGTGGGTTATACAAAGACAAACTGTAGTGGACTTCCAGCCAAAATGGAGGCATAGACTAACATGCTCTGTCTCCCTCTACAACTAAGAAGGATTACAGCTAATGAAAAACTAAAAGTAATAAGAAGTTCCTGAAAATAAAGCTACATGGAAGTCCAACGTATGCAGTCATAAACAAGTGGTGCTCATCCGGATGGGTAGGAAGTGCGAGCCCGCGGCTGAGAAAGATCAAACTGTGCTGGAGGCGGCAGCCGCAGCAACAAATGGCAGGACCTGGTGAGTAGATGCCTGTGTTTGGGGGGAGGAGAGAGGCACCTGGGGGCTGGCCCCGGCAGCAGACGAAATCCTTCAGCTCACAATTCCAACAGCAGAGAGGGCAGTTGGGAGGTGGCCTTGTTCTCCAGTGGAGAGTAACAGTGGGAATCCATCTTGGACCCTCGCCCCCCATGCAAAGCACCACAGGGTGGTGAGAAAGGTCACCAGGTTGTGATGAGCACACGGGGCTCCCCCAATACAGCATAGGAGGTGTGACAGGGCCCCGCCCAAGAGGGAAAGATAAACAAAATGGTCAGAATGGCAGAATTAATGATTGAGATGCCAATCACACAGCTAACAAAAAAATAAAGAAAAGCCTTGACTGAGGAACAAATAGCAACTCTTTCGGAAGCTCAGTTTAGAGCCATAGTTATAAGACAGCTTACAGACCTAACAGTGGGACTGAATCAAGACTGGGAAGGAATAGAGGCTAGCCCTGCTGAAAGGAGCAAAAATACATACAAGACAAGTGATGAGGAAGGGAAAGCTATGGATCAAATCAACAAATTGGAACATAGGGAGGGAACAAACAGTCAACCA
The DNA here is from genome assembly GCF_987537825.1 of Furipterus horrens. Lineage (NCBI taxonomy): Eukaryota > Metazoa > Chordata > Mammalia > Chiroptera > Furipteridae > Furipterus > Furipterus horrens. The sequence continues at coordinate 50,065,089 of NW_028327182.1, forward strand.
GTGCAGAAAGAGGAAATGACGAGTGAGGAATATGATGAGAGGCTCAGAAACCTCTGGGACAGCTATAAGAGAATGAACATTCGGATTATCGGATTGCCAGAAGATGAAGAAGAATTAGAAATAGAAAAATTATGTGGAACAAATAACGAAGCAGAACTTTTCTAACTTGGAGAAGGAGGTGAACTTACAGGTCCAAGAAGCACAGAGAGTTCCGGATAGACTGGACCCAGGGAGGACCACACCAAGACACATTATCATCAAAATGTCAAAAATTAAAGATAAAGACAGAATCTTAAAAGCAGCAAGAGAGAAGAGAAGAATCATGTACAAAGGGGTCCCAATTAGACTATCAGCAGATTTCTCAAAGGAGACTTTACAGGTAAGAAGGGACTGGCAAGAAATATTCAAAGTGATGAAAATCAAAAACCTACAACTACGATTACTCTATCTAGCGAAGCTCTCATTCAGGATAGAAGGGCAGAGAAAGTGTTTCCAGGACAAAGTAAGACTGAAGGAGTTTGTTAGGTCCAAACCGCTGTTATATGAGATGATAAAGGGATTTGTTTAAGAGGGATTTGTTTAGAAGAAGGAGGATAGGGACAATGAACATTAAAATGAAAACTGTATTACAACAACCAACAGCAGAAGCTAGGAAAATGAGGCAAGGCCAAACTAAGTAGGCAATGAGAAGGGAAAAGGAATTATAGGTAAGGGGATCATATTGGGGGGAGGTCAGCGGGGGGGGAGAGGGAGGGAGATGGTGCAGGAATTGAGAAACATAGTGGGAGGAAGTGGAGTGGACAGGAAGATGTTGAAAAGAACTATATGCAGGACCAATGGGCATGGACTAAGTGGGGAGACAATTGGAGGGAAGAGGGGAGCAGGGGGGAAGAAAATTGGGACAACTGTAACAGTAAAATCAATAATAAAAAATTAAAAAAAAAAACCTACGGGCCACATTTGCCCACATAAACTGGTAGTGTACTGCCCCTGCTATGGGCCTTTCCTGAATATTCAAAATGTATATTAGCATATTAAAAACTGAAGAAATATGTAGGATAAAAATCTGTTTACCATTGTTTAATGAGATTTCTCTTATTTGTTAAGTTGTATTTTATCCACTATCATTTATCTCTCTTGTACTCTCTCCCACCTCCACCCACCACTCTACCCCACCCTACAAACACAACACTGTTGTCTGTGGCCATGAGTCCTTTTCCTGTTTTTGCTCAATCCCTCCACCCAGAGCTGCCAGCTTACTCTCTATCTATGAATTTGTCTCTATTTTGCTTGTTAGTTCAATTTCTTCATTATATTCTGAATATGAGTGAAATCATATGGCATTTATCTTTTTCTGACAGGCTTGTTTCACTTAGTATATGTTCTCCAGGTCCATCCATCCTGTCACAAAGAGTAAAATGTTCTTCTTTTTTACATCCAAGTAGTATTCCATTGTATAAATGTTTCATAGTCATTTTATCTACTCATCTACTAATGGACACAGGCTGCTTCCAAATATTGGCTATTGTAAATAACACTGCAGTGAACATAGGGGAGCTTATATTCTTTTGAATTAATGTTGCAGTTTTCTTCAGATAAGTTCCCAAAAATAGAATAAAAAACAACTTACTAAATGGGAGAACATATTCACCAATGGTACATTTGATAGGGGTTAATATCCAAAACTTTTAAAGAATGTATAAAACTCAGCACCAAAAAAACCAAATAATCCAATTAAAAACTGGCAAAAAACCTGAATAGACACTTCTCCAAGAAGGATATACAGTTAGCCAATAGACAAATGAAAAGATACTCAACATCACTAATCATCAGAGAATTCAAATTAAAGCCACAATAAGATATTACCTCAGAATGGCCATCATCAATAAATCAACAAACAAGTGCCAGTGAGGATGTGGAGAACGGGGAACCTTTTTACGTTGTTGGTAGGAATGCAGATTGGTGCAGCCACTATGGAAAGCAGTATGGAATTACTTCAAAAAATTAAAAATTAAACTTTCTTATGATCAAATGATAACCAGATTTCTCTTAAACTTATTTAACCTTGGAACTTTTTTTTATGTTACCCATTTAGGATCTCACAAAATTTAGTTTCTATGGAAAATATTTTGAGTAGTTTTGATACTTTTCACATGTGGAGAATCCTGATTGCTTAAAAACATGAATAGGAAAAGCATCACTAACTACTTCTGTGACCTGGGAGTATAAATAGATTTCTAAAGAAGACTCCAAAAGTATTAAGCATAAGTCAAAAAATTATGAATCTGCCTATCTCAAAATTAAGAATTTCTGTTCAACAAAAAGCACAATATAAAAACGTAACAATTGAGTGAAATATTGGGTGAAAATATTTGTAATATCAAAAATAATAAAAAATTAGTATTTCAAGGAACACTTGACAGTTAATAAGAAAAAGATAGGGACCCTAATAGAAAAAAAGATGGGCAAATGATATAAATGAGCAATGTATAGAGAGAAAATTCAGAATAGTTAACATGTATATGAACAAAATGTTCAACCTCAGCAGTAACCAAAAGAATGCAAATTGAGAAAATAAAATAGTCCTTTATACATACATAGGTTAGAAAACATTTAAGAATTGGATAATTGTCAGTGTTGGCAAGGATGTGGGAAAATGGTTTTTCTCATGCACTTCTTGCAGAGTCATAAGACTACTGCAACAATTCTGGAAGAAAAAAAATTGGCTGAACTTAGTGAAATTCAGCATGTGCATACGCACTCTTAAATATAAACCCTGAGAAAAGTACCCACAAATCTAAGACTGACAAGAACATAGAACTTTATTACAGTGTTTTATTTTTGTGATACAGGTATGGGAGGCAAGGGGAACAGATACATAAAATGTGGTAGAAGCTCATTTTGGAATATTATACAGCAGTCAGAACCAATAAACTGCAGGTAAATAAAGCAACATAGTGCTTTCAAAAATACTGTTAAGCAAAAAAAGTAAACAGAGTAAGATCTATAGCAGAACATCAATTGTATAAACTTAAAACATGCAGGGTAAAAAAAAAAGAAATAGTAAAGTTAACACTGAACTAAACATACACACTTTCTCTAATGATTCCCTCAATTAGAGGATTGCTATCACTCTCATAATATTCTTCTGATTCACTGTGTGTTATAGTTAATAATGGAATTACTAGAGTACACAGAAGCAGAGATAGTGGTTTCGTGAATACTAAGTTTTTCTGTGATATTCACTAAATATCCTTTCAAAGATATGAAGAAAAGTAGTTAAAAGAAAAAAATACAGGGTAAGCAAAACTAGGTTTACAATTGTAAGAACACAATACAGAGTTTATTCTTGTATTACTATTTATTAATTATTACATTATTTTCCATACAAACAACTGCAAATCTAATTTTTCCTACCCTTGTATACACATATTAAAATATATGACATATATAAGTATTTTTCAAAGATGCTTATCAAATATATATACCAAACACAGAGGTGGGGTATCAGTGATAAAGGGAAAAATAATAAGACAAAATGAGAGGAATTTGCATGAATTAATTATGTTATTGTATCTTGAAAGGAAAAGTACAGTCAACTGAACTCTTGGCAACTGATTATTAAAGTTATAGCAATGTAAATGTATAGATTTTCTCCAAGATTCTTCCTATGTGAAAGAGGAAAGCTAAGATGATCTCATATTCTTTTCCTCAACATAGACATATTGATAGTACTCAACAGAAAACATCTTGATTTGAGCATATTAAAATTTTTTTATTATGTGATAATATATTCATAGTATGAAATTTACCATTTTAAGTGTACAGTTTATTGGCATTAAGTACATTCACATTATTATACAACCATCCCACTATTCAAAACTCTTCATGTTCACAAACTAGAACTTCAGACCCATTAAATAGTAGCTCCCCATTTCTTCTTCTCCATCCCAGCCTCTGGCAACCACCATTCTACTTCCTTTCTCTATGAAGTTCACCATGCTAGATACCTCATATAAGTAGAATCATACATTTGTCCTTTCTGTCTGGCTTATTGCACTTAGCAGAATGTCTTCAATGTTCATCCATGATGTAGTATGTGTTTGAATTTTCTTCCTTTTGAAAGCTGAATAAGAGTCCATTGTATACCCCATTTTATTTATCTGTTCGTCCATTGATGGATAGTTGGGTTATTTTCACCTTTTAGCTATTGTAAATAATTCTTCTATGAACATGGGTGTACAGATACCAGTTTGAGTCTCTGCTTTCAATTCTTTTGAGTGTATACCCAAAAGTGGAATTGATGGAGCAGATGCTAATTCTATGTTTAATTTTTTGAGGACCCTACATGCTGCTATCCACAATATCTGTAGCATTTTTACATTCCCACCAGCAATGTACAGAGTTCCAATTTTTTCAAATCCTCTCCAACACTAATTTTCTGCTGTGTTTTGTTTTTATAATACCATCCTAATGGGTGCAAAATGGTATGTCGTTGTGGTTTCGATTTGAACTCCCAAATGATTAGTAATGTTAAGCATTTTTTCATGTGTCATTGATCAGAAAGAGAACATTTTTAATTACACAATATATTTAGAAATTAATTTTGTCTATATTTCTAGATAGCTTCTCTCATGAAGTCTTGAACTACTAACTTGTATTCTTTGTTATAGAATAGAAGCAAAGAAAGCAGAAAAACAAAAAACAAACAAAAAAACTGAAACCTTTAAAGTTGCCTAGAATTAGCAGCCAGTTAATTAGCATTTACAATCATTTTTATGAGCAGGTGTTAATACTTATCCAATGACTTATCAGGAGAGACCAACTGCAGTAATGACCCCCTAAATCTTAGTGGCTTAACATAATGGATGTTTTTATTTTCACACCATTCTCTAGTGAGAGTCAGCAGGAAGCTCTGTTATAGACAGTCATTCAGGGATCCAGGCTCCTTTGAATTACTGGTTCTGTCATCTCGGGAGAGCTTTGAAGTCCACCAATGGATTTGCTGCTATCATCCTGCTGCTGAAGAAAAGATTGTATACAGCAAAGGCACCCAACTCTTAAATGCCTGGTCTTGGAGTGACAATCATCACTTCCCCTCAAATGCCACTTGCTTTTCCAGATTTCTTTTTCTGTCTGCAAAATACCTTTTAAGACTGAAAATTATTTACTGTTATAATTATTAAATTTTGTAGCAAAAGTATATGGTTTTCATGAAGAATACATTTTCCTAAGTATCTGGAGTGATAATTTTCTTAGTGTGGCTCTTGAACCATTCATGTGCCATATGTAAACAAAAGCTCTCTGTGAAAAAGCCATTAATTTTGGGTTGTACTACAGTATATGTGAGAGTATCTTGAATGAGTGGAAATAACGTAGATTAATTTTCACAGATGGAGAAGTAGAATGAAGTATATTCACCTAAGACCTCATCATTCATTCTACATTTACACATTTTAAAATCAATTTCCAGTAAGATTACAAATAATAATCTGCCTATTACAGGACTCTAAAGTCAGAGTAAATTACCTATTACAAAATAATCAAGGCAAAAACAAACAAACAAATGCACACATGAGAAACTCAGCAATGGGCTGAATTAGAGCTATTCAAAGACTCTGTAAAAACATGAACACAAAGTGACTGCAGACAGGCCACAAATTATCCCAAGTTACACAATAGAGTGGTAAGACACATGACCTGGAAAATGTGAGCTAGCAGGGCTGTCTGAGAGTGATTAGTTTGCTACCCTAATGCTCAGTTAATAGGATGTCTGTTAACACCACTCTGCCAATTTTACTCCAGATTTGTGTTTCCTGCTGCCTTAAAAATTAGAAGAGATTCTGTCATTTCAGCCCTGCAATCATAGGGAAGCTAGCTCCCTTCACATGCCTCCATAATACACAAATGCAGTCCTTTTTGCTCTACAATACCAAATGCAATTCATGTTCATCTAATGTCATCAACTTTCTAAGACTGATTCCAAACCAAAGCAAAATGTTAATAACTGGCCAGGAGGATGAGAAAATAAAAACAACAATGTAATAGAATCAACGAAGGAAGCCATAAGCATGTCACAAAACTGAAGAGATAGGCATAAAAGTGAATCAGTCTTTATCGATATAGCAGACTTCTTATGAAACCCGAGAAGCAATCATTCCAAACTCACAAAATGGAGGCATTACAAGGTACAACAGTAGGAAAGCAGAGAATTTCAGAACCAAGTTTTGGGAGTCACCAGAAAACAAATGAAATAAAATGATCTAGAAAAGACAGATATGGAATGACTCAATGCAGGGGTGACAATGGCAAGGATAAAGGACAAGCTAAGGAACAGATATATGATTTACGATACTTCAAAAATCTCCAACATGAAAAGTGATGCTTTTGGCAGACTTCTCTGAAGCTCCATCTATGTAATCCTAGTTAAAATGATTTCTGCTGGGGTAAACTCCAGGCTAATCCAAACTGGACCTTTCACATATAGGTCTGTGATCTGTCAATGTGATTATTCTGATAACTAAATATTATTTAGAGTTACCAGGTTTAAAATTACACTAGTTAATTAAATTGAAAATTTAGAGAAGGAAGATGGCAGAGGAGTAAGGGGAGGCTGCACTCTCAGGCTCCCGAGACCCGTCTGCAGTTTGGACTAATTGCAGACAGAACATCTCAGTGAGCAGCTGGACACTGGCAGGAGTTGAGCCTTGGCACTGCTGGATTAGAGAAAATCCATCTGGGAACAACATATTTAGTGAGGATAGCGGAAGAAGAAAAAGGGACAAAACGGGATTCCTGACTGGGGTGGCTGCCCGAGCTGCAGCTGAAAGGACAAAAAGGCTTTTTGGTGACCACAGGCTTCCCCAGAAGGGAGCCAGGAGGAAAGTGAATCTCTGCCCGCTGGCAGAGATGGGACTCGACCAGGTGGCATAGACACTGAAAGATGGGAGACAGCGTGCTGCTGAGCAAGTGAAATCGTAATTTTTTTCTTTATATTTTTCTCTTGTGAACTGCGGAGAGGGGGGGAAAGTTTGGGGGTGACAGTACATTCTTGAGGAGCGCAGGTGCAGAAGTGCGCATGCTCACTCCCCAACCCTCCCCTTGGGTTGCAGGCGCGCATAGGGAAGTGCCCTCATTCACTGGCCCAGGTGCACAAGGCAAAGAGTCCAGGGGCCCCTCAGACACACCCCAACGGACATAAGATCAGTGCCCAAATGGGCGCAGGGAGGGACCTCTGGATACACAGAAGACTGTGCGCAGTCGCCCCTGGCGAGCTCCAGTGGGCGCCAGGCCCGAGTGCCAGGCAGGAACGCAAAGCATTAGGTCAGGCTCGGCTTGTGCCTGCCCAGGCAGGTGCAGGAATGGTGGGCGGCTGTGGCGCCTGAACAGCAGGCAGCAGCGACTCACAGACACTCACCCGGAGCGCTGCGCAGAGACTAGCTCCCTGGCTGCCTTGGACGAGCAGGGGTGCGCAAGTGCAAAAATACCTTGCCGGCATCAATAGGCACCAGTCGCTTACTTCCACTGTACACCAGTGTCTGGGGCCCAGCACTGGCAGGCGAGAGACCATCTCCTGGAGCACAGTGCAGCAGACCTGAGGATAACTCCCCGGCTACCATGGGAAACTCCCAGAGAGCTGCACAACAGGCCTGAGGCAAGCTCTCAGGCCACCTTACCCACTCACAGGTGTGCCTGCAAAGACACCTTGGCTAGCTCCAACAGGCACCTAAGGAATGCGCCATGTGGGGACCCACTGCTGCAAGGAACAGGAACCTCTGACCCACCTTATTAGACCAGCTGTGGATACAGAAAAACAAGACAACACACAAAGGCTGAACTGACATCTCCACAAAAGAATTCAAGATAAAGTGGATAGTGTGACTCTCAATCAACTAGCCAGAAGGAAGATCCTAACAAAAAACATCTGCAATATAACCAGACAGCATAAACGAACAATATAAAAGGTACCCCAAGAACATCAGGCTCAGGGGATCAAAGAGACTGAACCACTGAAACCCCCAGATCTACCATAAAGAATCTCATACCACAAAGGTGGGAAGGCAAAGCAGACAAATCCAAATAACAAGAACAAACAAGAAGAATCCAACATGGTAAGACGCAGAAACAACCTCTCAATGAAAAGAAAAGAGAAATCCCCAGAAAGAGAGGTAGATGGAATAGACATAGCCCAAATGTCAGACATGGAATTCAAAACAATGGTGGCGAAGAAGCTCAATATGCTCGAAAACCTCAAAAACAACTATGACAACCTCCAAGGAAGTTATCAACAGCTCCAAGAAAATTACAGGGAACTTGCAGAGAACTACACCAGCATAAAAAAAGACACAGAAACTATCAACAAGAACCAGGAAGAAATGAAGAATGCAATCTCTGAACTGAAAAACACAGTAGAATCAGTCAAAAGCAGACTAAATGAAGCAGAGGATCATATTAGTGAGTTAGAGGATAATGTAAGAAATAATTCTCAAATGATACAACAAAATGAAAAAAGATTGAAAAAGTATGAAGAAGAGGTAAGGGAATTACAGGATAGCATGAGAAAAAATAATATCAGGATCATCGGAATAAAAGTGGGAGAAGAAAAGGAGCATGGAATTGAAAAACTGATAGAAGAAATAGTGACAGAAAATTTTCCGAACCTGATGAGAGAAAAAGTTATGCAAGTCCAAGAAGCACTGAGAGTTCCAATAAAGAGGAACCCCCAAAAACCCATTCCAAGGCACATCACAGTTAAAATGGCAACATTCCAAGACAAAGAGAGAATCCTAAAAGCAGCAAGAGAAAAACAGCAAATAACTTACAAGGGAACTCCAATAAGGCTATCGACCGATTTCTCAACAGAAATATTACAAGCCAGAAGGGAATGGTCAAAAATATTTCAAGCAATGAAAAACAAAGGCCTACAACCAAGAATACTCTACCCAGCAAGGCTCTCATTGAAAATAGAAGGTGAAATAAGGAGTTTCTCAGACAAAGGAAGACTAAAAGAATACATCTCCACCAAACCAGCATTGCAAGAGATGCTAAAGGGAATATTCTAAGAAAAAGGAAGAGAAAAAAAAAAAAAGAAAGAGTAGAGGAACATAGATACAAAGGGAAATAAATAAATACATGTCAATAATAACCTTAAATGTAAATGGATTAAATGCTCCAATTAAAAGACATAGGGTAACAGAATGGATAAGAAAACAGGACCCACATATTTGCTGTCTACAAGTAACACACCTCAAAACAAAAGATTTACATAGACTGAAAGTAAAGGGATATAAAAAAATATTCCAAGCAAATGGACCTGAAAAAAAAGCTGAGGTAGCAGTCCTCATATCAGACAAAACGGATCTCAAAGCAAGGGCAATAAAAAGAGAAAAAGAGGACATTTCATAATACTTAAAGGAACAATCCATCAAGAAGATATAACACTGATAAACATAGGTGCACCCAATATAGGAGCACCCAAATACATAAAGAAAATACTAGAAGACCACAAGAAGGATATTAACAACAACACACTAATAGTAGGGGACTTCAACACTCCATTATCAACAATAGACAGATCATCTAAGCAAAGAAACACCAAAGACATACAGGCATTGAACAACACACTAATCCACATGGACCTAACTGATATATATAGAACTTTCCACCCCAAAGAAGCAAAATATACATTCTTTTCAAACGCACATGGGACATTTTCAAAGATAGACCACATAATAGGACACAAAACAAGCCTCAACGAATTCAAGAAAATTAAAATCATATCAAGCATCTTTTCAGATCACAATGCCTTGAAACTAAAAATCAACCTCAGGGAAAAACATCAAAGACACCCAAACTCATGGAGAATGAATAACACGCTATTAAATAATGAATGGGTTAACAATGACATCAAAGAAGAAATCAAGAAATTTCTAGAAACTAATGACAATGAACACACAACAGCCCAAAACCTATGGGACACAGCAAAAGCAGTCCTGAGAGGGAAGTTCATAGCAATACAGGCATATCTGAAAAGACTAGAAGAATCTCAAATAAAAAATCTAATCCTAGAGCTACAAGAACTAGAACAACAACAACAAACAAAGCCTAGGGCAAAAAGAAGAAAGGAAATCATCAAGACCAAAGCAGAATTAAACAACATAGAAACTAAACAAACAATCCAAAAAATCAACAAAACTAGGAGCTGGTTCTTTGAAAAAATAAACAAAATCGACAAGCCTCTAGCCAGGCTCATCAAGAAAAAAAGAGAGAGAACCAAATAAACAAAATCAGAAATGAAAGAGGAGAAATCACGACTGATACCTCAGAAATACAAACAATTATAAGAAATTACTACAAATAACTATATGGCAAGAAATTTGACAACCTAGTAGAAATGGACAGATTTCTAGAAACATATAACCTTCCAAAACTGAATCAAGAAGAAGTAGAAAGTCTCAACAGACCAATAACAAAAAAGGAAATTGAAACAGGAATCAACAATCTCCCTGCACACAAAAGCCCTGGACCGGATGGCTTCACACGCGAATTTTACAAAACATTTAGGGAAGAACTAACTCCTACCCTCCTCAAACTATTCCAAAAAATACAAGAAGAGGAAAAAATCCCAAACTCTTTCTATGAAGCCAGTATTACCCTAATCCCAAAACCAGGTCAACACAGCAAAGAAAGAAAACTACAGGCCAATATCACTGATGAACATAGATGCTAAAATCCTCAACAAAATTTTGACAAACAGGATCCAGCAATACATCAAAAAGACCATACACCATGATCAAGTGGGATTCATCCCAGGGATGCAAGGATGGTTTAATATTCGCAAATCAATAAATAGAATACATCACCTAAACAAAATGAAAGACAAAAATCACATGATCATATCTATAGATGCAGAAAAAGCATTTGATAAAGTACAACACCCATTTATGATGAAAACACTCAGCAAGATGGGAATAAAGGGAGCATACCTTAACATAATTAAGGCTATATATGAGAAGCCTGAGGCCAACATCATACTTAATGGACAAAAACTGAAAGCATTCCCCCTGAAATCAGGAACAAAACAAGGATGTCCGCTCTCTCCACTCCTATTCAACATCGTGTTGGAAGTCCTAGACACAGCAATGAGACAAGACAAAGAAATAAAAGGCATCTAAATTGGGAAAGAAGAAGTAAAACTATCGCTATTTACAGACGACATGATAGTATACCTAGAAAACCCTATAAACTCCACTAAAAGACTACTTGAGATAATAAGTGAATTTGGCAAAATAGCAGGGTACAAAATAAATATACAGAAATCTAAGGCATTTCTGTACACCAACAATAAAATCTCAGAGACAGAAGCAAAAAAGAAAATACCATTTACTATAGCAACAAGAAAAATAAAGTACCTAGGAATAAACTTAACCAAAGAGATAAAAGACCTGTACACTGAAAATTATGCAACATTGAAGAAAGAAATTAAGGAAGATACAAATAAATGGAGGCAAATACCATGTTCTTGGATGGGAAGAATCAACATCATCAAAATGGCCATACTACCCAAAGCAATTTACAGATTCAATGCAATCCCTATTAAAATACCAATGACATATTTCACTGACCTAGAACAAATCCTCCAAAAATTCATATGGAACAAAAAAAGACCCCGAATAGCAAAAGCAATCTTGAAACAGAAGAACACAGCAGGAGGAATCACGATACCAGACATCAAACAATGCTACAAAGCCACTGTGATCAAAATAGTCTGGTACTGGCATAAGAACAGACATATAGATCAGTGGAACAGAATAGAAAGCCCAGAAATAAACCCAGGCCTCTATGGTAAACTAATCTTTGATAAAGGAGGAAGGAACATAAAATGGAGTGCGAAGAGCCTCTTTAACAGATGGTGCTGGGAGAACTGGACAGGGACGTGCAAAAAAATGAAACTAGACCACCAACTTACACCACACATAAGAATAAACTCAAGGGGGATTAAAGACTTAAATGTAAGCCATGAAACCATAAAGGTCCTAGAAGAAAACATAGGCAGGAAAATTTCAGATATCCTACGTAACAATATCTTCATGGATACATCTCCTAAGGCAAGAGAAATAAAGGAAAAAATAAACAAATGGGACTACATCAAACTAAAAAGTTTCTGCTCAGCAAAAGAAAACATCAGGAAGATGAAAAGGAAACCAACCATATGGGAAAACATATTTGCCAATGATATCACAGACAGGGGACTGATCTCCAAAATATATAAAGAGCTTATACGACTCAATATCAAGAAAACAAACAACCCAATTAAGAAATGGGCAAAGGACCTGAACAAACACTTCTCCGAAGAGGACATACAGAAGGTCCATAGACACATGAAAAAATGCTCAACATCATTGACCATCAGAGAGATGCAAGTAAAAACCACAATGAGATACCACTTTACACCTGTCAGAATGGCCATCATCAACAAATCAACAAACAACAAGTGCTGGTGAGGATGTGGAGAAACAGGAACCCTACTGCACTGTTGGTGGGAATGCAGACTAGTGCAGCCACTATGGAAAACAGTATGGAATTACCTCAAAAATCTAAAAATGGAACTGCCTTTTCAACCAGCGATTCCACTGCTAGGATTATACCCGAAAAATCCTAAAACCCTAATTCAAAAAGACCTATGCACCTCTATGTTCATAGCAGCCCTGTTTACAATAGCCAAGTGATGGAAACAGCCTAAGTGCCCATTTGTAGATGAGTGGATCAAAAAACTGTGGTACATTTACACAATGGAGTACTATGCAGCAGAAAGAAAGAAGGAACTCCTGCCATTTGCGACAACATGGGTGGAACTAGAGAGAATTATGCTTAGTGAAATAAGCCAGGCAAAGAAAGCAAAATACCATATGATATCACTTAATACAGGAAACTAAAGAGCAACACAAACAAACGAACTAAATAGGCAAAGACTAGAATAGTAGTCAGTAGAAGGTAGGGGGGAGGTAGAGAGGGGGATAAGTAAGGGAAGGGTCTAGTCAAGGAACGTGTATGAATGACTCATGGACATGGACAACAGGGAGGGATATGATTGTGGGAGAAGGGATGGGCTGGGTGGGGGGAGCAATGGGGAAAAAATGGGACAACTGTAATTGAAAAAATAAAAGAAAAAATTAAGAATTAAAAAAAGAAAAGAAAATTTAAAATATTGTTTACTTTAAGATTTGAATGTTAACTTCTTTCAAGTACTTAAAGGTTAATACTTGAAGTCTTACAAACTTTTGTAATCTAATTAAGACTTTAAGTTCTTTTAAACAGTATAATACTGTTTATAGTCTAAGTCCATTTTTTGCTTAAATGATAAGCCTAAAAGCAATTACACATCTTAAATCAAATGCACAAGAGTAATATGTGAGTTTCTCTAATATGCTAATTCTGTAAGACATGACATATACTCTTATTATCAAGCACTCATGAAACATTTCTTTTTTTTTTAGTTCACAGAATTTTTATTCTATTTTTTCATCATAGATTAATATATTTTTATATATTTTTTTATTTTTTGGTTTTTCAATTACAGTTGTCCCATTTTTCCTCCATTGCTCTCTCCCACCCAGCCCACTCCTTCTCCCACAATTATATCCCTCCCCATTGTCCATGTCCATGAGTCATTTATACACATTCCCTGAATAAACCGTTCCCTTTCTTATCCCCCTTCTCTCCCTCCCCTCTCCCCCCTATTGACTGCTATTCTGCTCTTTGTCCTATTTAGTTCATTTGTTTGTGTTGTTCTTTAGTTTCCTGTATTAGGTGGTATCATATAGTATTTTTCTTTCTTTCCCTGACTTATTTCACTGAGCATAATTCTCTCTAGTTCCATCCATGTTGTCACAAATGGCAAGAGTTCCTTCTTTCTCTCTGCTTGATAGTATTCCATCGTGTAAATGTACCACTGTTTTTTGATCCACTCATCTACAGATGGGCATTTAGGTTGTTTCCAGCACTTGGCTATTGTAAACAGTGCTGCTATGAACATAGGGGTGCATAAGTTCTTTTGAATTAGTGTTTTAGGATTTTTCTGGTATAATCCTAGCAGTGGAATCCCTGGTTCAAAAGGCAGTCATGAAACATTTCTATACTTAACACACATGTATTAATACTATGGATTTGTTATACCTTTCATCTCTAAACTCAATTCTTCTAATCTTTTATAGTTTCATAAGCTGAGGTTATTGCCTTGACAGTGACCACAATAAGATCATTTACTCAGGCAGCCTGGGATTTCTTACTGATCAGAGATCTGTGGCCAGTATGCAAGACTGGGAATGAATAAATGAATAAATCCAAGGTGATTCTTTCTGAATAACTGAAGGATATACTGAGCCTTTTGGAAATAGTCTCTGTAACAATAACTAGATCTAGTTGATCTAGAAACATGTGGAAATGCAGCAAATGGAGTAGGCTTGCATGTGGATTTTGTCACTGATGCTAGACTTGGTGACTCAGCCTAGAGGAACAAAAAGGAATGTTTTCTCCATAATACCTCTCTCCCTGAGGGTCCTATTCAAAATACCTTGTCTTCTGTGATGCCAGTTTCACAGCAGTATAGCACAGGTACAAAGTGCAACATGTCCTACTTTACTGTGATGAGCAGGATCCCAGACCACAAACTAAACTAAATGCCTACTTACAGTTTCAAGCAACACTATCCAGTTTAACTCATCTCCAAGTATTCACCCTGTGGTAGGCTGAACAAAAATCCTGAAGATGTTCATATCATAATCCCAGAAACTGAATATGTGACCTTATATGGCAAGAAGGATTTTGCAGATGTGATTACATGAAGGATCTTGAGATGCAGAGATTATCCTGGATTATCCAGGTGGGCTCAAAGAGTCCTTATAAGACAGGGATAGGAGGTGAGAATTAGAGAAGATGTGATGATGAAAGCAAGAGATTGGAGTGATTTGAGGAACGGGCTACAAACCAAAAAATGCAGGTGGCCTCAAGAAACTGAAAAGGGCAAGGAAATAGATTCTCCCCTGAAACCTCCAGGATATATCAGCCCTAATGATATCCTGATGTTAGCCCAGTAAAACTGATTTTAGATTTCTGATCCCTAGAACTGTAAGAGAATAACTTTATGTTGTTTTCAGCCAATATATTTGTGATAACTTATTACAACAGCATAAGTAAACTAATAGAGCCAGTCTCTTTCAGATGGCTATGGTTTCAGTCACACTGTTTGACTTCTCCCAGATCTTACCCTTGAATATTACAGTGCCCTTTATGGCAAGGCTGACCCTGTCTCCACTAGGTGGGCTCATTGCCTATTTGCTCTTGGATGCATTCCCCAGCAAGCTACATTTTCCAGACTCTCATTACTTAGTTTCCAGCATCATCCAACCAATGGGAGAAACTGGGAGACTGGAGGGCAAGATGTAAGGGGAAGTAAGTGCATTTTTTATGCTTTCTATGCCATAAAAATAGTAGTACTTACAAGAGTCACTGCTTCTCCTCCACAATTATTGCTCCTACTTGTCAGGATGTTCATCCTAAGCTGGCCTCCGCAGCACAGTACACCTCCTGACTCTTGCACTACCACTATAGTTCCACCCCCTCCTCCCTTGTTCTTCTAGTTGGGTCTAACTTAGAACCTGAGAAGTTTAGCCCCTGTCATTTTCTCAGCCTTCATTTTCTCAGCCTCCTGAATCATATCCTGGTAATATGCTCTGACTCTGGCCCAGAATTTCCCAAGCCCTGCCTTTTCCTAAGCCTATGCCTTTGAGTATGTTTTAATTTCATGCCATCTCAACAGCCTTCTTGTTGAGTAGTGTTAATTTACTAATAGTAATAACAGTAGTAATAGTAGTAAAGGTAATTTACTAATGATAGTAATTTATCATTTGTACTAAACAACTTTTAGCTATCTTAAGCCAAAGGAGTTTATTGGAAGGACATAGGGTTCAGAGGATCAACAGGAGGCTGGAGGCATTACACCATTAAAACTAGCAGGAACCAAGGGAACCCACAGGACCAGGTAAAAAAAGAGCTAGAGCCAGGCAGTGAGTTGGTCAGCCACTGCTCCAGCCTCTGTGATGACAACCCATTTCTCATGTTCTTTCAGTGCTTGCTCAAGATTTCAATTCCTGAGACAGTCTGATTGGTTGAGACCAAATCACGTGCCATCCTCCAAGGAAAGGGAGGATGTTTTCCTTTCAGTTTCTTTAGAGGAAAGCATGCACTCACTATGGCATCATGTTGACACAGGTGGGGACAATGAGTAATTTTCTCTAATTTAATCAGGATGCCATGAAAGAGTATTGATGCTGGACAGCCAATAGCAACCAGTGACCATTTTCTATCCATTATCTTGTGTTTTGAAACTCATGACTGATTCTTTTGATATCAACATCTCACAACTCCACATTTCTATTGTATTTCACAAATCCACACTTACCTTGGTTTACTGTTTAATCTACATCTTTTGCAAGGGCATTAATCTTGAACTTAATCATCAATGGTTTAGAATTTTTAAACAGTTTATGATTAATTTTGTAATCTGCAACATATTTAATGAGTGTGAAGTATGAAGACATATTCTATTACCATCCTCTGCAAAGCAAGTACAAAGGAGACTTCACCTTTCGAGGCAGTAAATAGGTTCCCTTGTTCAGTGCATTGCATTTCCAGCAGTCATGTGGAATAAATGAGTGTGGATTTTTCCTTAAGCTTTTTGTTTAACAGTCAACAAAGCAACATGTAGCCCACAAAAATGTTCTTAGAATGCATAATATTTCTCCAGTGAGACAAACATGCCATTCAAGTTATCATATATTTATAAAGAGAGTCCTTACTTCACTATTACTCCACTGCCCAACAAAAAACGCTTTAAGGTTCAGCCTTTATTCCTGGCTATTTTGTACAATACCAGCCCTACCTGCTTCCTGGGAACCCTAACCAAAGTTTATCTGCAGCACACCTGGTGTTGTTACAGAGCGGGGTCCCCCAAAATCCCCAGAGCCTGTGGTTTTGGAGTGGGGGAAGGGTACAGCTTTCAAGATGCCTTT
This sequence comes from Furipterus horrens, assembly GCF_987537825.1. NCBI lineage: Eukaryota > Metazoa > Chordata > Mammalia > Chiroptera > Furipteridae > Furipterus > Furipterus horrens. The sequence goes on from NW_028327182.1 coordinate 50,082,158, forward strand.
GCATATCTATGGCTGGTAGCTAGAGTCTTAGTTATGCAAATGGCTTTGGTTCTTCCAAAGCCCCAAGGAGATGGAAGGGGCCTTGACCATAGAATGGTGAGTAAAGAGCATACAGGGCTTATACAAGGTTCTGTGAATGGTCAGAACTGGTCACCCTGCCCACTGCATCACAGGACAAGGTCAGGGGTTTAAAAATAAGGTGGCAGGCATTTTGGCTAGGAGAAAACCATGCAGCTTTGAAAGGAGTAGAGAGATCTGCACAGTTTACAAGGAGGTAGTAAGAGGAAAAAATCCACATGGTTTGCAAGAAGGTAGAAAGAAAGCAATATGTGGTTTTAGAAGGAAATAGACCCATGCAGCTTTGAAAGGGCAGAAAGAGAACCATGCGCAATCCAGTGCAACATGGCACATGTTTTCCTGGACTGTTATATGGAGGCTGATAACATCATAGCCCAGATCCTGAAGGAGACAGCTGACAGATAAGGGATGGGGAACTTCTGGGAATGTTTTTGGCTTCTAGTCTTTTGGGGAACAAGGAAAGTGCTAGGTTCTGTAGGAGAACAAGGCTCTGAGCTGAAGTGCTCACTGCCCTCCCCAGCTTGGAATATTGTAAATAAAAACCTGTTTTCCTCAACACTAGTTGCTACCAACACCAAGGTGACACATGAAAGAACCTTCTTTCTCTTTGTAACAATATGACAGACAAATCAAGTTGTTGCATATGGGGCACATCAGTGACTTGGTGCTTGGGCCAAAGTTAACCCTTGGTAAAAAAAAGTCCACTGCCTTCAATTCTCCTTGAATCTCTTTATGTTATACAATCATTTGGTAAAGGAAATGCAGTCCATACAGATGAGTGATAAAAACAGTCTCATTTCTTTAAATAAGCATCAGTATACAGAATAGGAATGGGACTCCTGCTTCTTTTGTTTTGTGCCACAGGCATACAGATGCTGACCCTCTCTTGGACCGTGCTGTAGAATGGCTTCTATCCATCTTTCCTGGAGACAAAAACTTACACCAGCTCATACCATCTGCATAGGATGTATTAGGTAATGTGTACTTGGAACTACCTGTGATGAGTCACCAGGTCATACCGCACTTGTCTACAATAGAGAAATATTAAATAAAAATGCTGAAAGTGGCTGAAGGAAAAGGATTGATAACTTCCATTATTTTGAGCTACATCACTAATTGGTCTTCTATATTATTTTTGGAAGTCATTTTGTTCCTTTTTTGTTCACCTCTGATTATTTATTTTATTCTAGCATATTTTATAAACAGTATGAGAAATATCAGCCTCTTTTTGTTATACCTATTTGTCTTCCTTAGAATTATAGCAGAGAATTCACATACCATAAAACACAGGACTACTAAAAATACAAAAACAAGCAACAATACTCTCTGCCTCATACAAGATCAATAAATACTTGTTGAGACTTCCGGCCAAGATGGAGGCTTAGACGGACATGCTAGGTCTCCCTCTACAACCAGAGAGGAATACAACTACTTCAAAACAAAGGATAACTAGAAATTCCAGAAAATAAAGCTACACGGAAGCCCAACATATGAAGTTATAAACCAGCGGTGCCATTTGGGCAGGTAAGAGTTAAAGAAGGCAAAGCTGTTTGCCGAGCGGCGGGGCGGGGCGGCGAAAAAGCCCGGAGGCAATCAAGCCCCTGGCGTGTGCGACTCCAATCAAGCCCCGGGACTGCGCTCCGGCGCTGGGGAGCAGCCGCAGCATCGCCTTGAACAGTGAGGCCCAGGGGGGCGGGAGGACGGATCCCGGTCTCCTAGCTGAATAACTGTGTGAATCCATCTTGGACCCCCGCCCCCACAGAAAGCACCACAGGGCTGCGAAATAGGTCGCGGACAGGCAGGCGCCGGCAGGTCGCTGATTTGTGACGCTTACACAGGCACCGCCCCCGACAGCCAGCCCAGGAAAACAAAACGCATCTGTCAAAATGTGGCAGACAAATATAGAGATCCCGGTGGTGCAGCTCACCAGGCAGCAGATAGAGAACCTGACAGATGAACAGATAAGAAACCTGTCAGAGGCTCAGTTCTGGGCCATTGTTATCAGGTGGCTTACAGAATTCACAAAAGAGCAGGAAAAAGATATGAAAGAAGCGAAAAACTTTCATAACGAAAGGAACAAAACCACGTACGAGACAGATGGTGAGGAATCCAGAGTTCATTTCAACAAACTGGAATATGGAGAAGGAACAAGCAGTCAACCAATGCAGCGAGAGGAAATGGCAAGCAACAATGAGAGGATCAGAAACCTCTGGGACAGCTATAAAAGGCCCAACATAAGAATCATTGGTTTGCCAGAGAATGAGGAAGATGAACTAGAACTTGAAAAATTGAGTGAAAATATAATAAAGGAGAACTTCCCAGACTTGGGGAAGGGAATAGACTTGCAGGTCCAGGAAGCAAGGAGAGTTCCCAAGAGACTGGACCCAGGGAGAACCACTCCAAGACACATTATAATCAAAATGTCAAAAATTAAAGATAAAGAGAGAATCTTAAAAGCAGCAAGAGAGAAGAAAAGAATTATGTACAAAGGGGTCCCAATTAGACTATCAGCTGACTTCTCAAGGGAAACCCTACAAGCAAGAAGGGACTGGCAAGAAATATTCAAAATAATGAAAATCCAAAACCTACAACCACGAATACTCTATCCAGCGAAATTGTCATTCAGAATAGAAGGACAGAGAAAGTGTTTCCAGGACAAAATAAAACTGAAAGAGTTCATTAGATCCAAACCACTGTTATATGAGAAGTTAAAGGGACTGGTTTAAAAAACAGAAGCTAGGGAGATGAAACAAAGGCAAACGAAACAGGCAACGAGAGTGGAAAAGGAACTGTGGGTAAGGGAAGCATAGTGGGGGGAGGTCAACAGGGAGGGGGAGTGGGGAGAGGGAGGGAGATGATATAGGAATTGGGGATCATGGTAGGAGGGAATGGAATAGACGGAGAGAGGTTGGGAGGAACTGTATGCACAACTAATGGACATAATCTAAAAGGGGGGGACAACTGGAGGGAGGGGGCCACCGGGTGGAGGGGAGCAGAGGGAAGGGAAAGTGGCACAAATGTAATATTTTAATCAATAAAACACATTAAATCTGAAAAAAAAAAAAGACTTAGGGCTCAAGAAACTGGTTATAATATATGAAGCTAAATGTAAGGACGATGATAATGTGACAGTGACGGTTGACTGTAGTACATGTTAAGGAAGAGTACTTGAAACAAAAGATACACACACACACACACACATGCATATATATTCCAAAGGAAAAGTTTTTTATCTGAACTGTAATTACTGCCTAATTGGTCTCCCCACATCCTATTAGTCCTCTGTAATCAATTCACTTTTCAGTAGTCATTAATCTTTATAAAATGTGTGGCAGAATGAGGGGAACATGATTATTATTTAATGTTGATATATATAAAGAGAAACATTAAATATGATCACTAAAAATAAATGTAACTGCTAGCAAACAGCTATATTTAGAGAACTTCTAAATTCCTTGAGGAGAGGGAGAGTACAAATAAATTTTTTTGTAAAACTTGATATATCTAGCAAAATTAAGGAAACAAGAAAAGGAGAAACAACAAGAGTAACAAAACATTAGAGAAGGAATAAGATCAAATATATTTATTACAATAAGTGAGAATGGATTATATTACCCTTTCCTCAAGAAATGAAAAAGGCTCTCAATGTTGGTTTAAAAATAAGTAAGTAAATAAATATGTTATTTATAATGACTACTCCTGAAAAAAAGAAAGTTTGAAGATAAAGCTTCAGAAAGACTGCATTACACAAGTGCAAACATAAAGCAAGAATAGAAATATTAAAATAAGGTAAAGTGAAAGTTAAAGGCCAAGTTAATTAAGCAGAACAAAGATATGCTCTTGTAATAAAAAGCACATTCCACAGAAAACTTATGTCTTAAACCTTGTGTGTTAAACAATGTAACAATGACTACATAGGAAAAAACTAGAAACATAAAAACAATTTAAAAGAAAGCCAGAGTACAATGGGAAAAAAAAAATAAATAAATACTTGTTGACAAACTGCCAAACTCCATCCAAAAAGAAAAGAAATGCCAGTTATGTGATTATTCCTCTTATAATACAAACAATGGCATTCAATAATTCACTCATTAAATTTATTAAGTATCTACCATGGCAGACTTATGGCCAAGATGGAGGCCTAGACAGACATGCTGCATCTTGTTCCACAAATAAGAAGGAATATAGCTACCTCAAAACTAGAGACAACCAGAAGTTCCAGAAAATCAAGCTGCATTGAAGTCCAACAAACAAAGATATAAAGAAAAATTACTCATCCACACAAGTAGGAGAGGCAGAGCAGGGGCAGAGAGGACGTAGTGTGGTGGTGACTGTAGCAGTGGCAGCAGCAGTGGAAGGCCAAAGGAAAGCATAGTCACACATTTTAAAAAGTCAGGAGAAACACCTGGGGAGTTCTCCCAGCATCAGACCAGACTGTGCAGTTCATGGTCCCAGCAGCAGGGAAAATAAAGCCTCATTGCTTCTGACTGTGAAAACCAGTGGGGTTTGGGGCAGAGGATAAAAACGCTGGTCTCACAGCAGAGTCCGCTTGTTGAAAGAGCCCCCATGGTCCTAGGACATCTGCAGACCCACCCACTCTGGGAATGACAACCAGGACAATAGCTAGAGAGGTGCCAGTTGCACACAGGAAGTGGGAGAAGTGCCTGGAAAAGGGGTGAGTTCTGAGCAAGCGACGTTGTTCCCACTCAGACCCCTCCACATACAGCACCATACCACAACGTGGTGAAATGGGTCACTCTGTACTGATGAACATCTAAGGTTCTGTCCCTTCCAATATAACAGATGTGAGAGCTCTACCTAAGACAAGGAGGCAAACAAATGCAGAAGCCTGTCAAGATGAGGAGACAGAGAAGTATAGACCAAAAGAGGGAATTAATCAAGGTTCTAGTGGAACAACTAAGCGATGAAGAGATAGCCAACTTAACAGACGCAGAGTTCAAAACACTGGTGATAAAGATGCTCAGAGGCTTGACAGATATGTTTAAGTATGGCAAATGCATAAGGGAAGAAGTGAAGGCTATGCTAAATGAAATGAAGGAAAACCCACACAAAACCAATGGTGAAGGGATGGAAACCAGGGTTCAAATCAATGATTTGGAATATAACGAAGAAGGCAACAGTCAACCAGTACAGAATGAGGAAATAAGAATTGAAAAAAATGAGGAGATCCTTAGGAACCTCTGGGACAACTTTAAATGTGCCAACATCTGAATCATAGGGGTGCCAGAAGGAGAGGAGGGAGAGTAAGAAATTGAAAGCTTATGTGAGAAAATAATGAAGGAAAATATACCAAATTTTGTGAAGGAAATAGAATTACTAGTTCAGGAAGCACAAAGAGTCCCTAATAAGCCAGATCCAAACAGGACCACACCAAGATATGTCATCATTAAAATGCCAAAAGTTCAAGATAAAGGGAGAACCTTAAAACAGCAAGAGAAAAGCAGAGAGTTACCTAAAAAGGGGTGCCTATAAGACTATCAGCTGATTTCTCAAGAGAAACTTTGCAGGCAAGAAGGAACTGGCAAGAATTATTCAATGTGATAAAGAGCAAGCGCCTACAACTAAGATTACTCTATCCATCAAAGCTATCATTTAGAATGGAAGGGCAGATGAAGGGCTTTCCAGACAAGATAAAGCTAAACAAGTTCATCATCACCAGGCCATTATTATATGAAATGTTAAAGTAACTTATTTAAGGGAAGAAGATCAAAACTATAAACATTAAAATGACACCACATTCACAATTATCAACAACTGAATCTAAAAAGTAAAACCAAAATCCAACTAAGCAAATAAGAATAAGAACAGAATGATAGGTATGGGGATCATTTGGAGGGTTATCAGCTGGGAGGTAGAAGAGGGAGAAATGGGGAAATGGTGTTGGGATTAAGAAGCATAATTGGTTGGTACAAGGTAGGCAGGGGAGGTTAAGAATAATATAAGAAAGAGTGAAGCCAAAGAACGTATATGCATGACCCATGGGCATGAACTAAGAGGGGTGGAATTGCTGAAGGGAAGGTGGGTACTAAGCGGAGGAGAGCAAAGGGAAAAGAAATTGGGACTACTGTAACAACATTATCAATAAAATATACTTAAAAAATATATATCAACCATGCCAAGTACTAAGTAAACACAGGGGAAATAATACTAAGCAAAACAAGGTATTTCCTTACTCTCACAGAGCAACAGATATTAGTCAAATAATTATGCAAATATGTAAAGTGTGATGGTGACGGATGTAAGGGTAGATACAAAATGCTGTAAAAACCCACACTCATAGAATTTGACTAGCTAGACAAATCAGTAAAGTCTTTCCTGAGGAAATGGTACTTGAGCTGTGATCAGAAAGATGAGTGGAAGTTGTTTAGCTGAGAACAAAGAAGATTATCCCAAGGTAAGAGAGTGGCTTTCGGAAATGAGAAGCATTGGTAGCAAATACAAAGAATTTGAAAGCCTTGGGTCTAGGTGAAGAGAATGAAAGGAAATGGAGGAATAGGAGCTTAAAAACCTAGCCAATGGCAAAACTAAGGAGTTTGTCTTATCACAAGAACTATGGGACACCATTAAAATATTTTCTATCCCCGGGAATAAGAGCAGGACTGAGCTTAAAGATAAGGAGCATGAAACCTGTGAAAACAAATCAGTTTCTCTCACAAGATTTTTGAAGTATCATAGTGGATGGAAGAACAACACAAACTTAGAAACTTATAAGACTCTGAAGACCGCCTACCAGTGCAGAGGAACGCCCCCAGCCTGCATGCCCTCCCAACGTCCCAGCTAACCTGCTGGCTGGAAAGCAAAAGCACACTTGCCATGCTCAACTTGGGCTGCAGCCAAAAGAGGGTGAAGTGAACTAGAGAAGGTTTGGAAAACTTTGGGTGCTGGATCTGGAGAAAGAGCTGGGGGAGCAGCAGACCAGATCCCAGGGCAGATTCAACCACAGTGCTACAGAAGAAATCTCATAAGCAGACTACTCCCCTCCAAGATCATCAGCTGGACACAGCTCAACAACTGTCTGAAGTGGGCAGAGTGACTCTCAGTCAGTTAACTTAAAGGAGGGACACACCAAAGAGCAACACAACAACAACCAAAACCAAAATACTACTAGAGAATCTAAATAAAGGCAGAAAGGGCATCCCAAGAGCATCAAGATAAGGAGATCAAGGAGTCTGCACCACTGAATCGCACAGGATTCCTACCACAGAAGGTCACACCACAGAGGCAGAAAACAAGCACAGATCAATCTATGAAGCAGAAACAAACAACAGCAGGCATCTATAATGGGGAGGTGAAGAAACAACAACCCACCAAAAGGAAAGAAGGAATCCTCAGAAGAAGTATTAGATGAAATAGAGGCAAGCAAAATATCAGACATGAAATTCAAAACAATGGTAATGAGGAAGCTCAATGAACTCAACAAACTCAGAGAAAACTACAATGAACTCCAGGGGAACTACAAAGAACTACAGGGAAGCTACAGGAACTTACTGAGAACTATACCAGCATTTAAAAAGACAAAGAAACTATCAATAAGAGCCAGGAAGAAATGAAGAATACAATTTCTGAACTGAAGTACACAGTAGAAGCAATGAAAAACAGGCTAAATGAAGCAGAGGATCAAATCAATGAGTTAGAGGACAACATAGAAAAAAATTAACAGACAATGCAACAAAATGAAAAAAGACTTAAAAAGAATAAAAAGGGTTTAAGAGAGCTGCAGGACAACATGAAATGAAACAATATTTATATCATAGGGATACCAGAAGGAGAAGAAGAGGAGCAAAGGATAGAAAAACTGTTTGAAAAAGTAATGACAGAAAACTTTCCAAACAGAAGGACAGAAAATGTCTCACAGGTAAAGAAAGGACAGAAGGTCCCAATGAAGATGAACCCAAGAAGGCCCACTCTAAGATACATCATAATTGAAATTGCAACATTCAAAGACAAAGAGAAAATCATAAATGCAGTAAAAGAAAAACAGCAAATAACATACAAAGGAGCTCCAATAAGGCTATCAACTGATTTCACAAAAGAAACACTACAAGCCAGAGGGAATGGCAAAAAAGAATACTTCAAGCAATAAAAAGCAAAGTTCTACAACCAAGACTACTCTACCCAGCAGCTCTTTCTAAATGGAAGGTGAAATAAGGATTTTCCCAGACAAAGGAAGACTAAAAAAATACATCTCCACCAAACCAGCATTGCAAGAGATGCTAAAGGGAATGCTTTAAGAAAAAGAAGAAAAATAGAGAGGGAGATGAACATAGGTGCAAAGGGAAATAAATAAATACCTCTCAATAATAACATTAAATGCAAATGAATTAAATGTTCCAATCAAAAGACATAGGGTAGTGGAATTGATATGAAAACATGACCCATATATATGGTGTCTAAGAGACCCACCTCAAAACAAAAGATCTACACAGACTGAAAGTAAAAGGATGGAAAAAAGTATTCCAAGCCAATGACTTGAAAAAAAAAAAAAAAAAAGCAGGGATAGTAATACTTATATCAGATCAAAGGGATTTCACAGAAAAGTCCATAAAAAGAGACAAAGAAGGACATTTCATAATACTTAAAGGAACACTCCATCAAGAAGATATAACCCTGGTAAACATATATGCACCCAACATAGGAGCACCCAAATATATAAGGAAAATCATAGACGACTACAAGAAGAAAATCAACAACAACACACTCATAGTAGAGGATTTTAACACACCATTGTCACCAATGGACAGATCTTTGTAGCAAAAAAACACCGAGGATATTGAGGCATTGAACAAGACTCTAGATCAAATGGACTTATTTGACCCAAATTGGAATAAAGAAAGTAAAACTGTCATTATTTGCAGGACATGATAGTGTACATAGAAAACCCTGTTGACTCCACTAAAAAAATACTCGACATAATAAGTGAATTTTCCAAAAAAGCAGGGTACAAAGTCAATATTCAGAAATTGAAGGCATTTCTGTCCACCAACAATAAAATATCAGAGATTAAAACTAGAATAAAAATCTCATTTACTATAGCAACAAGAAAAATAAAGTACTTAGGAATAAACTTAACCAAAGAGATAAAAGACCTGTACTCAGAAAACTATGTAACACTGAAGAAAGAAATTAAAAAGATACAAATAAATGGGAGCATATGCCACATTCGTGGATGGGAAGAATCAATATCATTAAAATGTCCACACTACCTAAAGTAATTTATAGACTCAACGCATTCCTTATTAAAATACCAGTGACATATTACACAGATCTAGAACAAATACTTCAAAAATTTATATGGAACCAAAAAAGACCCTGAATAGCCACAGCAATCTTAAGACAGAAGAACAGAGTAGGAGGAATCACAATACCTGATATCAAACTATACTACAAAGCCACTGTAAGAAAAACAGTCTGGTATTGGCATAAGAACAGATATATAGATCAATGAAACAGAATAGAGGGCCTAGACATAAACCCAGGTCTATATGGTCAACTAATATTTAAGAAAGGGGGAAGGAGCATAAAAATGGATTGTGAAGAGCCTCTTCAACAAATGATGTTGGGAGAACTGGACAGGGACATGCAAAAAAATGAAACTAGACCACCAGCTTACACCACACAATAGAATAAACTCAAAATGGATAAAAGACTTAAATGTAAGCCTTGACACCATAAAAGTCCTAGAGGAAAACATAGGTAGGAAAGTTTCAGATATCCCACATAGCAATATTTTCACCAATATATCTCCTCAGACTAGGGAAATGAAAGAATAAACAAGTGGGACTACATCAAACTAAGGAGTTAGGTTCTGCCCAGCGAAAGAACACAGTAGCAAGATGAAAAGGGAACCAGCCATATGAAAAACTTATTTGCCAGTGATACCTCAAACAAGAGATTGATCTCCAAAATATATAAAGAACTTATACATCTCAACACCAAGAAGACAGACAACCCAATTAAAAAATGGACAAAGGACCTCGAGAAACACTTCTCCAAGGAGGAAATACAGATGGTTCATAGGCATATGAAAGAATGCTCAACATCACTAGCCAACAGAGAGATGCAAATAAAAACCACAATGAGATACCACCTCACACCAGTCAGAATGGCCATCATCAACAAATCAACAAATAAATTGTGCTGGCAAGGATGCAGAGAAAAGGGAACCCAGTGCACTGCTGGTGGGAATGCAGACCAGTGCAGTCACTATAGAAAACAGTATGAAATTTCCTCAAAAGTAAAGATGGAACTGCCTTTTGAACCAGCGATTCCATTGCTAGAATTATACCTGAAGTATCCTGAATCCCCAATTCAAAAGAACTTATGCACCCTTATATTTATAAGAGCACTATTTACAATAGCCAAGTGCTGGAAACAGCCTAAGTGCTCATCTGTAGAGGAGTGAATCAAAAAAGTGTGATACATTTACACAATGAAATACTATTCAGCAGAAAAAATAAGAAACTTCTACCATTTGCGACAACATGGATGGAATTAGAGAGAATTATGCTTAGTAAAATAAGCCAGGCAACAAAAGAAAAATACCATATGATATCACCTAATACAGGAAACTAATGAACAACACAGACAAACTAGCAAAATTGAACCAAAGGCATGTAAACAAGGAACAGACTAACAGTTTCCAAAGGGGCGGGTGGGAGGGATAGAAGAGGGGTAAGTAAGGGAAGGGTTTAGTAAAGGAACTAGTATAAATAACTCATGGACATGTACAATGAGGTGGGAATTAATTGTGGGAGATAGGGTGGGCTGGGAAGGAAGCAATTGGGGAAAAAATGGGACAACTGTAATAGAAAAACAATAAATCAAAAAAATTTTTTAAAAGACTCTGAAGAAAGAAATTGAAGAAGATACAAGTAAACGGCAGCAGATGCTATGTTCATGTATAGGAAGAACTAACATCATTAAATGTTAATACTACCCCAAAGTAATCTATAGAGTCAGGGCAATTCCTATCAAAATACCAATGATGTATTTCACAAAAACAAAACAAATAATCCAAAAATGTATATGGAACTGCAAAAGGCTCAGAGTAGTCACAGCAATCTTGAGAAAGAAAAACAAAGTTGGAGGTATCTGGTACTAGTGTAAAAACAGACATACAGATCAATGAAACAGAATATAGAGAATACAGAGCCTAGACATAAATCCATGCCTATATGGTTAATTAATATTTGATAAATAAGGTAAGAACATATAATGGGGTAAAGACAGTGTCTTCACTAAATGGCATTGGAAATTTGGAGAGATGCATGTAAAAATAAACTAGATCACCTTCATATATATATACACACACACAAACTAAAAATGGATTAAATGTTGAAATGGAAAACTCAAAACCATAAACTCCTAGAAGAAAACATAGGCAGTAAAATATCTGGTATTTCTCTTAGAAATATTTTTTTATGATATATCTTCCTGGGAAGGGAAACAAAAGAAATAAGCAAACAGGACTACATCAAACTAAATAGCTTTTGCGCAGCAAAAGAAGCCACCAACAAAACAAAAAGATAAACTACTGAATGGAAGAAGATATTCACCAATGATAAATGGATTAGGGATTAATATCCAAAATTTATAAAGAACTCATACAACTCAACATCAAGAAAACAAATGATGCAATTAAAAATGACCAGAGAATTAGACTAGACCCTACTTTAAATTAGAGAACATATGAATGGCCAATAGACATATGAAAAGATGCTCAATGTCACTAATCATTAGAGAAATGCAAATTAAAACCACGATAAGATATCAACTCACACCTCTCAGAATGGCTTTCTATCATCAATAAATTAACAAGCAACAAGTGTTGGCAAGGATATGGAGAAAAGGGAACCCTTGTACACTGTTGGTGGAAATGTAGATTAGTGCAGACACTATGGAAAACTATGCGATTTCCTCAAAAAACTAAAAATGAAACTTTCTTTTGACCCAACAATTCCACTCCTCAGATTATACTCAAAGAATCCTGAAATAGAAATTCAAAAGAATTCATGCATGCCCATATTCATAGCAGCACTATTTACAATAGCCAAAATTTGGAAACAGCCTAAGTGCCCACCAGTACATGCGATAAACAAAACCGGTACATCTACACAATGGAATGCTACGCAACAGAATGAAAGAAGGACTCCTACCTTCTGTGACAGCGTGGATGGAACTGGAGACTATTATATTAAGTAAATAAGTTAGACAGTGAAAGACAAATACCTTGTAATCTCACTTACAAGAGGAATCTAATAAGTGAAATAAACTAATGGGCAAAATAAAACCAGAGGCATAGAATCATGGAACAGAATGACAGCTGTATGCGGGAGTGGGGGGCAGTGAGGACTGATTGAAAGAAGGTGAAGAGATTAGGCAAGGAACACATATGAAGGACCCATGGACAACGGTGTGGGGACTGACTATGGAAATGGGGGACAGGCTGGGTGGAGGGGGATGAAGGGGAAAAAGTTGAAACAACTGTAATTGCTTAAAAAATAAAAGTTTGTTTTTTAAAATTATTTATTTATTTGTTTGTTTGTTTATTTATTTTTAGAGAGAGGAGAAAGGAGAAAGAGAGGGAGAGAAACATCACTGTGTGGTTGCCTCTCACTCGCGCCCCCAACTGGGGACCTGACATGCAACCTAGTCATGTGCCCTGACTGGGAATCAAACCAGCGACACTTGGTTTGCAGGCCAACGCTCAATCCAATGAGCCACAGCAGCCAGGGGGTTATAAAATAGTTTTTAAAACGCTGGGCCACATATATACAATGGAATATTACTTGACCATAAAAAAGAATGAAATCTTACTATTTGCAAGAGTATGGATGACCTAGAGGGTAATATGTTCAGTGAAACAAGGTAGTCAGAGAAAAACAAATACCATACGATTTCTCTTATAGGTGGAATATAAAGGACAGAATAAACAAACAAAAATGAAACAAACTCATAGATACAGAGACTGGACTGGTGAATGCCAGAGGGGAGAGTTTGGGAAACTGGGTGAAAGAGGTAAAGGTATTAAGAAGTACAAATGGGTATCTACAGAATACTCACAGAGATATAAAGTCAGTATAAGAAATATAGTCAATAATATTGTGATAATTGTGGATGGTAGCCAGTGGGTACTGGAAAAATCAGGGGTAATGCTTTGAAAAGTATTTGTCTAGTCATGATGCTGTACACCTAAAACAAATGCAAAGCAATACTGGAAAAAAAAAACACAAAAACCTCTAATTAAAAATTAAAAATTAAAAAAAAAAATGGACAAAGGACACCTCCCAGGCTCCAGTGTGTAAAACAGCTACAGGAGAACCACAGTGGGGGTGGTAAGAGCAGTTGAAAGGTTATGGTGGTGTGGACAAATGTGGAAATCACAAAGAAATGCAGTGAACACAGTCAAGAAATATTTAGGAGGTAAATGTCAACAGGATTCAGTGGTTGATGTAGGAATAAAATTCTAGGTTTGTGAATCACACCACTAGATGGATTCCTGAACTCATTTAGAACTGATAATACAATGACTTTTTGCTACCAGTTCTGTAGGTAAAGCTTGAAAGTCACCACTATGTCCTAATAAGAAGTAAAAATCTGAACAGACTGAAAAATCAACTCTTTGGATCAGTAAAAGAGGGAGTAACTCAGTGCAAACTGCTTCCCCCAAGACTGGAGAGACAAGAGAGTACAGGGAGTCAGTGCTTACTGGAACAGAGACTCATGAACACAAACTGCTTGGGGAGTGGGGTGGGGGAGAGTGCCAGGGTGGGAAAACCTAAACTGTAATTGGTGGACTGCTAGAGGATCAGTGCAGAAAACTCAGAGTTAAAACACCCAAGGAGGAAAGCTTTCAAATATTCAAATATTGTAAGATTTACCTCCAGGAGATTGACCAGGTTCCCACAGTGAATAACAGAGAAAAAATATCATCCCATGTCTCTGGCATGGTGGGAAAAAGAAACCATTTTGAAATATACCAGAACACTCTGCTCTCAACAAGGCCTGCCCTCAAGGGAACCAGTTGACCAGAGCCTACCCTGCTGGGATATCATCAGAGCCTAACTGACCAGGGGAAGCAAAATACCCAATTCCTGCCCACTCTAGCCATCTAGTCCCACCTAAGGAGGGAGAAGGAAACTGAGAAACACTTGTTAAGCTCACAGACTAGAGGCACAGGCTCACTACAAAACTGAGACCTGAAGTCCCCTCAGACTTCACCACTACGTTACTAAAGGTCTATTTACTGAAGTTGCTTTTACCCTGTATATTATGTTCCTGTGTCAGGAAAAAATTACAGTGTACCAAAAGGCAAAAAAACAGTTTGAAAAGGCAGAGCAAGCATCAGAATAAGACATAGCATCCATATTGGAATTATAAGACTGGGGATTTAGGACTTTGGGCCAAGATGGAGGCATAGACAGACACGCTGTGTCTCCCTCCACAACTGAAAAGGAATACAACTACTTCAGAACTAGAAACAACCAGAAGTTCCAGAAAATCAAACTGCATGGAAGTCCAGCAAACAAAAATATAAAGAAGAAATACTCATCTAGTCAGGTAGAAGGGGCGAAGCCGGGCAGAGAGGATGTGGTGTGGTGGCAGCAGTAGTGGCAGCAGCGGCAGACCAGCAGAAAGTGCAGTCACACATTTTTAAAAGTCAGGAGGGAAACCTGGGGAGGATTCCCAGCTCCTCAATCGACCTCACATTCCACGGTCCCAGCACTGGGAAAAATCAAGCCTCATTGCTTCTGACTGTGCAGACCAGTGGGGGTTGGGGTGGAGGCAGAAACTGCTGGTCTAAGCAGAGTCAACTTGTATATAGGGCCCCCATAGTCCTAAAACATCCACGGACCCACCCACTCTGGGAACGATGGCCAGGGCAGCAGCTAGAAGGGTGCTAGTCCGGTGCGGAAGTGGGAAAGGTGCCTGGAAAAGGGGCGAATGCTGGGCAGGTGGCATTGTTCCTTCTTGGACCTTTCCCCCACATACAGCACCACAACGTGGTGAAACAGACCACCCTGTACTGATGAGTCCCCAAGGCTCTGCCCCTTACAACATAACAGGAGCGACAGCTCTACCTGGGACACAGAGGCAAACAAACACAGGAGCCTTTCAAAATGAAGAGACAGAGAAGTAGGACCTTAAAGGGGGAACAAATCAAGGTTCCAGTGCAAGAACTAAGTGACGAGGAGATAGCCAACCTAACAAATGCAGAATTCAAAACACTGGTGATAAAGATGCTCACAGGCTTGACAGATATCCTTGAGTATGGTAAACGTGTAAGAGAAAAAGTGAAGGCTATGCTAAGTGAAATGAAAGAAAACCCACACAAAATCAATGGTCAAGGGAAGGGGTTCAAATCAATGATTCGGAACATAAGGAAGAAAAAAACAGTCAAGCAGTGCAGAATGATGAAACAAGAATTGAAAAAAATGAGGAAAACTTCCCAAATGTTGTGAAAGAGATGGACATACCGGTTCTGGAAGCCAGGAGGGTTCCGGGCGAGCTGGACCCAGAGGGGACCACACCAGGACGCATCATGACTGAGATGCCAAAGGTGAAAGATAAAGACAGAGTCCTCAGGGCAGCAAGAGAGAGGCGGAGAGTTGCCTACAGGGGGTGCCTATTGGACTATCAGCTGATTTCTCAGAGGACACTTTGCAGGCAGGAGGGGACTGGCAAGCAGTGTTCAATGTGATGAAAGGCAACCTGCAACCAGGATTACTCTATCCAGCAAAGCTATAATTTGGAATGGAAGGGCAGGTGAAGTGCTTCCTAGACAAAGTAAAACTAAAGGAGCTCATCATCACCAAGCCATTATTATATGAAATGTCAAAGGGACTTACTTAAGAAAAAGAAGACCATACTATGAACACTAAAATGACAGCAAACTCACAACTATCGACAACTGAATCTAAAAAGTAAAACCAAAATCCAACTAAGCAAACCAGAATAGGAACAGAATCATAGGTATAGGGATCATTTGGAGGGTTATACGCTGGGAGGGGGGAGGGGGAGAAATGGGGAAATGGTGCAGGGACTAAGAAGCATAATCGGTTGGTACAAAACAGACAGGGTTAAGTTAAGAATAATATAGGAAAGTTCATGACCCATGGACATGAACTAAGTGGGGTGGATTGCTGGCGGGAAGGGGGGTACTGGGCAGAGGGTAGCAAAGGGGAAAAAATGGGAACTACTGTAACAACATAATCAATAAAATATACTTTAAAAAGAAAAAAGGCTGGGGATTTAAAACAACTATGCTCAATATCTTATTTATAAATTATCTTTCAATTATAGTTGACATACAATATTATATTAAGTTCAGGTGTACAACATAGAGATTAGACATTTATATTCATAACTTAAGAGTGATCTCCCTAATAAGTCTAGAAACCATCTGACACAATATATATTTATTATGATATTACTGACTATATTCACTATGCTGTTCTTTTCGTCCCCATGACTATTCTTATAACTGATGATTTGTACTTCTTAATACCTCATCTTTTTCTAATTATGTTATTATAATAATGTATAATGGCTCTGATGTATAAAGTAGACAGTATGTAAGAATAGAAGGACAATGTAAGCACACAGATGGAAGTCCTAAGGAAAAAACAAAAAACAAAAAGAAATGCTACGAATAAAAACCACCGTAACAGAAATAAAGAGTGCCTTTGATGGGCTTATTGGTAGTCTGGATGCAGCTGAAAAAATAATCTTTGAGCTAAAAACTCATACCAGTGCTATTTGCTAAGATAGGGAGCATGTGAAAAGGACCAGATTAGGTCTTGGATATGTACACTGTCAAAAGAAAAACTTTTGAAGATGAATTGTTTTTCTCCACGGTGAGAAGGAACTATAATGGTTTTACCCTGCTACAGATAAATGTGTAGAAACTGTGGGAAAACAAAAAACTTGGCTAATGGGGAAAGAGTTTCAATAGAAACCACGGGTTTCCACACAATTTTATTAAGACTACAAAATAAAATACATAAAGAAGCTATGCAGTTAAACATGGGAGAGGCACTAAGATGAAAATAACTTCCCAAGTATTCATCATTGGTCAATTTTTAAAAATGTTTTTCTCTGATGCCAAGTAAGGCAGAGAAATTAGACTAACAGGTGATGGCTGGTGTTCAGTTCAGGTTTTATGCAACATTAGCGCTGCTCCAGGCATAGTTGATAAGGTTCTTACTTTGTGGGACTGTACTAAGTCATTCCAATGTCTCTGGAGTCCATTTCATTCCTGAAATATCGTGATGTTGAATTCACTCAAGACTGGACTCAAAACACAGGCCATCATGTCTCTGATGGCTTGGTATGTTTTTGATCTAGCAAGTCACATATTCTTAAGGCCACTAGCCTAAGTTGTCATGGAATTGGAGTACTGGTCACACCCAGCTGGAAATTTCCTAATAAACCTGGGAATTCAAAAGGTGATAAAGGAGCCCAAGGGGAAGAGAGATCAGGGACAGAGCAGAAGAACAGGGCACAGTCCAAGACTCTGTCCTTGCACCCCAGTTGTCCAGTAAAAACTGGCATTATGTTTGGCAGTAGAAACATACAGAAATGTAAGGTAATATTGGAGGGCTAATTCCAAACTAAATTTTGTCCCCTCTGTTTCCTCTCAACCCTCTTCCTCCCAATTCTTTTTCTTATCAAGGTTGACCGCCTGGATGAGACTGACCCTAGGATTTAGCACAAGATAAAATCACTAACATCTGGCTCCATTCCCAGCCCCTTTTCCAGCTCTTTCCACTGGGTCAAATGATTGAACTGTCACTCATGCTTTTCCTCAGCTCAGAAGCAAAGATACCTAATTGTTCAGAAGCTTCTGCCCCTTTCCTCCTTCCATAGGAAGGGTGCAGTGATTCATTTTCTGCTTTTACCTGCCAGTGTTGTGGGGAAAAATTACGGTTTAATATGAAATCAATGCTTCAGCCCTTGTGCATTAAAATGGATGTCACAAGTGAATTAATCACCACTAAAGTTTCCACCATAGAAAATTAACCCACATTCCCTCCAAAGAGAGAATGACTTATGTGAGCACCTGTTTTGTCTCCTTAGTAACTGGTCTTAAGACTTCCCTCTTGAATTTGCATGCAGCCAAGCACAGCAAATTGACTGCGGGAAGGGAAGGAGTTTGCAGTATAGAGTTGACTCCAGATAGAATGATCCCTGTAACACTGTTTGCCAGTCATCTTGTACTTTATGTACTTACTTTGAGTCTCTGTTATAGCCCCAGCATTGATTCAACTGAAGACTCAGTGTGGACATAAGTCTGGAAAATTACTAATGGCCTCAGGGAAAGTTTGGTGACACATAATGAAAACGGCACTCCTATAATCTCTGTGTTGGAAAGATGAATTCATCTCTGTATTAGAAACTTGCTTTTCTTGCCTTTAACTTTTACTGCAATTAAAGGTAAGCACAGAGCTCTATGAAGAAGTAAATGTGTGGACAGTAAGGAGAGGTTAAATTAAACCACTTTTCCAGCTTGACCACAAGAAATAATATATTCTAAGAATTGGTTTTATGTAGCTCTATGTAGTTTTAGTTATCTCTTTCACAAAGGCCTCTCTCACTGGCACTGTGGTAAAATAAAAAGAGTATTTGGCTCAAGAGTTGAACACTCAAGTCCCAGTATGTTCTTAGTTACTAGTGAGCTGGTGTTTATAAAATTATTCAGCTTCTCTGGGTTTCCTCTTTGGAAACTGAGGTTCAACTAGATGATGCCATCATCCCTTCCAGTTCTGAAATTTGGTCTCCATTATCCGGGATTTTATTGAGTTTTACAGTTAGAACTACATAGCTTACCACTTAAAATTATTGAGCTAGAGGTCATCGAAAATGGAAGATGAGCTATTCTATCCTTTTTTATTGTGCAAATCCTGTCTAGTGAAGTTAACTGTCCAAGATCACATAAAATTCAAGTTTTTCATAGTTTTATTTTTTCCTCTATTTTATCGTAATTCAACATGCATATTATTGTAGTCAAATAGCTCTGCAAGATTTGTTATGAAAAATAATGGTTCTCATTTGCTCTCCTTTTCCTACCCCTCAAAGACAGCTACTTCAAAAAAATGTCTTTAACTGATTCTTTTGGTTACTTATCTCAATATCTCTAAATATTATATTATTTCAGTTTTAGGTAGCACCTCAACCACAAGACACAAATTTCTCATCCCCCTCTTCTCCCTGCATAGTTATAATTTTGTTTAAATTGGTAGCCAGTATTAATTTGATGACTTAAATGTAATTCACAGTTGAACTGTGTAGCATATTATGATTAGTTTTTCTTTTTGTCTTTTCTTGAAGTTAATAATTATCATGCTTTTCTTTTGCTTAATTTTCTAAGAATAATCACAAATTCAACCCATACCTCATATAGTTGCATCTATCTTATTGTCAGGGCAGCCTTGCTCTGAGAAATCACCTGGAGACCACCGTAGGAGCAGGCAACACGTGTATTGAGGAAAAATGGGAAGAGGGTTTGGGGTCCCAGTTGTAATTTCTGAAGCTTTTTATGGATATCTGAAGTTGACTGGGTGATAAAATGTTTCCCTATTAATACTTGCCCCTCTGGAGAGGATGGATCTATATTAGTGTATTCCTGAAAGGCCGCTACCAGTCTATTGTAGAAGAGGGCAGGGTTCTCTTCCTTTCCTTGCATTATTTCCTTCACTTTATCATAACTTGCTGGCTTTTTGGTATAGACCCTCATTCCAGCCAATAAGCACTGTATCATGGTTGTTACAGAAACAGGGGAGTCCAAAAATCCCCAGAGTTTGCTGCTGGGGGATGGGGAGAAGGAAGCAGCTTTCAGAATGCCTCCACATGCCTGAGGCTGGTGGCCAATGTCTTTCTTATGCAAAATGGCTTTAATGCATCCAAAGCCTCAGGTAGATGGGAGGAGCCTTGAACCAGGGGATGGTATGGAAAGCACACAGAGTCTACATAAGGTTCTGTGAATGGTCAGAACTGTTTGCAACGCCCACTGCGTCAGAGGACGCAGTCAGGGATATATAAGCAGCTGTGGACATTTTAGCTCTCTTGCTCTGGCGCTCTCGCTCTCGCTCGCACGCTCACTCTTGGGGTCTCACTCTCTCGCTCTCGTGTGCTCCCTCCACATGGCTTGGTGAAGGGGCCTTCTCCATGTGGCTTGGAGAAGGAGTCTCCAGGCTGCTTTAAGAGGCTCTCGCCATGCGGTTTTGAGAAGGAGAAGAGATCCACGTGGTTTGCAGGAAGAAGGCAGTTTACAAGGACGCTGAGAATCCAGGCGGTCCTGCATTGAGAGCTGGAGGGCACCACAGCACAGAAAGGACCTCCCCAATCAGGATTGATTGATTGGCAGCTTCTGGTAAAACTGAACTGTGTTTGGAAAGTAGGGAAACGGTTTCTGTGACTTTCCTAAAACTAGCCTGGTTTGGAAGGGGGGGAGGCAAGGATATGTGTTTGTGGGTGTTTTAAAGAGCATAAGACTTAACAGAAATCTGCAAATAACAAAATCTATATAACTGTTAAATGAACAATTCTTTTTCTTTTCACTAAACTCTGGTATTGAGAGTTATACTTTTGGCGGCGGGCAATCGGTCCCCTAACTAAAGAGCCCGTGGGTTTGTTTTCAACTGGAGCAGCCCAGGGGTTCTGTAACAATTTGGCGACCCAGATGGGACGTTAATAATTGCCTGTGGCAAGTCGACCCCCTTGGGAGACACCTTCTGAGGGCGCCGACCGCCTAAGCATGCCAGTGTGGTGAAAAGAAAATAGAACTGAGAAGGGATTAGAGAAGTAAGATTGTTTGCTAAAACTTATTTCTGTGTATTTCTAAAATAATGGCATCGTGGATACTAGATTTGTTTGTCCAATTAGGAGAATTCCTGGACGTAAAAGAATTATGGATGCCGGAGTGGTATATATGTTTTCTAGTCCTTGGGATTGTTTTGGTTATAGCCATTAGCATGTATGTCTGGGTGAGTAAAAGCAGTTCTGGGCAAGTCCCTGATGGCAGCTCACTGGAGAGAATTTTGGAAAATTGGGATATGTACTGTCGTTACCCTATGACTAAGAAAATATTAACTTATTACTGTAACACTGTTTGACCTGAGTATGTTCTGGGTGGTAAGAAAAGGTGGCCTGTGAATGGTTCTCTGAATTACCGTGTGATTAATCAGTTAAAGGGGTACTGTCTGCAATCGGGAAATTGGGAAGATGTTTATTATCTAAATGCATTTGTAGAGTTGCATAATAAGACCTTAGCAGAAATGGAGGCCCAAATAATGGTGCAGAGGAAAAAAGAGGTCTCAAAGCCTTTTCCTGAGAGTCAAACGCCGGAAGAAAGGGAGAATGAGGAAGTAGCCCTCTTTAATTCTCTAAATCCAGGAGACAAAGGTCCTAATTTGGCACCAAGCCAGGCACAGGTGGGGGCGGTTCAGGAGGCCATAGCTTCCGCAGCAGTGGCTCCACCTCCTCTGCAGGAGGCCCAGGCTTCCGAGGTGGCGGATCCTGTGGCGCAGCACCCTCTGCAGGCGGCCGAAGCTCCTGCAACACCAGTGGTGATGGCACAGCGCCCTCTGCAGGTGGAGGCTGCTTCCACCATACCACCTCCAGAGATGGAAGTGGCTTCCGCGGTGCCCGCCCTTTTGCAAACTCAAGGGACTTCTCTTGCACCACCCTTTTTGGAGCCAGCCTCTGAAGTGACTGCAAAGTCAATGACTCCACCCTTACAGGAGGAGGAGTGGGTCTCCCCCGCCAGAACCCGCCAAGGAACTCAGTATAGTCAGGAGGCCTCCCAATTCAGAGCAAGCCAATTCCCTCTACGGCAGTACCCAATAGGTGGAATAAATCAGCAAGGCCAACCCTCTGGCTACTATTGGGCCCATACTCCGTTTTCCACTTCAGATTTGCTAAATTGGAAAAATTCTAACCCCTCACATAGGGAAGATCCTCAGAAAATGGCAGAGCTTGTTGCCTCCATTTTTGCCACTCATAACCCAAACTGGGCAGATGTACCGGCTCTCCTAAATATTCTTCTAACTGGGGATGAGAGGCGACTGGTTACAAGTAAGGCTAATGATGAGGCTCAGCGTCTCCATGGAGAGGATCCCCATGGGACCCCTGACCCAACTGTGGCAATTCCTTGGACAGAGCCTAACTGGGTCCCAAATGGTGGAGGCCTAGTTCCTTTGAAACACTACAGGAAGTGTATATTGGAAGGACTTAGAAAAGGGGTACCCAAGCCAAAAAGCCTGAATATGGTACAAACTGTTCAGCAAAAACCAGATGAGGATCCTTCTGAGTTCTTAGAGAGGATCTATCAAGCTTATAGAAAGTACACTGATGTTGATTCACAGGCACAAGAGAACTTAAGAATGGTGAACATGACATTTATTGGGCAGAGTGCCCCAGATATTAGATGGAAACTCCAGCGTATAGATGGAGTATTAGGAATGAGCCCCTCTCAGTTAGTGGACATCGCATTTAAAGTTTACCGTGCAAGGGGAGTAGAAAAGAGAAGACAGGACCTGATGTTCTTTAAAACAGGCTGGAGAGGCCAAAGGAAGAAACAGGACCCTAAAGAGAAGAGGAAAGAGCCATTGGGCAAGGACCAGTGTGCCTATTGCAGAAAGAAGGGCCATTGGAAAAATGAGTGTCCAAATCGTAAGAAGGGAAGTAGAAATGAAAACCCTTGCACCCATTCGGACCTGGGGACAGGGTCTTACTGAAGAACTGAAAGACGCAAGGTCCCGAACAGCAGGTGGCTGAACAATGGACTGGCCCCTATGATGTTTTGCTAACAACACATGCTTCGCTGAAGCTGGTAGGAATCAAGTTCTGGATACACCACACACGGGTAAAATGAGCACCGCCTGAGGAGGACACAGACCCTGCTGCTGTGACTGACACCGAAAGGGAAAGTTGGACCTGCACTCCGGAAGAAGATTTGAAATTACTCTTTCGGGAAAAAAAGGACAGTGAACTGAAACACAGATTAAAAGTGTTTCTTTTGCTTTAGGCATGTGCTTGCAAATCTAGGGAATTTTAGCTGCCAAATACTGAGTTTGGGTAGA
This sequence comes from Furipterus horrens, assembly GCF_987537825.1. NCBI lineage: Eukaryota > Metazoa > Chordata > Mammalia > Chiroptera > Furipteridae > Furipterus > Furipterus horrens. The sequence continues at coordinate 50,105,338 of NW_028327182.1, forward strand.
GTCCATTACAGTGTGGAAAAGAATTGGAAATGGGTTATGGTTAAATCTGAATGGGTAAATATATAGAAAGGTTGTGAAAGTTTTTAAACCTGGGAAAAGGGAAACCTCAACTACTTGTGGTCTAATTGTATGGTTACTGTACCTCTGTATTGGCATTTAGCCATTGGGGACCTATGAAAGGTCATTTGGAATTCCCTGTGTTGGTATTTAGCCTTGGGACCTATGAAAGGTCATTTGGAATTCCCTGTATTGGTTTGGCATTAGCCATTGGAGACCTATGTAAGGTCTAGAATTCTCTGAGGCCTAGGAAGGGTCTGGAGTTCTCTGTATTGGTACTGGCCATATAATCTGAAAGGAAAATTGAGGTTTCCCAGAGAAAGTTAAAAAAAACTTCACATGTAGGAAAGTGAACAAAAGAAAGTATAAGGCATGGAAATGCAATTTTGGGAATATTAGAAGGACAAGGATTTTCCTTCACACTGTGTATTTTTCTCCTTACCTGATCCCTCCAGAATTTGGCAATTTAAAGGAGAAAGAAATGACATTAGGTTTCTTTGCATAAAACTAAAAAGACCAGTTGTTAATGAAGGTATTGTTAACCAAGACTTTTTTGACTGCAGTGACATGCCTGAAGGAGGCATGCTTAGGCTCTGGTTGTTACCAGAAAGCCCTAAGGAACTCGACTTGACTTTTGAAGCTAAGGAAAGCCCAGAAGGAAAAAGTCCTGACACCTTGGTTGGTTGTGCGGTTCATGGCAGTCTTTCCAGGGAAGGAATGAAGGTTGCTTTCCTGAAAGATGGCTAGAAAGAACCTTAAGGCACAATGGAAAACCCAAAGGACTTGGGAAAGCATGTGTTTACAGGCAAGGCTGAATGGCAGGTGTGTGGCTCAGCTTCTGTGCCCTGATGGGCAGACTAAAGTCAACATAAAGGTTCCTTGCGTAAGTTCCAGTAAAGTAGATTTAAAGATCATATGTGGTCAATCACTGCTCTTGTTGTGTTTATGCAAATGAACAGGCTAAATTAAAACTGGACTTAATGCAGTCCCTTTACTGACAAAGAGGGTGATCTTAGGGAGAAAAATCAAGACTCAAGGAAAATCATAATGCTCAGTGACAGGCCATAAACTAGTGCAGCTAACTGTCCCTAAAGTTTATTTTCATTTAAAGGTTGTTTTCATTTAAAAGTTGGACTAGGTCTGTGACATTATAAAGAATGCTTTATTTACAGGCAAGAAGAATGTCAAATGCCTTGCAAGTGGAGGTCTTCCCAATAAGACAGTCTCTCAGATTTGGAAACTGGTTTGTGAATTGTGTCGTGCGAATTTAACATGTGTATTTTTTTTCTGTTTACATAGTGCATAAGCCTATGATCTCTACCTGAGTGATTATCTGTACATATAGGCCTCACTTAAGAAGCCCATCTGCATTGCCACCTCCTGAGACTCAACGGTTTGGCTGAACTAAGTGGTTGAGTTGGTGAAGTATGGGGTGGTCTGCAGGCTTCACTTTAAAACTGGTTTCTTTTCTGTCCTAATGGCTTGGACAGAAAGGGCCCAGAGGTCTGAGAGGGGGGAAATCCAAAATTTATACCCCTCAGCCCAAGCTAAGTATAGTGGGCAAAAGGGCTTTGGATAGGTGTGACATGCCCTGCACACCTTCCTCCAAACTAGCCTGGTTTGGAAGGGGGAGAGGCAAGGATATGTGTTTGTGGGTGTTTTAAAGAGCATAAGACTTAACAACAGAAATCCGCAAATAACAAAATCTATATAACTGTTAAATGAACAATTCTTTTTCTTTTCACTAAACTCTGGTATTGAGAGTTATAATTTTGGCGGCGGGCAATCGGGCCCCTAACTAAAGAGCCCGTGGGTTTGTTTTCAACTGGAGCAGCCCAGGGGTTCTGTAACATGGTGGATTTACTACTGCTTCCTCCTGGTGTATTATAGTCCCAGTTGGGCTCATGATCTGGGGTAGCCTCAGCTGCTGGCCTTGTATTACCAGGGTCTTTAGTATACAATTGACCTGCATGTTTGTGGGCCCCTTCCCAAATTAATTGCTTTTCTTCTGGAGAGCAACATATAGTCAGAACTGTATAAAGATCCCTCCATGCCCTATCAAAGGCAAGGTTTAAATATGGAAGTTATTAATGAAGCATGAGGGATTCTCAGAGAAGCTTCCTAGCCTCTCCTTGCACTGCTGCAAGTCAGCTTGAGAAAGGCATGTGTACCCGTGTAGGGTCTTCTGCACCCACAGAAAGGATAGGGGGCCCAAAGGGGCAGGGAGTATGTGTCTCCCCTCTTAGTATGCCCCACTGTACTGGGTTTCTGCATCCTTCTGGGAGCTAAAGGTCTTAGCTGGGAGTTGAGGGGTTAAATAGCGGCTGCCACAGAGATGCCAGGCTCAGGCTGAAAATTGCCAGTTTTTTAAAAGTGACATTTTTCCTCTGTGTTGGAGAGGTGGGCACCCTGCTGTTTTCTGCCTGGGTTTGAAAGCAGGTTAATTACCTTATTGTACTCAGGACCTAGTAGCTCCTAGGTCTAAAAGTAGTTACAGTGTTTCAAAGACTTACATGCTTACTTTTCCTACTTATTTCTTTTCCACTTCCAATGTCCTTCCTTTCCTTCCCATGCCATACATGGATGTGGCATATGTCTCTTTTCTTTATTCCTTAATTTCTTTCTTTATCCTTCCTTCCTTTCACTTTCTTCAACTTATAGAGACCCTCTACAACTTACACAAACCCTTTTCAACATGCTTAGATGTTTTGCAACACATGAAATCCTGCAACATAACATTCTGAAATAATCATTAGAATTATAAATGAATGTATATTAGAATTTTGTAGACTTTTGGAGATTCTTGTAGAATTTCCTTATTTGAGAAAGCTTTCCAAGTATTTTAAAATATACTAAGCCTGATTAGTCTAAAGGTTTTTCTTTTTTGTAAGAAAAAAATAAATCCTTGAGATATTTCAAGAGTCATTTAAAATAACTCAAAGACAAAAGGAAAGAGTTTTTTAAACTTTACATCCTGGATATATTGTCAAATGTTTGCTCTAAGGAATATATATCGTGAAATGATATTTGACTATTTATTTAAAGTGATTATAAAAGGTATATAACATTAATATAGGCTGAAAAAACTTCAGTTTTTAACATGAGAGACATAAATTTTTGAACATTAGCTAAGTGTTTGAGTAATATACTACAACACATAATTATTTTACTAAACAGAACCTTGGCTATTAGGCAGATATAGGAAAAACTTTTTACAACCTTTCTAAAGTCAAGGCTTGGGTCAGGCAGGCAAGAAATAGTGTGACCTCCTGCTAGAGGATTAGATGGCTGCTTGGCTGGAAAACAAACACAGCAACTACTTTGTAAAGCAGATTGAAACGGAAGTGGTAGAGATATAAATGGAGCAGTGAGAGGAAAGAAAAAAAGACTTACTAGTGAGGCATTTTGAATGAGAAGGCCTTCTTAGATCAGGACCTGGGAAAGCCAGGAATTTTCATTGCAGACTAAAATCTTGCTCTCTCCTCTTGAGAATTAAACCTAAGTAGGGAATTGTGCCACAGGGAAGGGTCTGTGATTGCTTTACTGTGTGCCTAGCGTTGTGTGGACTTTTTCTTTCAGCTGGTAGAAAAGCCTAGTGTTCTGTCCTCATCCACATCCCAGCTTATGCTTTCATGGGAGTCTTTCTTGTGGTGAACACCCTAGTGGCTTTTAAATGCACAGTGTGGCAGTTTCTCCAGGGGAGAGACCAAGATATTCCCCAGACAGTGTTGACATTGCCCCTCCTTGCTGCTCTGGCAAGAGTATTCAGATGCAAATTGAGTTTCTAAAGTCACCTGGGGGTGGAAAAAAATGCTGTAAGCTTACAATAGACTAATAATGTAAACTGACTTTCTTTTGGCCAGATTTAGAGGCAGAAAAAGGCTGGGGAGTCCATGTAGTGGGTCAAACAAAGTGTGCTGTTTTATGAGTAGGGTTCGCAAAGGCCATTACTTCTTTGGTCATCCCTAACTCTCTTATGTGTCTCAGTTTCTCCCCTGACTATCTAAAACAACCATGAGGGCTCAGAGTGCTGGGTGACCAGCCCTTATATTGCACATCCTTGGATGAGCCGAAGTTACATTACGATGATGGGAGTTTCCTATGAGGCCCCTGCATATCTTAGGGATTGACCCCAGACACCTCCTCAAGGCCCCCACTCATGTAGGTGTAACAGAATCCCTGGGCTGCTCCAATTGAAAATAAACCCACGGGCTCTTTAGTTAGGGGCCCGATTGCCCGCCGCCAGAATTATAACTCTCAATACCAGAGTTTAGTGAAAAGAAAAAGAATAGTTTATTTAAGTTATATAGGTTTAGTTATTTGCGGATTTCTGCTGTTAAGTCTTATGTTCTTTAAGACACCCATAAACACATATCCTTGCCTCCCCCCTACCGAACCAGGCTAGCTTTAGAAAAGTTAGAGAAACAGTTTCCCTGTGTTAGAAATAAGGACATAGTGACTCCCAAACCAGTAAAAAGTCATTAGTAACAAAGGGCAAATGTAATTAGAGGATCTCTGAGAAGGGAGTTGACAGCACTGGCATATCTACAAACCACAGAAGGGGCATTTAGATAACCGTGTTAGATTGTAACTCCGGAGTAACCAGTAATGGAGAAACGGGGAAGAAGGAGAGGAGAGGGGGAGCTAATTGCTCTCACTTTAGGGCAAGGAAGATAATCACTTTAGGGTAGCAATTTTAGGGTGGAGAAGATAATCACTTTAGGGTGGCAATTTCAGGGTGGGGAAGCTAAGACTATAAAACCAGTTTCCTTTGTCTACTTGGCATGCACGTTCTCCTGGCTGTGAGGGTGCGCCCGGCTCTGCAGACTAGTGAATAAAGGCCTTGCTTTACTGCTCAAGTCCTGTGTCCCGGTTTTTATTGTGAGCGTTTCTCACAATTCGGGGGCTCGTCCGGGATCCTCCGCCTGTGTGTGGGAAGGGGCTCTGAGCCAAGACAGGGAGAAGCGTCCTACCCGCTTTTGGGTGGCCCGGTTGACCCAGGGCCCACCCGCCTCAGTGTCCGGAAATGACCCGAGACTTCTTGTTGGGACAGCAGTGGATCGACGCAGTGGGGAAACAAAAGCAAACACCGCGGCAACCAGGCAACCTCGTGCACGGACCAAGGCAGGAAAATTGGATTTAAGTGCTGCCTTGGTGGTTGGGTATCATCCTCGGGAAACTGATTGTGTGTGTGGCTGGGATGAGTGTGGAGTGCCTCTCTGCTGGGTCCATTGTCCTGTGAGGGAAGTGACCAGAGACAAACGAAGCATCTCGGTCTGTGTGCAAGTAAGTGAGTGTGGAGTGCCCCTCCGCTGGGTCCGTTCGGTTGAGAACACAACCGGATTCAACCATGGGAATCAGCTGAGGATGGGAAATAGAAATCCTAGGCCTAGGGGTGGGGCCAAGAAAGGCCCCACAAACATTCCACCCAACAGTCCATTAGGGAGAATGTTAGAGCACTGGGGAAAGGATCCCCGGACCAAAAGTAAGGAAAACCAGACAATGGTAAAATACTGTTGTTTCCTTTGGCCAAAGGAACCCATTTAGGGGAAATCTGTTTTCTAGCCCCTATTTGGGTCTGATGAAGGTTGGGTTTGTTAAGCCCTGGTCTTATATGTGTGTTCAGCTGTTACAGAACCCCTGGGCTACTCCAGTTGAAAACAAACCCACGGGCTCTTTAGTTAGGGGCCCGATTGCCCGCCGCCAAAATTATAACTCTCAATACCAGAGTTTGGTGAAAAGAAAAAGAATTCTTTATTTAACAGTTATATAGATTTAGTTATTTGCGGATTTCTGTTATTAAGTCTTATGCTCTTTAAAACACCCACAAACACATATCCTTGCCTCCCCCCCTTCCAAACCAGGCTAGTTTTAGGAAAGTCACAGAAACTGTTTCCCTACTTTCCAAACACAGTTCAGCTTTACCAGCAGCTGCCAATCATTCAATCTGATTGGGGAGGTCCTTTCTGTGCTGTGGTGCCCTCCAGCTCTCAATGCAGAACCACCTGGATTCTCAGCCTCCTTGCAAACTGCCTTCTTCCTGCAAACCGCACGGATCTCCTTTCCTTCTCAAAACCGCATGGCGAGAGCGTCTTAAAGCAGCCTGGAGACCCCTTCTCCAAGCCACATGGAGAAGGCCCCTTCACCAAGCCACGTGGAGGGAGCACACGAGAAAGCGAGAGAGCGAGAGCGAGCGCGCGAGGGTGCCAGAGAGAGTCAGAGCGCCAGAGCCAGAGCGCAAGTGAGAGCCCGAGTCAGAGAGCGAGAGTCTCAGAGTGAGAGCATGAGCGAGAGCCAGAGAGAGTCCGAGTCAGAGCGCCAGAGCGAGAGCCAGAGTGCCAGTGAGAGCCAGAGCCCAAACGAGAGCTTGAGAGACCCCTCAGCTAAAATGTCTGCAGCTGCTTATATATCCCTGACTGCGTCATCTGACGCAGTGGGCGTTGCAAACAGTTCTGACCATTCACAGAACCTTACGTAGGCTCTGTGTGCTTTCCATACCGTCCCCTGGTTCAAGACTCCTCCCATCTGCCTGAGGCTTTGGATGCATTAAAGCCATTTGCATAAGAAAGACAGTAGCCACCAGCCTCAGGCATGTGGAGGCATTCCAAAAGCTGCTTCCTTCTCCCCATCCCCCAGCTGCAAGCTCTGGGGATCTTTGGACTCCCTTGTTTCTGTAACACAGCTTTTCTGGATTGTTTGTTTGTTTGTTTTTGGAGAGAGAAGAGAGGGGCATCGCTGTGTGGTTGCCTCTCGCTCATGCCCCCAGTTGGGGACCTGGTCTGTGGCCTGGTCATGTGCCCTGACTGGGAGTTGAGCCAGCAGCACTTGGTTCGCCGGCTGGTGCTTGGTCCACTGGATCACAACAGCCAGGGCCAGGCATCAGCCTTTAAGGAAGAGAGGGAATATGCTCTCTGCTGATCACCACCTACCAGCAGATCCGCAGGTCTCTTCCCTGTAAAAAAGAAAAAGATAAGGCCTGGGACCCTCTGTCCTGTCTCCCACTGCCTTATAACCCTGGCCAGGCTTCGGCCAACTGGGCAGAGGCACCGTGGATGGACAGTACAGACGGAAGAGGCCAGGAACACCTAGGAGATGCCCCACCAGTTTCCTCCCCCATGACACCTACGTCGCTGGTGGCAACTTATCTAAATTAAGAAAGGAATTGAAACAATGTAAGCAAGACCTAAAGAACTTCCCCATTCCCTCAGAGCAGCCGGTTTCCCCTTAGGGAGGTCTCCATGGGCCCAGGACATATTGGATGTGTGAAATGCTCCTTCAACAAGCACTGAAGTTAGAAACTTCAAGCGCAATATGAAGCACTTGGTAGAGGTCCCCCTTGGACTGACAGAACAATTAAATCAGTTCCTTGGACCCAGCATATACATGTGGATGGAATTAATGTCTATACTAGACATCTTCAGTAGGAAAGAGAAGGGAGTGATCAGACGGGCTGCTATGAGGATATGGGAAAGGGAACATCCCCCCAGTCAGGGAATTGTCCCGGCCTAACAAAAGTTTCCCAGTATAGACCCTGAATGGAATAACAGGCCATAGGATAGGGCTCAAATAAAAGACCTTAGGAGCCTCGTCATCAGGGGAATCAAGGAGTCCGTTCCCCAAGCACAGAATGTCTCCAAGGCATTCGAAATATAGCTCCATCAAATTCCTACAGAAGCTCGGAAACAAAATAAGGAAGTATTCTGGTCTAAATCCAGAGAATGCTATAGGACAGGGACTCTTAAAAGTCACCATTGTAACAGAAACTGGCCAAATATTTGTAAGAAATTGCAAAAAGTAAATGAATGGGCCAATTAAAGCAACTGAAAAACTCCTCAGGAAAGCTCAGAAAGTGTATGTTAGAAGAGAGGAGGAGAAGCAGGAACTTCAAAAAGCTGCAGAATATCTCTGCAAATCTAGGAACTTTTAGCTGCCAGATACTGAGTTTGAGTATAGTCCTTCCCCATGTGGAAAAGAACAAGGATTGGAAGCATATTATGGTTAAATCTAAAGCAGTAAAGGGTATTTAGAAAGTTTGTGAATGTTGCAGAAGGTCTGAGGAAAATTGTAATTATAAAAAAAAGAAAGTTATGGAAGCTTTAAACTTGGGAAAAGGAAACCTCAGCTGCTTGTGTTCTGTTTATGCTCTGAAAGGAAAAATTGAGGTTCCCCAGGGAAATTTTAAAACTTCACATAAAAGAAAGGGAACCAGGAAAGGTGTAAGGCATGTAAATAAAAAGTTTTGTTAGAAATTTATAAAGGTTTTGAGAAGAAATTATATGGTTTTAGTAATAGAAGGTATAATGCATGGAAATGCCATTTTGAAGGACAAGGATTTTCCTTCACGCCTTTATATTTTTCTCCCTACGGGAACCCTCCAGTGTTTGGAATTGTAAAGAAGTAAGAAGTGACATAAGGTTCCTTTGCATAAAACTAATAAGACCAGTTGCTAATGGTGGTTAGTCAGCCGAGGCTTTGACTGGAATATCATACCTGAAGGAGGCATGCCTAGGCTAAGGCAAGCCCATGAGGAAAAGGCCTAGCATCTTGGTTGGTTGTGCGGTCCATGGCAATCTTTCTAGGGAAGAAACGAATGTTGCTTCCCTGATAAATGGCTAGGAGGAAACTTAAGGCATAATGGAAAGCTTGAAGAACTTGTAAAAAACATGATTTTTTAGAGGCAAGGCCAGATGGCAGGTGTGTGGCTCAGCTTATGTGCCCAGAGAGCAGACTAAAGGTAATTCTGAAGGTTCCTTGTGTGAATTCCAGCAAAGCAGACTTAAAAGATTCATGCTATCAATTGCCGCTCTTGTTGTGTTTATGCAAATGAACAGGCTAAATTAAAACTGGACTTAATGCAGTCCCTTTAATAACAAGGAGGGTAATCTTAGGGAGAAAAATCGTGATTTGAGGAAAATCACAATGCTCAGTGGTAGACTATAAACTAGTGCAGCTAGCTGTGTCTATCAAGTTTATTTTAATTCAAAGTTTGTTTTCATTTGAAAGTTAAACCAGGTCTGTGACGTCAACAATGCTTAATTTACAGGCAAAAAGAATGTCAAATGCCTTGCAACTGAATGTCTTCCCAATAAGACAGTCTTGCAAATTTAGAAATTGGTTTGTGAATTGTGTTCTGTGAATTAACATGTGTGTGTTCTTTCTGTTTTCATAGGGTATAAGCCTATAACCTCATTACCTGGGTAATTGTCTGTACATAGAAGCTGCACTTAAGAAGCCCATCTGCTTTGCTGCCCCCTGAGACTCAACAGTTTGGCTGAACTAAGTGGTTGGGTTGGCGAAGTATGGGTTGGTCAGTGGGCTTCACTTTAAAACTGGTCTCTCTTTTGCCTAAAATAACTTTAAGCAAAGAAGCTCCTCCCCCAAACTGCCAGCCTCTCCAGTGCAACCCTCTTCTGACACTGAACCAGCCACAGACCTTACGTCAGGAACCCTATGTGGCTGCCAAAGTTTATGGCCTAGGAGCTGATGTATCTGGCATAGATCCAGTAGGGTGGCTAGGTCTTCACTTAGTGACAACTCCTTCTTCCATAGAAAATCTAACTTCTCTCAGCTAGACCTCAGAAACACCTCAGAAAAGACCCCAGAATAATCCAGCCAAGGTAAAAGTTTTTAAGGTATTAAATCTCAGACAAACCTTAAAGATAGAGACTGGGTACGGAGATGCAAATGCTTGGGTAGAATGGGTCAAATTTATCGTTAAATCCCTGAATAAAAGCAACTGTTACGTTTGTACCACAGGAAAACCCCAGGCACAGGTTGTACCATTTCCACTAGGCTGGGCCTCTGACCTCTTGGGAATGGCCTGTATGCTCGCTCTCTACCAGCATGAGAATGCATGGGGAAATGAGACTTGCAGAAGCTTGTCTCTCCTCTTTCCCTCTATAAGGAGTAATGGGACTCAATCCCTCCCTTCATACTCAGTGGGGCCCATGAATTACTGTTCTTGCCTCTCTAGGTGGGAAGCGAATTCGGGTACCCCTGCGGAAGAACTCCTAATATGCACTAATACCAGAAATGCGAGCCACCTTCACAGTGGGGCCGGCAACTATATTCCCCTCCGAATCCCCAGAACAGATGTCTGGTGCTATTGTGGGCAGAGGAGCCTCTGGAAAATCCTACCTAACAGGTGGAGTGGAACCTGTGCCCTAGTTCAATTGGCTATCCCATTTACCCTAGCATTTCCGAAACCGATCCAGACTGCCCCTGTTAGGAAAAAAAGGTCAGTGGCGCCTGGTGAATCCTATAATCCTCATATCTATAGTGAAGCCATTGAAGTCCCCAGAGGAGTTCCAGATGAGTTTAAAGCTAGAAATCAGATAGCAGCAGGGTTTGAGTCAGTGCTCTTCTGTTGATTAGATAAACTATATTTATTATAACCAACAGAGGTTTATCAATTATACTAGGAATACTATAGAAGGAATCGCTCAACAATTAGATGCCACCAGTTGAGTGGCTTGGGAGAACAGGATGGCACTGGATATGATGTTGGCAGAAAAGGGAGGTGTATGTGTAATGCTCAGGGACAGTGTTGCACCTTTATCCCTAATAATACAGCCCCTGATGGATCTATCACTAAGGCCCTGCAGGGACTAACTACCTTAGCAAATGATCTGGCGGAAAACTCAGGTATTGACAATCCCGTAACTGGATGGTTAGAAAACTGGTTTGGCAACTGGAAAGGAATGATCTCATCAGCTCTGGTATCCCTCATAGTGGTAGCAGGTGTCCTAACAGCTTTAGGCTGCTGTATTATTCCATGCGTCAGAGGTTTGGTTCAAAGGCTAATTGAGACTGCACTAACTAAACAGATGCCAGCAACTTTTCATAATCTCCTCCTCCGAGAGACCAAAGGGAATCCTAACTATGAGGAAGAAAGTCGAGAAATCCTCCTTAGATTTGAAGGGATGAATAGAATGGTTTGAGTAGTCAATTTTCCAAAAAAAGACACGGGGGAATTGTTAGAAATAAGGACATAGTGACTCCCAAACCAGTAAAAAGTCATTAGTAACAAAGGGCAAATGTAATTAAAGGTCTTAAGGGCAAATGTAATTAGAGGATCTCTGAGAAGGGAGTTGACAGCACTGGCATATCTACAAACCACAGAAGGGGCATTTAGATAACCATGTTAGATTGTAACTCTGGAGTAACCAGTAATGGAGAAACGGGGAAGAAGGAGAGGAGAGGGGGAGCTCATTGTGTTAATGCGGGGAAGCTAATTGCTCTCACTTTAGGGCAAAGAAGATAATCACTTTAGGGTGGCAATTTCAGGGTGGGGAAGCTAAGACTATAAAACCAGTTTCCTTTGTCTACTTGGCATGCACCTTCTCCTGGCTGTGAGGGTGCGCCCGGCTCTGCAGACTCGTGAATAAAGGCCTCGCTTTACTGCTCAAGTCCTGTGTCCCAGTTTTTATTGTGAGCGTTTCTCACACCTACTTTCCAAACACAGTTCAGCTTTACCAGTAGCTGCCAGTCATTCAATCCTGATTGGGGAGACCTCGTCTGTGTTATGGTGTCCACCAGCTTTTGATCCAGAACCTCGTGGATTCTCAGCCTCCGTCAGCAAGGCACGTCCCTTCCTTAAAACTGCATCGTCAGTCCCAGTTAAATTCACATAGTCAGCCTCAGCCTTAGTTAAATGCGCACAGTCAGTCAGCCTAAAATGTCTGCCACTTATTTTTAAATCCCGGACTACGTCCTCTGATGCAGTGGGTGTGGTAACCAGTTCTGACCATTCACAGAACCTCACGCAGGATCTGTGTGCTTTCTCCATACCATCCCCTGGTCCAAGTCCCCTCCCATCTACCTGAGGCTTTGGATGCATTAAAGCTATTTTGCATTAAAAAGACACTAGCCACCAGCCTCAGGCATATGGAGGCATTCTAAAAGCTGCTTCCTTTTCCCCATCCCCCAGCCTCAAACTCTGGGGTTTTTTGGAACACCCCTGTTTCTGTAACATAGGGATGCCCCAGAACTTGGGATGGAAGGAGGAAGTACCTCTTTATGTCTTCGGAGCCTGCGCAGAACCCAAGCACTCATTTCAGATTTCATTGTTTCTACCTCCAAACACTGGCCTAGAAAATTTGAATGGCCTACCCCCATAGCACAGCATTTCCTATATCTGAAAGGTGAGACACCATGCTTGCTGTGTTTCAAATGACTGACAATCGAGGGAAGATAGTGGGGAGTGGTGGGTGGTTGAGACAGAGAGCAGATAAAAATGCCAGCAATCCCTGAGGAGAAGGAGAAGGGGACATGTACCCTAATAGGTCCCTGGGGTCCTGCAGCCTCCGGGAGGAAAGGGATAGGTTTTGATCAGGTCAAAGCTGAAAGGGGAGGGAGAAGGAGCAGATGGAGAACCTAGGACCACTTGCCATTATGCCTGAGGAAGTTGTCAAGCTCAGTGAGAATTTGAAAATCAAATGTCCCATTTTCTGCTCAACAGTGTTGGTTATCAAGAGAATATTGAAGCCTGGTAATATTGGAGAGAAAATTAGCTTTCTTAGTTGAATCTTAGACTCTAATTGAAGGGTCCTAAGGTTCCAACAGAGACAACCCAAAGGGGAGTCCTTCAGAGGTAGGGACTGTACAGGGCAAGAAAACTGGTGACTCTCAAAACAGTAGAAAATAATTAGCAGCAAAAGACAAATGTAATCTTGAATTAGGGGGTCTCTGAGCCATAGTTAACAGTATTAGCACACTTGAAAGTCAGGAAGGGACATTCCTCAGCTCAGCACAAATGCCTGCCTCTGAGATAAAGGGAGAAAGGTATTCATCACCAAATACAGGGAAATGGGAAAATGTAGCTAGAAAGCCCAGCAAACAAGTTAGGAACATTTCAAAGGAGAGCTGGAGACAGACCTATAACCAGATCACCCTTAGTTAATTATCACCCTCAGTTAATTTAGCTAATCATGTTAGATTGTAACTCCAGAGTATCCAGCATGGAAAAACGGAGGAGGGGGGGGAGGGGGAAAAGGGACGTTTTACTCACATTAGGATAAAAGCAGCCTGCTCCGATTGTTGGCATGAACTTTTGATTTGGCTTTTCGGCTGCACCTGAAGCGGCAGATCTGTGAATAAATAACTGCCTCAGTTACTGCTGAAGTCCTGTGTCTCAGTGTTTTTATTGTGAGCATTTCTTACAGGACTGATATGCCCCCATGGCATTGAGAGTAATGACCCAGAGGGTGAGTCCAAGATGAAATGAATCAGGAGGGTTAAAGGTTGTCCCCACTTAAGCCACTGATTCTACAGGTGCATAGGCCCAAGTGAACTATCCAGAGGGAAGGCATCCCCAGCTGCCTCTGGAACTTCAACTGAGTGCAAAAGTTCCGAGGCGCAAAGGCCTCAAATGAACTGTCCTCAACCGCAGCTGGAAATTCAATGAGGCACAAGGCCCCGAGGAAGACCGACCTAGGCCTAGGCTTTTTGAGCAAGCCAACTCGACTAGTTGGTGTCCGGTGTGGATGAAGGGCAGGCCACGGCAAAAGGTTCAGAGGTGGAGGTCATCGGATGGTCAGTTCACTTGAGCAAAGTGCAAAAGGAGGGGGTGAGAGGGTTCCAACACATAGGGGGTAAGCCTGGGATGTGCTGCCACAGCCCACTGCTCCCCTGCCTGCAAGCTGTTGTTGACCACTCTTGGAGCCCCTCCCAGGTTTCAGCACCAAAATGTCAAAGCAGCCTTGCTCTGAGAAACCACCCAGAGACTGCTGTGGGAGCAGGCAATAGGTTTATTGAGGGAACAAAGTGTGGGACTGGGAGTCCTCATTCCCCATTCCCTTGCTCCTCATTTCCTTTGCTCCTATGGGCCCTCAAGTCAGTCTGGGAGTTGCCTCTCCCCTCTACTCCCTACCTCTTTTATTCCCTCAATAAGCCTTTTTCCTGCTCCCACAGTGGTCTCCAGGTGGTTTCTCAGAGCAAGGCTGCTCTGACACTTATATTTTAGAATTCATTTAGGTTTAATACAAGTTTGATCTTCCTGAAGACATATATATATATATCCCCAGACCTTCTGATGTGCTTTTCAGTCTGAACCAGTTGTTCTTAAGCCTACTATAAGGTGGTCTCATCTTGTGATCTCCGCTGATCATACTCCCAGAAATACTCTTCATCTCTTTATTTTCAGTTTCTTAGATTCTTCATCTTCCTCTTTCTTTGTTTAATTTCTAACTACAGAACATTTTCTCTCATAAATTCCTAAGAAAAGGTATAATATATGGGAGGTCACTTTTTTCAGACCTTACATGTCTGAAATGTTTTTATTCTCTCTTCACAGGTGATTAATAATGTTTCTGGGTAGAGAACGCTAGATTAAAAGTTATTATTTAAAGGTATTTGTGCGTGTTAATATGATTCAGTGTTGATGTTGAAGTAAGTAGGGCTCTTAAACTATTTGTGAAAGAATGCTCTCTGACTTTTATACAAAAGTTCAGAGGTTGTCTAGGAGACCACTAAGCTTCATCACCTGGACTCATCTGCACTTTTCCCTTTACCTGCCACTAACTACTGTTTTTCCATAGTGCTCAGTTCATAAATCCTTTCCTTTTATCCAGCTTCATTTACAATGAAATTATGATTGACGTGTGGATTTACTATTTTCATAGTGATGTGAGTTTGAATAAAATGACAGGTATGCCTTGTGGAAGTACTTGCTTGATAAATAGTGTCTGAATACTCACAAAACTACTGACAGGAATTTTCCTTCCCTAATGCCCACTAGTTTCCTTCACAAGACTTTTAATAATAAAATAATAGATAACCAATGGTAACTATATTTCCAAACAGAGTTTTCACTGATGATATAGTAATAGTACCAAAATACTAGATAGTAGCTTTACACATTGTTTCAAAATGTGTAAAGCAGATACCCTTAAAAAAATTTTTGTTAATGGAATATTAGATTTAAAAAAAAGGCAAACATCTATCTTCCCATCTCCCCCAAATCCTTTTAAATGATAAGAAAAGAAGATGAAGAAGAAGAAGAAAACTTTTAAGGGGATAGATATGGAATAAACATAATGTCACTGAAAGACAGGGTTAGAAGGAGGGTAGCCACCAGTGGCCCAAAATATTGAGGAATTCATGAAGGAAAGAAATCAGCAGGAAATTGTAGCTATAATGGCAACTTTAAAAACGTTGAGATCATTATAGTTAACTCTGCAAATAAAATTTTTTAAGAAATATAAATTTTCAAAATTCACATAAAAAAGAAATAATAAACTTGAATAATTACCTATTTTATTTTAAGTTATTTATTTTAATCCTCACTCAAGGACATATTTTCATTGCTTTTAAAAGAGAGAGAGAGAGAGAAAAGAGAGAATTGTTGATGTAAGAAAGAAACATTGATTGGTTGCCTTCTCATATGCTCCACAATGAGAAATTGAACCCACAACTTGGGTGTGTGCCCTGACCACACTGAGCCACACAGGACAGGGCTAATTATCAATTTTAAAAAAATTTAATACATAATCAATAACTGCCCCATCCACTCATTCTTTTATTTCTGTAGTCTTTTGCTTAACATTATGTTTATAAGATTTATCCATGTAGCCTATAGCAGGAGATAAAACTCTGTGAAAGATGCCCTCCCTAGAAATAAAGAAGACATTATTTATTATATTTTATTTTTAAAATTGTTTTTCTATTACAGTTGTCCCATTTTCTCCCCCATTGCTTCCCCCCATGCTGCCCACCCCTTCTCCCACAGACAATCCCCACCCTGTTGTCCATGTCCATGGGTCATTTATGCTAGTTCCTTGACTAGAATTTTCCCCTTCTAACCTTCCTTTGCCCCCCCCCCCCTCTCCCCCATAGTCACTGTCAGTCTGCTCCTTGTTTACTTGCCTCTGGTTCAATTTTGCTCATTTGTTTGTGTTGTTCATTAGTTTCCTGTATTAGGTGATACCATATGGCATTTGTCTTTCTTTGCCTGGATTATTTCACTAAGCATAATTCTCTCTAGTTCCATCCTTGTTGTTGCAAATGGTAGGAGTTGCTTCTTTCTTTCCGCTACATAGTATTCCATTGTGTGAATGTACGACACTTTTTGATCCACTCATCTACAGATGGGCACTTAGGCTGTTTCCAGCACTAGGCTATTGTAAATAGTGAACATAAGGGTGCATAGGTTTTCTGAATTGGTGTTTCAAGATTCTTTGGGTATAATCCTAGCAATTGAATTGCTGGTTCAAAAGGCAGTTCCACTTTTAGTTTTTTGAGAAAATTCCATACTGTTTTCCATAGTGGCTGCACCAGTCTGCATTCCCACCAACAGTGCTCTAGGGTTTCATTTTCTCCACATCATCATCAGCACTTGTCAGGTGGTATCTCATTGTGGTTTTTATTTGCATCTCTCTGATGACTAGTGATGTTGAGCATTCCTTCATATGCCTATGGACCCTCTGTAGGTCCTTTTTAGAGAAGTGTTCATTCAGGTCCATTGCCCATTTTTTAATTGGGTTGTCTGACTTCTTGGTGTTGAGTCATATATGTTCTTGATATATTTTGGACATCAATCCCTTGTACAACGTATCATTGGCAAATATGATTTTCCATACAGTTGGTTCTTTTTTATCTTGCTGATGTTTTCTTCTGCTGAGCAGAAACTTTAGTTTGATGTTGTCCCATTTGTTTATTCTTTCCTTTATTTCCCTTGCCAGAGGACATATATCAGCAAAAATATTGCTGTGTGGAACACCTGAAATTTTCCGCCTATGTTTTTCTCTAGGACTTTTATGGTGTCATGGCTTACATTTAAGTCGTTTATTCATCTTAAATTTATTCTGGTGTATGCTGTCAGTTGGGGGTCTAGTTTCAATTTTTTGTCCGTCCCTGTTCAGTTCTCCCAGCACCATTTATTGAAGAGGCTCTTTTCACTTCTTTTTATGTTCCTTTCCCCTTTGTCAAATATTAGTTGACCATATAGCAGACCTGGGTTCATGTGTGGGTTCTCTATTCTGTCCATTAATCTATATGTCTGTCCTTATGCCAATACCAGACTATTTTTATTACAGTGGCCTTGTAGTATAATTTGATATCAGGTATTGTGATTCCTCCAAATGATTTCTTCTGTCTCAAAATAGCTGTGGCTATTCAGGGTCCTTTTGGTTCCATATAAATTTTTGAGGTATTTGTTCTAGGTCTGTGAAATATGTCATTGGTATTTTAATAGGGATTGCACTGAGTCTATAAATTGCTTTGGGTAGCGCGGACATTTTAATGATGATTCTTCTCATCCCATGTACATGGTATATGCTTCCATTTATTTGTATCTTACTTAATTTCTTTCTTCAGTTTTCTGAGTACAGGTCTTTTACCTCCTTGGCTAAGTTTATTCCTAGATATTTTATTTTTCCTGTTGCTATAGTAAATGGGATATTTTTCTAGTTTCTATCTCTGATTTTTTATTGTTGGTGTACAGAAATGCCTTTGATTTCTGAATATTGAGTTTGTACTGTGATATTTTGCTGAATTCACTTATTAGGTCAAGTAGTTTTTTGTGGAGTCTATAGGGCTTTTTATGCACACTATCATGTCATCTGCAAATAATGACAGTTTTACTTCCTCTTTTCTAATTTGAATGCCTTTTATTTCTTTTTCTTGTCTGATTGCTATGGCTAGAACTTCCAAGACTGTGTTGAAAAGGAGGGGAGAGAGTGAACATCCTTATCTCATTCCCAATCTTAGGGGGAAAGCTTTCATTTTTTGCCCATTGAGTATGATGTTGGCTTCAGGTTTCTCATATATAGTTTTTATTATGTTGAGGTTTGCTCTTTCTATTCCATTTTTGCTGAGTGTCTTCATCACAAATGGGTGTTGTGGAGAAAACAAGATGGCGGAAGAGTAAGTGGAAGCTACACTAACCTTCTCCCAAAACTAGTCTGGATTTACAACTTACTTTTGGAGAAATAATTTGGAATAACCAACCGAACACTAGCTGGAGAGAAGTATTATAACTACAGAGAGACAGAAAAGGCTGCTACATCACAATGTAACCAGTAGGGAGTGAGGAGATGCAGAAGAGCTGGCTGGGCTCACATGCGTGGCAGCTTAAGGAACTGAGAAACAGCTCAGCAGCCAGGGATTCCCCCTGAGAAGGGCTGGGTCTAAACCCCCAACTGAGCTTCCCAGCCTACAGCAACCGAGTGGAAAGTAAAATAGTATCCAGCTCTGAAAAGTGAAAAGCCACAGGTTTTCTTGCTAGCCGGAGAGAAACAGCTGGAGAAAAAGAGCTCTTAAGCGGATCACATATGAAAATATTTTGGCCCTCTCTTACCCTGGGCTTGAGCAGAGGGAAGGCAGAGAGGACTGGAGACGCTTGGGGAGAGTTTGGAGTGGTGGCTTTGAGGGGAGACCTGGGGAAGCAGCTGACTGGGTCCCAGTGCTGATTCATCCCCAGTACTGCAGGCAGACCATTCGCCTCCAAGTGGCGTCAGCCTGAGGGGAAGCAAAAGCCCTGCCTACAGGAATTAAGCTGCCACACCCACGGTCTTTAACCCTGACAGCTAATCACAGTTTGAATAGATTAACAACTAAAGAAGTCAGACAAAGGCAGTAGATCCCTGGAAGTCTCCAACAGGCTGCCTAGGACCAGACTGGTACAGGATCTGACGCCACCAGGGGCAGATCCAGGAAGTACAGATCATTCTAAGAAGCATCAACAAACAATAGGAGTCACAAAAATGGGGAGAGAGAGAAACAACCACCCATCGAAAGGAAAGATAGAATCCCCAGAAAGAGTGCTAAATGAAACAGAGGGGAGCCAACTATCAGATATGGAATTGAAAACATGGATTATGGTGAGGCTCAATGAGCTCAGCGGAAACTACAAAGAATTCCAGGGAACCTACAAGGAACTCCAGAAAAACTACAAGGAACTTACAGAGAATTACACCAGCATGAAAAAGGACATAGAAGCTATCAATAAGAGCCAGGAGGAAATGAAGAATACGATCTCTGATTTGAAGAACACAGTAGAAGGAATTAAAAGCAGGCTAGAGGAAGCAGAAGATCGGATCAGTGAGCTGGAAGACAATGTAGACAAAAACTCCCAGACAGTGCAATGAAATGAAAAAAGACTGAACAAGACTGAAGAGGCTCTAAGACAGCTGCAGGACAACATGAAATGTAATAATATCCATATCATAGAAATTCCAGAAGGAGAAGAAGAAAAGCAAGGAATAGAAAACCTCTGAAAAACTAATGACAGAAAACTTCCCTAACATGAGGAGAGAAAGAGTCATGCAAGTCCAGGAAGTACAGAGGGTCCCAATGAAGATGAACCACAACAGGCCCACTTCCAAGACACATCATAATTAAAATGGCAACATTCAAAGACAAAGAGAGAATCCTAAAAGCAGCAAGAGAGAAACAACTAATAACATACAATGGAGCTCCAATAAGGCTATCATCAGATATCTCAGCAGAAACACTACAAGCCAGAAGGGAATGGCAAAAAATATTCCAAGTAATGAAAAACAAAGGCCTACAACCAAGAATACTGTACCCAGCAAGGCTCTCATTCAAAATGGAAGGTGAAATAAGGAGTTTCCAAGACAAAAGAAGGCTAAAAGAATATATCTCCATCAAACCGGCATTGCAAGAGATGCTAAAGGATCTGCTTTAAGAAGATGAAGAAACAGAGACAGAGAGGAACACGAGTACAAAGGGGGAAAATGACAATGAATAAGTACTGAAAGAAAGAAGGAACTTTCATCATTTGCAACAACATGGTTGGAACTAGAGAGAATTATGCTTAGCGAAATAAGCCAGTCAACAAAGGAAAAATACCTTATGCTATCACCTATTATGGGAAACTAATGAACAACACAAACAAATGAGAAAAATTGAACCAGAGGATGTAAACAAGGAGTAAACTAACAGTAACAAAGGGGGAGATGAGATGGAAAGAAGGGAGTTAGAAGAGGAAGGGTCTAGTCAAAGAAAATATATAAATGATCCATGGACATGGACAACTGGGTGGGGACTGACTGTGGGGGTAGGGGGGGCAGGGTGCAGGGAAGCAAGAGGGGGAAAAAGTGGGACAACTGTAATGGAAAAACAAACAAAAAAATTTTTAGTGGGGGGAAAAAATGAAAATATAAAGAATGAAAATGCAAGTTCAGTGAATATTAGAAAAACAAAGATTTTCCTTCACACTGTATATTTTTCTCCCTATCTGATCCCTCCAGAGTTTGGCATTCTAAACAAGTAATGACATATGTTTCTTTGCATAAAACTAATAAGACCAGTTGTTCATAGAAGTTTTTCTGACTAAGACTTTGACTGGAATGTAATGCCTAAAGAAGACATGCTTGGGCTCTGGTTGTTACCAAAATGTCCTAAGGAACTGGGATTGGCTTTCAAAGGTAATAAAAGCCCATGAGATAAAAGGCCTGGTACCTTGGTTGGTTGTGCAGTCCATGGCAATCTTTCCAGGGAAGGAATGAAGGCTGTTTTTCTGAAAGATGGCTAGAAGGGACCGTAAGGCACAATGGAAAATTAGAATGACTTGGAAAAGACAGGTGTGTACAGGCAAGACTGAATGCCAGGTATGTCACTCAGCTTCTGTACCCTGAAGGGCAGACTGAAGGTCACCATAAATATTCCTTGCGTAAGTTCCTGCAAGGCAGAACTAAAGATCATAAGTGATCATTTTCTGCTCTTCTTGTGTTTATGCAAATGAACAGGATAAATTAAAAATGGACTTAATGCAGTCCTTTTAATGACAAGAAGGGTAATCTTAGGGAGAAAAATTGTGATTCGAAGAAAACCACAATGCTCAGTGGTAGACTATAAAGTACTGCAGCTAACCGTCTTTAAAGTTTATCTTCATGTAAAGTTTGTTTTGATTTGAAAATTAAACTATATCTGTGGTATTATCAAAGATGTTTAATTTACAGGCAAGAGAATGTCAAATGCCTTGCAACTGGCTGTCTTTCCGATAAGACAGTCCTACAGATTTAGAGACTCGTATGTGGGTTATGTTACATAAATTAACATGTGTTTTCTGTTTTCAAAGGGCATAAGCCTATGATCTCATTACCTGAATGATTGTCTGTATGTATAGGCCTCACTTAATCCTGTCTGCATTGCTTCCTCCTGAGACTCAATGGTTTGGCTGAACTAAGTGGCTGGGTTGTTGAAGAATGGGGTGGTCTGTGGGCTTCACTTTAAAATTGGTTTCTCTTTTCTGTCCTAATGGCTTGGCCAGAAAGAGCCCAGAGGTCTGAGAGGGGGGGAACCTAAACTATTTCCCTCAGCCCAAACTAAGTATAATGGACAAAAGGGTTTTGGACAGGTGAGATGTGTCTGGCACCTCTTCCTCCAAAGAAGCCCTTCTTTTCCCTAATGTGGGACATTGAAAAATTAATACCTGCCTTTTGTCATCTAGTGGTTATGGATTGAATGATGTCTGTTAACCCTTTTGCCAAATCTGTTGCCTCCAGAATACAACAAGGATGCCAGCCTGTTAAAGCAAGCATGCTGTTTTCCGGGGACAGCCAACCAACCTGGAGTCTGCATGATACTTCCCCATGTGGAAAGGCCACCCCCGCCTCCACACCCCCACTCTTATTAGGGATTTCTGGACCCAAGGGTAGGTAGGACGATGACCATATCCAGCTTGAAGCAGCTAGAGGAACTCGAGACCTTCGCCCATTGTCCTTTATAAGATTACAAAGGGTCTTAAGTCTGAGAGGGAGGGATTGTTATTTTTTATTGTTAAAATAATTAATTAATTATTTATTTTTTAAAAAAAGAAGAAGAATATATAAAAGGGTGAGGCAGGAGAGCTTGTATGTATGACCCATGGGCATGGACTTGGGGAGGGGAGATTGTTGGGGGAGGGTGGTTGAGGGGAGGAGGGGAACAAAGGGGAAAAAATATGAACTATTGTGACAATATAATCAATAAAATATACTTATAAAAAATAAAGAAAAAATAAATGGGTGTTATACTTTATCAAATGTTTTATCAGCATCTATATAATAATGTGTTTTTTGTCTTTCTTTTTGTTTCTGAGGTGTATTACATTTATTGACTTCTGAATATTAAACCATCCTTGCACTCCTGAGATGAATCCCACTTGATTGTGGTGCATGATCTTTTTAATGTGTTGCTGGATTCGGTTTGCCAATATTTTGTTGAAGATTTTAGTATTATGTTCATCAGTGATATTGACCTATAGTTATCTTTGTTGTGTCTTGGCCTTGTTTTGGAATTATGGTAATACTGGTCTCACTGAAAGAGTTTGGAAGTCTTCCTTCTTCTTGGGTTTTTTGGATAGTTTGTGAAGGATAGGGGTTAGTTCTTCCCTAAATATTTTGTAAAATTCACCTGTGAAGCCACCTGGTCCAGGGCTTTTGTGTGCCGGGAGTTTTTTGATTACTGCTTCAATTTCACTAGTTATTATCAGTCTATTCAGGCTTTCTACTTCTTCTTGATTCAGTTTTAGAAGATTATTTGTTTCCAAAAATTTGTCCATTTCACCTGGATTGTCAAATTTCTTGTCATACAGTTGTTCATAGTAGATTCTTACAATCCTTTGTATTTCTGTGGTATCAGTTGTGATTTCTCCTCTTTCATTTCTGATTTTGTTTATTTTGGTTCTCTCTCTTTTATTATTATTATTTTTGGTTGTTTTTTGGGTTGTGTTTTGTTTTTTGTTTTTTGATGAGCCTGGTTAAAGGCTTGTCTATTTTGTTTATCTTTTCAAAGAACCAGCTCCTGGTTTTATTGATCTTTTGAATTGTTTTTTGTAAGACACTTTTAATCACCAGGGATGGATGGAGGGGGACAAATGAACATGAGAAGTGTGTAGTATTTATTGTTGTTTTATTTCATCAGTTTTAAAATCAAAGGATATCTGAAATCTTGGCCCTTCAAGTCCTCCCTTAAATGATTATTCTCTGCTATCTTCAGATAGTTAAATTTTTTAAAAAAATGTTATTCAGTAATATAAGTTACTTATTGATAACCACAAACAAAATTTTTGCCTTTTACAAACATGGTAAACAAATAAAACTTAAAACAAATTTCTAAACTTTTTAAATTAACTTTTGACCTGTTTTATTTCCTGAAAAATTCTTTGGTTACTAAAAGTGTAGTTCTGTTTTTTGTGTCATTTAGTGCCCTCATATATTAAAACAGAGCTGTAAAAAATAAATAAAATTTAATTACAGTCAAATATTTGTCCCCATAAGAAGGAAAAAATTTAACTGGAAAATGTTAATGTGGCCATCTGTGATATTTTTCAATTATTACAGTAAGGGGTACTAGAGCACCCTCAATGGTAACTCAAAAATTTCATTGGACCGAAGAACAGGAGGACTTGACTATTTGTAGTCTATAACAGCTACTAGGAACAGAAAGATATTATGTAGGTGACAAGATGAGCAAATTTTACCTATTAATTTTACATGGATGCTAAATAAATTTACATTGGATCTGGCTAAGGAATATGGAATTTATAATAACGTCAATCTGAAATTGATATAAACATTTAAAAAGGGAAGGGGTGAGGTGAGAATAGAAAAGCTGAGGTGACTATCATTTGTTGAACTCCAACTTTGTGCTAGGTGCTTTCCTTGGGGCTTTGCTAGTATTATCTCACTTAATTCCTATAAACATAATGAGATATTCTTATCTCACTTTACAAAAAAAGGAAATTGAGGCTCAGAATGAATAACTTCCCCCAAGTTACATAAGTAGTGAGATTCAAATCTAGCTCTCTTTGACTTTAGAATCCATACTCTTTCTACTAAACTGGGCTGATAATGAACAAAGGCGAAAACAGGTTTTCTTATCAAAAGAAACTAGATTCTTTTTTGTAAGATGTACAAAAGGGCGTGCTGGGAAAAAAGAGTTTAGTTACATGCTTATGGTTTGTTGGCTGAGGATTTTATTTTAGGTATGTACTTACTTTTTCTATGGAGTTCTTGGTTACATTCTCAAATAAAAACATTTCCTGTTTACTATTTAATGGGCTAACATCCAATAATTAGGTAATATAAAGAAATTTTAACATTTTCTATTTTATGTAGGGTTAGATTCTGTATATGCTGTGGTTGACCTGCTCAGTTTCTAGGAAATAATGCCAGGTCATAGGTTAAATCTGAATTTCCTAAATGTGTTTTACAGAACAGGTTAATTTTACATGATACTGGTAGATATTATTCAGAAAAAAAGTAAGCACCTGGGTATGTTTTCTGGCCAAATATGTTTAATAAACTCTGAGTTAAACCAAGTTAAACAAATTTATTTAATTCAGACCTTTCTAAACCTTAAAATATTAATATATCCTGTGAATCTTCAGGTAGAAGTAAAATATAAGTGTTTTCAAAACTTATTTGGCTATCAAATGCTTTATTTGAGGAGCATTTTCTCGAATGGGTGCTGTGTAGACCATATTTGGGGGAAGAATGAATTACATGCTTTAAATGCCAATTAGTTTTATAGCAACATTCTACATCATTAGTCACAAAGGGGACGGTATAAAATGTAACAAAGCAGCCTCATGGCCTGGCTCTCTTAGTGAAGTCGTAGAGAGCCTCTCACAAAAGGGTTGGCACAAAGCCTGGTGATCTTCTGTAAAGATTCCTGCATGGGAGGGAAGTTGGACAAGATGACCTTTAACTTGTTTTACATTCTGAGGGTCTTCGTTTCTGTGAAAACCATAATCCCTTTCAGAAAATAAATAAATAAATGAAAAGGGCATCTTATAACTATGTATATTAATTTGGTAGAGTTTCAGTAGTCATAACAAAAAGACCCACAGTACAATGGTTTAAATGAAATAGAATTTTATTTCTTATGTAAAAATCCCAAGGTGAGTACTTCCCCTCAGCAGGTTGGCTCGACTCCAGGAGATGCCTTTGAGTCCCAGGTTCCTTCTGTCCTTTTGCTCTGCATTAGCCTCTTCTACATGGCTACAACTGGCCCACTAGTGTGCCTGCTTTTCACCTCATAGTAAGAGGGAGTGCTTGGGAAGCTATTTCTTTTCAATTAGGTAAGGCTGAAGTGAGAGACTCTGGGTCCCTTGGAGTGGATGAAGAAACTATTCAGACACTCTCCATCTGAGGAAGGAAGGAAGGAGGTTTTCTTTGAGGAAAATCGCCCTCATTTCTTTATTAGCCACGGTTTTTATCTACTTTCCACACACGGAAATGCATAAGGAAAACACGCAGCCCTTCCCCAAATGGTAGGGAGTAAAAGGGAAATGCAGATCAATACAGGGTTGAAACATTCAGGTATTTTACACAAGGTCAAAAACATTTCCTATTACTTAGTCATTCTGTTTTTCACATTCTACTGACAAGAATTTGAGGCTATACAGAGAAAAGCAGAGCAGGTTCCCTTTTCCTTAAAAGCCACTTTGTATTTCTATTCTATCTTTAAAATCCCCCAGAGGGTGGGGTTCAGAACAAGCATGAAAGATAAGAAACCTGCTGGTTAAGTCCCAAGTTCCTGTTTTGGGGCGGGTCTCCACACAGGGGTTGTCTAAGTCTTTCAGACCACGCCTGCCTGTCTCCTACACTGAAGTTACCTAGATCAATGTGCTCACATTTTGCTGTGGTTGTTTTTAAGCACATGACCACACCTAGCTACAAAGTTGGTTGGTAAATCTAGTCTCTAACTTGGCAGTTTTGTGCACAAGAAGAAGGGAGAAAGAGATTTTTAAACGACAATTAAGACTCTGCCACATTATAATTGGGACAAACTCTAGCTGGTAATCACTACTTGGGCATTACTACCATTTATTAATGAAGAGCCAGTTCAGACTAACCAAACTGTCCAAGAAAAATATTGAATTTCTGTCAATGTGATACTCACTCAGGTGCCCTTGTTATTGGAGAAACCCTAGGTCTTCTTGCCAATGCAGTAAAGAATTACAGATTGGCAAGCCTATTAGCATGCACACAAAATTTATTAATGAATGGGAGAGCTAAAACAAGGGTGGGCAAAGGCCAGGGTGGCAAACTCACCCTAGTGTGGCCAGAGTGCTGGTGGCCAGAGGCTGAGAGCCAGAGGCCAGGCTCTCAGGGTTCAGAGGCCCAGGGGCCAGCAGGCCAAAGGTGCCAAGAGAGCCAGTCCTTTGTTCTGAGGACTTACATAGTTGGTAGGATGGGGGATGGGGTGAAGAAGTTACATATTGAGTGACAGGTAATGGTGGTGCTAGCTTTCCCAGACTCAAGTATGAATATCCAATGTTATTGGGCTTTCTTAAGTTCCTATGGGCCCTTCCCTGGCCTTGGCCTTTTGGGCCTTGGGATATAAACAGTTTCAAAGGCTTTCCTTCCCAGATAGTGGAAACAATACATAGAATTCCAAGGACTTTTCTCTTCGCATGCTAACGTAGTGTTTCTTGTGATATTTAAAGACATGGCAATATTATTAGACCATGCCTGGGACTGCTGGGTTGGCAGGTGAGACATGTCTTACCCTTCTTCTACCCTCCTCTATTAAGTTCTTTTTGGATTGCAATGGTGAGGGTCCTGCTTTTATTTCCCCTCTGCTACTCATTCAACTGTAACACTCCAATTTATAAAGCATGAAATTTCTCAGAAGAGCTCTGAATTTTCTGTCAGAGCTGGAGGATCAGTGTGGCAATTTTGAGGGAGCTTTGAGGGTCAGTAAACAATTGATTGTCAATATCCTTGCAGGCTCATTCTGTATTGTCCTATAAGCTTCTTAGCTGACTTTTAAAAAAATGGCTCAAAAGGGAAAGTAAACTTTCAAATCTCCTAGATTTTCTAAATTTTATACAACCTCAGCAATGTACAACACTACGGGAACAAGCCCATGGGATATAGTAAGAAATAAAAATAATAAAGCCCCTCAGATAGAAAGCCAATTGTATTGTAAATATTTTTTAAATTTCTGTGATGTTTTAACTTCTTTAAAAAACCTTTCTAGCTGTGGAAGAGACTGCTCCTCCTTAGGCTAGTCAATTCTTAGAGGTAAAGCAAAAGCCCACCCAGGAACATACATACCCTTGATATGCAGCTGGCCCACAAACCCCAGGAGTTGATATTTTTCTGCCTTAATCATCACAGGGCCAGGTGCCCAGCAACTAAGGACCACAACTGTAGTCCCAAACCTGCAGAAATTATTCAAAGTAGGTAATGCTAAGCAGTTGTCTTTAGCTTGGAAACCCCCAAAAGGCTCGCATATAAATATTTCTCTCACTTTTTTCTTCTGCCTCCTGACCACCATGGTGTCTTAACCATGAGGCCCTGTGGGCTTGCCACACCTGTGAGTCTCTAGGACCTTTATGATAAACTTTTTCTTTTTCCTGAGCATTTTGTCTCTCTAGTGGCTGCACCTAACTATCTCATAAAAGAATACAAGACACCGGAGGGGACCAAGATGGCCTCGGAGTAGGAGCAGTGTTCTCAGCTCGCTCCTGTTAAGGAGACAATCCAGGAGGAACAAACTCGGGGAGGAATGACTGAGTGAGTGGGAATATCTGATAACGTGAACGGGGAGGAGATCGTGTGAGCAGCGTGGAGGGGGATGGAGGGGTTTATCACAAACTGCAGGCTGAGTCATTCTGAGACTCCGTGCGTTTGCAGTATCAAGCCAGAGAGCTCACTAGCCGGGAGTGAATTCTTGTAGGGAGCTAGGGAGAGGATTTGGCCAAAAAAGCCAGAGGAGGGAGAGAACAGTGAACAACCAGGACTAGGAGAAACTGTGATCTGAGTCTAGAGAGAAACATCCTCAGCTGCAACCTCCGACCGAAAGCTCGGCATCCGGGGATTGCTGGCAGGCACAGGCTGGACCAACAGAGGGAAGGAGTAGCTGGACAAGCCTGAGGAGGGCTGAGGCTGCCTCAGGAGGGGACTACTAAAGGCAGCTCACAGCAGAGCGGTGGTAGGCCCACGAAAAAAAGACTAGCAACCCCAGAATCAAGCAGAACCCTCCCACAGTCAGCCAACCAACCAGAAAAGATTTGAAACTCATAGAATTTTGAATAGGAGCAGACTCAGGAAGGAAGCAAGGAAAAACCAAAAAACAAACAAACCAAAAATACCCAGAGACTGTGCATAAAAGTTGAATTGAGTTAAAATCCTCATTCTTTTATCTCTCACTCTCTCTCTAACTACCCCTACCGTCAGTCCCTTCT
Organism: Furipterus horrens; assembly: GCF_987537825.1. NCBI lineage: Eukaryota > Metazoa > Chordata > Mammalia > Chiroptera > Furipteridae > Furipterus > Furipterus horrens. The sequence continues at coordinate 50,133,539 of NW_028327182.1, forward strand.
TATTCTCACTCCTTTTCTCCCCTCCCCTTCCCTCCCTTCTCTCCCCTTAGCATCCTCCCCTGCATCCTATTCTCAGTTAATTTTATAATTTTAAGTTCTCTCCCTTTCTCACCCTCTCCTTTCTCTGCGCTACGCACCTTCAACTTTATTAAATTTCTTTCTTTATTTTGTCCCCCTTCAGTCTACATTCATTTTTCTTTCATCTCTTGTCCTTATTTTCCTTCTCTCCCTATACATAATCTCTCTCTCTCCCTATTACACTTTATATTCTAATCTCTTAATATTCAAATTATAATTCTAATCTATCCCCCTCTCCCTTTACTCTCCCATTCTTACCCCTTCTCTTTTTCTACCCCACCCCCCCACTTCTTTCCCTACCTCTTGTATTTCTCTCCTTCATCCTATCTTTTGCCAACTCTTCAATTTCAATCCTCCCCTCCCTAATATCTCCTCTTCCTCCTGATTTCCTTCCCTCCTCTGAGCTCTTTTCCTCCCAAATCCTCTTGCTTTCCTATCTCCTATTCCTCTCTCTCTATACTCACCTTTTCTCTCTATCTTGCAACTTTATATCATGTTTTAATCTCCTAATCTTTTTTATAACATATAATTTAAAAAAGAATTTTAATCCAGTCCCCTCTCTTCTACCTCCCTTCTTCTTTTGTTCTCTCTCCTACCCTTCTCTTCTCTACTTTCTCTCTCTCTTTCCTCTCTCCCTTCCTGTCTTGCTATTTTCTACTCTGTATTTTTATCCTTAAAAAATTCTCTCTCAATCTATTTCCTACCTTCTAATCTCCCCAGCCCTCTCTTTCAATTTCTGGCTGTCTGTCTACCTGGAAGTCTAGTGTCTACCCTACCTCCCACGCTAATCATATAGTATATACCGATTATATAATCCTAATACTATACACTTCCACTTTCTCTCTCCACACTGTAACCCTCCCCTCCTTTTCAAACAGACAGTGTAAGTGTTAATTGCTCTCTTACATAACCTTGATCCCAATTGCTAATATTAATACTCTATCAACTTCCAGCTCAATAATTACCCTTCCTTCATTTAAAACAACTCCTTTCTGTTTCTCCTACGAAATAAGAGTCCCAGTATCTCCACAAGTATATTAACACGGGCTCATTGGCAGCCTATAGTGGGATTGTATTTGGGGGAGACATTGGAGGGTGTGGGTTTCTTGCCTGGGTTGTATAATTATGTTTTAGCAGCACCTTCACAAAAGAACTCAAGACAAGGTGGGCAGAGTGACTCTCAATTAACTAAGCAGAGAAAAAGATCCACCAAAAAGTAGCTGAAATACAACCAGACAGATTAAAGAAATATCATCAAGGACAACACAGATGGAAATCCAGGAGGGCGGAGGAGTAAGTGGAAGCTACACTAACCCCCTCCCAGGACCAGCCAGTGCTGACTCAGCCCCAGTACAGCAGACAGACCATCCCCCTCCAAGTGGTGTCATACTAAGGGGAAATAAAAGCCCTGCCTACAGGAATTAAGTTGCCACACCCACGGTCATTAAGCCTGACGGCTGATCACAGATTGAGTATAGTAACAACTAAAGAAGAGAGACAAAGGCAGTAGATCCCTGAAAGTTTCCAACAGGCTGCCTAGGGCCAGTCTGGTACATGATCTGACGCTACCAGAGGCAGATCCAGGAAGAACTGATCATTCTAAGAAGCACCAACAAACAAAAGGAATCACAAAAATGGGGAGACAGAGAAACAACCCCCCATCAAAAGGAAAGGTAGAATCCCCAGAAAGAGTGCTAAATGAAATAGAGGGGAGCAAAATATCAGATACAGAATTTAAAACATGGATTATGGAGAAGCTAAATGAGCTCAGCGGAAACTACAAAGAACTCCAGAAAAACTACAGTGAACTCCAGAAGAACTATAAGGAACTTACTGAGAATTATACCAGCATCAAAAAGGACATGGAAGCTATCAATAAGAGCCAGGAGGAAATGAAGAATACAATCTCTGAATTGAAGAACACAGTAGAAGGAATTAAAAGCAGGCTAGAGGAAGCAGAAGATCGGATCAGCGAGCTGGAGGACAACGTACACAAAAACTCCCAGACAATGCAACAAAATGAAAAAAGACTGAACAAGACTGAAGAGGTTCTAAGACAGCTGCAGGACAACATGAAACGTAACAATATCCGTATCATTGGAATTCCAGAAGGAGAAGAAGAAGAGCAAGGGATAGAAAACCTCTTTGAAAAACTAATGACAGAAAACTTCCCTCACATGAGGAGAGAAAGAGTCACGCAAATCCAGGAGGCACAGAGGGTCCCAATGAAGATGAACCCCAACAGGCCCACTTCAAGACACATCATAATTAAAATGGCAACATCCAAAGACAAAGAGAGAATCCTAAAAGCAGCAAGAGGGAAACAACTAATAACATACAAGGGAGCTCCAATAAGGCTATCCTCAGATTTCTCAGAAGAAGCACTACAAGCAAGAAGGGAATGGCAAAAAATATTCCAAGCAATGAAAAACAAAGGCCTACAACCAAGAATACTCTACCCAGCAAGGCTCTCTTTCAAAATGGAAGGCGAAATAAGGAGTTTCTCAGACAAAGGAAGACTAAAAGAATACATCTCCACCAAACCAGCAATGCAAGAGATGCTAAAGGGTCTGCTCTAAAAAGATAAAGAAACAGAGAGAAACAGAGAGGAACACAAGTACAAAGGGGGAAAATGACAATGAATAAGTACTTATCAGTAATAACCTTAAACGTAAATGGATTAAACGCTCCAATTAAAAGACATAGGGTAGCTGAATGGATTAGAAAGAATGACCCACATATATGCTGTCTACAAGAGACCCACCTTAGAACAAAAGATCTACACAGACTGAAAGTAAAGGGATGGAAAAATGTATTCCAAGCAAATGGACATTTAAAAAAAGCCGGGGTAGCAATACTTATATCAGACAAAACAGATTTCACAGCAAAGTCCATAAAAAGAGACAAAGAAGGGCATTTCATAATACTTAAGGGAAAAATCCATCAAGAAGATATAACCCTTATAAATATATATGCACCCAACTTAGGAGCACCCAAATATGTAAGGAAAATTTTGAAAGACTCCAAGAAAATTATAGGCAGCAACACACTCATCGTAGGGGACTTTAACACCCCATTGTCAACAATGGACAGATCTTCAAAGCAAAGAAACACCAAAGATATTGAGGCACTGAACAACACTTTAGATCAAAGGGACTTAGTCGAAATATATAGAAGTTTACACCCCAAAGAAGCAAAATATACATATTTCTCAAGTGCACATGGAACATTTTCAAAGATAGACCACATGGTAGGACACAAAACAAGCCTCAATAAATTCAAGAAAATTGAAATTATATCAAGCAACTTCTCAGATCACAATGCCTTAAATTTGGAAATCAACCTCAAGGAAAAAACTCAAAAACATTCAAACTCATGGAGAATGAATAACATGCTATTCAATAATGAATGGGTTAACAATGACATCAAGGAAGAAATCAAAAAGTTCCTGGAAACCAATGATAATGAACACACAACAACCCAAAACCTATGGGATACAGCGAAAGCAGTCTTAAGAGAAAAGTTCATAGCAATACAAGCCTACCTAAAAAAGCTAGAAGAATCTCTAATAAAAAATTTAACCCTACAGCTACAAGAACTAGAGGAAGAACAACAAGCAAAACCCAGATCAAGTAGAAGGAAGGAAATCATCAAGATCAGAGCAGAATTAAATGACATAGAGTCTAAAGTAACAATTCAAAAGATCAACAAGAGTAGGAGCTGGTTCTTTGAAAAGATAAACAAAATTGACAAGCCTTTAGCCAGGCTCATCAAGAAAAAAAGAGAGAGAACCCAAATAAATAAAATCAGAAATGAAAGAGGAGAAATCACAACTGATACCACAGAAATACAAAGAATTATAAGAAATTATTACGAACAACTGTATGGCAAGAAATTTGACAACCTAGAGGAAATGGACAGATTCCTGGAAAACTATAGTCTGCCCAAACTGAATCAAGAAGAAGCAGAAAGTCTGAATAGACCAATAACAGCTAGCAAAATTGAAGCAGTAATCAAAAAACTCCCAGCACACAAAAGCCCAGGACCAGATGGCTTCACAAGTGAATTCTACAAAACATTTAGGAAAGAACTAACTCCTATCCTCCTCAGACTATTCCAAAAGATACAAGAAGAGGGAAGACTCCCAAACTCGTTCTATGAAGCCAGTATAACCCTAATTCCAAAACCAGGTCAAGACACAACAAAGAAAGTAAACTATAGACCAATATCGCTGATGAACATAGATGCTAAAATCCTCAACAAAATATTGGAAAACCGGATCCAGCAACACATTAGAAAGATCATACACCACGATCAAGTAGGATTCATCCCAGGGATGCAAGAATGGTTTAATATTCGCAAATCAATAAACGTGATACACCACATAAACAAAATGAAAGACAAAAACCACATGATCATATCAATAGATGCGGAAAAAGCATTTGATAAAGTACAACACCCATTTATGATAAAAACTCTCAGCAAAATGGGAATAGAGGGAGCATACCTCAACATAATAAAGGCCATATATGAGAAACCTGAAGCCAACATCATACTCAATGGGCAAAAACTGAGAGCATTCCCCCTGAGATCAGGAACAAGACAAGGATGTCTGCTCTCTCCACTCCTATTCAACATAGTCTTGGAAGATCTAGCCACAGCAATCAGACAAGAAAGAGAAATAAAAGGCATCCAAATTGGAAAAGAGGAAGTAAAACTGTCATTATTTGCAGATGACATGATAGTGTACATAGAAAATCCTTTAGACTCCACAAAAAAACTACTCAATCTAATAAGTGAATTTGGCAAAATAGCAGGATACAAAGTCAATATTAAGAAATCGAAGGCATTTTTATACATCAACAATAAAAACTCAGAGATAGAAACTGAAAGAAAAATCCCATTTACCATAGCAACAAGAAAAATAAAATACCTAGGAATAAACTTAACCAAAGAGGTAAAAGACCTGTACACAGAAAACTACATAACACTGAAGAAAAAAATTAAAGAAGATACAAATAAATGGAAGCGTATACCATGCTCATGGATGGGAAGAATCAACATCATTAAAATGTCCATACTACCCAAAGCAATTTATAGATTCAATGCAATCCCTATTAAAATACCAGCAACATATCTCACAGACCTAGAACAAATACTTCAAAAATTTATATGGAACCAAAAAAGAGCCCGAATAGCCACAGCAATTTTGAGGCAGAACACAGTAGGAGGAATCACAATACCCGATATCAAACTATACTATAAGGCCACGGTAATCAAAACAGTCTGGTACTGGCATAAAAACAGACATATAGATGAATGGAACAGAATAGAGAGCCCAGAAATAAGCCCAGGTTCATATGGTCAACTAATATTTGACAAAGGGGGAAAGAACATCAAATGGAGTGAAAAGAGCCTTTTCAACAAATGGTGTTGGAAGAACTGGACAGGGACATGCAAAAAAATGAAACTAGACCACCAGCTCACACCATACACCAGAATAAACTCAAAATGGATCAAAGACTTAAATGTAAGCCGTGACACCATAAAAGTCCTAGAGGAAAAAATAGGCAGGAAAATTTCAGATATCCCACGTAGCAACATTTTCACTGATATATCTCCTAAGGCAAGGGAAATAAAGGAAAGAATAAACAAATGGGACTACATCAAACTAAAAAGTTTCTGCTCAGCTAAAGAAAACATCAGCAAGATGCAAAGGAAACCAACCATATGGGAAAATATATTCACCAATGACATCTCAGACAAGGGATTGATCTCTAAAATATATAAAGAACTCATACGACTCAACACCAAGAAGACAGACAACCCAATTAAAAAATGGGCAAAGGACCTGAACAAACACTTCTCCAAAGAAGACATACAGAGGGCCCATAGACATATGAAAGTATGCTCAACATCACTAGCCATCAGAGAGATGCAATTTAAAACCACAATGAGATACCACCTCACACCAGTCAAAATGGCCATCATCAACAAATCAACAAACAACTTGTGCTGGAGAGGATGCGGAGAAACGGGAACCCTGGTGCATTGCTGGTGGGAATGCAGATTGGTGCAGCCACTGTGAAAAACAGTTTGGAATTTCCTTAAAAAACTAAAAATGGAACTGCCTTTTGAACCAGCAATTCCATTGCTAAGATTATATCCAAAAAATCCCGAAACACCAATTCAAAAGAACCTATGCACTCCAATGTTCATAGCAGCACTATTTACAATAGCCAAGTGCTGGAAACAACCTAAATGCCCATCTGTAGATGAGTGGATCAAAAAACTGTGGTACATTTACACAATGGAATTCTATGTAGCAGAAAGAAAGAAGGAACTTCTACCATTTGCAACAACATGGATGGAACTAGAGAAAATTATGCTTAGTGAAATAAGCCAGGCAACAAAAGAAAAATACCTTATGCTGTCACCTATTACAGGAAACTAATGAACAACACAAACAAATGAACAAAATTGAACCAGAGGTATGTAAACAAGAAGTAGACTAACAGTAACAAGGGGGGCCGGGGGGAGGAAAAGAAAGGTGTAAGGGGAGGGGTCAAGTTAAAAAATATATATATATATGAATGACCCACAGACAGGTGCAACTGAGTGGGGACTAAATGTGGGGGAGGGGAGGGACAGGGTGCAGGGAAACAAGAGGGCTAAAAAAGTGAGACAACTGTAATGGAAAAACAAACCAAAATTTCTTAGTGGGGGAAAAATGAAAATATGAAGAATGGAAATGCCAGTTCAGTGAATATTAGGACAAAGATTTTCCTTCACGTTGTATATTTTTCTCCCTATTTGATCCCTCCAGAGTTTGGCATTCTAAACAAGTAAGTAATGACATAAGTTCCTTTGCATAGAACTAATAAGACCAGTTGTCAACAGAGGTTCTTTTTTTTTTTGACCAAGTCTTTGACTGGAATGTCAAGCCTAAAGGAAACATACTTGGGCTCAGATTGTTACCAGAAAGCCCTGAGGAACTGGGAATGACTTTCAAAGGTAATAAAAGCCCGTGAGATAAAAAGGCCTGGTACCATGGTTGGTTGTGCGGTCCACAGCAATCTTTCCAGGGAAGGAACGAAGGTTGTTTTCCTGAAAGATGGCTAGAAGGGACCTTAAGGCACAAGGAAAGACCAGAAAGACTTGGAAAAAACAGGTGTGTACAGGCGAGGATGAATGCCAGATATGTGGCACAGCTTCTGTGCCCTGAAGAACAGACTGAAGGTCACCCCAAATATTCCTTGGGTAAGTTCCAGCAAAGCAGAACTAAAGATCATAAGTGATCATTTGCTGCTCTTGTTATGTTTATGCAAACGAACAGGATAAATTAAAAATGGACTTAATGTAGTCCCTTTAAAGACAAGGAGGGTAACCTTAAGGAGAAAAATTATTATTCAAGGAAAATCACAATGATCAGTAGTAGAGTATAAAACAGGGCAACTAACCGTCTTAAAAGTTTCTTCTCCAGATTTAGAGACTTGTTTGCGGGTTATGTTACATAAATTAACACGTGTTTTTTGTTTTCAAAGGACATAAGCCTATGATCGCATTACCTGAGTGATTATCTGTACGCATAAGCCTCACTTAATCCTCTCTGCAGCGCTGCCTCCTGAGACTCAATGGTTTGGCTGAACTAAATGGCGGGGTTGGGGAAGAACGGGGTGGTCTGTGGACTTCACTTTAAAACGGGTTTCTCTTTTCTATCCTAATCGCTTGGACAGAAAAGGCCCAGAGGTCTGAGAGGGGGAAAAACCTAAACTATTTACCTCAGCTCAAACTAAGTATAATGGGCAAAAGGGTTTTGGACAGGCGAGATGTGCCTAGCACACCTTCTTACAAAAAAGCCTTTTTTTTTTTTTTTTTTTTTTTCTTTCCCTAATATGGAACATTGGAAAATTAATCCCTGCCTTCTGTCATCTAGTAGTTATGGATTGAATGATGTCTTTTAACCCTTTTCGCCAAATCTGTTGCCCCCAGAACACAACAAGGTCACCAGCCTGTTAAACCAAGCACGCTGTTGACCGGAGACAGCCAACTGACCTGGAGTCTGCACGATCCTTCCCCATGTGGGAAGGCCACCCTCCCCTCCACACCCCCACTCTTATTAGGGTTTTCTGGACCCAAGGGTAGGGAGGACGACGACCATGTCCAGCTTGAAGCAGCTAGAGGAGCTTGAGACCTTCGCCCATTGTCCTTTACAAGATTACAAAGGATCCTAATATTTGAGAGGAGGGGGATAGTTAATTTTTATGAACCAGGGGTATGGACTTGGGGGGGATTGCTGGGGGAGGGGGGTGCTGGGTGGAGGGGAACAAGGGGGAGAAAATTGGAACTGTTGTAACAATATAATCAATAAAAAACATTATAAAAAAAATACAAGACACCAATTGAGAGCTGATTATACATACAAGGGGGGACCCCAAAACACACAATTTATTGATAAAAAATTGTGTATTTGTTCTTACAGGTTTAACTTGTCATATTCAAAATACTCTCCATTTGATGCAATACACTTATTGAGAGGTTTTTTTCCACTGCTGAAAACATTCTTTGAACTTGTCAATTTTGATGCATTTTAATGCTCCTGCCACTTTTTTTTTGTTATTTTTTCTTTTTTTTCATTTTATTTTTTGTTATTCAATTACAGTTGTCCCATTTTTCCCCCATTGCTCCCCCCTTCCAGCCCATCCCTTCTCCCACAATTATATCCCTCCCAGTTGTCCATGTCCATGAGTCATTCATATACGTTCCTTGACCTGACCCTTCCCTTACTTATCCCCCTTCTGTCCCTCCCCCCTCCCCCCTACTGACTACTATTCTAGTCTTTGCCTATTTAGTTCGTTTGTTTGTGTTGCTCTTTAGTTTCCTGTATTGGGTGATATCATATGGTATTTTGCTTTCTTTGCCTGGCTTATTTCACTAAGCATAATTTTCTCTAGTTCCATCCATGTTGTCACAAATGGCAGGAGTTCCTTCTTTCTTTCTGCTACATAGTATTCCATTGTGTAGATGTACCACTGTTTTTTGATCCACTCATCCACAGACGGGCACCTAGGCTGTTTCCAGCACTTAGCTATTGTAAACAGGGCTGCTATGAACAGAGGGGTGCATAAGTTCTTTTGAATTAGGGTTTCAGGATTTTTCGGGTATAATCCTAGCAGTGGAATCACTGGTTCAAATGGCAGTTCCATTTTTAATTTTTTGAGGTAATTCCATACTGTTTTCCATAGTGGCTGCACCAGTCTGCATTCCCACCAACAGTGCAGTAGGGTTCCTGTTTCTCCACATCCTCGCCAGCATTTGTTGTTTGTTGATTTGTTAATGATGGCCATTCTGACAGGTGTAAGGTGGTATCTCATTGTGGTTTTTACTTGCATCTCACTGATGCCCAATGATGTTGATCATTTTTTCATGTGCCTATGGACCTTCTGTATGTCCTCTTCGGAGAAGTGTTTATTCAGGTCCTTTGCCCATTTTTTAATTGGGTTGTTTGTTTTCTTGATGTTGAGTCGTATAAGCTCTTTATATATTTTGGAGATCAGTCCCCTGTCTGTGATATCATTGGCAAATATGTTTTCCCATATGGTTGGTTTCCTTTTCATCTTCCTGATGTTTTCTTTTGATGAGCAGAAACTTTTCAATTTGATGTAGTCCCATTTGTTTACTTTTTCCTTTATTTCTCTTACCTTGGGAGATGTATCCGTGAAGATATTGTTACGTGTGATATCTGAAATTTTCCTGCCTATGTTTTCCTGTAGGACTTTTATGGTATCACGGCTTACATTTAAGTCTTTAATCCATCTTGAGTTTATTCTCGTGTGTGGTGTAAGTTGGTGGTCTAGTTCAATTTTTTTGCACGTCCCTGTGCAGTTCTCCCAGCACCATTTGTTAAAGAGGCTCTTCTCACTCCATTTTATGTTCCTTCCTCCTTTATCAAAGATTAGTTGATGATAGAGGCCTGGGTTTATTTCTGGGCTTTGTATTCTGTTCCACTGATCTATATGTCTGCTCTTATGCCAGTACCAGACTGTTTTGATCACAGTGGCTTTGTAGTATTGTTTGATGTCTGGTATCGTGATTCCTCCTGCTGTGTTCTTCTGTTTCAAGTTTGCTTTGGCTATTCGGGGTCTTTTTTGGTTCCATATGAATTTTTGGAGGATTTGTTCTAGGTCAGTGAAATATGTCATTGGTATTTTAATAGGGATTGCATTGAATTTGTAAATTGTTTTGGGTAGTATGGCCATTTTGATGATGTTGATTCTTCCCATCCAAGAACATGGTATTTGCCTCCATTTATTTGTATCTTCCTTAATTTCTTTCTTCAATGTTGCATAATTTTCAGTGTACAGGTCTTTTATCTCTTTGGTTAAGTTTATTCCTAGGTACTTTATTTTTCTTGTTGCTATAGTAAATGGTATTTTTTTTTTTTTGCTTCTGTCTCTGAAATTTTATTGTTGGTGTACAGAAATGCCTTAGATTTCTGTATATTTATTTTGTACCCTGCTATTTTGCCAAATCCACGTATTATATCAAGTAGTCTTTTAGTGGATTTTATAGGGTTTTCTAGGTATACTATCATGTCGTCTGCAAATAGTGATAGTTTTACTTCTTCTTTCCCAATTTGGATGCCTTTTATTTCTTTGTCTTGTCTGATTGCTGTGGCTAGAACTTCCAACACTATGTTGAATAGAAGTGGGGAGAGTGGACAGCCTTGCCTAGTTCCTGAGTTCAGGGGGAATGCTTTCAGTTTTTGTCCATTGAGTATGATATTGGCTTCAGGCTTCTCATATATAGCCTTAATGATGTTAAGGTACTCCCATTTTGCTTAGTGTTTTCAACATAAATGGGTGTTGTACTTTATCAAATGCTTTTTCTGCATCTATAGATATGATCATGTGATTTTTGTCTTTCATTTTGTTTAGGTGATGTATTCTGTTTATTGATTTGCGAATATTAAACCATCCTTGCATCCCTGGGATGAATCCCACTTGATCATGGTGTATGATCTTTTTGATGTATTGTTGGATCCTGTTTGCCAAAATTTTATTGAGGATTTTAGCATCTATGTTCATCAGTGATATTGGCCTGTAGTTTTCTTTCTTTGCTGTGTCCTGACCTGGTTTTGGGATTAGGGTAATACTGGCTTCATAGAAAGAGTTTGGGATTTTTCCCTCTTCTTGGATTTTCTGGAATAGTTTGAGGAGGGTAGGCATTAGTTCTTCCCTAAATGTTTTGTAAAATTCTTCTGTGAAGCCATCCGGTCCAGGGCTTTTGTGTGCAGGGAGATTGTTGATTACTGTTTCAATTTCCTTCTTTGTTATTGGTCTGTTGAGACTTTACACTTCTTCTTGATTCGGTTTTGGAAGGTTCTATGTTTCTAGAAATCTGTCCATTTCTACTAGGTGGTCAAATTTCTTGCCATAGAGTTGTTTGTAGTAATTTCTTATAATTGTTTGTATTTCTGAGGTATCAGTCGTGATTTCTCCTCTTTCATTTCTGACTTTGTTTATTTGGGTCTTCTCTCTTCTTTTCTTAATGAGCCTGGCTAGAGGCTTGTCAATTTTGTTTATTTTTTCAAAGAACCAGCTGCCAGTTTTGTTGATTTTTTGGATTGTTTGTTTAGTTTCTATGTCATTTAATTCTGCTTTGATCTTGATGATTTCCTTTCTTCTTTTTGCCCTAGGCTTTGTTTGTTGTTGCTGTTCTAGTTCTTGTAGATTTATGGGTAGGTTTTTTATTTGAGATTCTTCTAGCCTTTTCAGATATGCCTGTATTGCTATGAACTTCCCTCTCAGGACTGCTTTTACTGTGTCCCATAGGTTTGGGGCTGTTGTGTGTTCATTGTCATTAGTTTCTAGAAATTTCTTGATTTCCTCTTTGATGTCATTGTTTACGCATTCGTTATTTAAGAGCATGTTGTTCATTTTCCATGAGTTTGGGTGTCTTTGATTTTTTTCCCTGAGGTTGATTTTTAGTTTCAAGGCATTGTGGTCTGAAAAGATGCTTGATATGATTTCAATTTTCTTGAATTTGTTGAGGCCTGTTTTGTGTCCTATTATGTGGTCTATCTTTGAAAATGTCCCATGTGCCTTTGAAAAGAATGTATATTTTGCTTCTTTGGGGTGAAAAGTTCTATATATAAGAGTTAAGTCCATGTGGTTTAGTGTGTTGTTCAATGCCTGTATATCCTTGGTGTTTCTTTGCTTGGATGATCTGTCTATTGTTGATAATGGAGTGTTGAAGTCCCCTGCTATGAGTGTGTTGTTGTTAATATCCTTCTTGTGGGTGGTCTTCTAGCATTTGCTTTATGTATTTGGGTGCTCCTATGTTGGGTGCATATATGTTTACCAGTGTTATATCTTCTTGAGGAATTCTTTCTTTAAGTATTATGAAATGTCCTTCTTTGTCTCTTTTTATTGCCCTTGCTTTGAGATCCGTTTTGTCTGATATGAGGACTGCTACCTCAGCTTTTTTTCAGGTCCATTTGCTTGGAATATTTTTTTATATCCCTTTACTTTCAGTCTATGTAAATCTTTTCTTTTGAGGTGTGTTTCTTTAGACAGCAAATATGTGGGTCCTGTTTTCTTATCCATTCTGTTACCCTATGTCTTTTAATGGGAGCATTTAATCCATTTACATTTAAGGTTATTATTGACATGTATTTATTCATTTCCCTTTTGTATCTCTGTTCCTCTACTCTTTTTTTTGTTTGTTTGTTTTTTCTCTTCCTTTTTTTTAGAATATTCCCTTTAGCATCTCTTGCAATGCTGGTTTGGTGGAGATGTATTCTTTTAGTCTTCCTTTGTCTGAGAAACTCCTTATTTCATCTTCTATTTTGAGTGAGAGCCTTACTGGGTAGAGTATTCTTGGTTGTAGGCCTTTGTTTTTTTTGACCATTCCCTTCTGGCTTGTAATGTTTCTGTTGAGAAATCGGTCAATAGCCTTATTGGAGCTCCCTTGTAAGTTATTTGCTGTTTTTCTCTTGCTGCTTTTAGGATTCTCTCTTTGTCTTGGAATGTTGCCATTTTAACTATGATGTGCCTTGGAGTGGGTTTTTGGGGGTTCCTCTTGATTGGAACTCTCAGTGCTTCTTGGACTTGCATAGCTTTTTCTCTCATCAGGTTCGGAAAAATTTCTGTCACTATTTCTCCCATCAGTTTTTCAATTCCATGCTCCTTTTCTTCTCCCTCTCTTATTCCTGTGATCCTTAAATTATTTTTTCTAATGCTAGCCTGTAATTCCCTTACATCTTGTTCATATTTTTTCAATCTTTTTTCATTTTGTTGTATCATTTGAGAATTATTACCTACATTATCCTCTAACTCACTAATCCGATCCTCTGCTTCGTTTAGTCTGCTTTTGACTGATTCTACTGTGTTTTTCAGTTCAGAGATTGCATTCTTCATTTCTTCCTGGTTCTTGTTGATAGTTTCTATGTCTTTTTTTATGCTGGTGTAGTTCTCTGCAAGTTCCCTGTAATTTTTTGGAGCTGTTGGTAACTTCCTTGGAGGTTGTCATAGTTGTTTCTGAGGTTTTCGAGCATATTGAGCTTCTTCACCACCATAGTTTTGAATTCCATGTCTGACATTTGGGCTATGTCTATTCCATCTACCTCTCTTTCTGGGGATTCCTCTTTTCTTTTCATTGAGAGGTTGTTTCTGCGTCTTACCGTGTTGGATTCTTCTTGTTTGTTTTTGTTATTTGGATTTGTTTGCTTTGCCTTCCCACCTTTGTGGTATGAGATTTTTTATGGTAGATCTGGGGGTTTCAGTGGTGCAGTCTCCTTGATCTCCTGAGCCTGATGTTCTTGGGGTACTTTTATATCGTTTGTTTATGCTGTCTGATTATATTTCAGATTTTTTTGTTGTTGTTAGGATATTCCTTCTGGCTTGTTGATTGAGCGTCACTCTATCCACTTTATCACGAATTCTTTTGTGGAGATGTCAGTTCAGCATTCTTGTGTCGTCTTCTTTTTCTACATCCACAGCTGGTCTAATGTGATGGGTCAGAGGTTCCTATTTCTTGCAGCAGTGGTGTGTGCGAGGTGGCCGGCAGGGCGCAATGCGAGGCAGCCAAGAGCCCACCTCAGGTCTGCCATGCCACGCTCCAGGAAAGCAGGCCACGCTGAGCTCTGGGGAAGCTGATGAGGTGTTTTTTTTTTTCACTCAACATCAGTGCGTGCCCAAAGCGGCTGGGGAACTAAGCTCAGGCCTGCCGCGCCATGCTCCTGGAAAGCAGGCCGCGCTGCGCTCTGAGAAAGCTGGCCGCGCTGCGCTCTGTGAAAGCCCTCGAGGTGTTTTTTTGGCTTGAGCACCGGTGGGCACCCAAGGTGTACAGGGAACTAAGCACCGGCCTGCCGCGCCGCACTCCTAGAAAGCCGGCTGTGCCGCATTCCGAGGAAGCCGGCTGCGCCATGCTCCGGGAAAGCCCTTGAGGTGTTTTTTGGCTCCAATGCCAGTGTGCACCCAAGAGTCTGGGGAGCTAGCCTCAGGCCTGCAGTGCCGTGTTCCGGGAGTTGGTCTTTCGCCTCTTAGGGCAGGGCCGCAGACACTTGTGCTCAGTAGACATGAGTGTCTGTGAGTCGCTGCTGCCCACCATTCCGGCACCTCCTGAGCGGGCACGCGCAGAGCCTGGGCAAGTGCTCTGCGCTCCAGATTCCAGCCTGGTACTTTGGCCTGGCGCCCACTGGGCTGGCCAGGGGCGACTGCGCACAGTCTTCTGCGTGTCCAGTGGGCCCTCCCTGTGCCCATTGGGTCACTGATTTTATGTCTGTTGGCGTGTGTCCAAAGGGCACCTGGACACACAGCCCTGCGCACCTGGGCCAGTGAATGAGGGCACTTCCCTATGCACGCCCCGTGACCCAGGGGGAGGGTTGGGGGGGTGGATGAGCGCACTACTGCGCCTGCGCTCCTCAAGAATGGCCTACCACCCCCAAACTTTCCTCCCCTCTCCACCATCCACTAGAGAAAAATAAAAAGGAGAATTATGTTCTCACTTGCCCGGCAGCACGCTGTCTCCTGTCCTTCAGCACCAATGCCACTTGGTCGAGTCTGGTCTCTGCCAGCGGGCAGAGATCCGCTCTCCTCCCAACACCTCTCCTGGGTAGCCTGCGGTCGCCAAAAAGCCTTTGTTTACTTCCAGCCACAGCTCGGGCAGCCGCCCCAGTCAGGAATCCCGTTTCGTCCCCTTTTCCTCCGCTTTGCTCACTAAACAGGTTGTTCCCAGATGGATTTTCTCTAATCCACCAGTGCCTTGGCTCGACTCCTGCCAGTGTCCAGCTGCTCACTGAGATGTTCTGTCTGCAGTTAGCCCAAACTGCAGAAGGGTCTCGGGAGCCTGAAACCACAGCCTCTCCTCACTCCTCCGCCATCTTCCCACCCTCCGCTCCTGCCATTTTTCGTTTCATGTCTTCCACATCAGCAAAATACTTCCATTTGAGAACTTTTCTCATCCAGGGAATTTTTTTAAAAAGTCACATGGGGTGAGATTGGGTGAATAGGGAGGGTGGAATACGGGATCATGCCATTTTTGGTCAAAAATTACTGAACACTCAGCGTGCTGTGGGCAGATGAGTTCTTAAATCACCCATCATGAAATAGGCTGAATGCAGCCTCTCACAACAATGCCTGCTGGTACGTGATACAGATGGGTTCCCAGAATACAGTGAGGGAAGTCTGCACTACAAGGAGCTCACCCTCCAGAAGTTAATTTCATTTTGGAAGGTGTCCCCTCATACATAGCCAACCAGGGAACTCTGAAAGCAGATCTCCTGGTCCACCTGCCTTGTATGTTTCACTCTATCCTCTCCTAAGGATGCTGCTATAAGTCCTAGGTATTTAAGGTTCTGCTCCTTTCCTTAGAGTTACTCCCATGCAATGGCAACACTTCCCTTTGCAAGCCCTCAGTCACTATGAAGTTTGCACAGCAAGTGGAGTACATATGGAACAATTTAGGGGGTGAAATCACCAGAATTACTTCTCTGGTCGCCTGCACCAAAATTTCACTTTCTCAGATTCACTGGGGGTTTGAAAATTTTAGATGTCTTCAAAAGATCCTGTTAAAGTGAAAATACCTTTGGAAGAGACAAATACCAGAAACTATCCTCAAACATAAGCATTAAAACCACTTAGAGAGTTTTTTAAAACTACAGTGCTCAGACCCCACCTACTAAGTCAGAATCTCTGGAATGGGACCTGGGTTTTTCTATTCCATTTTCAGCTTTCCAGATGATTCTATGCCTGAGATCTGGAACTAAGGATTTATGCCATTCCCAGTTAATGATTCAGAGACTAATCAAAAACTGAGAGTTGTTTTGAGGGATGATAATTTGGGAGAGGGAGAATAGGAGAGAATGGAAATAGGAAGGCTCTGGAAATTTCATTGAAAGTCTTGAAAAACCTTCATGATCTTTTATTTACCCTTGAATAAAAAATTGACACTTTTCATTTAATTTTTATTTTATGTTTTTCATTACCATTTAATCCCCTTAACTCCCTCAGCCTCAGCAATCACCACACTGTTGTCTATGTCCGTGAGTCCTCTTTCATTTTTGCTCAATTCCTCCACCCCCTCACCTCTTCCCCTTCTAGCTCTCATCCTGCTCTCCATCTATGAGTCTGTCTCTATTTTCCTTGTTAGTTCAGTTTGTTTGTGAGATACTACACATGAGTGAAATCATATTGTATTTGTCTTTCCCTGACTGACTTATTTCATTTAGCATAATGTTCTCCAGGTCCACCCATGCTATCACAAAAGAAAAAAATTTCTTCTTTTTTACAGATGAGTAGTATTCCACTGTGAAAATGTGTCATAGTTGTTTTATCCATTCACCTACCTCCTTTAGCCTTTCACCTTTCAAGTATGATGTGTCTTTGTGTAGTTCTCTTTGGGTCCAACTTGTTTGGGATTCTCTGTGCTTCCTGGATTTGTATGTTCATTCCCTTCAGCAAATTAGGGAAGTTTTCTTTCATCATTTTTTCAAATAAGTTTTCAATTTCTTGCTTTTTCTCTTCTCCTTCTGGCAGCCCTATGATTCAGATGTTGTCACTTTTGGAGATGTCCCAGAGTCTTCTTATTCTCTCCTCAATTTTTTGAATTCTTGTTTCTTCATTATGTATTGGGTGACTGTTCATTTCTACCTTATGTTTTAATTCATTTATTTGAATGCCGGCTACCTTCCCTTCACTATTGGCTTCATGTGAATTTTTTTAAAATTTCACTTAGTGTAGTCTTCATTTCCTCCCTTATGCATTTGCTATAGTCAATAATTTCTCTAAGCATCATTATAACCAGTGTTTTGAACTCTGCATCTAGTAGGTTGGCTATCTCATTTTTGCTTAGTTCCCTTTCTGGAGTTTTGATTTGTTCTTTAATTTGTGACTTAAGAACCACAGGGCAGAGGTACTGCTTCCTCTCAGGTTGATGCCATTTGGAGAGTAGCGCTTTGCCTGAGAAAAATGGTTTCTGCAATATGGGGAATGACTCAGCACAGGGATCCTGGTAGCTGTTTCTTCAGTTATCTCCCAGAGCCATGAATCCCAGACTATCCTCATGTGTCTCTAACCCACTCTGCCCTTCCTCTGCCAGAGCCCAGTGTAAGTGGTTGCAAATGAAATTTTGGGCATTGGCCCTTTAAGAGGCTGCCTGAGTCTCCAGTTGTCTCTCCCTGGCAGAGAGAAGCCCTGCTGCTTTTCACAGCTGGATGTTATCTGGGTTTCTTTCTGGCTCTGGTGCTGTAGGCTGGTGAGTCCAGCTTGGGAGTTAGACCTCACATATCTCAGGGGGAACACCCCCGGCTGCTGAAATATCTCTTTGGGTCTTCAGCTGCCACCTGTACGAGCCCAGACAGCCCTATCATGCCTTCTCCACACTCTCTACCATTCTTGTTGTGACATGGTTTCTTCTCTCTGTCTTTCATTATAAGGCTTCTCTCCAGCTAGTTTTCAGTTCATTATTCGGGATGATTTATCTACAGTTTAGCTATAATTCCAGATTGGTCCTGGGAGGAAGTTAGTGTAGCTTCCACTTACTCTTTTGCCATATAGATCTCAAAAATAGCCATTTATAAAACAATATACTTCATTAGCTCATTCAGTTAAGAGACTCGACATTTTGGGGAGTGTCTGATCCCACTCTCTTTCTAATCACCAGGAAATATTATGTCACACTTTCTCTTTAACATTTTATTTCCTCCTAACTTATAAAATTAATGGGGCATGAATATTAGGGTTGGAATAATCTTCCAAAATTAGGAGGAACCCTTAAAAGGCCTTTCGCCCATCCTCAATTTCAGGCAGGGCTACAGGAATTCTGGGAAAGTCAATCTCAGGTATAAAGACTAAAAGGGAAAAGCAATCCACAGCAGCCTGTAGCTTCCTTTCTCTGTTTGTATTGGACCTTCATATCAGGTACCTTTTCCTTCTTTTTGACTTATTCTCTTCTGCTTGATATTCAAGTCTGTGTTCTCTGGTTTTCATCCTTTTGGAGATACAGAGAACAGTGGTTTGTGGACCTTCTGCTCTGTAAAGATTAAAGAATTCCCCCATTACTTTCTTTTCTTCAGCTGAAATAACTGATTTTTTATAACCTTTCTTATAGTCTAATTTCCAATTCCTTTATATCCATAGCTCTATTCTGGATGTAATTTCTTATAACAAGAAATTAATCAATGCCAAATATAATTTTAAAAATTCTTTCCTGTTTTTTCTAAGACATTTTCCAATTAACATCCTCATCTTAGTTTTTTAAAAATCAGCTTCACTGGCTATTGCTAATTTAGATTTTGTTTGTGTTCCACATGTCCTTGGGTTATTGAAAAAAGCTGTTTGGTTTGAAGAAAATAGCTGCAGGCTAGAAATTCAGAGACTTGTCTTCTAGAACCTATTTTGTCACAATTAAAATATTATATATCTTTTTGTTTACTATAAAATTAATCAGATGGACAACTTGACCTTTAAATTTACTCCCACTCTTCCCTGGCTAGTGTGGCTTGGTGTATTGAGTGGCGATCTGCAAACCAGGTCACCAGTTTTATTCCTGGTTGGGCCAGATACCTGGGTTGCATGCCAGGTCCCCACTGGGGGACATGCCGAGGCGACCAATTCATATTTTTTTCACACATGGATATTTCTCTCCTTCTCTTTCTTTCTCCATTCCCCTCCCTCTAAAAATAAATTAAAATAAAATCTAAAAAATTTACTCCCACTCTAAAATTCTTATTCTTACTCTCCTCTATTTTGATTCATTTTTGATTTTTTAAGAACAAAGTAATCTGAACTCCCATGGCACTTTATTTGTACATTTCTTATAGATGCATCACTCCTTACCAACAATATAATTATTTATCTCATATAATGCATGCCACACTTTTCCAGTAGACTAAAATCTTCTTAAAGGCTGGGCTCAAGAAACTCTGTGACTGGCTTTAGCACACTTATTTACCAATAAACATTTGTTGAGTGAGGTTATGCATGAATCTTGGGAGTAGAAAAATTATGCAGCAAATTTGTCCTCTCTGTTCCTTCTGTGCTGAGATGCCTTCACTATTTGTATTGGCTTCTTCTGGATAGTCTATTGAATGTAGATATGTCAATGACAGACAGGTAACTGTAAATAAACAGGTTATTTTCCCCAGGAGAAAATCAGAGACTTTAAAGATTTGCAGTACAAAAATAAAAAAGACTCCAGGATACAGGATAGGAAAAGAAAAGGTTAGAAAAGCAGAAAAGATTTTGAGTTGGAAAAGAAGTCTCTGAAGTAAAATGAGAACAGGTTTCCTGAACAGCCCAAAACTAAGAGATTAATCTGCAAGATTGGAGAATTGGGCTCAGGAAAATTGGTGAGAATAGTCTCAGAATATGGACCTTTTATCAGCTCTGGGCACCTGGGGCTTTCTAACTTGTAAGTCCTTTAAACTTCTATTGACTCACCTGCTGAATAGAGCCCATTTTACTGCAGGCCAGAGACCACAAGGGTTTGGAGTATTGCCATGGTGACAACTTAGCATGAAACGTGGCACAAATTGGAATGGAGGTTTGCTGTGAGAGATTGGAGAGATTTCCAGATAGAAAGAACCCAAGCTCTGGGGAATAGACCAAACGTGAGCTTACTGTCCTCCATTCCAGAAGGCTAGTTTTAGGAACAGAATTTACTGTTGAGAGTTCTTGCTCTCTTTTCTTGAAAGTCTGGTAGGCCTGATAAAAGATAGTTTACAGTTTATTTATATTTTTCTTAACTCTTTGACTCAGGTAAATATAATTTGATATGGGCTAACTCACCATAATTCAATAGAGACACTATAGACATTTAAGTGCCTTCAGATATTTACTCCAGAGTACTTTCTACCACCCAGGAATTCAGGAGTAACCTGGCCAATCCAACAAAATTTTGTGTATAGAATGAGGATATGTTCAGAGCACCAGAATCACCCCCCACACTCCATCTCCCTTGTTTTTAACTCATTATCAAAACAATTTCATGGTGCTTCTAGATCAGTTGGAAGCCAAGGGCTCTAGAGAAAAGAACAATGAGTACCCTTTTATCTGAAGATAATATGATTTTATCATTATAGTCTACAATTCACCTTCAAAGAAAATTGTCCTGGTGATCTTGTCACTGTCAGAAAGAATAGTCACAAATTAACCATTATAAGACCAAGGGCACCATTTCTGGCAGCCATCTCCCAACTTTTTCCAGTCTTTTAGCTAGGTAAGTATATAGTATGTATGTATGGTCTCTGGGATCACTCTGCCCAGGTTTGAATCTTGGTTCCAGCTCTCAATAGTTGGCAGATATTTATTTAATACCACAGTTTATTCATCTGTAAAATAGGGATATAATAATAATTTTTATTCACAAGGTTATTGTGATGATAAAGTGTATTTACATGTAAAATGCTTAGGAAAGTTCTCAATATTAACTACGGTTATTAACCACATCTGCCAGATGATGTCATTATTACCAATACATACAGGTTAATATTTCAAGACATCTGGGAAGGGTCATACTCAAAGCTAGAGACTCTTAGGTATTATTATTATGTAGGTTTTTTATTTTAATGTTTTTAATTTAAAAATTTTTAATTTTATTGTTCAATTACAGTTGTCCCAATTTTTACCCCACTGATCTCCGTTGTCTACCCACCATCCCCCCAATTCCCACAGTCAACCCCCACCCTGTTGCCCACGTCCATGGGTCATTTATACTTGTTCCTTAACTATATGCTTCCCCTTCTTTCTTCTGTTATCCCCATCTCCCAACCTCTCTGGTTGCTGTCAGTTTGTTCCTTATTTCTGTGTCTCTGGTTCTGTTTTGCTCATTTGTTTGTTTTCTTCATTAGCCTTCACTTAGAGGTGAGATCATATGGCAACTCTCATTCACTGCCTGTCTATTTCACTTAGCATATACTCTACATTTTCATCCATGTTGTCACAAAGATAGAAGATTTTTCTTTCTGCTGCGTAGCATTCCATTGTGTAAATGTACCACAATTTTTTGATCCACTCCTTTACATGGGCATTTAGGCTTTTTCAGCACTTGGTTATTGAAAATAATGCTGCTATAAACAGAGGGGGCATAGGTACTTCTGAATTGGTATTTCAAGATTCTTAGGGTACAATTCCAGCAGTTGAATTGCTGGATCAAAAGGCAGTTCCATTTTTAGTAACTGAGGAAATTCCATACTGTTTTCCTCAGTGGCTGCACCAGTATTTGTTCCCACCAACACTGTACTAGGGGTTCCCTTTTCTCCACATCCTTGTCAGCGCTTTTTATTTCTTGATTTGTTAATGATGGCCATTCTGAATGGTATAAGGTGGTATCTTATTACGGTTTTAATTTGCATCTCTCTGATAGCTAGTAATGTTGAGCATCCTTTTATATGCTTATGGGCCCTCTTGTATGTCCTCCTTGGAGAGGTGTCTGTTCAGACCCTTTGCCCATCTATAATTAGACTGTTTGTCTTCCTGGTGTTGAGTCACATGAGTTCTTTATATTTTGTAGATCAAACCCTTGTCTGAGGTATCATTGGCAAATATGTTTTCTCATATTGTTGGTTCCCTATTCATCTTGCTGATGTTTTCTTTAGCTATGCAGAAGCTTTTTAATTGGATGTGGTCTCATTTTTTATTCTTTCCTTTATTTCCATTGCCCAAAGAGCTATATCAGAAAAATATTGTTGTGTGAGATATCTGAAGTTTTATTGTCATAGCTTATGTTTAAGTCTTTTATCCATCTTGATTTCATTCTGGTGTATGGTGTAAGATGGTGGTCTAGTTTCATTTTTTGCATGTACCATTCCAGTTCTCTCAACACCATTTGCTGAAGGGAATATTTTTACTCCCTGTATTATGCTACTGCTACCTTGTCTGATATTAACTGATCATAGAGACATGGGTTTGTTTCTTGGCTCTCTATTCTGTTTCATTGATCTATATGTCTCTTCTTATGCTAGTACCAAACTGTTTTTATTACAGTGGCCTTGTAATATACTTTGATACCAAGTATTTTGACCTCTCTTTGTTTGTTCTCCTTTCTCAAAATTGCTGAGGCCATTCAGGGCCATTTTGGGTTCCATATAAAGTTTTGAAATATTTGTTCTATATCTGTGAAATACACCATTGGTTTATTATTAAGGATTGCATTGAATCTATAGATTGCTTTGGGTAGTATGAACATTTTAATGATGTTAATTCTTCCAATCCATGAACACAGTTTATGCTTCCATTTATTCGTATCTTCCTTAATTTTCTTCCTCACTATTCTGTAGTGTTCTGAGTCCAGGTCTTTTAAATACTTGGTTAAGTTTATTTTTAGATACTTTATTTTTCTTGTTGTTATAGTGAATGGGATTTTCTCCTAGTTCCTGTTTCTGATACTTCATTTTTGGCATACAAAAATAACTTTGATTTCTGAATATTGATTGAGTATCCTGCTATTTTGCCAAATTCACTTATTAGGTCAAGTAGTTCTTTTGTGGAATCTATAGGGTTATCATGTAACCTGCAAATAATGACAGTTTTACTTCCTCTTTTCCAATTTAGATGTCCTTTATTTCTTGTCTTATCTGATCACAGTGGCTTGAACTTGCAGTACTACTTTGAATACACGTGGTGCAAGTGTAATCCTGTATTGCTCCTGATCTTAGGGGGAAAGCTTTTAGTTATTGCCCTTTGAATATGATGTTGGCTGTAGGTTTCTCATATATGACCTTTATTATGTTGAGGTATGTTCCCTCTATTACCACTTTGCTGAACATCTTTGTTATAAATGGGTGCTGTACATTATCAATACTTTTTCAGTGGCTATTGATATGATCATGTGATTTTTGTCTCTTATTTTGTTTATGTGATGTATTAAACTTATGGGTCTGTGAATATTGCACCATCCTTACATTGCTGGGATGAACCCATCTTGATCATGGTGTATGATATTATTGATCATGGTGTATGATATTGTTAATATATTGCTGGATCCAGTTTGCCAATATTTTTTTTCTTCTTTTTTTTATTTTGGTTTTTCAATTACAGTTGTCCCTTTTTCTCCTAATTTCTCTCCCCCACCCAACCCACCCCCTCTCCCGCAATCATATCCCTCCCCGTTGTCCATGTCCATGAGTCTTTTATACGGGTTCTTTGACTAATCCCTTCCCTTATCCCCCTTCACTCCCTCTCCCCTCCCCCCTATTGACTGCTATTCTGTTCTTTGTTCTATTTAGTTCCTTTGTGTGTTGTTCTTTAGTTTCCTGTATTAGGTGATATCATATGGTATTTTTCTTTCTTTGCCTGGCTTATTTCACTAAGCATAATTCTCTCTAGTTCCATCCATGTTGTCACAAATGGCAGGAGTTCCTTCTTTCTTTCTGCTGCATAGTATTCCATTGTGTAAATGTAACACAGTTTTTTGATCCACTCATCTACAGATGGGCACTTAGGTTGTTTCCAGCACTTAGCTATTGTAAACAGTGTTGCAATGAACATAGGAGTGCATAAGTTCTTTTGAATTGGTGTTTCAAGATTCTTCGGGTATAATCCTAGTAGTGGAGTCGCTGGTTCAAAAGGCAGTTCCATTTTTAATCTTTTGAGGTAATTCCATACTGTTCTCCATAGTGGCTGCACCAGTCTGCATTCCCACCAACAGTGCAGTAGGGTTCCCGTTTCTCCACATCCTCGCCAGCACTTGTTGCTTGTTGATTTGTTGATGATGGCCATTCTGACTGGTGTAAAATGGTATCTCATTGTGGTTTTTATTTGCATCTCCCTGATGGCTAATGATGTTGAGCATTTTTTCATGTGCCTATGGACCTTCTGTATGTCCTCTTCGGAGAAGTCTTTGTTCAGGTCTCTTGACCATTTTTTAATTGGGTTATTTGTTTTCTTGATGTTTAGTCGTATCATCTCTTTATATATTTTGGAAATCAGTCCCCTGTCTGTGATGTCATTGGCAAATATGTTTTCCCATATGGTTGGTTTCCTTTTCATCTTGCTGATGTTTTCTTTTGCTGAGCAGAAACTCTTCAGTTTGATATAATGCCATTTATTTATTTTTTCCTTTATTTCTCTTGCTTTAGGAGATGTATCCGTGAAGAGATTGTTACGTGAGATATCTGATATTTTCTAGCCTATGTTTTCCTCTAGGACTTTTATGGTGTCACGGCTTACATTTAAGTCTTTAATCCATCTTGAGTTTATTCTTGTGTGTGGTGTAAGTTGGTGGTCTAGTTTCATTTTTTTGCAGGTCCCTATCCAGTTCTCCGATCACCATTTGTTAAAGAGGCTCTTCTCACTCCATTTTATGTTCCTTCCTCCTTTATCAAAGATTAGTTGACCATAGAGGCCTGGGTTTATTTCTGGACTCTCTATTCTGTTCCACTGATCTATATGTCTGTTCTTATGCCAGTACCATACTGTTTTGATTACAGTGGCTTTGTAGTATTGTTTGATATCTGGTGTTGTGATTCCTCCTGCTGTGTTCTTCTGTCTCAAGATTGCTTTTGCTATTCGGGGTCTTTTTTGGTTCCATATGAATTTAGGGAGTATTTGTTCTAGGTCAGTGAAATATGTTGCTGGTATTTTAATAGGGATTGCATTGAATCTGTAAATTGCTTTGGGTAGTATGGCCATTTTGATGATGTTGATTCTTCCCATCCAAGAACATGGTATTTGCTTCCATTTATTTGTTTCTTCCTTAATTTCTTTCTTCAATGTTATGTAATTTTCAGAGTACAGGTCTTTTATCTCTTTGGTTAAGTTTACTCCTAGGTACTTTATTTTTCTTGTTGCTATAGTAAATGGTATTTTCTTTTTTGTCTCTATCTCTGCTATTTTATTGTTGGTGTACACAAATGCCTTAGATTTCTGTATATTTATTTTGTACCCTGCGATTTTGCCAAATTCACTTATTATATCGAGTAGTCTTTTAGTGGAGTTTATAGGATTTTCTAGGTATACTATCATGTCATCTGCATATAATGAAAGTTTTACTTCCTCTTTCCCAATTTGGATGCCTTTTATTTCTTTGTCTTGTCTGATTGCTGTGGCTAGAACTTCCAACACTATGTTGAATAGAAGTGGGGAGAGTGGACAGCCTTGTCTAGTTCCTGATTTCAGGGGGAATGCTTTCAGTTTTTGTCCATTGAGTATGATGTTGGCCCCAGGCTTCTCATATATAGCCTTAAATATGCTAAGATATGCTCCCTTTATTCCCATTTTGTTGAGTGTTTTCATCATAAATGGGTGTTGTACTTTATCAAATGCTTTTTCTGCATCTATTGAAATGATCATGTGATTTTTGTCTTTCATTCTGTTTAGGTGATGTATTATATTTATTGATTTGCGAATATTAAACCATCCTTGCATCCCTGGAATGAAGCCCACTTGATCGTGATGTATGATCTTTGTGATGTATTGCTGGATCCTGTTTGCCAATATTTTATTGAGGATTTTAGCATCGATGTTCATCAGTGATATTGGCCTGTAGTTTTCTTTCTTTGTTGTGTCTTGACCTGGTTTGGGGATTAGGATAATACTGGCTTCATAGAAAGAGTTTGGGATTTTCCCCTCTTCTTGGATTTTTTGGAATAGTCTGAGGAGGATAGGAGTTAGTTCTTCCCTGAATGTTTTGTAGAATTCTTCTGTGAAGCCATCCGGTCCAGGGCTTTTGTGTGCCGGGAGATTTTGGATTACTGTTTCAATTTCCTTTTTTGTTATTGGTTTGTTGAGACTTTCTACTTCTTCTTGATTCAGTTTTGGAAGGTTGTATGTTTCTAGAAATTTGTCCATTTCTTCTAGATTGTCAAATTTCTTGTCATACAGTTGTCTGAAGTAATTTCTAACTATCATTTGTATTTCTGAGGTATCAGTCGTGATTTCTCCTCTTTCATTTCTGATTTTGTTTATTTGTGTCTTCTCTCTTTTTTTCTAGACTGGCTAGAGGCTTGTCGATTTTGTTGATTTTTTTGAAGAACCAGCTCCTAGTTTTGTTGATCTTTTGGATTGTTTGCTTAGTCTCTATGTCATTTAGTTCTGCTCTGATCTTGATGATTTCATTCCTTCTTCTTGCCCTAGGCTTTGTTTGTTGTTGTTGTTCTAGTTCTTGTAGCATTGTGGTTAGGTTTTTTATTTGAGATTCTTCTAGCCTTTTCAGATATGCCCGTATTGCTATAAACTTCCCTCTCAGGACTGCTTTTGCTGTGTCCCACAGGTTTTGGGTTGTTGTGTGCTCATTATTATTAGTTTCTAGAAATTTCTTGATTTCTTCTTTGATGTCATTGTTAACCCATTCATTATTTAATAGCATGTTATTCAATCTCCATGAGTTTGGGTGTCTTTGATTTTTTTCTCTGAGGTTGATTTCTAGTTTCAAGGCATTGTGATCTGAAAAGATGCTTGATATGATTTCAATTTTCTTGAATTTGTTGAGGCTTGTTTTGTGACCTATCATGTGGTCTATCTTTGAAAATGTCCCATGTGCACTTGAAAACAATGTATATTTTGCTTCTTTGGGGTGAAAAATTTTATATATATCAGTTAGATCCATGTGGTTTAGTGTGTTGTTCAATGCCTGTATATCCTTGGTGTTTCTTTGCTTTGATGATCTGTCTATTGTTGATAATGGAGTGTTGAAGTCCCCTACTATGAGTGTGCTGTTGTTGATATCCTTTTTGTCGTCTTCTAGTATTTGCTTTATGTATTTGGGTGCTCCTATATTGGGTGCATATATGTTTATCAAAAAAGTCATATCTTCTTGATGGATTGTTCCTTTCAGTATTATGAAATGTCCTTCTTTGTCTCTTTTTCTTGTCCTTGCTTTGAAATCCATTTTGTCTGATATGAGAACTGCTACCCCGGTTTTTTTTTTCCGGTCCGTTTGCTTGGAATATTTTTTTATATCCCTTTACTTTCAGTCTGTGTAAATCTTTTGTTTTCAGGTGTGTTTCTTGTAGACAGCAAATATGTGGATCCTGTTTTCTTATCCATTCCGTTACCCTATGTCTTTTAATGGGAGCATTTAATCCATTTACATTTAAGGTTATTATTGACGTGTATTTATTCATTTCCCTTTGTACCTCTGTTCCTCTCCTCTCTTGTTTTTTCCTTCTTTTTTCTTAGAACACTCCCTTTAGCATCTCCTGCAATGCTGGTTTGGTGGAAATGTATTCTTTCAGTCTTCCTTTGTCTGAGAAACTCCTTATTTCACCTTCTATTTTGAATGAGAGTCTTGCTGGGTAGAGTATTCTTGGTTGTAGGCCTTTGTTTTTCATTGCTTGAAATATTTTTGACCATTCCGTTCTGGCTTGTAATGTTTCTGTTGAGAAATCAGTTGATAGCCTTATCGGAGCTCCCTTGTATGTTATTTGCTGCTTTCTCTTGCTGCTTTTAGGATTCTCTCTTTGTCTTGGAATGTTGCCATTTTAACTATGATGTGCCTTGGAGTGGGTTTTTGGGGGTTCCTCTTGATTGGAACTCTCAGTGCTTCTTGGACTTGCATAGCTTTTCCTCTCATCAGGTTCGGAAAATTTTCTGTCACTATTTCTCCTATCAGATTTTCAATTCCATGTTCCTTTTCTTCTTCCTCTCATATTCCGATGATCCTTAAATTATTTTTCCTAATGCTATCCTGTAATTCCCTTACATCTTGTTCATATTTTTGCAATCGTTTTTCATTTTGCTGTATTGTCTGGGAGTTTTTCTCTACATTATCTTATAACTCACTAATCCGATCCTCTGCTTCGTTTAGTCTGCTTTTGACTGATTCTACTGTGTTTTTCAGTTCAGAGATTGTATTCTTAAGTTCTTCCTGGTTCTTGTTAACAATTTCTATGTCTTTTTTTATGCTGGTGTAGTTCTCTGCAAGTTCCCTGTAATTTTCTTGGAGCTCTTGGTAACTTCCTTGAAGGTTGTCATAGTTGATTTTAAGGATGTCGAGTATATTGAGCTTCTTTACCACCATTGTTTTGAATTCCATGTCTGACATTTGGGCTATGTCTATTTCATCTATCTCTCTTTCTGAGCATTCCTCTTTTCTTTTCATTGAGGGGTTATTTTTGCATCTTACCATGTTGGATTCTTTTTTTTTTTATTTATTTATTTATTTGTTTGTTTTTTTGGGTGGGGTAGTCTGCTTTGACTTCCCTCCTTTGTGGTGTAATATTCTTTATCGAAGGTCTGGGAGTTTCAGTGGTGCAGTCTCTTTGATATCCTGAGCCTGATGTTCTTGAGTTACCCTTTATGTCGTTTGTTTATGCTGTTCGGTTATATTTCAGATGTTCTTTGATAGGATCTTCCTTCTGGCTAGTTGGTTGAGAATCACTCTATCCACTTTGTCTTGAGTTCTTTTGTGGATATGCTGTTAAAGACATAAACACACAGCCCAGGCAGGAGACCCACACCCTCAAAAAGTATCCCCCACTCTATCCTGCTATCGTTAGCCAACTAGCCCGTATTAATATAAATGTAAAGAGATTTGAGCTTTTATACTATAAGAAGAATAAATAAGAGTTGTTTTTGGGGAGGAAAAATATAATTTTTGATAGAGGGGTTGATAGATTAATAATATTTGAGACTGTGCAAGCCAGTTAGTAATATTTACATTGTATGTTAATAAAAATAGAAGAAAAGGATAGAAAAATACATAATATAGTAAGAAAGTGAGATTGTATTGTATTTGGGTTTATATAGTAATTATATTATATTATTTAGAGTGATAGGGGGGCTAAGCTAGACACAAACGAATAAACAACGATTAAAGAGAAAGGATGAGAAGGAGAGGTTATATGCAACACGTTAGAGATAAAGTTTGTTAGTATTGGAAGAGGTGAAGGAAAAACACCCCCCAAAAAATCCCCAAGAAAATAGAAGAAAGAAAAGAAGAAAGAGAGAAAGAGAAGAAAATAAAAAATTTACCACAAAACCCCCCCAAAAAACCCCAAAAGGTAAGAAAGGAACAAAGAAAGATAGAAAAGAAAGAATACAGAAGAAAGAAAGAAAAAAGAGAGAAAAAAAATTGAACAAAAAAAAAATATATATATATATCCCCCAAAACCCCCCCAAAAAACCCCCAGGAAAAGAATAAAGAAAGAAGGAAAGGGACTTCCGGCCAAGATGGAGGCTTAGACGGACACGCTAGGTCTCCCTCTACAACTAGAGAGGAATACAACTACTTCAAACCAAAGGATAACTAGAAATTCCAGAAAATAAAACTACACGGAAGTCCAACATATGAAGTTATAAACCAGCGGTGCCATTTGGGCAGGTAAGAGTTAAAGAGGGCAGTGCTGTTTGCGGTCGCACCTGGACAACGGCGGGCGGCGAGGAATCCCGGACCCGTCAAGCCCCTGGCGGTGCGCGACCCTGGCGAGGAATCCCGGCTGCGGCCAAGCCCCTGCCGGTGCGTGACTCCGGCGCTGGGGAGAGCGGCCGCCGCATCGCCTTGAACAGTGAGGCCCAGGGGGGCGGGAGGACGGACCCCGGTCTCCTAGCTGAATAACTGTGTGAATCCATCTTGGACCCCCACCCCCAAAGAAAGCACCACAGGGCTGCGAAATAGGTTGCAGACAGGCAGGCGCTGGCCGGTCGCTGATTTGTGACGCGTACACAGGCACTGTCCCCGACAGCCGGCCCAAGAAAACAAAACGCATCTGTCAAAATGAGGCAGACAACTATAGAAATCCTGGTGACACAACTCACCAGACATCAGATAGAGAACCTGACAGATGAACAGATAAGAAACCTGTCAGAGGCTCAGTTCTGGGCCATTGTTAACAGATGGCTTACAGAATTCACAAAAGAGCAGGAAAAAGATATGAAAGAAGCGAAAAACTTTCATAACGAAAGGAACAAAACCGCATACGAGACAGAAGGAAAGGAAATAAAATCCAGAGTTCATTTCAACAAACTGGAATATGGAGAAGGAACAAGCAGTCAACCAATGCAGCGAGAGGAAATGGGAAGCAACAATGAAAGGATCAGAAACCTCTGGGACAGCTATAAAAGGCCCAACATAAGAATCATTGGTTTGCCAGAGAATGAGGAAGATGAACTAGAACTTGAAAACTTGAGTGAAAATATAATAAAGGAGAACTTCCCAGACTTGGGGAAGGGAATAGACTTGCAGGTCCAGGAAGCAAGGAGAGTTCCCAAGAGACTGGACCCAGGGAGAACCACTCCAAGACACATTATAATCAAAATGTCAAAAATTAAAGATAAAGAGAGAATCTTAAAAGCAGCAAGAGAGAAGAAAAGAATTATGTACAAAGGGGTCCCAATTAGACTATCAGCTGACTTCTCAAGGGAAACCCTACAGGCAAGAAGAGACTGGCAAGAAATATTCAAAGTAATGAAAATCCAAAACCTACAACCACGAATACTCTACCCAGTGAAATTGTCATTCAGAATAGAAGGACAGAGAAAGTGTTTCCAGGACAAAATAAAACTGAAAGAGTTCATTAGATCCAAACCACTGTTATATGAGATGTTAAAGGGACTGGTTTAAAAAAAAACAGAAGCTAGGGAGATGAAACAAAGGCAAACTAAATAGGCAACGAGAGTGGAAAAGGAACTGTGGGTACGGGAAGCATATTGGGGGGAGGTCAACAGGGAGGGGGAATGGGGAAAGGGAGGGAGATGATATAGGAATTGGGGATCAAGGTAGGAGGGAATGGAATAGACGGAGAGAGGTTGGGAGGAACTGTATGCACAACTAATGGACATAATCTAAAAGGGGGGGACAACTGGAGGGAGGGGGGCCACCGGGTGGAGGGGAGCAGAGGGAAGGGAAATTGGCACAAATGTAATATTTTAATCAATAAAACACATTAAATCTGAAAAAAAAAAGAAAGAAGGAAAGAAAAGAAATAAGAAGAAAGAAAGAACAAGGGAGAAAAAAATTGGGAGAAAAAATTTGGAAAAAAAAAAAAAAAAGCGATGTTTTTACTCCGTTCTAGCCTTGGTGTGTTGCCTTCTTTTTCTGGGTCCGCAGCTGGTCTAGTGTGCCAGGTCAGAGGTTCTTGTTTTTTGCAGGACTGGTGTGCGCCCCCGGTTGCCGCTATGGTGCGCACCCGCGGTTGCCGGCACGGCGCGCTCCCTTGCTACCCGCTGGAGCCAGTTGAGGTGCCCTTGCGCGCGAGCCCTTGCGCGCTCGGGCGGCCCAAGAGTTTGCCCCGCGGTTGGAGCCCACTGCTGCCAGCCGCGGTGGTTCCCCGTTCGCGCCAAGGTGTCCCTGCGCGCGTCCCTGCCCGCGCGGGCGGCCCAAGCGCTTTCCCTGGGATTGGCTCCTGCTGTCGCTGGGCTGCGGCGGTTCCGCGTTCGCGCTGAGGTGCCCCTGCGTGTGTCCCTGCACTCGCAGGCGGCCTGAGAGCTTTCCCCGGGATTGGCGCCCACTGACCCCGGGCTGAGGTGCTTTCGCGCTCGCGCGCCGCCCCGTGCCCTCAGTCCCACTGAGCCGAGCTCCGGGAGTTGTTCTCTGGCCTCTTAGGGCAGGGCCGGGGACACTTGTGCTCAGTGGAAGCGAGCGTCCGTGGGTCACCGCCTCCCGCTGTTCCCGTGCTGCAGCCGCCCGCCTTCCCTCACCCGTCTGGGCGGGCACAAACAGAGCCTGCGCTAGTGGTCTGCTTTCCGTCCTGGGGCCCTGCGCCCACGGGAGCTGTCTAGGGGTGTCTGTGCACGGTTCTCTGCCTGTTCAGTGGGCCCTCCCTGTGCCAGTAGGGGCACTGATCTTATGTCCGTTGGGGAGTGTCCGAGGGACGCCTGGACTCACGGCACCGCGCACCTGGGCCAGTGAGTGAGAGCACTTCCCTATGTGCGCCCCCGCGACCCAAGGGGAGGGTTGTGGAGTGGATGAGCGCGCCTCTGCGCCTGGGCTCCTCCAGAATGGCCTACCACCCCCAAACTTTCCTCCCCTCTCCACCGTCCACTAGAGAAAAATATAAAGGAGAATTATGTTCTCACTTGCCCGGCAGCACGCTGTCTCCTGTCCTTCAGCGCCAATGCCACTTGGTCGAGTCCCGTCTCTGCCAGCGGGCAGAGATCTGCTCTCTGCCTGACTCCTCTCCGGGGCAGCCTGTGGTCGCCAAAAATCCTTTGTGTGCTTCCCGCCGCAGCTCGGGCAGCCGCCCCAGTCAGGAATCCCGTTTCGTCCCCTTTTTCTCCGCTATCCTCACTAAACAGGTTGTTCCCAGGTGGATTTTCTCTAATCCAGCAGTGCCTTGGCTCAACTCCCACCAATGTCCAGCTGCTCACTGAGGTGTTCTGTCTGCAATTAGCCCAAACTGCAGACGGGTCTCCGGAGCCTAAAACCGCAACCTCTCCTCACTCCTCCACCATCTTACCTTCTCCTGTTTGCCAATATTTTGTTGAGAATTTTAGCATCTGTGTTCTTCTGTGATATTACCTGGAGTTTTCTTTCTTTGTTGTATCTTTACCTGGTTTTGGAATTAGGATAACACTGGCTTCATAAAGAGTTTGGGAATCTTCCCTCTTCTTGAATTTTTTGTAATGGTTTGAAAGGATAAATGTTAATTCTTCCCTAAATGTTTAGTGAAGTTCATCTGTGAAGCCATCTATCCAGGGTTTATGTATGCCAGGAGTTTTTTGATTACTGCTTCAATTTCACTGGTTGTTATCAATATGTTCATGTTTCTGCTTCTTCTTATTTTAGTTTTGGATGACTATGTGTTTCTAGATATTTGTCTATTTCATCCAGGTTGTCAATTTTTTTGGCATATAGTTGTTCATAGTAATTTCTGACAATTCTTTGTATTTCTGTGGTATCAGAAGTAATTTCTCCTCTTTCTTTCCTGATTTTATATCTCTCTCTTTTTTTCTTGATGAGTATGGTTAAAAAGTTGTCAATTTCATCCATGTTTTCAAAGAACCAGCTCCTGGATTTATTGAACCTTTGAATTGTTCTTTTAGTATTTATGTCATTTAATTCTGCTCTGATCTTGATTATGTCCTTCCTTCTACTCACTCAAGGGTTTTTGTTGTTGTTGTTGTTGTGTTGTTGTTCCTCTAGCTGTTGTTTTTTATTTGTGATTTAAAAAAATTTTTTAGGCAGACCTGTATTGCTATGAACTTCCCTCATAAGACTGCCTTCATTGTGTCCCATTGGTTTTGGGCTGTATGGTGTTCATTTTGATTTGATATCATAAACTTTTTTATTTCTTTCTTGATCTCACTGTTAACCCATTCATTACTTAGTAGCATGTTATTCAGGCTCCATGAATTTGAATGTTTTTGTTTTTTTCCTTGAGGTTGGTTTCTAGTTTCAGTTTATTGTGATCTGAGAGGATGTTTGATATAATTTCAATTTTTATGAATTTTTTGAGGCATGTTTTGTGTCCTACCATGTGGTCTATCTTTGAAAATGTTCCATGTGCTTTTGAAAAGAATGTAGATTTTGTTTCCTTAGGTTGAAAGGTTCTGTAAATATCAATTAAGTCCACTTGATTTAAAGTATTATTCAATGTCACAATATCCTTGTTGCTTCTTTGCTTGGAAGATCTATCTATTGTTGACAATGGGGTGCTAAAATCCTGTACAATGAGTGTGTTGCTGTCGATATGTTTCTTGAAGTCCTTAAAATTTTTATATATTTGGGTGATCAATGTTGGGTGCATATATATTTACAAATGTTATGTCTTCTTGATGGATTATTCCCTAAATATTATGTAATGTCCTTCTATGTCCCTTTTAATGGCCTTGTGAATTCTATTTTGTCTGATATAAGTATTGCTACCACAGCTTGCTTTTCATGTCCGTTTGCTTAGAATGTTTTTTCCATTCCTTCACTTTTAGTCTGTGTAGGTCTTTTGTTCTGAGGTGGGCCTCTTGTAGACAACATATATGTGGGTCATGCTTTCTTATCTATTCAGCTACTCTATGTTTTTTGATTGGAGCATTTAATCCATTTACATTTAAGGTTATTATTGATGGGTAAGTTGCCTTTTTCCCTTTGTTCCTGGGTTTCTGTTTTTTCTTTTCTTTGTCTTCTTAAAGCAGCTTTTTAGCATCTCTTGCAATGCTGGCTTGGTGCAAATGTATTCTTTTAACATTTTTTTTTTTTGTCTGGGAAACTCATTTCACCTTCCATTTTGAATGAGAGCCTTGTTGGGTAGAGTAGTCTTGGTTGTAGGTCTTTGATTTTTATTAGATGGAATAGTTTTTGCTATTCCTTTCTGGCTTGTAGTGCTTCTGTTGAGAAATCAGCTGATAGCCTTATTGGAGCTCCCCGGTATGTACTAGCTGTTTCTGCCTTGATGCCATTAGGATTACCTCTTTGTCTTTGAATTTTGCCATTTTAATTATGATATGTCTTGGAGTGGGTTTCTTTGGGTTCATTTTCATTGGGACCATCTGTGCTTTCTGGACTTGCATGACTTTTTCTCTCACCAAGTTAGGGAACTTTTATGTCAATACTCTTTCAAACCACTTTTCTGGTTCTTGCTCTTCTTCTTCTCTTTCTGGTATCCCTATGGTATGGATATTGTTATATTCATATTTTTCTGCAGCTCCCTTAAATCTTCTTTGATCCTTTTGAGTCTTTTTTTCATTTTGTTGCTCTATGGAAATTTTTTTCTACTATGTCTCTCAGCTCACTGATTTGATCCTCTGCTTCATATAGTTTGCTTTTCATTTGTTCTGCTGTGTTCTTCATTTCAAGTATTGTATTGTTCATTTCATCCTGGCTCTTACTGATAATTTTCATGTCCTTTTTCATGCTCGTGTAATTTGCATTAAGTTCTTTGTACCTTCCCTGAAGTTGTTTTTAGTTCTCACTGAGCTCCTTGAGCATTCTTAAAAGCATTATTTTGAACTCAATGTCATATAGTTTGCTTGCCTAAATTTTGTTTAGCAGTCTTTCTGGGGATTCCTCTTGTCCTTTTGAATGGGGGTTGTTTCTTTGTCCCCCCATTTTAAGTGACTCTTGTTTTTTGTGTCTGCTTCTTAGATTGATCTGCTTTGACTCCCTGCCTTCATAGTGTGACTTTTTGCGGTAGGAGACCTTTTGTGGTATTCAGTGGTGCTCTCTCCTTGATCTTTATTCTGTTTATGTGAGTTGTCTAGTTGTATTTGGATTGTGGTTGTTGTTAGATCATTCTTTGGTGGGTCCTTCCCTCCATCTGTCTGACTGAGGGTCACTCCACCCACCATGTCTTGTATGCTGCTGTACAGGTGTTGCAAGAACAAAACCAAGATCTGAGGATACAAACCCACACTCATAAAAATAATCCCCTCCCACAATCACACTATCCACAGCAAATAAACCAATATTAATAAAGGCATAAAGAGATAAGACTATTATAAGAAAGAAAAAATGAATATGAGAAGACTAACTCAAAAAATTATTTTGAAGGGATAGAGGGAGGAGCAATAAAAGTAGGGAATAGAGACAAGGTGAAGAGAGAAAAAAGGTAAAATTTACATCATAAGTAAAAAAGGAATGAAGGAAGGCAGAATGAAGTAGGAGAAGGAAAGCTATAGTATTAAGTTTAAACCAAAATTTAAAATATATATAATAAGAGAGAGAAAAATCAGGAACCAAATTAGAGAAAAAGATCGACCACAGTGTTATCTACAACAAATGTATAAAGATTAATATAGGTGTGATGGAAATAATAAGAAGTAAAAAAGAAAGAGAATAGCTTAAGAAATATTTTTTAAAAAGAGAAGTAATTTTGAGGGGATAGAAGGAGAAGAAATACTAAGAGTGAGGGATAACAACCAGACTGACAGGGAAAAACAAAAATGTAAAATGAAAAAAATAAAGGGCAGGAGGAAGGCAAAAAAAGTGGGAGAGGGGAATGGTAAAATTTGAAATTTGAAATACAAAAATAGTGAACATCTAGAAATAAAAGTAAAGAAGTGCAACAACTACCACCATATCCACAACTAATGAGCAGAGATTAACAACAGTAGAGAGAGAATAAATGTGTTTGAGGAAAAAGAATGTGAGATGACTAATGACAAAAAAAAAATGGTTTTGAGAAGCTGGAGTGAGGGTGAAATAGTAAGTGTGTGAAACAGAAACAAATCATAACAAGAGAGAAAATAAAAGTTAAAAAAATAAAAAGAGGAAAGAAGAAGGTAACATCGAGTAACAGAAGAGAAGCATGAAATATTAGATTTGAAATAAACTGTAATATAAACACTAGTGTCATAATAGAAACAAACTTGAATGACAAAAAATTAATGTTAAAAAGCTACGCAGGAGAGAAAAAAACTCAAGTAATAAAGACTGAGGAGGAATTCACCTGAGTAGAATCTAGTGTTTACCATTGCTTCCTAATTCTGGATCCACTTCTGGTGATGTCAGGTGGTGTTCTAGTCTGGCCTGAGGCAGCCTGTTTGAGAATACCTGCAATCCACAGTCTGTGGCTGTCTCCTTCAATTGTTAATCTAGCTAATCTATAATTAGCAGCCAGGATTTAAGAATCACAGGGTGGGGTAGAGTAATCCCTACAGGATTTCACTATTTCTTGCCAGTCCCTTCTAGCCTGCAGTTTCTTTTCAGAAATCAGATGAAAGCCTAATGGGGACTTTTCTGTTTGTAACTACTTGCTTTTCTCTTGCTGCTTTTAAGATTCTCTTTTAACCTCTGGCATTTTAATTACTATGTGTCTTGGAATGGGCCTCATTGCATTCATCTTGTTTGGGATTCTCTGTGTTTCCTAGACTTGCATGTCTATTTCCTTCACCATATTAGAGATATTTTCTTTCTTTGCTTTTCAAATGGATTTCCAATTTCTTGCTCTTTCTCTTCTCTTTTTGGCACTCTTATGGTGCAAATATTGGAATGCTTGAAGTTTTCCTGAAGGCTGCTTATACTAGCCTCATTTTTTTAAATTCATTTTTCTTCTTGAAATTCTGAATCATTGTTTTTTGCCTCCTTATGTTTCAAAGCATTGATTTGATTCTTGACTTATTTACTCTACTGCTGTTTCCTTGTAAGTTGTTTGTTATTGCAAATAGTGTACCTTTCATTTCTAACTGGCTCTTTTGTATGCTATTGAGGTTCTCACTAGGTTCCTTGAGCATCCTTATAACCAGTGTTTTGAACTTAGTATCTGATAGATTGCTTATCTCTGTTTTGTTTAGTTCTTTTTCTGGAGTTTTGATCTGTTCTTTTATTTGGGCTGTGTTTCTTTGTCTTTTCATTTTAGCAGCCTCCCTGTGTTTGTTTCTATGTATTAGGTAGAGCTGTTATGACTCCCTGTCTTGGTAGCATGGTCTAATGTAGTAGGTGTCCTTGAGGTCCAGTGGCACAATCTCCCTATCACCAAAGCTGGGTACTTGATGTGCACATCCTGTGTGGGCTGAGTATACATTTCTCCTGTAGTTGAGCATTGGTTGATGTTGGAAGATCAATGGGATGGCTATACCCAGGCCAGTCAGTTGCAAGGATTGGTTGTGACCGCTGACCCTAAACCTCTGTCACCATGGAGGATCAGCTGTGTGTGGGCAACATGATTGTGCCCCAGCATGGTCTATAGCTGTCCACTAGATTCATAGGCCCTGGAGTTTCCCAGATTGTGGAGGCCAAGGTTTGCCCACACCTATGTTTTTCCCAGGGCCACCATGCCTGAGCAATAGAGCAAACTGAGATGGCTGCTACTTGTGCTGGACTTCGAGATTCACAGGCAAAACCAAGCTGTGAATCCAGGCTGGTTCTGCTAGTACTGTATCTGGGGCCACTTAGCAAGAGGTATGAGGGTTAAGGGCTCACTGAGGCCAACTATGGCTTGTTTGAAAGTATTTAGGAAGTTGTAAGGCTTGAGCCAAGACCAGCCATTCATATGGAAATGCTACTACTAACAGTTGTAAGTTGGGTGGAATGGATCCTGAGAGGATCTCCAGGGTGAGGCAAACAGTGTTAGACAGATTGATGGAGCCTGAGATATGGCACCCACCTGCTGGCTCTGTGGCTCTGCCTGCCTTTCTGTCTTTGACAAAGTTGTCCCCCAGCTATTGCCTTGATGCCAGACACTTAAGTTCTTCCCTCTATTCCTCTTGTGCCTTTTAAGCTGCTAACCTGGCGTCAAAACTCAGAGGGATTAAGTCAGTAAGATCATGTGTGGGTTCTTTAAGAGGAACTGCTTGGAACTCCAGGAGTTTCTTCCACTGTCAATCTCTGCTGGTTTTTGTAGCCAGAAGTTATGGGGACTTATCTTTCTGGAACTAACACCCTGGGTTAGGGACCTGGAGTAGGGCAGGGACTCCTCACCTAGGAGATATCCTTCCCAAAATTTTATCCACCACACATGGATGTGGGACCAGCGCATTCCATGTCTCTGATCCTCTTACCAGTCTTGATGGATGTGGTTTCTTTAATTCCATAGTTGCCAGAGTTCCATTCAACTGTATTTCTGCCAGTTCTGAGTGATTGTTGTTCTATAATTTAGTTGTAATTTTGATGTGGTTGTGTAAGGAGGTGAGCTGTGTTTACCTGTGCTGCCATCTTGATTGGAAGTCCTCCAATCCCAGTAATTTTGAATGAAGGTCATTTGAATGTCCCATTTTGAATGACAGCAACATTATTACACTTCATGTGATTACACATGTACTATCATATGTTTCAGGAAGGTCAAACATGTCCTTGAAAGGAAATATGAGATTATACAACAAATTAGTAGGCCTCTATTATGCAGTCATTTCTCTGAGATCCAACTCCCAGGCTATTATACGAATAAACACTGGAGAGTTGATGCTGTTCAAGAGACTCATTACACTGGGGAACAAAATTTTCATTGAGTTAGATCTGACACTTGTTTTTGACTAACTTTTAGCATCTGAATTTAAAAATGACCCTAGTTTTTCTCTATCATGTCAACCTTTTAAGGTACAGGATACCCTTCCTTTGTCCCAAAAATCATACAAAATGTACATACAAAGGAAAATGAAGAAAAAAATTACCAGAATATACTATTTATTTAGAGTTATTTTATTCATATAAAAGCTTTATATTGTAAATATTGTCACTGTAAGTCAAATTGTATACAAGTAATAAAGTTCTGGTACCAAATACACATATTAAGGTATTTTATCTTTTCAAAAGACAGGCTAGAAAATGCCAAAATGAGATACTTGAAACAGTCTCCTTCAGTTGGCAAAGCTTTAACAAATTGCTTCATGAGACCCAGTTTTATGTGCAGATGTGGGAATATAATGTTATTTCTGTCAACAAGTGGCTCACGGAGAATGTTTGGATCACCAAGTTTGAGGTCAGATCTTGGAGGCCAATTCGACTCCACCCAATGGTCCTAATGAGCTCTGCTGTCCCACATACACAGAAAACAGGGATACTTGGTGTTTCTACATTGTTGATCAAGAAGGAAACAACTATTTGAAGGTCAACACAGATGATCCAGTTGTGCTTGTGATATTGCAACAGATCAATGACTCTCTTTATGTCTTCATATTCTTCATGAAAACAAAGTGAATGGCCAATTGGGACTGCACCAAATAAATTGCCATTGTGGAGGAGGACACACTTCAAGCTCCACTTTGAGCTATCAATAAACTGTTGCCATTATTGCGTTATAGATTGGAATTCCCAATTCCTCCATTAAACCATGTACATTACAGCAATATACAAAGCCACTGTCACTTAAAAGTACTGCAGAAATGTACTTTCTCTTGATCGAAAGTAGGATGCCTTTGCTCCTTTTTCAAGTAAGTTTTTCTCATGCAGTCTTGATGCTAGGAGTTCTGAATCCTTTTTGAATAGTCCCAAATCTTGTGTCAGATCATTCTACTCATGTTGATCAAATTCCTTACGAACTGAGTCATCTTCAATGTTAAAATCTTCATCATTTCTGTCACTTAGTTCTTCATCATACTCCGGTTTTTCAAAAGAGAGTAGTTCAATGAAAACTGACACTGGGATTTCAGCTGAATGAGGCACTGAGCATATAGATGATGGTAAACTAAGATACTCTATTTTACATTTATTTTCCTGTTATATCCTGACGTTTTTACTATACAAAAGTAACAGTCACTTGAATGATCTCTGGGCTCTCGCCGAACCACAGGTATACCAAATGGCAATTTATCATGTGTTCCCTTCATCCACATCCGTAAACTCTCAACACACTGCTTGCACACCCTGTGAGGGGCCCAAGACTTAACTTGATCACAATGGTTCACTTTAAAATATGCAAAATAGGCTTGCCTGACAAATGCGCTGATGTTTGTCCTTTGACTGGGAATGGTGAAACTGCCACAGATATAACAAAATGAATCAGGGTTGTTTAGGCACTTACAACGAGAAATAGCAGAGGCAGACATGATCTGAAGTAAAGGAAATTAGTACATATGTAAATAAAAAAAATAAATTTTGCTAACTCCTTGTATATAAACAAGAACTTGGACTATACTTCAGCATATGATTCACTATATAGAGTGGCACACAACCTCTCACCACACTGTCTCATGTGTAACTGAATAGCCTAGACAAGTATGAACCTGTCACTGGTCTCCAAGGTCGTCACACACCTCCCCACTTGAGGGAGATTTGCTCTCAGCCAATATGAGAGCACTAGTGCTTCCCTCAATCCAGGCTCAATCCAGCCTAAAGTGGTCACATTAAGATAAGCTGTACAGAAAAAACTTGCAGCGATAGACAAAAACTAACTGCAGTTTTGAAATCAGAATGCCTATTTAAGTCTAAAACAGCTGAAAATTGAACTCAACAGGAACTATGTTAAAAATTGTTCCCCTGTGTTATAGTTAGTAACACCTAATAAGCACAGATACAGGGGAAATCTCCATATGTCTTGTATACTAGAGTTCCTGAGAGTAAAAAAAAATGCAACCTTTAAGGAAATAAATAAAATTCATAACAGTTTGTCTGAACACAATCCAAGCCAGTGGGTAAAGAAAGATAAGAACTAGATCTGCTTTCAAAACAATGGCTTGATCCTGACCCTAATAATAATTCTTCTCCCATCCAACCAGGAACTATTCAGCATTCAACTTGTCTTAACCTCCACAAAGTCATTAAATGTAGAAAATCGAATAGTTCTTTTTGTTTTGGGAGAACCCTTATTACTATGAAAGCATCTAGAATTCACAGCAAGGAATTAAATCTTTCTTTTCAATGATAGGACAAAGAAAAAGTAGCTAGTCATTTGGTTTGGCTCAAAATTCTTACACTTTCAGGTGGATACAATACACATTCTAATTTCGAAGGCAGATTGTCAAGATATGTTAAATTACATTAGAGTTTTAAAAAAACATTTAGGTCAAATTATCTTATTACAATGATAAAATGTCTGTGTGTAAACTCAATACTTCATACTAATGATGAATTTTAGGAAGTTTCCTGTCAAAATTCTCCCTTTGAAACTAGCTTTCATGAAGCTTAGTGTTAGGGGTTCATCTAATAACAATGGCTGCTATTTTGGATGACATAGACTTGGACTGTTTAACTCTTAAATCAGAAAAGACCCAGGTTAACCATCACAGTCTTACTAGTCTTCAATAACAGGGTAAGAGCTATAATTTAGTTTGAAGTGTGTATGGAGAGAACCCATGGCAAAATCAGAGCCTCAGAGAATGCAAAGTCAATCCCACTACTAATGGGAATTCATATTTGGGGCAGCAAATCATCTGAAGTAGCAAGTTTCTTTCAGAAGTTTCTGAACTAAGATTAAAGACAAAAAGTTTAGGACTTTCGGCCAAGATAAAGGTGTAGGTAGACATGCTTCAGCTCCTTGCACAATCATAAGAAAGATTACATTTACCTCAAAACAAAACAACCATAACTGTCAGAAAATCATATTGTATGGAAGTCTAACAAACAAACATTTAAAGAAGTAATACTGATCCAGATGTGTAAGAGAGGTAAAGACAGGGAGCTGGGACAGAGAGGATGTAGTGTGGTGGAGGCAAGCAGTGGTGGCAAGGCAGTGGCTGTAACCAGCCAGTGGAATGTGCGGTCACACATTATAAAGGCTGGGAGGGACACCTGGGGAGCAATCCCAGCCCCAGAACAGACTGTGCAGCTCACAGTTCCAGCATCGGGAAAATGAAACCTCACAGCTTCTGGCTGTGGAACCAGTGGAGGTGGGGGTAGTGGAAAAAACTGCCTGTCTCTCAGAAGAGTCAGTTTAGAGGTTCCCCATGGTCCTAGAACATACAAAAACCCACCCACTCTGTGAATCATCACAAGGGCCACAACTAGAGGGGTGTCAGTCACATACAGGAAGTGGGTGAAGTGACTGGAAATGGGGGATGTGTGAGAAAGCGGCATTGTTTTCTTACTGACCCTTCTCCCATATACAATGCCACAAGGTGGTGAAACCAGTAGCCTAGAACTGACTAATACCTAAGGCTCCACACCTTACAACATAACAGGTGTGACAGCTCTAC
This sequence comes from Furipterus horrens, assembly GCF_987537825.1. NCBI lineage: Eukaryota > Metazoa > Chordata > Mammalia > Chiroptera > Furipteridae > Furipterus > Furipterus horrens. Next base: position 50,176,495 of record NW_028327182.1, read on the forward strand.
TTAATACACAGAGGCATACACAGTGGGCTCTCAAGTTGAGGAGACAGAGAAGTATGGCCCAAAGCAGGGAGCAGACCAAGGCTCTAGAGGAAGAACTAAGTAACAAGGAGATAGCTAACCTAACAGATGCAGAGTTCAAAACACTGGTAATAACAATTCTCAGAGAAATTATTGAGTACAGCAAACACATAAGAGAAGAAGTGAAGTCTATAGTAAGTGAAATGAAGAAAAATCCACACAAAAGTAATACTGAAGGGAAGGAAGACAGGGTTCAAATCAATGTACTAGAACATAAGAAAGAAATAAACAGTCAATCAGCACAGAATGAAGAAATAAGAATTTTTAAAAATTGAGGAGAAGCTTAGGAAGCTCTGGGACAACTTTAAATGTACCAACATTCAAATCATAGAGGTGCCAGAAGGAGAACAGGTAGAGCAAGAAATTGAAATCTTATTTGAAAAATGATGAAGGAAAACTTCCCTAGAAAATAGAAATACAAGTTGAAGAAGCATAGCGAGTCCCAAACAAGTTGGACAAAAGGAGACACAAGTTGGACACCAAGACACATCATAATTACATGCTAAAGGCTACTGGTAAAGGGAGAATCTTACAAGCAGCAAAAGAAAAGCAGAGAGCTACTTACAAAGGAGTTCCCATAAGACTACCTACCAGCTAATTTTTCAAAAGAAAGTTTGCAGGCAAGAAGGGACTGACAAAAAGTATTCAAAGCGATGAAAAGCAAGGACCAACAACCAAAATTACTCTATCCAGCAAAGCTATAATTTAGAATGGAAGGGCAGATAAAGTGCTTCCCAGACAGGGTAAAGCTAAAAGAGTTCATCATCACCAAGCCCTTATTATGTGAAATGTTAAAGGGACACATTTAAGAAAAAGATCAAAACTATGAATGGTAAAATGAGAACAAACTCACAACTATCAACAATTGGATCTAAATAAAAACAAAACAAACTAAGCAAACAACTAGAACAGGAACAGAATCATAGATATGGAGATCATAAGGAGGGTTATCAGGAGGAAGCGAGAAGGGAGATAATAGGGGAAGGTGCAGGGAACAAAAAGCAAAACAGGGGGTTACAAAACAGATGGGGAGACCTTAAGAATAGTAAATTAAATGGAGAAGCCGAAGAATATATACACACAACCCATGGACATGAACTAAGTTTGGAGGGGGATTGCTGATGGAGGTGGCAAAGTGGAAAAAAAGAAAATTGGGACAACTGTAATAGTATGATCAATAAAATATTCTTAAGAAAAAAAGTTTGTAAGAAAAGGAAACAAATGTCAGACAGATAACAGATTTCTTTTCAGGATTATTTAAAGCACAAAAATGAAAGGACTCCCACTGTGTAGTGTTGTCATGGTTACCTAATCTCTTATCAAAAAGGAAAATCAGGCAGAGAAGGGAAACCTAGAAGAAGCAGTAACCAGAGAGCCTGTAGTTCCACAAGTGCTTTTCATCCAGTTGAAGTTGTTTATAAGGCTATAAAATAGGGAATAATATTTTGCTGCTCTAGATAATTTTTAAAGTATCTTATTTTGCTATGCAGAATAAGAACTTTATTCTGCTATGCTTTCTAAAATGTGAAAACAAGGTGGTTAAACCGATCGTTGTTTGTAAGGATTTCTAAATAAACAGGGAAAAAAATGTACCTTTAAAATTTGCTCTCAATTCACTAAAACAAATATTTTCCCAAACAGCAAACTTGGAGTAGAGGCTTAGTTGTTTTCTTAAGATAGCTACATTTTAGAAGATTTTAGATTTTATTTGGAGACTACCAGTTTAAGAAAGAAACTGACTAATTCTTTTTAGGGATTAAAAAGACACCCCATCCCCGGCCATTTGGTTTCTGCTTTATAGTTAGCATGGAATGCTAACAACATAAACAGCATAGAATGGAGGAAAAATTTACTGCTTCTGTTCTTTGCCACTATTTCCACCTGCATCCACAATGCTTAACCATCAATAAACTTTTGTCCTGGGAAAAAGAAACCAGCGATTGCTTTCCAAATCACAATCCAGTACTGAATATAGCTAACAACAGTTTGTAAAGTACCCTTACCTCCAAGGGCATTTAGTTGAAGTCTGTATAAGGCCACTAGCATGAGAAGATTCAGCTAAAGAGAAGAGTGGGAAATTTAACCCATATTTATTTTATTCACTTGGAAAGGAGGGCTGGAAGAGCAGTAAGGCCAGTCTTTGTTTAGCAGCTCTATCTTTGAATTACTCTCACTTATTAGTTCCCCCACTAGGAAGGTATTAAGCCCAACTGGGTAAACAATGCAAAGGGGACAAATAAGCTGGGACTCATATTATCTTTGACATCTCTGGGGAAAAAATGACAAGAATCAACATTCATTGAGAGCCTGCTGTGGGCTAGATATTGTATCAGGTGCTTCATATGTAATATGTTATACAATAATAGTAGTCCTGTGAAATAGTGTCCTCATTTAAATATAACGCAGAGAAGATGGATAACTTGCTCCAAAGAGCTTACTTCTAAATTCCCTTGTTGCTTTGCTCAACACCTGAAAGCACGGAGCACTAAGTGGTTCTCATCCAGATCAGTTTCACTCTCTAAGAAATGTTTTGAAAATTTACACAGTTTATCTTCCAGTTTAGCCTTTTACATATTGAAATACATATTGTTTTAAGTTTAATTCGTTATATTTATTTTTATATTACATTTTGTATTTCATATTTTTAAATTATGTGTATAATTAGATTACATTACCTGCAAATTTCATTTCAGAATAGTAAAGTGGGAGGCATCTAAAAATATGCATGTATGATTAAAGACTTGAGTCTGAGAAGCCTGGAAACCACTACACTAATTTGTTATTCCTAAGTTAATGAAGAGTTGACTCTAATTTTTATTTTTCTTCTTTAAATTGATTTTAGAGAAAGAAGGGAGAGAGAGACATTGATTTGAGAGAGAAATATTGATCAATTGCCTCCTGTATATGCCCTGACCAGGAGTAGAACCTGCAACCTAGATATTGCCCTGATGGGGACTTGAACCCTCAACCTTTTGGTGTACAGGATTATGCTCTGAGCCACTCAGCCAGAGCTTTAATTTTTCTTTAAAATTTGGAACACAGAAGTGTTACAGTCGAATGAGTAGTAGAGGGAGACATGTCTCACCTGCTAATTGAGCATTCTTGGGCGTGGTCCTGTAACAAAACCCCTGGGCTCTCCGATTGAAACAGAACCAAAAGGCTCTTTTGTTAGGGGCCTGATTGCCCACCGCCAGAATTATAACTCTCAATACCAGAGTTTAGTGAAAAGAAAAAGAATAGTTTATTTAATAGTTATATAAATTTAGATTATTTGTGGATTTCTGCCATTGTCTTATTTTCTTTAAAATACCCACAAACACATAATTCAGCCTCCCCTTACCAAACCAGGCTAGTTTTAGAAAAGTTAGAGATACCGTTTCCCTACTTTCTAGACACAGTTCAGCTTTACTGGTAGCTGCCAATCATTCGATTCTTATTGGGGAGGCCTTGTCTGTATTATGGAGACTGCCAGCTTTTAATCCAGAACTGTTACAGAATGGGGGTATCCAGAAACCCCCAGAGCTTGCGGCTGGGGGATGGGAAAAAGGAAGCATCTTTCAGAATGCCTTCACATGCCTGGGGCTAGTGGCTAATGGCTAGTGTCTTTGTTACACAAATAGATTTGATGCTCCCAAGGGCACAAGAAGATGGGAGGGGTCTTGGATCATGGGATGGTATGGAAAGAGCACACAGAGCCTACGTGAGGTTCTGTGAATGATCAGAACTGGGTACTATGCCCACTGCATCACAGGATGCAGTCAGAGATTTTAAAATAAGTGGCAGACATTTTAACTGGACGTAAACTATGTGGCTTTGAAAAGAAAGACACACCATGCTGTTTTGAAAAGGGGGGTACTCCATGCGGCTTTGAGAAGGGACAACATGAGGTTTTGAGAAGGGAGAACTCCAAGCAGTTTACAAAGAGGCTGGGAAATCCACATAGTTCTGGATTAAAAGCTGGCAGGCACCATAACACAGACAAGGTCTCCCCAATCAGAATCGAATGATTGACAGCTACTAGTAAAGCTGAACTGTGTCTAGGAAGTAGGGAAATGGTATCTAACTTTTCCAAAACGAGCCTGGTTTGTTAAGGGGAGGCTGAATTATGTGTTTGTGGGTTAATGGCAGAAATCTGCAAATAATCTAAATCTATATAACTATTAAATAAACTTTTCTTTTCACTAAACTCTGATATTGAGAGTTACAATTCTGGCAGCGGGCAATTGAGCTTCTAACAAAAGAGCCTGTGGGTTCTGTTTCAAATTGGAGAGCCCAGGGATTTTGTTACAGAACCGCGTAGGTTCCCAGCCTCCTTGTAAACTGCTGGAATTCTCCCTTCTCAAAGCTGCATGGAGTTCCCAGCTAAAATCTCTGCCGCTTATTTTTAACTCCCTGACTGCCTCCTGTGACGCAGTGGGCATGGTACCCAGTTCTGACCATTCATAGCACCTCACGCAGGCTCTATGTGCTCTTTCCATACTATCCCACATTTCCAAGACACCTCCTATCTTCTTGAGGCCTTGTAAGCATCAAAGCTATTTGTGTAACAAAGACACCAGCCACCAGCCACAGGCATGTGAAGGCATCCTGAAAGCTGCTTCCTTTTCCCCATCCCCCAGCCTGCAGGCCCTTGGGACCCCCAGACATCCCCATTCAGTAACAGTTTCCCCCTCTTGGACCTTAGATCCTTTATAATCTTGTAAAGGACAGTGGGCGAAGGTCTCGTGCTCCTCTAGCTGCTTCAAGCTGGACATGGTCGTCATCCTACCTACCTACCCTTGGGTCTAGAAATCCCTAATAAGAGTGGGGGTGGAGGGGAGGGCAGACTTCCTACATAGGGAAGAATCTTGCAGACCCCAAGTCGGTTGGCTGTCCCTGGACAGCAGCATGCTCAGTTTCCAAGGGCTGGCACTGTAGGACAAGCTGTCATTCTTGTTGTATTCTGAGGGCAACAGATTTGGCAACAGGGTTAAAAGGCATAATTCAACCCACAACTGCTCTATGACAAAAAGCAGGGATTAATTTTTCAATGTCCCACATTAGGAAAAAGAATGGCTTCTTTGGAGGAAGGTGTGCAGGGCATGTCACACCTGTCCAAAACCCTTTTGCCCACTATACTTAGCTTGGGCTGAGGGGTATTTTTTTTTTTTTTTTTTTTTTAGGATTCCCCTCCTCTCAGACCTCTGGGCCCTTTTTGTCCAAGCCATTAGGATAGAAAACAGAGAGACCAGTTTTAAAGTGAAGCCTACAGACCACCTCATACTTCACCAACTCAACCACTTAGTTCAGCCAAACCATTGAGTCTCAGGAGGCGTCGGTGCAGATGGGCTTCTTAAGTGAGACCTGTATGTACAGTCACTCAGGTAATAAGATGTCCTATGAAAACAGAAATAACACACATATTAATTCACACAACACAATTTACAAACTAGTCTCTAAATCTGAGAGACTGTCTTATTGGGAAGACATTCAGTTGCAATCATTTGACATTCTTTTTGCCTGTAAATTAAACATCTTTGATGATACCACAGTCATAGTTTAACTTTCAAATGAAAACAAACTTTATAGAAAGTTAGCTGCACTAGTTTATAGTCTACCATTGAGCATTGTGACTTTCCTTGAGTTATGATTTTTCTCCTTAAGATTACCCTCCTTGTTGTTAAAGTAACTGCATTAAGTCCAAATTTAATATAGCTTGTTTATTTGCATAAACACAATAAGAGCAGTGATTGATCACATATGATCTTTAAGTCTACTTTGCTGGAACTTACACAAAGAATCTTCATGTTGACTTCTAGTCTGCCCATCAGGGCACAGAAGAGGAGTCACACCCCTGCCATTCAGCCTTGCCTGTAAACACCTGTCTTTTCCAAGTCCTTCAGATTTTTTATCATGCCTTAAGGTTCCTTCAGGCCATCTTTCAGGAAAGCAACCTTTGTTCCTTCCCTGGAAAGATTACCATGAACTGCACAACCAACCAAGGTGCAAGGCCTTTTTCTTATGGGCTTTTCTTAACTTCAAAAGTCAAGTCCAGTTCCTCAGGGCTTTCTGATAACAACCAGAGCTTAAGCATGCCTCCTTCAGGCATGTTATTTCAGTCAAAGTCTTGGTTAACAAAATCTCTATCAGCAACTGGTTTTATTAGTTTTATGCAAAGAAACTTAATGTCATTACTTACTCTGTCAAATTGCCAAATTCTGGAGGGATCAGGTAGGGAGAAAAAATATACAGTGTGAAGGAAAATCCTTGTCCCTCTAATATTCACTAAAATTGCATTTCCATGCCTTATACTTTCTTGTTCACTCTCACACATGTGAAGTTTTTACTTTCCCAGGGAATCTATTTTTCTTTCAGATTATATGGCTAATCTCAATATAGATAATTCTAGACCTTTCCTAGGTCTCAATGGCCAATACCAAACCAATACAAAGAATTCTAGACCTTTCCTAGGTCTCAATGGCCAATACCAACACAGGGTACAGTAACCATACAATCAGACCACAAGTAGTTAAGGTTTCCTTTTCCCAGGTTTAAAAACTTTCACAACCTTTCTGTATATTTTTATGACTTTCCACAGACCTTCTGCAACATTCACAAACTTTCCATATATTTACCCATTCAGATTTAACCATAACCCATTTCCAATTCTTGTTCTTTTTCACACTGTAAAGGACTATACTTAAACCCAGTATCTGGCAGCTAAAAGTTCCCTAGATTTGTAGAGATATCCTGCAGTTTTCTGAAGCTTACACCTTGCAAACACCCTGTCATGCAGCAATGACCTGAGTGTCTAGACATACACCATTTTTCAAACAAAGCACATCACCTGAAGAGCATACCTAACCCACCATTTTGCCCACTTAAAAGATGGCAGCAGCATTGCATGCAGCATCTTTAAAGATGGTGGCATCCATAAGTACCACCCACAAGGTGGTGGCAAACCCACATGACTCATCCACCATGGTGGAGCACTCATGTGGCTTACCCACAATGGCAGTACACCTATGAGGCTCAGTGTCCAATTCACAATCTTCATGCGGGTTCTGGAGAGGGAGACCCATTCCACCTCCTGCAGGAATGGAGTCATTGGCTTTGTGGTCACTTCAGAGGCTGGAACCAAAAGGGGTGGTGTGAGAAAATTCCCTTGAGTTTGCAAAGGAGTGGGTGTTGTGGAAGCCACTCCCATCTGTGAAGGAGGTGGTGCGGTGGAAGCAGCCTCCACCTGCAGAGGGGATGGTGCTGCAGGAGCCACCTCCACGTGCACATGGTTTGATGCCAAAACAGAGTCTTTGTCCCCAGGATTCAGAGTGTTAATGAGGACTATTTCCTCATTCTTCCTTTCTTCTGGTGTTTTACTCTCAGGAAAAGGCTTTGGGATCACTTTTTTCCTCTGCACCATTACTTGGCCCTCCATTTCTGTACAACTCTACAAATGCATTTACATAATAGATCTCTTCCTAATTTCCTGATTGCTGGCAGTACCTTTTCAATTGCTTAATGACACAGTAATCCAGGGAACCATTCACAGGCCACCTTTCCTTTCTATCCAGAAAATACTCAGGCCAAACAGTGTTACAATAATAAATCAATATCTTCTTAGTCATAGGCTAACAACAGTACATATCCCAATTTTCCAAAATTCTCTCTAGTGGGCTGCCCTCAGGGACTTGCCGAGAACTGCTTTTATTGACCCAGATATACATGCCAATGGCTATAACCAAAAGAAGCCCAAGGACCAGAAAGCATATGTATCACCCAGGCATCTATAATTCTATTATTCCCAGGAGTACTCTCAATTGGACAAACAAATCTAGCATCCATGATTCCATTATTTCAGAAATGTTCAGAAATAAATTTTTTTATCTAAACAATCTTACTTCTCTAATTCCTTCTTAGTTCTGTTTTCTTTTCACTCTCCAGGCATATTTAGGTGGCCAGCGCCCTCAGAAGGTGTCTCCCAAGGGGGTCAACCTGCCCCGGGAATTATTAAAGCCCCGCAGTTGGATGCCAGATTGTAATAGAACCCCTGGGCTCTCCAATTGAAACAGAACCCACAGGCTCTTTTGTTAGGGGCCTGATTGCCCGCCGCCAGAATTACAACTCTCAATACCAGAGTTTAGTGAAAATAAAAAGAATAGTTTATTTAATAGTTATATAGATTTAGATTACTTGTGGATTTCTGCCGTTAAGTCTTATTTTCTTTAAAACACCCACAAACACATAGTTCTGCCTCCCCTTACCAAACCAGGCTGGTTTTAGAAAAGTTAGAGATACCGTTTCCCTACTTCCTAGACACAGTTCAGCTTTACTGGTAGCTGCCAATCATTCGATTCTGATTGGGGAGACCTTGTCTGTGTTATGGTGCCTGCCAGCTTTTAATCCAGAACCGCGTGGATTCCTAGCCTCCTTGTAAACTGCATGGAGTTCTCCCTTCCCAAAGCCGCATAATATACCCTCCTTTTCAAATCCACATGGTGTACCCCCTTCTCAAAGCCACATGGAGTTCCCAGTTAAAATGTCTGCTGCTTATTTTTAAATCCCTGACTGCATCCTGTGATGCAGTGGGCATGGTACCCAGTTCTGACCATTCACCAAACCTCACGCAGGCTCTATGTGCTCTTTCCATACTATCCCACATTTCCAAGACCGCTCCTATCTTCTTGAGGCCTTGTAAGCATCAAAGCTATTTGTGTAACAAAGACACTAGCCACTAGCCCCAGGCATGTGAAAGCATTCTGAAAGCTGCTTCCTTTTCCCCATCGCCTAGCCTGCAGGTTCTGAGGAGCCCCAGACACCTTGGTTCTGTAACAGTCCCATAATATTGCCATGTGTTTCAACATCACAAGAAACACTGGGTTAGCACTGGAATGGGAAAGCCCTTGGGATTCTATGTGTCCTTTCCACTGTCTGGGAAAGAAAGATTATGAAACCGTTCATACCCCAAGTCCTGAAAGACAGTAAAGGGCCCATAGTTCTTAAAGGAAGAAGCCCATTAACTCCTTTGGGTACTCAAGCCACAGTCCTGGAAAACTGACACCATCTTTACTTCTCAATCAAAATGTAAGTCCCTCACCCCCATCCTGCCAACTACAGTAGTCCCTCTCTATATCGCGGTTCACTTATTGTGGCCTCACGGTATCACAGGATTTTTAAAAATATTATATTTAATTATCGCGGATTTTTTGCTATATCACAGGATTTTGTGGTACTGTATATGTATGTTGTTAAAGTTATGTAGTTACGTAGGTTTAAGAGTGTAGAGTATGTTTAAGTACATAAGTAGGGTTTATAAAAGTTTGGAAAAGGTTAATAAAGGAATGGGAAAGGTTAATAAGGGACTGAGAACAGTTTATAAGTTTGTGGGAAGGGTTTATAAAGCCTTAATATATATATAAATACTAAAATAAGTGTAAGTTTCCTACTTCGCATATTTTCACCTATTGTGGGGAGGTCTAGAATGTAATACCTGCGATAAGTGAGGGAATACTGTATATAAGTCCTCAGAACAAAGGACTTAACTCTCTTGGCTCTCTTGGCTCTCATGGCACTCTTGGTGCTCTTGGCCTCTGGCCACCTTAGGGTGAGCTTGCTACCCTGGCCTTTGGCCACCCTTGTTTTTGCTCTCCCACTCACTAATAAACTTTGCGTGCATGCTAATAGGCTCACTGATCTGTAATTCTTTACTGTATCAATGAGAAGAATCAGGGTTTTTCTGATAACAGAAGCATTTCTCAAGTCTAAAGTGAGAAGTCACTGTTACTGGTATATAACTGTAAAGTTTCTTAAATAAACTAAATGTATAAGTACTTCTAAACAGGAACAGGGGAAAGGAAAACCCAAATTTATTTGCAAAGTTGTTTCCTTTTTACTGTACCAAGCCTATTTGTGAGAGGCCAAACTGCTAAGGGAAGCAAAACTTAATTACAATGCTGTTGTTATGAACAGAGTTAGAAATGAAAAATAAGGCTTCATTTAGGCACTGGGTAAATGAAACAAGAGTTATCTTTCAGAACTTGGAGGCAGCTAAAATGCATACCTGGACTTTTGGTATATGTTAATCAATCTGGTCCTGGACTTAGCCATTCCCAAAGGATATGCTGATGGACTTAACAGTCCCCAAAAGATTTCTTGATGGACTGAAACCATTCCCAGGGGAAATGGTAATGCACCTAGTCTGATATGTTAAATAACCTGGTCTGTGTGGGGGCTGGGGGGGTGAAGGAAGCAATGAGATGTAAATGATCTACTGAATATGTTGATAAGCAAACTCACCCTCACCAAAATGTGTAGTTGAGAAGTATAAAAAAGGTGCCTGCAGAAGTGCAGATGGGACTCCTACGGGCCCACAAGGAGGACTGGGAGTCTCCATTCCCTATTCCCTGTTCCCCGTTCCCCATTCCCCTTGTTCCTACAGACCCTTGAGTTGGTCCAGGAGCTGCCTCTCCCCTCCCCTCTCCCCCCTTTACCCTCAATAAATCCATTGCCTAACCCCACAGTGGTCTCCTGGTGGTTTCTCAGAGCAAGGCTGCTCTGACAATAGCTTCTCACTTTTTTTTTGTTTCCAAGTACCATGCAACCCAAGCCATGAGAAGAGGATCCCAGGTTTTTTTGCTTGAAGTCTCTAGCACCCTGGCACATTCTCTAGGATACACATTCACTTGGGCTTTTCTCCAGGGAAAACTGGGGCTTTGAGCTACTTTAAAGTCATGAGTATGTCCAACCAACTCACCTATTTGGTATTATGTGTACTGTTCCAACCTCCAACTCTTAGAAAGAATAGTAAACAGAATAAAGAAATAAATTTTCTTGAGCTTTTCTTTTGTTATTTTGAATTAATACCTTTCCCTTATTAAACATGTATACAATGCAAGAAAACACAGGATTTCTCTAGAACCAATATGACTTCTCAAAATTTATTTCCTTTGATAAGAAGCCATGTTTTAATGGGAGAAGAAATCTTTAAAGTAGAAAGCTAAGCTTTCAAATTTTATTTAAGCTGTACTTTTCCTAGAAATAATGTTTTCTTTTTCTTTCTGGGATAATAATAGATTAAATTTCATATTTCAAATCCTGTGATGGCTTCAAGATCCAAATCCAACATTGAATGTATGTCTTTTACCCCATATCCTCCTTACATTAATAATATAGCTTTGCCCTGGCTGGTGTGTCTCAATGGGTTGATTGCCGGCTTGTGAACTAAAAGGTTGCCAGTTAGATTCCTGGTCAGAGCACATGCCTGGAAGTATGAGAGGCTGTTGATCAATGTATTTCTCTCACATTGATGTTTCTTTCCCTCTTTCTCCCTCCCTTACACTCTCTCTAAAAATAAGTAAATAAACTCTTTCAGAAAATTGTATAGATTATAAATAACTATGCAGTGACCAAAAACAGCAACACAGTCACCCACTGCCAGTGGGAACCCCAGATGACTTAGAGCTATGTGCTGTAGAATAAATTATAATATTTTGAGTACATCTAAATAAGAAAGAACATTTAAAAAAACATGTACCATAATAATTAATACAAATGAAATTAGTCTTCACTGTTTCTACTTTATACATTTATGGATTTTAGATCATTGTTCTGGGTTCTAGCCCTACAGAATAAAATCTAAGTATTTATAACTGAAATATAAAAGCTATATAATTCTTCATACTTGGGAGTTTTTGAAAAAACTTTACATTTTCCATAAGAGAAACAGCATGAAATAATAAATTGTGGGTTATATAAAAACCTTTACGTGGTATGTTTTTAAGGGATTTTGATTAGGGTAGTTACATTTTACCGTCAGTAGAAAAATTTTTTTCTGTCTACCAAGAAGATTTTAGGTAAGCAAGTAACAATTACAGGTTGTTTCTATGACATTACTGAAATTCAGAAAGGTCTGTGTTGTCTAAGTGCTCTAAATGACTGTCAGAAGAGCAGCTTTTCTAAGAATTCTCTTCTTTGAAACTGAGAGGCCAAAAGACAAAATCTATTTGGCATTAAAATCTGTTAGAGTGGGCTCCCAAAGCAAGTCCATTAAAAAGTCCTTTAATATAGACCCCTATGGTGTGTCAACAAAACACAATGAACATTTTAGAACTTTTATGCTATTTCAATTCTCTCCAGTCTCACTGGGTATCTAGCAGTGTCTGGTTTCATTTTTCCACCATTACTTCTCACATTCATATTATCGTACTGTTAATTCTGTTTTCAAACAAAACGAAGCATTAAGTCAAAATGATCTACCTTAAGTAACAAAATAAGTCATATGCTGCATAGTTGACAATCTACTGATTAATAAATGAAGGGTTTAAAAATCCCTATAACTTTGTGAATTCACCACATCCAGGAAAAACTATATCTTTCTTTGGTTTGCTGCCAATGTTCCCTGTTTATTTTTCAATTACAAAAAATTATGCAGATTCAGGAATATGAAAGGTCAGTACAAAATAATGAAACCAACTATCACATGTAGCTGGTATACATGTAGATTCTATAGAGGATTCATGGTTATATTTGGATAAAACTTAGAACAAAATCAATCTGAAAAATAGCATTATGTCCAGTACCCCTGCTCCAAGCAGAGCCAAATCTTCCCTGTGTTCCCTGCCACCCCACGAGACATTATGTCTCCTATTCTCCTTCCTGGTCCTTTCACCAGTCACTCTGCCCCACTTTGCACTGTTTTTTGAGCTGTTATGAAAATTGCCTACTTTCCTTTGGTTTAAGTGTTAAAGACTCAGACCAAGTAAAGTCTGGAATTTTGGGTTTGTGATTATGTACTGGAATTATCAGCAGGATCTCCATGTTGAAGGGGAGGAAAGTGACATTCAGGGAAGAGAGTTCAGCAACATTGGCTCTGGATCCTTAGGATATCATGATTCTTGGGTACAAGAAATGGAAGGAGATTCAATGGGACCAGTTAATCCTTATATGGATTAGAGTATAGCCTCACAATCAGACAAACCAATATTAATACTAATATAATACTAATACTAACAAAGTTTTTTCAATGCTTCAGAAATGATGTCTTCAAGAGTAAAGCAGTTGTACCTCAGGTGTGAAGCAATTTCAAGGTCAAGAAGAAGGATTCCATGCTTTGTAAAGTTCCATCATTCTTCCTCAAAGAGCATGCAACTCCTTTAACAGAGAAACAAAGTTTTTTTAAAGTAAATTTTATTGATTATGCTATTGCAGTTGTCCCAACTTTTCCCCCTTTGCCCTTCCTCTACCCAGTAGCCCTCTTCCCTCCAGCAATTGCCCTTTTAGTTCATGTCCATGAGTCATGCATATAAGTTCTTTGGCTTCTCCATTCCCTATACTATTCTTAATGTCCCTTGTCTGTTTTGTACCTATCAATTATATTTCTTAATCCCTGTACCTTTTCCCCCACTCTCCCCCTTCCCACTCCCTGGTGATAACCCACCAAATGATCTCCATATCTATGATTCTGTTCCTGTTCTAGTTGTTTGCTTAGTTTGTTTTTGTTTTTTTTATTCAGTTTTTTTTTTAGAATGACAAAGATTTATTTCAGTATTTATGCTACTTTGCTATACTGTTTTTTTATTTTTAAAATTTATTTGTTTTTTCTATTAAAGTTGTCCCACTTTTTCCCCTATTGCTCCCCTCACCCTGTCCACCCCATCTCCCACAGTCAATCCCCAACCCACTGTCCATGTCCATGGATCATTCATATTAGTTCCTTGACTAGTTCCTTCTCCTTCTTACCCCCCTTCTCCCGCTACATGCCTCCCCCCTGGTCACTGTCAGTCTGCTCCTTGTTTACTTCCTCTGGTTCTATTTTGCTCATTTGTTTGTGTTGTTCATTAGTCTCCTGTATTAGGTGATTACCCTGGCTGGTTTGGCTCAGTGGATTGAGCGTCGGCCTGTGAGCTAAGTGTCGCTGGTTCGATCTTCCAGTCAGGGCACATCAGAGAAGGAAAACTCTGATTCCAAAAATCCTCCCCTGCCTTGCGGCATACCTCTTCAGGGGAAAGGCTAAGGGAGTAAACCCCAACAGAAAACCCGGAGCTGGAGTCCCTAAGGCGGTTTGACGTTGTAGTCAACACCGGCAACTCCTGCGGCGCACCTGAAGCCAAGCTGTATTGACTCCGTCTTTCCCTTGGATCCTTCAGCTGCGAAGAGAGGGGGGGTCTGCTGCATGGGCAACAGCAGACCCTCCATATCACCCTGCCCAGGCTCTGTAGCTTCAGCTTCACTGGAGAGGACACTCCAGCGTCATCGCAAGATGTCGATTCAACACGGGAGGAGACAGATACCGTGTCACTCCCGAGTCGGACTGCACAGCCATTCTTGGCGGTGCAGATAGACTCTTATGAAGCTACACCATCATCTCTCGAGGCTCTGTAGCTTCAGCTTCACTGGAGAGGACACTCCAGCGTCATCGCAAGATGTCGATTCAACACGGGAGGAGACAGATACCGTGTCACTCCCGAGTCGGACTGCACAACCATTCTCGGCGGTGCAGATAGACTCTTAAGAAGCTATACCATCGTCTCTCGAGACGGATGGCTGCCGACGACGACGTTCCAAATTTTGGTTTGAACTCTGGTTTCCTTTCTTCACTGGTGATTCTCTGTGAATTTTTTTTTTAATTTAACTTAGTGTAGCCTTCATTTTTTCCCTTATGCTTCAGCCATATTCAATGAGTTCTCTGAGCATACTTATCACCAGAGTTTTGAACTCTTCATATGATAAGTTGGCTATCCCTGTTTCATTTAGTTCTTTTTCTGGGGTTTTGTTCTGATCTTTCATTTGGGCCATAATTCTTTGTCTCCTTGATTTGGCAGCCTCCCTGTGTTTGTTTCTGTGTGTTAGGTAGAGCTGCTTTGACACTCTGTCTTAGCTCACCTGTTAAGTTGTATGATGCAGAGCCTTAGGTGTGCACCAGGGTGGGGTAACCCACTTCACTGCTTTGTGGCTCTGTATGTGGGGGAGGCATCAGAGAGGGGACAATGTCACTGTCTGGCCGCCAATTCTATTTTGCTCATTTATTTTGTTCATTAAATTCCACTTGCAAGTGAGACCATATGTTATTTGTCTTTCACTGAATGGTTTATTTCACTTAGCATAATAGACTCCAGTTCCATCCATGCTGTCACAAAAGGTAAGAGTTCTTTCTTTTTATGGCCAAGTGGTATATCATTGTGTAAATATTTCACAGCATTTTTGATCCACTCATACACTGATGGGCACTTAGGCTATTTCCAAATCTTGGGTATTGTAAATAATGCTGCTATGAACATAAGGGTGCATATATTCTTTTGAATTGGTGTTTCCAGATTCTTAGGATATATTTTCAGAAGTGGAATTGCTGGGTCAAAAAGCAGTTTCATTTTTAATTTTCTGAGGAAACTCCATTCTGTTTTCCACAGTGGCTGCACCAGTTTGCATTCCTAACAGTGCACTAGGATTCCCTTTTCTCCGCATCCTCACCAACACTTGTTTGCTGATTTGTTGATAATGGCCATTCTGACTGGTGTGAAGTGGTATCCCATTGTGGCTTTTACTTGCATCTCTCTGATGGCTAGTGATGTTGAGCATTCTTTCATATGCACATGGACTGTCTGTATGCCCTTGGAGAAGTGTTTGTCCAGGTCCTTTGCCCATTTTTTAACTGAGCTGTCTGTCTTTTTGGTGTTAAGATGTATACATTTCTTATATACTTTGGAGATAAATCTCTTGTCTGAGGTATCACTGGAAAATACATTTTTTCATATGGTTGGTTCCCTTTTCATCTTGCTACTGTGATCTTTCAGTGAGCAAAAACTAACTGCTTAATTTGATTTAGTCTCATTTGTTTATTCTTTCCTTTATTCCCCTTGCCCGAGAAGATATATCAGTTAAAATACTGCTAAGTGGGATATCTGAAATTTTCCTGTCTATGTTTTCCTCTAGGACTTTTATGATGTCAAAGCTTAGATTGAAGTCTTTTATCCATCTTGAGTTTATTATAATGTGTGGTGTTAGTTGGTGATCTAGTTTCATTTTTTTGTATGTCCCAGTCCAGTTCTCCCAGCACCATTTGTTGAAGAGGTTCTTCTCAATCCATTTTATGTTCCTTCCCTTTTTGTTAAATATTAGTTGACCATATAATACCTGGGTTTATGTCTGGGCTCTCTATTCTATTTTGTACTCTGCTATTTGCCAAATTCACTTATTAGGTCAAATAGTTTTTTCGTGGAGTCTATAGGGTTTTCTATGTACACTATCATGTCATCTGCAAAGAATGACTGTTTTACTTCCTCTTTTCCAATTTGGATGTCTTTTATTTTCCTTTCTTGTCTGATTGCTGTGGCTAGAACTTCCAACACTATGTTGAATAGGATTGGAGAGAGTGGACATTCTTGTCTTGTTCTTGATCTTAGAGGAAATGCTTTCAGTTTTTGTCTATTGAGTATGATGTTGACTTCAGGTTTCTCATATATGGCCTTTTTAGGTTGAGGTATGCTCCCTCTATTTGCATTTGGCTAAATGTTTTCATCATAAATGGGTGTTGTACTTTATCAAATGCTTTTTCAGCATCTATTGATATGATCATGTGGTTTTTGTCTTTCATTTTGTTTATGTGATGCATTACGTTTATTGATTTGTGAATGTTAAACCATTCTTGCATCCCTGGGATGAATCCCACTTGATCATGGTGTATGATCTTTTTAATGTATTGCTGGATCCAGTTTGCCAATATTTTGTTGAGGATTTTAACATCTATGTTTATCAGTGATATTGGCCTGTAATTTTGTTTCTTTGTTGTGTCTTAGCCTGATTTGGGAATTAGAGTAATAGTGGGTTCACAGAAAGAGTTTGGGAGTCTTCCTTCTTCTTTCATTTTTTGGAATAGTTTGGGAAAGGTAGGAGTTAGTTCTTTCCTAAATGTTATGTAAAATTCACCTGTGAAGCCATCTGGTCCAGTGCTTTTGTGTGCTGGGAGTTTTTTTATTTCTGCTTCAATTTCATTAGTTGTTATTGGTCTGCTTAGGCTTTCTGCCTCTTCTTGATTCAGTTTTGGAAGATTGTATGTTTCCAGAAATTTGTCCATGTTATCTAGGTTTTCAATTTTTTGTGATACAGGTGTTCATAGTGATTTCTTACAATTCTTTGTATCTCTGTGGTGTCAGCCATGATTTCTCCTCTTTCACT
Organism: Furipterus horrens; assembly: GCF_987537825.1. Lineage (NCBI taxonomy): Eukaryota > Metazoa > Chordata > Mammalia > Chiroptera > Furipteridae > Furipterus > Furipterus horrens. The sequence continues at coordinate 50,193,718 of NW_028327182.1, forward strand.
TCTGATTTTATTTATTTGGGTCCTCTCTCTTTTTTCTTTCTTTTTAAAGTATATTTTATTGATTATGTTGTTACAGTAGTTCCAATTTTTTCCCCCTTTGGTCCCCTCTACCTGGTACTCCCTGTCCCTCCAGCAATCCCACCCCCCTTAGTTCATGTCCGTGGGTCATGCGTATATGTTCTTTGGCTTCACCCTTTCCTATGTTATTCTTAACTTCCCCCTGTCTCTTTTGTACCAACTAATTATGCTTCTTAATCCCTGAACCATTTCCCCATTTTTCCCCTTTCCCCTCCCAGTTAATACCCCTCCAAATGATCCCCATACCTATGATTCTGTTTCTATTCTGGTTTGCTTAGTTAGATTTTGTTTTTATTTTTTAGATTCAGTTGTTAATAGTTGTGAGTTTGTTGTCATTTTAGTGGTAATAATTTTTATCTTCTTTTTCTTAAGTCCCTTTGACATTTCATATAATAATGGCTTGGTGATGATAAACTTTTTAGATTTATCTTGTCTGAAAAGCACTTCATCTGCCCTTCCATTCTAAAGGATAGCTTTGCTGGATAGAGTAATCTTGGTTGTAAGTTCTTGCTTTTCATCATCTTGAATACTTCTCTTCAGCCCCTTCTTGCCTGCAATGTTTCTCTTGAGAAATCAACTGATAGTCTTATAGGCACTCTTTTGTATGTAACTCACGGCTTTTCTCTTGCTGCTTTTAAGATTCTTCTTTATCTTTCACATTTAGCATTTTAATTATGATGTGTCTTGGTGTGGTCCCTCTCGGGTATAGCTTGTTTGGGACTCTCTGTGCTTCCTGGACTTATATGTCTATTTCCTTTGCCAAATTTGGTGAGTTGTCTGTCATTATTTTCTCACATAAGATTTCACTTTCTTGCTCTTCCTCTTCTTCTGGCTCCCCTATGGTTCAAATGTTGGCATGTTTAGAGTTGTCCCAGAGGTTCTTAAGCCTCTCCTCATGTTTTTCTATTCTTGTTTCCTTATTCTGTACTGTTTGACTGTTTTTTCTTTCTTATGTTCTAAAGTATTGATTTGAACCCTTGTTTCCTTCCTTTCAGCATTGGTTTTGTGTGAATTTTCCTTTGCTTCATTAGCATAGCCTTCACATCTTCTCTTATGCTTTTGCTATACTCAAGCATGTTTGTCAAACCTGTGAGCATCCTTATCATCAGAGTTTTGAACTCTCCATCTGTTAGGTTGGCTATCCCCTTGTCTGTGAGGTTGGCTATCTCCTTGTCACTTAGTTCTCCCACTGGAACCTTGATCCCTTCCCCCTTTTGGGCCATATTTCTCTGTCTCCTCATCTTGATAGGCTCCTGGGTTTGTTTGCTTCTATGTTTTAGGTAGAGCTGTTGCACCTGTTACATTGTAAGGGGCGGAGCCTTAGGTGTTTGTCAGTACTGGTAACGTATTTCACCACGTTGTGGCACTATATGTGGGGGAGAGGTCTGATAGGGAACAATGACACTTGCTCAGCACTTGCCCCTTTTCCAGGCACTTCTCCCACTTCTGTATGGGACTGGCACCTCTCTAGCTGTCGCCTTGGCCATCATTCCCAGAGTGGGTGGTTCTGTGGACATTCTAGGACCGTGGGGGCCCTTTCAATAAATGAACTCTGCTGAGAGACTTGCACTTTCTTCCTCCACCCCATCCCCCACTGGTTGGTACCGTCAGAAGTAACGAGGCTTTATTTTCCCCAATGTTGGGACAATGAGCTGTGCAGTCTGACCTGGTGCTGGGAGGGCTCCCCAGGTGTCCTTTCTGACTTTTAAAAATATGTGACTGTGCTTTCTACTGGCATGATGCTGCCACTGCTGCTGCTGCCAGTACACTGTGTCTTCTCCACTCTGGCTCTGTCCCTTCTACCTGTCTAGATGAGTGTTTCTTCTTTATATTTTTGTTGTTGGACTTCTATGCAGCTCCATTTTCTCAAACTTCTGGTTGTCTCTAGTTTTGAGGTAGTTGTATTCCTTCTTAGTTGTGAAGGGAGATGCAGCATGTCTGTCTAGGCCTTTATCTTGGCGGAAGTCTACTTTCCCTCCTTTTTTTCTCACCCTTTAAATTGGGGGCTTTTATGAAGATTTGCTTAGCATTTCTAAAATCCAAAAGAGGAAAAAGAGTAGAAGTATTGCATAAAACTCAAGAGAAGTGTTTTGTGTTGAAGAACAATCATAGTGTATGCTTACATTTACTAGAACAAATCTAAAGGATTCCTAGCAGGCTAATCCCAAATGTTACTCACTATTAATTCATGTTGAAACCATCATCATAACTCCCTTTATTACTCCGCTGAAAGCTCTCAAGGGTTTTAGCCACACTGTTGCTATGGTGATTGCTGCAACCTCTTGTTTATTTCAGCTAAGAAACATTCATGTTGTCAGGCTGTGCCACCAGATGATTTTGACTCCAAGCACTAAGGTCACTGACATTGCCTTCTCAAAGCATGTTATCAATCCAACATGCTATAGTAAGGGAAAGTTTAGACAGAGTTATTGACTAGGCTAGGGACCTTCAGGTTCTCAAGGGATGACATTGTCCTTGGTCTTCTCATTTAAGGCTAGTCCTCAAGCTTATGTCTACAGGGTGAGTTCCTTTGATATGCCTAGAGTCAGTTGGATTCTAGGTTATCAATTAATTTTAATAAAATTCATAAAATAAAAATAACATAAACTAAAATATCTATTATTTTTCATTAAGAAATATAATGATAAAGAATTTGTAGCTCCCATGCCCATTGGCCACTAAATTCTCTGTGTGGTACCTAAAAAATCAAATTCAAGTGAAAATGTTCTGTTACCTGGGAACCAAAGCCAGGGGAATAAGTGAGATGTTTTTAGTGGCTGTTATTATCAAACTCAACAACTCTCTTTCAACCCTTTTCTAAGTTCATTGCAGTGCATTTCCCTGTATAAATCATCTTCCTTTACACAGTGCAAAACCCAACTAACTTGCCTACATCCTTAGACAGGCTAATGTGAGCATATTCTTCTGAGTTTATAGTTTGAATACCTTAATTTAATATTGGGTATTTCCCAAATTTTTTGGGTTCCCATTTACAAATCATTGCTCAGGATGTGTTAGTTCTACAAATGTCTGATGTCAGATTGACTTTTCCTAATGTAACCTTATGTTTTGTTGGGAGAAGCTTATACAAAATACAAAACACAGTTTAATATTTAGAATTGTAGAAGGAAAAACAGGAAGAAGGAAGACACTATAGAATAAAGACGGCATCAATTTGATATGTGATCCCTAGAGTGAGATTTGATATTTTAATTTTTATTTATTCTTAATATGCTCTGAAAGATGAAGAGTGGTCACCATTTGTGGTAGGCAGAATTCTAAAATTCTTACCCCCTAATACACTAGTCTAATATAATCCCCTCTCCTGCCCTGTGAGTATGGGAAAAGTCTGTGAATATATTGGAACATCACAACCATGATTATAATCCAAATCAGTTGACACTGAATTAATTAAAAGAAAAAATACCTTGGTGGGCCTCACCTAATCCAGCAAGCCCTTTAACAGAAGGTGAAACAGCAGAGAAGTGACCTACTAGTGCTCTGTCAAAAAGCTAACAGCCGTATGGTTAAGTTCCTGTGGGGAGGGCCATGAAATATACCGTTATTTCAACAACCATGCCTCCTCAGATTTCATCTGCATACATTCTTCCAAAAAACGTACACTCTATATGACACAAGAAAAGCAATAAGATTCTCATATGTCACTGGAAAGGAAACACTAAGTATATAGCTGTTCTGAAAACATGCTTGTTTGGTTTTTTTTAATACTATTCATCATATTTCCTTCAAAAAACTGCTGAATGCAGAGGAACTTTAGTCTTTACTCTAGGGTTGTGTCTTTATAAATAATCCAAGTGAAGACAGTATCCTATAAAGGATGCTGCTTTCTGGTATTGCCTATGAATAAACAAGAAGTTTTCAGAAGACAAGCAGAATATTTGTGGATAATGATTGAAGCCACAATGAGAATAAGATACAATGCACTCTAAGTATTTATATGTGTGTGTTTATAAATAACCAAGACTTGGGAGCAATTATATTGATCTTAAGTTCCTTCAGGGCTTGGCTGAAGGAATAACTTACTCTAAAATGGATCCCTCTTGTTCTAGTCCCTGAGACCCCTTGTGTGTGTCTCATTAATGCCATCATGTCTGTGCCATGGGACAGACTAGAGTGCCCACTTCTTATTTCAGAAAGCATGATGCCAAATTTTTAGTCTTTACTTATGGAATTGGCCAAGACATCACCTTTAAGTACTAAATATTTGTCAGTGTATTTCTGGGAACCTCTTAAGGTCCACTTAAGAAATATTAAGTTTCCTACTGATATACTTCATGAAATGCTGACTTCCTTCATCTTTGTGTGATAAAAATGTAAAACATTTCTGCCTCCCTAGGGGCACTGAGGTGGCATATTCACCTCAAAGGAAAGATACATTCCTACCTTTCTATCCCCTTCCATGTACAGAGGTGCATGAGAAAGAAAACTACGTCTAAGTCTTGATCCTATTAAAGGGAAGAACATAATGGTGCTTTGAGAATCAGGACAAATGAGTTTGTGTGAGAAGCTTAATGAAATATTTCTCCCAGCTATATGATATGAGGCCCAGAGCTGAATTATAGGATAGGGGCAAGAAAGAACTAAGTTGCCTAGAATAATACAGTGAGAGGAAAGTTGAGCTTTAGGGAAAAGAAGAAAGTTCAACAAAATGGGGAAAATCCAAGGTCTATGGAGGACAAAGTCAGTAAGAAATTTACTTTGGCAGGAATGACCCAAGAACTTGTAAATTCAAAATTAATTAATACCTGTTTTAAGTTGTCTCCTTACTGCCTTTGATCAATGGTGCTCTGGGGTGTAAAGGAATCTGGCAATTCCTAGTGTAGGGTAACGTTGAGAAGATGGACAACACGTGCAAGGGTAATAAGAAGAGTGATGATGAAAGCTTCAGTTCAACAAAACATTTGGTTTAGGGATGATGTAAAGAAATGTAAACACTTAAGAATCATGAGATATACTTCAAGGCTTCTGGGGCATCCTCCCCTACCCCGATAGGATAGGAGCTTGAACCATTTTAAATTTAAAAACTGTAATGGAACAGATGAGCTGATAACATTGAAGCACTTGGGAAACTGCAGAGGATTGACACTTGCTCAAAGGAGCCACTATGTGCTGCTGCTGCTGTCTCTTCACTTCCTTAATCTCAGCATCTATGGCTGTATTCCCCCATGCAGGAGCAACACTCAATATGGCAAAAGGAGGGGCATTTCAAACTTCATATGACAGGAAAAACCACTGCTTTATGAGAATGTGAGCTGAAAGGAAAACACTTGTGCAAGACCAAGGATGTTGTTTCCCTGCCCAGACACCACCATTGGACATGCTCCTGACCACAGAAGTTTAGAAGCAGCTAGCATGTTTACATCCATTGTTCAATTGCTTCAGATCCATCAATCATAATCCAAGTTACACATCATCAGATGAGCAAGAAGACCCTCTTGGGGCAGAGGAGAGGAGGACATGTTAACTTTGACCTTGAAGACTATGAAAGACATTTTAAAACTCCCAGCACTCATCTCAGGTAATGAATGATGCCAATGTGAATTCATTGCTCTCCTCTGACCTGGTGGGTCAAGCCCTAATATATGATAACAAGGCTTGTTTTAACAATGCCTTAATACAATATCTGATTTTTCTCCCATAATATTTCCATGATTACGTTTTTTGAGACTTGATCCTGCGTGATCACATATTTTTAAAAAACTCAGATAAAGATAATAAAATCACAGAACCTGTCCTGAATGATCTCAGATGTGCACAAAGCAGACTCAACAGTAAACCCGGTAAAGGCAGAAACATTGGGGTTGCCATTCTCTCCCAGAATCTAGCACATTGTCTGACAAATAATAAGCCCTCCATGACTCAGTCTTTTTACTATTCCTACCTGTCAGGCTCATTTGCATGATCTAGTCTCCTGTCATCATGCACCACACTTTACTCCTTCCAGGCAGCTGGCTGCCTCTCTCCCTGAAGACTTCCAGGACAAGAGGTTATAAAGCCTCCTGACTGCTGACTCATCTTCCCATCAGGAAATTGTTTCTGCTTTAGCTTCATAGGTAAGCAACTGTCTGCCTATTTCAAACATAAAACCTAAATTTAGGAGAGATTAAGTGACCAGCTCAAGGTTATACACAAACTCTGGCCTAGTTGGGAATAGAACCCAAGTGCTTCCTAACATTCAGTCCTATAGTTTCAATGCTGTTCATTTTGCAAAGGAACCTATCTTCATAATTTATAGATATTGTTCCCAAACCACTCACTGGAAATTCTGTCTAAATATCAAAGGTAAAACATCTTCAAGTATCCAATAAAGATAGAATATATATAAAAAGAAATTTTTCCCATATGAGGAATTACCATTGTAAAGAACATTTGTTTCATCATCTCATTACAAAATAAGAACATTCCTCCTGACTGCCACAAAATTCAAATGCTCCATTTTGTTACTAAACAATCTTCTTAACACCAAGCCCAAAATAAGTAACAATGTTAATGCAAACACCTTGCAAGTCAAATAAAAGGACTTATGCCAAATTTATCAGGCTTAGAGGGAAATTGTGTTGAATCTGTCTTTTTATGAGAACATTTCTTTTAGATCACTAGTCAATAGGGTTCCAGCATCTGTGGATGCAGACTGAAAGACATGAGTAATAACAAACAGCTTTAGAAAATACATCTTTCTTCCATAGTTAGCAATGCATGACTCACTAGAACTCTCCAGACTCTATACTGCATGAATGACTCAAAAGTCTACCAAGGACAGGGCACAATCAGTTCTCCCATCCTGCACCAGAATTTCTCCTTTCAATTATCAGTGATTTGTTAACTTACTTTAATGGAAGAAAAATCTGGTATACTTCCCATCCTCTTTTAAAAACAGGAGTACATTCTTAAATGTAAAAACAAATGTTGAAGTGCTGCAGAAAAACAGAAATTAAACATTACAGTGAATGCTAAAAGCAACCTTCAACTGGCCAAATTCCCACCATTTGGACAATGACCAGGGTTAATTTCCTTCTAGAATATTGACCAATAAGTAGATATTGTTGAGAAATACCTTGTTGTTACAGACCTGACCATCCAAATCTTCGGTAGCTGATAGAAGGACCAAAGATATTTTGGGAAATAGTTTAGTAGTTGCTCTCCATGACAGACATCTCAATTTCTCTTAAATATAATAACTGTTCTCTTCAATAATTACAGTAGCTTCCCAGTTAAGGTCCACACTTTCAGGCTCTTTGCTTTCCATTTCAGCTGGCATTCCAACTCCAAATTAATTTTTCTGAAGGATTGCTCTGATTATGACATTAGCTTAGCATGATGACAAAGAGGTCAAGTCTTCAGATTAGAGCAAATGACTTCAAATCCTAGATTCTCCAATTAATTTTTTAGCTCTCTATGCCTCACTTTCCCCATATGTGACATGAAGTTTATAAAATGCTTGCATTACTTTTACTTTAACTTTGTGTTAAAAATGAGTATGTGTTAAGAGTATAGGCTCTGGGGTCATACCTGGGGTTAAAATCCTGGTTCTGCCATTGAACTATGTACAAGATTATACCAGCTATCTAACACTGTGTTATACATCACCCCAAAACTTTCTGGCTTACAACAGCAATAATCATTTTTTATCTGCCATAGTTTGTGTAAGTCAGAAATTTGGGAGTGACTTAGATAGGTGGTTCTGGAACGAGGTCTCTTCATGAGATTGGCTGGGCTGCAGTCAGCTGAAGACTAGACAGGGTCTGGGAACTCATGAAGTAAGTAGGTACAGGTTTTTGGCAGAGACACTCAGTTCTTTTCCACATGGGCTCCACAGGCTGCTTGAGCATTCTAATGGCATGGAATCTGTCTTATTCCAAAGTGAGTGATCCAAGAGAGCAAGGCAGAGGCTACAGCAATTTTATTACCTCTCCTTGGAAGGTACATACCATCACCTCTGTCATTTTCTACTGGACATGCTGCCTAGCCCTGATTCAATGTAAGAGGGGACTACACAAGGGCACTAACACCAGAAGGTGAGGATTGTTGGCAGCAATCTTGATAAATGACTACCACAACAACCTTGGACAAAGTATTTTTAAGCTCTTTAAACCATAGTGTCCTTATTTACCTAATACAGAAAATAATAAAACACTATTGCATTATGTTGTTATAAAAATTGGATGAGATGATGCATGTAAAGCACTTGGTTACATAGTAAATGATCAAAATATATTATTTTGCATTATTATAATGCAGTACTAGTCAAACCATTCTGGAGACTGTTTTGAGGAACAAGATGTTATATTCTAGGGAGCAGGCAGAGCTATAAACCCCCTCCTTCTTTCCCTATTCTTACTTCTTCCAGTGAAGTTTATTTTATCTCATATATATTAGGTTTCCTCATAACATTCTGAAAGAATTTTTCAGCTTTTAAAAAAAGTGAACCATAGCTGTAAATCATTATTTATTTCAAATATTACAAACTTTAGGATAAATAAATATGTATATACATATTTATGTATATATTAGCTAGGAAATTGTATATACATTATATACTATATATAAAGTATGTATTTTAACTAGGAAATTTATGTATTATATAAAATATAATATTTAAAATTATATATAATATACAATTATATAATATAATTATATATAATATATAATTATATGTATATATAATTTCTTAGTTAATAAAAATAAATGTGACTGGAAAGCAGAGAATATCAAGCTGAAAAGCCCATAAGAGACCAAGTGACCGCCTAGTCCAATGTTAAAAATCTTAAGATTATTAAACCACTCGTTTTCCTCAGCAATCATAGGGAAGTACTCACACTTGAGGCTACTGGATGAATGGATTAAGTAATCTACTGCACATCCCAAAGGTTCATCCATTCACCATGATATTTATTCAAGCATCTATTTTGTTCATGCATGGTCCTAAGTGCTGAGTATATAACAGTGAACAAGATGGATAAAAGTTCCATCTTCCATAGAGTTTACATTTTCATCAAGAGAAACATTAAACAAATAAACAAATTACTAAATAAACAAACAGACACCATAACCTCAAGCAGTGGTAAATGCTATAAAAATAAGAAAACATGGCAATGTGGTAAAGTGACTGAGGATTAGGAGGACTTATTTAGCCAGGATGACTTATTTAGCCAGGGTGGGCAAAGGGTGTTCTACAAGGAGATGGTATTTGAGCTGAGATGTCAACAATGATAAGAAACAAGCCATATCAGGAACTGAGAAACTCATAGACATGTATTAACATGAAACTTTGCGAAGAACTTTATTCCAATGGATGTCTCACTATTATTTACAGTCTTTGAAATTTGATTTGAAAGATACCCAAGGTAGATCTATGTGCCTTGGATTATCTGTCTGCTTAGGGACATTTGGCTAAAATTGCTAGCCAGAGTAAAGCTTTCTAGCAAAAAAAAAGATGGAATCAACAATAGATTGTGTGGCTGAAACTAACGCTCCAAGTTAAAAACTAAGTCTTAATCTGAAAATATCCTAGACTATATGGAAGACTACATGAAACATGAAAACGGAAGTTAGTAGAACAAAGACCTAAGTGTATAGCCAATAACATTACAAATTCTGGGGGGAAGAAGATGGCGGAGGAGTGAGGGGAGGCTGCGCTTTCTGGCTCCCGAGACTCGTCTCAGTGAGCAGCTGAACACTGGCAGGAATCGAGCCTTGGCACTGCTGAATTAGAGAAAAGCATCTGGGAATGACCTGTTTGGTGAGGATAGCGGAGATAAAAAGGGACAAGATGGGGTTTCTGACTGGGTTGGCTCCCCAAGCTACAGCTAGAAGTATAGAAAGGCTTTTTGGCGACCAGAGGCTTCCCCAGAGAGAAATCGGGAGGAGAGCGGATCTCTGCCCGCTGGCAGAGCTAGGACTGGGCCAGGTGGCATCTGAAGCTGAAAGACAAGAAACAGCGTACTGCTGTGCATGTGAGAATGTGATTTTCCTTAATATTTTTCGCTTGTGTACTGTGGAGAGGAGAGGAAAGGTCGGGGGTGATAGGACATTCTTGAGGAGCAAGGTGCAGAAGTGCACTTGCCCACTCCCCAACCTCCCCCTTGGGTTGAGCTGAGGCGCACAGGGAAGTGCCCTCATTCACTGGCTCAGGTGCGTGGGGCCATGCATACAGGAGCCCCTTAGACACACCCCAACAAAAATAAGATCAGTGCCCCAACAGATGCAGGGAGGGCCCGCTGGGCACGCAGAAGACCATGCGCAGACACCCCTGGCCAGCCCCAGTGGGCGCCAGGCCAGAGAGCAGACCACTTCCGTGGGCTCTGCTTGTGCCCACCCAGGCAGGTGCGGGAACGGCAGGCGGTTGCAGTGCGGAAACAGCAGGTGGTGGCGACTCAAAGACGCTCACTTCCACTGTGCACAAGTGTCCAGGGCCCTGCCCCAAGGAGTGAAACACCAACTCCCAGGACGCGGCTAGGCAGGCCTGAGTCTAACGTGAAGGCCACCTTGCGCACGCACGTGCGTGCATGCACAAGCACCCCAGCAGGCTCCAACAGGTGCCAAATGAAAGCTGTCCACTGTTGGTGTACACTGCTGCTGCAAGGAACAGGAAACTGTGGCCCACCTCGTTAGACGAGCTATGGATGCAGAAACAGAAGATGACACACAAAAGCTGAACTGAGTAAAAACTTTCCTTTTATATATTTTTTAAATTTTTATTTCTATCTTAGTGTTTTTATTTGTATTTTTTAATTTCTTATTTTTAATTTTAATTATAACTTCAATTTTAATTTTTACTTTTATTTTCTCATTTTTTAAACTATCTCTTTAATTTGTTTCATACCATCTCTCCATCTCATCCTTCCTCTTTAATTTTTATTTGTTTGTCTGTCTAGTTTAGCTTCCCTTTCACACTAAATAAATAGAATATAACTACTATGTGAATCTAATACTATACAATTCCACTTTCTTACTATATTCTGCATTTTTCCTCTTTTTCTTTTATTATTATTAACATACAATGTAAATATTACCTACTGTCTTGCATAGTCTCGACACTACTTGCTACTATTATTAATTTATCATCCCTTCTCACAAAAATCATATTTTTCCTCTTAAAAACAATTCATATATACTTTCTATAGTATAAAAGCCTTAATCTCTCTACATTTATATTAATACTGGCTCATTGGCTGATGATAGCAGGATAGAGGGTGGGTGATATTTTTGAGGGTGTGGGTTTCCTGCTTCGGCTGTGTGTTTATGTTTTTAATAGCATCTCCACAAAAGAACTCAAGACAAAGTGGATAGAGTGACTCTCAATCAACTAGCCAGAGGGAAGATCCCACCAAAGAGCATCTGAAATATAACCAGAGAGCATAAACAAATGACATAAAGGGTATCCCAAGAACATCACGCTCAGGAGGCCAAAGAGACAGCACCACCACAACCCCCAGATCTCCTATAAAGAATCTCATACCACAAAGGTGGGAAGTCAAAACAGACAAATCCAAAAAACAAAAACAAACAAGAAGAATCCAACATGGTAAGACGCAGAAACAACCTCTCAATGAAAAGAAAAGAGGAATCCCCAGAAAGAGAGGTAGATGGAATAGACATAGCCCAAATGTCAGATATGGAATTCATAACAATGGTGGTGAAGAAGCTCAATATACTCAACAACCTCAAAAACAACTACAACAATGTCCAAAGAAGCTACCAACAGCTCCAAGAAAATTACAGGGAACTTGCAGAGAATTACACCAGCATAAAAAAGGACATAGAAACTATTAATAACAACCAGGAAGAAATGAAGAATACAATCTCTGAACTGAAAAACACAGTAGAATCAATCAAAAGCAGGCTAAACGAAGCAGAGGATTGAATCAGTGAGTTAGAGGACAATATAGAAAAAAATTCCCAGACAATACAACAAAATGAAAAAAGATTGAAAAAATATGAACAAGATGTAAGGGAATTACAGGATAGCATGAGGAGAAAGAATATCAGGATCATCAGAATATGAAAGAGAAAAGAGGAGCGTGGAATAGAAAAGCTGATAGGAGAAATAGTGACAGAAAATTTTTCCAACCTGATGAGAGAAAAAGTTATGCAAGTTCAAGAAGCACTGAGAGTCCCAATGAAACAGAACCCCACAAAATCCACTCCAAGGCACATCATAATTAAAATGGCAACATTCAAAGACAATGAGAGAATCCTAAAAGCAGCAAGAGAAAAACAGCAAATAACATACAAGGGAGCTCCGATAAGGCTATCGACCGATTTCTCAACAGAAACACTACAAGCCAGAAGGGAATGGTCAAAAATATTTCAAGCAATGAAAAACAAAAGCCTACAACCAAGAATACTCTACCCAGCAAGGCTCTCATTCAAAATGGAGGGTGAAATGAGGAGTTTTCCAGACAAAGGAAGACAAAAAGGATGCATCTCCACCAAACCAGCATTGCAAGAGATGCTAAAGGGAATGTTTCAAGAAAAAGAAGAAAAAAAAAAAAAGGAGAGGAACAGAGGTACAAAGGGAAATGAATAAATACATGTCAATAATAATGTTAAATGTAAATGGATTAAATGCTCCAATTAAAAGACATAGGGTAACAGAATGGATAAGAAAACAGGACCCTCATATTTTCTGTCTACAATAAACACACCTCAAAACAAAAGATTTATACAGACTGAAAGTGAAGGGATATAAAAAACTATTCCAAGCAAATGGACATGAAAAAAAGCTGAGGTAGCAGTACTCATCTCAGACGAAACGGATTTCAAAGCAAGGGCAATAAAAAGAGACAAAGAAGGACATTTCATAATACTTAAGGGAACAATCCATCAAGAAGATATAACACTGATAAACATATATGCACCCAACATAGGAGAACCCAAATACATAAAGAAAATACTAGAAGACTACAAGAAGGATATTAACAGCAACACACTCTCAGTAGGGGACCTTAACACTCCATTATCAACAATAACAGATTTTTGAAGCAAAGAAACACCAAGGATATAAAGGCATTGAACAACACACTAAACCACATGGACTTAACTCATATATATAGAACTTTTCACCCCAAAGAAGCAAAATATACATTCTTTTCAAATGCACATGGCACATTTTCAAAGATAGACCACGTGATAGGACACAAAACAAGCCTCAACAAATTCAAGAAAATTGAAATTATATCAAGCATCTTTTCAGACCCCAATACCTTGAAACTAAAAATCAACCTCAAAGAAAAAAAATCAAAGACATCCAAACTCATGGAGAATGAATAACATGCTATTAAATAATGAATGGTTTAACAATGACAACAAAGAGGAAATCGAGAATTTCTGGAAACTAATGATAATGAACACTCAACAGCCCAAAACCTATGGGACATAGCAAAAGCAGTCCTAAGATGGAAGTTCATAGCAATACAGGAGTATCTGAAAAGGATAGAAGAATCTCAAATAAAAAATCTAACCCTAAAGCTACAAGAACTAGAACAACAACAAACAAAGCCTTGGGCAAGAAGAAGGAAGGAAATCATCAAGATCAGAGCAGTATTAAATTACATAGAGACCAAACAAACAATTCAAAAGATCAACGAAACTAGGAGCTGGTTCTTCGAAAATATAAACAAAATCGACAAGCCTTTAGGCAGGCTCGTCAGGAAAAAAAGAGGGAAGACCCAAATAAACAAAATCAGAAATGAAAGAGGAGAAATCATGACTGATATCACAGAAATACAAAGGATTGTAAGAAATTACTACAAACAACTGTATGGCAAGAAATTTGACAACCTAGAATAAATGGACAAATTTCTAGAAACATATAACCTTCCCAAACTGAATCAAGAAGTAGAAAGTCTCAACAGACCACTAACAAAGAAGGAAATTGAAACAGGAATCAAAAATATCCCAGCACACAATAGCCCTGAACCAAGAGAGGGGAAGATGGCAGCGGAGTAGGGGCAGTGTTCTCTGCTCACTCCTGTTACAGAGGGACTTCAGGAGCGAATTCGGAGAGGAGTGACTGAGTGAGTGTGGATCTTGAATAGTGTGAACAGGAGGGGAGCATGGGAGCAGCGTGGAGGGGGGTGGAGGTGTCTACCGCGCACTACAGGCTGAGTCGCTCTGGAACCCCGGTGCGTCTGCCATACCACGCCCAAGGGCTTGTTAGCTGGGAGCTGCTTGGAGGTTCCTCCTACTAGGGGCACACTGACCAGTGAAGTCTCATAGGAATTTAGGGAGAGGATTTGGCTGAATAAGCAAGAGGCGTGGGAGAACAGTGAACAACCGAGACTGCGAGAAAGTGTGTGATCTGAGTCTAGTGAGAAACCTTCTCAGCTGCAACCCCAGACCCAAAGCTCGGCATTCAGGGTGCGCAGAGCGCTCGCGCTATGGCCTTACAGAACAAAGGGACAGTTTTGGGGTGAGGAGATGGGCCACGTGGGAAAGCCACTGCAGAACTCTGGACGGGGGTGGAGAACTCCTGGGCAGGAGAGCGCCGCTTGCCCCTGGGGCTTTGAGCGATCGCGCTAGAACCCCACGGAACAAAGAGACAGTTTTGGGGCAAGGAGAGAAGTAACGCGTGCACAGGGCATGTAGTCAGGGAGGTGAGCAGAGGCCGTGGCTCAGGAGTGGAGAGGGTTTTGGGGAGGGGAGAAGGGCCAACGCAGAAGGACTGCTGCGGAACACCAGACAGGGGAAGAACTCCTAGGCAGGAGAGCGCTGCTCGACCCAGAGCATTGACCAATCACGCTAGAGTCCTGCAGAACAAAGGGATGGTGTTGGGGTGGGGAGGGAGGTAGCACGCGCAAGAATACAGATGGGAAGCGAGCAGAAGCTGTAGCTTGGGAATAGAAACAGTTTTGGGCAAGGAGAAGAGCCCACGCGGGAAAGCCGCTGCAGAGCTCCAGACTAGGGAAGAGATCCTGGGCAGGAGAGAACCGCTGGGCCTGGCACTGATTGGTCACGCTAGAGTCCTGCAGAGCAGGGGGATTGTTTTGGGGCAGGGAGAAGGGCCCATGTGGAAAGGTCGCTGTGGAGCTCCAGACTGGGGGAGAGCTCCTCGGCAAAAGAGCACTGCTGGGCCCGGTGCTTTGACCGATCGCGCCAGAGTCCTGCAGAACAAAGGGATGGTCTTGGGGCAGGGAGAGAGGTAGCACGCGCAGACATATAAATGGGGAAGCGAGCGGAAGCTATAGCTCGGCAATAGAGACACAACTGGAGGCAGGGCAGACATTGCTGGAAGGTACAGGCTGGTCCAACAGTGGGAAGGCATAGCTGGATAAGCCTGAGGAGGGCTGAGGGTGCCACAGGAGGGGACAACTAAACGCAGCTCACAGCAGAGCGGCAGTAGGCCCATGAATAAAAGACTAGCAACCCCAGAATCAAGCAGGATCTTCCCACAGCCAGCCAACCAACCAGAAAAGATTTGAAACCCATAGAATTTTGACAAGGGGTGGACCCAGGAAGGATGGAAGGGGAAAAAACAAACAAACAGAGATTGTGCCTAAAAGTTGAATTGAGTTAAAATTCTTTCATTCTTTTATTTCTTACTCTCTCTCTTACTGCCCCCCCTTCCTTTCCTAGTCTCTCTTCTTTTCTCCCCTCCTCTTCCCTCCTTTTTCTCTCTTTAGCATGTCTCCCCTTCATCCTATTCTTTGTTAATTTTTTAATTTTAATTTTTTCCCTTTCCTTCCTATTCCTTTCTTCTTATTTCCTTCCCTCCCACTTACCCTCGCCCTCCCTCCCTTTCCTTTCTCTTTCTTTCACACTAAGTACTTTCAATTTTATTAAATTTCTTTTTTTATTTCATCCTCCTTCCCTCTCCATTTGTTTTTTTCTTCCCTTTCCCTTCTTTTCCTTCTCTCTCTCTCTCTCTCTCTTCTCTCTCTTTCTTTCTCTCTATTCTACTTTATTTTCTAATCTTTTAATTTTTAAATTTTAATTTTAATGTATTCCCCTCTCTTTTCTCCCTCCCCTTCTTATCCTTTTTCTCTTACCTCCCCTCCCCTTCTCTCCTTTCTCTCTCTCTCTCTCTCGTATTTCTCTCCTTCATCCTATCTTTTGTCAATTCTTTAATTTCAAATTTTCTCCCTCTCTACTCCCTCCTATTCCTTTTTATTTCCTTTCCCCCCTTATTCTCTCCCTTCCTCCCTCCTCTTCTTCTTTTTTCCTTTTTTCCTTCTAAATACTTTTAATTTTATTACTTTTTTCTTTATTTTGCCCTCCTCTCCCTCTCCACTTATTTTTTTTCTTTCCTTTCCTATCCATTATTCCTCTCTCTCTATATATTCTCTTTTTCTTTCTATCTCTCTATTTTATATCATTTTTAATCTTTTATTTTTTTTAATTTTAATTTATTCCCCTCCCTTTTCTCCCTCTCCTTCTTCTTTCTTTCTCTTTCCTACCTTCCTCTTCTCTACACACACTCTCTCTTTCCTCTCTCTCTTCTTTTCTTGCTATTTTCTATTCTGTATTTTTATTCTTGAAAAACTCTTTCTCTAATCTGTTTCCTACCTTCTAACCCCCATATCCCTCTGCCTCAATTTTTGTCCATCTGTCTTCTTGGATGTCTGTTGTGTCTATCCTTCCTTTCACGCTAAACATATAGCATATGCCTACTATATAAACCTAATACTATACACTTCCACTTTCTCACTCCATACTGCAACCCTCTTCTCCTTTTCAAACATACACTGTAAATGTTAATTACTGTCTTGGATAGCCTTGACCCCACGTGCTAATATTGTTACTCTATCACCTTCCCTTTCAAAAATCACCCTTCCTTCATTTAAAACAACCCCTATATGTTTCTCATATGAAATGAGTCATAATATCTCTACAAGTATATTAATACTGGCTCATTTGCAGTCGATAGTGAGATTGCAGTTGGGGGAGATATTGGAGGGTGTGGGTTTATTGCCTGGGTTGTGTGATTACATTTTAACAGCACCTCCACAAAAGAATTCAAGACAAAGTGGGCAGAGTGACTCTCAATCAACTACCAAGAGGAAAAGACCCTCTAAAGAGTAGCTGTAATACAACCAGACAGATTAAACAAACAACATAAAGAGCAACACAAGAGCATCAGGCTCAGAAGATCAAAGAAACTGAACCACTGAATCCCCCAGATCTCGTATAAAGAATCTCATACCATGAAAGTGAGAAATCAAAGCAGACAAATCTAAAAAACAAAAACGAGAAGAAAAATTTAACATGGGGAGACACAGAAACAACCTCTCAATGAAAGGGAGAGAGGAATCCCCAGAAAGAGAAATAAATAGAACAGACATAAGCCAACTATCAGACACGGAATTCAAAGAAATGGTTATTATGAAATTTAATTACCTTGACAACTTCAAAGAATACTACAACAAACTTCAGGAAAATTACCAACAAATCCAAGGAAACTACAAAGAACTACAGGGAAGCTACAAGTAACTTACAGAGAACACCAGGATAAAAAAGGAAATAGAAAATATTAATAAGAACCAGAAAGAAATGAAGAATACAATCTCTGAATTGAAGAACACAGTAGAATCAACCAAAAACAGGCTGAATGAAGCAGAAGGTCGGATCAGTGAATTAGAGGACAATATAGAAAAAAATTCCCAGACAATACAACAAAACGATAAAAGACTAAAAAAGAATGAAGAGAGTTTAAGAGAACTGCAGGACAACATGAGACAAAACAACATTAGAATCATAGGGATACAAGAAGGACAAGAGGAAGAAAAAGGGATAGAAAACCTGATTGAAAAAGCAATGATAGAAAATTTCCCTAACTTGATAAGAAAAGTCATGCAAATCTAGGAAGCACAGAGGGTCCCAAGGAGGATAAACCCAAACAGGCCCACCCCGAGACACATCATAATTAAAATGGCAACATTTAAGGACAAAACGAGAATCCTAAAAGTAGCAATAGAAAAACAGCAAAAACCATACAAGGGAGCTCCAATAAGGCTAGCAACTGACTTCTCAATGAAAACACTAAAGCCAGATGGGACTGGCAAAAAATATTTCAAGCAATGAAAAACAAAGGCCTATAATCAAGAATACTCTACCCACCAAGGCTCTCATTTAAAAAGGAAGGTGAAATAAAGAGTTTCTCAGACAAAGGAAGACTAAAAGAATACATCTCTACCAAACCAGCACTGTGAGAGATGTTAAAGAGAATGCTGTGAAAAAAAGAAAACAAGAGAAGGAGAAGAACAGAGGTACAAAGGGAAATGAATAAATACATGTGATTAATAACCTTAAATGTAAATGGATTAAATGCCGCAATTAAGAGACATAGGGTAGCAAAGTGGATACGAAAACAAGACCCACATATCTGCTGTCTACAGGAGACACACCTCAAAACAAAATATTTACACAGACTGAAAGTGAAGGGATGGAAAAAATTTTATCAAGCAAATGGACATGAAAAAAAAGCTGGGGTAGCAATACTTGTATCAGACAAAACACACTTCAAAGCAAAGGCCATAAAAAGAGACAAAGAAGGACATAACCTAATACTAAAAGGAAACATTAATCAACAAGATATAACCTTTATAAACATATATGCACCCAACATAGGAGCACCCAAATATGTAAAGACAATTTTGAAAGACTTCAGGAAAGATATAGACAACAACAGATTCATAGTAGGAGACTTTAACACACTATTGTCAACAATAGACAGATCTTGAAAGCAATGAAACACCAAAGATATTGAGGCATTCAACAACACCCTGGACCAAATGGACTTAGTTGATATATACAGAACATTTCACCCCAAAGAAGCAAAATATACATTCTTTTCAAGTGCACATGGAACATTTTCAAAGATAGACCACATTATAGGACACAAAACAAGCTTCAACAAATTCAAGAAAATTGAAATTATATCAAGCATCTTCTCAGATAACAACGGCTTAAAATTGGAAATCAACTTTAAGGAAAAAACTCAAAAACATTCAAACTCATAGAGAATGAATAACATGTTATTAAACAACGAGTGGGTTAACAACAACATCAAGGAAGAAATCAAAAAGTTTCTGGAAACAAATGATAACAAACACACAACAACCCAAAACCTATGGGATACAGCGAAAGCAGTCCTGAGAGGAAAGTTAATAGCAATACAGGCCTACCTAAAAAAGATAGAAAAATCTCTAATAAAAAATCTAACCCTGCAGCTACAAGAACTAGAAAAAGAACAACAAGCAAAGCCCAGAGCAAATAGAAGGAAAGAAAACATCAAGATTAGAGCAGAATTAAATGACATAGAGCCTAAACTAACAATTCAAAAAATCAACAGAAGTAGAAGCTGGTTCTTTAAAAAGATAAACAAAATCGACAAGCCTTTAACCAGGGTCATCAAAAAAAAAAGAGAGGACCCAATAAATAAAATCAGAAATGAAAGAGAAATCACAACTGATACCATAGAAATACAAACAACTGTAAGAAACTATTATGAACAACTGTACCACAAGC
Source organism: Furipterus horrens (assembly GCF_987537825.1). Taxonomy (NCBI): domain Eukaryota; kingdom Metazoa; phylum Chordata; class Mammalia; order Chiroptera; family Furipteridae; genus Furipterus; species Furipterus horrens. The sequence goes on from NW_028327182.1 coordinate 50,213,284, forward strand.
AATGTGACAACCTAGATGAAATGGACAAATTTCTGGAAACATACAATCTTCCAAAACTGAATCAAGAAGAAGCAGAAAGCCTGAATAAACCAATAACAACCAGCGAAATGAAACAGTAATCAAAAAACTCCCGGCACTCAAAAGCCCTCAACAGGATGGCTTCACAGGTGAATTTTACAAAACATTAAGGAAAGAAATAACTCCTATTCTCAGACTATTCCAAAAAATCCAAAAAGAGGGAAAACTCCCAAATTAGTTCTGTGAAGCCAGTATTACTCTAATTTCAAAACCAGGTCAAGACACAACAAAGAAAGAAAACTGCCGGCCAATATCGCTGATAAACATAGATGTTAAAATCCTCAACAAAATATTGGCAAACCGGATCCAACAACACATTAAAAGGATTATACACCACGATCAAGTGGGATTCATCCCAGGAATGCAAGGATGGTTTAATATTCACAAATCGATAAATTTAATACACCACATAAACAAAATGAAAGAAAAATACCACATGGTAATATTAATAGATGCAGAAAAAGCATTTGACAAAGTACACCACTAATTTATGATAAAAACACTCAGCAAAATGGGAATAGAGGGAGCATAACCCAACATAATAAAGGCCATATATGAGAAACCTGAAGCCAACATCATACGCAATGGGCAAAAACTGAAAGCATTCCCCCTGAGATCAGGAACAAGATAAGGATGTCCACTGTCTCCACTCCTATTCAACATAGTCTTAGAAGTTCTAGCCATAGCAATAGACAAAAAAAGAGAAATAAAAGGCATCCAAATTGGAAAAGAGGAAGTAAAACTGTCATTATTTGCAGATGACATGATAGTGTACATAGAAAATGCTATAGACTCCATGAAAAATCTACTCGGACTAATAAGTGAATTCAGCAAAATAGCAGGGTATAAAGTCAATATTCAGAAATTGAAGGCATTTCTGTACACCAAGAATAAAACATCAGAGATAGAAACTAAAAGAAAAATCCCATTTACTATAGCAACAAGAAAAATAAAGTACCAGGAATAAACTTAACCAAGGAAGTAAAAGACCTTTACCCACAAAACTACATAACACTGAAAAAAGAAATTAAGGAAGATATAAATAAATGGAAACATATACCATGTTCATGGATGGGAAGAATCAACATCATTAAAATATCCATACTACCCAAAGCAATTTATATATTCAATGCAATTCATATTAAAATACCAACGACATATTTCTCAGACCTAGACCAAATACTTCAAAAATTTATATGGAACCAAAATAGAGTTTGAATAGCCACAGCAATCTTGAGGAAGAAGAACACAGTAGGAGGAATCACAATACCTGATATCAAACTATACTATAAGGCCACGGTACCACGGTAGTCAAAACAGTCTGGTACTAGCATAAGAAAAGACATATAGACCGATGGAACAGGATAGAGAGCCCAGAAATAAACTCAGGTGTATATGGTCAACTAATATTCGACAAAGGGGGTAGGTACATAAAATGTAGTGAGAAGAGCCTGTTCAACAAATGGTGTTTGGAAAACTGTACAGGGACATGCAAAAAAAAAAAAAAAGAAAGAAACTAGACCACCAACTTACACCCTACACCAGAATAAACTCAAGATGGATCAAAGACTTGAATGTTTGTCATGGCACCATAGAAGTCCTAGAAAAAAAAACATAGGCAGGAAACTTTCAGATATCCCACGTAGCAACATTTTCACTGATATATCTCCTAAGGCAAGGGAAGTAAAGGAAAGAATAAAGAAATGGAACTGTATCAAACTAAAGAGTTTTTACTCATCAAAAGAAAACATCAGCAAGATGGAAAAAAAAACCCAACCATATGGGAAAACATATTTTCCAATGATACCTGAGACAAGGGATTGATCTCCAAAATATATAAAGAACTTATATGACTCAACACCAAGAAGACAGACAACCCAATAAAAAAATGGGCAAAGGACCTGAACAAACATTTCTCCAAAGAGGACATACAGAAGGTTCATAGACACATGAAAAAATGCTCATCATCATTAGCCATCAGAGAGATACAAATAAAAACACAATGAGATACCACCTCACACCAGTCACAATGGCTACCATCAACAAATCAACAAACAACATGTACTGGCGAGGATGCAGAGAGAAGGGAACCCTGGTGCACTGTGGATGAGAATGCAGACTGGTGCAGTCACTATGGAAAAGAGTATGGAATTACCTCAAAAAACTAAAAATGGAACTGCCTTTTGAACCAACAATTCCACTGCTAGGATTATACCCGAAAAATCCTAAAACCCTAATTCAAAAGAACTTATGCACCCTTATGTTCATAGCAGCACTGTTTACAATAGCTAAGTGCTAGAAACAGCGTTAAATGCACATCTGTAAATGAGTGGATCAAAAAACGGTGGTACATTTACACAATGGAATACTATGCATCAGAAAAAAAGAAGGAACTCCTGCCATTTGCGACAACATGGATGGAACTAGACAGAATTATGCTTAGTGAAATAAGCCAGGCAAAGAAAGCAAAATGCCATATCATATCACCTAATACCGGAAACTAAAGAATAACATGAACAAATGAACTAAATAGAACAAGGAGCAGAATAACAGTCAATAGAGGGAAGAGGGGTGGGAGAGAAGGGGGATATGTAAGGGAATGGTTTAGTCAAAGAATGTGTATAAATGACTCATGGACATGGACAATAGTGAGGGATATGATTGTGGGAGAAGGGGTGGGCTGGGTGGGGTGGAGCAATAGGGAAAAAATTGGACAACTGTAATTGAAAAAAAAATTAAAAGAAAAGAAATGGCAAACAGATATATGAGCAGATGCTCAATATAACTAGCTATTAGGGAAATTCAAATCAAAACTATAATGAGATGTCTCCTCACACCTGTTGGAATGGAATATAAAGCTGAACGCAACAAATGAATAAACAGAAAAATAAACAAAAACTCATAGACAGACAACACTATAGTAGTTACCAGAGGGAAGGAGCAGCTAGTAAAGTGTAAAGGTAGAGAATATGGGGATGAGGAAGATGGCGGAGGAGTGAGGAGAGGATGAGGTTTCAGGCTCTGGAGACTCTTCTGCAGTTTGGGCTAACTGCAGACAGAACATCTCAGTGAGCAGCTGGACACTGGCAGGAGTTGAGCCAAGGCATTGCTGGATTAGAGAAAATCCATCTGGGAACAACCTGTTTAGGGAGGATAGCGGAGAAAAAGGGGCAAAACAGGATTCCTGACTGGGGTGGCTGCCGGAGCTCTGGCTGGAAGGACACAAAGGATTTTTGGGGACCACAGGCTGCCCAGGGAGAGGAGTTGGGAGGAGAGCGGATCTCTACCCGCTGGCAGAGACCAGACTCGACCAAGTGGCATTGGTGCTGAAGGACAGGAGACAGCGTGCTGCCGGGCAAGTGAGAACATAATTGTCCTTTATATTTTTCTCTAGTGGATGGTGGAGAGGGGAGGAAAGTTTGGGGGTGGTAGGCCATTCTTGAGGAGCGCAGGCCCAGTGGTGCGCTCATCCATCCCCCACCCTCCCCTTGGGTCGCGGGTGCGCGCATAGGGAAGTGCCCTCATTCACTGGTCCAGGTGCGCAGGGCTGTGCGTCCAGGTGCCCTTCAGACACACGCCAACAGACATAAAATCAGTGACCCAACAGGCACAGGGAGGGCCCACTGGACACGCAGAAGACTGTGCGCAGTTGCCCCTGGCCAGCCCAGTGGGCGCCAGGCTGAAGTACCAGGCCGGAATCTGGAGCGCAGAGCACTTGCCCAGGCTCTGCACGTGCCCGCTCAGGAGGTGCGGGAACGGTGGGCAGCAGGACTCACAGACACTCACTTCTACTGAGAACAAGTGTCTGCGGCCCTGCCCTAAGAGGCGAAAGACCAACACCCAGAACATGGCGCTGCAGGCCTGAGGCTAGCTCCCCAGCCGCTTGGGTGCACACCTGCACTCGAGCCAAAAAACACCTCAAGGGCTTTCCCAGAGCACAGCGCGGCCGGCTTCCTCGGAGCGCAGCCTCGGCCAGCTTTCTAGAAGCGCGGCCCGGCAGGCTGGAGCTTAGTTCCCCATACACCTTGGGTGCGCACTGGTGCTCTAGCCAAAAAAACACCTGGAGGGCTCTCCCGGAGCTTGGCGCGGCCTGCTTTCTGGGAGCGGGGTGCGGCAGGCCTGAGCTTAGTTCCCCGGACACCTTGGGTGCGCACTGGTGCTCTAGCCAAAAAAACACCTGGAGGGCTTTCCCAGAGCTTGGTGCGGCCTGCTTACTAGGAGCGTGGCGTGGCAGGCCTGAGCTTAGTTCCCCAGCCGCCTTGGGTGCTAAACCGGTGTTCGAGCCAAAAAAACACCTGGAGGGCTTTCCTGGAGCTTGGCGCGGCCTGCTTTCTGGGAGCGCAGCACGGCAGGCCTGAGCTTAGTCCCCCAGCTGTCTTGGGCGCGCACTGATGCTTGAGTGAAATAAAAAAACAAAACACCTTGCCAGCTTCCCCAAAGTGTGGAGTGGCCTGCTTTCCTGGAGCGCGGCGTGGCAGACTTGAAGTGGGCTCTTGGCTGCCTTGCATTGCTCCTTGCCGGCCACCTCGCACACACCACTGCTACAAGGAATAGGAATCTCTGACACATCACATTAGACCAGCTGTGGACGCAGAAAAAGAAGACGACACAAGAAGGCTGAACTGACATCTCCACAAAAGAATTCGAGATAAAGTGGATAGAGTGACTCCCATCAACAAGCCAGAAGGAATATCCTAACAACAACAACAACAAAAAATCTGAAATATAACCAGACAAACGATATAAACAAATGATATAAAAGGTACCCCAAGAACATCAGGCTCAGGAGATCAAAGAGACTGCACCACTGAATCCCCCAGATCTACCATAAAAAATCTCATACCACAAAGGTGGGAAGGCAAAGCAGACAAATCCAAATAACAAAAACAAACAAGAAGAATCCAACATGGTAAGATGCAGAAACAACCTCTCAAAGAAAAGAAAAGAGGAATCCCCAGAAAGAGAGGTAGATGGAATAGACATAGCCCAAATGTCAGACATGGAATTCAAAACTATGGTGGTGAAGAAGCTCAATATGCTCGAAAACCTCAAAAACAACTATGACAAGCTCCAAGGAAGTTACCAACAGCTCCAAGAAAATTACAGGGAACTTGCAGAGAACTACACAAGCATAAAAAAAGACATAGAAACTATCAACAAGAACCAGGAAGAAATGAAGAATGCAATCTCTGAACTGAGAAACACAGTAGAATCAGTCAAAAGCAGACTAAGTGAAGCAGAGGATCAGATTAGTGAGTTAGAGGATAATGTAGGTAATAATTCTCAAATGATACAGCAAAATGAAAAAAGATTGAAAAAATATGAACAAGATGTAAGGGAATTACAGGCTAGCATTAGAAAAAATAATTTAAGGATCATCAGAATACGAGAGGGGGAAGAAAAGGAGCATGGAATTGAAAATCTGAAAGGAGAAATAGTGACAGAAAATATTCTGAACCTGATGAGAGAAAAAGCTATGCAAGTCCAAGAAGCACTGAGAGTTCCAATCAAGAGGAACCCCCAAAAACCCACTCCAAGGCACATCATAGTTAAAATGGCAACATTCCAAGACAAAGAGAGAATCCTAAAAGCAGCATGAGAAAAACAGCAAATAACTTACAAGGGAGCTCCAATAAGGCTATCGACTGATTTCTCAACAGAAACATTACAAGCCAGAACGGAATGGTCAAAAATATTTCAAGCAATGAAAAACAAAGGCCTACAACCAAGAATACTCTACCCAGCAAGGCTCTCATTCAAAATAGAAGGTGAAATAAGGAGTTTCTCAGACAAAGGAAGACTGAAAGAATACATCTCCACAAAACCAGCATTGCAAGAGATGCTAAAGGGAATATTCTCAGAAAAAAGGAAGAGAAAAAACAAAAAAAGAGTAGAGGAACAGAGATAAAAAAGGGAAATGAATAAATACATGTCAATAATAACCTTAAATGTAAATGGATTAAATGCTCCCATTAAAAGACATAGGGTAACGGAATGGATAAGAAAACAGGACCCACATAGTTGCTGTCTACAAGAAACACACCTAAAAACAAAAGGTTTACAAAGACTGAAAGTAAAGGGATATAAAAAAATATTCCAAGCAAATGGACCTGAAAAAAAAGCTGGGGTAGCAGTCCTCATATCAGACAAAACGGATTTCAAAGCAAGGGCAATAAAAAGAGACAAAGAAGGACATTTCATAATACTTAAAGAAACGATTCATCAAGAAGATATAACACTGATAAACCTATATGCACCCAACATAGGAGCACCCAAATACATAAAGCAAATACTAGAAGGCCACAAGAAGGATATTAACAGCAACACACTCATAGTAGGGGACTTCAACAGTCCATTATCAACAATAGACAGATCATCCAAGCAAAGAAACACCAAGGATATACAGGCATTGAACAACACACTAAACCACATGGACTTAACTCATATATATAGAACTTTCCACCCCAAAGAAGCAAAATATACATTCTTTTCAAAGGCACATGGGACATTTTCAAAGATAGAACACATAATAGGACACAAAACAAGCCTCAACAAATTCAAGAAAATTGAAATCATATCAAGCATCTTTTCAGACCACAATGCTTGAAACTAAAAATCAACCTCAGGGAAAAACATCAAAGACACCCAAACTCATGGAGAATGAATAACACGCTCTTAAATAACGAATGGGTTAACAATGACATCAAAGAGGAAATCAAGAAATTTCTAGAAACTAAAGACAATGAACACACAACAGCCCCAAACCTATGGGACACAGTAAAAGCAGTCCTAAGAGGGAAGTTCATAGCAATACAGGCATATCTGAAAAGGATAGAAGAATCTCAAATAAAAAACCTAACCATAAAGCTACAAGAACTAGAACAGCAACAATAAACAAAGCCTAGGGCAAAAAGAAGAAAGGAAATCATCAAGATCAAAGCAGAATTAAACGACATAGAAATGAAATGAACAATCCAAAAAATCAACAAAACTAGGAGCTGGTTCTTTGAAAAAATAAACAAAATTGACAAACCTCTAGCCAGGCTCATTAAGAAAAAAAGAGAGAAGACCCAAATAAACAAAATTAGAAATGAAAGAGGAGAAATCACGACTGATACCTCAGAAATACAAACAATTATAAGAAATTACTACAAACAACTCTATGGCAAGAAATTTGACCACCTAGTAGAAATGGACAGATTTCTAGAAACATATAACTTTCCCAAACTGAATCAAGAAGAAGTAGAAAGTCTCAACAGACCAATAACAAAGAAGGAAATTGAAACAGTAATCAAAAATCTCCCTGCACACAAAAAAACCCTGGACCGGATGGCTTCACAGGTGAATTTTACAAAACATTTAGGGAAGAACTAACGCCTACCCTCCTAAACTATTCCAGAAAATCCAAGAAGAGGGAAAAATCCCAAACTCTTTCTATGAAGCCAGTATTACCCTAATCCCAAAACCAGGTCAGGACACAACAAAGAAAGAAAACTACAGGCCAATATCACTGATGAACATAGATGCCAAAATCCTCAATAAAATTTTGGCAAACAGGATCCAACAATACATCAAAAAGATCATACACCATGATCAAGTGGGATTCATCCCAGGGATGCAAGGATGGTTTAATATTCGCAAATCAATAAATATAATACATCACCTAAACAAAATGAAAGACAAAAATCACATGATCATATCTATAGATGCAGAAAAAGCATTTGATAAAGTACAACACCCATTTATGTTGAAAACACTAAGCAAAATGGGAATGGAGGGAGCATACCTTAACATCATTAAGGCTATATATGAGAAGCCTGAAGCCAACATCATACTCAATGGACAAAAACTGAAAGCATTCCCCCTGAAATCAGGAACTAGACAAGGCTGTCCGCTCTCCCCACTTCTATTCAACATAGTGTTGGAAGTCCTAGCCACAGCAATCAGACAAGACAAAGAAATAAAAGGCATCCAAATTGGGAAAGAAGAAGTAAAACTATCACTATTTGCAGACGACATGATAGTATACCTAGAAAACCCTATAAAATCCACTAAAAGACTACTTGATATAATAAGTGAATTTGGCAAAATAGCAGGGTACAAAATAAATATACAGAAATCTAAGGCATTTCTGTACACCAAAAATAAAATCTCAGAGACAGAAGCAAAAAAGAAAATACCATTTACTATAGCAACAAGAAAAATAAAGTACCTAGGAATAAACTTAACCAAAGAGATAAAAGACCTATATCTGAAAATTATGCAACATTGAAGAAAGAAATTAAGGAAGATACAAATAAATAGAGGCAAATACCATGTTCTTGGATGGGAAGAATCAACATCATCAAAATGGCCATACTACCCAAAGCAATTTACAAATTCAATGCAATCCCTATTAAAATACCAATGACATATTTCACTGACCTAGAACAAATCCTCCAAAAATTCATATGGAACCAAAAAAGACCCCGAATAGCCAAAGCAATCTTGAAACAGAAGAACACAGCAGGAGGAATCACGATACCAGACATCAAACAATACTACAAAGCCACTGTGATCAAAACAGTCTGGTACTGGCATAAGAACAGACATATAGATCTGTGGAACAGAATTGAAAGCCCACAAATAAACCCAGGCCTCTATGGTCAACTAATCTTTGATAAATGAGGAAAGAACATAAAATGGAGTGAGAAGAGCCTCTTTAACAAATAGTGCTGGGAGAACTGGACAGGGATGTGCAAAAAAATGAAACTAGACCACCAACTTACACCACACACGAGAATAAACTCAAAATGGATTAAAGACTTAAATGTAAGCTGTGATACCATAAAAGTCCTACAGGAAAACATAGGCAGGAAAATTTCAGATATCACACGTAACAATATCTTCACGGATACATCTCCCAAGGCAAGAGAAATAAAGGAAAAAATAAACAAATGGGACTACATCAAACTAAAAAGTTTCTGCTCAGCAAAAGAAAACATCAGGAAGATGAAAAGGAAACCAACCATATGGGAAAACATATTTGCCAATGATATCACAGACAGGGGACTGATCTCCAAAATATATAAAGAGCTTATACGACTCAACATCAAGAAAACAAACAACCCAATTAAAAAATGGGCAAAGGACCTGAAGAAACACTTCTCCGAAGAGGATATACAGAAGGTCCATAGGCACATGAAAAAATGCTCAACATCATTGGGCATCAGTGAGATGCAAGTAAAAACCACAATGAGATACCACCTTACACCTGTCAGAATGGCCATCATCAACAAATCAACAAACAACAAGTGCTGGCGAGGATGTGGAGAAACAGGAACCCTTCTGCACTGTTGGTGTGAATGCAGACTGGTGCAGCCACTATGGAAAACAGTATGGAATTACCTCAAAAAACTAAAAATGGAAGTGCCTTCTGAACCAGTGATTCCACTGCTAGGATTATACCCGAAAAATCCTGAAACCCTAATTCAAAAGAACTTATGCACCCCTCTGTTCATAGCAGCCCTGTTTACAATAGCTAAGTGCTGGAAACAGCCTAGGTGCCCGTCTGTGGATGAGTGGATCAAAAAACAGTGGTACATCTACACAATGGAATACTATGTAGCAGAAAGAAAAAAGGAACTTCTGTCATTTGCGACAACATGGATGGAACTAGAGAGAATTATGCTTAGTGAAATAAGCCAGGCAAAGAAAGCAAAATACCATATGATATCACCCAATACAGGAAACTAAAGAGCAACACAAACAAACGAACTAAATAGGCAAAGACTAGAATAGTAATCAGTAGGGGGGAGGGGGGAGGGAGAGAAGGGGGATAAGTAAGGGAAGGGTCAGGTCAAGGAACGTATATGAATGACTCATGGACATGGACAACGGGGAGGGATATAATTGTGGGAGAAGGGATGGGCTGGGAGGGGGGAGCAATGGGGGAAAAATGGGACAACTGTAATTGAATAACAAAAAAAAATAAAGTGTAAAGGTAAATTATATAGTGACAAATGGCGATTTAACTTTGAGTGGTGGGCACGCGAATCAAGTTTTTATTTAAATCATCAGACTTTGTATCATGTGGCCCTTCCACACTGGTTCTGAGATACTGGACCTAGGAATTGGTAACCAAGCCTGAAAATGTGCAAATAAGTAAGGAGGCAATCCCTTGGTTAGGGCTTTAACTAAATGTACCACATCAGGGTCTCCAGAAAGAGATAATAACAGGATTCATTTTCACACCAATAGCTCTTGAATTCTTTCTGAGTGCTGTAGTCTTACATTCTTTGGCATGTGTGAGATGGTAAGAATAGTGGCATCTTCCTATGGAGTCTCCTCAGTTGTGCATTTTTTCTGATTACATGATAAGTATTTTCTGTCTTCTCTCTCATCATTTTCTTGAACTCAGATTTTGCCTTTATTAAAATAAGGAAGGTAGCACAAAAATTGGCAATAAACTGACAACATTTTATACCTAGATTCAGTTTCTTAAATCACAAATGTTTCATCTTAGAATATTCATTTTATTTGGGAAAGAGTTACATAAGAGACTGTAAAATATTGAAAATATGCAAAAATTTTGTGATTGTGTGAGTTATGGAGAGTGCGTCAGAACACTTGAGTTCATTTTGGAGCCAGGTTTGGGGTTGAATGTGATCACATTCTTTATATTTGTTTGGCATACTTCATTCAGATCTTTATTACAAAACACAGTATCAATGTCTCCTGATTGTTTAGCAGCCCTACTGATTAAGCAGCAAAGATCATTTCTCCTGGTTCAGTAATGATTTTGCAGTAAAAGGGAGAATTGATTTCAGAGCTATGACTCAGGGTCTGGTAAAATATTGGCTGACAAGTGGGTATAAGCACCCATTTGTACTCTGGATATTTCTGTTGTTTGTTAGCAGCTAAAATATTCATGTAAACAATTATAACAATTTAAGGAAAACATCTAAGTTATTTGACTACTTAGAGCTTTCTTCTCCAGAATTTTTAAAGAATTTAGTTTGCTATATTAGTACTCTTCAGCAATTTTGTAGAAGAAAAGTGGGCTGGTATAATTAACAAGAACTTTTCTTTGCAAGCCTGCTATGTGTCCACCACTGCACTGGTAGGCAAACAGAAGCGCAAGAACTGACTCATGCCTTGCAGGAATTTATAGTCTAATTCAGGGGCTGTAAACAGTTTGTTCAAGGTTACCAGTGCCACAGGAGCTCAAGACTGGAGGTTAATGTGTGTCCTATGGTGTGCGTGTGGGGAGGGTAGAGAAGGACAAATAGTGGAGAAGGGGCTTCATGCCTTCCAATCATAAGCCATACTGGGTCACCCAGACCACTGGGGCTTCTGCCATGTGCCCCTGTCACTGTCATCTCCAAGGATGATACAGGAGCTTGAGAGAAATTTTTGCTGCAAAACCTCTAGCTCCCCACTCCTTCTTTCTTCTATAATGCAAAACAAGCAGTTGCTTTCCACTTAGGACTGGTTTTAACTCAGTTATAACAAGTTGGTCTTCCCCCACACCTCACTGCCCCCATGTGAAACCCTAAACATGCATTGAATAGCCTCGGTGACCTGGCCCCAGCCTACCTTTTCTCATGTTCTTCCCAATGACATCCCTCCCAATCCTTGTGCACCTGAGAACCAGATTCTTGAAACTTGCCCTGTGCTTTTAAAATAAAATCCTTACCCTAGGATATGTTTTATTGACTTGAGAGAGAGAGAGAGTTGTGAAAGAGAAACATTAATCAGTTGCTTCCTGTGCATGCCCCAACTGGGGTCAAACCTGAAACCTAGGTATGAACCTTGATCAAGAATCAAACACACAACCTTTTGGCGTATGGGATGATGCTCTCAACAACTGAGCCACCCAGCCATGGCTACCCTGTACTTTCTCTATGCTATGCTTTTATGCTTACTGTCCTTTTTACCCCAAAGAGACTTCCTTGTCATGTTCTCCTGTTGAAATCATATTTATCCTCAAATCCTAGCTTTAATACTCTTTCTTCACAAAATCCTTCCTGAATCAATCCCTAACCCACTGGTTTCCTGACTAAAAATAATCTCACTCCACCACATACCAATGGCAATTTGTTTTAGCTTATTTACAACACACTCTTAACATTATACATTGACCTGAATTCTCTGTGAACATCCTTCTCTTCCCACCAAACTCTTGGAGGGGCAATAAAATGTCTTTCTCATCTCTGTACTTACCACAATTTCCTTCATGTTTTTCCCATTAAATACTAAATAACTATTTGTCGCATGGCCCTAAATTAGTCAACGTAAGAGATTGAGCAATGGAGAACAACCCAAAAAGAGGTTGTAAAGGAAGCTCTTATCTTCAACATGTTTAGAAGTAGCCATACCAAGACTTCAATGATTCATTGTTCATCTTTCACATTAGCAATGATTCTTTAATATAAATAAATGGTAGTCAATTGTAAACAGGGCCTTGAAAATGCTTTAATCTTCATTTAAAATTAAATGGATGACTGTCCAGTTTAATGTGATCCTTCCACTAGAACACTTCTAGGCAACATACCCTGGCTCACCTTTGTACCTACTACAGCCCCAAGCTTTGGAAATGGCTCAGAGGGCAGGCACAAGGCTTGGGTGCCTGTATCTTTCCCTGGCCTTGCCAAGCTAACTACCTGAGTTAAGAAGTAAAGACAGTTTAAACATTTTTTAAAGGGAAATATGTAAGTACATAGTAATGATTTTAAGTAATATTTAGTAAAACCAGAAAACTTTGGGAGGAATTAATGGAGTGGGATATCAGATTATTTTGGGTTATAGCAGCACCTTTCAAAAGAAAATTTTAAATACTTTAGGTGGCAATATTTCTAAAATTAGTTATAAACTACACTCTAAGACAGAGTACATAGAACTCAATTTACTTTCCTTTGTAAATGACCCATTATCATCATTATGAACACCAGTGCAATTAGTTAACTGTGCAGATCTGACCAAGGCATGCCAACTTCTGTCTTCTCACTCAGTGTTCCTGGACAGCTCTGACTGGAGCTTCTGAGCCTACTGCTCATTGTCTGACTCCTGCCATGCTCTCAGCATTCTAGCCATTACTTCTTCCTATTCCTGGTAAGCCTTACTGAAATAGCTTCAAAACCTAAAGTCTTTCCCTGCTCCCTTTCCACATGACTGCCTCTGATTTACTTTGTTAGAATGATGTCCATAATATTAAGAAACAGGCTCTGACTAAATGGTTCTTCAATAAGCAGAAAAAAATTCAACACAACTTTTGGCTGCTCAGAGACTCATGCTCACTCACTACTTAGTGTTCAGCTATGTTCTCAAGTGATAGGAACTCTAGCTAACTTGGATCTAGATAGGAAACTTACTTTGACATCATTAGTCAGGGTAATATATTTCATAACAGATAAAAAGAAATACTTTCTCTTTGATAATTCTTGATGTTTATTTAATATCAGAAATTTTTTAAAAATAAGTTTGTATGCTGTTTCCTCTGCCTAAGAGGCTCTTCTACCTGAAAAGGAAAATACTAGTTGTATTATAAAACCCAAATTCACATGTCTCCTTTAGGATATCTTCCTGATTCTCCCTGGCAATTTACCTTTTCTGAACTTTTTACTCCCCCAAAGTGGAAATATCGAACCAAAAATATTGTGAGCTATTTGAGATCAAGGAGTACATCTTGTCCATCTTTGGACACCCAGGGCCTAACATGGGCACTGATATTTAATGCTTAAAACATTTATGTATAAATGTATGTATCTTACATTATTTCATTCCATTGTGTGGTCATCTTAAGGTGTTAGAAAGATCTATAAATAGTTGAGGATGGTACCTGGGAAAAACAGTGTGAAATATGAACAAGCAAGACAGTCAAGAAATGAAGGAGAAAGAGAATAAACAAATAATGGAGAGAGATGTGTTAATAAGGAGTACAAGATTTGGTGGGTGCAAGAGCATTGGATTACCCACTCTCAGCAACTTTTACATTGTTTAAGCCATACATTTCAGTCTGGTTCCCTTTTTACCCAGCCTCTGAGATGCTAATTATCTTTCAAAACATTGTTCATAATATTTAATTTTTCCAACTTAACTCTTAAAGTTTCAAGGCTATTCTTCCATCACTCCTACTCTCCTAACTCAGAATTGCAAATTTCTGAACTTGCTCCTTCTATATTATCATCAGAAAATATAGTCAGAATGCAAGGAACATTTTTGTCATCAGAATATTTTAGATGAGATGAGAGAGTTAAGTTGTTTAAGGACCTGTGACTTATCTGTGATTGGAAGAAATTCGTTGTGACCATCACCAGAGGAAGATGAATCTCATTTAATTCTTGGGATTGTATTCAGTATTCATCAAGATACCCCTTTACTTAAGAAGAGGTAAGAAGAAATAAGGTGGAGATGAGGCTTCAAAGAGCTTGTTTTATATGATCTATAAAATCAAAAGGTAAATAGCAGGGAGTCACAGATAGCAATTAGGAATCTAAAGAAAGAAAATATCAGACTTCTGAATCCTATGGTTTCAAAGCTAATTTATTTACCACGAATCATTAGCTTTACTTCAGAGATAAGACTGAATGTAAACTATTTTCCTGACCTATAAATAATAGATGCCACTTGCTTAGAAATAAAACTTAGAGCATAATAACAAAGTGAATCAATATGATTGTTACAAAGCTAAAAAAAAAAAAAAAAGACTAAGTCCTGAATCTTTGAGAAAAGGAGACTATCATTCTCTGCTCTTTATGAAAAAAAATATTTTTGACAAGAAAATCAATAAATTTTCTTTTAGCAACACTAAATTTAAACAAAAAATAGTCTAAGAATTAGAGATTAAAGGGTACACTGTTTAATCATTTGTTTAACCCTAATGAAGATCTGAAACAAAGACATTACCTCATAGCTTAGAGATAATGGTATATGTCTGGTTGTGGCAGAGCTAAGTTCTTAACAATGAAGTGTAAGTAGAACGTGTGTTGCTTCCAGACCTGGCCCTAAAAAACCTGTCAAGCACATTCCTCCATGCTCTTTTTCATTCCTACTCATGGAAATGAAGATGACTAAGGACACTAAGGAGCCACTTGTTCAATATGGCAGATTCTCTGTCAGTCTGAGCCCCTAATGACTGCACGGAGTAGAGCCACCATCCGCCAGCCTGGAACCTGCAATCTGCTCTGTTACATAACAATTTGACTGACAGTGGCCAGAGGGGTGGGGGGAGGGGGATAGTGGTGGAAAGAAGGGGAAGGGACCAGTCAAAAAACATGTATGAATGACCCATGTACATAGACATAGGTGTGGGCATTCATTGACTGTGGGAGCAGGGGGTGAGCTGTGCAGAGAAGGGCAAAAGGAAAAAAATTGGGACAACTATAATAGAATAGCAATTTAAAAAATGAGAAAAAAGGATTTCTTTCATGATCTCTAGTACATAATTAATTTGACAAAAATTCCACTCATGATTGAGAAGAATGTGTTCTTTAATTGTAGAGTTTTGTATTATATGTTAATCAAATTAAGACTATTAATTGGAGGGGGGAAAAGTACTAAACCTCTGGTTCCCAAACACTACATTTTGAAATTTTATTTGTCAGATATATTGGCTTTTCATTTTTAATTTTTTAAATTAAAAAAAAAACAAATTCACTGAAGTATTATAAATACCAATAAGCCCCCCCAAAGGAAACAAAAATACATAATTACTCTACATAATAAGATATGCTATTAAAAAACAAGGATCACACTTTACTTACCATTTTGTAAGGTACTTTTTTACTTAAAAATATAAACATATTTCCTTCTGTTTTATTAAATAGTATTCTGCTATATAATTTTTAATGGTTATGTGATAAAATTTACACAGATTAGTGCAAAATCACAGTTGAATAAATAGCATTATTTCTGTTTGCAAACAAAAAATGAACCTAGAACATTTCTAAGCAACAGTTGTTCTCAGAACACTTAGATCCTGGATTAATGGGTTACCACTTGGAAAACAGTATTTGGTTCTGGTACAATTCTATTGAACCACTTGATACTATGGTAGGAGTTAAGCTGCTACGACCAACAAAACAAAAATCTTTATCAGAATACAGGGAACATTTTTATCATCAGAATACTTAAGAAGGGGTGGGGAAGTAGTTCTTTGAGAATAGCGACTTACTCTTTTTTTTTTAAGTATATTTTATCGATTATGTTATTACAGTAGTTCCAATTTTTTCCCCCTTTGCTCCCCTCCACTCAGTACTCTCCTTCCCTCCAGCAATCCCACCTCCCTTAGTTCATGTCCATGGGTCGTGCATATAAGTTCTTTGACTTCACCCTTTTCTATATTATTCTTAACTTCCCCCTGTCTATTTTGTACCAATCGATTATGCTTCTTAATCCCTGCACCATATCCTCATTTCTCCCCCTCCCCCTCTCAGCTGATAACCCTCTAAATGATCCTCATACCTCTGATTCTGTTCCTATTCTGGTTTGCTTAGTTGGATTTTGTTTTTATTTTTTAGATTCAGTTGTTGATCGTTGTGAGTTTGTTGTCATTTTAGTACTCATAGTTTTGATCTTCTTTCTGACATTTCATATAATAGTGGGTGGGTGATGATGAACTCACCTAACTTTACCTTGTCTGGTAAGTACTTCATTTGCCCTTCTATTCCAAATGATAGCTTTGCTGGATAGAGTAATCTTGGTTGTAGGTTGCTTTTCATCACATTGAATACTGCTTGCCAGCCCCTTCCTGCCTGCAAATTGTCCTCTGAGAAATCAGCTGACAGTCCTATAGGCACCCCTCTGTAGGCAGCTCTCCACCTCTCTCTTGCTGCCCCTAGGACTCTCTATTTATCTTTCACCTTTGGCATCTCAAACATGATGCATCTTGATGTGGCTCCCTCTGGGTTCCAGCTCGCCCAAGACCCCCCGTGCTTCTCAGACCTATATGTCCATCTCTTTCGCAAAATTTGGGAATTTTTCCTCATTTTTTTCAATTCTTGCTTCCTCATTTTGCACTGCTTGACTGTTTTTTTCTGCCTTATGTTCCAAATCATTGATTTGAACCCCGGTATCCTTCCCTTCACCTTTGGTTTTGCGTGGATTTTCCTTTGTTTCACTTAGCATAGCCTTCACTTCTTCTCTTATGTGTTTGCGTACTCAAGCATATTTGTCAAGCCTGTGAGCATCTTTATCACCAGTGTTTAGAATTCTGCATGTGTTAGGTTGTCTATCTCCTCATTTGTTAGGTTGGCTATCTCCTCATCACTTAGTTCTCCCACTGGAACCTTGATTCATTCCCCCTTTGGGGCCCCACTTCTCTGTCTCCTCATTCTGACAGGCTCCTGTGTTTGTCTGCCTCTGTGTCCCAAGTAGAGCTGTCACTCCTGTTAAGTTGTAAGGGACAGAGCCTTAAGGATTCATCAGTACAGGGGCGACCTGTTTCACCACGTTGTGGCGCTGTATGTGGGGGAGGGGTCCGAGAGGGAACAATGCCACCTGCCCAGCACTTGCCCCTTTTCCCGGCACCTCTCCCACTCTGCACTGGACTGACGCCCCTCTAGCTGCTGCCTTGGCCATTTTTCCCAGAGTGGGTGGGTCTGCGGAGGTTCTAGGACCATGGGGATTTTTTAAACAAGCGGACTCTGCTGAGAGACAGGCAGTTTCTGCCTCCACTCCAACCCCCGCTGGTCTGCACAGTCAGAAGCAATGAGGCTTGATTTCCCCCGGTGCTGGGACCATGAGCTGCGAGGTCTGGTGAAGAGCTAGAATACTCCCCAGGTGTCCCTCCTGACTTTTTAAAATGTGTAACTGCACTTTCTGCCAGCCTGCTGCTGCTGGCGTTGCTGCCACCACCACACCACGTCCTCTCCTTCCTGGCTCTGCCCCTCCTACCTGTCTGGATGAGTATTTCTTCTTTATATCTTTGTTAGCTGGACTTCCATGTAGTTTGATTTTCTGGAACTTATGGTTGTTTCTAGTTTTGAGGTAGTTGTATTCCTTCTTAGTTGTAGAGAGAGATGCAGCATGTCTGTCTAAGCCTCCATCTTGGCCGGAAGTCCTAATTCTGTGACTTATTCTTGATCACAAAAATAAATGTTACCACAGTCCAGCAGATCCAGGCCAGCTTGGCAGCTCTGCTTTCCCCCATGGGAAGAAGAGAACTTCAGGGTGAGCAATTTTTTTGGCAGAAGTTGAAGGTATCCACTTTGCTTGAATTCGAGCCAAATCTAGCTTCAGGGGCATCTAGTAAATGAAGTACAAGAAGAGTAGCCTTGTACACCAAAAAATCCATGGTATGGAAGAAGGAGAGAATAAATTTGGGGGCAGAAATAACAATCAGACACATCCTCCAAAGTTAACACAGAGTACAGCGTTTAAGAATAGGTACTCTGCCTCAGTAGCTCTGTAATATGGATTCCCACCTTGGCAATTATTAGCTGCTCAACCTAGGACTGCTACTTAACCTCAGTTTACATAATGGAGATGTTAAAATTCACACACTTATGGGAATTAAAGGATTTAATTCTTACAAAGTACATATAAAATGTTGACTGTAATTACTGTGTATTATGTAAAAGTGTACATAATACATCAAGGAAGCAAACCCTAAACTAATCTAAATATAATGTAGTGGTTAAAGGCATAACTTTGGAGTCAGACTGCCAAGATTTGCCCACTTGGCAAGTTAGGCTACTTGTCTGCCTCAGTTTCCTCATGTGTAAAATGGATATTATCATTAGTATCTACCTCATAGGGTTGTGGTGATGATTAAATGAGTTAATCTGGAAAGTGTGCAGCACAAAACCACCCCCCCAACACACATTGTAGCAAGCGCTATATAAATGTTAGCTTCTATGCATGTTTAGTATTGACAAAGAAAATTAACCAATATTTTTTTTTTTACGAAATTCATGTATTCACCTGACTGCTTGCAAGTTTCTTAGAACTTCACACACACTGACAGTCACACTAAATAGCACACCATTTCTGTTTCTACTCTCAAGTACTAAGATCTTTGTGATTTCCATAATCAATGGGTTGGTATTCTACAACCTAAGAGTGGAAATACATTTATCACCCAAATTGAACAGGAATCACATCTGCATCCAATTTCACTTCCTTTTGGAGAGTCATGCATGTTCACATACATCTTCCTTGGTTCTGTAATACAGGCTTCTGAATGAACAAAAACATTTTTTGAGGTAATGAATTTACCCAAAGAATGTCCCTGTTGTTCTGACTTTAGGAAAGTTATTGAGAATAAAATCCAGAATTATATTAGGCCTTGTCTTTAGCATTTATAATCACTGCATTTGAATAATGATATACAAGTTCTGCCCAGAAAAGTCCAGCCATTGTTAATATAATGAGAATGGTTTGCTTGACATCTTTGTAACCTGGCAGCCAAGGAGATTGGACTGGAATGCACATGCGTGAACAATGATGATTTCACTCTATTAGTCAGTGGGGGCAGTAGATGCTGTTGAGTGAGCATGTGTACTATTTGGCCATCACATTCAAAATGACTGAGCAACGAATCTGCATCAGATTTTGAATTAAGCTTGAACATTCCTCAGTGGAAAGCATTTGGATGATTCAGAAAGCTGCAGCTATAAGCAACTGGTGATTGGAAGCTTCATTGTGATAACGTGCCTGCTCATGCATCACATCTCATGCAGTGTTTTGGTGAAATATCAGATCACTCAAGTGACTCAACCCCCCCTACAGCCCAGATTTGGTGCCCTCCAACTTCTGGCTTTTCCCAAAACTACAATTACCTTTGATTGGGAAGAGATATTGGACCATTGATAAGATTTAGGAAAATACGCTGGGGCAGCTGATGGAAATTGGGAGAACTGTGTGAGGTCCCAAGGTGCCTACTTTGAAGGGAACTAAGTCATCATTGTCCTGTGTACAATATTTCTTGTATCTTGTATTTTCTTTAATAAATGTCTCTATTTTTCATATCACATGGCTGGATATTTTATGGACAGACCTCATATGGAAAAAAGAAATCCCTCAGTATAATGGCTATATTTTAAACTTATCCATTTAAATACATGATCATTTGTAATCAGGAAAAAAATCAAGATGGCAAGAATTACTCCCTGAAAGTCAGATTCTATAAGTTTAGTTAGTATCTGATAAATGTGATTAATTTGTGGACCATCTCACTTTTGTAGAGGATTGCTTTTTTTGAAAAGTGCCATAAATTAAAGTAATATTGTTGAAAATTATATTTCCACAGAGTTAAAGTCATATTAGGGCATTAACTTCCTAATCAACTGTTCAATGTCCAACTTTTTATTAAAATAGACTTAAAAACTATATTTAGTTGATTATAAATTATATACCTAATATATGCTACAAAATATTTAAAGTCATATACCAAAATTCTATCTTCTGAATAATTTCTGCTTATTTCATCACATAAACCTAAAGGTGAAAGAATACCATTATGAAATTCATAACAGCTTTTTCTTTTCTTATTCTTTATTTTGAAATAACTTTAGACTCACAAGAACATATAAAATTATTACATGGAGTTCCATATCCCCGTCACTCAAATTTTCCTAATTTTATCATATTACATAACCATAATAAAATTGTTAAAACCAGAAAATTAACATTAATACAGTGAAACTAACTAATCTATATATCTAATTTAAATTTCACCAGTTCTCCTACTAACAACCTTTTTCTAGTGCAGGATGCAATTCAGTATCCCTTTTCACATTTAGTTATCATGTCTCCTACTCTATTCACTTTGCAACAGTTAGTTGTTTAAAAAGCAAATAAGCCAGTTATTTTGTAAAGAATGTCTCTCAGAATGACTCTCAAAATTTGTCTGATTTCTTCTCATGATTAGTTAGGATTATGTATTTTTGGCAACAATAATGCAGAAATTCAGCCATCTTAGTGTATCACACTGAGAGGTACCTTATATCTATGTGTCTTATTATGGTGATGTTAACTTTAATCACTTGATTAAAAAGATATTTGCTGAGTTTATATTCCATATACTTACTGTTTTCCCTATATAATTAAGACTATCTTGAAGATAATATATTTTAAAACTATACAAATACCAGTTTCTCAAATCTTCGCCCACACATTTAGCATCCATTGATGGCACCTGTAACAACTATTACAGCAGTCTTTGCCAAACAGTGATTTTTCTATTGCCATCATTTCTTCTACATTTTCAGTTGGTATTCTACTATAAGGAAGAATGGTCTCTCTCTCTCTCTCTCTCTCTCTCTCTCTCTCTCTCTCTCTCTCTCTCATTTACTATTTATTCAATTATTTATTTCTATCAATATGGATCCTTGGTTATTTATTTTATGGTTTATAATCCGTTACTATCCTTACTTATTTTGTTGTTCTAATTGTCCTAGATTTGTCCATGGGAAGTTGTAAAAGGGCATAAGGGTTTCATAGTTGTCTCTGAAGAGACCTACAGGGAAGACCTAAGGCCACTGAGGGCGCTTTTGAGAAATGATTAAGGGATGTGTTTTGTCATGCTCTTAAATTATTATAAAAATTTCCTGCAGCAAGTATGGGTATTAAAGATAAAGTTTTTGGACTCTATTCAAAGTTGCCTGGGAGAGAGACATATATTTATGTGTTTACTACCATAAATACAGGGAGTATTAACATTAATATTCTTTGGTGTTCCTTCTTGCAAAGGAACAAAATTAGTTCCACCCCTTTAGGGAACTCAGATTCTCCCATGGATGAAGAATTGTCCGGTCACAGTTTTTGTTCTTCTCTCCAGTATATTATAAGCTCCTCCTCAAAGGGAAGAAGAATCACAAATATGATTAGAGACTAAATACTGATTAACTATGACTTACTACTGAGAGACCTTACTGTGCCTTATAAAATACACTCAGCAATGCCCTGCTTTTTCCCTTGCTGTATCTGAGATGTAAGCTAGCCTGCAAGGCTTGTCTCTGGAGCATTCTAGCCAAGGCCTCTCTCAGGTGCATTATTTTCTATTCCAGATAAACACATATTTGCCTTCCTATTTTTAAGAAGAAATGAATCAAAAGCCAGGTTGCAGCCTCCCAGTCTAAGCCATATTTGAAAGTACAGCTATTTTTGCTGGAGAACCCTGCTTTCAAGAGTATTGGATGCTTATACTCTGTTAGTAAACAGCACTTAGTCTTTTTTTAAAGTATATTTTATTGATTATATTGTTACAATAGTTCCAATTTTTTCCCCTTTGCTCCCCTACACCCAGCACCCCCCTCCCCCAGCAATCGCCCCCCAAGTCCAGGCCCATGGGTCGTACATACAAGCTGTCCCACTTCACACTTTCATATATTCTTCTTCTTCTTCTTCTTCTTTAAATAAATAAATGATTAATTATTTTAACAATGAAAAATAACAATCCCTCCCTCTCAGACTTAAGACCCTTTATAATCTTATAAAGGACAATGGGTGAATGTCTCAAGCTCCTCTAGCTGCTTCAGCTGGTCATGGTCATCATCCTACCTACCCTTGGGTCCAGAAATCTCTAAAAGGAGTGGTGTTGAGGGGAGGGTGGCCTTCCCACATGGGGAAAAATCATGCAGACTCCAGGTCAGTTGGCTGTCCCTGGACAACGGCATGCTTGATTTAACAGGCTGGCATCCTTGTTGTATTCTGGGGGCAACAGATTTGGCAACAGGGTTAAAAGACATCATTCAATCCATAACCACTAGATGACAAAAGGCAGGTATTAATTTTTCAATGTCCCACATTAGGGAAAAGAAGGGCTTCTTTGGAGGAAGGTGTGCCAGACACATCTCACCTGTCCAAAACCCTTTTTCCCATTATACTTAGTTTGGACTGAGGGAAATATTTTAGATTCCCCCCCCCCTTTCAGACCTGTGGGCTCTTTCTGTTCAAGCCATTAGAATAAAAAAGAGAAACCAGTTTTAAAGTGAAGCCCACAGACCACCCCATACTTCACTAACCCAGCCACTTAGTTCACCCAAACCGTTGAATCTCAGGAAGCCTATACATACAGACAATCACTCAGGTAATGAGATCCTAGGCTTATGCCGTTTGAAAACAGAAAACACGTGTTAACTTATGTAACATAACTCACGAACAAGTCTCTAAATCTGTAAGACTGTCTTATTAGAAAGACATCCAGTTGCAAGGCATTTAACATTCTTCTTGCCTGTAATTAAACATCTTTGGTGATACCACAGACATAGTTTAACTTTCAAATGAAAACATATTTTTTAATTTAATTTTTTGATTTTTCAATTAGAGTTGTCCCATATTTCCCCCATTGCACACCCCCACCTAGCCCAGCCCTTCTCTCTTAATCATATCCCTCCCCGTTGTCCATGTTCATGAGTCATTTATACATGTTCCTTAACTAAAACCTTCACTTACTTATTCCCCTTCTCTCCCTCCCCTCTTCTCCCTATTGACTGTTATTCTGCTCCTTGTCCTATTTAGTTCGCTTGCTTATGCTGTTCTTTAGTTTCCTGCATTAGGTGATATCATATGGTATTTTTCTTTCTTTGCCTGGCTTATTTCACTAAGCATATTTCTGTCTAGTTCGATCCATGTTGTCGCAAATAACAGGAGTTCCTTCTTTCTCTCTGTTGCATAGTATTCCATTGTGTAAATGTACCACTGTTTTTAGATCCACTCATCTACAGATGGGCATTTAGGCTGTTTTTAGCATTTAGCTATTGTAAACAGTGCTGTTATGAACATAGGGGTGCATAAATTCTTTTGAATTAGAGTTTTAGGATTTTTTGGGTATAGTCCTAGCAGTTGAATCTCTGGTTCAAAAGGCAGTTCTATTTTTAGTTTTTTGAGGTAATTCCATACTGTTTTCCATAGTGGCTGCACCAGTCTGCATTCCCACCAACAGTGCAGCAGGGTTCCTGTTTCTCCACATCCTCACCAGCACTTGTTCTTTGTTGATTTGTTGATGATGGCCATTCTGACAGGGGTAAAGTGGTATCTCATTGTGGATTTTATTTGCATCTCTTTGATGGCTAGTGATGGTGAACATTTTTTCATGTGTCTATGGCCCCTCTGTATGTCCTCTTCAGAGTAGTGTTTGTTCAGGTACTTTGTCCATTTTTTAATTGGATTGTCTGTTTTGATGCTGAGTCATATAAGCTCTTTATATATTTTGGAGATCAGTCCCCTGTCTGTGATATCATTGGCAAATATGTTTTCCCATATGGTTGGTTTCCTTTTCATCTTCCTGATGTTTTCTCTTGCTGAGAAGAAACTCTTTAGTTTGATGTAGTCCCACTTGTTTAATTTTTTCTTTATTTCTCTTGCCTTAGGAGATGTATCTGTGAAAATATTGTTACGTGAGATATCTGAAATTTTCCTGCCTATGTTTTCCTCTAGGGCTTTTATGGTGTCACAGCTTACATTTAAGTCTTTGATCCATTTTGAGTTTATTTTGGTGTGTGGTGTAAGTTCGTGGTCTAGTTTCATTTTTTTGCACACCCCTGACCAGTTCTCTCAGCACCATTTGTTAAAGAGGCTCTTCTCACTCCATTTTATGTTCCTTCCTCCTTTATCAAAGATTAGTTGAGCATATATTTTTGGATTTATTTCTGGACTCTGTATTCTGTTCCATTGATCTAAATGTCTGTTCCTATGCCAGTACCAGACTGTTTTGATCACAGTGGCTTTGTAGTATTGTTTGATGTCTGGTATTGTGATTCCTCCTGCTGTGTTCTTCTGTCTCAAGATTGCTTTGGCTATTCGGGGTCTTTTTTGGTTTCAAATGAGTTTTTGAAGCATTTGTTCTAGGTCTGTGAAATATGTCTGTGGTATTTTAAAAGGGATTGCATTGAATCTGTAAATTGCTTTGGGTAGTATGGCCATTTTGATGATGTTGATTCTTCCCATCCAAGAACATGGTATTTGCTTTCATTTATTTGTATCTTTTTAAATTTCTTTCTTCAATGTTACGTAATTTTCAGAGTACAGGTCTTTTATCTCTTTGGTTAAGTTTACTCCTAGGTACTTTATTTTTCTTGTTGCTATAGTAAATGGTATTTTCTTTTTTGTCTCTGTCTCTGATATTTTATTGGTGTACAGAAATGCCCAACCCACTGAACCACATCAATGAGGGTGGGATATATAGCTTTCAATGTATATATTTATAAATAGATATCTATTTATATGTATAAAGTATATGTACTATATATCTTATATTGTATATATCTATCATATGTTTATATGCACACATTTATACATTATATGAATCTATTATATATACATATATACCATACATATACATATGTGTGTTGCCCTGGCTGGTTTAGCTCAGTGGATTGAGCGTCGGCCTGCGAGCTAAGTGTCGCTGGTTCGATCTTCCAGTCAGGGTACATCAGAGAAGGAAAACTCTGACTCCAAAAAACCTCCGCTGCCTTGCGGCATACCTCTTCAGGGGAAAGGCTAAGGGAGTAAACCCCGACAGAAAATCCGGAGCCGGAGTCCCTAAGGCGGTTTGACGTTGTAGTCAACACCGGCAACTCCTGCGGCGCACCTGAAGCCAAGCTGTATTGACTCCGTCTTTCCCTTGGATCCTTCAGCTGCGAAGAGAGGGGGGGTCTGCTGCATGGGCAACAGCAGACCCTCCATATTACCCTGCCCAGGCTCTGTAGCTTCAGCGTCATCACAAGATGTCGATTCAACACGGGAGGAGACAGATACCATGTCACTCCCGAGTCGGACTGCACAGCCATTCTCGGCGGTGCAGATAGACTCTTAAGAAGCTACACCATCGTCTCTCGAGACGGATGGCTGCCGACGACGACGACGACAGAAATGCCTTAGATTTCTGTATGTTTATTTATATCCTGCTGTTTTGCCAAATTCACTTATTATATCGGGAAGTCTTTAGTAGAGTTTATAGGATTTTCTATGTATACTATCATATCATCTGCATAAAATGATAATTTTACTTCTTCTTTCCCAATTTGGATATCTTTGTTTCTTTTTATTGTCTGATTGCTGTGGCTAGGACTTCCAACACTATGTTGAATAGGAGTGGAGAGAGTGGACAGCCTTGTGTTGTTCCTAATTTCAGGGGGAATGCTTTCAGGTTTTGTCCATTGAGTATGATGTTGACCTCAGGCTTCTCATATATAGTCTTAATTGTGTTAAGGTATGCTCCCTCTATTCCCATTTTGCTGAGTGTTTTCATCATAAATGGGTGTTGTACTTTATCAAATGCTTTTTCTGCATCTATTGATATTACCATGTGATTTTTGTCTTTCATTTTGTTTAGGTGATATATTATATTTATTGATTTGCGAATATTAAACCATTCTTGCGTCCCTGGAATGAATCCCACTTGATCATGGTGTATGATCTTTTTGATGTATTTGCTGAATTCTGTTTCCCAATATTTTGTTGAGGATTTTGGCATCTATGTTCATCAGTGATATTGGCCTGTAGTTTTCTTTCTTTGTTGTGTCTTTGTTTTGGGTAATACTGGCTTCATAGAAAGAGTTTGGAATTTTTTTCTCTTCTTGTATTCTTTGGAATAGTTTGAGGAGGGTTGGAGTTAGTTCTTTCCTAAATGTTTTGTAAAATTTGCCTGTGAAGCCATCCGGTCCAGGGCTTTTGTTTGCAGGGAGATTTTTGATTAGTGTTTCAATTTCCTTCTTTGTTATAAGTCTGTTGAGACTTTCTACTTCTTCTTGATTCAGTTTTGGAAGGTTATATGTTTCTAGAAATTTGTCCATTTATTCTAGGTTGTCAAATTTCTTGCCATACATTTGTTTGTAGTAATTTCTTACAATTGTTTGTATTTCTGAGGTATCAGTCATGATTTCTCCTCTTTCCTCTCTGATTTTGTTTATTTGGGTCTTCTCTCTTTTTTTCTTCATGAGCCTGGCTAAAGGCTTGTCGATTTTGTTTATATTTTCAAAGAACCAGCTCCTAGTTTCGTTGACTTTTTGAATTGTTTGTTTGGTCTCTATGTCATTTAACTCTGCTCTGATCTTGATGATTTCCTTCCTTCTTCTTGTCCAAGGCTTTGTTTGTTGTTGTTGTTCTAGTTCTTGTAGCTGTAGAGTTAGATTTTTTATTTAATATTCTTCTATTCTTTTCAGATATGCTTGTATTGCTATGAACTTTCCTCTTAGGACTGCTTTTGCTGTGTCCCATAGGTTTTCGGCTGTTGAGTGTTCATTATCATTAGTTTCCAGAAATTTCTTGATTTCTTCTTTGATGTCATTGTTAACCCATTCATTATTTAATAGCATGTTATTCATTCTCCTTGGAGTGGCCATGAGCAGTCAGCTTTCAGATGCTTTCAAGATAAGAAACACTTAATCTCAAAGAGCACACTTTGAAAAGTTACTTTGAAATGTTTTCACTGTCAGTGTTGCCAATAATGATACTGCCTATGAAAACAATGTTCCCTGGACACCTTTAAAATGTGCAAGCAGAATTTTTCTGTGTTAAATGTCATCCAAATTAAGAGTGATAGTGTGTTTTAAATGCACTGATTTAAAACATATTCTGATTAATATACATGAGTGCTTGACATCAGAGAAGATGGAAATCAGTGACTTTGTTTCCACAAAAACCTTCACAGATAGATGGCATTAAAATATGAACGATATGACTGCTCATGGCCACTCCTCATCACAGAAATGTCATAGATTTGGAAAACATTTTTTGAAAAAACAAAAATGTGTAACTCCACTTCAGGTACTTTTCCATCTGATAACCAGTGAGCCATGAGGTGGAACCAAAAAATTTTTATGGTCACTCTCCATATTACCATGAGTTAGAAATATTGTAAAGATTCTACTATATTTTAAGAGTCTTGTATCTATAAAATGAATCTCACCAATAATCTCCTGTAGCACAATATATAAGTCTGAATGGATTTCTTTGCTACAATAACTTGCCCAATTGTCTACAGGAAATTGACCAATGATACAATGAATAAATTTGACGTGTGGCCTCTCTTTAAAATGCTACTGTGGAGTCATTTATGCCAAAGCAGTCTCTTCAACGGTGGTTACATCATCCAGTTGGGCATAAATCATTTTTTTTAACTTAAACATGTAATTTAGTAGAAGGATTGTATTTTGTCTACTTTATATTTAGGGAGTTTGAAAAAGTAGAATCTTGAAGAATTGGTTATGCAGAAACTCCAAATTGACTATTATCTTCTCTTAGCACTTACTTTCAAGATATTTCCCCATCAACGAAGTCTGCTGTCCACCCAACTGTTTTCTTCATAGAAAACCTGTCTTTTCTCTCTGATTTTAAAGACATTTGCTTATCAGGGGCTGGCTGTATCAAGATGTACATTTATACTGATTTATTTTGTTGGGATCTGTAATTGCTGAATTTAAGGATTTTTGTCTTTAGTAATTATATAAAATCCTGAAGCATTCTCCTTTAAATGTTTCCTTCTCCCTGATATTGTCTTCTGGAACTTGCCGTTGAACCTTCTCATTCTATTTATATCATACTTCCCATTTCTACCTGTCTGAGCTCTCTCTTCAACTATATTTTTAAATGATGTTTAATGTACCTGTTCAATTTTAAATTTCTGTTTTTTTTCATTTCTAGAATTTTTATTTGGTTCCTTTTCAATATTGCCTGTTCTATTTCAATTTTTACCTTTTAATTTACTTAATGATTTGAAACATTCATTTTATAGTTTCTTCAAATGGTGACATTATCTAAAATTATTGAAACTGTTAATCCTTTCGTTGGTTGGGTCTGCTGTTTTTCTTTTATGGTGGTCCATTAACTCAAATGGTTAGTAATTTTTATTGGAAGCTTTTTTTTTTTTTTAAAGGGGGTTCTTGTTTTTTTGCAGAAGGTCTATGCATGCCAGATTGCAGATATTTCCCTCCAAGGATTTTTAAAGTTACATTTGCTAGGGCTTCATGGATTTTGTGGTCCTAATCCAGTTCCTATTTTATTTTTTCAGGGTTCTTTTTATCATATAATATTTAAATTTAGATCTACATCTGTGTGTGGAATGGACTCTGGCTCTGAATTTTTGAGAGAGACTTTTCATTTCCCCAACCAGAACCGCAGGCTAGCATGAACTTCCTTACTGCTTCCTCTGGTTGATGGGTAGTTTTTCTACCCCTGTTAAATATTGAAGGCAGCCTTTGTGAGTTTCCACCTTTAGGCAGGGGCTTCAGTCCTGGCTCACCACCTTAAAGCTTCACCTTTGATCTCTGCCCAGGGATAAAAATTGCAGCCCCAAGCCATGAGAATCTAGGTCCAAGCCCAACTCCCTCTGTGCAGCTGAGGCTTCACTTACTGAACTAGGTTCCCTTTTCATTTCCTGCAAGGCAGGATTTTTCAGTCTTGCTTCAAGGTCAACTTTGTATTTACAATTCTTTTATTTTTATTTTATCCAGCATTCATATGTACTTATGGTAACAGAGGGATTTGCATTAGGCTGCTGAAATTTAAAGTCCATTACTTATATAGTGGATTCAGTTGATTTTATTTAGGAAAGAAAGAGCTTCAGTGTTTAAAAGAAAACAAACCACACATTGAAAATCAAAGGGTTAGATCAATGCTTTTCTACTGATAAAGAAAGGAGGCCCAGGGAGATGAAGGGCCTATTCAAGGTCACACATTCACTAGGAACAGAGCTCTGTTCTCCACTCTCCCTCCTACCTTCTCTTCTCTTTCTTTGCTTCCTCCCTCTTTCCTTCCTCCTTCATTTCTTTCTTCCACGAACTATATCAAATTCAGTGTCTTGAAACCTTTGATAGGTAAAATGCCCAGTGGCCAAATGAGAACAATTTTGTGAGTCTGTACATATCAATCTGCCCTGGCTGGTTTAGCTCAGTGGATTGAGCGTCGGCCTGCGAGCTAAGTGTCGCTGGTTCGATCTTCCAGTCAGGGTACATCAGAGAAGGAAAACTCTGACTCCAAAAAACCTCCGCTGCCTTGCGGCATACCTCTTCAGGGGAAAGGCTAAGGGAGTAAACCCTGACAGAAAATCCGGAGCCGGAGTCCCTAAGGCGGTTTGACGTTGTAGTCAACACCGGCAACTCCTGCGGCGCACCTGAACCCAAGCTGTATTGACTCCGTCTTTCCCTTGGACCCTTCAGCTGCGAAAGAGAGGGGGGGTCTGCTGCATGGGCAACAGCAGACCCTCCATATCACCCTGCCCAGGCTCTGTAGCTTCAGCGTCATCGCAAGATGTCGATTCAACACGGGAGGAGACAGATACGATGTCACTCCCGAGTCGGACTGCACAGCCATTCTCGGCGGTGCAGATAGACTCTTAAGAAGCTACACCATCGTCTCTCGAGACGGACGGCTGCCGACCACGACGACGACGACGACGATTCATTCTCCATGAGTTTGAATGTTTTTGAGTTTTTTTCTTGAGGTTTATTTCCAATTTTAAGCCATTGTGATCTGAGAAGATGCTTGATATAATTTCAATTTTCTTGAATTTGTTGAGGCTTGTTTCGTGTCCTATCATGTGGTCTATCTTTGAAAATGTGCCATGTGCATTTGAAAAGAACATATATTTTGCTTGTTTGAGATGAAAAGTTCTACATATATCAGTTAAGTCCATGTGGTTTAGTGTGTTGTTCAATGCCTGTATATTCTTGGTGTTTCTTTGCTTCAAAGATCTGTTATTGTTGATAATACAGTGTTAAGGTCCCCTATCAAGAGTGTGTTGCTGTTAAAATCCTTCTTGTGGTCTTCTAGTATTTGCTTTATGTATTTGGGTTCTCCTATGTTGGGTGCATATATGTTTATCAGTGTTATATCTTCTTGATGGATTGTTCCCTTAAGTATTATGAAATGTCCTTCTTTGTCTCTTTTTATGGCCCTTGCTCTGAAATCCGTTTCGTCTGATATGAGTACTGCTACCTCAGTTTTTTTTCATGTCCATTTGCTTGGAATACTTTTTTATATCCCTTCACTTTCAGTCTGTATAAATCTTTTGTTTTGAGGTGTGTTTCTTGTAGACAGAAAATATGTGGGTCCTGTTTTCTTATCTATTTCGCTACCCTATGTCTTTTAATTGGGGCATTTAATCCATTTACATTTAAGGTTATTATTCACATGTATTTATTCATTTCCCTTTGTACCTCTGCTCCTCCCCTCTTTTTTTCCTCTCTTCCTTTTTCTTAGAACATTCCCTTTAGCATCTCTTGCAATGCTGGTTTGGTGGAGATGTATTCTTTTCGTCTTCCTTTGTCTGGAAAACTCCTCATTTCACCCTCCATTTTGAATGAGAGCCTTGCTGGGTAGAGTATTCTTGGTTGTAGGCCTGTGTTTTTCATTGCTTGAAATATTTTTGACCATTCCCTTCTGGTTTGTAGTGTTTCTGTTGAGAAATCGGTCGATAGCCTTATCGGAGCTCCCTTGTATGTTATTTGCCTTTTTTCTCTTGCTGCTTTTAGGATTCTCTCTTTGTCTTGGAATGTTGCCATTTTAATTATTATGTTCATTGGAGTGGGTTTTTTTGGGGGGTTCATCTTCATTGGGACTCTCAGTGCTTCTTGAACTTGCATAACTTTTTCTCTCATCAGGTTGGAAAAATTTTCTGTCACTATTTCTCCTATCAGCTTTTCTATCCCATGCTCCTCTTTTCTCTTTCATATTCTGATGATCCTGATATTCTTCTCCTCATGCTATCCTGTAATTCCCTTACATCTTGTTCATATTTTTTCAATCTTTTTTCATTTTGTTGTATTGTCTGGGAATTTTTTTCTATATTGTCCTCTAACTCACTGATCTGGTCCTCTGTTTATTTAGTATGCTTTTGATTGATTCTACTGTGTTTTTCAGTTCAGAGATTGTATTCTTCATTTCTTCCTGGTTGTTGTTAATAGTTTCTATGTCCTTTTTTATGCTGGCGTAGTTCTCCATAAGTTCCCTGTAAATTTCTTGGAGCTGTTGGTAACTTCCTTTGAGGTTGTCGTAGTTGGTTTTGAGGTTGTCGAGTATATTGAGCTTCTTCACCACCATTGTTTTAAATTCCATGTCTGACATTTGGGCTATGTCTATTTCAATTACCTCTCTTTCTGAGGATTCCTCTTTTCTTTTCATTGAGAGGTTGTTTCTGCTTCTTACCATGTTGGATTCTTCTTGTTTGTTTTTGTTTTTTTGGATTTGTCTGTTTTGACTTTCCACCTTTGTGGTATGAGATTCTTTATAGGAGATCTGGGGGCTTCTGTGGTGCAGTCTCTTTGATCTCCTGAGCCTGATGTTCTTGGGATACCCTTTATGTCATTTGCTTATGCTGTCTGGTTATATTTCAGATGCTCTTTGGTAGGATCTTCCTTCTGGCTAGTTGATTGAGAGTCACTCTATCCACTTTGTCTTGAATTCTTTTGTGGAGATGCTGTTAAAAACATAAACACACAGCCGAAGCAGGAAACCGACACCCTCAAAAATATCCCCCACCCTCTATCCCGCTATCATCAGCCAATGAGCCAGTATTAATATAAATATACAGAGATTAGAGCTTTTATACTATAGGAAGAATAGATAAGAGTTGTTTTTAAGGAGGAAAAATATGATTTTTGTGAGAGGGGATGACAGATTAATAATAGTAGCAAGTAGTGTTGAGACTATACAATATACAAGACAGTAGGTAATATTTATGTTGTATGTTAATAACAATAAAAGAAAAATAGGGAAGAATGCAGAATATAGCAATAAAGTGAAATTGTATAGTATTAAATTTATATAGTAGTTATATTCTATATATTTAGTGTGAAAGGGAGGCTAAACTAGACAAACAAATAAACAAAAATCAAAGAGTAAAAATGAGGAGAGATGGTATGAAACAAATTAAAGATATAGCTTTTTAAGAAAAAAAGTAAAAATTAAAATTAAATTTAAAGTTAAAAATCAGAAATTTAAAAAATTAAAATAAAATAAAGTACAAATAAATAAACTAAAATATAAATAAAAAAATTTAAAATATATAAAAGGAATGTTTTTACTCAGCTCAGCCTTTGTGTGTTGTCTTCTTTTTCTGCATCCACAGCTGGTCTAATGAGGCGGGCCAGAGGTTCCTATTCCTTGCAGCACCGGTGTGCTTTCACGGTGGCCGCCACGTTCCTTTGGCGCCTATTGGAGCCGGCCAGGTGCTTATGCTGGGGCGCCCATGCATGCACTCCAGGAGTTGCTCTCTCGCTCCTTGGGGTGGGACCCCAGACACTTGTGCATGGTGGAAGTGAGTGTCTGTGAGTCACCGCCGCCCACTGTTCTCGAGCGGCAGCTGCCCGCCATTCCCGCACCCACCTGGGCAGGCATGAGCAGAGCCCAAGCCAGTGATCTATGCTCCGGCCTGGTACCCACTGGAGCTCACCAGGGGTGTCTGCGCACGGTCTTCTGCATGCCCAGTGGGTGTGTCTGAGGGGCACCTGGACGCAGGGCCCTGCACATCTGGGCCAGTGAATGAGGGCACTTCTCTGTGCATGCCCGCACAACCCAAGGCGAGGGTTGGGGAGTGGGCAAGCGCACCTGCGCTCCTCAAGAATGTCCTATCACCCCTGACCTTTCCTCCCTTCTCCGCAGTTCACAAGAGAAAAATATAAAGGAAAATCATGTTCTCACATGCACAGCAGTACGCTGTTTCTTATCTTTCAGCGCCACCTGGTTGGGTCCCGTCTCTGCCAGCGGGCAGAGATCCACTCTCCTCCCGATTCCTCTCTGGGGAAGTCTGTGGTCGCCAAAAAGCCTTTGTGTACTTCCAGCTGCAGCTTGGGGGGCCAGCGCAGTCAGAAAACCCATCTAGTCCCTTTTTTCTCTGCTATCCTCACCAAACAGGTTGTTCCCAGATGGATTTTCTCTAATCCAGCAGTGCCTTGGCTCGACTCCTGCCAGTGTCCAGCTGCTCACTGAGATGTTCTGTCTGCAATTAGTCCAAACTACAGATGAGTCTCAGGAGCCAGAAAGCACAGCCTCCCCTCTCTCTGCCACCATCTTCTAATTGAACATTTCTTCTAATTATAACAACAGTTAGAGGTTTCCCCTCTCTATCATGATATTGATAGGGTTCATTGTGTGTTATAGTTACCAGTGGCATTGCAAGAGAAGGCAGAAGCACAGCTAGACCTTTTAGGAAAAATCATGTTCTCTGTGAAGTTTAACGCATATTCTACTGGGAATGCAGATGAAGCTTTTAGAAATGGAGATATTTGATGTTATCCCATTGTTCATGTATGTCTTCCATGTCATTTCTCTTGCAATTACTTGCTAAACTCAGAAAAATTGTGTTCCTCAAAGAGGCAAGCAAGAGTTCTCAAGTTAAGTTAAGAAAGGTAAAGTTAACATTCTAATGAACACGTACATTTTATAAAATGATTTGAACAGATAGAATTGTCCCCTTGCTGTCCCGTTGTTCTTATGCTTCATTGAGTACTTTAGTCAACATTCAAATTCATAGGATATATAAAAAGACAGGTATGCTAGTGCGTTTCAGGCATTTCATTAGAAATGCACCCAATAAAGGAAATAAATATGTCATTGCACTTTTCAAAAAAAAAAAATAGTGTTGTTATGAACATAGGGGTTCATAAATTCTTTTGAATTGGTGTTTCAGGATTCTACCAGTATATTCGCAGCAGGAATTGCTGGGTCAAAAGATATTTCCATTTTTTGTTTTTTGAGGAAAAACTATACCGTTTTCCACAGTGGGTGTACAATCCACATTCCAACAGTGCAGAAGGGTTCCCTTTTCTCCACATCCTCACCAGCACTTATTGTTTGTTAATTTATTAATGATAGCCATTTTGGCAGGTTTGAGGTGATGTTTTATTGTGGTTTTAATTTGCATCTCTCTGATGGCTAATGATGTTGAGCATTTTTATATGTCTATGGGCCATCTTTCGGTCCTCCTTGGAGAAGTGTCAATTCAGTTCCTTTGCTCTTTTTTAAATTGGATTGTTTATCTTTCTGGTGTTGAGTCATATGATTTCTTTATATATTTTGAAGATTAAACCCTGTTTGCGGTATCATTGACAAATATGTTCTCCCATACAGTTGGTTCCCTTTTCATTTTGGTCATGGTTTCCTTAGCTTTGCAGAAGCTTTTTAATTTAATGTAATCTCATTTGTTTATTCTTTCCTTTATTTCCCTTGCATTTGGAGATATATAGGCAAAAATATTGCTACATGATTTATCTGAAATTTTACTGCCTGTGTTTTCCCCTAGGATTTTTATAGTATCACAACTTATATTTAAATCTTCTATCCATTCTGAGTTTATTTTAGTGTATGATGTAAAATGGTGGTCTAGTTTCATTTTCTTTGCATGTACCAGTCCAATTGTTCCAACACCATTTCTTGAAGAGACTATATTTACTCCATTGTATGCTCATGCCTTCTTGGTCAATTTTTTCTTTTCTTTTCTTTTCTTTTTTTTTTTTTTTTGCTTTTTTTCACTTTTCCCATCTTTCCTTCATTACTCTCCCCTGCCCTGCCAACATTCTCACTCTCCCACCCTGTCATCCAAGTCCATGGGTCATTTACATTAGTTCTTTGACTAGACCCTTCCCCTTCTTGCCCCACTTCTCCTCCACCCCTCTGGTCACTCTCAATCTGTTCCTCTGGTTCTATTTTGCACACTTGTTTTGTTCATTAAGTTCTTATATTTGGTGAGATCATATGGTATTTTTCTTTTGCTACCTGGCTTATTTCACTAAACATAATGTTCTCCAGTTCCATCCATGTTGCAAATTTCAGGAGCTCCTTTTTTCTTTCTCCTGCATAGTATTCCATTGTGTAAATATACAAGTTTTTTGATCCACTCATTTACTTAGGCTGTTTCCAGCACTTGACTATTGTAAATAACACTGTATAAACATTGGAGTGTATAGATTCTTTTGAATTGTTGTTTCAGGATTCTTGGGGTATAATCCCAGCAGAGGGATCACTGCATCAAAAGGAAGTTCCATTTTTAGTTTTCTGAGGAAATTTCATACTGTTTTCCATAGTGGATGCACCAGTCTGCATTTCTACCAACAGTGCACTAGGGTTCCCTTTTATCTACATCTTCACCAGCACTTGTTCTTTGTTGATTTGCTGATGATGGCCATTCTGACTGGTGTGAAGTGGTATTTCATTGTGGTTTTAATTTGTAACTTTTTGATGGCTAGTGATGTTGAGCGTTCTTTCATATGGCTATGGGTCCTCTTTATATCCTCCTTGGAGAAGTGTCTGTTCAGGTCCTTTGCCCATTTTTAATTGGATTTGTCTTTCTTCTTGGTGTTGAGTTATAAAAGTTCTTTATATATTTTAGAGATCAAACATTTGTCCAAGGTATCATTGGCAAATATGTTTTCCCATATGGTTGGTTTCCTTTTCATCTTGCTAATGTTTTCTTTTGCAGAGCAGAAACTTATTAGTTTGATGAAGTCTCATTGGTTTATGCTTTCCTTTATATCCCTTGCCTTAGGAGATATATCGATGAAAATATTGCTACGTTGGGATATCTAAAATATTCCTGCCTATATTTTCCTCTAGGACTCCTATGGTTTCATAGCTTACATTTAAGTCTTTGATCCATCTTGAGTTTATTCTTGTGTGTGGCGTAAGCTGGTGGTCTATTTTTACTTTTATTTTATTTTTTTTGCATGTTCCTGTCCAGTTCTTCCAGCACTAATTTGTTGAAGAGGCTCTTTTCACTCCATTTTATGTTCCTTCCCCCTTTGTCAAATATTAGTAGACCGTATAGACCTGGGTTTATTTCTGGGCTCTCTATTCTGTTCCATTGATTATATGTCTGTTCTTATGCTAATGCCATACTGTTCTGATTACTGTGACCTTGTAATATAGTTTGATATCAGGTATGGTGAACCCTTCTACTTTGTTCTTCTTTCTCAAGATTTCTGAGGCTATTTGGGAATCATTTTTTATTCCATATAAATTTTTGAAGTATTTTTTCTAGATATGTGAAATAGTTTATTAGTATTTTAATAGGAATTATGCTGAGTCTATAAATTGCTTTGGGCACTATGTACATTTTAATGATATTGATGCTTTTCATCCATGAACATGGTATATGCTTCCATTTATTTGTATCTTTCTTAATTTATTTCTTCAGTGTTCTATAGTTTTCTGAGTATTGGTCTTTTACCTCCTTGGTTAAGTTTATTCCTAAGTACTTTATTTTTCTTGTTGCTATAGTAAATGTGATTTTTTTTCCTGGTTTCTATCTCTGATATTTTTTTGCTGGTGCACAGAAATGTCTTTGATTCTGAATATTGACTTTGTACCCTGCTGTTTTATCAGATTCACTTATTAAATCAATTATTACAGTTTTCTCATGGATAAAATATGAGATTTGAACTAAAAATAGTGAAGAAATAGGAACCAAGTTAAAAAAAAAAAGAAAAATGTTGAAAAGCTATGTGAAAGAAAAAATAACACAAATAATGAAAAAGGACAAAGTGGAATTTATCTTAGCAGAGTTTGGTGCTTGAGTTTTGAGTTCTTCTGGATACAACTTTGGTGTTTTCTGATGCTGGTATAAGCCAATGTCAGATGCTATCTTAGTCTAATTCTAGACCACCTGTTCAAATATACTAGTGATCCAGTCTATGGCTGTTTCCTTCAGGTTTGGCTGTTCCCAGGATGACCTTTACTGCTCTGCACTGCTGGCTTTTTATATGCACAAGACTCAGGAGTGAATCAGCTAATGACCAAAATAACCACAGGTACCACCTCCACCTGCTTCTTTGCCTTTGGTCCTGTCATTAGTCTTACTCTAGCTGATAATCCATCTGTTTCTGAGAGGGCTTCTGGTGGAATTGTGAGGATGGAACTCTTGGATCTTCTGTGGAAGGTGCTGTTAAGACTTTAGGGAAGGTGATGGGTGCATTCACATGTCTGAGTTCATCCCAGATTATTTCCCTGAACTCAGCAAAGTGAAGCCCCTAGTAGGATAGTAGGTGGGGCCTCCAGAGCCCAGAGTTTGGGTGTGCCAGAAATCAAGAGGGAAGTCCTAGACTCTCCAGTGAAGAAGCACTAGTCTGGTTCCCAGGAAAGAGTATGAAATGGCTGTGCCCTAAAACTTGTCTCTAACACACCAGAGTCCACCTATGTTGCTGTTTCCTCAGAAGGGGTAAGATACAGGTTGGGGGAAACTAAGAGAAAGAAAATATTTTTTTTTAAAGATGCAGGGTTGGGCAAGAAGGATTTCAAAAATTGTGGCAAGTGGGATTCTAGAGCTATGAGACTTCCTGGGTCTGTGGCAATGGTTTTCCCACAGGATGGGGTAATTGTTTTTCCCCTTGTGGGGAGGGTGGGGCTTGTGTTTCTCAAAAAACAATGGCTGCTGCAGTATGGTGTTATATCCTAAGAGTGGGAACACAGCACCATTCCCCCAAGCCTTCCACTCCAGATTTTCCTCACGCAATGGTGGACCATGCTGCCGTCCCTTCACCAGAGCCGAAGGTGAGAGGCTGGGAATGCAAAACCTGTGTCTTGGCCCCTTAGAAAAGAAGAAAGAAAGAAAAAAAGAAAATTGGTGACTTTGTCTCCAGTGGTCTCTACCTTTCTCACGCAGGGAGGGAAAAAACATGGCCTTTCACTGCTGGAAGTTGTGTGGGTAATCCCAACACTGGTGTTCTGTGCTTGGAAGCCTGGTCTGAGACCCAGGCTTTACTCCTCTCTGGGGAAAGTTTCCACAGCCATGCAGCCTATGAAAGTGGTGCTGGCCCCTTTTGCATCCTTGCCCTTTCTACTGGTCATGAGGTGGTTTCTGCTCATCCTTGGTTAAGTAGCTCCTCTTCAGCTAGTCTTTAGTTTATTTTGGGTGGATGTTCCCCTCCTTATTTTTATTTTCAGCTTAGTTCTGGAAGGTGGTGTGAGATAAATTCTCCTACTCTTCCACCATCTTACCCATCTGACACATTATTATTTTTACAGCCTCATAATATTCAGCATTCTACCTTGACATTTACAATTCTAACCTGTATTGAGAAATTCAAGATAGAGTAAGCATACAGTACCTGTTTCTTCTACTGAATACAGCTACAGAATGCATGCAGCAGCTATTTGAGGATTCTGTAAAGTAAATAGCAGTAGGCATATTTGGAGGAAAAGATAAATTTTGAAGTACAATCACACCCACAGTAAGTTTATTATATTTTCCACCCTCCATTCTCCCCTGGCCTGGACTCAAGGCAGCCCAAAACCTGGAAGTGGGCATTAGCATGGGCAGAGAGAACCCCAGGAGAAACCCTGTAGTTCAAGCTCAAGGAGCGGTCAATAGAGGTAGTGATAATAGAGATAGTGTGGACCTACAGGGCCTGGTGTATGGTTGGTGCTGAATTGGTTAATAATAATGATAATAATTATGGTGATAAT
Organism: Furipterus horrens; assembly: GCF_987537825.1. Classification (NCBI taxonomy): domain Eukaryota; kingdom Metazoa; phylum Chordata; class Mammalia; order Chiroptera; family Furipteridae; genus Furipterus; species Furipterus horrens. The sequence continues at coordinate 50,252,680 of NW_028327182.1, forward strand.
AATAGCTAATATTTATTAAGCTCTTGCTGTGTGTCAAGAACTCTTCTAAGCACATTGTTTATTGTCATAAAAATGTCATGAAGTAGGTGATATTACTATTCTACCTCATGTATCTGTACACTCTTTCTTAAAGGGTGAAATAGTAAATATTTTCAGTGTTGTGAACCATATGGTCTCTGTTGTAACTACTCAACTCTTATAATGTGAAAGCAGTCAGCCATAGACAATATGTAAATAAATTACATGATGATTGCAGGGGAGAGGGAGGAGGGGATATAAGGGGATTAAATGGTGATGGAAAAAATACAATAAAAAATTTTTAGATGACATCACTGTGTTCCAATTCATCTTTACTTAAAAAAAAAATAGACAACAGAATATGTTTGGCCCAAGAGTCATAATTTGCTTATCCCTTTCCTATTTTGCAGATGGAGAAACTGAAACCCAGGGAAGTTAGGTAACTTACCCAAGATCACAGAACTGATAAATGGTAGCATCAAGGATTAAGCCTGGTTATTGAGTTTGGTTCTTAAATCACTATGCAACATTGGTGTTTGTTGTTGTTGTTGTTGTTGTTCTGTTTGTTTGTTTTTTTAGTCAATGAATGAAATGACATAAAGGTGGACCCTAGTGATATATTTGGCATGAAAATTTTCACAGTCCATGGGTAAATGATAACTCTCAGAATGTGCCAAATAAGATAAAATTACCCAGGGAGAATATAAGCTTGGTGTGAATGCTGTGGCAGATTCCAAAAGTGTGGCAAAGCTGGAGGCTGCTGGCTGACTACTGTATTCACAACTAGTTCTCTCTTGAAGGGAGATTTAAGCAGCAAGCCTTCCTGACCACTATAATACATCAAAACTTTTGTGGCTATAATAATCAGGAGAGAAATTTGCCTATCTTCAACTTCAAACACATTAACTGCAGAGTGTATAATCTAAGTAATATTGTGGATTTTTTCCCCTTTAAACAGTGTGATAAATAGAAAAAGAACAAAGTGCCTCAAACTTAGAGCAGAAAATTACTAAGCACCCCTCCTGAGCTTGTTGTAACCTGCTCCAAGGGTTCTATGCCCCAGACAGAACTAGAGTCAGGCAACCATGAAACAAACATGGACTGCAGTCTTGCAGGACCTGAGCCAACACCTGTGCTAAAACAGAGTATCCATCACTGCCCATGTACCCAATCACCAAGTTCCCTATTATCACAGGCAACTGAGGTATAGCTGTCAGCACCCTGCTGAGACATGGCTTCTTCCCCCTTGAGCATTTCCCAGGAGAAAGGACCATAAATCTCCTGGACTTTCTGTTTCCACAGCAACCACCCCTCAGCATAGGGCATTGTTATTTCACCTACATCCTGGACCTAAAGCTGACAGTGATTCAGTAGAACCTATCAGTTTTATACACCTCGTGCTTAGAATGTAACTCTGGACTACCCAGCCAATGGAGAAACAGGGGAGCGCACCCTGCATTAGAGCTTAAATACTCCTGTCTGTCTTGACAACAGATGCCTGCCTCTGGCCCTGCACCCATTTCTGCAGAATTGTGAATAAAAGCCTTGCTTTGCTAATGAAGTCCTGTGTCCCATTGTCTTATGGTGAGTGTTTCTCACAATTGTTGGCAAGTTTAAATATCCAACAAGCTGTTTTTTTTAGAATCTTCTCTGTGAGTTTCATTGCAAGTAAACTTATTTTCTTCCTACATTGTTTGTCTCAGAATCTTCCTTTGACATTTGTTATGGTAATAAACAGGAGTATGGAAGGGAAAAAGAACTAAGAGGAAAATATAAAAATATTGCTATAGAATAAGGAATTTTTTACTTGGTCAAATACATTTGTCTGAACTGGGATTCTTACAGTGCTTGCTCCCATAATGCCATCAATCCATGAGGCCAACTTGGGCTATGAGCTGAACTATTATTTTCACTGGACTTCTGGTCAAGATGAATATGTAGGTAGATACGCTCTGCCTCCTCATACAACCATAGAAAGAATTACAACTAGATCTTAAAACAAACAACACCAAGTACCATCAGAAAATTGAGCTGTATAAAAGTCTAATAATGAAGGATTTAAAGAAGCCACATTCAACATTCATCCAGACTGGTAGGAGAGGCAGAGTCACTGAGACAGACAGAGGGGCATGGAGATGCGGTGTGGTCCAGAGAGTCAGCAGCAGTGGTGGAACAGATGGCCTCACATGCATGTGTGGTGGGTAAACATTGGACGGGATACCTTGGGAGTGAGCGATCCCAGCCCCAGGAAAGACCCTACAGTACAAGATTCCAGCACTGGGAAGATAAATCCTCATAACTTCTGGCTGAAAAAAAAAAAAAAACGGTGGGGTTAGGGTGGTGAAAGAAACTGCCAGGTTTTTAGGGAACTCCATTTAAAGGGCCCACACAGACTTAGAAAATACATAAACCCACTTATTCTGGGATTCACCACCAGGGCAACAGCTGTAATGGTGCCAGTCACATATGGGAAGTGCATGAAGTGATTGGAAATGGGGCGAGTGCCGGGAAAACCTGCAGAGGTCAGGCAGTGACATTGTCACTTCTATGAGTCCTTCCTCCATGAAAAGCCACATAGTGGTGAAGCAGATTTTCCCACTCTGGTGATTAGCCAAGGTTCTACCCTACATAATTTACAGGTGCCTTCTACAATAGGCCATGCTACTAAGACAGGGAGTCAAAGCAGCTCTACCTAATACATAGAAACAAACACAGGGAGGCTGCCAGATTGAGGAGACAAAGAAATATGGCCCAAATAAAATAACAGAAAAAAGAAACAGAAAAAGAACTAAACAAAATGGAGGTAACCAACCTATAAGATGCAGAGTACAAAAGACTGTTGATTAGGATGCTCAAAGAATTCATTGAGTATGGCAACAACATAAAGGAAGAAATGAAGGTTACACTGAGTGAAATAAAGAAAAGTCTACAGGGAATCATCAGTGGAGGGGAGGAAGCTGGGATTCAAATCAACAATTTGTAACATGAAGAAGAAATAAGCATTCAACCAGAACAGCAAGAAGAAAAAAGAATTCAAAAAATGAGGATAGTATAAGGGCCCTCTGGGACATCTCCAAATGTACCAACATCTGAATCATAGGGATGCCAGAAGGAGAAGAGGAAGAGCAAGTTGGAAACTCATTTGAAAAAATAATGAAGAAAAACTTCCCTAAATTTGGTGAAGGAAATAAACATACAAGTTCAGGAGGCACAGAGTCACAAACAAGTTGGACCCAAAGAGGAATACACTAAGACGTATCATAATTAAAATGACAAAGGTTAAAGATAAAGAGAGAATCTTAAAAAGCAGGAAGAGAAAAGCAGAGAGTTACCTACAAAGGAGTTCCCATGAAACTGTCAGATGATTTCTCAAAAGAATTTTTGCAGACAAGAAGTATTCAAAGTGATGAAAAGTAAGAACCTATAACCAATATTATTCTATCCAGCAAAGCTATCATTTAGAATGGAAGGGCAGATAAAGTGTCCTCAGACAAGGTAAAGCTAAGTGAGCTCACCATCGCCAAGTGATTATTACACAAAATGTTAAAAGGACTTATTTAAGAAAAAGATAAAAACTATGAACATTAAAATGGCAACAAATTCAGAACTATCAACAAGTAAAGCTGAAAAAACAGACTAACTAAGCAAACAACTAGAATGGGAACAGGATTATAGAGATGGAGATTATTTGGAGGTTTATCAGCTGAGAGAGGGAAGGGGAAAAATGGGGGGAAAGGTGCAGGGATGAAGAAGCATAATTGGTAGGTACAAAGTAGACTGGGTGATATTAAAAATAGTATAGGAAATGGAAAAGCCAAAGAACTTATATGCATGACCCATGGACATGAACTAAGTGGTGGGATTGCTAAAAGACAGGGGGTACTGGGTGGAGGGGGGCAAAGGGGTAAAATTAGGACAACTTTAATAGCATAACCAATAAAATATATATATTTTTTTTGCTTTTTTAAATTGTCCTTTTACAGTTGTCCCAATCTTTCCCACATTTCTCTCCCCTGCCCACCCCCTCAGCTCCTGCTCCCACTCAGCCTTCACTCTGTTGCCAATGTCCATGCATCACTTATACAATTATAACCAAGGACTTCAAGAGGCAGCAGGTCTTTGGGAGTTTCTGGTGACTATGAATTTCTTCCCTGGCTTTTTCTACAGAGGATTTGAGAAGGAGATGAAATATAGAAATATTAATAACTTGGAAACTAAAAATGATCTTCAAATGGTTTTACTAAAGTTTAAAATAGTGCACTGACATAGTGACAAATTCAGAAAGAAGGTTGGACATAAACAATGCTTGGGGGAAACAGGAAGAGTGCTCTCTCCCATCCTTAGCACATACTCTATGTTATGTCATATTGTTACCAAACAGAAATGGGTTTCTGCTACTGGCTGCACCACAGGAAAATTCTGGAGACAGGGGTTTGGTGAAAAAGAAAAGAAGTCCTTTGTTCAAAAGCTACACAATTTTAGAAGAATGGCAGTCTTCCACCTCAGTGTCCATCCCCTCTAGAACACCCAGAGAAAAATCCTACCACTTTCTGCCAATAAACCTAAGGCTGTACCTGGAGTTCCTTCTCATTTAAAAATACTGTCTTTTGGAAAACCACAGGTGACCACTGCATGATCACCCAGGCGGCTTAACTTGTTTCTGGTGGCAGTCCAGCTTTTGGCTCCTTTCTGAAGTCTGTGTGCATGCACCCCACACCACCAGCCACCGTTGCCACTTCCTACACTCTAGAAGGCTCAGTACACAAGCCTATCTCATCCCTTTCCCAGGCCAGACTGACAGGTTTCATTCCAGTGCAGTACATCCCTCTTCTGCCATGCACCACAAGGGAATAGGAGGTCTTTTCACTCTGTAAATTACCCTTGCCAGCCTCACATAGACTCCACGCAGAGCCCTCTCCCACTGCATGTCTGCCCAGGACTAGGGAGATCTGTTGTCATGCTAGCAGTGTGGCTTCACTTCTGCCAACTTAGGCATTTCCTGAGACCTCCTCACTCATTCCTGGGTCTGGGTAGGCACTGGTATTAATTCCCCCCTTTAACATTTCTGGACCCTTGTAATCTTACAAGAGCAAAGGGGAAGAGGTCTCTTTCTTCTGTAACTACTTCCTGATGGACAGAGCATAGTCTTATTTATCCCTGGGTTCAGAGAACAACAAAGGAGGTCTGGAGTGGAGGGAAGCCTTTACATGAGGGAGAAGGATCTTGCAAACTCTAGGTCAGTTGGCTGTCCCTGGTAAGAGATATGTGCAATATCCAAAGGATGGCATTGTTGGACAGGTTGACATCCTTGTCCAATTCTACAGGTGATAAGTTTGGCAAGAAGGTTAGAAGGCATAGTCAGGACCATAACAACTAAATGACAAAGGCAGGGACTAATTCTACAGGGTTCCAGATTAAGATATGAGAAGCTCCCTTGGAAGAAGGTGTGTAAGGCATGTCACACCTTTCCAAGGCCCTCTACCCACTATACTTAAATTAGGCTGAGGGAAATATTCTAAAGTTCTCCCTCCCCTAAATAACTGTGTGCCTTTTCTGTCTGAACCATTAGTGCAGTAAAGGAAAGCTATTTTAAGGGAAACCAATAGACTGTATCATACTTCAACAACTCCAACATCTAGTCCAGCCAAATCATTGAATCTAATTTCAGGAGTCAGTGATGCAGATGGGCTTCCTAAGTGATGCTTATACTGTGTAAAAAAACAACCAGGTAATGAGGTTTTAGGCATACCCCCTATGAAAATAGAAGGAAGAACACAAAGATTAATTCACACAACAAGTCATAAACCAGTCTCTGAGTCTGCAAGAATGTCATTTGAGATGTCTACTTGCAAGGTCTTTGCTGGAATAATATTAAACAGTGACAATTTGACAAATTCTTGCCTGTAAATTACACATCTCTGATGACATCATCAGGTGCTGAGGTAAAATCTCTGTTATACACATACATCAATTCAGCTTTCAAGTGAAAACAAAACTTTGAAAATAGCTGCACTAGAGTACAATATCCACAACTGAGAATTGTGATTTTCTTTGAAACATTTTTCTCCTTAAGATAACCTGCATCATCATCAAAGAGACTGCCAGTTTTTAATTTTGCCTGATTTTTGCATAAGCACAAGGACAGTAATTAATAATATAGGCTCTTTAAAATTGCTCTGCTTGAACATTCACAAGTAACCTTTAGATTGAGCTTTACTCAGCCCTTCAGACACAGAAGCCAAGCCATGCAACTACCGTATGGCTTTGCCTGCAGTACCTATATATTCCTTAAGTTCTTGATGTTCCCAAAGCGTCTTAAGGTTTCTTCTTGCCATCTTTCAGGTAAGCAATCTTCATTTCTTACCTGGAAAGACTGCCAATAACCACATGATGAAACAAGGTACCAGGCCATTTCTCCAGTGGGCTTTCATTAGCTTTGAAAGTCAATTTCAGTTCCTCAAGGCTTTCTGGTGACATCCAGAGTCCAGGCATGCTTCCTTCATGCATGACATTCCAGTCAAAGTCTTGGTTAATAAAATCACCATTGGAAAATGGTCTTACTAGATATATGCAAAGAAACTTTATGCTATCAGCCACTCATTAAGAATGCCAAATTCTGAAGAGATCAGGTAGGGAGAAAAGTACAAAACAAAAAGGAAAATCCTTATCCTTCAAAGTTGCATCTCCATGCCTTATAGCTTCTATTACTAAGAACCGTACAATTTTTTTTCCAACTTAATGTGAACATTTAACTTTTATAAACCTCAATTTCCTTTCAAAACAGAAACAAAAACAAAATCTAAATGAAAGACAAAGTTTCTAAAAATGGGACAAGGACTAGCCATAGAATCTTGTCTCACACCAAGTGTATACCAACAGGTCCCACAGACAACTTTTACTAGGTACAAATGTCATGAAACCCAAAAATCCTGTACACCAACCAGTCCCACAACTGATCTTTACTAGGTTCAAATGGCACAAAGCCCCAAACAGTGGAGACAGAGGATTCCTGGTGTATACAAAGAGGAAAGATTAAACCAAGTCCTGATAAGATAAGAAAACAAGCAAAAAATAATTGTAACCAAGAGCTGAGGTTTCCTTCAAGTTTAAAACTTTCACAGACTTCTTACCCATTCAGAAATAACCATTTTAGCCTAACTCACTTCTTAACAACGGAAAGGACCATACTCTAACTCCTTACCAAACAGCTAAAAGTCCTTAGATTTGCAAACACATCCTACTCCTTATTGTGTAAAATAAAATGAAGTGCAATGAAGTAAAAGGAAAATTGTCACTCTGCATTGGGGACCAATGTGACTTTCCAAAAGAGAAATTCTAAATCTCCTTCGGAAGTGCAGGTCCAGCTTTCCCTTTCAGCATCAACCACAGGAGCAGGGTCCAAGTCTTCCTCAGGTGGTGCCTGTTTTATCCATGTGTGGTGGATGCAAGGCTTGATTACCATGAGCTTTAGAAAAGAGTGTGTTGTCAGCAGGACATCATAGGGACCAGTCCATTTTTCAGCTATCTGCTGCTCAGGGTCCTGAGTCTTCCAGATCTTTAGTAAGACTCATTCTCCTGGCCAGAATGGGTGTAAAGGCTTGTCAGATAGATGGATGGACCTGCATAAGCAAACTTGTGAAAAATAGGTGGTGTTTGCCTTAAATGTTGTACATATTGTTTAATTTTTGACTAGTGCTCCAATTACAAAGGACATATCCTAAAACAGAGATTTGGAAGGGTCTCCCATAAACTATTTCAAAAGGGCTTAAGCCCACTTCTGGGTGCTACCCTAATTCACAGTCAGGCAACATAAAGTGCCTGATACCATTTAAAATGCATTTCTGGCATATTTTTGCCAGGGTCTTCTTTATTGTGTGGTTCATTTTGTCAATATTTCCCATAGTTTGAGGTCTCCAAAATGTATGTAGTTTTCATTGAATTTGTAGTACCTGTTCAACCTTCTGGGAGATCTTTGAAGTGAGCAATGGTCCATTGTCATTTTGAATGTTGTGCGGAAGTCCAAACTTAGGGATTATTTCTTTAAGTAAAAGTTTTTCTACTTCAGTAGCCTCCTAAGTTCTAGTGGGATATACCTCTACCCATCCAGGAAAAAAATGTTCACAAAAACTAGTAAAAAATTGAAATTCCCTCTGGTTTTAGGCATTTGTGTAATCTACTTGTCATTCTTCAAATGGACATAACCCTTTAGATTGTATTCCCTTTTTACCAGAGCACTTTCTGTCTTAGGATTGTTTTTGGTGAGTATCTCACAGGTCTGGATACTCCTCTGAATAGTCTTTTGATAATGAGTCTCCTTAAAATGTAGTCTAATGAGGCCCATCAAAGCATCCTTTCCATAACAGGTCCCTTCATATAGGTGTTTTGGGATAGGGTATGCTAGAACTTCAGGGAGTAAGATCATACCATGATCATTGATCTTCCATATAGAATTAGGGTCAGCATTAGAAAATCCACATTCATAGTCTTGTTCCTCATCTCATTCTGTGTAATGGGGTTTAAATTTTGACAAGTCCAAGCAGGGGATCAAAGACCCCATGTGTGGTGGCCCTCAGGCCCTGGGTCATTTGAGAACTGTCCCTTCAGTGGCCTGGGCAGTGTACTATGGCAATCTGGTTCAGTAGATTCACTGCCACTAACAATTGTAAACTCTCTTTTGCATGTTTGACATCCTTGTTTCCCAAAGTTAAGAGCCCTCTCTCTTTCTGTGTTGCTCCATGGGCATGAACTACCATGAAGACATATTCGGAGTGTGAATGAATGTTGACTTTCTTTCCCTGGGATAGCGCTAAAGCTCTAGTAAGGGCTATCAATTCAATCTTTTAAGTAATGTTCCTGGTGCAAGGGCTCAGGCTTCTATTATTTTGTCTATGGTGACTACTACATATCTGGCTTGCCATTGGCCATTTTCCATGAAACTGCTCCCATCTGCATATTGCTCCAGTCTGGTGATGTCAGAAGCTGGTCCAATAGATCTGGCTGGCTGAAATAAACTTGGTCAATAATTTCCAAGCACTCATGCTGGAGGGCTAAGTCTCCCTCTTAGTTCAGGAGCAGGATGGCCAGGTTCAAGATTGTGGTAGTCTATAAGGTAACATTTGGGTTGTCTAACAAAATGGCCTGGTATTTTCCTGTGTGCCTTGCCATTAGCCAATATCCTCCTTTCTGTTCCAAGAGAGTTAGGATTCAGTATGGTGCAAATACCATAGTGGGCTGCGCCAAAGTGACCTCAGCTTTGTGTAAGATGTCACAGGTAGCTGCCACTACCCAGAGACATAGAGGTCATCCCTTTGTGGTGTTATCCAAGTTATTTAAGAGATACGTTTTGGTTCAAGGGATATTTTTCAAAGTTTGTGTTTGTAACCTCAATCTAATCCCCTGCCTTTCAAAAATGTATAATTTGAATTGTTTCTGTAAATTGGGCAATCCCAGTGCAGGAGCCAAAGCTAGTTTTTCCTTCAAGATGTAAAATTCTACCTGACATTCTCTTGTCCATTCAAAAGGTTCAGAGCCCAGTCCTTTTAAGTAATTGCACAGCTGTTTTACTATAAGTTCAAAGTTTGGAATCCAAATTTAGCAGAACCCTGTAATCCTTAAGAACTCACAAAGCTGCCTCTGGTTCTCTGGGATTTTTATTTTAGCAATGATTTGCTTTCTACCTTCCATAAAGCTCCTACTACCCTATTTCAGTTGAAATCCCAGGTATGCCACTTCCTGTTTACAAATTGAGGCCTTGTAAAATGATACTTTATATCCTCCTTTTGCTAAATGATTCAGGACTGTGATGGTTTTGATCAAACAGTCCTCATAGTTATTGCTAGCTATCAGTAAGTCATCTATGTACTGCAAAAGAATTCCTGACTTTATTGAATATCCCTTACGTCTTTTGCTAATACTTCCCCAGATATAGTTAGAAAGTTCTTAAATCCTTGTGGCAACATGGTTGAACAGTATTGGAGCATGGCTTTAGTTTCTGAGTCCTGCCATTCAAAGACAAACAGTAGTTGAGGCTGTTCATCTGTTGGGATAGAGAAAAAGGCATCCTTCAAGTCTAGAACTTGAAAACCATTTGCTATCCCCAGGCATCATAGACAACAAAGTATAGGGGTTGCGCACCATAGGACGACTGTCCTGAACAATGTCATTTATGGTCCTAAGATCTCATAAAAATTAATACTCATTAGAGTGAGGCTTTTTGACTGGCAAAATGGAAGTGTTATAGGGAGACTGGCATGACCAAAATGGCTCTGATTTTAAGAATTTTTGTAATATTGGCTGAATACCCTCTAAAGCATTTTTTTGTTTTCTTTTCTTTTTTATTATTGTTCTACTACAGTTGTCCCATTTCCCACCATTACTCTCCCCTGCCCTGCCCACCTCCCTGCCTCTCACAGTCAATCCCCACCCTATTGTCCATGTCCATGAGTCATTTATATTAGTTCCTTGACTAGACCCTTCCCCTTAAAGCTTTGTTTTTAAAGGGATATTGTTTCTTCCATGGGATCCACATCCCTTCTTTTAGGTAAATATTTATAAGTTAGATGTTAACTACTTTACCTGGGGTTCCATCAGCCCAAACAGCTTGATCGACCTGCTCATAGATCTTGGGTGGGAAGAGTTTGCCTCCAGTACCTTCCAGGCAAGTTAGGAGTCTCTGGAGCTGGAGAGCATGTTCCAGTGGGACCTCTACATGTAATTGCTGCTTTTTGGGAGAAAAAGTTATTTGTGCATGCAATTAAGAAAATAAACCTCTACTCAGCAATGGAATGGAGCAGTCTGGCATGTGGATAAGACTATGTATAAGCTTTTGATCCCCAAGATGACATTATAAAGGTTGAAGGAACACCTGTTTTTGAAATTGTAGTTATTTCAGTTGCTGTTACTACATCCAAATTTTCTTGGTTAACTTTATACTTAGCACTGAGTATGTAACTCCCATATCTACAAGTACATATGTCAATTAGCTTGTTCCCCACTATCAATTGTATCTAGGGCTCCTTTGGGGAAATAGTAATAGGTTGTAAGATGTTTAAAGCAGCCCATGGGCCTCCACACTCAACATCAGACTCCCCCCTCCTTTTTAGCATTTCTCAGCAAGGGTTTTTATTCTCTCTATTTTCACTTTTGAGTTTCAGGCATTCCTTTCTCCAATGGCCCTCTTTCTTGCAATAGACACTTTGATTGGTGCCCAGTGGGTCATTTTTCTCAGGTTCCATCTCTCCTTATGTTTTCCCCACCTTGTGTCTAAGAATGTTGTGGCTTGTTTTATCTTCTTTGCTTCCTAGGTGTTGTAAACTTTAAAGGCTATGTCCACCAAATGAAAAGGAGTCATTCCCAATGCCCCGTCTAAACATTGGAGTTTCCTTCTGATATCCAGAGCACTTTGCCCAATAAATGTCATGTTCACCAATTACCCAGGATCTGCTTGGAAACTGTGTTTCTGCTGTAGGCACCCTGACCAGCGACATCAGGGACGGAGTCAGCAAGAAGGTTTGGTGAAACAGTAGGAAGTGCAGGAAGACAGAGGCCAGCCCTGACTGCAAGAAACTGTGTGAATTTTAGAATGGGGGAGAGCACAGAGAGTGGGACCCACAGGGACTGGTGCTGAAGCATGAGGGCCAAACAGAGACTCTTTTAGAAGGAGGTGGGACTAGGACTTGATAGTTACCCCCACGCTGGCAACCTTGCGCCCAGCTATGCATGCACACGCAAAGGCTCTGCCAAACAAAAACTCAGAACGGAGCTACAGAGAGGGGCCAACATAGGAGAAAACTGAGGCAGAACCCGAGACTTGGTAGGGACCCCTGGGCTGGCAACCCTGTGCATGCACATGCACAAAGGTTCCGCCAAACAAAAACACAAACCAGTGCTGCAGTTTGGAAGACAAGCAGAGATTTTTTTGGAAGAAAATCTGAAACAAGACCTGAGACTGGGCAAGGACTATGGGCATGCACTCCAGCTTGCTGGCAAAGTAGCATTGCTAAACAAAAATGAAGAGCACTAGAACATACCACAGGACCAGTGGGGAGAGGGGACCCAACTCATTACAGCTCACAGCAGAGAGCTCAGTAAGGGGAAAGCTCAGCAGACCCAAGAGCAAGAGAATAGCAGCCCCAGAATCCAGCTAAATCTCAGACAGACAGCCAGAAAGGAAGATAAAAAAAACCCATGGAACTTTGACCAGGGCAGATCCAGAAAGAGAAGAAAGTGGTAAAAACCAGATATTACTGAGATGAATTCCACCACAGTATTCTTCATGAGTTACTTTCTTGTCCCCCCAGTTTATGCATTTTAAGTCACTAGTTGTTATAGTTTATTTCAAATACTATATGTTGCTCTTCCCTTTTATTACCCCACTTTAACATCCGATCTCCTCTTCTTACTTTGGTCTTAAATTTTATCTTCTCTCCTACTATGACTAGTATCCATTCTTTCAGCTTAAATTTGAAATTTTTTCACTCTCTTAGCCTGGTTTTCACTCTTTATTCTTAGTATACCTACCCCCTCTATCATCTCAAATTCACTTCCTTTTCTTTTGGACATCTCTTAACTTTTCTTTCTTTCATTTTTCCCCCTTATTCCCATCCCACCTATATCAATCACAGCCCAAAGTTTATCCATAGTACTGAGGAAAAGTTCTTTCTTTAATCTGTTTCCTACCTTCTCTTTCTCTTCTTCTTCTTTCTTTGTTTTCTTTTGTTTATGTTCCCTCTCACACTAAATATATATTCTATAATTTCTGTATAAACTTCATACTATATGGTTCCCCTCTCTTACTTCATTCTGCTTTCTTCCCTCCCCTTTTTAACATACAATGTAAATTTTACTTACTTACTTGTCCCTACTCACTACTATTATTACTTTTCTTTCTTCCCTCTCAAAAATCATCTTTATTTCAGTTAGTCAACTCTTATCTGTTTTTCCTTTAGAGTTTTTAGCATAATAGTCTTAATCTCTTCACATCTATATTAACACTGGCTCATTTGCTGCTGATAGTGTAATTGTGGGTGGGCGATATTTTTGAGGGTGTGGGTTTCTTGCCTGGGTTGTGTGTTTTTGTTTTTTTTAATATGCTTTATTGATTATGCTGTCACAGTTGTCCCAATTTCTTTTCCCTTGTTCCCCTCCACCCAGTGACCCCCCTTCCTCCACTTGTCGCCCCCCCCTTTAGTCTATGCCCAATGGTTGTGCATATAGTTCTTCTCAACATCTTCCTGTCTACTCCACTCCCTCCTACTATGCTTCTTAACTATTGTACCATCCCCTTCCCTTCCCTCCTTGCCCCTCCCTGCTCACCTCCCCCCATAATGTTCCCCATACCTATAATTCTTTTCCCACTCTCATTGCCTATTTAGTTTGCCTTTGTTTCAAGTCCCTAGCTTCTGTTGTTGGTAGTTGTGATACAGTTTTCATTTTAATGTTCATAGTTTTGATCCTCTTTCTCCTAAATGTGTCCCTTTAACACTTCACATTACAGTGGTTTGGATCTGATGAACTCCTTCAGTTTTACTTTGTCCTGGAAACACTTTCTCTGCCCTTCTATTCTGAATGACAGCTTCACTAGATAGAGTAATCGTGGTTGTAGGTTTTTACTTTTCATTACTTTGAATATTTCTTGCCAGTCCCTTCTTGCCTGCACAGTTTCTTTTGAGAAATCAGCTGATAGTCTAATTGGGACCTCTTTGTACATAATTCTCTTATTCTCTCTTGCTGCTTTTAAGATTCTCTCTTTATCCTTAATTTTTGACATTTTGATTACAATGTGTCTTGGTGTGTTCTCCCTGGGTTTTTTTTTTTTTTTTTTTTTTTTTTTTTGGAACTCTCTGTGCTTCCTGGATATGTAAGTCTATTTCCTTTCCCAAGTTGGGGAAGTTCTGCTTCATTATTTTTTCACATAATTTTTCAATTTCTCGTTCTTCTTCTTCACCTTCTGGCAATGCAATGATTCAGATGTTGGCCCGCTTATAGCTCTCCCATAGGTTTCTGAGCCTCTCCTCATTTTCCTTACTTTTCATTTCCTCTCTCTGCACTGGTTGACTGTTAGTTCCTTCCCTATGTTCTGATTTGTTGATTTGATCCCTGGTTTTCTTTCCTTCGCCACTAGTTTTGTATGTGTTTTTGTTCATTTCAGCAAGACTAGCCTTCATCCTTCCCTGTCTTAAGATTTACTGTTAGATCTATAAGCATTCATATAAGCAAAGCTCTGAACTGTACCTCAGAAAGATTTCCTATCTGCTGTTGTTAGATTAGATATTTGCTGTCTGGTCAGCTGCATCACCGGGATCTCTATCATGATCGATGACATCCTGACAGTTTTGTGTTTTCCTTTACTTCCTTGACAGGGCTGTCACACCTCCTACGCTATAGGGGGTGGAGCCCCATGCACTCATCACAACCGATGACTCTTTTCATCACCTGTGGTGTTTTCTGTGGGAGTGGGGGTCCAAGATGGAGCATCCTCCTCCATCCCCACCCCCTCCAGGCCTCACAATGTAAGGCAATGGGGGTCTGCCTTCCCCAGTGTTGGAATCACAAGCTGATGGGTCTGGTCTACAGCCAGGGGAGTTTCTCAGGTGCTTCTCACCTCCCCTTAAATATGGGTGTCTGTACTTACCGCCCTCCCACCGCCATTACCACTGCTGCTGCTGCCAGCACAGCTTAACCTCTCCGCCCCAGCTTTGCCCCTCCTACCCATCCAGACGAACGCCACTTCTTTATAACTTCATACGTTGGATTTCCGTTTATTTTCTGGAACTTCTGGTTATTTCTGGTTTTGTGGTAGTTGTTCCTTCTTAGTTGTGGAGGGAGACAGAGCATATCAGTCTAGGCCTCTATCTTGGTTGGAAGTTTCCTGTGTGTGTTATGTTGTAAGGAACAGAGCTTTAGGGATTCGTCCGTACAGAGCGACCTGTTTCACCTCATTGTGGTGCTGTATGTGGGGGAAGAGTCTGAGAAGAAACAATGCCAGTTGCCCAGCACTTGCCCCTTTTCTAGGCACTTCTCCCACTTCAGTACGGGACTGGTGCCTCTCTAGTTGTTGCCTTGGCTGTTGTTCCCAGAGTGGATGGGTCCATGGGCATTCTAGGACTGTGGAGGCCCTTTAAACAAGCGGACTCTGCTGAGAGACTGGCAGTTTCTTCCTCCACCCCAACCCCCACTGATATGCAGTCAAAAGTAATGAGGTTTCATTTTCCCCAGTTCTGGACCGTGAGCTGAGTGGTCTGGTGAGGAGCTGGGAATGCACCCCATGTGTCCATCCCAACTTTTTTAAATGTGTAACTGTGCTTTCTGCTGGCCTGCTGCCACTGCTGCCACCACTGCTGCCACCACCACACCGTGTCCTCTCCACCCTGGCTCCATCCCTCCTACCTGTCTGGATGAGTATTTCTTCTTTATATCTTTGTTTGTTGAACTTCCATGGAGTTTTATTTCCTGGCTTCTGGTTGTTTCTAGTTTTAAGGTAGTTGTATTCCTTCTTAATTGTGAAGGAAGATGCAGCATGTCTGTCTATGCCTCCACCTTGTCCGGAAGTCTCCGTGTGTTTATGTTTTAAGAGCATCTCCACAAGAGAACTCAAGCATGGTGGGAAGAGAGACTCTCAATTAGCTAACCAGAGGGAAGGTCCTACCAAAGAGCAACACAACAACAACCATAACCAAAATACAATCAGATGGCCTAAAAAAATGGCATGAAGGGCATCCCAAGAGCATCAAGCTCAGGAGATCAAAGAGACTACACCACTGAATACCTCAGGTCTCCTATTACAGAAGGTCACACCACAAAGGCAGAAAATTGTAGCAGACAAACTTAAGAAAGAAAAACAAACAAGAAGAGTAACCTAAAATGGAAAGATGAAGAAACAATCCCCCAGCAGAAGGAAAAGAGGAATCCCCAGAAAGAGTGCTAGATGAAACAGAGTCAAGCAACTTATCAGACATGGAATTCAAAAGAATGGTTATAAGGAAACTCAATGAACTGGACAAACTCAGAGAATGCAGCAAACTCCAGGGAAATTACACAGAGTAACTACAAAGAACTCCAGGGAAACTACCATGAATTCTAGGGAAGCTACAAGCAACTTACTGAAAACTACACCAGCATTAAAAAAGACATAGAAATTACCAATAAGAGCCAGAAGGAAATGAAGAATACATTTTCTGAATTGAAGAACACTGTAGAAGGAATAAAAAATAAACAGGCTAGAGGAAGCAGAAAACTGGTTCAGTGAGCTGGAGGATAACGTAGAAAAAAATTCTCAGGCAGGGCAACGAAATAAAAAACGACTGAAAAAGAATGAAGAGGGTTTAAGAGAGCTGCACAGCAACATGAAATGTAACACTATCTATATCATAGGGATACCAGGGGGATAAGAAAGGGATCAAGGGATAGAAAACCTGTTTGAAAAGGCAGTGACAGAAAACATCCCTGAC
Organism: Furipterus horrens; assembly: GCF_987537825.1. Classification (NCBI taxonomy): domain Eukaryota; kingdom Metazoa; phylum Chordata; class Mammalia; order Chiroptera; family Furipteridae; genus Furipterus; species Furipterus horrens. Next base: position 50,269,146 of record NW_028327182.1, read on the forward strand.
TTGAGGAGATAAAAAGTTACACAAGTCCAGGAAGCACAAAGGGTCCCAATGAAGATGAACCCACCCAAAGAGGCACACTCCAAGACACATCATAATTAAAATGGCAACATTCAAAGACAAAGAGGGAATTCTAAAGGCAGCAAGAGAGAAATAGCAAATAACATACAAGGGAGCTTCAATAAGAATATCAGTGGATTTCTCAACAGAAACACTACAAGCCAGAAGGGAATGGCAATAAGTATTTTAAGCAATGAAAAACAAAGGCCTACAACCAGACTACTCTAGCCAGCAAGGCTCTCATTCAAAATGGAAGGGGAAATAAGAAATTTCCCAGATAAAAGAAGGCTAAAAAATACATTTCCACAAAACCAGCATTGCAAGAGATGCTAAAGAGACTGCTTTAAGAAGATGAAGAGAGAGAGAGAGAGAGAGAACACAGGTACAAAGGGGAAAATTCACAATGCCTAAGTATCTATCAATAATAACCTTAGACATAAATGAATTAACTGCTTCAATAAAAAGGCATGGGATAGCTGAATGGATAAGAAATCATGACCCACATACATGCTGCCTACAAGAGATCCACCTCAGAATAAAAGATCTACAGGGATTGCAAGTGAAGGAATGGAAAAAAGTATTTCAACCAAATGGACATGAAAAATAAGCAGAGGTAGCAATACTTATATCAGACAAAATAGATTTCACAACAAAGACCATAGAAAGAGACAAAGAAGGATATTTCATAATACTTAAGGGAAAAATCCATTAATAAGATATAACCCTGGTAAACATAAATGCACCCAAATATATAAGGAAAATCTTGGGAGACTACAAGAAGGATATTGACTACAACACACTCATAATAGGAGACTTTAACACCTCACTGTCAACAATATACAGATCTTCAAAGCAAAGAAACACCAAGGATATTGAGGCATTGAACAACACTCTAGATCAAATAGACTTAATCAATATATATAGAACTTTTCACCCCAAAGAAGCAAAATATACATCCTTTTCAAATCTACATGAATCATTTCCATAGACCACATGGTAGGACACAAAACAAGCCTCAACAAATTCAAGAAAATTGAAATTATATCAGGCATCTTCTCAGATCACAATGGCTTGAAACTAGAAGCCAACCTCAAGGGAAAAATTCAAAAACATTCAAATTCATGAAGAATGAATAATATGCTATTAAATAATTAATGGGTTACAATGACATCAAGGAAAAATTCAAAAAGTTTCTGGAAACAAATGAAAATGAACACGCAACAGCCCAAAACCTATAGGACATGGTGGGATTCTCTTGATGGAGGTGTTGACCCTCTTCATCATTATTATTTATAGCCAACCACCTTTCATCTGCTATTAGCAGGATATAAAGGAGAGCCTGTAAATTTGCCCAGTTTGGATGATGAGTGGTAGAAATGTATGTAATAATGACTCTGAGGATCCTCCCTGTATGGAATTTCTCCAATTCAGTAAGTCTGAAGTGGAAAATAGACAATGGGCCTAACAGTAGCCAGTGGGCTGGCCTTCCTCATTTACTAAGCCTATAGGGTATTGCCTCAAAGGAAACTGCCTTGCTCCAGATGGGTTGGGTGGGGGGTCCCTGGCTAAATTGAGTTCCCAGATGGGACTTTGAAGGAAAAATTTTTCCCTTGTCATACAGGAGTTGGGCCATTGGCTCTTTGGGCCCTATTTCAGGGATAGCTAACAGTGAGGGTAAAGACAGGGTAGGTCTTCCTTCTACTAATACTGCATCCCCTGGGTTCAGGGTATTAATGAGATTTATTTCCTTATTTTCCTTTTTTCCTGTGTTCTGTCAGAGAGGGATTTTGAGGCCACTTCCTTTCTGTGCACCATTAAATAATCCTCTGTCCCCGGTGAAAACCTACTGTGTAATAACATAAATGCCTTAACATAACAGATCACATCCCATTTGCCTAACCATTGGCAATATAGTTCCAATTTCATGATAGTACAGTAATTTAGGGAATGATTTAGGGGTCATTTCCCCCCATAGTCTAAAATATATGTAGGCCACACAGTATTACAATAAAGAAACAATTCCTCTTTAGACAGTGGATAATGGCTGTACATAGCCCAGTCTGCTAAAGTTCTGTCCAGTGGGCTCCCTCCGTTAGCTGACACAGAACAGCCCCTGCTGGCCCAGACACACAGGCCCAAAGCTATGACCAAAAGAATGCAAGGAGACTGGGAACATATAAGCAAATCTTGATCCCACAACTCCATTATTCCAAGCGAGTGCTCACAAGCAAGTCTTCTGTCAACAGATCCTGGAAATAGTGGCCTCTAATCAGTGCCTCCCCAAGCTCAGTCAGTACTCACTCAGACCACATTTCATGACCCCAAACCTCGGGAGATTCTTACCCCCTCTTAGAGTCTGTCCCCTTCTCAAATCCATTACCTTCCACCAGCCAGGCATTTTCAGGTGGCCAATGCCTCCAGCAAACATGTAGAGAAATTTTCAGACTAAGAAACCCCACAGTACCATTCTTGGGGATTGGCCTGCCACAGGCAGCTAGGGCCACACTGGGCACCATTATTGTTACTGAACAAAAATGGTGTTCTGCTACCCACTGCCCATAGGCATATTCCAGAGGCAGAGGTTTGGTTAAAATAATAATAATAATAATAATAATAATAATAATAATAATAATAAAAGAAAGGAGTCTTTTATTCAAAAGCTACACAATTTTGGAAGAATGGCAGGCTTCTGCCTCAGAGCCCATTTCCTCTAGAAACCCAGAGAAAAACCCTGCCACTCTCTGCCAGACCAAGCCAAAGCTGCTCTTGTAGTTCCTTTTCTCATTTAAAAATACTATCCTTTGGGAAACCACAGGTAGTTGCTGCACAATCATTCAGGCAGCTTATCTTGTTTCCAGTTGCAGTCTGGCTTCAGGCTCCTTTTGAATTCTACATGCATGTGCGACATGCTGCTAGCCACCACTGCTGCTTCCTGGGACACCTGATGTAGGGAACAAGGAAGCTGGTGACTCTCAAACCAGTAGGAAATAATTAACAGCTAAGACCAACTGTAATTGACTCATGAATCAGGGGGTTGGTCTCTGAATCAACAGTAAAACAAAAAAAGAGTATATGTATACAAGTAAGGAAATAATATTCTGTGGCTCATCACAAATGTCTCTGAGATCAAAGGGAGGAAGATATGCATCATCAAACACAGGGAAATGGGAAATGTAGCTAGACAACTCAGCAAACAAGTTAGGGAATCTCTAAGGGAGAGCTAGAGACAGACCTATCATCCTATCACCCTTAGATAATCACAGTAGATTGTAAACTCCAGAGTACCCAGTTAAGGTGGAGAAATGGGGGAGGGATGACTCATGTTAGGATAAAACCAGTTTGCTTTTTCCACTTCGGTGTGCTTGCCTCTGGCTGTGCACCCATTTCTGCAGAATCGTGAATAAACACCTTGCTTTGTTGCTGAAGCCCTGTGTCCCCGTGTTTTATGGTGAGCATTTCTCACACTGGCCATGCAGCTTCCAGGTACCACTGGTCCACGAGCACTCCAGCCCCTGAAAAGATGAGTGAGGGGAAGAAGAAAGCATGTGTTTCTTCCTTACCTCTGTTTAAATCTCCTGGCCCAAAATTCCATACACTCTGGAAGGGTTCAGCTTTACACAAGATAGACTGGTAGGTCCCACTCTAGCACAGCACGTCCCTCTCCTGCCACATAGTGAAAAGGAATAGAAGGGCTTTTCTCTCTGTCACTCACCCTCACCAGCCTTGCATAGATTCCTGCTGCATTTCTTCCCAAGGCTAGGGAAATCTGTCATCATGCACTGCGTTAGCAGGACTGCTTTACCCCACTGCTTTAGGCATTTCTTGTGACCCCTCCCTCACTCTGGGACCTGGGCAGGTATTGGTATCAATCTCTCACATTTCATAACCCATGGTACTTTATAGACTGGCTTATAGCTGCTCAATACACAAGTGGAGTTCTGAAGGCAAGCTCCTTTTTAAAAACGTTAACCTTAAAATGATGGAAAGACTTAAGAGGAAACAGTAAAAGACACAATGAAACCCAGAAGACAGATTAGGAAATAAACAGAAAAGAATGAAAGGGTCAGCTTTTCTGGTGACTTAAACAATTAACAGGGCAGCCTTGTTCTTTTTCCCTGCATTCTAGGCTCCTAAGGTAACTCAAGAGAATGTGACAGGACAGGGTAGGAGAGTGTGGGAATACCAGCAACAAAGGTGAAGGAGAGAAAGTAGTTCAGGTATTTAAAGTAACTGGAAAGGAGCATAATGAAAAAACATTTATAAAAAGAGGAGGGAAAGGGAAGGACAAAAGCAACTGCTGACTTGACAGTTTTGCCTTTGTTCTTATTTGCAACAATATCTCACATCTTGACATACCCCTTTGAATATCACACTCCTGATTCATCTGGGCAGCACCATCTGAGCACTTCACTTATACTGGTAAAACTGAAAAAATAGAAAAGAATACAACACTATGTCAGTCCAATCCAATAGAAAACAAATAATTTAAAATAGAGGAAATTTAGTGCATTAAATTAGTTAACAAGTCAAGAAAAAAGCTGGAAATCCAACCAGCAATTAACTACAGGAAGCTGCCACCACCCTTAGGCTGGAAGAACAGAGTGAGAAGATAGTATTTCCAGAGCTTGGGGCCAGTGGCCTCTCCCGTGGTAGGTGGAGAGATACAGCCACTGGGGGAGACACTGTTGAGATGAAAACGGAGAAGGGAGATAAATTCTTGCTTCTCCTTCCTCCTGCTCTTCTATCTCCCACCACTGCCTCTGGGTCAAATGAGCTGGAAACCAGCTGACAGGAAAGCCTGGGAGATCCAGTATTCAGGCATCAGCCCTTGCAATACAGAGCAACACAGAGAAAGGGCAGGGCAAGCAAGTCTAGGACACACTAGAGCCATGTTTCCTGGCCAGCTCCTAAGAGCCATCTAATTTGCTTGTAAGGAAAGAATTGTCCTGTAGACAGACAAAGATGCACAAGTTGGAGGGTTTTTTTCTCATGTGATATAGCTGCATTTTCAATAAACTGGCCTCAGGTGAAATTATGTAGCTGATAATAGGACCTTTATAAACAGTTCACTTCCAAATGAAGACATTGTCTTTACTCTGATTCTTTAAAAGTCAGTTGCTCATGACTTCATGATCATTCTTCCAAAGAAATGATATTATATAATGGTTCATTTGACAAGTAAGCTTTCAGGAACCTTTTAAACTATAATTATAGTAACCATATTTCCCAAAGCATAGGGTCTTTGAAAGGAGTTCTATGCCTTTTCAGGATTTAAAATAATCTGAAATTCTCAAAATATTGAAATTCTCAAGGACAATAAGACAAAATATTTGAAATTATATAATTTTTGAAAATTTGAGATCCTTGCACCAATATTACATTTTCTCTCAACTTCTAAGTAGAGTATATATATCAGTAGGAAAATGCATTGAATTTTCATCTCAAAACACCAAAACGCGTCTCTGTTCTGCATGAAGCTCACATTGGGATTGCTTCATTGAGTGTATGGTTTCCTTTTGGAACTGAGGATCCAGACAGGTAAGGGAATATTTACCTCAAACAAACGTTATTTCATCAATACATGAGAAAATGGGTTAAAGGTAGCAGAGTCACATGAGTAGCCCTGCCTTATGTTGTACAGTAACACACAGTCTTTGGGAGCTACTCAAAACCAGGTCAGAGTTTTACCAGACAAGGGGCCTGGTTCTGAGTGGGTCTGCCTAGGGGCAGCTAGTAGTGTGTGGGTTCTTGACTTTGTGCAGGAAAGATTTCACAAGTCCAGATGACTATGAAGGTATGTTTATTAGAGCTAGGGACAGTAAAACAAGGAGGACTTAGCATAGAAGAAGCAATAGGACAGCTTGCCTTAGCTCACTGGGAAGTCAAGAAAAAGGAGGCCTTGGGAGACAGGTTCAGGGGTTAGCCTGGGATAGGCTGCCACTGTCCATTGTTTCCCTGATTGCAAGTCTCATGGGGTCCCTTAGAGTTTAGGAGCTGCAGGCCTGTGGGGGAAGAAGAGAGGGAAGAAGAAAGGGAAGAAGAGGGGGAAGCAAATGGCACAGGCTGCTTCTCAGAAGGAAAGCACACACTGGGTCCTTTGTCTTGAGGCTTTTCTCTCTCTTGTGGGAGAGAATTTTAGGTAAGATCTCAGGGGAGGGTTTTAACAGAATATTCATCAGTTTTCCAGATATGCTTTTTCAGGGTCGTGGTCTACACTGATTGGTCAGTGCAAAGGCAGGAGTTGTTAGTCATTGCAGCTGGCCTTGATGTCACACAGCCGGTTTTCCTGCTTTTCTCTGCCTGGAGCTGAAATGCAGCTCAGGCCTAGATGTTATCTCTAGGGAGGTGACCTTTTGTATCTGGCTGTAAATTGCTGGGCCTGTTTGTTCAGATGTCTGTCTCCATTTCCCTATTCCACTTGCCAAGGAATTTTCCTAGCTTTTTACTATCCTTCCCCAAGAGGACTAATAATACCTGTCTTCATTCAAGTCAGAGTTTGGAGCATGGTTAGGATGATTCATTTCTGTGTCGACAAATGTGAGTCATCATTCTTGGATTTCTTTACCTGGATTTCATCCTCCTCCTTTTCTTCTGAGCCTGAACTCACCTTTGGACATTCAGGCTCTTGTTGACCATAGAAATTTTTGGCCATGGCTTTTGGTCATGGTTTCATGCTCTTGATTCATAGCACTAACTCTGTCTTCTCCTTGTAATTACAACAGATCTTCTTCCCCTGAGAGAGCTCCTAGCCCCAACTTCTACTGGTTTTTGGCTCATGCTATCCCACTGTCTCCGCAATAGGATATCTTATATTTGCACAGGTACAGATAACTATCCAAGCTAAGGATGACAATGGAAACACTGTCATTTAACAAGACCAACCACTTCATAGTAACTGCTCAAAATGTGCTTTAGAAAAGTATTCTGAGGCTCAGATGCAATGCCTACCACTGATTGATTGTCAAGATTTTCCAGAGACAAGGTATTTTTAGTAATAATGACAATGCCAATGAGAGCTTCTAATGTTTAAATGCCTGCTGTGCACCAGACTTTGGGCATAAGCATTTGTGTACATTCATATTTGATCTTCATGATGAAGAAAGTGAAACTCTATTAGTTAAGTAACTTCCCAATGTCACATAGTTTGTAAGGGGAAAACCTGAGACTTGAACTTGCGTCTGTGTCATCAAGAACCCTGGTTCTTTGGTCAAACACTTCTTAATATTCTGAATAAGATATCCAAAGGAACCTGTTCCTGTGAATTACATTAGGAGAAGCCTTATCACTCATTATATGTGCAATAATCAGTAAACCATGTGTTTGTCAATTAAGATTTATCTGTTCAGACCTATAAAGAAATTAGAAAAAAGTACAAGTTATAAGACTGAACCAATGTGGTAGGGCATCAAATGATGGAATTTCATGGAAAGCTTTAGCAGAAAAAAAGAAAAAAAAAACTGAGAGAAAATAGTAGCTGGCATCCTTATTTAAATGCAGAGTATAAAGTACTCATTTTATTCCTTTAGTTACCACACCACATGTTGGATACACTGAGGCCCTAAAAATCGAAGTGTCCCCACTTCAGTACACTATTCTCTGGTAGAGAAGTACAGCAATGGAGCTTCAACTTCCAGCTATCTGCTCACTATCCAAAGATTTTTCTAGTTCTATTCAAATTATCTAGCATCATGTAATAACATCTAGCCAAGGAAATCTCAGTGAGGGGGCAGAAAAGTAAAAAGAGGCACAAAATCCAAGTCTGGTTTCACTCATCAAGCTATGTGCTCTATCTTTTTTCTACTTGGCTCACCCAGAGGGCACACATTTTTTTAATTCAGGTGGTAGCTGCTTGAAGACAATTTTTTCTTAGCCTCACCAGACCAGATTTTGTCTGTGATTTGTTTACATTGTTCCTTTGATTAGTTATCAATAGCCTCAGTAAAGTACTTGGTAGAATCTCTGGAAATCCTATGAATGTTTCTGAAAAATAACTCAAAGAAGATATGTTGAAGATATCTAAAAGAATTAGAGAAACAAAAGGAAAATTTTAAGTAATGGTTTATCTACTCATGATTACAAAATCCCAGAGAAAGAGCCATTCTCCAGTGCAGAGTTTAAAGCTTCCCTACCGACAGGGAGACTGGAAAACAATGTCACAAATAATTCTACCACATTAGAGGTTCTGTGCACCAAGAACACAAGAAGTCAATAGTCAGCCTTACAGAAATCTTCACAGTGGACACCTAATGACTGTATAAATCAATGCCTCAGGTCTTATAGCAGTCTCCTGTGATATTTACTATACTGCCTTGTTCAAAATAATATTTATTAATTTTTATATATTCAACCCCTACTCCCATGAAATCCAGCTGAAATCTTATTACCCTACTCATAAATATTAATTGCTTTAAACTATAAAGTCACAATATTTCATCATTTTAAAAGGCACCCAGATATGGCACTGAAATGTTTAAAGACAAAGACAGATGGTTCAGCATATTTATCTGACAAGAAGGAACTATCATTTCACTCTCTTCACTGGACCTTTATCACATCACAAAAGGAATAGGGATCAACTCAACTCCATCCCACCATGTTGTTCTCCCAAAAAAGCCACTGGCAACAAAACACCACTAGGTCACAGCAGGCATCACACTGGTTCTGCAGGCAGGAATCTCAGAAGACACACCCAAGACACACAGGACACAGATAGGTAGGCTGGCATGATGTTCATCAGATTTCTACTGGGCTAGTTTAGTTTTAACCTATTTTGCTAGTAGTTGGTCAGCCCACTACTTTTTGGCTCCCTGTTCTTAGTTCTTTTTGTTTGATTTTAACTCCCTGGTCATGGTTGGAAAAGCTTGTAACCTGGATGTTTTCCTGGAGGCTGCATCCAGAAAGACTTCCACAATCTTTGTAATACTGTTTTCCACTCTGAAGGGAATTATTCATTTATTCAACAATACTTTTAAAACATCCAATATGTACCTTGAACCATTCTAGATTTGAAGATAAGCAGTGAAAAAGAAAGACAAAGTCATAGTAGAGGGAGTAGTAAAGAATATATAAATATAATGTACATGAAGCAAAATAAGAGAGAAGGGAAAAGGTGTTATTTTAGAAAGGATTAAGAAAGAAGATTTCTTTGATAACGTGACATTTGAGCAGACAGCTGATGGAGTGGTAGAGTAAATCATAAGGCTATTGGCAAAAGCATTCCAGGCATAGAATAGCAGATGAAAAAACCCTAAGGTCAAGGAAAAACCAAGAGACCAGTAGAACTAGAGGGGAGTAATTTAGTAAAAGAATTGTGGGAGATAAGGTCAAAGAGGTAATAGAGGCCCAGTGGTTTTACTCTGGAGTACATGGGAAGCCAGTAAATAATTTTGAGAAAATATATAACCTGAGTTAGACTTTTAAAGAATCTTTAGGTTTTAAAAGGCTGTCGTGCTGAGAATAGACTTGGATAAGGGACTGGGTGTGCGTGTGGGTATAATAGCAGCAAGACTAGAGAACATTTGCAATAATCCAGGAAAGAGATCATGGTGGTGTGAAACTGGATAACAGAAGACAAAGTGGTCAAATTCTGGATTTGTTTGGAACACATTATCAATTTTATTCACTGACAGATTCGAAGTGAGGTGTAAGATGAAGAAAGACTCCAAGATTACTTCCTGTTTGGGGCCTGAACAGCTGTAAGGAGGGAGAAAGTTCAGGCTTGAAAGTGAAAATCAGAAGTTAAGTTTTTACATGTTAAGTATGAAATGCCCATTAATCATTCCAGAGGAGGTATTAAGTGGAGAAACCAAGAAAGTTGTCTTTTAAAGCCACTGTTTCAAGGAGGAAGACATATTATTTTCACATGTTACTGAACAAGTAAAGTAAGGACTGAGAATTGGCCTTTAGATGTGCCAATTTATGGGTCATTAACAGCCTTTACAAGAACTGTTCCAGTGGAATAATGGAGCAAAATTCTGATTGGGATGTATTCAGAAGAGAATGAGAAGACAAAGAAGTAGAGACAGTGAGTGGAGACAACTCTGACACACAGCTTTGCTGAAAATGGGCACAGAAAAATGCAGTGGTAGTTTGGGGTTGGATGGCAAAATGGAAGTTATGGGAGGATTAAGTTGATGGAAAAAAGTCCAGCTGGGCTTCTATCTTTCTGCTGTAAGAATAGATAGGGATCTCTCACTGAAATTCTTTGATCATTTCTCATGTACCCATGCCCAAGCAGTTTTTTCTTATCTGCCAGAGCAGCTCATACGTGGAACATACTTTCCCTCCATTTTCTAAATACTTACCTTGCTGACTTTCCTAGATTTCAACAAGTTTTTCTCCATTAAAATTCCTTTCCATCAGTAGTTCAATCACTGAACAAACACTTAATATGCCAGGCATTGAGCTCTTTGCTGATGACACAGGGATAAGTAAGACTCAGTTCTCCCCTTTAAAATCCTCACCACCTTATCAGAGAAGAAAGAAACAATATTTATGATAGAGTATGATGTGTATTATAATAGAGTTTGGAGCACAGTATAATGGGAAGATCATGGGCAAACCAGAGGAAGCTGCTATAAATTCCATCTTTACAGAGCAGTCAAACAAGACCTGACAGAAGAGGTGACATTTGATAATTTGGGGAGCATAAAAGTGAGTATTGTACCTCAGAGGCAAAGAGATGAGTTGATTGTTCTCTTCAGTTTATGACTCCTTTCCTATTTTGCTTTTCCCCCTTTATTCCCATTATTTACTCCATAGCCTCTTCTCACACATAAGCATCTTTCAGATGTTCAAAATTTGTCTTTGATATATACATGCATCCTTATAAAATTTGGAGTGATATTTTGTGTGTATATGTTTAAAACTTAAATAGTATGAAGCTATTGACATATTTATGTTTTGTACTTTTTTCACTCAATATGTTTTTAAGACCTGTCAGTAAGTCTGTACAATACAATCTAGTCCATTGCTTCTAATTGTTGCATAGTACTCAACCATTTACTTATCACTTTCCTATAGGACACAGCTTGCTTCTAACTCACTATCTAAACTAACCACAGTGCCATAAATAGCCTCATACATGTCTCTCATAGACTTCTGTACAAATTGCTCTGGATTATACACCAAGAAGGGAACTACAGTGTCACAAGATATATGCACACTTAATTTTATTAAAAACTGTCAAATTTCTCTCCAGAACAACTATAAAAGTTCACCCCACCAATAGTGCTTAGTGGTACTCATTTCTCCATATCTTTGTCAACATTTTCTATTATCCATATTTTTAATTTTTACCAAAACATTAGATGAAAAATGGTATTTCATTATCATTTTAATTTGCATTTTTGTGACTCCCGTTCATATCCTTTGTCCAGTTTTCAATTATCTTAGCAAATAATAATTAATTGATTATTTTTGATGTCACAAGTGCCTTCTCTTGCTTTGGCATCTGTCTGTTAAATCTAAAAATGTTTGTTTTAGGAAGATAGAGACAGACTCATAGGTAGAGAGCAAGAGGGCAGCTAAGTGGGGGAGGTTAGAAGGTAGAAGTTATCAAGCAAAAAAGAAAAAAGATTCATGGACATGAACAACACTGTGGTGATTGCTTGGGGAGGGAATAATAAGGGGACTAAATGGTAATGAAAAAAATACAATAAAGATTAAATTAAAATGTATAAAAAAATTAAAAAGCTGTGTTTTAAATAGAAATCTTTCATTTTACATAGTCATATCTTTCAGACTTTTGGCTCATGGTTTAGGTGTGTTTGAGTTACAAACATATTCTCCTACATGTTATTTCATTAAGTTAATGGATTTCTGTTTTATATATTTAATCCATCTGAATGGCACCTTTGATTATTGAGTAAGCTAGGGATCCAAGAAGGTGACAATTGAGCTTGAAGAATATGTGCTCATTTCTGACTCTCCAGTTCCCACCATCCTTAACATTGAAAATATCTACCATCTTAGAATTCTACACACAGTGAAATCATCTATCAAGAATTAAGTCAAGCCCTGGCTGCTGTGGCTCAGTGGATTGAGCATCAGCCTGTGAACCAAGTGTCACTGGTTCAATTACCAGTCAGGGCACATGCCTAGGTTGCACACCAGGTCCCCAGTTGGGGGCACATGAGGCAACCACACATTGATGTTCCTCTCCCTCTCTTTCTTCTTTACCCTCTCTCTAAAAAACAAATAAATTAAATAAAATATATAAATATTTTTTAAAAAAGAACTCAGTCAAAATGAAGATTTCTTCATACAAATAGGAACAGTTTGCCAACAGCAGACCCTCATGAAAGAAAATTTGAAAGGATGTACTTCAGGCCAAAAGAAAGTGATTGCAAGTGGAAGAAATGAAAAACACTGAAAATGATACATATTATAAAGAAACATCATACAAGACAACAGTAATATTATTGTATAATGTTTAAAACAAAGCAAGAATTAAAAGATCTGACATCTATATATCATACCGGTGAAGACAGTGAAGAAATACAGTTTAGGAATCTAAAGTCTTTGTATTGTTTGGAAAGAAAGTAAAAATGTTATGTTTATATTTAGATAAGTTAGGACTCATGGTATAATTTCTGGTGTAAAAAACACTGAAAGAATGAAAATACTGGTGTGACTGAGGAGCAGAAGCCAAAACAGGATTATAAATGAACATATTCATTGGGGGACATGCCTGTGAAGAATAAATGAGCAGAAGTCAGATACCTTTAGACTATGGTGCTGATCTGACATCTGTGAAAGAGAAGGGGAAGGAAGAATGATTAAGTAGGATCCAAACTATTATTTGGGGAGGAAGTTCCAGGAAGAGAGTGGACAAATACAAAGATAGAGAGGAGAGAGAGCTCATGAAACATTCCATGACCTGCAGAGAGTCCATCCAGTATGATAGGGGTATTATGCAGGGAACTCTGAAGAGCAAGGTAGGAGGAGATTGAACAGGTTGGTAAGAACACAGTCACAAAAGGCCTTAGATGCCAACCCAGGAAGAAGTTTGGGTTTTAACCTGAATGCAGTGGGATTTCGTTGGTGGTATTTTTTAAGGAAATAATATCTATTCAAAAGATATTGGAACACCTACTTCATACCAGGCACTCTGTGGCTGCCTCAGAACAAGACTGACACCTACCCCAAGTTTTTGCTTCAATCAGGATTGGCACGAGAACACAGAGTTGGGGATAGGGCCAATCAGTAGACAGCAATATGGGGAACTGGAGTTCCAGAAGTGAAGCAGTGCAGGTAAATGAAGTATAAGACCCAAATGAAGACCAGTGGTAGAGCTCCACAGTACAATAACAGGGCCAGACTAGGATGAGGTAAACAAGGTACCCATGGGTTAAATTTTAATGAAGCATTTATTCTTAGGCTTCTGCAATGCAGGATTCACACCTGAGAATGAATGCCTTCTTAAAATTTACTTTCAAATAATAGCTTTATTAAGATATAATTTACTGCCATAAATTTCATCCTTTTAAAGTGTGAACCTTAATTTTTAGTATACTCACTGAGTTGTGCTTCTATTACCACTAAATCCAGAACATTTTCATTACCCCAGAAAGAAACCTCATACACATTAGCAGTCATTCCCCTTTCACCCATCCCTCCCCAAATCCCTGGCAATCACTAATCTATTTTCTGTCTCTGTGGATTTGTTTGTATGGACAGTTCGTGTAGATGCAAGCAGGCAATATGTCTGGCTTTTTCCACTTAACATAATGTTTTCAAGATTCATTCATGCTGTGGCATGTTATCAATACTTCATTTCTCTTTATTGCTGAATAGTGTTCCATTGTATGAATCAACTTTTGTTTATCTATTCATCAGTTTATGGATATTATGATTGTGTCTACTTTGGGCTATTATGAATACTGCTGTTATGAACTTCATGTACCAGTTTTTGTGTGAACATTTGTCTTCAGTTCTCTTGGGTATGTATCTAGCATCATGTAGTAACTCTATGTTAACTTTTTGAGGAGCTACTACAGTGTTTTCCAAAGCAGCTATACCACTTTGCATTCTTACCAGCAGTATATGAGTGTTCCAATTTTTCTACATCCTCACCAAAACTTATTTTTTTCTTCCTTTTCATTGCAGTCAACCTAATTTCTGTGAAATATTTCTTGTTATGATTTTGGTTTGCATTTCCCTAATGACTAGTGATGTTGAGCATCTTCTGATGTGCATCTTTTTAACCCACTTATCACCCCAACCATCACCTCAGAATCTAAAGAAGAGACATAAAAGCATCTCTTCTTCAATAATTTAAGAGACTCTGGGTATACCTGCCCATGTCTCTCCTGTACCTGGCAAGTGCTTAACTCCTACCAGGAGAAGTTCAGAATTTATACATTACATCAATATGGAACCAAGCATTCTTAGGCTTTGGTCACAGGTTCTGGTTTACATCAAAAATCACCCTGTAACAATACTTACTGTATCAGGGGAAGGCTTAGGATTTCTCTGAAAACAGCATGCCTTGAAAGGCCCTTAGAAAGGATGCCTTTTAACCTCCTTATTTGGCATAGTTAAACAAACTTTTGCTCAAATAATGGCTCTCTTCAGACACAAGAGAATAAACTTAGGCTTTTGTTTTTGTTTTCCTGGGTTGAACTTAAATGTCAAATATTCTTCATGCAAAAAAAAATACTTGCCAGACTATGAGGCTAGCACAGTTAAACTTTAATATTCATATGGCAGTAGAATAAATTATACAACTTGTTTATATCAGCCTTGTCAACAACAAAATGAAGCCATTTACCAAAAAGCCATATTGATAGAGGACATTTTTGTGACACAGGACTGAAATCTGACTGTATCTAACACCATCTGTGTTGTGATTTATGACAATGCTAAAAAGGCTGTTATACTCCTTTGGAAATACTAAACACATTAAAAACTAAATGCAATATTTGGTGCTGTATTTTATTATTTAAATGCATTTTAAGTATCTGCCTCTGAAATGCATTGCAGTTTCAGGAAAAAAGGGTTTTTTTTGTCTGATTTGTTTTGAATGAGGACTATCATGGGAAAATTAGGCATCAGTTTATTAAAACTTAAGTCAACATTCAAAACAGCTTAATTACCAAGAATCCTTGCAATTAGACTATGTAGGAAATTTATCCTTAACTAAAATATTTCTATATTGTGTTCCTTACTTTTAGGGCCAACTTCATCAGCCATGAATCTATTATGAATCACTGAATTGGAATAAATGTACCTTAAGTTTAAAAAAAAAAAAAAGTGAGTCTCTCTTAACTAGTGAGGTATCAATTAAATTTGCATTTTGCCTTTAAAAGAATTTTGTCATAATAAGGGTCAAGATTTTATAAGGAATGAGTAGAATGTCAAATGCCTGAAAAATATAGAAAAACAGAAATAAATTCTATGTATCAGCTGAATTCCAAGTTGCATTTTTCTTTACTATTTTCCATTCTAATCAAACTCTTCAACCTACCTTTTTCCAGTTTTCAGTATTTCCAACATTAGGATAGGTAGGAATTGCAGTTCTTATAAGCAATAAACACAACTGTTTAAAAGCTTTTTTTTTTTAATATGGAATTCTGAGTAGTTACCCTTACCAAAATAATAATTACTTCTAATGGTTTGTAACTAAATGTTTCTTTAATTTTCTCATTGCCTTGCTTTCTGATAGACTCAGAGTGATAAGAAAAGGGGAGAAAAGAGTCAAACAGAGGTCTGCAGGATTGTCCCATAACTCCAAACCACTCTTCCATTCTCTGCTTTGTGGTGCCCATGCCAGGATGCTGAAAAACATATTTCTGCTTTGTAAGCTGACTCCTTGTCAGACTTTGCTATAAAGCAGTGCTAGAGGAAGTGTGCAAGACTAGAGAATGAGGAAGGGAGTTGAATTTCCTGTTTGCTTCCTCATTGCTTCTTGTCTGCTTGGTTCCTGTGAATATCACCCTACACCTTGGCAAGTATGATCCCTTCTTGTAGTAGCAGTTGTATCCATTTTTCAATTTTTCCAACACTTGCAGGCCAAACCACATTACACCCTCTCTGAGACACCAGTACCAGCTGGCCAGTGTCCCTACCTCAGAGGTCTGGGCCCCAGTCTCACAGGGCTTCTTTACATTCAGAGATGTCAGAGATAGTCAAGCTGTGCCTCCTTCCCAGAGCTTCAAGTTCTAGCTCTAGCTGGCCTCCCCTCCAAACTTTTATGTTTTGATAACTCCAATGTCTTGCCTTTGTCCCCTAGACATAGAGATAGTAGCTATTCCAGTAGTTGCTCTCTTCATGGTTTATTAGCTCTCTTTCTATCTATTCAGTTACCTAATTAGCAATTTAATACATACTTAATAATTTTATATCAAATTATCTCTGTTAAAATAACAGGTATAATTTCTGTTTTCTGCCTGGACACCAACTACATATAAATTCATACCAGGAATTATTGTAGGGAAAAATGTTTATAAATATAATTTGGGGATTTATTAGTGTGTCTTTGGGTTTGAAAGTACTACTGAACTCCTTGACAACAGAATATGGGATAATAGTGATCCATGCATTGGCATTACAATTAATCAATTTATACCTGTGGTTGATTATAATGAAGTTTTTAATGAATTAAGTACCTTGGGGAAACAAGTGATTGCTTTACTTAATTGTTAATAAAATAGTGTTGACTACAAGGATTGTGGCATTGAATGGATTCTTCTGAGGACACTGGATCACTTATGCAAAGACAATTACAAACTCAGTTTAAGTCACAGATTATTATATCCCTACAAATAACCTCCTATTTATTATAGCAATAGGACAAATATTGTTGAAAACTAAACACAAACTAACAAAACTGGTTGCAGAATTATAGTATAAATTGAACTCATAGCTTCCCTAAGTCTCAAATGTAAAAGTTATATCATTGCTTAGGTAAGTGTGAGACTTGAAACCTGAAATGGGGACATCTGCTAGGATTCAGAAAACAATGAGAATCTTAACACCACTACCACTACCATAAAATCATTCTAAGATTCTCTTGCCAAGTATAAGGAGCCTGTCCTGAACATCTAAGGAAATTATACATTCTTTGCTTGGATACCTTATAATAACTTCATCTGAGGCTGTCACCTTGCAAGGTGGTTCTTATTCTCCCAAAGAGCCTGAATACTCTTTGTTGCCACCAAGTTCATAACAATGATCTCATCATGTTCAAAGGGGGAAAGTACATAGACTGATCTGTAAGAAAATAACTTATAAACCAAAATAAGTGTATGAGTTGCTAATTATATTGACATAGACTTGGATAAAATGTGTGGTAGTGAAAAATAGAAGGTGAAAGATGACCCCCATGACAATTCAGGGCTCCATCACCCCAGTAAAGTTTCTGAATTCCAATGATCTAAAAATACTGAGATATTCCTCCCATTTGAGGAGAAAAACAAGTTGCTGCATCTTTCACCACCTACCACTAAAAAATTGGCATGACATTTGGTGGGCCTTTTGTGGGGGGGCAACATATCACTTTTGAATGTGCTGCTTCAATTCATTTACAAAATACCTATAAGACTGTAGAGATGTATATCAAGTCAAGGTGGATGAGCAGCTGCTTTCCCAATGATGCTTTATGACCCAGGCATAAAATGGTTTTCAATAGCACAAACAAAAGAAATACAAGAATGTGCAGTCATAGGCCAATTTTATTCAAGAACATAGATGCAGAAATTTTGAACAGAATAGCAAACTCCATGCAGCTGTATGTAGAATACTAGTATATAAGTTCCATAATGGTATTGATTTGCGCTTGTTTTTCCATTACATATCCTAACACCTTAAACACCACCTAGAATATATATGAGCATCCATTTTTATTATTTAAATGAATGAATGACAAAAATAAATGTATCCCAGGAATCGTGTAATTATGCCACCAATTCAATTATATGAGAAAATAAAACAAGTATCCAGAACAAAAAAAAAAAAAGAATACACATGATCACTTTAATAAGTGCAGTGAAAGCATTGGATAAAATCCATTTGTTAACAACAAAAAAAAACTTTTTAGCAAACATAATTTAAAGATAGATACAACTTATACTAATAAAGAATAAGAGATCCAGTCAAGATGGCAGCACAGGTAGACATGGCTTTCCTCTTTGCACAACCACATCAGAATTACAACTAAAACATAGACCAACCATCACTTAGAACTGTCAGAAATTGAGTTGAATGGAAGTCTGACAATTACAGAATTAAAGAAACCACATCTATCAAGATGGGTAGGAGGTGTGTAGATGTGGAACAGGCTGGTCTCTCACCCAATACGGAGGGTAAAAATTTGGGAGGGATATCTCAGGAGCAAGGAGTTCCAGCCTCACACCAGGCGTCCCAGCCCAGGATTCCAGCGTCAGGATGACAAGTCCCCACAGCTTCTGGCTGCCAAAAAAAGAAAAAAAAAATAAACCAACAGTGAGGACTGAATCAGTGAAAGAAACTGCTGGATCCCCAAGAAGTTCATCTTAAAGAACCCACACATGGTCTCACCTATTCAGACTCACCGCCTCTGAGCTCCAGCACCAGGGTAGCAGCTTGAAAAGCACCAGCAGTGTACAGGGAGAAGCTGAAGTGTCTGGTATCAAGGCAAGCAGAGGCCATTATCCCTTTTCTAAAGAGCCAGCAAGCTGGTGCCATATCTGAGACTCCATCAACCTGGCTAACAGAGTTTGAACTGCCTTGGAGATCCCCAGAGACTCCACCCCACCCAACTTACAGGCCCACCCAAACTGCTTTTCTATATGAATGGCTGGTCTTGGCTTATGTTTCAAAACTTCCTAAATCCTATTAAACAAGCAACAGCTGACCTCAGTGACTTCCAAGCCTGGAACTAGCAGCAGCCAGCTTAGATTCACAGCTTGGCTTCACCTTGGAATCTCCAAGCCCAGGACAAGTAGCAGCCATCTCAGATTGCTTTATAGTTCAGGCAGGGTGGCCCAGGCAAAACACAGGTTGGGATGACCTTGGCCTGTACAACTTGGGAAATCCTATGGTCAGCATACTCAGTGAACAGCTACAGGCCATGTTGGAGCATCACCACACTGCCCCAGCACAGCTGTTCCTCCATGGGGGTTGGAGGTTGGTGGTCAGTGGTCACAGTCATTCCTTGTAGCTGACTGGCCCCAGTAAATCCCTCGCATTTATCTTCCAACAGCAACCAAGGCTCAACTATAAGAGGAGGGTGTACTCAGCCCACATGAAGGACACACCTTAAGTACCCAGCTTGGGTAACAGGGGAGGCTGTGACATTGAATCCTACAGGACACCTACTATATTAGGTCATACTACCAAGACATGGAGTCAAAGCAGCTCTACCCAATACACAGAAACAAACACGGGAAGGTTGCCAAATTGAGGAGGCAAAGAAATATGGCCCAAATGAAAGAAAAGAACAAAACCCCAGAAAAAAGAACTAAAAGAATGGTGATAGCCAGCCTATCAGATGTAGAGTTCAGAACACTGGTGATCAGGATGCTCAGAGAAATGATTGAGTATAGCCACAAAATAAAAGGAGACATGAAGGTTATACAAAGTGGAAGAAAGAAAAGTATACAGAGAACCTGAGCTGTGAGCTACCAGGGCAGAGAGAGAAAACTTGGATGGTGCAGGCCCCAGAAACAGTGCAACAAGAACAGGCCCTCCCAAGACTGAAGATCTCTGGAGGGAGCGAGCTCAGCACTAAGCCACCACCCTGTATTACTGTATGCCTGCAGGGCTCTTCCCAGAGCCATCATGGAAGGATCCGGTGAGAAAGTTTGTATGAAATTGTCAGATGCTTGATCTTATATCTAGATAGTCACTATATTTGCATTTTAAATCTCAGATTTTCCTGTTCCCCTCTCCCACTCCATTTTGCCTTCCCCCTGCCTGTTCTATTTTTCATTTTAAATGTTATGTTTTCCCTGTCTTAGCCTGGCTTTCATTTCTCGTTCTCAGTATTCCTTCTCCCTCATTCCTCTCTTCCCTTTTATTCCCAGCCCACCTATATAAATCTTAGTTCACTTGTTTTTTTATGGTGTAGTGGTGGATATTTTTCTCTAATTGGTCCCTAATATTTGTTTTATATTTATAATTATTTTGTTGTTGTTTATTTCTTTTTCTCTCTCACTAGATCGATAGATAGATAGATCAATAGATAGACAGATATACACACTTTTTAAATTTTTGGTTTAAATCTAATACTACACTTCCCTTCTCTTACTCCGTTCTGCCTTCCTTCCTCCCTTTTTTGATTACAATGTAAGTTTTACTTTCTTTCTCTCTTTGCCATGATTCATTTCCCTACTCTTATTATTCCTCCTCCCACTACCTTCACAAAATCACTTTTCTTTCAGTTAGTCATCTCATATTTATTTTTTCTTTCTTATGATAGTCTTAATCTCTTTATATCTTTATTAATGTTGGCTTATTTGCTGTTTATAGTGTGATTGTAGGTGAGGGCTATTTTTGTAGATGTGGGTTTGTTTCCTGGGCTATTTGGTTTTGTTCTGGCAGCACCTGTACAACAGTATACAAGACGTGCTGGGCAGAGTGACTCTCAGTCAGCCAGCCAGAGAGAAGGACCCAACAAAGAACGACCTAATAACAACCAAAACCCAATTACAACCAGAAAGCCCACATAAACATCATAAAGGGCTGCCCAAGGGCTTCAATCTCAGAAACTCAAAGGGTTTCCCCCACTGAGTCCGACAGACCTCCTAACACAGAAGGTCACACAACGAAGACAAGGAGGGAAAGCAGAATAATCTAACATGCAGAAACAACAAGAAGAGTCAACTAAAGTGGGGAGACAAAGAAACAACCCCTAATCGAAAGGAAAGGAGGAATCCCCAAGAAGACTGCTAAACAAAATTGAGGCAAGCAAATTATCAGAAATTGAGTTCAAAATAATGGTTATAAGAATGCTCAAGAAGCTCAGTGAGAACTATAAGAAACGTCAAGGAAGCTACAGGGAATTTACTTCTACCTATATCAGCACTGAAAAGGACATAGAACATACCAATAAGAGCCAGGAAGAAATTAAAAATACAATATCTAAAATTAAGAATGCAGTAGAAGGAATTAAAAGCAGGCTAGATGAAGCAGAGGATTGAATCAGTGAGCTGGAGGACAAAGTAGAAAAAAATTCGCAGACAGAGCAACAAAATGATAAAAGGCACAAAATGAAAGAAGAGGGATTAATGCAGGACAACATGAAACATAATAATATCTACATAATAGGGATACCAGAAAGAGAAGAAGAGGAGCAAGGAATAGAAAAGCTGTTTGAAAAAGTAATGACAGAAAACTTCCCTAACTTGATGAGAGAAAAAGTCATGCAAATCCAGGAAACACAGGCGGTCCCAATCAGGATAAACCCAAAGAGGCTCACAGCAAGACACATCATAATTAAAATGGCAGAAGTCAAAGACAAAGAGAGACTCTTAAAGACAGCAAAGGAAAACAGCTAATAACATACAAAGGAACTCCAATAAGGTCATCAGCTGATTTCTCCAAGAAACACTATAAGCCAGAAGGGAATGGCAAGAACGTTCCAAGTAATGAAAAGTTGAGGCCTGCAACCAAGACTACACTGCTCAGCAAGGCTCTAATTTGAAATGGACGGCAGAATAAGAAGTTTCCCAGACAAAAGAAGGCTAAAAGAATACATTTCCACCAAACAAGCATTGCAAGAGATGCTAAAGGGAATGCTTTAAAAAAAAGAAGAAAAAAAAAAAGAGAGAGGGAGAGGAACACAGGTACAAAGAGAAATGAATAAATACCTGTCAATAATAACCTTAAATGTAAATGGATTAAATGCTCCAATTAAAAGACATAGGGTAGTGAAATGAATACGAAAACAGGGCCCACATATATGCTCTCTACAAGAGACACACCTCAAAACAAAAGATTTACACAGACTGAATGCTTTAAGAAGATGGAAAAAGAGAGAGAGAGGAAGACAGGTACAAAGAGAAAAAATGGCAATGAATAACTACCTCAATAATAACCTTGAATGTAAATGAAATAAATGCTCCAATAAAAAGGCATAGGGAAGCTGATTGGATGGAAAAAAAAAAAAAACATGACCCACATATATGCTATCTACAAAAGACCCAACTGAGAACAAAAGGTTTGAAAGTGAAGGGATAGAAAAAAATGTTCCAAGCAAACAGACATGAAAAAATGTTGGGGCAGCAATACTTATTTCAGATAAAATAGACTTCAAAACAAAGGCCATGAAAAGAGACAGAGAATTACACTTCGTGTACTTAAGGGAAGAATCAATTAAGAAGATATAACATTGTAAACATATACGCACCCAACATAGGGTTACCTAAACATATAAGGAAAATTTTGGAGGACTTCAAGAAAGATACAGACAGCAACACACTCATAGTAGGGGATTTTAACACCACATTGATTGTGGTGTATGATCCTTTTAATGTGTTGCTGGATGCTGTTTGCCGATATTTTGTTGAGGATTTTAGCATCTATGTTCATCAGCGATATAGGCCTTTAGTTTTCTTTCTTTGTTGTGTATTGATCTGGTTTTGGAATTAGAGTAATACTGGCTTCAAAGAAAGAGTTTGGGAGTTTTTCCTCTTCTTCGATTTTTTGGAATAGTTTGAGAAGGGTAGACATTAGTTCTTTCCTAAAGGTTTTTGTAAAATTCGCCTGTAAAGCCATCTGGTCCAGGGCTTTTGTATCCTGGGAGTTTTTTGATTACTCTTTCAATTTCATGATTTGTTATTGGTCTGTTCAGGCTTTCCACTTCTTTCTGATTCAGTTTTGGAAGTTTATATGTTTCCAGAAATTTTTCCATTTCATCTAGGTTGTCAAGTTTCTTACCATATTGTTTGTTGTAATTTCTTACAATCCTTTGTATTTCTGTGATATTGGTCGTGATTTCTCCTCTTTTATTTCTGATTTTGTTTATTTGGGTCTTCTCTCCTTTTTTGATGAGCCTGGCTAAAGGTTTGTCGATTTTGTTTATCCTTTCAAAGAACCAGCTCCTAGTTTTGTTGATCTTTTGAATTGTTTGTTTGGTCTCTATGTCATTTAATACTGCTCTGATCTTGATGATTTCCTTTCTTCTACTCACCCTGGGCTTTGTTTTTTCTTGTTCTAGTTCTTGTAGCTGTAGGGTTAAATTTTTTATTTGAGTTTCTTCTATCCTTTTCAGGTAGGCCTGTATTGCTATGAACTTCCCTCTCAGGACTGCCTTTACTGTGTCCCATAGGTTTTGGGCCGTTGTGTATTCATGGTCATTAATTTCAAGAAACTTCTTAATTTCTTCCTTGATGTCATTGTTAACCCATTCATTGTTTAATAGCATGTTATTCATTCTCCATGAGTTTGAGTGTCTTTGAGTTTTTTCCTTGAGGCTGATTTCTAGTTTCAAGGCATTGTAGACTGAGAAGATGCTTGAAATAAATTCAATTTGTTTGAATTTGTTGAGGCTTGTTTTGTGTCTTACCATGTGGTCTGTCTTTGAAAATGTCCTATGTGCATTTGAAAAGAATGTATATTTTGCTTGTTCGGGGTGAAAATTTCAATATATATTGGTTAAGTCCATTTGATCTAGTGTGTTGTTCAATGCCTCATTATCCTTGGTGTTTCTTTGCTTTGAAGATCTGTCTATTGTTGATAATGGGGTGTTAAAATCCCCTACTATGAGTGTGTTGCTGTTGATCCTTCTTGTAGTCTTCTAGTATTTTCCTTATATATTTGGGTACTACAATGTTGGGTGCATATATGTTTACAAGGGTTATATCTTCTTGATGGATTGTTCCCTTCAGTATTATGAAATGTCCTTCTTTGTCTCTTTTTATGGCCTTTGCCATGAAATCTGTTTTGTCTCATATAACTATTGTTACCCCAACCTTTTTTTTAATGTCCATTTGCTTGGAATAACTTTTTTCATCCCTTTACTTTCATTCTGTGTCAATCTTTTGTTTTGAGGTGTGTCTCGTGTAGACAGAAAATATGTGGGTGATGTTTCCATATCCATTCTGCTACCCTATGTCTTTTCATTAGATTATTTAATCCATTTACATTTAAGATTATTATTGGCAGGTATTTTTTCATTTCCCTTTGTACCTGTGTTCTTCTCCCTCTCTTTTTTTCTACTTTTCTTAAAGCATTCCCTTTAACATCTCTTGCAATGCTGGTTTAGTGGAGATGTATTCTTTTAGTCTTCCTTTGTCTGAGAAACTCCTTATTTCACCTTCCATTTTGAAAGAGAGCATTTCTGGGTAGAGCATTCCTGGCTGTAGGCCTTTTTTTTTTTCATTACCTGAAATATTTTTGCCAATCCCTCATAGCTTGTAGCGTTTCTGTTGAGGAATCAGTTGATAGCTTTATCTGAGCTCCCCTGTATGTTATATGCTGTTTTTCTCTTGTTGCTTTTAGGATTCTCTCATTGTCTTTGAATGTTGCCATTTTAATTATGATATGCCTTGGAGTGGGCCTTTTTGGGTTTGTCTTCATTGGGACCCTCTGTGCTTCTTAGACTTGCATGACTTTTTCTCTCATCAAGTTAAGAAAATTTTCTGTCATTACTTTACAATCAGGTTTTCTATCCCATGGTCCTCTTCTTCACTTTCTTGTATCACTATGATTCTAATATTTTTGCATATCATGTTGTCCAGCAGTTCTCTTACACCCTCTTCATTCTTTTTTGGTCTTTTTTCATTTTGTTGTATTGACTGGGAATTTTTTTCTACATTGTACTCTAACTCACTGATCTGATCCTCTACTTCATTTAGCCTCCTTTTGATTGATTCTACTGTGTTCCTCAGTTCAGAAATTGTGTTCTTCATTGCCTCCTTGTTTTTATTGACAATTTCTATATCCTTTTTTATGCTGGTGTAGTTCTCCATAAGTTCCTTGTAGCTTCCCTGGAGTTCTTTGTACTTTGTCTGCAGTTATTTGTAATTCCCCTGGAGTTTGTTGTAGTTTTCTTTGAGTTTGTCAAGTTCATTGAGCTTCCTTATAACCATTCTTTTGAATTCCATGTCTGATACTTGGCTTACGTTTGTTCCATCTATCTCGCTTTCTGGGGATTACTCTTCTCCTTTCATTGGGAGGTTGTTTCTGTGCCTCCTCATGTTGGATGCTTCTTGCTTGTTTTTGTTTCTTAGATTTGTCTGCTTGATTTCCCGCCTTCATTGTATGAGATTCTGGATAGGAGACCTGGGGGATTCAGTGGCACAGTCTCTTTGATTTCATGAGCCTGATGCTCTTGGTATGCCCTTTATGCCATTTTTTAATTTGTCTGGTTTTATTTTAGTTACTCTTTGGTGGATCCTTCCTTCTAAGTAGTTAATTGAGAGTCACTCTGTGCATCTTGTCTTGAGTACTTTTGTGGAAATGCTGTTAAATCATAAACACACAACCCAGGCAAGAAACTCACACCCTCAAAAATATCCCCCACCCACAATCACACTATCAGCAGCAAATGAGCCAGTATTAATATAAATGTAAAGAGGTTAAGGCTATTTTACTATAGGAGAAATAGTTTAAAGTTATTTTAACTGAAAGAAAGATGATTTTTGAGAGTGAAGATGATAGAATAATAATAGTCGCAAGTAGGGTCAAGGCTATGAGAGACAGTAATATTTACATTGTATGTTGAAAAAAGGGAGAAAAGAATGCAGAATGAAATTCAAAAGTGGAAGTGTATAGTATTATGTTTATATAGCAGTTATATGCTATATGTTTAGTGTAAGAGGGAGGATAAACAAAACAGACAAACAAACAAATAAAAATTAAAGAAGAAGAATAGGAGGGAGAGAAGGTAGGAAACAAATTAGAGAGTTTTCCCCTAGTACAACCTTTGGGCACTGTCTTCTTTTTCTGGATCTGTCCCTGGTCAAAATTCCATGGGTTTTAAATCTTTTCTGGCTGGCTGGCTGTGAGGAGATCTAGCTTGATTCTGGGGTTGGTATTCTCTCATTCGTGAGCCTGATGCTGCTCTGCTGTGAGCTGCACTTGAGTCCCCTCCCCCCTGGTCTTGCAGCACCCTCAGCCCTTCTCAGGCTTGTCTACCAAAGCTGTTCTCCTGGTGGGCCAGCATGTGCATGCCAATAGTCTCTGCCCAGCCTCAAGTCCTGTCTCCACTCCTCAAAAAAAGTCTCTGTGTTGCCTCCAAGCTGCAGCACTGGCCTGCGTCCCTGCCTGTATGCCTGCATGTGCCACTTGCCTGCCTGGGGTCCCTACCAAGTCTGCAGTTCCACCACAGCTTTCCCATATGAACCCCTCTCCCTGGCTCAGTTCTGGTTTTTTGTTTGGTGGAGCCCTGGTGTGAGCACTTGGAGTGCAGAGTTGTCAGCTTAGGGTTGCCAGCCAAGGGAGTCCCCACCTAGACTCAGTTCATAGTTTCTCACAGTCCTGGCTGTTCACTTTCTTTCCACACCTCCAGCTGTTTCAACCAAACCTTCTCACTGACTCCGTCCAGGACTTTGCTGGTCGGTGCGCCTATGGCAAGGGGTAGCTTCCAAGCAGATCCTGGCTAATGAGCTGGTCAGCAACTGCCCCTTTCGAGTGCTGTGCAGAAGAGGCACTGGGCTGAGAGGCCCAGCGACTCCGCTTGGAGAGCACAGGCCAAGCTTTGTGCCCTCCTTCACGCTGCTCGAACACTCCATTCCCTGTTTGTGCTATCTGAAATCTGCACCCCTCTCAATGTTTGTATGTACTCCAAGTTCTTCCATGGTGGGATCAAGCAGACAACATTGCTACCTACTCCGCCGCCATCTTTTCTCCTCTTTAGAAGGCATTTTTGTACATCAACAATGAAATATCAGAAACAGAAATTAGGAAAAAAATCCTTTTACTATAGCAACAAGAAAAATAAAGTACCTAGGAATATACTTAACCAAGGAGGTAAAAGGCCTGTACTCAGAAAATTACAAAAAAAAAAAAAAAAAAAAAAAAACAACGAAGAAAGAAATTAAGGAAGACACAATAAATAAAAGTATACACCATATTCATGGATGAGAAGAATTAACATCATTAAAATACCCATACTACACAAATCAATCTATACATTCAATGCAATCCTTATAAAATACCAATGACATATTTCACAGATATAGAATAAATATTTTGGAATGTTTATGGGATTACACATGACACTGAATAGCCTCAGTAATTCCTGGAGAGAACAAAGTTGGAGGGATCACAATACCTGATATCAAACTATATTACAGGGCCACTGTAATCAGAACAGTTGGTACTAGCATAAGAACAGACACATAGATCAATGGAACAGAATAGAGAGCCCAGAAATAAACTCCATTCTATATGGTCAACTAATATTTAACAAAGGGGGAAGGAGCATAAAATGGAGTAAAAATACCTCTTCAATAAATGGTGTTGGGAGATATGGACAGGGACATGCAAAGAAATGAAACTAGATAACCAACTTATACTGTACACCAGAATAAACTCAAAATTAATAAAAGATTTAACTGTAATCTGTGACACCATAGAAGTCCTACAGGAAAACATAGGCAGTAAAATTTCATATATCCCATGCAACAATATTTTCACCAATATATCTCCTAGGACAGAGGCTATAAAAAAAAGAATAAATAAGTGGAACTACATCAAATTAAAAAGCTTCTGCATGGCTAAAGAAAGAAGCAGCAAATTGAAAAGGGACTCAACTGTATGTGAAAACATGTTTGCCCATGATACCTCAGTCAAGGGGTAGAACTTGAAAATATATTAAAAACTCATACAACTCAACACCAGGAAGATAAACAATCTGTAAATGACCCATGGACATGGACAACAGAGAGCGGATTGACGGTGGGAGAAGGGGTGGAAAGGGGGGGAGCAAAAAAGGAAAAAGTGAAACAACTGTAATTGAAAAACAATAAATAAATAAAATGAAAGAAAATAAATTGCCATTAAAGTCCCTCTGAAGCCTTCCTCCTTCCATTCCCTGTCAAAAAAAAGGGGGGGCGGGGCAAAGGACCTGAACAGACACTTCTCCAAGGAGGTTATACAGAAGGTCCAGAGAGAAGGGAGGAAGATGGCGGAGGAGTGAGGGCAGGCTGCGCTTTCTGGATCCCGAGACTCATCTGTAGTTTGGACTGATTGCAGACAGAACATCCCAGTGAACAGCTGGACACTGGCAGGAGTTGAGCCTTGGCACTGCTGGATTAGAGAAAACCATCTGGGAATGACCTGTTTGGTGAGGATAGCGGAAGAAAAAGGGACAAAACGAGGTTTCTGACTGGGTTGGCTCCCCGAGCTGTGGCTGGAAGTACACAAAGGCTTATTGGCAACCACAGGCTTCCCCAGAGTGGAATCAGGAGGAGAGTGGATCGCTGCCTGCTGGCAGAGACAGAACTGGGCCAGGTGGCATCTGGTGTTGAAAGACAAGAAACAGCATACTGCTGTGCATGTAAGAACGTGATTTTCCTTTATATTTTTCTCTTGTGAAATGCGGAGAGGGGAGACAAGGTTGGGGGTGATAGGACATTCTTGAGGAGTGCAGACACAGAAGTGCGCTCGCCCACTCCCCTTGGGTCGTGCGGGCGTGCACAAGGAAGTGCCCTCATTCACTGGCCCAGGTGCATGGAGCCACACGTCCATGTGCCCCTCAGACACACCCCAACAGACATAAGATAAGTGCCTAAACGGGAGCAGGGAGGGCCCGCTGGGCACACAGAAGACCATGAGCAGACACCCCTGGACAGCTCCAGTGGGCGCCAGACTGGAATGCAGACCACTTGCACAGGCTCTGCTCCTGCCACCCAGGGGGCTGTGGAAACTGCAGGCATGTGCAGGAACTGCGGGCGGCTGTGGTGCAGGAACAGTGGGCAGCGGCAACTCACAGACGCTCACTTCCACTGTGCAAAAGGGTCCAGGGGTCCCATCCTGGGGCGAGAGACCAACTCCCAGGGTGCAGCTTGACAGGCTTGAGGCTAACGTGAAGGCCACCTTGTGCACGCGCACAAGAACCCCAGCTGGCTCCAACAGGCACCAAACAAATGCTGGCCACCACGGGCACACACTTATGCTGCAAGGAACAGGAAACTTTGGTCTGCCTCATTAGACAAGCTGTGGATTCAGAAAAAGAAGATGACACACAAAGGCTGAACTGAGTAAATACTTTCTTTTTATATATATTTTTAAATTTTTATTTCTATTTTAGCTTTTTTATTTGTATCTAATTTAATTTTAATTTTCTTAATTTCTTATTTTTAATTTTAATTATTATTTTTATTTCTTTATTTAAAATTTTCTTTTCTTAAAAAAGTATCTCTTTAATTTGTTTCATACCATCTCTCCTTCTCATCTTTTCTCTTTAATTTTTGTTTATTTGTTTGTCTGTCTAGTTTACCAACCCTTTCACACTAAATAAATAGAATATAAATACTGTATAAATCTAATACTATATAATTCCACTTTCTTACTATACTCTGCATTTTTTCCTCTTTTTCTTTTATTATTATTAACATACAATGTAAATATTACCTACTGTTTTGCATAGTCTTGACACTATTTGCTACTATTATTAATCTATCATCCTTTCTCGCAAAAACCATATTTTTCCTCTTTAAAAACAACTCTTATCTATTCTTCCTATAGTATAAAAGCCCTAATCTCTCTACATTTATATTAATACTGGCTCATTGGCTGACGATAGCGGGATAGAGGGTGGTGGATATTTTTGAGGGTGTGGGTTTCCTGCTTCGGCTATGTGTTTATGTTTTTAACAGCATCTCCACAAAAGAACTCAAGACAAAGTGCACAGAGTGACTCTCAATCAACTATGCAGAGGGAAGATCCTACCAAAGAGAATCTGAAATATAACCAGACAGCATAAACAAAAGACATAAAAGGTGTCCCAAGAACATGAGGCTCAGGAGATCAAAGAGACTGCACCACAGAAGCCCCCAGATCTCCTATAAAGAATCTCATACCACGAAGGTGGGAAGTCAAAGCAGACAAATCCGAAAAACAAAAACAAAAAGAATCCAACATGGTAAGACACAGAAACAACCTCTCAATGAAAAGAAAAGAGGAATCCCCAGAAAGAGACATAGCCCAAATGTCAGACATAGAATTCAAAACAATGGTGGTGAAGAAACTCAATATACTCAACAACCTCAAAAACAACTACGACAACCTCCAAGGAAGTTACCAACAACTCCAAGAAAATTACAGAGAACTACAACGGCATAAAAAAGGACGCAGAAACTGTTAATAAGAACCAGGAAGAAATGAAGAACACAATCTCTGAACTGAAAAACACAGTAGAATCAATCAAAAGCAGGCTAAACGAAGCAGAGGATACGATCAGTGAGTTAGAGGACAAGGTAGAAAAAAATCACCAGACAATACAACAAAATGAAAAAAGATTGAAAAAATATGAACAAGATGTAAGGGAATTACAGGATAATATGAGAAGAAACAATATCAGGATCATCGAAATGAGAGGGAGAAGAATAGGAGAGTGGAATAGAAAAGCTGATAATAGAAGCATTGACAGAAAATTTTCCCAACCTGATGAGAGAAAAAGTTATGCAAGTTCAAGAAGCACAGAGAGTCCCAATGGAAAAAAAAAAAAAACCATAAAAACTACTCCAAGGCACATCATAATTAAAATGGCAACATTCCGAGACAAGGAGAGAATCCTGAAAGCAGCAAAAGAAAAAGCAAATAATGTACAAGGGAGCTCCGATACGGCTATCGAACGATTTCTCAACAGAGACACTACAAGCCAGAAGGGAATGGTCAAAAATATTTCAAGAAATGAATACAAAGACCTACAACCAAGAAAACCCTACCCGGTAAGACTCTCATTCAAAATGGAAGGTGAAATAAGAAGTTTCCCAGACAAAGGAAGACTAGAAGAACACATTTCCACCAAACCAGCATTGCAAAAGATGCTAAAGGGAATGTTTCAAGAAAAAGAAGGAAAAAAAAAGGAGAGGAACACAGGTTCAAAGGGAAATAAATAAAACACATGTCAATAATAACATTAAATGTAAATGAATTAAATACTCCAATTAAAAGACATAGGATAATGGAATGGATAAGAAAAAAGGACCCATATATTTGCTGTCTACAAATAACACACCTCAAAACAAAAGATTTACACAGACTGAAAGTAAAGGTATATAAGAAATTACTCCAAGCAAATGGACATGAAAAAAAAGCTGGGGTAGCAGTCCTCATATCAGACAAAACGGATTTCAAAGCAAGGGCCATAAAAAGAGACAAAGAAGGACATTTCATAATACTTAAGGGAACAATCCATCAAGAAGATATAACGCTGATAAACATATATGCACCCAACATAGGAGCACCCAAATACATAAAGAAAATACTGGAAGACTCGTCGGCAGCCGTCCGTCTCGAGAGACGATGGTGTAGCTTCTTAAGAGTCTATCTGCACCGCCGAGAATGGCTGTGCAGTCCGACTCGGGAGTGACATGGTATCTGTCTCCTCCCGTGTTGAATCGACATCTTGTGATGACGCTGAAGCTACAGAGCCTGGGCAGGGTAATATGGAGGGTCTGCTGTTGCCCATGCAGCAGACCCCCCCTCTCTTCGCAGCTGAAGGGTCCAAGGGAAAGACGGAGTCAATACAGCTTGGGTTCAGGTGCGCCGCAGGAGTTGCCGGTGTTGACTACAACGTCAAACCGCCTTAGGGACTCCGGCTCCGGATTTTCTGTCGGGGTTTACTCCCTTAGCCTTTCCCCTGAAGAGGTATGCCGCAAGGCAGCGGAGGTTTTCTGGAGTCAGAGTTTTCCTTCTCTGATGTACCCTGACTGGAAGATCGAACCAGCGACACTTAGCTCGCAGGCCGACGCTCAATCCACTGAGCTAAACCAGCCAGGGCGACAAGAAGGATATTAACAGCAACACACTCATAGTAGGGGACTTTAACACTCCATTATCAACAATAGACAGATCTTCGAAGCAAAGAAACAGCAAGGATATACAGGCATTGAACAACACACTAAACCACATGGACTTAACTGATATATATAGAACTTTTCACCCCAAAGAAGCAAAATATACATTCTTTTCAAAGGCACATGGGACATCTTCAAAGATAGACCACGTGATAGGACAAAAAACAAGCCTCAACAAATTCAAGAAAATTGAAATCATATCAAGCATCTTTTCAGACCACAATGCCTTGAAACTAAAAATCAACCTCAGAGAAAACAATCAAAGACACCCAAACTCATGGAGAATGAATAACATGCTATTTAATAATGAATGGGTTAACAATGCCATCAAAGAAGAAATCAAGAAATTTTTGGAAACTAATGATAATGAACACACAACAGCCCAAAAGCTATGGGACACATCAAGAAAAGTCCTAAGAGGGAAGTTCATAGCAATACAGGCATATGTGAAAAGGATAGAAGAATCTCAAATAAAAAATCTAACCCTAAACCTACAAGAACTAGAACAACAACAACAAAGAAAGCCTAGGGCAAGAAGAAGGAATGAAATCATCAAAATCAGAGCAGAATTAAATGACATAGAGACCAAAAAAACAATTCAAAACATCAACAAAACTAGGAGTTGGTACTTTGAAAAAATAAACAAAATCGACAAGTGTTCAGGCAGGCTCATCAAGAAAAAAAGACAGAAGACCCAAATAAACAAAATCAGAAATGAAAGAGGAGAAATCACGATTGATACCACAGAAATACAAACGATTGTAAGAAATTACTACAAACAACTGTATGGCAAGAAATTTGACAACCTAGAATAAATGGACAAATTTCTAGAAATATATAACCTTACAAAACTGAATCAAAAAGAAGTAGAAAGTCTCAACAGACC
Organism: Furipterus horrens; assembly: GCF_987537825.1. Classification (NCBI taxonomy): domain Eukaryota; kingdom Metazoa; phylum Chordata; class Mammalia; order Chiroptera; family Furipteridae; genus Furipterus; species Furipterus horrens. The sequence continues at coordinate 50,302,041 of NW_028327182.1, forward strand.
AATAACAAAGAAGGAAATTGAAAAACTAATCAAAAATCTCCCTGCAAACAAAAGCCCTGGACCGGATGACTTCACAGGCAAATTTTACAAAACATTTAGGGAAGAACTAACTCCTACCCTCCTCAAACTATTCCAAAAAATACAAGAAGAGGAAAAAATCCCAAGCTCTTTCTTTGAAGCCAGTATTACCCTAATTCCAAAACACAAGAAAGAAAACTACAGGCCAATATCACTGATGAACATAGATGCTAAAGTCCTCAACAAAATATTGGCAAACAGGATCCAGCAATACATTAAAAAGGTCATACACCACGATCAAGTGGGATTCATCCCAGGGACGCAAGAATAGTTTAATATTCGCGAATCAATAAATATAATACATCACCTAAACAAAATGAAAGACAAAAATCACATGATCATATCTATAGATACAGAAAAAGCATTCGATAAAGTACAACGCCCATTTATGATGAAAACACTCAGCAAAATGGAAATAGAGGGAGCATACCTTAACATAATTAAGGCTATCTATGTGAAGCCTGAACCCAACATCATACTTAATGGACAAAAACTGAAAGCATTCCCCCTGAAATCAGGAACTAGATAAGGCTGCCCACTCTCTCCACTTCTATTCAACATAGTGTTGGAAGTCCTAGCCACAGCAATCAGACAAAAAAAAGAAATAAAAGGCATCCAAATTGGAAAAGAAGAAGTAAAACTATCATTATATGCAGGTGACATGATAGGATGCATAGAAAACCTATAAATTCCACTAAAAGACTACTCGATATAATAAATGAATTTGGCAAAAGCAGGCTACAAAATAAATATACAGAAACCTAAGGCATTTCTGTACACCAACAATAAAATAGCAGAGACAGAGACAAAAAATATATACCATTTATTATAGCAACAACAAAAAAAAGTACCTAGGAATGAATTTAACCAAAGAGATAAAAGACCTATACTCTGAAAATTACATAACATTGAAGAAAGAAATTAAGGAAGATACAAATGTATGGAAGAAAATACCATGTTCTTGGATGGGAAGAATCAACATCATCAAAATGACCATACTACCCAAAGCAATTTACAGATTCAATGCAATCCCTCTTAAAATACCAACAACATATTTCACAGACCTAGAACAAATACTCCAAAAATTCATATGGAACCAAAAAAGAACCCGAATAGCAAAAGCAATCTTGAAACAGAAGAACATCAAACAATACTACAAAGCCACTGTTATCAAAACAGTCTGGAACTGGCATAAGAACAGACATATAGATCACTGGAACAGAATAGAGAGCACAGAAATAAATCCAGGGATATATGATCAGCTAATATTTGATAAAGGAGGAAGGAACATAAAATGGAGTGAGAAGACCCTCTTTAACAAATGGTGCCGGGAGAACTGGACAGGGACATGCAAAAAAATGAAACTAGACCACCAACTTACACCACACACGAGAATTAACTCAAGATTGATCAAAGACTTAAATGTAAGCCGTGACACCATAAAAGTCCTAGAGGAAAACATAGGCAGGAAAATTTCAGATATCCCACGTAACAATATCTTCACGGATACATCTCCTAAGGCAAGAGAAATAAAGAAAAAAAATAAACAAATGGGACTACATCAAACTAAAGAGTTTCTGTTCAGCAAGAGAAAACATCAAGAAGATGAAAAGGAAACCAACCATATGGGAAAACATATTTACCAATGATATCTCAGACAGGGGACTGATCTCCAAAATCTATAAAGAGCTTATATGTCTCAACACCAATAAGACAGACAACCCGATTTAAAAATGGGCAAAATACATGAACAAACACTTCTCCAAAGAGGATATACAGAGGGGCAATAGGCATATGAAAGAATGCTCAACATCACTAGTCATCAGGGAGATGCAAATAAAAACCACAAAGAGATACCACTTTAAACCTGTCAGAATGGCCATCATCAACAAATCAACAAACAACAAATGCTGGCGAGGATGTGGAGAAACAGGAACCCTACTGCACTGTTGGTGGGAATGCAGACTAGTGCAGCCACTATGGAAAACAGTATGGAATTACCTAAAAGAACTAAGAATAAAACTTCCTTTTGAACCAGCAATTCCACTGCTAGGATTATACCCGAAAAATGCTAAAACCCTAATTCAAAAGAACTTATGCACCCCTATGTTCATAGCAGCCCTGTTTACAATAGCTAAGTGCTGGAAACAGCCTAAGTGCCCATCTGTAGATGAGTGGATCAAAAAACTGTGGTACATTTACACAATGGAATACTATGCAGCAGAAAGAAAGAAGGAACTCCTGCCATTTGCGACAACATGGATGGAACTAGAGAGAATTATGCTTAGTGAAATAAGCCAGGCAAAGAAAGAAAAATACTATATGATATCACCTAATACAGGAAACTAAAGAACAGCATAAGCAAACAAACTAAATAGGAGAAAGATCAGAATAGGAGAAGGAGCAGAATAGAAGAAGGAGCAGAATAGAGGGGAGGGGGGAGGGAGAGAAGGAGATAAGTAAGGGAAGGGTTTAGTCAAGGAACGTGTAAAAATGACTCATGGACATAGACAACATGGAGGGATATGATTGCCAGAGAAGGGGTGGGGTGGGTGTGGGGAACAATGGAAGAAAAATGGGACAACAGTAATTGAAAAACCAAAAAATAGGAGAAACAAGATGGCAGAGAGTAAGTGGAAGCTACACTAACCTCCTCCCAGAACTAGTCTGGATTTACAACTTACTTTTGGAGAAATCATGTGGAATAACCAACCGAACACTAGCTGGAGAGAAGTCTTATAACCACAGAGAAATAGAAAAGGCAGCTACATCACAACGTGACTGGTACGGAGTGCAGAGACGCGGAAGGGCTGGCTGGGCTCACACGGGTGGCAGCTTAAGGAACTGAGAAACAGCTCAGCAGCTGGGGGTTTCCCCTGAGAAGGGCAGGGTCTAAACCCCCAACTGAGCTTCCCAGCCTACAACAACAGAGTGGAAAGTAAAATACTATCCAGCTGAGAAAAGCGAAAAGCCACAGGGTTTCTCGCTAGCCGGAGAGAAACAGCTGGAGAAAAACAGCTCTTAAGTGAATCACATACAAAAATATTTTGCCCCCACTTACCCTGGGCTCAAGCAGAGGGAAGGCAGAGAGGACTGGGGACGCTTGGGGAGAGTTTGGAGTGGTGGCTTTGAGGGGAGAGCTGGGGAAGCGGCTGGCCGGGTCCCACTGCTGACTCATCCCTACACTGCAGGCAGACCATTCCCCACCAAGTGGCATCAGCCTGAGGGGAAGCAAAAGCCCAGCCTACAGGAATTAAGCTACCACACCCACAGTCCTTAAGCCTGATGGCTAATCACAGATTGAATAGATTAACAACTAAAGAGGACAGACAAAGGCAGTAGATCCCTGGAATTCTCCAACAGGCTCCATAGGCCCAGACTGGTACAGAATCTGATGCCACCAGGGGCAGATCCAGGAAGTGCAGATCATTCTAAGAAGCACCAACAAACAATAGGAGTCACAAAAATGGGGAGACAGAGAAACAACCCCCCATTGAAAGGAAAGGTAGGATCCCCAGGAAGAGTGCTAAATGAAATAGAGAGGAGCAAACTATCAGATATGTAATTCAAAACATGGACTATGGAGAAGCTCAATGAGCTCAGCGGAAACTACAAAGAACTCCAGAAAAACTACAGGGAACTTACTGAGAATTACACCAGCATTAAAAAGGACATAAAAGCTATCAATAAGAGCCAGGAGGAAATGAAGAATATGATCTCTGAATTGAAGAACACAGTAGAAGGAATTAAAAGCAGGCTAGAGGAAGCAGAAGATCGGATCAGTAAGATGGAGGACAACTTAGACTAAAACGCCCAGACAGTGCAACAAAATGAAAAAAGACTGAACAAAACTGAAGAGGCTCTAAGACAGCTGCAGGATAAAATGAAACATACTAATATCCATATCATAGGAATTCCAGAAGGAGAAGAAGAAGAGCAAGGGATAGAAAACCTCTTTGAAAAACTAATGACAGAAAACTTCCCTAACATGAGGAGAGAGTCATGCAAGTCCATGAAGCACAAAGAGTCCCAATGAAGATGAACCCCAACAGGCCCACTTCAAGACACATCATAATTAAAATGCCAACATTCAAAGACAAAGAGAGAATCCTAAAAGCAGCAAGAGAGAAACAACTAATAACGTACAATGGAGCTCCAATAAGGCTATCATCAGATTTCTCAGCAGAAACACTACAAGACAGAAGGGAATGGCAAAAAAATATTCCAAGCAATGAAAAACAAAGGCCTACAACCAAGAATACTCTACCCAGCAAGACTCTCACTCAAAATGGAAGGTGAAATAAGGAGTTTCCAAGACAAAAGAAGGCTAAAAGAATACATCTCCACCAAACCGGCATTGCGAGAGATGCTAAAGGGTCTGCTTTAAGAAGATGAAGAAACAGAGAGAGACAGAGAGGAACACAAGTACAAAGGGGGAAAATGACAATGAATAAGTACTGAAAGAAAGAAGGAACTTCTACCATTTGCAATAACATGGTTGGAACTAGAGAGAATTATGCTTAGTAAAATAAGCCAGGCAACGAAATAAATATACCTTATGCTATCACCTGTTACAGGAAACTAATGAACAACACAAACAAATGAGCAAAACTGAACCAGAGGTATGTAAACAAGGAATAAACTAACAGTAACAAAGGGGGAGATGGGAGGGAGAGAAGGGGGTAAGAAGGGGAAGGGTCTAGTCAAAAAACATGTATAAATGACCCATGGACATGGATGACTGGGTGGGGACTGACTGTGGGGGAAGGGGGGGCAGGGTGCAGGGAAGCAAGAGGGGGAAAAAAGTGGGACAACTTTAATGGAAAAACAAACAAAAAAATTTTTACTGGGGGAAAAAATGAAAATATGAAGAATGGAAATGCAAGTTCAGTCAATCTTAGAAGGACAAGGATTTTTCCATCACACTGTATATTTTTCTCCCTATCTGATCCCTTCAGAGTTTGGCATTCTAAACAAGTAAGTAGTGACATAAGTTTCTTTGCATAAAACTTAATAAGACCAGTTGTTAATAGAGGTTTTCTTGACTAAGACTTTGACTGGAATGTCATGGCTGAAGGAGACATCCTTGGAATCTGGTTGTTGCCAAAAAGCCCTGAGGAACTGGGATTGACTTTCAAAGGTAATAAAAGTCCATGAGATAAAAGGCCTGGTACCTTGGATGGATGCGTGGTCCATGGCAATCTTTCCAGGGAAGGAATGAAGGTTGTTTTCCTGAAAGATGGCTAGATGGGACCTTAAGGCACAATGGAAATCCAGAAGTACTTGGAAAAGACAGGTGTTTACAGGCAAGGCTGAATGCCAGGCATGTGGTTCTGCTTCTGTGCCTTGAAGGGCAGACTGAAGGTCACCATAAATATTCCTTGCGTAAGTTCCAGCAAAGCAGAACTAAAGATCATAAGTGATCATTTGTTGCTCCTGTTGACTTTATGCAAATGAACAGGATAAATTAAAAATGGACTTAATGTAGTCCCTTTAATGACAAAGAGGGTAATCTTAGGGAGAAAAATCGTGATTCAAGGAAAATTACAATGCTCAGTGGTAGACTATAACGTAGTGCAGCTAACCGCCTTTAAAGTGTATCTTCATTTAAAGTTTGTTTTGATTTGAAAATTAAACTATGTCTGAGGTATTATCAAAGATTTTTAATTTACAGAATACAACAAGGATGCCAGCCTGTTAAATCAAGCATGTCGTTGTCTGGGGACAGCCAACCCACCTGGAGTCTGCACGATCCTTCCCCATGTGGGAAGGCCACCCTGCCCTCCACACCCCCACTCTTATTAGGGATTTCTGGACCCAAGGATAAGTAGGACAACAACCATGTCTAGCTTGAAGCAGCTAGAGGAGGTCGAGACCTTCGCCCATTGTCCTTTTATAAGATTATAAAGGGTCTTAAGTCTGAGAGGGAGGGATTGTTATTTTTATTGTTAAAATAGTTAATTAATTAATTATTTTAAAAAAGAGGAATAAGAAGAATACATGAAGGGGCGAGGCGGAAAGCTTGTATGTACGACCTATGGGCATGGACTTGGGGGGGGATTGTTGGGGGAGGAGTGGTGCTGGGCAGAGGGGAGCAAAGGGTAAAAAATTGGAAATATTGTTACAATATAAACAATAAAATATACTTTAAAAAAAGTAAATAAACTTGAAAGACAGTTAACTGCACTAGTTTATAGTCTACCGCTGAGCATTGTGGTTTTCCTTGAATCACAATTTTTCTCCTTAAGATTACCCTCCTTGTCATTAAAGGGACAGCATTAAATGCAGTTTTAATTTATCATGTTCATTTGCATAACCACAACAAGAGCAGAAAATTATCACATATGATCAGAAATTTATTCTTTTATAGTTCTGGAGGTTAGAAGTCCAAAAATCAAGATGGTAGCAGAGTTGTTTCCCTCTGAAGACTGAGAAATAATCTGTTCCATGCCTTTCTTCTTGCTTCTTGTGGCTTCTCATGACCCTTGATATTCTTTGTTTTGGAGCTGCATAACTCCCATTTTTACCTCCATTTTCACATGACCTTCTTGTATACCTCTGTGTCTTTGCCTTTTCTGTCTCTTATAAGAACACTCATAGTAAGATTTATGGCCCACCCTAATTCAGGATGATATCATCTCAAGAACCTTACCTTAATTACATCTGCAAAGATTTATTCCACATAAGGTCACATTCTGAAGTTTCCAGTGGACATATCTGTTGGGGCCACCGTTCAAGTCACTACAGTTACCAAATGGTAGATCCAGGAATTCAAACACAGTTTTATTTAACTTTAAATCTCAATCTCTCATCCACTATTCCATGCTGTTCTTTTTACCAAGTGTTACATATAGTAGATGCTCAGTGAAAGGTAAATGAGTGAATGAGAATTAAAGAATAAATGAGATATTTCGATGGTCGCTTGTAGTTTGTTGTATTGGAATTTATTCCATAGTTACGTCTCAAAAGACTACTTTTGAGTAGTCACATTGTGTAGAGTTACTACTCTTTTTACAAAGATGTCACTAACTTGTCATTTCCTCCTTGTCATTATCCAGTTCTTTTTTGATCCTTTATAGTCTGTTGTTTTAAAAGCAGAAACCAAAGGTAAATTACAGATTCACTCAGGAAAGAATTAAAGAGTGAGATATAGTCTGAGAGCCCCACTAATAAGATGAAATCTTTAGTACCAGGCTTTACTCCCACTGATCAAAAAGCAAAATGAGCAGTCACAGGCCTTTCTCAGTGATTCTGTTTTAACTCAAGTAAACCTTGGACTGTAACACTAATCCACTTCCCATGTTTCCCAAGAACTCTCTAGCATAATTCATAGAACAAAAAGGTAGTAGGGTCATAGGGTTTTCTTTCTTTCTTTTTTCCTTTTTTTTTTTTTCAGTCATTTCCTATGATTTGAGTTCCAAGATATTTCTGAGATGGTTAATCTTTCAAATCTATGTCCCAGAACTATAAGATCATGAAAAAATCAGGAAGAAAAACTGAGACTCTCATCCTAAGTATTTACTTAATTGAAAAATACGGTCATATAAAAGATGTATAAAATGTAGATATAAAATTTCCAATGAAAGCTATAGCTCTTCCTTTTAAATTTTATTTCTAAAATCTATGTACAGAAAGGTTTATTTTCAAAACCATTAATCATGTGAGATTACATTGAGGACGAATGGTATATTTTCATAGTCAAAAGTAAGAACATTTAAAAGTAAATTCAGTGAATATATGTTATTGTAATCTATTTCTAGTTAGAATATGCCAAGTATATTCATGCCCTTTGATGCTGACAACAGAAAGGTTTTATAGACATATGTATGAATTAAATTATTCTCAAATTGTCTTATGGCCTTCCTCACCCCCACATAAGCAGGGCTGAGAAAGCTTGATTTAAGAGGCATAGTTAGGGGCTGGCTAATCAATTGGTTTTATCCGTAATGTCAAGTTTTCTAGAAGCTATTTCCAGTTTCTCCACCAGAAAGTAGACAGTAATACCTTCCAGTGATAACTTACTAAGAATTTAATGTTTATATGTTTTTCAAAACATATAGCCACATTTCTGGATTAGAAATATGGTCATATATTTCACAATTCTACCACTCTAGAACACAGAAAATTTGCTATCCAGAGTTGATATTTCATGCATCTTGAGCAAGACCTGGGTCTTAGATACCCTGAAATGTTTACTTCCTCCTTGTACACTTAATCTTCCTTGAATGGCCTGGACCCCAGAAATGAACTTCAGCCTACATTACTTTAGTTCTAGCTTTCTGTCCCCCTTTGTCACATAGCGTAGTGGTCTCAGGATGGCTCATGCCCAAACTCATACAGATTTCAGAATACCCTCAGAGACGGAGTAAGGTCAACTGAAGCCCCGGGCACAGAAGAAAATATTGCACCCCTTTAAAAAGAAGAGAGAGACAGGGAAAATAAAAATATTTATTTATACACACAGAAAACTATTTTTAAAACTGTAAATGAAACAAGTACATATCCACAAACTAATTTGTGGGGCCCTTCAGAAGTCAGGGCCCAGGACACACACCTGGCGCACCTGCCATTATATCCACCTCTGTACATCCTACTCCATCTCTCTTCAGCCTTTGATAGTAATGAAGATATACTGTTGCTTTGACTTGTAGGACGCATCTATATCCTAATTTTCTCTCTGCTTCTCTGGCTATTCTTCCTCATTCTCCTTCACTGAATTATTTTTCTCAAGCCAACTACTTCAACAATGATGCTTTTCTGGATTCCGTCCAGAGCCCTGGCCTCTCAGTCTATCAGCATAGGGAATCTCAGTCAATGCTATGATCTAAATAAAGCATCAGCAAACTGTAACTCACAGACCAAGTGTAACACACGGTCTGTTTTTAAATTTTCTATTGAAGCACACCCATTTACTTATATATTTTCTATGGCTATTTTGTGCTACAACAGCAGAGTTTAGTAGTTAGGCCACATGGTCTATAAAGCCTAAACTATTTATTAGTTGACCCCTTACAGAAAAAAACTGTTCATCTCTGGTTTAAACAATCACTTCTAAATTGATTATTCCAATTCTAGTTATTGCACCTATCCCAGTGAGAGACCGGGAAGATGCAAAAAGCAAAGCCTCTAGATAGATGTGCAGTACGAAGGTCAAAAACCAGTGAACAGGCACTGGGTTAAATCCATGACCTAGAAGGCAAGAATGAAGTTAAGCAACCAATGTCTATCTCAGAATGCCACTTGGAGTCACTCAAAAGACTCCCAGTTTTCTTGTTGGTCACAAGTGATTGATAATCATTACTTGAGGAAGGGGATATTTGTGGAAAAACAATTTTAACAGGAATGAAAGGTGGTAAGGGATTATGTTTGACTTTGAGATCTTTTCAGTTGTGTCTCATTGAGACAGTTTATGTCCAGAATAGTTAAATATGCAAGACGGAAACTCAAGAGAGCGGTGTGAGGATGTAGACTTGATAGTCATCACCATTTACATGAAAGCCAAGTCCTGAACTGGGAATGAGGTCAACCAGCAAACATGTGTAAAGTCTGTTTTAGCAACCCCAGGAAAAGGAAGCCAAGGTAAATAAACATTTTCTTGAGTGTAACACTAACTCACTAATTTGGTAAATGCTGATACTGCTTAAGACAAGAGATAAATTAATCCACAGAAGACAACAGAACTGTGCCCTAAATGCTCAGTGCTGGGTATCAAAGGCTAAAAACTCTTTATTCCTGTAGTAGCTGATGTTGCTTAAGCCAACCAACCTTGTAACTTTAGATAGTTTGATAGAAAGATAAGCAAGTCTTTGGTAAATTTAATTCATTTAAACCACTAATTTAGATAAATCTCAACATTCGTTCTCAATAACAAATTCTTTTATCTGAATTTACTGGATAACTATGCCTATACCCACAAAATTTTTTAAATTAAATATTTTTTGTTTTGGAAAATATAGTTATACTTTAATTAAAACCTATTATTTGAGGCTTTCTAATCTTTCTATGTCTATTTCCTCCAATATTTTTTCAATTTAAAAGTTAGCATCAAAACCTCTTGTTAGTGTTTATTACATTAAATGCCATATGAATGCTATGAAAAAATAAAGTTCAAACTATGTCATTAAGTGTATATTTATGAGGTTTTTTGTTTGAGGGGGTGAAGAGTTGAGATTTCTCAAGAAGAATGATACATGGTCTTACAGAGTACAGTGTAAGGCTATGTTTGTGGTTGAAGGAGATAGAAAAGCTAATAGTAGCTCCCCCACCCAACGTGACATTTCCAACCCTTACCCTGTTTTATTTGTCTCCTTAGAACTTAACACCATCTGGCTTAATGTTAATTTGTTTTTCTCTCTCTCCACATTTAGGTGAAAATCTTGTGAAGGCAGGGTTGTTTATTTCCTGCTATATCCCCCAGTGACTAGAATAGAGCTTGGGCAATTGGAGCCTCTTAATAAATATTTGTCAGATAGATTAATTAACAATATAATGAAAGTAAACACAAAAGAAACAATTGAGGAGAATTTTAGAACTTTTTCTCTAAATTTTTCTTTAAAGTTATAATATTGTATTTAACAGCAAATAGAAATTTTAAAAATGCTTCTTATTCAAACTGCAAATGCAAAGTTCCAATGTTGGCAGCCTTTGTGAAACTAGCTGACTGGTCTGAAATGTGAGAGGAAGATAAAAATTAAATTATTTGTCTCAGGAGAGGAGCAAGCATGGGGGTACCTGGACAGGATGACTGGTAAAGGAACTTGAAGAGCTCCACTGGGAAAAAAAAAAATGGAATAAATGTTTCCTTCTTTCTTTTCCCTCCTGTCTCTCCTTCTTTGAAGCATAACTGATTTCTTTGTCTCAAAATTAATTTCAATCATTATAAAAGACACTAATTAAGAACAAATTCTGTTTTAAGCAGTGTAAGTAGATTACAGCCCTGTTTGAAGGAATCTATGGTCTTTGTAAAAGTGATTCTGAATGGCTGGGGAAGTCAGGCCACATGCTCAGAGTCAATTAAATACATGGAATGTCCAAAACACAGCTATCTCTTGTTAATTTTTTTTTTTTCACTGAACAGCCTTACTGCCATTTAAAGACAAACTCCTTATTTTGAGTATTTTTTAGTAGCTACAACCTGTCATTCACCAAAATGACACTTTATGGAGTCAATTTTAAGAATCACCCTAGCTGTCACAATCTCATAAATCTTTCTAAATCCACTTAGAACCAGCCTGACAGCACAACCTCACACAATTTAGGATATGTCAGCTTTACCTGCTGCCTGTAAAATGTGGTTTATTACAACAAATAAAATTGCAAAGCTAATGCTCCAATGCTGCTTTTAAGACAAAAAGCAAGCACTCTTAACTCTTGTATTTGATCCTTAGTTGTTGCCTTGAACAACACACAATGTTCAATAACCCTCAATGTAGCAATTCTTAATTCTGGTGAGTCATAAACTGTACACTTATGAATCATAGTTTCCCTGTGATAAAACATATTGCTCATGGAATGATTAAAAAGTAAACAAAGCTTTCACATGATCTCTCTTAAAACCTTGCATTTTCACAAATAAAAATAGGGTATCTTGCCCTGGCTGGTATGGCCCAGTTAGTTGGAGGATTATCACATCACCTGAAAGGTCATGGGTTCTATTTCAGGTCAGAACACATTCTTAGGTTGCAGGTTCAATCCTCAGTCAGAGTGCATACAAGGGGCAACCAAGCAGTGTTTCTCTCATATTAGTGTTTCTCTTCCTCTCTCTCTCTCTCTCTCTCTCTCTCTCTCTCCTTTCCCCTCTCTCTTAAGATCAACAAGCATATCCTCTGGTGAGGATTTTTTTAAAAGAATGCAATATCTCTATGGCAGAAGCTTCCTGACCAGATTTCAAATCTTGTAATTATATCCTGACTCTATAGATCTATCCCCCTTTCTTTTCAAATAAATGAATTATATGCATCTTAAATGCTGAGGAAATTTGTAAGCACAGTTAAATTGTTGCCATCCTTTTCCCAGTTGGTAATAATAATTTACATTTGTATAATTCATCACAATTAGCTAATTTCTTATAAATAAAACTTTTTCTTTTAATCTATGACAGAATACCTATGAGCCAGGTATTATTAGTGCCAGTGTTACAGATGAAGAAATTGAGGGTAAGAAGAGTTAAGTAATTTGAAAACAGTCAGACAATGACCATGCTCTTGTCCATTTCAGCCTCGATTTGCTATCTTTTGCCGAGAGCCTCAGCCTGGTCCAATTTTTGCCCAAGGTAGATTGTATACAAGCTTTAGGAACCCCAATAACAAGCAATAGTGTAAGGCCTTGGAATTGATCTTGCTACAGAACTTAATGAGTTAGTCCTGGGCAATCTGATGCCCTTGGACCTGCTGCTCTTCTCGACCTCTGTCTCAGCCCCATCCCCTAAAGTGGTTCATGTCTTACTTATCCCATTGGCACTGGAGCTCTAGTGAAATCCCATTCCTGTTTACCTTGGCTTATGACTTGACAACACACCTAGCCTGTGCCAGCTTCATCTCTTTAGGATATGGACACAGTATCCTTAGCTGCTGAAAACTTGCCTTAACCCATAGAATTTTCATTGAACTATGACATGATAAGACTAACACTCACCTCACTCTCTGGAGAATCTCACCAATGTGATACAGACACCAGAAAAAGCCTGTTTGGCATAAAGCCTATGAAAAAAGACCAACCACATAAATAGCTCCTAGAAAGCAAGCTTGTACTATAAAGTATTGAACAAGCTTATTTTATTTGAGTTGATTATCAAAACCCAACTTATTCTTAGTAGTTTCTTGGCAAATAATAGAATACTGTGTTCTTGAGAGATCACCACCTCTTAGTGAAATCTTTCAGATATACATGTATAGACAGGAAAATCCTCTGTACAGTTAGGATTAGATTCAGTGTAATATTAGAAAACCAAGATTAATAATAGCCACACCAAATATTCTATTAAAAGGTCTGAATGAGTACTACAGAGTTCCATAAAGTTCTAAGGGAACTAAGTTCCAGCTTTCTGCTCTACTGCCCCTAATTTACAGCCTTTGTCCACCTGGATCAAAATGGCTGCTTGACCTCCAGCCAACCCTTCTATATTACAGCTACAAACTGAAGGAAAAGATCAAGAAGAGTGTAACTCAATCCATTAAAGACATTCCAGTCTTATATGACACTTCTAGTTATGTACCTTGGCTAAAATTTAGTTCCATAACCACATCTAGTTGCAGAAAAAGCCAAGATTTAGTCTTTATTTTAAGCAATGGTTACGTGCCTCACTGGAAATTAGGGTTCTGTTAGTAAACAATAAAAGGTAAATAAATACTGGGAGGCAAATGGAGGTTTTGCCATAGTTCCTTTCTCAAACAGCTATTATAACTCATTCCAAAGCAGAATCCCTTACTTTATCTTCCTCCAGGACTCCATGACTTACCCTAATATTAATCTCTCCCTCTCTCTCTCTCTCTCTCTCCCCTCTTTCTCTCTACCTCTCCCCAGCACATGTACCTCAGGATCCATACAGTGGTTCAAAAATTTAACCCAGTGCCTAGCTAGCTTCAAAAGCATGTCGTGAAGAATTTATCTAAAATACAGATTCATGTGCCTCAAAATTTGAGGTTCTGATTAAATGGGTCTGGAAAAAATCCTGAAAGTTAATTTTTAAGTATATTTTATTGATTATGTTATTACAACAGTCCCAATTTTTTTCCCTTTGCTCCCCTCTGCTCAGTACCTTCTTCCCTCGAGCAATCCCACCACCCTTAGTTTCTGTCCATGGGTCGTGCCCATGTTATTTGGCTTCACCCTTTCCTGTATTATTTTTAACTCCCCCCTGTCTATTTGTACCAACCAATTATGCTTCTTAATCCCTGCACCATTTCCTCCTTCCCTCTCCCAGATGATAACCCACCAAATGACCCCCATACCTATGATTCTCTTCCTATTCTGGTTTGCTTGGTTGGATTTTGTTTTTATTTTTTAGATTCAGTTATTGATAGTTATGAGTTTGTTGTCATTTTAATGTTCTTAGTTTTGATCCTATTTTTCTTAAATAAGTCCCTTTAATATTTCATATAATAATGGCTTGGTGATAATGAACACCTTTAGCTTTATCTTGTCTGGGAAGCATTTTATCTGCCTTTCCATTCTAAACGACAGCTTTTCTGGATAGAGTAATCTTTGTTGCAGGTCCTTGCTTTTCATCACATTAAATACTTCTTGCCAGATGCTTCTTACCTGCAAAGTTTCTTTTGAGAAATCAGCTGATAGTCTAGTAGGTAACCCTTTGTAGGTAAGTCTCTGCTTTTCTCTTGCTGCTTTTAAGGTTCTCTCTTTATCCTTAATCTTTAACATTTTAACGATGGTGTGGTCCTCTTTGAGTCTAGCTTGTTTGGGACTCTCTGTGCTTCCTGGACTTGTATGTCTATTTTCTTCGTTAAATTTGGAAAGTTTTCCTTCATTATTTTTTCACATAAGCTTTCAATTTCTTGCTCTTCCTCTTCTCCTTCTGGCACCTCTATGATTCAGATATTGGTATGTGTAAGGTTGCCCCAGAGGTTCCTAAGCCTCTTCTCATTTTTTTCAATTCTTGTTTCCTCATTCTGTACTGGTTGTCTGTTTTTTATTCCTTATGTTTCAAATCATTTATTTGAACCCTGGTTTCCTTCCCTTCACCATTAGTTTTGTGTGGATTCGCCTTTGTTTTATTTAGCATGGCCTTCACTTCTTTCCTCATGTATTTACCATACTTAAGCATATCTGTCAAGCCAGTGAGCATCCTTACCACCAGTGTTTTGAACTCTGCATCTTTTATGTTGAATATCTCCTCACCTGTTAGGTTGGTTATCTTCTCGTCACTTAGTCCTCCCATCAGAAACTTTATCCACTCCCTCTTTTGAGCCATACTTCTCTGTCTCCTCATCTTGACAAGCTCCTGTGTTTGTTTGCCTGTGTCTTAGATAGAACTGTCGCACCAGTTATATTGTAAGGAACAGAGCCTTAGGCATTCGTTAGAATGGGTGACCTGTTTCACCATGTTGTGGTGCTATATGTGGGGGAGGGGTCTGAGAGGGAACAATGTCGCTTGCTCAGCACTCACCCCTTTTCCAGGCACTTCTCTCATTTCTGTATGGGACTGGCACCTCCCTAGCTGTTGCCCTGTCCATCATTCCCAGAGTGGGTGGGTCTGTGAATGTTCTTGGACCATGGGGGCCCTTTAAACAAGCAGACTCTACAGAGAGAACAACAGTTTCATCCTCCACCGCAACCCCCACTGGTTTGCACAGTCAGAAGCAGTCAGGCTTTATTTTCCCTGGCGCTGTAACGGCGAGCTGTACATTCTGGTCTGGCATTGGGAGCGCTCCCCAGGTGTCCCTTCCTATTTTTTAAAATGTGTGATTACACTTTCTACTGGCCTGCCACTGTTGCCACTGCTGCTGCCACCACACCACATCCTCTCCGCCCCAGCTCGCCCCTCCTACCTGCCTGGGTGCGTGTTCTTCTTTATATCTTTGTTCGTTGGACTCCATGCAGCTCAATTTTCTGGAACTTTGGGCTGTCTCTAATTTTGAGGTAGTTGTATTCCTTCTTAGTTGTGGAGGGAGACACAGCATGTCTGTCTAGCCCTCCATCTTGGCCAGAAGTCTCCTGAAAGCTAATTTTTAAAGAAAAATTAAAAAAATCTCCAAGTGATGCTGGTTCATGACTATGTTCAGTTTGTGGAAATTCATCAAGCTTACACTTATAATATGTGCATTTTTATTTATGTATGCTATTCTTCAATAAAAGGGGTTTATCTTAATGTTAAAAATATATATTTCCAGATCATTCTGTTGCACATCAATAACATCCAGGTCTGGAGTCAGAACTTTTGTATGTTCTATTTTTTTGGCTTAACTTTTATTACATTTTACACAACTTGATTGAAATAAACATTTATTTATTCATCTGTTAACAATTAAATCTAGGTTTGGTACAGATGATACTAGGGTATGAGTTGAAATATTACCCTATAACTTTTTTTGGAAAATCTAAATTAAATTTACCACTTTTCAGCATCTCAAATGCATCTTGAATATGTTTAGTTTATATTTTCTTCTTGGTTTCTATTCATTTTCTCCTTTCTCTACTGATTTCTCCTCTCTGCCTATCTGTTTCTACCTATCACTGGAAAAGAAACTGGCAGTTGACACAAAAGTGGTAAAAGTAAAGGAGAAGTCACATGGACAAAAAAATTAAGCTTGTGGAAAAAGTGACTCCATCCACCTAAGCCTATTTAGCTCTGACAATGTGGAGATCAATGTATCCCTTCTTCCCACATAAAATGACAGAAAAATTGCAAGAGTAAGACATTACATCAGAAGTTCTGGGCTCTATTCCTAGTTGAAGCATCAAAGGAGGCACTGTAAGAAGATGCAACCAAACATAGGGCTGCCTTGGAGTAAAAATATATATATATTAGAAAATCTCCTATAATAGCCAGTATATTGAGCAAAGATAAAATTATCTCACATTCCACCAAGCCTTGCATTTCCTATTAAAAATCCTCTGTAAAGATATTTTGAAATACCTGCCATCTTATCAACCCCAGATAAAACATTCCCTGCAGTAATAAATTTTACCTTAGATCTATTTGAAATGTTTGCTGATGGTGTAAATGTTCTTCTTGAAAATTTGCTCACTTTTAAAACAGTGCAAAATGAAACAATTTTCTGTGCATATAGAACACTTTATTTTGAAAACCGCTGCTTATGTATATAGGGTCTGTTGCAATGTCAAGAAATATTTAATCAAGTGTCTCTTGGAGAACATCTCTTATATAGCTAAGAACACTGAGATCAAAAATAGGTTAACCAGCAGCTGCAGAATGTACAAGAAGAAAAGTATGATCTCTTATAGGAAAGAGATTAGGGGAAACAACGCAGAGACAGAAAGAATTTTTATATTTCTTTTGAATGCTTTCATAGCTAATGTCAAATAATACATTATTATCTTGAGCCATGTAAAATTTTCTCATCCAGTGTTTTGGCAAATTATGCACTCACCTCCAGAATTTAAGTAAGTTAGATGTATATTTGCAGTTTTCTTTTGTGGAGTAAAAGTAATAAGATAATTCTTGTTATGTTATTGCTACCAATATAGTGCATAATCAGCATATTGCCTATGGTATCATATTCCATACAAATCTAATAAGTAAGTTGTAGGAAAATATCAACTCTTGTTTCTTCATTTACCAAATATTTATTGAATGGCAACTCTGGATCAATCAACCAATGTGTCAATCCTACAGATAAAATGATAAAGAAGATAGCCCCTACTCTCCAGTAGCTAAGTGTGTAGAAGAGAAAAACAAAATGCAATCAAATAATTATAAAATAAAATGATTAGTTAAATTAAAAATACACACAAAGTGCCCTGGAAGCACAAAGAAAAGTAGAACATCCTCTGCCTGGAATAAACAGCAAAATAATTAGAGGTTGTGATATTTGAACAGCATCTTAAAACAAAACAACGCAAACAAGGTGGAAGACATTCCATAATGGTAGAGTCATACACAGGAGGGCAAAGAAGTACAAAGAGCATATACTGTAATCTGAGGTGTAGTGTCAGTGGATTGAGCGTCGGCCTGCGAGCTAAGTGTCGCTGGTTCGATCTTCCAGTCAGGGTACATCAGAGAAGGAAAACTCTGACTCCAAAAAACCTCCGCTGCCTTGCGGCATACCTCTTCTGGGGAAAGGCTAAGGGAGTAAACCCCGACAGAAAATCCGGAGCCGGAGTCCCTAAGGCGGTTTGACGTTGTAGTCAACACCGGCAACTCCTGCGGCGCACCTGAAGCCAAGCTGTATCGACTCCGTCTTTCCCTTGGACCCTTCAGCTGCGAAGAGAGGGGGGGTCTGCTGCATGGGCAACAGCAGACCCTCCATATCACCCTGCCCAGGCTCTGTAGCTTCAGCTCCACTGGAGAGGACACTCCAGCGTCATCGCAAGATGTCAATTCAACACGGGAGGAGACAGATGCCGTGTCACTCCCGAGTCGGACTGCACAGCCATTCTCGGCGGTGCAGATAGACACTTAAGAAGCTACACCATCGTCTCTCGAGACGGACGGCTGCCGACGACGAGTGTACAGGGGGGAAATGCAGAGGGAAGGTAGAATGAAAAGCTATATCATCAATGAGAAGCAAATGAAGGTTCTAAAACACAAAAAGGCCATAATCATACTTGTGTTTTGAAAAGACATGGGTGTATATAATGGACTGAAGAGGGAGACATTGAAGGCAAATGGGGTCAGTTAGAAAATTCTGAGTCTCGGCAGTTGTCTGGGACAGACCTGAAAGTACACAGTGGCACTGAAAGTAGAAAGCAGTGAACAGATTTAAGAGATGTCTGGGTGGTAAATCCACATGATTCAGGAACACTAGAGGAGGTAACTTGGGTACTATTGTGATGCTGGTATCATTATCTAAGTTAGGATTGGGGGGAGAGTTTGTTTCTTTCTGAGTAACCAGAGGACATAAAATATAATTGAATCCTTTATTGATAGCCTTCCAATACCTTACAGTTATCATCTCAAAGAGCTCTTCAATTCCATGAGTAATTTGTAAGTATATAGGTTTGGTGGTACTTGTTTTTAAGTTTCCTTTTGCTTGTCCTGAGAGAGAAGCTTCCCTCTTTATCCCCAAACAATCTTTGCAGACCTATTTCTTCATTTTATAAAGCCTGCTAGGAAGTCCAGATAGCAAAGTATAATTTTATAGATCATAGGGAAGGGAAAATAACTTTATTACTTATCATTAAAATAGCATACTTAAACTCTAAGCAGTCAGATAAGCAAGAATTTAGAATTTTTAGCAAATAATGAGTTCAAATTTAGAATAAAGTCACTTTAACTGTTTACGTGATTTAACTTTAAAAATTAAAAAACATGAGGATATGGTCAAGATGGCAGCATAGACAGACATGGCTGTCCTCTTTGCACAACCACATTAAAATCACAACTAAAATATAAAACAACCATCAGCCAGACAAAAAAGAAATCAAGTTGAATGGAAGTCTGGCAACTATGGAATTAAAGAAACCACATCCATTGACAAGCAGCTGGAAAACTGGTGCCATATCTGAGACTCCATCAACTTGCCTAATAGAGTTTGAACCATCTTGGAGATCCCTAGAGACTCCACCCCACCCAACTTACAGGCCCACCCAAACTGCTTTTCTATATTAATGGCTTGTCTTGGTTCATGCTTCACAACTTCCATAATCCTATCAAATAAGCAATAGCTAGCCTCAGTGAGTTCCAGGCCCAGCAATAGCATCAGCCAGCTTAGATTCACAGCTTGGCTTCACCTGGGAATCTCCAAGCCCAGGACAAGTAGCAACCATCTCAGATTGCTTTATAGCTCAGGCAGAGTACCCCAGGATAAACACAGCGTGGGTGACCTTGTTGTGTACCACCTGGGAAACCCCAAAGCTAGCACACCCAATGAACAGCCAGAGACCATGTCAGAGAACCACCACCCTGCCACTGCACAGCTGATCCTCCATGGAGGGCAGGTGGTCATTGCTAGTCCTTGCAGCTGGCTGGACTGGGTAAATCCCTCCCATTGATTGGCCAAGAGCAACCAAGGCTCAACTACAAGAGGAGGGTACATGTTGACTACCCAGCTTGGGTGATAGGGAGGATGTGCCACTGGACCTTACAGGACACCTATTACATTAGGTCATATTATCAAGACACAAAGTCAGAGTAGCTCTACCCAATAGAGAGATACAAATACAGGGAAGCTGCCAAATTGAGGAGGCAAAGAAATCTGACCCAAATGAAAGAGCAGAAAAAAACTCCAGAAAAAAAATAAATAAAACAGAGATAGCCAATCTATCAGATGCAGAGTTCAAAACACTAGTGATAAGGATGCTCAGAGAACTCATTGAGTAAGGCAAAAGAATAAAGGAATAAATGAAGGTTACATAATGTGAAATAAAGAAAAATATACAGGTAACCAACAGTGAAGGGAAAGAGTCCAGGATTTAATCAACGATTGGAAAAGGAAGAAATAAACATTCAACCAGAACAGAAAGAAGAAACAAGAATGCACAAAAACAAGGAGAGTCTTAGGAACCTCTGGGAGAACTTTAAACATATCAACATCTGAATCATAGGGTTGCTAGAAGGAGAAGCGAAAGAGCAAGAAACTGAAAACGTATTTGAAAAAAATGATGAAAGAAAACTTGCTAGGAAATAAACATACAAGCCCAAGAAGCACAGAGAGTCCCAAACAAGCCAGACCCAAAGAGGACCACATCAAGACACATCATAATTAAAATGCCAAAGGTGAAAGATCAAGAGAGAATCTTAAAAGCAGCAAGAGAAAAGAAGAGAGTTACATGCAAAGGAGTAACCATTACACTATCAGGTGATTTCTCAAAAGAATTTTTGCAAGCAAGAGGGGCTGGCAAGAAGTATTCAATGTGATGAAAAGCAAGAACCTACAACCTAGATTACTCTATCCAGCAGAGCTATCATTTATAATGCTAAGGCAGATAAAGTGCTTCCAGACAAGGTAAACAAGGAATTCATCACCACCAAGCCATTATTATATGAAATGTTAAAGGGACTTATTTAATAAAAAGAAGAAGATCAAAGCTATGAACATTAAAATGACAAAAAACTCACAACTATAAATAACTGAATCTAAAATATAAAAACAAAAACAAATTAGGCAAACAACGAGAATAAGAACAGAATCATAGGTATGGGGATCATTTGGAGGGTTATCAGCTGAGAAGGGGAAGACAGCAAAAGGGGGAAAGGGTGTAGGGAACAAGAAGCAAAACTGGTAGGAACAAAATAGAAAGGGGGATGTTAAGAATAGTATAGGAAAGGGTGAAGCCAAAGTACTTACATCCATTACCCATGGACATGAGCTAAGGAGGGAATTGCTGGAGGGAAGGCAGAGGGTGGCAAAGGGAAAAAAATTAGGAAAACTGTAACAGCATAATCAACAAAATATGCTTTAAAAAATTAAATGGTACACATAGCTAAAGATTTTTATCACTCAGAATCATTGAAAGTCTGCTATAATTAATGGACCATCATACTTATCTACCTGTTTACCTCAATTACATTCACAGGTATCCTCTCATATATAGCAATCAAAATGTGGTTTTTTAATTTATTCTTTAAAGGGAAATTCTCTCCTCCCTCAAAAATTCAAATTTATCAGTGTGCTTAACTGTCATAAAGAGACCAGTTTCCCTTCTCAAACTACAGAAATGGGTTTCTCGGTTCATTAATTTGTTCTTGTTCTTGTAGCAAAAGGATTTAGGTGCAACTAGACATTGATTAATCATTTTTATGTTATTTACCTCATGAAGAAAGCTGCCAAGAATATAAATCTAGACTTCTGGCCAAAATGGAGGTATAAGCAGACAGGCTGTGTCTCCCTCACAACTAAAAAGGAATTTACAACCACTTTAAAACTAAAAAAATCCAGAAGATCCAGAAAATCAAAGTACATAAAAGTTCAACAAAAAAATAAAGAAGAAATATTCAGCCAGAAAGGTAGGAGGGGCGGAGCTGGGACAGAGAGATGAAGGTGCGGGGATGCATGACTGCAGGGACAGGGCTTGGCAGCAGCAGAGGGGCTGGTGACAGCAGCAGTGGCACAGGGAAGGTAGCTGAAACCAAAAGCAAAGTCATACATTTTGAACCTGGGAAGCAATTCCAGCCCAGACCAGACTGACCCCATACCCAAACCAGACTGCGCAGCACAAGGTTCCAGCGCTGGGGATAACAGAGCCACATTGCTTCTGACTATGAAAACCAGTGGGGGCTGGGGCAGAGAAAGAAACTGCCAGTCTCTCAAAGGAGGCAGCTGGTGTACTATAGGAAGGGGGAAAAGTGCCTAGAAAAGCGGCAGCAACTGGCACTGCTCCCTCTCAGACCCCTCCCCCATATACAGTGCCACAATGTGGTGAAAGGGGTCACCAGCACTAACAAATACCTAAGGCTCTGCCCCTTATAACAGTTGCAACAGCTCTACCTAAATTACAGAAACAAACACAGAAAGCTGTCAAGATGAGAAGAGAGATAAGTACAGCCCAAAAGGTGGGGGGTGCAGATCAAGGTTCCAGTGGGAGAGCTAAGCAATGATGAGACAGTGAACCTAACAGATGCCCAGATGCACTGTTTAAAGCACTGGTGATAAAGCTGCTCACAGATTTGACAGAAAATATTAAACAGGACCAGTGTTCAAATCAACAGATTGGAACATAAGGAAGAAATAAACAGTCAAGCAGTGCAGAAGGGAGAAACAAGAATTGAAAAAAAATGAGGAGGAGCTTACAAACCTCTGGGATAACTTGAAATGTGCCAACATCTGAATCATTGGGGTGCCAGAAAAAGAAGAGGAAGAGCAAGAAATCAAAAACTTATTTGAGAAAATAATGGAAGAAAACTTCCTTAGTTTGGCCAAGAAATAAACATAAAGGTCCAGGAAGCACAGAGTCCCAAACAAGCTAGACCCAGGGAGGACCACACCAAGACACATCATAATTAAAATGTTAAAGATTAAGGATAAAGAGAGAATCTTAAAAGCAGCAAGAGAGAAGTGAGTTACCTACAAAGGGGTACCTACTAGACTATCAGCTGATTTCTCAAAAGAAACTTTGCAGGAAGAAGGGGCTGGCAAGAAATATTCAAAGTGATGAAAAGCAAGGACCTACAACCAAGAAAACTATCCAGCAAAGCTATCATTTAAAATGGAAGGGCAGATAAAGTGTTTCCCAGACAAGGTAAAGCTAAAGGAATACATTATTATATGAAATGTTAAAGGGACTTATTTAAGAAAAATAGGATCAAAACTATGAACATTAAAATGACAACAAAATCACAACTATCAACAAAATCTAAAAAAATAAAAGCAAAAACAAACTAAGCAGACAACCAGAGTGGAAAGAGAATGATAGGTATGTGGAGCAGGTGGAGGGATGTCAGCTGGGAGGGGGAAGCAGGGAGAAGGCGGGAAATGGTGCAGAAATTAAGAACCATAGTAGGAGGGTGCAGAATAGATGGGAATATAGGAAAAGATAAAGTCAAGAAATTTCTATGCATGAAACATGGACATGAACTAAGGGGGGGTGTAACTGTTGGAGGGAGGGGGATAGCTGGGTGGAGGAACAAAAGGAAAAGAAAGTGAGACAATTGTAACAGCATAATCCATATAACATACAATTTTTTTTTAATTTTATTTTTTGGTTATTCAATTACAGTTGTCCCATTTTTTCCCCATTGCTCCCCCCTCCCAGCCCATCCTTTCTCCCACAACTGTATCCCTCCCCGTTGTCCATGTCCATGAGTCATTCATATACGTTCCTTGACTAGACCCTTTCCTTACTTATCCCCCTTCTCTCCCTCCCCCCTCCCCCCTACTGACTACTATTCCAGTCTTTGCCTATTTAGTTCATTTGTTTGTGTTGCTCTTTAGTTTCCTATATTGGGTGATATCATATGGTATTTTGCTTTCTTTGCCTGGCTTATTTCACTAAGCATAATTCTCTCTAATTCCATCCATGTTGTCGCAAATGGCAGGAGTTCCTTCTTTCTTTCTGCTACATAGTATTCCATTGTGTAGATGTACCACTGTTTTTTGATCCACTCATCCACAGACGGGCACTTAGGCTGTTCCCAGCACTTAGTTATTGTAAACAGGGCTGCTATGAACATAGGGGTGCATAAGTTCTCTTGAATTAGGGTTTCAGGATTTTTCGGGTATAATCCTAGCAGTGGAATCACTGGTTCAAATGGGAGTTCCATTTTTAGTTTTTTGACGTAATTCCATACTCTTTTCCATGGTGGCTGCACCAGTCTGCATTCCCACCAACAGTGCAGTAGGGTTCCTGTTTCTCCACATCCTCGCCAGCATTTGTTGTTTGTTGATTTGTTCATGATGGCCATTCTGACAGGTGTAAGGTGGTATCTCATTGCGGTTTTTACTTGCATCTCTCTGATGGCCAATGATGTTGAACATTTTTTCATGTGCCTATGGACCCTCTGTATGTCCTCTTCGGATAAGTGTTTGTTCAGGTCCTTTGCCCATTTTTTAATTGGGTTGTTTGTTTTCTTGATGTTGAGTCGTATAAGCTCTTTATATATTTTGGAGATCAGTCCCCTGTCTGTGATATCATTGGCAAATATGTTTTCCCATATGGTTGGTTTCCTTTTCATCTTCCTGATGTTTTCCTTTGATGAGCAGAAACTGTTTAGTTTGATGTAGTCCCATTTGTTTATTTTTTCCTTTATTTCTCTTGCCTTGGGAGATGTATCCGTGAAGTTATTGTTACGTGTGATATCTGAAATTTTCCTGCCTATGTTTTCCTCTAGGACTTTTATGGTATCACGGCTTACATTTAAGCCTTTAATCCATCTTGAGTTTATTCTCGTGTGTGGTGTAAGTCGGTGGTCTAGTTTCATTTTTTTGCACGTCTCTGTCCAGTTCTCCCAGCACCATTTGTTAAAGAGGCTCTTCTCACTCCATTTTATGTCCCTTCCTCCTTTATCAAAGATTAGTTGACCATAGAGGCCTGGGTTTATTTCTGGACTCTCTATTCTGTTCCACTGATCTATATGCCTGTTCTTATGCCAGTACCAGACTGTTTTGATCACAGTGGCTTTGTAGTATTGTTTGATGTCTGGTATCGTGATTCCTCCTGCTGTGTTCTTCTGTTTCAAGATTGCTTTTGCTATTCGGGTTCTTTTTTGGTTCCACATGAATTTTTGGACGACTTGTTCTAGGTCAGTGAAATATGTCATTGGTATTTTAATAGGGATTGCATTGAATTTGTAAATTGCTTTGGGTAGTATGGCCATTTTGATGATGTTGATTCTTCCCATCCAAGAACATGGTATTTGCATCCATTTACTTGTATCTTCCTTAATTTCTTTCTTCAATGTTGCATAATTTTCAGTGTACAGGTCTTTTATCTCTTTGATTAAGTTTATTCCTAGGTACTTTATTTTTCTTGTTGCTATAGTAAATGGTATTTTCTTTTTTGCTTCTGAGATATTATTGTTGGTGTACAGAAATGCCTTAGATTTCTGTATATTTATTTTGTACCCTGCTATTTTGACAAATTCACTTATTATATCAAGTAGTCTTTTAGTGGAGTTTACAGGGTTTTCTAGGTATACTATCATGTCGTCTACAATAGTGATAGTTTTACTTCTTCTTTCCCAATTTGGATGCCATTTATTTCTTTGCCTTGTCTGATTGCTGTGGCTAGGACTTCCAACACTATGTTGAATAGAAGTGGGGAGAGCGGACAGCCTTGTCTAGTTCCTGATTTCAGGGGGAATGCTTTCAGTTTTTGTCCATTGAGTATGATGTTGGGTTCAGGCTTCTCATATATAGCCTTAATGATGTTAAGGTATGCTCCCTCTATTCCCATTTTGCTGAGTGTTTTCAACATAAATGGGTGTTGTACTTTATCAAATGCTTTTTCTGCATCTATAGATATGATCATGTGATTTTTGTCTTTCATTTTGTTTAGGTGATGTATTATATTTATTGATTTGCGAATATTAAACCATCCTTGCATCCCTGGGATGAATCCCACTTGATCGTGGTGTATGATCTTTTTGATGTATTGTTGGATCTTGTTTGCCAAAATTTTATTGAGGATTTTAGCATCTATGTTCATCAGTGATATTGGCCTGTAGTTTTCTTTCTTTGCTGTGTCCTGACCTGGTTTTGGGATTAGGGTAATACTGGCTTCATAGAAAGAGTTTGGGATTTTTCCCTCTTCTTGGATTTTTTGGAATAGTTTAGGAGGGTAGGAGTTCGTTCTTCCCTAAATGTTTTGTAAAATTCTCCTGTGAAGCCATCCGGTCCAGGGTTTTTGTGTGCAGGGAGATTTTGGATTACTGTTTCAATTTCCTTCTTTGTTATTGGTCTGTTGAGACTTTCTACTTCTTCTTGATTCAGTTTGGGAAAGTTATATGTTTCTAGAAATCTGTCCATTTCTACTAGGTGGTCAAATTTCTTGCCATAGAGTTGTTTGTAGTAATTTCTTATAATTGTTTGTGTTTCGAAGGTATCAGTCGTGATTCCTCCTCTTTCATTTCTGATTTTGTTTATTTGGGTCTTCTCTCTTTTTTTCTTAATGAGCCTGACTAGAGGCTTGTCAATTTTGTTTATTTTTTCAAAGAACCAGCTCCTAGTTTTGTTGGTTTTTTGGATTGTTCGTTTCGTTTCTATGTCGTTTAATTCTGCTTTGATCTCGATGATTTCCTTTCTTCTTTTTGCCCTAGGCTTTGTTTGTTGTTGCTGTTCTAGTTCTTGTAGCTTTATGGTTAGGTTTTTTATTTGAGATTCTTCTAGCCTTTTCAGATATGCCTGTATTGCTATGAACTTCCCTCTTAGGACTGCTTTTGCTGTGTCCCATAGGTTTTGGGCTGTTGTATGTTGATTGTCATTAGTTTCTAGAAATTTCTTGATTTCCTCTTTGATGTCATTGTTAACGCATTCGTTATTTAAGAGCATGTTATTCATTCTCCATGAGTTTGGGTGTCTTTGATTTTTTTCTCTGAGATTGATTTTTAGTTTCAAGGCATTGTGGTCTGAAAAGATGCTTGATATGATTTCAATTTTCTTGAATTTGTTGAGGCCTGTTTTGTGTCCTATTATGTGGTCTATCTTTGAAAATGTCCCATGTGCCTTTGAAAAGAATGTATATTTTGCTTCTTTGGGGTGAAAAGTTCTATATATATCAGTTAAGTCAGTGTGGTTTAGTGTGTTGTTCAATGCCTGTATATCCTTGGTGTTTCTTTGCTTGGATGATCTGTCTATTGTTGATAATGGAGTGTTGAAGTCCCCTGCTATGAGTGTGTTGTTGTTAATATCCTTCTTGTGGGTGGTCTTCTAGCATTTGCTTTATGTATTTGGGTGCTCCTATGTTGGGTGCATATATGTTTATCAGTGTTATATCTTCTTGATGGATTGTTCCTTTAAGTATTATGAAATGTCCTTTTTTGTCTCTTTTTATTGCCCTTGCTTTGAAATCCATTTTGTCTGATATGAGGACTGCTACCCCAGCTTTTTTTTCAGGTCCATTTGCTTGGAATATTTTTTTATATCCCTTTACTTTCAGTCTATATAAATCTTTGTTTTGAGGTGTGTTTCTTGTAGACAGCAAATATGTGGGTCCTGTTTTCTTATCCATTCTGTTACCCTATGTCTTTTAATGGAGCATTTAATCCATTTACATTTAAGGTTATTATTGACATGTATTTATTCATTTCCCTTTTTTATCTCTGTTCCTCTACTCTTTTTTTGTTTTTTCTCTTCCTTTTTCTTAGAATATTCCCTTTAGCATCTCTTGCAATGCTGGTTTGGTGGAGATGTATTCTTTTAGTCTTCCTTTGTCTGAGAAACTCCTTATTTCACCTTCTATTTTGAATGAGAGCCTTGCTGGGTAGAGTATTCTTGGTTGTAGGCCTTTGTTTTTCATTGCTTGAAATATTTTTGACCATTCCCTTCTGGCTTGTAATGTTTCTGTTGAGAAATCGGTCGATAGCCTTATGGGAGCTCCCTTGTAAGTTATTTGCTGTTTTTCTCTTGCTGCTTTTAGGATTCTCTCTTTGTCTTGGAATGTTGCCATTTTAACTATGATGTGCCTTGGAGTGGGTTTTTGGGGGTTCCTCTTGATTGGAACTCTCAATGCTTCTTGGACTTGCATAACTTTTTCTCTCATCAAGTTCGGAAAATTTTCTGTCACTATTTCTCCTATCAGTTTTTCAATTCCATGCTCCTTTTCTTCTCCCTCTCTTATTCCTATGATCCTTAAATTATTTTTTTTAATGCTACCCTGTAATTGCCTTACATCTTGTTCATATTTTTTCAATCTTTTTTCATTTTGCTGTATCATTTGAGAATTATTACCTACATTATCCTCTAACTCACTAATCCGATCCTCTGCTTCGTTTAGTCTGCTTTTGACTGATTCTACTGTGTTTTTCAGTTCAGAGATTGCATTCTTCATTTCTTCCTGGTTCTTGTTGATAGTTTCTATGTCTTTTTTTATGCTGGTGTAGTTCTCTGCAAGTTCCCTGTAATTTTCTTGGAGCTGTTGGTAACTTCCTTGGAGGTTGTCATAGTTGTTTTTGAGGTTTTCGAGCATATTGAGCTTCTTCACCACCATAGTTTTGAATTCCCTGTCTGACATTTGGGCTATGTCTATTCCATCTACCTCTCTTTCTGGGGATTCCTCTTTTCTTTTCATTGAGAGGTTGTTTCTGCATCTTACCGTGTTGGATTCTTCTTGTTTGTTTTTGTTATTTGGATTTGTCTGCTTTGCCTTCCCACCTTTGTGGTATGAGATTTTTTATGGTAGATCTGGGGGTTTCAGTGGTGCAGTCTCCTTGATCTCCTGAGCCTGATGTTCTTGGGGTACCTTTTATATCGTTTGTTTATGCTGTCTGATTATATTTCAGATTTTTTTGTGTGTGTGTGAAGATATTCCTTCTGGCTTGTTGATTGAGAGTCACTCTATCCACTTTATCTCGAATTCTTTTGTGGAGATGTCAGTTCAGCGTTCTTGTGTCGTCTTCTTTTTCTACATCCACAGCTGGTCTAATATGATGGGTCAGAGATTCCTATTCCTTGCAGCAGTGGTGTGCGCGAGGTGGCCGGCAGGGCGCAATGCAAGGCAGCCAAGAGCCCACCTCAGGTCTGCCACGCCGCGCTCCAGGAAAGCAGGCCACGCTGCGCTCTGGGGAAGCTGGCGAGGTGTTTTTTTTTTTTTCACTCAAGCATCAGTGCGCGCCCAAAGTGGCTGGGGAACTAAGCTCAGGCCTGCCACGCCGCACTCCTAGAAAACAGGCCGCGCCAAGCTCCGGGAAAGCCCTCCAGGTGGTTTTTTGGCTCGAGCACTGGTGCACGCCCAAGGTGTCCGGGGAACTAAGCTCCGGCCTGCCGCGCCGCACTCCTAGAAAGCCGGCTGCGCCGCGCTCCGGGAAAGCCCTTGAGGTGTTTTTTGGCTCCAGTGCTGGTGTGCACCCAAGAGGCTGGGGAGCTACCCTTAGGCCTGCAGCGCCGTGTTCCGGGAGTTGGTCTTTCACCTCTTAGGGCAGGGCCGCAGACACTTGTGCTCAGTAGACGTGAGTGTCTGTGAGTCGCTGCTGCCCACCTTTCCGGCACCTCCTGAGCGGGCACGCGCAGAGCTTGGGCAAGTGCTCTGCACTCCAGATTCCAGCCTGGTACTTCGGCCTGGCGCCCACTGGGCTGGCCAGGGGCGACTGCGCACAGTCTTCTGCGTGTCCAGTGGGCCCTCCCTGTGCTCGTTGGGTCACTGATTTTATATCTGTTGGCATGTGTCCGAGGGGCACCTGGACGCGCAGCCCTGCGCACCTGGGCCAGTGAATGAGGGCACTTCCCTATGCATGCCCCCGTGACCCAGGGGAAGGGTAGGGTGGTGGATGAGTGCACTACTGCGCCTGCGCTCCTCAAGAATGGCCTACCACCCCCAAACTTTCCTCCCCTCTCCACCATCCACTAGAGAAAAATATAAAGGACAAATATGTTCTCACTTGCCCGGCAGCACGCTGTCTCCTGTCCTTCAGCGCCTATGCCACTTGGTCGAGTCTGGTCTCTGCCAGCGGGCAGAGATCCGCTCTCCTCCCAACACCTCTCCTGGGTAGCCTGCGGTCACCAAAAAGCCTTTGTTTACTTCCAGCCACAGCTCGGGCAGCCGCCCCAGTCAGGAATCCCGTTTCGTCCCCTTTTCCTCCGCTTTGCTCACTAAACAGGTTGTTCCCAGATGGATTTTCTCTAATCCAGCAGTGCCTTGGCTCGACTCCTGCCAGTGTCCAGCTGCTCACTGAGATGTTCTGTCTGCAGTTAGCCCAAACTGCAGAAGGGTCTCGGGAGCCTGAAACTGCAGCCTCTCCTCACTCCTCCGCCATCTTCCCACTCCCAAATTTTTTTTTAATTCAACAAAAATGAAAAACTATATGTAAAGATTGAAAAATAAATAAATATATAATTTTTTTTTTTTACTTTGCATTGGTTTGAGAAAGTAGATCTATTATGGACCATGTGCAATGAATGAAATATCAGTTATTGATCCTCATATACAGTCTGCATATTGATATTACTGGTCAAGTGGGAAACCTCCCTTAGAGTTTAAACAAAGAATTCAACTTATAGTTCAATAATTTGAATGCATGGCCTCTATTCTCCTTCAATAATACTAATGATGTTTCTATTTTTTTATTCTATTTGTTTACTTGTTTATTTTACTTAAATGTCTTTAGTATCTAATTATCTTTTTCAAAAAACTTCATGTAAGTCTTTGAAACTAAAATTGTCTTTTAAATATGTCCTCCAAAAGGTAATTGACTCATACTTCCTAATTCCAAGCAAAATATAAATTCATTGGAAACTTGAATTACCTTGCAAATTCATCAAAAAGTTCATTTGTTTAAAAATATATATATATATTTCGTGGAAGCATTATTGAGATTTTTCTTGGCTAAAATTGGTTCAATCTTGCCCAGTGGGGTTAAACTTTGGGTTTTAAATCACATATTTTTTTCATGGGTTCAAAAGGGCACACTTGTTTTTTGTAAAGACAACTTTTCCTCCAGAACTTGCTTTTGATATTGTCATTATCATCAGCGTTTTCTGAAACTTGCCCATCTTTCCCAACTGCAGAGTGCAACAAATGCATTTCAGGTTAATTGCTGTTTCTAGGTAATCAAGCTCTTACTATTATAAATGATTAATAATTTTTCAACATAGATTCCATTATTGAATGTGTCTTTAAATATGCCTTTTAAAAATAACTGTCCCATTTCAAGTGAAGTGTTATTGCAGACCACCACAAGGCCTGTACCTCCAAACTCAGAGGAGGAGCTACAAACATAACTTTTAAAAAGCTTTAACCTTTTATAAAGAGATCATTATTTAGTTCACTATTACACTCACTCAAATTTATATATGTTTTAACTAATCATATGCTAAAGGATTTAGCCCACATGTTTTACTCTTTAAATACATGCAAAGTAATTTTAATATTTTTAGATATCTGATTTTGGAGGAAGAAGTATCTGTAGAATATTATTAATAAGCATCAATTAAAGAAATTATCTTTCCTGGAAAAGTGGAGTGTGGCATAAGGAAATGGTTATTACCCTCATTTCAAACTATTCCTAAAAATGTTTTACTTGAGTGTTTTGGTCAGTGGAATTAAGAGAAAGAAAGAAATATATAATGACTTTGTCCAAAAGAAAAAGGAGCCTAGTTATTTGGTCTGGAAATGGAATCATTTTACAGCCATTTAGGCCTTTAGACACAGAAGTGTTCTGCAGTCCACATCTTTGTTCTCTGTCTCAAGGCCAAACCTGGTGTTCAAGTGGAGGAGGTGACTGGAATACCCTGAACAAAAAGAAGTCATTTATGGCTCAGAGTTTACATAATGCATGTAACCTTCCAGTAGATCTCTTTGTTCTCACTGAGCTGTGACATATGCATGTCATTAAGTCTATTTATCTCTTACAACAAGATGTTAATATCATTAGCATTTTTAATTAAAACTGCTATCTCAAAAATATTATTTGGATTCAGTAAATAAAAAAAGAAAAACTATTCATTTTACCTATCAAAAAACATTGTGTTAAACCTTCTATTTTAAAGGTTTTGGAAACCATAGATTTAGGACCTTCAGATCATGAATATTTTTTCTTTCTACCTTAAATTTTTCCTATCTTATGTTTATTTTGTCATTTATTCATGTAACAGGTACTTAGTGAATCCCTGTTATGTGCATAGTTATTTTAGTACTATAAGGCATTCAAAAGAAGTATGAAAAAGGCACATTCCTATTAAATATTTGAATGACATAAGACAAAAGATTTAGCACCAAAATGAGTGGGGAAAGGAGTTTGAAAGAGAATATTGTTTGGGCAGTAGTTGTCTACAGTAGCTTTATTTTACAGTCATCTTGAAGAAAAACTTGATGAGTAGTTCCTTTCCGCAATCTTCCTTTCAGCATCCTTAACTCCAGGTACTCACTGTCCTCTTGTGACCTTTTCCATTTCTTCTTCAGCAACACAGAGAAACAACACTATTTGACCCAGGGAACCCCACTATGAACTTTTCCTCCCAAGGAAAAGTTTCTTCCCTCTCCTATTCCCATAGCTCATCCAGTCTTCCCTATACAGTAGACTGTCTTCTTGAGATCTTATTTTCTACTAGGAAACACATATGTAAATGAAAGGTGTAAGCTTTCCTACATAGCACATGTTTTCTGGGCTAAGTGACAGAAATGTTTCATTGATGGTAATATTCAACACTAGCTTAGGCAGGGTAGTGATAGTAATATTTGACGAGTCAATCTAGGCAGCAACATGTTCTGCCAATGCAACAGGCTTGTCCATGAAGACAACCTCTATGTTAAACTGGCTTCCCTAGAAATAGGGGTAGATGGGGTGTTGATAGCAATAGATGAGGTGTTAATTGCAAAAACCTTACTTGGAGAGAGCTCCCAATAGATACACCTATAAAAGAGAAACAAATGCAGTTGAGAACAGAGGAGTTTACCCCCAAAAAACTGATTCAACTGAGGTGTCAACAAATCCTTTATGGGGTTCTTAGACTAGGATGACCCTCCAGAGTTGTACTAAATTGAAGCATGAGAGCTGGACCTTTTCTTCCCATATCCAGTCATTGTCCACAAGCCACCCCTTAGAGAGCAGTTCCCTATGGCAGAGGGCAATTTTCTGTGAGAAACACAATGTCAGCTTACAGCAGCCAATGTGCCCAGCAACTGGGGGATGGGCATTTTATTCCTGAAGAGAGAATCTGAGAGGGGACTAAGGTATGAAGCAAGATGAGGGGACTATCCATTAATACTAGGTTGTCCCTAATGCCCAAGTTACTTTTGAGATTAGGCATCCCCATTAACAGTGGATGTTGATATTATTTCCTGACACCTATCCTATATTTGTATTCTATGATCAGTAAACTAAGTTGGATGATTTCAGATGGTTGTCTCAATCACCTCATAGAGCTTCTAGGTGACAGGAACATAGTGCAAGAAACTCTCTAGATAGCCTAAACAATGCTTGATGATTCTAGTACAGTGAACTTTTAATTTGACGCTGCTGTTAGAGCTACAAGAATGCTAGCAACACAATAAGTTCAGGCTTTTAAATTCATATATTCAAAAGAAAATTATGAATATAACTGAAAATTTCTTACCCTTGTAATGAGGCAAGAAACTTGGGTCTTTATGAAACTTTTACACATTTATACAACATGGAAGCAAAAAAAATCTTCTGAATAATCATAATTTTGCAAACCCTTGATTCCTCAACTAATTAAGATGGGATTTCATACTTTCATTTTTTAATCATTTTTTAATTTTTCAATTACATTGACATAGATTATTATATTATTTTAAGGTTTACACCCCAGTTATTAGACATTACATAACTTCCTAAGTGATCATCCTGATAAATCTCACACCCATATAACATCATTCATAGTTATTAGAATATTATTGACTATATTTCCTATGCTGGACTTTATATCTGTGAAAGTATTCTATAAAACCAATCTGTACTTCTTAATTCTTTCACCTTTTTCCCACATTCCCCCAACACCCCTCCCATCTGGCAACTGTCAAAATGTTCTCTGTATCTATGAGTCTATATTTGTGTTCTGCTTCTTCATTTATTTTGTTATTTTTATATTTAGTCACTGATATTTATGCATTTTTGCCATTTTATTATTTATATTTTTAACTTCTTGCTCTTAAAGAAGATCCTTTAACATTTCATATAATACTGGTTTGGTGGTAATGAACTCATTTAGCTTTTTCTTGTCTGAAAAGCTCTTTATCTGTCCTTTAGTTCTAAATGATAGCTTTGCTAGATAGAGTAATCTTGGTGTAGATCCTTGTCTTCCATCACTTTGATTATTTCTTGACAATTCCTTCTGGTCTGCAAAGTTTCATTAGGGAAATCAGCTAACAGTTTTATAGGAACTTCCTTTTAGGTAACTAATTGCTTTTCTATTACTGCCTTCAAGATTCTCTCTTTGTCTTTAACGTTTTGCATTTCAGATATGTTGTGTATTGGTGTGGGCCTCTTTGGGTTCATCTTGTTTGGAATTCTCTGCACTTCCTGGACTGGTATGTCTAATTCCTTCACCAAATTATGGAAGTTTTCTATCATTATCTTTTTCAAATAGGTTTTCAATTGATTGCACTCTCTCTTATCCTCCCATCAACCCCATGATGTAAATGTTGGTACACTTGACATTTTACCAGAGGCTCCTTACACTATTCTCATTTTTTTAATTATTTTTTCTTTTTGATGTCCTGATTGGGTGTTTTTTGTTAGTTTGTTTGTTTGTTTTTGTTTTGTTTCTTTGCTTTTTGTTGTTGCTTTTTTTGTTTGTTTTGTTTTTTGCTTCCTTGTATTGCAAATTACTGGTTTGATCCTTGGCTTAATATACTCTACTGTTGATTTTCTGTAAATTATTCTTCATTTCAGTTAGTGTTTCCTTCATTTCTGACTGGTCCTTTGTTGGCTGTTGATAGTATCACTAAGTTCATTGAACATCCTTATAACCAGTGTTTTGAACTCTGCATCTAGTAGATTGCTTGTCTCCATTTTGTTTAGTTCTTTTTCTGAAGTTTTATTCTGTTGTTTCATTTGGAAGATGTTTCTTTTTCTCCTCATTTTGATAGCCTCCCTGTGTTTGTTTCTATGTATTAAGTAGAGCTGCTACATATTTAAGGCTTGGAAAACAATGTAGGTTTTCCATAAGATCCAGTGGCACTGCTTCCTTGATCACTGTGTGGGCTGTATACACCCCTCTCTTGTAGTTGAGCCTTGATCGCTGTTGACATGTCTATCAGAGGGGTTTACCTCCAGGCCAATAGCTGCAAGGATTGGCTGTGACCACTGACCACTGATCTCTGACCACCATGGAGGATCAGCTGTGCAGAAGTCTACCCCACAGAGAAGGACTTACTTCAGCAGGGCTCTGGTGCCCACAGTCTGTCCCTTGAGTGTGTCACATGTAGAGGTGGTTGAGTGGTGATGCTTCAATGTGGTCTAAAGCTGTCTACTGGGTGCACTGGCTCTGGGGCTTCCCATGAGGTATAGACCAAGGAAATTCACTGCCTGTCTTCTGCCCAGGGTCACCCAGCATGAGCTACAAAATAATCTGCTTATTGCTGCTACTTGTGCTGGACTTGGAGGTGCCCAGGAAAGGCCAAGCTGTGAACTAAGGCCAGCTGCTGAAGTTTCCAGGTTTTGGGACATATATCAAGAGGTATGGGGCTCACTGAGGCCAGATTATGCTTGTTTGAGAAAATTTAAGAAAATCAGAAGCATGGGACAAGACAGGCCATTTGTAAGAAAAAGCAAATGGAAACAATTTGGGTAAGCCCAAAAGTTGGGTGGGGCAGGGCCTCAAGATAACATCAGGTTGGGGCAAACAGTGTGAACCAGGTTAATGGTAACTCAGATATGGCATCCACCTGAAGGCTCTGTGGGAAGAAGATTCATCAAAGGAACAGCAGTTTCTGCCAGCACTTCTGTCTGGGAAAAAGCTGTGCTTCTAGCTCTCACTCTAATGCTGGACTATTCACTTTCTCCACATAAGTCTCTGGTGCTTCTTAAGCTGCTGCTTTAGTGGTGGAGCTCAGGGGGAGTGAGTTCAAGTTAGTCCGTGCATGAGCCTTTTAAGAGTAACTGCCTGAAATTCCAAGTTTCCCTCTCCCTCAGCCTCAATCCCCCCATATTTTGGTTGTTGTTTTTTTTTAATAGCCAGAAGTTATGAGGACTTCTTTTTCTGGCACTGGAACCCTGGGCTGGGAGGTCTGGTGTAGGCCTGTGACCTCTTGCTCTTCAGGGGGACCTCTACAACCAAGATATCCCTCCTGACTTTTATTTGGCACATGTGGGTGTGGAACCAACCCTTCCTGCATCTCTGCCCCTCCTACCGATATCAAATGTTGCTTCTTCTTTTATTCCCTAGTTGTAGTACTTCCATTGATCTGGATTTCAGGGGGTTCTAAATGATGGGTTTTTTTGTAGTTTAGCTGTAATTTTTATGTCAGTATTTTATACTTTCAACTTAGTACAGAGCCTAAATTTTAATTTATAACACTATACTTCTAAAAGGGAATCTCATGACAAGAACAAAGGTCCTCATCTTAGAACAGGCAATTGAACATGGTGCCATTTCATTTGAAATATTCAGACTGAACCTTCTACCAAAAATAACAAGTATTGAATTCAAAACACATTCTACTGGACCAAAAAGTACATCTTCTAATTATCTAGTCTAAATTTATGATGGTCTCAGTCAAGTCTCTAATCTGTTTAGACATACTTTCTTTTGAATCATTTTGTTTGTGACAGATATTCAAAGTTGTTATTTGGGACTCCTTTACATCATTTTGAAATTCAGTTTGTACCCCTTAACAAATCAATTTCTTGAATCATGAGCTTTTTGGCCAGTTTAAAGCTGGATGACTTTTGAATTATAACTTAGAATGTTGAAGGCTATGAGGGATGGCTGGATAAGAATCAAGTATACAAGTCATAAAAATTGACTTCAGTGCAAAGGGTAGGATAATTCAATTATCTTAATGAGCAATTGTATTAAGACTGTTTCTAATTCCCTAAAAAGGGTAAGAACTTTCTAGTAACTAACCTCTAAAGGTATATTTCATGACTCTTCCAGGAAAGGTTATTATACTTAATAAAACAGTTAAAAGATTTGGCACAATGCTTTCTGAAACCCCAAACAAAACAGCCACCTAATTTTGTATTACCCACTCAATTTGAAGGACAAATAGTACTATTATGAGAATACTGTTAAACCTCATTAGCAGAAGCAAACAGATTTCTGTAAGACTGCATGTACAAATATGCAGGGAAACCCTGTAATAAACATGTTTATGAGACCGAAAAAGAAAATTAGAAGTTGGATTCATGTCTCTCTCCACATATACATCTGACTAAAATGTATTGCTGGGGGTGGTGGGAACCTGTAGGAAAGATTAGATAGTTTGGAAATTATCTCTCTCAGTTTCATTGAAAGTACTAATAAGTACAGGTCCTTTTGTCTTTCCCTTTGAGCTTTTAAAAGGCAAGATGTTCATAAAAATATCTAATACTTAAATACTACCTTTCTTCTTCAAAGAGTTTTAAGTACAGTAACTACCTAGTAGGAGAGCCTCTTACCTCAAACCCTGCTAAATCATTGAATGACACATGTTAAAGTACAATCATAGTAGAAAATATGGATAAAATAATTGATCCCAAATCACCCTGTGCTATACAATTGTATAGTGACTGGTTAAAATCTTGAGCCCTTTTATATTCTTAAATATCGACTATATTTTCCAATAACATTTCCTTATTACAAATGAAATAGGTTTGTGCAAAAAATAAAATGTGATCAAGGGAAAAACAGTACAGTGAATTGTTAACTCATTGTGATGGTGACCTCAGAACCTTTAACAGTTCTTTATTTTCATTGTTTGTTTGTTTGTTTTAGGGGCTTAAACAACACAAATTTATTATCTTATAGTTCTGTAGGACTGAAGTTCTACATGGCTCTCCCAGGGCTAAAATCCAGAAGTTGGCAGGGCTGTGTTCCCTTGTGGATGCTCTAGGGGAGGCGCCATATCTTTGTCATTTTCAGCTGCTAGAAGTCACCTAGATTCCTTGACTTTCCCCTTCTTCCATCTTCAAAGCCAGAGACAACAGGTCAAGTTCTCCTCATGTTATATCACTCTGACATTCTGCCCTGCCTCCCCCTTCCACTCTTAAAAGACTTTTATGATTTCATTGGACCAGCCTGGATAATCTGACTTTCAGGTGAACATTATTACAGCAGCATTCTTTTTCAAAAATTTTTGTTGTATTTTTTCCATTACCATTTAGTTCCCTTTTACTCCTCTCCCCCCACAATCACAACATAATTGTCCCTGTCGATGAGTCCTTTTTCCTTTTTGCTCAATCACTGCACCCCCTAACTTGCCCCCTGCCTTAGCTGTCATCTTGCTCTCTATCGATGAGTCTGTCTCTACTTTGCTTGTTAGTTCAGTTTGTTCATTAGATTCTACACATGAGTGAAATAATATGGTATTTGTCTTTCTTTGACTGGTTTATTTCACTTAGGATAGTGTTCTCCATGTCCATCCGTAATGTCACAAAGGGTAAAATTTTTCTTTTTTATGGAAGAATAGTATTCCATTGTGTAAAACATTTCTTTCCTTTTAAAGAATATGATGAGTCCTTTGCTTCATTCCCTCAAAGTATTGTTTAATTTAATAATATTATTTTTTTAAGTTTTATTTTTTATAAGAACATTCTTACTATCATACTTCACTTTTTAAAATTTTATTATTTATAATATTATAAAGATCACACATCCACAGTCATGTAGGAGATGCAAGCAATATAAAATTTTAAGAAATGAAGTAAAACTAATCTGAAAAATCCCATGTTAATTATTGGGGACTATGGTAAACATCTTTTTAGACAGCTATGTTTATGTATTACTAGATGTATATTTTATATATAAACATACACACACACCTATATATGACTTTTTAAAATGTGGCATTAATATAAATGCCTCTTTATAACTTAAGGATAGAGAGGCTACATACAATAGATGTTTGTTCTCTGTACTGGCCAAATAAACAATGAAGTAATCGCCAGTTCTTCAGTTAGTTTTCTACTGCACTAACATAAGTTAACAGGAGTGAGTCACTAATGAAGCTAGTTAACTATCAGTCAGGTTTTGCATTCTACTGCAGAAACTCAGAAAAAGAGAGGATGAGAGAAGGAAAGGATGGAGGAAAGGAGGAAGAAAGGAAGGGAAAAGTAGCTAAAATAAATTAGGTCTTCATTTTTCTCTAGTTATAAGAAATCTAGAAGTAGAAAATCCAGGGCTAGCTAGTGGCTCCATGATGTAATCAGGACCCAAGATCCTTGTATCTTTCAATTCAGCCATTTTAGTGTGCTCATCAATCACATTGTGGTCCCAAGATGGTCACTTTACCTCCCAAAATTGTGTTTGTGTTCCAGAGAGAAAGAAGGGGGAGGTCAAATAGTAAGGAACAAAAACTTTTCAAACCAGCTAAACCTGTTCTCTTTCTAAGGGTTTTCCTGGGCGTCCCACCCAACAATTTCCATTCACATCTTTGAACAGGGTAACATGATTTCCCTTTTCTGCAGGAAGATAGAAAAATATGTTTGTTTTTAGTTTTTATTCTGTTTTGTTGACTTGTAAGAAGGGGAGGATGCACGTTGGGTAGACGACTATCTCTGCCACAATAATCAACATGAAATATTATATATATATATATATATATGAAATATTTTATATATATATATATATATATATATATGGGGGCATGTAATGGAATATGCCCAAGAAACTTGATCTTAGAAAGGAAAAGATAAAATTAGTAAAACTTGTATATAGGTAGAGAAGTTTGAATCTATAAGAGATTGGTTTCAGAATAAATTCTATGATAACTCACAATGAAAAGGAAATTTCTTAATTTTCAATTCATTAACAAATATCTAACGTGAAAAAAACAACAACCATGATGTATAGAAATAGTCCCTACCATTGAGCATCTTGGCGTGGTGACACAGACATTTAAACAAATAATTTTAATATAATATAAAATCCCTGTTGCACTAAGGAGTGCAGAAAGCACTATGAGAGGAATGACAGGGATTTGGAAAGAATAAATATAGAGGTGTGTACATGTGCTCTAGACTTAACAGATAAGTAAAAGTGCATCAGGGGAGTTTTGAAATAAGTGAAAGGCTTTTCAGAATAACAGAGCAATAAAGTTCAATGTGTATCAGGTCCTGACTAGTCCCTTTAAAACATTGAGAAGAAATTGCATGTATAGCCCAGGTTTCTCAGAGTTTGGTCTATGACTCATAATGTATCACAAGTATGATACACAAACCCTACTGATCCTGATTTAATTAAATAAGTGTTTCTCATCAAAGTTTGAGAACCCCAGGTCTAGCCTGATCAAGAAAAACTAGGTCCAAAGACTATCTTGTATTCCTGTATTTTACCCGTCTATTTTTCTATAGAGATAGTCTCACCATATTTATGAGTGATATTGATTTTTTTACTCCTTCTTGGACACTTGTCTTGGACAGTCCCTCCCTTGAGGTCCTGGTCTGACTCTTTCCCACAGAGTCAATTTAGACAGAACAATGCAGACATTGAAGCCCTGTCTCTGAGATTTTGGCCTTTTCATTTTTCCTGTGAAAAATCCCTTTGGTGATCTGGTGAAGCTATGGACCTCCATTTTTTTTTTCTTCTTTTTTTAAATCATTGCTTTTTTTCATTGTATTTTTCCATTACCACTTATTCCCTTATACCCCACCTCCACACACACAAGGACCTCACTTCTAAAAATAATGTTTTTGAATGCATGAAATAAAATTCATAGAGCAAAATAAACCAATTATATTGAAATCAAGTTATCAACATATTTAAAAAGGAAATAAATTTCTATTACTGTTATGTGGTTCTTGATGCACTAAGTGACAAGCAAATATATAAATTATAGGCAGAGTATATTAACATTCATGTTATTGCGCTTAGCTTGAATAAAAGCATTAACAAAGTAATGTACATGTCATATCAAACATGAAAGCATTTTTTTCCTTCCAATTTCATGAACCTCCTGAAATCCTATAAGTCTCTGTGGACCCCACATTAAAAAGTTCTCTTTAGGAGATCATCTAGTTGAGTAGTCCTCAAATCAAGCAGTATTGCCCTCTGTGGTGCATTTGAGAAAAGTGAAAGGGCAATCTGAGTTATCACAATAATTGGGAGAATGCTATTAATAATTAGAAATCAGGAGGGCCAGGATTGCTGGATGACTTGAAATATACTAGGGAAGTCCCATACAACAGAACATGATGCTGTCCTTCATGATTCCCTAATGTCTTGGCATACATACATGTAGGTGAAAATCCTCTCTATAATCACCTGAACTTAAAATCTATCTCCATATAAACACAAAAAAAATATTTGCTGAATTATTCAGAAATGCCATTATGATGTAAATTAAGGGAAAATTATAATTTGTTTTGTTTAAAACTTTAGTGAAGATTGTTCACCATTTTGGAAAATTATGTCACCAATAGCAAGGCCATTCAAAGAATCTGAATCTCAAATAATAACACACCTGTACCTTATAGCTATTATACACGGTGATTTTATATATCAACATGCATATATGGGTATATGTATTATATTCAGCATTTTTATGAAGATGTCAAATATAAAGTAAATATAAAATAAAAAGTAAATAAGATAAATGACAAAATTTAAAATAAAATATGAAGTAAAAATACAGATAATATTCAGTTGAATATTGTTTTACTTCTTGTAAATCCAAATTTAAATTTATGATTAGGTCTAACTATGTGACTACTTCACTATGTGGTCATATCCAAGTATTTACTTACATATCAAAATGTACATTATTTTTGATAACTTACTTTCCTTTTAGTAATACATTATATAGAAGTCACGGCATTGTATTGAAAGCTTATAAAATTTTATATATTGTTAAGTTATATTATCTATATATTTTATTTCATGACATACAGAAGGCATTACAAAATATTTATTACAAAAGGATGTCTCTAGGTCTGATATGACTTAAAGCACCATTTGATTCAGTACAAAATGTTCACAAACCTTCGCTGAAAAAGCTATTAAAATACAGGATTCAGTCTACAAGAAGAAAAATGAAGCCAGAGGAAAAATATTTGGCATGAGAATCAATGAGGAGAACAGAAACAGCTAAAAGTGTTAGTCAATATACGAGTATAAATTAACACATAGGTAAATATATTAATGTTTAATTAAGAAATACATTAGCCATGGCTGGGTGGCTCATTTGGTTGGAGCATTGTGCCTTTAACCATAAGGCTGAGGGTTTGATTCCTGATCAGGGCATATACGTAGGTGGTGTGTTCAATCCCTGGTCGGAGCACATACAGGAAGCAACTGATCAATGTTTCTCTGTCATGTCAATGTTTCTCTCTCTCTCTCTGTCCCTTCCTCTCTCTTAAATCAATAAACATTTCCTTGGGGGAGGATAAAACAGCTATGGGACATTTTTGCAATGGAATACTATTCAGCCATTTAAAAGAAGAAAATTTTACCCCTTGCTACAGTATGGGTGGACCTGGAGAACGTCACGCTAAGTGAAATAAGCCAGTCAGAGAAAGAGAAATACGATATGATTTCACTCATATGTGGAATCTAATGACAAACTGAATTAAACTAGCAAAATAGAGACAGACTCATAGAGAGCAGCTGACAGCTATGGTGGGGGTTAGGGTGTGAAAGGATTGAGATAAAAGGAGAAAAGACTCCTGGACATGGACAACAGGGTGGTGATTGCCAGAGGGAAGAGAGAGTATTAAGGAATAAGTGATAATGGAAAAAATATATAATAAAAAAAAGAAAAATGCCCTGGCTGCTGTAGCTCAGTGGATTGAGTGCTGGCATAAAAACCAAAGGGTCACAGGTTCAATTCCCAGTCAGGGCACATGCCTGGGTTGTGGGCCAGGTCCCCAGATCAGGGCACATGAGAGGCACCACACATTAATATTTCTCTCCCACCTTTCTCCCTTTTCCAAAAATAAGTAAATAAAATCATTTTTAAAAGAAGAAAAAAGAAATACGGTAAACCTTTAGATGAAACAAAAACAGTAAAAAAAAAATGAGAGAGCACTGAAGACACAGGGGAGATATATAAATTAAAAAATAATTTATGTCAAAATAGGTATTGTGCTCAGCAAGAGAATAGAAATAGAAATAAATAAATGTATTAAAAAAAGAAAATAGAATTTATAATTTTCAAGCCATCAGAGAAAATTATGGGTCACATATAAATGTTATTTAATCTATTAGAAAGCTGCAATATAGGTGCTCTCGGGTCTCAGCTACCAGGTGGCCACGCGGTGCTCCGAATCTGCTTCCAAACGTGTCTGCAAGTCAAAATGTCGTTCCCAACACCCCAAGCTAAGCCCTCCAACCCCAGTAATCCCCGAGTCTTCTTTGACGTGGACATTGGAGGTGAGCAAGTTGGTCGAATTGTCTTAGAATTATTTGCAGATATTGTACCCAAAACTGCAGAGAATTTTCGTGCACTGTGTACAGGAGAAAAAAGCATTGGACTCACAACCGGGAAACCTCTCCATTTCAAAGGATGCCCATTCCATCGAATTATTAAGAAATTTATGATTCAGGGTGGAGATTTCTCAAATCAGAATGGGACAGGTGGAGAAAGTATTTATGGTGAAAAGTTTAAAGATGAAAATTTCTACTATAAGCATGACCGGGAGGGTTTATTGAGCATGGCAAATGCAGGCAGCAATACAAATGGTTCCCAGTTCTTTATCACAACAGTTCCGAATCCTCATTTGGATGGGAAACGTGGTATTTGGCCAAGTAATGAAAGGAATGGGTGTGGCAAGAATTCTGGAGAATGTAGAAGTGAAAGGTGAAAAACCTGCTAAATTGTGCGTTATTGCAGAATGCGGAGAATTGAAGGAAGGGGATGATTGGGGAATATTCCCAGAAGATGGTTCTGGTGACAGGCATCCAGATTTCCCCGAGGATGCAGATATAGATTTAAAAGACGTAGATAAAATACTATTAATAACAGAAGACTTAAAAAACATTGGAAATAGCTTTTTTAAATCCCAGAACTGGGAGATGGCCATTAAAAAATACTCAAAGGTTTTAAGATACATGGAAGGTTCAAAGGCTGTAACTGAGGAAGCAGATAGATTGAAGCTGCAACCTGTAGCTTTAAGCTGCATGCTAAATACTGGTGCTTGTAAACTGAAGATGTCAAATTGGCAGGGAGCAATTGACAGTTGTTTGGAGGCTCTTGAAATATACCTGTCAAATACCAAAGCACTGTACCGTAGAGCTCAAGGATGGCAAGGATTAAAAGAATATGACCAAGCATTGGCTGATCTTAAGAAAGCTCAGGAGATAGCACCGGAAGATAAAGCTATCCAGGCAGAACTGCTGAAAGTCAAACAAAAGATAAAGGCACAGAAAGAAAAAGAGAAGGCAGTGTATGCAAAAATGTTTGCTTAATAAGGAATTCATTTATACTTAAATATCACACATTGATGTATAAAGGCAGAAAGAAAATTAAGAGTTTTTGTCTATTACATATGATCCTTAATGTTTCTCCTTCGATACTTCAGTTCCCCGTTGTTTACAGTTTAGGAATACTGATACCTGTTCACTCTTAATAAAAGTGTTATAAACTATTAAAAGAAAAAAAAAGAAAGCTGCAATAGAGGAGAAAGCAAAGAAAAACATGATAAAAAGAAAATACAACTGAGACTGTAGAAATATATTTAAACAGATAAAGAATCACAATAAATAAATG
The DNA here is from genome assembly GCF_987537825.1 of Furipterus horrens. Classification (NCBI taxonomy): domain Eukaryota; kingdom Metazoa; phylum Chordata; class Mammalia; order Chiroptera; family Furipteridae; genus Furipterus; species Furipterus horrens. Next base: position 50,346,648 of record NW_028327182.1, read on the forward strand.
GGCAATACCAATAAAATGATAGAGATTATCAAACTGGATTTTAAAATAAAAAAAAATTAACTCTATACACTATATTGCTTATAAGTTGCACATCTAAAACATAACTGCAAGAGGATACAAGATAGTGGAGGAGTACGTGGAAGCTACACCATCCTCCTCCCAGGACGAGTCTGGACTTAAAACTTAATTGTGGAGAAATCATCTGGAATAACTAACTGAACACTAGCTGGAGAGAAGTCCTATAACCACAGAGAGACAGAGAAGGCTATTTCATCACAATGTGACTGGTAGGAAGTGTGGGGACATGAAAGGACTGGCTGGGCTCCCACGAGTGGCAGCTGAAGGGACTGAGAAACAGCTCAGCAGCCAGGGGTTCCCCTTGAGAAGGGCAGGATCTAAACCCCCAGCTGGGCTTCCCAGCCTACAGCAACAGAACAGAAAGTAAAATAGAAACCAGCTGTGAAAAGCGAAAAGCCACAGGGTTTTTGCTGACCTGAAAGAAACAGCTGGAGAAAAAAGCTCTTAAGCAGATCATGTACGAAAGTAATTTGGCACCCACTTACCCTGGGCTCAAGCAGAGGGGAGGGCAGAGAGGACTAGAGACGCTTGGGGAAAATTTGGGGCAGTGGCTTTGTGGAGAGAACTGAGGGAGCAGCCAACCGGGTCTCAGTGCTGACTCATTCTCCATATTGCAGGAATACCATTCCCCTCCCAGTGGCATCAGCCTGAGGGGAAATAAAAGCTCTTCCTGCAAGAATTAATGCGCCCCACACTCGGTGCTTAAGCTTGATGACTGATCACAGAATGAATACATTAACAACTAAAGGAGACAGACAAAGGCAGTAGATGTCTCCTAGTCACCAACAAGCAGGCTAGGCCCAGACTGGTATATGATCTGATGCCACCAGAGGAAGATCCAGGAAGTGCATACCAATTTAAGAAGCATCAAGAAACAAGAAGAGTCACAAAAATGAGGAGACAGGGAGACAACTCCCCATTGAACAGAAAAGAGAAATCCCCAGAAAGAGTGCAAAATGAAATAGAGGAAAGCAAACTATCAGACATGGAATTAAAAACATGGATTATAGTGAAGCTCAATGAGCTCAGCAAGCTCAAAGAAAACTACAAAGATCTCCAGGGAAACTACAAGGAACTCCAGGGTAGCTACAAGGAACTTACTGAGAATTACACCAACATGAAAAAGGACATAGAAGCTATCAATAAGAGCCAGGAGGAAATGAAGAATATAATTTCTGAATTGAAGAACACGGTAGAAGGAATTAAAAGCAAGCTAGAGGAAGCAGAAGATCAGATCAGTAAGCTGAAGGACAATGTACAAAAAAATTCCCAGACAGTGCAACAAAATGAAAAAAGACTGAAAAGTATGAAGAGGTTTTAAGACAGCTTCAGGAAAACATGAACCGTAATAATTTCCATATCATAGGTATACCAGAAGAGGAAGCAGAGGAGTAAGAGATACAAAACCTGTTGGAAAGAGTAATGAGAGAAAACTTCCCTAATGTGAAGAGAGAAAAAGTCACAAAGTCCAGGAAGCAACAAGGGTCCCAATGAAAATGAACCCAAACAGTCCTATGTTAAGACACATCATAATTAAAATGGCAACATTGAAAAATAAAGAGAGAATCATAAAAGCAGCAAGAGAGAAACAACTAATAACATACAAGGGAGCTCCAATAAGGCTATCATCAGATTTCTCAACAGAAACACTACAAGCAAGAAGGGAATGGCAAAAAATATTCCAAGCAATGAAAGACAAAGGCCTACAACCAAGAATACTCTAGCCAGCAAGGCTCTCATTCAAAATGGAAGGTGAAATAAGGAGTTTCCAAGACAAAAGAAGGCTAAAAGAATACAGATCCACCAAACAAGCATTGCAAGAGATGCAAAAGGGCCTGCTTTAAGAAGATGAAGAAACAGAGAGACAGAGAGAAACAAAAGTACAAAGGGGAAAAACGACAATGAATAAGTACCTATTGAAAGTAACCTTAAGTGTAAATGGATTAAATGCACCAACCAAAAGTTATAGGGTAGCTGAATGGATTATAAAGCATGACCCACATATATGCTGTCTACAAGAGACCCACCTTAGAACAAAAGATCTACAGACTAAAATTGAAAGGATGGAAATAAATATTACAAGCAAATGGACATAAAAAAAAGCTGGGGTAGCAATACTCATATCAGACAAAAGAGATTTCACGGCAGAGGTCATAAAAAGAGACAAAGAAGAACATTTCATAATACTTAAGGAAACAATTCATCAAGAATATATAACCCTGTAAAAATATATGCACCCAACATAGGAGCACCCAAATATGTAAGGAAATTTTTGAAAGACTTCAGGAAGGAAGGAAGGTATATATACAGCAACACACTATAGTAGTAGACCTTAAAACCCCATTGTCAACAATGGACAGATCTTCGAAGCAAAGAAACACCAAAAAAATTGTGGCATTGAACAACACTTTATATCAAATAGACTTAGTTGATATATATAGAACTTTGCACCCCAAACAAGCAAAATATACATTCTTTTGAAGTTCACATGGAAATTTTTCAAAGATAGACCACATGGTAGGACACAAAAGAAGCCTCAACAAATTCAAGAAAATTGAAATTATATCAAGCATCTTGTCAGATCATAATGGCAGGAAACTAGAAATCAACCTCAAGGAAAAAACTCAAATACATTCAAACTCATGGAGAACGAATAACATGCTATAAATAATGAATGGGTTAACAATGACATCAAGGAAGAAATCAAAAAGTTTCTGAAAACAAATGATAATAAACATACAACAACCCAAAACCTATGGGACACAGCAAAAGCAGTCCTGAGAGGAAAGTTCATAGCAATACAGGCCTACCCAAAAAAGCTAGAAGAATCTCTAATAAAAAATTTAACCCTACAGCTACAAGAACTAGAGGAAGACTTACAAGAAAAGCCTTGAGTGAGTAGAAGGAAGGCAATCATCAACATCAGAACAGAATTAAATGACGTAGAGACTAAACTAACAATTCAAAAGATCAACAAAAGTAGGAGCTGATTCTTTGAAAAGATAAACAAAACTGACAAGCCTTTAACCAGGATCATCAAGAAAAAAAAAGAGAGGACCCAAATAAATAAAATCAGAAATGAAAGAGAAGAAATCACAACCGATATCAAAAAATACAAAAGATTTTAAGAAATTATTACGAACAACTGTATCACAAGAAATTTGACAACCTAGATGAAATTGAAAGATTTCTGAAAATATATAATCTCCCAAAACTTAATCAAGAAAAAGCAGAAAGCCTGAACAGACCAATAACAGCTAGTGAAATTGAAGCACTAATCAAAAAACTCCCAGCACACAAAAACCATCAACCGGATGGCTTCACAGGTGAATTTTACAAAACATTTGGTAAAGAACTAACTCCTATACTTCTCAGATTATTGCAAAAAATCCAAGAAGAAAGACTTCTAAATTCTTTCTATGAACCCAGTATTACTCTACTTCCAAAACCAGGTCAAGACAGAACAAAGAAAGAAAACTACAGGCCAATATCTCTAATGAACATAGATGCTAAAATCCTCAACAAAATACTGGTAAACCAGATCTAGCAACACATTAAAAAGATCATACACCACGATCAAGTCGGAGTCATCCAGGGATGCAAGGATGGTTTAATATTCACAAATCAATAAACGTAATACACCACATAAACAAAATGAAAGAAAAAACACACATGATCATATCGATAAATGCTGATAAAGCATTTGATAAAGTACAACACCCATTTATGTTGAAAACACTCAGCAAAATGGAAATAGAGGGAGCATACCTCAACATAATAAAGGCCATATATGAGAAACCTGAAGCTACCATCATATTAAATTGGCAAAAAGTGAAAGCATACCCCCAGAAGTCAGGAACATAACAAGTATGTCCACTCTCCCTACTTCTATTCAACATAGTGTTTGAAAGTTCTAACCACAGCAATCAGACAAGAAAGAGAAATAAAAGGCATCCAAATTGGAAAGAGGAAGTAAAACTGTCATTATTTGCAAATGACATGATAGTGTACATAGAAAACTGTATAGATTCCATGAAAAACTACTCAACCTAATACGTGAATTTGGCAAAATAGCATGGTACAAAGTCAATATTCAGAAATTGAAGGCATTTCTAAACACCAACAATAAAATATCAGAGATAGAAACTAGAAAAAAAAACCATTTACTATAGAAACAAGAAAAATAAAGTACCTGGGAATAAACTTAGGAGGTAAAAGACCTGTACTCGGAAAACTACATAACACTAAAGAAAGAAATTAAGGAAGATACAAATAAATGGAAGCATATACCATGTCATGGATGGGAAGAAACAACATTATTAAAATGTCCATACTACCCAAAGCAATTTATAGATTCAATGCAATCCCTATTAAAATACCAATCACATATTTCAGAGACCTAGAACAAGTATTTCAAAAATTTATATGGAACTAAAAAAGACCCTGAATAGCCACGGCAATCTTGAGGAAGAAGAACACAGTACGAGGAATCACAATACCTGATACCAAACTATACTACAAGGCCACAGTAATCAAAACAGTCTGGTACTGGCATAAGAACAGAAATATAGATCAATGAACAGAATAAAGAGCAAAAGAAAACATCAGCAAGATTAAAAGAGAACCAATGATATGGGAAAAAAATATTTGTCAATGATACCTCAGACAAGGGATTGATCTCCAAAATATATAAAGAACTTATATGAATCAACACCAAGGAGACAGACAATCCAATTAAAAAATTGGCAAAGGACCTGAACAAAGACTTCTCCAAAGAGGACATAGAGAGGGTCCCAAGGCATATGCAAAAATGCTCAACATCACAAGCCATCAGAGAGATCAAATAAAACCACAATGAGATACCACCTCACACCAGTCAGAATGGCGATCATCAACAAATCAACAAACAACATACGCTGGCGAGGATGAGGAGAAAAGGGAACCCTAGTGCACTGCTGGTTGGAATGCATACTGGTACGGTCACTACGGAAAACAGTATGGAATTTCCTCAATAAACTAAAAATGGAACTACCTTTTGAACCAGCAATTCCATTGCTAGGATTATATCCTAAGACTCCCGAAAGAAAAATTCAAAAGAATCTATGCACCCCTATGTTCATAGCAGCACTATTTATAATAACCAAGTGCTGGAAACAACCTAAGTGTCCATCTGTAGATGAGTGGGTCAAAAAACCCTCACATGTAGAAAAGTGAACAAAAGAGAATGTAAAGTATGGAAATGCAATTTTAGTGAATATTAGGACAAGGATTTTCCTTTACACTGTATATTTTTTCCCTACCTAATCCCTCCAGGATTTGGCATTCTGAAGAAGTAAGTAACGACATAAGGTTCTTTGCATAAGACTAATAAGACCAGTTGTTAATAGGTTTTGTTTACCATGACTTTGACTGGAATGTCATGCCTAAAGGAGATATGCTTGGGCTCTGGTTGTTACCGAAAAGCCCTGAGGATCTGGGATTGACTTTCAAACGAAATAAAATCCCACAAGAAAAAAGACGTGGTACCTTGATTGGTTGTGTAGTCCATGGCAATCTGTCCAGGAAAATAATGAAGGTCGCTTTCCTGAAAGACGGCTAAAAGGGACCTTAAGGCACAATGGAAAACCTGAAGGACTTCAAAAAGACAGGTGTTTACAGGCAAGGCTGAATGGCAGGTATGTGGCTCAGCTCCTGTGCCCTGAAGGGCAGACTGAAGGTCACCCTAAAGGTTCCTTGTGTAAGTTCCAGCAAAGCAGAACTAAAGATTATATGTGATCATTTGCTGCTCTTGTTGTGTTTATGCAAATGGACAGGATAAATTTAAAATGGACTTAATATAGTCCCTTTAATGACAAGGAGGATAATCTTAAGGAGAAAGATTGTGATTCAAGGAAAATCATAATGCTCAGTGGTAGACTATAAACTAGTGCAGTTAACTGTCAAGTTTCCTTTCATTTAAAGTTTGTTTTCATTTGAAAGTTAAACTAGGTCTGTGACATCATCAAAGATGCTTAATTTACAGGCAAGAAGAATGTCAAATGCCTTGCAACTGAATGTCTTTCCAATAAGACAGTCCTACAGATTTAGAGACTGGTTTGTGGGTTATGTTGTGTCAATTAACATGTGTGTTCTGTTTTCATAGGGCATAAGCTTATGATCTCATTACCTGAGTGATTGGCTGTACATATAGGCCTCACTTAATCCTGTCTGCATCGCTGCCTCCTGAGACTCAATGGTTTGGGTGAACTAAGTGGCTGGGTTGGTGAAGCATGGAGTGGTCTGTGGGCTTCACTTTAAAACTGGTTTCTCTTTTCTATCCTAATGGCTTGGACAGAAAGGGCCGAGAGGTCTGAGAGAGAGAAAACCTAAAATATTTCTCTCAGCCCAAACTAAGTATAGTGGGCAAAATGGTTTTGGACAAGTGTGATGTGCCTTGCACAACTTCCTCCAAAGAAGCCTTTTTTTTTTCCTAATGTGGCATATTGAAAAATTAATCCTTGCCTTTTGTCATCTAGTGGTTATGGATTGAATGATGCCTCTTAACCCTGTTGCCAAATCTGTTGCCCCCAGAATACAACAAGAATGCCAGCCTGTTAAACCAAGCACACCGTTGTCCAGGGACAGCCAACTGACCTGGAGTCTGCAAGATCCTTCCTCATGTGGGAAGGCCACCCTCCCCTCTACACCCCCATTCTTGTTAGGGATTTCTGGATCCAAGGGAAGGTAGGACGACGACCATGTCCAGCCTGAAGCAGCTAGAGGAGCATGAGATCTTCGCCCATTGTCCTTTATAAGATTATAAAGGGTCTTAAGTCTGAGAGGGGGGAATTGTTACTTTTATTGTTATAAAAATAAATAAATAAATAATTGGTTTTTTTTTAAAAAAGAATATAGGAAAGGGTGAAGCCAAGGAACTTATATGCACGACCCATGGACATGAACTAAGAGGTATGGGATTGCTGGGGGAAGGGGGGTACTGGGCAGAGGAGGGAGCAAAGGGGAAATAATTGGAACTATTATAACAACATAATAAAATATATTTTAAAAAATAAAAAATAACTGCAAGAAAAGCTAAAATAAAGGGGCATAAAATAATATATGCTAAATTAGACACATAGGAAAAAATTATAACAAAAATAAAATAATCCAACATAGAACTTAAACAGAAAGTATTAATAACATAAAGAGAGATATTGAACAATACTAAGAAAAAATAATCCATCAAGAAGCTATCAGAGGGGAGGTTGGAGAGGAGGCTGGATGAAAAAAGGTGAAGAGATTGGCCAAAAAACACATATAAATAACACATAGACACAGACAACAGTGTGGTGATAGCCTGAGAAAAGTGGGGGGCTAGGTAGAGGTGGGAAAGAAGGGGGGAAATAGGCACAAAAAGAGACTTTGCTTGGGATGATGGGCACATGATGCAGTGTGCAGGTGATGTTTAATTGAGTTGTACACTTGAAACATGTCTGGTTTTACAAATCAGTTACCCCAATAAATTTGATTTTAAAAAAAATACAGCAATCTTCAACGTACATACATTTAAAAGCCTAACCACAAAATATGTAGAGCAATATCTTACTGAATTATTAGGAGAAATGGACAAACTGATCATGTCAAAATTTAAATTAAGATCTCGAACTAAAAATAATTAGTAAGAATATTGAAGAGTTTAGCAGCAAAATTAACAAGCTTCATCCAATAGATATGAATAGACTTTTGCATCAAATGGAAAATACATTTTTTTCAAGGGCCCATTTTTTAAAAATAGATGACCACATATTACATCACCAAAGAGAGTTCAACTTCAAGGAACAGCTATGATATAAAACATGTTCTCTGCTCAGGATAACAAAGGATTAAAATTCAGAACAAAACATGAATTTAAAATGTCTAGAAAGAAAACAAAACATTAACTCCTAGGTACCTCTATGTATAATAAAGAAAATCATAATCGAAATTAAAACACTTGTAGATTGAATAGCAATGAACACAGTACACATAAGGTCCTCAGCAAATACTTATTGAATGAGTAAACTAGTATCCAGGGCTTTTGACTCTCAAGCTGATAGTTTTCAATATGGTTGTGATTATAAGGAATCCTAAAATGAAGTATTTAAAAAACAATAAATAAAAATAAAGGACCAAGTAAGCTCTAAATAATGAAAATTTTCAACCTGTCAGGCTAAAACTTCAAAAGATATTTAGGGTATATAATAGAAGAAACATTTTTAGATTGCACTATAAGTGGTATTATTCCTAGCAAACCACATGATAAATGAACCATTAAGAAATATTATTTATAAAATAAGCAAACAAACAAAATTCCAAGAGTAAAATAACAAGTGAGCCTTCATTAAGGACACCAGCACTTATTAGATTACCTAGCTGACCAAAAACTAGAACTTTACATCATTTATGGAGTACCTCCAAAACCTATCACTTATGAATTTAATAACTTAACTAAAGTCTTCAATAAAGTATGAGTTAATAAGAGAAAGCAATATTTCTTATTTAGCTTGTATGTATTTCAAGTATTCTCTTGTTAAAAAGGAAAAGAGAAATCACCTGAGAGAGTAAAATTAACTGGAAATCTAATCCAATATTTTATATCTTTTCCCTGAAAAACAAGTATTACATCCTCTTGAAAAGAGACTATTTTGAACAACAGATATAATTTATAGGCCTTTGCTTGTCTCTGTGTACTGTTCAATGGAAAATTACTGCAGAGTTCTTTACAACATTTATAGTCTAGAAAAAAATTCACCTATAGTATACAAATGTCATTATTAAGAAAAGTTTAAGCAGGCATTTTAAGGGTAATCAACTCAATTCTTTACTTTGCATTATCTTTGCATTGTAGAAACAATGCAAAAAGATAAACAGTCTTCCATTATATATTCAGGTATTGTTTTTAATTCATCATTTTTTTCTTTCTTCTTATAGAGAAAATGTTTGCTTCCTTATAACCAGACCTTAATGGAAAAAGATTATTGGATTTGCCTTTTCTTCATAAAGGTGGGTTACTTTTTAAATCCCCTCTTCTTAAATAAGGTATTGGATTTTTCAAAAAGGAACTAATTCAAAATCCTCTGAGAGTCAGTGGATTTAAAGCCCTGGTTTTAATAGATGATCTACATTCAAAGCAGTGACAATCCCCAAGTTGCAAATGGGTTGGTTATATTCCTAAAGTTAATTTAAAAGTTAGTTGTTTAGAATTAGCAAAGGTACTTTGCCATGGAAACAAAGTTATAAATGGCAGTTGAATTTCCAGTCTATCTAACCCATAACACAGGGGAACAATTTTTAACATAATTCCTGTTGAGTTTGATTTTTCAGCTGTTTTGGACCTAAATAGGCATTCTGATTTCAAAAATGCAGTTAGTTTTCTTCTATCACGTCAAGATTTTTCTCGACAGCTTACCTAAATGCGACCATTCTAGGCTGGATCGAGCCTGGATGGAGGGAAGCACTAGTGCTCTCCTGTTGGCTAAGAGGAAACCTCCCTCAACTGGGGAGGGGTGGAAGGGGGTGTCGCTTGGAGACCAGCAACAGGTTCATACTAGTCTAGGCTATTCAGTTACAATGAGACAGTGTGGTGAGAGGTTGTGTGCTGCTCTATATAGTGAATTGTATTCCGAAGTGTAGTCCAAGTTCTTGTCTGTATACAAGGGGTTAGAAGAATTTATTTTTTTATGTACATACATACTTATTTTTTTTCCTTCAGATCATGTCTGCCTCTGCTATTTCTCATTGTAAGTGCCTAAACAACCCTGATTCATTTTGTTATATCTGTGGCAGTTTCACTATTCCTAGTCAAAGGACAAACATTAGCTCATTTGTTAGGCAAGTCTATTTTGCATATTTTAAAGTAAAACTTGTTGATCAAGATAAGTCTTAGGCCCCTCACAGGGTGTGCAAGCAGTGTGTTGAGAGTTTACGAATGTGGATGAAGGGAACACGTGATAAATTGCCATTTGGTATACCTATGGTTTAGCAAGAGCCCAGAGATCATTCAAGTGACTGTTACTTCTGTATGGTGAAAACATCAGGATATAACAAGAAAAATAAATGTAAAGTAGAGTATCCTAGTCTACCATCATCTATACACCCAGTGCCTCATTCAACTGAAATGCCAGTGCCAGTTTTCATTGAACTACCCTTTTTCGAAAAACAGTTGTATGGTGAAGAACTAAGTGACAAAAATGATGAAGATTTTGAAATCGAAGATGACTCAGTTCATAAGAGATTTGATCAGCATAAGTTTAATGATTTGGCATGAGATTTGGGACTATCCAAAAAGGCTTCAGAACTTCTAGCATCAAGACTGCATGAGAAAAACTTGCTTGAAAAAGGAGCAAAGGTATCCTACTTTCAATCAAGAGAAAGTACATCTCTGCAGTACTTTTGAAGTGACAGTGGCTTTGTGTATTGCCATAACATACATGGTTTAAAGGAGGAATTGGGAATTCCAATCTATAACACAACTGAATGGCAATTGTTCATCGATAGCTCAAAGCAGAGCTTCAAGTGTGTCCTCCTCCACAATGGCAATTTATTTGGTGCTGCCCCAATTGGCCATTCAGTTTGTTTTCATGAAGAATATGAAGACATAAGAAGAGTCATTAATCTTTTAAAATACCACAAGCACAATTGGATAATCTGTGTTGACCTTCAAATGGTCTGCTTCCTTCTTGGTCAGCAAAGCAGATACACCAAGTATCCTTGTTTTCTGCGTATGTGGGACAGCAGAGCTTGTCAGAAGCATTGGGTGGAGTCGAATTGGCCTCCAAGATCTGACCTGAAACCTGGTGATCCAAACATTCTCCATGAGCCACTGGCTGACAGAAAGAAGATTATATTCCCACCTCTGCACATAAAACTGGGTCTCATGAAGCAATTTGTGAATGATTTGCCAACTGAAGGAGACTGTTTCAAATATCTCATTTCGGCATTTCCTAGATTGTCGTTTGAAAAGATAAAATACCTTAATATGTATGTTTGGTAACAGAACTTTACTACTTGTACCCAATTTGACTTACAGTAACAATATATAGACTTTATGTGAATAAAATAACTCTAAACAGTATATTCGGGTAATTTTTTCTTCATTTTCCTTTGTATGTACATTTTGTATGAGTTTTGGGACAAAGGCAGGGTATCTTGTACCTTAAAAGGTTGACATAATAGAGAAAAACTGGGGTCATTTTTAGATTCAGATGCCAAAATTTAGTCAAAAACAAGTGTCAGATCTAACTCAATGAAAATTGTGTTCCCCAGTGTAATGTGTCTGAACCCAATTGCCTCAAGGAGAGGTTTTTAACAGAACATAATAGTTCACTGACAGGCTGATTAGGAGCCCACATCATCAGAATCTCTCAATTTAGTGTTGTTGGCTTGTCGTTTTAACATTTCTTTATTTTATCCCCTAAAGATGTACTAGTCAAACAATACCATTCTATAAAAAGTATTTAATTAATTTCTCTCAGGCATGTAAATTATTTTTGGACTTTCATTTATCTTAAAACAAGAAATGTGCTCTTTTTCTGTGATAAAAATCAGTTTTTTTCTTTGAAAAACTTTGTGTTGTGTTTTTTAATTTTCCTGAAATTTATGCAGTTATTTTTCTAATCATTTGTTTTGATAGCAGTAATCCATAAAGGTTTTCTCTTTTGCTTTAATTTTTTGGTAGTTTAAAAATCCTTTGATAACAACAGTGGCTTGACAAATTTCAGTGATGAAGTCCATTAAACATATAATACCAAATTGGTTTTCACTTTTGACATTTCACTTCTCTCACCCCTGATTTAAAAATAAGTGGTTCCTAAATTGCTCACATGCCAATCTTCTTAATCTGGCCCCAAGATTTTCCCAGTTTTATGCCTTTTTTAGCTATCATTCCTGTTAAAATACTTCCCCCAGACAATTCTATTTGAAGCCTATTCTTTAAGGTTCAAATTTTATTCTATCTGAACTAATATGGAATAATGGAAAGAATGAAATAGTAACACAGACCTAGGTATGAATCCCAGCTCTGCTATTTTCTTAACTATCTATGAACATATGTTTAGCCCCTTAACTATAGAATGGGACTAATAGTACTTTGATCACAGTGTTGAAGATTAAGTAAAATAAATTTAATTTCAAAAGCAAATTGCTTGTATCTGATCATCCCATGACAATTGATTGCTTGCCTTTTTGAATTCATGCAGCAAATTTGACCTGAGTTATTCATTTCAAATGCTGTATCACTGAATGTCCATTTGCATGAGTATATATTTTGTCTCAATAACCAAGTATTCAAAATCTATCTAGTTAAAATCTGTCCATCAAACTCCAGGCAGGATAACAAAAACCATGCTAGGAATTTTAAACAAGGATTTAATTCAAGAAATCCGTCACATAGATATTGAAAAAACTGAAAGGGCAAAGAGGAGGTGCTGAAGAAAGTAGCTAACACCTGCTGGACTTTGAGGAGGTAGGGCAGGAAACTAAATGAAAGAGTCAACTAGTTACAGTTCTCCAAGAAGGTAGCAGAATAGGAGGAAGCTACACTACCCTCCTCCCAGGACCAAACTGGAATTACAACTAAATTATTAAAAAATCATCCAAACTAACCAACTGAATATTAGCTGCAGAGGTCTTATAACCAAGGATTTACAAAGGAAACCATATCACAATAATTGGTAGAGAGTGTGGACTCTCAAGGTTGGCAGCTGAAGTGCCAGAAAAATATTTCAGTGGTATGGGTGAGGGAAAAGGATACCCCCTGAGAAGTGTGGGGTTTAAAACCCAAGAGAGGCTCCCCAACCTAGAGCACTAGAACCAGGAAAGGAACCCAGATAACATCCACCTGTGAAAAGTAGCAGGGTTTCTGTCTCTAGGGAGAAGCAACTAGAGATGCAGAGAGAATCTTAAAGGGCCAACAACAAATTTTTACTTGCAGCCAGTTACCCTGGATTTCAGAAGACAGAGAGCAGAGTGGACGAGAGATGCATGAGAAGATCTATGTATTAATGGCTCTGGGGAGAGAGCTAAGGGGTTAGCCACCAGGATGCCAGTGCTGAATCATTTGTTGGTGGAAATCAAGTCTCTGTGTAGGGGCTTTATGTCCCCCTGTCCAGGTGTCCTGTGACTCAGTTAAGCAAGCTGGACTTGCTAACACCGGCAGATGCTTACAAGCTGTTTCAGGCCACTGAGCTATGGTATCCTGAGAACAAGACACTTTGCTGAGTACTCCATTACTCCCTTGTCCTATCATCTTGTTTGGAACTTAGCCTTAAGGACTTATAGTTATGTTTTGTACCTAAGCAGTTAATATTTGAACCCGAATATCCTGTTTTCCCTGTAAGCAATAGGACGTGTATCCTGTAATTGCCACCCTCAGATTTCAATAAAAGGAAGGTGCTTGCTCTGCTCAGTGCTGATCCTGCCTGAGCGACCGGCAGCCCTTCGACCATCCCACATTCTGTCTGCTGGAATTACTTCCGCGCCCTTGACCACTAAGTACTGCAACAATCATTCCCCATACTGCAGAAGCCACCTTCTGCAGGCAAAGCACTCCCCTACAAGTAGCATCAGCCTAGGGTGAAGCAATATCCCCAACAGCAGGTTTCCTTTCCCACATAATGTGGTGCTTAAGACAGCTGAAGGCTCTTTGACTCATTAAGCCTAAGAGCAGAGGCATATCTCTGAGAGTTCTGAAACTTTAGCTGGCCCTCCCCAGGGTCTAGCGCTGGTAAAAACTGGCCTTGTGCATCTTGGTCCTTTCTGCAAACACCCAGGTCCAAGAGGGTAAGCCACAGGTAGTGGATTGCTGATAGCTCCAAAGAGGTTGCTCAGGATCAGTCACAGGCAGCATCAGAATAGGTCTGCACCAGACTCTTTGTGGTTCTACCTAATATATAGAAACAAATACAAAGAGGCAGCCAAAATAGGAACAAAGAAACAGCCTACAAAAAAAGAACAAGAGAATTCTCCAGGATAAGAACTAGATAAAATAGAGAGAAGAAATTTGTCTGATAGAGAGTTTAGAGTAATGTTTATAAGGATACTCAAAGCAAGAAAAAAGACATAGAAACCATCAAAGAGGACCAGTCAGCAATAAAGAATACAATATCTGAAATAAAAAAATACACTGGAAGGAATAAATAGTAGGTTAGATGAAGCACAGGATAAAATCAGTGATTTGGAAGACAAGGTAGAAAAAAACATGCAGGCAGAAGAGCAAAAAGAAAAAAAGAATTTTAAAAATGAGGAGAGAGGATCCAGAATAATGGAGGAGTAAGTGGAAGCTACGGTAACCTCCTCCCAGGACCAACCTGGAATTACAGCCTAATTGTGGAGAAATCATCTGGAATAACCAATTGAACACTAGCTGGAGAGAAGCCTTATAATCATGGACAGACAGAAGAGGCTGTTTCATCACAACATGACTCCAAAGATGTAAGAGGGCTGATGGGGCTCCCATAGGTGACAACTGAAGGGGCAGAGAAACATCTCAGTAGCTGGAGGTTTCCTCTGAGAAGGGTGGGGTCTAAAGCCCCAGCAGGGCTTCCCAGCCTACAGCAACAGAGCTGAGAGTAAAACAACACGCAGCTGTGAAAAGCAAAAAGACTCAGTTTTTTTTGCCAGCTTGAGAGAGATGGCTGGAGACACAGAGAGATTCTTAAGGGAACCATGCATAAAAATACATTGGACCCACCTACCCTGAGCTCCAGCAGAGAGAGGGCAAGTGACTAAAGATGCTTAAGAAGATTTTGGGGTGGTGGCTTTGAGGAGAGAACTGAGAGAGCAGCCGACCAGGTCCCAGTGTCGACTCATCCCCCATACTACAGGCAGACCACTCCCCTCCAGGTGGTATCAGCCTGAGGGGAAGCAATAGCTCCGCCCACCAGAATAATCTGCCCTGCCTAGTTGTGCTTAAGCCAGATGACTGATCACAGACTGAACAGATTAACAACTGAAGGAGACAGACAAAGACAGTGGTACTCTGGAACAGGCTGCATAGGCCCAGACTGGGACATAGTCTAACGTCAACAGGGGCAGATCCAGTAAGTAAAGAAAGTGCACTTCTACAACAGTATAGAAGATGTGGTAGGCAGAGTGACTCTCAGTCAGCTAGCTAGAGGGAAGGACCCACAAAAGAGCAACACAACACAACCAAAACCCAAGTACAACCAGATAACCCAAATAAATGGCATAAAGAGAATCCCAAGAACATCAAGTACTTGAGATCAAGGAGACTCACTGAATCTCACAAGTCTCCTACCACAGAAGGTGACACCACAAAGACAGGAAATCAAAGCAATCAACCTAAGAGGCAGAAAGAAACTAGAGAGTCACCTAAAATGGGGAGACAAGAAAACAAATCCCCATTGAAAGGAAAGGAGGAATCCCCAGAAAGAGTGCAAAATAAAATAGAGGTAAATAGCTATCACACATACAATTCAAAAAAATGGTTATAATGAAACTCAATAAGCTCAGCAAGCTCAGAGAAAACTACAAAGAACCCAGAAGAACTATGAAGAACTCCAGGGAAGTTACAAGAAATTTACTGTGAACTACACTGGCATTAAAGAAGGATGTAGAAACTATCAATAAGATCCAGAAGGAAATGAGAAATACAATTTCTGAATTGAAGAACACTGTAGAAGGAATAAAAAGCAGGCTAGAAGAAGCAGGGGATAGAATCAGCAAGCTGGAGGATGACATAGAAAAAATTCCCAGACAGTGCAAAACAACAAAAAAAGACTGAAAAAGAATGAAGAGTTTTTAAGAGAGCTGCAGGACAACATGAAACATAATAATATTCATATCATAGAGATACCAGAAGAAGAAGAGGAGCAAGGGATAGAAAACCTGTTTGAAAGAGTAATGACAGAAAACTTCCCTAACTTGATGAGAGAAAAAGTCACGCAAGTCCAGGAAACACAAAGGGTCCCAATGAAGGTGAACCCAAACAGGCCCACTCCAAGACACATCTATATTATAATGGCAAAATTAAAAGACAAAGAGAGAATCCTAAAAGCAGCTAATAACATACAAGTGTGCTCCTATAAGGTTATCAGTAGATTTCTCAACAGAAACACTATAAGCCAGAAGGGAATGGGAAAGATTTTTCAAGAAATGAAAAGCAAAGGCTTACAACCAAGACTACTCTACCCAGAAAGGTACTCATTCAAAATGGAGGGTAAATGAAGGAGTTTCTCAGACAAAAGAAGGCTAAAAGAACACCTCTCCATCAAACCAGCACTGTAAGAGATTGCTGAAGGGTCTGCTTTAAGAAGATGAAGAAACAGAGAGAGACAGAGAGGAACACAGGTACAAAGGGGGAAAATGAAATGAATAAGTACCTATCAATAATAACCTTAAATGTAAATGGGTTAAATGAACCAATCAAAAGACATAGGGTAGCTGAATGGATAAGAAAACATGATCCACATATATGCTGTCTACAAGAGACCTATCTCAGAACAAAAGATCTATACACTGAAAGAGAAAGGATGGAAAAAAATATTTCAAGATAAATGGACATGAGAAAAGCCATGGTAGCAATACTTATATCAGACAAAATAGATTTCACAACAGAGGCCATAAAAAGAGATAAAGAAGGACATTAATAATAAGGGAACAATCCATCAAGAAGATATAACCCTTGTAAACGTATATGTACACAATATAGGAGCACCCAAAAACATAAGAAAAATCTTGGAGTACTTCAAGAAGGATATTGACAGCAACATACTCATAGCAGGGGATTTTTTCATCCCACTGTAAACAATGGACATATCTTCCAAACAAAGAATCAACAAGGAAATTGAGGCATTGAACAACACTCTAGATCAAATGAACTTAATTAATGTATACAAAAACTTTCACTCCAAAGAAGCAAAATATATATTCTTTCCAAATACACATGGAACATTTTCAAAGATAGACAACATGGTAAGACACAAAACTAGCCTCAACAAATTCCAGAAAATACAAATCATATCAAACTTGTTCTCAGATCACAACTTAAAACTAGAAACCAACCTCAAGGGAAAAAACTAAAATCATTGAAATTCATGGAGACCAAATAACATGCTTTTAAACAATTAATGGATTAACAATGACCTCAAGGAAGATATCAAAAAGTTTCTGAAAACAAATGAAAATGAATACACAACAGCACAAAACCCATGGGACACAGCAAAGTCAGTCCTGAAAGGGAAGTTCATAACAATACAGCCTATCTAAAACGGATAGAAGAATTTCAAAGAAAGAACCACTAGAACAACTACATCTACAAAAATTAGAGAAACGACAACAAACAAAACCCAGAAAGAGTAGAAGGAAGGAAATCATCAAGATCAGATCAGAATTAAATGACATAGAGACTAAAAGAACAATTCAAAGGATCAATAAAACCAAGGTCTGATTCTTTGAAAAGATAAACAAAATTGACAAGCCTTTAACAAGACCCATCAAGAAAAAAAGAGAGGACCCAAATAATAAAATCAGAAACAGAGAGGAGAAATCACAACCGACACCACAGAAATACAAAGGATTGTAAGAAATTACTATGAACAACAATATGACAAGAAATTTGATAACCTGGGTGAAATTGATAAATTTCTGGAAACATATAATCTTCAAAAACTGAATCAAGAAGAAGCAGAAAACCTGAATAAACTGATAATAACTAGTGAAATTGAAGCAGTAATCAAAAACCTCCCAGCACACAAAAGCCCTCGACTAGATGGCTTCACAGGCAAATTTTACAAGACATTTAGGGAAGAACTAACTCCTATCCTTCACAAAATATTGCAAGTAATCCAAGAAATGGGTAGACTCCCAAATTCTTTCTATGAGACCAGTATTATCCTAGTTCCAAAACCAGGTCCAGACACAACGAAGAAAAAAACTACAGGCCATTATCACTGATGAACATAAATGCTAAAATCCTCAACAAAATATTGGCAAACCCGATCCAGCAACACATTAAAAAGATCATACACCACAACCAAGTGGGAATTCCTCCCAGGGATATAACGATATTATAATCTTCTCAAATCAGTAAACATACTACATCACATAAACAAAATGAAAGAAAAAAAATCACATGATCATATGAATAAATGTTGAAAAAGCATTTGATGAAGTACAGCACTAATTTATGATAGAAATGCTCAGCAAAGTGGGAATAGAGGGAGCAGGCCATATAAAAGAAACCTGAGGCAAACATCATACTCAATAGGCTAAAACTGAAAGCTATCCCCCTAAGATCAGGAAAAAGACAAGGATGTCCATTCACTCCACTTTTATTCAAAATTGTTTTGGAAGTTCTAGCCATAGTGATCAGACAAAAAATAAAATAAAAGGCATTCAAGTTGGAAAGGAGAAAGTAAAACTGTCATTATTTGCAAAGAATACCCTATTGGTTCCACAGAAATAACTACTCACTCTAATAAGTGAATTAGGCAAAATGCATTTCTGTACACCAAAAATGAAACATCAGAGATAGAAACTAGAAAAAAATATCCATTCAACTCTAGCAACAAGAAAAATAAAGTACCGAGGAATAAATTTAACCAAGGCGGTAAAAGACCTGTATTCAGAAAACTACAGAACACTGAAGAAAGAAATTAAGGAAGATATAAATAAATGGAAGCCTATACCATGTTCATGGATGGGAAGAATTACTTCTTAAAATGACCATACTACCCAAAGCAATTTATAAATTCAAAACAATCTCTATTAAAATACCAATAACATATTTCACAGAGCTAGAAAAAATATTTCAAAAATTTATATGGAATGAAAATCAACCTTGAATAGCTTCAGTAATTTTGAGAAAGAAGAACAAAGTAGGAGGAAGCACAATACTTGATATGAAACTATATTACAAAGCCACTGTAATCAAAACAGACTGGTACTGGCATAAAAATAAACAGATCAATGGAACTGAATAGAGAGCCCAGAAATAAACCCAAGTCTCTATAGTCAATTAATATTTGACAAATGGAGCAGGATAATAAAATCAAGTAATAATCACCTCTCCCATAAATGGTGTTGGGAGAAATGGACAGGGGGTTGCAAAAAATAAAATGAAACTAAACCACCAACTTACATTATACACCAGAAGAAACTCAAGATGGATAAAAGACTTAAATGTGAGCCATGACACCATAAAAGTCCTAGAGGAAAACATAGGCAGGAAATTTTCAGATATCCAACACAGCAATATTTTCACTGATATGTCCCCCAGGGCAAGGGAAATAAAGGAAAGAATGAACAAATAGGACTACATCACAAAAATTTTTTCTTCTCAGTGAAAGAAAACATTAGCATGATGAAAAGGAAACCAGCTATATGGGAAAACATATTTGCCAATGATACCTCAGGCAAGGGTTTGATGAACCAACCCTGAATAGATACTTCTCCAAAGAGGACATACACATATATGGTCAATAGACATATGAAAAGATGCTCAGCATCACTAATCATGAGAGAAATACAAACTAAAGCCATGGTGAGATGTCCCCTCACACATCAGAATGGCTAGTGGAAGAGGATTGATCTCAAAATATATATAAAGAACTTATATGACTCAACATTGAGGAGACAGACAACCCAATTTAAAAATGAGCAAAGGACCTGGACAGACACTTCTCCAAGGAGGACATAGAGAGGGTCCATAGGCATATAAAAAAATAGCATCACTATCCATCAGAGATGCAATTAGAACCACAATGAGACACCACCTCACAGTGGTCAGAATGGCCAGCATTAACAAATCACCAAAAAGTGCTGGCAAGAATGTGGTGAAAAGGAAACCCTAGTGCACTCTTGGTGGGAATGCAGACTGGTGCAGCCACTGTGGAAAACAGTATGGAATTTCCTCAAAACACTAAAAATGGAACTGCCTTTTGATCCAGCGAATCCATTGCTGGGAATATACCTGAGGACTCCTGAAACACCAATTCAAAAGAACCTATGCACCGCTATGTTCATAGTAGTGCCATTTCTAATAGCCAAGTTCTGGAAACAGCCAAACTTCCCATCAGTGGATGAGTGAATCAAAAACTGTGGTACATTTACACAATGGAATACTACACAGTAGAAAGAAAGAAGGAACTCCTACTTTTTGCAACAACGTGGATGGAACTGGAGAGTACTATGCTTAGTGAAATAAGCCAGGAGGTGAAAGGCAAATACCACATGATATCACCTCATATGGGAACTTAATGAAGAAAACAAACAAATGAGCAAAACAGAACCAGAGGCATGGAAACAAGGAACTGACTGCCAGTGCCAGGGTGGCGGGAGGGGGAGAAGGGGGGATGGAAGGGGAAGGGTCTAGTCAAGGAACTAGTATGACTCATGGACATGGACAACAGGGTGTGATTGTGGGAGAGGGGGGAGGTGGGCAGGGCAGGGGAGAGCAATGGGGGGAAATGGGACAACTGTAATAGAACAACAATAAATAAATAAATAAATAAATAAATAAATAAATAAAATTAGCACTGCTGCGGATGTGGAGAAAAGGGAACCCTTTTGCATTGTTGGTGAGAATGCTTATTGGTTTACCCATTGTTGAAAGTAATATGGAAATACCTCAAAAAGTTAAAAATGGAACTGCCTTATGACCCAGCAATTCTATTTCTGGGAATTTATCTGAAGACACCTGAAACACTAATTCAGACGAATACAAGCAGTATGTTCATTGCAGCATTATGTACAATTGCCAAGATGTGGAAGCACCCAAAGTATCCGTCAATAGATGACTGGATAAAACAACCATGTTATGTATACACAATGGAATGCATCTTAGCTGTAAAAAGAAGAAAATTTTACCCTTTGGACAGCATGCATGGACCTGGAGATCATTATGCTAAATGAAATAAGCCATTCAGGGTAAAACACATACCATATGATTTCATTTTATGTGGAATGTAAGAACAAACTGAACTAGCAAGGCAAATAGAAACAGATTCATAGATAGAAAGCAGGCTGACAGCTTGGGGCATGTGGGAGGTGGAGGGATTGAGCAAAAAGGAAAAGGGCACATGGACATGGACAACAGTATGGTGATTGAGGGAGTGAGGTTATAAGGAGAATAAATGGTAATGGAAATAAACACACACACACAAAAAAACAGTTGCTTAGAGGAAGGGGTCCTCAGTACTCATATAGTTACTTAATACACTGAGGAAGGTGCTGTATGGATAATGCTTCTGCAAACCAGAGGCACAGTTGATTAGTCCTGGTGGTCATGGAGGGATGTAGGACAGCTAGTGTTAAATATTCCGAAAGACATTATGGCTATTTTGTAGATGTTATTGTTCTTTTCTTTTCTTTTTTAGTATATTTTATTATGTTGTTACAGTAGTCCGTTTTTTTTCCCTTTACTCCCCTCCATCCAGTACCCCTCTCCCCTTCAGCAATCCCACCCCGCTTAGTTCATGTCCATGGGTTGTACATATAAGTTCTTTGAATTCGCCCTTTCCTACATTATTCTTAATTTCTCCATGTCAATTTTGTACCAACCAATTATGCTTCTTAATCCCTGCACCATTTCCCCATTTCTCCCCCTTCCCCATCCCAGCTGATAACCCTCCAAATGATCTTCATACCTATGATTCTGTTCCTATTCTGGTTTGCTTAGTTGGACTTTATTTTTATTTTTTACGTTCAATTGTTGATAGTTGTGAGTTTGTTGTCATTTTAATGTTCATAATTTTGATCTTCTTTTTCTTAAGTAAGTCCCTTTGACATTTCATATAATAATGGCTTGGTGATGATGAAGTCTTAGCTTTACCTTGTCTGGGAAGCACTTTATCTGTCCTTCCATTCTAAATGATAGCTTTGCTGGATAGAGTAATCTTGGTTGTGGGTACTTGCTTTTCATCACATTGAATACTTCTTGCCAGTCCCTTCTTGCCTGCAAAGTTTCTTTTCAGAAATCAGCTAAGAGTTTTATAGGCATCCCTTTGTAGGAAACTCTCTGCTTCTCTCTTGCTGCTTTTAGGATTCTCTCTTTATCTTTCACATTTGGCATTTTTTTTTCAACAAATAATTTCTTTTATTTTTTGGTTTTTCAATTACAGTTGTCCCAATTTTCTCCCATTGCTCCCCCCTCCCAGCCCATCCCTTCTCCCATAATCATATCCCTCCCAGTTGTCCATGTCCATGAGTCATTCATACACATTCCTTGACTAGACCCTTCCATTACTTATCCCCCTTCTCTCCCTCCCCCCTCCCCGCTACTGACTACTATTCTACTTTTTGTCCTATTTAGTTCGTTTGTTTGTGTTGCTCTTTAATTTCCTGTATTAGGTGATATCATATGGTATTTTGCTTTCTTTGCCTGGCTTATTTCACTAAGCATAATTCTCTCTAGTTCCATCCATGTTGTCGCAAATGGCAGGAGTTCCTTCTTTCTTTCTGCTACATAGTATTCCATTGTGTAAATGTACCACAGTATTTTGATCCACTCATCTACAGATGGGCACTTAGGCTGTTTCCAGCACTTAGCTATTGTAAACAGGGCTGCTATGAACATAGGGGTGCATAAGTTCTTTTGAATTAGGGTTTTAGGATTTTTCGGGTATAATCCTAGCAGTGGAATCGCTGGTTCAAAAGGCAGTTCCATTTTTAGTTTTTTGAGGTAATTCCATACTGTTTTCCATAGTGGCTGCACTAGTCTGCATTCCCACCAACAGTGCAGTAGGGTTCCTGTTTCTCCACATCCTCGCCAGCATTTGTCATTTGTTGATTTGTTGATGATGGCCATTCTGACAGGTGTAAAGTGGTATCTCATTGTGGTTTTTACTTGCATCTCTCTGATGGCCAATGATGTTGAGCATTTTTTCATGTGCCTATGGACCTTCTGGATATCTTCTTTGGAGAAGTGTTTGTTCAGGTCCTTTGCCCATTTTTTAATTGGGTTGTTTGTTTTCTTGATGTTAAGTCGTATCAGCCCTTTATATATTTTGGAGATCAGTCCCCTGTCTGTGATATCATTGGCAAATATGTTTTCCCATATGGTTGGTTTCCTTTTCATCTTGCTGATGTTTTCTTTTGCTGAGCAGAAACTCTTTAGTTTGATGTAGTCCCATTTGTTTATTTTTTCCTTTATTCTCTTGCCTTAGGAGACGTATCCGTGAAGATATTGTTACGTGGGATATCTGAAATTTTCCTGCTTATATTTTCCTCTAGGACTTTTATGGTGTCACGGCTTACATTTAAGTCTTTGATCCATCTTGAGTTTCTTCTTGTGTGTGGTGTAAGTTGGTCTAGTTTCATTTTTTTGCAGGTCCCTATCCAGTTCTCCGAGCACCATTTGTTAAAGAGGCTCTTCTCACTCCATTTTATGTTCCTTCCTCCTTTATCAAAGATTAGTTGACCATAGAGGCCTGGGTTTATTTCTGGGCTCTCTATTCTGTTCCAGTGATCTATATGTCTGTTCTTATGCCAGTTCCAGACTGTTTTGATCACAGTGGCTTTGTACTATTGTTTTATGTCTGGTATCGTGATTCCTCCTGCTGTGTTCTTCTGTTTCAAGATTGCTTTTGCTATTTGGGGTCTTTTTTGATTCCATATGAATTTTTGGAGTATTTGTTCTAGGTCAGTGAAATATGTCATTGGTATTTTAATAGGCACTGCATTGAATCTGTAAATTGCTTTGGGTAGTATGGCCATTTTGATGATGTTGATTCTTCCCATCCAAGAACATGGTATTTGCTTCCATTTATTTGTGTCTTCCTTAATTTTTTTCTTCATTGTTGTGTAATTTTCAGTGTATAAGTCTTTATCTCTTTGGTTAAGTTTATTCCTAGGTATTTTATTTTTCTTGTTGCTATAGTAAATGGTATTTGCTTTTTTGCCTCTGTCTCCGATATTTTATTGTTGGTGTACAGAAATGCCTTAGATTTCTGTATATTTATTTTGTACCCTGCTATTTTGCCAAATTCACTTATTATATCAAGTAGACTTTTAGTGGAGTTTATAGGGTTTTCTAGGTATACTATCATGTCATCTGCAAATAGTGATAGTTTTACTTCTTCTTTCCCAATTTGGATGCCTTTTATTTCTTTTTCTTGTCTGATTGCTATGGCTAGAACTTCCAACACTATGTTGAATAGAGGTGGAGAGAGTGTGCAGCCTTGTCTAGTTCCTGAGTGCTTTCAGTTTTTGTCCATTGAGTATGATGATGGCTTCCGGCTTCTCATATATAGCCTTAATTATGTTAAGGTATGCTCCCTCTATTCCCATTTTGCTGAGTGTTTTCATCATAAATGGGTGTTGTACTTTATCAAATGCTTTTTCTACATCTATAGATATGATCATGTGATTTTTGCCTTTCATTTTGTTTAGGTGATGTATTATATTTATTGATTTGTGAATATTAAACCATCCTTGCATCCCTAGGATGAATCCCACTTGATCGTGATGTATGATCCTTTTGATGTATTGCTGGATCGTGTTTGCCAAAATTTTATTGAGGATATTAGCATCTATGTTCATCAGTGATATTGGCCTGTAGTTTTTTTTCTTTGTTGTGTCTTGACCTGGTTTTGGATTAGGGTAATACTGGCTTCATAGAAAGAGTTTGGTAGTTTTCCCTCTTCTTGGATTTTTTGGAATAGTTTGAGGAGTGTAGGACTTAGTTCTTTCCTAAATGTTTTGTAAAATTCGCCAGTGAAGCCACCCGGTCCAGGGCTTTTGTTTACAGGGAGATTTTTGATTACTGTTTCAATTTCCTTCTTTGTTATTGGTCTGTTGAGACTTTCTACTTCTTCTTGATTCAGTTTGGGAAAGTTATATGTTTCTAGAAATTTGTCCAATTTTTCTAGGTTGTCAAATTTCTTGCCATACAGTTGTTTGTAGGAATTTCTTACAATTGTTTGTATTTCTGAGGTATCAGTTGTGATTTCTCCTCTTTCATTTCTGATTTTATTTGGGTTTTCTCTCTTTTTTTCTTGATGAGCCTGGCTAAAGGCTTGTCGATTCTGTTTATTTTTTCAAAAAACAAGCTCCTAGTTTTGTTGATTTTTTAGATTGTTCGTTTAGTCTCCATGTCGTTTAATTCTGCTTTGATCTTGATGATTTCCTTTCTTCTTCTTGACCTAGGCTGTATTTGTTGTTGTTGTTCTAGTTCTTGTAGCCTTAGGATTAGATTTTTTATTTGAGCTTTTTTTGTCCTTTCCATATATGTCTGTATTGCTATGAACTTCCCTCGTAGGACTGCTTTTGCTGTGTCCCATAGGTTTTGGGCTGTTGTGTGTTCATTGTCATTAGTTTCTAGAAATTTCTTGATTTCCTCTTTGATGTCATTGTTAACGCATTCATTATTTAATAGCATGTTATTCATTCTTGATGAGTTTGGGTGTCTGGTTTTTTTCCCTGAGGTTGATTTTTAGTTTGAAAGCATTGTGGTCTGAAAAGATGCTTGATTTGATTTCAATTTTCTTGAATTTGTTGAGGCCTGTTTTGTGTCCTATTATGTGGTCTATCTTTGAAAATGTCCCATGCGCCTTTGGAAAAAATGTATATTTTGCTTCTTTGCGGTGAAAAGTTCTATATATATCAGTTAAGTCCATGTGGTTTAGTGTGTTGTTCAATGCCTGTATATTCTTGTTGTTTCTTTGCTTGGATGATCTGTCTATTGTTGATAATGAAGTGTTGAAGTCTCCTACGATGAGTGTGTTGTTGTTAATGTCCTTCTTGTGGTCTTCTAATATTTGCTTTATTTATTTGGGTGCTCCTATGTTGGGTGCATATATGTTTATCAGTGTTATATCTTCTTGATGGATTGTTCCTTTAAGTATTATGAAATGTCCTTTTTTGTCTCTTTTTATTGCTCTTGCTTTGAAATCCGTTTTGTCTGATATGAGGACTGCTACCCCAGCTTTTTTTTCAGGTCCGTTTGCTTGGAATATTTTTTTATATCCCTTTACTTTCAGTCTATGTAAATCTTTTGTTTTGAGGTGTGTTTCTTTAGACAGCAAATATGTGGGTCCTGTTTTCTTATCCATTCCGTTACCCTATGTCTTTTAATTGGAGCATTTAGTCCATTTACATTTAAGGTTATTATTGACATGTATTTATTCTCTTCCTCTACTCTTTTTTTTGTTTTTTCTTTTCCTTTTTCTTAGAATATTCCCTTTAGCATCTCTTACAATGCTGGTTTGCTGGAGATGTATTCTTTTAGTCTTCCTTTGTCTGAGAAACTCCTTATTTCACCTTCTATTTTGAATGAGAGCCTTGCTGGGTAGAGTATTCTTGGTTGTAGGCCTTTGTTTTTCATTGCTTGAAATATTTTTGACCATTCCCTTCTGGCTTGTAGTGTTTCTGTTGAGAAATCGGTCGATAGCCTTATCGGAGCTCCCTTGTAAGTTATTTGCTGTTTTTCTCTTGCTGCTTTTAGGATTCTCTCTTTGTCTTGGAATGTTGCCATTTTAACTATGATGTGCCTTGGAGTGGGTTTTTGGGGGTTCCTCTTCATTGGAACTCTCTGTGCTTCCTGGACTTGCATAACTTTTTCTCTCATCAGGTTGGGAAAATTTTCTGTCACTATTTCTCCTATCAGTTTATCCATTCCTTGTTCTTCTGATCCCTCTTTAACTCCAATTACTCTTATATTGTTCTTCCTTATGCTATCCTGTAATTCCCTTACCTCTTCTTCATATTTTTTCAATCTTTTTTCATTTTGCTGTATCATCTGAGAATTTTTTTCTACATTATCTTCTAACACACTAATCCAATCCTCTGCTTCATTTAGTCTGCTTTTGACTGATTCTACTGTGCTTTTCAGTTCAGAGATTGCATTCTTCATTTCTTCCTGGTTCTTGTTGATAGTTTCTATGTCTTTTTCTTATGCTGTTGTGGTTCTCTGCAAGTTCCCTGTAATTTTCTTGGAGCTGTTGGTAACTTCCTTGGAGGTTGTCATAGTTGTTTTTAAGGTTGTCGAGTATATTGAGCTTCTTCACCACCATTGTTTTGAATTCCATATCTGACATTTGGGCTATGTCTATTCCATCTACCTCTCTTTCTGGGGATTCCTCTTTTCTTTTCATTGAGAGGTTGTTTCTGCATCTTACCATGTTGGATTCTTCTTGTTGTGTTTGTTATTTGGATTTGTCTGCTTTGCCTTCCCACCTTTGTGCTATGAGATTCTTTATCGTAGATCTGGGGATTTCAGTGGTGCAGTCTCTTTGATCTCCTGAGCCTGTTGTTCTTGGGGTACCTTTTATGTCATTTGTTTATGCTGTCTGGTTATATTTCAGATGCTTTTTGTTAGGATCTTACTTCTGGCTAGTTGATTGAGAGTCACTCTATCCACTTTATCTTGAAGTCTTTTGTGGAGATCTCAGTTCTGCCTTTGTGTGTTGTCTTGTTTTTCTGTATCCACAGCTGGTCTAATGAGGTGGGTCAGAGGTTCTATTCCTTGCAGCAGTGGGACCCTGCACGGCGCGTTCCTTAGGTGCCTGTTGGAGCTAGCCAAGGTATCCTTGCCGGCACACCTGTGAGCCAGTAAGGCAGACAGAGAGCTTGCCTCAGGCCTGCTGCGCAGCGCTCTGGGAGTTTCCCAAGGTGGCCGGGAGCTAGCCTCAGGCCTGTGGCACTGTGTTCAGGGAGTTGGTCTCTCACCTCTTAGGGTGGGGCACTGAACACTTGTGCTCAGTAGAAGTGAGTGTCTATGAGTCGCTGCTGCCTGCTGTTCTGGCGCTGCAGCCGCCCACCGTTCCCGCACCCACCTGGGCGGGCATGAGCAGAGCCTGAGCAAATGCTTTGTGCTCCGGCCTGGCACTTGGGCCTGGCACCCACTGGAGCTGGCCACAGGCGACTGCACACAGTTTTCTGCGTATCCAGTGGGCCCTCCCTGCGCCCATTGGGGCACTGGTCTTATGTCTGTTGGGGTGTGTCCGAGGGGCACCTGGACTCGCAGCCCTGCACACCTGGGCCAGTGAATGAGGGCACATCCCTATGCGCACCCACGACCCAAGGGGAGGGCTGGGGAGTGGGCGAGCGCACTTCTGTGCCTGCGCTTCTCAAGAATGTCCTATCACCCCCAAACTTCCCCCCCCCTGCAGTTCACAAGAGAAAAATACAAAGGAAAAATTATGATTTCACTTGCTCAGCAGCACGCTGTCTCCCATCTTCCAGCACCAATGCTGCCTGGTAGAGTCCTGTCTCTGCCAGCAGGCAGAGATCCACTTTCCTCCTGACTACCCTCTGGGGAAGCCTGTGGTTGCCAAAAAGCCTTTGTGTCCTTTCAGCCACAGCTCGGGCAGCCACCCCAGTCAGGAATCCCATTTCGTCCCCTTTTCTTTCACTATCCTCACTAAACAGGTTGTTCCCAGATCGTTTTTCTCTAATCCAGCAGTGCCAACGCTCGACTCCTGCCAGTGTCCAGCTGCTCACTGAGATGTTCTGTCTGCAATTAGTCCAAACTACAGACAGGTTTCGGAAGCCTGAGATTGCAGCCTCCCCTCACTCCTCTACCATCTTCCCCACCCCTCCAGCTTTCAATTTCTTGCTCGTCCTCTTCTCCTTCTGGCACTGCTATGATTCGGATGTTGGTATGTTTAAAATTGTCCCAGAAGTTCCTATGCCTCTCCTCATTTCTTTACATTCTTATTTCCTCATTCTGTACTGGTTGACTGTTTATTTCTTCCTTGTGTTCCAAATCATTGATTTGAACATCAGCTTCCTTCCCTTCACCATTGGTTTTGTGTGGATGTTCCTTCATTTCATTTAGCATAGCCTTTGCTTCTTCCCTTATGCTTTTGCTATACTTAAACAAATCTGTCAAGCCTGTGAGCATCTTTATTACCAATGTTTTGAGCTCTGCATCTGTTAGGTTGGCTATCTGCTCATTGCTTAGTTCTCCCACTGGAACCTTGATCCATTTTCCCTTTTGGGCCATACTTCTCTGTCACCTCCTGTGTTTGTTTGCCTCTGTGTCTTAAGTAGAGCTGTCACACCTGTTACATTTTAAGGAGCAGAACTTAGGTATTCGTCAATAATGGGCGACATGTTTCACCACGTTGTGGCGTTGAGGGCTCTGAGAGAGAACAATGCCGCTTGCTCAGCAGTCACCCCTTTTCCAGGCACTTCTCCCACTTCCATATGGGACTGGCGCCTCTGTAACTGTTGTCCTGGCCATTGTTCTAAGCATGGATGGTTCTGCAGATGTTCTCGGACCATGGGGGTCATTTAAACAAGTGGACTCTACTGAGAGACTAGCTGTTTCTTCCTCCACCCCAACCCCAACTTGTTCCCACAGTCAGAAGCAATGAGTCTTTATTTTTCCCAGTGCTGGGACTCTGAGCTCTGTGGTCTGGTCTGGTGCTGGCAGTGCTCCCCAGGTGTCCCTCTCTAGTTTTTAAAATGTGTGACTGCATTTTCTGCCATCATGCCGCCGCTGCTGCTGCTGTCGCCACCCTATCGTGTCCTCTCTGCCCTGGCTCTGCCCCTCCTACCTATGTGGACGAGTATTTCTTCTATCTTTATTTGTTTGTTGGACTGCCATGTAACCTGATTTTCTGGAACTTCTTGATGTTTCTAGTTTTGAGGTAGTTGTAGTTCTTCTCAGTTGTGGAGGGAGACATAGCATGTCTGTATACACCTCCATCTTGGCCGGAAGTCCCTGTTATTATTTTTTTGATAGTAATTGCAACTAGAAAGCAAGTCATGTTCTGCTTCACTTGCTTACTAATCTCTCTCCAGTCACTACAGTCTCCATTGGCTGAGCCCAACCGGAAGGCTGCTGGTAAAAGGGTCTGAAATGTCTTTTCCAGTCCTAGCCCCTGCATTCCAGAGCAGAGTGTTAAAGGATGGGCTTGGAGCTGTGAGAAAAAGGTAAATAATAAGCACAAAAAGTCAACTTATTACTACCAAGACATTTATTCTTTGTAGAGAGACTTCAACATAAAAGATATTCTATAAAAATATGTCTTAATTATGTGTTGGACTTCCAGCCAAAATGAAGGCTTAGACTGACACACTCTGTCTCCCTCCACAACTAAGTAGGAATACAACTTAGATAACCGAATATAACCAGAAATTCCAGAAAGTAAAACTACATGGAAGCCCAACGTATGAGGTTATAAACCATCAGTTTTCATCAGGACAGTTAGGAGGGGCGACCGCAGTGGAAAAGTCCAGCGGTGCTATCTGTGCTAGCAGCGGGGATAGTGGTGGGACTGCAAGAAAAGCCAGGGGAGCAATCCCAGCTGCAGTCAAGACCCATCAGCTTGCGATTCCAATGTTGAGGAAGGCAGACCCCCATTGCCCCCAACTGTAAGGCCCAGAGGGCGTGGGGACGGAGGAAGAGACTCCTGGTCTCTCAGCAGAGAGTGATGGCAGGAATCCATCTTGGACCCCCGCCCCCACACAAAGCACCACAGAGCGGTGAAAAAGGTCGCCGGTTGCCAGGGAGTGACGAGTGCATGGGGCTCCGCCCCCTACAGCCCTCCCAGGAAGCAAAGGTAAACAGAAAACTGTCAGGATGAAGCAGACCATGATTGAAATCCTGGTGACGCAGCTCACTAGGCAGCAGATGAGGGACCTAACCGATAAGCAAATAGGAAATCTTTCTGAGGCTCAGTTCAGAGCTATAGTCATAAGGTGGCTTACAGAATTAACAAAAGATTTGGAACAAGACAGGGAAGGAATGAAAGCTAGTCATGCTGAAATGAACAAAAACACATACAAGACAAGTGGTGAGGAAATAGAAACCAGAGATCAAATCAACAAATCAGAACATAGGGAAGGAACAAACAGTCAACCAGTGCAGAGAGAGGAAACAAAAAGTGAGGAATACGAGGAGAGGCTCAGAAACCTCTGGGACAGCTATAAGGAATGAACATTCGAATTATAGGATTGCCAGAGGGTGAAAAAGAACTAGAAATAGAAAAATTATGTGAAAAAGTAATGAAGCAGAACTTCCCTAACTTGGGGAAGGAAATAGACTTACAGGTCCAGGAAGCACAGAGTTCCAGAAAAACTGGACCCAGGGAGAACCATACCAAGACACATTATAATCAAAATGTTAAAAATTAAGAATAAAGAGAGAATCTTAAAAGAAGCAAGAGAGAAGAAAAGGATTACGTACATAGGGGTCCCAATTAGATTGTCAGCTGATTTCTCAAAGGAGACCCTGCAGGCAAGAAGGAACTGACAAGAAATATTCAAAGTAATGAAAATCAAAAACCTACAGTCATGAGTACTGTATCCAGAAAAACTGTCATCCAGAATAGAAGGGCAGAAAAAAGTGCTTCCAAGACAAAGTAAAACTGAAGGAGTTCATTAGATCCAAACCACTATTATAAGAGATATTAAAGGGACTGGTTTAGAAGAAGGAGGATCAAAACTATGAACATTAAAATGAAAACTTCATCACAACAACAAACAACAGAAGCTAGGGAATCAAAACAAAGGCAAACTAAGTAGGCAACGAGAGTAGAAAAAGAATTATGAGTATGGGGAACATATTGGGGGGAGGTCATCAGGGAGGGGGAAGAGGGAAAGGGAGGGAAATGGTATAGGAATTAAGAAGCATAGTAGCAGGGAGTGGAGTAGGCAGGAAGAGGTTGAGAAGAACTATATGCACAACCAATGGACATGGACTAAAAGGGGGGGACAACTGGAGAGAGGGGGGTCACTGGGTGGAGGGGAGCAGAAATTGGGACAACTGTAACAGTATAATCAATAAAACATATTAAAAATGTATGTGTTATTAGAAATTAGATAATGCTATTTTAATTCTTTTAAATATATTCAATATTTTCTTTTAAAAAAATGTCTTAATTGACTCTCTCCTTTGCACTCAACCCCTCTCTGAAGCATATTTGGATTATCAGTTTAAATTAAATTCTTACAAGAAAAGAGTGTACTCTTATCCTATGTTGAGTAAGATGTCTAGTGTAATATCAGTCTTCAATAGACACTGTATGAAAATTAATATAGTGTATAATTTCATTAACATCCCTCTGACAGCCTCGGTTCCCATGCCCTCCCCCCTACCCCTGCCCACCTGCAGCTGTCTGGGAGTTTCCCATGATAGTGGGGTACATCAAGCCAAGCCCCATTTGGCCTGCATCAGTCCGTCAGACTTACAGCTGCGAGATAAACTGAATTCAATAGTGCCTTTTTTCTTCCCCCTATAAAACAACCCCCACCTTCCCCTAGGAGTCCAGAGTCAGAGCCGTTTGTGACACGGCTTTCTTCCTGCTTGCTAATTCCCTCAAAAAACTTCTTTTTCTGCTCACTACATCTTAATGGTTTTCTGAGTGACTCTGTTCTTACATTATGGTGCCGAAACCTGGGATTGGGACACCGGCTCAATCGGGACTCCCGAGTCAGACTCGGGCCCAAGCCAGCCCCAATCCTTGGACCTGGAGTTGCTCAGATCTCCATGAGTCAACAGCTTGAGCTTCCCCTCTGGCTTACTGACCCCATCCACCTCCTTTTTCCTCTGACCCCTCCCCCAACTGCCATTTACTCCCAATCAACCCTGGCCCTCAGATTCACAGGTGAGTCCCTGCCTTCATTTCCTCCAGTGGTTCTGTTTCCTGGTCTATCCAAGACCATTCTGGGCAGTACAGCCTTAAATTTGAGTGTTCAGTCAGAACCACTCTCAGAGTCATTTGACTCCTCAGGGTCAATCCAGACCCTCTCTCCAGGGCCTGACGACTCCCAGGGATGCCTGGAATAAATCAGCACCTCTCCTCTCGGCCTTTAGCCCTCCACTCTCTGGTCAAAATGGGGACGCTCATCTCGACAGGTTGTGGAGCTGGAACATTGGCTTGGATTCACCCTCCACCTCCCTCTCCCCTTCCTTCCCAAACTCACATTTAACCTTAACCGTCGCCATGGGAATCGGCCAGTCCTTCCCACCCAAAAGTACCCCTCTTGGGTATTTAGTCCATAACCTCAAATCTCTCCAACTAAATGGAAAAGTCAAGGCCTGTCAACTTGTCTTTCTGTCCACTGTCATGTGGTCCCAATATCCTCTAAATAACCAAAGTCGGTGGTCGTAAAATTACACACTTAATTTCGGAGTTCTCACAGACCTCCATAACTTTCTCCAGCAGTCGGGCAAGTGGTCAGAACTTCCCTATGCTCAGGCTTTCTGGACTCTTCGGAACAAACACTCTCTCTGCAAATAGCTCACTATCCACCAAATTCTCCTGGTCCTGAAAAAGCCACCATCCTCTCGACCTTCTGCACCCCATCTAACCCCTTCTTCTTCTTCCTGGCATAAAAAATTATTCACAATAAAACACCGGGACACAGCGTTTTAGCAGTAACCAAAGCAGTTGTTTATTCACAGACCTGCATCTTTGGGCGCAGCCAAAAACCAAAGAGGCTTACTGGAATAAGAAGCTGGCTGTTCTTATCCTAACGTGAGTAAAACCGCCCCCTCCCTTTCTCCCTCTCCCTCCTTCTCCTTCGCCGTTTTTCCATGCTCAAAACTCTGGAGTTATAATATAACACAATTAACTAAATTAATTAAGGGTAATCTGGTTATAGGTCTATCTCCAGCCCTTCTTCGGAGTTTCCCTGTCTTGTTTGCTGGGCTGCCTGGCTGCATTTTCCCATTTCCCAGGGTTTAGTGATGAACATCCTCCCCTTGAATTTCGGATGTCCTTTGTTCTCAGAGGCATTTGTGCCAAGCTGGGGGAAATGTCCCTTTCCTAATGCTAATATTGTTAACTCTGGCTAAACAAACAAACAAAAACAACAACAACAAAAACCTCTAATTACATTTGCCCTTTATTGCTAATTGTTTTCTACTGAGCCACCAGTTTCCTTGCTTCTTACACTTGGGCACATCAGAGAAGGAAAACTCTGACTCAAAAAAACCTCCGCTGCCTTGCGGCATACCTCTTCAGGGGAAAGGCTAAGGGAGTAAACCCCAACAGAAAATCCGGAGCCGGAGTCCCTAAGGCGGTTTGACGTTGTAGTCAACACCGGCAACTCCTGCGGCGCACCTGAAGCCAAGCTGTATTGACTCCGTCTTTCCCTTGGACCCTTCAGCTGCGAAGAGAGGGGGGGTCTGCTGCACGGGCAACAGCAGACCCTCCATATCACCCTGCCCAGGCTCTGTAGCTTCAGCTTCACTGGAGAGGACACTCCAGCGTCATCGCAAGATGTCGATTCAACACGGGAGGAGACAGATACCGTGTCACTCCCGAGTTGGACTGCACAGCCATTCTCGGCGGTGCAGATAGACTCTTAAGAAGCTACACCATCGTCTCTCGAGACGGACGGCTGCCGACGACACTTGGGCACTTTTGCTCCTGCTTCTGCTCCTGCTCCCACACCGCCCAGCCCTGTGCTCCTGCCTCCATGGCTGCCGGTGCCAGATCTCCCTGGCTATGCTGCGTCCAGGCCTCTGAGGGTGGACTGAGGCGCGCGGTTTCTTCTCCCCCCGCCCCCTTTAAAACCCTAGTTACCTGACTCCTCAGTGTCCCCAGCCCTACAAGACTCTGGACTTTCTCCTCCCCATAGCCAATCCTACGGGCCCATTCCTGCCTTCCCTTGCCTGGGTCCCTCCCTGCCTCCGATCAGCCCCTCACCTCTCTAGTCTCCATTCCCTCCACGATGTTGCTGGTAGAGACAGTGTCATGTGAATACACGTCCCACTTCCTTACGTGTCTCCTTGCTGGTATACACAAATTAGGCTTTAAAGCTATCAACTATAACAGAACTCTCAGAATCATGCAAAATCCTAATAAAAATCCAGCCGCCTTCTTAACAAGGCTCACAGAATCTGTCCAAAAATACACCACTCTAAACCCCACTTTGCCTGCGGAAATGCCTCTTTTTACACACCCACTTCATTAGTCAATCAGCCCCAGACATTCAAAAAAACTCCAGAAGTTAAAGACAAACCCCAAAATTCCCCAAAGTAAACTTATTCAGGTTGCCTTCTGAATATATAAAAACCAGCAACAGGAGAGGGAAAAGGAGTGATGGAAACGAAAATACACGCACTCTCTTTTGCTGGCTGATGCCCTGGAAAACTCCTCCAAAAAGCAAATAAGGCTAAGGGCAAAGCCTCCACCATCAGGCAGCATCCAGGCCCTGTTTTCCAGCGCAGTCAGGAGGGACATTGGGCAAAGCTCTGTTCAAACCCCAGCTTATTTCTTCCGGGTCCCTGCCCTCTCTGTCAAAAGACAGATCACTGGAAAGTTGACTGTCCAATGGCCTCTAAAGCAAGGAACTAGACTGCCTACCCCAGCAGTGGATCTGGAAAGGCTTCTCTGTCTCAGACTTCCTTAGACTTTCCACTGCCTGATGGGGCCCAGGTTCAGAAGCCCCGCCTTTCACCATCAAGGCTGCAGAACCCAGGATAAACATATTGGTAGCAGGCAAGCTTGTCTCCTTTATCCTTAATACAGGAGCTATGTATTCTGTCCTGCACAAATTTTTGGGACTCCTAACTCCCTCTGCCATATTGGTTATAAAAATAGACAGGTAGGCGACCCAACCCCTAAGTACCCCTCCCCTAACCTGTCTCATTAGACATCAGGCATTCACCCAGTCCTTTCTAGTACTGCCCCACTGCCCAACCCCACTTCTTGGATACAATATTCTAACCAAACTGCACGCATCTATATCTCTTGGTTATTTTGACTCCATGCCCTCACCAAATAATCCCACTCCTCTCATTCTTCTTCTAATTTTAGGGCAGTCCCTTCACACGATCCCAGACACTCCCTTATCATCCTGGCTAACAGCAATCAATCCCAATATCTAAAACACAAACAACCCTTCTGTAGCCTCTCACCACACTACAGTCTTTGTAACCCTAAAAAATACCTCCCATATCCCCAACAAACCTCAATACCCATTAACCAACCCCTTCGGCTTTAAACGGCCTGAAGCCTATTAAAAACCACCTGCTGGAAGCAGGTCTACTTCAACCTGCCACCTCTCCCACCAATTCCCTCATCCTAGCAGCAAAAAAAAAATAAAATAAAATAAAATAAAATTAAAAAACAAACACAAAACCCAGTGAGTCTCACCGTCTTGTCCAAAATCTACGTACAATCAATAATGACACCATCTCTATCAACCCCACCATCCCTAACCCTTATTCCCTCTTGTCCCGCACCCCACCTCAAAACCTCCCACTTTACCAC
This sequence comes from Furipterus horrens, assembly GCF_987537825.1. Taxonomy (NCBI): domain Eukaryota; kingdom Metazoa; phylum Chordata; class Mammalia; order Chiroptera; family Furipteridae; genus Furipterus; species Furipterus horrens. The sequence continues at coordinate 50,382,875 of NW_028327182.1, forward strand.
CCTAGAGCTCAAAAATGCCTTCTTCACTATCCCACTCACCCCACCCTCCCAAGACCTCTTTATCTTCACCTGGACCGACCCAACCACATAAATAACCCAGCAACTGACGTAGACAGTCCTGCCTCAAGGATTTTGAGATAGTCCCCACCTGTTCAGTCAAGCCCTAGCAGCCAACTTACAGCAGCTTGACCTTTCCCCAAGCGTCCTCCTACAGTATGTGGACGATATCCTCCTCTGCAGTCCATCTAAAAACCTTTCTCACCTCTGTACTGCCCAACTCCTAAACTTTCTTGCCAATTGGGGATACCGCGTGTTGTGAAACAAAGGCCAATTCTTTCAAACTCAGGTCACATATCTCGGACTCTCCATCACCCCCACTCATAAACACCTAACTCCAGAAAGACGGAACCTAATAAACTACCTTCCCACTGCCCTATATTAAACAGGAACTCCTAGCGTTTTTAGGCCTCGCCAATTTTTTTCAAAACTTAGATACCTAATTTAAAATCCCTAGCCAAACCTTTATATCAGGCAACAGCTAGAGACTTGTCTAAACCCCAGAAAACTCTCAAGCCCTCCTTAAACCTTTCACCACACTCAAAATAGCACTCGGCCAAGCCCCAGCCTTAGCCCTTCCAAACCCAAATAAACCTTTCCTCCTATACACTAACACAAAAGACGGCTTTGCTCTTGGGCTGTTAACACGGCAATATAAACCAGACCAACGGGTTATAGCCTATTTTTCCAAACCACTCAATTTCCCCTTCCTAGGGTGGACAGCCTGCCTCTATGCCTTAGCAGCAGCAGCAGCATCAATTCTCAATCAAAAAACCCTTAAGTTAATTCCCTTTACCCAGGTAACAGTCTACTCCTCTCATACTATTTCCAGCCTACTAACCCACCAGGCCATTGCTGCAGCCTCCCCTTCCCGAATTCAGTTCTTACATGCCGAACTACTTCAAAATCCTCAAATCTCTCCACATAAATCAGCTCTCCCCCTCAACCCTACCTTATTACTTCCCCTCCCCCACTCCCGCACTCATACACATGACTACATTCAGCATCTCCTCCTTTTTACACTCCTTCCCCAACATACAAGACACCCCTCTACCCCAGGTGAAATCCCTATTTATAGACAAAAGCTCCTATAAGACTGGCCCAAAAGAAGCAAAATATGCCATCACTACCTTCACCTCCATCGTTAAGTCAGGACCCTTGCCCTCCGGTACCTCTTCCCAACAGGCATAACTTATTACCCTAACGTAGGCCTTGGCCCTTACAAAAACCATCAGATCAATATATACACTAACTCTAAATATGCCTACCACATCATACATTCACACATATCAGTTTACTATATATATATATATATATATAAAACCTCTAAACACCCCTCCCATCACCCAGACATTGAGGTAACTGCCTTCCCACCCAATCTTACCACTTTATGTAACCTTACTGACCACTTTCTTCCATTCCCCTACTACACAGGTTCAGCAGATCTCCCTAGAGCAGCCCAGCCAGTAGCCACCATCACTCATATTATAGGTTCTGTGGATCTCTGCATCTGGTTCAGACATGTCAATGGCACCCACATTCAGCCTCACTCCATAGGCACATTCAACCCTACCCTTCTCTGCAACCACACCCTAGACCTAACCTTCATATACTATGAAGGCTGACCAAAAATTCCTACTCATCCTTACATATTAGCCCAAATTCATAATCATACCAACACTTCAGATTTTCCTGCTACTCCTACATAAATCATAGGTTTTTGATTTAACCAATACAGCCAAACATTTCTTCACAAAATCCTCCATAATATTTAATGCCAGTCAATAAAAAACAAAACTCACCCCAGTTACATTGCCATCACTAAAGCAAAACATAGCACTGCTATTTCCCTTCAAGGGACGGAATACCATTTCCTATATAGCATGCAAGTATACCTAATAATTCCTCCTTACTGGACTAGCATCTGCATGATAGTCACTCTAATACTAGATGCCTCTATACTAAGCCCCCAGCAAATAGTCACTTCCAAGGCAATCCCCAACCTTAGCTCCTTCCTTGAGAACTCCTTCTTGTCCTGCCCCCAACACAAATGAGACCAGCAGTAGTCTGAATTTAGCAAACACACGTACAACAGTTCTATCCTTAAACAACTGAAAATAGGGTCGTCGTCGTCGTCGGCAGCCGTCCGTCTCGAGAGACGATGGTGTAGCTTCTTAAGAGTCTATCTGCACCGCCGAGAATGGCTGTGCAGTCCGACTCGGGAGTGACACGGTATCTGTCTCCTCCCGTGTTGAATCGACATCTTGCGATGACGCTGGAGTGTCCTCTCCAGTGAAGCTGAAGCTACAGAGCCTGGACAGGGTGATATGGAGGGTCTGCTGTTGCCCATGCAGCAGACCCCCCCTCTCTTCGCAGCTGAAGGGTCCAAGGGAAAGACGGAGTCAATACAGCTTGGCTTCAGGTGCGCCGCAGGAGTTGCCGGTGTTGACTACAACGTCAAACCGCCTTAGGGACTCCGGCTCCGGATTTTCTGTTGGGGTTTACTCCCTTAGCCTTTCCCCTGAAGAGGTATGCCGCAAGGCAGCGGAGGTTTTTTGGAGTCAGAGTTTTCCTTCTCTGATGTGCCCTGACTGGAAGATCGAACCAGCGACACTTAGCTCGCAGGCCGACGCTCAATCCACTGAGCTAAACCAGCCAGGGTACTCCATATATAAAAGCTTCTTCTGGTTCACAGGAATACCTCAATTAGAGAAATCAGTACTAAATCTCTCTTTATCCCTTCAAAAAAAAAACTTAAAATGCCACCCTCCAAGCTCTAAAAAACAGCAAGAATCCCTAAACAGCCTAGTAGACATAGTTCTCCAAAACAGGAGGGCTCTAGACATCCTCACAGCCAAAGCAGGGAAACCTGCGCTATACTAAATGAAACTTACTGCTTTTACATTAACAATACAGGCATAATAAAAATTTTACAAATACTTAAAAAAAACATTGACATTATTACCCAAGCTAGGGAATGGGCCTATGGAAAATCCTGGTTCAGAATCTTCCTCTCATAATTCTCCTCTCCCTTCAAAGCAATCCTAATGCCTCTCATAACCACTGCTTCTCCTCCTATTATTCCTCACCCTTGGCCCTTGCTTCCTCAAACTACTAATTAATTTTATTCAAAAAACGTTCCAATCCATGACAGCCTCTATCGTCCATAATATATTTTTATCAAGATCTTTCAGATTAACAACTAAAGAAGACAGACAAAGGCAGTAGATCCCTGGAAGTCTCTAACAGGCTGCATAGGCCCAGACTGGTACAGAATCTGATGCCACCAGGGGCAGATAAAGGAAGTGCAGATCATTCTAAGAAGCACCAACAAACAATAGGAGTCACAAAAATGGGGAGACAGAGAAACAACCCCCCATTGAAAGGAAAGGTAGGATCCCCAGGAAGAGTGCTAAATGAAATAGAGGGGAGCAAACTATCAGATATGGAATTCAAAACATGGATTATGGAGAAGCTCAATGAGCTCAGCGGAAACTACAAAGAACTCCAGAAAAACTACAAGGAACTTATTGAGAATTACACCAGCATGAAAAAGGACATGGAAGCTATCAATAAGAGCCAGGAAGAAATGAAGAATACAATCTCTGAATTGAAGAACACAGTAGAAGGAATTAAAAGCAGGCTAGAGGAAGTAGAAGATCGGATCAGTGAGATGGAGAAAAACTTAGACAAAAACTCCCAGACAGTGCAACAAAATGAAAAAAGACTGAACAAAACTGAAGAGGCTCTAAGACAGCTGGAGGATAACATGAAATGTAATAATATCCGTATCATAGGAATTCCAGAAGGAGAAGAAGAAGAGCAAGGGATAGAAAACCTCTTTGAAAAACTAATGACAGAAAACTTCCCTAACATGAGAGAAAGAATCACACAAGTCCATGAAGCACAAAGAGTCCCAATGAAGATGAACCCCAACAGGCCCACTTCAAGACACATCATAATTAAAATGCCAACATTCAAAGACAAAGAGAGAATTCTAAAAGCAGCAAGAGAGAAACAACTAATAACATACAAGGGAGCTCCAATAAGGCTATCATCAGATTTCTCAGCAGAAACACTACAAGCCAGAAGGGAATGGCAAAAAATATTCCAAGCAATGAAAAACAAAGGCCTACAACCAAGAATACTCTACCCAGAAAGACTCTCACTCAAAATGGAAGGTGAAATAAGGAGTTTCCAAGACAAAAGAAGGCTAAAAGAACACATCTCCACCAAACCGGCATTGCGAGAGATGCTAAAGGGTCTGCTTTAAGAAGATGAAGAAACAGAGAGAGACAGAGAGGAACACAAGTACAAAGGGGGAAAATGACAATGAATAAGTACTGAAAGAAAGAAGGAACTTCTACCATTTGCAACAACATGGTTGGAACTAGAGAGAATTATGCTTAGCGAAATAAGCCAGGCAACGAAAGAAAAATACCTTATGCTATCACCTATTACAGGAAACAAATGAAGAACACAAAAAAATGAGCAAAATTGAACCAGAGGTATGTAAACAAGGAATAAACTAACAGTAACTAAGGGGGAGATGGGAGGGAGAGAAGGAGGTAAGAAGGGGAAGGGTCTAGTCAAAGAACATATATAAATGACCCATGGACATGGACAACTGGGTGGGGACTGACTGTGGGGGAAGGGGGGGCAGGGTGCAGGGAAGCAAGAGGGGCAAAAAAGTGGGACAACTGTAATGGAAAAACAAACAAAAAAAATTTTTTAGTTGGGGGAAAAATGAAAATATAAAGAATAGAAATGCAAGTTCAGTGAACATTAGAAGGACAAGGATTTTCCTTCACACTGTATATTTTTCCCCCTATCTGATACCTCCAGAGTTTGGTATTCTAGAGAAGTAAGTAATAACATAGGTTTCTTTGCATAAAACTAATAAGACCAGTTGTTAATAGAGGTTTCTTTTTTTTTTTTTTTAACTAAGACTTTGAATGGACTGTCATGCCTGAAGGAGACATGCTTGGACTTTGGTTGTTACCAAAAAGCCCTGAGCAACTGGGATTGACTTTCAAAGGTAATAAAAGTCCATGAGATAAAAGGCCTGGTACCTTGGATGGATGCGCGGTCCATGGCAATCTTTCCAGGGAAATAATGAAGGTTGCTTTCCTGAAAGATGGCTAGATGGAACCTTAAGGCACAATGGAAAACCAGAAGGACTTGGAAAAGACAGGTGTTTACAGGCAAGACTGAATGCCAGGTATGTCACTCAGCTTCTGTGCCTTGACGGGCAGACTGAAGGTCACCCTAAATGTTCCTTGCGTAAGTTCCAGCAAAGCAGAACTAAAGATCATAAGTGATCATTTTCTGCTCTTGTTGTGTTTATGCAAATGAACAGAAGAAATTAAAGATGGACTTAATGCAGTCCCTTTAATGAGAAGAAGGGTAATCTTAAGGAGAAAAATCGTGATTCAAGGAAAATCACAATGCTCAGTAGTAGACTATAAAGTAGTGCAGTTAGCCGTCTTTAAGGTTTCTTTTCATTTAAAATTTGTTTTCATTTGAAAGTTAAACTATGTCTGTGGCATTATCAAAGATGTTCAATTTACAGGCAAGAAGAATGTCAAATGCCTTGCACTGGATGTCTTTCCAATAAGACAGTCCTACAGATTTAGAGACTGGTTTGTGGGTTATGTTACATAAATTAACATGTGTTTTCTGTTTTTAAAGGGCATAAGCCTACGATCTCATTACCTGAGTGATTGTCTGTATTTATAGGCCTCACTTAATCCTGTCTGCATTGCTGCCTCCTGAGACTCAATGGTTTGGCTGAACTAAGTGGCTAGGTTTGTGAAGAATGGGGTGGTCTGTGGGCTTCACTTTAAAACTTGTTTCTCTTTTCTATCCTAATGGCTTGGACAGAAAGAGTCCAGAGGCCTGAGAGGGGGGAAACCTAAAATATTTCTCTCAGCTCAAACTAAGTATAATGGGCAAAAGGGTTTTGGACAGGTGAGATGTGCCTAGAACACCTTCCTCCAAAGAAGTCCTTCTTTTCCCTAATGTGGGACATTGAAAAATTAATACCTGTCTTTTGTCATCTAGTGGTTATGGATTGAATGGTGTCCTTTAACCCTGTTGCCAAATCTGTTGCTTCCAGAATACAACAAGGATGCCAGCCTGTTAAATCAAGCACGCCGTTGTCCGGGGATAGCCAACCAACCTGGAGTCTGCACGATCCTTCCCCATGTGGGAAGGCCACCCTCCCCTCCACACCCCCATTCTTATTAGGGATTTTTGGACCCAAGTGTAGGTAGGATGATGTCCACGTCCAGCTTGAAGCAGCTAGAAGAGCTTGAGACCTTCGCCCATTGTCCTTTTATAAGATTATAAAGGGTCTTAAGTCTGAGAGGGAGGAATTGTTATTTTTTATTGTTAAAATAATTAATTAATTAATTATTAAAAAAAGAAGAAGAAGAATATATGAAAGGGTGAGGCAGGAGAGCTTGTATGTACGACCCATGGCCATGGACTTGTGGGGGGTTGTTGGGGGAAGGGGGTGCTGGGAGGAAGGGAGTAAAGGGGAAAAAATTGGAACTATTGTAACAATATGATCAATAAAATATACTTAAACAAAAAAAAGATCTTTCAGATATCAACCCGTGGCAAGGGACAACCGCCGAACTGGCAGTCAACCCCCTCCCATTGCCCTAACTCAGCAGAAAGTCATTATAGAAAAGAGATTCGACAACCCCTCTCCCAAGTAGCCTCTGCCACACAAAAAAACCACTCAGCCACCCCAAAAAACACACCCCACCCCTCGCCTCCTTTTATTAAAACAAAAAGGCTAGAATAACAGCCTCGGTTCCCATGCCGTCTCCCCTCCCCCTGCCCGCCTGCAGCTGTCTGGGAGTTTTCTGTGATAGCGGGATGCATCAAGCCGAGCCCTGTTTGGCCTTGATCAGCCCGTCAGATTTACAGCTGTGAGATAAACTGAATTCAATATTGCCTTTTTTCTTTCCGCTATAAAACAACCCCCTCCTTCCCCTAGGCTTCCTTCCTGCTTGCTAATTCCCTCAATAAACTTCTTTTTCTGCTTGCTGCATTTTGATGGTTTTCTGAGCGACTCCATTCTTATACCGTCATCCAAAGTACTAATTGTTTTTGTAGCTGGGGTCACAGTTTGAGTTTAAACTGTTTTTTGCCCTAGGATTCCAGCATATCTGGGCATGTCAACAGAGCCGGTAGAGCAGGCCTATTTAGAGAGGAAAAGAAAAAAGGATTCATCCTAAGTGAAGAGAAATATGAAAAGCTTGGTTCAAGGTCAATTGTCCAGAGTTAAAGGAAAAGGCTTAGTGCAACATGCTGTCTATTCTATAAATTCGTATCCTCAGTCCTAGAGGTGCAAACAAATTATATAATTATATGCTTCATTATGATGGACAAGGGAGTTTTGGAGACATAACAATAGGAGATGGTACCCATGGAAAACTATATCATGGTACACACAGGGATGCCCTTCAAGTCAGGGGTCGGTAACCTTAGCGAAAACAGCACTGCAGTATGGGAAACTTTGCTGTCTTTGTACACAATAGGAGGAAACACTTCAATAAGCCAAAAGAGGAAAGGAAGAAGATGGTGAATATCATGCAGTTGTTCAGGGGATTAATTCTTGGAATGCACCTGTGTAAATCCCTGGGATTCTTAGAATCATCTGGAACAAATTTGAGTGTAGATGGGAGAAGAGCCAGAGACTACTCTTCGAGAGTTCTACCATAACCTATTTTTACTCTTACTCTGATGTAGTTGGGAAAATGGATTAGACTTAAATTTCTGAAGTTTTAAGTCATTAGTTTCTCTAATTTGAAGGTTGTAAATAAGAGTCTCTTTATTTTACTTTCTTTTAGTAATGGTAATTACTATAAGTAATTAATTTTAGCTTTTGTCTTTTCAACATAATAGAACTCTGTTTATGTCTTATATGTATGGTAAAAAAGAAAATAAGATAAAATTTCAGGTATGACTTAATTTAAAAAATTTTTATACATAAAAGTTTGAAATAATAAATTAGTATTTTATTTACTTCATTAAAATTATTCAATTTACAAATGATTTCCATATTTTTCCCATTATTATACATCATTGTCTTTATTTGAAGCATACCAGTTTCATTTGTATTTTATATATAAAAATTAAATGCAACTTACTGTATAAAGATATTTACTATTTATGAATAGTTTGCCTGGTAGTTTCTTCTTTTTTGGTCTGGTAGTATAACAGAACCTTTGGGCTGCTCCAATTGAAACAGAACCCACAGGCCGTTTAGTTAGGGGCCCGATTGCATGCCGCCAGAATTACAACTCTCAGTACTAGAGTTTAGTGAAAAGAAAAAGAAATGTTTATTTAACAGTTAAATAGTTTTAGATTATTTACGGATTTCTGCTGTTGAGTCTTATGTTCTTTAAAATACCCACACATAGTTCTGCCTCCCCCTACCAAACCAGGCCAGCCTTAGAAAAGTCGGAAACACCGTTTCCCTACTTCCTAGGCACAGTTCAGTTTTACCAGTAGCTGCCAATCACTCAAATCTGATTGGGGAGGTCCTTTCTACACAGTGGTGCCCTCCTCTCAAAACCGCATGGAGAACTCAGCTTCTTTAATCCCAATGGAGAACCTAGGTTCTCAAAGCCACATGGAGAGAACGCGCGCGAGCGCGAGAGAGCAACCTGGAACCACATGCAGGGAGGGAGAGAGGGAGGGAAGGAGGGAGGGGGAGAGAGAAAGGAGGAGAGGAGGGGAGGAGGGGAGGAAGGGAGGAGGGGAGGAGAGGAGGAGAGAGGAGAGAGGAGAGAAGAGAGAATGTCCGCAGCTGCTTATATATCCCTGACTGTGTCCTCTGACGCAGTGGGTGTTGCAACCAGTTCTGACCATTCACAGAACCCTATGCAGGCTCTGTAGGCTCCTTCCGTACTATCCCACAGTTCAACACTCCTCCAATCTTCTTGGGCCTTGGAAGTATCAAAGCCATTTTGCATAACAAAGACACTAGCAACTAGCCCCAGGCATGCAAAGGCATCTTAAAAGCTGCTTCCTTTTCCCCATCCCTCAGCCGCAAACGCTGTGGTTTGTTTTTGGACACCCTTATTTCTGTAACAGTAGTTTTAAAATGCAATTTCGCTTAAATATTTAATTCTGAAATAGAGGAAGAGCTTTAAATTTGTTGACAACTGAATATAAATTATCTGAATTTTCATTTCTTAACTCATTTAAATTTGTTTTACTTTTTCCAGATTAAAAATCTCATTGTTATCTTGATAAAGTATTGCACTGGTTTTGAAATTTTCTTTTAGAATAAAAAAAGCAGGAAGTTTGAGGACATTTTTTCAAATCCCAAGCACTTTTGACACCATTATCTTTACAGATGCCTATCTCCTTTTGCTGTCTCTAAAGCTGATTCATATGTCACCTGGTTATGCTGGATAATGATCGAAGTATGTTTAACCCTAAGGCTGTTATCAAAGCCTCCTAAAGCTGTACAAAACATCAAAGAGCTGTTGACAGTTTAAAAGAGAAACATAGAAACCTTTTTTTTTTTCAACTGAAAGAAAATCCTTATAATCTGTCTATTGTATAACCTCTTCAGATTAGAAACCTAATCAATAAATCCTGGCCAGTAACCAGATAAGACTCTCCCGTCTTCGGAAGTAAGACTGTCTCCAGTAGGAATGCTTTGAAACTGTATCACTAATATTGATGAATTTGGACTATTAGGATTATCATTTTGTGATTAAGGAATTCTCTGGGCTTTCCTTATTGATTTCTCTATAAAGAAGAAAAAATATTAAACACTTGAACCTAGATGAGCACTTTCTTGAACAACTGATTCACAGAGAGAAAAAACTATCTCATTTGTGAATACTGATTATTGTTTGAGCTGCTCTAAGATGTTCAAAGCATGACACGTGGACTACCCTCATCAGAATATTTCAGAGTGCTTATAAAATGCAGATTTCTGTATCCCAATCTCAATGTGGGGGACACATGGTAGGACCACTATATCTTAAAGTAGTAACCCTAGGTGATTTTTATTCATGAAAGCTTTAAGAACTACTTCTCAAGGACAGAGCTACTTTGTTAGTTTAACAAATCACTTGAATGGATCTTTTTTATTTCAAAAAGAAAGCTAAGGCTTCCAAGACTATTCTGGATAAAAATGAGGACAGAAAGCAAATTGATCTGAGTAACAATAAATTAGCAAGAATTTTGGAATTGTCCTCAGGTAGCTTTAAAGGGAGGTGGCTTTCAGGGGGTTGGTCCCAGCAATTTAGAAAACTGTGGAGAAAGTCCCTCTTAGAATGAGGGCCCATAGGTCTGAGAAGAATGATGGCTGGTGAAAATTTCCTGTGGTGCAAATGGCTACTGTTCAATATCAAGTTGGTGCTTATTTTGTGCCTTGTTTCCTTTGCTTTTAGGAATGAAGCTGTTTCATCCGTGGAGTAAAGCATGGCCCAGAAAGGACAGTAAAGGATAGAGATTGCAACAGGATCAAGAATTTGGAGCAAGAGCTGACCCTGGTTGAATCCCTTCCCAAGTGTCTTCGAAACCATGGAGGAAAGTCCTGGACTTCCCTAACCTCACCAAGTGACAATTAGCCAGGATGTTCTAATCATACAGCTATCACTTATTTATTGAGCATCAGCCATGTGCCAGGCATTTTCATGCACTATGCCAATTAATCCTACAAAGTAGGTACTTTCTCCCTAGTTTACAGGTAAAGAACTGAGGTGCCGAAGAGTAACACAACCGAGATAAATCACTCAGTATAGAGCTGAGATTTAAGTCCACATTTACCAGACTCAAAAAATCTGTCTCTTTCCCCACATTACACCACACTCCTCAGAGACAAACAAAAATCTTCTGGCTCCTTTAATTCCTGTACCTCTAGATCAACTGCTTTCACCTCCTTCTCCTCTTCCAGACTTGCATCAGTTCCCCATCCAAAGAGAAAAGCAATGGTTGTGTTCCCTCTGGCTGTGTTCAGAAGTAAGGCCCCTGAATCCTGATGTTGCTCAGAGAATTTATTCAGCATAATCTTCGCACCTCAGTCTGCTGTCCTATTTTTCTCCGTCACCAAACTTTTTCCCCAACTTCTTAAAAGACACATCTTCACAGATGATTTCTTCATCTTCTTTCTCTTTAAGCCACTGTATCTTGTCAAGAGCTGTGAAGTGTCTGAGATTTTATGCTCCTTACCAGCTAATAACTTAGCCTGCTACAGTTTCTTGGATGCTAGCAGAAAACCTGAATCTTCTGGATCAAAGGATTGTATTATGCATGGCACAGCAAGCAGCACCAGCTTCATGTTCATGTCAATTCCTTTGCCTCCCAGGTCCTACCCAGGGGCAACATGGAGTGGCCCAGGTGATGTTGCACATGGGTTGGCATCACAACTGAGGAAACCCAAGATTAGAAATCTTTTACAATGGGCTACAAGCAAATCATTCAACTTTCGCCACAGGAGACATTATCATATTGTTACAGAAACAGGGGAGTCCAAAAACAAACCCCGGAGTTTGCGGCTGGGAGATAGGGAGCAGGAAGCAGCTTTCAGCATGCCTGGAGCTAGTGGGTGGATACATTGTTGCAAAGATCCGCTTTACTTCCAAGACTCAGGAAGATGGGAGGGATCTTGGACTGTGGGCTGGTATGGAAGAAGCAGACAGAGCCTACGTAGAGTTCTGTGAATGGTCAGAACTGTTTGCAACACCCACTGCGTGAGAGGACGCAGGGGGAGAGAGGAGGCAGGGAGGGAGAGAGAAGGAGCTGCGGACATTTTGGGCTGGCTCTGGCTCTAGGAGGCTCTCTCTCAGGCTCTCTCTGGCCCTCACGCCCTCACTCTCTGGCTCTTGTGGGCTCTCTCCATCTGGCTTGGAGAAGGGATCTCCAGGCTGCTTTAAGAAGAGGCTCTTGCCAGGCTGCTTTGAGAAGGAGAGGAGATCCATGCGGCTTGCAGGAAGAAGGCAGTTTACAAGGAGGCTGAGAATCCAGGCGGTCCTGCATTGAGAGCTGGAGGGCACCACAGCACAGAAAGGACCTCCCCAATCAGAACTGAGTGATTGGCAGCTACTGGTAAAGCTGAATTGTGCCTAGGAAGTAGGGAAACGGTGTTTCTGACTTCCGTAAGACTGGCCAGGCCTGGGAGGGGGAGGCAGGACTTTGTGTAAATAAACAATTCTTTTCCTTTTCACCAAACTCTGGTATTCAGAGTTATGATTCTGGCGGCGGGCAATCGGGCCCCTAACTAAACAGCCTGTGGGTTCTGTTTCAATCGGAGCAGCCCAGGGGTTCTATTACAATTTTGGCGACTCCGTTGGGACATTAATAATTGCCCGTGGCAGGTCGACCCCCTTGGGAGACACCTTCTGAGGGTGCCGGCCGCCTAAGTACGCCTGTGTGGTGAAAAGAAAATAGAACTGGGAAGAGATTAGAGAAGTAAGATTGTTTGCTAAAAATTATTTCTGAGCATTTCTGAAATAATGGCATCGTGGATACTAGATTTGTTTGTCCGATTAGGAGAATTCCTGGAAATAATAGAATTATGGATGCCTGAGTGGTACATATGTTTTGTGGTCCTTGGGATTTTTCTGAATATAGCCATTAGCATGTATGTCTGGGTTAATAAAAGCAGTTCTGGGCAAGTCCCTGATGGCAGCCCACTGGAGAGAATTTTGGAAAATTGGGATATGTACTGTCGTTATCCTATGACTAAGAAAATATTAATTTATTACTGTAACATTGTTTGGCCTGAGTATGTTCTGGGTGGTAAGAAAAGGTGGCCTGTGAATGGTTCTCTGAATTACCATATGATTAATCAATTAAAGGGGTACTGTCTGCAATCGGGAAATTGGGAAGATGTTTATTATCTAAATGCATTTGTAGAGTTGCATAATAAGACCTTAGCAGTAATGGAGGCCCAAATAATGGTGCAGAGAAAAAAAGCGGTCTCAAAACATTTTCCTGAGAGTCAAACGTCAGAAGAAAGGGAAAATGAGGAAGTAGCCCTCTTTAACTCTCTAAATCTGGGAGATGAAGGCCCTAATTTGGCGCCAAGCCAGGCACAGGTGGGGGTGGTTCAGGAGGCCGTAGCTTCCGCAGCAGTGGCTCCACCTCCTCTGCAGGTGGCCCAGGCTTCCAGGGCGGCGGTTCCTGTGGCGCAGCGCCCTCTTCAGGTGGAGGCTGCTTCCACCATACCACCTCCAGAGATGGAAGTGGCTTCCGCGGTGCCCGCCCTTTTGCAAACTCAAGGGACTTCACTCGCGCCACCCTTTTTGGAGCCTGCCTCTGAAGTGACTGCAAAGTCAATGGCTCCACCCTTACAGGAGGAGGAGAGGGTCCCCCCCGCCAGAACCTGCCAAGGAACTCAGTATAGTCAGGGGGCCTCCTGATTTGGAGCAGGCCAATTCCCTCTATGGCAGTACCCAATAGGTGGAATAAATCAGCAAGGCCAACCCTCTGGCTACTATTGGGCCCATACTCCGTTTTCCACTTCAGATTTGCTAAATTGGAAAAATTCTAACCCCTCATATAGGGAAGATCCTCAGAAAATGGCAGAGCTTGTTGCCTCCATTTTTGCCACCCATAACCCGAACTGGGCAGATGTACAGGCTCTCCTAAATATTCTGCTAACTGGGGATGAGAAGCGACTGGTTACAAGTAAGGCTAATGAAAAGGCTCAGCGTCTCCATGGAGAGGATCCCCATGGGACCCCCCGACCCAACTGTGGCAATTCCTTGGACAGAGCCTAACTGGGACCCAAATGGTGGAGGCCTAGTTCCTTTGAAACACTACAGGAAGTATATATTGGAAGGACTTAGAAAAGGGGTACCCAAGCCAAAAAGCCTAAATATGGTACAGACTATTCAGCAAAAACCAGATGAGGATCCTTCTGAGTTCTTAGAGAGGATCTATCAAGCCTATAGAAAGCACACTGATGTTGATCCACAGGCACAAGAGAACTTAAGAATGGTGAACATGACATTTATTGGGCAGAGTGCCCCAGATATTAGACGGAAACTCCAGCGTATAGATGGAGTATTAGGAATGAGCCCCTCTCAGTTAGTGGACATAGCATTTAAAGTTTACCATGCAAGGGGAGTAGGAAAGAGAAGACAGGACCTGATGTTCTTTAAAACAGGCTGGAGAAGCCAAAGGAAGAAACAAGACCCTAAGAGAGGAGGAAAGAGCCGTTGGGCTAGGACCAGTGTGCCTATTGCAGAAAGAAGGGCCATTGGAAAAATGAGTGTCCAAATCGTAAGAAGGGAAGTAGAAATGAAAACCCTTGCACCCATTCGGACCTGGGGACAGGGTCTTACTGAAGACCTGGAAGACGCAAGGTCCCGAACAGCAGCTGGCTGAACAATGGACTGGTCCCTATGATGTTTTGCTAACAACACATTCTTCGCTGAAGCTGGTAGGAATCAAGTCCTGGATACACCACACAGGGGTAAAACGAGCACCGCCTGAGGAGGACACAGACCCTGCTGCTGTGACTGACACCGAAAGGGAAAGTTGGACCTGCACTCCGGAAGAAGATTTGAAATTACTCTTTCAAAAAAAGTGAACTGAAACACAGATTAAAAATGTTTCTTTTGCTTTAGGCATGTGCTTCCAAATCTAGGGAACTTTTAGCTGCCAGATACTGAGTTTGAGTATAGTCCTTTACAGTGTGAAAAAGAACAAGAATTGGAAAATAGGTTATGGTTAAAACTAAATGAGTAAATATATGGAAAGTTTGGAAATGTTGCAAAAGGTCTATGGAAAACTCATAAAAATGTATAATAAGGTTGTGAAAGTTTTTAAACCTGGGGAAAGGAAACCTCAACAACTTGTGGTCTTATAGTATGGTTACTGTACCTCTGTATTGGCATTTAGCCTTGGGACCTATAAAAGGTCATTCGGAGTTCCCTGTGTTGGGAGTGGCATTAGCCATTGGTGACCTAGGAAAGGTCGTCTGGAATTCCCTGTGTTGGTTTGGCATTAGCCATTGGAGACCTACATAAGGTCTAGAATTCTCTGAGACCTAGGAAGGGTCTGGAATTCTTTGGTTTGGCATTAGCCATTGGAGACCTATGTAAGGTCTAGAATTCTCTGAGACCTAGGAAGGGTCTGGAATTCTCTGTATTGGTATGGGCCATATAATCTAAAAGGAAAATTAAGGTTTCCCAGGGAAAGTTAAAACTTCACAAGTAAGAAAGTGAACAAAAAGAAAGTATAAGGTATGGAAATGCAATTTCAGTGAATATTAGAAAGACAAGGATTTTCCTTCACACTGTATTTTTCTCCTTACCTGATCCCTCCAGAATTTGGCAATTTTGAAGGATTAAGTAATGACATTAGGTTTCTTTGCATAAAACTAACAAGACCAGTTGTTAATAGAGGTTTTTACCAAGACTTTGGCTGGAATGACATGCCTGAGGGAGGCATGTTTGGGCTCTGGTTGTCACCAGAAAGCCCTGAGGAACTGGACTTGACTTTTGAAGCTAAGGAAAGCCCAGAAGGAAAAAAGCCTGACACCTTGGTTGGTTGTGCGGTTCATGGCAATCTTTCCAGGGAAGGAATGAAGGTTGCTTTCCTGAAGGATGGCTAGAAGGAACCTTAAGGCACAATGGAAAACCTGAAGGACTTGGAAAAGCAGGTGTTTACAGGCAAGGCTGAATGGCAGGTGTGTGGCTCAGCTTCTGTGCCCTGATGGGCAGACTAAAAGTCAACATGAAGGTTCCTTGAGTAAGTTCCAGCAAAGTAGACTTAAAGATCATAAGTGATCATTTGCTGCTCTTGTTGTTTTTATGCAAATGAACAGGCTAAATTATAAATGGACTTACTGCAGTCCCTTTACTGTTAAGGAGGGTGATCTTAGGGAGAAAAATCAAGACTCAAGGAAAATCACAATGCTCAGTGGTAGGCCATAAACTAGTGCAGCTAACTGTCCCTAAAGTTTATTTTCATTTAAAGGTTGTTTTCATTTAAAAGTTGGACTAGGTCTGTGACATTATAAAGAATGCTTTATTTACAGGCAAGAAGAATGTCAAATGCCTTGCAACTGGAGGTCTTCCCAATAAGACAGTCTCTCAGATTTGGAGACTGGTTTGTGAATTATGTTGTGTGAATTTAACATGTGTATTTTTTTTCTGTTTACATAGCGCATAAGCCTATGCTCTATACCTGAGTGATTGTACATATAGGCCTCACCTAAGAAGCCCATCTGCATTGCCACCTCCTGAGACTCAACAGTCTGGCTGAACTAAGTGGTTGAGTTGGTGAAGTATGGGGTGGTCTGTGGGCTTCACTTTAAAACTCGTCTCTCTTTTCTGTTGTAATGGCTTGGACAGAAAGGGCCCAGAGGTCTGAGAGGGGGGAAATCCTAAAATACACCCCTCAGCCCAAGCTAAGTGAAGTGGGCAAAAGGGCTTTGTACAGGTGTGACACGCTCTGCACACCTTCCTCCAAAGAAGCCATTTCTTTTTGTAATGTGGGGCATTGAGGGATTAATCCCTGCTTTTTCTTTTTGTCATCTATTGGTTATGGTTTTAATGATGCCTTTTAAATCTATTGCCTCCAGTATACAACAAGGATGCCAGCTTGTCCAGTAGTGCCAGCCTTTGGAAATTAAGCATGCCGCTACCCAGAAACAGCCAACTGACCCAGACTCTGCAAGATCTTTCCCCATGTGGAAAGGCCACCCTACCCTACATCCCCACTCTTACTAGGGATTTCTAGACCCAAGAGTAGGTAGGACGACAGCCATGTCCAGCAGGAAGCAGCTAGAGGAGCATGAGACCTTCGCTCATTGTCCTTTATAAAGAGTCTTAGTCTGAAAGGGGGGAAACTGTTACAGAAACAGGGGAGTCCAAAAACAAACCCCGGAGTTTGTGGCTGGGAGATAGGGAGCAGGAAGCAGCTTTCAGGATGGCCTTGCCTGCCTGGAGCTAGTGGGTGGATACATTGTTGCAAAGATCTGCTTTACTTCCAAGACTCAGGAAGATGGGAGGGATCTTGGACTGTGGGCTGGTATGGAAGAAGCAGACAGAGCCTACGTAGAGTTCTGTGAATGGTCAGAACTGTTTGCAACACCCACTGCGTGAGAGGACGCAGGGGGAGAGAGGAGGCAGGGAGGGAGAGAGAAGGAGCTGCGGACATTTTGGGCTGGCTCTGGCTCTAGGAGGCTCTCTCTCAGGCTCTCTCTGGCCCTCACGTCCTCACTCTCTGGCTCTTGTGGGCTCCCTCCATCTGGCTTGGAGAAGGGATCTCCAGGCTGCTTTAAGAAGAGGCTCTTGCCAGGTTGCTTTGAGGAGAGGAGATCCATGCGGCTTGCAGGAAGAAGGCAGTTTACAAGGAGGCTGAGAATCCAGGCGGTCCTGCATTGAGAGCTGGAGGGCACCACAGCACAGAAAGGACCTCCCCAATCAGAACTGAGTGATTGGCAGCTACTGGTAAAGCTGAACTGTGCCTAGGAAGTAGGGAAACGGTGTTTCTGACTTCCGTAAGACTGGCCAGGCCTGGGAGGGGGAGGCAGGACTTTGTGTAAATAAACAATTCTTTTCCTTTTCACCAAACTCTGGTATTCAGAGTTATGATTCTGGCGGCGGGCAATCGGGCCCCTAACTAAACAGCCTGTGGGTTCTGTTTCAATCAGAGCAGCCCAGGGGTTCTGTTACAGTATTGGATGGTAAACAAAGATCCTGCTACTCTGGTGGGAAACACTATTTCTGTCTTCCAAGGCTGTTTGCTTATACAAACATCCTGGAAAATATAGTCTGAAAAAAAACCTGCTAGTGCCACTGTTCAATGATATACAGAAACTTGACAGCCCCTTGGATAATTATGTCCTAACATATTCCTGTATCTCTTCCCACTAATTGTACAGAAGGTTTTTCTCTCAAAAGTGTCAGTAATCTAATTGCATGATTCAACAACCTTCTAGAATCCTGAAAGGGACCTCAAAAAATAACATTCAATCATACAAGAAATATTTTTTGGGCACCTGTTACATGTGTTAGCAAAAACAGGCACTATTCTTCTTCTCATGAAGGAAGCAACAGACATATATCTAATATTCACACATATCAAAATGTTACAAGTTGTAGTTGAGTCAGAGGGAAAGGGTCATGTTAGTAGAAGGGCTGACATCCACAAGGGTTCTTGAACTTGTCTGGAAAT
The DNA here is from genome assembly GCF_987537825.1 of Furipterus horrens. Taxonomy (NCBI): domain Eukaryota; kingdom Metazoa; phylum Chordata; class Mammalia; order Chiroptera; family Furipteridae; genus Furipterus; species Furipterus horrens. Next base: position 50,401,106 of record NW_028327182.1, read on the forward strand.
TTGGAAATGTTTTTGCTTACTTGGATGAGTAAGAGAAGATGGTTAAAAGGGAGAGGAAGAGCATGTGCAGAGAGCTTGTGGCTATTGGGATCACAGTGCATTTGAAAAATCAAAAGAAGGTGAGGAAGGGGAGAGTGATGTGAGATTAGACTGGAAAAGGCAAGACCTCTCACATGGTCTGGTAGGCTACCTTAAGAATTCTAGTCTTACCTCAGAGCAATGAGAAGTTGTTTAAGGGTTTTATATGAGAAATGATACAGTCTTATTTGCTTTTAGAAAAATTGTTTTGGCTGCAAAGTAGAAAATGAATGGAAGGGCTCCAATTGAATGCAGTGAGAACAGATTAAATTGGTGGCAATTGGAAAGAAGTAGACTAATTTGAAAGGTTTTGGAGATAAAATTGCTAGGACTTGGTGCTGAAACAAACATGAGGTTTGAAGGTGAGGAAGATATCAGGAACGACTACTACATATTTGACTTGAACAATTAGATAGATGAGAGGAAAAGAAAACTAAGAAGAGTTTATGAACTCAGTTGGACTAAACTGTTGAGACATTAAGTGCCTATGTCCATGAAGCAGCTGGTATCAGATCTGGAATTTAGGAGGAAGGTCTTGGCTAGAGACACATATGCGAACATCATCAGCATATAGATGATAACTAAAACCATTGGTTTGGGTGATGATGTTTAGGCCAAGAGATTATAATGAAAACAAAAGAACCTAAGCAAAATTGTGAGATACTCCTATATTTAATAATTAAGAAGAGGAAAAGGAACTGCAAAGAAATTAGAGAAGCAGTATCCAGAAATATAGGAAAAAAATCAAGAAAGTATGGTGCCTGAGGAAGAAAAAATATTCAAGGAAATAAGTCATTCAAGTGTTGAGTATTGTTGAAAGCTCAGTAAAGATGAGGACTGAAAATGACCCTTATTTTATTGATAAGAAAAATGAAACACTGAAAAATGATTTGTTCATAGCCAATGTAAATTCTTGTCCCTCTTCGGATTATTAGAAAATTCATACTGGTGCCCATGCTAGAGTTATGTGTGTGATCTATTCTCATGGGACATAAATTCTCCAGTCCTCACTTGACTTACAGCATTGCATATTGTTAACTACACTCTCCAGGTATATTTCAATGATATTCCTGAATTATGTCTTAGTCTCCTTCAAAATACGTGTTTTCGTTATTATGCATACACATGTAGGTATGCCCAAGACATACTTTAAAAATATATAGTATTTTTAAAAATACCATTTTGCTCCCCCAACCCAACATACACAAAGAAATAAAAATCTTGAGGGGTGGATTACAAGATTCAGTCTTTTTAAAAAGCTCCCAAGTAAGAAGCTTTGGAAATTACTAACTTAGAGTTAGTTTGGAAACCACTAGCTTAGTCTCACACCAAACAGAGCTGGAACAGCAAGAGGGAGAAGCCATCCTACTCACCCACATTCTTATAAATCCTCTTATTTTAAAACAATATCAAGTTATGCTTTAGTTATTCAGAGATTAGCTTTCCAGCGTTTTGTCTGGAAGAGGGCCAAATCTGGAAGTTGAAGAAACACCTAAAAAGGAAGAGGATGAAGAAGTACAAACTTCCAGTTATAAAATAAGTTGCAGGGATGGTAATGTACAGTATAGGGAAGAGCATAAATGATATAATAACTATGTATGATGACAGATGGTTACTAGACTTATTGTGGTGGTCACTTTGTAAATGTTGAAACTAATGTATATTAACTTTAATTAAAATAAAGAATTTAAATATATTAATTTTAAAAAGAAAAGGAAACCTCTCACAGTGAAAAAACTTGATAATGAAGAGGAATGAAAATATCTCAAGACCACTTGCTGTAACGTCACTGTCCTATTTACTGATGGGAAGAAAAAATCTCTCTCATTAGCTGGCTGTGGATATAAACATCCTATCAACCATCACCTGGAGTCGCAGAGAAAACTAGTCAAGAAAGGAGAAAATAAGAAAAAATAAGTTGTAAAATAGAAAAAAAGAGAGGAAGGATTAGAGTGGAAAAAGAAACAAATGAGATGAGAAGCAGTGACAGACACTAGAAAAGGTGCTGAGAACACTTCAAAGGGAAAAAAAGAGAAAAGTAATTAATTTCAACAATCCCTGGGACTTTAAGGGGCACGGCCAAGGTATGGAATATGACGGCCGGTCATCAACAAAGGATTTCATCGACCATTGTATTTAAGAATATAGGGAAAGAGTACATTTTAAAGGGACTTCTATGGAAAGGTTAAAATAAAAATACTATTTTCAAATACAGCAAAATATAAAAAAAAAGAAAAAATAGAGCCATAATATAGGTCCAGGTGACATCCAGCCTTTTGAAGGGACAATTACTGGGGTTGGACTCTGGGTCCCAAGGACTACGCCCTTTTCAAATCCTCCACTGGAAACTACGGAAGTAAGCGACACGGCCAGCCCTCAGGCAGGCAATATTGCAGCGCCGCCGTTGCTGGAGGTTTAAGAAAATCTCTGCTGCGTTCGCTTATAAGTCTTCGTGCTGTTGTACAAATTAAAGTAATGGGTTTCCACGCGATTTGACTGGGGAAGAGACCAAGAAATTAACCCCCACGTTTTCAACTTAAGTAAATACCTAAATACTTTTTTTTTTCGACAGAGGTCCCGGGCTCTCAGGTGTTTAGGATTGAAAACACCCAAGCCCATTTGAGCTGTCTTTTCACCTTTCCCCTTTAAGTTCTTGTGCTTTCACAAACAGGTTGACCCGGCGCGTCGCAGAAAGCGGGGATGGGGGGTATTTTAAAAATTGGTCTGAGAATTGTGTGAGTGACCCTAGGAACGTCAATTATTGCCACATTCCCCTAGTGTAGCTCGCAGCCTGGCAGAAGGAACGACGAACTAGGCGCAGCAAGGCCTCAGGAGAACGCTTGCAGCCCGGGAGAGCTGTGGACGCTGCGGAGGCTCTCTGACGCCACGACCCTGCGGGCGGCTAGCGCTAAGGTTGAAGACCCTGGGGTCAGCGGGCGCCCGGTCGGAACCAGCCAACGGCGCCGTCGGCTGGACTCGCGCAGCCGCACTGGATGCGCCGACTCCGGGCTCCACCTCCTGGCTCCGTAGTAAGCATGGCGGCGGCGGCGTTCGTGGTCCCTCGGGTGAAACAGAAAGCGGGAGCTACGCGGAGAGGGAGCGAAGAGCGGGGCTGAGGCAACGCCGTCACAGCCAGGAAACCACCCCAAGAGTCAGTGCGCGGGCGGCGGCGGCGGCGTCGGCCCCGAGAGCCGGCTCTGCCTGTGAGGTAGAGCGGGAACGATCAGAACCTGAAGAAGAGGCGCCAGGGTAGCCGCCTTCCTCCGCCCCAAAGCGGCGTGACACGGAGGTGAGAGCGTGGGTGCGCCCTCCAGGAAAGGTGGGAGAAACTCAGCCATCCCCGTCTCTGCCGGCCCCTTAGGCGTCACGGAAACCGTAGGCTGGGGCTGAGGAGCCGGTGCACCGAGCGGGGCGTGGGCCCGTCGAGGGCCTGGACCACCCCGTCCTGCGGGCGCGCTCTGGGCCAGGGAGCGGGGCCGGGCATGGGACCCAGCCACTGGCGAGGCACCTGTGGGTGGGAGTCTTACCTCCACGTTGTCGCGGAGGCGGGGCACCGCCACCAGCCAGAGGAGGTGGCGCGGAGTTGTGGGCGGCCCTACCGAAGCCCCCCTGGCCTACGGCCCGCTGCAAACGGAGCCCTCGGGAGAGGATCGCAAAGCGGTCTCCCTGGCGGCCTCAAAACTAGAAAAGCTTTATTAAGAGAGTTTTCCCCTGCTCATCTTGGGGTTAAAACCTCGAAAACCGGCCCTTGTGTGTTTGATCTTGTTGGGTTAGTGGCAGTACCTGGCCGTCCCTCTACCCTGCGGACTTACCTACCTGTTCAGTCAGGAGCGTGACTGGTGACTACAGTCCTCCCCCTGTTTTAACAGCCTGAATCGCTGAACTTTTGACGCGGCTGTGGAGGGACGTCAAGCGTTAGGTAAAAAAAAAAAAGAACGAATAATTTAGCCATAAAATAGCGGGCACAGCAGCGGCTGTTTTAATTAATGTAGTCTTTAAGACTTTTTTAGTTAAACTGTTAGCGTTAAAAGCCTTGGGATATTTCTGTGGGGGGGGGGGTGTGTAATGGTTGCTGGATTGCTAAGAATCGTGAATTAAGAGATTTTCTTCTGCGAAAGTCTGTGAAAACCTGTGTCTGAGCATCTTTTAACTAAGAATAACAGGCCGACAAGATTATTTTTTTACAGTATAACCCTTATTATGTATTCACTGATGACTTTAAAACTGAGCAACATAATTATTTTGCTTCTTAACTGTGGTCTTTATTTTTAGTTCTTGAAACCAAAGTTGATGTGTGTTTTTCTGTATTATAAGAATGCAATAGAAAAAGTTGAGCTGTTACTTTAATATTTTATCACAATGCTATTATCGGTAACAGTGCTCAACATATGTCACTCAGGAGCTGGAGCCATATGTTAGGCAGAAACTAATTGAGTTTTGTCGCTATGGGCTTGTATTTACATGAATATTTAGTTTTTATGTATTTGCTTAATCCGTAATTCTTGCCATTCTGTAAGTTTTAGTTAAATCACCTAAAAATATCGAAGAGAAGTGAGTACCTTGATTTTTGATGTTTTCTTGGTTGAATTGATTTTTCTTATGTGATGATAAAAAGTGCCCTCGGAATGATGGTGGACTTCACAGAAAACAGTGATAAAAAGTATTTTTAACACATCTTTTATAACATAGAAACTAAAATTTTGCTTTCAGCTTTTTAGCCCACTGATAATCTTGTCTTCACTAAAAATAACAGCTAGTGGAAAGAAGAGATGATGACTTGACAGGAAAAAAAATCTTGTTAAAATTTTTGATAAATAATTTTATATTTAAACACGTCACTATCACAGTAAATTTTACTATTTATTTCCTCTTTCCTTGCATAGATTATCTCTGAGTGTCCTTGTGTAGGTTAACCAAAACATTTTTTTATCCAGGCTGACGGCCTTTAGCCACCTGTATGCTTCTGAATTTAACTCCCTCTTTTTCCTTTTTGTCTGAATTATTGAATGTTAAGGAAAAATAAACTTTTAAACTTTTGGTTAATACTGGCTTTAGTCAGACATAATTATGAGGGTATTTTGCTTTTCCAAATTAATAATGTGGCTTCAAAAAACTGATTCTATGATTATCTTTCAGTAACATCTGTGTCGTCACTTCCCCTCTTCTGTGAGTAAATTTAGAGCTGATTTCTTTTACCATGCATAAGTGTTTTAATTGTTAAATTTCTACAGTATAATAAGCATATCTTATTACTAATTTTAAAACTTCTCCCTGTTTTCTAACTAGCTAGGTATAGGTCAGGTCAAGAGACTGTAAAACCCAGAAAAAAAGAGAAGGGATGCATGATTAATATTCTCATTGTCTTTTTGTGGCTTTACTTAAGTAAAGAGAATTTAATTTATATTTTGTCTATTTTTAGTTTAGTCTCATGCGTAATACAGGATGGGGCAGAAATAGGTTTACAGTTCATATGGGAAGTAATAAAGTAATAAATAATAATACAAGAATAAACTTGTTTCTTGTACTCAACTGTAAACCTACTTTTGCCCTACCCTGTATTTATGCTTTTAAAAATTTATATTTATATTTTTTGTGTTTATACATCCAAGGCCTGTATTTTTAAATTACAATTTGATGAATTGTAATGTTTTGGGTGCTTTTTTAATAAAAATGAGTCTAGGTAGTATCTTTGAGTGATGTAGGGATATGCATATTAGTTCCAAATTTATTAGGTAATAAAAAGATAAGTGATTTTTTTTTTTTTATTCCTAGCATTTTCTGGCAGACCTCAAATAAATTCACAATAATCCAAAGATTTAGAATACTGTGCACATCTATTCAATTGAATCTTTTAGTGCTTCTGTTTATGATATTGAAAGAAAGAGAGAGAGAGAAAGAAAGAAAGAAGAGGGAGATAGAAAAGAAAAGAAAGGAAGAAAGAAAAATGGCCTCTACCGATATCAGTGTCAAGAGCTGCTTGTTGAAAAGAAATGAATGGCCAATAGTGTTGAAAGGCAAATTTCGGGTGTTTTTTTTTTTTTTTTTTTTTTTTTTTGTTTGTTTATAACATGTATTATTCCTAATATTCTGGTCTCATTTTATTTCATAGTATTATTTAGTGGTCTCTTTATCTCTTGATCCTTATTTCTCTGTTCTCCCCCCGTAATAGTTTTGCTTGTCTTTCACACTTTGGAGGTTCTCAGTGTAACCTGTGGTCTCATATCAAGTGTTTTTGTGGATGTTATCCTTTGATATTTCCCATCACTTATTACCCTTTATCTTTGTCCAAGATAGAAAGGAAGTCGGAGTGTTCTTAGAAGATGATGAGCTATTATTAAAGTGGGAATACATATAGAAGCAATGTGATGTTTTTCCTTCCTCCAGGCAGTTTACAAACTAGTTGGAGATACTAGACTAACACCCAGGAACTCATTAGTAAAAAATAAGATAGTATTATTAAATTGTGTAGAAAGAACTGTAATTTACAGGAAAGTGAGGACACTAAAAAGCTAGAAAGATTCTGAATGGCATTTGGAGGAAGTCAGACTTGAAGCTTAGGAAAGATTTAGATAGCAAAAGGAATAATATTCTTAAAAAGACTGACAGACATAACTGGTACCAGTAGCTAGGAGTCCATTCTTCGAGCATCCAAGAACAAGCATTAGGAGGAAGAAAGAAGGGTAGAGATTTTTGGCTAAGCTGTGGTCAAGAAAGGAATAGGCATGGCTGGACAAGACAGTGGCTGTATCATTAAGAACCCATCACTGAAAGCAGTATATATCTGCTTTGACATATTCATAGCTTAAGCTTTATGTATAAGGAATGGCTTATATATCTTATAGCTTAGATTAGGGGTTGGCAGACTTTCTGTAGAGTGGGAGATAGTAAATATCATAGGCCTGACGGGCCACTTAGAGTTTCTGTTGAATATTCTTTTTTTATTTGTTTTTTTACAACCTTTTAAAAATGTAGAAAACATTTTTAGCTCAAGGGTCAAACAAAAACAAGCCAGCTTTGGGCAGAATTTGGCCAGTGGGCCTAGTTTGCTGACTCTTAGCTAATAAATTGGCTAGGTAATTTTCTATATACGTAGCATATAATGTAAAGCGCCTTATATCATTTGTCTTCATGGTTGTTTAGTGTGTCTTTTTATGACTGTCATTTGTATTTTTCCCTGTGTTGTAATAAAAATAAAGAAAATATGCAGATAGCAACAGCCAAGACTAGGTTGCAGACTAGGAAGTGAAAGAAGATAAGCTTTTGAGCCAGACCTTAGAGGAGTGAAAATTGCTACACCCAGGCTTGATATAGAATGTGTATATGGTTAAGTATATCGACTGCCTGTTCTGGTTTTACATATTTTAAACTACAACTGGCATTTTAGAAACTTTTGCTAGGGTGCCGGTGGTCTGTGACAACAGGAGAACAGACAATGGGAAGCCTTGTTTTTAGAAGTAGTCTAGGATAAGTTAGTGAAAAGGCAAAACAATTGGACATCCCTCAAAAACTCCCAAGAAGACCGCTGTTTGTAGAACAGTCTAATAATTGATATTTACATTGATGAACCGGAGTTATCAAAAAAGCTTATATGGTGTGCAGATTAGGTGGAGAAGAAAGACCTATAAATCTCTTTTAAAATATTTTCATTAAATTCTTTAAAGATAAATTATAGTGACTTAAATGGTATCAGTTATTTTGAAAATTCATTTACATGAAATATCTCTTTGAAGCTTTTGATTTTACAAATGTGTATTTCTAAGGCATTCTGTTTTTTTCTGCACATTGTGTTTCATGTTATCAATACCAGGTGAATAGTGATGCCTTGAATTATGGTTGCACGAATCAGTTGGCTAGGGTTACTCTATATTTTGTGTCATTGAGAAAGCATGAATATGGCATAAAAGCATTTTTTTCATTCAAAGGCACTAGTAAATACAGCTTGTATATCAGCGATAGTATTACAGGCTGGGGGAAAAAAAGATGTATAGGATGGAGAGCCACTTGGATAAAATTAGTGGTTTTTTTTTTTTTCCTTTTAAAAGCATTAAAGCCAAACAAAACCCCAAAACTTAAGTTAACTTTGTATTTTTATTTATACCAGCATTTTCTATACTTTGTAAATGTACACACTTTAAGTTTTAAAACAGTATAAATCTTTTGAACTAAATTTCAATCTTCATAAATTGTGACCTAATAAAATATTTTTTAAAATTTTGCTATGAAGAGAAATTAACAGTTGACCTTCCCCCTCCCTTTTAATTTTAGAAATTCAAATCACACCACAATTTTTGCTGCATCTTTGTTTATTCTGTGACTATATCTATTTCCCACCAGTTTCCAACTTTGTAGTATAAAGAGCATATGGTTTACATTAGAGAGATATAGGTTTGTATGCTGACTTCTTCCCTTACTGTCTATGTATAAATGAGCATGTTATTTACCTCTTTGAGTCTTAGTTTCTTAACTTTGGAGAGGGGTTATAATATGATATATCTCTTAGAATTGGCTATTACAAAGATTAAAAGAGAGAGTCCATTTAATATAGCAAGTAAAATGCTTGCTGTAGAATATTTATATCTAGAACTTTGTCAGACATGTCTAATCATTGTCACCTAGGTTCCTATTTTTATTTTCACCGTTTAGTTATGTTAAAAACCTTTAAATGTCCTAGATACTTAGCATATACATGTCAGAAAAATGAAGGTCATACTCCCTTTCTTCTCGTAAATCACACACTTGCATAAGATATAAAGACACGTAAGCAAGTGCTTATATTTAAATAATTAAAAGTAAATAAAATACCTTTTTTTAAAGTATTTTATTGATTATATTGTTACAATAGTTCCAATTTTTTCCCCTTTGCTCCCCTCCGCCCAGCACCCCCCTTCCCCAACAATCCCCTCCCCAAGTCCACGCCCATGGGTCGTACATACAAGCTCTCCTGCCTCACCCTTTCATATATTCTTCCTCTTTTTAAAAAAAATAATTAGTTAAATATTTTAATAAAAAATAACAATCCCTCCCTCTCAGACTTAAGACCCTTTACAGTCTTATAAAGAACAATGAACGAAGGTCTTGAGCTCCTCTAGCTGCTTCAAGCTGGACATGGTCGTCGTCCTACCTACCCTTGGGTCAAGAAATCCCTAATAAGAGTGGGGGTGTGGAGGGGAGGGTGGCTTTCCCACAAGGGGAAGGATCGTGCAGACTCCAGGTTGGTTGGCTGTCTCTGGACAACGGCATGCTTGGTTTAACAGGCTGGCATCCTTGTTGTATTCTGGGGGCAACAGGGTTAAAGGACATCATTCAATCCGTAACCACTAGATGACAAAAGACAGGTATTAATTTTTCAATGTCCCACATTAGGGAAAAGAAGGGCTTCTTTGGAGGAAGGTATGCCAGGTACATCTCACCTGTCCAAAACTCTTTTGTCCATTATACTTAGTTTGGACTGAGGGAAATATTTTAGGTTTCCCCCCTCTCAGGCCTCTGGGCTCTTTCTGTCCAAGCCATTAGGATAGAAAAGAGAAACCAGTTTTAAAGTGAAGCCCACAGACCACCCCGTTCTTCACCAACCCAGCCACTTAGTTCAGCCAAACCATTGAGTCTCAGGAGGCAGCAATGCAGACAGGATTAAGTGAGGCCTATATGTACAGACAATCACTCAGGTAATGAGATCGTAGGCTTATGCCCTTTGAAAACAGAAAACACATGTTAATTTATGTAACATAACCCACATACAAGTCTCTAAATCTGTAGGACTGTCTTATCGGAAAGACATCCAGTTGCAAGGCATTTGACATTCTTCTTGCCTGTAAATTGAACATCTTTGATAATGCCACAGACATAGTTTAACTTTCAAATGAAAACAAATTTTAAATGAAAAGAAACTTTAAAGATGGTTAGCTGCACTACTTTATAGTCTACCACTGGGCATTGTGATCTTCCTTGAATCTTGATTTTTCTCCCTAAGATTACCCTCCTTGTCATTAAAGGGACTGCATTAAGTTCATTTTTAATTTATCCTGTTCATTTGCATAAACACAACAAGAGCAGCAAATGATCACTTATGATCTTTAGTTCTGCTTTGCTGGAACTTACGCAAGGAACATTTAGGGTGACCTTCAGTCTGCCCTTCAGGGCACAGAAGCTGAGCCACATACCTGGCATTCAGCCTTGCCTGTAAACACCTGTCTTTTCCAGGTCCTCCTGGTTTTCCATTGTGCCTTAAGGTCCCTTCTAGCCATCTTTCAGAAAAACAACCTTCATTCCTTCCCTGGAAAGATTGCTATGGACTGCACATCCATCCAAGGTACCAGGCCTTTTATCTCGTGGACTTTTATTACCTTTGAAAGTCAGTCCCAGTTGCTCGGGGCTTTTTGGTAACAACCAAAGCCCAAGCATGTCTCCTTTAGGCATGACATTCCATTCAAAGTCTTATTTTAAAAAAACACAAAAAACCTCTATTAACAACTGGTCTTATTAGTTTTATACAAAGAAACTTAGGTCTTTACTTCTTTAGAATGCCAAATTCTGGAGGGATCAGATAGGGAGAAAATATATACAGTGTGAAGGAAAATCCTTGTCCTTCTAATATTCACTGAACTTGCATTTCTATTCTTTATATTTTTATTTTTTCCCCCCACTAAAAATTTTTCTGTTTTTCCATTACAGTTGTCTCACTTTTTTCCCCCTCTTGCTTCCCTGCATCCTGCCCCCCCTTCTTCCACATTCAGTCTCCACCCAGTTGTCCTTGTTCATGGGTCATTTATACATGTTCTTTGACTAGACCCTTCCCCTTCTTACCACTTCTCTCCCTCCCATCTCCCCCTTTGTTACTGTTAGTTTATTCCTTGTTTACATACCTCTGGTTCAATTTTGCTAATTTGTTTGTGTTGTTCATTAGTTTCCTGTAACAGGTGATAGCATAAGGTAATTTTCTTTTGTTGCCTGGCTTATTTCACTAAGCATAATTCTCTCTAGTTCCAATCATGTTGTTGCAAATGGTAGAAGTTCCTTCTTTCTTTCAATACTTATTCATTGTCATTTTCCCCCTTTGTACTTGTGTTCCTCTCTGTCTCTCTCTGTTTCTTCATCTTCTTAAAGCAGACCCTTTAGCATCTCTCGCAATGCCGGTTTGGTGGAGATGTATTCTTTTAGCCTTCTTTTGTCTTGGAAACTCCTTATTTCACCTTCCATTTTGAATGAGAGCCTTGCTGGGTAGAGGATTCTTGGTTTTAGGCCTTTGTTTTTCATTGCTTGGAATATATTTTGCCATTCCCTTCTGGCTTGTAGTGTTTCTGCTGAGAAATCTGATGATAGCCTTATTGGAGCTCCCTTGTATGTTATTAGTTGTTTCTCTCTTGCTGCTTTTAGGATTCTCTCTTTGTCTTTGAATGTTGGCATTTTAATTATGATGTGTCTTGAAGTGGGTCTGTTGGGGTTCATCTTCATTGGGACCCTCTGTGCTTCCTGGACTTGCATGATTCTTTCTCTCTTCATGTTAGGGAAGTTTTCTGTCATTAGTTTTTCAAAGAGGTTTTCTATCCTTTGCTCCTCTTCTTCTCCTTCTGGAATTCCTATGATACGGATATTATTACGTTTCATGTTGTCCTGCAGCTGTCTTAGAGCCTCTTCAGTCTTGTTCAGTCTTTTTTCATTTCGTTGCACTGTCTGTGAGTTTTTGTCTACATTGTCCTCCAGCTCGCTGATCCGATTTTCTGCTTCCTCTAGCCTGTTTTTAATTCCTTCTACTGTGTTCTTCAATTCAGAGATCGTATTCTTCATTTCCTCCTGGCTCTTATTGATAGCTTCCATGTCCTTTTTGATGCTGGTATAATTCTCAGTAAGTTCCTTATAGTTCTTCTGGAGTTCACTGTAGTTTTTCTGGAGTTCTTTGTAGTTTCCGCTGAGCTTATTGAGCTTCTCCATAATCCATGCTTTCAATTCCATATCTGATAGTTTGCTCCCCTCTATTTCATTTAGCACTCTTTATGGGGACTCTACCTTTCCTTTCGATGGGGTGTTGTTTCTCTGTCTCCCCATTTTTGTGACTCCTATTGTTTGTTGGTGCTTCTTAGAATGATCTGTACTTCCTGGATCTGCCCCTGATGGCGTCAGATCCTGTACCAGTCTGGGCCTAGGCAGCCTGTTGGAGACTTCCAGGGATCTACTGCCTTTGTCTGACTTCTTTAGTTGTTAATCTATTCAATCTGTGATTAGCCGTCAGGCTTAAGGACCGTGGGTGTGGCAGCTTAATTCCTGTAGGCAGGGCTTTTGCTTCCCCTCAGGCTGACGCCACTTGGCCGGGAATGGTCTGCCTGCAGCACTGGGGATGAGTCAGCACTGGGACCCTGCCGGCCGCTTCCCCAGTGTTCCCCTCAAAGCCACCACACCAAACTCTCCCCAAGCATTTCCTGTCTTGTCTGTCTTCCCTCTGCTTGTGCCCAGGGTAAGTGGGGCAGAATATTTTCATATGTGATCTGCTTAAGAGCTCTTTTTCTCCAGCTATTTCTCTCTGGCTAGCAAGAAACCCTGTGGCTTTTGGCTTTTCTCAGCTGGATACTATTTTACTTTCCACTCTGTTGCTGTAGGCTGGGAAGCTCAGCTGGGGGTTTAGACCCTGCCCTTCTCAGGGGGAATCCCCGGCTGCTGAGCTGTTTCTCAGTCCCTTCAGCTGCTACCCGTGTGACGCCAGCCAGCCCCTTCCGCGTCTCCGCACTCCCTACTGGTCACGTTGTGATGTAGCGGCCTTTTCTCTCTCCGTGGTTATAAGACTTCTCTCCAGCTGGTGTTCGGTTGGTTATTCCAGATGATTTCTCCAAAATTACGTTGTAAATCCAGAGTAGTTCTGGGAGGAAGTTAGTGTAGCGTCCACTTACTCCTCCGCCATCTTGTTTCTCCCATAAAATATCTCTTCTTTTGCCTCTTTTCACTTGTGTGAATCTTTTCTGTCATTTAGTACTGAATTGCCATGTTTCCATAATAACACAATGTCATACTGTAGCATTTATATTTCTTTACTTGTCTTTCAGCTATTAAACCATGAACTTCTTGAATTTGAATAGTTCTGCTGGGGTTGGCAATATTTTTTCTATAAAGGAACAGATAGTAAATATGTTAGGCTTTTTGGCCTTATGGACTCTATTGCAACTACTTAACTGTGCTGTAGGAGCATAAAAATGATCATAGATAGATTCTAAACATTGGTTATGACTGTGATCTAGTAAAACTTTATATATGAAAACAAGCAGAAAGCCAGTTTTGGCCTTACTTTACCACCTTCGGCAATGCTGCCTACTCTATGCCTGGCAAATGTAAGGTACTTAGTAAACAATAAGAATATGTAGTAAACAAATTATGTGTTCTGGGTGCTGCTCTGAACATCTTTACATGTATCAATTTACTTAATCCTTAAAACAAACCTCTGAGGTAGATACTGTTGTCACCATTTAAAAAATGACCCTAAAGCATGAGAAGCTAGATAACGTGCATATGATCATACAACTAGTTAGTGAAAGACTTGGGACTTGAGCTTCTGCATTCTGACTCCAGAGCCTGGACTTTTAATCATTAAGTTACACCAGTTCTAATATGTTGAATCCTAGGAGTGTAATGTTGATTCAATATTAGAAAACATGTTAATGTAATCCACTATATTAATAGATTAAAGGGTAAAACTATATGATAATTTTCTCAAATGAAGTAAATATAAGTAAAAAACAAAATGGCAAAACTTTTAGAAGAAGTGAATTTTAAAAAATATTGGGGGGCAGGCAGGGTAAAGAAAGCCTTTTCAGGTGAGATGTCAAACTTAGATGCCTTTTAAAAAGGCAAGCAATAGATTGGGATAAACTTCTTGATATGTAACAGACAAAGCTAATACTCAAAGTACACAACGTGTGCCTACAACTCAGTATGAAAATGACTACCTGGTAGAAAATGAGAACGAATGTAAGAAAATTCACAGAAGTAGAAACTAGCCTATAAAGTTTTGAAGAGATACTCAGCCACACCAGCAATCTGAGAGATTCCAATGAAAACATCAATGTGATAGGATTTTTAAAAATCTTTACTAATAAAATTGGCAAAATTTGGAAAATTTTGATATTAGTGTTAAATTGTAAAGTAGGTACTCATAAACTACTGAAATGAGTATAAATAGCTTATTTTTTAGCAGATTTAGGCAGTATCTATCAGTTTTATTTTTTAATAATTTTTATTTTTAAATCCTCTAGAAAATATGGTTTTATTGATTTTAGAGAGAGGGAGGGAGGGAGAGAGAGAGAGAGAGAGGGAAATATTGTTGGATTCCCTCCCATACATGCCCTTACCGGGGATGGAACCCACAACCTCGATATGTGCCCTGAACAGAAATTGAAAACACAGCCTTTTAGTGTACAAGACAGTGCTCCAGCCAACTGAGTGACCTGGCCAGAGCAGTAGCTATCAGTTTTAAAAATGCATACTTCTGAACCAGAAGTTTCACTTCTGTATATCTGTAATACAAAAATACTATCATAGGTTCATAGAGAATGTTACGTGATTATTCCCTGCAGAGGAAGAAATGTATGAAGAAAAATGAAAGCACAGAATAGCGAAATCATGATTTGCCCTTAACAGTAAAATATTAAGCAGCCATGAAAAAGAATGAAGTAATATAGATGTAGTTCTTTAAGAAAATCTTAAGAATAGCTTACATGAAAAAGCAAGACACTAACCAGTACATGTGATTTCATTTATGTAACAGCTACTGCCAGAAAACCTCGTGCACAAGTAAGTGCAGAGAAGAAGTCTGAAAGGGTACATTCCACAGTGGGGAGCTGGAGAAATAGGAGTTGCACGTAGGGGCAGGAGGAAGAGTTAAAAATAATGTTTGTATGTATGTTTTTCTGTACTAAAATAACAAAACATAAGAAGGTTGGGATTTGGTGATTATAATTAATCCTTGTTAGAACCATAACTGCTAGTTAGACAGCCTTGATTTATGTCTGTTGACCCTGTGTAATTTTTAATAGCTCTTCCTTTCAATCACAAAAGCTTCCCAGTTGGTATCTGAAGTCATTGGTACTTTTAAAAATAACAACTTCAATATAGTATTGGGTCTGAAGCTATTTTACAGTGGATTAAAGTGAGAATTACCGGTGAGTGATTCTCAATTCTTGTAACCATACATGTCAACCAAGACCATTTTAGTGTGTTTTATTTTCTGAATCTCTAATGTAAAAGTGATTTTTTTCCAAATATAAAAACAATCTCAAATACTTGGATATTTTGATCCCCCCTTTTAATATTATAACCTAATATTTTCAGAAAGTTGGTAAATTTCAGCTTAAGATGAAGACAGAGTAAAGAGAAAGAATGTTCTTTAAAAATAAGATGAGAAAAGCCCTGGCTGGGTGGCTAAGTTGGTCATCCATACACCAAAAGATTGTGGGCTCAATTCCTGGTTTGGGCACATACCTAGGTTGTGGGTTCAAACCCCTCGGAGCTCATGTTGGAGGCAACTGATCGATGTTTCTCACATCGATGTTTTCTCCCTTCCTCTTTAAAATCAATTAAAAATAAAAAGATGAAGGAATATGAGCATATTCAGGCAATGATTTTAAACTCAGAAATAGTTGTCAATTTATAAACGAAGAATTTGGTTATCTCGGAAGTGAGAACATTAAAATACTGGGATCTACAAACATCTCTTTTCTCATGGAAAATACAAAAATGTTTCTTGGTTTTCTTATGATAAAATTCTCTATTTGGAAGTAATTAATTAATGAAACATGTTGAATACGGTGACATTATAATAAGCCAGTAGCTTTTAAAGAGGCATTCAAATCCTTCTGTTGTAAACCTAGATGCTCAGATGATGAATTAAATGGTTAAGAACATTTAAATAGTTACAACTGTGTATGATACATTGGAGAAGCTAGAGGAAAAATTAAACATGTTAAGTAGGGGTAGCTTCTAGATAAAAATTACAGTGTCAAATATAAGACACAATGGATGACATTAATGGCATGTTAGACATGCTGAAGGAAAGATTAGTGGACATGAAGACATAGCAATAGAAACTACCTAAAATGAAAAACAGAGAAAAGAGAATTGTTTAAAATCATGAACTGAAAAAAAAATATCTGAAGAAATAATCCCAAATATTTTTCAAATGTAATAAAAATTATAGACCAAGAAACACAATAAGCATAAGATGAAAATGGCACCAAGGAACATTATAAGCAAATTGCTTAAAATAAGTGATAAAGAGGAAAAAATCTTAAAAGCAGCCAAAGAAAAATAGAACAAAGATAAGGGTAATAGAGTTCTCATCAGAAGCAATGTAAGCTAGAAGATAATGGTGCAATATCTTTAGAACACTGAAAGAAAAAACTGTCAGTCTTCTGGTCAGGATGGCAGAGTAGGTAAATGCTGTGCTTGCCTCCTGCGACCACATCAAAATTTAAATTACAGAATGACCACCCTTTAGAACTTCCTGAAGATTAGCTGAACAGAACTCTTATATTTAAGGATATAAAGAAACCACTTCAAGACTGTTAAGAGGGTCGGAGATGTGAAATGGGCTGGTACCACACCCACATGTGGTTAAGAATTGGGAGGGCTATCTTGTTGCAGAGATCCCCATGAGGAGCAAGGGGTCCCAGCCCTACACCAGTGCTGGGAACAGGAGTCCCCACAACAACTAGCTGGGGAAATCAGGGGAATTCTGTCTGGGTAAGGGCTGCTGGAGTCCCAGGTGTTCATCTTAAAGAGCCTGCACTCTCTCTGACCTCCAACACCCAGTAGCAGCCAGACATATGGAGAGGAACTGAATGTCTGGCTTCAGGGTGAGGGCTGGAGGGGCAGTACTCTTTGCCATTTTGTTCCTTTGTTGAGCCCTTCCCTCAGAGAGCTGGCAGTGGGCACCTAGTGCTTTTGCTGAGCCCTGCTCCTACCCAGCTTTTAGGCACAGGCAGGTGTCAGATACAAGGCTCCATCAAACTTGCCCTACCCTGATAATTCCCTGAGAATCTGCCCTACCCAACTTGCACACGGCTGGAACCTCTTTCAGTGGCTGTTACAAGCAGCTGTCCTTGGCCCATGCCTAAAATCTCTGAAAGGTACATAAACCCCAAACAAGCAGCACTTGCCTCAGTGTGCCCTGTACCCTTTGTTAAGTGGCCCCCAGCTTAACACTAGTAGAAGCTGGCTTTGGTTTATAGCGTGACCTCTCTGAGGTAACTCCAAGCCCAACACAGGCAGCTACCAAATGCAGATCACTTTGTAGCTCCTATTAGGTGGTGCCAGGCCAGAAACAGGCAGCCCCTGACCTGCACCTACACTGGAGCCCTTCCCAAGAGTCTGGTGACTGGCCTCTGTTTACGCCAGAGCACCACCCAGTTAACTCCACAACAACACATATGAAGGATGGGCTCAGCAGGCCCCAAAGCCCTGCAACAATGAACCCCACTCTCTTGGGTGAGCTCACACACAACAGCTCATCTGCTATAGTTGTGGTCAGTCCTCACAGCCAGTCAACTTGAAGGTACCTCTACCCACTGATGTGACAAAAGCAATCAAGGCTCAACTACAACAGGAGAGCTTACACAACCCATGCATAGGACACTATGAAGCACCAGCTCATGTGACCAGGGATCCTGTGCCACTGGGCCCCACAGGATACCTACTACATAAGGCCACCCTGCCAAGACTGGAAGATGGAACATATCTACCTAGTATGTAGAAACTAACAAAGGAAGGCAGCCAAAATGAGGTAAAATGTCCCAAATTAAAGGACAGTACTCCAGGGAAAAAAAATAGAGGCAAGTAATCTATCCTATACAGTACATAGTTCAAAACACTGGTTCTCAGCAAACTTCCTAGAGGAACAGATGAACTCAATGAGAACTTCAACAAAGAGGAAATTAAAAAAAACAACAACATAAAAAATCAGTCAGAAATGAGGAATACAATAACTAAAATGAAAAATACATGGAATAAACAGAAAAGTATATAAAGCAGAGTATCAAATCAGCTATTTGAGAAAAATGGTAGCAGAAAACATCCAATTAGAAGAGCAAAACAAAACAACAACAACAAAAAGGTAGTTTAAAGGACCTCTGGGACAATTTCAAGCATGAAAACATTTGCATCATAGGGGTACCAGAAGGAGAAGAGGCAGGCAAGGAACTGAAAACCTATTTGAAGAAATAATGATGGAAAACTTCCCAAACTGGGTGAAGGAAACAGACACAGAAGTTTAGGAAGTGCAGAAGGTCACAAACAAAATGACACCAAAAGGGCCCACATCAAGATCTATTACGCCCTGGTTGGTGTGGCTCAGTGGATTGAGTGCTGGCCTGTGAACCAAAAGGTCACTGGTTCGATTCCTAGTCAGGGCACGTGCCTGGGTTGCGGGCCAGGTCCCCAGTTGGGAGTGCGTGAGAGGCAACCACTCATTGGCGTTTCTCTCCCTCTTTCTCCCTCCCTGCCCCTCTCTCTGAAAATGAGTAAATAAAATCTTTAAAAAAGACATATTAAAATCCAAAGGTTAAACGTAAAGAAAGTCTTAAAAGCACCAAAAGGAAGGCAGTTAGTTACTTACAAGGGAGCTCACTTAAGTCAGCTGATTTCTCAACAGAAACTCCAAGCCAGAGAGGATAGGCAGGATATTTTCAAAGTGATGAAAATTAAAGACCTACAGTCCAGAATACACAGCAAAGCTATCATTTAGAATCAAAGGAATGATAAAGAGTTTTCCAGACAAGAAAAAGCTAAGAGTTCATCACCTCTAAACTAGTATTATAAGAAATGTTAAAAGAAGAGGAAAAGAGATTTTTAAAAATCTGAATAATAAAATGTCAATAAATACATACCTATCAATAATCACTTTAAGTGTAAATAAGTTAAATGCTTCAGTCAAAAGCCTGGGTGGCTGAATGGTTAAGAAAACAGGACCTATACATAGAAATCTGCTTTAGATCAAAATACATGCACAAACTAAAGAGAAAGACATATTTTATGCAAGTGGAAATGAAAAAAAAAAAAGCCTTTTAAACAAAGGTTTGATAACAAGTGACAAAGACAGACATTATATAATGATAAAGGAATCAGTCCAGCAATTGGAAATAACTTGTAAATATCAATGCACCCAATACAGGAACATCTAAATATATAAAGCAAATATTGAGGGGCATAAAGGGAGAGATTGACAGTGATAGTCATAGTACAGTACTTTTAACAGCCCATTGAAACCTGTGGATAGATCATTCAGACAGAAAATGAACAAAGAAACAGTGACCTTAAATGATATATTAGAGCAGATTGATTTAATTGATATTTTTAGAACATTTTACCTCAAAGCAGCAGAGTATATATTATTTTCAAGCACACGTGGAATATTTCCCAAGATAGACCAAGTTAGGCCACAAAACAAGTCTCAATAAATTTAAGAAGATTGAAATTATACCAAGCTGTTTCTTTGATCATGGTGGTATAACACTGGAAATCAATTACAAGAAAACTGAAAAACACACATGAAACTAATATATATTAAACAATGAATGGATTAACAATATGCTCAAGGAAGAAATCAAAAGATAACCTTGAGACAAATGAAAGTGAAAACACAACAACTCAAAATCTGTGGGACTCTGTGAAAGTTCTAAGGGAAATTCATAGCAATGCAGCCCTACCTTAAGAAACAAGAAAAATCTTAACCTAATCTAAAGTAACTAGAAAAAGAAGAACAAACAAAGCCCAAAGTGAGTAGAAGGAAGGAAATAATAAAGACTGTTTCAGACTATGAAATACAAAAAGCAAAAGATAGATGAAACTAAGAGCTGGTTCTTTGAAAAGGTAAACAAAATTGGTAAAACTAACGAGATCATCAAGAAAAAAAGAGAGGACCCAATTAAACTGGCATCACAGAACTAGAAAGGATTGTAAGAAAATACAATTATATGCCAGTAAGTTAGACAAGTTGGAAGAATTGGGTAAACTTATAGAAACAGCCTTCCGAGAGCATATCAAGAAGAAACAATATATGAAATGCCTGATAATTACTAACAAAATTGTATCACTAATTTGAAAAGATATATGCATCTCTGTGTTCATTGCTACATTATTTACTATAGCCAAGCTATGGAAGCGACCTCAGGCGCCCATCAGTAATAGACTGTTGGATAGAGAAGAATTGATATATTTATATAATGGAATATTACTCAGCCATAAAAAGAAATGAAATCTTGCCCTGGCCAGTGTGGCTCAGTTGGAGCGTTGTTCCATACCTGAAAGGTTTTGGGTTTCATTCCCAGTCAGCGCACTCACCTAGGCTGTGGATTCCATCCCTGGTTGAGGCATGTATGAGAGGCAACTGATTGATGCTTCTCACTTACATCATTGTTTCTCTCTCTTCCTCTCCTATCTCTCAAAGCAATGGAAAAATGTTCTCAGGTGAGGATTTAAAAAGTTAAAAAAAGAATGAAATCTTAACTATTTGTGACAACATGGAAGGATCTTGAGGGTATTATGCTAAGTTAAATTAGCCAGACGAATACCATATGATTTCACTTAAATGAGGAATCTAAACAAAATAACCAAACAAACGGAACAGAAACAAACTTGTAGACACAGAGAACAAATCGATGGTTACCAGGTGGGAGGGTGGTTGTGGGGTGGGTATAAGAAATGAAGGGATTAAGAAGTACAAATGGGCAGATACAAAACTGTCACTGAGATGTAAAATACAACCTAGTGAATATAGTCAATATTTTATTAACTATGTATGATGTCAGATGGTACTAGACTTATTGGGAGCATCACTTTGTAAGTTATATAAAGGTCTAACCACTATGCTGAACACCTGAAAAAATACAATATTCAATGTCAACTGTAATTGAGATATTAAAAATAAATTTTAACTGTCAAACTAGGATTCTTTAGCAAAATTATGTTTCAAGAACAAAGTGTAAAATAGACTTTTTAAACATACAAAAACTGAAGGAATTCATTACTTTCAGTCCTTTACTAACATGGAATCCTTAAGCAGAAAGGAAGTGAAGCAATATGAATACCTGGACTTAGAGAAAAGAATGTGGAGTACTGGAAATGGTAACAGCATGGGTAAAAAAATATATAAGATTCTTTAAAAATTTAGATATTTTTATAAGACAAGTGACTAATTAAAAATGATAATGATTGCAGAGTTTGTAACATGTTGAAGTAAATACATAATAGCACAAAAAAGGGGAGAAATTGCAAGTATATTATTGTAAGATTCTCATACACCTGGAGTAGTATAAGTTAAACTTATGTTACCTATATGAAGGTAAATTAGATTGTGAAAAGTTAGATTGTAGTAAGTTTAAGATGCATATTATAAACCCTAAAGCAACCACCAAAGGAACAGACCAAAGAATTATACTCTGTAAGCCCACAAGGGAGATATTATAAAATGATATTATAAGAAATTATCCAAAATAAAACAGATAAAGAGAGAAAAGGGAATGAAGAACATGTGGGACAGAAAGAAAAATAAGTAGTAGGGTGCTAGATTTAAACCCAACCATATCAATAATCACATTACATATAAATGGTCTAAACTAATTAAAAGACAAAGATCATTGGATCAGGTTTTTAAAAATCAAAACCCAAGTATATCACATCTACAAGAATCCCACTTTAAATGTAAGTATATATACATATATAAAAATTAAAGTTTGAAAATATTTGCTAATGCTATGCAGAAGAAAGCCGGAGTGGTTATATTAGATCAGAAGTTAGATTTCACAGCAAAGATATCAGGGATGAAGAGGATAATTTCATAATAATAAAGGAATTAATTCATCAAGAGGACATAATCCTAAATTTTTATGCATCCAGTAAAATAGCTTCAAATTACATGATAGAATGGCAAAGAAATAATATGCAATTTTAGCAGATTCCAATATTCCTCTCAATAATTGATAGAACATGTAGAATGTAAAACATAAAAGCTTGTGTGTGCCTGCAAGTTGGATGGGGCAGTATTTCAAGGGAGTCACCTCGTGGGGGTAACAGTATTAGCCTGGTGGTTGGACACTCAGATAAAGCGTCCACATGGTGGCTCTTTGAGAGTGGGCGGGGGTGGGGGGAGGGCGTTCAGCAAAGGAACAATGGCCTCTGCCAGCACTTTTGTCTTGGAGTAAGCTGCCCCTCTATCTCTCATCCTAGTACCAAAAAATTAGTTTCTCCCTGTCTATTCTTGGGTTTTTCGGGCTGCTGCCCCAGTGCTGGAATGCAGAGTGAGTCTGAGTAAGTCTCTCACGACCATTTAAGAGGAACATCTGGGACTTTAGGATCCCTTTGTCTCACTCAGCTACAATGTCTGCTGGGTTTTACAGCCAGAAGTTATGGGGACTTCTCTTCCTGGCACTGGATTCCTTGGCTGGGGAGTGTGGTGTGGGGCTGGGACCTTGCTTCTCTGCTGGGACCTCTGCACTCAAGATATTCCTCCTGATTTTAACCACCACATGTGGGTATAAGACCAGCCCAGTCCATGTTTCTGCCCCTCCTACCAGTCTCAATGTGGCATCTTTTTATATCTTTAGTTCTAGAACTTCTGCCAGATTTCCGGTGGTTCTGAATGATGGTGGTTCTATAGTTCAGGTGTAATTTTGATGTGGTTGTGGGAGGTTCCAAATACCGTATTTGCTTACTGTCATCTTGACCAGAAACCTAATGTTTTCTAAATTACCTACATTGATTTACTTAATATATTAAGATGAAAAAAGGTTCATCAGTTATACCTATATGATCTAGTTATTGCCACCTTGAAGAACAGACATAAATTAGGATTTTAAAAACATTTTATAGAAGTCATAACAATCAAGTGGAAAATATTGAGGTTAAAAGCAGTGTTTATTTGATACAGGTATATATATTTTTTTAATCCTTACCTGAGAAAATGTTTATTGATTTTAGAGTGAGTAAGAGAGAGAGAGAAACATTGATCTGCTGCCTTCTGCATGCACCCTAAACAGGGATTGAACCTGCAGCTTGGGTGTGTGCCATGACTGGGAATCAAACCTACAACCTTTTGGTGTTCCACATCATGCTCCAACCAGCTGGCCACTGGCCAGAGGAGATTAAAAAGAGGTTTTAAAAGACATGAAAGCCAACCCTGGTTGGTGTGGCTAAGTGGATTGAGCGTCGGCCTGCGAACCAAATATCACTGGTTCGATTGCCAGTCAGGGCACATAACTAGGTTACATGTCAGGTCCCCAGTTGGGGGCACAAGTGAGAGACAACCACACAATGATGTTTCCCTCTCTTTCTCCTTTCCCCTCTCTCTGAAAATAAATAAACAAACAAATAAATTATTTTTAGAAAAAGACATGAACGCCAATAAGTAGTGTATGCGATTACGTAGTATGAATTCTGATTCAAACAAGTTTTAATAAAAAGTAATGAGAGCTTGAAATTTGAATACTGCTATGTTTGATGGCTTAAGGAATTATTAATTTTTAAGTTTGGTAATGGGTTTTTGGGTTGTTTTTTCCTTTGCTAAATTTTGTTATTATCAATTACATTTTTAATAGCCTAGAATGTTTAAATTTATACTCTGGACCATTAATGACATTGAGCTTGTGGTTTTTAAGGATTCTTGTCTAAATTTTAGAGATACATACGGAAACATCTGCAGATGAAATTATATATTTACTTGATAATAATTCAAAATAGGAATATGCAGGTGGTGGTGTAGATGAAACTAGACAGGCTGTAAGTTGAAATGGTTGAATCTGTGTGATGAGAACATGGGAATTCATTATACTCTTATGATTATTTTGGCATATGTTTGACGTTTTCCAGAAATAAAAAAGGTATATGAGGTTAAGTTGACCTTTTGCAGTATGATCTAAGACTCCCAACTCCCGCTTCTTACATGTTTCTATAGGAATATTTTTCCAGGTATTTCTGACTTCTAAATGCAATTTATCTCTAAGTTGAGGACTGCCTCTATTCTCTTTTTATTTAAAATACTTTTAGTTGTAGTTTTATTTGTACCAAATCTTGTCCCGGTGTTCCTTTGGGTTAGCCAAAAGTTTGTTTGATTTTTTCCATAAGATGGCTGTAGTAGCACTTAGTTGTTTTTAAAGTTATTTGAAACAATTTTGTTAGATTGTATTGTGACAGCTGTCATATCAGTGTGCATAAAAAAAGCTTATCAAAGTTTCTAAATTTTTAAAAATAATTTATTTATTTATGCTGGTTTGTTTATTTACTTATTTATTCTTTAGAGAGAGGGGAAAGGAGAAAGAGAGGGAGAGAAACATCACTGTGTGGTTGCCTCTCACTTGCGCCCCCAATTGGGGACCTGACGTGCAACCTAGTAATGTGCCCTGACTGGGAATCAAACCAGCGCCACTTGGATCGCAGGCCGACGCTCAATCCACTGAGCCACAGCAGCCAGGCAAAGTTGGTAAATTTTTGTGTAGCCATTTTAGTATTGAAGATGGAATAAAATATGCGACATTTTTGGCATATTATGCTTTTTATTTTAAGAAAGGTAAAAATGCAAAAGATTTGTGCAGTGTATGGAGGAAGTGCTATGACTGATTGAATGTGCATAGTTTCATGCTGGAGATTTCTTGCTGGTTTGGGTAGAACAGTTGAAGCTGATAACAATCAAATCGAGACATTGAGAACAATTAGTGTTACACCATGCACTAGAGAGCTGACATACTCAAAATACCCAAATCAGTAGTTATTGCTGAAAATGAAAAATGTGTCTTTTATTTAATGGAAAGAACCACATGAACTTTTTGGCCAACATATACTTTCAAGGATCAAATAATTTTAAAAACTGGGGAAAGAAGGAACAAAAAACAGCCTGAATTAATTCTCTCTTCAATGACCAAGTTGTTTTATTTTTTTTCTTTCTGATAACGGTTTTTTAAAGTCACTGATAGCACTATGTCTCCTTACTATTCTTTTCCTGTCTTAATTTTTGTACAAGTATAAATTTCTTTTATAAATTATTAAGAAAGCACAACTCTCCTTTTATGCCTTAATGAAAGTTTACATTAAGATAATGGAAATTTAGGTGAACCAAAATAATGCATTTAATTAATTGCATATATTTTTAACATTCATTTTTCTGGAGGACAGTTAATATCAAATGGGGTAATTGCAAGAATTAATTAGTCTTAGGAAAAATATAAAATAATATGTTTTTTATTAAATATAATATATGAAATATTTTTTAGGTTTCTGATTAGAAATGATAGCATGATTTTGCAGATTAATTTTTATGACTTCCATCTCAGGAAATTCCACTGCAGGTGATTTAAAGTGGACTTTTTAAAATCTAATGCAGTCAATTTTAGAAGATAAATCCAAAAGTTAAAAACACATAAAATACAAATTTAAATTGGAAAAATGCATTTTAGGATATCAGTTTGTAGATGAATTAGCAATTTGGATAAGGTCAAATTCAATCAGTTTATTGAAATTCCCCTGAAAAGATATTTAAATAGTTGATAAGCCAAATGTGACTTCCATTGCATATGGCTCTTCAGTACTCTCCACTTTTAAATAAAAATTTTGATGAAAATGCTATAACCGTATCCATATTACAAAAATAAAAAAGGGGGTAAATAGAGAAAATTACAGTATTACTGTAATTCCATCATCTTAATATAATTGCTACTATTGATTTAACTGTTCTTACCTAATGTTTTTTTCATATGTATATTTTCAAGGACTCCTAAATTCTAGATTTAAGTGTGATGTTAAAACTCTTTGGAATGTATAGTAGTCTTCTGATTTCAGATATGGCCTTGGAGTCCTTTTAACTTTTAGTTTTGTTGAATTAGACAAATGAGAAAAACAGAAAAATACATTGGATTTCTCAGTCTAAATGACCTTATTATTACTATGGGTCTCTCAATTATGCTGTGGCTGTAATACAGGTAGGATCTGCATTGTATTTTCCCACATACTTTTTAAAGTAGAGCTTAAGTTTCAAACCCTAAGGCATGCTTATTGTCATGAGCTAGCTACCTTAGATTAGACCTCTGGGCTATAATCATAATAGCAGTATTCTTAAAATAAAACAAAATCAGATAGAATGGATAGATATGAATCAGGAGGTTAAGAAAGAAAAACTGACAGAATATGTGAGTAAGGAAGCTAGTACAGATTCAGAATTATAGCAATGACTGAGAAAACACAAGTATTGTTTCTAAATGTGATAGAGTTATAGACTGAATTTATATGTTGAAGCCTTACCGCACAGTGTGATCATATTTCCAGGTGGGGCCTTTGGGAGGCACTAATGTTTAGATGACATCATGAGGGTGGAGCCCATGACCAGTGTTCTCTCTCTCTCTCTTGCCTTGTGAAGATACAATAAGAAGGTAGCCATCTACAGGCCAAGAAGAGAGCCTTTAGCAAGAACCTGATTAATACTGGCACACAGATCATAGAATTCTGAGACTCCAGAACTGTTGGAAATAAATTTCTGTTACTTAAGCCACCCAGTTTAAGCAGTTGTTCTAGCAGCCCAAGCTGACTAAGACAGTAATTGATACCAATAAGTGGAGTGCTGCTATAACAAATATACCCAAATTTGGAAGTGGCTTTGGAACTGGATAATTGGTAGAGGTTGGAAAAGCTCTGAAGTGGATGCTAGAAAAAGCTGAGATTGCTGTTAATAGACTGCTGATGGTGACTGATGATATCTCAGAGAGAAAAGAGGAGAGCTGGAGGGAAAACCTCCGTCTTAGAGAATACATAAATAATCATGAACAGCAGAATGTTGGTAGAAATATGGATAGTAAAGGCTATTCTGATGAGTTCTCAGATGGGAATGAGGAATGTTATTGAATAGTGGAGAAAGGCTATCCTTATTATAAGCAAAAAACAGAACGTGGCTGAGTTGTATTCATGTTCTGGTGGGGTTTTTTGGGGGTGGGTAAAACATGTTGAGTGATAAAATTGGATACTTAGGTGAGGAGGTTTCTAAGCATAGTGTTGAAGGAGTGGCTTGTTTCCTTCTAACTGCTTATAGTAAAATGTAAGAGAACAGAAATGAATTGAAAAATGATTTGTTAAACAAAAAGAAACCAGAACTTAAGATTTGGAAAATTTTCAGCTTACCCATATTGCAAAAAATGAAGCATGGTTGGAAGAAAACAGCAAGGGCGTGGCTGACCAACCATTTAGCATGTCAGAAGCCAAGGACAGAGATGGAATTATACCAGCAGAAATGCTGCCTGCTGAGACGAAAAGAAACAGAAAATGAAATGGAATGAAGGAAGGCTGTGAACATGCATTATCCTTTAAGAAAAGGAAAGAAAGACCCAAAGGTGATTCAGAGCTCATCAGGACTGCTATTTCTACCACAGTCCAGAGGGCACAGGTCTGAGGGAGGGCTACTTATACCTCAGTTTCAAAGGATGGGAATTATGCCCAGCGGAGCCACATGGACATGTCTCCACCAAGCTGAAGGAGTATCTACGGGGGTAATGCCATACCCCATTGGGTCCAGAGGGCAGGGCATGGAACCAAAGAGATTATTATCAAGCCTTAAGATCTAATGGTACTTGCCTTGCTAGGTTTTAGACTTGTTTGTGTGAGAAACGCTCACAATAAAAACCGGGACACAGGACTTGAGCAGTAAAGTGAGGCCTTTATTCACGAGTCTGCAGAGCCAGGTGCACCCTCACAGCCGGGAGAATGTGCACACCAAGTAGACAAAGGAGACTGGTTTTATAGTCTTAGCTTCCCCACCCTGAAATTGCCACCCTAAAGTGATTATCTTCTTTTACCTAAAGTGAGAGGATTAGCTTCCCCGCCCTAACGCAATTAGCTCCCCCTCCCCTCTCCTTCTTCCCTGTTTCTCCATTACTGGTTACTTCGGAGTTACAATCTAACACGGTTATCTAAATGCCCCTTCTGTGGTTTGTAGATATGCCAGTGCTGTCAGCTCCCTTCTCAGAGATCCTCTAATTACATTTGCCCTTTGTTACTAATGACTTTTTACTGGTTTGGGAGTCACTATGTCCTTATTTCTAACAATTCCCCCCTGTCTTTTTTTTGAAAATTGACTACTCAAACCATTCTATTTATTCCTTCAAATTTAAGGAGGATTTCTCGACTTTCTTCCTCATAGTTAGGATTCCCTTTGGTCTCTCGGAGGAGGAGATTATGAAAAGTTGCTGGCATCTGTTTAGTTAGTGCAGTCTCAATTAGCCTTTGAACTAAACCTCTGACGCATGGAATAATACAGCAGCCTAAAGCTGTTAGGACACCTGCTACCACTATGAGGGATACCAGAGCTGATGAGATCATTCCTTTCCAGTTACCAAACCAGTTTTCTAACCATCCTGTTACGGGATTGTCAATACCTGAGTTTTCCACCAGCTCATTTGCTAAGGTAGTTAGTCCCTGCAGGGCCTTAGTGATAGATCCATCAGGGGCTGTATTATTAGGGATAAAGGTGCAACACTGCCCCCGAGCATTACACATACACCTCCCTTTTCTGTCAACATCATATCCAGTGCCATCCTGTTCTCCCAAGCCACTCAACTGGTGGCATCTAATTGTTGAGCGATTCCTTCTATAGTATTCCTAGTATAACTGATAAACCTCTGTTGGTTATAATAAATATAGTTTATCTAGTCAACAGAAGAGCACTGACTCAAACTCTGCTGCTATCTGATTTCTAGCTTTAAACTCATCTGGAACTCCTCTGGGGACTCCAATGGTGTCATTATAGATATGAGGATTATAGGATTCACCCGGCCCCACTGACCTTTTTTTTTCCTAACCGGGGCAGTCTGGATCGGTTTTGGAAATGCTAGGGTAAATGGGATAGCCAATTGAACCAGGCACAGGTTCCACTCCACCTGTCAGGTAGGATTTTCCAGAGACTCCTCTGCCTACAATACCACCAGACATCTGTTCTGGGGATTCGGAGAGGAATATAGTTGCCAGCCCCACTGTGAAGGTGGCTCGCATTTCTGGTATGAGTGCATATTAGGAGTTCTTCCGCAGGGGTACCCGAATTCGCTTCCCACCTAGAGAGGCAAGAAGAGTAATTCATGGGCCCCACTGAGTATGAAGGGAGAGATTGAGTCCCATTACTCCTTATAGAGGGGAAGAGGAGAGACAAGCTTCTGCAAGTCTCATTTCCCCATGCACTTTCATCCTGGTAGAGAGTGAGCATACAGGCCATTCCCGAGGGGTCAGAGTCCCAGGCTAGTGGAAATGGTACAGCCTGTGCCTGGGGTCTTCCTGTGGTACAAGCATAACAGTTGCTTTTATTCAGGAATTTAACAGTAAATTTGACCCATTCTACCCAAGCATTTGCGTCTCCGTACCCAGTCTCTATCTTTAAGGTTTGTCTGAGATCTAATACCTCAAAAACTTTTCCCTTGGCTGGATTATTCTGGGGTCTTTTCTGAGGTGTTTCTGAGGTCTAGCTGGGAGAAGTTAGATTTTCTAGGGAAGGAGGAGTTGTCACTAAGTGAAGACCTAGCCACCCTACTGGATCTATGCCAGATACATCAGCTCCTAGGCCATAAACTCTGGTAGCCACATGGGGTTCCTGACTTAAGGTCTGTGGCTGGTTAAGTGTAAGAAGAGGGTTGCACTGGAGAGGCTGGCAGTTTGGGGGAGGAGCTTCTTTGCTTAAAGTTATTTTAGGCAAAGGAGACCAGTTTTAAAATGAAGCCCATTGACCAACCCATACTTCGCCAACCCAACCACTTAGTTCAGCCAAACTGTTGAGTCTCAGGAGGCAGCAATGCAGATGGGCTTCTTAAGTGAGGCTTGTATGTACAGACAACCACTCAGGAAATGATATCATAGGCTTATGCCCTATGAAAACAGAAAGACACACACATGTTAATTCACACAACACAATTCACAAACCAGTCTTTAATAAATTTGCAAGACTGTCTTATTGGGAGGACATCCAGTTGCAAGGCATTTGATATTCTTCTTGCCTGTAAATTAAGCGTTATTGATAATGTCACAGACGTGGTTTAACTTTCGAATGAAAACAAACTTTGAATTAAAATAAACTTTATAGACACAGTTAGCTGCACTAGTTTGTAGTCTACCACTGAGCATTGTGATTTTCCTCAAATCACGATTTTTCTCCTTAAGATTACCCTCCTTGTTATTAAAGGGACTGCATTAAGTCCAGTTTTAATTTAGCCTGTTCATTTGCATAAATACAACAAGAGCAGCCATTGATAGCATAAATCTTTTAAGTCTGCTTTGCTGGAACTTACACAAGGAACCTTCAGGATTACCTGAATTCGCTTCCCACCTAGAGAGGCAAGAAGAGTAATTCATGGGCCCCACTGAGTATGAAGGGAGAGATTGAGTCCCATTACTCCTTATAGAGGGGAAGAGGAGAGACAAGCTTCTGCAAGTCTCATTTCCCTCTGGCTACAGAAGCTGATCCACACACCTGCCATCTGGTCTTGCCTGTAAAACCCATGCTTTTTACAAGTTCTTCAAGCTTTCCATTGTCCCTTAAGTTTCCTCCTAGCCATTTATCAGGGAAGCAACCTTCGTTTCTTCCCTAGAAAGATTGCCATGGACCGCACAACCAACCAAGATGCTAGGCCTTTTCCTTATGGGCTTTCATTAGCCTAGGCATGCCTCCTACAGGCATGACATTCCAGTCAAAGCCTCGGCTGATATAACTACCATTAGCAACTGGTCTTATTAGTTTTATGCAAAGGAACCTTATGTCACTTCTTACTTCTTTACAATGCCAAATACTGGAGGGTTCTGGTAGGGAGGAAAATATAAAGGCGTGAAGGAAAATCCTTGTCCTTCAAAACTGCATTTCCATGCATTATACCTTCTATTACTAAAACCATACAATTTCTTCTCAAAACCTTTATAAATTTCTAGTCAACCTTTTTATTTACATGCCTTACACCTTTCCTGGTTCCCTTTCTTTTATGTGAAGTTTTAAAATTTCCCTGGGAAACCTCAATTTTTCCTTTCAGAGCATAAATAGAACAAGCAGCTGAGGTTTCCTTTTCCCAGGTTTAAAGCTTCCATAACTTTCCTTTTTATTATTACAACTATTCTTAGACCTTCTGCAGCATTCACAAACTTTCTAAATACCCTTTACTGCTTTAGATTTAACCATAACATGCTTCCAATCCTTGTTCTTTTCCACACGGTGAAGGACTGTACTCAAACTCAGTATCTGGCAGCTAAAAGTTCCTAGATTTGCAGAGATATTCTGCAGCTTTTTGAAGTTCCTGCTTCTCCTCCTTTCTTCTAACATACACTTTTTGAGCTTTCCTGAGGAGTTTTTCAATTACTTTATTTGACCCATTCATTTACTTTTTGCAATTTCTTACAAATATTTGGCCAGTTTCTGTTACAATGGTGACTTTTAAGAGTCCCTGTCCTACAGCATTCTCTGGATTTAGACCAGAATACTTCCTCATTTGGTCCCTGAGCTTCTGTAGGAATTTGATGGAGCTATATTTCGAATGCCTTGGAGATATTCTGTGCTTGGGGAATGAACTTCTTGATTCCCCTGATAATGAGGCTTCTAAGATCTCTCATCTGAGCCCTATCCTCCGGCCTGTTATTCCACTCAGGGTCTATACTGGGAAACTTTTGTTAGGCCGGGACAATTTCCTGACCGGGAGGATGTTCCCTTTCCCATATCCCCATAGCAGCCCGTCTGATCACTCCCTTCTCTTCCCCACTGAAGATGTCTAGTATAGACATTAATTCTGTCCACATGTATATGCTGGGTCTGGGGAACTGATTTAATTGTTCCGCCAGTCCAAGGGGGTCCTTTACCAAGCGCTTCATATTGCGCTTGAAGTTTCTAACTTCAGTGCTTGTTGAAGGAGCATTTGACATATCTAATATGTCCTGGACCCATGGAGAACTCCCTAAGGGGAAACCGGCTGCTCTGAGGGAATGGGGAAGTTTTTTAGGTCTTGCTTACATTGTTTCAATTCCTTTCTTAATTTAGATAAGTTGCCACCAGCGCAGTAGGTGTCATGGGGGTGGATACTGGTGGGGTATCTGCTAGGTGTTCCTGGCCTCTTCCGTCTGTACTGTCCGTCCACGGTGCCTCTGCCCAGTTGGCTGCTGGCTGGCCGGGGCTATAAGGAAGTGGGAGACAGGACAGAGGGTCCCAGGCTTTATCTTCTTTCTCTTTTACAGGGAAGAGACCTGCGGATCTGCTGGTAGGTGGTGATCAGCAGAGAGCATATTCCCTCTCTTCCTTAAAGGCTGATGCCTGGCCCTGGCTGTTGTGACCCAGTGGACCAAGCACCAGCCCGCGAACCAAGTGTCGCTCGTTCAACTCCCAGTCAGGGCACACCACCAGGCCACACGCCAGGTTCCCAACTGGGGGCACGAGCGAGAGGCAACCACACAGCGATGTCCCTCTCTTCTCTCTCCAAAAACAAACAAACAATCCAAAAAAAAGCTGAACACACATATAAGACCAGGGCTTGACAAACCCAACATTCATCAGACCCAAATTGGGGCCAGAAGACACATTTCCCCTAAATGGGTTCCTTTGGCCAAAGGAAACAACAATAATTTGCCATTGTCTGGTTTTCCTTACTTTTGGTCCGGGGATCCTTTCCCCAGTGCTCTAACATTCTCCCTAATGGACTGTTGGGTGGAATGTTTGTGAGGCTTTTCTTGGCCCCAACCCTAGGCCTAGAATTTCTATTTCCCATCCTCAGCTGATTCCCGTGGCTGAATCCGGTTGTGTTCTCAACCTAACGAACCCAGCGGAGGTGCACTCCGGCCGTTTCCTCACAGGACAATGGACCCAGCGGAGAGGCACGCCACACTTGTACCAGCCACACACGCAACTCGTACCAGCCACACACGCAACTCGTACCAGCCACATACACAACTCGTACCAGCCACACGCACAATCAGTTTTCCGAGGATGCCCAACCACCAAGGCAGTACTTAAGTCCAATTTTCCTACCTTGGCCCGTGCACGAGGTTGCCTGGTTGCCATGGTGTTTGCTTTTATTTCTCCCCTGCATCGATCCACTGCTGTCCCAACAAGAAGTCTCGGGTCGTTTCCGGACACTGAGGCGGGTGGGCCCTGGGTCAAGCGGGCCACCCAAAGTGGGTAGGATGTGTCTCCCCGCCTTGGCTCAGAGCCCCTTCCCGCACACAGGCGGAGGATCCCGGACGAGCCCCCAAATTGTGAGAAACGCTCACAATAAAAACCGGGACACAGGACTTGAGCAGTAAAGTGAGGCCTTTATTCACGAGTCTGCAGAGCCGGGCGCACCCTCACAGCCAGGAGAATGTGCCCGCCAAGTAGACAAAGGAGACTGGTTTTATAGTCTTAGCTTCCCCACCCTGAAATTGCCACCCTAAAGTGATTATCTTCTTTTACCTAAAGTGAGAGGATTAGCTTCCCCGCCCTAACGCAATTAGCTCCCCCTCCCCTCTCCTTCTTCCCCGTTTCTCCATTACTGGTTACTCCGGAATTACAATCTAACACGGTTATCTAAATGCCCCTTCTGTGGTTTGTAGATATGCCAGTGCTGTCAGCTCCCTTCTCAGAGACCCTCTAATTACATTTGCCCTTAAGACCCTTTAATTACATTTGCCATTTGTTACTAATGACTTTTTACTGGTTTGGGAGTCACTATGTCCTTATTTCTAACACTTGGGACCTGTCGTCCTTTCTTTATTCTGATTTCTGATTTTGGCCTGTCCCACCATTGTATTTAGGAAGCACATAAGTTGTCTGGTTTCATAGGTTCCTGTCTGGAGAGGAATTTTGCCTCAGGATGATTGTGCCCAAATCTCAACCAAATCTGATTTAGATTAAACTTTTAGACTTTAGAGTTCATGTTGAAATTAAGACTTTTGTTGGGATGGAATGAATGTATTGTGCATGTAAGAAGGACATGAAGTTTGAGGGGCTGGATAAAGAATTTACAAAACAAATGTTTGTGTCCATCTGAAATGGACAGATTGAACACTTAAATCCTTTCCTGATCATTTTAAGAGGTGGCCTTTGGGAGGTAATTAGGTTTTGATGAGGTCATTAGGGTGGAGCCCCCATGATGGGAAAAGTGCCTTTGAAACAGGAAAAGCTGGTGTACCTGCTGCCTGTCATCTACCAGACCCAATAAGCGGAGAAAGGGATTTAATCTTTATGGTCGCTTTATTTACATGGTCAGAGATCTAAGTCGACAGCGGGTTTGTACCCTAACAGACTGTCTTAAATTTCATTATAAACGGACCCTTTTTATAATAAGAAGAAAAGTGTAGGTAAGGGGTTTGGAATTCAGGGAAAAGGTTAATTGGATAGAAGCTGCAGCATTCCTTCATTTGTGTCCTGGGTGTTGGTCTTTGTGCTCTGAGCAGTGGTCATCTCACCCTGGAGTACAATGGCTCAGATACTATCTTGATTGCTTGCAATCCTCCTGAGGCACAAAGGTGGAACTGCTTATGGTTTCCTGGAGTCAAGGTGGGTCATACCTCCAGTTCCTGAAACAATAGCTTTTTACATACATTGATTGCTAAGCTTATTAGCTGTTACCTGAAACTAAAATTTTCCAACATTTGAGTCCCCCATCAGTTTGATGTAGTCTAATTTGTCTATTATTTTTTTTAATCCTCACCCAAGGATATGTTTACTGACTTGGAAAGGGGGGGGTTGTGGGAAGGGGATGTTGATGTCAGAGTGAAACATTGATCTGTTGGCTCATGTATGTGCCCCAATTGCATATTGAATCAACAGTCTAGGTATGTGCCCCTGACCAGGGATTGGACCTACAACCTTTTAATGTATGAGACAATGCTCCAACCATCTGAGCCATCTGACCAGCGCTCATTTGTCTATTTTTGCTTTCATGGTGTGAGAAATGCTCACAATAAAACACCGGGACACAGGACTTCACCAGCAAAGCGAGGCGTTTATTCACGAGTCTTCAGAGTCGGGCGCACAGCCAGCCAGGGGCATGTGTGCCTGACAAAATGGAGTTGGCTGTTTTTATCCTAATGCGAGTAACATCCCCCCTTCCCCGCCCCTTCTTCTCCTCCATTTTTCCATGCTGGATACTCTGGAGTTACAATCTAACGCAATTAACTAAATTAAGTGAGGGTAATCTGGTTATAGGTCTGTCTCCAGCTCTCCTTTGAAATTTCCCTATCTTGTTTGCTGGGCTGTCTAGCTACATTGTCCTATTTCCCAGAGTTTGGTGATGAATATCTCCCCCCTCCCTTTTATCTTAGATATCCTTTGTTCTCAGAAGCATTTGTGCTGAGCTGTGGAATGCCCCCTTCCTGATTTGCAAATATACCAATACTGTTAACTCTGGCTCAGAGACCCTCTGATTACATTTGTCCTTTGCTGCTAATTATTTTCTGCTGGTTTGGACGTCACCTTCCCCTTAAAATGGTCTTCACTTTTGGTGTCATATCTAAGATACTATTAACAAGACCAATGCCATAAAGCTTTTCCTCTTATTGAAGTTTTATAATTTTGGTTCTTACAATTAGGTCTTAAATTAATTTTGTGAATCGTGTTAGGTTACAAGTCTGACTTCTTTCTTTTGAAAGAAGATACACTGTTTTCCAGTCACCATTTGTTGAAAGGATTGTCCATTGTATGGTTTTGGCACGCTGGTTAAAGATCGTTTGACCATATACATGAGAGTGTTTCAGGCCTCTCTATTCTCTTTTGTTGGTGTATTTGTTTTGTCTTTATGCCAGTACCACACTATTTTGATTACTGTGGCTTTGTAATATGTTTTGAAAGCAGGAAATATGAGCCCTCCAACTTTGTTTTTCTTTTAAAAAATTATTTTGGCTATTCGGAGGATCTTTGACATGCCATAGGAATTTTAGGATGAATTTTTCTACTTCTTTAAAAAAAAGAAAATCTTTTTAGATTTTGACAGGGATTACATTGAGTTTGTAGATTGCTTTGGATAGTATGGGCCTAACAATATTGTCTTCCAATCTATCAATACAGGATATCTTTCCAGAATGTCCTCTTTAATTCCTCTTAGGATATTTTGTCAGTTTTCAGTATACAAATCTTTCACTTCCTTGATTAGATTTATTTCTAAGTATTGTATTTTAATGCAAGTATAGATGGGATTGTTTTCAAATTTTCTTTTCGATTTTTTTGGTTACTGTATAGAGAGGCATCTGATAGTTGCATGTTGGTTTTTATATTTTGCATTTTTACTGAATTTGTTGATTGATTCTAACAGTTTTTAAAAAATCTTTAGGATTTTCTACATATAAGATCATGTTATGTATGAAGAGAGATAGTTTTATTCTTTCTAATTTGGATGCCTTTTATGTTTTTAAGCATATTTTATTGATTATGTTGTCACAGTAGTCCCATTTTTTTTCCTTTGCTCCCCTCCGCCTAGTAGCCCCCTACCCTGCAACAATCCCACCCCTCTTAGTTCATGTCCATGGGTTATGCATATAAGTTCATTGGCTTCACCCTTTTCTATATTATCCTTAACTTCCCTCTGTCTATTTTGTACCAACCAATTATGCTTCTTATTCCCTGCACCATTTCCCCATTTCTCTCCCTTCGCCTTCCTAGCTGATAACCCTCCAAATGATCCCCAGCCTATGATTCTGTTCCTATTCTGGTTTGCTTAGTTGGATTTTGTTTTTATTTTTTAGATTCAGTTGTTGATAGTTGTGAGATTGTTGTCATTTTAGTGTTCGTAGTTTTGATCTTATTTTTCTTAAATTAAGTCGCTTTAACATTTAATATAATAAAGGCTTGATGATGATGAACTCCTTTAGCTTTACCTTGTCTGGGAAACACTCTTATTTGCCCTTCCATTCTACATGATAGCTTTGCTGAATAGAGTAATCTTGGTTGTAAGTTCTTGCTTTTCATCACTTTGAATACTTCTTGCCAGTCCCTTCTTGCCTGTAAAGTTTCTTTTGAGAAATCAGCTGAGAGTCTTTTAGGCACTTCTTTGTAGGTAACTCTCTGCTTTCCTCTTGCTGCTTTTAAGATTCTCTCTTTATCTCGAACCTTTGGCATTTTAATAATGATGTGTTTTGGTGTGGTCCTCTTTGGGTCTAGCTTGTTTGGGATTCTCTGTGCTTCCTGGACTTGTATGTCTTATTTCCTTCACCAAATTAGGGAAGTTTTCATTCATTATTTTTTCACATAAGTTTTCAATTTCTTGCTCTTCCTCTTCTCCTTCTGGCACCCCTATGATTTGGATGTTGGCATGTTTACAGTTGTCCCAGAGGTTCCTAAGCTCTCTTCATTTTTTTCAATTCTTGTTTCTCTGTACTGGTTGACTTTTTTTCTTCCTTATGTTCCCTTCACCATTGGTTTTATGTGGATTCTCCTTCGTTTCATTTATCATAGCCTTCAATTCTTCCCTTATGCATTTGCTGTACTTAAGTATATCTGCCAAGCCCGTGAGCATTTTTATCACCAGTGTTTTGAACTCTATGTCTATTAGGTTGGCTATGTCCTCATCACTTAGCTCTCCCGCTGGAATCTTGATCTGTTCCACCTTTTGGGCCATACTTCTCTGTCTCCTAATCTTGACAGGCTCCTGTGTCTGTTTGCCTCTGTGTCTTAGATAGAGCTGTCGCACCTGTTACATTGTAAGGGGCAGAGCCTTAGTATTGGTCAGTGAAGGGCAACCTGTTTCACTGCATTGTGGCTCTGTATGTGGGCGAGGGGTCAGAGAGGGAACAGTGCCGCTTGCTCAGCACTCGCCCCTTTTCCAGGTACTTCTTCCTCTTCCATATGGGACCAGCACCTGTCTAGCTGTTGCCCTAGCTGTTGTTCCCAGAGTGGGTGGGTCTCCGGACGTTCTAGAACCGTGCGGCCCTTTAAACAAGTGGACTCTACTGAGAGACCAGCAGTTTCTTCATCTGCCCCAACCCCCACTGGTTTGCAGTCATAAGCAATGAGGCTTTATTTTCCCTGGTGCTGGAACTGTGAGCTCTGTGGTCTGGTCAGGTGCTGGGAGCGCTGCCCAGGTGTTCCTCCCTAGTTTTTAAAATGTGTGACTGCACTTTCTGCTGGCCTGCTACTGCCGCCACTGCTGTCACCAGCATACCATGTCCT
The DNA here is from genome assembly GCF_987537825.1 of Furipterus horrens. Lineage (NCBI taxonomy): Eukaryota > Metazoa > Chordata > Mammalia > Chiroptera > Furipteridae > Furipterus > Furipterus horrens. The sequence continues at coordinate 50,439,276 of NW_028327182.1, forward strand.
CTCCGCCCATCCTACTTGTCTGGATGAGTATTTCTTCTTTATATCTTTGTTTGTGGGACTTCATGCAGCTTGATTTTCTGGAACTTCTGGTTTGTCTTAGTTTTGAGGTAGCTGTATACTTTCTTAGTTGTTGAGGGAGATGCAGCGTGTCTCTCTAGGCCTCCATCTTGGCTGGAAGTCAGATGCCTTTTATTTCTCTTTCAGGCCTAAATGCTCTGGCTAGGACTTCGTGTACTATGAATGGATGTGACACGAGAGTGGGCATTTGGCCTTGCTCTCAGTATTAGAAAAAAGCTTTCGGTCTTTCATCACTGAGTATGATATTAGTTGTAGGGTTTTAGTGTGGCCTTTAATATGTTGCGATAGCTTCCTTCTATTCCTAGTTTATTGAGTGCTATTTTTGAATCAGAAAAGGGCATTGAATATTGTCAAATCTTTTTCTGCATTTGGTAAGACAATCATGCTTTAACTTTAAAAAACAATTTTACTGGAGTGTACACAAAAGTACATAGATAGAGTTATGCAAATGTAGGTTTACAGTTTTGAGTACATGAAACAGTTTGTTCTTGTATTATTATTTATATTATTTACCATAAAAACAACTTAAACTTACTTTTGCCCCACCCTCTATATCAGTGTACAGGTCAATGCATAATGCAGTAGCAGTTAACACATAACAGCATCACAAGTGAAGACATAGAACAGTACCAGCACCCCATAAACTACCTTCATGCTCCTTCCAGTCTCCATTCTTTCTTCCTCTCCAAAAAGGCAATTGCTATCTTGACTTTTAATACTATAGATTGGTTTTATGGGCTTTGAAACTTTCTACTTAAGAAAAGGTTGTGTAGTACATATTCTTCTGAGTATGATTTCACTCACTTTTATTTGTGAAGTTCATGTTTTTCCCTGTATCATGAGTTCATTAATTTTCATTGTTGTATAGTTGTCCAGTTGGATGAATCAGATACAGTTTACAATTTACTGTGGATGGTTGTTTAGGATGGTTATAGCCTTGGGCTATTAAAGAATAATGCTGTTGTGTACCTTCATGTACTTATCTTTCAGTGCAAACGTGCATGCATTTCTTTTTTGGTATACAGTAGGAGTCTAATAGCTGGATCATAACTGGGTCATAGAATATTTATATGTTCAATTTTGGTAGGTAATATAAAATTGGTATCCAGAGTGATTTTGAGTTTTCATTCCATATGAGTGTGCCAGTCACTAATACTTGATATTGTTAGTCTCTTTCATTTTTATCATCCTATTGAGTATGTGGTAGTATTATATAATTTTTAATTAGCTTTTTCCTAGTAACTAGTTAATTTGAGAATTTTTTATATATTTACATATAAAAACTGTCTTCAGTTTACACTTTTGTGAAGAGTATATACCACTTCCTTGACATTTTCCTGTTTTTCAAAAATTAGTTTGTAGGAGGCCTGTATAAAAGGGGAACACCAAAAAACCTGAATTTATTTTTTAAAAATTGTGTATTTATTCTCACATATTTAAACTTTAGTCACTTCCAAAGGACTCTCAGTTCAACATAATATACCTATTGGCACATTTTTCCACTGCTCCAAACAGTTTTAGAGCACATCAATTTTAATGCCTTTTAGTGCATTTGCTGTTTTTTGTTTTACCTCTTCCATATTGGGAACACCTTTCCATTTGAGGACTTTTTTTCTTCCAGAGAAACAAAAAAAAAGTCACTTGGGGAGAGATCGAGTGAATAGGGAAGGTGGGGCACAGAGTCATGTCCTTTTGGTCAAAAACTGCTAAACAGACTGTACAGTGGGAGCAGGTGCACTCGTAAATCACTCATGAAATGGCCAAACCCTTGGAAAGTGTGTTCAAAAAAAAATTTACTGAAGCCAAACACAGCCTCTCTCAGCAACACCAGCTGGCACACCGATACAGATGGTTTACTCACCTAGCAGGGGGTATGTGTACTGTAAGGGACCTGCCTTCCAGAAAATAATTCCAGGTTTCTATGGGTCCCTCCTCATATATTCTAAATATGCAGTATCTTTCAGTTACGTATGTTGTAAATACCTTTCTGTCTGACTTACCTTTTATTCTTTTAAAGATATTTCTTAATAAGAGATCTTAATTTTAATGAAGTTTAATCTATCATTTTGTTCCTCTGTGATTTAAGAACCAATATGTACCATGTTTGAAAAAATCTGTCCCATGGTTATGAAGATGTTCTTTTGTGTTTTCTTTTAGAAGCTTCTTTGTTTTATGTTTACATTCAGATCTGCAACCTGACATTAATATTTTTAAAAGATTATTTAATTTGACATTAATTAAAATTTCAGACTTAAAGGAATGTTGCAAGAATAGTAGAGACATCCAGCTTTTCTTCCCTCAAATTCCTGAAATGTTAATATTTTATTATGTTATTACTACAGAGATAGTTGAATATTGATATATAGATATAGATATGGGCAGTGGTATGCTGAAGCTATCTTGGACTTGTATTCAAAAATTGATTGTTAAAATTTCAGGAATTTTCAGGTCGATTTTTAAGTCATGATAGCTTGAAATAGTCCATGAAGGAATTTTTTTCATGAAAATTAGCAAACTCAAGAAATCACTCCCTTTTTTTTTTTTAAACATATCTCATACATTAAATTAAGAAACCAAGTAGCCCTGATTGGGTGGCTCAGTTGGTTGGAGTGTTGAGCTGTACACCAAAAGGTTGCATGTTTGATCCTGGTCTGGCACATACCTAGGTTACAGGTTCAGTCCCAGTCAGGGAGCATACAGGAGGCAACTGATCAATGCTTCTCTCTCACACTGATGTTTCTCTCTCTTGCTCTCTCTCTCCCCCGCCCCACTCCTCCTCCCTCCCTTCTTTTCTCTAAAATCACTAAACATATCTTCATGTGAGGATTTTTTTAAAAGCAAGTAAAAATAGAGGCATAACTTAAAACAAGTGGGTGTTTGTAGTCACAAAACAAGATGAGAATGTAGGAAGTGAGTGGTAACAGAATTAGAATAAATTTCTTGAAAGAAGCTGACAGTGTTCTCTGTGCAGGAGTGAAAGGAACTTTTAGCTTTCTGAATGCAGCATTTAGGTTGCATGACTGAAGTTTATGATTTGCAAGCTGAAATAAAACCAACTACTTTGCATATTGTGTGATGAATATGGCCATATAAGCAATCAGTTCATAAATGAAACTTTTGATGTGTTACAGCTTTACAAAGAATAAAATTAGAGATAACACTATGTGGGATGATAATATTAAAACATAGCATGTGGCTTCAGATCCAATCTGTAATAGCAGTGTTCTTGGAATTCACTGAAGGTTCAGAAGAAATTTCTATTTGTAAAGCTTCCAGTCCACCTCTTGAAACCAAACTATGGTTGTAATTACACTCTAAAATTTAAGTTATAATCATGATTTGCAGTTTTAATTAAACATATATAAAATATTACAAATAGAATAAAATGACAAAATAAAAATTACTCTGGTTATTTTTTAAAATTTACTAATTGACAAAAAATGAATTGCTTATAAACTTTTAACTCTGGTTAGTCTTATTAATCCTGAGTTAGCTTACCTAAAAATGTTTCTTCTTAAACTAATTATGTGACATGCAAGTGCAAGAGTGAAAATAATAAATTGACTTTCCCATCTTATAATTCTTTGTATAGTTCACAGAGTGAAATTATCTGACATGATTTAAAGTGCTCAGTGATTTTATTGAACTTTAAGAAATAGAGCAATACAGATTAAACCATAAGTTAGATTTGCATATCCCATATATATATATATATATCCATATATGAGTATATACAATAGATGTTTATATAAATATGTATCTTGTTATGTTTACATTGCATACAGTTTTTGATAATGTTTTGTACTATAGTTTTATGTATAAAATCTTGAAGTAGATACCTATATTGAATATTTTTAAAAATCTTGCAGCAGTTTTTATATATCTAAATAGAAAATTGTTTTTAGGTTAAATCAACTTGTACAAGCATTTCTGCAAAGACTCAAGACTTTAATGTCTTATAAAAGTTAAACATTTTAACACTACTGAATTATAGAATGCTGCAAGCATCCAAAATTTTTTATTTTGCCTTTCAGTGTATATTCAAGAAAATTTATGATTGAGCTCAATTGTGCTCATCCTGACATGTAATTGGCTGATGTTTTATTGGTTGGTGTTGTATGTGATAGACTAATATTGCTTATGTCATATCCGTTACTTTTTATATCAGTGATGCTCTGTTTACAGTTAAGTGTTTCTATTGTAAATGTATGTGCTTTCATCACTGAAATGATTTGGTTTATTATAAAGTGTCACTTAGAAAAGAAAAATAAAACTATAAATGGTAGAAGGCAAGTGTCAGACATAAAACTCGAAGAGTCTTATTCTAATCCTGAATGAATTTTTCTAACATTCTGATCTGTTTGAAGGGTCAGTGAAAAATCATAATTCTGGTGTAGTTCCTGGAGACTGATAGGATGATAAAGGTGGATTTGGTCTTAATGTCACCTTCTCTCCTCAAAGAAGAAAATCAGTGATAGGATTGCTCATTCAGTCATTGCAATTTAGTATCTATCCCAGTGTTTAAACTAAAAAATGATGGCAGTTAAATAAATACTGTATAGAGATCAAAGGGATATAGAAACAATTTAAATAGAAGCTGTGGATCATACTGGCTTTATTATATCTTAGTTTATTGTCTACGTTGACAGACAGTTGGTTAAGTTGGAAGAAATGTATTCCCATAAATGCTCTGTTGACTAAAATGTAGTCAATAGGATATTAAAAAAAATTACTTTGATAAGAATATCTCTTTAGGTTAAGGAATAAGACAAATCTTGGGCCTCTCTCTGGAGCACACCTGCGCCTTTCTTCCCTTTCAGGCATGCATCTTTACTTTTCTCTCCTAAATACTAAGGATTCCCACAAGACTTGCAGCCAGGAGAGCAATAGACAGCAGCACCTCATCCTGAACTTAACCTCCTGTACCTGTCTCCATTTTCACTGACATTTCAGTGAACTAACACTAGCCTGCTATGGCTCACTTGCTTCTTATAACATTTCCAGAGAGCCAAAGCCTAAGCTCTTTTTTGTTGCTTCTTCTATCTTAGACTTTTCAGTGAGCAGCAGCAGCCTTGCTTGGCTCACTTCTTTCCTATAAATTTGTAGAGAACCAAAGCAGAGTATCACCTAGACTCACTTCTGTTGCTTCTTCTACATTAATCCCTTCCTTTGTTTCGCTGTCCCCAGATTTAAAACATGCTCTCAAAATTAAAAAAGAATAAGACAAATCTTGAGTGTATTATATTTTAATATATTTTTAAGGATATATACACATTGCTGTATATTTTTGTTTTTCAGAATTGGAGAGTTATCCAGTACATTAATGTCTTATTGATAATGGCAGAACATCCACCACTACTGGATACATCTCAGATTTTAACTAGTGATATTTCTCTTCTATCTGCCCCTATTGTAAGTGCAGATGGAACGCAACAGGTAAGGAAACCAATGTTTATTTCTTTATGTCTACTACTCATGTATTTCTTTCAAAAGGATGCAAAATTTTAAACAAACTTCACATTAGTGGGTTCCCATTAATTCATGTTTTAATTTTTAATGGTATTTTTTCCATTACCATTTATCCCCCTTATACCTCCCTTCCCCTCCAACAGTCACTGCAATGTTGTCCATGTCCATGAGTCCTTTTTGATTGAGCTCTCCACCGATAAACTCCCCCCATCAATAACTGTGAGCTTGCTCTATTTATGAATCTGTCTCTATTTTTCCTGTTAGTTCAGTTTATTCATTAGATTCCACATATGAGTGAAATCATATGGTATTTGTCTTTCCCTAACTGCCTTATTTCACTTAGCATAATGTTCTCTAGGTCTATCCATGGTTTCACAAAGGGTAAAATTTTCTTTTTTCCAACCAAATAGTATTCTGTTGTGTAAATGTCCCATGGTTTTTTTTGTTTTTTTGTTTTTTATCCACATATCTATTGATGGACACCTGGGCTGCTTCCATATCTTGGTGATTGTATAAATAATGCTGCATGAACATAGAGGTGTTTATGTTTACTCAGATTACCATTTTGGGTCCCTTTGGATTAATTTCCAGAAGTTGGGATCATTGGGTCAAAAGGCAGTTCTATTTTTAATTTTTTGAGGTATTTCCATACTGCTTTACACCGTGGATGCACACCAATCTTCCTTCCCACCCACAGTGAAAAAGGGTTCCCCTTTCTTCACATCCTCTCCAGCACTTGTTGTTTATTGATTTATTGATGATAGCCATTCTGACGAATGTGAGGTGATATTTCATTGTGGTTTTCATTTGCATTTCTCTGATGATTAGTGATGTTGAGCATCTTTCCTTATGTCTGTTGGCCATATGTATGTCCTCTTTGGAGAAGTGTCTTCTGCTGAGATCCTTTGGCAATATACTAATTGAGGTGTTTGGTTTTATTAGTGTTGAGTTTTATAGTTCTTTATAAATTTTGGGTATTAACCCCTTATTAATTGTATTGGCAAATATGTTCTCCCATTCCATGGATTGTCTTTTTATTTTGTTGATGCAAAACTTTAGTTTTATGTAGTTCCATTTGTTTATTTTTTCTTTTGTTTCCCTTGTCTGGAGAGATATATCCAATAAAATATTACTATGAGCAAAGTCCGAGATGTTGTGTCCTATGTTTTCTTCTATGACTTGTGGGTTTATTTCTGGGCTCTCTTTCTGTTCCATTGATCTTATGTGTCTGTTTCTATGCCAGTACGATGCTGTTTTTTTTTTTCCCCATGTGTTCTGGGTCAGTTGGCTGGAACCCTACACTCATGGAACATGATGAGCGCATATACCACATGTGAATTGAGCAGCAAGGAACGGAAGATTCCTCTGCTATACGAATCTTCTCTGCTCATACCTATACTCTGTTATCCCACTGGGTTTCAATTACAAAACACAAGTTTATCAATAAAATAATTAATAAACAAGACAATTGTGAGATAGCATTTTGGGGCCCTCTGAGCATGGGGCCTCTGCCATTATACAGGCTAAATACTCATGCAGCCAGTCTTACATTTAATAGCAGTGTGACCTCAGGGATATTACCAAACCTCTCTAAGCATCAGTTTCTTCTTCTGTAAATTGGGAAAATATAATTTATATATTTTATATTGCTTATAAAATATAGTGCAATCTAATTAATATTTAGTACTGCTATTTTATCATCATCAAGTTGTTTGGGGGAGACATGGGATTTTAAAGATAATGGTGCTAAAAGAAGATTAAAGGATGATCCTTGAATTTAAATATCCATGCCTTCTTTGTCCTCAAATTGTCCAAGGATTGTAAAACCTTAATCTTACTTTGCCTACATTGGTGTGATTGACATTTCAGCCCAGACATTCATTGTTGTGGGGTGCTATCCTGTGGAGTCTAGGAATATTTAGCATCATCTTGGCTTCCACCCATGAAAAGATAGTATCCCTTCCCCATGTACAACAATCAAAAATTACTTTGGACATTGCCAAAGTCTCTAAGGCGGCAAAATCCCTCCTGCTCCCATCCTCCCATTGAGAACCACCGCCTTATGATTATATGGTAGGCATAAGAACATTTAAAGCTATCTTGCCAAACAAGGATCAAAGGCCAAATAACGCCCCCAGGCATGTAGTGCTGGCTCAGCACTCTTAAATCCCAACATAGCAAAATCCCAAATGGCATTCTCCTTCCCATGCTGTTTTGATTACTATAACCTTATAGTATAGTTTAATATTAGGTAGCATGATTCCTCCAACTTGATTCTCTTTTCTCACAGTAGCTGTTGCTTGCAGGGCCTATTGTGTTTCATACATAGAAATTTTTGAAATACTTGTTCTAGTGCTGTGAAATACATCATTGGAATCTTGATAGGAATTATGTTGAATCTATAGATTACTTGGGGAAGCATGGACATTTTAGTGATGTTAAGTTTTCCTGTCCATGATTATAGTATGTGTTTCCACTTATTTATATCTTCTTCAGTTTTTTTCTTCAGTGTCTTATAATTTTCTGAGTACAATTCTTTTACATCTTTGGTTAGATCTATGCCTCGGTATTTTATTCTTTTTGGAGCAGTCATGAATGGAATTCTTATTTTCTCTTTGTGACAGTTCATTAGCATATACAAATGCAACTGATTTATGGATATTAATTTTGTATCCTGTTACATTGTTTAATTCATATATCAATTCTAGCAGTTTCATGGTGGAATCTCTAGGGTAGTCATGTACAATATCATGTCATTACAAAAAAAGACAGTTTTACTTCTTCCTTTCCAGTTTGGATGCCTTTTTTAAAGTATATTTTATTGATTATGCTCTTACAGTTGCCTCAATTTTTCCCCTTTGCCCCACTCCTCCCGGTACCCGCACCTTCCCTCCAGCAATTGCCCCCTTAGTTTATACCCATGGGTCATGCATATAAGTTCTTTGGCTTCTCCATTTCCTATGCTATTCTTAACATCCCCTTTTCTATTTTATACCTACCAATTATCTACTTAATCCCTGCGCCTTTTCCCCTGTTCTCCCCCTTCCTACTCCCTGCTGATAAACCTCTACATGATCTCTATATGTATGATTCTGTTTCTGTTTTAGTTGTTTGCTTAAATTGTTTTGTTTTTATTTTTTAGATTCAGTTGTTGAGTTGTAAGGTTGTTGTCATTTTACTGTTCATAGTTTGGATCTTCTTTTTCTGAAGTAAGTTCCTTTAACATTTCATTTAATAATGGCTTGGTGATGATGAACTCCTTTAGCTTTACCTTGTCTGGGAAACACTCTAATTTGCCCTTCCATTCTACATGATAGCTTTGCTGAATAGAGTAATCTTGGTTATAAGTTCTTGCTTTTCATCACTTTGAATACTTCTTGCCAGTCCCTTCTTGCCTGCAAAGTTTCTTTTGAGAAATCAGCTGAGAGTCTTATAAGAACTCCTTTGTAGTTAACACCTTCTCTTGCTGCTTTTAAGATTCTCTCTTTGTCTTGAACCTTTAGCATTTTTATTATTGTGTGTCTTGGTGTGGTCCTCTTTGGGTCGAACTTGTGCTTCCTGGACTTGTATGTCTTATTTCCTTCACCAAATTAGGGAAGTTTTCTTTTGTTATTTTTTCAAATAAGTTTTCCTTTTCTCCTTATGGCATCCCATGAATTGGTGTTGGCACTTTTAGAGATGTCTCAGAGTCTTCTTATTCTCCCCATTTTATATGAAATCTTGTTTCTTATTTCTGTTTCAGTTTACTTTTTATTTCTTCCTTCTGTTCGAAACTGTTGATTTGAATCTTGGCTTCCTTCCCTTCACTGGTGGTTCTCTGTGGATTTTTCTTTACTTCACTTAGTGTAGCCTTCATTTCTTCTCTTGTACTTTTGCCATACTCAGTGAGTTCTTTGAGCATCCTTATCACCAGTGTTTTTAACTCTGCATCTGATAGGTTGGCTATCTTCATTTTGTTTAGTTCTTATTCTGGGGTTTTGTTCTGTTCTTTCATTTGTGTCGTATTTCTTTATCTCCTCAATTTGGCAGCCTCCCTGTGTTTGTTTCTGTGTATTAGGTAGAGCTGCTTTGACTCCCTGTCTTAGCACACCTGTTAAGTTGTATGGGGAGAGCCTTAGGTATTCACCATGGTGGGGCAACCCGATTCACCACTTAGTGGCTCGGCATGTGGGGGAGGGGTTGGAGAGGGGACAGTGCCACTGCCTGGCTACTGGAGGCTTGCTTGGCACTCACCATGTTTCCAGTCACTTTAGCCCCTACCCGCATGCGACTGGCACCCTTCTAGCTGTTGGCCTAGTGGTGGTTTCCAGAATGGATGGGTTTGCTTACATTCTAGGGCCATGCGGGCCCTTTAAACGGACTCTCCTGAATATCTTCACTGTCCCAATTCCCCCTGGTTTTTACAGCCAGAAGTTATGAGGCTTTATTTTTCAGAACCTGAATCCTAGGCTGCATGATCTGACCTGGGGCTGGGATTGCTCACTCCCAAGGTGTCCCTCCCGATTTTTATCCACCACACATGAATGTGGGACTGTGTGTTCCCCTCGTCGCTGCCACCAACACCTTGCTACCACTACACCACATCCTTGCTGCCCTGGCTCACCGTCTCCACCCCTCGACCCATCTGGATGAACATGGCTTCTTTAAATCCTTGGTTGTCAGACTTCCATACAGTTCCATTTTCTGGCACTTCTGGGTGTTTTTTGTTTTGAGGTTAGTTGTGAACATTCTTAAGATTGCTAGAGGAGGCGAATCATGTCTGCCCTGTCTCCATCTTGACTGGGAGTCCTGGATGCCTTTTATTTCTTTTTCTTGTCCTATTGCTGTGGCTAAGATTTCCATTACTGTGTTGACTGGGCGAGGTGGAAATGGACATCCCTTATTTGTTCCTGGTTTTTAGGGGCATGCTTGTAGTTTTTCCCCAGTGAGTATGATGTTAGCAGACAGTTTGTCACTTATGGCCTTTATTATGTTTAGATATGTTCCCTCTATTCCTACTTTGCTGAGAATTTTTATCATAAATGGTGGCTTGATTTTATCAAGTGCTTTTTCTGCATCCATTTATATGATCATGTGGTTTTTATCCCTCATTTTGTGTATGGTATATCAGATTTATTGATTAGCAAATGTACCAATTTTGCATACCCAGAATAAATACCACTTGATGATAATGTATGATCTTTTTGAAGTGTTGCTTTATTCAATTTACTAATATATTATTTAGGATTTTAGCATCCATGTTCATCAGGGATATTGGCCTAATATTTTCATTTTTTGTAATGTCTTTTTCTGGTTTTGGAATTAGGATGATGCTGGCCTCATAAAATGAGCTTAGAAGTCTTCCCTTCTCTTAAATTTTTTGAAATAGTTTGAGAAGATGAGGTGTTGGTTTTTCTCAGAATATTAGGTAAAATCCCCTGTGAAACCACTTTTGTTTGTTGGGAGTTTTTTGATTACTACTTTAATTTTTCTAGGTGTAATTTATCTATACAGATTCTTGGGTTCTTCCTAATAAGTTTTAGAAGATTGTATGTGTCTATGAATTTATCCATTTCATCCAGGTTGTTGAATTTGTTGACATGTAGTTGGTTGTATATGCTCTTACAATTTTTTGTATTTCTTTGATGTCAGTCATTAATTCTCCTCATTCATTTCTGATTTTACCTATTTGCGTCCTATTTCCTTTTTCTTGATTTCATTCTGGTTAATGGATTGTCAATCTTGTTTATCTTTTAAAAGAACTAGCTCTTGGATTCATTGATTTTTTTTTTTTTTTTGTACCATTTTTTTTAGACTCTTATTTGGCTTATTTGTGTTCTGATCTTTATTTCTTTTTTTCTACTCACTTTGGGGTTTGTTTGTTATTCATTTTCAAGTTACTTTAAAAGTAAAGTTAGATTGTTTATTTGAGCTTTTTCTTGTTTCTTGATATAGGCCTGTAATGCTATGAATTTCCCTCTTAAGAATGCTTTCCCTGTGTCCCACAGATTTTGGGTTGTATTCTCATTTTAATTTGTTTCAAGGTGTCTATTGATTTCTTCCTCGATCTCTTTGTTGACCATTTATTGTTTAATAACATGTTATTTAGCTTCCATGTCTTTGTGAATTTTTCAATTTTCTTCTTGTGATTGATTTCTAGTTTTATAACATTGTGGTGAGAGAAGATGGTTGATATGATTTCAGTCTTCTTAAATTTATTGAGACTTGTTTTGTGTCATAACGTGGTCAATCCTGTTATCGAGCAAACTGGGGCCCATTTTCCTGGGGCCCATTTTCGTGGTGCCTTGGTGTGTGACCCAACAATTAGTGTTGAGAAAAATAGGTCTTTATTTACAATATTCCAACCTTGGGTGGGCTGGGAGCCCTTCAGCTTGGAGCCTTGTTCTCCCAAGAGACCCAGCACTTCCCTTGCTCCCCAAAAGGCTATAAACCAAAACCAAACCCAGTAGTTCCCCATTCCTTATTTTTCATCTCTCTTCTTCAGGATCTGGCATATGTTGTCTTTAGCCTCCATATAACAGTTCAGAAGAGCATGTGCCATGTTATACTGGATCATGGTGAAGTCCAGGAAAGGCACAAGTCCTAAGAGAGTGTCCTCTGTGCGTGTCCCGAGTTCCAAGAGTCCAGGTCTGCAAGGTGGAGTCCTTGGCTTCAGAGTCAGCTAGAGCAGGCAGGATCAAAGCAGCAGTGTGCCTGCTTTCTCACTAGCCCAGGCTGCAAGGCCGAATCCTTATTACAAACTGCATAGCTGCTTCTCCTTCTCACACAGCTGCTACAACGTGCTCTTATCATCATGGCGCCCTTCTGTCATGCTCCTTCTCTGAAGGCTGCCGCCCTTCTTTTTCAGATCCTTAAAGTTGTGTACACCTTTTTCCCTGGGGCAGTAGCACAGCTATTATCTAGCTATCAGCTTGCCATAGATATGCAAAATATCTTAAAAGCTGTATTTTCTCCTTGCCCCATCCCCCAAAGCATGGGCTGTGGCAACTTTGGGGATCCGTCCCTGACACTGTACCCCGTTTCAATTTCCCTCCCCCGCTTATGCTGTTTTAATCCTGGAAATCATTCCATGCACTTGAAAAGTATGTAGAATATATTCTGCTGCTTTGGGTTGAAATGCTCTGAATATAATTAGTTAAATCCATTTGATCTAAATGTGATTTTTGATCTGGAAGACCTATGCATTTAAGTTAGTGGGGTTTTAAAATTCCCTGCTGTGACTGCATTTCTGTCAGTCTTTCCCTTTATGTCCATCAAAATATGCTTCTCATGATTAGGTGCTCCTATGTTGGGTACATAAATGTTCACTAGGGTTATATGCTCTTGTTGGATTGTTCTTTATCATTACCTAGTGTCCTTCATCCCTTGCTATAGCCTTGGTTTTAAAGTCTATTTTGTTGGATATTAGTGTTGCTACCGAGCTTTTTTTTCCCTTTTCATTTACATGAAATATCTTTTTCCATTCCTTTACTTTTAGTCTGTGTTTATCTTTTGATCTGTGGTTGGTCGCTTGGAGATAGCATACAAGGAGGTGTTACAGAACCCCTGGGCTGCTCCAATTGAAAACAAACCCATGGGCTCTTTAGTTAGGGGCCCGACTGCCCGCCACCAGAATTATAACTCTCAATACCAGAGTTTAGTGAAAAGGAAAAGAATTGTTTATTTAACAGTTATATAGATTTAGATTATTTGCGGATTTCTGCTGTTAAGTGTTATGTTCTTTAAAACACCCATAAACACATATCCTTGCCACCCCCCTACCAAACCAGGCTAGTTTTATAAAAGTTAGAGAAACCATTTCCCTACTTTTCAAACACAGTTCAGCTTTACCAGCAGCTGCCAATCACCCAATTCTAATTGGGAAGGTCCTTTCCTTGCTGTGGTGCCCTCCAGCTCTCAATGCAGAACCTCCTGGATTCTCAGCCTCCTTGTAAACAGCCTTCTTCCTGCAAACCGCATGGATCTCCTCTCCTTCTCAAAACTGCATGGCGAGAGCCTCTTCTTAAAGCAGCCTGGAGGCCCCCTCCTCCAAGCCACGTGGAGGGAGCACACGAGAGAGCGAGAGAGCTAAAATGTCCGCAACTGCTTATATATCCCTGACTGCGTCCTCTGATGCAGTGGGTGTTGCAAACAGTTCTGACCATTCACAGAACCTTATTAGGCTCTGTTTGCTTTTTCCATACTATCCCCCGGTTCAAGGCCCCTCCCCCATCTACCTGAGGCCTTGGAAGCATCCAAGCCATTTTTGCATAAGAAAGAGACTAGCCACCAGCCTCAGGCATGTGGAGGCATTCTGAAAGCTGCTTCCTTCTCCCCATCCCCCAGCCGCAAACTCTGGGGATTTTTGGACTCCCCTGTTTTTGTAACAGAGGTACCCCCAAAAATGGAATTTACTTATAAAAAATTGTGTATTCTTTCAAGCTTAAACCTCAGTCATTTTCAACGTACTCTCTATTTGTTGCAATACATCTGTTGAGATTTTTTACCCCTGCTCACACAACAGGTTTTTAACTCATCAGTTTTGATGCCTTTTAGTGCTTCTGAAGTTTTTTGTTTCAGCTCTTCCTCATCAGCAATATGTTTCCCTTTGAGGACTTTTTTCATTGGGGGAAACAAAAACAACCTGTCTCTGGGCAAGATTGGGTGAATATGGAGCTTGGGGAATGGAGGTGGGCAGGTGTGCTTGTAAATTACCCATCATTAAATGGGCAAACATAGTTTAAGAGTTTTCAAAAAAAAGAATCCACTGAAGCCCAATGCAACTTCTCACAATAGTGACAGCTGGTACACTGATACGGATGGGTTCCTAGAACACTCACTTAGTAGGGGAAGCATGTACTACAAAGGTCCTGCCTTTCTGAAGATTATTCCGCTTTCCTGGGGGAGTCTCCACTAGTATATATGGATCTTGTTTTGTAATCAGTTCATCCCCCTCTGTCTTTTGGTTGTGTTACAGAGCAAAAGGGGATTCTCTCATGTGGCGCCTTGGTGTAAAACCCAACAACTAGTGTTGAGGAAAACAGGTCTTTATTTACAATATTCCAACCTGGAGAGGATAGTGAGCACTTCAGCTCAGAGCCCTGTTCTCCCACGGGACCCAGCACTTCCCTTGCTCCCCAAAAGGCTAGAAGCCAAAAACATGCCCAGAAGTTCCCCATCCTTCATCTGTTAGCCGTCTCCTTAAGGATCTGGGGTACGATGTCATCAGCCTCTGTGTAACAGTCCAGGAAAACATGTGCCATGTTGCACTGGATCATGCGTGATTCTCCCTTTGCCTTTTCAAAGCTGCATGGGTGTTCCCTTGCAAAAATGTCTGCTGCCTATTTTTAAACCCAAGTGCATCCTCTGAAGCAATGGGTGTGGTAACCAGTTCTGACCATTCACAGACCCTGGTGCAGGCTCTGTATGCTCTTTCTGCACTATTCCATGGTCAAAGTCCCTCCCATCTTCTTGGGGCCTTGGAAAAACCAAAGCCATTTGCATAACTGAGACACTTTGCTACTAGCCATAGTCATGCAAAGGCATCTTGAAAGCTGTTCCCCTTTCCCCATCCCCCAATCTGCAGGCTCTGGGGATTTTTGGAGACCCCCACTCTGTAGCAGTTGGGGCCTTTAAGCCATTTATACTTAAGGTGATTATTGATAGATACCTGTTTATTGCCATTTTATTTTTTAACTTTTTCTGTTTTTTGTTTTTTCTCTTAAAGCAAGCCCTTTAACATTATTGCAGTACTGGTTTAGTGTTAACATACTTCTTTAGGTTTTTCTTGTCTAAGAAGCTCCTTATTTCTCCTTCTGTTTTAAGTGGTAGCCTTGCTGGGTGACATAGCCTTGGTTGTATGTCCTTGCTTTTCAGCGCCTTTAATATTTCATGCCAATCACTTCTTGCCTGAAATGTTTCTGTTGAGAAATCAGATGAAAGTCTTAATTGGAGCTCCTTTTTAGGTAACTAACTGCTTTTCTCTTATGGCTCTTATGATTCTCTCCTTATCTTTAAGCTTTGCCATTTAAATTATGATGTGTGTTAGTGGAGGCTTCTTTTGGTCCATCTTGTTTGAGACTCTCTGTTTTTCCTGGACTTGTGTGCTTTTCCTTCACCAGATAAGGGAAATTTTCACTCATTATTCTTCATATAGGTTCTCAATCCCATGCTCACTCTTATCTCCTTCTTGTATTCTGATGATGCAGATGTTTTTATTTCATGTTGTCCCAGATGTTTCTTAAGCTCTCCTCATTTTTAAAAAAAAGTCTTTTTCTATTTGCTGCTCTGCTTGGGTGTTTTTTTCTACCTTGTCTTCCAAATCACTGGTTCAGTCCTTTTGCTTCATCTAACCTACTGTGTATTCCTTCCAGTGCATTATTTATTCTGGATAATGCATTCTTTATTTCTGACTGGTCCTTTTTTATGATATTCATGTCTTTTTTTCATGATGTTGAGTGTCCTTATAATCATTTCTCTAAACTATCTGATAAATTGCTTGCCTCCATTTCATTTATTTCTTCTGGAGAATTCTTTTTTTTTTTTGTTTTGTTTTTTGCATCCTGTTTTTTTGTCCTCCCATTTTAGCTGTTTCTTTGTATTTATTTGTTTCTATGTATTAGGTAGCTGCTTCTTTGTATTTATTTGTTTCTATGTATTAGGTAAATCCGTAAAGAGTCTGGTGCAATACTATGCCAGATGCTTCCTGTGACTGTCCCTGGGCAACATCTTTGGAGCTATCAGTGATCCACAGCTGGTGGCTTCCTCTGCTGGGCCTGTTTGTGTGCAGAAAGAACCAAGCTGCGCAGCAAGGCCGACTTTTACCAGCCCTGAGCCTGGGAGAGAGTAGCTAAAATCCAGAGCTCCCAGAGAGGGATTCTTTTAAGGTGGGGGCTATTGCTCCCCACTGAACCTGATGCTGCATCGAGTGGAGTGCTCTTCCCAAGAAAATGGCTTCTGCAGTGTAGGGAATGACTGAGCTCAGGGATCCAGGCAGTTGGTCCTTTAGCTCTCTCCCCATAGCCACCAGCTCTTAACTCCCGTCACACGTCTCTAGTCCATTTTTTTCTCCCTCTGCCGGAGCACTGGTTAATGGCTACAGACAAAATTCTGTACATTGGTCCTTAAAGAGGCTCTCTGCATCTCCAGCCATCTCTCCCTGGCGTACAGAAACCCTGCTGCTTTACACAGCTGGATGTCATTTGGGTTCCTTCCCTAGTTCTGGTGCTGTAGGCTAGGGATCCCATCCTGGGGTTTAGACCCCACACTTCTCAGGGAATACTCTGGCTGCTGAAATATCCCTCCAGAACTTTGGCTGACACCTGTAGTAGCCCAGCCAGCCTTCTCGTGCCTCCTCTGCACTCTCTGCTTGTCATGTTGGGGTGAAGTGTTTTGTTCCATATATTCTTGGTTATAAAGCTTCTCTCCAATTAGTGTACAGTTGGTCATTTAGAATTATTTTTCTATAATTTAATTGTAATTCCAATTTGGTCGTGGGAGGAGGTTAGTGTACCTTCCACTTACTTCTCCACCACCTTGGGTTTGACCCCCATTAATTCATGTTTTGAACTCCAGTTCAAAATGTTGTTTTGGTTCCAACAAGACAGTGAAATAATGAGACTGTTTTTGAAGTCACTTCTAAAATGTCTCAATGTAGTCGTCTCTGAGTGTTATTTTTAACTAGGTTTAACCTTGTACCTTAATGATTACAATAAATCATGACCTTAAATCATTGAAGTCATGATTTAATTATGTGATTAAATGACTGCCTGTATTATATAATAATTAAATTTTTTTCTTCCCACTCTCCTCTCCACACTCCCTCCTCCCAGAAGGAAATACATAATTTTTAAAAAGATGGTGCTTTTTTCCCCCCAACCCATGGCTTTATAAATATAGTTCTATAAAGAGATGGGAACGATGGGCTTTCATAAGTACCTATTACTCACCAAGCAATGTGCTTAGTTCTCATACCCACCCTAAATGGTAGGGATTTTAATATCGGTGAGGAAACAAAGACTAAGGATTTAAGAATGATAATGAAGAAGAGAAGGAACATTGTGAAGACTCACTATGTGAGAAACTATTGTATTAAGAACTTTATGATCTTATTTCATTTTTTCAACAATCTTATGAGGTAGGTATACCTCAACCCATTTTGCAGATGATACAAAATGAAAGAATCAAGATCACATAAAGCTTTTGCTCCTAGCCATTATTTGAACTGCCTCCCTGGGGAACTAAGAAAAAATAGTCATATTTTATTATTTTGCAAACTTAGTGTCTAGTGGACAATTATGATTTGCTTACAAGATAAGAGGCTACTTTGCTAACTTTGCTGTTGAAAATTCAAGAGCAATGGCTTGAATTGTAAATTTTTCTTTTTTTAATAAACGTAGCATGAAAAGTGTATCCTGGTTTTAACTTTCACATGTGCTCAGATAGCTTATAGCAGCACCTTCATTTCACATCTTTTTATGATCAAATTTAAGTCTGTTAAGATTTTTTTCCCTGCAAAAATAATAAATGTGGCATGGGGAAGATATTCATTTACTTCGAGTTTCTAAGAGTGTCTTCAGTTGTCATTGTTACTTCAGGCAGTTCACTGGCTTCATGTTGTTTATATAGTCTAATGCATAAAATAATCTATTAAGTGGTTAATTACAGTACATTGATGTTGCTACAGTGTATAGTCTTTTAAAAGGAAAACAATTGGCTGAAACAAGACCACATGTGCTCTCAAGACTTTCTTCTTTCTTGCCCTCTGAAAAACAAGATTCTTTAGGCAGATTTTTCCTGAATTCTTGAGGGCCCCATGGCTAGCATGTGGCAGTAATAACATAGATGAATGTATAGAAAGGAGCAGGGAATAGAAGAACCTCTAGAGCGAGATTTGAAGAATCGGGTGGGTTCTTTGAGTGTAAAGGACAGGTCTTTAGGTAGGGTTTAAAAAACAGCTTCCAAGAGGTGGAGTAAAATCTTTAATTCTAACTAGCAGAGTCTCTTTGTAGTTTGATAGGGAGAGATAAAGATGAATGGGAAATGCAAGTAACTTGGTTCATAGATTTAGATTTGATTGGATGCACTCAGAAAAATTATTTAACTTCTCTGAGAATGTTTACTTCTTTATAAAGTGGAGGTAATAATTCCTTCTTAGATTAGCTGTAGCTGTGAGGATGAAATGAGTGTGAAAGAGCTCACTAAATCCTGAATCTGAATTGAAGCCTTCAGTAAATGTTTTAAAACACTGAAGGAATACTCTAGATATGTCAGTAAGGACTTAAATCAGTAAAGGTAGTTATAGTAGTAAGTGGATCAGAAAACTAAGAGAGTTACAATACAGTGTAAATGTAAAAGTGAACAAATACCTGTGGTAGGAATAGCAGGTACTGAACAAAAGTTGATGACAGTTACAGGTTGGAGGTCAATAAACTTGACAACAGGCGTTTTTTGTTTTACTTAGGTACTTATTTCTTTGCCATGCATGACCAAGTTAGAGCTTGCCTGCAGAGATACTATTACAGAGCAAAGTGGGGGTCAGTTGCCTTTGTGTAAGATCCAACAATTAGTGTTGAGCAAAACAGGGCTTTATTTACCATATTCCAACCTGGTGGGGGGGCTGAGAGCACTTCAGCTCAGAGTCCTGTTGTCCCATGAGACCCAGCACTTCCCTTGCTCCCCGAAAGGCTATAAACCAAAACGGAGCCCATTAGTTCTCCATTCCTTATCTGTCAGCCCTCTCCTTCAAGATCTGGGGTATGATGTCATCAGCTTCTATATAATAGTCCAGAAAACCATGTCTCATATTACACTGGATCATGGTGAGGTCCAGGAAAGGCGCAAGTCCTAAGAGAGTGTCCTCTGCACATGCCCTGAGTTCCAGCAGTCCAGGTCTGCAGGGTGGAGTCCTTGGTGGCTTCGGAGTCAGCTAGAGCAGGCACGATCAAAGAAGCCTGCTTTCTACTAGCCTAGGCCGCATGGCCAAATCCTGACTGCAAACTGCATAGCTACTTATTTTCACATGGCTGCTACAGCCTGCTGCTCCATCATGCTCCTCTAACATGCTTCTTTCATTGTGCTTCCTCTCGTGGCAGACGAGAGCCCTTTTTCCCATCAGACCTCATGGCGGATTGGTGGGGTCGCTCTGCAGTCTTTCAAAACTGCATGGTCCAGCACACAGTGGTGGCTGCCTTTCCTTTAAATCCTAACCATGGCCTGTGATGCAGTGGTTATGGTGACCAGTCGTGGCCACCTGTGGGAAATCTCACACAGGCCCCTTTAGCTCTCCACCATCACTTTATGTTCACAGCCCCTTCCATCTCCTTGTTCCGAGGAGCGGCCATAGCTATTTGCATAAAAAAGAAATTAGCTACCAGCAATAGATATGCAAAGTACCCCAAAAGTTGCACTATCCCCTTCCCCCATTCCCAAAACCACATTCTGTGGGGAATTTGGGGACCCCTGTTACAATATGACACCTGGTTCCTGGAGTAAAAAAACAAACTCAGAGACAGTTCCTTACAGGAGGAAGTGTCAGGTACTTCAGGTGTTAAAATTCAGGATAAAAGATAGTTGTCTCTTGTCTTGACTTTGGGAATATTATACTATTTCTTTGGAATATATTATGGGATCATTTCTGATTCACCTCTTAAGATCAAATTAATTTTCTTATAGCTGGCCATCCAGATTATCTGTTGCCTTGGCAATATTTTCTGGTATTACATAGTAAACACATTTGATTCTTTGTCATATTATATATAATGGGTCTTGGCATATAAATTATATTAGAGGAAATCCCTCCTGACATCATTGTTGCTAGTGATGCTTTTAGGGAAGTTGTAGTAGGCATTTTGACTAGCAGTATCTGAACTGTTTTTTCTGTTTGAAGAATCTTCATCCCTTTTTTTCAAATTAATAAACTTTATTTTTTAGAGCACTTTCAGGTAACAAAAAATTAAGCAGAGAGCTTTTCTTGTATACCTATGTTAGCTTGGTACATCTGTCACAATTAATGAACAATATTGATACATTATTATTACGTTTTACAGTTTACATTAGGGTTCACTCTTGGTATTTTACAGTTCTTTGGGTTTTGATGAATGTATAATGTCATATATCACCATTACAATATCATACAGAATAGTTTAACTGCCCGAAAAATCCCTTTGCACTACCTAGTATCCCTCCCTCACTTCCTGCCTCACTCCAACCTTTGGCAACCAGCAATATTTATACTGCCCTTATAACTTTATCTTTTCCAGAATGTCACACCAGCTTCTTTCACTTAGCAGTATGGTCTGCACAATTTATTTTCATGGCTTAATAGCTCATTTCTTATTATTATTGAATAAATCTTCATTGTGTGAATGTAACATAATATTTATTCGCCTACTGAAAGGCAGCTTGGTTGTTTCTGGTTTTTGGCAATTATTAACAAAGCTGCTTTAAACATTCATGTGCAGGTTTTTGGATGGACATAAGTTTCCAACTCAATTGGGTAAATGAATATGTAGGAGCATGATTTGCTGGATCATAGATGGTAAAAATGTTTATCTTTATATGAAACTGCCAAACTATTTTCCAAAGCAGCTATACCACTTTGCATTCTCAAGCATGTGCTTGATTTGGGATTATATCCTTTTTAAGAAAATATTTTTTTATTTTTTAGCTACGGTTGACATACAATATTCTATTAGTTTTAAGTGTACATCACTTAGACATTTATATTACTTAGAAAGTGGTCACTCCAGTTAGTAGCCATCTGACCCTACACACAGTTATTACAATACTGTATTATTCCCTATGCTGTACTTTACATTCCTTTGACTTTTTTGGAACTACCAATTTGTACTTCTTAATCCCTTCCCCTTTTTACCTATCCCCCCAACTCCCTCCCATCTAGCAACCATCACAATGTTCTGTGTCTGTGATTTTGTTTTTTTGTTTGCTCATTTATCTTGTTTTCTAGATTACACATAGAAGTGAAATCACATGGTCTTTGTAGTTCTCTGACTTACTTCACTCAAAACAATACTGTTCTGTCTATCCATAGTATTGTAGACGGAAATATTTTATTCTTTTTTTATGGTTGAGTAATATCCCATTACATATATGTACCACTTCATTTTTATCCATTCATCTATTAATGGACACTTAGGTTGCTTCAATAGCTATTCCACAAATTTTTATCATTATTGTTTCTGTTACTACTACTAATTACTATGCAATCAGCAGGGGACCCCAGGCCTGGAACCTAATAGGAAGGGGACTGGGTCTGTAAGAAATGGTGAGTGCTGGATTTGCATGGGTGCTGGAAACACTAACAAACCCATTCTTTAGCCTGCTGATGCTCTTGGTGGGCACTGGCCCAACTCTGTTAAGATGACTTTTGTGGCTGAGGTCACCAGCTGCCTAGCTCACATGTGCATGTTTAGATGAAGTGCTCTGATAACTTGGAACACACCCCAGGTTCCACCCTGCAGCAGCAGCTTCCCTGTCTCTGGTGGGTTCAGACCTGTCTGTATTGTGGGGCGATTAGCAGGACTCTGCACCCAAAAGCCTTCTTACTGCAGCCCCTCCCCTTTCTTCCTCCTCCTCAAATCCACCCTATTTCCTACAACACTCCTGTCTTCCTTCATCTCTTTCTTCTGTCTCCTTTTCAGTCTCCCTTCCTACTTTTCCCTTCCGTGGTTCTTCTCTCTTCCCATTTGCCTTCACTAAATGGATTATAAAGTGAAACAAATGGATAGTTTCAATTTCCACTACATTTACACACATATATATTTTATGTTGCTTATCAATTAAAACCTAGGTTCTTCTGACCACCCAAAATATTCACTAGCAAAACCCAACTGAAATTGGTATGAGATGCTTTTTCATTATGTGTGAGCCTCAATTGCTTTTTTTCTTGGGGCGGGAGGTCTGTGGCCCATGATGGGACTCCAACAAAGGGACACTACTTACCCATTTGACTTGGGTAGAACAAAAATAGGGCATGGAGGTCTTGCTTTATTTTCTGCTGTGGGAACAATGTAGGAGGGCCCTCTAGCTAGGAAACAGAAATACCTAGACTTTTTCTGGAATGACTCAACCATGTGCAGAACAAGATAGTTCTGGGGGAAAGGGACCTGAAGGAAGTTCACTCACATGTGCCGCACAGGCCTTGCTTTCGAACGCCCATCAGTATGTTGTGGCAGAAGTTGCAGTAGGTTGGTTCCTTGAAATGCTTCATGATCCAGGTGTGCCTGCCATCCCCTTTGGAGCCCCGAAGTGATAGCAAGGTAATGAATAGGATGCAGAGCAGGCAGCCCCAAGCTGCCTCCTGGTATGTCTTCTTTTTTCTCTATAGACCTTCTCATATCTGGAAGACAAGGTATACATTTATTTTACTGATGTAAGGACTCTTAAGAAAATGAAAATTACCAGAGGGAAATGGGGATGGAGGGAGGCAGGGGAGGGTAAAAAGGAGATAAATGGTGATGGAAAGAGACATAACCTGAGGTGATGGACACACAGTGCAACGTACAGATGATGCATTATAGAACTGTATACCTGAAACCTATATAATGTTATTAACTAATGTCACCCCAATATATTCAATAAAAAATTGCAAAACGGGAAAAAATATCTCAACTATTGTAAATAATGCTACAATGAATGTATGGATGCATGTATCTTTTCAGTTTAGTGTTTTGGGTTTCTTGGATAAATACCCAGAAGTTTCTCTTGTTATAGCTTTTATTTTAAAGTGTGTTTTGTCTGGTATTATGTATTTTTACCCCAGCTTTTTGTTTCTTTGTTTCCATTTTTGTGAACTTTTTCCATCCCTTTACTTTCAGTCTTCGTGTGTCTTTCGATCTGAAGTGAGTCTCTTGTAGGCAGCATATGTAAGGGTCTTGTTTTCTTACCCACTCAGCCATCCTATATCTTTTGAATAGAGCATTTACATTTCACTTTTAAAGTAATTATTGATAGATATGTAGTTGTTGCCATTTTATTAATTTTTTTTCTTTCATCTTCTTAAGTCTCTAACATTTCTTATAATATTATTTTAGTGCTGATGAACTCCTTTAGTTTTTTTCTGGGAAGCTCTTATTCTGTCCTCCAGTTCTAAATGATAGCTTTAGTGGGTAGAGTAAGCTTGGTAGTAGGTCCTTGCCTTACATCAATTTGAATATTTCATGTGAGTCCCTTCTGGCCTGCAAATTTCTATTGACAAATGAGTTGACAGTCTTATGGGAGCTTCCTGGTAAGTAACAAACTGCTTTTCTCTTGCTGCTTTTAAGATTCTCTGTTTTCAACCTTTAGCATTTTAATTATGATGTGTGTGGTGTGGGCCTCTTTGTGTTCATCTTGTTTGGAAAGCTCTGCACTTCCTGGGCTTGTCTGTTTACTTCACCAAGTTAGGGAAGTTTTCCATCATTATTTCTTCAAATAGGTTTTCAATTTTGTTCTCTCTCTTGTCTCTTTCTAGTACCCTTATCGTGTAAATGTTGGTATGCTTGATGTTTTTCCAGAGGCCCCTTAAATTATCCTCCTATTTTCAAATCCGTTTTCTTTCTGTTTTTCTGACTGGGTTTTTCCTGCTACTTTGTCTTCCAAATCACTGATTTGCTGCATTGCTTCATCTAATCTATTGTTGATTCTCTCTAATATATTTGTTCTTTTCAACTATTGTATTTTCACTTATGACTGCTTCTTTTTAATTTTTTCTATCTTTATTTTTATGTTTCTTATTTATTTGTTAAAGTTCTGACTGAGATCATTGACCATCCTTATAACTAGTGTTTTGAACAATGTATCTGGTAGATTGCCTGTTTCCATTTTGTTTGGTTCTTTTTCTGGAATTTTGTTCTGTTCTTTCATTTAGAATATGTTTCTTTATCTCCTTATTTTGGCTGTTCACTGTGTTTTTTCTGCGTATTAGATAGAGCTACTATATCTCCCGTTCTTGGTGGAGTGGCCTTATGTAGTGGGTGTCCGTGGGCCCCCGTGGCACAGACTCCCTGGCCTTTTGAGCTGGTGCTCTGGGAGTGTCCCGGGAGTGTGGGTTATGTGTGCTCTCCTATTGTAGTTGAGCCTTGATTGCTATTGGCACATCATGGAAGGGATTGACGCCACATTGATTGTTGTGAGAACTCGTCATGACTACAGTGGAGGAGCTGTTGTGCAGGAAGTGACCCTGTGGAACAGGATTTGCTTTAGCGGGGCTCCAGTGCCTGTGGAGACTACTCTTTGCCTGTGTTGTTTGTGGATGTGGTTAGGTGATGTCCTAGTCTGGTGCGAAGCTTGCCATTAAGTGTGTTGTTTCTGGGGCCCTGTGGGAGGAGCTCTGGACAGGCCAAAGTCAGGGGCCACTTGTACTGGGCTTGGAGGTGCCTGTGAGAGATTGAGCTGTGAATTGGAGCTCACTGCTACTAGTGCCAGGCATGGGGCTACTTAGCAAGAGATACGGGCATGCTGATGCCAGATGCTGCTTGTTTGGGGTTTGTCAACCTTTGAGGGATTTTAGGAAATTCTACATCATGAGCCAAGACAGGCCTGTTTTCTCCTGGTGTTGACCTTTGGTGTGGACTAAGATTGTGCAGAGCACTCACAGTCCCTGAGAGTGAGTCCCACAGCAAGATGCAGTTGACCCCTTGTCAACCTTGTGGCCACAGCCACCATGGTGTGGCCCCCGCTAAAGTATGCTAGGAGTCCTATTTTCTATTAAAAGGGAGTTTGTGCATCTGTTCATATACTTAAGAAACAAGATTCCTTTTCTATCAACTGTGTATTGTTAACACACAATAAATATATACATATACACACATACAGTTGTACACATATATATATGTGGTCTGTCCAGAAAGTACCCAGACATGTACTTTGAAAAATAGACATTTATTGAGAAAGATACAAATATTGTACATAGGACAATGATGCCTCAGTCCCCTTAAAAGTAGGCACCTTGGGACCTCACACAGTTCTCCTAGTCGCCATCAGCTGCCCCATTGTATTTTCCAGAATGTCATCGACAGTTTGAAGTTTCATCCCTTTCAAAGATGATTTTAGTTTTGGGAAAAGCCAGAAGTCACAGGGCACCAAATCTGGGCTGTAGGGGAGCTGAGTCACCTGAGTGATTTGATATTTTGCCAGAAAACTGCACGGATATGATGCATAAGCAGGCACATTGTTGTGATGAAGCTTCCAATCACCAGTTGTCCATAGCAGCAGCTTTCTGAATTATCCAAATAGTTTCTGCAGAGGAATGTTCAAGCTTAACACAAAATTTGACACAGATTCATTGCTCTACTCACTCATTCAGTCATTTTGAATGTGATGGCAACACAGTACACATGCTCACTCAACTGACATCTACCACTCCCACTGACTTGTACAGTGAAGTCATCATTGTTCCCATATGCACATTCCAGTCCACTCTCCTTGGCTCTCAGGTTACAACAATGTCTCGCAAACCATTCTTGTTATATTAACAATGGCTGGACTTTTTCCAGATGGTCCTCATATACCTAGAAGTGGAATGTGTGGGTCATAGGGAATATTTATGTTCTACTAGTAACTGTTATATTTATTTATCTCTACTAACACATCCCCATATACCTCAAATACAACTGAACTCTTACAGTTCATCAAACACCAACCAGGTTTACTGCTACTGTGTTTCTTGTTGTAGAGGGCTATTATTTTCTCCAAATATCTACTTGTCTTCATCTAGGCCAGTGATTTTCAACCAGTGTGCCACAATAATTTTTTAATTGATTTTTTGGAGTGACATTGGTTAAGAAAATTATATAGGTTTCAGATGTACCATTCATACTGCCTCTTGTTCATATTGTATTGTGTGTTCCCTACCCCATAGTGTAGACAAGTCAAGTCTCCTTTCATCACCATTTATTTCCCCTATACTCTCTTCTATCTCCCCCACCTCCTGAAAGAATTTTTAAAACATGCAATACCTGACTATTTAGTCAAGGGCATTGACCTCTTTTCCTTTAGACTGTCAAATTTTAAAAATGACAATAGCCAACACAACAATTGCTGTGCGGTGTGGATGGATCAAAATTATACCAGGGTATTTGTTTTTTTGTGTTTTTTTGGTCAGATCACCAGTTTTTGGTGTGTTGTAGAATTTTAGTAATTAGGTTGTGTGTATCTTTAGATGAAAAAGGTTGAAAATCGCTGCTCTAGGCTAAGATTATTTTTCCCCACCACATTAATGGCAAAAATTGTTTCCAAAGTTTACAGTCCACAAACACTGTTATTGTCAGTTGCTCTATAGTCATATCAATGTTTGGAATTGTTCATCATTTTTGTTTTAGCTGTCATGATGGATGGATGTATTATTTGAATTTTAGAGGGAATGTCTGTGTACCTCCTGTGTGAATAAAAATGATTGTACAAGAACATTTCCTAAGTGTTTTTTTGTTTGTTTGTTTTGTTTTGTTTTTTGGTGAAGGACATGGGAGGAGCCATCTTCGCCGTGATGCAAT
This sequence comes from Furipterus horrens, assembly GCF_987537825.1. NCBI lineage: Eukaryota > Metazoa > Chordata > Mammalia > Chiroptera > Furipteridae > Furipterus > Furipterus horrens. The sequence goes on from NW_028327182.1 coordinate 50,466,293, forward strand.
TAAAAGTAATTGGTTTTTGTAACAGCATAATCAATAAAATATATTTAAAAAAAAAAAAAAAGTAATTGGTTTTGATGAGTTCAGAATTTGCCAGTTCACACTGTTGTTTTGTTTAATAATTTTAAAGTAGTAGCTCATATGTTCCCCATTTTCTCCCTTCCTTAATATGTTGTTAGAAAAAATATTTTATTGCCACCATTGATATTTTCTTCAGTATTTTAAATTGTTTCCTAAATATCTTGCTTTTGCCTGCTCCACATGGATAGATAGGAACCATGAATGTATAACAAATCATAAATGACTAAATACAAAATTGGTTAGATATTATGGTTCTCAAATACAATTCAATTTCACAAGCATTTAGTAGGGTAACTAAGTTGTGTAATAAATTCTAAGTGCAAGATTTAAAATTAAGTGTATGAGTATATCCCACCATACATACCCTCTTATAAGCCAGTTTATGAGTAAAGGCCAGAGTGATTTAGAAGGCTTTTCTCATCATGATTGCCTTAGAAATACTTGATTATACTTGAAAAAAGTATTTTTTCTTTCTAAGAATTCCAGCACGGCTCTAAATGATCCATTATGCTTTCTCTTTGGGAATATCTGAATAAATACCTATTATTTAACTAGTAAGCATCAATCCCAGTATCTCATGTTTCTGAAAACATGTTATTAACCACTTAACACTCTATATACCTATATAATATAGAATGTAGCATTTTAAAGTTGAAGCAGCTCGTAAAATTAACTGGCACATTAGTGAGTGCTTATTGTATAAAGAAAGAATTTTATCTTAGCTGCAAAGTTGGCCAAAAGTGCCTGTATATAGACAGAGTACCCTATCTCCTTGGAGGTGACTCATGGGACTGATTAAAGGTTTGGGGGAGGAAGGGAGATTGGAGCTATTTTTTGAAGGAGGAAAATGCAAATTAAAGCCTCAATAAGGATGTAAATATTAAGAAACCTGACAATATAGTAAGGCTGTAGAGCAATGGAGTCCCTCATATAGTGTTGGCACAACCATTTGGGGGAATGATCCAGCAATATTTAATACAGCTTTAAAAAGTACAAACATAATACTTCTAGATATTTATTCTACAGAAAATCTTATGTATATATGCAAGGGTGTATGTACAGTACTATTCATTGCATTGTTTTATAATAATGAAACAACTGGGAACAATGTAAATATCCAAAAGTAGAGAAATGAATAGAATTTGGAGGATTCATGCAATGGAATACAAGAATACTATAATACCAGTATTCTACTGTATGAATCTATACTATGGATAAATCTCAAAAGTATAATATGACTAAAACAGCAAATTAGAAAGGGATCTATAATGCATAATGCCACTGATATAAATGAAAAAGTATTCTCACAAAACAAAGCATATACTAATAGTGGAGGTATACAAACATGCATATTAAAAATATTAAAACAAGGATGAGAAAGATACACTGCAAGTTCAAGGAAAGATTTATAAACATTTTTTTTTTCAAAAGGGCATCTGATTCAATACTATATATCTGGTTAATTCTGAAAATTAATGTACCCAATAGTCTCTACTATTCTGTGTTTGAAATGAAATACCTAAACTTGGACATACTGATAGTGTAGTTGATAAAGATTTTGGAATACTGTATTCTAAGTTCTAGGTTTAAGATAATAAGCAATAGGTAGTGAATAGAGTTTCCAAAGCAGATTAATGATGAGAATAACCCCTGAAGAAACTTAAATCTATTTATCTACATAATTAAATGGAATGGAGTTGGGAGATACCAGAAGGATTGATTGGCTTTTCTATCTACCCCACCAGTCATAAAATACATCAGGTCCTTGAAAACCATTAATTTATTCAACTTACAGCATTCCTTATAATTTTGATAAGATGCTGTAAGAATTTAACTTTTTTTTTTTTTTTTGCATTCAACATGCACTTTGTTAACCAATGAAGCATTATACACCATAACTTTGCAAATATAAACTTCTATGGTATATAATTATGATATAGTATAAACATATGCTATTATATATAACCATTAAAATGATTTAGTACAAATACATTCAATAGCCTGAAAATAAGTTCACAATATGTTGTTAATTTTATTTTACTTTATTTTTTCTATTATTTATGCTATTACAGTTGTCCTCCTTTTTTCTCCCTTTGCCCACCTCCACCTGGCCCCACCACCTATCCTCCCTCAGTCAATCCCAATATTGTTGTCTATATCCATAGGTAATGCATAAATGTCCTTTCGCTAATCCTTTTGCCATCCTTTATCCAGTCCCCTTCCTTCTACCTCCCTTCTGACAGTTGTAAGTATGTTCCATGGATCTGTGCTTAGTTTCTATTTTGTTTGTGAGTTTATTTCGTTCATTAGATTCCACATATAAGTGAGATCATGTGGTATTTGTCTTCCACTGACTGACATATTTCTTAGCATGATATTTTCCAGGTCCATTCATGCTGTCACAAAAAGTTAAGAGTTGCTTTTTACTGCTAGTTGTCCATGTTATAAATATACCAAAGCTTTTCTTTTGGTTGTTAACTTTTTTTCCATTTTTGAAATTGTTTTTCTATTACAGTTGTCCCATTTTTCTCCCCTTGTTCCCCTTTGCTCCACCCACTTTCCCCCTCTTCCACAGTCCATCCCCATTTAGTTGTCCATGTCCGTGGATCATTCACACTAGTTCCTTGACTCGACCCTTCCTCTTCTTTCCCCCCTTGTACCCCTGCCCCTCCCCTCTGGTCCCTGTCTGTCTCTTCCTTGTTTACATGTCTCTGGTTTTCTTTAGCTCATCTGTTTGTTTTGTTCATTAGTTTCCTGTATTAGGTGAGATCATATGATATTTATCTTTTGCCTCCTCGATTATTTCAACATAATACTCTGAAGTTCCATTCATGCTATAGCAAAAGGTAGGAGTTCTTTCTTTCTGCTGTGTAGTATTCCATTGTGTAAATGTACCAGTTTTTTTATCTGCTCATCCACTGATGGGCACTTAAGCTGTTTCCATATCTTGGCTATTATAAATAACTGCTATGAACATAGAGATGCATATCTTTTTTTGTAATGTGTTTGGGGATTCTTAGGATATATTTCCAGAAGTGGAATTTCTGGGTCAAAAGGGAGTTTCATTTTTAATTTGTTGAAGATACTCCACATTGGCTGCACCAATCTGCATTCCCACCAGCAGTGCACTCAAGTTCCCTTTTCTCCACATCCTCGTCAGCACTTGTTATTTGTTGACTTATTGGTGGCAGCCATTCTGACAGGTTTGAGATAATAAGATACCTCAGTGTGCTTTTAATTTGCATATCTGATGATTAGTGATATTGAACATTTTTTCATATGACTATAGGCCATCTGTATGTCCTCTTTGAGGAATGTCTATTCAGGTCCTTTGCCCATTTTTTAATTGGATTGTGAATCTTTTTGGTGTTGAGTTTTATTAGTTCTTTGTGTATTTTGGAGATTAAACCCCTATCAGATGTATTATTGGCAGATATATTCTCCTATACAATGGGTTCCCTTTTCATCTTGCTGATGGTTTCTTTAGCTGTGCTGAAGCTTTTAAATTGGACGTAGTCCCATTTGTTTATTTTCCTCCTTTGTTTCCCTTGCCCTAGGAAATATATCAGCAAAAATATTGCTATGTGAGATAGCTGAGATTTTACTGCCTATGTTTTCTTCTAAGATTTTTGTGGTTTCACAACTTATCTTTAAGTTTTTTATCCATTTTTAGGTTTTTTGTGTGTGTGGTATAAGTTTGTGGTCTAGTTTCATTTTTTTTAAGGTACCAGTCCAGTTTTCCCAACATCATTTATTGAAGAGACTGTCTTTGCTCTATTGTATGCTCTTGCCTGCTTTGTCAAATATCAATTGACCATAAGGGCACAGGTTTATTTCTGAGTACTCTGTTCTGTTCCATTGATCTATACATCTGTTCTTATGACAGTACCAGCCTGTGTTGATTACAGTGGGCTTATAGTGTAGTTTGATATCTGGTATTGTGATACCTCTAACTTTTGTTCTTCTTTTGCAAGATTGCTGAGGTTATTCAGAGTCTTTTTTGGTTCCATATACATTTGGGAATATTTGTCGTAGATCTGTGAAATACACCATTGGTATTTTAATAGGAATTGTGTCAAATCTGTAGATTGCTTTGGATAATATTGGCATTCCAGTGATGTTAATTCTTCCAATCCATGAACATGGTACATGCTTCCATTTATTTGTATCTTCTTCAATTTCTTTCTTTAATGTCCTATAGTTTTCTGAGTACAGAATTTTTACCTCCTTGATTAAAATTGTACTTAGGTTTAACTCCTGTTTATATCAATTAGCATTTTGTAAAATTGATTTCATTATATGTCATTTCACTTAAAGTCCAGAACCTATCTGCAATGTTAAGTGAGGACTTACTGTAAAAAGGGTTTAGAAAATACCAACTGTGGAAGTGTAAATAAAGGGGGAAAATTAATAATTGGTTTTTAGAAAAATAATGAGTATGATGAGATTATTGAATTTTCAAACTGAGTGTACAGAACAATTGTCTAATTCACATTTTTATAAACCTAAATAAAGCTCACAGTTACATGCTGTCGAAGTTTACACACTATCAAACTACAAAAACTGACTTAAGGAAAACACTAAAATCTGAATAGTACAGAGTTTGAATTTGTAACCCCCCAAAAAAACTCTTCACAAAGAAAAGCCCAAACCCAGATGACTTCACTGGTGAATTCCACCAAATGTTTAAAGGAGAATTAACACCAAACTAAACAAGGTAAAGACATCATAAGATAACTATAGATCATTATCACTAATGAATATAGACAAAATCTTCAACAAAATATCAGCAACCAACCACAGCAACATACCAAATGGATGGTATGTCATAATTAAGTGCGATTTATCCCAGGAATACAAATTGGGTTCAAAATACATAAAGCAGTCAATGTAATACACTAAATAATAGAAAAGGGAGAAAAAACACATGGTTATCTCAATAGACTCAGGAAAATAATTTGGCAAAATTCAACACCCATTCATGATAAAAACACTCAGTAAACTAGAAACAGAAGGGAATTTTCTCAACCTCATAAAGGGCTTCTATTTTTTAAAAAACAAAAAACTTAACAGCTCGTATTCTTAATGGTGAAAGACTGAATGCTTTTCCTCTAAGATTAAGAATAAGACATGGATGTCTTGCTCTCACTACTTCTGTTCAGCATTATACTGGAAATTCTAGCCAGGGCAAATAAGCAGATAAATGAATTAAAGGCATTGGGTTAAAAAAGGAATAAAACTGTCTCTTATCAGATAACATGATTTTTTTAAAAGTCCTCAAGAATCCAATAAAAAAACTATTAGAACTAATAAATGAGTTCATCAAGGTTGTAGAATACAAGTTCAATATAGAAAAATCAGTTGTATTTCTATACTAGCAATGAACAACCTGGAAATGAAATTAAGAAAACATTTCCACTTACAGTAGTATCAAAAAGAATAAAATAGGAAGAAATTTTAACAAGAAGTATAAAACCTGTACACTGAAAATTGCAACACTATTGAAAGGAAGACCTGAATAAATGTAAAGACATGCCTGATCTTAAATTAGAACACTTAATATTCTTTAGGTAGCAGTACTCGCTACATTGTACAGATTCAACAAATCAACTACCAAAATCCCAGCTGAATGTTTTGCAGAAATTGACAAGTAGATCCTAAAATTCATACAGAAATACAGAGGATTCAGGATAGCTAAAATAGTTTTGAAAAAGAACAAAGTTGGAGGACTCAACGTTTTATAATTTCAAAACTTCCTATAAAGTTATAGTAATCAAAACAATGTGGTACTGGCATAAGGATGGACGTATATAGATCAGTGGAATAGAATTGAGAGTCCAGCAACAAACACTTACATTTATGACTAGTTGACTTTTGCCAGAGATGCCAAGATGATTCCATGGGGAAAGAATAGTCTTTTCCACAAATGGTGCTGAGACAACTGAATATCCACATGCAAAAGCATGAAGTTGGATTTCTACCTCATACAGTTTGTATACAAAAATCAACTCAAGGTCTTGACCAGGTAGCTAATTTGATTAGAGTGTCATCCTGATGCACCAAGGTTGTGGGTCTGATCTCCAGTCAGGGCACATAAGGGAAGCAACCAGTGAATGCATAAATAAGTGGAACAACAAAATCAATATTTCCCTGCCTCCCCCACTTCCTGCTCTCTCCCTCTCCTTCTGCCCATCCCTCTCCTTTGTCTCCTTCCTTCCTTCCTTCCTTCCTTCCTTCCTTCCTTCCTTCCTTCCTTCCTTCCTTCCTTCCTGTCTCTCTCTCTCTTTAAAACCAATAAAAATGGGGGAAAAATCAACTCAAAATGAATGAGACCTGAAATAAGAGCTGAACTATAAAACTCTTAGAGTTAAATATAAGAGTACATACAGTTACCATATTACCCAGCAATTCTCCTAGTATATACTGAAGAGAAACAAAAACCTATTTCCATATAAAATCTTTCATCTTCAAGGTCTTGAATGAGGTAATAGTTTCCTAGATAATGTTACTAACAGCACAACTAAGAGAAAAAAAATTAAATACAGTATGTTTCATCAAAATTGAAAATTTTTAAGTATCAAGAGATAATATGAAACTGGAAAAACCCACAAAATAAAATATTTGCAGATTATATCTGATTAAGGGGCTTACATTTAGAATATACATAACTCTTACAATTCAACAATGAAAAGATAACCCAATTTAAAAGTGAGCAAAGGTTTTAAATAGTCACTTCTTCAAAGAAATTATGTACATGACCAATAAGTTCATGAAAATTTGCTCAACATCCTTAGTCATTAGGGAGATGCAAATAAAAACTACAATGAGATACCACTTAACACTCACTAGAATGGCTAGAATCAAAAAGTCAGTAACAAGTGTTGGTAAGGATGTGGAAAATCGGAACACTTGTACACTGCTGGTGGGGCATCCACTTTGGAAAACCATCTGGCAGCTTCTCAAGCAAACATACAGTAGGTTACCATATGACCCAACAGTTCTGCTAGGTACAATATATATACTCAACAGAAACGAAACCTATGTACATGCAAAAAAATTGTACAGCATTATTCATAATAGCCAAAGGTGGAGACAATCCAAATTTCCATCAACAGATGAACAGATAAACAAAATGTGTTACAGTCACACAATGTGTTGTTATTCATACATAAACTAGAATCAAGTGCTTAAGTACATGCTACAACTTCGATGAACCTTGAAAACCTTGCGTGAAGTTAAAGAAGCTAGCCACAGAAGTTTACAAAACATTTTTGAGGTGATAAAAATGTTCTAAAATTTACCTTGTTGTAAAGCTCTGTATTGGAAACCACTGACTTGTACTCCTTCAAGAGTGCATTTCATAGTATATGATTTTTATCTCAAAAATATTTTAAAATGCCTCTATTTTAGATGTATGTTTATGTAGTATTAATGTGATTGTTAGTAATCCAGAAATAAGTTATTGTTATAAGACTTACAGTTTTTCTTGGATAAATTTGTTAAATTTAGAGTCAGTTGCAGAATTAACACATTAATAGGTTCTTTTGGTTTTTTTTCAACCTCTGTCTATTCCATTCCCTCTTACTATGCTTCTTAATTCCTATACCATCTCCCTCCCTCTCCCCCTTCCCCCTCCCTGCTGACTTTTCCCCAATATGCTCCCCATACCTATAGTTCTTTTTCCACTCTCGTTGCCTATTTAGTTTGCCTTTGTTTCAATTCCCTAGCTTCTGTTGTTGTTTCTTGTGATGCAGTTTTCATTTTAGTGTTCATACTTTTGATCCTCCTTTTTCTAAACCAGTCCCTTTAACATCTCATATAATAGTGGTTTGGATCTGATGAACTCTTTCAGTTTTATTTTGTCCTGGAAACACTTTCTCTGCCTTTCTATTCTGAATGACAGTTTCGCTGGATAGAGTATTCGTGGCTGTAGGTTTTGGATTTTCATTACTTTGAATATTTCTTGCCAGTCCCTTCTTGCCTGCAGGGTCTCCCTTGAGAAGTCAGCTGATAGTCTAATTGGGACCCCTTTGTACATGATTCTTTTCTTCTCTCTTGCTGCTTTTAAGGTTCTCTCTTTATCTTTAACTTTTGACATTTTGATTATAATGTGTCTTGGAGTGGTTCTCCCTGGGTCCAGTTTTTTTGGAACTCTCTGTGCTTCCTGGACCTGTAAGTCTATTTCCTTCCCCAAGTTTGGGAAGTTCTGCTTTATTATATTTTCACTTAATTTTTCAATTTCTAGTTCATCTTCTTCGCCCTCTGGTAAACCAATGATTCTTACATTGGGTCTCTTATAGCTGTCCCAGAGGTTTCTGATCCTCTCATCATTTTCCTTGCTTTCTGTTTCCTCTCTCTGCACTGGTTGACTGTTTGTTCCTTCTCTGTGTTCTGGTTTGTTGATTTGAACTCTGGATTTTATTTCCTCACCATCTGTCTCGTATGTGGTTTTGTTCCTTTCAGTATGAGTGTTTTTCAATTCTTTCTCATCTTTTTCCAGATCTTTTGTTAATTTTGTAAGCCACCTGATAACAATGGCCCTGAACTGAGCCTCTGACAGGTTTCTTATTTGTTCATCTGTCAGATTCTTCATCTGTTGCCTGGTGAGCTGCGCCACCGGGATTTCTATAGTTGTCTGCCTCATTTTGACAGATGGCGTTTTGTTTTCTTGGGCCGGGGGCAGTGCCTGTGTACTCGTCACTACCCGGTAACCGGTGGCGGACCAGCAACCTTTTTCGCCGCGCTGTGGCGCTTTGTCGTCACTGCCCAGCGACCAGCGGCGATCCGCAACCTATTTTGCAGCGCTGTGGCGCTTTGTGTGGGGGCGGGGGTCCAAGATGGATTCCTGCCGTTATTCCACTAGGAGACCGGGATCCGTCCTCCCGCCCTCGGGCCTCACTGTTGGAGGTCATGTGGTGGCTGCTTTTCCCAGCGTTGGGGTCTCGAGCTGCCGGAGTTCAACTGCAGCTGGGATTGTTCTCCCTGCCGCTGTCCCTGGTACTACCGCAAACAGCACCGCCCACTTTCGCTCTTCCTACCTGCCCAAAGAGCGCCGCTGGTTTATAACTTTGTACGTTGGGCTTCTGTGTAGTTTTATTTTCTGGAATTTCTAGTTATCTTTTGTTTTGAAGTAGTTGTATTCCTCTCTAGTTGTAGAGGGAGACCGACAGTGTCCGTCTAAGCCTCCATCTTGGCCGGAAGTCTAATAGGTTATTTCTAAGTATTGGTATATGATAAATTGTTTGCATTAGTGAAACTGCTTTCTTACATAGTTTGACTTACAGTATTTATAAACTGTAAACTTACTGACATACTCCAAGATCAGAGAGCAAAAATAGATAAAACTATGGCAATAAAATGACATGTATTTAGAAACAGCATACTCTTACATTCCAACTTGTTCACTGGCATTGGGTGATCCAGAAACATATGCTACTACACAGCTCTTTGTTGACTTAGTTGCTATGGTGACCTGATACATTCATGTTCAACAGCAATCTTACTGTATATTGGCTAGTTTGATGGAAAGTAAGGTTTGAAGTAGGAATTGATGAGTATACCAATAATTGATTATACCTTTAACAACCCTCCTCTATGTGTATTTTCAACAGATAGCTATAAAATGCTTTAAGGTGGTACCTGGAATGGAGTTTGTAAAGGTTGACTTCTTACACTAAGGCTGTCTGAGGTCCAACTTGCCAGTGAAGATTACCTCAGTAGTTATTGAATGGGACAGATTGGAACACCTGGAGCAGACTGCTGAGTCTTACAACAGACTTTGGTAGATGTAGTAGCAGCAGTTGAATGAGAAAATTAGAGGATGCAAGCAAGAGTAAGTTAAGTGCTTAGGTTTAAAGTATCTTTACTAGATAAGCATTATTTCTGACTTAGCACTTCAATCACATTTTATATTGTAATTTATATCTAAAGCTTACATATTTATATGTTAAGAAAGTAAAATAATGTTACTTTTTTAAAACATTAAGATTTTGAAAGGGGACGAAAGCCAAAAATTAGCCAATTTTATGCTAAACCTTAAAGTCACTTGCTGTGTTTCCCCTAGGTTAATTTTTCTGAATCTGTAGTAGCTGTATTTTGAAATAATACTACAACTTAAGTTTTAAAAATCTTAAAACTTTGTAGTTAAAACTGGAAGAACACTAATATTTTAAATATGTAAAGTATATATAAATAGTTATTTTAGCCTATAGCTTACATTTATTGCTAAGATAATTATATTTTAGCATTTTCCCATAATAAAATTTGTGGAATCTTTAAAATTTCTTGTGTTTTAGCGGTCTATTTAAAGTCTTTAAAATTTGAGTACAGAATTTCACAGTTTATATTGATTAAAAATGATCAGCTGTGCTCTCTGAAATTATAAGTGAGAGACTTTCAGAAGCTGTATTATGAAAAAGAAAGGCTATAATATAGACTGTTGTAAGACACCAGAAAGAAACACCATTTTAGCATTCGGGTTTAAAGAGTGTTCTCATTATATTTTAATTTGTTAATATGTTTGAAATGACAGTATTTCATACATACACACAGGCTTTTTCATTTGGGTAATTTATTACTAAGTTCAAAATAACCTTTAGTGTTGTTATCCACATAACTGTGTCATTATAAAACTTTTGCAACTTAAGAATTACTTCAGCAGTTCCTTTTGACTTGATAATATTATGTTGTAAGATGTTATCTAATCTCAATATTCATTATTTTAATTCTAAATCTCTATAAAAACATGCATGCTTGACTTTTAGTAAATAATGGATTGATGTCAATATATTGATGCAGTTTATTTAAGAAAACTTACTTTTCTGTGAGAAGACTGTCAGCTTTTAAGATAACCTTTATTTTAATTTTTAAATGTAAAGAAGTAATTTTTATTATAAAGATAAATCAGTTCATTTTCAAATGTAGACATACTGGGAGTGTTCATGTTAAGGGGGTATATTATCATTCAAGTGTAATCTAAATGAACAGTGAATTCATATTTTAAACTCAATTCTAAAATGAACAAAATAAATAATAAGTGTGAAAATACTTGTTAACAATAGAGTAAAATACAACTTTTAGTTGGTAATGTTATAATTATCTCCTAAGGTAATCTTGATACCTTGGACTTATTTTGAATGCCAGTTTTAAAGAATAGTAGAATTACTAAAAATATATGCACATGTAAACCCAAATAATGACATCTAGAAATTTGAATTGACAGTGATAGTCTAGTTATTGTAAAGTCTATATAATTTTTCTTTAAAATTCTTTTATTTCAAGTGGAAAAAATTGAGTATGATCTTTTAATAGTACTCGCTTTATAAACTAAAGATTCAGTTGTTGTCAACTTTTACATGTATCTTTAGTGGAATACATGGCACACTTGTGCAGGTATGACACCCTTTCTAGTAGTATTAATAAAAGAATGAAGAACAGATCTACTTATAAGCCATTCTGAAGTGAGTGAAGATGCAAATCCTTAAGTTGCTATGTACACACAGAGACCATATATGTGTGCATACATATATTGTCTATATATATTTTAGGTATGGGATATTACCTCATTTTCCTACTGTTGTCAGGAAATGAAGTTTTTTACATTGTCTAGATCAGCGGTTCTCAACCTGTGGGTCACGACCCCTTTGGCGGTTGAACGACCCTTTCACAGGGGTCGCCTAAGACCATCAGAAAACATATATAATTACATATTGTTTTTGTGATTAATCACTATGCTTTAGTTATGGTTGGGAGTCACCACAACATGAGGAACTATATTAAAGGGTCGTGGCATTAGGAAGGTTTAGAACCACTGGTCTAGATGATTAATTAGGATTCTCTTCCTACTGCATCTGAAGGAAATATTATTTTTGAGGGTCACCTTTATGTCAAGAAGCACTGTGCTGGAGTTTTGCATACTGTGTTTTCCTTAATCTTTCAAAAAAACTGCATTTTAGAAAGGATACTAAAGTTCATAGAGTTCAAACAATTTGCCTAAAACCACACATTTATTAAGTAATCGAGTAGGATTTAAACATAGAATTGCCTGATTCCAAATCCATCATTTTTCTGTCACAATACTTTTGTTTCTAAAAAGCAACTATGAAGACAAATGAGCCTAAAAGGAACAATTTTGAAAAGTATTTTCTAATTATATACCTTGTACTTTTCTATATTAGCATCGTACTTTACTGTAATTATTTCCCTTACTGATTCACCCTTTTATCCCCAAGTCTGTAAATAGTGCCTAGTACGTAGTATTTGCTTGTTACTTGTTGTCAGATAATAAATTAAATAGGTGGATGGTTAACAGATCTTAGTTTGTATACTGTTACCAAACACAGAGGGTCTGTCCAGAAAGTATCCAGCCATGCAATAACAAAAAGAGAGACCTTTCTTAAAGAAGATAAGATACAAGAAACATTGTACATAGGACAATGATGCCTCAGTCCCCTTAAAAGTAGGCACCTTGGGACCTCACACAGTTCTCCCAGTGTATCTTCCATGGTTGATAACACTGCAAAATCCTATGCTGGAATTGCCATCTGTTGCCTCTTCATATTTTCCTGAAATTCATCAATGGTCTGAAATCTCTTCCCTTTCAAAGGTGATTTTTAGTTTTGAGAAAAGCCAGAAGTCACAGGGCTCCAAACCTGGGTTGTAAGAGGGCTAAGTCACCTGGGTGATCTCATGTTACGCCAAAAAACTGCATGAAACATAGAGCATGAGCAGGTGCATTGTCATGATAAAGCTGCCAATCACCAGTTGCCCATAGCTGCTGCTGTTTTCATTGTATTGCATCTCTCAACCAAAACAGAACATTAAGGTAGTGCTTCTTATTAATTGTTTGGCCTGGAGGAGCATACTCATAATGGACACCTTCCCAAACAAGAAACACAGTTAGCATGGTCTTAATCATGCTGTGACTTGGCTGTGCTGTCTTTGGCCATGGAGAACCAGGTGACTTCCATTGGGACAACTGAGCCTTCATTTATGGATCATAGATCATAGCTGTAGACCCACTATTCATCTCCAGTTATGACCTTCTGGAGAAAATCTTCATTTTTAGCAGTTTGAATAAAGTCATTAGCAAATGCAGCATGATATTCCTTCTGCTCTGGTAGCAGAAACTGTGGAACAAATTTTACTAGAGCGTGTTTCATATGAAGATCCTGCATCAAAATCTCAGACACAGTAGTTTTTAGAATCCCCAAATTAGCTTTTAGTTCTTCTTGCACTAGAACTAGTCAGTTGCTGATCTTTGTTGACTGCAGCCTGTACACATTCTACATTCTCAGGTGTTCTGCCTGTTGCAGGCCTTCCAGAACGTGGATCACTTTCAACAGATTCTTGACCATCTTTGAAGGGTTTCTGACACACTTTTACTTGCACTACAGTATTCCCTCACTTATCGCAGGTATTACGTTCTAGACACCCCCCCCCCCGCGCAAAGTAGAAACCTTACATTTATTCTACACTCTTAAACCTACGTACCTTTAACAACATATGTATACAGTACCGCAAAATCCCTCGATATAGCGAAAAATCCACGGTAAATAATTAAATATAATATTTTTAAAATTCTGCGATAGTGAGGCCATGATAAGTGAACTGCGATAGAGGGACTACTGTACACTCATTGTATCATCCCTGAATGCCTTTTGAATCATCCAGATAGTTTCTGCAGAGGAATGTTCAAACTTGACGCAAAATTTGATGCAGACATGCTGCCCTACTCACGCATTTTAAATGCGACAGACACACAGTACACGTGCTCATTCAATGGCATCTACCACCCCCACTGACTTGTACAATGAAGTTGTCATTGTTCACGCATGTGCATTCCAGTCCACCCTCCTTGGCTGCCGGGTTACATCAATGTTGCACAAACCATTCTTGTTATATTAACAATGGCTGGACTTTTTCAGGACAGACCTCATGTATACTTAATTATTATCCTTTATAGGACTAAAAGATTCATTAGTTTGATCATTGTCCTTTTATTTTATTTACAAACATTAATGTCTATTTAGATTTTAGATGAAATATGCTTTATTAGCTAGTCTATCTACAGATTTACAGGATCTAGTGAAATACAGACAGAGATTCAGTCAAAGTTCTTATAATCATGTCAATTTAATAGTGCTTTGATGAATAATTCTGACTTTTTTGTGAATTGATAGTATATTTAGGTGAAATTAATTTCCCAGTTTAATTTCTCAGGAAAATCAGATAACAAGTTCAAATTTAGACATAATAAGTTTGAGGTGCCTGCAGTTTTATCAAGGTGAAGAAATCCAAAAAATAATTGGAAATGTTATTTTGGAACTTGGGGAATCTAGAGCTACAACTGTCTAATATGCTAGCTATTAACTCTGTGTGTGTGTGTGTGTGTGTGTGTATTTAAACTAATTAAAATTAAATAAGATTACAAATTCAGTTTCTCATTCAACTAGTCAGATTTTAAATGCTCGTTAGTATTTGTGTATACTCACACAGACTGCATATATAGCCATATGTAGGTAGAGGCTATTATCAGACAGCACAAATAATAGAATGTTTCCATCATCTCAAAGTTCTGTCGGCTAGCTCTGGTCTCAAAGCCAGAGGATAAGATTTAGGGAGTTATTTAGACATGGACAGTAATTAATTCAGCAAACATTTGTTCAGCTTCTGTAGCCCCTGTATCTATTAAAGTACATGAATTGATGTCTTACGAAGGGCCCATGGTGTAGTGGATGTGACAACATATAAACAACTCAATACAGTTATGTGCTAAGTATTAGAAGGATGTACAAGTGCTATAGTCCCTGATATAAGAATAATCTAATTCTGCTTTAGGGTGTAAGCATCTTGAAAGATGAGTAGAATTGCCTGAAGAAGAAATTCTTTGTTCACAGGCTGATTCCTCATTTGTAGCGAGGTTCAGTATAGGAAAGTGTTAGTTGGCAGAAGTTGAATCTGAATCAAATGTCATGCTAGAGAACTTAATTACGCCACAGACCAGAAAATGAGAATGAAGCTATTGACTATGGAATACTTTATTGAAAGGTATCGAGCAGATCGGTAGCTGGAAAGCTAAAGGGTGGTCAGTACAGGAAAATATAGAAAGTAAGAAGCAGGTAGATTGCAGACCAGTTTAAGAGAAATCTCATAAACATTGTGTTCTGGGTGTATTCTCTTATGTACAGATTGGTCCACTTCTTCAAGGCTAGGAGCAAATCCTCAAAGCACTGATAAAAATAGTAATGCAAGAGTTATATAGGGAGAGCTTACAATAACAACAGCTAATATGTACATAAATAGTACTTACTATATGCCAATCACTGTCCTGAGCACTTGACATGTTAATACATCTACTCATCACAACAATCCTGTGATAATTGAGTTAACCTGAAGGCCTTTAACCATGGTATGGAAAAGTACATTGTTAAAGGTATGTTAACATTCAGGGGCTACAAGGCCCAAAAGATTTTTCCTTTTATCATTGCTCTTAGTTTCATTAAGTTGGCATCCTCAAGCAAGCACAAAAAAGTTGGATAAGGAAGGAGAAAAAGATTAGACATTTCAGACAATTTTGTTAATGCGCTTTCTGTAACTTGAGGGTTGCTGTTATGGGCTAATTGTGTTCCCCACCCCAAAATTCATAATGTTGAAGCCCATCCTGACCCATGATATCTTAGAATATGACTGTATTGGAGATAGAGTATTTAAGCTATATAGAGTATTGAGCTAAAATAAGGTTGTTAGGGTGGACTTTAATCTCATAGGATTTTCCGTTTTACTAGTGTCTTTACAATAAGAAAATATAAAGACACAGACACACATAGAGGGTAGATCATGTGGCAAATACAGGAAGAATGTGTCCATCTACAGGCCAAGGAGCAAGGCCTCAGAAAAAACCAACCCTTTGTACATTTTGATTCCTAACTTCTAGTCTCCAGAATTGTGAGAAAACAGATTTTGTTAAAGCATTCCAGTCTGTAGTTAAATGCCAGCCTCAACAAACTAATATGGTAGCAAAGGTCATACATTTGTGAATACTGGAAAGAACTGAATATATGTTTTTGATGTCTGTGTTGATTTTCTTGCTCTGTCTGCCGAACCCCAAACTGAGTTTCATAAATAGGACTGTGAGGGGCTTGCTTTGCTCTCCTCACATCTAATAATAATGTCAGTCTTAATATACAGTGATGAATGTGGGCTCCATGTTCTTTTGGATAGAGGAGAAAATTAAATTATTACTGTAAGATTGATTCTGTCTGTAAACCTTTCTTTATTTTTTAAATGATATTTAGTTTTATAGATTATATTTTGCAAAAATATAGGTGAGCATTTTTAGAAATTAATACATTCTTAAATATTTTATAATTAAGTATATATCTCAAAGTAAACAGTTTAAGCTGGTAGCGTTTATAAAAACAAACTTTAATATTACTTCCTAAATCCAAAAGGTTAAACTTTTATTAACTGTACACAACAAATTACTATAATAACTTTTTTTCTTTTTATTTCCTTTAGAGATTATATAATATTAGCACTAACCTTATATCTCTTACCTGACTTTTTAGGGTTTTAAGTAGTGATACTTTTTGGAAAAATAAATAATAGCATGGTTTTTCTGAAAGCCACCTTAGCAACATATGAGTAATGACATTAGAAAACTGATTATTACCCTGGGAGTCAGGTTAGGGGGAAAATACCAAACTCCTCATCCTCTGAATAATATCTATATAGTATTAGGCAAAACTTCCAGGGTGATTCTAAGATATATTCCCTTGCATCTAGTGCATGCACATCTTCTCATTTAATATACTTGAATGTCGCTGTGGGTCAGGTGTAACATTGCTATTTTTCTTATTCTTTTTACATTTTTAAAAGAATTTAGACTGGCATCAGTTAAGTAAAATTGAAGCAGATGAACAAGGAATTTTGTATTATCTTTGAAATGCAAAAGAATATATTTAGTT
This sequence comes from Furipterus horrens, assembly GCF_987537825.1. NCBI lineage: Eukaryota > Metazoa > Chordata > Mammalia > Chiroptera > Furipteridae > Furipterus > Furipterus horrens. The sequence goes on from NW_028327182.1 coordinate 50,483,338, forward strand.
AGATTTAGCAATAATTAGTAGCAATTGAATACTAGATAATAAAGTGTCATTTATACCTAAGTGGTTATGTTTTTAAAATATTGTTTACTTAGTACTGTTTTCCCATTAAAATACATGCAGATACTATTGAAAAATGATTATGCCTCAACCTTTGAATAAAGTTTATTTGTATAGACAAAGTATAAATAAATTTTGGTACTTTTACTCAATTGTTCAGATTCCAGGGTGGTACCTAAGGCCTATTTGTTTTTTAATTATAAATGTTCATTTGAATTTGCCTCACTGTAAGTGGTTAGTTGCTGTAAATTGAGTTTTAAAATGCACTGAGAGTTGTTTGAATGGTATTGTGAAATGAAGTGACAATTTTTAAAAAATACCAATAATTATATCTAGTTTACTTTTCAGAAAAATAAATAAATAAATCTGAATTGGAATAAATGATATCTCAGGTCTCCTTCAGCTATGCCTTTTCCTGTGCTGTATGTCCTTTGTTTTGTTTAGAGATGTTCATGTCAGGCTTGATAATTTCTGGTCTCTGTGCCACTTGGTCCTTCTCTTCCTCATTCCAAAGACATCTTTTTCAACTATCCTGTTTCTTTTCCTTCCCAAGTAAAAATTTTGTAGTTGATCCTTTTAGATTTTATCTGTCTTCTTCCATCACTTCTCCAAGCCATTGTATTTCATAAATTACTTATTAGGGAATTTAAGGAGCATTAAATATTAATGGCATTTTTCTGGATTTTTTTATAGCCTTCATTAATGTATGTATTGGACATATATATCACTTTAATCAGTGATATTTACCTTTTTGTGTTATTTTTAATATAACATATTTTCATGCATCATTATAGGCTCCTTGTAAGAATAACTTTAAAATCTATATGGTATGGTGTCATTTACAGTCATTGTCATGCTTATTATTCAAGAAGTAATGTAAATATTAGTACTGAATATTGAAATTCAGAATACACCTGAAATGTTCACTCTACATACATATCTCAGTTCAGAATACTACAAGTTGAACAGTTGGCACATATTCAGGTAATTGTTCTTTATCAATTGTCTGCTCACCTCCTGTTGACACTGTTAATTCAATCATTAAAAATCCCTAGCATTTGCACTAAAGGATGACAAAGGAAAACTGCCTGGCTTATCTATCTTCAGAATGAGGTCTTGAAACGTAGCACCAGATCTGTTATTCGGGATGTACAAAGTGAAAGAAACTTAAGTGGAGAAAAGAAGCATATTTGAGTAGTTTTACAAAGAGAGTAATAAAAATGCGTTTGAGATAAGTGCAAACCTAACAGCATGATTGTTTCTGTGAAATTAGAAGATACTGAAAATTTTTATTTTTAGAAATCCAATAAAGTTCTACATAATCATTCTATGAGACTGTAAAATATGCTCTGTAATCATAAAATGATGGATAATCTACCAGGGTTCCTCACCTGTTACATTTCTGAGTTACTTTGTTTATAAGATTTCTAGGACCGTTGAATTATATAATATATGTCAAGAAGCTATACTAACTCATTTATGATTATGCTAGAAACAGGTTTTTGGCATGTTTTATCTCAAGCAAAATAAACAGTCTATCATTTGTAGTTTTTATCTCTCATCATATTGGACTATTTATACTGAGATGGATAATTCTGCTGAGTTTGTGATGAATTAAAATGGTATAAGAATTCATATGATTTAAATATATGTGAATTCTGCATTTTGAAGCAAGACAAAACTCTTGTTATTTGCCAAAAAACTATGAGTGGGCTTAGAATTCGGGCAGGAACTTTTATTACACTCAGTAGCCCTGGTTTGATAGGTGATATTGGCAACAATGAAGGGATTCTCAACCACATATACATGTTCACTTCTTCTAATCAGCCCACATTTTTTTAGGCACTTAAAAATAATCTCAACTGATATTATTCAGTAGCATAACTTGAATTCTCTAACTTTCTCTCTCTGATAACATGAAGGCAGAGATTTTTATCTGTTTATTACCTAGAACAGAGCCTCACATGTAATAAGACCTCATAATTATTTTTTGAATGAATGAATGAGTGAATTCCACATACCTCCCAGTGCTCGCTGTTCTGCTGTTTATTTATTAAACAGAAGTTTATTGAAAAATCTGTTAGGAGCCAGGCTCTAAGGTAGTACATTTTATAAGACAAGACAAGGTGTTTGCTTTGGGGGAGATTTTGTTCTAGTGGAGTGGAAACTGCTCAGTAAATAGCTAACCACATAACTACACAAGATAATTTCAGGTAGTTATAAGTTTTAGTTAAAAAATTAAATGGATTGATATGGTAGAAAATGCTTTCTACCATATATATGCCCCAGAATTTGGTGGATAGGGTAAGTCTCTCTAAGGGTTTGATATTTGTGATACCTAAGTAAGGAGCCAGCCTTGTAAAAATCTTGGGAAAGCTATAATTTTAATATTCTCATAAATAAAACCTATGCAGAGAGAAAAGTTCCTAGCTTTTATAAAATGCATTTTAAAGCCATCTTTAAAATAAAATCTTCCAAAGTCTGAGTATCTCCTCAGAGAAAAAAGTCCCTAAGCTGGAAAAGGTCACTACTTTTTCCTCTTGAGTTTTTTCCCTTGCTTATCTTTCATACTGTTAAAGTTATTTTCTCATCCTCCAGCATTTCTTTTCTTTTTTCTTTTTGTTTTTTAATTTCTGATCTTAGTTGTGTGTGTTTCTTGTTATTTTCTTTAAATTAGTTCTGCCTTTCTCATTTACTGAGTTGAACACTTAATATATTAATTTTCAGTCTTTCCTGTTGTAACTATGTAAGGCTCTATTTTTTATTTATTGGGGTAACATTGATTAATAGGATCATATAGGTTTCAAGTGTACATTTTTATATACATACTCTGTATATTGCATTGTATGTGCACCACCCAAAGTCAAACCATCTTCTGTTACCTTTACACTTTACTGCCCCCCTACCCCTTTCCCTTCTGGTAACCATCATACTCTTGTCTGTGTCTTTGAGTTTCAGTTTTATATCTCACATGAGTGAAATCATATGGTTCTTAGATTTTTCTTTCTTTTATAATTTTTATTAAATTTATTAGGGTGACATTGGTTAATAGGATCATATAGGTTTCAAGCGTACATCTCAAGGACACCAGATCTCTACACTGCACTGTGTGCCCACCACCTAAAGTCAAACCATTTTCCATCACCATATACCAGTCTCCCTCCATGCCCCACACCCACCCCCTTCCCTCTGGCAACCACCACACTGCTGTTTGTGTCCACAAGTTTCAGTTTTATATCCTACATATGAGTGAAGTGATATGATTCTTAGCATTTCCTGACTGACTTATTTCACTTAGCATAATATTCTCAAGGTCCATTCATGTTGTCACAAATGTCAGCATTTCATCTTTTCTTTATAACTGAGTAGTATTTCATTTTATATATGTACCACATCTTCTTTATCCCATCCTCTGTCTAAAGGATACTTTGGTTGTCTCCATGTTTTGGTCACCGTGAATAATGCTACAATGAACATAGGGAGGCATATATCTTTGTGAGTAAGTGATTTTGAGTTTTTTGGTAGATACCCAGAAGAGGGGTTACTGGATTATATAATAACTGTATTTTTAATTTTTTGAGGAACACCAAACTGTTTTCCATAGTGGTGGTACCAGTCTACACTCCCACCAGCAATGAATGAGGGTTCCCTTTTCTCCACAATCTCTCCAACACTTGTTATTACTGTCTTGTTGATAATTCTAACAGGTGTGAGGTCTTTCATTGTAGTTTTGATTTGCATTTCCCGAATAGTGAAGTTGAACATGATTTCATATATCTCTTGGCCATTGTATATCCTCTAGGGAGAGGTGTCTGTTCAGGTCCTCTGCCCATTTTTTAATTGAATTGTTCGTATGTTTGGTATTGAGCTGTATGAGTTCACCTTTTTCTTTTGTTGTTGGTTTCTTTTGCTGTCAGAAACTTCTAAGTTTGATATAGTCCCATGCATTTATTTTTGCCTTTACTTCTCTTGCCTTTGAGGTCAAATACATAAAATGTTCTCCATTACTAAGGTCTGTTAAGTTCAGTACCTATGTTTTCTTATATGTAATTTATTGTTTCAGATTTTATATTTATGTCTTTGATCCATTTTGAATTAATTTTTGTACATGGAGACAAACTGTAATCTAATTTCATTCTTTTGCATATGGTTTTCCAATTTTCCCAGGACCATTTATTGAAGAGGCTTTCTTTTCTTCATTGTATGTTTTTGGTTCCTATGTGAAAAAATATTTGCATATATATATATATATATATATATATATATATATATATATATATGTGGTTTTATTTCTGGGCTCTCAGTTCTGGACTGTTGGTGTGTGTGTCTGTTTTTCTGCCAATATCATGCTGTTTTGATTATTGTAGCTTTGTAGTATAATTTGAAGTCAGGCAGTGTGACAACTCCATCTGTGTTATTTTTCCCAGGATTGTTTTGGCTATTCCAAGTGTTTGTGGTTCCATACAAATCTGGTGAATTTTTTCTTCTGTTCTTTAAAAAATGATATTGGGATTTTGATGGGTATTGAAGGAAATCTGGGTAATATACCATTTTAACTATGTTGATTCTTCTAATCCATGAACACAGAATATCTTTCCATTTCATTGTGTGTTTTTCAGCCTCTTTTAATAACACTTTGTAGTTTACAGTATATAGGTCCTTCATGTCCTTCGTTAGGTTTATTCTAGGTATTTTATTACTTAGATTGCAATTGCAAAAGAAATTGTTTTTTTTTGTTGTTTGTTTTGTTTTCATTTATTTTTCTGAAGTTTCATTGTTAGTATGTAGGAAAACAGTGAAATTTTGTACATTGATTTTGTATCCTGCAACTTTATTGTATTTGTTTATTGTTTCTGATAGTATTTTGGTGGAGTCTTCAGAGTTTTCTATATATAGAACCATGTCATCTGCAAAAAGTGACATTTTTACTTCTTCCTTCCCAGTTTGGATGCCTTTTATTTCTTTCTCTTGCCCAGTTGCTCTGGCTAGGATTTCCAGAACTATGTTGAATAAGAATGATGAGAGTGAGTATCCTTTCTAGTTCCTGAATTTAAAGAAAAAGCTTTGACTTTTTCACCATTGGGTATGATATTGGCTGAGGGTTTGTCATATATGGCCTTTATTATGTTGAGGTACTTTCCTGTTTACTTGTGTTATTGAGAGTTAATCATAAATGGATATTGTATTATATCTAATGCTTTTTCTGCATCTATTGATAAGATCCTATGATTTTTATCCTTTGTTTTGTTAATGTGCTGTATTACATTTATTGATTTGCATATGTTGAACCATCCTTGTGCCCTGGAATGAACCCCACTCAATCATGATGTATTGGTTTTTTTTAAATGTATTGTTGTATATGATATCAGCCCTTACTTTTTCACACTTTGTATATTTTGTACCAATGTCTTCTGGCCTGAATGTTTGTGTTGAGAAATCAGCTAAAACCTTCTTATGGGAGCTCTCTAGCAGGTAACTAGCGGTATTTCTTTTGCTACTTTTAAGATTCTCTGTTTTCCTTTAATCTTTACCATTTTAAGTATGGTGTGTCTTGGTGTGAGTGTCTTTGGGTTCTCATCTGTTTAGGACTCACTATGCTTCATGGACTTGTGTGTCTTTTTCTTCATCAAGTTAGGTAAGTTTTCCATCATTACTTCTTCGAATAGATTAAATCCTTAAGTTCCTTAAGCATTCTTGTAAGTGTTTCATATTCTGTGTCTGGTAGTTCTCATGCCTTCATTTCATTTATTTATTTTTCTCTAGACTGCTTTTATTCTCTCATTTCAGGCATGTTTCTTTGTATCCTCATTCTTGCTGCGTCTCTATTGTTTCTGTGTAGCAGGTAGATCTGCTATGTCTCTGAGTCATGGCAGGGAAACCTGAAGTAGTAGGTCTCCTGAGGGGCTCAGTGGCACAGTCTCCCTTATTACCTGTGCTAAGTCCTTCAGGAGTGTCCCTTGTGTGTGTTATATGAGCCCTTCTATTATTGTTGAGTCTTGATTGGTTTTGGCCATCTGTGTGCAGGGTTGACCCTCAGTCTGGCTGAATGTAAGGATTGACTCCCAACCACAGTATTTGAATTGCTGTGTGGAGGTTGAGCTATCAGCAGAATTCATCCCAATAGCCTCTGGTGCCTGCTAAGACCTCCCTTTGGGTATGCCAGTAGTAGAGCTAATCAGGTTGTGTTCTAATGTGGTGTGAAGCCACTCATCAGTTATGTTGGTTCTGGCCCCTCTTAGGAGGGAGTTTCATGCAGATAAATGTCAGACACTGCCTGTGATCAGCACTGGGCCTACCACATGTTTGGAGCAACAAAAGGATCCACAGTTGGTAGCTGCTTCTACTGTGTCGGGGTGTACTTGGGTGGGGCCAAGCTGTGTATCAAGGCTGGCTGCCAGCATGACCTGTCCTGGGGAAGGCAGCAAAAGGCCTAAAGCACTTGGAGACTGCTTTCAGGTGCTGGCTGCTCATTAGGCTCAGTCACTGAAAAAGCCTCAAGCTTTATTAAGTGAGTTGTGTGAGACAGGTTCTTAGTGAGAAACGAGGTAGGAGGCAGTGGTGTTCACCAGGTTAATTTAAAACGTGGCATCAGTATTGGGTCTGCAGTCACTCAGCAAAAGTCTCAGGATATCCCAAAGGCAGCTGCCATCCACCTAGGGCCTGCAGATTTTTGCAGTGGCGTGGAGTCTCAGGGAGTCATCAGGTTGGAGCCAATAGAGTTCATTAGGCTAAAACAGATTAAGATTCGGCCATGTGGAGGGAGGGCTCTGCACAGGAGCAGTGGTGCCTATTGGGCAAGAGGAAAGAAGTCCTTTCTAAAGCCACACAGCTTAGGCTCTCCCTGTGTATCTCTGGCAACCCCTGCAGCTTGCTTGGAATTCCTCGAGATACTTTAAGAAAGAGCACTGGCTGTGGCTTAGCGGATTGAGCGCCAACCTGCAAACCAATGGATCACTGGTTTGATTCCCAGTTAGGACACATGTGTGGGTTGCGGGACAGGTCTCCAGTTAGGAGCGCACAAGAGGCAACCACACACTGATGTTTCTCTCCCTCTCTTTCTCCCTTCCTCTCTCTCTAAAAATAAATAAATAAAATCTTAAAATAAAGTTGTGTGACAGCAAAATAATTAAAAAAAAAAAACTGCAACGTGGGCCCAAGCTGGCCACTGCCAGCAGATGCTACAGCTGTGTGAGAGATTGGCAGTGTGGTGCCTCAAGAAATCAGCAGGATGGGGCTAGTACAACTCTTCAGGCTAACGCTGTTGGAGGGGGAAGGTGCAACACAAGATAGTGACACCATTTGGGTATACTGTGAAAAAATGGCCTTTGCCCTAAAGCCACACAACTCAGCGTCTCTTCCTGTGTGTCTCTGGGGCCCCCTGAGCTCTCCTGGAATTCCTCAAAAGTTTGTTTGTTTGTTTTTTTGTTCGAAGAAAGACTACTTCATGGGCCAGGATGGCTGCCATCAGTATATCCCATAGCTCTATGGGAACTTGGCAGGACAGAGCCTCATGGAGTCAGCAGGTGGGGCTAATGTAGTTTCCCCGGATTAATGCCATGGGAGTGGGGTTTAGAACACAGAAACAGTGACGTTAGATTGCCATCGTCCTGAAGCCACACAACTCAGTCTCTCCCTGTGTGTTTCTGACACCCCCTGAGCTTGCATGGAATTCCCCAAGAATTTATCAAGAAAGACTGCGATCCTTCAGCTTTGTTTGAACTTGGCAGGGTAGGCCTCAGGGATTTGGCAGGGTGGGGCTAGTGTAGCTCCCCAGGCTAATTTCACATGTAGGGAAGTACTTATCGGTTATGGGAAAGATGGCATCTATGAATGGTGAGGAAGAGGGACTCAACACAGGGATATTGGTGGCTGTCCCTGTAGCCCTCTTCCCAGCGCCACACACCTCAATCTCCCTATATGACTCTGGTCCCATTCATTGCCATCCCTCTTCTCAAGCCCAGGATAAATGCCTTCAACTGAGATTTTTGTGTGCTTGCTCTTTAAAGTGACACCTGGGTTTCTAGCAGACACCTGTCTCACCCAGGTGCATGGAATCCCCACTGATTTTCACAGTCAGATGTTATTTGGGCTCCTTTTCTCTGGTGTTCTGAGCTGGGGAGCTTGGCATGGGGTTTAGACCCTTTGCTTCTCATGGGGAACCTCTGTAGCTGAAATATCTTTCCAGATTCTCAACTGCAGAACATTGATCCAGGACAGCCCATTTCCAAGTTTCTACCCCTTCAACCAGAGTCCACATGACTTCTTCTGTATATCCTTAGTTATAAGACTTCGGTTCAGCTAGTCTTCAGATGGTTATACAGGTTTGTTGTCCTGTAATTTAGTTGTAATTTTGATGTGGTCCTGAGAAGAGGTGAGTGTAACTTGCACCTACCCTACCATCTTGGATCCTATCCCCCTAAGCAACATTCAAATATACTGTACAGCTGTGTTAGTTGCAGTCATTATGTTGTACGTTACATTCCCAGGACTTTCTTTATAAGGGGTTCATTCTAACCCCACCCACCCCGACCTGTGGTAACTACAAATCTGATATATTTTTTGTATGAGTTTTTTTTTAAAGATTTTACATATAAATGAGATCACACAGTGTTTGTCTTTCTCTGTCTGACTTATTTCACTTAGCATAGTGCCCTCAAGGTTCATTTATGTTGTTAGAAATGGCAGGATTTTATTCTTTTTATGTCTGAATAATATCACATTGGATATATATACCACATCTTTACCAGTTCACCTGTGATAGACACATAGGTTGTCTCTGTGTCTTTGCTATTGTAAATAATGATACAATGAGCATGGAGGTGCGGATATCTCTTTGACATAGTTTTTTCATTTTGTTCAGATATATACCCAGAAGTGGAACTGATGGATCATATGATAGTTCTAATTTTAATTTTTTGTGGACCAATTTACATTCCCACCAATAGTGCACAAAGGTTCCCTTTTTTTCACATCCTCGCCAACATTTGTTATCTAGTGTCTCTTTGATGATATCAGTAAAAACAGGTGTGAGGTGATACCTTATTGTGTTTTCATTTTCACTTCTCTAATGATTAGAGATGTGGGGCAACTTTTTATGTATATGTTGGCTATTTGTATATCTGTTACAGAAACAGGGGAGTCCAAAAATCCCCAGAGTTTGCTGCTGGGGGATGGGGAGAAGTAAGCAGCTTTTCAAATGCTTCCACATGCCTGAGGCTGGTGACTACTGTCTTTCTTATGCAAATGGCTTTAATGCATCCAAAGCCTCAGGCAGATGGGAGGAGTCTTGAACCAGGGGACGGTATGGAAAGCACACAGAGCCTACGTAAGGGTCTGTGAATGGTCAGAACTGTTTGCAACGCCCACTGCGTCAGATGACGCAGTCAGGGATATATAAGGAGCTGCAGACATTTTAGACTCAGACTCTCTCTGGCGCTCGGACTCTCTCTGGCTCTGGCTCGTGCTCTCACTCTGGGACTCTCGCTCTCTGGCTCGCGCTCTCGCTCTGGCGCTCTGACTCGAACTCTCTCAGATGCTCCCTCTGAGACTCTATCAGAGTCTCTCAAGCTCTCGTTCCGGCTCTGGCTCTCACTGGCACTCTGGCTCTGGCTCTGGCGCTCTGACTCGGGCTCTCACTCGCGCGCTCGCGCTCGCTCTCGCTCTCTTGCTCTCTCGTGTGCTCCCTCCACATGGCTTGGTGAAGGGGCCTGCTCCATGTGGCTTGGAGAAGGAGTCTCCAGGCTGCTTTAAGAGGCTCTCGCCATGCAGTTCTGAGAAGGAGAGAAGATCCACGCGGTTTGCAGGAAGAAGGCAGTTTGCAAGGAGGCTGAGAATCCAGGCGGTCCTGCATTGAGAGCTGGAGGGCACCACAGCACAGAAAGGACCTCCCCAATCAGGATTGAATGATTGGCAGCTGCTGGTAAAGCTGAACTGTGTTTGGAAAGTAGGGAAACAGTTTCTCTGACTTTCCGAAAACTAGCCTGGTTTGGAAGGGGGGGAGGCAAGGATATGTGTTTGTGGGTATTTTAAAGAGCATAAGACTTAACAACAGAAATCCGCAAATAACTAAATCTATATAACTGTTAAATAAACAATTCTTTTTCTTTTCACCAAACTCTGTTATTGAGAGTTATAATTTTGGCGGCGGGCAATCGGGCCCCTAACTAAAGAGCCCGTGGGTTTGTTTTCAACTGGAGCAGCCCAGGGGTTCTGTAACATATCTTCTTTGGAAAAATGTCCATTCCATTCCTGTGCCCATTTTTAAATCGCATTATTTGTTTTTTTACTGTTGAGTTGTAGAAGTTTTTTATTATATATTTTGGATGTTAACCCTTTATGAAACATGATACGCAAATACTGTTTTTCCATTCTACAAGTTGTCTTTTCATTTTGTGCATTATTTCTTTTACTGTGCAAAAGCTTTTCAGTTTGATATAGTCCCACTTGTTTATTTTTTATTTTGTTTGTGCTTTAGGTACAATGTCCAAAGAATCATTGCCAAGACACATATCAAGGAGCTTTTTTCCTGTGTATTCTTCTAGGAGTTTTATGGATTTAGGTGGTGTTATGTTTAAGTCTTTCATCTATTTTGAGTTAATTTTTGTGAGTGGTGTAAGATAGTTTCATTCTTATATATGTAAATGTCCAATTTTGCCAGAATCTCTTATAGAAAAGCTTTTTTCTTGGCTTACTTGTTAAGTATTAGTTTGCCATGTATGTGTGAGTTTACTTCTGGGCTCTTGAATCTGTTCCATTTGTCTATTTGTTTATGTTTATGCCAGTACCATAAGATAGCTTGAAATCTATGCCTCCTACCTTGTTCTCTCGCAGGATTGCTTTGGATATTTGGGGTCTGGTGGTTCCATATAAATTTTAGGACTTTTTTATTCTACTCCTGTAAAAAACGCTGTTGGAATCTTGATAGGGATTGCATTGAATCTGTAGACGGTTTGGGTAGTATAGACATTTTAACAATATTAATTCTGCCAGTCCATGATCACAGGATACCTTTTCATTTATTTGTGTCTTTTCTTAGTTTGTTTATCAATATTTTATAGTTTTCATTTTAAAAATCTTTTACCTTCTTGGTTAAATTTACTCATAAGTATTGCTTTTGGTGCTATTGTAAGTGGGATCTTTATTCATTGTTATTGTATAAAAACAGTACATTTTTGTATGTTAATTTTGCATTCTGCACCATTGCTGAATTCATTGATAGACTTAACATTTTTTTGGTGGAACGATTTTCTAGATATAAAATCATGTTATCTGTAAATAGAGACCATTTTACTTCTTCCTTTCCTATTCTGATGCTTTGTATTTCTTTTGCTTGCCTGACTGCTCTGACTAGGACTTAAGAGCAGTACTATGTTGAGTAAGAGTGGTGAGAGTGCGCACCCTTGTCTTGTTCCTTTCCTGATCTTAGAAGAAAAGCTTTCAAACTTTCACCGTTGAGTATGATGTTAGTTGTGCGCTTGTCATATATAGCATTTATTATGTTGACATTTATTTCTTCTGTACCTAATTTGTTAAAGAGTTTTTATCATGGACAGATCTTGAATGTTGTCAGATGTTTTTTGCATGTCTATTGAGATGATCATATTGTTTTTTTCATTTTTTCTGTTAATGCAATATATTTATTGTGTGTGGTGAACTATCCTTGCATCCCATGTATAAAACCCATTTGGTGAATGATCCTTTATGCTACTAAGTTTGGTTTGCTAGTACTATATTGACAATTTTATATTTATATTCATTGGGGATATTGGCCTATAGTTTTGTGTGGGGGGGTTTCTTGTGTTACTTTCTCACTTTGGCATCAGGGTAATGCTGGCCTCATAAAACGAATTTGGGAATATTACCTCTTTAATTTTGGGAAGAAAGTTCGAGAAGGATTGGCATTAATTCTACTTTAAATGTTTGGTAAAATTAACCAATGAAGCAATCCTGTTTTGGGCTTTTCTTCATTGAGAGATTTTTATTACTGACTTAATCTTACTACTAATTGGTTTGTTCAGATTGTCTAATTCTTCCTGATTCAGTCTTGTTTGAGGATGTTTTTAAGAATATTTTATTTCTTCTAGGTTGGCCAGTTTTTGTATATAGTTGTTCATAGTAGCCTCTTATGCTCCTTTGTACTTCTGTGGTTTCATTTGTAATGCCTTTTCTTTAATTTACAACTTATAATTTTGTTGATTTGAGTTCTCTCTTTTCTTTCTTTCTTTCTTTTTTTTTTTTTTTTTTTGGTTGCTCTGTTTGCAATGGCTTGATCCTGTGCATAGAAAAGCTCAAAGAATCCTCAAAAAAACGACTAGAGGCTCCCGATCAAGATGATAGTATAGGTAAATGCAGTCCTCTCATACTCTCACAACCAGATCAGAATTATAACTAAACTACAGAACAACCATCATTCAGAACTGCCTGAAATCTAGCTGAACAGAGTCCTACTGTAACAGAACCCCTGGGCTGCTCCGACTGAAACAGAACCCACAGGCTGTTTTGTTAGGGGCCCGATTGCCTGCCACCAGAATTATAACTCTCAATACCAGAGTTTAGTGAACAGAAAAAGAACTGTTTATTTAACAGTTATATAGATTTAGATTACTTGCAGATTTCTGCCATTAAGTCTTTTTTTTTTTTAACTTTCGTATTTTATTTTATTTTTTTCCATGAAACACTTTATTTTTTTTTAGTATATTTTATTTATTATACTGTTACAATAGTTCCAATTTTTTCCCCTTTGCTTCCCTCTGCCCAGCACTGCCCCTCCCCCAATAACACCCCCCCCCAAGTTCATGCCCATGGGTCATACATGCAAGCTCTCCTGCCTCACCCTTTCATATATTCTTCTTCTTTTTTTAAAATAATTAATTAATTATTTTAACAATAAAAAATAACAATCCCTCCCTCTCAGACTTAAGACCCTTTATAATCTTATAAAGGACAATGCGCGAAGGTCTCGAGCTCCTTTAGCTGCTTCAAGCTGGACATGGACATCATCCTACCTACCCTTGGGTCCAAAAATCCCTAATAAGAGTAGGGATGTGGAGGGGAGGGTGGCCTTCCCACATGTGGAAGGATCGTGCAGACTCCAGGTTGGTTGGCTGTCCCCGGACAACGGCATGCTTGCTTTAACAGACTGGCATCCTTGTTGTATTCTGAAGGCAACAGATTTGGCAACAGGGTTAAAGGACACCATTCAATCCATAACCACTAGATGACAAAAGCAGGTATTAATTTTTCAATGTCCCACATTAGGGAAAAGAAGGGCTTCTTTGGAGGAAGGTGTGCCAGGTACATCTCACCTGTCCAAAACCCTTTTGCCCATTATACTTAGTTTGAGTTGAGAGAAATATTTTAGGTTTCCCCCCTCTCAGGCCTCTGGGCTCTTTCTGTCTAAGCCTTTAGGACAGAAAAGAGACACCAGTTTTAAAGTGAAGCCCACAGACCACCCCGTTCTTCACCAACCCAGCCACTTAGTTCAGCCAAACCATTGAGTTTCAGGAGGCAGTGCTGCAGATGGGATTAAGTGAGGCCTATACGTGCAGACAATCACTCAGGTAATGAGATCGTAGGCTTATGCCCTTTGAAAACAGAAAACACATGTTATTTTATGTAACATAACCCACATACAAGTGTCTAAATCTGTAGGACTGTCTTATTGGAAAGACATCCAGTGCAAGGCATTTGACATTTTTCTTGCCTGTAAATTAAACATCTTTGATAATGCCACAGACATAGTTTACCTTTCAAATGAAAACAAACTTTAAATGAAAAGAAAAGAAACTTTAAAGACAGCTGCACTACATTATAATCTACCACTGAGCATTGTGATTCTCCTTGAATCGAGATTTTTCTCCCTAAGATTACCCTCCTTGTCATTAAAGGGACTGCATTAAGTCCATTTTTAATTTGTCCTGTTCATTTGCATAAACACAACAAGAGCAGCAAATGATCACTTATGATCTTTAGTTCCACTTTGCTGGAACTTATGCAAGGAACATTTAGGGTGACCTTCAGTCTGCCCTTCAAGGCACAGAAGCAGAACCACATACCTGGCATTCAGCCTTGCCTTAAACACCTGTCTTTTCCAAGTCGTTCTGGATTTCCATTGTGCCTTAAGGTTCCTTCTGGCCATCTTTCAGGAAAACAACCTTCATTCCTTCCCTGGAAAGATTGCCATGGACCGCGTATCCATCCAAGGTACCAAGCCTTTTATCTCGTGGACTTTTATTACCTTTGAAAGTCAATCCCAGTTCCTCGGGGCTTTTTGGTAACAACCAAAGCCCAAGCATGTCTCCTTCAGACATGACATTCCAGGCAAAGTCTTAGTTAAAAAAAAAACCCTCTATTAACAACTGGTCTTACTAGTTTTATGCAGAGAAACTTATGTCATTACTTCTTTAGAATGCCAAACTCTGGAGGGATCAGATAGGGAGAAAAATATACAGTGTGAAGGAAAATCCTTGTCCTCCTAATATTCACTGAACATGCATTTCCATTCTTTATATTTTCATTTTTTTCCGCACTAAAAATTTTTTTGTTTGTTTTTCCATTACAGTTGTCCCACTTTTTTCCCCCCTCTTGCTTCCCTGCACCCAGCCCCGCCTTCTCCCACATTCAGTCCCCACCCATTTGTCCATGTCCATGGGTCATTTATACATGTTCTTTGACTAGACCCTTCCCCTTCTTATCCCTTTCTCTCCCTCCCTTCTCTCCCTTTGTTACTGTTAGTTTATTTTTTGTTTACATACCTCTGGTTCAATTTTGCTAATTTGTTTGTGTTGTTCATTAGTTTCCTGTAATAGGTGACAGCATAAGGTATTTTTCTTTCGTTGCCTGGCTTATTTCGCTAAGCATAATTCTCTCTAGTTCCAACCATGTTGTTGCAAATGGTAGAAGTTCCTTCTTTCTTTCAGCACTTATTCATTGTCATTTTCCCCCTTTGTACTCGTGTTCCTCTCTGTCTCTCTCTGTTTCTTCATCTTCTTAAAGCAGACCCTTTAGCATCTCTTGCAATGCTGGTTTGGTGGACATGTATTCTTTTAGCCTTCTTTTGTCTTGGAAACTCCTTATTTCACCTTCTATTTTGAATGAGAGCCTTGCTGGGTAGAGTATTCTTGGTAGTAGGCCTTTGTTTTTCATTGCTTGGAATATTTTTTGCCATTCCCTTCTGGCTTGTAGTGTTTCTGCTGAGAAATCTGATGATAGCCTTATTGGAGCTCCCTTGTATGTTATTAGTTGTTTCTCTCTTGCTGCTTTTAGGATTCTCTCTTTGTCTTTGAATGTTGGCATTTTAATTATGATGTGTCTTGAAGTGGGCCTGCTGGGGTTCATCTTCTTTGGGACCCTCTGTGCTTCCTGGACTTGCATGACTCTTTCTCTCCTCGTGTTAGGGAAGTTTTCTGTCATTAGTTTTTCAAAGAGGTTTTCTATCCCTTGCTCTTCTTCTCCTCCTTCTGGAATTCCTATGATACGGATATTATTACATTTCAGGTTGTCCTACAGCTGTCTTAGAACCTCTTCAGTCTTGTTCAGTCTTTTTTCATTTTGTTGCACTGTCTGGGAGTTTTTGTTTAAGTTGTCCTCCAGCTCGCTGATCTGATCTTGTGCTTCCTCTAGGTTGCTTTTAATTCCTTCTACTTTGTTCTTCAATTCAGAGATCGTATTCTTCATTTTCTCCTGGCTATTACTGATAGTTTCCATGTCCTTTATCATGCTGGTGTAATTCTCAATAAGTTCCTTGTAGTTTTTCTGGAGTTCTTTGTAGTTTCCGCTGAGCTCATTGAGCTTCTCCATAATCCAAGTTTTGAATTCCATATCTGATAGTTTGCTCTCCTCTTTCATTTAGCACTCTTTCTGGGGATTCTACCTTTTCTTTCGATTGGGGGGTTGTTTCTCTGTCTCCCCATTTTTCTGACTCCTATTGTTTGTTGGTGCTTCGTAGAATGCCATTAAGTGTTATGTTCTTTAAAACACCCACAAACACATAGTTCTGCCTCCCCCCACCAAACCAGGCTAGTCTTAGAAAAGTTAGAATAACTGTTTTCCTACTTCCTAGACACAGTTCAGTTTTACCAGTAGCTGCTGATCATTTAGTTCTGATTGGGGAGGTCTTTCTGTGTTGTGGTGCCCGCCAATTTTCAATGCAGAACTGCATGGATTCTCAACCTCCTTGTAAACTGCCTTCTCAAAGCCGCATGGTGTTTCCCTCTCAAAACAGCATGGAGAACCTTCTTAAAACAGCATGGAGAGGCCCACTAAAATGTCCACAGCTACTCTTTAAATCCCCGACTGCGTTCTCTGATGCAGTGGGTGTGGTAACCAGTTCTGACCATTCACAGAACCTTACGCAGGCTCTGTAAGCTCTTTCAATACCATCCCATGGTCCAAGCCCCCTCCCATCTTCCTGGGCCCTGGAAGCATCAAAGCCATTTGCGCAACAATGTTACCAGCCACTAGCCCCAGGCATGCAAAGGCATCCTAAAAGCTGCTTCCTTTTCCCCATCCCCCAGCCGCAATTTCTGGGGGTTTTTGGACACCCCCCATTCTGTAACATTACAGCCAAGTATATAAAAAAGAAGGTATATTGAGATTAGTCAGAGTGGCAGAGATTTGGAACAGGCTGGTCCCACACCCATATGTGGCAGATAAAAATTGGGAGGGATATCTCAGCTGTAGAGGTCCCAGCTGAGGAGTGAGAAGTCCCAGGCCCACACCGAGCCCTGCAGCTCAGGGTTCCAGTGCCAAGAAGAGAACTAGTAATGAATACATTAAGTAAAATGGAGAATATATTACAGGAAATTAATAGTGGAGTAGGTGGAGCAGAGGGGCAAATCAGAGATTTGGAAGATAAGAAACAGAAAACTCCCAATCAGAACAGCAAAAAGAAAAAAGAACTCCCCTCCTAAATGAGAATAGTGTAAGGTGCCTCTGGGACAACTTCAAGAGTACCAACCTTCACATCATGGGATGCTAGAAGGAGATGAGAACAAGCCAGAAATTGAAAACCTATGTGAAATAATAATGACGGAAAATTTCCCTGACTTGATGAAGGAATTAGAAATACTAGTCCAGAAAGCACAGAGAGTCCCAAACTAGATGAATCCAAAGAGACCCACACCAAGATACATTATAATTAAAGTGCTAAATGTTAAAGACTAAGAGAACATCTTAAAAGCAACAAGATAAAGCAGTTAGTTACCTACAAGGGAATGCCCATAAGATTGTCAGTTGATTTCTCAACAGAAACTTTGTAGACAGAAGTAATTGGCCAATTGGCCAGAAATATTCTAAGTGATGAGAGCCAAGGACCTATTGGGTTGGCCAAAAGTTTGTTTGGGTTTTTTCTGTAAAATGGCTCTAGTAGCACTTAAACTTCATTTGAAACAATTTTGTTAGATTGTATTGTGATAGCTGTCATATCAGCATCCATTTAAAAAAATCAAAATGGTGAATTTTTGTGTAGCCATTTTAATATTGAAGATGGAAAAACATATGCAACATTTTCACCATATTATGCTTTTTTAGTTCAAGAAAGGTAAAAAAGCAATTGAAGCGCAAAAATCAATTGGTGTGGTGTATGGAGAAGGTGCTGTGACTGATCAAACATGTCAGAAGTGGCTTGCGAAGTTTCATGCTGGAAATTTCTCGCTGGACGATGCTCTACAGTCAGGTAGACCAGTTCAAGTTGATAGCGATCAAATCAAGACATTTATTGAGAACAATGTTATACCATGAGGAACATAGCCAACATAATCAAAATACTCAAATCAATAAAGTTATTGGTGAAAATGAAAAATGTGTCTTTTATTTTATTGAAAAAAACTAAATGGACATTTTGGTCAACTCAATATAACCAAGATTACTCACCCAGCAAAGCAATCATTTAGAATTGAAGGACATTTAAAGAGCTCCCAGACAAGAAAAAGCTAAAGGAGTTCATCACCTCAAAACCAGTGTTACATAATATGTTAAAGGATTTTCTTTAAGAAGAAGGAAAAAAGATTAAAAATATGAGTAATAAAATTGCAGTAAATACATATCTATCAACAATTAAATCTAAAAAACAAACTAAATGAACAAGCAGAACAGAAACAGACTCATAGGTACAGTGAACATTTGACGGTTGCCAGATAGGAGGGGCTTGTGGGGAGAGGTGAAGGGATTAAGAACTACAAATTGTTAGTTGTAGAATAGTCATAGTCATGTAAAGTACAGCATGGGGAATATAGTCAATAATATTGCAATAATTATGTATGGTGTAGGATAGTAGATTTATTTGGGAGATTATTTAGTAAGTTATATAATGTTTAATCACTGGGTTGTACACCTGAAACTAATATAATACTGTATGTCTACTATAATTGAAAAGTAAAAATATTTGAAAATAACTAGAGCTAATAAACATATTTAGTAAATTGTAGGGTATAAGATCAACATAAAAGTGCAACTTTTTTACACACTAGCAATGAAGAATCTGCAAAGGAATTTAAAACTTTTAATTTACTATTGCATCCAAAAGAATAAAATACATCAAAATAAATTTACCCAAGTTTGTGAAGGACTTGTATGCAGAAAACTAATGAAGCATGATGAAAGAATGAAAGAAGACTTAACTAAATGGAAAGACATCATGTGTTGATGGTCTGGAAAACATAATATTGTGAGGATGGTAACACTACCCAAAGGAATGTACATATTCAGTGCAATCATTAACAAAATTCCAATATCCCTTTCTTTTTTAAAGAAATACAAAAGCTGATCCTCAAATTCATATGAAATGACAAGGGGTTCCAAATAGCCAAAACAGTTTTGAAAAAGAGCAACAAAGTGGGAGGACTAACACTTCTCTACTTTAGATCTACTAAAATCTACACTAGTCAAAACAGTTTGGCACTGGCAATAATAATAAATATATAGACTAATGGGATAGAATTGAGAGTTCAGAAATAAATCCACACATCTATGGCTAATTTGTTCTTGACAAGGGTGCCAAAACTATTTAGTGGGAAAAGAATAGTCCCTTCAATAAATGATGCTAAAACAACTGGAAATCCACATGCAAGAAAAAGAAAAAATTGCATTTCTGCCTCACACCACTGTGGATCAGCAACCTAAATATTAAAGCCAAAACGATAAAACCAGAGGAAATAAATCTTCATGACCTTGGATTTGACAATGCAGGCTTAGATATAACACCAAAAGTTCAACAAAGGTTTAACAAAAGTAGAGAAATTGGACTGCATCAAAGTCAAGAATTTTTGTACATCAAAGAACATAATGAAGTAAGTGAATAGACAGACTGCAAAATGGGAGAAAATATTTGCGAAACCCATATCCAAAAGAATGTAGTATCCACAATATATAAAGAACTTTTAAAAATATGCTTTATCGATTATGCTGTTATAGTTGTCCCGATTTCTTTTCCCTTTGTTCCCCTCCACCCAGTGACACCCCTCCCTCCAGTTGCCCCCCCCCCATTAGTGCATGCCCATTGCTTGTGCATATAGTTCTTCTCAACATCTTCCCACCTACTCCAATCCCTCCTACTATGCTTCTTAATTCCTGGGCGATCTCTCTCCTTTTCCCCCTTGCGCCTCCCCGCTGACCTCCCCCCCAAAATGTTCCCCATACCTATAATTCTTTTCCCACTCTCGTTACCTACTTAGTTTGCCTTTGTTTCAGTTCCCTAGCTTCTATTGTTGGTTGTTGTGATATAGTTTTCATTTTAATGTTCATAGTTTTGATCCTCCATCTCCTAAACAAGTCCCTTTAACACTTCATATAACAGTGGACTGGATCTGATGAGCTCCTTCAGTTTTACTTTGTCCAGGAATCACTTTCTCTGCCCTTCTATTCTGAATGACAGCTTGCTGGATAGAGTAATCGTGGCTGTATGTTTTTGCTTTTCATTACTTTGAATATTTCTTGCCAGTCCCTTCTTGCCTGCAGAGTCTCCTTTGAGAAATCAGCTGATAGTCTAATTGGGACCCCTTTGTACATAATTCTCTTCTTCTGTCTTGGTGCTTTTAAGATTCTCTCTTTATCCTTAATTTTTGACATTTTGATTATAATGTGTCTTGGTATGGTTCTTCCTGGGTCCAGTTTTTTTGGAACTCTGTGCTTCCTGGACCTGTAAGTCTTATTTCCTTCCCCAAGTTAGGGAAGTTCTGCTTCATTAATTTTTCACATAATTTTTCAATTTCTACATCTTCTTCATCTTCTGGCAACCCTATGATTCGGTTGTTGGCCCGCTTATAGCTGTCCCGTAGGTTTCTGATCCTCCTCATTTTCCTCACTTTTCGTTTCCTCTTTCTGCACTGGTTTGCTGTAAGTTCCTTCCCTATGTTCCAATTTGTTGATTTGATCCATGGTTGTCTTTCCCTCACCACTAGTTTCATATGTGTTTTCCATCATTTCAGCAGGACTAGCCTTCACTCCATCCCCGTCTTGTTTAAGATCTGTTGTTAGGTCTGTAAGCATTCATATAACCAAAGCTCTGCACTGTGCCTCAGAAACATCACCTATCTGCTGAGCTGTTAGATTAGATATTTGCTGTCTGGTCAGCTGCCTCACCAGGATCTCTATGATGATCGGTGCCATCCTGACAGTTTTGTGTACCTTTGCTTCCTGGGCAGGGCTGTCGCACCTCCTACGCTATAGGGGGCAGAGCCCCACGCACTCATCACTGCTGGGCGACCCTTCTCACTACACTGTGGCGTTCTGTGTGGGGGCAGGGGTCCAAGATGGATTCCTATCGTTCACTCTCCACTGAGAGACCAGGAGCCTCCTCCTCCATCCCCACCCTCTCTGGCCCTCACAGTCCGAGGTAAAGGGGGTCTGCCTTCCCTGGTGTTGGAATTGCAAGCTGACAGTCTGGTCTCTGGTCTGCAGCCGGGGGTACTCCCCAGGCACTTCTCGCCTCCCCTTAAATACAGGTGTCTGTGCTTACCGCTGTCTCACTGCCATCGCGCCGCCAGCACAGCTTGACCTCTCCACCCCGGCTTTACCCTTCCTACCCTACTCATCCAGACAAGCACCGCTTCTTTATAACTTCATATGTTGAACTTCTGTGTAGCTTTAATTTTCTGGAACTTCTGGTTATTTCTGGTTTTGCGGTAGTTGTATTCCTTCTTAGTTGTGGAGGGAGATGGAGTGTGTCAGTCTAGGCCTCCACCTTGGCCGGAAGTGTATAAAGAACTTTTATAACTCAAAAAATAAAGACAAACATCTGAATTAAAGTGGGACAAATGACTTGAATACACATTTCTTCCAAGAAGATATACACATACCCAACAAACACACGACACAATGCTCAACATCATTAATCATTAGGGAAATGCAAATCAACCACAATGAGGCACCACTTTATGCTTACAGGATGGCCATAATCAAAATAACAGGCATTGGCACGTGGAGAGATTAGAACCGTTGTATATTAATATTGGACATGTAAGATGATGCAGCTGCAGTGGGAAAGTTTGGTGATTTCTCAAAAAGTTAAACAGATTTACAGTATGACACAGCAAGTCAATGCCTAGATATATACCCTAAAGGATTTAAACGTGAATGTTTATGGCAGCACTATTCTCAATAGCCAAAAGGTCAAAACAGTCCAAATGTCCATCAGTGTTTGAATGGATACACAAATTCTATTATGTCCATAAAAAGGAATGAAGTATTGATACATACTACAACCTTGGATGAATTACAAGCACATGTTTAGTGAAAGAAACCAGTCACAAAAAATCACATATTGTATGGTTTTATTTATATGATACATCCAAAATGGGTAAATTTATAGAGACAGAAGCAAATTCTAGTGGCTAATGGGGTTTTGGAGAGGGGACAAATGGAGTGATACCTTAGTGGATATGGGGTTTTTTTTTTGTTTTTTGTTTTTTTTTTTGGAGTGGATAAAAGTTTTGGAACTAGATATGGGTAGTCATTGCACAACATTGTGAACATACTAAATGCCATGGAATAATGTTAATTTAAACCTAATTTAATTTTATGTAATGTGACTTTTACTTCACTAAAAATCTGACTGATACCACCTAAACCAAGGGGTCAAACTTAACACCACTCATGTATTCTAAAATGATTTATCAAAAAAGAGTGAGTGTGAGAGTGATTAAATGTGACAGCATGTTACCAGTTGGTGAATCTAGATGAAGAGTGATCATTGAACCAATATTGCAGTTTTTCTCTGCCTATTAAATATTTCAAAATAAGAATTTTTAGTACAGGTGAAATTTGAATATGACTTTCCCTTGTTATAACTCCTTGGCTTTATTTTTATGGATCTTCATGATCTAGCGACTGCTTATTATCTCAATGTTACCTCTTTCCATTGCATTTCACAAAGTAGTTTAAACTTTAGCTATACCACACTTCTTCCCTATTTTCAAATTGTCAGTTATCTCTTTCACCCTCTTGACTTCATACTGCTATGTGGTTCTTGAAATGTCCTCTTCTCATTTTTAGCTTAACTCCTGGCTTTCCTTCTGAACATTATGCAGTTATCATCTTCATGATTTTTTTTCTGATTATTCTGGGCTGAGTGGAGCCTCTAGGACAGTGTTCATATCTCTGCCATACCACTTATGACATTGTACAGTTTATTGGCTGAGTACTTCTGTATCTCACTAGACTGTGGTCTTCTTGAGGCCTTGGACTGTGATTTGTTTTTCTTCTTGGTATCCATAGTACATATAAGAATAAGTGCCAAACAGTAGATGTTTAATAAATGATATTTAGATAAAAGAATAAATTTCATCACTTACTATTTTATGGAGCACCTTATTATAATAGAGGACTGCTTATCCTTATTTTTTACTTCATAGGGTACATTTTATATATATATATGTCTGTATATTATATATATACAGACATATATATGTCATGTTTTGTTTTCTTAATTTTATTTCTTTTTTGCCAACTTTGCAATGAATGAATTCATTAGAGGAACAATTAGTATTTTATAGAACCTCACAATACAAGTACTGGTGGATGATTATGATTTAAAAGAAATAACATCTATATAAAGCACACAGCATAGTGTAATACAGTAAGCACTACTTTGGGTCGTGGTCCTCATTAAGAATTTAATGAAATCTGAAGAAAACATTGAACGCTTTTCTAAAAAATTGCAATAGCTACAGAAAGTTTCATATACAATTCTGGGTAGCTCACAAAGCCTGTGAATCGTTATATGTGACCCCAGGTTAAGAACTTGTACTTTAACCCAATGCCAGTCTCAGGTAACATCCTTCAGTAATTCATCACCTCTACCAAATTCAAAGACTAATTAAGAAAGGAGTAAAAAAAAAATGGAATGGGTTAAAAATATTTTTTTTAAATTAGGATTTGTTGGGAATGATAAAAATGTATTGGAAATAAAAGCAAACTGAAAATCCTCTAGCCCACTTTGAAAATTTAAGTTTTCTTTAAAACAATTCTTGAGTCATAGGAAATCATAGGAACAAAATAGCAGGAAATCTAAGAAAAAAAAAAGTGAAAATATTATATATATACTTAAAGCTGAGTTAAGTAAAATTCATAGTCTTAAGTGCATATATTTATAAAAGAAGAATGAAATAAAGTATTCAACTGAAAAATTTAGAAAAATATCATGGTAAGCCCAAGGAAAATGAAAGGAACTAATAGGAGTTGAAAGTCAGAATTAATGCATTAAAAGAAACCTACTTAGATGACTGTCATAGCCTCCTGACAGGTCTCCCTAGCACTACCTGCATAAGTAACATTCATCATTGCCCTTAAAATGGCTCACAAGACCCTTCATAATTGGCTTGTGGCTACCTTTAAAAATTTTAATAGCCACATTAAAAAAGGAAAAGCAGGTGAAATTAATTGTAATGATATTTATTTAACTTAGAATGTCTTGAATATCATTTTAACATGTAATCAATATAAAAATTATTAACAAGGTATTTTACATTGTTGGGAATTTCTGTACTCTTTGAAACCCAGGATGTATCTTACACTTACAGCAAGCACATCTAAATACAGACTAGCCACATTTTGAGTGCTTGATAGCTAGCCACTAGTTAAATTTAGAAGCAATAGAAGATGGTCACAAAGGCAAAAAATAGATAACATTGGCTGTAAGAAAATAAATAATTGTATTAAAAATTAAGGAGAAAACAAAACGAATATATTTGCAGTAAAATATAGTATATTATTATTATTAATATGCAAAGAATTAATATAAATTACTAAGAATACTTAGGACCCCAAAAAGATAACAAACAGCTGGTTTACAAAAGAATTAGCAATAAACATAAAGTATAGCATTTAACCTCATTGATAATAAAGTGCAAATTTAAAAAATAGTAACATACTATTTCCATCTATCAAGGTCGTAATGATTTTTAAACTATATTTTCCAGGGTTGTGGAAAATTTGGTGAAAGGGTGTTCTCATAGACTATAAAGGAGAATATGAATTAATAAAACCTTTGTAAAAAGCATTTTAGCAACAGACACAAAAATTCTATTTCTAGGAATATGATTATACAGAGGGAAAAACTACATACCAAATGGTTTTGTACATTAAGAGAATGGTAAAGTATTGTAGTTTATGGTGGAGTCATTTGATGGAATACTGTGAGCAGTAATATGTAAAAGTCTTTCTATAATATTAAGCTGGAAAAACATACAGAATTGGAGATCTTATATGTGTGTTTAAAAAGAAAAATTAGGTCTATGCATAGAGAACAATACTAAGATATTTATCAGAATGTTAACAATGTTTATCTTAGGATAGAAGGACTTTAGATTTTTTTCCAGTTTTCTGTTTTTCAAATGTTTAAATATAATTTGAAAAGTCATACTAATTCAAATGTGCTCTACCTATAAATGCATACTATATTTAAAAAAAAAATAATACTTGCAAACTGATCGACTAAGCCTAGGCGACCCAAATATTCTGTGGTTTGACTCCAACTTTGTTTCAAAGTGATGTTTATTGAATTTCCAATAAAAGTTAGTCACTATTTTTTTTTAATTCCCTTACTTTTGGCTTAACTCTTACCTCCAGAAAAGTTAATTAATACTTTTTAAACTAATGTATAAAATATGTAGTCCCCATTTTTCTTCCCAGTTCAATAGGGTTAAGTAGCTCACATCTACTCTCTTACTGGCAGCATTTAATATCTTGTTAGACTAATTTGCTCTACCTTTGTTTTGATTAATACTTTTTCCCCTCATTTTAAGGTTATTCTGGTACAAGTTAACCCCGGGGAAGCATTTACAATAAGAAGAGAAGATGGACAGTTTCAGTGCATTACGGGTAAGAATGGTAATTTATTACTGTTTGAGACAAACAAAAAACTTATGATACATAAAAGTATATATGCTTCTGGCTTCCTTCTTTCTTTTTCACTACCACCACACCAAAGCAAACGCTGAATACTTTATGTATGGCTTAAGTATTGCAGTAGCATCCTAATTAGTTTCTTTGCCCTGGTTTCTTGATTAATCTTACTGTAATTTATTGTTTATGTCATTTCCCTGCTCAAAAATCTTCAGTGAATCAGTT
This sequence comes from Furipterus horrens, assembly GCF_987537825.1. Classification (NCBI taxonomy): domain Eukaryota; kingdom Metazoa; phylum Chordata; class Mammalia; order Chiroptera; family Furipteridae; genus Furipterus; species Furipterus horrens. The sequence goes on from NW_028327182.1 coordinate 50,508,958, forward strand.
CAGGTACCTCAGTCTTTTTAAAAGATCACTTCCTCTTTTAGACTTCTGTTCCCACTTTGCCTTCAATACGGTTTTACTTATAGCTTGTTAAATTAACTTATTCACTGTCTCTTGAACCTCTCTTGTACTTAATATATATTCTTTTTTTTCAATGTTTTATTGATTATGCTGTTACAGTTGTCCCAATTTCTTTTCCCTCTGCTCCCCTCCACCCAGTGGCCCCCCTCCCTCCAGTTGTCCCCCCCTTTTAGTCCAGTTCATTGGTTGTGCATATAGTTCTTCTCAACCTCTTCCTGTCTACTCCATTCCCTCCTACTATGCTTCTTAATTCCTATACCATCTCCCTCCCTTTCTCCCTTCCCCCTCCCTGCTGACCTCCCCCCAGTATGTTCCCCATACCTATAGTTGTTTTTCCACTCTCGTTGCCTACTTAGTTTGCCTTTGTTTCAATTCCCTAGCTTCTGTTGTTTGGTGTTGTGATGAAGTTTTCATTTTAATGTTCATAGCTTTGATCCTCCTTCTTCTAAACCAGTGCCTTTAACGTCTCATATAATAGTGGTTTGGATCTAATGAACTCCTTCAGTTTTGCTTTGTCCTGGAAGCATTTTCTCTGCCCTTCTATTCTGAATGACAGCTTGCTGGATAGAGTAATAGTGGCTGTATGTTTTTTACTTTTCATTACTTTGAATATTTCTTGCCAGTCCCTTCTTGCCTGCAGAGTCTCCTTTGAGAAATCAGCTAATAGTCTAATTGGGACCCCTTTGTACATAATTCTTCTCTTCTCTCTTGCTGCTTTTAAGATTCTCTCTTTATCCTTAATTTTTGACATTTTGATTATAGTGTGTCTTGGTGTGGTTCTCCCTGGGTCCAGTTTTTCTGGAACTCTCTGTGCTTCCTGGACCCGTAAGTCTATTTCCTACCCCAAGTTAGGGAAGTCTGCTTCATTATTTTTTCACATAATTTTTCAATTTCTAGTTTTTCTTCTTCGCCCTCTGGCAATCCTGTTATTCGAATATTCATTCGCTTATAGTTGTCCCATAGTTTCTGAGTCTCTCCTCACTTTCCTTACTTTTTGTTTCCTCTTTCTGCACTGGTTGACTGTTTGTTCCTTCCCTATGTTCCGATTTGTTGATTTGATCTCTGGTTTTTATTTCCTCACCACTTGTCCTGTATGTGTTTTCGTTCATTTCAGTATGACTAGCTTTCATTCCTTCCCTGTCTTGTTCCAAATCTTGTTAATTCTGTAAGCCACCTTATGACTTTAGCTCTGAACTGAGCCTCAGATTTCCTATTTGGTCATCTGTCAGGTCGTGTAGTTTTGCTTCCTGGGCAGGCTATAAGGGGGCAGAGCCCCGTGCACTCATCACTACCCGGTGACCCGCGGCTGCGATCAGTGAAAAGGTGCTTTGTGTGGGGGTGGGGGTCCAAGATGGATTCGTGCCGTTACTCTCCACTGAGAGATCGGTATCCGTCCCCCGCCCTCTGGGCCTCACCTTCTGAGGCAATGGGGGGGCTGCCTTTCCCAGCGTTGGAATCGCGAGCTGCGGGGTCTCGACTGCAGCCGGAATTGCTCCTCTAGTGTTTCTCGCAGTCCCTCTGCTATCCCCACTGCCACCACAAACAGCTCCATGGTTTCTCGCCCCTCCTACCTGTCCAGACGAGCACCACTGGTTTATAACTTCATATGCTGGGCTTCCATGTAGTTTTATTTTCTGGAATTTCTGGTTATCTTTGGTTTTGAGGTAGTTGTATTCCTACTTAGTTGTAGAGGGAGACACCGAGCGTGTCAGTCTAAGCCTCCATCTTGGCCGGAAGTCTATATATTCTTATCTAGAATTCATCCATATCACCATTACCCCTCAGCCTATTCAAATGCTACCAGCGATGCAAGACTGAGATCAGATCTGATCTTTAAAAGGTTTTTTGTATAATTTTTAGTGAGTGTTCCCTCCACATTACTCTCTAACCACCCCAAACACACACATGTGACAAACAAAAATGTCTCCAGATATCAGTAAATGTTTCCTGGGGGGCAAAATCACCTCCAGTTGAAAACAACCACCCTATGTGAAAACAAGAGCAATAAAAAGGTCACTGGTAAGCCCTGGCTGCTGGCCAGCCAAGTGTCGCTGGTTCAATTCCCTGCCAGGGCACATGACTAGGTTGCACGTCAGGTCCCCAGTTGGGGGCGCGAGTGAGAGGCAACCACACAGTGATGTTTCTCTCCCTCTCTTTCTCCTTTCCCCTCTCTCTAAAAATAAAATAAACAAACAATTATTTTTTTAAAAAAGGTCACTGGCTTTGTAATTAGAGAACCTGAGTTTAAATGTCAGCTCTGTCACTTAAATGTGTTACCAACTTTCATATGTTATTTAACCTCTATCAGGTACATTTCTTATCAGTAAAATTTTCATACTTGTGATCATAGTACACCACATAGAATAATTGTGAGGGTTAACTAATGTGCATGTAAAGCACTCTAAACCAGACCTCGAACATATAAGGCACTCAATAAATGGTGATGTTGGGTGCTGTGGTGTTAATTGTTTAATAGAAAGTTACCCCCATCTCCTGTGAGACCCTGTAATACCAATTATTATGCCATTCATATAGCAAGTAACTATGGTCTTTTTAGAACATTCCTTCTAGTTATAGTTTTCAAAGCCATTTAAATATTTTGTCTTTAACTTGGAATGTTTATTTGATCTCTTTAGATTTTAAGCACTTTGAGAGCAGGTACTATTTCTTACATTTCTTTGTATACCCTTTAGTTATTGGCCTTCCACATGTTGAGTACCTAAATAACAGTGTTGCTTTCATTTGAAAAGAGCACATTAGAAGTAGGGTTTCCATATGCTTTATCATCCAACCCTGCATACTTCTGAGAATGAAAGAGACCGTAGCAATTACTCTCTAAGACAACTAGTGTCAGCCAGGATTGTCCCAGGCAAACCAGGACTAATGGTACCTCCCATTTTACCTGGTCTGTCTACTTGATTTAATCCAAGAAGACCTAACTTTCTCTAGAAAGGCAATTAGCTCAGTAATGAAAATTAGCCTGCCATCTAAACCTTACATGTCTTAGAGTTCACACTTTCTCTAAGTTAATTTAAATCTTTTGTGTGGCAAATAAGGCAACTTCAAAATAGGAAGGGTCCACATATTTTGAGCTTAAAAGAAATCATGTAGTAGATTTTTATGCAATATAATAAACTTAACCTGTCTTTACTTGGCAATTAGGTTTACATAAAAATTATTTTTAAACTGGGTACCTCTTAGAATGTAAGTTTCTAAGACAACACTCACCTTAGGTTTGTTTGTGCATCTCTTTTCAAATTGTTTTCAATAAATATTGTTTATGATGGAACCATTTAAACTAATATAACATTGGTCTTTTCAAATGCATCTACAAATGAGGATACTATACGCATTGCTATTTTAGTTGACTTAAAATACAAAGACTGCTAACTGCAGTTGGATAAACAGACTGATTTTTAAATAGCTTATATTTTAAAAGTCAGCTGTAACTACAAGTTTTAAATCTCCTTTGGCACTTATCCCTTCAGTCAGGATCAAAAAAGCCTATCTAATTTGTAATGTGCCTCTAGTACTAACAGTGTCCTAATAATAGTAGAAACTGCCTAACATGTGAAGATATTTTTAAGCAGTAAAAAAGGGAGACTCCTCTCTCTATATGACCAATTGTAAGAGTGGAAACTTTGTTTTAAAATTAGGAGGAAAAGGTTTTTAAAACACAGGGAAGAATAAGGGGAACCAGACAGGAAATAAAAGGCTCTTCTTTCTTTGTTTTTCTTAGTCCAATATTAAAATATGGGATATACGTGGAAAGAGTAGTGGTGAATGAGGGATTACGGTTTAAGTCTTTGTAAAGACCAGTGTGTCTTTGCGCCAAGTAAGAAAAGAAGATAGGATGAGAAAAGTCTATAACTGCTAGAGCTCCTCTTCTTTCTTTTTCTTCCCCTTTGCTGTCACTAGTTTCTATCACATGGCAGTCTTCCTGAACTAGTTCTGGAACTAGGTGAAAAAAGTAAGAGTAGAAGTGGAGGCAGCAGATAACAAAGAGAAAGTTTTAAGGGAGGAAAATAATATGTTAGTGAAGCTAAGAGAAAAATGGACCCTACAGCCCTCACAGCCACTATACTAATTAAAAAAAAACCCTAGTGAAACCTAAAGAATTGCCCTGGCCTCTTTGCTCTGTTGACTGGAGCATCATCTTGTACACCAGAAAGGTTGCAGGTTTGTTCCCAGTCAGGGCATATAACCTTCACTGGTTGGGGCACATGCAGGAGGCAATCGATTGATGTTTCTCTCTCACATCAAAGTCCCCCCCCGCCCCCCCCCCCAAAAAAAGAAAAAAATCAATAAACATATCCTTGGGTAAGGATTAAAAAAAAAAGAATTGAGGTAAATCCAGTATAAAATAAGCATTTGAATTAAAGACTTCTTTTTATTTTTTATTTTTAAATTATATCTTATTATGCTATTACAGTTGTCCTGATTTTTTCCACCTTTGCCCCCCCTCCACTCAACACACCCTACTCTTTCAGACAATCCCCTCACCATTTCCATGTCCATGGGTCATTCATATCAGTTCTTTGGCTACTCCATTTCCTATACTGTACTGTACTTCTCCATGGCTATTCTGTAACTGCCTGTTTGTACTTCTTAATCCCCTCGTCTGTTCACCCATTCTCCCATAACCCCCTACCATCTAGCAACCATTGAAGTGCTCTCTGTATCCATGATTCTGTCTCTGTTCTTCTTGTTTGCTTAGTTTGATTTTTAGATTCAGTTGGTGATAAGTACTTTTTGCCATTTTGTTGTTCATAGTTTTGATCTTCTTTTTCTTAAATAAGTCCCTTTAACATTTCATATAATAATGGTTTGGTAATGAACTCCTTTAGTTTTTTTCTTATCTGGGAAGCTCTTTGTCTGCCTTTTGATTCTAAATGATATCTTTACTGGGTTGAGCAATCTTGGCTCTAGATTCTTGCTTTTCATGACTTTGAATATTTCTTCCCAATCTCTGACAGTCTTATTGGAACTCCTTTGTCGGTAACTTAAGTTCTTTTCTCTAGCTGCTTTTAAGATTCTCTCTTCATCTTTAACCTTTGGCATTTGATTTATGATGTATCTTGGAGTGGACCTCTTTGCATGCATCTTGTTTGGGATGCTCTGTGCTTCCTGGACTTGTATGTCTATATTTCCTTCACCAAATTAGGGAAATTTTCTTTAATTATTTTTTCAAATGGATTTCCAATTTCTTGCTCTTTCTCTTCTTCTTCTGGCACCCCTATGATGCAAATGTTGACCTCTTGAATTTGTCCCAGAGGCTGCTTATACTATCCTCGTTTTTTTGGATACTTTTTTCTTCTTGTTGTTCTGATTGGTTGTTTTTTGCTTCCTTATGTTCCAAATCATTGATTTGATTCTCGACTTCATCCACTCTACTATTGTTTCCCTGTAAATTGTTCATTTCAGTTAGTGTATCCTTTGTTTCTGACTGGATCTTTTTTATGCTGTTTAGGTCCTCATTGAGTTCCTTGAGCATCCTTATAACCAGTGTTTTGAATTCTGCATCTGATAGATTGCTTGCCTCCATTTAGTTTAGTTCTTTTTCTGGAGTTTTGATTTGTTCTTTCATTTGGGCCATGTTTCTTTGTCTCCTTGTTTGGCAGCCTCCCTGTGTTCATTTTTATATATTAGGTAGAGCTGCTTTGACTTTGTGTCTTGGTAGTATGGCCTAATGTAGTACATGTCCTGTAGGGTCCAGTAGCACAGCCTCCCCTATCACCCAAGCTGGGTACTCAAGGTGCACCCTTTGTATGGGCTGAGTACACCCTCCTCTTGTAGTAGAGACTTCGTTGCTGTTGGAAGGTCAGTGGGAGGGATATACCCAGGACAGTCAGCTGCAAGGATTGGCTGTGACCACCTATCACTAACCTCTGCCCTCTGTGGAGGGTCAGCTGTGCGGGAGGAGGGTGGTGGTGCTCTGATGTGGTTGGTAGCTGTCCAATGGGTGCGTTGCCCTGGGGTTTCCCAGGTGGTACAGGTCAAGGTCAGCCCCCACCTGTGTTTTGCCCAGGACAACCCTGTCTGAGCTCTAAAGCAATCTGAGATGGCTACTTGTGCTGGGCTTGGAGATTCCTAGGTGAAGCCACATTATAAATCTAAGCTGGTTGCTGCTAGTGCCACGTCTGGGGCTCACTGAGGCCAGCTATTGCTTGTATAATAGGATATAGGAAGTCGTGAAGCATGAGTCAAGACTAGTGATTAATATGGAAAAGCACCTGTGATGGGCCAGTAAGTTGGGTGGGGTGGAGTCTCTGAGGATCTCCAAGGCCAGTCAAACAGTGTTAGCTAGGTTGATAGAGTCTGATATGGCACCAGCTTGCCCCCTATGTATGGATACAGTTTAGAAAAGGGACAATGGCCTCTCCTCACCTTGATGCCAGACAGTTCAGTTCCTCCCTGTAAATTACTGGTGCCTTTCAAGCTGCTACTCTGGTGCTCAAGCTCAGAAGATGTGAGTCTGAATAGGTGAGTTCATGTATGGGTTCTCTAAGAAGAACTGCTTGCGGCTCCAGCAGTTTCTTCTGCTGACTCAATCCCCACTGTTTTTTGCAGCCAGAAGTTATGGAGACTTATCTTCCTGGCACTGGAACCCTGGCTTGAGGGGCCTGGTGTGGGGCTGGGATTCCTTGGTCCTGAGATATCTCTCCCGAATTTTTATCCACCACATGTGGATGTGGGACCAGCCCATTCCGCATTTACGCCCCTCTTCCCAGTCTCAATGGATGTGGTTTCTTAATTCCATAATTGTCAGACTTACATTCAGCTTGATTTCTGACAGTTTTAGTGATGGTTGTTCTATGTTTTGGTTGTAATTTTGATGTGATTGCGCGAAGAGGCAAGCCATGTCTGCCTATGCTGGCATCTTGACCTGAAGTCCGATTGTATGTCTTTTGATTAGAGAATAGAATCATGGATGTGAAAGAAAAACACTGATCACTTCCCTCCCGTACATGCCCCTACTGGGGATCAAACCCACAACCTAGGGATGTGCCCTGACCCAGAATCAAACCTACAGCCTTTTGGTGTATGGACAACACTCCAACCAACTGAGCCACCAGCCAGAGCTCGATATTTTATTCTTGACTGGTAATGTCTCTTTCAGCAGTTTGAATATTTGATTCCACTCTCTCCAGCTTGTAGGGTTTCTACTGAGAAATCTGATGATAATCTAATGGGATTTCCTTTATAGGTTACCATGTTCTTTTCCCTGGCTGTTTGAGAATTCTTTCTTTGTCATTTATTTTTGACAGTTTTAATATAATGCGCCTTGAGGAAGACTTTTTTGGATTGAGATCATTGGGTGTTCAATTTGGTTTTTGGACTCAAGGGTCAAGCTCTTTTATACGTATGGGAAATTCTCATCAATTATTTGTTTGAATAGGCTCTCTGTTCCCTTCTTTTTCTGGTATCTCCCATTCTTATATTGCTCTTTCTGTTGGAGTCAGATAATTCTCTTAGAGTCTTTCTTTCTTTTCTTTTTTTAAATTCTCAATTCTCTCTTCTTCCATCTGGTCAACTCTGTTTCCTGAGTTTGCTAGTTCATTCTTCATATCTTTTATTGAGTTCTTCATATTCACACTTTCTATTTGATTAAAATTTACTCTTTAAAAGTGAATCAACATCTTTAAATAACGTTTTTTAAAGTTTCAGTCTCTTTGGTAAAGTATGTCTTTTGCTCACTGATTTTATTTCTGAGTTCATTAAACTGCTTATATTTTCTTGTATCTCATTGAGTTTTTTCAGAACTGCATTCTTCATTTCTCTGTCATCTAAATCACATGTTTCCATGTCTTTAAGTTTATTTTCTGGAGATTTTTTGTTTTCTTTCTGAGCTGCCTCATTACCTTGGTTATTCATGGTATTTGATGGATTCATTCTCTGCCTAGGCATCTATGAGAATGTGACCTGCTTTTTATTTTTAAGAGTGGCACTTATCGATTTGGTTGGCTGATAAGAAGTCTTTTGTTTTCCAGTAGGTGGGTTATGGTTTTTACTTTCTCTTGCACTGCTGGCTTCTTAGATCTATGCAGGGCAATGGAAAAATGCCTTCTATGTCCTGGGGAGGTGAGCATCTTTTTTGTGTGTGTGATCAAGTTGCCATAGTCTCAGGGTACCACCTCCATGGGGAAATGTGGGGAGTGACGGGGTTCTGGGCCTGTGAAATCTCTGTGCTGCCCCCTGCAACCACATCTGCCAGCAGTGTAGCCACAATGGGTGGGAACAAAATGAGTTGTGAAAGGCCAGCTCTGGTGCATTTGTGGCTTTGTTCTCCCAGTAATGGCAACTGCCAGATCTCAGGTGCCTCAGCATGAGCCTGCTGATGCTTAGGGGAAAAAATGCTTCTGACCTTTTCGTTCTGAGTGTTGCAGATAATATGTTCCGTACCCTGGTACTCACCGCTACAGCTTCTTCTGGGGCCCACTGCTTGCTCTGGAGGGTGAGGGGAAGTTGCCTGGCTCCATGGCTTTGTTCTTCTGTCTGGCAGTGACAGCCACCAGACAACCAGGGCTGTACCTCTTTACTCTGCCTCTGCCCAGGTCACTGGATTCAGCAGCAGCAGGTAAGGACTACTCAGGCAGGGACACCTACCTCACAGAATCTCTCTGCTCCTTCCAGCTGCAAGGGAGTGCAGATAGCAACCTGATTCCCCCTCTCTCCAGAGAACCACAGTGAGCTCTGGGCTGTTTCCATGACACACATCTCTTCTCTTCTCCTTTCCCTCCTTTCCACTTGCTTGGACTGCCCACATACAGATTTCTCAGAAGTGTTAGTGTGTTGAGCAGGGAATCCATTGTTGAATTATAACTGTTCAGATTGTAACTTCAAGGGGAGAGGCCAGGGGAACCTTTCATGCTACCATTCCTCTGGGACTTGAATCTTGATGGCTGGGTATTTGATTACACATTATTAAGACTATCAACAGAATTGGCCCTCTTGTAATAAGGAAAAATATGACTTTGAATGAATATATGTGCATGAAAAGTAATTTGGCACATTTCCTTCAAGTGCCTTACCCTATGTGGTAGGATTACAGGAATTTTTTTCCTCTTTATACTTTCTGTATAATTTGATAATTTGGACAAGTATTAATTGATTAAATAATCATTTAAATGATGTTTTCACCCCTTTTAAATTTTGTCCAGTTTTATTTTATAAAATGTATAAATTCTTTTTCTTTAAAACTGATATCCTGAGCTCATTAAGGAAAATGGTGAACCATACAATCTATTTTGGTGCAAATAAGTGGATTTTTTTAACTACTAAAAACTAAAAACTGGGACATATCAAGCTTGTAAGTACATGATAATAATTTGACAATTTTTGAAAATCAAGGGGGTGGGAAAAGTATGTAAATTTGATATCATAATATTGAACTGGCTTTTTAAAATTCTGACATTAAGAAGGACAGTTAAGAAACCCAAGGCAAAAAACAAATTAAAAGTTGAGGATTTTGTCAACCCCCAAAAAGTATCAGTGTAAGCGAGGCTGTGTTATAGAAGATGTATTTGTTTGGACTCTCTCTGTTTAACCAAACCATTCTGTGAAGGAATACTAGGGGAAGAGACCCTTATTTACTACAAACCTACTTTGTGCTTTGCATGTTTTCCTAACCCTATGTAAGAGTGTCTAGAAAAACCACTTTCCTTACTAAAAATGAAAATCAGATTCTCTAAAGTAAACTTCAGTATAAGGATTTCCTAGTGAGAAGGGCAACTGAATTAGAAATACAGAAATCTGTCATGCTTTTTAGCCTTGTAGTTACTGCAGTTATAATTTTGAACTAAGGGAAGTGCTAGTTAAGCATTCTAACCTAAACATAAACCTTTCTATTTTTTTTACCAAAAGCGTAACTGGGATAAGGCAAAAGCCAGTATATAAAGTTATAAAGAGACAACTAAGAATTTACATAAACTGATTTACATGCCTTTGTACCATCTGTAGAGATTGTCCAGGAAACAGAAAAAAATCTTTCCCTATATGGCACCACATTAGATATAATTTTTAGTACACATATAGAGATGGAAACAATCAGTCTTTTTCCAAGTTATCTAGGATTCATCTTCACAATTCTCATTTTTCTCTCTCAGGCAATCAATAGTAGGCATAATTTCATTTCTTAGAAAGACTCTTCTTATACATACAACTATAACTTGTGCCCCCTATTGTGGTTATAGTGGTATATTAATACACATTCAGTGGTGGTAAAAGATTTTCTTGCAGGTATGTATTAATTTATCTAATTCTCCAGAGGTTAAATAATTTTAACATAGGACTCTGGTCTCAAAACCTTAAAAATGTTGATTTATTTTTAAAGAGTAAATTTTAATCAAATCTTGTTTCCATTTTTTATGGATCAAGTTATCTGTCTTTGATATCCATTTTATTACATAAAACACTTTTGGAAAATCTTATTGTTACAATGAAAGATCATCATATTTTGATATTTTAGCATTAATTTTAGTTTTAATATGTAGAAATTTCTCACCCATTTGTACTCAGTCTCCCATGTTCAGGTGCTTGACAGAACACAGAAAACACAACTTAAAAGCCTGCTCATTTCCTGGAGAGAGAATTTGCTTTAAATTTCTCCCTGTCCTGACGGACAACTTATTCTTGAAAGCCATTTGAAAGATATAGACGTCCTCACAACCTAGTAGAGGAGACAGGAAAATATCCACAGTTAAAATACAGTGAGTAATATGTGCTATGATGGAATTAGGTATGCTCAGATATATGAGGAGACCAGAGGACATATACCTAATCCAGCTTGATGCTTAAAGAAATAGAAATTAGCCAGGAAGGAAAAAAAATAGAGAAATATCTTAGTCAGAAAGAATAGCATATGCAAATGTATAACACAGAAATTAGAGGAGGATGAAAAGCTATGATTAAAGAGATAGATTGGAGACCAGAATACGTGAAGGAGTATCTGAAAATAAGACTAAAAATGGAAACACAGACTATGTTACTAATACCTTTTTATGACATGCTAGAGATTTCAGATTTTATCCTGAGAGGTATGGGGAGCCACTAAGGGATTTTAAGCAGGGAAGTAACTAAAACAAAGTGATATTGATGAGACTTGAGGGCTAAATGTGAATAACAAATTTTACAGTCAGTTGACCAGAAACATAAGTGACAATGCCTTTTACTATGCTAAAAATATATAGAAGAAGAAAAGAACGTTTGGGAAGAATGGAAATGATGAATTTATTTCTGAGCATGTTAGTTTCAAATTACCTTTTGGTTTTAAGCACTTAGTTGTAAGAAAGGTTTGAAATGTGTATTAGTCAGGATTCTTTAGAGAAACAGAACCCCAGGATATACAGAGATATATGAGAGGGAATTTATTATGGGAATTAGCTCTTTGGAGAGCCAGGAAAGCTGGTGTAATTCAGTCCAAATCCGAAGGCTTGAGAATTGGTAGGCTGATAGTAGCCCCAATCTGAGCCTGAAAGTCTGAGAACCAGGAATGCTAATGTCCAAGGGCAAGAGAAGATAGATGTCTCAGCTCAAGCAAAGAAAGCAAATTTGCCTTTCCTCAGCCTTTTTGTTGTATTCAGACCTACATTATCAGAATTAGAGGATGCCCACACACACTGGGGAGGGCCATCTGCTTCACTCAGCTCACAAATTCAAATGCTTATCTCTTCTAGAAACATCCTCACAGACACACCCAGATATAATGTTTTACCAGCTGTTTGGGCATCTCTTGGCTCAGTCAAATTGACACATAAAATTAACCATCACAGAACAGAAATAGTGAACTTGTCAGTATGTAACTTGAAGTCATGAGTTTGATTGTGTTCTTCAAGAAGAGTATGCAAAATAAGAAGAAAAAGAAGATTGAAGTTGGAGGCATGAGAGACATGTAACATTTAAAAGATGGGTAAAAGAAGATGAGTGAATAAGATAACATGTAGAGAAACATACAAATCTCTTTAATCCATTTCCTTTAAGGCTTGACCATTATAACAGCTACTGTAGGATTGTTAATAAGTATTATAGGAGGGAAAAAGGCCAATAAGTTTGAGGTGTTAAGAAGAAAACAAAAGAAACTTATCTGTGGTGTAGACCTTATCAATGTCTTTAACATGCTAATATTCATAATGAATTTTCAAGAAGTGGTTGTTGTTTGCAGCATGCTCTAAATTCTTTTGAAGATGGAAATTTTTGTTAGAGGCACCTTATGAAACCAGATTTTATAAACACATTTTTCAGAAACACTGTCTTTGAGTGTTTGTAACTTTCAGGTTTCAATTTCTAATGTTTTCTTGTTTGTTTTGTTGGTTTTTGTTCTCACTTTTTTTATTGTTCTATTACAGTTGTCCCATTTTTCCCCAATGCTCTTCCATGTCCTGCCCACCTCCCCCCTCTCTCTCACTCAGTCCCCATATTGTCTGTGTCGTGGATCATTTATACTAGTTCCTTGACTAGACCCTTCCCCTTTGTTCCCCTTCTCCCCCTCCTTCCTCCCCACTGGTCACTGTCAGTCTGTTCCTTGTTTCCATGCCTCTGGTTCTATTTTGCTCCTTTGTTTTGTTCATTAGGTTCCTGTATTAAGTGAGACCATATGGTATTTGTCTTTCGCTGCCTGGCTTATTTTACTAATCATAATACTCTCCAGTTTCATCCATGGTGTCGCAAAATCAGCTTATAACATTTTGATACAAATTTCCAGTGCCACCCCAACTCACCCACTTAGCATCCAAGGAATATATATATATATATATATTTTTCTTCTTTTCCCCCCTTGGGAGAAAGCGGAGGAGGGGAACAATATAAAGAAAGTAAAAGAAAAAGAAATAGGAATATTTGTAGCTTATCACAAAGATCTAACTTCTTCAATGTATGAAGAGTCTTTGCTAATCAAGTAGGAAAATAAGGTCTAGGAACAGACAGTTCACAGAAAAGGAAAAATAAATGGCTCTTAAATATTTAATATAGATGTTTAACTTTACTGATAAAAATATGCAAACTGAACTACACCAAGATGCTGTTTTTCACCTTTCGTGTTGGCAAATAACAAGAGGTTTGAACTAGTGGAGGTATGTTGATGAGAATGTATATTAGTACAAACTCTGCGATTTGGTAATGGTAAAAATATAAATTCTCTTTGATACAGCATTTCTTCTAGTAATTTATCCTACAGATATACTAACACATCTGTGAAATGATGTTTATACAAAGATATTCGTTGCAGTGTAGTATGTAATAGCAAAAGGTTGAAAATAACTTGACTATCAAAAGAGGAATAATTCAGTAAATTATGGTACATTGTTAACAGTGGAATGCTTTGTAGCCATTTATAGATTGAAGTAGCTCTGTATGAACAATATAGAAAGTTCTCTAAGCTATATTATTAAGATGCAGAAGAGTATGTAGTATACCAACATTCGTATTTTTTAAGTATACGCATAATTGCTTTTATATGCATACAATATCTCTGAAAAGATTTATAAGAAACAAAAAATGGATACTTTTGGGAGGGAAGCTGTATAGGTGGGGACAAGGTTGAAAATGAAGACCCCCAAACCTGCCATGTAAGTATCTCCAAAATATTTAATAGTCACAGGCAAAGAGCCTGGGAAAAGCCCTGTCTCCTTCCTTTCTCTGCTTAATCTTATTATAAATTATCTACATAAATAATACTCTGTTGCCCAGTCTGGTAATGTTTGAACCTGAAGTCGATGGGAGGGAAATGAGGCCTCTATTTCTTTCTTTGCCTTTTGTGGAGGTTTTTTCCTAACTTTTTGCAGTCTTTAGCATGCCAACAAACAGTTTTTATTCTCTCTTTTTCCATTTAAGACCATGTTAGCTGGTAGGGAATTGCTCTGAGGAAGTTGGAATGAAAAGGGTAAAACGGGAAAACAGCAGATGCTCAAAATATACAAATCACAATAGAGGAAAAATAAGACCTTATAGTCTAGTCTTCCCCTAATGAAAGTTGAATAAGTATAGAAATGTTTTCAGTTGTGAAATAGCATTTGGTTTTTACCATAGAAAATCTAGATTTAAGGAGTACCCCTTAAAAAGAAATATGAAGACAACTCAACACTTGGTAATTTTTATGTTTTTCAAATCTTTCTTTTAGATGATTAACAGTTTAAAAAGCAAATGAACTTAGGTTTGTTCATTGAACTTAGGTTTGTGGCAGGCGTAGGGCGGAGTATTTGCTTTTCCTTTTTTTTTTTTTTACCAGTTTCTCATAAGAAACCAACTAGTTGAGGAAACATGAAAGCAAGTGCCTGAGAGCATGGGAAAGGGTCCTTTCAAGTTTCAAGTTAGTCTGATTGTCTAATTAATGATGATACAACAAAAGGTTATTAAAACACCTCTAGCTGTCATTCTCCTGGGAAGAGATAAAATAGAAGTAAAGGTAATGCTTTAAGCCTAGAAGCCCAGTTTCTTTTCAGAGGAACCTATAGCAGGATATGAACATTCTATGCCAAGCCTCCGGGGATAGGTTCTGTTCCTGTTACAAGAGAGGAAATCTCTAATTTCAGATAGGTATGTTTAATTCAGGGAGAAGATATTTTGAAACCTTATATATGGTTACTCATAATAAGCCATCTTCTCTAATTCATCTGTAACCATAGAAAGTCCATATTTTGATGTCAATAAAACAAATAGTAAAATCCCTCTCCCCACCACCCCAAAAAAAGTGACAATGGGAAAAAACTCTGAGATAGCAATAAATTGTGAGGCCACCCTGTAGTTCTCCAAATCTGTATCTAAAGGTTATTTGTCAAGCACATTATATAAAATGCTTAATTAATGGTGGCATATTCTGCAAAAGATTTGTCTAAAGAACCTGACTACAGTACCACTTTCTAGATAACTCATATGGCTAGTGGAACCTTAAGACATATTTTAAAAGGTCCAGACCTTAAACCACAGAAACTGTAAGGAAACTTAAAGATAAATATAGTCTGTTATGTGGGAATTCTATAATGAAAAATTTAAAAGCTTAGCTAATATATAAAAAGAACCTAGCACAACCCTTTTCAACATCAGCAGTGATAATTTAATGCACTCTGTACATGTTGGATGACTGTTCTGCCCTATGACTGTGGCCTTACTGTTTGATTCTGACAGGATTTGCGTCATTGATCCATATCACTTCCTGTGTGATGTCAGCATGTGGGTGTACAATTATTGAAACATGGTTAACCTAATGTGCTTCAATAAATCCCAAACACTGTTTCCTACTAGAATAACAAAGAATGATTCATCATGGTTCACATTAGACTTATACTAAAAATAATGGTGTTCACAAGTTGCTGTATGCATGCACATTAATATCACAGCCTTTATAGCTTTCTAAACAAAAGCACTAAAAATACTTTTTGTTTAGAAACAGGTGCTTGGTGAACACATCTCCTACTTCGTTTTTTTATCTACATACATAGTTTAGCTTTGTGCTAAAGTAGATTCTAACCATAATATGAAGTCATTCTTCAAACTTTTTTAGTGTGCTTATTGCTGATACATCTAAATCCTTAGCCAATATAATTATAGAAATTTCAATTACCTGTACACAGAAAAATAAAATTGCCCATAATTCTGAATCATACTTAGGTTCCAGATAATCTAAGCAGTGAATAATGACCTTGATCTTTTGTCTTCCTTATGTATTTTCCTGTCTCATTCTGTTCTAAAATTATAATCACCAGTCTGTTAAATTCCTAGACTCAAAGCCCATAGTAATTGCCTGCCTCATGGGAATAAATGTCACCAAGTGTTTTGTAGCCTTAAAAATAAGCATTTCAATCTTAGTTTATGCCTATAATCTTGGTATATAACCAGTTTAACATTTGTCCCAGACTTTTCATTTTTAAACAGTATAATTAGTAGTTATGTTAAAATAAGCTGTGATGTATCTGGTCAACCATCATATTGTATTTCCAGCTTCTGCCATGGTCTCAGAATTCTAACTAAACAGGTTATTCATCTATTGTTTTTACTTTAACCTGTGATTAAATCATAAAGGCAATCAGAATAAACATTTCTCTTTTCCTGACCCTTGCCAGAAGCAAGTCACAGAGAGCAGTTAATGGACTTCCTAGTAAATAAGGCTAAGGACTACTAACTTTCAGTCTCCTGGAGAAGGTGGTGGCGGAAGTTCTGTGTGATGCTGCTGGTATCATCAGGCCTCCGGTTGGAGGGATAAGTGGGAACCATGTAGGTTAGGTGAATGTGAAATATTTGCAGTAAATAAAATCTAAATATTCCTGCGTTAGTCAGTAGCTCAGTTGGTTGGAGCATTGTCTCTGATGCAGTGAATGCAGCCGGGGATGCAGGTTTAATCCCTGGTCAGGGCACATGTAGGAGGCAACCAATGGATGTGTAAGTGGGTAGGACAACAGGTCGGTGTTTCTCTCTCTGTGTCTCTCTGTCTCTCACCCTACCCCCTTCCTCTCCCTCTACCCCTTCCTCTTGCTCTCTCTAAAAAATCAATAAATAATGTCTAAAAAAATATAGCCCTGGCTGCCATGACTCGGTTGGAGCATCATCTCATAGACCAAAGGATTGTAGGTTCAATTCTGTTCAGGGCACATACCCAGGTTGCAAGTTCAGTCTCCAGTTGAGGTACAGAGGAGAAGGCAGGCAATTGATGTCTCTCCTCTCTCTCTCTCTCTCTCTCTCTCTCTCTCTCTCTCTCTCTCTCTCTCTCTCTCTCTCTCTCTCCAGTTGAGGTACAGAGGAGAAGGCAGGCAATTGATGTCTCTCTCTCTCTCTCTCTCTCTCTCTCTCTCTCTCTCTCTCTCTCTCTCTCTCTCTCTCTCTCTCTCTCTCTCTCCTCTCTCTCTCCCTCTCTTTCTCCCTCTCTTTCTCCCTCTCTTTCCTTCTCTTCCCCTTTCTCCCTCTCCCCCTCTCCCCCTTCCTCTCTTCTAAGAACAATGGAAAAAAACAGTCCTTGGTTGAGGATAAAAAAAAAAAAAAATTTAATCTGAGTATTCCTACCATAGAATATATTTTTAAATAATCTGAATGGTTTTGTCATTTATTAAATAACTCTATAACTATTATTGGCAGTGCTTTTTTATTTTGCAATAAACCCTTTCAGCAACAATAAGCTAAAAGAATCAAAATTTGATGAAACAGGCAAAGAATCATAAATAAATCCAGTGAGTTTAGTTTGTCAAAATATTTGAAGGTACAGTATCAGTGAAAATATTTGGACTGAATATTTACACATTTCAGTAAGATTTAAAAGTAGACCTGAGACTATCCTTCACATAACACCTCAGAATCAGAGTATTTTAATGTAAATATTATAGTCCTAAATTAAAATATTATAGAAAAGCGTCAGTTGAAGGTATCCTCAGCCTCAAAATAATTAACCATAAAATACAACAGTTGCAGGCATTTTATGAAAAAAAAGAGTATTGAAAAAGAAAAATTTCAGTTAACTACCAGCGATATGTAATTCTAAACAGTATAGCTAACAAGTTGATTAATATACATGGATATGTACTAATAATAATCGTTTTGCTTATACTACTCTTTTGTATCAGATATTCAATATAAAGTTCATAAAATGCTCTTTATTTTTAAAAATATTTTAATAGAATTCCTTTTCATACTCCTCAATACAATAAAATTAACTTGTCAGTTAATGAAGTTAACCTCCTCTTGCTATTTTGAGATTTAAAATATCCTTTGTTTATAAAATGATGTGGTAATAGAGGATTGACTTCTTCTCTATGTCCTTCTAATTCGCCCTTCTGTCATTTTTATGTCATTACTTGCCCTAATTTAAAAAAAGAAAAGTCGCTAGAGTTTGTTTTGAAATGTTAATGACACCTAAATTCCAATACTTAGGAAATACTATATTAGAATATAGTTATCTATCTATATAGACTCCTAACTTCATCCACCTACCCTCGCCCCCCAGTCAATCTGAAATACTTGTATAGCTGATTTTAGGATAATCCTCATATTCGCTTCCTATTTTCATACATCATATAAAGTAAAACTTTTGTTTAATTGATACCTCCCTTAGTTTAAGATAAAGCAGAAAATTATAGCAAAGAAAATACTTTATTGCCAGATCTGCAGGGTGACTAAAGCCCTTAAGAGGTGAAAGAGGAAAACATGGGCAAGCCAATAAAAAAGACTTAATAGAAACAAAGTTTGATTTGTGCCCAAGAAACTTTTTGCTTCTCTTAGCTTCATAAATTATTTGCATATATCATTATCAGTTACTCCCTAGGAACAGATTTCATTAACATTTCCTTGGTCCTTGACTGTGAACATGTATCAGTTGTGCTCTAAGCTTTGAGTTTAGCAGTTATTAAGATGCTTATTCGGAACCTGTACCTAAATACTGCCACAGAATCAAGGGCACCGTCATGGTCTGAGTCAGTCTCTTGAAGGCTTGGGTAGATATTATTTATAGAGGAGTAGAAACGGGTCATATTTCACATCCCCATGCTTATACATTTTTATTTATTTATTTATTTATTTATTTTTGTGTTTTTCAATTACAGTTGTCTCATTTTTCCCCCATTGCTCTCCCCCACCCAGCCCACCCCTTCTCTCACAATTATATTCCTCCCCGTTGTCCATATCCATGAGTCATTTATACACGTTCCTTGATTAAACCCTTCCCTTACTTATCCCCTTTCTCTCCCTCCCCAGTCCCCCCTATTGACTGCAATTCTGCTCTTTGTCCTATTTAATTCGTTTGTTTGTGTTGTTCTTTAGTTTCCTGTATTAGATGATATATGGTATTTTTCTTTCTTTGCCTGGCTTATTTCACTAAACATAATTCTGTCTAGTTCCATCCATGTTATTGCAAATGGCAGGAGTTCCTTCTTTCTTTCTGCTACATAGTATTCCGTTGTGTAAATGTACCACAGTATTTTGATCCACTCATCTACAGATGGGCATTTAGGCTGTTTCCAGCACTTAGCTATTGTAAACAGTGCTGCTATGAACATAAGGGTGCATAACTTCTTTTGAATTAGTGTTTTACGATTTTTCAGGTATAATCCTAGCAGTGGAATCTCTGGTTCAAAAGGCAGTTCCATTTTTAGTTTTTTGAGGTAATTCCATACTGTTTTTCATAGTGGCTGCACCTGTCTGCATTCCCACCAACAGTGCAGTAGGGTTCCAGTTTCTCCACATCCTCACCAGCATTTGTTGTTTGTTGATTTTTTGATGATGGCCATTCTAACTGGTGTAAAATGGTATCTCATTGTGGTTTTTTTTGCATCTCCCTGATGGCTAATGATATTGAGCATTTTTTCATGTGTCTATGGACCTTCTGTATGTCCTCTTTGGAGAAGTGTTTGTTCAGGGCCTTTGCCCATTTTTTAATTGGGTTGTTTGTTTTCCTGACGTTGAGTCGTATAAGCTCTTTATATATTTTGGAGATCAGTCCCCTGTCTGTGATGTCATTGGCAAATATGTTTTCCCATATGGTTGGTTTCCTTTTCATCTTGCCGATGTTTTCTTTTGCTGAGCAGAAACTTTAGTTTGATGTAGTCCCAATTGTTTATTTTTTTCCTGTGTTTCTCTTGCCTTCTGAGATGTATCCGTGAAGATAGTTACGTGGGATATCTGAAATTTTCCTACCTATGTTTTCCTCTAGGACTCTTATGGTGTCATGACTTACATTTAAGTCTTTAATCCATCTTGAGTTTATTCTCGTGTGTGGTTTAAGTTGGTGGTCTCGTTTCATTTTTTTGCAAGTTCCTGTCCAGTTCTCCCAGCACCATTTGTTAAAGAGGCTCTTCTCACTCCATTTTATGTTCCTTCCTCCTTTATCAAATATTAGTTGACCATATAGACCTGGGCTTATTTCTGGGCTCTCTATTCTGTTCCACTGACCTATATGTCTGTTCTTATGCAAGTACCAGACTGTTTTGATTACAGTGGCTTTGTAGTATTGTTTGATATCTGGTGTTGTGATTCCTCCTGCTGTGTTCTTCTGTCTCAAGATTGCTTTTGCTATCCGGGTTCTTTTTTGGTTCCATATGAATTTTTGGAGTATTTGTTCTAGGTCTGAAATATGTCATTGGTATTTTAATAGGGATTGCATTGAATCTGTAAATTGCTTTGGGTAGTATGGCCATTTTGATGATGTTGATTCTTCCCATCCAAGAACATGGTATTTGCTTCCATTTATTTGTATCTTCCTTAATTTCTTTCTTCAATGTTATGTAATTTTCAGAGTACAGGTCTTTTATCTCTGGTTAAGTTTACTGCTAGGTATTTTATTTTTCTTGTTGCTATAGTAAATGGTATTTTTTTTTTTTTGTCTCTGTCTCTGCTATTTTATTGTTGGTATACAGAAATGCCTTAGGTTTCTGTATATTTATTTTGTACCCTGCTATTTTGCTAAATTCACTTACTATATCAAGTACTCTTTTAGTGGAGTTTATAGGGTTTTCTAGGTATACTATCATGTCATCTGCATATAATGATAGTTTTATTTCTTCTTTCCCAATTTGGATGCCTTTTATTTCTTTTTCTTGTCTGATTGCTGTGGCTAGAACTTCCAACACTATGTTGAATAGGAGTGGAGACAGTGGACAACCTTGTCTAGTTCCTGATTTCAGGTGGAACGCTTTCAGTTTTCCTCCACTGAGTATGATGTTGGCTTCAGGCTTCTCATATATAGCCTTAATTATGTTAAGGTATGCTCCTTCTATTCCCATTTTGCTGAGTGTTTTCATCATAAATGGGTGTTGTACTTTATCAAATGCTTTTTCTGCATCTATTGATATGATCGTGTGATTTTTGTCTTTCATTTTGTTTAGGTGATGTATTATATTTATTGATTTGCAAATATTAAACCATTCTTGCGTCCCTGGGATGAATCCCACTTGATCGTGGTGTATGATCTTTTTGATGTATTGCTGGATTCTGTTTGCCAATATTTTGTTGAGGATTTTAGCATCTATGTTCATCAGTGATATTGGCCTGTAGTTTTCTTTCTTTGTTGTGTTTTGGAATTAGGGTAACACTGGCTTCATAGAAAGAGTTTGGGACTTTTCCCTCTTCTTGGATTTTTTGGAATAGTTTGAGGAGGGTAGGACTTAGTTCTTTCCTAAATGTTTTGTAAAATTCGCCTGTGAAGCCATCCAGTCCAGGGCTTTTGTGTGCAGGGAGATTTTTGATTAGTGTTTCAATTTCCTTCTTTGTTATTGCTCTGTTGAGACTTTCTACTTCTTTTTGATTCAGTTTTGGAAGGTTATATGTTTCTAGAAATTTGTCCGTATCTTCTAGGCTGTCAAATTTCTTGTCATACAGTTGTTTGTAGTAATTTCTTACTATGGTTTGTATTTCTGAGGTATCAGTTGTGATTTCTCCTCTTTCATTTCTGATTTTGTTTATTTGGGTTTTCTCTCTTTTTTTCTTGATGAGCCTGGCTAGAGGCTTGTCAATTTTGTTTATTTTTTCGAAGAACCAGCTCCTAGTTTCGTTGATCTTTTGGATTCTTTAGTCTCTATGTCATTTAATTCTGCTCTGATCTTGATGATTTCGTTCCTTCTTCTTGCCCTAGTCTTTGTTGTTGTTGTTCTAGTTCTTGTAGCTTTATGGTTAGGTTTTTTATTTGAGCTTCTTCTATCCTTTTCAGATATGCCTGTATTGCTATGAATTTCCCTCTTAGGACTGCTTTTGCTGTGTCCCATAGGTTTTGGGCTGTTGTGTGTTTATTATCATTAGTTTCTAGAAATTTCTTGATTTCTTTTTTGATGTCATTGTTAACCGATTCATTATTTAATAGCATGTTACTTATTCTCCATGAGTTTGGGTGTCTTTAATTTTTTTCTCTGAGGTTCATTTTTAGTTTCAAGGCATTGTGGTCTGAAAAGATGCTTGATATGATTTCAATTTTCTTGAATTTGTTGAGGCTTGTTTTATGTCCTATCATGTGGTCTATCTTTGAAAATGTCCCATGTGCATTTGAAAAGAATGTATATTTTGCTTCTTTGGGGTGAAAAGTTCTATATATTCCAGTTAAGTCCGTGTGGTTTAGTGTGTGGTTCAATGCCTGTATATCCTTAGTGTTTCTTTGCTTGGATGATCTGTCTATTGTTGATAATGGAGTGTTGCAGTCCCCTATGATGAGTGTGTTGTTGTTAATATCCTTCTTCGTTATATCTTCTTGATGGATTGTTCTCTTAAGTATCATGAAATGTCTTCTTTGTCTCTTTTTATTGCCCTTGCTTTGAAATCCGTTTCGTCTGATATGAGTACTGCTACCCCAGCTTTTTATTCAGGTTCGTTTGCTTGGAATATTTTTTTATATCCCTTTACTTTGAGTCTATATAAATCTTTTGTTTTGAAGTGTGTTTCTTGTAGACAGCAAATATGTGGGTCCTGTTTTCTTATTCCTTCTGTTACCCTATGTCTTTTAATTGCCGCATTTAATCCATTTACATTTAAAGTTATTATTGACATGTATTTATTCATTTCCCTTTGTACCTCTGTTCCTCTCCTTTTTATTTCTTCTTTTTTCTTAGAACATTCCCTTTAGCATCTCTTGCAATGCTGGTTTGGTGGAGATGTATTCTTTTAATCTTCCTTTGTCTGGGAAACTCCTTATTTCACCTTCCATTTTGAATGAGAGCCTTGCTGGGTAGAGTGTTCTTGGTTGTAGGCCTTTGTTTTTTATTGCTTGAAATATTTTTGACCATTCCTTTCTGGCTTGTAGTGTTTCTGTTTAGAAATCGGTCGATAGCCTTATCGGAACTGCCTTTTATGTTACTTGCTGTTTTTCTCTTGCTGCTTTCAGGATTCTCTCTTTGTCTTTGAATGTTGCCATTTTAATTATGAAGTGCCTTGGAGTGGGTTTTTTGGGGTTCCTCTTCATTGGAACTGTCTGTCCTTCCTGAACTTGCATAACTTTTTCTCTCATCAGGTTCTGCTCTGTTCTTTATTATTTCCTTTCTTCTAACTTTGGGGCTTTGTTTGTTGTCCTTTCAAGTTCCTTTAAGTGCAAAGTTTAATTGCTTATTTGAGTTTTTTCTTTCTTTTTTAGATAGGCCTGTAGTGCTATGAATTTTTCTCTTAGAATTACTTTCCAAATGTCTCACAGTTTTTGGATGTTTGTGTCCTCTTTTTTATTTGTTTCAAGGTATGTTTTGATTTCTTGATCTTGTTGTTGATCCCTTCGTTATTTAATAACATGTTATTTAGCTTCCATGTCTTCAAGTGTTTTTCATTGTTTTTCTTGTGATTGATTTCTAGTTTCATAGCATTGTGGTCAGAGAAAATGCTTGATCTATCAGTCTTAAATTTATTGAGACTTGTTTTGTGTCCTAACATGTGGTCTATTCCTATAAAATATTCCATGTGCAATTGAAAAGTATGTACATTCTGGTGCTTTCGGTTGAAGTGCTCTGAAGATATCAATTAAATCAATTTAATCAAATTGTGTTGTTTAAGGCTGCTATCTCCTCGTTGATTTTCTGCCTGGAATATCTATCCATTAAAATCAATGGGGTGTTAAAATTCCTAACTATGACTGTATTTCTGTCAGTTTCTCCCTTTATGTCCATAAAGATTTGCTTCACATGTTTAGGTGTCCCTATGTTGCATGCGTAATGTTTACTATGGTTATATCTTCTGGTTGGATTGTTCCCTTTCTCATTATGTAGTGTCCTTCTTTGTCTCTTACTGTAGCCTTGGTTTTAAATTCTTTTTTTTTTTTGGATATAAGTACTGCTACCCAAGCTTTTTTTCCCTTTACATTTGCATGAAATATCTCCATCTTTACTTTTAATCTCTGTGTATCTTTTGATCTGAGATAGGTCTTTTGGAGGCAGCATATATATGGGTCTTGTTTTCTTATCCATTCAGCTACCCTGTGTCTTTTGGTTGGAGCATTTAAGCCACTTACATTTAAGGTGATTGTTGATAGATATGTGTTTAGTGACATTTTATTGTTAGACTGTTTTCATCTGTTTGTTCTTGTTGTTGTTATTGTTGTTCTTTTTCTTTTTTTGTCTTCTTAAAGCAAGCCTTTTAGTTATTTGTTGCAGTACTGGTTTGTTGTTAACAAACTCCTTTAGCTTTTTTTTTTGTCTGGAAAGTCCTTATTTCTCCTTAAATAATAGCCTTGCTGGGTAAAGTAGCCTTGGTTTGTAGGTCCTTGCTTTTCATGACCTTGAATATTTCATGCCACTCCCTTCTGGCCTAACATGTTTCTGTTGAATACTCACCTGACAGTCTTAATTGGTGGTTCGTTCTAGGTAACAACCTGCTTTTCTCTTGCAGCTTTTAGGATTCTCTCCTTATCTTTAAGCTTTGTTATTTTAATTATGATGGGTCTTGGTGTAGACCTCTTTGGGTTCATCTTGTTTGGGACTCTCTGAGCTTCTTGCACTTGTTTCTTTTTCCTTCACCAGATTAGGGAAGTTTTCAGTTATTATTTCTTCAAATACGTTTGCAACCCATTGCTCACTCTCTTCTCCTTCTGGAGATGTTCTGCTTCATGTTGTCCAAAATATTTCTTAAGCTTTCCTCATTTTTCAAAATTCTTTTTTCTTTCTACCACTCTGCCTGGGTGTTTTTTTCTACCTTGTCTTCCAAATCACTATTATGAACCTCTGCTTCATCTAACCTACACTTTATTCCTTCCAGTGTATCATTTATTTCAGATATTGCATTCTTTATATTTGACTGGCCCTTTTTTATGGTTTCTGTGTCTTTTTTCATGGTTTTTGAGTATCCTTTTAATCATTACTCTAAACTATCTGATAAATTGCTTGCCTCCATTTCATCTAGTTCTTCTAGAGAATTCTCTTGTTCTTTAATTTGGGGTCTGTTTCTTTGTCTTCCCATTTGGGCTGCCTCTTTGTGATTCCTGACTTAGTTGTTAAAGAATCAGTCATTACCTGATATACTGTTAAGCTAATCACACTGTTATCAGCAGCCAGTTTAAACTCCACAGGGTGGGGCAGAATAATTCATGTGGGCAGGGCTCCTGCTTCCAACTTCAGGCTGATGCCACTTGGAGTGCTCTGCCTGGGTTTAATGGCTCTTGCAGTATGGAGAATGACTTAGCACAGAGATCCTGACAGCTATTATTTGGTTGTCTCCCCCGGGCCACCAACCCCAGACTCTCTTCAAGCATCTCTAGTCTGCTCTGCCCTCCCTCTGCTGGAGCCCAGGATAAGTGACTGCAAACAAAATTTTGTGCATTGGCCCTTTAAGAGCTTCTCTGAGTCTCCAGCTGTCTCTCCCTGGTAGACAGAAACACTGCTGCTTTTTCCAGCTGGATGTTATTTGGATTCCTTTCAAGCTCTAGTGCTGTAGGCTGTGGAGCCCAGCTTGTGGTTTAGATCCCACACTTTTCAGGGTAACCCCTCATCCACTGAAATATTCCTCCGGATCTTCAGCTGCCCCCCAGCTAGCCCTCTCACATCCCTGCACTCCATATCAGTGTCATGGTGTACTGGCTTCTTCTGTCTGTCTGGTTATAGGGCTTCTCTCCAACTGGTGTTCAGTTGGTTATTCAGGATGCTTTCTCTACAATTAGTTGTAATTCCAGATTGGTCCTAGGAGGAGGTTAGTGTAACTACCACTTACTCCTCTGCCATCTTGGATCCCCCAGTGTGTACTTCTTAATACCTTCAACTTTTTCAACCAGTTCCCCAAGCCCCACCCCATCTGGCTACTATCAGTCTATTCTCTGTATCTGTGTGTCTGTTTCAGTTTTGTTTGCTTGTTTATTCTGTTCTTTAAATTTCACATACAAGTGAATCCTATGGTATTTGTCTTTTTCTGACTGACTTATTTCGCTAAGCATAATACCCTCTAGGTCCATCCTAGCAAATGATCCATCTTATTTGCTGTCACAAATGGTAAGGTTTCATTTTTTTAATGGCTAATATTCCACTGTACGCCAATGTTTTTATTAACTCATCTATTGATGGGCACTTGGGCTACTTTTATATCTTAGCTAGCATTATGGGTTTCTTCATATATATACCCAGAAGTGGAATTATGGGGTCATAAAGCAGTTCCATTTTTAATGTTTTGCGGAACACCCATACTGTTTTTATAGCAACTGTACCAATCACATTCCCACCAACTATGTATGACAGTTCCCTTTTCTCCACATCCTTGCCAACCCTTGTTATTTGTTAGCTTATTGATGCTAGTGATTCTGATAGGTGTGGGGTGATATCTCATTATGGTTTTAATATGCATTTCTCTAATGATTAGTGACATTGACATGCCAAATCATTGGGACCATGCACTATGGCAGTTTGAGACATAGAGTTTCTGATCTGCAGAAGATAAAAGGCTAGCTTGACACTAGGGCCGTTGGAGTCTTAATTTTAATCAGTTTAGCTCGTATAAACCAGACAGGTTTTATTTCCCA
The DNA here is from genome assembly GCF_987537825.1 of Furipterus horrens. Lineage (NCBI taxonomy): Eukaryota > Metazoa > Chordata > Mammalia > Chiroptera > Furipteridae > Furipterus > Furipterus horrens. Next base: position 50,535,407 of record NW_028327182.1, read on the forward strand.
ACTGTGAAAAAGGCATAAGATGAGCCTCACTCCTTACTCTATCATTTTTCAATCGTAATTTTTCCTTTTCTTCAATTTGTTGTCTATTTTGTTTGGGATTCTTATTTGGAAAGGATGGTTAGCTTTTGTTTTTGGTGCTAATATCTCTTAAACCTCGTTAAATTATCTTTATGAGCCACCTCGGCTATTAAGTGATTCACTGACTGTTTTCCATGAGAAAGACTCACTTAAGAAACTTGTAGTATATCTTTGTACCTGTTCAGTGAGATATATACATTTAGACATACTTTGCTTTGTTGCAATTTATTTTAGCAGCAGATATTTGGGGTGTATTGAGTGAGATCTTCCATTCAAATGTTCAGTGCGTCTCTCTTTTTTTTTTTAATATGCTTTATTGATTATGCTGTTACAGTTGTCCCAATTTCTTTTCCCTTTGTTCCCCTCCACCTAGTGACCCCCCCATTCCAGTGCTCCCCCCACCTTAGTCCATACCCACTGGTTGTGCATATAGTTCTTCTCAACATCTTCCCATCTACTCCACTCCCTCCTACTGTGCTGCTTAATTCCTGGACCATCTCCCTCCCTTGCCCCCCTGCCCCCTCCCTGCTGACCTCCCCCCATAATGTTCCCCATACCTATAATTCTTTTCCACTCTCGTTGCCCACATAGTTTGCCTTCGTTTCGGTTCCCTAGCTTCTGTTGTTGGTTGTTGTGATACAGTTTTCATTTCAATGTTCATAGTTTTGATCCTCTTTTTCCTAAACAAGTCCCTTTACCATTTCATATAACAGTAGTTTTGATCTGATGAACTCTTTCAGCTTTACTTTGTCCTGGAAGCACTTTCTCTCCCCTTCTATTCTGAATGAAAGCTTGCTGGATAGAGTAATCATGGTTGTAGGTTTTTGCCTTTTCATTACTTTGAATATTTCTTGCCAGCCCCTTCTTGCCTGCGGAGTCTCCTTTGAGAAATCAGCTGATAGTCTAATTGGGACCCCTTTGTACATAATTCTGTTCTTCTGTCTTGATTCTCTCTTTATCCTTAATTTTTGACAATTTGATTATAATGTGTCTTGGTGTGGCTCTCTCTGGGTCCAGTTTTTTTGGAACTCTTTGTGCTTCTTGGATATGTAAGTCTATTTCCTTCCCCAAGTTAGGGAAGTTCTGCTTTATTATTTTTTCACATAATTTTTCCATTTCTAGTTCTTCCTCTCCACCTTCTGGCGACCCTATGATTCGGATGTTGGCCTGCTTATAGCTGTCCCATAGGTTTCTGAGCCTCTCCTCATTTTCCTCACTTTTCGTTTCCTCTTTCTGCACTGGTTTGCTGTATGTTCCTTTACTATGTTCCGATTTGTTGATTTGATCCCTTGTTTTCTTTCCCTCACCACTAGTTTCGTGTGTTTTTGTTCATTTTAGCAGGACTAGCCTTCATTCCTTTCCCATCTTGATTAAGATCTGCTGTTAGGTCTGTAAGCATTTTTATAACCAAAGCTCTGAACTTGCCTCAGAAAGATTTCCTATCTGGTGCTTTGTTAGATTATTTGCTCTCTGGTCAGCTGCGTCACCTGGATCGCTATCATGATCTATGTCCTCCTGACAGTTTTGTGTTTACCTTTGCTTCTGGGGCTGGGCTGTCATACCTCCAACGCTGTAGGGGGCGGAGCCCCATGAACTCATCACAACCAAGTGACCCTTCTCACCACGCTGTGGCATTTTCTGTGCGGATGGGGGTCCAAAATGGATTCTTACTCTCCACTGAGAGACTGAGATCCTCATCCCCTGCCTCACAGTCCAAGGCAATGGGGGTCTGCCTTCCCCGGCATTGGAATCGCAAGCTGATGGGTCTATCTGCAGCCAGGGGTGCTCCAAAGGTACTTCTAGTCTCCCCTTAAATACGGTGTCTGTGCTTACTGCTGGCCCTTTGGCCCTTTGCCATTGCCTCTGCTGCCGCCGCCAGCAAAACTTGATCTCTCAGCCCTAGCTTCGCCCCTCCTACCTGTCTGGACGAGGACCACTTCTTTATAACTTCATGTGTTGGACTTCCATTTATTTTCTGGAACTTCTGGTTATTTCTGGTTTTGTGGTAGTTGTATGCCTTCTTAGATGTGGAGGGAGATGGAGCGTGTCAGTCTAGGCCTCCGTCTTGGCCGGAAGTCTCCTGTGTGTGTTTGCCTCTGTGTCTTAGGTAGAGCTGTCGCTCCTGTTACATTGTAAGGGGTGGAGCTGTAGGGATTCATCAGTACAGGGCGACCTGTTTTATCACGTTGTGGCACTGTATGTGGGGAACGGGTCTGAGAAGGAACAATGCTGCTTGCCCAGCACTCGCCTTTTTTCCAGTCACTTCTCCCACTTCAGGATGGGACTGGTGCCTCTCTAGCTGGTGCCCTGCCTGTCATTCCCACATTGTATGGGTCTGCGTACGTTCTAGAAATGTGGGGGCCCTTTAAACAAGAGGACTCTGCTGAGAGACCGGCAGTTTCTCCCTCCATCCCAACCTCCACTGGTTTGCACAGTCAAAAGCAATGAGGCTTGATTTTCCCCAGTGCTGGGACCATGAGCTGCATGGTCTGGTGAGAAGCTGGGAACTCTCCCCAGGTGTCCCTCCTGACTTTTTAAAACGTGTAACTGTGCTTTCTGCCAGCCTTTCGTTGCCACCGCTGCTGCCACCACCACACCATGTCCTCTCCACCCCTCCTACCTGTCTGGATGAGTATTTCTTCTTTATATTTTTGTTTGCTGGACTTCTGGTTGTTTCTAGTTTTGAGGTAGTTGTATTTCTTCTTAGTTGTGGAGGGAGGCGCAGCATGTCTGTCTACACCTCCGTCTTGGCCAGAAGTCCTCTTTCTTTTTTATTTTTATTTTTTAAAGAAAATGTTAATTATTTACATTAATAGTTCACTCTTCTTTATACTGGGTTTCTTCCCCCCATTTTTCTTATTATTGTTCTATTTTAGTGGTCCCATTTTCCCCCCATTGCTATCCCCTCCCCCATCCACCTCCCCCATCTTGCACCATCAATCCCCACCCTGTTTTTCGTGGCCATTGGTCATTTACATTAGTTCCTTGACTAGACCCTTCTCCTTCTTTACCCCTCCCCCCCCAGTCCCTGTCAGTTCCTCGTTTCCATGCCTCTGGTTCTATTTAGCTTATTTGTCTGTTTTGTTGATTAGCTTCCTGTATTAGGTGAGATCATATGGTATTTTTCTTTTGTAACCTAGCTTATTTCACTAAGCATAATACTCTCCTGCTCCATCCATACTGTGGCAAAGGTAGGTCTTTCCTTTTGTTGCATAGTATTCAATCATGTAAATGTACCACAATGTTTTGATTCATTCATCCCCTGATTGGCACTGAGGCTGTTTCCAGTGTTCGACTGCTGTAAATAGCTCTGCTATGAACATAAGTGTGCGTAGGATCTTCTGAATTGATGTATCAGGATTATTTGGGTATAATCGTTGCAATGGAATCACAAATCAAAAGGTAATTCTATTTTTAATTTTTTGAGGAAATTCTATACTATTTTCCACAGTGGCTGCACCAGTCTCCATTTGCACCAACAGTGCACTACGGTACTCGTTTCTCCACATCCTCGCCAGCACATGTTGTTTGTTGATTTGTTGATGATGGCCATTCTGACTGGTATAAAGTGTTATCTCATTGTGGTTTGTATTTGCATCTCTCTGATGGCTAGTGATGTTGAGCATTCTTTCATATACCTATGGACCCTCTGTATATCCTCCTTGGAGAAGTGTTTGTTCTGATCCTTTGCCCATTTTTTAATTGGGCAGTCCGTGTTCTTGGTGTTGAGATGTGTAAGTTCTTTATATATTTTGGAGATCAATTCCTTATCTGAGGTATCATTGGAAAATATATTTTCCGATATGGTTGGTTCCCTTTTCATCTTGCTGATGTTTTTTTTTGATGAGTAGAAACTCTTTAGTTTGATATAATTCCATTTGTTTATTCTCGCCTTCATTTCCCTTGTCTTAGGAGATCTATCGGTGAAAATATTGCTACATGGGATATCTGAAATTTTCCTGCCTATGTTTTCTTCTAGGACTTTTATAATGTTGTGTCTTACATTTAAGTCTCTGATCCACCTTGAGTTTATTCTGGTGTGTGGTACAAGTTGGTGATCTAGTTTCATTTTTTTCCAAATCCCTATCCAGTTCTTCCAGCACCATTTTTTGAAGAGGCTCTTCTCACTCCATTATATGTTCCTTCCCCCTTTGTCGAATATTAGTTGACCATATAGACCTGGGTTAATTTCTGGGCTCTCTGTTCTGTTCCATTGATTCATATGTGTGTTCTTATGCCAATACCAGGCTGTTTTGATTACACTGGCTTTGTAGTATAATTTGATATCAGGTATTGTGATTCCTCCTACTATCTGCTTCTGTCTCAAGATTGCTTTTGCTATTCGAGGTCTTTTTTGGTTCCATATAAATTTTTGAAGTGTTTGTTCTAGGTATGTGAAATATGTTGCTGGTATTTTAATACAGATTGCATTGAATCTATATATTTCTTTGGGTAGTATGGACATTTTTATGATGTTGATTCTTCCCATCCATGAACATGATACATGCTTTCACTTATTTGTATTCCTTAATTTCTTTCTTCAGTGTTATGTAGTTTTCTGAGTACAGGTCTTTTACATCCTTGGTTAAGATTATTTCTATGTACTTTATTTTTCTTACTTATAAGTAAATGGGATTTTTTCTAGTTTCTAGCTCTGATATTTTATTGTTGGTGTATAGAAATGCCTTCGACTACTGAACATTGACTTTGTACCCTGCTATTTTGGAAAATTCACTTATTAGGTTGAGTAATTTTTTTGTGCAGTCTATAGGGTTTTATATGTACACTATCATGTCGTCTGCAGATAATGACTTTTACCTCCTCTTTTCCAATTTGGATGCCTTTTATTTCTCTTTCTTGTTCGACTGTTGTGGCTAGAACTTCCAAAACTATGTTGAATAGGAGTGGAGAGAGGGGACATCCCTGTCTTGTTCCTGATCTCAGGGGGAATGCTTTTTATTTCTGCCCATTGAGTATGATGTTGTCTTCATGTTTCTCGTATATGGCCTTTATTATGTTGAGATGTGCTTCCTCTATTCCCATTTTGCTCAGTGTTTTCATCATAAATGTGTGTTGTACTTTATCAAATACTTTTTAGCATCTATTGATATGATCATGTGGTTTTTGTCTTTTATTTTGTTTAATGGTGTATTATGTTTATTGATTTGCAAATATTAAACCGTTCTTGCATACCCAGGATGAATCCGACTTGACCTTTCTGAATGTGTTACTGGATCCTGTTTGCCAATATTTTGTTGAGGATTTTAGCATCTATGTTCATGAGCGATATTGGCCTGTAGTTTTCTTTCTTTGTTGTGTCTTGACGTGGTTTTGGAATTAGAGTAATACTGGCTTTATAGGAAGAGTTTGGGAGTCTTCCATCTTCTTGGATTTTTGGAATAGTTTCAGAAGGATGGGAGTTAGTTCTTTCCTAAATCTTTTCTAAAATTCACCTGTGAAGCCATACAGTGCAGGGCTTTTGTGTGCCGGGATTTTTTTTGATTACTGCTTCAATATCACTGGTTGTTATTGATCTGTTCAGGCTGTCTGCTTCTGCTTGATTCTTTTTTGTAAGATTATGTTTACAAAAATTTGTCCATTTCATCTACGTTGCCAGATTTCTTGTGGTACAGTTGTTCATAATAATTTCTTGCAATCTTTTGTATTTCTGTGGTATTGGTTGTGATTTCTCCTCTTTCATTTCTGATTTTACTTAATTTGGGTCCTCTCTCTTTTTTTCTTGATGAGCCTGGCTAAAGGCTTGTCGACTTTGGTTATCTTTTCTAAGAACCAGCTCCTAGTTCCGTCGATCTTTTGAATTGTTGGTTTAGTCTCTATGTCATTTAATTCTACTCCAATCTAGATGATTTCCTTCCTTCTACTCGCTCTGGGCTTTGTTTGTTGTTCTTCCTATAGTTCTTGTAGCTGTAGGGTTAAATTTTTTATAAGAGATTCTTCTGTCCTTTTTAGGTAGGTCTGTATTGCTATGAGCTTTCCTCTCAGGACTGCTTTAACTGTATCCCATAGGTTTTGGGTTGTTGTGTGTTCATTCTAATTTGCTTACAGAAACTTTTTTATATTTTCTTTGATGTCATTGTAACCCATTCATTTTTTAATAGCATCTTATTCATTCTTCATGGATTTGAATGTTTTTGAGTTTTTTTCGTTCAGGTTGATTTCCAGTTTGGAGGCATCGTGATCTGAGAAGTTGTTTGATATAATTTCAGTTTTCTTGAATTTGTTGAGCTTGTTTTCTCTCCTGCCATGTGGTCTATCTTTGAAAATGTTCCATGTGAACTTGAAAAGATTGTATATTTTGCTTCTTTGGGGTGGAAAGTTGTATATATACATATCAACTAAGTCCATTTGATCTAGAGTGTTATTCAATCCCTCAATGTCCTTGGTGTGTCTTTGCTTTGAAGATCTGTCCATTGTTGATAATGGTGTGTTAAAGTCCCCTACTATGAGTGTGTTGCTGTCTATATCCTTCCTGACGTCTTTCAAAATTTTCCTTACATATTTGGGTTCTCCTATGTTGGGTGTATATATGTTTACAAGGGTTTTATTTTTTGGTGGATTTTTCCCTTAAGTATTATGAAATGTCCTTCTTTGTCTCTTTTTATGACCTTTGCTGTGAAGTGTGTTTTGTTTGACATAAATATTACTACCCCAGCTCTTTTTTTTTTGTTCCATTTGCATGAAGTATGTTTTTCATTCCTTTATTTTCAGTCTGTGTGTATCTTTCATTCTGAGGTGGATCTCTTGTAGACAGCATATATGTAGGTCATGCTTTCTAATCAGCTACCCTGTGTTTTTGATTGAAGCATTTAATCCCTTTACATTTAAGGTTATTATTTATAGATGCTTAATTAATGTCATTTCCCCCCTTTGTACTTGTGTTCCTCTCTGTCTCTCTCTGTTTCTTCATCTTCTTAAAGCAGACCCTTTAGCATCTCTTGCAATGTTGCTTTACTGGACATGTATTCTTTTAGCCTTCTTTTGTCTCGGAAACGCTTTCTTTCACCTTCCATTTTGAAGGAGAGCCTTCCTGGGTAGAGTTTTCCCAGTTGTAGGCCTTTGTTTTTCATTGCTTGGAATATTTTTTGCCATTCCCTTCTGGCTTGTAGTGTTTCTGCTGAGAAATCTGATGAGAGCCTTATTGGAGTTCCTTGTATGTTATTACCTGTTTCTCTTTAGCTGCTTTTATGATTCTCTCTTTGTCTTTCAATGTTGCCATTTTAATTATGACATGTCTCAAAGTGGGCCTGTTGGGGTTCTTCTTCATTTGGACCCTGTGTGCTTCCTTGACTTGCATGACTTTTTCTCATCAAGTTAGAGAAGTTTTCTGTCATTAGTTTTTCAAACAAGTTTTCTATCCCTTGGTCCTCTTCTTCTCCTTCTGGTATTCCTATGATATGGCTATTATTACGTTTCATGTTGTTCTGCAGCTCTCTTAAAACCTCTTCATTCTTTTTTAGTCTTTTTCATTTTGTTGCAATGTCTGGGAATTTTTTTGTACATTGTCCTCCATCTCACTGATCTGATTTTCTTCTTCCTCTAGCCTGCTTTTAATTCCTTCTACGGTGTTCTTCAATTCTGAAATTGTACCCTTTCATTTTCTCCTGGCTCTTATTGATAGCTTCTATGTCCTTTTTCATGCTGGTGTAATTCTCAGTAAGTTTATTATATTTTCTCTGAAGTTCCTTGTAGTTTCCCTGCAGTACTTTGTAGTTCCCCTGGAGTTTGTTGTAGTTTTCTTTGAGTTTGTTCAGTTCATCAAACCTCCTCATTACTAGTGTTTTGAATTCCATGTCTGATAGTTTGCTTGCCTCTATTTCATCTAACCCTTCTTCTGAGAATTCCTCCTTTCCTTTGGTGGGTATTGTTCCTGTTTGGTAAGATGGTATTCTGCCTCCCCATTTTCGGTGGGTGGTCTTGTTTGTTTCTGCTTCTTAGATTGATCTACTTTTATTTTCTGCCTTAGTGGTGTGACCCTCTGTGGTAGGAATTCGTGTGATTCAGGGGTGCAGACTCCTTGATCTCCTCAATTTTTTGCTCTTGGGATGCTCCTTTATGCCTTTTATTTGGACTCTGTAGTAGTATTTTGGTTTTGTTTGTTGTGTTGCTCTTTGGTGTGTCCTTCCTTTAAATTAGCTGATTGAGAGTCACTCTGCTCACTTCTGACAGTTGTTGAGCTGCCTCTGGCTGATGTCTCTTGGAAGGAAGTAGTCTGCTTTTGAGATTTCTTCCATAGCACTGAGGTTGATTCTGCCTTGAGATCTGTTCTGCTGTTCCTCCAGTGTTTTCTCCAGAACCAGTGTCCAAAATTTTCCAAGGCTCCTCTAGTTCATTTCACCCTCTTTCATCTGCAGCCCAGGTCGAGTGTGGCAGGTGCGCTTTTTCCAGCCCACTGGCAGGCTGGTCGGTGCAGCAGGCAGATGTGTGGGGCAGGGGACACGTTCCCCTTTGCTGGCATGCAGGCCCAATGAATTCCTCTTTGTGCCGGTGGGCAGGCCAGAGCATTCTCCCCGACAAATAGACTTTGAAACAAAACTAAAATAAGTGATTAAAAGGACATTACATAATGATAAAGGGATTCACCCAACAAGAGGATATCATCCTTTTAAACATTTATGCACACAACATAGGAGCACCTAAATATATAAGGCAACTGTTGATGAACATCAAGAAAAAGATTGACAGTAATAAAGTTCTTGTTGGGTATTTTAATACCTCATTGATGTTAGGACACAAAACAAGTCTCAATTAATTTAAGAAGATTGAAATCATAACAAGCATCTCCACTGACTACAATGCTATGAAACTAGAAATCAAATACAAGAAAAAACTGAAAAACAAACCAACAAGTGGCAGCTAAATAACATGATACTAAATGAATGGGTTAACAATGAGATCAAAGAAGAAATCAAAAGTTGCCTGGAGAGAAATGAAAATGAAAACTCAATGCCTCAAAATTGTGAACGTAGAGAAAGCAGTCCTGAGAGGGAAATTCATAGCATTACAGGCCTACCTCAAGAAACAAGAAAAATCTCAAATGAAAAATCTAACTTTACACCTAAAGGAACTGGAAAAATAACAAACAAAGCCCAAACTGAATAGAAGGAAAGAAATAATTATGATCAGTGTCTTAAAAAAAAAAAAAAAAAAAAAAAAGATCAATGAAACCTTAGTAAGATTGGTAAACTTTAACCAGATTTATCAAGAAAAAAAGAGAGGACACAAATAAATAAAATCAGAACTGATAAAGGAGAACTAACCACTGACATCACACAAAAAATAAGGGAATATAAGGAAATACTATAATCAACTATGTGCCAACAGATTGGACAATCTGGAAGAATTGAATATCATCGTCATCGGCAGCCGTCCGTCTCGAGAGACGATGGTGTAGCTTCTTAAGAGTCTATCTGCACCACCGAGAATGGCTGTGCAGTCCGACTCGGGAGTGACACGGTATCTGTCTCCTCCCGTGTTGAATCGACATCTTGCGATGACGCTGGAGTGTCCTCTCCAGTGGAGCTGAAGCTACAGAGCCTGGGCAGGGTGATATGGAGGGTCTGCTGTTGCCCATGCAGCAGACCCCCCCTCTCTTCGCAGCTGAAGGGTCCAAGGGAAAGACGGAGTCAATACAGCTTGGCTTCAGGTGCGCCGCAGGAGTTGCCGGTGTTGACTACAACGTCAAACCGCCTTAGGGACTCCGGCTCCGGATTTTCTGTCGGGGTTTACTCCCTTAGCCTTTCCCCTGAAGAGGTATGCCGCAAGGCAGCGGAGGTTTTTTGGAGTCAGAGTTTTCCTTCTCTGATGTGCCCTGACTGTAAGATCGAACCAGCGACACTTAGCTCGCAGGCCGACACTCAATCCACTGAGCCAAACCAGCCAGGGCACACTACTGTTAACTATAACCACAAGAATTGAATATATTCTTAGATAAAAGCAGTGTTTCTAAACTGAATCGAGAAGAAACAGAAAATTCAAATAGAAGTATTGCAACTGATGAATTAGTAGCAGTAATCAAAAAACGCCAACAAACAAATATCTGGATTGGATGGATTCACAGGTGAATTTTACCAAACGTTCAAAGAATAACTAACACCTGTTTTTCTCAAACTATTCCAGAAATTTAAAAGGAAGGAAGACTTCCAAGCCCATTTTATGATGCCGGTATTATTCTTATTTTAAACCCAGATAGACACTACAGAGAAAGAAAATTATAGGCCAATATCCCTAATGTATGTAAATCCAAAAATCCTCATAAAATATTAGCAAAGTGAATTCAGGAATACACTAGGAAGATCATTCACCATGCTCAGATGAGATTTGTTCCTGGGATGCAAGTCGTTCAATATCTGCAAGTCAAATAACATGATACACCACATAAACAATATGAAAAATGAAAATTATATGATCCTGTCAATAGATGCAAAAGCATTTTACAGAATTTAGCACCCACTTACTGCATAGAGGAAATAGAGGGAACATACCTCAACATAATAAAGGCCATATATGACAAAACTACAGCTAACATCATGCTCAATGGGGGATAAACTAAATTGTTTTCCGTAGTAAGATCAGGAACAAGACAGGGATGTCCACTTTCACCACTCTTGTTCAACATAGTTCCAAAATCCTAGCCACAGTAATCAGATAAGAAGAAATAAAAGGCATCCAAATTGGAAAGGAAGACGTAAAGCTCTCGTTATTGGCATATGACATGATGCTGTATATAGAGAACCCTAAAGATTCCACCAAAAAACTATGAGAACTGATAAATGAGTTCAGTAAAAAAGTATACAGAATTAATATTTAGTTATCATTTGCATTTTTATATATGAATAATAAATTGTCTGAAAAGGAAACTAGAAAAACAATCTAATTTATAGTTGCATTTGAAAGTACCTAATAATATAATCAAGGTTATAAATTACTGTACTCAAAATTATAAAACACTGAAGAAAGAAATTGAAGTAGTTACAAATAAATTGAAATATTTTACTGTGCTCATGAATGGAAAGAGTTAACATCATTAAAATGTCCATACTATCCAAAGAAATCTTTAGATTCAATGCAATTCCTATCAAAATGCTAATGGCATATTTCACAGGCCTAGAACAAATAATGCAAAATATGGAACCCCAAAAGACCCCAAATAACAACAACAATCTTGAGAAAGAAGAACAAAATTGGAGATATGCTACCTCATACCAAACTATACTGCCAGGCTGTAGTAATCAAAATAGCATGGTACTGTCATAAAAACAGGCATATAGATCAATAGTAACAGAGCCCAGAAATAAACTCATGCCTGTATGGGCAATTAATATATGACAAAGGAGGCAAAGACAGTGTACTCAGTAAATGGTGTGTTTGGAAAACTGGACAGATAATGTGCAAAAGCATGAAGCCTGACCACTATTGACAAGAATAAACTCAAAATAGATTAAAGACTTAAATACAAGGCTGAAAACTATAGAACTCCTAGAAATAAACATAGGCAGTAAAATCTGACATTTCTCTTAGCAATTTTTTTCCTGATCTATCTCCTCAGGCAAGGGAATCGAAAGAAAAAATAAATAGGACTACATCAAACTAAAAAGTTTTCTCACATCAAAGGAACCATCAACAAATTTTAAAAAGACAACCTGTGGAATGGGAGAAGATATTCACCAGTGATACATTTGATAAGGGGTTAATATACAGAATTTATAAAGAACTCATAACAATACCAAAAAAATAAACAATTCATTTTAAAAATAGGCAGAGGACCTAAATAGACAGTTCTCCAAAGAGGGCGTACCAATAGACATTTGAAAAGATGCTCAATGCCATTGTTCATCAGAGTAATGTAAATTAAAACCACAATATCACCTCACATCTGTCAGAATGGCTTTCATCAATAAGTCAGCAAATAACAAGTGTTGGTGAGGATGTGGAGAAAAGAGAATCCTTCTGCACTTTTGGTGGGATTGCAGATTGGGGCAGCCACTGTGGAAAACAATACGGAGGTTCCTCAAAAAATACAACTGCCTTATGACCCTCTTATTCCATTTCTGGGTATATAGCAAAAAAAACCCAAACACTAACAAAAGAATGTATATACCCCTATGTTCATTGCAGCATTGTTTACAATAGCCAAACTACGAAAGCAACCCAAGTTCCTGTCAATGAATGAATGGATAAAAAAAAATTAAAAAAAAAAAAAAACTATGGTGCTATGGAATATTATTCAGCCATAAAAAAAGAATGAAATCTTACCATTTGTGACAGCATGGATAGACCTAGCGGATATTACACTAAGTGAAGTAAGTCAGAAAAAGATAAATATAATATGATTTCACTTATGTGGAATCTAAAAATACAATAACTGGACAAACAAAATTGAAAGACTGTTGGTAGCCAGAGGAAAGGAGGATTGGGAGACTGGGCGTAAAAGGTAATGGTATTAAGTACAAAATAGTACTTTACAAAATAGTCATGGGGATGTAAAATACAGCATAGGGAATATAGCAAGGAGAACACTTTTTGAAGTATATGATTGTCTAACCACTATGCTGTGCACCTGAAATTAATACAAACTACAGTGGAAACCTCAGTTCTTGAACCTAATTCATTCCAGTAGAATTCGAGAAACAGCTTATTTGAAAACGGAACATAGTCATACATTCTCTCCTTTGTTTGTCACCTGAGAGACGTGTGACTGATCATACAGGTAATCAGCCTGAAAGGGTTGTCAAGTCGAGGTCCAAAATTTTGTTCAACAACCGAGACATTTTTTCCATGAATAACTAGGTCCAGAACTGAATTGTTTGAGATGGGAGATGGTCGAGAACTGCGGTTTGACCGTAATATTGAATGTGAACTGTAATTGAAAATTTTTTTAAAGAAAATGTTTTAAAAATCTAAAATACGCTCATCACTGTGTAATGCATTCCTATAATTGTAATACTTTCGATGCATCCTCTCACTTCATTTTTATACAGCAATTGTAACGAAAGTAGGGGTAGAGAACAAAGTCTTGTTAGAAGAGCACAGAAGACAAGTAAAAATACTGAATGGGACAGAAATGACCAATAAAGCACAGACCCAGTGGAGGAGGAATTGGAGATCATATCAAGAGTAGAAATGGAAAGATAGCTCTGCCCTAGTGAAGGGACAATAATTCTTCTAAAACTAACATTGAAAGGGTTCAGTCAGTTGCATGCTCAGATATGTGGTTAAGGTCAGTATGGGGGAGCTCCTTAAAGAGTGGTGAGGATCTCCAGGGACGAATTTCTGAAAGGATTCCTGAGTAATGCTGATAGCTGAGTTAAAGTTCTAGATAACTAAATTTACAAACATGCCAACCGGAGTACTGTTTTATTTCTACAGTTCAGGTTTAAAAGAAGGGAAGGTGATTATCTTATTGATTAAAATTGGGGGTTTTCATGGGAGGGGATGGGAAAGGAAATTAGGCTATAAAGACATTGTTGTATCAGAAGAAAGGGGAGATCATTATGAAGAAAAACAAATGTGGAAGAGAAATGGAGAAATGAAATGTGGTGGCCAGAGACTGAAACATGCAAGTGTTAAGATTTATAAAATGAGAGTGGGATTCTAAATGAAAGTTTCAGGATGTGTCTTTGAAAATGGGTTACTAAAAACAGAATGGAAGAGAAGAGTTCAAGAAAGTTTGAGACTAGGTTTTTTGGATATTAAAGTCATTGTGCTCATGGGTAAAAGCTGGGCTGGAGAAAAAAGAACTGTGAAATAGCGCTAAACTTCTCAATGAGAACTGAGCATGACAGCAGTTAGATGGACTAGAGGCTAACATACTGACATGGTATAATCTGAAGGAAAAAAAAACGTTCGCATCAAATGGGAACAACAATGGTAATGTGGAACCAGCCTTAGGGTGTCCGCAGATTGCAGCAGGAGAAAATTTGAAGCCTCTGCTTTCAAGGGCTGCTGAAAAAACTATCCTAGGGGAGAGCCAGATTTCTTCTGAGGGAAGCACGTGAACAAGTGTTCTGTGAAAAGGTTGAGGACGCAAGGGAAAGTATAATAGAGGAAATGGTTCCAGTGAGCACAATGGAAACTATTGAAAAGGTAACTAGTTAAAGAAAGCTCCAAGAAATAAAAACACACGAAATGGAAACAGTCGTGTGAGAACATGAGCCAAAATGAGGAAGAAGGCTTGCAGGGGCTTGCTTTTTATTTAGGGACTGAAGGTCAGAGGCATGGTTGGAATTACTGAGAGGCTGAGTTCAGCATTTACCAAGAGATTCTTTGCCATTAAGTCTTGCTCTTCAGGCCAGCCTTGCCTTTTTGTAGGAATTCAGAAGTTAATTACACTTTCCTGCATGTGAGAATTGTCCTTTGGTGTCTTATCTCCTCTGGAGTGTCTAGCATTTATTTATTGAATTCAAGTTATCCTTTGACAGTTCTTGTTCCCCTTTTTTGGAACCTGGCCCTTTAAACATTGTTTATTTTTTTAATATAGTTTATTGTTATATAATACTGGCCTTTCCTCATTGTGTACCCTTGGAAAGCTACTGGACTACATTCTGCTTTAGTTTCTTTACCTGACTGATGCCTACTTCAGTTATGGTGAGGATTGAGTTAACACATATAAAACACTCCAAATGGTGCCTAGCACATACTCTGCACTACATAATTTTTATTTTGGGGGAAAAAAAAGTGGTCATACTTTTATTTATATTAACTATCATTTACTGAGCAGTGCCAGACAGTGTACTTAGTACTTTAAATTTATCTAATTTGATTCTCACAACAGTGCTATGAGGTTGATTATTTTACCCTTTTTACAAAAGGAACCAGATTCAAAGAACAATAAGTTGCCTTGCTAATAAATATTGAAGCTGTTATTTATACTTATTTTTTGATACCAATATTCACTTTTTTTTTTTTTAATCCTCACTTGAGGGCATGGTTAATGATTTTAGAGAGAAGGGAAGGGAGGAAGAGAGGGAAGGCAAGAAACATTGATGTGAGAGAAACATGGACAGGTTGCCTCTCCTGTGTGCCCTGGCCAGGAACCAAACCCGCAACTTAGGTATGTGCCCTGACGGAAATCGAACCTGCAACCTTTCAGTTTGCAGGATGACATTCCAACCCATTGAGCCACATTGTCCAGGGCCCCAAATCCATTTTATTTTCACTCTGCAACTTGTTACATATCATAATCGTTATTATTTACCTGTCTATTTATGTTAGGTATTAATATATTTCCTTTACATAGCACCATAAAGTAATGAAAAGGCCTCCAAAAGTTTTACAGTCTCCTTCCTGGTGTCCAGCTGTGCTTGGGTAGTGTGCTCAGAGCTTGAACGCATGACCTATCTTTTCAGATTTTATAGATATTAGTAAAATGCCATCCACCTGTTTTCCATATTAATGTCCAGGTTATATCTTTTTAAAGAAGAAAAAAAATACCAACAAAGAAGTGGTGGCCTTTATTATTAGCTTCAGATGTAAATGCCAGCCTGAAATATAAATCCCAAGTTTGAGGAACACATTGATCAAGCTTATATTCTTAGTCAATTCTTTGTGGGCATTGTGAAGTTACACAACCATATTTCAGAGTGAATCTTCTAAATTAATGTTACATGTATCCTAAAATTTCTAAGCGAACAGCAGCAGACTAGTTAATAAAATTTGAGTTGACTCGTAAGGAAGTCTGAAAGATGGCCAAATTCAAGGCAGCAACATTAATAATTTGCTGTATCAGAAACGTTGCCGCACGAACGTTTGCTTTTTTTTTCCTCCTTTTCCGCGGTTAACTGCAGGTCACGTGATATGTATCACGTGACTCGGTCAAACGTTTTTTGCTCTCCGCTTTGAGGAAAAAAAAAAAAATTACCGACCGAGCAGTTCTCCAATGAAAGCTGTTAACGTGTACTACGCTGTTTCCTTGTTGGATTTTCTTGTTATCTGCTGCTACTGTGAAAACAAAATGAGTGGTAAGATTTGCTGACTGTTTTTGAACATTCTGTTTTTATTTTAAAACACGGAAAGCATTGTATTAAGCGCCGTGTGTGTGTGTGTGTGTGTGTGTGTGCGTGTGTGTGTGTGTAATAGCCGCCAAATCTATCGCTATAAAAATACTTCAAATTGTTGCCACGTAGTTACGAAAGATAAGACTATAGTTGGGCTTATTTTATATTCCACCGAATATTCCTTTCCAGTGTTTTTATTTTACTAGGTTTTTTTAGGACTAAAATATGAAAATTGGCATCAGATTATTTGGAAGCCATTGTTAAATCTTGCTTATAAAGAGAATGTGTAGCACATCAGTCCGTTTCATTTTAAGAATTTAAACTCAAATATTTGTAGATCCATTTTAAAAAATTAAATGTGAACATATGCTAATAAAGAAAATAGAATTAACATATTAGCTGAAATACCATCTTTTCATAAGTCATTGATGGCACTTGTAAGGAATTGAAGTGAGGGGCTTTCAAATTTCTTAAGACAATTGGTGAATGGAGTTTCCTCTTTAAGATTTTGAAATATGAAATATGTCCTTAAAAATAATAAATAAAATAGGTCTATGACTTGTGGCAGGTTTTGCTCAAACATGTAGATTATTCAGAAGCTAAGATCTATCTACAGTTATTCAGATATCACTACTCTTGTGCAGATGTGCATTTAATGGTACAATCTGTAACAGATTTAGCTTCTTTATTTGAGTAAAATCCTCTTCATTGCTTTTAATTAGGGTTTGTAGTTAATCTTTTAGCATTTCCTAAATTAAAAAGTATTACTGGTATTAAAGAGGTAATGAAACATTTGTATCGAGTATGTTGGGTTTTAGGATTTTGCTGCCATCGACAGGAATAGCAACAAAAATGTAAATACTGTAGTTTCAAACATCAATACTTGTATTTACCATGTTTATGTAATCAGAGTTTTATGTAAAGTTCTGTGTTCAGTGTTAGCTTCACACCAGTATTTTAGATACAAATATGGTAGCCCTGAATTGTCTTTTTTTAAAATCTAATCATGTACCATTTCTGCCTCAGGATCAGAAAATTTACTTGTTGTAATGAAATGTATTTCCAGGGAGATAAGTTAAAAAATATTCCTGGACTGCAGCTGGTTTGTTTTGGGTTGGGTTTGTTTTATTCTTTTCTCAGTATTACACTTAACTATAATGAAAGGATAAAGTAGAATTTCATACTACTAAATTATAAACTATTTGACAGCTTTTAAAGTATAATATGGTTGTAATTATAACTACATAGTACTTATCTATTCATATTTTTAGTAAAAAAATGGCAACTCAAAGCTGTTAATATAGTTTTACAAGTTTAAATTTAATCAACAATAACTTTTTTACTCTAATGACCAAAAAACAAAACAAAAAACACTATGCTGATGACTTGATATAAGGAATTAAATTTGACAACACATGAAAGGAACCACAGTCCCTGGCATATATAGTAGAAGCTCACTCAGTAAATGTTAAATTTCTTTATTAAGATTACAAACAAGATTTTCAGGGAATTCTTTTTCTGGTTCTCAGCTAAACTTCACATATGATTAATAATATCTGTCTAAGCCAACTCTACAGATTCAGAAAACTAATTCACTGTAGTTTACATAAATTAGTTAGTAGAAGTAAACCAGTATTAGTTTAAAACCATTCTCATTTTCTCTTGAATCCCGCATATAGAAGTTAAAAGGTGAGTTTTGGATGAAGACTTTCTTGCCTAGAGGTATAAAGCACCTCACAAGTTTTATTTAGTAAATTAATAGATAGCGTCTTTAATTTAGGAAAATTTTGTTCTTCGTTTCTTGTTTTTCAAGGCTATAAAGTTGAGTTCTTAATTTTCCTTAAAGCATCAAAGCATGCTTAAGTCTCAAATTGTCAGTATAGTATTTTAAAGTTTCCTGAATATGTAGTAGAGCTATAGTTTTAGAAATGAAACTGCCTGGTTTTGGATCATACTTCTATGACTTAAGTATTTCCCTAATACAATGAATATGAAGAGAAAAAAATACATAAAAGGCCTGGTAAGTTAGTATTAGCTATATATAATTAGCTATTAAGATAACATTCTGAAGAGCTTCATGCATTTGGTGGCTTGTTTTGAATGAAAGGAGTATTTTATTGATGTTATTTTTATAATTATATAAATAAAACTGAGCATAATTTGGTAGTCTGCCCCACTCCTTACTTCCTCTTAACCACTTGAGTGTTTTCCCTACTCTCTTCCTTCCCTACCCACTCTCCTCCTCCCTTCCTTTTTGTCCCTTTTCTTTCCCCTCCCCTTCTCTCCCTCCCTTCCAGCCCTCTGCACTCTCTCTTGTCTTCTCCCTTACCCTCTCCTCTTACCTCTCCTCCTTTGCCCCTTTCTCTCTTCCTTCTTGCGTTTTTCCTTCCCTTCCAACCCCCTTCTTTCTCTCCTCTTTCCCTCACTGTTCAGTGTTTCCCTTCTGGATCTGCCTTTTTCCTACTTTCTCTTTTCTGTTTCCTTCCACACCTTTCACTCCCTTTCCCTAACCTTACCACCACTTTATTGTTTGGTCCTCGCCCTTCTCCTTTCCTAAAGAAAAAGAAGAAAAGTGGCTATATCTCAAATTGCTAGAACCGCCATGCTCATTTTTTTTTTCTGAAGTACTGTATTTATAATGTTACCAGTGAAATTTGTTTCTTTTCTGCCCTGTGATTAAGCTTTTCCTCTTTTATTTCTTTTATACAATCCACAATATGTACTTCAGGTTGAAATTCTACATATAAGAGGAGGAGCTCTTTCCCTGTTGCATTCATCATCAGACTCTTGGGTAACTCTCTTTCCTTAGAAATCAGTAAGGCTCTTTGAAAAGGTTTCATTTCAAGTTATTAAAACTAGCAGGTGACAGGACAGTGCAGTCTAAAATTACCAGGAAAAAGGAATCTGAGGGTGAGGTTTTATTTTTAAGTTAGGTAAAGCAAGTAAGATTTTAGTTCCTAGAAAGAGTAAAATACACCTTCCAGAAGTGCCTGTTTTATCCAAAAAAAAAACTGAGAGAGACTGTTAGTTCCTAGAAAGAATAAAATACACCTTCCAGAAGTGCCTGTTTTATCCAAAACAAAAACAAAAACAGAGAGACTGTAAACAAGAGATAATATTTATAAAAGTTATTTGGAAAAGATAACACTATAAAAAAGAAAGGAAATTCAAAATAATACTAGCTGAGTGTTCCTCTTTTTTAAGAACTTTTTAGTGTAAGAAACAAAAATTTTTCTTTGGCTAAATGTATTTGTGTGGCATTTTTCTTTGTTCTCAAGCCCCCACAGACATGACTTACACATTACACAAGAGGCTTATTTAACCCTAACAAAGCAAGTTCCAAATTCCTGTTCTTTATATTATTGGTTTTCCCTCTTGACTTTTTCTTGATTTATTTTTCCCTATTGCTTTTTAAATTGCTTTTTAAATTTTGCCTTTACTATCTTTCATTGAATATATATATATATATATATATATATTTTTTTTTTTTTTTTTTTTTTTTGCAGAGTTTGGTTTTATTTTTCTGTAGGTCAGTGTTTCTAAACTTCCAAATAATAAGAATCACCTGGGATATTTATAAAGTAAATATATTGACTCAAGACCCCCATTTACTATAAGCATACTAAATAAAAATGTTTAGGAGAGCCTGGAAATCTGTATTTTTAAAAGCTTCCCAGGTAACTGTTAGGATCAGCAGTCAAGTTTAAGAAACACAACTGCAGGTACAGGGAAAACAGTCAGTGCACTTTATAAGATAAAATTTTATATTTTATAACAGTTGAATCATCTGAGTTTTTTTTCATATTTATACACTCCCCATTAGTTTGAATGTTTAAATAAAGTATTCAAGTGTAATTAAAATTGTTTTCAGCTTTAGCTTGCTAAATTCTCCTGGATTAACACATCATATCTTTGGCCCATTCAGGTCCTGCTCAGGTTCCAATGATGTCTCCAAATGGTTCTGTGCCTCCTATTTACGTGCCTCCTGGATATGCCCCACAGGTATGTTTTTATGTTATTTTTCTGTTTATACTTATATAATAGTAATCATAATGTTACTTTAATTTCAATTAAAAATACAATTGATGTGCTGAAACTTACAGTATATCTTTGGTAAATATATTTCAAGTATTTTAGTACATTTAGTGTATTTGGAAAAAAAGAAAAATTAAATCAACAGCATTCATTGTTGGTTTTCTCTTGGGTATTGAATTATAATAGAGAATTAATTTTAGAGTTTTATTCCCTAAACATGTGAATAATATAAATACTATCTTAAGGTTTAAAGGTACCTAAACTAACATTTTTAAATTAATTATTTGCTTAGAAGTAAGCCAAGATAATGCTTCCAACCTTATTTATACAAAGACTCACGGATACGTATAATAACTATATGCCACATTTTGGTAAATAGAAGAGAATTGAAACCTGTAGATTTGCAATTCTAAGGGCTAAGGGGATCAATATCATCACACATCTTTTAGCCTCTTCTGCACACCTATTGGGAAGCTCTGATTTAAGGAATAAAGTATAGCTAAATTATTTGCACAGGCAAACTGAATTAAACTAATATTTGTAGGTGTTCAGTTTCTTTAGCTACTGAGATTCTGTGTAGTCTGTACCCATTGCTTCAAATCCTTTTGGAAGTATCCAGTTTTTTTCTCCTAGCAATAAAATTACACTTGAAGTTTTCTTCAGGCCCTCTCTTACTTCCTTCCTGATTATGACAGAATGTTGGTGGGATATTGTGGTGGATTCAGTGCCCACTCTTTGAAACCCACCACTATAGGAATGACAGCAAAAGAAGACCATGCTAGAGGAAGAATGGAAATAATATGAGAATTAGAGTCAGAAAAGCTGAATTCCTATCTCATTTTAAACCCTGGCTGGCTGCATGGCCTTGGGCAAATCAATGTCCTTGAGTCTTAGTGTCCTCACTGTAAGATGAGATACTTATGTGAAAATACTTTGTAAGCTTTTCAGAAAAATATTCTGCTCACTATCTCTACTTTAACACATGGACTTCTTAATTTATTGTAGTGTGTATTCTACCTATGTTACCAAACTAAATCTCTCAGATATGTACCAACCCCAAGGCATTTTTTCCAGCCTGATCCTCTTTGACCTCTAAACATTGACACCATTGATATGAGTTACCCCAGACTTCCTTGACATAATGCTGTCCTAATTCTCCTCTCTGGTTGCTTATTCACAGATCTTTCTCCACTTACATAGACCATTCTTGTTTTTGTTTTGTTTTTTCCCCCCTCTCTGGCATAGTTCAGTTCAACAAACATGTATTGAGTAGCACTGTGTGCCAACCTCTGTATTGGATGCTAGTGACAGAAACACGATTAAGGCAAATTATTTCAGTACAATTATAGGGTATCCTATTGTTCTCTCAGCTAACAGTACCTTTTATTTATTTATTTTTTCATTTTTATTTCTATGGCAAGTTCTTGCCCTTCTCATTCATGAGCTCCTAGAAGTAGCTTTCCTTGAAACTTTTCAGGTTCCTCTCCTTTTGGGTTCTCCTGGAACATTGTGTAGATCCCTCTTTCACTGAATGAATCACACTGTTTAGTTCATAAATTCTTTTTCCTGAGAAGGTTATTAATTCTTACAGTTCCCCTATTCAACAGTGTTCAACAAAAATGTATTAAGTACTCATATGTGGCAGGCACTCTTCTAGGTGCTTGGGATTTATCCATGGATAAAAAAGACAAAGACCTCTGTTCCTCTGTAGTTTACATTCTTGTGAGGAGAAGCGAACAACAAGCATAATAAATGGATAAATTATAGAATGTATTCGATGGTAAGTGATATGGGGGAAAGAAAGAAGATAAAGCTGGTAACATTTTAAAAATAAGGTGGTCAGGCTAGGTCGCATTGGAAAGGTGACATTTGAGCCAAATCTTGAAGGACAGGTGAAAGTTGGCCATGCATTTTGTGGGGAAAAGAGAATTCTGGGAACAGAAACAGCCAGTTCAAATGGCCTACGATAAAAATATGCCTTGGAACAGCAAGGAGGCCACTGGGACTATACTGAGTCCTCAGAGCGGGAAATGGTAAGTAATAAAGTCAGAGAGATAAGAGGACCAGATAATTTAGCACACTTATTTTTATTTCCTCAGTACTGAGTACAGTGTTTGTTATGTAGTAGGGATTCAGTAAATACTTACAAATCAATCAAATAATCATCCAAGTTGAGGTTCTATATCTTCAGGCCAACAGTCACTAAAACAATCTTCTATATTACTATGATCTTTTTACTTCTATTATCATAAAGAGCCTTTAGTTAGCGTGTTCATTCAAGGAGGTCTAGATTTCTTGACATGTAAGGCCTTACACAGTTTGTCCTAGTTGGCCTTTGTACCCTTCTCTTGATAATTCTAATCACATATTCTTTTTGCAGCCAGGCGTTATTACTCACATGCTCACTTGATGTTTTCCTTTCTCCATGGTTTTGTTAATGGTGTTATCTGGGGCATGTTAGTTCATTCCCTCATTTTTGCCTTTTGAAATTCTACCCATCCTTGAAGACTTAGGTTAAGTTATTTGTACCACTTCTTGGTTATGTGTTACATACCATTTAGTATTATGATTGCACGTGTATATATTTTTTCTCTTATGGGATTTTAAGTTCCTTGAGGATAGCAGGTACCTTTTAATTATTTCTGTTCTGTGGTAACTAGAATATAGTAGGTGTTTGATAAATATTTGTCAAATAAGTGAATGAGCTTTAACAGTAATCTTAGTGGAAGGATTATGTGAGGCTAGTAGGCTACTATTATCATTCTTTTTTTTAAAAAAATTATTTGTTTATTTATATTTAGAGAGGGGGGAAAGGAGAAGGACAGGGAGAGAAACATCACTGTGTGGTTGCCTCTCACTCGCGCCCCCAGCTGGGGACCTGATGTGCAACCTAGTCATGTGCCCTGACTGGGAATCAAACCAGCGACACTTGGCTCTCAGGCCGACACGCAATCCACTGAGCCACAGCAGCCAGGGTTTATTATCAATCTTAATTTAAGATTATCTCTAGGAAATGTTTCATTTTTAATCACACAGAGCAATCCAAAGACAGATCTAATCTCATAATAATTGAAATAATTTAAATACCTACTATGTCAAAATGGATTCTAAAATGTTAACATCACTGTGAAAACACAATTTCTAATGTTAGAAAATACTTAAGAGCCAGGTTCTGGCACAGCTAAGCACTTGATAATTGTCAGAAATTTGGCAATTAAGCAAACATACGTGTATAACAAATTTAGAAGCTAGATGTTGAACCAAATGTTAAGACAAATGGGTATAATAAAGTATGGGTTGTATGTGGTTCAGCAGGAACCAGGTAGCACACACACTAAACCTCTAAATAGCTATCATTTATATAATAGTTCCCTTTCATACTTTAATGCACTGATCTCTCCTCATTCCAACAGCTCTAGTCAATTACATATCCTTTGCTTTATGTGTATTTGTTGCTGAAGGCCAGTGACCCAGAGAGGGTCAAATAATGTTTTTGCTGTATTATCATATGATTCAGTATATGCTAATGGGACTCAGCAAATTTATGTATCTGAAAAAGTTTGGTCAGGCAAGCAAGGACTGCAAAAATAAAAAGCCAGTGTTGGAACTTTTTAGCTCTATCCCTGTGGAAATTATACTACACACATACACCAAAGAGCATATTAGGGCAGAAAAATGAGAATTCAAAAGAATAGATAGACCTTAATTTAAGATTAAGATCTAGATTTAATAAAAATACTCTTCAAAGAAACATATGAAGAAATCTTGATTTACCTAAGATATATCAACCTTAAAATTAGTGGTTTATACTAATGGCATGTCCCTGTAAGTTTAGAACCACTTCAGATTATTAACACATACATATATTTTAACTTCATTTTCTAGACTAATAAGGTGTCATAGATTGGGTAACTTTGGGAATATATGGTTCTATTTTTCTCATTTGAAATTTGCATACCCAGACCTGCTATTAAAATTGCAAGTTGAGTATACATCCTTTGCATTCTTATTCAAGAGTTCTGCAATATTGTTTATTATATAATCATGGCACCTTACTGCTCTAATATGGTAGCATTCTATCAACAGTAATGGGAATAGTGAGACTTAATTTTTTAGTTATACACATAATTTTTATTGAACCAGAAAAACGGATCATTTTATTTTTTTAAATAATCCTCACCTGAGGATATGTTATTGATTTTTAGAGAGAAAGGAAGGGGGCAGGAGAGAGAGAGAAAGCAATCGATGGGGGCAGGGATGGTGGAGGTGGAAGAGAATATGGGTGAATAAATGGTAATGGAAAAAATACAATAAAAAATAATGTGTAAACAGCTGTGGTACATTTACACAGTGGACTACTACTCAGCCATTAAAAAGAAGAAAATTTTACCCTTTGAAACAGCATGGATGGACCTGAAGAACATTATACTAAGTGAAATGAGCCAGTTAGCGAAAGATAAATACCGTATAATTTCACTCATATGTGGAATCTAGTGAACACACTGAACTAACATTAAAACAGAGAGAGACTTATAGATAGAGAGCAGGCCAACAGCTCTGGGTGAGGGTTGGGGAGTGGAGGGATCGAGCAAAAAAGAACTCATGTACGTGGACAGCAGTGTGGTGATTACCAAAGAGTGGGGAATGGAGTAGAAGAGGGTATAAGGGGGATGAATGGTAATGGAAAAACTATACAATAAAAAATTCTTTATTAAAAAAAGAAAATAATGTATAGTTAAAATTTGTAAAAAAAGAAACATTGATGTGAGAGAGAAATATCAAGTATGAACCCCAACTGGGTATGGTTTATGGGACGACGTTCCAACCAAGTAAGCCACTTGGCCAGGATGGATCATCATTGTAAAATATAATTAAATATAATTTGAAAAAAATTTTTGAACTTCCAGTCAAGATGGAGGTGTAGGGTAAACATGGCTTACCCCCTCACCCAACCACAGCAAAAATTACAACTAAATTACAAAACACCTGTCACCCAGAATTGTCAGAAAATCGAGTTGAATGGAAGTCCTACAACCAAGGAGCTAAAGGAGTCATATTCACCCAGATGGGTAGGAGAGGTGGAGACGCGGAACAGACGATTGCGCACCCATGTGTGGTGGATAAAAATCGAGATGGATATCTCAGAAGTGAGGGATCCCAACCCCACACCAGACCACCCAGCCCCAGGTTCCAGTGCCAGGAACTCTCAAAGGGCCCGAATGGTCTTAGTACTTACTCAGACTCACTCCCTCCAGGCTCTAGCACCAGGGCACCAGTGGCATACAGGGAGAAACCGAAGTGTCTGGCATCAGGGCAATTGCCTGGGGGGGGAGGGGGGGCAGCTTGCTCACAGACAAAACTCTAGAGGCCAGGCAGCAGCCATTGTCCCTTTCCTGAGCCCTTTCCCACATAGAGCCCCGGCACTGTATCTGAGACTCCATCAACCTGGTTCACACGGGTTGCTCCACCCCATCCAACCTACAGATGCACTTTTCTACAATAGGCCACGCTACTAAGACTAGTCAGAGCAGCTCTACCAAATACATAGAAACAAGCAAGGGGGCTGCCAAAATAAGGACAAAAAGAAATATGGTGCAAATGAAAGAACAGAACAAAACTGCAGAAAAAGAACTAAACAAAATGGAGATAAACAATCTATCAGATGCGTAGTTTAAAACACTGGTTATTAGGTGCTCAAGGAACTCATTGGGTACTTCAACAGCATAAAAAAGACCTAGGCAGAAATGAAGTCTACACTAAGTGAAATAAAGAAAAATGTACAGGGAATAAACAGCGGAATGGATGAAGCTGAGAATCAAATAATGATTTGGAACATAAGGAAGAAAAAAGCATTCACTCAGAACAGCAAGAAGGAAAAAGAATCCAGAAAAACAAGGATAGGCTAAGAAGCCTCTGGGACAACTTCAAATGTATCAACATTTGAATCGTAGTGGTGCTGGATGGAGAAGAGAAGGAGCAAGAAATTGAAAACTTATTTGAAAAAATAATGAAAGAAAACTTCCCTAAGTTGATGAGGGAAATAGATATACGAGTCCAGGAAGCACAGAGTCCCAAACCAGATGGACCCAAAGAGGACCACACCAAGATACATCATAATTAAAATGCCAAAGGTTAAAGATAAAGAGAATCTTAAAAGCAGCAAGAGAAAAGAACTTAAGAATTTCCCATAAGACTGTCAGCTGATTTCTGAAAAGAAACTTTGCAGGCAAGAAGAGACTAGCAAGAAGTGTTCAAAGTGATGAAAAGCAAGGGCCTACAACCTAGATTACTCTATCATCTAGAATCAAAGGGCAGATGAACTGCTTACCAGATAAGGTAAAGCTAAAGGAGTTCCTCATCACCAAGCTGTTATTTATCTAAAATGTTAAAATGACTTATTTAAGGAAAAGAAAATCAAAACTATGAACATTAAAAGACAATGAATTCACAGGTATCAACAATTGAATCTAAAAAACAAACTAAACAAACAAGCAGAGCAGAAACAATCATAAATATGGAGATCATTTGGAGGGCTATCAGTTGGGAGGGGTAAGGGGGATAATGTGGGGGAAAATGCAGGGATTAAGAAGTACAAGTTTGTCGGTACAGAATAGGGGGATATTAAGAACAATATATGAAATGGAGTAGCCAAAGAACTTACATGCATGACCCATGGACATGAACTAAGGGGTGGCGATTGCTGGAGGGAATGTGGGGGTACTAGGTGAAGGTGGGCAAAGAGGGAAAAATAGGGACAGTTGTAATAGCATAATCAATAAAATATATTTTGAAAAGAAAAAATTTTTATTTACCATGATGCTTTATAAGATATATATGATATTGTTCAACATGATAGGAAGACCTAAAGCTAATTAAAATGATACGCGTGCATAAAGCAAAATAAAACTGTTCACCAGAAGCTTAAGTACAAAAGGATATTAATTTTGCGAACAAGACAATTAAAAATATATTTGTAATAAAAAGCAAATATAGTTTAATTTAAACTACTTTTCTGATATTTTAAAAAATTTTCCAGTACTATTTATTCCCTGATACTCTTCCACCTCCACTCACTCCCAAACCCCTGCAGTCACCATACTGTTATCCTTGTCCATAAGTTTTTTCTTTCTTGCTCAATACCTCCACCTCCCCGCCCCCCAGCACTTCCAACCCCCAGAGGCATCAGCTTGCTTTCTGTACTGATCATTATTATGTAGAAAAACTTGGAAAATATATAAAGAGGTAGAGAAAAAAATTATATTGAATATTGTAGCCTAGAGATACTTTAGTATATATTTTCCTTTAGCCTTTTTTCTAATTATAAACATAATTTTAGATGTAACCTTAATGGGCTTTATGATTGTAGTTTACAAATAAAAGGAAGTTTGTGAGAGTTTGACATACTGTAGTGAGGCAGAAATGTATGCCAACAAACGTAAGATATCAAATCAGTAAACAAAAAAGTGTAAAACTCAAACACAAAGCAGTTAATGACGCAGAAAGCAAAAGATGACAGGAGTCAAAGGAACTTTACTTACTGGCAAATAATACTAACTTAAAGGCACTAAGAGCATAACTTGTTATTTCAACACTTGGTCTTTTAGTAATAAAGTAAATAACTTATCAAGAAAAGAATATAGACCACCAGAATGGGACAGCTGAAAGGCACTATCAGAAGTTCTCCTGTCTTGTAATGGCTCCCTGGATTTTTATAGACTGTGGGTTGTGATGATGAAAGAGTACTTAACAGGAAGAGGATTGCAGATCTCATGATGCCAGGAAAGGGCCTATATCAACTAAGGAAAAGTTTCAGATTACAGTTTTGAGCTGGACTTTACCTTTATGTCAGCTTGCAACAATTAAGTCAGTAAATTTTCCAAAGATTCTACAAACCAGTCTGAATTCAGTCTTCTCTGTCTTTCCTGGGGAAAACAGCCAAAAAAGATGGACAACATAGGGGAGCTTGGATGAAGATAAAGGATTATAGTTGGAGCTAGAGAGAAAGTTTGTGGTTATTTGGTTGTGCGCATGCGAGTGCGTGTGTTTAGGTATATAAAATAAATGCCTGTTGAATAAATGGTTAGAAATGCCTGTATTGTTGATTATCTTGAAGTAGGAATAGTTTGGGGTTCAGGGTGAGGCCACAGAATAGAGGAGAAGCAAAATTTCTAAGACTTGAAGAAGTCACAGAACCCTGTTAGGTTGGTGTTCTTATAAAGAGAGAAAGAAATGTAGCATTCTGATAAAACTGATAGAATACATTTATTTCCGTTCATATAGTTGACTGAACAAAAATTTTTGAACATATGCTGAGTGTACTGCACCTGGCACTGGGGAGAAAATGGTAAATAAAACAAAATATGGACAGTATATTTTGGTGTAGGGGACACATACACAGTATTAAATGTCAGTAAACACAACCTCCTTTCTCTGCAGCCCCTCTCAATTATGTCTGTATTCATCCAAGGAAAGAAAACAGGTCTTTACCTAATTAGAAATTATGTAGTTTATGTGGTTAGGTGGTCAGACTGCTGTGATAAACCCATTTTATTTATATTTTATTGTTTTAATTTATTACATAAATTAATTTGGATTGTATTTTGTCTTTTTTCATAACTTGTTGATTTTATTTATTTTTTTAATCATCACCATCAGTGTACCCTGTTGGTATAAAATTCAATGACTAATTTTTCCGCAGCTGGAGACTTAGCAGATAGTCCTGAGTTCTCCAGCCTCATTCTCAAATTACTGGATGCTCAGATGATTACTTGATGTGGTAGAGTTCTCCACATCCACTTAGTCCCTGTCTGGCTCTTTTTTTCCCCCCTTGGCATCTTAGCTTCTTATTATTTTTAATTGTGGTAAAAATGCATATAACAAAATTTACCATAACCATTTTTGATTTACAGTTCAGTGACATTAAGTGCATTCTCACTTGTACTACTATCACTACGATTTGTTCATCTTGCAAAACTGAAACAGTACCTGTTAAACAATTAACTCCCCATTCTCCCCCTGAGCTTGTCTTTATATTTTTATTTATTTATTTATTGTTTTTCTATTACAGTTGTCCCACTTTTTCCCCCATTGCTTCCCTTCATCCAGCCCACCCTTTCTCCCACAGTCAGTCCCCTGTCCGTGTACTTTAAATGTTCTTTTTCAGCAGAAAAAAAATGGTTTTAATATCATAAGCAATTTAACCCTTTTATTTCTCACCAGTGAG
This sequence comes from Furipterus horrens, assembly GCF_987537825.1. Lineage (NCBI taxonomy): Eukaryota > Metazoa > Chordata > Mammalia > Chiroptera > Furipteridae > Furipterus > Furipterus horrens. The sequence goes on from NW_028327182.1 coordinate 50,564,756, forward strand.
AGCTGACTTGTGAAATTTTTTAAGTATGTTTTATTGATTATGCTGTTACAGTTGTCCCAATTTTGCCCCACTCCACCTGGTACCCCACCCCACCTCCCCCCCCGTGTAATTTTTTTAAAAAACCAAAACACTAGAAGACCAAATACTTGCGGATTCTATGCTTATAAAAAGAATAAGAACATAAAATTGAAGCCAAATTATCTGAGTTCAAATACTAGTTTCTCTACTTATTATCTGTGTAACCATAGCAAGTTGTTTAACATTTCTATGTTTCCTCAAGGAAAGGTATTATCAGCCATTTTTTATACCTCAGTAACTATTTAAGTCTAAAAAAGTGTAAAGACCCTATTTTTATAGTGAGGGATTCTAATTTTTTAGATAAATACTATACCTTTTACGCTTTACTGTGTGTCCTTGCTGCTCCAGTGAAGTTTCAAGGGGGGGAAATCTGTCATTTAAAAAAGTCCTTTCCTGAGTGTGACCCCTATTTAAAAATGTATAATTTCTAAGACTTGAAACCACAAATATTTTTCTTAAATGGGAGCTAATATATTAGATGTTTGTCTCCCTTAAAATAATTTTCAATTGTTAAAATTGTCCTGGTCCTGGTCATAAGCATTTTGTATCTAAATTCAATATATGGTTGACCCTAGGAGTCTGGATTCAGGTTTTTTTCCCTATTTCTATTTCACAACTTGTGTTTCCATAACTTGTTTTCCCTCAGCTCCCACCCATCCTGACCCTATTATGTCCAGAACAAAAATTCCCTTGAGTCTTCCTCCATTTTTACTACATCACTAAATGCACATAACACATAGGATTAATGCCTACTATCATAGCTCATTATTTATATTATTACTTCGCTAGTTTTAAGATTTATATTGCATTATATAACAAAAACTACTTCATGTTCAGTGCTAATTCATGTGTACATAATGTATTTAATAGTCTTTTCATGTTGTTTCTATAGTATTTTTTAAATCAACTCCTAATGACATAAAAAATCTTACTCTAACATATTTCAGAAGAATTGCTTACATTCTATGAAAGAAACTTTTAATCTAATGTTCATTTTATAGGTTATTGAAGACAATGGTGTTCGAAGAGTTGTTGTGGTTCCTCAGGCACCAGAGTTTCATCCTGGTGGTCACGCAGTCATACATCGTTCTCCACATCCTCCTCTGCCGGGTTTCATTCCTGTCCCAACCATGATGCCGCCTCCACCACGCCATATGTACTCACCGGTGACTGGAGCTGGAGACATGGCAACACAGTATATGCCACAATATCAGTCCTCACAAGTATATGGAGATGTAGGTAAGACATCTAAAAATATTCCTGTTTTATGGAGTTGGCTATTCTTTGCTTGGCTATAATAGATGTTATTATCATATTATATAAAAGAAACAAAAAAATGGTAACAGTGTCATAGTAATTTTCTGTTATCTAAGCACTAAGTTAAGTATTTCATCCTCATGGTCATCCTTCAAGGCAGATGAATAAACAAAATCAAAGAGGGAAGTAATTTATATCATGTAGCAATATTTAGTAGGGATACATTCAAAGAAAAGGTCTTTTCCTCTTTTATGCTGTCTACGCTGTGAAGAAAATTTTCAGCTGGGAATAATCACATGATTGTTAAATTCTGAAGGCTGTCCTACTAACCAGAGTTGCTATATTCTGTTGAGAGATTGAAAAAAACAGTAAAATATCACCTCTGCCCTCAGGGAGTTAATAAATAAATTGTTAGGAAGAATAGACACAAAATACACCCAAAATAATAATCTTATTCTTACCCATAGCTTTAAATACCATCTATATACTGAAAGCTCTGAAATTTGAACCTTCACCAAAACCTCTCATCTGAGCCCCAGACTTATATTTTTAACTGGCTACTTGATAACTCCACTTAAATGCCTCATGCATCTCAGTTATATAATTTCTAAAACATAAATCTAATTATGGAACCTGCTTTTTTCTCTTGTCATCTTCATCTCAATATATGGTATGACTGTGCATTCAATTTGCTTAAGTGAAAACCATATGGTAAAATTTGATTCTTCCGCATTTGGTATTAGTTTAACTGCTATTCAGATCTTATCCACCATCAGCTCTTGTCAGGACAAGTGCAATGTCAGCCTTCCAGTTTTTTGCTGTTGTTCTTGCCCCCAACCATCCAGGATAAGCCAGAGCAATCATTTTAAAATATAAATCATACTCTTCTCCTATTTCAGTGATTTCCCTTTGCAATTACTATAAAGTCCTAAACCCTTCCCCAAATCAAGATTTCTCATCCTTAGCACTTTTGATATCTGGGGACAGATAAGTGTTTGTTGTGGAGGACAGGACTCTACTTTGCAGGGTGTTTAGTAGCATCTTTGCCTCACCCACTAGATGCCAGCAGCACACTACTCCAACCCTCTTCCCCTCCCCTTCCCCTCAACTTCACCCAGTTGTGACAACTAAAAATATTTCCAGACATTGTCAATGACTCCTGGGAGCCAAAATTGGCCCTGGTTGCAAACCACTGCCCTGTACAAAGCTGTATCCCATGGCCTCCAATTGCCTTGTCTTTCTTGTCCCCGCTGGCCACCTTCAGGTTTTTAGAATCTCCAAGCTCTTTCTTGCCTCACTGCCTCTGTACAATGGTGTTCTCTCTACCAGGAATATCTTCCCTCTTTTCCTTAGAGGGCTTATATTTTTCTTTTAGATTTCAGCTTTCAAGAAAACTCCATGACACTGTCTTATTAGTTGGTTCTGTTTCTTTCACAGAACCAAACACAATTTTATTTTTTATATGACTCTGTTTTTTGCCTGTAAATAACCTAAGAACTGAATCTGTTTCATTCATCAGTTTCTCTTGCAATTAGTTAGCAGAACCTGTCATTTATGCTTAGTAAATTTATAGATGATAAAACTAAATATAAAATTTAAAATATGCAGTACAGCCTATAAGTGGTGGGTACATTACATATGTTACATATGTATATTATAATATATAATTTTCAAAGTTATTTCTATCTTCCAAGTGATGCATATTGATTCTGTAGGTCTGAGTGGGGCTTGGGTTTCAGCATTTTAATAAACTTAGGTGAGGCTCAAGTATTCCAATGAACTTTTGGATAGCAAGAATTTATAGTACAAATTAGTCTCTTCTATTTTCTTACTGCTAATTATCACTTAGTTTTTTAAAATGCATTTGAGAAAATTTAAGAAAAAAACTAGATGTTACAAATACTACTATGTTGCATTTGTTAAAACCCATTGTTATTCAAAGGGAGTATGCATTAGACTACATAAATATGATTCACTATGAAGTGAAGAAAAGTGAAGCATACAAATCTACAAAGAGTACAAATCTACAAACTAGCTACCTAATGGTAGAAGACAAGGGTCTTACTGTATTTGAGGTTATAAGCCAAGGAATTTACAATAGGCAGTAGTTTTATAGCCAGTAGCTGCCTCCATGATCATTTTCCACGTTTTGTATGGATTCACAAAGTGGGACCTAATCCAACATTTCACTGTGACCAGCTACCATTATTGAATCTGTACTTTGCTAGACACTATGCTGTTACATGTATTATATCACTTAATCCTCAATAAAGTTCTGCAAAATAACAGGTGAAGAAACTAAGGCTCAAACATGTCAGGTAATTTTTGCATGACCGCTGCTAGTTCATTGCTGAGGATTTTAGCCCTCTCCGATCTTTCTGATAATAAAGTTCCTGCTCTTTCTACTACATATTCTTTATATAACCCCCTATGGTTACCTATTATTTTATCTTGAGTAATAATTGAAATATAAAAACATTTGGATAACTACATTTTAGAAGTATGTAGTAGTTATAGTTTCTGGGTTTTTTTAATTGATACATAATTCACATTACAAAATTCGCCACTTTAAAGTGTACAATTCAGTGGTTTTTAGTATATTCACTGTATATCGTATTTATTACCACTAATTCCAGAATATTTCATCCCCCCATAAAAACTATTTCTATTAACAGTCAGTCCCAGTTTCCTTTACCCTATCTCCTAATCTACTTTCCATATGTCTATGGATTTGCCTGCTGTAGACATTTCATATAAATGTACATACAATATGTATATTTGATATAAATGATCATACAATTTGTAGCCTTTTGTCTAGCTTTTTTCACTTAGCATATTTTTTCAAGGTTTATTTCAAGGTTTTAGCATGATTACTACTTTTTATTCTGAAAATAAACTTCATTATGTGAATATAAATTTGTTTATTCATTCATTAGTTGATGGACATTTTGGTTATTGCTACTTTTTATCTATTATGCATGTCAATGTTGTGACATTTATATATAGTTTTGGTAGGCATGTTTTTATCTCTTCTGGGTATATACCTAAGAGTAGAATTGCTGGCTCATATGGTAATTCTGTATTTACCTTTTGAGGAACTATAAAATTGTTTCCCATCATGACTGCCCTATTTTACATTCTCACCAGCAATGAGTGTATGAGGGCTCTAATTTCTCCATATCCTTGCCAAAGCTAGTTATTATCAGTTTTTTTAATATAGCCATCCTGGAATGTGAAGTTTTAATCTCATTATGATTTTGATTTGCTTATCCTGATAACCACAGGTATTGAACATCTTTTCAGGTGATTTTTGGTCATTTGTGTATCTTCTTTGGAGAGATACCTGTTCATACTTTTAACTCATGTTTTTAAATTGGGTTATTGTCATTTTATTGTTCAGTTGTAAGAGTTTTTATATATTCTGAATACATTTAAGATACTTGATTTACAGATTTTTCTCCCATGTTGTCTTTTTACTTTCATTTATTTATTTATTTATTTATGGTTTTTCAATTACACTTGTCCCCTTTTCCCCCAATTTCTCTCCCCCACCCAACCCACCCCCTCTCCTACAATCATATCCCTCCCCGTTGTCCATGTCCATGAGTCATTTATACGGGTTCTTTGACTAAACCCTTCCCTTACTTATCCCCCTTCTCTCCCTCTCTCCTCCCCCCTATGGACTGCTATTCTGCTCTTTGTTCTATTTAGTTCCTTTGTTTGTGTTGTTCTTTAGTTTCCTGTATTAGGTGATATCATATGGTATTTTTCTTTCTTTGCCTGGCTTATTTCACTAAGCATAATTCTCTCTAGTTCCATCCATGTTGCAAATGGCAGGAGTTCCTTCTTTCTTTCTGCTACATAGTATTCCATTGTGTAAATGTACCACAGTTTTTTGATCCACTCATCTACAGATGGGCACTTAGGTTGTTTCCAGCACTTAGCTATTGTAAACAGTGCTGCAATGAACATAGGGGTGCATAAGTTCTTTTGAATTGGTGTTTCAAGATTCTTCGGGTATAATCCTAGTAGTGGAGTCGATGGTTCAAAAGGCAGTTCCATTTTTAATCTTTTGAGGTAATTCCATACTGTTCTCCATAGTGGCTGCCCCAGTCTGCATTCCCACCAACAGTGCAGTAGGGTTCCCATTTCTCCACATCCTCGCCAGCACTTGTTGTTTGTTGATTTGTTGATGATGGCCATTCTGACTGGTGTAAAATGGTATCTCATTGTGGTTTTCATTTGCATCTCCCTGATGGCTAATGATGTTGAGCATTTTTTCATGTGTCTATGGACCTTCTTCAGAGAAGTGTTTGTTCAGGTCCTTTGCCCATTTTTTAATTGGGTTGTTTGTTTTCTTGATGTTGAGTCGTATAAGCTCTTTATATATTTTGGAGATCAGTCCCCTGTCTGTGATGTCATTGGCAAATACGTTTTCCCATATGGTTGGTTTCCTTTTCATCTTGCTGATGTTTTCTTTTGCTGAGCAGAAACTCTTTAGTTTGATGTAATCCCATTTATTTATTTTTTCCTTTATTTCTCTTGCTTTAGGAGATGTATCTGTGAAGAAATTGTTACGTGAGATATCTGATATTTTCTTGCCTATGTTTTCCTCTAGGACTTTTATGGTGTCACGGCTTACATTTAAGTCTTCGATCCATCTTGAGTTTATTCTCGTGTGTGGTGTAAGTTAGTGGTCTAGTTTCATTTTTTTGCAGGTCCCTATCCAGTTCTCCCAGCACCATTTGTTAAAGAGGCTCTTCTCACTCCATTTTATGTTCCTTCCTCCTTTATCAAATGTTAGTTGACCATAGAGACCTGGGTTTATTTCTGGACTCTATTCTGTTCCACTGATCTATATGTCTGTTCTTATGCCAGTACCAGACTGTTTTTTTTTGTTTTTTTTGTTTTTTTTTTGTCAGATTTAATGTGTTTTATTGATTAAAATATTACATTTGTGCCCCTTTCCCTTCCCTCTGCTCCCCTCCACCCGGTGGCCCCCTCCCTCCAGTTGTCCCCCCCTTTTAGATTATGTCCATTAGTTGTGCTTACAGTTCCTCCCAACCTCTCTCCGTCTATTCCATTCCCTCCTACCATGATCCCCAATTCCTATATCATCTCCCTCCCTCTCCCCACTCCCCCTCCCTGTTGGCCTCCCCCCACTATGTTTCCCTTACCCACAGTTCCTTTTCCATTCTCGTTGCCTGTTTCGTTTGCCTTTGTTTCATCTCCCTAGCTTCTGTTTTTTAAACCAGTCCCTTTAACTTCTCATATAACAGTGGTTTGGATCTAATGAACTCTTTCAGTTTTATTTTGTCCTGGAAACACTTTCTCTGTCCTTCTATTCTGAATGACAATTTCGCTGGATAGAGTATTCGTGGTTGTAGGTTTTGGATTTTCATTACTTTGAATATTTCTTGCCAGTCCCTTCTTGTCTGTAGGGTTTCCCTTGAGAAGTCAGCTGATAGTCTAATTGGTACCCCTTTGTACATAATTCTTTTCTTCTCTCTTGCTGCTTTTAAGATTCTCTCTTTATCTTTAATTTTTGACATTTTGATTATAATGTGTCTTGGAGTGGTTCTCCCTGGGTCCAGTCTCTTGGGAACTCTCCTTGCTTCCTGGATCTGCAAGTCTATTCCCTTCCCCAAGTCTGGGAAGTTCTCCTTTATTATATTTTCACTCAATTTTTCAAGTTCTAGTTCATCTTCCTCATTCTCTGGCAAACCAATGATTCTTATGTTGGGCCTTTTATAGCTGTCCCAGAGGTTTCTGATCCTCTCATTGTTGCTTGCCATTTCCTCTTGCTGCATTGGTTGACTGCTTGTTCCTTCTCCATATTCCAGTTTGTTGAAATGGACTCTGGATTCCTCACCATCTGTCTCGTATGTGGTTTTGTTCCTTTCGTTATGAAAGTTTTTCGCTTCTTTCATATCTTTTTCCTGCTCTTTTGTGAATTCTGTAAGCCACCTGATGACAATGGCCCAGAACTGAGCCTCTGACAGGTTTCTTATCTGTTCATCTGTCAGGTTCTCTATCTGCTGCCTGGTGAGTTGTGTTACCGGGATCTCTATAGTTGCCTGCCTCATTTTGACAGATGCGTTTTGTTTTCCTGGGCCGGCTGTCGGGGGCAGGGGGCAGTGCCTGCGTACGCGTCACAAATCAGCGACCGCCGGCGCCTGCCTGTCCGCGACCTATTTTGCAGCTCTGTGGTGCTTTCTGTGGGGGCGGGGGTCCAAGATGGATTCACACAGTTATTCAGCTAGGAGACCGGGATCCATCCTCCCGCCCCCCTGGGCCTCACTGTTCAAGGCGATGCTGCGGCTGCTCCCCAGCGCCCGGAGTCGCGCAAGCCAGGGGCTTGATTGGAGTCGCGCACGCCAGGGGCTTGATTACCTCCAGGATTTTTCGCCGCCCCGCCCCGCTGCTCCGCAAACGGCTTTGCCTTCTTTAACTCTTACCTGCCCAAATGGCACCGCTGGTTTATAACTTCATATGTTGGGCTTCCGTGTAGCTTTATTTTCTGGAATTTCTAGTTATCCTTTGTTTTAAAGTAGTTGTATTCCACTATAGTTGTAGAGGGAGACCTAGCGTGTCCGTCTAAGCCTCCATCTTGGCCGGAAGTCCCCAGACTGTTTTGATTACAGTGGCTTTGTAGTATTGTTTGATATCTGGTGTTGTGATTCCTCCTGCTGTGTTCTTCTGTCTCAAGATTGCTTTTGCTCTTTGGGGTCTTTTTTGGTTCCATATGAATTTATGGAGTATTCTGGTCTGTGAAATATGTCATTGGTATTTTAATAGGGATTGCATTGAATCTGTAAATTGCTTTGGGTAGTATGGCCATTTTGATGATGTTGATTCTTCCCATCCAAGAACATGGTATTTGCTTCCATTTATTTGTATCTTCCTTAATTTCTTTCTTCAATGTTATGTAATTTTCAGAGTACAGGTCTTTTATGTCTTTGGTTAAGTTTACTCCTAGGTACTTTATTTTTCGTGTTGCTATAGTAAATGGCATTTTCTTTTTTGTCTCTGTCTCTACTATTTTATTGTTGGTGTACAGAAATGCCTTAGATTTCTGTATATTTTGTACCCTGCTATTTTGCCAAATTCACTTATTATATCTAGTAGTCTTTTAGTGGAGTTCATAGGGTTTTCTAGGTATACTATCATGTCATCTGCATATAATGAAAGTTTTACTTCCTCTTTCCCAATTTGGATGCCTTTTATTTCTTTGTCGTGTCTGATTGCTGTGGCTAGGACTTCCAACACTATGTTGAAAAGGAGTGGAGAGAGTGGACAACCTTGTCTAGTTCCTAAGTTCAGGGGGAATGCTTTCAGTTTTTGTCCATTGAGTATGATGTTGGCCTCAGGGTTCTCATATATAGCCTTAATTATGTTAAGGTATGCTCCCTCTATTCCCATTTTGCTGAGTGTTTTCATCATAAATGGGTGTTGTACTTTATCAAATGCTTTTTCTGCATCTATTGATATGATCGTGTGATTTTCCTGTTTCATTTTGTTTAGGTGATGTATTATATTTATTGATTTGCGAATATTAAACCATCCTTGCATCCCGGGAATGAAGACCACTTGATCATGATGTATGATCTTTTTGATGTATTGCTGGATCCTGTTTGCCAATATTTTGTTGAGGAATTTAGCATCTATGTTCATCAGTGATATTGGCCTGTAGTTTTCTTTCTTTGTTGTGTCTTGACCTGGTTTGGGGATTAGGATAATACTGGCTTCATAGAAAGAGTTTGGGATTTTCCCCTCTTCCTGGATTTTTTGGAACAGTTTGAGGAGGATAGGAGTTAGGTCTTCACTGAATGTTTTGTAGAATTTGCCTGTGAAGGCATCCGGTCCAGGGCTTTTGTGCGCACAGAGATTTTGGATTACTGTTTCAATTTCCTTCTTTGTTATTGGTCTGTTGAGACTTTCCACTTCTTCTTGATTCAGTTTTGGAAGGTTGTATGTTTCTAGAAATTTGTCCATTTGTTCTAGATTGTCAAATTTCTTGTCATACAGTTGTCTGTAGTAATTTCTAACTATCATTTGTATTTCTGTGGTATCGGTCGTGATTTCTCCTCTTTCATTTCTGATTTTGTTTATTTGGGTCTTCTCTCTTTTTTTCTTGATTAGACTGACTAGAGGCTTGTCGATTTTGTTTATTTTTTCGAAGAACCAGCTCCTAGTTTTGTTGATATTTTGGATTGTTTGCTTAGTCTCTATGTCACTTAGTTCTGCTCTGATCTTGATGATTTCGTTCCTTCTTCTTGCCCTAGGCTTTGTTTGTTGTTGTTATTCTAGTTCTTGTAGCTTTATGGTTAGGTTTTTTATTTGAGCTTCTTTTATCCTTTTCAGATATGCCTGTATTGCTATGAACTTCCCTCTCAGGACTGCTTTTGCTGTGTGCCACAGGTTTTGGGCTGTTGTGTGCTCATTATCATTAGTTTCTAGAAATTTCTTGATTTCTTCTTTGATGTCATTGTTAAACCATTCATTATTTAATAGCATGTTATTCAATCTCCATGAGTTTGGGTGTCTTTGATTTTTTTTCTCTGAGGTTGATTTCTAGTTTCAAGGCATTGTGATCTGAAAAGATGCTTGATATGATTTCAATTTGTTGAGGCTTGTTTTGTGTCCTATCCTGTGGTCTATCTTTGAAAATGTCCCATGTGCATTTGAAAATAATGTATATTTTGCTTCTTTGGGGTTGAAAGTTCTATATATATCAGTTACATCCATGTGGTTTAGTGTGTTGTTCAATGCCTGTATATCCTTGTTGTTTCTTTGCTTGGATGATCTGTCTATTGTTGATAATGGAGTGTTGAAGTCCCCTACTATGAGTGTGTTGTTGTTGATATCCTTTTTGTGGTCTTCTAGTATTTGCTTTATGTATTTGGGTGCTCCTATGTTGGGTGCATATATGTTTATCAAAGTCATATCTTCTTGATGGATTGTTCCTTTAAGTATTATGAAATGTCCTTCTTTGTCTCTTTTTATTGCCCTTGCTTTGAAATCCATTTTGTCTGATATGAGGACTGCTACCCCGGCTTTTTTTTCTGGTCCGTTTGCTTGGAATATTTTTTTATATCCCTTTACTTTCAGTCTGTGTAAATCTTTTTTTTTCAGGTGTGTTTCTGGTAGACAGCAAATATGTGGGTCCTGTTTTCTTATCCATTCCGTTACCCTATGTCTTTTAATTGGAGCATTTAATCCATTTACATTTAAGATTATTATTGACATGTATTCATTCATTGCTCTTTGTACCTCTGTTCCTCTCCTCACTTGTTCTTTTCTTCTTTTTTCTTAGAACATTCCCTTTAGCATCTCTTGCAATGCTGGTTTGGTGGAGATGTATTCTTTCAGTCTTCCTTTGTCTGAGAAACTCCTTATTTCACCTTCTATTTTCAATGAGAGCCTTGCTGGGTAGAGTATTCTTGGTTATAGGCCTTTGTTTTTCATTGCTTGAAATATTTTTGACCATTCCCTTCTGGCTTGTAACGTTTCTGTTGAGAAATCAGTTGATAGCCTTATCGGAGCTCCCTTGTATGTTATTTGCTGTTTTTCTCTTGCTGCTTTTAGGATTCTCTCTTTGTCTTTGAATGTTGCCATTTTAATTATGATGTGCCTTGGAGTGGGTTTTTGGGGGTTCCTCTTCATTGGAACTCTCTGTGCTTCCTGAACTTGTATAACTTTTTCTCTCATCAGGTTCGGAAAATTTTCTGTCACTATTTCTCCTATCAGTTTTTCAATTCCATGGTCCTTTTCTTCTCCCTCTCTAATTCCTATGATCCTGATATTATTTCTTTTCATGCTATCCTGTAATTCCCTTATATCTTGTTCATATTTTTTCAATCTTTTTTCATTTTGCTGTATTGTCTGGGAGTTTTTCTCTACATTATCTTCTAACTCACTAATCCGATCCTCTGCTTCATTCAGTCTGCTTTTGACTGATTCTACTGTGTTTTTCAGTTCAGAGATTGAATTCTTCAGTTCTTCCTGGTTCTTGTTAACAGTTTCTATGTCTTTTTTTATGCTGGTGTAGTTCTCTGCAAGTTCCCTGTAATTTTCTTGGAGCTGCTGGTAACTTCCTTGGAGGTTGTCATAGTTGATTTTAAGGATGTCGAGTATATTGAGCTTCTTTACCACCATTGTTTTGAATTCCATGTCTGACATTTGGGCTATGTCTATTTCATCTATCTCTCTTTCTGAGGATTCCCCTTTTCTCTTCATTAAGGGGTTATTTTTGCATCTAACCATGTTCAATTCTTTTTGTTTTTATTTATTTATTTGTTTTGGGCGGGGTGGTCTGCTTTGACTTCCCTCCTTTGTGGTGTGAGATTCTTTATCGGAGATCTGGGGTTTTCAGTGGTGCAGTCTCTTTGATATCCTGAGCCTGATATTCTTGAGTTACCCTTTATCTCGTTTGTTTATGCTGTTTGGTTATATTTCAGATGTTCTTTGGTAGGATCTTCCTTCTGGCTAGTTGGTTGAAAGTCACTCTATCCACTTTGTCTTGAGTTCTTTTGTGGATATGCTGTTAAAAATAAACACACAGCCCAGACAGGAGACCCACACCCTCAAAAAGTATCCCCCACTCTCTATCCCGCTATCGTCAGCCAACGAGCCCGTATTAATATAAATGTAAAGAGATTAGAGCTTTTATACTATAAGAAGAATAGATAAGAGTTGTTTGGGGGGAGGAAAAATATAATTTTTGATAGAGGGGATGATAGATTAATAATAGTTGAGACTGTGCAAGCCAGTAGTTAATATTTACATTGTATGTTAATAAAAATAAAAGAAAAGGATTGAAAAATGCATAATATAGTAAGAAAGTGGGATTGTATTGTATTGGGTTTATATAGTAATTTTATTCTATTATTTAGAGTGATGGGGGGCTAAACTAGACACACAAACAAATAAACAACGATTAAAGAGAAAGGATGAGAAGGAGAGGTTATACGCAACACGTTAGAGATAAAGTTTGTTTTTCTTTCTGGAAGGGGAGGGAAAATAAAATCCCCCCCAAAAAACAAAGAAAAGAGAAGAAAGAAAAGAAAGAAGAAGAAAGAAAGAGAGAAAAATAATTTAAAAAAAAAACACACACAAAAACCCCCCAAAAAACAATAAAAGAGAAGAAAGAAAAGAATAAAGAAAGAAAGAAAGAAAGAAAGAAAAAAAAGAATAAAGAAGAAAAAAAGAAGAAAGAAAAAAAAAAAAGCGATGTTTTTACTCCGTTTTAGCCTTGGTGTGTTGCCTTCTTTTTCTGCGTCCGCAGCTGGTCTAGTGTGGCGGTTCAGAGGTTCTTGTTTCTTGCAGCAATGGTGCATGCCCGGGGTTGCCGGCAAGGCACGCTCCCTTGCTGCCCGCTGTAGCCAGCTGAGGTGTCCTTGCGCGCAAGTGCCTGCACGCGCGGGCGGCCTGAGAGCTTGTCCCACGATTGGCGCCTATTGTTGCCGGGCCTTCTGCGATCGGTAGCTGAGGTGTCCCCGCGCGCATTCCTGTACGGGCGGGGCGGCCAAGAGCTTGCCCCGTGATTGGTGCCTATTGTCCCCAGGCTGAGGTGTTTTCACGCTCGCTCGTGTGCCCGTGCCCTTAGTCCCGCTGAGCCGAGCTCCAGGAGTTGGTCTCTCTCCTCTTAGGGCGGGGCCGCAAACACTTGTGCTCAGTGGAAGGGAGCGTCCGTGAGTTGCTGCCGCCCGCTGTTCTGGCGCCGCAGCAGCCCGCCTTCCCTCACCCGTCTGGGTGGGCATGAACAGAGCCTGAGCTTTCCGGCCTGGGGCCCGGCGCCCACGGGAGCTGGCTAGGGGTATCTGCACACGGTCCTCTGCGTGTTCAGTGGGCCCTCCCTGCACCCGTTTGGGCACTGATCTTATGTCCATTGGGGAGTGTCCGAGGGACGCCTGGACTCACGGCCCCGCGCACCTGGGCCAGTGAGTGAGAGCACTTCCCTATGCGCACCCCCAGGACCCAAGGGTAGGGTTGGGGAGTGGATGAGCGCACCACTGCGCCTGTGCTCCTCAAGAACGGCCTACCACCCCCAAACTTTCCTCCCCTCTTCACCGTCCACTATAGAAAAATATAAAGGAGAGTTATGTTCTCACTTGCCCGACAGCACACTGTCTCCCGTCTTTCAGCGCCTATGCCGCCTGGTCGAGTCCTGTCTCTGCCAGCGGGCAGAGATCCGCTTTCCTCCTGACTTCCCTCTGGGGAAGCCTGTGGTCGCCAAAAAGTCTTTGTGTACTTCCAGCCACAGCTTAGGGAACCACCCCAGTCAGAAATCCCATCTCGTCTCTTTTTCCTCCGCTATCCTCACCAAACAGGTCGCTCCCAGATGGATTTTCTCTAATCCAGCAGTGCCTTGGCTCAACTCCTGCCAGTGTCCAGCTGCTCACTGAGATGTTCTGTCTGCAATTAGCCCAAACTGCAGACGGGTCTCGGGAGCCTGAAAGCGCAGCCTCCCCTCACTCCTCCGCCATCTTCCCAATCCTTTACTTTCTTGATGGTATCCTTTGATGTGGAAAAGTTCAGTTTTGATTAAGTCAGATTTTTTTAAATTACATGTGTTTTTGTTGTCATATCTAAGAAACTATAATTAATCAAATGTCATGAAGATTTACACCTATGTTTTCCTTTAAGTTTTATAGTTTTAGTGCCTACATTTAGGTCTTTGACACATTTTGAGTTAATTTTTCTATATAGTATTAAGTAAGGGTCCAAATACTTTTTTTTACTTGTTGATAGCCAAATTCCTATGTGTTTTTATTCCAGTGTTATTGTACATATTCTTATACTTATTTTATGAATATTATACTAATATTTTTAAAGCGTTGATAAATTAAAGCTTTACCGATATTTTTGAGACTTTAAAATATTTGCAGATTTTTAAAAATAATTTTTATTGTATTTTTATTAATATTTAATCTCCTTATACCCCTCAACACTCCACGATCACCACACTGTTGTCCATGTCCATGAGTCCTTTTCCCTTTTTTGTTCAATCCTTCCATACCCTCTCTTAGCTGTCATCCTGCTATCTATGAATCTGTCTCTGTTTTGCTTGTTAGTTCAGTTCGTTCATTAGATTCCACATTTGAGGGAAATCATATGGTATTTGTTTTTCTCAAACCGGCTTATTTCACTTAGCATAATGTTCTGCAGGTTCTCCATACCGTTGCAAGGGGTAAAACTTTCTTCTTTTTTACAGCTGAGTAGTAGTCTATTGTGTAAATGTCCTGTAGTTGTTTTAGCCACTCATCTACTGATGGACACTTGGGCAGCTTCCATATCTTGGCAGTTGTAAATAATGCTGCAGCGAACATCGGGGTGCTATGGTCTTTCAAATTATTGTTGTGGGTTCCTTTGGATATATTCCCAGTAGTGGAATTACAGTGTCAAAAGGCAGATTGATTTTTAATTTTTTGAAGTATTTCCATACTACTTTCCATAGTGGCTGCACCAATCTACATTCCCACCAACAGTGCAGAAGGGTACCCCTTTCTCCACATGTTTTCTAGCACTTGTTGTTTGTTGATTTTTTAATGGTATCCATTCTGACAGATGTGAGATGGTATCTCATTGTGGTTTTAATTTGCATTTCTCTGATGATTAGTGACATTGAGTATCTTTTCATATGTCTGTTGGCCCATCTGTATGTCCTCTTTAGAAAAGTATCTGTTCATGACCTTTGCCCATTTTTTAATTAGGTTGTTTGTATTTTTTGGTGTTGAGTTTTGTAAGTTCTTTATAAATTTTGCTCTTTAATAATAAAAATAAACTGAAAACAGTTGATTTAACAATATTTATTGAGTATGTTTATTTTATTATATTGGTTAACTTCTATAATACCCAAAGATGTAATACTTTGTATCTAGATTTTGTTATTAGTAAACAATCCACTCATTTCTTTTTGCTAACTCTTGAAACTTTATTTTTTAGTGATGATTTGCTTTTTTGAACCATATGGAAATTTAAGCAGGTGGTGGTTTTCTTTTTCCCTGTTTTATAGTTTTGAAGTTGAAAGAGATGCTAAAAGAAATGGCTACAAAAAAGTAAAATACAGCCTAGTTCAGGTCTTATTCCCCACCTGTGATAATCATAGCATACCACCAAGCTGTTTCTATGAAGAATAATAGTTACTTGGGAAAAGGTGAAAGAATGTCTCTGTAAGTTTGTTTTGTGTGTGTATGTGTGTAATCAAGTCACAAAGTTTGGTTCTGTCAGTTGGTAGATATGCAGAAATATTCCTTTTTTTTTTGCAAAATTATTCTTGGAAATATTTTGTGTTTTATATAATTATAGATTTATTTCCTATTCTTTTCTTATTCCATAAGTGTATTTGGAGAAAGTGACCTTTTAAATGTTTTTTTTTTTTTTTTTTTTTTTTTTTATTCTTAGATGCTCACTCTACACATGGAAGGTCCAACTTTAGAGATGAAAGATCTAGTAAAACGTATGAACGTTTGCAGAAAAAATTAAAGGATCGCCAAGGAATACATAAAGAGAAAATGAGCACTCCACCATCAACACCCCAGAAATGCCCTTCTCCCATAAGTGAACATAATGGACTTATAAAAGGACAGAATGCTAGTGGGGTAAACCCAGGATTAGCAAAGAACAAGTCAGGGAAGGGGAAAGGTGGTGCACAAATTGATACAGAAATCAAAGGTAACTAAAATACTCAACTATTCTTTTTGGTACTTTTCATCAGTATTTAACCTACTAAAAGTATATGCTAACTTTCTTTCATTTTGACATGCTCAAAATTATAGATTATTAGTCTAACACTCCCTAAATGTAAGAAAATATTTTAGCACCTAAATTGTTACTGGACTACTACTTTTTACAATTTGGGAGGACTTAATTAGTAATTTTACCTTTATCATGAAGTTTCCTAACCAAGAGAAATTGTATTTGATAGGGAAACTCAAAAGTTCATCCAGATTTCCTTTCTTCTCTTTCTGGGCCTTTGATAAGGCTATGCTGGTATTTATCAAAACTATTTTTTCCAGCTTCTTTATGTAACTAGATATGTTGTTCACATTGATAAACTTTATAGTTAGGTTGGAGTATTCTCCATTCCTTTCTTAAAAGGTTCTTTCCTCTTAAAATCCCCATGTTTCCCTTATCTGTGACTTCTACAATATGAACTCTGAGCACTACTTCTTTTTCTTTAAAATTTCCCTTTCCCACCAATAAGTTTTAATGTTTTAAGGGCTTATATTTACAAAAATGTTCTTGCATATTTTTGAGACCTCATCATTCTTTTTAAGCACTGATGTTTCTGAAGAGTTAAGCTAAAGTTTCAGATATATTGGTGGTGGCTATAAATTATGGTCAAGTCAATTATATTTCTATTTTAGGAACCACCATAATTAAGGCATGTCATTAAATAATTCATATTAAGAGGTATAAAATTGGTAAATGAGAACTTTGCAGAGAACAAGTATTTTTTACAACTGTGATAAAAATAGACTTTCTATAAGAAAAACTAACTAGTTTGTGTGTGTGTGTGTGTGTATTATAATTAGTAATCGTGTTTAAAATGGAAATAGAAACTGAAGCAGAAGAATCCTGGAGAGCCATAAACTGCTGAATATAAACTAAGGAGTAAAATCTAGAAAATAAAGATCTCAAATACTAACCTAGTTTCAGAAGACATATTGTGGAGGGAGCGGGATGATTGAATTTAAGCTCAGTTTTTAATTTTCAAAAAAATTTCTTTAAGAAAAAGATGAAGAAACTAAAGCCTTTGAAGTGCTTCTTTCCAACATTGTCAAACCGGTGGTAAGTATTTTATATATTTTCTTTACATTTATATTTCGTATATTCATATAGGATTTTGGTATATTTCTATTCAAGCCTTAATTAAAACATATTCTGTACAAAGAATATGAAAATAATGGATCAATATGGATCTAACATAAAGACAGAAGTGTTATCAGTAAAGTGGATATTCAACCAAGAATTTATTTTTTTTTAAACAAGGATTTAATATATACTAAATGATATTGAAAATCATTGGACCAGACAAAGATCTAATAAAAGAGTGTGTATACAACTAATTATCAAATTATTAAAAACCCATTTATATGATTTCTTTATAAAATATGTCCATTTAACTCCAGATGCAAAAATAGTTAAATAATATCAAACTGTAGAAGAAAGTTAATATTCCTCAGTCTTTATAAATGTAGATGTAATAGAAGAAATCAGAAAAAGGTATAAGCAGCAGAACTGGATACATAGAGTTGTCTGCATATTTTTTTAGGTAGCCTGTATAAAGGCTATCGTTCTAACAGGAAAAGAATTGCATCAGATATGACAAAATATTAACATTAAGTAATGTCCTCATACAATTGTATTTTTTAAACCCATTAAGACTTTAAATGGTCCTTCACTAGTAATTAAAAGAAATATAAATTAAACTTCTCTGAAATTGTACAGTCCTGTTTCTCATTAAAAAGCTACACAAACAAAAATGTATTTGCAGCAAAAATAAAACAAAGGAATGCATAGATAAATTGGACAGAATGATATAGCCATTTAAAAATAATGGTTTTGAAGACTGCAAAAACAGTACTTTTGTAGGGAAAAATGCTAGGGATCAGATTATTGGGTTGACCAAAAAGTCCATTTGGTGTTTTTGTAAAATAAAAGACACATTTTTCATTTTCACCAATAACTTTATTGATTTGGATATTCAGAGTATGTTCACTATCCTCCTGCATGGTATAACATTGATTGTTCTCAGTTAATGTCATGATTTGATCACTATCAACTTCAACTGGTCGACTAAACCAGGGAACATAATTCAGCGAGAAATCTCTAGCACAAAACTTCGCAAACCACTTATGACATGTTCGATCAGTCATAGCACCTTCTCCATACACTGCACAAGTCTTTTTTTTTTTTTTTTTTTTTTGCATTTTTACCTTTCTTGTAATGATAATGCATAATATGCCAAAAATGTTGCATCTTTTCTTCCATCTTCAATATTAAAATGGCTACACAAAAATTCACTAATTTTGATTTTTTTTTTTAATGTGTACTCATATGACAGCTGTCACAATACAATCAAAATTGTTTTGAATGAAGTTATAGACAACTAAGCACTTCTAGAGCCATCTTTCGGAAAAAAACAAATGAAGGTTTTGGCCAACCCAATATTTGGACGCAGTGATTACAGCCTTATGAAGAAAAGGCTGTAGAAAAAAATTAGAGTAAGACTAGAGGGAGAAACCAAAAATCACAGTAGTTATTCAAATCGTTAGTCTTTTTTTTTCCTCTGCTTTTTATAAGAGTTAAAACTTCATTTTAAAAGTAGCTAACAGAAGGTCCAATGACTGACTGAATCCTAGATGTTTTACAATTAATATGGTAAAATATGTAAGTAATACATAAATATAGTGTAAAAATGTATCTCTTTTTGCCCACTCCTCCAATTTAATCATGCCTTACAGTTTAAGATTCCTTCCAGTCCTGTTTCAGTTAATTTCTATGTGTCCAGCAAAATATAAATGTTTTCTTTTGTCTTTATGAAAAAGGGGTTATACTGTACCCTATTGTTCTGTGGCAAGCTTTTTTCACTTACTATATATAATGCCTTAGCAATCTTTCTATGTCATTACATTTTTCTTTGTAGAGCTGCATAGATCTTGACAACCAATCAAGATATATATTGAGCCCTCTTATATACCAAAAACTAAAAAACAAATATACGAAATGTGTGTGATCATAAAATGTGCTATTACAAAAATAGGGTGATGTGATGAGTTACTGAGTAAAGGGGAGTTATTTAAATAGATCAGTCAGGAAAGCTTTCTCTGAGACTCTAAAGAGTTAGAAAAGGTATAAAAGTTGGAAGGAATAGAAAAGGGAGAGCATGAATAAACATGACAAGTTTGCTCTGTTGAAAGAACCATTATCACTGGTGTGTAGTAAAATGGAGGGAAAAGTAGTACAAGATGGGAAAAGGTAGACAGGGCTTTTTCAGCCGGGATAAACCCATTTATTAAACACTGATAAAACTATTTTTTGGTTTCCAAAAGAAAAGGCTCTACCTGTCTCCCCAAAATAATCCATGGTAAAATACTTTGTTTTAAGTTATATAAGAAATACTTTGCTCTAAATTTTGTACAAGAACACATTAGAAAAGTTACTCTTAACACCTCCACAAAGGATTACTTTTTCATTTTATCCCATTTTAGTAAGACATTCACTAATCTAATAAGCTATTATGATCCTGTTTCTTCTGACAACCTTAAATAATAGATTTGGATGCTCTAGTTTTGTTCTAATTTCTTCTATACCTGAAAATTAATATAGACATATACAGAATTATTTTATAATAATAGCTAACACAAGTTTCCTAGTGTCAAATTCTGTTCAAAATACTTTGAATCCATATATACATTACTTTCTTAAATTTCTACAACAGATCTCTGTACTATTTTCTCTAACAGACGAGGAAAGAGTAGGTTTAATAAATAGTATTGAAGCTGGGATTGAAATTCAGGCATTATTCTTCCAAGATCTTTATATATCCAAATGTATATTACTAGATTAATTTAAAAAGGAATTTGATAGCCTCAATAGAATTGTTTGAATGATAATAATAGCTAATGCTAGCAGCATTTACTTGTTACACTATATAATATTAAAAGTATAATTTTTCAGGTACATAAAACTTGAAACAATTTTTTAAAAGAATTTCTTGCCCAATATTAAGAGGAAGAGGTCATTTAATAAAACAATAGCCCTGTGTCTTAAAACATAAAATGCACTAGCTGGTGTGGTTCAGTGGGTTGAGTGCCAGCCTGTGAACAGAAAGGTTGCTAGTTCAATTCCCAGTCAGGGCACATGCCTGGGTTGCAGGCCAGGTCTCAAGGTGGGGGCGTGTGAAAGGCAACCACACATGGATATTTCTCTCCCCATCTTTCCCACTCCTTTCCCCTCTCTCTAAAAATAAATATAAATAAATAAACAATTCTGATGTGTTTTTTCTTGCTTTGTTTTTTAGGGGTTATTTTTTTGTTGGCGGTGTTTTGGTTTTGAGAGGCTTTTTTTTTATAGTTTCAGTAGCTATGCCTTTTTTATTAAGTTTATGTGAGCTACTCTGACTCCAAAAAACCTCCGCTGCCTTGCGGCATACCTCTTCAGGGGAAAGGCTAAGGGAGTAAACCCCGACAGAAAATCCGGAGCCGGAGTCCCTAAGGCGGTTTGACTTTGTAGTCAACACCGGCAACTCCTGCGGCGCACCTGAAGCCAAGCTGTATTGACTCCGTCTTTCCCTTGGATCCTTCAGCTGCGAAGAGAGGGGGGGTCTGCTGCATGGGCAACAGCAGACCCTCCATATCACCCTGCCCAGGCTCTGTAGCTTCAGCTTCACAGGAGAGGACACTCCAGCGTCATCGCAAGATGTCGATTCAACACGGGAGGAGACAGATACCGTGTCACTCCCGAGTCGGACTGCACAGCCATTCTCGGTGGTGCAGATAGACTCTTAAGAAGCTACGCCATCGTCTCTCGAGACGGACGGCTGCCGACGACGATGTGAGCTATGAAGTCTAGGTCAGGGTTTTTAGTCGATTTCGTGTTGTGATTTTTGCATGCTGTAGTTCATTAAGAGTACCAAATAATATGTATTCATTCACCTAATCGTTCCATAAATACGTCACCATTTACAGAATGCCAGACACTGTGCTAGAAGCTGGAGATAAAATGGAAAGCAAAGGACAAGCATGGCCTCTGCCCTCAGAACTTAAGTTAGTGGAGTAAGCATCATGTAATATCTGTGAAGTGTTAGAAAAAGAGATACAGTGCTATAAGAATATATAATAAAGGTGGACTAGACCTTGACAAAGGGATGTTAAAGCAATTCCCTGAGGATGATTGAATTGAAATTTAAAGAAAAAGTAGTGGTTGGGCATTGTGCACTATGGACAGTGGGGACAGTATTGCAAACATTAACCAGCCCTTGGAAAGAACTGAACTGTGGCACCTGAGGAACAACAACAAAAAAAAGAATTCGATTATGTGACTCAAGTATAGTATGTGAGGGAGAACATCATGCTAGCCTTAGCTGTGTACTCAGGAGTTGAATGACCCTGGGACAAGTCACTTAACCTTTTTGACTCTTTCTTATTCCATGAAATAGAGTATAATGGTATTGTATATCTCAGATCCCGGGAGATAAAAAGTGGTATCTTGTTTAAATTTATATTTGTATGTCTTTAGACAATCCATGTCCTTCCCTCATTTTTCTCATGAGTTTTTTGTCTTTTTCTTATTATAAGACACTATAAATTAAGGAAATGAACCCTTTTAAATGTTACAAGCATATTTTTTTCTTTAATTTTTTCCTTTGACTGTATTCATATATAGTGTTTACACTAATAGTTTTGAATGGTCCAGGTGATCTTTAAGTTTTTTTTAACCTATCTGCCCATTCAGAACAAATTATATCCCATCTGCAAATGGACAAGTTTCTATTTGTGACTCATTGAATTTAAGTAGCTACAGGTATATTTTATTTCATCTTGAAACCCCATTAGACTTTTCACTGTTCATTGTGCACATTACATTTGTTTCACAGAACTTTTAAATACTGTGTTTTTGCAGGTCTCAGACATCCAGGCAAGGTCAGTAGTACTTACCTGGTTACCTCCCTCCAGCTTCATTAACGGCGAAAAAAATGAGACTGGTGTACCAGAGCTCTGTGGTTATGAAATTCTCGTCTCAAGTACTGGAAAAGATGGGAAATATAAAAGTGTGTATGTGTAGGTATTTGTTATGTTTTACTCCTTCCCATTATGTAAGTTAATGGTTTATCATAAAAAGCTTAATACTAATTTTTATTTACTTTTCTCTCTTCATGCTTTTATCTTGAACCTATAAATTGAGCAGTGATAGTGATGTCAATGTAAATAGTCCAAATGCCAGCTCTTACACATTTCTGTCTAAATACTCTTGAAATAATTGCTTTCATTGGCAATATTCAGCTTTTTTATTTTTCAGTAGGCTCCCTAACAGATGTTTTCCTCTTCACATGTTCCTGAGGCATAAATATATATTGTATTTTGTAAGAAGCCAGGACCAGAAATGGAGAACCCTTAGATTATGAGCTCATGAAATATGGTATGGCTCCTCTGAAGAACTGGAGTTAATTCTTATATATACAAGCACATACCTTATTGTAAAACGAATTTAATACCATTATTCCTCATTTGTATGTTGGTTTGTTAATAATCATATTTTGAAAACCTATCATAGTTCTCTTTCGATGCTTCAGAAGAATATTTATTACATGCCAAGCAGCCTTAGAAAGAGTCAGTGGCTAATATTGTAACATTTATGATTGACGTTCATAAAATAACTTATTTTGCTGTCCTTATATAGAAATTGCTTATTCTCATGAGAAAAAGAGTAAAAGTGATTATTAATTATAATGTAAGCACTAGGAAGATTGTAAATGAGGATACTTAGTCATTCAGATGATCATAATTAACACAGAACAGTGGATACATCAGCCTTCTTGCTATCTTTAAAAAAAATAGCTAGTATAGGGAAGAAAAGAAAGTGAAACTATCCTAGTGACTATCATCTAGCAACATGTTATAAAAATGTCCTATCTCCTTATCTCTATTGAGACTTCCTTGTGTTTATTCATTTTTCTTAAAAAAGACAAATCTACCTAAGGGGTAAGTAGGGGATAAAAGGACATCAACATAAAGGGGTTTTTTGTGTTAATGGTTGTTTCTAATTAGCTATGGTTGCTTGTTAAAAGGCTTTCTCTTCATTTGCAACCTGACCAGAGAGCGTGAGAGAGACATTTGTCACTTCCTTTACCCTACACCAATTAAGTCCTCTCTGAGGATGCTTACTAACTGTAGCTGCCCAGTTTATTAAGTGTATTTTCACCAATGGGACATGTTTTCTTTCTCATAATATTTATTGGCTTTGATTTGAGAAACAGGGTAGCTGGAAATTAGGGAGAGCAGGGGAGGGGGTTTGCAGAAGTCCATAAAGTGGAGAGGAGAGAAACCTGGATGAAAGAAATGGAACAGAGAACAGTGATTTTTAAAAAAGAAATAGAAAACAGGCTGGTTTGTGCCTACATACCAATTGTATGAAATGATTATTTTAAGAAGATGAGTCCTATTGTATTTAAAAACTAATAGTAGCCATGGGAAATGCTTTACTTTAATGGGTACTGTTTTTTCTTATCTACTCATTAAACTGTAACATTCTAAATCAAGTTCCATGTTATATTCTAATAAAATGCAATAGTTGCAGACTCCTTATAAAAATTTGGTAGTTTTGATTTTAGTATTACATGTGTTATTTTCTGTTATTTGCAAAATTGATTTTTAAATAATATAAAATGGTTCTTGATATGCTTACCATACCTATTTGTTTTAAAGTGGTATGCAAGTAATACTTAAGTTTGCCCCATATCCTGATTACACAAATTCCATATTAGCAGAATTTGAATATGGTCATGGTTTGTAAAGTAAGAAGCAATATAATTTCATAAATTACCTATAGTGTACATAGTGCATATCCTCTAGAAATGCTTTATTTATCAGGCATTGAAATACTACCTTTTTTTCCCCAGAGGAGAAGAAACAAGTGTCACTTTAAATGATCTCAAACCAGCTACAGAATACCATGCAAAGTAAGGAACTCTACATGTTGCTTTTCTATGATATAGCATAAGTGGTTTTATTTTTATTCAGTTTCTTAAAAGTCTAGAATACAATTTAATTATTTGTATTAAAAACATGGACTTTGGTTTTTCTTCTGGTACAATTATCAACACTTCCAAAAAAGTAAAACATTTTAATTCAGATGTTATATTGAAGGGTTAATCAGCCTGTTTGTAGGACCTAGGGATTGGAATGAAAATATAGCTAATGTGTACAGTATATCTACAATATCAAGTTTAGCACTAGAAAATTGTCCCAGCTTTTGAAATTTTTACAAAACATGATCATAAGTAATATTTGGCTTATACATACATATTTTTACTCCATTTTGCTCTGGAAAGAGTTTGAGATATTAAAACTAATATAATTTCAGAGCTAATTGGGAATAACTTCGATACTATTTTACTGTGCATGGATCTTCCATTGTAATTTACCAAGATTTTATAGACTCTAGAGACTTCATTGGTTGGGAATGAGGATAATGCATTTAATCACCTCCGTTTCGAAAAGAACATTTGTGGTTAGGATTACTTCTTTTTAGGTATTAAATTAAGTCTTCAATTATACTTCCTATAATTGAACCCAGTGTATTATCCAACATAATATTTTTCAAACTGTGGATTGCAACCATTATTAGGTCATGTAATTCATTTTATAGATTATATTCAGCATTTTTAAAAATTAAATATAATCAAATGGAATAGAATAGTATCAGTATATTACTCCAGTTAAGGATATTTTTTTCAGGACACTCGTTATACACATGTACACACAAATAGTGTTTATATGCCTGTATGTAAATATGTGATACACAGACACAGTTATGTCACAATTTAAAATTATTTTTTACTTTTGGTTAGAGTCAAAAAAAGATGAAAGCCACTCGTCTATCCTTTTTTTTCTTTTTAAGGGCCACACTTCTAATATACATATTTTCTTAATAGAACATTTAGAGGACAACTTACTAATTTGCAAGTACTTAAAGGTGATGCTGTTGAAGGGCTGAATACAGTGATTCTGCAGGATAAAATTATCTATTTTATCACCATAGAGTCCAGGCAGAATACAGTGCTATAAAGGGAACTCCTTCAGAACCTGAAAGCTTTACTACCTTGAGCTGTGAACCTGACATACCTAATCCACCAAGGATAGCCAATCGGACCAAAAATTCACTCACTTTGCAATGGAAGGTAAGATTATTCTCTGAAGTATTTCAAACTGAACATTTCCTTTTTTCCCCATAGAATTAAATTTCAGTTATTTTTGGAGACAGAGCTTTACATTAACTTTCTCTTGCTCTTTATATATATTAAATAAGCATTTGTTTCTTATATCTTAAAATAACACTCTTACTGGTTTTCCCTACTATATGTAAATATAGGAGAAAAGATAGATTTATAATTAGAGTTCTTACTATACTGGACATGTGATAATGTTGAGTGTCACAATAGTGATTCTCAAGTTCATTACTCTCTAAAATATTTTGCAATGACAACATATATCCTGAATTTTATCCTAAATAAGATTGATAATAGACTCTTAGCTTTAAAAATATCAATATGAAAATAATTACAAATTAAAATATCAATATGATGTCTACAATGAGGAATAAAATTATTTTCAGTAGAATAATATGTATCTCAATATATAAATATTTAGACCTAACTACACAAGATATAATGAAGTGGACAGACACTGAAGGTAGAATTGGTAATTCAAACACCACATACAACATTGTCATGGATGACATGATTTTGTGACATAGTACATAGGTCTTGGGAAATTTCTGAGAAAAATTAAGTGCAACCTTTCCCAAATTGCACAGTAGTTGCATTTGGGGAAGATTCAGTAACTGATAAAACTACAAAAAATACCTTGTAAAATGGAATTGGATTCTAGGCTCTGAAAATTATAAACAGTTCATCTGCTTAAAAGTGATATACACTAGGACGATGAAAACTCCATCCTCGAGGGAAAAAACAATTCTATGCTTTATTTATTTATTGTTTTTCTATTACAGTTATCCCACTTTTCCCCCCATTGCTGCCCCCGACCCAGCCCATCCCTTCTCCCACAGTCAATCCCCACCTCGCTGTATATGTCCATGCATTATTTATACTAGTTCCTTTACTAAACCCTTCCCCTTCTTATCCACTTCTCTTCCTCCCCCTACCCCCCCCCCCCCCCAACTGGTAACTGTTACTCTGTTCCTTGTTTACATGCCTCTGGTTCAGTTTTGTTCATTTGTTTGTGTTGTTCATTAGTCTTGTGTCGTGGTTGACATCACATGGTATTTTTCTTTGGTTACCTGGCTTATTTCACTAAGCATAATTCTCTCTAGTTCCATCCATGCTATTGCAAATGGCTGGAGTTACTTTTTTTTTCTCTCTGCTGCATAGTACTCCATTGTGTAAATGTACCACAGTTTTTTAATCCACTCATCTACAGATGGGCATTTAGGCTGTTTCCAGCGCTTGGCTATTGTAAATAGTGCTGCTATGAACATAGGAGTGCATATGTTCTTTTGAACTGGGGTTTCAGGATTTTTTGGGTATAATCCTAGCAGTGGAATTGCTGGTTCAAAAGGCAGTTCCATTTTTAGTTTTTAGAGGAAATTCCATACTGTTTTCCATAGTGGCTGCACCAGTCTGCATTCCCACCAGCAGTGTACTAGGGTTCCCATTTCTCCACATTCTTGCCAACACTTGTTTGTTGATTTGTTGATGATTGCCATTCTGACTGGTATAAAATGGTATATCATTGTGGTTTGTATTTGCATCTCTCTGATGGCTAGTGATGTTGAGCATTCTTTCATATGCCTATGGACCCTCTGTATATCCTCCCTGAAGAAGTGTTTGTTCAGGTCCTTCGCCCATTTTTAAATTGGGTTCTCTGTCTTCTTTGTGTTGAGACATATAAGTTCTTTATATATTTTGGAGATCAGTGCCTTGTCTGAGGTATCATTGGCAAATATGTTTTCACATATGGTTGGTTCCCTTTTCATCTTACTGATGTTTTCTTTGGCTGAGCAGAAACTCTTTAGTTTGGTGCCGTCCCATTTGTTTATTCTTTTATTTCCTTAAGAGATGTGTCAGTGAAAATATTGCTATGTGGAATATCTGAAATTTTCCTGCCTATGTTTTCCTCTAGGACTTTAATGGTGTCACATCTTACATTTAACTCATTGATCCATCTTGAGTTTGTTCTGGTGTGTGGTGTGAGTTGCTGGTCTAGTCTCTTTTTTTTTGCATATCCCTGTCCAGTTCTTCCAGCACCATTTGTTAAAGAGGCTCTTCTCACTCCATTTTATGTTCCTTCTGCCTTTGTTGAATATTAATTGACCATATAGACCTGGGTTCCCTATTCTGTTCCATTGATCTATATGTCTGTTCTTATGCAATACCAGGCTGTTTTGATTACAGTGGCTTTGTAGTATAGTTTTATGTCAGGTATTGTGATTCCTCCTACTGTGTTCTTCTGTCTCAAGATTGCTATGGCAAGATTCAGGGTCTTTTTTGGTTCCATATAAATTTTTGAAGTATTTGTTCTGGGTCTTTCAAATATATCACTGGTATATGCATCCATTTATTTGTACCTTCCTTAATTTCTTTCTTCAGTGTTATGTAGTTTTCCGAGTACAGGTCTTTTATCTCTTTGGTTAAGTTTATTCCTGGGTACTTTATTTTTCTTGTTGCTATAGTAAATGGGAATTTTTTCCAGTTTCTATCTCTTGATATTTTATTGTTGGTGGACAGAAATGCCTTCAATTTCTGAATATTGACTGTACTCTGCTGTTTTGGAAAATTCACTTACTATGTTGAGTAATTTTTTAGTGGAGTCTATAGGGTTTTCTATGTACACTATTATGTCATCTGCAAATAAGGACAGCTTTTTACTTCCTCTTTTCCAGTTTGGATGCCTTTTATTTCTTTCTCTTGTCTGATTGCTGTGGCTAGCACTTCCAAGACTATGTTGAATAGGAGTGGAGAGAGTGGACATCCTTGTCTTGTTCCTGATCTCAGAGGGAATGCTTTCAGTTTTTTCCATTGAGTATGATGTTGGCTTCGGGTTTCTCATATATGGCCTTTATTATGTTGAAGTATGCCCTCTCTATTTTCAGTTTCCTGAATGTTTTCATCATAAATGTGTGTTTTACTTCATTAAATGCCTTTTCAGCATCTATTGATATGCTCATGTTGTTTTTGTCTTTCATTTTGCTTATGTGGTGTACTACATTTATTGATTTGCAAATATTAAACCATCCTTGCATCACTGGGATAAATCCCACTTGCTCTTGATGTATGATCTTTTAACGTGTTGCTGGATCCGGTTTGCCAATATTTTGTTGAGGATTTTAGCATCTATGTTCATCAGCAATATTGGCCTGTAGTTTTCTTTCTTTGTTGTGCCTTGACCTGGTTTTGGAATTAGGGTTATACTGGCTTTGTAGAAAGAGTTTGGGAGTCTTTCCTCTTCTTGGACTTTTTGGAGTAGTTTGAGAAGGGTAGGCATTAGTTCTCCCTAAATGTTTTGTAAAATACGCCTGTGAAGCCATCTGGTCCAGGGCTTTTGTGTGCTGGCAGTTTTTTGATTACAGTAGTCCCTCTCTATATCACAGTTCATTTATCGTGGCTTTACTATATCGTGGGATTTTTAAAAATATTATGTTTATTTAATTGCGGATTTTTTGCTATATCGCGGGATTTTGCGGTACTGTATACGTATTTATATGCGTAGTATTTATGATTTTAATGACTTTTGCCTAAAATTTTTCAAAACATATATTAAAATATAATAAATGATTCTAACATTAAAAGAATATTAAATCGAAATAAAATACTGCACACTGTTTACAGTATGTATTATTTTTGCGGATGAACACAAGCATTACACTGACAACGAGATGTACACTTGAACTCATTTGTCTGAGTGAGATTGTACTTGGCACACGATTGGCTGATTGATGGAAGGCGACTAACCAGAGCATTGTCTTGTGTATCCTGGGCGCTGATTGGCTCAGTAACCGTAGCATCAGTCTGTCTGCTATCCCACACTGTGTGCATACATTCAGTATCTCACCTTGTCCACTTCACTGCTACCTCCAATCGCTGTGCGTAGTTTTGCTCTGCGGTGTTGTGTTTTGTGAAATTTTCCTTAAAGACTGAATTTATTGCAAGCCCTACAATGCACCCAAACGTTCTGCATCTTCTAAGGATTCTGGCAGTTAACCCAAGCTCCAGAGGAAGATGTTTACCATAAAAGAAAAAGTGGAACTTCTCGACATGTTTAAGGAAGGGAGAAGCTATGCGTCTGTTGGCCACCATTACGGGATCACCGAGTCTATGGTTCACTCTATAAAGAATGACGAGAAGAATATCAGGTCTACAGCATCAGTGACTTTCAACAAAACAGCAAAGACGGTGGTTACTTCCCACAATAAGATCATTGTGAAGATGGAGTCTGCATTAGCTGTGTGGATAAACGATTGTAGGAAAATATCTCACTGGATACAAACACCATCTGGACGAAGGCCAAGCAACTGTATGATCGTTTAACAGCAAAAAGGGATGATCACAATGGTGATGAGAATGAAGAAGAGGATGACGACGATGACACTGAAGCAGGACCTTTGAATGCTTCTCCAGCCAGACCAACCCCATTCAGTGCCGGCAAGAGCTGGTTTGACAAATTTCAGAAACACTTTGGACTCAAGAGCGTTTCTCTGCACGGAAAGGCTGCCTCTGTGGATAAAGCCAGAGCCAAGGAGTACGTGAACAACACGTTCAAAGACATCATCGAGGAAGGAGGCTATAAGCCTGAACAAGTTTTCAACATGGATGAAATGGGCTTATTCTGGAAATGGATGCCTTCTCGCACTTTCATTATGAAAGAAAAAGCAAAAGTCTCTGGTTTCAATGTCCAAAGAGTTAGGGTAACTTTAATCATGTGTGGGAAGGGGCTGCGGGCTTTATGATAAAGCCAGGGCTTATATTTATAAGTCCAAGAACCCAAGGGCCCTAAAAAACAAAAATAAGAATGTGTTGCCTATGTACTGGATACACAGCCAGCCCTAAGGGGTGGATCACAAAACTCCTCTTGACTGATTGGTTTCATCAATGCTTTATCCCGGAGGTTAAGGTTATCTGGCAGAGACAGCCTTGATTTCAAAGTGCTTCTGATAATGGATAGTGCTGGAGACCATGCTGTCGACCTGACGTATGATGGCGTCCAGATAGACTTCTTGTGATCAAACACCGCATCGCTCATTCAGCCAGTGGATCAAGGTGTTATTCACGCTTTTAAGGCACACTACACCCAAAACGCCCTGCAAAACTTCATTGAAGCTATGGACTCGGATGAAGACTTCTCGCTAAAGGTGTACTGACATGTGTACACAATTGCATCATGTCTCCAAAATATTCAAAAAGCCTTAAAGGAGATGAAGAGTGAGTCTTTGAGTGCCAGCTGGAAAAATTGTGGCCAGAAGTGGTACATGATTACATGGGATTTTCTCCTAATGAAATCCATCACTCTGCAGTGGATAAGGCTGTGAAGCTGGCAAAAATACTGGGAGGAGAGGGCTTCAGTGACATGACTATTGAAGACATAAATACCCTGATCAATGTGCACTCTCAACCGTTGACGGACAAAGACCCGAAGGAGCTGACTAAGTCAGCAAGTGAAGAAGAGGGTGAGGAACAAGATGAACAATGGATTGAAGAAGAGGAGGAGGCTGGCCTAACACTTGATCGTCTTGCAACCATGTCAGAATGGCCAAAGAACTTCAACATGTGGCTGAAGAATGGGACCCCCATATGGTTCATTTGTTGCAGTTTGCAAATTCAATTGACAGTACCATGTCAATTTACAAAAATATTCTCAATCAGAAGAAGCAGCGCCAGCAACTCTCCATAACTATGTTTATCACTCGAACGAAGAGGTCGGTTACGCCTACACCTTTAGCGGAAGTAGAAGTTACAGACGAGGCTGAAGATACTACTGCACCTCCTGAAGAAGCGCCTGATGAAGTGGTGCCTTTAGAAAAGCTGTAATGCTCTTCTTTGCTGTGCAGTACATTCATCTCATCTTAGTCACCTTCATTGTCATCAGTACTGCACAGCTAATTCCTGATCTTCATCATTGAAGTTGTAGTATACTTCACCGGTGAGTACCCATATCGTCGTCGGCAGCCGTCCGTCTCGAGAGACGATGGCGTAGCTTCTTAAGAGTCTATCTGCACCGCCGAGAATGGCTGTGCAGTCCGACTCGGGAGTGACACGGTATCTGTCTCCTCCCGTGTTGAATCGACATCTTGCGATGACGCTGGAGTGTCCTCTCCTGTGAAGCTGAAGCTACAGAGCCTGGGCAGGGTGATATGGAGGGTCTGCTGTTGCCCATGCAGCAGACCCCCCCTCTCTTCGCAGCTGAAGGATCCAAGGGAAAGACGGAGTCAATACAGCTTGGCTTCAGGTGCGCCGCAGGAGTTGCCGGTGTTGACTACAAAGTCAAACCGCCTTAGGGACTCCGGCTCCGGATTTTCTGTCGGGGTTTACTCCCTTAGCCTTTCCCCTGAAGAGGTATGCCGCAAGGCAGCGGAGGTTTTTTGGAGTCAGAGTAGCTCACATAAACTTAATAAAAAAGGCATAGCTACTGAAACTATAAAAAAAAAGCCTCTCAAAACCAAAACACCGCCAACAAAAAAATAACCCCTAAAAAACAAAGCAAGAAAAAACACATCAGAATTGTTTATTTATTTATATTTATTTTTAGAGAGAGGGGAAAGGAGTGGGAAAGATGGGGAGAGAAATATCCATGTGTGGTTGCCTTTCACACACCCCCACCTTGAGACCTGGCCTGCAACCCAGGCATGTGCCCTGACTGGGAATTGAACTAGCAACCTTTCTGTTCACAGGCTGGCACTCAACCCACTGAACCACACCAGCTAGTGCATTTTATGTTTTAAGACACAGGGCTATTGTTTTATTAAATGACCTCTTCCTCTTAATATTGGGCAAGAAATTCTTTTAAAAAATTGTTTCAAGTTTTATGTACCTGAAAAATTATACTTTTAATATTATATAGTGTAACAAGTAAATGCTGCTAGCATTAGCTATTATTATCATTCAAACAATTCTATTGAGGCTATCAAATTCCTTTTTAAATTAATCTAGTAATATACATTTGGATATATAAAGATCTTGGAAGAATAATGCCTGAATTTCAATCCCAGCTTCAATACTATTTATTAAACCTACTCTTTCCTCGTCTGTTAGAGAAAATAGTACAGAGATCTGTTGTAGAAATTTAAGAAAGTAATGTATATATGGATTCAAAGTATTTTGAACAGAATTTGACACTAGGAAACTTGTGTTAGCTATTATTATAAAATAATTCTGTATATGTCTATATTAATTTTCAGGTATAGAAGAAATTAGAACAAAACTAGAGCATCCAAATCTATTATTTAAGGTTGTCAGAAGAAACAGGATCATAATAGCTTATTAGATTAGTGAATGTCTTACTAAAATGGGATAAAATGAAAAAGTAATCCTTTGTGGAGGTGTTAAGAGTAACTTTTCTAATGTGTTCTTGTACAAAATTTAGAGCAAAGTATTTCTTATATAACTTAAAACAAAGTATTTTACCATGGATTATTTTGGGGAGACAGGTAGAGCCTTTTCTTTTGGAAACCAAAAAATAGTTTTATCAGTGTTTAATAAATGGGTTTATCCCGGCTGAAAAAGCCCTGTCTACTTTTTCCCATCTTGTACTACTTTTCCCTCCATTTTACTACACACCAGTGATATAAAATTTTACAGTACTGTATATGTATGTTG
The DNA here is from genome assembly GCF_987537825.1 of Furipterus horrens. Lineage (NCBI taxonomy): Eukaryota > Metazoa > Chordata > Mammalia > Chiroptera > Furipteridae > Furipterus > Furipterus horrens. The sequence continues at coordinate 50,597,646 of NW_028327182.1, forward strand.
TTAAAGTCACATAGGTTTAAGAGTGTAGAATATGTTTAAGAACATAAGTAGTATTTATAAAAGTGTGGGAAGGGTTAATAAGGGAGTAGGAAAGGTTAATAAAGGACTGGGAATGGTTTATAAGTGTGTGGGGAGGATTTATAAAGCCTTAAAATATATATAAATACTAAAATAAATGTAAGCTTCCTACATCGCGGATTTTCACCTATCGCGGGGTAGTGGGATCTAGAACATAATACCCACGATAACTGAGGGAATACTGTATTATGAAATGTCCTTCTTCATCTCTTTTTATGGCCTTTGGTGTGAAATCTGTTCTGTCTGATAGAAGTATTGCTACCTGGCTTTTTTTTCATGTCCATTTGCTTGAAATACTTTTTTCCAATCCCTTCACTTTCAGTCTGTATAAATCTTTTGTTTTTGAGGTGTGTCTCTTGTAGACAGCATATATGTGGGTCATTTTTTTTGTATCCATTCCGCTACCCTATGTCTTTTGATTGGAACATTTAATCCATTTACATTTAAGGTTATTATTGACAGGTATTTATTCATTTCCTTTTGTACCTGTGTTCCTCTCCCTCTCTTTTTCTTCCTTGTCTTAAAGCATTCCCTTTAGCATCTCTTGTAATGCTGGTTTGGTGGAGATGTATTCTTTTAGTCTTCCTTTGTCTTGGAAACTCCTTATCTCACCTTCCAATTTGAATGAGAGCCTTGCTGGCTAGAGTATTCTTGGTTGTAGGCCTTTTTTTTTCATTGCTTGGAATATTTTTTGCCATTCCCTTCTGGCTTGTAGTGTTTCTGTTGAGAAATCAGTTGATAGTCTTATCGGAGCTCCCTTGTATGTTATTTGCTGTTTTTCTCTTGCTTCCTTTAGGATTCTCTCTTTGTCTTTGAATGCTGCCATTTTAATTTTTATATGCCTTGGAGTGGGCCTTTTTGGGTTCATCTTCATTGGGATCCTCTGTGTTTCCTGGACTTACATGACTCTTTCGTTCATCAATTAGGAAAATTTTCTGTCATTACTTTTTCAATCAGGTTTTCTATCCCATGCTCCTCTTCTTCTCCTTCTTGTATCCCTATGATACGGATATTGTTTTGTTTCATGTTTTCCTGCACTTCACTTAAACCTTCCTCATTCTTTTTCAGTCTTTTTTATTCTGTTGCATTGTCTGGCGATTTTTTTCTACGTTGTCCTCTAACTCACTGATCTGATCCTCTGCTTCATTTAGCCTGCTTTTGATTGCTTCTGCTGTGTTCTTCAGTTCAGAAATTGTATTCTTCATATCTTCCTGGTTCTTACTGATAGTTTATATGTCCCTCGTTAATCTGATGTAGTTCTCAGTAAATTCCTTGTAGCTTCCCTGGAGTTCTTTGTAGTTTCCCCGGAGTTCGTTGTAGTTTTCTTTGAGTTGGTTCAGTTCATTGAGCTTCCTCATTACTAGTGTCTTGAATTCCATGTCTGATAGTTTGCTTGCTTTTATTTCATCTATACCTCCTTCTGGGAATTCCTCCTTTCCTTTTGGTGGGGTGTTCCTGTTTTGTGGGGTGGTATTCTGCCTCCCCATTTTGAGTGGCTGGTCTTGTTTGTTTCTGCTTCTTGATTGATCTACTTTTATTTTCTGCCTTTGTGGTGTGACCTTCTGTGGTAGGAATCTGTGATTCAGTGGTGCAGACTCCTTGATCTCCTTAACTTGATGCTCTTGTGATGCCCTTTATCCGTTAATGCATAGTAGTATTTTGGTTTTGTTTGTTGTGTTGCTCTTTGGTGTGTCCTTCCTTTAAATTAGCTGACTGAGAGTAACTCTGCCGTCTTCTGACAGTTGTGAAGTAGTCTGCTTAGGAAATTTCTCCTGTAGCACTGAGGTTGAGTCTGCCCTGGGATCTGGTCTTCTGCTCCTCCAGTTTTTTCTCCAGAACCAGCATCCAAAGTTTTCCAGAGCTCCTCTAGTTAATTTCACCTTCTTATAGCTGTAGCTTAGGTTGAGGTGAAAAGTGCGCCTTTTTCTGCCAGCTCACAGTTGGGCCAGCGTGATGGGTAGATGCGAGGGCTGATGGGGCGTTCCCCACTGCTGGTGCGTAGGCTGGGCGTGCTCCTCTGCGCTCTAGCAGGCGGGCCTGGAGCCTTTTCCCATGCTGGCAGGCAGGCGGGGGAGTTCCGCCTCACTGGCTGGGGCGTTCCACCTCACTGGCTGGGGGCTGCGCTGGCGGATGATGTTCCCTTGCGCTGCCGGTGGGCGGGCCAGGAACATTCCCTCGCGTTGGCTGGGCTGCACGCAGGTCCCTAGCTATCCCCTGTTTCATTGGTTCGTCGGCCAGGTGCACTGAGCCGCACTGGCTGGCAGTGGGCGTCGGGGCGAGCATGCTACTCAAGGATCTATCCCCGCTTTTAGACTTTCCTCCCCATCTGCAAAAAAACAATTAACTTTAAATTTTTTTAAAAGAGCAAAAAACAACCAAAAACCCACAGAAAAAAAGAATGCTGCTTCTTGCCTCCCAGAGCCAGACATCACCCATCCAGCTCCTGGTTCTGCCAGTGGGCACAACCTGGCTCTCCACCTCCAGCTGCTCTCAGGAGAGACCTAGGAGCATTGAGAAAACTTTATGCTCTTCCAGCCGCTGCCCAGGGAGCCAAGCCAGCCAGAACTCGTGCCACTCCCTTGTCTCCTTCGCATACCTCACCAGACAGTCGCTCAAAGGCAGCGTCCTCCACCGCCAGCAGCGCCAAGGCTCAACTCCTGCCAGTAACCAGATGTTAACAGATGCTCTGTCCACATTCAGCTGGAACTACAGACCAGTCTTGGGCACAAGCAAGGGCAGCCCCTCCTCACTCATCCACCGTCTTTACTCTCTCCTAGAGAACTCCAGAACAATTCTTTATTGCACTGATTGTCCCACACTCTCCAGAACTGTTAATTAGCATCTTGATTCCCACCCTCTACTCATCAGTTCCTCCACCCCTGGAGCTATTGTGATGATCAGAAACACCTCCCTCAAAATTTCAAAACATTCCCTAAAAGGGAGTACCATCTCTGTTAGCAACCATTGATTTGCAGTGAGAAAATAACTACTTACCTTGATTTAATTATCTCATTTTACCTCTGGGCTAGCATTCTTTGTGAAAGCTTCTGAATATTTAGAGCTTACTAGTTGTTTGGAGTTCATTAGTCCCCAGTTCTCTTGAGGATAATAAATGCTTTGGGTAGTTAAAACCTATTAGCACATGTAAATTAGACAAGTATGTACATATCGATAAGTATAATTGATTTTATTTCATGTCTACTTAGAGTTGCATTTTATTTATAAGTATGCTAAGACCCTTTGCTTTGGTAGGGCAATGGAGTAGTAGCCCAGTGCCCTTAAAATTGGTTGGGATTTATTTATTTAATCTGTATGGTATATTTTTTCCATTATCATTTAGTCCCCTTATATCCCTATCCTAAAGCAATTACCATGCAGTTGTCGATGTCCGTGAGTCCTTTTTCCTTTTTGTTCAGTCCCTCCACCATCTAACCTCTGGCCCTTATGAGCTATCATCCTATCCTGCTCTTCATCTATGAGTCCGTCCCAATTTTCCTTGTTCAGTTTGTTCGTTAGATTCCACAAATTAGTGAAATCATATGGTATTTGTCTTTCTCTGGCTGACTTGTTTCACTTAGCATAATGTTCTCTAGTTCTAGCCATACTATCACAAATGATAAAGCTTTTTTCATTTTTATGACCTAGTAGTATTCCATTGTGTACGTGTCCATGTTGTTTTATCCACTCGTCTACTTTGAAGTCATCTGGTCCAGGGCTTTTGTTTGTTGGGAGTTGTTTTGATAACTGCTTCAGTTTTTCTAGGTGTTATCTGTGTATTCAGATTCTCTGATTCTTCCTGGTTTAGTTTTGGAAGATTGTATGTTTCTAGGTATTTTTCCATTTCATCCAGGTGTTCAGCATGTTGGCATATAGTTGTTCATAATATTTTCTGAAAATCCTTCGTCTTTCCCTGGTGTCAGTTCTTATTTCTCCTCTTTCATTTCTGATTTTATTTGGGTCCTTTCTCTCTTTTTTTTTGTGATGAGCCTGGTTAAAGGTTTGTCAGTCTTGTTCATCTTTTCAGAGAATCAGTTTTTGGATTCATTGATCTTTTTGTATCAGTTTTTTAGACTCTTACTTTGTTTATTTCTGCTCTCAACTTGATTATTTCCTTCCTTCTACTCACTTTAGGCTTTGTTTGTTGTTCCTTTTTAAGTTCCTGTTAGTGTAAAGTTTGTTTATTTGAGTTTTTTCTTGTTTTTTGAGATAGGCTTGTAATGCTATGAATTTTCCTCTTGGTATTGTTTTCCCACTGTCCTACAGATTTTGTATTGCTGTGTCCTCATTTTCATTTGTTTCAAGGTATCTTCTGATTTCTTCCTTGATCTCATTGTTGACTAATTCATGGTTTAATAACATGTTATTTAGCTTCCATGTCTTTGTGTGTTTTTCAGTGCTCTTGTGATTGATTTCTAGTTCCATAGCATTGTAGTCAGAGAAGATGCTTGATATGATTTCAGAATTCTTAAATTCATTGAGACTAGTTTTGTGTCCTAACGTGTGGTCTCTCCTAGAAAATGTTTCATATGCACTTGAGAAGTGTATATATTCTGGTGCTTTGGGGTGAAATGCTCTGAAGGTATCAATTAAATCCATTTGATCTAATGTGTCATTTAAGGCCACTATCTCCTGCCTAGAAGATCAATCCATTGAAGTCAATGGGCTGTTAAAATTCCCGAGTATGTATTTTTATCAATCTCTCCCTTTATGTGCATCAAGATTTGCTTCACGTATTTAAGTGCTCCTATGTTGGGTGCATAAATGTTTACTAGGGTTCTGTCCTCCTGTTGGATTATTTCCTTTATCATTATGTAGTGGCCTTCTCTGTCTCTTACTACAGCTTTAGTTTTCAAGCCTGTTTTATTAGATATATGTACTGCTACCCCAGCTTTTTTTCCTTTACATTTGCATGAAATATACTCCATCTTTTTACTTTTAATCTGTGTGTATCTTTCTTTCTCCAAGTCTCTTGGAGGCAGCATATATATTGGTTGTGTTTTCTTATCCATTCAGCTGTCTTATGTCTTTTGGTTGGGTGATTGTTGATAGATATGTATTTAGTGATATTTTAGTTTTAGACTGTTTTCTTCTGTTGTTTTTGTTGTTCTTCTTTCTCGTCTTCTTTAAAGCACTTTGTTGCAATACTGGTTTGTTGTTAACAAACTCCTTTAACTTTTTCTTGTCTGGGAAGCTCCTTATTTCTCCTTTGATTTTAAATAATAGCCTCCCTGGATAAAGTAGCCTTGGTTGTAGGTCCTTGCTTTCATCACCTTGAATATTTCACGCCACTCCCTTCTGTTCTGAAATGCTTCTGTTAAGAAATCAGATCATAGTCTAATTGGTGCTTCCTTTTATATAACTACCTGCATTTGTCATGGGGCTTTTAGGATACTCTCCTTGTCTTTAAGCTTTGTCATTTCAATTATGATGTGTCTCAGTGTGGGTCCAACCTGTTTGGGACTCTGAGCTTCCTGGATTTGTCTGTCTTTTTAATTCCCCAGATTAGGGAAGTTTTTAGTCATTATTTATTCAAATAGGTTCTCGATCCCTTGCTCGCTCTCCTCCTCCTGGTATCCCCATGTCGCAAATGTTGTTCTGCTTCATGTAGTCTGAAATATTTCTTAAGCTCTCTTCATTTTGTTTGATTCTTTTTTCTCTTTTTTGCTGCTCTGCCTAGGTGTTTTTTTCACCTTATCTTCCAAATCACTGATTTGATCCTGTGCTTAATCTGTCCTACTGTTTATTCTTTTCAGTGTATTATTTGTTTTGGATATTGCATTCTTTATTTCTGACTGGCCCTTTTTTATGGTTTCTGTGTCTTTTTTTCATGCTGTTGAGTATCCTTATAATCATTAAACTGTCTTTCTGATAAATTGCTTACCTCCATTTCATCTAGTTCTTCTAGAGAATTCTCTTGTTCTTTCATTTGGGTTCTGTTTCTTTTTCTTCCCATTTTGGCTGCCTCTCTGCATTTGTTTCTGTGTATGAGGTAGATCTGCTAAGACTTGTGTAGGCCTTTGTCAAACACTGCTTGTGACTGGCCCTGGTCAGCCTGTTTGGAGGTATCAACAATCCACAGCTTGTGGCTTCCTCTACTGAGCCTGTTTGTGTGGAGAAACAACCAGGCTTCACACCAAGGCTGGCCTTTATGAGCACTGGCCTGGAAAATGGTTTGCTGAAGTCTCCCAGAGATCCACCTTAGTTGTTAAGTTAATCAGTGATATACCTTAAAGCTGTAATCCACAGTGGGCCTTAAGCTCCACCTGTTGGGGCAGAGTACTGTTTTTTCAATCCATAAGACCCACTTTTTTTCCCCAAAAAAGTGGGGGGGAAATGTCTGTGCATCTTATGGAGCAAACATTGCATCACAGACCATGATGTGTATTACCTGACCAATCAGCGGTGGCAACAGCTATTAGAAGAGGAAGTAGTGGGCCCACACGAAACCCCTGGGGATACTTAAATGTTTCACTTTACTGCTGAATCTCAGGGCATCTGGTCAGTATGAAGAGAGCGAAGAAAGTGATGTTAGTGATTGTGAGCAACTGAGCTTCATAAATTCTGACACTGGCGATGATGAGTTCTTGGGGTTCCCAGAAAACGAGAAGAGTACTTGAACCTTAAAGTCTCTCCTCATTTGTTAATGACAGTGATGATGGCTCTTAATACCGCTGTTGACTGCTGTTCACTTTACATGGTTGAAATATTATTCTGTTATATTTTATTAAATATTTTAGCACACCATTTGGTTCAGATTTTTTTTTTCTTGTTTTCCTCCTCTAAACCTGGGTGCATCTTATGATCAGGTGCATCTTATAGTACGAAAAATATGGTAATTCTTGGGCTGGACCATTGCTTCCCCTCAGGCTGATGCCACTTGGAGTAGAGTGCTCTGCCTGAGAAAGGTGGCTTCTCAAGTATGGGGAATGACTCAGCATAGGGGTCCTGGAAGCTATTCCTTTGGTTCTCTCCCCAGGGCCACAAACCCCAGACTCCCCTCAAGAGTCTCTAGTCCACTGTGCCCTCCCTCTGCTGGAGCCCAGGCTAAGTGGCTGTAAACAAAACTTTGGGCATTGGCCCTTTTACAAGGCTCTCTCTCTCCCTGGCTGCTTTTCATAGCTGGATGTTATCAGGGTTCCTTTCCGGCTCTGGTGATACAGGCTGGGGAGTCCATTTGGGGGTTTAGACCCCACACTTCTCAGGGGGAAGTCTCCAGTTGCTGAAATATCCCTCTAGAAAAGCGGTTCTCAACCTGTGGGTCGTTACCCCTTTGGGGGTCAAACGACCCTTTCACAGGGGTCGCCTAAGACCATTGGAAAACACATATATAATTACATATTGTTTTTGTGATTAATCACTATGCTTTAATTATGTTCAATTTGTAACAATGAAAATACATCCTGCATATCAGATATTTACATTACGATTCATAACAGTCACAAAATTACAGTTATGAAGTAGCAAGGAAAATAATTTTATGGTTGGGGTCACCACAACATGAGGAACTGTATTAAAGGGTTGTGGCATTAGGGGGGTTGAGAACCACTGCTCTAGAACTTCAGTTGCCATCGTTGGAGCCCAGCCAGCCCTCACACCTCCTCTGCACTCCCTACCAATCTTGTTGTGGTGAAGTGGTTTCTTCTGTCTGTCCCTGATTGTAAGGCTTCTCTCCAGCTAGTGTTCAGTTGGTTATTTGGCATGATTTCTCTACAATTTAGTTGTAATTCCAGTTGGTCCTGGAAAAGGTTAATGTACCTTCCATTTATTCCTCAACTATCCTGGATCCCTCTGGTTGGGATTTTTATAGGGAACTATTTTTGCTGATAATCACAATTGAATTTTGAATTTTGAAATTTCTGTCTTTAACAATATTTCAAGAGATGCGTATAGGAAGTCACAGGGCTACCTCTCAGTTGCCCACACAGATTGCCCAGGCTTGCACCCTTTTAGAAATGATCCAGTATACATATACAGTAATCAGCATGTTTGGGGAACGAGGTGCTATTGTTACTATTACTGGGAATAGTATTATATAGAGTTATGTGCCACCTAAGGAAATTCTGGTTAACGACAGACTGCATGTATAGCAGTGGTCCCAATAATATTATAATGGAGCTGAAAAATTCTTAACCTCCTTGTAAATGCCATAGTTGTCATAATGCAGTGTACCACATAACTTATATGTTTGTAGTGATCCTAGTATAAACAAACCTACTGCACTGCCAGTTGTATAAAAGTACTGTATAGCATATACATTTATGTACAGTACATAATACTTGATAATTATAATGCCCAACCGTTACTGATTTAGGTATTTACTATACTGTACTTATTATTTTATAGTGTATTTATACCTATTAAGAAGAAAACTTTGCAGTAAAACAGTACAGTATTCCCTCACTTACCGCAAGTATTACGTTCCAGACCCCCCTGCAAAGTAGGAACCTTACATTTATTCTATGCTCTTAAACGTACATAACTTTAACAACATACGTATACAGTACCGCAAAATCCCGCGATATAGTGAAAAATCCGTGATAAATAATTAAATATAATATTTTTTTTAAATCCCATGATACAGTGAGGCTGTGATAAGTGAATCATGATACAACGAGGGACTACTGTATCCCAGTACTCCAGCAACAGCCTAATACATCTCATATTTACATTGTCTCTTAATTGCATCACTTTCTCTTGTGCTTAATTTAATCTCGTGTTCTTTTATACAGTAATATCCCCTACAGGCTTATATAGCCTAGGTGTGTTGTAGGCTATACCATCCAGTTTTGTGTAAGCACACTCTAAGGTGTTTACACAGTGACAAAATCACCTAACAATGCATTTTTCAGAACATATCCCCATTGTTAAACAGTGTATAACTGTACCTAAGAGTTGTTGGGAAGATTACCAGATAATATCTGTATAGACTATCGCACAATGCCTGGAACATAGTAAGCATAATAATGCTTGTTATTTAATTTTAAAATTGAAGAAAACTAGCTTAGTGACAAATGTCAGATTTTTTTTTTTGACTCTGCTGCTTCATATAATCTAAAGACATGACTATGAGGGTTAACATTGTATGAGAACAGTGGCATGCAGTGGCAATTGAGAGAAGTACTTTATTAACTGACATTATTTAAAATTGCTATTGCATGATGATGATAAAACGTTGACTGAAGCTAGTCATTTACTCTTCTTATTGCTCAGCCACGGGAATACTGCTGGGTAGGACACTGGTTTTGTGTTAGATAAACACCAAATTCAGTTCCATTCCACTCTTGATGACTGTGAGGTGGGACAACTTACTTGGGCTCTTTAAAGCCTCCTTTCCTCTTTCACATGGTTGCATAATGAGTTGATCAGAGTATTAAATGAGACAAGGTAAAAACACTTCACAGATAATAGTCTCCCCTCCCCCAATTCAAAGAAAATCTGGAGGATATGTCACACACAGATCATTTAAGGTGGACATTTTAACAGCCTCACAAAGAAGTTAAAAAAAATAAAAAATAAGAAAAGTAAATGTGAGACCTTAGCAACTATAATGGAACAATTTGGAGTCATTTACTCTGGAGAAATATGTTTTTACACCACTCACTTCCTGCTAAGACTTGCTACCTTCTCTACCTTTTTTGGATTCTCTTCCCCTGCTATGTAAAAGTTAGTTTCCCAAGGATTCATCCTCTACTCCCTTCTCCATAGAATGACTTTTACCTGCCACTGCTGTGCTAATCCTGAGCTATTCCTATAACTTAATAGCAAATTTTGGTCATGCTAACCAGTTAAAAATTACAATTAAAAAAAATTTTTAATGCAAGCTCTGTGTTAGTGTTCAACAAATAATTTAGAAGTTTATGTTATAAAAGATTCTATTAAAAACTTCACAGTTATTGCCCTCACCAGTGTGGCTCAGTTGGTTGGGCATTGTCCTGCAAAGCAGAATGTTGCTGGTTCCATTCCTGGTCAGGGCACATGGCTGAGTTGCAGATTCAGTCCCAGATTGGGGTGCATACAAGAGGCAACCAACCAATGTCTCTCTCTCACATCAATGTTTCTCTGCATCTCTTCCCCTCTCTCTAAAAATAAATAAATAAACTATTTTAGAAAGAAAAAACTTGACAACCTTTGATTACTGTTTTACATATTAGTTGGCAATATTATATAAAAACTGGATAGAGTCCAGAAAAATTACAGAAGTTCTCTGGGGAACCATTTAAAAAGTTAAGACTATTTTTTCCCCTTGGAAATTTTTGTCACTTTATTTTTTAATTAAATGTATTGCAGTGACACTGGTTAATAAAATTACAGGTTTCAAGTGTACAGTTATATATCATCTATAGATTATTTAATTTTGATAAGAGAACTTTTAGAATTACTGTAATTGTGTTTCAAATAGATGACATTATTAGAAGGACAGTAATGATCACTTGTTCTGAATCAAATGAGTACTAAAAAGGAAATAGGTTGGAATTGTAGAAAGAAAATTCAGAGAGATATAAGGTTGAAAATCTTGAGTCATTAAATACCAGAATAAAATGCCACAGGAAACTAAAGATTAACAGATGGATGAATTAGCAGTTTTAGGTAATTGGCACATTGAGTCAAGAAGCAGAGATCCAGACAGTATGCCCTCTTGGAGTTCCTTGCAGCACCCTAGTTTTTTCTTTGGTGTATTACACAATATTGCTTTCAGGTTATAAGCTGAGTTTTAATGAAGATATGGTCCTAGCAGCTGTAAGCTGGTAAAACCGAATAAAAGGCAAAGTGGTTTTTTTTTAAAGGATTATAAAAGTTAAGATAATTCTTGCTTAATTAAAAAGATAGATGCTTGAGTAATATCTTGGTTTGTTCTTTCATTGCATGTAAAAGGATTGTGGGTTATACAATACATATATTTCTGTATTTTCTATCTTTTTGTTGTTTTTATTTTTTTAAGTATTTTTGTTGATTATTTTGTTACAATAGTTTCAATTTTTCCCCCTTTGCTCCCCTCCGCCCAGTACCCCCCTCCCCCAGCAACCCCACCTCCCGACCAGTTCATGTCCATGGGTCGTGCATACAAGCTCTCCAGCTTCACCCTTTCCCATATTATTTTTTTTAATGGTTAATTAATTTATTTTTTTAACAAAAAATAACTATATCCCCCTCTCAGACTTAAGACCCTCTATAATCTTACAAAGGACAATGGGTGAAGGTCTCGTGCTCTTCTAGCTGCTTCAAGCTGGACATGGTCGTTGTCTACCTACCCTTGGGTCCAGAAATCCGTAGTAAGAGTGGGGGTGTGGAGGGGAGGGTTGCCTTCCCACATGGGGAAGGATCTTGCAAACTCCAGTTCAGTTGGCTGTCCCCGGACAATGGTGTGCTTGGTTTAACAGGCTGGCATCCTTGTTGTATTCCAGCCACTTAGTTCAGCCACACTGTTCAGTCTCAGAAGGCAGTGATACAGATAGGATTAAGTGAGGCTTATACGTACAGACAATCACTCAAAAACAGAAAATACATGTTAATTTATGCAACATAATCCACAAACCAGTCTCTAAATCTGTAGGACTGTCTTATTGGAAAGACATCCAGTTGCAAGGCATTTGACATTCTTCTTGCCTGTAAATTAAGTATCTTTGATCATACCACAGACCTGGTTTAACTTTCAAATGAAAACAAACTTTTCATGAAAAGAGACTTTAAAGACAATTAGCTGCACTATTTCATAGTCTACCACTGAGCATTGTGACTTCCCTTGAATCGCGATTTTTCTCCTTAAGATTACCCTCCTTGTCATTAAAGGGACTGCATTAAATCCAGTTTTAATTTACCCTGTTCATTTGAATAAACACAACAAGAGCAGCAAATGATCACTTATGATCTTTAGTTCTGCTTTGCTGGAACTTACACGAAGAACCTTTAGTGTGACTTTAAGTCTGCCCTTCAGGGCACAGAAGCTGAGCCACATACCTGGAATTCAGCCTTGCCTGCAAACACCTGTCTTTTCCAAGTCCTTCAGGTTTTCCATTGTGCCTTAAGGTTCCTTCTAGCCATCTTTCAGGAAAGCAACCTTCATTCCTTCTGTGGAGAGATTGCCATGGACCGCACAACCAACCAAGATACCAGGCCTTTTTTTTTCATGTGCCTTTATTACCTTTGAAAATCAATCCCAGTTCCTCAGGGCTCTTTGTTACCAACCAGAACCCAAGCATGTCTCCTTTAGACATGACATTCCAGTCAAAGTTTTGGTCAACAAAACCTCTATTAACAACTAGTCTTATTAGTTTTATGCAAAGAACCTTATGTCATTGCTTACTTCCTCAGAATGCCAAATTGTGGAGGGATCAGGTAGGGAGAAAAACACAGTGTGAAGGAAAATCCTTGTCCTTATAATATTCACAAAAATTGCATTTCCATTCTTTATATTTTCTTTTTTCCCCCACTAAAAATTTTTGTTTGCTTGTTTTTCTATTACAGTTGTCCCGCTTTTTTACCTATTGCTTTCCCTCACCTTGCCTACCCTTTCTCCCACAGTCAGTCCCCACCCAGTTTTCCATGTCCATGGGTCATTTATACATGTCCTTTCACTAGACTCTTCCGCTTCTTACCCCCTTTTCCCCCCTCGCCCTTGTAAATGTACCACAGTTATTTGATCCACTCATCTACAGATGGGCACTTAGGTTGTTTCCAGCACTTGGCTATTGTAAATAGTGCTGCTATAAACATAGGGATGCATAGGTTCTTTTGAATTGGTATTTCAGGATTTTTCAGATAAAATCCTAGCAATGGAATTGCTGGTTCAAAAGACAGTTTCATTTTTAGTTTTTTGAGGAAATCGCATACTGTTTTCCATAGTGGCTGCACCAGTCTGCATTCCCACCAGCAGTGCACCAGGGTTCTCTTTTCTCCGCATCCTCATCCTCGCCAGCACATGTTGTTTGTTGATTTGTTGATGATTGCCATTCTGACTGGTGTGAGGTGGTATCTCATTGTGGTTTTTATTTGCATCTCTCTGATGGTTAGTGATATTGAGCATTCTTTCATATGTCTATGGACCCTCAGTATATCCTCTTTGAGAAGTGTTTGTTCAGGTCCTTTCCCTATTTTTTAAATTGGGTTGTCTGTCTTCAGGTTGCTGAGTCATATAAGTTCTTTATATATTTAGGACATCAATCCCTTGTCTGAGGTATCATTGGCAAATACATTTTCCCATATGGTTGGTTTGCTTTTCATCTTGCTATTTTCTTTTGCTGAGCAGAAATTTTTTAGTTTGATATAGTCCCATTTGTTTATTCTTTCCTTTATTTCCCTTACCTTAGGAGATATATCAGTGAAAATGTTGCCACGTGCGTTATCTTAAATTTTCCAGCCTATGGTTTCCTGCAGGACTTTTATGGTGCCACGGCCTACATTTAAGTCTTTGATCCATCTTGAGTTTATTCTGGTGTGTGGTGTAAGTTGGTGGTCTAGTTTCATTTTTTTGCATGTCCTTGTACAGTTCTCCCAGCACCAGTTGTTGAAGTGGCTCCATTTTATGTTCCTTCCCCCTTTGTCAAATATTAGTTGACCATATAGACCTGGGCTTATTTCTGGGCTCTCTATACTGTTCCATTGATCTATATGTCTATTCTTATGCCAGTACCAGACTGTTTTATTTACAGTAGCTTTGTAGTATAGTTTGATATCAGGTACTGTAATTCCTCCTACTGTGTTCTTCTTCCTCAAGATTGGTGTAGCTATTCGGGCTCTTTTTTGGTTCCATATAAATTTTTGAAGTATTTGTTCTAGGTCTGTGAGATATGTCATTGGTATTTTCACAGGGATTGCATTGAACCTGTAAATTCCTTTGGGTACTATGAACATTTTAATGATGTTGATTCTTCCCATCCATGAACATGGTATATACTTCCATTTATTTGTATCTTCCTTAATTTCTTTCTTCAGTGTTACGTAGTTTTCTGAGTGCAGCTCTTTTACCTCCTTTGTTAGTTTTATTCCTAGGTACTTTATTTTTCTTGTTGCTATTGTAAATGGGATTTTTTTTCTGGTTTCTATCTCTGATAATTTATTGTTGGTGTAAAGAAATGCCTTTGATTTCTGAATATTGACTTTGTACCCTGGTATTTTGTCAACTTCGCTTATTAGGTTGAGTAGTTTTCTCGTGGAGTCTTTAGGGCATGTCGTCTACGAATAAGGACAGCTTTACTTCCTCTTTTCCAATTTGGATGCTTTTTATTTCTTTCCTGTCTGATTGCTGTGGCTAGAACTTCCAACACTATGTTAAATAGGAGTGGACAGAGTGGACATCCTTGTCTTGTTCCTGATCTCAGGGGGAATGCTCTCAGTTTTTTCCCATTGAGTATGATGTTGGCTTCAGGTTTCGAGTATATGGCCTTCATTATGTTGAGCTATGCTCCCTCTATTCCCATTTTGCTGAGTTTTCATCAGAAATGGGTGTGTACTTTATCAAATGCTTTTTCTGCATATATCGATATCATCATGTGATTTCTGTCTTTCATTTTGTTTATGTGATATATTACTTTTATTGATTTGTGAATATTAAACCATCTTTACATCCCTGGGATGAATCCCACATGGTCGTCGTGTATGATCTTTCTAATGTGTTGCTGGATCCTGTTTGCCAATATTTTGTTGAGGATTTTAGCATGTATGTTCATCAGCAATACTGGCCTTTAGTTTGCTTGCTTTGTTGTGTCTTGACCTGGTTTTGGAATCAGGGGAATACTGGCATCATAGAATGAGTTTGGGAGTCTTAGCTCTTCTTGGAGTTTTTGGAATAATCTGAGAAGAACAGAAGTTAATTCTTTCCTAAATATTTTGAAAAATTCACCTGTGAAGCCATCCTGTCCACAGCTTTTGTGTGTCTGGAGTTTTTTGATTACTGCTTCAATTTCACTAGTTGTTATTGGTCTGTTCAGGCTTTCTGCTTCCTCTTGATTCAGTTTTGGAAGATTATATGTTTCCAGAAATTTCTCCATTTCATCTAGGTTGTCAGATTTCTTGTGATACAGTTGTTCGTAATAATTTCTTACAATCCTTTGTATCCTGTGGTATAGGTTGTGATTTCTCCTCTTTCATTTCTGATTTTACTTAATTTGGGTCCTCTCTCTTTTTTTCTTGATGAGCCTGGCTAAAGGCTTGTCGACTTTGGTTATCTTTTCTAAGAACCAGCTCCTAGTTCCGTTAATCTTTTGAATTGTTGGTTTAGTCTTCATGTCATTTAATTCTGCTCTGATCTTGATGATTTCGTTCCTTCTACTCGCTCTGGACTTTGTTTATTGTTGTTCCCTCTAGTTCTTGTAGCTGTAGTTTAGATTTTTTATTAGAGATTCTTCTGTCCTTTTTTCATAGGCCTGTATTGCTATGAACTTTCCTCTCAGGACTGCTTTCACTGTATCCCAAAGGTTTTGGGTTGTGTGTTCACTATCATTTGTTTCCAGAAACTTTATTTCTTCCTTGATGTCATTGTTAACCCATTTGTTATTTAATAGCATGTTATTCATTCTCCATGAGTTTGAATGTCTTTGATTTTTTTCCTTGAAGTTGATTTCCAGTTTTAAGCCATTGTGATGTGAGAAGATGCTTGATATAATTTGAGTTTTCTTGAAATTTTTGAGACTTGTTTTGTGTCCTACTATGTTGTCTATCTTTGAAAAGGTTCCATGTGCATCTGAAAAGAATGTATATTTTGCTTACTTGGGGTGAAAAGTTCTATATATATCAACTAAGTCCATTTGATCTAGAGTGTTGTTCAATGCCTCAATATCTTTGGTGTTTTTTTGCTTTGAAGATCTGTCCATTGTTGACAAAAGGATGTTAAAGTCCCCTACTATGAGTGTGTTGCTTGTCTGTGTCCTTCCTGAAGTCTTTCAAAAATTTCCTTACATATTTGGGTGCTGCTATGTTGGGTGCATGTATGTTTACCAGGGTTATATCTTCTCAATGGATTTTTCCTTTCACTATAATGAAATGTCCTTCTTTGTCTCTTTTTATGGCCTTTGCTGTGAAATCTGTCTTCTCTGACATAAGTATTGCTACCCCCGCTTTCTTTTTTATGTCCATGTGCTTGAAATACTTTTTTCCATCCCTTCACTTTCAGTCTGTGTAGATCTTTTGTTCTAAGGTGGGTTTCTTGTAGACAGCATATATGTGGGTCATGCTTTCTAATCCGTTTAGCTTCCCTATGTCTTTTGATTGGTACATTTAATCCATTTACATTTAAGGTTATTATCGATAGGTACTTATTCATTTTCATTTTCCCCATTTTGTACTTGTGTTCCTCTCTGTCTCTCTCTGTTTCTTCATCTTTTTAAAGCAGACCCTTTAGCATCTCTTGCAATGCTGGTTTGTTGGAGATGTATTTTTTTAGCCTCCTTTTATCTTGTAAACTCCTTATTTCACCTTCCGTTTTGAATGAGAGCCTTGCTGGCTAGAGTATTCTTGGTTGTAGGCCTTTGTCTTTCATTGCTTGCAATATTTTTTGCCATTCCCTTCTGTCTTGTAGTGTTTCTGCTGAGAAATCTGCTGATAGCCGTATTGGAGCTGCGTTGTATGTTATTAGTTGTTTCTCTCTTGCTGCTTTTAGGATTCTCTCTTTGTCTTTCAATATTGCCATTTTAATTATGATGTGTCTTCAAGTGGGCCTGTTGGTGTTCATCTTCATTCGGACCTTTGTGCTTCCTGGACTTGTGTGACTCTTTCTGTCATCAAGTTAAGGAAGTTTTCTGTCATTAGTCTTTCAGACAGGTTTTCTGTCCCTTGCTCCTCTTCTTCTTCTGGAATTCCTATGATACGGATATCATTACGTTTCATGTTGTCCTGCAGCTGTCTTAGAGCCTCTTCATTCTTTTTCAGTCCTTTTTCATTTCGTTGCACTGTCTAGGAATTTTTTTTCTTCATTGTCCTCCAGCTTGCTTATCCAATTTCTGCTTTCTCTAGCGTGCTTTTAATTCCTTCTGTTGTGTTCTTCAATTCAGAAATTGTATTCTTCATTTCCTTCTGGCTCTTATTGGTAGCTTCTATGTCCTTTTTCATGCTGGTGTAATTCTCAGTAAGTTCCTTGTAGTGTCCCTGGAGTTCCTTGTAGTTTCCCTGGAGTTCTTTGTAATTTTCTTTGAGCTCACTGATCTCATTGAGCTTCCCTATAATCCATCTTTTGAATTTCATGTCTGAGAGTTTGCTTACCTCTATTTCATTTAGCATTCTTTCTGGGGATTCTTCCTTTCCTTTCTATGAAGGATAATTTCTCTGTCTCCCCATTTTTGTGACTCTTCTTGGTTGTTGCTGCTTCTTAGATTGATACGCACTTCCTGGATCTGCCCCTGGTGGTGTCAGATTGTGTACCAGTCTGGGCCTAAGCAGCCTGTTGGAGACTACCGGACATCTACTAACTTTGTCTCCTTTAGTTGTTAATCTGTTTAATCTGTGATCAGCCCTCAGGCTTAAAGACTGAGGGTGGAGCAGCTTAATTCCTGTAGGTGGGGCTTTTGCTTCCCCTTAGGCTGACGCCACTTGGAGGGGAATGATCTGCCTGCAGTATGGGGAATGAGTCAGCACTGGGACCCTGTCGGCTACTCCCCCAATTCTCCCCTCAAAGCCACTGCCCCAAATTCTCCCCAAGCGTCTCTAGTCCTCTCTGCTCTCCCTGTACTTGAGCCCAGGGTAAGTGGGTACCACAATATTTTTGTACGTGGTTCACTTAGGGCTGTTTTTCTCCAGCTGTTTTTCTCAGGCTAGCTAGAAACCCTGTGGTTTTTATGCTTTTCACAGCTGGATACTATTTTACTTTCTACTCTGTTGCTGTAGGCTGGGAAGCCCAGCTGGGGGTTTAGACCCTGCCCTTCTCAGGGGAATCCCTGACTGCTGAGCTGTTTCTCAGTCCCTTCAGCTGCCACCCCTGTGAGCCCAGCCAGTCCTTTCGTGTCTCCGCAGTTCCTGCTGGCCACGTTGTGATGAAGTGGCCTTTCTGTCTCTCAGTGGTCATAGGACTTCTTTCCAGCTAGTGTTTAGTTGGTTATTCTAGATGATTTCTCCATAATTAAATTGTAAGTCCAGACTGGTCCTGGGAGGAGGTTAGTGTAGCTTCCACTTACTCCTATTTCTGTATTTTCTGTGCAAATTTTTCTAGGACTTAGTCACAAAGAACATCTGCAACAGTATAGAATCCTTAAGTTAGATCATCACAATATCTTTTACAAAAAAGTACTAATTTGTATTCATTTTGTTTGTTTTAGACACCTAGTGACAATGGTTCTAAAATCCAAAGCTTCATTTTAGAATGGGATGAGGTAAGTAAATTGAATCTTTAAATTAAGATAAAATTATGTGCATGTCCTCATGCAGAAATAACTTTTGTTTAATAGTTAACTTTTTCCTCTTTAAAAGCAATGTGAATGATTTCATGTGGTGCATGAGTGAATTGATGGTATTCTTAGAAAATATTAGTGACTGGACCTCCCTATGTGTTTGTTTTTTTCCCCAACTAAACCACTATCAAGCTGTCACTTGGGTAATTAATTACATTGATTAAAGAATTGCATTTTTATAGCAGCCTTAGAGGCAGCGTATTCATTTACAATGCCTGTTTTAACAAATCCCCAGAAACGTGGTAACTTAAAACAACACACCTTTATTCTCTTATAGTTCTGGCAGCCAGAAATTTAAAATGGCTTTCACTGAGCTAAAAGCAAGAATGCCACCATGGCCATACTTTGTCCAGACACTCTAGAGTTGAATCCATTGCTTAGCCTTTTCCAGCTTCTGGAGGCTCTCCTTGGTTAATGTCTGCATTAGATACCTTTTCTCCTGGCTGCCATTTTCATATTGCTTTTTCCTCTTCTGTCTTCTAGTCCTTCTCTGCCTCCCTCTAAAAAGACACTTGTAATTCCATTTAGGGCCCATCTAGACAACCAGAATAATCTCTCCATTGGTACAGTCTCTGTTACCATATAAGGTAACATTCACAGGTTCCAAGTATTAGGACCTGCATATCTCTGGCGGCCATTATTCAGCCTACTATAGCAAGCATATTGGGTTTTATTAATACTCTGTTTTACTGTCATTTATGTTTTCTCATGCCCTGCTGCCTACGCCACAGCTAATTGGAGGGACCAGAGAGAGTAGAAGAAATTCTACTGTTAATTTGGGAATTTGGCAGTATATTAAGAGTAATGAGGCCCAACCAAGTCAGTTTTATTCCAGAAGTTCTAAGAGAATTCAGAATTAGGAAACCTGTTATTACATGATAGTAATTTAGAAGAAAAACCATATCATCTTCATATATTATGAAAAGGTACGTGATAAAAATTTGGCAGCCATTCCAGTTAAAATTCAAAACAAATTAGGAATTAAAAGCTAATTCTTTATTTGATAGTTATTTTTGTATTAAGCAAAGTACCATCACTAAATAATGAAAGCATTTCTGGTCAAAGCAGAAATAAGTAAAAGTTATCAGTTATCTCAGCCTTTATTTAATATTATTCTGGAAGTTATAGTTAATGCAGTATGATTTGGAACCAAAACAAGAGATATAGCCATGGTAGCTGGCCCAGGCTGATGATACTATTTTCTATTTAGACAACTCAGTAGAATCAACTATAAACACTTAAAACAAGAGAGTTCAGCCCTGGCCAATGTGACTCAGAATGTCGTCCCATGCACTGAAGGATAGTGGGTTTGGTTCCCAGTTGGGGCACATACGTAGAGTGTGGGTTCAGTCCCTGGTCCAGGCACATGCGGAAAGTGACCAGTCAATGTTTCTCTCTCTCACTCTCTCTTTCCCTCACTCCCTTCCTCTCCCTTTCCTTTTCTCTAAAAGCAATAAATGTATCCTCTAGTGAGGATTAAAACAAAAACTAACACGAGAGTTCAGTAAAGGAGACTGATGTGGATTAAAGGTTTTCTTTGAAGCAGAAATTGCCCTAATCACCCTCTACTAACATAATGAGCAAATAATGGGTAGAGAATGAGAAACTAGTCCATTTTATGTAGCATCCTAAATTTCTAAAACTCTTTAATTGTCCCACGCAGCATACTTTTCTCTCTCATTTTATTGTCTATAATTGGGCTTTTCTCTCTGCTTATACTCTTTAAATGTTAAATCTAACCAGTAGTAACTCCAAAATTTTTACTGTAAAGAAGCTTAGTAGCTCTCTAGCTAGAAGTTTGGGGATGGGAAGGACATTGTCTTAAAATTATTTTCATAGACTTTTTCATAGGTTGAAGACCATATTCAAAGATCACCCTGTTTTCACCACTGCCAGTCCTCCCATAGAGTTTGTGGGGTCCAATCTGTAAAGAGTTTCTTTTACTAAAGCCAGATATTTAGCATTGGCTAAAACAAGGTACTTAGTTCAAGAAACTATACAAAGATACCTGTTCTCCAGTTTTTGAATTCTGTATTTAACAAATAATAAGTATCATGTATAAGATGTGTGTCTCAACTTTCTCTTGAGATCTGTGACATGGCATTTAACAAAGATGATTTTTAATGTACAGCAGATAATGTTACTATCAAGTAGGAATATGTGGATTTCTCTTTTTACAATAATGTATATGATATATAATAATTAGCCATTTCTTTTAGGGAAAAGGAAATAGAGAATTTTGTCAGTGTTACATGGGCTCACAGAAGCAATTTAAAATTACTAAACTGTCACCAGCAATGGGTTGTAAATTTAGACTATCAGCCAAAAATGAGTATGGTACAAGGTAAGATGCATTCTAATACAGATTATTTTAGATCATCTGTCTCTTTATTTGTATAAATTATTCATTGTCCAAATTATCTGCTAAAATTCTGCTTTAAGTTATTTTGTTGATGTAGTTGTGTTAAAAGCTAGAAGAGAATGTGTTAGTTACTTACACTGCAGTTTTAAAAGAATGCTAATTTACATTTCAGTATCTGACTTGGTTACCATAAAGATATTATCAAGTTCAAAATCTATTATTTAAATTATAATTAGTTATTGAAAATTGTCATTTTTCCAAAAATATAAAATTTATCAAAACTAGTTCTTTATCTATAAAAATTACCTTTTTTCATTCCTTCTTAAAAACCATTTGTTTCAACAGTGGTTTTAGTGAAGAAGTTTTATATTACACCTCAGGCTGTGCCCCTTCTATGCCAGCAAGTCCTATATTAACTAAGGCTGGGGTTACCTGGCTATCCTTACAATGGAGTAAACCCTCAGGAACACCATCAGATGAAGGAATTTCTTACATTTTAGAGATGGAGGAAGAAACTTCAGTGAGTATGAAAATGTATTTAAAATAGGGTATTTAAAACATATTTCAGTGTAGTATTAATCCTAATACAGTACATATTGCCACAGTAGTAAGATTCTTCCCCAAATATTTTGAATCCTTGGCTGGTTATTGTTTGGGAGGGATTGGGAGTGAAGAGAACTCAGTCTTCTGTTTCTGTGATAATGTAGAAATGAGTTTTGTTTTTATGTGTTTGTATGTGCCTGGGAACAACATAGACTGTATGTTAAATATATATATTTTGGGGAAAATAAAGAACAGGGAAGATCACCGCAGCCTTCTAGACTAAGCAGCCGTACAAGTTAAGGAACTAAAGTATCTGCCTTCTCCAACTGTGTTTATACACTACTTTCCCAAGTGCCACAGAAGATTTGAAGAGCCTCACATGATAATTCTATAGTACAACCTAAATCTGGTTACTAAGTGGCTCATCTTCTATGAGCTAGAACCGAGCTGAATAGGAGTTAGGGTGTCTAACCTTAGTTCTGTATAGTTTCATAGCTTTTTAACGCTATGAATGGAATAATATGAATGAAAAATAGCATTGGTTTACTCTTAGGTATATATCCAGGAGAATTGAAAACAGATGTTCATACAAGAATTTGTACACAAACGTTCATAACATCATCATTCATAATAGTCAGAAAGTGGAAACAACCCAAATGTCCATCAACTGCTGAATGGATAAACAAAATATTATATAGCTATATAATGGAATATCATTTAGCCAATTTTTTAAAACTTTAAAAATAGCATAGTGAAAGTAATGAAGCATTGTCACTGCAGTTAAAAATAGCAATCCCAAACCTAAGTGACATTCCTGTCTGCTAGCACAACCAGCCATTCATTTATTCCCCAAAACACAACTGTGTGTTCAGGGCAACTTAAATATGTTAGTTATAGCTGTGTTTAGCTCTTACAACATCTGGGAAACTTCCGTTAGCTCCAGGGGTAAGCTTACTGATGGCTCTGATTCTTCCCTCAACACAAAAATCTCTTGGCTACTGCTTTTACTGGGAATAAGTGGTCTTCTTCATCCTTCTATATGTGTTAGTAGCATTTCTGGATCCAGCCACTCAAGTTAAAAGAGGCAACGTTGGGGACTACACTCAAAGCATTGATCACCTAGCACATAGTAGAAGATGAAGAACACCTGGGTTTTTTTACATATTCATTATTCCCCATATTTCTGCTGTTAGACATCTAATGAAGATTTGTTTTCCCTTCCCAGGGATATGGTTTTAAGCCTAAATATGATGGAGAAGATCTTGCTTACACAGTGAAAAATCTTAGACGTAGTACAAAGTATAAATTTAAGGTAAGCTTCGAAAGCCCTTAAAAGTTTCTTTGTTCTTATTATTCCTGTTGTTTTAAAACAAAATATATACTTCACTGCTTTAGTTTTAAATCTTAAATAATTTTGGCTTTTTCTAATGAGCTTTGTTTAACTTTCTTACTGTATAATGGTGCTTCTCAAACTTTATATACATAGCCCTGCCCCCACCCCTACCCCCACGAATCTTCTATCCATAAAATTGTGAAGCAGGAAAAAGATTCATGCTTGCTTTATTGTCACACCTCAAACTGCAGAAGTTATGGCCGCAGTTAACAATGGAAAGGGCATTAAATTTGTAGGTGGAAGACAAGAACAGAAAACATGTTCCAGCTGTTGGCAACATGTGCCAGAAAGTGTTAAGCCTATATGTAGACTTGAGCAAAGGATCCCCTGAAATAAGTGACCATATTCACACAACTTTTATTTCAGTTTATTGTTATACTTGTTTTATTTTACCATTAGTTGTTGCTGTTACTCACTGTGCCTAATTTTAAAGTTAAACTTTATCATAGGTATGTATGTATAAGCAAGAACATAGTACATACCAGATTCAGTACTATTTGCAGTTTCAGGCATGTACTGGGAGTCTGGAACTTAAGCCCTACAGATAAGGGGAGACTACTGTATTTAAATTCACAACAGTTTATTTGTATAATATGAAATATCTTTTAAAATGTACATGGTGTTAAACATACTCAGAATGTGTTTTTTGGCAGGGATATCAGAAAAAGTAATGCTCTTTTTTTGTCTCAGTGCATCAAATCAAGTGATGCACAATTTCAGTTTGTCCCATTACTGGTAGTCACTTGATGAAGGTGATATCTCCTATGTTTCTCCACTGTAAAGGTGTTCTTTTTTCCTTTATAATAAGTATTTTATAAATACTATGTAAATATCTTGTTCGTCATCAAACTTTTACCCACTAGTTTTAACACCCATTGATAATTCCTACCTGAATCATTACTATGATTAATCATTGCCAAGTTGTGATTTTTAAATTTCATCATTCCTTCTACATTTATTGGTTGGCATTATAAGGAAAAGCTTTCTCTTCTCATTTATTTATGTCACTATGTGGTTATCAGTTATAAAATGAGGCTCAAATTATCTTAGATGTGGAAGCACCTTCATTCTGGCTTCTGAATCCTTTTGACGTGTCTGTCCCCCATTATTCTTTGAGCCCTTTCTTCCGGTCTCATACTTCCCCTTCTTTAACTTTAGAATTATCTATTTCTCAAAGTACCTGGGTCCTTTGAGTAGACAGTGGTATTTAGAAGCCAAGATCTGGCAGTATACTTGAACTGTGTGTGTGTGTGTGTGTGTGTGTAATTTATTGATTTGTTTGTTTATTTATTTTTAGAGAGAGGGGAAAGGAGAAAGAGAGGGAGAGAAACCATCACTGTGTGGTTGCCTCTCACTCGCGCCCCCAACTGGGGACCTGATATGCAACCTAGTCATGTGCCCTGACTGGGAATCGAACCAGTGACACTTGGCTCGCAGGCTGACGCTCAATCCACTGAGCCACAGCAGCCAGGTGTGTGTGCGTAATTTAAATACACAAACACATTTACCTCTATATATATACACACATATATTTTTTTAATCATGAGTTCATACCAAATACCTCCAGTTTTAATCTAACACCACAGGTTAATTCTAGTTTTCTCCCTTTCCTTATTTCTAACTGCCTTCATTATCAGTGAGAAACACTGCCCCAGTTATGTTCAGTATATTTACTTACTGCGTCAAACTCCTCCCCTTTCCCTTGTACCCTTCCTTCTTCAGGGTGCTTGAGTTCCTACTAGGCAAATTCTTCTGTTTCCACCCAACCCACCCCTGTCCCCCAGCACAAATACTTGCCTTGTTTAAAACTCATTTGTTGGTTTTTGGACTGAATTATTTTGGGAGAAAGGTAGAGAAGACTGTGCATGTTATTCTTTCTTCCTTGAGGCGTGGAGACCCTACATGTTATTCTTGCTCTTGGATATATTTTAGCTCTGACTTGGTCCATAATATATATGGCTGTTTCTTGTCAGACAGTGCTTGAATTAGTTAACATACCAGTTAATATAAGCTAGCCTACTTTTTTGTGCAGTTTTGTCAATGGGGGAGCCCTGGTTCTTCTTGTTGATGCATGTAAAGAATTACAGACCAGCAAATCTATTAGCGTGCAAAGTTTATTAGTGAATGGGAGAACAAAAGCAAGGGTAGCTAAAGCAAGGGTGGCCAAAGGCCAGGGTGGCAAGCTCTCCCTAGTGTGGCCCAGAGGCCCAGTGGCGAGCGTGCAAGTCCTTTGTTCTGAGGACTTACATAGTTAGTGGGATGGGGATGAAGAAGTTACATATTGATTGACCGAATAAGGTGGTGCCAGCTTTTCTCAGGGGAGTGTG
Source organism: Furipterus horrens (assembly GCF_987537825.1). Lineage (NCBI taxonomy): Eukaryota > Metazoa > Chordata > Mammalia > Chiroptera > Furipteridae > Furipterus > Furipterus horrens. The sequence goes on from NW_028327182.1 coordinate 50,622,720, forward strand.
ACTACCCAAACTTAGGTATGTGTGGGGGTATGTTAGCCCGAATCCTTAGCTTGCTCCAGACTTCATATGTTCATCTGGTTGTAAAACACAAAAGCGAAGAGAGTCAGTTAATTAAAGTTGTGGCAGTTACCCACAGTTATTTATGGGCTCTTTCTGTAAGCATTAGGGACTTCCTCATAAAACAGAGAGCAACAGATAGGGACCAGAGGTAGGCAGTTAACCAAAGTTGTTTTATGGGTCTCTTCCCTTTGGGCACTGTGGACCTTCTTCTGCCTTTCTGGCCTTGGGATGAAAGCACAGTTTCAAAGGCTTTGCTTCCCAGATAGTGGAAAGGATACATAGAATTTCAAGCACTTTCCTTCTCCTATGCTAACATAATGTTTCTTGTGATGTTAGAACACCTGGCAATATTATCAGACCAGGCCCAGGACTGCTGAGTTAGCAGGTGAAACATGTCTCTCTCTGCTTCTAGCCTCCTCTATTATATTCTTTGTTAGATTGAAATGCTGAGGATCCTGCCTTTATTTCCCCTCTGCTACTCATTCTACTGTAACAGTTTTCCCCAAAATGTATGAGGATGCTCATCAGTTGATAAGCTCAGCATTTGAATTTTCCTACAGTGCTTGTTTAATCAGATTATTTCAAATAAATTATAGAAGCCATTGTAAATTGTTTTAATTTTTAAAGAACAAAGATAAATTTATTGCTCATTAAGAACCTTAGAAAGAAAATTTTAATAATGGAAAATTTGATTATGCAATGCATAATTATATTTGTTATACTTAGCTTTATATATTAACCTCTTTTAAAAAACTTCTGATAACACTGGGTCATTTTAATTTCTAAATAGCTTTCATATTTGTAAGTTATAAAAATACCAGAAAAGTATATACATTTATTCCAGTTTTCCTCATATGATGATATTGGATTGTATTTTTGCTTCAGTAATGAATATCATATCAACAGATCATCTACAAGCAAGTTGTTAATGACTTTGTAATTTAGTAAGTTTATAAAATTCTTAGAATTGTACCACCATGTAACATATGGTTTTATCACCACGTAGGAACAAAAATGTATACACACAACTAGGAGTTAGATTCCTTACTGATCTACTATAAACAAATCACCAATTTATATTTAAAACTGTTTCACTGTGGGAATCACTCTGAAATTGCAGGGTATTCAAATCTGAGATTTAGAACAGTAGTTCTCAGTGTGATCATCAGACCATGTTATCAGCAACACCTGAGAATTGTTAGAAATGTTAATTCACTGGCCCCACCCCACGTTATTCAATCAGAAATTCTGAGGGTACAGTCTGGCAATCTATTTTAGCAAGCCCTCCAAATGATTCTCTGAAATTTGAGAACTACTGATCTAGAGGAGAAAAATACTAGGAAAGAGAAAATGTATAAAGTTTTTTGGAAGCCCAGATGTTTATTTTGAATCTACTATGTTCTGGGTACCAAGAGAGAGGGTTTTAAATCATTAAATATTATTGCTATGTCTGTCTTCCTTTTCTAGCTTGATATTGCAGACTTCTCTTTCAAGGAAGCATATTATTAAAATAAAATCTTAACACTCTAAAGAAATCTTAGAATACTAAACAAAAGCAATAAAAATATTATGATTTAGGAAGTAATTACTAAATAGTATGTTATTATTTTTAATGAAACAATAAGGACATGAATTATATAAAGTAAAATTCTAGTATGACTGTTTTCCAAATGCCAGAGTTCTAGATTAAATACTAAAGACCATCCTAGGATTCTCAAAATACTAAAACAAAATTGAAACAATGAAAGACTTTAAAGGATAAAAGAAAGTTGAAAATAAAAAATTTGAAGCATAAGAAAGTCATTTCTTAAAATCAGAAAATAAAGCGAACAATGCTAATTTCATCAAATGGTTCATTGGAAATTGGTCCAAGGCAAGACCTGGTATCCAAATTAGAAAGAAGGAAAAAAGAGGGGAGGGAAAGAAAGGAAAGAAAGGCAGAAAGGCTTCAGTCCCTATGATTCTGAGCCATTAGAAAAATGATGCCTTGTTTCCTGGAATTCGTGAAAAATAGTTTTTCAAGTAATAAGACTTCTTCACAGTGTAAGGGCTGAGAGCCCTTACATACTTTTGTTTCAATGTATTACCTGTTTTTGAGGCCTTTTCATCAATGGAGAGAAATTAAAATGGTCTCTGTATCCATTAACTTCTCTTGTCTTCCATCCTTGAAATTCACTTATATGTCAGCATCTATGACAGTCCATTGTCATGTTCCTTTCCTTTTTCTCATCTTGTCTGCCTTCCTTTCTCTGTTGTCATTTCTATCCTGAAGATACTAAAACTCAAAACCTGTTCTGAATTGTTTTCAGGCTATTCTTTTGCCTTCTAATTCAAGTTCTGTTCTGTAACTAGATTAACCTTTCTAAAACAGCTTTCCCTTTGAAAAGGTTTCATTAGTTTGGCATAGGGTCTTTTTTTTCTGACCAATTTAGTTTTTTAAATATACTGTCTTTCACTCCTTACATGACAGGCTACCTCACTAGACTGATTATTCATCCTTTCCTGAGCAGAGCTAGTTTACTATTTACTTCTGCTCTTACAGTCATAGCTTTCTGTTCTCTCTCTTACCCAAGCTTCCCCTTTCACTGCTGTTGCCCCTGAAGACCCTGTATTACTTCCATTTTCTTTTCAAAGCTTCTCTAGGCCATTTTAAGCCATAGTTATCTTTCCTCTCTTGCCTTATTCTTTTGATGTGCATATTGCTTGTCTTCTGCAGAAAGATTCTAATGATGGTAAAAGAGTGCACCACACCTAGAATTTTGAGCACCATGCTCCCTCTATTGTGGGCACTAAATAATTGTTTTGTTTATTTGTAAAATTGGGATAGAAGTAAATAGCCTTATGGCTTTATACCTTTATGGCTAACTGAAGTAAAAGGAGGCAATGCTGAAATATTATGTAGCTTTTAAAAACATAATTAGTGGGCCCTGGCTGGGTGGATCAGTTGGTTGGAGCATCATTCCATAACCCCAAGAGGCTGTGGGTTCGATCCTTAGTCAGGGCGCATATGGAAGACAACAGATCGATGTTTCTCTCCCTCACCCCAGTCTCTCTAAAAGCAGTAAACATATCTTTGGGTGAGTATTTTAAAGTTTTCTTCTAATTATTAGGTCTTCGTAGACACTGTACCATATTGGGGAGTGTTTTGATCCTCTTTGTAATCTAATTTGTATATCAGCAGAGTAAGAAACATCCTAAAAATCCATCCCAATACTAGTGGGAGGACTGAGGAAGCCTGAGCAAAATTGAACAATTCATCTAAATTTTTCTGAGTTCTCATGAGCTGCATGAGTTATTTGGGATAGTAGGTTTATTTAGATCCTTGTGTGTAGTGTCACAACATGTCATAGTGGTTCCTATCTGTGAGTCATTCAATAATGATTGAACATCTACTCTATAAGTACTGTTCTAAAAACTAGAAATACAACAGTGGTCAAAATGACTAATATTCTAGTGAAGGGAACAGACAATGAACAAGCAAACAAATATCAGATAGTGATAAGTTAACTAAAATAGGGTGACATGACAATTACTTGGGTAGTCAAGGAAGTCTCAGAAATGTCGTTTAAACATATCTCAATAGCAAGAAGGTGATAGCATGTCAAGATCAGAAAGAACATTCCAGGAAGGGCAATAATTGCTAATGCAAAAGACCCTAAAGTCAGTGTCTCTTGTCTCTGTCTCTCTTACCCTCCTCTCCCACCTCCTCACCCCCTGTCTCTGTTACAAACCAAGAGGGCTACTAACTGATTTAACAGGTGGGCAGTATATACATTATGAATGCACTGGACAAAGGGATGATTCATGTCCTGGGCAGGCTGGAGTGGGACAGCACAAGCTTTCATCATGCTAATCAGAACAATGCACAATTTAAAATGTATGAATTGTTTATTTCTGAAATTTTCCATTTAATATTTTCAGACTGCAGTTGACCACAGGTAACTGAAACAGCAGAAGGTGAAAACACAGATGGGGAGAGAGGAATTGCTATAGATTTTGATACATAGATTTAGAGAAGGAAAAATTAAGGATTCTTGTAGTTGTTTGACTTGAGCAAGTAGGTAGATGGTAGTGCTTTTTACCAATAGGCAAGAATAGAGATGGAGCAGGTTTGGAAAGGTGAAAATTATATCAAGTTTGACACTGGGCTTGAGCTTTAAGTTCTGTAGAAGACATACATTAAAATATAAATATAATTAAATTGCTAAAGTCAAATATAGTAATACCTATATGCATTATATATATCTTTTGCTGTACAACTTAGTAACTTACAAAACAAACATCTATTTCCTCACAGTGTCTGAGTCAGGAATTCAGGAGCAGCTTGGCTGAGTGTTTCTGATGCAGGATTTCTGTGAGGTTGTTGCCAAAATGTCAGCTGGGGCTGCAGTCATCTGAGGGCTTGAGTGAGGCTGAAGGACTTGTTTCCAAGTTCACTTTAGTGGTTGTTGCCAGGATCTCTCAATTCTTCCCAGTTCTTCACCACATAAGCTTCTCTGTAGGGAAGCTACACATACTATCATATTTGCTACATTTGATTTGTTAGAAGTAAGCAATTAAGTACAGTTGGAAGGGAAGAGGAATGAGCCTTTGTCTTTTGAAGAAAGGGTATTCAAAGAATTTGTGGGACATCTCGTTAAACACCTGAAGAATATTGGAAGAATAAGTAAAATAAACCTAAAGTCCATCAAGTATTATCAGATTATAGTTTGTTCCTCTAATTACTCTTGTTTAGTATCAGAATTGCTAGATTTATGTTTGTATTCCCAGGACTGAATTCATATATGCTGAGTCCCTTCAATGACAATTCTCATGTAAATAGTCATCACAATGTGAAAACTTTATCATTTGATTTACCTTTCATCCCTTTGTACATTAAACCAATATCATTAGGTATCAAACATTAATTATTTTATGTTTTTGTGTTCTCACCACAGGTTATTGCTTACAACTCAGAAGGTAAAAGTAACCCAAGTGAAGTAGTAGAATTCACTACCTGCCCTGATAAACCAGGAGTACCTGTAAAGCCTTCAGTTAAAGGAAAGATACATTCACACAGTTTTAAAATAACTTGGGGTAAGATATTAGGCATATTTACACATCATTACTTTTATATTTGATTAAAATGATTTCAATATTAAGATAATCTTTAAAACATTTAAATAAATATATTAGCTCAAGCAAGTTTAATAGGAAATGTGTGTCATTGTTTGAGGTTCTTTTTTGTAGACAGCTATGTACTCACACATACCAAGTTCAGATTTGATAGAATCCACTGTAGGACTATAACAGGGTCAGTACTCTGTGAAATAGAAGATTATTGAACTTGTAGTTAATGCCACCTGCGTCATGGTCATCCTGCCTCTCATAAGAAATGAAAATCACTCATTTAAAACACATATATTGAATACCTGCTTATATACAACTTAATGCAAAAAAAACAATAGAGTAATGAGATGTTGATATTAATTTTTAAAAAGCATTGTAGGTGATTCTTTTTCCTTTTTAAGCGATCCTAGATTTGGTATTATGTTTATTAGGATTTTCTGTCATTTTAAATTGCATGTTCTTTGCCTAATACCACTTTTGTTTCTTTGGCTAGACCCACCAAAAGACAACGGAGGGGCAGCCATCAGTAAATATGTAGTGGAGATGGCAGAAGGTTCTCATGGTAAGAATAACTATTAAAAAATAATATTTTATATCAGTCTGCCTCTACTCTTCATGACTTAACATTTTATATGATCTCTTTTCTTTCCTCTTTGTTCTTTTTTTCTTTTGTTTGTAGTAGTTGGGATTTTGCCTGTTATGATCCACTTTGAGTTATAATCTCCAGAAATACAGCAGATCAAGTGTAAGATTGCTGTGCACCTATATTATTACATTTATACTTTATTGTTTTTTGTTTATTCACATTGCTCAGGTCCAGTGTTTTTAAGGTCTTCTGAAGTTAGTTTATTCACTTAGATTTATACCCAGATATATCAGAGAAAAATTATCTTACAAAATTTAACATTATACTAGTTTTAGTAATAAATTTTATGCCTAGTGAACTTTATTCTTGAATGACACATTTAATAATTTTTATTTCTATAAAATGACCTAGTGCCTGCAAAACATAGGGATGTCTTTTAATTAAGACTCAACTTCCTATGGTGTTGGTTTTTTTCTTTTCTTTGTGTGTTATAACGTTATTACTGGACCAGTAAACACATTTTAAATGCTTAATTAAAAACAAATTATCAATATAAGCCAGAGTCTGTACAGAGTTACAGAGATATTTCCCTTTAACAAAGCCATGCAAAATTTGTCTAGGAAGCTACACACATAAAGAAAATTAGATCATTTCCAGGAAACTCTAAACAAGCTTAAATTGTTTCTGACAAATTATATAAACACTTATTTTGTGAAGCTAGGATACCTGCCGTGTCCATTATACCAAAACGTTAAACATTACCTTGGAGCTGATTGAACATAATTCTTCACTTACAGGAAACAAATGGGATATGATACACAGTGGAGCTACTAGGGAACATCTTTGTGATCGACTGAATCCAGGCTGTTTCTATCGTTTACGGGTTTACTGCATCAGTGATGGAGGACAGAGTGCGGTAATACTTACATAGATTTTTTTTTTTAAGTGTGGTCAAATGAAATGACATCACCAGATACCACTTCAAATATTAAAATGTAATTTCTGTGACCTAGGTGGTTAATTTTATACTGACCAAAATATTCTAATAATAGTACTTAGCTTACTTATAGTCTCTATTCAGTGAATATCTATTCTCTGCTTGGTGTTTAGCTTTGGAAAAAGCAAATATATAAGAACATTGCAGAAAATTTTATAAAGATAAATTTTAGTATAACCATACCTAACAAATAGAAATAAAATAACTGAAGCTGATTTACTGTTCTGTAAGTTATGTGTATCAGTATAAACCGTAAAATAATCACTTACTATTTAAACACAGATTCTAATATTTACTTATTTCAGAAAAGTTGGTAATTATTTTTATTCTTAAGAGATCCAGTAACCAAAATAAACTTAAAATGTGCCATTGACTATATATGAGATATATGTAATGTTCTGGAGAAGTATGTTTTTTAATAGGAGTGATTTTTTTTTAATGAATATAATTCATAATTATTATTTTTCAAATGAAGTTTAATGCAATAAAAGTACTTTTAAAAATTAATTATAAGCTTTTTGTTGAAAATGCAAGTATTGTGAAACTTGAGTACAAGTCCTGCCCAACAGGCTTGGGATCCAATTGCTTCATTTTATCTAATGAGAGAATCTGGATTTTATAAGAAAGCAAACCTGTCCTGCACAGCACCTTCGACCCCCACAGAAATTTGTCTGATATAGCATTATAGCATTCTTATACCTCAGAATAAGGTGATGACCAAATACTTTATTTATCTTTGGAAAGAAAGTTAAGTGTAAATCTTAATACAGTGTAGATAAGGAATATGGCACTGGGTTTGTGTTAATATTTTTAAGAAAATAAATTAAAACTAGAAGACTTTTTTAAAATGGCATAGTAGCAGAAAGTAATACCAAACACCTGGAATAATGACAAATACTTGGGAAAACTTTATTTTTGAACTATTTTTTACCTGATTTCTGAATTATGTATTTTTAGGTGGAAAGGAAGAGGAGCCTTTTTAATTAAATAAGTAAATGAGTGTTTAGGTTAAAAATGCAGTATACAGTAAAGTAGTCAAAATGGTCTAAACCTCCTGATAATATGGCAAATAACATTTACAGAATATTAAAACATACTTTCTTAGAAGACATTTGTGGATTCATTTCGACAGGGTGAAAGACAGTGCCCATTAGGTTTTGTTAGAGGTAGGGCTTTTTTGTTTTTTATTAATGGAAATAAGAAAAGGAAGAGTTTTTACTTTATTTTGTTTGATAACTTACTATGTACATAGTATTTATGGTGTCTTTATTTGTCTATATAAATTCTACATTTTAATGACTTAGTTGGCTTTTGATTTTACTCAGAACTTTCTTTTCAGTTGACAGTCAAATGTAGTTTTAAATTTGGTGTGATCTTTCTCTTATTTTTCTTTAACAAAAACAGTCTGATTATTTAGCTTGGGGCATTTTTGTTTTGTTTTTGCTTTTGTTTTAGCAGGTATCTGAAACTTTACTTGTGCAGACGCCAGCTGTGCCTCCTGGCCCATGCCTCCCTCCCAGATTACAGGGTAGATCCAAAGCAAAAGAAATACAATTACGATGGGGTAATTTCCATTTTGGTAATAAATTTTAATTAAGTTAATACTAATATGTTCCTCTTGTTAAGTTGCATAAATCTTTCCACCTTTAGGACCACCTCTGGTCGATGGTGGGTCTCCCATTTCCTGCTACAGTGTGGAAATGTCTTCTGTAGAAAAAGATGAACCCAGAGAAGTTTACCAAGGTTCTGAAGTAGAATGTACAGTGAGCAACCTTCTTCCTGGAAAGACTTACAGCTTCAGACTGCGTGCAGCTAATAAAATGGGGGTAGGAAGACCCTAATGACTGAATTATAATTACAGTGGTGTTTCATGTAACATATATAACTGCATCCTTATTTGTGACGTCATATTTTATAGTTCACAATTTTAAGCCTACATTGATAAATAAGAGAGAGGTCAGTATATACCATAACTTAATTATTATAGAATCTCAATATTTTCAATCCCACTTACAATTTGTGACATTTTAGACTTCAGCTGGGCTAAAATTTGCCTTTCACGTAGTGCTAATAGGCTTTACTTAGTACATTTAAGAGTAGAAACAAGATCATAAGATAAAATATTTGTTTTTTGAGGCTGGTTGTATACAGCATTTACTTTCCATCAACAACTAATTGTGACATTATTTTTTGCCTAAGGAAAAATTTACATTTTAAGCTTTTCTGGTTTTGTGTGAAGTTTTTGTTTGTTTGTTTTTTGGTTTGGGTTTTTTTTTGTTTGTTTGTTTTGTTTTTTAGTATTATCTAAATATCTTGCCCAGGTCTGTGTGGCTGAGTTGGTTGGAAAATTGTCCCACAACTGAAAGATTGTGCGTTTGATTAATGGTCAGGGCACATTCCTAGGTTGCAGGTTCAATTCCCATTTCAGTGCATACGGGAGGCAGCCAGTCGATGTTTCTTATATTGCTGTTTCTCTCTCTCCCTTCTCTCTCTAGAGGCAATGAAATAAATGTCCTCTAGTGAGGATAAAATAAATAAATAAATATATACATATATATATATCTGTACAACTCCATAAAATGGACAAAATAGGCAATATCTCTGCTTTACAACTCAGGAGACTGGGGCTCAGAGAAACTAAATATCTTGCCCACAGTCACACAGACTAAAAAGTGATAGAGGTAGGCCATAGGTTTGTCAGACTCTAGAGCCAAAGCCCTTTCCATACAACTATGACAACCTCTCATCTCCCTGCATTAAAGCAGGTTTTATTCTAAGGTCAAAGCAGTAATTTTTGATCTCAGTTGAGTATCATTGTTTCTTTGAACTATTCTATAATTAAAATTTAACAAAATTAAACTAAGCTTTTTTTCTTTCCATTAACGTTTTAATGAACTGTACTATATGTTCTCCAGTTGAATTCAGCATTTATATCTGTAACCTTATTTTTCAATTTCTTTTCTTTTTTTTCAAGTATATTTTATTGATTATGTTAACAATAGTTCCAATTTTTTTCCTCTTTGCTCTTCTCTGCCCAGTACCCCTCTTCCCTCCAGTAATCCCACCCCCCCTTAGTTCATGTCCATGGGTTGTGCATATAAGTTGTTTGGCTACACCATTTCCTATGTTATTCTTAACATCCCCTTGTCTATTTTGTACCAACTGATTATGCTCCTTAGCCCTGCACCATTTCCCCATTTCTCCCCCTCCCACCTCCCAGCTGATAACCTTCCAAATGATCGCCATACCTAGGATTCTGTTCCTATTCTGGTTTGCTTAGTTGGATTTTGGTTTTACTTTTTAGATTCAGTTGTTGATAGTTGTGAGTTTGTTTTCATTTTAGTGTTCATAGTTATGGTCTTCTTTTTCTTAAGTAAGTCCCTTTATCATTTCATATAATAATGGCTTGGTGATGATGAACTCCTTTAGCTTTACCTTGTCTTGGAAGCACTTCATCTGCCCTTCCATTCCAAATGATAGCTTTGCTGGATAGAGTAATCTTGGTTGCAGGTTGCTCTGCATCACATTGAATACTGCTTGCCAGTCCCTTCCTGCCTACAAAGTGTCTTCTGAGAAATCAGCTGATAGTCCTATAGGCACCCCCCTATAGGCAACTCTCCGCCTCTCTCTTGCTGCCCCCAGGACTCTGTCTTTATCTTTCACCTTTGGCATCGCAATTATGATGCATCCTGTTGTGGTCCCCTCTGGGTCCAGCTCACCTGGGACCCTCCATGCTTCCCGGACCTGTATGTCCATCTCCTTCGCAAAATTTAGGAAGTTTTCCTCATTTTTTTCAATTCTTGCTCCCTCATTCTGCACTGGTTGACTGTTTTCTTCCTTATGTTCCAAATCATTGATTTGAACCCTGGTTTCCTTCCCTTCGCCATTGGTTTTGTGTGAATTTTCCTTCATTTCACTTAGCATAGCCTTCACTTCTTCTCTTATGCATTTGCCGAACTCAAGCATATCTGTCAAGCCTGAGCATCTTTATCACCAGTGTTTTGAATTCTACATCTGTTAGGTTGGCTATCTCCTCGTCACTTAGTTCTCCCACTGGAACCTTGATCTCTTTCCCCTTTTGGGCCATACTTCTGTGTCTCCTCATTCTGACAGGCACCTGTGTTTGTTTGCCTCTGCGTCCCAGTAGAGTTGTCGCTCCTGTTACATTGTAAGGGGTGGAGCCTTAGGGATTCGTCAGTACAGGGCGACCTATTTCACCACATTTTGGCGCTGTATGTTGGGAAGGGGTCTGAGAGGGAACAATGCCACCTGCCCAGCACTTGCTTCTTTTCCAGGAACCCTCCCACTTCCGTACCGGACTGGCGCCCCTCTAGCTGCTGTCCTGGCCATCATTCCCAGAGTGGGTGGGTCTGCAGACATTCTAGGACTGTGGGAGCCCTTTAAACAAGTAGACTCTGCTGAGACTGGCAGTTTCTGTCTCCACCCCAATGCCCACTGGTCTGCATAGTCAGGAGCAGTGAGGCTTGATTTTCCCCAGTGCTGGGACCATGAGCTGCGAGGTCCAGTAAGGAGCTAGGAATGCTCCCCAGGTGTCCCTCCTGTCTTTTTAAAACGTGTGACTGCGCTTTCTGCCTGCCTGCCTGCCGCTGCTACTGCCGCCACCACACTGCGTCCTCTCCACCCCTCCTACCTGTCTGGATGAGTATTTCTTCTGTATATCTTTGTTTGCTGGACTTCCATGCAGTTTGATTTTCTGGAACTTCTGGTTGTTTCTAGTTTTGAGGTAGTGGTATTCCTTCTTAATTGTGGAGGGAGACACAGTGTGTCTGTCTACGCCTCCATCTTGGCCAGAAGTCCGAAAAGATTCTCTATTTTTCTATTTCTTACATGCCAAGTTTATATAGTACTTGGTTGGCAGTTCTTACATAAGTCATTATCTTGTCATCCCCACAGGCAGCAGTGTATTGGGATAGCATCTTTAATACTAGTACATATCCTTAATCTGTATTTTCAGGTTTGTAATAATTTGTCTAAATTATCTTGAGTAAATGCTTGCTTTCTGTATTTCCAAAGAATGTATTTTTTAGACCCTTGTAAAGTTTTAAGATAGCATTTATGCCTACCATCTCTCGGTTTTTTAATTGGTATCCATTTTTTCACTCCTCACATAATGTCTTCTTACTGATTCCACCTACCTAATTCCTTTATGCCCTGCCTTTCTTACCCAAAAAAAAAAAAAAAATAGTTCATGAAGGAATAAGGGTCAGAAGAAGAAACTACAGTAATACTCCACATATTCACTTCCATGATCATTAAATGATTTTGCATCCTGTGGATGCTTTTAGAATTATATTATGACTAATTAATCTTGAAGGAGAGGAATTATGCACTTAAATGAATTTTATGGAGAGCTATGTCATCAGTAGGTGAGAAATGAAAACGCTCGTTATATTTGTTTTTCTAGTTTGGACTCTTTTCAGAAAAATGTGATATTACTACAGCCCCAGGACCACCAGATCAATGCAAGCCCCCTCAAGTAACATGCAGATCTGCAACTTGTGCACAAGTGAATTGGGAGGTATTGTAATTTCCATTGACTTTTATGTACTTTCTTAAGAAATTAGAAGTTTATATAAAATAATATAAAGATCCTGTTCATAATATCTCCTAAATTATACAAAAAGTGTCATTAAATTTACATGGCAAAAAGTGAGCTCTTTTTTCTCTTTGAAGCATTTAAGAAAGGTGTATTTACAAGTATTTAGATTCTTGTTCGTGATGTACTTTGTATTTTTGTCAAAGGTTTGTGTCAATACTGAGATATTTAACCACTAGCTAGCTTAATGTTCAGAACATTCATAGGAATTAGTATAATACTATTTCTCATAATTATTATCTCCAGTGTATTTATTGTGTATAGTGATAGTCAGTAATGATAATTACATTTTCAGTTTCCTTTGATATTTAACAAAGAAAATATCTGTGTATGATGTACCGTTTTATATTACTTACTAGAAATATTTTTAAATATATTTACCTTAAAGTACTCTTTCTAAAGTGATTCAGTGATATTTCTTTTTCTAATCAAAACAATGTTATATTTTTGATGAATCTTAAATTCAGGTGGTCTTAATAAATAAAAATAGTATTGGGTAGTCTTAATTCTGCTTAAATGTTTAAAGAAATTCAGAAGCAACCCAGTTTTCAATATGTTTGGGTAAAGAATATTTTTGCCCAAAAGCTATTTAATTAATGTCAAAACTTAAGACCTTCATCATTTTCTTAACTCAAAGGTCCCTTTGAGTAATGGAACTGATGTCACTGATTATCGATTGGAGTGGGGAGGAGTTGAAGGAAGTATGCAGATATGTTACTGTGGGCCCGGTCTCAGTTATGAATTAAAAGGACTTTCACCAGCAACGACCTATTATTGCAGAGTCCAGGTAAAAGCAATCTGGGCCTTGTTACTTACTTTATCCAGGGTTTTGTGAGCATTTTCATATGTCTTTGTTAACTATGGGCTCTGTTAATTTCTAGGCTCTGAGTATTGTGGGTGCTGGCCCTTTCAGTGAAGTAGCAGCCTGTGTTACTCCACCATCAGTTCCTGCTATTGTGACTTGTCTTCAAGAAATAAGTGATGATGATATAAAAAATCCCAATTATTCACCTTCTACATGCCTTGCAATAAGCTGGGAAAAGCCTTGTGACCATGGCTCAGAAATCCTTGCCTACAGCATAGACTTTGGAGATAAACAGCCTTTGACAGTAGGAAAGGTTACAAGCTATATTATAGACAATTTGCAGCCAGATACAACATACAGGTACACTATAAAAACTATGCTAATATTTGTCTAGACTAGAGAGACACTTTAAAAGCATAATCATAAACTAAACATTTTTTCTTTTATGTGGTATTTAGAATACGAATTCAAGCCTTGAACAGCCTTGGAGCTGGTCCTTTCAGCCACGTGATAAAATTAAAAACTAAGCCCCTCCCTCCTGATCCACCTCGTCTGGAATGTGTTGCCTTCAGCCACCAGAACCTTAAGCTGAAATGGGGAGAAGGAACCCCAAAAATATTGTCAGCAGATTCTGTTCAGTACCACCTTCAGATGGTGGATAAGAATGGAAGGTAGGTGTTTTTAAGTGCTGCTTTGTGTAGTTTCTTGGGTTTTAAGTATGTAAATTTTTATAAACAATAGAAGTAAATAAATTTTTAAAAATAGAATTAGCATGATAATTTTTAAGTGTGCTGTCTTTGAAGCGTTAGAAGACACAATGAAGACTTTCTGGTTTTAACTTGCGAGTGGGATGCCAAGAAAGAAAATTAAGGGGACTATTCTTTGGCTCACATCTCTAACCCAGCAATTTTCAACCTTTTTCACATCATGGCACACATAAACTAATTAGTAAAATTCGGCAGTACACACACACACACACAAAAAAAATAGGTATAATTTTGATCCATTCACACTGCACAGCTATTATTATATTGGCTATTGTCACATTTTCACTTGACAGGTATTTCATGTTTTAAAAATTCTTGTGGCATACCTGTTGAAAATCACTGCTTTAATGCATTTACTTTCTTCATACTAGTAAAAGAAACATAATCTCTGCTAATTCTTGAATGCTTATTTTCAGCAAGAGGCAATTTTTACAGTAAATGATTGTTATTTTCATCCCCTTCCTAGTATTTACATTTGGAATAGTGAAAGAAGGTTTACTGGAAACAAGTCTAATAAGTATTTGAAAAATAATATAGATTCTATTAAAGATAGCCTATACTATGATCTATATTCTATTATAGAACTTCAGTTAATATTTAGCTAGCACCCAGAGGATTGTTATAGGGTATGACTAGTGGCCTTGGTTATAGAAAATAAATTATAAAATTTTTGACATTGTGGATTTACTATATAAATTTAATAAATCAATTTAATATCTGTAGTTACTGACCTTCTATTTACATTTGCTGTAGGATAATGTCAGAATGCTATTTCAGCTGTTCCCTGACCACAGATTTTGTCATTGTTCATCTTTGTCAACAGTGATTTTACCACTGTTTTTATCCTATCTTTAAATACACACACATGCGATTAAGAAGGCAAGGCTTATTCAATTATTGCTTCTTGGAAATTACTGTTACTTCAGATCACTAAACATTTCATTTTTAACCTGACTATGGTTTTCAGACTACTAGAATTATATGAGCATTCATTATTCATTTCCCAACTTCCAAAAAATTTAAAAACAGCCAATCAAAAATATTGGGAAACATTCAAGTTATAGGTAACATACATAATATTAAACTTCCCCTCAAACAATTCAAGTGAATAATTTATGGGAAATAATATTTTCTCTCATACTACTATGTAAATCTCTAGAAAAACATCACCAGATCAGCTAAATTATGCCTGGGAAAAAGAGTTATCTTTTTTATGTGACAAATTATATACCTATGACTCCAGTTAGAAATAATTTATAATAAAAATTGTGGTGTTCTGAATATATTTATTTAATGTGTACATTAAAGCACAATTAGAAGCCTGAAAATCATGGCTGGATATGAAATTTAGCAATAATTTTTCAGAAAACTATGTCCAATTAAGAAATTTACCACTTCTGTGATTTTCATCATGTGATGAAAAAACACATATTTATTTGGAGTGACAAACCAACCCTGACATTAAATTCCTAAATAATATCCCAAATGTACTTTTTAGTAGTTTTTAAACATAAGATAGTCAAGGATTATTTTTAATGAATCATTTCCATTTTAGATTTGTATCCTTGTACAGAGGTCCATGTCATACATACAAAGTACAAAGACTTAATGAGTCAACATCCTATAAATTCTGTATTCAAGCTTGTAATGAATCAGGGGAAGGTCCTCTCTCCCAAGAATATATTTTCACTACTACAAAATCTGTCCCAGCTGCCTTGAAAGGTAAGTTATACATCAAGTTATTTTATTCAATAGCAAACTGTTTTTAAATGCGTTGTCTTCAAGTGCTTTATGTACTGTTATAAAAATTTATCATTCAACATATGTCCAATATTTAAATTATAAGAAAGAAATTGGATAGGCCCACCTACTGGTAGTTTTCACTCAATAATAAAAGCTATTTTATCTGACAGATTGATACTCAGACAAGTACTGGTTTTTGTCACTGACCTTTTTAATAATCTAACATAAAAATACTAAATTGAATAGATAGGCTGGTTTTCTAATAGGGTCATTAGCTGTTTCTGCTATTGTTATTCAAAGAAAAACAATTACAAATTCTGGGGTTTTTTCATTTATTGTTATTTGGATTTCAGGGAGAAAGCCAGGTTGTCTTAAACAAAATGTGAATTCTTTAATTTTTAAACTAAATTTATACACACACACACACACACACACACATACATATACATGCATACATTTGTATACACAAATATCTTTAAAATTAATTTCAGAGGAGTTCTTATTTAAAAGTGATCACAGCAAGGTTGTACTTGGCGCATTTAGCCAAAAACACTAAAATTCCTAACACTCTGAGGACAAATCACAGACTTCTGATACAATGTTCTGGATCATGTACTTGAATATACAAGCAGTTAATGGGACTGTTCTTGAATAGTATTTCTAACAATGATGACAGAGACAGTCATATGTGGTCAAAGAACTAGGAGTATTTTTTGACTCATCCTCTTAAGAGATTAAATTATGAATTTCATCTTCTAGTTATGCTCTTAAAAGTACCATTGTAGTTGTTTTTGAACTTTCATATACCCCTCTGTTGCCTTCTTAGCTCAATAAAAAAGTGCTTATCTTGACAAATCTTAGTCAATCTAGGCAGTATAGATTCTGTGGTAAATTGTATAGCCTGAAGATAATAAGAGTGAACCATTGATCATTTCTCTGCAAGTTTTTTAAAATTCACTGATATTTATTTCTTAATAATAGTTTTAAAGTTTTGTTGATGATTGAAACAAGTGTACATGTAATGTTTCAAGTGAAAATTCAGTAGAGCAGATTTTTATTTTTTGTTCTCTATAGCCCCCAAAATAGAGAAAGTAAATGATCACATTTGTGAAATTACATGGGAGTATTTACAGCCAATGAAAGGTGATCCAGTTATTTACAGTCTTCAGGTTATGGTTGGAAAAGATTCTGAATTCAAACAGGTACGTGCCAAGATATAATTCTGTGGATACATATTTCTACCTTTCTCGTTTTTATAAATTTTTCAGTGTAAGATTTGACTATCTTTATCTTCCTAATTCAAAAACATTTGTCCAACCCATAGATACAGAGAACAAATTGATAGTCACAAGATTATGGGTTGGGGTGAAAAAGGTAAAGGGATTAGGAAGTACAAACTAGCAGTTATAAAAATAGTCACAAGTTGTAAAGTACAGCATAGGGAATATAGTCAATAATATTGTATTAATTACATATGGTGTCAAATGGGTACTAGAATTATCAGGATGATCACTTCCTAAGTTATATAAATGTCTAATCACTATGTTGTATGCCTGAAACTAATATATGTCAACTATAATTGAAAAAAAATGTGTTCAGTACTTAAAATGTTCCAAATATTAGTAACTACACAGTACCTCAGGATTCAAAATATTTTGGATGTGAACTACACTTAAACAGATTATTCACTCATTTGACAAGTATTTATTGAACTCTGTACCAGACACACAGGTACATGAATAAAAAGTTTTTGTCTCCATGGAGCTTGCATTCTAGTAGAAAAAGAGGTACTAAAAGCAACAAAACACATCAGTATATTGTCTGCTAGATAGTCATAGCTGCAGTGGAGAAAAAATAAAACTGGGTGAAAGGAATAGGGAGTGTGTTGTTTTATACAGGGAGTCAAATTACATTTGTACAGAGACCCAGAGGAAGTAAATATGGAGAGAAGAGTGTTTCATGACAAGGAAACAACAGGTGCAAGGACCCTGAGGTAGGAATATGATTGATAAATTTAATGAACAAGGAGGCCAGTATGGTTGGGTCAGTGTGAGCAAGGGGAAGAATGGTAGGGAGAATCCATGAGTAGTGTGGATATCATGTAGGTCACTATAGGCCATACTGTCACTTGCATTCCATGTAAAATGAGAAGCCAGTAGAGGATTTTGACCAGAGGTGTCACATGGTAAGATACAAGGTCATTTTGTTTAGAGTGGGACATGCGCAGAAGCAGAGAGACCATTAAGGAGGCTTTTACAGTAATAATAATATTCATAATTATAATGCAGTGTTGTGAATACTAAAGTAGGCACAGTTATTGTGGAAGCCTAGAGGAAATATCAACTTCCTGGCCAAGAAATTTTAAAGATAAAGAACTTTTTCATACAACTCAGAAGCCTAATTTCTATATTTATTTCATCTGACTTTCTGTTTTTGCTCTCAACCGTCTCAATTTTGAGCGTTTTTAAGCTGGGTAGTATCTCATCGTGTTTTTTTCTTCCTACTAGGAAACCAGTCATTCATCTTTATTTGGATCTCCCATTATAACTATTAATAATAGAATATTTTCCAGTATAGATATATTTTTCTTTTGAATTTTGTTAAGTGTGATGTGTCATTTCTTAACTAAAATTACAAAAGGCCCCAAAGAGTCATACTAAGTTTGGCATTGATTGTTTAAGCCATCTACAAATTGACATGATAATTAGATTTTAATATAATTTATAGATAAGCAGGTTTCCTTCCAAGGAGGAAGCAAAATTAATATTAAAGAAATCGTATTACATGTTTAGAGGAAATAGGGACCCCACATTTGAGTAGTATATGAATTTTAATAAATATATCAGTACATAAAAGAGCAATGCTAATTCTCATTTAACTTAAAAGCTAAAACTTACCATCCCTTTCAAAAGCTAAAACTTACCATCCCTTTCACATACTTCAGATTGTAAGCACTCTGGAAAACTTAAAATACCAGTTTCCTTAGAACTTCATTTGTATATGTTCATCTAAATCTCTTAAATGTTGATAAAATTTTACAACTTATTGGCAAGTTATATTTCAAAAGTTTTAAAGTATTTTTGAGAGTTTTATTCCATTCATAGAATTTGATATTTTATGTAATATTTATTTGACACTCAACACACATGTATTAAATACTACATATGAAGAATAGAGATGGTACTAAACTGTTACTGTTTTGATTTCAAGAGTTGTTTAGAATTAAATTAGGAAGTATGCAGAAATTTTATAAACATGAGATTTTATATAATCAAACAAAAGGTCATAATGAAGATAAACTCTACATTATAAAAAGGAATGATTTATTCTAACTGGACTTTGGAATGTTTTCCAAAAGGAGTGTCATTTCAGTGAGCCTTTTGTGGGACTGGTGAGCTTAGGAAGAACTGTGGTCTCTCAAGTGTGACTTGAGTAAGGCTCAAGAACGAAGTGTAGTAGAGGAAGCCAGGTCTATGTGGGTCTTTATTCTGTATCACTAAGAACTGTTGATGTTTTTAAAAAGGGGAATTTTTATTTATAAGTTGGTGATTGAGTTTCTAGGCTAGCCTCTAAAACCCTGTTTAACCTATAATGTTGTTAGGTTTGGGGACTTGGAAGCAAATTAGTGGGGCATCAACAAGTACTTATGAACCTGGGCTAAACTTAGAAATAAACTGATTTCTTTGCATTTTTCCCTTGTTTTATCCCTCTTTGATCAATCTGCAGCTTTAACCAACCTTTGCTGCCTTCTTGCTGCTCTGTGCCCTGCTGTGCAGCACCTCACATAGACTTGCCCCCATTCACTAAAATTATACTCTCTTTCTGACTCTTGCCCCCCTCTCTCACACATATCACTCCCATATACATAGTATAGCTGACCTTAATGGCATTAAAGAAAGACTTGAGAAAATTAATGCCAAAAGTCAAGTGTCTGCTGGCTCTTTAATCTTCACAGAAGTATATGTGTTTCTAAAAGCAAGTGCATTTTAACCAACATGGCATTGCAAGTGGTATAACAGGGTGAAGTGAAAATATTGGAGGACAATAGAGCCACTTTCAAAGCAGATCAATCCCCCCGGGAGTCTGTACCTAAGGCATTCTGTGTCAGAGTCTCATTATGTTGCAAATACCAAGAAAATCAACTCAAAGTGGCTTACAAGCAGTTAAGTGTAAATCCTCTTAGGAAGAATCCTGAAGGCAGTCAGGCTTCTGGACTGGTTGATACAGAAACTCAAAGAAGTCATCAGGGACGTGGTTTCTCTCAGTCTTCAGTGGCTGCCCTTAGCCATAGGGAACTTAAATTCACATTAGGGGGTGGGCAGCACTTTGGGTTACAAAACCATCCCTGAACCAGTGACTATGCCAGGGCCAAAGCCAACCAGGACCAACCTCTGGAGTGAAGAGGCAGGCCAGCTTCTCCTAATACATAAGCTAGGTAAGGAACAGTTTGACACCCATCCAAAATCAGGATACTGTTGGCAGTGTCAGAGAATGCATACTGGGACAGAGGCCTATTGGATTCTTACAGCTTCTTCCTTTCTGAACTTAGATTCTCAAAAAAGTACTCCTCAGAGTAGCCTTCAGACCTAGTGGACCTGAGTAGCTGGGAGTGGGACCCACAATTTTTTCTTTTTTTTTTTTAAGTTGCAAGTGGTGCTTACGCACAATAAATTTAAGAACTCCAAAAGCTCCAAGTTAACTTACAACTCCCTCAGCAGTAATAAAGGGGACTCATGATAGAGACAAGAGCTATGTGGTTATTTGTCTATAACCAGTTGCTTATGAGTTTTTACTGTTCTCTTCATGCATTAGTCACTAAAACATTTGCAACTGTATATTCATAAATTACAGAAGGATCACATGTGATTTGTGTGACAAATTATATGACAGTATATGTCATAATGAATACTTCTAAATGTAATCAAATACATAATAAATCTTAAGGAAAGGTTTAATTAAGTGTACTCAGTCTGAAAGTAATGTATTGTTGAAATCACTGTCTTATAATTACTGCTATAAGTAATGTATATTGTGTATATTATTCAGTGTAAAATCAGATTGTGGGCATGTAATATACACAGAAAGTAAAAATAATTAAACAGAATTTGTTCTTCTGTAACAACAGCTTCAAAAGTAACTATCTTTGATAGTAAACATGTGCACATGTCCTTAAAAAATAACAGCAGGATTATTTTTGAATTTTAGTATTAAAGTATTTGATAAATTAATCTAGCCAACTTAATAAGTTTTGTGGGTATAAAGCTAGATATAAACACATAAGGTACTGGTTTCATTTTTATTGGTCCCAATTCTACAATTATTATTTCCTTCATGCTGTGATATATTCACAAAGCTAAAATAAAGACAAATATCAATTGTGAAAGTCTGAACTTTCTTTAAAGCTTTTCCTGTAAAATTCTATGGCACTTAACATACTGCTTCAAAGTTCCTGGGCAGCTAAACATGCAGAAACTTCATAAGCTTGAATTTAGTCTGCATTTCTTAATTAAAACACAGTGAAAACAGTGATCTCTTATCTACCATTATCTTAACCGTAAATCTGTGTTAATTGGTATTTGCCACACTCTCCTATAAATGGATAGTTGATTGATAGTCATTTGTTTTGTTTTAATTACATGTAATACTATCTGTGAGCAATAGCTATGGAGCAAAAAATTATTAGAGTTTTTCTTGCCCTTTATTTTTTATTAAGGTCATAAAAATTGTACCTTGTCAATATGAAAAGGGTGGGAAAGGTGGAAATGGTGTTCTTCATTTTATTCTTATTTTTTATTCTAATATCTAACGCAGTTTATCTCAGGCTTGAGGTTTATTTTGAATAGCTTCACTTAGGTATAGAAACCTTTTTAAATTAGCTTTAGCAAGTTCATCTGTTCTCTTCAGTGTTGTATCTACAGTTGCCTATAAGATATCTCCCTGTTTAGATATCCTCCCTAACATCTAAAACACAGAATTGGAAATTTCATCTCATCTCTTCCCTCCCAAAGTCTCCTCTTCAACTTCATTGTTACTTCATCAGTATCATAAATACTAACATCATTTTGGTTCCCAAGCATTAAACTCTTGGAAGAACAGGGGGTGAGGGGCAGGCTCTTAACTCTTATTCAAGTAAAAGTCATTTCTAGAAGTGATCCATAAAAACTCTACTAAGACCTCATAACCTTGTGCTTTTATAGAACAGTAGGGCCTGTCCTGCCCACCTCCCTCAATCCCTCTCTCAGCCTTATGACCAGGACTCATTAAACACTTTTTAAGTATCACACACCTAAAGTGGCTCCTGTGGAATTAAACCTAAATTCCCAACTAATGTATTACCATATTCCTCCTCTGTCAAATTTCTTACCTACCACCCTAATGCCATTTATTGAGTTTTTCTGCTATCCATATTAATATGCTTATTTGGAAACAAATGGAAAGCAAAAAAAATTTTAAAGACAAAATAAATATCACCCATTATACTTTTATGAAGTTGACCTCATTGTATATGTGCTGTTTCACACTGCATTCTAATACAACCTTCTGGTTTACTTAAGTTAATCCTTTTACCATTGTCCAGACATGAACCATTTCTACATTCCCACTCCCTGAAACGCTCATCTGCATCTTCAGAACTAATGCATATTCACCATTTTCTTTTAAGATTCATCTTAAGGCTTACCTCCTTACATAAAAGTTCCTTTATATATCTTCTCAACACTCACTGATAATACATTTTAAAGTAAAAATAGTCAATAATTTACTAATTTAGTTCCCTTTTTTTAAGTACCTATTATATGCTGGATTCTGGAGCAAACCAGTATGTAAAAAATTTAGATTCACAATACAGATACAATTGAGGCAGCTAAAATTACTTGAAAGAATGCTAGCCCAGGTTTTGGTTAATCTGACTTATAGCCTACGAACTAGCTGGGAGAACTCAGCTGGAACATTACTGTGAGCCTTGGTTTTACAGAATTAGGGAAGGGACTCATTAACAGAAATGATTGCTTCACATATTGAGTACTTACTATATGCTGGGCACTTAGCATAGTAATAAGTTACTTAATTATCATAATTACCATTCAAGATCGCATGGAGTGCAAAGTGGTAGAACACAGGTTGGACCCAGGGGTGACCAGTTCTAACACATATTTTCGTAATCACTAGCACACTTGAAAATCCATGGAATTCCATTCTTCTTATTTCCTTTTAAGGGATAGGCAGAGAACTTCGGTTTTAAGATCCAACTCTGTGATTCTAAGTGATCTCTCCTGTTTAAAGTTTATTAAATGATTTGCCATAGACAGGTATAGAAATCTCCCTATTCATTCATTGTTTCATTCAACAGATGTATTTGAAATTGTGCAGAAACCAGTTATGCAAAAATATAATGAGGGAGCAAGATTGGCCACTCTTCATCCTTTCTTTTTTTTTTTTTTTTCCTCCCTCCCCCCTCCCCCCTATTGACTACTATTCTAGTCTTTGCCTATTTAGTTCGTTTGTTTGTGTTGCTCTTTAGTTTCCTGTATTGGGTGATACCATATGGTATTTTGCTTTCTTTGCCTGGCTTATTTCACTAAGCATAGTTCTCTCTAGTTCCATCCATGTTGTCGCAAATGGCAGGAGTTCCTTCTTTCTTTCTGCTACATAGTATTCCATTGTGTAGATGTACCACAGTTTTTTGATCCACTCATCTACAGATGGGCACTTAGGCTGTTTCCAGCACTTAGCTATTGTAAACAGGGCTGCTATGAACATAACTCTTCATCCATTCATGGAGTGATTTCACAAAAGTTTGGCTTCTTATATTTGAGGAAACCAGGGAAATGCCTGTGGGCTGATTTTCCTTGTTCTCTAGCTACTTTGGGGGCACATCCTCTTACCTGATCTACAACTCTGTGAGGGTAGATCTTAAATTGTAACTTTTCAATTTCTCCTGCCTTATACAGCAGACAGGTAAGCTCTTTAATGAATAAATATTTTTTAAGTACCATTTAAAAGATAGAAGCAGTGGCACTCACTAGCTTCCATGTGAAAAAGTAATTCTAAAACTAGCCAATTTTAACACAGATTTTCTGCCCAGCCTCCTCACATAATTCTTTTTCTAATATCTTATGAACAGATTTACAAGGGTCCCGACTCCTCATTCCGGTATTCAAGCCTTCAGCTGAACTGTGAATATCGTTTCCGTGTGTGTGCCATCCGACAGTGCCAAGACTCTGTGGGGCATCAGGACCTAGTAGGTCCCTATAGCACAACAGTGTTCTTCATCTCTCAGAGGACTGAACCACCAGCCAGCACCAACAGAGACACTGTGGAAAGCACGAGGACCCAGCGAGCACTTAGTGATGAGCAGTGTGCAGCCGTCATCCTTGTGCTGTTTGCTTTCTTTTCCATTTTGATTGCCTTTATCATTCAGTACTTTGTAATCAAGTGAAAATATAACTATTTTTAATACTGTATTACATTTATTTTGTCATGTACTAAAATCTGTATTACTTTTACAAAAACAGTGCATTTAGCACTGGCATTGAGACTATAGTACATCATTTTGCCATTTTCAGTGCTTATATTGTTAGGTAGAGGCACTTTATTAGAATATAAGCCACAGAAATAGTTTTTGATATTTTGTTTGGTTGGGTTTTTTCTTTTCTTTTTTCCCTTATCTTTCTTTTCTGTTACTTTTGACATGCTTTCTTGTCAAAGTTTCTAAAAGGCAAGAATATATAATTGATATTTTGACCAGTCAGCATGAGTGTAACACTGACAGCCTGATCTGTTTGTTTTAAAGATTATTCCCTAGTAAATGATTCAAAATTTACACTAACATGCTATAGAAAAATGTTAAAGTCTGATGCTGTGAAAGCAATCTAGTGCTATATTTCTACCTCCTCATTTGTCTTAATTATTTGGTAAGTGGGATTATGATGAATAACTGGAAGAGCTCAGCAAACAAAAACTGGATGAAAGAATATGTATGAAAAAAGAGCCTCTTGTTTGAGGAATGTGGAGTTCTTTATTACACTATATATTCATGAATTCACAGATAAATTACTTCAAGAAAGCACAGACAGTTTACTTGACCTAAAATAATTTAATGTTTACTCACAAGGCACATCTTCAGGTTTTGAAAACGTGGAAAAGAACAGAGGGCTTTTAGATAGTTACTTTTTAAAGTAATCATAACTGAATTTCAAACCTATTTAATTTGATTTTGTGAACCTTTGAACTATATGTATGTGTATAAGAACATATACATACATACATGTGTGGCTTCTATATAAACTATACATACCAAGTGTAGAAATACACACACCTATCTGGTATCGGCTAATTTTGAAGAAGTCCTGTAAGTTTCGCTGCTTCTCCCATAACTACTGCCATCACCACCAGAATTCATAATCTAACCTTTTTGTTTGGGATACCAGATTTAAAGACAATTAATTTGCACCAGGATACTTCAAGCTGCTTTCTTTCTTAAAAAACTAATGTTTAATGCAATGTCTATTTGAATACTTCCAAATTGTTGATTGCATGTGGCTAACGTTGCATTAGAGCACTTTGCAATTGCATAATTCACTGTTTTGTGAGCTTGCATTTGTGAGTTCTTCGATGATCAGATTGTATTTTGTCGAGTATCACATTATACATCTTGCATAGATGTCAATGACTGCCAGTAATAATAGTTTGTAATGAAACTTTCTAAAATTCTTCTTTTAGCACATCTGTTATCTGTAAGACACTTTTAATTTATTATTTGAATTTTAGAATAGTGAATCACTAATTTTTAGTTGCTTAGGTTAGCATTTTAGTGATTACTAAGCAATTGTGTCAGTCTTTGATAAAGAACATATGTTTTGTACTTTGATCTCTGAAGAATTTCTCTTATATTAGAATGGGCATGTGTTGTAATTGTTTTGTGTCAAATGATCCATGCTGTAGAAAAAAGAAACATTAACCTTTGTTCAAAAGAGAAGTGGAATAACTTGGCCTTTCTAAGTGGTAAAAATGATCTGTCACTATAATATACTGTATGTTTACATTTTATTTAAATATAATCTCTTATGTATAGGCTGATATCTTCCCAAAAAACAAGTGATTGTGATTGTTTTCTAGAAACTTCTCAAAGGTGCCACATTTGGCAGTACAAATGAGTTTGAGTGTAATAGCCCAGAGATTTCTATAATAGTTGAATGTCTACAGTGGTAAAATGTGCCACTGTGACTGTTACAGTGGCTTATGTTTTTCATAGTAATGCAAATGAACTCCTATTTTTGATAGTAAATGTCATTTAATAGTGTATTTACCATTTGAGCCTCACTGCAAAATTAGTGCAGAAGAGAAAACAACTTTTAATGTAATCTTGATTTTACCTCATACTGTACATTCCAAAAACTCTAAACTTTTTAAAGATTATTAGATACACTACCAAACATATCACCTTGAAGTTGTATAAGGTTGAACTTCATACAAATGAAAAATGTTATCATAAAAATACATAAACTATGTAGAAAAAAGTATCTTTAAAATCCATGGAAAATAAAAGTTGTATCATTCTTTTTTGAGGTATGTTTATTGTATTCATATACATCCATTATTTGCTGCCTCTTCTAGATAATGTTAAGGACTCCACTCTTGCAATGTGCTTACAATTTTCCCAGCAGTGGATTTGAGGACCCATATTCAAGAAGATAAATACCAGTAGATTAAAAAAATTAGAAGTTTTACCCTGGCAACTTGATTTTGTGCAGTTCATTAGATATCTTGCTTTCTTTATATATAGAAAGTATAAGGATGAGTCTTAGGTAAACTTCCCATTGGAAAAAAATCATCTTTCCTGTATCTTCACCTATTTCCTAGTACCTCCTTTCTCCCACCTCCATGGGCCCAGGACCTGTACTGGCACTGCCATCTGCCCCCAGGTCTGCCCTCCACAAGAAAGGTCAACATTCCCTCTCACTTATCCCTTGTTAAAATTTCCATTCCACAGACCTAATCTGGGGTGCATTGCTTTTTAAAATCTAAGTATCTCTGTAATTGCCACAAATACAGGCACCACCATAAAATTTTAAATGTTAGGTTAGGAAAGAGAGATTTTGTGTACAAGGTCTTTACAGACTGTGTCCAGCCATAGACTATGAAAAAGAGACTTTTCATGACAAAAGATACAAGAAACATTGTACGTAGGATAATGACACCTCAGTCCCCTTCAAAGTTATGACCTTGAGGAAATCTGGTTCATTGGTAGCGTTATGAATTAAGTCATTAGCAACTGCAGCATGTTTCTGCTCTGGTAGAAACAGCCATGGAATGAGTTTTGCTACAACGTGTTTCATGCCAAGATCCTGCATGAGAATCTTGGACATAGTAGTTTTCGAAATCTGCAAATCAGCTTCTAGTTCTCACAGTATCAGTTGCTGAACTTAGTTGATTGCAGCCCATACACGTTAAACATTCTCAGATGTTCTTCTTATTGCTGGCCTTCTAGAATGTGGATCACTTTCAACAAATTCTTGGCCATCTTTGAAGCGTTTGTGCCATACTTTTATTTGCACTGCACTCATTACATCTCCCCTAAAAGCCTTCTGAATAATCTTGAGTAGTTTCCACAGAGGAATGTTCAAGCTTAATGCAAAACTTGAGGCAGATTTGTTGCTCTACTCAGTCATTTTGAATGTGACAGCCACATGCTCACTGAAGGGTGTCTACCACCCCCACTGACTAGTACAGTGAGGTTGTCATTGTTCATACACACGCATTCCAGTCCACCCTCCTTGGCTGCCAGGTTATAGCGATGTTGCACAAACCGTTCTCATTATATTACCAATGGCTGGAACATCAGTCCACAGAAGCAACTAAGTATGAATCCAAAGAATATGACATTGATATTTTTACATATCTCATTTTTCCCCAAAGATTAAAAACGGGAAATATACACATCATGTTTTTGAGCATTCCAGGGATTGGTTTCCAGCACAAATACCTTCTCACCATAATGAAACAAATTCTCTCCAGGAGAATCCCATGTATATGGTGGCTCAGTCAGGCAAACAGACAGCAAAAGAAAATGGTTCCCCAAAACCTAAAATCTGTCATCTTGTAACTTAAGCACCTACCATCAACATACTTAGTAATGAGCTTTTAGGAAAAGCTCGTTTTAAAAGAGCTTTTTAAATATTCTATTTTCATATATACTTTTAAGATAATGTATCTGCTCTCACGAATATTTTCTCCTTAATTGTTTTTTTTCAGTCAAATTAGATTTTTTTTCCATTTGACAAAATTCAACACTCATTCATTATTCCATTCCCATTTAGTCCCCTTACACTCCCCTCACCCTTGCAATCACCACACTGTTGTCCGTGTCCATGAGTCCTTTTTCATTTGTTGCTCAATCCCTCCACCCCTTAACCCCCACCTTGGCTGTCATCCTGCTCACTATGAGCTTGTCTCTTGCTTGTTCAGTTTGTTCATTAGATTCCATATGAGTGAAATATGGTATTTGTCTTTCCCTGACTGCCTTACTTCACTTATCATAAAGTTCTCCAAGTCCATACATACCGTCGCAAAGGGTAAATGTTTCTTTTCTACAGCCGAGTATTCCATTGTGTAAATGGCCCATAGTTTTATCCACTCATCTACTGATGGACACTTGGGCTGCTGCCATATCTTGGTCATTGTAAATAACACTGCAATGACCCTAAGAGTGCTTATGTTCTTTTAAATTAGCATTTTGGCTTCCTTTGGATATATTCTCATAAGTGGGGTTGCTGGCAGATCCATTTTTAATTTTTGAGGTATCTCCATACTGCTTTCAACAGTGGCTATGCCAATCTGCATTCCCACCAACAGTGCACAAAGATTCCCTTCTTTTCATATCCTCGCCAACACTTGTTGATTTATTGATGATAGCCATTCTGACAGGTGTGAGATGATAGCTCATTGTGATTTTAATTTGCACTTCTCTGATTAGTGATGGGCATTTTTTTAAAACCAGGTAAAGACACAATAAAGAAAAAATTATGGACTAATATCTGATGAACATAGATGCTAAAATACTCAACAAAATATTAGCAAACAAGATCCAGCAATACATTAAAAAGATCACCATGATGAAGTGGAATTTATCCCAGGGATGCAAGGACAGTATAATATTTGCAAACCAATAACCATGACACATCACATAAACAAAATGAAAGACAAAAAACACATGACCAAATCAACTGATGCAGAAAAAGCATTTGATAAAATCCAGCATCTATTTATAATTATTTTTTAAAAAACAGCAAAATGTGAATAGAGGTAGCATACTTAACATATACAAAAAATCTACTGCCAACATCATACTCAATGGGCAAAAACTAAAAAGTGTTTCCTTTAAGATCAGGAACAAGACAGGGATACCCACTTTCACCACTGATATTCAACATGTACTGTAAGTCCTAGCCACAGCAATCAGACTAGAAGAAATAAAAAACATCCTAATTGAAAGGAGGAAGTAAAACTCATTATTTGCAGATGACATGATAGTGTACATAGAAAACCCTATAGGCTGCACCAAAAAACTACTTGACCTAATAAGTGAATTGGCAAAGTAGCGGGACAGTCAATGTTCAGAAACTTATGGCATTTTTGTACACCAACAATGAATTATCAGAAAGAGAAACTAAGAAAAAAATCCCATTTACTATAGCAACAAAAATAAATAAAAGTACCTACGAATAAATTTAACCAAAGAAGTAAAAGACCTGTACTCAGAAAACTATAGTACACTGAAGAAAGAAATTAAGGAAGATACAAATAAATGGAAGCATATACTGTGTTCATGGATTGGAAGAATTAATATCATTAAAATGTTCATACTACCCAAAGCAATCTATAGATTCAATGCAATTCCTATTAAAATACCAATGGCATATTTCACAGATCTAGAACAACTGTTCCAAAAATTTATATGGAACCAAAAAAAGATCTTGAGTAGCCTCAGCAATCTTGATAAAGAACAAAGTTGGAGGGATTACAATACCTGATATCAAACTATACTACAAACCACTGGTACTGGCATAAGAACAGATGCATAGATCAATGGGACAGAATAGAGAGCCCAGAAATAAATCTGTTTTTATGGTCAACTTCTATTTGACAAAAGGGACATGAACACACAATGGAGTAAATATAGTCTCTCCAATAAATTTTGTTAGGAGAACTGGACTGGTACAAGCAAAAAAAAAATAACACTAGACCACCAACTTATACCATTCACCAGAATACACTCATAATGGATAAAAGACTTAAATATAAGTCATGATATTATAAAAACCCTAGAAGAAAACATAGCAGTACAATATCAAATATCTCACAAAGCAATATTTTTGCCAATATATCTCCCATGCGAGGGAAATAAAGGAAAAAATAAACAAATGGGATTACATAAAATTTAAAAGTTTCTGCATGACTAATGAAACTGTCATCAAAATGAAAGGGGAACTAACTATATAGGAGGACATATTTGCCAACGATACATCAGACAAAGGTTTAATCTCCAAAATATATAAAGAACTCATATGACTCAACACCAGGAAGTCAAACAATCCAGTTTAAAAATGGGCAAAGGGCCTGAATAGACACTTCTCCAAGGAGGACATACAGATGGCCCATAGACAAGTGAAAAAATGCTCAACATCACTAGCCATCAGAGAGATGCAAATTAAAACCACAATGAAGTATCACCTCACACTTGTCAGAACTGGCTATGATTAATAAATCATCAAACTGTAGGTGCTGGTGAGGATGTAGAGAAAAGGGAGCCCTAATGCACTGTTGGTGGGAAGTCAGACTAGTGCAGCCACTGTGGAAAACAGTATAGAATTACCTCAAAAATTTAAAAATGGGTATGCCTTTTGACCCAGTAATTCCACT
This sequence comes from Furipterus horrens, assembly GCF_987537825.1. Taxonomy (NCBI): domain Eukaryota; kingdom Metazoa; phylum Chordata; class Mammalia; order Chiroptera; family Furipteridae; genus Furipterus; species Furipterus horrens. The sequence goes on from NW_028327182.1 coordinate 50,653,323, forward strand.
GCTGGGAATATACACTTAGAATCCTGAAACACCAATTCGAAAGAATTTATGCAACACAATGTTCATAGCAGCACTATTTACAATAGCCAAGATTTGGAAACAGCGTAAATGCCCAACAGTAGATAAGTGGATTAAAAAACTGTGGTACATGTACACAGTGGAATACTACACAGCAGAGAAAAAGGAGTTCCCACCTTTTGCAACAGCATGGATGAAACTGGAGACTATTACGCTAAGTGAAATAACACAGTCAGTGAAAGACAAATATCATATTATCTCACTTATAAGAGGAGTCTAATGAACAAAATTCACTAATGAGCAAAATAGGACTAGAGGCATAGAATCATGGAATAGTCTGACAGCTGTAAGAGGGGAAGGGGGAGATGGGGACTGATTGAGAGAAGGTGAAGGGATTAGCCAAAGAACATATATGAAAGACCCATGGATATGGACAACGGTTTGGGATGAACTATGAAAGTGTGGGGCTTGCTGGGTGGATGAGGGACAAGGGGGAAAAGTTGGGACAACTGTAATAACAAACAATAAAACATTTAAAAAATTTTGTTATTAGCTGCAAAAAATATCTTGATAGGTATATTGCATCAAATGGAGAGTACCTTGAAAGGTGACTCAACTTTAAACATTTAAGAATAAATACACTTTTTTAATAAATTCAGTTTTGGGGGGTCACCCTCATAGATGACAGATTAAAACTTATAGAATGCACTTATTTTGAATAGATTAATACACATAATTTTTGTTATAAAGTAACAGCAACTCTTGGCTGCATTACAACAATCTTTAGAGTTGGGTAGCCACTCCCAGTTGTAACCTTGATTTATTATATAATCAGGCAATCCCTAGGCTTTCCTAAAGACTGTTGATTGGAACAAAATTCAAGCTTGTTCACAAAAGTTTGATGAACTTGTTCATGATTATTGTACTTCAGATTGTTTTCAAAGAAAATTCTGGTTTACCTTTTTTTTTTTAACATCACCCAAGGGCATTTTTTGACTGCTTTTAGAGAGAGAGGAAGGGAGAGAGAGAAACTTAGATGCGAGAGAGCAGCATCAATTGGTTGCCTCCTGTTGGTGCCTGGATGGGGATAGAGCCTGTAACCTAGGTATGCGCTCTGCCTGGGAATGAACCCACAACTTTTGGTTCTGAGTCACACCTGGCCAGGGCTGGTTATCCTTGAGATGTTGATTCCACTTGAATAGCTTTTAACTCTGTTCGTCAACTGACTGAATTGAGACCTTCCTCTTTTAGTTAAAAGGGCCAGGATGGAATGGGGGACCATGTCAACACTAGATATGGTCAACTTGGCAAATAAACTTGCTCACACCCTAGATGAGTCACCTGAAAGAAAACTACTAAAATTCTTAATTTTCAACTCTGATAAATGAAGGCCCCTATACAGAACCAAAACCCTCCTAGTTTCTGTTATTGCAATGAGCCAGATCATTGGAAAAGAGGTTGTCACATATTTGTGTGCTTCAGGTGCCTTCACCCTTCTAACCAGGCCTTTCAATGTCTTCCTAAACCCCAATGATGGGGCTCTGAGGAGCTACAGGGGCTTTTACCATTCCTCCCTCTTAATCTGCTCTCCAGATTGGAAATGAATTTGTGGCCTTATTGAGCCACACTTCTGGTGCTCAACCCCATTGCTATAAAGCAACCTCTGCATTGAAGTACTGACAACAATTCAAATAGTGGATCTCTAATAAACCTCAGCAGTTTCCTATCCCTTTTTGTTTGAGCCCTTTGAGAGATACCCTTTTCATAAAAAAATTTAAAAAAAGGAAAAAAAGGAAAGAAATCGAAAGTAGAAAGCAGATGCAGTCATTCTCCAGATACCTGGTCCTATTCCTTCCTAAAACATGAAGAGCCATTAGAAGGGTTCGGATCTTCCCTATGGGCCTAGTCATACTTGAGCTCCAATGTACCCATGTTGTAGAAAAAGCCTGCTTTGAGTTCATCTCTTGATACCAGTATTCTATCTCAAATGAGAGTATCAAAGAACATTTACTGAGCACCACTGTAATCAGAGTACATTCTCAACTGCTGGGAATTGTAAAGAATTGTAAAAAACAGAAACTTATTCATTCCCTGAGTTAAATATTTATAAAGTTCTCACTTTGTACTAGGTAATGACCCAGGCACTAGGGAAAGAGCATGGAACACAACAGATTAAAGCCTTGCCTTCCAGAGCACATGATGTCGGGAAAAGGTGGGGGGAGGGGGCAGATAACAAACAGCTAAGTAAATTAAATAACAGGTCAGTTGGTAGTAGGCTGTATGGGGAGAACACAACAGAGAAGGGAGGTGTAAATGGAGGATGAGTAGCACAAAATAATCTGGAGGGTATAGTTAGCATGGTGTGGCACAGGCACTAATCTGAGAACCAGTTAGCCTTTCTCAGATCTGCCATGGTAGGTGGGGAAAGGAGTGAGGAAGCCCTCAGCAGAGGCTGGGGCGACCACCAGACCATGCAACAGAATAGAAGAAAAGGAAAGAGATTCAGGGGGTTGCTGCCTTGCAGCCTGTGAGAGCCAAGGGGGAAGGTGTAAGGTGCTCCAGAAAGGATCATTTGTGTCAAAGAAAGGGACCACAAATTCACTAGCCACAGATTTCTGCCTCTGGGATTAGCAGAGCACCTGGTGGCCAGGCAGGAAAGGGATATTAAACTGCATGTAATAAATGCCAGTCCAGGCACCCCCAGAAACCATCATGAAGCTAGATGCCCTTCTCCCTTCTGATCTCACAAGGACCTTTAAGCTACCTGCCCTGCCCTCTCCATACACCTAGACCCCCTTATATAAAAGCTGGAAAGGGAGAAGAGTGTGGGAAAGAATACCCATGTTATTTATCCACTAGAGCTGCACACTACTTGGAGGGACTGTTTAATTCATCTAACTCAGACTACATTTTACCTGAGCTAGGTAATCAATTTTCTCTTGCTACCCAGCAGGTGAAAGCTTAAGATAAGATCATATCAGATCAACTATAGATGAAGAAATTACATTTTCTCTACCTAGAAGAAGAGGAAGGGGGGAAGTGGAAACATTAAATTCAAAAACTCTTTTGAGGAGTTTTACTCAAAACCTGGAAACAAACCAGAGGAGGGAGAAAATATGATGATACAGGAGAGAGAACTGCAGGAGTAATGTCCTTGAGGAAGTGAATGAAGTACTGAAGGGGCAGAGCTGACTTTGGGTTTAAGTACCACCCACCCCATTCTCCTGCCCAAGGGGAGAATGAGAGAAGATGGGTGTTGGGGGTGGTGGTGAGAGTATGCGGAAATTTTCTTCTGATTGCTTCTATTGTTTCTGAGAATCAGAGTGCAAAGTCACCAGCTGTGAGTAAGGATGGAAGAGGAGGTCTTGGTGACTGAGGAGAGAGGAGGATATATAAAAGTGGTCTGGAGGGTGGGAGATTGAATGAAATAGGATAAGTATGAGGATGGCGGGGAGGGGGGCACACTAAGCACGACTCTAGAGACTGTAATTTCAAGTGAAACAACGGCTATTAGGAATGTGCATGGATAGGCAGAGAATTCTGCTTAGCCAGGGTTGTGTTTGTGCTCTGGTCCAGGAGACATGTATGACAATAGAGAAAGCACAGGAGCTGAAAGTGTTTGCCGGCAAGTGGTCAGGGTCTCTCATGGAGTTTAAACTGGATAAATGAAGCATGTGAGGGACAAGGAAAAGGGAGGAGGAGCAACCTATTGGAGGTCCCAGTGTGACTGAATGATTGTAGGAGTTGAGGTATTAAAGAAAGTGAGCTAGAAAGATGGTGGAGGAAGTCAGAAACTGGGATGATTGAAATGGAGATGAAGGAGGGCTCCCAGATTCTTGAATAAGGATTATTTAAGGTTATTGAATAAGGTGTAAGGGCTGTCCATAGGAGCCACTGCCTGAGATGGGGTGGAGGGCAAGATCACTGATAGAAAGGACAGACCAAGGCATTGCCAGACTCTTATTTGGGGGGTGTAAATTTTATCAGGAGGAGTGCTTGAGAGAGAAAGGGGCAGGCAGCAAAGTCCTCAAGGGGTAAGGTTGAATGATGAGGGAGGGCTGGAAACTCTGAGGAAGTTAGATTCAAGACTAAGATTTAGGATGGCTGGAAACGGCAATGATGAGGAAGGTGACAGGTACTCCTCCTCTGAGCCCATGGTTCCTGTGTGTGAGAGAGGAATGCAGGGAAGCATGTCCCCAGGGCAAAACCAAGTTTCAGTTACAGAAAGAAGGGAACTTTGGGAAAAAGAAGTGGAGGATCTAAACCACAGTAGGTTGGGTGGGGAAATGCTAGTGGTGTCCATGCACACAAAGAGATAAAGAACTCCCAGAAAAGTTCCAAAGCAATCTGTGGTTCTTGGGTGAGAACTGCAAAGCTAGATCAACTGTGAGAGCACGGCAGGGCAATTTGGTGAGACATCATAGGACCTGAAGGCTCTGGAATCAGACTGACCAGAGCTCAAATCCCAGTCCTGTGTCTTGCCTATATGATCTCAAGCAAATCCCATTTTGTTCACAAGCTCCTAAGGACATGACTATATGAAAAGCACAGGGCCAAATACAGCCTGAGTACTCAATCAGTGTCAGCTATTGACATTAAAACCACATGAATTGACTAAGGTTGAGTCTTTTCCCCAGAATTTTAGTTCTTTCTGGTGTTGGCAAATACTGTTTTTTAAGTTTATAAAACATTTTGTACTTAGGAAAAACGTAGCACACGTTTAAGTACTTAAGTACCTAAGCCTTGCTCTTTAACACATTGTATTTGGGCATTTAGTGCCGATACATTATGGCGGGGAGGGTGATTTTTTTTGAAATATGCGGGTGAATTTTTGTCATTATGTAAAATCACTATAAATTTAAAACTACTTTGAATCTTTTCATGACACTTTGATTTCCTTAACTTCGAATGTATTCTTTATCATTAGTATGAAAGATAAAGGCACTCTATGATGCAGTTTACGGAAAACGTGATTTTTACGTGTCCCAACTTAGATTTCAGAGTTGTAAGGGATCCTTGAAATTGTTACAGAAACAGGGGAGTCCAAAAATCCCCAGAGTTTGCGGCTGGAGGATAGGGAGAAGGAAGCAGCTTTCAGAATGCCTCCACATGCCTGAGGCTGGTGGCTAGTGTCTTTCTTATGCAAAATGGCTTTAATGCATCCAAGGCCTCAGGTAGATTGGAGGGGTCTTGAACCAGGGGATGGTATGGAAAAAGCAGACAGAGCCTATGTAAGGTTATGTGAATGGTCAGAACTGCTTGCAACACCCACTGCATCAGAGGACGCAGTCAGGGATATATAAGCAGCTGCGGACATTTTAGCTCTCTCTCCCTCTCGTGTGCTCCCTCCATGTGGCTTGGAGGCGTAGGTCCCTCCAGGCTGCTTTAAGAAGTGCTCCCTCCGTGTGGATTGGAGGAGGGGGCCTCCAGGCTGCTTTGAGGAGAGGAGATCCACGCAGTTTGCAGGAAGAAGGCAGTTTACAAGGAGGCTGAGAATCCAGGCGGTCCTGCATTGAGAACTGGAGGGCACCACAGCAAGGAAAGGACCTCCCCAATCAGAACTGAGTGATTGGCAGCTGCTGGTAAAGCTGAACTGTGTTTGGAAAGTAGGGAAATGGTTTCTCTAACTTTTCTAAAACTAGCCTGGTTTGGTAGGGGGGTGGCAAGGATATGTGTTTATGGGTGTTTTAAAGAACATAAGACTTAACAGCAGAAATTCGCAAATAATCTAAATCTATATAACTGTTAAATAAACAATTCTTTTCCTTTTCACTTAACTCTGGTATTGAGAGTTATAATTCTGGCGGCGGGCAGTTGGGCCCCTAACTAAAGAGCCCGTGGGTTTGTTTTCAATTGGAGCAGCCCAGGGGTTCTGTAACAAAATTACTTGGCAGGTTCCCCCAATGCCACCCTAGAATTCATAGACGAGAACTGGGCTTGGCGAGGCTGAGGCTATTATAAAGCTGTAACTAGAACCCAGGAGAACTCTAGATTCTGGTCTAAACAATCCTACTCCTTAGTATTTCAGCAGCCTTCCCTGATCTTCAGGAAGTAGTCACTAACCGACCTCCTTCAGAAGGCAGCGGCTGTGCTCTGCTGAGTGCAATAACCAACCTCACTGGAGTTCTGAAATCGCTCCCTCGACTGGGTGGGGGCTGCTGCGTTGCACCCCCCAACCCTTGTTCCACTTGGAGGAGAGGGAAGCGCCTTGGAAAACTACAGGCCTGGAAGTGGAGTGGGCGGTGGCCAGGGGTGGAGACTGCGCGCCACCCGCTGGGTAGCGCCTCAAAGCCTACCCGACCCTGCAGAGCTGCGTTTGTTTCCGCGGCAGGGCTCGGTCAGTGTTGCCTGGGCTCTTGCAGAAGCCGCAAAGGCTGAACTCTACTGCCGCGCGTGGGCTGCCGAAACAAGCACTTCGCTTGCAGGGCCATGCGCTAGGCTCCCAGCCCACCGCGGCGCGCCCATGGGCAGCTCCTGGAACAGCAGTGACGGGGCGGAGGGCGCGCGGGAGCAGCCATGGGCAGAGCTGCTGCCTTGCGACGAGCGCCGCTGCTCGCCTTTCCCCTTGGGGGCGTTGGTGCCGGTGACCGCCGTGTGCCTGGGTCTGTTCGCCATCGGGGTAAGCGGCAACGTGGTGACAGTGCTGCTGATTGGGCGCTACCGGGACATGCGGACCACCACCAACTTATACCTGGGCAGCATGGCCGTGTCCGACCTGCTCATTTTGCTCGGGCTGCCCTTCGACCTGTACCGCCTCTGGCGCTCGCGGCCCTGGGTGTTCGGGCCGCTGCTCTGCCGCCTCTCGCTCTACTTGGGCGAGGGCTGCACCTATGCCACGTTGCTGCACCTGACGGCGCTCTGCGTCGAGCGCTATCTGGCCATCTGTCGCCCGCTCCGTGCCCGCGTAGTCATCACCCGGCCCCGCGTCCGCTCGCTCATCGCAGCCCTTTGGGCCCTGGCGCTGCTCTCCGCCGGGCCGTTCTTCTTTCTGGTGGGCGTCGAGCAGGACGCCGGCGTCGATGCGCTGCCAGACCTTAACGGCACGGTTCAGCGCACCTCCTCGCCACGCGCCTTGCCACCACTGACGCCGTCGCCCGTCGGGCCCTTGCGACCGCCAACTCTGCCTCCGCCGGCGTGGCGGGAGGTAGCCGAGGCCGCAACGCTCTTCAGCCGTGAGTGCCGGCCGCGTCCCGCGCAGCTGGGCGTGCTGCGCGTTATGCTGTGGATCACCACCGCCTACTTCTTTCTGCCCTTCGTGTGCCTCAGCGTCCTTTATGGGCTTATTGGGCGGGAGCTGTGGAGGAACCGGGGGCCGCTGCGAGGCCCTGCTGCCTCTGGGAGGGAGAAGGGCCACCGGCGGACGGTCCGCGTCCTGAGTAAGTCCTCTGTCCCAAGCACACCAACCAGCTAGTCTCCCAGCCCTCGACTCCTCCTCTACCTACGTCCCCAGAGAGAGTCCCTGACGGTAGGATTCCCAGGTCGCCTAAACAGCCATGATTTTCCAGAGCCACTGGGATCAGTGAGCCAGGCTGATATAGGACAGGTAATTGGAGCATCTTAAGGCAACTGCCTGTCCCCCCGCCGTTTGATGCTGCAGATGTGGATTCTCATAGTATCCTTGAGAAGACAAGGTAGATCACTTAAAGTAAAATTTCTTTAAGTTTTCCTGTAGGTTAAAGTGAACCATGCCTATACCAAAAAATAAAGGACCGTGCAGACCTATTGCAGAGTTTGTCCCCCAACCCCACCCCAAAGGAAAGCAGAGAACATGTCTTTGAAGTGGTTCTGTGGAAGGAAACCTGCCAACTTGTTAGGAGAAACAGATCCTTCTGCTTTATGTCCAGCCTTGATAACATATATGAGCCAAATATGCAGCTTTAAAGCAAATATAGAGGCTGTCTGCAGTCTGGTAGTTTCTGGGCTGGGGATTTGGCTAGGTCAAAGTTTTATTACTTCCTATGGTTTCTTGGGGATCCTTTTTTGTTTTCAGATGCTTTAGTTAATTCTGGTGCCTGTATTTTGTTTTGCAGTTGTGGTGGTTCTGGCATTTATAATTTGTTGGTTGCCTTTCCACGTTGGCAGAATCATTTACATAAATACAGAAGATTCTCAGATGATGTACTTCTCTCAGTACTTTAACATTGTTGCATTGCAGCTTTTCTATCTAAGTGCATCCATTAACCCAATCCTCTACAGCCTCATTTCAAAGAAGTATAGAGCCGCGGCCTGTAAACTACTGAGATGGAGACAGTCCACAGAGAGAGGTTTCATTAGGAGCAGAAACACAGAGGGGACCACAGGAGGAAACACTGCTGGCTGCACTGACACCACCACCAGCTTACCCTCACCTGCCACCAGCATGGCCAAGTAAAATGTCTCCTCCCACAGTTCTGGGACTTCAGAGAAAACAGGTCTGTAAAGCAATAAGGACTGATGCTGTTTGGAGGAGTTAGAAAGAGTGGTTGACATTTTGCAAGTTGGCCAGGAACTTTGTCAATATGATTTTTTTTCAACCAAGGTACAAAAAGTAAGTGAACCAAGCTTTCTAGTTTTCCTTTCATGTACCTCCTCAGAGATATTCATTTTAGCGTCATGAAATCCCACCTCACAAAATGTGCTCTGAGAAAGTTTTACAAATCTTCATTCTCCTAGCCTTTGGAAATATGGTTGCTCATTTTTCATTTAATAAGATACAGAAAGGTGAGATCAAAGGTGTATTTTGTTTTTATGTTTTGGATATAAATGTAATTAATGGTGCATGTACAAGGAACCCAGAATAATGACAGTATTAATCCAAAAAATTATTTAATGATTATAGGCAGTGAAAGGAATTTCAGGCAGAGTCCAATATTCAGAGTCCCATCTCTCTCCTGGCTCATAGCTCACAAAGCTGAGGCACAATACTCTCCTGCAGAACTACTATGCATAAGCAACTGTGTTGCAATCCACTTTTCCCTGAGACTGTCCATGGGGTATTTTCAGTGCCATTGGCCAGAAGGTAGCAACCTGGGCACCAAAGCCTAAAGTCAGGAAACCGTGGCAGCACCTGGCTTCTAGATATTTATAAAGAGCTTTAGTATGCCTTGTTCACCTCAGCTTGGTGGCTGAGTGTTGTCATCATTCCTTTTTAGTAGTGATGAAACCAAGACTTAAATTTCCCTTTAGGAACTGATGGGTCTGAATAACTCCAGTCTTTAAGATTGTTATCCACTCGCACCCCAAAAAGCTGCTTTTACTGAAAAACATGTCAGTGGATGTAGTCAAGGGTGAAAGAGAATGTGTTGGGCATTCTCACCCACAATTCTGTAACTTTGTTTTGTTTTGCTTTTTTACCTACTTTTTTATTCAAATTTATTTATTTATTTATTTACTTACTTACTTATTTTATTTTTCCATTACCATTTAGTCCTCTTACACCCCTTTCCCCCATCAGTCACCACACTGTTGTCCATATCCATGAGTCCTTTATCCTTTTTGCTTAATCACTCCACATACGCCTCCTAGCTGTCATCTTGCTCTCTATGTGTCTGTCTCTATTTTGCTTGTTAGTTCTGTTTGTTCATTAGATTCCACATATGAGTGAAATCATGTGGTGTTTGTCTTTCTCTGGCTTATTTCACTTAGCATAATGTTCTCCGGGTCTATTCATACAGTCGCAAAGGGTAAAACTTTCTTATTTTTTATGGCCAAGTAGTATTCCATTGTGTAAATGTCCCATAGTTGTTTTATTCACTCATCTACTGATGGACACTAGGGCTGCTTCTATATCTTGGCAGTTGTAAATAACGCTGCAATGAACATAGGCATGCTTATGTTCTTTTGAGTGTGAGTCTTGGGTTCCTTCAGATATATTCCCAGAAATGAAATTGCTGGGTCAAAAGGCAGATTGATTTTTAATTTTTTGAGGTATCTTCATACTGTTTTCCACAGTGGCTGCACCAGTCTGCATTCCCACCAACAGTGCAAAGGGGTTTTTCTTTCTCTACGTCCTGTTCAGCACTTGTTGCTTGCTGGTTTATTAATGACAGCTATTCTGACAGATGCTATTTCATTGTAGTTTTAATTTGCATCTCTCTGATGATTAGTGATGTTGAGTATCTTTTCATATGTCTATTGTCCATCTGTATGTCCTCTCTGAATAAGTGTTGAGATCCTTTGCCCATTTTTATTTGGGTTGTTTATTTTTTTGGTGCTGAGTTTTATAAGTTCTTTATAAAATTTGGATATTAACCTCTTATCATATGTATGGTGAATATGTCCTCCCATTCTGTGGGTTGTCTTTTTATTTTGTTGATGTTTTCCTTTGCTGTGCAAAAACTTTTTAGTTTGATATAGTCCCATCTGTTTAATTTTTTCTTTTGTGTTCCTTGCCTGGGGAGATATATCTGACAAAATATTGCTATGAGCTATGTCCAAGATTTTGTGGCCTGTTTTCTTCTAGGATTTTTATGGTTTCAAGTCTAACATTTAAGTCTTTAATCCATTTTGAATTTATTCATGTGTGACGCAAGAAGGTGGTCTAATTTCATCTTTCTGCACTTACCTATCAAATTTTCCCAGCACCATTTATTGAATAAACTATCTTTAGCCCATTGTATGTACTTGCTTCCTCTGTCAAATATTAATTGACTATAAAGGTGTGGGTTTGTTTCTGGACTGTCTATTCTGTCTCATTGATCTATGTGTCTGTTTTAATGCCAGTAGCATGCTGTTTTGATTACTATAGCGTTATAATCAGTGGATGTAGTCAAGAGTGAAAGAGAATATGTTGGAAATTCTGACCAACAACTCTGTAACTTTGTTTTGTTTTTTACAGTTTGAAATAAACCGGTTTCCAGAGGTCCTCTTTCACGACACGGTCTGTGTGAATGGCGCCCCCTGGAGGGCACAAATTGGTCAGTTGTAAACTACAAGTAAACAAGGGTCGCTAAAATGCTGACAAAGTTCTGTTTTGGCACTTGATTAGCTGAGTACAGTGGTGCTTTCAAGGCCCCTTGAGGTTTTCTAACTCCCCGATCCTGCCTTCCCGTGGATCAGCAGTGAAGAAGTCTCTCCTTTAGGATGTATTTCTTCCTACTAGTGGAAGAAGCAGAGAGCAGCCACTTGGAGCAGCAGCCCCTAAACTCCGTTGTGTAGATTTTCAAAGATTATTTGAAAACAGTCTATGGAGAGGTCATAGTTAAAAACATTACTATACTTAATTTATAGAATAATATTTTAGATATAGATGCAAAAACATCTCCTTGGAGCTTTCTTGTTGATTCTCACTTCCCTGTGATCAAAAAGTGTTCCCTGGTGTGGGCATGGAGAATCACCTTTCCTTCGCTGAAAGGTCCCTGAGATGGACTACCTGAGACCATACTTTCAGTGGATTACTGTGCAGTTGTTTTCAAAATACTGGTATCACCCATTAGTGGATTGTGAAATTAGTGGAATGGGTCACATTTCCCTTTAATGGGAAGGAGTGGACAAGAATCTGCACATCCTGTGCATAGTAAAGGTAACTTGTACTGTGAAACTTTTGTTTCAATTATATATTGGTTAGTGTCTTTCTTGGTTCACAAAATAAAAGGTTTTCCTACTGCAGGTCATGGTAAAAAATATTTGAAAATTTTTTCTCTACCCCAGCAAAGAGTGTCCTTCTCCTGCAATTACAACTGGCTATAAAGGGGGACGCGAGTCCTGGAACACCACTCGGGAGGGACATCTCAGGCTGTGGTTTTCAGTCCTGGGCCTCCCTTCTCCCCAAGGACCATATCATGGAGACTGTGCCTCAGGATGTCTCGCTGCACCCAGACAGAACCCTATGGTGACATCCCTACAAGGTTCTCTTTGAGCCTCTTCCTTCTGCAGGTCACACCACTTGTGTTGGATTAGGCATCAACCTTGGGGGAGAGTTTGTGTTTCATTCATTCAACTAGCAGATATTTACCAAGCAACTATTAAGGACTAGATGTGTATCATGACATAGTAGGCTAGAAAAATTAGCTCATGTCATGGTATACAAATCAATCAATTTTTGGATGCCTTTTTTGGTTTTGGAGTGTGTGATTGTGTTTTCTGGACTAACCATAGACTCAGCTCACAGATAAAAGCACATCAAAAGGACCTGCCAAATATCAGGTTAGTGTCTTCCTCACAGACATTCCTCCTCTTTTCTGCATGAGACATTTTCACTTCTGAAGGAAATGTTTAAAGAAGCTATTGCACAGCACCTCCTAGGAGCCAAGAGCCCCCTGGTCCAGGTCCTCAAGGGGACATGAGAGAAGCATGTTAATGATTAACACGGCCTCTCCTGGCCATTTCTACTCACATTTAATACCATTTGCGAGAATGTGGAAGCTTTACAGAGAGTGATAGTGATTCAACAGGCCAAGTGTTTTAAGTGGCACTTTAAAAAAGACTTTTCTTAAACATAAATGTGAGGCAATTTTTAATAGTGAGCCAACTTTCTAAAGGTTCTAAACTCTAGATATTACACAGACCCTGGTCAGCTCTGATATGCTTCCAATATCAGCATTTCCTCTACTGGGACCACAGGAGCATTTGTCATAGAACAAGCATGGGCTCCACGGGCATGTTTTGTGGCCACTCAGTGTGGCTCAGGCTCTATGTAAGCTACAATGAAGTGGCAGAGGCTGACTATACTTGCCAACTTCTTAGAAAAACAACACAGACCTTTTGAAGAATAGTGTACTCCTGTGTAATTTTAAGCGCTAAAAAGTGCCAGCCAGGCCAGGAGAACTGAGTGGGCTGGAGTCTCTTTCATGGCACTTAGCATGTTCCACGGGGGTGGCTAGTTCCCAGGATTTGTAACTTGCTCCCTAGGGACAGACTGTTTTATTCCTCCTTGGCATCGCTTGCCCAGATAAACAGTGTATATTGAACTGGCTGCAAGGAGGGGGCAGGAATCTACCCTAGGACCAACAGATGGAGGCTGAGCTAGCAGATGACTGAAACATCTATTCTGTTACTGGCCAGCACAAGGGAAGGCACGAGACAGGAGCAAAAAAGGCACACACAGGGAGAGGGTGCTGAAGGAAGTAGAGGAAGGGTCTTGTAGAAAAAAGGAGAGGGGAAAGGCAAGAACACATGGTGTAACCAGGAGCTGGAGCCTACAAAACACTTCACTATGGTGTGGGTGAAGGGTGGGTAGAGCTTGAGCCTGAAAGGCCAGTAGGGATCAGTTGTTTGCCATAATCTAGGCATAAGGCAGTCATGGATTAATGACACTGGAGCAATTATTACCATATTCAACACATCCCCTCTCCAAGACCTCTGGCTATGTTGTGGTGGCCTCAGAACAGTGGGTGTCCCTTTCCCTGTCCTTAATCCTCAACCCCAGGTACTCCCTCCTGCCATCTGTACCAGGGCCACAGTTTGTCATTGCTTTTCTCTGTGCAAAGTCCCGAAAATCTGAAAATGTTCTAAGAAGTTCTATTTGTGATGATGGGGGGATGGGGGCAAAAAAATTTTTTAAAACAAGTATGCGCAGATTCCAAGGTTACAACAACTAATTTTACTGTTCATACTTGGAACATAAATAGAACCAAATGTGATCTTTCTTTATTTCTGTCTTACTTCCACAACAATTCATTACTTTTTCCTTATAATAAATGTCAGCTTTCTTCCCTCTGGGTTTCTGGAGCCGTGGTTCTCAAATTCTGTAGAACAACGATTTTCAACCAGTGTGCCACCAGAATTTTTAAAACATGCAATACTTGCTATTTAGTCAGGGGCACCGACCTCTTTCCCCCTAGATTCTCAAACTTAACAAATGACAACAGTCAATACAGCAAGATCTGTCTGGTGTGAATGCATCAATATAATATTTTTGGTGTGCTGCTGAATTTGAGTAATCAGTTCATATGTGCCATGAGATGAGAATTATCTAGAGGGTGGGTTAAAACAGTGGTCCCCAACCTTTTTGGCACCAGGAATCAGTCTTATGGAAGACAATTTTCCCAGGACTGGGGTTATGGGGAGAGACAGGAGGCAGAGCTCAGGTGGTAATGTGAGTGAAGCTTCACTTGCTCACCAATCACCTGCTGTGCAGCCCAGTTCTGTGACCCGGGGGTTGGTGACTCTTGTTTAAAACACACTTCTGGGCTCCAATGTCAAGGAGAAACTGTTCTATGACACAATCGTCATCTGTCCCCCGGCCAGAATGGACGCTGCTTTCTGAAAACCCCCCTTAGAGACTGTCTGATGGTAACTTCTGCTTATTCTGACAAATAAGCATCTCTCCTCTACCTCCTGCTATGTGCTGGTTCCTGGAACAGGTTGTTGTCCTGACCTGGTCAAGCATGTAAGGTAATTCCCATACTTCGTAGCATTCATGTATTTGTACCCATGACTATCCACCCCTTTACTTATATAATTCTCTAGTACCTGCCAAGTAGCAAGGGGCCATCTTGTACTGTAGTTGCCCAAGACACACCTTATATGTAAACCTCCCTTAATAAAGTCTTAATCACCAGATTGAAGTGGCCAGCCTCTTTCTTTGGTCTTTCCCAGTCCTCCACTTCCAGAGGTAGATTTTCAGTCTCAGGTTTTTCCTTGGGTCTTTGTATCTCTGTAGACACCCACCCCCAGAGTTTCTGATTCAGAGGGTCTGGGTTGGGGCCCTAAAATATGCATTTCTCTCAAGTTTATGCTGGTGCTGATTCTGACAGTCTGGGAACCACCCTCTGAGAACCTCTACTATAGATTGTTACTATAGAAAATGTGATCCACAAACCAGTGACATCAGCATCACCTGGAATTTTGTTAAAACAGATTTTCAGGCCTTACCCTCAAACCTTTGGATGTTTCCAACAGGCCTCCAGAGCTCCAGCCTTACTAACAGACCCACCAACAGACCTCTTGTTTCTCGGCACATTCCAATTTAAAGGTTTGGCTCAGAACTTCCTGTGTGACCGAACATCCGACTCTTCTTATGGTGCATTAGTGTCCACCATTTTTGTCAGTCCCCAGTGTCTTTGACCCTCTTTTGGTTGCCATTTTTAGTCAGGGCAAAAGTATCCCAGACATACATAGGCATCCAGGGTGGGAATCTGGCCCCCACAGCTCACACAGGCACTGTATGAGCTTCCTCCCTAGCTATGCCATGAGTCACTCTGTCAGGTGCACATTCTTAAGGTCACATAATTTCCTCTGGGCAACAGCCTTCTTCCCCATCTCCTCCCTTCAGGAAGGCAGAGGCTGTTAATCTGCCTTTATTATGCAATGTGCCTCAAATGTGCTTTTTTCTCTGGGTAATCTTTCCCACCCCCTCCTTGCCTTTTTGCAGGATTTGAGGGGAATAGTGGGGTCCCCCTGCTTTCCAGGGGACCCATGCTCTCACCTACCCCATTACAAGATGATATCCTAAAAGTCAAGTTGTTTGATAGTGGGGCAAAGGTATACAGGAGTCTTTAGACCAAAAGATGAAACAAACAACTCCATAGAATGTAAAAATTCATTATGTGGTAATTTACTTATGGAAGATTGGGCTGGGGTAGACATCCAACCTAGTTTTGCATAAAGTTTTCTCTGCTAACAGACCCCTGTTACAGTACATTATTTACTTGTATAGTATAACTCAGGTACTAATGTTGGAAACAAGGACATAGTGACTCCCAAACCAGTAAAAAGTCATTGGTAACAAAGGGCAAATGTAATTAAAGGATCTCTGAGAAGGAAATTGACAGCATTAGCATATTCACAAATCACAATAGGGGCATTTAGATGAACGAGTTAGATTGTAACTCTGGAGTATCCCGTCATGGAGAAACGGGGAAGAAGGAGATGGGAGGGGAAACTAGTTGCGTTAGGGTGGGGAAGCTAATCGCTCTCACTTTAGGGTGGCAATTTCAGGGTGGGGAAGCCAAGACTATAAAACCAGGTTCCTTTGTCTATTTGGGGCGCACATTCTCCTGGCTGTGAGGGTGCACCTGGCTCTGCAGACTCGTGAATAAAGGCCTCGCTTTATTGCTCAAGTCCTGTGTCCCGGTTTTTCATTATGAGCGTTTCTCACACTAATGACTGAAAAAACAAAGGGACAAAAAAATGCCGTAGCTCCAGGGGTTATACCTCCTGGTGGTCTTGTGATAGATGATTGTCTATAATCAATACTATCACCAGTTTGATATTTATCTCCATTGTCATGACATTCCAGCTGTTACTAACAAAAATATTTATGGCTACATTTTAAGGAACACAGGTAATCAAAAACTAGAAAACTTTGAAATGCTTGCTAAGGTCAGTGAAGTTCATCAAAAGTCACAGCATGAAACTTCAATCTGGGATACAAATATAGAATTAGTGTTACTGAGAAAAGGGGGGTTCATTCACATGGTGCCTTGGTGTAAGACTCAACAATTAGTGCTGAGAAAAACTGGTCTTTACAGTATTCCAACTTGGGGTGGGGGGGTAGCGCTATGAGCACTTCAGCTCAGAGCCTAGTTCCCCCATGAGACCCAGCATTTCCCTTGCTTCCCAAAAGACTATGAGCCAAAAAACATGCCCAGAAGCACCCCATTTCTTATCTGTCAGCTCCTTTCTTCAAGAGATGAGATATGATGTCATCAGGTTCCATATAATAGTCCAGGAAAGCATGTGCCATGTTACTGTGGATCATGGTGAAGTCCAGGAAAGACATAAGTCCTGAGAGTGTCCTCTCCGCATGTCCCGAGTTCCAGCAGTCTACCAGGCAGAGTCCTTGGTGGCATCCAAATCCGCTGGAGCTTGCACAGTCAAAGCAGCAGCAGGCCTGCTTTCTCACTAGCCTAGGCCTCATGGCCCTCTCCCGTAAGTGAACTAGCTCTCCTACAAAGCTGCCTAGCTGCTACATCATGGCTCTTTTCCTGCACACGAGTCCGCATGGCAGACTTGCACGGTGCCTTTGCAGGTTTTTTAAACTGCGTGGCCCAGCACGCCAAATGGCTGCTGCCTTCCATTCTGCCTGGTTCCTTTCCTTCTTTCAGACTGAATGGCTCTGCCTACCTTTTTTTAAACCTAATGGCTCTCCTTTCCTTCTGGATCTCCCCTTCAAGAAAGGCTTGGCTACCCCCTTGCCATTGATATCCAAAGTACTCTTAAACAGTATCATTCACACTTTTACTGGCCCTAAATACCAACCTGCCATAGATATGCAAAGTACTGGACCTTAAAAGCTGCACTTTTTCCCTCCCACATCCCCAAAACCAGGGGTTCTGGGGAATCTGGGGACAGCCGCTTTGTAACATTTGCTTTGTTCACATCTACATCTATACACATGTCCTCAACAACAATCTTTGCAACAGCGCTGAATGTCATAGGGCTTTTCCATATAATGCAAATGAGAAAAGTTATTCCACACTTGGGAAATGATAAAATGATGATTACCTGATTTTATTTTTGCTCTGCATTTTCTGTTATTAGGAAATAATATGCTTGCTTGAATAAAAGCAAGAGCATATCAAATGGGACTTTCATTTGATACTCTGGGGGAATGAAAGTTTGTTGTCACAGTTCTTATTTTAAAATTAAATATAATATACAACCGATAGAAGCAATGACTATTTATAGTCCTGTAAGGTGAAAGATTACCTTGAAGAAATTAATACGGTACTAGGATTTTAAGCCTACTAGAAAAATTAACCCCTAAGATGTTAATTTAATCAGCCAAATAAAGTTAATCTGACATTGAGGGGGTTTAGAGTTGTAACCACACAGAAACCACAGAAACTCCATTTCTTTAACATGACCCTTTCTCTTTTCCTTAATTATTAAGCCCTTAGGACATGAGATTCTGGTCAGTATCAAACTGTCACAAGAACAAAGCCTCAGGTCTGTTGACCACAGAATCACTTTTCATCAAGCTCAAGATAACATATTGACTTCGGTTGTGTTTTAATCCCAAGCCCGTGACACCAGAGAGAACAATGCCATGGCTGATGTCTTGGCCTGATACAATGATCAAGTACTCTCCACCCTGGCTCCAACCAATCAGTAGATCCCATGATCTTACTTCCTTTAGCCACCATAAGTAATGATTTTCCCCTATATAACCAATCCACTGGAAGCCATTGGGGAGCCAGGTCTTTGAGCTTGCCTGTGAGTTCAGGCTTGATGCCATTTCCTCAACTAATAAATCCTTACTTTTTTGGCTGCAAACTCCTTCGACTGGGCTTTGATGCAAGCAGGTAAATGGACTCCTTTACTCCAGTAACAGAATGTGCCATTTTATCATGTGGATTATTTTGACCTTAAGGCAAACAAGACTCAGCAAATTCAGGAAAAGCTTTCTACCTCCCTCTTAACTGTCTAAAAGAAATTAGAAAAGGAGCCTGTACTGGTAAGAGAGCTGAGAGACTTGTCTACATAGCAGGGAAAACATTTGCTTATCAAACATTTTCTCTTCTTCTTTTTTTTTTTTTCAGGAAAGATTTTACAACATGAGTCCAGATGACTGAGAGTACGTTTATTAAATCTGGGGACAGTGAAACAAGGAAGGGCTTACTATAGAAAAAGCAACAGGAGAGCCCAGGCAGGGCTGCTTTAGCTCACTGGGAAGTCACAGAAAGAGGGCCTTGGAGACAGGTTCAGGGGGCTAGCCTGGGACAAGTTGTAGCTGCATATAGCTCCTCTGGTTGCAAGTCTTGTGGGGACCCTTAGCATTTAGGAGATACATGCCTGTAGGGAAAGAAGTGGGGGTAGGGGTGAGAAGCAGGAAGAGAATGGCGAAGCCATGCTCCCCAGAGGGAGAGCACGCTCATTTGCTCTTCTTATTTCTGTGAATTGTCTTCCTTCCCTTTGAAGCTCTTGACCCCTATCATTTACCTTAGCTCAAGATGAAAGATAAGCCTCAATTGTCTGGCAGCTTTTGAGTCTCCTATCTTTGTGCAGATCCCTTATATACCTAATTAAAATTGTTTGTTTTTCTTTTGTTAGTCTCTCTTACTACAGGCAGGACAGCCAAGAACCTAGCAGAGTAGAGGGAAACTTGTTTTTCCTCTCCTACAGTACTAGCTGTTTCACTTAGTCTTTTCCTGTCTGTATTTAAATCCCTCTTCTTTAAATACACCAGAGAACATTTAAGCCATTTACATTTAAAGTGTTATTGATAGGTATATACTTATTGCCATTTCATTTTTTTAACTATGTTCCTCTGCTTTCTCCTCCTCCTCCTCCCCCTCCTCCCCCTCCTCCCCCTCCCCCCCCCTCCTCCTTTTTAAAACAGGCCTCTTACTTTCAAATACCCTCTGAACTAGGTCTCATTGCCATCACTGGAGGTTCCCTCAGTTATGAGTTAAATGAGGAGGAGTTGAGTTGTTTTGGAAAACAATCACATTCATTTGTTAACTTGTTGTCTATGGCTGCTTTTGTGACATAAGACAGACCAAATGGCTCACAAAGCCTAAAATATATATTATCTGGCCTATCTAGAAAAAGTCTGTCAACTCTCAGGATAAATAAAACTTTGATACATACTCCTTAACTAGTATGACAAATTTGCTTTTTAATATTAGCTAATAATGGTAGATGATGTGATCTAAAAAAGTACTTGGTAGAAGCAATTCTAGAGGGGACCAGAAAACTACTGGGAAATACCATGGATTCTGAATCTCTAGGGGATAGACCCATCCAGGAATATAGGTTTTAACATAGTCTCTGCGTGACTCTTATGCATATACAACTTTGAGACCCACTGCAGCCCTCTGGTCTAGCTGAGTGGTTCTGAATAGACTCTGACTCTGTAGATCTGAAGTGGGGCCCAAGAGTCTGCATTTGTAACAGGCTCTTGAATGATGTTGATGTTGGTGGTCCAAGGACCTTAGTTTCCTTATCTATAACATAGAGATGATATAAATCTATATTATAGGGTTGTTGTGAGTATTAAATGAAGTAATGTGAACTTATATCCTACTCCCACCCCTTTCAAGCTATATCTGCTTGAGCAAGTTACTCAGTGTCTTGCCACCTATAAATAGGAATAATGATAATAATACCCACTTCATAAGGTTTCCAAAAGGCATTAATGATAAAACATATGTAAAGTAGCCAGAACAGAGGCTAGAGCATAGTAAATGCTCAATAATGTAAGATACTATTATTACTATTATTTATTGTTACATAAGGTGTCCAATGCATAGCAGATATTTCATCAGCAATAGTTCCCTTTCTATTCCCTCTCTTTCTGTCCTCTCACCCCTACTCCTCCCTCTAGTCCCTTCTGTTGATTTCTAAGATGTCTAATTACAGACCCTCTTCAGGGATGCTGATTCAGAAAATCCAAATAAACCCCAGAGGGCACCACACAGATGGGGATCTAAAAGTTTAGACATAGACTGCTACCACCCGCTACCTCCTTTTGGGTGTCCTTGTAGTAGAGCACCTCACAACAACATGGGAAGAGGGCTTTACCAGTCCTTCCCACCCAGTAGAATATAAACATTCCCAGGATTCCTGAATATTCTTACTTTGTAGACATTAACCTATGTGGAACCAAGTTTACTTTTCTGAGGACACCATTACTTTTCCAAGGATACTGCTGGCTTAGTTGCATTTGGGACGCTATATGGAAACCCTAAGAAGTCATTTTTCTTTGTTAAAACTGCTCTCCATAACAAAGGAAATGTTCCATGAAGGGCATCTGCATTTTGTTTCAGGCTTCTCTTTGCTTCCTCGGGATTTAAGTTCTGCCAAGAACCGCCTTCCGAGAATTGTTTAGGAAATCTTAATTTATGGATTTACAGTGATGTTTATGGTTATAGCTTTGCCCAAAATGATCAAATTAGGGTTAATCCAGCCAAGAGAGTATGCTGGCCACCATTAGTACCTATTGGGTCTGTGGCCATCTTATCTCCAGGAGTACAGAAGTCATGGCCACTTGTCATGGTGTGTCTTCCACATAGGAGAGTAGACTGTGTACTGTATTTTCTCTTCTACAAGCCAGTATCAACATATCCAGTATAAATACCTTGTCTGTATGATCAGCTCCATGGGACCTCAGCTTGTTTTGTTGTAAGAAGACTGTCCAAATAAACACACTACTAGGACCAATATTCCCAACCAACAAGACCTAGAATAAAAGGTGAAGATTCAGGTTATCTATTTCTATAGCAAATGAAACACAAAATGGGAAGGGATAATAATTGATGATATTGAGCACCTATTCTTTTCCCCCCTCATTTATTGTACTTGATTGTTGTTCAATTACAGTTGTCCCAGTTTTTCCCCCGTTGGTCTCCCCTGTGCCACACACCCTCTTGCTCCCACAGTTAATCACCACCTTGTTATTCATGTCCATGGGTCCTTTTTAATTGTTGCTTAATTAGGCCCTTACCTTCCTTTCCTGTTATCTCCTTTCCTCCTCCCCTCTGGTTGCTGTCAGTTTGTTTCTTATTTCCATGTTACTGGTTCTATTTTCCTCATTTGTTTATTTTTGTGCATTAGGTTCTACTTATAGATGAGATCATATGGTATTTGTCTTTCTCTGCTTGGCTTATTTCACTTAGCATAATACTCTCCAGTTCCACCCATACTGTGGAGAAGGGTAGGAATTCCATCTTTCTTTCTGCTGTGTAGTATTCCATTGTGCAAATGTAGCACAATTTTTGATCCACTCATTTACTGATGAGCACTTAGGCTGTTTTCAGCACTTGGCTATTGTAAATAACACTGCAATGAACATAGAGGTGTATAGCTTCTTTTGAATTGGTGCTTCAAGATTCTTATGGTATAATCCCAGCAGTGGGATCACTGGGTCAAAAGGCCGTTCCATTTTTAGTTTTTTGAGGAAATGCCGTACTGTTTTCCATAGTGGCTGCACCAGTCTGCATTCCCACCAACAGTGCACTAAGGTTCCCTTTTCTTCACATCCTTGCCAGCACTGTTGTTTGTTCATTTGTTAATGAAGGCCATTCTGACTGGTGTGAGGTGGTATCTCATTGTGGTTTTAATTTGCTTCTCTCTGATGGCTAGTGATGTTGAGCATCTTGCCATATGTGTATGGGCCCTCTGTATGTCCTCCTTGGAGAAGTGTCTGCTCAGGTCCTTTGCCCATTTTTTAATTGGATATTTTGTCTTCCTGGTGTGGATTCATACAAGTTATTTATATATTTTGGAGACCAAACCCTTGTCTGAGGTATCCTTGGCAAATATGTTTTCCCATATGGTTGGTTCCCTTTTCATCTTGCTGATGTTTTCTTTCACTGAGCAGAAGCTTTTCAATGTGATGTAGTGCCATTCGTTGATTCTTTCCTTTATATCCCTTGCCTTAGGAGATATATTGGTGAAAATATTGCTGTGTGGGATATCTGGAATTTTACTGCCTATGTTTTCCTCTAGAACTTTAATGGTGTTGCAATTTATATTTAAGTCTTTTATCCATCTTTGTGTATGGTGTAAGTTGGTGGGCTAGTTTTATTGCTTTGCACATACCTGTCCAGATCTTCTAACACCATTTATCGAAGAAGCTATTTTTACTCCATTTTATGCTCCTGCCACCTAATCAAACATTAGTTAACCATAGAGACTTGGTTTATTTCTGGGATTTCTCTTTTGTTCCATTGATCTATGTGTCTGTTTTTATGCCAGTACCAAACTGTTATGACTACAGTGGTCTTGTAATATAGTTTAATATCAGGTATTGTGATCCCTCCTACTTTGTTCTTCTTTCTCAAAATTGCTGAGGCTATTTGGGGTTGTTTATGGCTCCATATAAATTTTTGAAATATTTGTTCTATATCTGTGAAATATGCCATTAGTATTTTAATAGGGAGATTGCTTGGTTAGTATGGACATTTTAAGGATATTAATTCTTCCCATCCATGAACATGGTATATGCTTACATTTATTTGTACCTTCCTTAATTACTTTCTTCCATGTTCTGTATTTTTCTGAGTACAGTTATTTTACCTCCTTGGTTAAGTATATTCTAAGATACTTTATTTTTCTTGTTCCTATAATAAATAGGATTTTTCCCCCTAGATTCTGATTCTGATATTTCATTCTTGGTGCATAGAAATGTCTTTGATTTCTGAATATTGACTTTGTATCCCACTATTTTGTCAAATTCACTTATTAGGTCAAGTAGTTTTTTGGTGGAGCCTATAGGATTTTCTATGTACACTATCATGTCATCTGCAAACAATGATAGTTGTAGTTCCTCCTTTCCAATTTGGATGTCTTTTATTTCTTTTTCCTGTCTGATCGCTGCAGCTAGAACTCCCAATACTATGTTGAATGAAGTGGTGAAAGTGGACACCCTTGTCTCGTGCCTGATCTTAGGGAGAAAACTTTTAGTTTTTCCCCATTATGTATAATATTGGCCATGGTTTCTCATATATGGCCTTTATGATGTTGAAGCATGCTCCCTCTACTCCCACTTTGCTGAGTGTTTTTATCATAAATTGGTGCTGTACTTTATCAAATGATTTTTCAGCATCTATTGATATTGTCATGTAAAATTTGTCTTTCAATTTTTTTACGTGATGTATTACATTTATTGATTTGCGAATATTGTATCATCCTTGAATACCTGGGATGAATCCACTTGATTATGGTGTATGGTTTTTTTAATGTATTGCTGCATCTGGTTTCCCAATACTTTGTTGAGGATTTTAGCATCTAAGTTCATCAGCGATATTGGCCAGTAGTTTTCTTTCTTTGTTGTTTCTTTACCTGATTTTGGAATTAGGATACTAGTCTCATTAAAAGAGTTGTGGACTCTTCCCTCTTCTTCAATTTTTTGAAATATTTGAGGAGGAATGGAGTTAGCTATTCCCTAGATGTGTGGTAAAATCCTCTTGTGAAGCCGTCCGGTCCAGGGCTTTTGTGTGCTGGGAGCTTTTTTATTACTGCTTCAATTTCACTAACTGTTATCAGACTATTCAGGCTTTCTGCTCCTTTTGATTCAGGTTTGGAAGATTTTGTGTTTTTACAAATTTGTACATTTCAATAAGATGACTAATTTCTTGGCATATAGTTCTTCATAGTAATTTCTTACAATCCTTTGTATTTCTGTGGTATTGGTTGTAATTTCCCCTCTTTCATTTCTGATTTTATTTATTTGGGTCTTTTTTTTTTTTTTTGATGAGTCTGGTTAAAAGCATGCTGATTTTGTTTATCCTTTCAAAGAACCAGCTCCTGGATTTACTGATCCTTTGAATGGTTCTTTAGTCTCTATGTCATTTAAATGTACTCTGATCTTGATTATTTCCTTCCTTGTACTCACTCTGGGCTTTGTTTGTTCTGGTTCATCTAGTTCTTGTAGATGTAGTGTTAGGTTGTTTATTTGAAATTCTTCTGTCCTTTTTATGTAGGCCTGTACTGCTATGAACTTCTTTCTCAGGACTGACTTTGCTGTGTCCGACAGGTTTTGGGCTGTTGTGTATTCATTATCATTTGTTTCCAGAAACTTTTGGATTTCTTCCTTGATCTCATTATTAGCCTGTTCATTGTTTAATAACATGTTATGCAGTCTCCATGAATTCGAATGTTTTTTTCCCTTGAGTTGGTTTCTAGTTTCAAGGCATTATGATCTGAGAGAATGCTTGATACGATATCAGTTTTCTGAATTTGTTGAGGCTTGTTTTATTTCCTACCATGTGGTCTATTTTTCAGAATGTTCTATGTGCACTTGAAAAAAATGTGTATTTTGCTTCTTTGGGATGAAAGGTTCTGTATTTATCAATTAAGTCCATTTTATCTATAGTGTCATTCAATGCCATGACATTCTTCTTGATCCTTTCTTTAGAAGATCTATCCATTGTTGGCAGCGGGGTGTTAAAAGCCCCTGCTATAAGTGTGTTGCTGTTTATATCTTTCTTGAAGTCTTCCAATATTTTTCATATATATTTGTGTACTCCTATGTTGGGTGCATATATGTTTACAGATTGTTTCCTTAAGTATTATGAAGTGTCCTTCTCTGTCTATTTTTATGGCCTTTGTTTTGAAGTATATTTTGTCTGATATAAGTATTGCTACCTTGGCTTTTATTTTCCACGTCCATTTGCTTGGAATATATTTTTTCCACTCCTTCACTTTCAGTTTTTAGATCTTTTGTTCTGAGGTGGGTCTCTTGTAGACAGCATATTGTGGGTCCATTCAGCCACCCTATGTCTTTTTATTGGAGCATTTAATCCATTTACATTTAAGATTAGTATCAATAGGTACTTATTCATTACCATTTTTTACCTTTGTACCTATATCTACTCACCCCCCTTCATCTTCTTAGCATGTCTTGCAATGCTGGTTTGAAGGGGATGTATTCCTTTAACCTTCTTTTGTCTGGGAAACTCCTTATTTCGCCTTCTTGGTAGTCTTGGTTGCAGACCTTTGCTTCTCATTGCATAGAATGTTTTTTGCCATTCCCTTCTTACTTGTAGTGTTTCTGTTGCAAAATCATCTGACAGCCTCCTTGGAGCTCCCTCATTAGCTGTTTCTTTCTTGCTGCCTTCAAGATTCTCTCTGCCTTTAAATTTTGCTATTTTAATTATGATATGTCTTGGAGCGGTCTCTTTGATTTCATCTTGAGTGGGACGCTCTGTGCTTCCTGGACTTATGTGACTTTTTCTCTCATCAAGCTAGGGAAGTTCTCTGTCATTAGTTTTTCAAACAGGTTTTCTATCTCTTGCTTCTCTTCTTCTCCTGGTATTCCTATTACATGAATATTATTATTCTGATGTTGTTCTGCATCTCCCTTAACCCCTCTTTGTTCTTCTGTAGCCTTTTTTTGTTTTGTTGTTGTTTCTGGGAATGTTTTTCTACTTTGTCTTCTAGCTCACTGATTCAATCATTTGCTTCATCTAGCCTGCTTTTAAATCCTTCTACTGTGTTCTTCACTTTAGCTATTGTATTATTCACTTCCTCCTGTCTCTTATTGATATTTTCTATGTCTTTTTTCATTTTGGTGTCATTCAGAGTTCACTGTGGCTTCCCTGGAGTTCTTTGTGGTTCTTACTGAGCTCCTTGAGCACCTTTATAACTG
The DNA here is from genome assembly GCF_987537825.1 of Furipterus horrens. Lineage (NCBI taxonomy): Eukaryota > Metazoa > Chordata > Mammalia > Chiroptera > Furipteridae > Furipterus > Furipterus horrens. The sequence goes on from NW_028327182.1 coordinate 50,679,298, forward strand.
TTATTTTGAACTCAAGGTCTGATAGCTTTCTTGCCTCAATTTTGTTTAGTAGTGTTTCTGGGCATTTCTCCTTTCCTTTCGAGTGGTGATTGTTTCTTTTTCTCCTAATTTTAGGTGACTGTTCTTGTTTGTTTCTGCATATTAGATTGGTCTGCTTTGTCTTTCAGTCTTTGTGGTGTGACCTGCTGTTAGGAGTTTTGCGGTGATCAATGGTGCAGTCCCTTTGAGTTCCTGAGCTTGAATCTCTGGGGCAGCTCTTTATGCCATTTTTATGGGCTCTCTGGTTGTAATTGGGTTTCAGTTGTTGTTGGGTTGTTCTTTGGTGGGTAATCCCTACAGCTGGCTGACTGAGTTTCACTCTGTCTACCACATCTTGTATACTTACAGATGCTGCCAGAGCAAAACCAAACAGCCCAGGAGGTAGACTCACCCCTGCAAAAATAACCCCTACCCACATCCACCCTGTCAGCTGCAAATAAGCCAATATTAATAAAAGTGTAAAGAGATTAAGGCTATTATAAGAAAGGAAAAACAAATATGAGATGACTGAGAGTGAAGAGATTTTGCAAGGGTAGATAATAAGAGTAGGGAAAAGAGAAGAGGCAAAGGAAAAAAGAAAGTAACATTCACATTATAAGTAAAAAAGGGAGGAGGGAAAACGGAATGGAGTAAGAGAAGGGAAGCATACCGTATTAGGTTTAAACTGGAATTTAAAAAATCTGTCTATGAGGGGAACTAGCTGGATGCTTAAAAACACAGGCATTCAGCTCCTCCTCCCAGTCCCGAGGCTGCTGCTCTCTCACTGGAGGCACTGCTGAACTCTCCACTCTTAACAGCCCTCCACTTCTTACTTTTGAGTTTAGAAAGTTCTTGAAATTAAAAGAATGAGAGAGAACATTTTAAACACATATATCTTAGTTAATTTTAAAATATAAAATGAACAAGTTTCAAGAAAAATATAACTTACTGGAAACTGACTAAGAAGAAGTAGACAGTCTGAGTAGTCCTTTAACCGATAAAAAAATTGAATTAGTAAAATGTCTTTCCACTTTAGCGAGCACTAGGCTCTTATGGCTTTTCCAAGAAAGTTTTAGTAAACATTGAAGGAGCAAGTAATTCCAATCTTATATAAATTTTTCCTGAGAAAAGAAAAATAGGAAACATTATCTAACTCATTTATGAGGGTGGACTAATAATCACATCATAACAAACAAAGAGAACATGATAAATTATATACTAAGCACACTAACAGTGTCAAAGATCTTAAATAAAATATTAGCAAATTCAATCCAGCAATGAATAAAAAGTAGCACATAATGACTAAATAGGTTTACTAAAGAAACACAAGCTGATTTAGCACTAAACAATGTATTTGTGTAATTCACTACATTAACTAATTAAGAGAGGAAAACTATAGGATTATCATAATAGATGCAATGAGTGCATTTAATAAAACTCAACATTCACTTATGGTAATTCTCAGCATATCAGTAGAGAATGGATCTTTCTCAAACTCATAAAAGGTATCTATCACAATCACTTAATAAAGTTCAACATCTGATTTTTTAAAAAAATATAAATTTGCATAATCTGATAAAGGACAGTTATCAACAACCTACAGCAAAAAATCATAGTTTAACGTTAAAAGCATTTCCTTCAAAATCAGCAATAAGAAAGGATGCCTGTTACCATGACCTCTATTCAATATTTCCTTGGTGAACCTAGAGTGAATTAAGACAATTAAATGGTATAAAAGGTTTGAATAATAGAAAAATATAAATAAAATTGTCATTATTTGCATAATGATAGTTTTGATCTAGAAAACAAAAGAAAATAAAGTAAATGGTATTAGAATTAATAAGAAAGTTTAGAAAAAAATTGTACACTTGAATTCTATACAATTTTATTAACCAATGTCACCCCAATAAACTTAATTTTAAAAATAAGGGAAAATCAAAATCATAAGATACCCTTTTATCCAACCAAAGTGGCAAACATTAAAAGCTTGACAATACCAAGAATTAGTGGGGATATAGAGTTATGTAATAAATTGGTCTAATCTCTTTAGAAAACCTTTCAGCATAATCTGGTAAATTGATAGTAACAACACAATAATTCTACTCCTAAGTGTAGTCTCTAAAGAAATGCTTTTTTTAAAAAAGTATATTTTATTGATTATTTTGTTACAGTAGTCCCAATTTTTTCCCCGTTGCTCCCCTCTCCCTAGTACCGACTTTCCCCCAGCAATCATACTCCCCTTAGTTCATGTCCATGGGTCGTGCATATAAGTTCTTTGGCTTCACCCTTTCCTGTATTATTCTTAACTTCCCCCTGTCTATTTTGTACCAAACAATTATGCTTCTTAATCCCTGCATCATTTCCCCATTTCTCCCCATTCCCCCTCCCAGCTGATAACCCTCCAAATGATCCTCATACCTATGATGCTGTTCCTATTCTGATTTTCTTAGTTGGATTTTGTTTTTATTTTTTAGATTCAGTTGTTGATACTTGTGAGTTTGTTGTCATTTTAATGTTCATAATATTGATCTTTTTCTTAAGTAAGTCCCTTTGACATTACATATAATAATAGCTTGGTGATAATGAACTCCTTTAGCTTTACCTTGTCTGGGAAGCACTTTATCTTCCCTTCCATTCTAAATGATAGCTTAGCTGGATAGAATAATTATGGTTGTAAGTCCTTGCTTTTCATCACCTTGAATACTTCTTGCCTGCAAATTTCCCTTTGAGAAATCAACTGATAGTTTTATAGGCACCCCTTTGTAGGAAACTCTCTGTTTTTCTCTTTATCTTTCACCTTTGGCATTTTAATTATGATGTGTCTTGGTGTGGTCCTTTTTGGGTCTAGCTTGTTTGGGACTCTCTGTGCTCCCTGGACTTGTAATTCTATTTCCTTTCCCAAATTTGGAGAGTTTTTCTTCATTATTTTCTCACATAAGTTTTCAATTTCTTGCTCTTCCTCTTCTACTTCGGTCACCCCTATGGTTCGGCTGTTGGCACGTTTAAAGTTTTCCCAGAGGTTCCTACGCCTCTTCTCATTTTTTTCAATTCTTGTTTCCTCATTCTGTACTGGCTGACTGTTTTTTTTCTTCCTTATGTTCTAAATCATTGATTTGAACCCCAGTTTCCTTCCCTTCACCATTAGTTTTGTGTGGATTTTCCTTCATTTCATTTAGCATAGCCTTAACTTCTTCTCTTATGTGTTTGCTGTACTCAGCATATCTGTCAAGACTGTGAACATATTTATCACCAGTGTTTTGAATTCTGCATCTGTTAGGTTGTCTATCTCCTCATCTGTTAGGTTGGCTATCTCCTCGTTGCTTAGTTCTCCCATTGGAACCTTGATCCATTTCCATTTTGGGTCCATAGTTCTCTGTCTCCTCATTCAGACAGGCTCCTGTGTTTGTTTGCTTCTGCATCCCAAGTAGAACTGTCTCTCCTGTACGTTGTAAGGGGCGGTGTCTTAGGGTTTTGTCAGTAGAGGGTGACCTGTTTCACCATGTTGTGGTGCTGTATGTGAGGGAGGGGTCCGAGAGGGAACAATGCTGCCTTCCCAGCACTCACCCCTTTTCCAGGCACCTCTCCCACTTCTATATGGGACTGGTGCCCCTCTAGCTGTTGTCCTGGCCATCATTCCCAGAGTGGGTGGGTCTGTGGATGTTCTAGGACTGTGGTGGTCCTTTAAATAAGTGGACTCTGCTGCAAGACTGGCAGTTTCTGCCTCCACCCCAGCCCCCACTAGTCTGCACAATCAGAAGCAATGAGGCTTGATATTCCCCAGTGCTGGTACCGTGAGCTGCGTGGTCTGCTGAGGAGCTGGGAATACTCCCCAGGTGTCCCTCCTGACTTTTTAAAGTGAGTAACTGTGCTTTCCACTGGCCTGCCACTGCTGCCACCACCACACCGTGTCCTCTCCCTCCTGGCTCCGCCCTTCCTACCTGTCTGGATGAGTATTTCTTCTTTATATCTTTGTATGGGAAGCCGGGGTGCTTGGTGGTGGCAAATGTAGCTCAGCTCCACATTGGAAAACCACTGGGAGCGTGGTGACACGCAGGACCCACTCCACACACTGGTTTTCCCGTGGGGAACCAGGCCTGCATTTATATAATAGTTAAAAAGCTTGCTTTCTGCTAAAGGACCCCCTTATCCTGGGCTGAGAACAACAGATGTTCAGCATGTAACCTTGAACCAGTCTCTTAGAGCCTATTCTGGGCCAATTTCTAAGAACAGGATATGGCTAGACAAGTTATCCTTATCATCCATGCATGTGTATCATTCTTTTCTCTGTTATATAAAAGTAATAATCATATAAGGTAATGATTAGCACAGTGATTCACAACTTTCTTGGATGTAATCCACCTAAGAAATCAATAAAAGCCTGTTAAGGCAGGCGCAAATGGCGCTTTCTCCTCTAGAAAGTGGCCAGTTCTGTCCCCTCTTCTCCACAGAATTCTTGCAGTCACTGTGCATTTATTCCCCCCTCCACAATGCTGTGGACTCTGCTGGTCAGAGGTCCGCAACATCTTTGTTTGTTGGAGTTCATGCAGCTCGATTTTCTGGAACTTCTGGTTGTCTCTAGTTTTGAGGTAGTTGTATTCCCTGTTAGTTGTGGAGGGAGACGCAGCGTGTTTGTCTAGGTCTGCATCTTGGTCGGACATCTAAAGAAATGCTTTTATAAGAACATAAGGAAACAAATATGAAAATGTTTATAACAGCATTGTTTGTGATAGTATAAAGCTAGAGACGGTGAAAATGTCACTTAGCTCAAATATGGGAATATTGTGGTATATAGCCACAATGAAATAATATACAGTAGTGAAAATTAATTAACCAGAGCCATGCCCTTCAAAATTGAAGATTCTTTACTTCATTCCATTACAAAACAATGTACTCTAGTAACACTCAGCTTTTGTTTTCAAAAAGCAGTTTTTATTTCTTGCTATTTGTGATAACAGAATGAGTTGGTGATGGAAACTGGACTGAGTCACAGGGAGAGAGGGTCTTCATTTTAAGTCATGCCTGGGATACTTATAAAATAAAATGCAGTGGTCACAAATCTACAATGTCAGGTACTTCTCAGATATTCCAGGGTTCACTTGCTACCTCCTCCTACACTCACTAAGTTCCATCTTTTAATGTCTTCATGTGTTTAAGAAGCTATCAACCAATGGTTGTTGGTGCCAACTGAATGTCAACTGGAATCCCCAGATTGAGGTGTGATGAAGGAGACTTTGTCAGCGCAAACAGCTCAATTGCAACACAACACTGCTGTGAAACAGCTCAATTATAAAGCAGCAAGGCCACTAGATATTTCACCTAGCTGTAGAAGCCCAGTCTTCCATCTTCAGTGGAAAAGGAAAGTGCACTCTCAGAGTCAGAGGGAAGCTGCCTCTGGTCCCTGATTGCAAGTCTTCAAAGCTTTATTGTCTCAAAAAAGCACTGTCCTGGTTGGTCAGTGCAAATGCTAATGGGGATATAGCGGCACAGCTTCCATTCTCTAGGGGAAGTATCAACCTTATAGGATGAAATACAATTTCAGAAACTCCTTTATACGGGCTGGTTCAGATGGCATATACACTACAGACAGGCAGTTTAGTGTAGTCATCTCCTTAAAACGCCATTGCATGAGAGTTCCCTGTTTAGAAGTGGCTGCTGAACTCTGCTATTAAATTTGAGCCTGGTTGGCCACCAGGAGCCCTTCTTACTAGGTATATTCTTTTTCAGGGTCCACAAAGCAGAATATCCCTACTGTGGCCCTGGAACTAAGCACGGCTAACCTCTGATGTTAGCAACTACCTGCACCGCTCAGCTCCCACCCCTTCCCCTTCAGAGATTTTCTAAGACCTTGACCGTTACAGATTGGGTGGGTTTCCATTTCTATTCCTTCTCTGACCCAAACTCAAGTCCGAGCAGGCCTCATCAACCTGACAACCTGGGAATTCAAGTCAAGACATCCTCCAACAACTTTACTTCGGCAAAACCAAGAAAGACAGCCCAAAACCGGCCCTAACTGATTTACTGCATAAAGCACCCTACCTAACCAATCGCCCGCTGGAGGGGCAGCTCTGCGGCACGGCGTCCGCGCCTTGCTGTGACATCACACAGAGCGCCCGGAAGTGGCCGCCTGGCTTCTGCGTGTCATCTGGGTGCGCCCAGTTGGCTTTTGTTGTACAGCACCTGAGACCAAGATCATGCCTGACAGTGAGAAGTTTTCTGGACTGCAGAGGACGCTAGGCTTGGGATGAAAGAAGCAGGGCAAATGCAAAATCTGGAGAGTGCGGGGCCCGGGCGCTCAGTCGGCACCCAGACCGACAGCATGACCGGTGAGTGCCTCCGACCGCTCCCGCCGCCGCAGCGTTTGCTGTGTCCTGTATGTCTTCGGCCCATTCAACTCCAGGTGCCTTGCCTTCCTCTTCGCTTACAGTTCTGCTCCTGGCTGTCTCATGCCCTCCGGGGCACGCCCCTGCTTCAGTCAGCCGGATTCCCGAGTCTGGTTGCCCGTGCTTTTGATGTCGCGCGCTGACCGCCTCTCCCCTCCCCCTTTTACTTTTCCTCTCTGGACTTAGAGCTGGGATCTCCGGGAATGACGAACTTGAAAATTCCCCAAGCCGTGCTTTTGACTTGATTTCCAAATTAACCACTGTCGCCAGCATGTGTTCTACCATATAGTCTTTCTATTAAGCCAGCCTTCGATTCCTGCTCTGGTCGTCTGATCTGGGCCTTAAGAACCGAAAGCACCCAGCCGCCTGTACGACCACCGGTCCCACAGGTGAACTTGGCACCGAGAAATAACAGGGAGCCAACACGAGTCGGCTTTTAATAATGTAGATTCAGTCCAAATCTATACTAACCTAATAACAATAATAACATCGCACAAAATAATTAAGGCATAATGAACCCCAGTCCCAGAGTCTCAGCCCACCGTCTGGGAGACAGTACAGTAGGCTGGGAGCAGTCAGCGGTTTACAAGGCAAAATCTCCTGAGCTGGGTGGGCAGCAGGGCAAAGGAAGTCCTGGGTCCAGCAGGGCAGAGCCTCTGGTGGCAGGGCAGTCAGGAGATCAGCATGGTGTGGGGAAGCACCTTGGTGTATGGAATAAAGCTGTCTTGATGGTGGCCTGAAGCCCACCCCAGTTATACCTAAAAACTTGGCACTCAAACAAACTGGAAAATTCCATGGCTTGGAACCAAGAGCTCCCAGGCTCTGTGAGTAGGTATGCCACCCTGGTGGGCAATTGGCAGGGTCCCTGGTGTGACTTATAGTTTCCTTCTTGAGCTAAAGTGTCATGGATAGTTAGCAGCCATCTTGGTTGACATGAGTGATGCCATCCTTTTTTATATACTTTATTCTATCTTGACCTGACCAACCCCATTTTATGGGTCCTGCTCTCCACAACCACACCCCATGCTGTCCTGTAATTCAACTGCTTTACCTTCACAGGTCACTGCATTTTCAATACTGTGTTGTAAACACTACCCTTGCTGCAACACCGCAGTCCAAAGAAAAGCTAGCCAAAGAATATATATGCATAGCCCATGGATACAGACCACAATGTGGTGAGGGTTGGGATGGGGTGTGGGGGCTGGGTGAAGAGGGAAACAGGAGAGGGGGATATAGGGTATATCTGTAATCATGTCAACAATTTTTAAATAATAAAGAAAAGCTTGTTCCATGATGACATAAGATGCAGACTTTTCAGAACTTCCTTGGATTGTTCTCAGAGCTAGTACCTTTTTGTTCCCCCAGTTGTGTGAGGGCTGGAGAAAAAGGTCCCAACTTTGGAAAGTGCCAGAAGAGGTCACCACAAGTGAGGTGGTGGTCAGTTTCCTGCTGAGAAAGTGCTTTGATTCTCTTGTCCTCATATCCTTTTTCTCTTCCTCCAGCTAAAGCAGCTGAGCTAAAGCTGCAGCACCCAAGTGGCATTGGGCATAGTTCCTATTTAAGTCATTAGCAAAATTTTAAATTGCCTGCCCTCTTTTTTGTAGGTCAAATACCAAGGCTTTCTAAAGTCAATCTTTTCACTCTGCTCAGTCTCTGGATGGAGCTCTTCCCAGCAGTAGAAGCCCAAGGACAAAAATCTCAGGTATAATTTTTTCTAAGATAATCCCAACCATTTAGCTAAGCTGTGGTCTAAATTTTGATTTTATGGCTCCAGTTTCTGTCAAAAACAAACTCAACAACCTTACAATTTGCAAAATATCTTTATGATTTCGTGTAGTATTTGTAACTCCCAGCTCTAATAGCTCATCTTTCCAATCTAAAAACAGAACAGTTATCATCTCTGACTGGGCTATGTTTATCAGATATTAACAGTATTTATATGTTGATTAGGCCAGTAAGATTATTGTCTATATCATATAATTTATTACTCAATTGTATACTGTTTGCATCTCAATTGAGTAGTTTTTCCCCTCTCCCACCAAACTGTAAATTACTTTGAAGATAGAGACCATGCCTTATTTTACCTGGTATAATCCTTAGCATTTCCTATTGTAATAGGTAATCTATGAATTCTATTGTTCCATGTAAGTAGTCTTTTTTGGATCTCAAAAGAGATGATCAAAACAGGTTAGGAATGTATTGTAAGAGTAATTATAAAAGCCAATGTGTTAGAAGTATAGTCAGCATACATCTTTTCTTTCTCCTACCCTTAGAGTGGCAGGGCGCTATGTTCTCATCATTTTCCTCTATGTATGGACTGGGATAATTCTTACCATTTTGGTTTGGTAGATTTGGAAGTTTATAATGTTGTTATTAATTTTTAGGGAGCCAAAGTCACTATGGAACATAGTATAGATTAAGGAAAGCATTTAAGACATTTTTTGAAAACAGAGGAAAAGGGGAAGGTTACCCACGGCTTCTTACCATTCTAACAGTGATGACTTTTAACGTTTTGGTGCTTTCCTTCAATCTTTTTGAAGCATAAGGGTTTTTTTCCTCCTATAAAATTGTATTTGTATTCTGCATATGCTTATTGAAGTTTCCAACTTGTCAGTAATTCTGCTAAAAGATTGCTTCTGATTTCCCACAGAAAGACTTTTTGTAAATCCTTAAATTCTCACAATACTTGTATGAGGTCATTCATAACCATCCTCTTTTCTTTTTCATTTTTGATGTCTTTTTTACTGTGGATGAATTTGTGTGCTTGGCACTGGAGATACAAGAAGAAAAGATGTAGTCTTTACTTTCTTATGGGGACAAAAACAAGGCATTTAAACAATTAAGATACTATTAGATGATCGCATCAAGCAGAGATGCTACCAAGATTGAAGACCGAGGGGCAGGGTCTAAATGTGGAAGTGAGGGAAGGATTCACAGGGTAGGTAGGCTGCATTAGCACTGACACATGAAGAATGAGTTGACATTTACTGCTTGTACACACGGACCCAGCGAAAACTCTGAGACTGAAAACCTATCTCTAGAAGTGGAGAGCAGAGAAGGAGTGTAGAAAGAGGCTGGCTACTTTAGTATGGTAATTAACACATTGAAAATTCATGTTTTCAAGCCCAAACGTTGTTGCCCAATAATGAGTTAACTCATGTTTGCACTTGCATTAGCTTATACAATTCTTAAATAAATAAATGAATAAAGTATATTGAAGTTTATGTAGGTTGTATCATTTTCATATTCAATTACGAAAAAATAGCCGGTGATATGGGATAACTTTTGTATAAAATTGCTGGTCAACAATGTATTAATAGAGTTTATTAAGGGAAACTTACATGCAGGGTGTGTCTTGGATGACTTCTACAAAATGGCCCCTGTCTAGTTGGCAAAGGCAAAGGGGTGGATAGTCATGGGTACAAGTACGTGAATGCTACCAGGTATGGGAATTGCTTTACATGCTTGACCAGGTGAAGACAACAACATGTTCCAGGAATGAGCACATAGCAGGAGGTAGGGGAGGGGTTGCTTATTTATGTCACAATGAACATGAGTGACCATCAGGCAGTCTCTAAGGGGAGTTTGCAGAAAATAACATCCATCTGGCCCAGGTCCTGGTTGCAGGACAGACTCCAAATGCAAAATCTTGGAGGAATGAGAATTTGTGGTTCAAAAGTCAGAAGGTGAAGTTGGGTGGAGGCATTACCAGTATTGCAGTATTTGGGTTCCCCAAGCTAAAAATGGAAAGGAAATCCCAGATAAATTTTCAGACAGATCTTATTAAGCTTATACTTGAGGACAAGGGAGGCAGCCCAGAGGAAAGGAAGGTTCTCCAAACTGAGGGTGGAGGGTGCTGGTTTTGCATGGCTGCTCTTATAAGTTAGGGACAAAGCAGGTTTGTTTGAAATGGTGGGCTTTTAGAAAAAGGCAGACTTTTGGAATTCTGCATTTTAGGTCTGGCTGACTTCCTTTTCCAGCTGTGTTCCTGGTAATTATGTCCATGCCTGCCCTGTGGGGATGTTAGAAACAAGGACATAGTGACTCCCAAACCAGTAAAAAGTCATTAGTAACAAATGGCAAATGTAATTAAAGGGTCTTAAGGGCAAATGTAATTAGAGGGTCTCTGAGAAGGGAGCTGACAGCACTGGCATATCTACAAACCACAGAAGGGGCATTTAGATAACCGTGTTAGATTGTAATTCCGGAGTAACCAGTAATGGAGAAACGGGGAAGAAGGAGAGGGGAGGGGGAGCTAATTGCGTTAGGGCGGGGAAGCTAATCCTCTCACTTTAGGGCAAGGAAGATAATCACTTTAGGGTGGCAATTTCAGGGTGGGGAAGCTAAGACTATAAAACCAGTTTCCTTTGTCTACTTGGCGCGCACATTCTCCTGGCTGTGAGGTTGCGCCCGGCTCTGCAGACTCGTGAATAAAGGCCTTGTTTTACTGCTCAAGTCCTGTGTCCCAGTTTTTATTGTGAGCATTTCTCATAATTTGGGGGCTCGTCCGGGATCCTCCGCCTGTGTGCGGGAAGGGCTCTGAGCCAAGGCGGGGAGACGCGTCCTACCCGCTTTTGGGTGGCCCGCTTGACCCAGGGCCCACCCGCCTCAGTGTCCGGAAAGGACCCGAGACTTCTTGTTGGGACAGCAGTGGATCGACGCAGGGGGAAACAAAAGCAAACACTGCGGCAACCAGGCAACCTCGTGCATGGGCCAAGGTAGGAAAATTGGTGGTTGGGCATCCTCGGGAAGCTGACTGTGCGTGTGGCTGGTACGAGTTGTGTGTGTGGCTGGTACGAGTGTGGAGTGCCTCTCCGCTGGGTTCGCTGTCCCGTGAGGGAAACGGCCGGAGTGCCCCTCTGCTGGGTCCGTTGTCCTGTGAGGGAAGTGGCCGGAGTGCACCTCCGCTGGGTCCGTTGTTCTGTGAAGGAAGCGGCCGGAGTGCCCCTCCGCTGGGTCCGTTGTCCTGTGAGGGAAGTGGCTGGAGACGAACGAAGCATCTCGGTCTGTGTGCAAGTAAGCCAGTGTGGAGTGCACCTCCGCTGGGTCCGTTAGGTTGAGAACACAACCGGATTCAGCCACGGGAATCAGCTGAGGATGGGAAATAGAAATTCTAGGCCTAGGGGTGGGGCCAAGAAAGGCCCCACAAACATTCCACCCAACAGTCCATTAGGGAGAATGTTAGAGCACTGGGGAAAGGATCCCCGGACCAAAAGTAAGGAAAACCAGACAATGGTAAAATACTGTTGTTTCCTTTGGCCAAAGGAACCCATTTAGGGGAAATCTGTCTTCTGGCCCCGATTTGGGTCTAATGAGTGTTGGGTTTGTTAAGCCCTGGTCTTATATGTGTGTTCAGCTTTTTTGTATTGTTTGTTTGTTTTTGGAGAGAGAAGAGAGGGGCATCGCTGTGTGGTTGCCTCTCGCTCGTGCCCCCAGTTGGGGACCTGGCATGTGGCCTGGTCGTGTGCCCTGACTGGGAGTTGAACCGGCAACACTTGGTTCATGGGCTGGTGCTTGGCCCACTGGGTCACAACAGCCAGGGCCAGGCATCAGCCTTTAAGGAAGAGAGGGAATATGCTCTCTGCTGATCACCACCTACCAGCAGATCTGCAGGTCTCTTCCCTGTAAAAAAGAAAAAGATAAGGCCTGGGATCCTCTGTCCTGTCTTCCATTGCCTTATAGCCCTGGCCAGCCAGCAGCCAACTGGGCGGAGGCACCAGGGCAGACAGTACAGACGGAAGAGGCCAGGAACACCTAGCAGATACCCCACCAGTATCTGCCCCCATGACACGTACGGCGCTGGTGGCAACTTATCTAAATTAAGAAAGGAATTGAAACAATGTAAGCAAGACCTAAAGAACTTCCCCATTCCCTCAGAGCAGCCGGTTTCCCCTTAGGGAAGTCTCCAGGGGTCCAGGACATATTAGATATGTCAAATGCTCCTTCAACAAGCACTGAAGTTAGAAACTTCAAGCGCAATATGAAGTGCTTGGTAAAGGACCCTCTTGGACTGGCAGAATAATTAGATCGGTTCCCTGGACCCAGCATATACATGTGCACAGAATTAATGTCTATACTAGACATCTTCAGTGGGGAAGAGAAGGGAGTGATCATACGGGCTGCTATGAGGATATGGGAAAGGGAACATCCTCCCGGTCAGGGAATTGTCCCGGCCTAACAGAAGTTTCCCAGTATAGACCCTGATTGGGATAACAGGCCGGAGGCTAGGGCTCAGATGAGAGACCTTAGGAGCCTCGTCATCAGGGGAATCAAGGAGTCCGTTCCCCATGCACAGAATGTCTCCAAGGCATTCGAAATACAGCTCCATCAGATCCCTGCAGAAGCTCAGGGACAAAATGAGGAAGTATTCTGGTCTAAATCCAGAGAATGCTGTAGGACAGGGACTCTTAAAAGTCACCATTGTAACAGAAACTGGTCAAATATTTGTAAGAAATTACAAAAAGTAAATGAATGGGCCAATTAAAGCAACTGAAAAACTCCTCAGGAAAGCTCAGAAAGTGTATGTTAGAAGAGAGAAGGAGAAGCAGGAACTTCAAAAAGCTGCAGAATATCTCTGCAAATCTAGGAACTTTTAGCTGCCAGATACTGAGTTTGAGTACAGTCCTTCACCGTGTGGAAAAGAACAAGGATTGGAAGCATGTTATGGTTAAATCTAAAGCAGTAAAGGGTATTTAGAAAGTTTGTGAATGTTGCAGAAGGTCTGAGGAAAGTTGTAATTATAAAAAAACAAAGTTATGGAAGCTTTAAACTTGGGAAAAGGAAACCTCAGCTGCTTGTGTTCTGTTTATGCTCTGAAAGGAAAAATTGAGGTTTCCCAGGGAAATTTTAAAACTTCACATAAAAGAAAGGGAACCAGGAAAGGTGTAAGGCATGTAAATAAAAAGGCTGGTTAGACATTTATAAAGGTTTTGAGAAGAAATTGTATGGTTTTAGTAATAGAAGATATAATGCATGGAAATGCAGTTTTGAAGGACAAGGATTTTCCTTCACGCCTTTATATTTTTCTCCCTACCGGAACCCTCCAGTATTAGGCATTGTAAAGAAGTAAGAAGTGACATAAAGTTCCTTTGCATAAAACTAATAATACCAGTTGCTAATGGTGGTTATGTCAGCTGAGGCTTTGACTGGAATATCATACCTGAAGGAGGCATGCCTAGGCTAAGGCAAGCCCATGAGGGAAAGGCGTAGCACCTTGGTTGGTTATGCGGTTCATGGCAATCTTTCTAGGGAAGAAACGAAGGTTGCTTCCCTGATAAATGGCTAGAAGGAACCTTAAGGCACAATGGAAAGCTCGAAGAACTTGTAAAAAGCATGGGTTTTACAGGCAAGGCCAGATGGCAGGTGTGTGGCTCAGCTTGTGTGCCCAGAGGGCAGACTGAAGGTCAACCTTAAAGTTCTTTGTGTGAGTTCCAGCAAAGCAGACTTAAAAATTTTATGCTATCAATTGCTGCTCTTGTTGTATTTATGCAAATGAACAGGCTAAATTAAAACTGGACTTAATGCAGTCCCTTTAATAACAAGGAGGGTAATCTTAGGGAGAAAAATCGTGATTTGAGGAAAATCACAATGCTCAGTGGTAGACTATAAACTAGTGCAGTTAACTGTGTCTATAAAGTTTATTTTAATTCAAAGTTTGTTTTCATTTGAAAGTTAAACCAGGTCTGTGACATCAACAATGCTTAATTTACAGGCAAAAAGAATGTCAAATGCCTTGCAACTGAATGTCTTCCCAATAAGACAGTCTTGCAAATTTAGAAATTGGTTTGTGAATTGTGTTCTGTGAATTGACATGTGTGTGTTCTTTCTGTTTTCATAGGGTATAAGCCTATAATCTCATTACCTGAGTAATTGTCTGTACATAGAAGCTGCACTTAAGAAGCCCATCTGCATTGCCGCCCCCTGAGACTCAACAGTTTGGCTGAACTAAGTGGTTGGGTTGGCGAAGTATGGGTTGGTCAGTGGGCTTCACTTTAAAACTGGTCTCTCTTTTGCCTAAAATAACTTTAAGCAAAGAAGCTCCTCCCCCAAACTGCCAGCCTCTCCAGTGCAACCCTCTTCTGACACTGAACCAGCCACAGACCTTAAGTCAGGAACCCCATGTGGCTGCCAAAGTTTATGGCCTAGAAGCTGATGTATCTGGCATAAATCCAGTAGGGTGGCTAGGTCTTCACTTAGTGACAACTCCTCCTTCCATAGAAAATCTAACTTCTCTCAGCTAGACCTCAGAAACACCTCAGAAAAGACCCCAGAATAATCCAGACAAGGTAAAAGTTTTTAAGGTATTAAATCTCAGATAAACCTTAGAAATAAAGACTGGGTACAGGGACGCAAGTGCTTGGGTAGAATGGGTCAAATTTACCGTTAAATCCCTGAATAAAAGCAACTGTTATGCTTGTACCACAGGAAGACCCCAGGCACAGGTTGTACCATTTCCACTAGGCTGGGACTCTGACCCCTCGGGAATGGCCTGTATGCTCACTCTCTACCAGGATGAAAGTGCATGGGGAAATGAGACTTGCAGAAGCTTGTCTCTCCTCTTTCCCTCTATAAGGAGTAATGGGACTCAATCCCTCCCTTCATACTCAGTGGGGCCCATGAATTACTCTTCTTGCCTCTCTAGGTGGGAAGCGAATTCGGGTACCCCTGCGGAAGAACTCCTAATATGCACTCATACCAGAAATGCGAGCCACCTTCACAGTGGGGCCGGCAACTATATTCCTCTCCGAATCCCCAGAACAGATGTCTGGTGGTATTGTGGGCAGAGGGGCCTCTGGAAAATCCTACCTAACAGGTGGAGTGGAACCTGTGCCCTGGTTCAATTGGCTATCCCATTTACCCTAGCATTTCCGAAACTGATCCAGACTGCCCCTGTTAGGAAAAAAAGGTCAGTGGCGCCTGGCGAATCCTATAATCCTCATATCTATAGTGAAGCCATTGAAGTCCCCAGAGGAGTTCCAGATGAGTTTAAAGCTAGAAATCAGATAGCAGCAGGGTTTGAGTCAGTGCTATTCTGTTGATTAGATAAACTATATTTATTATAACCAACAGAGCTTTATCAGTTATACTAGGAATACTATAGAAGGAATCGCTCAACAATTAGATGCCACCAGTTGAGTGGCTTGGGAGAACAGGATGGCACTGGATATGATGTTGGCAGAAAATGGAGGTGTATGTGTAATGCTCGGGGGCAGTATTGCACCTTTATCCCTAATAATACTGCCCCTAATGAATCTATCACTAAGGCTCTGCAGGGACTAACTACCTTAGCAAGTGAGCTGGCAGAAAACTCAGGTATTGACAATCCCATAACAGGATGGTTAGAAAACTGGTTTGGCAACTGGAAAGGAATGATCTCATCAGCTCTGGTATCCCTCATAGTGGTAGCAGATGTCCTAACAGCTTTAGGCTGCTGTACTATTCCATGAGTCAGAGGTTTGGTTCAAAGGCTAATTGAGACTGCACTAAGTAAACAAATGCCAGCAACTTTTCATAATCTCCTCCTCCAAGAGACCAAAGGGAATCCTAACTATAAGGAAGAAAGTCGAGAAATCCTCCTTAAATTTGAAGGGATAAATAGAATGGTTTGAGTAGTCAATTTTCCAAAAGAGACAGGGGGGAATTGTTAGAAACAAGGACATAGTGACTCCCAAACCAGTAAAAAGTCATTAGTAACAAAGGGCAAATGTAATTAAAGGGTCTTAAGGGCAAATGTAATTAGAGGGTCTCTGAGAAGGGAGCTGACAGCACTGACATATCTACAAACCACAGAAGGGGCATTTAGATAACCGTGTTAGATTGTAATTCCGGAGTAACCAGTAATGGAGAAACGGGGAAGAAGGAGAGGGGAGGGAGAGCTAATTGCGTTAGGGCAGGGAAGCTAATCGCTGTCACTTTAGGGCAAGGAAGATAATCACTTTAGGGTGGCAATTTCAGGGTGGAAAAGATAATCACTTTAGGGTGGCAATTTCAGGGTGGGGAAGCCAAGACTATAAAACCAGTTTCCTTTGTCTACTTGGTGCGCACATTCTCCTGGCTGTGAGGGTGTGCCCGGCTCTGCAGACTCATGAATAAAGGCCTTGTTTTACTGCTCAAGTCCTGTGTCCCAGTTTTTATTGTGAGTGTTTCTCACAGGGATAAGATGGATACTGCTCATTACCACCACCCTAGGAAAGTTGTATATTGGTCAAACCTTGATCAGCTGCACATGCAGGTCAGTAGTTTAAGCAGGCTGTTAGAAGGAGATAAAAATCAGCTGCTACTGAGTTTTCGAGGAGGGAGTGGAGGGGTGCTGACATCTTTGCAGTCAGCTCATTCCAGTTTTTCTAATGACTTCATCTTAACTTGGCTTCCTGGCCACTGGCTATTCTCCATTCCTGGCCCAATCCCTATGCTGTCTGAGTTCCATTTTTAATTTTTTAAGGAAACTCCATATAGCTTTCCATACTGGCAGCACCAATCTTCATTCCCACCAACAGCACAAGAAGGTTCCCCTTTCTCTACATCCTTGCCAGCACTTATTTGTTGGTTTATTGATGAAAGCCATTCTGACAGGTGTGAGGTGATACCCCATTGAGGCTTTAATTTGCATTTATCTGGTGAGTAGTGACATTGAACTTCTTTTCATATGTCTATTGGCCATCTGTATGTCTTTGGAGAAGTGTCTATATAGGCCCTTTGCCCATTTTTAAATTGTATTTTTTTTTTTTGGTGTTGACTTTTATAAGTTCTTTATAAGTTTTTGATATACAATCATTTTCAGATGTATCGGAGAATGTGTTCTCCCATTCAGTGGGTTGTCATTTCATTTCGATGTTTTCCTTTGCTGTGCAAAACCTTTTTAGTTTGATGTAGTCCCATTTTAGTTGTTGTTGTCTGTCTCCCTTGCCTGAGGAGATATATCAGAAAAAAATATTGCTATGAGAAATGTCTGGGATTTTACCACCTGTGTTTCAAGATTTCCAGTCTGACACTTAAGTCTTTAATCCATTTTGAATTTATCATTGTGTGTGGTGAAAGAAGATGGTTTAGACTCATTTTTTGCACCAATGAATGGTGTTTGGAAAATGGGACAGATATGTGTTATTAAGGCATAGGTTTATTTCTGGGCTCTCTAGTCTGTTCCATTGATCTGTATGTCTGTTTTTATGCCAGTACCATGCTGTTTTAGTTACTATAGCCTTGTAGTATAGTTTGATATTAGGTAGCATGCTTCCTCCAGTTCTTTTCTTTTTCAAGATCGCAGTTGGCATGTAGGGCCTTTTGTGGTTCCATATAAATTTTTGGAATGTCTTAGTTCTGTGAAATATGCCATTGGTATCTTGATAGGAATTGCATTGACTCTGTAGATTGCTTTGGATAACATGGACATTTCTATGATATTAATTCATCCTATCCATGAACGGGGTATATGCTTCCACTTATTTGTATATTCTTCATTTTCTTTCTTCAGTCTCTTATAATTTTCTAAGTACATGTCTTTTACATCCTTGGTTAAATTTATTAGTAGGCATTTTATTCCTTGTGAAGTAATTGTGAATGGGATTGTTTTTTTAGATTCCCTTTCTGATAGATCATTATTGGCATATAAAAGTGCAACTGAGTTCTGGATATTTATTTAGTATCTGGCCACTATAGTAAATTTATTTATCAGTACTAGGAGTTTTTTAGTGGAATCTTCAGAGCTGTCTATATACAGTATCATGTTATCTGTAAGTAATGGCAGTTTTATTTCTTTCTTTCCAATTTGGGTGCCCTTTATTTCTTCTTGTCTGATTGCTGGGCTACGACTTCTGGTACTATTTTGAATAAGATTGGTGAAAATAGACATCCCTGTCTTGTTGCTGATCTGGCTTGTAATTTTTGCTCATTGAGAATTATGTTGGCTGTAGGTTTGTCATTTATGGCCTTTATTACATTGAGGTTTATTCCCTGTAATCCCACTTTGCTGAGAGTTTTTATCATAAACAGTTGCTGGATTTTATCAAATGCTTTTCCTCTTTCTATTGATACGATCATGTGGTTTTTATCTTTCATTTTCTTTATGTGGTATATCATGTTTACTGATTTGCAGATATCGTACCAAACCTAGCATCCATGGAATAAATCCCACTTGCTCATGATGTATGATCTTTTTAATGTATTGTTAAATGTGGTATGCTAATATTTTGTTGAAGATTTTAGCATCTATGTTCATCAGGGATATTGGCCTATAATTTTTCTTCATTTTAATTTCTTTACCTGGTTTTGGAATTAGGATATTGCTGGCCTTCTAAAATGAGTTTAGGAGTCTTGCCTCCTCTTGAATTTTTTGGTATAGTTTGAAAAAGAGAGGTTCTTCTTGGAATGTTTGGTAAAATTCACCTGTGAAGCCATCTGGTCCAGGACTTTTGTTTGTTGGGAGGTTTTTTGTTGTTGTTGTTACTGCTTCAGTCTCATAGGTGTAATCTGTCTATTCATATTCTCTGATTCTCTGTGATTTAATTTTTTGGAAGAGTATGTTATTGGAATTTATTCAGTTAGTCCAGCTTCTCCAACTTGTTGGCATATATTTTATATTTTCTTTCAATCCTTTCTATTTATTTGGTGTCAGTTGTTATTTCTCATCTTTCATTTCTGATTTTACTTATTTAGGTCCTCTTCTTTTTTTTCTTGATGAGTCCAGTTAAAGTTTTGTCAATCTTGTTTATCTTTTCAAAGAACCAGCTGTTGGATTCATTGACATTGTGTATTGTTTTATTAGACTCTATTTTGTTTATTTCTGCTCTGATTTTATTATTTTCTTCCTACTCACTTTCGTTTTTGTTTCTTGTTCTTTTTCAAGTTCTTCTAAGTGTAAAGTTAGATTTTTTATTTTTTTAAAGATTTTATTTATTAGAGAGAGGGGAAGGAAAGGAGAAAGAGAGGGAGAGAAACATCGATGTGCAAGAGAAACATCAATTGGTTGCCTCTCACACGCCCCCAACAGGGGATCTGGCCCATAAAGCAGGCATGTGCCCTGACTGAGAGTCAAACTGGTGTCCTTTTGGGATGACGTCCAATCCACTGAGCTACATCAGTCAAGGTAAGTTAGATTGTTTATTTGAGCTTTTTCTTGTTTCTTGAGATAGGATTGTAATGCTGTGCATTTCCCACAGAATTTGGGTTGTTGTGTTCTCATTTTCATTTGTCTAGAGGTATCTTTAGATTTCTTTGTTGGTCTAATTTTTAACTCATTCATTGTTTAGTAATATGTTATTTAGCTTCCTTGTCTTCATGTGTTTTTCAGTTTTCTTCTTGTTAAATTGATTTGTAGTTTCATAGCAATATGGTCAGAAAGATGCTTGATATGATTTCAATCTTCTTAAATTTATTGAGACTTTTTTTGTGTCCTAACATGTGGTCTATTGTAGAAAACATTCCGTGTGCACTTGAAAAGAATGTATATTCTGCTGCTTTGGGGTGAAATGCTCTGAAGATATCAATTAAATCCATTTGATCTAGTATGTTGCTTAAGGCTACTATCTCCTTGTTGAATTTCTGTCTGGATGATCTATCCATTGATGTCAATGGAATATTAAAATTCTCTACTATGACTGTATTTCTGTCAGTCTCTCCCTTTATGTCCATCTAGATTTACTTTAAATATCTGGGTGCTCCTATATTGTGTGAATAAATGTTTACTAGGGTTATATCTTCTTGTTGGATTGCTCTCTTTATCATTATGTAGTATCTCTCTTTGTCTCTTACTATAGCCTTTGTTTTAAAATCTATCTTGTCAGATTCAACTATTGCTGCCCCAGCTTTTTTTTAACTTTTCATTTTCATGAAATAACTTTCTCCATTCTTTTACTTTTAATCTTTGTGTATATTTCATTCTGAGGTGGGTTCCTTGAAGGCAGTATATACAATATATGGGGTCTTGTTTTCTTATTCATTCAGCCACCCTGTGACTTTTGATTGGAACATTCAAGCCATTTACATTTAAAGTGATTATTGATAGATACATGTTTATTGTCATTTTATTTTTTAACTATGTTCCTCAGTTTCTTCTGCTCCTCCTCCTTATACTTCAAGCAAGCTCTTTAACATTTTTTTGTAATACTGGTTTTTGTGGTAACAAACTCCTTTAGTTTTTCTTTTCAGGGAAACTCCTTATTTCTCCTTCAGTTGTAAATAACCTTGCTGGATAAAGTAGCCTTGGTTATAGGTTCTTGCTTTTCATGAATTTAAATATTTCATGCCAGTCCCTTCTGGCCTGAAATATTTCTGTTGAGAAATCATCTAACAGTCTTATGGGAACTCCCTTGTAAATAACTAACTGCCTCTTTCTAGTGGCTTTTAAGATTCTCTCCTTGTCTTTAACCTTTGCTGATTTGGTTGTGATGTGTCATGTTGTGGGCCTCTTTAGGTCCATCTTATTTGGGACTCTCAGTGCATTCCGGACCTGTGTGTCTTTTTCTTTCATGAGGTTAGGGAAATTTTCAGTCATTATTTCTTCAAATAGGTTCTTGATCCCTTGTTTCTCTCTTTTCCTTCTGGTATTCCTATGATGTGGATGTTGGTTCACTTCATGTCCCACAGTTCCCTTAAACTATCCTCATTTTTTAAAATGCTTTTTTCTTTTTGCTGCTCTTATTGGGCTTTTTTCCTCCCTACCATATCTTCCAAATTGCTGATTCATCCTCTTCTTCATCTAACCTACTGTTTATTCCGTTCAGTATATTCTTCATTTCAGATAATGCATTCTTCATTTCAGACATTGCATTCTTCACTTCTGACTCGTCTTTTTCTATGGCTTCTATGTCCTTTTTTCATGCTGTTGAGCATCCTTATTATTACTTTGAACTCTATATCTGGTAAGTTGCTTGCCTCCATTTCATTTAGCATTTTTTTCTGGGTGATTCTCCTATTCTTTCATTTGGGGCCTGTTTCTTTGTCTTCCCATTTTGGCTGCCCCTTCATGTTTGTTTCTGTGTATTAGGTAGATCTCCTATGACTACTGGTGTTGGTAGGGTGACCTTATGTACTACCTGTCCTGTGGGACCCAATGTTGCAGTGTCCCTGATCACCTGAACTGGGTGCTCTAGGAGTGTTGTTTGTGCATATTATGTGGGCTCTCTTGTTGTAATTTAGTCTTGATTGCTATTGGCCCGTTCATGCGTGGACTCAACCCTTAGGCTGGCTGTGAGGCTCAAGCCCCAACACAGTGTGCAAGCTACTGTGCAGGTGCTGATCACTTGAAGCAGTTAGCTTCAGCAGGGTTTGGTGCCTGCTTAGATCTCACTGTGGATATGCTTTTTGTGCAGCTTATTAGATTCTGCCCTGTTTGTGTCTGAAGTTGGCCACTAGGCGAGTTGGTTCTGGGCCTTTGCTGCCTGTGTTTGGACCTGTTTCAAGCTCTTGGTGATCTAAAGCATGTGGCTCCCTTTGCTGGGCCTTGTTTCCTGTGTAAAGGACAAGGCTGCTCCCCAAGGCCAGCTTTTACCAGCACCAGACCTTGGGGCGAGTCAGCAAAAGTCTCAATGCACCCAGAGACCCACCTCTGCCTGTAGGCAGCCTGTTAGGCTTAGTCACTGAAAGAGCTTCACAGGGTGGGGTGAAGGGGGTACCTAAAGGTGGGGCTTTTTCTTCCTCCCAACCTGATGCCCCATGGAAGGGAGTGGTCTGCCCCTCCAAAATGGATTTTGCAGTATGGGGTTACAACTTAGTACAGGGATCCTGACAGCTGACCCCTCAGTTCTCCTCCTAGAGCCACCAACCACAGACTCTCCTCACTTGGCTCTATTCTGCTCTATCTTCACTCAGCCAGAGCCCAACTAAGTGACTTCAAATGAATTTTGTGTGTTGGCCTTTTAAGAGTGTGCCTGCATCTTCAGCCTCTCTCCCTGTTAGACAGAAATCCTGCTGCTGGATGTTATGTGGACATCTTTACTGGTTCTGGTGTTCTAGGCTTGGGACCCCAGCTTGGAGTTTAGACCCCACATTTCTCTGGGGGAACCCCACCCCACAGCTGACATATCCTTCTAGAGCTTAACCTGGTGACCAAGGGAACCCAGCCAGCCCTCTTGCACCTCCATACTTCCTCCAAGTCTCAATGTGGCTTCTTCTGTCAGTCCTTGGTTACAAGGCTTCTCTTCAGCTTGTCTGCAGTTGATTCAAGATGAACTTTCTTTCTTTTTTTTTAACATATATTTTATGATTTTGTTATTACAGTTGTCTGAATTATTCTCCCTTTGCCTCCATCTGTATGGTACCCACCTTCCTTCCAGCATGCCCCACTTAGTTCATGTCAATGTGTTATGTGAATAAGTTCTTTGGCTTCTCCCTTTCCTATACTATTCTTAACATCCCCCTATCTATTTTGTTCCTATCAGTTATGCTTTTTGATCCCTGCACCATTTCCCTCATTCTCTCCCTTCCCCCTCACAGCTGATAACCCACCAAATGATCTCCATACCTATGATTCTCTTCCTGTTCTGGTTGTTTGCTTAGTTTTGGTTTTTTGTTTTTTAGATTCAGTTGTTGATAGTTGTGAGTTTTTCATTTTAATGTTCATAGTTTTGATTATCTTTTTCTTAAATAAATCCTTTTAACATTTCATGTAATAATGGCTTGGTGATGATGAATTCTTTTAGCTTTACCTTGTCTGAGAAGCACTTTATCTGCCCTTCTATTCTAAATGATAGCTTTGCTGGATTGAGTAATCTTAGTTGTAGGTCCTTTCTTTTCATCACCTTAAATACTTCTTGTCAGTCCCTTCTTAACTGCCAAGTTTCTTTTGAGAAATAAGCTGATAGTCTTATAGGTACCCCTTTGTAGGCAACTCTTCTTTTCTCTTGCTACTTTTAAGATTTTCTCTTTATCTTTAAACTTTGGCATTTTAATTACAGTGTGTCTTGGTGTGGTCCTCTTTGTGTCTAACTTCTTCGGGACTCTCTGTGCTTCCTGGACCTGTATGTCTTATTTCCTTTACCAAATTTGGGAAGTTTCCTTTCATTATTTTTTCAACTAAGTTTTCAATTTCTTGCTCTTCCTCGTCACCTTTTTGTACCTCTTATGATTTGGATGTTGGTACGTTTAAAGTTGTCCCAGAAGTTTGTAAGCCTCTCCTCGTTTTTGTGCATTTTTGTTTCTTCTTTCTGTTCTGGTTGAATGTTTATTTCTTCTTTTTATCCAAATCATTGGTTTGAATCCTGGCTTCCTTCCCTTCACTGTTGGTTCTCTGTATATTTTTCTTTATTTCACTTTGTGTAACCTTTATTTCTTCCTCTATTCTTTTGCCATAGTCTATGAGTTCTCTGAGCATCCTTAACACCAGTGTTTTGAATTCTGCATCTGAGAGGTTGGCTATCTCTGTTTTGTTAGTTCTTTTTCTGGGGTTATGTTCTGTTATTTCATTTGGGTCATATTTCTTTGCCTCCTCAATTTGGCAGCCTTCCTGTGTTTGTTTCTGTGTGTTAGGTAGAGCTGCCTTTACTCCCTGTCTTAGTACTGTGGCCTATGTAGCAAAGGCACCTGTAAATTGTATGGGGCAGAGCCTAAGGTAATTGCCAAGGTGGGATGACCCACTTCACCTCTGTTTGTGGTGTGGGGCTTATAGAGGGGACAATACTGCTGCCTGGATTTTGGTTATTTGCTCAGTACTCAACCCATTTCTAGTCACTTCACCCACTTCTCATATGCAGTTGGCACCCTTCCAGTTGCTGCCCTGGGTTTGCATATGTTCTAACACCATGTAGGCCTTTTAAGCAGCAAAAATCTAGGAGTTTTTTCTGCTGCCCCAAACAACACTGGTTTTAATAGCCAGAGGTAGTGATTTATCTTCCCAGCGCTAGAACCATGGGCTATGTCGTTGGCCTGGGGATCTCAGGATATCCCTCCCAATTTTTTTTTTTTTTAGTTTGCTTTTGTCTATTTTTTAGATTCTGTTGTTGATAGTTGTGAGTTTGTTGTCATTTTTTCCCCCCTCTCAGACTTAAGACCCTTTATAATCTTATAAAGGACAATGGGCAAAGGTCTCGCGTTCCTCTAGCTGCTTCAAGCTGGACATGGTCGTCATCTTACCTACCCTGGGTCTAGAAATTCCTAATAAGTGTTGGGGTGTGGAGGACAGGGTGACCTTCCCACATGGGAAGGACTTGCAAACTGTGGGTCAGTTGGCTGTCGCTGGGCAATGGCATGCTCGGTTTGACAAGCTGGCATCCTTGTTGTATTCTGGGGGCAACAGATTTGGCAACAGGGTAAAAAGTCATCATTAAAACCATAACCACTAGATGACAAAAGGCAGAGATTAATTTTTCAATGTCCCACATTAGGGAAATAAAAAGGCTTCTTTGGAGGAAGGTGTGCAAAGCATGTCACACCTGTCCAAAGCCCTTTTGCCCACTATATATGTAGTTTGGGCTGAGAGGAATATTTTAGGTTTCTCTCCTCAGACCTCTGGGCCATTTCTGTCCAAGCATTAGGATAGAAAAGAGAAACCAGTTTTAAAGTGAAGCCCACAGACCACCCCATTCTTCACCAACTCAACCACTTAGTTCAGCCAAACCATTGAGTCTCAGGAGGCAGTGATGCAGACATGATTAAATGAGGCCTATACGTACAGACAGTCACTTGGGTAATGAGATCATAGACTTATGCTCTATAAAAACAGAACACACATGTTAATATATGCAACATAATTCACAAACCAGTCTCTAAATCTGTGAGACTGTCTTATTAGAAAAACATCCAGTTGCAAGGCATTTGACATTCTTCTTGCCTATAAATTAAGCATCTTTGATGATGTCATAGACCTAATTTAACATTCAAATGAAAACAAATTTTAAATGAAAAGAAACTTTAAAGACAGTTAGCTGCACTAGTTTATAGTCTACCACTGAGCATTGTGATTTTCCTTGAATCATGATTTTTCTCCTTAAGATTACCCTCCTTGTCATTAACAGGACTGGATTAAGTCCAGTTTTAATTTATCCTGTTCATTTGCATAAACACAACAAGAGCAGCAAATAATCACTTATGATCTTTAGTTCTGCTTTGCTGGAACTTACACGAGGAACCCTTAGGGTGACTTTCAGTCTGCCCTTCAGGGCACAGAAGCTGAGCCACATACCTGCCACTCAGCCTTGATTGTAAACACCTGTCTTTTCCAAGTCCTTCAGGTTTTCCATTGTGCCTTAAGGTTCCTTCTGGCCATCTTTCAGGAAAGCAACCTTCGTTCCTTCCGTGGAGAGATTGCCATGAACCGCACAATCAACCAAGGTACCAGGCCTTTTTTTTCATGCGCCCTTATTACCTTTGAAAGTCAATCCTAATTTCTCAGGGCTTTTTGGTAACAACCAGAGTCCAAGCATGTCTCCTTTAGGAATGACATTCCAGTCAAAGTCCTGGGTAAAAAAACCTCTATTAACAACTGGTATTATTAGTTTTATGCAAAGAACCTTATGTCATTATTTACTTCTTCAGAATGCCAAATTCTGAAGGGATCAGGTAGGGAGAAAAATACACAGTGGGAAGGAAAATTCTTGTCCTTCTAATATTCACTAAAATTGCATTTCCATACTTTACATTTCCTTTTGTTCACTACCTACATGTCAAGTTTAAAAAGATTTTTTTGGGGTTGGAGGATTTGCTGGCTCATTTATTTATTTATTTTGCTTTCATTTTTATTCCACTGAAATTTTTTGTTTGTTTTTCTATTACAGTTGTCCCACTTTTTTCCCCATTGCTCCCCCCCACCCTGCCCACCCCGTCTCCCACAATCTCCACCCCATTTTGTTCATGTCCATGGGTCATTTATACATGTTCTTTGACTAGACCCTTCTCCTTCTTATCCCCCTTCTCACACCCCCCCCATCACTGTTAGTCTGCTCCTTGATTATTACATGCCTCTGGTTCAGTTTTGCTCATTTGTTTGTGTTGTTCCATAGTTTCCTGTATTAGATGATATCATACAGTATTTGTCTTCCATTGACTGGCTTATCTCACTAAGCATAATTTTCTCTGGTTCCATCCATGTTATTGCAAATGTAGGAGTTCCTTCTTTCTTTCTGCTACATAGTACTCCATCGTGTAGATGTACCACGGTTTTTTGATCCACTCATCTACAGATGGGCACTTAGGTTGTTTCCAGTGTAGGGGCACCAAATATTCCCTGTAAAAAATTTCAATATGTAAGTATATAAGGGCTTTAAATGTTCTTTGGAAGAAGTAGCAAGGACTTGCTAAAAGGCCTTGGAAAAAGAAATGTAAAAAGGAGTGTTATAGCAATTAGTGATTTACAAGCTAAAAGCACCTCAGCCTCTATCACCTCCCATTTGCTTGCGTCTTGTTTATAACATTTGTGAAGGTTGTGCTTTGCAGAATGTCTAGCCCTTTGAAGATAAATTGCTTCACAGGGAGTTCATCCCTGGCTGAAGAGCTATGCTGCTGCCGGAGATAACCTTATAGCCTTGCGAATTTCTGTGTCCTGTTACTGCCAAGACATTCCTGCAGTCCTGCCCAGCCCCCTGTTCCTAAGGCTGTTTCCCGCCAAAGATGAAACAAAGAGATGCACCAGTATAAAAACCCAGAGTTTAGACTCCATTGTAGATTGGAGCATGTTAGAGACCAGCTCAGGGTCTGCCCAACTCCTGGCCATCATTAAAAATCCTTTGCTTACTTTATACACCGCTTCAGAGTGTTCAATCTCGCCTCTGTAGCCGTAACACCAGCACTTGGCTATTGTAAATAGTGCTGCTATGAACATAGGGATGCATACGTTCTTTTGTTATTATTAATAGGTACTTACTCATTGTCATTTTTCCCCTTTGTACTTGTGTTCCTCTCTGTCTGTCTTTGTTTCTTCATCATCTTAAAGCAGATCCTTTAGCATCTCTTGTAATGCTGGTTTGGTGGAGATGTATTCTTTTAGACTTCTTTTGTCTGAGAAACTCCTTATTTCACCTTCCATTTTGAACGAGAGCCTTGCTGGGTAGAGTAGTCTTGGTTGTAGGCCTTTGTTTTTCATCGCTTGGAATATTTTTTGCCATTCCCTTCTGGTTTGTAGTGTTTCTGTTGAGAAATCTGATGACAGCCTCATGGGAGGTCGCCTGTGTGTTATCAGCTGTTTCTCTCTTGCTGCTTTTAGGATTCTCTCTTTGTCTTTCAATATTGCCACTTTAATTATGATGTGTCTTGGAGTGGGCCTCTTTGGGTTCATCTTCATTGGGACCCTCTGTGCTTCCTAGACTTAAGTGACTTTTTCTCTCATCAAATTAGGGAAGTTTTCTGTCATTACTCTTTCAGACAGGTTTTCTATCCCTTGCTCCTCTTCTTCTCCTTCTGGTATTCCTATGATATGGATATTATTATGTTTCATGTTGTCCTGCAGCTGTCTTAGAGCCTCTTCATTCTTTTTCAGTCTTTTTTCATTTTGTTGCATTGTTTGGGAATTTTTTTCTACGTTGTCCTCCATCTCACTGATCTGATTTTCTGCTTCCTCTAGCCTACTTTTAATTCCTTCTACTGTGTTCTTCAATTCAGAAATTGTATTCTTCATATCCTCCTGGCTTTTACTGATAGCTTCTATGTCCTTTTTCATGCTGTTGTAATTCTCAGTAAGTTCCCTGTACTTTCCCTGGAGTTCTTTGTAGTTTTCTTTGAGCTTGCTGAGCTCATTGAGCTTCTCTTTAATCCATGTTTTGAATTCCATGTCTGATAGTTTGCTTACCTCTATTTCATTTAGCTCTCTTTCTGGGGATTTCTCCTTTCCTTTCAATGGAGGGTTGTTTCTCTGTCTCCCCATTTTTGTGACTCTTCTTGTTTGTTGCTCCTTCTTAGATTGATATGCATTTTCTGGATCTGCTCCTGGTGGCATCAAATTGTGTACCAGTCTAGGCCTAGGCAGCCTGTTGGGGACTACAAGAGATATACTGCCTTTGTCTGTCTCCTTTAGTTGTTAATCTGTTCAATCTGTTATCAGCCATCAGGCTTAAGCACTAAGGGTGAGGCAGATTAATTCCTACAGGCAGGGCTTTTGCTTCCCCTCAGGATGATGTCACTTGGAGGGGAATGGTATGCCTGCAGTATGGGGAATGAGTCAGCACTGGGACCCAGTCAGCTGCTCCCTCAGTTCTCTCCTCAAAGCCACCGCTCCAAATTCTCCCCAAGTGTCTTTAGTCCTCTCTGCCCTCCCTCTGCTTGAGCCCAGGGTAAGTGGGTGCCAAAATATTTTCGTACGTGATCTGTTTAAGAGCTCTTTGTCTCCAGCTGTTTCTTTCGGGTTAGCAAAAAGCCCTGTGGCTTTTCGCTTTTCATAGCTGGATGCTATTTAATATCTGCGCTATTGCTGTAGGCTGGGAAGCCCAGCTGGGGGTTTAGACCCTGCCTTCTCAGGGGGAACTCCCGGCTGCTGCGCCGTTTCTCAGTCCCTTCAGCTGGCACTCGTGTGAGCTCAGTCAGCCGTTTCGTCTCTCTGCACTTTCTACCAGTCGCATTGTGATGAAGCTGCCTTCTCTGTCTCTCTGTGGTTATAAGACTTCTCTCCAGCTAGTGTTCAGTTGGTTATTCCAGATGATTTCTTCACAATTAAGTT
Organism: Furipterus horrens; assembly: GCF_987537825.1. Taxonomy (NCBI): domain Eukaryota; kingdom Metazoa; phylum Chordata; class Mammalia; order Chiroptera; family Furipteridae; genus Furipterus; species Furipterus horrens. The sequence goes on from NW_028327182.1 coordinate 50,708,269, forward strand.
GTAATTCCAGATTGGTCCTGGGAGGAGGTCCTACTCCTCCACCACCTTGGATCTCTGGGAGAAATCTCCCTCCCAATTTTTATTCACCACACATGAATGTGGGACTGTCCATTCTGCTCCTGCTGCCGGTTGTCCAAACCACAGTGCCTCTCTGTCCCATCTTCACGACCCTAACCTGCCTGTCTGGATGAATGTATCTTTTTTAAATCCTTGGTTGTCAGACTTCCATATAGTCTATTTTATGACGGTTCTGGTTGTTATTTGTTTTTGAGATTTGGTTGTAATTCTTTCTGTGGTTGCACAAGGAGGCAACGTGTGTCTACCTATACCTCCATCTTGACTGGAAGTTCAGTATTTTTCTACAATTTAGTTGTAATTCTAGTTTGGTCCCAGGAGGAGGTTAGTGTAGCTTCCACCTACTCTGCTGCCATCTTTAAAGGTATACCTTATTTTATCAGCTCATTTCTTTTTAGCACTGAATAGATTCCATTGTCTGAATGTACTATAGTTTATCCATTCATCCACAGAAGTAGTCTTGGTTCCTTCTAAGTAATCATAGATTTTGTTAGAAACTGCCAAACTGTCTTCAAAGTACTATTTTTCATTCTCACCAGCAAAGAATGAGAATTCCTTCCTGTTGCTCTTCATCCTCCCCAGCACTTGGTGTTGTCACCGTTCTGGATTTTGGCCATTCTAATAGTCATGTGGTGGTATCTTATGTTGTTTTGATTTGCATTTCCCTGATGACATATGATGTGGTGCACCTTTTCATTTGTCATCTGTATATCTTCTTTAGTGAGTTAGCTGTTAAGGTCTTTAGCCTATGTTTTAGTCAGATTGTTTTATTGTTGAACTTCAAGAGTTCTTTGTATATTTTGGATAACATTTTTTCATTAGATGTGTCTTTTGCTAATATTTTTTCTCAGTCTTTGGGATTGTCTTCTCATTGTCTTTTGCAGTAAAGTTTTTAATTTTAATGAAGTCCAGCTTATCATCGATTTCTTTCATGGATCATGCCTTAGTGTTGTATCTAAAAAGTCATGGTCATACTCAAGATTATCTACCTTTTTTTCTATGTTATCTTCTGAACTTTTATAGTTTTGCATTTTACATTTAGGTCTACGATCCATTTTGAGTTAATTTTTGTGAAGGGTGTAAGATCTGCATGTACATAGGGAATTTACTTTTCATGATAAAATGATATCTCTTGGAATAGTTTTCTTTTCCAATACCTATGTGAAATGTTTTATAAGTAGTAAAGGATTATTAATAATGTTATGCATTTTTATTTCCTATTTGTCAACCACTATCCAACCCCCCAATCCTGGCTCTACATTATTGTAAATGGCTTTGAGAAAACTATTTCATTAATGGTTTTGAATTTCTTTATTCTTTTTACTTCTCGATAGCAAAATATTATTTTGTGTAAATAGAAGGTTTTCAAGCTATTGGAGTTTTTTGGTTTGTTTTGTTTCTTTGCATATAAAATTTGTCTTTAAGAGGTAGATTAGAAGGAAATGTTTATAAATTTAAGACTATAAATTACATTTGAAAAGCTGGGTTTCTTAGTGTGAAGGAGGTAAAAACTTTGCCCTTTTGTGTTCTTTCAGCTGGTCTAATGATTTAATAGACATGAGACAGCTTAACAAGAGAACATGAACAAATTTAATAATATATACATCGGAATCCCACATAAATGAGAGTTTCAGAGACAGAGGGATAATGAGGTATATATGATATTCTCAATTAAGGATTCCGTAAAGCACCTTGGGGCTTTAGAGGGGAGGAAGGTCATTCTCAACATCATAAGAGAAGATGTTCAGTAATTAGAAGTTTTCACTGCCCTGTAGATTGGTCATAAAAATATATTTCTGGTGATAACTTGTATTATGGGCTAGGCTCTTATTTTAAATTCTTTAAGGGTGAGGTAAAAGTTTCTCATGAGTCCTCAGGGTCTCAATTGCCTTCAGATCAAAATAACTTACATGCCAAAATGACATCTATGGGAGAGGCCTGTTCTGAACCCTTCATTAGAAATTGAGGACTAATTTTGAAGAAACCTTTTAATATGAAGATTTGATCTCATTTTAATTTTTATATTGAATATATATTAGTATACTGTATATATATACATGTATGTGTTTGTTATTATTGTTTTAATGATTGTATAACAGTCTACTGTATCGATGTACTATATCTATTCCCTTATTCTAGACACTTAAATTGTAATTTTTACCAGCCTTAGTGTGTTATTAACTAACAACCACTTCTATATACAGTAGACCCCTCCACCTTATCCATAGTCTGACTTTCTGCAATCTCAATTACCCACAGTTAACTACAGTTAAAAAATATTAAGTGGAAATTTTCAGAAAAAAACAATTTATAAATTTTAAATTGCATGCTGTTTTAAGTAGCGGGATAAGATCTCATGTCGTTCTGTTCCACCCTCCCTGGGATATCAATCCACACTGCATATTTTACCCTCCTGTTAGTCATTTAATAGCCATCTCAGTTATCAGATTGATTGTCACAGTATCACAGTGCTTGTGTTCAAATAACCCTTAATTTAATTAATAATGCCATATTTACATAATTTATATTATAGTATATTATAGTTGTTCTATTTTATTATTATTGTTAACCTCTTATTGTGTCTAATTTATAAATTGAACTTTATTATAGGAATGTATTTACAGGAAAAACATAGTAGATATAGGTTTCGGTACTATCTGTGGATTCAGGCATCCAGTGGGGATCTCAGAATGTATCCTCTGTGAGTAAAAGGGGGACTGCCATATAACTGATACCTGTGATTTTCTGTGTTGTCAAATATATATACTGTATGGGTCTTCCTTGGGGATTTTTTGGCAAGATATATATCAAGTATAAAACTAATAACTTTTAAGTATCCAGTCCAAAACTAGATAAATGAGTGGGAAAGAAAGTATTGTTTATGAGACTTCTGGGGTGAAAACACAATTAAAAGTTTGGAACTAGAAATCAAGCACTGTTGAAAATGCCTGTCATTTAAAAGTAATGATCTCTCCTATTGGTTCATAGTTTTCATTTTAGTTAAGTTATAGTATTTAAATTACCTGAATATTACATTAGCATAATAATTAAAATAACTTCATTGTTCTCTCATTTTCTGTATACATTACATATTATCCCTCTCTTCCAGCTCTTCCCATTTTGTCCTCTGCTACCTTATTTTCATTATTAAGGTCTTACTGTACTTTTCAAGAACAGAAGCAATGTAGCATAATGATTTAAGACAACAGATTTGAGACTCAGGTCCTGGTTTACCAACTTACTAACTCTGTGAACATGGTCAAGTTATTTAATCTCCCTCAGTCACAATTTTCTCATTTGTAAAATGTGAACAATAGTAGCTCCTTTGAAAAGTTGTGAGGATTAAATGAGATGATTTAGGGCTTAGTACATGTAAACACTCAATGAATGTTAAGGCTGTTATTATCTCTCATATAATCATCACCACCTCTACCCTACCATTCCACTACCAATATCGTCACTTGCACTTTCTGTTCAAACATGTTCCCAGGACATGGCTTTTCTTGTAAACTTCTTAGATGTCGTTCCTTTTTTAGCATCCAGCATTTGTTTTGTAAGACTGAGACATGACCAGGTTTGCCATTCCAGCTTTCACACTTTCTCCAGTTTATTACAGATCCCACCTACTTTGGGGCTCACTGAATTCTCCCTTGATCAACTACTCACTTCATAGTCACTTACATGTGTTCATAAATCATAAACTCTGTAAGGTCTGCATCCTAAGCAACTAGGTCTATGGCTGCCACATAGCAGGCATTTAATAAATATTTGTTGAAGTAATATCTTAAGGAGTTTGTTCCTAGCTCAGAACTCGCTACTTCAAATTTTACTTTTAAAGGAGACTTATGAACTTCTCTATATATAGTGTCCTGTTGCTGCTATAATGAATTACTACAAAGTTGGTGGTTTAAAACAGCACATATTTAGTTCTGGTGGTCAGAAATCTGAAATATGTCTCACTAAGCTAAAATCAGAATGTTGGCATGCTTCATTCATTCTGGAAGCTCTGGGACAATCCATTTTCTTGCTTTTTCCGGCTTCTAGAGGCTTCCCACATGCCTTGGATCATGGCATTATCCATGATCTTCAAAACCAGCAATAGCAAGGCCAAGTCTTATGTTGCATCCCCATGGCTATTCTGTAACTACCTATTTGTACTTCTTAATCCCCTCACATCTTCACCCATTTTCCCATAACCCCCTCCCATCTGGCAACCATCAAAACACTCTCCATATCCATGACTGTGTCTCTCTTCTTGTTTGCTTAGTTTGTGTTTTAGATTCAATTGCTGATAGATACGTATTTATTGCCATTTTATTGTCCATAGTTTTGATATTCATTTTCTTAAATAACTTCCTTTAACATTTTGTATAATAATGGTTTGGTGATGAAGACTCCTTTAGTTTTTCTTGTCTGGGAAGCTCTTTATCTGCCCTTCCATTCTAAATGATATTTTTGCTGAGTAGAGCAATCTTGGCTGTAGGCCCCTGCTTTCCATGACTTTGACTATTTCTTGCCAGTCTTTTCTAGCCTGCAGTTTCTTTTGAGAAATCAGCTGATAGTCTTATGGGAACTCCCCTGTAGGTAACTAAGTTCTTTTCTCTTGCTGCTTTTAAGAGTCTCTCTTTATCTTTAACTTTTGGCATTCTAATTATGATGTGTCTTGGAGTAGGCCTCTTTGTATCCATGTTGTTTGGAACTCCCTGTGCTTCCTGGACTTGTATGTTTATTTCCTTCACCAAATTAGGGAAGTTTTCTTTCATTATTTTTCCAGTAGATTTCCAATTTCTTGCTCTTTCACTTCTCCTCTGGCACCCCTATGATGTGAATGTTGGAACACTTGAAGTTGTCCCAGAGGCTGCTTACACTATCCTCATTTTTTAAATTCTTTTTCTTCTTGTTGTTCTGATTGGTTTTTTTTTACCTCCTTATGTTCCAAATCATTGGTTTAATTCTAGGTTTTATCCATTCTACTATTATTTCTCTGTGTATTGTTATTTATTTCAATTAGTGTGTTATATCCTTCATTTCTGACTGGATTCTTTTTATGCTATTGAATTCCTTACTAAGTTCCTTGAGTATCCTTATAACCAGTCTTTTGAACTCTGCATCTGATAGACTGCTTATGTCCATTTTGTTCAGTTCTTTTTTGGAGTTTTTGATCTGTTCTTTCATTTGGGCCATGTTTCTTTGTCTCCTTGTTTTGGCAGCCTCCCTGTGTTTGTTTCTGTGTATTAGCTAGAGTTACTATAACTTTGTGTCTTGGTAGCATGGCCTAATGTAGTGGGTGGCCTGTAGGGTCCAGTGGCACAGCCTTCCCTATCATCCAAGCTGGGTACTCTAGGTGCGCCCTTCATGTGGGCTGAATATATCCTCCTCTTGTTGAGCCTTGACTGCTTTTGGCATGTCAATGGGAGGGATTTACCCAGGCAAGTTAGCTGCAAAGACTGGCTGTGACCACTGATCACCAACCTCTGCCATTCTGTGGAGGATAGGCTGTGCAGGGGGGCAAGGTGGTGGTGCTCCAAGGTGGTCAGCCCCCACCTGTATTTTGCTTGGGGCCACCCTGCCTGAGCTATGAAGCAACCTGAGTTGGCTGATACTTGTGCTGTGCTTGGACATTCCCAGGTGAAGCCTAGCTGTGAATCTACACTGGCAGCTGCTAGTGCTGGATCTGGAGCCTCTTAGCAAGAGGTATAGGGGCCGAGGGTTCACTTAGGCTGGCTGTAGCTTGTTTGAGAGGATTTGGGAAATTTTGAAGCACGAACCAAGACCAGCCATTCATATGGAAAAGTAGCTTGGGTGAGCCAGTAAGTTGGGTGAAACAGTGTCTCTGGGGATCTCCAGAGTAGGGCACACAGTATTAGCCAGGTTGATGGAATCTGAGATATGGCGCCAGCTTGCCACCTCTTTAGCTCTGTGGTGGAAGGGTTCAGAAAAGGGACAATGGCTTCTGCCTGCCTTCCTTTCTGGGAGAAAACTGTCCCCCAGCTCTCGCCTTGATGCTAGACACTTAGTTTCCTCCCTTTATGCCACTGGTGCCTTTTAAGCTGTTACACCAATGCTGGAGCTCAGAGGGAGCAAGTCTGAGTAACTCTGCATGTGTGTTCTTATGAGGAACTGCTTGATACTCCAGCAGTTTCTTCCAGCAGTTTCTTCCACTGACTCAATCTTTGTTGGTTTTCACAGCCAGAAGTTACTGGAACTTATCTTCCTGGAACCCTGGACTGGGGGTGCCTACTGTGTGGCCAGTACTCCTCAGTCCCGAAATATTCCTCCCTAACTTTTATCCACTACACATAGCTGTGGGACCATCCTGTTCCACGTCTTTGCTCCTCCTACCAGTCTGGATGGATGTGGTTTCTTTAATGCCATAGTTTTCAGACTTCCGTTCAACTCAGTTTCTGATAGTTCTGAGTGATGGTTGTTCTATATTTTAGTTGTAATTTTGATGTGGTTGTGAGAGCAGGCAAGCCATGTTTACCTGTGCTACCATCTTTACTAGAAGTCTAAAAACTTTTTTATTATAAATAATTAATATATTTGTGGAAGTGGAACCACGTTAGTCTAGACTGCCCTGGTACTAAAAATTGTCTTTAAGAAAGAAGTTGAAAATTATCTTTACTTTCATCAGTATTTTAAATATTTTAAAATTTAAGACTACTATGCTTTATTTCTGCATTTTACCATCTGTGAGTCTTTCAAAAAGTCATGTGATCTTTCTGGGCTTCACTTATTTATGTGTAAAGTCACAATTTTCCAAGTTTTTCTTTATTAACCTCTAGAAGCTTAATACTAAATAGTCCTAGACTAGATGCTATAAGAAAAAAAGTCAAATCGACTTGGTTCTTGCCATTTACTAGGTCAAAATTTATTCATTTTTTCACTAGGATGAATTAATGATAAATACTTAATTGATTAAGAAATTCTAGATTTAGAACATTTCTGGTATAAAGTCAGCATTAACATTCAGAAAAATTAGGGGACCTAATGGAAAATGTGCTTTTGTTTAAACTGTTCAGATAAAGAACTAAACAGAATTTTCATTTTATTAATAAATCAAGTATAATCTATGATATGATCATTAGATATTATAACTAATAAATTATTGTTTTGTTTCTTAATGTAGGTGAAGAAAACTGGTCTTGTGGTGGTGAAAAACATGAAAATTATTGATCTTCACTGTTCGAGTGAAGATTTACATGCTGGGAAAATTGCTCTTATAAAACATGGGTCAAGGCTGAAAAACTGCGATCTTTATTTTTCCAGAAAACCATGTTCTGCTTGTTTGAAAATGATTGTAAATGGTAAGTGCAGATAAAGCTTTGTTAGGGATTACTAGCATTTGAGAATAATCAGTGGAATCAAATGCCTAAATACCACAGAAGTAATTTAGAAATATATATCTGAAGACAGTTTGATATACTATAAGAAGATTTAGAAGGCATGGATTCTGGTCTTTGTAACTAACCAGTTAGATGATGTTTTATGTATTAGTAGACTAATGTTACTGTTATAAGAGAACACTAAAATTTCAGTGGCTTAACATACCAGGCATTTATAACCCCTGTACAGTAGTACCACTTTATCTATGGGGGATATATTCTAAGACCCCCAGGAGAGGCCTCGAACTATAGATAGTACTGAACCCTGTTTTTTTTTTTTCTTTTGCATATATACCTTTTCACCTAAAGGAAGCACTTTACTTCTCTTTGGCATATCCAAATTGCCAGCATCACTACTCTTGCGCTTTGGGGCCATTATTAAGTTAAAATATGAGTTATTTGAACACAAGTACTGCAGTAGATACTGTGATTCTATAACAGTTGATCTGATAACCTAGACTATTACTAAATGACAAATGGATAGGCAGTGTATACAGTGTGGAGATACCGGAGAAAGGGATGATTTACATCCAGGGTACAATGGAGTGAGACAGGGAGAGATTTTGTTATGCTTCTTAGAATGGTGCACCATTTAAAACTTACGAATTATTTATTTATGGAATTTTTTATTTAATATTTGTGGACCATGGTTGACTGTGGTTAACTGAAACCCAGAAAGTGAAATTGTGGATAAGGGGGTACTACTGTAGTATCCCAATGCAGATGTTGCTGAACATCAGACAATTTTCTCCATGTGGTTGATTCATGTGCCTAGGCATCTTCTGTGGTATCGCTAACTTTCATCTCAAAGGGCCTTGAGTCCTCTGCATCCAGATTGAGAAAGAAAGTAGGGAAGGCATACTTGCTCTGAAAAATCCTGGCCTGGAAGTCACATACATTACTTCTGTTCATATCCATTGTGGGAACTGTAATTCCTGGCTGGGCGGCTGCCTCCCAATGAATACTTTACATTTTGAAACGAGGAACACAAATTATTAATGTATAGCTATCCATCTCTGTCATACCAGGCTAATCACTAAACCTCTTTGTGCTTATGATTTTTTTTTGCCTCCAGGAGAGTATGCAGACCATTTTGCTATTTAAAAAAATATTGTATCTTTTACATAGGTACTGTGATATTGTGTTTTATAATATGAATTGTAGATTTGGTCTTCATCTCATTTCTCTCACAGAGCAACTAAAATCTATTGGAATTTCCTGAGTGATAAGAGTGATAAAGGTGTTTATTGATTGATTGATTCTTAAAGCGAGAGAGGGGAAAAGAGAGAAACATTAATTCATTTTTCCACTTACTTATGCATTTATTAGTTGCCTCTTGTATCTTGTATGGGCCCTGACCGGAAATCAAACCCACAACCTCAGTGTATTGGAATGATATTCTACAAACAGCTGAGCAACCTGGCCATGGCCATAACAAGCCCCTTTCAACCACATCTGAGTTTCTGTTAATGAAGTGTTTTGGAAAACCCCTGTGGATGGGGCTTGGCTGCCAGGGGAACCAACCAGGTGATTAGAGGATTGGAACTTTCAGTCTCACCTCCTAGACCTCTGGAAAGGAGAGAGGGGCTGGAGTTTGAATTTAGTTACCAAAGGCCAGTGATTTAATCAGTTATGCCTTTGGGAGAGCTTCTGGGAAACAAAGGCTAATACAGTACCTAATCCTTTTCCTCAAGGAATTATTGGGGGCCAAAAATAACAATCCAACACATCATCTAGTACCAAATGAGTGATATGGGCTGTAAGTGATAAGAGATTAGAGGAGAAGTAGTGATCTCTACAAGTTAGCATGTTATGAAAGGCTTGGGCTTAAGCTGCATTTTGATGGGTCAGAAGTAGAGGAAGTAGAACACATCCCTGGTCAGGGGAACAGCATATGTGAGATGCAAGGTTCTGGGGAGGGTCAGTGTTTCAAATAGATAATTATTCTTGGGGAGAATAGTGGCAGGTGGGTTATGATGATAAGCCAGGGTTTAGTGGAGAACTTTGGAAAACTGTATGACCTTTGGGCTTTATCTTATAGAACAGAGTTCCTAAACTTGTTTTGAGAATGACCTATTTTTATTTACATCAGAGTCTTAAGAGTAATGATCAGGTCCATGTTTGAAGGTAGTGCCCTTGAGCTTCCACTTGCAGAAGAAATGGTCATGTGGTTAGAGCCTCCTGGCCTGCAATAAGTTTTTCAAGGATGTTGGGTATCTATGCTAGTTGTTAGATTCTATAGTCTTTCCTCTGCGGTTACAAGTAAAGAAGATAGTTAAGATGGCGATGGCATTTTTTTTCTTCTTTCCCCAATTAACTGAATAGATTTGATATTTACTTTATCACTTGTGTTAATTGACCTATAAATCCTATTATAGGTAACGTGGAGCCAGCCATTGAAGATTTTTGAGCAGGATGTAACTTGATTAAAGTTACTATTATTATTTTTTGTTATTAAATTGGAACATGAAAAGATAAGAGGTTGAGAACATAATTAATAGACTTGCATTAAGCAGGGTATAAAATAGGATTCAGAGGTTGACATTGATATAAAAAAGAAGACAAAGAACCAAAACATTTTGTAACTGATCTCGTCTAGAGTCAAGGGAGAAAAATGATTAAAAAAAAAGATAGTTGTGTTTTGTGCTCAGTTGTCTGTGCTGTAAGCACTCTTAATAGCCTCAGAGCCAGGAATTAGAGAAGTGGAAAAGTGCAAGTTACTGACCACTGCTTGATATCTTTGAATAAAGATATTTAAACCCGCCAAGAGAAATAATGAAGTGTGGGAAATCAGGAAGAACCTATAATAGAAATGCTTATACCCATATATAAATTAAATGGCTATATTAGTTTAGGTTTATATATATTTTGGGAAGCAACTTAGTGTAACTCCATGCTATTGGTGAATTATTTAAGTTATAATTATTGTTACATCAGTTATATAGCAGATATTTTCAAAGTGTGGCCTGTGGACTCCTAATGTTCCACAAAGTCAAATCTATTTTCATAATACTACTACATTTATACTAATAGTACCAAAATAGTGGTAAGTAAAACTACTGTTGCCTAGTAAGAATCAAGGCAGTAGAAATCATTGTACTCTTCATGGCCAAACTGCAGTAGTAGTCATTGTACTCTTTGTGCCGTAATACTTGGAGTTAAAAAAAAAGTTTCATGTAAAAATGGCTTTAATGAAACAGTAAAAATTATTAATTTTATTAAATCTCAACCCTTGAGTATATACCTTTATAATATTCTACATGAGAAAATGGGAGGTAGACACAAAGCACTTTTTCTACAAACCTAAGTGTGAAAATTGTCTTATGAAAAACCTATGTAAATGTTTGAGTTATAAATTGAATTATCCACTTTTTTTTTTATGAAACACCATGATATGACAAACTATAACTATTTACACTTGGCTGTTTAGCAGACATTGTCTCAAAAATGAATTAAGTGAACCTGTCACTTCCAGAAAAACAACTGACAGTATTTATTGCCAATGATAAAATATGAGTCTTCAAGTGAAAATTAAAATGTTGGAAACTTTGTATCCACCATCATGAACTTATAATTTCCCAGCACCTTAAAGACTCTTCTGGACGAAATTGGTGATGGTATTAATGAATAGAATTTAAAAGTAATAATAATGGAATTTAACATAACTACAAACATTTGTTAGGATTTCTGATTCTATATTGAAACTAACCTTTAGGATACTATCCTTTGTCAAATTTTTATGTGGTGTCAAAGAAGAATATTCATAACTATCTGAAATTGCTGTTAAAAATATTCCTTTTTCAGTTACATGTCTGTGTGAGGCTGGATACTTTTCAAGTACTTCAATGAAAACAGCCCATTGCAGCAAATTGAAAGCAGCAACAGATTTGAGAATCCAGATGTTTTCTATTGAGCCAGATAATAAAGAGACTTGTAAAAACTTAAAACAATGTCACTCTTCTATACTAGTTTTTATTGCTGTTTTGGAAAGTAATAGTTATTTTTTACTAAACTATGTTATTTATATTAATGTATAATAGATTCTTCATTATTACTTTTAGTGAATTATTAGTTTTAAAGTTTTGTTTTACTTTTCTAATACAGTAAATATCAGTAGATACAATCCATACTTCATTGGTGTCCTCATTAATTTTAAAGAGTGTAATTGAATCTCAGACAAAAAAAAAGAAAGAAAACCTGGAAAACTTCTGTGGTAGCATTTGCCACAGGTACTGTATGTAAGTATTTGTTTAAATATCAGTCATCCCCTCTTCTTGAATCAGGATATTTAGATCAAAGATCGACTATCACTGCTGGTTAGGAAATGGATTTTGAGAACGCCAAGAGAGGGTAGGTGAAATGCAGTCAGAGGAAACATACTGATAGTAGCTTTGAGGCTTTCAAATTGCTTTATAGCCCACGCCACATTAAGATTCAGAAGTAGCTGGGAGAAGGTGCACACTCAGGTTATGGGTTCCATCCCCAGTCGGGCGGCATATTAAGAAGGCAACCAATCAATGTTTCTCTTTCTACCTCTCTCTCTCCCTTCTTCTCTCTCTAAAAGCAGTGAAAAGTTAAAAATAAATTTTAAAGTCTCTCTTAGCTGTAATTTCATGACATACTAGCAAAAGGCTCTCTTTTGTAAAATACTAATTAATTCATGAATATTTGGGTGCTTAACTCTGTATAAGGCATCTCTCATCATTTAATCTTAAATACAAATTAAAATATTTTTTTCATGTTTATTATCCAGTTTTGTTTTCTCTTTTGTAAATTGTTCATATCTTTGGACTCTCTTGAGGCCTTGTTCTTATTAATTGATACCTGTATATGCTTTTAATGAATTAAAATTTGCTCTGTAAGTTAAAAATTACTAACCTTTCCTCTGTCTCATTAATTTAAGAAGTTCTTTCTAGTTTGTTATTCTGTCTTTAATTTTGTGGACTTAAAAAAATGAATATTGTGCCCCTTCCCCAGTGCTACCCTCACATTATAAGTTATTTGTGGACATTTTGAATAACTATAATATTTTGTCATGAGGAGGACCCTGATTTGTTTAATCCTTCCCCTATTTTGTCCATTTAGATTTTTTCTATGTTTTTACTGTTTTAAATGATGCTGCACTAAATATAGCCATGCCTGTTTTCTTTTTTGTCTCTATTTAGATATTTTCATAGAATAGCTTCCCAGAGGAAAAATTCAAACTACAGGTATATGAGGTCTGTCCAGAAAAAGCCCAGCCATTATTAATATAACAAGAATGGTTTGCACGACACTGATGTAACCTGGCAGACAATGATGACTTCGCTGTACGATTCAGTGGGGGAGGCAGACACTGTTGACTGAGCCTGTGTACTGTGTGGCCATTGCGTTCAAAATGTCTGGACGAGTAGAGCAATGAATTGACATCAAATTTTGTGTTAAGCTTGAACATTCTTTTGCGGAAACTATTTGGATGATTCAGAAGGCAGCAGCTATGGGCAACTTGTTTGTCAGCTTCATCACAACAACATGCCCACTCATGAATTACATCTTGCGCAGTGTTTTTTGGTGAAACATCAAATCATCCAGGTGACTCAGCCCCATCATAGCCCAGATTTGGCACCCTGAAGCTTCTGTTTTTTCCCAAAACTAAAATCACCTTTGAAAGGGAAGAGATTTCAGACTCTCAGTGAGATTTAGGAATGTACAATGGGGCAGCTGATGGCAATTAGAATTGTGTGAGGTCCCAAGGTACCTCCTTTGTTTTTTTTCTTTTTTGTTTTTTGTTTTTTATTATTGTTTTTCAATTATAGTTGTCCCACTTTTCCTCATTTCTCCCTGCCACCCAGCCACCCCTTCTCCCATAGACATATCCCACCCCGTTTTCCATGTCCATGAGTCATTTATACATGCTCTTTGACTAAACCCTTCCCTTTCTTATCCCCGTTCTCTACCTCCCCCCTCCCCCCTGATAACTGTTATTCTGTTCCTTGTTCAATTTAGTTCTTTGTTTGTGTTCTTCCTTAGTCTCCTGTATGAGGTGATATCATATTGTATTTTTCTTTCTTTGCCTGGTTTATTTCACTAAGCATAATTCTCTCTAGTTCCATCCATGTTGTCGCAAATGGCAGGAGTTCCTTCTTTCTTTCTGCTACATAGTACTCCATTGTGTAAATACCACAGTTTTTAAATCTACTCATCCACAAATGGGCACTTAAGCTATTTCCAGCACGTAGCTATTGTAAACAGTGCTGCTATGAACATAGGGGTGCATAAATTCTTTTGAATTGGGGTTTCAGGATTTTTGGGTATAATCCTAGCAGTGGAATCGCTAGTTCAAAAGGCAGTTCCATTTTTAGTTTTTTGAGGAAATTCCCTACTATTTTCCATAGTGGCCGCACCAGTCTGCATTTCCACCAACAGTGCACTAGGGATCCCGTTTCTCCCCATTCTTGCCAGCACTTGTTTTTTGATTTGTTGATGATGGCCATTCTGACAGGTGTAAGGTGGTATCATTGTGGTTTTTATTTGCATCTCTCTGATGGTTAGTGATGTTGAGCATTCTTTCATGTGTCTATGGACCCTCTGTGTATCGTCCTTGGAGAAGTGTTTGTTCAGGTCTTTTGCCCAATTTTTAATTGGGCAGTCTGTCGTCTTGGTGTTGAGATGTGTAAGTTCTTTATATAGTTTGGAGATCAGTCCCTTGTCTGAGGTATCATTGGCAAAAATGTTTCCCCATGTGGTTGGTTTCCTTTTCATCTTGCTAATGTTTTCTTTTGCTGAGCAGAAACTTTTTAGTTTGATGTAGTCCCATTTGTTTATTTTTTACTTTATTTTCCTTGTCTTGGGAGATGTATCGGTGAAAATATTGCTACGTGGGATATCTGAAATTTTCCTGCCTATATTTTCCTCCAGATCTTTTATGGTGTCGCGGCTTACATTTAAGTCTTTGATCCATCTTGAGTTTATTCTGGTGTGTAGTGGAAGTTGTTGGTCTAGTTTCATTTTTTTGCACGTCCCTGTCCAGTTTTCTCAGCACCATTTGTTAAAGAGGCTCTTCTCACTCCATTTGATGCTCCTTACCCAGTTGTCAAATATTAGTTGACCATATAGTCCTGGGTTTATCTGGGCTCTTTATTCTGTTTCATTGATCTATATGTCTGTTCTTATGCCAGTACCAGACTGTTTTGATCACAATGGCTTTGTAGTATAGTTTGATGTCTTCTATTGTGATTCCTCCTCTTGTGTTCTTCTGTCTCAAGATTGCTTTGGCTATTCGGGGTCTTTTTTGGTTCCATATAAATTTTTGAAGTATTTGTTCTAGGTCTATGAAGTATGTCATTGGTATTTTAATAGGGATTGCGTTGAATCTAAATTGCTGTAGTATGGACATTTTAATGATGTTGATTCTTCCTATCCATGAACATGGTATTTGCTTCCATTTATTTGTATCTTCCTTAATTTCTTTCTTCAGTGTTAATGTAGTTTTCCAGGTGCAGGTCTTTTATCCCTTTGGTTAAGTTTATTGCTAGGTACTTTATTTTTCTTGTTGCTATAGTAAAGGGGATTTTTTTTTTTCATTTCTATTTCTGATATTTTATTGTTGGTTTACAGAAATGCCTTAGATTTCTGTATATTTACTTCATACCCTATTTTGCTACATTTGCTTATTATGTTGAGTAGCTTTTTAGTGGAGTCTATAGGGTTTTCTATGTATACTGTCATGTCATCTGCAAATAATGACTGTTTTACTTCCTCTTTCCCAATTTTTATGCCTTTTATTTCTTTCTCTTGTCTGATTGCTGTGGCTAGAACTTCCAACACTATGTTGAATAGGAGTGGAGATAGTGGACATCCTTGTCTTGTTCCTGATTTCAGGGGGAACGCTTTCAGTTTTTGTCCATTGAGTATGATGTTGAGTTCAGGTTTCTTGTATATGGCCGTTAATATGCTGAAGTATTGTCCCTGTATTCCCATTTTGCTGAGAGTTTTCATCATAAATGGCTGTTGTACTTTGTCAAATGCTTTTTCTGCATCTATTGATATTACCATGTGATTTTTGTCTTTAATTTTGTTTAGGTGGTGTATTATACTTATTGATTTGCGAATATTATACCATCCTTGCATCCCTGAGATGAATCCCACATGGTCGTCGTGTATGATCTTTTTAATGTGTTGCTGGATCCTGTTTGCCAATATTTTGTTGAGGATTTTCGCATCTATGTTCATCAGCGATATTGGCCTGTAGTTTTCTTTCTTTGTTGTGTCTTGACCTGGTTCTGGAATTAGAGTAATACTGGCTTCATAGAAAGAGTTTGGGATTTTTCCCTCTTCTTGGATTTTTTGGAATAGTTTGAGAAGGGTAGGAGTTAGTTCTTCCCTAAATGTTTTGTAAAATTTGCCCGTGAAGTCATCCGGTCCCGAGCTTTTGTGTGCTGGGAGATTTTTGATTACTATTTCAATTTCACTAGTTGTTATTGGTCTGTTCAGGCTTTCTACTTCTTCTTGATTCAGTTTTGGAAGATTATGTGTTTCCAGAAATTTGTCCATTTCTTCTAGGTTGTCAAATTTCTTGCCATACAGTTGTTTGTAGTAATTTCTCACAATTGTTTGTATTTCTGTGATATCAGTCGTGATTTCTCCTCTTTCATTTCTGATTTTGTTTATTTGGGCCCTCTCCCTTTTTTTCTTGATAAGCCTGGCTAAAGGCTTGTCGACTTTGGTTATCTTTTCAAAGAACCAGCCCCCTACTTTTGTTTCTTTTGAATTGTTTGTATAGTCTCCATGTCATTTAATTCTGCTGTGATATTTCCTTCCTTCTACTCGCCCTGGCCTTTGTTTGTTGTTGTTGTTCTAGTTCTTGTAGTGGTAGGGTAGATTTTTTATTTGAGATTCTTCTATCTTTTTCAGGTAGGCCTATATTGCTATGAACTTTCCTCTTAGGACTGCTTTTGCTGTGTCCCATAGGTTTTGGGCTGTTTTTGTTCATTTTTATTAGTTTCCAGAAACTTCTTAATTTCTTCTTTTTGTCATTGTTAACCCATTCATTATTTAATATCATGTTATTCATTCTCCATGAGTTTGGATGTCTTTTATTTTTTCCTTGAGGTTGATTTCTAGTTTCAAGGCATTGTGGTCTGAAAAGATGCTTGATATGATTTCAATTTTCTTGAATTTGTTGAGGCTTGTTTTGTGTGTTATCATGTGGTCTATCTTTGAAAATGTCCCATGTGCATCTGAAAAGAATATATATTTTGCTTCTTTGGGGTGAAAGGTTTTATATATATCAGTTAAGTCCATTTGGTTTACTGCGTTGTTCAGTGCCTCAATATCCTTTGTATTTCTTTGCTTGGAAGATCTGTCTATTGTTGATAATGGAGTGTTAAGTCCCCTAATATGAATGTGTTGCTGTTGATATCCTTCTTGTATCTCTAGTATTTTTCCTATATATTTGGGTGCTCCTATGTTGGGTGCATACATGTTTACCAGGATTACATTTTCTTGATAGATTGTTCCCTTAAGTATTATGAAATGTCCTTCTTTATCTCTTTTTATGGCCCTTGCTATCAAATCCATTTTGTCTGATATAAGTATTGCTACCCCATTTTTCTTTTCATGTTCATTTGCTTGGAATACTTCTTTCCATCCCTTCACTTTGAGACTGTGTAAATCTTTTTTCTTTGTTAATCTTTTTCTTTTCTTTTTTTGATTATGCTGTTACAGTTGTCCCAATTTCTTTTCCCCCTGCTCCCCTCCAACCTGTGCTCCCCCTCCCTCCAGTTGCCCCCCACCCTTAGTCCATGCCCATTGGTTTTGCATATAGTTCTTCTCAACATCTTCCTGTCTACTCCACTCCCTCCTACTATGCTTCTTAATTCCTGCATCATCTCCTTCCCTTTTGCCCCTTCCCCCTTCTGGCTTACTTCCCCCAATATGTTCCCTGTACCTGTAATTCTTTTTCCCCTCTTGTTACCTACTTAGTTTGCCTTTGTTTCAATTCCCTACCTTCTGCTGTTGGTTGTTGTGAAGCAGTTTTCATTTTAATGATCCTCCTTCTTCTAAACAAGTCTTTTTAACATCTCATATAACAGTGGTTTGGATCTAACAAACTCCTTCAATTTTACTTTGTCCTGGAAACACTTTCTCTGCCCTTGTATCCTGAATGACAGCTTCGCTGGATAGAGTATTCATGGTTGTAGGTTTTTGATTTTCATTACTTTGAATATTTCTTGCCAGTCCCTTATTGCCTGTAAAGTATCCTTTGGGAAATCCGCGATAGTCTAATTGGGACCCCTTTGTACATAATTCTTTTCTTCTCTTGCTGCTTTTAAGATTCTCTCTTTAATTTTTGACATTTTGATGATAATATGTCTTGGTGTGGTCCTCCCTGGGTCCAGTCTATCCGGAACTCTCTGTGCTTCCTGGACCTGTAAGTTCATATCCTTCTCCAAGTTAGGGAAGTTCTGCTTCATTATCTTTTCACTTAATTTTTCAATTTTTAGTTCTTCACCCTCGGGCAATCCTATTATTCGAATATTCATTTGCTTATAGCTGTCCCAGAGGTTTCTGAGCCTCTCCTCATATTTCTCACTTTTTGTTTCGTCTTTCTGCACTGGTTGACTGTTTGTTCCCTCCCTATGTTTCCATTTGTTGGTTTGATCCATGGCTTTCTTTTCCTCACCACTTGTCTTGTATGTATTTTTGTTCATTTCAGCAGGACTAGCCTTTATTCCTTCCTTGTCTTGATTCAGCCCCACTGTTAGGTCTGTAAGCTGCCTTATGACTATTTCTCTGAACTGAGCCTTAGAAAGATTTGCTACTTGTTCATCGGTCAAGGCCTTTATTTCTTTTTTTGTTAGCTGTGTGATTGGTATTTCAATCATTAATTTTGCCATTCTGACCATTTTGTTTATCTTTTCTTCTTGGGCAGGGCGCTGTCATACCTCCTATGCTATATTGGGTGGAGCCCTGTATGCTCATCACAACCAGGCGACCCTTCTCACCACACTGTGGCGCTTTGAGTGGGGGCGGGGGTCCAAGATGGATTCCTGCTGTTATTCTCTGCTGAGGAACCAGGAGCATCCTCTGTCCCCACAGTCCAAGACAATGGGGTCTGCCCTCCTCAGCGTTGGAATCGTGAGCCGATGGGTCTGGTCTGTAGCCAGGGCCGGCTCCCAGGCACTTCTCTCCCCCCAAATACGGGTGTCTGCTTACGGGGTCCCACTGTTTGCTGCTGCGGCTGACGCCTCCAGCACAGTTCGATCTTTCAGCTGCGGTCTTGCCCTTCCTACATGTCCGGATGAGCACCACTTGTTTATGATTTCATATGTTGGACTTCCATGTAGCTTTATTTTCTGGAACGTCTTATTATTTTTGGTTTTGCAGTAGTTGTAATCCTTCTTGGTTGTGAAGGGAAACAAAGCGTGTCGGTCTATGCCTCCATCTTGGCCGGAAGTCCCCTTTAAATCTTTCGTTTTGAGGTGTGTTTCTTGAGACAGCATATATGTGTGTCAAGTTTTCATATCCATTCCACTATCCTATGTCTTTTAATTGGAACATTTAATCCATTTACAATTAAGGTTATTATTGACCGGTATTTGTTCATTTCCCTTTGTATCTGTGTTCCTTTTCTTCTCTTTTTTCTTTTTCTTAAAGCATTCCCTTTAGCATCTCTTGGAATGCTGGTTTGGCGGAGATATATTCTTTAGTCTTCCTTTGTCTGAGAAACTCCTTATTTCACCTTCCATTTTGAAGGAGAGCCTTGCTGGGTAGAGTATTCTTGGTTGTAGGCCTTTGTTTTTTATTGCTTGAAATATTTTTGACCACTCCCTTCTGGCTTGTTGTGTTTCTGTTAAGAAAGCGGTTGATAGCCTTAAAGGAGCTCCCTTGTATGTTATTTGCTGTTTTTCTCTTTCCGCTTTTAGGTTTCTCACTTTGTTTTGGAATGTTGCCATTTTAATTATGATGTGCCTTGGAGTGGGCCTTTTTGGGTTCATCTTCATTGGGATCCTCTGTGCTTTCTGGACTTGCATAACTTTTTCTCTTATCAGGTTAGGAAAATTTTCTGTCATTACTTTTTCTATCAGGTTTTCTATCCCTTACTCCTCCTCTTCTCCTTATTGTATCCCTATGATTCTAATGTTGTTTAGTCTCGTGTTGTCCTGCAGTTCTCTTAAACCCTCTTCATTCTTTTTAAATCTTTTTTCATTTTGTTGTTTTGTCTAGGAATTTTTTCCTACATTGTTCTCTAACTCACGGATCCAATCCTCTTCTTAGTTTAGCCTGCTTTTGATTGCTTCTACTGTGTTCTTCAGTTCAGAAATTGTATCTTCATTTCTTCCTGGTTCTTATTAATAGTTTCTAAGTGTTTTTTTTTATGCTGGTGTAGTTCTCTGTAAGTTCTTTATAGCTTCCCTGCAATTCTTTGTAGTTTCCTTGCAGTTCCTTGTAATTTCTCTGGAGTTCTTCATAGTTTTCTTTGAGATTGTCAAGTACATAGAGCTTCTTTATCACCATTCTTTTGAATTTCATGTCTGATAGTTGGCTTACGTCTATTCCATCTATCTTTCTGAGGATTCCTCTTTTCCTTTCATTGGGAGGTTATTTCTGTGTCTTCCCATGTTGGATTTTTCTTGTTTGTTTTTGTTTATTAGATTTGTCTGCTTTGATTTCCCACCTTTGTGGTGTGAGATTCTTTATAGGAGATCTGGGGCATTCTGTGGTGCAGTCTCTTTGATCTCCTGACACTCTTGGGATGCCCTTTATGCCGTTTTTTTATGCTGTCTGGTTGTATTTCAGTTACTCTTTGGTGGATCCTTTCCTCTGGCTAGTTGGTTGAGAGTCACTCTGCCCACTTCTCTTGAGTTCTTTTGTGGAGATGCTGTTAAAACATAAACACACAACCAGGCAAGAAACCCACACCCTTAAATATATCCCCCATTCAGAATCCCACTATTGGCAGCAAATGAGCCAGTATTAATATAAATGTAGAGAGGTTAAGACTTTTATACTATAGGAGAAACAGATAAGAGTTGTTTTAAATGAAAGAAAGATGATTTTTGAGAGGGAACATGATATAATAATAATAGTAGCAAGTAGGGTCAAGGCTGTGTGAGACAGTAAGTGATATTTACATTGTATGTTAAAGAGGGAAGAATGCAGAATAAAGTTAGAAAGTGGAAGTGTATAGTATTAGATTTATATAGCAGTTATATGCTATATGGTTAGTGTGAAAGGGAGGCTAAACAAAACAGACAGTCAAAAATTAAGAAGGATAGGAGGGAAAGAAGGGAGAAGGTAGGAAAAGAGATTAAAGAAAAGAGTTTTTTTAAAAAAGGAAGAAGAAAAAGGGAAAAAGAAAAAAAGGGAAAAAAAAGAAAAAAGGAAAGAGTTTTTACTCAGTTCAACCTTTGGGCGTAGTTTTCTTTTTGTGGATCTACACCTGGTCAAAATTCCATGGGTTTTAAATCTTTTCTGGCTGGCTGACTGTGAGATCTGGTTGGTTTCTGTGGCTGCTTTTCTCTCACTTGTGGGCCTGCTGCAACTTTCTGCTGTGAGCATCACTGAGTTGGGTCTCTACCCAGTTGTCCTGAGGCACCCTCCAGCAATCCTCAGGTGTCTCTAGCAAGGTTGTTCTGCTGGTAAGCCAGTGCACATGTCCCTAGTCCACACCCAGCCTTGGGTCCTATCTTCGCTCCTTCTCCCAAGAAGTCTCTGTGCTCCAAGCCGCAGCAACAGGCTGCATCCGTCCCTGGCTGGCAGCGTCTCACTGCTTGCCTGTGCATACTGCTTGCCTGCCTGGGGTCCCCACTGAGTCTGTGTTTCCGCCACAGCTCTCCTGTGTGGGCCCCTCTCCCCGGCTCAGTTCTGTTCTTTTTTGTTTAGTTAGTGGTGCCGTGATGCACGCATGTGAGGTGTAGGGTTGCCAGCCCAGATTTTCTAGCCCAGGGGGTCCCCACCTAGACTCAGTTCATACAGCTTCCCATAGTCTGGTCCACTCGCTGTTCTCCCACACCTCTGGCTGATTCAAGGAAACCTTCCCATTGTCTCCCTCCGGGACTCCACTGGTCCCAGCACCAATGGCAAGCGGCAGTTTCCAAGCAGTTCCTGGCCAATGAGCTGGTCTGCAGCTGCCCATTTGGGGTGCGATGTGGCAGTGGCGCTCGGCTGGGAGGCCCAGTGACTCCCCTTGAGAGCACAGGCGAGCCTTCTGCCCTCTTCCACTCCACTCCCACACTCCCTTCCCTGCTCGCGCTATCTGAAATCCTCACTCACTCACTCGTCTCAGTGTTTGCGATGGGAGCAAGCAGACAGCACTGCTACCTACTCTGCTGCCATCTTCGGAATCTCCTTATGCCAAGGCACCTCCTTTGAAGGGGACTAAAATGTCATTGTCCTGTGTACAATGTTTCTTATATCTTGTGTCTGCTTCAATAAATGTCTTTTTCATATTACATGACTGGATACCTTCTGGACAGACCTCATTTTTAATGAGTAGTTTATTTCAGAAACAAAACTCTAGACACTATCGGTTGTCAGCTATAATATTTCTAAAAACAGCCAATTCATTACATGTAGCACTCTGGTATGTAGTCCCAGCACTGGGCTTTGGGACCATACTTAGCAAGGCCAATGATTATACAAATACCTCCCATGGACTTTGTTAGGGATTGGCCAGTTTTTCCTATAAAGGGAGAGATAATAAATATTTTAGGCTTTGCATGCCACATGGTGTCTATACAGCTGCCCAGCTCTCAACTCAGCAATTCCATTGTAGTGCAAAAGCAGGCAGAGACTGTCAATTAATGGTTGGCCTGTGTTCAAATAAAACTTTATTTAGAGATACTAAAATTTGAATTTCATATAATTTTTGTGTCATAAAAACAGTCTTGTTTTTTATTTTTCTGGTTTATTTAAAACTGTAAAATCCATTCTTAACCTGCAAGCCATATAAAAATAGGCAATGGGCTGGATGTGACTTGTGCACTATGGTTCGTCATAGGCTGTATTATTGCTGACTTGGTAATAGACATCTATTATATTGGGACTTCTGGATTTACAGCAATGATGTAGTGGATTTTATCAAAAAAACTTTAATTTCAGCATGTGTCTGATAACTACCTTTCATATTTTGTATTTCAGCTGGAGTTAACCGAATTTCATATTGGCCTGCTGATCCAGAAATAAGTTTGCTTTCTGAGGCTTCTAGTTCTGAAGATGCAAAGTTAGATGCCAAAGCAGTGGAAAGATTGAAATCAAACAGTAGAGCCCATGTGTGTGTCTTGCTTCAGCCTTTGGTGTGTTATATGATGCAGTTTGTAGAGGAGACCTCTTATAAATGTGACTTTATTCAAAAAATTGCAAAAACATTCCCAGATGCTAACACTGATTTTTATTCCGAATGCAGACAAGAAAGAGTAAAAGAATATGAAATGTTATTTTTGGTTTCAAATGAAGAACTACATAAGCAAGTACTGATGACTATAGGTTTGGAGAACCTATGTGAAAATCCATACTTTAGCAATCTAAGGCAAAACATGAAAGACCTTATTCTGCTTTTGGCCACAGTAGCTTCCAGTGTGCCTAACTTTAAACACTATGGATTTTATTGTGGCAATACTGAACAGATTAATGAAATTCACAATCAAAGTTTGCCACAAGAAATTGCAAGGCACTGCATGGTTCAGGCCAGATTATTGGCATATCGAACTGGTAAGTTATATGCTTAGTTCATATATTGGGGTTTACTGGTTTTGGTTGTATTTATCTCAGAAGTAAAGTGGGGTTCATCTCATCTATGGAAGACTTCATTTACTCTCAGATCCTAAAGTTTTGCTGGTTGTACAATATGGAGAAGTTAGTGAGAACCTTGAGTAGACAATTCTTTCTTAGAGCAGTTTTAGGATTCCTTGTGGCCTTATAATTTGGTGCTACATTTATAAATCAGGGCCTAATTGTCTAGGCCCTTCTTTTCTGCTTATTGTTTTATCATTTCACTGTTCATTGATCCCTCTACTAGAGATGGGACAAAAGAGACATAGATAACCAAATTAATCATTTTTGTTAGCTTTTCAATATTTTATATGTATTCAATATTAATAAAAACTTTAAAAAGCTCTACAATATAAATTCAAAATAACCAACAGAATTAAAGTAAAGAAATACTGGCAATTTTTTTTCCACTTGCTAGTATGTGTTCAGTCAGCAAGTAGAGAAATCAAACATTTTTACTTTATTAAGTTATACATGGGAATTTTCTTTGTTGTAGTAAAAGATGGCCTCTTTATTTCCAATTACAGAACAGTGTTTTTACATCTTATCGGATATAAAATTTTCCTAAGTAGAAGAATGATTATCACTTTTTAAAATGCAGCTTTGAAATAAGGAAAAAATGCAGGCAGGGGGAGCAGTAGAGTAAGAGTTGATGAATGAACTATAGTAGGATGTTTTAATTCTTCCAAGAAAGAAGGAAAAGAGAGAAAATCTTCAGAAAAGTTTCAGGTAAATGCCAGTAGAATGGAGGTTCTCAATTGGCAGCATAACAGAATCACCACTGAAATTTTATTAGAAGACAAATGCTTGAATTGCTCAAATTGCTCAGACTAAACCAAGTCCCTAAGGGTGTGGCTTAGGCTTATGAATTTTTTAAGTTATGCAAGGAATTCTGACATTGAGCAAAGTTCATAGTCACCTAATTCTGATAAAGAATTTGATTCTACCATAGGCATAAGCTATATGCTGCCAAATAACTCTATAGCTTGAGTCTGATTTAATGTAATGATTTTATATATGGGCTATACATTAGTCTCTTTATCAAAACCAACTTTATAAGTAATTCTTCTCTAAACCAGGAAAGACAGAAACAAATGGGAACAGCTGTCACAGCTATAATTCGTGAATTCCCCTTTGCTAATTAGAATTCAGAAGTTTCTGGAATGAATGTAAGGTGGGATATGTGAATATGCTGTTCTTTTACTTGATCTCAGTACTTCTTGCTTCTTATAGAACTATGCATGACTAGTCCATACAATGTATGATTCCAGTGTTTAAAGATGCAGTAATGTTTAGATACAAATTTGTATATATATTCTTTATTATATACTCTAATTATAAATTTATCCTCTATTTCTGTGCAGATTTCTTTACATAAAGCCATGCTTCTACACTTGATGGGCAATTTAAAAGATTTTTCAAGGTTAATTTTTGATCATGTATGACTTTTTGCCTGGAATCCAAATCCTAAATAGGATGCAACCGTGTCATGCACTCCACTCCATTGCCATTTTTTCCTTAACACTAAGCACAGTGTGTTGAATGGATAAAGGAAATCTTTTTATATCCAAAGATAAATAGTCCACAATTCCTTATCTAAAACCCTTGGTGCCAGATGGAAAGGAATTCAGAGATTTTCAGGTTTTAGAAAGGTAATATGGTGTATATACTATATATTACACAGCAGTTCCAGGGGTTTCTGGGAAAGTACCATGTAATCAGACACATTTACACAAATAGAGTAAAATGTATGAATATTTGCATTAAATATAAGGTCAAGTGTAGCCACAAAATAAGTACATCATGCTGTCAAAAAAATTTCTTGATATAAGGGATTTCAGATAAGAAATTCTGGACCTATACTCTTCATTAATGATAAATAGTAACTATAAAAATTTATTGAGCTCCTACTATGTGTCAGGCACAGAGCTAGGCTATTTATATACAGATATCATTTTAATATGGAAGACAATCCAGCAAGGTAGATAGTCCCATCATAGAGTGTTCTCCTGATAACTCAGACTTTTAATTTCACACTGTTCAGTTTGCTTTGATGACTTTTTTATTTAATTTATTTTTTAAAGGTTTTATTTATTTTTAGAGAGGGGAAGGGAGAGAGAAAGAGAGAGAGGGAAACATCAATGTGTGAGAAATACATTGATTGACTGCCTCTCGCATGCCTCCAACTGGGGACCTGGCCCGCAACCCAGGCATGTGCCCTGAGTGAAAATCGAACCAGTGACCTTTTGGTTCGCAGGCTGGCACTCAATCCACTGAGCCACACCACCCAGGCTATTTTATTATAATTAGTAGGTGAAGAAACCATTCTATTAAACTATTTCACTTAAAAATATACTTATGATTAAAATGATTCTAAAACCTCTAACAGAGTTTTTTTTAAGTAATTGAAAGTAGGTGCATAATAATTGTTTTTTGAATGATGAATAAATAGGATCTACAAAGGTGTCATTAAAAGTATGTTTCTATGATATTTTGAGGTAGCAAAAAAAGTGACAAAATTTGTTTAGGCTCTAGGGGGAGAAAAAGAGGAGGGCATTACACCTTATCTACGTGTTTTAAGTGTGATTTTTAAATCTCTTTTTTGGGTCCGTTTTCCCATTAGACTTGGCATTTTACAAAACTGAGGATTATATCTTACTTCTGAACTATACAGTGTTAATGACAAAAGTAGATTGGAGTAGCTAAGATAATTTAGTGTTTCAAATTATAACTTGGGAGTTCTCAACTTATAGTACAGAAGGAATACTTACACGAAATGCAGATTCCTGTGTCTGTCCATCTTCCACAGAGAAGTTGATTCAGGGCATTTCCATGGGAGACAGGAGTCTGCATTTTTAACAAGCAGCCAGTGATTCTGATAAAAATGGCCTGCGGACCATGTGAATAAACCCTGACATGACAGAACTGGGAGCTAAAATTACCATGCCTACGTTCTAGAACAACAGGATAAAGAGTTCTCTGACTTTTAGTGATCAAAGTCTCAGGAATTTGACTAGGTGATTATAAGTTAATCTTTCCTTCAAAGGTGTGCAGAGAAGACCCTGTGGAATGACCAGAGCAATTTCTATAAAAATTACAAAACATGAAAAGCTTTCTGAAAAACTAATTTGTCAGCCAGTGTTGAGGCTGGTTGAAATCTACTTCATCTAACATGGATGAGATTTTATTTTGATTTTAAAATGTACATTTTAAAGAATACTCTCTTGGTGTGACTTACCTTAGATAGGCTGTAGAGCTGCCCCCTCTTGACAAGGTTTAGTCTGTCTAAAAACTGAAACAGAAAAACTGCCTCCTGAGACTAAAAAAACAAACACAAGATGAAAAATACTCAGTGTAGATGGTAAGAAAGTAGGCTCTTAATATGAAGAATTTCTATTTCAGTTTTCCATTTTTTGTTATTGATTTATGCATGTATTAAGTACAATTTTCTAGTAAAGGTTTTGGTTTTGCAGATAAATGTACTCTTATGTTTATAACGTCTGCCACTTGCCTTATAAATGATCATTAAGCCATAATTATATTCTTTTCCTTACATGTTTTGTTCTGAAGGTCTTAGAAGAAACAATAATTTGGTTACACTAAAATCCCTTTCATGACAGTTTCCACTCTATAGTCCTCCCATGCACTCCATTCCTCAGCATTGTGTTAATTTCCTGCACAACACAGCACACAGGTGTTTTCTTGTTCGTCTTCCTCTCTCATCAGACAAGCTATAAGTTTCATGAATATAGGGATTTCTGTTTCCCTCACCACTGTATACTTGGGCATTCAATAAAGGGAAATGTTTGTTATAAAATTTTTAATTATAATCAAAGGGAGGAGTAGATGAAAGGCAAGTAAGTTGGGTCTGTAAGGCTAAATTTTAGTGAGTTAATTTCTTTGCCTGTTTTCTCATCTAGAAAAAGAAATTTTATCTGCTTTTCTTTACGGTAAAAATGAGATGAATAAAAGTGCTTAAATTATGCAAGTGTTTTGTAATATAACTGAAAATCAAGCTTACTTGAACTAAATTTGAGAATTTATTGTAGTATCATAACTTAAAAATTATGAGGCATCCTAGTTTTTAAGGCATAAGTGCAGTAAATTTTTTTTGTAGTTTTACTGGAAAAGTATTTAAATATATTATCATTGGAAGGATTAATTTTAAGAAAATTGTAAGGTGAAGACACAGTTTCAGTTAACCCTCACCAACATGAAAATGTTCTACAGTAAAGTTCACATATGATTGTTACGTATTCTGTGTGAATGTACCTACTTAACTACATTAGCCCGTTATTAATATTAGAATAAATGCTATGGTTTTCATAATTAATGTATAATTGTCCTAGAAGTTTGAAACTCACCTTTGTATTAGTAGTACAAGGAAAAAGTCAATTCTTTATATGTAGAATTTCTATTTTGGTTTTTAAAATTTCTGTTTCATATTAATGGTTTTAAGAAGTACATGTTATTGCAGAGATTTTGGTTCTGCAGGAAAATGATCTTACAACTGATTTAGAAATGAACATCATTTCACTAACTTGACTTATTTTTCCCCCGAAAGGCAAATTATGAAGATGAGGGAAAGGACAACATATAGTTTAAATCAAAATCCCTTTCATGCACTTTCCAGCATTATACATATATGAAAGTCCATCAAGATTTGTTTGTATTTGTATTATGGATCTGAACATTTTTCTTAGCAAGAACATTTACACGAAATGTATTTTCCATGATTAGAGTATAAAAATGCTAGAAGACAGACTTTATTGTTGTGAACAGTTATATTAAATCCATTAGTTCAGAAACTTGCTTGTTAATCAATTTTATCATCTGTTAGAAATAATCATTTACAAACTGACTTGTTGGTGGAGAATCAATAGTTACACTCAATGCTGGTTACAGATCTGAAGTAACCTGACCATGGACACTGCCTATTTAATGATCTCCACTTATAGATCACATGTGACTGGGTTGGTAGTAACACTGTCTAGTTATTTAGTACCTAATTCCTATATTCCGTGCTTAAAAGTGTTTATTTTAGTGGTTTTCTGTGATTCATGAAATGTCAAAAATTGCTGCTACATTTAGAAAATATTTTTGATAAATATTTTTGTTATTTTTTGAAAAATATATTTCTGAAACTAACAAATAATTTTTACTGAGTTAAATGCCATTTATTTTCAGAGGATCATAAAATAGGAGTTGGAGCAGTAATTTGGGCAGAAAGAAAATCGGTAAGTATTAAAATAATTTTTTAAAAATGTAACCTTGATTTTCTTTAAATATGTCAGCCTTAAATACATTTTATTGAGCATTAATATTTTGTATTAATGATTTTATTATGTTCTATAGGCATTTCTTTAATCCCTCAACAATTTTCTGGATAGAGTCATTTGTTTAGCAAATATTTCTTTGATGTTTTATTTTATTTTATTTAGGTTCATAATTTATTTCTTCCTGTTTTTAATTATTTGCACTATTACAGTTGTCCCCACTATTTCCCACCCCCCTTGCCCACCTTCACCCAGGCCGCACCCTCCCACTCAGACCATCACTACATTGTTGTCCATGTCCATCATCAGTCATGCATATATGTTCTTTGACTAATCCCTTCACCTTCGTTCATGTAGTCCCTCCCACTTCCCCTTCAACAGCTGTCAGTCTGTTCCATGTATCTATGCCTCTATTTCTATTTTGTTCATTAGTTTATTTTGTTCATTAGATTCCACATATCGAAGAGATCATATGGTATTTGTCTTTCACTGACTGGCTATTTCACTTAGCATCATAATCTCTAGGTCAATCCATGCTGTCACAAAAAGTATGAGTTCCTTGTTTTTTACTGTCTCATAGTAATCCATTATGGAAATGTACCACAGCTATTTTATCAACTCATCTGCTGGTGGGCACTTGGGCTGTTTCCAGATCTTGGCTATTGTAAATAGTGCTGCTATGACATAAGGGTGCAAATTGAATTGGTGTTTTACGATTCTTAGAATGTATTCCCACAAGTGGGATTTCTAGGTCAAAACACAGATCTATGTTTTAATTTTTGAGGAAACTTAATACTGTTTTCCATAGTGGCTGCACCAATTTGCATTCCCACCAACAGTGTACCAGGGTTCCCTCTTCTCCACATCCTTGCCAGGACTTGTTGATTTATTGGTGGTAGCCATTCTGGCAGGTGTGAGGTGATACTTCATTGTGGTTTTAATTTGCATCTCTCTGATGATTAGTGACATTGAACATTCTTTCATATGTCTATTGGCCATGTGTTTGTCCTCTTTGGAGAAGTGTCTATTCAGGTCTTTTGCCCATTTTTTAATTGGATTGTTTGTCTTCCTGGTGTTGAGTTCTATAAATTCTTAATAAATTTTAGAAATTAAACCCTTATCAGATCTATCATTGGAAAATACGTTCTCCCATATTGTGGGTTCCCTTTTCCTTTTGTTGATGGTTTCTTTAGCTGTGCATAAGCTTTTTTATTTGATGTAGTCCCATTTGTTTATTATTTTTTTCTTTGTTTCCCTTTCCCTAGGGAACTTTTGCTATGTGAGATATCTGAAATTTTACTGCCTATGTTTTCTTCTAGGATTTTTATGGTTTAAAACTTACATTTAAGTCTTTTATTCATTGTGAGTTTATTCTTTTGTATGGTGTAAGTTGGTGATCTCCTTTTCTTTTTGCATGTACCTCTCTTAATTTTCCAAACAAAATTTACTGAAGAGACTGTACTCTATTGTATGCTCTTGCCTTCTTTGTCAAATATTAATTGACCATAAAGGCATGGGTTTGTTTCTGGGCTCTCTGTTTGGTTCCACTTATCTATATGCCTGTTCTTATGCCAGTACCAGGCTATTTTGATTACATGGGCCTTATAGTATAGTTTGATAACAGGTATTGTGATACCTCCAACCTTGTTCTTCTTTCTCAAAATTGTTGAGGCTATATGGGGTCTTTTTTGATTCTATATAAATTTTTGGAATATTTGTCCTAGATCTGTGAAAAATACCATTGATATTGTAATAGGAATTGCGTTGAAGCTATACATTGCTTTGAGTAGTATGGACATTTTAATGATGTTCTTCTAATCCATGATAACAGTATATGCTTCCAATTATTTTCATCTCCCTCAATTTCTTTCTTCAGTGTCCTATAGTATTCTGAGTACAGGTCTTTTTCCTCGTTGGTTAAGTTTATTCCTTGGAACTTCCAGTCAAGATGGCAGCATAGGTAAACACTGTGTGTCTCCTTGAACAACCATTTCTAAATTAAAACTAAACTATAGAAGAAGCATCATTCAGAACCACTATAAATTGAGCTGAATGGAAGTCCTACAACTACAAAATTAAGAAATCACATTGAGACTGGTAGGAGAGACAGAGGCGAGTAACAAGCTGGTCCCACATCCACTTATGGTGGATAAAAATTGGGAGTGATATCTCAGGAGCAAGGGGTCCCAGCCCCATACCAAGTCCTTCAGCCCAGGGTTCCAGTGCCAAGAAGATGTCTTTATGACTTCTGGCTATAAAAACCAGCAGGAATTGACACTGTGGAAGAAAAACTGCTGGAATTCCAGGTAGTTCTTCTTAAAGGGCCCACGTATAGACTTACTCAGACTCATTCCCTCTGAGCTCCAGTCTGGCATCAGAGCAAGAGCTGGGGGGTAGTGGACAGCTTTCTCGCAGAGAGAAGTGCTGGCAGAGGCCACTGTTCCTTTTCTGTGCCCTTCCCCCACAGAACCACAGAGCCAGCAGGTGGGAGCTATATCTGAGGCTTCATCAACCTGACTCACACTCTTTGCCCCACCCTGGTGATTCTGTGAGGACCTGTCCCACCCAACTTTCAAACTCACCCAAGCTGTTTCCAGTGGCTTTTCCATATGAATGGTGTGTCTTAGCCCACGCCTCAGATTTTCCCAAATTCTCTCAAACAAGAAAACCTCTTTCTAAGTTGCCGCAGGCCTAGTGCTAGCAGCAGCTGGCCTTGGTTCATAGCTTGGCCTCTCCTGGGCACCTTCAAAACCATCACAGATACCAGCCATCTGCAGATGGCTGTGTAGTTAATGCTGTGTGACTGATGTTGGACATGCCAGCAGCAATCAAGGCTCAACTACTAAAGGAGGGTGTGTACAACTCACACAGTGGGTGCACTTTGAATACCCACCTTGGGTAATAAGGGAGGCTATGCCTCTGGACCCTACCAGGACTCCTGCTACATTAAGCCACTCTATGAAATGTGGAAAACAGTAGCTCTATATAATACATATAAACAAACACAGGGAGGCTACCAAAATGAGAAGACAAAGAAATATGGCCCAAATGAAAGATCAGAACAAACCTCAAGAAAAAGAACTAAACAAAATGGAAAAAAGCTATCTATCAGTTGCAGAGTTTAAAACACTGGTTATAAGGATGCCCAAGGAGCTTAGTGAGGACCTCAACAGCAAAAAGAGTGTCCAGTCACAAATGAAGGATACACTAATTGAAATAAAGAACAATTTACAGGGAATCAACAGTAGAGTATATGAAGCCATAAATCAAATCAATGATTTGGAACATAAGCAAAAAATAACCAATCAGAACAGCAAGAAGAAAATGGAATCCAAAAATGGGGATAGTGTAAGGAACTTCTGGGACAACATCACGTGCACCAACATTCTCATCATAAGGGTGCCAGAAGGAGAAGAGAAAAAGCAAGAAGTGGGAAACATTTGAAAAAATAATGAAAGATACTTCCCTAACTTGGTGAAGAAAATAGACATACAAGTCCAGGAAGCAGAATCCTAAACAAGATGGACACAAAGAGACCCAAACCAAGACACATCATAATTAAAATGCCAATGGTTAAATACAAAGAGAGAATCTTCTTGTTTGATTGCAGTAGCTAGGACTTCTGGTACTATGTTGAATAAGAATGGTAAAAGCAGATATCTCTGACTAACTCCTTTTCTTAAGGGAAAGGCTTTTAGTTTTTGCCTATTGAGTATGATGTTGGCTGTAGGTTTGCCATATATGACCTTTATTATGTTGGGGTATGATCCCTCTATTCCCACTCTGCTGAGTTTTTATCATAAGTGGGTGCTAGATTTTATAGAAAGCTTTTTCTGCTTATATTGATATGATCATGTGATTTTTACCTGTCATTTTGTTTATGTGATGTATCACATTTATTGATTTGTTAATATACCAACCTTGCATCCCCAGTAAAAGCCCCATTTGATCATGATGTATGATCTTTTTAATGTGTTGCTGGATCTGGTTTGCTAATATTTTGTTGAGGATTTTAGCATCTATGCTCATCGGGGATATTGGCATATAATTTTCTTTCCTGTTCTGTCTCTGGTTTTGGAATGAGGATAATGCTAGTCTCATAAAAAAAAGCCTGGAAGTCTTCCCTCCTCTTGAATTTTTTGAAATAGCTTGGGAAAGATAAGTGTTAGTTCCTCTGTAAATGTTTGGTAAAATTTGCCTATCCAGTCTGGGACTTTTGTTTGCTGGAGTTGTTTTTTTTTAATTACTGCCTCAATTTCATTAGTTGTTATTTTTCTCTCCAGGTTTTCTGATTCTTCCTGATTTAGTTTTAGAAGATTCTATGTTTCGACAAACTTAATCCATTTGCTCAGGTTGTCCAATTTTTTGACATATAGTTGTTCGTACTATTTTCTTACAATCTTTTTTATTTCTATGATATTGGTTGTTACTTTATCTTTTCAATTCTGATTTTATTTATTTGGGTCCTCTTTTTCTTGATGTGTCTGGTTAATGGTTTGTCAAACTTTTTATCTTTCCAGAGAACCAACTCTTGGTTTCACTGAGCTTTTGTAGTGTGTGTGTGTATGTGTTTAGTCTCAATATCATTTATTTCTCCTCTGATCTTTATTATTTTCTTTCTTCTGCTTACTCTGGTCTTTCTTTGTTTTATTTCTAGTTCTTTTAGGTATAGGATTAGATGTTTGAGATTTTTTTCTTTCTTTCTTATTAAAGTAGGCCTGTAATGCTATGAACTTCCCTCTCAGGACTGCTTTTATAGTGTCCCATAGTTTTAGGGTTGTATGTGTTCATTTTCATATGTTTCTAGATAATTTTTTTATTTCTTCCTTGATCTCATTCATATTGAATAACATGATATTTAAGCTTCATGTATTTGAATATTTTTGAGAGTTTTTTTAAAAATTGAAGTTGATTTCTAGTTTCATGCCATCAGGACTAGAGGAAATGCTTGGCACTGATTTCATTCTTCTTAAACTTGTTAATACATTTTGTGTCCCAACATGCAGTCTGTCTTAAAATGTTACATGTGCACTTGAGAAGAATGAATTTTCTGCTGCTTTGGGATGAGTGTCATATTTTCTTACATATTCAGCAACTATGTATTTTTTTGATTGGAGCATTTAATCCATTTACATTCAAGGTTATTATTGATAGGTACTTACTTATTTGCATTGTTTTCTTTATACCTATATCTTCTCTGTCTTATTTGTTTTTCTTAAAGCAGTTCCTTTAATATTTCTTGCAATGCTGGTTTGGTGTTAATGAACTCCTTTAGCTTTTTTTACTTTTATTTTTATGATAGTCATGCTGGGTAGTCTTGTTACATGACATTATTTTTCATAACTTTGCATCCTTCATGCCAGTCTTTTCTGTCCTGAAGTATTTCTGTTGAGAACACAGCTGACAGCCTTATGAGAACTCCCTTGTAGATAATGAACTGCCTTTCTCTAGCTGCCTTGAGATTCCCTCTTTGTCTTTACCCTTTGCCATTTTAACTATGATGTATCTTGGTGGGGGTCTTTTTGGGTTCATCTTGATTGGGACTCTCTGTGCTTCTTGAACTTGTGTGACTTTTTCCTTCAGGTTAGGGGAGTCTTCTACCATCATTTTTTCAAACAGGTTCTCTATCCCTTGTTCACTTTCTTCTCCTTCTGGTACCCCTATGATGTGGATGTTGTTACACTGATATTGTCTCAGAGGTTCCTTAGACTTTCATCATTTCTCTTAATTCCCTTTTTTATTGTATCTTTGAGTAGATACTGTTATTTTATCCTTTCTTGATGTGATCCTCTGCTTTATCTAACCTGCTCTTGATTCCTTCTAGTGTATTCTTCATTTCTGACTGGTTCTTTTATATGGTTTCTGTGTCCTTTTTATGCTTACTATTTCTTTGTTTAAGTTTGCACTGAGGTCATCCATTCTTCCCCTAAGGTCATTGAGCCTCCTTACACTGGGGAACACAATTTTCATTGAGTTAGATCTGACACTTGTTTTTGACTAAATTTTGGCATCTGAATCCAAAAATAACCCCAATTTTTCTCTATCACGTCAATTTTTTAAGGTACAGGGTACCCTCCTTTTGTCCTCCAAATCATACAAAATGTACATACAAAGGAAAGTAATGAAAAAAATTAGCTGAATATACTGTTTATTTAGAGTTGTTTTATTCATATAATGGCTATATATTGTTACTGTAAGTCAAATTGTGTACAAGTAGTAAAGTTCTTCTACCAAACATGCATATTAAGGTAAAAAGGTACTCTTATAACATTTTGAAGCCCTCCAAGAGTTTCTGGACAATTTCGATGTAATTCTGTGCTCGTTTATTTCCAAGAAAGTTCTTGAAAAAGTTTTTGAATGACAGCCAAGCATTCTTTTGGAGTTCTGACATTGTCCCGATGAAACGTTCATCTTTAATGAGCTGCTGAATCTATGGACCGTCAAATACACCAGCCTTTATCTTTTCAAACGACAGTCTAGGAAATGCCAAAATGAGATACTTGAAACAGTCTCCTTCAGTTGGCAAAGCTTTAACAAATTGCTTCATGAGACCCAGTTTTATGTGCAGAGATGGAAATATAATGTTCTTTCTGTCAACAAGTGGCTCATGGAGAATGTTTGGATCACCAGGTTTGAGGTCAGATCTTGGAGGCCAATTCAACTCCACCGAATGCTTCTGATGAGCTCTGCTGTCCCACATACACAGAAAACAGGGATACTTGGTATATCTGCGTTGCTGACCAAGAAGGAAACAGACCATCGTAAGGTCAACACAGATGATCCAGTTGTGCTTGTGATATTGCAACAGATCAATGACTCTCTTTATGTTTTCATATTCTTCACAAAAACAAACTGAATGGCCAGTTGGGAGTGCACCAAATAAATTGCCATTGTGGAGGACACAATGCAAGCTCCTGTTTGAGCTATTGATGGATAGTCATCATTCAGTTGTGTTATAGATCGGAATTCCCAATTCCTCCATTAAACCATGTATGTTATGGCAATACACAAAGCCACCATCACTTCAAAAGTACTGCAGAAATGTACTTTCTCTTGATTGAAATGAGGATACCTTCACTCCTTTTTCAAGCAAGATTTTCTCATGCAGTCTTGATGCTAGGAATTCTGAAGCCTTTTTAGATAGTCCCAAATTTTGTGCCAAATCATTCAATTCATGATGATCAAATCCCTTATGAACTGAGTCATCTTCAATTTCAAAATCTTCATCATTGCTGTCACTTAGTTCTTCACCATACTCCTGTTTTTTGAAAGAGGGTCATTCATTAAAAACTGACACTGGGATTTCAGCTGAATGAGGCACTGGGCGTATAGCTGATGGTAGACTAAGATACTGTATTTTACATTCATTTTTCTTGTTATATCCTGATGTTTTCACCATACAGAAGTAACGGTCACTTGAATGATCTCTGGGCTCTCGCCAAACTATTGGTATATCAAATGGCAATTTATCACGTGTTCCTTTCATCTATATCCATAAACTCGCGACACACTGCTTGCACACATTGTGAAGGGCCCAAGACTTATCTTTATCACCAAGTTTTACTTTAAAATATGCAAAATAGGTTTGCATGACAAATGGGCTGATGTTTGTCCTTTGACTGGGAATGGTGAAACTGCCACAGATATAACAAAATGAATCAGGGTTGTTTAGGCACTTACGACAAGAAATAGAGGCAGACATGATCTGAAGGGCAGGAAATAAGTACGTATGTAAATAAAATAAATTCAGCTAACTACTTGTATACCGAGAAGGACTCAGACTATACTTTGGAATACGATTCACTATATAGAGCAGCACACAACTTCTAACCACATTGTCTCATGTGTAACTGAACAGCCTAGACAAGTATGAACCTGTTGTTGTTCTCCAAGATCATCCCCTACCCCTCCCCACTTGAGGGAGGTTTGCTCTCTGCCAATAGGGGAGCACTAGTGCTTCGCCTAGAGTGGTCGCATTAAGATAAGCTGTACAGAAAAAAACGACGTGAGAGAAGAAAAGTAACTGCAGTTTTGAAATCAGCATGCCTCTGTAAGTCTAAAACAGCCGAACTCTAAAATCAAACTCAACAGGAATTATGTTAAAAATTGTTCCCCTGTGTAATCATTATTTTAAACTCTACATCTGGTATTTTGATTCCTTTTATTTCATCTATTCTAATTCTTTTTCTGGGGATTTCTCTTGTTCTTTTGTTTAGGACATATTTCTGTCTCCCCATTTGGCCTCTGTGTGTTAGGTAGATCTGCTTTGTCTCCCCAACTTGTTTTGATGCTTTTCTAATGAAGGTGCGTTGTTGGGCTCAGTGGCACAGTCTTACAGATCACCTGAGCTCTGTGCTTTAAGAGTATTTCTTGTGGATTATGTGCACCCCCTGTTGTAGTTGAGTCTTGAGTGCTGTTGGCCCTTTTGTAGGTAGAATTAACCCTTCAAGCTGAGAGACTGTAAGGGTAAACCTTATCCACCATGTATGAGACAGTGTGCAGGAGCTGCCCCTTGAGGTGACATTGTTCCCAGTAGAGTCTGGTTCTTGTAGGAATCCTGCTTTAGTTGAACTGGTTGTGTGCCTCACTGAGTTGAGCTCTGGTGTAGTCTGAAGCCCACCACTGATTTTGTCAGTTCAGGGTCCACATGGGTAGATTCAGGAAAAGGTAACTGTCAGGTGTTGTGTGCAACTGTTTTGGGGCTACCTGTCTGTAGCTATCACACTGTTCACTCTTTGTGTCAGTGGCTACTGGACTCTAGTGTGTGTGTGAGGGGCCAATCTGTGTAAAAAGGTCAGCTTCTTCCTGCTCAGAGCTGGGAGCAGCTCTGTAAATCGATCAGTGCTCCGTGAGGTCCGCCCTTCACCTTTCAACTGCTCTGTATTCCCCCAAGTTTGCCTGGCCTTACTCCTGATAGCCTTTCTGTGATGAGTCTAGGCCAGCTGAAATAGGGCTAGTGGGTCCCCCACTTGGGGTTCCCTGATTGGGGAACTGAATGAGGGGAAAGTGGCCCTGCTTCAAAGCTAAACAGTTTTTCCAGAGTCTCCAAATCTAGTTCCCCCAGGGGGTCTCATTACAGATTCAGGTTGGGTACAGCCAGCTGTCCTCTTTCCTGGAGCAAGCTCAGCTACCCTGTGCTCAAGCGGATAGACCAAAACAGTCTCCTGTTGGGGGTAATGCCAGTCTGGCTCACAGGAGGAGGCTAAGCTCTCTGTCTCATCCCTAGACAATAGCCTCTGAGGGTCTCACACTTTGAAAGTCCCGTTCTGAGCTGTTCTTCCTTCCCCCCTGTGGAAATGCACCCAGTAAGGCTGTCCAGTACTTGGCAGGGCTGATCTAAACAGTTTCCTGTTAGGGGTGGTGCCCTTAAACCTGTAGGAGGGAGGAGCAGGGAGGGCACTTCTTCCCCTTCCTGGGGTAGCATGGGCTAAACTCACAGGGGAGATTGGATTTGCCTTTCCACAATGTAGCTATGCATCCCAGTATTGCCTGTCTGGCTTCCACGCAGAAGCCTCCCCAGGAGAAACGGTCTGAAAATCTCAGCTCTGTGTGACTCCCTAGCTTGCCACCAAACTGCTTGGGTTTGAACTGAAAATCCCAACCCTGTGCTGCACTCCAATATCTCCATGTGGTTGGACTCAGCAGGGCAAAGCTGGAAGTCCCCTGCTCTGCAGAGGCTTCTAACCCAGCTGGTTATGGCTGAAAGTTCCAGCTTGCCACAGCACACCACCTAATACAACAGGGCAGGCTAAAAATTCCAATCCTGCACAGCTCACCTGTGCCTCAGCAGCAGGAACAGCTCAGCAGGCAGGGGCAGGGGCACAGCTACTGTGTGCTCGAGATCGGGGAGACCAGTCCTCTTTCCCAAGCCACACAGTTAAGTCACTACCTAAAGCCTCCCCAGAAAATAGAGGGCCCCCTAAAGTCACTGCTGTGTGTAGCCAGCAGACCCCTCTGTGGCAGCACAGCCTTTCCATTAGTCAGACTCGAGACGTGAAGTCTACAGGCTGGTGCTGTGACAATAGGAGTGCTCTACCCTCAGAGCGTGCACTCTGAGTCTCCCAGGAGGGGTGAATCCCCACTAATTCCCACTGCCAGATGCTCACGGACTCCTCTTCTTGTCTCTGTTGCTGTGGGTTGGGGAACCCTGCATGGGGTTAAGACCCCTCACTCCTAGGAGGGAGTTCTGCTGCCATGATATCTCTCTAACTTCTCAGCTGCTGCCACACCTGTGTGCAGGGAGAGGGGCTTTCCTCCTCCACATCTCAACCCTTCTTTCCAGTGTCTACGTAACATCTTCTGTACTTTTTGGTAATAATATTTCATATTAGCTAGCTTTTAGTTGGTTGTTCAAGTTGATTGCTCTGCAATTTAGCTGATAATCCAGTTTGGGGCTGGAAGCAAGTGGAGGTAGCTTCCATCTACTTTGCAGTCATCCTGGAATCCCCTAACTGATCTAGCAAACATTTATTAAACACTTACTATAGGGTATGCACTGTGCAACGGTATATAGTGGGGACCGAAAGACCACATTTTCTGCCCTTCATGCACACAAAAAAGTGAAAAATAGACTGGTATGTGTGATTATAACATGATACCATGAAAACAGAGGAGGAACCTTAACTGCTTGGAGAAATGAGTCAAGTATTCTTGAAAGAGGTATGATGCTACTTGTCTTGAAGAATGAATAAGAATTTGCCAGGCAGAACAAGTTCATGGGACTATGAGGATAACATGCAGAGGTAGGAGTTGTGAGAGAGAATGGGGGAAAATGCATGATTCGGTATGTTGGAATTCAGAATCGTATGTTTAATACTGTTGAAAAAAAATTTGATCTGGACCCTGAAGAACTTTGTATTTCATGTAGAGTTTGGACTTTATCCTTTAGGTAGTGGGATTCATTAGCACAGTGCTAACCAGTAGAAATATAAATCAAGCTACATATTTAACTTTAAATTTTATAGGAGCCATGTTGAAAAAATAGGTGAATTAATTTTTAAAAATATTTTAACCTACCATGTAGAAATATCATTTTAACATGTAATCAATATAAAATATTAATAAAATATTCTGCATGTTGGAGAGTATTTTCTTCAAAACCTTGTGTATATTTTATACTTACCACACCTCTCAATTCAGACAAAGCACACGTGGCTCTGGCTAACTATATTGGATAGTGAAATCCAGGAATATTTTAAGTCGGAAAATGCTTGGTTCAGATTTGCATTATAAAAAGAAAGGTGGGGCTTGGAATTAGGGACATTAATAAAAAAGATGATGAGGGCTTGGAATTATGGAGATGGGTTAAGAGAGCATGGAATTAAGAGATACTTAGTAACTATGTGTGGGAGCCTAAATTTTGCTTTAATAGATTTAACAGCAAGTGTTTTGTTTATTTGCCTCAGTGTTTTGTAAGTCCTTCAAGTTCATCCTAGCCAATACATCCAGTATTTTCCTTGCTAACCTATTTCTTTATCAGTGGTCACCATCCCATTCCAAGTTACTCCACACATCCAGTCAATCATCAAGTACTGTGGATTCCACCTTCAAAATATCTGTTGACTCTACTTATTTCTACCTCAACTGTTAACACTAATTAGAATAGTTTCCTCTGAGAAAATTTCCCATAGTATTCTTTACAGCTCATTTGTAACACTCATCATAGTTAAAATTACATGACCAGTTTCTTAGCATCTCTTGATCATTAGGTTCACTAGGGCAGGGATTCTCTGTCTTGTTTACAGCTGTATTCCCAACATCTAGCACAGTGCCTGGTCTATGGTTGGAACTCTTACTTGTTTTTGTATGAATGCCCACAAGGCTTTGGCTGTTTTCAACTACTTTGTGAAGAACTTAAGTTTCCAGTTAAATTATCTACAGTGTACTCAGCATGGTAAAGTGGAAAGACATGGGTTTGGAGTCAAGCAACCTGGGCTTAAGTTCTGTCTGTGTTGATTAAATGAAATAATACATATAAAACTCAGCGTGATGTCTGACATTTAGTAAGTACTCAAGAGTAATTTATGTATCAATATGATAATATTTTATTTGTAAGCTTCTGTTGCCTTACTGTAACAGTGATTTTTGTCAAGCAGCTATAGTAATGAGTCTGTTCATGCTATCATATGAGTCATTATAATATATTGAAATTTAGTGAGGTTTATTATAACATTCTAAGCTATTATAAATACTTGTGAATTATGAAATAATTCACTCTAATAATTGGTAAAGCATTCATATCAATACCTAATATGCCATTGACCATGAGAACCATTGCAGTAAGAAGTCCTGTGATATACAGGACTTCCGGCCAAGTTGGAGGCATAGGTAGACACACTTAGCCTCCTTATACAACCACAAGAAGGATCACAACTAACCTCAAAACAAAAAACAATCAAAACTGCCAGAAAATCAAACTGTATGGAAGTCCTACAACCAAGAATTTAAAGAAAATTCATCTAGATGCATAGGATGGGTGGAAACCAGGAGTTGGGGTGGAGAGGACACCGTGTGATGGTGGTGAGGTTGCAGTGGCAAGGCAGCGCCAACAGCAGTGGTGGCCAGCAGAACAGGCAGTCCCACATTCATGTGTGGCATATAAAAGCCAGGAGGGACACCTGAGGAGTGATCCAGCCCCAGGCCAGACTGTGCAGCCCAGGGTTCCAACGCCAGGAAAATAAAGCCTCATAGCTTCTGGCTGTGAAAACCAGTGTGGGTTGGGGTGACGGAATAAACTGCCTGCCAATCAGGAGAGTCTGTTTAGAGGGCCCCCACGGTCCTAGAATGTATGCAAACCCACCCACTCTGGGAACCACCACCAGGGCAACAGCTAGAGGGGTGCCAGTCCCATACAGGAAGTGGGTGAAGTGACTGGAAAAGGGGCAAATGCCAAGCAAGTGGCATTGTTCCCTCTCTGACCCCTTCCCCAAATACATTACCATGAAGCAGTGAAATGGGTAGTCCCACACTGACAAATACCTAAGGCTCTGCCCCTTACAATATAATAGGTGTGCCAAGAAAGGGAGTCAAAGCAGCTCTACCTAATACACAAACACAGGGAGGCTGCCAACTTGAGGAGACAAAGAAATATGGCCCAAATGAAAGAACAGACCAAAACTCCAGAAAAAGAACAAGCAAAACAGCCAACCTATCAGATGCAGAGTTCAAAACACTGGGGACAAGGATGCTCAGAGAACTCAACGGGTATGGCAAACACATAAGGGAAGAAATGAAGGCTACACTAAGTGAAATAAACAAAAATCCACAGGGAACCAATAGTGAAGGGAAGTAAGCCTGGGTTCATATCAATGAATTGGAACATAAGAAAGAAAGAAAGAGTCAATAAGTACAGAATGAAGGAAAAGAATCCCCCCAAAATGGGAAGAGAATAAGAAGACTCTGGGGCATCTCCCAAAGTACCAACTTCTGAATCAGGAATGCCAGAAGGAGAAGAGGAAGAACAAGAAATTAAAAACTTATTTGAAAAAATAATGGAAGAAAACTTCCCTAATTTAGTGAAGGAAACAGACATACAAGTCCAGGAAGCAGAGTTCCCAAACTACTTGGACCCAAAGAGGACCACACCAAGACACATAATAATTAAAATGCCAAAGGTTAAAAATAGAGAATCTTAAAAGCATCAAGAGAAAAGCAGAGAGTTCCCTACAAAGGAGTTCTCATAAGACTTATCAGCTGACTTCTCAGAAGAAACTTTGCAGGAAAGAAGTATTCAAAGTGACAAAAAGCAAGGACGTGCAACCAAAATTACTCTATCTGGCAAAGCTATAAT
Source organism: Furipterus horrens (assembly GCF_987537825.1). NCBI lineage: Eukaryota > Metazoa > Chordata > Mammalia > Chiroptera > Furipteridae > Furipterus > Furipterus horrens. Next base: position 50,750,547 of record NW_028327182.1, read on the forward strand.
TTAGAATGGGAGGGCAGATAAAGTGCTTCCTAGACAAGGTAAAGCTTAAGTAGTTTATCTAAGTAGTTCATCTAAGTAGTCATCAAGCCCTTATTATGTGAAACGTTAAAGGGACTTATTTTAAAAAAGAGAAGAACATCAAAACTATGAACAGTAAAATAACAACAAACTCATAACTATCAACAACTGAATCTAAAATACAAAAACAAAAACAAAGTAAGCAAACAACTAGAAGAGGAACAGAATCAACAGAATCATAGGTATGGAGATCATATGGAGCGCTTTCAGCAGAGAGGTTGAATGGGGAGAATGGGGGAAAAGGTACAGGGATTAAGAAGCATAATTGGTAGGTGCAAAATAGATGGGAATGTTAGGAATGGTAAAGGAAATGGTGAAGCGAAAGAACTTATATGTATGACCCATGGACATGAACTAAGGTGGGGGGATTTCTGCAGGGAAGCAGTGTTCCAGGCAGAGGGGGTCAAAGGGAAAAAAATTGGGACAACTCTAATAGCATAATCAATAATACTTCTAAAAAGTATGATAATATATGCACATATAATAGGGGCTCAATAATTTTGAAGATTACAGGAAAGTGAATTTTTTATTTTTCAGCTATATCACAATAGCACATTTTTAACCCAACGACAGAAATTGTTCAAAATATTTTTTTTAATTTCTGGCTTGCTAACCAGTAGCACAGCACAGAGCATATAAGTAATCAACAATCATTTATTGAGTCCCTGTTACATACAAAACACTCTTAATAGGTGTGCTGTAAAGGATTAAAAAGAAGAAGAAGGCATAGTTTCTGTTCTGCAGTATCTTATAACCTGTTCCAGGAGATATATCTGAATCAAGTGAAACTATGAATTATACAACTAGCATTTAATTAACTGCTAAAAACAATGTCTGCCTTGAGATTATATGTTAGGGAGATGATTAGCCTTCTTGAAATTTAGCTTTGACAAGCCCATACTGAAGTACGAGGATCTAATTTTGTATTTTTTGATGGCTCAGTTCTTCATAGAAAATTGAATGTATTAATACAAACTATGATACTAAGCTGCCTTCTCAGAATGCTGGAAACTAAGCTTTGTTGGTTTGCTCCCTCTTTTATAGCAAAATTTTGATGGGACAGGCATGATGTACTTCATAGGATGTGGTTATAATGCTTTTCCTGTTGGATCTGAGTATGCTGACTTCCCAAATATGGATGACAAACAGAAAGACAGAGAAATAAGGAAATTCAGATACATTGTCCACGCTGAACAGAATGCCTTGACATTTAGGTATGAAATTCATTTGTGTGTATTTTCTTTGAAATGTAGCAAGGGTTAGTTAAACTTTCTTTTAGCTATAATTTATTTCCTTTTTTAAAAATTCCAATACTTATTTTAGAAGTTTTTTGGTCATACTTGGTCTTTGCTACCTGACCTGAGGCCATTATAAGAGATTCTGTGTGCTTTTAGGTTTATTGGGCAATCTTTTCCTCCCTTTCTGCTTCGCTCTCCAGTGTAAAACTACATGAAGTATGTCCTTAGGGTCTTGTATATTTCTGGAATGTAAGTTCTCTTTTGTTTTCTAAATCTAAAGCACATATTTCTTATATATGAATATACAGATTTTATGAATAAATTGCTTTGGCATAGTTATTTTTAGAGATTATAACTGGAATTATCTCCTCTGATGTTAAATTATTTTCACAAACATTTATCAGCCTTAACCATTAAGAGGGTGACCACCTTAGGGTATTCAAAACTGAATAAACTGTGGCTCCTCACCTTAGGAGCTTATAATATATTAAGGGACATAACAGTGCATTCAACCTAATGTAATTGATATTGTGGGAAAGGCCAATATAAGTGCTGTGAAAATTCAGGGGCTGCTATGGATGGAGTAGGAGGGAAAAGCTTTATGGAGAAACTGGCATTTAAACTAAGCTTTAAAGGATTGGGAGGATGGTGGCAATTGAAGACACCTGCGGGGAAGTTATTCTAGCTTCAGGCATAGCAGCGGTATAGAAGTAGGAAAAATGTTTGTGTGTTTAGGAACATGCATGTTCTAGTTAGGCTGGACCATGGAGCACCTGGGATTATGTTGGGGCTGTATAGGGAAGACTGTGAGGTTAGACTTAATTTGGTAGTAGGGAAATGGAATGGCATCGACAGCCACATTACTGGTTGCTTAGGTGGTGGGTATATTGTTTGAATAGTCTAGGTGCATAAAATTATGTTGCCCTATTCAAGTGATGAGAATGAGAGTCTGAGCTAGAGAAATGGATATGGAAGGCTGGTGATAGTGTAAGACAGCTGACTTGAAGCAGAGTAAATCATGGATCCCAGAAGTATAGCCCCTGTAGCTTCAGATGAGAGGATCCTTTAGTCCTTAATTACCCCCATCAAACAACTCCTCTCTCTTTTCCTTATGCTAGTCGTTAAAGATTTACTTGCTTCATTTTATATGGAGATATGGATCATTTGTTAAATGTTTGTTACATAAAATCATCCTGTGTTAGGGAGGGGGTAAGGGAACTATAACTCAATCCACTTAAATATTAATTTATCAGTTTAGTAAGCACTTATTAAATATCCACTAGGTACCAGATAAGGGAGTAGATCTTTTGGCTGCCATGGTGAGTAATCTCTAATCATACATCATAAACTTTAAAGGAGGGTGTTAGTTCTCGCCCCTAATTCAGGCATTATAAAGAAGTTCTTACTTAGGCAACATTGTGTACTCTTATTTCTCTCTCAATGTCTGTCTCTTTCTGTTTTCATTTACTTTGTAATATAATACTGAAATCTTGGCAAATTGGTTAGAATAAATAAATGAATTTTAGTTATAATAATTTTCATGTTCAGGTTATATTTTTGCATTAATGAGTTTATATATTTTGAACATTCACTAATTCAGTAAGAATAAGTTTCACTTATTATGCTGTAAATCTGTTCTTAAAGCAGCTCAGTTTTCGTTTTTTAAAGATTTCTCTGAAATATAACTTACCTTTTCAGAAACTACCTTCATAATATTCTATAAATTTTTGTAGGTGTCAAGAAATAAAACCAGAAGAAAAAAGTATGATTTTTGTGACAAAGTGCCCATGTGATGAGTGTGTACCTTTAATTAAAGGTGCAGGCATAAAACAAATCTATACGGGGGATATAGATGTTGGAAAAAAGAAGGCAGACATCTCTTATATGCGATTTGGAGAACTTGAGGGTGTTAGCAAATTTACAGTAAGTAAGATACACAGCTTCTTTTCAAGAATACTTTTTGTTGTTTGTTACATGTTTTAAGTTAGTAATTCCCACCCTTTTAAAGAGTTTTAACAAACTGTTATCATTGAGTTTATTTTTATGTGCAAGCACTTTCCTAATTGCATATGTTTAGTTTAGGATCTCTGCCTTATGAATTTACATCTCTTGAGAGAGTTGTATATTGACCTTACAGATATTGAATTAGTGGGCCCTTTGGTACTATCTGGTGGCTTAACAAAAGAAAATCCCTGGGCCACCTCTTCCCTCACCTTTCCTTCTGGCTTGGATAGAGTGATAAACAGAGGTAAAAATAGTTTAAGGTTATCCAAGAGATTGTAAGGGGACATACACACGTACATACATACACATACACACACATGCACACATTTTTCATGGGAAAAATAAAAAATGGTTTCAAGGGATTTAATATTTGAAGTATCAAAAAAGTACTGAGGTAGTTCATGTAAAACTCAACTTTAACTCTTATACATTTTTACTCTTTAGGTTTTTAAAAACTTTCTTTTTAGAAACAATCACAAATACACATAAAAACTCAAAAACACTACAAGAAACTTTTTTCCAGAAATATTTAAAAGTATCTTATATGACACTAAATCACTCTTAAATACTTTATTAAGCATTATACTCTCCCATATAACCATAATCCAACCACATATCTCAGGAAATTATCATTGGTATATTACTGCCATTTCTACCAGAGATCCCAGTCAGAGTCATCAGTTGTCCCAATAATGTTCCATGTAGCAAAAGGATCCTGTCCAGAATTATATGTTGCTTTTTAATGATAATTCTGGAATTTAATGTAACATTTATATACTAGAATTTGCAGTGGGTACAAAAGACATATAATGTAACTGTTTATAAATTTCAGCTTTCATTTCTGTTTTGAGCCAGGGTGCCTGGAATGTATGTAGGGGTGGACAAAAGTTGGTTTACAGTAGTGAGTACATGAAACACATTTAATTCTTGTATTGTTATTTACTTATTAATTATTATATTATTTATTTGTATTATTTGTCTTATTATTATTTTGTATCCTTACTTATGATTTATCTTTTACGAAATGATGGCTGGTAATTTAACCTACTTCTGCCCACCCCTGGAAAGCATCTAAAAGATATTTATTAAACTACATCTGTACTTAAAATTTTTTAAGTAAAACAATGTATTATTTAGTGTCTGTGTATGAAGTATCATAAATTTTTACCATTTTTATTTTTGTTCTGTACTTTTGATTTTCATTTCTCATTTTATTTAAAGTTTATCACTACTTTAAAAAGAAAAGGGGGAAGCTCTAAAAGAAGGGAGAGGTGGGAAAGATGCCTCTTTTGTAAAACTAAACAAAATCTTACATCCAGCTAGTCCAGGAGAAATCTCTAGTTCTGTGTTTTTGTTTTCTATCTCTTCATTCCTTCTGAAGAGTGGGAAGAATTTTTCAAATTCTCTTCATAAAGATTAAGTAACCTAGTTTGTGATGGATTAAGTGAATTCTGAAATATCTTCCTCACTGGTAGATTTTAGTAGCTTTTCAACTGTGAAGAGAATAAAGAGATCAGATGAATTTAAGATAGGGAAAGGGAAGTGGAAGGAGCCAGTAAGACAAAGGGAGTGAAGGCTTTCTGAGCAGAGAGCCTACAGAAACACCCAGGAATACACTCACTTGGATACACATGGTTTTTCTCTGTACTCCTTCCAGTGAATAATAGCTTTCCACCCTCTCTTCCTCTCCCTCATTTGGCCTGGCTTACAACAATATGTAAATGAGTTAAACTACCTGGTTAGCTAAACACCTAATTTTGTAAAACCAATAACTAACTTGACCTTGTATTAGTTCCAAGTTTGAATTTTAATAATTATTATACTTTTAGTGTTTCAAAAGTAGTATGAGTATCAATAAATTTGATAATTTTACAAATTAAAATATATTGAAATTAATTGTGTGTGAAAGATGTTTGCTTTTCTCTTTGAGGTAAGTGGTTCTGTTCTGTGAGGTTATTGCCAACTAGGCTAAGGCTGGGCAACAGAATAGATTTACTAGGGTAAACCTTGTTTTTTAATTTAATAAATGTGGATTTTTCTCTATTAAGTCATATTTTTTATTATAAAAGTAATATATGCTCATTGTAAAGGACTAAGAAAATAAAAAAGAACTAATATTATCCCACAACTCATAGATACTATTGTTAAAAAGTTATATTTTCTGTCTTGAAAAATTTTCAAAAATATATTTATAAAAATTTGTATCCTCACCCAAGGACACTCTTTCATTGCTTTTAGAGAGGGGCCGGGTGGGGGAGGGAGGGAGGGAAGGAGGCAGAGAGAGAGAGAGAGAGAGAAAGAGAGAGAGAGAGAGAGAGAGAAATATCAGTGTCAGAGAGAGACATCAAAAGGTCCCCCTCTTGTATGTGTCCTGACCAGGGATTGAACCTACAACTGGGGATCAAACCTGCAACCTAGGCATGTGCCCTGACCCAGAATTGAACCTGCAACCTTTTGATCTATGTCACAGGGCTTCAACCAACTGAGTGACACTGGCCAGGGCTCAAAAAAAGAATTTTTAATCATTACACATTTCAACCTATAGATATAATTTAGTTAACCATTCTTCTGTTGTTCAACTTGCTTCTAAGTTTTTACAGTTGGAAATAGTCTTTTTATGATTATCTTTAAATGTGAATTCAGGATTACTAGGGTTTTTTGGGAGATTTTGGGGGGGGGCGTTGCCCAAATTAATAGATATTAGTGGTTTGACATATTTTAAAATATGCCTTTTGAAAAATATTTCATATATAACTTCCCACCCTTTATAAGTTTTCTTTTTCCTGGTGCTAACCCTAACCATCCCATTTCTATAGGTGACCAACTAGTTCTTGATGTCCTCCTCTTCCAAGGACTCTTTTTTTCACATGGTAAAGTCTTGTGACTTGTTCCCCCTTTGAGGCCCATGATATTAAGTTGTTTATCTGATGAACTATATGATGCTGTGGAAGAATCTCCCAGGTACTAAACACTTAATTGTGTCTTTCTGGAGGTAGTGCCCTAGTGGGGCCTTTTTGGTTAGTCATTAAGTTATTCTGATGATGGGGATTTCTAGCCAAGGAACTAAGAAAGGTTTTCTTATCTGCTGGTCCAGTCTCCTCCAATATATGAGAATCTTCAGTCTTCGCTATATCTTTCTGAATAGTTAAGATGGAAAACTTCAGAGATGTGATGTGATATGATATAATTAATATTATATATTTTATGATATAACTATATTAAAAGACAAAATAATCTTGGCCCTATTTTCATTCTTTAATATCTAGGCCTAGTCTAGCTTTTATAAGATCTGTAGGACCTGGAGATAGAGTGAGTATGAGGTAGTGGAAACTCTATTTGGGCACAGGCTGACCCAGATTCTAATTCTATTGCTGCCTTTAGTTAGTGTGTAACCTTGGGCAAGTCATTACACTTTTCTGGTCATCCACTTTCTTACCTGTAAAATGAAAGTAAAGGATATTTAAAGTTCATTTCATCTCTAAGAATTTGATTCTGATCCCTGAGGTCATATCATTCAGGGTCATTAGGGTTTGGTTGGTATAAACATGCTAACTCTTTTTTACATTTTTGAAGTTGCTTTGATATTTGAAAGCAGGGTGCTGAAATACTACTTATTAAAACCTTCATAAACATATAAATAAAATGGTTGTGCTTTTTTGCAGTGGCAACTGAATCCATCAGGAACTTGTGTACTTGAACAAAATGAGCCTGAAAGCAGAGAGAGTAAGTATTTAAAAGTCCTTTATCGAGATTAACTTTATTGCTGAGAAGAAAGGATACATTGTGAATTTTAATGATCAGGTATTGGAAATTGTAGTCTTATAGCATATTCTTTTTGCAGGTTTGATTTTTGCCATTCAGTTTGCCATATCTACCATATGCTAGGTGTGATGGAAAGTGCTGACTAATAATTAGTCCTGAAAAATCTGCAGTTTAATACAAATAATCATGCACAAATTGATGTTATAAATTAAATGTATATGAAACAATAAACAACAATGCTCATCTATAACAAAACAAAAGCTTCTTGGATAGTTTTAAAGGAAAACTACATATAATGAATACAAATGAATCCAGGGCCAAATTGTGAGGATATATACATTCTTATTAGAGTAAAATCCCATTTGCTCAGATTTATCAGAGACTGAAAATGTTCTAGTTATTTGCATAATCTAGTTAACTATCAATCATCACAGATATGGTAAATGAACTGCTAGCCTTCAAAGTTTTTTATTTGCATACTGACACATATTTTGAATGTAATAGAATCTTTGAGAGATTTGTAATTCCTTGGGCACATAATTTTGAACATTAGTTATTTGTGTACAATATTATTTTTAAATATTAGCTATGTTAGCTTTTTAGTTGTTTGGATTCTAGGTAAATGGAAGTTTAATGTAATAAGTAAAGTTTTCTTGATAATAACAATGACTTGGTTATTCTGAAAAATGAAGAAATATAAGTCTTTGTGAAAATAATTTCTATGTAAATACCTTGATTTTCTATATATAATAAATTTGATTCAAGCAGTAATCTGAAAAAAAGACATATCTATGCTTTAGCTTTCTCTTTTAAAATTTATTAGGAAAAATAAGTGAAAGAAAAAAATACAGGGTCTGGCAAAAGTAAGTTTGCAGTTGTGAGTATGCAAAACAGCTTATTTTCTAGTATTATTATTTATTAATTATTGTGTTATTTTCCATATGAACAACTGTAAACCTACTTTTGCCCCACTCTGTATATGGATCTGATTAAAGAATGTGTATTCAATAACAATGTTTGAGGGGATCGATTAATAATTCCCTGTTATGAGGGAAAGGACTGGAGAAGTACTTATCATAATAAGATGAATTAATTTATCTGTGTTAAAATTAAGAACATCTTTTCATCCAAAGATACCATTAAAAGAGTACAAATGCAAGCGATGGAATAGGAGAGGATATTTGCCACTTAAAATCAACAGAGGGCTTGTATCCAGGATTTATCCTTCTTAGATCATTAAAGGAAAGGAAGATATGCTGTAGTTAGAAATCCCAAGATTGGAGAGAGGGATACTTGATTAGGAGAAAACAAGAGAAAAGTATCTGCTTTGTTGGCAGTGTTTTACTTATTGAACTCATGAGGGTTAAATGTATGTTTGCTTTGTGACAGTTCTTTGAACTGTAAGTTTATGTTTTATACACATTTTTGAAAAAGTGTCTTATATCAAATAATATCCCTGTCTTTCTCTATGTTGTAACAGCTTTTTTGAGATATAATTCACATATACATTTGCCCCTTAAAAGTGTAGAATTCAGTGGTTTTTAGTGTATTCAACAGAGTTATACAATCTCACCATAACCTAATTTCATAATATATGCATCATCTCAAAAAGAAGCCTCTTACCCATTTGTAGTAACTCCCATTTCCACTGCCCCTATCCCTAGACAACTACTAACCTACTTCGTTTTTATGAAATTGTATGTTCTGACCATTTCATATAAATGGAGTCCTTTCTAATTCTGGGATCAGCTGAAAAACAGACATAAGAATCAAACAGATGAAAATTAAAACACCAACTATTGCTAGACTGGGGTTTGGCCTTTGACCAGACCAGCCTTATTAAAGGTATTTGTCCTTCCTTACCTCTTCTTCCTACCTGCCCCAACCAAGTCTATTACCAAACCCAACCAGTAGGGGCAGGTCCTACCATTCCCCACCTACCAGCAAACCTCGAAAGACAGAGTTCAGTGGAAAAGAAAGGAATCTTTTATTTAATGGCAATTTTCTGCCTAAAATATCTGTGTGACAAAAGTAAGGGGAAAGGAAGTCAGAGTATGACATGAAAAATAGCTATTTAAGTATTTATCATTACAACTACTACATAGGTTCAAGAACTGAAAATAGCACAAGAACAAAAATCCGTTTACAGTGCTGTTACCACCAAGGTCTTTGGAAATAATGGCAAGTTTCTGCCTCAAAGTACGTTCCTTCTAAGACACCCAAAGAAAAATCACCCTATCACCCTCTGCCAGCTCAGTTCAAGGTTGCTCCAGGAGCCTCTTCTACCCAAAGGTGGTATAAATGTAGGTGGCTTAGCTGGTCTCCAATCCCTGTCCAGCTTCAGGTATCTTTCCGAGTCTGTGCCCCCAGACCTCTGCTTACAGACTCGCACTGGCCACCATTGGGAAAGAACCAACTGAGTTTCTGCTTCCTGGAGCACTCCATTTCAAAAGTCCTCTCCCAGAACCCTCATGCACGCCCAAAGCCAGTGTCCAGCTTTCCAACAAATGAGGGCCAGTGTTGGCCATATTTGCCTTTGCCCCTTTTCTGCTTGCCACATTTAGCAAAGGGGCAAAGTCTCCAGTCACACATGCACAGCTCAAACCCCTCCCCCATTTCCGGGGGGTTGTGTCCCCCCATTACAAGTCTAGATCTTGAAAAGGATACTCAGAGTCTGTCCAGCCATTAGGAGACTTGATGATTTCTACCGTCTCAGTTCCACCAGGAGGGGCAAAAGAGAAGAGAAGCAGGTAGTGTGACTATACCCAAGTGGCATTCCACTCAGTATAACTGGAACTCTGAAACCCATAATATTCTTTTTAAGGAATCACAGGACTTTGAAGAAAATAAGGAAAATATCCAGGTACTCCTGTTCTCCTAGGAGGGAAAAAAAGAAATAAGAGGAACAGTTTGTTAGAATCGAAATAACAACAGCCAATAAACACAGCCAGGTTACCTTGGGGACAAATATCCATATGTGTTGGGATCTTGAGGGTAAGTCTGTGGCCTGCTGAAAATTGGGGAACTAAGCCTCAGATTCCCACATTAAGCTTCGGGTCCTTCAAGGAAGGTAAAATGCTCCCACTCATGTACACCTTCTGGCAGAAGCAAATACAAATTCTCTCAGAAGGAAAGTGCTCCCAACTTAGGCCCACGGATATCATAAAGTATGAGCTCATAAAAAAAGTCACCACAGAGAAATATGCCACTATGGTAAGAGAAATAACAAATAGCATATTTAGACTCCTGAGTACTTTATGTTTTGGAGTTATGAAATAGAGGTTCTAAAATGTTTAGAAAGTAAAAGATGCTATTGAAAAAGGAGAACAGAACAAACAGTTATGAAAAACGCCCAGGCAAATTTGAAAAGAATCAGATTTTAGAGAAATAAAAAATGTTTGTTAAAAAGCTCAGTGGCTGAGTTAAACCATTGTTTATTAATGGCAAACTATTGGTTTTTTGTGTGGTACAGGTCTATGAATTGTGGAACATTTAACATCCCCAACAGAGATGGCAATGCACATTACAGGCTAAGAATCAACATTTAATTCATAATGCTGAAAAAGTGCTTATCAATGTAGGAAAATGATTGGATTCTTACTTTACATGATAGAAAAAAAAATAATTAAAAAAATTAAGACCTTAAATTGAAAAAGTAGTTTTAAAATTAATGGTTTATATTTTAGAGCAGTTTTAGTTTCACAGAAAAATTGAGGGGAAGGTCAAGAGAAGTCCCATATACCCCTTGCTCCCCCCAGCCCACACACACATGTATAGCCTCCTCCATTGGCCACATCTTTACCAGAGTAGTACATTTGTACCACAGAGTGGTACACTTGATGAACCAACATTGACACATCATGATTACTCAAACTCCATCATTTATATTAAGGTTTATTCTTGTACATCCTGTGGGTTTGGATAAATATTTAATGTATCAATCATTATGGCATCATACAGAGTATCTTCACTGCCCTAAAAACCTCTGTTTTACTTATTCATCCCTTCCCTTTCTTCAACCCTTGGAAACCACTTATTAATCATAGTTTTGCCTTTTCAAGAATGTCACATAGTTAGAATCATAGAGTATGTCACCTTTTCAGACTGGCTACTTTCTTAGTAATATGCATTTAAGTTTCCTCCATGTCTTTTCATGGCTTCACAGGTCATTTCTTTTTAGTGCTGGATAAGATTCCATTGTCTTGATGTACACAGTTTATTTATCGATTCACCTACTGAAGGACATCTTGATTGCTTCCAAGTTATTGCAATTATGAATGAAGCTGCTATAAACGTGTGTATTTTTTTGTGTGAACATGTTTTCACCTTCTTTGGATAAATACCAAAGAGCATGATTGCTGGCTCATATGGTAAAGAGCATGTAACAAACTGCCAAACTCTTCCAAAGAGGCTGTATTGTTTGCATTCCCATCAGCAATGAATGAGAGTTTTTTTTTTTATGCTATCATTTTATTTTTATTTTTTTTAATGTGTTTTATTGATTATACTGTTACAATTGTCCCAATTTCCCTTCCCTCTGCTCCCCTCCACCCAGTGGTCCCCCTCCCTCCAGTTGTCCCCCCCTTTTAGTCCATGTCCATTGGTTGTGCATATAGTTCTCAGCCTCTTCCTATCTTCTCCATTCCCTCCTGCTATGCTTCTTAATTCCTGTACCATCTCCCTCCCTTTCCCCCTTTCCCCTCCCTGCTGACCTCCCCCCAATATGCTCCCCATACCTATAGTTCTTTTTCCACTCTTGTTGCCTATTTAGTTTGCCTTTGTTTCAATTCCCTAGCTTCTGTTGTTGTTTCTTGTGATACAGTTCTCATTTTAGTGTTCATAGTTTTGATCCTCCTTTTTCTAAAGCAGTCCCTTTAACATCTCATATAATAGTGGTTTGGATCTAATGAACTCCTTCAGTTTTATTTTGTCCTGGAAGCACTTTCTCTGCCCTTCTATTCTGAATGACAATTTCGCTGGATAGAGTATTCGTGGTTGTAGGTTTTGGATTTTCATTACTTTGAATACTTCTTGCCAGTCCCTTCTTGCCTGCAGGGTCTCCCTTGAGAAGTCAGCTGATAGTCTAATTGGGACCCCTTTGTACATGATTCTTTTCTTCTCTCTTGCAGCTTTTAAGATTCTCTCTTTATCTTTAACTTTTGACATTTGATTATAATGTGTCTTGGAGTGGTTCTCCCTGGGTCCAGTTTTTCTGGAACTCTCTGTGCTTCCTGGATCTGTAAGTCCACTTCCTTCCCCAAATTAGGGAAGTTCTGCTTTATTATATTTTCTCTTAATTTTTCAGTTTCTAGTTCATCTTCTTCACCCTCTGGCAAACCAATTATTCTTATGTTTGGTCTTTTATAGCTGTCCCAGAAGTTTGTGATCCTCTCCTCATTTTTCTTTGCTTTCTGTTTCCTCTCTCTGTACAGGTTGACTGTTTGTTCCTTCTCTATGTTCTGGTTTGTTGATTTGAACTCTGGATTTTATTTCCTCACCAGTGTTTTTCAATCCTTTCTCATCGTTTTCCAAATCTTTTGTTAATTCTGTAAGCCACCTGATAACAATGGCCCTGAACTGAGCCTCTGACAGGTTTCTTATTTGTTCATCTGTCAGATTCTTCATCTGTTGCCTGGTGACCTGCGCCACCAGGATTTCTATAGTTGTCTGCCTCATTTTGACAGATGCGTTTTGCTTTCTTGGGCTGGCTATAGAGGGCAGTGCCTGTGTACTCGTCACAACCCAGTGACCGGCGGCAATCCGCAACCTTTTTCGCCGCGCTGTGGCGCTTTGTCGTCACTGCCCAGTGGCGATCCGCAACCTATTTTGCAACGCTGTGGCGCTTTGTGTGGGGGTGGGGGTCGAAGATGGATTCCTGCTGTTATTCCACTAGGAGACCGGGATCCGTCCTCCTGCCCTCTGGGCCTCACCTCCGAGGCAATGTGGTGGCTGCTTTTCCCAGCATTGGGGTCGCGAGCTGCCGGAGTTCGACTGCAGCCGGGATTGCTCTCCCTGCCGCTGTTCCTGGTGCTACCACAAACAGCGCTGCCTGATTTCTGCTCTTCCTACCTGCCCAAAGGGCGCCGCTGGTTTATAACTTTGTATGTTGGGCTTCCGTGTAGTTTTATTTTCTGGAATTTCTAGTTATCTTTTGTTTTGAAGTAGTTGTATTCCTCTCTAGTTGTAGAGGGAGACCGAGCGTGTCCGTCTAAGCCTCCATCTTGTCTGGAAGTCTGAATGAGAGTTTCTGTTGTACCACATTCTCTCCAGCATTTGGTGTTATCAATGTTCTGGATTTTGGTCATTCTTATAGGTGTGTAGTGTATCTTGCTGCTTTAATTATCATTTCCGTGATGGCACATGATGTTGTACATACTTTCATATACTTATTTGGCATCTGTTTATCTTATTTGGATCTTGACTTCTGTATATTCACCTTATCTCCTGCAACCTTGATAAAATCACTTATTAGTTCCAGGAGATATTTTGGTTGATTCTTTTGGATTTTTTGCATAGATGATCATGTCACCTGTGAACAAAAGCTTTTATTTCTTCCTTCCAAATTTGTATACCTTTTCTTTATTGTATTAGCAAGGACTTTGATGTAGAGAAGGAATGATAAGAAAGGAGATATCTGGCCTTGTACCTGACAGTAGTAGGAAAGCCTCTATTTAGTGCCACACCATTAAGTATGATGTTAGTTGTAGGGTTTTTTGGTCAATATTCTTTATCAAGCTGAGGAAGTTCCCCTCTATTCTTAGTTTACTGAGAGTTTTTATTATAACTGTTTGGTGTTGAATTTTGTCAAATGCTTTTTTCTGCATCTATTGATATAATCATGTGATTTTTCTTTCTTAGCCTGTTGTTGTAATAGATTACATAAATTGATTTTTCAATGTTGAACCAGCCTTGCATACCTGTAATAAATACCACTTGATTGTAGTATGTAATTCTTTTTATGCATTCTTGGATTTTGATTTGCTAATATATCATTGAGAACTTTTGCATATATGTTTAGGAGTGGTATTTGTATATAGTTTTATTGTAATATCTTTGTCTGCCATACTAGGGTAATTCTGGCTTTATAGAATGAATTCAGAAGTATTCTCTCTGCTTCTGTCCTCTGAAAGAATTTGTAGAGAAGTGGCATCCATTTCTTCCTGAACTGTTTGGTAGAATTTACCAGTGAACCCTCTGTTTTATAAAGTTATTAATTATTGATTCAATTTCTTTAATAGATATGGGCCTGTTCAGATTGTCTGTTTCTTCATGTCTGAGTATTGGCTGTTGTCTATTTCAAGAAATTGGTCCATTACATCTAGGTTATCAAATTTGTGGGCATACAGTGGTTCATAGTTTTATTTCCCTTTTAATGTACATAGGATCTATAGTGATGTCCCCTCTTTCATTTCTGATATTAGTAATTTGTATACTCACTCATTTTTTGTTTTGTTTTTTTCTTAGTTTGCCTGTTTAGGGACTTGTCAATTTTATTGATCTTTTCAAAGAAACAGCTTTGGTTTCATTGATGTTCTCTGTTTCCTGTTTTTAATTTCATAGATTTCTGATTTAATTGTTATTTCTTTTCTTCTGCTTACTTTGGATTTAATTTGCTCTTCTTTTTCTAGCTTCCTAAGATGGAAACTTAAATTATTGACTTTAGATCTTTCTTCTTTTCTAATGTTTGTAATCAATGCTATAAATTACCTCTAATCACTTTTTCAATATGTTCTACAAATTTTGATAAGTTGTGCTTTCATTTTCATTTAGTTCAAACTGTTTTAAAATTTCTCTTGATATTTCTTGTTTAACTCATGTGTTACATGAAAGTGTGTTGTTTAAACTTGATACATTTGAGATTTTCTAGTTATCTTTCTGTTTTTGATTTTGAGTTTAATTCCTTTGTTGTCTGAGAGCAGACATTGCATGATTTTTATTATTTTAAACTTACGGAAGTGTTTTGTTTTTTTTTTAATTTATAGATCTAAGAGGGGGTAGGGGAGAGGAAGGGAGAGGGAGAGAGAAACATTGATTTGTTCCACTTATTTATGCATTGAATTCACAACCTTGGCATATTGGACAATGCTCTACCAACAGAGCTAACCATCCAGGACCATGAAGATGTGTTTTATGGCCAAGAATGTGGTCTATATTGGTGAATGCTCCATGTGAGGTTGAGAAGAATGTGTACCTGCTGTGGTTGGATCAAGTTGTCTATGGATATTGATTATATTCAGTTGATCAACTATGCTTCAACTGATTTTCTACCAGCTGGATCTATCCATTTCTGAAGAGAGGTATTGAAGTCTCCAACTATGATAGTGAAGTCATATAATTCTCTTTGCACTTCTATTTTTTTGCCTCATGTAGTTTGATGCTCTGTTGTTAGGTGGATATACATGAAAGAATATTGTATCTTAGAAAAGATAAAATAATGGCTTTTTCATTATGTAATGCCTTTCTTTATCCCTGATAACCTTCCTCACTTTAAAGTCTGCTCTCTCTGAAATTAATATAACTACTCCTACTTTCTTTTTTAAAATATTTTTATGTATTGGTTTTTAGAGAGAGAGGAAGGTGAAGAGAGAGAAGCATCAATTTGTTGTTCCACTTAAGCATTCATTGGTTGATTCTTGTATGTACCCTGACTGGGAATCAAATTCACAATCTTGGCACATTGGGATGATGCTCTTAACTAACAGAGCTACCCTGCCATGGTCTTACCTGCTTTCACTTGATTAGTATTGCCATGGTATATTTTTCTCCATCCATTTACTTTTAATTTTTATGTGGCTTTATATTTAACATGGGTTTCTTGTAGACAACATATAGCCAAGTCTTATTTTTTTGATCCACTCTAATAATCTCTGCCTTTTAATTGGTGAACTTAGACCATTGATGTTCATATTGATTATTGATATAGTTGGATTAATGGCTACCAATTTCATTACTATTTTCTCTTCATTGCCCTTGTGTGGCTGTAATTGAGCAATTTAAATGATTCAATTTTTCCTCCTTAGTTTATTCATTATGCTTTTTTTTCTTTACTTTTTTAACGTAAAAACATTGTAATATATATTTATAGCTAATCAACTTTCAAATAGTCACTTTAAAGTTAGTGTGAGTACCTTATAATAACAAAATAATCCTAATTCCTCCCTCCTATCCTTGTATCATTATTGCCATTTATTTCACTTATATATAAACATACATAAGCATATAGATATGTTCATAAAATATATACATAAGCATATATAGTTGA
Source organism: Furipterus horrens (assembly GCF_987537825.1). Lineage (NCBI taxonomy): Eukaryota > Metazoa > Chordata > Mammalia > Chiroptera > Furipteridae > Furipterus > Furipterus horrens. The sequence continues at coordinate 50,766,891 of NW_028327182.1, forward strand.
AAATATTATTGGTTTTATTGGAACAAACTGTTATCTGTTAGATCAATTAAGTATAAGAGAAATAAAGTTTTTAATTTACCTTCATGTATTCCTTCTTTGATGCTCTTCCTTAGTTCATGTAGATCCAAATCACCTAGACATATCACTTTCAAACTATATAAAGTCAAAGATAAAGAAAAAATCCTGAAAGAAGACACAGCTGGGGGATAGGGGGGTGGGAAGACATTTTACTTATAGAGGAACAAAAAAATTACATCTGACTTCCCAGAAACCATAAGAATAAAAGTGGAATGAAACATAAAGTGTTAAAAGGAAAAAATAGCACCAACCTAGAATTCTGTACTCTGTGAAATTATTCTTCAAAACTGAAGAAATTCAGTTGGTTAGATGATCATCCTGATAAGCCAGGGTTGCAGGTTCAATCTCCAGTTGGCACATTTAAGAAGCAACCAGTGAATGCATAAGTGAAACAACAAATTGATGTTTCTCTCTCTCTCAAATGAATAAATTAAAAAATATATATTTAAGAACAAAAGTAAAGGAAAAATACTTTCTCACACAAGAAAAACTGAGAGGCTTTATTGCCACCAGACTTACCTTGCAAGAAATGTTAACAGCAGTTCTTTAGAGAGAAGGAAAATATATAGTTTGAAAATGATATGCCTAGGTGCAGTTTTTGGCACTTATCCTACTTGCTGTTCTCTGAGCCTCCTAGATCAGTGGTTTAGTGTCTGACATTAATTTGGGGAACTCCTCCGTTATTATTGTTTCAAATATTTCTTCTGTTTCTTTGTCTTTCCTTGTGGTGTTCTCATTATGCATATGTTACATCTTATGTAGTTGTCCCACAGTCATTAAATATTCTGTTGTTTTTGTAGTCTCTGTTCTCTTTGCTTTTTCTTCTCAAGGATTCTATTGATCTATCTCCCAGCTCAGAGATTCTTTCCTTAGCTGTGTTTCCAGTTTACTAATAAGCTCATAAAAGGAATTCTTCATTTCTGTTACAATGTTGTTGTTTTTGGAGGTTTTTTTGTTTTTGTTTTTTGTTTTGTTTTTCTGTTACAGTTGTCCAACGTTTTCTCCCATTGCGTCCTGCCCCCCCAACCAGTCCACCGCTTCTCCCACAGTCAATCCACACCCCATTGTCCATGTTTATTGGTCATTTATACTAGTTCCTTGACTAGACCTTTCCCCTTCTCTCCCTTCCCGCCTCCCCTCTGGTAACTGTTAGTCTTCTCTTTGTTTACATGTCTCTGATTCAGATTTGTTAATTTGTTTGTGTTGTTCATTAGTTTTCTATATTAGGTGATATCATATGGTACTTTTGTTGCCTGGCTTATTTCACTAAGCGTAATTTTCTCTAATGCCATCCATGTTGTCGCAAATGGTAGGAGTTGCTTTCTTTCTGCTGCATAGTATTCCATTGTATAAATGTACAGAAGTTTTTTGATCCATTCATCTACAGATGGGCATTTAGGCTGTTTCCAGCACTTGGCTATTATAAACAGCGCTGCTATGAACATAGGAGTGCATAGGTTCTTTTGAATTGGGGTCAGTTATAATCCTAGTAATGGAATCGCTGGTTTAAAAGGATGTTCCATTTTTAGTTTTTTGAGGAAATTCCATACTGTTTTTCATAGTGGCTGCGCCAGTCTGCATTCCCACCAATAGTGCACTGGGGTTCCCATTTCTCCACATCCTCACCAGCACTTGTTGTTTGTTGATTTGTTGATGATGGCCATTCTGACTGGTGTGAAGTGGTATCTCACTGTGGTTTTAATTTGCTTCTTCTGATGGCTAGTGATGTTGAGCATTCTTTCATATGCCTATGGACCCTGTGTATGTCCTCCCTGAAGAAGTGTTTGGTCAGGTGCTTTGCCCATTTTTTAAGTGGGTTGTCTGTCTTCTTGGTGTTGAGACGTATACGTTCTTTATATAGTTTGGAGATCAGTCCCTTGTCTGAGGTATCATTCGCAAATATGTTTTCCCATATGGTTGGTTTCCTTTTCATCTTGCTGATGTTTTCTTTTGCTGAGCAGAAACTCTTTAGTTTGATATAGTCCCATTTGTTTATTCTTTCCTTTATTTCCCTTGCCTTAGGAGATGTATCGGTGAAAATATTGCTACCTGGGATAGCTGAAATTTTCCTGCCTATGTTTTCCTCTAGGACTTTTATGGAGTCACAGCTTACATTTTAAGTCTTTGATCCATCTTGCGTTTATTCTGGTGTGTGGTATAAGTTGGTGGTCTAGTTTCATTTTTTTGCATGTTCCTGTCCAGTTCTCCCAGCACCATTTGTTGAAGAGGCACTTCTTATTCCATTTTATGTTCCTTCCCCCTTGTCGAATATTAGTTGACCATATAGACATGGGTTTATTTGTGGGCTCTCTATTCTGTTCCATTGATCTATATGTCTGTTCTTATGCCAGTACCAGACTGTCTTGTTCACAGTGGCTTTGTAGTATAGTCTGATGTCAGGTATTGTGGTTCCTCTTCCTCCTACTGTGCTCTTCTTCCTCAAAATTGCTGTGGCTACTTGGGCTCTTTTCTGGTTCCATATAAAATTTTTAAGTATTTGTTCTAGGTCTGTGAAATATGTCATTGGTATTTTAATAGGGATTGCATTGAATCTGTAAATTGCTTTGGATAGTATGGACATTTTAATGATGTTGATTCTTCCCATCTGTGAACATGGTACTTGCTTCTATTTGTTTGTATCTTCCTTAATTTCCTTCTTCAGTGTTATGTAGTTTTCCGAGTATGGGGCTTTCATCTCTTTGGTTAAGTTTATTCCTAGGTACATTATTTTACTTGTTCTATAGTAAATGGAATTTTTTTCTAGTTTCTATCTCCGATATTTTATTGCTGGTGTACAGAAATGCCTTCCACTTCTGAATATTGACTTTGTACCCTGCTATTTTGCCAAATTCACTTCCAAGGTCGAGTAGGTTTTTTGTGGAGTCCGTACGGTTTTCTATCTATACTATCATGTCATCTGAAATAATGACATTTTTACTTCCTCTTTTCCAATTTTGATGCCTTTTATTTCTTTTTCTTGTCTGATTGCTGTGGCTAGAACGTCCAAGATTATGTTGAATAGGAGTGGAGAGAATGGACATCCTTGTCTTGTTCTTGATCTCAGGGGGAATGCTTTCAGTTTCTGCCCATTGAGTATGATGTTGAGTTCAGGTTTCTTGTATATGGCCTTTAATATGTTGAAGTATTGTCTCTGTATTCCCATTTTGCTGAGTGTTTTCATCATAAATGGGTGTTGTACTTTATCAAATGCTTTTTCAGCATCTATTGATATGATCATGTGACTTTTGTCTTTCATTTTGTTTTTGTGGTGCATTACGTTTATTGATTTGTGAATTTTAAACTATCCTTGGATCCCTAGGATGAATCCCACTTGATCGTGGTGTATGATCTTTTTAATGTATTGCTGCATCTGGTTTCCCAATATTTAGTTGAGGATTTTAGCACCTGTGTTCATCAGTGATATTGGCATGTAGTTTTCTTTCATGTTATATCTTTACCTGATTATTGAATTAGGATAATATTGGTCTCATTTAAAGAGTTGGGGAGTCTTCCCTCTTCTTGGATTTTTTGGAATAGTTTGAAAAGGATAAGCATTAGTTCTTCCCTAAATGTTTTGTAAAATTCGCCTGTGAAGCCATCTCGTCCAGCGCTTTTTATGCTGGCAGTTTTTTGATTCTCGTCGGCAGCCGTCCGTCTTGAGAGACGATGGTGTAGCTTCTTAAGAGTCTATCTGCATCGCCGAGAATGGCTGTGCAGTCCGACTCGGGAGTGACACGGTATCTGTCTCCTCCCGTGTTGAATCGACATCTTGCGATGACGCTGGAGTGTCCTCTCCAGTGAAGCTGAAGCTACAGAGCCTGGGCAGGGTGATATGGAGGGTCTGCTGTTGCCCATGCAGCAGACCCCCCCTCTCTTCGCAGCTGAAGGGTCCAAGGGAAAGACGGAGTCAATACAGCTTGGCTTCAGGTGCGCCGCAGGAGTTGCCGGTGTTGACTACAACGTCAAACCGCCTTAGGGACTCCGGCTCCAGATTTTCTGTCGGGGTTTACTCCCTTAGCCTTTCCCCTGAAGAGGTATGCCGCAAGGCAGCGGAGGTTTTTTGGAGTCAGAGTTTTCCTTCTCTGATGTGCCCTGGCTGGAAGATCGAACCAGCGACTCTTAGCTCGCAGGCCGACGCTCAATCCACTGAGCCAAACCAGCCAGTTTTTTGATTACTGCTTCAATTTCATTAGTGGTTATCAGTCTATTTAAGCTTTCTGCTGCTTCTTGACTCAGTTTTGGACAATTATATGTTTCCAGAAATTTGTCCATTTCCTCTAGGTTGTCAAATTTCTTGTCGTACACTTGTTTGTAGTAATTTCTTACAATCCTTTTTATTTCTGTGGTACTATTTGTGATTGTCCTCTTTTGTTCTTATTTTGTTTATTTGGATTCTCTTTTTTTCTTGATGAGCCTGGCTAAAGACTTGTTGATTTTGGTTATCTTTTCAAAGAACCAGCTTCTCCTTTTGTTGATCTTCTGAATTGTTTGTTTAGTCTCTGTGTCATTTAATTCTGTTCTGATCTTGATGATTTTCTTCTTTCCACTTGATCTGGGCTTTGTTTGTTGTTATTTCTCTAGTTCTTGTAGCTGTAGGGTTAGATTTTTTATTTGAGATAATTCCATCCTTTTCAGGTAGACCTGTATTGCTATGAACTTTCCTCTAAGAACTGCTTTCGCAGTGTCCCGTAGACTTGGGGCTGTTGTGTGTTCATTATCATTTGTTTCCAAAAACTTTTTGATTTCTTCTTGATGTCATTGTTAACCCATTCATTATTGAATATCATGTTATTCATTCTCCATGAGTATTAATGTCTTTGAGTTTTCTCCTTAAGGTTGTTGATTTCTAGTTTCAAGGCATTGTGTTCTGAGAAGATGTGTGATATAATTTCAATTTTCTTGAATTTGCTGAAGCTTGTTTTGTGTCCTACCGTGTGGTCTATCTTTGAAAATGTTCCATGTGCACTGGAAAAGAATTATATTTTGCTTTTTGGGGTGAAAAATTTTATATATATCAACTAAGTCCATTTGATCTGGAGTGTTGTTCAATGCCTCAATATCTTCCATGTTTCTTTGCTTTGATGATCTGTCCATTGTTGACAATGGGGTGTTAAAGTCCCCTGCTATGAATCTGTTGCTGTCGATATCCTTCTTGTAGTCTTCCAAGATTTTCCTTATATATTTAGGTGCTCCTATGCTGGGTGTATATATGTTTACCAGGGTTATATCTTCTTGATGGATTGTTCCCTTAAGTATTGTGAAATGTCATTCATTGTCTCTTTTTATGGCCTTTGCTGTGAAATCTGTTTTGTCTGGTATAACTATTGCTACCCGAGCTTTTTTTCATGTCCATTTGCTTGGAATATTTTTTTCTATCCCTTCACTTTCAGTCTATATAGGTCTTTTGAGGTGTGTCTCTTTAGACAGCATATATGTGGGTCATGTTTTTGTATCCATTCTGCTACACTATGTCTTTTGATTGGAGTTTAATCCATTTACATTTAAGGTTATTATTGGCAGGTATTTATTTATTTCCCTTTGTACCTGTGTTCCTCTCCCTTTCTCTTTTTCTTCTACTTAAAGCAGGCACGTTAGCATCTCTTGCAATGCTGGCTTGGTGGAGATGTAGTCTTTTAGTCTTCCTTTGTTTGGGAAAATCCTTATTTCACCTTCCATTTTGAAAGAGAGCCTTGCTGGGTCGAGTAGTCTTGATTGTAGGCCTTTGTTTTCTATTTTGAAATGTTTTTTTGCTGTTCCCTTCTGGCTTGTAGTGTTTCTGTTAAGAAATTAGCTGATAGCCTTATCAGAGCTCCATTGTATGTTATTTGCTGTTTTTCTCTTGCTGTCTCTAGGATTCTTTCTTTGTCTTTGAATGTTGCCCTTTTAATTATGATGTGCCTTGGAGTGGGCCTCCTTGGGTTCATCTTCATTGGAATCGTCAGTGCTTCTTGTACTTGTGAGACTTTTTTTCTCCTCATGTTCGGGAACTTTTCTGTCATTCCTTTTTCAATCATGTTTTCTGTCCCTTGCTCCTCTTCTTCTCCTTCTGGTATCCCTATGGTATGGATATTGTTGCGTTTCATGTTGTTCTGAAGCTCTCTTATGCGCTCTTCATTCTTTGTCATTTTTTCATTTGTTGCACTGTCTGGGAGTTTTTTTCTATGTTGTCCTCTAGCTCACTGCTCTGATATCCTTCCTCATTTAGCCTGCTTTTGATTGCTTCTACTGTCTCCTTCAGTTCAGAAATTGTATTCTTCATTTCTTCCTGGCTCTTACTGATAGTCTCTATGTCCTTTTTTATGCTTGTAGTTCTTAGTAAGTTCCTTGTAGCTTCCCTGGAGTTCCTTATAGTTTTTCTGGAGTTCTTTGTTGTTCCCTGTAGTTCATTGTAGTTTTCTCTGAGTTTGTTGAGTTCATTGAGGTTCCTCATTACCATTTTTTTGAATTCCATTCTGATCGTTTGCTTGCCTCTATTTCATCTATCCCTCCTTCTGGGAATTCCTCCTTTCCTTTTGTTGGGTTGTTATTTCTTCTTCTCCCCATTTTGGGTGGCTCTTGTTTGTTTCTGTTATTAGATTGACCTGCTTTTATATTCTTTTGTGGTGTGACCTTCTTGTATACAGTTGTTGAGCTGTTTCCTCTGGCTGATGCCACCATGAGGGGAGTAGTCTGTTTAAGAGATTTCTGCCATAGCACTGAGGATGATTCTGCACTGGGATCTAGTCCACTGTTCTCTCAGCTCTTTCTCCAGAGCCAGTGTTCAAAACTTTTACAAAGCACCTCTAGTTCACTTCACCCTCCTTTGGCCTCAGCTTGGAGCAAGTGTGCTCCCTCGTGCAGGCTAGGGGCTGGAAGACCACAGGCTGGCTGTTTTTGTGCCAAGTGGGTGGACTACCTGCACTTCTGTGTGTGGCCTGGGGCAGGCTGGTTGTGCCAGGGCAGGCAGACTGCCTCAGCCAGGGTGGGCTAGTTGTGTGCTGGGGTGGTTGTTTTTTGTTTTTATCTTTAGCATTCTTTGTTAGTTCTTTGGACTTCCATCTCTCTGCCTACATTGTCCATCTGTTTTTACATGCTGCTTTATCCATTAGAGCCCTTAACATTTTAATCATAGTTGTTTTAAACCCCCAGTCTGATCATTCTGACTTCCATACCATGTGTAGTTCTGATGCTTACTCTGTTTCTTCAAATTGTGTTTTTTGCTTTTTTTTTTTTCCTCACTTTTTTCCCCCTCTTGCTTCCCTGCACCCTGCCCCTACCTTCCCCCACATTCAGTCCCCACTCAGTTGCCCATGTCCGTGGGTCGTTTATACATGTTTTTTGACTTGACCCTTCCCCTTCTTACCCCCTTCTCTCCCTCCCACCTCCCCCCTTGTTACTGTTAGAGTCTACTTCTTGTTTACATAGCTCTGGTTCAATTTTGCTCATTTGTTTGTGTTGTTCATTAGTTTCCTATAATAGGTGACAGTTTTGCTTTTTATTATGCTTTGTGATTTTCTCTTGATAGCCAGATATGATGTACCAGGTAAAAGGAACTTCTATAAATAGGTCTTTAATAATGTCGTGGTGAGGTGTAGGAGGAGAATAAGCAGTCTATAGTCCTTTGACTAGGTCTGAGTTTTGTATGGAGCCTGTGCCTCTGGACGGTGAGTTTCACGAGATGGCTAGAATGGGCTGGAGTTGGGTATTTCCTTTCACCTGGTGAGTTAATCTCTGATAAAACTCTAGCAAGTTAGGCTCTGGTCAACTAGTTTCCCCCTGAGAACTGACCCTGTTGAGAAGAACAGAGCTCTCTAGCATATTTCAAAACGGTTCTTTCCCCCCATTTTTCCAGAAGCATGAGGGAATTTTTCTCCAATATTCATTGTGAAAACCTGGTCAAAGTCCTGGAGGTAAATTTTGCCATACTGGGGGAACCCCCATGACTGGCTCTATACCGAGCCTCTAGCAGTTCACCAATTACAGCTCCCATCTTCCTGCCTCTGCTCTGGTTCTTGTGGATTTCACTTATGAGCCTCGGCTCCTGTGAGCCACAGCTTCCTGTACTCTTCTGTTTTTGTCTCTCCAGTCTTGGCGCCAGGGGTTTGTTCTGGGTCTTCCCCTTTCTTGGGTATCTAATAAAGTTGTGATTTTTCAGTCTCTATTGCTTTTTATTTGATGTTAGAATCGCATGACAACTTCCAAGCTCATTGCATGTGGAAACAGAAAGAATAACTCTAGTGAATTTTTTTTTCACATTTTAGAAGAAAATGTGGAATTTCTTCCTGTCCAGGAGTAGAAAGGATACCTTATACCAGATGCAAATAATTTGACCATAAAAGAAAAAATTAAGTAATTAGAACACATTACAATTAAAGACTCTTCTTTTCCAAAAGACATTATAAAGTGAAAAGACCAGCCATCCACTGGAAAAATACATTTTCCACACATGACAATGCATTGTTTTCCATAACATATAAAGAACTCCTACAAATTGATAAGGAAAAATATTCAATAGAAAATGGGAAGAAACACAAATGTCTAATAAATACATGAAAAACACTTAAAATCATAAGTAGTAAGGGAAATGCAAATTAATATCATGTTGTAGCAATCTTTTATACCCATTAGAGTTGCAAAACTAAAGTTTCCCAGTACTAAGTGCTGGTGAGGATGTAGATCATTAGGATTTTTCTTTTTTTCAAAAAGTAAGAGCATATTGAAGTTTTATTGAAAACAGTAAAGTACATAAACACTAGATTCTCCCTATAAAAGTAAAATTGACAGCATTTTCCAGAAAGCTCCTATTACTTCACCATCCTTATTACTACTGGAAAACAAAACCAAGTTCCAGATCCCAAATAATTAATGAATTTTACTGGTAAACATTCGTATGATTCTGGTTAGTTTTCTAATTTTTACCCTTGCACCTTTTCAGTAATGATGTTTTCTTTAAATCTGATTAATATTTGTGACAACAGGACTTACTGTCTTTTATTTTTTTAAAAACACATTTTTTTCAGCGTCATGATGAAACTATTATATTTAGCGATCAACAGCATGGATGCAAAAAATAAAATAAAAAGAAAAAAAGAAAACTACATTAAAAACACTTTATTGAAATGCTTTACACTTTCCACAGAATAGAAACTAAAATAACCTGTTGTACAATTAGTTACAAATAACGTCCGAGTTTTTTGCCCATGCATGAGTATTGTCTAAAACATGTCTTCTTTGTAGCAATGAGGCCCTGCCATCACTGTGTGTGGCTGAGTTCACAAATCTGTTTTAACCTGTAGCTTCCCTGTCACTTCTCTGGCTCTCCTCTCCTGCCAAGCTTTGTTTCCTGGCAGTAATTAAAACCTTCTGCCCCTGCTATAGCTACTGCAGCTGCTGGAACCTCCATAGCCACCTTGGTTTTGTGGTTTGGCAAAGTATTGGCCTCCACCACCATAGAGGCCACAGCTTCTGCGTCCAAAGTCTCCTCCTTTCATGGGTCCAAAATTTGAAGATTGATTGTTGTAATTGCCAAAATCATTGTAGCTTCCGCCACCTTCAAAATTACTTCCACTACCACCGCCAAAGCCACCTCCACTTCCTTCATTCTTATAGCTGTCATAGCTGCCACTCCTGCCATAGCCACTGCCCTGGTTTCCATAACTCTGTTCACCACATCCATAGCCTCTGCTTCTTGAAGAGTAACCAGGGCCACCTCCTTCATAACTACCATCATTACTAAATACATTATAGCCATCCCCACTGCCACCATATCCACCACCACCACAGCTACCATCAAAGCCACCTTGACCACTGAATTTTCCTCCATGACCAAAGTGTCGTTTCCACCAAAATCACCTCTGAAGTTTCCAGAACCGCTTTGACCTCTTTGGCTGGATGAAGCACTAGCCATCTCTTGCTTAGATAGGGCTTTCCTTACTTCACAGTTGTGGCCATTTACAGTATGGTATTTCTGAATGACAGTCTTGTCTACAGAGTCATGGTCATCAAAGGTTACAAAAGCAAAGCCTCTCTTTTTGCCACTGCCTCGGTGAGTCATGATTTCAGTCACTTCAATTTTCCCATATTGTTCAAAATAATCCCTTAGGTCATGTTCTTCAGAGTCTTCTTTAATACCACTGACAAAAATATTTTTCACAATTAAGTGGGCACCAAGTCTTTGAGAATCTTCTCATGAGACAGCCCTCTTTGGCTTCACAACTCTTCTGTCCACCTTGTGTGGCCAGCATTTATGGCTGCATCCACCTCCTGCACAGTGGCGTATGAGACAAACCCAAACCCTCTGGATCATTTGGTGTTTGGATCTCTCATCACCACACAGTCTGTGAGCGTTCCCCATTGCTCAAAATGGCTCCTCAGAATCATCTGTTGTTTTAAAGCTCAAACCTCTGATAAAGAGCTTCTGGACTTCTGGCCAAGATGGAGGCCTAGACAGACACTCTGCGTCTCCCTCCACAAGTAAGAAGGAATACAACTACCACAAAACCAGAAATAACCAGAAGTTCCAGAAAATAAAGCTACATGGAATTTCAACATATGAAGTTATAAAGAAGTGGTGCTCGTCTAACAGGGTAGGAGGGGCAGAGCTGGGGTGAAGAGGCTGCGGTGTGGTGGTGGCAGCAGCGGCAGCAGCAGGAGGCCAGCAGAACGCGCAGTCACACATTTTAAAAAGTCAGGAGGGACACCGGGGAAGTGCTTCCAGCACTAGACCAGACTGCACAGCTCACAGTTCTAGCAATGGGGAAAATAAAGCCTCATTGCTTCTGACTGTGCAAACATGTGGGGGTTGGGGTGGAGAAAGACACTGCTGGTTTCTCAGCAGAGTCTGCTTGTTTAAAGGGCCCCCACGGTCCTAGAACGTCCACAGACCCACCCACCCTCGGAACGACAGCCAGGGCAACAGCCAGAGAGGTGCCAGTCCCATACAAAAGTGGGAGAAGTGCCTGTAAAAGGGGCGAGTGCTGAGCAAGGGGCATTGTCCCTTCTCAGACCCCTTCCCTGCACACAGTGACACAACATGGTGAGATGGGCCGCCTTGTACTGACGAATACCTAAGGCTCTGACCCTTACAACATAACAGGTGCAACAGCTCTACCTAAGACACAGAGGCAAACAAACACAGGAGCCTGTCAAGTTGAGAAGATAGAAAAGTATGGCCCAAAAGGGGGAATGGATCAAGGTTCCAGTGGGAGAACTAAGCAACGAGGAGATAGCCAACTTAACAGATGCAGAGTTTAAAACATTCGTTATAAAAATGCTCACAGACTTGACAGATACCCTTAAGTATGGCAAACGCATAAGGAAAGAAGTGAAAGCTATGCTAAATGAATCGAAGGAAGATCCATACAAACTCAGTGGTGAAGGGAAGGAAACTGGGGTTCAAATCAATGATTTGGAACATAAGGGAAAAAAAAAAACAGTCAACCAGTACAGAAGAGGGAAACAAGAATTGAAAAAAATGAGGAGAGGTTTAGGAACTTATCGGAAGACTTTAAACGTGCAAACATCCGAACCATAAGGGTGTCAGAAGGAGAAGAGGAAGAGCAAGAAATTGAAAACTTATGTGAGAAAACAATGAAGGAAAACTCCCCAAATTTGGGGAGGGAAATAGACATACAAGTCCAGGAAGCACAGAGAGTCCCAAATAAGCTACACCCAAAAAGGACCACACCAAGACACATCAAATTAAAATGCCAAAGGTGAAAATAGAGAATCTTAAAAGCAGCAAGAGAAAAGCAGAGAGTTACCAACAAAGGGGTGCCTATAAGACTTTCAGCTGATTTCTCAAAAGAAACTTTGCAGGCAAGAAAGGACTGGCAAGAAGAATTCAAGATGATGAAAAGCAAGGACTTACAACCAAGATTATTCTACCAGCAAAGCTATCGTTTAGAATGGAAGGGCAAATAAAGTGCTTCCCACACAAGGAAAAGCTTAAGGAACTCATCATCACCAAACTATTATTATATGAAATGTCAAAGGGACTTACTTAAGAAAAAGAAGATCAAAATTATGAACATTAAAATGACAACAAACAACCACCACCGATTCTAAAAAATAAAAACAAAATCCAACTTAGCAAAATAGAAAAAGAACATCATCATAGGTATGGCGATCATTTGGAGGGTTATCAGCTGGGAGGGGGAAGGGGGAGAAATGGGGAAATGGTGGAGGAATTAAGCATAAACAGACATAGGGAAGTTATGAATAATATAGGGAAAGGTGAAGCCAAAGAACTTATATGCATAACCCATAGACATGAACACCGGGGAGTGGGATTGCTGGAGGTAAAGGGGGTACTGGACAAAGGGGAGCAAAGGTGGAATAATTGTGGTACTGTAACAACATAATCAATAAAATATACTTAAATACACGAAAAAAGAACTTCAGTAGCTGTTCCTACTCTTTGGGAGACTGACTTAGACATAATGACTGCAAGAGAGGAGACTTCAACGATGCTTACTCAGCAGCATCCACCAGCACACAGGAGTAATCTAACGAATGTATCTGGATTTACTTTCTTCATATTAAAACACACACCCTACTCAAACTCTGCGAAAATATACATTTTTTCATTAAAACCGACCTGCTTTAGATAATTCTTTCTCTTTACACATTAGCATAGAAAGCCAGTGTTTGGTCCATGCTGCAAAAGCTGTGCAAAATGAAGAGCTGTTTTTCTCCTAGGGAAGCCTTAAGGCAAAAGCAGAAGCCTTGTGCTACAAAAGAAAAACAAAACAAAGCATGAGGACTGTGGAACAGCTCAGATGAATAAGGACCATAAGGAGGAAGACTCTTTTTGTGCAAACATCTGCAAGAAGTTTAAAAAACAGCATTGAAATCCATATTCCTACAGAAATTATTATGTCAGAGAGCTTGACTCCTGTAACAAGTTCTGTGTAAATTTTAATCAACAGACCCTTAATTCTCCTGTGTTTACCAATAGTATCAGAACCTTGTTTGGGGGCTCCTCTTTTCTCCTTTTCATCAAGGATACCTTGAGCTGGTTTAGGTCTGCAAGATGAAGACCTTTGATCAGAGGACTGCCAAACAATTCCTGTGGAAGACAATCAGTGTGGTGCTTCTTGGGAAAGCTGTTACCACCCCTTCAACTCTAACACTGGAACTAACTACAATTTCTGGGCAGTCACTTCATGTTTTGGGTTGTACTAGAACAAATTTTTTAGTGTGGAGATTTCTTTAAGGCTATAAACTTTGCAAGTTGGTCCCATTGAACAATAATCTAAAAGCAAGACTTCTACCAATGGCATGAATCAAACACTTGCAGATTTCAACAGAATATAGTTTCATTTATCTCAAAATCTGAGATTAACAAACTATTAGTTGGTTTCCAACTGGTTTTGAAGTTTGAACAGTTGTACTGTGTAGACATTCAATGTTTTGCTTAAACATTAACTTTTTTTTTTTTTTTACTATTCAGACAGAAATAGAGAAAGCAGGAATAAAAGGCAAAAGAAGAAACAGTCCAGTAAACAGACTTGTGACTTCTATGCCAGCTGTAACAATGGAGGGATTTCAGAATGTGTTTCAAAAATGCCTGGGAGCTAGTTTTTAAAAAGTTACCTCTATACTTTGTATAAATCACTTTTTACACACCTGCAAAGAAGTAAGAAACCCAGAAAACAAAACAAACTGGGTGGTCTCCTGTTGTGTGAGGAAAGGGCAAATATTACACTATTACATTCATTTAATAAGTTAGAGTGAATATTCTGTAGCATTAAAGGAGTTGTCATTTCATTTAGCATGACTGAGTCCTTGCTGCACAGAATATTTCTTCCTGAGAAGTCAAAAAACTTCAATTTTAATTATCCCCAAAGGATACCTTGAGCTGGTTTAGGTCTGCATGATAAAGACTTAACTGCTAGCAGGAAGCACCAGGCAAGTTGGCTGTTTCTGTAAATCTCAACATCACCTGCTTATATGTTCTCACTTAATTATTTATTATTGTTTTCTAAATTAACATTAAAAACTCAACTTGCTAATACAGGTACAACCTTTTTTTCATTACCAGTTATCAGTGCTGAGCTTAGCTGACACAGCAGTTCCTTGGCTGACACAGCAGTTCCTTGGTATTACCTAAGAGATGCTTCTCCCATAGCCAATTTACACATGGGTTATCTCAAAATCATATAAATTATCATTCAGAGTTAACTAAGTTGTAAATATTACTGAATAGCTCGGCTTATCAATTATTCAAGGGAATCCAAGGGAGCAACGGTAGCACAAAGCAAAAGCCTTGGAGGGAAAAATCTTTTCTTTGTATTTTCATTGCATTTTCAGAGGCAAAGAGGTGAGACACAATGCTACTGGCTTTTAATCATTTAAGCTACATTGAATTGACAACTAATGCACAAGTTTCAGAGCCTCTATTAACTTTCTTAGCAATAGGCTTAAGCTGCTGCTCTCTTCCCGATCACAGATTTTCACCACTGTAAACAGAGCTCATATCTACAAATGAAGTTATGATCCAGCTGTCAAGGTACAGTTGTAGCACTACTCTTTCTTAATGCATCTTTTTTAACTCAAGTGTCTGAGTATTCTCCAGCTATTTGAATGCTTTAAACATTGTGACAGGTGATTTAAGTCATGCTTACACATATATTTATTACATTTGCCTTTGCAGACTGTAATCTCACAATAATAATCCCTCTAGAAAACAGCTTTTCTCTTGAGACAAACTTCTTTGGGAAAAGATTAATTTAAGAAATGTCGAATCCCACCCCAAATCACAGGCAGAGATATTCTTCTTGCACCTGTTTCATAAAACTTTCAAGTCCCTATACTATATAAGTAGGCTCATCACTGAACACACGAGTCTTCTAAAATTTGACAACTTTAGTATAGAAACAGATTTCTAGAGTTCCACTCTTTTTCTGTGAAAGCAGCTGTCTCCCAACTATTGTAAGTAGTCATCCCTTCTTGCTGAGGTCCCAAGAACAGTTCAGTTCTAAGGAAGGAAGTGCCAGTCATGGCATACTTGGTTTGGCTCTTTTCTGTGTAGTTCTTAACATTAGATGATGACTTCGGCTTATGAGAAAGAAGGAGTTCAGGGAAAGATTCCCAGGGCACAAGCTCCATGGAAGAAGGGCTCATGGGTTCAATCATTTTCTTTGAAAAGACTTCATCAAATTCTCTCTTTAAACCTGTTTTCATGGTATCAGAAAGCACAAGACTGAGGAGATTGTTACCATTTCTGTCAGCTTCAACTTGTTCATCTTCATCAATTATCCAGTCCTCAATTTCCTGAAGCCTCCTGACCACTTCATACTGCAGTTCTCCAGCCTTTGGGACCAGTGCAGAGCCTTGCTTCAGTTAGTCTTTTATTATTGGACGGTCATCCTCCTGCTCTAGTCTCTTGTTTCTTTTTACAAGGGACTGAAACACATCTGTATGCCACGCTTCTGCCAGGGATGCTCTGGGAAATGTAGGTCTGCCCTGCTGGGAAGGCCCAGTCCAAGAAGGCTGGAGGTGGCTGGAGGAAGGCCAAGCCAAGGCCCTGCTCAGGGGGAAGCCACTGAGGGCCAGTTGAGCTTGGACGTTGCCCAGGAGATGAGGGGGCTGGCATGTGGCCCCAGGCACCCGCAGCCACAGGCCTGGCAGCTAGGAATTTTAATATATTGCTGATTGGACTAAAAATGTATACAACCACTTAGAAAACACTTCGACATTATCTTTGTAAAGCTAACTGTGCATATACTGCATTACTCAGCATATTGTATAAAAGACAAAGTGATAAATGCTTTATTGCAACATTGTTCTTAAAAGTAAAAACTGGAATTAACACAAATGTTTAGAGATTAGATTTAAAAATATTGTGGTATATTCCTGCAGTGGAATATTATATATCAGTGAAAATAAATGAACTACATCTGTTCTTAAACATAGATAGATCTTAGAAACGTAATGTTGCATGAAAAAATAAAGTTGCAGAAGACTAAATTCATTATGATACAGTTTCTATATAAAAGTTTAAAGGAAGCCAATTGTTTATATGTGGTAAAATTCTTTTTACAAAGCAGTGGGATGATAAACAGGATTCAGGATGGCAGTTACTTCTAAATGGGGGTGAAAGAGGGGTGAGATCAGATCTGGAGCACACAGGAAGTAATTTTATACTAGGTTGTGTAGTAGGTTCTTAGATACTCATTTTATTATAAGCCTTTAAAACTTCCGTTGGTATTACATATATTCTTTTTTTAATGGTTCAAGTGTTACATAATAAGAGAGGGAATAGGCTTTCCAGATCTGCTTCCAGAAGGCAAGACTGCACCTGATCCAGGTGTCCTATGACTAGGAAGACAGGGCAAGGCAGAAAATACAGGCTTGGAGCACAGGTAGATCCCTGAAAAGATAAGAAGCAGAGGGGCAGGAAGAAACTTTTGGACATGATGAATTTGTTCATCATCTCGACTTCTGTGATAGTTTCTCAGATATATACTAATGTCAAAACTCATCAAATTGTACACTTTACACACACACAATATATTGGACCAATTAAGCTTTAAAATCAAAACAAAAGAAGAGGTCAAAGCCAAGCTCTTCTACCATCTGAACAATGAGCTAAAGCTGTCTTCCTTCCACTGGAGGAGTGTGGGAATGGTGGAGCATTCCTTTACTCTCCTTGCCCCCATAGGGAGTTCCCTCCTCATCTTTAAGGATAAGGAGGTGCATTTTGTTTCTTCCTGCCTAATAAAAATAACTTTTCCCAAAAAATGTTTGATGAATTGTTGGCCTCACACTGTTGAGTGAAACCAGTTTTTAAGGTCAGACGCTTTATTACCTGAGTGAGTTACCTAGAATTTGTTCCTCAACAGTTGAGAATTTTAAGAGAAAATAAATGAATATTTCTTTTTAACTTAAGCATCACTTTTGACTTGCAACCTATATAATTTTAACAAATACCCACATATTTGAAGTTTTTCTGACATTGTTATCCTTGAACACTAGATGGTGTGGTGAGACCCAACCCTCTGAATGAAGAACTGCACCAAAACAAGAAGCTGTGTCTTGGAAACCACTAAGAAGTCCTATCTAAACTGGAGTGAAGACTTCAAGATTTTTTATTGCACTTTTAAAAGTCAGCCTTATTAACTCAAAATAAAGATGGATTTTGTAAATAGTTGAAATAATTTAAGAAGGCTAATTTATTACTAGTAAATGAATGATGTTAATGAGAATACAGTAGTCCCTCTCTATATCGCGGTTCACTTATCACAGCCTCACTGTATCGTGGGATTTTTAAAAATATATTTAATTATTTATCACAGATTTTTCACTATATCACAGGATTTTGCGGTACTGTATACATGTATTGTTAAAGCTATGTAGGTTTAAGAGTATAGAATATGTTTAAGAACATAAGTGGTATTTTTAAAAGTGTGGAAAAGGTTAAGGGAGTGGGAAAGGTTAAAAAGGGACTGGGAATGGTTTATAAGTGTGTGGAAAGGGTTTATAAAGCCTTAAAATATATATAAATACTAAAATAAATGTAAGGTTCCTACTTCTCAGATTTTCACCTATCACGGGGGTGTCTAGAACATAATACCCACGATAAGTGAGGGAATACTGTATTTTTATTTGAGATATATTTGTTTGTTTTCCAGAATATAAAACTATGCTCTTTCATTATACTAAATGAGGTAGCAGTGATTTAATGAGACCAAATTAATTGCCCAGAGGGGTTGATTTCTTTCTATGTTTGCTTTATTTTAGTCAGTTCACTGGAAATCACATCTGCAGAGAAATGCACAGCTTTTAAGAAATATTAATTCCTTTGGATTATGATGGTGACGATTAGTAAATTATATCTAGGGATATAAATGACAACCTGGCCAAAAGTTCACATTTATAGCCAAAGCTTTCTAATAACCAGAATTTATTTAAGATTGAATCATGAAAATGAAGTGGGTGGAACTGGTCTGCATTATTAAAAGTATATTTTATAAAAAGGTTATTAATTTTTCTTAAGTCTTTCAATATGTAGACATCATACTGATTTGTTGGACTATGTGTTATATCACTGATTTGGGGTAGCAATAGGAAAATATTATTCTGAGACAGTATTACTATTTCATAGCACTGATTCCTAAAATCACTAACAATGAACCTTAAATTTGGTTTTGATCTTAACAGAGAAGAAATATTTAGTCTGGAATATTGAAACTAGCTTTTTAGAATTCTGTTCATAATGCTGCCCATATTTTCGTTCATATAATTCATATGGCTTTGAATGCAAGCCCTTAAAAAAACATTTATAGGAAAAGAATAATGAAGAAATTTGACAAACGAAAGGTAATGAAGTAAATGAAACTGATTGGCTATAAAGTCTCTCTTAGAAGGAGACACAGTCAGCTTTCTTGGTAATGGTCCTAAGGGGCTGGCTCTTTGGTTGGCCTCTGAAGCACTGTGGTCCTGCAGAAAGCATGGCCCTTCTTTCAGGAATCTAGGATGTGCCCTTGGAAGCAAATGTAGAAAAGATGCAAAATAAGGCTCTAATGTAGATCTCAAAAGAGCTCGAAATTACCTATGATTAAGACTCCAACGGTCAGTATATGTTAATTCTTTGTATTGGGTACACGAGTATTGGTTATAAGTATATACGTGTTTATGTCTGAAATAATATAATTGAAAATGATAGCAAAAAAAAAAAAAGAAAAAGACTTCAGGGATGTTACACATGAAATAAATGTATTAAACTGACACTTAATCCTAAAAATCAATAGTAAGAGCCTCAGCTAAATGCCAGGTGACCACTATTGACAAAACCAGAACTTTAAAAAATTGGTGTTTAATTCCAGTTGCTCTAAAATGTGTCCAAGACAGATTGTTGTGGCAGATACAAAGGAGAACTATTCATGCATAAAATGAGGAAGATTTATGAGACAAGGGTATATTTTCCAACTAACTGAGGAAGAAAAATCCACAGAAAAGCTCGATAAAAGAAAAGCTTCAGCAGTAACACAATGAAGCAATACACATAAACCTGTGTGTAGTCTACATGACAGGCATGGCCTAAACCAGGCCCATGCTTATCCCACCTCATGTCAGCATATTCTTTCACATGGTAGTAAACAAATGTAGAGCTCTTCTTTACAAATTATGAATTTATTATCATCAATTTTTGAAAGGAAGACATTTATTAGTGTTTAAGTGCAAATTCTGATTTCTCAGGCTAAGGGATAAATGCTCTTAACTAAATTACTAGATCTTAGTCAATATTGCTATTCCAGGGACTTACGTACAGCTCTGCAATCTTTGTCTCAGTACCTAGTCACTGACCTTTTTTTCTGCTTCCTAGTGTGACCACCTCTCTTACTTTCTCTCAGACGTTCCTCTCATCTCTACTGTTTGGTGGCAGCCCCCTGGGACCCTTCAGAACCCACTGTACCTATCTCCACTTCTACAAGACCCTTTCTCCAGGTCTCCCCAGGCTCTGTGCTTGTTCTCTTTTTTTGTTACAACCGCTCCTGTAGTTAAATCCACAGGGTGGTTCTCAGTCTTGAAGGTCATCAGAATCACATGGAGGACCTGCAAAGAAAACAGACTGCCAGGTTCCACCCCTAGTGTCTGATTCAAGGTCTGGGTGAGCCCTAAGAATCTGCATTTCTTAAAAGTCCCCAAGTGATGCAAAGCTGTTGAGGCAGGGACCACATTCTGAGAATCGTACTCTTATTACCTGGTTACACATTTGTATGTTTCACTAGACTGTTAACTTCTTGAAGTCTGGGAGCATTTCTCACACATCTCATCTCCCAGGTCTAGCCAGAACCCAGCAGTCATTTGATCAGCCAACAAATATTGAATGTCTATTATGTGCTAGGCATTGTTGTAGACACTGGAACTTAGGCCTCTGTTACTTCTGACCGACATGTAAATGTATGGTACCACTTATTCAATTCCTGAGCACATAGATGGCCAATTTGCTTTGGAGACTTTTTAAAATAGAAGAAATTAAAATTTTCACTGTCAAATTTCATAAATTGAATTTTGAGAAGTTTTAAAAATTTTGTTCAATAACAGTGAAAGTTTTTTACATTCTAAAGTTGACAGCATACTTTTACTTCCCAGCACAAATTTAAAGCTGTAATTTAAAATTCTACCTGAGTCATGTACCAGAAAACTCTTTACTGGTATTCTAGAGTAGCTGCATTGCATTGCCTTTGCTAGAATTTTGTCTTTTGTTTTTATAACACAAGAAAATCAACACAGATGAGTGTTTCTCAAACCTTGGCACTGTTGTCATTTGGGGCCAGATGATTCTTTGCTGTGGGGGGCTGTCCTGTGTATTGTAAAGCACTTAGCTGCATCCCCTGGTCTCTGCCCACTAGGTGCCAGTAGCAACTCCCCACCCAGTATGACAACCAAAAATGTTTCCTAGGGGACAAAGTCACCTCCAGCTGAAAGCCACTGACATAAACCATCTAGGTGAATATAAGTGTGTATCTTACTACATGTGCCAATACTATATCAGACATAAGGGCCATTTCATCTAGTATAACCATGATACCTAAGGCTTTTTTTATATAGTCTACCAAAGTTTGAGGATGACAAATTCTACTGTATCATCTTCAAATGTCTTAAATTGGTTGAAGGTGGAAGCATGAAGAGCAATTGGCAACCTCTCACTTCTCTAATTTTAATTTAGAGGGTAAAGGGAATAATGTATAGCTTTTGTTTCACTTTGTGTGTTTTTCAGGTTACTGATACATATGAATAAGTTAGATCATTTTGTAAACATCCTCAACATGCAGTAATTTTTCTACCTGTTTCCAAGGAGTAATGGAAGAAGTACAGAGTTGCTACACTTACTTGGGCTACACAAATCAATAAAAAATTTATTTATGGGGTGAGGTTTGGTGACAACTGATGTCACATAGAACCAACCTGACTTGCTGCTCTCTGGAGCAGAGAATTGAATCTGATAATTTTCCTCCCAGTATAGAAAGGTGAAATTCCTGCCACATGACTTTAGTTGATATATACACTATGGTTCATTTTGCAAGTATAGAACACATGGTTCAGCATGATCCAATTTTATCATATTAGCATTTGACATGTATCTTAATATGATCAATATTTTTGATGCAATTACCATTGACTATTAAAAACCCAGTGGACATGTTTAATATTGTGCCAAACTTTTCTATCATTAAGGCCAATTTATTGAATATCCTTCCCCTAAGTAAAACAAGCCTCATTTATACCAGTTGAAAATGAAGCCATTGAAAATGGAACACCCTGTACATACTTTGATTTTAGAAGCTGATTTATAAAGAAGGCATTGTTTTATGATCATTGTTACACTACTAGAATCGGTTCAAGGTTTGGGTTGAAACCCTAAGATGTATTCACTGTGTTTAGTAAACTGCATTTAAGTAGACTCAGATTTTAAGGGAACTTAGGTCTCATCTGTTTAGTATACTTCTTTTACAAACCTGGAAATGGGAGAGTTCAGAATGTATAATGATATCTTAAATACAGTTCAGAATGTGTCAAGGGTCTTATAAAACATTATCGGTCGAATTTTTTTCCATTTTGAGTTTTTTTAATGTAAGTACACATTTGTCCTATACATGTTGATAGATTGGCTAATTTTAACATGTATATTGTAGTAATAAATTTAAAAACTTCCATTATTGTAAATTCAGTTATTTTAGTAAAATTAAACCTACACATTTAAAATGATCAAATAGCTCAATAAACCTTACTTTGAAACAATAGTCTCCCCCTATCCTATATATCACCCCTCTGCAGAGGCAACCAGGTTGAACTATTCAAATTGATTCTTTTGTATTTCTTTCCAAACTTCCAAATAATATACCTGTATTTCCTTTAGTAGGTTTTCAATTTTAGGCTCTTCGATCTTCTTGCTATTGTTATCTTTTATTTTGGTTGCATTGATATTCACTGTCTGTTATGATAATGTAAATGCTATCTATAGCTTTGTTGTGTTGTGTACTATGATTACTTTTTCTTTTCTTATTGAACTTATTTTCCTAAATTTAAAATAGTCTTTTTGGGGGGTAGGGTAGTTTTTATTTTATTACTAATATGTAGCCAAATTTTTCTCCCAGTTTTGTTTGTAACCTTCTCTCAGTACATTCAAGCACAATTGGTAGTCTAAAAAAAAAATCCTCCTTCTACCTTCTATCTAAAAAAGCCTTCTGACTACCTCCAGTCTGGACTGATTGCTCACTACACTTGCTGCACGGTGTCTTCTGGACTTTCCCTACATATGTATCCTAAAAACTCCCTGCTTTGTGGGACCCACTGTTTTCTTTCTCTATTTTGGTGGGGCATATCTTTCAGAAAATTCCTGAAAAAAGATATGTGGTAGTAGAATGACTGTCAGACAAGATTATAATTGGAAAACAGTTATGATACCATGAGTATAATTTTTATTTTATTTTCACATTTAATTGATAGTTTGTTGGGTATGAAATTATAGATTCAGAATAATTTTTTCTCATATTTTTGAAAGCATTGCTTTATGATCATTGTTACACTATTAGAATGAGTTCAAGGTTTGGGTTGAAACCCTAAGTAAACTACAGTTACTCACACCAGATAATCTAGAATAATATAGCATCAAGCACAGCAGCAGCCTCCTAGAACCTCACATTCACAAGCACAGCTTCTAAAATGTTGCCATTGAGTCCTCTGTTCTCTTTGTAAGCTTATTTTTAAAACAAAACAAAACAAAAATCCCCTACTTTCATTTTAATGATTTTCGTGGAGAAAACAATTGATATGCTCACTTCTCCATTTTTGTTTTTTCTGCAATGTGTTGGCATTAAGTATCAAATTCCTTTCCCACGGTCATTTTAAACATTTCTATTTATATATTTAGCACAAACAGCCACCCTATGATGTCAGTATGTGTATTTTCATCAGAGACAAGCCCCAAAGATGTGCCAGAGGAGCACATGTTCTTCTGCCAAAGGCAATTTTTCCAGACTTGATGGAGCCCTGACCAGTGTGGTTCAATTGATTGGGTGTCGTTCTACAAAGTGAAAGCCATAGGTTTGATTCCCAGTCAGGGCACATGCCTGGGTTGCAGGTTCAGTCCCAGTTGGGGTGCATATGAGAGGCAACCAATCAATGTTTCTTGCATTGATATTTCCCTCTTTTTCTCTCTCCCATCCTCTCTCTAAAAAATAAACAAATAAAATTTTTTTAAAACTCTGAACAGCATCAAGTAAAACTAATTAAAAAAAAACCTTGATGGAGACAGGAAAACCTAAAAATGCAAACTTTCTTAAAAAACAACCTTTGGGGATAAAGGGTTAAATCTTGTTTGATATTACCATAGCATTTGGATGTTTTTCCATTGGTTCTTTCTGTTTGTGTATTTTAAAAGAAATTATTTACCTGGCTTACCATGTGTGTTAGTTTTGGTGTTTAACTCTTATCTCTGCTTGAACTGATCCTTGTGACTTAAGTATCAAGTTTAATTTAGACTCGACTCAGTTTATTAACCATGGGCCTGGATAGCTCATCTAGCACCTCCCAACTATGTACCATAGGTATTGTCTACTGAACTCCCCATGAAGCTTAATCATTTATTTTATGAACATCTTTAACAAAAACTCAAAATATGAAAAGGAAAATATTATTAGTAAGGGACTGCTACATAACTTTTTAAATCTTTTATGATACATTTGAGTATAGTTTTAGTATGCAAAAATCAAATTCATGGAATTTTAATGATCTGTAATGATTGTACAGTAGAAAAGTGAGGGGAATAAAGATGGTGGTGGAGTAAGTAGAAGCTGAGCCCACTTGTTTGTGCCCCTACATGGATTTATGGCTGATCTAACAAGTGACTTGAAAAATCAACATAATCTCAGCTGATATGAATGTTTGAAGCCAAGGAGTACAGAGGATGCTTCACTCAATCCAGTAAGAGATTTTGTAAATTGAAGGGTAAATGCCCTGTGCGGTGCCTACAGCAGAGGAGAGACCAGACAGAAAATGCAGCTTAGTAGCTCACTCCCCTCCCAGGGCAGAGAGGCCCCAGTCCCACAAAGGGAACCCTCAACTGTAATCAGGAGAGACTTGGGAGGATATATGGAGTCTGGGAGTCTTAGGCTACACACACACAGTGAGCAGCATGTCAATGCCAATCAGGAGAGTTCCAGAGAGAAATTTTATCTTCTGAAACTGTCAGAGGCACTGGCAAGCTATGGCCAGCCCTGACCAAGAGAGATTTTTTTGCTTTTGGAGGGAGGTGCAGTACACGGAGAACCAGGCAGTGACTTGGCAGTGGGGGTGCCATAGACTTTTTATTTTTTTACTTTTTAAAGATTTTATTTACTTATTTTTAAAGAGAGGAGAAGGGACAGAGAGAAACATCAATGTGCAGCTGCCTCTCCCTCACTCTCAACTGGGGACCTGGCCTGCAACCCAGGCATGTACCCTGACTGGGAATCGAACCGGTGACCTTTTGGTTCACAGGCTGGTGCTCAATCAACTGAGCCACACCAGCCAGGGCCACATAGAGACTTTAATAGCAGAGCTGGAGTGTGGCTGGGCAGGGACCCTGTCCATGTGCACAGCTGCCTTGCCAGCAAAGAAACCAGATTGAAAGTGAGGTACCCACAGAGTCCAGCTGGGCAGGAAGATTAGGAAGATGCACAGCAAGGGGATCGTGGGGCCCCACCCAGCGCAGCTGGCAAGCTAGGGGTTGCATGCAGAGTGGAGGTTCGGGTCTGAGCCTCCTGAAAGAGCAATGGGCTGGGACCTAAAACAGGTAAGAGCTGAGTGCCTGGGATTCTTTGAAACCAGGCAAATACCCTCACACCATGGGAGTACAAAGCTTTGGGAAGAGGAAGGCATGCCCAAACCCCACCTGAGGATTTCAAAGTCCACAGAACAATAAGGCCAGGATCAAGAACCCCCTTCCAGGTGCATATATATCCACAGGGTAAAGAAAGAGAATCTCCAAAAGGACCCTTACTGAACTTTTATCAGATGTTCCTCTGGCCCTAATCCACTGAACCCAGCAGAGCATAGAGATTAAAGATTGGCATAGCAAGGGGTGTTCATGGCCCTGCCCAACCACGGTTCTTATACAGAGCTGCCATCAGCACCAAGCTGGAAAGAGCTGATCCTTTTACACAGATTGACTCCTCACATGAAACAGCTAATTCATCAGAAACTACACATTATTGGAAATAGTCTGGGACAGACCAAGATATGTGGTACAGGGGTAGGGGAAAACACCCACTGTCTTCCCTGAAGACTGAACAGCAACTCCCAGGGAAGAACAGGGATCCCACCTCCCCCTTCACACCAGAAGCCCCCACTAGGGGCAGGTGGAGGTGGTACATGCAGTTCTATTGGATATTAGATGCACTACCCCTTGGCCTTGTGCTGATAAAAACCCAGAAGGGCAGAACATTAAGAACCAGCCAAAGGCCCTGGCTGCTGTGGATCAGTGGATTCAGCGTTGGCTTGTGAACCAAATGTCACTGGTTCAATTCCCAGTCAGGGCACATGACTAGGTTGCACGTCAGGATCCCAGTTGGGGGCACGAGTGAGAGGCAACCACACAGTGATATTTCTCTCCCTCTCTTTCTCCTTTCCCCTCTCTCTAAAAATTAAATAAATAAACAAATTAATTAATTACTTAAAAAAGAAAAAGAACCAGCCAAGCCTGAAGGAGATAGCCACAGACTGTAGATCACCTGTAGCCTTGAACAGGCTGCCTAGCGCTAGACTGGGACACCATCTGACATTACCAGAGACAGATCCAGAAGGAAAAGACAGAAGGCAAACACTAAACTGTGCTAAGATGAATTCTATTTTGTTCGTATTCAATATTTGCACTATTTGTCTCCTGCATACCTTTTTAACATTTTTTCTTTTTCTTCAATTTTGTTCCTATTATTTCACTATTTTTAAATTTTATTTCAAATCTCATATCTTACTCTTTCTTTCTCTTACTCCATTTTGCCTTCTTCCTTCTCTTTCTTATTTTCATTTTAAATTTTATTTTTCTGCTTTCTATGCCTTGTTTCTATTATGCACACTTACTAATTTCTCCTTCTTCCAGCCTCTCAAAACCATTTTTCTTTTCCATTAGTCACCTCACATTCTTTTTCCCTTTCTTATAATATTCTGATTCTCTTTCCACCGTTATTAATTCTTGCTCATTTGACATTGATATTGAGGTTTTGGCTGCAGTATTCCTAGATGTTCACTAATTTTTAATTTCAAATCTCATATTTTACTCTTCTCGTGTCCTACTCCATTTTACTTTCCTCCTGCCCTTATTTTCATTTTAAATTTTATTTTGTTCCTTCCCTACCTTGATTTTTAAACTTTCTTCCCTCTAAAAATGATTTTTTTCCTTTAGACATCTCATAATCTTTTTTCTTTTCTTTATTATAATTTTATTATTCCTTTTCGACCTTTAATAATATTTGCTCATTTGTCATGGATTTATTTTAAATTTCAAACCTCATATAATACTCTTCTAATTACTGACTCCATTTTGCCCTATTACCTCCTTTTTAAATTTACATTGTAAATTTTATTTTCTCCTTTTCTTCACCTTGTTTCTGTTCCCTCCTCTTATTATTTCTCCTTTTTCTTCCCTCTCAAAATCATCTTTTGTTAGTCACCTCAAGTTATTTTTTCCTTTCTTAAAGTATTCTTGTTCTCTTTCCAAACTTATTCATCTTTGCTCATTTGTTGTTGATATTACAGTTGTGGCTGACAGGTATTTGTGCTAGTGTGGGTTTGTTTGCTGGGTTCTTTTGTTTTGTTATGGCAGCACCTGTACAATAGCATACAAGACGTAGTGGGAGTTATGACTCTCAGTCAGCCAGCTGGAGGGGAGAGCCCACCAACAAACAAGACAACCACAACAACCAAAACCAAATTACAAGAGAGCCCACATAAACTGTATTAAGGGCATCCCTAGAGCATCCAGCTCAGGAGATTAAGGAGACTTCACCACTGAGTCTCACAGGTCTCTCACCACAGAAGACCATCCCATGAAGACAGGGAGTCAAAGCAGATCAATCTCATATTCAGAAGCAACAAAACAAAACAAAACAAAACCAGTCACCTAAAATGGGGAGACAAAGAACAATGCCCAATAAAAAGGAAAGGAGGAATCCCCAGAAAGAGTGTTAAATGAAATTGAGGCAAGCAATCTATCAGACACAATTCAAAGTAATGGTTATAAAGATGCTCAAGAAACTCAATGAGAATTACAAGGAAATTAGTGGGAAGTACATCAGCACAAAAAAGAACATAGAGACTATGAATAAGAACCAAGAAAAAAATGAAGAATACATTACGAGGAATTAAAAACAGGTTAGATGAAGTAGAGAATTGAACCTTTAAGCTGGAAGAAGGTAGGAAAAAAGTCCAGTTAGAGCCAACAAAATACAAAAAGACAAAGAACAAAGTTTAGCAAGGACTCTTGCAGGGGACTAAAACTCAAACTAAACTAATAGAGAACCCAAGCACAGGATAGCTCAGAATTAGTTGCTCTTAACGTTTTTAAGTTTAATTAAACTAACGTATTACATGAATTCCATCAGGGGGTTCCCTCCCCACCCTTATCTCTCTACCTATCTACCTCATTCGGCTGTCTTTTTCTGCAGACTGGCTTCTCTATTTCTGTAGTCCACATGGTAGGAAACCTTCCCATAGATGGAGAAACTATAATTAATATCTTTATCTCCTGGTTAGAGACAGTGTTCTGTGTCTCAGTTCCAGTTCCAGAATCCTGCATAAATACTCTGGCCTTACTTCGGTCTGCTGTCCATTGCTGAACCAATCAGTTGCTTTCGAGCATGATGTGGTATTGTACAAAATGGTTACTCCCACTGTGACCATGTGGGTGGGGAGGGGGGAAGATATTCCCAGAAAGCAGAGGGGCTAGGCAGACAAAATATTTTGTACAATATACATGACCTGAGCAGTCTTTTTTAAAAAATTATTTTTTAAATCCTTGTCTGAGGAAATGTGTATTGATAATTAGAGAGAGAGGAAGGGGGAGAAGGAGAGCAGGATGGAGGGAGGGATGGCAGAAGAGAGAGAGAGAGAGAGAACATCTATGTGAGAGAGAAACATCGATCGGTTGCCTCCTGTACATGTCCTGACCAGGGATGAAACCTGAAACCCAGGTATGTGCCCTTCTCTCTTCCTTACTCCAACCTGCAACCTTTTGGTGTATGGAACAATGCTCCATTCAACTGAGCAAGTTGGCCAGGGGATGGCCTGAGAGGTCTTTATCCTTAGGGTAGGTTACCTTTCTTAAAAAGGTCAAAATACAATGGTCATTTTCTTAATTTTTATAGGGGGAATACAAACAATTAGCAGGTTATGCTTCTGTTTAAGGACCTGATGCTTCTAAATGCTTCTAAAGTTTATATTCATTAGTTTTAAGAGGACAATAGGGTAACAACATGAAATTCTGTATTTCCCCTCCTGAGATTGTAAATCCTTTAACTTAATTTGTCTAATGACAAAGGCAAAATGTTTAAATAACCAAATAGAATCAAGACCAAATAGAATTTATACCCTGTACACATAGTAAACATTTCAAATTGTTAAACACATGAAGTATAGTCAAATCTTAGGATTTTAAGAGTCCTCATTTTTACAATAAAAGGTTAAGAACCACTTTAATCAGGGCCAGGCAACAGAAAAGGATGTTTAGGGGATGGAGATTTTCAAAAACTTAGGACCAAAAGTGGATTTTTAAGAACTGATCCTGGAGTTCTTATTTTGGAGATTTATTTTTAACCCAGCAAGAAATAATCACTAGAGATGAAATGATCACAGTAGAGCTTTTTCTGTGTCTTTGAGCCGCTTTCTGATTCAACCTGAGCAGCTGACTTTGTATCCACTCTAGTTTTGCAAGGCACACCTGCCTTTATAATGAATGCAGCAACTCTTACATGCAATGAATTTACATCTTTTGATCTCTTAATCACATTGTGTCTCAAAACATCAAAGAGTCTAAAGCAATATCTTGAATAGTGTCCACACATAGCTTCAAGTTGCTCCTGAGCCAACAAAAATCAAAAGTCTTGCAATATAAGCCACAAACGTTTTTGGTTTTTTTTTTTAACCTCATTAACAGTATGCTGAAGTGGTTATTTTTTGTCAGCAATTTTAAAGCTTAAATAAAAATTTATGGAAAATCCCTACTCCTTCCTCCTTTCAACCTCTGTTCCTTGTTTTGCTTCCTGCAACTAGTTATTTTCTCAACATCCTGTTTGTCCCAAGTATAGAAAACCACCCCTTTTCCTTCCCTCAAAATATACTATTAGCACATAATTCTTTTATCAAAAGTTTAAGGGTCATAGGGTAATTATAGCACAGTGCAGAAACAACTTCAAATTGAATCCTACATATCACTATTATTAAATGCTCCTAAGCATTCCTAGTTATCTTTTTCCTTAAGATCCTTTCTCGGTCATTGTTTTAGAGCCTTCTCTCTCCCTTAGTCCAAAAACACTTCTCCTATCTCCTATTTCCTACTCCTATCAAACTTACCCCAAGAGAAGGTATTTCTCAAATTTCTGTTAACTTTACTTTGCAAAGGGAACCTAAGCTCTTTTCTTCCAGTCTTTTCCCTCCAAACATTGCTTAGAGACTACACCTTTCACAACTAACAAAAAATCCACTAAGTGTTTTCTAAACAGAAGTTCTCTTTTTTTCTCTGTAAGAAATACTTCATTTTTTTTTTTTAGGTTATCTAGCAAAACCTGTAGCCTATCTCTAGAGTAATATTTTTTTCCTTCCTTATTAAAAAACATACCAGAAATTTTATAGTCAAATTGTTACAGAAACAGGGGAGTCCAAAAATCCCCAGAGTTTGCTGCTGGGGGATGGGGAGAAGTAAGCAGCTTTTCAAATGCTTCCACATGCCTGAGGCTGGTGGCTAGTGTCTTTCTTATGCAAATGGCTTTAATGCATCCAAAGCCTCAGGCAGATGGGAGGAGTCTTGAACCAGGGGACAGTATGGAGAAAGTACACAGAGCCTACGTAAGAGTCTGTGAATGGTCAGAACTGTTTGCAACGCCCACTGCGTCAGATGACGCAGTCAGGGATATATAAGCAGCTGCAGACATTTCTGACTCAGACTCTCTCTGGCTCTCACTCTGAGACTCTCTCTGGCTCGCGCTCTCGCTCTGGCGCTCTGACTCGGGCTCTCACTCTAGCTCTCGGACTCTCTCAGACGCTCGCTCTGAGACTCTCTCAGACTCTCGCTCTGAGACTCTCTCTGGCTCTCGCTGGTGCTCTCACTCTGAGACACTCTCGCTCTCTGACTCGGGCTCTCAC
This sequence comes from Furipterus horrens, assembly GCF_987537825.1. Classification (NCBI taxonomy): domain Eukaryota; kingdom Metazoa; phylum Chordata; class Mammalia; order Chiroptera; family Furipteridae; genus Furipterus; species Furipterus horrens. The sequence goes on from NW_028327182.1 coordinate 50,797,293, forward strand.
TCGCGCTCTGGCTCTGGCGCTCTGACTCTCGCTCGTGCTCTCACTCTGGGACTCTCTCAAGCTCTCGTTCGGGCTCTGGCTCTCACTGGCACTCTGGCTCTCGCTCTGGCGCTCTGACTCAGGCTCTCACTCGCGCTCGCGCTCTCGGGCTCTCGCTCTCTCGCTCTCCCGTGTGCTCCCTCCACGTGGCTTGGTGAAGGGGTCTCCGGGCTGCTTTAAGAGGCTCTCGCCATGCGGTTTTGAGGAGGAGAGGAGATCTGCGCGGTTTGCAGGAAGAAGGCAGTTTGCAAGGAGGCTGAGAATCCAGGCGATCCTGCATTGAGAGCTGGAGGGCACCACAGCACAGAAAGGACCTCCCCAATCAGGATTGAATGATTGGCAGCTGCTGGTAAAGCTGAACTGTGCCTAGGAAGTAGGGAAACGGTTTCTCTGACTTCCCTAAAACTAGCCTGGTTTGGAAGGGGGGGAGGCAAGGATATGTGTTTGTGGGTATTTTAAAGAGCATAAGACTTAACAACAGAAATCCGCAAATAACTAAATTTATATAACTGTTAAATAAACAATTCTTTTTCTTTTCACCAAACTCTGGTATTGAGAGTTATAATTTTGGCGGCGGGCAATCGGGCCCCTAACTAAAGAGCCCGTGGGTTTGTTTTCAACTGGAGCAGCCCAGGGGTTCTGTAACAAAATGACTTGTATTCTTCAAAGAAGCCCCATGAGAGGTTATTCACTTACTGAAATGATACTATTATTGTAGGGAATGGATGGCATTGGTTCAGAAAGTTGTGACCTGCCCCCCACCCCGCATAGAATCTCCATGCGGTTTTGAGAAGAGGAGAGGAGATCCACTTGGTTTGCAGGGAGGAGAGGAGATCCATGCAGTTTGAAAAGAGGGCAGAGGAGAACTCCATGTGGCTTTGAAAGGGCAAAGAGAGAACCATGCGTGATCCAGTGCAACATGGCACATGTTTTCCTGGACTGTTATATGGAGGCTGATCACATAGTACCCCAGATCCTGAAGGAGACAGCTGACAGATAAGGGATGGGGAACTTCTGGCATGTTTTTGGCCTCTAGCCTTTTGGGGAGCAAGAGAAGTGCTGAGTCCCGTGAGAGAACAGGGCTCTGAGCTGAAGTGCTCACTGTCCTCCCCAGGTTGGAATATTGTAAATAAAGACCTGTTTTCCTCAACACTAGTTTTACACCAAGGTGCCACGTGAGAGAACCCCCTTTGTAACAGCATTACAGCAGTGGCCCTGTGAACCCCTAAACTTAGTTTGTGATTCTGGATATACAGTATATACTCTTATTCATTTAGATCAGGCCTTCATTAAGGGATCTATTGAGCCTCAGCTTCTTAGTCTTTTTCTTTCCTTACAAGGCTTTTTAGATAAAAGGGAGCATTACTTAATCATCACCCACATATGGCCCTATTCAGGCCTTCCCAGCCCTATGGCCAAGGGCAACAATTGAGCTGACGCCTTAGCACAATAACTACATTTTAATGAGCAGTTGCCTCACATAAATTTTATCATCAGAATACCCATGAGCTCTGCCGTGAATATGGTCTCCCATGCTGTCAAGCAAAACAGATTATCAGAGAATGTGTGGACTGCCAGGCCAACACCCAAGCATTGGCCCCATGCCAGATTTGGCAAACAGATGTTACACATTGTGAAAAATGCTCACAATAAAAACCAGGACACAGGACTTGAGCAGCAAAGCAAGGCGTTTATTCATGAGTCTGCAGAGTCGGGCACACCTTCAGCCAGGAAAATGTGCGCGCAAAGTAGACAAAGAAAACTGGTTTTACAGTAATGCGATTAGCTCCCCCTCCCTAACGCGATTAGCTCCCCCATCCCTCTCCTTCTCCTCCGTTTCTCCATTACTCCGAGTTATAATCTAACGCAATTACCTAAATGGCCCTATTGTCATTTGTAAATATGCTAATGCTGTCAACTTCCTTCTCAGAGATTCTTTAATTACATTTGCCCTTAAAACCCTTTAATTACATTTGCCCTTTGGTACTACTGATTTTCTACTGGTTTGGGAGTCACTATTTCCTTGTTTCCTACAATCCCCCCCGCCCCCCCACCCCCCCATCTCTTTTGGAAAATTGACTGCTCAAACCATTCTATTTATCCCTTCAAATCTAAAGAGAATTTCTCAACTTTCTTCCTCATAGTTAGGATTCCCCTTGGCCTCTAGGAGGAGGAGATTATGAAAAGTTGCTGGCATTTGTTTAGTTAGTACAGTTTCAATTAGTCTCTGAACTAAACCTGATGCATGGAATACAGCAACTAAAGCTGTGAGGACGCCTGCTACCACTACGAGGGATGCGAGAGCTGATGAGATCATTCCTTTCCAGCTGCCAAACCAATTTTCTAACCGTCTGTTATGAGATTGTCAATACCTGAGTTTTCTGCTAGTTCATTTGCTAAGGTAGTTAGTCCCTGCAGAGCCTTAGTGATAGATCCATCAGGGGCTGTATTATTAGGGATATAGGTGCAACACTGTCCCCCGAGCATTACACATACACCTCCCTCTTCTGCCAACATCATATCTCTTAGGTTCAGTAAGAGCCTCAAAAACCCCCAGACAATAAGTTGATTAGCAGGAAGTGAAAACCACAAACAATGGCTATTGAGCAGTCCAGTGAAAAGTTCCTCAAATCTTGCAAAGCACCAGTAGGAGGTAGAAAATTTTTTACCCCCTTATTCTATTCTTCTCCCCAGCAACATGCCCAATAAATCACCAAGTACCTTCTCCTGAACAACATACCCAACAGAACACCAAATGCCTCATTGTTCCCACCATTGCTCATGCCGTTACCCCCAGACTCAACCCATTGTTCCTGCCGTTACCCCCAGGCCAAACCAATCACTAGGTGCCCTGATACCCTGTTCCAGTCATCCTCTATCCCTCCCTTTAAAACCTTGTCAGCCTGTACGCCAGCTGCTGTTCTCTCCTTTGAGACAGCCCGGCAGGTTCCCCTTAATAAATCTTGCATCTCAGCTTCCTTGGTTTCGGTTTTTACTATTTCTAACACAACATTTGTTCCTTCCCTAGAAAGATTGCCATGAACTGCACAACCAACCAAGGTGACAGGCTTTTCCCTCATGGGCTTTCATTAGCCTTGAAAGTCAACTTCCATTCCTCAGGGCTTTCTGGAAACAACCAGAGCCTAGGCATGCCTTCTTCAGGTATGACATCCAGTCAAAGCCTCGGCTGACAAAACCACCATTAGCAACTGGTCTTATTAGTTTTATGCAAAGAAACCTTATGTCACTTCTTACTTCTTTAGGATGCCAAATACTGAGGGTTCCAGTAGGGAGAAAAATATAAAGGCATGAAGGAAAATCCTTGTCCTTCAAAACTGCATTTCCACGCAGTATATCTTCCATTACTAAAACCATACAATTTCTTTTCAAAACCTTTATAAACTTCTAACAAACCTTTTCATTTACATGCCTTACACTTTCCCTGGTTCCCTTTCTTTCATGTGAAGTTTTAAATTTCCCTGGGAAACCTCACTTTTTCCTTTCAGAGCACAAACAGAGCAATAATTCAAAGCACAGATAGCTAGGCCCTCTCTCTCCAGTATGTCCACTGGCCTCCTAGAGAGACATGCCCTTGGCAGAGACATGCTCACTTGCTCAGGCTGGAGCACTCAGCAACCCTGAATGACCCTTTCTGGATCCTGGGTGGCAAAAGGAATTTTTGCCAACTGGTTTAAAGACAACCTTCCTAGGTCTCATTGGTCAAAAACAGATACAGAGAATTCCACAGCAGAACAGATGAAGATACGCTTTTATAAAATCAGAACACAAGCAGCTGAGTTTTCCTTTTCCCAGGTTTAAAACTTCCATAACTTTCCTTTTTATCATCACAACTTTCCTCAGACCTCCTGCAACTTTCACAGACTTTCTAAATACCCTTTACTTCTTTAGATTTAACCATAATATGCTTCCAATTCTTGTTCTTTTCCACACGGTGAAGGACTATACTCAAACTCAGTGTCTGGCAGCTAAAAGTTCCTAGATTTGCAGAGATATCCTGAAGCTTTTTGAAGTTCCTGCTTCTCCTCCTCTCTTCTAATATATACTTTCTGAGCTTTCCTGAGGAGTTTTTCAGTTGTTCTATCTGGCCCATTCATCTACCTTCTGCAATTTCTTACAAACATCTGGCCAGTTTCTGTTACAACCGTGAGTTTTAAGAGTCCCTGTCCTACAGCATTCTCTGGATTTAGGCCAGAATACTTCCTCATCTGGTCCCTGAGCTTCTGTAGGAATGCTGATGGAGCTGTATCTCGAATGCCTTGGAGAAATTCTGTGCTTGGGGAACGGACTCCTTGATTCCCCTGATGATGAGGCTCCTAAGTCTCTCATCTGAGCCCTATCCTCTGGCCTATTATCCCCTTCAGGGTCTATACTGGGAAACTTTTGTTAGGCCAGGACAATTCCCTGACCAGGAGGATATTCCCTTTCCCATATCCTCATAGCAGTCTGTCTGATGATTCCCTTCTCTTCTTGACTGAAGGTGTCTAGTATAGACATTAATTCTGTGCACATGTATATGCTGGGTCCAGGGAACTGATCTAATTGTTCTGCCAATCCAAAGGAATCCTCTACCAAGCGCTTCATATTGCGCTTGAAGTTTCTAACTTCAGCGCTTGTTGAAGGAGCATTTGACATATCCAATATGTCCTGGACCCATGGAGACCTCTTCTAAGGGGAAACATCGGCTGCTCTGAGGGAATGGGGAAGTTCTTTAGGTCTTGCTTACATTGTTCTAATTCCTTTCTTAATTTAGAATAAGTTCCCACCGGCCCCGTAGGTGTCATGGGGGCGGATACTGGTGGGGTATCTGCTAGGTGTTCCTCACCTCTTCCGTCTGTAGTGTCTGTCCTGGTGCCTCCGCCCAGTTGGCTGCTGGCTGGCCAGGGCTATAAGGCACTGGGAGAGAGGACAGAGGGTCCCAGGCTTTATCTTCTTTCTCTTTTACAGGGAAGAGACTTGTGGATCTGCTGTAGGTGGTGATTAGCAGAGCGCATATTCCCTCTCTTCCTTAAAAGCTGATGCCTGGCCCTGGCTGCTGTGGCTCAGTGGATCGAGCACTGGCCTATGAACCAAGCATCGCTGGTTCACTCCCAGCCAGGGCACACCACCAAGCTGCACGCCAGGTCCCCAACTGGGGGCACGAGTGAGAGGCCACCACACAGTGACATTTCTCTCCTTCTCTTTCTCCTTTCCCCTCTCTCCAAAAACAAATAAACAAACAAACAAATAATCCAAAAAAAAAGCTGATGCCTGGTCACTCACATATAAGACCAGAACTTGACAAACCCAACAATTATCAGATCCAAATTGGGGCCAGAAGACAGATTTCCCCTAAATGGGTTCCTTTGGCCAAAGGAGACAACACTATTTACCATTGTCTGTTTTTCCTTACTTTTGGTCCGTGGATCCTCTCCCCAGTGCTCTAACATTCTCCCTAATGGACCGTTGGGTGGAATGTCTGTGGGGCCTTCCTTGGCCCCACCCCTAGGCCTAGAATTTCTATTTCCCATCCTCAGCTGATTCCTGTGGCTGAATCCAGTTGTGTTCTCAACCTCCTTTACCAGAGATTTATTGAACACAGACCCCGAGAGCTCAATCGCCCTATACGGAGAATTTCTACCCACGCCCTGTATACTCAACCCCCTTACTGGAAGTTTCTTGTATACAGTCCTGCATGCTCAACCCTGTTACAGAGACTTTGCACACAGCCCGAGATGCTTCATTCATCTCCAGCCACTTCCCTCATGGGAGAACGGACTCAGCGGATTGGCACTCCACACTTGCTTCATGTCTTGAGACACGTCCCAGCCACACACACCATCAGTTTCCCGAGGATGCCCAACCACCAAGGCAGTACTTAAATCCAATTTTCCTACCTTGGCCCGTGCACGAGGTTGCCTGGTTGCCACGGTGTTTGCTTTTGTTTCCCCCTGTGTCGATTCACTGCCGTCCCAACAAGAAGTCTCGGGTCATTTCTGGACACTGAGGCGGGTGGGCCCTGGGTCAAGCGGGCTACCCAAAGTGGGCAGGATGCGTCTCCCCGCCTTGGCTCAGAGCCCCTTCCCGCACACAGGCGGAGGATCCCGGACGAGCCCCCAAATTGTGAGAAATGCTCACAATAAAAACTGGGACACAGGACTTGAGCAGTAAAGCGAGGCCTTTATTCACGAGTCTGCAGAGTCGGGTGCATCCTCAGCCAGGAGAATGTGTGCACCAAGTAGACAAAAAAAATTGATTTTATAGTAATGTGTTTAACTCCCCCTCCCCTCTCCTCCTCCCCCATTTCTCCATTACTGGTTACTCCAGAGTTACAATCTAACCCGATTACCTAAATGCCCCTATTGTTATTTGTAAATATGCTAATGCTGTCAACTCCCTTCTCAGAGATCCTCTAATTACATTTTCCCTTGGGACCCTCTAATTACATTTGCCCTTAAGACCCTTTAATTACATTTGCCCTTTGTTACTACTGATTTTCTACTGGTTTGGGAGTCACTATTTTCTTGTTTCCTAAACACATTACCCTCCTTTTGGGAGACTGAAATATGTTCACATATCTATGAACACCTATTCTGGGGCTCTCCGCACTTCCATCTTTACGGGAGAGTCAAAAAAGCATATTCAGGCCCACTGGCATGAGGCTTTTAGCTACCTCAGGCATCCTCAGCAAATTAAAACTGACAGTGGATCCGGCTATATTGCCTGCTCCACCCAAGAATTTCTACAAAGATGGGGCATAAAGCATAAAACAGATATCCCTTACAATCCTATGGGCCAGGCCATCGTTGAGCAAGCCAATCATACATTTGAAAATCTCCTTTAAAAACACAAAAGGGGGAGTATGGGATCCTCCCCTAAAAACCTTACTATGCTGGAAACATATACGTATAATTTTTTAAGCCGTGATGGATCCCTCACCTTGGCCATTGAGTGGCACTTCTGCTGCTATGGACCGGAGGATCGGGAGCCTAACGCACAGGTGCTGCTCTGGGATCCTTTAGGAGAAGAAAATTGGGAGGGACCAGTTAATTTATTAACTTGGGGGAGAGGGTATGCTTGTGTTTCTACCTCTATAGGCCCTCTTTGGCTGCCAGTGAAACAGATGAAACCATATTATGGTGTTACAGAAACAGGGGTGTCCAAAAACAAACCCCAGAGTTTGCAGCTGGGGGATGGGGAAAAGGAAGCAGCTTTTAAGATGCCTTTGCATGCCTGGGGCTAGTTGCTAGTGTCTTTGTTATGTAAAATGTCTTTGACACTTCCAAGGCCCAAGAAGTTGGGAGGAGTCTTGAACTGTGGGATGGTACTGAAGGAGTCTACAGAGCCTGCGTAGGGTTCTGTGAAGTGTCAGAACTGGTTGCAACACCCACTGCATCAGAGGACGCAGTCAGGGATATATAAACAGCTGCGGACATTTTAGCTCTCACTCTCTTGCTCTCGAGCTCTCCCTCCATGTGGTTTGAAGGAGGAGGCTCTCCAGGTTGCTCTCTCTCTCACGCTCCCTCCAGGTGGCTTGAGGAGGGGGCTCTCGCCATGCGGTTTTGAGAAGGAGGGGAGATCCACACCGTTTGCACCATGGCGCAGAAAGTACCTACCCAATCAGATTTGAGTGATTGGCAGCTACTGGTAAAGCTGAACTGTGTCTAGGAAGTAGAGAAATGGTGTTTCTGACTTTCCTAAGGCTGGCCTGGTTTGGTAGGGGGAGGCAGAACTATGTGTTTGTGGGTATTTTAAAGAACGTAAGACTCAACAGCAGAAATCTGTAAGTAATCTAACTCTAACTGTTAAATAAACAGTTCTTTTTCTTTTCACTAAACTCTAGTACTGAGAGTTGTAATTCTGGTGGCAGGCAATCAGGCCCCTAACTAAATGGCCTGTGGGTTCTGTTTCAATCGGAGCAGCCCAGAGGTTCTGTTACAGTGGCAGAGCAAACACCTTCATTCCAATGGGAACCCCTTGCCAGACCAACATCCCAAGAGATAGAGAAATGAGCAGATGGATGAGGTGGCTGGAGGTGACAAAGCAACACCAACAGGAGTGCAGCTGGAGGCAGGAGAGGAGCTGTGATCCAGGGAGGATTCCTGCAGTGACCTGGGGCAGCTTAAAGATGCTCAATCAGAAGCCAAGACCATTCTCCAGAATACAGGGATGGAAGATAGTCTGGAGAACAGATTTCTAGCCTATCTGGTGGTGGTTTTGCCCAATTCTACCCAGGTATTACTTCTGGTCACAATATTTGCCAGCTTTGGAGGCATGGGGTTAGCTTCTGAGCCCCATCATATATATTGGGGTCATATTCTTGATCCACTAGTGTTCTGATTGCACACTTGGTGGCATTCTGAGCCTCCTCTATCCATTAATGATACCAAGTGGACTGGGGAGTGTGGCCCCCTGCTAACGGGCCTTTAGAGGAGCGCTGTTACTGGCTTGTGGCTCCAGATAATATTACTTTGTTGTCAGAACATCTGCCAGCCTGTTTCACTAAGGGTGCTGGGAATCCTGTGTTTACCTATCAAGCCTCAATGGTATTCCTTTGTAGTGGAAGGGGTCAATTCTAATGCTAATTTATCTCTGGTTGAGGCTGTAGCGCTTAATCTAATTTAGGAGGGAGATAGCAGCAGTGGGGAAAGGTCATACTTGGAGGTTTGCACAAAGGGACCAGGCACAGTGCATTGGTCTCTTTGTCACAGGTCTTACCCAAGGGAACTGCAGTTACCTAGTGTTCCCTTGATCATCCAGAATTGGGGTACTGGCTGGACATTAGGCAGCAATAGCTCTGTCGCCCAGGCTAACCGTACTTATAATAACAGCCTCAGATGGTCAGGAGATGGGCTTGGAGCCCCTCTTATTAGAATTTTGTCCTCTAATCATACAAGTCCTTGGCATAGTAATGCATACCACTTAGGCCTTCCCTTTATAGACTGATTGCATGGATCTGCTCATTACAGTAAAACAGGACATCAGACCTGGCTGCTGTGGCTCAGTGGATTGAGCGTCGGCCTGCAAACCAAGTGTCGTGGGGTCGATTCCCAGTCAGGGCACATGACTATGTTGCACGCCAGGTCCCCAGTTGGGACCATGTGAGAGGCAACCGCACATTGATGTTTCTCTCCCTCTCTTTCTCCTTTCCCCTCTCTAAAAACAGATAAATAAAAATATAAAATAAATAAAATAACCTTAAAAAAAAACAATCAGGGTGTCAGTACTATATCAACTTTACTATCCACAATATTACTTGGGTTAGTTGGAACCTCCTGTCAGAGTATCCTTGCTCTGAGAAATCACCTGGAGACCACTGGGATTAGGCAATGGGTTTATTGAGGGAAAAAGGGGGAAGGAGGGCGGGGAGAGGCACCTCCTGGACCAACTTAAGGGCCTGTAGGAGCAAGGGGAACAGGGAACAGGGAATGGGGACTGGGGACTCCCGGTCCTCTTCGTGGGCCCATAGGAGTCCCACCTGCACTTCTGCAGTCACCTTTTTTATACTTGTCAACTACATATTTTGGTGAGGGTGAGTTTGCTTATCAACATATTCAGTAAATCATTTACATCTCATTGCTCTCCCCCCCCCAACACATACACACCAGGTTAGTTAACATGTCGGGCTAAGTCCATTACCATTTCCCCTGGGAATGGTTTCAGTCCATCAACATATCTTTTGGGAACGGCTAAGTCCGTCCGCATATCCTTTGGGAATGGCTCTGTCCATGGCCAGGTTGATTAGCATATACCAAAAGTCCAGGTGTGCATTCTAGCTGCCTCCATATTCTGACATTTCCAGTCTTTTGTTTGTAATAAAAAGTGATGCTGAGGTCCACGGTCACAGATGTAGGGTTTAGGGGGAAAGGGCATCACAGTCATTCTGACTTTCGTGCTGACATATGGGTGTAGAGTGTATATTACCCTCCGTGTCTATATTTCTTGTGTGTTCTTGTGCTGGCAGGGGTTGGAACCAAGGAGCAGACAGGAGCATGATGGTGTGAGCTGTTTGTACTGTAGCTGTAGCTGACAAGGAATTGCATGAGGCAGGGTCCTAGAATGAGAGCTAAAGTAGTGTTAGCAAAGGTGTAAGAAGGGGTTGTGGGGCTTTTCCTCCCATTCAAGTGGTGTATGTCTCAGCCTGGTGTGTGGGCTGGTAGCAGTAATCTCTCAGCATTGTGGTTGAGTTGCCTGTGCAGTAGCTGCATTGACCACCCTATGGATAAAATAGTATAATTAATAATGATGCTCTGTGGTGGATTCAGTATTTCATTCCCATCAGCTTCAGGAAGAATGCATTATCCACAGAATATCATAGGGACCAGTCTGTTGTTTGGCCAGCTGCTGGTCAGGGCCTTGAGTCTTCCAGGCCTTTAGTAAGACTCAGTCCCCTGGCTGAAATGGGTCAGGTAGATAGACAAACCTGCAATAAGCAAAGTTGTGCAAAAATGTTAATTTATACCAAAAGACATTCAGTTGCAAAGCCTTCTTTTTGGAATGACATTTAACAGCTGTAATTTGAAAGATTTTTTTTTTTTTTGCCTGTATATTGAGCATCTCTGATGTCAAAAACCCAGTTTCAACTTCCAAATGAAAATAAATTTTGAAGACAGTTACCTGCACTAGTCTATAGTTTACCAGTGAGCACTGTTATTTTCCTTAAATAACAATTTTTCTCCTTAAGATCACCCTTATTGTCATTAAAGAAACTGTATTAAGTCCAGTTTTAGCTTAGCCTGTTCATTTGCATGAACACAACAAGAGTAGCTATTGATCACATATGATCTTTAAGTCCACTTTGCTGGAACTTACACAAGGGACCTTCAGATTGACCATTTAGTCCACCCTTCAAGGCACAGAAGCTGAGCCACACACCAGCCACCTGGCCTCATCTGTAAACACCTGCTTTTTTCAAGTCCTTGATGTTTTCCATTGTGCCTTAAGGTTCTTTTTAGCCATCTTTCAGGAAAGCAACCTTCATTCCTTCCCATGAAAGATTGCCATGAATTGCACAACCCACCAAGATACCAGGCTTTTTTCTCATGGGCTTTCATTAGTTTTGAAAGTCAATCCCAGTTCCTTGTGGCTTTCTGATAACCAGAGCCCAGGCACGCCTCCTTCAGGCATGACATTCCAGTCAAAGTCTCCATTGACAAAAACCCCTATTAACAACCAGTCTTATTAGTTTCATGCAAAGAAACATGGAGTCATCACTCCCTCCCTCAGAAAGCCAAATTCTGGAGAGATCAGGTAGGGAGAAAAATGTAAATGAGGAAGGAAAATTCTTGTCCTTCTAATACTCACTAAAATTGCATCTCTGTGCCCTATACTTTCCATTACTCAAACCATCTAGCAAAACTTCTATATACCTTTCACAAACCTTCCTCATTTCCATGCCTTACACTCTCCCTTGTACAACTTTTCTGTCAAGGCTTGAATTAGGCAGGCAATGAATAGTGTCACCTCCTGCTAGGTGATTAGGTGGCTGCTTGGTTGGAAAACAAACAGCAACTACTTTGTAAAGCAGATAGAAATGGGGGTGGTCAGGGGAGATTTTCAACACAGACTCAGAGGAAATGTAGGCAGAGGTCAGTTGAAGGAGAATAAGTTGGAGAGGGGAGCAGGAGGAGCAAAGGGACGGTCTGCTGTGAAGAATTTTAAGAAAGCCTCTGCGTATGGAACTTCAGGCCATTTGCCATTAAGCCTGAGATAATTGTCGAGATCAGTAAGAATTTGAATGTCAGGTAACAGTGGAGAGAGAATTTAGCTTTTTTAGTAGGGACTGACATGCTTCACTGAGAGTAACAACCCAGAAGGTGAGCCTGAGACTAAATGAATCAGGAGAGTTAAAGGGTATCCCCACTTAAGCTGCTGATTCTATGAGACACAAAGGCCCCGAGTGAACTGTCCAGGGGGAGGGCGTCCCCAGCCACCTCTGGAAGTCCCAGCTGAGCACAAAGGCTCTGAGGTGCAAAGGCCCCAAACGAACTTGCCAACGGGGTGGGCATCCCCAGTCACCGGTGGAAGTCCAACGAGGTGCAAGGCCGCAAGGAGGACTGACCTAGGCCTAGGATTTTCGAGCAGAGCCACAGTAGGCTCAGAAATGAGACAGTTAACCTGACGAGAGACTCACCCAATGAGACAGAACTTGACTAGTTGGTGTTTGGTGTGGATGGAGGGAAGGGCACGGCAAAGAGTCTGCAGGTGGAGGTCATCAGGAGGGCAGATCTCTGAGCAAGGTGCAGGAAGAGGGGACAAGAGGGTTCCAACAGGCGGGTCAGGGGATAAGCCTGGAACAACGTGTTGCCGCAGCCCACTGCTCCCCTGTCTGCAAGCTGCTGTTGACTGCTCTTAGAACCCATCCCAGGTTTCAGCACCAAAATGTCAGAGCAGCCTTGCTCTGAGAAATCACCTGGAGACCAGTGTGGGATTAGGCAATGGGTTTATTGAGGGAATAGGGGGGAAGCGGGGAGGGGAGGGGCACCTCCTGGACCAACTCAAGGGCCCGTAGGAGTAAGGGGAATGGGGAAAGGGGAATGGGGAATGGGGACTGGGGCCTGGGGACTCCCAGTTTTCCTCGTGGGCCTGTAGGACTCCCACCTGCACTTCTGCAGTCACCTTTTTTATACTTGTCAACTACACATTTTGGTGAGGGTGAGTTTGATTATCAACATATTCAGGAGATCATTTACATCTCATTGCTCCCGCTCCCCACATACACACACCAGGTTAGTTAACATATCGGACTAAGTCCATTACCATTTCTCCTGGGAATGGTTTAAGTTCATCAACTTATCTTTTAGAAACAGCTAAGTCCATCAGTATATCCTTTGGGAATGACTATGTCCAGGGCCAGGTTGATTAGCATACACCAAAAGTCCAGGTGTGCATTCTAGGTGTCTCCATGTTCTGACACCTCCTATCCTGATCTTCTAGCCACACCTGGAGTTCCCCAACTAAGATATCAGAATAACTCTTGGTTATATAACCTCACTCTTTCCCCAGGATCCATTTATGCCAGCTGCCTCACCAGGCAAAATGTCACCCAAATAAATCTGGCCACTGTTTACGTAGTCCAGAGGCAGGCTGAACCAGTTAAGGTAACATGGGAATGGGAAGATCCCAGAGGACTTGCTGCCATTAATCACGCTTATCCCAAGTAAGAGTGAGGTGCTTTTTAGGAACTCTTGTAGTTTGCATCATATCCGCCATTATCATAGCAGCGACGGCCACCATGGAGACCACAGCACTCTCAGAATCGGTGCAAATGGCACAGACAGTAGAAACTTTGTGCTCTAACTCTACCCAGGAAATGCTTCAACAGATGAAGACTGACCAAGAGATCTTAGTTTGGCTTTTAGCTGTTGAGTTGCCATTATGTGGCCAGGAGAATGGCAAAATGCCCTAGTCACTACAGTAGCTAACCTGAGATCCTGGTTTCTCCAGACTATGTGTCATCCCCCTCAAATGGAATCCAAGCCAGCATTCCTGGGAAGAAGTCCAGTGCAATCTACAAGGGGCCTTTTCCTCAAACCTTGAAGGGCAAGTGGACCAGCTACAGTTTTGGCTCCAGCAGCAGCTCCAGAACATTGAACGGCTAACCAGGTAGAAAGTTTTTCAAACCCTGCAGTAGAACCTGCAGTGGCTTAATCCTCAAACATGGTTTAAAGGACTAAATTTACAAACTTGGATAATGGGGGTGGTTGGATGCATTTTAATAATTGCTGTTCTGTGTTGCGATGCCTGTGCAAATTATTTCAGTGTGACCACATTAGGGAAAGACAGGTGGCGGGTTTCATTGGCCTTACTACATGGTACACTCAAGAAATTAAAAAGGGGGAGTTGTGGGGGACAAATGGCATTGGTTCAGAAAGTTGTGGCGCCTCGCACAATGCCCTGAAAACAGAGGCAATGAAAACAGGCTGAAAGCAGTCTCGGGGAAGTCACACCATTCTGATAAGATAACAGGGAAGCAATAAAAATATAACAACTGTCTGTTGCCAGGCTGACTTTCGCAGGGAGTATTCAAAACTTTGTAAATGATTTACTCTCATCCTGTTAGACTTGGCAGAAATATCATGCTTGTCAAGATTTCTGCATGTATGCAACTAAATAAAACTGGACTCTAGGGAAGGATTGGGAGCATTTTTCCTCTATGAGATTGCTCACGCTTAGCTCCCCAGAAAAGGCAGACAGTTTCAACCATGCTTCGATTCCTGCTGGTCTCAAGGAACCCCTCATATTACTGATTTATCTTCTAACAATTTACTAATAAAAGTGGCTTATTAGTGTACTTCAGGACCTCTTCCTTTGGCCCAATTCTTTTACTTCTGCTTTTATATCTCACTTTCATTCCCATACCTAATTATTCAACCAACCTATGGACATGGCACTAGTTGTGGGAAATGCAGTCCTAGTACTTTAGACACTCTTAATTTAGAAGAGGCTGTATCAGTACTACCTATGAACCAAGAGATGAGGAAGGTGGGGGTTTTGTGTGATTAGACTGAATTTTGAAGTTAGGAGGAATTTTATCAAGCTGTCACTAGTTTATATGGATACTTCAGTAAGGCGGAGGTGCCTCACACACCCTAGGCTCGGTTGGAAGCTGCTCTGTCCAGCAGAGTCTTCGTGATCATGGTGGAACAAACTCTTACCTAGGACACTTTATTATGTCCGATGAAATAACTTTTACCCAGGACATTTCTTTATGTCTGGGGGAAGGAAGGTGACTGCCTCTCTAGTGGAGAACAGCAGTTAGACCTTCGTCCCTCATGCTTTTTATTGAGAAGGATACCATGGGAAATACAAGATCAACATTCATAAATCATCAATAGCCTTCAGGTACCTAGGTTACAATTAACAATAACTGAATACAAATTCCAGTACAGTGGGTACAATGAATAGTCTGTGCCAGGGTCTATTAAACATCTTGACCCCACATTGGCACTAGGTAGAAGGTTTCAAATACTCCCTGTTAGAGATTGTTTATACTTAATTATAAGATAAAGGAAAGCAGAGCAAGTTCTAAAGCATATTAATATTCTTTGAATTCAATCTCCACGGAAACTCTCTGAATGGTTTTTGGGTATGTCTCCCACACAGTCATTGTTGAGACTTAAAGACTAACATGGCCAGGGTGCTGGCCACAGGTCATGCTTAGGCCGGGGCTACAATTCCCTAAACCACAAGGAGCGGTTCCCCACACTTTAGAACTGAGAAGGAAAGTTGCTACCTATGTTTCTCATCATTATTGTCTCCAATCCAAAGAGATATACATAGCATATCTTTGCAAGTAGGCAAATATGCTAGTAATGCTGGCTCATTCCTGAAAATACTGTACATATTTGGTGGAATGCTTAACGCTAAACTGTTCTGAATTTTCACTGTTTTTTTATTTATATACTTAACAAAGAAGTACTTTTTAAGTATTTATATTCTATGAACTTGAGAACAGCTTCATCTACTGAATATCACATTCATTTAAAACTATGTTCTAGGCATCGTGTTATATTAATAGAATGAACAAAGTCAAGAACTGATTGGTAAACTACACCTCAATAAAGAAGAAAAAAATTATCTCCTAATATCACAATAACAAATCTTCTTAATGACAGTTTTGGTTTATCAGTAAAATTTATTACATATAGTATATTACTACAGAAAAGAAGTAAGAATATAATGTATTTTATAAGGAAAACATAAAACAATCCACAAATATATTCTATTTAACTCTCTGTATTTGAGGAGTTAATCTTTAGCAACATGTAAATTCAGATATTCAGTTTGTTCTGCACAGTAACAGGTCCAGCAGAGGGAGCCACATGCTGTGGATTACTGATAGCTTCAAAGAGGTTGACCATGGCCAGTCATAAGCAGCATCTGACAAATGCCTACACTGGTGTCATCGTAAATCTACCTAATACATAGAAACAAAGAAGCAGCCAAAATGGGAAGACAAAGAAACTGATCACAAATGAAAGAACAAAGAATTCTTCAGAAGAAGAGCTAGACGAAATGGAGGAAAGCAACTTATCAGATGGACAGTTTAGAGTATTGATTATAAGGATACTCAACAGTATGACAAGAGACATAGGAATAATAAAAAAGGACCAGTCAGAAATAAATAATGCAATATCTGAAATAAATAATATACTGAAAGGAATAAACAGTATGTTAGATGAAGCACAGTATCACATCAGTGATTTGGAAGACAAGGCAGGAAGAAACACAAATACAGAGCAGCAAAAAAAGAAAAAAAATGAGGAGCGCTTAGGAAACATTTTGTACAACATGAAGCATAACAACATCTGCATCATGGGAATACCAAAAGGAGAAGAGAGTGAGCATGGGATTGGGAACTTATTTGAAGAAATAATAAGCAAAAACTCCCCTAATTTGGTGAAGGAAACACACACACAAGTTCAGGAAGCTCAGAGTTCCAAACAAGTTGGACCCAAAGAGGCCTACACCAAGACACATAATAATTAAAATGACAAGGATTAAAGACAAGAAAAGAATCCTAAAAGCCACAAGAGAAAAGCAGGTAGTTACCTCAAGGGAGCACCAATTAGGCTGTTATCTGATTTGCCAACAGAAGCATTTCAGGCTAGAAGGGAGTGGTGTGAGATACTGAAGATGAAGAAAAGGAAGGAAGGATGGACAACCACGGCTACTTTACCCAGGAAAGTTATTATTTAAAATCAAAGGAGAAATAAGGAGCTTCTCATACAAGAAAAAACTAAAGGAGTTTAACAATAAATAAGTACTGCAACAAATGTTAAAGGGCTTGTTTTAAGAAGAAGAAAAAAAGAGAAAAAAACAATAGAGGAAAACAGTCTAACATAAATGGCACTAAATACGTATCTACCAATAAATATCATAAATGTAAATGGCTTAAATGCATCAATAAAAAGGCTTAGGGTAGCTGAATAGACAGGAAAACAAGACCCATATATATGCTGCCTCCAAGAGACCCATCTCAGATAAAAAGATATGCACAGATTAAAAGTAAAAAGATGAAAACAGATATTTCATGCAAATGAAAAGGAAAATAAAAGCTGGGATAGCAGTACTTATATCCAACAAAATAGACTTTAAAACCAAGGTTATAGTAAGAGACAGAGAAGGACACTACATAATAATAAATGGAATAATCCAACAAGAGGATATAATCCTTATATATATTTAGACACCCAAAATAGGATCACCTAAATATATGAATCAAATCTTTATGTACATAAAGGAAGAGGTAGACAGAAATATAGTCATAGTCAGGGATTTTAATACCTCATTGACTTCAATGGACAGATCTTCCAAACAGAATATCAACAAGGAGACAGCAGCCTTAAACAACACACTAGAGCAAATAGATGTCATTGGTATAATCAGAACATTTCATCCCAAAGCAGCAGAATAAACATTCTTTTCAAGTGTACATGGAACATTTTCTAGGATAGACCACATGTTAGGACACAAAACAAGTCTTAATAAATTTAAGAATTCTGACATCATATCAAGATCTTCTCTGATCATAATGTGATGAATTTGGAAATAGATAACAAAAATAACACTGAAAAACACACAAAGACATGGAATGTGATTAACATGTTATTAAACAATGAATGGGTCAACAATAGGATCAAGGAAGAAATCAAAAGATACCTTGAAGCAAATGAAAATGAGGACACAACAATTCAATGCCTGCAAAACACTGGAAAAGTAATCCTAAAAGGGAAATTTATGATGTTACAGGCTTATCTCAAAAAACAAAAACAAAAACAAAAAAAAACCAAAAACAAAACAAGAAAAAGATCAAGTAATCAAATTTTACACTTAAAGGAACTTGAAAAACAGCAACAATAAACAAAGCCCAAAGTGAGTAGAAGGAAGAAAATAATAAAGATCAGAGCAGAAATAAATGAAACAGTCTAAAAGAACTACAAAAGATCAATGAATCAAAGAGTTGGTTCTTTGAAAACAAGACTGACAAACCTTTAGCCAGACTCATCAAGAAAAAAAGAGAGGGGACCCAAATAAATAAAATCAGAAATGAAAGAAGAGAAATAACAACCGAAACCAAAGAAATACAAAGGATGTAAGAAAATATTGTGAACTATAGGCCAAAACAAACTGGACAACCGGGACAAAATGTCTAAATTCCTAGAAACATACGATCTTCCAAAACTAAATGAGGAAGAATCAGAGAATCTGAATAGACAGATTATACCTAGTGGAATTGAAGTAGTACAAAAAACACTCCCAACAGACAAAAGCCCTGAACCAGATGGTTTCTAACACCTCTCCTTCTCAAACTATTTCATAAAATTCAAGAGGAGAGAAGGCTCCCAAACTAATTTTACAAGGCCAGCATTATCCTAACTTCAAAACCAGATGAAGACACTACTAAAAAAATAACAATAAAAATAAAAAATAATAATTATAGGCCAATATCCATGATGAACATAGACACTAAAATCCTAAACAAAATAATGGCAAACCAAATATAGCAATGCATCAAAAAGTTAATACACCATGACCAAGTGCGATTTATTATGGAGATGAAAGGTTGGTACACATTGGCAAATCTATAAATGTGATTCACCACATAAACAAAAAAAGATAAAAACCACATGATCATGTCAATAGATGCAGAAAAAATTTTTGATAAAATTCAGCACCCATTTATGATAAAAACTCTAAGCAAAGTGGGATTAAAGGGAACATACCTAAACATAATAAAGGCCATATATGACAAACACATTGCCAGCATCATACTCAACTGGCAAAATCTACAAGTGCTCCTCTTAAGATTGATAGTAAGACAGAGATGTCTGCTTTCACCTCTCTTATTCAACATAGTACTGGAAGCCCTAGCCACAGCAATCAGACAAGAAGAAATAAAAGGCATCCAAACTGGAAAGGCAGAAGTAAAACTGTCATTATTTGCGCATGATATGATACTACATAGAGAACCCCAAAGGTTCCACCAAGAAACTACTAGAACTGATAAATGAATTCAGTAAAACAGCAGGATACAAAATTAATATCCTGATACAGGTACATTTTTATATGTCAACAGCAAACTAACAGAAAAGGAAATTATAATCCTAATGCCTCCAAACTATTGATGATTCATGAATCTTGACCTTGTATCTCTCATGTGTATCCTCCTCGATAAAAGGCATGAGGGAAGAAGGTCTAATGGTTGTTCTCTGCTAGAGAGGCAGCCACCTTCCTTCCCCCAGACATAATGAAATGTCCTGGGTAAAAGTTTGTTCATTGGACATAATAAAGTGTCCTGGGTAAAAGTTTGTTCCGCCATGTTCACAAAGACTCTGCTGGACAGAGCAGCTTCCAATCGAGCCTAGGGTGTGTGAGGCACATCCACCTCAGTAAAAGACCTGTACTTGGAGAATTATAAGACACTGAACAAAGAAATTGAAGAAGATACCACAAAAGGTACCACATAGCAACAGCGATCCTGAGAAAAAAGTTGGAGGAATCATGCTACCTAATATCAAACTATTCTATAAGGCCATAGTAATCAACATAGCATGGTATGGCATAAAAACAGACACATAGATCAATGGAACAGAATAGAGAGCCCAGAAATAAACCCACACCTTTATAGTCAATATTAGACAGAGGAAGCAAGCACATACGATGGGCTAAAGATAGTTTATTCAATAAATGGAGTTGGTAAAATTGGACAGATACATGCAGAAAAGTGAAACTAGTCCACCTTCTTAAACCACACACAAGAATAAATTCAAAATGCATCAATGACATAAATGTCAGACCCAAAACCATAAAAATAATAGAAGAAAATATAGGTAACAATATCTTGGACATTGCTTGTAGCAATTTTTTAATGAATATATCTCCACAGGCAAGGGAAACAAAAGAAAAAAAGAAAGAAAGAGATGGGACTACATCAAACTAAAAAGGTTGTGCACAGCAAAGGGAATCATTAACAAAAGAAAAAGACAACCCACAGAATGGGAGAATATATTTCCTGGTACATCTGATAAGGGGTTAATATCCAAAATTTATAAGAAATTACAAAACTCAACACCAAAAAAACAAACAACCCAATTAAAAAATGGGCAAAGGACCTGAATAGACATGTCTCCAAGGAAGACATACAGATGCCCCCCCCCAAAAAATATGAAAAGATGCTTAACATCACTAATCATCAGAGAAATGCAAAGTAAAACCACAATGAGAAATCATCTCATCTGTCAGAATGGCTATCATCAATAAATCGACAAACAAATAATGCTGAGGATGTGGAGAAAGGGGAACTCTTGCACACTGTTGGTGGGATCATCAATTATTGCAGCACTATGGAAAATAGTATGAAGTTTATTCAAAAACTTTAAAAAAGAACTATAGCATATGACCCAGTAATTCCACTTATGGGTATTTATCCAATGAAATCCAAAACACTAATTTGAAAAGACATATGCAACCCTATGTTTGTGGCAGCATTATTTATATTAGCCAAGATATGGGAGCAGCCTAAATGTCCACCAATAGATGAATGGACAATGAAAAAGTGGTGTATATATATATACAATGGAATATTTATCAGCCACAAGAAAGAATAAAATTTTGCCATTTGGGACAACATGGATGGACCTAGAGGGTATTTGCTAAGTGAAATAAGTCAGACAAAGACAAATACCAAATGATTTTGCCTATATGTGGAATCTAAAAAACAAAATGAGCTAACAAAACAGAAACAAACTTGTAGATATAGAGAACAAACTGATGGTTGCCAGACAGAAAGGGTGTTGGAGGTGATGAATGAAAAAGGGGAAAGTATTAAGATGTACAAAATGCCAGTTATAAAAAGTCATGGGATATAAAGTGCAGCATAGGAAATATATCTAATAATATTGTAGTAATTATCTGTGTTGTCAGATGGGCACTAGATTCATTGAGGGTGATAACTCCATAAGTTATATAAATGTTTAATCATTATGTTGTATACCTAAAATAATATAATATTGTATGTCAACTGTAATTAGAAAATAATTTAAAATTTTTTAAAGATTTAAATGATTTTACAGTTTCAGAAAAAACTTTTTAGTTAACAGTAATAACAAATTAAAGTCACATATTGATAGTCATATATATTAAAACTGAAATGCAGAGATATAATACTCTTACAGATAGTTTACCTCAAAGTCTATCAGCTGTAGGTCAGTTATCACTGTCACCAGCAGCCCACTATTGTACAGTTCTTGTGCTAGCTGAGCCACAGCCTCTGTTGAGGGTTCTTTGTCATTTGCACCATACAGAATTTCTTTCATTACTTGCAGTGATTTTGACACTTCTCTTGAAGCCTATTGACCAAAAAGTATGCTAAGACTTAAATAAATAAAAATTTTCAGGCTATAAACAAATAAACAAAAACCACTTATTTAGACCATTTATTTATGATCAAAGAACACTAGTTATAAACAAAAGTCTTTTAGTAAGTACTGCTTTTTTATTTTAAAAGTTACTAAAATTTATATATATAAGAAAGATCTCTAGTATTTCTATTAGGTCAACATAATTGAAAAAATATTCTTTTAAACTATACTCAGACACAGTCAACTTTTTTAGTAATTAATTCTAAATTTAACTCTTGAAAATTAAAGTTCAAAAACTATCAGTAGCTACCAGTCTTTAAAGCATTTGCTAAGGTTTTTCAGCAAGTCCCTATTTTTCTGATGTTTTAAATTGACTAAGTATAAAATCATAAGCTGTCAAAACCCATAAACTCTCTTTGTCAATTTACTTTCCCCTCAAATATAGTCATCTTTTTTGCTATCTATGAAACTTAAAAATAAATATTCACTACATTTAAAGAATAATAGAAAAATATATCGAGGTAGATTAGTTCATGGTAGGTCCTGGTGAGGGTAGAATGAGAAATGACTGCTGAGGAGTACAGAGTTTCTTTTTGGGGTGTTGAAAATATTGTGGAATTAGATAGTGGTGATGGTTGTACAATCTTAAGAGTACATTAAAATGACCAACTTTTAAATGGTGGATTATATAGTATGCAAATTATATCTCAATAAAAAGTTTTTAAAAATTAATACAGGTGAAGAGAGGAGAACAGGACAATTAGTTAACAATTTGATTTGCTGACCATTAAAAATATATGTACCATAGTTTTAAATATAATTATAATTGAAGAAGAAAAATAAAGAGAATAAGGCAATATAAAAATAATTCATAGTAGTATGGCATTACTTAAAAAAATAATTTCTGAATATATTTTATGACTTAACTGAAGCAATCATTAATTTACTAAATGTTAGAAGTTCCTTAAATGTGATATATATCCATTGAAGAGTACTTTAAACATATATACATAGTTAATAATTGTAAAGCAAACACCTTCATGATCATTGCACAGCTCAAGAAACATTTTAAGTATACTGGAAGTTACCCAAATGGTCCTTTTTCAACCTAGAAGTAAAATTTTTGTTTTTTATGACATTTATTTACTTTTCTTTATAGTTTTCTCACCTATCTTTGTAGCCCCAGACAATATAGTTTAGTTCTGTTGATTTGGAATAGTACCTGTACCCTTGTGAGATTCATCCATGCTGCTGCATGTAAGTAGCAGTTGTTTAATTTTCCTTGTTCTATAGTAGTCCAATGAGGGACCACTTCAATATTATTTCTACTGTTGATGTACATTTGGGTTGTTTTCACTGAGGGGTTATTATGAACAGCACAATACTATGAACATTCTTCTACGTGCATCCTGGGCCCATATTCAAGAATTTATCTAGAATTTATATCTAGTTTGGAACACACATAGCTTCCTAACAGATAATACACTAAACTGGTTTCCTAAAACAAATTTATATTTTTTCAGTCACAGTGCACCAAAGTTCTTATGGCTTTCCATACTTGTCAACATTTATTACCATCAGACAATTTTGCCAAGGTAGAACATATCTATTATGAATATACTGCAGTTAACTGGACTTTTCCTGTTCACTAATGAAGATGAGTATCCTTTTTATGTTTTTAAAATATTTTTTTCTTTTATCATTTAAATTTACTCTTTTATAAAGATCTTTTTTTTTTTTCCTTTGGACCAGTATTTTGCTTGATATTACAAAGTACACTAGGGTTAAAATATATTTCTACATTATTTACAAGAAAACAAGATTGTGTCATACAGTGAGACAGAAATGTACTATGCACTCAAGAGTATTTATATTATAGATATCTTTAATCTTGCCATAAACTGCTCACTTTATAGAGAAATCAAATATATAGGATTCAACATCCCTTTAAGGAAAAATCTAAAACACTGAAAATAGCCTTTCCTACGAAGAAGCTGTGCTTTGTAGGACCTTAAACAATGTTAAAATGAGGTTGCACTACAGTAGAAACTATCAGTAGGTCTTTAAATAAAAACTTTTTACCCTGTAGCCAGTATAACATTATATACCAGTATAACCCTTTAGACTTTTAAGCTGTGTAATCTAGAAGGATTCAAGTTTCATCAGAGGCTCCAGACAATAAATCAAGAGTTTAAGACAACAGATGCAACAATTATCAGGTGTTTAAAACTTGAAATCAGGATAGCAATGGGGGAAAAATTGGGACAACGATAGTAGAAAAATAATAAATTAATTTTTAAAAACTGAAGTCAATTTAAATGTATTTAGAGACCCTATATGTCCCATCACAGACCGTATTTCAGCTACTTCATTAAACTTTTATGTTGGTTTTTGATTTTGGAATACATAAATTTTAATAGTAATGGGTGATTGTTTTAGCTCACACCTTGTCTGTCTTTTTATCTTGCTTTTCCAAAATGGCTAAGTTGTCTCTTAGAATTTTCACAATTTCTGCGGGATTTTTATGCGATTTACTAAACAAAGGCATTTTTTCATCTATAGAAATCACTTCTTCCAATATGGAATGCTAAAAACAAACAAATAAAAAAACCCAAAAATTATAAATTTAACTCAACATAATTAAATTGTTATGCTAAAATGACATAAGTTTTCAATTCAGTAATTTAAAACATTAAATCCCAACTAAAATAAGTTTCATGCTAAATTTAAACACATATAAAATATTTTTGAAACTTTACCTAAAAGATTTTCCTCAAAATTTAAGTTTTCCTAAAATAGAAACACAGGATTATGCAATGGGAAAAAGAGTACCTTTAAAGAATAAGCTTATTCTTAAAACTAGGTATTTTAACTAAAAAATGTAATGATGATAACAATAGTAGATAAAAGAAAATATGTAACACTGAAGTGGGATTAATAGCCACATAGTATGGTGAAGCAATTTAAAAGCATACTAATCCACAGCAATCACAAAATTACCGTGTAAATTTAGCATCTGTTCTTTTCTCTTGAAATATTCAACGATTATATTCATTGATGAAATGAGGACTACCATGGTGGAGGGTAAGAAGAGTAGGGAAAGGAGTATCAATTCTTGTTTTTGAGAGTATCTATTTACATAGAGCAGAGAAAGCCAAATATGATGGTCATTGCCCTATTTATACTAAAAAAGTAGGTATTGAGAAAAAATACTTGAAGGTTCCAGTTAGTTCAGGCATATTCATTTACTTTACATTTATTAGCAAAAACATTTCAAGCATTATAGAAATATGATGTAGTATACATCAAAGGCTGCCACTAACCAATGACCCAGAGATGACAACTATTATCAGTTTGGTACATATTCCTCCTCCTGTATTTTTCATATACATATAAAAATAAATATATCTTAAAATAAAAATAGAATAGTACTACAGATAGTATTTTGCAAATTTCTCCAACTTTTTATATCTTGAATATCATTCTATAAGTGCATGTTTAGATCTATAATATTTTAGAACAATGTAGTATTCCATTATATAGGTACATTATATAATTATTATTTGGCGTGTTTTTATCATTTTACTTTACCAGTACCCTATTGATGAACTTTTGGGTTATTACCATTTCTCCTAATATTTTTCTTATTAACAACGAAGAATATTTTATGTAAATGTGTACACAAACATGTACACCAGTTGATTGCAGCACTCTTCTAACCAGCTATTCCTCTGGTGTAACCTTGGCTATGGTTCTAAACTCCCCATCCCCCTAGATTCTTAATTCCTAATATGGTTCCCTAGTATTTGACAGACCCATGAGTTACCTTATATCCTTCCAATAAATTCCTTTAGTATTATTCGAAATCAAGAATTCCACTGTAATACACATGTGTTATGAAGTAGGAATCGAAACTGTTGGTATAAATTTTGATGTTAAACAGAAGACTTAAAAAAAGCAGTCCAGGGCCCTGGCTGCTGTGGCTCAGTGGATTGAGCATCATTGTGTGAGCCAAGTGTCGCCAGTTTGATTCCCAGTCAGGGCACATGACGGGGTTGCACGTCAGGTCCCCAGTTGGGGGTGCGAGTCAGTGGCAACCACACAGTGATGTTTCTCTCCCTCTCTTTCTCCTTTCCCATCTCTCTAAAAATAAATAAATAAACAAATTATTTTTTTAAACCTTAAAAAAAAAGAGTACAATCTAATCTTAAAATAACAAATAACAGATGCCGTAACTTCCCAATATTTGGAAGGTATATGTGAGAGGGAACTTGTCCACTTTTAGGGAAAGGATAAGTTTGAAAAGCATGTTAAAGGACCCCCATCAGCCTCTAAAGCTCACACAGAAAGTTGACAAAGCATTGAAAGATAAAGTATGTGAAGATCACACTGTTAGTCTCAATGGGTGCATTAGGTTTTCCTTTAATAATCAGGCCTAAATATAAATAAAGGCAAAGTATATTAAAAGGTTTATGTAATGTGGAGGGGGTGGGTGCTGAAATAATCATTAGATAATTGGGCAGAGCAAGTAATCTGTTGCTTCATACCTGGGTGATCTTGAGCACAGTACGTGATCTTTCTAAGGCTCTGGTTCTTACCTGTAAATGATGATAATAACATCTCCCTCTTAGGACTGTTTTAAGAATTAAAGGTATGCAGAGCACCTTGCACAGGGCCTAGTACAAGTAATAACTTTTTACTACAAAACGTTCAATGACAGTTAATGAATTATTTCACTATAGAGAAAGACATAATAATTAAGATATTTTGTCTTTTTAAAATTTATTTTATTGTTGTTCAGTTACTGTTGTCCCAATTTTCCCCCATTGCTCTCCCCCACCCCACCCACTGCTCCCACAGTAAATCCCCACCCTGTTCTCCATATCCATGGGTCCTTTATACTTGTTCCTTGACTAGACCCTTCCCCTTCTTTCCTCCATTACCCTTCTCCCCCTCCCCCATTGAAATAGTTTGTCTTTATTAAGTGTCCTAGACACTTCTAACTTCTTGAGCCACTTACACATGTAAAAAAAATTTTTTTAGCGCGAGGGGACTTTCAGCCAAGATGGAGGCTTAGACGGACACACTCGGTCTCCCTCTACAACTAGAAAGGAATACAACTACCTCAAAACAAAAGATAACCAGAAATTCCAGAAAATAAAACTACATGGAAGCCCAACGTATGAAGTTATAAACCAGCGGTGCTCCCCTGGATGGGTAGGAGGGGCAAAATCAAAACCGGAAATAAAAGGTCGGGTGGTGCTGTTTGCGGTAGCAGCAGGGACAAAGGCAGGAGGGGCAATCCCAGCTACAGTCAAACCCTGGCAGCTCACAACCCCAATGCGGGGAAATTCAGCACCTCCATTGCATTGGACGGTGAAGCCCAGAGGGCGGGAGGATGGATCCCGGTCTCCCAGCAGAGAGTAACGGCAGGAATTCATCTTGGACCCCTGCCCCCACACAAAGCGCCACAGTGCAGCAAAAAAGGTCGGGGTCGCCGGTCGCCTGGTAGTGATGAGTACACGGGGCTCCGCCCCCCACAGCCTGCCCAAGAAGCAAAGCAAAACACAAATCTGTCAAAATGAAGGAGACTACGATTGAAATCCTGCTGATGCAGCTCACCAGGCAGCAGATGAAGAACCTGACAGAGGAACAAATAAGAGATCTTTCAGAGGCTCAGTTCAGAGATATTGTTATAAGGTGGCTTACAGAATTAACAAAAGATTTGGAACAGAACAGGGAAGGAAAGAAAGCCACTCATACTGAAATGAACGAAAACACATATGAGACAAGTGGTGAGGAAATAAAATCCAGAGATCAAATCAACAAACCGGAATATAGAGAAGGAACAGTCAACCAGTACAGAAAGAGGAAACGAAAAGTAAGGAAAGTGAGGAGAGGCTCAGAAACCTCTGGGACAGCTAATAAGAGATCGAACATTTGAATTATAGGATTGTTAGAGGGCGAAGAAGAACTAGAAATTGAAAAATTATGTGAAAAAATAATGAAGCAGAACTTCCCCAACTTGGGGAAGAAAATAGACTTACAGGTCCAGGAAGCACAGAGAGTTTCAGAAAAACTGGACCCAGGGAGACCCACACCAAGACACATTATAATCAAATTGTCAAAAATTCAAGATAAAGAGAGGATCTTAAAAGCAGCAAGAGAGAAAAAAAATATCATGTACAAAGGGGTCCCAATTAGACTATCAGCTGACTTCTCAAGGGAGACCCTGCAGGCAAGAAGGGACTGGCAAGAAATATTCAAAGTAATGAAAAGCAAAAACCTACAGCCATGAATACTCTATCCAGTGAAACTGTCATTCAGAATAGAAGGGCAGAGAAAGTGCTTTTAGGACAAAATAAAACTGAAGGAGTTCATTAGATCCAAACCACTATTATATGAGATGTTAAAGGGACTGATTTAGAAGGAGGATCAAAACTATGAAAATTAAAATGAAAACTGCATCACAAGAACCAACAACAGAAGCTAGGGAACTGAAACAAAGGCAAACTAAATAGACAACGAGAGTGGAAAAAGAACTATAGGTATGGGGAACATACTGGGGAGAGGTCAGCAGGGAGGGGAAAGGGGGAGAGGGAGGGAGATGGTATAGGAATTAAGAAGCATAGTAGGAGGGAATGGAATACACAGGAAGAGGTTGAGAAGAACTATATGCACAACCAAAGGACGTGAACTAAAAGGGGGGGGGGACGACTGGAGGGAGAGGGGCCATTGGGTGGAGGGGAGTAGAAGGAAGGGAAATTGGGACAACTGTGACAGCATAATCAATAAACATATTAAAATTTTTTTTAATGTTAAATACTCAATGTTCAAATACTAAGCATTAAGAAAATTTAAGGCTAAATGCATTTATATAATTGTTATCTTTATGTAGTTCTGTACTAAGAAATAGATAGTCAACTGTAGGAATTTCAACTAAATACATACTCCCTGACATCAAAATGGAGTAAAATTTATGATATGGAATCATATATATGATATGGTATCATATAAATGAAATGACATGATTGTTGATCATTATCTATTGCTCTGTTAAATTCTCACTGTAATGAACAAATTTTAATGCTAATTCTACTAAAATTACAAACATTTTCAGGCCATATTAATATAATAGTTAGCCAGCATTTCCTGATTCACTGTATCCCATTTATTCATTCACTTACTGAACAAAGAACCTGAGTAAGTACTAAGCAGAGGTTACTTTCTAAGTACTAGGGGTAGAAAACCACAAGCCTTGCTCTTTGAAGTTTATTATTAAGTGGAAAAGTAAACATTTTAGGGGCAATAGGATTATATACAGCGGGAATTAACACACAGTGTATATAATGCCTCTTTTGAGTTAATTTTATATTTTAAATGTACCTACTGTAATAACTATAACATTAGTTTAATAATGTTTTAAGATTTCATAGGATCATTATTCTTCAATTCTGAAACCCATATTCTGAGGGAAATCAACACCCAAACTCTTAAACCATGCTATTACAGCCCCCAGACCCCCTACAAACTAATGTGCTCTTTTTCCTGCACTGTTCTCTTCAGACTATGGCTAGCCCCACCCTACTCCCAGACTGAATACCTGCCCCCATAACTTTTGTGAGAAATGCTCACAACATGATAGTGGGACACAGGACTTCAGCAGCAAAGCGAGGTATTTATTCACATTTCTGAAGAAATGGGTTCACTGCCAGAAGCAGGCACTGTTGTCAAGACAGACAGGAGTGTTTAAGCTCTAACACAGGGTGCCCTCCCCTGTTTCCCCATTGGATGGGTAGTCCAGAGTTACATTCTAAGCAGGACATGTCTAAAACTGATAGGTTCTACTGAGTCACCGTGGTGGTCAGTTCAGAGTCCAGGATATAGGTGAAATAATAATGTCCTCTGGTTAGGGATGATTGCTGTGGGAACAGAAAGTCGAGAAGATTTATGGCCCTTGCTACTGGGAAATGCTCAAGGGGGGAGAAACCAGGTCTCAGAGGGTGCTGGCAGCTATACCTCAGTTGCCTCTGACAATAGGGAACTTCATGATCAGGTACATGGGCAGTGTTTTAGCACAGGTGTTGGCTGAGGTCCTGCGAGACTGCAGGCCATGGGTGTTTCATGGTTGCCTAGCTCCGGTTCCATCTGGGGCATATAACTCTTGGGGCAGGTGACCGCCAGCTCCGGTGGGGTGCTTAGTAATTTTCTACTCCAAGTTTGAGAGGCCCTTTTTCTTTTTTTCTACTTATTGCACTTTCAAACTTGAGGCTGCCCTTTCTATAATCTAGGCAACCGTGCTGGTCAGTGCCATGTGAACCCACCCTAATCACATCATTTACCCCACCTTCATTTAATAAATGAGCCAAGTGGCACTCACATCTACCTGCTAACAATCAGGCCTAAAGAAACACATGCGACTGAATCAAGATGGCAGAGGAGTAAGTGGAGGCTGTGCTTGCTTCCTCCTGGAATCGGTCTGGAATTTCGACTTAATTGTGGAGAAGTCACCTGGATGACAAACTGGACACTGTCTGGAGTTAAGTCTTGTAGCTGCGAGCAGGCAGAGGAGGCTGCTTCATGACGACCTGTCTGGTGTAGATCAAGGAGAAGACGCAGGAGAGCCACGAGTGCCAGCTTGGCTCCCACGGGTGGCAGCTGGGTGTGCGGAGAGATTTTCCAGTGCCCCGAGGATTTCCCCTGAGAGGAGTGGGAGGTGGAAATCAGGCTGGGCCCACTGGGAGAGCTGAGAGTGATCCAGGTGGCATTTGGCTCTAAGAGGTATAAAACAGTGTTTTTTGTTTGTTTGTTTGCTTGTCTACTGGGGAGGAATGGCTGGAGATGAAGCGAGATTCTTCAGGGGAGGTTGCACAGGATTGCATTGGTGCCCGCTTGCCCTAGGCTCCGGCAGAGGGAGGGCAAAGTGGACTAGAGACATTTGGGGAGCATTTGGAGCAGTGGTGTCAGGGAGAGAGAGCTGGGGGAGCAGCAGACTGGAACCCAATGCAGACTCATCCCCAGTGCTGCAGGAGAAATTTTTTAAGCAGACCACTCCCTTCCAAGTAACATCAGCTGGAGGGGAAGCAATAGCCCTACCTGAAGAAATTACTCAGCCCCATCCCATGGTGCTTAAGCCTGACTGCAGATTACAGAGCAACTAGGATAAAAACCAAAAGGGACAGAGCAAGTAGCAGAACATTGATAGTCTTGAACAGGCTGCCTAGATCCAGATTGGGACATGATCTGATGTCGCCAGGGGCGGATCCAAAAAAAAGAAGTGTTAAAAACCAGATACTATGGAGACAAATTCCACTATGATCTACAGGAGTTGTCTCCTGCATATCCTTTCAACAGTCATTTCTTCTCCTCCCAGTCTGTGAATTATAAGAAACTAGTCTTTATATCATAGTTTACTTCCAATCTCATAGTTTGCTCCTCCCTTTTCTCATTAAATTTTACCATCTGATTTTCTCTCCTTTTTAAATTCTATCTTCTGTCTTGTTACGACTCATTTCCAACTTGCACTAATTATTTCTCACCTCTTCAGCCTCTCCATACCATTTTTCTTGTCATTAGTTACCTCATATTCTTTTTTCCCACTCATAAATTACAATTATTTTCTCTCCACCTTGATCAAGCTGTGGCAATTGAGTGTGACATAGTGGTAGTTGTGGCACTCCTGCAACTTTATTCATAGATCTTCATTATTTTTGAAATTGAAACTTGAAATCATATTGTCCCCCTCTCCTACTCCATTTGTACCTTCCTCCAGCCCTTTCTTTCTTTCAGTTTAAATTTGAATTATTCCCTGTTTAGCCTGGTTTTCATTTCTTACTCTAAGTATTCCTTCTCCCTCTTTCATCTCAAAATCACTTCATTTTCCTCCAAACATCTCTGGAGCTTCTATTTCTTTCTTTTTTACCTCTTATTCCCATCTCACCTACATTAATTTGAGCTCATAGGTTACTGTTAATGCTGTAGTGAAATTTTTTCCTCTAATTTGAGGCCTATTTTTTCTTCTTATTCATCTTTCTTATTTCTTTTTGTGTTTGTTCTCTTACATACTATATATATATATATATGTATATATATATATATATATATATATAGATAGATAGATAGATAGATAAAATAACTTGTTAAAATGTAATACTACATACTCCCCCTCTCTTATTGCATTCTGCCTTCTTCACTTCCCTTTTTACATACGATATAAATGTTACTTTCTCTCATTACCTAGTCCTTACTTGCTACTATTAATGC
The DNA here is from genome assembly GCF_987537825.1 of Furipterus horrens. Lineage (NCBI taxonomy): Eukaryota > Metazoa > Chordata > Mammalia > Chiroptera > Furipteridae > Furipterus > Furipterus horrens. The sequence continues at coordinate 50,828,957 of NW_028327182.1, forward strand.
ACCTCCCCCTCCCCTCTCAAAAATAATTTTTCTTTCAGTTAAACAACTCTTATTTGTTTTTCCTTTCTTATAATAATCTTAAGATTTTTATATTCTTATTAATACTGGCTCATTTTCAGTTGATACTGTGATTGAGGGTGGGGTGGGTTTCTTGCCTGGGTAGGTAACTTTGTTTTAGCAGCAGCTCAACAACACTTTACAAGAGGGTGGGTGGAGTGACTCTCAGTCAGCTAGCTGGAGGGAAGGACCCACCAAAGAGCAACACAACAACAACTGAAACAGAAATACTACCAGAGAGCCCAAATAAAAGTCATAAAGGGCATTCCAAGAGCATCAAGTTCAAGAGATCAAGGAGACTGAAGCACGGAATCCCACAGGACTCCTACCAAGAAGGTCAACCCACGAAGGCAGAAAGTAAAAGATAACTCTAAGAAGCAGAAACAAACAGAAAGAGTTACCTAAAATGGGGAGATGAAGAAAAAACACCCCATCAAAAGAAAAGGAGGAATTCCCAGAAAGAGGGATAGATGAAATGGAGATAAGCAAACTATAAGACACATGGAATTCAAAATAATGGTAATGAGGGAGCTTAATGAACACAATAAACTCAGAGAAACCTACCATGACCTCAAGGAGAACTACAAAGAACTTCAGGGGAACTGCAAAGAACTTCAGGGCAACACAAAGAACTCCAGGGAAACTACAAGGAACTTACTGAGAACTACACCAGCATTAAAAAGAACATAGAAACTAACAATAAGAGCCAGGAAAAAATGAAGAATACAGTTTCTGAACTGAAGGACATAGTAGACGGAATCAAGAGAAAGCTAGATGAAGCAAAGGATTGGATCAGTGAGCTGGAGAACAACGTAGAAAAAAATTTGCTTACAATGCAACAAAATGAAAAAACACTAAAAAATAATGAAGAGGGTTTAAGAAAGCTGCAGGACAACATGAAACATAATCGTCGTCGTCGTCGGCAGCCGTCCGTCTCGAGAGACGATGGTGTAGCTTCTTAAGAGTCTATCTGCACCGCCGAGAATGGCTGTGCAGTCCGACTCGGGAGTGACATGGTAGTATCTGTCTCCTCCCGTGTTGAATCGACATCTTGCGATGACGCTGAAGCTACAGAGCCTGGGCAGGGTGATATGGAGGGTCTGCTGTTGCCCATGCAGCAGACCCCCCCTCTCTTCGCAGCTGAAGGATCCAAGGGAAAGACGGAGTCAATACAGCTTGGCTTCAGGTGCGCCGCAGGAGTTGCCGGTGTTGACTACAACGTCAAACCGCCTTAGGGACTCCGGCTCCGGATTTTCTGTCGGGGTTTACTCCCTTAGCCTTTCCCCTAAAGAGGTATGCCGCAAGGCAGCGGAGGTTTTTTGGAGTCAGAGTTTTCCTTCTCTGATGAAACATAATAATACTTGTATTATAGGGATACAAGAAGAAGAAGAGGAGAAAGGAGTAGAAAACTTGTTTGAAACAGTAATGAAAGACAGAAAACTCCCCTACCTTGATGAAAGGAAAAGTCTCAGAAGTCCAAGAAGCACAAATGGTCCCAAAGAAGATGAATTCAAATGGGCCCATTCCAAGACACTTCCTAATTCAAAGATAAAGAGAGAATTCTAAAAGCAGCAAGAGAGAAACAAACAGCTAATAACATACAAGGGAGCTCCAAAAAGGTTATTGGCTTATTTCTCAACAGAAAAAATGCAAGCCAGATGGGAATGGCAAAACTATTCCAAGATATGAAAAACAAGGGCCTACAACCAAGAGTACTCTACCCAGCAAGAATCTCTTTCAAAATGGAAGGTGAAATAAGAAGTTTCCAGACAGAAGAAGACTAAAAGAATACATCTCCACCAAACCAGCATTACAAGAGATGCTAAAGGGACTGCCTTAAGAAGAAGAAGAAAAAGAGAGAAACACAGGTACAAATGGAAAAAATAACAATAAATAAGTACCTATCAATAAGAACCTTAAATGTAAATGGATTAAATGCTCCAATAAGTAGGCATAGGGTAGCTGAATGAATAAGAAAATATGACCCACATACATGCTGTTTACAAGAGAATCACCTCAGACTGAAAGAGAAGCTATGGGAAAAAAAGTATTTCAAGCAAATGGACATGAAATAAAAGCTGTGGTAGCAATACTTATATCAGACAAAACAGATTTCATAACAAAGGCCATAAAAAGAGACAAAGAAGGACATTTCATAATAATAAAGGGAACAATCAATCAAGGAGATATAACCTTTGTAAACATATATGCACCCAACATAGGAGCATCCAGATATATAAGGAAAATCTTGGAAGACTTCAAGAAGAACATCGACAGCAACACACACAGAGTAGGAGACTTAAACACACCATTGCCAACAATGAACAGATCTTCCAAGCAAAGAAACACCAAGGACATTGAGGCATTGAACAACACTCTAGATCAAATTAACTTAGTTGACATATACAGAACCTTTCACCCCAAACAAGCAAAATATACATCCTTTTCAAGTGCACATGGAACACTTTCAAAGACAGAACACATGGTAGGACTCAAAACAAGCCTCAATAAATTTAAGAAAATTAAAATTATATCAAGCATTTTCTAAGATCATAATGGCTTGAAACTGGAAACCAACCTCAAGGAAAAAACAAAAAGCATTCAAATTCATGAAGAATGAATAACATGCTATTAAATAATGAATGAGTTAACAATGAGATCAAGGAAGAAATTTAAAAAATCTGGAAACAATGATAATGAACACACAACAGCCCCAAACCTATGGAACACAGCAAAGTGAGTCCTGAGATGGAAGTTCTGAGCAATGTAGGCCTACCTAAAAAGGATACAAGATTCTCAAATAAAGAACTTAACCTCACATTTACAAGAACTAGAGGAACAATGACAAAGTCCAGAATGAGGACAAGGAAGGAAATCATCAAGAAGAGAGCAGAATTAAATGACATAGAGACTAAACAAACAATTCAAAAGATCAATAATATTAGGACCTGGACCTGTGAAAGAATAAGCAAAATTGACGAGCCTTTAACCAGATGCATCAAGAAAAAAAGAGAGAGAGCTCAAATAAATAAAATCAGAAATGAAAGAGGAGAAATTACAAAACATGCCACAGAAATACAAAGGATTGTAAGAAATTACTACAAACAACTATATGACAAGGAATATGACAACCTGGGTAAAATGGACAAATTTGTGGAAACATATAACATTCCAAAACTGAATCAAGAAGAAGCAGAAAGCCTGAATAGACCAATAATAACTAGTGAAATTGAAGCAGTAATAAAAAGCTCTTGACACACAAAAGCTCTGGACCAGACAGCTTTATAGGGGAACTTTATCAAACATTTAGGGAAGAACTAACTCCTATCCTTCTCACCCTATTCCAAAAAATCCAAGAGAAGGAAGACTCCCAGACTCTTTCTATGAGGCCAGTATTATCGTAATTCCAACCAGATCAAGACACAACAAAGAAAGAAAACCACAGGCCAATATTACTGATGGACATAGGTACTAAAATCTTCAACAAAATATATGCAAACTGGGTCCAGCAATACATTAAAAAGATCATACACCACAACCAAGTGGGATTCATCCCAGGGATGCAAGAATGGTTTAATATCTGCTAATCAATAAACGTAATATACCACAAACAAAAATCACATGATCATTTCAATAGATGCTGGAAAAGCATTTGATAAAGAAAAGCACCCATTTATGATTAAAATACTCAGCAAAGTGGGAATACAGGGAGCATACCTCAATATAATAAAGGCCATATACAAGAAACTTGCAGCTAACATTATAATCAATGGGCAAAAACTAAAAGCTTTTCCCCTAAGATCAGGAACGAGATAAGGATGTCCTCTCTCTCCACTCCATTCAACATAGTTTTGGAAGTTCTAGCCACAGCAATTAAACAAGAAAAAGAAATAAAGGCATCCAAATTAGAAAAAAGGAAGTAAAACTGTCATTATTTGCAGAAAACATGAGAGTGTACATAGAAACTCCTATAAACTCCACCAAAAAACTACTCGACCTAATAAGTGAATATGGCAAAATATCAGGGTACACAGTCAAAATTCAGAAATTGAAGGCATTTCTGTACACCAACAATAAAATTTCAAAGATAGAAACTAGAAAAAAATCCCATTTACTATAGCAACAAGAAAAATAAAGTATTTAGGAATAAACTTAACCAAGGAGATAAAAGACTTGCACTTGGAAAACTACAGAACACTGAAGAATAAATTAAGAAAGATACAAATAAATGGAAGCATATACCATGTTCATGGATGGGAGGAAATAACATTGTTAAAATGTCCATACTTCTCAAAGCAATTTACAGATTCAACACAATCCCTATTAAAATACCAATGGCATATTTCACAGACCTAGAAAAAATTCTTCAAAAATTTATATGGAACCAAAAAAGACCCTGAATAGGCTCAGTAATCTTGAGAAAGAGGAACAAAGCAGGAGGAATCACAATACCTGATATCAAACTATACTACAAAGCCACTGTAATCAAAACAGTCTGGTACTGGCACAAAAACAGACATACAGATCAATGGAACAGAATAGAGAGCCCTGAAATACACCCAATTCTCTATGGTCAATAAATATTTGACAAAGAGGGAAGAAACATAAAATGAAGTGAAAATAGCCTCTTCAACAAATGGTGCTGGGAGAACTGGACAGCGACATGCAAAAAAATGAAACTAGACTACCAACTTACACCATACACCAGAATAAAGTCAGGATGTATGAAAACCTAAATGTAAGCCATAACACCATAAAAGTCCTGGAGGAAAACATAGGCAGGAAAATCTCAGATATCCCACTTGGCAATATTTTTAATGATATATCTCCCAGGTCAAGGGAAATAAAGGGAAGAATATACAAATGGGACTACATCTAACTGAAGAGTTTCTGTTCAGCAAAAGAATACATCAGCAAGATGAAAAAAGAACCTACTATATGGGAAAACATGTTTGCCAATGATACCTGAGACAAAAGTTTGATCTTTAAAATATATAAAGAACTTATATGACTCAACACCAAGAAGACAGACAGTCCAATTAAAAAATGAGCAAAGGACCTGAACAGACATTTCTCCAAGGAGGACACACAGAGAGTCCATATGCATATGAAAGAATGTTCAACATCACTAGCTACCACAGAGATTCAAATTAAAACCTCAATGAGACACCACCACCTCACACTTGTCAGAATGGCCATCACCAAGAAATCAGTAACAAGTGCTGGCAAGGATGCTGAGAAAAGGGAAGCCTATGGCACTGTTGGTGGGAATACAGACTGGTGTAGCTACTATGGAAAGCAGTATGGAATTTCCTCAATGGAACTGCCTTTTGATCCAGTGATTCCATTGCTAGGAATGTACCTGAAGAATCATGAAACACCAATTCAGACAAACCTATGCAGCCCTATGTTCATAGTAGCACTCTTTGCAATAGTCAAATACTGGAAACAGCCTAAGTGCCCCTCAGTGGATGAGTGGATCAAAAATATGTGGTACATTTACACAAAGGAATACTATGCAGCAGAACGTGTTGCATGAATATTTGTGGAAAGAGACGCTGAGATTAAGTCCAGCAAGCAGGATGAGTGGCCAGCAACAAACGGAGGGCTGTAACTCTCTCTGGTTATCAGCGATTGTTTACAGCCCACCATTTCTTTTATTGAGTTTCAGAAAAGATTTTTTTTAAGTAAAACTAAATAGAAACTAAAAAGGCTTACATGGTAACAAACATTGTTTCCACTAAAAGGAATAAACATTAACCTATAGAGCTACAGAACTAAAAGGCTTACGTGATCCCACTAAGAGGGATAAACATTAACCTATAGGGCTACAGAGCAAAGCGGTAAATCACAAAGGTCCAAGGGTCTGTTCCACATCTGATATAGTTGCTATGGGAGAGAGGAGACACTAATTTTCAAGCTTCTTTGTTCTTAGAGACTTGTAAACCGGCCCCCAAGAATTGTCTGCAGGTAAGGGTCCAAGGGTCTGCACCACATCCGATGTTATCACTGTGGGAAAGAGGCTTAGGTCTTCAGCCCACTTTGTTCCCTGGCTTTTGTGACTCAGTCACCAGGAGCCACGTGCAGCTGCTGGCGTCAGCAAGACTCGCTTGCAAGTTCTTGCAGGCTGAGGTCACAGGACACCTGGGTAGGGGGGCCCGCTTGCAGGGCCCCCGGCAGAGGGCTTGTGACTTTCGGCTACAGAACGAAAGAAGGAATGCCTAGTTTTTCGACAACATGGATGGAACTGGAGAGTATTACTGAAGTAATCAACGTGGTGAAAAAAAACAAACCATATCATCTCACCTAATACAGGATCCTAGTAAACAAAACAAATGAGCAAAAAGAACCAGAGGCATGTAAACAAGGAACAGACTGACAGTGACCAGGGGGAAGGGGGACGGGGTTAAAGTGGGGAAAGAATGTGTAGGGTCTAATCAAAGAACTAGTATAAATGACCCATGGACATAGACAACAGGGTGGATATTGACTGTGGGAGACGGGTGTGTGTGGTCAGGGTAAGGGAGATCAATAGGGAAAAACTGAGATAACTGTAATGGAAAAACAATTTAAAAAAAGAAAACAAAACAAAACACATGGTACTTAAACCCCCATCTAGTTCTGAGGTGTTAATGGATCATTATGATTCAGAAATTATCACTCTTACCTGAGTGTCATTTGTTCTACGTGTAAATTGAGAGGTTCTTTAAAAATATATATATGAATTTATGTATTCAAATTACTTAACTCATAATTTTTCATTTCATTCATAAAATTTGATATCAAAAATTGCCAAATGCTTTGGGAACACCTAGATACATTTATTTGTCAATACCAATTTTGTTACCTTATTTTATTTTTTATTATATTTCCATGAGTTATCAGTTTTTTAACTGGAAGTTTGTACCTTTTGACCCATCCACCCATTTCATCCATCCCCACCACACTGCCTCTGACAACCACCAATCTGTTCTCTTTAAGTGTTGGGTTTTTTAAAAATTTTCATATATAAGTGAGATCACGTAGTAATTATCTTTCTAAGTCTGACTTAGTTCACTTAGCATAATGCCCTAAAGATCCATCAATGTTGTCACAAATGAAAAGATTTTATACTTTTTAATGGCTGAATAATGTGTATACAGATATTCATCCATAATGAACACTTAGGTTGTTTCCATATTTTGTCTTGTACATAATGCTGCAATGGCTCTGGAGCCAGCCTGAGAATCAAAGTGTCTCTGGTTCGACTCCCAGTCAGGGCACATGCCTGGGTTGTGGGCTAGGTTCCGAGTTGTAGGCACATGAGAGGCAACTACACATTGATGTTTCTCTCCCTCTCTTTCTCCCTCCCTTACCCTCTCTCTATAAATAAATGAATAAATAAATAAATAAATGCTTCAGTGAACATTAGAGTACATATATATATTTTGAATTAGTATTTTTGTTTTCTTCAGGTAAATAACCAGAAGTGGATGGAATTGCTGGATTGTGTGGTAGTTCAATTTTAAATTTTTTGAGGAATCTCTATAATGTAAGAGGGGGTTCTTAATGAAAGATGTAACATAATATTTTAAAATTAGAGAGGCCATATACAGTGAGTTCTGGGTTATTTATCACCGGTCCATATTCATTCTGAATCTTTACCTCCTTGTATTCATCATGGCTAAAAATAAAATTCTTAAGATGGAGACAAAAGGAATGAAGGAGTCCTAAAAATGGTGTCCTCTGGGGATAAATTGGTAGTAGCAGTTTTTTAATAGTCTACCTCAAAGTTTTTAGAACATACATTATATTTTAGCAAAGCATAAACAGAGTTTATTCCTAGGTACTTTATTTTTCTTGTTGCTATGGTAAATGGGATTTTTCTTTTAGTTTCTATCTCTGAAATTTTATTGTTCATGTACAGAAATGCCTTCGATTCTGCTATTCTGACAGATTCACTTATTAGGTAGGGTAGTTTTTCGGTGGAGTCTATAGAGTTTTCTATGTACACTATCATATCATCTGCAAATAATGACAGTTTTACTTCCTCTTTTCCAATCTGGATGCCTTTTATTTCTCTTTCTTGTCTGATTGCTGTGACTAGAACTTCCAAGATTATGTTGAATAGGAGTGGAGAGAGTGGACATCCTTGTCTTGTTCCTAACTTCAGGGGAAATGCTCTCAGTTTTTGCCCATTGAGTATGATGTTGACTTCAGGTTTCTCATATATGGCCTGTATTATGTTGAGGTATGCTCGCTCTATTCCCATTTTGCTGAGAGTTTTCAATATAAATGGATGTCACATTTTATCAAATGCTTTTTCTGCATCTATGATCATGTGATTTTTGTCTTTCATTTTGCTTATGTGATGTATTACATTTATTGACTTGCGAATATTAAACCATCCTTGCATCCCTGGGATGAATCCCACTTGATTGTGGTGTGTGATCTTTCTAATGTGTTGCTGGATCCGGTTTGGCAATATTTTGTTGAGGATTTTAGCACCTATTTTCATCAGCGATATTGGCCGGTAGTTTTTTTCTTTGTTGTGTCTTGGTTTTCCAGTTAGTGTAATAATGGTTTCATAGAACTAGTTTGGGTGCCTTCCCTCTTCTTGGATTTCTTGGAATAGTCCGAGATGGATAGGATTTAGAACTTTCCTAAATATTTTGTAAAAATTCACCTGTGAAGCCATCCGGTCCAGGGTTTTTTGTGCCGGGAGTTTTTTGATTACTGCTTCAATTTCTCTAGTTGTTATTGGTCTGTTCAGGCTTTCTGCTTCATCTTGATTCAGTTTTGGAAGGTTATATGTTTTCAGAAATTTCTCCATTTCTTCTAGCTTGTCAAATTTCTTGTGATACTGTTGTTCGTAATAATTTCTTACAATCCTTTGTATTTCTGTGGCATTGGTTGTGAATTCTTCTCTTTCATTTCTGATTTTATTTATTTGGGTCCTCTCTCTTTTTTTCTTGATGAGCCTGGTTAAAGGCTTGTCGATTTTATCTTTTCCAAGAACCAGCTCCTACTTTTATTGATCTTTTGAATCATTTGTTTAGTCTCCATGTCATTTAATTCTGCTCTGATCTTGATGATTTCCTTCCTTCTACTCGCTCTGGGCTTTGCTTGTTGTTTTTCCTCTAGTTCTTGCAGCTGTAGGGTTAAATTTTTTTATTAGAGATTCTTCTATCTTTTTTAGGTAGGCCTCTATTGCTATGAACTTTCCTCTCAGGACTGCATTTGCTGTATCCCATAGGTTTTGGGTTGTTGTGTGTTATTCGTTTCCAGAAACTTTTTTATTTCTTCCTTGATGTCTTTGTTAACCTATTCATTATTTAATAGCATGTTATTCATTTTCCATTAGTTTGATTGTTTTTGAGTTTTTTCCTTGAGGTTGATTTCCAGTTTTAAGGCATTGTGTTCTGAGAAGATGCTTGATATAATTTCAATTTTCTTGAATTTGTTGAGGCTTGTTTTGTATCCTACCATGTGGTTTATCTTTGAAAATGTTCCATGTGCACAGGAAAAGAATGTATAGTTTGCTTCTTTGGGGTGAAGAGTTCTATACATATTGATTAAGTCCATTTGATCTGGAGTGTTGTTCAATGACTCAATATCTTTGGTGTTTCTTTGCTTTGAAGATCTGTCCATTGTTGACAATGGGGTGTTAAAGTCCCCTACTATGAGTGTGTTGCTGTCTTTATCCATCCTGCAGTCTTCCAAGGTTTTCCTTAAATATTTGGGTGCTCCAAAGTTGGGTGCATATATGTTTACAAGGGTTATATCTTCTTGATGGATTTTTCCCTTAAGTATTATGAAATGTCCTTCTTTGTCTCTTTAGTCCTTGCTGTGAAATCTGTTCTGTCTGATATAAGTATTGCTACCCCAGTTTTTTTTTTTTTCATGTCCATTTGCTTGAAATACTTTTTTCCATACCTTGACTTTCAGTCTGTGTAGATCTTTTGTTCTAAGGTGGGTATCTTGTAGACAGCATATATGTGGGTCATGCTTTCTAATCCATTCAGCTACCCTATGTCTTTTGATTGGAGCATTTAATCCATTTACATTTAAGGTTATTATCAATAGGTACTTATTCATTGTCGTTTTCCCCCTTTGTACTTGTGTTCCTCTCTGTCTCTCTGTTTCTTCATCATCTTAAAGCAGACCCTTTAGCATCTCTTGCAATACTGGTTTGGTAGAGATGTATTCTTCTAGCCTTCTTTTGTCTTGGAAACTCCTTATTTCACTTTCCATTTTGTCTTTATTTTTTTACTTTTATTTTTTGGTTTTTCAGTTACAGTTGTCCCATTTTTCCCCCATTGCTCCCCCCCACCCAACCCACCCCTTCTCCCACAATCATATCCCTCCCAATTGTCCATGTCCATAAGTCATTTATACACGTTCCTTGACTAAATCTTTCCCCTACTTATCCCCCTTCTCTCCCTCTCCCCTCTCGACTGCTATTCTACTCTTTGTCCTATTTGGTTCATTTGTGTTGTTCTTTAATAACCTGTATTAGGTGATATCATATAGTATTTTGCTTTCTTTGCCTGGCTTATTTCACTAAGTATAATTCTCTCTAGTTCCATCCATATTGTCGCAAATGGCAGGAGTTCCTTCTTTCTTTCTACTACATAGTATTCCATTGTGTAAATGTACCACAGTTTTTTGATCCACTCATCTACAGATGGGCACTTAGGCTGTTTCCAGTACCTAGCTATTGTAAACAGGGTTGCTATGAACATAGGGGTACATAGGTTTTTTTTGAATCAGGGTTTTAGGATTTTTCGGGTATAATCCTAGCAGTGGAATCACTGGTTCAAAAGGCAGTTCCATTTTTATTTTTTTGAGGTAATTCCATACTCTTTTCCACAGTGGCTGCACTAGTCTGCATTCCCACCAACAGTGCAGTAGGGTTCCTGTTTCTCCACATCCTCGCCAGCATTTGTTGTTTGTTGATTTGTTGATGATGGCCATTCTGACTGGTGTAAAGTGGTATCTCACTGTGGTTTTTATTTGCATCTCTCTGATGGCCAATGGTGTTGAGCATTTTTTGATGTGTCTATGGACCTTCTGTATGTCCTATTCCGAGAAGTGTTTGTTCAGGTCCTTTGCCCATTTTTTAATTGGGTTGTTTTCTTGATGTTGAGGTGTATAAGCACTTTATATATTTTGGAGATCAGTCCCTTGTTTCTGATATCATTGGGAAACATGTTTTCCCTTATGGTTGGTTTCCTTTTCATCTTGCTGATGTTTTCTTTGGCTGAGCAGAAACTCTTTAGTTTGATATAGTCCCAGTTGTTTATTTTTTACTTTATTTCTCTTGCCTTAAGAGATGTATCCGTGAAGATATTGTTACGTGGGATATCTGAAGTTTTCCTGCCTATGTTTTCCTCTAGGACTTTTACGGTGTCACGGCTTACATTTAAGTCTTTGATCCATCTTGAGTTTATTCTTCTGTGTGGTGTAAGTTGGTGGTCTAGTTTCATTTTTTTGCACGTCCCTGTCCAGTTCTCCCAGCACCATTTGTTAAAGAGGCTCTTCTCCATTTTATGTTCCTTCCTCCTTTATCAAATATTAGTTGACCATAGAGGCCTGGGTTTATTTCTGGAATCTCTATTCTGTTCCACTGATCTATATGTGTGTTCTTATGCCAGTACCAAACTGTTTTGATCACAGTAGCTTTGTAGTATTGTTTGATGTCTGGTATCGTGATTCCTCCTGCTGTGTTCTTCTGCTTCAAGATTGTTTTTGCTATTTGGGGTCTTTTTTGGTTCCATATGAATTTTTGGACTATTTGTTCTAGGTCAGTGAAATATGTCATTGCTACTTTAATAGGGGTTGCATTGAATCTGTATATTGCTTTGGGTAGTATGGACATTTTGATGATGTTGAGTCTTCCCATCCAAGAACATGGTATTTGCTTCCATTTATTTGTATCTTCCTTCATTTCTTTCTTCAATGTTGCATAATTTTCAGTGTACAGGTCCTTTCTCTCTTTGTTTAAGTTTATTCCTAGGTACTTTGTTTTTCTTGTTGCTATAGTAAATGCTATTTTCTTTTATGTCTCTGTCTCTGATATGTTATTGTTGGTGTACAGAAATGCCTTAGATTTCTGTATATTTATTTTGTACCCTGCTATTTTGCCAAATTCACTTATTATATCGGGTAGTCTTTTAGTGGAGTTTATAGGGTTTTCTAGGTATACTATCATGTCATCTGCATATAGTGATAATTTTATTTCTTCTTTCCCAATTTGGATGCCTTTTATTTCTTTTTCTTGTCTGATTGCTGTGGCTAGAACTTCCAACCCTATGTTGAATAGAAGTGGAGAGAGTGGACAGCCTTGTCTAGTTCCTGATTTCAGGGGGAATGCTTAAAGTTTTTGTCCATTGAGTATGATGTTGGCTTCAGGCTTCTCATATATAGCCTTAATTATGTTAAAGTATGCTCCCTCTATTCCCATTTTGCTGAGTGTTTTCATCATAAATGGGTGTTGTACTTTATCAAATGCCTTTTCAGCATCTATTGATATGATCATATGATTTCTGTCTTTCATTTTGTTTAGGTGATGTATTATATTTATTGATTTGCGAATATTAAACCATCCTTGCATCCCTGGGATGAATCCCACTTGATCGTGGTGTATGATCTTTTTGATGTATTGCTGGATCCTGTTTGCCAATATTTTACTGAGGATTTTAGCATCTATGTTCATCAATGATATTGGCCTGTAGTTTTCTTTCTTTGTTGTGTCTTGACCTGGTTTTGGGATTAGGGTAATACTGGCTTCATAGAAAGAGTTTTGAATTTTTCCCTCTTCTTGAATTTTTTGGAATAGTTTGAGGAGGGTAGGAGTTAGTTCTTCCCTAAATGTTTTGTAAAAATCTCCTGTGAAGCCATCCAGTCCAGGGCTTTTGTGTGCAGGGAGATTTTTGATTACTGTTTCAATCTCCTTCTTTGTTATTGGTCTGTTGAGACTTTCTACTTCTTCTTGATTCAGTTTTGGAAGGTTATATGTTTCTAGAAATTTGTCCATTTCTTCTAGGTTGTCAAATTTCTTGCCATACATTTGTTTGTAGTAATTTCTTACAATTGTTTGTATTTCTGTGATATCAGTCGTGATTTCTCCTCTTTCATTTCTGATTTTGTTTATTTGGGTTTTCTCTCTTTTTTTCTTGATGAGCCTGGCTAGAGGCTTGTCAATTTTGTTTATTTTTTCGAAGAACCAGCTCCTACTTTTGTTGATTTTTTGGATTGTTTGTTTAGTCTCTGTGTCATTTAATTCTGCTCTGATCTTGATGATTTCCTTCCTTCTTCTTGCCCTAGGCTTTGTTTGTTGTTGTTGTTCTAGTTCTTGTAGCTTTAGGATTAGATTTTTTATTTGAGATTCTTCTATCCTTTTCAGATATGCCTGTATTGCTATGAACTTCCCTCATAGGACTGCTTTTGCTGTGTCCCATAGGTTTTGGGCTGTTGTGTGTTCATTGTCATTAGTTTCTAGAAATTTCTTGATTTCTTTTTTGATGTCATTGTTAACTCATTCATTGTTTAATAGTGTATTATTCAATCTCCGTGAGTTTGGGTTTCTTTGATTTTTTTCTCTGAGGTTGATTTCTAGTTTCAAGGCATTGTGGTCTGAAAAGATGCTTGATATGATTTCAATTTTCTTGAATTTGTTGAGGCTTGTTTTGTGTCCTATCATGTGGTCTATCTTTGAAAATGACCCATGTGTATTTGAAAAGAATGTATATTTTGCTTCTTTTGGGTGAAAGGTTCGATATATATCAGTTAAGTCCATGTGGTTTAGTGTGTTGTTCATTGCCTGTATATCCTTGGTGTTTCTTTGCTTCGGTGATCTGTCTGTTGTTGATAATGGAGTGTTGAATTCCCGTACTATGAGTGTGTTGTTGTTAATATCCTTGTTGTGGTCTTCTAGTATTTTCTTTATGTATTTGGGTGCTCCTATGTTGGGTGCATATATGTTTATCAGTGTTATATCTTCTTGATGGATTGTTCAAGTATTATGAAATGTCCATTTTTGTCTCTTTTTATTGCCCTTGCTTTCAAATCCGTTTTGTCTGATATGAGGACTGCTACCCCAGCTTTTTTTTCAGGTCCATTTTCTTGGAATATTTTTTTATATCCCTTTACTTTCAGTCTATGTAAATCTTTTGTTTTAAGGTGTGTTTCTTATAGACAGCAAATATGTGGGTCCAGTTTTCTTATCCATTCCATTACCCTATGTCTATTAATTGGAGCATTTAATCCATTTACATTTAAGGTTATTATTGACATGTATGTATTCATTTTCCTTTGTACCTCTGTTCCTCTCCTCTTTTTTTGCTCTCTTCCTTTTTCTTAGAACATTTCCTTTAGCATCTCTTGCAATGCTGGTTTGGTGGAGATGTATTCTTTTAGTCTTCCTTTGTCTGAGAAACTCCTTTTTTTCATCTTCCATTTTGAATGAGAGCCTTGCTGGGTAGAGTATTCTTGGTTGTAGGCCTTTGTTTTTCATTGCTTGAAATATTTTTGACCATTCCCTTCTGGCTTGTAGTGTTTCTGTTGAGAAATCGGTCGATAGCTTTATTGGAGCTCCCTTGTATGTTATTTGCTGTTTTTCTCTTGCTGCTTTTAGGATTCTCTCTTTGTCTTGGAATGTTGCCATTTTAACTATGACGTGCCTTGGAGTGGATTTTTGAAGGTTCCTCTTCATTGGAACTCTCTGTCCTTCCTGGACTTGCATAACTTTTTCTCTCATCAGGTTTGGAAAATTTTCTGTCACTATTTCTCCTATCAGTTTTTCTATTCCTTGTTCTTCTAATCCCTCTTTGATTCCAATGACTCTGGTATTGTTCTTCCTTACCCTATCCTGTAATTCCCTTACCTCTTCTTCATACTTTTTCAATCTTTTTTCATTTTGCTGTATCATCTGAGAATTTTTTTCTACATTATCTTCTAACTCACTAATACTATCCTCTGCTTCGTTTAGTCTGCTTTTGACTGATTCTACTGTGTTTTTCAGTTGATTGCATTCTTCATTTCTTCCTGGTTCTTATTGGTAGTTTCTATATCTTTTTTTATGCTGGTGTAGTTCTCTGCAAGTTCCCTGTAATTTTCTTGGAGCTGTTGATAACTTCCTTGGAGGCTGTCATAGTTGTTTTTAAGGTTGTCGAGTATATTGAGCTTCTTCACCACCATTGTTTTGAATTCCGTGTCTGACATTTGGGCTATGTCTATTACATCTACCTCTCTTTCTGGGGATTCCTCTTTTCTTTTCATTGAGAGGTTGTTTCTGTGTCTTACCATGTTGGATTCTTCTTTATGTTTGTTTTTTGGATTTGTCTGCTTTGACTTCCCACCTTTGTGGTATGAGATTCTTTATGGTAGATCTGGGGGTTTCAGTGGTGCACTCTCTTTGATCTCCTGAGCCTGATGTTCTTGGGGTACCCTTTATGTCATTTGTTTATGCTGTCTGGTTATATTTCAGATGCTGTTTGTTAGGATCTTCCTTCTGGCTAGTTGATTGAGTTTCGCTCTATCCACTTTGTCTTGAGTTCTTTTCTGGAAATGCTGTTAAAAACATAAACACACAGCCCAGGCAGGAGACCCGCACCCTCAAGAATAGCCCTCACCCTCTATCCCACTATCGTCAGCCAATGAGCCAGTATTAATATAAATGTAGAGTGATTAGAGCTTTTATAGTATAGGAAGAATAGATAAGAGTTGTTTTTAGGGAGAAAAGATTATTTTTGGGAGAGGGGATAATAGATTAATAATAGTTGAGACTGTGCAAGACAGCAGGTAATATTTATAGATAAAAAAAGGGAAGAGTGCAGAATATAGTAGGAAAGTGGAATTGTATAGTATTGGATTTATATAATAGTTATATTCTATTTATTTAGACTGAAAGGGAGGCTAAACTAGACCCACAAACAAATAAACAACAAATAAAGAGGAAGGATGAGAAGGAGAGATTGTATGAAACAAATTAGAGAGATAATTCTTTTTTCCCCTTACAGGAAAAAAAAAAAAGGAATGTTTTTACTCAGTTCAGTCTTTGTGTGTCCTCTTCTTTTTCTGCGTCCACAGCTAGTCTAATGTGGTGGGTCAGAGGTTCCTAATACTTGCAGCAGTGGTGTGCATGCGGTGGCCGGCACTAGCTGAGGTGCCCCTGTGTGCGAGGCACCAGAGAGCCCACCTCAGGCCTGCCAAGCCGCTTTCTGGGAGTTGGTCTCTCGCCTTCCAGCGCTGGGCCCCAGACACTGTGCATAGTGGAAGTGAGCGATTGGCGGGTGCTTTTGCGTTCGCGCGCCTGTGCGCACACATGTGCGCTCAAGGCGGCCGGGGAGCTAGCCTCAGGCCTGCCTCGCCTTGTTCTGGGAGTTGGTCTCTTGCCTCTTAGGGCGGGGCCCTGAACACTTGTGCTCAGTAGAAGTGACTGTCTGTGAGTCACTGCTGCCTGCTGTTCCGATGCTGCAGCCCCCCACCATTCCTGCGTCCGCCTGGGCAGGCATGAGTAGAGCCAGAGCAAGTGCTCTGCGCTCTGGCCTGGTGCCCACTGGAGCTGGCCAGGGGTGACTGTGCACAGTCTTCTGCGTGTCCAGTGGGCCCTCTCTGCACCTGTTGGGGCACTAATCTTATGTCTGTTGGGGTTTGTCCGAGGGGCACCTGGATACGTGGCCCTGTGCACCTGGGCCAGTGAATGAGGGCACTTCCCTATGCACGCCCGCGAGACCCAAGAGGAGGGTTGGGGAGTGGGCGAGCGCCCTTCTGCGCCTGCGCTCCTCAAGAATGTCCTATCACCCTCAAACTTTCCCCCGCTCTCCGCAGTTCACAAGAGAAAAATACAAAGGAAAAATTATGTTTTCACTTGCACAACAGCACACTTTCTCCCATCTTCCAGCATCAATGCCACCTGGTCAAGTCACGTCTCTGCCAGCGGGCAGAGATCCGCTTTCGTCCTGACTCCCCTCTGGGGAAACCTGTGGTCGCCAGAAAGCCTTTGTGTCCTTGCAGCCACAGCTCAGGCAGCCACCCCACTCAGGAATCTTGTTTCATCCCTTTTTCTTCCGCTATCCTCACTAAACAGGTTGTTTCCAGATGGTTTTTCTCTAATCCAGCAGTGCCAAGGCTCAACTCCTGCCAGGGTCCAGCTGCTCACTGAGATGTTCTGTCTGCAATTAGTCCAAACTACAGACGAGTCTCGGGAGCCTGAGAGCGTAGCCTCCCCTCACTCCTCCACCATCTTCCGAAATCTCACCTTCCATTTTGAATGAGAGCCTTGCTGGGTAGAGGATTCTTCGTTGTAGGCCTTTGTTTTTCATTACTTGGAATATTTTTTGCCATTCCCTTCTGGCTTGTAGTGTTTCTGCTGAGAAATCTGATGATAGCCTTATTGGAGCTCCCTTGTATGTTATTACTTGTTCCTCTCTTGCTGCTTTTAGGATTCTCTCTTTGTCTTTGAATATTGCAATTTTAATTATGATGTGTCTTGAAGTGGGCCTGTTGTGGTTCATCTTCATTGGGTCCCTCTGTGCTTCCTGGACTTGTGTGACTCTGTCATCATGTTAGGGAAGTTTTCTGTCATTAATTTTTCAAACAGGTTTTCTATCCCTTGCTCCTCTTCTTCTGGAATTCCTATGATACTGATATTATTACATTTCACGTTGTCCTGCAGCTGTCTTAAAACCTCTTCATTCTTGTTCAGTCTTTTTTCATTTTGTTGCACAGTCTGGGAGTTTTTTGTTTTTTTCTATGTTGTCCTTCAGCTCGCTGATCTGATCTTCTGCTTCCTCTAGCCTGCTTTTAATTCCTTCTACTGTGTTCTGCAATTCAGATATTGTATTCTTCATTTCCTCCTGGCTATTATTGATAGTTTCTATTTCCTTTTGCATGCTGGTGTAATTCTCAGTAAGTTCCTTGTAATTTCCCTGGAGTTCTTTGTAGATTTCCTTTAACTCGCGGAGCTCATTGAACTTCCCCATAATCCATGTTTTGAATTCCATATCTGATAGTTTGCTTCCCCCTTATTTCATTTAGCACTCTTTCTGGAGATTCTTCATTTCCTTTTTACGGTTGGTTGTTTCTCTGTCTCCCCATTTTTGTGACTCTTATTGTTTGTTGCTGCTTTTTAGATTGATCTGCACTTCCTGGATCTGCCCCTGGTGGCATCAGATTGTGTACCAGTCTGGACCTAGGCAGCCTGTTGGAAACTACCAGAGATCTAGCCTTTGTCTGTTTCCTTTAGTTGTTAATCTATTCAATCTGTGACTAGCCATCAGGCTTAAGGAACAAGGGCGGGGCAGATTAATTCCTGTAGGCAGGGCTTTTGCTTCCCCTCTGGCTGACGCCATTTGTAGGGGAATGGTCTGCTTGCAGTATTGAGAATGAGTCAGCATTGGCACCCAGTCAGCTGCTCCCCAGTTCTCCCCTCAAAGCCACTGCACCAAATTCTCCCCAAGCGTCTCTAGTCCTCTCTGCCTTCCCCCTGCTTGAGCCCATGGTAAGTGGGGGCCAAAATGTTTTTGTATGTGATCTACTTAAGAGCTTTTTCTCCAGCTGTTTCTCTCAGGCTAGCAAGAAACCCTGTGACTTTTCACTTTTTCACAGCTGGATACTATTTTACTTTCTGCTCTGTTGCTGTAGGTTGGGAAGCCCAGCTGGGGATTTAGACCCTGCCCTTCTCAGGGGGAACTCACAACTGCTGAGCTGTTTCTCAGTTCCTTCAGCTGGTGCCCGTGTGAGCCCAGCCAGCCCTTTCGCATCTCTGCACTTCGTACTGGTCACGTTGTGATGAAGTGGCCTTTTCTGTCTCTATGGTTATAAGACTTCTCTCCAGCTACTGTTCAGTTGGTTATTCCAGATGATTTCTCCACCATTAAGTTGTAAGTCCAGACTGGTCCTGGGAGGAGGTTAGTGTAGGTTCTGCTTACTGTTCCGCCATTTTGGATCTCCCATACTTGATATTTTCAATTATTAATCCTCCTGAAGGCTGTAAGACACAATCTACTACCAAGATACAGCTCATTAAAATAAAATATATCTTCCAATTACTCCATTCTATCTCTGATTATTAAGTTCCCAGCTTAATGGGTTGTTACTATTCTATTGGAGAAATCTACCATATTTAATTTACTAAAGCTACTACTTCAAGTGGTTTAGATTGTTTCCTTTTTTCCCTATCATAAATAATGCCAAATATATTTTTTAAATGTCTTTCTGTACATTTCTGATTACTTTACTCATTTAATTCCTTTTTAAAAAAATCCCCATGCAAGGGCATGCTTATTGATTTTAGAGACAGAAGGGAGAGGAAAGAGGGAGAGAAACATTCATCAGTTGCCTCTCATACATGCCCAACTGGAGACAGAGTCCGCAACCTAGGCTCATGCCCCAACTGGGAATTGAACTGCAACCTTTTTGTTTATGGAACAACACTCCAACCAACTGGGCCACACCAGTCTATTTAATTCTTTTAAGTTACATTATTTCCCATTGAATATTTATTTTTAAAAAATTAGGGACAATAACAGATACAAAATCTCAACCTGTTAACACAAAGACTTTATTTCAGAGTATTTCCTCATACTTTTATTTTTATAATACACATACATTTTACATAATTGTGGCAAAAGTATAAAATTTTACTTATTTGTTTCATTTATAATATAAAACATTAACCATGTTTCTATATAGTTATGTAGAAAAAAAATTATCATAGTTAACAACACAGTATTAACCTATCCCACTATTACTGACATTTAGACTATTTCCCATTTGTTATTCTTATGGTCAATTCTGTCAAAATTGTTGATGCATTCTTTTCCCTCCCTATTCGAGTTATTTTATTAGGATAAATTCCCACAAATTGTCAAAACATACATTTTGAGCACCTTGGTATATATTGGTTTCTAAAAGTATTATACTTATTAAAAATGCACCAGCATGAGTATACCAGGAAGTTCACAAGAAATTCACCATCTTTAAGTACCTTTTTGAATTCTTGATTATATAGAAAGATATAGAATGTTCTCTCATCGTTTTAATTTGCATGTTTGATCACCTGTGGGACTGAATATTCCCCTTTATGTTTGTTTTGAAGTTCTTCTTATGAGAACTGTTAGTTCACAACTGTATTCATTTATCCAACAGGATCTTAAGATTTTCTCTTATAAAATTTAATGAGTTATTTATTTCTTTTAAACATTAATCTTTATTTGGTTCAAACATTTCTTCTAAACTGTTTTCTTTTTCATTTTAGCTTTACTAACATTTATACAAAAACATTATATAATTTATTAAAATCTATAAATGATCTTCAGTGTTTTGTTTTGTTTTTTGGTTTTTTTTTTGACTCCAAAGCTGAGAAAAGTAGTGTTTGTATACTAAGTTGACAAATATGCTGCTGGCTGTAATACTTATCTTCCTTTTAATCAGCCTGGAATGTATTTTGATCTGTCATGTTTAATTAAATTTAGTTACAAAGTAGAAATGTGTACCTTTTTCATGTTACTAATCGATGTGAGATAAGATAGATTTCTTTATGGTGTAGATATGTGGGGGCAAGGGGAGTGAGATAACTCCAGTAATGTGGAACTACTATAAATAATACAAATACTGTGAATTTAACTCTAAAATTTGCCATAGAAAATTAGTAGACATGTACAGTAATGCCCCTTTATCTGGGGAGATACGTTCCAAGAACCCTAGTGGATGCCTGAAACTGCAGATACAAACCCCATATATACATACAAACCTATGATAACATTTAATTTATAAATTAGATACAGTAAGAGATTAACAACAATAACTAACAAAATAAAACAATTGTACTAGTATACTATAATTAAAGTTATGTAAATATGGTCTCTCTCCCTCTCTCTCAGCAAAGTAGCATGAATTTCTTTTGCCTTCTTCACAATTCCACAGGTAGAGGATTTGTTCTAACCTTAGATCTTAGCAACCTCAGCATATGATTTTTTTTCCTTATTAAGTTGAGAACTTTCACCTTTTCACTTAAGGGAAACACTTTACAACTTCTTGCCATATCCGAATTGCCAACATCACCACTCTTGTACTGTGGGTCCACCACTAAGTAAAATAAGGGTTACTCGCACACAAGCACTGCAATACCAGGACAGTCTACCTGATAACCAAGACAGTTACTAAGTGACTTACAGGTAGGTAACTTACACAACTTGGAGACAAAAGGATGATTCACATCCTGAGAGGGAATGAGTAGGGCACTGAGAGATTTCATTATGCTACTCAGAATAGCATGCAATTTAAAACTAATGAGTTATTTCTGAAAATTTTCATTTAATATTTTCAGACTGTTTGACCTTGACTGGCTAAAATCTTGAGATATGAAACTGTGAATAAGGAGGCACTACTGTATAAGATTATCTAAAAGAGACAAAATGGCTCCTAGGTCCATATAACTTGGCTATAATTGGAAGTGTTAACATATCTATTTTAAAAGAGGAATAGGTCATTCAGAAGAGGCACTGGTCAGTCAAGGAGATTATAGTGGGGGTGAAAATGTTAAATTTAGGAAGGCTCATTCAAGTACACTCTAGGAGAGTTTTCTGATCCCAGGATCTAGTACATTCCTGCTACAGAGAAGAGGCTAGTACAGTCATGTGCAACATAATGATATTTTTTGGTCAATGAAGGACCACATATATGACAGTGGTCTTACAAGATTATAATGGAGCTAAAAAAACTCTTATAACCTAGTGATGTTTTAGCCATCCTAACATTGTAACACAACATGTTACCCATATACTTACCATTGCATTACAATTTCCTATAGCAGTGATTTTCAACCAGAGTGCTATAGCACATTGCTGTGCTGCAATAATTTTTAAAGCATGCAACACTGGACCCTTTACTCAGGTCATTGACCTCTTTCCCCTTAGAGTGTATAAAATGACAACAGACAACACAATACCCACCCAGTGTGAATGAATCAAAATTTTACCTACTGTTTTAGTCAGATCAGCACAATATATATTTTTTGATGTGTTACAGAATTTCAGTTATTAGTGTGCTATGAGATGTAAAATGTTGAAAATTGCTGGCCTACAATAATCAGTATAGTAACATACTTCACAGGGTTGTAGCATAGAAGAAGGTGTAGGGGAACAGAATTTGTCACCCCCAAATATGTCCTATGGCCTAAGAATTACTTCAGGCTGTTTAATTTTAAGGAATTGCAGATAAGGGGAGAATCTATGAAAACCAATTAGAAGTTACCCTTACATTTGTAATGGAAATGTCATTTGTAAGGGTTTCTCCACAGCTGTACCAGAAAGAGCAGGATGTCCTTATCTCTAGAAATTCTTACCAATGCAGAAGAACTTAAATCTGCATAACAACCTTAGTTAATGGTATTTACTATGCTTTTCCTGGTAACCCTCCATAACGGACTCCCTCCCCTCCCCCACAACATGTTATTTTGCCTTCAGCTGAAGATGGTATTTAAGGTGCTGGCTTCAGCCATTTTGGCCAGTGACTCAGTTTCCCTGGGCCGCTCCCATGTATACAGAGGTATACATTATTAAATTTTGTTTGTTTTTCTCCTGTTAATCTTTCTTTTATTACAGGGATGTCTCAGTCAAGAACCCAGAAGTGTAGAAGAAAAATTATTCTTCCTCCTCACAGAACAATAGCCTATACCATATAGGCTAAGTATGTAGTAGGCTATACCAACTATGTGTGAGTACAAGCCAGACATTTACACAACAAAATCACCTAACGTTGAGTTTCTCAGAACATAGCTGCATAGTTAAGTACTGCATGACTGTATAGAGATGGCTATCTAAGGATATCTTTGTCTAATTTTATTAAATATTTTAATCTCAATAATTCCTGTTTAATATTTATTTAATTTTATTTTTATTGTTTTTCTATTACAGTTGTCCCACTTTTTCCCCCATTGCTCCACCCACCCACCCAGCCCACCCCTTCTCCCACAGTCAGTCCCCACCTTGTTGTACATGTCCAAGGGTTATTTATACTAGTTCCTTTACTAAACCCTTCCCCTCCTTACCCCCTTCTCTCCCTCCCCCATGCCCCCTTGTCACTATTAATCTACTCCTTGTTTACATGCCTCTGGTTCAGTGTTGCTCATTTGTTTGTGTTGTTCATTAGTTTCCTGTACTAGGTGATATCATATGGTATTTGTTTTTCATTGCCTGGCTTATTTCACTAAGCATAATTCTCTCTAGTTCCATCCATGTTATTGCAAATGGCAGGAGTTCCTTTTTTCTTTCTTCTGCAATAGTATTCCATTGTGTAAATGTACCAGTTTTTTGATCCACTCATCTACAGATGGGCACTTAGGCTATTTCCAACACTTGGCTATTGTAAATAGCACTGCTATGAATACTAGTGACATATTTCACAGACCTAGAACAAATACTTCAAAAATTTATATGGAACCAAAAAAGATCCTGAATAGCCACAGCAATCTGAGACAGAAGAACATAGTAGGAGGAATCACAATACCTGATATCAAACTATACTACAAAGCCACTGTAATCAAAAGAGTCTGGTACTGGCCTAAGAACAGACATATAGATCAATGGAACAGGGTACAGAGCCCAGAAATAAACCCCGGTCTATATGGTCAACTAATATTCAACAAAGGGGGAAAGAATATAAAGTGGAATGAGAAGAGCCTCTTCAACAAATAATGCTGGTAGGACTGGACAGGGACTGGCAAAAATATAACACTAGTCCTGTTTAATATTTAAAATGTAATATCTGCACCCTGGCTGGTGTGGCTCGGTGGATGGAGCGCCTGCCTGAGGACCAAAGGGTTGCGGGTTCAATTCCCAGTCAGGGCACATGCCTGGGTTGCAGTCCAGGTCCTCAGTTGGAGGTGTGTGAGTGGCAACCACACATTGGTGTTTCTCTCCCTCTTTTTCTCCCTCCCCTCCCCTCTCTCTAAAAATAAATAAATAAAATAAAATGTAATATCTGCTTTTGTATTTTTCAGAAATCCTTGCTGCATCTACCACATTGATATGTATTCTATCACTATAAATTAATTGCATTTTATAGAATTTTTAGTAAGTGGAATCAAATAGTATGTATTCTTTTTTGTCTGTCTTCATTCATGCAGATAATTGTTCATCAATTTGAAGAATCCACTGAGATACATCCACTTTGTTATAAATACTGTTGAGAGTAGTCTATTGTAAAGATATGCCACAATCTGGTTATTCATTTCCATTTTTGAAAAGTGTGGCAGCTTCTTAAAAAGTCAAACATCCACCTACCATATTTTGTAGCTATCCCATTCCTACTTATTTATCCAAAAGAAAAGAAAGCATTAGACCCATATAAAAACTAGTACAAGAATATTCATAGTATCTCTATGTGTATTATATAAAAACTGTAAACAACTTGTTTCCAACCATATGTGAATGGATAAATGAATGTAGTATATCCATCAAATGACATTATTCAGCAATAAAAAGGAATAAACTATTGATAGACACAACATGTATGAATCACAAAGTAACTAAGCTGAGAACACAAAAATTAGTACTTATAATTTTCCTTCTATTGTTTTTTCCCCTAATTTCATTATTTTCCTTCTCTAGTTTTTTTTTTTAAACACACTTTTTGCTTCTTTCAGTGGTTATATTTTAAATATGTCTTTACATGGACTTTGGAAAACTGAAATTCCAATCAACCCCTCCTAGTTTACATGCCATTGCAGGCCAGAACAGAATTTCTACCTTGTTTGTTGACCACAAATTGAACATTAAATTATTATTATTACTGTTTTCTTCCATCAATGTTGACTTAGATTTATTCATATTTTCTTTCCTCCCTATTTCTTTTTCTGTTTGTTTTCTTCCTTTTATTATCATTTTCCTTCTTCTTGAAGTATATAATTTAGAATAGTTTTTTTTTTTTTTAACATAAGCTGTCTGTATACTAGTTTGTATACAGCTTGAAAACAGTAAGATGAGTATTCTTGATATTTAAGCTGCTTAGTGTTCATTGGACTCCTAAAAATCTGAGGCTTCATGTCTTTCATCAATTCTGGCAAATTTTTAATGTCAATTACAGATAGTGCCTCATTCCTAGACCATGCTTTCTTTCTAGAACTCTGATTATATCATCTCATGATCTCTTTTATTTTTTCCTATATCTTTTCTCTCTCTGCGTGGCCTTCAATGTAGTTTCTTTTTTATAACTGTACCTTACTTGCTGGTTTAACATACCATTTAATTTTTAAGTTCTATAATTATATTTTCATTTCTGATATTCTAACAGGCTCTTATTTAAATGTGCCTGATTACATTTACGGTCTATTACTCTTTATGTTTTAGAATCCTTCTGTTAATTTATTACACATATTACACATTTATTTTATGTATTGGATAATTCTAACTGCTGAAATCTCTGTAGCTGTTTTAGTTGTTCATGTTTTCTGCTAATTCTTACTCATAGTGTTTTGATTCTTTCCCCTTATGTTTTTTTGTGATTTTAAAAATATGTGTATAAACTTATTTGTTAGAATATTAACTATGATTTGTGATCGTTCCTGCCAGGAACCAATGAGCATTACAGACCCAAGTCCATTTTAACTTAAAATTCTGCAGTTGTGGAGTTTTAGGAACCATAAAAATAGCATAATTTAAGGCCACAAATCCAAAGTAATGTGAGCTAATAACCTGGAATTATTATGGGAGATTTTAACTCCTCCTAGGGCTGTTGGCTTCTCCAGAATGATCTCTGACCCCCCACACCTTGTACAATCCACGGAATTTCACCAGTCCCCATTCTTCTCCATGCAGAAGTTTCTATATGCTAACAGAAATCCATGGATGCCCCAAAGTACACAGTGACTTCAGTACTTGCTTATCTCCCAGAATGTACTTGTTTTGTTTCTAGCCTCAGAAAGTTTCCCTTATTTTTTTATAGGTTTATCTATTTATTGTAAAGCATTTTAAAAATACTGAATCTTGTATTTTTACATATTTGGTGGATCTGTAGCCTATTACAAAAATGAGATGAAAGTCTATTTAATATTTCTGCAATTGCTTTGTTAAATTTAAATCAGGGTATTATATTTACCCCTGATAAATTTTATTCAAGTGTGCACTTGCAATCTTGATTGAATTATTATATTAGCTTACCTTACAAGTTGCGTGTCATCTGAAAATTCATTTCAACTCTCTCAGCCTTCACCCAAGTCACTGATCAACACAGCTTCTGAAAAAGAAAGCTTAATAATTAATTTTGAAAATCTTTACAGTAAATTCAACATATTTCTTGTTATCAGGTATATAGAATTATAAAATTAAATTTCTATCATAATCTTATACAGACAGATAAAGCAAATTAAAATAGGAAAATCCCCCTAACCTAATGACCTCAAGTGGTAAATCTTTTAAAAAGTAGTGGTGAACATAATGCAAATAATTTATCATGGGGGAAACTAGCAAAAGTGTGAAGGTGTGGCCTGGGTAAGGGAAACTCTAGCACCTCTAAATTCTCCAATAGCCCTCACCTTCCACAGAAGAAAACACAACTTATTTAAACTAGTACAAAAAGACTGTGCAAAGCTTAGAAGAGCTTTGTTTGAAGTGCCACACAGAGAAACTTTGAAGGGTGTTTTGTTTTTAACAGCATCATGAAAACCCAAGCCCACTAGTTTATTTTTCCTTTTTTGCTTTGTCATACTTTTACCAATTTCAGTCATCACTGAACTTTTGTAAAAATTTTATCTCCAACATCAATGTAAGGACTGGTATATGTCATTGTGTATGTTTACATTTTTCCATTGTTGTGGCTGCATAGGCGAGATTGAACACTCTGAAGCAGTGTATAAAGTAAGCAAAAAGGTTTATTGCCGGCGGTTGGGCCAAGACCAAGTTTAGGGCAGGGTTTATATCGGGGGCTGTGTTTCTTTGTTTCTCCTTTGGCAGGAAGCAGCCTTGGGAAGCAGGGGATGGGCAGGGCTGCAGGAATGTCTTGGCAGTAACAGAAACATAAATTCACAAGGCCATAAGGTTATCTTTAGCTGCAGCTTCAGCCTCTTAGTCACGTCAAATTCTTTGTAAACCAATTATCTCTGCAAAGAGGCTAGACATTCTGTAAGACATAACTTTACAAGAGTTATAAACAAGTCACAAGCAAATGAAAGGAGATAGGGGCTACGGGAAGGAGCTAAGCTGGGGTCTCTTAGCTTGTAAATGACCGAGTGGCTGTAAAATTGCCCCCTTCCATTCCCCTGACAATTACTTTTAGCAGACCCTTGCAACTTCTTAGCAGACTTTTACAACTTTTTACAGAGAATAGCTGATGCCCCTCACCGTCAGCATAAGAGAAAACTTGCATTTCTCTCCTTTACTTCACTGTTCTTTCATGAAGAATGATAAGCCACTAACTTCGAGTCTACATCTTTACTATCTGAGCAGCAATGACAGGTTTAAACAGAACATTTAGCTCTTGATGTTCTTTCTTCTTAACATATGATATATATCCTGTAATAATGTAGTAAAGCATAGGCGTTGGGATCACAGAGATTTTGTTTAAATTCTGTCCTCTATGAACCCCTTAGGAAAATAACCCGTCTCATTTTTTAATTGATTTTTAGAGAGAGAGAGGAAAGCAGAGAGAGAAACATCAATGTGTTGTTCTACATATTTGTGCATTCATTGGTTGATTCTTGTATGTGCCCTAACCAGGGATCAACACCACAACCTTGGCATATTGGACAACACTCTAAACAAATGAGCTACCTGGCCAGGACAAATATCATGAGTCTTAATTGGGTAGCAGCAAGAACTTAATGATATAGCATATTATTATATAGCAGGAACTATGCTAGACTCATGTCTAACACAGTTCTTCCCATATAACATGTACTCTATTAAATCAGCTGTCCTACTGTATAATTTTGTATTTCATCTCCACTTTACTCAATATGTCCAAGGACTTTCCAGACTATTTAAGTTATAAGAGAGTTAATATATAGTTCATATAGCAAATAAAAAATAGATTAACTTCTAAGGCTTTGTTCAACAATTCCCAATATTTTGCAGCACTTATTTTACCCAAAAATAAACATAAAATACTTGAGAAACATTAAATCAAAAACAAAAACAAACAAACAAAAAAACCAACCTAAGCCAACATCACAATCAATGGCCAAAAAAATAAATGTGTTTCCCTTAAGCTTAGGAACAAGATAGACATACCCACTTTTATGATTCTTATTCAACATAATACTGGAAGTGCTAGCCAAAGTGATTAGACAAGAAGAAATAAAAGGCATCCAAATTGGGAAGGAGGAAGTAAAACTGTCATTATTTGCAGACATGATAGTGTATATAGAAAGCCCTACAATCTCCACCAAAAACCTACTCCACCTAATATGTGAATTTGGCAAAGTAGCGAGATACAAAGTTACTATTCAGAAATCAATGGCATTTTTGTATACCAGCAATGAACTATCAGAACCAGAGTTGAAAAAAAATCTCATTTACTATAGCAACAAGAAAAATAAAGTAAGTAGGAATAAATTTAACCAAGGACGTAAAAGACCTGTATGTGGAAAACTATACAGATACAATAAATGGAAGTATACACCATGTTCATGAATTGGAAGAATTAACATCATTAAAATGTCCATACTACCCAAAACAGTCCACAAATTCAACACAATCCCTACTAAAATACCAATGGCATATTTCACTGACCTGCCCTGGCTGGTTTAGCTCAGTGGATTGAGCGTCTGCCTGCGAGCTAAGTGTCGCTGGTTCGATCTTCCAGTCAGGGTACATCAGAGAAGGAAAACTCTAACTCCAAAAAACCTCCGCTGCCTTGCGGCATACCTCTTCAGGGGAAAGGCTAAGGGAGTAAACCCCGACAGAAAATCCGGAGCCGGAGTCCCTAAGGCGGTTTGACGTTGTAGTCAACACCGGCAACTCCTGCGGCGCACCTGAACCCAAGCTGTATCGACTCCGTCTTTCCCTTGGACCCTTCAGCTGCGAAGAGAGGGGGGGTCTGCTGCATGGGCAACAGGAGACCCTCCATATTACCCTGCCCAGGCTCTGTAGCTTCAGTGTCATCGCAAGATGTCGATTCAACATGGGAGGAGACAGATACCATGTCACTCCCGAGTCGGACTGCACAGCCATTCTCGGCGGTGCAGATAGACTCTTAAGAAGCTACACCATCGTCTCTCGAGACGGACGGCTGCCGACGATTTCACTGACCTAGAACAAATACTCCAAAAATTTATATGGAACCAAAAATGATCTAGAACAACCTCACTAATCTTGAGAAAGAATAAAGTTAGAGGCATAACAAAACCTGATATGAAACTATACTACAAGGCCACTGTAATCAAAACAGCCTGGCACTGGCATAAGAATAGACAAATAGATAATCAAACCGAATAAAGAGCCAGAAATAAACCCATGACTCTATGGTCAATTAATTTTGGCAAAGGTGGCATGAGCATACAATGGAATAAAAATAGTCTATTCAAAAGATGACACTGGAAGAACTATACTGGTACATGAAAAAAAATGAAACTAGAACACCAACTTAAACCATATACCAGAAAAAACTCAAAACGGATAAAAGACTTAAGTAAGTCATGATACCATAAAAGTCCTAGTGGAAAACATAGGCAGTAAAATTTCAGATGTTGCATGTAACAATATTTTTGCTGATATATCTCCTAGGGCAAGGAAAATAAAGGGAAAAAAATAAACAAATGGGACTACAACAAATTAAAAAGCTTCTGCATGGTTAAGGAAATGACAATCAAAATGAAATGGGAAGTGACCGTATGGGAAAACATATTTGCCGATGATACTTTGGACAATGGTTTAATTTGCAACATATAGAATGAACCCATATGACTCAACACCAGGAAGACAAACAATCCAATTTAAAAAATGGGCAAAGGACCTGAACAGACACTTTTTCAGGAGGACATACAGATGGCTCATAGATCTATGAAAAGATGTTCAACATCAGTAGCCATCAGAGAGATGCAAGTTAAAACCATAATGAGATATTACCTCACACTTGTCAATTCAAAAGAACCTACGCACCCCTATGCTCATAGCAGCACTATTTACAATAGCCAAGTGCTGGAAACTAGCTATTTACCATAGCCAGTGGATGAGTGGATCAAAAACTCTGGTATTTACACAATGGAATATTACACAGCAGAAAGAAAGAAGAAACTCCTACCTTTTGTGACAGTATGGTGGAACTGGAGATTATGCTAAATGAAATAAGCCAGTCAGTGAAAAGACAAATACCATATGACATCATAAGATAAATTTAATTAACAAAATAAACTAACAAGCAAAACAGAACCAGAGACATGGAAACATGAAACAGAGTGGCACCAGCCAGAGGGAAAGGGGAAAGGGAATAAGAGTAGAAAGAAGAGGAAGGTACTGGTCAAAGAACATGTATGAATGACCCATGCACATGGACTACGTTGTGGGGATTAACTGTGGGAGTTGGGGATGGATTGGGTAGAGGAGGACAAAGGGGGGAAAATTGGGACAACTGCAATAGAATAACAATAAATAAAAATAGCAATAGGACAACAATATTACTGAATATACCCCATTAAGAAGGCACAGTCCAAGATCTATGTTTGAAAAGCACTAGAAATTGTTGCTTTTCTTGTGTGCTATGTCACCAAAATGCTATGTAGTTATGTATGTTTCATTTCTCTTCATAGTTTTCTCCTTTCTACCTTTTAATATAACTTTATGTTTGAACATGTAAATATATATGATTCCACAATTAAAACTATATAAACAAGTTATATTTAGAGAAATCTTTTTTCTAGTGTTGGCACCTTTCCTGTAACCTTCTTCTATACAGATTACTCTATATAATGTTCTGTGCCTTTTCCCCCTACATCATAATATATTCTTCAGATCATTCTATATTTGGTACATGCAAACTATCCACATCTCTTTATGACTTGAAAGGAACACTTTCTACCTGGAGATAGTTCCATGGTTGCATGTATCTTTAGTCAGTTCTCTATTAATAGGCATTTTGGTTGTTTCTAAGCTTTTTCTAATCTTATGCAAATGATAGTGTATATTTTATGCCAGTGTGTCTAGAACAAATCCTTCAAAGTCAAATGCTGGGTTAAAAGATAAATATATAAGAAATTTTGCTGGATATTTCCAAATTCCTTCCTGAGGAATTTATATCCCTACTCAAAAATGCATAAAGTGTCTGTTTCCCCACAGTCTATACAGTATGTTTTATAATTTTGAACATTGGTGAGAAAGACTTTAGTGTAGCTATAATTTTTTAGTATAGCTTTCATTTGCATTTATCTTTGTATGATTAAAGGTCAACATTTTTAAAAGAGTTCTTTTTAAAAAAATTTAATACATTTATTGATTTGAGAGAGAGAGAGGACGGGAGGGGGAGAGAGAGAAAAAAAAACATTGATGTGAGAAACATCAATTGGTTACCTCTTGTATGCACCTCAACTGGGGACCAAACCCACAAAACAGGCATGTGCCCTGACTGGGAAATCAAACCTCCAACTTCAGTGCATGGGTTGATGCTCCAACCAACTGAGCCACACCAGCTAGGGCAAGCTCAACATCTTTTATTATGTTTCTCATGTGCATTTCTTTTTCTGTTGTAGGAGCACCAAATATTCCCTGTAAAAAGTTTCAAAGGTCTGCCAAATATGTAAATATGTAGGGGCTTCAGATGTTCTTTGTAAGAAGTAGCAAGGACCTGCTAAAAAGCCTTGAAGAGAGGAATGTAGGAAGGAGTGTAGCAATTGGTGATTTACAAGCTAAAAGCACCTCAGCCTCCGTCACCTTCCATTTGCTTGTGTCTGGTTTATAACATTTGTGAAAGTTACACTTTACAGAATATCGAGCCCTTTGAAGATAAATTGCTTCACAGAGAATTCATCCCTGGCTGGAAAGCTGTGCTGCCACCAGAGATAACCTTATAGCCTTGCAAATTTCTGTTCCTATTACTGCCAAGACATTCCTGCAGTCCTGCCCAGCCCCCTCTTCCTAAGGCTGTTCCCGGCCAAAGAAAAAACAAAGGGGGCCTCACCAGTATATAACCTATCGTTTAGACTCCATTGTAGGTTGGAGCCTTGTTAGAGACCAGCTCAGGGTCTGCCCGACTGGCCGGCAAATAAAATCCTTTGCTTTATACACCACTTCAGAGTGTTCAATCTCGCCTATGTAGCCGTAACACTGTGAGTCTGTTTTCATCTCTTTAGCCCTTTTTCCTACAGGGTTGATAGCCATTTGCATTGCTTTTTAGGTTATTTTCATTAAGGAGATTAACTCTTTGCGGTATACAAGGTCTGCCCACAAAGTACCCAGCCACATACTATGTAAAATAAAGACATTTACTGAAGAAGAAACAAGATACAAGAAACATTGTACACAGGACAATAAATGCCTCAGTCCCCTTCACAGTAGGCACCTTGGGACTTCACACAGTTCTCCCAATCGCCATCAGCAGCCCTGTTGTATTTTCCTGAATCTCTTCGATGGTCTAAAATCTCTTCCCTTTCAAAGGTGATTTTAGTTTTAGGAAAAGCCAGAAGTCACGGGATGCCAAATCTGGACTGTAGCAGGTCTGAGTTACCTGGGTGATTTGATGTTTCACCAAAAACTCTGCAAATGAGATGTGATACATGAGCAGACATATTGTGGTGTAGTTGCCAATCAGCAGTTGCCCATAGCTGTAGCCTTCTAAATCATCTGAATAGTTTCCACCGAGGAAAGTTCAAGCTTAACGCAAAATTTGATGCAGATCCATTGCTCTAATTACTCAGTCATTTTAAATGTGATGGCTACACAGTACACATGCTCACCAATGGCATTTACCAACCCCTCTGACTAGTACAGTAAAGTTGTCATTGTTCACACATGCGCATTCCAGTCCACTCTCCTTGGCTACCAAGTTACATCAATGTTGTGCAAGCCATTCTCATTATATTAACAATTGCTGGACTTTTTCTGGACCTCATAAATTTATATATTCCTTCCCACTTTGTCACTTGTCTTTTTGACTTTGCTCATGGCATTTTCATCACGAAATTTTAAAAATATATAGTGGTATTTAGCATGCTTTTTTTTTTTTCTGGAATTGAGCCATAGTTATAAAATCCTAGGCTTACAATCTCATAGGCTTTAAATTTGTTCCATAGCTATTTTGCTTTGTATGTTGCTGTTGAGAAGTTTGTTGCCATCCTCTTCTTTCTGACTGGAAGTCCAGAATTATTCATTATCTTCAAAGTCCAACAGTTTTACTAGAACATGACTCAGAGTTGATCATTCTGGATCAATTTTTCATGTATTGAAGTTTAAAGATTAGCTCCACTATTGTTTTTCTTCTTAGGAACCCTAATATTACATATTGTCTATATAAATCACTTTTAAAAATTATTTATTTGTTTATTTATTTTTAGAGAGAGGGGGAAGGAGAAAGAGAGGGAGAGAAACATCACTGTGTGGTTGCCTCTCGCTCACGCCCCCAACTGGGGACCTGACGTGCAACATAGTCATGTGCCCTGACTGGGAATCGAACCAGCAATACTTGGTTCACAGGCTGACGCTCAATCCGCTGAGCCACAGCAGCCAGAGCTAAATCACTTTTTTTTTTGTTTGTCTTCATGTCTTTCCTCAATGCCCTTTATATTCAGTCAAATTTATTCTTCTTCAGGTACTTTGAATATTAGCTTCATTTCTTTTTAAATCCTCACCTGAGGACATTTTTTCATTGCCATCAGAGACAGAGGAAGAGAGGAAGAGAGGAGCGGGAGAGGGAGGGAAGGAGAGAGAGATACATAGATATCAAGCAGTTGCCTTCTTGTACCCGTAACTTGGATAAGTGCCCTGACTGGGAACTGAAGCTGTGACCCCTCAGTCCATGGGACAACACTCCTACTGACCAAGCCACACAGGCGAGGGCCATGTTAGCTTCATTTTACAAAATAATTTTTTTTCATTTTATTTCCTGCATTCAGTAAATTCACTTTTCATATCTTCCTCTTTTTGTGCATTCTTTTCGGGGGGGGGGCTCTGGATTTGTATTTGAGATTTCACTTCTGGAAATGTTTATTTAAGGATATTTAATTTGGGTAGGAGTTTTGTTCTGTAGTTTTCTTTAGCTCTGCAGTTGAGTATTTTGGGGAGACTTCATCAGCTGAAGTATCTTGACTCTCATTTTATGTTTCCTACTTACAATAACTTTATATGGATATTGTCTACCATTTTCTGTTAATTGTATTTTAATTTTCATAAGCCAGATAACAATAGTACATAAGGATGAGTGAGGGATTTGGAAGAATTAGTAAACTTTTTTTCCCTAATTCTCACCAAGAATATGTTTGTTGATTTTTATTTTATTTTTTAGGTGTAGTTATTCTTACAGCATTATTTATAATAAAAAATTAAAAACAACTCACATGTTCACATATGTAAGTATTCTATTGCCATAACAAATTATTACAAATTTAGCAGCTTAAAATACAAATTTATTCTCCTGTAGTTCTGTAGGTCACAATTCCAACACATGTCCCATTAGGCTAAACTCAGGGTTTTAGCAGGTCTGTATTTCTTTCTGGAGGCTCTAGGGAGGGATCCGTCTCCTTACTCATTTGGGTTTGGCAGAATTTAGTTCCTTTCTAGTTGCAGGATTAAGTTCCTGTTTCCTTACTGATTATCAGCTAACAGTTTGCCAGCTGCCAGGGGTCAATAGCATTCCTTGGCTCCTGGACTCCTTTCCTCCTTTAATCTTGTCTCTCTAAGGTTCTCTGCTTTTAAGGACTCCATGGTTAGATTGAGCCCACTACAGATAATCTAGGATAATTCCCCAAATCTCAAGATCCATATCCTTAATCACATTAGCAAAGCTGCCAAATAAGGTATTACATTCACAGATTCTAAGTTTGAGGGCATGAATCTTGGGGGCAGACGCAGATTATTCTGCCTGTTACAGTCCATATAATGCAATGCTTTACAGAATGAGTTCAGTTTACAAGTTCAGTCTGTATATACTTTGGAGGAAAGCTGTCTAATGTATATTGTTTAAAAAAATAACTGTATATTTCGGTGGGGGAAGATGGCTGCGGAGTAGGGACAGTGTTCTCAGCTCGCTCCTGTTAAGGAGAGAATCCAGGAACGAATGCAGAGAGGAGTGACTGAGTGAGTGTGGATCTCTGATCGCGTGAACGGGGAGAAGATCGTGGGAGCAGTGTGGAGGGGGGTGGAGGGGTTTACCACGAACTGCAGGCTGAGTCATTCCGAGACTCCGAGACTCCGTGCGTTTGCAGTATCAAGCCGGAGAGCTCACTAGCTGGGAGTGAATTCTTGTAGGGAGTTAGGGAGAGGATTTGGCCGAAAAAGCCAGAGGAGGGAGAGAACAGTGAACAACCAGGACTGGGAGAAAGTGTGTGATCTGAGTCTAGAGGGAAACCTCCTCAGCTGCAGCCTCCGACCGAAAGCTCAGCACTCCGGGCGAGCCCAGCACTAGCGCTAGGGCCCTACAGAACAAAGGAGCAGTTTTGGGGCAAGGAGAACGGCAGCACAGAAAAGCTGCTGCGGAACTCCAGACCGGGGGAGAATTGAGCAATCGCGCTAGAATCCCACAGAACAAAAGGCGGGTTTG
This sequence comes from Furipterus horrens, assembly GCF_987537825.1. Taxonomy (NCBI): domain Eukaryota; kingdom Metazoa; phylum Chordata; class Mammalia; order Chiroptera; family Furipteridae; genus Furipterus; species Furipterus horrens. Next base: position 50,864,678 of record NW_028327182.1, read on the forward strand.
GGGCTAGGAGAGAAATAAGACGTGCAGGGTGTGTAAGTAGGGAAGAGAGCGGAGGTTCTGGAGTGGAGACGGTTTTAGGGCAGGGAGAAGGGGCCGCAGGGAAAGGCTGCTGTGGAGCTCCAGACTGGCAGAGAGCTCCAGGGTAGGAGAGCGCTGCGCTGACGGACCACACTAGAATCCTACAGAACAAAGGGACAGTGCTGTGGCGGGAAGAAAGATAGAGCGCGCAGGCCTATAGACAGGGAAGCCAGCGGAAGCTGTAGCTCAGAATAGAGACAGTTTTGGGGCAAGGAGAAGAGCACACGCAGGAAAGCCGCTGCAAAGCTCCAGACTAGGGGAGAGGCCCTGGGCAGGAAAGGGCCATTGGGCCCGGCGCTTTCCACCGACTGTGCCAGAGTCCTGCAGAACAAAAGGACGATCTTGAGACAGGGAGAGAGGTAGGGTGCGCAGGCATATAGACAGGGAAGAGAGCAGAAGCTGTAGCCTGGGAATAGAGACAGGACTGGAGGCAGGACGAGGATTGCTGGCAGGCACAGGCTGGACCAACAGAGGGAAAGAGTAGCTGGACAAGCCTGAGGAGGGCTGAGGGTGCCTCAGGAGGGGAAAACTAAACGCAGCCCACAGCAGAGCAGTGGTAGGCCCACGAAAAAAAGACTAGCAATCCCGGAATCAAGCAGAACCCTCCCATAGCCAGCCAACCAACCAGAAAAGATTTGAAAGTCATGGAATTTTGAATAGGAGCGGACTCAGGAAGGAAGCAAGGAAAAACAAACAAACCAAAAATACCCAGAGACTGTGCCTAAAAGTTGAATTGAGTTAAAATCCTCATTCTTTTATCTCTCACTCTCTCTCTCTAACTGCCCGTACCGTCAGTCCCTTCTTATTCTCTCTCCTTTTCACCCCTCCTCTTCTCTCCCTTCTCTCCCCTTAGCATGTCTCCCCTGCATCCTATTCTCAGTTAATATTTTAATTTTAAGTTCTCTCCCTTTCTCACCCTCTCCTTTCTCTGTGCTACGCACCTTCAATTTTATTAAATTTCTTTCTTTATTTTGCCCCCCTTCAGTGTACATTCGTTTTTCTTTCATCCCTTGTCCTTATTTTCCTTCTCTCCCTATACATATTCTCTCTCTCTCCATATTCCACTTTATATTCTAATCTTTTAATATTCAAATTATAATTCTAATCTACCCCCCTCTCCCTTCACTCTCCCATTCTTACCCCTTCTCTTTTTCTACCCCATCCCCTCACTTCTTTCTCTACCTCTTGTATTTCTCTCCTTCATCCTATCTTTTGTCAACTCTTCAATTTCAATCCTCCCCTCCCTAATATCTCCTCTTCCTACTGATTTCCTTCCTTCCTCTGAGCTCTTTTCCTCCCACATCCTCTTGCTTTCCTATCTCCTATTCCTCTCTCTCTATATTCACCCTTTCTCTCTATCCTGCAACTTTATATCATGTTTTAATCTCCTAATCTTTTTTATAATATATAATTTAAAAAAGAATTTTAATTCAGTTCCCCCTCTTCTACCTCCCCTTCTTCTTTCGTTCTCTCTCCTACCCTTCTCTTCTCTACTCTCTCTCTCTCTTTCCTCTCTCCCTTCCTGTCTTGCTATTTTCTACTCTGTATTTTTATTCTTAAAAAATTCGTTCTTAATCTGTTTCCTACCTTCTAACCTCCCCAGCCCTCTCTTTCAATTTCAGGCTGTCTGTCTACCTGGATGTCTGTTGTGTCTACCCTACCTCCCATGCTAATCATATAGTATATACCGATCATATAATTCTAATACTATACACTTCCACTTTCTCACTCCACACTGTAACCCTCCCCTCCTTTTCAAACATACAGTGTGTTAATTGCTCTCATACATAACCTTGATCCCAATTGCTAATATCAATACTCTATCAACTTCCAGCTCAAAAATTACCCTTCCTTCATTTAAAACAACTCCTTTCTGTTTCTCCTACGAAATAAGAGTCCCAGTATCTCACAAGTATATTAACACGGGCTCATTTGCAGCCTATAGTGAGATTGTAGTTGGGGGAGATATTGGAGGGTGTGGATTTCTTGCCTGGGTTGTGTGATTATGTTTTAGCGGCACCTCCACAAAAGATCTCTAGACAAGGTGGGCAGAGTGACTCTCAATTAACTAACCAGAGAAAAAGATCCACCAAAAAGTGGCTGAAATACAACCAGACAGATTAAAGAAATATCATCAACGACAACACAGACGGAGATCCAGGAGGGCGGAGGAGTAAGTGGAAGCTACACTAACCTCCTCCAAGGACCAGCCAGTGCTGACTCAGCCCCAGTACAGCAGACAGACCATTCCCCTCCAAGTGGCGTCATACTAAGGGGAAATAAAAGCCCTACCTACAGGAATTAAGCTGCCACACCCAAGGTCCTTAAGCCTGACGGCCAATCACAGATTGAATATATTAACAACTAAAGAAGAGAGACAAAGGCAGTAGATCACTGTAAGTCCCCAATAGGCTGCCTAGGGCCAGTCTGGTACATGACCTGACGCTACCAGAGGCAGATCCAGGAAGAGCAGATCATTCCAAGAGCACCAACAAACAATAGGAATCACAAAAATGGGGAGACAGAGAAACAACCCCCCATCAAAAGGAAAGGTAGAATCCCCAGAGAGAGTGCTAAGTGAAATAGAGGGGAGCAAAATATCAGATACGAAATTCAAAACATGGATTATGGAGAAGCTAAATGAGCTCAGTGGAAACTACAAAGAACTCCAGGGAACCTACAAGGAACTCCAGAAAAACTACAAGGAACTCACAGAGAATTACACGAGCATGAAAAAGGACATAGAAGCTATCAATAAGAGCCAGGAGGAAATGAAGAATACGATCTCTGAATTGAAGAACACAGTAGAAGGAATTAAAAGCAGGCTAGAGGAAGCAGAAGATCAGATCAGCGAGCTGGAGGACAACGTACCCCAAAACTCCCAGACAATGCAACAAAATGAAAAAAGACTGAACAAGACTGAAGAGGTTCTAAGACAGCTGCAGGACAACATGAAACGTAATAATATCCGTATCATAGGAATTCCAGAAGGAGAAGAAGAAGAGCAAGGGATAGAAAATCTCTTTGAAAAACTAATGACAGAAAACTTCCCGCACATGAGGAGAGAAAGAGTCACGCAAATCCAGGAAGCACAGAGAGTCCCAATGAAGATGAATCCCAACAGGCCCACCTCAAGACACATCATAATTAAAATGGCAACATTCAAAGACAAAGAGAGAATCCTAAAAGCAGCAAGAGAGAAACAACTAATAACATACAAGGGAGCTCCAATAAGGCTGTCCTCAGCTTTCTCAGCAGAAACACTACAAGCCAGAAGGGAATGGCAAAAAATATTCCAAGCAATGAAAAACAAAGGCCTACAACCAAGAATACTCTACCCAGCAAGGCCCTCATTCAAAATGGAAGGCGAAATAAGGAGTTTCTCAAAGGAAGACTAAAAGAATACATCTCCACCAAACCAGCAATGCAAGAGATGCTAAAGGGTCTGCTCTAAGAAGATAAAGAAACAGAGAGAGACAGAGAAGAACACGAGTACAAAGGGGAAAAATGACAATGAATAAGTACTTATCGGTAATAACCTTAAATGTAAATGGATTAAACGTTCCAATGAAAAGACATAGGGTAGCTGAATGGATTAGAAAGAATGACCCACATATATGCTGTCTACAAGAGACACACCTTAGAACAAAAGATCTACAGAGACTGAAAGTAAAGGGATGGAAAAAAGTATTTCACGCAAATGGACATGAAAAAAAAGCCGGGGTAGCAATACTTATATCAGACAAAACAGATTTCACAGCAGAGTCCATAAAAAGAGACAAAGAAGGGCATTTCATAATACTTAAGGGAAAAATCCATCAAGAAGATATCATCGTCAGCACCCGTCCGTCTCGAGAGACGATGGTGTAGCTTCTTAAGAGTCTATCTGCACCGCCGAGAATGGCTGTGCAGTCCGACTCGGGAGTGACACGGTATCTGTCTCCTCCCGTGTTGAATCGACATCTTGCGATGACGCTGGAGTGTCCTCTCCAGTGAAGCTGAAGCTACAGAGCCTGGGCAGGGTGATATGGAGGGTCTGCTGTTGCCCATGCAGCAGACCCCCCCTCTCCTCGCAGCTGAAGGGTCCAAGGGAAAGACGGAGTCAATACAGCTTGGCTTCAGGTGCGCCGCAGGAGTTGCCGGTGTTGACTACAACGTCAAACCGCCTTAGGGACTCCGGCTCCGGATTTTCTGTCGGGGTTTACTCCCTTAGCCTTTCCCCTGAAGAGGTATGCCGCAAGGCAGCGGAGGTTTTTTGGAGTCAGAGTTTTCCTTCTCTGATGTGCCCTGACTGGAAGATCGAACCAGCGACACTTAGCTCGCAGGCCGATGCTCAATCCACTGAGCCAAACCAGCCAGGTTATATCAAGAAGATATAACCCTTATAAATATATATGCACCCAACTTAGGAGAACCCAAATATATAAGGAACATTTTGAAAGACTCCAAGAAAGATATAGACAGCAACACACTCATCGTAGGGGACCTTAACACCCCATTGTCAACAATGGACAGATCTTCAAAGCAAAGAAACACCAAAGATATTGAGGCACTGAACAACACTTTAGATCAAATGGACTTAGTTGATATATATAGAAGTTTTCACCTCAAAGAAGCAAAATATACATATTTCTCAAGTGCACATGGAACATTTTTAAAGATAGACCACATGGTAGGACACAAAACAAGCCTCAATAAATTCAAGAAAATTGAAATTATATCAAGCATCTTCTCAGATCACAATGGCTTAAAATTGGAAATCAACCTCAAGGAAAAAACTCAAAAACATTCAAAGTCATGGAGAATGAATAACATGCTATTAAATAATGAATGGGTTAACAATGACATCAAGGAAGAAATCAAAAAGTTTCTGGAAACCAATGATAACGAACACACAACAACTCAAAACCTATGGGATACAGCAAAAGCAGTCCTAAGAGGAAAGTTCATAGTAATACAGGCCTACCTAAAAAAGCTAGAAGAATCTCTAATAAAATATTTAACCCTACAGCTACAAGAACTAGAGGAAGAACAACAAGCAAAACCCAGATCAAGTAGAAGGAAGGAAATCATCAAGATCAGAGCAGAATTAAATGACATAGAGTCTAAAGTAACAATTCAAAAGATCAACAAAAGTAGGAGCTGGTTCTTTGAAAAGACAAAAAAAAAATTGATAAGCCTTTAACCAGGCTCATCAAGAAAAAAAGAGAGAAGACCCAAATAAATAAAATTAGAAACGAAAGAGGAGAAATCACAACTGATACAACAGAAATACAAAGGATTATAAGAAATTATTACGAACAACTGTATGGCAAGAAATTTGACAACCTAGAGGAAATGGACAAATTCCTGGAAAACTATAGTCTTCCCAAACTGAATCAAGAAGAAGCAGAAAATCTGAATAGACCAATAACAGCTAGTGAAATTGAAGCAGTAATCAAAAAACTCCCAACACACAAAAGCCCAGGACCAGATGGCTTCACAAGTGAATTCTACAAAACATTTAGGAAAGAACTAACTCCTATCCTCCTCAGACTATTCCAAAAGATACAAGAAGAGGGAAGACTCCCAAACTCGTTCTATGAAGCCAGTATAACCCTAATTCCAAAACCAGGTCAAGACACAACAAAGAAAGAAAACTACAGACCAATATCGCTGATGAACATAGATGCTAAAATCCTCAACAAAATATTGGCAAACCGGATCCAGCAACACATTAGAAAGATCATACACCACGATCAAGTAGGATTCATCCCAGGGATGCAAGGATGGTTTAATATTTGCAAATCAATAAACGTAATACACCACATAAACAACATGAAAGACAAAAACCACATGATCATATCAATAGATGCGGAAAAAGCATTTGATAAAGTACAACACCCATTTATGATAAAAACTCTCAGCAAAATGGGAATAGAGGGAGCATACCTCAACATAATAAAGGCCATATATGAGAAACCTGAAGCCAACATCATACTCAATGGGCAAAAACTGAGAGCATTCCCCCTGAGATCAGGAACAAGACAAGGATGTCCGCTCTCTCCACTCCTATTCAACATAGTCTTGGAAGTTCTAGCCACAGCAATCAGACAAGAAAGAGAAACAAAAGGCATCCAAATTGGAAAAGAGGAAGTAAAACTGTCATTATTTGCAGATGACATGATCGTGTACATAGAAAATCCTTTAGACTCCACAAAGAAACTACTCAACCTAATAAGTGAATTCAGCAAAATAGCAGGATACAAAGTCAATATTAAGGAATCGAAGGCATTTTTATACACCAACAATAAAAACTCAGAGATAGAAACTGAAAGAAAAATCCCATTTACCATAGCAACAAGAAAAATAAAATACTTAGGAATAAACTTAACCAAGGAGGTAAAAGACCTGTACACAGAAAACTACATAACACTGAAGAAAGAAATTAAAGAAGATACAAATAAATGGAAGCATATACCATGCTCATGGATGGGAAGAATCAACATCATTAAAATGTCCATACTACCCAAAGCAATTTATAGACTCAATGCAATCCCTATTAAAATACCAGCAACATATTTCACAGACCTAGAACAAATACTTCAAAAATTTATATGGAACCAAAAAAGAGCACGAATAGCCACAGCAATTTTGAGGAAGAACACAGTAGGAGGAATCACAATACCTGATATCAAACTATACTACAAGGCCACGGTAATCAAAACAGTCTGGTACTGGCATAAAAACAGACATATAGATCAATGGAACAGAATAGAGAGCCCAGAAATAAACCCAGGTTCATATGGTCAACTAATATATGACAAAGGGGGAAAGAACATCAAATGGAGTGAAAAGAGCCTCTTCAATAAATGGCGTTGGGAGAACTGGACAGGGACATGCAAAAAAATGAAACTAGACCACCAACTCACACCATACACCAGAATAAACTCAAAATGGATCAAAGACTTAAATGTAAGCCATGATACCATAAAAGTCCTAGAAGAAAAAATAGGCAGGAAAATTTCAGATATCCCACGTAGCAATATTTTCACTGATATATCTCCTAAGGCAAGGGAAATAAAGGAAAGAATAAACAAATGGGACTACATCAAACTAAAAAGTTTCTGCTCAGCTAAAGAAAACATCAGCAAGATGTAAAGGAAACCAACCATATGGGAAAATATATTCGCCAATGACATCTCAGACAAGGGATTGATCTCCAAAATAGAGAACTCATACGACTCAACACCAAGAAGACAGACAACCCAATTAAAAAATGGGCTAAGGACCTGAACAAACACTTCTCCAAAGAGGACATACAGAGGGCCCATAGACATATGAAAGTATGCTCAACATCACTAGCCATCAGAGAGATGCAAATAAAAACCACAATGAGATACCACCTCACACCAGTCAGAATGGCCATCATCAACAAATCAACAAACAACTTGTGCTGGAGAGGATGCGGAGAAACGGGAACCCTGGTGCATTGCTGGTGGGAATGCAGACTGGTGCAACCACTGTGGAAAACAGTTTGGAATTTCCTCAAAAAACTAAAAATGGAACTGCCTTTTGAACCAGCAATTCCATTGCTAGGATTATATCCAAAAAATCCCGAAACACCAATTCAAAAGAACCTATGCACCCCTATGTTCATAGCAGCACTATTTACAATAGCCAAGTGCTGGAAACAACCTTAATGCCCATCTGTAGATGAGTGGATCCAAAAACTGTGGTACATTTACACAATGGAGTTCTATGTAGCAGAAAGAAAGAAGGAACTTCTACCATTTGCAACAACATGGATGGAACTAGAGAAAATTATGCTTAGTGAAATAAGCCAGGCAACAAAAGAAAAATACCTTATGCTGTCACCTATTACAGGAAACTAATGAACAACACAAAGAAATGAGCAAAATTGAACCAGAGGTATGTAAACAAGAAGTAGACTAATAGTAACAAGGGAGGAGGGGGGAGGAAGAGAAGGGTGTAAGAAGGGGAAGGGTCAAGTACAAAAAAAAAACACATGTGTGAATGACCCACGGACATGGGCAACTGAGTGGAGACTGAATGTGGGGGAAGGGAGGGGCAGGGTGCAGGGAAGCAAGAGGGGTAAAAAAGTGAGACAACTGTAATGGAAAAACAAACAAAAATTTTTTTTTAGTGGTTGAAAAATGAAAATATGAAGAATGGAAATGCCAGTTCAGTGACTATTAGGACAAAGATTTTCCTTCACGTTGTATATTTTTCTCCCTATTTGATCCCTCCAGAGTTTGGCATTCTAAACAAGTAATGACATAAGTTCCTTTGCATAGAACTAATAAGACCAGTTGTTAATAGAGGTACCTTTTTTTTTTTTTTTTTACCAAGTCTTTGACTGGAATGTCAAGCCTAAAGGAAACATACTTGGGCTCAGGTTGTTACCAAAAAGCCCTGAGGAACTGGGAATGACTTTCAAAGGTAATAAAAGCCTGCGAGATAAAAGGCCTGGTACCATGGTTGGTTGTGCGGTCCACAGCAATCTTTCCAGGGAAGGAACGAAGGTTGTTTTCCTGAAAGATGGCTAGAAGGGACCTTAAGGCACAATGAAAAACCAGAAAGACTTGGAAAAAAGAGGTGTGTACAGGCAAGGATGAATGCCAGATATGTGGCTCGGCTTCTGTGCCCTGAAGAACAGACTGAGGGTCACCCCAAATATTCCTTGGGTAAGTTCCCCCAAAGCAGAACTAAAGATCATACGTGATCATTTGCTGCTCTTGTTATGTTTATGCAAATGAACAGGATAAATTAAAAATGGACTTAATGTAGTCCCTTTAAAGAAAAGGAGGGTAACCTTAGGGAGAAAAATCATTATTCAAGGAAAATCACAATGATCAGTAGTAGAGTATAAAATAGGGCAACTAAGCGTCTTAAAAGTTTCTTCTCATTTAAAATATGGTTTCACTTGAAAATTAAACCATGTCTATGATATCATCAAAGATATTCAAGTTGCAGGCAAATAGAATTTCAAGTGCCTTGCAACTGGATGTCTTCCCAATAAGACAGTCTTACAGATTTAGAGACTTGTTTGTGGGTTATGTTACATAAATTAACACGTGTTTTCTGTTTTCAAAGGACATAAGCCTATGATCGCATTACCTGAGTGATTGTCTGTATGCATAAGCCTCACTTAATCCTCTCTGCAGCGCTGCCTCCTGAGACTCAACGGTTTGGCTGAACTAAATGGCTGGGTTGGTGAAGAATGGGGTGGTCTGTGGGCTTCACTTTAAAACTGGTTTCTCTTTTCTATCCTAATGGCTTGGACAGAAAAGGCCCAGAGGTCTGAGAGGGGGGAAACCTAAACTATTTACCTCAGCCCAAACTAAGTATAATGGGCAAAAGGGTTTTGGACAGGCGAGATGTGCCTAGCACACCTTCTTACAAAGAAGCCTTTTTTTTTTTTTTTCCCTAATATGGAACATTGAAAAATTAATCCCTGCCTTTTGTCATCTAGTAGTTATGGATTGAATGATGTCTTTTAACCCTTTTCGCCAAATCTGTTGCCCCCAGAACACAACAAGGATGCCAGCCTGTTAAACCAAGCATGCCGTTGTCCGGAGACAGCCAACTGACCTGGAGTCTGCACGATTCTTCCCCATGTGGGAAGGCCACCCTCCCCTCCACACCCCCACTCTTATTAGGGTTTTTTGGACCCAAGGGTAGGTAGGATGACGACCATGTCCAGCTTGAAGCAGCTAGTGGAGCTTGAGACCTTTGCCCATTGTCCTTTACAAGATTACAAAGGGTCCTAATATTTGAGGGGGGGGGGGATAGTTATTTTTTACGAATCAGGGGTATGCACTTGGGGGGGGATTGCTGGGGGAGGGAGATGCTGGGTGGAGGGGAGCAAAGGGGAGAAAATTGGAACTGTTGTAACAATATAATCAATAAAAAATATTAAAAAAAATAACTATACTTTGTATAGTATCACCTATTTCTGTAAAAATATTTGGCTGTAAAAATATTTTTTACATGCATATGGAAAAAAATGGATGACAACACAGCAAATTACTATTATTTCTTTTATTCTCATTTAAAAAATTTTATTGTTCAATTACAGTTGTCCCAATTTTTCCCCCGTTGCTCCACCGTGTCCTGCTCACCTTCCCATTCCCATTATCAATCCCCACCCTGTTGTTCAAGTCTATGGGTCCTTTATACTTGTTCCTTGATTAAACCATTCCCCCCCCCCCCCCCTACCCTCTGGTTGTTTTCAGTCTGTTCCTTGTTTCCATGCCTCTGGTCCTACTTTACTTGTTTGTTTGCTTTGTTCATTAGGTTCCAGTTATAGGTGAGATCATATGGCATTTGTCTTTCACTGCCTGGCTTATTTCACTTAACATACTGGAAACTAGGGAAAAGATCCCAACAAGAAAAATGAAGTATCTAGGAATAAACTTAACAAAGGAGGTAAAAGAACTATACTCAGAAAACTGCAAAACACTAAAGAAAGAAATTAAGGAAGATACAAATAAATGGAAGCATACACCATGTTCAAGGACTAGAATTAACATCATTAAAATGTCTATACTACCCAAAACAATCTATAGATTCAATACAATCCAAATTAAAATACCAATGACATATTTCACAGATAAAGAACAAATATTTCAAAAATCTATATGGAACTATAAATGACCCTGAATAGCCTCAGCAATTTTGAGAGAAAATGACAAAGTAGAAGGGATCACAATACTTGATATCAAACAATATTACAAGGCCATTGTAATCAAAACAGTCTGGTACTGGCATAAAAACAGATACATAGATCAATGGAACAGAATAGAAAGCCCAGAAATAAACCCAAGTCTCTATGGTCAATTAATATTTGACAAAGGGGGCAGGAGCATAAAATAGAGTAAAAATAGCCACTTCTCATAAATGGTACTTGCAAAAAAATGAAACTAGACCACCAACTTACACCATACACCAGAATAACCTCAAGATGGATCAAAGACTTATAAGTCGGGACACCATAAAAGTTCTAGAGGAAAACATAGGCAGTAAAATTCCAGATATCCCATGCAGCAACGTTTTTGCTTATACATCTCCTAGGGTAAGGGATATAAAAGAAAGAATAAACAAATGGGACTACATCAAATTAAAAAGCTTCTGCATGGCTAAAGAAAATGTCAACAAAATGAAAAGGGAACCAACTGTATGGGAAAACATATTTGCTAATGATACCTCGGACAAGGGTTTGATCTCCAAACTATATAAAGAACTTATATGAATCAACACCAGGAAGACAGACAATCCAATTAAAAAATGGGCAAAGGACCTGAAGAGACCCTTCTCCAAGGAAGGCATACAGAGGGCCCATAAACATATGAAAGGATGCCCAACATCACTAGCCATCAGAGAGATGCAAATTAAAACCACAATGAGATACCACCTCACACTGGTCAGAATGGCCAGCATTAACGAATCAACAAACCACAAGTGCTGGTGAGGATGTGGAGAAAAGGGAACCCTACTGCACTGTTGGTGGGAATGGGACTGGTGCAGTCACTATGGAAAACAGTATGGAATTTCCTCAATGGAACTGCCTTCTGATCCAACCATTCCATTGCTAGGAATGTATCTGAAGAATCCTGAAACACCAATTCAAAAGAACCTATGCACCCCAATGTTCATAGCAGCAGTATTTACAATAGCCAAGTGCTGGAAACAGACTAAGTGCCCCTTAGTAAATGAGTGGATCAAAAAACTTTGGTACATTTACACAGTGGAATACTTCACAGCAGAAAGGAAGAATTCCTACCCTTTGTGACAGCATGGATGTTTGTTGATTTTTAGACAGAGAGGACTAGAGGGAAGGGGAAGGTTAAAGGGAAAAGAAACATCGACCCAACCGATGATCGAACCCACAGCCTATGGTGTGCTCTGACCTGAAATCAACTCGCAACCTTTTGGTGTAGGGGATAACACTCCAACCAACTGAGCTACCTGGCCAGGGCTTAGTGGACTTTTTAGTTCAACAGTACCTTCTATTGGTATAATAAAGTATACTTTTTAAAAATCAATGACTCCTTTTTTGGTGGGGAGAAAGTATGATCTTCTATTTCTCTTTCACCAAGATCCTTAATTTCTACTACCGCTTCTTTCTCTTTACTACCAAGCCTCCAGGTAAATGGTGCCCCTTCCAAGTCATCTTCTTTTCCCAGAAGCAGTGTCTTTCTGAGACTGCCTCTTTGGTACATGCACTTTGAAGTCCTCTCCTTCTGTTTAACAGCTCTCAAACCTCTTCGTATTTCCCTCCTTAGGGTGGGGTTTTCTTTTTCTAGTTATTTCATATGCATTCTACTGACCCTATCTCCTGCTTACCTCTTCTCTGTTCTGAACAATCTCAACCTCACTTGCCACTTTAGCATGAGTTCCACAGCTTGCTCTGCTACATTTCAGTGTTTATTTCCTTACACATTTATAATTTTATATTATGTTACACAAGGGTGGTGGTGATTTAATCAGCTCCCTTCAAAGATCTGTATAATCTTTTAAAGGTGTATGGAGAGATCTGAATTTAGACAGTTGTCATCATCCTATGGAAACTTGGAGTCAGGTTTTAATTTTTTAATTTTTTAATTATTTTCTAGTTTTATAGCATTTAGTCAAGATTTTGAATTTTCAGTTTTTGAAACTGAAGTTTTCTTTGTGGTCTAACATATAATAGATTTTTATAACTGTCCTATTTTCACTTGAAAAGATGCATTCTCTTTTTCTGGATTTAGACTTCAATACATTTATGTGCCACCTTACTGTTTATTTACTGACTTTTTTTGTTCACTTAACCTATTTTGAAAAAGGTGTGTTAAAGTCCCCTATTATTAGCAGGTTTCTATTTCTCCTTACATTTCTTGTAGTTTTTACTTTATCAAAGCAGTTGATATGTCATTTGGTAAACAGGCATTTCAAAAATACCTTTACTGTGCATGTTCATGTTGTCCTTAGTTTATAAAACATCCTTCATCTTAATGGTTTTTGAGTTAAATTGTGCCTTGTCTGATACCAACATGATGAACTCCGCTTTTTAAAAATTTGCACTTATTTGATATCTTTACCCTTCCCTTTGTTTTTAAATTATTATTGATTCCCTTCATTATTTACACTTTTTACAACTGCATCTTTTGTATACAGTGATTAAGTTGAGCCCATACACCTTTATTAATACAACTTATATTCTTTGTGTTGTAATAATGTTTCATGTCCTGATTTTTTTGTCTGTGTATACACAAATACATATGAAGAATGTGTGTTTATCACTATGTGGTTGGTTTTATTTGCTCTTTTTAGGGGAGGTTTCCTTTAGTATTTAGTTTTTGTGTATTTTGTTGTTGGGGTTAATTCTACGGCAATATCTTTATGTAATACTCTTCATTCCCTTTCCCTCTTAAGATACTATTAGCTCCCTGCTTTTAGCAGTAACAAAATTAGTAACTTTCTCTTCCCTTCCGTTCTCCCATACCACCTAGTTTTAATCACTGGTATTATTTTTATTAGTATTTTTTTTTCATATACTGCAGTGTGTATATTTATAGTATGTTTAAGCTTCCATCAGTCTGCTTCAAGTGCTTTCCCTTTCTTCACAGTTAATTCTTAAGAGGCAAACACCATTTTATTTTACTTTTCATTTATTCTCCCCTTCCCTCTCATTTTTTATGTTAGATTATTTCTGCATTGTCAGGCATTTACATACCTTCTATCATCATTATTTCTATCTTTTAAACTTAGTGCTACAAAAAACATATTTAATGATCACCACTTGACCTAATGTTGAAAATCTTTAAATCACTTCATGGTTTTCTGAAATTAGTTCTCTAGTATGAATACAGGAAGAATTCATAGAAACAACATTCCTTCCGTTGTTTCATGCTTATAAATGTTTGTTGAATCCCGAATTCCTTTTTCTTAAAATCTTTATCTGAGGATGTTTATTGATTTTAGAAAGAGAGGAACGGGGTGGGGGAAAGAGACAGACAGACAGACATTGATTAGTTGCCTTGGAATGTGCCCCAACCAGGGATCAAACCCTCAACCTAGGTATATGCCCTAACCTGAAATTGAACCTGTAACCTTTTGGTGTTAGGGATGGTGTGCCAACCAACTAAATCACCTGGCTAGGACAATGTCCTGAAATCTTGAAGGTAGTTGGTGAAATAGGAAATATTTTGTCCTTGAACCTTTGAAAAATATTGCTTTATTATCTGGCATGAAATGTTGCTGCCAAAAACATAATCTAATCTGATTTTCTTTCCCAGTTGAGTTGGTCTTCTTTTTCCATGAATGCAAAAGATGTTTTTGTGTTTCTAAATTTTTTAAATACAGCAACTGTATAAGGATATAACTCAACATTAACTGTTCTGGGTTGAATTCCCCAGATTCACAGTCTTTTTTTCAAATACAGAGATTTAAATATTCTTCAATATCGAGTGTTCTTGAATTATAATTCTAATAGCTGTTCTACTACATTTTTTATTGTGCTAAACAACAAATAATTTGTCCTTTTAAATATTTTAAGTATACAACCCAGTAGCATAATGTATATTCACAATGTTATGTAAACATCACCACTGTGTTTTGATTTACATTTGGGGAACTCCTAACATAATTTGGGCTCTTTGCCTGTCTTGTCACTTTTCTTTACTCCATAAAGTCTTTTTCTTCCATTTTCTCTTTTCTATTCTCAATTTCTCTTATTGTGCTTTCTGTGATGTGTATTCACTTTCATTCTCTATCTAATTTCATCACTTTTTCCTAATTCTGAGTTGTCAGCTGTCACTGCACATCCTTCTATGGCCTAGTCATCTCATTTATGAGCTCCTTTAATTTCTGATTTGTGTTTCTTCAAAGGTTTCATCTTATTTTGAAACATTATCATTTTTATCTGTTTTATGGTTACTTTTGGTGTGTTTTCATTATATATATTGTTTTTAAGTATTTTTCCCATCACTTAGTATTTTTCTTATAACTTAATATATAGTTATATCATAGTCCCCTTCCCATATATTTGTGTATTATCCTGGACTAAGTTCATTCCTGTGTTATGTATAGACATACTTTAGTTTTTAAAAAACCATTCCTCAGTTGATAGACAACTGGGTTGCTTCCAGTTTTTGGTGATTATGAATACAACTGCTATAAATACTTGCAGAGAAGTAACTATAGATTTTCATTTCCCTTTTCATGAGAAAAGCATATATCATTAGGGAAATGCAAATTGAAAGCACAGAGATGCCAGTACATATCTCATATAATGCCTAAATTTCCTAAACAAAAATGTTAATGCCAAGTGCTGGCAAGAAGGGGAGCTCCATTTTTTTGCTGGTAAAATCCAAGCTAGGAATGGTATTCCTAGGTCATATGTTTGATTTTATAAGAAATTATCAAACCATCTTCCAAATGGCTATAGTATTTGAATTCCCACCACCAAGATCTGAATCCCATTTCTTTGCATCCTTGCTGATTGGTACTTTTTTTTTTTTTGGCCATTCAAAGAGACAGTGTAGTGGTATCTCACTGTAATTTTAATTTGCTTTTATTCAATGGCTATTCTATACTTTTCTCACGTAACACAAAATGGTGACCATTTTCCTATGTCATCAAATAGCCTACATCATGAAACACCCTTTGAAAAATATTCCTTTCAAAACGTTGAAATATAGTCTGTCATGAAATGTAGGCTATCATGGGTATACCATATTTTATAAACCATTCTTCTACCACTATTTTTTATTTCCAATTTTTCACAAATATGAGATTATACTGATCATAAAGCTTTAACTCCATCTCCATTTCCATAGACACTTCTTAGAAAGATCTAAGAGTACATACATTTTTGTCTCTTGATGTATGACAAATTGCTTTGAATATTTACTTCTTTAATTACAAGTTAAATATTTTTCATGAAAGCCATTTGCCTTGTTCTTTTGTGATCCAAAGTTCATATCCTTTGCTCATTTTCTATCAGGATACTGATATTTTTATTTGTTAATTTTTAAGAGATGACTATACTCCCCAAAGGCAGAACATACTTTATATATAAAGATAGGTCTACTTCTGACCTCCCTCAATTCTTTCTTCTGTTGGAAATCAAACGAGCAAACATATTAAACGATCAACTGCATGCAAATGTGTTCACCAGACTCAAGGAGGACTCTTGCCTTCCAAGGAGTTCTTCTCATCAAGTAACATAAAATGTACATAGATGAAGAATTTGGCTATAAGGTAAAAGGAGATTGTGATGGAATAAAACCTGTCTATACTTCAAGAGGAAGTTGAGCTAGGCATCAATTACTTTCAAAAGAAAGTAATTTGGGGCAGTAGGAACCGTTTTTACAGAGAGAAAGGGAAAGCACAAAGTAGTCCCTAGGTCTGTGAGTGATAATATAGGCCATAAAAGCATAGTATTTGAAGGTCACAAGCTATCAACCTTACTCCGCCCAAATATAAGTGTAGAAACCTAACAGAACCATCAGAAAGTCATGAAATGAAATTTACCTAAAACATATAAAAATAACTTTATAAAAATTGATTGCGCATAAAAACCCTGCTCCTACCACTTACAAATATTCTGTGTGCCAGACCACAACACATTTTAACCCTTAATATAAGTACGTGACATATAATGGCAGGGAGTGAAGCAGCCATCTTGGTCCAAAAGATGGAGCTGCATGATGATGGTAGAACAACAGGTTAGAAGAAGCCTGGAATCCCTGATAACTTTCTATAGCAAAGCTACCTCATCAATCCATACTTTTACATGGGGAAGAAATACATTTTTAATTTAATTTTTTTCAAGTTTTTTTCTCAGCCAACTCAGCCAAACCTCTATCTTAACACAAATCGCAAGCTGACCAGTGCAGGCTTTGTCAGGAATACAACGTCGTACAAATGTTTTTATGAAAAAGGAACGAGTCTAATTTAGGACAGTCGCAGAGAATAGAGATTTGAAAAGAAGCCATTTTGGAGGTTGAGCCATCCTCCAAAAAGGGAGGCAAAAGGGAGGTAAGAATTGAAGTTTTAAATCTGAGCCACTTAACATAAAAGAAGGAGAATTGTATACAAATTGAGTTGATATAACTGTCCAAAAGCTTTAAGTATGTGTATTAAAGCACTTTAGAGAGAATGTAACAGCCCTGACCAGTGTGGCTGGGTATCGCAAAGCAGAAGGTTGCTCGTTCAATTCCTGGTCAGGACACAATGCCAGGGTTGTAATCTCATCCCAAGTCAGCACAAGTACAAGAGGCAACTGATGGTATGAGAGGCAATTGATGGACATTTCTCTCACACATGGATGTTTCTCTCCCTCTATCTTAACAAGAAATGAGATTACAAAGGGAGAAGTAATAGTAATGGCAATTTTTTAGTTTCAATTCCTCCATTAAAAAAAAAGCCAAATATATAATACTTTAAATGTTTCTCCTTTAAGTGAAATAATCTGAATGTCCTACATGTTTATCTCACAAGCATTTTCAGCAGTTAATGGAAATCCTTATGATTCAGTACAATTAATTTCATCGATTAGCTGAATAGTACAAACTGCAGTGGTGATTTTGATTTTTATGTTGTATTAAATCATTTAAAATTTTTAGTCACATTGTTTAATTTGACCCCATAATGGGCCATACTGGTTAAAAACCAGAAAAATGATGGCAAAATGCACTAAATTATTGAGAGAGAAGTATTTCTGAAAATTAATCTCAAAATGTGCCCCCAAGTGACATTTTATTTATGTGATCAAAGCTCTTACAAAGCATTGTAAGGTATTTCTAGACTTCAAAAAATTTTTTTGAAAGAATGATTATTATTTGCAATTTGGCTTTCCAGTTACTGAAGGGGTTTTTAATAAAAAAGTCTTAGGGAGCTAGATAGTAAAACTAGGAAGGGAGGAGGAGGGAGACATTTCTCACCCATTAACTCAGCAGTCCTGAATCTGGTCCAATAAGATTGCCAGGTGTTTGAACATCATATGAAAAACCATGATAGCAAAGGAGGAGTGGAGCCCTTGAAGTTCTGTATGTATCATTTCCACTATCTGGGAAAGAAAGCCTTGAAACTGTGTTAATCCCAAGGTCTAGAAAGGGGAGGAGAAGGAAGAGGAGGAACGTAGAAGCTGACTACAAGAATAAAACTCCTAAAATACCAATAGTTGTATACTCAGATCATCTGGGTTCCCACTTGCAGCTTCCTGCTCAAGTGAATTTCATAAATAAACTATCATTTCTACTATACCTGTTGTCTCTCACCTGAATTCTCTTGCAAGCAAGGCAAGAACCAAGGAGGGGACTCCCCATAACTCAGGTCTCCCCAGTAACAAAAAATACTCTAAAATTTTCCCTCATAAAATAATTCAGAGTTTTAAAGTACCAAATACAAAAAACCCCAAACAGGTTCTGAGGGCAGTTTTTAATTTTTATTCCAATTTATGTAAATTTTAATCTACATTGTCACAAAACACCACATTCATTTAAAAAGTGTTATCAATTTTTATTATTACGCAGCATACATCACTTTCTAATGAGAAAAAACCCTAAACTTGTATAGGAGACTGCAATGAAAAGTAATCTCTAATATAAGTTAAACCATTTTTAGTTAAAGTCACACAACAGTGTTCATGTAAAAGTGATATTTTAAAAACCTTCTAAGAATTTTCAGATTATATTATTAACTCTAGAGGATGTATTCCTGAAAGAAAAATATGAGGATACTTACCTATTTTAAAATTACTTCTCTGTTTAAAATTACAGAATATATTTATGCAAATAGTAAATTTAAAGTTGACGTCTTTTGACTTTAAGTTGTGTTAAAAAGAAACTAGAATAGCAATAAATTTTGTTTAGCAAAAGATATAAAACTGATAATTTTGGTATTCATTTACTGAGAATGCATACTTTCAAGAAAAAAAAAGGCAAGTAAAGCATTATCATTTAAGGGTCATCTGCATTATCTAAATTTCTCTGTAGTACATAAACAGACCTCACAAAAAGGATTTGAACTTATCCTTACTGTTATTTGTACGTATAAATTGGAAGCAACAAATACAATTTCAACGAACTGAAAGTTCTCCAGAAATCTTGTGTTTCTTAGCCACTGATTTCTAACATGTAACTCAGCCATTAATCTGACACTAAATTAATGATACTTGAGGCCCTGGCCAAGTAGCTCAGTTGCTTAGAGCATGGTCATCAATATGCCAAGGCTGAGGGTTCAATCCAGGGCCAGGGCACATAAAAGAATCAATCAATGAATACATGAATAAGTGTAACAACAAACAGACGGTTCTCTCTCTCATCCTCCCTCTCTCAATAAAAAAAAAAAAGGATCAACCAATGAATGCATAAATAAGTGGAACATATCAATGTTTTTCTCTCTCTCTAAAATCAACAAGTTAAAAATAAATATAAAAGTGTACTTGTTCCCTTGCAATTTATGTTTTATAAGACTCACGAATTAATGCAAATTTTTAAAATTAAATATTTAATTATTCAATTATTTTACTGTTGTTTTCTTTGGTATTCCTGTGACAAAATACACTGTGGAGTCTGTTGGGCCATCTGTTAACAATGAATAACTGAAAACTAAACTCAAGGTAAAAAAATGAATATATTTGCGTTCTTCTCATGCATGCCAAACCGGCTAAAGTTAAACACACACACGCGCGCGCGCACGCACACACAGTCTTTCATTGGCTAGGTTTTCGGATCCAATAGAATATCTCCCTCAAATGAAAGACAATGCGTTCTTTCTACTTCGATTAAAAAAATAAAGAAGGAAAAGGAGGTACTTCTTGTGTTCTCTCCAACCCATAAAGAATTCAGAAGTTTAAGATGCTTTCCTCACAAAAGCCTCCCCAGGCCCATACGAAACAACCAAGTATGCCACGGCAGACCGAGATTTCTAAATTTCCTATACACTGTGTTATATTCGATTAGCGAGTCAAGGAATCCTCAGAGACCGATGCCAGTTGATGGATCAATTTATTGGCCAACAGTTTTAACCTGCGCAGGGGCGAACTCCCGATTATGCCCAAAGGCACAATGCTCTCAAGAGCTACCAAAGGGGAGTCGCGCCCGCCCCGCAGTTCGCTGCGTTTTTATGCACTCCTAGCAAGCAAAGCAACGCTACAGAAGCAAATGCGGCGGTTAGCAATTGGCTCATCTTTGGGCAAGCGATTAGATACCATTGGTGAGTTTAAAACTTTTCTTGGCGCGCTAGCTCAACTTTGGCGCCCTTTTTCCCGAGGCCCTGGCAACAGCAGTTTCAGCAGTTGCTAATCTTAGCTTGCAGCACATCTTGCTATCTTAGCATATCCTGTTATCTTTGCTTAACTGCGAGTTCCGTTATGTCCTGTTGTGCAAGTCGCCTGCCTCTGCAACTTTCTATTCCCCTTCCATGGGCCCCCCTTTGCTGGTCAGCTCTTTCCCACTCTCAACATTCCCTCCTTCTCTTAACCCCGAGTCAAACCCTTGACTCCTGATCTGCTTGCGGTAGGATGGTATAGGGCTGAGATAGCACCATGAGCTTTACTGTGTCTATCCTGTCTTTAATAAAGGCAAACAGTTTGTTTAGGACACAGGGGCCTATTAACAAGCCGAAGAAGAGCAGAACTAGGGGACCAATTAAGGGAGTTAAGATGGAATACAGAGTGGATTGCCACCAGGATGGTGTTTCTGAGTTTGCTGGTCTTAGCCTATCTCTAAGTCTATTAAGGTTTTGGATATTCTGTTCTACTACCCCACTCTCGTTTACATAGTAGCAGCATTCCTCACCTAGGAAGAGACATGTTCCCCCTTTATCAGCTGTCAGGAGGTCCAATGCCCGCCGATTTTGCTGGGCTACCCTGGCTACTGATAAAACCTGTCTTTGGAGTGAAGCTAGGGAGTCAGCTATAGAGCCTAAAGCCTCATCTAGTTCCCGCCGGAGGGTCTCTTGTGACTGGAGGCTTGTGGCGAGACCTGCCCCTCCTACGCTAATGCTGGTCACAGAGGCGGCAAAACTTAGCCCTACTAGCAGAGGAAGGAACACTGCGCGCTTCTGCAGGGTAGAGTTGATTACCTTGATTTCCAATTCTCCGGGGGCATAAGCATATAACTGGGGAGCTAGAACAACTAGGACATATTCCACCTGGCTAGGACATAACATCTGGGGGGTGAGAGTTTGGTTCGCCCAAAAGAACAATCCAGGGGGGGCTGTAAGGTACCCAGATGCAGAATTATCCGCACACCAGGTGGAGCTATTTGGGTACCCGGGATTTCTTGTGGGTAAAAACAAGGGGGCGTGTACAGGGACTTCCTTTCCTTCCTCTAGTGGCTTCTCTGTCCCGGATGGGCCACCAGTGGGGGTGGCGTTTACCTGCACCGCTATTAAAGGAGGCCGGGTCAGCGAGGCACAGAGGAAGCAATCGGAGTAGGTGTCTGGGCTACTTATATTCAGTAACGCTGCTCCCTTCTGAATGAGGCTAATCCAGGAGAATGGTGTCCCCGTTCGCTGAAGCTGGGGTTCTGCTTGCTGCACTATTTTCTGAACCTTTTTCACCTTGTTTAGCCCTGAGGCCAGTTCTCTTTTCTTAAAAATAATAATGTCTCCTACTGGTCCCTGGTGGACTTTTGCTGCATAAAGCTTTCCTTTTACCCCTTTTTCCCACATGGCATCCTGTGCCCTATCTAGGGTGATGAGGAGGGAATCTCCTCTCCCATCTACTCCATGGATGCGGCAACCTTTATAAGCACATCCACCGTACGTGGTGGGCCATTTGTTACAGGACTGGTCAGTCTGGTCTACCTGGAAGCACACAAAGGGGCTTGTAAAAAAACCCCCTTTCCAATCCGTCAAGCATGGGAAGCTACCCGTAGGTATTTTTAGGGTTATTTTTCCCTGACACTGTCCTTTGCAACTTAACGATGCGACGGTAGTGATGGTCGCTTGGTGCCCCTTCCACCTAATCTCCTGTACCGTAATGGTCTCATTGTACTGTACCTTATGGGCGGAGGAAAAGAGCACCAGAGTCAGGCAAAGCGTGCTAGACAGGTAGTTAAGCCTTTGGGACAACAGTCCACTCTGAGGTTTCATTTTCGCCGGACCGCCGGAGCTTCAACGCAGGTACCCGTTTCTCCCCTTCTTTGAGTGCTTCCTTTTGGCCGGCTTCTTCAGGATCCTTTGCAGCTTTTGTGTGGGTCAGATGGATCCAGTAGGGCTTCTCTGCTACCCTTACCGCAGAGGGTGTGCTTAATATCACCTGGTATGGTCCCGTCCAGCGAGGCTCTAGGTTCCCCTTTCGATGGTTGAGGATCCACACCCACTGTCCCGGCTCTGGCTGAGGGGTTCTCACCTCCTCTCCGCAGTTCTGGTGCTGTGATTGCTGGAAGGCCCGGACCTCTTCTCTTATTTGCTGCAGAGCCTGAAGGGATCTGAGGAAAGTATGGTTAGCAACTTCTAATTCCTCGGCAGACAGTTTAGGAATTACTGGTACTGGCTGCCCATATATTATTTCATACGGTGTCCATCCTTTTATGTTTGGGGTGCACCGTGCCCGGAAGAGGGCGAAAGGGAGTAGCTCTACCCAATTTTCGCCGGTCTCTTCCCTTAATTTTACTAGGGTTTCCTTTAAGGTCCTATTCATTCTTTCTACCTGCCCTGAGCTCTGTGGCCTATAGATACAATGCAATTTCCAATCTATTCCTAATTTGCTAGCTATTTCCTGGGAGACTCTGGAGATAAATGCCGGTCCATTGTCCGATCCCATAGCTACCGGGAGCCCATACCTCGGAATGATTTCCTTCAACAGTGTCTTGCAGACCACAGAGGCGGTTTCCCCTCTAGTGGGGAAACCTTCTGTCCATCCTGAATAGGTGTCTACCAACACAAGCAGGTACCTGTATCCAAACTTCCCCTTGGGCATTTCAGTAAAGTCCACTTCCCATAGCTCACCCGGGGCGTTTCCTCGATACCTGACGAAGCGGGGCAGCTTCTGGTTCCGAGCATTCACCTTGGCACAGGCTTGACATCTTAGGGTTGTAGAGTGAATTACCTCTCGTAGATGGGGTCCCACGTAGTACTTTCGAACTAGTTGCTCTAACTTGTTTCGTCCTAAGTGGGTGCTGGTATGAATGTCCTGCACAATCTTCGTTAACAACCCTTGTGGCAGATATACTTTGGAATTTGGGAGTACAATCCAGCCGTTCTGATCCTTTGTGCCCCCTAGCTTCATCCCTTCCTCAGCCTCCTTAAGTGAATATACGGGCGTCCGGGGCAGCCTGGGTTCAGGAATCAAGGGTAACAGGCTACTTTCAGGACCTAGGGCCGCCTCCCTTGCGGCGGCATCGGCCAGGTCATTTCCCTTGATGATGGGGGAGTCTCCTTTTTGATGGCTCTTGCAGTGGATAATAGCCACCTTCCTGGGCAGCCAAATAGCTTCTAGTAGGGAGAGGATCTCCTCACGGTTCTTAACTCCCTTTCCCCCAGCGGTGAGGAGGCCCCTCTCCCTGTAAATGGCTCCATGTACATGAGCCGTGGCAAAAGCATAACGGCTGTCCGTATAAATGTTCACCACCTTTCCTTTCGCCATTTGGAGGGCCTGAATCAATCCTCTCAGTTCTGCCCTTTGAGCAGATGCCCCTCTGGGTAGGGCCTGCTGCCAGAGGACCGTATCCTCTGAAGTTACGGCCGCCCCGGCATAACGCTGCCCTTCCTGCACGAAGCTACTCCCGTCTGTAAAAAGGGTTAGGTCAGCCTTTTCATAGGCTTGATCCCTTAGGTCAGGTCTTGCCCCTGTCACTGTGTCCAAAATTTGGGTGCAATCATGCGTGACCTCAGCGTCTGGGATTGGCAACAGGCTAGCTGGGTTTAGGGCGGTTGTTTTTAGGAACTGCACCGCTGGCGGGTTTAACAATTGCGCCTGATACTGAGTTAGTCGTGCATTTGACAGCCACCGGTCCGGGGGTGATCGGAGAACCTGTTCGATATAATGCTCCCCAATAACCTGGATGTCCTGTCCCAGAGTCAACTTGCTTGCTTCCTTAACCAATAAGGAGGTGGCTGCAATGGCCCTCAGGCAGGTTGGCCATCCCGACGCTACGGGGTCCAGCCTCTTGGATAGGTAGGCTACGGGCCTCTTCCATGGCCCCAAGGATTGACTCAATACCCCTAAGGCCACTCCCTCCTTCTCAGCCACACTGAGTTGGAAGGGTTTTTCTAAGTTAGGCAGCGCTAGGGCCGGGGCAGAGACGAGAGCCTCCTTGAGGGCCATGAACGCCTGCCTTCCCTCCTCCGTCCAGGTAAAGGAATTTTCCTTGCCCCTGGTTAGGTCGTGTAGGGGCTTAGCTATAGTAGCAAATCCCAGAATCCACAGTCTGCAGTATCCCACGGCCCCCAGGAACTCCCGTACTTGCCTCTTGGTGGTTGGCTCTGGAATCTGCAGGATGGTCTGGACCCTTTGGTCCGAGAGGGTCCGCAGCCCTTCTTGCAGATTGTACCCTAAATAACTCACAGTTCGGGCAGCTATCTGGGCCTTCTTGGCGGACACTCGATACCCAAGGGTCTCAAGTTCGCGGAGTAGGTCCAAGGTGGCGGCCTCACATTCTTCCTGCGTCTGAGCTGCCACCAGGATATCGTCCACGTACTGCAACAGGACGACCTCTGGGTGGGAAATTCTGATCCCCTGCAGGTCTTTGCCCAGGGCCTCATTAAAGATGGTGGGTGAGTTCTTAAACCCTTGGGGCAGCCGAGTCCAAGTAAACTGCCCTATCAGCCCGTTCTCAGGGTCGTTCCATTCAAAGGCAAATATCTCCTGACTTTGTGGGGCCAGTGGTAGACAAAAGAAAGCATCCTTTAAATCCAAGACAGAGTAGTAAGTGTGCGTTGGGGGCAATGAGCTCAGGAGGGTGTAGGGGTTTGGCACCGTGGGATGGATCGTCTCAACCCGGGCATTCACCTCCCTTAGGTCCTGGACCGGGCGATAGTCCTGGGTTCCCGGTTTTTGGACAGGGAGGAGGGGAGTGTTCCAAGCCGATTGGCACTTTCTTAAGATGCCAGCGTTGAGCAATCGTAGCAGATGACCTGCAATCCCTTGTCTGGCTCGGGCAGGTACTGGGTATTGCTTAATCCTTACCGGCTGAGCAGTACTAGTCAATTGAACCAGCACGGGTGGCTGGTGAGTAGCCAGCCCCGGCGGGTTCGACTCCGCCCATACCCCGGGTACTTGCAATTTCAACTTCTCCAGGGCCTCGCTGCTCTCCTTCCGGTCATCAGACTGCACAGTCAACAGGTACTCCTCCGACAAGGGAACCGTTATCTGCAGGCGAGTCTCAGCTGCTGTTCCCGCCGGTTCGAAGCTTATGGTGGCATGGAGCTTCTGCAACAAATCTCTCCCAAGTAATGGAAATGGGCAATCTGGGATTACCAAGAAAGAGTGGGTGATTGTTCCCTGCCCCAGGTTGGTGATTCTAGCTTTTGTCCAAGGGTAGGCCTCGCCCCTACCTGTAGCCCCTATGATCTTTGTGGTTGTCTTTTGGATTTGTCCTTGAGGTTGCTTCAATACTGAAAAAGTGGCTCCCGTGTCGACTAGGAAATCTATAGGTTTTCCTTCGACATTAAGGGTGACCATGGGCTCCTGGGAGCCAATAGGCAACGAGCCCTGGCCCCGTCAGTCTGAGGTTTGTAGCAGCACCGCTGGGCTGGCTTCCCGCCCCTTCAACTTAGGGCAGTCCTTTTTCCAGTGCCCCTTCTCCTTGCAAAATGCACACTGGTCCTTCTCGAC
The DNA here is from genome assembly GCF_987537825.1 of Furipterus horrens. NCBI lineage: Eukaryota > Metazoa > Chordata > Mammalia > Chiroptera > Furipteridae > Furipterus > Furipterus horrens. The sequence goes on from NW_028327182.1 coordinate 50,890,530, forward strand.
TCTCGGACTCTTGCCCTTTTGGAATTTGCCCTTTTTTCCTTCTTCCTTCTTCTGGTTGGTCTGGGCGGCTATTAGGATTCTAGCCATTTCTTTTGTCCTTCCTATTTCTGGGTCATCCCGGTTCACAAACACTTTCTGGGCAATTTCTAATAATTTACTGATATTTTCTCCCTCAAACCCTTCTAGTTTCTGCAACTTCTTCCTAATATCAGGTGCCGCCTGAGCTACAAAGGCTACATTCAAAAGCCTCCTGTTTTCAGGGGCCTGTGGATCTAGTGGGGTATATACCCTATAAGCCTCTGTTAATCTCTCTAGGAAACTGGCTGGCGATTCCTCCCTCCCTTGGATGACCTCACTCACCTTACTGAAATTAGTGGGTTTCCTGGCTGCGGCTCTTAAGCCTCTCAGCAGAGCCCGGCGATATTGGAGGAGCGCATCCCTTCCCCCCTGCGTGTTGGGGTCCCAGTTCGGGGGCTGTTCTGGCAGGATATCTTGTACTTCCCTCCTGCCCATAACCGTGTCTCCCTCCTCCCCCATCACTGCCTTTACAGCCTCCCTCATTATCCTATCCCGCTCTTCGGAGGTAAATAACGTCTGGAGGATCTGCTGGCAGTCATCCCATGTTGGCTGATGGGTCCTGAAGATGGTCTCTAAAAGAGAAATCAACCCTTGTGGCTTTTCAGAGAAGGGGGGGTTTTGCAATTTCCAATTGTAGAGGTCACTGGTGGAAAAGGGAACATACACTAGTCGGGGTGGTGCTCGGGCCGGGGCATCTGGGGGAGGGGGCACCTCACGGAGGGGAAGTATAGCAGCACCGCCGGGTGACTGTCCTGCTTGACTTCCCCCATACCGTACCCCGCCTCGGGTATGAGGCGGGCTCTGGATGACCTCCCCCCCGTTACCTTCCCCGCCGCTGGAGTCCGGCAGGGCCTGGTTATACGGGGGTGGGGCGGTGGGTGACACAAGTGGATCCTCGGGGACCTCTGGCAACACGGGCTGCCTCTTCTTCTGCTCCCCGAGGAGCGGGGCGCTCGAGACCGCCCTTCCGTCTTTGGCTTGAGCCCGGGTGGATGGCCGTGGCGCCGCCGCCACACAGAGGGCCCTCCGATTTCCCGGCCACTCCGACTGGCACTTTCCCACGTACGGTGGGCGTTCAGTGGCAATATCGATCCAGACGTCTATATAGATCATCTGGTCGGGATGGGGAACACTATACACCGCCCGCCGCACTGCGAACAGGATTGGCAGGTCGAAGGTCCCCTCCGTGGGCCAACCTATTCCAAAAGTGGGCCACTCTAGGTGACTGAGAGTTCGGAGGACCCCGGGGTCCGGGGCTGGTTCCCCATATCCCCGGGCTCTTTTCTGGAAATCAGAGAAATTTGACAGTAAACAATTCAGGGGGGTGACGGGGGTGGACTTGGTCTGTCCCATCACGATTACCCAAGCCTCGATGATTCCTGCAGCAAGGAAACCGACGAACACACACAGACCACACAAATACACACGCTGGGCCCCTCTCCACTCAGTCCACTCTCTCACAAAGTAGCCGTGGCGGACTACCTCGTCGTCACACATTCACGCTCCGCCTGCGCAAGTTCGCCGCGCGGTAAACAACTTGGGTGACCTAGTCGCCCAGGGGCAAACGCCCAACTCTCGAGAGCGTCCTCTCCTTGAGAGTCCCGCGGGTGGACTACCGGCGACGTCTCGCCTACCACCTCGCGGCTACAAAGAGTCTAGACCTTCCAAATTATGCCGCGGCAACTTACCGGAGCTCCGTCGCCTTCGGTTTTTGAGGAAACGGATCTCGCTGGGGCCTCCAAATGTTATATTCGATTAGCGAGTCAAGGAATCCTCAGAGACCGATGCCAGTTGATGGATCAATTTATTGGCCAACAGTTTTAACCTGCGCAGGGGCGAACTCCCGATTATGCCCAAAGGCACAATGCTCTCAAGAGCTACCAAAGGGGAGTCGCGCCCGCCCCGCAGTTCGCTGCGTTTTTATGCACTCCTAGCAAGCAAAGCAACGCTACAGAAGCAAATGCGGCGGTTAGCAATTGGCTCATCTTTGGGCAAGCGATTAGATACCATTGGTGAGTTTAAAACTTTTCTTGGCGCGCTAGCTCAACTTTGGCGCCCTTTTTCCCGAGGCCCTGGCAACAGCAGTTTCAGCAGTTGCTAATCTTAGCTTGCAGCACATCTTGCTATCTTAGCATATCCTGTTATCTTTGCTTAACTGCGAGTTCCGTTATGTCCTGTTGTGCAAGTCGCCTGCCTCTGCAACTTTCTATTCCCCTTCCATGGGCCCCCCTTTGCTGGTCAGCTCTTTCCCACTCTCAACACACTGTAACCAGGGAAACCAAGATTTGACAAAATTCTTCCCTCACTTTCACTGTTTCTACAAAGACCAACACTTTCCAGCTTAAAAAAAAAAAAAAAAAAAAAACCACCGCAAAATATATATATAAGTAAAACAAGACCACCGCAGGAACGTTGGCTGCACACTATTCAACAAAACTGCTCAAACGCGGACCCTGACGCCCACTGTTGCCAAATGATGGCCTTGGTCAAAGCAAAATTACAGAGAAGAGCAAACACTTCGGCAGCCGTTCCCTCGCGAACAGCTGAAAACGAAGACGTCTCTTTCGAACCTGAGCATAATGGTGAGGTACTCCCTCTCTCCCCTTTTCATTAATCACCAGCCTTGATCCTTTCTAAACCAGACAGTCCATCAGTCAACCTCTTAAGTCAGCAAAGGTTATGGCCAGAATCTTAATGAGACAAAGATTATTGAAAGAGCTCCCTGGAATTCAAGAAATCGATTTTAAGGTATCATACCCCCCTCCAAGCCCTCACAACGACGAACAAACCTAAGCCACCAAGACCATTCACTGCTCTCTACCCAGGGCTGAGAATCACGCCAGGAAGACCTTTCCCATTCAGGGAAGTGAGAAAGCGCCAGGCCTGTTCCTTCAGGCCCCTCCTCTCCTCCACAGGTCCCTCAGGACCCCTTTACACCTTGAAGGGATAACCTTTCTAAGCCAAGAAGCCCAGTCTCAGCCACACACAAAATGGCAGCCAAACACCTACCGGACGAAACGGCGGCGCCACTACTCCAGTGAAGCCTGCCTCTTGACTGAGGGCATTCCCATTGGCCCAGAGAGAGCGCGCGAGACAATTCGAGAACGTTATCAGCAAATCGGAGGGCGGCGCGCCTCGGCACCGCCCCGTTTCCGGCGGTACGCGCGCGGAGGTCTGAGGTTTGGACCCCGGGTGTACAACCAATGGGCGTCCAGCCAGGGGCGGGTAGTCAGACTTCTCCCAGTTAGGCTTCGTATTTGGTAGGCCTGGGTGTTACATATTGAGTGTTCTTCCCACGGGCCGAGGCGAAATCTAGTAAATGGTAAAGTACTTCCCGGCCAGGGGGTACCCGGGGCCGTGGGGTCTTTCGGAAAACATCTTGACCTGCTGATGAACCCGGCCTCGTCAACGGAGTGGGTGGAGTGCAGCCTTCAGCTCTGGCTGGCGGCAAGGAAAACACAGTGGAGTCAGTGTAGTTGGGGCACGGCCGTGGGTAGGCCCCAGACTGGTCCTCCAACCGAGGACGTGGATACGCGAGGGAATCCTCGCAGCCTCCTTTCTTTCACCCACGTGCGGTCTCGGGCTGGAGAAGGGACTGCGGGCACACAGAGTTCTCAACCCCGATTTGAGTCTCTTATCACTCGTTATATACCTTAATGTGAGGTGTGATTCCTAAGCAACTGGAAAACCGAAGCTGTAAAAGGGGCTGCAGGAAATGGATTGCAGTCTAAAGTCCAGAAGCAGAACTTGAAGGTTTAACCACTGACCCATTTCACAGGTAAGGCTACGCAAGCCCTAAATAAGCAAAATCATTTATCGAAGATCACGGAATTGAGATCGATCCTAGGAGCATCTGATTCATTAACCACAACCCAGTAAGTAATTCTCCAATGAGTAATAATAACTGCTCTTCAGCATGTGAAAACCTGCAGTGAGTTCTGTATATTAAAAAGTAGGCTAAGAAAAGATGTAACTGAGGCAGTAGAGTGGAATAGAAAAACGTGGGCTCTGGACCCATACTGCCTGGTTCCTTATATTTTGTTTCCTTTCACTAGAAAAACAGCATGGTAATGTATCTGATTGTTATGCAGAATAAGAACAAGTGAAGTATTTAAAAGTGTATGTACCTGATACATGATTTATACTAAAATTATGTTCATTATTGTTATAACAAAAACAAGGAAACAGGAAATGGTCATTTTCATAAGACCCTATTTTTTAAAAACGAAAAGGAACCGCAAATTGAAGTGAAACTGACTACTTTCCTGCTAAAATAAAAGTGAGAAAGGGAAAAGTACGAACAAATTTACATTAAGTTACACTCCAAAATATTAACACTGGTTGTCTCTGGGTGGTTGAAATCATGAGTGATTTTAAAATTTTCTTCTTTATGCTTTACTGTATTTTACATATTTTCTTCAGTAAACATTTTACTTTTGTAAGTTCAGTTATTTTCAAATTTTAAGAAGTTATGAACAACACTAGTGAGAGCTTTCTTAAAAAAGAAGCTATTACTGAGTGTGCTGATATGCTGTAGGTGGAAGTATAAATTGGTAGAACCTTTCTGGAAAGCAGTTTGCCAATATGCTCCAGAAAGCTTTAAAATAGGCAATGCCTTTTAAAAAATTATATACTTTTTAAGTTAAGTACACTTTTACATTTCCTTTTACAAAATTAGAACTTTACAGATAAAGAGAACAGTCCACAGTTCCTGAATTTGCTCTCCCTCCCCCAAGCCCACAACAAAGTTTGATGCAGAACCTTCAAGTTCTTTTTTATATTTACATATTCTCAATAGGTGCATATATGCATTTATGATTTTTTAAAAGGAAATAGTATCATACTATATAATTCTATAATTCTTCACTTGACAGTGTTTTTGCAGTGTATGCATGTTATAGCACATTTATTATTTATGGCTCATATATTTTACTGCTGGATAGCATTCTAGTGTGTGACTAAATTATTCTGTTAATGTAAAGTATTTTTGTCTTACTGGTTTTCATATTAAATTCTATTTTGTTTGCTGTGTACTGTATAGCATATTTTTATTTGCCATTCTCCTTTTGATGGATATTAGGTTGTTTCCAATTTTTCACCTTGTAGGGCAACCCATGCATATGTTTTCTTATATACATGTACTTTTTCTCAAGATATATATCTAAAAGAGGAATTGCTTGGTTTTGTTATGAACATTTTTTATTTTAATGTCTTGCCAAATTTTCCTTGAAAATATTTCTCCTAATTTACACATCTCACAAGTGTTTCATTACCATTCAGTTTACCTGTAATCTAGACCAATGATTTTCAACCAGTGTGCTGCAAGAATTTTTAAAACATGCAATTCCTGACTAGTCAGGAGCACTGACTAAATAAATTATCAAATTTAAAAAAAAAAAAAAATGACAACAGCCGACACATCAATAGCTATTTGTGTGAATGACTCAAAATTATAATTTTTTTGTCAGATTGGCAAAAACTATAATACATTTTTGGTGTGCCACAGATTTTTATTGATTAGGTTATGTGTGCTATGAGGTGAAAAAGGTTGAAAATCACTGATCTAGACCAATACAAGATATTATCTTACTTTTTGTCCATCTGACGAATGAAAGTGATTGATTTCATTCTCTGATTACTAACATTGCAGTATTTATTCATGTTTATTAGCCTATAATTTATGTAGATTTCTATAAATTTTCATAAAGTACCCTTTTTCTATTTAGTTCTGTTTTTCTTAATGATCGAAGGAGTTCTTTATGTGTCCTGCATACTGTATATCCTGTATAATTTTTAAAAATTTCTTCAGTGTCTGATGACTGTGTCCTTTTTTGGTTAATATTGTTAAAATATGTTACATTTTCTCCTAGTTCTTTCCTTGACTTTTAACTTTATTTTGTTTATTTATACTACAGATTTTTCTCTTATTTATAATTTTTAGGTCTCTTTATTATACTGCCTTTCTCTATGACTTCCAGTACAATATTGAATAAGAGCAATGGTGGCAAATGTTCTTATCCTGTGCCTGACTTTAATGAAAATGCTTTCCTGCTAGGTTTTAGTAGATAGTTTTTATCAGGTTAAATAATTATTTTTTATTACTAGTTTGCTAGGAGTTTGATCTCTTCCCTCCTCCCTCCAATAGTTGTTGACCTTACTGAATTACTTTGTTTTTCGGCATCTGAGTTGATCGTTTTTCTCCATTTATCTGTTAATATAAAACTTCCCAATGTTAAACTTTTTGGGTATTCCTGGGATAAACCTTACATTAATAATATACTTGTTTACTGATGCATGCTTTACTTTCTGTTTTTGCTTTTATACCCATAAATGCTTTTGGCTTTTAGTTTCTTTTTCTTTTTTTTTAAAGGCCAGGGTTATACTAATCTTAAAAAAAAGTTCACTAACTTTGCATATTTTTTTTGCTCTGGAACTTTTATATACTATAGAAGTTACCTGTTCCTTGAAAATTTTGTAGAATCCATCTATAAAACTTTATGGACATGATATGCTGGGAGTGAGAGGTGGGGATGTGGCATGCAGCTCATTTCTTTTTTATACGTATTCCTATAATTGGGACTTGTTTACTCTTGAGCCTACTTTGTATAAAGTCAGTAATTTCAGTTAGATAGTCATGGTGAATTGTTCTGTCAGTGTAAAATATTTATTTGTCCCTTTTATTGGTTTTCATATTAACTTCTATTTTGTTTGCTATGAAACTTTCTTGTATTTGCTGGTATGTCTTTTTCACATCCCTTCATTCAACCTTTCAGTGATATTTTGTATGTTTTAAGTGACTCTCATTATTTAAAAATATTATAGCAAGGTGTTGCTTGGAATCCAATCTGATAGTCTTCTATTTTTTTTCTTTTTAGGATTTTATTTATTTACTTTTAGAGAGAGGGGAAGGAAGGGAGAAAGTGAGGGAGAGAAACAGCATTGTATGATCGATCAGTTGATCGATCGATTGGCTGTCTCAAGCACACCCCCAACCTGGGACCTGTCCCACAACTCAGGCATGTGCCCTGACCCAGAACTGAACCAGTGACCTTTTGGTTCACAGGCCAATGCTCAATCCACTGAGCCACACCAGCCAGGGCAAAGGGTCTGTCTTTTAATAGTAAGAATAACACATTCACTTTTGTGTGTGTGTGATTGTTAGCATATTTGGCATTTTCCTTGTCATCTTATTTACCATGCTTCTCTTCATATCTTTCATGTCTTATTTTTGCATTTCTCTTATTAAATTAATATTAGCCCCAAAGTTTACTTTCTTGTATCTGTTTTCTTTTTAATAGATTTACATTATCAATAAAGTTTTTACTTTTTTCTAACAAAGTCTAAATTAAATTAGTATTAATAGCCTCCCTATTAAGAACTTTTACTTTACTTTCTCTGATCTTGTGATAACCCCCTTCCAACCGCCCTCCAAAAAAGAATATAATTTCCCATGGTTCTGTCTTCTAGCATTTTTGTTTCATTCATTATTAACATCCATTTTTAATCTGTGTTTATTTAGCATTAATGTGTTTTACTCAGTTACCCATTTTTGCTCTTGTACCTAAGTACTTCTTTCTAGGTTAGTTTTTATTCATGTAGTACTTCCTTATTTCTTTCAGAGATTCTCTGAGTGGCTCTTTCAATGTCTGTAAAAGTCTCTTTTTTAAGTCTCATTATTATTCTGGGGTTCAGACTTATTTTCCTTTAAGATCTGACTTTTCTGATGAGAAAGAAGTCTGATTACTAGTCTGTTACACATTCCTTTCAGATCATCTAGATTTTTCTGGAAGCTTCTAAGACTTCATCTTTGTTCTTGATATTATGAATTTAATCCACAGTTTGTTTAGTGGTGTGTATTAAGAATTTTATCCTGCTTGGTACTCTGTGGACCCTTAGTGGACTTACGTGTTTTCCAGTTCTGATAAATTTTTGGTCTTTATTGCCTCTTTATTCTCTTTATTTTATTCCTCCTCTTATTATTTCTTTGCTCTGTGTTTTTAGCAAATTTACTCAACTCAGTCTTTCAGCATACCAAAAGGCTCTTCATCTGAGTCTGTGCTATTATTCAGTCATCTGTTGAGTTTATTCAACAACTTTTTATTTTTAATCCTCACCCAAGGACATGCTTATTAATTTTAGAGAAAGGGAAAGTGAGGGAGAAGGAGGAGGAGAGAACATGGATGTGATAGAGAATCATCTGTCATTTGCCTCTCACGCTCACCCTGACTGGGACCGAACCTGCAACCCAGGCATGTGCTCTGATTGGGAATCAAACCCATGACCTTTAGGTTTACAGGACAATGCTCCAACCAAATGAGCCACACTGGCCAGGGCAACAGCTGTTTTTATATTCAAGATATGTATCTATTGGTTACTTTTCAAAATTGTATGTTATTTCATGGGTGAGGTTTTCTTCTTTTGCTCTTTGAGGATATTAAATACAGTAACATTTGTTTTAAAATTATTTTCGGTACGCTTTATTAAATCTATTCTTGAATTTAAATCCATCCATTTGGGGCCTGTTAAATCTTTTTCAGGGTGTAGCTTTCCTCAGATGTTTGATGACTCTAGATTGTGCACTCATCTCCTCTGAGAGGTTTTGTTGTCCCATTTGCCATATTATGATGGTGGTTGGCATTATCTCTACAGCTTCTCCTGTGTTTCTGTTCTCCAGAGAGGTCTTACAAACTTAGTCCGTAGAGAATTCCTTTTTTTGTTTTTAGCATGACTACATACTTTTAAGTTTAAAAAAAAAATATTTCTGTGGGTTTGGGAGTGGAAGAAGAATTTATCATATGTTGATTTAATATCTTGAAACTGAAAACTGTTGATCTCTTTTTGACTGTTCCACCTCTAGGTGTATGGCTTAAGAAAATAAACATAGATATGCATAGTGGATATTCCAGCATTAATTATTATTGGGAAAAAAACAATCTAAATGTTCAGTATAGAGATTTATTTACAGTACTAATTAATAATTTATTCCCTTTTAATTATTAAAATTCTTTAGTGCATTTTAATATATGTATTATTGACCAAAGTACATTATACATTTAAAAGTCATATTATAGAAAAATGTGAATGACCAGGGGAAAGTGCATAATGTTATCAATGAAAGATTATAAAAAATTACATATACTAAATTCCAAATTTTGTTTTAAAAGTATATTTGCTAAAGAACAATAATTAGTGCTAGTATTTGTTGAGTCCTTTGTATGTGCCAGTGACTATTCTAAGTGATTAAGTCTTATCCTCACTGTAACTCTATGAGGTAGGAAGCATTATTATACCCATTAAAAAAGTTTGTATAAAGTATTTAGAAAGTGAGGATAGTTTTTGTTAATTAAAAATATATTAAATATGGATGATTCTTAATTTCTCTAATTTTCTTAATTTTGATATTTTACACACTTTTCTGATTAATATGCACCTTTTTCATAAGAGATCATGGTTTTTTTAAAGATAGAGCTATTGTTATATAACAGTCTCTTCATATGTATTTTATTCTTTACAAATATGCACTATTCTTTATTGTTTTCTTTACAGAACACTTCATGCATTTTGGATCAAATGATGGAGTTGGTTTTTATTTTTATAAAGATATTGTCAGTGATCTGATACAACTATAAATATTTAATTGATGAAGATTCGTGGAGTTGTCACTATGTTCGACTAGTCATTTCTTAAAATTTCTTCGACAACAATTTCTATTTGAATATTCAAATATCAGAGAATACTGGGTTTAGAATGGTGTAGTGATTTATTTTCTCTGAGGACTGTAAATTTCATAGCGACCACAGTTGGATTCCAGTTATATCTCCAATCAAAGCAATTCAGCCCTTTGATAAAGTTAATTTTGAAGAGTTTTGTCTTTATAAACGACACCAAAAGATGGGAGAAAAAAATGGTAGGTTGAAAACCATTATTAAACTTTATATTTAAAAATATGTAGACTACTTTAATGAAGCTGAATTGTGGAATTTTCAAGGTGTTTCATTGCAAGTGCCTTTCTTGAATTGGAAGGAAGTAAGGGTTTATTTTGATGTAGCCAACAATTTCAACTGTCTTTATCATTAATTGTGTATGTATCTGTAATGCTAACTCAGTACTTTAAGATACTTTAAAAAATATTTATTTTTTAGAAACCATTTAGACTTACAGAAAAACTGAGAGGATAGTAGAGTTTCCATATTCATTGCCCCCAGTTTTACCTATGATTAACATCTTAACATTTGGTGGTACATTTGTTACAATTAATGAACCAGAACTGACACATTATTATGAACTAAATTCCATGGTTTATTCCTATTTCTTTAGTTGTTACCTTATATCTTTTTCTGTTCCAGGATTCCCTCCAGGATACTACATTACATTAACTTGTCATGTCTCCTTAGGGTCCTCTTGGATGTGACAGTTTCTCAGACTTCCTTTGTTTTTGATTTTGTAGGAATTTGTGTCCAGATACTTTTTTAGGATGACCCTCTACTGAAATTAATCTCCCTTTTCTTACTGTACTCTTTGACAGTAAATCACTATGTGTAGCCCACACTTAAGCCATGGAGATTTATGCTCCCCTTCTTTCAGAACAGAGTATCTATATTAATCATTTGGGACTATTCTGCAAGAGGCATTTGTCTCCTTTCCCCCACCTTTGAATTTTTTTCAATCATTTATTTTTATCAGTATAGCGTAATGGATACTTATTTTATACTTTGGGTTATAATCTAGTACTGTTTTATTTTGTTACTCAGATTGTCCCAGGATTGGCCATTGGGAGCTCTTTCAGTTGGCTCTGTGTCCCCTTAACATACCCCCATCAATGTATGGGGGTTTTGTTTTGTTTTTTTGTTTTTGTATTTTAGTACTGTCTTATTTTCTGGTATTATAAGTTGTTTCAGGCTCATGTACATCTCCTGTGCTGTCCTAGAATCAGCCATTTCTTGAATGAGCTCTGGTTCCTTCTGATGGAAAATAGTATTAGAAACCAGGATCTGGGCAATAGGTATGGTCTTTGTTACTGGGGTTCTGTTGCTTTAGGCCCTCTCAGCTGACAGAGCATGGAAATATATGTGTATACTAACCTATATGTACATACATATCTATGTGTATTTCTATATGTAACCATGTGTGTTTCTATATTAAGTTAAACATGAGTTTATGTTTATGTCTCCAACTCTAATCCGTTACCATGTGGATCATTTTAGCCTTCTTTCCTTGCTTATCTGTATACTCCCACTCCAACAGTGAGAACTGTGGCTCCCACCATCGTTATCCATTTACTTAATTGCTCAATTCCTATATATAGGCATCCTTTGGAGATATTGCAGGTTGGATTCCAGACCACCACAATAAAATATCAAAGCAAGTCATGATTTTTTTGCTGGTGGAGGGTCTTGCCTTCAATTCATTTAAAATGCTACATCTGTCAAGTACAGTAAAACATAGCACAATAAGATGAGGTATGCCTCTATATGTATAGCAGTATCAGAAATGTACATTTATTCCCACGTGCATAGTTCTGTTACTTTTAGTCTTATAGACTCTACTTATTTCAAAAATTATTTAGGTCAATCCATTTTCCACCCTGCCCTTTAGTGAGGCTGTATATACATTTTTAAAATATAGTTAGATTATCTTAATTACAGTCTGCATTCCTTCCTTTTCTGGGATCCCTGACCTCTTAAATGATATTTTAAAATTTGCATACAGAAAGGTTTGCTCTTTGTGCTTTAAAGTTCTTTGGGTTTTGACAAGTGCATAATGTCATTTATCTACCATTACAGATTGTACAGAATAGTTTTAATGCCCTTTAATGTACTTGCAACATGTGGATTGTTATACAGATCACATAGTACTGATTTCACTGGGTCATTATCTAGACCACTGGTTCTTAAATTTTCTTTTGCTCTCAGAATTACTTTATATGCCTAAAAGTATTTAAAATCACTAATAGCTTTTGTTTATGTGGATAATACATGTTCATATTTACTGTATTAGAATTTGAAACCAAGAAACTTCAAAATATTAAATGGTTCATTAAAAATAATAATAAACCAAATATTAACATGAATTACACTTTGTGAGAACTGTTTTCTAAACCAAAAACTAGTGAGAAGAACATTGTCTTAAATTTTTATAAATTCTCTTTAATAATTGGCTAATAGAAGAGAGAGTCTCATCTACTGCATTTAATCTGTTGTGATATTTCATTTTGGCTGAAATGTATAAAAAAATGAAGCTTCACACAGACAAGAAAATGGAAAAAGGAAGAATATCTTAATAGCCTTTCAGATAATTATGGATATTTTCCTTTGCTACAACTCCAGAATTCAACAAGTAGTCATTTTTTCAAGGTTATGATATGGGACCTGAAATCATATCAGTGAGTGTTTTTACACTCTTGACTCTGAAATTCATTGGTTTGTCTTGCACTTTGATTTTAGTGTTGCTGAAGCGAACACTATCTTGCACTTTTTTTTTGAAGATTTTATTTATTTATTTTTAGAGAGAGTGGAAGGGAGGGAGAAAGAGGGGAAGAAACATCAATGTGTGGTTGCCTCTAGCACACCCTCAAATGGGGACCTGGCTTGCAACCCAGGCATGTGCCCTGACTGGGAATCCAACTGGCAGCCCTTTGGTTTGCAGGCTGGCGCTCAATCCACTGAGCCACACCAGCCAGGGCTGTCTTGCTCTTTGAGTGGATCTTTTACATATATATGATTTTATAGCATCATGATTGGCCACTTGGAAAATACTGGTTCAGTGAATAATGCAGATTTTTCCAAATGCTGACATATTTTATCATACACTATTAAAAAGTCACATTTGTTAATATTGCTACCAAGCTCATCAAAAAACGATTAAGTATTGAGTAACTGTCAAGCTTACCAAAATAGGAGCAAGATTTCCAAATTTCCAGTTTTTACATTGGTAATTTGAACCAGAATTATTAGCAACAAATGCGGTCAGTTTTGTCCCACAAGTGATAGTCTCGGTTCATTTTTTGAGAAAATGTGTGCCAAACACCCAAGTCTAAAAAATCATAATTTTTATTATTTTAAGTAAAAATAATTTTCGTGGAAAAAAAACAAGCAGCTAATTTAGCTTACAATTCAAACATTCTTAAGTGAAGTTGGTGAAAAATACAGGGATTTACTGGTACTTGATGCCTTCCTTAATTTATGCTAAAACTGACACTTTTACTCCCTCCCCAGTGCTTTTGTACCATCAGTGTCAAAACAGAAACAAAAGGGAAATAATGTCTTGGTATTACTGTAAAAATAGTTAGACCCATCATGTTCTCTGAATGGGTTTGAGGACTCCCAAGAGGTCATAGACCACACATTGCTGGTTGATCACAGGCTCCAAGATGTCTTAGAGGCCTTGCAGACCAGTGTCCTTGAAGCTTCTCAAGAGATATATAGAATCACAGCTTTCTAAAGAAATGGATATATTTCTGTGTACCTAGGTTGTTATCAATGTGTTTGGTAAGTACTCCATGTATATTCACCTAGTCAGTGAGTTCAAATCAGTGTGATTCATGAGTATTGACTGTTTACAAAGATGATATATCCCAAGTGAGATTCAGAGATATATAGTGTAACTATATAGTTTGTCTTCCTTCTTCACTAAGTTGCTTTACTTCTTGCTTCATGACTATGTTCTTGTAATAAATTACCATATCTAACTAAGGGAGCAAGTTTAGACAGACAGTATTTCTTAGATAGTACTCTTCATTTCTAGAGGCAAGTAGCAGCAATGTTAGTATACTAATTTGATTGTCAGTTAAACACCTGGTTCTGTACTCCTTTTAACTATCTTCTAGTGAAATGTACTGAAATTATATTTGCAGTTTTAGATTATCCTCAGCATGCATGCTATGCACAAAGAAGGAAAGGAGCACGAAACTAAAGTTGTCTACGTTGTAGTAACCATCTGTCTATACAGTCTACAGTTGAAAATGAAAGTCAGTCAAATGTTTCTTCTTATGATACTCAGTCTCTGTTCAAAAAAATTATTAACTGAATCTCCTAATCTCATTTATCAGATAGATTGGTTACCTCTTTTCTTACTTAATATTACTGTGGTTAAATTTTCCATAGCAAGAAGATGGAGATAAATGATCAAAAAGGAAGAGATAAAGAACAAGAACCATTGAAATATAAGAAATAAACCTAGCAGGATATGATAATAACATAAGGAACAATATGTTAAAAATCCAGAACAAATATAATTGCTTAGTTATATTTATTCAGCAAGCAGATAGTTTCAGTATTTTCTGATTGACTTTATTTTCTTAAATTATATTGGCAGGGTCCTCTTTATTAATCCATTCCAAGACTAACCCTAACCCTTTTCACTTTTTAAATAATTCATTATTAAGTGCTTCCTGTCAGAATCATTTGGTATCATGTGTTGACATTTCTAACAGTTATATTTTTTATTTATTCATTTTTTAAGTCCTCATCCAAGGAAGTGTTTCTTGCTTTTTAAAGAGAGAGGAAGTGGGGTAGAAGGGGAGAAGAGAAACATCAGTGTGAGAGAGAAACATTGATCAGTTGCCTCCCATGCACACCCTTTCTGGGGATCAAACCCACAAACTATAAGTGTACCCTGACCGGGAATTGAACCCACAACCTTTTGTTGTATGGGATGATGCTCCAATCAACTGAGCCAGGGCTCTAGGGCTCTTAACAGTTTTAAATGATAGTCGATTCATTTAAATCCTGATTGCTGTCTTTCAGCATCACTGCCAATTTTCTCAAGCCAGGAGTTCATATGATCCAGAAGATTATAATGCTACAAAATGCTATTTCTAAGTACCTTTCACAATCTTTGCTGTCTAGATATCCACCTCAAATAAATATAAATCCCTAGTGTGAAATAATGATTTATATCTATGAAAAGAAACATGATAACAATAATCAATTAAATGCTTTTACAAATAATTTTGCCTAAAAGCAGTGACTTTTGTTGGTTATCGGTCAGTGAAATACTTAATTATTTTAAGGATGCTGAAAAAGCCCTGCTCCACTTAGCTGAATGATCTCTAAAATTCCACATTTAAAGATTAATTCCTTTAATTGTATTCCCCGTTAAATTACGAGGAGGGTGCCCCACACAATGGAATTTTTTAAAAAGTGTGTATTCTTACATGTTTAAACTTAAGTCACCTTCAAAGTACTTTCCATTTGATGCAATATGTCTATCCAGATGTTTTTTCCACTGCTCCTCATCGATGTTATGCCTTTTAGTGCTTCTGCTGTTTTTTATTTCACCTCTTCCACATTGCCAAAATTTTCCCTTTGAGGACTGTTTTCATGCAGGGAAACAACAAAAAAGCTTGGGGTGAGATTGGTGAATAAGGAGGGTGGGGAACAGGCGTCATGCCATTTCTGGTCAAAAACTGTTGAACACCAAGTGCAGTGTGGGCAGGTGCGCTTGTAAATCATCCATCATAAAATAGGCAAATGTGTTGAGTCTTCAAAAAAAAAATTCACTGAAGCCGCACATACCTCACAACAATGCCATCTGGTACACTGACACAAATGGGTTCCTAGAACACTCACCTAGTAGGGGGAGCCTGTACTACGAGGGATCTGCCCTTCAGAAGATAATTCTGGTTTTTTTCAGGGTCATCCCTTTTATATACAATAATTTCTCACTGTCATGTGCTTATCTGTACATCAACTCTGAGGTAGATTTATTATTCCCATTTTGCAAATATGGTCACATAGCTAATTAAGTGGCAATGCTGGGATTCAAATCCCCATACATCTGAATTCCAAAGTATACATGTTTAATCATTCCTGTTCTATTGATTCCTGAGATGCTACTTCTACCTGTTTGCTCCTCAGTCTCCATGATTCCTTTTAATTGTACTCATTTCTTAAATGTTGATGTTCTACAGAAGATTCTCCTCATTCTCTACACATTCTCCTTAATCACATCTACTTGGTGGCTTCAGCAAGCACTTGCCTGCTACTGACTCCAAAGTCTGTATATCTGTGTATCCATTTTACTCACCCTTTTTGAATTTCTCATATGTGCCTCTACCTTTATTCCCTGTCTCAGTGAATACCATTACTATTCTTATGGTTGCCTGAGTCAGAAACTTAGAAATCATTCTTAACTCTTCCCTCTTTTCTCTGCCACATGAGTGATACCAGAAACAAATTAATCATATCATAAGGTGCTTATACCTCTCGAGTGGCTCCCTACAGCCTTCCATATAAAAATGAAGTTTCTTAACATTGTACACAAAGTTTTTCATGGCATGGCCACTGCCTGCCTCTATAATTCTCATCCCTTTTGTCCTCATATTGTTTTAAATGTTGAAACCTTGTCTGAGCTGTGCCAATAGGAACTAAAGGTAGGCTGTCATATAGTACACACCTGGCCAGAATGTTAACGGGAATAACACCCCTCCTGAGGCTGCTGTAGTGGCAACAGCCCTAATTAGCCAGATATCCCATTTGGGTCAGGTGACTTTGCCAGGAAGAGTTAGGACTCTGAGGCCTGAGCCTCTTATGAAGAGTCTCACTCCATTACAAAACTTACAGGTTCTAGGTTTAATTTTCATTAAGGTTTTTCTTTTTTTAATTTGTAAACTTACTGGGATCCCCTTAATCCTAATAGCTTCTCCAATGACCTTTCTAAAGTTCATTCAGTTATTATGTTCCTTCTTTAAGTTGTCATTAATTAATTTTTAACATTTTATACATGAATTTTAACATTTTATAAAGTGTTTAACATTTTAGATATTTTTGTTACTTTTAAACCTGGTTTAAGTGAGATTTGTCTTTTGCCAATTTATTTTAATTGCCTTTCTCATATTTTTTTTATTTAAAAAGTTTTTATTGTATTTTTTCCACTACCATTCATCCCCCTTATCCTCCCCTCCCCCTTGCAGTCACCACCCTGTTGTCTGTAAGTCCTTTTTCCTTTTGTTCCATGCCCCTACCCCTAACCCCTCTCCCCGGCCATAGCTGTCATCTTGCTCTCTTTCTATGAGTCTGTCCCTATTTTCTTTGTTAGTTCAGTTTGTTCATTAGATTCTACATATGTGTGAAATCATATGGTATTTTTCTTTGACTGGCTTATTTTCACGTATCATAATGTTCTCAAGGTCCATTCATGCTATTGCAAAGTGTAAAATGTTTTTTTAACAGCTGAGTAGTATTCTGTTGTGTAAATATCCCATAGTTGTTTTATCTGTTCATCTGTTCATGGACACTTGGGCTACTTCCATATCTTGGTGAATATAAATAATGCTGCAGTGAACATAAGGGTGCTTATGTTTTTTTGAGTTAGTGTTTTGTGTTTCTTTGGATAAATATCCAGAAGTGGGATCTCTGGGTTAAAAGGGAGATCCATTTTTAATTTTTTGGGTATCTCCATTGCTTTCCACAGTGGCTGCACCAACCTGTATTCCCAACAACAGTGCAAAATGGTTATCCATTCTCCACATCTTGCCAGCACTTGTTTGTTGATTTATTGATGATAGCCATTCTGACCGATGTGAGGTAATAACCTCATTGTGGTTTTAATTTGCATTTCTCTGATGATTAGTGACATTGAGCATTGTTTCACATGTTTATAGGTCATGTGTATGTCCTCTTTGGAGAAGCATCTATTCGGGTCCTCTGTCCATTTTTTAATTGGGTGGTTTGGTTTTTGGTGTTGAGTTTTTTAAGTTCTTTATAAATTTTGTTATTAATCCCTTATCAGATGTATCGGTGAGTATGTGCTGCCATTCTGTGGGTTGTCCGTTTTGTTGACGGTTTGCTGTGCAAAAACTTTTTAGTTTGATGTAGTCCCACTTACTTATTTTTGTTTGTTTTCCTTGCTTCAGGAGATATATCTGATAAGATATTGCTAGCAGCAGTGTTCGAGTTTACTACCTATGTTTTCTTCTGGGATTTATTATGGTTGCGAGTCAAACATTTAAGTCTTCAATCCTTTTTAAATTTTATCTTGTGTGTTGTGTAAGGAGATGGTCTAGTTTCATTTTTATGCATGTATCTGTCCGATTTTCCAAATACCATTTATTGAATAAGCTCTCTTTAGCTGAATTCTATGTGCATGCTTCCTCTGTTGAATATTAATTGACTATAAAGGTGTGGGTTTATTTCTGGGCTATTTTATTCCATTGATCTATGTGTCTCATTTTATGCCAGGACCATGCTGTTTTGATTACTATGGCCTTATAGTATAGTTTGATATTAGGCAGCTTGATTCCTCTAACTTTATTTTTCTTTCTCAGGATCCCTTTTGCTATGTGGGGTTATTTGTAGTTTCATATAAATTATTGAAATATTTGTTCTAGTTCTGTGAAATACATCATTGGAGTCTTGCTAGGAATTGCATTGAATGTGTAGATTGCTTTGGGTAGCATGAACATTTTAATGATTTTAATTTTTCCTATCCATGAACACGGTATGTACTTTCACTTATTTGTAGAGGCTGTCCTGCCTCCAATGCCCCAGATCGGATGGAAACTCCTTGTTCAGCAGAGATTTCATGACCACGGCGGAAAAACAGATGTATACAGGATACTGTATATTGTCTGGAGGGATGGGAAGTGGCTAATCTCTCTAGGGGAGAAGAGCACAGAACTTCATCTCCTGTGCCTTTTATTGAGGAGGGGATTTGGGAGATACAAGTTCAAGATTTATGAATCAAAGACTTCCAGCCAAGATGGAGGCCTAGACAGACATGCTGTGTCTCACTCCACAACTAAGAATGAATACAACTACCTCAAAATTAGAGACAACCAGAAGTTCCAGAAAATGAAGCTGCATTGAAGTCCAACAAACAAAGACATAAAGAAGAAATACTCATCCCGATAGGTAGGAGGGACAGATCTGGGGCAGAGAGAACACGGTGTGGTGGCGGTGGCGGCAGCAGCAGTGGTGGCGGCAGCAGCAGCAGTGGCAGTGGCAGGCCAGCGGAAAGCACAGTCACAGGTTTTCAAAACTAGAGAGGGACACCTAGGGAGCACTCCAGCCCTAGACCAGACTGCACAGCTCATGGTTCCAGCGCCAGGGGCAATAAAGCCTCATTGCTTCTGACTCCAAACCAGTGGGGGTTGGGGCAGAGGAAGAAACTCCTGGTCTCTCAGCAGAGTCCACTTGTTGGAAGGGACCCCACAGTCCGAGAATGTCCGCAGACCCACTCACTTTGGGAACAGCGGCCAGGGCAACAGCTAGAGGGATGACAGTCCCATATGGAAAGTGGGAGAAGTGCCTGGAAAAGGGGCGAGTGCTGACCAAATGACATTGTTCCCTCTCAGACCCTTCCCCTCCACACAGCACCACAACGTGGTGAAACGGGTCACCCTGTACTGATGAAAACCTAAGGCTTCGCCCCTCACAACATAACAGGTACGACAGCTCTACCTAAGACACAGAGGCAAACTAACACAGGAAACAGAAGTATGGCCCAAAAGAGGGAATGGATCAAGATTCCAGTGTGAGAACTAAGTGATGAAGAGAAAGACAACAACTGAGGAGATAGCCAACCTAACACATGTAGAATACAAAACACGGGTGATAAAGATGCTCACAGACTTGACAGATATGATTAAGTATGGCAAACGCATAAGAGAAGAAGTGAAGGCTATGCTAAATGAAACGAAGGAAAAGTCACACAAAGTCAGTGGTGAAGAGAAGGAAACCGGGGTTCAAATCAATGATTTGGAATACAAGGAAGAAAAAAACAGTCAACCAGTACAGAGTAAACAAGAATTGAAAAAAAATGAGGAGAGGTGTAGGAACCTCTGGGACAACTTTAAATGTGCCAACATCTGAATCATTGGGGTACCAGAAGGAGAAGAGGAAGAGCAAGAAATTGAAAACTTATGTGAAAAAAAATGAAGGAAAACTTCCCAAATTTGGTGAAGGAAATAGACATACAAGTTCAGGAAACACAGAGAGTCCCAAACAAGATAGACCCAAAGAGGACCACACCAAGACACATAATTAAAATGCCAAAGGTTCAAGATAAAGGGAGAGTCTTAAAAGCAGCAAGAAAAAAGGCCTATAAGACTTTCAGCTGATTTCTCAAAAGAAACTTTTCAGGCAAGAAAGGACTGGAAAGAAGTATTCAGTGACCTACAGTCAAGATTACTTTATCCAGCAAGATTACTTTATCCAGCAAGGCTATCATTTAGAATGGAAGGGCAGATGAGGTGCTTCCCATACAAGGTAAAGCTAAAGGAGTTCATCATCCCCAAGCCATTATTATATGAAATGTAAAAGGGACTTATTTAAGAAAAAGATCAAAACTATGACATGACAAACTCACAATGATCAACAACTGAATCTAAAAAATAAAACCAAAAACAAACTAAGCAAACAACCAGAAAAGGAACAGAATCATAGGGGTGGGGATCATTTGCAGGGTTACCAGCTGGGAAGGAGAAGGGGGAGTAATGGGGAAAGAGTGCAGGGTCTTAGAAGCATAATTGGTTAGTACAAAATAGACTGGGGGAAGTTAAGAATAATATAGGAAAGGGTGAAGCCAAAGAACTTATACGCACGACCCATGGACTTGAACTAAGGGGGGTGGGATTGCTGGAGGGAGGGAGGTACTGGGAAGAGGGGAGCTAAGGGAAAAGAAATTGAGACTACTGTAACAACATAATAAAATATACTTAAAAAAAGATATATGAATCATCAATAAGCTTTTAGGTGCTTGGGTTACAGTTAATAGTTATTGATTATGGATATCAATGTAAAGAACACAGTGACCAGTCTGTGTCAGGGTCTACTAAACATTCCGATGCCATGCTGACATCAGGTGCAAAGCTTAGTACATTTTTCGCTACAGATTGTTTATAGTTAACTAATAGATAAGAAAAGTGGAGCAAGCTCTAAAGCATAATATACATTCTTTAAATCCAATTCTCATGCGATCCCTCTTAGTGGTCTTTGGTCCTGTCTGCCTAATAGCCTCGGTTTCTGTTGAGACTTAAAGGCCTCCCTCGTTGGGGGGCCTGGCTCACAGTTTGGTCTACAATTCCCAAAACCACAAGGGGCGGCCCCCACAATTTGTGTCTTCAGTTTCTTCAGTGTCCTATAATTTTTCACGCAGGTCCTTATATCCTTGTTTAGGTCTGTTCGTAAGTATTCTTTTTGAAGCAATTGTGATCTAATATTTTTGTTTTTAACATTGAAAGGGTTATTTCTCTAGGAAGTTTTAAAGATTTCAGCTTGCTATACATATGAAAATTTGGCTTATTGGTATAACTTTATAAAAACTTTAAGCATTTCATTTCATATAATTATTTAAAAGTTAATATAAACAACATTTTTAAAAACATTGTTTTTGGATATTTTGTTATTCCAACAATTGTTAAGGTTTTATTCTGAAAGCATCTACTTCCATGCTTAGTGAAAGTTATATTCCTAAAAGTTTTTAAATTAGTGTCTATGAATATCTACTACCACTCTAGAATGAAGTCAGTCCTTTTGTATTCCAGCCATGACTAAATGTCACTAAATTTTTTTGACATATTTCTTAAATTAGCAGGAATAAGTTACATATTTATATCATATTTCTTGTTTCTATGTTTTTTTGTTTGTTTGTTTAAGAAACAAAATCTTCCTCAAAGAAATTGCAAGATGAATTAAAACTTGATTTTATTTAGAAATCAAACAGATTGTCTGTAACATGTGCCATGGGAAAATTACAGTCTATTTCTGTTGAAGTCTCAGACTACTCACTGATTTATATTTAGGTGATGCAAAAACTTTCTGGATGAAGCTGGAAGATGATGGAAAAGTAGACATCATATTTGAGCAAGTGCAAAGTGTGCTGCAGTCACTGAAGCAAAAGATCAAAGATGGGACTGCCACAAGTAAAGGTAAGAAGCAATAAAAACTTTCAGTACATGTAATGCTTAATGTTATACCCTGGCATACTGTATAATTATATTAACAGTATGTATTAATTAATTTATTTATGTAATTGATTATGCTATTACAGTTTTCCCAATTTTTTCCCCTTTGCTCCTTTCCACCTAGCACCCTCCAACCCCTCAAGTGTCCCACAACATTGTTCATGTCCGTGGGACATGTATATAAGGTCTTTGGCTACTCCCTTTCCTATACTGTATTTTACATTCCCATGACTATTCTGTAAGTATCAATTTGTACTTCGTAATCCCTTCACCTTTTCACTCATTCCCCCAGACCGCCCTTGGCTCTGGCAACCCTCAAAATGTACTCTCTATTTGTGCTTCTGTTTCTGTTTTGCTTGTTAGCGTAGTTTGTTTTTTAGATTCAATTGCTGATAGATAATATGTTTTTTGCCATTTTATTGTTCATAGTTTTTTATCCTTTCCTTAAATAAGTCCCTTTAACATTTCATGTAATAATGGTTTGGTGATAATGAACTCCTTAGCCTTTTCTTGTTTGGGAAGCTTTTTATCTGCCCTTCAATTCTAAATTATAGCTTTGCTGGGCAGAGCAATCTAGGCTCTAGGTCCCTGCTTTTCATGACTTTGAATATGTCTTGCTAGTCCCTTCTATCCTGCAAAGTTTCTTTTGAGAAATTAGCTGACAGTCTTACGGGAACTCCCCTGTAGGTAACTGTTTTTCTCTTGCTGCTTTTAAGATTCTCTCTTTATCTTTAACCTTTGGCATTTTAATTGTGATGTGTCTTGGTATAGGCCTCTTTGCATCCATTATGTTTGGGACTTTCTGTTCTTCCTGGACTTGTATGTCTTATTTTTTTCATCAAATTGGGAAAGATTTTTTATTATTTTTTCAAATAGGTTTTCTATCTCTTGGCTCTGTCTCTTCTCCTTCCGGCACCACTATGATACAAATGTTGATATGCTTGAATTTGTCCCAGAGGTTCCTTACACTATCCTTGGTGGGGTTTTCTTTTTTTAATTCTTTTTTTTCTTCTTGCTGTTTTGATTAGTTGTGTTTGCTTCCTTATGTTCCAAATTATTGATTTGATTCTCAATTTAGTCCACTCTAGTGTTGATTTCCTATAAATTGTTCTTTATTTCAATTTTTGTATCCTTCATTTCTGACTGGATCTTTTTTACACTGTTGAGGGCATCACGAAGTTCCTTGAGCATCGTTATAACTAGTGTTTTGAATTCTGCATCTGAAAAATTGCTCATCTCCATTTTGTTTAGTTCTTTTTCTGGACTTTTGTTCTGTTTTTTTATCAGCTGTGTTTCTTTGTCTCTTCTTTTTGGCAGCCTTCCTGTGTTGGTTTTTATGTATTAGGTAGAGATGTTATGATTCTGTGTCTTGGTTGCATGGCCTAATGTAGTTGGCGTCTCGTCCTGTGGCACAGCCTCCCCTACCACCCAAGCTGGGTACTTGAGGTGTGCCTCCATGTGGTCTGAGTACACCCTTCTCTTATAGTTGAGTCTTGATTGCTGTTGGCAGGTCAGTGTGAGGGATTACCCAGGCATGTAAATGCAAAGATTGTTTGTGGCCACTGACCCCCAACGTCCACCCTCCATGGAGGATCAGCTGAGCCAAGGCCCACTCCACAGAGCAGGACTTACTTTGCAAGACCCTGGTGCCTGTTGAGCCCACCCCTTAAGTGTGTTGCTTTTGAAGGTGATTGGGTGGTGGTGCTCCAACATGGTCTGTAGCTGTCCAATGGATGCACAGGCTCTGGGGTTTCCCAGGAGGTGGAGGTGCAGACCAAGGTCAGCCACCCATCTCCTGTGTTCTATTTAGGGCCACTTGGCATAAGCTATAAAGTGGTCTGCAGTTGGGTGCTACTTGGGCTGAGCTTGTGGGGTGCCCAAGCATAGCTGGGCTATGAACCATGGCCAGCTGCCACTAGTGCCAGGCCTGAGGCCACTTAGCATGAGGTACGAGGGCTTGCTGAGACTACCTGCTACTTGTTTGAGAGGATTTAGGAAGAACTGAGGCATGAACCAAGACAAGCCATTCTTAAGAAAAAGCTACTATTAACAGATTGGGTGGGGCTGAGCCTCAGGGAATCACCAGGACAGAGCAAACAGTATGAGCCAGGTTGATGGAGTCATAGATAGGGTACCTGCGTGCGGGCTCTGTGGGGGGAGGGTTCAGAAAAGGAACAATGTCCTCTCCCTGCTATTCTGTCTGGGAGAAAGCTGTCCCCCAGCTCTTGCCCTGATGCCAGACACTTCAGTTCCTCCCTGTATGCCACTGATGCCTTTCAAGATGCTGCCCCAGCGCTGGGACTCAGAAGGGGTGAGTATGAGTAAGTCCATGTGTAGGCATTTTAAGAGGAACTGCTTGGGAATCTAGCATTTTCTTCCATCTACTCAATCTCTGGTGGTTTTACAGCCAGAAGTTATGGGAACTTATCTTCGTGGCACTGGAACCCTGTGCTGGGAAGCCGGGTGTAGATTTGGGGCCCCTTGCTCCCAAGATATTCCTTCCCATTTTTTATCTACCACATGTGGGTGTTGGACTAGCCCATTCCACATCTCCATTTCTCTGCCCCTTCTCCTACCAGTCTGGATGGATGTGGTTTCTTCTTTATTCCTTAGTTGTAGCATTCCTGTTCAGCTCGATTTCTGATGGTTCTGATTGATAGTTTAGTTGTAATTTTAATGTGGTTGTGCGAGGTGGCAAGACACGGTTACCTACGCTGCCATCTTGGACAGGTCCCCTGTTGTTTGTTTTAAAAGTCAAATGATTTCTTTATCTAAAAACCTAACATCAGTTTCATTTGTCTTTTTATATGTGTATGTAGTCTGCTTCTATAAAATCTTGCTTTTACTATATCATGGCTATATTGTAAATGTGGGGAAGATTCTTATTTTGAATAGTTACTAAATTTATCTCTTTAATTCGGGCACCTTTATTTTTTCTTTTTAATCTTTTTTGGGGGGGCATTGCAAAAGTAATGTCTGCTCATGTACAGCATTTAGTACATATAGAAAGCATAACAAAAACTATCCATTACCCTATCATTCAGTGACAACTCATGTTTTTTAATATAAAAGTACCAATAACTATATTATGTCTTCTTTAAGCAGAACTTGGTTCCTAGGTTTCTGAAAGCAAAACTTGGATTCCACAAGGCAATCAATTCAGTCAACCAAGGTTGTTTATTTTTTCTCCATTTCTTTTTCTTTGACCCTGGTTGGTTGTAGAACATAAGACTTTTATGTGGAAACGTACTCATTCCATCAGGACATATGATTTTGAAGCAAATTTTTCCCCCAGACTGTTGTTTATTTTTTCTCAGATTATTTTGAATTTTTTCTGGATGTTCTTATAACATTAGCTTATTATGTACTTATCCAAAAAATTAGTACTGTTTTTCATTTTAATATTTTTTCCCATTCTTTTATGAGTACATTATACCTAGGACTGAATCCAGTGCCACTTCCTAGGTGAATGTCATATAATGAATAGCTTAACCTTTAAACTGCAGTTTCTTTATCTCTAATACAGATATTCATAAGACTGTCTCAGAGGAGTTGTGAAGATTAAATGAAATAAAATATGTAAATTGTTTAGTACAGTAGCTGGCACCTTAAATAAAGGTGATGCTGCTCATGACTGCTTTTTTTCTTTTCTTCCTCTCCTTAACAGAATACATCCAAGCAATGATTCTAGTAAATGAAGCAACTCGAAGTAGCAATACAACATTTGGAAAGGGTATGTACATTTTGAATCACAGTCTGGAGTATTCTCTGGTATTTTTTTTTATCTGAAGCAGGGCTGCCTAATTATGTCAGGCTAACTAATTTAAAATAAAATGTAAGACCTATGCTGGTAAATTATATAAATAAGTTTTCCTATTAAATGAAAATTCCAGTGATAAGAAGTACATACCCTACAAAGCCTCCTAGGGAAGGATGAACAAATGTATCTCTTCTTCAAAAAAGGTTTTGTATAACAAGGACAGATAGAATTTTAAGACTCCAAACCACTATAAACCAGCTTTCTGTGAAGAACAATACTAGAAAAGAATATTCTGGTATAGATAGATGGTATAGAATTTTTCATTTCTAGAATTTTATTAAGACTCAGTCTTCCAAACTCTAAACAAATTTATTTTAGAAAGAATCAAAGGTAGCATGCCAGGGCTAGAAAGAGAAAATTTAAAGTTACTTTATTAGAATTATTATCCTATGAATCTTAGTCTTTCACTGATTTACTTAAGTGTTGAAGAAGTACATTTACTAGATTTTAATTACTACTACTAAATAGTATCAATAAATTATAAAATTTCAATTGCTTTAATTCAGAGCCTTAAGGTTTTAAATCTTGGAAAATATAGCTTAGCATCATCAGTATATTTTAAAGAAATTTTTGTACTCAGAATTATTCTCAATTTCAATAGCTAACATTTTTATATAGGAGATTCTATAGGGAAACAGTTAAAGCTATCACATTATCTTTCAGTTGCACTTGGAATTAACATGCCCTTAAGGAATTACATTAGTTTTGAAGAAAGACTTAAATTCAGGAGATAGTCAAAGGAACTCATTCTAAACAATTCTTTCCTTCTTTCTAAGACAGCCTATTTCTTGCTCAAATAAAGTAAGTTGGGTTTTTGTTTTGGTTCTTTTAAAGTAATAATTTTGTCAATAGAAATGCTGAATATTATAATTTCATATTTTTATATAGTTCATCTGAAATGTAATGAATTTATTAAAATAAAAGTAGGTGTTTGCCGGTGGTAGAGCAATGTTTATAAGTAAGTAATTGGGGAGTTAAGTAATTGACATTTTTGGCAAATACAAGGAATAACAACTTTCTAGTAATAAAGTTTTATGTTAGTATTTAAAAATATACTGAGACTGGGAGAAACAAAAAGGATTTGCTGTTGAGGTCAGAACAAGCCATTCCCAGATCCAGATCCTACTGTACTCCACAAATCACTAATTACCTTTATTTTTTTTTTTTTGCTTGTGTATAACAAACTGTAAATATTTGCTGTGTGCTTATACAAAGGATTGAATACCACTTTCGTAAGAGAAATTATTATTATTTATTTCCCCTTTTAATAAATGATTAATTTTAAATCTTCATGTTTTTCAGTAAATCTTATTGCTAACTATGCTTATATACATTTGTTTTATAAATATTTGTTAATATGCATTTATATAATTCATGCAAAGAAATTAGATGGGAAAACCAGGAATTCTGAATTTATAAAACATTTTAAATTAGTTACTATGGCTCTCTTCAACTATCACATTTTAAACTTACTTTCTTTACCTAAGTAAGTAAAGAGGGGTATTTGTTTTTCAGTGAGTCAAGGAGTGGCCTTGGATTATAATTTAAAACTTTTATTTACTGAAACATTTTCTTTTTTTTTTTTTACATTTTATTATTTTTTTTATTTATGTATTTTTAAAATTAATTTTGGGGCGGCCCACTCTGTAACAATTTCCTCCTCTCAGAATTAAGACCCTTTATAATCTTATAAAGGACAATGGGTGAAGGTCTCGAGCTCCTCTAGCTGCTTGAAGCTGGACATGTTCGTCGTCCTACCTACCCTGGGGTCCAGAAATTCCTAATAAGAGTAGGGGTATGGAGGGCAGGGTGGCCTTCCCTCATGGGGAAGGATCTAGCCAGGTCAGTTGGTTGTTTCTGGGCAACGGCATACTTGGTTTAACAGGCTGGCATCCTTGTTGTATTCTGGGGGCAACAGAATTGGCAATATGGTTAAAAGGCATCATTTAATCCATAACCACTAGATGACAAAACGCAGAGATTAATTTTTCAATGTCCCCACATTAGGGGAAAAAAAGGCTTCTTTGAAGGAAGGTGTGCAAGGCACGTCACACCTGTCTAAAGCCTTTTTGCCCACTATATTCAGTTTGGGTTGAGGGGAGTACTTTAGGTTTTCCCCCCCTCTCAGACCTATGGGCCCTTTCTGTCCAAGCCATTAGGACAGAAAAGAGACACGAGTTTTGAAGTGAAGCCCACAGACCACACCATACTTCACCAACCCAACCACTTAGTTCAGCCAAACTGTTGAGTCTCAGGAGGCAGCAATGCAGACAGGATTAAGTAAGGCTTATAAGTACAGTCACTCACATAATGAGATCATAGGCTTATGCCCTTTGAAAACAGAACACACATGTTAATTTACGCAACATAACCCATAAACCAGTCTCTAAATCTGCGAGACTGTCTTATTAGAAAGACCTCCAGTTGCAAGGCATTTGACATTCTTCTTGCCTGTAAAATATCTTTGATGATGTCACGGACCTAGTTTTAACTTTAAAATGGAAACAAACTTTAAATGAAAAACTTTAAAAACAGCTGCACTAGTTTATAGTCTACCACTGAGCATTGTGGTTTTCCTTGAATCAGGATTTTTCTTCTTAAGATTACTCTTTTTTTTCTTAAAGGGACTGCATTAAGTCCAGTTTTAATTTATCCTGTTCATTTGCATAAACACAACAAGAGCAGCAAATGATCACATATGATCTTTATGTCTGCTTTACTGGAACTTACACAAGGAACATTCAGGATGACTTTCAGTCTGCCCTTCAGGGCACAGAAGCTGAGCCACATAACCTGCCATTCAGCCTTGCCTGTAAAGACCTGTCTTCCAAGTCCTTCAGGTTTTCCATTGTGCCCTAAGGTTCCTTCTAGCCACCCTTCAGGAAAAGAACCTTCATTCCTTCCCTGGAAAGATTACCATGAACCGCACAACCAACCAAGGTACCAGGCCTTTTTTCTCATGGGCTTTTATTACCTTCAAAAGTCAATCCCAGTTCCTCGGGGCTTTTTGGTAACAACCAGAGCCCAGGAATGCCTCCTTTAGGCATGACATTCCAGTTAAAGTCTTGGTTAAGAAAACCTTTATTAACAACTGGTCTTATTAGTTTTATGCAAAGAACCTTATGTCATTACTTCTTCAGAATGCCAAATTCTCGAGGGATCAGGTAGGGAGAAATATACACAGTGTGAAGGAAAATCCTTGTCCTTCTAATATTCAATAAAATTGCATTTCCATACTTTACATTTTCTTTTCACTTTTCTACACGTGAGGTTTTTGTGGGGGGACGGATTTGCTGGCTCATTTATTTATTTTGCTTTCATTGTTTCCCCCCCACTAAAAATTTTTGTTTGTTTTTCTATTACAGTTGTCCGACTTTTTCTCCATTGCTTCCCCGCACCCGGCCTACCCCTTCTCCCACAGTCAATCCCCAGCCTGTTGTCCATGTCCATGGGTCATTTATACATGTTCATTGACTAAACCCTTGCCCTTCTTACCCTCCTTTTCTCCCTCTCCCCTCCCTGCTTGCCACTGTTAGTCTGCTCTTTGTATGCATGCCTCTGGTTCAATTTTGCTCTTTTGTTTGTGTTGTTCATTAGTCTCCTGTATTACGTGATACCATATGGTATTTTTCTTTCATTGCCTGGCTTATTTCACTAAGCATAATTCTCTCTAGTTCCATCCATGTTGTTGCAAATGGTAGAAGTTTCTAATTTCTTTCTGCTACATAGTACTCCATTGTGTAAATGTACCACAGTTTTTTGATCCACTCATCTACAGATGGGCACTTAGGCTATTTCCAGCACTTAGCTATTGTGAACAGTGCTGCTATGAACATAGGGGTGCATAAGTTCTTTTGAATTAGGGTTTTAGGATTTTTCAGGTATAATCCTAGCAGTGGAATTGCTGGTTCAAAAGGCAGTTCCATTTTTAGTTTTTTGAGGTAGTTCCATACTGTATTCCCACCAACAGTGCAGTAGGGTTCCCGTTTCTCCACATCCTCGCCAGCACTTGTTGTTTGTTGATTTGTTGATGATGGCCATTCTGACTGGTGTAAAATGGTATCTCATTGTGGTTTTTATTTGCATCTCTGATGGCTAGTGGTGTTGAGCATTTTTTTATATGTCTGTGGACCCTCTGTAGGTCCTCTTCGGAGAAATGTTTGTTCAGGTCCTTTGCCAATTTTTTAATTGTGTTGTCTTTCTTCTTGGTGTTGAGTCATGTAAGTTCATTATATATTTTGGAGATTAATCCCTTGTCTGAGATATCATTAGCAAATATGTTTTCCCATATGGTTGGTTTCCTTTTCATTTTGCTGATGTTTTCTTTTGCCGAGCAGAAACTATTTAGTTTGATGTAGTACCATTTATTTATTCTTTCCTTTATTTCTCTTGCCATAGGATATTTATTCGGTGAAAATATTGTTACGTAGGATATCTAAAATTTTTCTGCCTATGTTGTTTTCCTCTAGGACTTTTATTGTGCCACGGCTTACATTTATGTCTTTGATCCATCTTGAGGTTATTCTGGTGTATGGTGTAAGTTGGTGATCTAGTTTAATTTTTTGCATGTCCATGTCCAGTTCTCCCTGCACCATTTGTTGAATAGGCTCTTTTCACTCCATTTTATGTTCATGCCCCCTTTGTCATATATTAGTAGACAATATAGACCTCAGTTTATTTCTGGGCTTTCTATTCTCTTCCATTGATCTATATGTCTCTTCTTATGTCAGACTGTTTTGATTACCGTGGCTTTGTAGTATAGTTTGGTATCAGGTATTGTGATTCCTTTACTGTGTTATTCCTCAAGATTGCTGTGGCTATTTGGGCTCTTTTTTGGTTCCATATAAATTTTTGAAGTATTTGTTCTAGGTCTGTGAAATATGCCATTGGTATTGTAATAGGGATTGTGTTGAATCTGTAAATTGCTTTTGGTAGTATGGACATTTTAATGATGCTGATTCTTCCCATCCATGAACATGGTATATGCTTCCATTTATTTGCATCTTCCTTAATTTCTTTCTTCAGGGTTATGTAGTGTTCTGAGTACAGGTCTTTCACCTCCTTGGTTAAGTTTATTCCTAGGTACTTTATTTTTCTTGTGGCTGTAGTAAATGGGATTCTTTTTCTAGTTTCTATCTCTGATATTTTATTGTTTATGTACAGAAATGCCTTTGGTTCTGAATATTGACTTTGTACCCTGCTATTTTGCCTGATTCATTTATTAGGTTTAGTAATTTTCTCATGGAGTCTATAGTGTTTTCTATGTACACTGTCATGTCATCTCCAAATTATGGGTTTTCAAGTCTGTGAACATCTTTATCACCAGTGCTTTGAACTCTACATCTCTTAGGTTAGCTATCTCCTCATATGTGAGGTTGGCTATTTCATCGCCGCTTAGTTCTCCCACTGGAACTTTGATCCATTCCCTCTTTTGGGCCATCCTTCTCTATCTCCTCATTTTGACAGGCTCCTGTGTTTGTTTGCCTCTGTGTCTTAGGTAGAGCTGTCGCACCTGTCATGTGATGGGCGGAGTCTTTGGTTTTGTCAGTGCAGGGTGATCCGTTTCACCACGTTGTGGTGCTGTATGTGGGGGAGGGGTCTGAGAGGAAACAATGCCGCTTTCTAAGCACTCACCCCTTTTCCAGGCCCTTGTCCCACTTTCGTATGGGACTGGCACCTCTCTAGCTGTTGCCCTGGTTGTTGTTCCCAGAAGGGTGAGTCTGCGGTCATTCTAGGACTGTGGGGACCCGTTAAAGAAGCGGACTCTGCTGAGAGACTGGCTCTTACTTCCTCCGCCTAACTCCCACTGATTTTCACAGTCAGAAGCAATGAGGCTTTATTTTCCACTGGGCTGGGTTCTTGAGCTGTGCGGTCTGGTCTGGTGCTGGGAGTACTCCCCAGGTGTTCCTCCCGTCTTTTTAAAATGTGCAACTGCGCTTTCTGCCAGCCTGCTGCTGCTGCTGCCGCTGCTGCTACCGCCACTGCACCACATCCTCTGCGCCCCGGTTCCGCCCCTCCTATCTCTCTGGATGAGTATTTCTTCTCGATATGTATGTTTATTGGACTTCCATGCAGCTTAATTTTCTGGATCTTTTGGTTGTCTGTAGTTCTGAGGTAGTTGTATTCCTTCTTAATTGTGGAGGGAAACACAGAGTGTCTAGGCCTCCGTTTTGACTGGAAGATTTTCTTCTTTTTTTTTTTTTAAGTATATTTTATTGATTATGTTGTTACAATACCAATTTTTTTCCTCTTTGCTCCCCCCTGCCCAGTACCCACCTTTTCTCCACCAATCCCACCCCCCTTAGTTAATGTTCATGAGTCGTGCATATAAGTTCTTTGGCTTCACCCTTTCCTATTTTGTTCTTAACTTCCACCTGTCTATTTTGTACCAACCGATTATGCTTCTTAATCCCTGCACCATATCCCCATTTCTCCCCCTGACCCTCCCAGCTGATAACCCTCCAAATAACCTTCATACCTATGATTCTGTTCCTATTCTGGTTTGCCTAGTTGGATTTTGTCTTTATTTTTTAGATTCCATTGTTGATAGTTGTGAGTTTATTGTCATTTTAGTGTTCATAGTTTTGATCTTTTTCTTAAATAAGTCCCTTTGACATTTCATATACTAATGGCTTGGTGATGTTGAACTCCTTTAGCTTTACCTTGTCTGGGAAGCACTTTATTTGCTCTTCCATTCCAAATGATAGCCTTTCTGGATAGACTAATCCTGGTTGTAGGTTGCCTTTCATCACATTGAATACTGCTTGCCAGCCCCTTCCTGCCTACAAAGTGTCCTCTGAGAAATCAGCTGATAGTCCTAGAGGCAACCCCTTGTAGGCAACTCTCCGCTTCTCTCTTGCTGTCTCCAGGACTCTCTTTATCTTTCACCTTTGGCATCTCAATCATGATGCATCCTGGTATGGTCGCCTCTGGGTCCACTTCGCCCGCGACTCTCCATTCTTCCTGGACCTGTATCTTCAGCTCCTTCGCAAAATTTGGGAAGTTTTCCTCATTTTTTACAATTGTTGCTTTCTCATTCTGCACTGGTTGACTTTTTTCTTCTATATGTTCCAAATCATTGATTTGAACCCCAGTTTCCTTCCCTTCACCATTGGTTTTGTGTGGATTTTCCTTTATTTCACTTAGCATAGCCTTCACTTTTTCTCTTATGCGTTTGCCATACTCAAGCATATTTGTCAAGCCTGTGAGCATCTTTATCACCAGTGTTTTGAATTCTCCATCTGTTAAGTTGTGTATCTCCTCATCTGTTAGGTTGGCTACTCCTCATTGCTTAGTTCTCCCACTGGAACCTTGATCTGTTCCCCCTTTTGGGCCGACACTTCTCTGTGTCCTCATTCTGACAGGCTCCTGTGTTTGTTTGCGTCTGCATCCCAGGTAGAACTGTCGTTCCTGTTAACGTTGTAAGAGGCTGAGCCTTAGGGATTCATCAGTGCAGGGCGACCTGTTTCATCACATTGTGGTACTGTATGTGGGGGACAGGTCCAAGAGGGAACATAGCCGCCAGCCCAGTCCTTGCCCCTTTTTCAGGCACCTCTCCCACTTCCGCACCAGACTGGTGCCCCTCTAGCTGTTGCCCTTACCGTCATTCCCAGAATGGGTGGTTCTGTTGATGTTCTAAGACTGTTGGGGCCCTTTAAACAAGCAGACTCTGCTGAGAGACCGGCAGTTTCTGCCTTCTCCGCAACCCCCACTGGTTTGCACAGTCAGAAGCAATGAGGCTTGATTTTTCCCGGTGCTGGGACCTTGAGCTGAGCGGTCTGGTGAGGAGCTGGGAACACTCCCTAGGTCTCCCTCCTGAGTTTTTAAAATGTGTGTCTGTGCTTCCCACTGGCCTGCTGCTGCCACCGCCACCACCACACCAAGTCCTCTCTGCCTGGGCTCTGCCCATCCTACCTGTCTGGATGAGTATTTCTTCTTTATATCTTTGTTGGACTTCCATTCAGTTCAATTTTCTGGAACTTCTGGTTATCTCTAGTTTTGAGGTAGTTGTATTCTTAATTGTGGAGGGAGACTAGCATGTCTGTCTAGGCCTCCATCTTGGCAGGAATTTTTTTTCTTCTTTTTATAAGACTATTCTACACTAAAGGACCAAGGCAAGTGCGTAATCCAAGGCAAGATCAGAAATAATTTTTTCTTAAGGTCCATCATTGCATAGGAAACAGCACATTCGTTAAGCCAAACATAGTGTATTCTATAATTTTTTAAATTAAATGCACCACTTATTTCTGTATTGTAGTCATGTTAGACAGTAAGGATAGAAGTAGTAGAAGAAGAAAAATGTACAAAAAACAAAATTAAGTGCAGAAAGATATAGGAGAGACTAAGAAATATGGAAAGACAAAAACGGGCACCCAAATATCGTACCCCATTACCTCCCTCCATCCAGCATAAAATAGGTAATAGTAAGACAATGAGAAAACAAAGGATGCATAAACTTTCCAATTTTTTTATAGATCCTTTAAGAGTTATCTTATTTTTTTGTAAGATATAAGCAAAAGTAGAGATACTTGATGTTTACCTTAAAGTTTGATTAAAACTCAGATAAAGTCCAAGCCAAAATAGACTTTCTTCATTGGAAATCTCTTCTGTCTTAAGTCTTTTATTTCATCCTGTTTTATTTTCTTAATATTTTTGAAAATATTTTTACCTAACTCTTTCTGTTTGCAGATATAAATGCTTCATACATCTCTAGTTAATAAAGGTGTTAAATAATAGAGTGAATGATTTTTAATTGGTGTACTTGTTCCTGATGTTTATATTTTTTTCATGTAGATCATAAGTCTGTGACTGAGAATGAACAGGGAAACAAATCATATTCATGGCCGTCTACTTCATACGAAGACTCCTTTCTAGAAGACTGTACAGTTCTGTATGTATATCAGTTAAATTGATTTATGTTCTTAATGCTTTTGCTCCCAGAGATTTACTCTTCTTAATCATTTGACAGAAGAATTTATAGAATATATCAAAAAAGAGTCCACCAAAAGCATTAGAAGTAAATTTTAGTATTTTAAAAGGGATAAAGTTTTATTAGTCCCTTAATAGGTTATTTATTTTGCAGCTATACTTAGGTAATCAAATCTTTTAATAAAATTCAGCTTAAAATGTCTTTGTATATTATTATTATATTGAAATGTAACAAATTATTTTTTTTTAACTAGAAAATTATTTTTCTTGGA
The DNA here is from genome assembly GCF_987537825.1 of Furipterus horrens. Lineage (NCBI taxonomy): Eukaryota > Metazoa > Chordata > Mammalia > Chiroptera > Furipteridae > Furipterus > Furipterus horrens. Next base: position 50,925,532 of record NW_028327182.1, read on the forward strand.
TTATTTCTTTTAAATGGAGTGTTTTTTTAAGTATTTTTTTAGTATTGGTTCCATTTTTAAAATACATAATAACTAAATTGGTATCAGAAAGTTTATAAGAATATGCTAAAGTTTTCTGACCTTTTGTTCTTTTATCACTAATTTCAGTAAAGATTCTTCCTCAAATTCATTGGTAGAATTGTATAAGAGGAAATCTGACACTTGATATTAGTCTTTATATTTAGTAGGTAATGTCTGTACTAAAACTTTTTAGGTACTAGTTAAAGGGAAGTTTCTGAAAATGTTTTATGCTGGGGTAAGGAACAGAATTTCAAAAAATTAAAAAGCGTCAGTAACCCTGATCAGTGTGGCTTGGTTGGGCGTTGACCCCACAAAGCAAAGGGTCACTGCTTTGATCCCTGAGTCCGCACATGCCTGGATTTTGGGTTCAGTCCTAGGTCAGAGCACATACAAGAGGCAACCAACTGACGTTTCTCTCATGTCAATGTTTCCCTGTCTTTCTCTCTCTCTTTCCCTTTCTCTAAAATTTAATAAAATCTTAAAAATTGTCAGTGTTTATGAGAGTTGTAGATTGACACTATTACATATGATTTGCATTTACAAATATTACAAATGTCATTGCAGTTTGAGTCTAAAAGGTTCATAAAATTTATTTCAAAAAGCTCTTAGAATGCTAAATTCTCATTTTTAAAACTGTTTTCTGTTTCTTTAGGCATGTGTCCATTTGTTTTTTTTCTGTACATCTTACATATATTTTGTAAATATGATTTTGCATTTAACATTAAAAGAACTGTTTAACTGACCGTTTCAGTAGCTAAATTCTGACCTCATATACAGCATAAAATTTTATTACCTTTTTAAAAAATTACATCATTATAAATCACTAAAATATTTTTAAATATAAATTATTGCCAAGTAAACTGTTCCCTATCTTATATAATTTTATTTTAAGTGTAAATACAGGACTTGGTTTATTCTTATTAAGTGTCTCCTTTTTTGGTTGAAGTTTATTGTTTTAGCTTATTAGAATCCTTTTGAATTTTAAATCTCTTAGATTACTAGCTTTTCATTTTGCACAAATATAGTAAATAAGCTGTCTAGCTCACTTAAATAAGCTTATTGTAGCTCACTGCTAGTGACCTCTTTTCATTACTCTTCAGAAAGAACTGTTCAGCCAATTGGTAATTTATTTAGCTCTACCATTGTCCCACCTACATTCCTCTGTCTTACTCACAAGAGTCACTGCTATTGCATTCTATATTATTAACAAAGTTTATCAACCCTTATCAAGAAGGATAATTACTTGCACTTTTTCATACCTAGTCCATATTGGCTTTTCAAATTATAAGTATTTAAAAGCCAAATTCCTGATTCTTTTTTTTGGAATTGTTTAGATATCAATATTAAGCTCACCATTCTGTACTTTTTGGAATGTTCCTTTTTGAAAAACAAAAATCAGGGCACCATTTTTCCATTTTTCTTTTGTATTTAAAATTGTGTCAATATCTTGAGATTTAATTTGCTTGAACCTAAAATGTTAAATATATTTAAATAAACTAACGTTCTAGGACCTATTTTTAACTATAACAGACTTCAGTTTTTTCTTTTCATTTTTGTCTGGTCTTTCCAACTTGAGGGCAGTATAATTATAGATAGAAAAGAAAAAGACACTTTTTATTTTTTTTAGCTTCTCCTTCTCTTTATTATCAGTTAACTTTTGATCTTTCCCCAACAGATTATCTTCTTATTCCAAATGTAGCTTGAAAAATTTTGTTGTTTTATTAGTTAGCATTTCTGGAACTTTAGTTCTTAGTAGTGTTGAGCCTTTGTGACACTTTTTATTTTTTATTTTATTTTATAAGGTAATTTTATTTATTTATTTTTAATTATTTATTTATAATTTTTTAAGTATATTTTATTGATTATATTGTTACAATAGTTCCAATTTTTTCCCCTTTGCTCCCTTCCGCCCAGCCCCCAACAACTCCCCCCCAAGTCCATGGCCATGGGTCATACATACAAGCTCTCTTGCCTCACCCTTTCATATATTCTTCTTCTTTTTTTAAAAAATTAATTAATTAATTATTTTAACACTAAGAAATAACAATCCCTTTCTCTCAGACTTAAGACCCTTTATAATCTTATAAAGGACAATGGGCGAAGGTCTCGAGCTCCTCTAGCTGCTTCAGGCTGGACATGGTCGTCATCCTACCTACCCTTGGGTCCAGAAATCCCTAATAAGAGTGGGGATATGGAGGGGAGGGTGGCCTTTCCACATGGGGAAGGATTGTGCAGACTCCAGGTTGGTTGGCTGTCCCCAGACGATGGCATGCTTGATTTAACAGGCTGGCATCCTTGTTGTATTCTGGAGGCAACAGATTTGGCAACATGGTTAAAGGACATCATTTAATCCGTAACCTCTAGATGACAAAAGACAGGTATTAATTTTTCAATGTCCCACATTAGGGAAAAGAAGGGCTTCTTTGAAGGAAGGTGTGCCAGGTACATCTCACCTGTCCAAAACCCCTTTGCCCATTATACTTAGTTTGGGCTGAGGGAAATATTTTAGGTTTCCCCCCTCTCAGGCCTCTGGGCTCTTTCTGTCCAAGCCTTTAGGACAGAAAAGAGAAACCAGTTTTAAAGTGAAGCCCACAGACCACCCCGTTCTTCACCAACCCAGCCACTTAGTTCAGCCAAATCATTGAGTCTCAGGAGGCAGCAATGCAGACAGGATTAAGTAAGGCCTATACGTACGGACAGTCACCCAGGCAATGAGATCATAGGCTTATGCCCTTTGAAAATAGAAAACACATGATAATTTATGTAACATAACCCACATACAAGTCTCTAAATCTGTAGGACTGTCTTATCGGAAAGACATCCAGTTGCAAGGCACTTGACATTCTTCTTGCCTGTAAATTAAACATCCTTGATAATGCCACAGACATAGTTTAACTTTCAAATGAAAACAAATTTTAAATGAAAAGAAACCTTAAAGATGGCTAGCTGGACTACTTTAAAGTCCACCACTGAGCATTGTGATTTTCCTTGAATCGCGATTTTTCTCCCTAAGATTACCCTCCTTGTCATTAAAGGGACTGCATTAAGTCCAGTTTTAATTTATCCTGTTCATTTGCATAAACACAACAAGAGCAGAAAATGATCACTTATGATCTTTAGTTCTGCTTTGCAGGAACTTACACAAGGAACATTTAAGGTGACCTTCAGTCTGCCCTTCAGGGCACAGAAGCTGAGCCACATACCTGACATTTAGCCTTGCTTGTAAACACCTGTCTTTTCTAAGTCCTTCTGGTTTTCCATTGTGCCTTAAGGTCCCATCTAGCCATTTTTCAGGAAAACAACCTTCATTATTTCCCTGGAAAGATTGCCATGGACCGCGCATCCATCCAAGGTACCAGGCCTTTTATCTCGTGGACTTATTACCTTTGAAAGTCAATCCCAGTTCCTCAGGGCTTTTTGCTAACAACCAAAGCCCAAGCATGTCTCCTTCAGGCATGACATTCCAGTCAAAGTCTTAGTTAAATAAAAACAAACCTCTATTAACAACTGGTCTTATTAGTTTTATGCAAAGAAATTATGTCATTACTTACTTCTCTAGAATGCCAAACTCTGGAGGTATCAGACGGAGAAAAATATACAGTGTGGAGGAAAATCCTTGTCCTTCTAATATTCACTGAACTTGCATTTCTATTCTTTATATTTTCATTTTTCCCCCACTAAAAATTTTGTTTGTTTTTTTTTCCACTACAGTTGTCCCACTTTTTTCCCCCTCTTGCTTCCCTGCACCCTGCCCCCCTCTCCTCCCACATTCAGTCCCCACCCAGTTGTCCATGTCCGTGGGTCATTTATACATGTTCTTTGACTAGACTCTTCCTCTTCTTACCCCCTCTCTCCCTCCCATCCCCCCCCTTTGTTACTGTTAGTTTTTTCCTTGTTTACATACTTCTGGTTCAATTTTGCTCATTTGTTTGTGTTGTTCATTAGTTTCTTGTAATAGGTGACAGCATAAGGTATTTTTCTTTCGTTGCCTGGCTTATTTCGCTAAGCATAATTCTCTCTAGTTCCAACCACGTTGCTGCAAATGGTAGAAGTTTCTTCTTTCTTTCAGTACTTATTCATTGTCATTTTCCCCCTTTGTACTCGTGTTCCTCTCTGTCTCTCTCTGTTTCTTCATCTTCTTAAAGCAGACCCTTTAGCGTCTCTTGCAGTGCTGGTGTGGTGGAGATGTATTCTTTTAGCCTTCTTTTGTCTTGGAAACTCCTTATTTCACCCTCCATTTTGAATGAGCCTTGCTGGGTAGAGAATTCTTGGTTGTAGGCCTTTGTTTTTCATTGCTTGGAATATTTTTTGCCATTCCCTTCTGGCTTTTAGTGTTTCTGGTGAGAAATCTGATGATAGCCTTATTGGAGCTCCCTTGTATGTTATTAATTGTTTTTCTCTTGCTGCTTTTAGGATTCTCTCTTTGTCTTTGCATGTTGCCATTTTAATTATGATGTGTCTTGAAATGGGCCTGTTGGGGTTCATCCTCATTGGGACCCTCTATGCTTCCTGGACTTGCGTGACTCTTTCTCTCCTTATATTAGGGAAGTTTTCTGTCATTAGTTTTTCAAAGAGGTTTTCTATCCCTTGCTCTTCTTCTCCTTCTGGAATTCCTATGATACGGATATTAGTACATTTCATGTTATCCTGCAGCTGTCTTAGAACCTCTTCAGTATTGTTCAGTCTTTTTTCATTTTGTTGCACAGTCTGGGAGTTTTTGTCTAGGTTTTCCTCCAGCTCGCTGATCCGATCTTCTGCTTCGTCTAGCCTGCTTTTAATTCCTTCTACTGTGTTCTTCAATTCAGAGATCATATTCTTCATTTCCTCCTGGCTCTTATTGATAGCTTCCATGTCCTTTTTCATGTTGGTGTAATTCTCAGTAAGTTCCTTGTAGTTTTTCTGGAGTTCTTTGTAGTTTCCGCTGAGCTCATTGAGCTTCTCCATAATCCATGTTTTGAATTCCATATCTGATAGTTTGCTCCCCTCTACTTCATTTAGCACTCTTTCTCGGGATTCTGCCTTTCCTTTTGATGGGAGGTTGTTTCTCTGTCTCCCCTTTTTTGTGACTCCTATTGTTTGTTGGTGCTTCTTACAATGCTATTTATTTATTTTTAGAGAGAGGGGAAAGGAGAAAGGGAGAGAAACATTACTGTGTGCTGGCGTCTCACTCATGCCCCCAATTGGGGACCTGATGTCCAACCTAGTCATGTGTCCTTACTGGGAATCGAACCAGCGACACTTGGCTCGCAGGCCAACGCTCAATCCACTGAGCCACAGCAGCCAGGGCTTGACACTTTTTATTTTATACGTATTTTTAAGTCTCAGTTTCCCAAAGAAAATAAATTGGCTTCTCTAATTGCTTTCCCATCTCATTAGGATTATTTGTGATGGCATAATCAGGACTTGATTTCCTTAGAACCTATAATTCTTGTGCTGTGTTCCCACTCAGAGGCTTTGTCCATGAGATTATACCTAACTTTGAGTTGAACTTCCTGAGATATTTTCATATGAAGGGACGTGTCTAATTAGGCTCAAGATTTTCTTCCTTAGCCATCACGAATTTGGGCAAGACCACACTTCATTCTTGACCAGAATTATGGTTAAATAATTCTTTTGTTTTTCCTTTGCAGATCATGAGTTTATTACTGTTTTACTTTCAGTAGTTAAACCTCTAGCAGGCCAGTAGTCACATAGGCAAGCTGGCAAACCACAGTGAATAACTTAAGCCACGGGTTCTCAACCCCAGCTGAATTACTCAATGTCATATAATTTGTCTGTGGCAAATCAGAGTGAAAATCTTTGGTCTGATAGGAAACTGGCTTTATTTTTCTTATTCTTGAATTTAATCTAATTTCTATTCCGTATAAGTGAGCTATTACATAGGTAAATATAAAAACAAATTTATTCCAATGATTAATTTTTTACAAAGATACCTACCTTTGTGATGTTAGGAAACCTGCCTTAATTCTTTTTTTTAGTTAAGTACTTTGGTTTATTAGAAACACACTGCCAGCTTAAGTGGAGTTCATTAGAAATATATCAGATGTGTAGCTTTGGCTAATATACACGGTGAAAGTGGGCTTTTCCCCACTGCTAAAAGACCCAGATATGAGGGGAAGCCATTTGGCTTTTCATATCATGTACACTTAAATACCGAAAAGAGCTTATAATTTTTTAACACACAACACAGCTCTGACTAGTGTGGCTCAGTGGGTTGGCCGTCTGCCTACGGACTGAAAGGTTGCCAGTTTGATTCCTGGTCAGTACACATGCCTAAGTTGCGGGCCAGGTCCCTGGTTGGGGTGTGTAAGAGGCAACCAATTGATGTTTATCTTGCACATCGATATTTCTATTCCTCTCTTTCTCCCTCCCTTCCCTTCTCTCTAAAATATAAACATTTTTTGAAAAATTAAATATACAACACACATACACTCCTAACCTGCACGTACATATAAGTACAATAGGTGTTCAAGAACAAAAACTGTAACACAGTTAAAGGCACTAGAATTGAAACCGGAAAGTCAGTACCAGAGGTTATGGTCCACATTGCTGAGATCTGCTTCTCTGTATGGTATCAGTTGGTTCTTCTGTTTCCACAGTCTAACAGAATCTGCCCCAGCTAAATACTACATAATCTTCTGTGAGCGTTGCCCGATGATATTTTTTCATATCTTAATATAAATTTTTGAGAGAGACTATTAAATAGCCCAATATGAATATATGATGCAACAGATTTGTGTACATTGAAATTAAAATGGATGTCTTTCTGAAGAGAATGACCAAAGAAGGGACTGAACAGAAAAAAGTGTCTACACTTTTTAGTTTACATTTATTTCTTAAAGGGTGCCCCTTCAAAGGTCATGAAGGATAAAATGACTTTTTGTCTCAGACTTTCCAAAAGATAAGAAGTAAATTGGCAACCTCTGAAGCCATGCTTTGCCTTGTAGTTCAAAGTGTCTAATAACAAAACAGTTCTCAAGCAACATACAAACTGAAATTCCCCTACCCAGAGGCTGGCATATATGTACAGACAATACCAGATATAGCCATTCTTACCTGCTTATTCTTTGTTTACCTCCAGCATTTTGTATTTTTAGAAGGCCAGTAATTCGGTTTACAACACTACTCAGAATTAGTTTTTTTATTTTTGCTTTTTCCAGTAATATATCTTCATACATATAAGAATGTTAACCTTTCTCCCCATAGAATGGAATTGAAATGAGGTTCCTTTACTCTTGAGACTTTTGTAGTAAGTTGGTTTTCGTTCATTTATTTTATGAAATGAAGCATAGATAAGAAAAGAATCACTTGTAAGGATCATATCAGTGTTTAATTTCCATATTTTACTGCTTATTTTCTAACTTTTCTTAAATATAAGAAGATATTTCTCCCTTAATTTTTATTAAATTTGGGTCACCAGAACACCCCTTTGAGCCAGGTTGGCCAAGTTTCTTAAAATCCTAAATACCAAATTACAAATTTTTACCAGCATGTTTATTATTACAGGTTTTAGCCCAAATTGTTATAAATTGTATATTGTTCCAGTAATTAGTAACTTGGAACTGTATTTATTGTCACATGAGGAAATTATGTGAAAGTACTTTATAAACTATAAACTACTGTGTAATTATTAGTTATTATTTAAGAACTAAAGATATCCCAGTTATCTTCTCTCTCACATATACCCTGTTAATCCTTTCATATACAGAAAAGAACCTTTTGAGTTATCAAATTGGTATTTCATATTCCTCTTTCCCCCCAAAAGCAAAACAGGAACAAAAACAGATCATAGTTAAAATAGGGGAAATTACATAAGAAGATTTGGAGAAAAAGATGGCACAGAAACGAGAGAGAAACAATTTATTTGGTTACATCAAGCTGAAAAGGGAAATGAAACATTCGCCATAGGTATATAACTTACTTCAGAGTAAGTAGCCTATATCATAACAAAGGACAAATATCCACGAGAGCCTAAGAGAATTTATTACAGTGAATACTGAAGAAAACAAAGGGGAGCTATGTCTCAGGTAGACAAATAAAAGAAATGCTCACAGTTCACAGTATACTATAATACTTTCTAAGAAAAAGTGATAGAAACATGGCCCTTAACAATAGGGGAAAAGAAATTCCAGGCACAGGCTTTTAAAAACAAGAAAATGCAGTATACCAAAATAAATAAATGAATGAATAAAAACAATCACTAAATTGGACTAGGCTAAAGAAAATGGAAGTTAAATGAAAATGTAAAACAAAAGGTGCATGATAGGCTATAATTTTTACTATGGTATGAACCCCAACATTATTCAAAAATGCTGAAATTATTTGAAGTTATTTAACAGGAAACATAACATTATTTTTTACACTCATTTTAATTTTTTTCTTTTTCTTTTGTTGTTGTTCTATTACAGTTGTCCTATTTTATTCCCTGTAGCTCTCTACTACTATGCTTGTCTATTTGTTTTGTTCGTTAGGCTCCTGTCATAGGTGAGACCATATGGTATTTGTCTTTCGCTGCCTGGCTTATCTTACTAAGCATAATACTCTCCAGTTCCATGCATGCTGTTGGGAAAGGTAGGAGTTCCTTCTTTCTTTCTGCTGCATAGTACTCCATTGTGTTTTTTGGTTCACTCATTTACCGATGGACACTTAAGTTGTTCCCTCAACTCGGCTATTGTAAATAATGCTGCTATGAACATAGGGGTGCACAGGTTGTTTTGAATTGGTGTTTCAGGATTCTTGGGGTATAATCCCAGCAGTGGAATCGCTGGATCAAAAGGTAGGTCTATTTTTAGTTTTTTGAGGAAATTCTGTACTGTTTTCCACAGTAGCTGCACCAGTCTGCTTTCCCACCAGCAGTGCACTAGGGTTCCCTTTTCTCTACATCCTAACCAGCACTCGTTGTTTTTTGATTTGTTGATGATGGCCATTCTGACAATAAAATTGTGGTTTTAATTTGCATATCTCTGATGGCTAGTGATGTTGAGCATTCTTTCAAATGCCTATGGGCCCTCTGTATGTCCTCTTTGGAGAAGTGTCTGTTCCGGTCTTTGCCCATTTTTTAATTGGATTGTCTGTCTTCCTGGTGTTAAGTTGTATAAGTTCTTTATATGTTTTGGAGATCAAATCCTTGACTGGGGTATCATTTGCAAATATGTTTTCCCTATACGGTTGATTCCCTTTTCATTTTGCTGGTGTTTTTTTTAGCTATGCAGAAGCTTTTTAGTTTGACGTTATCTCATTTGTTTATTCTTTTCTTGCCCTAGGAGATATATCAGCGAATGTATTGCTGCGTGGGATATCTGAAATTATACTGCCTATGTTATTATACTCTAGGACTTTTATGTTGTCATGGCTTACACTGAAGTCTTTTATCCACCTTGAGTTTATTCTTTATGGTGTAAGCTGGTGGTCTAGTTTCAGTTTCTTGCATGTACCTGTCCAGATCTCACAACACCATTTATTGAAGAGGCTATTGTTACCCATTTTATGCTCCTGCCCCCTTTGTCATATATTAATTGACCATAGAGGCCTTGTTTATTTCTGGGATCTTTATTCTCTTCCATTGATGTATGTTCTGTTCTTATGCCGGTACCAGACTGTTTTGATTACAGTACCCTTGTAACATAGTTTGATATCAGGTATTGTCATCCCTCCTACTTTGTTCTTCTTTCTCTAGATTGCCGAGGCTATTCAGGGTTGTTTTTGTTTCACATAAATTTTTGAAATATTTGTTCTAACTTTGTAAAATATGTCATTGTTATTTTAATAAAGGTTGCTTTGAATCTGTAGATTGCTTTGGGTAGTATGGACATTTTAATGATGTTACTTCTTCCAATCCATGAACACATGCTTCCATTTATTTGTGTCTTCCTTAATTTCTTTCTTCAGTGTCCTCTGGTTTTCCAAGTACAGGTCTTTTACCTCCTCAGTTAAGTTTACTCCCAGGTACATTATTTTTCTTGTTGCTATAGTAAATGGGATTTTTTTGTAGTTTCTGTTTCTGATATTTTATTCATTTCGACAATGCCTTTGATTTCTAAATATTGACACTCTATCCGCTATTTTGCCAAATTCACTTACTAAGTCCAGTGGTATTTTGGTGAAGCCTGTAGGGTTTTCTATGTACACTATCATGTCATCTGCAGAAAATGACAGTTTTACTTCCTCCTTTCTAATTTGGTTACCTTTATTTTTCTGGTCTAATCGCTGTGGCCAAACTTCCAATACTATGTCAAATAAAAGTGTTGAACGCGGATGCCCTCATCTTTTCCTGATCTTAAGCTTTTAGTTTTTGTCCATTGATTATGATAGTGGCTATAAGTTTCTTATATATGTCCTTTATTATATTGAGGTATGCTCCCTTTACTTCCAATTTGCTGAACATTTTTATTATAAATAGGTGCTGTACTTTATCAAAGGCTCTTTTAGCATCTGATATGATCATGTGATTTTTGTCTTTCCTTTTGTTTATGTGGTGTATTGTGCTTATGAATTTGTGAATATTGCACCATCCTTGCATCCCTTGGATGAATTTCACTTGATTATGGTATATGATCTTTTTAATGTATTGCTGGATCCGGATTGCTAATAAATTGTTGAGGATTTTAGCATCTATGTTCATCAGTGTTATTGGCCTGCAGTTTTCTTTCTTTGTTGTGTCTTTACCTGATTTGGAAGTAGGATAAGAGTTGGGAGTCTTCCCTCTTCTTGAATTTTCTGGAATAGTTTGAGGAGGATAGGAATTAGCTCTTCCCTAAATGTTTGGCAAAATTCACCTGTGATGCCATCTGGTCCAGAGCTTTTGTGAGCCAAAGTTTTTTTGATGACTGCTTCAATTTCAGTAGTTGTAATAAGTCCATTCAGGCTTTCTGTTGCTTCTTGATTCAGTTTGGGAAGATTATGTTTCTAGAAATTTGTCAATTTCACCCAGGTTATCAAGTTTCTTTGCGTATAGTGGTTCATAGTAATTTCTTACAATCCTTTGTATTTCTGTGGTATCGGTTGTGATTTCTCTCTCTTTTCTTTTTTTTTAATATGCTTTATTGATTATGCTGTTATAGTTGTCCCAATTTCTTTTCCCTTTGTTCCCCTCCACCCAGTAACACCCCTCCCTCCAGTTGTCCCTTCCCCCCCTTAGACCATGCCCATTGGTTGTGCATATAGTTCTTCTCAACGTCTTCCTGTCAATTCCTGTACCATCTCCCTCCCTTTACCCCCTCCCCCCTCCCTGCTAACCTTCCCCCATAATGTTCCCCATACTTATAATTCTTTTCCCACTCTTGTTGCCTACTTAGTTTGCCTTTGTTTCGGTTCCCTAGCTTCTGTTGTTGATTGTTGTGATACAGATTTCAGTTTAATATTCATAGTTTTGATCCTCTTTCTCCTAAACAAGTCCCTTTAACATTTCATATAACAGTGGTTTGGATCTGATGAACTCCTTCAGTTTTACTTTGTCCAGGAAGCACTTTCTCTGCCCTTCTAATCTGAATGACAGCTTCACTGGATAGAGTAATCGTGGTTGTAGGTATTTGCTTTCATTACTTTGAATATTTCTTGCCAGTCCCTTCTTGCCTGCAGAGTTTCTTTTGAAAAATTAGCTGATAGTCTTATTGGGACCCTTTGTATGTAATTTTCTTCTTCTCTCTTGCTCTTTTTAAGATTCTCTCTTTATCTTCACTTTTTGACATTTTGATTATAATGTGTCTTGGTGTGGTTCTCCCTGGGTCCAGTTTATTTGGAACCCTCTGTGTTTCCTGGACTTGTGAGTCTATCTCCTTCCCCAAGTTAGGGAAGTTCTGCTTCATTATGTTTTCACATAATTTTTCAATTTCTAGCTCTTTTTCTTCACCTTCTGGCAACCCTATGATTCGGATGTTGGGCTGCTTATAGCTGTCCGATAAGTTTCTGAGCCTCCCCTCATTCTCCTCACTTTTTGTTTCCTCTTTCTGCACTGGTTGACTGTTTCTTCCTTCCCTATGTTCTAGTTTGTTGATATCCCTGGTTTTCCTTTCCCTCACCACTAGTTTCATATGTATTTTTGTACTGTTCAGCAGGACTAGCCTTCATTCGTTCCCCATCTTGTTTAAGATTTGCTATTATTTCTGTAAGCACTTTTATAACCAAAGCTCTGAACTGTGCCTCAGAGAGATTATCTATCTTTTGGTCCATTAGATTAGATATTTGCTGTCTGGTCAGCTGCGTCACTGGGATCTCTTATCATGATCTGTGCCATCCTGACAATTTTGTGTTTACCTTTGCTTCCTGGGCAGGGCTGTCACACCTCCTGTGCTATAGCGGGGGGAGCCCCGTGCACTTGTCACAACCGGGTGACCCTTCCTACCACACTGTGGCATTTTCTGTGGGGGTGGGTGTACAAGATGGGTTCCTGCTATTCACTCTCCGCTGAGAGACCGGGAACCTCCTCCTCTGTCCCTGCCCCATCCGGGCAATGGAGGTCTGCCTTCCCCAGCTTTGGAATCAGAAGCTGATGGTTCTGGTCTACAGCTGGGGGTGCTCCCCAGGTGCTTCTCGCCCCCCCTTAAATACGTGTGTCTGTGCTTACCGCTGTCCCGCCGCTGTCACCACGGCTGCCACAGACAGCACAGCTTGACCTCTCTGCCTGGCTTCGTCTCTCCTACCCATCCGGACAAGCACCACTTCTTTATAACTTCATACGTTGGACTTCCATTTATTTTCTGGAGCTTCTGGTTATTTCTGGTTTTGCGATAGTTGTATTCCTTCTTAGTTGTGGAGGGAGACGGAGCGTGTCAGTCTAGGCCTCCATCTTGGCCGCAAATCTTTCTCTTTTGTTTCTGATTTTATTTATTTATGTCCTCACTTTTTTTTTTCTTGATGAGTTTGGTTAAAAGCACGTTGATTTTGTTTATCTTCTCAAAGAACCACCTCCTGGTTTTATCGATCCTTTCAATTGTTCTTTTAGTCTTTGTGTCATTTAATTCTGCTCTAATCTTGATTATTTCCTTCCTTGTACTCACTCTGGGCTTTGTTTGTTGTTGTTCCTCTAGTTCTTGTAGATGTTGGGTTAGGTTGTTTGATATTTTTCTATGTTTTTAGGTGGCCTGTATTGCTATGAACTTCTTTCACAGAACTGTCTTCACTGTGTGCCATAGGTTTTGGTCAGATGTATGTTCATTGTGTTCATTTTCATTTGTTTCCAGAAACTTTTTGATTTCTATCTTGATGTCATTGTTAACCCATTCATTATTTAATACCATGTTATTCGCTCTCCATGTATTTGAATATTTTTGAGTTTTCCTTGATGTTGGTTTCCAGTTTCAAGCCATTGTGATCCGAGAAGATGCTTGATATGATTTCAGTTTTCTTGAATTTGTTGAGGCTTGTTTTGTGTCCTACTGTGTAGTCTATCTAGAAAATGTTCCATGTGCACTTGAATGTATATTTTGCTTCTTTGGGGTGAAAGGTTCTGATATATAATTAATATATCAATTAAGTCCATTTCAACTGTAGTGTTGTTTAATGTCACAATATCCTTGTTTATTCTTTTCTTGAAAGATTTATCCATTGTTGAGAATGAGGTCTTAAAATCCCCTACTCTGAGTGAAGTCAACTAAGATTTTCCTTTTGTATTGGGTGCTCCTATTTTGGGTGCATACAGGTTTTAAGGGTTATATATTCTTGATGGATTATTCCCTTTAGTATTTTGAAGTGCCCTTCTTTGTCTCTTTTTATGGCTTTTGTTGTGAAATCTATTTTGTCTGATATAAGTATTGCTACCCCAGCTTTTTTTTTATGTTCATTTGATTGGAATACTTTTTTCCATCCCTTCCCTTTCAGTCTATGCAGATCTTTTGTTCTGATGTGTGTCTCTTGTAGACAGCATATATGCAGGTCATGTGTTTTTATCCATTCAGCTACTTTATATCTTTTGATTGGAGCATTTACTCCATTTACATGTAAGGTTATTATTGATAGGTTCTTATTTATTTCCATGTTTTTACTTTTTACCTGTGTTCCTATCTCTCACTTTTTCTTAATCTTCTTAAAGCAGTCTTTGGTGTGGAGATATATTCTTTTAGCTTTTTTTTTGTCTGGGAAGCTCCTTATTTTGCCTTCCATTTTAAATGAGAGCCTTGCTGGTTAGAGTAGTCTTGGTAGCAGGCCTTTGCTTTTCATTACTTTGATATTTCTTGCCATTTTCTTCTGGCTTGTAGTGTTTCTGTGGAGAAATCAACTTATATTCTTATCAGAGCTCCCTTGTAAGTTACTAGCTGTTTCTCCCTTGATGCCTTTAAGATTCTCTCTTTGTCTTTAAATTTTGACATTTTAATTGTGTCTTGGAGTGGGCCTCTTTGGGTTCCTCTTGATTGGGACTCTTTGTGCTTTTTGGATTTGCGAGACTTTTTCTCTCATCCAGTTAGAGAAATTTTCTGTCATTACTTCTTCAAACAGGTTTTCTATCCCTTGCTCCTCTTCTTTTCCTTCTGGTATCCCTATTACATGAATATTGTTACTTTTCATTTTGTCCTGCAGCTCCCTTAAACCCTCCTCGTTCTTTTGAGTCTTTTTTCGTTTTGTTGCTCTGTCTGGGAATATTTTTCTACCTTGTGCCCCAGCTCACTTATTCGATCCTCTGCTTCATTTAGCCTTCTTTTAATTGCGTTTACTTTGTTATTCATGTCAAATACTGTATTTTTCATTTCCCCCGGCTCTTATTGATAGTTTCTCTGTCCATTTTCATGCGGGTGTAGTTCACAGTAAGTTTTTTGTAGCTTCCCTGGAGTTCTTTGCAGTTTTAACTGATCTCCTTGAGGTCCCTTATAACCATTATTTTGAACTCAATGTCTGATAGTTTTCGTGCTTCGATTTCATTTAACACTCTTTCTTTGGATTCCTCCTTTCCTTTTAGTTGGGAGTTGTTTGTTTTCCCATTTTAGGTGACTCTTATTATTTGTTTCTGTGTATTAGATTGATCTGCTTTGATTTCCTGTCTTCATGGTGTGACTTTCTATGGTAGGAGACCTGTGGGACTCACTGGTACTGTCTTCTTGATATCCTGAACTTGATGCTCTTGGGATGCCCTTTATGCCATATATGTGGGCTCTCTGGTTGTTACTGGGTTTTGGTCATCGTTAGGTTATTCTTTGGTTGGTCCTTCCCTCCTGATCACCGATTCACACCCCCACAACGTCTTATATGGTATTGTACAGATGCTGTCAGAACAAAACCAAACAGCCCAGGAAAAAAACGCACACCCACAAAAATAACCCCCACCCACAGCCACACTATCAACAGCAAATGAACCAATATTAATAAAGTTGTAAAGAGATTAAGGCTATTATAAGAAAGGAAAAATGGATATGAGATGTCTAACTGAAGAGAAATGATTTTGAGAGGATAGAGGAAGGAGAAATGATAAGAGTAGGGAATAGAAACAAGGCAAAGTGAGAAAGAGATGAAGTTTACATCATGAATAAAAAAGGAAGAGAAGAAGGCAGAATGGAGTAGGTGAAGGGAAGCATATAGTATTAGGTTAAAACAAGATTTAAAAAAAATATATAGTGAGAGGGAAAAAAAAACAAAACAAATTTGAGTAAAAGATTCCCCACAGCAATATCAGCAACATATGAGCAAAGTTAGTATAGGTGAGGTGGGAATAAGAAAGAAAAAGGAAAGAAAGAAAAGCTTAAACGATGTCTGTAAGAAAGTGGTGATTTTGAGAGGATAGAGAGAGAAGGAATACTAAGAGTGAGGAATGAAAACCATGCTAAGACACGGAAAAATTGAAATTTAAAAAAAAAAGAAAGAAAGGGCAGGAGAAAGGCTTAATGCAATAGGAGAGGGGAATGGTAAAATTTGAGATTCGAAACACAAAAATAGTGAAGATCTAGAAATAAAATTGAAGAAATGCAACAACAACCACGGTATCCAGAATGAACAAGCAAAGGTTGATAGAGGTGGAGAGAAAATAAGGGTATTTAAGAACGGAAAATGGAATGTGAGATGAATAATGACAAGAAAACTGGCTTTGAGAGGCTCAAGGAGCAAGAAGTAGTAAGAGTGCAGAACAGAAGTGATAGGAGGAGAAAAATAAAATTTAAAACAAAAGTAAGAGGGAGGAAGGTAAAATGGAGTAAGAATAGGGAGGAACAAAATATGAGATTTGAAATAAACTCTTAATAGGCACAATTGGAGGAAAAGGAATGAATGTTAAAAAGCTATGCAGGAGAGAAAATAATGCAAATCATGAAGAAGACTGTGGTGAAATTTGTCTCAGTAGAATCCAGTGTTTACCAGTGTTTTCTCTTTGTGGATCTGCCCCTGGTGTACCCTCATGTTTAATAAGGTGCTTCTGTATGGTAGTCCATGGGCACTGAGGAATTTATGTGAATCTTTTAGCTACATTCTCTCATCCAATATTTCTTGTTGTCTTTTCAAGAAGTTTAAAAGCCTGAAAATACATTAGCAAAAAAAAAACACCATCCAGAATTAACAGCTATTAACATTTCATTTTATTTGCCTCCAGTCTCTTTCTTAAAAAGGAAACAGTGTAGTCTCTTGGTACCATACTTAATTTCTCACCATGACAACTTCTGTTCCCCTGTCTGCATTTTAGAAGCAATCACTATCGCCAATTATTTTTCTAGTTCATTTTAATATATTTATGGGGCTATAAATACTATATAGTATTGTTACTTTTAATTTTTTAATTTTATATCAGTATTCATACATGTACTTTCTTGTTATATTCAGTATTGTTTTGAGAGATTGATGCTAATGCTTTTTTGAACCAATATTAATCTGTTAATAGTTTTTTAATTTTATATTTTATTTATTGATTTTAGAGAGAAAGGAAAGGAGAGAGACAGAAGGCAAGAGGAACATTGATTTGTTGCTCTACTTATTGATGCATATATTGGTTGATTCTTGTATGTGCCCTTACTGGAGGTCAAACCCACAACCTTGGTGTATTAAAACACTGTAACAACCAACTGAGCTAGGGCTATTAATAACTTTTAATTACTAAATCAATCTAATCATGATGCTATGTATAGACCTATTTCATTTTCTTTAACTCTTGTTTGGTTTTCCATAATGTAAAATACTACATTATATTTATCTATTCCTTTACGGATGGATAATTATATTGTTTTATTTTATTTTTTTTAAGTATATTTTATTGATTATATTGTTACAATAGTTCCAATTTTTTCCCCTTTGCTCCCCTCCGCCCAGCAGTAGTGCAGGGATCACTTTTACCCCAGCTTTTTTTTTTTTTTTTTTTTTTTTTAAGTATTCATTATAAAAGTCACCTGTTGAGATTAAAGGTGTAATCTGGGATCTATAAGATTATCCAAAATGTAGAAGAAAAGGGCAAATGAATGAGAAAAAAAAAAGAGAATAATGAGTAAATAGTGGTCTTTATAAAGCTAAAAATAGAAAAATCAATAATTCCAGTTAAGGCTATAGAAATATTTTCATGATGATCCAGATGTTATAATGTTCTTCAGGAAATGTAAGAATTTCTAAACCAGAATTAATTCTCTTTCTTAATAGAGGAAAAAAAGCAAAGAACTTCAAGCAAAGGTGACAGGTTTAGGGCCAATGTGCTACTGCTCACAGCTCCAATAAAGGAAATTACAGTTACTGAAACTAGGAATCAGAATTGCTCTAGCAACTAGAAAATGAAAATACATATATTTCCATTAAATATAAATGTAATACTTTCGATATATAAAAAAAATTCAGTATAAGCCTGAACTAAAACATTGCTTGTGAAAAAAATCTGCCATATTTTGTTCTGAACTAAAACATGCAAATAAAGAAAATGCCAAAAGCTAGAATAAGTGAAGCAGAAGCTATAATCAAAGAAGGTGGTTTCTGACTATAAGGTAATATCAAGTGTAGAGGTAAAAGGCTTCACCAAGTACCACAGTAATAAAAATTACTAATAGATAACTATTGGTTAAAAAAGGTTTTAGTATCAGTCTTAAAGTTTAAATACCTTACAGGTATCAAGACAAAAACAAAAACAAAAAAGAAAAAACCCAACAAAGTTACAACAATCAGGCTAGTGCCAGCTTTAACCTCTGCAAAAGCTCAGAAAACATACCATCCACGTGTCCTTTTGGAAAACTTTTTCAAATATCCTCCTGCTAACCAAAAGATGAGTCAGAATGGATAATTTAGGATTGGAAAAGATAGTATTTAAGAAACGGTGGTAGCATGGAAACCATCTAAGTATACAGTTAATTATAATAAAGATGAGTCCTTAAACTAGGGGCTATGCAGCCCCTGAATGGTATGCAAATTTTTATATTAATAGTATATTTCTAGGGAGAAAGTTCATAGCTTTCATCAGATTATCTAAAATGGTTCATGTCCCCCCAAAAGTTTTAAGTGCCACTATTATGGATACAGAGATTCTAAATAAAATTTTAGCATTCTAATCCAGAGATATATTAAAAGAATGAAATGACCAGGTTGAATTTATACTAGTCAAGCAAGAATGATTTAGTATTAGAAAATCTATTATTTCACAGAAGTAGACCTCAGGTATGCTTAAGAAATGGCCAGATATTTTAAAAAGTCAATACTAACTATGAGAAATAGAAGAACTCTTTTTTTTAATGTGGTAGAGAATGTATTTCTCTAACCAACATCCACATCCTATATATTGATGAAACTCTAGAGGCATTTTTCCTTTAAGATTAAAACAGGAATTCTGGCTATCATAAGTCATTCAAAAGTCCCAAGGTAAAAGAAGGACTTGTTATTTAATAAATGACCCTGGAACACTTGGATATCATTTGGAAAATTTCAGTTAGATTTTCATGGTGTATCAAAATTACAGATAAATTGGGAGTCTCAAACTATATAGAAAAGTTAATTTAGAACCCTAAGAAAAACAAAAATAATGAGATCAGATGTCTTTCTGTGACATTAGGTATCATGGCTTCATTCATAACATTATCTGCACTTTATTATAAATATTTATTTCTCTGCCTAGAAGCCCATTGAGATCATGGAGCTCTCATCCTTATTTCCATAGCATGACCTCCTGCATAGCCATTGCAAGAAATCTTTGATGGAGGGCTCAGTTTTAGAGCCTGGGAACCTTGTCTACCAAAATGACAGCTAGAGCTTTCTGGCTCCTCTGTTTGATCATTGGATCATCTCCGGAATCCCCAGTGGCAGAGAGAAAGGATGGTGATATCAATGGGGAAGCAGTTGTGAGGTCAACAGTGGACTGCCAGAAACTGGATGTCCACCAGAACTTTATTCAGCTGTGTATGGGACAACATTGACCACGATGAGTCAGTTAGAATCAACCTCTTTGTAAAAACATGAACTATAACCAGCTATTATTGCTGGGCGAAAGCTGATTTTAAAGGAGATTGTCAATTTGGCAAGATAAACTACCTTGAATTAAGTGTTGCAAAAGCTGCAAATGGGCAGACCAAGCTCTTCAGTGCAAGAGGAGAGAAATGCTGAAAACCATCCATTAAAACAACAGAAAAAAAAAGAAAGAAAGAAATCTTTAATGGAAAAAGGAATGAATGAACAACCCCAATAGGAAAATGGATAAACCATATGAGTAGACAGTTCACCAAAGGAAAAATAAAAATCAATAAATACAAAATTATGTTCAACCTCCTTATTATTTAGAGAAGGAAAATTAAAAAGATAATAAAATGCTATTTTCACCTGTCAAACTGATTAAAATACTTAAATTAATATTCAGTTAGGTTAACATTATACATGCTTATGAGAGTCTAAATTACCCCAGCCTTTTTGGAAAGCATTTTGGAAATCTGTATTAGAATGTGTGTACCTCTTAGCACCATGACTATGATTTCTAAATGTCATTTCTCATTAAATGGAACCATAGTCCTGTAGAGCAGCAATATTCAACCCATGTGCTGCAAGTCTTTTTAAAACATGCACTGTCCTCTTTTCCCTTAGATTGTCAAATAAAAAAACAACAACAGCCAACCCAACAATAGCTGTCTGGTGTGAATGAATTAAAAGTATACCTATTGTTTTTGTCAGGTCAGCAAAAAATATCACATTTTTTGATGTGCCACAGAATTTTAGTAATTAGTTTTTGTGTGCCATGAGATGAAAAAGGTTGAAAATTGTTGCCATAGAGAATTGGCAGATTCAAAACCTGGAACATCTTGTGACAGAAAGCAAAAACGCTATCCAGGACTACTAATTGTGTTTGAAAGTTGTAGGAGCAACCTTGAAGGAGCCAAAAATGTCACAATGTGAACACCAAAAGGAATAATCACTGTAATTGACTTAAACACATTAAATATATAAAAAGCAATGGGTTCATAATAATACTTTGAAAATCAGTTATTTTAATAGTTGGTAGTATACAGCCATTCTGAATACTAGGAATTAAGACAAATCAAACATTTGTCCTGCCTTTCCTATACTAACCGTATTTCACAATAACCCACATTGAAGAGGGAAAATTTCTTCTTTCTAAAAGAATTCCATCCAGAGAATTTTAGGAATTAGAATAGAAAGATTGTTATTTTTACAACCCCCAGCCTTCAAGAAACAAACTTCTTAGGGCAGAGCTCTCAAACTAACTGGTGAGAACGGGTGTTTTGTTTTTTTTTTAACTTCCAATGTATTAAAGAACCATAATCTTGTAAAACACAATGAAATGTGGCAATGTCAAATTGCTGTAAAAGGTTTTAAACTTTTTCAACTTTCAATTTTTGTATTTACCATGAATTGGTAGCAAGTCATTGAAAACTGACACCACCACCTCTTGAGTAGTACTGGCCTAGCTAGTGATAACGAGTAAATGCCAAACCTGTTAAGTGAAAATTCATGCGCAGCTTTCATATGGATGGATTAGGCTGAAAACACCCTAATCCACTTATTGGGTTGGCCAAAAAAAAAAAGTGTTACTTTTTTCCATAAAATAAAGGACACATTTTCCATTTTCATCAATAACTTTATTGATTTGGATACTTTTGATTAGGTTGCTATCTCCCGCTATCGGCTTCTAGCGGGTAGAGGGTAGGGGTACTGCTAAACATCTTCCAATGCATAAGACAGCCCCACAGCAAAGAATTATTTGGCCAAAATATCAGTAATACCAAGAAACTTCACAAACCACTTTTGACATGTTGAAGCAATCACAGCACCTTCTCCATACACTGCACAAATCTTTTTTTGCGTTTCAGTTGCATTTTTACCTTTCTTGAAATAATAAAGTATAATATGCTGAAAATGTTGCAGATCTTCCATCTTCTATATTAAAGTGGCGGCACAAAAATGCACCAACTTTGATAAGTTTTTTTAATGCACACTGGTATGACAGCTGTCACAATACAATCTAACAAAATTGTTTCAAGTGAAGTTTATGACAACTAAGCACTACTAGAGCTGTCATACAGGAAAAAACATAACGGACTTTTTGGCCAATCCAATACAAATAAAAGTGAACAATCAGAAATTGTGTGCTACTTTATTTGACTCAATAGGAAATTTATAGTAGTGCCTATGAATTATTACACACCATCACCACCACCACCAAAATTGAACCTGAATATAATCAAGCTTCAAGAACTGACTCCTGAATTTTCCAGGAATAGAAAGGATAGAGGAATGAGTTAAGTCACACAACCACAAAAAGGGTATCAGCCAAATCCTACAATGTGGGAAATGATACAGGACAATGACACAATTTACTCAACTTCGACAAACAGATGTCACAAAATGAAGAGGCACTGTTTTAAGGTTAAAGAGACATAAAAGACATCTGAATCAAATACAATGTGTGGGACTTGTTTGAATTCTGATTCGAACTAAAGACAATCAGGGAAATGTGAAAATGGGCTGTTGAGATTATATATTTTTAAAAAGCTTTGTTTGTTAGAAATGCATACTGATTTATTTCAGGCAAAAAAAGATGTAATTATCTAGGGTTTGCTTTAAAATGTTCCAGTATATTTTAGGATGGGGCACATAGAGGGGAGAATAGATTAAATAAAATAGGCAATTAATGTTGATAATTATCAAAGTTTGGTAATGTGCCAAAGATAAAGATATTAATTAAAGCAGTGAAAACAGATTTTACTACCATCTGACAATAGAGGAAAGAACTGAGCTCCATTCTGATTTGTGCTGCTGAGATGACTGGAGTTTTAAAGGGATCTGAGGGAGGGAGGATGATCAGGTACTCAAGTGAAAAATTGCAAAGAGCGTTAATACCCTTGAGGCCAGCTGTGTGTGCTACCTGGCAATTATCGAAGTTAGGATTCTGTTCTTCCACAGAGACTGGAAGACAGACAGGTCCCTATCCTTCCTGATGATTGCCTCAAAGGAATGGTATTCAGTTCCTTGAGAAACACACCCCTGAGTTGTAGGAGATACATATTCCTCTCAGAAAGAAGGAGGAATGATCCACAATTGTAAGCCTTTTAGTAAATGCTCTAAGAAAGAAAGGAAGGGTAGGGGTTTATCTTCAGGTGTTGAGCAGAAGCAACAGTAAATTCTCCTGGCAGCCTTGCACTTTCTCAGGCAGGCATTTTATTGGGGGGCTGGGGTCATCCTACAGACATGGCCTTATGCTTCTAGAAGCCTTGCTAGAGTTTGGTTATCTCTTAGTGCAGAGGTTTGGACAGAGTTGTGCTGAGAATTCCACAATTCTCACCAGTACATGGGGGTCCAATATATCAGTCTTTTTTAATGAGAAAAAATACTCTTACGTGTATTTTGAAAGTTTTATTAATAAAAAGTTATTTTTAAATGTATATTCCTATTGACCTGGTAATTCCTCTTAAAGGAATGTATACTTAGATAATAATCAGGAATTTGGTCAAGGGTTTATGTATAAAGATATTCATCAAAGTAGTAACAGAGCCCTGGCCTAAGACTTCAGTTGGTTGGAGCATTGTCCCAGTGCTGCAGGGTTGCAGGTTCGATCTTCACTCAGGTCATGTACAAGAATTAATCGGTGAGCGCATGGATGTATGGAGCAACAGGTTGATGTTTCTCTATGTTTCTCTCTCTCCTTTCCTCTCTCTCTCAAATCAATAAATTTAAAAAAAAAGTTAAGTAGTAATAGAAAAACTGGAAACAAATGTTTCCAACATTAAAAGACTTAAAAATAAATTTTTATCCTTTAGGCTATTAGATTGTCAGAAATTCAAAAGCATCAAGAGCCATTGATTGATGAGACTCTGGAAGCAGGCACTCTCATAAATTGCTGGAGAGACTAACCCCAGGGAGAGCAATTTGGGAATCTTAACAAAACTACTAATCCATTTACTCTGTGATCTAGTACTTCCACTTCTGGGAATGTATTCTGTAGTGATATCTTTACATGTATGAAATTGTTATGTACAGGGTTGTTCATCACATGATGATTTGTAATAGCAAAAGATTAGAAATAATAGAGAATAAATTGTGGAATTTATTTAGAGGATTACTATACAGCTAGAAAAAAGAAAGATATCTGCTATCTATGCATTCAATATGGTAGCCACTAGCTGTACATGGCTATTTAAATTTCAATTAATTAAAATTAAATAAATTTTAAAATTCAGTTCTTTGGTTGCACTAGCCACATTTAAAAGTGCTCAATAGCCACATGTGGCTAGTGGCTGCCAAATTAGACAGCAAAGATATTGAACATTCCCATTGGTGCAGAAAGTTATATTGGACAGTGCTGCTTTATATAGTGAGTATAAAAACATCTCTAAAATACCTATATTACTTTTATAATAAAGACATCTAAATATAGAAAACAGTACATAAAAATGAGATTCTTTGTGAAAGATTAAAACCTGGGTTCCAAATACATATGGAATCTTTTCACAGATTATTTTTTCTTAAAATGAGTAACTGCCCAGTTTTCTCTTGTTAATTTACCATTTTCAGATGTAGCACTATGATGCCAGGTGAATTACATATTACGGAAAAAATTCAGTTGGTAACAATGGTTAGAGGCAAACACTGTGTAAATGATTCTTGATGGATGAATAATTTTTTGGCTAGCCTTTACTGTTTTTTGCAGGCAGAAGGCTTGAATCAAGGATGCCTGAGGATGTAACCTTCCTCACCTATTGAGTGCATGCACTAAATAACTCTTAAATTTGCTAGGTGCCATAGCAAAATGTTGCAGCTATAATCACAGCTCTTTGGAATATTCTGAAATTAGGTTGTGCTATAATAAGAAAGATACTTGGTCTTTGCTCCTGGCACATATCTTCTAAAACCTTTGGAACCTCCTAAGTGAGAAGAATATCTTTGTTGTGCTAATCAGATGACTTCTGGCGAGGGGCTCCTAGTTAGCTTCAGGTTGGGGCCTAGTCACCAGAAAGACTAAGTAAACCTTGATTACAAGTGTAAAACTTTCAGCCCTACATGCCAACCTCAGGTAGGATAGAAGAGCTAGAGATTCAGATAATCACCAGTGGCCAGTAACTTAATCAATCATACTTATCTAATGAAACCTCTATAAAAACCTCTAAACAACAGGGTTCTGGAAGCTTCCTGGTTGAATACTGGGAGGGTAGCACATGTGGAGAGGGCATGCCATGGCCCTTCCTACTTAACTTACCCTGTGCATAACTTCCATTTGGTTGTTCCTGAGTTCTGTCTTTTATTATAAATTGGTAATAGTAAAAAGTGCTTTCCTGAGTTCTGTGAGTCTACAAATTATCAAACCTAAGGAAGGGAGTTGTGGGAACCCCAGGGTCAGTCAGAAGTATGGGTGCCCAGTACTTCTATTTTGTATTTGAAATGAGGACAGTCTTGTGGGACTGGGCCCTTTAACTTGTGGGTTCTGATACTGACTCCAGGTAGATAGTGTCAGAATTGAACTCAATTATTGGACATCCAGTTGGAGATCTGCTGGAAAAAAAACACTACCTATTTGATTTCTAAGGGGGGAAAAGACCCTCGAGGCAAGACCTTCAAGCCATGCCTTTATAAGGCTGTAGAACATAGTATAATGTTTATTTCAGAGTCTGGTTTATTTTTGTGTTGTCTAAGAAGAAAATATTCGGAACCAATTACCACCTTAGTGTGGAGTATTTTTTTTTAAATGGGGAGTTGTACTATAAATTTGAGAGACTAATAAGTAATTAATTTTAAACAGCACTACAAAACATAAGGAGTCTCCCCGTCTGGAAAATAAAGCTACTGACTTGAGAGAAAAAGAATCCTCTTTGAATTTATCTTACCAAAGTCATGACTGCTCTGGTGCCTGTCTGATGAAAATGCCACTAACCTCCACAGGAGAAAACCCTTTGCAGCTACCAGTTACATGCCACTTCCAAAGACGACATGCAAAGACAAACTCTCATTCTTCAGCACTCCACGTGAGTTATAAAACCCCTTGTGGAAGGAGTCTACGAAACATGAAGGAAGTTTTTCGTTACCTGCTTGAGACAGAATGTAACTTTTTATTTACAGATAACTTTTCTTTCAATACCTATGTTCAGTTGACTCGGAATTACCCAAAGCAAGAAGAAATTGTTTCTGATATGGATATTAGCAATGGAGTGGAATTGGTGCCCATTTCTTTCTGTAATGAAATTGACAATAGAAAACTTCCACACTTTAAATACCGAAAGACTATGTGGCCACGAGCAAATTACCTAAGCAGCTTTTCCAACATGTTTACTGATTCATGTGACTGTTCTGAGGGCTGCATAGACATGTGAGTAGAATAACATGGCACTCAGAAAATCTTCTGAATGTAGGTGTACTTGTTAAATCCTTCAATGTATCAATTTGTCTGTGTATCTAAAACTGTTCATTAAGAATCTAAAATGGAAAGATGCAGTCTCACTAGGAATGGGAAAGAAAACTTTTCATCAATTATTATAGTAATTTCAAAATTATTTCCTCCAAGGATGAGTATTTCTTTTTTTTTAAAATATGTTTATTGATTTTTGAGAGAGACATCGATGTGACAAACATCAATTGGTTGCCTCCTATATATGCCCTGACTGGGGATCAAACCCACAACCAAGGTATGTGCCCTGACTAGGAATTGAACCCCGAACCTTCTGGTGTACAGAGCGATGAGTATTTCTTTAAGCTAGTATCATAATCACAATAGCAGCAATTACAGTTAATGCCATGTAACAGTGCCAGACACTGACAATTGCTTTACATACATTTTCTTATTTAATTCTCAGAAAACTCTTACAAGGTCAAAATACTATTTTCATGTTACAAATGAAGAAACTGAGAAGCTAATTGTAAGATCATAGGGCAAACAAATTGAAGAGCTGCAGTTTGAACCACTGTTCTTAACCACTATGTTATATGTTGTGGTTTGCTTCTACAACTCATTTCCTTGCATTTTTTTAGAAAGTTAATGGTGCTTATAATTAGTACTCTCTTGACATTCCATAAAAATATGAAAATATGTTCAATATATTAGGACTTTCAAACCATTTTAAGGTGTATAATATACATGTTTTTGTAGGTATACATACATAGAATGGAGTTGCATTGTATGTACATTTAATTTAATGCAAATTTAGCTTCCTATACTAGGCAAAAGAATGAGAGATAAATATAAATAAATGATATGGATAGTAGTTTTCACCACCCTGTTAGCTGGGGTGTGAAATGAGATGAGTATGTCTGCTATTACATCATTTTGGCTCAGTTCCTTAAGGCCTGTCATAAAGGAAATCTGTCACTGTGCCAAGTTTAATTCTGTTTAAAAATAAGTTTTTTTAAAAAATATATTGTCTCTAAGTATAACCCAACTATATCTTGCCTAGCTCAGTCTGTTTCAGAGCTGGAGGGAAAAAATGACTGTTGGCCAGTGTTTACTTCACCGTCAGTTTAAGGGATTTAAAAAGAAAAAAATTTTGACTATGTAATTTTAGAACACGCAGGAGTAAACCCCACAGAATGTATAATTTCAGACAGTCACAGCACACAAAGGCAATGGTTAGGATCCTGAAGGCAGCTTGAATCCTAACAGGTGGAAGAATTCACACCTGAAGAATCAGAGATAAATGTAGAATCTGATTGGAAGGTACTTTACAATAGCTATATTTAAAATGTTCAAAGAGCTTAACTATTAGCATCCATGGAACAAGAAAAGCAAGAGAAGGAGATTATTTTTGTAAAAGGTATATATGAAGGAGAACCATTTGGAAATATGAGAAATAAAACATCTGGTCATTGAAATGAAAAATGAAATAGATGGAACTAAATGTTAGCATTGGTATAGCTGGAGAAAGAATTAATGAATTGGATGACACTAAGATCTTTCACAATGCAAAGAGATAAAGGTATGGAGAAAATAACTTACAGGTTAAAAAATATGCAGGACAAACTGTAACAGACATCTGCAATGAAGAAAAGAGAAACATTCAAAGATAATAGCTGAGCCCAGGCAGGTATGGCTTGGTTAGTTGAAGTGTCATCCTGTAAACCAAAAGGTTATAGGTTGGATTCCTGGTCAGGGCACGTATCTTGATTGTGGGTTTGATCCCCAGTTGGGGCACTTAGAGGAGGCCACCCACCAGTTGATGTTTCTCTCACACATCATTATTCCCTCCCTATCCCCACCCCCACACACCTTGCTCTCTCTATAAAAGCAATGAAAAAATGTCCTCTGGAGAGGTTAATAAAAAAAAAAAAAGATAATAGCTGAGAATTTCCCAGAGTTGAAAAAAGACAGGAATCCTCTGACACAAAAAGCCTGCTAAGTACTAAGAAGGGAAAATAAGATAAATCTAAATATACTGATACAACTTAAAAAGTATCTAGGGTAAAGAGTAAATATCAAACACTCAGAAAAGAGGAAAAATATACTGAGAGTACACTTTTCATCAGAAATAGTACAACAAAGGAAGAGATATATTAGCTTAAAATACTGAAGGAAAACAAATATAAAACTAGAATTTCATACCAAGCCAATCAGTCATTTGACAGGGAGAGTGGGATATTCAAACAGTTACGCAGCAATGGGAGAGGTGCATATCTACGTTCCAGCAGTAGTACTTTTAAGTATGTTTAGAGTACTGTTTTCTAAGCTATAGGTTTAGTGGAATGTAAAATCATTTAAAGGGATGGTAACTAGCATTTTAAAAATTAAATTATCCAAAAAAGATCCCAAGTACATCACAAACAATAAGGATAGTTTCTTGCCACTATTGTTTCAATTTATGCACATGCACACCTGTGTATAAATATGCGTGCTTGTATAGGATCCTGAAGAAAATGTATTTTCTGCTGTGGGTCATAGTAAAAAATATTTGAAAGCTACTACTCTAAAGAGGCTTACACATGTGCATAAGAATAGGATGTTCGTTGCAGCATTTATTATATTGAAAATTTGAAGCAACTTAATTGTATACCAAGCAACTTAATTAAGCAACATAATTTTATATCTAAATGCTATGGAAAGTTTAAAGGAATTAACTATTTGACTATAACAGATTGGATTTCAAAAACATGATCTTAAAAGAAAAGCAAGTTGTAAGATAATAACTATAGTGAATATTTTAAAATAGTACAGTATATTGTTTGTAGATCTATATGTATTTAAAAGGATGCAGCACCCAATTTCTTGAGAGTTTAGTTTTATCTGTAATGTTTAATTTTTTTTATTTTTTAATGAAGATTATTTAAACAGTGTACGAGGTCTGTCCAAAAAGGAGCCATCCATTTAATATGAAAAATACATGTAATATGAAATATATATTTATTGAAGAAGATACAAGATACAAGAAACACTGTACATAGGACAGTGACACCTCAGCCCCCTTCTAAGTAGGCACCTTAGGACCTCACACAGTTCTCCCAATCACCATCAGCTGCCTCATTATATTTTCCTTAATCTCATCGATGGTCTGAAATCTCTTCCATTTCAAAGGTGATTTTAGTTTTGGGAAATGCCAGAAGTTGTGGGGTTTCAAATATAGACTGTAGAATGGCTGAATACCTGGGTGATTTGATGTTTTGCCAAAAAGCTCTGCATGAGATGTGATGCATGAGTGGGCACATTGTTGCGATAAAGCTGCCAGTCACCAGTTTCCCATAGCTGTGGCCCCATTCATCGTGTTGTATCTCTCAACAAACAAAAAACATTGCGGTAGTATTCCTTATTAATTATTTGGCCTGGAGGGGCATACTTGTGATGGACAGTGCCCCCCCAATCAAGAAACACAGTTAACATGGTCTTGATCTTGCTGCAACTTTGCTCTGCCTTCTTTGGGCGTGGAAAACCAGGTGACCTCCATTGGGATGACTGGGCCTTCATTTCCAGATTATAGCAGTAGACCCACCATTTATCTCCGGTTATGACCTTCTTGAGGAAATCTATTTCAGTGGTAGTGGTTTGAATCAAGTCATTAGCAACTGGTGTTCCTTCTGCTCTGGTAGCAGAAGTCACGGAACAAATTTTGCCACAACACATTTCATAAACCTCAGACACAGTAGTTTTTGGAATCCCCATATCCACTTCTTGTTCTCACACTGTCAGTTGCCTATTTTTGTTGATTGCACCCCATACACATTCACATTCTCAGGTGTTCTGCTTGTTGCAGACCTTCCAGAATGTGAGTCACTTTCAACAGATTCTCGACCATCTTTGAAATGTTTGTGCCACACTTTTATTTGCACTGCACTCATCCAAAATGTCTTCTGAATTCAAATAGTTTACATGGAAGAATGTTTAAGCTTAATGCAAAATTTGATGCAGATTTGTTGCTCTATTTGTTCAGTTAGTTTGAATGTGACGGCCACAAAGTACACATGCTCACTCAGCGGCATCTAATGCCCTCACTGACTAGTACAGTAAAGTCATCATTGTTCATGCACATTCATCTGGTCCATTCTCCTTGGCTGCCAGGTTATATTGATGTCACACAAATGGTTCTCGGTATATTAACAATGGCTAGACTTTTTCTGGACAGACCTCATATATATTTTATTTTATTTTATTTATTTTTTTTTTTTTATTTTGGTTTTTCAATTACAGTTGTCCCCTTTTCCCCCAATTTCTCTCCCCCACCCAGCCCACCCCCTCTCCCGCAATCATATCCCTCCCCGCTGTCCATGTCCATGAGTCCTTCATACAGGCTCTTTAATTAAACCCTTCCCTTACTTATCCCCCTTCTCTCCCTCTCCCCTCCCCCCTATTGACTGCTACTCTGCTTTTTGTTCTATTTAGTTCCTTTGTCTGTGTTGTTCTTTAGTTTCCTGTATTAGGTGATATCATATGGTATTTTTCTTTCTTTGCCTGGCTTATTTCACTAAGCATAATTCTCTCTAGTTCCATCCATGTTGTTGCAAATGGTAGGAGTTCCTTCTTTCTTTCTGCTACATAGTATTCCATTGTGTAAATGTACCACAGTTTTTTGATCCACTCATCTACAGATGGGCACTTAGGTTGTTTCCAGCACTTAGCTATTGTAAACAGTGCTGCTATGAACATAGGGGTGCATAAGTTCAAAAATATGGAACGCTTCACGAATTTGCGTGTCATCCTTGCGCAGGGGCCATGCTAATCTTCTCTGTATCGTTCCAATTTTAGTATATGTGCTGCCGAAGCGAGCACAGACCTCATATATATTTTAAATGATACACGTAGGAAAAAGAAGGACTAGGCAAAATGATGACAGCTAATTCTATGTAGTAGAAGTATGCGTGTTTATTATATTATTATTTCTATTTTTCTGTACAACTTTGCAAAGTCATATCAAAAAAGCAACTTTATATTTCTGCATCTAATATAATTCAAATTGATGAATTTTTTGTTGTTTTTTATGTTGCAAACAGTAGTCACCACTCATGCATGTATTATGTGTATACAGAAAAAGACAGAAGAGAATCATCAAGGAAGAGACCTCAAAGTAACTTGCTGAACAAAGGAGATAGATCCAGAGATTTTATCCAGCTCATCAGTAGTCACATATCCAATTTACAGCTGAGATACCCAGGTTCCTTACTCCCTATTAAGTTATAAGTTTCTGTCATGTTAGACAATCATTTAAATGGGGGGAGGGGATCATGGTTGCATGTTTCTTGTTTAGCAACATTATAAAAAAATAAATTTAGTAACCAGATATCCATTGTCAAATTCCCCAATCTGTTTTTGTGTCATTAGAAAGAAAGATAATTTAAACTTTTTTGAGTTTGACACACGTAAGTTTATCCATTGTAGGAGGAGAGTGGACCAAGAAAATATTCACAAGCAAGCTTCTGAAAAGGAAATAAAAGGAGTTCATTTTGAAAAGTTAAAGAAAACTCATATAGTTAAGTATTTATTTCATGAGCAAATAGAGGTACAGGGCAGTTTATAATTATTTATAAACTTTTGGTAAATAATCTTTCAAGCAGGCATATCTAGGAAAGAATGTCAGCTGTTCATGAGGCAAACGACTATCCTGAACGCAATTTCATTCTTTACTATATCATTTACACTTTAATCAAGTCTCTTTACTTGGTGATTTTTTTTATTCTCACTTCCTTCATTGCCTTCCTTTGTAGAACAAAATGTGCGTGTCTTCAAATGACAGCAAGGAATGCTGAGATTTGCTTCTTGTCAAGAGATAAAATAACCATTGGATATAAATATAAAAGACTACAGAGACACATACCAACTGGGTAAGATACCTTAAGGATTTGTTACAGTGGTTTGTCTTAGAAGGTGGGTACTTTATTATTGTACCTATAGTCTTACAGATGTTAAAAATCTTAATTTTTTATATCAAAAACCTAAAGGAATTAAAAAAACAAACCTGTATATTGTTCTTGGAAATGGAAATGAGAGACCATGTATGTATCATGCAGAGTGTACACGAACCAAACACTCACCTGCTTTGAGGCTAGCTCTTACCCTCTACAGTTAGCCTTCTTTAGGAAGCTGTTTCCACATTAAGAAATATCCTGTGGGATGACTTCCCATCAAGATGGAGATGTAGTAGACATGCTTCTCGTCACAACCAGATCTCAAAACTAATAACACCCAGAACCATCAGAAAATCAAGCTGTATGGAAGTCTGACAACCAGGGATTTGAAGAAGACATATTCATCAAGACGGGTAGGAGGGGCAGAGTTACAGAGATGGGCAGAGGCGGCGTGTGGCAGAAAGGCAGAGAGATACCTTAGAAGTGAGCAATCCCAGCCCCAGGCCAGACCATACAGCCCATGGTTCCAGCACTAGGAAGATAGACACCTGTTACCTCTGGTTGTAAAAACCAAGGGGTTTGGGGTGGAGGAAGAAACTGCTAGATTTTCACTGCTTAAAGGGCCAGCATATTCTTAGAACTTACTCAAACCCACCCACTCTGGGATTCACCACCAGGAAGCAACTGGAAGGGTGCCAGTTGCATACGGGAAGCGTGGGAAGTGGGTGAAGTGACTGGAAATGGGGTGAGCACCAGGTGAACCACCAGAAGCAATGCAGCAGCATTGACCCCTCTCCTAGCCCTCACCACACAGCCACAAAGCAGAAGCAGGTTGCCCTGCCCTGGCAGTTACCTACGGCTCCACCCCACATGATTTACAGGTGCCTTTTCTACAGTAGGCCATGCTTCTAAGACAAGGAGTAAAAGCAGCTCTGCCTAATACAGAAAAACAAACATAGGGAGGCTGCTAAATTGAGGAGACAAAGAAATATGGCCCAAATGAAAAAACAGGACAAAAGCTGAGAAAAAGAACTAAGCAAAATGGAGATAACCAACCTACCAGATATAGAGTTCAAAACAGGAGTTATCAGGATGCTTAGAGAATTTCTTGAGTACAATAAAAAAATAAAGGAAGAAACTAACGTTACACTAAGTGAAATAAAGAATAATCAGAAAACCAACAGAGAAGGGAAGTTGGGATTCAAACTGAGGATTTGGAACAAAAGGAAGAGATAAACATTCAACCAGAACAAAAAGAAGAAACAGAATTGATGAAAAGCAAGGACCTACAACCTAGATTATTCTAACCAGCAAAGCTATCATTTAGAATGGAAGGGCAGATAAAGTGCTTCCCAGACAAGGTAAATCTAAAGGAGTTCATCATCACCAAGCCATTATTACATGAAATGTTAAAAGGAGTTATTTAAGAAAAAGAGAGGATCAAAACCATGGATATCAAAATGGCAACAAATTCACAACTATAAACAACTGAATCTAAAAAAAACAAACTAAGCAAACAACCAGTACAGGAACAGAATCATAGATAAGGAGATCACTTGGAGGGTTATCAGCTGGGAGGGGAAAGGGGAGAATGCGGGAAAGGCACAGGGATTAAGAAGCATAATTGGTTGGAACAAAATAGGGGATGTTAAGAATAACACAGGAAATGGAGTAGCCAAAGAACTTATATGCACAATCTGTGGACATGAACTAAGGGTCGGGGGATTGCTGGAGGGAAGGGGGGTACCAGGAAGAGGGGAGCAAGGAGGGAAAAATTGGGACAACTGTAGTAGCTTAATCAATAAAATATACTTAAAAAAAAAAAGAAATATCCTATGAATAGCTCTTCTAAGAATTGGGACTTTTCAACCTTTCAAACTTATTATTTAAAAATAAGCAGAACATTTTTCCTTCTAGACATACCCTTTCCAGACATTTTCTTCTTAGACATTCCTACACATTTTTTAAGAGCTAATATTTACTATATGCCAGGTATTGTCCCAAGCAGCTTGTAAATGTTGACTCACTTAATCTTCATTAAGCAAT
Source organism: Furipterus horrens (assembly GCF_987537825.1). Classification (NCBI taxonomy): domain Eukaryota; kingdom Metazoa; phylum Chordata; class Mammalia; order Chiroptera; family Furipteridae; genus Furipterus; species Furipterus horrens. Next base: position 50,959,261 of record NW_028327182.1, read on the forward strand.
ACTATGGTATTTTATATATATAAATTCACGTAATCCCCATTTTCAGTATAGAAAATTGAAGCACAGAGAAGTTAAATAACTCATCCAAGATCACACAGCTAATAAATGCTGGAGTTAGATGGGAACCTCAGGTAGTCTAGCACTAAAAGCCTTCCTTTACAGTTAGTCTGTGATTATTAGTGACATAGCAATATAAACTGCTTTGATTGATTTTTCTCTTGTATATTTTATTGACAGCATTTATGAATGCAGCCTGTTGTGCAAGTGTAATCGACAAATGTGTCAAAATCGAGTTGTTCAGCATGGACCTCAAGTGAGGCTACAGGTGTTTAAAACTGAGAAGAAGGGATGGGGAGTACGCTGCCTGGATGACATTGACAGAGGGACATTTGTTTGCACTTATTCAGGTAAAGCAAAGGTTTATTTTCAAATGACTGTATCTACATTTCTGAATCTCCTTTTTACTAGTCAGAGCCATTGAGATCTTGTAGCAAAGATGAGCAACAATATATAGGAGAAGCATCAAGAGGAAGGAAAGTGACTAGGAACTTGAGATGCCTTAGGCGGTGATGTTCCAGAAAAGAAAGGCCCAGAGATAAAATTGGGTTATTGTGTGAAGCACTTTTTTTTTTGTCTTCATGGTTACAGGTGCTTTGGGGTAAAACAACTTTTTAAATAGGAAATCTAAATTATTGAATTATCAATCAAAGACTACCTTATTCAATGTTTTGAGCTATTAGAATTTAATAAGGTGCCCTGACCAATGTAGTTCAGTTGGTTGGGGGCATCATCCTCCAAAGCCAGGGGTTGCTGGTTTAGTTCCCGGTCAGGGCACATGCCTAGATTGGGGCACGGGCAAGAGGCAAACGATGGATATTTCTCTCACACATCTATCCTCTTTTTCTCCCTCCCCTCCCTCTCTGTAAAAATAAATAAATAAAATCTTTAAAAAGATAATTTAATAAGGTAATTTTGTAATAAATACCTACATGTGGTGATTCAGGCAATGACTTTAGGCAGCACACTTCATTTCAGAGTCTCAAGAGTTTCCTACATTCTGAGCAGAACTTCTCAACCATTGTGTTACAGTTGTAGAGCTATTGATTCTTTGGGTCCACAGCCCCCAGGCCAGACATGTTAGTCTCTGACAGTCTTAACCATTTACATCAGAGCGTCAGGCATAGTTCCTCATTCTCTGTGTTTACCAGATGAGAAGGGTTGAGGAAACATGGCTCTAGAGCCTGTCTAGAGATAATGTGCTGGTCTGAGTTTTTGCAACTAGGCAGCAGAGACCAGAGCAGCCCTTCTTATTTGAATTTCCAGGTTCACTTCAGTAACGTCAAGAATTAACAGAATTCAGAATAGTCACACTTGGATCCCTGCCACATACCACTTCTAGACACACAACTTGCTTAGACAGTCATCTCTCATATTTCTCAAAATAACTCTGATGAAAGTCAGCTGCCTATAAATTGCCAAATAGTGTCCAGGAAGTATTGCCTTAATCTGCAATGCTAGAAATGCAAATAAGGTATCTCTGATCCAGCTGCTAACTTTGGCTTGGTAACTTTAATTTTGAGTCCCTTGAGGGGAAAAATGCATAAACTTTAAGATTTGAATGTTACACTAGGACTTAATATGAGGACAATAGACACATATCACCACAGATTTAAATAGGTCACTTTATAAAAACAGTATTGATTTTAGGCAATAAAGCGTTTTTAACTAGACACAAAACCTTCAATGTTAAGGCTAGAGTTCACCTAATTTTCTAGAATGCTTTCTGATCTGTATTTTTGTTTTATATTATTGTTGCTAAATCTCCTTCATGTTATACCAAAATAGACAAGTGCCTTTTTAAAAATGTCCTGTTTTTTCATATACTGGAAGACATTAAATCTCTTACTGGTCTTTTATTCTTTCTTGCAGTAGTTCTCTAGGGTGTTAACATGTTTATCTTCATTCTAGAAATAAGGTACACCTCACAAGGTTCTTTTAATTATAGAGCAGAATAGAGACACCCTTTTGTTGCTTAGTAATTATTATGTTATCTTTTGTCTTATTGAAGGCTCTTTTACTTTCTCTTAGGAAGATTGCTAAGCAGATCTAACACTGAGAAACCTGATGCTACTGGTGAAAATAGAAGAGATGAAAATATTATGAAAAATATATTTTCAAAAAAGAGGAAAATAGAAGTTACAGATTGTGAGGTTGAGGTTATCCCATTAGAATTGGAAACACATCCTAGAAGTGCTAAGGCTGAAGAGTGCCCACCTAAGTTTAATAATAATCCAAAAAGGCCTGTTATGTAAGTAAGATATTAGGAACCTAATCAAAAATTGATCTTAATATTGGTCAAGAGTGATTGTTCGTCCTTCCTTCCTTCCTTCCTTCCTTCCTTCCTTCCTTCCTTCCTTCCTTCCCTTCTTCCTTCCTTCTTTCGTTCCTTTCTTTTCTTTCTTTGCCCCCACTCCTATATACTTCCTATATATAAACTTGCTTCACAGTTGTAAGTTTAACACGGAGAATTCTGGAAAGCTTAGATTTAAAAATCAAGCCAGCATACTTTATTTCCTCAGTGTTCCATTTCTGGAGTTTTACCTTTAAAAACTTTGACTTTAATCAGGTTCTTTATGGATGTAGTACTTTGCAGTTTTATTTTCTCTCACCATTCTATTTCCAACACTTTTCATAGATCTTTTAACATTTTAAAATATGATTATATTCTCTTTTTCTGGTTAAGGTCAGGCATAGATGTTAATACTTAGATTAATTTCTAATGGATATTTCTGTAACGTTTATATTATCTATATTTCAAGGTCTAGTAAAGAGAATAACTTTTTTTTTCTTTTCAGAGATATGAAATTTAACAATAGGTCAAGAATTTGGTATCATTCAGCCATCAGAACTCCGAAGACCGAGATAGCCATTATTCAACCTGATGGGAAAAAGATGGTAAAAACTGTGAAATGTGGATGGAGCCCTTCTGAGAACATTAACTATTATTTCACCTTTCTGTCATTTACTTAATTCATATTGTTTGTACTACTTAATGTGGAGGATTTCTTTCACTGTTTTGGAATTGGTATACTGTTGGAATGTTAATGACCATGGTTTATTTACTTAGTATCCTCCTTGGTGGTTGGCATGTTTCCAAACTTAGATTTTTTTTTTTTTTTTTTTTTTTTTTTTTTTTCAGATTTAATGTGTTTTATTGATTAAAATATTACATTTGTGCCAATTTCCCTTCCCTCTGCTCCCCTCCACCCGGTGGCCCCCTCCCTCCAGTTGTCCCCCCCTTTTAGATTATGTCCATTAGTTGTGCATACAGTTCCTCCCAACCTCTGTCTATTCCATTCCCTCCTACCATGATCCCCAATTCCTATATCATCTCCCTCCCTCTCCCCACTCCCCCTCCCTGTTGACCTCCCCCCACTATGCTTCCCTTACCCACAGTTCCTTTTCCACTCTCGTTGCCTGTTTCGTTTGCCTTTGTTTCATCTCCCTATCTTCTGTTATTTAAACCAGTCCCTTTAACTTCTCATATAACAGTGGTTTGGATCTAATGAACTCTTTCAGTTTTATTTTGTCCTGGAAACACTTTCTCTGTCCTTCTATTCTGAATGACAATTTCGCTGGATAGAGTATTCGTGGTTGTAGGTTTTGGATTTTCATTACTTTGAATATTTCTTGCCAGTTCCTTCTTGCTTGTAGGGTTTCCCTTGAGAAGTCAGCTGATAGTCTAATTGGGACCCCTTTGTACATAATTCTTTTCTTCTCTCTTGCTGCTTTTAAGATTCTCTCTTTATCTTTAATTTTTGACATTTTGATTATAATGTGTCTTGGGGTGGTTCTCCCTGGGTCCAGTCTCTTGGGAACTCTCCTTGCTTCCTGGACCTGCAGGTCTATTCCCTTCCCCAAGTCTGGGAAGTTCTCCTTTATTATGTTTTCACTCAATTTTTCAAGTTCTAGTTCATCTTCCTCATTCTCTGGCAAACCAATGATTCTTATGTTGGGCCTTTTATAGCTGTCCCAGAGGTTTCTGATCGTCTCATTGTTGCTTCCTATTTCCTCTCGCTGCATTGGTTGACTGCTTCTTCCTTCTCCATATTCCAGTTTGTTGAAATGAACTCTGGATTCCTCACCATCTGTCTCGTACATGGTTTTGTTCCTTTCGTTATGAAAGTTTTTCGCTTCTTTCATATCTTTTTCCTGCTCTTTTGTGAATTCTGTAAGCCACCTGATAACAATGGCCCAGAACTGAGCCTCTGACAGGTTTCTTATCTGTTCATCTGTCAGGTTCTCTATCTGCTGCCTGGTGAGCTGCACCACCGGGATCTCTATAGTTGTCTGCCTCATTTTGACAGATGCGTTTTGTTTTCCTGGGCTGGCTGTCGGGGGCGGTGCCTGTGTACTCGTAATGACCCAGCGACCGGCGCCCTTTGGCGTCACAAGTCAGCGCCCGGCGCCTGTCTGCGACCTATTTCGCAGCCCTGTGGTGCTTTCTTTCTTTGGGGGCGGGGGTCCAAAATGGATACACACAGTTATTCCGCTAGGAGACCGGGATCCGTCCTCCCGCGCCCCTGGGCCTCACTGTTCAAGGCGATGCTGCGACTGCTCTCCCCAGCGCCCGGAGTCGCGCACCGGCAGGGGCTTGATTGGAGTCGCGCCAAGCCTCCGGGCTTTTTCGCCGCCCCGCCCCCGCCGCCGCTCCGCAGACAGCTTTGCCTTCTTTAACTCTTACCTGCCCAAATGGCACCGCTGGTTTATAACTTCATGTGTTGGGCTTCCGTGTAGCTTTATTTTCTGGAATTTCTAGTTATCCTTTGTTTTGAAGTAGTTGTATTCCTATCTGGTTGTAGAGGGAGACCTAGCGTGTCCGTCTAAGCCTCCATCTTGGCCGGAAGTCTCCCCAAACTTAGATTTTTAAGGAGAATATTGGTCATGATCTGATAGTGTGTTCCACTGACACTGAGAGCTATCCAGTTGAGAATTTGTAGAAGCTAAAGTGTTTGAGTTGATAGGAATAAGGAAAATATTAAGAAAGAGGATGGAGTAATTTAGGTTGTGAGATGCATGAAAAAGAAGAGCTGCAACCTAATGAAAAGCCATCCAGAAAGCAACATTTTACATGATAGCTTCTGAATGTACATTTTTCAATCTGAACTGAAAAGAATAACTAGTCAGAGACTGTAATTTACAAGGAGAGAAAGATTCAGGGAAAAGAAGAGAGGCAGACATAATGATAGTTCACATTAGGGCTTTGATGAAAAATAAAAACTCTGCCCTGGGTTTCACCTTCTGCCTACTAACCTAGAGCAGGAACTTCCTCAATATCACCTAATTATGAAAAGATTGGACCATAGTGTCACACAGACCTGGGTTTGACCTTCAGCTCTGCTGCTTACTAGCTAGGTGACATCTCCTTGTCCACATTTCTTTATCTGATAAATGAGGGTAATAGTGTCTTAAGTGTCACTCAGAAACCTGTTGTACCATGCTGACACTCAGAAAGTGCTCAATAAATGTTGACCATTTAAGTACTTGAATAAGAATAATGGTCAACATTTCCTGAGCAGTTAGTTGAATGCCATGCCTTGTGTTTAGCAGATAACTCTTTTGAAAAGTTATTATCATTTTAAGTTACTGTAGTGTCTACAGTGTATGAAGATAGGCAACATCTGCCCTGGCTGTTGTGGCTTAGTGGGTAGAGTGCAGGCCTGTGAACTGTAAGGTTGCCTGTTTGATTTCCCCAGTCAGGGCACAAGCCTAGGTTGCAGCCAGGTCCTCAATTGGGTGTGTGTGAGAGGCAACCAATCTGTTTCTCCCTCTCTCTCTCTCTTTCCCTCTTTCTAAAACTAAATAAATAAAATCTAAAAAAAAAAAAGGGTACCTTCTTTAACCTTTTTTTTGGAAGTAGAAACTAGCCAGGATGTTTTTATCTTTGTATACCTTATACTTGAAGCCAAATTCATAGTCTGGTATCAGAATTGAGGGCTACAGATGTTTTTGAATTTTATTTTAAATTTTGATGCCTAAAGAACAACTTGACTGTTTTTATAGCCTTTATACCTGTAGCTTATTAACATGCCTACAAGTAGAACACATCCAAAATGACTCCATCACTCCTAAGTTTCCTTATGATATCAGCTTTGAGGCTTTCAAAACTAATGCAATAGCTACAGCTTATGAAGATTGACACTTGATGAAAGAGGCCTAACTGCTAAATTAAATTTTTTTCCTGACCTAAAAAGTAACATCTTCTTTGTTTTCTTTTAAGGACTTTGCTTCCTCAGCATCTGTCACTTCTGAAGGTAATGATGGATTTGAACCAATTCAAGTACATCTGACCTCTAAAGCCGAGGAGATGGAAAGTAGGCTTTGTTTAAGTCTGTGCCTTCCTCTTTTGCCTTTTTGTCTGTCTTGCTCAGTATCTGTGGTTTATTTTCTCAGACTCCAAAACAAACATACTGCATTCATTACCAAAGCTAATACTTGTCTAAATCAGACACTGGCAAACTATGGTTTGTGGGCCAGATCTAGACTACTTCATGTTTATATATGACCCACCATGAGCTAAGATGATTTTTTACCTTTTTAAAAAACTGATAAAAATGAGATGAATAATATTTGATGACACATGAAAATTATATGAAATTATCATGTGTCTATAAATAAAGTTTTATTGAAATATAGCCACACTCATTTATTTACATATTTAACTTTTAACACTGTAGTAGCAGAGCTAAATAATCATGACAGAGACCATATGGCCAAAAGCAAGCCTAAAATATTTGCTATTTAGCCCCTTATGCAAGTTTGCTTACCCTTCATCTAGATACCACTAGTGATCTGACATATAGCAGGAAGGAGTGGGGTGGACATCTCTTAGTCTACATTGTCCATGGTGTTATCTATGAAAGCATTGTTCAAAGCAGCCATTTCCTAACTCTTTGTTTGGGGCTCCTTTAAAAATAAACACACAGCATTCTCCTGCAATATTTCAGCCAATGCTGCTGCTGGGGATGCTCAGCAAAAAGTGAAAATATTGCTATCCCGAGTGCTTGTATTTCAATGTTACCAGTCCTGCCATAGTTAACATTACAACTTGACAAACCTGGGCTTTGGTATTTTTGCATTTCAATATATCCCTTAGTGAGGAGACATTGCTGAGAGATGATCATTTTTGAAGAACTGATCAGCCATTACTTCTCCCTTTGAGCTTCCTTATACCTGCACTTCCAATTCCCTACCTGGTCTGAGAGGATGGAGATTGAAAGAGCCTCCTTGAAGAAAAGGCATTTATGTATTATAATTAATTCACAATTGTAGGAGAGAAAAAAAATCTCTTCCACTGCCTGTCTTATGTAGTCTGACTGAGACCCTGTAAATTAGGCTGACAAAATGAACAGAAGTCTATTACTCTATATTACTATTACCATGTGTGTGTACATGTAACACTTCGGAGGACAGTAGTCCTCCTTATCCACTGTTTCACATTCCAATTCATAAGTTTTAAGTTGCATGCCATTCTGAGTTAGCATTATGAAATCTTACGCTATCCCATTCCATATCACCCAGGACATGAATCATTCCTTTATCTAGGGTGTCCACACTGTATCTGATACTTGCCCATTAGTCACTTAGTAGCCATGAATGGTTCAAGTAGCCTGACATTACATCACAATGCCCACATCATTCACAGAGGGGAAACCAATGGTAGATATAGGCCAGTTAGTAAAGTTTTTATGTAGATTTCTCTGGTTCAGTTTCCAGGATGATAAAGGTCTCGAGTTCTCTGGTGATTAACTTTTTTCCTTTTTGGTAGGGGAAGGGATACCTTTGTAAATTTATGTCCTGCTTTTAGGCAGATAGGGGGAGGCAGAAAGCTTTTCCTCATATGCTAATTAAATGAATAAGTCAAAAAGGCATATTTTGGGATTACATATTCTGATTTCCTTCACCATTTTAATGCATGTGAACTGTAATGAGTACTGTTGCTTTGGTTCTTTTGCCATTTTCATTGCTATTGCAATGTATATAGGGTTCTTAAGGCTCACAAGTAATCTATGATTAAAATATGAGTATATGTAGGAACAGCAGCCTGTAATAGTAATGCTTAAATCAAGAACATTGATTTTAGAGAAGTATAATTTCTTTATGCCACTGAGGTGGCACAAGGCTTTATAAAAATAAATGATTTTACTTATTTCATTTGACATGCATTCTTACTTTTGAACATTCTAAAAAAATTTCTAAAAATGATTAAGTAGTTCATGTTCTTCTAAGGTATTATTGTTTCTAAAAGTGTGATTATTGAATTGTCATTTAGAAAAAACACCAAGACTAATGTGTTCAAAGCCTATAGCAATGGAGTTATTGCAGAGGATGACTTCCAAAGGGTCTTTTCAGGCTTCACTGGTGTCTTAAAGGCCTGGAGTGTTCCCTACACACCACTGTTACAGCTATTTAGAATATACTTAAATTCAGATTCCAGAGTTGAAGAGAGGTAAATCAGTTTGTGAAGAGGAGAGATTAAATATGGTAACAGGAAGCAACATGTAGATTCATTAAAAGGCATTGTTATGTGATAATAACATTTCTGGGTTTGTGACCCCATTTCTCTTTATTATTATGGGTCAGGTGAATCCCTTAATCCCTCAGAGGCTCAGAATTTTCATAAATAAAATTGGAGAACTGTCTATCTTGACATAACATATTGTAAGGATTAGTGATAAAGCAACTAGCATTTAATTAGTTTTGTTAATCTCAGCAATATTGCTCAGCCAAGTATATTTCCTGACAATTGCTTCCAAAATGTTTAATAGTGGATGCAAGCTCAAATCAAGTTGAAGATTCTGAAGACAAACTCCTGATTGAATCAGATGTGATAGATGTAACTAAATGTAGAGAAGAAACTTCACCGGGGGGCAGATATAACCAAGTGACCACATTGGATAATCAGAATATTATGAAGGAGTTTGAGGTTCAAATACTAAAGCTCCAAGAGAAAAAATCTCCAGCATGTCAAAACCAGAAGGTTTTTTTTGGTAAAGAGTTGCTAAGTGAAACCAAGAATGCTTCATCTGACTCTCTAAAATTCAATAAAGGAAGTGTGTTTTTATTGGATGCTACAAAAGAAGGAAATGTGGGCCGTTTTCTTAATGTGAGTATATGGGCTTTTTTTCTGTGCTTCTTAACAAAATTATAAAGAAAATATGGATAACAAATTCTAATGCCAAACTACCTTGATCAGGATATCAATTTTTTCCACTTATATGACCTTGTGCATGTTACTTGACCTCATACCTTATTTTGGACCCTATAATATTGGGATGATGATAATTACTGACTCATAGGATTAAATTAATTAAATATATTGTATATAGTGCTTAAATAGTACCTAGCACATAGTAAACATTTGCTTAAGAAAATGATATAAATATTATGTAAGAAAATTATTTACATTTATTGAAAGATTTTCAAGATTTGTTACTTCCAAAAAAATCTTTTGAGTCGTATAGTAACATAGATGTTATTCAGAGATGCCTTTAATTAAAAAAAAAAAAATCAGTTGGAGATATTTATGTTTTACTTACTTTTAGTAAGTTTTGTGTGATTTAGTGGCTTACGGTAGAAAACCAGTGCATTTATCAGAATATTGCATTTAACTGTTCTCCCTTTTTTATTCCCAAACTATACTCATTTTTCATTTATGTGTAATATATCTAATAAAATTTATTTTTGTTTATATAGAGATATACTTATGGATTCCTCTGATTTTAAGGTTAATTGACAATTAAAACTCCTGTTACCTTCATGATAAGATATAATTTGTATTATTTGTCATATCTCCTGTGTAAGATTTAATTGACATTACTTTGTGTCTTTCCCATTAGACTTTTATCCTACCCTGCCTCCTACCATCAGACATGATTATCAAAGAATGTATGGTCCCAGGAATCCTATAGGGAAAAAAAATCCCTTTCAACCTCTAATCCCCTAGTTTATATAGTCTCTCCTGTCTTTGGTGAATTGGGCCATGCAAAAGCCCTGAACCATCTGATTGAGAGCTGAGCCAGGCCCTACTGTATGCCTCCCTGATCTCTGGGCTCCACTTTGTCTTTGCTTATCATATCCAAGAGAGGGAAAAGGAGTCATGGAACGAGGAAAACGACTTTGATCCCCTCTGCACATCATTTGGAAAGGTCCACTAGTGCACACTGACCCCTGCATAAGACCTTAATTACTCTCTTTTTCTGTATCAGAGCTCTTTTTCTTCTTTATTAGTGGGATTAGTGAAATTAGTGGGATGGGCAGCTTTGACTTTTCCATTGAAATAAAGGTGAAGGAAGGGAAGCATAAATGGCCCATGATTCTCAAAAGCATTCCTTTTGACACATTTAAAGTAAGCTTGGTACTTCTTAAAAAGTAACATTTCAATGGTTTTAAATTTTTGTGCAGTGAAAATTTTACATGTAATTCAGCTGTCATCAGAAGAAAAATATTCTTAAGTACAAAAATCTTTAAAATCAGAGCTTTTTACTTGCTAGGTGATTCTGCTAATTTGGCTTATTTCTTTTTCTCTCTCCTAATTAGGAGACTACTTGGTTAACAGGGAATGAAATCCTCTTTTCCCTTTCTTTGTCCCCCAACTGCTATTCTCTATTCCACTTTGACTACTTTTACACTCTTGCCAATTGTGTCAGGAAATCCATTAAAGAAGGATCACCAGCAAAGGACTGTTATGGCTTTATTTCCCATCAGTTATGTTGAGTGATGGCTGCACCAGCACAGTTGGGTTGGTTTCACCTCTCCCAATCAGCACATTAGGGGGAAAAAAAGTTCCTTTCTTTCTTTTCCTCTCTCTCTCTCTGTCTTTAATTTTTCTACACAGATAATACATTTACGTGATTTAAAAATTGAAATAAGATAATAAGACATGTAGAGTATAAACATATAGCTAAACAGAATTCTGTTTCAGGGTAGCTCTAAGCCTGCCAAGAAAGCACCATGAGTAAACTTCATAGGCCCCAATTAAAAAATGTATGGATGGGAAGTTATTATCATTGAAATTAAATGCTGGCCCACATGTTCAAGGAATATTGTGGGGATCTGATTCTTTTATGAATGTGTGGAGATGGCAGCTGGTGGGCAATAGAACAATATCAGAATGGTGGTAATAGGAGGAAATAGTATCATCATGTGTAGAGTCCTTGGAACAAGTTAAATAAGGGTTATGTTCAGGAAAATGAGTTGCTTACACATGTCCCCTTTCCAAAGGGCCTGTTTTGATTATGATGTAAAACTCAAATTGTATGTGGTCTTCATATTAAACTCTTCTGGTTTGTTACAAAAAGAAACATACCTTGAGAAGTACTATACTGCCATTTACCCTGCCCCCATTCCACCTTCTATAGTAAAATAATTTTATTACTTTTTTGTGTATTCTTATGTGTTTCTTTATGCAAATACAGGTAAGTATAAATATGTGTTCTTACATAGAAGACAGCATATTGTAGTCACTAACCTATACCGTGTTTTTGAAATTAACAATATACCCTGGAGATCTTTCTGTATCAGGATGCAGAGAGAGCTCCTTATTTTTATTTGTTTGTTTTTGTTTATAGATGCATAGAATTCCATTGTGTTGATATACCACAGTTTATTTAACCAAATCTCTTTAGATAGTCTTAGTTTGTTTCCATATTTTTACTGTTAAAAACAATGCTCAGTGAATAATCTTACACATAGATACATGTGCAGATGTATCTGTAGAATACATTACCAGATATGGGATTGCCAAATCAAAAGATAAATGCATTTATGACATTAATCTTAATAAATTATCTTTTATAGGGGTTTATACCATTTTGCATTTCTACCAGCAAAAATGTAAGAGTGTCAGCACAAGCTTTTCCGAGTGAATTACCACTATTGGCAGGATTATAGTGAGCTATAATATTTTACATATTAGTCAACAAAAAAAGGGAAAGAAACAAAAATAAGTGATATATGTTGGAAACAATGGTATTCTAATTCTTCAAAGAATAATACATCAAACTTTGTTATTTCTAACCTCTGTTTTAATTTTTTTTAACAGCATAGTTGTTGCCCAAATCTTTTGGTACAGAATGTTTTTGTAGAAACACATAACAGGAATTTTCCATTGGTGGCATTCTTCACCAACAGGTTTGAAATTTTTTGTGATTTAATTTTGAAATTGTCACTTTAAAAATAACAATAGAAGAAAAAAAGAAATGACACAGCGAGACAGGATGGGAGCAAAAAAAAAGAAAAATATGAAAAGATATGTGCTATAACGCCTAATACCTGGTACCCCAGAATATTCAGTTATTGCAAACTGTTTCTCTTCAACAAAATTTTAAACAGCTGAAATTTCAATTCATATTTCCTCTTAGAATTAATATTTGAAAGAGCTAAGAATGGGAGTTCTCACCCAATTCAATTCAGGGGATAAATGATGCAGACCACTGCATCTTCATTAAGTCAGAACTATCCCCACCTACCACACGGCAGGCCTCATCACATCACTGGGTTCTATTCTCTAAACACACTTCCTTACTCATAATGGATAGTGACAGACTTCTTCTTAGGATTTTAGTAGATTTGAAATAAAACCTCAAGTGGTTATTCTTTTAATGAAAGAGCATACTTACTTGGTGGTTATCAGAGAGAGTAAACTGTATTTTTAAGGATGATTAATGATGTTAATATGAAAATTGATATAGTCAATTTTGGTTCATTCAGTAATTTATCATTATTTTTAAATTTCTACTTTCTAGGTATGTGAAAGCAAGGACAGAACTAACATGGGATTATGGTTATGAAGCTGGGACTATGCCTGAAAAAGAAATCTTCTGCCAATGTGGGGTTAATAAATGTAGGAAAAAAATATTATAAATCTGTAGCTAATGCTTGTTCATGAAATCAGCTTATAAAGCTGAAATTAGGTCCATGCAAAAGAATATTCAGTTGTCAGTGGAATTTAGTTTGTGACCATCAAGAGAATTCCTCTCAGTATACTCTTGTCAGGGGGTTTATTTGTGTGACTTAGAAATTCTAGGAACAAAATAAGGACATTTTCATATACTTAAGGTATCTCTTTATTCTTACCGCTATTTGACTACATGAGTAGCATGGAGGTATATATTTTATATGAAATACTACTACACAATTTGTAACTTATTTGTAAACTATAAAGAGAAACAAATGTCACATAGAATAATTGTTCTTGTTTTTATTTGAGTTCATGGACCCAAAGGGCCACATTTCATGACTTTACAAAATTTATTTATGTTTAATTCTTGGCAAATAATTTACCATTATGAGCCATAAGGTGGGTATTTTGTTACTGATTTTAGAAAGAGAGGAAGGGGGGGTGGGGAGAGAACCTTCAATTGGTTATTTCAGGTGCCTGCCTGGGATTGAAGGGCAACCTAGGTGTGTACCCTGACAGGGGATAGAACCTGCAAACTTTTTGGTGTATAGATGCCCCAACCAACTGAGCCACCTGGCCAGGGTGAGAACTTTTTTTTTTTTTTTTTAGTTAGCAAACTACCATTATGTGCTTTTCCAGAACTTATTTTTCAATTGTAATTTAATTATATGCATTTATGTTCTCTACATAAATACTAACATGCAATGAAAACCTCCTCTTGTATGCTGCTGTGTACCCCATGGGTGCTAAATAAAGGCTTGCGACTGGCAATTGGAATTACGGTTGGTTAATTCTGCATCATCCGTTTATGATTACATATGCAGGACAAACTCGATGTTATATACACTTTTTAAAAAGAAACGGGGAACCTCTCAGAAAAGCAGCCATTTCTCCAACTGAACACAGAGGCTCCAGCTACCTTGCGAAGGGGGACAGGGTGGGAGGGCGGGTAGCACCTGGCGAGTTAGGAAAAAAAATTCACTCGGATCTGGAGAATATGCGAACTCCTGTTTGGCAGAGAGCACCACCCGCAAATCCGACGAGGCGTCTCTTCTCGCTGGGTGCTTACCACTCATCAGAGGAAGTAGTCTCGCGGATTGTACGAAATTGAAAGGCTGCTGCTGAACTTCCGGAAGCGGGAGCGCAGCGCGCCGCCATGGACCCGGGGTCGCCGGCTCCGGCCTTGCCTGAGATGGCCTGCAAAGCTAGCTGGTCTGAGGCACCGGACTCCTTACTCTGCCCGACAGGTGAGTACCGCGCGGGGCCAGATGGAGGGGACAGGACTGCGGGTTGGCGGGGTCCAGCAAAGACAGGTTTGGCCTAGGATCTTCTCACACTGGTCGCGGCCCCTTGGAGCACTGGGCCCCAACTCCGGAGCTACCGAGGACGCTTGGACAGACTTGGCTCAGCAGCTGTGTGGTCCGCCAGAGTTCGCTCTAAGAAGTTCTCCTCCAGTGACCCTGGGGCAATTCCGCAGTGGCTTGTGTAACTTCCGTTTACCTCTCCCACTACTTCCATTGCTATTGTCCTCCTCTGTTAAGGAAATTGGCATCAAAAAGCCAACATGAACTCCAGTGGGTTTTGTCTCCATGCATGGCTCTACCCACCTGAGAAGTGCCTGGAAGAAGTTGTTGGCTAGATCTCAGGAAGCAGTTTAGAAAGTTTCTGCAGAGAAACTTTTTGGAACCATACCCTCCTCCATTTAGTGGTCAAGTCCTTAACGGCTGTCTCCATGAGTGAGGTAACAGTCTTCTGAGTGGCTGTACAGTTCCTACCATGTGCCAAGTTCTGGGGCTAAGTGCTGGGGACGAATAGGCAATGCTGCCCTAGAGAATCTACTGGCCAAGTCGCATATGACCTGGTATGTACCAGAGAGGCACAATCAAGGGGCTCCTAACTCGGCCTAGTGTTCACAGAAAGCTTTTTGGGGGCGAGGACATGAATCTTAGTTTTAAAGGGTGAGTCAGTCAAAGGTAGAAAGGTTAAAAGGGTGTTCCAGACAGGTGGTGATGTGACTAAAGGCATCAGCCACAATATACCATATGTGGCAACCATTTCATTCAGCTAGTATATGAACGGAGTGCTAGATGAGTTATTGGAGATGATGTTCCATTCTGACCTTTTCCCCAAACTTCAGAATCATATAATCAACTTTAATCAATGCCTGGAATGACCTCAAACTACATGTGTTACAGAGAACTCTTGTTCCCCCACATACACCCACATACTCTGAACCTGCTCAGTCAGCCTTCCCCATTCCATTCACCCAGTTACTCAATCCAAAAACCTCTTTCCTTCTGTCTTCAGAATATGTCTGGAGCTTCAGTGCTTCTCATCACCTCCATTACTACCATCCAATCCCAAGCCACCATCACTTCCTGCCTGGCCAATGGGTCTCCTGATTTCTACTCTATCCTCTCATAAAGACAGGCCTGCCTGTACAGTAGCCAAAATGATCTTTAGAAAATAGCAAATGTGATTCTCCTACTCAAAGCCCTCCTATAGTCTCTCATTACTTTTAGAATAATCTTTTACTCTGATTTATAGTGCACCCCATGTCCTGATCTGATCCAATCTCTGCCTATGTTGATGCTGTGCCACCTCTCACTGACTTATGGGTCCTCTAAGCCCCCAAACTTTTCCTTGCCTCAGGGTCTTTCTATTTGCATCCTGTTTTCACTTCCGCACCCTATTCAAGTCTCTGCTCAAAGGTATCCTCCACAGCCCTGCCTGCCCATCCTATTTAAAAGAGCACCCCCCCCACACACACACACACCTGGACCTAGCCATTATTACTCTGTCTCCTTTCATTGCGCTGTTTTTTTTTTTTTTTCCAAAGCACTTGAAAGAAAACTGAAGTCTGGGTGTCAATTGCCTCTACTACTAAAATGTAAGTTTTGTGAGAGTTGAAACTCATCTTATTCTCTGCTTTATTTCTAGTGCCTAGAACAGTAAGTACATAGAAGGTTCTCATTAAGTATTTGTTGAAGGAATGAATGGGCTTGTATGTACCACTAAGGAGCTTCTGTTTTATAAATGATTGAGAGGGTCTTTATCAGGAGAGAAACATGGGCAGATATACATTTTAGATAGATCTCTCAGGCAACAAGAAGAAGAATGGAGTGGAGTTATGATAGAGAAAGCAGAAGCTGGGAGATGAGATTATCAGAATGAATTAGTGAAAGATAATGAGAGCAGGCCAGTCCACCTTCCACACTGCTGCCAGAACTCTTTCTCTTAAACACAAATGTGGGCACACACATATGCATACACATACACATACACATACATATGTGCCTATACACAGGCCAAGGCACTTCAGAAGTTAATTAGGACTTATTGGCTGCAAATAGTACAGAAAGAATTTGGTCTAATTTAAGCAAAAGGGATGCTTGTTACTGGGAAATTGGGAGACCAGGCTCACAAGTTCCAGGAGCATGGATCCTGTAGCACTTTAAAGAAACGGCCAGGAAGTAGTACCTGAGAAGCCATCATAAACTTTGACAGCACTCTCTTCTCTCTTATATCTATATCTCTTAGCATGTTTGCTTTGTTTTCTCTTCCTTTGGTCCAGTTTTTCTGATAATGGGATAGAAGATAGCAATCTTCATAGTTTCCCAGTTTTTACATCTCCTTCAAGAAACCAACCCAGTTCGAACTAAAATCTATTCTGAATTCTGTATATCTGGGAGATGACCAGGTAGGTCCTCTGGGACTGTCAGCTCTGCCTAGGGAAGTGGAGTCACATAGTACAAATGTGTGTGAGCTAGCTGGATACCCTAAAGAAGGTTACTGAACATCCTACTCGTTGGGTGCCCACTCTCCCTCTCCCACAACACATTCTTTTTTTTTTTTTTTACTGTTTATACATTCTTTTTTTAACTTTTTTTATGGTTCTATTACAGTTGTCCCATTTTTCCCCATTGCTTTCCCCTGCCCTGCCCACCCCTGCCCCGCACCCACAGTCAGTCCCCACCCTGTTGTCCATGTCCAGGGGTCATTTATATGGTTCCTTGACTAGACCCTTCCCCTTTCCCCCCTTCTCTCACTCACCCCTCCCTCTGGTCATTGTCAATCTGTTCCTTGTTTCCATTCCTCTGGTTCTATTTCACTCATTTCTTTGTTTTGTTCATTAGGTTCCTGTATTAAGTGAGATCATATGGTATTTGTCTTTCACTGCCTGGCTTATTTTGCTAAGCATAATACTCTCCAGTTCCACGCATGTGTTGCAAAAGGCAGGAGTTCCTTCTTTCTTTCTGCTGCATAGAATTCCAGCATGTAGATGTACCATAGTTTTTTGATCCACTCATCCACTGATGGGCACTTAGGCTATTTCCAGTGTTTGGCTATTGTAAATTGTGCTGCTATGAACATACAGATGTATAGGTTCTTCTGAATCGGTGTTTCAGGATTCTTGGCATATAAACCTAGCAGTGGACTTGCTGGACAAAAAGGAAGTTACATTTTTAGTTTTTTTGAGGAAATTGCATATTGTTTTCCACAGTGGCTGCACCAGTCTGCATTCCCACCAACAGTGCACTAGGGTCCCCTTTTCTCCACATCCTTGAGAGCCATTGTTGTTTGTTGATTTGTTAATGGTGTCCATTCTGACAGGTGTGAGGTGGTATTTCTTGCAGTTTTAATTTGCATCTTTTTGATGGCTAGTGATGTTGAGCATCCTTTCATATGCCTTATGGGCCCTCTGTATGCCCTCCTTGGAGAAGTGTCTTTTCAGATCTTTTACCCAATTTTTAATTGGATTGTCTGCCTTCGTGGTGTTGAGTCATATAAGTTCTTTATATATTTTGGAGATCAAACCCTGGTTTGAGGTATCATTGACAAATATGTTTTTCCATACTGTTGGTTCCCTTTTCATCTTGCTGTTTTCTTTTGCTGAGCAGAAACTCTTTAGCTTGATGTAGTCCCATTTGTTTATTCTTTCCTTTATTTCCCTTACCTTAGGAGATATATCAGTGAAAATACTGCCACATGTGACATCTGAAATTTTCCTGCCTATGTTTTCCTCTAGGACTTTTATGGTGTCACAGCTTACATTTAAGTTTTTATCCATCCTGAGTTTATTCTGCTGTATGGTGTTAGTTGGTGGTCTAGTTTTATTTTTTTGTATGTCCCTGTCTAGTTCTCCCAACACCATTTGTTGAAGAGGCTATTTTACCCCATTTTCTGCTCCTCCTCCTCTTGTCAAATATTAATTGACCTCAGAGACCTGGGTTTATTTCTGGGTTCTCTGTTCTATTTTGTTAATCTCTATATCTGTTCTTATGCCAGTATCAGATTGTTTTGATTACAGTGGCCTTGTAATATACTTTGATATCAAGTATTGTGATGCCTCTTACTTTGTTCTTCTTTCTCAAGATTGCTGTGGCTATTCGGGATCATTTTTGATTCCATATAAATTTTTGCAGTATTTGTTCAAGGTCTGTGAAATATGTCATTGGTATTTTAATAGGGATTGCATTGAATCTATAAATTGTTTGGGTAGTATGGACATTTTAATGATGTTACTTCTTACAATCCATGAACATGGTATATGCTTCCATTTATTTGTATTTTCCTTAATTTCTCTCTTCAGTGTTCTGTAGTTTTCCAAGTACAGGTCTTTTACCTCTTTGGTTAAGTTTATTCCTAGGTACTTTATTTTTCATATTGCTGTAGTAAATGGGATATTTTTTTCTAATTTCTGATATTTCATTGTTGGTGTACAAAATGCCTTCAATTTCTGAATATTGACTTTGTATCTCGCTCTTTTGCCAAATTCACACATTAGGTCAGGTAGTTTTTTGATGGAGCCTGTAGGATTTTTCTATGTACCCTATCATGTCACCTGCAAATAATGAGGTTTACTTCCTCCTTTCCAGTTTGGATGCCTTTTATTTCTTTTTCTTTTCTGAGTGCTGTGGCTAGATCTTCCAAAACGGATGTTAAATAGATTTGGAGAGAGCGGACATTTTGTTCTGTCCCTGATCTTAAGGGGAAAGCTTTTAGTTTTTTCCCATTGAGTATTATGGTGGCTGCAGGTTTCATTGAGTATTATGGTGACTGCAGGTTTCTTGTATATGGTCTTTATTATGTTGAGGTATGCTCCTTCTTTCCCCACTTTGCTGAGTGTTTTTATCATAAATGGGTACTGTAGTTTATCAAATGCTTTTATGGCATCTATTAATATAGTCATGTGGTTTTGTCTTTAATTTTGTTTATGTGGTGTATTATGTTTTTTGCTTGCGAATATTATACCATCCTTGCATTCCAGGGATGAAGCCCATTTGATCATGGTGTATGATCTTTTTAATGTATTGCTGGATCCAGTTTGCCAATATTTTGTTGAGGATTTTAGCATCTAAGTTCATTGGTGATATTGGCCTGTAGTTTTCTTTCTTTTTTATGTCTTGACCTTGTTTTGGAATTAGGATAAAACTAGCCTCATAAGAAAAAGAGTTTAGGAGTCTTCCCTTTTCTTGAATTTTTTGGAATAGTTCAAGAAGAATTAGGAGTTGGTTCTTCCCTAAATGTTTGGTAAAATTCGCCTGTGAAGCCATTTGGTTGGGGCTTTTGTGTACTGGGAGTTTTTTGATTACTGCTTCAGTTTCACTGGCTGTTATCAGTTTATTCAGGCTTTCTGCTTCTTCTTGATTCATTTTTGGAAGATTATATGTTTCCTGAAATTTGTCCATTTCACCCAGGTTCTCAGATTTCTTGGTATATATTGTTCGGTTGTAATTTCTCCTCTTTCATTTCTGATTTTATTTATTTGGGTCCTCTTTTCTTTTTTTTCCCCTTGATGAGCCTGGTTAAAGGCATGTTGATTTTGTTTATCCTTTCAAAGAACCAGCTCCTGGATTTATTGATCCTTTCAATTGTTCTTTAGTGTCTATGTCATTTAATTCTGCTCTGATCTTGATTATTTCCTTCCTTGTACTCAATCTGGGCTTTGTTGTTGTTCCTCTAGTTCTTGTAGATGTAGTGTTAGGTTGTTTATTTGAAATTCTTCTGTCCTTTTCATATAGACCTGTATTGCTATGAACTTCTTTCTCAGGACTGACTTTGCTGTGTCCCACAGGTTTTGGGCTGTTATGTGTTTATTATCATTTGTTTCCAGAAACTTTTTGATTTCTTCTTTGATGTCATTTGTTAGTCCATTCATTATTTAATAGCATGTTATTCAGTCCATGAATTTGCATGTTTTTGAGTTTTTTCCTTGAGGTTTTTTTCTAGTTTCAAGTCATTGTGATCTGAGAAGATACTTGATATAATTTCAATTTTCTTGAATTTGTTGAGGCTTGTTTTAGTGTCCTGCCATGTGGTCTGTCTTTGAATATGTTTCATGTGCACTTGAAAGGAATGTATATTTTGCTTCTTTGGGGTGAAAGGTTCTGTATATATTCGTTAAGCCCATTTGATTTAGAATGTTGTTTAATGCCACAATATCCTTGTTGATTCTTTTCCTGGAAGAACTAGCCTTGTTGACAATGGGATGTTAAAGTTCCCTACTATGAGTGTGTTGCTGTCGATATCCTTCTTGAAGCCCTCCAAGATTTTCCGTATATATTTGTGTGCTCCTGTGTTGGGTGTCTATATGTTTACAAGAGTTATATGTTCCTGATGGATTTTTTCCTTAAGTATTATGAAATGTCCTTCTTTGTCTTTTTTTATGGCCTTTTTTGTGAAATATATTTTGTCTGATATAAGTATTACTACTCCAGCTTTCTTTTTTTTTTAATGTCTATTTGCTTGAAATATATTTTCCCATCACTTCACTTTCAGTCTATGTAGATCTTTTGTTCTGAGGTGAGTCTCTTGGAGACAGCATATATGTGGGTCATGCTTTCTAATCCATTCTACTACCCTATGTCTTTTGATTGGAGCATTTAATCTATTTACAAAAAATATGGAACGCTTCACAAATTTGTTTGTCATACTTGCGCATATGTGCTGCTGAAGCAAAAGCACTCCTGTTTATACATTCTAAAGCTGTTCCCAGCAATGCATTCTGACTATCCCACATACAGATTCAGTCACACTTCTTCCAAAGTTATATAAAGTCATGTCATCTAGAGACAATGTGATAGAACCATTCATTTTCCAAGTTCTTTACTGAGCCTCTGGGTATTGTCTACTCTTCTGGTTTGGTCTTCATCCAATTGAAGTATGCTGTCAGTGGATTCCATGATAAAGCTGACTTATCCTACACATCTGATTTATAATGAAAGAACTAAGATAATAAACTGCAATAAAAACTGTTGATCATAGGAGAAAAAGAGGAAGAAATTTCCAAGCCATCACCATGAATTGGTTGCCAGTTCACAACACAGATCATACTCTACTTGAAGGGGATTATAAATGGAATTACAGTTTTAGTGAATCTCATTCTATCAGTTTCACTCATTTCTTTAGTGGTAGAATGAATGGCTACCCCAGATTCTGTCTTCTCGATGGATTGCCCTTGTCTGGTGGGCTTTAGACCATCTCTGGGGAGAGGAGCATTGGGAAGACACCCCTGACGTCCCTGCCAAGGCCATGGCTTTAGCAATTCCTCTCTGGGTGGAGCTGGGTGAGAGACAAAGATTTGATGTGTTGGTCTCTCATAGTCATAGTTCATATGTTGCTCGCTTGTAACTTTTCTTTGGCTTCATTCTGTAGAACCCTTCTTGGTTACCAGTGTCATTTTTGAGAATTTTTGTCAGGTCAGTTTTTGTGAGTCCTCAGGCTTGCTAAACCCAGTAGAAGGACCCTGAGAAGTCCTGCCGATCTTCCTTGCTACTGATGGAGATCAATGAACTCTTGCTCAAAATGTCCCAGCCCTCATGGTACATGTCTGAGTTTTTATTCTTTATATATATAGTTTCTGAGTTCAGATGGTGAGGGATATCAAGTTATCCAAGTGTATTTGGTCCATGAGTTCCAGGTAATACATAGCAAGAATTGAGATAAGTGAGGGATGCCTGTCTATGTAAAGCCTCTAATGTGACTCCCCCAACTAGACAGAGATGTGTATATACTTCAGAAGAATAAACAAGTTAGAAGAGCCAAGATCTTTTAGGAAACTATGATGAGGGGATGTTTTAGCAGGAAAAAACCATTAGGGTTTCTGTCCATCAGCACTGAAAACAAACTGCAAGTCAGGGAGCAGTGTTTCTACCACCCCTGTATTCCCAGGTACCAAGACCCAAGGAGCTTGTGAACTTGGGAATACAGAACAGACAGGCACAGAATCCCCAAAGTAAGCACAGGGGGCCGTGCTCAGTTATCAGAGGCCTGACAGCTCAGCTTCATGCAGCACACCTGCCTGAAGGTCCAGCTTTGCACAGGAAAGGGTAACTAATACTGTGGGAAAATGTCTAGCCCTTGTACAAGGGGTGTTGCATATTCTGTCAAACATTATCAGATTATTTTATTAGGGTGTTTTATCACTAGTAATTTAATTATTTGACACTTTTTTTGGCCCATGCTTTACATAAATAAGAATATGGTATTCTGTCAAAGTAGACTTTGGACCTCAAGTGAATAAAATGTTAGGATTTTTTTCTCATTTTCATCGTAGGATGGGGGCTTTGTGTTGTCAGATTTAAAATATACCCTAAAGTGCTGAAAATTGTAAAGTATGGTATTGTTGGAGAAAGTGGCAGGCAATGGAACAAGCCCAAATGTATGTAAAAATTAAATATATGAAAAGGAGATTTTAAATCAGTATTTAACCATTATGAAAATAAGTTAGCACTCTCATTCTTTACAATAAAATAAGTTCATATTTATATTTTAATGTGAAAAATAAATTAAAATTCTAGAGTATAATAGAGGTGTTTCCCAAGCTATATCCCCCTTAGGACCAGAAACTGTAAAATAAAAGATTGCTATAATTTCATCAAATAAAAGCATGTAAACATTCTGTATATCAAAGAACATTATAAACAAAGTTGAAAGACAACATATGACTAAGAAAAGGTTAATATCCTGAATTCATGATAAATCAATAAGAAAACAGTGAATAGCAAAAGAATGAGCTAAGGACATCAGTGCCAGAGGAGAAATGCAGGGTTACTCTACAGTATACTGAATTTGTAATTATAGATTACAATCCACTTCTCACTTTTCTCTGTACTTCGTGTTTTTTCTTTTGATGTGGTCATTTAATCTTCTGTCCTAGCTGTGCCTTTATATATTGTTAAATCAGGTAGGCAGATATCCTCTCTTTTATTATTTTTTTTCAAAGTTTTCTTCTATGTCCATGCCCACTTATTCTTACAAATAATCTTTTTTTCCAAGTTCTTTAAAGTAACCTTTTTGGGATTTAAGTTGAAATGATATTAACCTAAGGTAGAATTGACAGCATTGTAATGTTCAGCCTTCCTAGCCAGACAATTTTTCATATATTGAAATTGAGCTTAGAACAACTCATTCATCATGTTATTTCCCTGCTCAAAAATCTTTTCTAGCAGCCTTTCACCATCTTTCAAATTATTTTCCAGCTTCCTTATCACAGGTTCCTATTTTCAGTCCAGCTAGTTTTCAGTATTCCAGTCAGACTTCACTCTTGGCTTTATCCCACTTCACTGTTTTTGTCTGCAAAGTCCCTTTCATCCCCAAGCCAGTCTCCAGGTTGTACCTGCTCAACACCCATGTCCTTGATGAGACTCCATTCCACAGGGAGCACTTCATCCCCTATATCCATAGCATGTATTATGTTTCCCACTCAGAAGTTCTATTACTTTGCAGTATTTATTGTTATTTTATTTTCCTAATTGCCTTTTGGTCTCCTATTTATTTTGTAAGCTTCTTGTAGACAACAATTCTTTTCCATATTTCTTTATATCCTCAGCTTTACTATTTGGTACAGGACCCACTTAGCACATATGGCTGTTGAGCACTTAAAATGTGATTCACCCAACTGAGATGTGTAAACGCAAAACATACTGGGTTTCAAGACTCAGAACAAAACAATGAATTAATTTTTTATATTGATTAAATGTTGAAAGGATAATATTTTGGATGTAGTTGGTTGAATTAAAATTAATTTCACCTGTTTCTTTTTGCTTTTTTTAATGAGGCTCTTAGAAACTTTTCAAGTACACCCAAGACTCACATTTCTGATTTGAATTATGTTTCAGGAAACAGAAATTAATTAAAGAAGAAACTCAGCATTATGTGAAATAAATGCTAGCTCCAAAATGCAGTCTTCTGACTTTGTGAAATACAAGATCTAATTTAAGAGAGATCAAAAGATCTAACACTTCTGAGTTTTGAAAAAGAACTTTTAGGAACCACTTAGGTGATTAACCTCGTCTAAATTTAAAATTTTCACCATTAAATGGTAAGATTCTTGTTTTAGAACTAAAATTAAAATGTTTTCTGATAAAACCGAATGAATAAGAGAATGAGCATTGGAAAGGGCAAAGAACTGTTAAATGTGTACTTATGGCCAAATTAATAGCAAACTCATAGGTCAGAGAAGGTTACCTCTCGGTGACAGGCCAGATAGGATATTGGGAAGAACTGGCTTTTTCCTTCCTCTCTGCCTTCTCCCTTTTCTTCCTGCTTCTCCTCTTAGGTTTCTTCCTTTCTTTTATTCCTCTCTTTTTTAAAATAAAATAAAATAAATTTTCTATCTTCATGTATCTTTCTATTTTAACTTTTTATGATGGTAGATTAAAGCACATTTAAATTAAGGTGTATTGCTCATTTACTTGTTTAAGTCACCCATTATTTATTTTTGACTATTGTATGACATAGAAAATTTTCTTTACAGGTGGCCAACTATTTCCTGAATACATCATTGTTTTTTTGATGATTTGTAATGACAATAATAATTATTGAGCGCTTACTATGGGGAAGGCGATGTTTTGAAAACTTTGTCTTTAAATTCCTGCTTATGTACTTTAATAAAGGTTTTTCATGTTTAGACATTTAAAGTGAATTCTTTAATGTTTTCTATAATTCAGCCATTATAAAATGCTGTGTAAGTTGCTTTTCCACTTGGGTCATGATTTCTTTTTCCCTGGGAGTTGAAAATCTCTCATAAAAACAAGTGTCTTCTTTCTGCTTCAAGACTAGTGGAGGTTTTATTGAGATCAAGAAATTCCACTTTTCCATTTCTCATCAGGGATTTTACTTATGGGTGTCTTTCAGGTTGCAGAAAAGATGGAGAAAAGGACATGTGCACTTTGCCCCAAAGACCTTGAGTGTAGTGTCCTGTACTTTGCAAGATCAGAGAATATAGCTGCTCACGAAAATTGTTTGGTAAGTTACTTGAAAACACATGAGTTCTTTTAGGAAAGGACATGTCAAAATAGAAAAAAAATGGTACATTTTTTTTTTTAATATTCTTTATTGATTGTGCTGTTATAGTTGTCCCAATTTCTTTTCCCTTTGTTCCCCTCCACACAGTGACCCCCTTCTCCAGTTGTCCCCCCACCTTAGTCCATTCCCATTGGTTGTGCATATAGTTCTTTTCAACGTCTTCCTATCTACTCCACTCCTTCCTACTATGCTTCTTAATTCCAGTACCATCTCCCTCCCTTTCCCCCCTTCCCCCTCTCAGGTGACCTCCCTCCAAAGTGTTCCCCATACTTATAATTCTTTTCCAACTCTCATTGTCTACTAGTTTACCTTTGTTTCCATTGCCTAGCTTCTGTTTTTGGTTGTTGTGATATAGTTTTCTTTTTTTTAATTAGGATTTATTTAGGGTTTTTTTTTAAGTGTGTAATTTTGTTTTCCGAAGATTTTATTTATTTATTTTTAGAGAGAGGGGGAGAAACATCAATGTGTAGTTGCCTCTCACACACCCCCAACTGGGGATCTAGCCTGCAACCCAGGCATGTGCCCTGACTGGGAATTGAACCCGCAACATTTTGGTTCACAGGCTGGCGCTCAATCCACTGAGCCACACCAGCCAGGGCAAGTTTTCATTTTAATGTTCATAATTTTGATCCTCTTTCTCCTAAACAAGTCCCTTTAACATTTCATATAACAGTGTTTTGGATCTGATGAACTCCTTCAGTTTTACTTTGTCCTGGAAGCACTTTCTCTGCCCTTCTATTCTGAATGACAGCTTTGCTGGATTGAGTAATCGTGGTTGTAGGTTTTTGCTTTTCATTACTTTGAATATTTCTTTCCAGTTCCTTCTTGCCTGCAGAGTTTATTTTGAGAAATCAGCTGATAGTCTTATTGGGACCCCTTTGTATGTAATTCTCTTCTTCTCTCTTGCTGCTTTTAAGATTCTCTATCCTTATTTTTTGACATTTTGATTATAATGTGTCTTGGTGTGGTTCTCCCTGGGTCCAGTTTTTTTGTAACTCTCTGTGCTTCCTGGACCTGAGAGTCTATTTCTTTCTCCAAGTTAGGGAAGTTCTGCCTCATTTTTTTTTCACGTAATTTTTCAATTTCTAGTTCTTTTTCTTCACCTTCTGGCAACCCTGTGATTCAGATGTTGGGCTGCTTATAGCTGTCCCATAGGATTCTGATCCTCTCCTCATTTTCCTCACTTTTCATTTCCTCTTTCTGCACTGGTTGACTGTTTGTTCCTTCCCTGTGTTCCCATTTGTTGATTTGATCCCTGATTTTCTTTCCCTCACCACTAGTTTCATATGTGTTTTCCTTCATTTCAGCAGGACTGGCCTTCATTCCATCCCCGTTTTGTTTAAGATATGCTGTTAGATCTGTAAGCATTCGTATAACCGAAGCTCTGAACTGTGCCTCAGAAAGATTTCCTGTCTGCTCATCTGTTAGATCAGATATTTGCTGGCTAGTCAGCTGCATTACTGGGATCTCTATTATGATCTGTGCCATCCTGACAGTTTTGTATTTACCTTTGCTTCCTGGGCAGAGCTGTCACAACTCCTAAGCTATAGGGGATAGGGCCCCGTGCACTCATCACTATTGGGCCACCCTTCTCACCACACTGTGGCGTTTTGTGTGGGAGCAGGTGTCCAAGATGGATTCTTGCCGTTTACTCTCTGCTGAGAGACCTGGAGCTTCTTCATCTGTCCCCATCCCCTCCGGCTCTCACAGTCCGAGGCAATGGGGTCTGCCTTGCCTGGCATTAGAATTGCAAGCTGACGGGTTTGGTCTGCAGCCAGGGGTGCTCCCCAGGTGTTTCTTGCCTCTTTTTAAATACAGGTGTCTGTGCTTTCTGCCGTCCTGCTGCTGTTTCTGCAGGTACCGCCACCGGCACAGCTTGACCTCTCCGTCCTGGCTTCACCCCTCCTACACGTCTGGATGAGCCCTACTTCTTTATAACTTCATACATTGGACTTTCATGTAGCTTTATTTTCTAGAACTTCTGGTTATTTCTGGTTTTGTGGTAGATATATTCCTTCTTTGTTGTGGAGGGAGACGGAGCGTGTCAGTCTAGGCCTCCATCTTGGCCAGAAGTCCAAAAAAAATGGTACTTTGAATACAAAGAACGATTAGTTGGCCATTGTTTGAGCTTTTAAGTGGGGATTTGGGAGCTTATTTTTCTCACTTTTAAATTATTTTAGATCTTATTACCTTAAGATTACTCTTAGTTTTATTTATAACTGATATAACACAAGAATTATGAAGAAGCTTTTTAAAAGAAGTTTCAATGAAATATTTCAAGTATAACACATACCCATAGACAGTTCAACCAGAATTGTAAAATCAGGATTATATAATATTTGTTTCAGCTTTACATTTTCTAAAGAAATAAAACATAGATAGGTAAGGACCTTCTTCTTTTCTCTCTTCCCTTCTCCCTATTTCTCCTGATAGATAATTGCCGTCACAAATTGGTGTTTCTTATTATCTTGTATTTTTAATTTTATGCTCCCACCACATATATTTAAATGTTTATGAATAATATATGATATTGTTTTACATGTTCTCAGACTTTATAGAATTTCTCTGAAATTCTTTGGATCGTTGAGATTTATCTATGTTGATAAACATAGCTCTGCCTTTAATTTTGAATGTCATAGTATTCTATCTCATAACTATTTAAGTATTCTGGGAATGAGAAGTAAGGTTTTTCCAGGTGGTTTTTTAATTTATTTGTTTGTTTTTTGTATGACTAGCTATAATGAACATCCTTGTATAGGTCTCCTAATTCATGGGAAAATTTCTCCAGTCTAGGTCACATAGCAAAAGCAGAATTGCTAGGCACAGGGAGGGAGCCTTGTGCACCTCACTGCATGTGCCAAATATGATAACTCTCCACATTCAACTTCTGTTGTTTCAGAATTAATTTCTTTTCTTCCTTGCCAACACTTGATATTATGAGATTTTAATGTTTTCTTTGATGGTATGACGGTATCAACTGCTGGTCATTGGTGCCAATTCATGTGCCAGCAGGAATCCCCAGTTTGGGGTGTGGTGAAGAAGAAAACTTTATTCAGCGTAAACAGCTCACTTGTGTTACAGCTCAGTTACGAAATAGCAGAGCTATGGGACAACACAGCTGTCAGGCAGCCCTGGGGCAAGGCCCCTCTTCTGTTAGACAGCTCTGCTCTGCCTGCTCTGTTCAAGACATCTTCAGTGTCTCCAGTCTTGGATGGAAAGGGAAAATGTACTCTCCAAGCCAGAAGTAAGCTGACTTCTATAGAAAGAAGTTCCTGCCCCTGGTCCCTGACTGGTCCATCCTCATTCAGATGAGGATTCCACATCACAGTTTAATTGGCCCAAAACCACTGTCCTGCCCTGGCTGATGTGGCTCAGTTGGTTGGAGTTTCGTCCTGTAAACTGATTAAGGGTTTGATTCCCAGTCAGGGCACATGCCTAGGTTGCAGGTTTGGTCTCCTTTTGGGGCAGATACAAGAGGCAACTGATGGATGTTTGTTTCTCTCTTACATAGATGTTTCCTTCTCTCTCTCCCTCCCTTCCTCTCTCTCAAATCAACAAGCATGTCCACCAGTAAGAATAAAAAAGGAAAGAAAAAAAAAAAGTACTGTCTTGGTTGGACAGAATGGAGCTGCTCTTATTGGTTGGTGAAGATGCTAATGGATATAACTGCATGGCTCTGATTCCAGGAACTCCTTTATCAGGGCTGGCTCAAATAGCAAAAACACAGTGCAGACGGGCAGTTCAGTGCTGGAGGCAGGCAGCTTAATGCCTGAAGTGAGGTTTGCGTGAGGGGACCGTACTTAGAAATGGCTGCTAGGCTCGGTTTGAGTTTATTTTTTTGTTTTTTGTTTTTAATTTTGAGCCTGCTTGGCCACCAGGATCCCTTCTTAGTAGGTACCTTCTTTATGAGTCCGCAAAAGTCTCTCATTGTCATTTTCATACGCAGTTCTTAGATTACTAATGGGCTTGTGCCTTGTTTGCTGTGCTAATGCATGGTTCTGTTTTTCACTTATGTGGCATGTCCATAGACTACATTTTATCTTTGAGATGTTGGTTTTGCTTATATGTACTTGTTTACGTATAAGTAAATTGTAATGCTTTATTATATGTTGCTTTAAATTTTATTTATGGTGTTTTCTATCATACAGAAGTTTATAATTAATTAAATTCACTATTATTTTTCTTCATAGTGAGATTTTTTTCCCCTGAGAAATTCTTTTCTGTACTGAGATTCTATTTTTTTCACAAAAGTTTCAAAATTTGGATTTTCTCATATAGCTTCTTAATTTAACTGGATTTCATTTTTATATGATTAACCACTTTTTCCAGCACTGTTAATATTAAGTAATCTGTCCTTTTCTCACTGACTTGTAGTAATAATAATGATAACTATTATCATTCCGTGTTTACTAGGTATAAGGTAATGTTCTGGAGACTTAACCTGTATTAAACTATTACTCCTCATAACAGCCCTAAGAAATAGGTATTGTTATGCCCGAAGATAAAAGTACTGAGTCACAGAGATGTTAAGTCACTTTCCCAAGGCCACAGAATTCTCACCCAGGCTTTCTAGGTCTAGAATCCTCATGTTTATTCAGTGTGCTTACAATATAGTATATGTGTACAGATGTGTTTCTGGCTCTCTATTCTGTTCCATTGGTCACTTTGTCTATTCCTGAGCTGGTACAACACTGTCTTAATTACTGTGATTTTAGATAAACATTAGCTATTTATTTTGTGCTTTGAATTTTGGAATCAACTTACCAGTTTTCATAAATATTCCCACTAGAATTTTAACTGGAACCCCATTGAATTTATAGATCAATTTTGGGAAAAATAGGCATCCTCATGATATATGAGTCTTTCTATTCATTAACAGGGTCTATATCTCCAATTATTCAGGTCTTCTTTTATGAATTTTAGAAATGTTTAATAATTTTTTTCTATAGAGGTCTACACCTTTGGGTTAGGCTTATTCTGGATTTGTTCTGTTACTTTTTTTTTTTTTTTTTTTTTTTTAGTACCTGTTTAAAATGAGCTATTATTGGTACATACAAATGCTATTGATTTTTACTTATTAATTTTATACAATGATCTTGTAAACTCATATTAATTTTAAAAGTCTCTAAATTCACCTGGATATTTTATTTGGACAAGCCTTATCTGTAAATAAAGATGATGTTTTTCCTCTTAATTTTTGGGCCTCTTAATTTCTCTCTATTGCTTTATTGCATTTTTCTAGAACATTCTGTTATAGTGATTAGAAGCTTTAATTAATTTACTTATTTATTGAAGCTTTTAAAGTAGGGAGCCTTGTCTTGTTTCTCATATTAATGGGGTGCTTCTAAGGTTTTAAATTTGTATATACTTTATTTTTAATATTTCACTTTATTAAAATAAGGAATTTCCTTTTATTTCTAGTTTGCTAAAAGTCAGAATATTGATATTATGAAAAGTTGCATACAATACAGTGAACTTTTTTGTTGGAACCATTTGAAATTAAATTGGGATACCTTTCTCGAATACTTCAGTGTGTATTTTCTACAAACGGGGATGTTCTTTCGCACAATCACGATATAACCATCAAAATCAGGAAATTAACATTAGTATATTACTACCACCTAATCCTCAATCCACTCAGGTTTCATCTATTGTCCTAATAACGTTTATTATAGCAAAGGGTTCTAATTCATGGGTTCCATATTGTTTTCATGTCTCAAATTTACTTTTTTAAATTTGTTAGTAATATGTTACATGCTTATTTTCTGCTGTTAAACCTTTCTGAAATCAATGCTTTGATCATGATGCTTTATTCTAATATATTATTAATGTTAATTTCCTATTATTTTTAGTTAACTTCATTGGTATAATTTATATAAAACAAAGTGCACCTGTTATAAATATGCAGTTTGGAAAGTTTTGTTTAATCCTTACTTGAGGACATGTTTATTGATTTTAGAGAGAGAGGGAGGGACAGAGAAAGAGAGAAAAACATCGATGCAAGAGAGAAACATTAATTAGTTACCTCCCGTATGCACCTGCAACCTAGGTTTGTGCTCTGACACAGCATGAACCTGCAACCTTCGACGTATGGGACAATGCTCCAACCACCTGAGCCACCCAGCCAGAGCCAGTTTGGAGAGCTTTAAGACATGTATTTACCAATGTAACCACCACCACCACCACCACCAAGATACAGAACATTTCCATTACTGCAGAAAGTTCCCTCATGCCTCCTTGCATTCACTTCCTTCCTACTTCCAGTCCTGATAGGTT
Source organism: Furipterus horrens (assembly GCF_987537825.1). NCBI lineage: Eukaryota > Metazoa > Chordata > Mammalia > Chiroptera > Furipteridae > Furipterus > Furipterus horrens. Next base: position 50,990,810 of record NW_028327182.1, read on the forward strand.
GATCTTGTCTTTTCTTGAATCTCATATGAAAAGAATCCTACAGTAGGTATTCTTTTGTGTCTGGCTTTTTTTGCTCAGTGCAGTATTTGCTCAGTACAGATTCTTCTATGTTATTGAATGTATCTGTATTTTTTTCTTTTTATTTCTGCGTAGTATTCCATTGTATGGACATATCTCAATTTGTTTATCCATTTACCTGTTGATTGACATAGGTGTCATTCCCAACTTAGAGATAGGACAAATCTTCTACAAACATCTGTAAATGAGTCTTTGTATGCATATACTTTTATTTCTCCTGGATAAATAACTATATGGGGAATGCTGGGTCTCAAAGTAAGTGTTATGTTTAACTTTAAAAGTGATTGCATCATTTTATACTTCTGCCAACAATATGTAAGGGTTTCATTTGTTCCACATCCTCAACACTTGATATTTTCAGTCTTTTTCATTTTAGCCAGTCTAACTGAGTGTATGTTGGTATTTTAGTGTGGTTTTAATTTGCCTGAGGGTTATTGATATTGAGACTTTTCATGTGCTTATTCAACATTTGTAACTCTTTCTATGAAGTATTTGTTCAAATGTTTTGCCCATTTTTAATTGAATGGTTTGTCTTATTATGAGTTTAAGAGTGTTTCCTACATTCCCAATGCAAGTCTTTCGTCAGGTAAATGTACTGTGGATATTTTCTGTCAGAGGACTTGCCTTTTTCTTTTCTTTCTTTTTTTTTAAATAATTTATTTGTTTATTTTCAGAGAGAGGGGAAAGGAGAAAGAGAGGGAGAGAGACATCACTGTGTGGTTGCCTCTCACTCACACCCCCAACTGGGGACCTGACCTGCAACCTAGTCATGTGCCCTGACTGGGAATCGAACCAGCGACACTTGGCTCTCAGGCTGACGCTCAATCCACTGAGCCACAGCAGCCAGGGCTCCTTTTTCTTTTCTTATCAATGTCTTTAAAAGAGCAAAAAGTTTTAGTTTTGAGGAAGTTGAACTTACTTTTTCTATATAGTTTCTGCTTTTTCTAAGAAATCTTTTCTTATATGCTAGTATCACAAAATTTTTGTTCTTCATGCCCTTCGTTATTTGAGTTTATGTATAACGTTAATCTTTAATTCAGAGGTAGGCTGGATTCTTTTGGTTTCAAGTAACACAAAGAAATAAAAGGGGCTATGTGATAAGGTTGCAGGGGCATTTCATGGCTCCTGAGAAGACACTCGTGGAGGTGGGTCTTAGAAACAAGCACTGGAAAGCCATCAGAATTTCCTCTCTAGCCCTTGTGTTTGTTTTTTTCTCTTTGCAGATGGGTTTGCTCTGACCATGTGGTTCAGAGCCTCTTCTACTCTCCTAGAATAGGGAATCTGATTGTTCCAGCTCAGGGTCAGAGCCCCAGCCAGGTCCAGTTAACCATTGGTGGTCAGGGTTCTGGAATAGAAAACATGCCTGGGGATTGGGGCCACTTCCAAAGAAAAGCAGGGTGGCTTGTGATCTACTCACACACCCCAAAAAGTGGTCACTATTCTACCATCTTCCACTCATGATGAGTACTTTTTTTGTACCATTTTTTGACTTGTAGTTTTCACTATTCATTTGTGTATACTTTGGGCTTTTTCATTTTTGCAAACTACAGCTGTATTCTTCAGCGCTTGTGGAATGTGAGGATCATGATCCATGTAATTATGATAGAAGTTTTGATGTGGAAGCAGTAAAGAAAGAAATCTATAGAGGAAGGAGGCTGGTAAGTATAAGTGATTTTATTACTCATACAAAATGAACATACTCTTGGGGATGCCTTAAAAAGAGAGTATTTGATTAACAAACTAGGGACAGAGGTGCATCTTGGAGAGCTGAAGGAAGTGGGACCTTTATTGGAAACTCAGATTGGCTGAACATTTAATATTTTATAATAAACTACAAAACACTTTATCAACAAAGTAGATGTGACTTAGAATGCTTTTGGCTGTAAGGAGAACGAATACCAACTCAAATTGGCTTTAACAAAAAGGATGCTTATTTTCTCACTTAGCCAAAGGAGAAACTGGCTTTAAGGTTGGTTGATTCAGTGGTTCAATGATGTCATCAAGGGCCCATCATGCTGTCTGTCCTCCTATCCACAAAATCAGCTGGTCCCTTTGTGTTCATAGGATGGCTACAGTCAGTAACTGAAGCATCAGACTTTCTTGTTCCTATCTAGGGAAAGTGAAAGTTCATCCCTAAGCATGGAATAAGAGCCCTTCTCAGAGTTTAATTGGGCCATATCCCTCTTGCTGCACCAATTGCTAGAGGTGACTGTAACTAATCAGGATCTACCCTTGGAGCTAGGGTCAGCTCCCGCTGGTAATGAAGATTAGATCACACTAAATTACATTGGACTTATTCTATGAAAGGCGCTTCACGGCTTAACAAACAATACAGCAAGTGTTAGTACCTAAAGTCCTTACCACCACCATGATAAGGTTAATGATCTGAGAAACATTTATTTAGCCCTTGCAAGGTGTCAGCATATACATGGACAATTTCTGCACTGCTTGACGTGCTTTTAGAAAAATCAGCATAGGGCACTCAGCAAGCAGGCACCTCACTGCAGGTGGGGCTCAGGAATCCTTCCTAGTTGGGTGAAAATGAAGATGAGGAAGGGAGAATCCAGAGATAGGAAACAGGATGTGCAAAAGTGTGGAAGGTAAGAATGACACGGCATGTTTATAATACTGTAAGTGTATGACTCTCCATTCTCTGTATTGACTTCATGGAATTCCATAGGATGTCCCAGCGTGCCTGAAACCATTCCCTTGTGAAAGAATGAGTTATTCTGGTTTCTCACTGTAACAACTAATGCTGCAGAAAACATCTTTGCACATATATCCTTGTGTATTTGTTTGAGTGTTGCTGTACAGCATATTCCTAGAAGTGGAACGACTGAGTCAAAGAGAATGGTCTTTAAAAAATTTTAAACATGCTGACAGCTGTCCCTCAGGAAGGTTGTACCACATTATACTTCTGTAGATAGTGGATGAAAGAGCACTGCTCCCAGCCCTTGACAAAAATGAATATCCAAACTTACTAATTTTTGCCAGTCTGAAAGAAAATTTTATCTGGCATTTCCTTGGTCACTGGAAAGACTGAACATTATTTTTCTTTAGGCTTCTCCTATCCTCTCAGCTTACCCAGCTCCAGCAGTTCTTCAGTGATCCCTTTACAATAAGTGGCCCCACATCATAGCCATGGTTCCTCATTGCAGTCACTCTCCCAAACAACCTAGACTCCCTCTCCCCACCACCCACTTCCTTACTGTCCTAGCAAAGCCCCAGTTCCAGTGAAATAAATGTCTGTTGTCTGCTTGCCTGCATATGCTGAGTAGCACCTACACTTGAGCAGTTGGGAACAACTGGAGAAAAACCCACTGACTTTATTAGATTCATGGCCACAGACCTCAAACGGACCCTCAATACATCACTCTCCAGACTTACTGTTTCATATTCTCATCTCTCTTTAAAACCTTTTCCCACAGCAACTTCCCATTCCCAAGATAATGACTACTTGTGATTTTTAATAGACTTTATCTTTTAGAGCAGTTTCAGGTTCACAGAAAAATTGAGGGGAAGGTACAGAGATTTCCCATATAACCCATGTCCCTCACACATGCACAGTCTTCACCACCATCAGCTTCTCCCACCAGAGAGTACATGTGTTAAAAGTAATGAACCTACATTGACAGGTTATAAACACTCAAAGTCCATAGTTTACATTAGGATTGATTCTTGTACATTTCTTTGCCTGGTTTCTGTTGAGAAAATGGCAGCTATTAAATAGGAACTCCTGCTACTCAAACCACCAGCCACCTACCTCTCTCCCACCTGGACCTTCCTCCTGTGAATGCTAACTCTCCTCTTGGACTTTGGAAACAGTCCCCTCACCTTTTTAAGAACTAGGCCCTTATGAAGATAACTGATCATGTCATCTTAAAAAAAAAAGTCCCAAACACAAAAAAATTTGTCAACTACAGTGTCACTTCTCCATCTTTTATTGACCAAGCAGTATTCATCACACAGTTCTCTAAGCCCTGCATCTTATTTTTATTTACTTACTTATTTATTTTATTTAATATGCTTTATTGATTATGCTGTAGCAATTGTCCCAATTTCTTTTCCCTTTGTTCCCCTCCACCCAGGGATCCCCACCCTTCCTCCAGTTGTTCCCCCACCTTAGTCCATGCTCATAGGTTGTGCATATAGTTCTTCTCAACATCTTCCTATCTACTCAACTCCCTCCTACTATGCTTCTTAATTCCTGTACCATCTCCCTCCTTTTCCCAGCTTCCTGCTCCCTGCTGACCTCCCCCCATAATGTTCCCCATAACTATAATTCTTTTCCCACTCTCATTGCCTACTTAGTTTGCCTTTGTTTTGATTCCCTAGCTTCTGTTGTTGGTTGTGATACAGTTTTCATTTTAATCATAGTTTTCATCCTCTTTCTCCTAAACAAATAGCTTTAACATAACAATGGTTTGTATCTAATGAACTCCTTCAGTTTTACTTTGTCCTGGAATCACTTTCTCTGCCCTTCTATTCTGAATGACAGCTTCGCTGGATAGAGTAATCGTGGTTGTAGGTTTTTGCTTTTCATTACTTTGAATATTTCTTTCCAGTTCCTTCTTGCCTGCAGAGTTCCTTTTGAGAAATCAGCTGAGAGGCTTATTGGGACCCCTTTGTACGTAATTATCCTTAATTTTTGACATTTTGGTTATAATGTGTCTTGGCGTGGTTCTCCCTGGGTCCAGTTTTTTTGTAACTCTCTGTGCTTCCTGGACCTGTAAGTATTTCCTTCCCTAGGTTAGGGAAGTTCTGCTTCATTATTTTTTTCACATAATTTTTCAATTTCTAGTTCTTCTTCTTCACCTTCTGGCAACCCTGTGATTCAGATGTTGGCCCGCTTACAGTTGTCCCATAGGTTTCTGATCCTCTCCTCATATTCCTCACTTTTCGTTTCCTCTTTCTGCACTGGTTGACTGTTTGTTTCTTCCCTGTGTTCCCATTTGTTGATTTGATCCCTGGTTTTCTTTCCCTCACCACTAGTTTCATATGTGTTTTCCTTCATTTCAGCAGGACTAGCCTTTATTCCTTCCCGGTCTTGTTTAAGATCTGCTGTTAAGTCTGTAAGCATTCATATAACCAAAGCTCTGAACTGTGCCTCAGAAAGATTTCCTGTCTGTTGATCTGTTAGATCAGATATCTGCTGGCTGGTCAGCTGCGTTACTGGGATCTCTATCATTATCTGTGCCATCCTGACAGTTTGTGTTTACCTTTGCTTCCTGAGCAGGGCTGTCATACCTCCTAAGCTACAGGGGGCAGGGCTCCGTACACTTGTCACTACCGGGCGACCCTTCTCACCACGCTGTGGTGTTTTGTGTGGGGGCAGGTGTTCAAGATGGATTCCTGCTGTTCACTCTCCGCTGAGATACCAGGAGCCTCCTCCTCCGTCCCCACGCCCTCCAGCCCTCACCGTCTGAGGCAATGGGGGTCCGTCTTCCTCGGCATTGGAATGACGAGCTGACGGGTTTGGTCTGCAGCCGGGGGTGCTCCCCAGGTGTTTCTTGCCTCTTTTTAAATATGGGTGTCTGTGCTTACTGCTGTCCTGCTGCCGCCGCCAGCACAGTTTGACCCCTTCACCCTAGCTTCGCCCCTCCTACCCATCCGGACGAGCACCACTTCTTTATCACTTCATACATTAGACTTGCATGTAGCTTTATTTTCTGGAACTTCTGGTTATCTCTGGTTTTGTGGTAGTTGTATTCCTTCTTAGTTGTGGAAGGTGATGGAGCGTGTCAGTCTAGGCCTCCATCTTGGCCTGAAGTCTGTGCTCTGCATCTTGAAGCAGTTCATTCTTTTGACCTTACCACACTTTGCTAGCCTATTGTTTACTTTCTAGCTGCTCCTTCGTAGGCACCTTGGCTGTTTTTCCTCCTCTGCTTAACCTCTAAAGTTTGAAGTGCCCAGTACTCTGCCCAGGGCTCGTTCCTCAATGGGAATAGCCTTCCTACATTACCTCATCCAGTTCTCGTGGCTTTAATACCATACTTATGCCAATGGTTATATCTCCAACCCTGATGACCAGCCTGACACAGCTAAATGGATATCTAAAGCATCTCATGTTAAACTGGCCAAAAAAGAACAGTTCCGTCCACTACACACACATATATACACTCCATCTAAATTTGTTCACCCTTCACCTCAATAAACAGCACGTCATTCATCCATCATCATCTCATCAACCTCCCAACCCAGCATCAAGCCCAAATGGCACTCTACAGACCTTACATCCTCCACTTCTCTATCACTGCTCCACTATAGTGAAGTCATTGGTCTCCCTCTTTTGGGTGGTTGCTGACATTATTGATACTTGTCTTGCTTTCTGTCCTGCTCATCCTTACCCAGCCCATTCCTCACACAGCAGCCAGAATAGTGTCTTAAAAGTATTGCTCAGTTTATGCTCTCCTTGTATGAGGATAAAACCCCAACTCCTTACTTTGGATCATAAGCCTTACATGACACAGCCCTTACTACTTCTTGGATCTTCTCCCAGATTCTCCCCTTGCCCTCTTCTCTGCTCCAACAACACTAGCACTCCCTCCCCTCACCACTGTCCTTCCAGTAAGCTTGCCAACAGAGAAGCTCATTCTTACTTTCAGAACAATAAGGCCTTCTGCTTAGAACATCCTTCTCCCTGTTTTTGTTGTTGTTGTTGTTTATTTATTTATTTTGCATGCTAGGAGCTCTTATTATTCATCTCCTCAAGGATGCATTTACTGATCACCCAATCTGAAGTACAGACCCAGTGACACTGTGACTTCACCTTATTCTAATTCTCTACAAAGCATGTATTATTATATTTTTAAGTTTGCTTTATGTGATCATTGTGTCCACTAGAATGTTAACTTTGTGTGGGCAGGTAGCTTATCCACTATTGTTTCCTCATCCTAGAATAGCTCCTGCCACATCACAGCTACTCATAGTCTTGAAATTAATGAATGTTTATTAGCCATTGTTTTTCTTCTCTGATTTGCTACTTCTCATTTTTCTGTGGATTAGCAGTCTTACCCCTCTACCAAATATGCAGCAAACATTTTCTTTCAATCTTTTCCTTTATATTTTAATGGTATCTGTTACCATAAAAATAGAAGTTTAAAATTTTTATACATATAGTCATATCTGTCTTTTTTTTGTGGGTTTTGGGTTTCCTGCCCTCCTTAGAAAGTCTTCCTCACCTCAGTATTATACTTTGTTTCTTTCTCCTCTACTTTCTAATTTTTTGTTTTCTTTTTAATACAGTTTTATCTTTTAATCCATGTAGAATTTATTTGGGAATATATTGTAAGATAGGGACCTAACTTTTTTACTGCAGAAATAGCCAGATGGCCTCCAAAATAAATTATCATTTTTTGTGCCCTGATTTGAAGTTCTCTCTTTAGCATAATCTAATTTCTCACCCATATTCGAATTTTTCTTTATTTATATGGCTGCTTGTGCTGACCTTGGGATATTGTGTGAGCTGTCTCTTATTTAGCAAGATAGTTTCACTGTGCTTCCATTTCATCCATGTAAATCAGCATTGGTCATGGTTGAGATTCCTCTAAACCAGTTAGATTCCTGTGGCCACATAATGTCCTCCCAGCCATTGGTACACCACCTCCATATGTAAAATACTATATCAATAGACTAATAGTATAAAGCAAGAGAGCAAATAAATTGAACTAAGTAAAAGCTTATTACTCAGGGTTATTTTTTGTTTGTTTGTTTTTAATTTTGGGCCCTACTACATAAATTTCAGAGAGGTTTCACTTTATTTCACGTTGTCCTCAGTTGTAACTCTGTAAAATAGGCATTGTTTAAGGATCTGGACCTAAGAGAGAGCAGGTGCTTGGCTGGAGATCACACAGCTCTTAGTGGCACAGCCAGCAGCTGCCTTAGCCACAGACTCAGTGTCTATAACAGGCCCCCATGCCTACAGCTGGATAGTTTTTGCCAACCCTGCTTTTTGAAAATCTCTTTTTAAAAGAGAGAAAGAGATTGTTTTTTGTTGCTGTTGTTGTTGTTGTTTTAACAAAAAGGGTTTTCTGCTTTTAATCAAACCATTACAAAACAGTCCGTGCCAAGCATTCTAGTTTGCTAAAGTGACCAAATGTAAGTAATGTTGTACCTGAGGATATTAGGGCTGTTGACTTAAAAATAACATTTATTGACATGCTTAACTTTAAATTTTAAGAAAATTATGAAAAACAGCTTACTCAGTAAAATTTATTCTTTTGTAGAAATGCACATTCTGTGATAAAAGAGGAGCTACCGTGGGATGTGATGAAAAAGCTTGTGCCAAGAATTACCACTTTTTCTGTGCCAAGAATGACCGTGCAGTTCTACACACTGGATCTGAAGGAATTTATAAGTATTTAATAAAACAGTTTTAAAGGCACGTTTGGGGTACTGGATTAAGGAATGGTTAGAATAAGGCAAGGAGATTTTTAAGCTAATTTTATGCAAATCATTTCCAAGTAAGAACTTTGTTTGGGGATCCTCTGTTGGGAACCTGACTTCACAACACCTTCTCTGTATATCATAGGAAGAAAATAAGTAGGGTTCACTTTGGTTTTGATTGTACTCCTCCTACGTTCTTCTTTCCTGGTAGAAAGCATTGGTTGTCATAGTGGCATCAGTGACCTACCTGATGGGTAGCCATGAGACTGGGAACCAGTTCACATTTGCTCTTTTCTACAAACAAGAAAGGAGCCTTATTTGTTAGCCACAGGTCCATTGTTTATCCATCTTGTCTACTGAATGAATATCTTTTTCCACCATTGTCACCACTGTCTTACCTATAAATAGCTTCTAAGAATAATAAACTATGCAGGAAATACAGTAATCAATCTTTTAGTCCTTGGAGAAACTACCTTGTTTGTATTGCTTTTGACTTTTGAGTGTTGTTTCATGTCTTCAATCATTCTTTAGTTAGTTTTGACCCTATAAGGCATATTTCAAGTCCAATACCATTATATTTGTTTTATCCAGGAAGAAACTTGAGCTTCCTACTGATGAAAGGTTCTATTTCAGTTAAATGATTACACAACTTAGTAAAAAATAAATCAGTAAACCAGTGAACTGACTTGATTCAGGTTATGCTAAGTTAACTCATGTAAACAAATTCTAAAATATGTCTATTAGACTTCCAGCCAAGATGGAGGCCTAAATTGACATGCTCTATCTCCCTCCACAACTAAGAAGGAGTACAACTACCGCAAAACCAGAAATAACCAGAAGTTCCAGAAAATAATGCTACATGAAAGTTCAATGTATGAAGTGATAAAAAAGTGGTGCTTGTCCGGATGGGTAGGAGGGGAGAAATTGGGGTGGAGAGGTCAAGCTGTGCTGGTGGCAGCAACTGCAGTGACGGCAGTGGTACGCTGGTAAGCACAGACACCTGTATTTAAAAAGAGATGAGAAACACCTGGGGAGCACCCCCAGCTGCAGACTAGACCCATCAGCTCACGATTCCAATGCTGGGGAAGGCGGACCCCATTGCCTTGGACTGTGAAGGCCACCCGGTAGTGACGAGTGCACGGGGCTCTGCCCCACCCAGGAAGCCCCGCCCAAGAAGCAAAGGTAAACACAAAACTGCCAGGATGGCACAGATAATGATAGCAATCCCAATCATGCAGCTGACCAGCCAGCAAATATCTGATCTAACAGATCAGCAGATAAATCTTTCTGAGGCACAGTGCAGAGCTTTGGTTATAAGAAAGCTTACAGACCTAACAGCAGATCTTAAACAAAATGGGGATGGAATGAAGGCTAGTCCTGCTGCAATGAACGAAAACATACAAAACAAGTGGTAAGGGAAGGAAAACCAGGGATCAAATCAACAAATCAGAACATAGGGAAGGAATAAACAGTCAACCAGTACAAAAAGAGGAAACGAAAAGTGAGGAAAATGAGGAGAGGATCAGAAACCTATGGGACAGCTCTGAGTGGCCCAACATCTGAATCATAGGGTTGTCAGAAGGTGAAGAAGAACTAGAAATTGAAAAATACGTGAAAAAATAATGAAGCAGAACTTCCCTAACTTGGAGAAGAAAATAGACTTACAGGTCCAGGAAGCACAGAGAGTTACAAAAAAACTGGACCCAGGGAGAACCACACCAAGACATATTATAATCAAAATGTCAAAAATTAAGGATAAAGAGAGAATCTTAAAAGCAGCAAGAGAGAAGAAGAGAATTATGCACAAAGGAGTCCCAATAAGACTATCAGCTGATTTCTTAAAAAGAAACTCTGCAGGCAAGAAGGGACTGACAAGAAATATTCAAAGTAATGAAAAGCAAAAATCTACAAACATAATTACTCTATCCAGCGAAGCTGTCATTCAGAATAGAAGGGAAGAGAAAGTGCTTCCAGGACAAAGTAAAACTGAAGGAGTTCATCAGATCCAAACCACTGTTATAGGAAATGTTAAAGGGACTTGTTTAGGAGAAAGAGGATCAAAACCATGAACATTAAAATGAAAACTATCACAACAACCAACAACAGAAGCTAGGGAATCAAAACAAAGGCAAACTAGGCAATGAGAGTGTAAATAAAATTATAGGTAGGGGGAACATTTTGGGGGGAGGTCAGCTGGGACAGGCAAGGGGGGAAAGGGAAGGAAATGGTACAGGAATTAAGAAGCATAGTAGGAGGGAGTGGAGTAGACAGGAAGATGTTGAGAAGAACTATATGCACAACCAATGGGCATGGACTAAGTTGTGGGGGGACAGCTGGAGAGCGGAGGGTCGCTGGGTGGAGGGGAACAAAGGGAAAAGAAATTGGGACCACTCTTAACAGCATAATCAATAAAGCATATTGAAAAAATATGTCTGTTATATAAACTTGAGGAAAAATATTCTTTCTTAAAAGCAGTTTTGACCTGTTTAAAGTTATGAAATGAAATAAAAGAGAGCAATTAAAGTTGAAGAGCCCGGCAGACACTTCTTATTTCTTTAGGGCATATCTTATGATTCTGATTGACATACTAAGTTTCAATGAAGTGTGTGTGTATATATATCTTTATATATATACACATATATGTATAAAATATATACAATCACAATATTCTGAATAATATGATTAAGTGAGAGTATTATTTTTTAATATGATTTTTTGTAAGATCTGTTACATTCCTAAATGAGATTTTTAAATTCCATATGGAAGCTAGATGTTTTCTTTCCTGTGGACACATATCTCTAATTTTACCCAAGTGTTTCAGCACTGTTTTTCTTTACTAATTTATCTAATAGCCACTTTATGCCAGGAATACTTCCAAGTACTTTATCAATATTAATTTATTTAATCCTCTGAACAGCCTAGTAAGAAGGTAAATACTGAGGAAACTGAGGCCCTGAAAGACGTAGTAATTTGTACCCAGGCCATACAGCTTCAGGGCTCTGGATTTTTTGCTCTTTGCCACCATACCCTCTGTAGGTGTAGGGGCCATATGTGCAAAAACAGTATGGGCATGCTTACCATTAAAAGAAATTTAAGTAATTTTAAATCTGATTTTGAGCAAGTTCCATAGGAATTTTGTTGCTCAAGACTAGAAAAGTAATATGTAAATATGTTAATTGTGTGTTGTAGTTCTTTTTATATTTGATTTCCTGAGAAACTTACGGGTTGTAATATTCTGTTTCACTTTTTTAATTGAAGTATAATTGACATACATTATATTAGTTTCAAGTGTATAACAATGATTTTACATTTGTATGTATTGCAAAGCGATCAGCATTCTAAGTCCCTTTACTATCTGTCACTGTACAAACTTATACAATTTTTTTCTTGTGATGTGAAATTTTATGACTTACTTTCTTAACAGCTTTCAAATTTGCTATACAATATTATTGACTGCAGTCACCATGCTGTACATTACATCTCCATGACTTATTTATTTTATAACTGGAAGTTTTTACTCTTGATCCCCTTTTCCCATTTCACCCACCTCTCATTTCACCCACATCCTAACCCCGTCCCAATACTCTCTTCTCTGTATGTATGAGATTGTTTTTTTTTTTTTTTTAATTTCAGATTTCACATATAAGTGAAATAATACATTATTTGTCTTTTTCTGTCTGCTTATTTCACGTTATTGATAATGGCAAGATTTCATTCTTTTTATGATTGAGTAGGATTCCAGTGTGTGTGTGTGTGTGTGTGTGCTGCACATCAACCACATTTCTTTACTCATTCATCTATTGATGAGCACTTAGGTTGTTTTCATATCTTGGCTATTATAAACAAAGCTGTAATGAACATAGGACTGCATATATTTTTTTGAATTAGTGTTTTTGCTTTCTTTGCATAAATATCCAGAATGGATTATATAGTAGTTCTATTTTTTATTTTTTAAGGAATTTCCATGCTGTTTTCCATAACGTCTGCACTATTTACTTTCCCACTAACACTACACAAGGATTCTTCACATCTTCGCAACACGTGTTGTTTCTTGTCTTTTTGAATAGCCATCCTAACATGTGTGAGATAATATCTCATTTTGATTTTGATTTGCATTTCCCTGATGATTAGTGATGTTGAGCATCTTTCCATGTGCCTGTTGGCCATCTGTATGTCTTCTTTGGAAAAATGTTTATTCATTTTTAAATTAGACTGTTTGCTTTTTGTTATTGAATTATATGAATTCTTAATATATTTTGAATATTAACCCCTTATATCATTTGGAAATATCTTCCATTTAGTAGGTTGCCTTTTCATTTTGTTAATGGTTCCTTCATTATGCAAAAGCTTTTTAGTTCAGTATAGACCATTCACTTATTTTTGGTTTTGTCACCCTTGCCTTTGGAGTTAGAGCCATAAAAACACCCCTAAGACTAATGTCAAAGAGATTACTGCCTACTTTTCTTCTAGGAATTTTATGGTTTCAGGTCTTACAGTCAAGTCTTTAATCCACTTTGAATTCATTTTTATGGTGTAAGGTAGTTTCATTCTTTTCCATGTGGCTGTTCAGTTTTCTGAACACATTTATTGAAGAGACTGTCCTTTCTCCATTGTGTATCATTGCCCATTTTGTCATAGATTAATTGAACTAATAGATATGGGTTTATCTCTGGGTTCTCCAATTCTGATTTTTGTGTCTGTTTTTATGCTAGTGCCATGCTGTTTTCATTTCTCTAGCTTAATAATATAGTTTTATATCAGGGAATGTGATGCCTTCAGCCTTGTTCTTTTTTCTCAAGGTTGCTTTGGTTATTTTGTGGTTCTATATAAATTTTTAAATTATTTGTTTTACTTCTGTGGAAAATACCATTGTTTGCAGCTCTACTAAATTCACTTATTAGTTGTAACAGTTTCTTGACTGTGGAGTATTTAGGGTTTTCTATATATAAAATTATGTCATCTAATAGTGACTGTTTCACTTCTTCCTTTCCAATTGGGATGCTTTTCTTTCTTTTTCCTTCCTAATTGCTCTGGCTAGGACTTTCAATACTATGTAGAATAAAAGTATCAAGAATGGGCATCTTTGTCTTGTTCCTGATCTTGCTTTTTGCTCTTGTGTATGATGTTAGCTGTAGGCTTGCCAAGGTATGGTCTTTATTATGTTGAGGTATGTTCTGTCTGTACCCACTTTGTTGAGAGTTTTTATCATAAATGGATGTTGAATTTTGTCAAATGTTTTTCTGCGTCTGTTGAGATGACATGGTTTTTACCTTTCATGTTGTTTATGTGTGTATCACATTTATTGATTTGCAGATATTGTACCAACCTTGCATCCCTGGAATAAATCCAATTGATCATGTTTTTGTAATATTTTTAACTTTATTGTTGACATTATTACAGATGTCCCCATATACCCCCTCTTTGCCCACCTCCACCCAGCCCCTCTCCACCCCTCCCTCTGGCCATCACCACACTGTTGTCTCTGTCTATGCATATATGTTCTTTGGCTAAACCCTTCACCTTCTTTCATCTAGTCCCTCCACCCCACTCCCCTCTGACTGCTGTCAGTCTGTTCCATGTATCCATACCTCTGGTTTTGTTTGGATGATCTTTTTAATGTATTTCAGGATCCTGTTGGCTAATATTTTGTTGAGGATTTTTACATCAGAGTTCATCGGGGATATTGACTTATAATTTTCTTTTTTTTTTTTTTTACCATTGTCTAGTTTTGGTATCAGAGTAATGCTGGGCTTGTAAAATGAAAGCATTCCTTCCTCTTCAATTTTTTAGAATAATTTGAGAAGGATAGGTACTATATTTTCTTTGAATGTTTGATAGAATTCACCAGTGAAGCCCTCATTTTCACTTTTATTATTTACCTTTCCAAAGAGCTTGTTTTATTATGACTTATACAGTGAATGTAAACATCCAATATAAATTATTATTAAACACAAACTATAAGATTAAACAAAAGGAAGTCAATTCCTGCTACATCTTAAGGTTTGAAAAAATACTGACCACACATTAGTGGAAGCAGTACATAGAAATGCAATAAAATAATTATTTTCTCATTATTTTATCAAGTATGAAGTGAACTACCATGCATTTTTAAATTTAAGCATTCAGAATGCCTATCATACGAGACACTTTGCTAGGTGCAGTGAGTATATAGAGGAACAAAACATGGACTAAACCTCAGAGAAGTTACCACTTGTGGGAGAACCAGAAAGATTAAAAGTAATAGAAACCTGCGACACAATGGGAGCAGGAGGAAATTTACACTAAACCAGCTTGGCCCTGAGTTGATAGTTGAGTGAAATTGGATGATAGTTGGGGGCATGAGGGTTTGTCATATCTCTTCCACATTTATGTAACTTTACAATTTTTCATAATAAAACATTTAAGTACCAAAGAAACAAAAATGCTCAGAGAAACCAGAATCCAGAAAGTGAAATTTTGATTGGGAGAAGGGGTGGGATTGCTAGGGGAACTGCATGGAGGAGGTGGGAGCTTGTATGGTAGCTGCTATTATTTCCATTTTACAGATGAGAAAACTGAATATTCCATAGATTAAATGTCTTGCCCACAGATGATGGCCTATCAAAGGAGCAGAGCCAGGGCTTTGATAACAAGCCTAGTGCTCATGAAGGAATGAGCTCTGCATCCCAGGGGTCTGTGTAGCTTCCCAGGGGCTGCATGTCCTACCTAACATCTATAAAGTCCCTTTTGCCATGTAGGGTAACAGGCTCCCAGGTTCTGGGGATTAGGATATGGACATCTTTGGGAGGCCATTATCCTATCACAGAGTAGATTTCAGCTAAAAATTTGTAAGAAATTTTCTAAAAACTAGAGCGATAGGTTGCCTCCTAAGCACATGAGTTTCTCCAGGGTAACCAAGAAAATTTTGACAACCATGCATTTAGTAAGGTATAGAAAGGATTCACACATTAGAAGGAGTTTTGTATGAACCCAGTGCAGTGCTTAGATTATTAGTCTGAAAATGTCTGTTTCTCTATAGGATTGGTTTTCTTTCTTTATTTTTTTTACTGTAGCCCTCATCACATTTCCCTGGACATTAGGATATATGCTCTATGTGTCCCATTCCCCTTACTAGGTTATAAGCTCTTTAGAGAGCAGGTACCGCATCTTACTGCCTTTATTTATTTTTAATTACAGATGACATTCAATATTATTTTATATTATTTTCAGATGTATAGCATAGTGGTTAGACATTTATATAACTTATGAAGTAATTCCCCCGATAAGTAGCCACCTGGCACTCTACACAGTTTATTACAATAATATTGACTATATTCCCAGTGCCCTATTTTACACCCCTGTGACTGTTTTGTAACAACAATTTGTACTTCTTAACCCCTTCATCCTTTTCACCCATTTCCCCAACCCTCCTCCCATCTGGTGACCATCAATTTGTTATTTGTATTCATGAGTTTGTTTCTTTTGTGTGTTTAGTTATTTTATTCTTTAGATTCTGCATATAAGTGAAATCATAAGATCTTTGTCCTTTTCTGACTTATATCACTTAGCATAATACCTTTAGGTCTATCCATTGTTGCAAATGGTAAGGTTTCCTTTTTTATAGCTTAGTAATATTCGATTATATATGTACCACATCTTTATCCATTCTCTTTTGATTGGAGTATTTAATCCATTTACATTTAAAGTAATTATTGATAGGTATGTAGATATTGCCATTTTATTGTTTTCTTATTGTTTTTGTCATTCTTCTCTGTTCATTTCTTATCTCTTGCTCTCTTTTGTATGTTGATGACTTTCTGTAATGTTGTGTTTGATTCCTTTCTCTTTATTTTTTGTATATCTCTTATAGGTTTTTGGTTTGTAATTACCATGTGCTTCATATATTCCAGGCTATGTTTATAGCAATCTATTTTAAGTTTGTGGTTGCTTAAGTTCAAACACATTCTAAAACCACTACCATTTTTACTCTCCCTCTCCACATTTATGTTTTTGTCATTTTTTTATTCCTTGTGTGTGTATCCCCTAATTTACTGTTGTAATTGCTATGATCTTCCTACTTTTGCCTTTTACCCTTTATACTAGCTTTAGAGTTGATTGATTCAGTGCTTTTATTGTTTGCCTTTCTCAGTGAGATTTTTTTTTTTTTTTGCCATAGTCTTATTCATATGTTTTATTTCTTGTCCTTGTCCTCCTCCAATTCTTCTCCATCCTCCTCCATTTCCTTTTAACCTTTCTTGTAATACTGGTTTGGTGGTGATGAACTCCATCAGCTTTTTCTTGTGTGGGAAGCTCTTTATTTCTCCTGTGATTCTAAATGATAGCGTTTCTGGGTAGCATAACCTTGGTTGTAGTCCTTGCTTTTTATCACCTTGAATATTTGGTGCCAATTTCTTCAAGCCCATTTTATATCTCTGCCTCTACTACCAGACTCAACATGGCTGCTTCTTTTATTTTATTTTTTCTTTTTATTATTTTATTTTATTTGTTGTTGTTTTTTTAGAGAGAGGGTAAAGGAGAAAGAGAGGAAGAGAAACATCAATGTGTGGTTGTCTCTCGCGCGCCCCCAACTGGGGACCTGTTGGCGTGCAACCTAGGCATGTGCCCTGACTGGGAAATCAAACATGGCTTCTTCTTTATATCTTTTGTTATAGGACTTCTGCTGCACTAGACTTAAGGTGATTCTCAAGGGGTGGTTGTATAACCAGGCAGCATGGGGTCTGGCTGCTTCCCACCTTGTACATACATAACACCAAGATTTGAGGAATAGGAAATAATTTTTAATAAACAGAATAACCAATTTGAGGGGGCTGGGAGCATTCCTGTTCTGAGCCATCCTGATCCTCAAAGCACAGAAAACCAGCCATCCCCAGGACCAGAGTCAGCATCCAAACACCTCGTACCATCTTATCTAGCCTTTTGGAGTTTCAAGGTGGTGACTACACCAACGGGTCTCCATCCTCAGGCTCACTTTCTGTGTTACAATTGAGGGTTTCAGCATTGCCATCACCTCGCAGCAGCCTTTCCTCTTCCTCAGGACCTAGAATGCACTGCCAGATCACTCCATTAGTGCAAAGGAAGCTCCATCCCTGGGGCCTGGGGCCTGAGGCTGCCTGTGCCCCTGGGGTGGAGGAGCTTCCCAGCTCACACCTCACTGCTCTCAGGGCGAGCCCAAGGGCTGGTGTCCATTGAGGCACACATCCCAGTGTGGGCCTCTGGGAGCTGGCTTCCTATAGTGCAGAGCATAAGCACTGAGTGCTCCCACCCCTGCAAGAGAGCCCCAGGCTTCTGCCTACGTTCTGTTTTAAAACCCCTTCCCCAAATCCCATGCACTGGGAGTGTCCAGCTATTCAACCAGCGTGGGCCATGTTGGTCATGTTTGCCTTTGCCCCTCTTCCAGCCACCATGTTCTGCAAGGAGGCAAACGTTTCCCAGCCTGCACTGGGGTGCAGAGTTTGCCGGTGTAAGGAGCTGCCCTGATTGTTTACAGTAACCCCAGAGTGTGGGAAGGTTTCAGTTGCAATTTCAATCTGTCCTCTTGGGGCTTTTGACCCTTTCCTCTGCCTTCTCAAGGGGAATGCAGCCTCTGTGCCAGATCAGGGTTTTTCCCCACCCCCTGCATTCTCCAGTGATTTGGTCAAACCCATCTGTTACAGTTGTTCTACAGTTTAGTTGTAAATGTGATGTGGTTTTGGGAATAGACCAGCACTGCATTTACCCA
Source organism: Furipterus horrens (assembly GCF_987537825.1). Classification (NCBI taxonomy): domain Eukaryota; kingdom Metazoa; phylum Chordata; class Mammalia; order Chiroptera; family Furipteridae; genus Furipterus; species Furipterus horrens. Next base: position 51,008,991 of record NW_028327182.1, read on the forward strand.
CACTGCCATCTTGATCAGAAGTCTCAAAAAGCATTTTTTTATAAAAAATATTTAGGGCAACACCATTAAGGAAAATAGGTTAATTCCTTTTTAAATTAAAATAGGCATGCTATTTGAAAAGTATAAGTAAAAATATTTAATGATTCTTTGAAATTGCATATTTTCAGAGTGTTTTGTCAACACCACGCTCCATTGAGAGAAACTCAATCTGGTAAGTCTCTAAAATTTAGTATTGTGGGTTTAAAGAAAGATAAACATTTAGGTAAGACATAAAATAGCCTGATTTACCAGTCTCACTGAATTAAAATATATATTTCTGAGTTAAAATGTTACATATAAAATTGTCAGTTTCTTTGTGCAGTGTGTAATATAACTTACTTTTATTATTCATGAACCAGGCCTACTCTCCGTAAAGCCTTTGTCTGGAGTCTTCCATCCTCACTATAATCAGAAGATGACACCAAAACAAGGTAAAAAGCTCTGCCTTTTGGGATTGCTTCTCTTCTAAAAGAATTATCAGAATTTTAATTTTTTTAACCCTCACCCAAGGATTTGCTTTTCATTAGTTTTTATAGAGAGAAAGAGGGAGGGAGAGAGAAAGAAATATCAATTGGTTGCCTTCTGTATGTTTTTCTATTGTGAATTGAACCCGCAACCTAGGTATGTGCCCTGACCAGGAATCAAACCTTCAACACTTTGATGTACGGGGATGATGCTCCAACCAATTGAGCCACCTGGCCAGGATGAATACCAGCATTTTAATAGGTAAAATTGATAAAGTGCTGCATGGTTCCTAAAAAAAAATGTCATAAGAATGCATGACTAGCATTTCAGTTCTAATTAATGGTTAGCAATTCAGGACCCTGGCTAACTGGAATTATGGGATGTACATTTGCTCACAAATGGCTTCCATGTCCTCTGAAACAGCAGTGTCTGGAATGTTCCTTGTGAGCTGGCGTCAGGACCTCTTTGGAAAAGGCTCGATTCTGTCATGCCAACTGCATTTTGTGGTGGTAAACAACACTTCCCAAACATTTTTCAGTCGTTACCTTTTTTTATTTTTTTATAATAGGTTGATGTTTGGGGGAAGAATAAGAAGAAATCCTAAATTTATGTTCTTTTGAACTATGTGTTGCAAGTAGGAATTTGGTATGCCTCCTATGTAGTAAGCATTGGCTACAGTTTAGGTTCTAATGTGAGGGTGGACTGGGGACATACATTACATTCCTTAGGAATAATTGGGTATGCATAAAATAAGTTCTTCAGAACTAAATGCCATTCCAATGCAATATCCTTTTTTAACTTAGATTTTTTTTGGCTGGAAATATTACCCTTTGAAGTTATTAGGGAATACTATGAAAAATACTGTTGTCAGTTGGTGTTTATTGACAGGGGGAATTAACGTTTTAGTTTTTTAAAGCAGATTATAACACTGTAGTGAATCCTCTCCCCCCCAAAATTTTCTTTTGAATTCTGCCCAAAATTTTCTGTGTATACAAACATACCTATTACTATTCTTTGCTTTTCTTCACTTAATATATCCTAGAGATCCTTCTATATCAACACAAGTGGATCTACCTCACTCTTAAAAGGCTGGATAGTAACCCATTTTGTATATTATTCAGTCACATTATCTGAACCAAAATTGAACTAGTTTCTGCATGATGGACATTTAGGTTATTTCCAGTTTTTTTTTTCTATCACATATAATACTGTAGTTAGTATTCTTTCTCCATTCAACTTTGTGACTTAATGCAACTACTGTTAGGAAAACTTCCTATAAGTAATTTGCTGGATCAGAATATAAACAGTGAAACTCTCGGTAACTATTGGCTAATTATCTTCCAAAGAGGCTGCACCAGTAGTACATAATTACCCAAATACTTGCAAACATTTTATATTAAGCATCTTCATCTTTGTCAATCTGATAGGTAAAAATTCTTATTTTGCATATCTTTACTTGTGAAATTGAGTGTATTCCCCTATCTTTTGATCAATTGTATTTATTTTCCTGTCACCCAATGTTTGTTTTTCTATTCAATGAACCTCTCCCCAGAGGGTTCCCCATATGCCCATTTTTCTACTCAAATGTCTTTTTTGGTATTGGTTTATGAGATCTTTTTATATTTTTTAAATTGGCCTTGTATCATATGTGTTACAACATTTAGTCTAAGTTTGCAATATCTTTTGCCTTTGTAACAACTTTTGGCATATAATTTCATATGTATGTAGTCAAGCATTAGTCTTTTCCTTTATGGATTCTGGTTTCTACATGATTTATATTTTCAGCTCATTTTTCAGGAGTGAAAAGAAAAAGAGGGCGGAAGAAAGGTCTCTCAACAAGCATTCCTGTACAGGTACTTCAACTTAATTTTATTATGACTTTAAGTTTCTTCTATCAACATTTTAATCATTCTGAATTTAAAGTGAAATGATGTTAGAACCATAATGAAATGAATATTAAAGAGAATTAAGATTTGTATTAGATATCAAAGCACATGTAATTCAGGAGGTGACAATCCCATAGTTCCTAAAACACATCTCCTGGTACCAAATTAGTAAGAAGAATCTGAGCCCACAGGGTGCTGTGGTCCTAAAATGGGCAGAGGTACAGTTGAGCATCCTCATCTAGCCAAGTATTTCCCCACTGCTTAATCCATACTTGACCTAATTTATAACTCATAATTTTCTGGGTTATTTCTATGTGTAAAGCATATGAAAATGTTTTGGGGACTTAAGCAGTTCTTTACACATCAGCTCATATAAGCTAAGTTAATATGACCCAGCAACCTTCACTTTTCTGCTATTTATACAAAAGATGTTTGTCACAACTCTTGATGTTTTGTTATACAGACCAGAAATACATTTGATGTTTATATCTGCAGATGAGCATGGGGCATGATTTTCACCACAGGCATATCATTGAATTATACACAACAAAAGATTGGTTTTTATTTTATACAACATTAAATGCCAACAGTAAAATAACTTTGATTTTTCTCTTCTAGCTACCTGAACCAATGACATTAAATAAGTCCATAAAACAAATGAAGAGGATGGCAGACACATAGGTTTGCTATAATTTTTGTCTGTAACAAATATGACCTACAGTACTTACAGAAAAGATGACCCATATATTACAAAGTTGGTATCCCACTTTATTCTTCTAGACCTGTAATAGCTAATTAGAAGAGTAAAAAATTGTGTCTTCACTATCCACTTTATCATAGCCCCAGCAGATCAAACTAACTTAGGTTGGGACAGTCCACTCTTCAGTATTAACAAAGGGTACACTTTTTGTTTGAGAAGCCAGGGTTGCCTGAGCTCAGATTATAGTGATGTGCCAACCCCTCACAGTGTTGATTCTCTACTTCCCCCCAGGTAACTGGAACCAGTAACTATAGCTTTCTGTTCTTTAATCAGCTACATTCCATAACAACACACAGTAACTGTGATTGGAACAATGACAGAGGCTTTCATCTCAAAGAATTGAAACTAAATTTTAGAAAATTATCTCGATTCATATAATTATTCTAAACAGTTTTCCACGTTTTCTTAACATTTCATTCATTGTTTCAGCTAGAAAAAAAATGAGGTATGATGGAATTACAATTAATAGAAAAGCTAAAGGTACTGTATATATTACCTTAACTAATTATGCAGCTACCACTAAGCAAGATCTAAAGAAGTGGCCATAAAGTGATTTATGATACCTTCCCTAATACAGTTTCCTTTTTGTTCTTAGGTACAATTGTGGAAGCTGCTTTCCTTAAGAAATTAAGGATGCAGGACTTCTTAATGATTTATTTGAAGAAATGTTAGACAAACTTCATTTGATTCAGGAAAGACTCATGGATGAGACTACTTCAGAATCAGGTACTAAAACAGCAAATTCCTACATAGAGACTTCTCACAGACCTACATATGAAATAAAACAAAACCAAAAACCTATACACATTTTCCAAGGATATTTTCTTTTCCTTCTTATCTCATTCTTTAATAAAATCCATTGTTCCAGGTCTTTCGTCTTTTATAAATCAACAGGATAATGGTATTCACAAACTCATTAATCTCATGAAAAGTACCTGAGGCCCTGAAGGTTTTCGTGTATTTTCCAGAGGTGCTGAGAGTAACCAGTAAAAGATGGGCACTCCAAAACCAGATTCAGTCACACATCCATCCCCCACCCCCACAGCTAAGCACACTTGTTGATAAGATCTGAGAGTGGTATTATGTTAGTTTTGATTTGACTCAAATTCTGTTCCTTAATAAACCAAGTGCCTTTTTTGGTATTGTTCAAGTGTAGAGTATAGAAGAAGTAATTACAATGTTCTGATTGATGTTTGGCCTAGTTAAATGTGACCTGTCATTAGGAGCTCTTTGGGAAGCTCAAATTCCATTCATATGTGCAGGTATATAGCCACTTAGCTTTCTTATTATCTATCTTCTGAGTTTAAAAACTATATTACAAATATAGCTTATTTTACAGGGAAAAGCTTGACAGTATATTTTATGCAACAATATAAAATAAATGATTATTTGAAAAGGATTATTTTCTGTAATACAAAACCAAAAAAACGAAACTAAGAGCAAACATTTCCAAAAGCTCATTCACTGCATTCTTGTTTATTCTTTTGTCTAGACCAAGCACTTTTCAAATTTGAGCATGCCCCTCAGAAACACCTGGAGGGCTTGTTAAATCACAGATAGCTGGGCCTCAACCCTGGAGGTTCTGATTCAGTAGAGGTGCCAAGAATTTGCATTTCTAACAAGTTCACAGGTGAGGCTGCTGATGCTGCAGTCTAACACTAAAGTTCTACAGTAGATAACTGCTCTGTTTACTTTTTCTTTTGGGGCGGCATTTTGTGAGGTGTTTCTGCCTATATCATTTAAATAAAAACTGAAAATGTTTTTCTCCCTCCAGACTATGAAGAAATTGGGACTTCACTTTTTGACTGTAGATTGTTTGAAGACACATTTGTAAATTTTCAAGCAGGTGTATGAGTTATAATCAAGCAGCAAAGTTTATAAATATTTATCATATATATTGAAATAATACTGTTAAGGTGATAAAATCCTTTTTCAGTGGATACATTAATTAAATGAAAAGCCCACTACAATAGTATGACCTCACACACACATTAAAAAAATATGCAAATACACAAGAGGCACACATGAACACAGAAAAACTGCACCCAAATGGAACAGTACTTATCTGTAAGTGGCTGGATTAAAGCGATTTCCTTTGTATTCATTGTGGTGATGTATTTTCCACATTTTTCAAAAAATATTTAATAATTGGATAACTGAGGTCTTTCTTTAAAAGATTTTATTTACTTTTAGAGAGTAAAGGAGGGAGAAAGAGAGGGAGAAATACATCAATGTGCAAGAGATACAGTAGTCCCTCTCTATATCATGGTTCACTTATCGCAGCCTCACTGTATTGCAGGATTTTAAAAAATATTATATTTAATTATTTATCGCAGATTTTTCACTATATCGCGGGATTTTGTGGTACTGTATACGTATGTTGTTAAAGTTACGTAGGTTTAAGATTAGAATATGTTTAAGAACATAAGTAGTGTTTATAATAAAGTGTGGAAAAGGTTAATAAGGGACTGGGAACAGTTTATAAAGCCTTAAAATGTATATAAATACTAAAATAAATGTAAGGTTCCTACTTCACGGATTTTCACCTATCGCAGGGGGTCTAGAACATAATACCTGCGATAAGTGAGGGAATACTGTACATTGTTGGTTGCTTCTCATACTCCCCGAACTGGGGACCTGGCCCTCAACCTAGGCATGTGCCCTGACTGGGAGTTGAACTAGCAACCTTTCAGTTCACAGGCTGGCACTCAATCCACTGAGCCACACCAGTCAGGGCCACTTTTTCTAACATACATATAATACTTTGTGTAGAAACAACAAAACCGATTGCAAAATAGCAGAATATTTGGGCACCATGTTCAGGCAGGAATCAGCAGGGACAGGTGAAAAGTCTTTTGGCCTCTGCCCTCAGGCAGCCAGGCTGTGAAAAATCAAGCTGCCACTTGTCTTACTTCACTTGGTATGATGTATATATATTTCAGTTCTCCTGATATTAATCTGCAAATCTAATGGGGGTAGGGGTTGTGACTGACTGACTGACTCTAAAGCTTATCAGAAAAAAATGCACAAGAATAGCATAGAAATTGTTGAAAAAGAAGAAAACCTGGTGGGGGCAGAGATCTTTCTATAAAATACCAACCATTTATTGAGTAGGTCCTTTTGTCATTGTTTAAGAAGCCTTCAAAACAGGCTAAATTTTCACTTGTGAGTCTGATCTGACTTCCTCCATTAAGGCTGTCCACACGCAGCTGGGCAGGACGTGCACTGCACATACCAGGGGCGAGGATGGGAACAAGATTCACACAGAATTTTTTGGCAAATAGCTTCCCTGAAGTTGCATAAATACAGTGACCTACACTGTCTCCTCTTCCATGATGTACCTGTCTATCCAGTAAATGGTATTAGGACAATAGGTTCTCCTTGTGGAGAAAATATTAGTTGATGTCCCTGTCTCAAGATACACAAGCTTTTCTCATTTTTTTCATATCACACATTTCTATTTGAATTTTGTATTACATTTATAATCAGAAAAAAATATTTTTAAAAACCTACCACAAATAGTGTAGCTTTTAACAGCAATCTTGAGAAAGCCTGCATGCTGCTAATGGGAATATCTGTGTTTTTAAAAGCAGCTTTCAAAATCTTTTTCTAAAAAACTTTATTTTGTAGGGGACTTTCATCTGTAGTTATTTTTCTCTCTCATATAAAAGTTACATCTTTGGAACATGTTGCACGTCACCACTTGGGTGGATGAATAGAAGTATACAGGTCACAATGTAGTATTTGTAGGGTTGCACACCAGAGGAGACACTATTTGTAATCTCATGAGAACCAACTTAAAAGGCTTAACTTTTAACACACCAACTGATAAAGACTTTTGCTTAATTTAACCTCTCTAATGTTCCTGCAAGTTAACAACAGATATACAAGTATTCTAAGATTGCATATGAATTAATATTATTCCGTTTTGAGGTTTTTGAAAAATGACATTGTCACTGAGTAACCTTCCTAAGTTTCCACATTAAAAGTATTTGTTTCTAAATAGTCAAAAGCTTTTATGTAAATTAAAAATTGGATACATTTGTATTAAAGATTTGTCCTCATCCTTGATACTCTTAACCACATGCTCTCTCCAGTCATGTCTCAAGAAATGGATTTAGTTTAGCATGAATGTTAAACAGTCACTGCTTTTGAGTTTTTAAAGATAAAAGGGAGTTTTTCTACTTTAAATGTACAAAATCTTAAAATTTACTGACCAGCTTTATGTGCAATAAAATACTATTCTGAATTAGAAGAAGCAAAGACATGAAAGGACCAGTTCCTCCTCACAAGACCCTAGATTTTTTTCATTTGGGGCACAATACTGTGTACTACACTCTTGCAAAATGAAAGGGGACTAGAGATCATACATTATTTATAAAACTACTGAATAACCTGAAATCATTTTATTTCTTATTATGATAAGATCAATTTGAAGAAAAACGGCAGCAGATGAAGGAAAAAATTAAGCTACTTCAGGACCTAAAACAAACCTTGTGCTCTGTTCAAGAAAACAGAGACCTTAGGTCAAGCTCTACTTCAGTATCTTCTCTATCTTCTTAAGAATTACCATTTCCTAAGATAGGATTTGGGCATAGTTATAAGCAGGCTGAAAATTGGAGACCAGATCTGTGAAAGGCACACCTCTAGGACAAGGCCTCTCATGTCTCTGGTGTGCAAACTTTCAGTCCTCACCAGCACATACATGTTCGTGCCTGAGTGTTTACTCATTATTATCTCACTTCTCCTACTTCCCCTCTCTGACAAAATGTTTCTCAGATTTTACTTGAGTAAATTGGATCATGCGTCCCATCTCTCCCACCCTCTGCTGATACTATTGCCCCCCAACTATTCTCCCACTCTAGTGATCTATGTTGATTCCAGTAACACACCAGGTGCTCTTAGCACTAAGGCCTTTTGCAATCCTGTTACAATTCAGTTTTCACTGCTGTTTTGCCTTTCTGACTGTTCCTTCTGCAGATCTCATTATACCAATTCTCCCACTTATTCCATCTTAGATTGCTTTTCCTTCATATCACTTCCCAGTGTAACCTACTGTATCTTACATCACACTATTGGAGAAGAAGCCCTCTGAGGGAAGGAACTCCCTATTCTGTGTTTGCTCACTATTAAATTTCCAGCACCTAGCATGCTCGATAAAATGTTTTTTGAATAAATGCATAAACTTTTCATTTTTTGAGACTATTCCCAGCCCATAATGTCTCTTAGATACAATAAATTTGAATATTTTATTTTACTTGTACCAAATTTACCTGTCTTGTCTCAAAGTCTATTGTTGTTTTTTTTATTATTTCTTTTCAGCCACAGTCATCACATTGGCATACATCATCTTTAAAACTGGACTCTGAATAAGAACATCAATGAGAATATACAAGAATGAAAAAAATGATAGTTAAGATTTTTCTCAACCTTACAATAAATCAGATTTTTTTGCTCCACCACATCTGACTCCTGAAAACCTCACATTCACATTCTGATTTCTTACTATAGTACCCTGATTCACAATAATGCTACATTTCATTAATGAGTTTAATCTTGAGTCTCAGCATGGTACTTGGCATGTAAGAAGTACTCAAAATATCTGTTGAAATAAGAATATGATGTAGATGAAACAACATGTCCCTTCCTGTTGTAATGACCACCCTAGTCCGAGTCATTCTTACCTGAGGGACAAAATCTAAATTGGCTGTTTTTAAAGTTGTCTGCATATCGGAATCATCTGGGGGACTTAAAATTTAATTATAAAAGCCAAGAATCTCAGACCTGCTGAATAAAGACTTCACCTGGTCTAGATAACTGTAACTCAACTTCCACCCCTGACATTACGTCTTAGAATAAAGCTTTTCTGAGTAATAGTTTTGACATTATTTTAAAGAAAACCTTTGTCCCCCACCCCCACTTTCAAATTTAATGTGTCATTCACAGGATGTAATTTCAGTCATAAAGTAGGCAAATGTCAGACAAACTTAAAACCGACCTGGCTTTGTACTTTGGCTATATCATTTACTACTGAAAAACTAATCAAATTATTTAATCTATCTGCGCCTAATCCTGCCTACCTTATAGTACAAAATGTGGGCACAAAAAAATGTGGGACAGGGGATGGTGCCAGGCACCATGGGAAATAAATGTTCTCACACATACTCCCCTCCCCTTGCCAATATCTCCACTTACTAGGCCCTGGCTTTTCTCCATCCTAATCAAATAAACCTGTTTATATTAAGCTTTGGTAGGCTCATTAGCCCCCACCTGTAAATCTCTGCTTGTGCCACTTAATTGTTTTAGAAATGAGCTAAAGGACACATATTTTCCCTGCATTGCACAAACATTTTTATGTGTGCTGCTTATATTCACTCCATTTCATTTTCTCTCGCTGTCATGAAAAGCTGTTTACAAATAACGTTATTGTGCTAACTCCTAATACTTTATACATTACTTGAGGACAGGAACTGTCCCTTCATTTGTAAGTACCCCAAAGGATCCAGATACGTTTTTCTGCTGTGACAGTTCAATTGTACTGTCTTTCAGCAGGAATAAAATCAAAGGATCTATAGGGGTGAGTGTAGTTGACTTATTCATGGTGGTACGTACCTGTTTTAGCCTGATACCTGCTAGGACTCAGTAGTGATCTTCTAAAAATTGTTGCAAAATACACCTAAAATTTACCATGTTAACCATGTTTAAGAGCAGTTCTATAGCATTAAGGACATTCACATTGTTTTGCTACCATCAGCACCATTCATCCACAGAAGTCTTTTCATCTTGCAAAATTTAAACTGTGTACCCATTAACATTAACTTCCAATTTCCTCCTTGAAGTCCCTAGCAACCGCAACTGTAATTTCTAACTCTGAATTTAACTACTCTAGGTAGCTCATGTTAAGTCGAATCACACAGTCTTTGTCCTTTTGTGACTGGCTTTGTTAACTTAGCATAATGTAATCAAGGTTCATCCAAACTGTAGCATATGTCAGAATTTCCTTCCCTTTTATGGCTGTATATTGCTGATTTGGGGGGAGGGGACAACTACATGCTTTAAAGGATTATTAGTTTGCCATTCTAAACATTACATAAATACAACCTCTACATTAGAGTATCATTGTTCCAGTAAGAAGTTCGAGAGTACGTTTAGGGCTATTTTAGGAAGTATGAATACTTTGTCTTTCATTATTACATCAAATTTAAAAAGCAGTTCAAAGAATAGTTTTTATCTCCTCTGATTAACAAAACCAAGTAGAAAAATAAGTTTATTTAAAGAAAAAAAAAAAAAAGATACTCAAGTATCTTATTCCTATTCTCTTCACTATATACACACTCATACAAACTAGTAAGATGAGAAGTGGTTCTTCACCTATATTAGGAATTCAGTAAATATTTATTGAATGAATGAGCTAGGTATGGAAATGGACCTAGACTCTAATTTGTGCTTTTTATAAATTTCTTGTTTCAAGTAAGAACAATAGTAAACATACTGAAGTTTGTGTTTTGTCCGGATCATAAGCCTACAGAACAGTGACTGCTATAAACACTATCCATCATAATAATCAAATTAATGTGTATTTATCAACCAGTATAAAAAATTCTTTCATGTGCAGAAATAATTTTAATCAGTTTCAATCACTTGCAACATGGTCAAAAGAAATGGGGGCTGGGACTTCAAGGTTTGTATATATTTTACCTATCAATGAATACCTATATTTGGACCCTCACTCCCCCTGCCACCACACACACTTAAAAAATATTGCTAAAAATAATAGCTGCCGAATCTCTTCACCCTCTTGTTAATTTGGCTCTGAAAATGTCTTTAGGCTCCAGGTTCAGATGGGAGGATCTTCTAAGCAGGAAACAGTTTACTAAGAGAGCTCCCACAAATGGAAATTAGTCTGTGGGCCTGAGGGCAAACAAAGCTTTGTTCTTAAAGCAAACTCAAGAGACACATATGTTAAAACTCAAAATTGAATATTCTTACCTTCCAAGTAACACTTCACAATCAGACCCCTCAAAATAACAAAAAAAAAAAAAAAAAACCACATAATTTGGTTCATTTTTCAAGGTGCAATTGTGCTAAATATTAGACCTAACAATTAAAAGGAGAGGAAAAAATAAAATGTTAAAGCTAGTAAAGTTTCAAATAAGGATATTAGTGATGGATTTGGCCTAGATAAAAGATAAAACAAATTCCATTAAGTCCTCAACCTTTTCTTTGAGTCAGATGTAGCATACCTGATGATCTAGCAGCCACAATTTAGGGAGGCAAGAATATATTGAATATGTCATTATTTTTCCTCATGTTATTGGCACTTATAGGGGAAAAGATGGGGGAGCAATTTAAATTTGAGTTCTCAAGTTTTAATAAAAGATCATTAAATAATAGTGGAGATTCTAATTTATAAAATAGTCACCTTTGTCCAAAGTTTCTCTCATTAATTTTTTATGAACAGTTTTAAATTACTACTATTTAAGTCTTAAGAGAAATCTTGGCTAACCTAGAAATTTATCTTTACATAATTATCATTTCAATAGACATATTAAACTGAATATTATTTCCATATACCATTAAGTTAAGAAAAAGTCCATAAAGAGTGCAAACACAGAAACAAAAGCCTCAAAAGATCTCAACCATTCCATCACAGTAAGGCAGTTGAATTAGCAACTAATGCAACACTTCAACAAGCCCTAAAGTCAGCATCTTTAATTCATGGTGGGGTCTCTATGTCTATCTCACAATTCACAAACTATCCCAACTCCTAGTGTCAAAAGGGTTGTTATGTGAGCCAGAAAAATTGCCACAAATTTCCCGTTTTCAAGTTCAGAAATTACCCTAATAAATACACACACACACAACTAAACTTTCAGCCTTTTACAATGTTCCAGTCAGACCTATAGTCACATTTAAAATATACATATCTGGAAACTAGAGATGTTTAAAGTAGGTTCAGGAAAAGCCATACATCCTTCATATATTCCTACAGAGAATGGTATCTCAGATATAAAAAAACAACTTGATGGTTTTTTACTTGCAGAATTACATCACCAGTGGAGCACAAAGGACACACCAGTGTCCCAGAGGACTCACACAAAACTCAGTAGCCTTGGCTTCAGTTCTTAAAGGCTCCACACTTACTGGCTTTAGCAATGAATTCCTTTAGCAGAGGGCCATCCATTTGCCAAAATGCTGCAGTCTGTGTAACTTCCGTCAAATGATTGATGCAAAACTTAAAGCAGAACTCTTCTAAATCCTGGATACACACAACAAAAATAAAAACAAGAAAAGACCTTTTTAAAAAAATTAACTTTGATTGAATTACTTGTCTCTAAACCCCTCATCCCAAGGATCTCACCCTCCCCCAGAAGGATAGTTGAGTCCAGACACCTCAAATTAGACAAAGATGTGACTACAAGTATGTGTTTTTGACACATACTACTTACTCACAGCACAATAAAAGCAATGGTCCCCTATCTCATCTGACTCCTCAAAACATACCCACAAGTACATATGAGGGGAAGGTTCCTCATGGTTATCACACAGTCTAGTCATACTTAAAAGAGATTATTTTTAAAAGCTGAAAGCAACTAGTCCATATCATGTTTTACCACATTCAAGAAGTCAGAAAAGAATTAAGATATGGATTATTTAAAGAACAGAAGACTATAAGACATAGAAGAGTGATGAAGAGGTATAGTCAACCTAAAGTGACAGACACATTAGAAAAATTTCACTTTCATGCTTTCCTAAATAAAAATACCTTTAGGAATAATACACAACAACTTCTACCACACCAATTTCTCAGATGGTTAATTAAAGAATATTCAAGAGACTGAATTTTTCAGCCAGATACATGGAAGTCACCAACTACCAACATTCAGGAAAATGACATATATAAGTGGTAAACCAGAACAATTTAAAAATCTATTTCTGCCTAGTTAATACATCCTACGATCCCTAGCAAAACTCTACTATAATGTTTGTTCCTTTGTATGTTAGAACATACACTTATTAAGTCAAGTGGGTATCCAGAATATATACAAAGACTAAATATATAAAAACAAGTCCCAGTAAAAACTCTTACCACAAATAGCTTGATTTTTATTATCACATGGCTGAATCTAGTGAAGGTACTCGGGGTTCTATCAAACCAGGAATTCAACAACATTTAAACTACAAAGTCATGGTTTCACATTTCCAGCCACCATAAGATGAGAATTTTAGGCAGAGTGGTTTAGGGCCTACACAAATATATGAACACATCCTTTTTTTCTCAGTGCAGGCCCCTGAAAACAAAGATTTTATCCTAAGGGTCCCTCTGTTCCTAGCTGAAAGATGCTCCCCCTCTCACAGTCATATAATGTGTATCAGCCAGCTGCTGCCAGAGTTTTATTTTATAGACAATTTAAAATGCATTAAAATGTTAACATAATCTCTGCATCCATATTTTTAGTAAAATATTCCCAGTGGGCTACATGAATGTACAGCTGAAAGCTCTGTGTTAAAACTATATAAAACATTTTCCCTCACATTATTATTAAAGAAAAAGCACTATTCTTGGTATTATAACCCAAGGGTTAATAAATAGCTCCAGGGACTAAATTAGATTCCACACAGAGATAAATCATACTTTAATCTTATTTATCAAAAACAGAAAACTAGTTTATTTATGCATAACTTAGGAATAAATAGCCAGTCATGAATAAGATCTTCCAGTCAGGGCACATCAGAGAAGGAAAACTCTGACTCCAAAAAACCTCCGCTGCCTTGCGGCATACCTCTTCAGGGGAAAGGCTAAGGGAGTAAACCCCGACAGAAAATCCGGAGCCGGAGTCCCTAAGGCGGTTTGACGTTGTAGTCAACACCGGCAACTCCTGCAGCGCACCTGAAGCCAAGCTGTATTGACTCCGTCTTTCCCTTGGACTCTTCAGCTGCGGAGAGGGGGGGTCTGCTGCATGGGCAACAGCAGACCCTCCATATCACCCTGCCCAGGCTCTGTAGCTTCAGCTTCACTGGAGAGGACACTCCAGCGTCATCGCAAGATGTCGATTCAACACAGGAGGAGACAGATACCGTGTCACTCCCGAGTCGGACTGCACAGCCATTCTCGGCGGTGCAGATAGACTTTTAAGAAGCTACACCATCGCCTCTCGAGACGGATGGGCATGGGCAACAGCAGACCCTCCATATGACCCTGCCCAGGCTCTGTAGCTTCAGCTTCACTGGAGAGGACACTCCAGCGTCATCGCAAGATGTCAATTTAACACGGGAGGAGACAGATACCGTGTCACTCCCGAGTCGGACTGCACAGCCATTCTCGGCGGTGCAGATAAGACTCTTAAGAAGCTACACCATCGTCTCTCGAGATGGACGGCTGCCGACCGACATGAATAAGAAAGTTCTTCAAATGATATAATCTATCAGATAAGTTTTTCAAATATTAAGTTTTAATTATTTAATTTCCAATTCAAAGAGAAAGAAGAGCGCCCTAAATTCTGGCATTATAAAACCTTATCACTTCTGTGTTTACTAATTTGGAATTCAAGATCTTTCTAATATATATGAAAAATGAGTTTTTTCAGTTTACTAATTACAGGTTACCTCAAGCATAAACTTGAAGAACTTTTTTGTATAAGAATACGGATGGTACTAATTACAAATCAGTTTATATATTAATAAAAAGTTATAAACTGTCTTCCTGTCCCTTCAATTACTATGTGTTGGTGAGATTTCTCAGTATTCAACAAATGTTTAATAGATTCGAACATTAAAATTCTAACTAGAGAATGCTGAAAATAACACAGGAGAACAACTTTTAACATAATTCCTGTTGAGTTTGATTTTTCAGCTGTTTTAGACTTAAATAGGCATACTGATTTCAAAACTGCAGTTAGTTTTCTTCTATCATGTCAAGGTTTTTCTGTACAGCTTATCTTTTTTTTCTTAAATAATTTATTTATTTGTTTTTTAAATTTATTTTTAGTGAGAGAGGAAAGGAGAAAGAGAGGGAGAGAAACACCACTGTGTGGTTGCCTCTCACTTGCGCCCCCAACTGGGGACCTGACGTACAACCTAGTCATGTGCCCTGACTGGGAGTCAAACCAGTGACACTTGGTTCACAGGCCAATGCTTAATCCACTGAGCCACAGCAGCCAGGGCTTGTACAGCTTATCTTTATGCAACCACTCAAGGCTGGATAGAGCCTGGATCAAGGGAAGCACTAATGCTCTCCTATTGGCTGAGAGCAAACCTCCCTCGAGTGGGGAGGGATGGAGGATGACCTTGGAGACCAGTGACAGGTTCATACTTGTCTAGGCTATTCAGTTACACATGAGACAGTGTGGTAAGAGGTTGTGTGCCACTCTATAAAGAGAATCGTATTCTGAAGTGTAGTCCAAGTTCTTGTCTGTATACAAGAAGTTAGCAGAATTAATTTTTTTATTTACATACATACTTGCTTCCTTTCCTTCAGATATCTGCCTCTGCTATTTCTTATTGTAAATGCCTAAACAACCCTGATTCGTTTTGTTATATCTGTGGCAGTTTCATCATTCTCAAAGGACAAACATCAGCGCATTTGTCATGCAAGGCTATTTTGCATATTTTGAAGTAAAAATTGGTGATCAAGATTAAGTCTTGGATCCTTCACAAGGTGTGCAAGCAGTGTGTTGAGAGTTTATGGATGTGGATGAAGAAACCACGTGATAAATTGCCACTTGGTATACCTATGGTTTGGCGAGAGCACAGACATCATTCGAGTGACTGTTACTTTTGTAGAGTGAAAACATCAGGAAATAACAAGAGAAGTATATGTAGAGTTGCCCTGGCTGGTTTAGCTCAGTGGATTGAGCGTCGGCCTGCGAGCTAAGTGTCGCTGGTTCGATCTTCCAGTCAGGGTACATCAGAGAAGGAAAACTCTGACTCCAAAAAACCTCCGCTGCCTTGCGGCATACCTCTTCAGGGGAAGGGCTAAGGGAGTAAACCCCGACAGAAAATCCGGAGCCGGAGTCCCTAAGGCGGTTTGATGTTGTAGTCAACACCGGCAACTCCTGCGGCGCACCTGAACCCAAGCTGTATCGACTCCGTCTTTCCCTTGGACCCTTCAGCTGCGAAGAGAGGGGGGGTCTGCTGCATGGGCAACAGCAGACCCTCCATATTACCCTGCCCAGGCTCTGTAGCTTCAGTGTCATCGCAAGATGTCGATTCAACATGGGAGGAGACAGATACCATGTCACTCCCGAGTCGGACTGCATAGCCATTCTCGGCGGTGCAGATAGACTCTTAAGAAGCTACACCATCGTCTCTCGAGACGGACGGCTGCCGCCGCCGACGATATGTAGAGTATCCTAGTCTACTACCAGCTATATGTCCAGTGCCTCGTTTAGCTGAAATCCCAGTGCCAGTTTTCATTAAACTACCCTCTTTCGAAACACAGGAGTATGGTGAAGAACTAAGTGACAGTAACGATGAAGGTTCTGAAATTGAAGATGACTCAGTTTGTAAGGGATTTGATGAGCATAAATTGAATGATTTGGCACAAGATTTGGGATTATTCAAAAAGGCTTCAGAACTCCTAGCATCAAGACTGCACGAGAAAAACTTGCTTGAAAAAGGAGTGAAGGTATCCTACTTTCGATCAAGAGAAACTGCATTTCTGCAGTACTTTCAAAGTGACGGTGGCTTTGTATATTGCCATAACATACATGGTTTAATGGAGGAATTGGAAATTCCAATCTAGAACACAACTGAATGGTGACTGTTCATCGATAGCTCAAAGCAGAGTTGTTTGAAGTGTGTCCTCCTCCACAATGGCAATATTTGGTGCAGTCCCAACTGGCCATTCAGTTAGTTTTCGTGAAGAATATGAAGACATAAAGAGAGTCATTGATCTGCTGCAATATCACAAGCACAACTGAATCATTTGTGCTGACCTTAAAATGGTTTGCTTCCTTCTTGGTCAGCAATGCGGATACACCAAGTATCCCTGTTTTCTGTGTATTTCAGACAGCAGAGCTAGTGAGAAGCACTGGGTGGAGTCAAATTGGCCTCCAAGATCTGACCTCAAACCTGGTGATCCAAACATTCTCCATGAGCCACTTGTTGACAGAAAGAATATTATATTCTCAGCTCTGCACATACAACTGGATCTCGTAAAGCAACTTTTGAAAGCTTTGCCAACTAAAGGAGACATTTCAAGTATTTCATTTTGGCATTTCCTAGCCTGTCATTTGAAAAGATAAAATACCTTAATATGTATGTTTGGTAGCAGAACTTTACTACTTGTACACAATTTGACCTACAGCAACAATATACAGACTTCTGGCCAAGATGGAGGCCTAGACAGACACACTGTATCTCCCTCCACAACTGAGAAGGAACACAACTACCTCAAAACTAGAGACAACCATAAGTTCCAAAAAACCGAGCTGCATGGAGGTCCAACAAAGACATAAAAAAGAAATACTCATGCAGACAGGTAGGAGCGGCAGAGCTGGGGCAGAGAGGACACAGTGTGGTGGTGACAGGAGAAGCGGCAGTGGCGGGCCATCAGAAAGCACAGTCACACATTTTAAAAAGTCAGGACGGACACCTGGGGAGCACTCCCAGCACCAGGGAAAATAAAGCCTCATTGCTTTTGACTGTGCAAACCAGTGGGGATTGGGGCAGAGGAAGAAACTTCCAGTGCCTCAGCGGAGTCCACTTGTTTAAAGGGCACCCATGGTCCTAGAACATCCTCAGACCTACCCACTATGGGAACAACAGCCAGAGCAACAGCTAGAGAGGCACCAGGCCTATATGGAAGTGGGAAAAGTGCCTGGAAAAGGAGCAAGTACTGAGCAAGCGGCACTGTTCCCTCTCAGACTGTCTCCCCCCCACACAGTGCCACAACGTGGTGAAACAGATCGCGCTGTACTGACAAATACCTAGGGTTCTCGCCCTTACAATGTAACAGGAGTGACAGCTCTGCCTAAGACACAGAGGCAAACAAACACAGGAGCCTGTCAGGATGAGGAGACAGAGAAGTATGGACCCAAAGGGGGAACGGATCAAGGTTCCAGTGGGAGAACTAAGTGATGAGGAGATATCCAACCTAACAGATGCAGAGTTCAAAACACTGGTGATAAAGATGCTCAAAGGCTTGACAAATATGCTTAAGTATGGCAAACGCATAAGGGAAGAAGTGAAGCCTATGCTAAATAAAACGAGGGAAAATCCACACAAAACCAATGGTGAAAGGAAGAAAACTGGGGTTAAAATCAATGATTTGGAACATAAGGAAGAAAAATAGTCAACCAGTACAGAATGAGGAAATAAGAATTGAAAAAATGAAGAGAGACTTAGGAACCTCTGGGACAACTTTAAATGTGCTGTCATCAGAACCATAGGGGTGCCAGAAGAAGAAGAGCAAGAGGAAGAAATTGAAAACTCATGTGAGAAAATAATAAAGGAAAACTCCCCCTATTTAGAAAAGGAAATAGACATACAAGTCCAGGAAGCAGAGTCTAAAACAAGCTAGACCCAAAGAGGACCACACCAAGATACACCATAATTAAAATGCCAAAGGTGAAAGATAATGAGAGAATCTTAAAAGCAGTAAGAGAAAAGCAGAGAATTGCCTACAAAGGGGTTCCTATAGGACTCTCAGCTGATTTCTCAAAAGAAATTTTACAGGCAAGAAGGGACTGGCAAGAAGTATTCAATGTGATGAAAAGCAAGGACCTACAACCAAGATTACTCTATCCAGCAAAGCTATCATTTAGAATGGAAGGGCAGATGAAGTGCTTCCCAGACAAGGTAAAGCTAAAGGAGTTCACCATCACCAAGCTATTGTTATATGAAATGTCAAAGGGGACTTACTTAAGAAAAGGAAGATCAAAATTATGAACACTAAAATGACAACAAACTCACAACTGTCAACAACTGAATCTAAAAAATAAAAACAAAATCCAACTAAACAAAGCAGAATAGGAACAGAATCATAGGTATGTGGATCATCTGGAGGGTTATCAGCTGGGAGGGGGAAGAGGGAGAAATGGGGAAATGGTTCAGGGATTAAGAAGCATAATTGGTTGGTACAAAATAGACAGGGGAAAATTAAGAATAATACTGGAAAGACTAAAGCCAAAGAACTTATATGCATGACCCATGGACATGAACAAGGGGGGGTGGGATTGCTGGAGGGAAGGGGGGGTACTGGGCGGAGGGGAGCAAAAGGAAAAAAAATTGGGACTACTGTAACAACACAATCAATAAAATATACTTAAAAAAACAATATATAGCCTTTATTTGAATTAAATAACTCCAAGTAAACAGTGTATTCAGGTAATTATTTTATTTTCTTTTTTATGTATATTTTGTATGATTTTGGGGACAAAGGAAGGGTATCCTGTGTCTTAAAAAGTTGACGTGACAGAGAAAAACTGGGGTTATTTTTGATTCAGATGCCAAAAGTTAGTCAAAAACAAGTGTCAGATCCAACTCAACGAAAACTGTGTTCCCCAGTGAACTATCATTGTTTAAATAAGTAATTGAAGGCAGATAGATATGAGAAAGAAAGCATTGAATGCACTTGAAGAAAGAGAAACTGGAATCTGCAAGTTTATTTGCATGAGTCTGAGTTGCAGAGCCAAGCTGATTCACTCAGCAACCAATGCCCTGATCCAGTTTGCTCTGATATGTGAATTAAATAAACATCCTTCTGATAATTCTGAAATACTATAAAGAACCTACATGATCTGCTTGCTTCATTCTGCAAATGAACAGATCTTCAACAGCCTGCAAAAGAAAATCCAACTCTTACCCAACCACTTCGTCAACTATAACAGGATTGCTCGGCTTTAAACATTTCTTAAGAAGGACAACATTTCTTAAGAAGGACAAGAATGATCTCTTGATCAGGAGATGAAAAAAATTCATGACAGATGAAAATGTTTTCTCAAGGCCGATAGAATAAGGGAGTGGGAGATTCAAGGTCTAATATGGTATTGTTGGTATTTTAGAAACTAAAGTCCATGTTTGTGATATTTTGTGGTGAAATTATTAGAAAGGGGTTCTGAGGCAAATAGTGTAAAATATCAGATTTATTGTAGTTACTAATTAAGATCAAAACTGAAGAATGCTATTCTGAAATAATTTACAATTTCATTCCAAATTTTATTAAATATTTTATTGTTGTTCTATTACAGCTGTCTCAATTTTCCCCCTTTGCTCTCCCCTGCCCAGCCCACCCCCTGCCCCTGCTCCCGTATTCAATCCCCACCCTGTTTGTCCAAGTCCATGGGTCATTCATACATGTTCCTTGATGAATCCCTTCCCCTTCTTTCCACCCTTATGCTCCTTCCCATTCCCCTCTGGTCAATGTCAGTCTGTTTCTTTTTTCCATGCCTGTGGTTCTATTTTGCTCGTTTGTTCCTCTTACAGGTGAGATCATATGGTATTTGTCTTTTACCAACTGGCTTATTTCACTTAGCAAAATATTTTCCAGTTTCATTCATGCTCTCTCAAAGGATAAGAGTTCTTCTTTCTTTCTGCTGCATAATATTCCACTGTGGAAATGTACCAGTTTTTTGATCCACTCATCCACAGATGGGCACTTAGGCCATTTCCAGCACTTGGCTATTGTGGATAGTACTGCAATGAACATAGGGGTGCATAGGTTCTTTTGAATTGGTGTTTCAGGATTCTTAGGGTATAATCCCAGCAGTGCAATCACTAGGTCAAAAGGCAATACCATCATTCCAAAATTTTAAACATTTGATTTAATTATTTCAGTCACTATACAAACTCTGAAAACAAATTGTTATTTCTTCCCAGATTTTCTTCAGTAACAATACAGGAGAATTGATGGTCTTAATATCACCATTTTAAAAATGTAAATGCATTTAATGGAATTATCCAATACTAAAACCCCAAAGCTAAAATAGTTGAATACTAAGATGTTTTGTGGAAGACCACTTGGCTACATTAAGATAGGCTGCCTTTGTGTCAAAAGCCAACCTTGAGACACATTTAGATGGCAAGAGATGGTGAACTACACCTCTGTCCAAACTTGTTAAAATTATAAAACAAAACCCCCAAAACTGTAAGTTTAGAATTCATTTTATAATATATCAAGCACAAAATATTCCAGATTGAAGTGGTTTTGTTTTTGTTTTTTACAAAATGGAAAAAAATAAAGGTGCTTTCTCTCATTACTCAAATATTTTATAGTCCACTGATCATAGAAAACTTTTAATTTGGCCCTCAGGAAGAAAAAAAAATGCTGACCATCTCACTTCAACACAAAGTTTTCCAATATCACATCCCAAACCAATTTTAGGATTAGATTTCTGACTTCATACTTATGGCTTACCAACAAAAACAAAATTCTAAGACATAAGTTGCTCAGCAAGTAGAATTTTCTGGAAAATTCTCTAATCTGGTTAAACAAATTTTTGTCTCCTGATGTCAATATTTGGATCTGTGCTTGAGGAATATTTAAGTGCTTCTTCTCCAAGTTCTTCTTTACTTTATTAAAATTTATAGAAAGTTTGACAATGCATTGATAATGCAAGGACTCCACAAGAATTAGCTACTTTCAAAATTCTTCATAAGTATCAAGTCAATACATTTTTGTTGCTTTTATGTGTGTACACTTACTTCAAAATTATCCTGTCAAAGAGAGGACGAAGGAACAACAATAACTTTTATAGAAAAGGGAAGAAATGTGAGTTGAGGGTAGTCCTCATCTCCTAGCTTTTCAACCCACAGAATGAAGGAAAAGTCATCTGTGCTCCTGAAAGTAATAGTTTTTGCAGTTAATTTCGACTGGCTTAGTGGTAGCTTCCTATCAACTAATAGACATAGTAAGTGGGTTTTATATTCTAGACTTCATTTATTCACTTATTACATTTAATAACATTAAAGAGATAAAATCTAAAAATACATTATTCAATTCTATAACTTTTATCAGAACCCCCCGCAAAAAAGCCTCAAAAGAACTGATTCTTTTTCTATTTTCTATTTTTCTATATTGAATGTGTTGTATTGGTAGGGTTTTTGAAAAGTTTTTTAGTAAGCACATCTTCATGATTAGGTGTTTCAAATATATTTATTCATTCATTTAACTTGATTCATACTTTTGAATACTAACTATATGCCCATATTATGGTACAGTCGGGGGACTGCATGTATTTGTGGTCTCAAATAAGGGAGATTTTTTTAATGTGTTCATACTGAATATGAAAATAAAGGAAAACTAATCAAGAAAATATCAGCTGACATAAGACTTTTCCTGTAAACTTTCTGAGGTACACATTAGCTGGAAATGAGGAAGAAATTTCCAGTTATTAGAGTTGAGATGTTTGCCTCTGTCCAGGTGGTTTTAGCCAGTAAGATCCCATCTTACCAATATGGAACTCACTACCAGTGAGGAGGAGTATAGAGAAAATACCACAGAGAAGATTCTAAAATCAATTACCAAATGGGAAGAAAAGCACCAGCCAATTTAAAATTATATCATTGAGTGGAAATTAAATCTAAAAAATAGCATTTCTTGCAAATTAAAACCACGATGAAATTATCACCTCACACCTGTCAGAATAGCTATCATCAATAAATCAACAAACAGCAAGTGCTGGAGAGGATGTGCAGAAAAGGGAACCCTCATGCACTGTTGGTGGGAATGCCAACTGGCGCAGCCAATGTGGAAAGCACTATGGAGAAATATGAAACACTAATTTGAAAGAATATATGCACACCTATGTTCACTGCAGTATTTAATACAATAGCCAAGATTTGGAAGCAGCCCAAGTGCCCATCTGTAGATGAGTAGATAAAAAAGCTGTGGTACTAATAAGTAACAGCTTACCTAAGACGCAGAGGCAAACAAACACAGGAGCCTGTCAAGATGAGGAGACAGAGAAGTATGGCCCAAAAAAGGGAACGGATCAAGGTTCCGGTGGGAGAACTAAGCGATGAGGAGATAGCCAATCTAACAAACAAGGAGATAGCCAACCTAACAGATGCAGAGTTCAAAACACTGGTGATAAAGATGCTCACAGGCTTGACAGATATACATGAATATGGCAAATGCATAAGGGAAGAAGTGAAGGCTATGCTAAATGAAATGAAGAAAAATCCACACAAAACCAATGGTGAAGGGAAGGGAACCGGGGTTCAAATCAATGATTTGGAATATAAGGAAGAAAAAAACAGTCAACCAGTACAGAATGAGGAAACAGGAATTGAAAAAAATGAGGAGAGACTTAGGAATCTCTGGGACAACTTTAAACATGCCAATATCCAAATCATAGGGGTGCCAGAAGAGGAGGAAGAGCAAGAAATTGAAAGCTTATGTGAAAAAATAATGAAGGAAAACTTCCCAAATTTGGAAAAGGAAATAGACAAACACATCCAAGAAATACAGAGAGTCCCAAACAAGCTAGACCCAAAGAGGACCACACCAAGACACATCATAATTAAAATTCCAAAGGTGAAAGATAATGAAAGAATCTTAAAAGCAGCAAGAGAAAAGCAGAGAGTTACTTACACAGTGCATATAAGACTCTCAGCTGATTTCTCAAAAGAAATTTTACAGGCAAGAAGGGACTGGCAAGAAGTATTCAATGTGATGAAAAGCAAGGACCTACAACCAAGATTACTCTATCCAGCAAAGCTATGATTTAGAATGGAAGGGCAGATGAAGTGCTTCCCAGACAAGGTAAAGCTAAAGCAGCTCATCATTACCAAGCTATTGTTATATGAAATGTCAAAGGTGACTTACTTAAGAAAAGGAAGATCAAAATTATGAACACTAAAATGACAACAAACTCACAACTGTCAACAACTGAATCTAAAAAATAAAAACAAAGTCCAACTAAGCAAACCAGAATAGGAACAGAGTCGTGGGTATGGGGATCATTTGGAGGGTTATCAGCTGGGAGGGAGAAGAGGGAGAAATGGGGAAATGGTTCAGGGATTAAGAAGCATAATTGGTTGGTACTAAATAGACAGGAGGAAGTTAAGAATAACATAGGAAAGGGTGAAGTCAAAGAACTTATATGCATGACACATGGACATGAACTAAGGGGGGTGGGATTGTTGGAGGGAAGTGGGGTACTGGGTAGAGGGGAGAAAAGTGAAAAAAATTGGAACTACTGTAACAACATAATAAAATATACTTTTAAAAAAAGAATAATATAGGATAGGGTGAAGCCAAGGAACTTATATGCATCACCCATGGACATGAACTAAAGGGGGGGAGAGTGGCACTGCTGGAGGGAAGGCAGGTGCTGGGCAGAGGGGAGCAAAGGGAAAAAATATTGGGCATACTGTAACAACATAATCAATAAAATGTTTATTTTTAAAAAGCTGTGGTACATTAACTCAATGGACTACTACTCAGCCACAATAAGGCAATCTTACCCTTTGCAACAACATAAATGGACCTGGAGAGCAATATGCTAAGTAAAATAAGCCAGTCAGAGAAAGACAACTACCATATGATTTCACTCATATATGGAATATAATAAACAAAATGAACAAGTAAGCAAAATAGAGGCAGTCTCATAGAGAGAAGGCTAACAGCTGTCAGAAGCAAGAGTTGGAGGGTTTGGGGCCCGGGTTACAGGGTGGAGGGATTGAGCTGAAAGGAAGAACAAAGAGAAAAAACTCATGAACACAGACCATGGTGTGGTGATTGCAGGAGGCAGAGCTGCAGGTAGGTAGAGGAGGGTATGGGGGGATATATGGTGATGAAAAAGCCTTGACTTGGGGTGGTGGACACACAATACAGTACATAGATGGTGTATTGTGGAATTGGAACCTGAAACCTGTATAATTTTGTTAACCAGCTTCACCCTTCAATTAAGTCAATAAAAAGGAAAAAACATTAAAATTAAGTAAAATATATAGCATTTCTCATAAAGGAGCTCATGGTATCGTAGGGTAGGAGAAAAAAACTATACTTTCATTTTCTATTAGAAATATTCTTTGATTATTATTCTATCTGTTGAAAAGGCTGCAGAGAAAGTCACCTACATTTGACCTTATGAAATATTTATAATCTCAAATAAAAATAAAATACATTTTGAAAATAGAAGACATAATGGTCCACTTCGATTCCTAAGTGCAATAAAGATGAAGTCTGTCCTCCACCACATCTCCAAGGCCACAGTGCAGATCTTTGCAGATATTTGGTAAATTCCCTGATACTAGGTATTTTGTCTCATCATATAATGACAAAATACTTGTAAGAACAGACAAATTGTGTCACTTGCGTGGATATTTTAACCAGATGACTTGAACTCCAAAACTACTGCTCTCTACCTGTTATTCCCTATGAATTTGTAAAACCAACCATACCAGCCTAAAGCTCCCTTCAGGTGGTTCAACAAACATTTATCATCCAGAACTTACTATGTGCCATGCACCAAAGGGTACACAGGTTAAGAAACTACAGTTCCTGCTCATGAGGAGCTTACAGTCTGATGATGCTTTGGTTTTTAACTTCAAAAAAAATAAAATAAAATAAAAATGCACATAAGACCATGGCTGGGCAGCTCAGCTGGTTAGAGCATTGTCCCGATACACCCAGGTCACAGGTTCAATCC
The DNA here is from genome assembly GCF_987537825.1 of Furipterus horrens. Taxonomy (NCBI): domain Eukaryota; kingdom Metazoa; phylum Chordata; class Mammalia; order Chiroptera; family Furipteridae; genus Furipterus; species Furipterus horrens. The sequence goes on from NW_028327182.1 coordinate 51,034,739, forward strand.
CCGGTCAGGGCACATACAAGAATCAACCAATGAATGCATAAATAAGTGAAACAACAAACTGATGTTTCTCTCTCTTGCTAAAAGAAAAAAGAAAAAAAGAAAAACATGCACATAAACACAAAATTTCAGACTCCCAAAAGCCCTTTCACTCATAGATTCTAAAGATCCATGAATCCCGGATTAAGGATCCAATCCAGTGCAAAACAAAGGAGTCCAGAACAAGTTCTGTGTTATAATTAGACAATGACAGAATTACAGAGCATTCACAGATATAAACCATACGGCATCCATGGCTAATGACTGGGTAGTGGGGGTAGATAGCAAAGTGGGTCTTAAAAAATATATAAATGCAGACCTTAATGAACTAAAATATGTTGTTTGTTAGTCCAACCAGGTATGCACTTCATATTCCAACCTGCAGTACATCTTCTGGGACCTCAGTTTTTTTATCTTAGTTAAAAATGAAAGTAGAGGAATAACTATTTTTGAAACTATGAACAGAGAACAGCAAGACCAGATTTCATTGTTCAGGATCAGTCACTTCATTGATTTCCTAAATAGAAGGAAAGTAATTCATCATGGTCCTTGTCTCAGTGAGAAAAAGGAAGAAAGGAGCACACAGATAGTTAAGGGTGGTTTGAGTTCCTGTTTGTGGTTTTTACATTACCTCTGCATCATATCTGACCGCAGCAGAAAATAATGAAAATGCATTCTCCACAGTGATTCCTTGCTTGATAATGCGCTGACAAAGTTTTTTCAGTCTGTTTTCACAGTAAGATGTCGCCAAATCCAAAAGACCTAAAGTTAAAAGTGTAGACATTTTAGTAAAGTTTATGATAATTTTCCATAATTTATACATATACATTCCATTTTGATGCACAGAGTTATGAATTTTATTAAATAAGTTCTTGTTGTTACTTTCTACCTCCCCTATCTCCCAAATATACCTCTCCTCTACTCACTTTACACAATTTTTATTATGGCACAAAAGAAGGGAAAAAAATGAAATTTCCCCCCTCATTTTTACTTCAAAATGACATGCTAAATCTATTATGAAATTATACTTCAATATTAAAAAATTAAAATAAGTCCACAGTTATAAACTGTGTCCATAATTATTAATCATAACTATACAATGTAATTTTTAAAGATATATTTTTTAAAACCATACAATACCCAATACACCATAAACTTTTCACATTTCAATATTATAAGAAGAGGAGATATATTTCTGACCATGTGATCTGGCCAGTCCCAATGTAGCTGAAGTACCTATAGCATCTTCAGGCGGTAAGTCAACTGTGTCTGTGTAGAGGAATTGGAGAAAGGCACGATACACTGGGTAAGAAAACTGGTCTATTTCTATCACTTCTTTCATATCCTCATTCCAGTAAGACTGGAACATGGATCGAAAGTGCTCACACCTAAAACAGAACAGCAAAAGTCAATTCAGTTGATGGAGTAAGGTAAACAAATATTACAGGTATCTTTAACTACTATATTTGGGGTTACACACACAAGGATCATGAATCTTTAGCTAGCACCCTAAAAAAAATTCCACATGCAAGGATTTTTATATTCGGCTTTTATATATATTTACTTTCATTTTTGATGAGTACCTCCTATGATATATTAAGAATTATATGTAGAGCTTAGGAGTACCTAGCACTTCTGCAGCACTACTGTTTCCATTTTACAGTCCCCTTTCATAGAGATTTGTTGCTCACTTGTTTTTTAAAACATGTACAGAAATGCATTTTAAACAATGAAATTAAAGGAAATTCAGAAATGAGAGTTCAAACATCACTATAAAGTAATACATTCAAATGACTGATTTTTTAAAAATTATTTATTTATTTGTTTGTTTATTTTATTTTTAGAGAGAGGGGAAAGGAGAAAGAGAGGGAGAGAAACATCACTGTGTGGTTGCCTGTCACTCGTGCCCCCAACTGGGGACCTGACGTGCAACCCAGTAATGTGCCCTGACTGGGAATCGAACCAGTGACACTTGGCTAGCAGGCCGATGCTCAATCCACTGAGCCACAGAAGCCAGGGCTGATTTGTTTTTTTATTTGTTTTATGTAATCAGCATATTCTTAACTGTTTTAAATGTTAACTGGATTGCAGTTAAACTGATTGTTGCTCCATTATCTTATATGACAATTTTCCTTCTTTTTCTGACTCATCTTCAAAATGGCCATCACTTCCTATTTTGTTTTTTTTTCACTTTGACTTGCTCACTTTCCTTTCCTTCCAAGTCTGTTACTAATATAGTTATAAAACACATTCACTAGGATAGTCATGATTTCAAGAAAACCTATGTGGGTCTTTTTATATTGTATTATAATGTATAAATCTACCTGTATGAGGAACTGACTTCTGAATATTAGACCTTCTTAAAGTATAAATCATACTTTATATTTTTTAAAGCCTCTTTTTAAATCCTTCTAAAATTAGATACAGTAAAAATAAACAAAATATTTTCAAAATTCATTCAGAATACTAAACGAATGGCTACATTTACCTAAGAAATTATTTCATCTGAGAAGTAAAAAGGAATGGGTGTCTAAGCAAGGAATAATAGATAAAATGGGTCAGAAAACTATACATGAAAGGAATAGCCTGGTTGTCCACAGGTTCACAGACAGAAACATTCCCACTTCATTTTTCAATTAATACTTTAGTGCAGATATTTATTCCCTTAAGTAATGAATGACTAACGGCCTTCTCAATTCCCTTAAACATGTTATTTTATAAATAGGTTTTTAACTACATTTACAAAATGTACATGACCAGTTTAATTCTCAATGGCCTCTTTCTCTATAATGGCAACATCAATAGGCAACGGTCCAATTACTAATAAATACAAAGTTCCATCCCATTTATACAAAGAACTCCTGACATACAGTTAAAGAACATTTCTTTAATTGGAAATTAGATGTCCCCCAGGTCAGAAGACCAGTATTCCTGACTATGAGAGTTTTCTGCTTGAGAAAAATGAATCTTTAATTAAGAGCAGAGGACTTCCAGCCAAGATTAAGGCTTAGACTGACATGCTCTGTCTCCCTCCACAACTGAGTGGGAATACAACTACCTCAAGACCAAAGATAACCAGAAATTCCAGAAAATAAAACTACATGGAAGCCCAACACATGAAGTTATAAACCAGCGGTGCTCCTCTGGCCAGGTAGGAGGGGCGAAATCGGAACCGGGACAGAAAGGTTGGGCTGTGCTCTCTGCGGTAGCAGCGGGGATAGCGGTGGGACTGTGAGAAATGCCAGGGGAGCAATCCCGGCTGCAGTCGAAACCTGGCAGCTCACGATTCCAATGCTGAGGAAGGCAGACCCCCCCCACCCCCACATTGCCCTGGACGGTGAGGCCGTGGGGAAGGAGCCTTCTGGTCTCTCAGTGGAGAGTAAGGGCAGGAATCCATCTTGGACCCCTTCCCCCACACGAAGCACCACAGACAGTGAAAAGGTCGTTGGTTGCCGGGTAGTGATGAGTGCATGGAGCGCCACCCCCTACAGCCTGCCCAGGAAACAAAGATAAACAGAAAACTGACAGGATGAAACAGACCATGACTGAAATCCCAGTGAGGCAGCTCACCAGGCAGCAGATGAGGGACCTAACCAATGAGCAAATAAGAAATCTTTCTGAGGCTCAGTTCAGAGCTATAGTCATAAGGTGGCTTACAGAATTAACAAAAGATTTGGAACAAGACGGGGAAGGAATGAAAGCCAGTCACACTGAAACGAAGGAAAACACATACAAGACAAGTGGTGAGGAAAGGAAAACCAGAGATCAAATCAACAAATCGGAACATAGGGAAGAAACAAACAGTCAACCAGTGCAGAAAGAGGAAACAAAAATGGAGGCTCAGAAACCTCTGGGACAGCTACAAGCAAACGAACATTTATTTGGATTATAGGATTGCCAGAGGGGGAAGAACTAGAAATAGAAAAATCATGTGAAAAAATAATGAAGCAGAACTCCCCAAACTTGGGGAAAGGAAATAGACTTACAGGTCCAGGAAGCACAGAGAGTTCCAGAAAAACTGGACCCAGGAAGAACCACACCAAGACACATTATAATCAAATTGTCAAAAATTAAAGATAAAGAGAGAATCTTAAAAGCAGCAAGAGAGAAGAAAAGAATTATGTACAAAGGGGTCCCAATTAGACTATCAGCTGATTTCTCAAAGGAGACCCTGCAGGCAAGAAGGGACTGCCAAGAAATATTCAAAGTAATGAAAATCAAAAACCTACAGCCACAAATACTCTATCCAGCGAAACTGTCATTCAGAATAGAAGGGCAGAGAAAGTGCTTCCAGGACAAAGTAAAACTGAAGGAGTTCATTAGATCCAAACCACTATTATATGAGATGTTATTATATGAGAAATACCAGAAGTCACAGGGCACCAAATCTGGGACTGGTTTAGAAGAAGGAGGATCAAAATTATGAACATTAAAATGAAAACCGCATCACAACAACCAACAACAGAAGCTAGGGAATCGAAACAAAGACAAACTAAGTAGGCAACGAGAGTGGAAAAAGAATTATAGGTATGGGGAAAATATTGGGGGGAGGTCAGCAGGGAGGGGGAAGAAGGAAAGGGAGGGAGATAGTACAGGAATTAAGAAGCATAGTAGGAGGGAATGGAGTAGACAGGAAGATGTTGAGAAGAAGTATATGCGCAACCAATGGACATGGACTAAAAGGGGGGAACAACTGGAAGGAGGGGGGTCACTGGGTGGAGGGGAGCAGAGGGAAAAGAAATTGGGACAACTAACAGTATAATTAATAAAACATTTTAAAAATTAAGAGCAAAAGGGGGCATAGCAGGTCTGTCTAGAAAGTATGAAGCCATGTAATATGAAAAATAGAGACATTTATTGAAGAAGATACAAGACACAAGAAACATTGTATACAGGACAATGACACCTCAGTTCCCTTCAAAGTAGGGACCTCACATAGTTCTCCCAGCATCTCTTCCCCTGTTCAAAACACTCAGCAAAATGCTTTGTTGAAATCGCTATCAGCTGCCCTGTTGTATTTTCCTAAATCTCATCGATGGTCTGAAATCTCTTCTCTTTCAAAGGTGATTTTAGTTTTGGGAAATACCAGAAGTCACAGGGCACCAAATCTAGGCTGTAGGGGGGCTGAATCACCTAGGTGATTTGATGTTTATCCAAAAAAAATGCTGCATGAGACATGATGCACGAGCAGGTTCGTGTGATGAAGCTGACAATCACTAATTGCCCATAGGTGTGGCCTTCTGAATCATCTAAATAGTTACTGCAGATGAATGTTCAAGCTTAACACAAAATTTGACACAGATTTGTTACTCTACTTATTCAGTCATTTTGAATGTGATGGTAACATAACACACATGTTCACTTAAGAGCACCTACTGCCCCCACTGACTAGTACAGTGAAGTCATCATTGTTCACACATGAGCATTCCAGTCCACTCTCCGTGGCTGCCAGATTACACTGATGTCACGCAAATCATTCTCATTATGTTAATAGCAGCTGTATTTTTCCAGATAGACCATATATATATATAATACTTTTCCCTGACAATCTTTTGTGGGTTTTTTTGACCATGTAAATAAGTGTTTTGATGAAAATAAATATTCACAAGATCCTTCATTTAAAAACAGTATAAGACAAATACTACTACATTATGCTTTTTCAAAAAGGCACATGTGCATGTGCACACACATGTGCATGCAAAACTTTTCAATAATGAGCAGCAGATTGATACTGTCTGCAAAAATAAGTTGTGTCATTTCTCTCTACTGCCAAGACTGTTTCTTATCAGTACCCAATTTATGGAATATCAAAGAAACAAATAAGGAGAAAGTAAGGTCATTTCATGCAAAAATACCTGATTTTCAAAACAGCTTTATGGACATGGATATATTTCCCATCAATTCGAAACTTTAGGTCAGCAGTTTCTGGACTGTCAAATTCTTTCTTCAGGGACTCTGCAACTGTTAAAAAGTCTTCATGCTCTGAAGGCAATGAACACATTAATAGATAAAGCTAAGAAAACACACAAGATTTGACAGACTTCAAAAAGATAGTCATTAGCATAATGGATAATTTCACTATATTTTTTTCAAGAGTTCATGCCCTACTTGACAAATCAATTTCAGAGTATTAAAATAAGTATCCTGAGTGTATAAACTACAAAAAAATACATACTTGAAAAGGCCAAAACCAATCATATATATTATGTTAGTAATCAGAGACATGTGTTCTTATTTTTAAAGAAAAAGTTATAGGTAGCCCATGATTATATAACTACTTGTTAAAAACTTGAGTGATTCTCCACTTGGGCTAAGGACCTGACAATTTTCCTTGATTGGAACACTAAGAATATCTTTGCCCTGCTTTGAGGTAGTTTTCAAGGGGTTACTATATTCTATCAAGGAGTCCTAAGAAACAAACTCCCCACTTAAATGGTAATGCTAAGCAGTCATGTTCTTAATGCAGAGAAGCTTTTTTTCCCTTGATATCTGAACTTGAAACATTCCTCTTAACCCTACAAATTAATGTACAAACAATAATCCTTACACACTATCTAAAAACAGCAAATTTACTTAGTAAAAATATATACTCAAAGGGAACAGTTTTACAAAAACCATTATCTCATGGCCTGATGAGAAGAACTGCTGTTATGATTACAGATATATGTAAGTAGATTTGTGTTATTGTGAGGAAAAGTAAAGATACTTGTACAAATCCATGTGACACGTTCTTGTGCTTTATGTGCATGGACAAAGGAAAACAAGTAGGAGCCTAACAGGGAATAAAGTTCCAGAGACCCTCTTCGGCACTGAATGAAGCTACAATGGATAGACAGGTTGTGACTGCCCACAAAATAAAAATGGTGACTTAATCAAGTAACTGAGTAACTTGGTGTTACCAGGGCAATTCTTAAGAGGGTGAAACCTAACATAAACTTATCCATGAGCTAGCTTTATTAACAGAATCTTGCAAGGAAGTATTATTTGTCTGAGCCCTGTTACCTTAACCTACAGCTACCTAAGACGCAAACAATGCAGAGCTTTCTTGGCTTGGAGGAAAGGTCAACAATCTCTCAAAAATCAGGCTTTCCCTGACCCTATAACCTTGATCACAGGTAAATAAAAGAAAGGAAATAACTAATACGGGCAAAGAGTTCAGGAGTCCAAATTGCGACCCCACCCATCCAAAAAATAGCTTCTTATCAGTGTCTCTACTGCATCTAGTCATAAGGGTTGAAATAACCCTTTCCTCCTCTTAGTTTCTGGCACCATCTAACTTTCTTCCTATCACTCATCTGAAATAATAAATTGAAAGAGAGAAAAAAACACTCTTGACTTAGTGAGTAGAGGGAAAGAAATCATCTAAAAAATATATTGAATGACCACATTTTTTCCAAGCTTAACATTAAAAAATGTTAGGATGTTTCTTCTGAAAAGGATACCTTTTCAGGATCAGGACTTTTAAGACGCAAAATCCTGGGGAAGCGTATAAACAGGTACAAGCATATAAACAGGTACAAGCTAAGTAGCTTATGATCTGAAGATGTGGACAGTGCTTTGGCTGTGATGTATATGTGTGATTATGGACAAATAGTCCCATTCTGTGAACTAAAAATTTTTTTTTAATTGAATTTATTGAGTGACACTGGTTAATAAAATTTATAGGTTTCAGGTGTATAATTAAATAAAACACGATCTGTATATTGTATTGTGTGTTCATCCTCCAAAGTCAAGTCTCCTTCCACTACGATTTATCCCCCTTATACCCTCTTCTACCTCCCTCCAACCCTCTTTCCCTCTGGTAATCACCAAAACGTTGTCTGTGTCTATGAGTTTTTTGTTTTTGTTTTTTTGCTTAATCCGTTCACCTTTTTCATCCACTCCCTCAATTCCCCTCCCCTCTGACAGCTGTCAATCTGTTCTCTATCTAAATATAGTCTGTTTCTATTTTGTTCATTAGTTTATTTTGTTCACTACATTATATATAGGAGTGAAATCATATGGTTCTTAGCTTTTCTGACTGACTTATTTCACTTAGCATAATATTCTCAGGTTCCATCCATGTTGTGATAAATGGCAGTATTTCATCTTTTCTTCTGGTTAAGTAGTATTGCATTGTATAATATACCATACCTTCTTCATCAAATCCTCTGTTGAAGGACACTGTTGTCCTCATGTCTTGGCCACTGTGAATAATGCTGCAATAAACATAGAGATGTATATATCTTTGCCAATAAATGTTTTAGAGTTTTTTGGATATTCCTTTTTTTTTTTTTTGAGGAACTGTCATACTGTTTTCCATAGTGGCTGAACCAGTTTACATTCTCAACAGCAGTGAGTGAGGGTTCCTTTCTCCATAACCTCTCCAAAACTTAATACCTGTCTTGTTAATAACAGCCATTCTAAGAAGTGTGAGATAGTATCTCATTGTAGTTTCGATTTGCATTTCCCTAATAGCTAGTGAAGTTGAACAGCTTTTCATATATCTGTGGATGCTTGTATGTCTTCTTGAGAGGGATGTCTGTTCAAGTCCTCTGCCCATTTTTTAATTGGATTGTTTGATGATGAGTTCTATGAGTTCTTTATATACTCATATTTTGGATATTAACCCCTTGTGGAAGCTGTTGTTTGCAAATATCATCTCCCATTAGGTTGCTTGCCTTTCTGTTATGTTGGCAGTTTCTTTTGCTCTGCAGAAGCTTTTCAGTTTGATATAGTCCCATTCATTTATTTTTGCCTTTACTTCCCTTGCCTTTAAATTCATGAAATGTTCTCTACGACCAAGGTCCATAAGTTTAGTACCTATGTTATCTTCTACATAATTTATTATTTCAGATCATATATTTAGGTCTTTGACAAATTTCTGAAATAATTTTGGTATATAGAGACAAACTCTAGTTGAGTTTCATTCTTTTGCATGTGACTTTCCAGTTTTTCAAGCACCATTTATTTTTATTTATTTGAGAAACAAAAGCCAAGTTTATTTGTTCATTTCTTGCATTTGAAGTACCCCTTGATGACATCCTTTGCCTGAGACTCTGCCATAGTCCTTAACCACCATAGAACTGCAACCAACCACATTATGGGGTGTTCCCTCTCTGTCGATTTTACAGAGGTCTACCCATACCCCCAGTTTCAGATGGCTGTCACATCAACCTTAATTAGGTAGATTTGGTGTTCAGCACAAGGAGCCTCTATCAACTTGACATACAGAGGCTGATCATAGTTGGATACAAACACACAAAGACTCTGGCAGCTTTGCAAGTTCTGCATGCTAAGCTGTTGTGAATGGCGGTGGTCTTCAACACATCTTGTAAAGCAGTATTAATGTCTGTTACAACTCCAGCAGCAATGCCTTCCTTGGCCATGGCAGTGGGCTATGAGTGCAGCCAAATCTTAAATGCACCGAAACCTCCACCTCTGTGTAACTCCCCAGTGGCAGGAAAAGAGCTCCCAGCACCATTTATTGAAGAGGCTTTCTTTTCTCTATTGTGTGTTTTCGGCTCCTTTGTCAAAAACTATTTGCCCATATACCTGTGCTTTTATTTCTGGGCTCTCAGTTCTGGGCCACTGGTCAGTGTGTCTGTTTTTCTGCCAATACCATGTTGCTTTGATTCTAGCAGCTCTGTAGTATAATTTGAAGTCAGGTAGTGTGATACCTCTGGCTTTTTTTTCTTCTCAGGATTGCTTTGGCTGTTTGGGGTCTTTTGTGGTTCCATACAAATCTGATACTTTTGTTCTGTTTCTTTAAAAAATGATATTGGGATTTTGATGGGGATTGCATGAAATCTGTATATTGCTTTAGGTAATATGGCCATTTTAACTATGTTCATTCTTCCATTCAATGAACATGGAATATCTTCCCATTTCATTGAGTCTTTTTCAATCTCTTTTAATAATGCTTTATAATTTCAGTGTACAGGTTCCTCACACCTTTTGTTAAGTTTATTCCTGGGTATTTTAACTTTTGGTTGCAATTGCAAAGCGAATTGTTTTTTGTTTTTTTCATTCGTTTTTCTTAAGTTTCATTGTTAGGGGAGTGGATGAAAAAGGTAAATGGATTAAGAAAAAGAAACTCATAGACACAAACGTTTTTTGGTGATTACCAGAGGGAAAGAGGGTTGGAGGGAGGTAGAAGGGGACATAAGGGGGATAAATCATGGTGGAAGGATTATTTATGATTAAAAGAATAAAATGAGTACAGAGGATAGTACCTCAACATAACACAGGCCATATATGACAAACCCTCAGCCAATATCATACTTAATGGTGAAAAACTGAAAACTTTTCCTCAAAAAATCAGGAACAAGATAAGGATGCCCACTCTCACCACTGTTTTTTAACAATAGTTCTGGAAATCCTAACCAGAGCAATCAGGCAAGAGAATGAAACAAAAGGCATCCAAACTGGGAAGGAAGAAGCAAAAGTGTCACTTTATGTAGATGACATGATTCTGTATATGGAAAACCCTAAAGACTCCACCAAAAAGCTATTAGAAACAATAAACAAATGGTCAAGTTTGCAATGTACAAAAACCCCAGGCTCCTTCTGGAAAGAGGAAGAATTTTTCTTCTTTCCGCCACTCTCTCTGGCAGAGGTTTTGGTTTCGCCTCTGTCTCCTCTCACTCACTAAAGGATCATTTTGGCTTCTCTCGTTCAATAAATCACCATAAAACTGCGGGCATGGGTCTAGCACTTAATAGCTGATAGGGTGCTCGCCGCTGTAAGTCTCCTGTGAAAGGATAAGCTGGTTCACAGACCGGGTTAGAGCACTAGGCACCTGCCAGCCACAACTTATAGTCCATGCAACATCAGGAACACAGTCACAAGCAGTCACTGCTCAACCCCGTGGTGTCTCCCCTCGAATAGGATTTTGTGAGAGCGAGTGAAGCTTTAGGCCAGAAATAGGATTTATATAGGGGCTATGGTGATGACTGATCTCTGAAGATAAGAGGCACTTCCTCCCTCTGGCCTAAATTCTCTGGTATCCCTATGTGAGTTGGGACCTAGCAGAGGTGTCTGGGGTGAATCCCTGAGATGCACAGGGCCCTTGTAGGACATTCCATTCACAGTAATATAATTCTTGGCTTGTCCGGGGATGTACAAAATAAGAACTGGTCATTCAGTACTCCGAGCACTTCCAGTTGTTTTAGATGGCTGGGAGAGAAACCGAGGCATGTAAGAGAGGTAGGGATGATCAAGGCGTGACACCCTTGGGAGCCCTCACAAGCAACACACTTCAACCCATTACACTAATTAATCCCCAGTTTAGAGTTACGGAAATTACTGGCCCACTTTAAACAAGAGGCAGGAGAAAAGGGCAAACCCAAAACTGACAAAAAAGGACTCACTACCCATGAAAGAATGGGATCAGGGTTATCCAAAGAACTTTTCTTTCTGTTACTGCAGCAACTAATAAAAGGAACTGGATGCCAGATTAAGGAAAGGCATCTGATCGATTTACTGCATACTGCTGTGGCTCAAAGCACTACGGTCTCAGGAAAAAAGAAAAAAGGGAAAGTAAGGAAAATAATTCAGGCTTAAAAGGTGCCACAGCTGCAATAGAAATAGGAAAGGGGGAAGACAAGGGGAATATATGGAGCACTGCAAAATAATCGGCTCTGCAGACCCCTTGCCTCTGAGATCCTGGAAAGCCACAATGTCACTCGTCACCTCTGCTGGCTGACACAGGTCCACCTACTCTTGCCTGACCCAAACCTTGATAAAAAAAACTGTAAAGAAGTTTTTCCTACAGTTGCCTAAAAACTAAGGTTCTGTTTGGTAAAATAATTATATATTGTTGTATAGTACTCAAATACTTAACTAATATTCAAAAATTCATGTCTCTCAATACTAAAAACTAAATTTTTGTCAACCTATATTAATATTATATACCTTTCATTATCACTTTAAGTAAATAGTCAAATATCATTTCATAATATATATTCCTTTGTTGACAAAATTTCCAAAATTTAAAATTTAAAAGACTTCCTTATAGCCTTGGGGTACTTCAAAGTGCCCTTGAAATATCTCAAGGATTTATTATTTTCTTCTTACCAAAAAGAAGACAACTCTAGACCAATCAGACTTAACACATTTTGAAATACTTGGAAAACTTTGTGAAATAAGATTTTACAAAAAAGCTAAAAAACAATTGGCTAATAGCTTTGCTCATTTACATCAATCTATAGCCCAGGCAGGCTTACAAATAACTCCTTAAAAGTACAACCATCAAAGACTTGGTGACCTCAAATGCTCCAAATTAATTCTCCAAAGCTTTTAACTCTCAATAATCTCCAACAATTGTCAGGCATTATCAATTGGATAAGGCCTAGCCTCTGTATAACTATCTAACAGTTTATTCATCTTTTCAACACCCTTAACTCAGGTTTATTTACAACAGCTTTTTAATCAATCTGTAGACTTCCAATGAGCTATAGCTGATTATGTTGAAAAGCTCAAGAGCAATCTTCCTTCAAATAAATTTTTACAAAATATATCTCAATTAAATTTACACATTAAAAGCAAAATTAGTCCTACCCCAATACCTGGGGCAAAAACTATTTTCATAGATGAATCAGGAAAAACTGGAAAAGCAGCCATTATGTAAAGGGAAGTACAAAGTTAAAAAGATTGTGTAACTCACAACCACTCATCCACCCAAAGAACTGAACTCTCTGGAGCCATTATGGTCCTCCAACAATGGCCAAATGAATCACTGAATCTAGTCTGTGATTCTGGCCATACGTGTATACTATACTCCACACAGACCAAGCTTTACTTATAGTCTATAGACCCCCAGTTACTCAGTTTATTCCTAACTTTACAAAGTTTAATTGATAGGAGAGCACATCTTGTGTTTGTTACCCATATTCACTCTCACTCAGGCCTTCCAGGCTCTATGGCAGAAGGCAACGAATGTGCTGACAGCTTAGTCAGTGTATTAACTACCTTCCAAAAGACAGTTGCCTCTCATTAATTTTCTCAAATGCTTCTCAAAGACTTTGGCATTCCCTGTTCTCAAGCTAAGCAAATTATCTGGGAATGCACAAACTGCCAGGCGCCGGGTGCAGCGCCTCCCAGCAGTGGGACCAACCCTCAAGGATTGGCCCTACATGTAATTTAGCAAACAAATGTCACTCATTATCCCCCCTTTAGAAAATTTAAATATCTCCATATATCAATAAATACTCTGAGGTGTTACATGCCTCCGCTCTTACAGAGGAATCAGCCAAGCATATTCAGGCACATCAGCTCAAAACATTTAATTTCTTAGGCCAAACACAGCAAATAAAAACTGATAATAAACCAGGCTACATAGCCCATCATATCTTTAAAAATCTTCTTAAGAAACAAAAAATGGGGGAGTATGGAGTCCTCCCCAAAGAATCTAACTAATTTAGCAACTAATTAGACTTAAGTTTTAAAAAATTTGTTATGTTTCTTGTGGAACATTGGATGCCAAATAAGGCGGAGTTGCCTCCAATGCCCTAGGCTCAGCTGGAAATTACTCTGTCCAGCAGAGGTTTCATGACCACAGCAGAACAAATCTATCCAGGACACTATATGTCCGGTGGGTAGGGAGGCGGCTGCTCTCTCTAGGGGAAAACAACAGCTAGACCTCCGTCCCTCGTGTTTTTTATTGAAAAGGGTACACATGGGAGATACAAGGTAAAAATTCATGAATCATCAATAGCTTTTAGGTGCTTGGATTACAGTTGACAATAATAGATTACAAGTACCAGTACAGAGGGCACAGTGAGCAGTCTGTGTCAGGGTCTATTAAACATCTTGATGCTACACTGGCATTAGATGTAAGGTTTCATACATTTCTTGCTAGAGATTGTTTATACTAAACTAAAAGAGAAGAAAAGCAGAGCAAGTTCTAAAGCATTATAAGCAATCTTTAAATCCAATTCTCATGGAAACCCTCTGAGTGGTTTTCAGTTATGTCTCCCGCGCAGCCTTTTGTTGAGATTTAAAGACAAGCCAAGGGGGCGGTAAGTCAGGCTCACAGCTGGGGCTACAGTTCCCTAAACCACAAGGAGCAGTTCCCCACAACTGTTGTTACCCAAAATAAGGTTTATCCTTGAGACTGTTCCATGTGCACTGAAGAATGTATAATCTGATGTTCTGAGATGAAAGGTTCTGTAAATGCAATTATGTTCATTTGGTCTAATGTGTCATTTAAGGCCGATATTTCATTATTGATTTTTTTGTTTCAATGATCTATCTAGAGCTATCAATGGATTATTAAGGGCCCAAATTATGATTGTGTTTTTGTCTGTTTGCCACTTTAGTTCTGTTAGTAGTTGCTTTATATATTTTAGTGCTCCCAGATTGAGTGCATAAATATTGAGAAGAGTCCCCTTTACTATTATACAATGTCCATCTTTGTCTCTTGTTACCTTTGTTATCTTGAAATCTGTTTTGTTGGATATAAGTATGGCTACACTTGCTTTTCTGTGGATATTTGTTTGGAGAACCATTTCCCACCCTTTCACTTTGAATCTAACTTTGTCTTTGCAGTTTAGATGTGTCTCCTGGAGGCAGTGTATGGTTGGGTTTTGTTTTTTGACCCAACCTGCTATTCTGTGCCTCTTCGTTGGTGAATTCAGTCCATTTATATTTAGGGTGATTATTGATGTATGGGGATTTCCTATAACCATTTTGTCTTGTTTTCTGGTAGCTCTGTGCCTCCATTGGTTCTTTTCCTATGTGTTACTGCCGGTTGTTTTTGTTTGGTGGTATTCCATACTTATTTCCTCTGTTTCTTCTTTTTTTTTTTTTTTTTAAGCCGTGTCTCAGTTTTGGGGGTTTTTCTATGTGATAACCATTAAGTTTATGTAAAAGAAAGTTTCATGTATACAGTAGTCTTTTTTTTTTTAATGTGTCTGATCTCCAGCCTACTATGTAAATTAAGACGTTTACAAACCAACACCCCGTTTTGTTTTTGTTATCCCAAATTATCCCTATTTAAGCTGTAAGTCTGGTGGTGATCTTACTGGTAGTGTTGTGACATTCCGTTCTTTGTTCAGGTAGAACAACTCCCTTGAGTATTTCCTGCAATGGAAGTCCTCTGGTGATAAATTCCCTCACCTTCTGCATCTCTGGAAATGTCTTTATTTCTTAATATTTAAAGAATAACTTTAAATATTATATTATCTGGCTGGTAATTTCTTTCAGTAGTTTGAATATTTATTTCTACTCTCTTCTGGCTTGTAAAGTTTCTGCTAGAAGTCCATTGGTAGAGAGGTTACTTCCTTCTTTTCCCTGGCTACCTTGAGAATCCTTTCTTTGTAATTAATTTTTTAAAATATATTTCATTGATTATGCTATTACAGTTGTCCCAATTTTTCCTCCTTTGCCCCCTCTACCCAGTACCTCCATTCCCTCCAGCAATCCCTACCTCAGTTCATGTTCATGGGTTGTGTATGTAAGTTCTTTGGCTTCTCCATTTCCTATACTATGCTTAACACACCCTGTCTATTTTGTACTTACTAATTATGCTTCTTAATCCATGCATTTTTCCCCCATTCGTCCCCTTCCCCCTCCCTGCTGATGATGCTCCTCTTCTGGTTGTTTGCTTAGTTTTTATTTTTTAGATTCAGTTGTTGGTAGTTGTGAGTTTGTTGTCCTTTTAGTGTCCATAATTTTTATCTTTTTCTTAAAAAGTCCCTTTATGATTTCATGTAACAATGGCTTGGTGATGATGAACTCCTTTAGCTTTACCTTGTCTGGGAAGCACTCTATCTGCCCTTCCATTCCAAATGATAGCTTTGCTGGACAGAGAAGTCTTGCTTATAGGTCCTTGCTTTTCATCCCTTTGACTATCTTGTCAGTCACTTCTTGCCTGCAAAGTTTCTTTTGAGAAATCAACTGATAGTCTTATAGGAACCCCTTTGTAGGTAACTATTCCTTTCTCTTGCTGCGTTTAAGATTCTTTATCTTTAATCTTTGGCATTTTAATTATGATATATCTTGGTGTGGTCCTCTTCGGGTCCATATTGTTTGGGACTCTCTGTGCTTCCTGGACTTGTATGTCTACTTCCTTTGCCAAACTAGGAAAGTTTTCCTCCATTATTTTTTCAACTAAGTTTTCAATCTCTTGCTCTTCCTCTTCTACTTCTGGCACACCTATGATCTGGATGTTGGCATGTTTAAAGTTGTCCTAGAGGTTCCTAAGCCCCTCCTCATTTTTTTCCAATTCTTATTCCTTCATTATGCTATTACAGTTGTCCCAATTTTTCAGCCAGTACCCAGTTGACTGTTTATTTCTTATGTTCCAAATCACTGACCCACACTCTAGCTCCCTTCCCTTCACCATTGGTTTCATGTGGATTTTCCTCCATTTCACTGAGCTTAGCCTTCAGTTCTTCCCTTATGCATTTGCCATACTCAAGCATGTCTGTCAAGTCTGTGAGCACTATCACCAGCATTTTGAACTCTGTATCTGTTAGGTTGGCTATCTTCTTGTCACTTAGTTCTCCCACTGGAACCTTGATCTGCTTCCTCTTTGAGCCATACTTCTCTGTCTCCTCAACTTGACAGCCTCCTGTGTTTGCCTTTATGTCTTAGGTAGAGTTGTCGCACCTGTTACATTGTAAGGGGTGGAGCCTTAAGTATTCATCAGTGCTGGGCAACCCGTTTCACCACACTGTGGCACTGTATGTGGGGGAGGAGACTGAGAGGTAACAATGCTGCTTGCTCAGCACTCGCCCCTCTTCCAAGCACTTCTCCTGTTTCCCATATGAGACTGGCGCCCCTCTAGCTTTTGCCCTGGTTGTGGTTCCCAGAGTGGGTGGGTTTGTAAATGTTCTAGGACCGTGGGGGCTCTTTAAACTAACGAACCTACTGAGAGACTCGCAGTTTCTTCTTATGCCCCAACCCCCACTGGTTTTCACAATCAGAAGTAATGAGGCTTTATTTCCCCCAGCACTGGAACTGTGAACTGCCTGGTCTGGTCTGGGGCTGGGATCACTCCCCAAGTGTCCCTCCTGACTTTCATAATATGCACTTTCCGCCAGCTGGCCACAGTCATTGCCGCTGCTGCCGCCACCACCACTGCTGTCACCAGCGCCACCATCACCACCACCACACCATGTCCTTTCTGCCCTTTCTTCACCCCTCTTAGCTTTCTGGATGAGTATTGCTTCCTTATATCTTTGTTTATTGGACTACATGCAGCTCAATTTTATGGTAGTTCTGGTTGTTTTTAGTTTTGAGGTAGCTGTATTTCTTCTTATTTTTTGTAGGGTGGTGAAGCTTGTGTAACTATGCCTCCTTCTTGGCCAGAAATCTAACTTTTGGTCTTTTTGGTTTTTTTGAAGTATATTTTATTGATTATATTGTTACAATAGTTCCAATTTTTTCCCCTTTGCTCCCCTCTGCCCAGCACCACCTCTCGCCAGCAATTCCACCTCCCCTCCCCCCGTCCCTTCGCCCATTGTTCTTTATAAGATTATAAAGGATCTTAAGTCTGAGAGGGAGGGATTGTTATTTTTTATTGTTAAAAAAGTTAATTAATTAATTATCTATTTAAAAAAAGAATAATATATGAAAGGTGAAGCCAGAGAACTTGTATGTATAACCTTTGGTCTTTTAATTGATGTGTCTAGGAGTGGGCCTCTTTGCATCCATCTTGTTTTGGATTCTCTGTGCTTCCTGGACTTGCATGTCTATTTCCTTCACCTTAGGGAAGTTTTCTTTCATTACTTTTTTAAAAAGATTTTCAATTTCTTGCTCTTACTCTTCTTCTGGCATCCCTATGATTTGGAGGTTGGTACATTTGGAGATGTCCCAGAGGCACCTTATACTATTCTCGTTTTTTTAAATTCTTTTCTCTTCTTATTGGTTGAATACTCACTTCTTCCTTATGTTCCAAATCATTGAATTTAATCCTGGCTTCATCCTCTCTACTGTTGGTTCCCTGTAGATTTTTCTCTATTTCACTTTTTGTAACCTTCATTTCTTCCTGGGTCTTTTTTATTTTGTTTCCGTACACAATGTTATTTGTGCATCCTGATCACTAGTGTTTTGCATCTAACAGTTTAGTTACCTCTGTTTCGTTTAGCTCTTTTTCTGGGGTTTTCTTCTGTTCTTTCATTTGGGCATATTTCTTTGCTTCCTCAATTTGGCAGCCTCCTTGTGTTTGTTTCTGTGTATTAGGTAGAGCTGCTTTGACTCCCTATCTTAGTAGTGTGGCTTATTGTAGAAAAAGCACCTGTAAAATGTGGGGGCAGAGCCTTACGTAATTGCCAGGGCAGGGCAACCTGCTTTACCACTTTGTGACTTTGTGTGTGGGGAGGGCTTCAAAGGGGACAGTGCAGCTGACTGGCTTCTGGAGTTCTGTCTGGCACTTTCCCCCTGCGACTGGAGCCCTTCCAGTTGTTGCCCTGGTGCTGAGTCCCAGATGAGGTGGGTCTGCATACATTTTAAGACCATGCAGGCCCTTAAGCACAGTCTCCTGAAAATCTGGCAGTTTCTTCCATTGGCCCAACCCCCACTGGTTTATATATCCAGAAGCTTGGGAATTTATCTTCCTGGCATTGGTATCCTGGGCTGTGCAGTGTGGACCAGGGCTGGGATTGTTTGCTCCCAAGGTATCCCTCCCAATTTTTTTCAACCACATGTGAAATGTGGTACTGCCCCCTCTGCCACCACTGCCTGTCCATGCCACACTGTGTCTCCACACTTCTCCACCCATCTCCACATCTCCCCCCTCCTTCCTGTCTGGATGAATGTGGCTTCTTTATATCCTTGGGTGTCAGACTTCCATACAAATCAACTTTCTGACAGTTCTGGGTGTTGTTTTGATGTCTAGTTGTAATTCTTTCTGTGGTTGCACGAGGAGGCAAAGTGTTTACCTATGCCTCCATCTTGACCAGAAGTCTGTCATTAATTTTTGATAATTTTAATATAATGTGCCTTGGAGAAGACCTCTTTGGACTGAGGTAACCAGGTATTCTGTTTGCTTCTTGGATTTGAGAATCTAGCCCTTTCCATATGTTTGGGAAGTTCTCATCAACTATCTGTTTGAATAGGCTCTCCGTTCCCTTCTTCCTCTCTTTTTTTCCCTCTGGTATGTGTATTATTCTTATATCGCACTTTCTGATGGGTCAGATATTTCTTGTAGAATTCTTACACTTTTTAAGCTCAAGTCTTTCCCTTTCCCCTCTGTATCAGTTTTAGATTTCTATATTCTCTATCAATAATTCTTTCCTCTATTTGGTCAGCTCTATTTCCTGTGCTCACTATTTCATTCTTGATCTCTTTTGAGTTCTTAATCTCCAGAATTTCTGTTTGGTTCTTTTTTAAAGTTTCATTCTCTTTGGTAAAGCACTCGTTTTGTTTATTTATTTGAGTGAATTAAATTGCCTGTATTTTCTTCTCACTGAGCATTTTTAGAACCACAATCTTGCATTCTCTGTCATTTATATCACCTTTTTCCATGTCCTCAAGTATGTTTTCTAGAGATTCATTTTCTTTCTGAGCTGTCTTGCCACCTTTGTTATTTATGGTATTTGATGGATTTCTTCTCTGTGTAGGCATCTATGTATGAGTGGCACTTCTCTAGCAGATTAATATGAAGAGGTCTTTTTTTTGTTTTCCTGTAGGTGGCACTGAATCACAAGCTCTTTAGTCTGTAAAATCCCAGTGCACACCCCCACAGCCAGACACTGAAAATGTCTTGGGGTGGGGTAGGATGGGGGAACAGGCTGGCTTCTTTGTATTTTTTCCCTCCTGGTAATAGTGACCTGGGACCTCCACAGGGTCCCCCTTGCACTCCAGGACAGGTCATAGAGTGTACCCTTTCCTCAGGGGGAAAATATGATTTTGTAGTAGCAGGTCTTGGGTTGCAGATAATGCGCTCTGCAACCTAACACCAAGGGTGAAGGGAGGCGAGCTTTGGAAGGCTAGGAATGGCAGCGCTCCATGGCTTTGTTTCTCCGTCTGAAATGCTGACCACCCAACAACTGCAGTGCGACCCCTGTGCTGTATCCTTGCCCAGGTCTCTGGGCTCAGCTGCAGCTGCCATAGCTCATTCCTACAAGAATGCCTTCCATATCTCTTTATTCCTCTAGGCTGAAGGGAGCACCAGCCACAACTGAATTTCTCCCCTCTCCAGGCTGAGCCCCACGAAGACTTTCCAGCTGCAGGGCTACATCTGTGGATTATCTCAGCCCTTCTACCTTCTCACCTCCTCCATTTGTTCTCGCTTGCCCACCTTTAGGTGTTTCAATGCGTGGATCTCTTAGACATATTTGTGTGTTGATCAGGATATCCTTTGTTGAGTTATAGATGTTCAACTATTGAAACTTCAAGGAGAGAAACCAAGGGGACCTCTCACACCGCCCTTCCTCTGACAGTTCCATTTTTAATTTATTGAGGAAATCCATACTGCTTTCTACACTGGCTGCACCAGTCTGCATTCTTACCAACAGTGCGTGAGGGTTCCCTTTTCTCCACATCCTGGCCAACACTTGTTGTTTACTGTATTCTCGATGATAGCCTTTCTGACAGGTGTGAAGTGATATCTCACTGTGGTTTTAATTTACATTTCTCTGATGATGAGTGACACTGAGTACCTTTTCATATGTCTAATGGCCATCTGTATGTCCTCTTTGTAGAATTGTCTGTTCAGTTCCTTGGCCCATTTTTTAATTGGCTTGTTTTTTTGGTGTTGAGCTGTCTGAATTCTTTATAAATTTTGGATATTAATCTGTTATCAGATGCATTATTGGCATATATGTTCTCCCATTCAGTAGACTGTCTTTTCATTTTGTTGACTGATGGTTTCCTTTGATGTGAAAAAGCTTTATGGATGATGTAGTCCCACTTGTTTATTTTTTCTTTTGGTTCCCTTGCCTGATATATCAGAAAAAAATTACTGCTAGGAGTAATGCCCAAGACTTTATTGCCTATGTTTTCTTCTAAGATTATTATAGTGAACTAAATTTTTCTAATCACAGTATTAACTGTAAAAAAATGCTGTATTATAAAAAAATCTGAAAGTGTTCTATTTATTTCACTTTAAGTTAAGCAGAAGATTAACTCTGCTTAAACATACTCTTGCCTGCAAGACCATAAAACTGGTCACCTGATGATGGAACAGCTCCAGCTGTCTGACACAATTCAGCATGACATGTATTACAAGCCTAGATTTCAATATCAATTGCTGAGCAACCCAAACCTCTTGGTTGTCAAGAGCTATATTAATGTTCAAACATGAGGTATCATGACCTATTTATGTCCTCTTCATATAAACAAAAGAATAACTTAGAAGAAATACATTGGCAAAAAAGATAGACATGAACAAGAAATAAAAAGAAATTACGTTCTCTGTTAATGGCTACTCAGAAAAAACACCCTGAATTCTACCATCTCTGTTTTGATGCCCTTCTAAAATAAATGTATTTGAAATTGGTTGAAAGAACAGGAGAGAAAGTGAGGCTAACACATCGCCTTAAAAACTGCAAGTTCTTCACTTTCGCTAAAATTCATTTTTGGTTCATATTATATTGAATTATGTAATAAATTTAGTATAACAATAAAAGCACTTATGAACAGGTTCGTCGGCAGCCGTCCGTCTCGAGAGACGATGGTGTAGCTTCTTAAGAGTCTATCTGCACCGCCGAGAATGGTTGTGCAGTCCGACTCGGGAGTGACACGGTATCTGTCTCCTGTGTTGAATCGACATCTTGCGATGACGCTGGAGTGTCCTCTCCAGTGAAGCTGAAGCTACAGAGCCTGGGCAGGGTGATATGGAGGGTCTGCTGTTGCCCATGCAGCAGACCCCCCCTCTCTTCGCAGCTGAAGGGTCCAAGGGAAAGACGGAGTCAATACAGCTTGGCTTCAGGTGCGCCGCAGGAGTTGCCGGTGTTGACTACAACGTCAAACCGCCTTAGGGACTCCGGCTCCGGATTTTCTGTCGGGGTTTACTCCCTTAGCCTTTCCCCTGAAGAGGTATGCCGCAAGGCAGCGGAGGTTTTTTGGAGTCAGAGTTTTCCTTCTGAACAGGTTACTCACATAAATATTTGTACATGAATGTTCATAACAGCATTATTCACAACACTCAAAAGTTGGAACCATTCAAATATCCTTAAATAGATAGATAAATGAAATGTGGTATATACATACAATGGAATATTATTCAGCTACAGAAAGCAATGAAGTACTAAGACATACTACAACATGAAGGGTCTCTAAAGCACTGAGTAAAAGAAGCTGGACACAAAATGTTGTGTACTGTATCATCCCATTTACATTAAATATCCAAAAGAAATAAATGCATAAAAACAAAAAGCTAATTGGCCAGTGGTTGGGGTAGGAGTGGGGCATAGAAAGTGACTTCTTAACAGGGTTTTCTTTTAGGGTGATGAAGCTGTTTTAGAATTTGGTATCAACATTGTGAATAACTAAATGCTGCTGAATTATACACTTTAATATGGTTAATTTTATGCAACATACGAATTTTACCACAATTAAAATGAAAACACTTAAGGGGAGAAAATAATCCATATGTTTCATAACATATTAATAAATTTCATTAAGCAAATCTAATTTAGGGAAGATTAAATTTAATGGAGAATAAAAACATTCTAGAACCTAAAAGATTGAACACCTGGCAAATATGCAGAAAAACTGGTCAGCTGGTAGGACCATTTTTCCTCAGTGGAAGTAGCCCTAGGCTTTCTTACCTACAGACAGGAGGCGCCAGGAGACGGCAGGAGTGGCAAAGCAGGCAAACACATCATCCGTGCAGGAGAGGTGGGTGAGGTGAGGCAGGATCACTGACTGGCCCCGGCACTGACCCCACATGTACACATGCCCGTCCTGGGTCTTGGCAGCAGATGTGTGGGCAGAGTGGCAGGCTGCAATTTCAACTACCCTGAAATATTTTAAGAAAAATGGATGTCATTACTATATTACAAAAGCCCACAACATATCACACAAAGTAAATAAAATGTTCATGCTTAGAACACCTCGAAAACAACTCAAGATCAAGGCACATTAGCTATCATATCCTATAGACAAAACCAAAAGATTAGAGCAAGAGTACTTCCTGGTTGCCCCACTTTTCATCCTAACCTCTTTCTGAGTTAAGATAAGTAATATATAACTGTTGAGGAAAATTTGGAAAAAGGGACTAGAAACCAAAGTAGATGAGGGAAGAGGACACTGACAAAATGTTCTGACAGTTCTGGAGGCTTAGACCCTGGGGGTCGGGTGGCGGGGTATTTTCAATATACCATTTACCATATACCATATACAAATACAACTTTTTCTCTTACCCCATACCAGAGCTCAGAAAACTCATTAGGCTGATAAACACTGGTCTACGGGTCATGAACACTGAAAACTCCAAGCCAAATAGACATCAAGCTAAAATTACTGCATTTCTCAGTCTGCCTCTTAGTCAGGGTCCCAGAATCAAAAATCAACATTCTAAAACTTAGTAGGTAAGACCTCATGATTTGGCTGAACAAACATTAAGCATCTGTTGCAGTAACACACATTATATCAAATCAATATTTAAACAGATAATGTCCTTTCAAGGATAGATTTTATTTATTTAAAAGTTGTTTTAGTTGGCTCAAAGGAAAATTTTGTACTTCAACATGGTGGCAGACCCTATTTTACTTCCCTACTAAATGGACAACAAGAAGTCTATAGGATTTTACCAAGATGTATTAATGCATATCAATCAGGAGGTTATTTTAGAAAGCTGCATAAGAATCACATCAACTTCATGTTCATTGTAGGTGGTACTCAAACTCTTTGTTTAAAATGAGAATGTTAATAAACAGAAGAGTTACAAAGCCAAACACCACAGCTTCAGCACACACAGTCCCGAGTCCACAATGCTCACACGATCCCAAGACATGGTACAGCCAAGTTACCTTTCTTTCTCCATCATGATGTGTGCTGGGCTTAGCAGGTTATTTTTATTGCCAGTTCCTAGCTGCCCATACGTGTTAGCTCCCCAGGCATAGAGCAAGCCCTCATCTGTTAGTGCTAGAGTGTGTGCATAGCCGCAGACAATCTGCAAGTAAATTTAAATGGTTACCATAAACAGAAAAACACGAAGGACAGGGAAAAACATCTACTTAAGATTACAACCAGCTTCTACAGAACTCCAGTTCATCATCAGGTATGGGATAACATTCTCTGAAACATTAAAAAAGCATTAGAAAACCCTAAAGCTGAGGCTATTAAATGTTTCCAATTGCTTTTTCTACCTGTCAAGACTAACATGCCACCACCATGGTGTTCCTTCTCATTATCATAATTTAGGGAGGATATATTAAATGTGGAAAATGAAAGCACAGGGAATTGTTTGAAAAGATTTATTGAAGAGTAAATCTCCAATATTCCTCCAAGTCAGAGCAGGGAAGAGAGATGGAAATGAGCAGCTAAGAGTACCACACATACCTGGTTCACACACACGCTGTGCAAAGCTGCTACTCTCACAGGGGTCAGCTGATTGACATTGTTTCCCAAGCCCAGCTGACCATTGCCATTGTAACCCCAGCCATACACCTTAGAAAGAAAAAGGGAGAGAATGGGGTTTAAAAAGTGCTAGTAAGAGGGAATAGATAAATCAATTACGCTTTTTTTTTTTTTTTTTTACTTCCAACACCCATATTCTACTCTTTGTGATCCTACACTGATCTCCAAATAAAATGTGTTTTAGAGGTAGGGAATGAACAGAATTTGGCATCAGTTCCTACTCCATAACTTACTAGTTGGATAGCTTTAGGCAAGTCAATAATTCTTGTTCTACATATGAGGAAGCTGAGGCTCATTAACAATTATAAGGACCTACCATATACCAAGATATTTTGAAAGGTACTAGGAAAATGTCTTTAATCACTATTTAACAGGGGCAATAAACAATGAAAATTTTCTGCAGCCAAATGGCAATTGCTATAATAGAGATATAATCAAGACACTGTAGGAGTAGAGGGGAGAAAAAATTTGGCTACAGAAAGAAAGTTAAGGAAAGACTTCTCAGAACATGGAGATTTTGGCAGAGCTGAATGATGGATGGGGGTAAAGGCACTCCAGGACAGAGCACAGAATGTGTTGGAGGCAGATTCAGAAGATAAGTAGGTAGGCCTGGCTGGGCACATATGGGATAGTGGAAGCAGAAGAAACTAGAAGGTAACAGCCAAGGGGATAAAGTGCCAAAACCCATACCAGGGAAAGTGGAATGCTTCTATGAGTTTTTCATAGAAATATTTCAAAACAGAAATTAATATGCTTGAATTTTCATTTTGGAAACATCACACTGGCTGCAACATTAAAGGTGACTGGAGTGTGTACATGAGGCAAAAGACCATTTAGAAGACAATTTCATCTCTCATCAGCAAATAGGTGAGCTCTGATGAGA
Source organism: Furipterus horrens (assembly GCF_987537825.1). Classification (NCBI taxonomy): domain Eukaryota; kingdom Metazoa; phylum Chordata; class Mammalia; order Chiroptera; family Furipteridae; genus Furipterus; species Furipterus horrens. The sequence continues at coordinate 51,060,171 of NW_028327182.1, forward strand.
GTTCCAACTAAGGCAGTGGCAGTGAGACCAAGAGAGAGAAAATGGTAAAAAATAAGTTAAAAAGGAAGATGTGACACAATGTGGTGATCCCTTAGATACCTGAAGTGAGAGGGAAGTCATCAGCTGAATATAGCAGGGCTGGTGTAGGTTTGACAGGAATGTTAAAAGTTTAGAATAGCCAGTGCATAGGAACAGATAAAGGCTCTAGCTCAAATAAGAAACTCAAGATGGGTGTCCTGACTGGGAATTGAACTGGTAGCATTTCGCTTTGTGAGATGATGCACAAACCAAATGAGCCAAACTGGTCAGGGAAAACTGGAAAAGTTTTTCAAAAGGACTTCTGGCCAAGACAGAGGCCTAAACAGACATGCTGCATCTCCCTCCACAACTAAGAAGGAATACAACTACCTCAAAACTAGACACAACAAGAAGATCCAGAAAATCAAACTGCATGGAATTCCAGCAAACAAAGACATAAAGAAGAAATTCACAGAGAGGACGTGGTGTGGTGGTTGCAGCAGTGGCAGGCCAGTGGAAACGATAGTTACACTCTTTAAAAAGTCAGGAGGGCACCTGGGGAGTGTTCCCAGCTCCTCACCAGACCACACAGCTCATGGTCCCAGCACTGGGAAATATCAAGCCTCATTGCTTCTGACTGTGCAGACCAGTGGGGTGGAGGCAGAAACTGCCAGTCTCTCACCAGAGACCACTTGTTTAAAGGGCCACACAGTCCTAGAACATCTACAGATTCATCCACTCTGGGAACGACAGCCAAGGCAATAGCTAGAGAGGTGCCAGTCCCATACGAAAGTGGAAGTGCCTGGAAAAGGGGCTAGTGCTGGGCAAGCGTCATTGTTCCTTCTCAGACCTCACCCCCACATACAGTGCCACAACGTGGTGAAACAGGTCGCCCTGTACTGATGAGTCCCTAAGGCTCCACCCCTTACAACATAACAGGTGCAACAGTTCTACCTAAGACACAGAGGCAAATAAACACAGAAGCCTGTCAAGACGAGGAGACAAAGAAGCATGGCCCAAAAGAGGGAACAGAAAAAGGTTCCAGTGGGAGAACTAAGTGATGAGGAGATGGCCAACTTAACAGATGAGGAGATAGCCAACCTAAGAGGCGCAGGATTCCAAACACTGGTGATAAAGATGTTCACAGGCTTGACAGATATGCTTGAGTACAGCAAATGCACAAGAGAAGTGAAGGCTATGCTAAGTGAAACGGAGGTAAATCCACACAAAACCAATGGTGAAGGGAAGAAAACCGGGGTTCAGATCAATGATTTGGAATATAAGGAAGAAAAACAACAGTCAACTAGTACAGAATGAGGAAAACAAAAATTGAAAACAATGAGGTTAGGCTTGGGAACCCTTGGGACAACTCTAAACATGCCAACATCCAAATCATATGGGTGCCAGAAGGAGAAGAGGAAGAGCAAGAAATTGAAAACTTACATGAAAAAACAATGAAGGAAAACTTCCCAAATTTTGTGGAGGAAATGGACATACAAGTCCAGGAAGCACAGGGTCCCAGGCGAGCTGGACCCAGAGGTAACCACACCAAGACACATCATGATTAAAATGCCAAAGATGAAAGATAAAGAGAGAGTTCTAAAAGCAGCAAGAGGGAAATGGAGAGTTGCCTACAAAGGGGTGCCTATAAGACTATCAGTTGATTTCTCAAAAGACACTTTGTAGGGAAGAAGGAACTGGCAAGCAGTATTCAATGTGATGAAAAGCAAGGAACTATAACCAAGATTACTCTATCCAGCAAAGCTATAATTTAGAATGGAAGGGCAGATAAAGTGCTTCCCAGACAAGGCAAAGAAAGAGTTCCTCATCACCAAGCCATTATAATATGAAATGTCAAAGGGACTTACTTAAGAAAAACAATATCAAAACTATGAATACTAAAATGACAACAAACTCACAATTATCAACAACTGAATCTAAAAAATAAAAACAAAATCCAATTAAGCAAACCAGAATAGGAACAGAATTGTAAGTATGGGGAGCATTTGGAGGGTTATCAGCTGGGAGAGAAAAGTGGGAGAAATGGGGAAATGGTTCAGGGATTAAGAAGCATAATCAGTTGGTACAAAATAGACATGAGGAAGTTGAGAATAATATAGGAAAGGGTGAAGCCAAAGAACTTATATGCATGACCCATGGACATGAACTAAGGGGGATGGGATTGCTGGAGGGTAGTGGGGTACTGGTTAGAGGGGAGCAAAGGGGGAAAAATTGGAACTATTGTAACAACATAATCAATAAAATATACTTTTAAAAAGTTTACAAAAAAAAGAAACCCAAGATGCACGGTAGCACCACGCCCCATGACAATGCAGAGCAAATAAATATTGGCTGTAGCTTTCAGGGCAATGTGACAGAGGGAGAAAAGGGAACATGGACTTTTAGGTACTCGCAACAAATGGTTAAAAGCACCAGAAATGTAACAGGTTTGAACCTTCTGGAGAGAAATTTGGCAACAGAGATCAAAAATTTTAATGGCATAATCCCTGACCCAGAAATCCTATTTCTGAGGAGTTATTCTATACAAATCCTTGCCAAAGTGTACAAAGATATACATACACAAAGAGTAACACAGAAAATCAGTGCAACATTGTTTATAACAGCAGAATATTACAAAGAATTTAAATGCCCATCAGTAGAGCTCGGGATATGGGTCACCCATAAGTGGAAAACTAAGCAGACTTTAGTACATAAAAAGCAGCTACAAATGGTCTGAGAATGGATTCAAATAAAACACATATTGCTAAGCCAGGAAGTTACAAAACAGGAGGGAAAAGCATTAAGTATAATATTCCATTTTTTTCAAAAAAGGTAATTATATTCACCCATATATAACTACTTATAGAGGAAAAGTCCAAAAGGATATACAGTAGTCACTCTCTGTATCGCAGTTCACTTATCGTAGTCTCACTGTATCGTGGGATTTTTTAAAATATTATATTTAATTATTTATCGTGGAGTTTTCGCTATATTGCGGGATTTTGCGGTACTGTATACGTATGTTGTTAAAGTTACGTAGGCTTAAGAGTGTAGAATATGTTTAGGAACATAAGCAGTGTTTATAAGAGTGTGGAAAAGGTTAATAAGGGACTGGGAAAGGTTAATAAGGGAATGGGAACGGTTTATAAGTGTGTGGGAAGGGTTTATAAAGCCTTAAAATATATATAAATACTAAAATAAATGTAAGGTTCCTACTTCGTGGATTTTCACCTATCGCGGGGTGGAGGGGTGTTCTAGAATGTAATACCTGCGATACCGCGATAAGTGAGGAAATACTGTATGAGGTCTGGAAAAAGTGCAGCAATTGTTAATATAATGAGAACGATTTGCACATCAGTGCAACCTGGCAACCAAGGAGAGTGGACTGGAATGCACATGTGTGAACAATGACTATACTAGTCAGTGGGAGCAGTAGAAGCCCTTGAGTGAGCATGTGTACTGTGTGGTCATCTCATTCGAAATAACTGAGCAAGTAGAACAACAAATCTGCATCAAAGTTTGCATTAAGCTTGAACATTTCTCCATGGAAACTATTCAGATGATTCAGAGGGCCGCAGCTATGGGCAACTGGTGACAGGCAGCTTCAGCACAACAATGTGCCTGCTCATACATCACGTCTCGTACAGACTTTTTGACAAAACATCAAATCACCGAGGTGACTCAGCCCCACTACAGCCCAGATTTGGTGCCCTGTGACTTCTGGCTTTTCCCAAAACTAAAATCACCTTAGAAAGGGAAGAGATTTCAGATCTTTGATGAGATTCAAGAAAATACAATGGGGCAGCTGCTGGTGACTGGGAGAACTGTGTGAGGTTCCAAGGTGCTTACTTTGAAGGAGACTGAGGCATCATTGCCCTGTGTACAATGTTTCTTGTATCCTGTCTCTTCTTCAATAAATGTTTCCAGTTTTCATAGTACATGGCTGGATACCTTCTAGACAGACCTCCTACAACAAACTATTAACAAGTTTGGAGAAAATGTATTCATTTACTTTTTACTTTATGTGTTTCATTTGTTTTACTCTGTTAAAATAACTAAATAATAATTTTAAAATTAAATTTATTTTTAAAAATAAAAGGGAAGCAAATAATGCCAGAAGAGCAGATGTCATATGACTATCCCGAGGAATTCTGAAATTATCCAAGATACCAGGATTGATTCAAAAAATAAGTTAACACAGGGTGAGCACTCTTAGCACCCCAGGGCATGACTCCATGCCTGTATGTCCAAAGATGTACCTTTGGATAATTTTTGTGTATGAAGACATGCAGAGGTGGTAACAGGTCCATTTAAGCAGAAGTTGCAACCAGAATATTTTTTAAAATGAACATTCATTCAAAGTGACCATGGTAGAGGATTATTGAAAGGTGGGTTTTTTAAAGTAGGTAACTACAATCAGGACAGAAAGTTCTGTTTTTTTAAGTTGCTTCTTCCTGAGAACAAATATTCCATATATAGTCAGGTAGTTCTACAGAGACACCATGCACACTGAAGTCATTGACAGCTTATAAACATCATCAGGTAACTTCAAAGAGTGCACAGCTGATTTTTTTTTTTATTGGAAAAAATAAGGTATATCGAAACTTTTAATCAGTGAATTAAATTGCAAACAAATACGTATGAGCATTAAGCTATCTGGATTTCAAAAATAAAATATAAAACTTAGGCGCATTAGAATCTTTAGTTGCAGATAATCTTGGAATTTAAAAATTCACACTGAGGAGAAAACATCCCCTGATTACTCCTCAGTCAGTACCAGTACACTCAGTGGGGCTATCAAAGCAAAGCGCTCTTCCTTCCATATCTAATTAATACACACACATCATGAAAAATAAAAAAACCATTTCATTGAAAGAGGAGAGGAGATGTGAAAGGGGAATGCAGAGAGAGCTCACCTCACCATTGTCCAGGACAGCCATGGATGAGGTCTGACCACAGGAAATGCCTACCACCCTCTTAATATGTAAACAGTTTGTAACTTTACGAGGAGTTGGTTGATTTGCTGTAGATCCGGATCCTACCTGGCCACAGTTGTTATAGCCCCAAGCAAATACCTACAGAAGAGAAGGGGAAACAAAAGAAATATGGTAAGGGTGAAAATTCTATGTCTGACTACAATAATCATAAAATAAAAATAAATCCACTTGAGAGTATTTACAATGTGCTGAAGGGCTCTATGTTCTTTCTTGCATTAATCTATTTAATCCTCATAGCAATCATGTAAGGTGAGCCTGGGATAGACACTATTATCATCCCCATTTTATGTATGGAAATGGAGACACAGAGAGGTTAAGTGACTTGCTTGAGGTTCTACAGTTCATAAGTAGTAGATGTGAAATTTGAACCCAACACAGTCCAGCTGTGTGCTTAATCACTATAACATATCGCCTCTATAATAATGGCAGATATATATGTTTTTAAATCTGGCATCAATAAGAAATGAATTATATGTTATATAAGCAAAGTGGCTTGGAAAAACTGCATAACTCTTTGGCCATATTCTTTTTTCCTTTGACTGGTTTTTTGTTTGTTTTTTAAGTATATTTTATTGATTATGCTATTAGAGTTGTCCCAGTTTTCCCCCTTTTGCCCCACTCTGCCCAATACTCTCTTCCCTCCACCAAACCCTCCCCCCTTAGTTCATGTCCATGGGTTATGCATATAAGTTCTTTGGCTTCCCCATTTCCTTTACTATTCCTAACATCCCCTTGTCTATTTTGTTCCTACAAATTATGCTTCTTGATCCCTGTCCATTTTCCCCCATTCTTCCCCTTCCCCCTCCCTACTGATAACCCTCCATATGATCTCCATATCTGTGATTCTGTTCCTGTTCTAGTTGTTTGCTTAGTTCGTTTTGTTTTTGTTTTTTTAGATTCAATTATTGATAGTTGTAAGTTTGTTGTCATTTTAATACTCATAGTTTTGATCTTCTCCTTTTTCTTAAGTAAGTACCTTTAACATTTCATATAATAAGGCCTGGTGATGATGAACTCCTTTAGTTTTACCTTGTCTGGGAAGCATTTTATCTGCCCTTCCATTCTAAATGATAGCTTTGCTGAATAGGGTAATCCAGGTTGCAATTTCTTGCTTTTCATTACTTTGAATACTTCTTGCCAGTCCCATCTTGCCTGCAGTTTCTTTTGAGAAATGAACTGAAAGTCCTTCAGGAACTCCTTAGTAGGTGACTCTCTGCTTTTCTCTTGCTACTTTTAAAATTCTCTCTTTATCTTTATCTTTCATCTTTGGCATTTTAATTATAATGTATGTTGGTGTGGTCCTTTTTTGGTCCAACTTGTTTGGGACTCTCTGTGCTTAATGGACTTGTATGTCTATTTCCTTGGCAAAATTAGGAAAGTTTTCTTTCATTATTTTTTCAACTAAGTTTTCAATTTCTTGTTCTTCCTCTTCTCCCTCTGGCACCCCTATGATTCGGGTGTTAGCACTTTTGGAGATGTCTCAGAGTCTTCTTATTCTCTCCTCATTTTTTGAATTCTTGTTTCTTCATTCTGTTTTGGTTGAATGTTTATTTCTTCCTTATGTTCCAAATCGTTGATTTGAACCCCGGCTTCCTTCCCTTCGCTGCTTGTTTTCTGTGGATTTTTCTTTATTTCATTCTTTATTTCTTCATTTCTTCCCTTATGCTTTTGCCCTACTCAGGGAGTCCCTACAGAAATGGCAGCAGGCTGTTAGTCTATTCTCCGTAATATTTTCTCTTGAGTTCTCACTCACTGTCTCTCAGCTCCAAGCAGCTTCCCCTCCTTAATTGCATCTTGCTTATTACTTTTGGCCTATGACCTGACATAACCTAAAAATCATATTTCTAACGGAGAGAGAGACACAACTAAATCTCTAAGCTAGTTAAAATCTAGTAAAAAGATGAAAAATAACCAAAAAAAGTCACTTCAAGGTCATTAGCTCCTGTTCTATCAAACAGGAGTGTGATCAGAGAGAAGAATCAGGAAAATGGAAATGTTCGCAGTAGAGGAAATAACTTCTGCACTAGGAGAACAACGACTGAAAGCAGATTCACAGGCATATCTAGTATAATAATGCAAATATTTAGCTCAATTATCCAAATTAACATATGCTTAAGGTGAAAATTACCAGGAATCTAGATTGTACAAATTAGTAAGTTCTAATTTCAACAATCATTTTCCTAGCACTTCTCAAATATCCCCAGTTCCCTTGTAATGTTGCTGTCTTTTATTTTTTTAAATGGGGATTGTATTTCTACTAACCAAGAAACAGACTAGGAAACATGGAATTCTGGGGCTAGCCTGGCCCTAGCAACATCCCAACCAAGAAACCTTGATCTCCTTGAGCTGCTTTGGTTTCTTCATGCATAATCCATTCTACTTCATAAAAATCACTCTAAGACCATTGAAGAATTTTAAACAGAGAACAATATAATCTGACTTGTTTTAGAAATCATAGGAGATGGAGAATATTGGACAGGTGGACCAATTAAAAAGCTATGGTATAAAAAGAAACCATAGCAATAGTCCAAGGCCGGACCTGAGATTATAGACATGAGGTGGAACAAAATAATATGAGATTAGAAAGCAGAATCAATAGGATGAGTAACCTTTAACATAAACATGAAACTTGTGGGGTGAACAAGTGTTACAGTTCCTATTGGTAGTTATTTTCTATGACATCATTACATTTACTGAAAAACAAAATACACCTTAAAAAATGGGGTCATTTTTTTAAAAAAGTACAAAACACTGTCATATACTCTATTTTGTAGTCTTAGCAAACAGCATGAGTCTCAGCTCCCTGAAGACTAAAGTCTGCTATCATAAAGAGTGGTCCTGATCACATGATATATAGGACATGCTATAAAAAGAATGCATTCCTACAATATTTTTAGCTATGCACACAGGGCTACTACATTCACACTATACCAAGTAGGAGTATGGTTTTTTGTTTTTTTTTTAAAGCAAGGCACTTTCACAATAGTTTAAAGGTAGAAACAACCCAAATATCCATCAATAGAAAAATTAATAAAATGTAGCATATACACACACTGGAATATTATTTAGCCTTTAAAAAGGAAGGATATTCTGACACATGCTACCACATGGATAGACCTTGAAGACATTATGCTAAGTGAAATAAGGCAACCACAAAAAGACAAATGCTGTGTGATTCAACTCATCAATACAGAAGGTGAAGGCCAGAGGCCCTGGTTAGATGAAGTGGAGAATTAATGCTTAATGGGTGCAAAGTTTCATTTTGGCAAGATGAAGAGTTCTGCAGATGAATGGTGGTGATGGTTACACAACAATATGAAAGTACTTAATGGCACTGAACTACACTATTAAAATGGTTAAGATGGCAAATTTTATATTATGTGTATATTACCACAATTTAAAAATAAAGAATAAAAGCAATGCACTTACCTCTCCATCAGCTGCCAGAGCCACTGAATGATGTGAGCCACAAGCTACTTCAACCACTTGCTTGATCAAGAGATTGGTACAGACTTGGATGGGAGCAATGCCTAGGTTGGTTGTCCCATTCCCAAGCTGGTTATATCCATTGTGGCCCCAGGCATAAACAACTCCATCTATACAAGATGGCCACACACAAAGAATCAGCTCCAGGAAGAAATGGTAACCCCTGTACTTTCTTCTCCAAGTTTTGCACAAGTCATTCTCCAACCTTAATTTATTTCACATTGCCCTTCCTCCCTATAAAGTAACCACTCATGAGGGGTTGGGGAAAGAGGGATGGATAAGAAAACAGGATAGACAAGATGCAAAATTGCTAAGGAAAGAACTTGGTACTAACATAGAATATCAGCTCTATAGTCATAAGTCACCTTATGTATACAAAAATTAGACCTTTTAAACACTTTGAATCTTCTCAATAGTTTCTGTGTCAGATACCAAGCAAAAAAGCAGAAGTCACAAGAAAGTTCAATATGTACTAATCTTTACCATCGTTTTACCAAATACCAAGTCTCAGGGAACTGCCAGGGGAATGTGTGTGTGTCACTCACTCACAAAGTACAGAGAAAAGAGGTGTACTACTTGCAAAAGGAAAGAGGTGTATATTTTGTATATACTATATACAAAAATCACAGGAGTTCTCTCATGCTATTGGTGTAAAATCTGGCTGAACTTTTTTTTAAATGACTTTTTTGGATTCTGATAGAGATCAGTTTTCTGTTATGTGTCCTCTCTGTAAGTACCATTATTCCATGCATTTCCTCCCACAACGTGCTGGATATCAAAAGCAAATATCTCAGAGTTAAATATTTTTCTCATGTCTTTCTCACGGTAATGAAACATACTGACTTTTTAAGGACAACCTAGGTCTGGCAACAACAACATCCAAGGGAGACAGAAGAAATTCAAGTGTTATTGTCAGGCTGCTAACTCTGTAACAACAGTTCGCAAGCAATCAGGGGACAGATACTCATACTTAAATAGGTTTCTAATTATCTCCTCTAGAATGACTATAAGCCAACAAAATTAGGATTCTCTTCCAGGTAGTACAAGCCAGATCTAGAGAACATCTGAAGCATGTCTCACAAGAGGTTTTCCCTATTATAGAAATTGTGATAGAAAACATAAATGGGAAATTTTATCCTAAGAAGGATAAGGCTCAAGACTGGAAAAAAAGAGTATAAAACCTAAAAAATAAAAAAAAAATTCACAATATTATGTTAAAGTTATATCAAATGATAGACATGTCCAAAACTATGAGTGTTTTAACTCCTAAAAGATAAAAAAAAAATATGTACATAAACAGGAAGAAATAAATACCTTGTTCTTGGACAGTAAAACTAAAATCATACAGATACTAGTTTTCTGTTTGTAAATTTAAAAATTTAAATAATGGTAGTAACATGCCTCAAGTTACTTTCTGGAGTTAGAAAACTTGATTAAGCAGTTCAATGAAAAGAAAACACAAGAATAAATAGAAAAATCTTTTTAAAAAGCAAGAAGATAGCTAGCTCCATCAGTTACTAAACCTATAAAATGTTTCTAAAACTAAGATTAATACTAGGACACGAACAGACAGACCAACCAATGGAATGGAATTGGAAGTCTAGAAATAAACCAATTGTTTTATATGGAAATTAAAGCTATGTCAGTTGGGGGGAAATGGGACTTTTTTACAAGTTGGATTGATATAATTGGACAGTCATATGGAAAAATTAGATTCATTCTTCATACCATGCACCATAACTTCACAATAAATCATAAATTTAAATATAAAAAAAATAAGACCGAACTTCTGGCCAAGATGGAGGCCTACAAAGACATGCTGTTTCTCCCTCCACAACTAAGAAGGAATACAACTATCTCAAAACTAGAGACAACCAGAAATTCAAGAAAATTGAGGTGCATGGAAGTCCATCAAACAAAAATATAACGAAGAAATACTCATCCACAGGCAGGCGGGGTGCAGCTGGAACAGAGCAGAAGCAGTGAGGCAGCAGCAGCAGCAGCGGTGGAAGACCAGCAGAGAGCACAGTCACATGTTTTAAAAAGTAGGGAGGGACATCGGGGAGTGCTTCCAGCCACAGACGAGACTGCACAGCTACAGTTCCAGTGCCGGGGAAAATAAAGGCTCATTGCTTCTGACTGTGAAAACCAGTGGGGGTGGGGCGGAGGAAGAAACTGCCAGCCTGTCAGCAGAGTCTCCTTGTTTAAAGGACCCCCATTGTCCTAGAACATCCACAGACCCACCCAACTCTCAGAATGACAGGCAGGGCAACAGCTTGAGAGGCTTCAGTCCCATATGGGAAAGCAGGAGAAGAGCCTGGAAAAGGAGTGAGCGCTGATCAAAGGGCACTGTTCCTTCTCAGACCCCTCCCCCACATACAGCACCACAACATGGTGAAATGGGTCACCCAGCACTGACGAATACCTAAGGCTCTGTCCCTTGCAATGTAACAGATGTGACAGTCTGCCTAAGACACAGATGCAAACAAACACAGGAGCCTGTCAAGATGAGGAGACAGAGAAGTATGGCCCCAAAAAATGAAAGGATCAAGGTTCCAGTGGGAGAACTAAGCAACAAGGAGATAGCCAACATAACAGACATAGAATTCAAAATACTGGTGTTAAAGATGCTCACAGACTTGACAGATATGCTTAAGTATGACAAACGCATAAGAGAAGAATTGAAGACTATTCTAAATGAAACAAACAAACAAAAAAAAAAATCCACACAAAACCAGTGATGAAGGGAAGGAAACCAAGGTTCAAATCAATGATTTGGAACATAAGGAAGAAAAAAACGGTCAACCAGTACAGAATGAGGAAACAAGAATTGAAAAAAATGAAGAGAGGTGTAAGAACCTCTGGGACAACTTTAAATGTGCCAACATCCAAATCATAGGGGTGCCAGAAGGAAAAGAGGAAGAGCAAGAAATTGAAAGCTTATGTGAAAAAATAATGATGAAAAACTTCCCAAATTTGGTGAAAGAAATAGACGTATAAGTCCAGGAAACACAGAGAATCCCAAACAAGCTAGATCCAAAAAGGACCACACCAAGAAACGTCATAATTAAAATGCCAAAGGTTCAAGAAAAGAGAGAATCTTAAAAGCAGCAAGAGAAAAGCAGAGTTACCTACAAAGGGGTGCCTATAAGACTATCATCTGATTTCTCAAAAGAAACTTTGCAGGCAAGAAGGGACTGGCAAGTATTCAATGTGATGAAAAGCAAGGACCCACAATAAAGATTACTCTATCCAGCAAAGCTATCATTTAGAAAGGAAGGGTAAATAAAGTGCTTCCCAGACAAGATAAAGCTAAAGGAGTTCATCAGCACCAAGCCATTATTACATGAAATGTTAAAGTGACTTATTTTAAAAAAAGATCAAAACTGTGAACATTAAAATGACAAACTCACAACTATCAACAACTGAATCTAATAAAAGCAAAATCCAACTAAGCAAACCAGAACAGGAATGGAATCATAGGTATGGGGACCATTTGGATGGTTATCAACTGGAAGGGGAAGGGAGAGAAATGGGGAAATGGTGCAGGGATTAAGAAGCATAATTGGTTGGTACAGAATAGATAGGGGGAAGTTAAGAATAATACAGGAAAGGGTAAAGTCAAAAAACTTATAAGCACGACCCATGGACATGAACTAAGGAGGGGTGGGATTGCTGGAGGAAAGCGGGGTATTGGGCAGAGAGGAGCAAAGGGAAAAAAATTTTGACTACTGGAACAACATAATCAATAAAATATACTTAAAAAAAAAAAGATCATACAAGAACTAGAAGGAAAAAATTAGTATGTTCCTCCATAATCTGGGAGTAAGGAAAACGTTCCTGTAACACAAAATCCAGAAGCCTTAAAAAAGAGTGATAAACCTAGTTATATTTTTGAAAAAACTCTACATGGAAATAAACTCCATGAGCAAAGAAAAAAATTAATATTGGGAAAAAATATTTGTAGTTTGTATTACTACGAGATAATCTCCAATATAAAAAGAGCTTCTAAGAAAACAATCAAGAATCCTATAGAAAAATGAACTGACGTTCACAATAAAAGAAATGTAAATGGGTCTTAACTATGTATATGAAAACATGCTCAAACTCACTCAGAAGCAGAAAAATGCAAATAACAGAAGACTTGATTCCCACTAACCAAGTCTGATCTACCTACTATCATTGCTGAATGCCCACTACAACAGTAACAGAACCAATGCAGAAATCCTGATAAAGGACGACCTGTCAAGAGACCATCTAAGTATATGGTAGCAAGATGATTCCAAATGGACCCATTTCATCTTAGAATGAGCAGCCATGCATATTAACAGTAATCAACATCTAACCCAGATATGGGTTTCCTGTGCACAGGGCCTCAGCCACTACCACTATCTGAGGGCTTACAGAGAATTTAGTCCACTGCATAGTATTCCACAAAACATCTCATCAGACCAAGGGAGTTACTTTATAGCAAAAGAGGTGCAACATTGCTCCCTGGTCCTATCATATATTACAGCATCCAAAAGCTGCCTGCTGGAAAGAGTGATAACAAGCTGGCTTGGGGTCCAGGTGACACTTGCCTACTAGTGACAGTAAACAGAAATGTGCACCAACCATAGCCAAAAGACAGCATGGTAAGGGACTCATACTCCGTAAGAGATGAGAGTCTGGGTCACACAATCAGGTAAGTCACCCAAACCACGTAGTAGCCAAATGTGAAGGTAATCTAGAAAGTTTCTAGAGGAAAGAGGAGATGAGTATCAGGAGACAGCTGCAGTGCAGAGGTTGTAATATACCCCACTAAAGATCTTTTTATAAATTTTCCCTAGGAAAAGAGGCCCACCAGAATCCTGGAGGAGTTATGCCCAAAACATACAGGAAGATGTGGATCTAAGCAGTGCATGACAGAGACCTAGTCAACGCTGTGCTGTGTCACCCAGATGCCCCCCAGGATAAAGGACTTACTCCCGAGATGTTGACAGTGCTACTATAAGTCCTCTCCAGATTTGCCCTGGGCAATTACTTTCTCCTTATTACATTATTTTACTCTGTAAAACAGTATACATACATCTTTCTTCCCCTTTTACTTGATAATGCATAGGAAAAGTTAACTCCTTCATGAGAGGGCTCATAGTTCCAATTTCTGAGAAAGTTTTCAAAGCAGCCCAATCCAGCTGGATGCCAGCATCCAATTGCCACACTGCCTCTCTAAAAGCTGAAGGATGAAACTTCAGGATCACTTGAAAATTAAAGATGAGCAAAATTACCCAAGGATATGACAGTGAAATAATACGAGGCTAGAAGGGAGAGTGGAGAGTAGGGAAGGGAAAGATTAGAGGGAGGCAAAGCAGCATTCTATGAATCTCTGACCTTCAAGGAAACTCAGTGTAGCCATCACAAACTGGACACTGACTTGGATAAGTGACCAGAAAAAATTAATTTTATAAGTAATCTAATTCAATATTGTTTCAGAAGACAAAAAGAAATCCACAGGCCTTAGGTGTGTATGTGAAATAATAATACCAAATGAATATTGATCTTCAGAGCTGTCACCAGGTAAGACTAGATATTCAATTTAACAACAAAGCATTTATCAAAATATTCATAAAACGCCCTTTAGAAATACCACATAGGCAAATAAACAATGGAGAACTGAACACATGTTTTTATCTTCACTCACTCCCAAAATCCTACTGAAATGTTAATAAGGGATGGGGTTGGGGAAGGTATAAAGGTGCAAGGACAAGAAAAATAAAGAAGAAAATACAACAGGAGTAATGACAACAAAATTTGGGGAGCTGGAAAGTAAATAGATGTGGTAAGTAACACAGCAGACCAGAGAAGGTGACACTGCATCAGCAGAAGAGGCAGCCAGTTCCAGCCCTGGAATTTCACAAAGGCCCAGAGACCACAGGAGAGATACAAGGGCAGGGTACAACTGAAAACAGAAGTAGTAAGACCCCAAGTCCTCCTCCTCCTCCTAGAGGGTCAGGCAATTCTCTCTCTCCAATCCTGGAAAAATACAAGAGACTTACAGCATTTACTTGCTGTGAGTTTCTTATAATAACAGCACTTCAGCCCATCTTTTACCTTTGCCCAAACCTGCTTCCCTCCCTTCCCCATGTAACACAACAAAGAAAATAAGACTGAGGGTTCTGGGGAAAAGATACATAGAAACTCTGAAGGCAGCAAGGAGGCACTGTAGCGAGAGAAGAACTGGAAATCCCCATACTAAATACTGAGATCCCTGCCCTTCCTTAGGGCAGCACCAAGAAATTTGGCAGAAACAAAATAAAATAAAATAAAACAAAAATATATTCCAGGTCAGGAACTGGAGGATGCCACCCTACAGAAATTCATACACTGACATCGGGAGCATCCTAAATGAACAGTTATTATCTCTCTAAAGTGAAGCTCAGTATTTGGCAAGTCCCACCCATGAACATAGAACTCCCAATATGTATATTAGCGCCTGGCTGTTACCTGTAAACAGGTAGCCAAGGATCAAACTTTTAAAGAACCCTCTAACTTAAAAGTCAGAGAACAAAACAAAGTGAAAGAAGAAACAAAACAAAGGCAGGTAAAAAGGCAAGCAAGCAAGAAACTGAAGAGCAGAAAATAATTTTAAAATAATCTATAATTACTACAGCCTCAAAGAAAAGATATTGAATACCATGAAACAAGAACAGGAGGTTCTAAAAAAGAACAGTTAGAGAACAAGAAAGAGAAGTTGGAAATGTAACAGCAGAAATGTTAAAATTTGACCATAAGGGTTGTAAGATACGTTAAAGAAATTTTCCCAAAAGTAGATTTTGAATCTCTAATGTCTTTCTAAGAAAAATTCCAGAAAAAGAGAGAACAGAGAAAACAAAGAAGGGAAACTGTCCATGAAATATTACAAGAAATTTTTCTAGAAATGAAGTTTTTCCAGATTGAAGGACCAATAGAACGACTAATACAATAAATTAAAAATTATCAGAGTACATAATCATGGTTATTTCAGAACATTCAGATTAAAGAAAAGATCCTTAAAGCTTCAAAAAATGAAAAAAGTTCTATGCAAAATAGCAAAAGGCAGAATGGCACCAGATTTTTAAGAGCAAACCTTAAACCTTGAAAAGGTGCAATGATTTCAAAATTCTGAGGAAACATAATTTCCAATTAGGAATTCTAAGCCCCACCAAACCATGGATCAACTGCAAGGGTAAAATAAAGACATTTTCAGACAAGGTCTCAAATATTTCTCTCATACCCCTTTCCTTAGGAAGCTTTTAGAGAATGTGTTTCACCCAAATGAGGGTATAATCCAAGGAGGATTATAAGACACAAAGAATAGGAGACTCAGAGAGGACAAAGGTGAAGGGACTTCCAAGGATAATGGTGAAATGAAGTTCTAGGCTGACAGCTGTGCAGTAGGCCAAGAGTGACAGCCAGGTTGCAGAGGACACAGAGGCTCCAGAGATGACCTGACATGATCAGATGTACTTTGAAGCACTACTGCTCTGTAGAAGAAAAGTTCAGGCATATGGTAATGATAAATGTATAGAAAAGTAAGTAAGTGAACCCCAGGAAAATAGTTATATAAGAAAGGAGGTGAGCTCACTTCTAGAGTTCTAATAATATAAACACTGAACACTGACTTCACCAAAATGGTGATATTGTAATGAAAAGTGGAGGGAAACTAGGGAAAGAGTTAAATTCTATCTGCCATTAAAAAAAGTCAAAGGATAATATATAAAATTAAAAATTTAGAAATAGCACTATCGTCGTTGGCAGCCGTCCGTCTCGAGAGACGATGGTGTAGCTTCTTAAGAGTCTATCTGCACCACCGAGAATGGCTGTGCAGTCCGACTCGGGAGTGACACGGTATCTGTCTCCTCCCGTGTTGAATCGACATCTTGCGATGACGCTGGAGTGTCCTCTCCAGTGAAGCTGAAGCTACAGAGCCTGGGCAGGGTGATATGGAGGGTCTGCTGTTGCCCATGCAGCAGACCCCCCCTCTCTTCGCAGCTGAAGGGTCCAAGGGAAAGACGGAGTCAATACAGCTTGGCTTCAGGTGCGCCGCAGGAGTTGCCGGTGTTGACTACAACGTCAAACCGCCTTAGGGACTCCGGCTCCGGATTTTCTGTCGGGGTTTACTCCCTTAGCCTTTCCCCTGAAGAGGTATGCCGCAAGGCAGCGGAGGTTTTTTGGAGTCAGAGTTTTCCTTCTCTGAAATAGCACTATAAGTGTATTAAAAAAAAAATATATATGAGATTAAATATCAGAAGAAACATCTGAAAGAATTAAAAGTGGCTCCTTCCAAAGAGCAGTTTCTAAGAGTGAAGAGGGGTAAGACAGAAGCCCTTCTGCTTCTTAGTAAAAGTCATAAACTATTTGATGATTTAAAGTGTTAAGTTGTTTTAAAACAGTATGATTGTAAAACACGCAATACGCACAAATATATGTATTTACATACATATGATATACAATGCACAGCATTTTTAATGTATATTGTGTACAATGTATTATAACAATGAAAATTGAATTAAAAGTAAAATGAGGCCAACTGTTAGCCCCATGCCAGTGCGCAGAAAAGCCTGCAACTGGCCCACCCCAGTGTGCAACTGGTCAACCTACCCCTGGCCTGCATGAGGGAGTGCACTCACACCTGGCTGAGGACAAAGGAGGATGAAGTGAACTAGAGGCACTTCATTAAAAGTTTTGGGTGCTGGCTCTGGAAAAAGGGCTGGGAGAGCAGCAATCTAGATCCCAATACAGAATCATCCCCAGTGCTAAGGGAGAAATCTTGTAAGCAGACGACTCCCCTCCAAGTGGCATCAGTGGGAGGCAGCAGCTTAACAAATGTATACAGGAAGGTCACACCACAAAGGCAGAAAATAAAAGCAGGTCAATCTAAGAACAAAACAACAAGAAGAACCACCCAAAATGGGGAGAAGGAGAAATAACATCCCAACAAAAGGAAAGGAGGAATTCCCAGAAGGGAGGATAGATGAAATAGAGGCAAGCAAACTATCAGACATGGAATTCAAAACAATGGTAATGAGAAACCTCAATGAACTCAACAAACTCAGAAAACTACAACGAACTCCAGGGGAACTACAAAGAACTCCAGGGAAGCTACAAGGAACTTACTGAGAACTACACCAGCATAAAAATGGACATAGAAACTATCAATAAGAACAAGGAAGAAATGAAGAATACAATTTCTGAACTGAAGAACACAGTAGAATCGATCAAAAGCAGGCTAAATGAAGCAGAGGACCAGATCAGTGAGCTAGAGGACAACATAGAAAAAAATTCCCAGACACTGCAACAAGATGAAAAAAGGCTGAAAAGGAATAAAGAGGGTTTAAGAGAGCTTCAGGACAATTTGAAATGCAACAATATCCATATCATAGGGATACCAGAAGGAAAAGAAGAGAAGCAAGGGATAGAAAACCTGATTAAAAAAGTAATGACAGAAAACTTCCCAAACATGAGGAGAGAAAGTCTCACAAGTACAGGAAGCACAGAGGGTCCCAATGAAGATAAACCCAAGGAGGCCCACTTCAAGGCACGTCATAATTAAAACGGCAACATCCAAAGACAAAGAGAGAATCCTAAAGGCAGCAAGAGAAAAACAGCAAATAACATTCAAGGAAACTCCGATAAGGCTATCAGCTTATTTCTCAACAGAAACATTACAAGCCACAATGGAATGGTAAAAAATATTTCAAGTGATGAAAAACAAAGGCTTACAACCAAGACTATTCTGTCCAGCAAGCCTCTCTTTCAAAATGGAAGGTGAAATAAGGAGTTTCCCAGACAAAGGAAGACTAAAAGAATACATCTCCACCAAACCAGCATTGCAAGACATGATAAAGCGAATGCTTTAAGAAAAAGAAGAGAAAGAGGGAGAGGAAAAGAGATACAAAGGGAAATGAATAAATACCGGTCAATAATAACCTTAAATGTAAATGGATTCAATGCTCCAATCAAAAGACACAGGGTAGCAGAATGGATATGAAAACATGACCCACATATATGCTCTCTAGAAGAGACAAACCTCAAAACAAAAGATATACACAGATGAAAGAGAAGGAATGGAAAAAAGTATTCTAAGCAAATGGACACCAAAAAGAAGCTGGGGTAGCAATATTTAGATTTCACAGCAAAGGCCATAAAAAAAAAGAGTTCATAATACTTAAGGGAACAATCCATCAAGAAGGTATAACCCTGGTAAACATATATGCACCCAACACAGAAGCACCCAAATATATAAGGAATATCTTGAAAGACTACAAGAAAAATATCAACAGCAACACTCATAGTAGGGGACTTTAACACCCATTGTCAACAATAGATAGATCTTCAAAGCAAAGAAACACCAAGGATACTGACACATTGAACAATACTCTAGATCAAATGGACTTAGTTGATACATATAGAACTTCTCACCCCAAAGAAGCAAAATATATTTTTTTCAAGTGCACATGGAACATTTTCAAAGATAGCCCACATGGTAGGACACAAAACAAGCCTCAACAGATTCAAGAAAACTGAAATTATATCAAGTACCTTCTCAGATCACAATGCCTTGATACTGGAAATCAACCTCAAGAAAAAAACTCAAAGACATTCAAACTCATGGAGAATGAATAACATGCTATTAAATAATGAATGGGTTAACAATGAGATCAAGGAGGAAATCAAGAAGTTTCTGGAAACAAATGATAATGATCACACAGCAGCCCAAAACCTATGGGACACAGTGAAGACCGTCCTGAGGGGGAAGTTCATAGCAATACAGGCCTACCTAAAAAGGACAGAAGAATCCCAAATAAAAAATCTAACCCTACAGCTACAAGAATTAGAACAACAACAAAGCCCAGAGCAAGTAGAAGGAAGGAAATCATCAAGATCAGAGCAGAATTAAATGACAAAGAGACTATAAACAACCCAAAAGATCAATAAAACAGGGAGCTGGTTCTTTGAAAAATAAACAAAATCAACAAGCCTTCAGCCAGTCTCATCAAGAAAAAAAGAGGACCCAAATAAACGAAATCAGAAACGAAAGAGGAGAAACCACAACTTATATCACAGAAATACAAAGGATTGTAAGAAATTACTACAAACTTAACTGTATGCCAAGAAACTTGAAAACTTAGATGACATTAACAAATTTCTAGAAACATATAATCTCCCAGAACTGAATTAAGAAGAAGCAGAAAGCCTGAATAGACCAATAACAAAGAGTAAAATTGAAGCAGTAATCAAAAAACTCCCAGCACACAAAGCCCTGGACCGGATAGCTTCACAGGTGAACTTTACAAAATATTTAGGGAAGAACTACCGCCAACCCTTCTCAAACTATTCCAAAAACCTAAGGAGAGGGAAGACTCCTAAACTCTTTCTATGAAGCCAGTATTACTCTAATTCCAAAACCAGGTCAAAACACAACAAAGAAAGAAAACTACAGGCCGATATCACTGATGAACATAGATGCTAAAAACCTCAACAAAATATTGGCAAACCAGATCCAGCAACATATTAAAAAGATCATACACCACAATCAGGTGGGATTCGTCTCAGGGATGCAAAGATGGTTTAATATTTGCAAATCAATAAATGTAATACACCACCTAAACAAAATGAAAGATAAAAATGACGTGATCATATCAATAGATGCAGAAAAATCATTCGGTAAAGTACAACATCCATTTATAATAAAAACACTCAGCAAAATGGGAATAGAGGGAGCATACCTCAACATAATAAAGGCAATATAAGAGAAACCTGAAGCCCACATCATACTCGATGGACAAAAACTTAAAGCATTCCCCCTGAGATCAGGAACAACAGAAGAATGTCCACTCTCTCCACTCCTATTCAACGTAGTCTTGGACGTCCTAGCCACAGCAATCATACAAGAAAAAGAAATAAAAGGCATCCAAGTAGGAAAAGAGGAAGTAAAACTGTCATTATTTGCAGATGACATGATAGTGTACATAGAAAACCCTATAAACCCCACCATAAAACTACTTACCTAACAAGTGAATTTGTCAAAATAGCAGGGTACAAAGTCAATATTCAGAAATCAAAGGCATTTCTGTACACCAACAATAAAATATCAGAGATAGAAACTAGAAAAAAAATCCCATTTACTATAGCAACAAGAAAAATAAAGTACCTAGGATAAACTTAACCAAAGAGATAAAAGACCTGTACTCAGAAAACTACATAACACTGAATAAAGAAATTAAGATACAAAAAATGGAATCATATACTGTGTTCATGCATGGGAAGAATCAACACCATTAAAATGTCCACACTACCCAAAGCGATTTATAGATTCAATGCAATCCCTATTAAAATACCAGTGACATAGTCCACAGACCTAGAACAAACATGATACTTCAAAAATTTATATGGAACCAAAACAGACCCCAAATAGCCACAGCAATCTTGAGACAGAAGAACACTGTAGAAGGATTCACAGTACCTGAAATCAAACTATACTACAAAGCCATTGTAATCAAAACAGTCTAGTACTGGCATAAGAACAGACATATAGATCAATGTAACAGAATAGAGAGCCCACAAATAAACCCAGGTCTATACGATGGACCCAGGTCAACAAACGGAGAAGGAACATAAAATGAAATGAGAAGAGCCTCTTCAACAAATGGTGCTGGGAGAACTGGAAGGGGACATGCAAAAAAGTGAAACTAGACCACCAACTTACACCACACACCAGAATAAGCTCAAGATGGATCAAAGATAAATGTAAGTCATGACACCATAAAAGTCCTAGAGGAAAACATAGGCAGGAAAATTTCAGATATCCCATGTAGCAATATTTTCACCAATATATGTCCTAAGGCAAGGGAAATAAAGGAAACAATAAACAAATGGGACTACATCAAGCTAAAGAGTTTGTGCTCGGCAAAAGAAAACATCAGCAAGATGAAAAGGAAACCAACCATATGGGAAAACATATTTGCCAATGAAACCTCAGACAAGGGATTAATCTCCGAAATATATAAAGAATATATATGTCTCAACCCCCTGGCTGGTTTGGCTCAGTGGATTGAGCGTTGGCCTGCGAGCTAAGTGTCGCTGGTTCGATCTTCCAGTCAGGGCACATCAGAGAAGGAAAACTCTGACTCCAAAAAACCTCCGCTGCCTTGCGGCATACCTCTTCAGGGGAAAGGCTAAGGGAGTAAACCCCGACAGAAAATCCGGAGCCGGAGTCCCTAAGGCGGTTTGACGTTGTAGTCAACACCGGCAACTCCTGCAGCGCACATGAAACCAAGCTGTATTGACTCCGTCTTTCCCTTGGACCCTTCAGCTGCGAAGAGAGGGGGGGTCTGCTGCATGGGCAACAGCAGACCCTCCATATCACCCTGCCCAGGCTCTGTAGCTTCAGCTTCACTGGAGAGGACACTCCAGCGTCATCGCAAGATGTCGATTCAACACGGGAGGAGACAGATACCGTGTCACTCCCGAGTCGGACTGCACAACCATTCTCGGCGGTGCAGATAGACTCTTAAGAAGCTACACTATCGTCTCTCGAGATGGATGGCTGCCGACGACGACGATATATGTCTCAACACCAAGAAGACAGACAATCCAATTAAAAATGGGCAAAGGACCTGAACAAACACTTCTCCAAAGAGGACATACAGAGGGTCCATAGACATATGAAAGGATGCCCAGCATCACTAGCCATCAGAGAGATGCAAATTAAAACCACAATGAGATACCACTTTACACCAGTCATAATGGCCATCATCAAAAAATCAACAAACAACAAGTGCTGGTGAGGATGTGGAGAAAAGGGAACCCTAGTGCACTGTTGGTGGGAATGTAGACTGGTGCAGCCACTATGGAAAACAGTATGGAATTTCCTCAAAAAACTAAAAATGAAACTGCCTTTTGAACCAGTGATTCCCCAGCTAGGATTATACCCAAAGAATCCTGAAACCCCAATTCAAAAGAACTTATGCACCCCTATGTTCATAGCAGTGTTATTTACAATAGCCAAGTGCTTAAAACAACCTAAGTGCCCATTTGTCGATGAGTGGATAAAAAAATCATGGTACATTTACACAATGGAAAACTATGCAGCAGAAAGAAAAAAGGAACTCCTGCCATTTGCGATAACATGGGTGGAACTAGAGAGAATTATGCTTAGCGAAATAAGCCAGGCAGCAAAAGACAAATACTATATGATATCACCTAATACAGGAAACTAATGAACAACACAAACAAACGCGCAAAACTGAACCAGGGTCATGTAAACAAGGAATAGACTAATAGTTACCGGGGGGGGGGGGGGGCGGGGGGGGGGAGTAAGCAGGAGAAGGGTTTAGTAAAGGAACTAGAATAAATAACCCATGGACATGTACAACGAGGTGGGGATTGACTGTGGGAGAAGGGGTGGTCTGGGTTGGGGGAGAAATGGGGAAAAAGTGGGACAACTGTAATAGAAAAACAATAAAAAATCAAAAGTTAAAAAAAAAAAAAAAAGAATATTTCCAGATCAGGAGAGAGATCTTTTCATGCAAAGATTCATTAACTACAAAAATTCCAAAGTGATTAAGAATAAGTTAAAACAACATGGTTTGATAAGTTTTATAGAAATGAAAAACATTTTCACAAAAGAGAAAAATAATTCAGAGTAATATTGTTAAGACAGTAGACATACATACCTACTTTGTAATGGCAATCTGATTTATATTTTGTACTTATATAGTACTTATCAATGGAATAAATATTTACTATGCAAAATAAAGCAGACTACAGTGAAGTGAATTAGATATCAAATTTATTAAAAAAAAGAAGAAAAACATTCCCACAAGAAAATCAGATATTTATATTATTATATTTATTGTTTATTTATATTTATATCTCAATTATAACAGTCAAGATTGTTAAAACTACATGATCAGGATGCTGAAAAGAATCCCAAAAGATGTTATAATTTCCTAAGGTCACAACTTGGAAGAAAACCAAAAACTTGAATGTATATGTTTTAGTACGTTTGCTCTAAAAAAAAAAAACTGCCATGGGAATTTACAGTAAGAAATCAATGACTGGTTAAAAGTGATACATGTTCAGAAAAAATTAAATAATTAGGTCACAATGCATGACAGGCTGAACCAGTAAGCAAAGTTGTAACTGCTTGAGAGAGCAAGTGTGATTCTAGAAGGCATGATTACATAACACAGAAGTGAGAAAATCACCTCATTATGCTCAGCACCAGATATACTCTTACTAGCCAATCATGCTCAGATCTGGATCTCACAGCTTGAGAAAGATGCAGACAAGCTGGAGTGATATGAGTTAAAAGTAATTAAAAAGCTCAATACTCAGAACCTACCGCAGCATCCAAGGAAGCTCATAGTCTGGAGACAGAAAGGCAGGGAAGCAAACTGCCTTTCTGTCTCCCAACAAAAAAGAATCACCCAACAAAAAGCTGAGGACCTCTGCTAGAGAAACATTGAGAGAAAGAGAGAGCTAATGTGCCTAAAACATAAAAGGAAGGACTTAGGTTATAAATAACAGATTTTCAGAGTTCTGGAGATAAATTGATCTTTAGTGATCTTGGGGAGGCAGAGAGGAAAAGGGGAGGAATCTATCCCACATTTTTCCCATATGGCACGCATGGGAATGCCAGGGAATAAACTAGAGTTCTTGAATTTAAAGTTCAAGAACTACACAAAAAAAGGAAAACCAGTTTTATCTGTGTTTATAAAAATGCACCAAGTAGAACCTTAAATTTGTCTTTTTTACCAAAAATCCAGTGAAAAATTAGGATGGAAGGACCACTTCATTTGCTATATCTAATCCTCCACAACTTTACATAAGTAACCTAAAACCTCAGAAGCTTGCTTAATTTGCAAGTCAATGTATGGCTGTTTCAGAGTTAACAAGTGTTTAACTTTTACCACTCAAATATTAATGAACAAACCATTATAAATTAATTATTTGATCCAGCCCCACCTTCCCTTAGCTTCAAATTAACTGCTTGAGCCCTGACCAGTGTGTGCTAAACAAAAGGTTGTCAGTTGGATTCCTGTTCAGGGCATATGCCTGAGTTGTGGGTTCAGTTCCGAGTCAGAGCATGGACAAGAGACAAACTGTCACTGTTTCTCTCTCATATCGAAATTTTTCTCTGTCTCTTTCTCCATCCCTTCCTCTCTCTCTAAAAATAAATAAAATCTTTAAAAAAAAATTTAACTGCTTGATTTTCCACAAACTGAGAAGCTGGGCTTATTTCCTCTTTACCTTCAGTGCTGAGAAGAACATGTGGTCCACTGCCATAACTAAGGCTTTTAATCTTCTTTCCACATAAGGCTTCCAGCTTTTTGGGTATAAGTATACTCTGGTTATCTCCAGTTCCTAGACAGTTACTAAAGTTCAGTCCAAATACAAAGACCTGAAAAACAAACAGTTGTCTGAGTTGTTTGGACTACAGTTACGTAAAGGCTCCCTTCTTCACTTTGAAAATAAATACACTCAAGTTCAGTTTTACAGCTCAGTAGGTAGAAAGAGACTAAAAAGTTGTTAAGAAAAAGTCAATCTCTGCCGACATTACATCATAAGTTTTAGAATATTCAGCTATACTAGGAAACTCAAAGAGTAGTAGAAATGGAGTGATATTAAATCAAGAAATTGATAGAAAAGACAAATTATATCAAACACAGTGTTTTTAGATTCTCCACCTTTTCTCGATTTTCAAACTGAAACCTCAATCCCAAAATAAGCCCTAAAATTAAACTCTGGATTTTGAGAGATTCTTACCTCATCATTGTTAGTAACATACAGTGCTTCATTGGCTGAGGTGCCAAAGACACATGCCTTCCGAATAGATGCAATTTCTTGAGGTGAGAGCAGAGTGAAGATTGGCCATTTTCCTACATCCACCATGACTCTGGCTTCAAGTAATTCCTATAAATATGCTGACATCTCTGCTGTAACAAACAAAGAGGATTCCAAGAAAAAAATTAAATAAGCACTAAAGTAAATGACACTATTAATAAAAGAAAACAAAAGCTAATTCCAGAATAAACTATCCATCTTTAGTTAAACAGATTGCTCACTTTCCCCAGCAACGTTGTATAATCCTTCCTCCACCTTCAGACCTAGGCTTTTGCCTGTAATGGGAGGGAAACTTGTTTTCTTGCACACTTATAAGTCAGTGCTAATCTGTTACATACATACTTATACGCAAGCAGAGAGCAGATAATGGAGGAAAGACAAGTGAATGGAATGAAACCAGGGTCTCTCATCAGAAGGGTGAGAGTGTGTGCATGTTATAAAAATCAAAATCATTACATACCCACTTTCACATTACCACCACCAGAATGCACTGAAAGACTCCTCACCCCTGTTGAATATCACTTCCACAGCGATCCACTGTTTAACAATGGGAATGGGACACCCCTCAAATAGTTTAGAGTGAAGATATTAAAAGGCATTAGCCAAGGACTTACTGGATGAAATAAAGTATTATATCCTGGTCCTAACTTATATGGCCACATTTTCTACATAAATACAGACCATACTTCATTTAACATTGAGAAGTTATTTGAGTAAGACAATTCACCTTAATTTTCATGTTAGAGCTGATGACTATAGCCTTTATGCAAGTAGCAATTACCTATTTTTCACTCCATAAGACGCACTCACCCCCCCCCCCAAAGTGGGGGGAAATGTCTGTGTGTCTTATGGAGCGAATACTGCATCACAGACCATGATGTGGATTACCTGACCTGTCAGTGGTGGTGACAGCTGTTAGAAGAGGAAGCAGTGGACCCACATAAGACCCCTGGGGATGCTTAAATGTCCCACTTTACTACAGAATCTCAGGGCATCTGGTCAGTATAAAGATAGCAAAGAAAGTGATATCAGTGATTGTGAGCAACTGAGCTTCATAAATTCTGACACTAGCAATGATGAGTTCTTGGGGTTCCCAGAAAACTAGAAGAGTACTTGAACCTTAAAGTCTCTCCTCATTTGTTAATGACAGTGATGATGGTTCTTAATACTGCTGTTGACTGCTGCTCACTTTATATGGTTGAAATATTATTCTGTTATATTTTGTTAAATATTTTAGCACAGCATTTGGTTCAGAATTTTTTTTTTTTCTTGTTTTCCTCCTCTAAACCTAAGTGTGTCTTATGGTCTGGTGCATCTTATAGTGCAAAAAACACAGTAGCTTAAATAGTACCCAATAAAAAGGTAGAGAGATGTATAAATTCCCTGAAAACTCTAAACTTGATCTGTTTAAGGAGTTTTACACAAAGAATCCTGGTCACGGCTTCAGTTCTTCCAGGGTTAAAAAGTATTTCCAGAAATTACAGGGGTAGCACAAGCACAAAACTCTATCATGCCAAGTGAATTTCCTTTCTGGCTCTCACCTCTGGAAACTTAAATAGAATCAAACAGTTGATAAATACAACCACAGTTCCCTAGTGAGGTACAGAAGTCTTGAAGCTCCTTCCTACTCTCTCTCTTCTCAGACCTCTAAAAATAGCCGAGAGGCTAGCCCAAGACCAAGATCTTTTTCTGGCTCCAGAACCCACGACAGCACATACAAAGTAAGCCTCAGAGCTTGACATACTTAGCCAAGGCCTCAGTTTCTACCACCCTGGAGATTTT
Organism: Furipterus horrens; assembly: GCF_987537825.1. Taxonomy (NCBI): domain Eukaryota; kingdom Metazoa; phylum Chordata; class Mammalia; order Chiroptera; family Furipteridae; genus Furipterus; species Furipterus horrens. The sequence continues at coordinate 51,087,323 of NW_028327182.1, forward strand.
TCCCATCAGAACCAATTTAGATGACAAGAATCAGGTGCCTGTTATGCCCCAAGTATCACACCGCATATTGAATAAGCTTTACTATTTCCTGTCACTGCATAACCAGCCAGAGTCCTGGAATAACATTTGACTCCTCTGAAAATTGTGCATGCAAGCATGTGTATGTGTGTGTGTTGGAGGGAAAAAGTAAAGGATTTGGGGGAGGGTAAAAGCTAATACATAAACAAGTTTAAAATTTTTTGTTTCAAATAGTACAAAACGGTATAGGAAAATAAGTCTCTCTATCCTCCTTTCCAAACCCTCTCCTCAAAGGCAACCACTGTCAGTAGTTGTTTTCATTCATTCCAGAGATAGCATAGATTTATGTAAGCATTATATCTATGTGAGTGGAAGGTGCCCCCTCCTACTTAACAACACATCTTGCAAATCATTCTATATTAACACACATAGGCCTACTTCATTTCTTTCCAAAGGTACTACAGAGCATTCCTTAATAAAGATTTAACAATTTACCTGTTTCCACTGAGACATTTAAGTCACTTCCAGTCTTTTGCTAACATAAACAATACTGCAATTACTGTTTGCATATATTATTATATATACATATCTTTTTTTATACACAAATTTCTAAGATGAATTCCTAAAAATGGATTGCCAGGTCAAATAGCTGGTTTACCTTTAATAGCTATTTCAAATTGTCCTCTGCTAAAGTAGTATCAACATATAAAATAACCATCAATGTATGTCAGCATCTGTTTACCCACACTCTTATTACAATTCTTATGATGAGTGAAATTGGGGATCAGTTTTAGAAATAATCACAATAATAGCAACAATAACAAATAAGACTTCTTGGGAACAATGCATCAAGCACTGTTCTAAATATTTTACATTTATTAATCATTTAATCCTCACTTTAGAGACAAGAAAACTGAGCCAAACAGATATTAAGAATTTGCTCAAACTAGTAAATGACAGCATGAGGCCCCGAAGCCCAGCAGTCTGATGCCAGCATATGCCTTTCTTCACCTCTAAGTCTGACATAATTAAGTCCATGTGCCATCCTTTTATATGAAGTCCCTGTTTTTTTTCTACTAGAATGTTTTTCTTCATTTATAAGTGTTCACTGTATGATAAGAAGATTGTCTTAAATGTTTTGGAAGTAACAAAAATATGCCCCCCAAATGGTCTGCTTTGTGCCTTACAAAACACACAAGGAGAGGAGTCACAAGAAGTAAAACAGTGTAAATACCTATATAGTCAAAAAATTCCAAGAAAATCCAGAAGCATATTTTCCTAGAATATGAACCAACCACGTCAAAGTTAGTCTTTAAAATTTAATATTTTTGTAATATAGAATTGAATTTTAAATAAATAAAGAGGAGGGAAAGGGGAAAATTAATTAGCAAAAAATTACAACACAAAGGGATATTATCATTCAAAATTATGTGATTTCCTGAGATAAGTAAATTATTCTGAAATTATTAATCAGTTACAGGCAATTCTGCCCCAAAGGTTTGGCAATCCACTGAAAAATCAAGCTAACTTTCATAATGATGGCTTATTATATGAACTGAGTGTACCCGTATTGCTAAATTACTTGAAGTTTTATTTTACTAGATATTTCTCCAAAGACCTGTAACTTAAGAGTTAATGCCCTGACCAGTGTGGCTCAGTTCATTAAGTGTTGGCCTGCAAAGTGAAAGGAAGCAAACACAGGTTTATTTCCAGCCAAGGCACATGCCTAGGTTGTGGGTTTGTCCCAGCAAGGTACGTTGCAATGGCAGTAATGTTGGTCAAGCAAGAATTTAATAATTACTAGCAACACAAGGACATAAAGAGCAGAAAGGAAGAAACAAACAATGATCAAGAATCTGCTTTGTTGTAGCCACTGTGTTAGGTGACTTCATATACACTATTTCATTTAATCTTCACAATACTCTTGGAAGGAAGAGACCATAACCCATTCTGAGTAGCAGATGAGGAATGAAGCTCAATGGTGCAATGACTTCCCAAGATCACAGAGCATTAAGTGGCATAGTCAGGATTCAACCCTCATCTCTCTGATTCTTCTTACAGAAACATCAGTCCTGGTCTTTCCAATGGCTAATAAACTTCTCTAACATTACTTTTGAGTTCATCTAGTCTCATAAATGTATATCAACATCTGTTCTTATAATGCTTCAAATATAAAAAGCACTTTCCAAAAAGAATTCCCCAATATGCCTCTATCTAAATTTGCCTGGTTAAACTTCACAATTATCATTCATTCCTTCATTCTTCCAAAAGCCACTGGGAGGCAGACCCCGGAGACCAAATGTGATGTTTGTCCTCAGGGGGCTCACAAGACTATGTAAGCACAAGGAGCATCCCTAAGCTATAGACTGCTATGGCAGAGAAATATGTCTTCATTTACACTCAACCAGGGCAGTTGATAATATGAACAGGTGATCCTCAGATCTCAGATACAGTTCTCTGAGAGGTTCTGTGGAGGTATTAAAGCAGCAGATCAGGGACTTCTGGCAAAGATGGAGGCCTAAACATACACGCTGCATCTCCCTCCACAACTAAGAAGGGATACAACTATCTCAAAACTAGAGACAGCCAGAAGTTCTAGAAAATCGAGCTGCATGAAAGTCTAACAAACAAAGATATAAAGAAGAAATACTCATCCAGATAGGAGGAGAGGCAGAGCCAGGGTGGAGAGGACACCACGGTATGGCAGAGGCACCAGCGGCGGCGGCGGCAGTGACAGGTCAGCAGAAAGCACAGTTACACATTTTAAAAGGTATAGAGGGAACTTCCGGCCAAGATGGAGGCATAGACCAACACGCTCTGTCTCTCTCCACAACTAAGAAGGAATACAACTACTGCAAAACCAAAAATAATAAGTTCCAGAAAATAAAGCTACATGGAAGTCTAACGTTTGAAGTCATAAACAAGTGGTGCTTGTCCAGACGGGTAGTAAGGGCGAAACTGCAGCTGAAAAAGATCGAACTGTACTGGAGGCAGCAGCTGCAGCAGCAAACAGCACCCAGTAAGCAGACACCCCTATTTGGGGGGAGGAGAGAAGCACCTGGGAGCCAGCCCTGGCTGCAGACCAGACCCATCGGCTCGCGATTCCAATGCCAGGGAAGGCAGATCCCATTGTCTCGGACTGTGGGGACAGTGGAGGCTCCCAGTTCCTCAGCTGAGAGTAACAGCAGGAATCCATCTTGGACCCCCGCCCCCACGCAAAGTGCCACAGTGTGGTGAGAAATGTCGCCGGGTTGTGATGAGCACACGGGGCTCTGCCCAATATAGCAAAGGAGGTGTAACAGCATCCCGCCCAAGTAGGAAAGATAAACAAAACGGTCAGAATGGCAGAATTAATTATTGAAATACCAATCACACAGCTAACAAAAAAAAGAAACAAAGGCCTTGACCGATGAACAAATAGCAAATCTTTCTGAGGCTCAGTTCAGAGCTATAGTCATAAGGCAGCTTACAGACCTAACAGCGGGGCTGAATCAAGACAGGGAAGGAATGAAGGCTAGTCCTGCTGAAATGAACAAAATACATACAAGACAAGTGATGAGGAAGGGAAAGCCATGAATCAAATCAACAAATCGGAACATAGGGAAGGAACAAACAGCCAACCAGTGCAGAAAGAGGAAACAGAAAGAGAGGAATATGAGGAGAGGCTCAGAAACCTATGGGACAGCTATAAGTGAACGAACATTCAAAATATAGGATTGCCAGAGGGTGAAGAAGAACTAGAAATTGAAAAATTATGTGAAAAAATAATGAAGCAGAACTTCCCTAACTTGGGGAAGGAAATGAACTTACAGGTCTAGGAAGCACAGAGAGTTCCGGATAGGCTAGACCCAGGGAGGACCACACCAAGACACATTATAATCAAAATGTCAAAAATTAAGGATAAAGAGAAAATCTTAAAAGCAGCAAGAGAGAAGAAAAGAATTATGTACAAAGGGGTCCCAATTAGACTATCAACAGATTTCTCAAAGGAGACTTTACAGGCAAGAAGGGACTGGCAAGAAATATTCAAAGTAATGAAAAGCAAAAACCTACAACCACGATTACTCTATCCAGTGAAGCTGTCATTCAGAATAGAAGGGCAGAGAAAGTGCTTCCAGGACAAAGTGAAAATGAAGGAGTTTGTTAGATCCAAACCACTGTTATATGAGATGTTAAAGGGACTTGTTTAGAAGAAGAAGGATCAAAACTATGAACACTAAAATGAAAACTGTATCACAACAACCAACAACAGAAGCTAGGAAATCGAAACAAAGGCAAACTAAGTAGGCAACGAGAGGGGAAAAAGAATTATAGATACGGGGAACATATTCAGGGGAGGTCAGCGAGGAGGGGGAAGGGGGAAAAGGGAGGGAGATGATGCAGGCATTAAGAAGCAGAGTAGGAGGGAGTGGAGTAGACAGGAAGATGTTGAGAAGAACTATATGCACAACCAATGGGCATGGACTAATAATGGGGGGACAACTGGAGGAAGGGGGGAGCAGGGGGAAAAGAAATTGGGACAAATATAACAGCATAATCAATAAAATAAAATAAAAAATAAATAAAAATAAAGGTAGAGAGGGACAACTGGGGAGTGCTCCCAGCGCCAGACCAGACCGCACAGCTCCCAGTTCCAGTGCCAGGGAAAATAAAGCCTCATTACTTCTGACTGTGCAAACCAGTGGGGGTTGGGGTGGAGGAAGAAATAGCCGGCCTCTCAGCAGAGTCTGCTTGTTTAAAGGGCCCCCACAGTCCTAGAACGTCCGCGAACCCACCCACTCTGGGAACAACGGCCAGGGCAACAGCTAGAGAGGCACCAATCCTATACAGAAGTGGGAGTAGTCCCTGGAAAAGGGAAGAGTGCTGAGCAAGCAGCACTGTTCCCTCTCAGACCCTCCCCCCACATACAGTGCCACAACGTGGTGAAATGGGTGGTCCATACTGATGAACTCCTAAGGCTCTCTCCCTTGCAATGTAACAGGTGCAACAGCTCTACCTAAGACACAGAGGCAAACAAATACAGGAGCCTGTCAACATAAGGAGACACAGAAGCATGCCCCAAAAGAGGAAACGGAACAAGGTTCCAGTGGGAGAACTAAGCGATGAGGAGATAGCCAACCTAACAGATGCAGAGTTGAAAACACTGGTGATAAAAATGCTCACAGACTTAACAGATATGCTTAAGCATGGCAGACACATAAGAGAAGAAGTGAAGGCTATGCTAAACGAAACGAAGGAAAATCCACACAAAACCAATGGTGAAGGAAAGGAAACTGAGGTTCAAATCAATGATTTGGAACATAAGGAAGAAAAAAAAAACAGTCAACCAGTACAGAATGAGGAAACAAGAATTGAAAAAAATGAGGCGAGGCATAGAAACCTCTGGGACAACTTTAAATGTGCCAACATCACACCATAGGGGTGCCAGAAGGAGAAGAGGAAGACCAAGAAATTGAAAACTTATGTGAGAAAATAATGAAGGAAAACTCCCCAAATTTGGCAAATAAAATGGACATACAAGTCCAGGAAGCACAGAGAGTCCTGAACAAGCAAGACCCAGAAAGGACCACACCAAGACACACCATAATTAAAATGCCAAGGGTTAAAAATAAAGAGAGAATCTTAAAAAGCAGCAAGAGAAAAGCGGAGCGTTTCATACAAAGGGGTACCTATAAGACTATCCGCTGATTTCTCAAAAGGAACTTTGAAGGCAAGAAGGGACTGGCAGGAAGTATTCAAAATGATGAAAAGCAGGGACCTACAACCAAGATTACTCTATCCAACAAAGCTATCATTTAGAAAGGAAGGGCAAAGAAAGTGCTTCCCAGACAAGGTAAAGCTAAGAGTTCATCATCACCAAGCCATTATTATATGAAATGTTAAAGTGACTTATTTAAGAAAAAGAAAATCAAAACATGAACATTAAAATGACAACAAACTCATAACTATAAACAACTGAATCCAAAAAATGAAAGCAAAATCCAACTAAGCAAACCAGAATAGGAACAGAATCATAGGTATGGGGATCATTTGGAGGGTTATCAACTGGGAGGGGGAAGGGCAAGAAATGAGGAAATGGTGCAGGGATTAAGAAGCATAATTGGTTGGTACAAAATAGACAGAGGGAAGTTAAGAATAATATAGGAAAAGGTGAAACCAAATAACTTATATGCATGACCCATGGACATAAACTAAGTGGGGTGGGTTTGCTGGAGGGAAGCAGGGTGCTGGGCAGAGGGGAGCAAAAGGAAAAAATATTGGGACTACTGTAACAACATAATCAATAAAATAGACTTAAAAACTACAGCAGATCACAGTCTTGAGCTTAGGTATATAGCATATATTTACTAAGGCAACACAATGTCAATGTAGATGTAAATACCACCAAAATTGTCTAATTAAATCAAAATTGCCACCATCATCATTACAATTAAATTATTGTGCTGAGATGTTTACTCCATTTTCCTGGGTTCAGGGGCAACTTTGCTAGTGTTATGAAAATCATACAAAATGTCATAATTCTATCATTTTCACAGAACTAATGTTTGACCATCTACCTCAAAATTATAGAGTATATATTAAGTCTAAAAGCTAAAGCAGATGTAATCACTAAGACTTAACTAGCTCAATCTGTTATGAAATCTCTATCAGATTTAACAGCCTTGTGGCTGACTCTGAAATACAAAGATGTATCGCAAGAGCAGTAGTGGGATAGCACTGATATCTAATGACATTTATTAAATTTGCCTAACATGGAGTAGACATATTAACAGTTTTGTTGTAATATTATGGATTCTACTTTAAAGCAATAGAAATATAGATCAACTGCATTTCATTTTAGTCATCATCCCAGGGGGTGCCCCAAAAAATTCTGTACTTCAAATAGTACTATATAAAGTCATTCTATCAGTGTACTGAGGAGGTACTGCTCATAGGAAAGACTCTTCAATGGCCTGCTTGACCCAGGCCATCCTGGATAGGCATGGAAGTATTCAGCAGTGATTACCTAAGTATCTTAAGGAAAAGGTAACCCAGTGCTTTTCCTTCCCACGTTTCTGTGCACCACTTAAATGAAGCATCCCAAGAAAAGATGCTAACAAAAAGCTAAACAATGTGTTAATTCTCATGTCAAAAAGAAAACATCCCACAAAAAACAAATATTATCTCTAAGGCTTACCTATGTTATAAAACAATATATACAACATGATTAAAATATTTTAAAATATAATATGTACAAGAAATGACATATAAACATCAAAATGTATTCTCTTGCAGAGATTAGAGGTGACATTTTCTTTCTTTGTATTGTTTAAATATATTCCAAATTTCTACAACAAACATTTTGTGACCAAACATTTTTCATTATTTAAATGAAAATAAAAGCTTGGCTATTTGAATGATGTTTAACCTAAGCTGTTAAAGGTTTTAAAAGGTATTCTTGCATAAAATTCACAACCTAGGGTGGTGGGGTGTTCCAGGCAAATTTGCAAAATAAATTAATATAAAATTAAATGTAGAAAATGGGAATGTAAAACGATGCAGCCAATGTGAAAGACATTACCACAGATCCTCAAAAGATTAAATATAAGACTACTGTGATCCAGTAATTCCACTTCTCATTTATACCCAAAAGAACTGAAAACGGAGACACAGACATATAGTTGTACATCAATGTACATAGCAACGTTATTCACAATAGCCAAAAGGTGGAAAACCCAAATACCTATTGACAGATGCATGGATAAACAAAATGTGCTATCTATACAACAGAAGATTATTTAGCCTTAAAAATGAATCTCTGGCTAGCCCAAAAACATCCGGCCAAGATGGAGGTCTAGACTGACATGCTCCATCTCCCTCCACAACTAAGAAGGAATACAACTATTGCAAAGCCGGAAATAACCAGAAGTTCCAGAAAATAAAGCTACATGAAAGTCCAACATATGAAGTTACAAAGAAATGGTGCTCATCTGGACGGGTAGGAAGGGTGAAGCCAGGGCGGAGAGGTCAAGCTGTACTGGTGGTGGCAGCTGTGGCGACAGCGGCGGGACGGCGGTAAGCACAGACACCCATATTTAAGAGGAGGCAAGAAGCGCATGGGGAGCACCCCCAGCTGCGGACCAAACCCATCAGCTCGCAAGTCCAATGCTGGGGAAGGCAGACCCCCATTGCCTCGGACTATGAGGGCCGGAGGAGGTGGGGACAGAGGAGGAGGTTCCTGATTTCTCAGTGGAGAGTGAATGGCAGGAATCCATCTTGGACCCCCACACCCACATAAAATGCCACAGCGTGGTGAGAAGGGTCACCCAGTAGTGACAAGTGCATGGAGCTCTGCCCCCTATAGAGTAGGATGTGTGACAGCCCAGGAAGCAAAGGTAAACACAAAACTGTCAAGATGGCACAGTCATGATTGAGATCCCAATCACCCAGCTGACCAGACAGCAAATATCTAATCTAACGGACCAGCGGATAGGAAATATTTCTGAGGCACAGTTCAGAACTTTGTTTATATGAATGCTTACAGACCTAACAGCAGTTCTTAAACAAGATGGGGAAGGAATGAAGGCTAGTCCTGCTAAAATGAATGAAAACACATACGAAACTAGTGGTGAGGGAAAGAAAACCAGGGATCAAATTAACAAATCAGAACATAGGGAAGGAATAAACAGTCAACCAATACAGAAAGAGGAAACGAAAAGGAGGAAAATGAGGAGAGGCTCAGAAACTATGGGAGAGCTATAAGCGGGCCAAAATCCAAATCATAGGGTTGCCAGAAGGTTTAGAAGAAGAATTAGAAATTGAAAAATTATGCGAAAAAATAATGAAGCAGAACTTCCCTAACTTGGGGAAGGAAATAGACTTACAGGTCCAGGAAGCACAGAGAGTTCCAAAACAACTGGACCCAGGGAGAACCACACCAAGACACATTATAATCAAAATGTCAAAAATTAAGGATAAAGAGAGAATCTTAAAAGCAGCAAGAGAGAGGAAGAGAATTACATACAAAGGGATCCCAATAAAACTATCAGCTGATTTCTCAAAAGAAACTCTGCAGGCAAGAAGGGACTGGCAAGAAATATTCAAAGTAATGAAAATCAAAAACCTACAACCACAATTACTCTATCAAGCGAAGCTGTCATTTAGAATAGAAGGGCAGAGAAAGTGCTTCCAGGACAAAGTAAAACTGAAGGAGTTCATTAGATCCAAACCACTGTTATATGAAATGTTAAAGGGACTTGTTTAGAAGAAAGAGGATCAAAACTATGAACATTAAAATGAAAACTGTATCACAGCAACCAACAGAAGCCAGGAAATCAAAACAAAGGTAAACTAAGTAGACAATGAGAGTGCAAAACGATTATAGGTAGGGGGGAACATTTTCAAGGGAGGTCAGCTGGAAGGGGGAAGAGGGGAAAGGGAGAGAGATGGTGCAGGAATTAAGAAGCACAGTAGAAGGGAGTAGAGTAGATAGGAAGATGTTGAGAAGAACTATATGCACAACCAATGGGCATGGAGTAAGGTGGGGGGACAACAGGAGGGAGGGTGTCACTGGGTGGAGGGGAACAAAGGGAAAAGAAATTGGGACAACTGTAACAGCATAATCAATAGAGCATATTAAAAAAAATGAATGTGACACATGCTACAACAGGGATAAACCTTGAAGACATTATGTTAAGTGAGATAACCCAGATAAAAATGGACAAAAATTTTATGACTTCAAACTCATAAAGACAGAAAATCTCTGTAAATGAAGTGACACATGCATGATACTGTGAGTAAAATAATAGCATATTAATTACTTTTCTGACAATGACCTCAAATACCAAGAATGCTGGGGGAAGTCATAAAGAACAATACAATCATGGTCCCTGCTTCTGAGGAAGTTAAGGTCTAATAAAGTCCAATCCTAGTAAGTGGAAATCTAGAATGCAAATGTAAGTGGAATAACTAAGCAAATGATGCAATACAACATGCAAATATATAGTCCATGTGAGACATATTAATGTGTGAATGGAAAAAATTATGTGTACAACAGCTACAACTACATAAAAATTATATATCCCAGAAAACTGTTATATGAAATCTGAGAAATCAAATTCTCAGTATTATAGCAGGTGATAAAATATAAGCATTTCCTCAGTGCCTATCATCCAGTTTCCTGCAGGAAGAAGTGTTTTTCACAGCCTTCTTTCTTTTTTCACCAATGTAAGTTCCTATTTGAGCATACAAGACTTAAGGGTGTAGTCTTTTCTCTATTTCTTAATACATTATATTTCAATTCTAGAAATACTTTCAAATAGAGGAGTTCTAGGGTTTGAGGTAAACTCCTGGGGTACAACTTTACAACTTGTTATGTCATACACATATGTTACAGCAAAAGCAGTTCAAAAATACCTCTCAGGTTGTGTAAGAGGCAAATGTTGCACTTACCAATCTCTTCCTTACTTGTTTTAATGAGCTTTTTGAAACTAATCAGATGCTATGCCACTGGTTTAGACACAAAATGTTATTTCCCAGGCCCAGAAAAGCCTTTAAGATAGGATCAGCCTCAAAATTCTTTAAATAAAAATCCACTTAAAAACTATTTCACCCTTGTTATGCATAAGTACTTCAAAGAAGCAGAGTTTCAGAGATTTGCTGAGACAGTAATGCTGTTACTGCCCCAGCTGCTAGAACAGCTGCCACCCACTTCTCTTTTCTGCAAGTCAACCATAGTAAAAGAGAAAAAAACTGTCGCACCAAACACACAAGGTTTACAAAATAGACCAAAATAAAAGTAGATGGGGCAAGAAGTTAAAGAAATGAATTGAACAAAATGTATCATTTCATTTCTCTAATGAGTCCAAGGCTAGAATGGAGGGGCCGAAGTTCAAAGCTATTTGTGATATCATGAACCTTTTCTACATGGATCTCTCTAGTGTATGCTGTATGAAAAGTACCTAATATAACCTGTGATGGCCTCAGCCAAACTAAAATTCATCAATGGACACACTGTATTCATTTGATAAATGTTTACTGAATGTCTTCTACGTAAACAGAACACAGATCCAGTACCACCACCACCTGAATCCCCAGCAGAACTTATATGGGGTCAGGGAGTCTACACACATAAAGAGATGCTCACCATAGTGTGGCCAGTGCTCTAATGGTGAGGTTTGGATGCTATAGAAGCAACAGAATTGGGAAATGTCAACTACCTGAAAAGGAGGCAGGCAACTGGAATAGTGAAGATACATCCAGGTAAAGGTCTGGTGGAACTGAAAGCAATTCAGCATGTCTGTAGCTAAAAAGCTTAGACTTTATCCTAAAAACAGCATGTAATCACTGAAGGAGCTTAAGCAGGAAAGTGGCATGATCAGGTATATGTCTGTTAAAGATTATTCTGGCTGAATGGCATCAGGTGGCTGAGGTAAGCATGGAAAGAATGGAAGCCTATACCAAGGAAGTGGAAATGGAGAAAGGAGAAAACTGGACAAGAGACAGAGTCAAGAGGATTCTATAACTGACTGAATGTGAGAAAGAAGCTAGAGAACGGAGAGGGTGAGCCAAGGATTACACAAAGATGCTCAGCTTAAGTAACTGAGTGAACTATAATGATGTTGTTCACTGCACACAGAGGATACACCAAGTTTCAGGGGGAGATGAAGAATTATACTCGGGACTTTTTAAGTTTAGCCACCTATGGGATATCAAAGTATATGTCCAAAAAGAGATCTGGATTGGAGATTTGGAAATTTGGCATGAGATCACCCAGGGGAAAGTGTATGGAATAAGAAGAGGATCTTGGACTCTAAGAAACTCCAACAGCAAAGGGACAAGGATACTCCATAAAAGAGACTGTGAAGAAACAGGCAGAGTAAAAAGAAAACCAGAAGAAGAGTGTCATGGAAGCCTGGGGACATGAGCATCACATAAAGGTAGTGTTAAGTGTAGAATGCTCCTGAGAGACCAAATAAGGTAATGACTGAGAAATGTCCATTAGATTTAATAAGGTTTATTGGCAACCTTTGCAAGAGTTTCAGGGAGGTTGTGGGTGGACAACGGCACATTGCCCCAGGATGAAGAGTGTGTGAAAGGTGCAGAAGAGGAAACAATGAGGATTCACAACTTGTTCAAGAAATTTGACTGTGAAGGGAAAAGTGAAATAGGGTAGTAATTATAAAATGGGTGGGAGCTAAAGGATACATTTTTGGTGGTCTTTTTATTTTAAACATGTTAGAGATGTGAAAATGTTTAAATGTTAATGGGAAGGAGCCAGTGGAAAGGTAGAGGAGAGGATTTAACTAAATGAGGTTTCTGAGAAAGTAACAGGGAATGGGATCTGAAGGAAAAATGTAGGTAATACATAGAAGGGGGGGAAATCTTCCATTAAAACACAAGAGCAGAAGGAAGGGATAGATGTGGATGAAAGTCATTTTAATGGTTGGGGACCCAGAAGTTGAAGGCAATTTCTTCCTTTCTCTTTCTCCCTCTCTCCATATATATATATATATATATATATATATATATGAGCCCCTGGCTGGTTTGGCTCAGTGGATTGAGCTAAATGTCGCTGGTTCGATCTTCCAGTCAGGGCACATCAGAGAAGGAAAACTCTGATTCCAAAAAACCTCCGCTGCCTTGCGGCATACCTCTTCAGGGGAAAGGCTAAGGGAGTAAACCCCGACAGAAAATCCGGAGCCGGAGTCCCTAAGGCGGTTTGACGTTGTAGTCAACACCGGCAACTCCTGCGGCGCACCTGAACCCAAGCTGTATCGACTCCGTCTTTCCCTTGGACCCTTCAGCTGCGAAGAGAGGGGGGGTCTGCTGCATGGGCAACAGCAGACCCTCCATATCACCCTGCCCAGGCTCTGTAGCTTCAGCTTCACTGGAGAGGACACTCCAGTGTCATCGCAAGATGTCGATTCAACACGGGAGGAGACAGATACCGTGTCACTCCCGAGTCGGACTGCACAGCCATTCTCGGCGGTGCAGATAGACTTTTAAGAAGCTACACCATCGCCTCTCGAGACGGACGGGCATGGGCAATATATATATGAACACACACACACACACTCTGCTGAGTCTGCATTTTTAATTTTCTACTAGCAATTTATGAGGGTTCCAATTTCTCCATAACATGACCGACACTTGCTATTTTCTTTCTTTTTTATTATAGTCATTCTAGTGGGTATGCAGTGGTATCTCGTGGTTTGAATTGCATTTGGGCACATTCTCTTTTAAGATAACTTATATTCCCTGTGAAGAACAAAAGTCTTTTGTTAAAAGTAAGAGGGGAGGTACCAATAGAAAGTGGCATGAAGCAACAACAAAAAAAGGTAGAGAAATCTAAATCAGCCACCAGGAAGGATGAGGAAGAGCTCTGACCAGGGAAACCTAAAACAATGCTGAAACAGTCCAGTCTGAGTATCCTATCCATCTGACTTCCTGTGAATTTTCTTCTATAGCAAAGTTTTGTTTTGTTTTTTCAAACGGATCTAACCAGAATTGGAATGGGAAGCTCCTCTGAGGATGTTCTCATTTAAAGGCAATGACAGAACTGCTCCTGAAAAAGCCACCATTTTTGTTTTTAAAATCCTATAACTTACACATAACTTACACATTAGCACAGACAATTTGCATTCGATTCGCTCTCCTTGATCCTTGAGAACAAAGCACATGTGCTCACTGCAGCAGATCTTACATTTCTACTGTAAGGACTTAAGCTGTAATCATCAGGTGCTAAATTCATCAAATGACAAACTGCAACAAACATCACACATCTGTTATTAAAATGAGTAATTCCTTTAAAACATGTCAGAGAATCATATCACAAAGTGTTAACAATTAAGACTGATAATAACAATCATATATACAATTAATAACTGATTATATAAAAGAAAATGATGTTCTTACTGTCAGTTACTATGTGGAGTATGAGATACAACCAGTCTGGTTTGACTAATTCAATAAGTACATCCTTATATATTTAATTAACTTAGAGATTTATCACTAAAGCATGCTGCTGCATATCACAGTTTTGTGTTCAAGGATCCCATCTTGGAACTGAATTATATGTGAACCAGATTTAAACCAAGGATTTTATGGCACAAGGTGCTAGTTATTTCAGTTATCTTTTCCTGAGTAATATAACATCCCAAAACTCAGTGGCTTAAAACAACAGCCATGTGTTGTTTCTCTCAATTGTATTTTGACTGGACACAGCTGGGGTTAGTCATGAGGTCACAGGCAACGGGGGAGCTTAACTAGGGCCTATCCAGGCTACTCCAGGTGGTCTCACTCTTCACCTAAGCCCAAGTCTCCAAGCCCAAAGCTTGGCTTATTGAAGGTAGTACACAAAGAAAGAGCACAAGAATAAAGGTCTTTGACTTCCCTTCAGTTTTATCACCACTCTGACTTTCAGATAAAATAGGACATTGTCTCAGACTTTCTAGCTTGAGCTGCTGATTATTAAGAAGCAGCCAAACTCTAGCTGGAACATGCAGATTCTCTTTAATTCTAAAAATGTAAAAGAATTTTTTTAAGCTGAAAAACTGATAGTTTTGGTTTTTATGGCTATTTTCTGAAGCTCCCAGAACTTGATCATTTGGATCATACACTCAATCACTATGGAAGAAACCTTTTTAACGACTAAATACCCTTCCTCTTTATGAAAAACAGACTATAGGGTAGACTGATAGACTGGTATTCATAAAATAGATTAAAAGGTATCAGCCGTGGCCAGTGTGGCTCAGTTGGTTGGAGCGTTGTCCCATAGACCAAAGGGCTGCAGGTTCGATTTCCGTCAGGGCACACACCCAGGTTGTGGGTTGGATCCCCAGTCCAGGAACATAGAAGGTGGCCACTCGATATTTCTCTCTCTCCCCCTTCCTCTCTCTCTCTCTGAAAGCAATGAAAAAAAAAAATGTCCTCAGGTGAGGATAAAAAAAAGATATCCATCCCACAGATTAAGTGCTCTATTAATAAAATCTAAATATATAGTTACTCAACCCCGAAAGCAGTTCAAAGAGGTGAAATTCACCCAGTGCTCACTTCAAATGGATACTGCCTACAGTTTAAAGCACACAATAAACTACCAACAGGGTTAAGTCATTTTTCCATTCCTTTCAGCATTATACACTTTGATGTTTTGAAGTTACGATTCCACAATGTGCACCAGTTTCAGAGATTCGGTGTATGCCTCCAAGGGCTATAATCCACCCCCACCCCTTAAAAAAGAACAGGCCAAAGACAAGTAAGATGACGAATCTAGTTTTTTTAAAAGCATTATTATAATATTGCTCTATAAAATTGTAATCCCCAACTGCAAAGAATTCTGCAGCAGATGACTTCGGAGTGTCTCACATGCAAATAAATATAAGCAAAAAGCCTCTTACGAAAGCAAAAGAGCGCGTGCCTCAATGGTTATCTTAAATAGAACAGGTAGTTTATCTGAGGCAGGACAAGAGAAATGTCATTTCACTCAGTTAACCGCACTCCTGGGTAAAGGTGCCTATTAAGTGAATAGCCTTTTGTGGAGTTTCGTGTGGTAGGGGAATAGGAAACAGAAAATATAGTTTGTGGCACCACTATTCTCTCCTGCAGAGGCGAAGAAGGAGGTGCTAAGATCTTGAGGAATGGCCAAGTGAGAAAGATGAGGGTCGGAGGAGTTAGGGGTATCTCTCAGCAAAACAACGCCGGGAGCAGCGACAGATTTGAGCCAGGAGCAAAACCGCGTCCCTACAGCTCAGAAAAGAGAAGGAGCAAGGAAAACTTTCCCTAGCCTGTCCCCACCCTTTTCCTCCCCGGGTGAGGAAGAAACGCTATTTCAGGTGCTAACGGTGTGGGGCCGGCGGACCGGAACCTGCAGCCAGAGGTAAGGGGGGAGGGGGGGGAGCGAGGGAGCGAGGGGGCCCGAGCAAGCGGGCACGCCGGCCCAGCCTGCAGGGACTGGGGAGCAGAGAAGGGCAGGGGAAAAGCGCCCCTGCGAGCTCGAGCCCGCGACCCGCAAGTTACCTGGGAGGCCAGCCGCTGCCGCTAGCCGTACGCCGAGCCCAGCCGCCCGGAGCGCTTCGGCACCTCGGAGGACTGGCGGGCCTGGGGAACACTAGCTAGCCTCGGTGCCCAGGGCCAGCCAAAGGGAGGCGCGGAGGCTGACCGCCAGGGCCCGCCCTCTGAGTCACGTGGCCTGGCGGCCTCACGTGACCCAACGCTGCGCGCGCTGGGCAGGCTCCCAGGGGGAAGCTGCAGGCGGTTCGCTGGCTGTGTGGGGGTGGGCCCGCGGGTCCCGGCACCTGTGGAAGCAGATGAGCGGTCCAAGGCCAGCTTTCCAGCTCTGCGGAGAGTCGCGGTGGACGTCGGTGGCTGCGGAGGCGGACAAGTTTTTGCGTGTCTGGGAACCGGAGACGCGCAAGGGGTGGTCTGTAGCTGTTCTTCCTTGATGACTCGGCTGCGGGGAGGGTCAGCCTGGGGCAGAAAAGTGACTGGCGACTTCTTTACCTGCCCCATAGTGCGCTACCCACGGAGTACTGCCTAGGATGAAGGGCCTCAGAGGAGGAGAGACTCCTTTTACTGCAGAGACGTTCCCCTGCATATCTACACACTCAACTGAAAAGCACCCGAGTAAGACTGGAGGACAGAGAAGGTGGCAACTGCACCAAGATAAGGAAGGAGTGAAGCACGGGGCCCAGGTGATGAAAGGCAGTCAGAGGTACCAGGGAAGCTAGCTGTCAAGGTTGGGAGAGACCTAAGATGGCAAATGACCTAAGCCTTTTCTTAATATAAATGAGTAAACTAGGGCCTGGAGAGGGGATGCTTCATTCCATTCCAGCTTGTGATCTATGGAGACCAAATCACTCACAAAATACTGTACAGCTTTCAGAAAAGTCCTAGTTGGCTCCACAGGATGAAGTCCAAACTTCTTGGCATAACTTTCCAAGCAATCTTGTTCAAACTGTCCCCGTTTGAGCTCCCACAAATAAAAAGCAAAAAACACTATATTTTCTAAGTATCACCAAATAGCTCCACTAATCTACTAAAAGAAGCCTCCTCTCCTCATTTTCTGTCACTTCCTCAACAGTACTCTAGGCTCTGACTACTGGAATTACTGTTTTCCTTGACTACTCAACTTTCTTCAGGTCACAACTCACTTTCTAAGTAGCTTTACTCCTTTTTGCATTTGTTCATTCTTTTGCCTCTGTCTTAAATGTCCTGAATCAGTACTCTCTCCCTCCTTAAAGAAAACAAACAATAATTAAAACTGTAAAAACAGATTTTTATCAGAAACTATTGCAATAGGAGAATTGAACCCTGACTCTTTTCCCCTATTGCAATAGTTTCTGATAAAAATCTGTTTTTACAGTTTTAACTACTGTCAGGCTCTGGTTATCTTTTATTTATTTATTTATTTATTTATTTTAATCCTCACTAGAGAACATTTTTTTTCCTTGCTTTTAGAGAGAAAGGAAGGGAGAGAGAGAAACATCCGTTGGTTGCCTCCTGTTTGCACCCAGACCTGGGATAGTCCCTGCATGAACCGAGGATAGAACCGACAACCCAGGTATGTACCTTGACCAGAAATCAAACCTGCAACCTTTCAGTTATAGGATGATGCTTGAACCAACTGAGCAACACTGGCCAGAACAGGCTTGGTTATCTTTAACATCACCCCAAAGTACATATCAGTCCCCTACTCATCTTTCAGAATCCAGGTGAAATACCACTTACTCTTGTCTTCCTTCCCTGTTTCCTCCTCCGTCATTCAGCACCATCAGCAACTGAGGTTCACTCAGACACTGTCAATTGTAATTTCTTCCCTGATTTCTAGAACACTGTACATAGTCTGATATATAAATCTCGCATTGCCAAAAAATGTACTGTGCATTTCCTGTAAGAGGTAAATTATTTATCACTGTATTCTTCCCTAGCATTATAAACTCTTTGAAATAGAACTTCTGGGCTTGGTACAGTGCCCTCCATATCCACTAAAAGAAGTGGCTTGACCGAAGTCATAGCATTTCAGTGAATTTATTTTAAAAGGGCTACTTTGCAGACTTCCAGCCAAGATTGAGGCGTAAATACATGCACTGCTTCTTCTCACAAATAAGAAAAAATGTACAGCCACTTCAAAACTAAAAAAAAAAAAAAAAAAAAACACAGAAAATCCAAAAAATCAAAACTACAGGGAAGTTCAGCAAGAAATAAAAAAGAATTAACTAGAAAGGCAGGAGAGGTGGAGCCCGGACCAAGAGAAAGAGGAGAGAAGTAGTGGCTGTGGGGGTGGTGGCTGTGGGGGCAGTGCCTCTCAGTAGCATGGCTAGAGGTGGTGCAGCTCACAAGAGAGCTGCGGGTGGGCACATCTAGCAGCAGCCCTGACAAACTGATTAAACCTGAGAAATGATTCCAGCCCTACGCTAGCCCACACAACTTGCAGTTCCAGAGCCTAGAAAAATAGAGCCTCATTACTTCCAACTGTGAAAGCAAGTGGGGACAGGGGATGCAGGAAGAAGCTGCCAGTCTCGAAAAGGAGGCAGCTTGCTTAGTACGGAAAGAGGAAGAAGTGCTTGGAAAAGCTACAGCAACCGGCACTTTTCCCTCTCAGATCCCTCCCCCACATACAGAGCCAAAACTCAGTGAACCCGGTTGCCAGCACTAATGAATACCTAAGGCTCCACCCCCTATAATGTAAGAGGTGTGACAGCCCTTGCCCAAATCTCAGAGGCAAACACAGAAAAATGAGGAGACAGAGAAGTACGACCCAGAAGCACGGGCAGATCAAGGTCCCAGTGGCACAACTAAGCAATGAGCAGATAACATGCCTAACAGATGAGGAGATAGATAACTTAACAGATGCACAGTTTAAGGTATTGGTGATTAGGATGCTCACAACTCTGACAACAAAGATTAAACAGGACGGGGAAAGAATGAAGGCTATCCTGGCTGAAACGAAGGAAAATCCATATGCAACAATTGGTGAAGGAAAGGAAACCAGGGTTCAAATCAACAAATTGGAACATAATGAAGAAACAAACAGTCAACCCATACAGAAGGAGGAAATGAGAATTTTTAAAAATGAGGAGAGGCTTAGAAACCTCTGGGACAGCTATAAACATACCAACATCTGAATTATAGGGTTGCCAGAAGGTGAAGAGGGAGAGCAAGAAATTGAAAACTTATGTGAAAAAATAATGCAGGAAAACTTCCCTAATTTGGGGAAGGAAATGGACATATGGGTCCAGGAAGCACAGAGTCCCAAGCAAACTAGACCCAGGGAGGACCACACCAAGACACATCATAATCAAAATGCCAAAAGTTAGGAATAAAGAGAGAATCTTAAAAGCAGCAAGAGAGAAGAGGAGAATTACAAAGGAGTACCTATAAGACTGTCAGCTGATTTCTCAAAAGAAACTGCAGGGAAGAAGGGACTGGCAGGAAGTATTCAGAGTGACGAAAAGCAAGGCCCTACAACTAAGACTACTCTATCCAGCAAAGATATCATTCAGAATGGAAGGGCAGATAAAGTGCTTCCCAGACAAAGTAAAGCTGAAGGAGTTCATCATCACCAAGCCATTATTATAGGAAATGTTAAAGGGACTTATTTAAGAAAAAGGATATCAAAAAATATAAACATTAAAATGAAAACAGTATCACAACTATCAACAACAGAAGCTAGGAAATGGAACAAAGGTAAACTAAGCAGACAACAAGAGTGGGAACAGAATCATAGACACGGGGAGCATGTGGGGGAAGGCTGCTGGGAGGGGGAAGGGGTAGAGGGAGGGAAATGGTGCAGGAATTAAGAAGCATGGTAGGAGGGTCGGGAATAGACAGGGGGATGTTGAGAAGAGTTTTATGCACAACCCATGGACATGGACTAAGGGTGGGGGACTCCTGGAAGAAAGGGGGTTGCTGGGAGGAGGGGAGCAAAGGGAAAAGAAATTGGGACAACTGTAACAGCATAATCAATAAAACATACAAAAATTAAAAAATAAGAAATAAAAATAAAAGGGTTACTTTGCTCAAAGAAACTGAAGTCCATTTCTTTAGGCTACAACCTGGTCAACAGAACTTCTGTAAAACATGTTTGTGGAGGAAAAAAATGAGGGGTTGGGGTTTGAGTCATCAAATAGTTGATAGAAGATAAGTAGTAGGTAGATTAAGAAGGGAGGGAAAGACCTTCCAGGAAAGAGAGCAGTATGTTCAAAGGTGGGGAGACACGAATCAGTGTTATTTCTTTCAGAAAAGCAAGTAACTTTGTATGACTGGA
Organism: Furipterus horrens; assembly: GCF_987537825.1. Lineage (NCBI taxonomy): Eukaryota > Metazoa > Chordata > Mammalia > Chiroptera > Furipteridae > Furipterus > Furipterus horrens. The sequence continues at coordinate 51,107,586 of NW_028327182.1, forward strand.
CTTAAGTGTACTCCCTTACCTCTGGGACAAAGAAAACCTAATTAGTTAAGGTTGATACACTTGAAAGAATGACATATCTATTAGTATTACTTATTGGACTAACTTTCCATCAGACAAATCAGGTTCTCCTAAAATTAGCCTGCGGACTCATGTTAGGTGATTTTTCACCTTTTTTTTTTTCCAGTTCCAAAAACTCTCTATAATTGTTATCTAAAAATAGCAAAATTACTTGTTCCCCCCCCAAAAAAAAAAATTTTGAGAGCACTCTAATTTTTTTCTACAGAGCAAAATAACTCAATTTACAAGTAGTACTTTAAAGAAGAAACAGGGCTCTACCTCCTGAGATGGGGGAAGACCACTCCTCTTAATGTTCACACTAATAGATGACTATACTGGTAAAAGGTATCTGCTAGGAACCTAATGAAATACCATTAATGTAAGGTTTAAGTTGGAATGCAACATAGGAGAACAATTCTAATCACTCTTGGAGGCTTTGGAATTACATTTCAAAAATTAATTCTCAGTAAATGGAAAATTAGAACATTGTCTTGCTTTTGCTCCCTTTTTCTCCACTGCTCTTCTATGGGTATCCATTCAGGCTGCTGTGGGTCAGCCAATAAAGCCCTACTTCCTTCAGTTGGACTATCTAACTCCTGATCAAATGCACCTCTTACACAATTTTCTTTGCTAAGAAAATCTGAAAGTCCCTTAAGTGGACACTTGCTCTGCATAGGCCACTGCAATGTTCTTGATATTGGGCAAGCAAAAGTAAGAGATTACAGTTACTTCTTCATAGACTTGAATATTATTTCTTCTGAGAGAAACAGCTGGAAGCACTGAGATTATTTTACTTTTCTTCTCTGTTCCTTCCCTCTTCTTGGGATTGGTCAAGATTAAGAGAAATAAGTCAGAACCCAACAATATCTAAATAGGGAACATTTAGGTCATTATTTAATATTGCTTACCTGTTTTTTGTTTAATACACAATCAGGAAATCTGTTATGTCAGTCTCAAAAACAATATAATTTTTAAAATTGAAAATGACATAACTTTTTTAGGATTTTGCATGTGTAATAAAGTACAGAATCTATCTACAGGGAGATTCTACCTTGATTTTCAATTGGCTAAATCAAACAGAGTAAACATGACCTGTCACAATAAATTTGACAACCTCAATCATTATTGATCTACTTTGGGCATAAAATGTGGAAATAATATTGAAAGAAGTGGTAATGAACAATTGAAAAAGAATTTTTATTTGTATTCCTTTTTTCCCCTCACCTCAAGAACCAGAAGTATTTTTCTTTGCTCACCATGCAAACACTTTTAATAAACAAACAAGAATCTTAGCCCTGGTTAAAGTAGACTACTCTGCTGATTTATATCTTCACCCACATCAAGACAGATGCTGTACTGAACAGGTGGCATAAAGAGACAAACCTACCTGCTACTTAGACCAGGCATGAGACCCTTCCAAGCACAGCATCTTTCATGAATGTCTATATCACTCCCACATAAGGTCACCTAATTTATGTGTAGGAGTGATCCAATATGCTCCATTTAAAATTTCTTCCTTGTCCTTTGACAGGTGAAAGAGCTTAAATATATAATTCCTTACTGTCCATGTGAACTGACAGTGCCTTGTTTTATTCATCAGTAGCTGTCTTGGTTTGATATTCATTTAGATGTGGCAGCACCACCAGGAGCAAAATGTTTCAATAGGAAGCCACCAGCCCAGTCCTCCAGGGAGCAAGAACTCTGATCGGATTGGCTATGAAGCAGGATCATCTTCTGGATGTTAGTATACATCTTAAGGACATCTCAGAATGACCTCCGGGTGGTGATGGGAATAGTAAGAATATCCCCAGATGGGGCTTTCCTCATTGGTTTGAAATATTAAAGGTGATGTTACTTGGGACAAATGAAGTGACACTATGAGGAAACAATTAGACAAATCCAGAATGGAGGACAAGAACCCTCCTAGCCTTTGTCTCTTCAAAAAGTTAAGTCTGTGGGGAAAATGTTCTACAAGGACAGAGTGCCATAAAGTCTGCAGGTTGTTCAGCAAAAGAAATTAAGAATATACACATACATATCTATAAAGAGAGAAAGCAAATATGGCAAAATGTTGAATCCAGGTGTTCTTTGTACTCTTTTATAGTACAATGCTGGAGGGTGGAATGACATGAGACCTTTATATTCCAAACTGATAAAACAGGACATTTCAGTAATCTGTTTGTTCAAGAAGGTTTTTTGAAGGCCTACCATGTGTTAAGAACTATTATTAAGCTTGGGTATTTGTACTGGTGAATAAAATAATAACAGTCTCTTCCGTGGATGCTGTGCTTTACCATCCTATGTCTCCTTTAAGAACTTAATCTCCCAGCTTCTGAGAAGGTTGTGCACTGACAGCTAACCCTCTTTAATTAAAGAAAGTTTCTTTACCCAAAGTTATTTCCCTTCTAAGGCCAGCCTGCAACAAATGACTGGTTGATGTGGTATTGTTAAGACCTGACTCCTCACCTCAGCAAGGGACAACTCTAAAGAGTCAGCCCAACTTCAGAACTTTTCACAGGGTTGGCTGAAGCCTGGTTGTGACTGTACTGCAGCCCACTTTGTCTTTATGCCAAATCTTGCTTCCATCTCTTTTTTCCACAGGTCCTGAGAGCATCTACCACTGAAGAAACATTAAACATGTAAGTATCATAGAATGACTTGGCCAGTTGGTGTCAGTCAGCTTTTCATAAGCCACCCCAGTACTGGTACAATGGGTTCACAAACATAGAAGACATGATAGCAAGGAGGAAGGCTATCCATGGATCCAACAGCATTATCTCCCATTCACCCAAGTTAATCTAACTAATAACATTTGTCAGATTAATAGTTAAATTAACAAGTAATCAAAAACCATTGCTGAGACCCATTACTGCACTCTCCCTTGAAGACACCAAACAGCCACTTGGTGGAAAGGTGACCATATTGGACTCCTTCCTCTCTTGATGGTGTAGTCATTCATTTTAACATGAATAGTTACATATTCTGTGAGTTTGCCTTTCCTGCCTGCATAGTTTTGGCCCCCATGACAATCCAAGGGTCTATATTATATTTGATACACCAACATGGCACCCCACTTATTGCATTCAACCAAGGAGCCCACATTATAGCAAAAGAGACTTAGCAGTGGCCACATGACTGTAGAATTCATTGGACATATCACATGGCATAACACCCAGAAGCTTTTGGCCTAATAAGCAATGGAACAGCCTGTTGAAAGCTTGGATGAAGTGCGAGATTGGTGGTGATACTCTGTGAGGACAAAGTGCTACTGTCCAGGATGCAGTAATGCTTTAACAATGCTTCTCGGTAGGAGAATACCTAGGGACAGGATTCAGTTAAACTAGCATTCAAAGGTAAAGATAAAATAAAGACATTAAATATTTGTTTCTAATAAGATTAAAAATTTTCAATAACCTAATGAAAGTTTTGATTATAAGTGTCCAACAGTATAAAAAGTACAGAACAAATTTGTAGATTTCCAATGTAGTAATACAAAGTGCATGACCCCATACAATATATCCTACAGACAAAGAGAGGTAGAAGAGGGAAAAGAAGACTGTGGTTGAGGTCTAGTAATAAATAAATACAGAAGGAGAGATGATCCATATTATAATATATTCTACCACCAATACTGCAACCAAAATGTACAAAAAAACCCATTTCAAAATAACTCAGTAGGAAGATGATAATGGCTGGGACTCTTGTAATACACCTTAAGGGTTGTGGGAGAGCCAACCCACTCACTGTCTAGTCTATCATATGATTGATGGCTTGTGGTTTCTTCCAAAGGCATATGAAATTTTAAGTTTAGATTAAGAACTATAAAACTACAGGTTGCTCATAAAAAGTGGCTCCTTATTGCTAGTTATACTACCCAAATTTTAAAATCCAGATCTAAAAATAAGCACCATGTCATATTATTATAAGATAGGCAAAGGCACGCTCTTCATTATGAAAAGTCTGAACTGCTAATATTTTCCCTCAACTTTTAGGAAAGAAGCAATGAGAATACTGTTTTTTTCAAATAATGGTCTTTCTTCCCCCTCACCTGAGGAAATTTTTTCATTGCTTTTAGAGAGAAGAAGGGAAAGAAGAAAACATCAATGTGAGTGAGAAGCATTGGTACTACCTACAGGTAGGTACCTATAGTGGGGAATTGTTCACACCTGCACTAGGGCTCAGACCCACAAACTAGGCATGTTCTCTGACTGGGAATCAAACCCACAACCTTTTGGTTATGGGACAACACTCCAACCAACTGAGCCACACCAGGCAGGGCTCAAGTAACAGCCTTTTAGTAAAGATTTTAGAATTCAAGGGCTCCGCGTTCAGGATTTATCATCTAACAACTCAATGTTCAGAAAACTTCACTAAAGGATGCCAAACCAATACCAATCCACTCAATATTAGCATATCTCTTTTCTTTTACTAGAATTTTACTATAATATAATGAAAAACAAAACAAAACCCTGATAGGTTAAAACAACTCTACACAGATAAAACCTTCACAAAGGTGAACTGAAGTAATCCAGAGCTAAAACTGAAAAATGCAGATTTTCGATGAAGTCACCAATTAATTATTTACACACTTGGCAAGCCCTCTGAAGATTGTGCCCCGAGAAGCATTAACCTTTGTTATTTTCATGCCATCCTGAAGACAATTTAACATTTTAATAGAGTGTGTTCTCTACCATGTGGTAAAGCTTTGGTACTATTCAAATGAGATTCAGTATCCTACAGACATGACATTTCCACAAGAACAGCTTTGATTTTGCTTTAGAAGTTTCATATAAGTCAAAATATCAAATGCCAATATGAGGGAGGTGACACAGAATACAACATGTACAGCCCAGTTACCTCTTTGTATAGTTAGAAATTACTCCTTCAAGGTATTTGCACCAGAGAGCTTAGTCTGTCCTTAATATTCAGTAGTACAGGTTTGAATCATTAGAACCTTGGCAAGACTAATATTTCAAAATTGTTAACTACCTCCAGGAGCAAGTCCATGTTATTGAGTAATCATAAATTTATTATGAAGGAAAACAATTGTAGCCAGTCATCTTTAAAAGTGCTGCAACCACTGGTTTTCAATTTGGAAATACTAAAACTACATATGTTTATCATACAACAAATCCCACCCCTGTCACCTGAAATCTTCCTAGTTTCGTTCATTAGGAGGAGATTTAAGAAGCATTTACAGCAGCATTCAGTTTTTCTATGAAATACTTGGTATTTTAAAAAATATGCATACATTTTCTTTTCCTCTTTTAGTAAGCTAAACACTGGCTTCAGAAGTTGTGGAACTCATGAAACTGGAGGAAAAGTAACCCATTCAGACTTCTGGCCAAGATGGAGGCCTGACAGACATGCTGCATCTCCCTCCACAACTAAGAAGGACTACAACTACCTCAAAATTAGAGACAACTAGAAGTTCCAGAAAATTGACCTGCATGGAAGTCCAACAAAGATATAAAGAATAAATACTCATCCAGACATGTAGGAGAGGTGAAAAGGATGCGGTGTGGTGACAGCAGCAGCGGCGGTAGCCACAGGCTGGCAGAAAGCACAGTCAAACATTTTAAAAAGTCAGGAGGGACACCTGGGGAACACTCCCAGCACGAAACAAGATTGCAGCACCAGGGACAATAAAGCTTCATTGCTTCTGACTGTGCAATCCAGTGGGGGTTGGGACAGAGGCAGAAACTACCAGTTTCTCAGCAGAGTCTGCTTGTTTAAAGGGCCCCCAGTATCCTAGGAAGTCCGCAGACCCACCCACTCTGGGAACGATGACCAGGACAATAGCTAGAGAGGCACCAGTCCCTTAAAGAAGTGGGAGAAGTGCCTGGAAAAAGGGTGAGTGCTGACCAAGCAGCATTGTTCCCTCTCAGGCCCCTCCCCACACACACAGCACCACAACGTGGTGAAACGGGTCACCCTGTGCTGACAAATACCTAAGGCTCTGCCTCTTACAATGTAACAGGTGCAACAGCTCTACCTAAGACACATAGGCAAACAAACACAGGAGCCTGTCAAGATAAGGAGACAGAGAAGTATGGCCCAAAAGAGGGAATGGATCAAAGTTCCAATGGGAGAACTAAGCAATGAGGAAATAGCCAACCTAATAGATGCAGAGTTCAGAACACTGGTGATAAAGATGCTCATAGGCTTGACAGATATGCTTAAGTATGGCAAATGCATAATGGAAGAAGTGAAGGCTATGCTAAATGAAACAAAGGAAAATTCACATAAAACCAATGGTGAAGGGAAGGAAACCGGGGTTAAAATCAATTATTTGGAATATAAGGAAGAAAAAACAGTCAATCAGTACAGAATGAGGAAACAAGAATTGAAAAAAATGAGGAGAGACATAGGAACCTCTGGGACAACTTTAAATGTGCCAATATCGGAACCATAGTGTTACAGAAACAGGGGAGTCCAAAAATCCCCGGAGTTTGTGGCTGGGGGATGGAGAGAAGGAAGCAGCTTTCAGAATGCCTCCACACGCCTGAGGCTGGTGGCTGGTGTCTTTCAATATGCAAAATTGCTTGGATGCTTCCAAGGCCTCAGGTGGATGGGAGGAGTCTTGAACCAGGGGACAGTATGGAAAGCACACAGAGCCTACGTGGGGTTCTGTGAATGGTCAGAACTGTTGGCAACACCCACTGCATCAGAGGACGCAGTGAGGGATATATAGGCAGCTGCAAACACTTTGGGGGCGGTGCGCTCTGGGGCTGTCTCCCTCACTGGCAGGTGTTCATAGGGGTGCTCTGGAGAAGGAGAGGAGATCCATGCGGTTTATAGAAAGAAGACAGTTTGCAAGGAGGCTGAGAATCCTGGCGGTTTTGTATTGAGAGCTGAAGGGCACCACAGCACAGAAAGGACCTCCCCAATCAGATTGAATGATTGCCAGCTGCTGGTAAAGCTGAACTGTGTTTGGGAAGTAAGGAAGCGGTGTTTCTGACCTTCCTAAAACTGGCTAGGTTTGGTAGGGGGGAGGCAAGGATATGTGTAACTGTTAAATAAACAATTTTCTTTTCACTCGACTGAAGTATTAAGAGTTGTAATTCTGGCGGCGGGCAATCGGACCCCTAACTAAAGAGCCTGAGGGTTTGTTTTCAATTGAAGCAGCCCAGGGGTTCTGTAACAATAGAGGTGCCAGAAGGAGAAAAGGAAGAGCAAGAAATTGAAAACTTATGTGAAAAAACAATGGAGGAAAACTTCCCAAATTAGGTGAAGAAAATAGACATACAAGTCCAGGAAGCACAGAGAGTCCCAAACAAGCTAGACCCAAAGAGGACCACACCAAGACACATCATAATTAAAATGCCAAAGGTTCAAGATAAAGAGAGAATCTTAAAAGCAGCAGGAGGAAAGCAGAGAGTTCCCTACAAAGGGGTGCCTATAAGACTATCATCTGATTTCTCAAAAGAAACTTTGCAGGCAAGAAGGGACTGGCAACAAGTATTCAATGTGATGAAAAGCAAGAATCTACAACCAAGACTACTCTATCCAGCAACGCTATCATTTAGAATGGAAGGACAGACGAAGTGCTTCCCAGACAAGGTAAAACTAAAGGAGTTCATCATCACCAAGTTATTATTATATGCAATGTTAAAGGGATTTATTTAAGAAAAAGAAGATCAAAACTATGAACATTAAAATGACAACAGAGCCCTGGCTGGTGTTGCTCAGTAGGTTGAGTGCTGGCCTGTGAACCAAAGGGTTGCTGGTTTGATTCTGAGTCAGGGCACATGCCTGGGTTAAAGGCCAGGTTCCCAGTTGGGTGCGCATGAGAAGCTACCACATATTAATGTTTCTCTCCCTCTCTTTCTCCTTAACTTCCCCTCTCTAAAAAATAAATGAATGAATGAATGAATGAACACATGAATAAATTAAATCAATCTTTAACAAAAAATAAAGATAAATTGAGGGAGCCCCTGCTTTCTTTGAAAGTAAGTTCCATAGCCTAAACAAAGCCTGGCAATAGTATTAGAAGCTTACATATTCAGGTCCTCTAAACAAGGCTCTGACCATGTTGTCAGTCAGTGTGAGTAGCAAGAAACACTAAAAGGAAGGAAGCTGCCAAGAGAAGTTACAGAAGAGAGGTGAAGAAAGCTGGTATAAGAAACTGAGCTACCCTGGAGAGGAGTCGGGAGGAGAGCGGATCTCTGCCCGATGGCAGAGACGGGACTCGACCAAGTGGCATTGGCGCTGAAGGACAGGAGACAGCGTGCTGCCGGGCAAGTGAGAACATAATTCTCCTTTATATTTTTCTCTAGTGGACGGTGGAGAGGGAAGGAAAGTTTGGGGGTGGTAGGCCGTTCTTGAGGAGCGCAGGCACAGTGGCGTGCTCATCCACTCCGCAACCCTACCCTTGGGTCCCGGGGCGCGCATAGGGAAGTGCTCTCACTCACTGGCCCAAGTGCGCGGGGCTGTGAGTCCAGGCGTCCCTCGAACACTCCCCAATGGACATAAGATCAGTGCCCCAACGGGTACAGGAGGGCCCACTGAACACGCAGAGGACCGTGCGCAGATACCCCTAGACAGCTCCTATGGACGCCGGGCCCCAGGCAGGAAAGCAGACCACTAGCTCAGGCTCTGTTCGTGCCCGCCCAGACAGGTGAGGGAAGGCGGGCTGCTGTGGCGCCAGAACAGCGGGCGGCAGCGCCTCACAGACGCTCACTTCCACTGAGCACAAGTGTCCGCGGCCCCACCCTAAGAGGCGAGAGACCAACTCCCAGAGCTCGGCTCAGCGGGACTAAGGGCACAGGCACGCGAGCGCGAAAACACCTCAGCCCGGGAACAATAGGTGCCAATCGCAGGGCAAGTTCTCGGGCTGCCCGCGTGAGTGCGGGGTCGCACGCAGGGAGACCTCGGTGGGAACGCGGAACCACCTCGGCCCGGCAACAATAGGCGCCAAACGTGGGGCAAGCTCTCGGCCGCCGCGGGCGCACACCATTGCTGCAAGAAACAAGAACCTCTGAACCGCCACACTAGACCAGCTGCGGACACAGAAAAAGAAGGCGACACACCAAGGCTAAAACGGAGTAAAAACATAGCTTTTTTTTTTTTTTCAATTTTTTTTCTCTCTTTCTTCTTTCTTTCTTTCTTCTTTATTCTTTCTTTTCTTTCTTTCTTTATTCTTTTCTTTCTTCTCTTTTCTTGGGTTTTTTGGGGGGGTTGTTTTTCTTTTTCAATTTTTTTTCTCTCTTCTTTCTTCTTTCTTTCTTTCTTTCTTTCTTTCTTTCTTTCTTTCTTTCTTTCTTTCTTTCTTCTCTTTTCTTCGGTTTTATTTGGGGTTTTTTTTCTCCTCCCCTCCCAAAAAGAAAAACAAACTTTATCTCTAACGGGTTGCATATAACCTCTCCTTCTCATCCTTTCTCTTTAATCATTGTTTATTTGTTTGTGTGTCTAGTTTAGCCCCCCTATCACTCTAAATAATAGAATATAATTACTATATAAACCCAATACAATACAATCCCACTTTCTTACTATATTATGCATTTTTCCATCCTTTTCTTCTATTTTTATTAACATACAATGTAAATATTACCTACTGGCTTGCACAGTCTCAACTATTATTAATCTATCACCCCCCTATCAAAAATTATACTTTTCCTCCCCCAAAACAACTCTTATCTATTCTTCTTATAGTATAAAAGCTCTAATCTCTTTACATTTATATTAATACGGGCTCGTTGGCTGACAATAGCGGGATAGAGAGTGGGGGATACTTTTTGAGGGTGTGGGTCTCCTGTCTGGGCTGTGTGTTTATGTTTTTAACAGCATATCCACAAAAGAACTCAAGACAAAGTGGATAGAGTGACTCTCAACCAACTAGCCAGAAGGAAGATCCTACCAAAGAACATCTGAAATATAACCAAACAGCATAAACAAACAACATAGAGGGTAACTCAAGAACATCAGGCTCAGGATATCAAAGAGACTGCACCACTGAAACCCCCAGATCTCTGATAAAGAATCTCACACCACAAAGGAGGGAAGTCAAAGCAGACCACGCCCTCAAAAAACAAATAAATAAAAACAAAAAGAATCCAACATGGTAAGACGCAAAAATAACCCCTCAATGAAGAGAAAAGAGGAATCCTCAGAAAGAGAGATAGATGAAATAGACATAGCCCAAATGTCAGACATGGAATTCAAAACAATGGTGGTAAAGAAGCTCAATATACTTGACATCCTTAAAATCAACTATGACAACCTCCAAGGAAGTTACCAGCAGCTCCAAGAAAATTACAGGGAACTTACAGAGAACTACATCAGCATAAAAAAAGACATAGAAACTGTTAACAAGAACCAGGAAGAACTTAAGAATGCAATCTCTGAACTGAAAAACACAGTAGAATCAGTCAAAAGCAGACTAAATGAAGCAGAGGATCGGATTAGTGAGTTAGAAGATAATGTAGAGAAAAACTCCCAGACAATACAGCAAAATGAAAAAAGATTGAAAAAATATGAACAAGATGTAAGGGAATTGCAGGATAGCATGAGAAGAAACAATATCAGGATCATAGGAATTAGAGAGGGAGAAGAAAAGGACCATGGAATTGAAAGACTGATAGGAGAAATAGTGACAGAAAATTTTCCGAACCTGATGAGAGAAAAAGTTATACAAGTTCAGGAAGCACAGAGAGTTCCAATGAAGAGGAACCCCCAAAAACCCACTCCAAGGCACATCATAATTAAAATGGCAACATTTCAAGACAAAGAGAGAATTCTAAAAGCAGCAAGAGAAAAACAGCAAATAATATACAAGGGAGCTCCGATAAGGCTATCAACTGATTTCTCAACAGAAACATTACAAGCCAGAAGGGAATGGTCAAAAGTATTTCAAGCAATGAAAAACAAAGACCTACAACCAAGAATACTCTACCCAGCAAGGCTCTCGTTCAAAATAGAAGGTGAAATAAGGAGTTTCTCAGACAAAGGAAGACTGAAAGAATACATCTCCACCAAACCAGCATTGCAAGAGATGCTAAAGGGAGTGTTCTAAGAAAAAAGAAGAAAAGAACAAGAAAGGAGAGGAACAGAGGTACAAAGGGCAATGAATAAATACATGTCAATAATAACCTTAAATGTAAATGGGTTAAATGCTCCAATTAAAAGACATAGGGTAACGGAATGGTTAAGAAATATGTGGATATTTGCTGTCTAAAGAAACACACCTGAAAACGAAAGATTTACACAGACTGAAAGTAAAGGGATATAAAAAAATATTCCAAGCAAACGGACCGGAAAAAAAAGCCAGGGTAGCAGTCCTCATATCAGACAAAACGGATTTCAAAGCAAGGGCAATAGAAAGAGACAAAGAAGGACATTTCATAATACTTAAAGGAACAATCCATCGAGAAGATATGGCTTTGATAAACATATATGCACCCAACATAGGAGCACCCAAATACATAAAGCAAATACTAGAAGACCACAAAAAGGATATCAACAACAGCACACTCATCGTAGGGGACTTGAACACTCCATTATCAACAATAGACAGATCATCCAAGCAAAGAAACACCAAGGATATACAGGCATTGAACAACACACTAAACCACATGGGTCTAACTGATATATATAGAACTTTCCACCCGAAAGAAGCAAAATATACATTCTTTTCAAATGCACATGGGACATTTTCAAAGATAGACCACATGATAGGACACAAAAGAAGCCTAAACAAATTCAAGAAAATTGAAATCATATCAAGCATCTTTTCAGATCACAATGCCTTGAAACTAGAAATCAACTTCAGAGAAAAAAGTCAAAGACACCCAAACTCATGGAGATTGAATAACATGCTATTAAATAATGAATGGGTTAACAATGACATCAAGAAGAAATCAGGAAATTTCTAGAAACTAATGATACTGAGCACACAACAGCCCAAAACCTGTGGCACACAGCAAAAGCAGTCCTGAGAGGGAAGTTCATAGCAATACAGGCATATCTGAAAAGGATAGAAGAATCTCAAATAAAAAACCTAACCATAAAGCTACAAGAACTAGAACAACAACAACAAACAAAGCCTAGGGCAAGAAGAAGGAACGAAATCATCAAGATCAGAACAGAACTAAGTGACATAGAGACTAAGCAAACAATCCAAAAGATCAACAAAACTAGGAGCTGGTTCTTCGAAAAAATAAACAAAATCGACAAGCCTCTAGCCAGGCTCATCAAGAAAAAAAGAGAGAAGACCCAAATAAACAAAATCAGAAATGAAAGAGGAGAAATCACGACTGATACCTCAGAAATAGGAACAATTATAAGAAATTACTACAAAGAACTATATGACAAGAAATTTGACAACCTAGTAGAAATGGACTGATTTCTAGAAACATATAAACTTCCAAAACTGAATCAAGAAGAAGTAGAAAGTCTCAACAGACCAATAACAAAGAAGGAAATTGAAACAGTAATCCAAAATCTCCCTGCACACAAAAGCCCTGGACCGGATGGCTTCACAGGCAAATTTTACAAAACATTTAGGGAAGAACTAACTCCTACCCTCCTCAAACTATTCCAAAAAATCCAAGAAGAGGGAAAAATCCCAAACTCTATGAAGCCAGTATTACCCTAATCCCAAAACCAGGTCAAGATACAGCAAAGAAAGAAAACTACAGGCCAATATCACTGATGAACATAGATGCTAAAATCCTCAATAAAATTTTGGCAAACAGGATCCAACAATACATCAAAAAGATCATACACCATGATCAAGTGGGATTCATCCCAGGGATGTAAGAATGGTTTAATATTCGCAAATCAATAAATATAATACATCACCTAAACAAAATGAAAGACAAAAATCACATGGTCATATCTATAGATGCAGAAAAAGCATTTAATAAAGTACAACACCCATTTATGATGAAAACACTCAGCAAAATGGGAATAGAGGGAGCATACCTTAACATAATTAAGGCTATATATGAGAAGCCTGAAGCCAACATCATACTCCATGGACAAAAACTGAAAGCATTCCCCCCGAAAGCAGGAACTACACAAGGCTGTCCACTCTCCCCACTTCTATTCAACATAGTGTTGAAAGTCCTAGCCACAGCAATCAGACAAGACAAAGAAATAAAAGGCATCCAAATTGGGAAAGAAGAAGTAAAACTATAACTATTTGCAGACGACATGATAGTATACCTAGAAAACCCTATAAGTTCCACTAAAAGACTACTTGATATATAATAAGTGAATTTGGCAAAATAGCAGGGTACAAAATAAATATACAGAAATCTAAGGCATTTCTGTACACCAACAATAAAATATCAGAGACAGAGGCAAAAAAGAAAATACCATTTACTATAGCAACAAGAAAAATAAAGTACCTAGGAATAAACTTAACCAAAGAGATGAAAGACCTGTACACTGAAAATCATGCAACATTGAAGAAAGAAATTAAGGAAGATACAAATAAATGGAAGCAAATACCATGTTCTTGGATGAGAAGAATCAACATCATCAAAATGGCCATACTACCCAAAGCAATTTACAGATTCAATGCAATCCCTATTAAAATACCAATGACATTTCACTGAACTAGAACAAATCCTCCAAAAATTCATATGGAACCAAAAAAGACCCCGAATAGCAAAAGCAATCTTGAAACAGAAGAACACAGCAGGAGGAATCACGATACCAGACATCAAACAATACTACAAAGCCACTGTGATCAAAACAGTCTGATACTGGCATAAGAGCAGACATATAGATCAGTGGAACAGAATTGAAAGCCCAGAAATAAACCCAGGCCTCTATGGTCAACTAATCTTTGACAAAGGACGTAGGAACATAAAATGGAGTGAGAAGGGCCTCTTTAACAAATGGTGCTGGGAGAACTGGACAGGGATGTGCAAAAAAATGAAACTAGACCACCAACTTACACCACACACGAGAATAAACTCAAGATGGATTAAAGACTTAAATGTAAGCTGTGACACCATAAAAGTCCTAGAGGAAAACGTAGGCAGGAAAATTTCAGATATCCTACATAACAATATCTTCACGGATACATCTCCTAAGGCAAGAGAAATAAAGGAAAAAATAAACAAATGGGACTACATCAAACTAAAAAGTTTCTGCTCAGCAAAAGAAAACATCAGCAAGATGAAAAGGAAACCAACCATATGGGAAAACATATTTGCCAATGACATCACAGACAGGGGACTGATCTCCAAAATATATAAAGAGCTTATACGACTCAACACCAAGAAAACAAACAACCCAATTAAAAAATGGGCAAAGGACCTGAGCAAACACTTCTCCGAAGAGGACATACAGAAGGTCCATAGGCACATGAAAAAATGCTCAACATCATTGGCCATCAGAGAGATGCAAGTAAAAACCACAATGAGATACCACTTTACACCTGTCAGAACGGCCATTATCAACAAATCGACGAACAACAAATGCTGGCGAGGATGTGGAGAAACAGGAACCCTGCTGCACTGTTGGTGGGAATGCAGACTGGTGCAGCCACTATGGAAAACAGTATGGAATTACCTCAAAAAACTAAAAATGGAACTGCCTTTTGAACCAGCGATTCCACTGCCAGGATTATACCCGAAAAATCCGAAAACACTAATTCAAAAAAACCTATGCACCCCTATGTTCATAGCAGCCTTGTTTACAATAGCTAAGTGCTGGAAACAGCCTAAGTGCCCATCTGTAGATGAGTGGATCAAAAAACGGTGGTACATCTACACAATGGAATACTATGTAGCAGAAAGAAAGAAGGAACTCCTGCCATTTGCGACAACATGGATGGAACTAGAGAGAATTATGCTTAGTGAAATAAGCCAGGCAAAGAAAGTGAAATACCATATGATATCACCTAATACAGGAAACTAAAGAGCAACACAAACAAACGAACTAAATAGGCAAAGACTAGAATAGTAGTCAGTAGGGGGGAGGGGGGAGGGAGAGAAAGGGGATAAGTAAGGGAAGGGTCCAGTCAGGGAACGTGTGTGTGACTCATGGACATGGACAACGGGGAGGGATATAATTGTGGGAGAGGGGATGGGCTGGGAGGGAGGAGCAATGGGGGAAAAATGGGACAACTGTAATTGAAAAACCAAAAAATAAAACTTAAAAAAAAAAAAAGAAGCTTACATATTCAAACTATAAATAAAAACCTTTTCTAAGCAGTTTAATGACTTTGCTTGGTTTGCACTGAATCAGAATGCCTTTGCTGGTATAGTTGTATGAAATGTCCCTCCTACTTCAAAGATTGACCTATATTTTTTGTTTTGATTTTATTATAAAAGGAAATATGGGCTTGATCTAATGATCCACTTGGGTTTGATAGTTTCTGAGTAGATGGTCAATAAGCTACTGCTTGGGATTACTTAGTCTCCATAGTTTGCTCTTTAGCATAAGTGTCAGACCAAAGACTACTGTGGGTCTGAGCAAGTAAGATCCTAAGTAAAAATGCTGGTCAAGGGATTCACTTCTGCTGGTTCAAGGTGATGTCAGAAAAGTTACTGTTTGGTTAACTTGTATTTGAGTCATAGGAAGTGCTGTTCATTAGTACTGATCATTAGTAAGTACTGTTAAAAGATAAATAACGCTAATTATCTTAATTGTTTAAAGATTGTTTTAAATCAGGCATGGTATAGTGCACTTTGAAGATACTGGCCTAAATTATTCATTAAATTATCATATCCATTGATAGAGTATTGGTTTCCCTAGAAGAAAAACTGTATTTTCTAAGGATTAATTTTAGTGATCAGATCCTGATATTTAAATGAGGTTTTGCTTAGGACTGGTTCTCAAAATCTGTGCTGCCTTTCCAATGGCTCTAATCTGGAATTGTGGAAGGGGAACTGTGAAATCCGACTCTGCATGAGTAACGGTCCGGTCCGTGTGTGGGGACTTCTGAGGTATGCCAGTTTGCCACAAACTCTTGATCCAAGGTTCATTCTAGCAGGTATGAAGAATATTAAAATTTATCCTAAGACATTTAAGGAAAAACATTGTTTTGAGAAGTGATCCAATAGACGATGAGAATCTTTTATCACATTTTTTGTTGTTGTTTATATAAAAAATCTCTTGAAGAGTCAGGGTTCATTGAATTTTGAATTTAATGTGGGTTTTCTTTTTTGGTGTTCACATTTCAGATCTTAATTATAATTCTTTTTAGAAGTGATGGATTTAAATTACTCATATATGCTGTGTAATAAGGTTTGTGTGTGACGAGGAAAGGACTAGGCTATCTTGGCATTTCTAGCCTCCTTAGATAAACTGTGACCTTTATAGAAGCCAGGCACTGCTGCCTCAACTTGGGTCCTATTCTGAATGTTAATGGCTTTAGCTGGGGACTTACTTGGTGCTGTATGGTAGCAGTTGCCTTAACGTATTTATAAGAGAAACTATGTTTTTAAAAATGGGGATCTGAAACTTTAACCTAAGTATAACTTGACCCATTTTTATGGAATAATTTTAACAAAGTTTGTTGATGTGTTTATGTGTGAAAACTACTGGCTAGCTATAAAAAGACCCTTAAGTTTTTATTAGTTCAGATCACTTCTACACAGATAACTGGAACACTTGAACTGCTGTATATGATTGACCACACATTTGAAATAAGTTTTAAAGTTTTTTATGCTTTCTTATAAAATAGGGACTTGATGAGATACTGTCTTCACTAGTCATTATTTTATAAATCACCCTTTGAGCACAAAATTCTAAACTCTTATAGAAATTAGCCTTTTTGCTCCCTTTACTTATTTTGATTCAACCTAAATTCTGTTCAGATGAACAGATAAATCTAAGTCATACTGAGTCTTTGAAAGGTTCTCATGAAATAAGAGTTACCTCTCTGGTATGTTCTATTACACATACTTTGTAAGTAAGGAAAGATGTTACCTTTTCACACATCCTCATTTGAGGTAGGCTGACTTGTTCTACAGTTGCCATGAATATAAAATTCTTGATTAGGTAAGAAAATGCACTCAGCTAAGGACCTCTGAAGTTTGGGAAGCCTGTAAGCACCCTCACTCTTGACACCAATAGCAAGTCTGCAGGTCCCTAAGACCACCCTTAGGTATGATAATTCTCTAGGACTCACAGAACTTACTAAAAGCCATTATATTCTGAGTTATGGCTTATTACAGCCAAAGGATTAAAATCAGCTAAGGAAAGAGATGCATGGGGCTGTACAGAAAGTTCCAGGAATGAGGTTTCCAGTTGTCCTTTCCTGGTGGAGTCGCGGAAGCTTTCCCAAGCCTTGATGTCCAGAGTTTTTCACTGGAACTTGATCATAGAGACATGAGACCACCCATGTGACTGACCCACAATCTCCAACCCACCAAAAGTTGAGCTGTTGCTGCATGGCCCAAAGACCCTATCATAAATCACATCGTTAGACTCTGCTGTGGCCCAAGGCCACCCAGGTAAACAAAACAGGACATTCCAAGGGCCTAGCAGTCACCCTAGGAGCCAGGGTCAAAGGCCAGACCTCTCTTTGGGTAAGGTAAATTCTTTGCTACGCAGGACCAATTTATTTTGTTTGAACTTTGAAAAATACCTGAATACAAAAATGAAAAAGTATGTTTTTAAAAGATTGGGCTCTTCCCAAAACTTCCTGCCTGATAATGTAATTTCAAGATGAGAAGGGCAACACTGAGCACTGGCGCAGGAGTGCGCACTTACCCACCCATGAGGTGGGCTATACCTGCCCATGAGGTGGGTTATACCTACCCATGAGGTGGGCTACCACTCACTTCACCACCAGGAACTGGGGGAAGTCCTATACTGTGATGTTTTTAGTTTTTTTGTTTCTGCAATAGAGAATAGATTGGAAACTTAACTCTGGTTTGTATATCCAGAGCAGTAGGTTGTTACAGAAACAACTTAATGTTTATTCCACCCTGTATTCATTAAGTTGTTAAAATAAAATTTTCTCAGATTTAATTGCATTTGAATTTTTTTCTAACCTTTTGCATTCATTTTGAGAAACCAGAATTATAAATCAGTTTTCATCTCCCTGAGAAAAATGGCAAACCAAAGCAAGTCAGAGATTGAATTATGATATTTCCTGGTACAGATTTGGCTGTTCTATTAGGTACAGGAACAGTAAGTATCTTTAAAGAATTTGTCTCCAAAAGGGCTTAAACACTGAGTTGTGATAGCTACTCAAACTGAATTGAGTGAATGATAACAGTGATAGTTTTGAAATCTGTGATGTTAAATATCTCACTCTGTTCACTTTTCGACACCCTTTCCAGTACACCCCCCCTTCAAGACAATAGAGTTTTAGAAGTTTAGTCTTCTGATTTACAGGCAGTAGAGAGATTGCTCAGATCTTTCATTTGGTTTAATACTACCTTGTTTATTTTGCAGCTCATATGTATTTGAAGGCAATTCAATGATTACCTTTTTCTACATCCCAGCACAATCTAAAAGAAAGGAAGGTTCCAAAGAGCACTTCCTAAGGACTTCTAACCATCTGGCACCTTGAAGTTGTTTTGCTCCAGGACTCTTCCTAGAAGATAACTAATTCTGTTGGTTTCAGGAAACCATTCTTCAATAGTTTGCCACTCGTGTGTTTAGTGTTTAGTTTGGAGTATAATGGAGTATACTCCATTATACTGGAAACCATTCTTCAATAGTTTGCCACTCGTGTGTTTAGTGTTTAGTTTGGAGTATATAGTCCCTCCCTTTGGAAAAGTATGCTTTTAAACTGATAACTACACTAAGAACTTTGAAGAAAGCAGATTCTATTTGCTGTGCTGGTGTTTGGGGGATTAATTACGGTTAATAGAGGACAGATCATTTGTGGGGATTTGAAAGAGGGAGACCCTTATAGGTAGAACTGGCGAACACTGGGAGTCTGCTGTTGGGCTCTTCCTGTGCATGAGCAGTGTCCTTCAGACAGACTGACGAAGGACACTCCTCAGGAAAACCTGGCCAGTTTACAGCATGAATGGCAAGAGTTGTGATCAAATGGGACAAGACTGAAGAACACATGTGGAGCTGGTTGTGGTGTAGTTTGGGCTGCACAGTTTCCTCTTACAAACTGTACGTTGGGACCAGGAAGGGACTGGTAATGGATGGTGTAAGAACAGAGTTACTAAGAGAACCATGGGGGTGCAGCGAGCAGACAAAAAGAAGTTTATTGAGGGAATTAGCAAGTGGGGAGGAAGCCGTGCCACGAATGGCCCGACTCCAGACTCCTAGGGAAGGAGGGGGCTGTTTTATAGGGGGAAGAAAAAAGAAACTATTGAATTCAGTCATTTATCTTGCAGCTGTGAGTCTTCCAAGACATCCTGGTTGGGACTCCACTTGCATTGAACTGTAATATTTATACAATCCAAGGCTCTTACTATTTGCTGTCTTCTACCTACAATTTATTCTCAGATGGTTTCATATAGCTTGCTTCTCCCTAATCAGATTGTAATCTATTTGATGATAGAGACTGATTTTTTATTTCCCACAGAAAATAGTTTTGTGCAAATAGTTATTGATGATTGACTTACTGTTTTGAAAGTCCCAAGTATATGAGATTTCCATTAACATTTTTTATTTTTTATTTTTATTTTTTGTTTTTTCAATTACAGTTGTCCCATTTTTCCCCCATTGCTCTCCCCCACCCAGCCCACCCCTTCTCCCACAATCATATCCCTCCCCGTTGTCCATGTCCATGAGTCATTTATACACGTTGCTTGACTAAACCCTTCCCTTACTTATGCCCCTTCTCTCCCGCCCCCCTCCCCCTATTGACTGCTATTCTGCTCTTTGTCCTATTTAGTTCGTTTGTTTATCCCTTAACATTTTAATATCTATCTCTCCTACAGTTTTATAGGAATGAAGAATAACAGCTCTCATAAAGTTTTCTTCATAGATAGATAATAATTTATAGTTGGGGACAATAGTGGCAGAGGTGGTATTTTATAGTCAGTGGCTTGGTAAAAAGAATAAATTAGTGCCCAGTTTTCCATATTGAAACAAGGACAATTTTATGTGTATAACCAGTTAAACTTATTTTGGTTATTCATTCATTCATTCATTCATTCACTTATTTATTTATTTATTTTTGGTCCTTCATTCTAACTATTCATTTTCTTTCTTTTTTGCATAACTGCTTAAGATTTTTTTCTTAAAAATATTAAAAGTTATAGCTGAAAAATCTTAACATTGTATATTCAACATAATAAGGGCCTTAGAATGTCTTGACTCTGAATCTTGCCTTTCAATTTCAATTTCAATTGATTACTGTGCAATATTCTAGTTTCACTCTATGCTTATCCTCTAAAAATTAATAATTTTTTTTTAATAGTCAGTGCTTACTTAGGTTTACCAATATGTCTATTAACTTCTTTGCTCGTCGTTGACTCTTGCATTTTAACTTTTCCTGTTAGGCTTATATTTCTTCTTTCTGCAAGGGTCTATGGGAAGGAAATTCTCTTAGTCTTGGTTTAAAATGTCTTTATTTTGAGAACTGCAGAAGACAATCTTTCTAGACAAGGTAGTTGAGGAGGAGGCAGCAATTGGAGGGGTAGTAGTAGGCCCCACATAAACTCAGCACCTCGCGGACATCATTGCACGTGGAACAGCTGTTTTTGGAAGACTGTTGTCCAGAAGAAAAGATGTTTGGTTTTAAAAAGCCAAGTGTGTACCGAAGTACAGAGGGCTGCTGTATTTGCAGAGCTAAGTCCTCCAATTCTTGATTCACTGAGAGTAAACGCTATGAGACCTGTTTTGGGTGGCATGAGACTTGTTCAGGAGACATCTGTAATTCCTGTGTTCTGCTTGTGAAAAGATGGAAGAAATTGCTGGCAGCGTGAAAAAAACAAACCTGGAATCATGTGGTAGATGCATGGGCAGGACCCAGTCCAAAAACTAGATTTAGCCTGGCTGGGTAGCTCAGCTGATTAGATCATTGTCCCGATAGGCCAAGTTGCTGGTTCATCCCCAGTCAGGGACACACACAAGAATCAATCAATGGATGTATATATAAGTGGAACAACAGATTGATCTTTCTCACCCTGGCTGATGTGGCTCAGTTGGCTGGAATGTCATCCAGTAGACCAAAGGGCCATGGGTTTGATTCCCGGTCAAGGCACATACACATGTTCAGGTTTGATCCCTGGTTGGGGCACAGAGGAGGAGCAACCGAGCCATGTTTCTGATATTGATGTTTCTCTTGCTCGCTCTCTCTCTCTCTCTCTCTCTCTCTCTCTCTCTTTCCCTCTCTCTCTCTCCCTCTCCCCCTCACTTCCCCACTCTATAAAATCAATAAGCATGTCCTCAGGTGAGAATTTTAAAAAATTGATGATTCTCTCTCTCCAGAAAGACTACATTGAAACCAATGAAAGAGAAAAGTCTATTTGGAAACAGGATTTAAAAAAGCAACCAGATGAAAAATCTGCAGAAATAATTTAATAGTCACAATTCTGATGCTCATAGAACCACCTCAAGTGCCTCTCTGGTTCAGTCTCCATGTGATAGTAACCAGTCAGATGATGGCTCAGATACAGAGATGGCTTATGGCTCTAAAAGAATACCAATTTTTTTTTTTTTCCTTTTTAGATCTCACACACTGGGGAAAACATAAAATATGTTGAGGGGATATCTATTAAGGCCATTTTGTGGAAGTCCTCATTGACACATATCTATTGAAGCTTTGTTACAGCAATAAAAGAGCAGCTGCTAAGAAACTGAAGGAGCAGGGGCCAGCCTCTGCCTGTCTCCACTCAGGAGTGGTGACTGAGGCTTATGTAGAAGGGAATAAAAAAACAATTTAAATTTTAGAAAAACAACAACAAAATGACCCTATTTTTAACTTGGGTATCAGCTATTCTGCCAAAAGAAAATTTCTAAAATAGCTTTGAATGGGTTATTTTTTTTAAGTATATTTTATTGATTATGTTGTTACAGTAGTTCCAATTTCTTTTCCTTTTGCTCCCCTCTTCCCCCCTTCCCTCCAGCAATCCTACCCCTCTTAGTTCATGTCCATGGGTCATGCATATAAGTTCTTTGGCTTTACCCTTTCCTATATTATTCTTAACTTCCCCCTGCCTATTTTGTACCAACCAATTAGGCCTCTTAGTCCCTGTACCATTTCCCGATTTCTCCCCCTCCCCACTCCCAGCTGATAACCCTCCAAATGATCCCCCTACCTGTTCCTGTTCTGGTTGTTTGCCTAGTTTGTTTTTGTTTTTATTTTTTAGATTCAGTTGTTGATAGTTGTGAGTTTGTCACTTTATTTTCTTTTATTTTTTTTTAATTTTTAAAGATTTTATTTATTTTTAGAGAGAGGGGAAGGGAGGGAGAAAGAAGAATAGAAACATTAATGTGTGGTTGCCTCTCACGTGCTCTCAACTGGGCACTTGGTCTGCAACCCAGGCATGTGCCCTGCCTGGGAATTGAACCAGTGACCCTTTGGTTTACAGGCAGGCACTCAATCCACTGAGCTACACCAGCCAGGGCTAAAAATTTTTCATCACCTTGACCCTGAGTTCCATTCATCAGTGAAAAAGTCCCTTTAGTCTGTTTGCAAAATTGTGCCCCAGCTCTCACCACTCATGTTCCCATCTGACAGCCTCAGTTCCCATGCCCTCCTCCTCCCCACGCCTGCCTGCAGCTGTCTGGGAGTTTCCCGTGATAGCAGGGAGTGTCAAGCTGAGCTCCATTATGTTGTCAAAAATTTCAAAAACTATAGCAAATATAGATACAAAATACTGACTTTTTGCTGAACATGAACTGTTCAGATTTTTACTACTTGCACACACAACTTTCTTTTCTAGAGTATACTGCAGAAGGATCTCAATCATATTGCTCATTTTCAAGTTCAGAGTTTTAGTTCTCTTGGTTTGTATTATTAAGAATCATAATATTAATAGCTTTAACATTTATTAAGTAGTATTATGACAGGCATTGTGCTAAGTGCCTTACATACTGTTTTAGTTAATGGTAGCTAAACCCCAGAATCTCAGTAATTTGACAAAATAGAAGTTTAATTCTTACTCATATGAAGTCTCAAACGAGTATTCCTAACAGGCATAAAGCTCTCCTTAAAGCTGTGGTTTGGGACCATAGGACCTTTCATTTTGTAGTTCCGCCATTTTTAACAAGTGGCTTCCAAGGGAAACCTGCAGGAGAAAGAACAAAGAGGATCACAATGGGAGATTTATGTGGCCTGAGTCTAGAAGTAGAATGCATCACTTTCTTTCACATTGGCCATAATTCAGTCATATGACCACAACTAATGGCAAGTGAAGATGAAAAATGTGGTTTAGCTGTATTGCCATGAAGAAAACATGTGGTTTGGTGAGGAGTTTGCCAGTCTACTATACATATTTCTTCCCCATTTAATTCTAACAACCCCATGAGACATGTCCTATAATTTGTACCACTCTACAGATGAGGAAACTGAAATTTTGATAGGCTAAGTCCCTTACCTAATATCTTAGTTAATAAATGGCATAACTGAAATTCAAACCTTGGCAATATAACTCAAAAAACATTTCTTATCATCGTCGTCGGCAGCCGTCCGTCTCGAGAGACGATGGTGTAGCTTCTTAAGAGTCTATCTGCACCGCCGAGAATGGCTGTGCAGTCCGACTCGGGAGTGACACGGTATCTGTCTCCTCCCGTGTTAAATCGACATCTTGCGATGACGCTGGAGTGTCCTCTCCAGTGAAGCTGAAGCTACAGAGCCTGGGCAGGGTGATATGGAGGGTCTGCTGTTGCCCATGCAGCAGACCCCCCCTCTCTTCGCAGCTGAAGGGTCCAAGGGAAAGACGGAGTCAATACAGCTTGGCTTCAGGTGCGCCGCAGGAGTTGCCGGTGTTGACTACAACGTCAAACCGCCTTAGGGACTCCGGCTCCGGATTTTCTGTCGGGGTTTACTCCCTTAGCCTTTCCCCTGAAGAGGTATGCCGCAAGGCAGCGGAGGTTTTTTGGAGTCAGAGTTTTCCTTCTCTGATGTGCCCTGACTGGAAGATCGAACCAGCGACACTTAGCTCGCAGGCCGACGCTCAATCCACTGAGCCAAACCAGCCAGGACCATTTCTTATCAAGTTAACTGCAATATAACAAGTTATTGTTACTGAAGAGGAATATTTAGGCCCTTTTTAATTATAAGAGAGGTGTGATGATTTTAGAACTGTAAGTAATCCTAATTCATTATTTTAGTGATGATGAAATTGAGATCTAGAAGTGGAATGTCCTATTGAAGGTTCAAATCCTTGCTGCTCAGGTACCATACAATGTAAAGAACATTTTATGAGAAAATATAATCTTGAAAAACTAGTAAACTATGTCATCTTTTCTAAAAGTTAACTCCCTAAAAGATGAGGTTTAATGCAGTTAAATCCAAGCATTGAGACTTGTTTCTTAATCAAGTTTGTTCCCCTACTCCCTGCCTTCCCCCCCCCCCCCCCGCCTGTCCTGAAAAGGAAGCAGAACACAGAGTAAGCCTGCCACCGTGTGGCCTGGGCTAAAACTGAGGTTTTATTATCACTTATTTTATTTGCTTCTAGTTTTTTATTCAATACTAACCTAGATTTGATAATGCCTGAAAAAAATTCAGACCCAGCTATGGTAAATTCTATAGGCTTAAATACTTTTTAATCTGTTTTTTAGAAACTGTTATAAGAGTTCATTTGAGTCACACTGACAACAAATGCCAGGAAACAATATTTCAAGGGCTTCCAAGAATAAGAGTTTTGATGCTTCTTTTATGCATTTGAAATTTAAAAGGGAAATAAAGATTACATGGAAATGGGAGAAAGCAAGGTGGGAATTGGATTCGTCGGCAGCCGTCCGTCTCGAAAGACGATGGTGTAGCTTCTTAAGAGTCTATCTGCACCGCCGAGAATGGCTGTGCAGTCCGACTCGGGAGTGACACGGTATCTGTCTCCTCCCGTGTTGAATCGACATCTTGCGATGACGCTGGAGTGTCCTCTCCAGTGAAGCTGAAGCTACAGAGCCTGGGCAGGGTGATATGGAGGGTCTGCTGTTGCCCATGCAGCAGACCCCCCCTCTCTTCGCAGCTGAAGGGTCCAAGGGAAAGACGGAGTCAATACAGCTTGGCTTCAGGTGCGCCGCAGGAGTTGCCGGTGTTGACTACAACGTCAAACCGCCTTAGGGACTCCGGCTCCGGATTTTCTGTCGGGGTTTACTCCCTTAGCCTTTCCCCTGAAGAGGTATGCCGCAAGGCAGCGGAGGTTTTTTGGAGTCAGAGTTTTCCTTCTCTGATGTGCCCTGACTGGAAGATCGAACCAGCGACACTTAGCTCGCAGGCTGACGCTCAATCCACTGAGCCAAACCAGCCAGGGGTGGGAATTGGATTACAGGATAGTTAACAAGGTTGTGTGCTCTCTTGAAGGTGGTTATAGCTTATTTCAAAGGTGTGTTAACCTAGATGCACAGAAATAATGGACAGGGCTTGCTTAAGCCAAAGGTATGCCTTTTAGTAAAGAAGTCCTGTGCCTGGGGTATTGCTACCCACCATGTCCTGTCCAGTTAAAAATGTATGATCAGATCACCATGTGAGACTACTTCCCATAGACCCCCCCTTTTTTTTTAATCCCAAGTTTCCCCTTTTGGTCATATATCAATCCAAAGGATGCACTGATGACCAACCTTTTGGAGAGAGAGCATGGTCTCACAGCGCTAGGAAGGTTCATTCATCAGAAGTCTTAAGTATTAACATCTTCTTGTTGACCGTTGGGAATGGGGCAATACTGTAACCATGGGACATGAATTGAGGACAAATTTTCCCCAAAGGGAAGGGCAGGTAAATGGAAGGCAATAGGTCTTATGGCTTTCATTGCAGAAAGAAAACCCAACACCGTACTTCTGTCCCGTGAACTATCATGATCCAAGTTTTGCCACTGGCTTATTTTTCTTTTTATGTATGTATGTATGTATTTATTTATTTAATAGTTAATTTTTATTGTTATTTTCATCCATTACCATTTATCCTCCCTATACCTTCTTCCACCTCCACGTACCCCCATGCACCCACAATCACCACACTGTTGTCCATGAGTTCTGTCTCTGTTTTGTTTCGCAATTCCTTCACTTCCCTCAATCCCCAACCCAGAACTGTCAGCCTGCTTTCTGTCTATGAGTCTGTCTGTTTTGCTTGTTAGTTGAGTTTGTTCATTAGATCCTACATATGAGTAAAATCATATGGTAATTATCTTTTTCTGACTAGCTTATTTCACTTAGCATGTTTTCCAGGTCCATCCATGCTGAGGCAAAAGATAGGTCCTTTTTATAGTCAAGTAGTATTCCATTGTGTAAATGTACCAGTTGTTTTATCCACTCATCTACAGAAGGACATTTGGGCTGCTTCCTTGTCTTGGCAATTGTAAATAACCCTGCTATGAACATAGGGTGTTTATGTTCTTTTCAATTAGAGTTTCAGGTTTCTTCGATAAATTTCCAGAAGTGGGATAGCTAGGTCATAAGGCAGTTACATTTTTAATTTTTTGAGGTAACTCTATACTGCTTTCCACAGTATCTGCACTAATCTACATTCCCACTAGCAGTGCATGAGGGTTCCTCTTTCTCCACATCTTAACCTATGCTTGTTGATGTTAATTTATTGATGATAGCCAGTCTGACAGGTGTGAGGTGATATCTCATTGTGGTTTTAACTTGCATTTCTCTGATGGCTAGTGATGTTGAACATCTTTTCCATATGTCTATTGGCCATCTGCATATCTTCTTTGTAGATGTGTCTAGTCAGGTTCTTTGACTTTTTAAAAATTGGATTCTTTGGTTTTTTTATGTTGTCTTAAAAGTTCTTTATAAAATTTGGATATTAATTCCTTATCAGATGTATCAGAGAATATGTTCTCCCATTCAGTGTGTTGTCTTTTCATTTAATTGATGGTTTCCTTTGCTGTGCAAGAATTTTTTATTTTGATGTAGTCTCATTTGTGTTTTTTGTTGTTTCCATAGTTTAAGAAGATATATCAGGAAAAAAATGTTGCTACAAGAAATGTCTGAGATTTTTAATGTTTTCTTCTAGTATTTTCATGGTTTTGAGTCTAACACTTAAGTCTTCAATCCATTTTGAGTTTATTCTTATGTGTGGTGTAAGAAGGTTATCTAGTTTCTTCTTCTTTTTTTTTTTTTTTGCACATATCTGTCCAATTTTCCTAATGCCACTTATTGAATAAACTACCTTAAACCCATTGTATGCTCTTGCCTTCTTTGTCAAATATCAATTTACCATAAAGATGTGGGTGTAATTCTGGGCTCTCTATTCTGTTCCATTGATCTATATGTATATTTTTATGCCAGTACCCTGCTGTATTGATTACTATAGCCTTGTATAGTTTAATATTAGTAGAGTGATTCCTCCAACTTTGTTCTTCTTTCTCAAGATCACTGTTGCTATTTGGGGTCTTTTGTGGTTCATATAAATTTTAGGATATTTGTTCTTGTTCTGTGAAATATGCCACTGGTATCTTGATAGGAACTGTGTTGAATCTGTGCATTGCTTTGGGTAGTGTGAACATTTTAATGATGTTAATTCTTCCTATCCATTAACATGGTATATGCTTCCACTTATTCATATCTTCTTCAATTTGTTTTTTCAGTGCCTTATAATTTTCCAAGTGCAGGTCTTTCACATTCTTGGTTAAATTTTTTCCTGGGTATTTTATTCTTTTTAAAGCAATTGTGAATGTGATTGATTTTTTAATTTCCCTTTCCGATAGTTCAGATGTCATCTAGAAATACCACTGATTTCTGAATATTAATTTTGTATCCTGCAACCCTGTTGAATTTGTTTATTAGATCTAGTAGCTTTTTGGTGGAATTTTTTGGGTAATTTCTATACAGTATCATGTTATCTGCAAATAATGACAGTTTTACTTTTCCTTGACAATTTGGATGCCTTTTATTTCTTCTTCTTGTCTGATTACTGTGGCTAAGACTTCCATACCTATGTTGAAGAAGAGTGGGAAAACCACCTTCTTTGTCTTGTTTCCAATCTTAAGGGGAGCTCTTGTAGTTTTTGCCCATTGAGTATGATGTTGGCTGTTGGTTTGTCATATGGCCTTTATTATGTTGAGGTATGTTCCATCTATCCCCACCTTGCTGAGCATTGTTATCATAAGCAAGTGCTGGAATTTATCAAATGCTTTTTCTGTATCTATTCATATAATCACATGGTTTTTATTCATTTTGTTCATGTACTGTATCATGTTTATTGATTTGCAGATATTGTACCAACATTGCATGCCTGGAATTAGTACCACTTGACCATAGTGTATAATTTTTTTGATGTATTGCTGTATTCAATTTGCTAATATATGGTTGAGGATTTTAGCATCTGTATTCATCAGGGATATTGGCTTATAATTTTATCTCTTTGTAGTTTCTTTATCTGGTTTTGTAATTAAGATAATGCTGGCCTTATAAAATGAGATTGGGTGTCTTCCTTCCTCTTGAATTTTTGGAATAATCTGAGAAGGAGAAGTGTTAGTTTTTCTTTGAGTCGTTCTGCACAGCCATTCTCGGCGGTGCAGATAGACACTTGAGAAGCTACACCATCGTCTCTCGAGACGGACGGCTGCCGACGACGACGACGTTAAAATTCACCCCTGAAGCCTTGTGATGTAGGGCTTTTGTTTGTTGGGAGTTTTTTTATTACTGCTTCAATTTCACTAGTTGTAATATGTCTATTCCTGGTTTCGTTTTGAAGAATTGTATGCTTCAAGGATTTTTCCATTTCATCCAGATTGTCCAATTTGTTGGCATTTAATTGTCCATAATATTTCTTCAATCCTTTGTGTTTCTTTGGTGTCAGTTGTTACTTCTTCTCTTTAATTTCTGATTTTATTTATTTGGGTCTTCTCTCTTTTTTCCTTGATGAGTCTGGTTAAAGGTTTGTCAATATTGTTTATCTTTTCAAAGAACCAGTTCTTGGATTCATTGGTCTTTTCTATTTTTAGACTCTATTGTGTTTATAGGTTCTGATCTTTGTTATTTCCTTTCTTCTATTCACTTTGGGCTTTGTTTGTTCTTTTTCAAGTTCCTGTATGAGTATACTTAGATTGTGTATTTGAGCTTTTTCTTATTTCTTTAAAAAAAATTTTTTTTATTTTTTATTTTTAGAGATGGGAAGAAATGGAGAAAGAGAGGGAGAGAAACAGCCATGTGAGAGAGAAACATCGATCAGTTGCCTCTCGCACCGACTGACCAGGAATTTAAGACTGGAGACCAAACCTGCAATGGAGGTGTGTGCGATGGCTGGGAATCAAACTGACAACCTTTTGTTCTGTGGGCTGATGCCCAACCAACTGAGTCACACTGATCAGTGCTTTTTCTAATTTCTTGAGATAGGCCTATAATGTTATGATTTTCCCTCTTAGGACTGCTTGTCCTGTGTCCCACAGATTTTGGCTTGTTGTGTTCTCATTTAAACTTGTTTCAAGCTATCTTTTGATTTACTCCATGATCTTGTTGTTAACCCATTCATTGTTTAGTAAGATGTTATTGTTACTTCCATGTTTTTGTGTATTTTCTTTTTCTTCTTGTGATTGATTTCTACTTTTATAGCATTATGGTCAGAGAAGATGCTTGATATGATTTTGATTTTTTAAAGTTTACTGAGACTTATTTTGTGTCCTAACATGTT
Source organism: Furipterus horrens (assembly GCF_987537825.1). Classification (NCBI taxonomy): domain Eukaryota; kingdom Metazoa; phylum Chordata; class Mammalia; order Chiroptera; family Furipteridae; genus Furipterus; species Furipterus horrens. The sequence continues at coordinate 51,137,275 of NW_028327182.1, forward strand.
CTAGAAAACATTCCATGTGCACTTGAAAAGAATCTATATTCTGCTGCTTGGTGTGAAATTCCCTGAAGATATAAATTAAATGCATCTGATCTCATGTATCATCTAAGGCCATTGTCTCCCTGTTGATTCTCTGTCTGAAAGATCTATCCATTGATGTCAACTGGATGTTAAAATTCCTTACAATTACTGTATTTCTGTCAATAGGTGCTCCTATGTTGAGTGCATAAAAGTTTACTAGAGTCATATCCTCTTGTGGATTGTTCCATTTATAATTATTTGGTATCCTTCTTTGTCTGTTTCTATACTCTTGGTTTTAAAGTCTATTTTCTCAGTTACAAGTATTACTACCATACATTTTTTTCCACTTGTATAACTATCTTTTTCATCCCTTTACTTTTTGTCAGTATCTTTCATTGTGAGGTGGGTCTCTTGAAGAGAGCATATATATGGGTCTTGTTTTCTTTATTTTTTAAAGTATATTGTATTGATTCTACTGTTAGAGTTGTTCTAATTTTTTTCCCTTGCCCCCTTCTGCCCAGTACCCCCATTCCCTCCAGAAATCCCTGCCTTAGTTCATGTCCATGGATCATATATATAAATTATTTGGCTTCTCCCTTTCTCATACTATTAATATCCACCCGTCTCTTTTGTTACTACCAATTATGCTTCTTGATCTCTGCACCATTTCTCTCATTCTCCCTATTCACCCTCCCAGCTGATAACCCTCCAAATGATCCCCATACCTATGATTCCATCCCTATTCTGGTTGTTTGTTTAGTTTGTTTTTTTGTTGCTGTTATTTTTATATTTTAGATTCAGCTGTTGACAGTTGTGAGTCTGCTGTCATTTTAATGTTTAATGTCTTCTTTTTCTTAAATAAGTCCCTTTAACACCACATATAATAATGGCTTGGTGATGATGAACTCCTTTAACTTCACCTTGTCTGGAAAGCACTTTATCTGCCTTTCCATTCTAAATAATCACTTTGCTGGATAGAGCAATCTTGGTTATATGTCCTTACTTTTCATCACTTTGAATATTTCTTGCCAGTCCCTTCTGGTTTGCAAAGTTTCTTTTGAGAAATCATCTGATAGTCTTATGGGAACTTCTTTGTAGGTAACTCTCTGCTTTTCTCTTGCTGCTTTTAAGACTCGCTCTTTATCTTTAACCTTTGGCATTTTAATTATGATGTGTCCTGGTGTGGGCCTCTTTGGGTTCATCTTGTTTGGGACTCTGTGTTCTTAGATTTGTAGGTCTATTTCCTTGGTTAAATTAGGAAAGTTTTCTTTCATTATTTCTTCAAATAAGTTTTCAATTTCTTGCTCTTTCTCTTATCCTTCTGGCACCCCTATGATTTGAATGCTGGTACATTTAAAGTTTTCCCAAGGTTCCTAATTCTGTCCTCATTTTTTTGAATTATTGTTTCTTCTTTCCATTCCACATGAATGTTTATTTCTTCCTTTTGTTCCAAATAATTGATTTGAATCCTGGCTTCCTTCCCATCACTATTACTTTCCTGTATATTTTTCTTTATTTCACTTGATATAACCTCACTTCTTCCTTTATTTTTTAGCTGTACACAATTATTTCTCTGAGTATTCTCATCACCAGTGTTTTGAACTCTGCATATGATAGATTGGCTATCTCCATTTCATTTAGTTCTTTTTCTAGGGGTTTTTTGTGTTCTTTCATTTGGGCCATATTTGTTTGCCTCCTCAATTTGGCAGCCTCCCTGTATTTGTTTCTTAGTATTGGGTAGAGCTGCTATGAATCCATGTCTTGGTAGTATGTCCTAATATAGTAGGTGTCCTGTGGGGTCCAGTGGCATGGCCTCCCCTATCACCCAAGCTGGGTACTCAGATGTGTCCTTCATGTGGTCTGAGCACACCCTCCTATTATAGTTGAGCCTTGGTTACTGTTGGCAAATCAATGGGAGTGATTTACTCAGGCCACTCAGTTGCAAGGACTGGTGGTGACCACTGACTACCAACCTCCAGCTTCCCTGGAGGATCACTGTGCAGGGGCACTGTGGTGGTGCTCCAACATGATCTGTAGCTATCCACTGGGTGTGGTGGCCCTGGAGTTTACCAGGTGGGTGGTGCAGGCTAAGGTCAGCTCCTACCTGTGTTTTGCCCGGGGCACCCTGCCTGAGCTAAAAAGCAATCTGAAGTGGCTGCTGCTTATTCTAGACTTGGAGATTCCTAGGTGAAGCCAAGCTGTGAATCTAAGCTGGCAGCAGATAGTGCTGGGCTTGGAGCTCACTGAGGCAAGCTGTCGCTTGTTTGATAGGATTTAGGAAATTGTGAAGCATGGGCCAAGACCAGCCATTCATATAGAAAAGCAGCCTCGGTGGGCTTATAAGTTGGGTGGAGCAGACTCTCTGGGGATATCCAAGATGGGTCAAACAACATTGGCCATGTTGATGGAGTGTCAGTTATGGCACCAGCTTGCCATCTCTGTTGGGGAGAGGGTTTAGCAAAGAGACAATGGCCTCTGCTCACCTTGATGCCAGACACTTTAGTTTCTTCCTGTATGCCACTAGGAGAAACCAGTGCTGGAGCTCAGAGGTAGTAAGTGTGAGTAGGTGAGTCCATATGTGGGTTCTTTAAGATGAACTGCTTGGAACTCCAACAGTTTCTTCCACTGACTCAATCCCTGCTGGTTTTTGCAGTCAGAAGTTGTAGGAACTTATCTTCCTGGCACTAGAACTCTGGGATGGCAGGGGTTGAGGGGGACGGTGGTGGTGGCTTGGTATGGGGCTGGGACTCCTTGTTTCTGAGATATCCCTCCTGAATTTTTATCCACCACATGTGAGTGAGAGACCAGCCTGTTCTATGTGCGTGTGCCCCCTACCCATCTTGATGGATGTAGTTTTATAATTCCATAGTTTTCAGACTTCCATTCAACTTGATTTCTGGTGGTTCTGGCTGATGGTTATTCTACATTTTAGTTGTAATTTTGATGTGGTTGTATGAGAAGCAAGCCATATCTGCCTACACTGCCATCTTGCAATAAAGATGGGCCTGGGTCTGGTTTTCTTATCCATTCAAACATCCTCTTTTTTTTTTTTTTAGCATATTTCACTGATTATGTTGTTACAGTTGTCCCAATATTTTTTCCCTTTGCTCCCCTCCGCCTAGTATCCCCCTTCCCTTCAACAATCCTTCCCCGCTTAGTTCATGTGCATGTGTCATGCATATAAGTTCTTTGGCTTCACCCTTCCTATATTATTCTTAAATTCCACCTGTCTATTTTGTACCAACCAATTATGCTTCTTAATCCCTGCACCATTTCCCCATTTCTCCCCCTTCACCCTCACAGCTGATAACCCTTCAAATGACCCCCATACCTATGATTCTGTTCCTATTCTGGTTTGCTTAGTTGGATTTTGTTTTTATTTTTTAGATTCAGTTGTTGATAGTTATGAGTTTGTTGTCATTTTAATGTTTATAATTTTGATCTTCTTTTTCTTAAATAAGTTCCCTTAACATTGCATATAATAATGGCTTGGTGATGATGAACTCCTTTAGCTTTACCTTGTCTGGGAAGCACTTTATCTCCCCTTCCATTCTAAATGATAGTTTTGCTGGATAGAGTAATCTTGGTTGTAGGTCCTTGCTTTTCATCACATTGAATACTGCTTGCCAGTCCCTTCCTGCCTGCAAAGTTTCTTTTAAGAAATCAGATGACAGTCTTATAGGCACCCCTTTGTAGGGAACTCTCTGCTTTTCTCTTGCTGCTTTTAAGATTCTCTCTTTATCTTGAACCTTTGGCATTTTAATTATGATGTGTCTTGGTGTGGTCCTCTTTGGGTCTAGCTTGTTTGGCACTCTCTGTGCTTCCTCGACTTGTATGTCTACTTTTTTTTTTTTTTTTTGCCAAATTTGGGAAGAGTTCCTTCATTATTTTTTCACATAAGTTTTCAATTTCTTGCTCTTCCTCTTCTCCTTCTGGCACCCCTATGATTCAGATGTGGGCACATTTAAAGTTGTCCCAGAAGTTCCTATGCCTTTCTTCATTTTTCTCAATTCTTGTTTCCTCATTCTGTACTGGTTGACTGTTGTTTTCTTCCTTATGTTCCAAATCATTGGTTTGAACCCCGGTTTTCTTCCCTTTACCATTGGTTTTGTGTGGATTTTCCTTTGTTTCATTTAGCATAACCTTCACTTCTTCCCTTATGCATTTGCCATACTTAAGCATATCTGTCAAGCCTGTGAGCATCTTTATCACCAGTGTTTTGAACTCTACATCGGTTAGGTTGGCTATCTCCTTGTTGCTTAGTTCTCCCACTGGAACCTTGATCCATTCCCTCTTTTGGGCCATACTTCTTTGTTTCCTCATTTTGACAGGCTCCTGTGTTTGTCTGCCTCTGTGTCTTAGGTAGAGCTGTCGCACCTGTTATGTTGTAAAGGGTGGAGCCTTAGGTATTCGTCAGTTTGGGTGACCCTTTTCACCACGTTGTAGCACTGTATGTGGGAGAGGGGTATGAAAGAGAACAATGCCACTTTCTCAGCACTCGCCCCTTTTCCAGGCACTTTTCCCACTCCTATATGGGATTGGTGCCTCTCTAGCTTGTTGCTCTGGCTGTCCTTCCAAGAGTGGATACATCTGTGGACATTTTATGACCATGGGGCCCTTTAAATGAGCAGACTCTGCTGAGAGACTGGTAGTTTCTTCCTTCACCCCAAACCCCTCTGGTTTTCACAGTCAGAAGCAATAAGACTTTATTTTCTCTGGCGCTGGAACAGTGAGCTTCACAGTCTGGTCTGGTGGTGGGAGCGCTCTTCAGGTGTCTCTCCCCACTTTTTAAACCATGTGACTGGGATTTCTGTCAGCCTGATGCTGCCACCACTGCTGCTGCCACCACATCACAACCTCTCCACCCCAGTTCCGCTCCTCCTACTTGTCTGGATGAGTATTTCTTCTTTATATCTTTGTTTGTTGGACTTCCATGCAGGTTGCTTTTCTGGAACTTCTGGTTATCTCTAGTTTTGAGGTAGTTGTATTCCTTCTTAGCTGTGGAGGGAGACACAGCGTGTCTGTCTAAGTCTCCATCTTGGACAGAAGTCTATCCTATGTCTTTTGATTGAAGCGTTTAAGCCATTTACATTTAAAGTGATTATTGATCGATATGTATTTATTGCCATTTTTAAAACTATGTTCCCTTGGTTTTTCTCCTCCTCCTCTTCCTCCTCCTCCATCTTCTTCTAGCAAGACCTGGAGTAATTGTTTTAATACTAATTTGTTAGTGACACACTTCTTTAGTTTTATCATGTCTGGGAAGCTCATTTTTTCTCCTTCAATTTAAATGATAGCCTTGCTAGGTAAAATAGCCTTGGTTGCAGGTCCTTGCTTTTCATCACTTTGAACATTTCATGTCAATCTGTCCTGAAATGTTTCTGTTGAGAAATCTGATGACAGTTTTGGGAGCTCCCTTGTAGGTAACTGACTTTGTCTTTTGACTTTTAAGATTCTCTTTTTGGCTTTAAGTTTTTCCATTTTAATTATGATATGTCTTGTAGTGGGCCTCTTTGGATCCATCTTGTTTGGGACTCTGTGTGCTTCCTTGATTTGTATGTCTTTTTCCTTCACCAAGTTAGGGAACTTTAAGTCTTTATTTCTTCAAATAGGTTCTCAATTACTTGCTTGCTCTCTCTTCTCCTTCTGGTACCCCTATGATGCAGATGTTGTTACACTTTATGTTGTCCCAAGGGTCCCTTTAATTATCCTAGTTTTTTAAAAATTCTTTTATCTCTTTGCTGCTCTGATTGGGTGTTTGTTTTTTCTGCCTTATCTTCCAAATATCTGATTCTGTCTTCTGCTTCATCTAACCTACTATTTATTCCTTCCAGTGTATTATTTATTTCAGATATTTTATTCTTTATTTCTGACTGTTCTTTATGGTTTATATGTCCTTTTCCATGCTGTTGAGCATCCTTGTAATCATTACATTGAACTCTATATTTGATAAATTGCTTGCCTCCTTTTCGTTTAGCTCTTCTGGAAAATTATCTTGTTCTTTCAGTTGGGACCTGTATCTTTGTCTTCCTTTTTTGCTTCTGCTCTGTGTTTGTTTCTAGGTTTTAGGTAGATCTGCAAAGACTCTAGTTCAGACCTATGTCAGATGCTGCCTGCCACTGGCCCTGGGCAATCTATTTGGAGCTATCAGCAATCCAAACCTTGTGGTTCCCTCTGTTGAGCCTGGGTACATGTGGAAAGGACCAATTGCACACCAGCACTGGCTTTTACCAATACTGGTCCCAGGGGCAGGTCAGCAAAAGTCTCAAAGCACCCAGAGATCTGCATCCATCTGCAGGCTGCCTATTAGGGCTAAGTCACTAAAAGAGACTGGCTATACTCCTCAGCAGGGCTTAAGCTCCACAGGGTGTGGCAAGAGATATTCCTGCAGGTGGAGCAATTGCTTCCCCCGAGGCTGATGCCACATGGAGGAGAATGCTTTGTCCAAGAAAGATGGCTTCTGTAATATTGGGGAATGACTGAGTACAGGGGTCTTCATGGCTGACTCTTTAGCTCTCTTTCCATAACCACCAACTCCAGACTCTCCTCATGAAACTCTAGTCCAATCTTCCCTCCCTCTGCCAGAGCCCAGGTAAGTGGCTGCAAATGAAATGTGTGTTGGCCTTTTAAGAGGGTGGCTGCATCTCTAGCCATCTCTCCGTGGTGGACAGAAACCCCACTGCCTTTCACAGGTGGATGCTATGTGGGTGCCTTTCCTGGTTCTGGTGCTCTAGACTGGGGAGCCTAGCTTGGGGTTTAGACCCAACACTTTTCAGTGGGAACCCCCCTACCCCATAGCTGGGATACGCTTCTGGAATTTCAGCTGCCACCTGTGAGAGCTCAGCCAGCCCTCCTTTGCCTCCACACTTCCTACCAGTCGATGTGGCTTCTTCTGTTGGCCCTTGGTTATAAGGCTTCTCTCCAGCTAGTCTTCAGTTGGCTATAATTTAGTTGTAATTCCAGTTTGGTCCTGGGGGTAGGTTAGTGTAGCTTCCACCTAACCCATCACCATCTTGGATCTCCCCAGGACATTCCTTTTTAATTACTTGAAGAATTGAGTTGACATCTAAATGACATCACTGGTTGATCCATTTATATATTGATAAATCCTCTTTTTGAAGCTTCAAGAGACTAAATGTGCTTTACATTCTTTCTGCCTAATTTTATAGCTGGCCTTCTCTAATTATAAGCACAAAAATTAATTTAGAAGTATCAAAGGATCTTCATCTTCACTATCTTAGTTATATAAATAGAAGGCTGATGGTGGGGTTTGTTGGCCTCAGAGGCATGATTTCCCATGTTAATGTTAAGATCTGTAGGGTCTGAACAAGCTTCTAGGGAAAACCAGGCCTTACATGCAGGTCTCTGGATGAGACAAATGCAGCGAATATCCCAATAGAACTGCTTTACACCCTGAAGGAAATTTTTCCTCAGGCAACCCCATGAAGATCAAGGGTCAGTGACAGTTTATTGACACCATGGAACCTGCAACTCTTTCCAAAGCACAAGCCCCTTTCTCAGGCCCCTCTCTGGAGTGAACCCACTCCAGGGTGCCCTGCACTTCTCCCCAGGGCTCCTACTGACTTCTCCAGGGTCAACTGCACTACTGCGATAGATGACTCCAGGCACCCACTTCTGCCACTCTGGTTTTGGGGGTCTGAACAACTACTGCCACCCCACAGGCTATTCGGGTTGGAGAAGCAAGTATCCTTTCTTTTTTGGAGCTAAAGAAAGTTCAATCTCTCATTTAACCAACAAAGATTTTGTTCAGATTCTTAGTGAATAATCCAGTTAAAAAGCTGAGATTAAAAGCAGCAACCCAAGGTAGGAGGGGTAAAGGAGGGATAAATTGTGGTGAAAGGAGACTTGACTTGGGGTTATGAACACACAATACAATATACAGTTCATGTACTATATAATTGTACACATAAAACTTATATAATTTTATTAACCAATGTAACCCCGATAAATTCAATTAAAAAAAGAAAGAAAATTATTTTTAAAAATAAAAGCAGCAGTTCATTTTTTTCCTTTCCCTGGCTTAACTCAACCCTTATCTACCTCAAGGATATTCTAAGGATGGCTCAAATAAAGTCAAGACTTCCTGCATAAAGCAAGGAGGCCCAGAATTCTGAGAGAAACTCACCCAAGTTCAGTTAATGCAAAGCATGAAGTTAATGGGGCACAATGGGCTCTTGCTTGTACCTAGCACCACTGGGTCCAGGTTCACAGGGTGGTCATACTACATCAAGTAAATGTTGACATAAAAGCATCCAAACCTGTAGAGAATTTTTATGAGTTTATTCAAGCCAAACTGATGACATATGTCAGGGAGCAAGATCTCAAATGCTCCCCAGTACTTTTTAAATTTCAAGATACATTTATTTATCAAATTCTAAAATTATTGTAATATTTCTGAACCTACTACTGGGTGATCAACTTTTAAAATGTGGGCCAGGCACATTCGCATGAGGTTTACTTCAGCACTTCACAAATGGGGGGGTGGGGGGGGACAACTCAGCAATTAGTGGGATTAGTCTCAGTTCACTCAGAAGTTAATCAATTAGCTGATTATAAGGCAGATTCCAAGTCATGTGCCTATCAAGGACTGTTCAAATATGGATAAAAAGTTTTAACTGTATATAAGCTTAATGTGTTATAACATGACAGGAAAACATTTCCCAGCCCTCTCTCTGCATTTATCAAAACAAGAATCCATCTAAAGTTGTTTAAAAGGCAATAGATTTAGCAAGTGGCTAAAAAAAAGTGTGGTACTGGTGCTGTTTCTTTAAATGATTTTTTTAACTCCTCACCTGGGAATATGTTTATTGAATTTAGAGAGAGAGGATAGGAGAGAGAAAGAGGAAGAGTGAGAGAAACATCCCTTATGTGCCCTGACGGGATATCAAACATGCAACCTATGTGTGATTCTGACCAGGAATCAGATCTGCAACTTTTTAGTGTATGAGACAATGCTTCAATTAACTGAGCCACTTGGCCAGGGCTGCTGCTGCTGATTCTAACACTCAGGACAGGGTATCGGCACTCATATGCTGATATAATTTTGTTTTTCAACTTCCAGCATCATTTATTTTTTCTAGAATCTAGATATAATTAACTGTAGCAAGACTCAATACTATTTAAGCCTCATTTTAGGTTCTTTAAACTATCTCAGCATTTGTAAATGTGAATTCACATTTCAGTAAAGATGGAAACTAAAATCAGACATAAATGTACTCAATATTGATGTCAACTACAATTTTTTTTATATGTAACACGTGGACTTTATAAACTAGCTTACGCATAAACAGTTACTTTGCTTATTTGTCCTAACCTATTTAGTGTTGCACCAGAGCCCCTCCCACAGCTCTCACTATGTAAATAGACTTCTCCCCTAAGGACAAAGTGGAAAAAGTCCCCGCCCAGAAAAAAAAAATGCTAACACAATTATCCAATTCTAAATTATCAGCAGATAACACCAGAAACATATTATGGGCTACTCTTAAGTCTTTTAACCTAAGTAATATAAAAGTTACAGTGTTGACCAAAAGAACACACAGGTTTCTCATTAAACTTTGTTTTAATGGGTCTCAAAAATTCTGTGACAGATTTTGGTCAAGTTGTTTCCATTAAAAAGTACTGATTTTAAAAACTAATAACTTAAATGCAACACACACAAAAAAACCCCCAATGGTCCACAAAATTCTTCTTTCCTTCTGAAGGTTTTACGATGCATTGTAATCATTAACCAGTCCTTTACTATTAAACTTAAATGGCCAATTGAGACAAACAGTTCTGAGACCGTTCTTCCACCACTGATTAAGACTGGGGTGGCAGGTGTTGGGGATAATATTCATTTAGCCTTCTGAGCTTTCTGGGCAGACAGTGACTGCCAGCTCCAGCTGCCTTCTTGTCTACTGCTTTGATGACACCCACAGCAACTGTCTGTCTCATGTCACAAACAGCAAAGCGGCCCAGAGGAGGATAGTCAGAGAAGCTCTCAACACACATGGGCTTGCCAGGACCCATATCAACGATGGCAGCATCACCAGATTTCAAAAACTTTGGGCCATTTCCAGCTTTTTCCCAGAACGACAATTGATCTTCTCCTCCAGCTCAGCAAATCTGCAAGCAATATGGGCTGTGTGACAATCCAGAACAGGAGCATATCCAGCATTGATTTGGCCTGGATGGTTCAGGATAATCACCTGAGCTATAAAGCCAGCTGCTTCCATTGGTGGGTCATTTTTGCTGTCACCAGCCACACTGCCACGATGAACATCTTTGACAGACACGTTCTTGACATTGAAGCCCATGTTGTCCCCAGGAAGAGCTTCACTCAAAGCTCCATGGTGCATTTCAACAGACTTTACTTCAGTTGTAATGTTGACTGGAGCAAAAGTGACCACCATGCCGGGTTTGAGAACACCAGTCTCCATTTGACCCATAGGGACAGTACCAATATCACCAATTTTATTGACATCCTGGAGGGGCAGACGCAGAGGCTTGTCAGTTGGATGAGTTGGTGGCAGGATGCAATCCAGAGCTTCAAGCAGTGTGGTTCCACTGGCGTTGCCATCTTTACAGGTGACTTTCCATTCCTTGAACCAAGGCATGTTAGCACTTGGCTCCAGCATGTTGTCGCCATTCCAACCAGAAATTGGCATGAATGCTACTGTGTCAGGGTTGTAGCCAATTTTCTTAATGTAGGTGCTGACGTCTTTAACAATTTCCTCGTATCTCTTCTGGCTGTAGGGTGGCTCAGTGGAATCCATTTTGTTAACACCAACAATTAGCTGTTTCACACCCAGTGTGTAAGCCAGAAGGGCATGCTCACGGGTCTGTCCATTCTTGGAGATACCTGCTTCAAATTCACCAACACCAGCAGCAACAATCAGGACAGCACAGTCAGCCTGAGATGTGCCTGTAATCATGTTTTTCATAAAGTCTCTGTGTCCTGGGGCATCGATGATGGTCACATAATACTTGCTGGTCTCAAATTTCAATGGAGATACCACACTCACGTTCAGCTTTAAGTTTATCCAAGACCCAGGCATACTTGAAGGAGCCCTTGCCCATCTCAGTGGCCTCCTTCTCAAATTTTTCAATGGTTCTTTTGTCGATCCCACCACATCTGTAGATCAGATGGCCAGTAGTGGTAGACTTGCCAGAATCTACGTGTCTAATGACCACAATGTTGATGTGAATCTTTTCCTTTCCCATTTTGGCTTTGGTTTAGTCGTGGTGGTTTTCGCAACACCTGTGTTCTGGCGGCAAACCCGTTTCGAAAAAGCATATCCTGATATAATTTTTAAATGTTCCTCCTTTTCTTTGGTTCTATTACTTCTTTCTTTTTCTACCACTACAAACTCTGAAATATTCCTTTTACATATAACTCACCTCAAGTCACCGGGGAAAGCAATTAAAGGGAAGAAAAGTTTTTAAATGTTTTAGGGTGAAAATACCTCCCCTATATTGTCCTTTTTTCTTTTTTTTTTTTGATGGAGGGATCATAAGGATAAACCCACACAGTGGTATGTAAACTTGTTATTGCCACCTAATGAGTTAGTTAATTGAGATGGGAACATCAATTTAATCCAGTGATTGTATGTCAATATCTCTAGGGAAAAAAGGAGTGCCAATGGAAATCCAAAGCTTCTTTACACTCCGGATTTCTTCCCATCTCCTAACCTTCCCCAGCCTCCACATCTTTCCCAAGCATTGGTATGATGCACCAAGGTCAAGAACACCTATGTTTTCTAGTAGCCAAATATACATGAATAATCCTATATTGTATAAACACCCAGTCTTTGGGAATGCTCTGCCTTCTCTCTAGATATCATTAATCTCCCTTCTTATCACTACCTCTGCAGGCAGGTGAGATTGGCCCAGAAAAGGCTGCATCACTCTTTTAGAAAGTTCTCCTGTATAGGGTTTAAGTCAGCTTGGATCCAGCAGCTGGAGCATATTTTCTGGTTCTTGTCCATTCTACTTTTTGGCCTATATGGTCCAGATCAATCTTTTCTTATCACTGAAGTGATAAATGTGGGTTTAGAAACAGAGACCACTTAGTTTTGCTTAAAGAGTTCACCACATAGTCTAGTCTAACCTCATTCACAAGGATTCTATAGTGGGATTTGAAGCTTCAGTGAAATTAAATGTATTATTTAGCTGACCCTATTAAAAGGAAAAAACTCTAAACTCTCTATTTATACTCCTTTGTGTGAAAAATAAATGTATTGGTTCTATAAAAAATTTCTCACACTAATAAAAACCAAATCATTCTTTTCTCTATGAATTTCATTGTAATGTGTGGCAACTACTATTAGCCAACTTATAATTCATAAAGACTACTATCCCATTTATGTTGTAAAATATTCTATATAAAGATTGAATATCTGAAGTTTAGAATCTAAAAATTATTTGGTACTTGTCAGGGCAGCCCTGCTCTGAGAAATCACCAAGAGACTGCTGTGGGAGCAAATAACTGGTTTATTGAGGGACCAAAGGAAGAGGTAAGGGGGTTAGGGGGAGATGCAATTCCCTGACTGACTCAATGGCCCATAGGAACAAGGGAAGCGTGGGAAAGGTGGCTCCCAGTCCTCTTTGTGGGCCTATTGAAGCAACAGAATAGAGGAGGGGTGGTTCCCGGTCCTGCTTGTGGGCCCGTAGGAATCGCCACCTGCATTTCTGTAGGCACCCTTGTTTATACACCTTTCAGTAAGGGTGAGTTTGGTTATCAACATACTCAGTAGGTCATTTACATCTCGTTGCTTTCCCCCTCACACACCAGGTTAGTTAACATATCGTGCTAGGTCCATTATCATTTCCTCTGGGAACAGGCTCAGTCCATCAACATATCCTTTGGGAGCACTAAGTCCAGGGCCAGGTTGATTACCACATACCAAAAGTCCAGGTGTGCATTTTAGCTGCCTCCATGTCTGACATTTCCAGTCTTTTGTTTGTAATAAAAAGAATGATGCTGAAGTTCAGGGTCGCGGATAGAGGGTTTAAGGAAAAAGGGTGTCGCTGTCCTTCTGACTACTTGCTGCTGACATACGGGCATAGTTAGAGTATACATTACCCTCCGTGTTTATATTTCTGATGTTTCTTGTGCTGGCAGGGGCTGGTACTGAGAAGTAGACAGGAGCACGAGGGTGTGAGCTGTCTGTACTGTAGCTGTGTTGACTGTTCTTTTGATGAAGCTGGCAAGGAGTCACAGGAGGCAGGGTCCTAAAATGAGAGGTAAAAGTAGTGTTAGCAAAGGTGCAAGGAGGGGTAGAAGGATGGCCTTCAGAGGGACAGTGAAGTCAAACTGTGAGTCACTCAAAGGGGAGTCAGGATTGGAGGTGCCAAAAGGGAATAGCAGGGGAGAGGGGCTTTCAGAATAGGAGGTATGCTTGGAAGTCCCAGTGGGTCTTAGTAGGGGAGGGGTGGTAAACCAAAGAGGGTGTGTAAATATCAATGCTAGGTTTAGACTAAAGGCTGGGTGATTCTTGTGTTGCTCCTGGCATGTTATATTGATGGTGAAGTTGCACAGGAGAGCTGGCAGGTAACCTACCAGGCTAGAAGATCCTAAATGTTGAGTATGATAAACACAAATGGGTACTTGTCGGCTTTGGGGGATGGAGACCCCAGTGAAGACTGGTCCTGCAATAAATAAGGTCTTAGAAGTATAAGTTGAGAGGTTTTTCAAATGTTGGTCGGCTAAGGCCTCTGATCTCTGGAGAACAGGGGGCCAGATTGTGTAGGGTTTCCATGAGTTTTTGGAAAAGAGAGAGAGATTAATAGATCCCCACACTGTGGCTGGTATAGGAACAGCTGAGTGTGCCTGTGGATTTAGGGTCATGTAAATCCAACAATGAGAGTCAGAATAATTGTTAACCTGTAAATTTTGATAAGTTGAGAGTAGGATGGAGTGTAGTCTTGAGGGATCAGGAGTAGGGGTTAGGTAGGTAGATGACAGAACAGTGAGAAGGGGGAGGAATAAAAAGGAGGGTATACATTATGACTCAAAAAAATAAAAGAGGTTACCAATCAAATTCCCTATAGGACTTAAACAACTAACATTCAAATGCAGATTTTATGAGGGGTCAGGTTTCTTTTGTCTTCAGGAGAAGGTCAAGTGAAGTGGTCCTGAGGCAGTACACTTGTAGTAAGGGGTCCTTGGTAGTGTCTTCAGGGAGGTTGGTACCAAGATGAGCCTGTTTAAGTTGAGAAGAATGTATCCAGGCTGCCTGACTCATGAGTTTGGCTGCCATGGGTGTAGTTAGTAAGACTAAGTAGGGACCTTCCCAGCGGAGTGTGAGCAGTTTGTGAGTGAGCCACCTGACATAAACCCAGTCCCCAAGACTTACCAGTCCCAGAAAGCAACCTTCTTGGGGTTTGGATAGGGCATGGTCATGGTGTTTTCATAGGACGTGTCATGTGTCTGTGAGAGCAGGGATGTAATCGCCTAGGGGAATGGGGTTACTTGGTAAATTTCCTAGAATATAAGGTCTCCCATACATGAGATCAAAGGAGCTAAGTGGAGTTCACAAGTGGAGAGCCACAGGCAGCAGGTGGGGCCAGGGTTCCCAGACCTGTAAAGCAAGCAGAGTTAAGTGGCTTTTAAGAAGCCCATTCATGTGTTCTACCTTTCCTGAGGACCGGGCCAGTAGGGAACATGCAGTTTCCAGGTAATGCCCAAAGTTGTGCTGACCTGTGAAGTAATTTTAGAAACAAAGGCTGGGCCATTATCAGATTGTAGGGATTGAGGCAGTCCAAACCTAGGAATAATTTCCGTTAATAAAACACGAACAGCCTCATTTGCTCCTGCTGATATTGTGGGAAAAGCTTCCACTCAACTGGAAACGGTATCCACTAACACTAGTAGATACTTGACTTTCTTAACTGGTGGTATGTGGGTGAAGTCGATTTGCCAATCTTGTCCTGGAATTTGTCCTCTGGCCTGGTGAGTAGGGAATGGTGGAGGTCTAACTTGCCCTTGAGCTATCTCCTTCTGGCAAACTGAGCATTGATGAGTGATTTTGCTGAGGGTGCTAAGAAGTCGGGTTTTATGTAGGGTGGGTGCCAACAGATTAATGAGAGCCTTAGGTCCCAGGAGTCTTATCCTGGACTAGGCAAAAGACCCATTGAGTTTCTTAACAGCTAGAATGGGAGTACTGACAGGAGAGTTTGCTGGTGAAAGGAGTCTGGCTTTGAGCAGGCAGTGAATGACCAGCTGCAGACCCTGCATAGCTTGTGTGCTGAGAGGATATTGAGACCGACTGGGGAATGAAGCCCCAGGCTTGAGGGTGACCCATACTGGCTGGTGGTGTCTAGCTACTGCTGGGTTCTCAGTATCCCAAACAAGGGGGTTAACATTCACACTATGATGGCACAGCTGATGAGGGGTATCCCCCTGGGTAGCCAAAAGGCAAATGGAGTTGGCCTTAGCTCCTCCATATAGACTAAGAGACAGGAATGCCCCTAGTTTGGCTAGAATGTCTCTTCCCAAGAGGGAAACTGGGCATTCAGGTATAACCAGGAAAGAATGCATAAAGGTTAAGGACCCTAATGTATATATGAGAGATAGCTAGGGTTTTAGTACAAACCCCATTAATTCCAATAACAGAGATGGAGGATGGGTGTAAAATACCCACATATTCAAGAAGGATGAAATAGGTCGCCCCCGTATCTACAAGAAAGGAGACCAATGTACCTGTCACTGCCATAATCACACTGGGTTCAGCCATCGAGATGGTTAGAGACAGGGGCTCTGAGCCTGGGCATCATCAGTCATTAGTGGCAAGCCCCAGCAGATTGGAGATGTTGAAGTCTTCATTCCTTTCAGGTTCTTTTTCAGGTTAAGCTGGATTGGACTGAAGTGGTCTATTAGCCCCCAGGTTAGAAGCCAGAGGACAGTCAACCCTCCAATGTCCTTTCTGTCTGCAATATGGACAAGGACCTGGTGGGGACAGTGGACGGGGGCATTGTTGTGCCCAATGGCCTATTTGCTTCCACTTGAAGCACTGTCCTGGAGGAGGCTTAGGAAAGCCTTTGTTTCCCTGACTTTGCATGGGCTGACCCTTAATGACAGCAGCTAACATAAGGTATTTCTGCTGGTTACTTTTTTTTAAAGTATATTTTATTGATTATGTTGTTACAGTAGTTTCAATTTTTTCCCCTTTACTCCCCTCTTCCCAGTACCCCCTTCCCTTCCTGCAATCCCAGCCCCCTTAGTTCGTGTCCATTGGTCGTGAATATAAGTTCTTTGACTTCACCCTTTCCTATATTATTCTTAACATCCCTCTGTCTATTTTGTACCAACAATTATGCTTCTTAGTCCCTGCACCATTTCCCCATTTCTCCCCCTTCCCCCTCCCAGCTGATAACCCTCCTAATGATCCCCATACCTCTGATTCTGTTCCTATTCTCGTTTGCTTCGTTGAATTTTGTTTTTATTTTTTAAATTCAGTTGTTGATAGTTGTGAGTTTGTTGTCATTTTAGTGTTCATAGCTTTGATCTTCTTTTTCTTAAGTAAGTCCCTTTCACATTTCATGTAATAATGGCTTGGTGATGATGAACTCCTTTAGCTTCACCTTGTCTGGGAAGCACTTCATCTGCCCTTCCATTCCAAATGATATCTTTGCTGGATAGAGTAATCTTGGTTGTAGGTTGCTTTTCATCACATTGAATACTGCTTGCCAGTTCCTTCCTGCCTGCAAAGTGTCCTCTGAGAAATCAGCTGATAGTCCTATAGGCACCCGCCTATAGGCAACTCTCGGCCTCCCTCTTGCTGCCCCCAGAACTCTGTCTTTATCTCTCACCTCTGCCATCTCAATCATGATGTGTCCTGGTGTGGTCCCCTCTGGGTCAGCTCACCCAGGACCCTCCATGCTTCCCAGACCTGTCTATCTCCTTCACAAAATTTGGGAAGTTTTCCTCAGTTTTTTCAATTCTTGCTTCCTTATTCTGCACTGGTTGTTTTTTTCTTCCTTATGTTCCAAATCTTGATTTGAAACCTGGTGTCCTTCCCTTCACCATTGGTTTTGTGTAGTTTTCCTTCATTTCACTTAGCATAATCTTCACTTCTCCTATGCATTTGCCGTACTGAAGCATATCTGTCAAGCCTGTGAGCATCTTTATCACCAGTGTTTTGAATTCCGCATCTATTAGGTTGTTTATCTCCTCATCTGTTAGACTGACTTTCTCCTTGTTGCTTAGTTCTCCCACTGGAACCTTGATCTGTTTCCCCTTTTGGGCCATACTTCTCTGTCTCTTCGTTCTGACAGGCTCCTGTGTTTGTTTGCCTCCACATCCTAGGTAGAGTTGTCGCTCCTCTCTGCTGGTTCCTTTTTAATTTTGTTGTTTTTTCTCCTCCTCTCTGTTATTAAAGACTCAGAAGGCAATCCAAATTATGTCCCTTTGGGGAGTTTTGCATCCATCCTCCAGCTTCCATAAGTTTTTTCTAATATTGGGAGTGGAGTGTGTAATAAAATGGGTATTAAGATACAGCTTGCCCTCTTCTGAGTTGGGGTCCAGGTTGGTGTATTTGAGAACGACCTCTGTAAGGCAGTTCATGAATGAGGCTAGGTTTTCAGTGGCCTTCTGCATAATTTCTAGGATTTTATCATAATCGACGCTCTTCAGGGCAGCCCTACACATGCCTTCAATTAGGCATGTGAGAAAATGAGACATCTTAGTCAAATCAGGGGACCCTGACTGATAGTTCCAGTGAGGATCCACTGTTGGAACTGCAGCAGGTCTGGCTGGATTTCTATCATGATCCTGGACATGTAGGGTGTCCACAAATATAGAGGCGGTGGACAGAATATGATCCTTTTCCTCTGGGATGGTGGAGGAGGTTAGGATGACATAGACATCTTGATATGTTGATGAACATGTCTGAGTTATATATTGGAACTCCTTGCAAAAGTGGGTAGGATCTGCGATATAAGACCCTAGACGGTGCTCAATGTGGGCTAAATCTGTGAGTGAAAAGGGGACATGTACCCAGACAATGGCCTCAGCTCCTCCCACTTCACAAAGAGGGTACAGGCTTGAAGATGGTGGGGAGAATGATGGCACGACGGCAGCCTGAGCACGGGTGCAGGGAGGCTAAATGAGAGGGGTGGAGTCCTGGGGCGGCAAATGTTTGTCTTCCGCTGGCAAGTCAGGAGGAAGGGGGAGGGAGAAAGGTGTCCAAGATCCAAGGGGTCTGCTTCTGTAAAAGATGAGGATGGAGGTTGGTCAGGGGAGTTTGTCAATGCAGAGGAAAGGTAGGCAAAGGTCAGCTGAAGGAGAAAAAGTTAGAGAGGGGAGCAGTAGGAGCAAAGGGATGGTCTGCTGCAAGGAATAAAAAAGGCCTCTGCATATGGAACTTCAGGCCATTTGCTGTTATGCCTGAGGTATTTGTGGAGATCAGTAAGAACTTGGAAGTCAGGGAACCGTGGGGAGAGAAATTAGCTTTTTTAGTAGGGACTGACATGCTTCACTGAGAGTAACGACCCAGAGGGTGAGCCTGAGATGAAATGAATCAGGAGAGTTAAGGGGTGTCCCCACTTAAACCGCTGATTCTACAAGGTGCAAAGGCCCCAAGTGAACTTGCCAACGGAGTGGGCGTCCCCAGTTGCTGGTGGAAGTCCAAGGAGGCTCAAGGCTCCAAGGAAGACCAACCTAGGCCTAGGATTTTCGAGCAGAGCCAAAGTAGGCTCAGAAACGAGACAGTCAACCTGACGAGAGACTCACCCAGTGAGACAAAATTTGACTAGTTGGTGTCCAGTGTGGATGGAGGGCAGGCCACGGCAAAAGGTCTGGAGGTGGAGGTCATTAGATGGGCAGATCTCTTGAGCAAGGTGGGAGAGGAGGGGGCAAGAGGGTTCCAACAGGCGGGTCGGGGGCGGTTGGGGGCAAGCCTGAGACATGCTGCCATGGTCCACTGCTCCCCTGACTGCAAGCTGCTGATGACCACTCTCAGAGCCCCTCCTGGGTTTCAGCACCAAAATGTCAGGGCAGCCCTACTCTGAGAAATCACCCAGAGACTGCTGTGGGAGCAAATAACTGGTTTATTGAGGGACCAAAGGAAGGGGGATGGGTGTTAAGGGGAGAGCCAATTCCCAGACTGACTCAAAAGCCCGTAGGAGCATGGGAAATAGGGGGAAGGTGGATCCTGGTCCTCTTTGTGGGCCCGTAGGAATCGCCACTGGCACTTCTGTAGGCATCCTTTTTTATACACCTTTCAGTAAGGGTGAGTTCGCTTATCAACATACTCAGTAGGTCATTTACATCTCATTGCTTTCCCCCACCCACACCAGGTTAGTTAACATATCAGGCTAGGTCCATTATCATTTCCTCTGGGAACAGGCTCAGTCCATCAGCATATCCTTTGGGAATGGCTAAGTCCAGGGCCCAGTTGATTAGCATATACCAAAAGTCAAGGTGCCATTCTAGCTGCCTCTATGTTCTGACAGTATTGTGTAGTAAATTTCATCTGTGTAGCCAGATTTCACAAATCTGGAGATATAAATTTAGCCTTAAAAACTATTTTCAATGAATTATACTAATTTGCCTCTAAGAAAAACAAATGAAAACTCTATTTCTCTTTGCCCTTAATCTAATCTGAGAGGTCCTCAAATTTATAAAGGTTGTGCAAAACCTGCATAAACTCTTATACTTAATGAAAACATTAGAAGCATTATCACTAAAGACAGAATGGAATTTTTTTTTAAATAGCCATAAATTCTTTGGTCCCTCTCCCACTGAAAGATGGATTCTCTGTATCTTCCCTTTGCATCTGGGTGGGTTTGTAATTTGCTTTTAAATAATAAAATGCAGCAGGAGTGGCCCTATGTGACTTCTGAGGCTGGACTGGGAAAAGTACTGCAGTTTCCCACTTGTTCACTGGAATACTTGCTCTTGGAGCAGATAGAATAATGGAATGTAATATAAAAGGCAGAAACATCCAAACCCATACCTACAGATAAATATATTAATTAGTGTATAGCAAAGGTAATAATCCAAGCTAGCCAGGGCCTATATGTTACAGAGTGGGGATCTCCCAAAATCCCTGGAGCCTGCAGGCTGGAGGATGGGGAGAAGGGAACAGCTTTTAAGATGTCTTTGCAAAACTATTGCTAGTAGCTAGTGTCTTAGTTATGCAAATGGCTTTGGTTCTTTCAAGGCCCCAAAGAGATGAGAGGGGTTTTGACTATGAAATACAGTAGTCCCTTTCTATATCGCGGTTCACTTACCGCAGCCTCACTGTATTGTGGGATTTTAAAAAATATTATATTTAATTATTTACCGCAAATTTTTTGCTATATCGTGGGATTTTGCAGTACTGTATACGTATGTTGTTAAAGTCACTTAGGTTTAAGAGTGTAGAATATGTTTAAGAATATAAGTAGTGTTTATAAGAGTGTGAAAAAGGTTAATAAGGGAGTGGGAAAGGTTAATAAGGGACTGGGAATGGTGTATAAGTGTGTGGGAAGGGTTTATAAAGCCTTAAAATATATATAAATACTAAAATAAATGTAAGGTTCCTACTTCACGGATTTTCACCTATCGTGGGGGTGTCTAGAACGTAATACCCACGATAAGTGAGGGAACAGTAGTGAGGAAAGAGCATACAGAGCCTGCAAGTTCCTGTGAATCGTCAGAACCGGTTACCATGCCTACTGCGTCACAGGACACAGTCAGGGATTTAAAAATAGGCGGCAGACATTTTGGCTAAGAGAACTCCATGCGGTCTGGAAATGAAAGGAAAGGGAGGAGAACTCCATGCTGCTTGGAAAGGGAGAACATCATGCAGCTTTGAAAGGGCAAAGAGGGAACAATGCGTGATCCTGTGCAACATGGCACATGTTTTCCTGGACTGTTATATGGAGGCTGATGACATCATAACCCAGATCCTGAAGGAGACAGCTGACAGATAAGGGATGGGGAACTTTTGGCTTCTAGCCTTTTGGGGAGCAAGGGAAGTGCTGGGTCCCATGGGAGAATAGGGCTCTGAGCTGAAGTGCTCACTGCCCTACCCAGGTTGGAATACTGTAAATAAGGACCCAACACTAGTTGCTGGGTTTTACACCAAGGCACTAGGTGAAAGAACCCCCTTTCGCTCTGTAACATTTATACTAACATAGAAAGATCTCACAGATATATTGTTAAATAAAATAACTAAATTACAGACATTGTTACAGAACCCCTGGGCTGCTCCAATTGAAAAAAAACCCACGGGCTCTTTAGTTAGGGGCCCGATTGCCCGCCGCCAGAATTATAACTCTCAATACCAGAGTTTGGTGAAAAGAAAAAGAATTGTTTATTTACACATAGTCCTGCCTCCCCTTCCCAGACCTGGCCAGTTTTAGAAAAGTCAGAAACACTGTTTCCCTACTTCCTAGGCACAGTTCAGCTTTACCAGTAGCTGCCAATCACTCAGTTCTGATTGGGGAGGTCCTTTCTGTGCTGTGGTGCCCTCCAACTCTCAATGGAGGACCACCTGGATTCTCAGCCTCCTTGCAAACTGCCTTCTTCCTGCAAACCGCATGGATCTCCTCTCCTCAGAACAGCATGGCGAGAGCCTCTTAAAGCAGCCTGGAGATCCCTTCTCCAAGCCACATGGAGAACTTAACTTCTTTATTCCACATGGAGAAGGCCCCTTCACCAAGCCACATGGAGGGGGCGAGAGAGCGAGAGTGAGCACGCAAGAGAGCTAAAATGTCCGCAGCTGCTTATATATCCCTGACTGCATCCTCTGATGCAGTGGGCATTGCAAACAGTTCTGACCATTCACAGAACCTCACGCAGGATCTGTGTGCTTTCTCCATACCATCCCCTGGTCCAAGACCCCTCCCATCTACCTGAGGCTTTGAATGCATTAAAGCCATTTTGCATAAGAAAGACACTAGCCACCAGCCTCAGGCATGTGGAGGCATTCTGAAAAGATGCTTCCTTCTCCCCATCCCCCAGCCGCAAACTCTGGGGATTTTTGGACTCCCCTGTTTCTGTAACAACATCACAATTATACTTAAAAAGACCCAAACAAAAATAAACAGTAAATATATGTGTGTGCTCCAAAATATGTAAGTATATTATAAAAAGATAACTGTAAAAGTGGACATCAAACTACTGATCCTCTTACCTGTGAGGAGGGAAGCAGTGATTTGGAGGGTGAACTTGAGATTTTTCTCTGCAGCTTTTATATTATTTGACTCTTATACAAAAAAATATTCATCGTTACTTATGTAATTTTTAAAATAAAAACAAGAGAATTAAAGTAAAAACCACTTTGCTCATTGCTGCCCACAGAGACAGTAACTCAACTGGAAAATGTAGAAAGGCCTCAAGTACTGATTTTGACTTCTAATTATTAAGTGACTTTCCAACCTCCTTCCTAATCAAGTTTTTCTTTTTCTTTTCCCCTATCAACTAAAAATACACTAACCAGTTCAGGAAATGTGGCTGATTGAATAGCAGCTGCTGCAGATGTGAGAAACGCTCACAATAAAAACTGGGACTCAGGACTTGAGCAGTAAAGCGAGGCCTTTATTCACGAGTCTGCAGAGCTGGGCACACCCTCACAGCCAGGATAATGTGCACGCCAAGTAGACAAAGGAAACTGGTTTTATAGTCTTGTCTTCCCCACCCTGAAATTGCCACCCTAAAGTGATTATCTTCTCCACCCTAAAATTGCCACCCTAAAGTGAGAGCAGTTAGCTTCCTCGCCCTAACGCAATTAGCTTCCCCTCCCCTCTCCTTCTTCCCTGTTTCTCCATGACTGGATACTCTGGAGTTACAATCTAACAAGTTCATTTAAATGCCCCTATTGTGATTTGTAGATATGCTAATGCTGTCAACTCCCTTCTCAGAGATCCTTTAATTACATTTGCCCTTAAGACCTTTTAATTACATTTGCCCTTTGTTACTAATGACTTTTTACTGGTTTGGGAGTCACTATGTCCTTGTTTCTAACACAGAGAACCTACTCTACATATTGAAATAACCTTGGAAGAAAAACAGCAAAAGCTCACTGTCATAAGTTCCTGTTTTTTAGGCACTGCTGGCTCCCATCACCCACATTTATCTTAGCCTTCACTTTATTCTTCCTGCACATTTGCAGGAGACATTCTCTGGCCACTGTTTCTTTCCCCACTTAGTATCAGGAAACTTAACAGATACTGTAAAAGCAGAAGATGGAGCTGTTTCAGTGCAAAGCTGATATCTTCTAGATCTTTCTTAAACTGTTTCAGAAGGCAGATTATCCACTGCCATTTCCTTTTCCTGATTTTTGTTTTTGTTTTTTAGAGACAAAGAGATAATGCTGCCAAGATACTATTTCTTTTCAGAGGAGGGCAGAGAACAAAAAGAGACAGGCACAAAAATTTCCCTAACTTTGCCAAGTTTCTCATTTGATTATAAATGGTGCTATCGTCAATAAAATGGAAACTAGAAATAGCAGAAAAGTTCTGGAAGATGAGCTGTGCTGTAAATGTAAAACATAAGTCACTTAAAGTGATAATAATTCAAAGTACAATTCCAATGCAAAATAAAGACAATTTAAAAAGTCAGCAATATTATATTCTAAGTCTAATTCTGTTTTATGATATCTTAGTCTTCATGTACAAGTATTATGTTGACTTCTCCCATTCACATGGCATGCAGATGCATTTGAACAGTTTTTTTAAAATAACATGATATACTGTACAGAGCATTGCTCATAGCTGCTCAATAAAAATTGCATTTTACCTATAAAATACTAAAGCTGAACAAAACTTTAGTGATCAGCTAGTTCAACCTTCTTGCTTTACAGGTTAAAAAATTGAGTTTCAGAAAGGTTAAATAACTTACCCAAGGTAACACAGAAAGTAGCAGACCTGGGGCTAGAATCCACATCTCCCAGTTTTTCAACCTGCCTTCCTTGTCACTTATGAAGGGGCCACACCATCCAGCCCTGTAGCTCATTTTCAAGATAGCAGACAAGAATTACTGCAGCATTACTTCTGATTTCTTAATTTTAGAATTGATGACCATGCTACATAAGTACCAAATTGTGAGCACCTAGAACATTCACATGCACACACATTCACATGCACATACATGCATATTGTTAACATGTTAAAAGACAAAGGTCTTAGAAGATAGCATTGTATTGTGAGAAGAGAACCATATACCATGGAATGTTGGGGAAATGTAGTTGACATTGTTACCCACTCAATCCCATTCCCACTTTCTTGTGGGGAACCGCTCCTTGTGGTTTAGGGAATTGTAGCCCTAGCCTGAGCATGACCTTCCGCTGGCACTCTGGCTGTGCTTGTCTTTTAAGTCTCAACAATGGCTGCATAGGAGACATATCCAAAAACCATTCAGAGGGTTTCCATGGGAATTGGATTTAAAGAATGTTTATTATGCTTTAGAACTTGCTCTGCTTTTCTTTATCTCTTAATTAAGTATAAACAATCCTTAGCAAGGAACATATGAAACCTTGTACCTAATGCCAGTGTGGGGTCAAGATGTTTAATAGACCCTGGCACAGACTAGTCATTGTACCCACTGTACTGGAACTTGTAATCAGTTATTGTCAATTGTAATCTAGGCACCTGAAAGCCATTGATGATTTTTGAATTTTGATCTTGTATATCCCATGCGTATCCTTCTCAATAAAAAGCATGAGGGGAGGAGGTCTGGCTGCTATTCTCCACTAGAGAAGGTAGCCACCTCCCTACCCCCCAGACAAAATACAGTGTCCTGGATAAATTTGTTCTGCCGTGGTCGTGAAACCTCTGCTGGATAGAGTAGTTTTCATCCAAGCCTAGGGCGTTGGAGGCATCTCCACCTCACTTTGTTGCTAAGAATAATGCAATTTTATTAAGCAATGGGGAGGTGGAAGCAATGTGCTCATAGATGGACCCAGGCTGGTCTCACCAAGTAATTTCCTCCTGGCTAATGAGATTTAAGGAGAAACTTGTTGAGAGGCTTTGGGGAAATATTTCTTTTCTGATAAAAATAAATGCACATACACACAAACACACAAGAAGACTGCCATGGATTGGCTCCTTGATGACACTATTGAGCTGTTAAATCAACCTGGAAGCAACTCCCTCCTTACTTATGGTCATGTGACCATAAGAAGACCTTACTATTTCAGCCACTTGCAGCTGGTGTTCTGTAACTTGCAGCTGAAAGCATAGTTACTTTGCTTCTCTGAGCCTCAGTTTTATCTTTATAAAATGGTGATAATAATACCTTCCTGACAACAGCGATTGTGAGGAGGAAATGAGATAATAAAATGTTTAACATAAAGGAACTCAATAAATAGTAGCTATCAACATAATAATTATTATTATTATTATATTGCATCAAAATCCTCAACAGTGGGAATGTTTTCTCCATCCTCTGGTCTCCACGGCACCTGGAACCTTTTCCTTACAACAGTGATCTGGGGAAAGTACACCAAGCTTCTACCTCCTCTCAGAATGCTGAGGAGCTCAAGGCATGGGTTTTGTCAGCTTGGGAGCTGGGGAAAAAATAAAAATAAAAATCCAGCATGTAAAATGAAAGCATAAATTGTGGTGCAACATGATGACATACTGAAAGACCCGAGCAAGCCATAAGGTGTTCATTTCTTCTGTCCTGGAAACCCCAACTGTCAATCTAGCCAATGTAAGTAATCCAAATGAACAGGAAAACTTTAGTCACAAAATCTTTAATTCAGCATTATTTTGGAAGTAAATCATAATACTTTCCCCTGATGTAATATAATTTTGAAGCCAATATAATAATTTTATTGGATTATGTTGGAGTAAGGCAGTATATTTTTTACATACATTTAAAAGAAAAAAATCAGAATACAGAAGTGTGTGTACACTCTGGTTACAACCACGTGGGGCACAGCTATTCTCAGGTTAGACTATAATTACCAAACCATGGTTAGGTAAGTGTGGCACAACACAGGAAATAAGGGGCTGGCCAGAGAAGGGAGGAAAGATGAGATGATAATAGTGGGGCACACAAAGGCTGTTGTTTTCTCTGTACTAAGGCCATTAGGTGGATTTTAAGATAGTCCAGGTAGCTGAGTACAGAGCTGAAGGTGGGGTAGCAAAGATATGACTTGCTAGCAGCTGAGCCCTGAGAAGGCCTCTGGACAGGAGCCCTGTCCCAGGGCATTCCACGCAGGCAGTGTGAGGGAGGTGAAGAGCATCTGAAACATGAGATTTAGAAAACACAGGGAAACAGCTTCCATGTGCCCTTTGCATGTTTCCTATTGTTTCACCCTCTGTTATGTAAGCCTTGTTTGTGGAAAGAGTACTGTCAGGCACTGCTTAACTATGGGGGTAAGTTCTCAGAAATGCATTGTTAGGTGATTTTATCCTTGTGCAAATATCACATAATGCACTTACACAAACATAGATGTTTACTACTATAATTATATGTACTATATACTTTTCTACAGCTGGAAAGTACAGTATGTTTGTTTACATTGGCCTCACCACAAATACACAAGTAAAAATTAGGACCATTATGATGTCATTAGGCAAGAGAAAATTTCCAGCTCCTTTATAATCTAATGGGACCACATTTGCATGTGCAGTTCGTTATGTGGTGCATGACTAGGCACTAGAAAAGCATAGGCAGACAGATTTCCTTTTTTCTCAGGTATTCTGTGCAAGGCAATGTATCAGCAATATTTTGTAAAACCAATTGCCTAAGAAAAGCATAGAGGGCCTACAGATATTATAGATACATGTTTAAAAGCATATGAAAAAATAAATATATAAATGTAAATATATATATTATAAATATATATAAAATATCTTAGCAATTAATGCCTACTGTATCTTATGCCTTATTTAGATCTTCATACATAAAATTCTGACCCATCATTAATTTTGGGTTCTTTCTGGTGTTTTTCTTGTCCTTTTGCATGCACACTCTTGCATATGGCCCTGTGCAATCACTGCACACATTGAAAAGCTGTGTTCTGCTACAAGGTAGCCCATAGGATATAGGTAGAAGCCAGGCTTCACGTGGGAATGAGACTGCATGCTCCCCTGAAGAAACAGACCTCCCTGACTCAGAGAGCAAGAAATGAAACCTCTGGCTGTCACCATGTATGAGTTCCTATTTGGAGTCTCCCATTGTCATTCCAACTGGCTCTACCACTACTGGTCCCTTACTCATTCTTTCCTCTACCCAACTATCTCCACCTCTAGGAAGAGAGCAAGTCTCCACTTTAAAAAAAATATAACAAATATTGTTAAATTTAGAAATAAAACTCATAAATAATACAACCTATTTACCTACATAGTGTTGAAAGAAAATCAACATAAAGCTATAAGATAAGGAATAAATAAAAGGAAGGTAAATATAATAAAAGAATATCTATTTCCATAGAAGTGTTCAGGCACAATCACATTAATGAAGATGTCAAATTTTTGCTTCTAAATGTAGAATCAATATGGCCACGATGTGGCCTGATACAGTGTTTTTGTGGGTCTTATCAGCAACTTAAAAACCACAGGCAGTGCTGCTACCAGTGATATGATTTTCTGGAATGGGTAATAGCTCATACTAAAGCTCCCAACAAAACAATGCAAGCTTTCCTCAATTCACACAGTAGTCACATCTTTGGGAAATGTAATGTATATGAAACTAAGCAGAAAGTAGTCTGGGTTTACATATGTAACAAAATTAGGTTCTAGGATCAGATACTTTTTAAAGAGTGGGCTTTTTAAAAAAACTACACAAATGTCTGGAGCATTCAAAATCTGAATTCAAATTCAAGAAGGATTCTTTCTTGTGCAGAATTATCCTGGGTATTATGGATGTCTAGCATCTCTGGCCCCCTTCCACCAAGTGCCAGAAGTGAGAGCTAATCAGACTTTCAAAGTGCTGTCAGTGAAAACCACTGGTCTCAGTTTGAGTTGAACCCGTGCTCTCTGGGGAAAGCCTAACCATAAACACATGTACCTGTAAACATGCATCCATAAACTATACCTGTGTCAACCACCCCAGATTCAGGTATACAGTTGATTCTTGTACAACAGATTTGAACTGTGTGGATCCACTTATATGTGGATTTTTTTTTCAATAAATACTTACAGTACTGTAAATATATTTTCCTTATTATTTCCTTAATAACATTTTTCTCTAGCTCACTTTATTGTAAAAATACAGTATGTAATACAAATAACATACAAAATATGTGTTAATTGACTGTGTTATTGGAAAAGCTTCCTGTCAACAGTAAGGTATTAGTAGTTAATTTTGGGGAGTCAAAGTTAGACATGGATATTTTTACTTTTATTTTCATTTTTAATCATTTTTATTTTCAAATACAGATGACATACATTATTTTATTAGTTTCAGGTGTACACCCAGTGATCAGACATTACATAACGTAATAAGTGATTAACTTGATAAATCTTGACCCATCTGACACCATACATAGTTATTAGACTACTATTAACAATATTCCCTATGCTGTAATTTACATCCTTATTGGCTATTCTGCACCAACTAATTTGTACTTATTGATCCCTTTACCTCTTTCTCCCTTTATCTCAATACCTGTCCCATCTGGCAACCATCAATATGTTCTCTGTATCTATGATTCTGTTTCTATTCTGCTTGTTTGTTTATTTTGGTTTTGTTTCTTATATTCAGTTGTTGATAGATATGTATTTATTGCCATTTTATTGTTCATATTTATAATCTTCTTCTTCAAGGAGACCCTTTAACATTTCCTATAATACTGGTTTGGTGGTAATGAACTTCTTTAGCTGTTTCTTGTCTGTAAAGCTCTTTATCTGCCCTTCAATTCTAACTGGTAGCTTTGCTGGGTAGAGTAATCTTGGTTGTGTATCCTTGCTTTTCATCACTTTGAATATTTCTTGCCAATCCCTTCTTGCCTGAAAAGTTTCTTTTGAGAAAACAGCTGGCAGTCTTTTGGGAGTTCCCTTATAAGTAACTAACTGCTTTTCTCTTGCTGCTTTTACTCACTCTTTGTCATTAACCTTTGGCTTTTTAATTATGATGTGTCATGGAGTGGGCCTCTTTGGGTTCATTTTGTTTGGGACTCTATGTTTCCAGGCAAGTTAGGGAAGTTTTCTGTCATTATTTCTTTAAATAGGTTTTCAATTTGTTGCTCTCTTTCTTCTTCTTCCAGAATTGCGCCCCCACCATGATGCGAATGTTGGTACACTTGAAGTTGTCCCAAAGGCTCCTTACATTATACTCAATTCTTTTTGGATTCTTTTTTTCTTTTTAGTGTTCTGATTGGGTGTTTTTTGTTCCCTTATATTCCAAATCACTGATCTGAGTCTTGGCTTCATCCAATGTACTGTTGATTCCATGTAAATTACTCTTCATTTCAACTAGTGTATCCTAATTCTGAATGGTTTTTTTATGCTGCTGAGGTTCTCATTAAGTTCATTGAGCATCCTTAAAACCAGTGCTTTAATTTTGCATCTCATAGATTGCTTTTCTCCATTTTGCTTAGTTCTTCTGGAATTTTATTCTGTTCTTTTATTTGGGCCATGTTTCTTTTCTCCTTGTCTTGACAACCTCCCTATATTTGTTTCTATGTATTAGGTAGAGCTGCTGTGCCCCCAGGCTTGATAGAGTGGCTTAATGTAGTAGATGTGTCGTAGGGTCCAGTGGCACAGTTGCCCTGATCACCCAAACTGGGCATTCAACATGTATGTCCCCTGCCCCTCTCCCCCCGTGAAGACTGTGTACACTCTCCTGTTGTAGTTGAGCCTTGACAGCTATTGGCACATCAATGGGATGGAATTACCCAGACCAATCAGCTGCATGAACTGGCTGTGATCACCAGCCACCAACCACCAACCTCCCACCACTGTGGGAGATCAGCTGTGCAGAAGCCCACCCCTCATAGTAGGCCTTACATCAGTAGGGCTCTGGTGCCTGCTGTGTCCACCCCTTGAGTGTGTTGCTATGGAGGTGGTCAACTGATGGTGCTTTGATGTAATCTAAAGCTGTCTACTGAGTGTGCTCTGGGGTCTTCCAAGAGGTGCAGGCCAAAGTCAGACACTTCCTGTGTTCTGCCTGGGCCATCCAGCATAAGCTACAAAGCAATTTGCAGATAGCTGCTACTTGTCCTGGGCGTGGATGTGCCCAGGTGATGCCAAGCTGTGAACCAAGGCTGGCTGCTGCAGGTGCTAGGACTACTTTGTGAGAAGTATGGGGCTTACCAAGGCTAGATGCTGCTAGTTTGAGAGAATTTAGAAAAATCTGAAGCATGAACCAAAACAACACATTTGCATGGAAAAACCACTGGAAATAGTTTGGATTGGCCCGAAAGTTGGGTGGGGTGGGGACTCATGGAATCACCAGGGTGGGACAAACAGTGTGAGCCAGGTTGATGGAGACATAGATATGGCATCAGCCTGCTGGCTCTGGCAAGGGGAGGTCTTATCAAAGAAGGAATGGTCTGTGCCAGCACTTCTGCCTGGGAGAAAGCTGCCCCTCCAGCTCTAACCCAAATGCCAAACAATTCATTTCCTCCCAGTATCTCTGGTGCATTTCAAGCTGCTGCCCCCCATGCTGGAGCTCAGAGGGATGAGTCAAAGTAAGTCTATGTATAGACCATTTAAGTAAAACTGCCTGGGACCCCAGAAACTTTCATCTTTCTCAGCCTAAATCCCTGTTTTATAGCCAGAACACATGGCGAATTCTTTTCCTGACACTGGAACCCTGTGTTGGGGGGGCCTGGTGTGGTAAATAAGTTATTAACTTGAGTATTGCAAGTTGAGACTAGAGATGAGGACACAACAAACAGAAAAGCAGGGGGACTATGGAGCCCAGAAAAAAAAATGAGGGCTGGAAAGGAGAAATTTGTCAGCATTTCTCCAACACTTTCCAAGGATTCTAGACCTCTCCCCCCTTGGACCTTTCTGTAGAGATCAGAAAGAAAGTGATCACCAGGCTTATTCCATGATAAACAATCTTTTAAAACAACTCACTCTCCATTGTTTTCTTTCTTTCTTTCTTTTCTGTTTTTGAATGAATGAATTTTACTAAAGTTCTGTTTTTCTTTTTCTTTTCCATTTTTTATTGTTGTTCTTTTACAGTTGTCCCATTTTTTCCCCCATTGCTCTCCTCTGCCCCAACCCCCTCCCAGAGTCAATTCTCACCTTGTTCTATGTCCACGGGTCATTTGCACATGTTCCTTATCTAGACCCTTCCCCTTCTTTCCCCCCTTATCCCCTTTCTCCTTCTCCTCTGGTCACTGTCAGTATGTTCCTTGTTTCCATCCTTCTGGTTCTATTTTGCTCATTTCTTTGTTTTGTTCATTGGGTTCCTCTTATAGGTGAGATCATATGGTATTTTTCTTTTGCCACCCAGCTTATTTCTTTTTAAAAATTATTTATTTTTTGAGAGAGGAGAAGGGCTGGAGAAAGAAAGAAAAAGAAATATAAATGAGCAAGAGATACATTGATCAGTTGCCTCTCGCATGCCCCAGCTGGGGATCTGGCCTAAAACCCAGGCATGTGCCTGACTGGGAATCAAACCAGCAACTTTTTGGTTTGCAGGCTGGTGCTAAATCTACTGAGCCACACCAGCCAGGGCTTATTTCACTTGGCATTATACTCTCCAGTTCCATCCATGCTGCTACAAATGGTAAAAGATCCTTCTTTCTTTCTGCTGCATAATATTCCATTGTGTAAATGTACCATAACTTTTTGATCTACTCATTTACTGATGGGCACTTAGGCTGTTTCCAGTACTTGGCTATTGTAAATAACACTGCTATGAACATAGGGGTGCACAGATTCTTTTGAATTAGTGTTTCAGAATTATTAAGAGTATAATCACTGGGTAAAAAGGCAGTTCCACTTTTTAGTTTTTTGAGGAAATTCCATACTGTTTTCCATAGTGGCTGCACCAGTCTGCATTCCCACCAACAGTGCACTAGGGTTCCCTTTTCTCCACATCCTCACCAGCACTTGTTTGTTGATTTGTTATTAATGGCCATTCTGACCAGTGTGAGGTGATACCTCAATGTGGTTTTAATTTGCATCTCTCTGATAGCTAGTGATGGGCATATGAGAATATGTCTGTGGTCCCTCTGTATGTCTTCCTTGGAGAAGTGTCTATTCAGGTCCTTTGTCCATTTTGTAATTGGATTTTTTGTCTTTCTGGTGTTGATTCATATGAGTTCTTTATATATTTGTAGATCAAACCCTTGTCCAAGGTATCATTGGCAAATATGTTTTCCCATGCGGTTGGTTTCCTTTTAATTTAGATGATGTTTTCTTTAGCTGTGCAAAAGATTTTTCATTTGATGTAGTCCTATTAGTTTATTCTTTTCTTTATTTCCTTTGCCCTAGAGGATGTATTGGCAAAAATATTGCTGCATGGGATATCTGAAACTATACTGTCTATGTTTTCCTCTAGGACTTTTATGGTGTCACAGCTTATGTTTAAGTCTTTTATCAATTTTTAGTTGAAGAGACTATTTTCACTCCATTTTATGCTTCTGTCCCTTTGTCAAATATTAATTGACCATAAAGACCTGGGTTTATTCTGGGCTCTCTATTGTTACTTTGATCTATGTGTCTGATCTTATGCCACTACCAGACTGTTTTGATTACGTGGCCTTGTAGTATAGTTTGATATCAGGAATTATGATTCCTCCTACTTTGTGCTTCTTTCTCAAGATTGCCGAGGCTATTCAGTGTCATTTTTGGTTCCATATAAATTTTTAAAATATCTGTTCTGCCTAATACAGAGAAACAAACACAGGGAGGCTGCCAAATTGAGGAGACAAAGAATAATGGCCCAAAAGAAAACACAGAACAAAACCCCAGAAAAAGAACCAAACGAAACACAGATAGATAACCTATCAGATACAGAGTTCAAAACACTGGTGATAAGGATACTCAGAGAACTCAAAGAGTATGGCAAAGGAATAAAGAAGGAAATGAAGGTTACACAAAGTGAAATAAAAGAAAAATATAGGGAACCAACAGTGATGGGAAGGAAGCTGGAATTCAAGTCAATGATTTGGAACAAAAGGAAGAAATAAACATTCAACCAGAATGAAAAGAAGAAACAAGAATACACAAAAATGAGGATATGCTTGGGACAACTTTAAATGGACCAGCATCCAAATCATAGGGGTGCCAGAAGGGCAAGAGGAAGAACAAGAAATTAAAAACTTCTATGAAAAAAATAATAAAGAAAAAAGACATACTAGTCCAGAAAGCACAGAGTCCCAAATTAATTGGACCCAAAGAGGAACACACCAAAACACATCATAATTAAAATGCCAATGGTCAAAGATAAAAGAGAACCTTAAAAGCAACAAAAGAAAACAAGAGAGTTACCTACAAAGGGGTTCCTATTAGACTATCAGCTGATTTCTCAAAAGAAACTTTGCAGGCAAGAAGGGACTTGTAAGAAGTATTCAAAGTGATGAAAAGCAAGGACCTACAACCAAGATTACTCTATCCAGCAAACCTATTATTTAGAATAGAAGAGCAGATAAAGTACTTCCCAGATAAAGTAAAGCTAAAGCAATTCATCACCGAGCCATTATTACATGAAATGTTAAAGACACTTATTTAAGAAAAAAAGAAGACCAAAACAATGAACATTAAAATTATAACAAACTCACAACTGTCAACAACTGAATCTAAAATACAAAACAAACCAAGCAAACAACCAGAATAGAAACAGAATCATAGGTATGGGGACCATTTTGAGGGCTATCAGCTGGAAGAGGAAGATGGGAAAATGGTGCAGGGATTAAGTAGCATAATTGGTAGGCACAAAATAAACAGGGGGATGTTAAGAATAATATAGAAAAGGGTGAAGCCAAAGAACTTATATGCACGAGGCACGGACATGAACTAAAGAGGGTGGGATTGCTGGAGGGAAAGGGGATACAGGGCAGAGGGAAGCAAAGGGAAAAGAAACTGGGACAACTGTAACAGCATAATCAATAAAATATACTTAAATAAAAGAACAATACAACACAGTGGTGTGTGAAACACTGTGTTTCTGACTTTTCCTAATTGCTTCCTCCTGTTTAAATACAGTAGTCTGACAACAACAAAAATTACAATAGGGTATTTGCTGTTCACAAAGCACTTGCTCAGTGCCCTGGTCCATGTGGCACAGTTGCTTGGAGTGTCATCCCATAAACCGAACAGATTGTGGATTCAATCCCCTGTCAGGGCACATGTCTAGGTTGCAAGTTTGATCCCCAGTCGGGGTGTTGTGAGGGAGGCAAGCAGTCATTCTTTCTCCCTCTCTCTCTCTCTCTCTCTCTCTCTCTCTCTCTCTCTCTCTCTCTCTTCCCTTACCCTGAAAGCAATGAAAAAGTGTCCTTGGTTCAGGATTTAAAAATTAATTAAAAAAGAGAAGAAAACCCAACCCCCCCAAACAGCAGCAAAAACAAAGCACTTGCTCAGTGAGTAGCACGACACGTTGAGGAAGAGATGGCTTATAAATCCCAGCAAGATCATGAGCAAATTATTTACCTTGTCTGAATTTATTTATTCATTTGTAAAATGGGAGAATCATAACCCCTAACTTGGTTCTTCACATTTTAATAAAATAATGTGTGGAAAGCAGAAAGTTCTGCACAAATGTTACTGGTTACAAGACTCAAATCACCGCAGCTCAAGATCTAAGTCAGATAGCTAGAGAACCAATGACTTCTGATTAGAACCATTTTTTGAAAATTATATTTTCTGGGAGGAAGTATCATTTTTACTAGAAAAAATATAATGACACTTCAAGAAAAAATTAAGCAATATTTTTATGCAACTATAGCTCAACCACATTGATACTTTTTAATTTTTATCCTTTATTTTCTACATAGATTTATTTTTTTATTATTTGTGATTTATGCACTTTTCTAAATGTATATTATATGAAACAATTTTTAAAAGTTTAATGGCTTATTTCACCCCTCCTAGTCAAGCCATAATTTGGGGAGAGTTACTTTTGTTCTTATTTTTTAACAGGAGGCTACTCTTAGGATATAGCTCATTTTCCCTGGTTTAGTGATTTCAAATAGTTCCAGATCTTCAGTTCTGTTAACTACCTTTCACCAGCTGCCATTTGCAACCCCTTCCCACTCAGATTTTTTGTTTTTAATTACAAAACATTCATTGATAGAAAAGAAAATTGATTGAATTTCACTTGTTCTCCAAGTGTCTCTTCCCTCAGATGATTTTATCTTATTTTCTTATTTGACATCTTTTATACTAGACCACTCTCCACAAAAGACTTTTAACTGGTGCAGTTTTTTCTTCTTGAAGGCAGCAATGTGTCTAATTTACTGTTCACTGCCCTACCCACATCACCAGCACCCTGGACAATGTAGCATGCTAATATTAGAAAAAGAGAGAGGAGAATCATTTCTTAGCCATGTAGTCCCACTTTTTAAGCAGTTTGCCAGTACTGCACCAAAGCAGAAACTAAGCATTTAACTTACTAAGTTAAAAAAATTAAAACCTAAAAAGAGTTATTTTTAAAATGACACAAGAATTGAATGAAAAATAAAGAATAAGTACATAGACAAAAGCGTAACCTGACTCCAAAAATGAGATAGATATTATTGCTATCACCCTTTATGATAAGTAAACTTGGACACAAAGAGGTTAAGTAACCCCTCTAAGATCCAACAATTAGTAAAGAGTGGAAGTGAGATAAAACCCAGGTAACTTGGCTCCAGAAAACAAGCAACTACAGTAACTATTGAACTGCCTGTCTCACACAGAAAACAGAAATTATAGGCCTAACTAATTTACATAATAAAAAATATATTTTTATACTAACCCAGGGGGAAAGTGCTATTGCTTTTAGAGAGAGAGAGAGGAAGGGAGGGAGACAGGGAGAGAGAGAACAAGACATTGATGTTAGAAACAGCCATCGGTTGCCTTCTCGTATGCACTCCTGCTGGGGATCAAACCCGCACCTTGGTATGTGCCCAGACCGGGAATCAAACTCATGACCTTTCAGTCTACAGAACAGTGCTCTAACTGAGGGCCTAACTCATTTGTGAATGAAGATGCCGGCATTTGAAGTAAATTACCAACAAATTTAACTCAAAAGTATATTAAATAATAAAAGAAAAAAATAAATGTATATTATGACCAAAATAGGGTTTATTCAAGAAAATCAAAGATAAATAGTATAAGAGCAATTTTTAAATTCTCAAGCTATTAAAAATTTGTATGTAGTCATTTCAATTACAAAAGAGCACAAAATAAATCCTATATACGTACATATATATATGAAAGAGGCAAAAATTATCATCATTCACAGATAGTATAGAAAGCACAAAACATAACTTTTAATAATATGAGAATTCAGTAAAGAAATTTTTTAATAAGTATATTTTATTGATTGTTATTAGAGTAGTCCTGATTTTATTTCCTTTTGCTCCCTTCCGCCAAGTTAACCCCCTGCCCTCCAGCAATCCCACCCTCCTTAGTTCATGTCCATGGGTTGTGCATCTAATTCTTTGGCTTCAACCTTTTCTATATTATTCTTAACTTTCCCCTGTCTATTTTGTACCAACCAATTATGCTTTTTAATCCTGCTGACCTTTTCCCCATTTCTCCCCCTTTCCCCTCCCAGCTGATAACCCTCCAAATGATCCCCGTACCTATGATTCTGTTCTTATTCTGGTATGCTTAGTTGGATTTTGTTCTTATTTTTAGATTCAGTTGTTGATAGCTGTGAGTTTTTTGTCATTTTAATGTTCATAACTTTGATCTTCTTTTTCTTAAGTAAGTCCCTTTGACATTTCATATAATAATGCCTTGGTGATAATGAACTTCTTTAGATTTACCTTGTCTGGGAAGCACTTCATCTGCCTGTCCATTCTAAATAATAGCTTTGCTGGATAGAGTAATCTTGGTCATAGGTCGTTGCTTTTCATCACCTTGAATACTTCTTGCCAGTCGCTTCTTGCCTGCGAAGTTTCTTTTGAGAAATCAGATGACAATCTTATAGGCATCCCTTTGTAGATAACTCTCTGCTTTTCTCTTGCTGCTTTTAAGATTCTCTCTTTATCTTGAACCTTTGGCATTTTAATTATGATGTGTCTTGGTGTGGTCCTCCTTCGGTCTAGCCTGTTTGGGACTCTCCAAGTTCATAGACTTGTATGTCTGTTTCCTTCACCAAATTTGGGAAGTTTTCCTTCATTATTTTTTTACATAAGTTTTCAATTTCTTGCTCTTCCTCTTCTACTTCTGGCACCCCTATGATTTGGATGTTGGTATATTTAAAGTTGTCTCAGAGGTTCCTAAACCTCTCCTCATTTTTTTTCAATTCTTGTTTCCTCATTATGTACCAGTTGACTGTTTATTTCTTCTTTATGTTCCAAATCATTGATTTGAACCTTGGTTTCCTTCCCTTCACCATTGGTTTTGTGTGAATTTTCCTTCGTTTCATTTAGCATAGCCTTCACTTCTTATTTGCCATACTTAAGCATATTTGTCAGGTATGTATCTTTTTTTTTTAAGTATATTTTGATTATGTTACTACAATAGTTCCAATTTTTTTCCCCTTGGCTCCCCTTTGCCCAGTACCACGTCCCCCAGCAATCCCACCCCCCTTAGTTCATGTCCATGGGTCATGTATATAAATTCCTTGGCTTCACGCTTTCCTATGTAATTATTTTAAATTAATTAATTAATTTTTTATAACAATAAAAAATAACAATTCCTCCCTCTCACACTAAGTCCCTTTATAATCTTATAAAGGACAATGGTCAAAGGTCTTGTGCTCCTCTAGCTGCTTCAAGCTGGACATGGTCGTTGTCCTACCTACTCTTAGGTCCAGAAATCCCTAATAAGAGTGGGGGTATAGCAGAGAGGGTGGTCTTCCCACATGGGGAAGAATCTTGCAGACTCCAGGTCAGCTGACTGTCCCTGGACAATGGCGTGCTTGGTTTAACAGGCTGTCATCCTTGTGGTAATAGACAGTCACTCAGGTAATGACATGTTTGTGTTGTTCATTAGTCTCCTGTATTTGATGATATCATATGGTATTTTTCTTTCGTTGCCTGGCTTATTTCACTAAGCATAATTCTCTCTAGTTCCATCCATGTTGTTGCAAATGGTAGAAGTTCCTTCTTTCTTTCTGCTACATAGTACTCCATTGTGTAAATGTACCACTGTTTTTTGATCCACTCATCTACAGATGGGCACTTAGGTTGTTCCCAACATTTGGCTATTACAAATAGTGCTGCTATGAACATAGGGGTGCATAGATTCTTTTGAATTGGTGTTTCAGGATTCTTTGGATATAATCCTAGAAATGGAATTGCTGGTTCAAAAGGCAGTTTTATTTTTAGTTTTTTGAGGAGATTTTATACTATTTTCCATAGCGTCTGCACCATTCTGCATTCCCACCAAAGTGCACCAGGGTTCCCTATACAACCTTGCCAGCACTTGTTGTTTGTTGATTTGTTGATGATGGCCATTCTGACAGGTGTAAAGTGGTATCTCATTGTGGTTTTTATTTGCATCTCTCTGATGGCTAGTGATGTTGAGAATTTTTTCATATGCCTTTGGACCCTCTGTATGTCCTCTTTGGAGAAGTGTTTGTTCAGGTCCTTTGCCCATTTTTTAATTGGGTTGTCTGTCTTCTTAGTGTTGAGATATTTAAGTTCTTTATATATTTTGGAGATCAATCCCTTGTCTGAGGTATCATTGGCAAATATGTTTTCCCATATGGTTGGTTCCCTTTTTATCTTGCTGATGTTTTCTTTTGCTGAGCAGAAACTCTTTACTTTGATGTAGTCCCGTTTGTTTATTCTTTCCTTTCTTTCCCTTGCCTTAGGAGATGTATCGGTGAAGATATTGCTATGTGGGAGGTCTGAAAATTTCCTGCCTATTTTTTCTTCTAGGACCTTTATGGTGTCAGAGCTTGCATTTAAGTTTTTGATTCATCTTGAGTTTATTCTGGTGTATGGTGTAAGTTGGTGGTCTAGTTTCATTGTTTTGCATGTCCCCGTCCAGTTCTCCCAACACCATTTGTTGAAGAGGCTCTTTTCACTCCATTTTATGTTCCTTCCTCTTTGTCAAATACTGGTTGATCATATAGACCTGGGTTTATTTCTGGGCTCTTTACTCTGTTCCATTGATCTATATGTCTGTTCTTATACCAGTACCAGACTGTTTTGATTACCATGGACTTGTAGTATAGTTTGATATCAGGTATTGTGATTCCTCCTATTGTGTTCTTCTTCAAGATTACTATGGCTATTCGGGGTCTTTTTTGGTTCCCTATACATTTTTGAAGTATTTGTTCTAGGTCTGTGAAATATGCCAAATATTTTAATAGGGATTGCATTGTATCTGTAAATTGCTTTTGGTAGTATAGACATTTTAATGATGTTGATTCTTCCCATCCATGAACATGGTATATGCTTCTATTTATTTTTATCTTCCTTAATTTCTTTCTTCAGGGTTATGTAGTTTTCTGAGTACAGGTCTTTTACCTCCTTGGTTAAGTTTATTCCTAGGTACTTTATTTTTCTTGTGGCTATAGTAAATGGGATTCTTTTTCTAGTTTCTATCTCTGATATTTTATTGTTGGTGTACAGAAATGCCTTTGATTTCTGAATTCTATGAACTTTCCTCTCAGGACTGCTTTTGCTGTATCCCATAGGTCTGGGGTTGTTGTGTGTTCATTATCATTTGTTTTCAGAAACTTTTTGATTTCTTCCTTGATGTCATTGTTAGCCCATTCATTATTTAATAGCATGTTATTCATTCTCCATGAGTTTGAATGATTTTGAGTTTTTCCCTTGAGGTTGATTTCCAGTTCCAAGTCACTGTGGTCTGAGAAGATGCTTGATATAATTTCAATTTTCTTGAAACTGTTGAGACTTGTTTTGTGTCCTACCATGTGGTCTATCTTTGAAAATGTTTCATGTGCACTAGAGAAGAATGTATATTTTGCTTTTCGGGGGTGAAAAGTTCTATATATATCAACTAAGTCCATTTGATCTAGAGTGTTGTTCAATGAGTCAATATCCTTGGTGTTTCTTTGCTTCAAAGATCTATTGTTGACAATGGGGTGTTAAAGTCCCCTATTATGAGTGTGTTGCTGTCTATATCCCTCCTGAAGTCTTTCAAAATTTTACTTACATATTTAGGTTCTCCTATGTTTACAAGGGTTATATCTTCTTGATAGATTTTCCCTTACGTATTATGAAATGTCCTTCTTTGTCTCTTTTTATGGACTTTGCTGCAAAATCTGTTTTGTCTGATATGAGTATTGCTACCCTACCTTTTTTTTCATGTCCATTTGCTTGAAATATTGTTTTCCATCCCTTCACTTTTAGTCTGTGTAGATCTTTTGTTCTAAGGTGTGTCTCTTGTAGACAGCATATATGTGAGTCATGCTTTCTAATCCATTTAGCTACCCTATGGTCCTTTGATTGGTGTATTTAATAATTTACATTTAAGGTTATTATCAGTATGTACTTATTCATTGTCATTGTTCCCCTTTGTACTTGTTTTCCTCTATGTCTCTCTGCTTCTTTATCTTCTTAAAGCAGACCCTTTAATATCTCTTGCAATGCTAGTTTGGTGGAGATGTATTCTTTTAGCCTTCGTTTGTCTGGGAAACTCCTTATTTCACCTTCCATTTTGAATGAGAGCCTTGCTGGCTAGGGTATGCTTGATTGTAGGCAGTTGTTTTTTATTGCTTGAAATATTTTTTGCCATTTCCTTCTGGCTTGTAGTGTTTCTGTTGATAAATCTGATGATAACCTTATTGGAGCTCCCTTGTATGTTATTAGCTGTTTCTCTCTTACTGCTTTTGAGATTCTCTCTTTGTCTTTCGATGTTGCCATTTTAATTATGATGTGTCTTGAAGTGGGCCTGTTGGGGTTCATCTTCATTGGGACCCTCTGTGCTTCCTGGACTTGAATGACTCTTTCTCTCATCAAGTTGGGGAAGTTTTCTGTCATTCGTTTTTCAAACAGGTTTTCCCTCTCTTACTCCTTTTCTTCCCCTTCTGGTATACCTATGATATGGATATTATTACATTTCATGTTGTTCTGCAGCTCTCTTAAAACCTCTTCATTCTTTTTTAGTCTTTTAATTTTGTTGCACTGTTTGGGAATTTTTTTCTACGTTGTCCTCCAGCTCACTGATCCGATCTTCTGCTTCCTCTAGCCTGCTTTTAATTCCTTCTATTGTGTTCTTCAATTCAGAAATTGTATTCTTCATTTCCTCCTGGCTCTTATTGATAGCTTCTATGTCTTTTTTCATGCTGGTGTAATTCTCAGTAAGTTCCTTACAGTTTTTCTGGAGTTCTTCATAGTTTTCTTTGAGCTCACTGATCTCATTGAGCTTTTCTATAATCCATGTTTTGAATTCCATGCCTGATAGTTAGCTTACCTCTATTTCACTTGGCATTCTTTCTGGGGATATCTCCTTTCCTTTCGATGGGGGGGTTGTTTCTCTCTCTCTCCATTTTTGTGACTCTTCTTGTCTGTTGCTGCTTCTTAGATTGATTTGCACTTCCTGGATCTGCCCCTGATGGTGTCATATTGGGTACCAGTCTGGGCCTAGGCAGCTAGTTGGAGACTACCAGAGATCTTCTGTGAGCATCTTTATCACCAGTATTTTGAACTCTACGTACGTTAGGTTGACTATCTCCTCGTTGCTTATTTCTCCCACTAGAACCTTGGTCCATTCCCTCTTTTGGGTTACACTTCTCTGTCTCCTCATCTTGACAGGCTCCTCTCTTTGCTTCTGTGTTTTAGATAGAGTTCTTGCTCCTTACATTGTAAGGGGCGAAGCCTTATGTATTCTACAGTATGGGGGACCAGTTTAACCATGTTGTGGCACTGTGTGTTGGGGAGGAGTTTGAGGGGGAACTATGCCACTTGCTCAGCACTTGCCCCTTTTTCAGGCACTTGTGCCACTTCTGTATGGGACTGGTGCCTCTCTAGCTATTGTCCTGGCCGATATTCCCAGAGTGGGTGGGTCTGCAGATGTTCTAGGACTGCGGGGGCCCTTTAAACAAGCAGACTCTACTTTGAGATTGTAGTTTCTTCCTCTACCTCAACTCTCACTGGTTTGCACAGTCATAAACAATGAGCCTTTATTTTCCCTGGCGTTGGAACCGTGAGCTGTGAGGTCTGGTCTGGTGCTGGGGGTGATCCCCAGATGTCCCTCCCAACTTTTTAAATATGTGATTGCACTTTCCTGGGCCTGCCTCTACCGCTGCTGCTGCTGCCACCACAACTGCGTCCTCTCCACCCATCCTACCTGTCTGGATGAATATTTCTTCTTTTTATCTTTGTTGGACTTCCATGCAACTCGATTTTTCTGGAACTTTTGGTTGTCTCCAGTTTTGAGGTAGTTGTATTCCTTCTTAGTTGTGGGGGAGATGCAGCATATCTGTCTGCATCTTGGCTGGAAGTCCCCAAAGAAATTGTTGAATAGATTTGGACAGGGGACACTGGACCCAGAGTCTCAAAGCAGAAGTTGTTAATCAGTTGATCACTCTCTTGTGTAATAACGATGAGGATGGAAGGTGGCCACAAATACATGCTACCTAATACTACTTTGGCCACTAGGTCACAGTGTTACTGGACAGAGGC
The DNA here is from genome assembly GCF_987537825.1 of Furipterus horrens. Taxonomy (NCBI): domain Eukaryota; kingdom Metazoa; phylum Chordata; class Mammalia; order Chiroptera; family Furipteridae; genus Furipterus; species Furipterus horrens. The sequence goes on from NW_028327182.1 coordinate 51,179,889, forward strand.
ATGGCCTTTAATGGGTCTGACTAGGGCCAGCTGGCAGTGTGTGGGTTCTTGACTTTGCACAGGAGAGATTTCACAACACTAGTCTAGGTGACTATGAAGATACATTTATTAAAACTGGGGACAGTAAAACAAGGAGCATCTTAGCATAGAAGAAGCAACAGGAGAGCCTCGGCTGGGTTGCTTTAGCTCACTGGGAAGTCAGAGAAAATAGGTCTTTGGGGACAGGTTCATGAAATTAGCCTGGGAAAGCCTATTACCTTAGAGTTTAGGAGATTCGTGCCTGTGGGGAAAGAAGTCGAGGAAAGAGGGAAAAGGGAATGGTGAGGGCTCTTCTTCAGAGGGAGAGTGTGTCAGATTTCTATTTTTTAAGAGTGTTTTAATCATACTTAGGCAGTTTTTTGTTTTTTTTTAAAGCATGCATGATTTCAGGCAAAAAAAAGAATCTCCAGGAACCAGAAAATCCATGAGGCCTGAGATGAAGGAAGAAGTCCAATTCTCAGATTTCTCCACTGAGGAGGTCAAAGGATTATTAAAGAGCAAAAGAAAGGGGCTGAACTTGGGTACAGCTTAGCACCTTTCTTCCTGCATTGATTTGGAGCTGCTAGGAAACTGATTTGGTGCTGGACCTCGCTCTATTAAGAGCTGAAGAGCTGGGGATATCTTTGTGGCATATCCTCAGTAGGAGGACTGCTGGGAAGCCCCAGAGCTGAGGAAGGGACTGTGAAGCCTGCCCCACCACCTCAGCCACCTGGAAAAAAGGAAGCGAAAAAAGGAGAAATGACAACTTCCTTCACATCTCGCTCTTGGCACATTACTGATCAGTAACTGCATGGGTGAAGACTGCTGCAGAGGAGCTTTGACCACCTTCTAACACTGAGGTAACTGCAATTTTTCCTCTTCTCCCTGGCATGAAAAATGAAGGAGGCTGTCTTATTTCCTCCAGGGACAGCTGAAATAGACTCCTGGGGTGAGGTATCCCTTCACCTGCCCCAGCCAAGGTTTCCTCTGGCTAAATTGGGAACAAGTCTTAGTCTTAACATTTGAGTTTTGAAAAACGGGAGTTGTGTTCTAAAGGTAATTTACTTGGTAAGACAACGAAGAAAACACTTTGCTCTGACTGATAAATTTGTCCCCAGTCAACAGTATTTATAAATAGCCACTGTTTACAGGACACAGTGCTGGTCCTATGGGGAGTTCCAAAGGCAGAAGTTCCCATAATCTGACTGTCCTCTTCATTCCATGCACTGAGCCCAACACAGCTTCCATTTTGACGTTTAGGCTTACAAGAAGGAAGACAGAGGCTAGAAGCACAGACGGCAAGAAATGAAGACATCTTTTAGTATTTCTACTGAACTAGGTTTCTCTAACTATAACTTTGTCTCCTTGCTTTAACTACCAAGGGATGTGAGCCCACATTCCTTGTATTTCAGGGGGCTGTAACCTCCTCTGAAGCAGGCTACCCAGACATAGGTCAGTCAACGATGATTCACACACCCTTATTTCCTGGCCTTTTAGAGCCCAAGCCTGTTTGAAACCTGTAAAGACACTTTCTAACTTTTAGGGTAGAAGCTCTCCTTCCATGTGCCTGCATAGATCTATGTGCTCCTTTGGAAAACAGTGGCTGATGTGTGCACCTGGCTTTTCTCCCCCAGGATTTAGCAGTGGCCATCATGGGTTCTGTGAATTCCCAAGGTCACAAGGCAGAAGCCAAGGTGGTGATGATGGGACTTGACTCACCAGAAAAGACCATGCTCCTAAACAAACTGAAGGGATACCAGTTGGTGGAGACCCTACCCACTATTGGCTTCAATGTGGAGCCTCTTGAAGTCCTGGGGCATGTGTCTCTGACTCTCTGGAATGTTGGGGGGCAGAACCAGCTCAGGGCCAGCGGGAAGGACTACCTGGAAGGCACAGATGTCATTGTGTATGTGCTAGATAGCACAGACAAAGCCCACTTGCCTGAGGAAGTGGCTGAGTTCACAGAAGTCTTGGACAACCACAACATGGCCAGTGTCCCTTTCTTGGTGCTGGCCAATAAGCAGGACATGCCTGATGCTCTGTCACTGGTTGAGATCAGAGACAACCTGGGCCTGGAGAGATTCCAGGACCACTGCTGGGAGCTCCGCGCCTGCAGTGCCCTCACAGTACGGGGCTGCCTGAGGCCCTGCAAAGCCTGGGGGCGCTCCTGAAATCCTGCAGCCACTGTCTTCAGCTGAGCACAGCGGGGCAGTGAGCACATAGAGCAAGAAATCTTTTTTCAGACAAAGCAGCTTACCTTTGCTTATACAAACTGGAATAACTGGCTTATCTTTGAGAATTATAAGCTGTTTATCAAACAAGAAATCCTTCTATGCCTGGACAGAATGTTTTCTTTTTGAGGACTTATTGTCACTGGTATTTATGTTGAAAATCAACTGTTCTTTGTTTGTTTTTTTTAAGTATATTTTATTGATTATGCTATTACAGTTGTCCCAATTTTTTCTCCCTTTGCTCCCCTTTAACCAGTAACTCCCTTCCCTCCAGCAATTCCATCCCCTCAGCTTAGTTCATATCCATGGGTCATGCATATAAGTTCTTTGGCTTCCCCATTTACTTAATGTCTCCATGTCTATTTTGTACCTACTAGTTATGCTTCTTGATCCCACACCTTCCCTCCAATTATCCCCCTTCCCCACACTGCTTATAACTTGTCATATGATCCCTGTATCTATGGTTCTGTTCCTGTTCTAGTTGTTTGCTTAGTTTGTTTTTTGCTTTTAGATTCATTTGTTGATAGTTGTGAGTTTGTTGTCATTTCACTGTTCATAGTTTTGATCTTCTTTTTCTTAAATGTGTCCCTTTGACATTTCATATAATAAGGGCTTAGTGATGAACTCCTTTAGCACTATCTTGTCTGGGAAGCACTTTATCTGCCCTTCCATTCTAAATGATAGCTTTGCTGGATAAAGTAATCTTGGTTGTAGGTCCTTGCTTTTCATCACATTGATTACTTCTTGCCTGCAAAGTTTCTTTTAAGAAATTAGCTGACAGTCTTATAGGAACTCCGTGGTAGATAACTCTCTTTTTTTTCCTGCTGCTTTTAAGGTCCTCTCTTTATCATTAACCTTTAGCATTTTATTATTATTTTTTAAACTGCTTTTATTTTTTTTTTTTTTATGGGTAAAATTCTTTCTTTTAATAGTACTTTCTTTCTTTTTTTTTTTAAAGTATATTTTATTGATTATGTTGTTACAGTAGTTCCAATTTTTTCCCCTTTACTCCCCTCCACCCAGTATCTCCCTCCCCCACCATCCCCCCCCAAGTCCATACCCATGGTTCGTAAAAAATAACTATCCCTCCCTCTCAGATATTAAGACCCTTTGTAATCTTGTAAAGGACAATGGGCGAAGGTCTCAAGCTCCTCTAGCTGCTTCAAGCTGGACATGGTCGTCGTCCTACCTACCCTTGGGTCCAGAAATCCCTAATAACAGTGGGGGTGTGGAGGGGAGGGTGGCCTTCCCACATGGGGAAGGATTGTGCAGACTCCAGGTCAGTTGGCTGTCTCCGGACAACGGCGTGCTTGGTTTAGCAGGCTGGCATCCTTGTTGTGTTCTGGGGGCAACAGATTTGGCAAAAAGGGTTAAAAAGCATCATTCAATCCATAACTACTAGGTGGCAAAAGGCAGGGATTAATTTTTCAATGTTCCACATTAGGAGATAAAAAAAACAAAAAACAAAAAAAAAGGGCTTCTTTGGAGGAAGGTGTGCTAGGCACATCTCTCCTGTCCAAAACCCTTTTGCCCATTTTATTTAGTTTGGGCTGAGGGAAATAGTTTATGTTTCCCCCCTCTCAGACCTCTGGGCCCTTTCTGTCCAAGCCATTAGGATAGAAAAGAGAATTCAGTTTTAAAGTGAAGCCCACAGACCACCCCATTCTTCACCAACTCAGCCATTTAGTTCAGCCAAACTGTTGAGTCTCCGGAGGCAGCGCTGCAGAGAGGATTAAGTGAGGCTTATGCGTACAGACAATCACTCAGGTAATGCGGTCATAGGCTTATGCCCTTTGAAAACAGAAAACACATGTTAATTTATGTAACATAACCAACAAAAAAGTCTCTAAATCTGTAAGACTGTCTTATTGGGAAGACATACAGTTGCAAGGCACTTGACATTCTACTTGCCTGCAACTTGAATCTCTTTGGTGATATCACAGATATGGTTTAATTTTCAAGTGAAACCATTTTTTAAATGAGAAGAAACTTTTAAGACGGTTAGCTGCCCTACTTTACAGTCTGCCACTGATCATTGTGATTTTCCTTGAATAATGATTTTTCTCCCTAAGATTACTCTCCTTGTCTTTAAAGGGACTACATTAAGTCCATTTTTAATTTATCCTGTTCATTTGCATAAGCATAACAAGAGCAGCAAATGATCACTTATGATCTTTAGTTCTGTTTTGCTGGAACTTACCCAAGGAACATTTAGGGTGGCCCTCAGTCTGCTCTTCAGTGCACAGAAGCTGGGCCACATACCTGGCATTCATCCTTGCCTGTACACACCTGTCCTTTCCAAGTCTTTCTGGTTTTCCATTGTGCCTTAAGGTCCCTTCTAGCCATCTTTCAGGAAAACAACCTTCGTTCCTTCCCTGGAGAGATTGCTGTGGACCGCACAACCAACCATGGCAGCAGGCCTTTTATTTCGCGGGCTTTTATTACCTTTGAAAGTCATTCCCAGTTCCTTAGGGCTTTTTGGTAACAACATGAGCCCAAGCATGTCTCCTTTAGGCTTGACATTCCAGTCAAAGGCTTGTTCAGAAAAAGGAACCTCTATTAACAACTGGTCTTATTAGGTCTATGCAAAGAAACTTAAGTCATTACTTACTTGTTTAGAATGCCAAACTCTGGAGAGATCAAATAGGGAGAAAAATATACAACGTGAAGGAAAATCTTTGTCCTAATATTCACTGAACTGGCATTTCCATTCTTCATATTTTCATTTTCCCCCACTAAAAAAAATTTTTTTGTTTGTTTTTCCATTACAGTTGTCTCTCTTTTTTTTCCCCTCTTGCTTCCCTGTATCCTGCCCCTCCCTTCCCCCACATTCAGTCCCCACTCAGTTGCCCATGTCTGTGGGTCATTTATACATGTTCTTTGATTTTACACTTCCCCTTCTTACCCCCTTTTCTCCCTCCCCCCTCCCCCCTTGTTACTGTTAGTCTACTCCTTGTTTACATACCTCTGGTTCAATTTTGCTCATTTGTTTGTGTTGTTCATTAGTTTCCTGTAATAGGTGACAGCATAACGTATTTTTCTTTCGTTGCCTGGCTTATTTCGCTAAGCATAATTTTCTCTAGTTCCATCCATGTTGTTGCAAATGGTAGAAGTTCCTTCTTTCTTTCTGCTACATAGAACTCCATTGTGTAAATGTACCACAGTTTTTTGATCCACTCATCTACAGATGGGCATTAAGGTTGTTTCCAGCACTTGGCTATTGTAAATAGTGCTGCTATGAACATTGGAGTGCATAGGTTCTTTTGAATTGGTGTTTCAGGATTTTTCGGATATAATCCCAGTAATGGAATTGCTGGTTCAAAAGGCAGTTCCATTTTTAGTTTTTTGAGGAAATTCCAAACTGTTTTCCATAGTGGCTGCACCAGTCTGCATTCCCACCAGCAATGCACCAGGGTTCCCGTTTCTCCGCATCCTCTCCAGCACAAGTTGTTTGTTGATTTGTTGATTATGGCCATTCTGACTGGTGTGAGGTGGTATCTCATTGTGGTTTTTATTTGCATCTCTCTGATGGCTAGTGATGTTGAGCATATTTTCATATGTCTATGGGCCCTCCGTATGTCTTCTTTGGAGAAGTGTTTGTTCAGGTCCTTTGCCCATTTTTTAATTGGGTTGTCTGTCTTCTTGGTGTTGAGTCGTATGAGTTCTTTATATATTTTGGAGATCAATCCCTTGTCTGAGATGTCATTGGCGAATATATTTTCCCATATGGTTGGTTTCCTTTTCATCTTGCTGATGTTTTCTTTAGCTGAGCAGAAACTTTTTAGTTTGATGTAGTCCCATTTGTTTATTCTTTCCTTTATTTCCCTTGCCTTAGGAGATATATCAGTGAAAATGTTGCTACGTGGGATATCTGAAATTTTCCTGCCTATTTTTTCCTCTAGGACTTTTATGGTATCACGGCTTACATTTAAGTCTTTGATCCATTTTGAGTTTATTCTGGTGTATGGTGTAAGTTGGTGGTCTAGTTTCATTTTTTTGCATGTCCCTGTCCAGTTCTCCCAACACCATTTGTTGAAGAGGCTCTTTTCACTCCATTTGATGTTCTTTCCCCCTTTGTCAAATATTAGTTGACCATATGAACCTGGGTTTATTTCTGGGCTCTCTATTCTATTCCATTGATCTATATGTCTGTTTTTATGCCAGTACCAGACTGTTTTGATTACCGTGGCCTTGTAGTATAGTTTGATATCAGGTATTGTGATTCCTCCTACTGTGTTCTTCTTCCTCAAAATTGCTGTGACTATTCGGGCTCTTTTTTGGTTCCATATAAATTTTTGAAGTATTTGTTCTAGGTCTGTGAAATATGTTGCTGGTATTTTAATAGGGATTGCATTGAATCTATAAATTGCTTTGGGTAGTATGGACATTTTAATGATGTTGATTCTTCCCATCCATGAGCATGGTATATGCTTCCATTTATTTGTATCTTCTTTAATTTCTTTCTTCAATGTTATGTAGTTTTCTGAGTACAGGTCTTTTACCTCCTTGGTTAAGTTTATTCCTAGGTATTTTATTTTTCTTGTTGCTATGGTAAATTGAATTTTTCTTTCAGTTTCTATCTCTGAGTTTTTATTGTTGGTGTATAAAAATGCCTTTGATTTCTTAATATTGACTTTGTATCCTGCTATTTTGCCGAATTCACTTATTAGGTCGAGTAGTTTTTTTGTGGAGTCTATAGGGTTTTCTATGTACACTATCATGTCATCTGCAAATAATGACAGTTTTACTTCCTCTTTTCCAATTTGGATGCCTTTTATTTCTCTTTCTTGTCTGATTGCGGTGGCTAGAACTTCCAAGACTATGTTGAATAGGAGTGGGGAGAGCGGACATCCTTGTCTTGTTCCTGATCTCAGGGGGAATGCTCTCAGTTTTTGCCCATTGAGTATAATGTTGGCTTCAGGTTTCTCATATATGGCCTTTATTATGTTGAGGTATGCTCCCTCTATTCCCATTTTGCTGAGAGTTTTTATCATAAATGGGTGTTGTACTTTATCAAATGCTTTTTCTGCATCTATTGATATGATCATGTGGTTTTTGTCTTTCATTTTGTTTATGTGGTGTATTACGTTTATTGATTTACGAATGTTAAACCATCCTTGCATCCCTGGGATGAATCCTACTTGATCGTGGTGTATGATCTTTCTAATGTGTTGCTGGATCCGGTTTGCCAATATTTTGTTGAGGATTTTAGCATCTATGTTCATCAGCGATATTGGCCTGTAGTTTTCTTTCTTTGTTGTGTCTTGACCTGGTTTTGGAATTAGGGTTATACTGGCTTCATAGAATGAGTTTGGCAGTCTTCCCTCTTCTTGTATCTTTTGGAATAGTCTGAGAAGGATAGGAGTTAGTTCTTTCCTAAATGTTTTGTAGAATTCACTTGTGAAGCCATCCGGTCCAGGGCTTTTGTGTGCTGGGAGTTTTTTGATTACTGCTTCAATTTCACTAGCTGTTATTGGTCTATTCAGACTTTCTGCTTCTTCTTGATTCAGTTTGGGAAGACTATAGGTTTCCAGGAATCTGTCCATTTCCTCTAGGTTGTCAAATTTCTTGCCATACAGTTGTTCATAATAATTTCTTATAATCCTTTGTATTTCTGTGGTATCAGTTGTGATTTCTCCTCTTTCATTTCTGATTTTATTTATTTGGGTCCTCTCTCTTTTTTTCTTGATGAGCCTGCTTAAAGGCTTGTCAATTTTGTTTATTTTTTCAAAGAACCAGCTCCTACTTTTGTTGATCTTTTGAATTGTTAGTTTAGACTCTATGTCATTTAATTCTGCTCTGATCTTGATGATTTCCTTCCTTCTACTTGATCTGGGCTTTGCTTGTTGTTCTTCCTCTAGATCTTGTAGCTGTAGGGTTAAATTTTTTATTAGATATTCCTCTAGCTTTTTTAGGTAGGCCTGTATTGCTATGAACTTTCCTCTTAGGACTGCTTTCGCTGTATCCCATAGGTTTTGGGTTGTTGTGTGTTCATTATCATTAGTTTCCAGAAACTTTTTGATTTCTTCCTTGATGTCATTGTTAACCCATTCATTATTTAATAGCATGTTATTCATTCTCCATGAGTTTGAATGTTTTTGAGTTTTTTCCTTGAGGTTGATTTCCAATTTTAAGCCATTGTGATCTGAGAAGATGCTTGATATAATTTCAATTTTCTTGAATTTGTTAAGGCTTGTTTTGTGTCCTACCATGTGGTCTATCTTTGAAAATGTTCCATGTGCACTTGAGAAGTATGTATATTTTGCTTCTTTGGGGTGTAAACTTCTATATATATCGACTAAGTCCATTTGATCTAGAGTGTTGTTCAGTGCCTCCATATCTTTGGTGTTTCTTTGCTTCGAAGATCTGTCCATTGTTGACAATGGGGTGTTAAAGTCCCCTACTATGAGTGTGTTGTTGTCTATATCTTTCTTGGAGTCTTTCAAAAGTTTCCTTACATATTTGGGTGCTCCTAAGTTTGGTGCATATATATTTATAAGGGTTATATCTTCTTGATGGATTTTTCCCTTAAGTATTATGAAATGCCCTTCTTTGTCTCTTTTTATGGACTTTGCTGTGAAATCTGTTTTGTCTGATATAAGTATTGCTACCCCAGCTTTTTTTTCATGTCCATTTGCTTGGAATACATTTTTCCATTCCTTTACTTTCAGTCTGTGTAGATCTTTTGTTCTAAGGTGGGTCTCTTGTAGACAGCATATATGTGGGTCATTCTTTCTAATCCATTCAGCTACCCTATGTCTTTTAATTGGAGCGTTTAATCCATTTACATTTAAGGTTATTACCGATAAGTACTTATTCACTGTCATTTTTCCCCTTTGTACTCGTGTTCTTCTCTGTCTCTCTCTGTTTCTTTATCTTCTTAGAGCAGACCTTTTAGCATCTCTTGCATTGCTGGTTTGGTGGAGATGTATTCTTTTAGCCTTCTTTTGTCTTGGAAGCTCCTTATTTCACCCTCCATTTTGAATGAGAGCTTTGCTGGGTATAGTATTCTAGGTTGTAGGCCTTTGTTTTTCATTGCTTGGAATACTTTTTGCCATTCCCTTCTGGCTTGTAGTGTTTCTGCTGAGAAATCTGATGATAGCCTTATTGGAGTACCCTTGTATGTTATTAGTTGTTTTTCTCTTGCTGCTTTTAGGATCCTCTCTTTGTCTTTGAATGTTGCCATTTTAATTATGATGTGTCTTGAGGTGGGCCTGTTGGGGTTCATCTTCATTGGGACCCTCTGTGCTTCCTGGACTTGCGTGACTCTTTCTCTCGTCATGTTAGGAAAGTTTTCTGTCATTAGTTTTTCAAAGAGGTTTTCTATCCCTTGCTCTTCTTCTTCTCCTTCTGGAATTCCTATGATACGGATATTATTACGTTTCATGTTGTCCTGCAGCTGTCTTAGAACCTCTTCAGTCTTGTTCAGTCTTTTTTCATTTTGTTGCATTGTCTGGGAGTTTTTGTGTAGGTTGTCCTCCAGCTCGCTGATCCGATCTTCTGCTTCCTCTAGCCTGCTTTTAATTCCTTCTACTGTGTTCTTCAATTCAGAGATCGTATTTTTCATTTCCTCCTGGCTCTTATTGATAGCTTCTATGTCCTTTTTCATGCTCACGTAATTTTCTGTGAGTTCCTTGTAGTTTTTCTGGAGTTCTTTGAAGTTTCCGCTGAGCTCATTCAGCTTCTCCATAATCCATGTTTTGAATTCCATATCTGATAGTTCGCTCCCCTCTATTTCATTTAGCACTCTTTCTGGGGATTCTACCTTTCCTTTTGATGGGAGGTTGTTTCTCTGTCTCCCCATTTTTTTGACTCCTATTGTTTGTTGGTGCTTCTTGGAATGATCTGCACTTCCTGGATCTGCCTCTGGTGGCGTCAGATCATGTACCAGTCTGGCCCTAGGCAGCCTGTTGGAGACTTCCAGGGATCTACTGCTGTTGTCTGTCTTCTTTGATTGTTAATCTATTCAATCTGTGATTAGCTGTCAGGCTTAAGGACTGTGGGTGTGGCAGCTTAATTCCTGTAGGCAGGGCTTTTGCTTCCCCTCAGGGTGACGCCACTTGGAGGGGAATGGTCTACCCGCAGTACTGGGGATGAGTCAGCACTGGGACCCAGTCAGCTGCTCCTCCAGTTCTCCCCTCAAAGCCACCGTGCCAAATTCTCCCCAAGTGTCTCCAGTCCTCTCTGCCTTCCCTCTGCTTGAGCCCAGGGTAAGTGGTGGCCAAAATATTTTCGTATGTGATCCACTTAAGAGCTCTTTTTCTCCTGCTGTTTCTCTCCGGCTAGCAAGAAAGCCTGTGGCTTTTCGCTTTTCACAGCTGATACTATTTTACTTTCCACTCTGTCGCTGTAGGCTGGGAAGCCCAGCTGGGGGTTTAGACCCTGCCCTTCTCAGGGGGAATCCCCAGCTGCTGAGCTGTTTCTCAGTCCCTTCAGCAGCCACCCGTGTGAGCCCAGCCAGCCCTTCCGCGTCTCCGCACTCCCTACCGGTCACGTTGTGATGTAGCGGCCTTTTCTGTCTCTCCGTGGTTATAAGACTTCTTTCCAGCTAGTGTTCCGTTGGTTATTCCAGATGATTTCTCCAAAATTAAGTTGTAAATCCAGACTGGTCCTGGGAGGAGGTTAGTGTAGCTTCCACTTACTCCTCCGCCATCTTGGATCTCTAAACTGCTTTTATTTTTAAACAAACTGCACAACTTTTAATCTTAGAACATTTGGGGGGTACAAAGAATTTTTAAAGCACTTTTCTCACTGAAAACACAGGATCTGAAGACAGGAATTTCTTAGTTGTTTACTGAAAACCATGTCACTTTTACTATTCGTTTGCTTATTATATTGCTCACAATTTTTTTAACCTCACGCCAATCGTAGATATATAACAGAACGGAACAACTACTTGAAAAGTCATTATCTGTACGTTATCTTTCCTAAAGGGAATCACATTGAGATCTCACATCTTAGAATAAACCTTACCTAGCTTATCAGTTTGCATTTATGTATAAATTTAGCACTTAAGTTCTAAACACTATTCCTTAGCCCAGTTTAACACTTAACATTTAAGTTCTAAACTTAACACTATTCCTTAGCTTAAGACTTACATCTAAGTTCCAAACTCAACACTATTCCTTAGCTTAGCTTAACACTTACATCTAAGTTCTAAACTCAACACTATTCCTTAGCTTAGCTTAACACTTACATCTAAGTTCTAAACTTAACACTATGACTTACAGTTTAGCTTAACACTTACATTTCAGTTCTAAATTTAACAAATCCTATTAAAGCTCGGCAAATTCCTAAACAAATAAAATTAATCTGCGCCCGCAGCAGTTTCTATGAAAAGAAAATACTAAAGGAGCTCTCCTCAACAAGTACATAGACGCCAAGTTTACCCAGGTTATCCAACATATTCCCAGACTATCCGAATATGCCAACCTAAACAGAGTTTCTCTCAAGTTAAGAACGGATCAAACCAGGCTTTCATTTTTACCCCCCCCCCCCCCGTTTACTTGTAACACAACCAATTCTCCTCAGGGAGGGGAGCAAAGACCCTTAAGGGCACGATGTCGTTGGAAGTTTTCAAAGACTCCCCCCAATTATGGTACCATACAGATCCCGCGAAGGAAGAGAAGGAGAGAGAGAGGGAAGAATGACGAAGGTCGAAAGGCGGAGCGGGGGTGATTACTTTTGAGTAAAAGGGAGAAAAGGCAGAGAAAACCCAAGGAAAAGCGGAGCCTACTTAGACACGGCGGCGTTCCGGCTCCGGCCCCGACTCCGGCGGCAGCGGCTCCAGCGACGGTCAGAGGCGCCGGGACCAGCAGCGGGACGGCGGGAACGACGGCACCGGCGACCGCGGAGGCCTAGAAGAAACGCGCGGTGGCGCCCCCAACGGCGCCCTCCTCGAGCGGCTTCACGGAGCTGTAGTGCTCCCCCGAGCTGCAGACGTAGTGCATGTAGACGAGGATGAGCGACTTCTCGGTGTACTCCCCGACGACCAAGACGGGCGCCTCGATCTGGATGACCTCGATGGGGGCGCGCAGGACGTGCGACAGAGCCCTCAGCTCCAGCTGGCCTCCCCACGCCGCGTTGTGCACGATGTTGTCGCAGTAGCTGACGAAGTCGTCGGCGTTGTAGGGGTCGCCGGTCTCGGGGTCGCTGAAGAACGGCAGGAATTCGTCGAGGTCATTCTTCATGTAGTTGGCGGTGCGGCTCAGCAGGGACTCCACGGTCGGTCATGGAGACCGTCAGCTGGTCTAGGATGGCGCGGTACATGCAGTGGCTGTCTGCTGGCATCTTCTTCATCTCCAGATTTCTGGCCTCAAGGATGACCGCTAGCTTCTCCTCCTCACGGACGTAGGCGGCCAGGGAATCTGCGCTGGCCCACGCCGCCATCTCCTGGCGTTCTCTCTCTTGCACCGCCCTTCTTTCGCGCCTTTTCTGTGCCTTCCAGAGGCGGGGAGGCTGGCTCTCCAGATTCATCTTGGCCAGCTCCTCAGAGAGGAAATCGAATTTGCCGCTGTCAGGTAAAATCTGCTGGAAATTCTCCATCTCCTGCCGATGCTTCTGCTCCAATTCGGTCTCAAGGCGGGCCACGTCTAGGAACAACTGCTTTCTTTTCTTCTTGTCGCCCTTTGCCACCGCGTTCTTCATGCTCTGGATGCGGTCCTGCAGCTCTCTTTTCTCGCGGAGGTGGCGGCGTTCCATCCGCTCCTGCTCACACAGCAAATCTTCGTCCATGGTGACGAATGGCAGGCACCAAACACCAACGTTCACAGATGGCAAAAGTTCTGGAAACGGTTGAGACTAACGGCTCTAACCACCAGACTAGCGGCGCACCATCAGCCACCTTTAGCATTTTAATTATGATGTGTCTTGGTGTGGTCCCCTTTGGGTCTCGCTTATTTGGTACTCTCTGGACTTCCTGGACTTGTATGTCTATTTTCTTGGCCAACTGTTCTTTTAGTTTAGGTAACAGAGGGGTACTAAGTGGGGACTGAGTACAGAAGGGCTGGTACATGTGGGTGGAATATGGTGCAGGGTCCTTGGAAAGATTGAACCCAAAGAGATGGCCAGTGAGAGCAGGCACAGGGCCCAGAGCCAGTGCCCAGGAAAAGGCAAAGATGCTCTACTTTGGCAGGGAGTGGCCTGGTCTTTCCCACTCCAGGGTTCCTGTCCTTATTTTTGCTTACAACCTGACACTGATGGCTCTGGAGGCAGGGTGGGACCCCATCTATTTTCAGAAACTTCCCTGAAGACCATAAGAGAGCTACCTTTGCCCTTGAGAGAGCAAAAATGCCAACAGGTCAAGGCTAGCCCTTTGCACTGGGAATTCCACTCCCCTTTCCTGCTGCCAACAAAATGAGAAGGCAGTCCTTGAAGACAGCCTTAGCCCTTGCCCCTCCTCCCTGCCCCAGTGAGGCAGGTCACAGCCCTCCAGGGATATGGAAGTGAGAAGCGGGGGCCAATGGGATGGCTTCTGTCCTCCTCTTCTGCTCAGAAATATACATATACACAAGCATATACACACACATGTATGTATGTATGTATATATGTATATTACAGAGATACAACACAAGGTACCTTAGGAAAAAATAAGTCATGATTTTTATCTTGTTTTGTTTTTAAAATGGTTCTCTCCTTACCCAAGGGGTATCAGTTTTTTTTTCTTTGAAATCGGCAGCTGTCCGTCTCGAGAGAGAGACGATGGTGTAGCTTCTTAAGAGTCTATCTGCACCGCCGAGAATGGCTGTGCAGTCCGACTCGGGAGTGACACGGTATCTGTCTCCTCCCGTGTTGAATTGACATCTTGCGATGACGCTGGAGTGTCCTCTCCAGTGAAGCTGAAGCTACAGAGCCTGGGCAGGGTGATATGGAGGGTCTGCTGTTGCCCATGCAGCAGACCCCCCCTCTCTTCGCAGCTGAAGGGTCCAAGGGAAAGACGGAGTCAATACAGCTTGGCTTCAGGTGCGCCGCAGGAGTTGCCGGTGTTGACTACAACGTCAAACCGCCTTAGGGACTCCGGCTCCGGATTTTCTGTCGGGGTTTACTCCCTTAGCCTTTCCCCTGAAGAGGTATGCCGCAAGGCAGCGGAGGTTTTTTGGAGTCAGAGTTTTCCTTCTCTGATGTGCCCTGACTGGAAGATCGAACCAGCGACACTTAGCTATTTCTTTGAAATACTGTGTACAGTAAGAACTGCTCTACTTTGGAGATCTGATTACCCCCTTTGAATATGAGGTTGAGTTTGTGCTTTTCTGATTCACTGACTTTGAATATTTTTCTCCTTCCCTTTTGGTTGGAATCATATTTTGGTGAAAGTAACCACCACAGGGAGTTGAGTTTTGGTTTTCAGTTACCCACTTTCACAGTTCTATACTCACCTCCTGGGGCTGGGGCTAGTTTTGTCCTTGAAAGTGGACCAGACCCCATCCTCAACATGTGGGTATCCACAACCTTGCCTTTCCTTCTTGTCCTCAAGTTCCCCAGTGCCAACTTCAGATGTGGTGAACCTCAAGCAAGACTTATACTTTCTTTAGAACCAACATGACTCACAAAGTTGGGGTGCCACTCCCTTCCAGAAGCTCCAGTCCTAGCTTTCCTATAATACTTAGGAAATCAAAGTGAATGACAAGATTATTCATTCTCTTGTCTCAGGGCCTGGATCAAGATGGTAGAGTTCCTGAGTGAACAGAAGGAAGAGATGCCAACCTTTGCTGCCACCTCTTGGGCCTGTAAACACAAATACAAATTTGAAATAAGAGGCTTAATTCTTCCTGCTGAAAATAAAGGGAGAAATTTCTTCTCCCTTTTCTTAGAGTATTTACTTTAGAAATTTTGTAAAAATCTTTTTCTCTGTCTCTTTAAAATGTATATAAATCTTTTTAGAAGCTCAATACATAAGCCCTTTAGAATGTCTCTCAAGGACTTGTTCTGGTGCCATGACCGGTGAGAGGGTGGAGGCGGTGGGAATGCAGGGCCCAAGACTGCTCTTACAAATTCTGAAACTCTAGACACTTAGTCTCCAGCCTCCTCTCTATCACAGTTATAATCTCTATTCTAGTCTTCTCCTCACCCCAGTCCCTATCCCAAAGCACTTTTGAGGACCTGAAAGCCCAGACTTAGTACCTTCTTTAAGAACTTTAAATGCACCCTCCTCTTACAAAAGTCAGTAAGTTGAGTAAAGGAATGATTTCAAAAGACTGGGAATTGAATCCTACACTCAGTTCCATTCTTCTCTGAGATTCTGCAATTATAGATGCATCCCTTGGACTTCAGGTTTTAAAAGAATATATCCCTGGGAGAAGGGCACAGGGAGTTATTTGCACTTTAATGTGAATGAGTTCTCAAGATCTTTACAGGATAGGTTTTGTTAATCAAGCAAAGCTAAAAGTTTAAAACAGCTCAAAGAAATATGGAGGTGCTACCAAAAAGGAAAGGGTTGGAACTTCACAACTTTGCTCAAGGCTGTAATGAATGTGGGCCACATTTCTTTCATTGATCAAACAGCAAGGCCTACTGTACACAGAAATTAGGCTCAGGAGGGAAGATCTGGTTGTGTGGGACTGCCACCTTCTCCAGGCACTTGGGTAGGGAATTAATAATTGGGCCTCTTCTTCCTCCCACCCTCCTCCCATCTCAGCCAGTGTCACCATCAGAGTTTGGCTTCCCAGGGCACAAAGCACAGTAGACAAGTTTAGAGAATGAATCCAGAGTGGGATGGAGAATGGTAGATGGAAAATAAGCAGCCCAAACTTTTTATTACTGTTTAACAGAGAGTGCTAACTTTCAAGGGACAAGCCAGAACGTAGGTAGCTTTAGTCTTAAGCTGGAAAACCACTTTGTCCTCAGTTGTATCCTACACTTTGAGTGGCACCTTTTCTGAGTGTAAAAGGACAATATCATGACCCAGGCAGAACCAAGGATCACAAAATGGCACGGGCCTATTCCTACCTGGGGAAGGAATTCATTCTTTTAAACCAGCATTCTAAACCCTTCAAGCGAGTCATTTGCAAAGGTACCCTTTCAACCACTTTGAAAAGAAGATCATCAGTTCTCTAGACTGACCAGATGATCCCTCTGAATCAAGAGCTCTGGGTAGTGGCCACAAGAAGTCTGCCAGCTGTTTTGTTCTGACACAGCCATGGGTCACAAGGTTCTTACACAAGATTTGAGGAGGCACCACCATCAGCCCTTCCTTCCCCTCAGCCAGTGGTGATGACTCAGGAAGTTTCAAAAAGAAGCTCATGAAACATACAACCAGCAGGTTCATCCTGGGGCATTTCTCAGGCATTTTGTAGATATTCCCTTAGAAGCTGGTTCCTTCCATACCTGATGGAGAAGCTGGACATTCACTCCCAGGCTCTGCCTGTGATACCCCAGTGAGTTCAGGCTAAAACATGAGGAATATACTACCTCAAGGGGGTCTTTAGGAGGGACAAGGAAAGAAAGTCATTGAGACCAGTGATTTAATGCTGTGTAATGCACATATACATGTAAAGCAGTGATTTTCAACTGGTGTGCCACAAGACTTTTTGAAACTAAATATCTGGCAATTTAGTCAGGGGCACTGACCTCTTTTCCCTTAGATTCTCAAATTTTAAAAAATGACAAAAGGCAACACAACAATAGCTCTGCAGTGTGAATGAGTCAACATAATACCTGTTTTTTTTTGTCAGATCGGCAAAAAATAAAATATTTTTTGATGTGCCATAGAATTTTATTAATTAGCTTATGTGTGCCATGAGATGAAAAAGGTTGAAAATCACTGATCTAGAGGGACAGTGAAGGATTTTTTAAAAAAGGAGGCCAAACCCTACATGGACAGAGAAAGCAGAAGGGAGAGTAGCAGGCTTGAGATAGCAATAAAATTATGGAAGATGAAAAGTGACCTCACAGACCAGAGAAAGTAGAAACCTAACTTGGCTAGGGGTTGGTGTGTGCATATAGTTCAAAGGACTTACTCTGTGCCAGGCACTGGTCAAAGTTTTGAAGGTGTCTTAATGTCTTAATTCATATAATCCCCAACAGTGCCAGAGTTTGTACCCTGATTTTAGATGAAGCAAAGAGAGTTTAAATAACTTTGCCTGGTCATACGGAAGAATTGAATCTCCACTGATGTGTGGCCCAGACCATGCTCTGTACAGCCTCACAGTGATAAGCCCTTCTGCACCAATGCCAGGAGATCTAAGGACCTGGAACACCATGGAGCTCCAAAATGGGGCTGAAAACAAAACTGGTAGAAAGACTGTATGAAGAGACAGACCTCAGATGCCTTTGCTATTTTACTCAGGCCAAGCAACTGCCTCCCTGCTCCCTGGCCAAATACCATCACTTTATTCTTTAGAGGTATTGCCCAGTTGAGTATGAGGTGAGGAATCTATGAAAACAGGAGAATTCAGTGAAAAGTTTGTGAACTGACTGGTGAGGCTGCTCAGATCCCTTCCCCAATTGGCTCCCATGTGTTAGCAGTGAGGTTTACATACCCCAGACTGGGACAGGGAGCATCTCTCTAGCAATTCTGAGTAGTTGGAGAGAAGACATACGACTGATATTTGAAGGTATCCCCCGATGAAATAGTTGGCTCACCAACTGATGAGTCTTGCCATATACCCACTCAACTTTCTAGTAGATTTTGGTATCTTCCTCTTTTTCCACCTACATTTTTATTATGGGAAAATGTAAACCAATAGGAAAAAAGGAAAAAATAGTACAATGAACACCCACATATCAACCTCTTAATTTCTACAATGGTTAACATCTTATAATATTTGCTTTATCTTTATATGTCTTTGTATATACACACACATATATATTGTTTTTCAGAACCATTTGAAAATAAGTTACAGATATTGATATTTCACTCTTACATATTTCTGTATCTCTAACCAAGGAATATGAACCTTATTATACATAGCCCAAATCCCTATCCCACCTAAGAAAATTTAAAATAATTAATATATTCTAATATTGAATCCATATTTAAATTTCCCCACTAGTCCAAGAATGTCATTGTATTTGGTCATTCTGTCCCTTTATTGTCCTTCCTAGAATTAGTGCTCTTTCTTTTGTTTTCCTTATAATGTTGACTTTTTGAAGGGATCAGGCCATTTAACTGAAGAGGGGTCTCACATATGATTTGTCTTATCGTTTCCTTGTGGTGCCATTAACTTGTCTCCATGACTCTTGTAAATCCCATAAACTGGAAGTTAAATTTAAAGGCATGATAAGATTCACATAGACATTTTTGGCAAGACACACAGGTGAGGTTCTCCACATTACACAACATCTTCATATCTCTTTAGTAGTGAAATGAAGTTTGATCTCGTGATAACGGCATAAATGCTGGATTTCTCTCCTGTAGAGGTGCACTTTTTTTTTCAAGGGGCTATGGATAATGCTTGGCACAGTGTGACTATCCTGTTCAATGCTTTACTCAGATATGAACAGAAAAGAAAGGATAACAGTATATCTGAGAAAAAGCCTCCAACATGAAAGAGAGACAAAAACAAACGGGATAAAAAGAGGACTCACAAGAAAGAAAGGTTATTGCAGGAAGCAAAAGAAAACTTTCTGCTAACAACAAATCCTTAGAAATCAGAGAAGATATATCACATCCATGAGGCAAGATTACTATAAAAATATTTAGAAAACAAGAAAGAGCTCTTGGAAATCTACACTGAAAACTCCAGTACAAAGTTGGGAGCTACAGAAGAAATAAAATCTCCTAAAAAGTAAAACAAAGATTAATGGTAAAAAAAAAAAGATTAAAATATAAGAAAACTAGGAGATTGGTATCAAAGTAATGGGTACTCCAGAAATACAAAAGGAAAAAAAAGAAAAGGAAAGAAAAAGTAGAGAGGGTAAATTATAAGATAAATAAAACATGAACACTTCCCAGAACACATGAATTTCCAGCTTGAAAGGGTTTATGAAATGCCCAATAAAAATACATGCTAAAAAGATAAACACAAAAGCACAATATTGTGAAATTTCAGAACATCCTAAAAGAGAACAAACAGGTCTCATACAAAAGATCAAGTCAGAATAGGATTAAACTTCTAATAGCAATACTAAATCTAAAGGATAATGGAGCAAAGCCTTCAAAATTCGGAGGGAAATTTCAACAACAAAATTGTAGCATAATAGCTAGAATAAAATAAATATCTATGAGTCCATCCTGATATAATTAAAGGAAGAAGAAGAGACAGTTCCATCTTACAAAATAATTCCATTAATAAGTGTGAAGGAAATCAGAGAAATAGAAAATCACCATTAAGAACATTACAGTAGGGACTTCCGGCCAAAATGGAGGTGTAGATAGACACGCTGCATCTCCCTCCACAACTAAGAAGGAATACTGTAACAGAATCCCTGGGCTGCTCCAACTGAAACAGAACCCACGGGCTCTTTAGTTAAAAGCCTGATTGCCTGACGCCAGAATTATAACTCTCAATACCAGAGTTTGGTGAAAAGAAAAAGAATTATTTGCACATAGTTCTGCCTCCCCCTTCCAGACCTGGCCAGTCTTAGGAAAGTCAGAAACACCATTTCCCTACTTCCTAGGCACAGTTCAGCTTTACCAGTAGCTGCCAATAACTCAATTCTGATTGGGGAGGTCCTTTCTGTGCTGTGGTGCCCTCCAGCTCTCAATGCAGAACCGCCTTGATTCTCAGCCTCCTTGTAAACTGCCTTCTTCCTGCAAACTGCATGGATCTCCTCTCCTTCTCAAAACCGCATGGAAAGAGCCTCTTCTTAAAGCAGCCTGGAGGCCCCCTCCTCCAAACCACATGGAGGGAGCACTTCTTAAAGCAGCCTGGATGCCTCCCTTAAAGCAGCCTGGAGAGACTCGCTCCTCCAAGCCACATGAGGGAGCACGCCAGCTAAAATGTCCGCAGCTGCTTATATATCCCTGACTATGTCCTCTGATGCAGTGGGAGTTGCAAGCAGTTCTGACCATTCACAGAACCCTACACAGGCTCTGTAGGCTCCTTCCTACCATCCCACAGTCCAAGACCTCTCCCATCTTCCTGAGACTTGGAAGTTTCAAAGCGGATCTTTGTGCAACAAAGTTTCCAGTCACTAGCCCCAGGCACGCAAAGGCATCCTGAAAGCTTCTTCCTTTTGCCTATCTCCCAGCCGCAAACTCTGGAGTTTGTTTTTGGACTCCCCAGTTTCTGTAACAATATAACTACCTCAAAACTAGAAACAACCATAAGTACCAGAAAATCAAACTGCATGGAAGTCCAGCAAACAAATATATAGATAAGAAATACTCATCCAGACAGGTAGGAGGAGCAGTGCCGAGGCAGAGAGGCAGGCCGGCAGAAAGCGCAGTCACATGTTTTAAAAGGTCAAGAAGGACACCTGGGGAGCGTTCCCAGTTCCTCACTGGACATTGCAGCTCGTGGTCCCAGAACTGGGGAAAATCAAGCCTCATTGCTTCTCACTATGCAGACCAGTAGGGGTTGGGGTGGAGGCAGAAACTGCCAGTCTCAGCAGAGTCCGCTTGTTTAAAGGGCCCCCAGTGTCCTAGAACGTCCGCAGACTCACCCACACTGGAAACGATGACCAGGAAGCAGCTAGAGGGGTGCCAGTCCGGTGTGGAAGTGGGAGAGGTGCCTCAAAAAAAGGGTGGGGGAGTGCTGGGCAAGTGGCATTGTTCCCTCTTGGACCCCTCCCCCACATACAGAGCCACAACGTGGTGAAACAGGTCACCCTGTCTGACGAATCCCTAAGGCTCCACCCCTTACAACATAACAGGAGCCACAGCTCTACCTGGGATGTGGAGGCAAACAAACACAGGAGCCTGTCAGAATGAGGAGACAGAGAAGTATGGTCCAAAAGGGGGAACGGATCATGGTTCCAGTGGGAGAACTAAGCGATGAGGAGATAGCCAACCTAACAGATGAGGAGATACACAACCTAACAGATGCAGAATTCAAAACACTGGTGATAAAGATGCTCACAGGCTTGACAAGATATGCTTCAGTATAGCAAATGCATAAGAGAGAAGTGAAGGCTATGCTAACGGAAATGAAGAAAATCCACACAAAACCAATGGTGAAGGGAAGGAAACTGGGGTTCAAATCAATGATTTGGAACATAAGGATGAAAAAAACAGTCAGCCAGTGCAGAATGAGGAAGAAAGACTTGAAGAAAATGAGGAAAACTTCCCAAATTTTGCAAAGGAGGTGAACATACAGATCCAGGAAGCACGGAGGGTCCTGGGAGAGCTGGACCCAGAGGGGACCACACCAGGATGCATCATGATTGAGATGCTAAAGGTGAGAGATAAAGACAGAGTCCTGGGGGCAGCAAGAGAGAGGCAGAGAGTTGCCTACAGGGGTATGCCTGTAGGACTATCAGATGATTTCTCAGAGGACACTTTGCAGGGAGGAAGGAACTGGCAAGCAGTATTCAATGTGATGAAAGACAACCTACAACTAGGATTACTCTATCTAGCAAGGCTATCATTTGGAATGGAAGGGCAGATGTAGTGCTTCCCAGACAAGGTGAAGCTAAAGGAGTTCATCATCACCAAGCCATTATTATATGAAATGGCAAACAGGATCATTTGGAGGGTTATCAGAAGGGAGGGGATATGGGGAGAAATGGGGAAATGGTGCAGGGACTAAGAAGCATAACCGGTTGGTATAAAATAGGCAGGGGGATGTTAAGAATAATATAGGAAACGGTGAAGCCAAAGAACTTATATGCATGACCCATGGACATAAACTAAGGGCAGTGGGATTGCTGGAGGGAAGTACGGTACTGGGCAGAGAGAAGCAAAGGAGAAAATACTGGAACTACTGTAACAACATAATTAATAAAATATACTTAAAAAAACAAAGAACATTACAGTAGTAACTGTTGATAGGCAAGATTCACAAATGGATACTAAAACTAATGGGTGAATGTTTGAGAATAAATAGGATATTTACATAGTCTTAAAGTATGTCCACCAATATAGTTATTAATTATAAAAGGAAACATAGTAACTTTACAGTGCAGAAACCTGGCATAAACCACTTAGCCAAGTGATCATGATTAACATTACCAACCACTAAGCTGTACACCCAAAACCAATATATAATAAATAAGTAAGTAAATAAGTAGGAAGAAGAAAGAAAGAACAAAAGGAAGGAAGGAAGGAAAGAAGGAAGAAAGAAAGAAAGAAAGGAAGGAAGGAAGGAAAAAAGAAAGAAAGAAAGGGATCCAAGATGGCGGAGGAGTAAGTGGAAGCTACACTAACCTCCTCCCAGGACTAGTCTGGATTTACAACTTAATTTTGGAGAAATCATCTGGAATAACCAACCGAACACTAGCTGGAGAGAAGTCTTATAACCACGGAGAGACAGAAAAGGCCGCTACATCACAACGTGACCGGTAGGGAGTGCGGAGACGTGGAATGGCTGGCTGGGCTCCCACAGGTGGCAGCTGAAGGGACTGAAAAACAGCTCAGCAGCCAGGGGTTTCCCCTGAGAAGGGCAGGGTCTAAATCCCTCATTACGCTTCCCAGCCTACAGCAACAGAGTGGAAAGTAAAATAGTATCCAGCTGTGAAAAGTGAAAAGCTACAGGGTTTCTTGCTAGCCAGAGAGAAACAGCAGGAGAAAAAGAGCTCTTAAGTGGATCACATATGAAAATATTTTGGCCCCCACTTACCCTGGGCTCAAGCAGAGGGAAGGCAGAGAGGACTGGAGACACTTGGGGAGAGTTTGGCGTGGTGGCTTTGAAGGGAGAACTAGGAGAGCAGCAGACCAGGTCCCAATGCTGACTCATCCCTACACTGCAGGCAGACCATTCCCCTCCAAGTGGCGTCAGCCTGAGGGGAAGCAAAAGCCCTGCCTACAGGAATTAAGCTGCCACACCCACAGTCCTTAAGCCTGACAGCTAATCACAGATTGAATAGATTAACAACTAAAGAAGCCAGACAAAGGCAGTAGGTCCCTGGAAGTCTCCAACAGGCTGCCTAGGGCCAGACTGGTAGATGATCTGACACCACCAGAGGCAGATCCAGGAAGTGCAGATCATTCTAAGAAGCACCAACAAACAACAGGAGTCACAAAAATGGGGAGACAGAGAAACAACCCCCCATCAAAAGGAAAGGTAAAATCCCCAGAAAGAGTGCTAAATGAAATAGAGGGGAGCAAACTATTAGATATGGAATTCAAAACATGGATTATGGAGAAGCTCAATGAGCTCAGTGGAAACTACCAAGAACTCCAGGGAAACTACAAGGAACTCCAGAAAAACTGAGGAGGATTGTTATTTTTTATTATTAAAATAATTAATCATTTATTTATTTAAAAAAAAGAAAAATATATGAAAGGACGAAGAGTGAGAGCTTGTATGTACGAACCATGTGCATGGATGTGTGTGTGGGGTTTCTGGGGGAGGGAGGTGCTGGGTGGAGGGTAGCAAAGGGGAAAAAATTGGCACTATTGTAACAATATAATCAATAAAATATACTTAAAAGAAAGAAAGGAAGGAAGAGAGAAAGGAAGGAAGGAAGGACGGAAGGAAGGAAGAAAAATGATTAACATCACCAGTGATAAGTCACATCGAGGGAATATGCACTCCTCGATGTTGAAGGGGAGAGTGCAGTAATAATGGCTATTTCTCAGCCTTAAGTTGTGTGAGATTGCTTATTAGATTCCATAATTTCCCAATTTCACGTTTTCCTAGCAGGTGACCCTGGCCATAAAACTCTCTCCCATCTTGGGGGTGTTCAGTTGATCCTAACTTAACATAACTGCACTGATGAGATGCTGTGCTGAGAACAGGTTTTACTAAAGGTTAAATAGCAAGCAATGGGTTCTAGAAGCCAGAGATGGTGGAATGGATTCAAAGCAGAGACTCCTGTTTAGTGCTGATCAATGCAGAGAGAGGAAAATATCACAAAGCAGAGGCAGAAACACAATATAGCCGGGCAGGACCCACTGGGACTAAATAGCACCCAGCCCTGTAGTAAAGCATCCCCTTCCTTCCTGCAGTGTCATCTCTGCTGGGAACGGAGCTGCTAGGTGGGAGAGACTTGTCTAAAGCTTGAGCATCTGAGGGTGTGAAGAGGAAAAGCTTGGAGGAAAAACAGGTGTAGATTCAAGGGCCATGGTTCACAAACTTGTTTGGATTTAAGAAATAAATAGAATAATATGTTGTCAGAATGCCAGCCAGAATAGCCAGGGCTGTAATCTTCTGAATCAGGAATGAGGCTGTGCTGAATCAGCTCTTAATAGAAGGTAATCCCAGGCCCAGAGTGTCCCAAGTAGATGTCCAGGTACACAGTATGTGGAACTGGACAGGAGGGAAGCAGGAAGAAGCAAGGAGATTGCTGTTCAATGGGCTCCCAGGTTTGAGGTTGGCTGCACCCTCTGGGTGGGGGCAGTGAAGATAGTTGTGGCCAATATGCCCTACAATGGCTCAGCTACTAGGCAAATTGGAACACGGTAGAAGCCAGGGATGAGTGGGATTGAGACTAGGAAAATGGGCCAGGCAAGGGTGGGTCATAATGAGATAAGCTCATGTTCACTTTCAGGAAGAATCAGTACACAAGAAGATGCCATCTGGGGTGGAATGCAGTCATGAGTTAAAGCAGCTGACAGCTATCACAAGGTGGCTGGACCTGTGCAATACTGTTTCTGAAGAATGTGAAGAAATATTGACCTGAAAAGAGGGTTCCATGGACCAACAAATGAAATGAAAGTTTTTCCACTACAGGATATCTCAAAGCCCTTAATATGAGGATGGGAACAACTAATCTCTACAGCACAGCAGGCAAGGATATGGTGCAGTACTTGATCATGACCATGGAACCCTTCCTATCTACACAGAATATTTTAACAGACTAGTGAACTAGTGACACCACCCTCCAGAGTAGGGGGTGGTTGTCCAATTGGGGGCCAGCACTTACAGGAAAAGGATTTGGTTCCTGCATAAGTACATTGACACCTTCACCACCACCGTCAAGCTCTTCTCCACTGGCTAGGTCTGTTGAGGGTTTCAGGGTCAACAGGCAAATGAACTGAGGTTTGAGACAGAGTTCATCCCCATGGTAAGCTGAAGTGCTAACTAAACAAAGAAATGCAGGCAGAGGTCCAGTTATAAGGTAGCTAGTACTATCAGGGAAGTTGAGACCCAGTGGACCTATGGATCCACAGTGTGTTCACAGCCACATGCAAAACCAAGATCAAACCTACAAAGCCCTCCCCACCGGCCAGAGACCTTGAGGTGCATAGTGGCATGCTTTGTCAGGCTTGGCTCCAGGTAGGGTAGGGGCACTGAGGACAAGCCCAGAGGGTCTAGCCCAGTTGGTCTGAGTGAAATGCAGGAGTGGATACCTTACAACCACAGCTACCTCCAACTCTCTCACTGCAGGCTTAGTCACGTCACTTTCCCAACTTCTCCAGGTCTCTCGTGGTGCTGACACCATTTTATCCAGGTGCTGACAAAAATTCTTTCCTGAAGTACAAGCTGAATGTTTCCTTAGAAGGGAAACAAAAGGATGTTAAGGACAAGGACTCACAAAAGCATTTATGGCACCAAATAATTGCAGTGTTAAAGTAACTCAAAATCAGTGTCAGATGGTCGACTGACAAAACTTCTGGACACACAAGCTTTTTAATTTTTACCTTTTATTCTATCCGATGTGCTTGCTTAAAAAGCCCCAGGTTTTGGCCAGTTTCTGTGCTCTGGGCCTGACCATCTGGCATGCTTGGTTCTGAAATAGTCTCACATTAAGACAGTGGCAATGCCATATATTTAGGACCTGGACCTGGGACCCACTCAAAGATAAATATATGTGTGAGCTTTTATTTGGATCAGGTAAGAACAGCTTCTTGAATGTTGAGCATGAGCTCACCCTCACAACTGTATGTACCAAGTACCATGATTCTCAGGTTCAAGGTAAGGAAACTGAGGAGTTAAAAGTTTCACCTCAAATCTCACTGCTTATGAATGGCAGAAGCAGGTTTGGTAGCACTGCTTGGTAGCAAAGCCAAGATAGCCCAGCTCCAGGTTCCATTACATATATTCCCTGTAGTTTCTGGCAGATCGTGAATATACGACATCACCAGCATGCCGCTCTGTGTGGGGGGCGGTGTTTAGAAAAGGGACAATGGCCTCTGCTCACCTTGATACCAGACACTTCAGTTTCTCCCTGTATACCAGTGGTGCCTTTCAAGCTGTTACCTTGGTGCTGGAGCTCAGAGGGAGTGAGTCTGAGTAGGTGAGTCTGTTTGTGGGTTCTTTAAGAGAAACTGCTTGGAACTCTAGCAGTTTCTTCCACCGACTCAATCCCTGCTGGTTTTTGCAGCCAGAAGTTGCAGGGACTTATCTTCCTGGCACTGGAACCCTGGGTTGAGGTGCCTGGTGTGGGGCCGGGACTCCTTGCTCCTGAGATATTGTAACAGAACCCTTGGGCTGCTCCGATTGAAACAGAACCCACGGGGTGTTTAGTTAGGGGCCCGACTGCCCGCCGCCAGAATTATAACTCTCAATACCAGAGTTTGGTGAAAAGAAAAAGATTTGTTTATTTACACATAGTCCTGCCTCCCCCTCCCAGACCTGGCCAGTCTTAGGAAAGTCAGAAACACCATTTCCCTACTTCCTAGGCACAGTTCAGCTTTACCAGTAGCTGCCAATAACTCAATTCTGATTGGGGAGGTCCTTTCTGTGCTGTGGTGCCCTCCAGCTCTCAATGCAGGACCGCCTTGATTCTCAGCCTCCTTGTAAACTGCCTTCTTCCTGCAAACTGTGTGGATCTCCTCTCCTTCTCAAAACCGCATGGCAAGAGCCTCTTCTTAAAGGAGTCTGGAGACCCCTTCTCCTCCAAGCCACATGGAGGGAGCACACCAGAGCCAGAGAGTGAGGGCGTGAGGGCCAGAGAGAGCCTGAGAGAGAGAGCCTCCTAGAGCCAGAGCCAGCCCAAAATGTCCACAGCTCCTCTCTTCTTCCCTGCCTCCTCTCCCTCCCTCACTGCATCCTCTCAAGCAGTGGGTGTTGCAAACAGTCCTGACCATTCACAGAACCCTACCTAGGCTCTGTCTCCTTCTTCCATACCACCCCACAGTCCAAGATCCCTCCCATCTTCCCGAGCCTTGGAAGTAAAGCGGATCTTTGCAACAATGTATCCTGCCACTAGCTCTAGGCGTGCAAGGGCATCCTGAAAGCTGCTTCCTGCTCCCTATCTCCCAGCCGTAAACTCTGGGTTTGTTTTTGGACTCCCCTGTTTCTGTAACAATATTCCTCCCAAATTTTTATCAACCACATGTGAGTGAGGGACCAGCCCATTCTGCATATGTGCTCCTCCTACCAGTGTGGATGGATGTGGTTTCTTTAATTCCATAGTTGCCAGACTTCCATTCAACTAGATTTCTGACAGTTCTGAGTGATGGTTGTTCTACATTTTTGTTGTTATTTTGATGTGGTCGTGTGAAGAAGTGAGCCATGTCTGCCTATGCTACCATCTTGACTGGAAGTCACCACATATTTTTGGAAGGAAAAAACACAGCTAATCAAACTATGACACATCAACTGTAAAATGCATCCTAATTTTTTAAATGTTAAAATGTGGGGAGAAATATTTATCTTGTAATTAATGAAATACAGTATTACCTATCTCACCTTGTCCTCACCTTCCTGATAGGAAGATTGGTTTTTACTCAGTTACCTGTTAGACTTTCATATGGGGACACCAATCCTCCCAATTCACTAAATAGTTAAAACCCTGAGGTGTGATCTAACTTGGCAGTAGAGTGTATCTGTACTCCAAGTTCCTATTAGACTCTGATCCCATTTCTCTCCCAGTTAATACCCAGTGAAAATTCAGAAACACCATGTTTTCAGGACTGTCTGCAGAACACACATTTTTCTCTACAAGTTTATCCTGGAATTGAGCCATATCAGCAGAGAGAAGAGTCCTGGAAACAACTCAATGATCCATCATTGACACTTAGAAACAGCCTGAGTTGTACTGAATTTGTTGTCAAGGACAACAGCATCCTCTTCATGAGGACCATTTGAAACATTTTTCAGGTCTTCATATCAGAAATTTTATAAAAATAAACTTTACAGAAAAGGACAGCATTCGTAAGCATATAAATTAATGAATTATCACTATTGCTCAAATGAAAATAGAATATTACCAGTATATCAGAAGCCCCCTCATAACTCCTATCACTACACCCACCCTCTTCCACAAAGGCAATCTCTGTCCTGATTTTATTAAATATATTTCATTGATTATGCCCAGGACCATCCTTCCATCCAGCAACCACCCCTCCACCCCCTGTTTAGTTCATGTCCATAGGTAGTGCATAGTTCTTTGGCTTCTCCATTTACTTTACTATTCCTAACATCCCCTTGTCTATTTTGTAACTACCAATTATGCTTCTTTTTGTGTGTGTATGTTTTATTCATTATGCTGTTACAGTTCTCCCAATTTCCTTTCTCTTTACTCACCTCCACCCAGCAACACACCTCCCTGCGGCAGTCCCCCCTGCCTTAGTGCATGGCCATGGGTTGCGCATAAAGCCCTTCTCAACATCCCCTTGTCCATTCCCCACGCTCCTACTATGCTTCTTAATTCCTGCACCATTTCCCTCCCTCTCCTGAGGCTGGGAGTCAAGACTTCTGATCTGAGGTATGTTTACATGTCTCTCGGTCCAGGTGTTTAATGATCCAAGCAGCGAGCTGGACTCGCTGGTGCCAACAGTTTCTGACTGTTCAGGCCTCAGGATCTTAAAGACATCCTGTGGCTTAAAAAGAATCTTGCTGAGTACTCCATCTTCCTTGATGTTGATAAGGAAATCAAACAAAACTGAGTACAAATGGTGTTTAACCTTGATTGCTTTCTGAACAGTGCATCCGTTTCTTAGCCTTAAAAGAGTAAGTGATTGGATTTCTGTTTTCCTGTTTTTCTGTCTGTGAATTCTATATAGACTTGCCAGGAAGCGTTTTCTTCAGTTGACCTTTTGAACTTCCTGTTGTAAGTTTCAAGTACATTGTGATCATTCCCAGGATTTGCCTGTGAGCTCGCTCATTCCTGGACCCTCCCTGTTCATTAGCATACCTGCAAAATCCAATAAAAGGAAGGTGCTTGCACTGCTCAGTGCTGATCCTGCCTGAGCGAGCGGCAGCCCTCCAACTGTCTCTTATTCTCTCCTGGAATTACTTCCGCGCCCTCGACCACAAAGTACTACAACAATCTCCCCTCTACCCCTTCCCAGCTGACCTCCACGACATGCTCCCCATACCTATGATTCTGTTCTCCCTCTGGTTGTCTGCTTAGTTTGCCTTTGTTTCCATTCCCTAGCTTTTGTTGATAGTTGTGATACTGTTTTCATTTTAATGTTTACAGTTTTGATCTTTTTCTTAAATAAGTTCCTTTAACATTTCATATAATAATGGCCTGGTGATAATGAACTCCTTCAGCTTTACATTGTCCGGGAAACACTTTATCTACCCTTCCATTCTAAATGATAGCTTTACTGGATAGAGAAGTCTTGGTTGTAGGTCCTTGCTTTTTACCACTTTGACTACTTCTTGCTAGTCCCTTCTTGCGTGCAAAGTTTCTTTTCAGAAATTAGCTGACAATTTTATAAGGACCCCTCTGTAGGTAATTCTCCTCTTCTCTCTTGCTGCTTTTAAGATTCTCTTTATCCTTAACCTTTAGTATTTTGATAATGATGTGTCTTGGTGTGGTCCTCCCTGGGTCTAGTTTGTTTTGAGACTTTCTGTCCTTCCTGGGCCTGTATGTCCATTTCCTTCCCGAAATTAGGGAAGTTTTCCTTCATTATTTTTTCACATAATTTTTCAATTTCTTGATCTTCCTCTTCACCTTTGGGCAACAATATGATTTGGATGTTGGCACATTTATAGCTGTTCCAGAGGTTTCTAAGCCTCTCCTCGTTTTTTAAAATTATAGTTTATTGATTATATTGTTACAATAGTTCCAATTTCTCCCCTTTGCTCCCCTCGAACCAGCACCCCCTTCCCCAGGCAATCCCACCAAACTCCATGCCCATGCATCATACATACAGGCTCTCCTGCTTCACCC
This sequence comes from Furipterus horrens, assembly GCF_987537825.1. Taxonomy (NCBI): domain Eukaryota; kingdom Metazoa; phylum Chordata; class Mammalia; order Chiroptera; family Furipteridae; genus Furipterus; species Furipterus horrens. The sequence continues at coordinate 51,210,188 of NW_028327182.1, forward strand.
TTTCATATATCCTTTTTTAAAAAACAATTAATTATTATTTTAACAATAAAAAATAACAATCCCTCCCTCTCAGACTTAAGACCCTTTATAATCTTATAAAGGACAATGGGTGAAGGTCTCAAGCTCCTCTAGCTGCTTCGAGCTGGACACGGTCATCGTCCTACCTACCGTTGGGTCCAGAAATCCCTAATAAGAGTGGGGGTGTGGAGGGGAGGGTGGCCTTCCCACATGGGGAAGGATCGTGCACACTCCAGGTCGATTGGCTGTCCCTGGACAACGGCGTGCTTAGTTTAACAGGCTGGCATCCTTGTATTCTGGGGCAACAGATTTGGCAAAAGGGTTAAAAGGCATCATTCAATCCATAACCACTAGATTACAAAAGGAAGGTATTAATTTTTCAATGTCCCACATTAGAAAAAAGAAGGGCTTCTTTGGAGGAAGGTGTGCCAGGCACATCTCACCTGTCCAAAACCTTTTTGTCCATTATACTTAGTTTGGGCTGAGGGAAATATTTTAGGTTTCCCCCCTCTCAGACCTCTGGGCCCTTTCTTTTCAAGTCATTAGGATAGAAAAAAGAAACCAGTTTTAAAGTGAAGCCCACAGACCACCCCATTCTTCACCAACCCAGCCACTTAGTTCAGCCAAACCGCTGAGTCTCAGGAGGCAGCGATGAAGACAGGATTAAGTGAGGCCTATATGTACAGACAATCACTCAGGTAATGAGATCGTAGGCTTATGCCCTTTGAAAACAGAAAACACATGTTAATTTATGTAACATAACCCACATACAAGTCTCTAAATCTAGAGGACTGGCTTATCGGAAAGACATCCAGTTGCAAGGCATTTGACATTCTTCTTGCCTGTAAATTAAACATCTTTGATGATACTACAGACCTAGTTTAACTTTCAAATGAAAACAAACTTTAAATGAAAAGAAACTTTAAAGACGGTTAGCTGCACTACTTTATAATCTACCACTGAGCATTGTGATTCTCCTTGAATTGCGATTTTTCTCCCTAGGATTACCCTCCTTGTCATTAAAGGGACTGCATTAAGTCCATTTTTAATTTATCCTGTTCATTTGCATAAACACAACAAGAGCAGCAAATGATCACTTATGATCTTTAGTTCTGCTTTGCTGGAACTTACGCAAGGAACATTTAGGGTGACCTTCAGTCTGCCCTTCAGGGCACAGAAGCTGAGCCACATACCTGGCATTCAGCCTTGCCTGTAAACACCTGTCTTTCCCAAGTCCTTCTGGTTTTTCATTGGGTCTTAAGGTCCCTCCTAGCCATCTTTCAGGAAAACAACTTTCATTCCCTCCCTGGAAAGATTGCTGTGGACCGCACAACCAACCATGGTACCAGGCCTTTTATCTCGTGGGTTTTAATTACGTTCGAAAGTCATTCCCAGTTCCTCAGGGCTTTTTGGTAACAAGCAGAGCCCAAGCATGTCTCCTTTAGGCATGACATTCCAGTCAAAGTCTTGGTCAAAAAAAAAAACTCTCTATTAACAACTGGTCTTATTAGTTTTATGCAAAGAAACTTATATCATTACTTACTTCTTTAGAAATCTAAACTCTGGAGGGATCAGATAGGGAGAAAAATATACAGTGTGAAGGAAAATCCTTGTCCTTCTAATATTCACTGAACTTGCATTTCTATTCTTTATTTTTTTTTCCCACACTAAAAATATTTTTGTTTTTCCATTAGAATTGTACCACTTTTTTCACCTTTTGCTTCCCTGCACCCTGGCCCCCCCTTCTACCACATTCAGTACCCATCCAGTTGTCCATGTCTGTGGGTCATTTGTACATTTTCTTTAACTAGACGCTTCCCCTTCTTACACCCTTCTCGTCCTCCGGCCACCCCCATGTTACTGTTAGTTCATTCCTTGTTGACATACCTATGGTTCAATTTTGCTCATTTATTTGTGTTGTTCATTAGTAACCTGTAATACGTGATAGCATAAGGTATTCTTCTTTCGTTGCCTGGCTTATTTTGCTAAGCATAACTCTCTCTAGTTCCATCCATGTTGTTGCAAATGGTAGAAGTTCCTTCCTTCTCTCTGCTACATAGTACTCCATTGTGTAAATGTACCACTGATTTTTGATCCACTCATCTACAGATGGGCACTTAGGTTGTTTCCAGCACTTGGCTATTGTAAATAGTGCTGCTATGAACATAGGGATGCATAGGTTCTTTTGAATAGGGGTTTCAGGATTTTTCAGATATAATCCTAGCAATGGAATTGCTGGTTGAAAAGGCAGTTCCATTTTTAGTTTTTGGAGGAAATTCCAAACTGTTTTCCATAGTGGTTGCACCAGTTTGCATTCCCACCAGCAATGCACCAGGGTTCCCATTTCTCTGCATCCTCGCCAGCACAAGTTGTTTGTTGATTTGTTGATGATGGTCATTCTGACTGGTGTGAGGTGGTATCTCATTGTGGTTTTTATTTGCATCCCTCTAATGGCTAGTGATGTTGAGCATTCTTTCATATGTCTATGGACCCTCCGTATGTCCTCTTTGAAGAAGTGTTTGTTCAGGTCCTTTGCCCATTTTTTAATTGGATTGTCTGTCTTCTTGGTGTTGAGACATATAAGTTCTTTATAAATTTTGGAGATCAATCCCTTGTCTGAGATATCATTGGCAAATATATTTTCACATATGGTTGGTTCCCTTTTCATCTTGCTGATGTTTTCTTTTGCTGAGCAGAAACTCTTTAGTTTGATGTAGTCACATGTTTATTCTTTCCTTTATTTCCCTTGCCTTAGGAGATATATCAGTGAAAATGTTGCTACGTGGGATAGCTGAAATTTTCCTGCCTATTTTTTCCTCTAGGACTTTTATGGTGTCACGACTTACATTTAACTCTCTGATCCATCTCGAGTTTATTCTGGTGTATGGTGTAAGTTGGTGGTCTAGTTTCATTGTTTTGCATGTCCCTGTCCAGTTCTCCCAACACCATTTGTTGAAGAGGCTCTTTAATTCCATTTGATGTTCCTTTCCCCTTAGTCAAACATCAGTTGACCATATAGACCTGAGTGTATTTCTGGGTTCTCTATTCTGTTCCATTGATCTACATGTCTGTTCTTATGCCAGTAGCAGACTGTTTTGATTACCGTGGCCTTGTAGTATAGTTTGATAGCATGTATTGTGATTCCTCCTACGGTGTTCTTCCTCAAAATTGCTGTGGCTCTTCGGTCTCCTTTTTGGTTCCATATAAATTTTTGAAGTATTTGTTCTAAGTCTGTGAAATATGTTGCAGGTATTTTAATAGGGATTGCATTGAATTTATAAATTGCTTTGGGTAGTATGGGCATTTTAATGATATTGATTCTTCCCATCCATGAACATGGTATATCCTTCCATTTATTTGTATCTTCCTTAATTTCTTTCTTCAGTGTTACGTAGTTTTCTGAGTACAAGTCTTTTACCTCCTTGGTTAAGTTTACTCCTAGGTACTTTATTTTTTTTGTGTGTTGCTATAGTAAATGGTATTTTCTTTTTTGTCGCTGTCTGATATTTTATTGTTGGTGTAAAGAAATGCCTTAGATTTCTGTATATTTATTTTGTACCCTGCTATTTTGCCATATTCACTTATTATATCGAGTAGTCTTTTAGTGGAGTTTATAGGGTTTTCTAGGTATACTATATGTCATCTGTATATAATGATAGTTTTACTTCTACTTTCCCAATTTGGATACCTTTTATTTCTTTGTCTTGTCTGATTGCTGTGGCTAGGAATTACAGCACTATGTTGAATTGGAGTGGAGAGAATGGACAGCCTTGTCTAGTTCCTGATTTCAGGGGGAATGCTTTCAGTTTTTGTCCATTGAGTACGATGTGGGCTTCAGGCTTCTCATGTGTAGCCTTAATTATGTTGAGGTATGGTCCCTCTATTCCCATTTTGCAGAGAGTTTTCATCATTAATAAGTGTTGTACTTTATCAAATGCTTTTTCTGCATCTATTGATATGATCATGTGGTTTTTGTCTTTCATTTTGTTTATGTGGTGTATTAACTTTATTGATTTGCGAATATTAAACCATCCTTGCATCCCTGGGATGAATCCCACTTGATTGTGGTGTATGATCTTGCTAATGTGTTGCTGGATCCGGTTTGCCAATATTTTGTTGAGGATTTTAGAATCTATGTTCATCAGCGATATTGGCCCGTAGTTTTCTTTCTTTGTTGTGTCTTGAACTGGTTTTGGAATTAGGGTAATACTGGGTTCATAGAACGAGTTTGGGAGTCTTCCCTCTTCTTGGATTTTTTGGAATAGTCTGAGGAGAATAGGAGTTAGTTCTTTCCTAAATGTTTTGTAGAAATCACCTGTGAAGCCATCCGGTCAAGGGCTTTTATGTACCAGGACTTTTTTTTATTACTGCTTCAAGTTCATTAACTGTTATTGGTCTATTCAGGCTTTCTGCTTCTTCTTGATTCAGTTTTGGCAGATTATGTTTCCAGGAATTTGTCCATTTCCTCTAGGTTGTCAAATTTCTTGCCATACAGTTGTTCGTAATAATTTCTTACAATCCTTTTTATTTCTGTGGTATCGGTTGATATTTCTCCCCTTTCGTTTCTGATTTTATTTATTTGGGTCCTCTCTCTTTTTTTCTTCATGAGCCTGGTTAAAGGCTTGTCAATTTTGTTTATCTTTTCAAAGAACCAGCTCCTACTTTTGTTGATCTTTCGAATTTTTAGTTTACCCTCTATGTCATTTAATTGTGCTCTGATCTTGATGATTTCCTTCCTTCTACTCGCTCTGGGCTTTGCTTGTTGTTCTTCCTCTAGTTCTCGTAGCTGTAGGGTTAAATTTTTTATTAGAGATTCTTCTAGCTTTTTGGTAGGCCTGTATTGCTAAGAACTCTCAGGACTTCTTTCGCTGTATCCCATAGGTTTTGGATTGTTGTGTGTTATCATTAGTTTCCAGAAACTTTTTGATTTCTTCCTTGATGTCATTGTTAGCCCATTCATTATTTAATAGCATGTTATTCATTCTCCATGAGTTTGAATGTTTTTGAGTTTTTTCCTTGAGGTTGATTTCCAATTTTAAGCCATTGTGATCTGAGAAGATGCTTGTTTTGTGTCCTAGCATGTGGTCTATCTTTGAAAATGTTCCATGTGCACTTGAGAAGAACGTATATTTTGTTTCTTTGGGGTGAAAAGTTCTATAAATATTGACTAAGTCCATTTGATCTAGAGTGTTGTTCAATGCCTCAATATCTTTGGTGTTTCTTTGCTTCGAAGATCTGTCCACTGTTGACAATGAGGTGTTAAAGTCCCCTACTATGAGTGTGTTGCTGTCTATATCCTTCCTGAAGTCTTTCAAAATTTTCTTACATATTTGGGTGCTCCTAAGTTGGGTGCATATATGTTTAAAAGGGTTATATCTTCTTGATGGATTTTTCCCTTATGTATTATGAAATGCCCTTCTTTGTCTCTTTTTATGGAATTTGCTGCGAAATCTGTTTTGTCTGATACAAGTATTGCTACCCCAGCTTTTTTTTCATGTCCATTTGCTTGAAATACTTTTTTCCATCCCTTCACTTTCAGTCTGTGTAGATCATTTGTTCTAAGGTGGGTCTCTTGTAGAGAGCATATATGTCGGTCATGCTTTCTAATCCATTCAGCTACCCTATGTCTTTTGATTGGAGCATTTAATCCATTTACATTTAAGGTTATTACCGATAGGTACTTATTCATTGTCATTTTTCCCCTTTGTACTTGTGTTCCTCTCTATCCCTCTCTGTTTCTTCATCTTCTTAAAGCAGACTCTTTAGCATCTCTTGCAATGCTGGTTTGGTGGAGATGTATTCTTTTAGCCTTCTTTTGTCTTGGAAACTCATTATTTCACTTTCCAGTTTGAATGAGAGTCTTGCTGGGTAGAGTATTCTTGGTTGTAGGTCTTTGTTTTTCATTGCTTGGAATATTTTTTGCCATTCTCTTCTGGCTTGTAGTGTTTCTGCTGAGAATCTGATGATAGCCTTATTGGAGCGCCCTTGTATGTTATTAGTTGTTTTTCTCTTGCTGCTTTTAGGATTCTCTCTTTGTCTTTGAATGTTGCCATTTTAATTATGATTTGTCTTGAAGTGGGCCTGTTGGGGTTCATCTTCATTGGGACCCTCTGTGCTTCCTGGACTTGCGTGACTCTTTCTCCCCTCATGTTTGGGAAGTTTTCTGTCATTAGTTTTTCAAACAGGTTTTCTATCCCTTGCCATTCTTCTTCCCCTTCTGGAATTCCTATGATACAGATATTATTACGTTTCATGTTGTCCTGCAGCTGTCTTAGAACCTCTTCATTCTTGTTCAATCTTTTTTCATTTTGTTGCACTGTCTGGGAGTTTTTTTCTACGTTGTCCTCCAGTTCACTGATCCGATCTTCTGCTTCCTCTAGCCTTCTTTTAATTCCTTCTACTGTGTTCTTCAATTCAGAAATTGTATTCTTCATTTCCTCCTGGCTCTTATTGATAGCTTCTATGTCTTTTTTCATGCTGTTGTAATTCTCAGTAAGTTCCAACAGTTTTTCTGGAATTCCTTGTAGTTTCCCTGGAGTTCTTGGTAGTTTCCACTGAGCTCATTCAGCTTCTCCATAATCCATGTTTTGAATTCCATATCTGATAGTTTGCTCCCCTCTATTTCATTTTGCACTCTTTCTGGGGATTCTACCTTTCCTTGTGATGGGGGGTTGTTTCTCTGTCTCCCCACTTTTGTGACTCTTATTGTTTTTGCTTCTTAGAATGACCTGCACTTCTTGGATCTGCCCCTGGTGGCGTCATATCATATACCAGTCTGGCCCTAGGCAGCCTGTTGAAGACTTCCAGGGATCTACTGCTTTTGTCTGTCTCCTTTAGTTGTTAATCTATTCAATCTGTGATTAGCTGTCAGGCTTAAGGACTGTGGGTGTGGCAGCTTAATTCCTGTAGGCAGGGCTTTTGCTTCCCCTCAGGCTGATGCCACTCAGAGGGGAATGGTTTGCCTGCAGTACTGGGGATAAGTCAGCACTGGGACCTGGTCAGCTGCTCCCCCAGTTCTCCCCTCAAAGCCACCGCGCCAAACTCTCCCCAAGAATCTCCAGTCCTCTCTGCCTTCCCTCTGCTTGAGCCCAGGGTAAGTGGGGGCCAAAATATTTTCATATGTGACCTGCTTAAGAGCTCTTTTTTTCCAGCTGTTTCTCTCAGGCTAGCAAGAAACCCTGTAGCTTTTCACTTTTCACAGCTGGATACTATTTTACTTTCCACTCTGTTGCTGTAGGCTGGGAAGCGTAATGAGGGATTTAGACCCTGCCCTTCTCAGGGGAAACCCCTGGCTGCTGAGCTGTTTTTCAGTCCCTTCAGCTGCCACCTGTGGGAGCCCAGCCAGCCATTCCACGTCTCCGCACTCCCTACCAGTCACGTTGTGATGTAGCGGCCTTTTCTGTCTCTCCGTGGTTATAAGACCTCTCTCCAGCTAGTGTTCGGTTGGTTATTCCAGATGATTTCTCCAAAATTAAGTTGTAAATCCAGACTGATCCTGGGAGGAGGTTAGTGTAGCTTCCACTTACTCCTCCTCCATCTTGGGTCCCACCTCTCATTTTTTAACCCTTTGAGTGCCAATGTCGCTGTAAGCGATGCTGACAAATTTTCCCAAAAGTGCCAGTGTTGCTCTCAGCAACTTTTTTTCGATGTAAATAACAATGGAATAATTCGTATTTTATGTTTTGTTCTTTTTTTTTTTTTTTTGTACCTCAGGTTATATATTGATATAACTTTTCTCATGTGATACAAATTTCGAATTACGCATGGCACTCAAAGGGTTAAATTCTTGTCTCCTCCTTCTGTACTGGTTGACTGTTTCTTCCTCATGTTCCAATTTGTTGATTTGAACCCTGATTTCCTTTCTTTCACCACTTGTTTTCTATGGATTTTCCTTCATTTCAGCCAGGATAGACTTCATTCTTTCCCTGTCCTGTTTAATTTTTGCTGTCAAATCTGTGAGCATCTTTATCACCAATGCCTTAAACTGTGCATCTGTTAAGCTTTCTATCTCTTCAACTGTTGGGTGTGCTATCTGCTTGTTGCTTAGCTGTGTCACTGGAACCTTGATCTACTCTCCTTTCTCAGTCATACTTCTCTTTTTCCTCATCTTTCTGTAATTTCCTCTGTGATTTGGGTGGGGCCGTCACACTTCTTACATTATAGGGGGTGGAACCTTAGATATTTGTTAGTGCTGGCAACTGTTTCACCAAGTTTTGGCGCTGTGCGTGGGAGAGGGGACTGAGAGGGAAAAGTGCCAGTTACAGCCACTTTTCCAGGCACTTCGCCCCCTTCCTGTACTAAGCAAGCTGCCTCCTTTTCGAGGCTGGTAGCTTCTTCCATTGACCCAGCCCCCATTTGCTTTCACAGTCAGTAGCAATGCAGCTGTATTTTCCCCAACTCTGGAACTGCGAGCTATACGATCTGATTTGGGGCTGGGATCACTTCTTGGGTTTAAATGTTATGACTGTGTTTTTTGCCATGGCTATTGCTAGCCATGCCCACCCACTGCATTCCCACTGGCCGCGCTGCTTCTAGCCATGCTGCCGCCAACCACTGCCCCTGCAGATGCTACTCCACTCCACTTTCTGTCCATCCCGGCTCTGCCCCTCCTGCCTTTCTGGCTGATTATTGCTTCTTTATTTCTTTGCTGAACTTCCCTATAGTTTCGATTTTTTTGATTTTCTTTTTAAAGTGGTTGTAAATTTTTTCTTAAGTTGTGAGGAGATGCAGCGCGTGTATTTACACCTCCATCTTGGCCAGAAGTCCCCAATTATGCTTCTTAATCCCTGTACTTATTCCCCCATTCTTCTCCTTCCCACCTGCCAGTTGATAATCCTCCATATGATCTCCATACCTGTGATTCTGTTCCTGTTCTAGTTGTTTGCTTAGTTTGTTTTTGTTTTTGCTTTTAAGATTCAGTTGTTGATAGATGTTAGTTTGTCATTTTAACGTTCATAGTTTTGATCTCCTTTTTCTTAAGTCCCTTTAACATTTCATATAATAATGTCTTGTTGATGATGAACTCCTTTAGTTTTACCTTGTCTGGGAAGCACATTATTTGCCCTTTAATTCTAAATGACAGTTTTGCTGGATAGAGTAATCTTGGTTGTAGGTCCTTGCTTTTCATCACCTTGAATACTTCTTGCCTGCAAAGCTTTTTTTGAGAAATCAGCTGATAGTCTTATGAGAACTCTTTTGTAGGTAACTCTTCTTTTCTCTTGCTGATTTCAAGATTCTCTCTTTATCTTTAACCTTTGGCATTTTAATTATGATGTGTGTTGGTGTGTTCCTCTTTGGGCCCAACTTGTTTGGGACTCTGTACCTCCTGGACTTGAATGTCTATTTCCTTTGCCAAAATAGGGAACTTTTTGTTCATTACTTTTTCAGGTAAGTTTTTTACTTCTTGTTCTTCCTCTTCTTCTGGCATCCCTATGACTCAGATGTTGGCACTTTGGAGATGTCCCATAGTCTTCTTATTCTCTAATTTTTTTTTTTAATTTCTTGTTTCTTCATTATGTACTGGTTGACTATTTCCTCCTTACGCTCCAATTCATTGATCTGAACTCTGGATTACTTCCCTACACTATTGGTTCCCCGTGGATTTTTCTTTATTTCACTTAGTGTTGTCTTCACTTCTTCTCTTATGCATTTTCCATACTCAATGAGTTCTCTGAGCATCATTATCACCAGTGTTTTGAACTTTGCATCTAATAGGTTGGCTAGCTTCATTTCACTTAGTTCTTCTACTGGAGTTTTGATGTTTTTCTTTGATTTGGGCCATATTTGTCTCCTCAGTTTGATAGCCTCCCTGTGTTTCTGTATATTATATAGAGTCGCTTTGACTCCCTGTCTGTTACGTTTTTAGGAGTGGAGCCTTAAATATTTGTCAGTGTGGGACAACCCATTTCACTGCTTTGTGATGCTGCATGTGGGGGAGGGATCAGAGAGGAAACAATGCTGCTTTCTTGGCATTCACCCCTTTTCCAGTCACCTCACCTATTTCCTGTTGTGACTGGTGCCCCTCTAGCTATTGCCCTCGTGATGTTTCCCAGAGTAGGTGGGTTTGCATATGTTCTAGGACCATAGGGACCCTCTACATAGACTCTCTTGAGAGGCAGTTTCTTTTACTGCTCTGACTCCCACTGGTTTTCACAGCCAGAAGATATGAGGCTTTATTTTCCCAGTGCTGGAAACCCAGGCTGCATTGTCTGGCCTGAGGCTGGGATCGCTCCCTAGGTGTCCCTCCTGACTTTTATCCACCGCATGTGAATGTGGGACCACCCATTCTGCTGGCTGCTGTAATGTCTTGCTGCCACCACACCATATCCTCTCTGCCCTGGCTCCCCATTTCCACCCCTCCTTCACATCTGGATGAATATTTCTTCTTTAAATTCTTGGTTGTCAGACTTCCAAACTGTTTGATTTTCTGGCAGCTCTGGTTGTTTTTGTTTTGAGGTTAGTTGTGATCCTTCTTATGGTTGTGCGAGGAGGTGAAGCCTCAATCTTTGCCAGAAGTTCCCTATCCTGATTTCTAACACAATAGTTTTATCTGTTCTTGAGTCTTACATAAATGGTCTCATACAATATGTATTCTCTTAGTCTGGTTTCTTTCATTTACTATTATATTTGTGAAATTCATCCATGTTGTTATGGCCCCTTGTATGGATATACCACAATTTACTCATGTAGGTTGTTTCTAGTTTGGAGTTATAATGAATAATGCTGCCATTTTGGTTGTAGTGCAGCAGCCCAGTTCTAGGCAGGTTTACTTTGGATTCAATGTGACCAAAAAATGACAGTAGAGCATTGGAGAAGAAATTCATACCAAGTTCCTTCTCATGGCAGCGGGAAAGAACAACAATCAAATCTGCCTTTCAGTCTACTCTTACAGCAGCGGGTGAGGACACGGGAGTCATGGGAGCCAAGTTCATCTGCCTTCAGTCTCATGGCAGTGGGGAAAGACAGGAACAACAGGATCTGCCTTCAGTCTCTTGGTGGCAGGTGAGGACAAGGGCTAAAGCATCTATGCCACCTGAACAGCAGGAGCTCATATATGTATACAAAGTTAACAAAGGTGGCATGGGGGCCAACTTGAACTGTGTAACACAGGGATTCTCTTAGGTAAGGGTGACCCATGAGGATGGAAATACATGTGCGTCATGGCAGGGATCCTGGCTATGGTCACCCTGACATGATATTGTTGCACATAGTAAGCATTTTTGTGAAGTACATACCTGAGTCAGTTTGCTGAATTACAGGGTAACATAAGTTCAGTTTTAAGAGTAATTTCAAAACAGTTTTCCACTTTGCATTACCACCAGCAGTATAAGAAAGTTCCAGTTGTTCCACATCTTCATCAACACACATTGTCAGTCTTTATTTTTAGCCATTTTGGTATATGTGTAGTAACATCTTATTGTGGCTTTATTATCATTTTCCCAAATTCCCATTTTGTGAAGTACTTATTTAAATATTTTGTCAACTTTCCTATTAGAATGCATGTCTTTTTTATTATTTATTTACAGAAGTTCTTTAAATATTTGAAATAAGTCTTTTGTTAGGTATATGTACTGCAAATATCTTTTACCTTGTGGCTTGCTTTTTTCTCCCTTAAAGATGACTTTTGATAAACATAAATGCTTAATTTTAATGCAAACTTATTCTTTTTGTATCCTTTTAAAGAATATATTCCTTTTTTTTTTCTGTTTGAGGATTTATTATTTACCTTTCATGTTAAAATCATCAACAACTCACCTGGAATTGATATTGTGTATGGTGTGAGGTAAGAATCAACAGTTTTTTTTTCCCTCATCTTGACATGTAATTTACCTGACACCATTTATTGAAATGACCATCCTCTCCTCATTGCTTTCCAATGGCACCTTTGTCATAAATCCAGTGTCCATATATCTGGACTGTTTCTGGACTCTCTAGTCCGTTCCATTGATCTATTTGACTATTCCTGTGCCAATACAACACTGATTAATATAGCTTTATATTAAGACTTGATGTCTGGTGGAATAAGTCCTCCAACTTAGCTTTCTTGGCTTTTTGCATTTCAATAAAATACCTTAGAATTGACTTGTTAAATATCATTTTTTAAAAGTTTGTTGGGATTAGCTTGAATCTATACTTAGTTTGATCAATTTGGGGAGAATTGATTTCTTTACAACAATGAGCCTTCCTCTCTCGACTTATTTAGGTCTTATTTAACATCTCTCAATGTTTCAGTTATTTTTTCCCATACAGGCCTCACACATCTTTCATTTTTCTCTAAATACTAGATTTTTAAAAATCCTCATCCAAGGACACACTCATTGATTATAAAGAGAAGAGAAGAAAGGGAGAGAGAGAGGGAGAGACATATCAATGTGAGAGAGAAACGTAGATTGGCTGCTTCTTACATGGGCCCCAAATGGGGACAAACCCGCAACCTAGGTATTTGTGCTGACTGGGTATAAAACCCACAACCTTTTGGTTTATACGACAATGCTCTAACCAACTAAACCATAATGGCCAAGGCAGAATGTTTTGATGCTATATTAAATATAAGAAAAATTTTTTCAGGACTCTCTAGTCTGTTCCTTGGTCTATTTGACTATTTGTGTACCAATAATACATTGCCTTAATTAATGTAGCCTTAAATTTTTTTTTAAATTCTATTTTAATTGTTCATTGGTGACTGTGTTTTTAATCTTATGAATACTGAATTGTGTTACTCAGTGCTTCCCTACCTGATGTTCCACAAAACACCACCCCAATTGCTAATCTGCTTTCTTTATTGTAGGACTTCTATAGCCTTTAAAGTGCTAATAAAACTTCTTTCAAACTTATTTGGCTATACTTATTCAATTTCCAACAAATATTGTAGTCAAGTATCAATCAGGATAGAAGTGTAGAAAACAGCAATTACTCTAGCTGTTTTAAGCAAGAACATTTAATACAAAATATTAGTGGCCCACAAAAATCACTGGGGGCTGCAAGAACAGGTGCTTGGGTAAGCTTATAGAAATGACTTCCAGATGACCACAGAGTAGATGCTCCCAAGGGAGGCACTACCAATGAGGCCACCACTGAGCTTCTCAGCCCACGAACCCTTTACTCTTGCTTCCCTAACCATAACTGTCTGTCAATACCCAAGAAGTTGAATACTTTGTGCTCATGTCAAACCCTCATATTTCCATGACCTTACTTGTCACCACAAAATAGCAAAAGACAAAAGAAAAACCAAGGAACAGTTTTACCCTCACCCCTACCCCAAAAGTGTCACAAGTACCTCTGAAAGGAGAAACCAATTTTGCACCCAGAACTATAATCTACAGTTCTCTGTAGGATGAGAAAGAAACCAAGAAAAAGGGTGAAATGCAGAGTGACCTTTCTGAGCAACAGTGTCCACCACAACTTATCAAGGGACTGGTGTTATGAGCCAAGCACTTTTCTAGGCAGAGAATACATCCATGAGCTTAGCATCTAGTAAAAAAAGGCAAGTGTTGAAGAAGTTAATGGGATCCTGAAACACCAATTCAAAAGAACCTATGCACACCTATGTTCATAGCAGCACTATTTACAATAGTCAAGTGCTGGAAACAACCTAAGTGCCCATCTGTAGATGAGTGGATCAAAAAACTGTGGTACATTTAAACAATGGAGTACTATGTAGCAGAAAGAAAAAACGAACTTCTACCATTTGCAAAAACATGGATGGAACTAGAGAATTATGCTTAGTGAAATAAGCCAGGCAATGAAAGAAAAATACCATATGGTATCACTAACACAGGAGACTAATGAACAACAGAAACAAACAAGCTAAATAGAACCAGAGAATACAAGGATGCTAGCCTGTTAAACCAAGCACACCGTTGTCTGGGGACAGCCAACTGACCTGGAGTCTGCACGATCCTTCCCCATGTGGGAAGGCCACCCTCCCCTCCACACCCCTACTCTTATTAGGGATTTCTTGACCCAAGGGTAGGTAGGACGACGACCATGCCCAGCTTGAAGCAGCTAGAGGAGCATGAGACCTTTGCCCATTTTCCTTTATAAGATTATATAGGGTCTTAAGTCTGAGGGTGTGTGATTGTTATTTTTTATTGTTATAAAAAATTAATTAAAAGAAAAAGAATAATATAGGAAAGGGTGAAGCCAGAGAACTTGTATGCATGACCCATGGACATGAACTAAGGGGGGGTGGGATTGCTGGGAGAAGGGGCATACTGGGCAGAGGGGAGCAAAGGGGGAAAAAAATGGAACTATTGTAACAATATAACCAATAAAATATACTTAAAAAATTAAAAAAAAAAAAAGTTAATGGGATACCTCTCCTCACCTCTAGTAGAGTTGCTATAAGCATATCTCAAAACTAGTGTTTTATGAAGCACAATGTGATCAGGTTTCCCTCTTGGTATTGAAGGTCAGTGACACATTTGTGCTTCATTTCTATGAATCATGTGTGACATTCTGGCATGCATTTGACATATTAACTTTACCCTCATCTTATTATAGCTCACTCTTATTTTCCCTGTGTTCCTAAGTTCTGATTTACTTTTTGTCATAATGTACTAGGTATTTTTTTAAGGTAACTCAAATCTTCAGATACAAATCAGTCATTTTTCTGTGTGAAATTCCAATGTCACCCATAAGCATTTGGCCCACTCATAAATTTGGATTACTTCCATTTTTGTTGGCTTCACAAATTTGATAAAGTATAGTATAGATGTAAAATATAAGCATTCATTTCATTCCTGGTTTCACTTTGGTAATAAAAAGATTACTGAGAAGATTAAAAACAACATGTTTTTTATAATAAAAAATTAATGTAGGACTTCTAGCCAAGATGGAGGCCTAGAGAGACATGCTGTGTCTCCCTCCACAACTAAGAGGGAATACAACTGTCTCAAAACTAGAGACGAGAAATTCCAGAAAATCGAGCTGCATGGAAGTCGAACAAACAAAGATATAAAGAAGAAATACTCATCCAGACAGGTAGCAGGGACGGAGCCAGGGTGGAGAGAATGTGGTGTGGTGGTGGCGGCAGCAGCAGGAGAGGTAGGCCCACAGAAAGTGCAGTCACTCATTTTAAAAAGTAGGGAGGGACTCCTGGGGAGCATCCCCAGCACCAGACCAGACCACACAGCTCACAGTCCCAGCGCCAGGAAAAATAGAGCCTCATTGCTTCTGATTGTGCAAACCAGTGGGGGCTGGGGCAGAGGAAGAAACTGCTGGTCTCTCAGTAGAGTCTCTTGTTTAAAGGGTGCCCACAGTCCTAGAGTATCTGCAAATGCACCCACTCTGGGAACAACAACCAGAGCAACAGCTAGAGAGGTGCCAGTCCCATACAAGAAGTGGGAGAAGTGCCTGGGGTGAGTGCTGAGCAAGGGACATTGTTCCCTCTCAGACTCCTCCCTCACATACAGCACCACAACTGGTGAAATGGGTTATCCTGCACTGATGAATACCTAAAGCTCCATCTTTTATAATGTAAAAGGTGCGACAACTCTCTCTAAGACTCAGAGGAAAACAAAGGAGCCTGTCAAGATAAGGAGACAGAGTATGGCCAAAAACAGGAAATGGATCAACATTCTAGTGGGAGAACTAAGCAACAAGGGAAGAGCCAACCTAACAGACATAGAGTTCAAAACACTGGTGATAAAGATGCTTGACAGATATGCTTAAATATGGTAAACACATAAGGGAAGAAGTGAAGGCTATGCTAAATGAAACAAAGGAAAATCCACACAAAACCAGTGGTGAAGGGAAGGAAACCAGGGTTCAAATCAATGATTTGGAACATAAGAAAGAAACAAAGTCAACCACTACAAAATGAGGAAACAAGATGAAAAAAAATGAGGAGAGGCTCAGGAACCTCTGGGGCAACTTTAAATGTGCCAACACCTAAATCATAGGGGTGACAGAAAGAAAAGAGGAAGAGCAAGAAGTTGAAAAATTATGTGAGAAAATAATGAAGAAAAATTTTCCCAAATTTGGCAAAGGAAATAGAAATACAAGTCTATAAAGCTTGGAGAGTCCCAAACAGGCTAGACCGAAGGAGGACCATACCAAGACACATCATAATTAAATTGGCAAAGGTTCAAAGTAGAGAGAATCTTAAAAGCAGCAAGAGAAAAGCAGAGTTACCTACAAAGGGTGCCTGTAAGACTATCAGCTGATTTCTCAAAAGAAACTTTGCAGGCAAGAAGGGACTAGCAAGAAGTATTCAAAGTGATGAAAAGCAAGGACCTACTACCAAGATTACTCTTTCCAGCTAAGCTATCATTTAGAATGAAAGGGAAGATAAAGTGCTTCCCAGACAAGGTAAAGCTAAAGGAGTTCATCATCACCAAGCCATTATTATATAAAATGTTAAAGGGACTTATTTAAGAAAAAGAAAATCAAAACATAAACATTAAAATGACAACAAACTAACAACTATCAATACCTGAATTAAAAAAATAAAAACAAAATCCAACTAAGCAAACTAGAATAGTAACAGAATCATAAGTATGGGGATCATTTGGAAGGTTATCAGCTGGGAGGGGAAAGAGGGAGAAATGGTGTAATGGTGCAGGGATTAAAAAGCATAATCGGTTGGTACAAAACAGACAGGGGGAAGTTAAGAATAATATAGGAAATGGTGAAGTCAAAAAACTTATATGCACGACCCACAGACATGAACCAAAGGTGGGTGGGATTGCTGGAGGTATGGTGGGTACTGGGCAGAGGGGAGCAATGGGGGAAAAAAATGGGACTACTGTAACAACATAAGGAATAAAATATACTTAGATAATATAACATGTTTTATAATATTTTGTAATCATTGGCTTTCTAATATAGAACAAATAATCTTAGCTATAATATTCTTTGTTCCTTATATTGCCATTTAATCAGAAAAATAAACCAACAACAAAACCTTGCCACCTTACAATCAATTCGAAGTAGGTCATCCAGGAATAACAATATAAAAGAAAGTGTAGACTGGAATGTGTTTCATTTTGGCTAAACTAAAAGGTTTGATACATTTTGGCTCATAAATCAAGATGATAGTGTTAATGATTTTTGAAAGTTCACTAGAACTTTTTCCCTAAGCTGGTTCCTTTGTGATATATTTTCTTGAGTTCCACCCATGATTGCCACAGTAACAGTCCTGGGATCAGAACCCACACACTATTGAAAAATACCAGATAGACCCAAAAGTAGAGCCAATTGTTGTTGTTGAGGTTTGGGCTTCCCATAAGCCAGTCCAGAGAGAAGGTCATCCATCCGCCATGCAATTCACACACACATACAGAGTGATCTGTATGAAATGTCTGTTAAAGAGAAAGAAACAAGGGATGAAACTGCCAGCTCAGCACCCTGAATAATGACATCTTTTATTTAATGGCAGCATCAACACAGTCTTCCAGGATAGAAAACCTCTCTTACGTTGGACCTCAGTTTTCCTGTGGTGCTCCTTTGATGGGACAAGTCAATCAAATTAATAAAGACCCATGTTTTCCTTGAAGAAGCAACACTGTGCTTTCCAGAAGACTATTCTCAGAGTTAATTAAGGTCTTTTGGGTATCCTGTCCTACTCTTAGGAAGATATAGTAGGACCTAGATATTATCTCACTATGAGCTGTAATTTCACCTGCTGAAAAAGTTATAATAATAATAGTCCCTTCCTCAAACAATCTTATGGAGATTAAATGAGAAATAGATATAAAGGGCTGAGCTCTGTGCCTAACATATAGTAAGTACTCAACAATACAAGTATTATAAATGTTTGAAATAATAAATGGGTGCATGTAGGAAGTCTACAACCAAGATCATGGAGTCAAAGATATGTCAAGGCACCAAGAATGAATTTTGTCTGCTGAAAATATATGTAAAATTGGATGGGGGAAAAGTGGAATAAATGACCCTTGAGGTCTCTTTCAAATCTGAAATTTAAGGATGAATCTTTAAATAAGACTTATTCAATACAAGATGGTAGAAAACTGAATGCTATTGTACCTATCTGACATTGTTTTAGGGAATAATCCCCAGGTTATTAACCTATTTGCCCCAGGTCACTTTGTCCCTAAGAAGAAAAGGAAGGAAAACAGAGGGAGGGAGGGAAGTTCAAAGTCTCAGAGTCTGATGGATAGTGAATCTTCCACCTTTCTCCTTCCTCTCCTCATACCCTCCATAATCTGAAAAGATCTCTTATTTATCTGGCATGCCTTACTCAGAACTGCATAACAAAATATACTTTGTATCAAATGGAATAGGAGTTTCCTAGAGTGATTTTGGGGAAAAAAGGATGAAAATATTACCCTTTTATTCTCCAAAATATTGGTGACAATCACCCAGTGCTGTTAACACAATGCTTGCCTATACAGTTGATTAGGTTGTCACTACATTATTTGTCATATTCTTAATTTTGAATGGTCTGAAATTATCCTACTGCCACCATAATCCTTATTTAATATCAAACAATTTTTATTTCTACTCTACTTTTGTCTATTAGAGAAATATGTTCATAATCTACTCCAAATGTTACTTAGGCAATGGGACCACTAATGTTTCTCCTGTTTACAGCAGTACAGGAGAAAGGCACTTACCGATAATACTTCTCTTTGACTATGGCATAAATGAGGAGCAATGCCAGAGACCCATCCAAGATAACAGTCAGAATTTCCAAAGACACAACGGTTGCGTCAAAATTAAGCCATCTTGCATCAGCTTTGCCATATTCTTTCCCTTAAAAAAATATTTTTTTATGACAGTCCTTAAGGAGGAGATACAAGAAATAGCTTCCAAACTCTCTGCATTCTTCACAATGCCTTACTAGAAGGCAAGAGAAGCCCTGAGATGAAAATGCACTTGCCACCTGACACAATAATAACAATATCGTATTATATTGGTGAAATAATTTAGTTTCCAAAGTGTTTTCACACGTGCCCTCTTCACCCTCCCTTTTAAAAATTTTTAAAAGATTTTATTTATTGGTTTAGCCAAAAAGTCTTTTGTTTCTTCTGTATAATGGCTCTAGTAGTGCTTAATTGTCTCTAACTTTATTAGAAACAACTTTGTTAGGTCGTTTGTCATATCAGTGGGCATTTAAAAAATATTATCAAAACTGAATTTTAATATTGAAGATGGAAGAAAATATGCAACTATTTTGGTGTAGCATGCTTTATTACTTCAAGAAAGATAAAAATGCGGGACTTCCGGCCAAGATGGAGGCCTAGACTGACACGCTCCATCTCCCTCCACAACTAAGAAGGAAAACATCTACCGCAAAACAGAAATAACCAGAAGTCCCAGAAAATAAATGGAAGTCCAATGTATGAAGTTATAAAGAAGTGGTGCTTGTCTGAACGGGTAGGAGGGGCGAAGCCGGGCAGAGAGGTCAAGCTGTGCTGTCGGCAGCAGCAGTGGTGACGGCGGCGGGACAGTGGTAAGCACAGTGTGGTGAGAAGGATCACCTGGTAGTGATGAGTGCTCAGGGTTCCATCCCCTATAGCGTAGGAGGTGTGACAGCCCCACCCAGGAACAAAGGTAAACACAAAACTGTCAGGATGGCACAGATCATAACAGAGATTCCCGTAATGCAGCTGACCAGATAGCAAATATCTAATCCAATTGCTCAGCAGATGGGAAATCTTTCTGAGGCACAGTTCAAAGCTTTGGTTATATGAATGCTTACAGACCTAACAGCAGATCTTAAACAAGACGGGGAAGGAATGAAGGCTAGTCCTGCTGAAATGAATGAAAACACATATGAAACTAGTGGTGAGGGGAAGAAAACCAGGGATCAAATCAACAAATTGGAACATAGGGAAGAAACAAACAGTTAACCAGTGCAGAAAGAGGAAACAAAAAGTGAGGAAAATGAGAGGCTCAGAAACCTATGGGACAGCTATAAGTGGGCCAATACCTGAATCATAGGGTTGCCAGAAGGTGAAGAAGAACTAGAAATTGAAAAATTATGTGAAAAAATAATGAAGTAGAACTTCCCTAACCTGGGAAAGGAAATAGACTTACAGGTCCAGGAAGCACAGAGAGTTCCAAAAAATCTGGACCCAGGGAGAACCACACCAAGACATATTATAATCAAAATGTCAAAAATTAAGGATAGAGTATCTGAAAAGCAGCAAGAGAGAAGAAAAGAATTACGTACAAAGGGGTTCCAATAAAACTACCAGCTGATTTCTCAAAAGAAACTCTGCAGGCAAGAAGGGACTGGCAAGAAATATTCAAAGTAATGAAACCCAAAAACCTACAACCACGATTACTCTATCCAGTGAAGCTGTCATTCAGAATAGAAGGGCAGAGAAAGTGCTTCCAGGAAAAAGTAAAACTGAAGGAGTTCAGATCCAAACCACTGTTATATGAAATGTTAAAGGAACTTGTTCAGGAGAAAGAGAATCAAAACTATGAACATTAAAATGAAAACTGTATCACAACAACCATCAATGGAAGCTAGGGAATCGAAACAAAGGCAAACGAAGTAGGTAACAAGAGTGGAAAAAGAATTATAGGTATGGGGAACATTCTGGGGGGAAGTCAGCAGGGAGGGGGAAAGGGTGGAAGGGAGGGAGATGGTACAGGAATTAAGAAGCATAGTTGGAGGGAGTGGAGTAGATAGGAAGATGTTGAGAAGAACTATATACACAATCAATTGGCATGGACTAAGGTGGGGGGACAACTGGAGGGAGGGTGGTCTCTGGGTGGAGGGGAACAAAGGGAAAAGAAATTGGGACAGCTGTAACAGCATAATCAATTAAGCATATTTTTAAAAAAGAAAGGTAAAAATGCAACTGAAATGCAAACAAAGATTTGTGCAGTGTATGGAGAAGGTGCTATGACTGATCAAATGTGTCAAAAGTGATTTGCGAAGTTTCTTGATACTTTTGACATTTTGGCCAAATAATTCTTTGCTGTGGAGCTGTCTTATGCATTGGAAGATGTTTAACAGAACCCCTTGCTTCTACCCACTAGAAGACAATAGTGGGAGATAGCTGACATACCAAAATATCCAAATCAATATAAGTTATTGATGAAAATAAAAAATATATTTTATTTTACAGAAAAAATGTAATAGATTTTTTGACCAACCCAATATTTTTTAGAGAGGGAAAGGAGGGAGGAAGAGAAGGAAGAGAAACATTAATCTGAGAAACACCCATCAGTTGCCTCTTGGACATGTCCTGATCAGGGACTGAACCCACAACCTAGGCATGTGCCCTGACTGGGAATCAAACAAGTGACCTTTTGCTTCACAGGCCCATGTCCAACCAACCAAACCACAATGGTCAGGGCTTTAGTCCTCTCTTTTCATTGTAAGTAGCAGAATTCTAAATTAATTCAACATAGTCAGATTTTGCAATCTTCAACAATAATCTTGGTAAATACAATATGATTCCTTACTTCAAAATTTCAATATAAAATCTGTAAGTATAATTTAGATGTGGGAAACTTATTAATAAGAAAATGTTTATTTAAAATCGCATGCTTATTGATAATTGAAGAGAAATGAATTGCTAAAGGGGCAGAAGGAAAGGGAGGGGAATAATAGAGTCTGGACTGCAGAACGAATCCAAAATGGACAAAGGGACACTTCAGTCTGCTACAGGGACAGAATTCGCTAACAACCACCATAAAAACTGTCAACAGTGCTGACTACAGAAGTGGGCATGCCCTAAGAAATCTTTCCAGACCCCATTATCAGGATTGTTTTTCAGAAAACACCATGAGTTATGAAAGCCTTTAGAGCTGGACTGAGAGCCATGACTAGGTGAAACCATATTTGCTTCCCTCCCTCCTTCTTTCTTTTTAACCTTCTTTCTTTCTTTCTCTCTTTTCTTCCCACCTCCCTCTCTTCCTCCTTCTTCTCCAGCCTCTCTCCTTGCCTCCCTCCTTCTGCCTTCCTTTATCCTCCCCTACCGCACCTCTTTATAACTTATCAAAGTAATACATGCTGGTTCTAAGATCTCAAATAATTAAGAGTTAAAAAACAAAAATCCCCACCTCTTCTCTCCCTTTAAGTCCTGTTCTCACATTGTTTAGAAAAGGTATGAATGGACAAAAATTAGTGACATGTTCTTATTGGACTGAGCAGCACAAAGTTCTAGCCTCTTATTGGCCAGAGTAGGATTCCTGGGCCCAGAGGGCAAGGATAAAGGGTTCTAATGAAAGACCATTCTGAGAGAAAGGATAACCGTAAACAGGATTAGCTAATTAATGAGGTAATACAGGCATACTGAGAGGAGATTCTGTGAAAGGTCAGACAGAACCAGCAGGCCAGGAAGAGTCCCCCAGCTTTTCCTTGGCCAACCATGAATGAACTGGAAAACAACATAATAGTGAAAGTAAAAATTTTTCCTGTAAATTTAAACATACATACAAAAGGCAAAATGTACCTTCTAGTGCATCCAAAATCTAAGAAAATATCGTGAGTAAAATGTCAATGCTTTAGGAATTAAGAATTAGTGGGTGTTTAGACTTTTAGAAGTATAACACCATTCATCATTTTTAATTCAGCAAATCTTTTGGAGCATATGGAAGGCTCTGTGATAGCAAGTAGGACACAAAGTCTGCCTGCAAGTGGCTCCCACTTTAGTGAGGTCAAACCATGCAATGAGTGATGGTGACAGTATGCAGACATGGAGGAAGTAACATCTGAGTCAGACAAGGGAGATGAGATGTTCCAATCACTTCCGTTCATAGCATTGATGAGGGAAGGATTCTGCCCTAGGGCCATGGGGATGACACAGTACACTACACATGACACTGGACAGATGAGACTGATGGCAGTTTCTTAGCCACATATACTCACAGCCTGGGGGAGGAGGGCACTGCACCATGCAATGACATGTTGGGGGTTGCACTTGGAAATGTAGTGAACAAGGAGGGGCTGTGAGAGGCAGGTTATGTAGTAACAAGAGGATAGGGTTACCTCTGGTTCTTGTGGCAGGACAGCTGGGGATGACTGGCTTGTTTGAATAATTCCGAGGGCTGGCAGGGAACTGAAACCCACTGCTCAGAGATGCGAGGGCACTGTGCCCCATCCTGCCACAAAGAGGGCTGTTTGGCAGAGGGACCTTATATGAGAAAGCAGGGTGGGGAAGGGACTTGCACTTAGGCCACTTGAGGCCCTCTGGATTTTACCAGATGTCACGGCACACATAATATTGGATCTTAATTTCAGGCCTTACACGACAAGGGGCCACCCCTGAACTGGTTGAAAGAGAAGAGTGTTTGAGGGAGGATCATGTACAAAGGCCTGGAGCTGAGAGAACATAGTATGTCTGAATGTATACGAGAGGTCTGTCCAGAAAAAAATCCAACCACTGTTAATATAATGAGAATGGTTTATGTGACATCATGTAACCTGGCAGCCAAGGAGAGTGGACTGGAATGTGCATGCATGAACAATGACGACTTCACTGTACTAGTCAGTGGGGACAATAGATGCTCTTGAATGAGCATGTGTACTCTGTGGCCATGGCACTCAAAATAAATGAGCAAGTAGAGCAACAAATTTGCATTAAATTTTGCGTCAAACTTGACCATTTCTCCACAGAAACTAATCATATGATTCAGAAGTCCGCAGCTATGGGCAACTGCTATTAGCAGCTTCATCACAACACACCTGCTCATGTATGATGTCTTGTTCAGTTTTGACAAAACATCAAGTCACCCCAGGTGATTCATGCCTCCCCCACCCCAGCCCAGATTTGGGGCCCTGTGACTTCTGGCTTTTCAAAGTCACCTTTGAAAGGGAAGAGATTCACACCACCAGTGAGATTCAGGAAAATACAATGGGGCAGTTGATAGCAGTTGGGAGAACTGTGTGAGGTCCCGAGGTGCCCTACTTTGAAGGAGACTGAGGTGTCACTGTCCTATGTACAATGTTTCTTGTAGCTTGTATCTTCTTCAATAAATGTCTCTATTTTTCATATTACATGGCAGGATACCTTCTGGACAGACCTCATATTTAATTCAGCAGAGTTGGAGAGACAGGGGAGCAAAGTTAATGCTGGAGAGGAAGGAAAGGGTAGGGGTTGTGGGCAATAAAAGCAGGCCCTGTTATTCACCAGTCCCAGTGTATCAAGCCTCTGGTACCTCCTCATCTATTGCTTAACCTCAACCATCTCTTTGCTGGTTAAATACAGCATTAATAAGCCTAATGCTGTGATCATTATCATTTACTTTGTGACTGACCACCAGGTTTAAGCAGGGGTGTAGAGGGAAGGAGGCATAATGTACTAAAGGAAGGTAGGTCTCCAGGACCCAAGCCACAGCTGTGCCCTTTACCACAGAGCAGAGATTAGGAGATGATAGGGGTGACAAAGACTTTCTGACTCCTCTGAGACTCTTCTCGACAAGGCCTCAACTTTGGGCTCTGTTCTTGGCCTTGGTCCAGTTTTAGCAAGCAGCCTGCCGAGTCAGTTTAGTGGAAGTCCCTTATTCTTGGTATCTTTCTTTTCCAGTTTTATTGAAATTATAATTGACATATAGCACTATATAAGTTAAGAGTATAATGACTTGACTTACATATATTGTGAGATGATTACTACAATAAGTTTAATTAGCATCTATCATCTCATATAGAATTTAAAAAATAAAAGAGAAAATGTTTTGGGGTTTTTTTTCCTTGTGATAAGAACTCAGGATGGTTTATGGTCTTAACAACTTATAGCATTGTTAACTATACCCATCATGTTCTATTACATCCTCAGTGATATTTATAACTGGAAGTTTGTACCTTTTGACCACTGTCATCCAATTCTCCCACGCTCTACCCCCTGCCCATTAACCACAAATTTTATCTCCTTTTCTGTGAGTATGGGTTTATTTGATTGTTTTTTAGATTCCACATATAAGTGAAATAATATAGTATGTGTCTTTTTCTGTTTGGCTGGTTTCACCTAGCAAAATGCCCTCCACCCATGTGCCACAATCGGCAGGTTTTCCTTTTTAAAAAAAAATTTTTTTTTTATGGCTGAAAAGTATTCCATTGTAAATACCACATTTTCTTTACCCACTCATCTATGATAAACACTTAGGTTGTTTGCCTGGATTGTTTATTGTAAACAATGTTGCAACGAACATGGAGATGCAGATATCTGATCAAATTTCTCATTCCCCACCCTCTGTATCTTATCACCCAGGCCTGCTTTCAGCAAGAATCCTGTGAGTGGGTCTATCAAGAATCCTCCTAGGCTTGATGTTTCTTCTTAGTAATTTTCCATCCACTGACCTCAACATGGTCCTTCACTCTAAATCTCCACCTGTCCTTCCTGTATTTGGATTTGAGCCTGATCTCTCCCCTACTGCAAAGCCTCCACTGCAGGGGTCCCTCTTTGAATAAAGTCCTTCTTACCATTTTTAAGAAGTATCATGAATAATGTTTCTTTAACAGGGTCTACATAATGTTAACAACCCAGTTCTACATTCTGGTGAATCAAAAGACAGTCCACAGATCAACATCGGGATGCCTTACTCCAGAGCCTCTGAATCAGAATGTGCATTTTAACAAAAGTCCCAGGCAATTAGTGTTCTTTCAAGTCCAAGAAGTACTACTTTATATTTTCTATTGGATTTTCACTTTCTCTAGAATAAAGGGCACCTTCATTTTGTTAAGGTGAAAATGTATATTGAAGATGACTGATAAAGATTGAGGTAGATATTTGCATTTCATAGGATTGAGCCAAATCTGGGCTATTCCTTTCTCTGATGCCACACAGGGTAGCCAGGACTGGAGGCCTCCAGCCCCTGTGCTTCCCCAGCAATTCTCAAGCACAGCTTATTCCAGTTTACTCACTGAAAAGGTCCACAGCTGCATTTTGCTCAGCCTTTGGAACAGAGGCAGCTGGATTCCAGGGGTGGGGCTCAGGCTCCTTGAGTTACCACTGGCTGGGATCTGAGAGGCACCAAAGATGACACATATTTTGCTTTGAGAAGGACTAACTGTAGCTCCTTCTCTAGAAGAGTTTCCTAATACTAGTGATGAAGAAGAGTCCCAACACAGATCCTGGCTGGGGAATATGATTTCAGAATCATGGAAGAAATGAGATAAAAAATGAGGTATTTCGTATGCAAAATCTGAAAGAAGTTAGCCTGTGCAAGCAGTTCTATGATAGTGGAAAAGTACCCTGTTGTTACACATCTCACTTATTTGTCAATGTTGACACAGTACCCTGGAAGTAGTCAATACTAACTGACTGAATGTTGAATAGTGAGCATGGAAAAGGTAAAACTAGTTAATATCTCTGTAGAACAAGATTTTTGGAAATTATCTGTAAGACACTATCTATACATACTGATATATATATATATATATATATATATATAGCCATATGTGAAAGTTGATATTAAAAGTGTAAAAAACACTCAGTTTAAATACTGCAAATTCTTCAACTTGCACTCACTACAAACATTTTAAACATACAGCTTTACTGAGATATAATTCATGTGCCATACAATATAGTTACCTGTTTAAATTGTACAATTCAATGGGTTTTAGTAAATTCACAGATTTTAATCACCACAATCTGATTTTAGAATATTTCACTACCCACCAAAAGAAACTCGTATTGCTCAGTGGATTGAGTATCGGCCTGCAAACCAAAGGGTCACTGGTTTGATTCCCAGTCAGGGCACATGCCTGGGTCCAGTTGTGAGTATGCGAGAGGCAACCACACACTGATATTTCTCTCCCTCTTTCTCCCTCCCTTCCTCTCTCTCTAAAAATAAATAAATAAAATCTTTAAAAAAAAAAATCTGTATCCATTATCAGTGACTTCCCATTACCCTCCAACATCCACCCCCCAACCCACAGAGACACTAATTTATAATCTGTTTCTACAGATTCACTTATTCTGGACATTATATATATATGGAATCATACAGGATGGGATACTTAATTGACAGCCACACTTGCAATAAATCTACTCACACATTTCAAATGCAAACTTTTAAAATTACTTACACAATGAGGCAATCAAGCTATCAGAATCAGCAATGTTTCCTATGAAAGCCAAGTAGACAAAAGGGTCTTCCTAGAGAGAAAATGAAAACATGCTCTAATTTAGCATCATAACCCCAGGATGGGACCGCAGATATATTGCACTGCATGGAAGCATAGCTCCATCCATCACACCCTGAGAGCACCACACCTACATAACCCCATGGGGTGCTATACTTGGAAATAGATAAATTCAAAACTAATGTTTATATTTAAAAAATGCTATTTTTCAATGATTGGTATGATAAAATCAGATGTGTGTTCCAATGAAGAAAAATAAGTGGAAAATTTTCACAAGGAAAGATGTTTTTTTTAAATTTCAAAAATAATCTTACACTTTAAAATAGGTATTCACTAGGTAAGATGGCGGAGGAGTGAGGAGAGGTTGCGATTTCAGGCTCCCGAGACCCGTCTGCAGTTTGGGCTAATTGCTGACAGAACGTCTCAGTGAGCAGCTGGACACTGGCAGAAGTTGAGCCATGGCACTGCTGGATTAGAGAAAATCCATCTGGGAACAACCTGTTTAGTGAGCATAGCGGAGGAAAAGGGGACGAAACGGGATTCCTGACTGGGGCGGCTGCCCGAGCTGCGGAGGGAAGCACACAAAGGCTTTTTGGCGACCACAGGCTGCCCCAGAGAGGAGTCAGGAGGAGAGCGGATCTCTGCCCGCTGGCAGAGACGGGACTCGACCAAGTGCATTGGTGCCGAAGGACAGGAGACAGCGTGCTGCCGGGCAAGTGAGATCATAATTCTCCTATATATTTTTCTCTAGTGGACAGTGGAGAGGGGAGGAAAGTTTGGGGGTGGTAGGCCATTCTTGAGGAGCCCAGGCGCAGAGGCGCGCTCATCCATTCCCCAACCCTACACTTGGGTCGCGGGGGCACACATAGGGAAGTGCTCTCACTCATTGGCCCAGGTGCGCCGGGCCGTGAGTCCAGGCATCCCTCGGACACTCCCCAACGAACATAAGATCAGTGCCCCAACGGACACATGGAGGGCCCACTGAACAAGCAGAGGACCGTGCACAGATACCCCTAGACAGCTCCCGTGGGCGCCGGGCCCCAGGCCGGAAAGCAGACCACTAGCACAGGCTCTGTTTGTGCCCGCCCAGACGGGTGAGGGAAGGCGGGCGGCGGCAGCATGGGAACAGCGGGCGGCAGCAACTCACAGACGCTCACTTCCACTGAGCACAAGTGTCCGCGGCCCCGCCCTAAGAGGAGAGAGACCAACTCCTGGAGCTCGGCTCAGCGGGACTAAGGGCACGGGCAGCGAGCGAGCGCGAAAACACCTCAGCCTGGGGACAATAGGCGCCAATCCTGGGGAAAGCTCTCCGGCCGCCCGCGCATGCAGGGACTCCCACAGGGACACCTCGGCACAAACGCGGAACCACCTCGGCCCGGCAACAATAGGCTCCAACCGCGGGGCAAACTCTTGGGCCACCCGAGCGCGCAGGGGCTCACGCGCAAGGGCACCTCAACTGGCTCCAGCGGGCAGCAAGGGAGCGCGCTGTGCCAGCAACCGCGGGCGCGCACCATTGTGGCAACCACGGGCACACACCATTGCTGGAAGAAACAAGAACCTCTGAACTGCCACACTAGACCAGCTGCGGACGCAGAAAAAGAAGGCAACACACCAAGGCTAAAACGGAGTAAAAACATTGCCTTTTTTTTTTTTCAATTTTTTTCTCCCTTTCCTCTTTCTTTCTTTCTTCTTAATTCTTTCTTTTCTTTCTTTCTTTATTCTTTTCTTTCTTCTCTTTTCTTGGGTTTTTTTTGGGGGGGCCTGTTTTGGGGGTATATTTTTTTCAATTTTTTTTCTCTCTTTCCTCTTTCTTTCTTTCTTCTTAATTCTTTTCTTTCTTTATTCTTTTCTTTCTTCTCTTTTCTTGGGTTTTTTGGGGGGGGTTGGGGGTATATTTTTTCAATTTTTTTTCTCTCTTTCCTCTTTCTTTCTTTCTTCTTAATTCTTTTCTTTCTTTCTTTATTTTCTTTCTTCTCTTTTCTTGGGTTTTTTTTGGGGGGTTGGGGGTATATTTTTTCAATTTTTTTTTCTCTCTTCTTTCTTTCTTTCTTCTTTATTTCTTTTCTACCTTTCTTTGTTCCTTTCTTTCTTCTCTTTTTTTGGGTTGTTTTTGGGGGGTTTTGTGGTTATTTTTTTTCTCTCTTCTTTCTTTCTTCTATATTCTTTTCTTTCTTTCTTTCTTCTTTTTTTTCTTCTATTTTCTTGGGCTTTTTTTTTGGGGGGGTGTTTTTTTTTCCTCCCCTTCCAAAAAGAATAACAAACTTTATCTCTAACGTGTTCCATATAACCTCTCCTTCTCATCCTTTCTCTTTAATCATTGTTTATTCATTTGTGTGTCTAGTTTATCCCCCTATCATAAATAATAGAATATAATTACTATATAAACCCAATACAATACAATCCCACTTTCTTACTATATTATGCATTTTTCTATCCTTTTCTTCTATTTTTATTAACATACAATGTAAATATTACCTACTGGCTTGCACACTCTCAACTATTATTAATCTATCACCCCCTCTTTCAAAAATTATATTTTTTCTCCCCAAAAATAACTCTTATCTATTCTTCTTATAGCAGAAAAGCTCTAATCTCTTTACATTTATATTAATACGGGCTCGTTGGCTGACGATAGCAGGATAGAGTGGGGGATACTTTTTGAGGGTGTGGGTCTCCTGCCTGGGCTGTGTGTTTATGTTTTTAACAGCATATCCACAAAAGAACTCAAGACAAAGCGGATAGAGTGACTCTCAACCAACTAGCCAGAAGGAAAAAATATAACCAAACAGCATAAACAAATGACATAAAGGGTAACTCAAGAACACCAGGCTCAGGATATCAAAGAGACTGCACCACTGAAACCCCCAGATCTCCGATAAAGAATCTCACACCACAAAGGAGGGAAGTCAAAGCAGACTACCCCTCACCCCCCAAAAAAACCAAACAAACAAATAAATAAATAAATAAATAAAAACAAAAAGAATCCAACATGGTAAGACGCAAAAATAACCCCTCAATGAAGAGAAAAGAGGAATCCTCAGAAACAGAGATAGATGAAATAGACATAGCCCAAATGTCAGACATGGAATTCAAAACAATGGTGGTAAAGAAGCTCAATATACTCGACATCCTTAAAATCAACTATGACAACCTCCAAGGAAGTTACCAGCAGCTCCAAGAAAATTACAGGGAACTTGCAGAGAACTACACCAGCATAAAAAAAGACATAGAAACTGTTAACAAGAACCAGGAAGAACTTAAGAATGCAATCTCTGAACTGAAAAACAGTAGAATCAGTCAAAAGGAGACTAAACGAAGCAGAGGATCGGATTAGTGAGTTAGAAGATAATGTAGAGAAAAACTCCCAGACAATACAGCAAAATGAAAGAAGATTGAAAAAATATGAACAAGATGTAAGGGAATTACAGGATAGCATGAGAAAAAATAATATCAGGATCATTGGAATAAAGGAGGGAGAAGAAGAGGAGCGAGGAATAGAAAAGCTGATAGGAGAAGTAATGACAGAAAAATTTCTGAACCTGATGAGAGATAAAGTTATACAAGTTCAGGAAGCACAGAGAGTTCCAATGAAGAGGAATCCCCAAAAACCCACTCCAAGGCACATCATTGTTAAAATGGCAACATGCCAAGACAAAGAGAGAATCCTAAAAGCAGCAAGAGAAAAACAGCAAATAACATACAAGGGAGCTCCGATAAGGCTATCAACTGATTTCTCAATAGAAACATTACAAGCCAGAAGGGAATGGTCAGAAATATTTCAAGCAATGAAAAACAAAGGCCTACAACCAAGAATACTCTACCCAGCAAGGCTCTCATTCAAAATAGAAGGTGAAATAAGGAGTTTCTCAGACAAAGGAAGACTGAAAGAATACATCTCCACCAAACCAGCATTGCAAGAGATGCTAAAGGGAGTGTTCTAAGAAAAAAGAAGAAAAGAACAAGAGAGGAGAGGAACAGAGGTACAAAGGGAAATGAATAAATACACGACAATAATAACCTTAAATGTAAATAGATTAAATGCTCAAATTAAAAGACATAGGGTAACGGAATGGATAAGAAAACAGGACCCACATATTTGCTGTCTACAAGAAACACACCTCAAAACAAAAGATTTACACAGACTGAAAGTAAAGGGATATAAAAAAATATTCCAAGCAAACGGACCGGAAAAAAAAACCGGGGTAGCAGTCCTCATATCAGACAAAACGGATTTCAAAGCAAGGGCAATAAAAAGAGACAAAGAAGGACATTTCATAATACTTAAAGGAACAATCCATCAAGAAGATATGACTTTGATAAACATATATGCACCCAACATAGGAGCACCCAAATACATAAAGAAAATACTAGAAGACCACAAAAAGGATATCAACAACAACACACTCATAGTAGGGGACTTCAACACTCCATTATCAACAATAGACAGATCATCCAAGCAAAGAAACACCAAGGATATACAGGCATTGAACAACACACTAAACCACATGGATCTAACTGGTATATATAGAACTTTTCACCCCAAAGAAGCAAAATATACATTCTTTTCAAGTGCACATGGGACATTTTCAAAGATAGACCACATGATAGGTCACAAAACAAGCCTCAACAAATTCAAGAAAATTGAAATCATATCAAGCATCTTTTCAGATCACAATGCCTTGAAACTAGAAATCAACCTCAGAGAAAAAAAATCAAAGACACCCAAACTCATGGAGATTAAATAACATGCTATTAAATAATGAATGGGTTAACAATGACATCAGAGAAGAAATCAAGAAATTTCTAGAAACTAATGACAATGAACACACAACAGCCCAAAACCTGTGGGACACAGCAAAAGCAGTCCTGAGAGGGAAGTTCATAGCAATACAGGCATATCTGAAAAGACTAGAAGAATCTCAAATAAAAAATCTAATCCTAAAGCTACAAGAACTAGAACAACAACAACAAAGCCTAGGGCAAAAAGAAGAAAGGAAATCATCAAGATCAGAGCAGAACTAAATGACATAGAGACTAAACAAACAATCCAAAAGATCAAACTAGGAGCTGGTTCTTCGAAAAAATAAACAAAATCGACAAGCCTCTAGCCAGGCTCATCAAGAAAAAAAGAGAGAAGACACAAATAAACAAAATCAGAAATGAAAGAGGAGAAATCACGACTGATACCTCAGAAATACAAATGATAGTTAGAAATTACTTCAGACAACTGTATGACAAGAAATTTGACAATCTAGAAGAAATAGACAAATTTCTAGAAACATACAACCTTCCAAAACTGAATGAAGAAGAAGTGGAAAGTCTCAACAAACCAATAACAAAAAAGGAAATTGAAACAGTAATCCAAAATCTCCCGGCACACAAAAGCCCTGGACCGGATGGCTTCACAGGCGAATTCTACAAAACATTCAGGGACGAACTAACTCCTATCCTCCTCAAACTGTTCCAAAAAATCCAGGAAGAGGGGAAAATCCCAAACTCTTTCTATGAAGCCAGTATTACCCTAATCCCAAAACCAGGTCAAGATACAGCAAAGAAAGAAAACTACAGGCCAATATCACTGATGAACATCGATGCTAAAATCCTCAAAATATTGGCAAACAGGATCCAGCAGTACATCAAAAAGATCATACATCATGATCAAGTGGGCTTCATTCCAGGGATGCAAGGATGGTTTAATATTCGCAAATCAATAAATATAATACATCACCTAAACAAAATGAAAGACAAAAATCACATGATCATTTCAATAGATGCAGAAAAAGCATTTGATAAAGTACAACACCCATTTATGATGAAAACACTCAGCAAAATGGGAATAGAGGGAGCATACCTTAACATAATTAAGGCTATATATGAGAAGCATGAAGCCAACATCATACTCAATGGACAAAAACTTAAAGCATTCCCCCTGAACTCAGGAACTAGACAAGGTTGTCCACTCTCTCCACTCCTTTTCAACATAGTGTTGGAAGTCCTAGCCACAGCAATCAGACAAGAAAAAGAAATAAAAGGCATCCAAATTGGGAAAGAGGAAGTAAAACTTTCATTATATGCAGATGACATGATAGTATACCTAGAAAATCCTATAAACTCCACTAAAAGACTACTCGATATAATAAGTGAATTTGGCAAAATCGCAGGGTACAAAATAAATATACAGAAATCTAAGGCATTTCTGTACACCAACAATAAAATAGCAGAGACAGAGACAAAAAAGAAAATACCATTTACTATAGCAACAAGAAAAATTAAGTACCTAGGAGTAAACTTAACCAAAGAGATAAAAGACCTGTACTCTGAAAATTACATAACATTGAAGAAAGAAATTAAGGAAGATACAAATAAATGGAAGCAAATACCATGTTCTTGGATGGGAAGAATCAACATCATCAAAATGGCCATACTACCCAAAGCAATGTACAGATTCAATGCAATCCCTATTAAAATACCAATGACATATTTCACAGACCTAGAACAAATACTCCATAAATTCATATGGAACCAAAAAAGACCCCAAATAGCAAAAGCAATCTTGAGACAGAAGAACACAGCAGGAGGAATCACAACACCAGATATCAAACAATACTACAAAGCCACTGTAATCAAAACAGTCTGGTACTTGCATAAGAACAGACATATAGGTCAGTGGAACAGAATAGAGAGCCCACAAATAAACCCAGGCCTCTATGGTCAACTAATCTTTGATAAAGGAGGAAGGAACATAAAATGGAGTGAGAAGAGCCTCTTTAACAAATGGTGCTGGGAGAACTGGATAGGGACCTGCAAAAAAATGAAACTAGACCACCAACTTACACCACACACGAGAATAAACTCAAGATGGATCAAAGACTTAAATGTAAGCCGTGACACCATAAAAGTCCTAGAGGAAAACATAGGCAAGAAAATATCAGATATCTCACGTAACAATCTCTTCACGGATACATCTCCTAAAGTAAGAGAAATAAAGGAATAAATAAACAAATGGGATTACATCAAACTAAAGAGTTTCTGCTCAGCAAAAGAAAACATCAGCAAGATGAAAAGGAAACCAACCATATGAGAAAACATATTTGTCAATGACATCACAGACAGGGGACTGATTTCCAAAATATATAAAGAGCTGATACGACTCAACATCAAGAAAACAAACAACCCAATTAAAAAATGGGCAAAGGACCTGAACAAACACTTCTCCAAAGAGGACATACAGAAGGTCCATAGACACATGAAAAAATGCTCAACATCATTAGCCATCAGGGAGATGCAAATAAAAACCACAATGAGATACCACCTAACACCAGTCAGAATGGCCATCATCAACAAATCAACAAGCAACAAGTGCTGGCGAGGATGTGGAGAAACGGGAACCCTACTGCACTGTTGGTGGGAATGCAGACTGGTGCAGCCACTATGGAGAACAGTATGGAATTACCTCAAAAGATTAAAAATGGAACTGCCTTTTGAACCAGCGACTTCACTACTAGGATTATACCCGAAGAATCTTGAAACACCAATTCAAAAGAACTTATGCACCCCTATGTTCATTGCAGCACTGTTTACAATAGCTAAGTGCTGGAAACAACCTAAGTGCCCATCTGTAGATGAGTGGATCAAAAAACTGTGGTACATTTACACAATGGAATACTATGTAGCAGAAAGAAAGAAGGAACTCCTGCCATTTGCATCAACATGGATGGAACTAGAGAAAATTATGCTTAGTGAAATAAGCCAGGCAAAGAAAGAAAAATACCATATGATATCACCTAATACAGGAAACTAAAGAACAACACAAACAAAGGAACTAAATAGAACAAAGAGCAGAATAGCAGTCAATAGTGGGGAGGGGAGAGGGAGAGAAGGGAGATAAGTAAGGGAAGGGATTAGTCAAAGAACCCGTATAAAAGACTCATGGACATGGACAACGGGGAGGGATATGATTGTGGGAGAGGGGGTGGGTTGGGTGGGGGAGAGTAATTAGGGGAAAAGGGGACAACTGTAATTGAAAAACCAAAAAAAAAAAAATAATAATAAAATAAAAAATAAATTAAAAAATAAAAATGATACTACCAAAAAATAAATAAATAAATAAATAAAATAAAATAGGTATTCAAAAGTTTTTTCATAATTCATTCTTTTGGGGATTGTACCCTATGGTAAAATGACATACCGATTATCTTATTGCATACTCCCTCTCTCTCAAGTTGTTAGGTTATTAGACTTAAACAGAGCTTTGTCAGAAATAGTATTTTATAAATGTTATTTGACATAACTAACTAAATCATTCTTAATTTTAAAACTTAAAATTTAAAAGACATTGAATCAAGATTTTGAGAGTAAAGTAAAAAAGCATCATCTATAGTTCCAACACCCTAAAATAACAACTATTAGCAAATGTCATGTTGCCTTAAAGTTTTCACTTTCATAAATGCTTGTTAAAACATAGTTATGATCATCGGCACTTTCAATTTTGTATCCAGCTTTTCTGAAAACATTACAAAAGATCTTTTTATAAAGTATATTTTATTGGATATGTTGCTACAGTAGTCCCATTTTTTTTCCCTTTGCTCCCCTCTGCACAGTACCCCCCTTCCCTCCAGCAATCCCACGCCCCTTAGTTCATGTCCATGGGTCGTGCATAGAAGTTCTTTGGCTTCACCCTTTCCTATACTATTCTTAACATTCCCTTGTCTATTTTCTACCTACCAGTTATACTTCTTTATCCCTGAATGATATCCCGATTTCTCTCCCCCTGCCCCAGCTGATAATCCTCCAAATGATCCCCATATCTACGATTCTGTTCCTATTCTGGTTTCCTTAGTTGGATTTTGTTTTTATCTTTTAGATTCAGTTGTTGATAGTTGTGAGTTTGTTGTCATTTAAGTGTTCATAGTTTTAATCTTCTTTTTCTTAAGTAACTACCTTTGATATTTCATATAATAATGGCTGGGTGATGATGAACTTCAGCTTTACCTTGTCTGAGAAGCACTTTATCTGCCCTTCCATTCCAAATGATAGCCTTGCTGGGTAGAGCAATCCTGGTTGCAGGTTGCCTTTCATCACATTGAATACTGCTTGCCAGTCCCTTCTTGCCTGCAAAGAGTCCTCTGAGAAATCAGCTGATAGTCCTATAGGCATACCCCTGTAGGCAACGCTGCGCCTCTCTCTTGCTGTCCCCAGG
Source organism: Furipterus horrens (assembly GCF_987537825.1). Classification (NCBI taxonomy): domain Eukaryota; kingdom Metazoa; phylum Chordata; class Mammalia; order Chiroptera; family Furipteridae; genus Furipterus; species Furipterus horrens. The sequence continues at coordinate 51,246,418 of NW_028327182.1, forward strand.
ACTCTCTCTTTATCTTTCACCTTTGGCATCTCAATCATGATGCATCTTGGTGTGGTCCCCTCTGGGTCCAGCTCGCCCGGGACCCTCCATGTTTCCCACACTTGTATGTCCATCTCTCTCACAAAATTTGGGAAGTTTTCCTCATTTTTCTCAATTCTTGTTTCCTCATTCTGCACTGGTTGACTGTTTTTTTTTCTTCCTTATGTTCCAAATCATTGATTTGAACCCCAGTTTCCTTCTCTTCACCATTGGTTTTGTGTGGACTTTCCTTTGTTTCATTTAGCATAGCCTTCACTTCTTCTCTTATGCATTTGCGGTACTCAAGCATATCTGTCAAGCCTGTGAGCATCTTTATCACCAGTGTTTTGAATTCTGCATATGTTAGGTTGTATATCTCCTGATCTGTTAGGTTGGCTATCTCCTCGCCGCTTATTTCTCCCACTGGAACCTTGATCCATTTCCCCTTTTGGGCCATGCTTCTCTGTCTCTTGATTCTGACAGGCTCCTGTGTTTGTTTGCCTCTGCGTCCCAGGTAGAGCTGTGGCTCCTGTTATGTTGTAAGGAGCGGAGCCTTAGGGATTCGTCAGTACAGGGCGACGTGTTTCACCACGTTGTGGCGCTGTATGTGGGGAAGGGATCTGAGAGGGAACAATGCTGCCTGCCCAGCACTTGCCCCTTTTCCAGGCACTTTTCTCACTTCTGTATGGGACTGTTGCCTCTCTAGCTGTTGCATGATTGACGTTCCCAGAGTGGGTGGGTCTGCAAATGTTCTAGGACCATGGAGGCCCTTTAAACAAGTGGACTCTGCTGAGACCCGCAGTTTCTTCCTCCACCCCAACCCCCGCTGATTTGTACCATCAGAAGCAATCAGGCTTGATTTTCCCTGGTGCTGGGACCATGAGCTGCGAGGTCTGGTGAGGAGCTGGGAACACTCCCCAGGTGTCCGTCCCGACTTTTTAAAACATGTGACTGTCCTTTCTGCCAGCCTGCCACTGCTGCTGCCACCACACCACGTCCTTTCTGCCCCGGCTCCGCCTCTCCTACCTATCTGGATGAGTATTTCTTCTTATTTCTTTGTTTGCTGGACTTCCATGCAGTCTTTTTTTTTTTGGAACTTCTTGTTGTTTCTAGTTTTGAGGTAGTTCCATTCCTTCTTAGTTGTTGAGGGAGACACAGCATGTCTGTCTATGCCTCCATCTTGGCCCCCTCTCTTGTGGGCTGGTGGGGTTTTGGCCCCTCCGCTCCGCCTGGTCCCACCGCTGAGGAGCAAACACAATGCTCCATCCCTGGCACCCTTGAGACTTCCGCGGCGCCCACCAGGTTCAGGCAGATGGGGCCACCTGGGAGTCCTCCCTATATTATTCTTAACTTCCCTCTGTCTATTTTGTACCAACCAATTGCACTTCATAATCCTTGCACCATTTCCTCATTTATTCCCCTTCCCCCTCCCAGCTGATAACCCTCCAAATGATCCCCATACTATGATTCTGTTCCTATTTTGGTTTGCTTAGTTGGATTTTGTTTTTATTTTTTTAGAATCAGTTGTTGATAGTTGTGAGTTTGTCTTCATTATAATGTTCATAATTGTGATCTTTTTCTTAAGTCCCTTTGACATATCATATAATAATAGCTTGGTGATGATGAGCTCCTTTAGCTTTACCTTGTCTGGGAAGCACTTTATCTGCCCTTCCATTCTAAATGATAGCTTTGCTGGATAGAGTAATCTTGGTTGTAAGTCCTTGCTTCATCATACGGAATGCTTCTTGCCAGTTTCCTCTTGCCTGCAAAGTTTCTTTTGAGAAATCAGCTGAGAGTCTTATATGCACTGTGTAAGTAACTCTCTGCTTTTCTCTTGCTGCTTTTAAGATTCACTCTTTATCTTGAACCTTTGGCATTTTAATTATAATGTGTCTTGGTGTGGTCCTTTTTGGGTCTAGCTTGTTTGGGACTCTCTGTGCTTCCTGGACTTGTATGTCTATTTCCTTCGCCAAATTGGGGGAGTTTTCCTTCATTATTTTCTTACATAATTTTTCAATTTCTTGCTCTTTCTCTTCTCCTTCTGGCACCCCTATGGTTCGGATCTTGGCATGTTTAAAGTTGTCCCAGATGTTCCTAAGCCTCTCCTCATTGTTTTCAATTCTTGTTTCCTCATTCTGTACTGGTTGACTGTTTTTCTTCCTTATGTTCCAAATCATTGATATGAACCCTGGTTTTAGTCCCTTCACCATTGGTTTTGTGTGGATTTTCCTTCATTTCATTTAGCATAGGCTTCACTCTTCCCTTATGCGTTTGCCATACTTAACGCATATCTGTCAAGCCTGTGAGCATCTTTACCGCCAGTGTTATAAACTCTGTGTCTGCTAGGTTGGCTATCTCCTCATCGCTTAGTTCTCCCACTGGAACCTTGATCTGTTCCCCCTTTGGGCCATACTTCTCTGACTCCTCATCATGACAGACCCCGTGTTTGTTTGCGGCTGTGTCTTAGGCAAAGCTGTTGCACCTTTTAAGTTGTAAGGGGTGTTGTCTTAGGTATTCATCAGTAGAGGGCGATCCGTTTCACCACATTGTGGCGCTGTGTATGGGGGAGGGGTCTGAGAGGGAACAATGCCGCTTGCTCATCACTTGCCCCTTTTCCAGGCACTTCTCCCACTTCCATATGGGACTGGTGCCCCTCTAGCTGTTGCACTGGCCGTCGTTCCCAGAGTGGGTGGGTCTGCTGACACTCTAGGACCATGGGGCCCTTTAAACAAGTGAATTCGGCTGAGAGACTGGCAGTTTCTTCCTCTGCCCCAATCCCCACTGGTTTGCAAAGTCAAAAGCAATGAGGCTTTATTTTTTCCCAGCAGTCTGGTCTGGTGCTGGGAGCACTCCCCAGGTGTCCCTCTCAACTTTTTAAAATGTGTAACTGTGCTTTCTGCTGTCCTGCCGCTGCCACCACTGCTGCTGCCACCACACCGCGTCCTCTCTGCTCCGACTCCGCTCCTCCTGCCTGTCTGGGTGAGTATTTGTTCTTTATATCTTTGTTTGTTAGACTTCCATGCAGCTTGATTTTCTGGAACTTCTGGTTGTCTCTAGTTTTGAGGTAGTCTTATTCCTTCTTTGTTGTGGAAGGAGACGCAGAGTGTCTGTCTAGACCTCCATCTTGCCCGGAAGTCCCCTCACAAAAGATCTTAAATGTAATATTAAATAGGCTAAGTTCTGGATTATTCTCGGGAACATAGAACTTTGAGAACTACCTCACAGCAGTTTATTTAGTCTCACATCATAAAAAGCCAAGATCCCTCTTAACAAAAGTGGCATTCAAATATTTATACTAGAGTTGAACTAGTTCTTTTTCCTAAGGGCAAATTTAGGACATTTTTAAAGGCTTACAGAATACATTTAAAATTTTAGGTAATGACATATGTGCCATTACACTTAGTATTCCTCTATTGCTGAAGTATTTCTTTGCCTAAAATTTCACTGTGGTATTTGATTATCATGTTGCTCCTTGGAGCAAATTCTGTTGCTGGTCAATACATTTTTCTCACTTCTTTTTACCAAAGCAATCACTTATATGACATTAAAATTATGTTTTTGCCTAATCCCTGCTCACTTCTAGCACCACTTCCCAGAGGCTATCACTTATAACCACTTCTGTCTGTAGTTGTGAGGATTATTTCTATAACTCATAATACACTTGTACTACTATATCTTTAGATATTTATTAACTGTCCATCCAGAAAAATTATGATTTAACTTATACTGCTTCCCTTACCTTTCCCCAGTCCTTCTGGTTTTTGATAGTGTCAGGGAGGAAAATTTTACTTCTGCCCTCTTAGGTTCTGTAACTGGCCTAAGAATTAACTGATATAAGAAAGAATGCAAATTTTATTTAATATTTTAATATGTATATGGGAGTGTTCAAAAGAAAAATGAAGAATGAAGAAACTGTTAGGACCAAAAGCTAATATACCTTTTTACAAAAAGAACAATAAATGACAAGGATATCAGAAGACAAGGGGGTTTGGGCTTAGTTATTGTGGAACAATAGCTAAGAAATATATTGGGAGAACTAATTAAAGATAAGGGTTATTTGAGTAGGTTTGTTTGTATAGGTCCATTTTGGCATTGACTCCAGGTCTCTGGTGGTAAAAATGTTCTTTGCTTCCTGGTTCGGGGAGGGCACCTTTGTCATGGGAAATTTTATGACCTGACTTTAGGTAGAAAGGGGGAGGTCAGAGAGCCCTTTTTGCACCTGCCATTACTCAAATGCCTTTAGCTGAAAATAATCAATATGCCTAAGTGGCATATTTAGGAGTGGCATGTTCTGAATCCCTTTGATAGCTATATTATATTCTCTTTAGTTCTTCTATTAGTTACCCAAATTTGTAACTTAATAGACTTAAAACTTAAGCTTACTCATTCTTCAATGTTGCTCAGTATTAGGACTTCTTACCATAAAAGATGAGAATGATAGTGCCCACCAAGCTTTCTCTCTCTCCTCCCCATTTCCAACTCTCAACTTCTGTCCACTTCGCTTGTACAATGTTAAGACTGACTGTAGTATTTCCCATTCTTGTTCTGTAAACATATTTGCCTATTTTATTTTATCTGTAAGTGGATTTGAAAAGCCAATTGACAGCATTTAGAACATGGTGATTATGTAAATATCATTCACTGCAAAGGACACAACTTCTTTCTCTACAGAGCCAGTATTTTGACTCCTGTGTCATTTAAGGAGAATGTTGTGAATGAAATGTTCTTACAGTCATAAATTTCTCAAATTCATGTTATACTTTAGTTTGCTTCATATTTCAGCCATGACTTTCTCGTATTTTTGTTTATGCTACAGTTTGTAATTGTCTTTTTTAAGAGAAGAAACGACACTTTATCTCATTAATGTTTCCCAACTTCTCATCCATTCTAATCTCTGCTGAACAGAGGCTTTGAAGGTGGTTTATTTTGTCTTTTCTTGATACTCTGTAAATTACTTAATTTTAAATGTGGTTTACATTAGAGTATATATAAAAATATACTCTTTAAAGAAGATTTTTTAAATTATGAGACAAACAGCAAGGTTTCAGGTATGCAACACAGGCATTGGACATTTATATAACTTACTAAGTGATTACCCCAATAAGTCTAATACCCATCTGACACCATACACAGTTATTATTGACTATATTCCCTATGATGTACTTTGCAAACATCACCATAACTGTTTTTATAACTGATAGTTTGCAAATCTTAGCCTTTCCCCCAACCCCCTCCCATCTAGCAATCAACAAAATGTTTTCTGTTTTGTTTGGTCTTTATTTTGGTATTTAGCTTCCACATACACGTGAAATCATATGGTATTTGTCTTTCTCTGTCTGACTTACTTCATTTAGCATAATACCCTCTAGGTTCACCTATAAACAGAAGTGTTTTTTTTAAAAAAGTACTCCCAGTCCAATTTGTAACTCTTTATTTTTACCAGTTGACTTTTTTATATTTAGCACAGTCATAGCAGGAAATCCACACCACTTCCCTGGCTTGGCCTGGGAATTTTCCAGATGAAAGAGATCCATTAGATTGGCCAGTAGGGACAAAAAGATGGGGCTAAATTTGATCCTCTCTAGGTCTCATAGTCCAGCTCTCTGTAAGAAAAGGGACTTCATACAATTAGATTATTGATTTTATCCTAAAACTAGACATGACTTCCACTAGTGAACTCTTCAACTGTAGCCATTAGTAAAACATGGACTTTGACATTAGGTCCAGGACCTTTAATAAGAAGCAACTCTGTGTGTAAGAGCAACATGGACACCTGGCAGTCTGGCAATCAGTAACATGAGGGACCTGTGAGGGTCTAACAAATCTGTTCCCTTTTATATCTACTTATAGAGATTCTCCTCCTTTTAAAAATTCCTGCTCAAACCTTCCCTCTTTCAAGAAACCCTCCCAAACCTCCTAGTGAAGATTAATTTCTCACCCTCCCTTGTTACTAAATTTGTGTTTCTATAATCATCAGCTATCTGCTGGTTATGGATCTCCAGTCCCTATTAGATCATATATACCTTTAGGGTCTGGGATGTTGTCTTCTCTGTCTTAAAACTTTCAAGAGCCCAGGATGATATTTTTTGTGTGCAGTGTTTGCTAACCTTGAACTAATGACAAGTTCACACAATGAATTACTTATGAAGATGCCCTGGGCATCTGGTTCTTCATAGGGATACTAGCCTTGTGTTTCATGTAAAAAAGGAGCCCTACAGACACATAACCACTTGGCTTTTCTTCATAAAGTAGGCCAGGCACCATTAACATTAGCAACTATTTGATTCTTTCACAAAGACAACTCTATGGTTTATAACTTTTCCCTGTATCATCAAGTCTTGATGTGTGCCACCATGGGAAGGATATTCAGATCAAAGTCAGGAAAAGAACACAGTAAAAAATGGTGAGTGTGTCAATATCAGGGTTACAGGAAATGAAGGTTCCATCCCTGGAAAGTTCTGTGATGCTGAGATTGACCTGATCTTATCCTAAAGAAACTTGCCATGAGAAACATAAATTCACAAACACAGGTCTGCTATTCTAGGTTTTACTATCTGCAGTTAAATCTGTACCAGTAATAGACTCAATGAAAAACTGAGCAAATTGGGTACAGGAAACAGAGGCCCCAGCTTCAGATGAGAGCAGCTATTATGAGCCTAAAGATTGTTTGGGGGCTTCTGAACCAAATCTGTTCTAACCAAACAGAAGTCTAAGATAGAAGGCACTGAAAACATTAGTTACTACTTGCTCAAAGCCAAAATTATCTGTAGAATTGTAGAGAATGGAGACAGACATAGTTCCTTCCAAGAATTCACATTTTATACTAATGAACCACAGAACATTTTTCTTCCCTCTTACAATTATATCTATGCTCTGGAGCATGACGTTTATATTAACTTGCAGAATAAACATGTAAAGTTATCAGCTCCAGAAGTTTTTAATCATAATGTATGGTCAAGATCTAGCCATCTGGAACTAAAATTCATATTTGAACTCATCAAGCGCCTGAGGTTCTAAGGATCAGATGAAAAGTACTTGGTAAGTAGCAAAAGCCATATGTAAAGCATTGCTACAATTCAAAAGGAGGACTTGAATAGGTGTATAGGTAAGAGCATAACGTTGCACTTTGGATATCTGGGTAAACTTGAGCAAAACCAAGAACAACAGATTTTATTTCTTATATTCTCTGCTACTTTTATTTCTCTGGCCTTCAATTCCATGATCAAAATAATAATGATAATAATAATAATAATAATAATAAAGGTATAAAGCTCTCAATAGATGCTTGATGAATGAATAACTGAATAAATAAAATAGTAATCAGCAGAGCTAGACTAGATCTACATCTTCACCTTTTGATAGAGTATCTGCTACTGATCGGAAGCCTTGAGCACAGCACTTGGAAGACTCATAATTCATGAGGTCCTTTGGATTATTGGTGAGGTCCATGAGCAGTGGGCTGAGTAGGGTATGTGGAAAGAGAGGAAGACAGAAAGGGTAGTGGAATCAGGACCCATTTAAGTACCAGCATTTCCAGTGGGCATGGGCTGAGTTCTATACCTGCCCATGCCCATGAGACATGAGAGGTCATGGGCAGTGGCAGGGTAGGCTCGTTGCCTGACTGGACATAAGGACATCTTCAAGCACTCCTGTGCTATTGTAATTCCTACCATAGTCTGAAAGGGAGATACCTGTCCCTAAATAAGTACAACCTGAGTTTTTATTTTTATTTATTATTTTTTGTTTAATTTCTACACCTTTTTCGCCTAGCACCTTTACCCCTCCCTTCTGGCAGCTGTCAGTCTGTTCTCTGTATCGATGAGTCTGTTTCTATTTTGTTACTTATTTTGCTCATCAGATTCCACATATGAGGGAAATCATATGGTATTTGTCTTCCTGCAACTAGCTTATTTCACTTAGCATAATAATCTCCAGGTCCATCCATGCTGTAGCAAAAGGGAAGATTTTCTTCTTTTTTATGGCCATGTAGTATTCCACTGTGTAAATGTACCATCACTGCTTTATCCACTCATCTACTGAAGGACACAGGATGTTTCTAGAAGTTGGCTATTGTAAATAATGTTGCAATGAACACAGGAATGCATATATTCTTTCAAATTGGTGTTTCTGGATTCTTAAGATATATTCCCAGAAGTGAAAATGTTGGGTCTAAACACAGTTCCATTTTTAATTTTTTGACGAAATTCCACAGTTTTCTGTAGTGGCTGTACCAATCTGCATTTCCACCAAGAGTGCACTAGGATTCCCTTTTTTCCACATCCTTGACAGTACTTGTTTGTTAACTTATTGATGGTAGCTATTCTGGCAGGTGTGAGGCTATATCTCACTGTGGTTTTAATTTGTGTTTCTCTTATGACTAGTAACGCTGAACATTTTTCCTTCTATTGACCATCTGTATGTCTTCTTTAGAGAAGTGTCCATTCAGGCCCTCTTCCTGTTTTTTGTTTGTTCGTTTTTTGTTTTTAATTGGATCGTCTTTCTGGTATTGTGTTGTATGAGTTCTTTATACATTTTGGAGATTAATCCCTAATGAGATATATCATTGGCAAATATGTTCTACCATACATTGCTACATTGCAGTCCCTTTTCACTTTGTTGATGGTATCTTTTGCTGTGCAGAAGCTTTTTAGTTTGATGTAGTTCCATTTCTTTATTTTTTCCTTTGTTTTTCTTGCCCTAGGAGATATATTGGCAAAAATATTGCTACAAGATGTGTCTGAGATATAAAATCTAGGATTTTTATGGTTTTATGACTTACATTTGTCTTTTATCCATTTTGAGTTTATTCTTGTGTATGGTGTAAGTTGGTGGCCTATTTTATTTTTTTGCATGTACCTGTCCAGTTTTCCCAACACCATTTATTGAAGAGACTTTCTTAACTCCATTGTATAGTCTTGCCTGCTTTGTCAGATATTAATTGACCAAAGAAGCATAGACTGAATTCTGAGCTCTCTGTTATGTTTCATTGCATAAATGCCTCAACCAGGCTGTTTTGATTACAATAGACCTGTAGTATAGTTTGATATCAAGTAGGATGATTCCTCCAACTTTGTTCTTTCTCAAGATTGCAATTGCTCTTCAAGGTCTTTTGTGGTTCCAAATAAATTTTTGCATTATTTGTTCTAGTTCTGTAAAATACACCATTGGTATCTTGATAGGGATTGCATTGAATCTATAGATTGCTTTGGATAGTATGGACATTTTGATGATATTATTTCTTCTAATCCATGAATATCCATGGTATATGATTCCACTTATTTGTATTTTCCTCAGTTTCTTTCTTCAACCTCCTACAGTTCTCCAAGTAAAGATCTTTAACCACCTTGGTTAAATTTTTCCCTAGGTACTTAATTTTGTTGTTGTTGTTACAATAAGTAAATGGGATTGTTTTCTTAGATTCTTTTTTTGATAGTTCATTATTAATGTCTAGAAATGCCACTGATTTCTAAATATTAATTTTGCATCCTGCTACTCTGCTGAATTTGTTTATTCAATTTGTTTATCTTGGTGGAATCTTTAGGATCCTCTATTTACGGTATCATGTCATCTGCAAATAATGACAAATTTGCTTCTTCCTTTCCAATTTGGATGCCTTTTATTTCTTCTTGTCTGATTGCTGTGGCTAGAACTTCCAGTCTCATGTCAAATAAGAGTGGTAAAAGTAGACATCCCTGTTTTTTTCCTGATTTTAAGGGAAATGCTTTTAGTTTTTGCCCTTTGAGTAGGATGTTGACTGTGAGTTTGTCATATATGGTCTTTATTAGGTTTGCTCACTCTACTCCCACTTTGCTCAGAATTTCTATCATAAATGGGAGTAAGAGTGTCATTATTTGTAGTGCCATCATACTATATATACAGAACTCTAAAGATTCTACAAAAAAAAAAAAGCTATGAAAACTGAAACATGAATTTAATAAAGTACAGAATACAAAATAAATATCCATATATCAGGTACATTTCTATACACCAAAAATGAATTATCAGAAAGGGACAGTAAGAAAACAATCTCATTTACAATTGCATTTAAAAATACTAGGAATAAATTTAACCAAGGATATAAAAGACCTATACTTGGAAAATTATAAGACTCTGAAGAAATTGAAGAAGATACAAATACCTATCCTTCTTAAACTATTCCAGAAAATTCAAGAGGAGAGAAGCCTCCTAAGATAATTTTATGAGGCCAGCATTACCCTAATTCCAAAACCAGATAAAGATGCTACATAGAAGGAAAATCATAGATGAACATGAATGCTAAAACCCTCAGCAAAATATTAGCAATCCTGATCCTTCATTTTGTTTATGTGGTGTATCCCATTTTTTGATTTGAAGATATTGTATCAACTTTGCATCCCATGAATAAATCCCACATGATCATGATGTATGATCTTTTTAATGTACTGTTGTATTGGTTTGCTAATATTTTGTTCTGGATTTTAGCACCTATGTTCAGCATAGATACTGGCTTATAATTTTCTTTCTTTCTTTCTTTTTTTGTAGTGTCTTTAATTCATTTTGGAATTAGGATAACGCTGGCCTTGTAAAATGAGGTTGGGAGGCTGCCCTCCTCTTGAATTTTTGGAGTAGTTTGAGAAGCATAGGTGTTAGTATTTTGAATACTTGGTAAAATTCCCCTGTGAAGCCATCTTGTCTCGGGTTGTTGTTTGTTGCTGGTTTTTTGATTACTGCTTTAACTTCACTAGTTGTAGTCTGTCTATTCAGATTCTCCCATTATTCCTGATTCAGTTTTAGAAATTTATGTTTCTAGGAATTTATCCACTTCATCTAGATTGCCCCATTTGTTGGCATATAGTTTTCATAATATTTTCTTACAACCCTTTGTATTCCTTTGGTGTCAATTGTTACCTTCTTTTTCATTTCTGACTATTTATTTGGTTTTCTTTTTTTTTCCTTAATGAGTATGGTTAAAGGTTTTTCAATCTTGTTTATCTTTTCAAAGAATGAGCTCTTGGTTTCATTGATGTTTATATCTGCTCTGATCTTTATTATTTCCTTCCTTCTACAAACTCTGGGTTTTGTTTTTCTTTTTATAGTTCCTTTAAGTGTAAAGTTAGATTCTTTATAGAGATTTTTCTTGAAGTAGGCCTATAATGTTATGAATTTCCCTCTTAGACCTGCTTTCATAGTGTTCCGCAGGTTTTAGGTAGTTGTGTTCTCATTTTCATTTGTTTCAAGATATATTTATTTCTTACTTGATCTCATTGTTAAAGCATTCATTGTTTAGTAATAGGTTATTTAGCCTTTGCGTTTGTGTGTTTTTCACTGTTTTTCTTGTAACTGATTTCTAGTTTCATAACATTACGGTCAGAGAGGGTGCTTCACATGATTTTGATCTTCTCAAATTTATTGAAACTTGTTTGTGTCCTAATCTGTGGTTTATACTAGAAAATTTTCCATGTGCTGCTTTAGGGTGAAATGCCCTGAATATGTCAATTAATCCATCTGATCTAGTGTGTCATTTAAGGCCACTTTTCCATGTTGATTTTCTGTCTACAATATCTATCCATTGATGTCACTGTGGTGTTAAGGTCCCCTACTATGACTGTATTACTGTCAGTCTCTCCCTTTATGTCCATTAAGAGTTGATTTGTATATATATAGGTGCTACTATGTGGGCACATAATGTCTACAAGGGTTATACCTGTTTTGGATCACTCCCTTTATCATTATGCTGTGTCCTTGTCTCTTAATATAGCCTTTGTTTTAAAGTCTATTTTGTCATATATAACTATTGCTATTCCATCTTTTTTAAAATTTCTGTTTGCATGAAATACATTTTTTCATCTTTTAACTAGGTCCCTATATTTTTTCCCCTTATTCTTAAAGCAAGCCCTTTAACATTCCTTATAATACTAGTTTGGTAATAACAATCTCCTTTATCTTTTCTTGTCTTGGAAGCTTCTTATTCGTCCTTCAATTTTAAATGATAGCTTGGCTGGGTAAAGTAGCCTTCATTGTAAGTTCTTGCTTTTCATCACTTTGAATATTTCATGCCAATCCCTTCTGACTGGAAATGTTTCTGTTGAAAATTCAGCTGCAGTCTTATGGAAGCTGCATTGTAAGTAAATGTCTTTCTCTTGCTGCTTTTTAGATTCTTTGTATTTATCCTTTGCCATTTTAATTACGATGTATCTTGGTGTGGGCCTATTTGGCTTCATCTAATTTGGGATTCTATGCTTCCTGGACTTGCTGTTATTTTCCTTTACCAGGTTAGGAAGTTTTCAGTCATTATTTCTTCAGATAGGTTCTCGATCCCTTGCTTCCCTGTGTTCTCCTTCTGGTACCCCTATGATGTGGATATTGGTTCACTTTATATTGTCCCAAAGGATCCTTAAAATATCTTCATTTTAAAATATTTTTTTTTCTTTTCGCTGCCCCGATTGGGTATGCTCTGCTACCTTTTCTTCGAAATCCCCAATTTGATTTTCTGCTTTAACCAAGCTACTGTTTATTTCTTCTAGCCCATTCTTCATTTCAGATAATGTAATCTTCATTTCTAACTGGTTCTTCTTTTATGGTTTATATGTCCTTTTTCATGTTGTAGTTCTAAGTTCACTGCAGTTCTCACTACATTCCTTGAGCATCCTTATAACCATCCTTTTGACTCTATATCTAGTAAATTACTTGCCTCCATTTTCATTTAGCTTTTTCTGGAGATTTCTTGTGTTTTTTAAATTTGGGATATGGTTCTTCATCTTCCCATGCTGGCTTCCTCTTTGTCTCTGTTTCTATGTATAAGGTAGATCTGTTGTGACTCCCAGTCTTGGTAGGGTGGCTGTATGTAGTAGGTATCCTGTGGGACCTTGTGGTGCAGTGTCCTTGATCACCTCTGATGGATGCTGCAGCAATGACCATTGTGTGGATTATGTGGGCCCTCCTGTTATAATGTAGTCTTCATTGCTATGGGCCTGTTAGTGTATGGGTTGTCCCTCAGGCTGGCTGACTATAAGAATCAACCTTGACCACTTAAGCTGCACTGTAGGTACTGACCACATGAAGTGGAATTCAACTCAGTTAGGTTTGGTGCCTGCTGAGATCTCCCTTTAGATTTGCTGCTTGTGAAGCTTACTGGATCCTGATCTGATGTCTGAAGCTAGCTACTGGGTGTGTGGGTTCTGGGTCCTCTTGGGAGAGAATCTGGGGCAGAAAAATGTAAAACACTGCCTGTGATTGTCACTGGACACCCTTCTTGGAGCTACAAAGTAACCCAGTGTTTGTGACAGTCTCTGCTGGGCCTGGGTATACATGGAAAGGATCAAGCTACATACCAAAGCTGGCTTTAACAGCAGCAAGCCTGGGGACAGTTCAACAAAAGTCCTATGGAATTCTGATATCAACCTCCAACTGGTTTTGCCTTCTGGCTTCCTATTAGGCTCAGTCACTGAAAGAGCTTCTGGTGGTATCTATTTGCATGAAACAGGTTCTCAATCAGTTACCAGGTAGGGATGAATGGTGCTCACCAGATTAATACAGGTTCACACTTGGTGCCAGTGCTGGGTCTTAGACGACTCAACAAATATCCCAAGGTATACCAAATCTAGTTCCCACCTGTTGGTGTGCTCACATACTTTTGTGGTAGGGCAAGGTCTCAAGGACTCATCAGGATGAGACTAGCTGAGTTTATCAGGCCCTAACAGACCAATATTTGGCTGTGTGAAAAAAAGAAATATGACGGAAATTTTTCTCCTGCCCTAGAGTCATACAACGCAGTCTGTCCCAAATTCTGCAAGGAGCCTGACCTCAGTAGGGCGGGGCCGCTGGAAGTCAGGAGAATGGAAGCTGTCAGTCAGCCTTGGGGAAGGTTGGGGGATGTGGCACCCACTCCAGAGCCACATAACTGAGTCTCTCCTGGATTGTGCTTAGACCTCCTGGAAGATATCAAGATGGTGGGAACACTGGGAGCCCGTAGGGTCAGCATAGTAAATCTCCTGTGAGGGGAGGCTCCAATCAGATTCATGGGAAAGTGGGAGTAATGACCCTCACCCCAAAGGCACACAATTCAGTCACTGACACCCCGAATCTCCCTGGACTGCTATACCCTTGTCCAGGGAGCTGACTCCTTAGCAAGGTATGAGTTCCACAGTGTGGAGCAATAGGAAGTCCAGAAAGCAGGGTTATTGCATTCCTCCAGGCTGATGCCCTAAGGAGGAACAATCTTTTCCCAAGAAAGTTGGCATCTGTGGTGCAGTAAAGTGACTCAGCATAGGGGGTCTCAGCAATTTTCCCCACAGCTCTCTCCCCAGAGCAATAAACTCCAGACTCTCCATGCATGACTCTAGTCTGTTCCTCCCTTCTTCCACTAGAGCCCAGGATGAGTGGCTGCAGATAAGAGTTTGTGCATGAGCCCTTTCAGAGGGCACCTGTCTCTCTAGCAGACTGATGTTCCTCCTAGGAGGACAGAATCCCTGCTGAATTTCACAGCCAGATGTTATGTGGGTGTCTCTTCCTGACTCTGGTGCTCTGGAATTTGGAACCTGCTGTGGGACTGAAATCTTATTCTCTTCAGGGAGAATTTTTGCAGCCAAGATATTCCTCCAGAATCTCAGCACAATCCATGGGAGTAGGGCCAGCCCTTTTCATATCTCCACACTTCCTACCAGTCTGGATGTAGCTCCTGTAAATCCTTGGTTATAAGATTTCTCTTCAATTTGGGACTTCTGGCCAAGATGGAGGCATAGGTAGACACACTGTGTCTCCCTCCACAACTAAGAAGGAATACAAGTACCTCAAAAATGGAGAAAACCAGAAGTTCCAGAAAACTGAGCTGCATGGAAGTCCAACAAACATATAAAGAAGAAATACTCATTCAGACAGGTAGAAGGGGTAGAGCCAGGGTGGAGAGGACACGGTGTGGAAGCTGCAGGGCGGTTGTGACAGTACCTGTGGCCGGCCTGCGTAAAGCGCAGTCAGATTATAAAAGTTCGGAGGGAAACCTGGGGAAAGATCCCAGCACCAGACCAGACTATGAGGCTCATGGTTCCAACACCGGGGAAATATAAAGCCTCATTGCTTCTGACTGTGAAAACAAATAGGGGTTGGGGCAGTGGAAGAAACTGCTGGTCTCTCAGCAGAGTCCATTTGCTTAGAGGGAAACCACGGTCCTAGAACGTCTGCAGATCCACCCACTCTGGAAACCACAACCAGGTCAACAGCTAGAGAGGTGCCAGTCCCACACAGGAAGCAGGAGAAGTGCCTGGAAAAGGGGCGAGTGCTGGGCAAGCGGCATTGATCCCTCTCAGACCGCTCCACCACATACAGCACCACAAGGTGGTGATAGGTTTTGCCGAGCACTGATGAATACCTAAGACTCCACCCCTTACAACATAAGAGGTGCGACAGCTCTACCTAAGACACAGAGACAAACACAGAAAGGTGTCAAGATGAGGAGACAGAGAAGTATGGCCTAAAAGAAGGAACAGATCGAAGAAACAGATCAAGTTTCCACTGACAAAAATAAGCGATAAGGAGATAGTCAACCTAACCGACGCAGAGTTCAAAACAGTGATGATAACAATGCTCAAAGGCTTGACAGATATGCGTGAATGAGGCAAATGCATAAGGGAAGAAGTGAAGGCTATGCTAAGTGAAATGAAGGAAATTCTACACAACACCAATAGTGAAGGGAAGGAAACTGGTGTTAAAATCAAGGATTTGGAATATAAGGAAGAAAAAAAAACAATCAACCAGTATGGAATGAAGAAACTAGAACTGAAAAAAATGAGAGAAGCTTAGGAATCTCTGGGACACCTTTAAACGTGCCAGCATCCGAATCATAGGGGAGCCAGAAGGAGAAGAGGTAGAGCAAGAAATTGAAAATTTATGTGAAAAATCATGAAAGAAAACTCCCAAATTTGGCAAAGGAAATAGACACACTAGGCCAGGAAGCAGAGAAAATCCCAAACAAGCCAGACCCAAAGAGGACCATACCAAGTCACATTATAATTAAAATGCCAAAGGTGGGAGTTCGAAGATGGCGGAGGAATGAGGGGAGGCTGCACTCTCAGGCTCCCGAGACCCGTCTGTAGTTTGGACTAATTGCAGACAGAACATCTCAGTGAGCAGCTGGATACTGGCAGGAGTCGAGCCTTGGCACTGCTGGATTAGAGAAAAACCATCTGGGAACAACCTATTTAGTGAGGATAGTGGAAGAAAAAGGGACGAAACGGGATTCCTGACTGGGGTGGCTAGCCGAGCTGCAGCTGAAAGGACACAAAGGTTTTTTGGCGACCACAGCCTTCCCCAGAGGGGAGTCAGGAGGAAAGCAGATCTCTGCCCGCTGACAGAGACGGGACTTCACCAGGCGGCATTGGCGCTGGAAGACAGGAGACAACGTGCTGCTGAGCAAGTGAAATCGTAATTTTTTCTTTGTATTTTTTTCTTGTGAACTGCGGAGAGGGGGGGAAAGTTTGGGGGTGACAGGACATTCTTGAGGAGCGCAGGCGCAGAAGTGCGCTCACCCACTCCCCAGCCCTCCCCTTGGGTTGCAGGCGCGCATAAGGAAGTGCTCTCATTCACTGGCCCAGGTGCACAGAGCCACGAGTATCAATAGGCACCAATCGCTCACTTCCACTGTGCACGAGTGTCTGGGGCCCAGCACTGGCAGGTGAGAGACCAACTCCCGGAGCACAGTGCCACAGGCCTGAGGCTAGCTCCATGGCCACTTTGGGAAACTCCCGGAGCGCTGCATGGCAGGCCTGAGGCAAGCTCTCAGGTCGCCTTACCAGCTCACAGGCGTGCCTGCAAGGACACCTTGGCTAACTCCAACAGGCATCTAAGGAATGCGCCATGTGGGGGCCCACTGCTGCAAGGAACAGGAACCTCTGACCCACCTCATTAGACCAGCTGTGGACACAGAAAAACAAGACAACACACAAAGGCTGAACTGACCTCTCCACAAAAGAATTCAAAATAAAGTGGATAGAGTGACTCTCAATCAACTAGCCAGAGGGAAGATCCTAACAAAAAGCATCTGAAATATAACCAGACAGCATAAACAAATGACATAAAAGGTACCCCAAGAACATCAGGCTCAGAAGATCAAAGAGACTGCACCACTGAAACCCCAGATTTACCATAAAGAATCTCATACCACAAAGGTGGGAAGGCAAAGCAGAAAAACCCAAATAACAAAAACAAACAAGAAGAATCCAACACGGTAAGATGCAGAAACAACCTCTCAATGAAAAGAAAAGAGGAATCCCCAGAAAGAGAGGTAGATCGAATAGACATAGCCCAAATGTCAGACATGGAACTCAAAACAATGGTGGTGAAGAAGCTCAATATACTCGACAACCTTAAAAACAACTATGACAGCCTCCAAGGAAGTTACCAACAGCTCCAAGAAAATTACAGAGAACTTGCAGAGAACTACACCAGCATAAAAAAATACATAGAAACTATCAACAAGAACCAGGAAGAAATGAAGAATGCAACCTCTCAACTGAAAAACACAGTAGAATCAGTCAAAAGCAGACTAAACGAAGCAGAGGATTTTATTAGTGAGTTAGAAGATAATGTAGGAAAAAATTCTCAGATGATACAGCAAAATGAAAAAAGATAAAAAAAGTATGAAAAAGAGGTAAGGGAGTTAGAGGATAGCATAAGGAAGAACAATATAAGAGTAATCGGAATTAAAGAGGGATCAGAAGAACAAGGAATAGATAAACTGATAGGAGAAATAGTGACAGAAAAATTTCCCAACCTGATGAGAGAATAAGTTATGCAAGTCCAGGAAGCACAGAGAGTTCCAATAAAGAGGAACCCCCAAAAACCCACTCCAAGGCACATCATAGTTAAAATGGCAACATTCCAAGACAAAGAGAGAATCCTAAAAGCAGCAAGAGAAAAACAGCAAATAACTTACAAGGGAGCTCCAATAAGGATATCGACCGATTTCTCAACAGAAACACTACAAGCCAGAAGGGAATGGTCAAAATATTCCAAGCAATCAAAAACAAACACCTACAACCAAGAATACTCTACCCAGCAAGGCTCTCATTCAAAATAGAAGGTGAAATAAGGAGTTTCTCAGACAAAGGAAGACTAAAAGAATACATCTCCACCAAACCAACAATGCAAGAGATGCTAAAGGGAATATTCTAAAAAAGGAAGAGGAAAAACAAAAAAAGAGTAGAGGAACAGAGGTACAAAGGGAACTGAATAAATACACGTCAATAATAACCTTAAATGTAAATGGATTAAATGCTCCAATTAAAAGACATAGGGTAACAGAATGGATAAGAAAACAGGACCCACATATTTGCTGTCTACAAGAAACACACCTCAAAACAAAATATTTACATAGACTGAAAGTAAAGGGATATAAAAAAATATTCCAAGCAAACGGACCGGAAAAAAAAGCCGGGGTAGCAGTCCTCATATCAGACAAAACGGATTTCAAAGCAAGGGCAATAAAAAGAGACAAAGAAGGACATTGCATAATACTTAAAGGAACAATCCATCAAGAAGATATAACACTGATAAACATATATGCACCCAACATAGGAGCACCCAAATACATAAAGAAAATACTAGAAGACCACAAGAAGGATATCAACAACAACACACTCATAGTAGGGGACATCAACACTCCATTATCAACAACAGACAGATCATCCAAGCAAAGAAACACCAAGGATATACAGGCATTGAACAACACACTAAACAACATGGACTTAACTGATATATATAGAACTTTTCACCCCAAACAAACAAAATATACATTTTTTTCAAAGGCACATGGGACATTTTCAAAGATAGACCACATAATAGGACACAAAACAAGCCTCAACAAATTCAAGAAAATTGAAATCATATCAAGGATCTTTTCAGACCACAATGCCTTGAAACTAAAAATCAATCTCAGAGAAAAAAATCAAAGACACCCAAACTCATGGAGAATGAATAACATGCTATTAAATAATGAATGGGTTAACAATGACATCAAAGTGGAAATCAAGAAATTTCTAGAAACTAATGACAATGAACACACAACAGCCCAAAACCTATGGGACACAGCAAAAGCAGCCCTAAGAGGAAAGTTCATAGCAATACAGGCATATCTGAAAAGGACAGAATCTCAAAGAAAATATCTAATCCTAAAGCTACAAGAACTAGAACAACAACAACAAACAAAGCCTAGGGCAAGAAGAAGGAACGAAATCATCAAGATCAGAGCAGAATTAAATGACATAGAAACCTAACACACAATTCAAAAGATCAACAAAACTAGGAGCTGGTTCTTCGAAAAAATAAACAAAATCGACAAGCCTCTAGCCAGGCTCATCAAGAAAAAAAGAGAGAAAATGCAAATAAACAAAATCAGAAATGAAAGAGGAGAAATCACGACTGATACCTCAGAAATACAAACAATTGTAAGAAATTACTACAAACAACTGTATGGCAAGAAATTTGACAACCTAGAAGAAATGGACGAATTTCTAGAAAGATATAACCTTCCAAAACTGAATTAATTAGTAGAAAGTCTCAATAGACCAGTAACAAAGAAGGAAATTGAAACAGTAATCAAAAATCTCCCTGCACACAAAAGCCCTGGACCGGGCTTCACAGGTGATTTTTACAAAACATTTAGGGAAGAACTAACTCCTAACCTCCTCAAACTATTCCAAAAAATCCAAGAAGAGGGAAAAATCCCAAACTCTTTCTATGAAGCCAGTATTACCCTAATTCCAAAACCAGGTCAAGACACAACAAAGAAAGAAAACTACAGGCCAATATCACTGAGGAACATAGATGCTAAAATCCTCAATAAAATATTGGCAAACAGGATCCAGCAATACATCAAAAAGATCATACAACATGACCAAGTGGGATTCATCCCAGGGATGCAAGGATGGTTTAATATTCGCAAATCAATAAATATAATACATCACCTAAACAAAATGAAAGACAAAAATCACATGATCATATCTATAGATGCAGAAAAAGCATTTGATAAAGTACAACACCCATTTATGATGGAAACACTCAGCAAAATGGGAATAGATGGAGCATACCTTAACATAATTAAGGCTATATATGAGAAGCATGAAGCCAACATCATACTCAATGGACAAAAACTTAAAGCATTCCCCCTGAAAGCAGGAACTAGACAAGGCTGTCCACTCTCTCCACTTCTACTCAACATAGTGTTGGAAGTTCTAGCCACAGCAATCAGACAAGAAAAAGAAATAAATGGCATCCAAATTGGGAAAGAAGAAGTAAAACTATCACTATTTGCAGATGACATGATAGTATACCTAGAAAATCCTATAAACTCCACTAAAAGACTACTCGATATAATAAGTGAATTTGGCAAAATCGCAGGGTACAAAATAAATATACAGAAATCTAAGGCATTTCTGTACACCAACAATAAAATAGCAGAGACAGAGACAAAAAAGAAAATACCATTTACTATAGCAACAAGAAAAATTAAGTACCTAGGAGTAAACTTAACCAAAGAGATAAAAGACCTGTATTCTGAAAATTACATAACATTGAAGAAAGAAATTAAGGAAGATACAAATAAATGGAAGCAAATACCATGTTCTTGGATGGGAAGAATCAACATCATCAAAATGGCCATACTACCCAAAGCAATTTACAGATTCAATGCAATCCCTATTAAAATACCAATGACATATTTCACAGACCTAGAACAAATACTCCATAAATTCATATGGAAACAAAAAAGACCCCGAATAGCAAAAGCAATCTTGAGACAGAAGAACACAGCAGGAGGAATCACAATACCAGACATCAAACAATACTACAAAGCCACTGTGATCAAAACAGTCTGGTACTGGCATAAGAACAGGCATATAGATCAGTGGAACAGAATAGAGAGCCCAGAAATGAACCCAGGCCTCTATGGTCAACTAATATTTGATAAAGGAGGAAGGAACATAAAATGGAGAAGAGCCTCTTTAACAAATGGTGCTGGGAGAACTGGACAAGGACGTGTAAAAAAATGAAACTAAACCACCAACTTACACCACACACAAGAATAAACTCAAGATGGACTAAAGACTTAAATGTAAGCCGTGACACCATAAAAGTCGTAGAGAAAAACATAGGCATGAAACTTTCAGATATCCCACGTAACAATATCTTCACAGATACATCTCCTAAGGCAAGAGAAATAAAGAAATAAAACAAATGGGACTACATCAAACTAAAGAGTTTCTGCTCAGCAAAAGAAAACATCAGCAAGATGAAAAGGAAACCAACCATTTGGAAAAACATATTTGCCAATGATATCACAGACAGGGGACTGATCTCCAAAATATATAAAGAGCTGATATGACTCAACATCAAGAAAACAAACAACCCAACTAAAAAATGGGCAAAGGACCTGAAAAAACAGTTCTCCGAAGAGGACATACAGAAGGTCCATAGGCACATGAAAAAATGCTCAACATCACTAGCCATCAGAGAGATGCAAATAAAACCGCAATGAGATACCACCTTACACCTGTCAGAATGGCCATCATCAACAAATCAACAAACAACAAATGCTGGCGAGGATGTGGAGAAACAGGAACCCTACTGCACTGTTGGTGGGAATGCAGACTAGTGCAGCCACTATGGAAAACAATATGGAATTACCTCAAAAAACTAAAAATGGAACTGCCTTTTGAACCAGTGATTCCACTGCCAGGATTATACCCGAAAAATCCTAAAACACTAATTCACAAAAACTTATGCACCCCTATGTTCAGAGCAGCCCTGTTTACAATAGCTAAATGCTGGAAACAGCCTAAGTGCCCATCTATAGATGAGTGGATCAAAAAACTGTGGTACATTTACACAATGGAATACTATGTAGCAGAAAGAAAGAAGGAACTCCTGCCATTTGCAACAACATGGATGGAACTAGAGAGATTTAAGCTTAGAGAAATAAGCCAGGCAAAGAAAGCAAAATACCATATGATATCACCTAATACAAGAAACTAAGGAGCAACACAAACAAACAAACTAAATAGGACAAAGAGTAGAATAGTAGTCAGTAGGGGGGAGGGAGGAGGGAGAAGGGGGATAAGTAAGGGAAGGGTCTAATCAAGGAACGTGTATAAATGACTCATGGACATGGACAACAGGGAGGGATATAATTGTGGGAGAAGGGATGGGCTGGGTGGGGGGAGCAATGGGGGAAAAATGGGACAACTATAATTGAAAAACCAAAAAATAAAATAAATAAATAAATAAATAAAATAAAATGCCAAATGCAAAAGATAGAGAGAACCTTAACCCTTTGAATGCCATGCGTAATTCAAAATTTGGATCAACATGAGAAAAAATTATATCAATATATAACCTGAGGTACAAAAAAGAGAACAAAACATAAAATATGAATTATTCCATTGTTATTTACATTTATAGCCCTCGAAAAAAGAGTCGCTGGGAGCGACGCTGGCACTTTTGGGAATATTTGTCAGCATCACTCACAGTGACATTGGCACTCAAAGAGTTAAAAGCAGAGTTACCTATAAAGGGTTCCTATTAGACTGTCAGGTGTTTTCTCAAAAGAAACTTTGCAGACAAAAAGGGACTGGAAAGAAGTATTCAAAGTGATGAAAAGCAAGGACCTACAACCAAGATTACTCTACCCAGCAAAGCTATCATTTAGAATGTAAGGGCAGATAAAGTGCTTCCCAGACAAGATAAAACTAAAGGAGTTCATCATCACCAAGCCCTTATTATACAAAATGTTAAAGGGACTTACTTTAGAAAAAAAAAAGATAAAACTATGAACATTAAAATGACAACAAACTCACAATGATCAACAATTGAACCTAAAAAATAAAAATAAAAACTAAGCAAACAACCAGAACAGGAACAGATCCATAGGTATGGGGATCATTTGGAGGGTTATCACCTGGGAGAGGGAAGGGGGAGAAAAGGGGTAATGGTGCAGGGATCAAGAAGCATAATTGACATGACTTCCAGCCAAGATGGAGGCGTAGAAAGACACGCTGCATCTCCCTCAACAACTAAGAAGGAATACAACTACCTCAAAACTAGAAACAACAAGAAGTTCCAGAAAATCAAACTGCATGGAAGTCCAACAAACCAAGATATAAAGAAGAAATACTCATCCAGACAGGTAGGAGGGGCAGAGAGGACGCGGTGTGGTGGCAGCAGCAGTGGCGGAAGAGGCAGGCCGGAGGAAAGCACAGTCACACGTTTTAAAAAGTCAGGAGGGACGCCTGGGGAGCGTTCCCAGCTCCTCACTGGACCTTGCAGCTCACAGTCCCAGCATCAGGGAAAATCAAGCTTCATTGCTTCTGACTGTGCAGACCAGTGGGGACTGGGGTGGAGGCAGAAACTGCCGGTCTCTCAGCAGAGTCTGCTTGTTTAAAGGACTCCCACGGACCTAGAACATCCACAGACCCTCCCACTCTGGGAACAACAACCAGGGCAGCAGCTAGAGGGGTGCCAGTCCAGTGCAGAAGTGGGAGAGGTGTCTGGAAAAGGGGCGAGTGCTGGGCAGGCAGCATTGTTCCCTCTCAGACCCCTCCCCTACATACATCGCCACAAAGTGGTGAAACAGGTTGCCCTGTACTGACGAATCCCTAAAGCTCCGCTCCTTACAATGTAACAGGAGCGACAGCTCTACCTGGGACGGGGAGGCAAACAAACACAGAAGCTTGTCATGATGAGGAGACAGAGAAGTATGGTCCAAAAGGGGCAACCGATCACAGTTCCAGTGGGAGAACAAAGCCATGAGGAGGTAGCCAACCTAACAAATGAGGAGACACACAACCTAACAGATGCAGAATTCTAAACACTGGTGATAAAGATGCTCACAGGCTTGACAGATATGCTTGAGTACAGCAAATGCATAAGAGAAGTGAAGGCTATGATAAGTGAAATGAAGGAAAATCCACACAAAACCAATGGTGAAGGGAAGAAAACCAGGGTTGAGATCAATGATTTTGGACATGAGGAAGAAAAAAACAGTCAACCAGTGCAGAATGAAGAAGCAAGAATTGAAGAAAATGAGGAAAATTTCCCAAATTGTGTGAAGGAGATGGAAATACAGGTTCGAGAAGCATGGAGGCTCCCGGACGAGCTGGACCCAGAGGGGACCATGCCAGGATGCATCACGATTGAGATGCCAAAGGTGAAAAATAAAGAGAGAGTCCTGGGGGCAGCAAGAGAGAGGCAGAGAGTAGCCTACAGGGGGTTGCCTATAGGACTAGCAGCTGATTTCTCAGAGAACACTTTGCAGGCAGGAAGGGACTGACAATCAACATGATGAAAGGCAACCTGCAACAAGATTACTATATCCAGCAAAGCTATCATTTGGAATGGAAGGGCAGATGCAGACAAGGTGAAGCTAAAGGAGTTCATCATCACCAAGCTATTATTATATGAAATGTCAAAGAAGATCAAAACTATGAACACTAAAATGACATCAAACTAACAACTATCAACAACTGAATCTAAAAAAATAAAAACAAAATCCAAGTAAGCAAACCAGAATAGGAACAGAATCATAGGTATGCGGATCATTTGGAGGGTTATCAGCTGGGAGCGAGGAGGAGGAGAAGTGGGTAAATGGTGCAGGGACTAAGAAGCATAATTGGTTGCTACAAAATAGACAGGGGGAAGTCAAGAATAATACAGGAAAGGGTGAAGCCAAAGAACTTATATGCACGACCCATGGACATGAACTAATGGGGGTGGGATTGCTGGGGGTAGGAGGGTACTGGGCAGAGGGGAGCAAAGGAGAGAAAAATTGAAACTACTGTAACAACATAATCAATAAAACACACTTTAAAAAAAGGCACAATTGATAGAACAAAATAAAGAGATGAATGTTAAGAATAGTGTAGGGAAGGGTGAAGGCAAAGAACTTACATGCATGACCCATGCACATGAACTACAGAGGGGTGGGTGTTGCTGGAGGGATAGGGGATACTGAGAAGAGGGGGGCAAAGGGGGAAAAACTGAGACAACTGTAATAGCATAATCAATAAAATATACTTAAAAAAGGTTAAGAAAACTATACAAAAAGGTATAAAGTGAAAGGTAAAAGTCTCTTTTCCTCCTGACTAATCTCGTTCTCTAGAGATACCACTGTTGAGTTCCATGGTAGCCTTCAAGAATTTTTTTTTTAACAGCACTGTGAAACTCCATTTTATTTATTTGTTTGTTTGTTTATTTACTTTTAGAGAGAGGGGAAAGGAGAAAGAGACGGAGAGAAACATCACTGTGTGGTTGCCTCTCACTCGTTCCCCCAACTGGGGACCTGACGTGCAACCTAGTCATGTGCCATGACTGGGAATCGAACCAGCAATACTTGGCTCTCAGGCCAACGCTCAATCCACTGAGCCACAGCAGCCAGGGCAAGAATTTTTTCATGTACAGTACTCCCTCACTTATCTCAGGTATTATGTTCTAGACCCCCGCTGTGAAGTAGAAACCTTACATTTCTTCTACACTCTTAAACCTACGTAACTTTAACAACATACATATACAGCACTGCAAAATCCCATGATATAGCGAAAAATCCGCGATAAATAATTAAATATAATATTTTTAAAAACCCCGTGATACAGTGAGGTCATGATAAGTGAACCGTGATACAGAGAAGGACTACTGTAAACATTATTATGTGGCTATAAATATTTAAAATATTTTATCCCTTTTTTTTCTACTATTAATCCAGAGGATGATGAGGAAAATTCCATAATGTTTATTTACAATGTTTAAAGTTCTCTGTATCAGGAATTTTGGTTTAAAAACAGAAAATGGGGATATAATATATAGCATGGTGAAGGCAGTTACTAATACTGTATTGTATATTTGAAAGTTGAGAGTAGATCTTAAAATTTCTTATCACAAGAAAAAAATTGGTAAGTATTTGTGGTAATGGATGTTAACTAGACTTATTGTTGTGATCATTTTATAATATATACGAGTATTAAATCATTGTTATACTCCTAAAATTAATATAATGTTAAATGGCAATTATATCTCAATTAAAAAATAAAGTTAATAAAAACAGGAAAGTTCATATTAGATGCTCTAAAACACAATCATACTATACCTAATTGAGCTGCTTACAAAACCAGCTTGAAAGCTAAAATGTATCATGGCCAATAAAATTAAGTAACAAAGACCAGTCTCAGTTTTCACTTACAGTGTTCCAGACATGTACTTTTTACAATGTATTTTATAGACTTTAAGACAGTTACAAGTTAAAGTTCAGATTTTAAAAAATGCTTGAGCTGTGTGAGCTACTGTTATCTAAAATTCAATGACTGCTTTATAGAGTATGCCCAATTTCTCATTTCAATGATTAAAGAAAATCTTGGTACAAATAAAAAGAACACAATCCTCTTTTGTAATTTGTGTTTGTATTTGTAAAGGCTGAAATGTGTATTTCAATGTATTTGCAAGGTTTTTGTTTTGTTTTTGAAGTGTGTTTTAATGAAGAGCTAGAGAAAATAGTGCAACATTCATTATTAATAATGGGAATATAAAGGGGCATAAGAATAGACCAGTGTGTACATTTTGTCAAAACTGATTCACATTTTCACATCTGACTCACAAAATCTCAGCCTACTGAGCCTTGATTTTTTGATGCCATGGCAATAGCATATGAGGTCTGCCTGGAAAAAATCCAACCATTGTTAACATAACAAGAATGGTTTGCCTGACATTGATGTAACCTGGTAGCCGAGGAGAATGGACTGGAATGCACATTCATGAACAATGACAACTTCACTGTACTAGTCAGTGGGGGCAGTAGAAAATGTTCAGTGAGCATGTGTACTGTGTGGCCCTCGCACTCGAAATGACCAAGCAAGTAGCGCAACGAATCTGTATCAAATTCTGCATGAAGGACTTCCAGCCAAGATGGAGGCGTAGGCAGACATGCTGCATCTCCCTCACAACTAAGAAGGAATTTACAACCACTTCAAAACTAAAGTAACCCAGAAAATCCAGAAAATTGAAACTAAATGAAGTTCAACAAAGAAATAAAGAAGAAAAATTCAACCAGAAAAGTAGGAGGGGAGGATCCAGGACAGAGAAAATGAGGTGTGGTGCAGTGGCAGGGAGAGCAGGGGCAGTGCTTGGCAGCGTGGCTAGTGGGAGCTGTGCTGTTGGCAGCTGCAGTGGCACAGGGACTGTAGCACAACAAAAAGTATAATCATACATTTTAAACCTGGGAAGTGATCCCAGCCCCAGAAAGACTGTGTAACTTGCGGTTCATTGCTTCTGTGAAAACCAGTGGGTGGTTGGGGTGGAGGAAGAAACTACCGGTCTCTCAATGGAGGCAGCTTGTTTAGAACAGTAAGCGGGAGAAGTGCCTGAAAAGGGGTGACTACAGGGCAAGTGACACTGTTCCCTCTCAGACCCCTCCCCCACATACAGCACCACAACACGGTGAAATGGGTCACCAGTACTGATGAATACCTAAAGCTCTGACCCTCACAAAGTAACAGGTGCAACAGCTCTAGGACACAGAGACAAACACAAAAAGCTGTCAAGATGAAGAGACAGAGACGTACAGCCCAAAATGGGAGCAGATCAAGGTTCCAGTGGGAGAACTAAGCAATGAGGAGATAGCCAACCTAACAGATGAAGAGATAGCCAACTTAACAGATGCATAGTTCAAAGTACTGGTGATAAAGATGCTCACAGAGCATCTAGTAATGTTAACATTACTAGACATCATGGAACTTCAATAGAAATTACAAGTTTTGGTTATATATATATATCTTTTAGAATGACTAAAAGAAAAGAAGCCTTGTGGTGTGGCTCAGTCCATTGGGCATCATCCTGCAAACTGAAAGGACACTGGTTCCATTCCCAGTAAGGGCACATGCCTGGGTTGTAGGTTCTGTCCCTGGCTGGGGCTTGTATGAAAGGCAACTGATTGATGTTTCTCTCTCATATCGATGTTTCTCTTCCTCTCTAAAAATAAATTTTAAACTATTTCTAAAAAACAAACAAAAAAACACTACTAAGTATTATGGAGTGAATGTTTGTGTCCCTTAAATGCACCTGTCAAAGCCCTACTCTTCATTGTGATTGTATTTAGAAGTAGGACCTATGGGAAGCAATTATGTTTAGATGAGGTCATGAGGGTAAGGTCCCCACAACGGGATCAGTGTCTTTCAAAGAAGAGGAAGAGAAACCAGGGCTCTCTCTTGGACCTGTGAGGACATAGCAAGTAGGCAGCTCTCCGTAACCTGGAAGAGGGTTCTCACCGGAACTCGACCATGCTGGCACCCTCACCTTGGACTTACCAGTCTCAAGAACATGAGAGATAAATGTGTTTTTTAAGCCACCCAGTCTGTGGTATTTTTGTTATAGCAGCCTGAGCTGACTGAGAAAGTAAGTGCCGGTGAGAATATGGAGCAATTGGAACCTCAAGTATCGTTGACGGGAATAAAAAATAGTAGGGCCACTTTGTAAAACAGTTTGGCAGTTCTAATCTAGTTAAAGAATCCTACTCCTAGGCACTTACCCAAGATAAATAAAAACTTATGTCCAGACAAAGACTTGTAAGCAGATACTCATAGCAGCACAATTTATAACAGTCACAAACTAGAAACAACCCAAATGTTCATTAACTGGTAAACAAATAAATAAGTTGGGATATAGCCATATATTAGGGTACTATTCAGTAAATTATGCTAACTAAAAGACTACATACTTTATGGTTTCATTTATATGAAATTCTAGGAACAGCAAAACTTAAATGACAACAAAGCAAATCAGTGTTTCCAATCTTTGTTAATGTTACAACATTATTTACATCAGTTAAATTCTAAACCCCAAGATCATGTCCACCCCCAATGTATAAGTGGTCATTTTGACTTATACAATCTTCCAATGAAGTCTCACATACTTAGCTTTCCTCTGCACTTTGACTTTCACACCTTAGTACAGCTCTCTTTCATCCCCTGAAATACTGCAATTGGTTTTAGCTTATCTTTTTTGCCCTTTTTAACTAGCCTTTCCAATCTACCCTGCACCATATTGGGAGAAAATTCTCCACGAATATCTCCCATTCCTGCATTGTCTGGGGTCTCTGGGCAAGGCACTTATACTAATTTAAGAATATTTATATGAGGAGCATTCCAGAATAGTAAGTTTAGAGACCTCTCCCTCCTAAGATATTCCAGGGTAATAAAAGTAAAGGACTTGCCCCCTCCTCCCCAGAGAAGATTTTACATTCCCAAGGTCTTTCTCCAGAGATAAGTATGACCATGTCACCAGCAGCCACATAATATGGGAGTCTACTTTTGTAGTTCCTCTCCTGTAAAGCACCCATTGTATTTGCAGGTACCATCTTGCCCTGCCTGCATTGCCCTGTGGGACTCTGGGAATCAATCAGGCTAACTTGTTAACTTGTAAAAAGAGTGAAATCTCAGACCCTTCAGTTTCTGACTTAACACACCACAACCAAATTATCTTTCGAAAGATCTGCTTTGGCCATGCTACTTCCTTGGCTGACATTTGTCAATGGCTTTCTACTATAGAATAAAACTAAAAGTCTTACCTGTCATTCCAGCTCTTAACCATCCTGTGCCCTGAAATTATTCCCTAGGTAAACCCTATGCTCTAGTCAATCTGGACTTCAGGATGTTTCCCAAACATAGGAATACATATCTACCTCCATCTCTAAAATGCTATACACAGGTCGCAGGTGAGGAATAACCCATGTAGCACCAGTGCACAAAATGCCCATAGCAATCTTGAAGAATGGTGAATTACACCATTGGGTTCTTTATGTATATTGTCATGGCTCCTATCAGTGTACTGGTGGGAAATCATCCTGCCCTTCACCCTAGGCCTAACCAAATTACCTGAAGACCAGTGGTGCCGCCCTAGGTAACCACATTCTAATTGGACATCAAGGAGCTGAATGCTTGTCTTGGAACAATGTACAACAGGGAGCTCAGCGTTTGATGGTGGCCAAGAATCCCAACATCTTCTACCATTTGAGAAGTGAAGTTTACAGGGGTAAGGAGAGACAGCCCAGGTTCTAGTGGGTACAGGTGACTTGTGGTTTCAGTTCTCCACCAGGCTTTACATCCCAGTCTTAGCTCAGGCCACATTTCTGGGTCTTCTGGGAATAAACTACCAACCAAAGAAAATATGGGCCTGCGTTTTTCTTGCAGGCCTCAAGTGCTTAATTCAAGTGTCCTCCTTACTGAACTCTGTAAGATATGTGTACAAAGATGCTAGTTGAAGCACTGTGTGCAAATAGCAAAATAAAAATGTCTATTAATTTGAGCTGATTAAATTATGTGTCCTCAATTGTAAGATAATCCCAATTTCAGAACCATAAAATAGCAATAAAAATGGTCCACAGTGGTTATGTCATTGATTATTCTAATATGTGAAAAAAAAATGAGTCCTTTAGAACTAAGGCACGCTGTACCATAAAGTAGAAAATTTTGAAGCTGGGGCAGAAGATGGGGCAGGATATGGGACATTTCCTTTGGATCAGGGAGGGGGAAGAGTGGGGCAATGATTCCACACATTGGGCTATCTACCGTGAGGTGCCACAACTGGAAATGTGTGTGCTGTTCCTTGTAATCGTCTGCGCTTAAAAAGCAGACTTAATTTTAAGTGAGGTGGTAATTATATGGGTATGTTTTAGTATTTTAATACATTTTTTAAAAATCCTCACCAGAGGATATTTTTTATTGTTGATTTGATAAAGAGAGGGGAAGGGAGGGAGGGTGGGGAGAGAGAGACAGAGAGACAGAGACAGACAGAGAGAGAGAGAGAGAGAGAGAGAGAGAAACATGAATTGGTTGCCTCCCACTCTTGCCCCAAACAGGGATCAAACTGCAACTTAAGCACGTGCCCTGACCAGGAATAGAACCTGCAAACTTTCAGTTTATGGGGTGATGCTCCAACCAATTAAGCAACCTGGCCAAGGCATTGATACCTTTTTTTGTATGTCTAAAATATATTATAATAAATTCTTTTTTAAGTGGGCCCAGCATCCTATTTTACAGCCCTTATTCTTTGGGAGATCTTGAGTCCAATGACAGCCTAAAAATAAATTATATTAATAAAGGAGTTGAGGAAAATTTTCACTGTCTTTTATCTCCACATGTTGACTATAAGGAAAGAAGAAATTTCATCATTCCAGCAACATCCTGTATGTACACATATCCAACTGACTAACATACAGACCTAGATAATTATTGAAAACTTTGCTTTCTCTTTACTTCTCAATACGATAGACCAGTGATTTTCAACTTTTTCATCTCATAGAACGCATACACTAATTACTAAAATTCTGCAGCTCACCAAAAAATATATTTGTTGCCGATCTGACAAAAAAAAAAATTAGATATAATTTTGATTCCTTCACACAGGAAGGCTATTGTTCTTTTGGCTGTTGTCATTTTTTCATTTGATTATCTAAGGGAAAAGATCATTGCCTCTGACTAAACAGTCAGGTATTGCATGTTTAAAAATTTTTTGCGCCACACTCATTGAAAATCACTGCTATAGACTTTGGCTTCACGTTAGCCACGGGTTTGCCTAGACTTATGCAAGGTCAAATTCGCAAAGATTGATATTTTGACATTATTAAAACAACTTTAAGAGAAAAGTGTGTGCATGGGGGAAGGGGTATTTTAATAGAATTCTCTTAAATACAACCGTTCTGGCCATTTATAAAATAAGATGAATTTTTAGGAACACATTTCCTAAAGCCTGACTAAACAAATTCAGAATCATGCCAACTGTGTGGCATGGTAAGTCACCTAACTTTGCAGGGCTTGATTTCTCCTCTGTGAAATAGGGGCAAAAATAACTAGTTTACGGGGTGTTGTAAAGATCCGAAATTTTAAACACAGTATTGTGCCTAGCACACAGTCGTTACCCAAGAAATGGGATTACTATTAAGGCACGCGGTACGTTTTCGTTTTGGTACAGGCCCTTGGACTGCGCAGCACACCTCCTAACCTCTCTCTGCGCCCTCTGTGGCACTGAAAAACTCTCAATTATTTTCAGTTCAACATTTAATGCAAGTTACAAAATCAAGTAAGCCAAGGCCTTGAGTAGTTTGCAATCAAACGAATATAACACGGTACAGAAATCATCATTTTCTTTTTAATGCACCACTTAAGGAAGCAGCTGCACTCCCGTTTTACAGACTTGGTAACTTGGAAAGGTGCGGCATCTGGCCCAAATGCCACAAGTACCATGGCCTCCCGGTATTTCCCGGGTCTCTGCAGACTTCCCAACCAAGGGGTGAGGGCGCCAACTAGTCCCTGTCCTTTTCAGGGCACTCCCTGGGACGAAGGAGTGATGGGTCCCAAGACAGGCGCCGTCCGCCCTCGTTTGCGGGGCCCGAGGAGACGGCACTTACCAGTGCGAAATGCACCAAGGCGTCGTAGCAGAGCCAGGCGAGCACCCCGCGGTCCGCCGCCCCCCATCCCCGGCCCTGGCGCAGGCCCAGCATGCAGCCCGCAGCCAGCAGAGAGGCGCACAGCAGCAGCGAGCCACCCGCCCCGCCCCCAGCTCGGACCCCCCATCCGTGCTTCCTGCTCTCTGAGGCCCAGCCCAAACAGCGAACAGGAAAGGGAGAGCTGACAGAGAAACAGTGGAGCGCGCTGGGTGGAGTGGGCGGGGCGGGGCTGTTCACAGGGGTCGGGGTCTAGACTCCCGGTGGGTGGAGCTTCTCGGCCAGGGCAGGGGTCGGTAGAGGCTTTCTTTCCCAGCTGACCTGGTGACTAGTCAGCCTTGCCTGGAGGTTTTCTCAAGTAAGGGTGCTGCTCCAGAGCTCGGTCGTACCTCTCTGGAGCAAATGTACTCGCAGACCAAACCCAAAGGATTGGTTACAGGGCCACACCTTTTTGTTGCAGTTTTATTTTTAACAAGGTTCAAAACCTTAAGCTACAAAGCGAAGTCCAAATGGTAGAAACTTCACTAATAGAGAATTTTAGGGACAAAAGGTTCTATTTAGGCCCTGACAGGTCTTGCAGGAGAGCCCTAGTGGTACACTCTGATCCAATTTTTTAAATTCTCACCCCAGGACATCATTGCTTTTATAGAGAGAAGAAGGGAAACATCGATTGGTTGTCTTCCAGTTTTTGGCCCTGACCAGGGACTGAACCTGCAACCTAGGTAAATGTCCTGACTGGGGATGAAACCCACACCTTTTGGCTTACAGGAGGATGCTCCAACCAACTTAGCCATATCAGCCAGGGCTCTAACTTTGTTTCTTAAAAACCAGAAAAGCAGCAGAAAGCATGGGAGAGAGGAACCATAGGTCAAATTAGCTCAGCACTAGATGCTTTTATCTCTATTATCTCATCTTATGTCACAACAGCTATAGGAAATCAGTGTTTTCCTATTTTACAAATGTGAAAACAGGTTCAGACAGGCCCAGGACAGAATCCATAAGCGGGTGTCCCTAAGACCTTTGTTTTTTGATCCTGTGCTCTGGTGTCTTATTGGGTAACTATAGCTCTTCTCTCCCCCTGGCTGGTTTGGCTCAGTGGATTGAGTGTCGGCCTGCGAGCTAAGTGTCGCTGGTTCGATCTTCCAGTCAGGGCACATCAGAGAAGGAAAACTCTGATTCCAAAAAACCTCCGCTGCCTTGCGGCATACCTCTTCAGGGGAAAGGCTAAGGGAGTAAACCCCGACAGAAAATCCGGAGCCGGAGTCCCTAAGGCGGTTTGACGTTGTAGTCAACACTGGCAACTCCTGCGGCGCACCTGAAGCCAAGCTGTATCGACTCCGTCTTTCCCTTGGATCCTTCAGCTGTGAAGAGGGGGGGGGGGGGTCTGCTGCATGGGCAACAGCAGACCCTCCATATCACCCTGCCCAGGCTCTGTAGCTTCAGCTTCACTGGAGAGGACACTCCAGCGTCATCGCAAGATGTCGATTCAACACGGGAGGAGACAGATACCGTGTCACTCCCGAGTCGGACTGCACAGCCATTCTCGGCGGTGCAGATAGACTCTTAAGAAGCTACACCATCGTCTACACCATCGTCTCTCGAGACGGACGGCTGCCGACGACGATAGCTCTTCTCTAACGAAGTGCCACTTTATCCCATTAACATTAATCTTTCTCATTACTTTTGCTAGCATCTTCTTCTTTCTTCTTTTAAAATTTGCTCTTGACTATCTCTTCTACTCCCATTCTTAGGCTCTTACTTAGAGACTTAACATTGGAAAGACAGTGTCAGAACATGGAGGCAGCTACAATGTACAGCTGGACTTTTGCTATATGCTAATCAACCTGGTCCTGGCTGGGCATCCCAAAGGATATGCTGATGGACCTAGCCCGATATGTTAACTAACCTGGTGGTGGGGTGTGAGGTTGCAGGGCGGGGTGGGGGGGAAGCAATGAGATGTAAATGATCTACTGAATATGTTGATAAGCAGTAACTGAGGCAGTTGTGTATTTACAGATCTGCAGCTCTGGGCACAGCCTAAAAGCCAAATCAAGGTTCGTACCACCAGAACTGAGCTGGCCATTTTTATCCTAACTCGAGTAAACCCCCTCCTTCCCCTCTCCCCCTCCTTCTCCTTTTCTGTTTTCCCATGCTGGATACTCTGGAGTTACAATCTAACACGATTAACTAAATTAACTGAGGGTGAAAATTAACTCAGAGTGATCTGGTTTTAGGTCTGTCTCCAGCTCTTCTTTGAAATTTCTCTATCTTGTTTGCTGGGCTGTCTAGCTACATTTTCCCACTTCCCAGAGTTTGGTGATGACTATCTTCCCCATTTTGATCTCAGATATCCTTTGTCCTCAGAATCATTTGTGCTGAGCTGCGGAATGCCCCTTTTCTGATTTGTAAATATGCTAATACTGTTAACTCTGGCTCAGAGACCCTCTAATTACATTTGCCCTTTGATGCTAATTATTTTCTTCTGGTTTGGGAGTCACCAGTTTCCTTACCCCTTACATAGGGGCCCATAAGGAAGACCCTTCCCTTGCTCCCCATCCCCCTTGCCCTATAGGCCTTCCAGTCAGTCCAGGGGTTTCCTCTCCCCTCCACCCCCCTTCCCCTTTTTCCCTTAAGAAACCTGTTGCCTGATCCCACAGTAGTCTTCAGGTGATTTCTCAGAGCAAGGCTACCCTGACAGAAAGGAATCAGAGTTTTAAAATATTGCAACCCTTATTAACTATGCCTGTGTTTTTAATTTGGAGTATCCAGGTAAAATACAGGATGCTCAGATAAATTTGAATTTCAGATGAAAAATGAATTAATTTTAAAATCTATATTTATACTGAAGTATCACTAGGGTACTTATGCTAAAGATTATTTGTTGTTTTAAAATTTGGTATCTACATACAATGGAATATTTATTATTCAGCCATAAAAAGGAACGAAATTCTGACACATGCTAAAACATGGAAGCACCTTGAGGACATTATGCTAAGTGAAACAAGCAAGTAACAAAAAAGACAAATACTGTGTGATTCCACTTCTATGAGGTATCTAAAGCAGTCATATTCCTAGAGACAGAAAATAGAATGGTGGTTGCCAGTGGTTGGTAGGGGAGGGGAATTGTTTAATGGCTATAGGGTTTCAGTTTTGCAAGATAAAAAAGTTTGGGAGTGTCGGTTCACAACAATGTAAATATACTTAACATACTGTACCATACAGTTAATGGTTAAGATGGTAAATTTCATGTTATATGTATTTTACCATAATTATAACACAATTTCTGCGGCTGAATACAATTTCAGTAACTTTCTCCCCTAGTTATATAGGATATAATTTTTTTATACAGCAGATGAAATTATCTTATTTGCTTATACATTTATTGCTAGGCTCTTGCCACTAGAATATAAGCTCCTCAAAGCCAGGGGTTGTGTCTGGCTTGTTTACTAGTGTGTCCCTTACATCTCTTACAGAGTTTGAAATACAGTAGTTGCTCAATTAAATAACTGATGACTGAAGGAGTATGACCAATCCTGTCAATTTAGAAAACTAATGATTGCTCCTCTCTTGTATATTTAACATCTTTCTCAACTGGATTTCCCCTACCCACTCCCCCACAATACCCTTTAGTGTCTACCCTGCCCTCCCCTTCAGAGTAAAATAAAAACCTGAGAAACTAATTAGATCCACTGTTTTCATATTCTGTCCCTGCTGTTCAGTCCTTCCCACTTTAGTTTCCATCCTCTTTACTGCAGTGAGACACTCTAATCAATGACCTCTGCATCACTAACCCGAAGGACATTCCCTATTCTTACCCTACTTGACATCTCAATAGCATTCCTGAATACTGAATCTCTTTTCCTTTGGTTTTCTGAGAAAACGCAGGAATTTCTTTCTACCTCTCTAGCCATACTTTCTGTTTCCTTTGCAACCCCATCTTCCACTACATGCCCATGGAATATTGCAACTCTGTGGGCACACAATTACTCCTAAAGCCTGATCTCACTCCAATTGCTGAACCCAGGCAGTCTCATCCTCACCTCCACTTTAATAATCATCAAAAATAGGCAGTGGATTCAAATGTCTAGACTGACCCTCTCCTCTGAGCTCCAGACCAGTATTTTCAACTGCCCTACTTGACAGTCATTTATGTAATAGGTTATTTTTTACTCTTTGCCATCTTTTGCGTTTTACCTCAGTGGCAAGTTATTTTTTACTCACATATCCTAGCAACCTTGAGCCCCCCTTTTGCTAGCTGACTCTAGCTGTTATCTGGCCACCCCAAGGACATGAGAATAGTGTCCGGCCAAGTATTTATCAGCTGAATTTCCTTCTAAATTAGAAAATATGTATATATGTAGTTTCTCACGCCTGTGTAGTTTTTTCTTTTGTTGTTATCTAGTTACCTCAAGGACATAGGAATAGTTCCGTTGCCTTTAAAAAACCTTTTAGTCTGTAAGGCGGCGCGGCTCTCCCATCTTCTGCTTCTGAAAGTGGGAAGACCCGTCCCTGGCCAGGTAAATAAACGCCATAAATTTACTTCTAAATTGCCTCGTGTCCTCTTTGCTCGCTAATGCTCCATAACATTTGGAGGCCCCAGTGAGATCCCCAATGTTTGTTGGGAAAGGAGGTCGAGGCTGGATGGCCACCGGACGAGAGTAAGGGGGAGATCTCCGAGAAATTTTTCTCGGCCCCGACTCTGCAGTCCGAGCCGTACCACTACTGTATCCTTGATTGGCTGTTTGGCGTTCAGGTATTGCCAAATACACCGAGGGAAAGGTGTATTTGGACAGGTCTGGAATTGGTGCACCCAGGGGGTCTGGTGGAGGACTGGACGCAGTCTTACTCCCCGGACTAGGTCGAACCGAACGACGGTGGGTTCGAACCTCAGGTTTTCTGGTTACTGTTCTGTTTGCTGTTCTGTTTGCTGTTCTGTTTGCTGTCTGTCTCGGTCTTGGTCTGTTTTTTGCTGAAATAGGTCAGTCCTCTTCGTGTTCATCTTGTTCTCCTTTAGAATGTTTTCTCGAGAATTTTCCTGATTTTAAATGAAGGGCTTATAGCCTCTTTAGGGGGAAGGTGTCCCCCAGACGACTACGGACTCGTTGTGAATTTTATGAATTGGAATGGCCTACATTCTCAGAGGCCTCCTGGCCATCTGAGGGGTCTTTTGACCTTCAAAAGGCCTACGGGGTCTGCCAGGTCTGTGCTGGGAAGCCTAGCCACCCCGACCAAATTCCTTATATTCAAATTTGGATTGAAATTTTGGAAGAACAACCCAAATGGTTACAAAAATGTCAGAAGAGAAATGCAACTATTTTGCTTACATCTAAACCGAAGGGTAGCCCTTCTAAGGGTCCCCCTCCGGTCCTCCCGGCCTCACAGGAAAGTCCCCTTCCTGTGAGACCCCCTCCCTACATACGACCAGTCTCGGAGCCTACTGATGAGGGGGATGCGGCAGGCCGCAATCCTCCTTTTAGTCCTTCCCACACCCGTTCAGGCCGGGATTGCACTCCCCCTGACTCGACAATAGGGCCAGCTCCCCTTCTCCCGCTGCGAGAGGCCTCAGCCCCCGCTGAGCCCTCAGGTCGGCCCTTTATGGTGTATGTCCCTTTCTCTACCAGTGACTTATATAACTGGAAGAATCAGAACCCGTCTTTTTCACAGAATCCCACTGGACTTATCTCCCTTTTAGAGTCTGTTTCCTTTACTCACCAGACAACATGGGATGACTGTCAGCAGTTGCTTCAGACCCTCTTCACTTCGGAGGAGCGAGAGCGCGTAAGAGGGGAAGGGCGGAAGCTCGTCCTTGGGCCGAATGGGCAACCATCTGAGGACCCGGTGAGACTAGAGCACGTCTTCCCCTTAACGCGCCCAACTTGGGACCCAGTGAATGAGGTAAGGGGGCATTAAATCAATATCGCCAGATTCTCCTCTGCGCCCTCCGCGCTGCAGCTTTCCGGCTGACTAGTCTGTCTAAGGTCACAGAGGTAAGTCAGGGCTCTGATGAGTTGCCAGCAGCGTTTCTTGGAGGGCTCTAAATATAGCTTTTGCATCCCAGTCGGCCCCTAATATTAGGAAGAAGTTGCAGAAATTAGAAGGCTTTGAGGGAAAGCCCCTGGCCGAGTTGGTAGAGATTGCCCAGTGTGTCTTTAACAACCAAGAGGATCCTAGGGACTTGAATAAGAAAATGGCTCGTGTTCTCCTAACTATGACAGGAGATCCCCCACGGAGGGACAAACGACTGTTTAAAGGACCAAGGCATAAAGGACAGGAAAAGACACTCCCCCCTTGGCAGAAACCAGTATGCTTACTGCAAACAGGAAGGACATTGGAAACATGAGTGCCCCAGGCGCGAGGCTCATATGCCCAGTCAGCCAGTCTTGGCACAGGAAGCTCAGGAATGATGGGGCCGGGGCTCTCTACTTTATGTGCCCAAAGGGCCCAGGGTCTGTCTCAAAGTAGGGGGCCAACCTATCAACTTCTTAGTGGACACAGGCGGGACTTTCTCAGTTCTTCAGGAAGCCTGGGGGCCAATCAGCCAGAAAAAGACTCTTATACAAGGGGCTCTTATACAGGCAAGTCTAAGTCGTACTCCTGGACTGAGGCCAGAATCACAGACCTCGGTGGCCGCACAGTCATGCACTCCGTTTTAGTCATGCCTGACTGCCCGTTTCCTCTCCTGGGTCGAGATCTTCTCTAAAATGGACTGAAACAGAGGAGGAGGCGTTCCAGGCGCTTAAGGAGGCTTTAGCAACTGCCCCCGCCTTAGCCCTACCCAAACTTGACAGGCCCTTTCAACTTTATGCAGCAGAAAACAAAGGAATCGCCAAGGGGGTGCTCACACAACAACTAAGTCCCTGGAGGAGGCCCGTAGCATATCTATCAAACTGATTAGACCCCATTGCTGCGGGATGGCCGAACTGCTTGCGAGCTATAGCGGCTACTGCACAACTAGTGAAGGAAGCCACGAAGTTAACTTTCGGGCAAGAACTACAAGTTATCACTGCCCATGCAGTAGAGACTCTGCTAAAAAGCCCCCCTGATAGATGGCTCTCCAATGCTCGTATTGTACAGTATCAAGCTTTACTTCTAGATCCAGACCGTGTCAAGTTTTTCCAGTCTGCAGCCCTCAATCCAGCTACTCTCCTCCCGGATGATGATCCCAGCCAGCCACTTCATGACTGTCTTGATGTGCTCACTGCCCTCACCAATTACCGGGAAGACCTAACAGATATTCCCCTGACAGATCCTGATGCCATCCTGTACACCGATGGCAGCAGCTTTGTCAAGGAAGGGATCCGGTATACAGGAGCAGCTGTTGTAACCATAGATACTGTCATCTGGGCGCAGGCTTTAGGACCTGGGGCATCTACCCAGAAGGCGGAACTGATAGCCTTGACACAAGCGCTGCGCTGGTCAAAGGGGAAGTAGGTAAACATCTATACAGATAGCCAGTATGCTTTCGCTACTGTACATGTTCATGGTAGCATCTATCAGGAAAGGGGACTCTTAACATCAGAAGGAAAGCATATAAAAAATGCTCAGGAAATCCTGAACCTCCTCGCCGCTATCTGGCTCCCAAAGCAGGTTGCTGTAATTCACTGTAAAGGGCACCAGGTTATCCGGACGCCAGAGGCCCGGGGAAAAGCCTTCGCTGATCAGGAGGCCCGGAAGGTTGCCCTGCAGCCAGTGGAACCGCTCACTCTTTTGCCGCTTATCCCGCCTCCAGTTCTCCAAGAGCCTCCTGTATACTCAGAGAAAGATCAGGCGCTGGCTATCAGACTAAAAGCCCCGGAGACCCAGGACGGATAGAAGTGCCTCAAGGACGGCCGCCTCTTAGTTCCAGAGGCTTTAGGGAGGGAGCTCATCAGGCAAGTACATCAAAGCACACACTTAGGGGGAACAAGATTAGCAGAACTCCTGCAGACAGCCTATTATATCCCGGGTCTATACCAAGAGGCAAAGAGTGTCAGTCGCCGGTGCCCCCAGTGTGCTGCTGTCAACCCAGCTCCAGTCTCCAAGGACCCATTAGCACCTCATCACCGTAAGTGTAGACTCACTCCGGGAGAACTATGGGAAGTTGACTTCACAGAAATGCCCGCGGCTCGAAGTGGTTTCAAATACCTTCTAGTGTTTGTAGATACCTTCTCTGGCTGGGTTGAGGCTTTCCCCACTCGGTCAGAGATGCCCTAGTAGTAGCTAAAAAGTTATTACAAGATATCATTCCTCGATTTGGCCTCCCCCTAGCTATGGGGTCCGACAATGGCCCGGCTTTCATTAGCCAAATAACCCAACAATTAAGCAAAGTTTTAGGCATCAAGTGGAAACTCCACTGCACATATAGACCCCAGAGTTCAGGTCAGGTAGAAAGAATGAATAGAACTCTAAAAGAGACTTTGACTAAATTAAAGCTAGAAACTGGCGATGATTGGCTAAGCCTCCTTCCCTTTGCCCTGTTAAGAGCCCGCTGTACTCCTTATTTTCAGAAGTATAGTCCTTTTGAACAGAGAAGGAAAACTCTGACTCCAAAAAACCTCCGCTGCCTTGCGGCATACCTCTTCAGGGGAAAGGCTAAGGGAGTAAACCCCGACAGAAAATCCGGAGCCGGAGTCCCTAAGGCGGTTTGACGTTGTAGTCAACACCGGCAACTCCTGCGGCGCACCTGAAGCCAAGCTGTATCGACTCCGTCTTTCCCTTGGATCCTTCAGCTGCGAAGAGAGGGGGGGGTCTGCTGCATGGGCAACAGCAGACCCTCCATATTACCCTGCCCAGGCTCTGTAGCTTCAGCGTCATCGCAAGATGTCGATTCAACACGGGAGGAGACAGATACTACCATGTCACTCCCGAGTCGGACTGCACAGCCATTCTCGGCGGTGCAGATAGACTCTTAAGAAGCTACACCATCGTCTCTCGAGACGGACGGCTGCCGACGAGAGTCCTTTTGAAATTTTGTTCGGATGGCCACCGCCCTTGCTCCCCAAGCTCAGGGCCGATTTTACAGCTGTTATAACTAACCAAGAACTTCTTAAGGCCCTACAGGCTTTTTCAGCAAACACCCGAGGACTGCACGCCTATATCCGAGAGTGCCGGCCCGCTCCAAGTGACAACACTTGGAGCTCCAGACAACCACTGGCGGAACCGGGAGACCTTGTGTAGCTAAAGAAGTGGAATACGGACAAGCTCGGACCAAGGTGGACTGGACCACACCAGGTGATCTTCAGTACCCCCACTGCAGTTAAAGTCGCCGGGAAAGGTACCGGATCCACGGCTCCCAGGTCAAGCTGGCAGAACTATCGGACAAGGACCTTGAGAAATGGACAGTCGAGCGAACAGAGCACCCCCTGCGGGTGCGGCTGTGGCGGGACTCTTCCTCTTCCTCTCCCCCTTCCCCCTCCTAACTATAGTTGCAAAAAACCCCCACCGCTTAATTAATTACACCTGGCATCTCTCCCGAACCGGAGACGGAAAAATCGTCAGCCAGGTTAGCACTCCTGGAGCCCCAGTGTTTACTTTTGACCTTTGTGCCCTTCTCGGTAATCAGTTTTACCCTAGAGAATGGGGGCAAGAGTGGACCCCCAGACTCCCTCCAGGGCCGTTAGGTGCCCAGTTAGGTACTGGGGCCTTTAATAAAGCTTTAACCGGGCCTGGGTACGGTACCCTATCAGGAGAAAAACAGTTACAATCTATTCAATATTATATGTGCCCCCTATCAGAATCCCCACCGTGTAACAAACCCATAGAGTTTTACTGTCCCCAATGGTCTTGTGTCACTATAAGCCAGCAAGCCAGCTCTGATACATCCCTCTCCCAGAGCCGGCCTAAAGGTCCGATGACCTGTGAAACCTTGCGCACCTGTAATCCTGTCTCAATGTGGCCTCTCGAACCCTGGGACAAACAGTGGGAAAGTGGAAAAACCTAGGGGCTAAGACTTGTCGCAGTTGGTCGGGATCCTGGAATTCTCCTTATCATCCAGAAGCGTCGTATCTCCAGCCTAGCCTCCCAGTCAGTCCCCTTGCAGGTTTCGGGTTACCTGAGAAGTCCAAGGCACCCCCGCCTCTGCCCAGAGCTTCACCGTCCCCTTCTAGGAAGCCAGGCCCCCGAAGCACTAGGGCGGTCACCCTCAGACCAGTCTCACTTACTACCCAGGAGCCGGAGACCCAGCCCATATTCAGGACCCTGAGCACTGTCTTTCAATATCTAAACAAGACGCAGCCTAACATGACTAAAGACTGCTGGCTGTGCCTTAACCCAGAGCCTCCATATTATGTTGGCATAGGTGCCAACCGCAGTTTTGGTAACCAAAATGAGAATATACAGAACTTAACTCTATCCCAGTTAGCCAAAAGACCCCAAGACTGCCGGTGGGGGCATACTCCTAAACTAACTTTAGTGTCTTTTGAAGGCCAGGGAGCTTGTGTTCTCTCCTCCAGTTTTGCCCTCACCACTTCCCCGTACAGTAGCTCCTGCTCCCATATGACTACCCTACCCCCCAGAGGTACAGCGGAATTTGTCTTAGTTGCTCCTTCAGGTACCTGGTTTGCATGTACAAGTGGATTAACTCCCTGTATTTCTTCCTCTGCACTAGATCCCAGTTTTCCTGAATTATGTATTTTAGCTCATATCCTCCCCCAAGTATACTATTATTCTGGCAGTCAAGGTCGAGAGCACCTAAGGTTAGAAGGTTTATACCGGTATAAGAGAGCTCCAGTACTGGTCCCGGCGCTCATTGGCCTTAGAATAGCAGGATCTACTGCCATAGGAACCTCGGCCTTACTAGTTGGAGACAAGAACTTTAAGGATTTAAGTACTCAAATAGATCAGGATTTAGGGACGTTAGAAGAAAGTATCAGTAAATTAGAAAATTCACTCAGTTCTCTAGCAGAAGTAGTGTTACAGAATAGAAGAGGTCTAAACTTGCTTCTTAAACAGGGAGGATTATGCTTAGCTCTTAAAGAAACCTGTTTTTATACTAACCACTCTGGAGTTATAAAAGACAGCCTTAGCCAGCTTCGAAAGAGGCTGCAGGATAGGGAAGAGACTAGAAAGAAAGATGAAAATTAGTATGAACGATTGTTATCTATGTCCCCTTGGGCAACAACTCTTTTAACAGCCTTAACTGGACCGCTTGCCCTTCTCCTTTTTACGTTAACAGTAGGACCTTACATTATTAACTGCCTAGTAAAGTATATCAAACGTAGAATTCAAGCAGTAAAGCTACTAGTTCTCCGTAGCCAGAATAATAGATTAAATACTCAGGATTCAAGGATTTGAATCAGTCACAAAAAACCAGTGGGGAATGTAA
Source organism: Furipterus horrens (assembly GCF_987537825.1). Classification (NCBI taxonomy): domain Eukaryota; kingdom Metazoa; phylum Chordata; class Mammalia; order Chiroptera; family Furipteridae; genus Furipterus; species Furipterus horrens. The sequence goes on from NW_028327182.1 coordinate 51,290,181, forward strand.
TAGGTTATTTTTTACTCTTTGCCATCTTTTGCGTTTTACCTCAGTGGCAAGTTATTTTTTACTCACATATCTTAGCAACCTTGAGCCCCCCTTTTGCTAGCTGACTCTAGCTGTTATCTGGCCACCCCAAGGACATGAGAATAGTGTCCGGCCAAGTATTTATCAGCTGAAGTTCCTTCTAAATTAGAAAATATGTATATATGTAGTTTCTCACGCCTGTGTAGTTTTTTCTTTTGTTGTTATCTAGTTACCTCAAGGACATAGGAATAGTTCTGTTGCCTTTAAAAAACCTTTTAGTCTGTAAGGCGGCGCGGCTCTCCCATCTTCTGCTTCTGAAAGTGGGAAGACCCGTCCCTGGCCAGGTAAATAAACGCCATAAATTTACTTCTAAATTGCCTCGTGTCCTCTTTGCTCGCTAATGCTCCATAACAATTTAGATGTCTCAAGTCAACACAATCAAACTACACTCATCACCCTCGCTTCCCTGTCTCTTCCAGTGTTCCCTATTTTATGTTACTTTCATTTATCAGTTACTGCAATCCAGAAATCTAGAAATCATCCTTGATACTTCCCTCTCCCCAAACTCCAAATCTAAGATAGTGCGAATTCCTGTCTATTTTAGCTGCTAAGTATCTTTTGATCCCATCCACTTCATGTACCAGGCTGTTCACAATCTCTTGCTTCAGTGCTTTACTCTCCCTAATGTGATCGCTACACATCACTAAACCCAAAGTACATTTCCTGTCCTTATCTTACCAGCCAGTGACTGTTATTAAACACAATTATTCTGTCATCACTCTTGTTTCATGATAATATCTACCATTGGTCTTGTAAGGAACAAGGAAGCTGATGACTCTTAAACCAGTAGGAAATAATTAACAGCTAATACCAATTCTGTAATTGAATTGTGAATCAGGGGATCGGTTTCTGAGTCACCAGTAAACAAAGGGAGCTAGAGACAGACCTGTTACCTATTACCTATTACCCCTAGACAATCGCGCTAGATTGTAACTCTGGAGTATTCAATTAATGAAGAAATGGAGAGGGACTACTTTGCGTTAGGGATAAAACCAGTTGGCTCTTGCCGCTTCAGTGTGCCTGACTCTGCAGACTCCCTAATAAACGCCTCGCTTTGATGCTGAAGTCCTGTGTCCTGGTGTTTTATTGTGAGCATTTCTCACAGTCTTAGAATTCCAAAATCCTTTCTGTGACATACCAGACTATGGGGGTCTGGCTCTTAATTATCTCTTTAGCCTCACCCTTGTTCCTAGTAATCCTTTTCTCCATTATCTTTGCTATAATTATACTTGGCTTTCTTTGATTTTCTGAACTCCCTACAGTGCCTCCTATATGACCTTTGTAAATACCATTTCCTCTGCCAGAAAGCATTCCCAGTGAATCTACCCAATTAACTCCTGCTGTTTCTTCACCATCATCAGTTGTGTATTCTGAGAAAATTTAACTTCTCTCTGCCTGATAACAGAAGCTTCTTCACAGAATTGTTGAAAGGATTTGGTTGGCGCTTCTGAAGTGCCCAGTCAGTGGTGGGTGGCACTTAATAAGGGCTCCCTACCAGCCTGATTATTACTTTCCTATCTAGGCCATTCCCTCTATTCCATAGCATTGTATACCTTTTTGTTTTCCCTAACATGTCATAACTTTTACTTTTATTTGTGTGTGTATGTAAGCATCTTGTGTCCTAGCACAGTACCTGGCATGGGATGTGGTGCTTAAGGAATATTTGAATGTTTCTGTTACAGAACCCCTGGGCTGCTCCAGTTGAAAACAAACCCACGGGCTCTTTAGTTAGGGGCCCGATTGCCCGCCGCCAAAATTATAACTCTCAATACCAGAGTTTGGTGAAAAGAAAAAGAATTGTTTATTTAACAGTTATATAGATTTAGATTATTTGCGGATTTCTGTTGTTAAGTCTTATGCTCTTTAAAATACCCACAAACACATATCCTTGCCTCCCCCCCTTCCAAACCAGGCTAGTTTTAGGGAAGTCAGAGAAACCGTTTCCCTACTTTCCCAACACAGTTCAGCTTTACCAGCAGCTGCCAATCATTCAATCCTGATTGGGGAGGTCCTTTCTGTGCTGTGGTGCCCTCCAGCTCTCAATGCAGGACCGCCTGGATTCTCAGCCTCCTTGCAAACTGCCTTCTTCCTGCAAACCGCGCAGATCTCCTCTCCTCCTCAAAACCGCATGGCGAGAGCCTCTTAAAGCAGCCCGGAGACCCCTTCTCCAAGCCACATGGAGAAGGCCCCTTCACCAAGCCACGTGGAGGGAGCACACGGGAGAGCGAGAGCCCGAGAGCGCGAGCGCGAGTGAGAGCCCGAGTCAGAGCGCCAGAGTGAGAGCCAGAGTGCCAGTGAGAGCCAGAGCCCGAACGAGAGCTTGAGAGAGTCCCAGAGTGAGAGCACAAGCGAGAGTCAGAGCGCCAGAGCCAGAGCCAGAGTGCCAGTGAGAGCCAGAGCCGGAGCGAGAGCTTGAGAGACTCTCAGAGAGTCTGAGTCAGTCTGAGAGAGTCTGAGTCTAAAATGTCTGCAGCTGCTTATATATCCCTGACTGCGTCATCTGACGCAGTGGGCGTTGCAAACAGTTCTGACCATTCACAGAACCTTACGTAGGCTCTGTGTGCTTTCCATACCGTCCCCTGGTTCAAGACTCCTCCCATCTGCCTGAGGCTTTGGATGCATTAAAGCCATTTGCATAAGAAAGACAGTAGCCACCAGCCTCAGGCATGTGGAAGCATTTGAAAAGCTGCTTACTTCTCCCCATCCCCCAGCAGCAAACTCTGGGGATTTTTGGACTCCCCTGTTTCTGTAACATTTCTACAGGCTTAGTCAAAATTCTTATTTATAAAAGACTGGTGCCATGGAAAGGATACAATCAATAAAAGCAACTGGTATTAGGAAAAGTAGGCTAAAATCAATATATGTATAAATTCTTATATTTAGGTTTGAAAGTATAAATACCTACCTACTGGGTCAAAGAGAGCTGATGACAAAGGGAGCTGAAGCTGTTACTTGATTACAAACTTAATTATGATGAAGCTGGTAAAAATAACTGACACAATCTCTTCCACGTTAATAGAATTGTGTCCAGATAATGGAATGTTGTCATTCTGTTACAGAAACAGGGGAGTCCAAAAATCCCCAGAGTTTGCTGCTGGGGGATGGGGAGAAGTAAGCAGCTTTTCAAATGCTTCCACATGCCTGAGGCTGGTGGCTACTGTCTTTCTTATGCAAATGGTTTTAATGCATCCAAAGCCTCAGGCAGATGGGAGGAGTCTTGAACCAGGGGACAGTATGGAAAGCACACAGAGCCTACGTAAGGTTCTGTGAATGGTCAGAACTGTTTGCAACGCCCACTGCGTCAGATGACGCAGTCAGGGATATATAAGCAGCTGCAGACATTTTAGCGGGGTCTCTCAAGCTCTCGTTCGGGCTCTGGCTCTCACTGGCACTCTGGCTCTGGCTCTGGCGCTCTGACTCTCACTCGTGCTCTCTGACACTCTCGCTCTCTGACACTCTCGCTCTCTGACTCGGACTCTCTCAGACGCTCGCTCTGGGAGACTCTGGCTCTCTCTCGTGCTCTCACTCTGACTCTCTGACTCTCTCAAGCTCTCGTTCGGGCTCTGGCTCTCACTGGCGCTCTGGCTCTCACGCTCTGGCTCTCGCTCGTGCTCTCACTCTGGGACTCTCGCTCTCTGGCTCGCGCTCTCGCTCTGGCGCTCTGACTCTCTCACTCGCGCGCTCGCGCTTGCTCTCGCTCTCTCGTGTGCTCCCTCCACATGGCTTGGTGAAGGGGCCTTCTCCATGTGGCTTGGAGAAGGGGTCTCCAGGCTGCTTTAAGAGGCTCTTGCCATGCAGTTCTGAGAAGGAGAGAAGATCCACGCGGTTTGCAGGAAGAAGGCAGTTTGCAAGGAGACTGAGAATCCAGGCGGTCCTGCATTAAGAGCTGGAGGGCACCACAGCACAGAAAGGACCTCCCCAATCAGATTGAATGATTGGCAGCTGCTGGTAAAGCTGAACTGTGTTTGGAAAGCAGGGAAACGGTTTCTCTGACTTTCCTAAAACTAGCCTGGTTTGGAAGGGGGGGAGGCAAGGATATGTGTTTGTGGGTATTTTAAAGAGCATAAGACTTAACAACAGAAATCCGCAAATAACTAAATCTATATACCTGTTAAATAAACAATTCTTTTTCTTTTCACCAAACTCTGGTATTGATAGTTATAATTTTGGCGGCGGGCAATCGGGCCCCTAACTAAAGAGCCCATGGGTTTGTTTTCAACTGGAGCAGCCCAGGGGTTCTGTAACCATTCCATTGTACCCAGAAACTAGTCACATCTCACTCAATTCTTACAGTTGCTGGAATGCATGGAGCTGACAAGAACCGGGTCCAGGAATGATTTTGTAATCAGGATGCTGAAATGCACGTGTGTTAAGGTTGAGGTATGGAGCTGAAAAAAACAGATCTGTCTTCTGCTATCTGTGAACAACAAAACATCTATTCTTGAATCATGAATAAATAATTTATAATGATAGTCATTTAAGAGCAGTGACTTCTGTTCAATATTAAGAAAACGGTTTAACTACTAAAGCTATTTATCAAAGTACTATAGCATAGGCTCACCTGGGGTACGTGCCTCCATCATTTGCTTCACAGACTCTTCTGACTTTTTCCTGCAGGGACTTTTCATAAAGTGGCATGCCTCAAAAATCTGATTTTTATCTTTAAATTGTTATGCAAAATGTCTTTTACTCTGTAACACATAGGCTTGTATTACCATAAAACTGTTTTACTTACCATCAGGTAAAACTGATATCCTGTAATTCTTGTGCCAAGTCTGGACATGTTACTTGACACAAGTACCACAGTTTGAAAACACAAAATTACACAACAAGGTGGATGGTGATTGGTTAGGGTAGGGAAGAGGGATGTTATAGAAGAAATGCCTGCAGAAAACACATCATTTATAGTCTGACTCAGAATAGTTCCTCTGCTTTTAATCATTTTTAATAAACTTGTAAGTTCCCCAATGGGGCTAATCTCTCACACTGCTTCAAATAAGTGTTTTTCAAAGTACGTTGTGATTTTTCTGGTCCAACCCCAGCGTTCCCAGAGAACATAAAGATCTTCAACTAAAAATGTCTGAAAAACACTGCTCCAAAGCACTGTTGAGAAGACTGTGGTCAATCAACATATTTGATTTTTTCACAACCTTTTTCTTTAGCCACAGGATAAATTTATGGGTAACTAGTTGCTCCATATTCCCATTTCTACCCTAAGTCCTTTGCAATAGATGAGGCTCAGTACTGTGAGAAACTCTCACAATAAAAACACTGGGACACAGGACTTCAGCAGTAACCAAGGCAGTTGTTTATTCACAGATCTGCAGCTCTGGGTGCAGCCAAAAAGCCAAATCAAAGGTGTGCGCCGAAAAGACAGAGTTGGCAGTTTTAATCCTAATGTGAGTAAACATCCCCCTTCCCCTCTGCCCCTCCTTCTCCTCTGTTTTTCCATGCTGGGTACTCCAGAGTTACAATTTAACTCAATTAACTAAATTAACTCAGGGTGATAATTAACTCAGGGTGATCTGGTTTTAGGTCTGTCTCCAGCTCTTCTTTGAAATTTCTCTATCTTGTTTGTTGGGCTGTCTAGCTACATTTTCCCACTTCCCAGAGTTTGGTGATGACTATCTTCCCCACTTTGATCTCAGATATCCTTTGTCCTCAGAAGAATTTGTGATGAGCTGCCGAATGCCCCTTACCTGATTTGTAAGTGTGCTGACACTGTTAGCTCTGGCTTGGAGACCCCCTAATTCAAGATTTAATTACATTTGTCCTTTGCTACTAATTATTTTCTACTGGTTTGAGAGTCACCATTTCCTTGCCCCTTCCAATCCCCCACTGTCTCTTTTCGGAAATTGACTACTCAAACCTTTTTATTTGTCCTTTCAAATCTAAGGAGGATTCTCGACTTTGTTCCTCATAGCAAGGATTTCCTTTGGCCTCTAGGAGGAGGAGATTATGATAAATTGCCAGCATCTGTTTAGTTAGTGCAATCTCAATCAGTCTTTGAACTAAACCTCTGACGCAAAGACTAATACAACAGCCTGAAGCTGTGAGGACACCTGCTGCCACTATGGGGGATATGAGAGCTGATGAGATCATTCCTTTCCAATTGCCAAACCAATTTTCTAATCACCCTGTTATGGGATTGTCAATACCTGAGTTTTCCAATAGATCATTTGCTAGGGTAGTCAGTCCCTGCAGAGTCTTAGTGATAGTTCCATCAGGGGCTGTATTATTAGGGATAAAGGTGCAACACTGCCCCTTTGAGCATTACACATGCACCTCCTTTTTCTGCCAACATCATATCCAGTGCCAACCTATTCTCCCAGACCACTCGACTGGTGGCATCTAGTTGTTGAGCTATTTCTTCTATAGCATTTCTAGTGTAATTGATAAGCCTCTACTGGTCATAATAAATATAAGTTATCCAATCAACATTTTTATTAATGGTCGACCACCAGAAGAGCGCTGACTCAAACCCTGTCACTATCTCATTTCTAGCTTTAAAGTCATCTGGAACTCCTTTAGGAACCGCAATGGCGTCAATGTAGATATGAGGATTGAATGATCCACCAGGTGCCATTAATCTCTTTTGTCACTATTTTATAGTTAAAATTTCTTTGATTTCCTTGGGCCCTTGGAAGAACCAAAGCTACCTGTATAACCAAGACACTAGCTACCAGCCATAGCCATGCAAAGGCACCCAGAAAGCTGTCTTCTTCCCCTATCCCCCAACCACAGGCTCTGGGGAACTCCTGGGGAACTTCCTCTGTAACAATTCCTTCTCTCAGACTTAAGACCCTTTATAGTCTTATAAAGGACAATGGCGAAGGTCTCATGCTCCCCCTAGCTGCTTCAAGCTGGACATGGCCATAGTTCTATTTACCCTTAGGTCTAGAAATCCCTAATAGAGTGGGAACGAGGAGGGAGGGTGATCTTCCCATATGGGGAAGGATTTTGCAAAGTCCAGGGCAGGTTAGTGGGCTGTCCCCGGGCAGCAGCATGCTTGATTTCCAAGGGCTGGCACTGATGAACAAACTGGCATCTGTCATATTCTGGGGGGCAACAGATTTGGCAACAGAGTTAAAAGAAATAATTAAAATTATAATCACTAGATGACAATAGGCAGGGAGTACTGTTTAATGTTCCACATTAGGAAAAAATTGGCTCCTTTGGTGAAAGGTGTGCAAGGCATGTCACACCTGTTTAAAGCCCTTTGTCCACTAAACTTAGTTTGAGCTGAGAGGAATATTTTAGGATTTCCCCCTTCTCAGACTTCTGGGCCCTTTCTGTCCAAGCTATGTGACAGAAAGAGAGAAACAAGTTTTAAAGTGAAGCCCATAGACTGCCCCACACTTCACCAATCCAACCACTTAGTTCTGCCAAACCTTTGAGTCTCAGGAGGCAGCGATGCAGCTGGGCTTCTTAAGTGAGGCCTATATGTACAGACACTTGTTCAGGTAATGAGATTATAGACTTATGTCCTATGCAAACAGGAGGAAGAATATACATGTTAATTCACATAACATAACCCAAAAACTAGTCTCTGAAAGTAAGCCTGTGGAGACATTCAGTTACAAGGCCTTTGCTGGAATGATATTTAACAGTGGCAATTTGACAGGTCCTTCTTGCCTGTAGATTGAACATTTTTCATGATGTTATGAACCTAGTTTTAATTTTTAAATGAAAACAAACTTTTTTAAATTTTATTTTTTGATTTTTCAATTACAGTTGTCCCATTTTTCCCCCATAGCTTCCCCCTACCCAGCCCACTCCTTCTCCCACAATCATATATCACCCCGTTGTCGATGTCCATGAGTAATTTATACACGATCCTTGACTAAACCCTTCCTTTACTTATCCCCCTTCTCTCCCTCCCCCCTCCCCCCAATTGACTGCTATTCTGCTCCTTGTTCTATTCAGTTCGTTAATGTTGTTTTTTAGTTTCCTGTATTAGGTGATATCATATGGTATTTTTCTTTATTTGTCTAACTTATTTCACTAAGCATAATTATCTCTAGTTCCAGCATGTTGTCGTAAATGGGAGGAGTTTCTTCTTTTTCTCTGCTGCATAGTATTCAATTGTGTAAATGTACAACTGTTTTTTGATCCACTCATCTACAGATGGCCACTTAGGCTGTTTTCAGCACTTAGCTACTGGAAACAGTGCTGCTATGAACATAGGGGTGCATAAGTTCTTTTGAATTGGGGTTTTAGGATTTTTCGGGTATAATCCTGGCAGTGGAATCACTGGTTCAAAAGGCAGTTCCATTTTTAGTTTTTTGAGGTAATTCCATACTGTTTTCCGTAGTGACTGCACCAATCTGCATTCCCACCAACAGTACAGTGGGGTTCCCATTTCTCCACATCCTCGCCACCACTTGTTGTTTGTTGATTTGTTGATGATGGCCATTTTGACTGGTGTAAAGTGGTATCTCATTGTGGTTTTATTTGCATCTCTCTGATGGCTAGTGATGTTGAGCATTTTTTCATGTGTCTATGGGCCTTCTGTATGTCCTCTTCTGAGAAGTGTTTGTTCAGTTGCTTTGCCCATTTTTTAATTGAGTTGTTTGTTTTCTTGATGTTGAGTCTTATAAGCTCTTTATATATTTTGGAGATCAGTCCCCTGTCTGAGATATCATTGGCAAATATGTTTTCCCATATGGTTGGTTTCCTTTTCATCTTGCTGATGTTTTCTTTTGCTGAGCAGAAACTCTTTAGTTTGACGCAATGACATTTGTTTATTTTTTTCTTTATTTCTCTTGCCTTAGGAGATGTATCTGTGAAAATATTGTTACATGGGATATCTGAAAGTTTCCTGCCTATGTTTACCTCCAGGACTTTTATGGTGTCACGACTTACATTTAAGTCTTTGATCCTTCTTAAGTTAATTCTCATGTGTGGTGTAAGTTGGTGGTCTAGTTTCATTTTTTTGCATGTCTCTGTCCAGTCCTCCCAGCACCATTTGTTAAAGAGGCTCTTCTCACTCCATTTTATGTTCCTTCCTCCTTTATCAAATATTAGTTGACCGTATAGTCCTGAATTTATTTCTGGACTCTCTATTCTGTTCCCTTGATCTATATGCCTGTTCTTATGCCAGTACCAGACTATTTTGATCACAGTGGCTTTGTAGTATTGTTTGATGTCTGGTATTGTGATTCCTCCTATTATGTTCTTCTGTCTCAAGATTGCTTTGGCTATTCAGGGTCTTTTTTGGTTCCATATAAATTTTTGGAATATTTGTACTAGGTCTGTGAAATATGTCTTTGGTATTTTAATAGGGATTGCATTGAATCTGTAAATTGCTTTAGGCAGTATAGCCATTTTGATGATGTTGATTCTTCCCATCCAAGAACATGGTATTTGCTTCCATTTATTTGTATTTTCCTTAATTTCTTTCTTCAATGTTACATAATTTTCAGAGTACAGGTCTTTTATCCCTTTGGATAAGTTTATTCCTATGTACTTTGTTTTTCTTGTTGCTATAGTTAATGGTATTTTCTTTTTTATCGCTGTTTCTGATATTTTATTGTTGGTGTACAGAAATGCCTTAGATTTCTGTATATTTATTTTGTACCCTGCTATTTTGCCAAATTCATTTATTATATTGAGTAGTCTTCTAGTGGAGTTTATAGGGTTTTCTGTATATACTATCATGTAATCTGCATCTAATGATAGTTTTACTTCTTCTTTCCCAATTTGGATGCCTTTTATTTCTTTTTCTTGTGTGATTGCTGTGGTTAGGACTTCCAACACTATGTTGAATAGGAGTGAAGAGAGTGGACAGCCTTGACTTGTTCCTGATTTCAGGGGGAATGCTTTAAGTTTTTGTCCATTGAGTATGATGTTGGCTTCAGGTTTCTAATATATAGCCTTAATTATGTTAAGGTATGCTCCATCTATTCCCATTTTGCTGAGTGTTTCCATCATAAATGGGTGTTGTACTTTATCAAATGCTTTTTCTGCATCTATTGATATGATCATGTGATTTTTGTCTTTCATTTTGTTTAGGTGATGTATTATATTTATTGATTTGTGAATATTAAACCATCGTTGCATCTCTGGGATGAATCCTACTTGATCGTGGTGTATGATCTTTTTTATGTATTGCTGGATCCTGTTTGCCAATATTTTATTGAGGATTTTAGCATCTATGTTCATCAGTGATATTGGCCTGCAGTTTTCTTTCTTTGTTGTGTCTTGACCTGGTTTTGGAATTAGGGTAATACTGGCTTCATAGAAAGAGTTTGGGATTTTTCCTACTTTGGATTTTTTGGAATAGTTTGAGGAGGGTAGAAGTTAGTTCCTCCCTAAATATTTTGTAAAATTCGCCTGTGAAGCCATCCAGTCCAGGGCTTTTGTGTGGAGGGAGATTTTTGATTACTGTTTCAATTTCCTTCTTTGTTATTGGTCCGTTGAGACTTTCTACTTCTTCTTGATTCAGTTTTGGAAGGTTATATGTGTATAGAAATTTGTCTATTTCATCTAGGTTGTCAAATTTCTTGCCATATAGTTGTTTGTAGTAATTTCTTACAATCCATTGTATTTCTATGTTATCAGTCAGGATTTCTCCTTTTTTGTTTCTGATTTTACTTATTTGGGTCTTCTCTCTTTTTTTCTTGATGAGTCTGGCTAAAGGCTTGTCGATTTTGTTTATTTTTTTCAAAGAACCAGCTCCTAGTTTTGTTGATCTTTTGAATTGTGTGTTAGGTTTCTATGTCATTTAATTGTGCTCTGATCTTGATGATTTCCTTCCTTCTTCTTGCCCTATGCTTTGTTTGTTATTGTTGTTCTAGTTCTTGTAGCTTTAGATTTTTTATTTGAGATTCTTCTATCCTTTTCAGATATGCTTGTATTGCTATGAACTTCCCTCTTAGGACTGCTTTTGCTGTGTCCCATAGGTTTTAGGCTGTTGTGTGTTCATTATCATTAGTTTCCAGAAATTTCTTGATTTCTTCTTTGATGTCATTGTTAACCCATTCATTATTTAATAGCATGTTATTCATTCTCCATGAGTTTGGGTGTCTTTGATTTTTTTTCTCTGAGATTGATTTTTAGTTTCAAGGCATTGTGGTCTGAAAAGATGCTTGATATGATTTCAATTTTCTTGAATTTGTTGAGGCTTGTTTTGTGTCCTATCATGTGGTCTATATTTGAAAATGTCCCATGTGCCTTTGAAAAGAATGTATATTTTGTTTGTTTGGGGTGAAAAGTTCTTATATATCATTTAAGTCCATGTGGTTTAGTGTGATGTTCAATGTCTGTATATCCTTGGTGTTTCTTTGCTTCGAAGATCTGTCTATTGTTGATAATAGAGTGTTAAAGTCCCTTACTATGAGTATGGTGCTGTTAATATCCTTCTTATGGTCTTCTAGCATTTTCTTTATGTATTTGGGTGCTCCTATGTTGGGTGCATATATGTTTATCAGTGTTATATTTTCTTGATGGATTGTTTCCTTAAGTATTATGAAATGTCCTTCTTTATCTCTTTTTATTGCCCTTGCTTTGAAATCCGTTTTGTCCGATATGAGTACTGCTACCCCGGCTTTTTATTCATGTCCGTTTGCTTGGAATACTTTTTTTATATCCCTTTACTTTCAGTCTGTGTAAATCTTTTGTTTTGAGGTGTGTTTCTTGTAGACAGCAAATATGTGGGTCCTGTTTTCTTATCCATTCCATTACCCTATGTCTTTTAATTGGAGCATATAATCCATTTACATTTAAGGTTATTATTGACATGTATTTATTCATTTCCCTTTGTACCTCTGTTCCTCTCCTCTTTTTTTCTTCTTTTCCTTAAAACATTCCCTTTAGCATCTCTTGCAATGCTTGTTTGGTGGAGATGTATTCTTTTAGTCTTCCTTTGTCTGAGAAACTCCTTATTTCACCTTCTATTTTGAATGAGAGCCTTGCTGGGTAGAGTATTCTTGGTTGTAGGCGTTTGTTTTTCATTGCTTGAAATGTTTTTGACCATTCCTTCTAGTTTGTAGTGTTTCTGTTCAGAAATCAGTCGATAGCCTTATCAGAGCTCCCTTGTATGTTATTTGCTGTTTTTCTCTTGCTGCTTTTAGGATTCTCTCTTTGTCTTGGAATGTTGCCATTTTAATTATGATGTGCCTTGGAGTGGGGTTTTTTTGGTTCCTCTTCATTGGGACTCTCTGTGATTCTTGAACTTACATAACTTTTTCTCTCATCAGGTTGGGAAAATTTTCTGTCATTACTTCTCCTATCAGCTTTTCTATTCCTCGCTCCTCTTCTTCTCCCTCCTTTATTCCGATGATCCTGATATTATTTTTTCTCATGCTATCCTGTAATTCCCTTACATATTGTTCATATTTTTTTCAATATTTTTTAATTTTTTTGTATTATCTGTGAATTTTTTTCTACACTGTCCTCTAACTCACTGATCCGATCCTCTGCTTTGTTTAGCCTGCTTTTGATTGATTCTACTGTGTTTTTCAGTTCAGAGATTGTATTCTTCATTTCTTCCTGGTTTTTTTTAATAGTTTCTATGTCTTTTTTATGCTGGTGTAGTTCTCCATAAGTTTCCTGTAATTTTCTTGGAGCTGTTGGTAACTTCCTTGGAGGTCATCATACTTGTTTTTGAGGTTGTTGAGTATATTGAGCTTCTTCACCACTATTGTTTTGAATTCCATGTCTGACATTTGGGCTATGTCTATTCCATTTAGACCTCTTTCTGGGGATTCCTCTTTTCTTTTCATTGTGAGGTTGTTTCTGCATCTTACCATTTTGGATTCTTCTTGTTTGTTTTTGTTTTTTGGATTTGTCTGCTTTGATTTCCCACATTTGTGGTATGAGATTCTTTATAGGAGATCTGGGGGTTTCAGTGGTGCAGTCTCTTTGATCTCCTGAGCCAGATATTCTTGGGATACCCTTTATGTCATTTGTTTATGCTGTCTGGTTATATTTCAGATGCTCTTTGGTGGGATCTTCCCTCTGGCTAGTTGATTGAGTCACTCTGTCCACTTTCTCTTGAGTTCTTTTGTGGAGATGCTGTTAAAAACATAAACACAGAGCCCAGGCAGGAAACCCACACCCTCAAAAATATCCCCCACCCTCTATCCCGCTATCATCAGCAAATATGCCAGTATTAATATAAATGTAGAGAGATTAGGGCTTTTGTACCATAGGAAGAATAGATGAGTTGTTTTTAAAGAGAAAAAATATAATTTTTGAGAGTGGGGATGATAGATTAATAACAGTAGCAAGTAGTGTTGAGACTATGCAAGACAGTAGGTAATATTTACATTGTATGTTAATAATAAAGAGGGAAGAATGCATAATATAGTAAGAAGGTGGAATTGTATAATATTAGATTTATATAGTAGTTATAATCTATTTAATGTGAAAGGGAGGCTAAACTAGACAGACAAACAAATAAACAAAAATTAAGGAGGAAGGATGAGAAGGAGAGATGGTATAAAACAAGTTTAAGAGATAGTTTTTAAAACAAATTTTAAGAAAAAATAAAAGGAAAAATTAAAATTAAAAATGAGAAATTAAAAAATTACAATTAAGTAAAATACAAATAAAAAAACTAAAATAGAAATAAAAATTTGAAAAAAATACAAAAGGAAAGTTTTTACTCAGTTCAGCCTTTGTGTGTCGTCTTTTTTTTCTGGATCCACAGCTGGTCTAATGAGGGGGGCCAGAAGTTCCTGATCCTTGCAGCAGCGGTTGTGCCTGCGGTGGCCGTTGTGTTTGTTTGGCACCTGTTGGAGCTGGCCGGGGTGCTTGTGCATGCACGCACATGAATGTGCAAGGTGGCCTGCGCGCTAGCCTCAGGCCTGCCAAGCCCCGCCCGGTGGTTGGTCTCTCGCCCCTTGGGGCGGGGCCCCAGACACTTGTGCATGGTGGAAGTGAGCATCTGTTAGTTGCTGCTGCCTCCTGTTGCTGTGCCGCTGCCGCTGACCGTTCCCACACCTGCCTAGGTGGGCACGAGCAGAGCCCGTGTAAGTGGTCTGCACTCTGGCCTGGCGCCCACTGGGGCTGGCCACGGGTTTCTGCGCAGGGTCTTCCGCGTGCCCAGTGGGCCATCCCTGAGTCCGTTGGGGCACTAATCTTATGCTTGTTGGGGTTTGTCGGAGGGGCACCTGGACGCACAGCCCCGCGCACCTGGGCTAGTGAATGAGGTACTTGCCTGTGTGTAACCGTGCGACCCAAGGGGAGGGTTGGGGAGTGGGCGAGCACACTTCTGCTCCTGCGCTCCTCAATAATGTCCTATCACCCCCGACCTTTCCTTCCCTATCCGCAGTACGCAAGAGAAAAATATAAAGGAAAATCATGTTCTCACATGCACAGTAGTACGCTGTTTCTTGTCTTTCAGCACCAGATGCCACCTGGCCCACTCCTGGCTCTGCCAGCAGGCAGAGATCCGCTCTTCTCCTGATTCCTCTCTGGGGAAGCCTCGAAAACAAACTTTTAAAGATAGCTGCACTAGTTTTTAGTCTACCACTGAGCATTGTGATTTCCCTCAAATCATAATTTTTCTCTGTAATATAACCCTGCTTGTTATTAAAGGGACTGCATTAAGTCCAGTTTTAATTTAGCCCATTAATTTGCATAAACACAACAAGAGCAGCAATTGATTACATATAATCTTTATGTCTGCTTTGCTGGAACTCACACTAGGATCATTCAGGCTGACTTTCAGTCTGCCCTTCTGGGCACAGAAGCTGAGCCACACACTTGTCATCTGGCCTTGCCTGTAACACCCATGCTTTTCATAAGTTTTTCAGGTTTTCCATTATGCCTTAAGGTTTCTCCTAGCCATCTTTCAGGAAAGCAACCTTCATTCTTTCCCTAGAAAGATTGCCATGAACCACACTAACAACCAAGTTTCCAGACTTTTTCCTCCTTGGCTTTCATTAGCCTTGAAAGTCAACTCTCATTCCCCAGGGCTTTCTGGTAACAACCAGAGCCTACGCATGCCTCCTTTAGGCATGACATCCCAGTCAACGCCTTGGTTGACAAAACTATCATTAGCAACTAGTCTTATTAGTTTTATGCAAAGAAACCTTATGTCATTGCTTACTTCTTTAGAATGCTAAATACTGGAGGGAGAAAAATATAAAAACATGAAGGAAAATCCTTGTCCTTCAAAACTGCATTTCCATTCATTATACCTTCCATTACTAAAACCATAAATTTCTTTTCAAAACTTTCACAAACGTTTAATAAAACTTCTATATACCTCTTACAAACCTTCTTTATTTCCATGCCTTACACTTTCCCTTGTTCACGTTCCTACATACTGTGAAGCTTTAACTCTCCCTGGGAAACATTGATTTCCTTTTCAAAGCAGAAACAGAAGATCAGAAAATAAGCAGCTGAGGTTTCTTTTTCTTCAGGTTCAAACTTTCACACCCTTTTCCATTTATCTTTACAACTTCCCACAGACCTTCTGCAACATTCACAATTTTCTAAATACCCTTTACTGCTTTAGATTTAACCATAACATGCTTCTAATCCTTGTTCTTTTTCACACTGTGAAGGACTATACTCAAACCCAGTATTTGGCAGCTAAAGGTTTCTAGATTTGCAGAGATATTCTGCAGCTTTTTGATGTTTTTGCTTCTCCTCTATTCTAACCTACACCTTTGAGCTTTCCTGAGGTGTTTTTCAATTGTTCTATTGTAAAGGCATCAGCTCTTCTCTGTAAAAAGTCGCAGAGGTTTGCTAAATATGTAAATATGTAGAAGCTTCAGATGTTCTCAGTAAGAGGTAGCGAAGACTTGCTAAAAAGCCTTAGAGAAAGTGTTACAGAACCCCTGGGCTGCTCCAATTGAAAACAAACCCACGGGCTCTTTAGTTAGGGGCCCGATTGCCCGCCGCCAGAATTATAACTCTCAATACCAGAGTTTAGTGAAAAGAAAAAGAATAGTTTATTTAACAGTTATATAGATTTAGTTATTTGCCGATTTCTGTTGTTAAGTCTTATGTTCTTTAAAACACCCATAAACACATATCCTTGCCTCCCCCCTACCAAACCAGGCTAGTTTTAGAAAAGTTAGAGAAACCATTTCCCTACTTTCCAAACACAGTTCAGCTTTACCAGTAGCTGCCAATCATTCAATTCTGATTGGGGAGACCTCGTCTGTGTTATGGGGTCCACCAGCTTTTAATCCAGAACCTCGTGGATTCTCAGCCTCCTTGTAAACTGTATAGTTAGTCCTTTTGTAATCCACATGGTCAGTCTGTTCCTTTTCTTCAAAGCAGCAAGGTATGTCCCTTCCTTAAAACTGCATCGTCAGACCTCGTTAAATCTGCACAGTCAGCTTCAGCCTCAGCCAAAATGTCTGCCGCTTATTTTTAAGTTCCTGACTAAGTCCTCTGATGCAGTGGGTGTGGTAACCAGTTCTGACCATTCACAGAACCTCACGCAGGATCTGTGTGCTTTCTCCATACCATCCCCTGGTCCAAGACCCCTCCCATCCACCTGAGGCTTTGGATTCATTAAAGCCATTTTGCATTAAAAAGACACCAGCCACCAGCCTCAGGCATGTGGAAGCATTCTAAAAGCTGCTTCCTTCTCTTCATCCCCCAGCCGCAAACTCTGGGGATTTTTGGACTCCCCTGTTTCTGTAACAAAAGGACTGTAAGAGAGGAGTGTTGCAGCCACTTGGTGATTTACAAGCTAAAAGACATCACCCTCTATCTCCTTCCATTTGCTTGTGTCTTGTTTATACCATTTGTGAAGTTATATTTTACAGAATATCTAGCCCTTTGAAGATAAATTGCTTTGCAGAGAATTCGTCCCTGGTTGGAGAGCTATGCTGCTGCTGGAGATAACTTTATTGCCCTGCTAACTTTTGGCCCTGAGAACTTTGCTCCTGTTCGACACTCCTGCAGTCCTGTTCTGCCCCCCCGCCCAACTTCCCAAAAGCTGCTCCTCACTAGAGAAGGAGCCAAATCCTATATAAACCCTGTCCCAAATCCCATTCTTGTCCGTGCTTTGTTTGAGGCAAATTCTCTGCCCAACCACCGGCAAATAAATCCTTCGCTTGCTTTAATCCACTGCTCCGGAGTGTTCAATCTCACTGTTACAGAACCCCTGGGCTGCACCAGTTGAAAACAAGCCCACAGGCTCTTTAGTTAGGGGCCCGATTGCCCGCCGCCAAAATTATAACTCTCAATACCAGAATTTAGTGAAAAGAAAAAGAGTTGTTTATTTAACAGTTATATAGATTTAGTTATTTGCAGATTTCTGTTGTTAGGTCTTATGCTCTTTAAAACACCCACAAACACATATCCTTGCCTCCCCCCTACCAAACCAGGCTAGTTTTAGGAAAGTCAGAGAAACCATTTCCCTACTTTCCAAACACAGTTCAGCTTTACCAGCGGCTGCCAATCATTCAATCTGATTGGGGAGGTCCTTTCTGTGCTGTGGTGCCCTCCAGCTCTCAATGCAGAACCGCCTGGATTCTCAGCCTCCTTGCAAACTGCCTTCTTCCTGCAAACCGCGTGGATCTCCTCTCCTTCTCAAAACCGCATGGCGAGAGCTTCTTAAAGCAGCCTGGAGACCCCTTCTCCAAGCCACATGGAGAAGGCCCCTTCACCAAGCCATGTGGAGGGAGCACACGAGAGAGCGAGAGAGCGAGAGAACGAGAGAGAGAGAGAGAGAGAGAGAGAGAGAAATGTCCGCAGCTGCTTATATATCCCTGACTGCGTCCTCTGACGCAGTGGGCGTTGCAAACAGTTCTGACCATTCACAGACCCTTACATAGGCTCTGTGTGCTTTTTCCATACCGTCCCCTGGTTCAAGACTCCTCCCATCTACCTGAGGCTTTGGATGCATTAAAGCCATTTTGCATAAAAAAGACACTAGCCACCAGCCTCAGGCATGTGGAGGCATTCTGAAAAGATGCTTCCTTCTCCCCATCCCCCAGCCAAAAACTCTGGGGATTTTTGTACTCCCCTGTTTCTGTAACAGTTTCCCCCCTTTCAGACTAAGACCCTTTATAATCTTATAAAGGACAATGGGTGAAGGTCTCATGCTCCTCTAACTGCTTCCTGCTGGACATGGTCGTCGTCCTACCTACCCTTGGGTCTAGAAATCCCTAATAAGAGTGGGGATGTAGAGGAGGGTGCCCTTCCCACATGGGGAAGGATCTTGCAGAGTCCAGGTCAGTTGGCTATTCCTGGGTAGCAGCATGCTTGGTTTCCAAGGGCTGGTACTGCTGGACAAGCTGGCATTCTTGTCGTATTCTTAGGGCAACAGATTTGGCAACAGGGTTAAAAAAACCACAATTCAACCTATAACCACTATATACAAAAGGCAGGGATTAATTTTTCAATGTCCCACATTAGGAAAAAGAATGGCTTCTTTGGAGGAAGGTGTGCAGGACATGTCACACCTGTCCAAAGCCCTTTTGCCCATTATACTTAGCTTGGGCTGAGGGGTATAATTTTTTTTTTTTTGGATTTCCCCCCTCTCAGACCTCTGGGCCCTTTCTGTCCAAGCCATTAGGACAGAAAAGAAACCAGTTTTAAAGTGAAGCCCGCAGACCACCCCATATTTCACCAACTCAACCACTTAGTTCAGCCAAACCGTTGAGTCTCAGGAGGTGGCAATGCAGATGGGCTTCTTAAGTGAGGCCTATATGTAGATAATCACTCAGGTAGAGATCAAAGGCTTATGCCCTATGAAAACAGAAAGAACATGCATGTTAAATCACACAACACAATTGACAAACCAGTCTTCAAACCTGAGAGACTGTCTTATTGTTAAGACATCCAGTTGCAAGGCACTTGACATTCTTCTTGCCTGTAAATTAAGCATCCT
The DNA here is from genome assembly GCF_987537825.1 of Furipterus horrens. Lineage (NCBI taxonomy): Eukaryota > Metazoa > Chordata > Mammalia > Chiroptera > Furipteridae > Furipterus > Furipterus horrens. The sequence goes on from NW_028327182.1 coordinate 51,309,067, forward strand.
TTATAATGTCACAGACCTGGTTTAACTTTCAAATGAAAACAAACTTTATAGACAGTTAGCTGCACTGAGCATTGTGATCTTCCTTGAGTCACAATTTTTCTCCTTAAGATCACCCTCCTTGTCAGTAAAGGGACTGCATTAAGTCCAGTTTTAATTTAGCCTGTTCATTTGCATAAACACAAGAGCAGTGATTGATCACATATGATCTTTTTAAGTCTACTTTGCTGGAACTTACACAAGGAACCTTCATGTTGACTTTAGTTCTGCCCATCAGGGCACAGAAGCTGAGCCACATACCTGCCATTCAGCCTTGCCTGTAAACACCTGCTTTCCCAAGTCCTTTGGGTTTTCCATTGTGCCTTAAGGTTCTTTCTAGCCATCCTTCAGGAAAGCAACCTTCGTTCCTTCCCTGGAAAGACTGCCATGAACCGCACAACCAACCAAGGTGTCAGGCCTTTTTCCTTCTGGGCTTTCCTTAGCTTCAAAAGTCAAGTCCAGTTCCTTAGGGCTTTCTGGTAACAACCAGAGCCTAAGCATGCCTCCTTCAGGCATGTCATTCCAGTCAAAGTCTTGGTTAACAATACCTTTATTAACAACTGGTCTTTTTAGTTTTATGCAAAGAAACCTAATGTCATTACTTACTCCTTTAAATTGCCAAATTCTGGAGGGATCAGGTAGGGAGAAAAATATACAGTGTGAAGGAAAATCCTTGTCCTTCTAATATTCCCTAAAATTGCATTTCCATGCCTTATACTTTATTTTGTTCACTTTCCTACATGTGAAGTTTTTTTTTTTAACTTTCTCTGGGAAACCTCAATTTTCCTTTCAGATTATATGGCCAGTACCAATACAGAGAATTCCAGACCCTTCCTAGGCCTCCGAGAATTCTAGACCTTACATAGGTCACCAATGGCTAATGCCAATCCCAACACAGGGAATTCCAAATGACCTTTTATAGGTCCCAAGGCTAAATGCCAACACAGGGAATTCCAAATGACCTTTCATAAGTCCCCAATGGCTAATGCCAATCCCAACACAGGGAATTCCAAATGACCTTTCATAGGTCCCAAGGCTAAATGCCAATACAGAGGTACAGTAACCATATAATTAGACCACAAGTAGTTGAGGTTTCCCTTTTTCCAGGTTTAAAAACTTTCACAACCTTATTATACATTTTTTGTGATTTTTCCATAGACCTTTTACAACATTCACAAACTTTCCATATATTTACCCATTCAGATTTAACCATAACCCATTTCCAATTCTTTTCCACACTGTAAAGGACTCTACCCAAACTCACTATTTGGCAGCTAAAATTTCTCTAGATTTGTAGATATTCTGCAGTTTTCTTAAGCTTAGACCTTGAAAACACCTCTCATGCAACAATGACTTGAATGTTTAGACATATACCATTTTGCAAACAAAGCACATCACCTTAAGAGCATATCTAACCCACCATTTTGCCCACTTCAAAGATGGCGGCAGCATTACATGCAGCATCTTTGAAGACGGTGGCACCCATAAGTACCACCCACAAGATGGTAGCAAACCCATGTGACTCATCCACCATGGTGGAGCACTCACGTGGCTTACCCAAAATGGCAGTATACCTATGAGGCTCAGTGTCCAATTCACAACCTTCATGCGGGCTCTGGAGGGAGAGACCCATTTCTCCTTCTGCAGAGTTGGAGTCATTGGCTTTGCAGTCACTTCAGAGGCCATAACCAAAAGGCATGCTGAGAGGGAAGTCCCTTGAATCTGCAGACGGGTGGGCACTGCAGAAGCCACGCCCACCTGTGGAGAGGGCTGCGCCCCGGTAGCCTCTGATGCTGCCTCGGGAACCGCCCCCACCTGGGGAGAGGGTTGTGCCTCGGGAGCCGCCCCTACCTGCGGAAGGGATGGTGCCATGGGAGGCGCCTTTACCTGGGTGCAGTTTGACGCCAAAACAGTTCCTTTGTCTCCCGGATTTAGAGAGTTAAAGAGGGCTACTTCCTCATTTTCCCTTTCTTCCGGCGTTTGACTCTCAGGAAAAGGCTTTTTGGACTCTTCTTCCCTCTGCACCATTATTTGGGCCTCCATTTTTGCTAAGGTCTTATTATGCAACTCTACAAATGCATCTAGATAATAAACATCTTCCCAATTTCCCGATTGCAGACAGTACCTCTTTAATTGATTAATCATAAGGTAATTCAGAGAACCATTCACAGGCCACCTTTTCTTACCACCCAGAACATACTCAGGCCAAACAGTGTTATAGTAATAAATTAACATTTTCGTAGTCATAGGATAACGACAGTACATATCCCAATTTTCCAAAATTCTCTTCAGCGGACTGCCCTCAGGGGCTTGCCCAGAACTGCTTTTATTGACCCAGACATACATGACAATGGCTAAAACCAGAAAAACCCCAAGGACCAGAAAGCATATATACCACTCAGACACCCATAATTCTATTACTTCCAGGAATTCTCCTAATCGGACAAACAAATCTAGTATCCACGATGCCATTATTTCAGAAATACTCAGAAATAATTTTAGCAAACAATCTTACTTTTGTACTCCCTTCTCAGTTCTATTTTCTTTTCACCACACAGGCGTGCTTAGGCTGTCGGCGCCCTCAGAAGGTGTCTCCCAAGGGGGTCAACCTGCCACGGGCAATTATTAACGTCCCGTTTGCGTTGCCAAATTGTTACAGAACCCCTGGGCTACTCCAGTTGAAAACAAGCCCATGGGCTCTTTAGTTAGGGGCCTGATTGCCCGCCGCCAAAATTATAACTCTCAATACCAGAGTTTAGTGAAAAGAAAAAGAATTGTTTATTTAACAGTTATATAGATTTAGTTATTTGCAGATTTCTGTTGTTAAGTCTTATGTTCCTTAAAACACCCTTAAACACATATCCTTGCCTCCCCCCTACCAAACCAGGCTAGTTTTAGTAAAGTTAGAGAAACCGTTTCCCTACTTTCCAAACACAGTTCAGCTTTACCAGCGGCTGCCAATCACTCAGTTCTGATTGGGGAGGTTCTTTCTGTGCTGTGGTGCCCTCCAGCTCTCAATGCAGAACTGCCTGGATTCTCAGCCTCCTTGCAAACTGCCTTCTTCCTGCAAACCGCGTGGATCTCCTCTCCTTCTCAAAACCGCATGGCGAGAGCCTCTTAAAGCAGCCTGGAGACCCCTTCTCCAAGCCACATGGAGAAGGCCCCTTCACCAAGCCACGTGGAGGTGTTAGAAACAAGGACATAGTGACTCCCAAACCAGTAAAAAGTCATTAGTAACAAAGGGCAAATGTAATTAAAGGGTCTTAAGGGCAAATGTAATTAAGAGGGTCTCTGAGAAGGGAGCTGACAGCACTGGCATATCTACAAACCACAGAAGGGGCATTTAGATAACCGTGTTAGATTGTAACTCCGGAGTAACCAGTAATGGAGAAACAGGGAAGAAGGAGAGGGGAGGGGGCGCTAATTGTGTTAGGGCGGGGAAGCTAATCGCTCTCACTTTAGGGCAAGGAAGATAATCACTTTAGGGTGGCAATTTTAGAGTGGAGAAGATAATCACTTTAGGGTGGCAATTTCAGGGTGGAAAAGATAATCACTTTAGGGTGGCAATTTCAGGGTGGGGAAGCTAAGACTATAAAACCAGTTTCCTTTGTCTACTTGGTGCGCACATTCTCCTGGCTGTGAGGGTGCGCCCGGCTCTGCAGACTCGTGAATAAAGGCCTTGTTTTACTGCTCAAGTCCTGTGTCCCAGTTTTTATTGTGAGCGTTTCTCACAGAGGGAGCACACGAGAGAGCAAGAGAGCAAGAGCCCGAGAGCCAGCGTGCAAGCGAGAGAGAGAGAGAGAGAGAGAGAGAGAGAGAGAGAGAGAGAGAAATGTCCACAGCTGCTTATATATCCCTGACTGCATCCTCTGACGCAGTGGGCATTGCAAACAGTTCTGACCATTCACAGACCCTTACATAGGCTCTGTGTGCCTTTTCCATACCATCCCCTGGTTCAAGACTCCTCCCATTTACCTGAGGCTTTGGATGTATTAAAGCCATTTTGCATAAAAAAGACACTAGCCACCAGCCTCAGGCATGTGGAGGCATTCTGAAAAGATGCTTCCTTCTCCCCATCCCCCAGCCAAAAACTCTGGGGATTTTTGGACTCCCCTGTTTCTGTAACATCACTTATGTAGCCGCGACATTATCTGGCCCATTCATTTACCTTCTGTAATATTTTTACAAATATCTGGCCAGCCTTCGTTACAAAGGTGACTTTTAAGAGTCCCTGCCCTACGGCATTCTCTGGATCTAGACCAGAATACTTTTTCATCTGGTCCTTGAACTTCTGTAAGAATGCTGATGGAGTTTTATCTCTTTTTTTTTTTTTTTTTTTTTTTTTTTTGCTGTATTTTGAATGCCTTGGAGACATTCTGTGCTCAGTGGAACAGACTCCTTGATTCCCCTGATGACGAGACTCCTAAGGTCTCTCATCTGGGCCCTATCCTCCAGCCTGTTATTATCCCATCTAGGATTTATACTGGAAAACTTGTTTGGTAGGGACAATTCCCTGACCAGGAGGATGCTTGCATTCCCATGTTCTTATAGTAGCCCATCTGATTATTACTCTTCCTTTCCCATTGAAGGGGATGTCTAGAATGGACATTAGTTCCGTCCATGTGTAACAACACTCTTTCTTAAGATACAGGCATGTCCCTGCTGCTGAAGCAGTGAGGAGGTTGAGAGCCCTCCAGTTACAGCCCTAGAGGTGGTGTCGATTGGCAGCCAAGCAGCTACCACTGCCGCTTGTACCAGTTTGAAGAAAAGCGGCCTGAGTTTTAAAAGTGTCACCTTCTTTTTCTTTCTCCTCTCTCAGGGTTGGAGAGGCAAACATCCTCTGTTTCTGTAACCTGTAGCAAGTTTATTATCCTATTGTTCTCAGGACCTAGTAGCTTTTTAGGGGATTAGATGGCCCCTAAACTAGCAAATTTAACATTGCCCCTCCTTGCAGCTCTAGCAGGGAGTCGTCGTCGGCAGCCGTCCGTCTCGAGAGACGATGGTGTAGCTTCTTCAGAGTCTATCTGCACCGCCAAGAATGGCTGTGCAGTCCGACTCGGGAGTGACATGGTATCTGTCTCCTCCCGTGTTGAATCGACATCTTGCGATGACGCTGAAGCTACAGAGCCTGGGCAGGGTAATATGGAGGGTCTGCTGTTGCCCATGCAGCAGACCCCCCCTCTCTTCGCAGCTGAAGGGTCCAAGGGAAAGACGGAGTCGATACAGCTTGGGTTCAGGTGCGCCGCAGGAGTTGCCGGTGTTGACTACAACGTCAAACCGCCTTAGGGACTCCGGTTCCGGATTTTCTGTCGGGGTTTACTCCCTTAGCCTTTCCCCTGAAGAGGTATGCCGCAAGGCAGCGGAGGTTTTTTGGAGTCAGAGTTTTCCTTCTCTGATGTACCCTGACTGGAAGATGGAACCAGCGACACTTAGCTCGCAGGCCGACGCTCAATCCACTGAGCTAAACCAGCCAGGGCATAGCAGGGAGTATTCAGATGCAAATTGAATTGCTAGAAGTTACCTGGGGTGGAAAGAAATGCTTCAAGCAATTGCTTTGGGGAAATTCTCAAGGTCCTGTTTGTATTGCTCTAATTCCTTTCTTAAGAGGTGGAAAGAAATGCTTCAAGCAATTGCTTTGGGGAAATTCTCAAGGTCCTGTTTGTATTGCTCTAATTCCTTTCTTAAGAGGTGGAAAGAAATGCTTCAAGCAATTGCTTTGGGGAAATTCTCAAGGTCCTGTTTGTATTGCTCTAATTCCTTTCTTAAGAGTAAATTGCTGCTTGTGCCCTTGGTGTTGTGGGCACAGCTTCTTGTTGGGCACCTGTTAGGTGTCCCTGGCCTGATCCATCTGTACTGTCTGCGGTGCCTCTGCCCAGTTGGCCACCGGCTGGCCAGGGCTATAAGGTGGCGGGAGACAGGACAGAGGGTCCCAGGCTTTATCTTCTTTTTCTTTTACAGGGAAGAGACCTGTGGGTCTGCTGGTAGGTGGTGACCAGTAGAGAGCATATTCACTCTCTTCCTTAAAAGTTGATGCCTGAGTACTCACCTGTAAGGCCAGAAAACAAATTGCCTTTTAATGAGTTTTGGCTAAAGGAGACAAAGATATTCTATGATTTTCTGTTTCTCCTGATTCTGGGTCTGGAGATCTCCTCCCCACTAACCCCGTCGTGAGCTGAACCTCCCATCCTGGAAATTTGTTGCCCACGGCCTGTGAACTCAACCACCACCACTGGAAGTTTCTTGTCCACGCCCTGTACATTCTTCCTAATGGACTTTTGGGCAGAATGTCTGTGGGGCCTTCCTTGGCTCCACTTAGTTTCCCTAGGCCTAGAATTTTTATTTCCTATCCTCAGTCGATTCCTGTGACTGAATTCAGCTGTGTTCTCAACTTCCTTTACCAGAGATTTATTGAACACAGACCCCATGAGCTTGATCAATCCCCCTATACCAGAGAATTCCTGCCCAGGCCCTGTATACTCAACCCCCCTTACCATAAGTTTCTTGTATACAGTCCTGTGTGCTCAACCCTCTTACCAGAGACTTATTGCACATAGCCAGAGACTCTTCGTCCATCTCCGGCTGTTTCCCTTGCGGGAGAACGGAACTGCAGATCAGGACTACGCACTCGCTTCATATCTTGAGATACATCTCACCACACACACACTCGACTCTCCGAGGATGCCCAATGACCAAGGCACTACTTGAGTCCAATTTTTGTACCTTGGCCCATGCTCAAGGTTGCCTGGTTGCCATGGTGTTTGCTTTTTTCTTTTTCACTTTTAGTTACCCCTGTGTCGATCCACTGCTGTCCCAACAAGAAGTCTCGGGTTGTTTCCGGACACTGTGAGGCAGGTGGGCTCTGGGTAGAGCGAGCCACCCAAGAATGGGTAGGACGCGTCTCCCCACCTCGGCTCAAAGCCCCTTCCTGCACCCAGGCGGAGGGTCCTGAATGAGCCCCCAAAATTGTGAGAAACGTTCACAATAAAAACACTGCAACACAGGACTTTAGCAGTAACCGAGGAAGTTGTATATTCACAGATCTGCAGCTCTGGGCACAGCCAAAAAGCCAAATCAAAGGTGTGCGCCGAAAAAGACGGAGCTGGCTGTTTTTATCCTAACGCAAGTGAAGCGCCCCCTCCCCTCTCCCCCTCCTTTGTGGGGAACTAAAAAGTTCCTCAGCTGAAGTCTTACTAACTGACATCCTAAAGTTCTGCTTGGCATGGCCTCACCATCCCATAATAGTTGTTTACTCCTTACTAGGGCAACGACCCTCTTTCTGTTCCTGGGATTGTTGTCCTGCAGTTTAACTCATATCTACCAGATAACGCCCAAGCTGCAGCTGCGTTCCCACCGAATGAAAAATTCCTCTTCTCCTGAGCTATAAGAATACTGTTTTGACTAAGAATAAATGAGACTTGATCAGAGCACTGTCTTGTCTCCTCTCCTTGTGTCTCTTGTCCCTTCTTTATCCTCACTCCCCCTCTAGGGTCCTTGTGGCTCGACCTGCGGGACGGGTCAAGTGGCGCCCAACGTGGGGCCCAAGAACGGGGGACTCAGTGAAGGACGCCGTTCAGGGAGCCGGCCAAGTAGAAAAGAGGAAAAGGCTACGCGGGAACCTGCCGCGTTGACCTCACCTCGGTAAGTGAACGGCGATCATGGGTCAAGAAATGAGCCAACATGAGCTCTTTGTTGAACAGCTAGGACAGGCTCTCAAGGCACGAGGAGTTAAGGTTAAAGTAAAACAATTGTTGAAATATTTTGATTACATCAAAGACTTATGTCCCTGGTTCCCTGCCGAGGGGAACATTGATCCACTACGGTGGAAAAGAGTAGGAGATGCCTTAAAAGACTTTTATGATACATTTGGTCCAGAGAAGGTTCCTGTAACTGCCTTCTGTTATTGGAATCTAATAAATGAACTCCTATCTCAAAGGCATAGTGATCCTGTAGTAGCTAATGTAGTAGAAAAAGGTCAAAATATCTTAGAGACAGAGCATAAGGAGGAAAGCAGAAAAAATAAGGGAAATGACAGCCGAGAGGAGGATGATTTAATATCTCTTGAGAGTGACGGTGAGGACGAGGTAGTCAAACCGAAAGGAAAACAGAACAGTCCTAAGAGTAAGCTGTCAAAGGGTCAGACTACTGAAGGGGGAGCTGCGGCACCTAAAGAAGTGTCGGTAAAATGAAAAAAGAAGTTATATCCAGACCTATCAGAGTATACTGCAAATAATTCTGATGAGGAAGAGGTTGATTGGGATAGCTCGGCGGAAGAGGCAGCCAGATACAATAACCTTGGCTGGCCGCCTCTGGGAACAAGGCCACTGTCCTATACCTCACCCTCCGCTCCCCCCTCTGCGTACCCTGTCCTTGATCCTCGAAAAGAACTGAGGGATAAAATTGAACATTTAAAAGAACAAATAAAATTAGAGAAGGAACATCAGGAATTAATAAGACAATTAGAGGGGCTAAAAATAGGAAAGCAGAAAAAAGAAATTGAGCCTTCTCTGGAGGGCCCTCCGAGCCAGAGGCCCCCAGTCAGAGGAGCAGCCCCCAAAATACCCCCAAATACCTCAATACTAGGCTTAGAAGAAATGGAAGCATTTCCGGTATCAGAAACAGTAGATGCCCAGGGACAGGCCTGGCGACACCACACTGGATTTGATTTCAAAGTCATAAAAGAATTGAAAACAGCAGTAGCTCAATACGGAGCCACAGCTCCTTACACTATGGCCATCTTAGATCAGTGGCTCACTCCAAGTGATTGGCAAACATTGGCTCGAGCGACCCTAGCTGGAGGAGATTATCTCCTCTGGAAATCAGAATATGTAGAAATCTGTAAGGATACTGCTAGGCGCAATATACAAGCAAATAATGGGTGGAATTTTGATATGTTAATTGGAGAAGGCAACTATGCAATCAGTGACAATCAAATGCAATATGATCCAGGACTTTTTGCTCAAATTCAATCGGCAGGTACAAGAGCATGGAGGAAGCTCCCCACTAAGGGTGATATGAGCTCCTCTCTCACTAACATTAAACAAGGACCAGATGAGCCTTTTGCAGATTTTGTCCATAGACTCATTACTGCAGCTGCGGGGGAGGTATTGCCACCAATTAATTACGCCATATCCAGTCACTATACCAAAACCGTAGATTGTGGCTCCAAAAAGGCCTACCTCGAATATGATGTAACTGATACAGGGGTTTCTAAACCGAGGTGGCATTGTGTAAATAAGCCTCCCATCATACTCACTACCAATGGCAAACCAGGAGCATGTCCCAAGGAATGCACCACCTTCTATAATCAAATGCATTCTACTTGTTATGAGTCAGTACAGGAATGTATCTCCTCTAATGTCACTTATTTTACTGCCATACTGCAAAAAGTGCAAAATGCTATTAGTCGAGGAGGCTGGGGGTCCAACCCTTCACCAATTGGGTCTACTAAGTATCTACAGGCCTCTTGCCAAGGCGCTGTTGGAAAGCCAGTATGCTGGCATAAGAAGGCCCCTATACATGTTTCTGATAGTGGTGGTCCACAAGATAGAATAAGAGAAATCTTAGTACAAAAACAAATAGAACATCTCATAACAAACCTGTATCCAAAAATCAATTACCACCCTCTGGCATTACCTAAACCACGGGGAATAGATTTAGATACCCAAACCACTGACATCTTGACGGCCACCCACTGAGCCCTTAACATCTCCAACCCCCAACTAGCTGAAGACTGCTGGCTATGTATGACTTTAGGCACGCCTATGCCCTTAGCCATTCCTGCTAATAGCACCTCCTTTAATGAGTCTCATCAAAATTGTAACCCCAGCTTGCTCTTTAGAGTACAGCCCATGTATTTTCCTGCTTCCCTCTGCCTCCAAGGTAAGTCTCAGAATAATAGCTTTGACATTCATGTTGGATTTGTTGAATTTGCTAACTGTAGTAGCGTGGTGAACTATAGCAGCTCTCTCTGCCCAGGCAAAGGGCAGGTATTTATTTGTGGGGGAAACTTGGCATTTTCATCCTTGCCCAACAATTGGACAGGAATATGCATCCTAGCTACCTTATTGCCAGACATAGATATAATTTCTGGAGATGACCTTGTTCCCATTCCCAGTTTAGACTACATCGCAGGACGCCACAAAAGAGCAGTATCATTCATCCCCCTACTAGTAGGGTTAGGCGTTTCAGAAGCGTTAGCTACAGGGACAACAGGGTTAGGAATTGCAGTTCACTCCTACACAAAGCTCTCTAATCAGCTAATCGACGATGTTCAAGCTCTGTCCAGCACCATTAATGATGTCCAAGATCAATTAGACTCCCTAGCTGAAGTAGTTTTCCAAAATAGGAGGGGACTAGACCTGCTAACAGCAGAACAGGGAGGAATATGCTTGGCTTTGCAGAAACGTTGCTGCTTCTATGCCAACAAATCAGGCATCGTCTGAGACAAAATAAAGAAGCTGCAGGAAGACCTAGTGAAAAGAAGAGAACTCTTCGAAAATCCCCTGTGGAGCGGACTTAATGGGGCCCTTCCCTATCTCCTCCCACTTTTAGGACCTCTCTTAGGGCTACTCCTGCTGCTATCCTTAGGACCTTTCATTTTCAATAAGGTGATGGCCTTTATCAAGCAACAAATAGATGCCATAAAAATGCAGCCAATACAGGTCCATTATCATAAATTAGAACAAGCTGAGACTGCAACTTACCATGATGCTCATACATGTAACTAATGCCTTGGTGAGCTGGACTGGACAGTCAATGACGGGCAACTGGAGACCACACGCCTTGCCAGCCAACACCTAAGACAGGTATCTGGCAAAAAAGAAGCTGCCTTAGATAACCAATGATGGGTAAGGTAAGGCTGGCTCCGTGTGGCGATCTCCTGACCTAAGACAGGCGCAGTCCCCGCGAGGCTCTCAGCTTACATAAAATATAAAAGGGGGACCTGTGGGGAACTAAAAAGTTCATCAGCTGAAGTCTTACTAACTGACATCCTAAAGTTCTGCTTGGCATGGCCTCACCATCCCATAATAGGTGTTTACTCCTTACTAGGGCAACATCCCTCTTCCTATTCCTGGGATTGCTGTCCTGCAGTTTAACTCATATCTACCAGATAACGCCCAAGCTGCAGCTGCGTTCCCACCGAATGAAAAATTCCTCTTCTCCTGAGCTGTAAGAATACTGTTTTGACTAAGAATAAGAGACTTGATCAGAGCACTGTCTTGTCTCCTCTCCTTGTGTCTCTTGTCCCTTCTTTATCCTCACTCCCCCTCTAGGGTCCTCGTTGCTCGACCTGCGGGACAGGTCACTCCTCTGTTTTTCTATGTTGGATACTCCAGAGTTACAATCTAACGTGATTAACTAAATTAACTGAGGGCGATATTTAACTCAGGATGATCTGGTTATAGGTCTGTTTCTGCCTCCAGCTCTTCTTTGAAATCTCCATATCTTGTTAGTTGGGCTGTCTAGCTACATTTTCCAATTTCCGGGAGTTTTGTGATGAGTATCTCCCCCTTTTTGATCTCAGATATCTTTTGTCCTCAGAAGCATTTGTGCTGAGTTGCTGAATGCTCCCTACCTGACTTGTAAGTGTGCTGACACTGTTAACTCTGGCTCAGAAACCCACTGATTCCATATTTAATTACATTTGTCCTTTGCTGCTAATTATTTTCACCATTTCCTTGCCCCTTACAGTACTACCAGAAGTTTCCACAGTTGAGTGATTTGGGAAATGCAGTTAGGTCTGGCTCTGATTTCTCCTGAAACTGAGAATGAAGAACAGGCACATTTTCGCCCCCTTTCTTTTTATCTTCTGCACCTTAGGAAAGCCTGTGACTGTTCACAGAGAAGGCATGACTTTCGCTGTTTTACTTGAGTGGAGTTTTGTACAGAAATTGGTTTAGACCAATGGTTCACAATAGAGGCAAATTTGACCCTCACGGGACACCTGACAATACCTGTAGACATTTTTGGTTGTTAAGACTGGGGAGTGGAGAGGTGCTACCAACATCTACTGGGTAGAACCCGAGGAAGCTGCTAAACATGCTACAATACACAGGACAGCTCTGCACAACAAAGAATTATCTAGCCTAAATTGTCAATTGTGCAGGGTTTAAGACACCCTCATTTAGGCAAACTTTGTTGAGGGATTTCAATGGGCAAATAAAAAGGATGTGAAAATGTTGCATCCCCTTTCCCAAACACTCTCTTGTTATAGAACTGAGCCCCCCTCCCCCCCTTCTCTACATAGCACTTTCTGAGAATCATTCTATCACTGTTTTTAATAAAGTACAAGATTTACATGAAGAGTTCCTTTTAAATTTCAGACAAAATGAACGGTGGGTGACATAGAGCACTCCTTGCTTTATACACCTTAAGACATACAGCTTAATGTATGAACATTACACTTCCTTTCTCCAAATAGATTTAAAACCCCCAGTTCAACCAGGGTTAGAAAAATTCATAACCTTCATGTAAGACAACTGACATCCATAAATATTGATCTGCAATAATTAAATAATCCTCTGAAAAGGACAACCCTTCTGAAAGAAATTATGGCAAGATTCTGTAGCAGTACTACCATCACATTTACTTACACTGATTTCTTTCATAAATAATTTGAAGTGGCATTATACAAAAGCAAAAATATTTGTATATGCCAAGTTTGGCTGTTCCTTTGTTCTTTTAATTAATCCAGGATTTTATTTGAAGGCACCTCTAACAGATTAAAATTTCCAGGTTTACTTCAAATAGTCTTTAAGTTATATTTAAACCTGCGGTATGTAGAGAGAAGGCCATGTGATGATGGAGCAGAGATTGGAGTGAAGCAGCTATAATACCAAGAATGCCAAGGAATGCCAGCAACCACCAGAAGCCAAGAAGAGACAAGGAAGGACCCTCCCCTGGAGCCTAGAGAGAGCATGTCCCAGCCATCACCTTGACTTCAGACTTCTAGTCTCCAGAACTGTGGAACCATAAACTTCTATTGTTTTAAGCCACCTGGTTTGTTATGGCAGCTCAGGAAGTTAAAGATTTTGGTACTTATTTGTCACAAAATGCTCTTAAATCTAGGATTGTTATTGGTCATGTTTGTCATAGTGGAAATACTAACATACAATAAGGCCCTGTCCTGTCTCAGGGGCTGTTAGCAGGTAGATCATGAGCCATCAGCTTCACCTGGGCAGGCTGTGGGATAACACAACTCTCACCAAAGGACCAAACACACGCCAGGCACCATGTGTGGGATTGTGTCGGCCAGCCAATGCAGACGATGTCCAGGAACTTAGTGACATCAAGAGGGCCGTTGAATCCCCATCAAGTTTCTACTAGTACTCCCTGGAGGGTGGAAAGGAGATGCTGACCCCCTCCGAGCTACATGACCCGATGACTCAGTAGCTGCCTCAACTCATGATGAGCAACTGTGGGCTAAAAGAATCACCAGCCTGGGCAGCTATAACAACTCTAAATTGGAGATCAGAAATTTCTGGGAGCTGATTGGAGAAGCAGCCAAGGGTGTGAAGCTGAAGAGCCCTGCCTGGGGGAGCTGAGAACCTTCCCCTGGGATTCTTGGGGGGAATGTTTGGGAAAGGGGACCTTAGAGACTGCGAGCCTGGAAATAAAACTCCTTTCTTTACCATCACCACACTGTTCCTTAGCTCGCACCTCTCACCTCTGCAAGGTCCAGGCTCATAACAGCTCTTCCATGGCGTCTCCACTTCATCCCTGGGAGCTCTGTGGAGCGAATGGTTCTAGGAACCCCCACCAGAGGGAGGCACAGGGGTGGGTTGGTGCCAGGGATGGGTGTGGAAGGGTAAAGATGGTCTAAGGGCCATGACTTTTGGTAGTGGGCACAGGGCAGAGAGGAGCTGGACTATGGGAAATGATCTGAAAGGGGCTGGGAACAGGGCTGGGTAGAGGGCTGGGTATTTGGTATTAAAGAAGGTCTTTAAGAACCTAACCCTCCTAATCTCTTCTCCAACCCAAACTATCTATCTGTCCAAAGCTATCTTTTTCTGCCACCAGCTCTGCCCCAGCCTCCTCCTCCCAGGCCTGTCGAAGTGAGAGAGCAGGGTGGGGGACACGCTAAGGAAGGTGTGACCGTGGGAGTGAGAGGACCAGCTGGGTGCTTGGGCATTTAAAGAATGATGGTTGTTTTGTATCATTTGATTAATAAAAAGTGGGAAAAGTGAAAAAAAAATACAATGAAAAAGTACTTCATAGTTCACCTCCATTGTGATTGATGTTTTAAAAATAATTCCAAATTTAAATTTAACCAACACAGAAAACAAAACCAGAAAATAAAAGATACTTTTAGAAATGTTCTTCAATGTTTTATCATATTTGATAGCAGCTTTTTTTATTGGTTACAAAACCTAAGCCCATATACAAAATTAGGAACACGTTTAGATGCCTCTTTTGAAAGAACGTTTTAGTCTTTTAAAACTGAGTTTAAAAAAAATAAAAACAATGCAATTTTCAACACTGTTTTGAAAACTTAAAAGTGCAACAATATACTGTTTCCTTTACCTATGAAACGGCGCAATTCCAATTCCATACTAATAAGGTCACAACAAACTGAATCAAGCAAATGCATACATATGTGTGCACTACTTGATGCTAATATTCACTTTTGTTAGTTTGCGCTTAAAACACAAGGGAAGTGGGAATCGGCACAAGAGAGGCCTAATTTAATCTCAATGTCTGCAAAATTTAAAAGGTAATTGTCCGTAAGTATGGAGAGTCCAGAACAAACTAAACTGGAAGGGGTACAATTCACAATATCAAGAAGATTTGGACTTGAAGGGTTTCACTATAGTTTGTGACCTTAATTAGCTTTGACTGTTATTTCTTATTTTTTGTGAACACCAGTTTCAAAAATTTAAGACTACAGTGTATGAACAGGATGCAGTTAGCATATGAAGCTTTAACTCAAAATTTGGATAAAGAAAAAAGGCACAATGAACTTCAACTCAATTTTATGTGCACAAGAGTTGAAAAATCTGAGCCACCTTAAAGAGAAATTGATTCTAAAATTTATAAAACCTATAAATAATCAGAGGCCAAACCACTATATTAAAACAGATTCTCTAGCAAGTAAAAATCTTGCAGTTTAAACATACACTTGTATCCATTCTGGGTACAAGAAAAAATTTACTCTTTAAAGTGGCTCCCCCTTGGCAGATACTTATATTTGTAATGAATGCACACCTGCTATGTGTTGTCTATCAGTGAAAACACCCCAGCTGATTCACAAAGCTCTGATGGCATCTGTCTCATCTTCATCACAGTAAATACCACCCCCCCACTGGATAACTAAATTAGACTTTCTATCTCTTCACATCAATGCATTGGAAAATTATACCCAGTAAACAGCAATAAAACCATTTCTGTGACAGCACAAATTATTATTTTAAAAATTTCAAATTTATATTTTCATTAATAAATAACTGGGTCAGACAATTTACCAAAAGCAGTGACTTCACATAGTTAATACCAGATTTTGCAGAAGTACTTAAAGATCACTGCAAATCAGGTTTATGTTAAATAACTGCAGATTATTCCTCTATACAGATCCTGTCTGAATCTTTTAATATGTGAATATGCTCTTAGAGTAAGATCTGAAGTAACTTTGCCAATACTCAAAGAATGAAGTTTTATGACACTTCTTAATAGTTGCTGGTTTGCTGCCAGCCAACCACATTATCAAAAGCACTGGTTACTAAGTAAAAAATATTTTAAGACTAAATTACAGTAAACATGAAAGCTCCACAGTCTAAACCCAATATAAATCAACCATATCCAATTAACAATTAAAAATGAAAATATTAACTCCTGAAAGCTAAAAGCAAGATTTTTTTAATCACCAATGAGTACTTTAGACCCTTTTTTTTTTTTCTTTATAGTCAGGGACTCTTGCTTTCAACTTAAACAGAAGTTCAAGTCCATAATAGGTTGCAGCTCAGGTAAAATACCATGCACAACATTTGATTACTTCAAAACAGCAGGAACACACAGGCTGAAGTGAGTGGTCAAATAGGGCTTGCTGTTCTCAAAAATTAGGTATAATGGTGAAAGCATTACCATCCATAGCTAAAGTTCTTCCTCCAGTCCTCGCTTCTGAGGCAGATAATAAACACATCAATTACTCGTAGATGAAGTACAGTTTTTTAAAACTTATCTGTTTAATCAATAATCAAGGTTCGTTTTTAAGTTATTTTTTTATGTCAGTTCCACCAATGAAAATCATTTGGCTTGTACTTTAAAATCTATTTTTCCACATAAAGAATATGAAAATATGTTTGTGGAGGACAATGATGGAGGCTCAGATCAGGCTGCACCTCTATTTAAAGTCTTCCAATGTGTATATACATCATACCAAAGAGTCTTGATCCACAGCGCACCATTTTCCAAAGGAATATTAAGTGGACAGCTAACATGCCACCACTATGGAATATTCTAAACTGGAGATTGCAGTTGTCATTGTGTGGCACCAGGGAACAGGGAATAATAAGGTGGTTGAAATCGTTAAGGAGAATTCTAAAACAGTTTAGGAAATCATGCATATGCATTTACAATCCATATGATAGTGACTTTTGGCAACTGCAAAGTGACTGAGACATGGCTTGCTTTAGAAGCATCAAAACGAAGAAGAGGCATTTGTGTTTCGGAGCCTTTTGTTGTTGTTCTGTCATTTGGTAGCCATCTGGTGGTGCTTCATTGAATGCAGGAAAGATGCTGAAATCAGCTGAACTCAAAAATTAAATTCTTTTGTCTGAAGGTTGGCTGTTGGGTCAAAATTATAAGTACCTCCTTGTGTTGCTTCAGGAATGAGGCTAGGATCTTCATCAATCTATAAAAAGCAAACAAACAAACAAGCAAAACTCCTGATTATATTAATATACTACACATTATAGCATTAATTTTTTAAATTTAGATTTTTATAAATAACTGGAAGAATGCTAACTCCAGAGTATCTGATATATAATATAAACTTAATTAATATTAATAAAAGGAAAATTCTTAATAAACTTGTGTACGTATAGGTTTCAATGTACATGCAGACACACCACACTTTAATATATACTTACATCATCACCAGAGAAATACTGATCTATGATTTCAAATGCTAATTTATATATGTCTTCATTTTCATGTTGCTGTAAAACTTCAATTTTCTCCAAACCTGACAAAAATAAAATAATTAAGCAGATAATAATTAAGCAGATACAATCAAAGCTGTTATTTCAATCATGAAAAATCCTAAGGAACTCAGAATACTTTCCAACAAACCCCCAAAGATAACAGTTTGTCTAAAAAAGATAAAAACCTAAAATGTTCTGGTTGGAGGATGTAGGAAACAAGGAAATAGTGACTCCCAAACCAGTACAAAATCAGTAATAACAAAGGGCAAATGTAATTAGAGGGTCTCTGAGAAGGGAGCTGACAGCACTGGCATATCTACAAACCACAGAAGGGGCAATTAGATAACCCTGTTAGATTGTAACTCCGGAGTAACCAGTAATGGAGAAACGGGGAAGAAGGAGAGGGGTGAGGGTGGGGGGACTAATTGCGTTAGGGCGGGGCAGCTAATCATGTTCAGGGCAATTCCAGGTCCGGGAAGCTTTAGGGTGGGGAAGCTAAGACTATAAAACCAGCCATCTTTGTCTACATGGCATGCACATTCTCCTGGCTGAGGGTGTGCTGTGCTCTGCAGACTCATGAATAAACGTCTCGCTTTACTGCGATTCAATTTCTCTTATTACAGTTAGATTCTTGTAGCTGTTTATGTTATTATGGAGAAGAAAAATATATTGGCCTATTTTTCTGACTTTTCCCTTAAAGCAGAAACCATTTTGTTTTGCTTTCATTGTAAAAAGGAGAGATTACATGATAAAGTATCTAGTTTGATCTCTCGTTCATTGTACACTGCTTCTGAACATCTAATTTGGTTTTGTTGTCTAAATAAAATGCCTCTAAAACAAACAAAAAAAAAAAAAAAACAAACAAAAAAAACAGTGTGTCTAAGTGTCCCAGTTTTTATTGTGAGCGCTTCTCTCACAAGGACCAGTAGCCCACTAATTTTTTTTCTCTTTAGAAGCCCCTGAGGTACCCTGGTCCTTAAGGCAGGCAGTTTTAAAAACACCTGAACACTCCATTTAATAGATGAAGAAGCTCTGTCACACAGATGCAAAAGCATTTTATTTCAGATTGTGTGGCAAGTTACTGACAGAACTAGAACTAAGATCTTCCCAGACTGTTTTAATATAATCATACTTTATATCTTCATCTTTTTCTTTGTTTTACAAATGTTATTACTTTTATATAACTACAAAAATAAGTTTTTAGAACTTAAGGATTAACCAAGATAAATGAAAGATAACTCTTTAAATATTGAACTAATTTCTTTAAAAAAATGAATGGGAACTTATGTCCTATGGTCACAGTGAACTTTGGAAATAATTTTTCAGAACAGTAACTGCACAATACCTTCATTTATATTCCCAATATATTTATTCCACATATCAGGGGCACAAGTCTATAAATGTAAATCCTTAATAAATATTCTTCCTTGAAATGTTTTTTTAGTTAGATTATTTTGAAATAGTTGTATTTTTTCTTTATGTAGAATACTAAAAAAATGGGAAAATAGTTATCAAAGATAATGAATGAATAGTACCCTATTAAACTATAATATGAAGTAAGTATGTATTCTAATTGTAAGTATTATGCCCATAGACAGAACCAACTATATTGATAAAAAGCTGAACAGTAACAATTCTGAAGCTCAAATTTTGGGGTTAAGTTGTTCTATACCAGAATACAGGGCTAATTTCAAATTATCTTATAAGTAAAACATCTTAAAACCAGAATGCACAGTGAACTAATAATATAAAAATCTGGATTTTTTATTATGCTTTTATAACTACTTCTATGACTATTGACAAGACTCCTTAACATTTCTATGATAATTTCTTCTTGTTAAGAAAATGCTTCCAGTCTGAATACTCTATGACGAGATAGCACTGTGACTTCAAGAGTAGCAATTGTGTTTCCTAAAAAGTAATGTGAATCTTTAGGAAGGTTATGTAGTGAACATCACAACCAGTTTTTCAGAGTATGGACTATTCCCTGGAAAATCCTCTTGGAATGCTAATATAGTGAATAATGAGTAGAAACATACTCTGATGATGTAACAGCAATGTATCCTAATAGTTCTCTCACTAATTAGTTGTCTTTTAAGGAACTGATGTTTCAGCATTCCAGTGCTCAACTATTTTGCTTTAGTATATCCACTCTTACCTCCACATTCTTCTATTATTTCAGCTATTGTGCTTGCTTCATCACCAGCCATTATCAGAATGTTTTTCAGACCATCTAGAACCACTTGAACGACTTGAGAATCTTTTACTGACAGTAAATTACAGAATGGTGGTATTACATTCTGCTGTACAAGGTACTCAACCTAGACAACAAGAGAAAAATTTTTTATTTATAATATTTCTTTTCCTAAAAAAAAATACAGGAAGGGCTTATAAACAATCAGTAATTCCTAATTATAACACAGCAGAATACTTTCCAATATTAATAGTCATTAATTAGTTTCTCCAAACTCACTTGATCTTTTCTGCCACTTATTGTCAAGTTGCTAATTGCCCAAGCAGCTTCTTTTTGTGTTCCAAAGTCCCCCTAAAGATTAAACAACAAATGATAAAATGAATACTTTATTCAAAAAGTCTTGGTTACAAAATATTAACATACACAATGAACTCACAATGTGACTAACCTTAGCAAGCTGATGAATAATCATAGGGATTAGCCCAGCATCAATTACAGCCTGAACTTGCTGCTGGTTGCCTGCTGTTATGTTGGAAAGGAACCACACTGCTTCCTACAGTTGAGCAAAAACAGAGGGCATCTTTATTTGAAAAACTAACTTTTAATGTGTTTATAT
This sequence comes from Furipterus horrens, assembly GCF_987537825.1. NCBI lineage: Eukaryota > Metazoa > Chordata > Mammalia > Chiroptera > Furipteridae > Furipterus > Furipterus horrens. The sequence goes on from NW_028327182.1 coordinate 51,329,051, forward strand.
TTTTATTTTAATGTAGTTTATATATATATATATATAATAACACAATCACCTGAGTCACATTAAGGAAAGCATCTAAAAGTGACCAGGTTATAAAGAATCACCCCTTTAAAACAAGTTATAAGGAAAGCCCTGGATGCTGTGGCTCAGTGGATTGAGCGTCGGCCTGCGAACTAAGTGTTGCTGGTTCGATTCCCAGTCAGGGCACATGACTAGGTTGCACGTCCGGTCCCCAGCTGGGGGCGCGTGAGAGGCAACCACACAGTGATGTTTCTCTCCCTCCCTTTCCCCTTTCCCCTCTCTCTATAAATAAATAAATAAAATTGGGAAAAAAATTAAAACAAGTTATAAGGAAACTTCTATCCATAATATTTGGGTCCCATTAACCTACCATTTATCTATTCGATAAAATATATACCTACTATAAGCTGGGGACTATTTTAGATAATGGTGATATGGTAGAGAATAAAACAGTTAAGACCTCTTTACTCATGGAGTTTTTTACATTTTTGGTGCATGAGCTCCTTCTTAAAGACAGATAATAAATATAAATTAATTAATTAATAGACTTCTGGCCAAGATGGAGGCCTGGACTGACATGCCCCATCTCCCTCCACAACTAAAAAGGACTACAACTACTGCAAAACCAGAAATAACCAGAAGTTCCAGAAAATAAAGCTACATGAAAAGTCCAATAAATGAAGTTATAAACAAGTAGTGCTTGTCCCTGTGGGTAGAAGGGGCAAAGCCGGGGCAGAGAGGTCAAGCTGTGCTGGCGGTGGAAGCTGCAGTGACGGCGGCAGAAGGACGGTAAGCACAGACACTTGTATTTAAGGGGAGGTGAGAAGCGACTGGGGAGCACCCCTGGCTGCAGACCAAACCCATCAGCTTGCAATTCCAACGCCAGGGAACACAGATACCCATTGCCTTGGACTGTTAGGGCTGGAGGGCGTGGGGATGGAAGAGGAGGCTCCCGGTCTCTCAGCAGAGAGTGAATGACAGGAGTCCATCTTGGACCCCCAACTCCACACAAAGCTCCACAGTGTGGTGAAAAGGGTTGCCCGATAGTGACGAGTGCACTGGGCTCTGCCCCCTATAGTGTAGGAGGTGTGACGGCCCCGCCCAGGAAGCAAAGGTAAACACAAAACTGTCAGGATGGCACAGATCATGATAGAGATCCCAATGATGCAGCTGACCAGACAGTAAATATCTAATCTAACGTATCAGCAGATAGGAAATCTTTCTGAGGCACAGTTCAGAGCTTTGGTTATACAAATGCTTACAAACCTAACAATGGATCTTAAATAAGACAGGGAAGGAATGAAGGCTAGTCCTGCAGAAATTAATGAAAACACATACGAAACAAGTGGTGAGGGAAAGAAAACCAGGGATCAAATCAACAAATCAGAACATAGGGAAGGAACAAACAGCCAGTGCAGAGAGAGGAAACAAAAAGTGAGGAAAATGAGGAGAGGCTCAAAAACCTATGTGACAGCCATCAGTGAGCCAACATCTGAATCATAGGGTTGCCAGAAGGTGAAGAAGAACTAGAAATTGAAAAATTATGTGAAAAAATAATGAAGCAGAACTTCCCTAACTTGGGGAAAGAAATAGACTTACAGGTCCAGGAAGCACAGAGTGTTGCTAAAAAACTGGACCCAGGGAGAACCAGACCAAGACACATTATAACCAAAATGTCAAAAATTAAGGATAAAGAGAGAATCTTAAAAGCAGCAAGAGAGAAGAAGAGAATTACCTACAAAGGAGTCCCAATAAGACTATCAGCTGATTTCTCAAAAGAAACTCTGCAGGCAAGAAATATTCAAAGTAATGAAAAGCAAAAACCTACAGCCACAAATACTCTATCCAGCGAAACTGTTATTCAGAATAGAAGGGCAGAGAAAGTGCTTCCAGGACAAAGTAAAACTGAAGGAGTTCATCAGATCCAAACCACTGGTTACATGAAATGTTAAAGGGACTTGCTTAGGAGAAAGAGGATTAAAACTATAAACATTAAAATGAAAACTGTTATCACTACAACCAACAACAGAAGCTAGGGAATCAAAACAAAGGCAAACTAAGTAGGCAACGAGAGTGGGAAAAGAATTATAGGTATGGGGAACATATTGGGGGGAAGTCAGTGGGGAGGGGGAAGGGGATAAGGGAGGGAGATGGTACAGGAATTAAGAAGCATAGTTGGAGGGAGTGGAGTAGATAGGAAGATGTTGAGAAGAACTATATGCACAACCAATGGGCATGGACTAAGGAGGTGGGGACAACTGGAGGGAGGGTGGTCACTGGGTGGAGGGGAACAAAGGGAAAAGAAATTAGGACATCTGTAACAGCATAATCAATAAAGCATATTAAAAAAAAAACAACAAAAAAGACTTAATTGTAAATATGTTTTGCTACCCAATTGTAAGATATTAACAATTGGTAAATCAGGGTTTAGAATATATGAGTGTTCATCACAGTATTGTTGCAAAAATCTTGTAGGTTTGAAAATTTTCTAACTATAATTTTGAGGAAATCAAACCAACTTGGTAACTTCTACCTCCATGTCCCAAGACAGTCCCAAGATACAAATAACACAAACGCTATAGATGGAAAACTTTGGTAGCAACTACCTACTTGTTGAAGCTGAGTGGATATCTATACAAATCCTTTTTCTCTTCCCCATGATACCTTCCTTCACTTAGAGCACATTGAATCATAGGCTGGAACTTCTCTCCACCCATTTCTCATTTCTGTCCAGCTTCCTCACTTCTCAACTATTTCCAATTATGGAATGTATTTAGCTGTAAAAATCACCTATATTATTGAAATTTCTACAGTAAAAATAACTGGACCAGTCTGAAAGACTCTGGCATCTTTGCCTTCATCAGAACAAACGTATATATATTTGTAAAGTGTAACTTCTGACAAACCCTGGCTGGTTTGGCTCAGTGGATTGAGCGTCGGCCTGCGAGCTAAGTGTCCCTGGTTCGATCTTCCAGTCAGGGCACATCAGAGAAGGAAAACTCTGACTCCAAAAAACCTCCGCTGCCTTGCGGCATACCTCTTCAGGGGAAAGGCTAAGGGAGTAAACCCCGACAGAAAAATCCGGAGCCGGAGTCCCTAAGGCGGTTTGACGTTGTAGTCAACACCGGCAACTCCTGCGGCGCACCTGAAGCCAAGCTGTACTGACTCCGTCTTTCCCTTGGGCCCTTCAGCTGCGAAGAGAGGGGGGGTCTGCCGCATGGGCAACAGCAGACCCTCCATATCACCCTGCCCAGGCTCTGTAGCTTCAGCTTCACTGGAGAGGACACTCCAGCGTCATCGCAAGATGTCAATTCAACACGGGAGGAGACAGATACCGTGTCACTCCCAAGTCGGACTGCACAACCATTCCCAGCGGTGCAGATAGACTCTTAAGAAGCTACACCATCGTCTCTCGAGACGGACGGCTGCCGACGAACTTCTGACAATGTACTTTTCAATAAGAATCCAACTGTTAAAATATAGGCAAGCAACTATATAAATATAGCTATGACACAGAATAATCAATTATGCTGGTTTGGGGGATGGTGACATTTTAGGTAGCTAAAACTGCATTAAAGCTAAATGCAAATAAAACCATGAGACACCATTTCTACCACTAGGGTAGCAATAATAATAATATATACCCAAAGGAACTGTAAGCAGGGACTAAAATAGACACTTGTATGTCAATGTTCATAGCAGCATTATTCATAGCAGCCAAAAGGTAAGAACAATCCAAGAGTCCATGAAGAGATGAATGGATAAACAAAATGTAGTATATATGTACAATGGAATATTTATTCAACCTAAAAAGGAATGAAGTTCTGATAGACGTTGTAACATGGATGAACCTTCAAACATTAGCAGTATGAAATAAGCCAGACACAAAAAGACTTAAGTACATATTTAACAATTAATAAGCTTGTATCTCAAACTTGAAATCTTGAAAGAAGCAATTTTTATGATCTTTTAATTTAGGCACCCCATCTTTAGATCCAATATAATTTTGTAGGGAGATTAAATTATGGTCTCTTTGTTTATAAAAGATACCAGCCACTCCTGGCTTGTGTGGCTCAGCTGGTTGGACTGTCGTCCTATAAACCAAAAGATCACGGGTTTGATTCTGATCAGGGCATACACCTAGCTTGAGGGTTAGGTTCCTGGTCTGGGTGTGAGTGACAACCAATCAATGTTTCTCTCCCTCTCTCTCTCCTTTCCTTCCCCTCTCTCTAAAATCAGCATGTCCTTGGGTAAGGATTTAAAAAAAAAAAGGATGCCAGCCATCCAGTGAGAGATTTTTAATATACTCTCAACTAACGGCTACTAATTTGCTAACTGTTGCTATTACTCAATCTATTTAAATAAATACACTGGTTAGTATAAAAGTAATTTTTATTCTGGATGATCAGGGCGGCATATGCAACAGGCAATTAAAAATTGAAACAAAGTAATTATAGAGGTGATCTGAAATAATTCTCAACTGCCATGATTTTGAAGAAAATCACAATCAAATAGCAACAACAGAAACAAAAGGACAGTTAAAAATGCACTGAACATATATGCCTTACCTTATTTATCTTCTCCTTTGGGTGTGACAAGAGATTTGGGAAGTGTGACAGGACATCACAGTTGAGAACAACCTGGGTCTGCTCATCGGTGCCAGTCACTATGTTGCCAACTGCTCTGAGTGCTGCTGTCTGGGGTGGGGATAAAATATTTTCTATAAATTTATTTATGATGAAAAACATTCTATATTTTTCAGAATCCTGAGAAAATATAAAGATGCAAGGGGTGAATGATTACCACTTAAAGCATTCTTACACAAAGCACTGCACAGAACTGAGAAACAATTTAAACACTAGTCTTGTGAAAAATGGAACTATATGGAAAAATTTTATGGGAAAAGATTCAAAAAATAAAACAAAATTAAAATAAAAAATGTAAGCGTCCATTTTTAACAGCCATTTTTATCTATTATTAAATTGGTACCACAGAAATATTATAATAAAGGCCTAGAATGGGCAGACAGTTTCACCTAGCAAGTGATTTTAGCAGAAGTAACAGATCTATCAACCACATACCCCTACTTAGATAGAAGAGAAACTGGTCAGAAAGAGGAGGAAATGCACTTAGGATACTATTGCAGTTATCGGGAGTCAAAAAAACAAGTCTTGAACTAAATCAGTGGTTCTGGATACATAAGAAGACAGATTTGAAGCTATGTAATCAGAATTGACAGGACTTTGTAATGGAGGGGAAATGAAAGGAGGAACTCAAGGTTTCCAGCTTGGGCTATGCTGTCTGTCCACTGAAAGAAGAGCAGTTTTGTCAGAGAAAATGATACATATCATTTTTATCTGGTTGAAATAATAATGGAATGCTTAAAGTTCTTAAGAGGATATGTCTGAAGGCTCAAGAACAATTGGCTACATGAGTCTGAAACTCGGCCAAGAATCTGGGTGAAAGAAAGATTTGGAAATCAATAGAATCAGGTTCAGTATAATAATAGAATTATGGAAGACAGGTGCAAACAGGCAGAACTGAAGTCTAGTTGTTCAAGTTAATGGTTATAGCAAACAATTTTATACAAGTAAGAAAAAGTTTAGAGTACTTACTTGAACTTTCACTTCCTGGTGGCTCAGAAGGGGCACAAGAAATGGTACAACTCCTGAATCAATAACCATCTGTATCTGCTCATTACCTCCATCTGTCAGGTATGACAGAGCCCAAACAGTATCTACAAGAATCTACAGGAAGTAAAAAAGAATTACCAGTTTCTGTATTTGTCTGAATGCTTGAAATACATAATAGACCTTATGAGTGGTGACATAAACAGTAATTAAATTTTATGTTTGAACTTAGTACTTATCTGAAAAATCTATTAAATAGTAGGTAACTCAATGCCTACCTCTGCTCATTCCTCACAAAAATGAGAAAAAGAAGTCAGGGACAACTTCTATCCCAACTTGTGTAGTTATACATCAGAAAGATGAATTTAAAAATAGGCCGAAAAGTATGGTAATTCTTGCTGCCCCCACAAACTGAGAACCTAACAATCACAAGGAAATACTTTATATACAGAATGAAACCAATATATCATGATGCCTCAAGTCTAGAAGAGTCCCAAAAGATAATCTCTCTATACTAGTGGTTTTCCAATGTATCTAGCAATATAAATGATTTTTCAGATTAAAGAAAACAGATCAAAGAAATGACTTGGCATTTTAACTTCATTTGGAAAAAAAATTATTTACAAAGCTCTTGAAGAGCATGGAGTATAAAACGTGCCCTGTACACATTTAATTTTGCAAATAATAAATAAACAAAAGTGAGGCTCAGATTTGTTGACTCATTCAAAGTCAAACAGCTTATATGTAGCTCTCCTTAGTGTCTTCACAGAGAAATGTAAGCACAGGTCACATCTCATGTGAAATCTACAGATGTTTCCTATTACAATTATCCATATTAAACACATTCTTTTGTGCTAAAATAATAGCAACCACCTGCATTAAAATCTCTTCTTCAAAAAAGCATATAGATGAATAAGAGCAAATAAAGCCACGTATAGTCCACATCTTCAGCATTACTAAGAGTCAGAGAATGCTACAAATTTCAAATTTTTTGTAAAAAGAGAAAAAATTAAAGCTTTTGTCTGAAGCTCTTGACCCAAGCTTGTTCGAAATTTCAGAGCAGAGGAGAGAGCTTAAAGGTAGCATATCCTAGTAAAGCAATTCCACATTAGGGGGACAGAGGCCATGTGGCCCAAACAGACTACAATATTTTCTATTTTTCCTTTACGAAGAATTTGCTGACATATTTACCAGAGGATGAGCTTCATTCAACTAAGACAACTGAGGAAATATCAAAGACTAATTCAAATGTGAGGATGAGGGTGGAAGAATAATTTATAAATGCTTTTTGTTCTGAAAAAGTAGACATATTGCAACTTCAAAACCAGCGAAGACAGAAGCTCTGCCTAAGAGCTAAGCCCATCTCCCACCCCACCTTAGATAAATAGATATGTGTATTGGCAAAGTCTGCCTACTACCCAGTCTGGCAGTAAAAGCACCAAGATTACAATAGAAATCAGAGGCTCATAGCATAACAGTCAAAATGTGCAGGCTAAAACTGAAAATAACTCATTGTACTAAGAATCAGGATCATTTTAACTCAAAAGAAGGGAAAATAAAAGAGTCAACAAATGCTAACACTAAGATGAGATAGATATTGAAATTATCTGATAAGGATTTTAAAGTGACTAATATAAAAATGCTTCAGTGACTAATTATGAACATGTCTGAAACAAATATGGAAGTCTCAGCAAAGAAATAAAAGACATCAAGAAGAACCAAAGGAGACTCTGGCCAAGATGAAGGTCTAGACAGACACGCTGTGTCTCCCTCCACAACTAAGAAGGAATACAACTACCTCAAAACTAGAGACAATCAGAAGTTCCAGAAAATTGAGCTGCAGGGAAGTCAACAAACAAATATATAAAGAAGAAATACCCATCCAGACAGGTAGGAGGGGCGGAGCCGGGGCAGAGAGGGTGCGGTGCAGTGGTGGCAGGAGCGGTGGCAGTGGCAGGCTGGCGGAAAGGGCAGTCACACATTTTAAAAAGTTGGGAGAAACACCTGGGGAGCACTCCCAGCACCAGACCAGATGGTGCAACTCACACTTTCAGCGCTGGGGAAAATAAAGCCTCACTGCTTTTGAGTGTGCAAACCAGTGGGGGTTGGGGCAGAAGAAGGAAGTGCCAGTCTCTCAGCAGAGTCCATTTGTTTAAAGAGCCCCCACGGTCCTGGAATGTCCGCAGATCTACTCATTCTGGGAACGTCGGGTAGGGGAACAGCTAGAGAGGTGCCAGTCCCATCTGGAGGTGGGAGAAGTGCCTATAATAGGGGCGAATGCTGAGCAAGTGGCATTGTTCTCTCTCAGACGCCTCCCCCACATACAGCACCATAATGTGGTGAAACGGGTCACCCTGTACTGATGAATACTTACGGCTCCACCCCTTACAAACATAACAGGAGCGACAGCTCTGCCTAAGACATAGAGGCAAACAAACACAGGAGCCTGTAGAGATGAGGAGACAGAGAAGTATGGCCCAAAAAGGGGAACGGATCAAGGTATCAATGGGAGAACTAAGTGACGAGGAGATAGCTAACCTAATAAACAAGGAGAGAGCCACCCTAACAGATGCAGAGTTCCAAACACTGGTGATAAAGATACTCACAGGCTTGACAGATATGCTTAAGTATGGCAAACGCATAAGGGAAGAAGTGAAGCCTATGCTAAATGAGACGAAGGAAAATCCACACAAAACCAATGGTGAAGGGAAGGAAACTGGGGCTCAAATCAATGATTTGGAACATAAGGAAGAAAAAAACAGTCAAGAGTACAGAATGAGGGAACAAGAATTGAAAAAAATGAGGATAGAATTAGGAACCTCTGGGACAACTTTAAATATGCCAACATCTGAACCACAGGGGTGACAGAGGAGAAGAGGAAGAGCAAGAAATTGAAAAATTATGTGAGAAAATAATGAAGGAAAACTCCCCCAATTTGGCGAAGGAAATAGACATACAAGTCCAGGAAGCACAGGGAGTCCCAAACAAGCTAGACCCAAAAAGGACCACACCAAGACACATTATAATTAAAATGTCAAAGGTTCAAGATAAAGAGAGAATCTTAAAAACAGCAAGAGAAAAGCAGAGAGTTACCTACAAAGGGGTGCCTATAAGACTATCAGCTGATTTCTCAAAAGAAACTTTGTAGGCAAGAGGAAACTGGCAAGAAGCATTCAGTGTGATGAAGCAAGGACTTACAACCAAGATTACTCTATCCAGCAAAGCTATCATTTAAAATGGAAGGGCAGATAAAGTGCTTCCCAGACAAGGTAAAGCTAAAGGAGCTCATCATCACCAAGCTATTATTATATGATATGTCAAAGAGACTTAAAAAGATCATAATTATGAACATTATAATGAAGACAAACACAGCTATCAACAACTGATTCTAAAAAACTAAAAACAAAATCCAACTAAGCAAACCAAAATAGGAACAGAATCATAGTATGGGGATCATTTGGAGGGTTATCAGCTGGGAGAGGGAAGTGGGAAAATGGGGAAATGGTACAGGGACTAAGAAGCAGGGGGAAGTTAATAATAATATAGGAAAGGGTGAAGCCAAAGAACTTATATGCACGACCCATGGGCATGTTCTAGGGTCAGTGGGATTGCTGGAGGGAAGGGCTGGGGTACTGGGCAGAGAGGAGCAAAGGGAAAAATATTGAGACTACTGTAACAACATAATCAATAAAATATGCTTTAAAAAATCCATTAAAGAAAAAGCATAATTGGTAGGTACAAAATAGAAAGGGGAGTGTTAAGAATAGTATAGGAAATGGAGAAGCCATAGAACTTATACACACGACTCATGGACATGAACTAAGTATGGGGAGGTGATTGCTGGGGGGAAGGGAGGTACTGGGCAAAGGGGGAAAATTGGGACATCTGTAATAGCATAATCAATAAAATATATTTTTAAAATAAAATAAAAAATGAAGAAGAACCAAAGGAAAATTTAAAACTGAAAAATTCAGTAACCAAAATTTAAAATTCACTAGGACTCAAGAGTAGAATGTAAAGAGGAAAAAAAATTAACAAACTCAAAGATAGATCAATACAAATCATGCGATCTGAATGATAGAAAAAACAAAAACAAAAAAAGACTGCAAAGAAATGAACAGTTAAATGAACAGTTTTGGGGACTTGTAGAACAATAATGAAAGATTTAGTATTTCTGTCATCAGAATCTCAAAATGAGAGGTGGAGCTGAAAAAAATATTTGAAGAAATAACGGCAGAAAAATCTCCCCATTTTGGCAGAAGACATAAACCCACAGATTCAAAATTGAGAGGATGAGGCCAGAGAAAAGAGAAAACAGAATAAGCTTATCAACTACTGTACAGGTAAGAGAAAGGAATTAGAAAATATCATTTAAGCCTTGACCTGGTAGCTCAGTTGGTTGGAGCATCATTCCGTACACCAAAAGGCTGTGGGCTCACTCCTCAGTCAGGGTACATACCTAGATTGCAGGTTTGGCCCATGATGGGGTGCATACAAAAGGCAACCAATCAATGTTTCTCTCTCACATCAGTGTCTCTCCTCTTTCTCTCCCCCTACCTTCCTTTCTCTCTAAAATCAGTGAAAACAATTCCTCAAGTGAGGATTAAGAAAAAGAACAATTGAAACTGTCAAACCAGAGAGTAAAATAGGGCATTATAAAAGATACAAAAAAAAAAAAAAAGGTAATATCGGAAAACTAAGCCTTTCTAAACCCCAAAAGAAATTTTAAAAAGAGAAAAGTATACTCAGTAGAAAATAAACACACAAATTATTACACAAAAAAAACATGACAGTTAAAAACAAACATATCAAACAATACAAATGGGCTTAACTCACCTATAACAAGAAAAAGATTTTCAAATTGTTTCCTAAAAGAAAACCTATTCTATCTCACACATAAAGCAATGTAATTCAGAAACACTAAAAATAAAAGAATGAGCAAAGAAACCCAAGTAAATAATAAGAAAACACAGACTAAAATCCTATTAGACAAGTTCAATTTAGGCTAAAGAGCATTACAAAGAACAAAGAAGGCTACTTTATAAAGCTAAATTTCACAATTTACAATGAAGATATAACAGTCATAAACATCTATTCACCAAATAACCCTACAAACACTGCACACAGAAGAAACTAATAAGATTCAAGAAAAACATATAAAAAATACACTAATAGATCTACATATATTACTGTCAGTGTGAGGGAGGTCAAGTAGACAGAAAAATAAGGATATACATCTTGTAAATATACAAGCATATCTTGTTTTGTTGTGCTTTGTGGATATTGCTGTCAATCCCAAGAAAGAAGATACCTACCAACAATGGCTCCTGGTAGTTAACTGGGCTCAGATTCAAAAACACTGCTTAGCAGTGTTTGTATACAGGGGTCTCTCACACAAGCCACGCCTCAGGGAGAAGCATGCACTTAACTGCCTACCTCCTGTACTGAACTACTTGTTTGTGCTGTGTTCCTGCCCTCTGAGCCAGACCTTACAGAAATTCCTGGAATTGCATTACATCCAACAGGATTGAGACTTTCCCCATCCAATTAGCCGTGCACCTATATCCTCATTAGCATTTTTACTGACCAGTCAGTAAAATGCTTTTTGGACCAATCAAACTGAGAATTTGGAGTCCTCTTTTGTATGAGGATGGACCAATCAGGGACTCAGTGCAGGGACTTCTCTCTATATAAGTCAGCTCTCCTTTGCCTGGAGAAGACATTTTCCCTTTCCACCCAAGATAAGACTGTGTTTCCTGGCTGCAGACTGGAGCAGATTTATCTAGCTGGAGAGGCTCCTCACTCTCCAAAGGGTTACCTCACAGCCCTAGTGTTTCAAAACCATACTAACTTATAATTGAATTCTAACACTATTTAACTGTTCCACAGCTCTGTTGTATTACAATTGAGCTGTTTGTACGGAATTAACTTTCCTTATTCACTGTACCTCAAACTGGGAATTCTTGTTTGCATTGAATTGACACCAATGACCATCAATTGACATCATATGGCACCCAACATGGGGTACTGAAGCAAACACCTGATCTGCTGATGCCATTCTGAAACCAAAGCATCTGGCACCTGCACAAGCCCCTTATGCTTGAGTTGTCTTCCCAATGGCACATGAGGGTCTTGAGTAAGTCCTTTCAGATCCAAGATCTCCCAGGCCTGTGGTTGAGATCGTAGAGAATTTATCTGGCTTACGTAGGGGACCCTCATCCTGTGACCTCAGTTCATACATTTGTACTGAGAGGGCCTGTCCATATGATTTAGTTTTGTGCCTAGAAGGGGTATCCCTTCATTGAGTTTGGTACCAGGGAGGGTATTTTCCAGGGAGGGCTTTCCTCTGCTCCATTCAGTACCTATGAGATTTTCCTCCAGGTTGGGACTAGGCCTTGTCCATAAAGTTAGTGGGGATACCCATGCTAATGCGCTCCTGAAAGGACCCTTATAAGGAGAGATGCATGTAAGAATGTTAATCCTTAACAGGCACTGGGGAAGGGGGATGACACTGGCTGCAGAGGGAACTTTGGCTGACTGCAAGTACAAAAACTGCAGTCCAGAGAATTGTAATTGGCAAGGCCACTGGACAAAAAGAATGCAAGATGATCTCAAGCTTTCTTGGCTAAGATAGGGTTCCTCTGAAACCCCAAAGCTTGTCTATCTGCAAGTTCAATTAGAATAAAAATACTGTACCTCACAGAAACAATGGAAAGATGTGTTTTTGTTTTTTAAAACTTAGTCTAAATAAAATCAAGAGGCTACTATTCAGTCAGGGCACATGACTAGGTTGCACATCCAGTCCCCAGTTGGGGGCGCGTGAGAGGCAATCACACAGTGATGTTTCTCTCCCTATCTTTCTCCTTTCCCCTCTCTATATAAATAAATAAATAAATAAATAAATAAATAGACAGATAGATAGATAAATAAATAAATAAAATTTAAAAAAAATCTAAATTGTGTAAACACCTTGAAAAATTAGAAAAGGAAACTGGTGCTTGCAAAATTGGATCCCTTATGTACCGCCCACCCCCCTTGCCTATAACCTGATTATCCTCTGCATCTTTTCTTTCCCTCCTCTATCTTCTTTGTCTCTAGATGTGTGTCAACCATCTTCTGCTCAGGCTTTACCTCTAGAGCCATCTTTCTCTCTGCTATACCCAACTGCCAAAAAATCTGCACCTTTTAACTCAGGCCTTTGGGAGCCACTCTATTTTTTGAGTATTCCTTTCACTGTGCATGGCTGCTTTCCATTTGCTTTTGTATGTGTTTGTTCATAAGCCCACCTTAAAGAAAACTTTAAAATAGATGATCTCGAACCTCTCCGAGACAACAGAAAACATTTTGATTTTAAACACAACTTTAAAGGAATTCTAATAGCATGCAAAAACTTTGGCCATCTGAGCAAAACCTCAACTTAGTCCATCTCCCAGTAAACATATTTGGATCCATAATTTTTGTATAATTTTTCTTTTGAGTTTTGTCCTTTGCTGTCTGGTAATATATGTCTATGTATGTTAAAGATAAGGTCTATTTTTACTGCTAGATAGTATTACCAAAATTGATTGAACTCAAATTTAGGTTTTAAAAGTACCGTATTTAATTGGCTTAAAACAAATGAGTTCTTACATAAATTAGAGAAATAACAGAAACTAACACAATTACCTTTCAAGGGCATATGATCTAGGATTAATCTTTAGTAACTAAAAACTAGCTTAAGAATGTTGGTTTAATTTTTTAAACTTATTTTATTTTATTGTTAATTAATTAAAGTTGTCCTAATTTCCCCCCTGTTGTGCCCACAGTCAATCTCCACCCTGGTGTCCATGTCCATGAGCCCTTTATACTTGTTCCTTCACTATACCCTTCCCCTTCTTACCCTGTTATTACCCTCGTCCCTCCCCTCTGGTTGCTGGCAGTTTGTCCCATACTTCCATGTCTGGTTCTATTTTGCTTGTTTGTTTGTTTTGTTCAATAGGTTCCACTTATAGGTAAGATCATACGGTATTTATCTTTTGCTGCCTGGCTTATTTCACTTAGTGCAACACTCTCCAGTCCCATCCACGCTGTCACAAAAGGGTAGAAATTCCTTCTTTCTTTCTGCTGCATAGTATTCCATTGAGTAAATGTACCACAGTTTTTGATCCACTCATAAACAGCACTTAGGCTGTTTCCAGCACTCGGCTATTATAAATAATGGTGCTATGAACATTGGGGTGCATAGGGTCTTTTGAGTTGGTGTTTTAGAATGCTTTGGGTATAAGCCCAGAAGTGGGATCATTGGATCAAAAGGTAGCTCCATTTTTATTTTTTTCAGGAAAACTCCATACTATTTTCCACAATACTATACCAGTCTGCATTCTCACCAACAGTGCACCAGGGTTTCATTTTCTCCACATCTTCACCAGCACTTGTTGTTTGTTAATTTGTTAATGATGGCCACTCTGATGCGTGTGAGCTGGTGTCTCATTGTGGCTTTAATTTGCATCTCTCTGATGGCTACAGATGATGAACATCCTTTCATATGTCTATTGGCCCTCTGTATGTCTACTTTGGAGAACCGCCTTTTCAGGCCCTTTGCATATTTTTTAAAAGGATTGTTTGTCTTCCTGGTATTCAGTAGTATAAGTTCTTTATATATTTTGGAGATCAAAGTCTTGTCTGATATATCACTGGCAAATATGTTTTCCACATGGTTGGTTCCCTTTTCATTTTGCTGATGTTTTCTCTAGCCATGCAGAAGCTTTTTACTTTGAGGCAGTCCTATTTGTTTCATCTTTCCTTTATATCCCTTGCCCTAGGACATATGTTGGGGAAAATATTGCTGAGTGGAATAATATCTAACATATCTATGTTTCCCTCTGGGAACTCTATGGGGTTGTGACTTATATGAAGTCTTTTATCCATCTTGAATTTGTTATGGTGTATGGTGTAAAATTGGTGGTCTAGTTTCACCCTTTTGCATGTCCCTATCCAGATCTCCCAACACCATTTATTGAAGAGGCTATTTTTACTCCAATTTATGCTCCTGCCCCCCTTTGTCAAATATTAATTGACCATAGAGAGTTTGGTTTATTTCTGGGCTCTCTATTCTGTTCCATTGATCTATATGTCTGTTCTTATGCCAGTACCAGACTGTTTTGATTACAGTGGCCTTGTGGTATAGTTTGATATCAGGTATTATGATTCCTCCTACTTTATGCTTCTTTCTCAAGATTGCAGAGGCTCTTCAGGGTCATTTTTGGGTCCATATAAATTTTGGAAATATTTGTTGTAAATCTGTGAAATATGTCATTGGTATTTTAATAGGGATTGCACTGAATCTATAGATTGCTATAGGTAGGATGGACACTTTAATGACGTTCATTCTTCCTATCTATGAACATGGTATATGCTTCCATTTATTTGTATCTTCCTTAATTTCTTTCTTCAGTGTTCTGTAGTTTTATGAGCACAGGTTTTTTTACTTCCTTGGTTAAGTTTATTCCTAGGTACTTTATTTTTCTTCTAACTATGGTCGATGGGATTTTTTCCTAGTTTCTGTTTCTGATATTTCATTGTTGGTGTACAAAAACGCCTTCGATTTCTGAATATTGATTTTGTATCCTGCTATTTTGCCAAATTCACTAATTTGGTTGTGTATTTTGATGGAGTCTATAGGGCTTTCCATGTACACTAACACGTCTTCTCCAAATAATGACAGTTTTACTTCCTCCTTTACAAATTGGATGCCTTTTATTTCTTTTTCTTGTCTCATTGCTGTGGCTAAAACTTCTAATACTTGTCAAATAGAAGTGGTGGGACACCTTTGTCTTGTTACTGATCTCAGGGGGAAAGCTTTTAGTTTTTGCCCATTGAGTATGATACTGACGGCAGGTTTCTTGTATATGGCACTTATTATGTTGAGGTATGCTCCCTCTATTCTCCCTTTGCTGAGCATTTTAATCATAAATGGGTTCTCTAGTTTATCAAATGATTTTTCAGCATCTATTGATATGATCATGTGGTTTATTTTCTTTCATCCTGTTTATGTGATGTATTACGTTTATTGATTGAGAATATTGTACCATCCTTGCATCTCTGGGGTGAATCCCACTTCATCATGCTGTATGATCTTTTCAATGTATTGCTGGAGCCGGTGTGCCAATATTTTGTTGATCATTTTAGCAACCATATGCATCAGAGATATTGGCCTATGGTTTTCTTTCTTTGTTGTGTCTTGACCTGGTTTTGGAATTAGAATAATACTGGCTTTATAAAGAGTTTGTGAGTCTTCCCTCTTCTTGAGTTTTTTGGAATAATTTGAGAAGGATAAAAGCTAACTCTTAACTCAATGTCTGGTAAATTTCACCTATGAAGCCATCCGATACAGGGTTTTTGTGTGTCGAGTTTTATTTTTTTGAATACTGCTTCCACTTCACTAGCTGTTGAAGGACTACTCATGCTTTCTGATTCTTCTTGATTCAGTTTTGGAAGACTATATATTTCCAGAAATTTGTCCATGTCATCCAGCTTGTCAAATTTCTTGGCACATAGTAGTTTGTGGTAATTTCTGACAATTGTTTATATTTCTGTGGTATCACTTATAATTTCTCCTCTTTTGTTTATGATTTATTTGGATCTTCTTTTTTTCTTGATGATTCTGGTTAAAGACTTGTCTATTTTGCTTATCTTTTCAAAGAACCAGCTCCTGGATTTATTGATCCTTTGAACTGTTCTTTTAGTCTCTATGTCATTTAATTCTGCTCTGATCTTGATTATTTCCTTCCTTGTACTCGCTCTGGGCTTTGTTTGTTGTTCCTCTTGTTCTTGTAGATGGAGGGTTAGCTTGTTTATTTGAAAAAATTAAATCATTTTTTAGGCAGCCCTGTATTGTTATGAACTTCCCTCTCGGGACTGCCTTTGCTGTGTCCCATAGGTTCTGGGCTGTTGTATGATTATTTTCATGTTTCCAGAAACTCTGATTTGTTCCTTGATTTCATTGTTAACCCATTATTTAATAGCATGTTACTCAGTCTCCATGAATTTGAATGTTCTTGAGATTTTTTTCCTTGAGGTTTGTTTCCGGTTTCAAGCCATTGCGATCCAAAAAAATGGTTGACATAATTTCAATTTTCTTGAATTGCTTAAGCTTTTTTTGGGGGGGGGTGTGTGTGTGTGTGTGTCCTACCATGTGGTCTATTTTTGAGAATGTTCCATGTGTATTTGAAAAGAATGTATATTTTGCGCTTGGGTTGAAAGGTTCTGTATATATCAATTAAGTCCATTTTATCTAGAGTGTTGTTCATTGCCACAATATCCTTCTCGATTCTTTGTTTGGAAAATCTATCCATTGTTGAGAGTGGAGCGTTAAAATGCCCTGTTATAAGTGTGTTGTGTTGATATCCTTCTTGAAGTCCTCTAAGATTTTCCTTATATATTTGGGTGTTTCCATGGTGGGTCCATATATGTTTACAAAGGGCTGTATCTTCTTAGTGAATTCTTCCCTTAGGTATTATAAAGTGTCCTTCTCCGTCTCTTTTTATGGCCTTTGTTCTGAAGTCTATTTTGTCTAATGTAAGCACTGCTAACCGGCTTTTTCTTTCATGTCCACTTGCTTGGAATATTTTTTCTATCCCTCCACTGTCAGTCTGTGTATACTTTTTGTTCTGAGGTGGGTCTCTTATAGACAGCATATATGTGAGTTATGTTTTCTTATGAGTTCAGCTACCTTGTGCCTTTTGATAGAGCATTTAATCCATTTACACTTGAGATTATTATTGATAGGTACCTATTCATTGCCATGTTTTCCCTTTGTACCTGTGTCTGTCTCTCCATTTTCTTAAAGCAGACCTTTAACATTTCTTGCAATGCTGATTTGGTGGAGATACATATTTTTGTCACCATCCATTTTAAAGTACAGCCTGGCTGAGTAGTGTAGTCTTGGTTATAGGCCTTTACTTTTTATTACTTGGAATATTTGCCATTTTCTTCTGGCTTGTAGTGTTTCTGTTGAGTATGTTACTCGCTGTTTCTCCCTTGCTGCCTTTAAGATTCTTTGTCTTTAAATTTTGCCATTTTAATTATGATGTGTCTTTGAGTGGGCCTCTTTCAGTTCATCTTGATTGGGACTCTCTGTGCTTCCTGGACTTGCATGACTTTTTCTCTCATCAAGTTAGGGAAGTTTTCTGTCATTACTTATTCAAACAGGTTTTCTACCACTTGCTCTTCTTCTTCTCCTTCTGGCATCCCTTTTATATGGATATTATTCTGTTTCATGTTGTCTTGAATCTCCCTTCACCCCTCATTGTTCTTTTTGAATCTTTTTTCATTTTGTTGCTCTGTCTGAGAATTTTTTTCTACTTTGTCCTTCAGCTCGCTGATTCAACCGTTTCATCTAGCCTGACTTTCAGCAGCTGTATTATTCATTTCCACCTGTCTCTTATTGATATAAGGTTGGTGCAAAAATAATGTCCGATTTCAAGGTCTATTTTAAAAATGAAAAAGCCCATGATTATGAAAATATTTATTCATTCACATAACCTCCTTTGCTTTCTAGAACCTCATTTCATCTGTCAACTAGCTTATAAAAGCCACACTTGTAAAATTCTTTAGGTTTTGAAGCAAAATATAAATCCATCTCATTTTCAACCTCTTCTCTTGATGTCAACCTAAGACGATCAAAATGGTTCTGTAGTCCCCAAAACAAATGATAATTGTGAGCAACCGCTCCTCGTGGTTTAAGGAACTGTAGACCCAGCCTGAGCATGACGAGCCGCCAGCGTCCTGGCCGTGCTTGTCTCTAAGTCTCAACATAAGGCTGTGCGTAGAACATGACTGTTAACCACTCAGAGGGTTGCCATGGGAATTAGATCAAAGAGCGCTTAAGCTCATTGTGCTTTAAAACTTGCTCTCCTTTCCTTATCAGCAATGTAGTGTAAGCTATCTTTAGCAGGGAGTATATGGAACCCTGCACCTGGTCCAAATGTTTTATAGACCTTGACTCTAATCAGTAAGTGTGACTCCCGAATTAGTGTTTGTTATCTGTTACTGTCAAATGCCTGAATACAATAGACAATTTATGAATCTTAACCTTGTATTTCTTGTATGTATCCTCCTCAATAGAAGACCTGAGGGATGAAGGTTTGGCTGCTGGTCTCCACTAGAGAGGCAGTCACCTTCCTTTCCCCAGACATAACAAAGTGTCCTGGGTAAAAGTTTGTTCCGCCGTGGTCATGAAGCCTCTGCTGGAAAGAGCAACTTCAAACTGAGCCTAGGGTGTGTGTGGCACCTCTGCCATAGATAATCAGAAGGAGCGAGGTCAGGAGAATATGGAGAATGAAGTAATATTTCCCAACCAAGCTCTTTCAAGAAATTTTTGGTGAGTTGAGCTGTGTGAAGATGAGCATTATTGTGATGGAAGATGACATCTTTTCTGTTGACTAAGGAGGGTTGCTTTTGGTTCAAAACTGCTTTCAAACGACGAAGTTGTTCACAGTAAAGATTAGCAGGAATTGTGTGATTGTTGTGTAACAGTTTGTAATGGACAATTCCTTCCATATCCCACCATACACTCAACATGATCTTCTTTGGATGAAGTCCTGCTCTTGGTTGTTGAACTCTTCTTCCTCCTCGGCTGATCCACGATTGGTGGCATTTAACGTTATGGTAAAGGATCCACTTTTCAGCACCTGTAACAAGCCTACCTAAAAATGGTACCTGAAGGTGTCATGAAAGCAATGATTCACAACATGTAACGCTTTTGCAGATTCTCTGGAGATAGTTCGTGTGGGACCCATTTTCCAACTACTGAGATCTTTCAAATCCTTTTCAGTTGGCGTAGCATGGTTGTATGGGCTACGTTAAACTGTTCTGTAACTTCGCTAGAGGCAATGGTGGGGTTTTCTCTGACAACAGCTTCCAACACTTCAGAAACAAGTTTTTTCGGACGACCCTTTTTTGGCTCATTTTTCTAAATGAAATCCCCACTTTGGAAATGGGAAAACCACCTCCTGCAACTTCTTTCAGTCACTGCATTGTCCCTATAAGTGCACTAAATAGACTTTGCTGCTGTACTTGCATTGGCACCTTCATAAAACTCATAGAGTAAAACATTTCTAATGTGGTCTTTAGATGGGACAAACATGGGTGCAAAGATTGTGGATGATTATGAACAATACTTTTTCTGAAAAAATAAGGTATAAATTAGTTACTGTGACATCAGAAAATTATAAGAAGAGGCACAAATTTAATAAATACTATCTAAAATTTTCTTTTAAAAAAGTTGAACATTTTCTATGTTCTTTTTCATGCTGGTGTAGTTTGCAGTAAGTCGTTGTAGCTTCCTTGGAGTTCTTTGTATTCCTCACTGAGCTACTCGAGTGTCCTTATAAACCATTATTTAGAACTCAATGTCTGATAGTTTTCTTGCCTTAATTTTGTTAGGTGGTCTTGCTGGGGATTTCTCCTTTCCTTTTGATTGGTGGTTGTTTCTCTGTCTCCCCATTTTAGGTGACTCTTCTTGTTTATTTCCTCATATTAGATTGGTCTGCTTTGCCTCCCCGTCTTTGTGGTGTAATTTTCTGTGTTAGGAGACCTGTGGGACTCAGTGATGCAGTCAGTCCCTTTGAGTTCCTGATCTTGATGCCCTTGGGCTGCCCCTAATGTTGTTTATGTGGGTTCTCTTGTTGTAATTGGGTTTTGGTTGTTGTTGGATCATTTTTGGTGTTTCCTTCCCTCTGGCTGGCTGACTGAGTCAGTCTGCCCACCATGTCTTGGATACTGTTGTACAGGTGCTGCCAGAATAAAATAAAACAGTCTAGGAAATAGACCCACACCCATAAAAATAAACCCCCCACACAACCACACTATCAGCAGCAAATAAGCCAATATTAATAGGAGTGTAAAGAGATTAAGACTCTTATATGAAATGAAAATCAAATATGAGATGACTGAGAAGAAAGTGATTTTCCAAGGGTAAAGGGAAGAGAAATAATAAGAGTAGGGAAATGGGAAGTTGAAGAGAGAAAGTAAAATTTACATTGTAATTTAAAAAGGGAGGAGGGAAGGTAAAATGGAGTAAGAGAAGGGAGTATATAGTATTAGGTTTAAACTGAAATAAAAACATATATATGTATATACATTTAGTGAAAAAAAAAATAAAAAGAAACAACCAAAAATTATATAATAACAAATAATAGGGACCTAACTGAAGAAAAAGATCCACCACAGCACTATTTATATAGGTGGGCTGGGAATAAGAGGATAGAGGGAGAAGGAATACTGAAAGTGAGAAATGCAAACCAGGCTAAGACAGGGAAAAAATAACATTTTAAACAAAAAACAGAAAGGGCCAGAAGAAGGCAAAATGGAGTAGGAGAGGGGACTGGTAAAATTTGAGATCTGAAATACAAAAATAGTGACTACCTAGAAATAAGATTGAAGAAGTGTATCATCAACCACTTTATCTGCAAATATTGATAAAGACTGATAAAGGTGGAGAGAGAATAAGGGTATTTTAATAATGAGAAAAAGAACTTGAAATGGCTAATGACACTCACAAATGGTTTTGAGAGGCTAGAGAGGGGAGAAATAGTAAGAGTGCAAAAAGAAACAAGTCATAGCAAAATAGAAAATAGAATTTAAATCCAAAATTGGAAGTAAAAGGAAGAAGGTAAAATAGAGTAAGAGAAGGGAAGAGTAATATATGAGATTTGAAATAAATTATAATATAAAACCTGGTGACATATTAGGCCCAAACTTGAAGGGCAAGATATAAATGTTAAAAAGCTAAGCAGGAGAGAAGTTAGAGCCTTGTTGTGCCTGTCTTTTTCTCTGCTCTGCTGGGTTTAGTAGATCAGGGCCTGAGGAACTGTGTAGCTCCTGGTGTCTAGTGAAGGGCTTTTTCAGAGGTTTTTCTTCGTTCCCCTGCGGAAATGTTCCCAGCAGGATACTTCTGAGCCTGGATTTGCTGATCTGCAGAGCCTGGAATCCTGCATGTGGGGATTGGGCTTACCTTTCTGTGAGGGGCTCTAGCTGGCTGTAGCAGCAAATCTCAGGCATCCAGCTCCTGCCTCTCAGTCCTGAGCCCTCTGCTCTCTTGCTAGAGGCTCTTGACGAACTCTCCACTCTGAACAGCCCTCCGCTCAAGAGGTGCGCTGGGTCAGGTCTCACTGGTTGTGCAGTGTACTCTATCCCTCTGAGCTTTTGTTTAGCAGAGCTGCTGTGACCGCACGCACTAGTGTGCGAGCCCCAGGTCTCTGCCTAGTCTCAGGTCTTGCCTCAGCTTCCCTTTTAAAACGGTCTCTGTGTGGCCTCCACGTTGCAGCACCAGTCCCTGTGGACCCTGTTCTCCACGCACTCCCTCTCCTCCAAAATCACAGTCTCTCATGGTCAGGGCTGGCCACTGCCTTTCCAAGCCTCTGACAGTTTCATACAAAGTTTCTCTCTGGATCCTTCCCAGATGGCTGGGAAGAGCCCCGAGGCTATACAGTAACAGGGCTGTGGTGGAGTGCTGACCAACTCCCTCCAGAGATCTTCAGCCTTGGGTGGGCCTGTTCCCGCTCTGCATCTTCTGGGGCACGCACCTCTGAGGCCTTCACTCTTTGCCCTGATAGGTCATAACCTCTGAGCCAATCTGCGGCTGCCCCTACACCATAAAGCCTGAAGTGCTGGATTGGGCAGCCATGGTGGCTCCTCTTAGAAAGCACGGGCTGCTGGCTCCCAGGAGCCCTGCAGGCAGGCCGATTCTTGATCACTCCCGCACAGTCCTGTGCTCTCGTTCGTGTTCATGCTCACTCACAGCCGCTCTCTCTCACTCTCTGCTCTGTGTTTTTACTCCACATCGATCAGAGATGGTAGCAAGTGGAGAGGGCTATTAGCTACTCTGCTGCCATCTTCCTCCTCCTCCTCAATTCTGGTTTAATTAAGGACATGCAGTTGTCTACTGCTCTGCTAGCTTTAAGGCTAACGAACCAGATAGGAAACCAGGGTAATAAGTTTGGAGACCTTAGCATGTCATTTTGAAAGGCTATAAGTGCACAAAATGACTCAGATTAAGATCCAGACACTCAGAACAAATCCTAATTAGGATGTTATGGTAATGAAAAATGACTACATAGAGAATAATGTGTTTGGTAAAAGAAGGTATGAGGGGGAAAAAAGATATGAGGAATGCAAATACATTTTTATTGAAGAAAATAATTTTGTCCTAAAGTAAAGTGATTAGTCTAGTTTATCAAAGATCAGGTATCTATGGCATGTCTAATGATGTTAATGTCATACTTCCTTCAGACACAACTAGAAATGAACCAAGTTGCAACTGCATACTTACATTTAATCCTTATATGCATTAAAAGGTAACTCACTAAACTTGGAGTGCTCAAATCCTGTACATTTCAAAGAAAAGACTGGCCCTTGATCAGCTCCTTCAAAATAATCTGAGCCCTTGGATTATCCTGCCCAATAACCCTGTATACCTGAGACCCTGGGTCCAGACAGAGAGCTTATGTTAATAATGTGATTTTATGGTCAGCTATCTTTTTGTTCGCTTGAGGCCTTAGGCCACACCTTATCACTTTGACCTCTGGGAGGGGATGAAGACTAAATAGCTAAGGTCAGTAATGCAAGCTATTTATGCCTTATGTGACTGACCACCAATAAAATCCTGGACACTAAAGTTGAGAAGCTTCTGATTGGCAATACTTCGTATGTTCTGTCACACGTGTCTGCTGAGAGAATAAAGTGCTCTCCTTACAACTCTACTGGGAGAGGACAACTGGAAGCTTGCACTGGTTTCTCCTAAACCCTACCCTTTATGCCTTTTGCCTTTTTTGATTTTTAAGTCTGCATCCTTTTGCTGAGATAAACCATAGTATGAGTGTAACAGCTTTTCAGTTATTCCTTCTAGCAAAACCCAGACTTGAAGGTGGTCTTGGGTACCCCAACACACTTATCATCAAGTGTCACTAATAACCAAGTCTCAGCACATAAGCAATCTGCTACAACTGATTAAGTTCATTTGTAAGCAGTAAAATAAGTTAGATTGGTATTAACTGTTAGATAACACTCAAAATTGCATAGACATTTCAAGTCATGGATGGACAACTTGAAAAAGGGCAGGAAAACCAAATGCTACAGAATCTCTGCAATTGTAAACTAACTTTAAATATACAATCACTAGAAAGCAAATGAACACAGACTGACCTGGATCAGTCCAAATTTCTTCTCTAGTCCTCAAGGTCAGTATTTAATTGTTCTAATATCACACTTAAGTATACTGAAGTCCATAATCTACTTTATCTCCACACCTCAACCCAGTTTTTCCAGCATTCCCTAAGTCATTGTCTTATAAAGTCCTTCCTGCTGTTTTATACCTCTCCCTGCTGCTATTCTTGTTTTCTGTTGTGTCTTACCCTAAAACTCAAGTTAGAAAGCTGGGTACTATTCCTGACAAAACAAAACCAGCAAATTTATCATCTAAACATAACAAAACCAGCAAATTTATCATCTAAACATTTCTCATGTCTTCCCTTGTCTTTTGATTGCTAACGTCTAAGCTCTAGTACTGGTCCTAATATTCTCTTACCCATACCACAAAATCACCATTGATCTGTCTTCCCAACTCCAGTTTCCCCTAAAATCTATGCACCACCAGCAGTATGACTTATCAATCCAAAATACAAATCAGACCATTATTCTCTGGCTCCCTATCAGCTACATAAAAAAGACATATGGCTCTTAAGA
Organism: Furipterus horrens; assembly: GCF_987537825.1. Classification (NCBI taxonomy): domain Eukaryota; kingdom Metazoa; phylum Chordata; class Mammalia; order Chiroptera; family Furipteridae; genus Furipterus; species Furipterus horrens. The sequence continues at coordinate 51,353,422 of NW_028327182.1, forward strand.
TGGTATATAAGACCCTGCATAATCTAGAACCTGCTAAATCTGTCTTAATTTTTTTCTCTACATGTTGTTTCTTAGTTTATGTTTCTATCTCTCTATAAAAAACTCTTCTGCATGTTTCTCTTCCCTTGCTGTTGCTGCTCAAATACAAAGAATTCCTTATATTTCAATTTTTAGCTATTTTTCTGAATCCTACTCAATGTCCATACTTTTATAAATCCCTTAAATACTGACATATTTCATATCTGTGTTGCCTTTTTCCTTATTGGAAACATTGCTATGGAGGAACAAGTAAATCAGAATCAATGTGTCTGTCCTACAACACTCATCATCCTCTCCTACCAGTCTCATCCTTTTTCTTTATTCCTTTTGATGGTATTATTGTCTATTCAAATTACCAATTAGACACCAAAGTATTTTTTTCCCCTTTATCTTTGATCTTTTCCTCTTGAAGTTCTACTCACTATCTCTTTAACAAATGTATCAAGGCAAAGTGTTATTCTTCTGTGGAGTAAAGTAATGGGTAAATTTCATTGAACTAGAATTGACTCTATATAGCATTGATCTGGCTTCTACTGTTCCTACTAAGATCTCTTTCTGATTTGTTGTATGTTTGTGTTTTTATAATATCATCTTTGTATACACACACATATGTGTGTGTGTGTGTGTGTGTACATGTACCAGAATTGTGATTTATCATTGGGATAAAATAAAATACATCCTTGCTAACATTTCTTGAGGCAGTGTACTTCATAAATAAACACTGGACCACATTTCTCTAGTTTATTTTTAGTACATTAAGCTCTTAGGAAGGAATCTTTTAAAGGTAACTAAAATAACTTTTTATTTGTAACATATTAGCCTGAAATGTCGTAAAAATTAAGTGAAACATTTTTAGTTATATGCTAGCATATTTTCAAAACGGAGAGAAAAGTGATCAAAAATCATAAGCTAATAAATATCATAAAAGAAAGGAGGAGGTAAAATTATACAATAAATGGAATTGTTGCTCTCAAATGTCAAATTTAGTTCTATGCTTTCTGACAGCCAACATTAAAAGGGAAAAAAGTAAAATATCTAATATTTCCATCAAGACTTTTCCAAGACATTATGAAATTGATTACAGGTAAATAGAAAGCTTCTATCATCTGTTGGTTGTGTTTATTTGAAACACAAGTGGCAAAGTACTGTAGTTATATTTGTCAAGTTTAACAAACACTCAAGAGATTATTCCCCTAAAACTAGAATTGTGCCCTAATTATAGGCTCAAAGATAGAAAAGATCCTGCTCTCTCTAAGACCGCAACATTAGATTAAAAAAAAAAAGTGAAAGTAATTCCCTTTCGTCAATGACTGTCTATGCTGAATCTACTTCTATAGTCTCCTTTTATCTTTACAACCACCCTTATGAGATGTTTTCATTCTCCTATTTTACAAATAAGGATATTGAAACTCAGTAATGTAAAATAATCTAAGTTCATCCAATGATGAATAAGTGCCATTGCTGAAAATTGAAGCCAGGTCCAAGGCCTATGCTCTTTCATACCATGATCACATAAACACACACTATTGTGTGAAAACAAACAGGAAAACAAAGTTAAATAGGTAAATGACCAAAGTGATAGATTATGGAAGCACATATTCTTTCTAGCAACCAGGAAGCTTCATTGAGAAAGTAACATTTGGAATAAGCATAATAAAGAAAAGAAGGATGATGGTAGTAGTGATGATAAAGGTGACAAAGATGATTGCTAATAGTTTTTATTGAAGGTTTAAAACATGTCAGGCACTATTGTAAGCACTTCTCATATGGTAACTCATTTATTCCTTACAAAAGTCCTATGAAATTGTTACTGACATTATCTACGTCTTACAAATGTGGGGGGCAGGGAAGAGGCAGATAGATAGGCAATCTGTCTAAAATCATATAACTAGGATAAGTAAGATTTTGTTAAGCTGAAATAGTCATTTCAGAAACATAAGGAAAGATATTCAGGACTTGATAATACGTGGAGGATCTGCAGAATGCATTGGTTAGGAAGTTGCAGGGGGTTTTGAATCTTGTTTTAAGGAGTTTGGGCTTTACCTTGTACTGAGTACAGAGTCACTGATGATTTTTAAATAGAGGAGTGATGTGCTCCCATCTTTTATAGGCATAACGTACAAAAGGCATGGTGGGTTTGGAACAGGGAAAATTGAATGTAGGTAGGCCTATTTTGTTGTCATAGTAGGTTTAAAGAGGTTGATGAAGGTATGAATTAGAAGCAGTAATGGTTAGGAGAAACTGTCATAAAGCAGAGAACTAAATTTGACCCTTAATAGCAACAGATACATTTAAAAAAAAAATTTTACCTCCTGTCTTTTATAATATTATCTTGTATGTCTTTTGCTAATCACATTTCTATACATTTTGAAAATAGGATAGCATATAAATAAAAATGCTTCATTTAATTTTTATGACATTTCAGGCTAATATGTCATAAATAAAAAGTTATTTCAGTTATCTTTAAAAGATTTCTTCCTAAGAGCCTTATGTATTAAAATAAACTAGAGAAATGTGGTCCAGTGTTTATTTATGAACTACACTGCCTCTCAAGAAATGTTAGCAAAGATCTATTTTCTTTATCTCAATGAGAAATCACACAATTCTGGCACAAACACACACACACAAAGATAAGATTATAAAAACACAAACATACAACAAATCAGAAAGAGATCTTAGTTGGAACAACAGAAGCCAGATCAATGCTATAGAGACTCAATTCTAGATTCAGTGAAATTTATCCATTGGTTTACTCCATGGAAAAATAACACTGCCTTGCTACATTTAGGAGAATTTTCAGACTGCCAATAAAACACTTGCCAGAATGTGTATAATAAACACTTAACTAAATCTCATATAATAAACAAGTCTCCTAAAAAAAATTTGCATTTAAAACTAGACTAGCTATTCTTCAATACTATACCTCAAAAGGCCTGGGAAGCAGTGTGGTTTCATGGGAAATACACAAGATTTGTTATGAGAAGATCTGTTTTGAATATCAACTCTACCTTTACAAGCTCTGCAACTTTCAACAAGTTGCTTAATGTTTCTCTGAGGCTCATTTTCTTACTTTGTTAAATGGAGACAATGATATCTAGCCTATTCACTATAAGAATCAAATGAGATTTAAAAAAAAATATGAAGTTGCTTTATAAAGTTTTTACTGCTTTATAAATGTTAATACTTAAAACACTACTAATAATGGTCAGATATATAAACTACATATGTGATATTTTCTTAAAGTTAGCATCTTGTTCTCTGGATGATTTAAGCTATAAACTTCATTTAACTTTAACCCTATTTCTAAAAACTACTTACACATTGTGGAAATTAGTAAGTTAATAAGATATATGCTGATAGTTATTAAAAGACCAAAGAATAAATGACCCTTCTCGTTCTCTCAAGAGCAAAATTCCAAATCTAAGCTGATTTACTTACATTTATGTCCGTATGGTATATGAGGACACATAATGCTGGCAAAATCTGAGGAAAGAAGATAAACAATAAATAACACTGATGAATATGTCTCTGTAAAAATGAATAACTGATACAAAAAACAGTAAATACAATTTGCAGGGTAAGAAAGACAATATCAAATTTGTTTGACTATTAGGAAAATGGAAATTTGATTAATTCAATCTGGAAAACCAAAATCATAATTCAGATGACCAATTAAAATATCCAAATATATCTGGCAGAGATTAAAGTACCTTAAAAGAAAAACATTTGTTTTCAATAACCTTTTTTATGACATAAAATGTCAAGTGAAAAGTATGGAGATGCAAGTACACACAGTGTAGCTATTTTTAAAAAGTTATTCTTAAAACTGACATCATCCTCTCACTTACCTGCTTAAAGTAAAAATAAGATTTTATTTAATAAGCTACTTGAGTCAAATTAAAGTTTCTGAGCTTAAATTTAGTAAAGAAAATTCTAACCAGTACAAAGTATAAAGTCTGTTTGTTGAATTCAGGCCTTACAGATATATATATTTTTTAAATCTGGGAGGGGAATCACACTAAATACTCTTTCCATAAAAGCAAAAGGTAGCAGAAGCCAGCAAAAGATGTCAATTATAAATATTCACAATCAACATTTCTCTACACAGTCAAGTGACTAAAGGTTATGTAGGAGTTTTAAAAACTTAAAATACCCAGATCCATTTATAAATTAGATGTAAATAGAAGTTTTTACTTTGTTTTAATTGTAGATTTAATACTAAGTAAGACACATTTAAGAACACTAATTTTGTCAATAATCAGGGAAATTTCAATTGGACTTAATGCAAATTAACTCAAGAATATTTGCATATAATAAGTACACTAGTTTCACCTGTGTCAATCCCTTATTTTTTTAGTGTTAAATCAACAACACAATGTAGTAATAAAACTTTAAGATTTTATTTTCTCCTTTGCATTTTCCTGTTTGAATTGTGAATATTTTATTTTTATAAAAATACTCATAAAAAAATAAGAATTCGGATGGACTGACATTCTTTCAGATACCACAAGATACTTTTTAACAGGAGTCAAAGATTAAACGACACACTACTTTAAAAATCTTGTACCTGTAATGAAATCAGTATATGCATTATTGCATTCCCTGTGCATGAAAATCTAAAGCATAAACATAGGGGAAATATACCATCTGGCCTTTGCAATTCTTCATTTACCTCCTGAACTGTCTCCATAGGCGGTGGGGGGTCCTTATTCCTGCAGAGATTGACAATGACCCATGTGACGTTCCGAAGGAAGGTGATGGGAATGGAGGGATTGATGAAGGACAGAAGAGGTTTGACAACTCCCAGTGATATGACATAATCTCTACATTGAGGACCATCACCTACAGAAATGAAAATTGTATTTTTAAAAAAAAAATTACATCCAGGATGAGGAAGTCTGAAATGTATGCAATGGCTTATGTTGGGACACTGATGTTCTATGTTTCCTCACCATTAGTCAAGGGCATAGAGTTGCTGTTTCTCCAGACCTTGATTTGGGGGGTGGTGGGTGGGGGATACAAATTTAACCTACCAATCTTGACAGCAAATTGCATATCTGTTTCAAAAGTGTACCATTTTAAATTATTATTTATAAGGAAAAAAGATAGTCAACCCATGTTAAAATTAGAGGAAACATAGTATATAATGACTATGCCAGTGTAGGAAAAAAGTTAATTAAAATTCTTAATTGAAGTCTTTTCAGAATTAATATAACTTACCTATAATGTTTCCCAAAGCCCATACTGCTTGTTCACAAACATTCTGATGCGGCGAATGAAGAAGTCTCAGAAAAAGAGGCACAGCATCTATTTTAAAAAAAGGAAAAGCTGATATTTAGACTGCAAAATGTTGTAGAGTTTATAGGTTTTTAAGCTAAGTAAGCTGATAAAATACATAGAACTTGTCACTTTATAGTTGCCCAATGAATCGAACAAATAGGGCAAACACATTTAACCTAAATATAATCTATTTTAGTATTTCCCCTAGTAATATTTAAGTAACACACCTAATTAACAGTATATAAAAGTTGCTTTTATATCATTAACTAAAAGCCAGGAGCAGCAATTTTTCCTATAATGCATTAAAATTTTTGCTTTTATGCATTAAAAAAAAAGACAGCATTCCTGCACCAAACTCATAATCTTAGAATATGGGATTAACTAAAGAACTGATTATTCCTAAATCAGGCCTACCTTATATTTTAAAATAATTTATCATTACAATCCTTATTCTTTATATAACTTACACATTAACCCAAAGTCTAAAACACTGGTATAATACTCCTTCCAGGCATCAGTAGAAAACTAAGCATAAGCCAGATCACTTTTTCATAAATTTCAGTCAGTTGTGTATGTACTATCTCTACGATTTTTTGCTGTATCTCTGCACTACCTATATTCTTTAACAGCTTTATTGAGATATAATTTACATACAATATAATTTATCTAAGTGTACAATTCAATGGGTTTTCATATTTATACAGAGTTGTACAGATATCAACATAATCTAATTTTACATTTCCATCACCCTCAAAATCCCACACCCGCAGCAGTCCTGCTGGGGCAGTCCCCAGCCCCAGGCAACCTTTTAATCTGCTTTCTTTCCCCATAGATTTTCCTAAACATTTCATATAGATAAAATTATATAATATATTTTTCTGTGCATGTTTGGTTTATTTCACCTAGCATAAGATTTTTAATGTTCATCCATGTTATAGCATGTATCCATATTTCATTCTTTTTTACTGCTGAATAGTATTCAACTGGGTACCACATTTTGTTTATCTACTCATCATCTAATGGGGTTATTTCAATTTTCGGGCTATTATGAGTAATGCTGCTACAAACATCTGTGCACAAGTCTTCGGACGTGTTTCATATCTCTCAGTTCCACCTAGTAGTGAAACTGTTGTGCCATCTGGTAACTCTATGATTAAACTTTTGAGATAATCTGTTTTTCCAAAAAAACTGCAATTTTATACTCTTGCCAGCAATGTATTAGGGTTTCAATTCACTCACATTTGTAATTTAACTAATTTTATTTTTCACCTTTATAAATAGAAGACTAGTATCAATTACCATAAATAGTAGATAACCAAAAAAATTTAAAATGAAAAAAAACCATTGTTATTAGGTTATACCTACTAGTCTCTTGAAAGTCCTTGTCTAAAATCTCTCCCCTTTCTATTACAACTAACATCTAACTGGAAACTGTCACCTAAAAATTATTAAAATATTTAAAAAAGAAAACTAAAAAATAATATTATCCTCACTATCTGATTCAATGGATTGTTGTATCATATACTATTTAACATCATCTTGAGTACCACCTAAAGTCAGTTCAGTGTTCCACATTTTTTTCAACACATTTTTCCAAAAGGTTTTTGTCGGTCTGATCAACATATTAACAACAATTATCTCATCTTGAAGTAGGCATACTTTAAAAAATATATACGTTATAAGCTAAAAGGTATAAGCTACTCAGCACCTTTGAGGTATCAGAAACAGAAATTTAAAAACCTGCTAAGAGGAGACAGTCTCTATCTAAAAAGATAAAACTCTATTCACATTTTAGTACCCACAATTAAAATTATTTAATGATAATTAATGACATCTATGGGAAAGATGACAATCATCAAAACTAACTTATTAAATTCACATTTAAAAGTGTTACAACATAAAATTACAATAAATTCTACTTCCTTGTCTTTATTTTTTTAAAAAACACAACAACTCCAGTACATAAGGAAGCTAATTTACTTACTAGACTGTACAACAGCTTGAGTCTGGGCAGAAGTTCCTGATGCTATATTAGTTAATGCCCAAGCAGCTTCAAACTGTAATGAAGGGCTAGAAAAAAAACACAATAAAAATCTTTGGGCACAGAACTTTCACTTACATTTATGACCTATAGATCTATATTATTGTCCTTTAGCTTGCCCTTGAATTTCACCTGATTATATCCAACTGCCTGTTGTATATCTCCACCTGAATGTCTCATTGGCTACCAAAGTCATTAACATACTTTTATATCACTGGTAGCTGCAACATTTAGCCAGTCTTTTTTTTTTCTTTGACTCCTTCCTCTCCCACAAACATTTAATCAATAATCCCTATCAATTATACCTTCTAAATATTCTTATATTTATGGCATCACTCCTAATATCACTCTGCTAATTGAGGCCCTCATCATCTCACTTGAATCACTGCCAAAGCCTCTAGAGACTGGTCTTAAAGATAGGATCATGTGTGACTCCATATTATCTGCTTTAGATACTAGAGGTATTTATTATAAGGCAACATAACTTTGCTGAAACGACAAGATCATTATAATTTGAAATAATGATGGAAACCTTACAAAGAAGGTAAAAACAACTAGCTTTTCAAATATGGATAAAGAAAGACACTGACAGGTAGAAATAGAAATAAAAGTATCATGGGTGGATAATCATGATATGTATGGATGACTAGGAACAGATCAAGAGAGCTGAAGCCAAGGAAGTATGCAAAAATTTAACAAGATGAAATTGGGAGGGTAGGTTATCTAAACGTGTGTGTGTGTGTGTGTGTGTGTGTGTGTGTGTGTTGGTGGAGTGAGGGTGGGAGAGGAAAGAGGACTCAAATACCAAGCTTCAGAACTTGAAATTTTTTCTATAGACATACTAAATATAGAGTACTACTGAAAAAAGAACTAAAGAAAATGTTGGAGGCCATGACACGCAGAATGAATTTTAAAAGGTCAAAGGCTGATGTAGGAAAGACCTGTTAAAAGGGAATTATCTACATTAAGTTAGGATAAATAACTGAAAGAATATAAATTCCTTTAAACCTAATACCAAGGTGGGAGGAAGTGGTAGTGAGCAAAAACAAAAGGAGAGCCAAAAGATAGGGCTGCAGGAAAACACTGTATTTGTTGAAGAGTGAGGTTGTTAGCATCAAAAGGTTAGAGAAATCCAAGAAAGAAAAGGTTTAAGGAGAATAAATGTTAGAGATACAGCAAGCATCGAGGTTAAAGAAATGGAACAGATGAGAGAACATGGAGTAGCAGGCAAGAACTACATAATGAATTTTGGGAAAGGCAGGGAATAAGAGTATCAAGAGGAAGAGTAGTAGTAAAAGAACAAGATCAAAGATGATGAGATGGTATATGCTGTTCCAGAAGGAAAGAAAAGGTTATTAAACTAGACTAGGTGGTACGGCAAAATACTGGAAATGAGGGCCTTAAATAAGAAAAACAGAAAGATGTAAAAAATCAAAATACAAAACCAGGCAAAATCTCCGAAGACATCATTTGAAAAAAAAGTGAGAAGATACAGAAAAAATAAATAGTGAGTGTAAGAGGTAAAGAATAAATGAACATTTATTATAAGCTTGATATCACCAATGTTTTGTGTATATTATTTCTATAACCCACAACCATTTAATTTTTATCTTAAAAAAATTCAATGAATTTTAATTTTCCAAATATTCTCAAAAAGAATTATCAAAAGCATCCTCTAGCAACAAAACATAGTTGAATAATCAATTTATGCCACCCCCACCCCTGGCCAGTGAATTAGCTATACGTGCTATGAAGTAGGAAAGATCTCTGGAGATGGTGCCCTCAATGTATAAGCATTCCCGCTTCACATGAAGAGTGAGACTAACTAGAAAGGACAGTCACCCTTCATTATTTCATCAACTATTCATAGTATTTTTAATATCTAATTTCAGTTTACAACATTACCAATATTTTTTTGAAAGGTAATCCTATCTTCCTAGTAGCAGATACTAATAACTTCAAACATAATCTCACAATAATTCATAGTCCTAAATGATGCTTTAGGAAAATATTTCTAGCAGTCTGGGGAGAATTTATTCCTATTCCATCTTTGGTAATAATTGCACTTCCTGCTGCAGAAACCATAAATTCTGTTGCTGCAAACTTTAAGGCTGCTGTGCACTTTTAGGAACATTGAGTACTTTACATGGCACCCCTGGATCTGACGTTACTGTGATCTTAAAAAACAAAAAACAAAAAACAAACAAACAAAAAAAGCCAACGCTGACAAGGTGGAGCTGGTTTGTACAGAGAACCCAAGCAAACTATTCCTAGTAGCCCCACTTCTCTGTTACTGAGGATGGTTCACACAACCTAATTTATTTTGGGTGTATTTATTTTCACAATTTGCTTTATATTTACTTTTTAATTCCTTTTTATTAAATGTATCGGGGTAACATGAGTAAACAAAATCATACAGGTCAAAGGTGCACAATTATAAAATACATAACCTACACTGTATTGTGTTCACTGCCCCAAGTCAAGTCTATGTTCTCGCCATTTATCCCCCCTATATCCTCCCACTCCCCTTACCAGCCACATCACTGGCAATCACCAATGACACTGTTCTCCAAGTCCATCAGTTTCTTCTCTTTTTTCCTCAATCCCTCCATTCACTCCCACACAGCCTTCCCCTGCCCCTGGCAGCTATCAGTCTGTTCTGTATCTATGACTCTTGTCATTATTTTTCTTGCTACTTCATTTTGTTCATTAGATTCTTCATGAGTGAAATCATATTGTATTTTTCTTTCTCTGACTGGATTATTTCACTTAGGATAATGCTCTCCACGTCCACCCATGCTGTCAAAAAGGGTAAGATTTACTTCTTTTTAATGGTTGAGTAGTATTTCATTGCATAAATGTACCACTGCTTTTTATCCACTCACCTACTGATAGATACTTGGGCTGCTTCCAAATCTTGGCTTTAGAAAGTAATGCTGAAATGAGCAAAGGGGTGCATATAATCTTTTGACTTAATATTTCAGGTTTCTCTGAATAAATTCCTAAAAGAGGAAATGCTGGGTCATAAAGTAGTTCCATTTTTAATGTTCTGAGGTAGCTCCATTACTGCTTTCCACAGTGGCTGTACCAATTTACATTCCTACCAACAGCGCACAAAGGTTCCCTTTTCTCCAATTCCTCATGAATACTTGTTGATTTATTTTTATTTTTAACAAATCCTAACTGAAGGACACTTTTCTGTTGCTTTTTATAGAAAGAAAGGAAGGGAGGGAAGGAATATTGATGTGAGAAACACATCTATAGGTTGGTTGCTTCCCGTATTCACCCCAGCCAAAGGGATTGAACCCGCATCCTTTTGGTTCACAGGGTAAGGCTCCCATTGAGCCACACCAGTCAATGCTGATTTATTGATAGCCATTTTGACAGGTGTGAGGTGATACCTCATTGTGGTTTTAATTTGCATTTCTCTGATGATTAGTGACATTGAGCATCTTTTCATATGTCTATTGGCCCTCTCTATGTCCTCTTTGGAAAAGTGTTCAGGTCTTTTGCCCATTTTTAAACTGGATTGTTTGCTTTTTCTGATGTTCAGCTGTACAAGTTCTTTATGTTTTGGATATTAACCCCTTATCAGATGTAACATTAGCAAAATGTCCTCCCATTCAGTGGGCTGTCTTTTCATTTTTTTGATTGTTTCCTTTGCTGTGCAAAAACTTTTTAGTTGGATGTAGTCCCATTTTTTAATTTTTCCTTTTGTTTCCCTTGCCTGAGGGGATATGTCAGAAAAAATGTTGCTACAAGAAATGTCCGAGATTTTACTGCTTATGTTTTCTTCTAGGATGTTTATGGTTTTGAGTCTAACATTTAAGTCTCTAATTCACTTTGAGTTTATTCTCATGTATGGTGTAAAAGGGTGATCTAGAGGAGCAACAGCTCTCCCTGGGACACAGAAGCAAACAAACACAGGAGACTTTCGGCCAAGATGGAGGCCTAGACTGACATGCTCCGTCTTCCTCCACAACTAAGAAGGAATACGACTACCACAAAACCAGAAATAAGCAGAAGTTCCAGAAAATAAATGGAAGTCCAACGTATGAAGTTATAAAGAAGAGGTGCTCGTCCAGACAGGTAGGAGGGGCGAAGCCAAGAAGGAGAGTTCAAGTTGTGCTGGCAGCAGCAGCAGCAGTGACAGAGGCAGGACAGCAGTAAGCCCAGACACCCGTATTTAAGGGGAGGCGAGAAGTGCCTAGGGAGCACCCCCAGCTGCAGACCAGACCTGTCACCTTGCGATTCCAAAGCCGGGGAAGGCAGACCTCCATTGTCTTGGACTGTGAAGCCCGGAGGGGGTGGGGACGGAGAAGAAGGCTCCTGGTCTCTTAGCAGAGAGTGAACGTTAAGAATCCATCTTGGACCCCCACCCCCCGCAGAAAACGCCACAGCATGGCGAAAAGGCTCGCCCAGTTGTGACAAGTGCACGGGGCTCTGCCCCCTATAGCGTAGGAGGTGTGACAGCCCTGCCCAGGAAGCAAAGGTAAACACAAAACTGTCAGGATGGCACAGATCATGATAGAGATCCCGGTGACGCAGCTGACCAGACAGCAAATATCTAATCTAACGGCTCAGTAGATAGGAAATCTTTCTGAGGCTCAGTTCAGAGCTTTGGTTATAAAAATGCTTAGAGACCTAAGAGCAGATGTTAAACAAGATGGGGAAGAAATGAAGGCTAGTCCTGCTGAAATTAACAAAAAAATATACGAAACTAGTGGTGAGGGCAAGAAAACAAGGGATCAAATCAACAAATCGGAACACAGGGAAGGAACAAACAGTCAACCAATGCAGAAAGAGGAAACGAGAAGTGAGAAAAATGAAGAGAGGCTTAGAAACTTATCGGACAGCTATAAGCAGGCCAACATCCGAATCATAGGGCTGCCAGAAGGTGAAGAAGAACTAGAAATGGAAAAATTATGTGAAAAAATAACGAAGCAGAACTTCACTAACTTAGGAAAAGAAATAGACTTACAGGTCCAGGAAGCACAGAGAGTTCCAAATAAACTGGACCCAGGGAAAACCACACCAAGACACATTATAATCAAAATGTCAAAAATTAAGGATAAAGAGAGAATCTTAAAAGCAGCAAGAGAGAAGAAGAGAATTACGTACAAAGGGGTCCCAATAAGACTATGAGCTGATTTCTCAAAGGAGACTCTGCAGGCAAGAAGGGACTGGCAAGAAATATTCAAAAGAATGAAAAGCAAAAACCTACCATCACGATTATGCTATCCAGTGAAGCTGTCACTCAGAATAGAAGGGCAGAGAAAGTGCTTCCAGGACAAAGTAAAACTGAAGGAGTTCATCAGATCCAAAACACTGTTATATGAAATGTTAAAGGGACTTGTTTAGGAGGAGGAGGAGGATCAAAACTATGAACATTAAAATGAAAACTGTATCACAACAACCAACAACAGAAGCTAGGGAATTGAAACAAAGGCAGACTATGTAGACAACGAGAGTGGGAAAAGAATTATAGGTATGGGGAACATATTGGGGGGAGGTCAGCACGGAGGGGTAAGGGGGAAAGGGAGGGAGATGGTACAGGAATTAAGAAGCATAGTGGGAGGGAGTGGAGTTGATAGGAAGATGTTGAGAAGAACTATATGCACAATCAATGAGCATGGACTAAGGGGGGTGGGCAACTGGAGGGAGGGGGTCACTTGGTGGAGGGGAACAAAGGGAAAAGAAATTGGGACAACTGTAGTAGCATAAATAATAAAGCATATTTTTAAAAAAAGGGTGATCTAGTTTCATTTCTGGGCACATATTTGTCCAATATTCCCACCGCCATTTACTGAATAGACTATCTGTACTCCAATTGTATGGTTCTTCCTCTTTTTGTCAAATATTGACTATAAAGGCATGGATTTATTCTGTAGTTCTCTATTCCGTCCCACTGATCTATATGTCTGTTTTTATGCCAGTACCATACTGTTTTGATTACTGTTGCCTTGTAATACAGGATGATATCAGGTATTTGGATTCCTCGAACTTTATTCTTCTTTTGCAAGATTTCTGTGGCTATTTGGGATCTTTTGTGATCCCATATAAATTTTTGGAACATTTGTTCTTGTTGAGTGAAACATGCTATGCGTATCTTTATAGGAATTGTGTTGAATCTAGATTGCTTTGGGTAGTGTGGACATTCTAATTATGTTAATTCTTCTAATCACGAACACAGTATATGTACATGCTTCTATTTATTTGCATCTCCTTCAATTTCTTTCTTTAGTGTCTTAATAATTTTCCCAGTATAGGTCTTTTACATCTTTGGTTAATTTTATCCCAAGGTGTTTTATTCCCTTTGAAGCAAACTGTCAATGGGATTATTTCTAGTTTCCCTTTCTGATAGTAGATTGTTAGTATATAAAAATGCAACTGATTTCTGGATATCTGTTTTGTATTCTCCTACTTTACTGAATGAATTTATCAGGTCTGGTAGTTTCTTAGTGGAATTGTTAGGGCTTATATACAGTATCACATCATCTGCAAATAATGATTTTTACTCCTTCCTTTCAATATAGATGCCTTTTATTTCTCCTTGTCTGAATGCTGTGGCTAGGACTTCCAGTAGTATGTTGAATAAGAGTGGTGAAAACAGACATCCCCAACTTCTTCGCGACCTTAAGGGAAAACCTATGTGCCCACTGAATACGATGTTGGTTGTGGGTTTGTCACATATGGCCTTTATTACATTTAGGTATGTTCCACCTATTCTCACTTTGTTAACAGTTTCTATATCGTAAGTGGATGCTGGGTTTTACCAAATGCATTTTTGTACTTATTGATATTACCATGTAGTTTTTATCCTTCATTTTGTTTAAATGGTGTATCACCTTTATTGGTTTGCCAATAATGTACCAAACTTGTATCTTCAAAATAAATACCACTTGATCATGGTATTGCTGGATCTGGTTTGCTAATATTTTGTTGAGGATTTCAACATCTATGTTCATCAGGAATACTGGCCTATAATTTTCTTTCTATGTAGTGTCTTGATCAGGTTTTGGAATTAGAATAATGCTGGCCTCACTTGGAAGTCTTCACTCCTCTTGAAGTTCTTGGAATAGTTTGAGATGGGTAGGTTTTAGTTCTTTGAATGTCTGGTAAAATTCACTTGTTAAGCCATCTGTGAAGTCATCCAGTCTTGGATGTTTGTTTGTTGGAGGTTTTTTTTTATTACTACTTCAATTTCACTAGTTGTAATCTGTCTATTCAGATCCTCCGATTCTTTCTGACTCAGTATTGGGAAATAATATGTTTCTAGAAATTTATCCACTTCACCCCAATTGTCCAATTTGTTGGCAAATAGTTGTTTGTTATATTTCCTTATGATCCCTTGTATTTCTGTGGAGTCAGTCTTCTCCTCCTTCTGATTTTATGTTTTGGAATCCTCTTTTTTTTTGCTTCCTTGAGGAGCATGGTTAAAGGTGTGTCAACCTTGTTTATTTTTTCAAAGACCTAGTTCTTGGTTTCACTGATCTTTTACAGTATTTTTCTAGACTCTATTTCTGCTCTGAACTTTATTATTTCCTTCTTTTTACTCACTATAGGCTTTGCTAGTTGTTCTTTTTCTAGTTCCTTTAAATATAAAATTAGATTTATTTGAGATTTCTCTATTTCTTGAGATAGGTCTGTAATGCTATGAATTTCCGTTTTAGAACTGCTTTGATTGTGTCCCATAGATTTTGGGTTGTTGTGTTCTCACTTTCATTTGTTTTAAGGTATCTTCTGATTTCTTTGTTGATCTTACTGTTAACTCATTCATTGTTTAGTAACATATTATTAAGCCTCCATGTCTTTGTGAGGTTTTCAGTTTTTTTCATCTGATTGATTTCTTTTTCATACCATTATGGTCAGAGAAGATGTCTGATATGATTTCAATCTTCTTAAATTTGTTGAGACTTGTTTTGTTCCTAACATGTGATCTATGCTAGAAAATGCTCCATGTGTTCTTGAAGAGTGTATATTCTGTTGCTGGGGTTGAAATGCTCTGAAGATATCAATTAAATCCATATGATCAAGTATGTCATTTAAGGTCACCATTTCCTTATTAATTTTCTGTCTGGAAGATCTATCCAATGATGCCAATGGTGTGTTAAAATCCCCTACTATGACTTTAGTACTGACAATCTTTCCCTTTATGTCCATCAAGATTTGCTTTACATATTTAGGTGCTCATATGTTGGGTGCATAAATGTTTAACTGATTATATCCTCTTGCTGGGTTAATAATTCCTTTCTCATTATGTACTTCCTTGTTTGCCTCTTGTTTGAAGTCTATTTTGTCAAATGTAAGTATTGCTACCCCAGATTTTTTTCATTTCCATTTACACAAATTATCTTTTTCCATACCTTTATTTTAGTCTTTATGTATCTTTTGTTCTGAGGTGGGCAGTATATGTATGAGTCTGTTTTCCTTTCCGTTCAGCTACCCTATGTCTTTTGATTAAGCATTTAAGTCACTTACATTTAAAGTGTTACTGATAGGTATGTATTTCAATTTTACTCTTTTAACTATGTTCCTGTTTTTTTCTCCTTCTCCTTCTCTCTCTTCTTCTCCTTAAATTAGGCCTTTACATTTCTTGTAATACTGGTTTAGTGGCAACAAACTCTTTTAGCTCTTTTTGTCTAGAAAGCTCTTTTCTTTCTTTCTCCTTCAATTATAAACGATAGCTTTGCTGGGTAAAGTAGTCTTGGTTGTAGGTCCCTGCTTTTGATCACTTTAAATATTTCATGCCAGTCCCTTCTGGCATGAAATGTTTCTGTTGATAAATCAGCTGACAAGTCTTATGGGAGCTCCCTGGTAGGTAACAGTCTTTCTCTTGTGGCTTTTAAGATTCTTTGTCTTTTATCTTTCCATTTTAATTATGATGTGTCTTTTAGTGGGCCTCTTTGGGTCCATCTTGTTTGGGACTCTCCATGCTTCTGGACTTGTGTGTCTTTTTCTTTCCATGTTAGGATAGTTTTCAGTCATTATTTCTTCAAACAGGTTCTCGATAAATTGCTCTTTCTCCTCCTTCTGGTACACCTATGATGCAGAGGATGTTATGTTTCATGTTGATGAAAGGTCCCTTAAACAATCTTTATTTAAATTATTTTTTCTTTTTGTTGCTTTGATTTGGTGGTGTTTTCTACCTTGTCTTCCAAATTTCTGATTTGATCCTCTGCTTCATCCAACCTACTGTTTATTCCTTCCAATGTATCCTTTATTTCAGATACTGTATTCTTCATTTGTTATTTTAAATAATTTCTATGTCCTTTTTCATGCTGTTGAGCATCCTTAGAATCATTACTTTGAATTCTTTATCTGATAAATTGCTTGCCTCCATTTCATTTAACTCTTTTTCCTGGACATTTCTCCTGTTCTTTTATTTGGGGCTTGCTTCCTTGTCTCCCCCTTTTGGCTACTTCTTTGTGAATTTTTTCCTAAGTATCAGACAGATCTGCTGACCTCCGGTCAAGAACGAGGTGTAGGTAAACATGGCTCACCTCCTTACACAACCACAACAAAAATTACAACTAAACTACAAAACAACTATCACCCAGAATTATCAGAAAATCAAGCTGCATGGAAGTCTTACAACCAAGGAATTAAAAGAAATCACATTCATTTAGAAAGGTAGGAGAGGAGGAGAGGTTGTGATGTGGAGACACGGAACAGCCACTTGTGGTGGATAAAAATTGGGAGGGTTACCTTGGGAGCAAGGGATCCCAGCCCCACACCAGGCCCCCTAGCTCAGGGTTCCATTGTCAGAAAGATAAGTCCCCATAACTTCTAGCTGTAAAAACAATCGGGTGTTGGGGCAATGGAAGAAATTGTGGGATTCCAAGGTGTCTCTTCTTAAAGGGTCTGCAACAGACTTAGGACTTACACAGATTCACTTTCTCTGGGCTCCAGCATTGGAGCAGCAGCTTTAAGGGCACCAGTGGCATATATGAGAAACTGAAGTGTTTGGCATCAGGGCAAGTTCCAGGGGACAGCTCCTTCCCAGACAAAAGTCAAGAGGCCAGGTTGCTGCCACTGTCCCTTTTCTGAGACCTCCCCCAAACAGAGCCACAGAGTGGTGAAACCATATCTGAGACTCCATCAGCCTGGTTCACATGGGTTGCTCCACCCAGGAGATTACCCAAGGTTCTGCCCTATCTCACAGGTGAGCTTTTTTCCATTAGGCCACACTACTAAGGGAGTCACATATAGAAACAAACACAGGGAGTCTGCCAAAATGAGGAGAAGAAGACATATGACCAAAATGAAAGAACAGAATCAAACTCCAGAAAAAGAACTCTAAAAAAAATGGAAACAAGCAATTTATCAGATGCAGAATTCAAAACAGTGGTTATTAGGATTCTCAAGGAACTCACTGGTACTTCAACAGCATAAAAAAGATCCAGGTAGAAATAAAGTTGCACTAAATGAAATAAAGAAAAATTTACAGGGAATCAACAGTGGAGTGGATGAAGCTGAGATGATTTGAAACACAAGGAGCATAAAAAAATTTCAATCAATACAGCCAGAGGAAAAAAGAATTAAAAAACAAAACAAAAAAGCAACAATAAAAGAAAACAAAAACAAAAAACAAAGAGGATATGGTAAGGAGCCCCTGGGGCAACTTCAAACGTACCAGCATTGGAATCATTGGGGTGCTGGAAGGAGAAGAAAAAGAACAAGAAATTGAAAACTTATTTGAGAAAATAATGAAAGAAAACTTCTCTAATTTGAGGAAGGAAATAGACATAAAGTCCAGGAAACACAGAATCCCAAACAAGATCGACCAAAGAGGACCACACCAAGCCACATCATAATTAAAATGCTAAAGGTTAAAGATAAAGAGAGAACCTTAAAAGCAGCAAGAGAAAAGCAGAGTTACCTACAAAAGGGCTCCCATAAGACTGTCTGCCTAATTCTCAAAAGAAATTTTGCAGGCAAGGGACCGGCAAGAAGTGTTTAAAGTGATGAAGAGCAAGAACCTACAACCTAGATTGTTCTATCCAGCAAAGCTATCATTTAGAATGGAAGAGCAGATAAAGTACTTTCCAGACAAAGTAAAACTAAAGGAGTTCATAATCACCAAGCCATTATTATATGAAATATTAAAAAGACTTATTTAAGAAAAAGATAAAAACTATGAACATGAAAAGGGCAAGAAATTCACCACTATCAACAATTAATCTAAGAATCAAACTGAGGGAACAAGCAGAACAGAAACAGAATAATAAATATGGAGATCATTTGGATGGGTACAAGTTGGGAGGGGGAAGGTAGAGAATGGGGGAAAAGGGGCAGGAATTAGTAAGTACAAATAGGTAGTTACCAAATAGGCAGGGGGATGTTAAGAACAGTACAGGAAGTGGAGCAAAGAACTTATATACATTATTCATGGACATGAACTAAGGGGGGGGGGATTCTGGGGGGTACTGGGTGGGGGGGGTACTGGGTGGAGTACTGAATGGAGGAGGGCCAAGAGGGGAAAATCCTGACAACTATAATAGCATAATCAATAAAATATATTTTTAAAAAGGTAGATTTCCTCTGATTCCCAGTTTTTGTGGGTTGGCTTTATGTATTAGGAGTCCTGTGGGGTCCAGTGGTATAATATCCTTGATATCCTGAGCTGGATGCTTCAGGTGTGACCCCTGTATGTGTCATGTATGCCCTCTTGTTGTAACTGACTGACTGTTACTGGCCACTTCGTGTATGGGATCTACAAGTCAGGCTTAACCTCAAACACAAATGCAAGCTGCTTTGCAAGTGCTGACCACACCAAGTGGAATTTGTCTCAGCAATGTTTCGTGCCTGCTGAACTCTCCTTTTGGATATTTTGGGTGTGAAGCTTATTGGAATCTGCTCCGATGTTGTCTGAAGCTAGCCTTTGGGTGTATTGCTCCTGGGCATTTTGGGAGAGGCTCTGGTGCAGGCCAATGTAAGATGCTACCTGTGACTGGCCTGTAACCTACAGATTGTGGCTGCCTCTGCTGAACTTTGGTGCATGTGGAACAAAGCTGCATGCCAAGGCTGGCTTTTATTTGTATTGGCGGGGAGCAGGTCAGCAAAAGTCCCAAGGTAATCTTAGATCCACCTCCCCCTGCTTCTGCATGCTGGCTGCCTATTAGGCTCAGTCACTGAAAGAGCCTCTTGCCATAATCTTCAGCAGGGTGTAAGCTCCACATATGGGGCAATATGGAATCCAAGGGTCAGGTTTATTACTTTCCTCCAGGCTGATGCCACACAGAGGACAGTGATCCACCCAAGAAAGATGGTGTCTGTGGTATGAGAGAATGACTCCGCACAGAGATCTTAGGAGCTGTCCCTTCAGCTCTTTCCCCAGAGTTACAAACCCCAGATTCTCATCACATGACTCTAGTCTGCTCCATTGTCCACCAGTGCCCAGAGTGTTTGTTAACAATATTTTGTACATTGGAATTTTGAGAGTGAGCTTGTGTCTCTAGTGGACACCCCTCCCTCCCTGACAGAAAGAAATCCCACAGCTTTTCATAGCAAGATGTTTTGCAAGTGCCTCATTCCATCTCTGTTGTTGTGCTCTGAGGAGCCCAGCTTACGGTTTTGACCTCATGCTTCTTACGGGGAACCCTCCCTCCCACAGCTGAGATATTCTTTTAAATCCTCAGCAGTTGCCCATGTGAGCGGGACCATTCATTTTTGTCTTCACCCTTCCTATCAGTCTTGATGTGTTTTCTTCTGTAAATCCTTGGTTATAAGACTTCTCTTCACCTAGTCATTAGCTGGTTATTCAGGATGATTGTTCTATAATTTAGTTGTATTTCCAGTTTGGTCCTGGGAGGAGGTGACTGTAGATTCCATTTACTCTGCTGTCACTTTGAATCTCCCTCTTACTCCCTAATTTTATAGATGAGGGTTTCTGAACCTCAAAAGCCTCTCGAGTTTTGGTCAACAGCAAAACCTGAAATTAAACCAGGGTCCAAAGTCTATGGTCTTTTAAATTTTATATAACAAATCCATAAAGTCAGACAGAAACCACTGGCAAGTTTTCTATTTTTGCTTTGGGTAGTAGTTACACAGATACATACATTTACCATTCTTTTTTGTATACATTATGTTTCACAGACACACCCACACAATGAGTCCATGCTAAAAATCGAAAAGGAAAAAATGATGAAGAGAAGTGGATCAAGAATCAAAAAAGAAGAGATAGAACAAAATATGTTTTAAACAGCTGAAGTAAAACTTATTTTTACGTAAAGAAATCTTGTTAAAGAAATTACACATGATCATATCAAAGTGTTAAGGGCTTTTAGAGGGGTAGCTATGTCACATAATGGAAAACCCTTAGTGGTAACATTTAAATACCATTATTTATATCTAGTCAACTGAAAATTCCTTGCATAAAATTTAGCAAAATAGTCCCAATTTTAGTCTGAATGTCCTAATGTACAAAATCAGCATTTCTTCTAAAGTTTTTGGAGTTCAAACTTATATTCTCCCCAGTTAATTCAAATTGATGAGGTTTAAGCATACTAGGATATCTTGACACACTAACAGAAATAGAGCTAGTATCTGAAAAGATACTAAGCAGTGTTTTTTCCTTTTTATTTGTACAAGTATACCTTGCTCCCCTAATTTTAATTTACACAAATAAAAAGCATGATGTTGGAAAACTAATCATGATTGAGGTTCTGTTAAAGATTTTGCAGAGGACTTCTGGCCAAGATGGAGGCCTAAACTGACATGCTTCATCTCCCTCCACAACTAAGAAGGAACATAACTACTGCAAAACCAGAAATAACTAGAAGTTGCAGAAAATGAAGTTACATGGAAGTCCAATGTATGAAGTGATAAAGAAGTGGTGCTCATCTGGACTGGTAGGAGGAGCAAAGCTAAGGTGGAGAGGTCAAGCTGTGCTGGCGGTGGCAGCTGCAGTGACGGCGGCGGGAACGGCAGTAAGCACAGACACCCATATTTAAGGGGAGGCAAGAAGCACCTGGGGAGCACTCCCAGCTGCAGACCAAACCCATCAGCTTGCGAGTCCAACACCGAGTAAGGCAGACCCCCATTGCCTCGGACTGTGAGGGCCAGAGAGGGTGGGATGGAGGAGGAGGCTCCCAGTCTCTCAGCAGAGAGCGAATGGCAGGAATCCATCTTGGACCCCCGCCCTCACACAAAGCACTACAGCATGGTGAGAAGGGTAGCCATTAGTGATGAATACACAGGGCTCTGTCCTCTACAGCACAGGAGGTGTGACAGCCCTGCCCAAGAAGGAAAGGTAAACAAACCTGTAATGATAGAGATACCAATCATGCAGCTGACCAGAAAAAAAAATACACGAATTAACAGACGAACACATAGATAACCTTTCTGAGGTTCAGTTCTGAGCTATAGTTATAAGACAGTTTACAGAAAAAGCAGTGGGACTAATTCAAGAAAGGGAAGGAATGAAGACTAGTCCTACTGAAATGAACAAAAACACATACAAAACAAGTGGTGAGGGAAAGAAAACCAGGGGTCAAATCAACAAAACGAACATAGGGAAGGAACATTCAACCAGTGCCAAAACAGGAAACAAAAAGTGAGGAAAATGAGGAGAGGCTCAGAAACCTATGGGACAGCTATAAGCGGCCAACATCAGAATGATAAGGTTGCCAGAAGGTGAAAAGGAACTAGAAATAGAAAAATTATGTGAAAAGATAATGAAGCAGAACTTCCCCAATTTGGGGAAGGAAATAGACTTACAGGTCCAGGAAGCGCAGAGTTCCAAAAAAACTGGACCCAGGAGAATCACACCAAGACACATTATAATCAAAATGTCAAAAATTAAGGATAAAGAGAGAATCTTAAAAGTAGCAAGAGAGAAGAAGAGAATTACGTACAAAGGAGTCCCAATAAGACTATCAGCTGATTTCTCAAAAGAAACTCTGCAGGCAAGAAGGGACTGGCAAGAAATATTCAAAGTAATGAAAAGCAAAAACCTACAACCACGATTACTCTATCCAGCGAAGCTGTCATCCAGAATAGAAGGGCATAGAAAGTGCTTCCAGGACAAAGTAAAACTGAAGGAGTTCATCAGATCCAAACCACTGTTAAATGAAATGTTACAGGAACTTGTTTAGGAGAAAGAGGATCAAAACTATGAACATTAAAATAAAATCTGTGAGATCTGAGATGGTGGAGGAGCAAGTGGAAACCACACTAACCTCCTCCCAGGACCAGTCTGGACTTACAACTTAATTGTGAAGAAATCATCTGGAATAACCAACTGAACACTAACTGGAGAGAAGTCTTATAACCACAGAGAGAGAGAAAAGGCTGCTTCATCACAACATGACTGGTAGGAAGTGCGGTGATGCAGAAGGGCTGGCTGTGCTCCCACGGGTGGCAGCTGAAGGGACTGAGAAACAGCTCAGTAGCCGGGAGTTCCCCCTGAGAAGGGCAGGGTCTAAACCCCCCGTTACGCTTCCCAGCCTACAGCAACAGAGCAGAAAGTAAAATAGTATCCAGTTGTGAAAAGTGAAAAGTCACAGGGTTTCTAGCTAGCCTGAGAGAAACAGCTGGAGAAAAAGAGCTCTTAAGCGGATCATGTACGAAAATATTTTGGCCCCCACTTACCCTGGGCTCAAGCAGAGGGAAGGCAGAAAAGACTAGAGATGCTTGGGGAGAATATGGGGAGGTGGCTTTGAGAGGAGAACTGGGGGAGAGGCCGACTAGGTGACAGTGCCGACTAATTCCCCATATTGCTACCAGACCATTCCCCTCCCACGTGTTGTCAGCCTGAGGGGAAGCAAAAGCCCCGCCTACAGGATTTAAGCTGCCCCACACTCGGTCCTTAAGCCTGACAGCTGATCACAGATTCAATATATTAACAACTAAAGGAGATGGACAAAGGCAGTAGATCTCTGGTAGTCTCCAACAGGTTGCCTAGGCCCAGACTGGTACATGATCTGATGCCACCAGGGGCAGATCCAGGAAGTGCAGATCAATCTGAGAAGCAGCAACAAACAAGAAGAGTCACAAAAATGGGGAGACAGAGAAACAACCCCCATTGAAAGGGAAGGAAGAATCCCCAGAAAGAGTGATAAATGAAATAGAGGGAAGCAAACTATCAGATATGGAATTCAAAAGATGGATTACAGGGAAGCTCAATGAGATCAGCGAGCTCAAAGAAAACTATAAAGAACTCCAAGGAAACTATAAGGAACTTACTGAGAATTACACAAGCATGAAAAAGGACATGGAAAGCTATCCATAAGAGCCAGGGGGAAATGAAGAATACAATTTCTGAATTGAAAAACACAGTATAAGGTTGTAAAAGCAGGCTAGAGGAAGGAGAAGATTGGATAAATGAGTTAGACGACAACGTAGAAGAAAATTCCCAGACAATGCAATAAAATAAAAAAAGATGGAAAAAGAGTGAAGAAGTTTTTTTTTATTATTATTTTATTTTATTTTTAGAGAGAGGGGAAAGGAGGAAGAGAGGAAGAGAAATATCACTGTGTGGTTGCCTCTCACGCGTCCCCAACTGGGGACATGACGTGCAACCCTAGTCATGTGCCCTGACTGGAAATCGAACCAGTGACACTTGGCTCGCAGGCCGATGCTCAATCCACTGAGCAGAATGAAGAGGTTTTAAGAGCGCTTCAGAACACCATGAAACATAATAATATCTGTATCATAGAAATTCCAGAAGGAGAAGAAGAGGAAAAACGGATAGAAAACCTGTTTGAAAAACTAATGACAGAAAACTTTCCAAACATGATGAGAGAGTCATGCAAGCCCAGGAAGCACAGAGGGTCCCAATGAAGATGAACTCCAACACGCCCACTTCAAGCGACATCATAATTAAAATAGCAACATTCAAAGACAAAGAGAGAATCCTAAAAGCAGCAAGTGTGAAACAGCTAATAACATACAAAGGAGCTCCAATAAGGATATCATCAGATTTCTCAGCAGAAACAGTGCAAGCCAGAAGGGAATGGCAAAAAATATTCAAAGCAATGAAAAACCAAGGCCTACAACCAAGAATACTCTACCCAGCAAGGCTCTCATTCAAAATGGAATATGAAATAAGGAGTATCCCAGAGAAAAGGGGGCTAAAAGAATACATATCCACCAAACCAGTATTTCAAGAGAAGCTAAAGGGTCTACTTTAAGAAGATGAAGACAGAGAGAGAGACAGAGAGAGAGAGAGAGAGAGAGAGAGAGAGAGAGGAACATAAGTACAAAGGAGGAAATTGATAATGAATAACCACCTATAGATAATAACCTTAAATATAAATGGATTAAATGCTATAAACAAAAGACACTGGGTGGCTGAATGGATTAGAAAGCATGACCCACATATATGCTGTCTACAAGAGACCCACCGTAGAACAAACGATCTGCACAAAAAAGTATTTCAAGCAAATGGACATGAAAAAAAAGCTGGGGTAGCAAAACTTCTGTCAGACAAAACAGAATTCACAGCAAAGGCCATAAAATGAGACAAAGAAGGACATTTCATAATGCTTAAGGTAAAAATCTATCAAGAAGATATAACCCTTGTAAAATATATGCACCCAACATAGGAGCACCCAAATATGTATGTAAAATTTTGAAAGACTTCAGGAAGGATATAGATAGCAACACACTCATAGTAGGTGACTTTAACACCCCATTGTCAACACCAAAGATATTGAGGCATTGAACAACACTCCAGATCAAATGGACTTAGTTAATATATATAGAACTTTTCACCCCAAAGGAGCAAAATATACATTCTTTTCAAGTGCACAAGAAACATTTTCAAAGATAGACCACATGGTAGGACACAGAACAAGCCTGAACAAATTTAAGAAAATTGAAATTATATCAAGCATGTTCTCAGATCACAATGGCTTGAAACTGAAAATCAACCTCAAGGTAAAAACTCAAAAACATTCAAACTCATGAAGAATGAATAACATGCTATTAAATAATGAATGGGTTAACACTGACATCAAGGAAGAAATCAAAATGTTTCTGGAAACAAATGATAACAAACACAGAACAACTCAAAACTATGGGATACAGCGAAAGCAGTCCTGAGAGGGAAGTTCATAGCAATACAGGCCTAACTAAAAAGGATAGAATAATCTCTAATAAAAAACCTAACCCTATAACTACAAGAAGTAGAACAACAACAACAAACGAAGCCCAGAGCGAGTAGAAGAAAGGAAATCATCAAGATCAGAGCAGAATTAAATGACACAGAGACTAAAAAAGCAATTCAAAAGATCAATAAAACCAAGACCTAATTCTCTGAAAGGATAAACAAAATTGATAAGCATTCAACCAGGCTCATCAAGAAAAAGAGAGGACCCAAATAAATAAAATCAGAAGTGAAAGAGGAGCAATCACAACCGATACCACAGAAATAAAAAGGATTGTAAGAAATTATTACGAACTGTATCACAAGGAATTTGACAACCTGGGTAAAATGAACAATTTTATGGAAACATAATATTCCAAAACTGAATCAAGAAGAAGCAAAAAGCCTTAGCAGACCAATCATAACTAGTGAAATTGAAACAGTAATCAAAAAAACTCCCGGCACACAAAAGCCCTGGACCGGATGGCTTCACAGGTAAATTTTACAAAACATTTACAAAGAATTAACTTCTATCTTTCTCAGACTATTCCAAAAAATTCAAGGAGAGGGAAGACTCCCAAACTCGTTCTATGAACCAGTATTACCCTAATTCCAAAACCAGATCAAGACACAATAAAGAAAGAAAACTACAGGCCAATATCGCTGATGAACATAGATGCTAAAATCCTCAACAAAATATTGGCAAACCAGATCCAGCAACACATTAGAATGATTATACACCATGATCAAGTGGGATTCATCACAGGTATGAAAGGATGGTTTAATATTCGCAAATCAATATACACAATACACCACATAAATATAATGAAAGACAAAAACCACATGATCGTATCAACAGATGCAGAAAAAGCATCTGATAAAGTACAACACCCATTTATGATGAAAACTCTCAGCAAAATGTGAACAGAGGGAGTATACCTCAACATAATAAACGCCATATATGAGAAACCTGAAGCCAGCATCATACTCAATGGGCAAAAACTGAGAGCATTCCCCCTGAGGTCACGAACAAGACAAGGATGTCCACTCTCTCCACCCCTATTCAACATAGTCTTGGAAGTTCTAGCCACAGCAATCAGACAAGAAAGAGAAATAAAAGGCATCCAAATTGGAAAAGAGGAAGTAAAACTGTCATTATTTGCAGATGACATGATAGTGTACATAGAAAACCCTACAGACTCCACGAAAAAACTACTCAACCTAATAAGTGAATTTGGCAAAACAGCCAGGTACAAAGTCAATATTCAGAAATCGAAGGCATTTCTGTGGACCAACAATAAAACATCAGAGATAGAAACTAAAAGAAAAATCCCATTTACCATAGCAAGAAGAAAAATAAAGTACCTAGGAATAAACTTAAACAAGAAGGTAAAAGACCTGTACTCAGAAAACTACATAACACTGAAGAAAGAAATTAAGGAAAATGCAAATAAGTAAAAACATATACAATGTTCATGGATGGGAAGAATCAACATCATTAAAATGTCCAAACTACCCAAAGCGATTTATAGATTCAATGCAATTCATATTAAAATACCAATGACATATTTCACAGACCTAGAACAAATACTTCAAAAATTTATATGGAACCAAAAAAGAGCCCAAAGAGCCACAGCAATCTTGAGGAAGAATAACACAATTGGAGGAATCACAATACCTGATATCATACTATACTACAATGTCATGGTAATCAAAACAGTTTGGTACTGGCATAAGAATAGACATATAGATCAATGGAACAGAGTAGACAGCCAAGAAATAATCCCAGGTCTATACAGTCAATTAATATTTGACAAAGGGGGAAGGAACATAAGATGGAACAACAAATGGTGCTGGGAGAACTAAACAGGGACATGCTGAAAAATGAAGCTAGACCACCAACTTATACACACCAGAATAAACTCAAGGTGGATCGAACACTTAAATGTAAGCCGTGGTACCATAAAAGTCGAAAAACATAGGCAGGAAAATTTCAGATATCAAACATAGCAACATTTTCACTGATATATCTCCTAAGGCAAGGGAAATAAAGGAAAGAATAAACAAATAGGACTACATTTAACTAAAGAGTTTCTGCTCAGCAAAAGAAAACATCAGCAAGATGAAAAGGGAACCAACCATATGGGAAAATATATTTGCCAATGATACCTCAGACAAGGGATTGATCTCCAAAATATATAAAGAACTTACCCGACTCAACACTAAGAAGACAGGCAACCCAATTAAAAAATGGGCAAAGGACCTGAACAAACACTTCTCCAAAGAGGACACACGGAGGGTCCATAGACATATGAAAGATTGCTCAACATCCCTAGCCATCAGAGAGATGCAAATAAAAACCATGATGAGATACTACCTCACACCAGTCAGAATGACCATCATCAACAAATGGCCATCATCATCTGTTGCCCCCAAATCAATAAATAACTTGTCCTGGTGAGGATGTGGAGAAAAGGGAACCCTGGTGCACTCTGTGGGAAAGCAGACTGGTGCAGCCACTATGGAAAACAGTTTGGAATTTCCTCAAAAAGCTAAAAATGGAACTGTCTTTTGAACCAGTGATTCCCCAGCTAGGAGTATATCCAAAGAACCCTGAAATACCAATTCAAAAGAACCTATGCACCCCTATGTTAATAGCTGCACTATTTACAACAGCCAAGTGCTGGAAACAACCGAAGTGCCAATCTAAAGATGAGTGGATCAAAAAACTGTGGTACATTTACAGAGTGGACTACTATGGAGCGGAAAGAAGAAGGAACTTCTACCATTTGAAACATGGATGGAACTAGAGAGAATTATGCTTAGTGAAATAAGCCAGGCAACGAAAGAAAAATACCTTATGCTATCACCTATTATAGGAGGCTAATGAAGAACACAAATGAGCAAAATTGAACCAGAGGTATGTAAACAAGGAGTAGACTAACAGTGACAAGGGGAGTAGGGGAGAAGGAGGTAAGAAGGGGAAGGGTCTAGTCAAAGAACATGTATGAATGACCCATGGACATGGAAAACTGGTTGGGGACTGACTGTGGGAGAAGGGGTGGGCAGGATGCGAGGAAGTAATAGGGAAAAAAGTGGGACAACTGTAATAGAAAAACAAACAAACAAACATTTTTAGTAGGGGGAAAAAAAGAAAATATAAAGCATGAAAATGCAATTTTAGTGAATATTAGAAGGACAAGGATTTTCCTTCACACTGTATATTTTTCTCCCTACCTGATCCCTCCAGAATTTGGCATTCTGAAAAAGTAAGTAATGACATTACGTTCTTTGCATAAAACTAATAATACCAGTTATTAATAGAGCTTTTGTTGACCAAGACTTTGACTGGAATGTCATGCCTAAAGGAGGCATGTCTGGGCTCTGGTTGTTACCAAAAAGCCCTGAGGAACTTGGATTGACTTTCAAAGGTAATAAAAGCCCATGAGAAAAAAGGCCTAGTACCTTGGTTTGTTGTGTGGTCCATGGCAATCTTTCCAGGGAAGGAATGAAGGTTGCTTTCCTGAAAGATGGCTTGAAGGGACCTTAAGGCACAATGGAAAACCTGAAGGACTTGGAAAAGACAGGTGTTTACAGGCAAGGCTGAATGGCAGGTATGTGGCTCAGCTTCTATGACCTGAAGGGCAGACTGAAGGTCACCCTAAATGTTCCTTGTGTAAGTTCCAGCAAAGCAGAACTAAAGATCATAAATGATCATTTGCTGCTCGTTGTGTTTATGCAAAAGAACAGGATAAATTAAATTGGACTTAATGCAGTCCCTTTAATGACAAGGAGGGTAATCTTAAGGAGAGAAATCGTAATTCAAGGAAAATCACAATGCTCAGTAGTAGACTATAAAGTAGTGCAGCTAACTGTCTTTCAAGTTTCTTTTCATTTAAAGTTTGTTTTCATTTGAAAGTTAAACTAGGTCTGTGGCATCATCAAAGATGATTAATTTACAGGTAAGAAAAATGTCAAATGTTTTGCAACTAGATGTCTTCCCAATAAGATAGTCTTGCAATTTAGAGAGTGGTTTGTGGGTTATGTTGCGTAAATTAACATGTGTTTTCTGTTTTCAAAGGGCATAAGCCTACAATCTCATTACCTCACTTAATCTTGTCTGCATCACTGCCTCCTGAGACTCAGTGGTTTGGCTGAACTAAGTGGCTGGGTTGGTGAAGAATAAGGTGGTCTGTGGGCTTCACTTTAAAACTGGTTTCTCTTTTCTATCTTAATGGCTTGGATAGAAAGGGTCCAGAGGTCTGAGAGGGGGGGAAACCTAAAATATTCCCCTCAGCCCAAACTAAGCATAGTGGGCAAAAGCGTTTTGGACAGGTGTGACATGCCTGGCACACCTTCCTCCAAAGAAGTGCTTTTTTTCCCTAATGTGGGACATTGAAAAATTAATACCTGTCTTTCGTCATCTATTGGTTATAGATTGAATGATGTCTTTTAACCCTTTTGCCAAATCTGTTTCCCCCAGAATACAACAAGGATGGCAGCCTATTAAACCAAGCACGCCGTTGTCCAGGGACAGCCAACTGATCTGGGGTCTGCAAGATCCTCCCCAATGTGGGAAGGCCACCCTCCCCTCCACACCCCCATTCTTATTAGGGGTTTCTAGACCCAAGTGTAGATGGGACAAGGACCATGCTCAGCTTGAAGCAACTGAAGGAGCACGAGACCTTCACTCATTGTCCTTTACAAGATTATAAAGGTTCTTAAGTCTGAGAGGGGGGCATTGTTATTTTTTATTGTTATAAAAATTAATCAGTTATGTTTAAAAAAATATAATATAGGATGTGTGAAGTCCGTGAACTTGTATGCACGACCCATGATGGGCATGGACTTGGGGTGGTGGGACTGCTGGGGGAGGGGGAATGTTGGGCACAGGGGAGCAAAGGGGAAAGATTTGGAACTATTGTAACAATATAATCAATAAAATATACTGAAAAAAAAGAAAACAAAACTGTATCACAACAACTGACAACAGAAACTAAGGAATCAAAAGAAAGGCAAAGTAAGTAGGCAACGAGAGTCGGAAAAGAATTATAGGTATGGGGAACATTTTGGGGGGAGGTAAGCAGGGAGGGGGAAGGGCGAAAGGGAGGGTGATGGTACAGGAATTAAGAAGCATAGTAGGAGGGAGTGGAGTAGATAGGAAGATGTTGAGAACTTATATGCACAACCAATGAGCATGGACTAAGGGGAGGGGACAACTGGAGGGAAGGGAAAAAGGGAAAAGAAATTGGGACAATTGTAACAGCATAATCAATAAAGCATATTTAAAAAATAAAGATTTTGCAGGGGATCATTGGATCAGCTGGAATATTCTCAAGAGTGAGCTACTCAGTTCTGGAAACCATTCATGCTAACTAAACCATGAGGTTAATCACAAGGAAAGAGTGACTCAAGCACCATTTTTCTTGTTTTAAAATATTATTTAAAAAACTACTAACAAATAAACACTCTAAATATTTGAGATAAGTTACAAAAGACAAGAAACAGAAGCTAAAAATTTCCTAGAAAATATATGCACACTTCACAAACAAAGAGTAGCACTTCAAGCCTGTTAAGTATAGTCACAGAATGATTACATGAAAATATGTAACAAATAAACATGAATGTAAAAACAAATTGAACCAAATGTTTAAATAAAAACTTAAATTTTCAGTCAACCGAAAAAAAGAAAAGAGGGAATGAAATCCAGACTTACTTATCATCCCTTTCTAGACATCTGACTAGAATTGGTAAAATCCCAGATTTTATTAGGTCATCAATTGGTGGATTTCTGTCACTGGATAATAGTTTCCTACAAAAAGAAATATAAGAGGTTGTTATAATTTTAATACTATTAATAGAAATAATAATGTACTACTGTTAGACTATCAGCTAAGACAAGCCATGTGTGATATAACTTCTCTCTGGACAAATTAGTATTTACCTTGCAGCCTGGACAGCACTCAGTTGGACCACTGGGTTATCACTTGTGGCATTCTGCAAAACAAAATGTAAATTTCAGAAATTAAAAAAAAATCAACTTCAAAATATTTCAAAATGAGAATATTAAATTAATAACTTACCTGCAATATAGCTTCTAGGGTTACATTTTGCTTAAAAACAAAGAAAAGATAGTTCAGCAATGAGTTTGTTAGCAAAATTAACTTATTAGTTTAACTAAAGTTGTAAGTTAATATGCTTTAATTATCATTGTACAATTGATCTTAGATTAAAAATGAAGTTTTCTGGTTATTACAAAAATTATTTCAAAAACACTTTAAAAGAACAAGGTAACTTACTGCTTTAAAATCAGCATCAACATCTGAATCTTCTAAACTTTCTTCTTGGGGAACATTCCTTTTTTTTAGTAAGTGTTCATCTCTTTTGTTCTGAAAGGCAACCAAAAAATAGTTTAAGAAGTCATGAGGGTACTGTTAATAAAAAAAATCCATTAAAATTATTTATACTTTTTCAGGCAATTATGAAAAAAAATGGATCTTTACATAAGAATAATATGAATCTCATACACAGTACACTATTTATTAAGTACCAACTGTTTTGACCAATATTATGCTTCCCAATCTTTAATGAAGATTTAAATTTAGGAATGCATTATTATTATTATAAAGTCTAGAAAATATATTTCAACTAGTATGCTAGCTTTCATCTACTTGTTGCTAACGGTTGCCTGAGGCAATTTACTAGGAAGTCAGCTTAATGAAAAGGAGTTCAGTGCATCGTATTACAGCTGGTCTCTTATTGGGACTGTGGGGAATGGGAATTCACTAGCATAAATGCCACCTACTTGTCATAATCTCAGATTTAAACTCTTGTTATCTGGTTTTTACAAACAAGAATTCTCTACTAGCAAATACATTTCTACATTTTATGGGATTCCAACTGTTTGTAATGGTAACCTGTGCATTTCATAAAATATATAACTTAGTGTAAATCATCAATCTTCCCCAAATTTTTAGTTTATCTACAGAATTAGTCAAAACAAATTAGATAAATGTTGAATAAATGATTTCTAAGATGCTTTTCAACTCAAAATTTCAAAGGGCATGCTATCTAATCTTCAGTACAATATTTAGAGAAGTGTTGGATTATAATAAAGTTATTGAACAGGCATTAATATTGATATTAAATGAATATCAAATAGAAAGTTAAAACTAGAAATATATTTATATCTGAAGCTTATTGGTTTATCTGCATGGCATCTACTTTTGTGCTATGTATGAGTAAACATGTTTATAGACAAACTGATTTTTATATGTGTATGGTAACTGGAAGATTAGCAACTTCCACTTATATGGTAGCATACTTTAGTAACTTCAAGTAATCAATTTTACATTATTTTTAAATTAACAGCTCTCCCAAATATTAAAATTCATGCAGTGATATTTTATAGTATCAAGTGGTTCCTCACAAAATACTGATTTACAGAGGGAAAACTTGGCAGACAGCATCTTGACCAATTGACAAAGGTTATGATCATGAGTAAAGGAAAAACCAACACTGTGCCTCCTGGTCTGATAAACTGAGAAAACAATATCACTTCTGTGGTATTCCTAACCAAAATAATAAAAACCACCACCACCTAAGAAAAGTCAGACAAACCCAAATCTGCCCTTCAACAAAAAGCCAATCTTTAAAAGATAAAAACCGAGGAACTGTTGGTATGAAGGAAACCAAAGAAATATGAGAACTAACTAATGTCTAATCCTGGATTGGATCTTAGATTTATAAAGGACATTATTGGGAACAATTAACAAATATGAGTTGAGCCTATGAATTAAGAGAGTAAAAATTTATTTACATTAATCTGCCAAATTACACTGTGGTTACATAGGAAAGTATGTTTGTCATGAAATATTAACTGATGTATTATGGGTAATAGGCATAATTCCTGCAACTTAACTGGTTTGAGAAAAAAAATGTATGTATACATAAAAATTAGAGAGAGAATAAGGCAAATATGGAAAATGCTAATAATCAAGGAAACGAGGGAGATGGATGAGGGTGTGTTTTTGTACTAAACTTGCAGTTGAAATTGTTTAAAAATATAAAAAAATCTATGTATTGTACTTTGTTATTTGTAACATAGTTACCGGTAACTTTAAAATCTATTATATTATACTTTCTAACATCTCTTGGAATTTTAGCCTTTTAAAAAATTTCAACAAAGTTTATCCACTGACAGATAAATACAATAAAAAAATCTAACCCTGATCCCATTCTGTTTTCACTGTTTTTCTCTAACTTTTCCAGAGCCTGAATAATCAAACTTTCAAAAGTCTTTTAGAAAATTTCCTTCATTCTTCCTACTCCCCCAGAACTTTCAGGCATAAAAGCAATATAAAGCATAAATACAACCAAAGCTTCCTATATAGAGAGACACCCAATCTGGGGATAGCATTTTATCATTATATAAGATGTTTACGGGCTTTTTCTGGTAAGAAAGCTCCTTTCTATTCCTAATTTGCTGGATTAAAGAAAAATTTTTTAGCCACAAATAGGTCCTCATTTTATTTAATTGTGCTTCTTTTGCATCTATTGAAGTGGACATATAATTTTCCACTTTCATCTGTAAATGTGCTAATTGATTTTCTAATGTTAAACTTAGAAACTTACAGCGTTAAACATATAATCTTGCAAGTCCTGATATATACCTTTCTTGGAATTAAAAAAATATATATATATTTTATTTAGAACCTTTTCACCTGTGTTTCATAAGTATCTTTTCACAGGATGTCTTGGTCTGGTTCCTGGGGCTATAATTTTGCAAGCCTCATAAAATTAGTTGGGAAGTGTTCCCTCTTTACTTTCTCTGAAATCATTTAATAAGGCTAAAATTATCTGTTCCTTGAATGCCTGCTTGCTGGAGTTCAATCTGTAAGGTTAACTTTTCTTTTTCAGATGGATGGGAGATGTTAAATTTTTGGCTGCTGATATAATCTCTTCCATTATTTTTAGATCTATTGAGGTTTTTCATTTCTTCTGAGAGTAAATAGGTAAATTATTTTTATTGTTTTCCACTAGGAGATGGTCTATTCCACATAAGTTTTCAAATTCACTGGCATAAAATTGTTCATATTCAAATTGTGTTAGACTGCTTGCAGAAATGTCTGTAATTCCCTATCCTATATCCATGTCTCTGGGTAGCCTGGTTCCGCAATGATTCTAGATCTGGCTATTTAACTTGCCTTGGCAATGGGGAATAAAGCAAATGTACTTACACATCAAAGCACATCCTCTCTTGCTGCTCTTACAATTATAAAATACCATGTGAACAACACTGTGCCAGCCTGCTGGAGGGTGAGGCTATACGGAGGACAATGAAGGTCCCAGCCAACAGACAGAAACTTGAATAAGACCATCTTAGATCATCTAGTCACCAACTACTAACCCACTATTAGGGAGCCCACAGAGATAGGTTGAACTGGCCCAGACCAGAAAAAACACTATGCCAACCCACAGAATTATTAGCTGAATAAAACGACTATTGTTTTAAGCCACTTAATTTTGGAGTGGTTTATTATGCAGCAAAAACTAAGTGATGTATTGATGTTTTAAAACTTAAGCTACATATAAATTTAATACAGTGGAACCTTGGTTCTCAAACTTAATTTGTTCCAGAAGGCTGCTCAAGAACCAAATTGTTTGAGCTGGGAGACTGAGATTTGACTGCATGTCTTTTAAATTCCTATTATTATCTGTTCTCTTTCCCTGCTATAAATGTCTTATAAAGTGAAATACCACTTTAACTGTATTCTACAGGTTCTGATATGTAATATTTTTCCTATTGTTCATTTCTAGGTATTCCTAATTTCCATTAGGATTTCTTTGATGCCCAAGGTAGTTAGAAGTGCTTTATGTTTTTACAATTAAAAGGTTTTGTAACTATCTTATTCACTAATTTCTAATTTAATTGTATTGTGATCAGAGAATACAGTCTGTACAACACTCTAAAAATAGCTGACATTTGCTTTATACCGATTTCCCAAACCTGTCAATACACAATGTAGGCCAAAGGAAATACCTAATATTTTCTTATTAAGTAGTTAGGTCCAAACAACTTAACAAACTTTATTTTTTGAGGGGGGGAATAACAAAATATTGAAAGAAAAAAATTTTATTTCTGAGACAAAATATGCAATTGAAAGGAATATATAGTGCAATCTAACATTTAAAAATTGTGAACTATCTCAAGATCTAATAGTTCAGTGGTATCTGCAAGATGTTAAATAGCACCATCTTTCTGTAAAAAGTTTAGAATATTGCAAGGTGTCACTTTAAGTTCACTATGGAGCCTCATGGTAACTCAGTTTGGAAACTATAGCTTTATTCTACTACAAAACCAATTTTCAAATACGCAAGGGATATTTTTTCTTTTTTATTTAAATTTATTGGGGTGACATTGGTTAATAAAACACATAGATTTCAAGTATACATTTCTGTGTTACATGATCTGTATATTGCATTGTGTGCCCACCACCCAAAGTCAAACCATCTTCTGGCCCCCTTTACCCTTTACTACCCATCCCACCCCCTTCCCTCTGGTAACCAAAATACTATTGTCTGTGTCTATAAGTTTCAGTTTTATATCTCACATGAGTGAAACCATATGGTTCTTAGCTTCTTCTGACTTATTTCACTTAGCATAATATTTTCAAGTTCCATCCATGCTGTCACAAATGGCATCTTTTCTTATGGCTGAGTAGTATGGCACAGTATATATGTACCACATCTTCCTTATCCAATCCTCTTTCGAAGGAAACTTTGGTTGTCTGCATGTCTTGGGCACCATGAATAATGCTGCAATGAACATAAGGGTGCATATATCTTTGTGACTAAATGTTTTAAATTTCTTGGGTAAATACCCAGAAGAAGGATTGCTGAGTCATATGGTACTCTCTTCTTAATTTCTTAGGGAACCATTAAATGTTTTCCATAGTGGCTGTACCAGTTTACATTCCCACCAGCAGTGAATGAGGGTTCCTTTTTCTCCAACCTCTCCAACACTTGTTATTACCTGTCTTGTTGATGATAGATATCCTAAGAGGTGTGTGGTTGTATCTCATTGTAATTTTTATTTGTATTTCCCTAATAACTAGGGAAGTTGAACAGCTTTTCATGTATCTGTTAGCCATTTGTATGTCTTCTTGGGAGAGGTGTCTATTTAGGTTCTCTGCTCATTTTTTAAATTGGACTGTTTGTTTAGTGTTGAGTTGTATGAGTTCTTAATATATTTTGGATATTAAACCCCAGTTGGAGTTGTTTGTAAATGTCACCTCCCATTCAGTTGGCTGCCTTTTTTTTTTTTTTTTTTTTAATGTTTGAAGTTGTTTCTTTTGCTGTGCAGAAGCTTTTTAGTTTGCTACAGTACCACTCATTTATTTTTGCCTTTGGGATCAAATTCATAAAATGTTCTCTAAAACCAAGGTCCATAGTTTAGTACCCATATTCTCTTCAATATAATTTATTGTTTCAGGTCTTATATTTAGGTCTCGGATCTATTTTGAATTAATTTTTGTACATGAGGACAAACTATTAACACAGTTCCGTTCTTTTGCATGTGGCTTTCGAATTTTTCCAACACCATTTATTGAAGACGCTTTCTTTTCCCCATTGTGTTTTTGGCTCCTTTGTCAAAAATTATTTGCCCCTATACCTGTGGTTTTAATTCTGGGCTCTCAATTCTGTTGCATTCGTCTATGTTTCTGTTTTTATGTCAATACCATGCTGTTGTGATTATTGTAGCTGTGTAGTATAATCTGAAGTCAAAGTAGTATGATACCTCCGGCCTTGGTCATTTTTCTCAGAATTGCTTTGGTTATTTGGGGTCTTTTGTGGTTCCATACAAATCTGATGACTTTTTGTTCCATTTCTTTAAAAAATGACATTGGGATTTTGATGGGGATTGCATGAAATCTGTATATTGCTTTGGGTAATATGGCTCTTTTAACTGTGTTGATTTTTCCAATCCATAAATATTGAATATCTTTCCCTTTCATTGCATCTTTTTCAATCTCTTCTAATAATGCTTTATAGTTTTTAGTATATAGGTCCTTTACACCCTTTGTTAAATTTATTCCTAGGTATTTTATTATTTTAGTTGCAACTGCAAAAGTATTTTTTTCATTTTTTTCCTGAATTTCATTGTTAGTATATAGGAAAGCAGATTTTTATATATTAATTTTGTATCCTGTAACTTTATTGGATTTGTTTGTTGCTTCTAATAGTTTTTTGGTGGAGTCTTTCAGGTTTTACATATACAGAATCATGTCACCTGCAAAAAGTAGATTTTAAAATATGTGTTTATGAGATAACACTTACAAATTGCAATTTAACTTCTATCTCTCATTAATTGGTGCTTATTCATCTCCCATAATGATTCTTTGATAAATTACTTCTTGTAATTTTGCTTTATATGTACTTGTTATTTTTGTTTTATATATAACTAGCATATATAAGTAGGCATATATAAGTTTAGAGTTATTACAGCTTCTTAGTAAATTGTTTTTTTTAAATCAGAAGTTAAGTAATAACCTCTGCATTAGAATTAAAAACATGCTAAGATAGGCTCAAATCTTCCTGTTCAGTTTAAGAACACTTGTGAAACTGTCCAGACCATCAAGGGTATGCATATCAGAAAAGCCACCATGTATCTGAAAGATGTCACTTTACAGAAGCAATGTGTGCTTTTCCATCCTTACAATGGTGGGATTAGTAGATGCACCCAGGTCAAACAGTAGGGCTGGACAGGGTTGGTGGTCCAAAAAAAGTGCTAAATTTTTGCTGCAGGTACTTAAAAATGCAGAAAGTAATGCTTAAGGGTTTAGATGTAAATTCTCTGGTCACAGAGCATATCTAGGTGAACAAAGCTCCTAAGACGAAGAATTTACAGAATTCATAGGCAGATTAACCCATACACCAGCTCCCTCCCATACTGTGATGATCCTTACTAAAGAACAGATTGTTCTTGAACTGGAAGAGGAGGATGCACAAAAGAAAAAGATATCCCAGAAGAAACTGAAAAATCAAATGCAGTATAAATGCTAATAAAAGCTTTAAAAAAGTATGGTATGTAGAACTATGTTTAAAAAATTGCTGTAAAACACTATGCTGTGTTACACAGGCAGCAGCCTAATACATCTCATATTTATGACATCTCTTGATTAGACCATTTTCTCTTATGCTTGACTTAATCTCATGTTGTTTTGCACAGTAACATGCTGTACACACTTGTAGCCTAAGAGCAGTAGGTTATAACATGTAGCCTAGATGTGTAGTAGGCTAAACCATCCAGGTTTGTGTAACTACACTCTACAATGTTCACACGATGATGAAATAGCCTAACACATTGCATAGAACATATCTGTATGGTTAAGTGGCATATTACTCTGTAATATCACAACCAGGACACTGACATTGATACAATCCACTGCCCTTATTTGGATTTACCATCTTACTTGTATTTATTGCATGTATGTCTCTACAATTTTACCATGTTTATAGGTTCATGTATCCACCATTATAGTAAAGGTACTGAACAGTAACCAAAAATAGAAAATGCTCTCTTGTTGCCCTTTTATAAGCAAAAGAACCTTCCTTTTACCTCCCTGTCCCCATACTTAACTCCTTTACAACTACTAATCTGTACTCCATTTTTTCAATTTTATCATTAAAAACTTATGTAAATAGATTCATACAGTACATAACCTTTTCTTTGTGATGGGCTTTTTTTGGCTCAGCATAATCCCCTGAAAATTCATGAAAGTTGTTGCTTCTATCAATAGTTTGTTCCTTTTTATTGCTGAGTGGTATTTCATGGTGTGGACATACCACAGTTTAACCATTTACCCTATGACATGTAGGTTATTTCTAGGTTTTGGCTATTACAAGTAAAACTGATATAAACATTCATGTACAGATTTTGTAGGAACACAATTTTCATTTTTCTGGGATAAATGCCTAGGAGTGTGATTGGTGGGCTGCATGTTTTCCAGAGTGATTGTACCATTTTATATTACTACCAGCAATGTATGAGTAATTCAGTTTCTCTCTATCCTCTCTCCAGCACTTGGGGTTATCACCATTTTTATATTTTAACCATTCTCGTACATTTACACAATGGAATACTATGCAGCTGAAAGAGAGAAGGAACTCCTACCATTTGCAACAACATGGATGGAACTGGAGAGTATTATGCTTAGCAAAATAAGCCAGGGAGCAAAAGACAAATACCATATCACCTAACAGAGGACACTAATGAACAACACAAACAAATGTGCAAAATAGAACCAGAGGCAAGTAAACAAGGAGCAGACTGACAGTGACCGGGAAGAAGGGGTAGGAGAGAAGGGGGGAAAGAAGGAGAAGGGTCTATTCAAGGAACTTGTATAAATGACCCATGGACATGGACAATGGGGTAACGGGGTGGGGATGGACTGTGGGAGAAGGAGTGGGTGAGGTGGGGGACGAGCAATGGGGGAAAAAGTGGGACAACTGTAATAAAAAAAACCAATGAATAAATTTTTAAAAAATGTAACTATTTGCATAGATGTTTAGTTACTTTCAACCTGTATTTCCCTGACTGGCATTAATAATCATCACCATAATGATGATTTCCTTTTGCCCATTTCCTAACTGGTTTGTTTTTTTATACTATTGGACTTTAAGAGTTCGTATTACAGTAAGTACTCCCTTAACATCATCAATAGGTTTTGCAACTTCAAATGAAATAACAAAACCAATTTCACCATAGGTTAACTGATATAAACAAGTTCCTATAGCATCTCATCAATGTTATAATGACATGATGTTGAAGGAAATGAGGTTGAACAAAATGACATACGAGGATCTGCTGTATATGCTGGATACCAGTCCTGTGTTGGATATGTGGTTTTCTTCCAGTCTCTGCAGTTTGTCTTTTCGTTCTCTCCACATGGCCTTTCAGAGCAAAAATTATGAATTTGTTAAGGTACAATTTTCCTTTTATGAATTATGCTTTTGTGGTCAAGTCTATGAACTTTTTGCTTGGTTTTAGTTCCTTAAGATTTTGCTCCATTTTTTTCCCTAAACATTTTATAGTCTTACACTTTACACTTAAGTCTAGGATCCATTTTGTGTTTTTAATAAGGTGTGAGATTTAGGTTGGTTGTTATTTTTTTAATTTCTTTTGGTCTATGTATGTCCAATTTTCTAGTACCATTTGTTGAAAAGACTAGCCTTTCTCCATTGAATTAGTTTTGCACCTTTGTCAAAAATCAGCTGGGTGTATCTGGGTGGGCTTATTTCTAGGTTCTACCTTCTGTTCCACAAATCTATATGTCTGTCCTTCAAATACCACATACTATTCATTAGTGTAGCTTTTCTATAAACCTTAATAGTGGGTATGGAAATGACTCCTATTTTATTCTTTGTCAGAATTGTTCTATCTCTTTTAAAGCCTGTGACTTTCCATATATATTTTAGAATAAGCTTGTCTATGGCTAAAAAAAGCCTTGGTTTAATTTTGATAAGAAATGTATTAAACCAACAGGTCAATTTGAGAACAGGCATTTTTACTATCTAGAGTCTTCCAATCCATGACCACAGTACATGTCTCTCCATTTACTTAAGTCTTGTTTGATTTCTTTTAGATCCTGTACATGTTTGGTATTTTATTTTCTTTGGAGTTACTATAAATGGCATTATATTTTATTTATTTATTTATTTATTTATTTATTTATTTAGTTGGTTGGCATTATATTTTAAGTTTTGATTTCTGTGTGTTTATTGTTAGCATATATAAGTGATTGACTTTTAAGTGTTGATCTTGTATTCTGTGGTCTTGCTGAACTCATTTGTTCTAGGAGTTTTATAGATTCTTTGGGGTTTTCTACATTGACAATCATGTCATCTAAAAATAGGTTAAATTTTATGTAATCCTTTACAAACTACATGTCTTTTATTTATTTTTCTTGACTTATGGCCATGGCTAGAACTTCCAGCACTACATTAAAATAAGAGCAGTGAGATCCTGGATCTCAGGGGGAAAATATTCAGCATTTCACCATTAAGTATGTTAGCTGTGGACTCTTTGTAGATGCTCTTTATCAAGTGAGGTAATTCCCCTCTATTTCTAATTTGTTGAGATTTCAGCAAGAATGAATGTTATATTTTGTCAAGTGCTTTCATCAATTGATATATGATTTTTCCTCTTTAGTTTGTAAATATGGGATATTTTAAGAGAGATATTTTACTAAGAAGTGAAACAACTCAATCAAATGCCGGATCTGATTAGTCAAGTTGGAAATTTTGGTGGTTTTTGTCTTTATGTAAGGTCTTAACTGCTCTGACCCTCAGATCTAATGATAGTAAAGACCAATGGCATACCTGACAGATTAATCAAGAAAAAATTATATCAAATTTAATATGATGTGTCCAAGTTAAAAAAACAAACGACAGGTTTTGAACTAATTTTCAACTTATGAGGCATTATTCACTTAACACTTACATTAAAAGGTATTTATAGTGTAGTGCCATTTATCAGCTGTGTGATTTTAGGCGAGTTACTTAATTCCTATGTCACTATGTAAAAAATGATATAATATACAGAAGTACTGACTTCTGTATAAGTGTTGATGTATATAGGAAATTGAGAGATCAACAAAACAAAAGACAAAAGGGGTTAATAGAAAGAGTTTGAGACCAGTAAAACAGTATATATTAGTAACTAGATCTTACTTTCAATTTGATAGATCAGTATTGGTGTTATTTAAAGTATGACCCTTGGATTGGCTAAAAGTCTTTGAACTATCTGTTACAGATCTGCCGCAAGATAAGAAGCTTGTGCCAGATATTAACTGTGACACTAAACACACCATTTAGTTCTGTTATTTATTTAGGCAGAAAGGTTTTCTTGTTAAAGGAAGTAGTGTCTTAATTAATATTTTGATACAAGTCC
The DNA here is from genome assembly GCF_987537825.1 of Furipterus horrens. Classification (NCBI taxonomy): domain Eukaryota; kingdom Metazoa; phylum Chordata; class Mammalia; order Chiroptera; family Furipteridae; genus Furipterus; species Furipterus horrens. Next base: position 51,395,827 of record NW_028327182.1, read on the forward strand.
CCTAACTTAGATCAGGACTTTTGAGTAGGATGCTCTATATCTAAAGTGCTTTTTCTTAAAACTTTAATAAATGATTTAAATATCAGCAAAATGTTAAGATACTATATTTAAACTTAATTCCTGATATTAACATTTAATAAGTACTAATGACATGCCCAGAATATGACTATGCATTTTGAAATGGGCTGGGAGGGAGACTTGGGAGTATCTGGAGCAGGAGGAGGGAAAAGTGTGGTCATTACCTTCACTTTAGAAGCTAATAATCTAAAAGAAATGAGTACAGCTTATCTATGAAAGTCTAGCTCTTTTTTCTTGTAGTTGCAAGAATCTCAATGTCAGTAATAACACTGATTTTCTACTCAATGGAGTAGCAAGGCTGGAATCAGAGTTAGATTACTCTGATGATAAAGAGTAGAGGAATATTCACTTGAATGACTCTCCTTGGCTCTGTAGAATCATATCAAAAGCAATTTGGCTTTGTCTGAAATTTAGGTTTTCTTTCAGGAAGGGTTCACTTTCTGCTGCCTACTCAAGGAATTGTAAAATACGAAATAAGGAACTGCTTGAAATCTCTTTATTAATTTCATTCTTGTTCCTCCTACAGGGATGTTCAGGAACTAATTGTAATTGAAAAGGAAACAACTTTATCCAGAAGACAATTAAAAAGGTAAGACGTCTAAGGTAACCCAGGTGGATATTTAAAAACATGCTCTTGAGAAACAAGAATTAAATTAACTACAGAGGAGAGATCCAAGATGGCGGAGGAGTAAGTGAAGCTACTCTAACCTCCTCCAAGGACCAATATGGAATTACAAATAAGTTGTAGAGAAATCATGCTGAATAACCAACTGAACATTAGCTGGAAAGAAGCCTTATAACTAAGGACAGACAAAAAAAATCACTTCACAACAATACTGGTAGGGAGTACAAAGGAGGTGCAAGAGGGCTAGCTACTCGCACGGGCAGCAGCGAAGTTCCAAAGGGTTATTTCAGCAGCCAGGGGTTTCACCCTTGAAAAGTGTAGGGTCTAAACCCCAAGCTGGGCTTCCCAGCCTACAGCAACAGAGCTGGAAAGGAACCCATATAACATCCAGCTGTGAAAAGCAGCAGGGTTTCTCTCTGCCAGGGAGAGATGACTGGAGGTGCGGACAGCCTCTTAAAGGACCAATGTACAAAATTATGTTTGCAGACACTTAACCTGGGTTCTGGCAGGAGGACGGCAGAGCTGACTAGAAACGTTTCAAGAGAGCCTGGGGTTGGTGGCTCTGGGGAGAACTGAAAAAACAGCCATGAGGATCCCTGTGCTGGGTCATTAACCATACTGTGGAAGCTCTCTCTCAAGCAGAGCACTCCTCTCCAAGTGGCATCAGTCTGAGGGGAAGCAATAACCCCACCTGCAGGAATTACTCTGCCCCACCATGTGGTACTTAAGCTTGAGGCTATATCACTAACCAGTTTAATACCAAAGGCTGAAAATACAAAGTAGCAGTCAAAATGGGAAAACCAAAAAACAGATGCCAAATGAAAAAGCAAGAAAATTCTCCAGAAAAAAAAAACAGATGAAATAGAGGCAAGCAGCTTATCAGCAGACAGTTTAAGATTAAAAGAATATTCAAGAGCATAAAAAGAAAAGACAGAGAAACCAGTAAAAAGGACCCAGTCAGAAATAAAGAATGCAATATCTGAAATAAATAATACACTGAAAGGAATACATAGGTTAGATGATGCACAGTATTGCATCAGTGATTTGGAAGACAAGGCAGGAAAAAACAAACAGAGCAGCAAAAAAGAAAGAAAGAAAAATTAAAAATGAGGAGAGCTTAAGAAACATTTTGGACAACATGAAGTGTAACAACATCTGCATCATAGTAATACCAAAAGGAGAAGAGAGTGACCAAGGGATCGAGAACCTATTTGAAGAAATAATGACCAAAAACTTCCCTAATCTGGTGAAAGAAAAAGACACACAAGTCCAGGAAGCTCAGAGAGTCCCAAACAAGTTGGACCTAAAGAGGCCTACACTGAGACACATCATAATTAAAATGACAAAGCTTAAAGACCAGGAGAGAATCCTAAAAGCTGCAAGAGAAAAGCAGGTAGTTACACACAAAGGAGCATCAATTAGACTGTCTCTGATTTCTCATTGGAAACATTTCAGGTCAGATGGGAGTGGTGTGAAATATTCAAGGTGATGAAAAGCAAGGATCTATAACCAAAGCTACTTTACCCAGCATGGCTATCATTTAAAATTGAAGGAGAAATAAGGAGCTTCCCAGACAAGAAAAAGCTAAAGGAGTTTGTTAACACCAAACCAAGTACTACAACTAATGTTAAAGGGCCTCCTTTAGAAAGACTAGAAGAAAAAGAGAAAGTAAAAAAAAAAAAAAAGAAGAAGAAGAAGAAAACAATCTAACAATAAAATGGCACTATATATGTATCTATCAATAATCATCTTAAGTGTAAATGGCTTACCATGTTCCAACCAAAAGACATAGGTTAGCTGAATGGATAAGAAAACAAGACACACACATATATATATGCTGCCTCTGAGAGAGATACAAAGACTAGAAGGGACAGAAAAAGATAGTTCATGCAAATGGAAAGGAAAAAAGCTGGTGTAGCAGTACTTATATCCAACAAAATAAGACTTTAAAACCAAGACTATAGTAAAGATAAAGAAGGACACTACATAATGATAAAGGGAACATTCCAACAAGACAATATAACTCTAGTAAACATTTATGCACTCAAAATAGGAGTCCCTAAATATGTAAGGCAAATCTTGATGGACATAAAGGGAGAGGGCAAGAGAAATACAGTCACAGTCATGGATTTTAACAACCAACTGACTTCAATGGGTAGATCTTCCAGGCAGAAATTCAACAAGAAGACAGCGGCCTTAAATTCAACAAGTAGACAGCGGACTACTACAGTAGTCCCTCTCTATATCGCGGTTCACTTATCGCGGCCTCACTGTATCATGGGATTTTTAAAAATATATTTAATTATTTATCGCGGATTTTTCGGTACTGTATAGGTATGTTGTTAAAGTTATGCAGGTTTAAGAGTGTAGAATATGTTTAAGAACATGAGTAGTGTTTATAAAAGTGTGGAAAAGGTTAATAAGGGAATGGGAAAGGTTAATAGGGACCGGGAACAGTTTATAAGTGTATAAGAAGGGTTTTTAAAGCCTTAAAAATATATAAATACTAAAATAAACGTAAGGTTCCTGCCTCGCGGATTTTCACCTTTTGCGTGGGGGTCCAGAAGGTAATACCCGCAATAAGTGAGGGAATACTGTATATCAAATGGATTTAACTGATATCTTTAGAGCATTTCATCGCAAAGCAGCAGAATATACATACTTTTCAAGTGCACATGGGATATTTTCTAAGACAGATCACATGTTAGGACACAAAACAAGTTTCAATAAAATTTAAGAAAACTGAAATCATATCAAGCATCTTCTCTGACCACAAAGCTATGACTACAAATCTATCACAAGAAGAACACTGAAAAGACATGCAAAGACATGGAAGGTAAATAACATGTTATTAAACAATGAGTGGGTCAACAACAAGGTCAAGGAAGACATCAAAAGATATCTTGAAACAAATGAAAATGAGGTTACAACAACCCAAAATCTGTGGGACACTGGGAAAGCAATCCTAAGAGGGAAATTCATAGCATTACAGGCCTATCTCAAAAAAACAAGAAATAGCTCAAATAAACAATCTAACTTTACATTAAAAAGAACCTGAAAAAGAGCAACAAACAAAGTCCAAAATGCGTAGAAGGAAGGAAACAATCAAGATCAGAACAGATATAAACCAAATTGTCTAAAAAAGTGATACAAAATATCAGTGAATCCAAAGAACTGGTTCTTTGAAAAGATAAACAAGACAGACAAACCTTTAACCCGACTCATCAAGAAAAAAAGATAAAGGACACAAATAAATAAAATCAGAAATGAAAGAAGAGAAATAACTGACAACAAAGAAATACAAAGTATTGTAAGAAAAATGTTTTGAACAACTATATGCTAACAAACTGGACAACTGGGACAAAACCGATAAATTCCTAGAATGTACACTCTTCCAAAACTAAATAGGAAGGAATCATAGAATATGAATAGACAGATTACACCTAGTGAAATTGAAGCAATAATTTAAAAAACTCCCAACAAACAAAAGCCCTGTACCAGATAGCTTCACTGGTGAATTTTACCAAACATTCTGAGGCCTAACATCTCTTCTTCTCAAATTATTTCATAAAATTCAAGGGGAGGGAAGCCTCCCAAACTCATCTGACGAGGCCAGCATTATCCTAATTTCAAAACCAAATAAAGACACTACAAAGAAAGAAAATTATAGGCCAGGACTTCCAGTCAAGATGGAGGTGTAAGTAGACACGCTTAGCCTCCTCACACAACAACAGAAAGAATTACAAAGAGATCTCAGAACACACAAAAAACAGAACCATAAAATATTGGGCTATACGGAAGTATGACAACTAAGGATTTAAGTCACATTCATTCAGTTAGCTATGAGAGGTGGATTGTGGTGGATAAAAATCTGGAGCAATAATCTGGGAGCAAGCTATCCCAGCCCAAGGCCAGACAGCACAGCACATGGTTACAGCACCAGAAAGATAAATCTTAATTTCCTCTGGCTATAAAATCCAGTGGTGGCTGGGGCAGCGAAAGAAACTGACGGATTTTCATTATTTAAAAAGCATGCAGGAGACTTCCGGCCAAGATGGAGGCCTAGAAAGACACACTGACTCTCCCTCCACAATTAAGAAGGAATATAAGTACCTCAAAACTAGAGACAACCAGAAGTTCCAGAAAATCAAGCTGCATGGAAGTCCAACAAACAAAGATATAAAGAAGAAATACTCATCCAGACAGGTATGAGGGGGGTGGGACCTGGGTGGAGAGGACGTATTATGGTGGCGGCAGCAGCGGCAGGCTGGTGGAAAGCGCAGTCACATGTTTTAAAAAGTGGGGAGGAACACCCGGGGAGCATTCCCAGCTCCTGACCAGACCAAGCACCTCGAGGTCCCAATACCAGGGAAAATCAAGCCTCATTGCTTCTGACTGTGCAAACAAGTGGAGGTTGGGGCAGAGGAAGAAACTGCCGGTCTCTCAGCAGAGTCTGCTTGTTTAAAGGACCCCCAAGATCCTAGAATGTCCGCAGACCCACCCACGCTGGGAATGATGGCCAGGGCAATAGCTAGAGAGGCACCAGTCCCATATGGAAGTGGGAGAAGTGACTGGAAAAGGGGCAAGTGCTGAGCAAGCGGCATTTTCCCTCTCAGACCCCTCTCCCACATACAGCGCTACAACGTGGTGTAACAGGTTGCCCTGTACTGACAAATACTTAAGGCCCTGCCCCTTACAACATAACAGGTGCGAAAGCTCTGCCTAAGACAGAGAAGCAAACAAACACAGGAGCCTGTCAAGATAAGGAGACAGAGAAGTATGGTTCAAAAGGGGAAACGAACCAAGGTTCCAGTGGGAGAACTACACGATGAGGAGACAGTCAACCTAACAGACACAAAATTCGAAAAACTGGTGATAAAGATACTCACAGGCTTGACAGATATGCTTGAGTACGGCAAATGCATAAGGGAACAAGTGAAGGTTATGCTAAGTGAAACAAAGGAAAATCCACAGAAAACCAATGGTGAAGGGAAGAAAACTGGGGTTCAAATCCAGGATTTGGAATATAAAGAAGAAAAAAACAGTCAACCGGTACAGAATGAGGAAACAATAACTGAAAACAATGAGGAGAGGCTTATGAACCTCTGGGACAACTTTAAACGTGCCAACATCCAAATCATGAGGGTGCCAGAAGGAGAAGAGGAAGAGCAAGAAATTCAAAGTTTATGTGAAAAAATAATAAAGGAAAACTTCCCAAATTTTAGCTTTTGTATTTTAGGTTGTTTTAGTTCATAAACTAAGCCTACAGAAATAAAATAATTAAAAACTGACATGGGCCAGGCTGGTGTGGCTCAGTGGATTGAGAGTCGGCCTGCGAACCTAGTGTTGCTGGTTCGATTCCCAGTCAGGGCACATAACTAGGTTGCATGTCAGGTCCCCAGTTGGGGGTGCGAGTGAGAAGCAACCACACAGCGATGTTTCTCTCCCTCTTTCTCCTTTCCCCTCTCTCTAAAAACAAACAAACAAAAAAAAAAAATAAATTATTTAAACAAATAACTGACATGGGGAATGTTACAGGAATTCAGAAGTTAAAGAGTTCAGCCTTAATTGATAAGCTTAAGTCATTAAAGCTGTAACTATGTAACTAAAGAGTTAAAGATATCAGCCTTAATTAATAGGCTTAAGCGACTAATGCAGGTGGAGAGCTGTTATTCCAAAATTGTGCACCTTTTGAATTAAAGACTCCTTTCCTTTATCACCAAAAACCCCCCACAACAAAAACAAAGAAAACCCAAACAATAAAAGGCAACAAACTCACAATAATCAACAACTGAATTTAAAAAACAATAACAACAACAACAAAAAAAAAACTAAGAAAACACCCAGAACAGGAACATAATCACAGGTATGGAGATCATTTGGAGGGTTATCAGCTGGGAGGGGGAAGTAGGAAAATGGGGGAAATGGGTTCAGGGATTAAGAAGCATAATTGGTAGGAACAAAATTGACAGGGGGATGTTAAGAATAGTATAGGAAAGAGAGAAGCTAAAGAACTTACATGTACCACCCACGGAAATGAACAAATGGGAGGGATTGCTTGAGGAAAGTGGGGTACTGGGCAGAGGAAGGAAAAGGGGGAAAAATTGAGACACTGTAACAGCATAATCAATAAATATGTTTAGAACATAAAAAAATAAAGCCCCCCCCACACAAATAGAAAATTATAGGCCAACATTCTAGAAGAACACAGAACCTATAATCTTCAACAAAATATTAGCAAACCGCACACAGCAATGCATCAGAAAGATATACATCATGATCAAGTGGGACTTATTCTAGGAGTGCGAGGTTGGTACTACATTCATAACTCAATTAATGTGATACACCACATAAACAAAAGGAAGAATAAAAACCACATGATCGTATCAATAGATGCAGAAAAAGCATTTGATAAATCCAGCATCCATTTATGATAAAAACTCCCAGCAAAGTGGGAACAGAGGGAACATACCTAAATATAATAAGGGCTATATATGACAAGCCCACTGCCAGCATCATACTCAAGGGGCAAAAACTACAAGCATTCCCCTTAAGAAATGAGACAAGACAGGGATGTCTGCTTTCACCTCTCTTATTCAATATAGTACTGGAAGCCCTAGCCACAGCAATCAGACAAGAAGAAGAAATAAAAGGCATCCAAATTGGAAAGGAAGAAGTAAAACTGTCATTATTCACAGACAACATGATACTGTACATAGAGATGCCCAAAGATTCCACCAAGAAACTACTAGAACTGATAAATTCAGGAAAGTTACAGGATACAAAATTAATATCCAAAAATCTGTTGCATTTTTACATGACAATAATAAACTAACAGGGAAATGAAGAAAACAATCCCATTCACAATTGCTACAAAAACAATAAAACCTAATCAAGGAAGTAAAAGATCTGTACTTGAAAAATTACAAGAAACTGAAAAAATAGAAGAAGATACAAATAAGAGGAAGCACATACCATGTTCATGGATAGGAAGAATTAACATCATTAAAATGTCCATACTACCCAAAGCAATCTATAGATTCAATGCAATTCTTATCAATATTCCAATGATGCATTACACAGAACTAGAACATTTTTTCAAAAATTTATATGGACCCATGAAAGGCCCACCATACCAACGGTGACCCTGAGAAAGAACAAAGTTGGAGGAATTACGCTACTTAATATGAAGCTATACTCTTAAGGCCACAGTAATCAAAACAGTTATGGTACTGGCATAAAAACAGACACATAGATCTATGGAACAGAATAGAGAACCCTGAAATAAACCCACTCCTTCATATTTATTTATTTTATATTTATTTATTAAATAAACTAGCAGAAAAAAAGCAAAAAAAAGGAAACTAAACCACTTTCTTACACCACACACAAGAATAAATTCAAAGTGGATGGAAGACTTAAATGTTAGACCCGTAACCATATAGTAGAAGAAAATATAGGCAGCAAAATCTTGGAACATTACTTGTAGCAGTATTTTATTGGATATCTCTCTCCAGGCAAGGGAAACAAAAGAAAAAAATAAGCAAACGCAACTACATCAAACTAAAAAGTTTTTGCACAGCAAAAGAAATCATCAACAAAATAAAAGGACACCCACAAAATGGGAGAATGTATTCGCTGATACATCTGATAAGGGGTTAATATCCAAAATTCATACAGAACTTCTAAAACTCAACACCAAAAAAACAAACAACCTAATAAAAAATGAGCAAAGGACTTGAATAGACATTCCTCCAAAGAGGACATACAGATGGCCAATAGACATATGAAGAAATGCTAACTATCACTCATCATCAGAGTGATGAAAATTAAAAACACAATGAGATATCATCTCACACCTGTCAGAACAGCTATCTTCACTAAATCAACAAACAAGTCCTGGTGAGGAGGTGGAGAAAGGGGAATTTGCACTATTAGTGGGAATGCAGGTTGGTGCAGACACTGTGGAAAGCAGTATGGAGATACCTCAAAAAATTTAAAATGTTGGGGGAGCAATGGAGGAAAAATGGGACAACTGTAATTGAAAACAATAAAAAAAAAAATTAAAAATGGATCTGCCTTTTTTAACCCAGTGTTTCCAATTTTGGGAATATATCTGAAGGAACCCAAAACACTCATTTGAAAGAAGATAAGCGCACCTCTATGTTCACTGCAGTATATTTACAATTATCAGGATTTGGAAGCAGCCCAAGTGTCCATCAGTAGATGAGTGGATAAAACAACTATCCATCATTTACACAATGGAACATTATTCAGCTGTAAAAATGAATTTTTACCTTTTGCGACAGTATGGTTGGACCTGGAGAATATTATGTGAAGTGAAATAAGCCAAAGAAAGACAAATACTATATGATTTCATTCATATGTGGAATCTAATGAACAAACTGAACTAACAAGGAAAATAGGGGCAGACTCCTACATGGTGAGCAGGATGACAGCTAGTTGGGGTAGAGGGGTTAAGCAAAAAGGAAAAGGGATTCATGGACATGGACAACAGTGTGATGATTGCTGGCGGAAGTGGGTATAAGGGGACTAAATGATAATGGGAAAAAAGTACAATAAAGATTAAATTTTAAAAAATAAATTAACTCCAGAGGACAGCACTACCATAATAGGAGGAATAAATAACCAAACACAAGTAAACAGCTTAAATTTAGAAGCATGCTAGAAGGGATAAAAAGTTTTTTAAAAAGGAGGAATCTGAATAACATGAGGGCCAATATAAGTTTTATAGCTTTGTTCCAAGCATGAAATAGTAAGGAAAAATAAAGGCCCCATCTAGAGATAGCTGGTGTAGTGTCAACAGATGACAATAAATACTTAATTTCAAGTTTATTCTTATTACCTTTGTAAAGAAGAATGATCTTCACATGAATGAAAAACCATACACAAAAGGGCACACACCATTCTATTTTTATGAAGTTCAAAATATGCAAAATAATTCATAGTGTAACAAACCTGGATAATGGTTACCTTTGGGAAAGTATCAATAGTATTCAAGAAGGGTCCTTGAGAGACAGGTAATGTTCGTGATCCAGTAGCTGGTTACACAGAAGTGTTCACTTTTTAAAAAATCATCAAGCTGTACACTTAAGATATGTTGAATTTTTTGCATGTATACATTAATAAAAACTCCAAAAGAAGGTAAGACTAACATGTTAAAATTCACAAGGAGATCACCTTACTCATTTTATTAGGCTTAGTTCACATCTCTGGTACACATGACCCAAAGATATTAAAAATCTTTTAAAAATATGATTGCCAGATCATTGTTAATATGTAAGTAGCCACGAAGAAGGTATGCAGTTAAAAGAACACTGGAATTACAGATATCTCCCAAATTTTATAAAAAATAATATATTTTTATGCTATATGGTTTTAAGAATGACCACTAATTTGCCACATTATTTCATTATTCAAATTGTAATTTTAATACCAGAAGCTCCTAATTTGTTTTCATTAAAAGCAAATCATTCTTACCTTTCGCAATTCAACTGTCACTTCATTTCTGTGTCTTCGCATTGTCTACAAAGAAAAAGAATACATAAGTATCTAAATATTGGTACTGCTAGTATATAAATTAAGGTCTTATGCATTTAAGATTTAAACTTTTTTGAAGTAATTTACTCTTAAGAAATATGGATTGGTCAGTTTTAGACTTTAAATAATAAACTATAGGAGGTTAAAAAGCTAAATTATTTTACTGGATATCTACTGGTTAATTTTGTGGGAAGTAGGAGTGAGGCTTGGTTGCCTAGAATCTATTCCCCTTCTTTAACTTCACCTAGGTTTTTGAGAGGAATTGTATACTCTCTCTTGACGGAACTACATATTAAAGTATCTCTACTGGTTTAACTAGGGCATGAGGCTCAAACACATGAACAGAACTCTCCCCCCCCCATAACTCTGAACCTTGAGCAAAGTAGGAAGAAAGAAAAAAAAGAAAGCATCATAGGACCAGGTATAATGATGCCTATCTCCTGGACTTGCTCTATTTCCAGTTATCTGGTGTCCCTACTAATTCTATGAAGTACCCCATATTTTTCCAATAAATTATTGTTTGCCTAAGTCAGCAAGACTGGTTTTTGGTGTTTGCAACCAATGAGTTCTATTCTAAAATATTTACATTTTTAAAAAAGTAAACAACTTGCTGCCATGGCCTTAAAATCACATGAAAATAAAAATGAGTTTGGGAAAATATTTTGTATCAGAAGGTAAAAAGTATCCTTATTTCCTAAGATTCTTTATCAGGCATGTCTTATCAGAAATTACTGAAATAATTAACTATCCCCTCTCCCCTTGATGTACTGATATAATGAATTATTTTATTACATATACATTGGGTTGTTCAAAAATTTCATTTTTTCCCCATAAGATGGCTCTAGTAGCATTTAGCTGTCTTTGACTTAATTTGAAACAATTTAGATTTTATTGTCACAGTTGTCATATTATTATGCATTTAAAAAAACATCAAAATTGGCGAATTTCTGTGTAGCCATTACTGAAGATGGAAGAAAATATGTAACATTTTTGTCATATTATGCTTTGTTATTTCAAGAAAGATAAAAAAGCAACTGAAACACACAAAAAATTTTGTGCAGTGTATGGAGAAGGTGTTGTGACTGATCAAACGTGTGAAAAGTGGTTTGCGAAGTTTCATGCTGGAAATCTCTCGCTGGTCGGGCAGACAAGATGAATGTGATAGCAATCAAATCGAGATAGTAATGAAGAACAATCAATGTTAAACCACGTAGGATGTAGCTGACATACTCAAAATATCCAAATCAATAAAAGTTATAGGTGAAAATGAAAAATGTGTCTTTTATTTTATGGAAAAAACTAAACAGACTTTATGGCCAACCCAACAAGTATGGCAAAATTATTATATTTTTTTAATAAAGACTACATGGCCATGATGTATTATTTTAATATACTGTCAGATTCATCATACTATTTTATTTAATTCTTTTGTTATGGTATCTCTAAGGTTTTCTTAAACTGTAGTCATAAAGTAATCCCCTTTTAGGGGGAAAAACCCATGGTGGCCAAATCATATAGAAATATTAATCTACATATAAACTTATGCTTAAATATAGGCATATTTAAGTATACACAAAACTGCAAAACAAAATCCAAATTAGTAGCATTCATTTAATGTGATGGAATGATGCATTGATAAAATTATTATCACCAATAGGGTTCAACAGTAAAAAGAAAGAGCTTTAAGTCTAATTCTACATTTAATATGTTTTTGTTCAGACTTCAATACTATTAATAGACTTCCGGCCAAAATGGAGGCTTAGACTGACATGGTCTGTCTCCCTCCACAACTAAGTAGGAACACAACTACCTCAAAACCAAAGATAACCAGAAATTCCAGAAAATAAAACTACATGGAAGCCCAACATATGAAGTTATAAACCAGCGGTGCTCGTCTGGCTGGGTAGAAGGGGCGAAATTGGAACCGGAACAGAAAGGTCGGGCTGTGCTCTCTGCGGTAGCAGCAGGGATAGCGGTGGGACAGCGAGAAACGCCAGGGGAGCAATCCCGGCTGCAGTCGAAACCTGGCAGCTCACGATTCCAATGCTGGGGAAGGCAGACCCGCCCCATTGCCCTGGACGGTGAGGCCCTGGGGAAGGAGCCTTCCGGTCTCTCAGTGGAGAGTAAGGGCAGGAATCCATCTTGGACCCCTTCCCCCACACGAAGCCCCACATACAGTGAAAAGGCCGTTGGTTGCGGGGTAGTGATGAGTGCATGGAGCGCCACCCCCTACAGCCTGCCCAGGAGACAAAGGTAAACAGAAAACTGACAGGATGAAAGACACCATGATTGAAATCCCGGTGACGCAGCTCACCAAGCAGCAGATGAGGGACCTAACCAATGAGCAAATAAGAAATCTTTCTGAGGCTCAGTTCAGAGCTATAGTCATAAGGTGGCTTACAAAATTAACAAAAGATTTGGAACAAGACGGGGAAGGAATGAAAGCTAGTCACACTGAAACAAACAAAAACACATACGAGACAAGTGGTGAGAAAAGGAAAACCAGAGATCAAATCAATAAATCGGAACATAGGGAAGGAACAGTCAACCAGTGCAGAAAGAGGAAACCAAAAGGGAGACACGAGGAGAGGTTCAGAATCTTCTGGGACAGCTATAAGCAAACAAACATTCGAATTATAGGATTGCCAGAGGGCAAAGAAGAAGAACTAGAAATAGAAAAATTATGTGAAAAGATAATGAAGCAGAACTTCCCCAACTTGGGGAAGGAAATAGACTTACAGGTCCAGGAAGCACAGAGTTCCAAAAAAACTGGACCCAGGGAGAACCACTCCAAGACATATTACAATCAAAATGTCAAAAATTAAAGAGAGAATCTTAAAAGTAGCAAGAGAGAAGAAAAGAATTAAACTATCAGCTGATTTCTCAAAGGAGACCCTGCAGGCAAGAAGGGACTGGCAAGAAATATTCAAAGTAATGAAAAGCAAAAACCTACAGCCACAAATACTCTATCCAGCGAAACTGTTATTCAGAATAGAAGGGCAGAGAAAGTGCTTCCAGGACAAAGTAAAACTGAAGGAGTTCATTAGATCCAAACCACTATTATATGAGATGTTAAAGGGATTGGTTTAGAAGAAGGAGGATCAAAATTACAAACATTAAAATGAAAACTGCATCACAACAGCCAACAAGATAAGCTAGGGAATCGAAACAAAGGCAAACTAAGTAGGGAACAAGAGTGGAAAAATAATTATAGGTATGGGGAACATATTGGGGGGAGGTTAGCGGGGGGGGGAAGGGGGAAAGGGAGGGAGATGGTACAGGAATTAAGAAGCATAGTAGGAGGGAATGGAGTAGACAGGAAGAGGTTGAGAAGAACTACATGCACAACCAATGGACATGGACTAAAAGGGGGGACGACTGGAGGGAGGAGGGGTCACTGGGTGGAGGGGAGCAGAGGGAAAAGAATTTGGGACAACTGTAACAGTATAATCAATAAAACATATTAAAAAATACTATTAATACAGAATCCTTTCTGTATAAATTCATAATATAAATGGTAATAAATGTTGAGCAATCTTCAAATACCAATATAAATAGTGTTACTTGATAACTCTGTAAGCTTTCTTTATTCACTTGAAGATTAGAACTGAACCACTGTTAAAAATTTGCCTATATGAATATCTAATTCAATTGTTACTAGAATTGAGAAGAAAAAACATTTTCAGTGAAATAGCTACTACACTTAATTACTATGAATTTTTATAAGATGGTACATTAAAAAAAAAAAGATCCAGGCAGCATATCCCCTCCAAAATATGATCAAATTACTGCTATAGAGTAATTCACATAAAAGTACTTCAGCATGGATAGGGGTGACCTAACTTCTAAAGTAGCCTAAAATTAGGTAGCTACACTTCAGAGAAGGATAGTTAGCATTTGAAGAACCATATCAGGAGTTGGCTCCCAGTCAGTAAATGCTTCACATATCAACATCTGAATTTAGACACTGGTTTGTTAATCAGTATAAAAGATGTTGATAATACTTTTTTATTGCTGAAATAGAACTGTTCAAAATATATGGACTGACTAGGAATACTGCACAAGTGCCTTGAATCTTATCTATTTGCAGTTTAAGAATCTGGCAAGCCCTCCAGTCTATCTTCAGAGGAGTGTCTGAGTCTAGGCCTCCTTTTGATGATGTGTCCCAGCCTTTCTTGGAGGATTCTGTGATGCAATCCTAGTCAGATCTTTGTGGTATCTGTTTATGGTTGAAGCTTTATTGCAAGGTAGTAGAGTCTAAAAGGGCTAAATGCAGAGATAAAGCTGTATGACTTTTTGTGACTGCTTGCTAATAAATGTTTGTATAAGTAGCAGAATTTTGTCTATGGCTTATTGTAACTCACTGGTAGTAAAATCTAAGAAAAAAAATCTATTACCCTCACCTATCTCTAATAGTTAAAGACCTCTTATTCATCCAAAAAGAACTATATGAGTGTAAATGGCCAATTGCCTTAGGTCAGTTAGCAGCAGGCACTGACTTCTGTATATGATACAGGTACCTCTGAGTTAGTCATGACTTACTCTGTTCTTTGAATCCTAGCAAAAGTCTCCATCTCTCTCCTCCCTTACATTCTTCCCAAGTGATCTCATCTACTCTTGTATATTCAATTACTGTTTGATGACCACTCCCTAATGTCTATCTGTATAGTTCAGCCCTTTTACCTGAGCTCCAAATCTAGAAGTACAATATTCATTCACTCAATAAAAAAATAATTAAGTCATCTAAAATGCACCAGGCAATACGCCGGCAACAAGGAGAAAGCCTAGGATAGTGCTCAGCAAATTGCAGCCTGTGGGCCAAATCTGGCAGGAATGGTTTTTAAATTTTAAGTGATTATATTATAAATGATATTAAGTATCTACATTAATACACTCATGTCTGTTTCTTGGTTACTGAAGCCTAAAATATTTACTGTCTGAAATACTTTTAAGAAAAAGTTTGCCAGTCTGTACTCATGCAGGTGTGGATGAACAGATTGAAGAGTCTGAATTCAGGCAGCAGGCTTGGAAGCGTTGGTTCACAGGCTCTTGAACGATGGCCTTCCTTGCCATGTCAGAGTAGGAGGGTGAATGGGGAGTGAAGGACCCAGTGTAAAGGACGCAGGGTCAACTCTATTTCTGGCAATGTCAGAGGGGTAGTTGCCAATCAACTGCACAAACACTACTGTGTGCCAGACACTGCCAGGGTGCTTCGAAATGGTGACCTTTACTTCCATGGGAGCTTATGGTCTAGAAGGACAGGAAGCAACCGAGACATAGAGAAGGCTAACATCTCACAAGTCTACTAGACAGAAGGATACAATGAGCAAAGATACAAAGGACTTGTCCAGAAATGAAGTGGGCAGCCTGGCCAGTCTACAGTCCAAGGGATGTGCAGCAGGAACATGTGGACTAGGCCTGGAAAAAAGGATCCCTCCTATGGTTCCTAAAAAGACAACCACCCCCTACCCCCGGATCCTAGGGCTGCCTCTGCCTCTGACAGAGCACCTGGAAGAAATCCTCACCTGAAACTCCATCTCAGAACACCTAAAAGTGTCTACCCTAAAGGCTAACCCCACTCCTGACATGAAGCTTGGCTTCTCATCCTGGTAGGGCCACACAGTCTGTCCTTCCCTCAGCCGCCATATCAAAGAAACCAGAACCCAAGACAAAGTATCAGAAATGTGTATTCTTTTAATTTTAATAGTAAACCTTTTTACAACAAATATAGCGGAAGAGTTTTCAAACAAAATTAATATGAAAAAAGAAAAAGGAAACAGTTTGCTAACAGCTGGTCTGGTAGAAAAGACAGGAACAATAAGCAGTAACACAAATGTTAAATGTTAAGAAAGTAAATAATGAAGTTGTATATTGGAAGAAGACCTGATCAGAAGGTCAGGAAAAAGCTCCCTGAATGATTAAAATGTGTGTGTGTGCATATGTATGTGTTTAGGGGTAGAGGATAGATTGTTATAAGGCCTCAAACTCAGCATGCTTACGGATACCATACCTGGTGCCTCTCAAGTTTCCCCTCCCCCAAATATAATACCACCTACTTTTCCACAAGCATTCCCTATGTAGGGGCACCAAATATTCCCTGTAAAAAGTTTCAATATGTAAGTATGTAAGGGCTTTAAATGTTCTTTGTAAGAAGTAGCTAGGACTTGCTAAAAGGCCTTGGAAAAAGGAATGTAAGAAGGAGTGTTATAGCAATTAGTAATTTACAAGCTAAAAGCACCTCAGCCTCTATCACCTTCCATTTACTTGTGTCTGGTTTATAACATTTGTGAAGGTTGTGCTTTGCAGAATGTCTAGCCCTTTGAAAACAGATTTCTTCACAGGGATCGTCCCTGGCTGAAGAGCTATGCGGCCGCGGGAGATAACCTTACAGCTTTGCGAATTTCTGTTCCTGTTTACTGCCAAGACATTCCTGCAGTCCGGCCCAGCCCCCTCTTCCTAAGGCTGTTTCCCGCCAAAGAAGAAACAAAGAGACTGCATGAGTATAAAAACCCTGCGTTTAGACTCCATTGTAGGTTGGAGCATGTTAAAGACCAGCTCAGGGTCTGCCCAACTCCTGGCCATTATTAAAAATCCTTTGCTTAACTTTATACACCGCTTCAGAGTGTTCAATCTCGCCTATGTAGCCGTAACACCTATACCAGGAAATAGTACAATCATCCACAGTTGCAAAATCCCAATCCTGGGAAATCATCCACATCTACTCATACTCTCATTCTTTGATATCTAACAAGTCACCAAAACAGGATTTAAACCTAGACCCACTGCCACTATCCTAGACTAAGCCACGATCATCTCATCTGGATTACTGCAGTAACCTCCTAACTTGTCTCCTTCTGTGTACTGAATCAACTTTGCACAACGCAGCCAGTGTTCTTTTAAAAATGCAAATTCTTGTTGTCTTGAATAAAACCTCAACAAATTTTTTAATCTCCTGGATTCATCCCCCCGCCCCCCCGCCCCACCACCACTACCAAAATCCTCAGGACACCCAAACTAGAACCCCATGGACAAAATCTACAAGATTGGGTGACAAAAGGTTTCCCCACGAACCCTCAAATATAAGCAGAATCTGGTGAATTTACAAATTATAGGCTCACATGGTATGAGCATGTATGCAGAAGGAAACAAAGGCAGAAGTAATAAAGCAACCGATGGGTTTGAAGACAGGAGAGCTCAAAATTATGAATCACTAAAGTTTAGAAAGGATATTTAAGAATAGCTGCAAATGGAAGGGATCTTTTGCACATGGCAACATTGTAAGGTATAATGAACGTACACTCAATAATGAAGTTTCCCTTGTTGGACAAAGCCCTCAACTGAAAACATACTTTTTAGAGAAGAATCCCTAAGTAAGCAAGACAGACATACTGTGGCAGAGGAAAGAGAAGGTCCATATAACAGTGTGTTAGTGAGACAAAGCCAAATCTCAGAATATAGGAACTGTATTTTCTTTTATCACTTTGTAATGAACAACAGAAGAAGTAGGCTATAGTAGTAAAGCTAGAAAATCTATCCTGACCTGTCCCTTGCTCTGAAAAAGTTCAAGAAAACCTATTATAAAATGAACAACAGTAAAGGATTGGCGTCAAATCCCATGCTATAAGAAATGGGAGAATAAAGAGTAGAATGTTGATGTTAAATACCTGCTAAAGAGCCATACTTACAAAACAGGTAAAACTTGTATCTCAAAAAATGAAGTAATATATGAAAGAATGTTATAAAACAGAATTAGAAAAACTCAGAAATAAGGTGCTAGAAATAAGGAGAGAATTAGACATAAAAGAAAAAGATTATTTCAGTAAGGGAATCTAACCAAGAATATCATAAGATCCAACAGACAACAGATAATGCTTAAGAGATATAGAATGTGCAAAAAAATAAATCTTTAAAAGGTTCTTTAAAAAAAATGATTTAAGAGAGAGAGACATAGATTTGTTGTTCCACTTATTTATACATTCATTGGTTGGTTCTTGTATGTTGCCTGACTGGGGATCAAACCTGCAACATTGGTGTATTGGGATGACACTCTAAGCAATTAAGCTACCTGGCCAGGGCCCAAACAAATTTTTCATCAAAAAGAAATGAAGAAGGAATGACATCAAGATCATGGTGGAGTGAGAAAACCTCTTGGTCTCTCCCCTTTAATCTTACAAGTTTGACAAATATAATCCAACAAAGAATTCCCTGCTTAATACACAAACACATCTGAGAGATCTGTACATTGAGACATCTGAAGGTGTGCATATTGGGGTGAGCCAGAGAGGCAGGAGGCATGAAGGGGAGACATGAAGATGCAGTCTGACCAGTCTGGTGCTTTTCATGACCCCAGCAGATCTGGCAGCAGTGGAGGGTCCGGCTGCAACTTCCACTCGACAAAATGGAGGAGCAGAGGCAGCATTCTGGTCTGAGTGGCTAATACAAACTGAGGCTGAGCCCAGAGACGGGTGAAGAAGCAGTGCAAAGCAGCAGTGCAAAGGGCTGTGGCTGTTGTGTAGCACCTACCATCACCAAGGGTAAAAAAAGCCCAGACATGGAAGCTGCCCTGCTTTCCATGGTCCCCTTCCTCCAACAGAGATGGCAGCAGTGGAGCCAGGTCAGGGCAGAATCAACATTCCAGCCAGAGTGGCCTGTACCCATTGTAGCTAAACCCAGTGGAAAAAAACAAAGCCACAGATGCACAAACTGCCTGCCCCTGTCCAGCCCTCTCCAACCCATTACTGTGGATGGGCAGAGGCAGCTGGATATGTAGTTTCTAGCTATGGGAAAGTAGCACTGGAAATTTAAAGGCTCCGAAGCCTTATCACTCGCACACCCCACCACGGGGGTTGTGCCCAAAGACCAAGGCAACCTAGCCGAAGAGGGGACACCCGCCTCCTTGGGGATTGTGGGCATTTTCCACTATGGAGTGACACTGCCTGACAGAGATCCCAGAAGTCCCAGTAGTGCAGATAAAACAAAAACTTATCCTACAGCACCACCTAATGGAAAACATAAGAAAGACCTTTAATTAACCTGCTAAATGTTCAAAGCAACACATACTGAAAAAGATTTCAATCCTTCAAATGCCCAGGCTGAGAAATAATCCATCAAAGTACCATGAATAACGAAAGTAATAAGGCAGTTCAGAAAGAAAATTAAAAATCTCCAGAAAATAAACTTAAAGACATGGAAAGCTGTCAATTAAATGACAGAGAACTCAGGACAGCAGTTCTGAAAAAATCTTAGATACAAGAAAATTCAGGCAGTCCAAATGTTACCAATTAAACAAGTCAGTTAAGAATGTCAGAAAGTATTCCCCATCAGTCAAGATGGAGGAAGGTGGACGTTCTTACACGGAGCATGTGAAAAGCTAGAAATATCAATAGATAGGGCTGGAGTGCACGAAAAGATGGGAAGATAATCTCATAAAGAAACGAAGCCCTCTCCCCATAATAGATTGGGGATGGGACCAAGGGAAGGCAGAAATTTGCACCATAGAAGCCAAAATGGCTCAGGGGTAGAGGTGCTGGACCCAAGAGGCCTCTCTGTCTAGCCTGGGAAAGAAGGAATTGGTTGGGAGACAGACACAACCAAAGCATGTGAAAGTTTTGGAAGTTGATTGGTCATTTTGAGAGTACTCGATTCATTCCAAGCCCAAGCTAATATAATCCCAGGGGAACAGAAAAGAAGCCCACTTGCTGATGACCTTCACTCGTATGGGGTACTTGTGTATTCTCTCCATGGGCCATGTGGCGTCCAGGAGGAACTCTCTCTCTCTCTCCCACCTGGTTATTACTCCCGTGCATGCTCTCTCACCCTACATACATCACATGAGCATATGGCTCTAACAGCCACCTGGCCCATGGCCATGCAGGCTCCAGGAGGAAGCCTGAAATGGACAGCAGCTGGGAACAAAATATGCTACCTGGATGGGGACTAACATTGCTTAGCAGCTGCCTCTGGGTTCCAAACAACTGTACCTTAAAATGGATCCGAAACACCGAACACTGGCTTTTGTCTTGGGCTTGCTGAGGATATCTGTACTTTTTCCATGGCAGAAAGAGAAGATGGTCTATGAGATGGGAGTCTGCCATTCTCCAGGTTGCATAGCACCTGATTAAAACCTCTTTCCTTTTGCACCAGCATCTGCCTCATGAGTTTGGCTTTTATGGTGACAGGAAGCCGAACCTTGGTTTTTGTCAGTTACACAATGAGCTCAGAAATAAAATCAACAAACAAGAGGTAAACTTTACCAAAGAGACCAATACCATAAAAAGGAACCAAACAGAAATACTGAAGGTGAAGAACTTAATAAATGAGGTGAAGAATGAGTTAGAGAGATTAGGAAATAGAGTAGACCAAATGGAAGAATTACTAGTCTTCAAAATATAAATCTAGAAATGACTCAGGGAGAAGAAGAGAAAAAATAGAAAGTAAAAATAGAAAACAACAACAACAACAACAACAAACTCTACAAGAACATTCTGACTCCATTATAAAGAGAAATATAACAATGGGTATACCAGAATAGAGGGAGAAGGCAATGGAGAGCCTATTCAAACAAATAAAAGAGAATTTCCCAAACTTATGAAAAGAACTGGACCATCAAATTCAAGAAGCTAACAGAACACCTAATTATCTCAATGCAAAAAGACATTCTCCCACACTCACAACTATCAACAACTGAATCCAAAAAACAAAAACAAAATCCAACTAAGCAAACCAGAATAGGAACAGAATCATAGGTATAGGGATCATTTGAAGGTTTATCAGCTGGGAGAAGGAAGGGGGAGAAATGGGGAAATGGCACAGGGATTAAGAAACATAATTGGTTGGTACAAAATAGACAGGGGAAGTTAAGAATAATATAGGAAAGGGTGAAGCTGAAGAACTTATATGCACAACCCATGGACATGAACTAAGCGGAGGGGGATTACTGAAGGGGAGGGGAGTACTGGGCAGAGGGGAGGAAAGGGAAAAAAATTGGGACTACTGTAACAGCATAATCAATAAAATATACTTAAAAAAAAAAAAAAAGACCTTCTCCAAGGCATATTAAAGCTGTAAAACAATAATGAAAAAGAAAGAATTCTCAAGGCAGTCACAGAAATGAAGACTATGAGCTATACAAGGTCTGTCCAGAAAAAGTCCAGCTATTG
The DNA here is from genome assembly GCF_987537825.1 of Furipterus horrens. Taxonomy (NCBI): domain Eukaryota; kingdom Metazoa; phylum Chordata; class Mammalia; order Chiroptera; family Furipteridae; genus Furipterus; species Furipterus horrens. The sequence goes on from NW_028327182.1 coordinate 51,417,250, forward strand.
TTAACATAACGAGAACAGTCTGCGCAACATCAGTATAACCTGGCAGACAAGGAGAGTGAACTGGAATATGCATAGGTGAACAACAACAACTTCAGTGTACTAGTCAGGGGAGATGGTAAATGCCATTGAGTGAGCGTGTGTACTGTGTGGCCATCGCATTCAAAATGACTGAGTAGAGCAACTAATCTGCTTCAAATTTTGCATTAAGCTTGAACTTTCCTCCATAGAAACTACTCGAATAATTGAGAAGGCCACAGCTGTGGGCAACTTGTGATTGGCAGCTTCATCACAACAACACACCCACTCATGCATTGCGTGTTGTGTAGAGTTTTTTGGTGAACCATCAAATTACTCAGGTGACTTAGCCCCCTATAGCCCAGATTTGGTGCCCTGCAACTTCTGGCTTTTCCCAAAACTAAAATCACCTTTAAAAGGGAAGATATTTCATACCGTTGATCTGATTCAGGAAAATACGATGGGGCAGCTGATGGCAATTGGGAGAACTGTGTGAGGTCTCAAGGTGCCTACTTTGAAGGAGACTGAGGCATCATTGTCCTACGTACAATGTTTCTTGAATCTTGTATCTTCTTCAATAAATGTGTCTATTTTTCATATTACGTGGCTGGATACCTTCTGGACAGACCTAGTAAAGGAAACCCTGTTAGAATATCAAGATTTTCAGCAGAAATATTAAAAAGCAAGGAGAGGAGAAAACCTAATATTCAAATATTGAAAGAGAGAAATCACCAGCCAAGAAAAAAAGAAAACACCACACACCCATCAAAATTATACTTTAGAAATGAAGGGGAAATAAAGGAATTTTATCCACTTAAAAAATTTCAAACAAAAGATGAAGTATTTACTACAAGACCTACATGTTGAAAGAAGCTCTTTTGACTGAAGCAAAAAGACAAAAGGATACAAAACTATTAGGTGACAAAGAGAAGCAGGAAATTGCAACTCTTTTTCACAATAGGGTATTAAACACTTAAAACTAAAGGTTAAATCACTTAAATGACTACATCTTCTGCAATTTGAAAATGAATGCACAGCATAAAAAGGAATAATGTAACAACAGAAACATAAAAGGTGAGGAGACAAAAGGGCTGAACTAAACTAAGGGTAAACACACACACACACACACACACACACACACACACTTAGAACCAAGACAGGTAACTTTAAAAAGGGGAAACATAATAAAAATAATCATAAAATACCCCCAAACTAAAATAGCAGACAGGAACACAAGGAAAAAGAAACAACAAAGACAGACAATAAACAGAAAACAAAATATAAAATGGTTATAAGGAAATTCTCATATGTCAATAATCATCCTATATGGAAATGGACTGAACTCACCAATTAAAAGAGACAGAGTAGTGAGATGGATTATAAAACCAGACCCAACTTTAAGAGACCCATCTCAGCTACAAAGACAAACAAAGACTCAAAGTTAAGGGGTGGAAGATGATACTCCAAGCAAATGGCATCTAGAAATAAGGAACCTCCACATTAAAAATAAAAAGACGTTGAAAGAAAGTGAAGAAAACACACAAAGAAATGGGAAGACATTCCTTGTTCATGGATTGGAAGAATCAGCACAGTTAAAACGGCCCTATTACCTAAAGCAATATACAGATTTAATGCAATGCCCACTTTTCAAAGATATAGAACAAAATATCATCAGGTTTCTATGGAATCATGAAAGACTCCAAAATAGCCAAAGCAATACAGGAAAGAAAAAAAAAAAAAAGAAAAGAAAAGAACAAGCCAGAGTTATTACACTCCCTGACTTCAAATTATACTGTTACAGGCTGAAAGGAGGCCATACCCAAATTGCTCACAGCCTGTGGTTTGTGGAACGGGGGATGGCACTCAGTGGACCCCAGCCATTTTTCCTGATACACCTTTGCATATCTATGGCCAATAGCTAGTGTCTTAGTTATGTAAATGGCCATGGCCTTCCAAGGCACCAAGGAGATGGGAGAGGTTTTGACCATATTAGAATAGTGATGGAAGACCTTACATGGCCTGCTCAAGGTTCTGCTAATGGCCAGAACCGGTTACCACAGCCACAGAGTCAAAGGCCTCAGTCAGAGATTTAAAAATAAGGCGTCAGCCATTTGCGGGGAGAGAGCCATGCAGTCTGAAAGGAGGCAGAGGAGAGCCATGCCGTTTGAAAAGAGCAGAGGGCCATGCGGTTTTGAAAGGGAAAGGTCCATGTAGTCCGAGAGAAGAAAGGAGCGGCTATGTAGTTAGTAGGGCTAATTCGGCTATGCGGCCTGAGCTAGTAAAAGAGCAGGTAGGCTGCTGCTTTAATTCTATCTGCTCCAGCTGACTCCAAAGGCACCAAGACTCTGCCTTGCTGAAGGAGACTCTTTTTGGACTTTTGTAACTTGGAACATGCGGAGAGGACTTTCTTAAGACCTGTGCCTTTATTGGATTTCATCATGATCCAGTGCAACATGGCACACGCTTTTCTGGACTATTATATGGAGGCTGATGACATCCTGGACTATTGTATGGAGGCTGATGACATCGTACCCCAGATCCTGAAGGAGAGAGCTGACAGATAAGGAATGGGGAAGTTCTGGGAATGTTTTTAGCTTATAGCCTTTTGGGGAGCAAGGGAAGTGCTGGGTCTCGCGGGAAAACGGGCTCTGAGCAGGAGTGCTCACAGCCCCCTCCCCCAGGTTGCAATATCATAAAGACCTATTCTTCTCAACACTAATTGTTGGTTCTTATACCAAGGCGCCACGTGAGCGAACCCCACTTTGTTCGGTAACATACTACAAATATCCAATAATAAAAACAGTATGGTATTGGCAGAAAAACAGACATACAAACCAATGAAAAGGAATTGAGAGCCCAGAAATAAACCCACAAGTATGTTGGCAAGTAGTTATTGACAAAGAAGCAAAAACATACAATGGAGAAAGCCTCTTCAATAAATGGTGTTGCAAAGGAATAAAACTAGACTGCTATGCTGACATCATACACAAAAATTAACTTGATATGTGACATTCCCAGTTCCCATGCCCCCTACCCCCCGCCTGCAGCTGCCTGGGAGATAATGATGTTTCAGGGCTGGAAGTTCCCTGCCTGCAGCTGCCTGGGAGATAATGGGGTGCTCCAAACTGAAAATAAACTAAAACTGCGTTCCGCTTTTATCAGCCCGTTGCACCCGCAGCTGCGAGGTAACCAAACAGCTGACTAAGCTCAAAAATCCCTTTTTTCTTCCCCCTATAAAGCAACTCCTCTCTCCCCTAGAAGCTCAGAGTCCTAACCACCCATGGTAGGGCTCCCTCCCCGCTTGCTGATTCTCCCAATAAACTTTTTTTCCTGCTTGCCACGTCTTAATGGCCCTCTGAGCGACTCCATTCATACATTTTGGTGCTGAAACCCGGGATTGGGACACTGGCTTGACCAGGACTCCCGAGTCAGAATCAGGCCCTGAGCCAGCCCCAATCCTTGGACCCGGACTCTCAGATCTCCGTAAGTTGGCGGTTCGAGCTTCCCCTCTGGCTTGCTGACCCCATCCACCTCCTTTTTCCTCCGATGCCTTCCCAGACTGCCACTTACTCTGTCAACACCGGTCATTGGATTCGCGGGTAAGTCCTTGCCTTAGTCTCCTCCTGTGGTTCTGTTTCCTGGTCTATCCAAGACTACTCAGGGAAGTTCAGCCCTAAATCTGAGTGCTCAGTCAGAACAGATTCCCAGAGTCACCTGACTCCTCGGGTCAATCTGGACCCACTCTCCAGGGCCCGATGACTCCTGGGGACTCCTGGGTCAACTCAGTGCCTCTTCTCTTGGCTTTAGCCTCTCCACCCTCTAGACGAAATGGGGACCCTCGTCTTGACAGATTGCGGAGCTGGGAACGTTGGCTTGGATTCACCCTTCTTTCTTTTACTCATGTCAACCCTAACCCCTGCCATGGGAATCGGTCAGTTTCTCCCACCCAAAGATACCCCTCTTGGTGTTTAGTCCATAATCTCAGACCTCTCCAACTAAATGGAGAAGTCAAGGCCCCATCAACTTGTCTTTCTGTCGACTGTCGCATGGCCCCAATATCCTCTGGATAACCAGAGCTGGTGGCCAGAAAACAGCACACTTGACTTAGGAGCTCTCACAGACCTTGACAGCTTTCTCGAGCAGTAGAGCAAGTGGTCAGAAATTCCCTATGTTCAGGCTTTCTGGACCCTTCAGAGCAAATACGCTCTCTGCGAACAGGTCACTACCCACCAAATTCTCCTTGCCCAGGAAAAGCCATCTTCCTCTCGACCCTCTGCACCCCCTCTAACTTCTTCTCCTTCCTCGGACACCTTCGATCCTGCTGACCACCCACCTCCCTACGACCCTGTGCCAGGGTCGCCCCCTTCAGGACCCCAGTCACCTGACTCCTCACAGTCCCCAGCCCCCCAAGACCCCGGACCTTCTCCTCCCCATACCCAATCCCATGGACCCATCTCTACCTTCTCTTCCTTGGCTCCCTCCCCCTCTGATCACCTCGCCCTTCTGGTCTCCATCCCCTCTGCAAGGTCGCTGGTAGAGACTGTGTCATACGAGTACACGTCCCCTTCAATTTGGCAGTGTCTCGGTTCATTCTCCAAGGACCCCACTCATTTCATCAAAGAGTTCAGACACTTAACCCAGACCTATGACCTTACTTACCAGGATGTTACCACCACCCTTACTTCTACCACAACCCCTGAAGAGAAAAAACGTATCTGGGCAGCTGCCATGACTTATGCCGATGAGTCATATGCTGACAGACCCGCAGATGCTGACTATCCTATTGGGTTGGTAGCAGTCTCCGCAATCCCCCATTGGGACTATCAGATGAATTCCCCTGACCTTTGCAAAATGTCCCGTTTCCTTGCGTGTCTCCTTGCTGGGTTGTGCAAATCAGGCTTTAAGGTTATAAACCACGACAAAACCCTCGAGGTCACCCAGGATCCTAATGAAAATCCAGCTGCCTTCTTAACAAAGCTCATAGAATCCATCCAAAAATACATCAGTCTAGACCCTACTTCGCCTGAGGGATGCCTCTTTTTACATACCCACTTCATTAGTCAATTGGCCCCAGACATTCGAAAGAAGCTCCAAAAGTTACAGGTAGGCCTCAAGACTTCCCCCAAAGTGAACTTATTCGGGTCGCCTTCCGAGTGTTCAACAACCGGCAAGATGAACAGGAACAACAACAACAACAACAACAACGAAGAAGAAGACGGAAAAGGAGCAACAGGAACGGGAAGACAAGCTGGCAAATGCCCTAGGGAACTCCTCCAAGGGGCAAAATAAGCCTAAGGGCAAAGCCTCCACTATCAGGCAGCCTCTGGGCCCCTGTCTCTGGTGTGGTTAGGAGGGACATTGGGCAAAGCTCTGTCCAAACCCCTGCTTACCTCCTCCAGGACCCTGCACTGGAAGGTTGACTGTTCGACGGCCTCTAACTGGGGGACTAGACTGCCTATCCCGGCAGTGGATCCAGACGCCGGCCTCTCAGTCCCAGAACTCCTTGGACTTTCTACTGCCTGACGGGACCTGGGTTCAGGAGCCCCGCCTCTCGCCATCACGGCTGCAGAACCCAGGGTAAACATATTGGTGGCAGGTAAGCTTGTCTCCTTTAACCTTAATATTAGTATGTGAGCTATGTATTCTGTCCTGAGCGAATTTTTGGGGCTCCTAACTCCCTCTGCCATATCGGTTGTAGGAATAGACGGCAAGGCTACCCAACCCCTAAGTACCCCTCCCCTAACCTGTCTCATTGGGCATCAGGCATTCACCCCCTCCTTTCTAGTACTGCCCCACTGCCCAACCCCACTTCTCAGACGCAATATTCTAACCAAACTGCACGCATCTATATCTCTCGGTTGTTTTGACTCCATGCCCTCACCAGATAATCCCACCCTTCTCATTCTTCTAATTTTAGGGCAATCCCATCACACTATCCCAGACACTCCTTTGCCATCCTGGCTAACAGTGGTCAATCCCAATGCCTGGGACACAAACAATCCTTCTGTCACCTCCCACCACACTCCAGTGTCTGTAAACCTAAAAGATGCCTCCTATATCCCCAACAAACCTCTATACCCATTAACCCCCTTGGCCTTAAATGGTATGAAGCCTATTATAGACCACCTGCTGGGAGCAGGTCTGCTTCAATCTGCTGCCTCTCCTGCCAATTCCCCCATCCTAGCAGTAAAAAAAAAAAAACAATGGGTCTCGCTGTCTTGTCCAAGATCTCCATGCAATCAATGAGGCCACTGTCTCTATCAACCCCATCATCCCGAACCATTATTCTCTCTTGTCGTGCACCCCACCTCAAACCTCCCACTTTACCGTCCTGGACCTCAAAGATGCCTTCTTCACTATCCCCATCTCCCTGGCCTCCCAAGACCTCTTTGCCTTCACCTGGACTGACCCAACCACGAAAATAACCCAGCAACTGACATGGACAGTCCTGCCTCAAGGGTTTGGAGACAGTCCCCATCTCTTCAGTCAAGCTCTAGCAGCCAACTTACAGCAGCTTGATCTTTCCCCAAGCATCCTCCTACAGTACGTGGAAGATCTCCTCCTCTGTAGTCTGAGAACCTTTCTCATCTCCATACTGCCCAACTCCCAAATTTTCTTGCCAGTTGGGGATACTGCGTCATGAAGGCCAGTTCTCTCTAACACAGGTCACATATCTCGGACTCTCCAGCACCCCCGCTCATAAACACCTAACTCCAGAAAAACAGGACCTAATAACTAACTACCTGCCCCATACTAAACAAGAACTCCTGTCATTTTTAGGCCTCGCCAATTTTTTCAGAACTTGGATACCTAGTTTTGGATCCCTGGCCAAACCTTTATATAAGGCAACAGCTGGAGACTTGTCTGAACCCCTAGAAAACCCTTGAGCCCTCCTTAAGTCTTTTATCACTCTCAAAATGGCAGTCGGCCAAGCCCCAGCCTTAGCCCTTCCAAACCAAAATAAACCTTTCCTCCTATACACTGACAGAAAAGACGGCTTTGCTCTCGGGCTATTAGCACAGCAATATGGACCAGACGAATGAGTTATAAGCCTATTTTTCCAAACCACTAGATTCCTCCTTCCTAGGGTGGCCAGCCTGCCTCTGCGCCTTAGCAGCGACAACAATTCTCAGTCAGGAAACCCTTAAGTTAGTTCCCTTTGCCCAGGTAACAGTCCACTCCTCCCATGCTATTTCCGACCTACTAACCCACCAGACCATCACTGCAGCCTCCCCATCCCGAATTCAGTTCTTACATGCCCAACTGCTTCAAAATCCTCAAATCTCCCTACATAAATCAGCTCTGCCCCTCAACCCTGCCTCATAACTTCCCCTCCCCCACTCCATACCCATGACTGCACTCAACATCTCTCCTCCTTTTTACCCCTCTACCCCAGGTGAAATCCTGGTTTATAGATGGAAGCTCCTACAAGACCAGCCCAAAGGGAGCAGGATATGCCATCACTACCCTTGCCATCACTGAGTTGGGACACTTGCCCTCCGGTACCTGTTCCCAACAGGCAGAATTTATTGTCCTAACATGGGCCTTGGCCCTTGCAAAAAATCAACATGTGAGAAATGCTCACAATAAAAACTGGGACACAGGACTTGAGCAGTAAAGCAAGGCCTTTATTCACGAGTCTGCAGAGCCTGCAGAGCCAGGCGCACCCTCACAGCCAGGAGAATGTGCGCACCAAGTAGACAAAGAAACCTGGTTTTATAGTCTTAGCTTCCCCACCCTGAAATTGCCCTGAAAGTGATTATCTTCCCCACCCTAAAATTGCCGCCCTAAAGTGAGAGTGATTAGCAACCCCATCCTAATGCAATTAGCTCCCCCTCCCCTCTCCTTCTTCCCCGTTTCTCCATTACTGGTTACTCCGGAGTTACGGTTATCTAAATGTCCCTATTGTGATTTGTAGATATGCTAATGCTGTCAACTCCCTTCTCAGAGATCCTTTAATTACATTTGCCCTTAAGACCCTTTAATTACATTTGCCCTTTGTTACTAATGACTTTCTACAGGTTTGGGAGTCACTATGTCTTTATTTCTTACAGTCAGGTCAATATATACAGACTCCAAATATGCCTATCATATCACACATTCATACATATCAGTTTGGAAAGAAAGGGGATATCTCACCTCTAAACACTCTCCCATCATCAACAAACATCTCAATCTCAAACGTCTTCAAGTAGCTCAGCTCCCAACAAAAACAGTGGTTATCCACTGCAAGGGACATCAAGCCAGGACAGATCTCATAGTTCAGGGAAATCACAAAGCAGACACTGAGGAAAAAAAACAAGCCCATGCCTCTTTCATCCTCCTTACAATGCCTACTGAGGCACCCCCTTATGCAGAGGAAAAAAGACGCACCCTAGTTAAGCTTGGAGCAACCCAACAAAATGGGTGGCTTCATCTGCATAACAAAATAGTTCTCCCCAATAATCACACTCAACATATCCTCACTGAACTCCATAACCAATTTCACATAAACGCAAGACCACTACACGCTTTATTATCCCAAACAATACATCACACTGGCATGCTAACACATCTAGAAAAAATATCCCAAAACTGGTCTATATGCCAACAAGCCAACACTCAAGAAAAATTGAAACTGCCTTTCCCCACACACCAAATTCGGGGACATCTTCCAGGTCAGGATTGGCAAATAGACTTTACTCACATGCCTCTGGTAAAGCACCTTCGATACCTCTTAGTTTTTATTGACACTTTTTCCAGGTGGATCGAGGCTTTCCCCACCACTATGGGAAAGGCCTCCAATTTAACAAAGGCCCTCATTAATTGCATTATGCCCAGATTTGGACTTCCCTCTTCTCTTCAGACAGATAATGGTCCTGCCTTTGTTTCACAAATATCCCAGCAGGTGGCTCAGGCACTAAACATTAAGTGGGGGCTTCACATCCCATACCTACCCCAGTCATCAGGGAAAGTAGAATGAGTTAATGGCCTATTAAAAATCCACCTAACCAGACTTAGCACTGAAATGCATCTCCCATGGCCCAAATTACTGCCTCTAGCCCTCCTCCGAATTCGCTTGGCTCCCAAAAAGCCCCACATGCTCATTCCCTTTGAAATTATGTATGGCAGACCCTTACTTCTAGGCAACACCCCTCCTATCAAGTCAGACTATGGAGACTACCTCCCTATCCTCTCACACCTGAGATCCACCCTCTAAAGCCAGGCCAATTCAACCCTAGCCTTTCCATCCACTGATCATCCACAATTCCCCATTACACCAGGAGACTATGTCTATCTTAAGGTCCTTACACCAAAGCTCTCACTCCCCAGTGGTCCGGCCCACATTTAGTTCTCCTAACCACCCCTACAGCGGCTAAACTCCCAAATATCCCATTTTGGGTACATTTCTCCCGTATCAAACTTGCTCCCGAGTCTCCTCTAACCTCGGATCTTGAACCCACCATCACCCGAGTTGTCCCCATCTAGGAAGAGACACAAGCAACCATGCCCACGTATTCCTGCACCCCCACTGGAAACCTGATGGTAAAAATCACCCGAGCCCAACCCTCCTCTAAATGAGCCTGCCATGGGCCCCACTCTTTACTCATCTCATCTTGCAAGAACTTTTATTATACGAAAAGCACCCCCAGACTATCTCTCAGTTTTTTGAACGCATCTTGGATGCCTGGCTGCAGGGCACTCTCAGCGACTACACCCCTGATGAAATTTACTTTTACACTTTCATCCTAGTTCTATCCCTCACTGACTTACTAGAATCACTGTAACCATGCTGACTCCCCTCACAATTACGGTTACCGCCCTTCTAACCTTTGCCACCTCATATCGACCTCCTCTAGCCCCTACAATACAGTGAATAGTGCACTTAACCAACAGACCAACTGCTGGATCTGCCCCACTCCTCCCACCACCCAGACATTGAGGTAACTGCCTTCCCACCCAATCTCACCACCTTATACAATCTTACTGCCCACTTTCTTCCATTCCCCTACTACATGGGTTTGGCAGATCTCCCTGGAGCAGCCCAGCCAGTAGCCACCGTCACTCATATTATGGGTCCTGCTGCTCTTTGCATATGCTTTAGACATGTCAACAGCACCCACATTCAGCCTCGCTCCTTGGGTGCATTCGACCCTTCCCTTCTCTGCAACCACACCCTAGACCTAGCCTTCATACACTATAAAGGCTGACCAAGAGCTCCTACTTGTCCTTACATGTTAGCCCATATTCACAATCATACCAACACTTCAGATTTTCCTGCTACACCTACATAGATCATGGATTTTCGATTTAACCGATACAACCAAACATTTCTTCACAAAATCCTCCATAATGTTTGGTGCCGGTCAATAAAAAACAAAACTCACCCCAGTTGCATTGCCATCACCAAAGCAAAACATAGCACTGCTATTTCCCTTCAAGGGACAGGATATCACTTCCTATGTGGTACACCAGCATACCTACTAATTCCTCCTTACTGGACTGGCGCCTACTAGTAGATGCCTCTATACTAAGCTCCCAGCAAATGGCCACTTCTGAGGCAACCCCCAACCTTGGCTCCTTCCTTGAGACCTCCCTCTTGTCCCATCCCTGACACAAATGAGACCGGCAGAGGTCTGAGTTTGGCGGACATGCATCCATACAGCAACCCTATCCTTGAACAACTGGGAATAGGGCACTCCATATATAGAGGCTTCTTCTGGTTCGTAGGAATACCCCAGTTAGAGAAATCAGTAATAAATCTCTTTATCTCTTCAAGAAACTTGGAATGCCACCCTCCTCCAAGCCCTAGAAAAACAGCAAGAATCCCTAAACAGCCTAGCAGACGTAGTTCTCCAAAACAGGAGGGCCCTAGGCATGCTCACAGCTGAAGCAGGGGGAACCTGCACCATGCTAAATGAAACTTGCTGTTTTTACATTAACAATACAGCCATAACAGAAGAAAATTTACAAGGACTTAAAAAATACATTGACATTATTGCCCAAGCTAGGGAATGGGCATACAGAGAATCCTGGTTTGGAACCTTCCTCTCATACTTCTCCTCTCCCTTCAAAGCAATCCTAGTGCCTCTCATAACCCCACTGCTTCTCCTCCTATTATTTCTCGCCCTTGGCCCTTGCTTCCTCAAACTGCTAGTTAACTTTATTCGAAAAATGGTCCAATCCATGACAGCCTCTACTGTCCATAATATACTCTTATTAAGATCTTTCAGATATCAACCCATGGCAAGAGACGACCCCAAGCCGGCAGTCAACCCCCTCCCATTGCCCTAACTCCGCAGGAAGTCGTTATAGAGGAGAGTTGACGACCCCTCTTTCATACGATCTCTGGCACACAAAACCACTCTGCTGCCCCCCAAAACTCCCCACGCCTCACCTCCTTTTATTAAAACAAAAAGGCTAGAATGACATCCCCAGTTCCCATGCCCCCTACCCCCCCGCCTGCAGCTGCCTGGGAGATAACGATGTTTCAGGCTGGAAGTTCCCTGCTTGCCTGAGAGATAAGGGGGTGCTTCAAACTGAAAATAAACTAAAACTGCATTCCACTTTGATCAGCCCACCACACCTGCAGCTGTGAGATAACGAAACGGCCAACTAAGCTCAAAAATCCCTTTTTTCTTCCCCCTATAAAGCAAGCCCTCTCTCCCCTAGAAGCTCAGAGTCCTAACCACCCACGGTAGGGCTCCCTCACCACTTGCTGATTTTCCAAATAAACTTCTTTTTTTCTGCTCGCCGCATCTTAATGGCCTTCTGAGACTCCATTCTTACAATATGGATTAAGTATAAGATCTGAAACAACAAAATACATAGAAGAAAGCATAGGCACTAAACTTATGGACCTTGGTTTCAGAGAAGTTCTGTAACAGGGGTCCCCAAATTCCCCACAGCCTGTGGTTTGGGGAATGGGAGAAGGGGTAAGTTACTTTGCATATCTATGGTTGGTAGCCAGTTTCTTAGTTACACAAATGGCTGTAGCTGCTGCCTGGCGCAGGGGAAATGGGAGGAGCTTTGGCCACAGAAATCTCATGGGGCCTGTGCAAGATTCCTGGTTGGTGGCCATGACTGGTCACCATACCCGCTGCTTCACAGGTCCAGGATTAAAAAATAAGGCAGCAGCCATTAAGCAAGGGAGAGAGCACATGGTTTTAAAGAGAGCAGAAAGACCCCACCAGCAGGCCATGAGTTTGGGTGTGTAAGAAGGAGCCACGCAGTTCTGGATTAAGACCTGAAAAACACTGCGACACAGGTGAAAACTCCCCAGTCAAGCACGGATGAATGGGAGATGCTGGGAGACCTGGTCTGAGTCTGGGAAATATGGAGCCATGGACTTCTACTTTCCTAGAGGGAAATGGTACCTCTGACTTTCTGGCCTAGTTTGGCAGCGGAGGCAGTACCATAGGCTTGTGGGTATTTTAACGGGGGTCCTGGCTGGTTTGGCTCAGTGGATTGAGCGTCGGCCTGCGAGCTAAGTGTCGCTGGTTCGATCTTCCAGTCAGGGCACATCAGAGAAGGAAAACTCTGACTCCAAAAAACCTCCGCTGCCTTGCGGCATACCTCTTCAGGGGAAAGGCTAAGGGAGTAAACCCCGACAGAAAATCCGGAGCCGGAGTCCCTAAGGCGGTTTGACGTTGTAGTCAACACCGGCAACTCCTGCGGCGCACCTGAAACCAAGCTGTATTGACTCCGTCTTTCCCTTGGACCCTTCAGCTGCGAAGAGAGGGGGGGTCTGCTGCATGGGCAACAGCAGACCCTCCATATCACCCTGCCCAGGCTCTGTAGCTTCAGCTTCACTGGAGAGGACACTCCAGCATCATCACAAGATGTCGATTCAACACGGGAGGAGACAGATACCGTGTCACTCCCGAGTTGGACTGCACAACCATTCTCGGCGGTGCAGATAGACTCTTAAGAAGCTACACCATCGTCTCTCGAGACGGACGGCTGCCGACGACGACGATTTTAACGGGAGTGGGACTTAACGTCAGAATTCCACCATTAATCTAAATTGGCATACCCTTTAAATAAACAATTCCTTTCCTTTTCACCAAACTCTGGTATTGGGAGTTAATGCTTCCTGGTGGCGGGCATTCAAGCACCTCATAAGTGAACAGCCTGTGGGTTCTGTTTCAGTTTTTGTGAATTTGACCCCAAAAGTTAGGGAAATAAAAATGAATAGGCTATATCAAACTAAAAAGCTTCTACATAGCAAAAGAAACCATTAAGAAAAAAACAAAACGACAATATTTCCAAATGATACCTCAAATAAGGGGGTAATATCCAAAATATATTGGGTTGGCCAAAACATTCATTCGGTTTTAAATTAAAAAAAAAAAAAGACATTTTTCATTTTTACCAATAACTTTATTAAACAGTGTATTCACCATTTTGTTCTACTATCTTCTGCTGTCTTTCAGGCAACTTCGAAATTCCATCTTCACGAAACTTCCATCTTTTTAGCAAAGAACTGTCTTTTAGGTGCCCTTTGCAGTCTTTGGGAAATTGAAATTTTTTCCATTACGAGAACTTTATAAAGACCAAAAATAAATGGAAATCTGAAGGTGCAATGCCTTCGGAATATGGAAGATGAATCAGAATTTCCCAAACAAGCTGTGACAGTTTTTGCTGGGTCATCAAAGAAACAAGAGGTCTTTTGTTATCCTAACGGATTATGTGTGTTCTGTTGATTAATTCAGGACACCTTTTGTTGAGTGCTGCTTTCAGTTGGTCTAACTGGGAAGCCGTACTTGTTGGAATTAGTTGTTTGGTTTTCTGGAAGGAGCTCATAATAGAGGACACACTTCCAATCCCACCATATACACAACGTTACTTTCTAAGGATGAAGACCCGTCTTTGGTGTGGCTATTGGTGGTTCACTTCGCTTGTCCCACATTCCACATTATTATTAAGTAGCCACTTTTCATCACCCACAATTTGTTTTTAAAATGAAACATTTTTGTTACATTTAAGTAGAGAATCACATATAGTATAAGGTCAAGAAGGGTTTTTTTTGCTTATGTGGAACCCAAATCAAAGCAATTAACATAACCAAAGTGGTGCAAATTATTGTCAACACTTGATTTGGATATTTTGAGTATGTCAACCATCTCCTGCATGGTACAATGTTTATTGTTCTCAATTAATGTCTCAATTTGGTCGCTATCAACTTCAACTGGTCTACCCAACCACTGAGTATTGTACAGCAAGAAATCTCTGGCACAAAAGTTTGCAAACCACTTTTGACATGTTTGATCAGTCATAGCACCTTCTCCATGCACTGCGTAAATCTTTTTTGCTTTTCAGTTGTGTTTTTATCTTTCCTGAATCCAAAAATGTTGCTTATTTTCTTCAACCTTCAACATGAAAATGGCTACACAAAGACTCACCAATTCTGATAAGTTTTTTAAAAAATGCATGCTGATATAACAGCTGTCACAATACAACCTAACAAAATTGTTTTAAATAAAGTTAAAGACAGCTAAGCACTACTACAGTCATCTTATGGAAAACCAAACAAACTAGTTGTCTAACTCAGTATATAAAGTATGGCATAGGAAATATAGGCAATAATACTATAATGTTAAGAAACATGTATCATGCCAGTAGGGTACTGGAAAAATCAAAGGGAACACTTTGTAAATGATTGTCTAACCACTACGCTGTACACCTGAAAGCAATATTGAATATAAACTTTTAAAAATATTTTTAAATAAAAGAAAAACAAAATATATAAACAATTCATAGAATTCAACAACAAAAAAAGAAACAATCCAGTTTAAAAACGGGCAGAGGACATGAACAGACACTTTTCCCAAGAAACACATACAGATGGCCAACAGATACAGAAAAACATGTTGAAATTCATTGGCTGGAAGGAAAATGCGAATCAAAATCATAATGAGATAGCATTTCACACTTGTTAGAATGGTTATTACTTATAAGACAAGAAATAACATGTGTTGGAGAGAATGTGGAGAAAAATGAATCCTTGTACACTGCTAGTGGGAATATAAACTGGTACAGCCACTATGGAAAAAAGTATGGAGGTTCCCTCCCCCCAAATTAAGAATAGAGGTATCATATCACCCAGTAATCCCTCTTCTGTGTAACTGCCCCTCAAATTTGAACATTTATTCATTAAGACAATAACCCCTACATTCATTGCAGCATTATTTATGGTAGCCAAGACATGGAAACAACCTAAATGTCCTTCAATGGATGACTGGATTAAGAAGGCATGGTACGTACAATGAAATGCTACTCAGCCATAAAAAGGATAAAATGTTGCCATTTGTGACAACTTGGATGGATCTTGAGAGTATCATGCTAAGCAAAATAAGTCAGAAAAAGAAAAGAACTATATGATTTCACTTGTATGTGGCATGTAAAACCAACAAACAAAACAAACTAATAGATACAGGTAACAGTATGGTGGTTATCATAGGAGGAGTGGGGTAGATATAAGGAAGGTAAAGGGAATCAAGTAGTGACAGAAAAAAACTAGAATTTGTGTGCCAAAGCACACAATGCAATATACAGATGATGTATTATAAAAGTGTACACTTGAAACTTATATGTAATGTTACTAACCAATGTTACCCCAACAAATTTAATTGGAAAACAAATGAAGGTGAAAATTATTAGAATGAAAGTGACAATAAGGAAGATAAGGAGAGAGACTTCTGGACAAGATGGAGGTCTAGACAGGCATGCTGCATCTCCCTCCACAACTAAGAAGGAATACAACTACCTCAAAACTAGAGACAACCAGTTCCAGGAAATTAAGCTGCATGGAAGTCCAACAAACAAAGATATAAAGAAGAAATACTCATCCAGACAGGTAGGAAGGGTGGAGCCAGGGCGGAGAGGACGTGGTGTGGTGGCAGGCGGCAGGCAGCAGCGGGCGGCAGCAGTGGCAGGCCGGAAGAAAGCAGTCACACATTTTAAAAAGTAGGGAAGGACACCTGGGGAGTGCTCCCAGCACTAGACCAGACTGCAAAGCTCATGGTTCCAGTGCCAGGGAATATAAAGCCTCTTTGCTTCTGGCTGCAAACCAGTGGGGGTTGGAGTGGAGGAAGAAACTGCTGGTCTCTCAGTAGAGTCTGCTTGCTTAAAAGGCCCCTATGGTCCTAGAAGGTCCGCAGACCCACCTACTCTGGGAACAACAGTTAGGGCAACAGCTAGAGAGGTGCCAGTCCCATACGGAAGTGGGGGAAGTACCTGGAAAAGGGGAGAGTGTTGAGCAAGTGGCATTGTTCCCTCTCAGGCCCGTCCCCAACATACAGCGCCACAAGGGTCCACGGAACTTACTATACCTAAGGCTCTGCCCCTTACAATGTAACATGGTGCGAGCACACAATACATGTGGTCACTCAATGGTGTCTTCCGTCTCCACTGACTAGTACAGTGAAGTTCTCATTGCTTACGCATGTGCATTCCACACCATTCTCCTTGGCTGCCAGGTTACATCCATGTCAGGCAAATTGTTCTCAATATATTATATACAGTATTAACAATGGCTGGACTTTTTCCAGACAGACCTTGTTCAGTGCTTTCTAATTTGAGAAATCTCTGACCCTAGCAGCAAAACTCTCCCTAGATCCAATTAAGGCATTAAACAGTTGCCATTAATTTGCCATTGGACAGACTGACCTAGATCCACAAAGATTCCTTAATCCCTTAATTCCTTGATTCTATCCCAATTATCAACCCCTTCCTATTCTTGATTTCTTCTTATATAGTCCTCATACTTCAACACTTCTGCATCCTGTGCTTTTATCTTATTGCCCTACCAAAAGCTAACCTTAGTCACTTCAATTTTCACTCCAAAAGCTGGGAAGCTAAACGCAAGGGAAAACAAAAACAAAAAAAAAAAGACTCAACCTCTATTACGACTATTAATCAATTCTAGGTCTCTAATCTCAAGCTCTCAATGCTTGCTGTTTGGAAATCTTTCCAGGATTCCCTAGTTAGATTTTGCACAAAAGGCTACTGCTCTCAAGCTCCCTATTTATTAAGAAAACAGAAAGCACCAGATAGTAGCAAATCCCTCCGCTTCCTATCATGTATCCAAATCTTCCCAATCCTATCCCCAATAACATGCATCCTCAAACATCCCTGTATCACAAAAACAATGCAAGAGATGGCTGTCTTTGCTCTCATTTCTTCTGGGGTCTTGCCTCATGAATTCCTTCTCCCATTTTCAACCTCTATTTCTGATCATCATAAGTAAGCTCAATTCTCTTATTTTTTTAAGCCCTTCCTCAGCCTACATTTTCTTCTTACTATTGTCCTCCATAGCCAAAATACTTTTTTTTAGCAAATGTTTTATTAAATATATTAAATATACAGATTTTTCTGGCAATTTATAAACTGATACTTTGAACCTAAAGAACAGTATAATCAAAAATTCATTTCTAAGTGCAAAGCAATTACCCTTTGTTTATGGGTGGTTCAGAGGAATGCATGATTTTGTTTTTAAGAAAAAGATGATTGTTATAATTAGGTATATAACCACTTACATATAAGTTCTGTTTAAAAAATTCTTTTAAAGAATGCAATTCAAACATCTTATATTTTTTTCAGTGATTTTTTTTTCCATGTAGTAGAAATACTCTTTGATGGACAAAACTCAGGAAACTATTATATTTGACCATACCTAGATCAAATGGATACCTACAACTTAGGCCTCTCCAGGAGACCAGATTAGAATGTAACAACGAAGTGATAACTTATGATAATCATTATAAGAGATTAGCAACTTTAGGTATCTTTTCCTTTTGGGTTTCTGTGGTTTAGGCACATCCAGAATTTCTTCATAGTCCACACTCATTCCCTTTGCCCAGAGACCAAGTGTGACATTCAGTCTGAATTCTGACTCTGAGGGCAATTTTTCTTAAAATGTTCCACAGAGCCACAAACTCTGCAGCAACTACCATCAGCATGGACTCCTTTGGAATTATCAGGGCAAAATCTGGATAGGTGCCCCATTTCCCCACAAACAAAACATTCTGCAAAAGGAAATTCACCAAGAGCTGTGTCTATTTTAGTCTTGCACTTGGTTATTTGGTGCTCTTGTAGATCCACATCGGTAACATATTTCCCTGTCCATATCTTGATTCTCAGCAGTGGCTGGGCAATCTGCAATCTCATGGCCAGGTTTTCTATAATGAAAATATACCACTATATTTTTCTTTGCTGCTTGTCTGTTTTTTATCATTTTCCTCCCCTGCGATTATTTTTCTTTAACTTCTTCCCTTACTTGCTGATTGCCTGTTGCTACTATCTCCCCCTTGTGAACCATCTATGAGTTTGTCTTAGGTATTCCATGAATCCATTCAATTTCATTGAAGTATTCCTTTTTCTTTTTGTTTTGCTTGGAGTGCATCTTTTTTAAGGGGCAACTATTGGCTTCAAGTTGTTTATTCTTTGGTAGGTTTTGGCTTTTTTCCTCAAAGGATCCCTTCTTCATATCCTTCCATAATGTTGCAGGCAAGGGTCTTTTGTGAGCTAGTAACTCATGCCCATCTGGTCTTGGTTACATTAGAGGTAGTATATCAAGTGCTATCTGGGCAGTCCCGGGGCCCCCTCTCATACTGCTACATGCATCTTCTTACCCTTAGCCAAAATCTTGAAAGAGTAGTCTACGATGTCCATTCATTTAGTCCATTCCAATCTAAAATTCCATTGATACTGCTCTTGCCATGATCACCAGCAACCTTCTATTCACGGAACATGATCTTTATGTGGCATCTCTACAGGAAAACACTGTTTACCATTCATTCTCACCTCCTTGACTCCCATACCATCCTACTTGGCCTTCTCCCTTCATCCATGTTGTTCTTCCCTATATTCTGTCTACAGTCCTACAGGCCTATTCATTTCTCACTCCACAAACCCTTTCTAGGATATCATATATGTTTTCATGGTTTCAATGGATCATTTGGATTTGTTTCTGATGAATTGTGAAATATGCAATGTGTAACTTTTCAATAAGATTATAAACAATACATTTACATTAATATCTAGTTAATCTTTAAATATAGGGAAATATTGGTACCTGGTGATTAAAATAGCACAGTATATTGTTTTGCCTACCTGTATATAGTTTAGTTTGCAATTAATCAGTATATCACACTGGAATGATTACTCTTTTTTTGGTATTCTAATAGCTTTGAGACATAATTCAAATGCCATGTAACTCACCCATTCAATAGTTTTCAGTGTATTCACAGAAATGTGCAACCATCATCAAAGTCAATTTTAGAGTATTTTCATCACTACAAAAAGAAACCTGGTATCCTTCAGCAGTCAGCTCTCCCCTATTCTAGCCATGATTCCAACTCAGTCTATGAAACCACTGATCTACTTTTTGTCTCCATAGATTTGCCTCTTCTGAACAATCATATAAATGGGATCACATAATATATGCTTTTTGTGACTGTATAATCTTAACATAATGTTTTCAAGGTTCATCCATGTTGTCATCTCTTATCAGTATGTCATTCACTTTTATTGCTGAATAATACACCATTGTAAAGATATTTCATATTTTACTTATCCATTCATCAGATGACTGACATCTGGATTGTTCCTACTTTTTGACTATTATGAATAATGTTACTGTGAATTAGTTTTTTGCAGGCACATGTTCTTTTATTTCTTTGGGTATAAAACTAAGAATGGAAATATTGTTTAACCTTTTGAGGCTGCCGAACTGTTTTCCCAAGTGGCCCTAACATTTTACAATCCCACCAAGAATGACGGAGGTTTTAATTTCACCACATATATCCTCATCAACACTTGTTATTGTCTGTTTTATTTTAGCCAACCCAGTGGGTTTAGTGAAGGGGCATGTCATTATGGTTTGATTAACATTTTACTAATGAGCCATGATTTTTAGCATCTTTCCATGTGCCTACTGGCTATTTGTATATTGTCTTCGCAAAACGTCTTTTCAAGTCCATTGCCAATTTCTGAATTGAACTGTCTTTTTATTATTGAGTTTGAAGAATCCTTTATATATTCTCAATATAATTCCCTTATCAGATATGATTAGCAAATACTTCCTTTCATTCTGTGAGTTTCTTTTCACTTTTTAAAAATGATTTTTAATTATTTATTTTTAGAGAGAGGGGAATGGAGGGAGAAAGAGAGGGAGAGAAACATCAACGTGGGGTTGCTGCTCACACGTCCCCTACTGGGGAACAGGCCTACAACCCAGGCATGAGCACTGACTGGGATTCCAATCAGTGACCCTTTGGTTCTCAGGCTAGCACTCAATTTACTGAGCTACACCAGCCAGGGCCTTTTCACTTTCTTGATGATGTCCTTTGAAGCATATTTTCATTTTGAATGAAGTCCAATTTATTTTTATGTGGATGCTTGTGCTTTCAATGTTGTTGCTAAGAACTATTGCTTATTCCAAAGTCTCAAAGATTTACACCTATTATTATTCTCCTAGAGTTTTTAGTATGTTAGCTCTTACATTTAGTTCTTTAATGCATTTTGAGTTAATTTTATGTAGTATATGGTACAGGCCCAACTTTGTTCCTTTGCATTAAGATACCCAGTTCAGACTTCTGGCCAAGACAGAGGCCTAGACAGACATGCTGCATCTCCTTCCACATCTAAAAAGGAATATGACTACTTCAAAACTAGAGACAACCAGAAGTTCCAGAAAACAGAGCTCCATGGAAGTTCAACAAAGATATAAAGAGGAAATACTCATCCAGACAGACAGGAGGGGTGGAGAGGATGTGGTGCGGTGGCGGCAGCAACAGTGGCAGTAGCAGACCGGTAGAAAGCACAGTCACATATTTTAAAAAGTGGGAATGGACACCTGGGGAGCGGTCCCAAAACCACACCAGACTGCACAGCTTACAGTCCCAGCGCTAAGCAAAATAAAGCCTCATTGCTTTTGACCATGCAAACCAGTGGGGGTTGGGGCGGAGGAAGAAACTGCCAGTCTCTCAGCAGAGTCCACTTCTTTAAAGGAGCCCACGGTCCTAGAACGTCTGCAGACGCACCCACTCTGGGAATGACAGCCAGGACAATAGCTAGAGAGGTGCCGGTTCCATACAAAGTGGAAGAAGTGCCTAGAAAAGGGGCGAGTGTTGAGCAAGTGGCATCGTTCCCTTTCAGACCCCTCCCACACAAACAGCACCACAACATGGTGAAACGGGTCACCCTGTACTGAAGAATACCTAAGGCTCCACCCATTACAATGTAACAGGAGCAACAGCTCTACCTAAGATACAGAGGCAAACAACCACAGGAACCTGTAAAGATGAGGAGACAGAGAAGCATGGCACAAGAGGGGGAATGAATCAAGGTTCCAGTAGGAGAACTAAGCGACAAGAAGATAGCCAAGCTAACTAACGAGAAATAGTCAACCTAACAGACACAGAGTTCAAAACACTTGTGATGAAGATGCTTACAGGCTTGACAGATACACTTAAATACGATAAGGGAAGAAGTGAACGCTATGCTAAATGAAACCAAGGAAAATTCACACAAAACTAATGGTGAAGGGAAGGAAATCAGGGTTCAAATCAATGATTTGGAACATAAGAAAGGAAAAAACAGTCAACCACTACAGAATGAGGAAACAAAAATTGAAAAAAATGAGGAGAGGCTTAGGAACCTCTGGGACAACTTTAAACGTGCCAACATCCGAATCATAGGGGTACCAGAAGGAGAAGAGGAAGAGCAAGAAACTGAAAACTTATGTGAGAAAATAACGAAGAAAAACTACCCGAATTTCGTGAAGGAAATAAATGTACAAGTCCAAGAAGCACAGAGTCCCACACAAGCTAGACCCAAATGGGACCACACCAAGGCACATCATAATTAAAATGCCAAAGGTGAAAGACAAATAGAGAATCTTAAAAGCAGCAAGAGAAAAGCAGAGAATTACCTACAAAGGGATGCCTATAAGACTATCAGCTGATTTCTCAAAAGAAACTTTGCAGGCAAGAAGGGGTTGGCAAGAAGTATTCAATGTGATGAAAAGCAAAGACTTACAACCAAGATTATACTATATAGCAAAGCTATCATTTAGAATGGAAGGGCAGATGAAGTGCTTCACAGACAAGGTGAAGCTAAAGGAGCTCATCATCACCAAGCTATTATTATATGAAATGGCAAAGGGACTTACTTAAGAAAACAAAGATCAAAATTATGAACATTAAAATGACAACAAAGTCACAACTATCAACAACTGAATCTAAAAAATAAAAACAAAATCCAACTAAGCAAACCAGAATAAGAACAGAATCATAGGTATGGGGATCATTTGGAGGGTTATCAGCTGGGAGGGGGAAGAGGGAGGAATGGGGAAATGGTGCAGGGATTAAGAAGAAAAACTAGTTGGTACAAAATAGACAGGGGGAAGTTAAGAATAATATAGGAAAGGGTGAAGCCAAAGAATTTATAAGCATGACCCATGGACATGAACTAAGGGGGTGGTGGGATTGCTAGAGGGAAGGGGGTACTGGGTGAAGGGGAGCAAATGGCAAAAAAACCTGGGAGTATTGTGACAACATAAGCAATAAAATATACTAAAAAAAAAAAAAAAAAGATATCCAGTTCAGTGTCCCAACATCATTTATTTTTAAAAAGATCATTTTTTCATGAATTGTTTTTGGCACCCTTGTCAAAATAAATTTACTATAAATGTAAAAGTTTAATGTAAACGAGGAATAAACTAACAGTAACAAAGGGGGAGGTGGGAGGGAGAGAAGTGGTAAGAAGGGGAAGGGTCTAGTCAAAGAACATGTATAAATGATCCATGGACATGGACAGCTGGGTGGGGACTGAATGTCGGAGAAGGGAGGGACAGGGTGCAGAGAAGCAAGAGGGGGAAAAAAGTGAGACAACTGTAATGGAAAAACAAACAAACAGAAAAACTTTTAGTGGGGGGAAAAAATTAAAATATAAAGAATAGAAATGCAAGTTCAGTGAATATTAGAAGGACAAGGATTTTCTTTCACACTGTATATATTTTCTCCCTATCTGATCCCTCCAGAATTTGGCATTCTAAAGAAGTAAGTAATGACCTAAGTTTCTTTGCATAAAACTAATAAGACCAGTTGTTAATAATGATTTTTTTGACTAAGACTTTGACTGGAATATCATGCCTAAAGGAGACATGCTTGGGCTTTGGTTGTTACCAAAAACCCCTGAGCAACTGGGACTGACTTTCAAAGGTAATAAAAGTCCACGAGATAAAAGGCCTGGTACCTTGGATGGATGAGCGGTCCATAGCAATCTTTCCAGGGAAGGAATGAAGGTTGTTTTCCTGAAAGATGGCTAGAAGGGACCTTAAGGCACAATGGAAAACCAGGAGGACCTGGAAAAGAAAGGTGTTTACAGGCAAGGCTGAATGCCAGGTATGTGGCTCAGCTTCTGTGCCCTGAAGGGCAGACTGAAGGTCACCCTAAATGTTCCTTGCGTAAGTTCCAGCAAAGCAGAACTAAAGATCATAAGTGATCATTTGCTGCTCTTGTTGTGTTTATGCAAACGAACAGGATAAATTAAAAATTGGACTTAATGCAGTCCCTTTAGTGACAAGGAGGGTAATCTTAGGGAGAAAAATCAAGATTCAAGGAAGATCACAATGCCCAGTGGTAGACTATAAAGTAGTGCAGCTAACCGTCTTTAAAGTTTCTTTTCATTTAAAATTTGTTTTCACTTGAAAGTTAAACTATGTCTGCGGCATTATCAAAGATGTTTAATTTACAGGCAAGAAGAATGTCAAATGCCTTGCAACTGGATGTCTTTCCGATAAGACAGTCCTACAGATCTATAAACTTGTGTGTGGGTTATGTTACATAAATTAACATGTGTTTTCTGTTTTCAAAGGGCATAAGCATACGATCTCATTACCTGAGTGATTGTCTGTACGTATAGGCCTCACTTAATCCTGTCTGCATTGCTGCCTCCTGAGACTCAATGGTTTGGCTGAACTAAGTGGCTGGGTTGGTGAAGAACGGGGTGGTCTGTGGGCTTCACTTTAAAACTGGTTTCTCTTTTCTATCCTAATGGCTTGGACAGAAAGAGCCCAGAGGCCTGAGAGGGGGGAAACCTAAAATATTTCCCTCAGCCCAAACTAAGTATAATGGGCAAAAGGGTTTTGGACAGGTGAGATGTACCTGGCATACCTTCCTCTAAAGAAACCCTTCTTTTCCCTAATGTGGGACATTGAAAAATTAATACCTGTCTTTTGTCATCTAGTGGTTATGGATTGAATGATGTCCTTTAACCCTGTTGCCCCCAGAATACAACAAGGATGCCAGCCTGTTAAACCAAGCATGTCATTGTCCAGAGACAGCCAACCAACCTGGAGTCTGCACGATCCTTCCCCTGTGGGAAGGCCACCCTCCCCTCCACACCCCTACTCTTATTGGGGATTTCTTGACCCACGGGTAGGTAGGACGATGACCATGTCCAGCTTGAAGCAGCTAGAGGAGCTCAAGACCTTCATCCATTGTCCTTTATAAGATTGTAAAGGGTCTTAAGTCTGAGAGGGAGGGATTGTTATTTTTTATTGTTAAAATATTTAACTAATTAATTAATTATTTTTTAAAAAAAGAAGAAGAATATATGAAAGGGTGAGCCATGGGCATGGACTTGGGGAGGGGATTGTCGGGGAAGGGTGGTGTTGGGCGGAGGGGAGCAAAGGGGAATAAATTGGAACTATTGTAACAATATAATCAATAAAATATACTTAAAAAAAATGTAAAAGTTTATTTCTGTACTCTCAAATCTATTCCATTGATATATATGCTTATCTTTATGCCAGTACCATAGTCTTATTATTGAACTATTGCTTTTTATGATGATATGTTACTTATGACAGTACTATTAACTGTATATGAAGACTTCAATCAAGAATAAACTTTCAAAGAAATACCATATTAGTTAAAAATTAAGTTAAAGGACTTATCCATACCACCTGATAGTTTATGTGCACAACTCAAAACAACTTTAAGCTATTATCCATCAAAATGAAGAAGATGTGTGAAGAAACAAATTTGTAAGAAGGCTTAGTTTCTGAGAAGAAAAAGCAGCCAATGTGGACAGTACCTTTCAAATGTTAACTGAATAATCTCTTCAATTATATCACTTATATCAGACAAAAGATTTCACAACAGAGGCCATAAAGAAAGACAAATATGGACATTACATAATACTTAAGGGAACAATCCATCGAGAAAATATAACCCCTGTAAAGATATATGCACCCAACACAGGAGCACCAAAATATACAAGGAAAATCTTGGAGTACTTCAAGTAGGATATCAACAGCAACAAATTCATAGTAGAAGATTTTAACACCCCATTGTCAACAATGGACAGATCATCCAAGCAAAGAAACACCAAGGGTATTGAAGCATTAAACAACACTACATATCAAATGGAGTTAATTTACATATACAGAACCTTTTACCCCAAAGAAGCAAAATATACATTCCTTTCAAGTGTACAAAGAACATCTTCAAAGATAGACCAAATGGTAGGACACAAAACAAGCCTCAACAAACTCAAGAAAACTGAAATCATATCAAGCATCTTCTCAGATCATAATGCCTTGAAACTGAAAACCAACCTCAAGGAAAAAACTCAAAAACATTCAAATTCATGGAGAATGAATAACATGCTATTATTTAACAATGACATCAAGGAAGAAATCAAAAAAGTTTCTGGAAACAAATGATAATGAACAAACAACAGTCCAAAACCTATGGGACACAGTGAAGGCAGTCCTGAGGGCGAAGTTCATAACAATACAGGCCTACCTAAAAAGGATAAAAGAATCTCAAATAAACAACCTAAACCTACAGCTGGAAAAACAAGAGGAACAACAAAAAGCAAAGCCCAGAGCAAGTACAAAAAAGGAAATAATCAAGATCAGATAAGAATTAAATGACATAGAGGCTAAAAGAACATTCAAAGGATCAATAAATCCAGGAGCTGGTTCTTTGAAAAGTTACACAAAATTGACAATCCTTTAACCAACTCATAAAAAAGAGAGAGTGAGTGAGAGACAGAGAAAGGACCCAAAAAAATAAAATCAAAAATGAAAGAGGGAGAAATCACAACCAATACCACAGAAATACAAAGGGTTGTAAAAAATTATTATAAACAACTATATGACAAGGAATTTTAAAACCTGGGTGAAATGAACAAATTTCTGGAAACATATGATCTCCCAAAACTGAATCAAGAAGAAACAGAAAGCCTGAATAGACCGACAAAAACTAGGGAAATGGGAGCAGTAATCAAAAAACTCCTGGCACACAAAAGCTCTGGACCAGAGCTTCACAGGAGAATTTTAGCAAAAATTTAGGGAAGAACTAACTCCTATCATCCTCAAAGAATTCAAAAAAATCCAAGAAGAGAGATGACTCCCAAACTCATGTATGAGGTCAGTATTATCCTAATTCCAAAACCAGATCAAGACACATCAAAGAAAGAAAATTACAGACCAGTATTTCTGATGGATGTAGATGCTTAACATCTAAGCAAAATATGGGCTAACTGGATCCAGCAACACATAAAAGAGATCATACACCACAATCGAGTGGGATTCATCTTAGGGATACAGGAATAGTCTAATATTTGCAAATCAATAAACATAATACACCACATAAAGAAAATGAAAGACAAAAATCACAAGATTATATCAATAGATGATGAAAAAGCATTTGATAAAGTACAATACCCATTTATGATAAAAAATGCTCAGCAAAGTGGGTATAGAAAGAGGATATCTCAACAGAATAAAAGCCGTATATGAGAAACCTACAGCCAACATCATTCTCAATAGGCAAAAACTGAAAATTTTCACATTAAGATCCAGAACAAGCCAAGGATGTCCACTCTCTCCACTTCTTTTCAACACAGTATTGGGAGTTCTAGCCACAGCAATTAGACGAGAAAAAGAAATGAAAGGCATCTAAATTGGAAAAAACAAAGTAAAATTGTCATTATTTGCAGATGGCATGATAGTGTACACAGAAAACCCTATTGCCTCCACCAAAAAACTATTTGACCAAATAAGTGAATTTGGCAAAATAGCAAAATTAAAGTCAATATTCAGCAATCGAAGGCATTTCTGTACATCAAAAATGAAATATCAGATAGAAACTAGAAAAAAATCCCACTTACTATAGCACCATAAAAATAGACTACTTAGGAATAAACTTAACCAAGGAGGTAAAAGACCTGTACCTGGAAAACTACAGCACACTTAAGAAATTAAGAAAGATACAAATAAACGGAAGCATATACTATGTTCATGGATGGGAAGAATTAACATCATTAAAATGTCCATACTACCCAAAGCAATTTATAGATTCAATGCAATCCCTATTAAAATGCCATTACATATTTCACAGCTCTAGAATACTTCAAAAATTTATATGGAACCAAATAAGACCCCGAATAGCCACAGCAATCTTGAGAAAGAAGAACAAAGTAGAAGGACTCACAATACCTGATATGAAACTATACAACAAGGCCACTGTAATCAAAAGTCTGGTACTGGTGCAAGAACAGACATATAATATAGATCAATGGAACAGAATAAAGAGCCCAGAAATAAACCCAGGTCTCTATGGTCAATTAATATTAGACAAAGGAAAAAGGAGCATAAAATGGAGTGAAATAGCCTCTTCAACAAATGGGGTTGGGAGAACTGGACAGGGACATGTAGAAAAATGAAACTAGACCACTAACTTAAACCATACACCAGAATAAATTCGAGATGGATAAAAGACTTAAATGTAAGCTGTGACATCATAAAAGTCATAGAGGAAAACATAGGCAGTAAAATTTCAGATGTCCCACATAACAATATTTTGCCAATATATCTCCTAGGGCAAGGGATATAATGAAAAGAATAAAGAAACAGAACTACATCAAACCAAAATGTTTCTGCTCAGCGAAAGAAAGCATCAGCAAGATGAAAAGGGAACCAAATGTATGGGTAAACATATTTGCCAACGATACCTCGGATAAGGGTTTGATCCCCAAGATATATAAAGAACTTATATGACTTAACACCAAGAAGACAGACAACCCAATTAAAAAATGGACAAAGAGTTAACATCTGGATACTGGCAGAAGTTGAGCCTTGGCGCTGCTGGATCAGAGGAAGACCGTCTGGTAGCGATCTGTCTGGTGACGATAGCAGAGGAGAAAAGGATGAGACAGGATTTCTTACTGGGTTGGCTTCCCGAGCTGTGGCTGGCAGTAGCAAATATTTTTTAGTGACCCCCAGGTTTCCCCAGAGAGGAATTGGGAGGAAAGAGAGGCTCTGCCCTCTGGCAGAGCCAGGAGTGGGCCAGGTGGCATCCGGTTCTGAGAGGCAAGATACAGCATGCTGCTGTGTGTGTACGTGTTTTTCCTTTTTATTTTTCTCTTTTGTTTTTTGTGGAGAGGGGAGGAGAGGCTAGGAGTGGGATGAAATTCTTGAGGAACGCAGGCGCAGAAGTGTACTCACCCACTCCTCAACCCACCCTGTGGGTCACGCGAGTGCGCACACATAAGTGCCCCAGTCCACCCACCCAGGAACACAACCAGTTCGCCCGGGCCCGCCCCAACAGGTGCAAAATCAACGCACCAGCCGCCATGCACAGGTGCCCGTGGCCCTGCCCCAATGGGCACAAAACCAACTGGCTGGCCGCCGCACACCGGCACCACCCAGGCGCACACCAGCGGGCACGAGGCTAGCGTGCTGGCCGCAGCATGTAGGCATATGCCACCACTCCGCCCAGGCATCCCCGGCCCACCACAATAGGCGTGAAACCAACTCGCTGGCCACCACGCACAAGCACCACCCGGACCCGCCCCAACAGGCGTGAAACAAATGTGCCTGCTGCCCCAATAGGCCCACAACAAACCTGCTTACTGGTGTGCAGAGGCCTCCCTCTCTGCCGGCACAGGAGAGCAACCAGTTTGCCTTGGACCCGCCCATTCCCGGTGCGCAACGGGTCAACCCGCCCTTGGCCTACACAAGGGAATGCACACGACTCTGGCTGAGGTTAAAGGACAGTTAAATGAACTAGAGGAACTTTGTAATAATTTTTGGGTGCTGGCTCTCAAGAAAGAGCTGGGAGAGCAGCGGACTAGGTCCCAGTACAGAATCATCCCAAGTGCTAGGTAGAAATCACTTAAGCAGACTGTTTCCCTCCAAGTGGCAGCACTTGGAGGCAGCAGCTCAACAACTGTATACAAGAAGGTCACACCATAAAGGCAGAAAATAAAAGCAGATCAATCTAAGAAACAGAAAGAAGACCAGTGCCCAAAATGGGGAGGTGGAATAACACCCCACCAAACAGAAACAACACCCCACCAAAAGGAAAGGAGGAGTTCCCAGAAGGAGGAATAGATGAAATAGAAGCAAGCAAGCTATCAGACATGAAATTCAAAACAACAGTAATTAGGAAGTTCAATGAACTCGACAAACTCAAAGAAAACTACAACGAAATCCAGGAGAAATACAAAGAACTCCAGGGAAGCTACAAGGAACTTACTGAGAACTACACCAGCATGAAAAAGGACATAGAAACTATCAATAAGAACCAGGAAGAAATGAATAATACAATTTCAGAAGTGAAGAACACAGCAGAATCAATCAAAAGGAGGATAAATGAAGCAGAAGGTCGAATCATTGAGTTAGAGGACAATGTAGAAAAAAAATCCCAAACAATGCAACAAAATGAAAAAAGACTGAAAAAGAATGAAGATGGTTTAAGAGAACTGCAGGACAACATGAAATGAAAAAATATCCGTATCATAGGGATAAAAGAAAAAGAGGAGCATGAAATAGAAAACCTGATTAAAAAAGTAATGACAGAAAATTTTCCTAACTTGTTGAGAGAAAAGGTCATGCAAGTCCAGGAAGCACAGAGGGTCCCAATGAAGATGAACCCAAAAAGGCCTACTCCAAGGCACATCATAATTAAAATGGCAACACTGAAAGATAGAGAATCCTAAAAGTAGCAAGAGAAAAACAGCAAATAACATACTAGGGAGCCCTGATAAGACTATCAACTGATTTCTCAACAGAAACACTACAAGCCAGAAGGGAATGGCAAAAGGTATTTCAAACAATGAAAAACAAAGGCCTACAGCCAAGACTACTTTACCCAGAAAGGCTTTCTTTCAAAATGGAAGGTGAAATAAGGAGTTTCCCAGACAAAGGAAGACTAAAAGAATACATCGCCACCAAACACGCACTGGAAGAGATGCTAAAGGGAATGCTGTAAAAAAGAGAGAGAGGGAAAGGAACAAAGGTACAGAGGAAAATGAATATAAATACCTGTCAACAATAACCTTAAATGTAAATAGATTAAATGCTCCAATCAAAAGACATAGGGTAGCGGAATGGATACAAAAACATGACCCATATATATGCTGTCTATAAGAGACACACCTCAAAACAAAAGATCTACACAGACTAAAAGTGAAGGGATGGAAAAAAGTATTCCAAGCAAATGGACATGAAAAAAAAGCTGAGGTAACAATACTTCTATCAGACAAAACAGATTTCACAGCAAAGGCCATAAAAAGAGACAAAGAAGAACATTTTATAATACTTAAGAGAACAATACATCAAGAAGATATAACCCTGATAAACATATATGCACCCAACATAGGTGCAATGAAATATATAAGGAAAATATTTGAAGACTACAAAAAAGATATCAACAGCAATACATTCATAGTAGGGAACTTTTAACACCCCACTGTCAACAATGGACAGATCTTCGAAAAAAAGAAACACCAAGGATTATGAGGCATTGAACAACATTCTAGAACAAATGGACTTCGTTGATTATATATAGAGATTTTCACCCCAAAGAAGCAAAATATACATTCTTTTCAAATGCACATGGGACATTTTCGAAGACAGACCACATAGTAGGACACAAAACATGCCTCAAAAATTCAAGAAAATTGCAGTTATATCAAGCATCTTCTCAGACCACAATGCCTTGAAACTAGAAATCAACCTCAAGGAAAAAATTCAAAGATATTCAAACTCATAGAGAATGAATAACATGTTATTAAATAATGAATGGGTTAACAATGACATCAAGGAAGAAATCAAGAAGTTTCTGGAAACAAATGATAATGAGCACACAACAGCCCAAAACCTATGGAACACAGCAAAAGCAGTCCTGAGAGGAAAGTTCATAGCAATACAGGCCTACCTGAAAAGGATAGAAGAATCTCAAATAAAAAACCTAACCCTACAGCTACAAGAACTAGAATACAACAACAAACAAAGCCCAGAGCAAGTAGAAGGAAGGAAATCATCAACATCAGAGCAGAATTAAATGACATAGAGCCTAAACAAACAGTTCAAAAGACCAATGAAAGTAGGAGCTGGTTCTTTGAAAAGATAAACAAAATTGACAAGCATTTAGCCAGGCTCATCAAGAAAAAGAGAGAAGACCTAATAAACAAAATTAGAAACAGAAGAGGAGAAATCACAACTGATATCACGGAAACACAAAGGATTGCTAACAAATTACTACAAACAACTATATGGCAAAAAACTTGACAACATAAATGAAATGGACAAATTTCTAGAAACATATAATCTTCCAAAACTAAATCAAGAAGCAGCAGGAAGCTTGAACAGACTGATAACAAAGAGTGAATTTGAAACAGTAATAAAAAAAACTTCCAGCACACAAAAGTCCTGGACTGGATGGCTTCACATGCACATTTTACTAAACATTTAGGGAAGAATTAACATCTGTCCTTCTCAAACTATTCCAAAAAATCCAAGAATTGGGAAGACTCCCAAATTCTTTCTATGAAGCCAGTATTACCCTAATTCCAACACTAGGTCAAGACCAAAGAAAGAAAGAAAATTACAGGCCAGTATTTTTGATGGATATAGATGCTAAATCCTCAACAAAATATTGGCAAACTGGATCCAGCAACACATTAGAAAGATCATACACTACAATCAAGTGGGATTCATCCCAGGGATGCAAGGATGGTTTATTCGCAAACCAATAAACGTAATACACCACATAAATGAAAGACAAAAACCACATGATCATATCAATAGATGCTGAAAAGGCATTTGATAAAGTACAACACAGATTTATGATTAAAACACTCAGCAAACTGGGAATACAGGAAGCATACCTCAACATAATAAAGGCCATATCAAGAAAACCAATGCCAACATCGTACTCAATGGACAAAAACTGAAAGCATTCCCCCTGAGATCAGGAACAAGACAAGGATGTCCACTCTCTCCACTCCTATTCAACATAGTCTTGGAAATTCTAGCCACAGCAATCAGACAAGAAAAAGAAATAAAAGGCATTCAAATTGGAAAAGAAGGAGTAAAACTGTCATTATTTGCAGATGACATGAGAATATACATTGAAAACACTATAGGTGCCACAAAAAAACTACTTAACCTAATAAGTGAACTTGGCAAAATAGCAGGGTAAGAAGTCAATATTCAGAAATCAAACGCAATAAAATATTAGATAGAAACTAGAAAAAAATCCCATTTACTACAGCAACAAGAAAAATAAAGTACCTAGGAATAAATTTAACCAAAGAGGGAAAAGACCTGTACTCAGAAAACTACATAACCCTGAAGAAAGAAATTAAGGAAGATACAAATAAATGGAGTCATATACCACGTTCATGGATGGGAAGACTCAACTTCAGTAAAATGTCCATACTACCCAAAGCAATTTATAGATTCCATGCAATCCCTATTAAAATACCAGTGACATATTTCACAGAACCAGAACAAATACTTCAAAACTTTATATGGAACCAAAAAAGACCTGGAATAGCCACAGCAATCTTGAGACAGAAGAACCCAATAGGAGGAATAACAATACCTGACATCAAACTATACTACAAGGCAACTGTAATCAAAACAGCATGGTACTGGTGGTATAAGAACAGACATATAGATCAATGGAACAGAACAAAGAGCCCAGAAATAAACCTAGGTCTCTATGGTCAACTAATATTCGACAAAAGAGGAAGAAACATAAAGAGGAAAGAGAAGAGCCTCTTCAACAAATGGTTCTGGGAGAACTGGACAGGGACGTGCAAAAAAATGAAACTAGACTACCAACTTAAGCCACACACCAGAATAAACTTAAGATGGATCAAAGACTTAAATGTAAGACGTGATAACATAAAAATCCTAGATAAACATAGGCAGGAAAACTTCAGATATGCCACGTAACAATATTTACACCATTATATCTCCTCGGGCAAGGGAAATAAAGGAAAGAATAAACAAGTGGGACTACATCAAACTAAAGAGTTTCTGTTTAAGAAAAGAAAACATCAGCAAGATGAAAAGGGAATCAACTGTATGGGAAAACATATTTGCCAATGATACATCAGATAAGGGATTGATCTCCAAAATATATAAAGAACTTACATATCTCATCACCAAGAAGACAGCCAGCCCAATTAAAAAAGGGTAAAGGACCTAACAAACATTTCTCCAAGGAGGATATACAGAGGGTTCACAGGCATATGAAAGAATGCTCAACATCACTAGCCATCAGAGAGATGCAAATAAAAGCCACAATGAGATACCACTTTACACCAGCCAGAATGGCCATCATCAACAAATCAACAAACAACAAGTGTTGGCGAGGATGTGGAGAAACAGGAACCCTAGTGTACTGTTGGTGGGAATGCAGACTGGTGCAGCCACTATGAAAAACAGTATGGAATTTCCTCAAAAAACTAAAAATGGAACTGCCTTTTGAACCAGTGATTCCACTGCTAGAATCCTGAAACACCAATTCAAAAGAAGTTATGCACCCCTAGTTCATAGCAATGCTGTTTACATTAGCCAAGTTCTGTAAACAACCTAAGTGCCCATCTGTAGGTGAGCGGATCAAAAAACAGTGGTACATTTACACAATGGAATACTATGCAGCAGAAAGAAAGAAATCCTGCCATTTGCGACAACATGGATGGAACTAGAGAGAATTATGCTTAGTGAAATAAGCCAGGCAATGAAAGAAAAATACCATATGATATCACCTGATACAGGAGACTAATGACCAACACAAACAAATGAACAAAACTGAACAAGGAACAGAGTAACAGTTACCAGGGGGGAGGGGGCACAGAGGGGATGGGGTAAGGAGGTGAAAGGTTTAGTAAAGGAACTAATATATATAACCCATGAAGATAAACAACGGGGTCTGGATTGACAGGGGTGGGCTGGCTGGGGGACAGCAATGAGGGAAAACATGGGACAATTGTAATAGAAAAGCAATAAAAATAAAATTAAAAAAAATAAAAATAAAAATAAAATAAAATAAATGGGCAAAGGACCTGAACAGACATTTCTCCAAGGAGGACATACAGAGGGCCCATAGGCACATTAAAGAATGCTCAACATTACTACCTATCAGAGATATGCAAATTAAAAACACAATAATATAAAACCTCACACCTGTCAGAATGACCATCATAAACAAATCAATAAACAACAAGTGCTGACAAGGATGTGGAGAAACGGGAACCCTACTGCACTGTTGGTGGGAATGCAGACTGGTGCAGCCACTATGGAAAACAGTATGGAATTTCCTCAAAAGACTAAAAATGGAACTGCTTTTTGATCCAGCAATTCCACTGCTAGGATTATACTTGAAGAATCCTGAAACACTAATTCAAAAGAACCTACACACCCGTATATTCATAGCAGCAGTATTTACAATAGCCAAGTGCTGGAAACAACCTAAGTGCCCATTTGTAGATGAGTGGATCCAAAAACTGTGGTACATCTACACAATGGAATACTGTGTAGCAGAGAGAAAGAACTACTACCTTTTGAAACAACCAGGATGGACAGAAGAGTATTATGCTTAGTGAAATAAGCCAGGTGGCAAAAGACAGATACCATATGATCTCACTTAATACAGGAAACTAATGAAGAAAACAAACAAGCGAGCAAAATAGAACCAGAGGCATGTAAACAAGGAACAGACTGACAGTGACCAGAGGGGAGAAGGAAGAGGGAAAAGGAGGAAAGAATGGGAAGGGTCTAGTCAAGGGAACTAGTATAAATGACCTATGGACATGGAAACAGGGTGGGGTTTGACTGTGGGAGAAGGGTGAAGCAGGGTAGGGGAGAGCAATGGGGAAAAACAATGGGACAAATGTAATAGTAAAACATACCAAAAAAAATCTAATCGCAATATTTTTTAAAAAAGGAAAAGATATTTACTAAATTAGTTAAAAATGGAGTTAAAGGACTTCTCTACACCAGCAGATAATATTTATATGCATAACTAAAAACAACTTTAAGCTGCTATCCATAAAAATGAATAAGATGTGTGATACGGTCAGGGAGAAAATTTTTAAGGAAGCTTAGTTTCTGGGAAGAAAACGCAGCCAATGTGGATAGTACCTTTCAAAGGACAGACTGAATCATGCCTCCAACTATAGCTCCCTTCAGCCAGCATCCTTCCTATATTTGTAAATAAACACATTTTGGTATATTTTGCAAGTCCAACAACCCTGGGAATTTAAGTAGCTTAAAACTTTAAGCCTAGATCTCTCTCCTGAGCTGAAGTGTCTTCTTGATTACTCCCCAGAAAATTCCACAAGTTTCTAACGTATTCAAAATTGAGCTCATTTTCCTAATTGACGTTGTTTCACATATTGTTTTTACCCTATCTGTAGGGATATTAAACCGCCTCAAAATGGTTCTGAGAGTTAAACTTAACAATAGTATCTAGCAAAATTTGTATCACAAAGTACATAGTCATTCAATGTTCATTTTCCTTTTCTACAAATTGTAACCTGAATTTTCAATTTTCAATTCTATTACTTCTGTCCACTGAGTTTTATGATGGAAGGACATTAATAGCCTCTTCCCTGTATATTAAGAAGAGAACCACTTCCAGGCTGAATGTAGATCAAAAAGAGCTCTCTAGCTGCATGGGAACCATGAATTCTAGCTTTTATCCAACCATTAAAAGACATATTCCAACTTAGACCACTGTTGCTTAGAGTTTATTCTTTAATCTTTTCTATCCTTTAAGTATGTGTTGAATCGTGTGTAATCACTGGAAGCATCAACTAGTTCTCTGCCTGAGTGTTAGAGGAATTTCCCAGAAGAGATTACACTTAAGTGACTTTTTTTTTTTCCACAAAGACCTACAGCTTATAAACTTGAAATTTACCAATATTGCTCTTTCAAAAGACAACTTAGAACCTAAATATCAGAACATTAAATTACATTAAATTTGTTATTTCAATGTATTCACCTCTGTAAGACAAGCAATATTTTGATTTAAAAGGTATTGTCTAGTACGGGAAATTAAGAATGAATACAAATCTTTGCCCTGGCTGGTGTGGCTCAGTTGGCTGGGTGTCGTCTCACAAGCCTAAAGATCGCAGGTTTGATTCCTGGTCAGGGCACATGCCTGGGTTGTGGTTCAGTCCTGGCAAAGGTGTGTATGAAAGGAACTTGATTGATGTTTCTCTCTTGTATCGATATTTCTCTACCTCTCTTGCTTCCCCTCCCCCTAAAATCAATAAGCATTAAAAATTAATAAATTTTAAAAAATATTTTTAAAATTAAAAAAATTTTAAAAGAATGAATAGGAAAGTTTAAACCTCTTTCTTTGTAGGTCCCACTGGACTGCTAGCTACAGTTTTAAAAATATAACAAGGGTGGGAAAGTTTAATAGTAAACCTAGTATCAAAAAATTGAAATGTTTTACCTCTTCAAAAAAATATATTACAATTCCATTGCAGACAGAAAATTGCATTGCATCCGTAGTTCTAGATATCAACTAGTTTTTTAAAAGTGAGGAGGGATGTGAGATTTTTCACTTTATAAATAACTTTATAATGAGATTTCTTTTAAAATTTTAAAGGAATTTTAAACACATACATAACTACCACCACCACTACCAGTTCATGCACATTATAGCATACTGCCAAATATTTGGGCAGAGTTTATGTGCAAATTTTAAGACTCACTCCCTTTACAGTTCCTAATCTTCCATGATTTCTCCCCAGAATTTCTGGCTACTCTGTCAGTCTGGAACTCTGTCCTCTGATAAACAAGCCAATAAAGCTGTAGTATTCTGTACCAAGAAATGGGAGGACCGCAAGTGCCCTCAGACAAAAGCCCATCAATTCACCAATTGTATCAGACAGGTACAAGAATGGGCTCCATTCCAACTTCTGTCTGTTTTTGATCACTCTCCAGTGCCTTTACATAAAAAATGTAATATATTTTGTCTAGATATTATAATTGTTATTTAATTCTGTCTAAGGTACTGCATCATGACTAGAAGCCAGAACTCAATGTTCATCTTATTACATATTTTCCATTCTGAAAATGCTTTAACTAGGTAATTTGTGCTAGTTTTAGGTATAATTTACCTTTTTCTTTTAATGTTTTATTCAGATATAATTTGCAAACCATAAAATTCACTCCTTTAAAGTGTTAAGTTCAATGTTTTTTTGTGTGCACCTAATTGTAGAATATTTTCATCACCACAAAAAGAAATCACATGGCCTTTATGATTCATTCTCCATAGCTCTACTCCACATCCCCTAGCAATCACTAATCTGTTTTTTATATCTATGGATTTGACTGCCTGGATATTTCATATAAATGGAATCATAATCATGTGGCCTTTTTTTGGTCTAGTTTCTTTACTCAGCATGTTTTTGAGATTCATCCATGTTGTAGCATTTATTAGGACATATTTCATTTCTTTTTAATGCTGAGTAATATATTTGACCCTTAAACAACATGGGTTTAAACTGTGTGGGTCCCCTTAAATGTGAATTTTTCCCCCCAATAAGTATACCATCAGACCTCTATATCCCTCTGTATCTCTGGATTTGCACCCATGGGTTCAACCAACTGTGAGTTAAAAACAGTATTTTCCACTGTGGTTGGGAATCTGTAGATGCAGAGGGCCAACTGTATGCATTGATTTACACCACTTTATATAAGGGACTTCAGTATCCTCAAATTTTCGTATCCACTGGGGAGGAAGGGAGTCCTAGAAACAATCCCCTGCAGATACCAAAGGACAAATAGGTTTTGGGAGGTCAAAAGTTATACATGAACTATTGACTGTGTGGGGTGTCAGCACTCATTATCCCTGCATTGTTCAAGGGTCAAACTGTATTCCATTTTATGGGCATACCACATTTTATTTTTCCATTCATTAACTGATGGATACTTGGCTTGTTTCCACTTTTTGGCTATTAAGAATAATGATACTATAAAAATTTGTGTACATGCTTTCATATCTCTTGGGTATATACATAGTAGTAAAATTGCTAGGTCAAATGGCAACTCTATGATTAATATATGGAAGAACTTCCAAACTGTTTTCCAAAGTGGCTACACTATTTTATAATCCCACCAGAGGTGGATGATGGTTCTAATTTCTATACAGCCTCCCCAACACTTGTTATTATTATCTGTTTGCTTGTAGGTATAAAGTGATATCTCATTGTTCTTTTGATCTGCATTTCCCTAATGATCAATAATGTTGAGGATCTTTTCATGTGCTTATTAACCATTTGCATAATTTCTTTAGAAAGCTATCTGCTCAAGTCCTTTGTCCTTTTTTAAACTGAATCATTTGTCTTTTTACCATCCTGTTGTAGGAGTTCTTTATTTATACTAGATACAAATCCCTTGTGAGCTATATGATTTGCAAATATTTCCTTCTATTTGTAGGTGGTGTTTTCACTTTCTTGGTGATGTCTTTTGAAACACAAAAGATTTTAATTTTGATGAAGTGCAATTTAGATATATGCTTTTGTCACTTGTGCTAAGAAAACACTGCCTAATCTGAGGTAATGAAGATCTACACCTCTGTTTTATTCTGAAACTTTTATAGTTTCAGTTCTTATATTCAGGTCTTTGATAAACTTTGTATGAAGTAGACACCCGATGTTGTTTACATGTGAATATCCAGTTGTCCCAGCACCATTTATTGAAAAGACTATTTTTTCTCTATTGCACTGTATTGGCACCTTTATTGAAAATCAACTGACCTACAAAAAAAAATCAATTGTAAATATGAGAATTTACTTCTAGACTCTCAAGTCTATTCCATTGGTCTTTATGTCTTTTCTTATGCCAGTATTGTACAGTCTTGATTATTGTT
Source organism: Furipterus horrens (assembly GCF_987537825.1). NCBI lineage: Eukaryota > Metazoa > Chordata > Mammalia > Chiroptera > Furipteridae > Furipterus > Furipterus horrens. The sequence goes on from NW_028327182.1 coordinate 51,456,453, forward strand.
GTTTTTTAGTAAGTTTTGAAATTGTTAAATATGAGTTAGTTCTCCAACTTTGTTTTCAAGATTGGTTTGGCTATTTGGCAGTCCCTTGCAAGTCCATTTGAATTTTAGAACCAAGTTAGCAATACCTGTAAAAAAAAGAAAAAAAGAAGAAAAGCAAACCTCACTAGATTAAATGCCCTTTGAAGGCAGAGATCATAATCACAGTCTATAGCCCATGTATATTCTCCTTCTGTACTCCAAAACTGGATTAATTTAGCTCCAAATCTCTCAAATATCCCACTTTCCCAAAGTTTCAAAAGGATACACAAAAATTTTTCTATTAGCCCACACTCACAAAATTTAGAAAATGAAAGCAAATGTCCAGCCAAAATAGAACTTTAACAGCCAAGTACCAATTTCTTTATTCCAAGCAAAACCAAATGCTCCCACAGCTCAACACATGACTAAAAACCACAATACTACTACCAGCCATAGTCCATGACAGTAACTTTAAATTGTGCATAGGGACTGAGGGAGCATCTTAAATTACTGTAACTCCTATGAAGAATTTAGTCAATAAAAATTTATTCTCACACAGGAGTAAATTTGAATTATATCATTAAAAGGTATGACAGCCTTAATTGGAAATTACCAGTTTATAAACATTCTCCCTAAAACTTATAAATATGTATGAATGCTGAAATGATCTTATTTAGAATCATGATTTATATTTTCATCTTCTTTCCCTTCAAAAATATATTTAACTTTTAAATAAAAAATAGAAGTAAAACTAATAAGTGAAGAGATAATTAAACATAATGTTTCACTCTACTTACACTATACATGCATCCCATCCTCACATCTGTCTGTACTTCTCCAAGTCTTTTTCACCTGAGGCTCCTTCAAAAACTTAATCATAACTTTTACCTTTTCCACCAGAGGCTCCTTCAAAAACTAACCACAAATTTTATCTCTTACTTCACCTCCCTAACAGCTCCTTACTTACCCAAGGCTCAATCGCCTATTCCTTTTCTAGCCAGGCCCTTAAATCTTTTTTGCTCTGGTTTCTTCAAATTTAGCCTACAAACAATAGTTAATCCTACACTTCTAATGAAATAATAAACAATAAAAAGCCTTCTTTTAATCCTACCTCCTCCTCAAGCTAACCAGTGGTCCCTCCTTCCTATAACCACCAATTTTTAAATTGAGTTTCCACGGACTGGTTCTATTACTTCAACTCCAATTTACTCCTTACTCTATCATACTCTAGCTACCAGCCCCCACCATTTTCTGGGTCTTCAGCCTCTCAATGGTCCCCGATTGCCAAATTCAATGAAGCTTAATCCAGGCCTTCCTCATACCTCTCCTCTCTGCAGTATTTGATATTTCACCTACTGCCCGTCCTTCAGGAAACTCTTCTGCCCTGAATTCTAATACACCAACTTGCTCTAAGCTTCCTAAAACTCATTGTTCAGTAGAATTTCCCTAAAATGATGTAAAAAGCCCTCATTTATATTATCATCCTAATTGCTCTAATCATTGCTTGAACTGTTTTTCAAATCTTCACTAATGTCCACATCATCCTAAAACAGGGGTAAGTAGACTATGGACTAAGCCAAATGCAGCGTGCAAGCCAAATCTAGCCTTCCACCTGATTTCGTAAATCAAGCTTATTGGAACAGTGGCACCCATCTGTTTGTGTATTGACTATGACTGCTTTCATGCTCACAGAAGAGTTGAGTAGTTGTGACATAAACAGTATAGCCCTCAGAGCCTAAAATATTTAAGCTTTTAAAAATATTATAGCCCTTTACAGAAAAAGTTTGCTAACCTCTGCTCTATAAAGTACAATATACCAAATAAATGGTCTTAATAATTTTTCCTGCCTTTGGATCCCAATGCCAGTAGTATTAGTTAGACCATCCAGCTCTGAGACCCCTGTTTTCTGTTCTTTCTAAGCTCTCTTCTCACTCTCACCAATCCAATTTATTTGGTGCAACCAAAGCAATAGTCCTAAATACAAAAAACCCACTTCCTTATTTAAAATTTTCCCCACAGAAGAGATTTTTCACAATCTGGTCCCTGCCTATACTATCCAACTTTCTGAATTATTTTTACTGAATTACTTTAGTTCCCCAAAACATAGCATGCTGTCTTACTTCAGGCCCACCCAAGACTTACTAGACATTTTTCTAGTTTCAGCTTAATTACCAATCATCTCCATAAAGCCTTCCCTGATTCCCCCATGCTGAGGCTTTCCCTATGTGCCCACTGTACTCTACATAATTCCATTATAGTATTCCTTCGCTTTCACATCATTTTTGTACTAGTCTAGCCAATCTTTGAGCAGGGACCCTGAGGCAGAGTAGCCTAACAGTTATTAAGAGAACAGGGTTTTGCCCTGATGGATGCGGCTCAGTGGGTTGGGTATTGTCCTGCAAACCAAAAGGTCGCAGCTTTTATTCAGTTTGATTCCCAGTCAGAGCACATTGCCTGGGTTGCAGGTGAGGTCCCGGTTGGGGGCATGTGAAAGGCAACTGATGGATGTTTCTTTCTCTCTCTCTCTCTCCCTCTCCAAAAATAAATAAATAACATCTTTAAGAAAAAAAAAGCACAAGGTTTAAAAGTAGGAAATCCAGGACGAAATACCAGTTTCTGCCTCTTCCTAGTTGTATGTTTTTAATAAGCAAATTACTTAACTCATTTTCTTCATCTGTATAATGGCAATTTTGTGAGAATTATTTAGCATTCTTATAAGCAGAGTGCTCTGCACATAGTAAGTGCTCAACAACTATTGGTTATTATTTTCATTGTTTTACCCCTCACACTTGACTCAGAATTCAAGTAACTACTGAGCAAAATAACTAAAGCAAACTAGTTCTGCACACATTATTTTCATCTGTATACTGACTATTTCCATGTGAACAACATTTGATTTCCAAAACTCATTATCTTTACTCCCACATTGTTTCATTTAGAGTGACCAACTTCTTAAGGTTTGCCCAGAACTTTGGACACTGAAAGTCCTGTGCCTGAGAACTCCCTCAGTCCTGGGCAAAACAGGATAATCAGTCACCTCTGAGTTATGTTGAAAACAATAAAAACATACTTCAATTAATTTAAGAAACAAGAGGAGGGCGCAGGAAGAATTAATGGAAGAATATAGAGCAATTCAAAGAACCAAAGGAAAAGCTGAAGAATCAAATCTATGAAAAAATCAGGATGAAAGCAACTCCATAAATCTAGATGTCAGTAAAATTAATCGAAGATTTCTTCACAGTACTTCTGCCAGAATGAATCACTTATGTCCCAGTATCAGCTCTTTCAAGACTAAAATGCCAGGGACAGCATTTGACTGATCTAATTTGTGTTCTCCAGAAAGAGTGCAGTACCAAAGGCCAGAACACTAAGATTAAGTATCCCACTAAGAGATATCCAATGCCAGAAAAACGGCTTCCAAAGACCAAATCAGTATGCTGTTTCCATAAGGGAGAATGGATGTAATGTCACCATATTAACTGTTGCTTGAACACACCATGAAAGAAAAACAAGTACCAAGATTTCACTCTTATGTGGAATCTAATGAACAAAATGAACTAATAAGCAAAATTGTGACAGATTCATAGACAGAGAGCAGGCTGACAGCTGAGAGGGTGGGGCTGGAGGTGTGGAGGAAAAAATAAAAAACAAAGAGAAAAAACTCATTGACACTGACAACAATGTGGTGATTGCCAAGGGCCTGGGGCAGGGGGTGTGGTGAAAGGAGGTGGAGGAGGGTATGGGGGAATAAATGGTGACGAGACTTGCTTGGGGTGGTGAACACAGAATACAGTGTACAGATGATGTGCTGTGGAACTGTGCACCTAAAACCTGTATAATTTTATTAACCAGTATCACCCCAATAAAGTTAATAAAAAGGAAAGAAAAGACTCCATAACATATACACTATTATTCATGTTATTTTTCTTTCTGTCTTGACAAACTCCTATACATTCTTCAAGATCTAGCTCAAGTATGTGATCTGTGTAACCTTACTCAATTTCCCCAGGTATATTTAGTCACTCCCTTTGTTCAAGCTCACATAGTACTGTGCAAATCATGTACCTGTATCACAGAACTGATGTACACAAAGTATATGCTTAGGTATCAGTCTCTCCCACTAGAATGAACTTTCCTAGAGGAAGGACAACATTATTCATATTTATAATCTTTGGCATTAATAATGCCTTCCTAGCATATAGCAAATACTAAATAAGATTTAGTAAATCTGTTATCCAAGATACTAGGATACATGAAGTATCAAATTAAGAGGAAAGAGAGGAGCTACAAGTAAACATGTTGACAGTAACAAAGAGAAAGCTGTCAGACTAAGACCAAGGGAAGGACAGTACCCCCGCAAAAAAAATTTTTGAAGAGCAAGAACTCCACAAGCACAGAAATTAAGGAAAAATTCTGACAAACCTAAGATCCTGAAGGCATCACTTAAGAGCAAAACCCAATATCCATATGAATAATGGTGTTTCTCTGCCTTAACTAGAATATAATTCAGTTATTTGCTAAATTATATTCTAGTTAAGGCAGAGAAATGTATAGGACATTATCAGAAATATTGGCATTTCAATATAAAATTTGTTATATAAATGAACTTATAACTCAGAATACCCAACCATTTAAAATGACTATTTTCAAGTTAATATAGTCATGATTTATTCTTTATCATATTTTAACTGTTACTGTTGGTATCCTCGACTGTAACAAAATCTTTCTTAATGGCAAAAGTGCCACAAAGTATAGCTACATCCTCTTTATTTTTTATTTTTGCAGAGACTTGCAGCCTTGCTGTATGGGAAGACACATTAAGATACTCAAGTTTCCTATTTCCAATCCACATCCTACTTGATGATTGAATTCCCCCTTTAAGATCCTGTCAGGCTCTACTCCTACAGGTGTAGAGGAAAAGAAAGAAAGCCCTACATTTTATGCATACTGCTGTCCAAAATCTCATCAATACAAGGTGCTCCACGGGAAGCTGACTCCACAGTCAGTAATGAATCATTTTCAGCATCATCTATTTAAGGATGCATATGCAAGTCTAATTATTATCTCTAAGCTGCTCGTGCCTGGACATCTGGGTGAGGGAACCTGACTGCCTCTATTTTCCCCATGACTTCTTAATCCCCTCACCTTTTCACCCATTCCACCACAGCCCCCACCTGTCTGGCAGCCATTAAAAAGCTCTTTGTATCCATGATTCTGTCTCTGTTACTCGTTTCCTTAGTTTGTTTTTTAAATTCAATTATTGATAGATATGTATTTATTACCATTTATTTGTTTATAGTTTGATTTTTTTAATTTTTTAATCATTTTAACCATTTTAAAGGGATCAGTTCAGGGCTTTAAGCAGATTCACAGTAGTGTTGGGCAACCATCACCACTATCCATCCGTCCCGATCTGGGAAAGGTTAGAGAAACGGAGGGATTGGGTGAGAAGAGCCTCAGGCTGTAATATCATTCTGAGAAAGTCTGGGTGTGTGTGTCCATAGGTGCAGTGGTCCTTGGGCAAAGGTTGCCCATCAGAGAGATCCTGGGTAAGGCACTAATGGGCTGGCACTAGTACCCACTGTGTTTTGTTATTGGGAGCAGCCTGAGGGAGTCATGGCCTTGGCACCAACGTCATGGGGGCTGTCAGCTGTGCTTGCAGCAGCAGGATATTTTATTATTTTATTTAAATATATTTATTGGTTATGTTGTTACAGTAGTCCCAATATTTTTCCCCTTCGCTCCCCTCTACCCAGTATCCCCCTTCCCTCCAGCAATCCCACCCCCTTAGTTCATGTCCATGGGTCACGCATATAAGTTCTTTGGCTTCACCCTTTCCTATATTATTCTTTCTTTCTTTTTTTTTAAGTATATTTTATTGATTATATTGTTACAATAGTTCCAATTTATTCCCCTTTGCTCCCCTTCCCCGACAATCCCCTCCCCAAGTCCATGCCCATGTCTCACCCTTTCATATATTCTTCTTTTTTTTTTTAAATAATTAATTAATTAGTTAAATATTTTAACAATAAAAAATAACAATCCCTCCCTCTCAGACTTGAGACCCTTAACAATCTTATAAAGGACAATGGACGAAGGTCTTGAGCTCCTCTAGCTGCTTCAAGCTGGACATGGTCGTCGTCCTACCTACCCTTGGGTCAAGAAATCCCTAATAAGAGTGGGGGTGTGGAGGGGAGGGTGGCCTTCCCACAAGGGGAAGGATCATGCAGACTCCAGGTTGGTTGGGTGTCTCTGGACAACGGCATGCTTGGTTTAACAGGCTGGCATCCTTGTTGTATTCTGGGGGCAGCAGGGTTAAAGGACATCATTCAATCCATAACCACTAGACGACAAAAGACAGGTATTAATTTTTCAATGTCCCACATTAGGGAAAAGAAGGGTTTCTTTGGAGGAAGGTATGCCAGGTACATCTCACCTGTCCAAAACCCTTTTGCCCATTATACTTAGTTTGGACTGAGGGAAATATTTTAGGTATCCCCCCTCTCAGGCCTCTGGGCTCTTTCTGTCCAAGCCATTAGGATAGAAAAGAGAAACTAGTTTTAAATTGAAGCCCACAGACCACCCCGTTCTTCACCAACTCAGCCACTTAGTTCAGCCAAACCATTGAGTCTCAGGAGGCAGCAATGCAGACAGGATTAAGTGAGGCCTATACATACAGATAATCACTCAGGTAATGAGATCATAGGCTTATGCCCTTTGAAAACAGAAAACACATGTTAATTTATGTAACATAACCCACATACATGTCTCTAAATCTGTAGGACTGTCTTATCGCAAAGACATCCAGTTGCAAGGCATTTGACATTCTTCTTGCCTGTAAATTAAACATCTTTGATTATGCCACAGACATAGTTTAACTTTCAAATGAAAACAAATTTTAAATGAAAAGAAACTTTAAAGACGGTTAGCTGCACTACTTTATAGTCTACCACTGGGCATTGTGATCTTCCTTGAATCTTTATTTTTCTCCCTAAGATTACCCTCCTTGTCATTAAAGGGACCGCATTAAGTTCATTTTTAATTTATCCTGTTCGTTTGCATAAACACAACAAGAGCAGCAAATGATCACTTATGATCTTTAGTTCTGCTTTGCTGGAACTTACGCAAGGAACATTTAGGGTGACCTTCAGTCTGCCCTTCAGGGCACAGAAGCTGAGCCACATACCTGGCATTCAGCCTTGCCTATAAACACCTGTCTTTTCCAGGTTCTTCTGGTTTTCCATTGTGCCTTAAGGCCCCTTCTAGTCATCTTTCAGGAAAACAACCTTCGTTCCTTCCCTGGAAAGATTGCTATGGACCGCTCATCCATCCAAGGTACCAGGCCTTTTATCTCGTGGACTTTTATTACCTTTGAAGGTCAGTCCCAGTTGCTCAGGGCTTTTTGGTAACAACCAAAGCCCAAGCATGTCTCCTTTAGGCATGACATTCCAGTCAAAGTCTTAGTCAAAAAAATCGTTATTAACAACTGGTCTTATTAGTTTTATGCAAAGAAACTTAGGTCATTACTTACTTCTTTAGAATGCCAAATTTTGGAGGGATCAGATAGGGAGAAAATATATACAGTGTGAAGGAAAATCCTTGTCCTAATATTCACTGAACTTGCATTTCTATTCTTTTTATTTTTATTTTTTTCCCCCACTAAAAATTTTTCTGTTTGTTTTTCCATTACAGTTGTCTCACTTTTCCTCCCCTCTTGCTTCTCTGCACCCTGTCCCTCCCTTCTCCCACATTCAGTCCCCACCCAGTTGTCCATGTCCATGGGTCATTTATACATGTTCTTTGACTAGACCCTTCCCCTTCTTACCACTTCTCTCCCTCCCATCTCCCCCTTTGTTACTGTTAGTTTATTCCTCGTTTACATACCTCTGGTTCAATTTTGCTCATTTGTTTGTGTTGTTCATTAGTTTCCTTTAACAGGTGATATCATAAGGTAATTTTCTTTTGTTGCCTGGCTTATTTTGCTAAGCGTAATTCTCTCTAGTTCCAATCATGTTGTTGCAAATGGTAGAAGTTCCTTCTTTCTTTCAGTACTTATTCATTGTCATTTTCCCCCTTTGTACTCGTGTTCCTCTCTGTCTCTCTCTGTTTCTTCATCTTCTTAAAGCAGACCCTTTAGCATCTCTTGCAATACTGGTTTGGTGGAGATGTATTCTTTTAACCTTCTTTTGTCTTGGAAGCTCCTTATTTCACCTTCCATTTTGAATGAGAGCCTTGCTGGGTAGAGTATTCTTGGTTGTAGGCCTTTGTTTTTCATTACTTGGAATATATTTTGCCATTCCTTTCTGGCTTGTAGTGTTTCTGCTGAGAAATCTGATGATAGCCTTATTGGAGCTCCCTTGTATGTTGTTAGTTGTTTCTCTCTTGCTGCTTTTAGGATTCTCTCTTTGTCTTTGAATGTTGGCATTTTAATTATGATGTGTCTTGAAGTGGGCCTGTTGGGGTTCATCTTCATTGGGACCCTCTGTGCTTCCTGGACTTGCATGATTCTTTCTCTCTTCATGTTAGGGAAGTTTTCTGTCATTAGTTTTTCAAAGAGGTTTTCTATCCCTTGCTCTTCTTCTTCTCCTTCTGGAATTCCTATGATATGGATATTATTACGTTTCATGTTGTCCTGCAGCTGTCTTAGAGCCTCTTCAGTCTTGTTCAGCCTTTTTTCATTTTGTTGCACTGTCTGTGAGTTTTTGTCTACATTGTCCTCCAGCTCGCTGATCCGATTTTCTGCTTCCTCTAGCCTGTTTTTAATTCCTTCTACTGTGTTCTTCAATTCAGAGATCGTATTCTTCATTTCCTCTTGGCTCTTATTGATAGCTTCCATGTCCTTTTTGATGCTGGTATAATTCTCAGTAAGTTCCTTATAGTTCTTCTGGAGTTCACTGTAGCTTTTCTGGAGTTCTTTGCAGTTTCCGCTGAGCTCATTGAGCTTCTCCATAATACATGCTTTCAATTCCATATCTGATACTTGGCTCCCCTCTATTTCATTTAGCATTCTTTCTGGGGACTCTACCTTTCCTTTCAATGGGGGGTTGTTTCTCTGTCTCCCCATTTTTGTGACTCCTATTGTTTGTTGGTACTTCTTAGAATGATCTGCACTTCCTGGATCTGCCCCTGGTGGCGTCAGATCCTGTACCAGTCTGGGCCTAGGCAGCCTGTTGGAGACTTTCAGGGATCTACTGCCTTTGTTTGGCTTGTTGTTAATCTATTCAATCTGTGATTAGCTGTCAGGCTTAAGGACCGTGGGTGTGGCCGCTTAATTCCTGTAGGCAGGGCCTTTGCTTCCCCTCAGGCTGACGCCACTTGGCCGGGAATGGTCTGCCTGCAGTGTGGGGATGAGTCAGCACTGGGACCCGGCCGGCCGCTTCCCCAGCTCTTCCCTCAAAGCCACCACACCAAACTCTCCCCAAGTGTCTCTAGTCCTCTCTGTATTCCCTCTGCTTGTGCCCAGGGTAAGTGGGGGCAGAATATTTTTGTATGTGATCCGCTTAAGAGCTCTTTTTCTCCAGCTGTTTCTCTCCGGCTAGCAAGAAACCCTGTGGCTTTTCTCAGCTGGATACTATTTTACTTTCCACTCTGTTGCTGTAGACCCTGCCCTTCTCAGGGGGAATCCCCAGCTGCTGAGCTGTTTCTCAGTCCCTTCAGCTGCCACCCGTGTGACGCCAGCCAGCCCTTCCGCGTCTCCGCACTCCCTACCGGTCACGTTGTGATGTAGCGGCCTTTTCTGTCTCTCTGTGGTTATAAGACTCCTCTCCAGCTGGTGTTTGGTTGGTTATTCCAGATGATTGTTCCAAAATTACGTTGTAAATCCAGACTAGTTCTGGGAGGAAGTTAGTGTAGCTTCCACTTACTCCTCCGCCATCTTGTTTCTCTCCTATATTATTCTTAACATACCCCTGTCTATTTTGTACCAACAGATTATGCTTCTTAATCCCTGCATCATTTCCCAATTTCTCCCCCTCCCTCCTCCCAGTTGATAACCCTCCAAATGATCCCCATACCTATGATTCTGTTCCTATTCTGGTTTGCTTAGTTGGATTTTGTTTTTATTTTTTAGATTCATTTGTTAATAGTTGTGAGTTTGTTGTCATTTTAATGTTCATAGTTTTGATCTTTTTCCTAAGTAAGTCCCTTTGACATATCATATAATAGCTTGGTGATGCCAAACTTCTTTAGCTTCACCTTGTCTGGGAAGCACTTCATCTGCCCTTCCATTCCAAATGACAGCCTGGCTGGATAGAGTAATTTTGGTTGTAGGTTGCTTTCCATCACATTGAATACTGCATGCCAGTCCCTTCCTGCCTGCAAAGTGTCCTCTGAGAAATCAGCTGATAGTCCTATAGGCACCCACCTGTAGGCAACTCTCGGCCTCCCTCTTGCTGCCCCCAGGACTCTGTCTTTTTACCTTTCACCTTTAGCACCTCAGTCATGATGCGTCCTGGTGTGGTCCCCTCTGTGTCCAGCTCACCCGGAACCCTCTGTGCTTCTCAGACCTGTATGTCCATCTCCTTTGCAAAATTTGGGAAGTTTTCCTCATTTTCTTTCAATTCTTGCTTCCTCATTCTGCACTGGTTGACTGTTTTTTTTCTTCCTTATGTTCCAAATCATTGATTTGAACCACAGTTTCCTTCCCTTCACCATTGGTTTTGTGTGGATTTTCTTCATTTCCGTTAGCATAGCCTTCACTTCTCTCTTATGCATTTGCTATACTGAAGCATATCTTGTCAAGCCTGTGAGCATCTTTATCACCAGTGTTTTGAATTCTGCATCTGTTAGGTTGTGTATCTCCTCATCTGTTAGGGTGTCTATCTTCTCATCGCTTAGTTCTCTCACTGGAACCTTGATCCGTTTCTCCTTTTGGGCCATACTTCTCTGTCTCCTCATTCTGACAGGCTTCTATGTTTGTTTGCCTCTGAGTCCCAGGTAGAGCCGTCGCTCCTGTTATGTTGCAAGGGGTGGAGCCTCAGGAATTCATCAGTACAGGGCACCCTGTTTCACCACATTGTGTCACTGTATGTGGGGGAGGGGTCCAAGAGGGAACAATGCTGCCTCCCCAGCACTCGCCTCTTTTCAAGGCACCTCTCCCACTTCCACACCAGACTGGTGCCTCTCTAGCTGCTGCCCTGGCTGTCATCCTCAGAGTGGGTGGGTCTGCAGACGTTCTAGGACTCCTGGAGCACTTTAACAAGCGGACTCTGCTGAGACCTGCAGTGTCTGCCTCCACCCCAACGCCCACTGGTTTTCACAGTCAGAAGCAATGAGGCTTGATTTTCCCCAGTGCTGGGACCGTGGGCTGCGAGGTCCGGTGAGGAGCTGGGCACACTCCCCAAGTGTCCCTCCTAACTTTTTATAACGTGTGACTGCACTTTCTGCCAGCCTGCAGCTGCTGCTGCTGCCACCACACCGTGTCCTCTCCTCCCCAGCCCCGGCCCTCCGATCAGTTTGGATGAGTATTTCTTCTTTATATCTTTGTTTGCTGGACTCCCATGTAGTTTGATTTTCTGGAACCTCTCGTTGTTTCTAGTTTTGAGATAGTTGTATTCCTTCTTAGTTGTGGAAGGAGATGCAACCTGGCTGTCTATGCCTCCATCTTGGTCGGAAGTCTGATCTTTTTCTATAAAGTCCTTTTAACTTTTCATATAATAATGATTTGGTGAAGATGAATGTCTTTAGTTTTTTTGTCTGGGAAGCTCTTTATCTGCCCTTTGATTCTAAATCATATCTTTGCTGAATAGAGCAATCTTGGCTATAGTTCCCTGCTTTTCATGACTTTGAATACTTCTTGACAATCCCTTCTAGCCTGCGAAGTTTCTTTTGAGAAATCAGCTGACAGTCTTTGGGAACTCCCCTGTAAGTAACTAGCTTCTTTTCTCTTGCTGCTTTTAAGTTCTCTCTTTATCCTGATCCTTTGGCATTTTAATTATGATATGTCTTGGAGTGGGCCTCTTTGCACCCATCTTATTTGGGACTCTCTGTGCTTCCTGGACTTGCATGTCTATTTCCTTCACCAAATTAAGGAAGTTTTATTCAATTATTTTTTCAAGTAGATTTCCAATTTCTTGCTCTTTCTGTTCTCCATCTGGCTCCCCTATGATGTGAATGATGGAATGCTTGAAGTTATCCCAGAGGCTGCTTATTCTTTTTTTTTTAATTTGTTTTTATTTTTGTTATTCTGATTGGTTGTTTTTTTCTTCCTTATGTTCCAAATCACTGAATTGATTCTTGGCTTTATTTACTCTACTGTTGGTTGATTCCCTGTAAATTGTTCTTGATTTCAATTAGTGTATCTTTTGTCTCTGATTGGATCTTTTTTTTAAATTTAATTCTATTGTTTTCTCTTTATATTTTTAATGTTCCTTTACCTTCAAAGTAAAGGAATAGAGACTCAGAAACTAGATATTAGCCAAATTTCATATTAAGAAAGCAAAATGTAGGAATGGTATCAGTCATGGAAAGAGAATACCATTAACTTTGAAGTTACTTTACCTAGATACATTTCTAACTCCTTTACTGAATACCAAGAAGTCAGGTTACTTTTTTTTCCCATTTCAAATGTTATCCAGTCTATATCACATTTCACCCAAATAACTAAAATCCACGCCATCAAATATAGTAACTTTCACATGATGACATTAAATTATTCCTTATCATCTCAACGCTCTGATCAGTCTCAGCATCACTACTGGTGTATATTCTGCAGCACACAGCATCACAAATCGAAGTATTTTTTTAAATCAAAAATGCTTAAACTGAAGATAATCCAGTCTTTAAAATAACCTGCAGTTTACAGAAAATCCAGAGGGTAACAAGAAATAGAATAAATAAGTTAAGACACACCACAAAGAAACAGACAAATCCAGTAATTAGCACTTTCTATTTGGTCAAACCATATCAGATTGCTGATCCTTGGCTATTCTGAACTTCAAAATAGGCAATTTTGTGTGGTTCAACTTAATTTAAGAAAACTGGCCTCATTTTTTCACAGACTGATGGCATTAAAAAATGGTAGGAGACAACAGCAAAAAGGTGGTAGCAACCCAAGTATCCATCAAAGAATGAATAGATAAACAAAATGTGGTATGTAAGTAGAACAGAATATTGTTCAGTCATAAAAAGGAAATGCTGACCCATGCTACAACGTGAGTGAACATTGAAGACATTCTGGGAAGTAAAATAAGCCAATCACAAAAAAGACAAATATTATATGAGGTTCCTAAAGTAAATTCATAAAGACAAAAAGTATAAGGGTAGTTGCTAGAGGCTGGGGGTGTGAAGTGGGGAAGAATGCTGTTACTGTTTAATGGAGACAGTTTCAGTTGGGGAAGATGAAAAAATTCTGTAAATAGATAGTGATGATGGTTACACAACAATATAAATGTACTTAATGCCATAGAATTGTACACTTAAAAATGTCTAAAATGGTAACTTTTATGTGATATATTTTAGCATAATTTTAACAAAATGGTGGGCGGAGCCTGTTCTAGATTAGAGACAAAAAAATAACCAAATGTGATCTGATTTTGTTTAGACCAAATGTTAAAAAATAAACAAATAAAAGACAACTGAAGAAATTTAAATATGGAATGGATCAGACATTATTAGTAAATTTTTGTGTCAGGGTGATGTGCAAGAACACATTCTCATTTTTCAGAGAAGCAGCCTTAAAGTCTTACTGTAAAATGCCATGTCTGCTTTGTACAGATGAACAAATGATGAAGCAAATACAGCAAACTATTACTTATTAAATCTAAGTGATATGCATGTGGAACTAATATGATTCTCTCTACTTTTTTTATATATGACATTTTTATTATTAAAAAATGAGAAAAATTAAAAAAAATTTTTCACTATGCATGTGTCTTAATCTCCTATACTTTGCCAATCATAATAAAAAGTTTGGACTCTATTTCGGAAGCAGTAGGAAAAGGCACTGAAAGATTAAAAGTGTCAGTTCAAAATTATACTTTGGAAAAATTACTGTACTGGTGCTATGTAGCATGGATATATTTATTCAAAAAATATTTTAGTGCTTACTTTTTTCCGGCCACTGTAAGTAAGTACCAGGAAGTAAGCAATGGAGATACATAGTTTTTGTTCTCAAAATGCTCACTGTGTAGTAGAAGAAATAGGTAAAACATAATTTAAATATATTATCACAACTACAATGAGAAAGACATACTCAGAGGTCTTCCAGGAATGAAGAAGGACACCTAATTCAACCTGGGAGTATGAAAAGGATTCAGAAAGATTTCTCAGAAGAGTTAAACCCAAAGCTGAGTATTAAGATGGCTAGGAAATTGGCCAGGCAACAAGAGGCAGGGAAAGATATTCCAGTCAGCAAAAAGTCCTGAGAATGGAAATAGCATTGGCAAGCAGGGGAGGGCAGGATTCCAGATTACGTATAAGCATATAAGTAGTTCAGTGTTGCTACAGCTTAAGGAGGTGTGGGGGGTGGGGATAGGGGAAGGAAGCTGACCCTGGAGAAATAATCAGGTATCAGGCTCATTGAAAAATATTATAAACTGGAGGAAGAATGCCACTTTGGAGGCAACTTTTAAATTGCCTGGTGATAAAGACTGAAAGTAAGCTGAAGACAGTGGAATAGAGACAGGGTCAAAATCCAGAGGCAGCACAGAGCTTCAAGCTACATGACTAGCATCTGAGTGAATGTGGAAGATGAGAAAGGAGTCCAAGAAACCTCTCAAGTTTCAAGTTCAGGTCACAGTGCAAATGATGATGCCATAAACAGAAAAAAGAAAAATAACAAAGGCAGAACATAACGTTAAGCTTGACAAACTGTTGTGATGCTCATGTGACTAATTTTCAGCAAATTAAAACAGATTTAAATTCCCCCACACCCCAAAATGATGACGATGCTGGTGTGAGCAAGAAAAATGGTGTATACAGGAAAATCACAGACAGAATCCCAAGGCATGGCCACACTCAATGGACAGGAAGAAGAGCTGGCAAAACAAACTAAAAAACAGTAATTAATGAGGTAAAAGGACAAAGAGATTATATGCTGTTAATAAATTTAAGAAGAGATAATTATAATATATCTGCTATACAACATATAGATTCCTGAAAAATTTCATGTTCTGCAAAATCAGGAAGAAAGAGGAAATACATCAAGACAGTTGAGGCAATAAGCATCTTTAGACAGAACACAGAGTTAAATGAAGCCAAGAGGCAGAACCTCAGTAAACGGGCAATGTGCATACTGTTGGGCTTGCTGTGTTTAACTGTGTTCCTGTCTGTACTTTAACTGCTTGTGTTCAACTGCTGTTACTTGGGAGTGCTAAACAGTTAATGTGCTGGTAAGAATTAAATAAGAACCAACATGAATTTTGCACTAAGTAACATCATTTCTCTTTACCATTCAAGTATGAATTAGTTCATGTTTCAGAAACACATTACAGAAAAAAGACTGTCAAAGGAGGGCTAGGTAACAGTATTACATGGAGTTAACACCAAAAGAAACTATTAATATCTTAGAATAATATTGTGCTTTTTCACTCCCAAATGTAGTGTTTTCAAGTATATTATCTAGTCTCTCTTCTCAAAGAATATTCATTAAATTTTATTTACTGGTCATTAAATTACCTGTCATATTACAGCCCAAGGTTCCTACACTCACTGAGCTTCTGGACAGAGAAAACATATTTTAACAGCTATACACACAGAATTTGTTGTACCTCACAGCATCTAATCCCAAAGAGTCAAAGGAAACTTTCCTGAGGAAAGCATTAGAGGGAAGGGGAAAAAAAAGGAACTGATAATAATAAGTATGCTATTAGTCAACCAGGAAAGTCCCTATGGAGAACTTCTAAAGAGTTTTGAACTAGAATAGCATGATGTAGCAAAATTGTAATCTTGATGTTCCAGATATATATGAAGGAGTCTGAATTGAGAAAGTTTGCCAGAGAGAGCCCCACTTAAAAGATAGTAAAATAAGGTATGTAGAGAGTAGCACATACAGAGGCCTAGAGAGGAAATTATACTGGTTACTTCCAACTTCAAGTACTTTATGATGGCTGGCACAGAGGAGCTATAAGAAAAAGTGCTAGTGCAGTAGAAAAGATAGGACCTTTGGTGGAATTATGTGTGGCATGCTAAAGTTTTAATTTTATCCTGGAGGTAGTGAGAATATCTTACCAGGAAAGTTAGACAAAAAGATTTCAGAAAAATCAATCCACATGATACACTGGGGAAGAAAGATATCAGAGAGGAAAAATAGGTGCACTATCACTCTTGTATGAGTGAGAATGACAGGGGCCTAAATTAGGGCACTGGTAATAAGGTTGGCAACAAAGGTAAAACTATAAGAGCTCATCAGATGACTAATACAGAAAAGTGAATGAAGTGAAAAGAAGTTTTAAGCTTGAACTATCAAGTAGTACCCTCTACAAACAGAGGTTCCAGAGAGAGTGCTAGCTGAATCTGCAAATGAGAAAATATATATAAAAACACCGCGCATTTAGAGACTAAAGCATCAAGTTTGCGTTAAGTCCAAGAATATAGGTTACTATTTTTCACTGAAACCAACTAACTGGAAAGTGTGCAAGAGTAAAAAGAAAAAAAAAGCAAATAAAACAAATGATAAATAAGGTGTCAAAATTTTTATTAGCAAGATTTTAAAATAACAAAATAGGAATCTGTGACATATTGAAGATTTCTTAAATATTTTCCCCATTTAATTAACTTTCAGATGTGCTTCACACAGGTCAAGTCTTAGGCTCCAATCAGTGGAGAGAGGCACTATAGCACCGTGAGCAAGAGTTTTGGCTTTTGTATCATGCAACTTCACATAAGTTTAGGCTCTGCCACTTATTCCCATGATTTAGGGCTCATTAAGTACTAAAGGCCTCAAGTATCCCCTGCAGTAAATGTCGATAATAATAGTATGTACTTCATAGGATTGTTGTAAAGACTAAATAAATGAAACATAAAGCACTTGGTACAGATACACTATAAAGTCAATAAATGTTAAAATTTTCAAAATAATTATTATTTATTTACTGATGAAAATGTCACATCCTTGAGGTACACAGGTGCAAGGAAAAGTAAAGTTGACCTGGATAGCAGTTACCTGAATGTCTGAGTTATAAGTGAATACTTACAACTTAAATGGGATGTTTGTTTTGTGTACTTTTCTATGAATATATTTGAAAAGTTTTAAATATTTTTAAGAAAGGAAAAAGCCTAAGCACTAATGCTTTACATGAAAATGTCTAGTACTATAATACACACTCCAAACCAAATAAAAGCAATTATTTTCACTATACGTTCCCTAGTTTTAGCTACGAAATCCATTTTCCCTCCCCAAGTTCCAAACTGCTATCAGGGATAATTAATTCCTTCCCTTACTTTCACCTGTAAATTTCAGGATACCTTTTACCCCCTTTGTCTTCTGTGAGCTTTGCACAGAAGAGGAAGCAAAAGGAAAAAAGAGGAGATGCAAATCCTCATTCCATGTTATGACCATGACCATCCCCAGTCTCAATTTTTGGAAAAATTCCTCTTTGCTAGAGGAAAACAACACTATGACTCCAGAATTAATTCCAGGTATTACTGTCAGTCACCTTTTCCCACTGTTCTAATCATACTACATCTTTTACCTCTACTCTGAAATAAATTATTTCAGATTTCCCTATCAAGAAGTTTCCAAGCAACTCTTTGCCACAGACATATTCTCAGAGCACCACAGTCTCATCTCTTCACTCTCTTTTTTTTCACCTGGATTTTCAACAACCTCTCTTCTATGAAGCCATTCCTGACAGAATGACTGAAATTACCTCTCCCCATTCGTAATTCCCTGGCATAACTCTAACTCTACACTTTTCTTTAGAAATTATGTATTTTATGCTTGCACCTAGCATCTGATTTGTATATCAGCTGGTTGTATAATTTATAATGTTTTATCTTTCATCTATCCTACACATGAAAAGGTAGGAATGATCTCATCCAAGTGCATTTCATTGTTTTGAAACAGCCTGATAATCACAACTACTTACTTATAGAGCTACATTGGATTATATAGTTTCTAATGGGTAAGACTAAATTTGATATGATGTCCTGTCTTAGTTATACCTAAATCCACAACAAAGGCATTTGATCAGATTTGACCCCAGTTTACCCTTCAGCTACTTCTCTAGCACTCCATTCTCTCTTAGCAACCCTACTACATTCTTCCAGGACACTTCAATTACTGCTCCCTCAAATCTGGAATATGTCTTCCTTGCCCTTCTTCCTTTTCCAGGACAACTTTCTTTAATCCTTCAAGATCTAATCCCATTCATCCAAGAGAAATGAACTAGAACATCTCACTTGACTGTTCAGCTCCAATTTAGGATCTTCTTAATCTTATGTATTCTCAGAATACACATATTGACATACTGCATTGCAATGATCAGTTTACTTTCCTATCACTCCTACTAAACTGTAAACTCCTTGATGTGCAGATGGCATTTGATTCCCTTTTGTATCCCCAAGACCTGACATTGTTAGATACCGAATAGACAGTTAGCGAATGAACGTCCATATCCACTTTGTGACCTTGTGCAGGCTACCTACATAAACACACTTGAGT
This sequence comes from Furipterus horrens, assembly GCF_987537825.1. Lineage (NCBI taxonomy): Eukaryota > Metazoa > Chordata > Mammalia > Chiroptera > Furipteridae > Furipterus > Furipterus horrens. The sequence continues at coordinate 51,475,072 of NW_028327182.1, forward strand.
TTCCTCACCTGAAGTACTTTCCTCCTGTAAAGTGGGGCTAATGCTCATAAAAGTTGTTATTAGAATTAAATGAGGTATCATAAAACCTTGGTATAGTGTCTACCACATAGAACTACCATCTGAATATGTTATTTCATGCCTTAGTTACCCTAATGTATCCTGGGAAATGTAATGTTGTGACCAATATTTTCAGGCTGACATGCTTAGTTAGCAGTCATGAATCTAGAAGTCACTGGTTACACTCTGGTGATCAGCAAATATTTATTATGTATCTATTGGGTTGACCAAAAAGTTCGTGTTTTTTTCCCATAAAATGGCTCTTAAAGCGCTTGGGTGTCTTTAATTTCATTCAGAACAATTTAGTTAAGATTGTATTGTGAGAGATGTCATAATACCATGCATTTTTAAAAGACATCAAAATTGGTGAATTTTTGTGTAGCCTTTTTAATATTGAAGATAAAGAAAATACTCAACATTTTCAGCATATTATGCTTCATTATTTCAAGAAAGGTAAAAATGTAACTGAAATTTCTTTTGAAATTTGTGCAGTGTATGGAGAAGGTGCTGTGATTGATGGAATGTTTGCTGGAGATTTCTCACTGGATAATGCTCCATGGTGGGGCAGACAAGTTGAAGTTGATAGCGATCAAATTGAGACATTAACTGAGAACAATCAACGATATACCACATGGGAGATAGCTGACATACTCCAAATATCCCAATCAATAAAGTTATTGGTGAAAATGAAAAATGTGTCTTTTATTTTATGGAAAAGGCCATATAGACTTTTTGGCCAACCCACTGTTATGTGCAGAATTTTGTAGCTCTGAAAAATGGACTGGGTTTTGCCTGTTTTTCTACAAAGCAGAACCCTTAACAGTATATTTTCTCCAACACCTCCCTTTAAGAGAGGATAAAAGGCACACTTCTTATTCATAGTGACCTTTTAGCAAGAATTACAAAACTGCAAATCATGTCACCTAGTATTAGAAAAGAAGGCTGACTTAAAAACTATTTTTCCCCTAACAAATCAAGAGGTCAGAGTCCCAGTTAAGTTTGTGCATTGAACTACATTGCTTTTAATAGCTGCAGAGACCTCTAGTGCTGCCTCAATAAGTCAAGTTTGCAAATAGTACCTGTTGTCACCTGAATGAGACAATAGCAATATGTTGTGTACCAACAAACTGAGTGACCACATTAATGTTTACACTCTTGCAAACACGTGGAAGGAAATTCTACCACCATGGGGCAAGAAGCACATAAAAGGCAGTATGAACTTATGTATCCAATTTATTTCAGTAAAACACATCAGAGAAATTATCCTACACATCACCACTATAAGCAAGAAATACTTAGAAAACAAGTCCTGTCAGTCAAGGTAGGAACAACCTCTCTTCCAAAGCCTCGACACAATAGATGGTCAACTACTGTGCACCTTCAGCTTGCTCCAAATGCCACAGAAACAGGAGTATGAGCTGGAACAGCTCAGTAAGACTGGTCCCAAGGACAACACTGAAATATAAGAATATGGTCCAGGAGCATCCTACCCTCCCCCATCCACCACGCTCCAACAAGTCAGTTACCCGGCTGGTCCCCACCCCCTTTGCGGGCCGCCACCACCTGCCTGGGCCCAGCTCCCAGAAGGTAAGTGCGGGGACCTGCAGGGCCAAGGCTCCATGTGCGGCAGCGCGGTAGGCTCGGAGGGGCGGCTCCAGCAGGAGGCTGCACCAGCAATGGGCGAGAGCCGCGGCTACCCTCTCGGCTCTGCGGTCGAAATACTGGGCGGCAGCATGCCCGACCCGCAAGGCCCCAGCCCGTGGACCCCGCCTCAGCTCCACAGCCCTTTCCTCGCAGATAGCAGGCCGCGCCGGCGTGACGGGGCCGAAAACCCCGGCATTTCCCGGTCCGCGCGCCTGCAGCTCCAGAGGGTGGCTGCAGCGAGCGTCCAGTCGCCTGTTCCGCCCAGCCCTGGGCCGCGGTGACGGGAGGAGGCGGCCAACTCTGACCCATACAAGCCGGCGAGAGCCATCCCAGCATCGGCCCCCCGCCCTTCGCCCCCGCCGTGGGGCCGGCGAGGCCAGATGGGTGACCCGAGCCGCCCCAGACCGCTGAAGCACACTCACTTCCACATCGCGACCCTTGTTCTTAAAGCTCTTGATGCGGTGGTTCTCCAACCCGGGATTCTCGGCCATGGCTGCGCGTGGCTGCGGCGGTTACTCCTTCGGCGGCGAGTCTTGGTGCGGGAGGGGGAGGGGGAAGGGGAGGAGTCTGGGAGGGGAGAGGAGAGTACGTCTGTGATGCCTCTGAGCGCGAGGTGGCAGCAATAACTGGGGAGGTGCAGGCCGACAGCCGGGTGGGGCGGGGTGTGAAGGAAGCAGTGCGGACAAACCGCGCGCGCCTGGGGAGGCTTCGGTCACGTGCCCGGGGCGGTTGGGGGCTTGGACGCTCTTCGGGCTGGATGTGCCCGGTGTTATTGGGATGGCTTCCCCACCCCGTGCCCTCCTCAGAGCTTCCCCATAACCCCTCTGTGCTTCAAGTTATGTCCCAGCAATGGAGCCAGACTTCGCGTCTTTTACTGCCTTCCAGCGACACTGAACTGCGGAAAGGAAACTACAGCTCCCAGCATGCCACGCTCCAGAGGGGGTCATTCTGGTCTGGACAGAACTAAGGGAATGCCGGGAACCCTAAGCTCACGGCTTTCTGTGCTGTACCCGGAGAAGCTGAGCTCGAAACTCCACCTCCAATGAGCTTAGCCCGAGATGGCATCTTGTGCCCTTTTAGGAGGAGAACAGGGTCTCTGGAGTCTCCCGCAATAGCAGCCACCCTCAGTATCTATTCCCTGGCTCTCCTTCTGTTTTATAAATAGCATTTATTTCTACCTGACATGTACATGTGTATGCATGTGATATGCGCTTGTGTGTGTTTTGTCTGTCTTACCACACGGAAATTAAGCTCAGGGACATTGGCTGGTTTACTGTTGAATCCTTTGCTCCAAAAACAGTGCTTAGGGCCCTGGCGGGCTAGTTCAGTTGGTTAGGGTATCCTCCCCATACACCAAGGTTGCGGGTTTGATCCCCAGTTAGGGCACAACCAGTGACAGCATGGACGGATGGAACAAGTCAATGTCTCAGTTTCTCCCTCACACGCTCTCTCTCTCTCTTTCTCTCATCATTAGATAAAAATTAAAAAAAAAGAAAACAGTGCTTAGCACGTCATGCATGCTTAATAAATACTTGAACAAATTACTGTTCTAGTGTCTCTCAGTTTCTTCGTGTCATTCTTCCCAGCTCCATTCTGCAACTTCACTCTGGCAGTTCCTGCATTTCTGCCCCCAACACCTCTTGTTCCATCACCACACTTAATCTTCTTAGCCTTCAGGAAGCAGTCAAGCCCTGGTCTCTCCAGTCTAGCATCTCCCCCGGAGTCATCGGAGAAATGATTAGAGGAACTTTGGATCCATTACAATAATACAGAGTTGCTTTCTAGAACAGTTTCAGAATCCATGGTAGATATAAGCATGTATGCGATGCTATAGTACAATTTTACTGACAACAGATTTATAAAAAGGTTGGTAGAAATAAAACCATAAATAGATTAAAGAAGATATTCTTTCGAAGAAAATGGTCCTTAAAGAGCCAGGGGTTCAGGGGTCATGAATTCAGAGGCCTTTGGTGGCCAGGCTATGTCTGGGGCATTTGTTTCGTGAGTGGTAGCGTGTGGCCCGTTCATAAACACACTTAAAGACTTTAGACTACTGTGGCCATATTGGACTGTGACCGGTCTTGCTAATGTTCCAATTTTTTTCAAGAAAACCTATAGGTTATTTTCTCATTTTTCAATGTTGATTTAAAATTTTTATGCACCTCAGTGAATCAGTCATTTAAGAACTCCAGGCCCTTACTATGAAATATCTGATTCTAGTCCAATCACTCACTTAAAGGGGAAAATACACACCTACACCACTAAAAGTTATAATGAATAAGTTACTTCAATTCTAGTTTTTAGTGCAAGAGAAGTTTTATGTTTGCTGCTCTCCCTGATTGGAAGAAAACCTTCCAGGCTATTGCTCAGTGTCTATCATAATTTATGAAGGAGTTCTCTTTTCAGATTACTTTCTCCCCTTCTACCATTTCTCCTCATTCTATTCGCGGTCTTCAAATGTGAAAGTCATATATCATTTTAGAGTTTTAGACATATTTAGTGATGACTTATGCGTCAATCATTGCCATAACTGTTAGTGACCCAAGCTGTGAAAGAATTGACAAAGAGAAGTATAGAGAACAAAGTTTTTATTCACTCTCCAAGAAAAAGCATAGTGTAAAGAGATACACCAGCATTGAGGATAGGGGCTTTGAGCTTTTATTGGATTATAATTGAATTTTTAAAAAGGGGGTGGAGGTTGCTGTTGTGTGGCCTCTGGGCTGTTGGGGCATTGTAATATGAAGCTGTAGTTTGTCCCAATGTTATCTTCTGCCTGTTGCTGTAGGTAGCAGTTACTCATGTTCTGTTTTTGTTTTCCACTAATTTCCAATCCTGAGGACAAGCTCAGAATAGTAAAATGGCAGTCATGTTTAACGAGGTCATAGGCCTACTAGGGAAATGCTGGCACATGTTACATACAAGTCGTATATCGGGTACATGGGTTCAAGGTCATGACTGGCTTGAACGTTAAGCCTTAACAGTCACGTACTAATGTGTATGTACCCAATATGTGTAACAATACGTAAGAAAAGAGTTTGTATCTCTCAGATCAGCTGCAACGTCTGCTGGGTTAATAAAATAAACTAATAAAGACTTCCAGCCAAGATGGAGACCTGGACAGACATGCTGCATCTCCCACCACGACTAAGAGGGAATACAACTATCTCAAAACTAGACACAACAAGAAGTTCCAGAAAACTGAGTTGCATGGAAGTCCAACAAACAAAGAAATAAAGAAGAAATACTCAAACAGACAGGTAGAAAGGGCAGAGCCAGGGCAGAGAGGACACAGTGTGGTGGTGGCGGTAGCAGCAGCGGCAGCTACAGACTGGCGGAAAGTGCAGTCACACATTTAAAAACTAGGAAGAGACACCTGCGGAGCACTCCCAGCACCAGACCAAACCACACAGCTCATGGTCCCGGCGCCAGAAAAAAAATAAAGCCTCATTGTTTCTGACTGTGGAAACCAGTGGGGGTTGGGTCACAGGTAGAACTGCCAGTCTCAGTAGAGTCTGCTTGTTTAAAGGGCCATCATGGTCCTAGAATGTCCACAGACCCATCTACTCTGGAAACGCTGGCCAGGGCAACAGCTAGAGAGGCACCAGCCCCATACAAAAGTGGGAGAAGTGCCTAGAAAAGGGGCGAGTACTGAGCAAGTGGCATTGTTCCCTCTCAGACCCATTCCTCACATACAGTGGCAACAGGTGCAACAGCTCTACCTAAGACACATAGGCAAACAAACATGGGAGCCTGTCAAGATGAAGAGACAGAGAAGTATGGCCTAAAAGAGGGAACAGATCAAGGTTCCAGTGGAAGAACTAAGTGATGAAGAGATAGCCAACCTAACAGATGTAAAGTTCAAAACACTGGTGATAAAGATGCTCACAGACTTGACAGGTATGCTTAAGTACAGCAAACACATAAGGGAAGAAGTGAAGGCTATGCTAAGTAAAACAAAGGAAAATCCACACAAAACCAATGGTGAAGGGAAGGATACAGGGGTTCAAATCAATGATTTGAAACATAAGGAAGGAATAAACAGTCAACCTGTACAGAATGAGGAAATAAGAATTGAAAAATATGAGGACAGGCATAGGAACTTCCGGGACAACTTTAAACATACCAACATCTAAATGATAGGGGTACCAGAAGGAGAAGAGGAAGAGCAAGAAATTGAAAGCTTATGTGAAAAAAAGAAAAGAAGGAAAACATCCCAAATTTGGCGAAGAAAATAGACATACAAGTCCAGGAAGCACAGGGAGTCCCAAACAAGCTAGACGCAAAGAGGACCACACCAAGACACATCATAATTAAAATGCCAAAGGTTCAAGATAAAGAGAGAACCTTAAAAGCAGCAAGAGAAAAGCAGAGAGTTACCCACAAAGGGTGCCTAAAACACTATCAGCTAATTTCTCAAAAGACACTTTGCAGGCAAGAAGGGACTGGCAAGAAGTATTCAATGTGATGAAAAGCAAGGACCTACAGCCAAGATTATTCTATCCAGCTAAGCTATCATTTAGAATGGAAGGGCAGATGAAGTGCTTCCCAGAAAAGATAAAGCTAAAGAAGTTCATCATCACCAAGCCATTATTATATGAAATGATAAAGGGACTTTTTTAAGAAAATTAAGATCAGGACTATGAACATTAAAATGACAATATAGTCACAACTATCAACAAATGAATCTAAAAAATAGAAACAAAATCCAACTAAGCAAACCAGAATAGGAACAGAATCATAGGAATGGGGATCATTTGGAGGGTTATCAGCTGGGAGGGGCGAGGGGGAGAAATGGGTATATGGTGCAGGGATTAAGAAACACAATTGGTTGGTACAAATTAGACAGGGGGAAGTTAAGAATAATATAGGAAAGGGTGAAGCTAAAGAACTTATATGCACGGCCCATGGACATGAACAAAGGGGGGTGGCATTTCTGGAGGAAAGAGGAGTACTGGGAAGAGGGAAGCAAAGGGAAAAAAAGCTAGACTACTGTAACAACATAATCAATAAAATATACTTTAAAAAATAAAGTAGTGAGATTCAAGATGGTGGAGGAGTATGTGGAAGCTACACTAACCTCCCAGGATCAATCTAGAAATACGACTAAATTGTAGCGAAATCAACCTGGATAATCAACTGAACACTAGCTGGAAGGAAGCCTTATAACCAAGGACAGAAGAAACCACTTCACCATAACAAGACTGGCAGGAAGTGCAGAGGAGGCACAAGGTGGCTGGCTGGGCTTACACAGGTGGCAGCTGAAGCTTCAGAGGGAGATTTCAGAGGCCAAGGAGGGGGTTTTCCCTTGAGAAGTGTGATATCTAAACCTCAAGTTGGGCTCCGTGGAAAGGAATACAAATAACATACAGCTGTGAAAAGCAACAGGGTTTCTGTCTGCCAGGGAGAGATGACTGGAGACACAGAGAGTTTCTTAAATGGCAAACACACCAAATTTTGTTTGCAGCTACTTACCCTGGACTCCAGCAGAGGGAGGACAGAGTGGACTAGAGACACTTGAGGCGAGTCTGGGGTTTATGGCTCTGGGGAGAAAACTGAAAAAGCAACCACCAGGATCCCTGTGCTGAGTCATTCCCCATACTGCAGAAGCTATCTTTCTCAGGCAGAGCACTCCCCTCCAAGTGGCATCAGCCTGAGAGCAAGCAATAGCCTTGCCCATGGGAATTACTCTGCCCTAATATGTGGTGCTTTATCCAGGCTGCTGATTATAGCTTGAAGCTATACACTGATTGGTTTAACACCTAAGCCTGAAAATACAAAGAAGTAACAAAAATGGGAAGACAAAGAAACAGACCCCAAATGAAAGAACAAGAGAATTCTTCAGAAAAAGAACTAGATGAAATGTAGGCAAACAATTTATCAGATAGAGAATTTAGAGTAGTGATTATGAGAATACTCAACAGCATGAAAAAAGAGAAACAATAAAAAAGGAACAGTCAGAAATAAAGAATGTAATATCTGAAATAACTAATACACTGGAAGGAATAAACAGTAGGTTAGATGAAGCTGACGATCGAATCAGTTATTGGGAAGACAAGGCAGAAAAAACACCCAGGCAGAGCAGTAAAAAGAAAAAAACTTTAAAAAAATGAGAGCTTAAGAAACATTTTGGACAACATGAAGTGTAACAACATCCGCATCATAGTAATACCAAAAGGAGAAGAGAGCAACCAAGGGATTGAGAACCTATTTGAAGAAATAATGACCAAAAAGTTCCCTAATCTGGTGAAGGAAAAAGACACACAAGTCCAGGAAGCTCAGAGAGTTCCAAACAAGTTGGACCCAAAGAGGCTTACACTGAAGCATATCAAACTTAAAATGACAAGGCTGAGAGATGAATTCTAAAGGCTGCAACAGAAAAGCAGGTAGTTACCTGCAAAAGAGTACCAATTACACTTTCATCTGAATACTCAATGGAAACATATCAGGCCAGAAGGGAGCAGTGTAAAATATTCAAGGTGATGAGAAGCAAGGACCTACAACCAAGCCTATTTTATCCAGCAAGGCTATCATTTAAAATTGAAGGAGAAATAAGGAGCTTCCCAGATAAGAAAAAGCTAAAGGGGTTTGTTAACAACAAACCAGTACTGTAACAAATGTGAAAGGTTTTGCTTGAAGAAAAGGAGAAAGAAGGAGGAGGAGGAGAAAGAGAGTAAAGCATAGGAGAAGGAAGAAGGAGAAGGAAGAAGAAGGAGAAAGAGGAGGAGAAGAAGAAACAAAGAAAAAATAAATACTAAAAAAAAGAACAGGACAACAGTCTAAAAATAAAATGGCACTGCATACATATCAGTACATAATCACCTTAAATGTAAGTGGCTTAAATGCTCCAACTAAAAGATGTCAGGTAGCTGAATAGATAAGAAAACAAAAAAGATATATTTGCTGCCTCCCAAAGACCCATCTCAGATCAAAAGATACACACAGTCTAAAAGCAAAGGGATGGAAAAAGATATTTCATGCAAATGGAAAGGAAAAAAAGCTGGTATAGCAGTACTTATATCTGACAAAATAGACTTTAAAACCAAGGTTATAGTAAGGGAAAAAGAAGGACACTACATAATGATAAAGGGAACATTCTAACAAGAGAATATAACCCTAGTAAACATTTATGCACCCAACATAGGAGCACCTAAATATGTAATGCAAATCTTGATGGTTATAAAGGGAACGAGCAAGAGAAATACAGTCATAGTGAGGGATTTTTAACAACTGATTGACCTCAATGGGTAGATCTTCCAGGCAGAAATTCAACAAGACACAAGAGAGCAAATGGATTTAATTGATATCTTCAGAGCATTTCCTCCCAAAGCAGCAGAACAAACATACATTTCAAATGCACATGGAACATTTTCTAAGATATACCACATGCTAGGACACAAAACAAGTCTCAATAATTTTAAGAAGATTGAAATAATATCAAGCAACTTCTCTGACCACAATGATATGAAGCTAGAAATCAATCACAAGAATAACACTGAAAGACACACAAAGACATGAAAGGTAAATCACATGTTATTAAACAATGAATGGGTCAACAACAAGGTCAAGGAATAAGTCAAAAGATACCTTGAAAGAAATGAAAATGAGGACACAACAGTCCAAAATCTGTGGGACACTGGGAAAGCAATCCTAAGAGGGAAATTCATAGCATTACAGGCCTATCTCAAATAAACAGTCTAACTTTACACTAAAAAGAACTTGAAAAGAGCAACGAGCAAAGCCCAAAGTGAGTAGAAGGAAGGAAATAATCAAGATCAGAGTACAAATAAACCAAATAGAGTCCAAAAAAAGTTATACAGAAGATCAGTGAATCAAAGAACTGGTTCTTTGAGAAGATAAACAAGATTGACAAACCTTTACCAGACTCATCAAGAAAAAAGAGAGAAAGGACCCAAATAAATAGAATCAGAAATGAAAGAGGAGGAATAATAACTGACTCCAAAGAATGACAAAATATTGTAAGAAAATATTATGAACAACTATATGCCAACAAACTGGACAACCTGGACAAAATGGATAAATTTGTAGAAATGTGCAATATTCCAAAATTAAATCAGAAAGAATCAGATTCTGAATCAACAGATTACACCTAGTAAAATTGAAGCAGTAATGAAAATACTCCAATAAACAAAGCTCTGGACCCAATGTCTTCACAGGTGAATTTTACCAAGCATTCTGAGAAGATCTAACACTTCTCCTTCTCAAACTATTTCATAAAATTTAAGGGGAGGGAAGTCTTCCAAACTAATTTTACAAGGCCAGCTTTATTCTAATTTCAAAACCAGATAAAGACACTAAAAGAAAGAAAATTATAGGCCAATATACCTGATGAAGATAGATGCTAAACTCTTCAACAAAATATTAGCAAACTGAATACAGCAATGCATCATAAAGGTCATACATACACCATAATCAAGTAGGATTTATTCTAGGAGTGAAAGGTTGGTACAACATTTGTAAATCATTAAGTATGATTCACTGCATTAAAAATGAAGGATAAAAACCACATGGTTGTATCAATAGATGTAGAAAAAGCATTTAATAAAATCCAGAACCCATTTATGATAAAAACTCTCTGCAAAGGAGGCATAGAGGGAACATATCTAAACATAATAAAGGCCATATATCATAAATCCACTGCCAGCATCATACACAAGGGGCAAAAACTACAAGCATTCCCCTTAAGATCAGGAGCAAGACAGGGATGTCCATTTTCACCTCTCTTATTCAATATAGTACTGGAAGTCCTAGTCACAGCAATCAGACAAGAAGAAATAAAAGCATCCAAATTGGAAATAAGGAAACAAAACTGTCTTTATTTGCAGATGACATGATAATGTACGTAGAGAAGCCCAAAGATTCTACCAAGAAACTACTAGAACTGATAAATGAATTCAGCAAAGTTGCAGGGTACAAAATTAATATCCAGAAATCTGTTGCATTTTTACATGACAATATGAAACTAACAGAAAGGGAAATTAAGAAAACAATCCCATTTACAATTACTACATAAACAATAAAATACCTAGGACAAACCTAACCAATGATGCAAAAGATATGTACTCAAAAAGTTATAAGGAACTGAAGAAAGAAATAGCAGAAGATACAAATAAGTGGAAGAATGTACCATGTTCATGGATAGGAAGAATTAATATCATTAAAATGCCCATACTACCCAAACAACCTATAGATTCAATGCTATTCTTATCAAGATTCCAATGGTGTAATTCACAGAACTAAGCAAATAATTCAAAAATTTTTATAGAACCATAAAAGGCCTCATATAGCAACAGTGATTCTGAGAAAGAAGAACAAAGTTGGAGGAATCACACTACCTAATATGAACCAACACTATAAGAAAATAGTAATCAAACAGCAAGACAAAACTAATCAAAATAGCACAATGCTGGCATAAAAACAGACACGTAGATCAATGGAACAGAATAGAGAGTGAAATAAACTCACACCTTTATAGTCAATTAATATTAGAAGACGAAGCAAGCCCATACTACAGGCTAAAGTTAGTTTATTCAATAAATGGTGTTGGGAAAACTAGACAGAAACTTGCAGAAAAATGAAACTAGACCACAACTCATCCCACACACAAAAATAAATTCAAAATGGATCAAAGACCTAAATGTTAGGCCAGAAACCATAAAAATCATAGAAGAAAACATAGGCAACAAAACCTCAGATACTACTTGTAGCAATTTTTTAAAGTATATTTTATTGATATGTTGTTACAGTAGTCCAATTTTTTTGTCTTTACTCCCCTCCACCCATTACCCTCCTTTCACCCAGCAATCCCACTCGCCTTAGTTCATGTCCATGGGTTGTGCATACAAGCTCTTTGGCTTCACCCTTTCTTATATTAATCCTAACTCCCCCTGTCTATTTTGTACCAACCAATTGTGCTTATTAATCCCTGCACCATTTCCCCATCTCTCCCCCTTCCCCCTTTTAGCTGATAACTCTTCAAATGATCCCCATACCTATGGTTCTGTTCCTATTCTGGTTAGTTGGAATTTGTTTTTATTTTTTAGATTCCATTGTTGATAGTTGTGACTTTATTGTCATTTTAATGTTCATAGTCCTGATCTTCTTTTTCTTAAAAAAGCCCCTTTATCATTTCATATATTAATGGCTTGGTGATGATGAACTCCTTTAGCTTTATCTTGTCTGGGAAGCATTTTATCTCCCCTTGTACTCTAAATTATAGCTTTACTGGATAGAAATATCTTAGCTGTAGGTCCTTGCTTTTCATCACATTGAATACTTCTTGCCAGTCCCTTCCTGCCTGCAAAGTTTCTTTTGAGAAATCTGATGACAGTCTTATAGACACCCCTTTGTAGGGAACTCTCTGCTTTTCTCTTGCTGCTTTTAAGATTCTCTCTTTATCTTGAACCTTTGGCATTTTAATTATGATGTGTCTTGGTGTGGTCCTCTTTGGGTCTAGCTTCTTTGGGACTCTCTGTGCTTCTTAGACCTGTATGTCTATTTCCTTCACAGCATTTGGGAAGTTTTCCTTCAATATTTTTTCACATAAGCTTTCAATTTCTTGCTCTTCCTCTTCTCATTCTGGCACCCCTATCATTTAGATGTTGGTATGTTTAAAGTTGTCCCGGAAGTTCCTATGCCTGTCCTCATATTTTTCAATTCTTATTTTCTAATTCTGTAATGGTTGACTGTTTATTTTTTCCTTATGTTCCAAATCATTGATTTGAACCCTGGTTTCTTTCCCTTCACCACTGATTTTGTGTGAATTTTCCTTTGTTTTACTTAGCATAGCCTTCACTTCTTCCCTTATGCATTTGCCTTACTTAACAATATCTGTCAAGTCTGTGAGCATCTTTATCACCAGTGTTTTGAACTTTACATCTGTTAGGTTGGCTACCCCCTCATCAGTTAGTTTTTCCACTGGAACCTTGATCCATTCTCTCTTTTGGGCCATACTTTTCTCATTCCTCATCTTGACAGGCTCCTGTGTTTTTTTGCCTCTGTGTCTTAGGTAAAGCTGTCGCACTTATTATGTTGTAAGGGTTGAAGCCTTAGGTATTTATCAGTTTGGGTGACCCGTTTCATCACATTGTGGCACTGTATGTGGGGGAGGGGTCTGAGAGGGAATAATGCCGCTTGCTCAGCACTCCCTCCTTTTCCAGGCACTTCTCCCATTTCAGTATGGGACTCGCACCTCTCTAGTTCTTGCCCTGGTCATTGTTCCCAGGGCGGGGTGGGTCCAAGGACATTCTAGGACTGCAGGGCCCTTTAAACAAAAGGAGGCTGATGAGAGATCAGCAGTTTCTTCCTCCGCCCCAACACCCACTGGTTTGCACAGTCAGAAGCAATGAGACTTTATTTTCCCTGTCTCTGAAACCGTAAGCTCCAGAGTCTGGTGTGGTGCAGGGAGCGCTCCCCAGGTCCCTCCTTACTTTTTAAAACATGTGACTGCACTTTTCGCTGGCCTGCTGCTGTTGCTGCAGTTGCCACCACCACACTGCATCCTCTCTGCCCTGGTCCGCACCTCCTACCTCTCTGGGTGAGTATTTCTTCTTTAAATCTTTGTTGGACTTCTATGCAGCTCGATTTTCTGGAACTTCTGCTTGTGTCTAGTTTTGAGGTAATTGTAACCCTATTTAATTGTGGAAGGAGATGCATCGTTTCTGTCTGTGCCTCTATCTTGGCTAGAAGTCTCCACTTTTAGCAATTTTTCATTGGATGTAACTCCCCAGGCCAGGGAAAGAAAAGAAAAAATAAGCAAATACAACTTCGCCAAGCTAAAAAGTTTGTGCACAGCAAGAGAAATCATCAACAAAATAAAAAGTACCCACAGAATGGTAGGACATATTCACCGATACATCTGATAAGGGGTTAATATCCAAAATTTATAGAGTACTTACAAAACTCAACACCAAAAAAACAAACAACCTAATTCAATAATGGGCAAAGGACTTGAATAGACACTTCTCCAAAGGGGACATACAGATGGCCAATAGACACATGAAAAGATGCTCAATGTCACTAATCATTAGAGTAATGCAAATTAAAACCACTCTGAGATACCATCTCACACCTGTCAGAATGACTATCATCAATATAGCAACAAACAACAAGTGCTGATGAGGATGTGGAGAAAGGGGAACCTTTTTGCACTGTTGGTGGGAATGCAGATTGGTACAGACACTGTACAGCAGTATGAAAATACCCGCAAAATTAAAAATGGATCTGCCTTTTGACCCAGCGAATCTACTTCTGAAAATATATTCCACTTCTGGAACCCCAAAACACTAATTCGAAAGAACTTAAGCACCCCTATGTTAATTGCAGCATTATTTACAATTGCCAAAATATGGAAGCAGCCCAAGTTTCCATCAGTAGATGATTAGATAAAACAAATATGGGGCATTTATGCAATGGAATACTACTTGGCCAGGAAAAGAGAAAATTTTACCTTTTGCAACAGTATGGGTAGTCCCAGAGAACATTATGCTAAGTGAAATAAGCCAGTCAGAAAAGGACAAATACCATGTGATTTCACTCATATGTGGAATCAAATGAGCAAACTGAACTAACAAGGAAAAGGGGAGAAACTCATAGATGGAGAGCAGGATGACAGCTAGTGGGCGGGGTTGGGGTGGGAGTTATAGGGTAGAGGGATTGAGCAAAAAGGAAAAGGACTCAAGGAAATGGACAACAGTGTGTTGATTGCTGGGGGAAGGAGGGTATAGGGGGACTAAATGGTAATGGAAAAAATACCATAAAGATTAAATTAAAAAATAAAATTGTAGTGAGCATACTTTATAAAAAGCATAATTCAGCCCTGGATGACGTGGCTCAGTAGCATGAGTGCTGGCCTGTGAACCAAAGGGTCATTGGTTCAATTCCCAGTCAGGGCACATACTCAGTTGTGGGTCAGGTCTCCAGTTGGGGGAGCGTGAGAGGCAACCATACATTGATGTTTTTCTCCCTCTCTTCCCCTCTCTCTAAACACAAAAACAAACAACAACAAAAACACTTTTAAAAAGGTCATAATTCAAAAAATCAGAATATACTTAAGTACTTTGCTATGTCTCAAGGTCATGATCCTAGACTTTAATTATCACTTTACAATATTCTAGATATTGAACCAAATGTTATAACACTGTCTTGAAAGTTTAGTGACTTGCTGAGTCTTTAAATAACAAGCCGTGTGTCCTTAAATAGGTTATTTCACCTTTCTAATTCACAAATTCCTCACCTGCAGAATAAGCGGGTTGGATTGAATGATCCAGTTCAGGAGTATCCCTTCTCCTATCTCTCCCTATTTTACAAATGAGAAATCTGAAGGTGGTAAATAATCATAATTGGTAGATGGACTAGAAACTGAGAATTCTGACTCTTTCCACTGGTATCCAGGCCCTCATTGGCCTTATGATTTTCTGAAGTGGCCCCTGTGCTCATGATACATTAGGTTCCCACTGTGTCTCAAACGCATCAGACTACCAAATTACCTCCAAATCAACATTACACTCTCTCAAACTTATTCATGTTAGATAAGAAATATTTCATTCATGTTAAGGTCTGAATGACCTTATTAAATTGGGGAACATCTGGAATACCTAATCTGTTATCAACATCCATCAGCCCCCTCCCACACCAGGAAAGAAAATGCAGTCCCTTGGCATTCATTTGCAACTGATCCCTGCTGGAAGTTATTTGGAGAAAACTAGTTTTACTGGAAAGTGCCTTCTTTGAATGAATACCAGATTTGGCATCAGTTTCTGTGTCATCTTCTTCAATAACTATGAGCACCAGATTAAAGCATTTGTGTCTTACTCACCATGGTGTCTCTTGGCTAAAATGGTAACTTGCACTTAGTGGGGCCTCAATATATGTTGGATGGGTATATAAACTCAAATAGAGAAAAAACACTAAACTGGCCAGCTGAAGGGAATCCACAAATTGATTTTTATATAAAATTGAGGCACACACTTCTTCATGGCATGAAAAATCTTGATGAGGGTGGGGATGATGGTTATAAAATAATAATAATAAATAACTGTTAAGTGTGCATAAGTTCCAGGAACTATGCTGAACTTTTACTTTGATTACTTCATTTAATTCTCACAATATTATCAAGTAGAAATTATTTTTATCTCCATTTTGTAGATATAGAATAAGAGGCAAAAATGTTAAGTAACTCTTGCATCATCAGGAGGAGATAAGGTCCAGGCAATTTGATTCTAGGATCTCTGTTTGTAACTGGTTTTTCTGAGGGTAGGTGCACAGAGAGATGGGACAGAAGCAGTCTTACAGCCTGGAGCTCAGGCATCTTCAGGGTCTGCAGTGTACCCATATCCTGCAGGACCCTTGCCTCTGACAGTCAGGTGCCCCATTCTGGCCCACAACACATCGAAGTACCCCCTTGATCTAGTATAAACAAAAGGATTTCCACAGGACAGTGAAGTTACAATCAATTGAAAAAAAGATAGACTAGGTAGACAGGTTACCAGGAAAGGAAGAATTAAACAAGTGTTGATAGCTACTATCCACTGAAAGCTATTTTACAGTCAAGTCAGCAGGGCTGCCGAGATGACCTAGCCAGACAAACCACTAAATCCAGAGCCCAGAGGGATTGTCATCTACAGTTATATTAAGTAGGCATCTATGTATCATTTGCATATCACTGTTTATAGTAGACATGGTCTGTTTATTAATATTGAGCATTACAGAATTTTGTTTGTAAATATTCAACTCTAAAGGCACTTGTGGAAAACAACTGAAAATAGAAATCAAAAAAGTTTGGTTAATTAAGTTTAAGTGTGAACATCTTACCTTTCCCCTAGTACTTGGGGATTTGCAATTTCCTAATTGAAAATTCCCAGAGAACTGAATCTTGCATTAAGGATATAGTTCTGGGCACACTGTTTTACTTAAAAAAAAAAATTACTATGTCTCTTACAATCAACATTGCAAATACATTAAGAATCCCTAAGTGAAATGTACAATAGAAGTTTCTCGAAAGATTTTCATACCTAAGTTTTATGAGTCTTTTAACTTTGAGGTCTACCTTCCTTTAAATTCTGTAATTTAAATGACTTTGATTAGGTTAAAAAAAATTTTCCCCAATTAGTTTTTCACATTTTCTCTCTTTGTTATTCAGATATTCTACACATGAGATCACAGTGGCTTGGGTGTTTATAGACCACATAATGTAAAAATGTCCTACAGCTGTGCAGCTACTACCCATATGAGGCTATTAATTTAAGTTTTAATTAAAATTAAATAACATTAAAAATTGATTTCCTCAGTCACACTAATCTTATGTCAAGTGCTCAGTTGCCACCATATTGTGGCTACTGTATCAGATCATGAAGATATAGAAATTATCACAAAAGTTCTATTGGACAGCACTGCCTTAGAAAGAATACAGGTTTAGCAATAAATGTTCTATTTCTGTCTTTTGCTAGACTTGTAACAACAGGAAGTTTCTTAAACTTTCAAAGCTTCAGTTATTTGAACAATAAAGATACAAATCCTACACCTGTAGTCAGTACAATGCCTACCACATATGAATTGCTTAATAAAACTATTATCATTAATACTTAGAAATAAAAGAATGCAAGCTTTTGAGACTCAAATTAAACACCAATATTTTCTTTACACAATGAGTACTCAATAAATCTTTCTGGCTACCCAAAAAGATTAAATTAAAACATTGTAAGACATTTACACATTTTTGTTTCTTCATTTATGACATCTTTAGGAGAAAAACAACTGGAATTGCCCTGGAGAAAGCTTAGATTCAGTTAACTTTTTAAATACATAAATAGACTCAGGAGATTTCTGATTCCCAAACCATCGCTGAACTAATTTAATTCAGGAGCATGTAGCAAACGTTTGTATTTGTACAAGAAGTCTATTGGCTGTCTAGTTTTGACCTGCAAAGCAATAAGGCAAAATTCACACCCCCGCCCCAACTCCCTAATCTTTTGCTTGGAGATAAAACCCCCGCAAGTTATTCATTCCAGCACTTTTGAAAGTACTTCAACTTTTCTAAGCATCTCTCCTGTCCTACCCACTTTCAGATCAATATGGAGCTGTGTATAACATCATTCAAAACCAAAAGAGCTATATATCACGTGTCCACAGAGCTTGATCTCTGCCACTCTCACAGTGGGACACATTACAGTTAGGAATGTCAGCAGCCAGAGCCAAGTTAATTCCAAACTCACAGAACAATTGTTCCATCAATCACAATCATACAAAATAACCCAAACAAAAATAAGAGAAGGTACAAGTAATCTACAATGCATCATGATATGAATGACTAAGGTCAGGCTTACCCCAGTTTTTCTAAGCTTCTCAAAGAAAAAAAAAAGAACAAGCAAGATTATGCAATGAGATGACAGAAGAAAAAAAGACAATAATTTCTCTTTACTATTCAAAGCTGGATTGCAAAATATACTAATTAAAGAAGCATTTAGTGTCTCCCCTTCTTAGACCTTTAGTTGAACTATTTGGATTTTCTTTCATAACAAATAATTACAATAAAGGGAGTTATCTCTCTTTGAAGACTACAGCCCAGCAACTGATGTGAGTAGGTCTGGGGCAGGTAAAATTACATAACTGAATGTTGGAAGAATGTTTTCTGACCCACAGTATGAACAGATACAATCACTCATTGCCAATCAAAAAATCTGGACAAAGCCAACCAACCCCTGCCATCTAAAATGGTTGTAATTCTGAAAGAAAGAAAAAAGCAATTAGTAATCATTTGCTTACTACAGACATAAGAATAATAATAGCTAACATTAACTGAACACTTAATGTGTTCTATGCACTGATCTAGGTGATTCCATGCATTATTAACAACCCTACCAAGTAGAGAAGTAATATCATCTTCCGTTTTACAGATAAGTAAACTGAAGCACAGAGAGATTAAATGACTTACCCAAGGCCACAATGCTAATCCATGTGAGAGCCAGGTTCTAAGCTCAGGCAGTCTGGGTTCAGATTTCCTCTGTTGGCAGTTGGAATAATGATGAACTTAAAAAAACACCAATTCCTTACTATGCACAAATCTATGACCATAAAAAGGACTACGATCTTATAGCTAGGGTCGTTTGGAAACCCATTAAAAGGAAGGATTTGATTGGAGCCTGTTATCATCATCAAACCCACCTCTCCTTGGTTGTCAAAATCCCTAGTAGAGAGATCATCTTAGTTGGCAGTAATTTTGAAAACTCAAATCACACCTGAATTTGGAATAGTCCATGAATTTTTTTCTCTCTTTTTTGTCTTGAATAAATACATAAATTCCCCCTTAAAAAAAATCTGTCTGAGTTTCAACAGAAAGGCCCATAATTAATACACCCTCTTCTATAGATAGCCATGGCCACCTCCACCCTGGCATAGAGAGTGCCTCAGAAGTAGCCATAAGCTGGTCTATTTAGAGTGAATCTCAGGGACTTTGTAGGCATTACCAGAAAAGCAGATATCATTCTATTGACTTGAACCTGGGAGGAGATGAGCTTGGAGATGCTGTACTGAAGGCTACTGGAACCCAATTAAGGGGAAGGTAGAACCAAGATATGGAGAGAAACTGAATCTTGGTGATATCATTTCGGTCCTGAGTCCTTTTCAGTGCCATAAGCCAAAAAAATTCTACTTTTTGCTTAAGTTCTGTCATTAGTGATTGAAGAGTTCTAATACACCTCTTCACTATTTTTCAAATTCATCTTTCTCTACCCTGCCTTAGTTCAAACAGACATCCCTTTTTAACGGAATGCTCCAGTTATCAATTCTTGCCTCACGAAGAGCCTAAAATATAATAGCTTAAAACAACAATGACTTATTACATCTTCTGAATTTGTGTGTTGGCCATGGTTGATTGTCAGTGTTCAACTGTCAGCTTTACCACTCTTACAAATGACTCCCTATGTCCCAGTGGCTTGTAGCAACCATTGCTCCTCCTTCTGCCATTACATGTCTGCCACCACATGGCTGAAGGCCCTGCTTCTGCTGCATCATTCTGGGACCATGGCTGAAGAAATAGCACTTGTTTGAGGCAGCCCATTCCTATGACAGAATGGAAAAGGTCAAGAAAGTAGGTGGAAACATTCACAATGGCCCTTCAAGCCTCAGTTAAAATATGGTTTCTCTGTTATATCCTTTCACACACTAGTGACCAAAGCAAGTTACTGACTTTGGGTGATCCCCATGGATTTCAGAGCAAATTAGATTGGTACCCAATACCCTTTATGAAAGGTTAAGTAAAATAAGAAGATACACACATGCACACACAGAGACACCGAGAGAAAGGGATTTTTTTGCATATAAGTGTATACATACACACTCTCTTGCACACACACAGTACATATACTACTCTTAAGGTAACTTGATTGCTATGTGGAACTTTGAGGGTCAGTCTCAACCTGAGGTCTGGGACCAGTCCTTTACTAATCAGGGAAAATTTAGGAAGCCTCATCCCAAACATGTCAGGCTTCTGTTGAGTCTGTTCTAATTGTAGGCCTTAGTTCTCATAATTGGAATCTAGATTTTTAAAAATTGTAATAAGAAAAACATAACAAAAATTTATTATTTTAACAATTTTTAAGTGTGGAGTATGGTAGTACTATGTGTAAATTGTTCGGCAACAGATCTCCAGAACTTATTCATCTTACATAACTGAAACTCTATACTCCTTAAACAACAGCCCCCCCCCCACCCGCCGCCCCATTTTCCTCTCCCTCCAGCTTCTGGATCCAGCCTTTTGTTCCAACTGTAGGGACTTCTCTGGCACTAACTGCCCACCTGCTAGGGCTGCTGCCAAGTGATGCTTGCTTCCTGCTCTCTTCATTAAGCCTTTCACACAGAGCTTATTCTCAAAGCCTACTAGCACTGGGTCTGCCCCAGAGTATGTCCCACCCATGAGCATTTCATATCTACCTTCTTTCTGGCTACCAATCAGGAACTAAGATAATAATACTAGTAATATAAAATAATAACATCTATCATTTATTGCATATGTCCTACATTCTATGCATCATTCTAGGTGCTTAACAGATATGATCTCCAATCCTTAAGTAATGTAGAAAGAAGTACAGCTATTCCCAGGTGTGTTTCTGTGTTTGTCAGGCACCATTCTTGATGTAGATCTCAACCTTTCCTCAGATACCCCAGGATAAACCATCAGCACCAAAAGTATTCAAAAGCAATGTGGAATTTACTGAAACCTCCTCCAAGGAGCAGAGCAGAGGTTTATAATTTACATGCAATAGAAGTTAAAATTCTCAACATAAGTAGCTTTTTTCTGATGTCTTCTTCTACGCTACCATCAAGACTCCCACTTCTCTTCCAACTCCAAGGCTTAGCATCCTCAATTTTATGCTGAATGTATAATAGAGTAACAGGCAAAAGTATATGTAACTAAATATAGCTGAAACAATAGTTTGTTTTTCCTGGAGGTGTCATTTCCAGGTTTGGTTAATTCAGAGGCGCAACAATGTCATCAGGCACCCAGCCCAGGTGTTTTCTACCTTTCCTTCTTGCCATCCACAGCCCGTAGGTTTTCATCCTACAGGCTGTGACCCTAATAGTCACAAGATGGCTGTTATAGCTCCAGGAATTATATCTGCAGATAACTACATCTAAAGATAGAAAGAGGAGCATTTCTCCTCATCCCCCCACCCCTGCCCCATCAGAAAGGAAAAAAGTTTCCAGAAATATCTCAGAAGATTTTCCTATAAACTCCTCTACCAGGGTTGAGTTACATGTTCATGCCATAGTAATAAAAATTAATGTTGATGTTTTTAGCCTCTTGAGCTGGAAAGTGGGTTTGGCAGTGAGGACAAAGGGTGAGGAGAAAGTAGTTGTTGAGAAGGCAACCACCAATCGTGTCCATAAAGAGCAGCTTGGAATCCTGCTTACTTCTGAAATCACTTCTGTGCTCTGTAAAATAAATACCCAATGTTGATAGGCGATACTCTATGGAAGTCTAGTACACAGCCATCTAATATTACTCAAGAAGGCTCTTTAGAGTCCCACCCCTGCCGCCAATCCTAGTGGGATTACTAATGCAGGGGCTACCAAAACTCCTCCCTAACAGGACTTCTGGACATACCTTTACTGCCATCTCCACACAGCAATTCTGAAGACTGAGTGTCCTTACTCTATTTTATAGATTTGGAAATTGAGCAGCAGAGAATTTAAGTGACTCACTCAGAGTCAAGCAACTACTAAATTGTACATCAGTGTTTGAACCTAAGGCTGTCTGGCTCTAGTGTCTTTGCTGCAAATGAAAGCAGAACGAATAGCTAAAGAAGACAGAGTGGTCAGAAGGATAAATTCTTGGCCCTGTAGTAATTGAAAACCCTTACAAGATTCTAAGGAGGAAGGTAATTCCTGGCCTGGGCTATCTCTAAAAGATAAATGGAGCGGTGCTTTTAGCACTTGGCTGAGGACATGAAGTCATGTTTAAAGTGTCTGAATGAATGAACACAAGCCGAGCTTCTAAGTTCCTGACACCCAATCCAAGTGGGGCCTGGGGAGATCTTCATTCAAAAGCAAACATTTACTGAGATGACCTGACTCCTGCCCAAGAAGGGGGGTCTGAGGCCAAGAAGTTGGGTAGACAGATATTTTTGCTTCAGTATGGTAAGTGCTGTCATAGAACTATGAACAGAGGGCTGTGGGTGGGCTTGTGGGGAAAGGGGCAGAGAGGATGGGTGTTAGAAAACCCAAGATCATCATCACCCTGACTAAGTTCATGTCTGTGTTCCAGGGCAGTGAAGTCATCCATGTTCAAAACAAAGACCTGAAGTCATGAGGAAAGAGCTAAACTGAATTCCATATAAAGCTGTTACACGGGTAGTGGGTGAGAAATTTTTTCAAAGGATTTTCTTCCAAAATAGTTTACAGGAACATTTTAGCAGTTCTAATTGTCAATTTCAGGGTTTTGTTTTGAAGCTTGTGTACAGTTAGTTCAGGTAATGTAGTAAGTAATTTGCATACATTCTCTTGTTCTAAGTTTATAATAATCTTGTGAGCTGGATTGCCTTATTTTTCCCACCTACAATTTAAAAAAATTTTAATTCTCTCACACCTGCTCTTTTAGGTGCAGAAACTAAGGATCAGAGAGGTTAAGCAATTTGTCCAAAGTCTTTCAGTTCCTAATTGGCAGAGTCAGATTCAGATTTCCCTTCCACAAGGCCAAGGTACATTCTAGGATATTCGCTCCCAGAAAATAACCTTATTTCATATAAAAGGTTGTTATAGGTTAGCACATTGGGACAAAATAGGGAATAGATGTCCTGTACTTACACTTCAGTAGAAAATCAACAAAAGTGATGATCCACCAGTAGAAAACAGAGAACCATTTTAAAAAATGAATATAATATTTTATTCTCATATCTATATTTCTGTAACAAAGTATGTATTAAGGAATTTAGTTTTAAGGAGAACAATTTTTCCACCCCAATCATCCATTTGGATTGTATCTTTCATAACTTGGGCAAATTTACAATTGTGTTACAAAATAGAAATGGCCGAACAACTTGACTCTAGACCCTTGCCACTCAAAGAGGTGTCCATTCCCCTGACTGCTTTTCAGCAATGTAGGTTCTTGGGCCTCTCCCCAGACCTACTGAATTAGAATATGCATTTTCACAGGGTGCCCAGGTGTTCTATGTGTACATAGAGTTTGAGGATCATGCTGCTTTCCCTGGCATTGTCCCTCTCATATTAGGTAATGTTCTATGAGTCTACAAAAATCAAACATGTAGGTCATGTGGTGGGTTCTAAAAGATAAATTTTATATCCAAACAACATTTGCTATCTTTTAAACTGGATTTGTGTTTTAATGTGACAATGGCCCCTCCTACTTGGAATGCTTTGTCATTTTGCAAATGTTTCAAGGGCTCTGTTGAAAGCCATGAAAAAAACAGCTGATGGTAATCTCATTTCATATTAATAGAGCCGTGTTGACCCATCCAGGTCCCTCAGTACTTTATAAAACCTCCTGTCTTTCCCAGGGCAAGGAAGGGCAGTCTCATCCAGGCTGTGTTGCAGCCTGAGGAGGCCACTGCAGAGCAGTGGCAGAAGAGTCCCATGTTCTTCTAGACAGAACCTATTGGGTTCTTTTAGATGAAAACTAAGTTAAGGAGAATGGGAGAGAATACCTGCATTAAATCACCGGAATTTACCCTATGCTAAGAAATACACACAAAATGAGAAGATTCTTGCCCCAACCCTGCCTCAGTTTTCTTTCCGTGAAAGCAAAGTAGAGATGTCAAAGTGAGGTGATAATCCTGAAATATAAATCTGGGCTATTTTTAATACCAGAACTAGCTGGTGATTTAATATTAGTGGCATCTAATAAAACAGAATGTCACAACACCACAGTTAATCAGTGCTCCTGCCTATACCAGTAACATTTTCCACACTGGAGAGAATGGCAAGAGGATAAAGCATAATCTGTGATTTCAAGGCATTTTATTCTGCTGGAGAATTTATTCAATACAAATGACTAGAAGCAGGGCTATAAGATATAAGCACTAAAGATGTATATCTTAGCCAATTATACTAACATTGACATATATAGGATGGAAAGCTAAAGTGTTTTTTTTTTTAATTGGACAAGCATGAAACATTTTTTCTTAAAGTATATTTTTATTGATTATGCTATTATAGTTGCCCCAACTTTCCCCCTTTGCCCACCCTCTGCCCAGTACCTCCTTTCCCTCCAGCAATCCCCCCCACTAAGCTCATGTCCATGGGTCATGCATATATGTTCTTTGGCTTCTTCATTTACTTTACTACTCTTAATGTCCCCCTGCCTATTTTGTAGCTATCAGTTATGCTTCTTGAGCCCCACACCTTTTCCCCCAGCATCCCCCTTCCTCCTCCCAGCTGATAACCCTCCATATGATCTCCATATCTGTAGTTCTATTCCTATTCTAGTTGTTTACTTAGTTTGTTTTTGTTTTTTATATTCATTTGTTAATAGTTGTGAGTTTGTTGTCATTTTACTATTCATAGTTTTGATCTTCTTTTCCTTAAAAGTGTCCCTCTAACATTTCATATAATAAGGGTTTTGTGATGATGAACTTTTTTAGTTTTACCTTGTCTGGGAAGCACTTTATCTGCCCTTCCATTCTAAATGATAGCTTGTCTGGATAGAGTAATCTAGGTTGTAGATTCACTTTGAATACTTCTTGCCAGTTCCTTCTTGTCTGCAAAGTTGCTTTTGAGAAATAAGCTGACGGTCTTATGGGAGATCCTTTGTTGGTAACTCTCTGCTTTTCTCTTGCTGTTTTAAAGGTGCTCTCTTTGTCTTTAACATTTGGCATTTTAATTATGATATGTCTTGGTGTGGTACTCCTTGAGTCTAGCTTGTGTGGGACTCTGTTCTTCCTGGACTTGTATGTCTTTTCCTTCACCAAATTAGGGAAGTTTTCCTTCATTATTTTTTCAAGTAAGTTTTCAATTTCTTGCTCTTCCTCTTCTTCTGACACCCCTGATTTAGATGTTGGCACGTTTAAAGTTGTCCCAGAGGTTCCTAAGCCTCTCCTCATTTTTTTCAATTCTTATTTCCTCATTCTGTACTGGTTGACTGTTTTTTTCTTCCTTATGTTCCAAATCATTGATTTGATCCCCTGCTTTCTTTCCTTACCTATAGGTTTTATATGGATTTTCCTTTGTTTCACTTCACATAGCCTTCACGTCTTCCCTTATGTTTGTCATACTTAACTATTTCTGTGAGCATCATTATCACCAGTGTTTTGAACTCTGTGTCTGTTAGGTTGGCCATCTTCTCCTTGCTTAGTTCTGCCTGTGGAGCCTTGATCTGCTCCCTCTTCTCTGTCTCCTCAACTTGACAGCCTCCTGTGTTTGCTTCTGTGTCTTAGGTAGAACTGTCACAGCTGTTATGTTGTAAGGGGTGGAGTCTTAGGTATTTATCAATGCAGGGCAACCCGTTTCACAGCCTTGTGGCACTGAATATGGGGGAGGGGTCACAGAGGGAACAATGCCACTTGCTTGGCACTCAACCCTTTTTCAGTCACTTCACTCACTTCTCCTATGAGACTGGTGCCCCCCTAGTTGTTGTCCCGGTGATGGTTCCCAGAGTGGGTGGGTTTGTGTACATTCTGGAACTGTGGGGCCCTCTAAATAGACTCTCCTGAGAGATGGGCAGTTTGTTCTGCAACCCCAACTTCCAGTGGTTTCACAGCCAGAAGCAGTGAGGCTTTATTTTCTCTGATGCCGGAACTGTGAGCTGGGCTGTCTGTCCTGAGACTGAGATTGCTCCCCAGGTGTCCCACCTGGCTATTATAATGTGTGACTGCATGTTCTGCTGGCTGGTCACAGCCACTGCCTTGCTGCTGCAGCCACACCACATCCTCTCCACCCTGGTCCCTGTCTCCACTCCTCCTTCCCATCTGGATGAATGTAGCTTTTCTAAATCCATGCCCTGGCTGGTGTGGCTCAGTGGGTTGAGTACCAACCTGTGAACCAAAGGGTCACTGGTTCAATTCCCGGTCAGAGCACATGACTGGGTTGTGAGCCAGGTCCCCAGTTGGGGGTGTGTGAGAGGCCACCACACATTCATGTTTCTCTTCCCCACTTTCTCCCTCCCTTACCCTCTTTATAAAAATAAATAAATAAAATCTTTTAAAAAGTAAATCTTTGGTTGTTGGACTTCCATATAAGCTTGATTTTCTGACAGTTCTAGTTGTTACTTGTTTTTGAGATCTGGTTGTAATTATTACTATGGTTGTGGAGGGAGGTGAAGTGTGTCTACCTACATCTGCATCTTGACCAGAAGCCCATGATACATTTTAGAAAACCAAGCTAAAGTGTTTCAATTAAGCAACATTTTGTCAAACTTCTTTTTCCAGGAGAAAAGTAATGCTTTCTTTAACATTACTTAATATTTACTAACGCTGAATTGGGAATTTCTGACCCAATTCTTGAATGTAGAATCGATATAAGTTGCTGGAAAAAAAGCTGTTAGGCAGATTTTCTACATGCCACTAGAATAAGTAAGCTATTCTAGGGAGGGTTATGGAAGCTGGGGTGAGCACTGAAACCTGACTAGAAGAATGAAGTAGGATAAACATTTCTTATAACAGTAGTTCTACCCTTTGTTTGGGTCCAGGACCCTGTGACAATTAATTTAGTATCAACTTGTGCCAGATATGTGATAAAATATTATTCTGGATGTTTCTGTGAGGGTATTTTTGGATAACACTTAAATAGATTTAGTAAAGCAGGTTGCCCTCCATAATGTAGGTGGGCTTTGTCTAAGCAGTTGAAGGCCTGAATAAGCAAAAGACTGACACCATCATCCCCAGCAAAAAGAATTATCCAGCCTGAAAACTTTTGGATTTGAACTACATTATTGACTCCTCTTGGGTTTCCAGCCTAACAGCTCACCTGCAGATTTTGGACTTGTGTAAGCTAATTTCTTAAAATAAATCTATTTTTCTCATATACATTAATAGAAATGTATACACATATTATTTGTTCTGTTTCTATAGAGAACACAGAGTAATACAGACTCCTTTTTGAGTTTTAAGAAGTATTTATTGAATGTCTCCTATATGCCAAACTATGGACCCTCTTCCCAGAAAACTGCACATTAACACAAATTTTATATATACTTTCCAGGAAATCATCAAACCCTTGAAGCACATCATGGAACGTCTCCCTCAAATTAAAATCATCTGGGCCTCCAGCTAGAAAGAAAGGATATAACTGAATACTTTCTCATCCCAATTTTCCTGTCCTGAAAGCAAGCACTACTTGGCAAATGAAGCAAGCAGTGTACCTGCATGGAGTTATGGAAGCACCAGAAAGGTGTTTCAGAAATCTCCCTTGCCCTCACCTCTCTGAGGGGCTGGGAACTTTCACTATTAGTGTTTTTGTTCTGCATTGGAGGCTTGTTAATTTAATTGGAATAAGGCATTGCTACATCAAATGGTGCGGCGGAGACTAACTGGTTATTCATTTTCTTTTTTTTTTTTTTTTCTTCTTCTAATTTATTTATTGTTTTTCTATTACAGTGGTCCACTTTTTCTCCCATTGTTCCCCACAGTCAATCCTCACCTTGATGACCATGTCCATGGGTCATCCACATTAGTTCCTTGACTAGACTCTTCCCCTCTTTCTCCTCTTCTCCCCCCCGCCCCTGGTCACAGTCAGTCTGCTACTTGTTTACATGCCTCTGGTTCAATTTCATTCATTGTTTGTATTGTTCATTAGTTTCCTGTATTAGGTGATATATGGTATTTGTCTTTCATTGCCTGGCCTATTTCGCTAAGCATAATTCTCTCCAGTTCAATCCATGTCGCAATTGGTAGGAATTCTTTCTTTCTGCGGCATAGTATTCCACTGTGTAAATGTACCACTGTTTTTTGATCCACTCATCTACAGATGGGCACTTAGGCTGTTTCCAGCACTTGGCTATTGTAAATAGTGCTGATATGAACATGTGGGTGCATAGGTTCTTTTGAATTGGTGTTCAAGTATTCTTTGGGTGTAATCCTAGCACTGGAATTGCTGGATCAAAAGGCATTTCCATTTTTAGTTTTTTGAGGAAATTCCACACTGTTTTCCACGGTGGCTGCACCAGTCTGCATTCCCACCAACAGTGCACTAGGCTTCCCTTTTCTCCACATCATTGCCGGAAATTGTTGTTTGTTGATCTGTTGATGATGGCCTTTATGACCGGTATGAGGTCGTATCTCATTGTGGTTTTAATTTGCATCGCTCTGATGGCTAGCGATGTTGAGCATTCTTTCACATGCCTATAGACCCTCTGTATGTCCTCTTTGGAGAAGTGTTTGTTCTGGTTCTTTGCCCATTTTTTAATTGGATCGTCTGTCTTCTTGGTGTTGAGTCACATAAGTACTTTATATATTTTGGAGATCAAACCCTTGTCTGAGATATCATTGGCAAGTACTTTTTCCCATATGGTTGTTTCCCTTTTCATCTTGCTGATGTTTTCTTTTGCTGAGCAGAAACTCTTTAGTTTGATGTAGTTCCATTTGTTTACTATTTCCTTTATTTCTCTTGCCTTAGGAGAATTATCAGCGAAAATATTGCTATGTGGGATAGCTGAAATGTTACTGCCTATGTTTTCCTCTATGATTTTTATGATGTCACGGCTTAATTTTAAGTCTTTTATCCATCTTGTGTTTATTTTGGTGTATGGTGTAAGGCGGTGGTCTAGTGTCATTTTTTTGCATGTCCCTGTCCTGTTCTCCCAACACCATTTGTTGAAAAGGCTATTTTTACTCCCTTTATGTTTCTTCCCCCTTAATCAAATATTAGTTCACCGTATAGATCTGGGTTTATTTCTGGGCTCTTTATTCTGTTCCATTGATCTATATGTCTGTTCTTGTGCCAATACCAGACAGTTTCGATTACAGTTGCCTTGTAGTATAGTTTGGTATCAGGTATTGTGATTCCTGCTGTGTTCTTATTCCTCAGGATTGCTGCAGCTATTTGGGGTATTTTTTAGGTTCCATATAAATTTATGAAGTAGTTGTTCTAGGTCTGTGAAATATGTCATTGATATTTTAATAAGGATTGCATTGAATCCATAAAATGCTTTGAGTAGTATAGACATTTTAATAAAGTTAATTCTTCCCATCCATGAACATGATATGTGCTTCCATTTATTTGTATCTCCCTTAATTTTTTTCTTCAGTGTTATGTAGTTTTCAAAGTACATGTCTTTTACCTCCTTGGTTAAGTTTATTCTTGGTACTTTATTTTTTTTGTTGCTATAGTAAATGGGATTTTTTTTTCTAGTTTCTCTCTGATATTTCATTATTGGTGTACAGAAATACCTTCTATTTCTGAATACTGACTTTGTACCTTGGTATTTTCCCAAATTCACTTGTTAGGTTGAGTAGTTTTTTAGTGAAGTCTATAGGGTTTTCTATGTATACTATCATGTTTTCTGCAAGTAATGACAGTTTTACATCCTCTTTATCAATTTATATACGTTTTATTTATTTCTTTTCTAATTGCTGTGGCTAGAACTTCCAAAACTATGTTGAATAAGAGTGAAGAGAGTGGACATCCTTGATCTTAGGGGGAATATTTTCAGGTTTTTCCCAGTGAGCATGATATTCCTTCAAGTTTCATATTATATATAGCCTTTATTATGTTGAGGTACACTCCCTCTATTCCCAGGTTGCTGAGTGTTTTCATCATAAATGGGTGTTACACTTTATCAAATGCTCTTTCAGCATCTATTAATATGATCATATGATTTTATGTTTCATTTTGTATATGTGGTGTATTACATTTATTGTCAATATTAAACCATCCTTGCATCCCTGGGATGAATCCCACTTGATTGTGGTGTATGACCTTCTGAATGTGTTGCTAGATCCGGCTTGCTAATTTTTTTGAAGACTTTAGCATCTATGTTCACTAGCAATATTGGCCTGTAGTTTTCTTTCTTTGTTGTGTCTTGACCTGGTTTTGGAATTAGGATAATACTAGCCTCATAAATGAGTTTGGGGGTCTTCCTACTTCTTGGGTTTTTTAGAATAGTTTGAGAAGGATAAGTGTTAGTTTTTCCCTAAACGTTTTGTAAAATTGGGCTGTCAAGCCAGCCAGTCCAGGGCTTTTGTGTGCTGGGAGTATTTTTATTGCTGCTTCAATTTCACTAGTTGTTATCAGTCTATTCAGGCTTTCTGCTGCTTCTTGATTCAGTTTTGGAAGATTATATGTTTCCAGATATGTCAATTTCATACAGGTTGTCAAATTTCTTGTCATATAATTGTTCATAGTAATTTTTTACAATCCTTTGTATTTCTGTGATATCAGTTGTGATCTCTCCTTTCTCGTTTCTGGTTTTGTTTATTTGGGTCCCTTCTTTTTCTTTTTTTTCCTGATGAGCCTGGTTAAAGGCTTGTCAATTCCGTTTATATTTTCAAAAATCTAGCTCCTGGTTTTATTGATTTTTGAATTGTTTGTTTAGTGTCTATGTCATTTAATTCTGCACTGATCTTGATGATTTCCTTTTTTCTACTCACTCTGGGCTTTATTTGTTGCCGTTCCTCTAGTTCTTGTAGCTGTTGGGTTAGACTTTTTATTTGGGATTCTTCTATCCTTTTTATGTAGTCCTGAATTGCTTTGCACTTCCCTCTCAGGACTGCATTCGCTGTGTCCCATAGGTTTTGGGCTGTTGTGTGTTCATTATTATTAGTTTCCAGAAACTTCTTGATTACTTCCTTGACGTAATTGTTAACCCAATTCATTATTTAATAGCATGTTATTCATTCTCCATGAATTTGAATGTTTTTATGTGTTTTCTTTGAGGTTGGTTTTCAGTTTCAAGACATTATGATCTGAGAAGATGTTTGATACAATTTCAATTTTCTTGAATTTGCTGAGGCTAGTTTTGTGTCCTACCATGTGGTCTGTCTTTGAAAATGTTTCATGTGCACTTGAAAAGAATGTATATTTTGCTTCGTTGGGGTGAAAGTTTCTTTATATATCAATTAAATCCATTTGATCTATAGTGTTGTTTAATGCCTCAATATTCTGGGTGTTTCTTTGCTTCAAAGATCTGTCTATTGTTGGCAATGGGGTGTTAAAGTTTGCTTCTATGAGTGGGTTGCTATCAATATCCTTCTTGAAGTCCTCTAAGATTTTTCTGATATATTTGGGTATTTCTATGTTGGGTGCATATATGTTTAAAGGTTTATATCTTCTTGATAGAATGTTCCCTTACGTATTATGAAACATCCTTCTTTGTCTCGTCTTATGTCCTTTGTTGTGAAGTCTGTTTTGTCTAATATAAGTAATGCTACCTGAGCTTTTTTCCCCATGTTCATTTGCTTAAAATACTTTTTTCCATTCCTTCATTATCAGTCTGTGTAGATCTTTTGTTCTCAGGTGGATCTGTTATAAACAGTATATATGTTTATATGTATATGTATATGTATATATGTGGGTCATGTTTTCTTATCCATTCAGCTACCCTATGCCTTTTTATTGAAGTACTTAAAACATTTACCTTTAAGGTTATTATTGACAGCTACTTATTCATTGTCAATTTTTCCTTTTGTACCTGTGTTCTTCTCTCTCTCTTTCTCTCTCTCTCTTTTTCTTCATCTTTCTAAAGTAGTCCCTTTAGCATCTCTTCCAATGCTGGTTTGGTGGCGATGTATTCTTTTAGTCTTCCTTTGTCTGGGAAACTTCTTATTTCATCTTCTATTTTGAAAGAGAACCTTGCTGCTAGAGTATTCTTGTTTTTAGGTCTTTGTGTTTCATTGCTTGAAATATGTTTTGCCATTACCTTCTGGCTTGCAGTATTTCTGTTGCTAAGACTATCAGAGCTCCTTTGTATGTCATTTGCTGTTTTTCTCTTGCTGCCATTAGAATTCTTCTTTTTCTTTGAATGCTGCCATTTTATTATGATATACCTTGGAGTGGACCTTCTTGGGTTCATCTTCATTGGGACCCTCTGTGCTTTCTGGACTTGTGTGACTTTTTTTCTCATAAAGTTAGGGAAGTTTTCTCTCACTACTTTTTCAAACAGGTTTTCTATTTCTTATTCCTCTTCTTCTCCTTCTGGTATCCTTGTGATAGATAATATTATGTTTCATGTTGTCCTGTAGCTCTCTAAAAACCTTTTCATTCTTCTTCAGTCTTTTTCCATTTTGTTGCACTGTCTGGGAATTTTTTTCTATACTGTCCTCTAGCTTACTGATCTGATCCTCTGCTTCGTTTTGATTTCTTCTACTGTGTTCTTCTGTTCAGAAATTGTATTCTTCCTTTCTTCCTGGCTCTTATTGATAGTTTCTCTGTCCTTTTTAATGCTGGTGTAGTTCTCAGTAAGTTTCTTGTAGTTTCCCTGGAGTTCTTTGTAGTTCCTCTGGAGTTCGTTGTAGTTTGCTCTGAGCTTGTTGAGTTCATTCAGCTTCCTTATCATCATTGTTTTGAATTCCATGTCTGATAGTTTGCTTGCTTCTATTTCATCTATCCCTCCTTCTGGGAAAACATCCTTTCCTTTTGATGGTATGTTGTTTCTTCATTTCCCCATTTTATGTGGCCCTTCTTGTTTGTTTCTGCTTCTTAGATTGATCTGATTTGACTTCCTGCTTTTGTTTTGTGACTTTCTGTGAGATTCAGTGGTACAGACTTCTTTATCTCCTGAACTTGATCCTCTTTATATGTACTTTATGCCTTTTATTTGGGCTGTCAGGTAGAATTTTGGTTTTGCTTGCTGTTGTGTTGCTCTTTGATGGGTCCTTCCCTCCAGGTAGTTCACTGAGAGCAACTCCACCCACCTCATCTTGTAAACAGTTTTTGAGCTGCTGATAAAGCAAAGCCACCAGTCCAGGCAAGAATTCCACACTCACAAAAATGTCCCCCACCCTAAATCACTGTATCAAATGCAAGTGAGCCAGTATTAATAAGGATATATAGATATTAATACTATTATAGGAAAGGAAAAACAACTAAGGGTTGACTAACTGAAGAAAAGTGATTTTTGAGAGGGGAGGGGAAGGAACTATAATAGTAGGGAGTAGGGACAAGGCAATGAGAGAAAAAAAAGTAAAATTTATATTGATATATAAAAAAGGGGTAGAAGAAGGCAGAATGAATTAATAGAGGGGAAACACGTAGTATTAGGTTTAAACAGAAGCTGCACTATATATATATAGTATAGTGTGTGTGTGTGTGTGTGTGTGTGTGTGAGAACAAACACACATACACACCCAAAAATAAGGTAGATGAATGAGAAGAAAAAAATAGGCACCAGGTTAGAGAAAAAGTTTCACCACAGCACTGTCAATAATCTATGAGCTAAGATTAGTACAGGTGGGATGGGAGTAAGTGGAAAAAAAGAGAAAAAGAAAGAAAGAAACAAACAAACAAAGGAAGAAAATTTTAAGAGATGTCTGGAGGAAAGGGAAGTGATTTTGAGATGACAGAGGGAGAAGGAATACTAAGAGTGAGAAACAAAAACCAGGCTAAGACAGGGAAAAATTCAAATTTAAAATGAAAGAAGGAAAGGGCTGGAGGAAGGTACAAGTGGAGTAGGAGAGGGGGATGATATGACTTGAGATATGAAATACCAGAATAGTGAAGATCTATGAATAAAGTTGCAGGAATATCACCACTACCTCCCTCTTCCTCTCAATAGGCACTGTATAATCAAGTTGGAGAGAGAGTAAGTGTATTTTATGATGGTAAAAAGAATGTGGATGACTAATGACAAGAGAAATGGTATGAAGAGGCTGGAGAGGTGAGAAATAATGAGTACAGGTTTGAAATAAGTCATAGAGGAAAGAGAGAATTTAAAACAAAAATAGGAGGAAATCAGATGGTATTCTTGGTTGAGAAAAAGGAGGAGCAAAATATGAGATTTGAAATATACTATAATATCGTCGTCGTCGTCGTCGGCAGCCGTCTGTCTCGAGAGACGATGGTGTAGCTTCTTAAGAGTCTATCTGCACTGCCGAGAATGGCTGTGCAGTCCGACTCGGGAGTGACACGGTATCTGTCTCCTCCCGTGTTGAATCGACATCTTGCGATGACGCTGGAATGTCCTCTCCAGTGAAGCTGAAGCTACAGAGCCTGGGCAGGGTGATATGGAGGGTCTGCTGTTGCCCATGCAGCAGACCCCCCCTCTCTTCGCAGCTGAAGGGTCCAAGGGAAAGACGGAGTCAATACAGCTTGGCTTCAGGTGCGCCGCAGGAGTTGCCGGTGTTGACTACAACGTCAAACCGCCTTAGGGACTCCGGCTCCGGATTTTCTGTCGGGGTTTACTCCCTTAGCCTTTCCCCTGAAGAGGTATGCCGCAAGGCAGCGGAGGTTTTTTGGAATCAGAGTTTTCCTTCTCTGATGTGCCCTGACTGGAAGATCGAACCAGCGACACTTAGCTCGCAGGCCGACGCTCAATCCACTGAGCCAAACCAGCCAGGGATACTATAATATAAAGACTAGTTATTTATAATGCATAGACTGTGAGGACAAACAAATGACTGTTGAAAGGGTATGCAGAAGACAGAAAACTCCTGTAGAAGATCTGTGGAATTGGTCTCTGTAGTATCTGGTTTTTGTCACTTTCTTCTCTTTCTGGATCTGCCCCTGGTGTCCCAGCCTGGATCTAGGCAGCCTGTTTGAGCCTACTAGTGTTCTACTGCCCGTGTCTGTCTCTTTCAGTTGTTTTTTGCTCTAGTTGCTCTATAATCTGCAGTCAGGCTTAAGCACCATGGGACGGGGCTGAGTAATTTCTCTGGGCAGGTCTACTGCTTACGTTCTGACTGACGCCACTTGGAGGGAAGCAGTCTGCTTAAAAGATTTCTTCCATAGCCCTGGGGATGAGTCTGCACTGGGATCTGGTCTACTGCTCCCCCATCTCTTTCTCTGAAACCAGTTCCCAAAACTTTTCCAAAGCATCTCTAGTTCACTTCTCCCTCTCCCAGCCACAGCCATGGGCAAGTGGGTATGAATGTGCTCCTGTGTGTGCTACCCTCAAGAATCTCGCCCTGTGTCCAGCTGTTCCTCTCTGGTCAGCAAAAAACCAAACAAGTAAACAAAAAAACAAAAACAAAGAACTAAAAAAAAAAAAAAAACCCACAAAAATACACTGCTCTTTGCCTCCTAGAGCCAGACGCCACCTGGCCCAAACTCACCTTGGCCAGTGAGCATAGCTCAATCTCCACCCCCAACTCCTCTCAGGGAGAACCGTTGGGGCACTGGAAAATCTCTCCACACAGCCAGTCACTGCTGGGGGAGCCAAGCCAGTACTTGCCTCTCTCCTGCGTCTCCTTTGCGATCAGCACCAGACAGGTAACTTTGAGGTGGCCTCCTCTGCAGCCAGCAGCCACAAGGCTCAACTCCAGCCAGTATCCTGATGGTAAAGGAGATGCTTTCTCCACCATTAGCTTAAACTCCAGACCGATCTTGGGAGTAAGAAAGTGCAGCCTCAACTCACTCCTTCGCCATTTTCCTCTTATTCTTTTTCTTAATTTTAATGTTTTATTATCATCTTTTAGTTCACTTGTATAATAATTTGTATCTGTAAAAGAATTCAAATTTGTTTAATTAAAAGATCTGCTTATGATTTATAAAGCAATTGAAAATAACTTATTGAAGGTGTAACATTTAGTGAATTAAATAATACTGTTCTGGGGGGATCCATACGTGATGTATATTTGATTGAAAAAAAAATTGTTTGTATTAGGTTACTATGCAGATTTATACCACAACCAAATGTAGAAAAACACAACAATGTTCTATGTGATCCCAACAGCATACCCTTCCCTTGATCACAAGAGAACCAAATATTTTTAGCTGCTAAAGCTATTAAGTTTACAGACTTGCAAAACACCAAAACACTAAACAAAAACTCATAAATTATAATTCTTTTCAGTGGAACCAAAACCTCCTGAACCCTTTTCAGTGTCATCTAAAACTTAAACTTCATCTATTTATTTCTGGATTTTAAAAATCTATTCACAAATGAGCTGTGAAATTTGGTCACCCTTTTCTACTTCAAACTCTTCTTTGCCAAAATTAAACAGTACAACACCCATATTTCCTCTATAATCTTCAACTATGACACCAGCTCCTACATCTATGAACTGTTTCGCAGCCAAGCCAGAACATAAAACCACTGTTCCACAGCACTTGGAAGAAAGAGCTGTGTGAATGTCAGTACTCACAAAGATTTTTCCATATGCAGTACTGTGTAATCATAGGTATTGCACAGGTCACACAACCTGTATGGCCCATGCGGACCCCTGATTGGAGAGGTGGCATGTGCTCCAGCAGCTGGGTGAAGCAGAGCAGGTGTCTCTTCAGAGCACAGTATGGCAGAGCAGAATACGGGTGTAAGTGCTAGCAGAGGGAATGACAAGATGCAGGATGAATGAAGCCAGCCACGGGCACCACCAGCTGATTATTCTTAAACATCACCCCTGCCTTCCTTGGCACTCTGCTTTCAGCTTGTTCTCCTTGATAAATGTGGGTTAAGGTCATGTGTGTCACCTCTAGTCAGAGGCCACTCAGATGAAGAAAGCTTTTCATGTTCTTTCTTTTCTTGCAGCAGACCCGGTGAAGGACTTCTTGGAGAGCCTAGATGGATGGAGTCTGAAGAACAAGGGGCCAGATCCCCTTTAGCTCCCCACCTCCATATTGGACTGTGATGGAAGCAAGAAATAAACTATTATTTTGTTAAATTATTGAGATCTGGGAGTTGTTTTATAGCTCATTCTGACTAATATATATGAGAATTTTATCATAGAAGAAAGATATAGTAGAAATCCTGGAAAAATACCAATTAAAAAAACCTATTATTTATGCCATTATTACCCATTGACCTCAGCAAAGACTGAGTAAATAACCCTGGTTACGACTGAGGAATCTAAACTCAAAGATGGCATGAGGTGCACAGGCTCCTGCTCAGGGTTGTTGCACTGCACAAGGCCAGGGGCACTAGTCATACAAACTCTGCAGTTCCCTCAGTAGTCCTACTCCTGGGAGTGGGAAAGCAGCATGAAAGAATCAGAAGGAACTGAGAGGCAGTAGGAATTTGATGCAAAATAACTCTATGCCCCTCTCGTGATTTCAGTCTCCAGCCAAGAGCTGGCCCTGGTCATTGCTCAATTACCTGAAAAGTCTACTCACACCTCAACAAATCACAGTCTAGGACACAAGAGCTGAATTTTAAGCCCTTTTGTGCAAGAGAGAAAGCATATCTTTCCTGAAATTCTTAGGGGTCTACTATAAGTTGTTGGTTACTAAAGGAGAAACTGCTAAAGGGTAAATTATTTACTGACCCTGCATTTTTAAAAAAGGGTTTATTATTCTCATTTGTTATAGAAATTCTTTATCACGTCTATGTATGTGATTCTCCCACTTCAACTTTATTTATGGAACATTTCAAACATAAAATAGACAAAATAGGGTAATGGACCATCACCAACCTTCCACAATTATTAACATGTGGAAGTCCCATTTCATCTCTTCTCCCTCCCCACCCCCACTGCACTGGATTATTTTAAGTCCCAAACTTCATATTATTGCATCCATGAATATTTTAGTATTGTATCTCTAAAAGATAAGGCCTCTTTAAAAATAATACATAACCATGTTATCATCATACCTAAAAAATTTCTTATCAAATATTAATCAGTTTTCAAATTTTCCTAACTTTCTAATAATTTTTCTTTGCAGTTTAAAAAAACATTGGTATCCTGCTCTGATTGCTGTGGCTCAGTTGGTTGGGTGTTCTTGCCCTGCAAAATGAAGTGTTGCCGGTTTGATTCCTGGTCAGGGCACGTGCTTAGGTAGTGGGTTAGGCCCCCAATCTGGGCATGAATGAGAGGCAACTGACTGATGTTTCTCTCACACATCCCTGTTTCTCGTGTGCTCTTTTCTCCTCCTTTCCCCTCTTTCTAAAAATAAATTTAAAAAATAATTTAATAAATTAGTATCCAGACTTGGTCTACACGTTGCAGTTGGTTAATATATGTTATGGGTCTGTTAAGTTACAAGACGTGCCCTTGTCCTCTTCTTTTTTCCTGGTAATTTATTTGTTAAAGAAACTGGGCAATTTGTCCTATAGAGTTCCCACACTCTTTGTTTCTCTGATTGCATCCCTATGGTATCATTTAACATGTTTCCCAAAGGCCTATATTTCCTGAAAACTATCAGCTCTTGACTAATTCAAATTCTGTTATTGGACAATGATATGTCACAATGATGCCATGAACTTCCTATTGCATCATATCAGGAACATGTGACATCTAGTTGTCTTCTCTTTTGTGATATTATGATTGATGAGTGAATTCAGACATTGCTAACTTGATTCATTTATTAAAAAATTCCCCATAAGACTTTCTCTAATAGTTTTTAATGGCCATTGGTGGTCATTGCTTAGATCTATTATTTCATTAGGGATTGCAAAGTTATGGTATTCTAATTCTACCATTCTTCCTTCATCTATTAGCTAGACTGCTTCTAAAAGAAGAACTTTTCCTCAACACTAATTTTGCTATCCTGAGATACAGTTCAAATAGAAAAGAAGACAAATGCTCAATTATTTCCTTTTTTAAACCAATTTTCAGAGTAATAAATTGGTTCCCTAGCAACCTGTAATGGTGACCTATGAGGGATTTTTTTTTTCTGGTATAATTATACACTCATGAATTTTAACATACTTGATATTTTTCAATACATTGCAGATGCTCAAATTATTTTATCTTTGAAAATAGAGTCTCTTTACCTTGGTTTCTAAGCTAAGTCTTTTGGATACAACATAGTCACCTATCCATTTCTTGCTCCAGCTATAGAATCAGTGATTGTCCAAGAAAGCCCTGATTTCTTTCAGTGAGCACAATCGAATTCAGAGAGAAGAATCTGGGTGCCAGGGATATTTACTGCTTCTAGAATCACCATTGTTTACAGGCCTTTTCAGTGGCCAGAGCCAGACTGGCCTCTCTTTTGACTAACCTCCTACTGTTACCATAGACAGTCAGTCGGAGCTCTGTGGAGTGTCTCACTGGGCAAGATGGTGGTGGTGGGAGGTTCTTACACTAAGCACTGCCAAAAACTAGAAATATGGGTGGATAGGACCCTTCTCTCCCTACTCATGTAAGAACTGCAGGCTTGAACAGGAAGAGGAGATGGTCTTTAAGGCAGGAGTCCTCCATTCTCCCAGATCATGCAGCACCTGAATAAAACTTCTTTCCTTTTGCACCAGTACCTGCCTCATGAGTTTGGCCACTGTGGTGGCAGGCAGAGAGACATACCCCGTTTTTTGTTCAGTAACAATAGGAAGAGGGATAAATCAGCCCTTGTGCTAAAGGGTCTCAGTAAGAACCTGAGCAGTAAGTACTGAGCTGTGGATTGACAGCAAGGGGAAGAGAGAAAAGTGGTAGATTTGCAGAGAATCAAAAAAGTCTATTTTATAGCAGTTAAAGTAGTCTCCCCACATTGTCCCATTTTACCTCCCTCATAGTGTTGAAGGTGGAAATCAGACTCTTCCACAGGATCACGAGGAAAGCATTCCAAGGACCCATGCATGGGAGACTATGACGAGGCCAGGTAATTTATTCAGGTAGAAATCTTCCCCTGCATTTCAAATGTCCCATATCCTCTGTCCCGTCATGGAAAAAGTCCAATTATGTCTTCAGCAAGGCCAAAACAAAGGCCAATGTCCAGAGTTTTTGCTTCATATTAAAGCTTTAGCCTTTTGGAGTCCACATCATCTGCTACAGGGCCTGGTAGCTGCTAGGCCCACATGGTCACATGCTTCTGGCAAGAGAGTGCATGAACAAATTGGGGTGAATGCTTTTCACTGAGATAAAGGTGGGGGGGCGCGGTTCTTTGTTTCCCTGGGATAATATTAGCTTGGCTTTGGGAAGGACCAGGTGCTTTTTTCAAAATAGCCAATCAACTTTCCAAGTTTTCTTGGGCTTTTTAATAGGTCCACTTCCTAGTTAGACTGACAGGCCTTATGGTAAATCACCTCCCCCTATGCACTCAACAATCTTGTACTGGAGGGAAGTCCTGCCTCTGTGAAGATTTTCTATGCTCTTAGAATTAATTGTCCTTGGCAGTAGTCCTGTGGAGTGTGTGAATGAATTTGTAAATGCTATAGCTTCCTGGCCAAGGAAAGAGTCCTATACCCCTCTATCACCATACATTAAACACAACATCTAATTTCCTTTGCTCTCTTTTGTTTTAATAGCTGGTTAATTACCTACAGTAACCATAGCACTTGTCAGTGTTTTATATCTATGCTACAAAAAAATCCTCCTCCACTAGACCAACATTCTCTTACTGAGTCAGTACTCTGCCTTGTTCCCTGCTAAATCTCCAGCACCTGGAGTTCTTTTTTCCCTTTCTCTTTTCTTTCCTTTTCTCTTCCTTCCTACCTTCCTTCTTTTCCCTCCTCTTCTCATATATCGATGTTCCTCTTTTTTTCTCCCTCCCTTCCCTGTCTCTAAAAATAAATAAAATCTTTTAAAAAACAATATCAAATTTTAGGTACAAGCTTTTAGCCTTCTGTTGGAACTTGGGCATCCTCAGTGGTCTGCATAGTCTGGACCTCCAGATTCAGCCTTGTGGTTGTAGGACAGAGAACTATGAGGCCACACATGCAAGAGGTTGACTCTAACACAAATTTCAGCAGAGTATCCCAAGAAAAAGACACTTTTCAGAGGAAAGTGAGTTTCCAATATCTAAACTGGAAACTAATGATGAGAAAAATTAGGATGGAAATTTGAACCCCCATAACCCAATAAGGTAATTACTATTATTATTCTGATCATCATCATCCTTATTTTAACTTAGTAACCAGAGGAATAAGTCCTTTATTCATATCCCATGAAGCCTCTGGTTCCAAATTCTGGGTTCCTTTGCAATCTGTCCAGATCACCTCCACCAATCATTGAAGATTTTTTTTCTTCTTGGCAGCAGTCAGGAGAACTCAATTATCTGTTGCTTCTGTTTTGGGCTTTTTTACTGCCTTCTCCTTTCGATACTATGGAAAATTTTTTCAGGCATGGGAATTCTACCTCTGAAATACCTACTCTTTTTTCCTGGGGATCTGCAGCATCTACAAGAGTTGTATTGCAATACAAAATTTTACTATATCACTAGGAAAAATTTTAATTTTAAGGCCCCCCACATTACCTTTTTAATAATTAATGGTATGTCCTACTTCTTCCTCAAACTCTGTTTCTCAGTATCTGGATCCTCTTCATGAATCATAAGATATCCTCCATGGGACCATCATTATGTGACATATTCACCAAGGTATAAAAAAGGCATTCTTATAAATTTGTTTACTCAGTAATACTTATGTCTTGGGCTTTCTATGTACAAACAATTGTGCTAGATAACTCTTAGATTAAAAACTTCAAAGTATTTTTCTTCCTTGTAAGACTTGCATAAGTAGGAGTCATAATCTTTTAGAAAAAACACATTGAAGGTAGAAGTTCAGGCAGCAAAAAAATGGATAAGAAAAGACTATAGATGATATTAACAATCTTACCAGTTTCCATGAATTCATACTGATCTCCTATTGAGTGTGCCTGGTATAAAGGTCCTGGATGCTGTAGCTTGATGTGTCCATTGTATATTCCTGTGGGACAATTGCTCCTCATTAATATAAAACAAATTACTTGTTTAGTTTATAAACATTAATATTCAGTACTAAATTCTTGAGTTTGCCCTAGAATAAGTGCATCACTTTAGGTTCTCATCCTATTTTTGCCACTGAATAAGTAATTCTGAGCAAGTTACCTAGGCTCTCTGAGTCTCCTAAGCCACAGCTGCAAAATTGGAGATTGCTCTAGATAACGATATATAAAATTTATCAAGTGCTTACTATTGCTAAATATTGACCTAAGTGCTTTTCATGCATTATTTCATTTAATCCCTATGAGGTAGGTACTATATTTCCTTCATTTTACAAATGAGGAAAATGAGGCCCAGAAAGACAATAACTTGCTTAAGTTTCCTGAAAAAAATAGAATCTAAGTCAAGACCAAAAGCTAATGCTCTTGGTAAGTACAATTCTAAGGCAGCAAAAGTGAAGGGGAAAAGAAATGAGGTGGAGAAGATTGGAAAGCAGATGCAAGGTGATGTATTACCACACTGGCTACCAATTTACTATGAGCCAGAAGCAATGCAACCATTCTCCTGGCAGGAACAGCTGCTTGACCTTATGGAATATCTCCACATTGATTACATGGAAAAACCACACTGTGGAAAGATGCATTGTAAAGAAAAGGGAAGATGGAGTTTGCTGCCAGCTGTCCCCTGTCTTTCTCCTGCTAGCTCAAGTTTGTCCCATGGGAAGTCAATATGCCCACACTTCTGGGGTTGTCATTTAGTCTCTTTGACAGCCTCTGGGGAAGCTAGATCCCATGCCCTGTGGGTTGGCACTTCATAACTTCATCTATGTAGCAGGTGTTAGACCTGTGTGGGCCACATGCAGTAGCTGAAAAAGACTGGTGAGGCTGAGAGATGGGGCAGATACACATGGGCAGCATGTGGTGATCTAAATATGGACAACTCAATTTTAGGAACAGAACACTAGATATCAATATACTACAGATATCTGGAAGGCCGTAGGTGTTTGCATTTTTATGAGTAGGTATATATCAGACTGGTCTTTTTCCTCTGAGTGTCAAAGACTTAGATTACAATATCCCCACTATTATATTCCTAGTGAAATCTTATGTATTTCTTAAATCTTATTGGATAACCAGTTATCCAAATCTCAATTACTCTTTCCTCTAAACTGTTTTTGTGTCATGTACATTTCTATTACTGCACATGTGGTACTTATTGGCACATAACTGTATCACACAACACCATGTTGACTGAGGGCAGGGTGCTATTGTATTTTTAGATCCTTATAGCTCAGGTCTATCTAGGAAAGGCATTCAATAAATTTCTGTTAGACTGAATGATAAGTAGTTTTACACCTGAGTAGGCTCTTTCATTTTTAGTTTTTAGAATTATTTTAGAATTATAAAGATACTGCAAACATAGTACAAAGAGTTCCCATATGGCCCACACCCAATTTCCCCTATTATTAATATGTAACAGCATGGTACCTTTGTCACAATTAATGAACCAATACTGGTACATTATTATTAACTAAAGTCCATACTTGTTATATAAAAGTTTTCCAATTGAGAGTCCATATAAAGAGCCTGACAACTCCAGCATTATATCAAGAATTTATTAAGGGAATTTATATATAACATGTGTCTTGGGTATAACAAGACAACATGGATATCCTCCCTGCCACAAGGCAGATGCTAAGGGGTTATATAGAATAGGACAGGATGGATAAGGGTACTGGGGCATGATCCATTCCAGATAAGTGGAAAATACCTTACATACTTACTCAGGGCAGAGCCAGAGCCTATTCCAGGAATCAGCACTGGGGCATTGGGAAGGGTTCAGAGCCTCTAAAGAGGTTTACAGAAAGCAATCTCTGTTCTGGCCTGGTTCTAGCACAAGGATCTGGCAGCCATCATATCATGGAGTAGTCTTTCCTCCACAATACCATATTCACATTTTCTTTGTTTTTACCAAATGTTCTCTTTTTCCCTTCTAGTATTCCACATTTCATTTAGTTGTCTCAGGCTTCTTTTGACTGTGACAATTTCTCAGATTTT
Organism: Furipterus horrens; assembly: GCF_987537825.1. Taxonomy (NCBI): domain Eukaryota; kingdom Metazoa; phylum Chordata; class Mammalia; order Chiroptera; family Furipteridae; genus Furipterus; species Furipterus horrens. The sequence goes on from NW_028327182.1 coordinate 51,518,955, forward strand.
CCTTGTATTGAATGACCTTGACAGTTTTAAGAGTGCTGGTCAGCTGTTTTGTAGAATGTGCTTCAAAGTGCCTGATATTTTTCTTTTGATTTGACAAGGGTTGTGCATTCTGGGAATGAAGATTGCAGAGCCAAAAGTGCCATTCTTATCATACCATATTAAGGATGCACACTAGCAATATGACATCACTGTGGATTTTTACGTGATCTCCTGGCTAAGGTAGGGTTTGTCAGGTTTCTCCACTCTAAACTTACTATTACCTCCCCTCCACCCGCTTACCACACTCTACTCCTGGGAAGAAAGTCAGTATGTGCAGCCCATATTTGAGGAGTGCAGAGTTATGTTCCACCTCCTGGAGGGCTGAGTTACATGAATTACTTGAAATTCTTCTCAGGGAAGGTTTGTCTGTCCTTTCCCATTAATTTATTTATATTAGTCTGGACTCCTGGATATTTATTCCATACTTTGGATAATACTCCAGTACTACTTTCTTTATTTTGTTGCTTTAATGCTCCACCTTTGGCTATTATGGGCTCTTTTATTTGGTTCCTTTGTCCCTTTCATGTACCTCAATCATTGTACTGGTTTATGTTTGTTTTAGCACTTCTTCACTGTCTGTCTTACACAAGTTCATCTTTATATCTCCTACCATAGCTCTAGAATCAACCATTTCTCCAAGAGGCCCTAGTTCCTTATATTGAAGAATAATATTATAAACCAAGATCTAGGCACTCAGTTTGCTCATTGCTGCTGAGGAGTTCCTACTTCCAAGCCCTCTCAGCAAACATAGCAAGGAAATATATTGGTATATACTAGTTGGGAAGGTTCTTTAATCTTGTAAAGCACATTTTAAAAAAATTAGAGCATTTAGACTTCTCTGGTCATTTAGTCTTAGTCTCTCTTGTTTATTTTGCTTGACTGTTCCTTTGTGCCAGTCCAGACCAGTTTGTCCTATATCTCTTCCTTGCTCTACCCCTGTCTCTTCCCTCTGCCACAGCATGCTGACCCCTAAAGGCTGCATTTCCTAGGCTCCCATATTAGCTGGCTTCTGGCTGAGTTCTGCCAGAAGCAGGTAGAGGCTAGCACCTCCAGCAGCAGAGCCATCTCTTCTATGGTTCCAGCTCCTGTCAGACAGGTCCACTATGATTCTTCCATCTTTTAGGGTCTGCTGACATCACCTCTGTCCTTTCTCACTTCTGCCTAGAGATGTCGGTGATTTATGACTGTGGTTTCCCTGCCTCCAGTGGGCTTCTCAAGTTCTTCTACCACACATGTAACCATATCTCTGAATACATTCCCTCTGTTTAAAATACTCAGTGCTTTCTACATCACTGGTTGGACCCTGAGACAAGACTTGTATGTATAGAGTTTATTTAGAAAGTGACCCCAAGGAATGGGTAAAAGCAGAAAGGAGAGACAATGAATCCAAGGCTGCATTATCAAGCCAGTTAATGCTGTGGGCAACTGGGGCTTGATCCCACTGAGAACTCTTGAGTTGCTGAAGAAAATGAATCTAAAAATTGTCTTGCTGCCCCCAACCACTCAAGAGTTATCCAAAGATGGATAACTCCCTAGTACTTCTGGGTTTTCACACATGTCAGAATTGCTCAATGGGTTTCTCAGGCATGCCATGGAGTGGTGGCAGAGAAGTCCTCATCTCCGACCCTGTAAAAATCTGGTGACTTAACAGTCTGCTGACCAGAGGGGCTGATAGGGTATACCTGTCTATTGCCATACCAGTCACTAGAGTTAAAAAATGGCCCAGGAAGTAATGAAACGAGCACGGAGGTGTCTGATACACTGGTACACCTTCACTGCTGTTCCTCAAAGCTCTGTTCTAGACTCTTTTTGCTTCTCATTTAATTGTTCCTCCCAAGCAGTCTCACACAAATTATCTACAGTGATGTGGAAGAATCAGAGTTTGACTTGCTTTTTAAAAATAATCTATTAGAACCACTCACTTACTTTACTTGCAGAAATTCCCTTCTCAGGAAAGAAAGGCATTCAGATACTTTTCCTAACTAATTAAGAAAACAGACAGATTTTACACATGTTGAATTATTTGTAACCAGATTATAGAGGCCATACCAAGCTGGTATTTATGACAAAGCTAATGAGTAAATTCAACATTTTAGAAAAACCACAGTGGTGATAACTTTAACTGAACAAACACAATCTTTATCACACTCATTTTAACAAATACAATTTTCTCTAACAAATATGCATAGTTTCAAGGTTACAATAGTCCTTTGAGAAAAACTACTAAGACTAAATTCTATGACATGAATGCTCATGTAAGTAATCAGAAGCCCAAGAACGTGATGGTCAGTTAGAGAATAAATACATATTTAACATAAGTATTATGGTAAGTAGCATGTAAATATTAGTTGAATATTCTCCCTTATCACTCTAAGACAGAATAATTCCTTTGCATTCTCAAAACAATTGTTTTCATTTTTGTTCATTCAAAAATTCTCATTAAGTGCCACTGAAACTTGGGGGATAAGATTCAAGAACGGGGAGAGAATGCTGGGAAGATGGTAAAATAGGAATCACCAGGAATCTATCTTCCCACCTAGACAATAACTACAATGGCAAAATATGTGTGCTATAACTACTTTGGAATGAGGATGTGTATTGAAGGTTTGCAACTTCCAGGAAAAGGCTTGGACAATAAATTATGGTTAACTGCACTCAATTCTGGTCAATTTCAGCTCTTTACACAGCAGCAGCTATCCACCTCCCACACCTTAGGACCATGGTAAGCAGCTGTGCACATGTTTCTGGAGCAACTTTCACACACAGCCTGTGGGATTTAAGGTGGGCAAAAAGGAAAGGACCTTGTTCTCCAAATACTGGGGATCTGTACTCTGATCACTCATTGCTGCTTTTAATCAGAGTTACAGGCAAAGATGTAGGTGGCACTGTTGTTGATTTCTCCCTATTATTGCATGCTCCATCCCTTTCAGCTTAAGCGACTTCTGGGAATTTAAATCACTTTATTACCCTCTCATTTCATTTTTCTCTTTTTACCCTTTGGGAACCAGGCATTAAAGACTATGATATTCAGAAGCAACAACATATATAAGGAAAATTACAAAATGACTACACAAGCTCAGGGAAATGTTCAGATTCAGAACAGAACTAAGAAGACCTTAAATTTACACCTCAGGCTGATTTTTGGAACATAGCCTACTACAACAACGAATAAACAAAAACAATAACACTAAACAACAATACATGGGGAAGGGTGACAATATAATTTCCAGAGTTACCCTTATTAAATTAAAATGTCCAGTATTTTTTTTTAAATCACAAAGAATACAGAGAAATAAGAAAAAAAATGGTTCATACAAAGAAAAATATCAACAGAAACTGTTCCTGAAAAAGAACTCATGGCAGGTCTACTAGACAAAGGCTTTAAAACAACTGCTTTAAAGATGCTCAGAGAACTAAAGTAAGATGTGGAAAAAAATGAGAAAAGTATGTGTGAACAGAATGGAAATATCAACAGAGAGATAGATAATTTAAAAAAAGAATGAAGGGGACTTCTGGCCAAGATGGAGGCATAGACAGACACGCTACATCTCCTTCCACAACTAAGAAGGAATACAACTACTTCAAAACTAGAAACAACCAGAAGTTCCAGAAAATCAAACTGCATGGAAATCCAGCAAACAAAGATATAAAGAAGAAATACTCATCCAGACACATAGGAGGGGCGAAGCAAGAGCAGAGAGGATGTAGTGTGGTAGCAGCAGCAGTGGCAGCAGCAGCAGGTCAGCAGAAAGTGCAGTCACATGTTTTAAAAAGTCAGGAGGAACACCTGGGGAGCATTCCCAGCTCCTGACCAGATAGCGCAGCTCACGGTCTCACCACTGGGGAAAATCAAGCCTCATTGCTTCTGACTGTGCAGACCAGTTGGGGTGGAGACAGAAACTGCCTGTCTCTCAGCAGAGTCCACTTGTTTAAAGGGCCCCCATGGTCCTAGAACATCCGAAGACCCACCCACTCTGGAAACGATGGCCCAGGCAGCAGCTAGAGAGGTACCAGTCCCATAGGGAAGTGGGAGAAGTGCCTGGAAAAGGAGCGAGTGCTGAGCAGATGGCATTGTTCCCTCTAAGACCCCTCCCCGACATACAGTGCCACAACGCAGTAAAATGGGTCACCCTGTACTGACAAAACTCTAAGACTCCTCCCTTACAAAGTAACAGTAGTGACAGCTTTACCTGGGATGTGGAGGCAAACAAACACAGGAGCCTGTCAGAATGAGGAGACAGAGAGGTATGGCCCAAAAGGGGGGACGGATCAAGGTTCCAGTGGGAGAGCTAAGTGACAAGGAGATAGCCAACCTAACAGATGCAGAATTCAAAAACACTGGTGATAAAGATGCTCATAGGCTTGACAGATATGCTTGAATATGGCAGATGCATAAGGGAGGAAGTGAAGGCTATGCTAAGTGAAACGAAGGAAAATCCACATGAAATCGATGGTGAAGGAAAAGTAACTGTGGTTCAAATCAATGATTTGGAACATAAGAAAGAAAAAAACCAGTCAACCAGTACAGAATAAGGAAGCAAGAATTGAAAAAACTGAGGAAAACCTCCCAAATTTGGCGAACGAGATGGACATACAGGTCCAGGAAGCATGGAGGGTTCCGGGAAAGCTGGACCCAGAGGGGACCACACCAGGATGCATCATGATTGAGATGCCAAAGGTGAAAGATAAAGAGAAAGTCCTGGGGTCAGGAAGAGCGAGGCAGAGAGTTGCCTACAGGGGGGTGCCTATAGGACTATCAGCTGATTTCTCAGAGGACACTTTCAAGCAGGAAGGGACTGGCAAGCAGTATTCAATGTGATGAAAGGTAACCTGCAACCAGAATTAGTCTATCCAGCAAGGCTATCATTTAGAATGGAAGGACAGATGAAGTGCTTCCCAGACAAGGTGAAGCTAAAGGAGTTCATCATCACCAAGCCATTATTATATGAAATGTCAAAGGGACTTACTTAAGAAAAAGATCAAAACTATGAACATTGAAATGACAACGAACTCACAACTATCAACAACTGAATTTAAAAAATAAAAACAAAACCCAACTAAGCAAACCAGAATAAAAACAGAATCATAGGTATGGGGATCATTTGGAGGGTTATCAGCTGGGAGGGGGGAGGGGGAGAAATGGGTATATGGTGCAGGGATTAAGAAGCATAATCAGTTGGTACAAATTAGACAGGGAGGAGTTAAGAATAATATAGGAAAGGGTGAAGCCAAAGAACTTATATGCATGACCCATGGACATGAACTAAGGGGGTGGGATTGCTGGAGGGAAGGGGGAGACTGGGCAGAGGGGAGCAAAGGGGAAAAAATTGGAACTACTAGAACAACATAATCAGTAAAATATGCTTAAAAAAAAAAGAATGAAGGGGGATCCAAGATTACAATATAGCAGAGCTATACTCACCTCCTCCCGGGACCATACTGGAATTACAGCTAACTTATGGAAAAATCATTCTGAATAACCAACTGAGGACTAGCTGAAGAAAAGTCTTATAACCAGGGATTTACAGAAGCCACACTGAGACTTGAAGGAAGGACAGAGACACAAAAAGGCCCGGCCCCATTGCCAGGTTCCAGAGAAAGGGGTATCTCAGTTGAAGGGATACCTCAGCTGTGGAGGATCCCCTGAGAAGTGTGGGGCCTACCCCCAAGCCAGATTCTCCAGCCCAGAGCACGAGAGCTGGGAACAGCTGGGAACATCTGGGAACATCTGGCTGTGAAAGGCAGCAGCGTTTCACTCCACCAGGGAGAGACAGGAGTCTGCTAATGACACAGGCACCTTCTTAGAGGGCCAATGAACAAATTTTGCTTGCAGCCACTAACCCCGTGCTCTGACAGAGGTAGGGCAGGGTGGACTGGAGTCACATGAGGAGTGCCTGGGCTTTGGGGCTCTGGGGAGGGATCTGAGGGAACAGCTGTAGGGGACCGCTTTGTCTGGTTTTGGGAACTGTAGTCCAGCCATGAGCCAGGCCCTTAAGAGGCATGTAAGACTCGAACAGCAAACCAGAACAAACGCTGGAAAATGCATGAACCCTCGCACCTCGTGTCAGTGAGGCGCCAGGCTGTCCAACAGACCCGGACCCAGACGGCTCACTGTGTTCCTTACATTGTTATCTGTAATCAGCAGTTGCTAACTGTAGCCCAAGTGTTTAAAACTGATTGGTAATTTATGAATCCTGACCTTGTATCTCCCAAATACCCTCCCCAATAAAAGGGACTAGGGGGCAACATTTGGGGCTCTTCTCCACTAGAGATATGTGCCACCGCTCCTCTTCTCAGACAAAAGACAGTATCTGGGTTACTTCATTGCTTTTCATCCACGATCTCAAAACCTCTGCTGAACAGAGAGTTCCCACCAAGCTGGGGCTTTGGAGGCAGACCGCCTCAGATAACCACGCGGACACCCTGTGGTGAGTCACGCTACCTAACGACAGACACCATCTTTCTTGAGTGGAGCACTTCCCTCCACGTAGCTATCAGCCTGGGGGAAAACAATAGCCCCATCCTGCAGAGCTTAGACCCTGATGAAGAGTCATCTGGCTTGGCCAGGATGTAGAGGTCTGGGCAGATGCAGGGGATGTCAGTGACTGAGTTGTATTCCTTTGGAGTGGGAGCCATTCCACTCACTTTCCTGTGAACCTGAATGGTGCTTCCCCTTCAAGGGAGATCTACTAGAAGCATCCTCTGGGCTTCCAACAACCCACCCACTGGACTCTGGCTATGGAGGCCCTACTCACTTAACCCCTAGTAGACCTTTCCTGCCAAAGTGGAGGCAAAATCTGGGGCAGACTGAGTTTAGTGGCTTTGAGGCAGAGACAATGATCCCACCTTCCTCAAAGCCTGACCAGCACCTCCCCATCATGGGAGATATACTAGCCCCACCCTCCTGATTCCTAGCACCCACACCCTGCTGAGCTCCACATCCTCCTGGCAGAATCTGGAATAGATTAAGCTGTGTGGCTCTAGAACAGGGGCCATTTTACCCTGACAAGCCCAACTGAAGTAGAGCCGTCTTCTCACACAGCCAAATCTTGATCTTTTGGGGCCTGATGAACTTTGCTGGTCTCACCCTGACAACTCCCTGAAACCTGACCCCAATGCAAAGAAGTGTGAGCACACAGTAGGTGGCAGCTAGATTTGGTATAACAGGGTATTTCCTGAGTGGCCTCAGACTTGGGACCAAGTTTGTACCTGAGTCAATCTAGTGATAACCACTCACCCTACCAGGTGACTCACTGTGAATCTATGTCATGCAGCTCAAATATGGCCAGAGGCTTTTTCAGTGACTGAGCCTAACAGAGAGCCCATAGGTGGAAGCAGATGGAGGCATATCTAGGGGTACCTTGGGACTTTTGCTGACCTGCACTAGGCCAGGGGCTGGTAAAGCCGGATTGGTGTGTAGCTTGGTGCTTTGAGTGCATACCCAGGCCCAGCAGAGGGAGTCACAAACTTCAGATCACTTTTAGCTCAAAACAGATTGTTGAGGACCAGTCATGGACATTGTATTATATAGGCCTGCACAAGAGTCCCTCCTAAGAAGCCCAAAACCAACACACCCAGAGGCCAGCTTCAGACAGCATTAGAGAAGGATCCAATAAGTTTCACAAGCAGCATACAAAGGGAGATTTTATCAGGCAACAAACCCAGCTTAGGCAAATTCCACTTCATGTCGTCAGCATCTGCACAGGAGCTTACACACTGTGGTCAGGGTTGAGCTTCATAGTCAACCAACCTAAGGGTCAATCCCATGGATAAATTGGTCAATAAATGTCAAGACTCAATACAACAGGAGGGTCTGCATAATCCACACGAGGGACATTCCTAGAGTACCCATCTCTGGTGATCAAGTAGACTGTAGCACTGGACCCCAAAGAACACCTACTACATTAGGACATCACACAACACTGGGAGTCATAGCAAGTCTATATAAACATACAAACACAAAGAGGCAGTCGAATGGGGACACAAAGAAATAGGTCACAGATTAAAAAACAGAAGATACATTCAGAAAAAGAGCTAAGTAAAATGGAGGCAAACAATTTGGCACATATAGAGTTTAAAAAGTAATGATTATAAGGGTGCTCAACAGCATGAAAAAGGACATAGAAACCACCAGAAAAGGGCCAATCAGAAATGGTGAGTAGAATATCTGAAGTGAAGAATATAATGGAAGGAATAAACACAAGGTTGAATGAAGCAGAGGATTGAATTAATGATTTGGAAAACAAGGTAGAAAAATATATCTAATCATAAAAGCAAAAGGAAAAAATAATTTTAAAATATGAGGACTTTTGGGAACATAAGACACAACAATATTTGCATCATAGGAGTACCAGAAGGAGAAGAGAGAGAGCAAGAGATTGACCTATTTGAAGAAAAAACTGGCCCCAAACTCCCTAACCTAGTGAAGGAGAAAGACATGTAAGTCCAGGAGGCATAGAAAGTCCCAAAGAGAAACCCAAAGAGGCCCACATAAAGCACATCATAATTAAATGGCAAAGGTTAAAGACAAAGAGAGAATCTTAAAAACCCCAAGAAAAAGATTTAGTTGACTACAAGAGAGCAACCATAAGACTATCATCTGATTTCTCAACAGAAATATTCCAGGCCAGAGGGATTGGCATGAAATATTTAAAGTGATGAGAAGCAAGGACATACAACCAAGACTACTTTACCCAGCAAAGTTATCATTGTAAATTGAAGGAGAAATAAAGAGCTTTCCAGACAAGAAACAGCAAGAGGAGTTTGTTACCACCAAACCAGTATTGCAATAAATGTGGAAGGGTGAATAAGTTGAAGAAGACAAATACAGAAGAAGGAAAAGAAGAAGAAGAAGAAGAAGAAGAAGAAGAAGAAGAAGAAGAAGAAGAAGAAGAAGAAGAAGAAGAAGAAGAAGAAGAAGAAGAAGAAGAAGGAGAAGAGGAAGAGCAATAACAGCATAGGAACATAATTAAAAGAATAAAATGACAATAGATATATACCTATTAATAACTACTTTAAATGTAGATGGTTTAAATGCTCCAATTAAAATTCATAAGGTAGCTAAATACATAAGAAAACCATATATGCTGTCTACAAGAGATCCATCTCAGAACAAAAGATACACAGATAGTAAAAGTAAAGAGATGGGCCCTGGAAGGGTGGCTTGGTTGTTTGGAGCATTGTCCCATGCACTGAAAGGCTGTGGGTTTGATTCGTGGTTATGGTGTGTAGTGTACAACCAATCAATATTTCTCTCTTACATCAATGTTTATCTCTCTCTCCCTTCCTCTCTTTCTAAAATCAAATATATTCTTGGGTGAAGATAATTTAAAAAGTAAAGGGATAATAAAAGATATTTCATGCAAATGGAAATGAAAAATCAGAAGTTAGCAATAGTTATAGCTAACAAAATAGACTTTAAAACAAAGGCTATAGCAAGAGACAAAGAAGGACATTCCATAAAAATAAAGGGAGCAATCCAACGAGAGAATATAATTCTCGTAAACATTTATGCACCCAACATAAGAGCACTTGAATATGTAAAGCATATCTTAATGAACATAGGGGGAGAGACTGACAGTAATAGAGTACAGGATTTCAACACACCATTGATCCATCAATGGATAGATCCCCCAGAAAGGAAATCAACAAGGAAATGGCAGCCTAAAATGACACACTATATCAAATGAATGTAATAGATATCTTCAGAGCAGTTCATCCTAAAGCAGCAGAATGTACATTCTTTTCAAGTGCACATGGAACATTTTCTAGGATAGACCAGAGGTTAGGCTACAAAAAAAGTCTCAATAAATTTAAGAAAATTGAAATCATATCAAGCATCTTCTCTGACCATAATGTTATGAAACTAGATATCAATCACAAGAACACTGAAAAACACATAAAGACATAGAAGCTAAATAACATGCAACTAAATAATGAATGGGTTAACAATGAGATAAAGGATGAAATCGAAAGATGCCTTGAAACAAATGAAAATGAAAACAGAGACCCAAAAACCTGTGAGAAACAGCAAAAGCAGTAGTAAGAGGGAAATTCGTAGCATGACAGGCTTATCTCAAGAAACAAAAAAATATCTCAAATAAACAATCTAACTTTACACTTAAATGAACTTGGAAAAGAACAACCAACAGAGTAGAAGAAAGGAAATAAAATCAGGGCAGAAATAAAACAAAATGGAGTTTTAAAAATAATACAAAATTCAATGACGGATACATAAAGTTGGGGAGATTCAGGCTACATGTTCTCAGAGCAAGCAGCACACCCATAGCTGCAGTGGCAAAGGGGAACTGGGAGAGTGCCAGAGAGAAGAAAGCCAGGCAGTGACTCAGTGCTGCAGGGGTAGTGCCCAGAGGGATTTTTAAATAGGGAAACAGATCTGCTGGGCAGGAACCCTGCGCTCAGCTGCCCTGCCATCAAAGAGAAAGGACTGAGGGTGTAGTATGCTCCTACTCAATTCAACTGAGCAGATCGATCAGAAAGTTGTAAAGTGTAGGGATTTATCAGCCCCAGCCTGGTGCAGCTGCCAGGGACTGGGCTGTGCAGAGTGGAGAGTGTGGTACTCTGTCTGCTGTGAGGGCAGTGGGCTGAGAACTGGAAGGATGGGAAGTGAGCACCTGAGATTATTTAAAACCAGACAGAACTTCCTTCCCTGGTGGACAGATCAAATCTCTGGGAAGGGAAGGTTGCACCAAGCCCCCACCTCCTGCAGGATCAAAAATACCTCTAATGGGGGAGATTGCAAAACAGGCAAATCAGGCTCAAGAAACTCCTGCAGAGTGCATTTCCACAAGCAAAAGACAGCAAGAGGATACCCTAAAGGGCCAATTTTGAATTTCTCTCAGGGAGACAAAATACCCTGGTTCCTAGGGTCCAATTTTAGTGAGACCAGCAAAACATGGAGAGCAGGAATCCCTGCAGCAGAGGGGAATCAGGGCCCCACCCAGCCTCAGCTCACACACAGAGATGCCATCAACACCAAGTAGGAGAGAGCTGACCCTCTGACACCGATTGGCCCCTCCCTTGAAATAGACAGCTAATTCATTAGAAACTGTACATTATTGGTAATAAGCTGGGACAGACCAAGATGGGTGGTGCAGGTGCAGGGGGAACACCCACAATTTTCCCAGAAGGCTGAACAGTGCCTCCCAAGGGAGACCTAGGGGTCCCACCACTCAAACGCAACAGAAGCTCCTTCTAGAATCAAGTGAAGGTGATACATGTACTGCCAGAAGTTGGATGGCCCACTCTGGGACCTTGAGCTGATAAAAAAATCCAGACACAGATCCAGAAAGAGAAGTCAGAAGGTGAACACCAAACTGCTGACATGAATTTCACCTTGTTCTTAAGAATTTGCATTTTTTCTTCCTTTCACATAGACTTTCAATATTTTTCTTTTGATTTGACTGTATTCCCACTAGTTCACTGTTATTTGTCTTTTATATCTTATTCTTTTTATTTAGATTTTACTTTATTTTTTATTTTATTGTTATTTCAGATTTCACATTGCACCCTTACCCTGTCTTACTCCATTTTGCCTTCTTCCTGCCTTTTCTCATTTTGGTTGAAAATTTTATTTTCCCTCATGCTATACCTTGTTCCTGTTCTTTACTCTTATTATTTCTTGTCCCTCCATACTCTCAAAAGCATTCTTCCTTCCTTTAGTCAGCTCACATTCCTTTCCCCCTCTTATAATATTCTCATTTCCTTTCCACCTTTATAAGTTGTGGATTGTTTGGTGTGGATATTATGGTTACTACTGTCCTTCTGCAATGGTATTCCAATTTATTCACTATCCTTAATTTCAAATATCATAGGTTTCTCTCCCCTGTCTTACTCTATTTTGCCACCCTCCTGCACTTGCTTATTTGAATTAAGATTTTTATTTTATTTTCCCATTCTTAGCCTGGATTCTATTCCTTACTCTAATTATTTTTCCACCCCCTATCCTCTCAAAATAATTTTTCTTTACTGTAGACAACTTATATTATCTTTTCTCTTTTGTATAATATTCTTATTCTCTCTCCACTTTTATTAACCTTTTATCAACTGTGATTGTTTTTAACCCATTCTGGTTTTTCTGCAATTTTATTCCATTTCATTCACTACCTTTTAAATTTTATTTAGACCTCATTGTGTACTCTTCCCTTTTCTTACTCCATTTTGCCATCACCTTTCTCTATTTTACTTACATTTTAAATTTTATTTTCTCCCTTTCCTCACCTTATTCTAGTCCCTAGTTTATTATTTCTCCTTCCTCTCCTCAAAATCATTTTTCTCTCCTTTAGTTCTCTCATATTTCCTTTCTCCTGATTCTTTTTCTCAGTATATTTTATTGGTTGTCCCAATTTTTTCCCTTTGCTCCCTTCCACCCTGAAGCCCCCATTTTCTACAACAATCCCACCACCTTAGTTCATGTCTATGGGTCATACATGTAAGTTTTTTGGCTTCACTCTTTCTTATACTGTTCTTAATATCCCCTTTTCTATTTTGTTCCTACCAATTATGCTTCTTGACTCCTCCACCATTTCACTCTTTCTCCCCCTTCTCCATCCCAGCTGATAACTTCCAATTGATCTCCATTCCAATGATTACTTCCCTGTTCTGGTTGTTTGCGTAGTTTGTTTATGTTTTTGGTTTTATTTTTTAGATTCAGGCATTGATAGTTGTGAGTTTATTGTCATGTTAATGTTCATAGTTGTGATCTCCTTTTTTTGGAAATAAGTCCCTTTAACATTTCATGTAATAATGGTCTGGTTATGATGAATTCCTTTAGCTTTATCTTGTCTGGGATGCACTTTATCTGCTCTTCCATTCTAAATGATAGCTTTGTTGGATAAAGTAATCTTGGTTGTAGGTCCTTGCTTTTCATCATTTTGAATACTTCTTACCAGTCCCTTCTGGCCTGCAAAGTTTCTTTACATAAATCAGCTGAAAGTCTTATGGGAACTCCTATGTAGGTAACTTTCTTCTCTTGCTGCTTTTAAGATTCTCTCTTTATCTTTAACCTTTGACATTTTAATTATGATGTCTTGGTGTGGTCCTCTTTGGGTCCAACTTGTTTGGGACTCCTTGTTCTTCCTGGACTTGCATGTCTTTTACTTCATCAAATTAGGGAAGTTTTCCTTCATTATTTTTTTTGCATAAGTTTTCAATTTCTTGCTCTTCCTCTTCTCCTTATGGCACTCCTATGATTTGGATGTTGGTACATTTAAAGTTGTCCAGATGTTCCTCATTCTCTCCTTGTTTTTTCCAATTTTGATTCTTCTTTCTGTTCTGGGTGAGTGTTTATTTCTTCCTATTGTTCCAGATTGTCTAATTGAATCCTGGCTTTCTTACCATCACTGTTGGTTCCCTGTATATATATGTTTATTTCACTTTGTATAACCTTCACTTCTTTCTTTATTTTGTGGCTGTATTCAGTCATTTCTGTGAGCATCCTAAAAACTATTTTTTTGAACTCTGCATCTGATAGGTTGGCTATCTCCATTTCATTTAGTTTTTTTCTGAAGTTTTGTTCTGTTCCTTCATTTGGGTCATATTTCTTTGCCTCCTCAATTTGGCAGTCTCCCTCTGTTTGTTTCTGTGTATGGGGTAGAGCTGCTTTGACTCTGTGTCTTGGTAGTATGGCCTAATGTAGTAGGTGTCCTGTAGGGTCCAGTGACATAGCCTCCCCTATCACCCAAGCTGGGTATTTGAGATACACCCTTCATGTGGATTGACTATACCCTCCTCTTGTAGTTGAGCCTTGGCTGCTGTTGGCAGATCAATGGGAGATATTTACCCAGGCTAGTCAGCTACAAGGACTGGCTTTGAAAACTGATCACAAATCTCCACCCTCTGTGGAGTATCAGCTGTGCAGGAGAAGGGTGGTGGTGCTCTGACATGGTCTGTAGCTGTCGACTGAGTGCACTGGCCCTGGGGCTTCCTGGGTGGTGCAGGCTAAAGTCAGCCCCCACCTGTGTTTTGCCTGGGGCACCCTGCCTCTGATATAAAGCAATCTGGGATTGCTGCTACTTGTACTGGGCTTAGAGATTCCCAGGTGAAGCTAAGCTGTGAACCTAAGCTGTCTGTCGGTAGTCCCCAGCCTGAAATGCACTGAGACCAGCTGTTCTTTGTTTGATAGGATTTAGGAAGTTGTGAAGCATGATCCAAGATCAGCAATTTATATGGAAAAACAGGTTGGTTGGACCCATATGTTGTATAGGGTGGAGTCTCTGCCAGCTCAGTCTTGTTAGATGTGGTTTCTTTAATTAAGTATTTGTGAGACTTCCATTCAACTCAATTTATGATGGCTCTGAGTGATGGTTGTTCTATATTTTAGTTGTAATTTTGATGTGGTAGTGCAAAGAGGCAAGCCATGTCTGCCTATGCTGCCATCTTGACCAGATCTTCTATATTATAATATTTTTAATCTCTTTCCAACTTTATTAATATTTTATCAATTACTGTTGATGTTGCTGATGAGGTAGGGGCATATTTTTCCTGATGTGGATTTGGTTTTCTGGGTAGTAATTTTTAACTGGCAGCTTTACAAGATGTGGCAGGAGTTGTGACTCCAAGTCAGCCAGCTGGAGGGTAGAACCCACCAATTAATGAGCCACCAATAATCAAAGCCCAAGTACAACAAGAGAGCCTACATAAACTGAATAAAGGGCAAACCTAGAACATTCAATTCAGGAGATCAAAGAGACTGCATCACTGAGTTCCATATAACTCCTACCATGAAAGTCTACTCCACAAAGACAGGCAAGCAAAGTAAAGCAGCCTGAGATGCAAAAACAAACAAGAAGAGCCACCTAAAATGGGAAAGGAAAGGTGGAATCCCCTGAAAAATACCTAAAAGAAATTGAGGAAAGCAGTCTATGAGACATAGAATTCAAAATAATGGTTATAAGGATGTTCAAGGAATGCAGTGAGAACTACAAGGGACTTGGTGGGAACTACAGAAGCATGAAAAAGAACATAGATACTATGAATAAGAATCTGGAAGAAATGAAAAAATACAATATCTGAAATGAAAAACACACTAGAAGGAATTTAAAGCAGGCTAGATGAAACAGAGGACTGAAAGAGCGATCTGGAAGACCAAGAAGAAAGAAATGACCTGTCAGAGCAACATAACAAATAAGACTCCAAAAGAATGAGGATAGTTTAAGGGAGCTTCAGGACAACAGGAAATGTAACAACATTCACATCATAGGAATATAAAAAGGAGAAAAAAAGAGCAAGGAATGGAGAACCTGACTGAAGAAAAAATGACAAAAAACTTCCCTAACTTGTTGAGGGCAATAGTCACTCAAGTTCTGGTAGCACAGAGGGCCCCAATCATGATGAGCCAAAAGAGGCCTACTCTAAAACACATCATAATTAAAATGGCAAATTTGAAAGATAAAGAGAGAATCTTAAAGACAGCAAGGAAGAAACAGCTAGTAACATATAAGGGAGCTCCAATAAAGCTATCAGCTGATTTCTCAACAAAAACACTATTAGCCAGAAGGAATTGGCATGAAATATTCCAGGCAATGAAAAGGATGTACCTATAACCAAGACTACTTTATCCAGCAAGGCTCTTATTTAAGGGAAGGCAAAATAAGGAGCTTCCCAGACAAAAGAAGGATAAAATAGTACATATCCACCAAGCGAGCCCTGTAAGAGTTGTGCAAGAGTTGCTAAAGGAACTGCCATAAAAAGGATAAGAAGAAAAGAAGAAGAAGAAGAAGAAGAAGAAGAAGAAGAAGAAGAAGAAGAAGAAGAAGAAGAAGAAGAAGAAGAAGAAGAAGAAGAAGAAGGAGGAGGAGGAGGAGGAGGAGGAGGAGGAGGAGGAGGAGGAGGAGGGGGAGGGGGAGGAGGAGGAGGAGGAGAAGGAGAAGGAAAAGAAAGAGAGCGAGAGAGAGCGAGAGCAGAACACAGGAATGAAAAAAATGGCAATGAATAAGTACCTATTGATAATAATCTTAAACATAAATGGGTTAAATGCTCCAATCAAAAGACATAGAGTAGCTGAACGGATAAGAAAATATGACCTGCATATTTTCTTTCTATAAGAGACCAACTTCAGAACAAAAGATCTACATACGTTGAGAGTGAAGGAATATTCCAAGCAAACAGAGAACAAAAATTTGGGGTAGCAATACTTATATCAGATGAAATAGACTTCAAAACAACAGCCATAAAAAGGCACAAATAAGTTTTCTACATAACACTTAAAGGAACAGTCCTTCAGCAGGATATAACCCTTGAAAACATATGCACTCAATATAGGAGCACCTAAATATATAAAGAAAATCTTGAGGGACTTTAAGAGAGATATTGATGATAGCACCATCATCACAGAGGATTTTAACACTCCACTGTCAACAATGGATAGATCTTCCAAACAAAGACTGTACAAGGATATTGTGATGTTGAATTACACACTAGATCAAAAGGACAATTAATAGTTACAGAGCATCTTAACTCAAATACATATGGAACATTTTCAAAGATAGACTATATTGTAGGACACAAAACAAGTATAAACAAATTCAAGAAAATTAAAATCATATCAAGCATGTGCTCAGATCACAATGGATTGAAACTGGAAATGAACCTCAAGGAAAAAACTCAAAAACATTCAAATACATAATGATTGAATGTTATTAAACAATGAATGGGTTAACAAAGAGTTCAAGGGAGAAATCAAAAGGTATCTGGAAACAAATGAAAATGAACACATAACAACAAAAAACCTGTAAGACACAATGAAGGCAGTACTGAGAGGAAAGTTCATAGCAATACAGGCCTACCTAAAGAAGATAGAAAGATCTCGAATAAACAACTTAACCCTACACCTAAAAGAACTAGAGGGACAACAAAAAACAATACACAGAGTGAGTAGAAGGAAGGAAATCATCAAGATCAGGGGAGAGTTAAATGACATAGACACTAAAAGAACAATTCAAATGATCAATAAATGCAGGAGCTGGTTCTTTGAAAAAATAAACAAAATGGACAAACCTTTAACCAGGAGCATACCTCAAGAAAAAAAAGAGAGGACCCAAACAAATACAATTAGAAATGAAAGAGAAGTTACAATCAATACCACAGAAATACAAAAGATTGTAAGAAATTACTATGAACAATTATGACAATAAATTTGACAACCAAGGCAAAATGGAAACATTTCTAGAAACAATCAATTTGGCAAAATTGAGTAAAGAAGAAGCAAAAAGCCTCATAGACCGATTATAACAAATGAAATTGAAGCAGTAATCAAAAAAACTCCCAAAACGTAAAGGCCTTGGACCTAATGGCTTCACAGGTGAATCTTACCAATCATTCATGGAAGAACTAACTCCTATCTTTCTCAAAGTATTCCAAGAAATTCAAGAAGAGGAAAGACTCCCGAACTCTTTTCACAAGGCTAGTATTATTCTAATTCTAAAAAGAGGTAAAGACACAACAGGGAAAGAAAACTACAGGCCAATAACTGATAAACATAGATGCTGAAATCCTCAACAAAATACTGGCAATCCAGATTCAGAAATGCATTAAAAAGATCATACACCACAATCAAGAGAAATTCATCCCAGGGATGCAAGGGTGGTACAATGTTCACAAATCAATAAACATTATACACTACATATACAAAATGAAAAATAAAAATCACATTATCATATCAATAGATGCTGAAAAAGCCTTTGATAAAATCCAGCACCCATTTATGATAAAAAACACTCAGCGTAGTGAGAATAGAAGGAGCATACCTCAACATAATAAAGGCCATATACGAGAAACCTACAGCCAACATTATACTCAATGAGTGAAAACTAAAAGCTTTTTCCAGAGGGATATGAATGTGGGAGAAGGGGTGGGCTGGGTGGGGGGGAGTAATGGGGGAAAAATGGGACAACTGTAATTGAAAAACCAAATAATAAAAGAAGAAAAAAAAAAAGCTTTTTCCATAGGATAAGGAACAAGACAAGGGTATCTTCTCTTACCACTCTTATTCAACGTAATACTGGAAGTTCCAGCCACAGAGATCAGACAAGAAAAAAATAAAATAAAATAAAAGGCATACAAATTGTAAAGGAGAAAGTAAAACTGTTAATTTTTAAAAAATTTTTGCTTTCATTTTTCCCCCCACTAAAATATTTTGTTTGTTTGTTTTTCTATTACAGTGTCCCACTTTTTTCCTCATGCTTCCCCACACACTGCCCACCCCTTCTCCCACAGTCAATCCCCACACCGTTGTCCAAGTTCATGGGTCATTTATACATGTTCTTTGACTAGGCCCTTCCCCTTCTTACTCCCCCTTCTCTCCCTCCCCCCTCTCCCCTTGTCACTGTTAGCCTACTCATTGTTTACATGCCTATGGTTCAATTCTGCGTTGTTTGTGTTGTTCATTAGTCTCCTATATTAGGTGATATCATATGGTATTTTTCTTTCATTGCCTGGCTTATTTCACCAGGCATAATTCTCTCTAGTTCCACCCATGTTATCGCAAATGGTAGGAGTTCCTTTTTTCATTCTGCTGCATAGTGTTCCATTGTGTAAATGTACCACAGATTTTTGATCCATTCATCTACAGATAAGCACTTAGGCTGTTTCCAGCACTTGGCTACTATAAATAGTGCTGCTATGAACATAGGGGTATATAAGTTCTTTTGAATTGAGATTTCAGGATTCTTTGCGCATAATCCTAGCAATGGAACCGCTGGTTCAAAAGGCAGTTCCATTTTTGTTTTTTTCAGTAAATTCCATACTGTTTTCCATAGTGGCTGCACCAGTCTGCATTCCCACCAACAATGCACTAGGGTTCCCTTTTCTTCGCATCCTCGCCAGCACGTATTGTTTGTTGATTTGTTGATGATGGCCATTCTGACTGGTGTGAGGTGGTATCTCATTGTGGTTTTTGTTTGTTTGTTTGTAGTTTTTATTTACATTTTACATGTTTGGACATATTGTTAGGGGTCATCAATTTTTAATGATCTTG
The DNA here is from genome assembly GCF_987537825.1 of Furipterus horrens. Taxonomy (NCBI): domain Eukaryota; kingdom Metazoa; phylum Chordata; class Mammalia; order Chiroptera; family Furipteridae; genus Furipterus; species Furipterus horrens. Next base: position 51,537,988 of record NW_028327182.1, read on the forward strand.
GGATGACCAAACCAGCCTTTGGAGCAATCTCTGTCCTACTTCTGACTTACTTGTGGTGTGACCATGTTCATTATAATCTCAAAAAAGACAAAAAGCTTGTAAAAAAAGCAAAAACAATAACAAAAAAAATCTTATTCTGAGCATTCCAGTAACTTTCTGTGTATATAGTACTTAGCTCTACTATAAGTAGTTGGTTTGTATGAGATGGTGTTTTCTTTTTTTTTTCCATTGAGGGGAAGGAGCATCCCAGCTGAGCTCAGACCCTGCAGAATTGTCATCAGTCTGCACACATGGAGCCAACAGATGTGCAGGCAAGAACAACACTGCACGTTACCAACCATCTCCTACCGGAAACAGCTTCTGATATCACCATCTTTCCTTCAATGTTATGTAATTTTCATACAGGTCTTTTTATCTCTTTGGTTAAGTTTATTCCTAGGTACTTTATTTTTCTTGTTGCTATAGTAAATGGTATTTTCTTTTTTGTCTCTGTCTCTGATATTTTATTGTTGGTGTACAGAAATGCCTTAGGTTTCTGTATATTTATTTTGTACCCTACTATTTTTCCAAATTCACTTATTATATCAAGTAGTCTTTTAGCGGAGTTTATATGGTTTTCTATGTATACTATCATGTCATCTGCATACAATGATAGTTTTACTTCTTTCCTAATTTGGATGCCTTTTATTTCTTTTTCTTGTCTGATTGCTGTGGCTAGGACTTCCAACACTATGTTGAACAGGAGTGCAGAGAGTGGGCAGCCTTGTCTTCTTCCTGATTTCAGGGGGAATGTTTTCAGTTTTTGCCCATTGAGTATAATGTTGGCTTCAGGCTTCTCATATATAGCCTTAATTATGTAAAGGTATGCTCCCTCTATTCCCATTTTGCTAAGTGTTTTCATCATAAATGGGTGTTGTACTTTATCAAATGCTTTTTCTGCATCTATTGATATGATCGTGTGATTTTTGTCTTTCATTTTGTTTAGGTGATGTATTATATTTATTGACTTGTGAATATTAAACCATCCTTGCATCCCTGGGATGAATCCCACTTGGTGGTGGTGTATGATCTTTTTGATGTATTGCTGGATCCTGTTTGCCAATACTTTGTTGAGGATTTTAGCATCTATGTTCATCAGTGATATTGGCCTGTAGTTTTCTTTCTTTGTTGTATCTTGACCTGGTTTTGGAAGTAGAGTAATACTGGATTCATAGAAAGAGTTTGGGATTTTCCCCTTGTCTTGGATTTTTTGGAATAGTTTGAGGAGGTTAGGAGTTAGTTCTTTTTAAATGTTTTGTAAAATTCTCCTGTGAAGCCATCCAGTCCAGGGCTTTTCTGTGCCAGGAGATTTTTGATTACTGTTTCAATTTTCTTCTTTGTTATTGGTCTGTTGAGACTTTCTACTTCTTCTTGATTCAGTTTTTGAAGGTTATATGTTTTTAGAAATTTGTCCATTTTTTTCTAGGTTGTCAAATTTCTTGCCATACAGTTGTTTGTAGTAATTTCTAACAATCTTTTGTATTTCTGTGTTATCAGTCGTGATTTTTCCTTTTTCATTTCTGATTTTGTTTATTTGGGTCTTCTCTCTTTTTTTCTTGATGAGCCTGGTTAAAGCCTTTTTGATCTTGTTTATTTTTTTTAAAGTACCAGCTCCTAGTTTTGTTGATCTTTAGAACTGTTTGTTTGGTCTCTATGTCATTTAATTCTGCTCTGATCTTGATGATTTCCTTCCTTCTTATTGCCCTAGGCTTTATTTGTTGTTGTTGTTATAGTTCTTGTAGGTTTAGGGTTATATTTTTTTATTTGAGATTCTCCTATTCTTTTCAGATATGCCTGTACTTCTATGAACTTCCTTTTTAGGACTGCTTTTGCTGTGTCCCATATGTTTTGGGCTGTTGTGTGTTCATTATCATTAGTTTCCAGAAATTTCTTGATTTCTTCTTTGATGTCATTGTTAACCCATTCATTATTTAATAGCATGTTATTCATTCTCCATGAGTTTGGGTGTCTTTGATTTTTTTCTCTGAGGTTGATTTTTAGTTTCAAGGAATTGTGGTCTGAAAAGTTGCTTGATATGATTTCAATTTTCTTGAATTTCTTGAGGCTTGTTTTGTGTCCTGTCATGTGGTCTACCTTTGAAAATGTCCCGTGTGCATTTGAAAGGTATGTATATTTTGCTTGTTTGGGGTGAAAAGTTCTATATATATCAGTTAAGTCCATGTGGTTTAGTGTGTTGTTCAATGCCTGTATATCCTTGGTGTTTCTTTGCTTCGATTATCTGTCTATTGTTGATAACAGAGTGTTGAAGTTTCCTACTATGAGTGTGTTGTTGTTTGATATCCTTCTTGTGGTCTTCTAGTATTTTCTTTATGTATTTGGGTGCTCCTATGTTGGGTGCATATATGTTTATCAGTGTTATATCTTCTTGATGGATTATTCCCTTAAGTATTATGAAATGTCCTTCTTTATCTCTTTTTATTGCCCTTGCTTTGAAATCCATTTTGTCTGATATGAGGACTGCTACCCCAGCTTTTTTTTCCATTCCATTTGCTTGGAATATTTTTTTATATCCCTTTAATTTCAGTCTATGTAAATCTTTTGTTTTGAGGTGTGTTTCTTGTAGGCAGCAAATATGTGGGTCCTGTTTTCTTATCCATTCCGTTACCCTATGTCTTTTAATTGGAGAATTTAATCCATTTACATCTAAGGTTATTGACGTGTGTTTATTCATTTCCCTTTGTATCTTTGTTCCTCTCCCCCCCTTTTTTTTTCTTCTTCTTCTTTTTTTAGAACATTCCCTTTAGCATCTCTTGCAATGCTGGTTTTGTGGAGATGTATTCTTTTAGTCTTTCTTTGTCTGAAAAACTCCTTATTTCACCTCCATTTTGAATGAGAGCCTTACTGGGTAGAGTATTCTTGGTTGTAGGCCTTTGTTTTTCATTGCTTGAAATATTTTTGACGGTTCCCTTCTGGCTTGTAATGTTTCTGTTGAGAAATCAGTCGTTAGCCTTATTGGAGCTCCCTTGTATGTTATTTGCTGTTTTTCTCTTGCTGGTTTTAGGATTCTCTCTTTGTCTTTGAATGTTGCCATTTTAACAATGATGTGCCTTGGAGTGGGTTTTTTTGGGTTCTTCTTCATTGGTACTCTCTATGCTTCTTGATCTTGCATAACTTGTTCTCTCATCAGGTTGGGAAAATTTTCTGTCACTATTTCTCCTATCAGGTTTTCAATTCCATGCTTCTTTTCTTCTCCCTCTCTTATTCCGATGATACTGATATTATTTCTTCTCATGCTATCCTGTAATTCCCTTACATCTTTTTCATATTTTTTCAACCTTTTTTCATTTTGCTGTATCATTTGAGAATTATTTCCTACATTATCCTCTAACTCTAATACGATCCTCTGCTTCATTTATTCTGCTTTTGACTGATTCTACTGTGTTTTTCAGTTCAGAGGTTGTGTTCTTCATTTCTTCCTGGTTCTTGTTGATAGTTTCTATGTCTTTTTTTATGCTGGTGTAGTTCTCTGCAAGTTCCCTGTAATTTTCTTGGAGCTGCTGGTAACTTCCTTGGAGGTTGTCATAGCTGTTTTTGAGGTTTTCGAGCATACTGAGCTTCTTCACCACCATAGTTTTGAATTCCATGTCTGACATTTGGGCTATGTCTATTCCATCTACCTCTCTTTCTGGGGATTCCTCTTTTCTTTTCATTGAGAGGTTGTTTCTGTGTCTTACCATGTTGGATTCTTCTTGTTTGTTTTTGTTATTTGGATTTGTATGCTTTGCCTTCCCACCTTTGTGGTATGAGATTCTTTATAGTAGATCTGGGGGTTTCAGTGGTGCGGTCTCTTTGATCTCCTGAGCCTGATGTTCTTGGGTTACCCTTTATGTCATTTGTTTATGCTGTCTGGTTATATTTCAGATGCTCTTTTGTAAGGTCTTCCTTCTAGCTTGTTGATTGAGAGTCACTCTATCCACTTTGTCTTGAGTTTTTTTTTTTTGAAGATGCTGTTAAAAACATAAACACAGAGCCCAGGCAGGAAACCCACACCCTCAAAAATATCCCCCACCCTCTCTCCCGCTATTGTCAGCCAACAAGCCAGTATTAATATAAATGTAGAGAGATTAGAGCTTTTATACTATAGGAAGAATAGATAAGAGTTGTTTTTGGAAGGAAAAATATGATTTTATAGAGAGGGGATGATAGACTAATAATAGTTGAGACTATGCAAGACAGTAGGTAATATTTATATTGTATGTTAATAAAAATAGAAGAAAAGGATGAAAAAATGCAGAATATGGTAAGAAAGTGGGATTGTATAGTATTGGATTTATATAGTAATTATATTCCATTTATTTAGAGTCAAAGGGAGGCTAAACTAGACACACAAACAAATAAACAACAATTAAAGAGGAAGGATGAGAAGGAGAGATTATATGAAACAAATTAAAGATATAGTTTGTTTTTTTTCACCTTCCTCTCTTTTCTTCTCCCTTCCCTTTTTTAAGGAAGGGGGGAAAAAAAGGAATGTTCAAAAGGCAGTTCCATTTTTAATCTTTTGAGGTAATTCCATACTGTTTTCCATAGTGGCTGCACCAGTCTGCATTCTCACCAACAGAGCAGTAGGGTTCCCGTTTCTCCACATCCTCACCAGCACTTGTTGTTTGTTGATTTGTTGATGATTGCCATTCTGACTGGTGTGAGATGGTATCTCATTGTGGTTTTAATTTGCATCTCTCTGATTGCTAGGTGGTGTTGAACATTCTTTCATATGCCTATGGACCCTCTGTATGTCCTCTTTGGTGAGGCATTTATTCAGGTCCTTTGCCCATTTTTTAATTAGATTGTCTGTCGTCTTAGTAAAAGTTCTATATATATTTTGGGTACCATTGACAAATATATTTTCCCATACTATTGTCACTAATGAACACAAACAAATGAGCAAGATAGAACCAGAGGCAAATAAAGAGAGAGCAGACTGACAGTGACCAGAGGGGAAGTGGGAAGGGAAAAGGGGGTAAAAAAAGGAGAAGGAACTAGTATAAATGACCCATAGACATGGAAACACAGGCTAACAGGGTGGGAATGGACTGTTGGAGAAGGGGTAAGTGGGGTGGGGAGGAGGAAATTGGGACAACTGTAATAGAAAGAAATAATAAATTAATTAAAACAAAAACAAAAAAGATCTCAATTTAATAACCTAATTTTACAAGAGGAGGGGGATAATGGGGGAAAGAAGGGGAAGGGTCTAATCAAGGAACATGTATAAAAGACCCATGGACATGGAAATAGGGTGAGGATTGACTCTGTGAGCAGGAATGGGGAGTGGGTGCAATAGGGGAGAGCAACAGGAGAAAAATTGGAACAAGTTTAATAGAATAACAAGAAAAAAAGAAAAAAAGACAACCAAAACTAGTAGAAGAAAGTAAATAGTAAAGAATTAGAGAAGAGATAAATGACAGAGGAATAGAAAAACAACAGAGAGAATCAATAAAACCAAAATTTGGTCCTTTAAAAAAATTAGTAAAATTGATAAACTGTTAGCTAGATGGACTAAAAAAAAAAGAAAAAACTCAAATTACTGAAATAAGAAATGGAAGTGGGAACATTACTACTAGTCCTACAAAAATAACAAGGATTATAAGAGTACTATGAACAGTTGTACATCAATAAATGGAATAATCTAGATGAAATGGACAACTGCCTAAAACACAAAAACTACCAAGGCAAAATTATGAAGAAATAAAATATTAGAACAAATCTATAACTGATCACCAGACTTTGTCTGAAAAGTTTCTGACAAATGAAAGATCCAGATTTGATGGCTTCACTGATAAATTGAATCAAACATTTAAAGAAATAACAAAATCCTTCTCAAATTAAAAAAAAAGAAAGAAAGATAGTGACTCTTTCCTAACTCATTCTATGCGGCCATCATTACCAGAATACTAAAGCCAGATGCAAAAATCCTCAACAAACTACTAGCAAACAAAATTCAGCAGTATATTAAAAGGATTATACAGACTTTCAATCAAGATGGCAGAGTGGGTAAATACTGGGCTCACCTTTTCCCAGAACCACATCAAAATTACAACTAAACTACAAAACAACCATCACCTGAAACCACATGAATTCTAGCTGAACAAAAGTCCTACACTAAGGATAAAAAGAAGAAGCCACCTTGAGACTGGTAGGAGAGACAGAGACTTGGAGTAGGCTGGTTTTACATCCATGTGTGAAAGTTAAAAATCAGGAGTAATATCTTGGCTGCAGAGGTTGGTCCCAGCCTTACACAAGAATCCCCAGCCCAGGGTTTCAGTATCAGGAACAGAAGTTCTGATAACTTCTGCACAAAGTCTCAACAAGATGAACCAAAAGAGGCCCACACCAGGACATATAATAATTAGAATTCCAAAGGTTAAAAACAAATAGATAATCTTAAAAGCTGCAAGAGAAAAGCAGTTAGTTACCTACAAGGAAGCACCCATAGGACTGTCAGCTGATTTCTCAACAGAAACATTCCAGGCAAGAAAGGATTGGCACATGATAAAAAACAAGAACCTGTAATAAAGATTATTCTACCCAGCAGGCTATCATTTAAAATAAAAGGAAAGGAGCTTAGTTGGTTAGAGAGTCATTCCAATACATCAAAGTTGTGGGTTTGATCCATGGTCAGGGCATATTGAAGAATCAATTAACTAATGCATGAAGCGGTAGAACAACAAATTGATGCCTCTCCTTCTTTCCCTTCCTCTCTCTTTCTCTCTAAAATTAATAAAAAAATAAAAATTTTAAATAAAACTAAAGAACAGAGACAGAGCTTCCCTGACAAGAAAAAGCTAAAGGAAAACTTCTGGTCAAGATGGCAGCACAGGCAAACACTACTTGCCTCCTAGCACAACCACATCAAAATTACAACTAAACTATAAAACAACCATCATTCAGAACCTCAAAAATTGAGGTGACTGAAAGTCTTATAACTATAGAATTAAAGAAGGAATCAACTACAGAATTAAAGAAGAAGCCACGTTGAGACTGGTCGGAAGGGCAGACACACAGAACGGGCTGCTCCTGATCCACATATGGTAGATAAATACCAACAGGGATATCTCAGGAGTAAAGGTCCTAGATCCACACTAGGCTCCCAAGCCCAGAGTTCCTGTGCCAGAAAGATAAGTCCCCATAATGTCTGGCTGTAAAATATCAGTGGAGATTGAGGCTGTAGAAGAAAGAAAATTCTGGAGTCTCAGGCAGTTCCTCTTAAAGGGCCCAATGCACAGATTCACTCCCTCTGACTTCCAGCATGGGGCACTAGATTGCATACCTGGAAAAACTGTTTGGCATCAGGGCAGACAGAAGTGCTGGCAGAGGGGCTTGTTACTCCCGGCCGGGGCAGCCCCCGGGCAGCAGGAAGAGAGCTGGGGCGGCTCGGTGCCCTTGCCCTGTCCGCCCCCGGCCACCAAACAAGCCAGCATTGGGGGGGAGCCAGCAGCAGCCGGAGCCAGCTGCAGTCCTTGACCCAAGTATCAGTCAGTGCTGCCCATTCAGATGGGCTCTCTCGTGGCGGCGGCCAAAGAGCCTACGCCCTGGGCTGGGGACAAGGGTGGGGCGGCTGCCCCAGCTGCCTCCGCCTCGGACTCAGGACCCCCACCACTACCTCTGCCCGGGCTGCCACCCCTCGCACCGACCGCCACCCGCCGGGACCCTGGCGGCCAACAAGGGCAGATGGAAGAGTATGAGGAAGAGCGCTCTCAGGGGTGGCTATGGCCCGGGACCCTCTAGTCAGGCCGCCTGCCTCAAACAGATACTTCTGCTTCAATTGGACCTCATCGAGCAGCAGCAGCTGCAGGCTAAGGAAAAGGAGATCAAGGAGCTGAAGTCAGAGAGAGACACGCTTCTTGCTCAGATTGAACGTATGGAAAGGCGGATGCAGCTGGTAAAGAAGGATAACGAGAAAGAAAGGCATAAGTTGTTTCAGGGCTATGAAACTGAAGAGAGAGAGGAAACTGAGCTATCTGAGAAAATTAAACTGGAGTGCCAGCCAGAGCTTTCTGAGACATCCCAGACTCTCCCTCCCAAGCCTTTCTCATGTGGGCGGAGTGGAAAGGGACACAAAAGGAAACCCCCATTTGGAAGTACAGAAAGAAAGATTCCTGTTAAAAAACTGGCTCCTGAATTTTCAAAAGTCAAAACAAAAACTCCTAAGCACTCTCCCATTAAAGAGGAACCCTGTGGTTTCTTATCTGAAACTGTTTGTAAACGTGAATTGAGCAGTCAAGAAACTCCAGAAAAGACCCGGTCTTCAGTGGACACCCCTCCAAGACTCTCCACTCCCCAGAAGGGACCCAGCGTCCATCCCAAGGAGAAAGCCTTCTCAAGTGAGATAGATTTGCCTTACTTTTCCATTACAGAAATGTATTTGTGTTGTTGGCACCAGCCTCCCCCATCACCGTTACCATTACGGGAATCCTCTCCAAAGAAGGAGGAGACTGTAGCAAGTAAGGCATAGAGAACACTTGCTCTTATACCCTAGTGGTGGCAGTCAAGCTAACAAGTGTGAAAATGCCTTTGGCATTTTTTAAAAAGTGCAATCAATAAAGTAGAGTTCTGTCAAGAATGAGTAAGTTAACAGCCAGAGACAGACACTGTGCAGGCATTGCAAATAGATGGAATTAGAGCAAAATGTGCTCAATGTATTTGCCTGCTTACAACACTGGGAGATGTGTTTGCCAGTAAGTTGCTCATCACAAGAGCACCAGACTTGGGGGTGTAATCTCCAGCAATTTGCATGCCCTCTGGAAGAAGGGTTTTCTGTGCGGTGAAATGCATAGAACTTATACTTTGCCATGCACAACTGTTCCTGCAATTGATATTGTGAGAAACCTGGGACAGTGTGGTCTTTGGGTGTTCCCAGGGGCCAATGGTAATTTTTGGGTTGGGGGGCCAGCTTGGGGTGGGGAATTTTACCTGGGCCTCCGCTCTTTAACTATATAAATATTCATCTGTATCTCTGTGTCCCGGTCTGGGGGGAGGGCAGGAGGAATCTGCCAAAGATCAAACAGTCTTACTTTATCTTACTATACTTCACAAAGGTTCTAAATGTGAAGAGTATACTTGGATTGCAGTAGCCCATTGGTTGTTCATATATTTAAATAAAATGGTCTACAAACTATTTTTCAAACAAACAAACAAAGAAATGAAAGAGGAGAAATCACAATTGATACCACAGAAATACAAAGGATTGTTAGAAATTACTACAAAAAACTGTATGGCAAGAAATTTGACAATCTAGAAGAAATGGACAAATTTCTAGAAACATATAGCCTTCCAAAACTGAATCAAGAAGAAGTAGAAAGTCTCAACAAAACAATAACAAAGAAGGAAATTGAAACAGTAATCAAAAATCTCCCAGCACACAAAAACCCTGGACCGCATGGCTTCACAGGCAAATTTTACAAAACATTTAGGGAAGAACTAACTCCTAACCTCCTCAAACTATTCCAAAAAATCTAAGAAGAGGGAAAAATCCTAAACTCTTTCTATGAAGCCAGTATTACCCTAATTCCAAAACCAGGTCAAGATACAACAAAGAAAAAAAACTACAGGACAATATCACTGATAAACATAGATGCTAAAATCCTCAACAAAATATTGGCAAACAGGATCCAGCAATACATCAAAAAGATCATACACCACGATCAAGTTGGATTCATCCCAGGGATGCAAGGATGGTTTAATATTCACAAATCAATAAATATGATACATCACCTAAACAAAATGAAAGACAAAAATCACATGATCATATCAATAGATGCAGAAAAAGCATTTTATAAAGTACAACACCCATTTATGATGAAAACATTCAGCAAAATGGGAATAGATGGAGCATCGTCGTCGTCGTCGTCGGCAGCCGTCCGTCTCGAGAGACGATGGTGTAGCTTCTTAAGAGTCTATCTTCACGGCCGAGAATGGCTGTGCAGTCCGACTCGGGAGTGACATGGTATCTGTCTCCTCCCGTGTTGAATCGACATCTTGCGATGACGCTGAAGCTACAGAGCCTGGGCAGGGTGATATGGAGGGCCAGCTGTTGCCCATGCAGCAGACCCCCCCTCTCTTCGCAGCTGAAGGATCCAAGGGAAAGACGGAGTCGATACAGCTTGGGTTCAGGTGCGCCGCAGGAGTTGTCGGTGTTGACTACAACGTCGAACCGCCTTAGGGACTCCGGCTCCGGATTTTCTGTCGGGGTTTACTCCCTTAGCCTTTCCCCTGAAGAGGTATGCCGCAAGGCAGCGGAGGTTTTTTGGAGTCAGAGTTTTCCTTCTCTGATGTACCCTGACTGGAAGATCGAACCAGCGACACTTAGCTCGCAGGCCGACGCTCAATCCACTGAGCTAAACCAGCCAGGGCTAGATGGAGCATACCTTAACATAATTAAGGCTACCTATGGGAAACCTGAAGCCAACACCATACTCAATGGGCAAAAACTGAAAGCATTCCTTCTGACATCAGGAAGAAGACAAGGCTGCCCACTCTCTGCACTCCTGTTCAACATAGTGTTGGAAGTCCTAGCCACAGCAATCAGACAAGAAAAAGAGATAAAAGGCATCCAAATTGGGAAAGAATAAGTAAAACTATCATTATATGCAGATGACATGATAGTATACATAGAAAACCCCATATACTCACTAAAAGACTACTTGATATAATAAGTGAATTTGGCAAAATAGCAGGGTACAAAATAAATATACAGAAATCTAAGGCATTTCTGTACACCGACAACAAAATATCAGAGACAGAGGCAAAAAAGAAAATACCATTTACTATAGCAACAAGAAAAATAAAGTACCTAGGAATAAATTTAACCAAAGAGATGAAAGACCTGTACTCTGAAAATTACATAACATTAAAGAAAGAGATTAAGGAAGATACAAATAAATGGAAGCAAATACCATGTTCTTGGATGGGAAGAATCAACAATGAAAATGGCCATACTACCCAAAGCAATTTACAGATTCAATGCAATCCCTATTACAATACCAATGACATATTTCACAGACCTAGAACAAATACTCCAAAAATTCATATGGAATCAAAAAAGACCCTGAATAACAAAAGCAATCTTGAGACAGAAGAACACAGCAGGAGGAATCACAATACCAGATATCAAACATACTACAAAGCCACTGTGATCAAAACAGTCTGGTACTGGCATAAGAACAGACATATAGATCAGCGGAACAGAATAGAGAGCCCAGAAATAAAGCCAGGAACATACGGTCAACTAATCTTTGATAAAGGAGGAAGGAACATAAAATGGAGCGAGAAGAGCCTCTTTAACAAATGGTGCTGGGAGAACGGGACAGGGACGTGCAAAAAAATGAAACTAGACCACCAACGTACACCACACACAAGAATAAACTCAAGATGGATCAAATACTTAAATGTAAGTTATGACACCATAGAAGTCCTAGAGGACAACGTAGGCAGGAAAATCTCAGATATCCCATGTAACAGTATTTTCACGGATATGTCTCCTAAGGCAAGAGAAATAAAGGAAAAAGCAAGCAAATGGGACTACACCAAACTAAAGAGTTTCTGCTCAGCAAAAGAAAACATCAGCAAGATGAAAAGGAAATCAACCATATGGCAAAACATATTTGCCAATGATTTCTCAGACAGGGGACTGATCTCCAAAATATATAAAGAGCTTATATGACTCAACATCAAGAAAACAGACAACCCAATTAAAAAATGGGCAAAGGAACTAAACAAACACTTCTCTGAAGAGGAAATACAGAAGGTCCATAGACACATGAAAAAATGCTCAACGTCACTAGCCATCAGAGAGATGCAAATAAAAACCACAATGAGATACCATTTTACACCAGTCAGAATGGCCATCATCAACAAATCAACAAACAACAAGTGCTGGTGAGGATGTGGAGAAACGGGAACCCTACTGCTCTGTTGGTGAGAATGCAGACTGGTGCAGCCACTATGGAAAACAGTATGGAATTACCTCAAAAGATTAAAAATGGAACTGCCTTTTGAACCAGCGATTCCACTGCTAGGATTATATCCGAAAAATTTTAAAACCCTAATTCAAAAAAACTTATGCACTCCTATGTTCATAGCAGCACTGTTTCCAATAGCTAAGTGTTGGAAACAGCCTAAGTGCCCATCTGTAGTTGAGTGGATCAAAAAACAGTTGTACATTTACACGATGGAATACTATGCAGCAGAGAGAAAGAAGGAACTCCTGCCATTTGCGACAGCATGGATGGAACTAGAGAGAATTATGCTTAGTGAAATAAGTCAGGCAAAGAAAGAAAAATACCATATAATATCACCTAATACAGGAAAATAAAGAACAACATAAACAAACAACCTAAATAGGACAAGGAGCAGACTTACAGTCAATGGGGGGGAGGGGTATTAAAAAGGAAAGGGTTTAGTCAAGGCATGTGTATAAATGACTCATGGACATGGACAACAGGGAGGGATATGATTATGGGAGAAGGTGTGGGCTGGGGGGGGAACAATGGGGGGAAAATGGGACAAGTGTAATTGAAAAACCAAAAAAAAAAATAAAAATCCAGACAGGGTTCTTAACCTTACTAAGGCAATACCTTTAACTGAGCCCCACTGGGACCCTAGTGTGAATGGCCTTCCCTTCTTAGAACATTATAAGAGGTGCATCCTTGAGAAAATGAGGAAAGGAGTCCCTAAGCAGAAAAGTCTGAATATGGTGTGGTACTACCAAAGCCCACTGAGGACCCTTCTGAGTTTCTCAAATGAATCCACCAGGCCTACAGAAAATATACTGATTAGAGAGGAGCCAAGATGGCAGAGGAGTGGGTGGAAGCTACATTAATCTTCTCCCACTACCAATCTAGAAGTACAGATTAATTGTGGAGAAATCACCCAGAATAAATAACTGAACACTAGCTGGTGAAAAGCCTTATAACCACAGACAGACAGAAGAAACAGTTTCATCACAAGGTGACTGGCAGCAAGTGTGGAGGAGACATGAGTGCTGGTGGGGCTCCCCTGGGTGGCAGTTGAAGGTATGGAGAAATATTTCAGTGACCTAAGGGTTCTCCCAGAGAAGTGCATGGTCTAAACCCCAAGCTGGGCTCTCCAGCCTACAGCATCAGAGCTGAGAGTAAACCAGATAGCAACCAGCTGTGAAAAGTGAAAAGCAGAGTTTCCCCCCTCCATAGGCTTGAGAGACATGGCTGGAGGCACAAAGAGATTCTTAAAGGGGCAACACACAAAATTTCATTGGCGCCCACTTACCCTGGGCTCCAGCAGAGAAAGAGCAGAGTGGACTAGAGATGTTTGAGGAGAGTTTGGGGTGCTGGCTTTAGGGAGAGAAATGAGGGAGCAGCCTGTGGGACTCCAGTGTTGACTCACTCCCCATACTGCAAGAGGTGTCTTGCTCAGATAGACCACTTCCTTCCAAGTGGCATCAGCCTGAGGGGAAGCAATAGCCCTGCACACAGGAATTGCTCTTCCCCAACCAGTGGTGCTTAAAACCTGACTGCTGATTACAGAGTGACCAGATTAACAACTGAAGGAGACAGCCACAGGCAGTAGATCATCAGTAGTCTCAAACAGGCTGCCTAGGCCCAGACTGGGACACAATCTGACATCACCAGGGGCAGATCCAGAAAGAGAAGAAAGTGGAAAAACCAGATACTACTGAGATGAATTCTATTGTAATCTTCATGAGTTATTTTCTCTCCTGCATAGCTTTTTAACATCCATTTCTTGTCCTCCCAGTTTGTGTATTTTAAGTCACTAGTTTTTATATTATAGTGTATTTCAAATCTCATATTTTGCTCCTCCCTTCTCTTACCCCATTTTACCATCTGATTTCCAGTTTCCTATTTTTGTTTTAAATTCGATCTACTCCCCTCCAGCCCCTCAAAACCATTTTTCTTGTCAGTTACTTCAAATTCTTTTCCCATTCATAAAATACACTTATTTTCTCTCCACCTTGATCAGTCTTGGTTCATTGGTTGTGGACATAGTGGTAGTTGTGGCATTTTGGCAATTTTATTCATAGATCTTCACTGTTTTCATATTTCAAATTTCAAATCTTAACATCACCCTCTCCTACTCCATTTGGATAACCTTCCTCCAGCTCTTTCTTTCTTTCACTTTAAATTTGAATTTTTCCTTGTCTTAGCCTGGTTTTCATTCTTAATTTTTATTATTCCCATTTCCTTTATCATCTTAAAATCACTTCCCTTACCTCCAGGCATCACTTAAGCTTTTCTTTCTTTCTTTTTTCCCCTTTTATTCCAATCCCACCTACATTAATCTTTGCTCATTGGTTGTTGACAGTGTTGTGGTGAAACTTTTCCTCTAATTTGGTTTCTATTTTTTCTTCTTCGTTTTTGTTTTTTAAGTGTATTTTATTGATTATGTTGTTACAGTAGTCCCAATTTTTTCTCCTTTGCTCCCCTCTGCCCAGTACCACCCTTCCCTCCAGCAATCCCACCCTCCTTAGTTCATGTCCATGGGTCATGCATATAAGTTCTTTGGCTTCATTCTTTCCTGTATTATTCTTAACTTCCCCCTATTTTGTACCAACAAATTATGCTTCTTAATCCCTGCACCATTTCCCCATTTCTCTCCTTTCCCCCTCCCAGCTGATAACCCTCCAATGATCCCTATACCTATGATTCTGTTCCTATTCTGGTTTGCCTAGTTGGATTTTGTTTTTATTTTTTAAATTCAGTTGTTGAGAGTTGTGAGTGTTTTGTCATTTTAGTGTTCATAGTTTTGATCTTCTTTTTCTTAAATACGTCCCTTTAACATTTCATATAATAATGGCTTGGTAATAATGAACTCTTTTAGCTTTATCTTGTCTGGGAAGCACTTCATCTGCCCTTCCATTCTAAATGATAGCTTTGCTGGATAGAGTAATCTTGGTTGTAGGTCCTCGCTTTTCATCACACTTAATACTTTTGCCAGTCATTTCTTGCCTGCAAAGTTTTTTTTGAGAAATTAGCTGATAGTCTTATAGGCATGCCTTTGTAGGTAACCCTCTGCTTTTCTCTTGCTGCTTTTAAGATTCTCTCTTTGTCTTTCACCTTTTGCATTTTAATTATGATGTGTCTTGGTGTGGTCCTTTTTGGATCTAGCTTATTTGGGACTCTGTGTGCTTCCTGGACTTCTATGTCTATTTTATTTACCAAGTTAGGGAAGTTTTCCTTCATTATTTTTTCACATAAGCTTTCAATTTCATGCTCTTCCTCTTCTTCTTCTGGTACTCCTATGTTTCAGATGTTGGCATGTTTAAAGTTGTCCCAGAGGTTCCTAAGCCTCTCCTCATTTTTTTCAATTCTTGTTTCCTCATTCTGTACTGGTTGACTTTTTTTTTTTTCTTCCTTATATTCCATATCACTGATTTGAACCCTGGTTTTCTTCCCCTTACCATTGGTTTTGTGAGGATTTTCCTTCATTTCACTTAGCATAGCCTTTACTTCTTCCCTATGCGTTTGCCATACTCAAGCATATCTGTCAAGCTTCTGAGCATCTTTATCACCAGTGTTTTGAATTCTGTGTCTGTTAAGTTGGCTATCTCCTCATTCTTAATTCTACCACTGGAACCTTGATCCATTCCCCCTTTTAGGCCATACTTCTCTGTCTCCTCATTTTGACAGGCTCCATGTTTGTTTGCCTCTGTGTCTTAGGCAGAGCTGTTGCACCTGTCTGGATGAGTATTTTTTCTTTATATATTTGTTTGTTGGACTTCCATGCAGCTTGATTTTCTGGAACTTCTGGTTGTCTCTAGTTTTGAGGTAGTTGTATTCCTTCTTAGTTGTGGAAAGAGATGCAGTATGTCTCTCCTGGTCTTCATCTGCACATGGTAGCTACTCCATCCATATTTGTTTAATGAGTAAGAAAATGGTGTGTCCTCTTTTGCACAAATCACATTGCCTGGAATAATCAAGCCTGAGCCTGAGCCTGAGCCTAAGCCTGAACCTGGGTCTGGGCTTGTATCTGGAGGATTCTGGACTGCACTTAGTTGTCCATCTTGATGTCAGGACATCCTTCCACCAACACTTAGGGAGGCTTACAGGTCCTTGTGTTAAGGCAGCATCAGGTGGAAGGCACAACATCTAGAAGTCTGATCAGATGTGACAGTACCTCCAGGTAGTCAGATGGTCTTATTCATTAGCAGTGCCTGCAGTGAAGCATGTAGAGTCACTTCTGTTGTCAGACATGGCAGAAAGCAGGCGTGATGACCGCACGCGAGTGCTAGGTCCTAGTTTAACTTTTTTGTATGTCTCTGTCCAGTTCTCCCAGCACCATTAGTTGAAGAGGCTATTTTCACTCCATTTTTGTTTCTTTCCCCCTTTGTAAAATATTAGTTTTCCTTTATAGACCTGGGTTTATTAAGGTTATTATTGATAGGTTCTTATTCATTTTCAATTTTCCTCTTTGTACCTGTGTTTCCCTCTGTTGCTTTCTGTTTCTTTTTTTTTTTTTTTTTTTTTACATTTTCAATTGTTGATTATGGTGTTACAGTTGTCCCAATTTCCTTCCCCCCTGCCCCCTTTCACTCCAGTTGTCCCCCACCTTAGTCCATGCCCATTGGTTGTGCATATAGTTTTTCTCAACATCTTCCTGTCTACTCCACTCCCTCCTACTATGCTTCTTATTTCCTGCATCATCTCCCTCCCTTTTCCCCCTTCTCCCTCACCTCTGATCTCCCCCTGATACCTTCCCTATACCTATAATTCTTTTTCCCCTCTCGTTGCCTACTTAGTTTGCCTTTGTTTCAATTCCCTAGCTTCCATTGTTGGTTGTTGTGATACCGTTTTCATTTTAATGTTCATAATTTTGATCCTCCTTCTTCTAAACAAGTCTCTTTAACATCTCATATAACAATGGTTTGGATCTAACAAATTCCTTCAGTTTTACTTTGTCCTGGAAACACTTCCTCTGCCCTTCTATCCTGAATGACAGCTTTGCTGGATAGAGTAATCGTGGTTGTAGGTTTTTAAATTTTCATTACTTTGAATATTTCTTGCCAGTCCCTTCTTGCCTGTAAAGTCTCCTTTGAGAAATCCGCTGATAGTCTATGGGAAGCCAGGGTGCTTGGTGGTGGCAAATGTAGCTCAGTCCCAGAGTGGAAAACCACTGGGAGCATGGTGGCACGCAGGACCCACTCCACACACCTGTTTTCCTGTGGGCAATCAGGCCTGCATTTATATAATAGTTAAAAAGCTTGCTTTCTGCTAAAGGACTCCCTCATCCTGTTGAGTGTGTAACCTTGAACCAGTCTCTTAGAGCCTATTCTGGGCTCATTTCTAAGAACAGGATGTGGCTAGACAAGTAATCCTTATCATCTATGCATGTGTAATATTCTTTTCTCTTATATATAAAAGTAATAATCATATAAGGCAATGATTGGCACTATGATTCACAATTTTCTTGGATATAATCCACCTAAGAAATCAATAAAAGCCTGTTAAGGCAGGGGCAGAGTGTGCTTTCTCCTCTAGAAAGTGGCCAGTTCTGTCCCCTCTTCTCCACAGGATTCTTGCAGTCACCGTGCATTTATTCCTTCATTCACAACACCGTGGACTCTGCTGGTCAGAAGTCCGTGACATCTGGCGCCCAAAGACAAGGACAATCAGAGGTTACAAACCTGCATTGTGGACCACGCGTCAACCACAGGTCAGAGTGCGCGCAATCAGCCCCAAGGTAAGGGCCGACAACACTGAGCACTTGCCAGTAAGGTCGTAGGGTGCATGAAGATAAGAGGGAGGGGATCATTTCTCAGACCGCCTCTTGCGGCCCTTTCAATTTCTCTCTTTCTTCTGTTTGCCCATATAAAGAAAGCTTATAGTGAATGAGTGTTTCGGTCTTGACCAGACTCCGAAGATCGCTTTCAGGACGAAATTAGTGTCAGTCATAGGGTTTATATGAGAGCTCCGAAGATAAAAAGCACTAGATCCCCTCGGCTCGAGAAATCAGGTGCTCCCATGTGAATCGGAGCCTTGCGAGGGTGTCTGAGATCAACTCCCAAGATGGTAGTGGCCTTATAGGGACCCCCAAAATGATTTAAGATAACTTTTGGCTCGGCTGGTAATGAGCGATATAAAGATTGGTCATCTGGCACATTTGAGCCCCCCTCACAGTTTTAGACACTTGGGGGAGAAACCAAGACCCACAAGCAGGGTCAGGGTACCCGGAATCTCCAGCAGCCCTCCCTGACTGTTCTGCATCAACAGTACATCTTTGACCCACTACATTAAAATCCCTCAGTAGCTAGTTAGTTAGGGCTCAGTGCAAGCAGAGGAAATCAAAGAGACTTAAACTGAAAGCAAAATAAAATAAACTCGTCGTTTAAAATTAGCTCAGGTTTATCAAAGGAACAAGAAGTTTACCTACGCCTGTTGCAGCAGCTTCTGCGTGCAGCAGGATGTAATGTAAGACAGCAGCATCTCATTCAGTTTTTACAGACTCTTAAAGAATATTACCCTGTTCTTTCTGATAAAGAGACTTTGGGTATTAAGATTTGGAAGAAGGCAGGAGATAAGCTAAAATCGCCACAGGATTCTTGCAGTCACTGTGCAATTATTCCCTCATCCACAATACCGTGGACCCTGCTGGTCAGAAGTCCACGACAATAGTCTAATTGGGACCCCTTTGTACATAATTCTTCTCTTCTCTCTTGCTTTTTTAAAGATTCCCTCTTTATCTTTAATTTTTGACATTTTGATGATAGCGTGTCTTGGTGTGGTCCTCCCTGGGTCCAGCCTTTCCGGAACTCTCTGTGCTTCCTGGAACTGTAAGTTCATTTTCTTTCCCAAGTTAGGGAAATTCTACTTCATTGTTTTTTCACATAATTTTTCAATTTTTAGTTCTTCTTCTTCACCCTCTGGCAATCCTATAATTCAAATGTTCATTCGCTTATAGCTGTCCCAGAGGTTTCTGAGCCTCTCTTCATAATCCTTACCTTTTGTTTCCTCTTTCTGCACTAGTTGACTGTTTGTTCCCTCCCTACGTTCCAATTTGTTGATTTGATCCGTGGCTTTCCCTTCCTCACGACTTGTATATATTTTTGTTCATTTCAGCAGGACTAGCCTTCATTCCTTCCCTGTCTTGATTCAGCCCCGCTGTTAGGTCTGTAAGCTGCCTTATGGCTATAGCTCTGAACTGAGCCTCAGAAAGATTCACTACTTGTTCATCGGTCAAGGCTTTATTTGTTTTTTCATTAGCTGTGTGATTGGTATTTCAATAATTAATTCTGCCATTCTGACCAATTTGTTTATCTTTCCTTCTTGGGCAGGGCGCTGTCACACCTTCACTATATTGGGCAGAGCCCCGTGTGCTCCTCACAACCTGGTGACCCTTCTCACCACACTGTGGCGCTTTGCATGGGGGCGGAAGTCCAAGATGGATTCCTGCTGTTACTGTTCGCTGAGGAACAGGGAGCTGCCTTCCAATGGGGTCTGCCTTCCCCGGCATTGGAATCGCGAGCCGACGGATCTGGTCTGCAGCCAGGGCTGGGGCCGGCTCCCAGGCACTTTTCTCTTCCCCCAAATGTATGTGTCTGCTTACCGAGTCCCGCTGTTCACTACTGCCTCTGCCGCCTCCAGCACAGTTCGATCTTTCTCAGCCACGGGTTCACACTTCCTACTAGTCCGGATGAGCACCACTTGTTTATGACTTCATACATTGGACTTCCATGTAGCTTTATTTTCTGGAACTTATTATTTTTGGTTTTGTGGTAGTTGTAATCCTTCTTAGTTGTAGAGGGAGACAGAGCATGTTGGTCTATGCTTCCATCTTGGCCAGAAGTCCTGCTCTCTGTTTCTTCATCTTCTTAAAGCAGATACTTTAGCATCTCTTACAATACTGGTTTTGTGGAGATGTATTCTTTTAGCCTTATCAGAGAAGGAAAACTCTGACTCCAAAAAACCTCCGCTGCCTTGCGGCATACCTCTTCAGGGGAAAGGCTAAGGGAGTAAACCCCGACAGAAAATCCGGAGCCGGAGTCCCTAAGGCGGTTTGACGTTGTAGTCAACACCGGCAACTCCTGCGGCGCACCTGAAACCAAGCTGTATTGACTCCGTCTTTCCCTTGGACCCTTCAGCTGCGAAGAGAGGGGGGGTCTGCTGCATGGGCAACAGCAGACCCTCCATATCACCCTGCCCAGGCTCTGTAGCTTCAGCTTCACTGGAGAGGACACTCCAGCGTCATCGTAAGATGTCGATTCAACACGGGAGGAGACAGATACCGTGTCACTCCCGAGTCGGACTGCACAGCCATTCCCGGCAGTGCAGATAGACTCTTAAGAAGCTACACCATCGTCTCTCGAGACGGACGGCTGCCGCCGCCGACGATTCTTTTAGCCTTCTTTTGTCTGGGACACTACTTATTTCACCTTCATTTGAATGAGAGACTTGCTGGTAGAGTTTTCTTGGTTGTAGGCCTTTGGTTTTCATTTCTTGGAATATTTTTTGCCATTCCCTTTTGGCTTTTAGTGTCTCTATTGAGAAATCTGATGATAGCCTTACCAGAGCTCCCTTGTATGTTATTTGCTGTTTTTCTCTTGCTGCCTTTAGGATTCTCTATTTGTCTATGAATCTTGCCATTTTAATTATAATGTGTTTTGAGGTGGGCCTGTCTTGGTTCATCTCCAATGGGACCCTCCGTGCTTACTAGATTTGCATGACGTTTTCTCTCATCAAGTTAGGGAAGTTTGCTGTCATTAGTTTTTTATTTTTTATTTCTGATTTATTTATTGTTTATCTATTACAGTTGTCCCACTTTTCCCCCATTGCTACCCCCCATCCATTCCACCCCTTCTCCCACAGTTTCCACTTCATTGTATATGTCCCTGGGTTATTTATACTAGTTCCTTTAATAAACCCTTCCCCTACTTACAGTCTTTTTCTCCCTTCCTCCCCCCTAGTAACTGTTAGTCTGTTCCTTGTTTACATGCCTCTGGTTCAGTTTTCCTCATTTGTTTGTGTTGCTCATTAATATCCTGTATTAGGTGATATCATTTGGTATTTTTCTTTCATTGTCTGGCTTATTTCGCTAGGCATAATTTTCTCTAGTTCCATCCATGTTATAGCAAATGGTAGGAGTTCCTTTTTTCATTCTGCTGCATAGTATTCCATTGCATAAATGTACCACAGTTTTTTGATCCCTCCATCTACAGATAAGCACTCAGGCTGTTACCAGCATTTGGCTATTGTAAATAATGCTGCTATGAACATAGGGGTGCATAAGTTTCTTTGAATTGAGATTTCAGAATTCTTTGCGTATAATCCTAGTAATGGATTCACTGGTTCAAAAGGCAG
This sequence comes from Furipterus horrens, assembly GCF_987537825.1. Lineage (NCBI taxonomy): Eukaryota > Metazoa > Chordata > Mammalia > Chiroptera > Furipteridae > Furipterus > Furipterus horrens. The sequence goes on from NW_028327182.1 coordinate 51,559,329, forward strand.
TTTCATTTTTGGCTTTTTGAGGTAATTCCATACTGTTTTCCATAATGGCTGCACCAGTCTGCATTCCCACCAACAATGCACGAGGGTTCCCTTTTCTCCACATCTTTCCTAGCACTTGTTGTTTGTGGATGTGTTGGTGATGGCCATTCTGACTGGTGTGAGGTGGTACCTCATTGTGGTTTTAATTTGCATCTCTTTGATGGCTAGTGATATTGAGCATTCTTTCATATCCCTATGGACCCTCTGTATGTCCTCTTTTGAGAAATGTTTGTTCAGGTCCTTTGCCCATTTTTCAATTGAGTTGTATTCTTGGTGTTGTATCATGTAAGTACTTTATATATTTTGGAGATAAATCCCTCATCTGAAGTATCATTGGCAAATATCTTTTCCCATATGGTTGGTTCTCTTTTCATCTTGCTGATGTTTTCTTTTGCTGAGCAGAAACTTTTTACCTTGATGTAGTCCCATTTGTTTATTCTTTCCTTTATTTCCCTTGCCTCAGGACATATATTGGTGAAAATATTGTTACGTGGGATATCTGAAATTTTCTTGCCTATGTTTTCTTCTAGGACTTTCATGGTGTCACGGCTTACATTTAAGTCTTTGATCCATCTTGAGTTTGTTCTCGTGTGTGGTGTAAGTTGATGGTCTATTTTCACTTTTTTGCACATCCCTGTCCAATTCTCCCAGCACCATTTGTTGAAGAGGCTCTTCTCACTCCATTTTATGTTCCTTCCTCGTTTGTCGAATATTAGTTGACCATATAGAGCTGGGTTTATTTCTGGACTCTCTATTCTGATCCATTGATCTATATGTCTGTTTTTAGGCCAGTGCCAGACTGTTTTGATCACAGTAGCTTTGTACAATGGTTTGATATCAGGTATTGTGATTCCTCCTACTGTGTTCTTCTTCCTCAAGATTGCTGTGGCTATTCGGGAAGGGGAAGGAGAAAGGGAGAGAAACACATCAGCTGCCTCTTATACACCCCCAACCATGGGCCTAGCCCACAACCCACACACATGCCCTGACCAGCAATTGAACCAGCACATTTCAGTTTGCAGGCTAGCACTCAATCCACCAAGCCACAACAGCCAGGCTGCAAATAGACTATTTAAATGTTTACTCACTTTGCAGTTTCTGAGAATTTAGAGAATTGAAGAGAAACTAACTGGGGCTGAATCCCTGACCTCATCAACAATGATCTTACTTGTGCCTTTGTGATAAGCCACAGCAGATGCAGGTCTGTAAATGGCCCACAAATCCCAAACACTAGAAAATTAGTCAGATGCCCCTTCTGTCCAGCTAACAGGGCTCCTTCCAATGTCATTTGTAGTTGTAGAGTCACTTTATTAACAATTGAGATCATTGGTACATAATTGATATTATCAACAGCTAAAAGACTTTTAGAAAAGGGAATCAAACTGCTTTATAAAAAATGAGAGGATATATAAAACAATAAAGTCTAAGGAGACTATAAGCTCTTGGGAGGGCAGAAATCCTTAAGGAAATTGGGAGGCAGCATTGAATAGCAACAGTTATAAGGGTTAAGGGCCCTGACTTTGAAGTAGGCAGCTTGGTCCCTGTTACTGTGTGACCTTACAGGTTACTTAATATCTTTGAACTTTCATTTCCTCATTGTGCTGCTTAGAGAGTTAAATAAGATAAAGTACATAAACTACTTAAGGGCAAGTCTGGCATATTAAGCATGAGATACATTATATCTACCATTGGGAAGCATGATCAGTTATTTTTATGTTCCTAGATTCTACCAAAGTACTCAGAACAAGGTAGATGGTCAATTAATGTTTATTCAATTAACACTAATAAACAGATTAAATATGATTGTGCTAAAGATGCATATTATCTCTTGACTGGCCACATTCCTGTTTTTGAAAATCTGCCCCTGCTTTTCCCTTAAGCTGTAGGGTACCACTGTTGCCTATTTGGTCAGCACTAATTCTCCATGAGTGGGCACCAGCTTCAGACTTAGCTGATCAAATGGTATTGGGTCCTTTAGGTCCTAGAGATGAGAGGTCTTGTAGACCAGAGGTTGCTAAACAACATTCAGGTGAAATGAAGTCCACTACTTGATTTTGTAAATAAAATATTATTAGAGCATGGCCACACCTATTTACATAGGTATTATCCATGGCTGCTTTTGTGGTACAAAAGCAGAATCGAGTTGAACTGTTACAACAGAGAACATAGGGCCTGCAAAGCCTAAAATATTTACTACCTTGCCCTTTATAGAAAAAGTTGGTCAACTTCTTGTGTAAACCAACAACTGGCAACCATTTTTATTATTTGCATATTAAACAGTAAGTAGAAAAAGTCAATCTACACAGAAAAGTGGGAGAGCCATATAAACAGCGGAGCATTTGATCACAGAAAGCAAAAGAACAGAGAAAGGAGCTGCAGAGACTAGCAAGACTTGACAAAGGCTACAGGATCCACTTCTGAGGAGGAAAGCCCTTGTGGTTGATAGTAGTGCTGGCTGTGTGTGTAAAGCTTCAGTCTCTCCCCTCATGGTATTCTCCATTGGACTCCTGATTGTCCTCTGGAGATAGCAGCTGGCTTTTCCTGGAGCAAGTGATTTAAGAGAAAGCAAGGTGGAAAGTGCAATGTCTTTTATGACCTAACTTGAGAAGTCACATACCATTATTTCCACAATCCTATTGGTTACACACGGGTCAGGCCCTACACCGGGGCAAGAGTATAGGGAAGAGAGACTCTCTGCAGGCCATCAGGTGACTTTCTAATGCCTGTGAGGTCCCTCTGAACTTCCCCATGGGGCTCAGCAAGATTTTCCTTGCTCTTATAAGAACCAGATTCCTCTTTTTCACTTGGGATAAGCATGTTTCTATATCCTGGCAACAAATGAACCCCGACTAAGAAAGCAATGAAAAGAAAAAACACTATTATTTGTCCCATCATCTTTCATCAAGTGTAGGGATCTCTGATGTCTTGCCCTTCCAGGGCTCTTTTTGGTAAACTTGTGTCTTCCTGGCATTTGGCCTTCCACACTAGCTCCTACTCATCTATACAATAAGACTGACTATAAGGTCCTGGGAGTATGGCCATGGACAAAAGAGAAAAAGGCCCCACTCCCTGGAGCTTACATTCCAGTATGAAGAGACAGGAACTAAAAAAATGGAGACATACCAGGTGGTGATATGTTAAAAAGATAATTAAAGAGAAAAAGTGTGTGGGTGGGTGCTATTTTATAAAAGGTGGTCAGAGAAGCCCTCTATGGTGAAGTGACATTTGAGCAAAGACCTAAATGAAGAACGAGAGTGAGTCATAAATACATCAGAGGAGGGAGGGCCCAGGAGTTTGTTGGAAAATCAAGAAGTGGGCAGTGGGAGCAGAATGTAAGATTGGGCAGACAGTTTCAAGATTGAACTAAAACATGTTCTGTAGCCACAGAGTAACTCGTGATTCAGAAATGCAGGAGAGAGAGATCCAGAAGCTAATAAAAGGCACTGGTCTCTGACAGAGTTGGGCCCTTCTCCCACTGTAACAGAAGGGAAGATGGGATGCAGCACAGATGGAAGCAGATTGAAGATGTGATGGGAAGACAGGGTGTTAGGCATTACTGCTTCTGAATTCTTAATGGAGTGTGAGGCTCAGTGATGGGCCACAGAGGTTCAGAAAGTTTGAGAAGAAAGAAAAAGACGAGGAATAAACTTCTGGCCACCCAGAAAGCAAGTCACAGGGCATTGCTTGTGAATTTTAATTTATTATTATTTATTTATTTATTTTTAGAGAGAGGGAAAAGGAGGGAGAAAGAGAAGGAGAGAAACATCAGCATGTGATTGCTTCTTGTCTGCACCCAACTGGGGACTTAGTCCACAACCCAAACATGTGCCCTGACTGGGAATAGAACTGGCAACTCTGGTTCATAGGCTGACGCTCAATCCACTAAGCCACACTAGCCAGGGATGCCTGTGAATTTTTAATGTGAAAATGAATCACATGGAGACCTTGTTCAAATGCAGACCCTGATTCAGTAGGTCTGGGTGGAGCCTGAGCTTCTGCATTTGCAAAAAAACTGTCTGGCAGTACCTGTGCTGTCTGTCTGGGACCACATTTTATGTAGGATTTGTGGGTAGTGTGTACAAACCTTTGAGGTTTGTGGCCCTTAATTAAAATGAGGATATTCACCCTGGCTGGTGTTCCTCTCTCCTGTTTGTGTACATGGATGGAGTAGAGATAGTTGTGTTTGAGGCTGAAGAGAGAGTCAAAGAGTTGGTGGTATTCATGAGGAAGTATTTTTAATGATGTGACATTTAACCTAAGCCAAGTCTGGAAGGAAGTGAAAAACTAAGGCACAGTGGATGACGAAAAATGATAGGGCCATTGAATCATGAGCCTTGATGAGATGAAAGAATTGCTGGGTGGGAGCATTAGAGGCAATAAACTAGAAAGAGAGGAAGAGGTGGTCAAAAAGTGAGGGACTTCAAATGAAGATTTATAGGTGATGACAGGGTCAAGCATATGAATGACTTCCTGAGTGGAAAGCTAAAGATCACTTGAGGTAAGGAGGTCAAGAAACAAAAGCCAAGGTGTTAGATGGATCACTTCTCAAATAATGACAGAAGTGGTTGGTGAAAATAAAGTTAGTAAGCTCAGAACTCAAGTCCTTACACAAGGAGTGACAAGGAGGCTAGCAGATGAAGGCAACCAGGAGAGGTGACAGGTTTTCAGTCTGATGGCACGAATATTGAAGGAGCTATGTGCCAGCACTCTACCAGGTTTTAGGGATACAAGACAGACACAGTCCTTCTCTTAAGTGCAATGGGAAGCCATGAAAAGTTTTAGGCAAGTGCTATAGACTGAATTCTTGTGTCCTCCCCAAATCTATATGTTAAACATTAACCCCCGATGTGACGGTATTTGGAAATGGGGCCTTTGGGGTATTATTAGGTCGTGAGGGTAGAATCTCCATGAATGGGATTAGTGCCCTTATAAAAGAGACCTCAAAGTGCTCCCCTGGCCTTTCTACTTGTGTGAATACATAGAGAAAATACAAATGTCTATGAACTATAAAGTGGGTGCCTAACCAGATCCCAAATCTGCTGGCACCTTGATTGGACTTTCCAGCCTTGAAAACTATGAGAAATAAATGTCTGTTGTTTATGAGCTAACCAAACAGCAAGGAACTTATACAATCCAACTGAGATTTTTCAAAGATCTCACTGACTGTTACATGGAGAATGGATTGGAGGGAGGTGCAGTCACATTAGGGGGCTATTATAGTCCAGATAATGCCAATGTGTGAACCTCAGACCAGCAGCATCAGCATCATTGAGAACTTGTTAGAAATGCACCTTCTTTGGCTCCATCTCAGACCTACTGAATCAGAAACTCTGGGAGTGGGACCATGAAATCTGAGTTTTAACAAGCTTTCCTGATGATTAGATGCAAGTTAAAGCCAGACAAAAGAAGATGGTGGCTTGGGTTAGGGCAGTGAACAGGGAGTAGATGGAGCTATATTTCAGTGGAGGAATGACTAGGACAGGGAAAGGGAAATAGGGTGTGTGAGTGTTGGAGTGGAAGGCACCAGGTCCTGGGGATATGTGCTTTAGAATGGAAATAATGGAGAAGAGCAAAATTTTAAGGCAAGATCAAGAGTTCAGTTCTGTCCATGGTACAGGGCAGATATGTTATGGAGAAGTTGGCTGGAAAGTAAAGTTTTGGATAAGAACTACATTCCGCACTAGTTCCCAGTATGAAATTGAAGATGTGTTTCTTCAGGAAAGGGGCACTTGTCACTGTGGGACATAGTGTAACAATGTCATCCCATGGTTATCTGTCTGATGAAATTTGTTAGTATTTCATGCTTGTAGGTAGGGGCATAATGAAAAGAGCACTGAATTTGGAATGCAGAGGAGTCAGACACCTAGGTTTAAGTTGCTTCCTCTCAGGTCATTTCACCTCTGTGAGCTCTACTTTCTATATCTCTTCAATGTGAACTATAGTATCTGTCCCATGTAAAAGGGCCATTATTAGTCAAATGAGCCAATGCAAGTAAAACTTCATTGATAGTTCTAAGTAATTTTTAAAATATAAGTAAGGTGGTATTCTAAATGTTCCAATAGTTACTGTAAAATTCTAGGGTCATAACTGGTTTCTGGTTGGTAGCTGCCCACTTGCTGTGATACAACAGCAGTGGAAAGATGATTAATCCCTCCAAATATATTTCCTTTCCTGGTAATGACCTACAATCCATGTTACAAGGTCAATTCCTTTGACTGGACTTTGAGCCCTTGTAAAATGCAGATACTCCAAGGGATGTAACACTCTTTACAAAAAAATATGTATCATTCATTTACCACATGTCACTTGCTGGCGTTACACCCTAATGGGTGTGGTCATGTGCCCAGTAGGAATCCTGTGCTCTAGTTATTACTATCCTTGTTTTACTGATGAGGACACTGGGCTTGAAGACCAGGTGACTTGCATGAATTCACAGAACTGGTAAGGGGCAGAGAGAGCCCTATCTCTTCTCCTGTCTCTGAATGCCGAACTCTCCCTGCTCCTGCAGCTTAAGAAGGACGTGGTGTGGCCACTGAATACCAAGAAGGGGTTAGGGTGCTCAGCTGAAAATGGGGAGAAGGGAACTGTGCTTGGGCATGAAAATTGGATTCTGTAGGCTCTACCCAAGGCAAAGGAATTGTACTGTAAATTTGATGCTCTTCTATTATGACTTTCACTCACAAGCACCTTTCAAGTGTCTTTGCTCTATATGACATCAATAATATTTACTTTTACGTATATTGGTGATGACATCTCTGAACAAGGATGTTAAAAGAGCAAAGACTCTGGAGGGACTCAGAAGCAGGCAGGCCCATTGTGTCCCCTAACGTAGAGAATAAATGCACAAGGAGTGTGTAAAAACAGTGTCGCTCAGAAAACCATGAGGAGGCAGCGAGCAGAAGAAAAGAAGTTTATTGAGGGAATTAGCAAACGAGGAGGAAGCTGTGCCATGAATGGCCCGACTCTGGGGTCCTAGGGAAGGAGGGCCTGTTTTATAGGGGGGTGGCAGGAAGAAACTATTGAATTCAGTTGTTATCTCACAGCTGTGAGTCTAGGGTTGATCAAGTCCAAACAGAGGTCGGGTTGATGTACCCCCACTATCATGGGAAACTCCCAGACAGCTGCAGGCAGGTGAGGGGGGGGGTGGCATGGGAACCAAGGCTGTCAGGGTGGAGGCAGGAAGGCTGTTTCCATGCTATGATCTCTTTCTCAGATATCTTACACATGGACAGTATTATGCCTTTTGTATTCAATTATGTTTTATTTTTTATGTTTTATTGTTTATGCTGTTACAGTTGTACCTACTTTTCCCTGCCAACCCCCAACTTCCATAGTCCGTCCCCACACAGTTGTCCATTTCCAGGGGTCCTTCATATATGCTCCTTGATTAATCCCTTCACCTTCTTTCAAACAATCCCCACCTCCATCCTCCCCTCTTACTACTAATCCTACACCTCTGGTTCTATTTTGCTCATTAGTTTATTTTGTTCATTAGATTCCTCTTGTAAGTGAGATCATATGGTATTTGTCTTTCATCAACTGGTTTATTTAACTTAGCATAATAGTCCCTAGTTCCATTCACGCTGTCGCAAAAGGTAGGAATTCATTCTTTTTTCTGCTGCATAGTATTCCATTGTGTAAATGTACCACTGTTTTTTGATCCATTCATCTATTTGTGGGCAATTAGGCTGTTTCCAAATCTTGGATATTATAAGTAGTTCTGCTATAAACATAAGGGTGCATAAATTCTTTTGAGTTGGTTTTTCAGGATTCTTAAGGTGTAATCCCATCAGTGGAATCGCTGGTTCAAAAGGCAGTTCCATTTTTAATTTTTTGAGGAAATTCCATACTGTTTTCTAAAGTGGCTGCACCAGTCTGCATTCTCACTAACAAGCTCTAGAAAAGGGTTCCCTTTTCTCCACATTCTTGCCAGCACTTGTTGTTTGTTAATTTATTAATGATAGCAATTTTGGCAGGTGAGAAGCGATATATCATTGTGGTTTTAATTTACATCTCTCTGATGGCTAGTGATGTAAAGTATCTTTTCATATGTCTATTGGCCATCTGTATGTCCTCCCTGGAGAAGTGTCTATTCAGATCCTTTGCCCATTTTTTAATTGCATTGTTTGTCTTCCTGGTGTTGAGTCATATAAGTTCTTTATATATTTTGGAGATTAAACCCTTGTCTGATGTATCATTGGTAAATATGTTCTCTCACACAGGCAATACCCTTTTAATTTTGCTGATGTTTTCTTTAGCCATGCAGAAGCTTTTTAATTTGGTGTAGTCCAATTTGTTTATTTTTTCCTCTATTTCCCTTGCCATAGGAGGTATATCAGAAAAAATACTGCTATATGAGGTATCTGAAATTTTACTGCATATTTTTTTCTAGGAGTTTTATAGTATTATGACTTATAGTTAAGTCTTTTATCCATTTTGGGTTTATTCTATTGTATGGTGTAAATGGTGGCCTAGTTTAGTCATTATTATTATTATTATTATTATTATTATTATTATTTTAAGTACTAGTCCAGTTCTCCCAACACCATTTATTGAACAGGCTATTTTTACTCCATTGTATGCTCGTGCCTCATTTGTCAAATACTAATTGACCATAAAGAGTTGTGTTTATTTCTGGGCTTTCTATTCCACTCCATTTGATATATATGTTTGTTCTTTGTTTTAAAGCATATTTTATTGATTACGTTGTTACAGTTGCTACAATTTCTTTTCCCTTGCTCCCCTCTGCCCAGTACCGTCCTCTTCTCCAGCAACCCCACCCCCTTAGTTCATGTCCATGGGTCCTGCACTTAAGTCTTTGGCTTTACCCTTTCTTATATTATTAACTTCCCCTGTCTACTTTGTAACTACCAATTATTCTTCTTAATCCCTGCACCATTTTCCCATTTCTCATTCTTCCTCCTCCCAGCTGATAACCCTCCAAAAGATCCCCACACCTATGAATCTGTTCCTATTCTGGTTGTTTGCTTAATTTGTTTTTGTTTTTATTATTTTAGTTTCTGTTGTTGATAGTTGTGACTTTATGGTCATTTAAGTGTTTCTAGTTTTGACCCTCTTTTCCTTAAGTAAATGCCTTTAATATTTCATATAATAATGGCTTGATGATGATGAACTCTTTTAGCTTTACCTTGTCTGGGAAGCACTTCAACTGCCCTTCCATTCTAAATAATAACTTTGCTGAATAGACTAATCTTGGTTGTAGGTCCTTGCAATTCATCACCTTGAATACTTCTTGCCAGCCCCTTCTTGCCTGCAAAGTTTTTTTGAGAAATCAGCTGAGAGTCTTATAGGAACCCCTTTGTAGGTAACTCTCTTCTCTTGCTGCTTTGAAGATTCTCTTCTTATCTTTAACTTTTGGCATTTTAATTATGATGTGTCTTGGTGTGGTCCTTTTTGGATCTATCTTGTTTGGAACTCTCTGTGCTTCCTGAAGTTTTATGTTTATTTCCTTCACCAAATTATGGAAGTTTTCCTTCATTATTTTTTCACATAAGTTTTCAATTCTTGCTCTTCCTCTTCTCCTTCTGCCACCCCTATGATTCACGTGTTAGCACATTTAAGGTTGTCCCAGACGTTCCTAAGCCTCTCCTCTTTTTCAATTCTTGTTTTTGTACTGGTTGACTGTTTATTTCTTCCTTATGTCCCAAATAATTGATTTGAGCCCTGGTTTCCTTTCCTTCACTATTGGTTTCATGTGGAGTTTTCTTCATTTCATTTAGCTTAGCCTTCACTTCTTCCCTTTTGCGTTTGCCATATTCAAGCATATCTGTAAAGTCTGTGAGCATCTTTATGACCAGTGTTTTGAACTCTGTGTTCTGTTAGGTTAGCTGTCTTCTCATCACTTTGTTCTATCAGTGGAACCTTGATCTGTTCCCTCTTTTGGTCTATACTTCTCTGTCTCCTCAATTTGACAAGCTTCCATCTTTGCTTCTGTATCTTAGGTGGAGCTGTCACACCTATTACATTGTAAGAGGCAGAGCCTTAGGCATTCATCAATATGCGGCAACTGGTTTCACCTCTGTGTGGTGCTGTATATGGGGTAGAGGACTGAGAGGGAACAATTCCACTTGCTCAGAACTCACCCCCTTTCCAGGAAATTCTCCCACTTCCCATTGGAACTGGTGCCTCTCTAGCTGTTGTCCTGGTTGTGGTTCCAAGAGTGGGTGGATTTGTCAACATTCTAGGACCTTGGGAGTTCTCTAACTAAATGGACTCTGCTGAGAGACCTGCAGTTTCTTCCTCCTCCTCACAATCAGAAGCGATAAAGCTTTATTTTCACCAGCGCTGGAACTGTGAGTCATGCGGTCTGGTCTGGTGTTGGGAGCACTCCCTAAGTGTCCCTCCCTACTTTTTTTAACATGTGACTTCATTTTCTGCCAGCCAGCCACAGCCACTGTTGCTGCTGCCACCACCACACTGTGTACTCTCTGCCCCACCTACCTGTCTGGATGAGTATTTCTTCCTCATATATTTGTTTGTTGGACTTCTATGTAGCTCGATTTTCTGTAACATCAAGTTGTCTCCAGTTTTGAGGTAGTTGTATTCCTTCTTAGTTGTGGAGGGAGATGCAGTGTGTCTACCTATGTCTCTATCTTGCCAGAAGTCTCAATGTCTTTCTTAAAGTCTCTGGTATTGGTGCATATATTGGGTGCATATGTGTTTACAAGGTTTATATCCTCTTATTGGATTGATAGCTTTAATTTCATGTAGTGATCTTCTTTGTCTTTTGTTGTGGCTTTGTTTTGAAGTCTATTTTGTCAGATATAAGAATTGCTACCCCATCTTGATTTTTCATGTCCATTTGCATGGAATATTTTTTCTATCCCTTCACTTTCAGATGTGTACATTTTTTATTCTCAAGTAGGTCTCCTGTATACAGCATATATGCAAGTCGTGTTTTCTTATGCATTCAGCTACCCTATGTCATTTGATTGGAGCATTTAATCCATTTATATTTAAAGTTATTATTGATAGGTACTTATTTATTGCCATTTTTCCCCTTTGTGCCTGTGTTCCTCTTTCTCTCTTTCTTTCTTCTTCTTTTTCTTCTTCTCCGTCCCCTTCTCCTTCCTCTTCTCATCCTCCTTCTCCTTCAAGCAGTTCTTTTAGTATCTCTTGCAATCCTAATTTGTTGAAGATGTACTCTCTTATCCTTTTTTTTTTTGTCTGGGAAGCTCTTTATTTCACCTTCCATTTTAAATGAGAATCTTAATGGGTAGAGTAGTCTTGGCTGTAGGTCTTTTCATTACTTGGAATATTTCTTGCCAGTCCTTGCTGGCTTGTAGGGTTTCTGTTGATATATTGGCTAATAGCCTTATGGGAGCTCTCTTTTATGTTACTAGCTCTTTCTCCCTTGCTACCTTTAAGATTCTCCTTTTGTCTTTAAATTTCCCCATTTTATTTGTGATGTGTTTTGGAGTGGGCCTCTTGAGTTCATCTTGATTGGGACTCTTTGTACTTCCTGAACTTTCATGCCTTTTTTCTTTATCAAATAGGGATGTTTTATGGCATTTTTAAAAGCAGGTTTTCTATTCCTTGCTCCATTTCCTCTCCTTCTGGTATCCATATGATGTGAATATTGTTACATTTCATGTTGTGCCAAAGCTTCCTTAAACTATCCTCATTCTTTTTGAGTCATTTTTTGTTTTGTTGCCATGACTGGGTGTTTTTTTCTACCTTGTCTTCCAGCTCACTGATTTGATCCTCTGCTTCATCTAGCACGCTTTTAATTTCTTCTAGTTTGTTCTTCATTTCAGACATTGTAATCTTCATTTCCACCTGGTTTTTATTCATAGTTTTTTTGTTCCTTTTCATGATGATGTAGTTTCCACTAAGGTTTTTGTAGTTCCCATAAATTTCCTTGTAGCTCTCACTAAGTTCTTTGAGCATCCTTATAAACTTTTCTTTGAACTCTATGTCTGATAAATTGCTTACCTCGATTTCATTTAGCTCTTTTTCTGGGATTCCTCCTTTCTTTTGATTGGGTGTTGTTTCTTTGTCTGACCCCTTTATCTGACTCTTTTTGTTTGATTTTACATATTAGATTGATCTGCGTAGGCTCCCCATCTTTGTGGGGGTTACCTTCTGTGGTAGGAGTCTTGTTGAACTAAGTGGTACAGTCTTCTTGATTTACTGAGCTGTGGTGATGCTCTTTGTGTAGCTTATTTCGATTACCCTTTTTTATTTGTTTTGTTTTTTTTAATTGTTTTTGACTCATTTGTTGGTGGGTCCTCCCCTCTGGCTGGCTGACAGAGTTTCAGCCTCCACCATGTCTTGTATGCTGTTGTACAGGTGCTGACAGAACAACAACAACAAAAACAACAGCACAACACGGAAAAGAAAACCCACACCAGCACAAATACCCATCAGCAACAGCAATATCAATGACACATGAGCAAAGATTAGTAAAGGTGGAACGAGCCTAAGAATATTATCAGAAAGAAAAAAGAATGTAGATGACTAGAGGAAAGAAAAATAATTTTGAGAGAATAAAGGGAAGAGAAGTATAATAAGAGTATGGAATAAAAACAAGACAAAGACAGAGGAAAAATAAAACTTAAAACAAAAATAAGAAAGGGAGGGAAGAAGCCAGTATGTAGTAAGAAAAGGGAAGAGTAAAATATGAGATTTGAAATTAAAAAATAGTGTAAAGTAGAGATAAAATTGTAAAACAGCAACAGCAATTTCAACAACTGAGCAAAGATTAATAAAGGTGGAAAGAATAAGAATATTATAAGAAATTTAAAAAAGAGTATAAGATGATGAAAGGAAATAAAAATGGTTTGAGAGGATAGAGGGAGGAGAAATAATAAGAGTAAGGAATATAAACAAGGTGAAGAGAAGGAAAAAATAAAGTTTAAAACAAAAATGAGAAAGAAAAGGAAGAAGTCAAAGTAGAGTAAGAAAAGGGAAGAGTAAATTATGAGATTTGAAATAATAGTGAAAAATAGGAACAAAATTAGACAAAGAAAAATGTTAAAAAGCTATGCAAAAGAAAATGTAACACAAATAATGAAAAAGATCATGGTGGAATTCATCTCAAAAGTTTATTTAGTGCTTGTCTGCTGGCTTCTTCTGGTTATGACTCTGGTGTTGTCTGATACTGGTGTAAGCCAATGTTGGATGCTTTTCCCATCTTGCTCTAGGCAGCCTGTTCAAAGCTACAAGTGATCCACAGTTTGTGGCTGTCTCCTTCAGGGTTGGCTGCATCTGGAGTGGTCTTTGCACTACTGGCTTTTTATCAGCACCAGGCCCAGGGGTGGGTCAACTAATGACTGAAAGCACCACAGGTAGTGCCTCCATCTGCCTTTGCCTGCAATCCTGCTATTAGTCTTAGTCTAGCTACTGAACTGTCTGTTTCTGAGAGGGCTTCTGGTGGAATTGGGAAAATGGTACCCCTGGATCTCCTGTGGGAGGTCCCATTCAGGCTTCAAGAAAGATAGTGGGTGTGTTCACATGTCTGAGTTTGTCCCAGATTACTTCCCTGAACTCAGCATGGCAAAGTCCCTAGTAGGTTAGCAGGTGGGACTTCCAGAGTCCAGAGTTTGGGTCCGATGGCATTCCTAAACTCTCCTGTGAGGGGGAAGCACCAATCTGGTTCCTGGGAAAGTATATGGAATGTTCATGCCCTAAAGCCAGTTTCTATCATCTCTGAGTCCATCTATGATGCTGTTCCTCAGCAGGGGATATGATGCAGATTGTGTGAAAGTCAGGAAGATGCGGGGTGGGTCAAGCAAGATTTCAAAGGGTGTGGCAAGTGGGATTCCAGAGGATGGGGCTAGGATTTCAGTGGCTGAGGTGAGCAGTTTTCCCACAAGGTGGTGTCATTGTTTTTCCCCTGAGAGAGTCTTGCTTTTCTCAAGAAAAATGTCTGCTGAGGTTTGTGTTATATCCTAGCACTGGAAACCCAGCAGCCACTCCCCCATTCCTCTTCCCCAAGCCTTTCACTACTGACTCTCCTCACATGACTGCATTTGCCTAAGCCAAAGGTGAGTGGCTGGGAATACAAAAGCTGTGTGTTAGCAAAAGAAAGGAGAATAAGGTGGCTTTGCCTCCACTGGGCCTCGTCTTTCTCTGGTGAGCAAAAAATTCTGTGGTCTTTCACCACTGGATGTTGAACAGGCAGTTAATCCCAACATTGGTGCTCTGTACATGGGAGCCCAATCTGATGTCCTCTCTGAGCAAAATGCCTTCAGCCATGTGGCTGCCTCAGCTACTGCCTACGAAATTGGTTCTGGCCAGCTGCCCATGAAAGCGGTCCTTGGGTCCTTTCACATCCCTGCCCTTTCTACTACTTAGGAGGTGGTTTCCACCTGTCCTTGGTTAAGTAGCTCCTCCTCAGGTAGCCCTCAGTTGTTTATTTCAGGTAGATGTTCCCTTATTTTTAATTTTTTTGTTTTTATTTTTCAGCTTGGCTCTGGGAGATAGTGCAAGATAAACTCTCCTACTCCACTGCCTTCTTTGCCATTCTCTCCAGTTACCACTTTATGCCTTCTGAATTTTGTTAGGGGCAGGAGAGATATTAGAGGAGTTTCAAAGATGCTGCAGTAGATGACACCAACTTGTAACAAGAAAGACAAGCAGATCCAGGAAGAAGGCTGTGCTCCTTGTTTTAAGTACAGAAAACAAGGGCCCTGTCCAAAGGCTTAGGGATGGTTAGTATAACGCAGAGAACCAGAATCCCAAGATCCCAGTTGTTCCTCTAATCACTCCTATCATTTAAAAAAAATTGCCACAAAACCAAATAACAAAATTCCCAGAAAGAATGGATATATTTAGCATGAGCATGGCCTTCATTAAAGTGTTTTCTGAATATGCTCTTGGTGTCAGGTCTTTCATAAGCACTATTCTACTGCATTACAAATGTCCTGTGGGCGGACACTGGGCCAAGCACGCCTTTCCATGGTTTCATGTTGTGGCCTCTAAACTTCTGCAGGATGGGTAGATGAATAGATGAATGGGTGGATAGATGGGCAGGTGGATGAATAGGTGGGAGGACAGAGGGTGGGTGGATGGATGAGAATGGGTGGACAGATGGGTGGGTGGATGCAAAAGAGAGAATATCACTTGGACAGCCTCAGAGTACAAATACAGTGATATAAAACATCAAATTAACATTGGTTAGTTTTTCTGGCACAGAAGGCTATGTCTTGGAGGAAAAACTGCTGTTGACCAGCAGTGGATATCAACAGTCAATTACATGTAGTTGCCACTGTTGTTTCTTAATGTGTCCAGATTCCCTCAATAGAGAGGCAGTAGGTAAATAATTAAAACACTTGCTCAGTGAATACTGTTCTCAGTATTCACTAGGAGTGGCTGTAAATATCCACCTTCCTGACTGATAGAGAATTGGAGAAAAGGAAGCAAAAGAATTAATCCTTAATATCTTCTCTTTCTGAATGAGTCCAGGCAATAAAAAAAATCACCAGTGGATACAATAGCAGCAGCATGTTCCTGGGAGACAGGAAAAAATTAATAAAGGCTGTTTTGTTCTCTTGACTCTGGCGTGATTTGCTGGGTGCCTCACTAGGTCTGCCAGTCACTTGGCCCCTCTCTGGAGAGCTGGACACTTGGAGCTCCTTCTTACCACAAAGATGTTTTGCTGCTTTTGGAGTCAGGCAGAACTGGGTTCTATTGCACTGACTATGTGAACCTGGATCAGTTACTTAACCTCTGAGACTTAAGTTCCTCATTTGTGAGAAAGAACAGGACTGTTAGATACCTCACAATGATGTAATACATGGAGAGACTGGGCGAGCTCAACAAAGCACTGGCAGTTGTATGGATGTTGTGGGGGAGGATGAGGGGCTTCTCTCCCCAGAGTTACTATAGGTCACCAGCAGGAAGTGGTGCAGGGTGAATGGAGAGGGGGAATTGGAAGGAAGATAGCTAGAGTTGAGCCCTACAGATTGACTCAAAGCTGCATTCTGTGTTCCTTCACCTGGCACAATGGAGTCCAGAGGCAGATTATGGAGACAGCGTTCCCCCAAGAGGTCAACCTGAAGAACAAGGGTCGCTTCCAAGGCAAGACTGAATAAAAAGTTTTCAGGGCACCCTAGGCAAAGGCACAGGGTGAGAAAGGGCTACGAAGAGTGGTAAACACTTTTGATTCTGTTTTCTGGAGCCTGGAACGAATTGTCAGTACTAACCTGCAGCCCGCAGGGTGCCAAACTGACAACAATCAGAAAGCTAAAGAAGCTACTTGGTTTGTTCAAGCAGGAAAGACTCAGGTTCAAGTAACATTTACTGAGCACCTACTGTGTTTCAATCTTTGTGCTGGACACGTTCACTTATGTTTTTTCATTTAAATTTCTCAGCAGTTCTGTAAGGGAGAGTTTATCTCTGGGTTTCTGATAAGGTTATTGAAGCACTCTAAGGGAAATTATTTGCACACAGTTGAAACATGGCTACATCAAGATTTGTATTAGGGGGACTCCTACGGGCCCACGAGGAGGACCAGGAGTCCCCATTCCCTGCTCCTCATTCCCCTTGCTCCTATGGGCCCTTGAGTTGGTCCGGGAGCTGCCTCTCCCCTCCCCACTTCCCCCTTTTCCCCCCTCAATAAACCCATTGCCTAACCCCCCCCAAAAAATAAGATTTGTATTAGTGTGCTATGGCTGTATAACAAAGTGCCAAAAACTAGGTGGTTTAACGTTATTGAACTTCTCTGAACCTCAGTTTCCTCATCTTAGAAAAGCCTCATAGAGTATATCTGAGATGCGAAGGCAATAATGTAGAGAAAGTAGTTGGGTAGTTCCTACTAAGTGTTATGTTAGAGGATCCCATTACATGGAGTCCTCTGTTGAAGATCCATGGGAAAATTTTTTCACAGCCTGCATGCAGTACTAGGAATAATTTAACTTTTCCCTGAGAAATCAGGTCAAAAGAAAATCTCAGGAATTATGTAACTAGTGTTTCTTTCTTTGCATTGCTACTAGGTAGCTCAGGGCCAAGTTTGTGGACTGTTTTAGGCCTGCATTTTGAAACTAGAAATGATCTATGGCTTCACCTCATTTTTCTTAACTGATGTTATTTTTCCTTTTGATTTGATTTCTTTACCAAACAGTCTTTCTTATTGTATATAATGTATATTTTGAAGTTTTTGCTAATAAATAATGAATGCATATAAATTTCCATCACTCTGGTAGTCCTCAAATTAGAAGATCTTGTGTATGAAAGTCTTATTTATACATTTCTTGATGGGAACTTATAAATGCATCATTTTCATACAAGCAACATTCTAAAGGTAATTAGGTTCTTGACCGGCCCATAAGCACCTATCTAATGGTATAACAGCAACATTCATTACATCATGAAGCCACCATTTATAATTCTGTTTCTCTGGAAATGTGATCAGAATACCAGTAGGGTTCATGAATTACATGTTTTCTTCTAATTCAGCTATGGATAAATTAACCAGCTACCCGTTTGCAGATGTTATTTCTCTTATTCCCCTACACCAGCTTCTACTAGGAAGGTGTGGCTGAGACCAGGTTTCTTTTTTTGGTTTTATGTTTTGTTTTGTTTTTTTTTTAGATAATATTTACTTATTTTTAAGTAGAGGAGAAAGGAGGGAGAGAGAGAGGGAGAGAAACATCAATGAGCAAGAGAAACCTCAATAGGTTGCTTCTTGCACACCTGCAACTGGCAAACTGGCCTACAACCCAGGCATGTACCTTGACTGGGGAATCAAACTGTGACCTTTTGATTTATGGATGATGCCCAACCCACTGAGTTGCACCAGTCTGGGCTAGGGTTGAGACTATGTGAAGGAAGGAAGGAAGGCTTGGAGCACTGAGAGTACAATAGGAAGTAGTAGGGGGGAAATGCGGTGGTTTAAACAACAGAAATGTATTATCTTACAGTTTTGGAGGCTAGAAGTCTGAAATAAGATGTTGGTGGGATTAGTTCCTCCTGAGGGCTGTGAGGGAAGCGTTTAGTCCAGGCCTTTCTTCTTGGCTTGTAGATTGCTGTCCTCACGTTTATGCTGTGTTTTCTGTGTATGCATGTCTGTCTTCAAATTTCCCCTTTTTATTGGGACACCAGTCATATGAGATTAAGGTCCACTCTAATGATCTCATTTTAACCCGATTACCTCTAAAAAGAGTCTATTGCCAAATAAAGTCATGTTCTGAGATAATGGGGGTTAGAACTTCAACATATGACTTTTGGGAGTACATGTAACAACCCAGAAATCCTGATACTGAGCATAGTTCTTGCTTGTCTATTCAAGCAGTGGTTCTTAAACTTGGCATATATTGGATTTATCTGAAGAATTTTTTAAAAATACCGATGCCTGCATTTCACTCACACAGATTATGATTTAGCTGACACGGTGTGTATCAGGACATTAGGATTTTAAAGAGCTCCTTAAGTGGTTCTAACAGCAGCCAAATTTAGAACCACTGTCTTAGAGTGTTTATCCAGCATTTCTGAGATCCATCCCAAAGGAAGACAGTACTCTCTCCTTGCTTGGCTGCCAGGGAAAGGAAGCCAAATTTGTCTTTAATGTCCCAACCTTGGCCACATTTCTGTTCTACCTTTTAAAATTCTTTAAGCAAATCTGCTCCTCACACTTGTAGAATTAAAACCTAACACAGTACCTGACCCACAGTGGGCCTCAATAAATGTCCAAATAGGTAAGGAAGGCAAAAGAATCACAAAGGGAGAAATGCAAAGGGATGGAATATGGAATTGAAGAATTCTTGAAAAAGAAACATTTCTGGACAAAGGATATTTTATGGTACCCATTGAAGGAGAATGTTAGCACAAATAATGCCCAGTGATGGAGAGTATGTTAGAGATTTGCCTGCCAGTGATACCAAACAATGACATCAAATCAGGTTTACAACTTTAGATTTAATAGTTGTGCTCAAGGTAAGGGCTAACTAACCTTGGGTTACTGCTTCCCCTTCCCTCCCCAGTCCCAAAGCTGGCAAATTATAGTCCAAGAGGGTCTCCTCTTCATGCTGAACATCGCTTTAAGACAAAGAGTTAAGTGTTGACTTCATTGTTTTGTGAGGTTGGAAATGAGTGACTGTGGTTTTCCTGTGTCCTGGCCTCCTTCCTCACCTGTGGCTAATCCATCTCCACACTCCAGGTTAATTGGGGCTGACTGGGAATAAGCTATTAGGACGTTTCATATATGCATTGCTAGACAGATGAGTCTATACCTCCAGGGGAAAAATGAATTTGCATGTCCAAAAAGAGATTTGAGAAGCACAACTATTTGAAATAAAAAATATTATTTTAGACTACAGAATCCAAGTACTGTACACTTATGGAAACAAATGACTCAATAATTATATTGACCTAAAACATATAAAAATGATAAAATATAATGGAAATACAAATAAGGGCAAGAAACAAAATGGTAAGAAATCTTAGGAATGAAAAATTTAACAGTTGAAATGAGCACCTCAGATGGATAAGTAACAGGGTGGATAGAGCTGCAGAACAAATTAGCAACTGGAAAAACCAGGTGGAGGAATCTTTCAGAACCAAGAAGGCAAAGACAAAGACATATAAAATACAAAGAAAAAGCTAGGTATTAGGAAGATAGAAGTAAAACTATCAAGTGTGTAATGAAAGTCCTAGAAAGAGAGGACAAATAAAAATGAAGAGAAAGAATTGTTTGAAGAAATAATTTTCTGTAATTGTAGCATAACAAGATGAAAGATTAAAAGGGTTATAGAAAAAATATAAGTAAAAATATCCACACCAGACATTTTATGCTAAAATTAAGAATTTTGTAGAATCAGACAAAATTCTAAGGCTATCAAGAGAAGGAAAATATTAAAAAACAGACCAGAAGTCATAGAGCCATCAGATTTTTAAATAGCAACAATTGATTCAAGAAAATAGTAAAATAGAGGTAGACACAGTTTAGAACTTGGGTAAGGAAAAGATATTTTTAAAGAAGACACAAAATTTTTTACTATAAAATAAAAGATCAATAAATATTACTATATAAAATTAAAAATTTTTAAAAATCAAGTTTACCTTAGAAAATGTAAAAAGTTACATATAAAAGATATTCAAAGTACATAAAACTGGCAAAGGATTGGTATCAATCTGTAAAGAACTTCTACAGATCAGTGAAAAAAGAAAAGTATAAGCAGCTCAATATAAAAAAGAATGTTTTCACAGAACAGGAAACATATGGCCAACAAGAATATGAAGAGCTGTTGAACATAATTATGAATTGGGAACTTTAAATCTAGACTACAATGATGTACAATTTTACACTCATTCAGTTGATAAAAATTCCAATAGTCTAATAATACCAAGTCCTATTCAATGCTGGTGAAGTATAAATTTTTGTAACTACTTTGGCAAATAATTTGGCATTTTCACCATATTGTTATGATTGAATTGTGTTCCCCAAAATGATGTGTTAAAGTCCAAACTCCTGGAATCTTATTTGAACTTTGCAGATGGAATTATACTGGAGTAGAGCCTTAAATCCAATGACTGATATTTTTGTGAGAGGTGACAGAGATAGAAACAAACAGAGAAGAAGGCCATGAGAAGATGGAGGCAGAGACAGGGGTAATGAGTCTATGAAACAAGACATGTCAAAGATGGCTGGCAATCATCAGAAGCTAAGAAGGAGGTATGGAACTTTTTTTTTTTTCATCAGAGCCTCCAGTGGGAACCAACCTTAATGACACCTTAATTTTGGATTTCTATCCTTATGAATTATGAAAGAATAAATTTGTGTCGCTGTAAGCTATCCAGTGTGTGATCATTTGTTATAGCAGTCCTATGAAACTCATACACACACCTAATAACCCAACAATTCTACTGCTAGATGTAGGCCTAACAGAAATGTTTTCATGTGTACAGAAAAGAATATATCAGGAAGTTCATAGTATTTTTGTTTGCAAGAACAGAGCTCTGCAAAGAACCTAAAAGTTTAGCTATAGAAGAGAGAATACATAAATTGTAGTAAATCCACACGATGGAATATTAATTCAGCAAAGTGAATGACCTATAACAACAGAAAAATATGAGTGATTCTTAGCAATATAAAAATATTAAGAGAAGAAATCCTAAAAGGTTACATATAGCATAATACTCTTAAATAAAGCTAAAAACAAATAAGATAAAAATATTTTAGTTTTATGAATATAAGTAGATGCAATTAAACTACCCCCTAGAAGAAGGGAGGGAAATTGTTAACATGGAATTCAGCATGATGGTTATCTTGAAAGGCAGAGAAATAGGATAGGTTGGGAGAGGCAACAATATGGTTAGATGTAGGTTATTGTCAAGGTCATAGTTTTGCTTTAGTGAGTTCATGAGTGCTTATCAATGTCTACATCTATATTTATAACATCATTATATCTATTGAAAGAGGACACAAGGAAAAGTAAGGAAAGTATGTCATAAAGGATTATGATTAATTCTAACCCATTTCTGTGTATCTGAGGCTACCCACTTCCCAAAATATTTAGGATGGGTTCATGATTCTACAAACTGGGGTCTAGCTCACTTAAGTTTTAACAAGCATCTGGAAATTAGAGCCATTTTTCCAACTAACTCTATGATTAGCAGTATGGTTAACTAATCTAGATCAAACATTCACATCTGGTTTCTTCAGAAATTAACGCATAAATTTAGTTAGAAAGCTCAATTGGTTAATATAAAGGAGTCTAGAATTTGAATATTCATTGAATTCAAATGGAATTAGCAAACTTCTGGTCAGGATGGCAGCATAGGTGAACATGGCTCACCTCCTCACACAACCACATAAAAACTGTAACTAAACTATAGAACAACCATCACACAGAACTGCCAGAAATTGAGTTGAATGGAAGTTTGACAACTACAAAATTAAAGAAATCACCTCCAGCCAGACTGGTAGGAGGGGTGGACACAAAGAACAGGTTGATCCCACATCCATGTGTAGTGAATAAAACATCAGGAGGAGTTACCTTGGGAGCGAGGAGTCCCAGCATGACACCAGGTCCCCCAACCCAGGGTTCTAGTGCCAGGAAGATAAGTCCTCACAACTTCTAGCTACAAAACAAGTGGGGATTGAGTATGGGAAGAAACTTCTGGAGTCCGAAGTAGTTCTTCTTAAAGAATCCACACATGGGCTTACTGACTCACTCCTCTGAGCTCTAGCACCGGGGTAGCAACTTGAAAGGCACCAGTGGCAAACAGGGTGAAACTGAGGTGTCTGACATTAAGACAAGAGCTGGGGGACAGCTTTCTTCCAGACAGATAGGTGGGCAGAGGTCACTATTCCTTTTCTGAACCCTCAGATCTCCTGAGATTCTTTCCCACCCCACTTATAGGCCCACAGAAACTGTTCACAGGTGGTTTTCCATATGAATAGCTGCTCTTGGCTCAAATTGAACAACTTCCTAAATCCTCTCAAATAAGCAACAACCAGCGAAAGTGAGCCCCTAGCCCCAGTGCCTCTTGCTAAGTGGCCCCAGGTCTCGCACTAACAGCAGCCAGCCTATTCAAGCTTGGCTTTGCCTGGGAATATTCAAGCCCAGCACAAGTAGCAGCCATCTCAGATTGCTTTATAGCTCAGGCAGGGTGGCCCTGGGAAAAACACAGGTGGAGGCTGAACTTGGCTTACATCATGTGTTGGTACTCTGACATGGTCTCTAGCATTGAGAGATATCACTTTACACCAGTCAGAATGGTTATCATCAATAAATCAACAAACAGCAAATGCTGGTGAGGATATGGAGAAAGGGGGGACCCTTTTGCACTGTTGGTGGGAATGCAGACTGGTACAGCCACTGTGGGAAGCAGTACAGAGTTTAAATTAAAAATGGAACTGCCTTATGACTCAGCAATTCCACTTCTGAAAATTTATACAAAGAAATCTGAAACACTAATTGGAAAATATATATGCACCCCTATGTTCATTTTACTGTTATTTACAATTGCCAAGATTTGGGAGCAGCCCTAGTGTCCATCAGTAAATGAGTGAATAAAACAACTATGGGACATTTACATAATGGAATACTCAGCCATAAAAAAGAACATTTTACCCTTTGTGACAGCATGGATGGACCTGGAGAACATTATGCTAAGTGAAATAAGCCAGTCAGAGAAAGACAAGCATCATATGATTTCACTTGTATGTGGAATCTAATGAACAAACTGAACTAAGTAGCAAAACAGAGTCAGACTCATAAATAGAGAGCAGGATGAGAGCTTTGCAGGGGTGAGGTTGGGGATGTGGAAGAGTGGAGAAGAAAGAAAAAGTACCCATGGAAACAGTCAACAGTGTTGCGACTGTGGGGGAAAGGGGATTGGGTAGAGGTGGAAAGTGTGTATAAAGGGAATAAATAGTAATGAAAAATACAATAAAAAATAAAGGTGAGTTTATTGGAATAGGGTCTAGAGAAAAATTAAGGAACACCAACTACAGAAGATATACTGTAGATATATTCAGTAACACCAACTACAGAAGATATATATTGTGAATTTTCCAAGGCTTGATGTACATAGTCCAATCTCATTAAAAGCAAAACAAAAAAACAAGTGTTTTCTCATCATCTGTCTCTGAGGCCACATCTCCATGAATGCACATAACCCAGGGATGACAGTGGGTGAATCATTAACTACTGTCTGTTTGTGCTAATGGAGAGCTGTCACATAGATAATCCAAAAGGCAAATATTTATTTCATTTCTGACACCAACCCCTAAATAAATGTAATCAAATGTGAATGTGTCTAATGGTTTCTCCTGGCCTTCATTCTGTCTCCAATAGTTATATGAGAATATGTTTTTGTAGGACTGCCAAACTGTCTTTCATGCTGTGAGTGTTAAAAAGGATATATTCCTAAAGTTTTAGCTTCCATCAAAAATCTTTAGAAATTGTTAATGGATTTATTTAATCACATTGCAGGGGAGAATGAACAGAGTCTGACAGAGTAAATGCTTATATTTACCTTGATCTTGCTAACCATGTCACTATGGCCAAGATACCTCTCTCTTGGGCTGCTTTTCCCATGTGTGAAGTGAGAATTTGGACAAACGGTTTCTAAGATGCTTTCTTGCTTAACAATTCAGTTTCAAAACTATGTCTTCCTATCACCTCTGGGTAGAACAAACACTGTTTCTTACACAGCATAAAAATACCAAAACTTACTGCCTCTAAATATTCCTTTTTTTAAGTTTCAAGTTTTGCTGCCTTAATTACTAACATTCAGGAATTTGATAAGCAAGTCCAGCTTCACCATACCCATCCATATACACCATGATTTTAGATTTGGATAATATTCTTTTTCAGTCTTGACTTTCAGATTTAAAGACCCATATATCTAGTGGCCTACCATTTCTTGGTCGCTTTTGCTATTCTTTGGGCTATCTTCAACTCACCTTTTCAATCAGAAATGGCATAAGCAAACAATACACAGGTAAGGTGAGACAAGTTTTGTGCCTTGTTTCTTGTAATGGTTGATAAGATTCTCTTCTTAATTTTCAAAACCCTTCCAATATTAGCATTTTATGGGTACTTTTGATTGTGAACAGACACCGGACTGGCACCTATGATCTCTTTCTGAGTTTAACAGTTTCTCATCACTTGTAAGTCATTTCTGCCAACTCAAAGCACTGTGTGAGAACTCCAGTTCACTACACTTCTATTTCACTTGAGCGTCATCTCCCATTGCCAGAATTAATACCAATTTTAATACGACAAATTCTAATCTAGATCTTTGGAGATCCTACAACCCCCATTTCCTTGTTTTCAGTTTGTGTGGAGACTGAATCAGAATGACAGAGTTTTAGGTAACATCTAGTGCAGCCTCTATTCAAGCAGGAACCATACTTACAAGATCACTAGGATAGTCACCTATCCTGTGTATCAGTTATATTTTCTTATTTTCTGTATTCTTTTTTTTATCCTCACCTGAAGACATTTTTTACTGTTTTAGAGGGAGAAAGGGACACAGAGAGAGACATTGATTGGCTGCCTCCTGTATGGTCCCAGACTGGGGATCATACACACCCAGACCTGGCAGATGGGGGATCCAACCTGCAACTTAGGTATATGCCCTGACTGGGAATCAAACTTGCAACCATTTGGTTATGGGACAATTCTCCAACCAACTGAGCTGCACAGGCAAAGGTTATTTTTTCTATTCTTGATACTCCAGTATCTGGGGCCTTACCAATATGGGAGGGACTGCCTCACCCAGGGTTAGCTAATTCCTAGAAAGAGCAAATCACTAGTTTCAGGAGCCTGCCTTTTTCTTTACAAACCAACCAACACAGAGCCCCAAGCTCTTCTATCAGGCTCTCACATTCCAGGTCAATATTCCTCTGTCCCTTTATCCCAGGGCTAAGTACCAAACAACTGGGGACAGCCTCTATACTTCAGAGTCTGCTGAAATTATTTAAAGTAGCTCGTCCTAAGTATGCTTACCCTGCTCTGCACATGGAAACTACAATAAAGGCTCACGCCTTTTTAGCTCCCAGCCCACCTCATTGCTTGCCAGTGTATTTCTGTGTGGCATGGTATGCCCTCTCCTTTTGTGAACTGTAACAAACTATCTTTTTCAGTGGCAGTTGTCTCCTGATCTGTTGGCTCACCAAACCTGAATAAAACCCTCATTTTAAAACACCTGTAGAACAAATCCAGGGACCGGTTCATTTCTTTGCAAGGCAGCAATTTTATCAGTGAACTAAAAATAGGAAAGTTCCTTCCCTTACATTGAAGTTCCATCTTAAACTGAAATCTTCCCTGTACCTTCCAATATTCCTGCCTCCAGGGCAACAGAGAATTTTCAAGCAAGGAGCAATCAGATATCTGAAACACATAGATGATTGTCTTTCCTGAAAGGCATTTGTGACAATCACACACATGAATCTATAGATTTGGTAGGCTCTATTACTAGTCTCTTTCTTATAATGATTAGCATTTCACAAGTCATTTGGCTTCAATAATCCAGTGGATTGGATATATTTTTTCTAATAATCCCAGTGTCCTTAAGGACCATTAATTTATTCATTCATTCATAAATTAAGCAGACCCTCAACAGCCTGGTAGCTTTTGCTGGTTTATCAGTGTCCTTTCTAAAGTGTGGTGTTTGCTATAATTGGTCTCCTACTCATGTGACCAGGTGTATACTGGCACCTGGCATAGCATCAGCAAAAGTTTCTAAACTCTTTTAAATTGCCATGAAAACACATATATCCTGTAATTAAGTATTTCAGTTGTGACTCTACTGCAGCTTTTTAGATTTTTTAGATATGGATATAAAACTCACCATTCTCTAGTATACAGGGCTTCCTTCAGAATCAGTCTTTTTTCTCTCTTTTAAAATACTCACCCGAAGATATTTTTAAAATTGGTTTTAAAGAGAGGGAGAGCAAGACAGAGGGAGAAACATTGATGTGAGAGAGAAACATTGATTGATTGCCTCTTGTACATGCCCCAACTGGGGACTGAACCTGCAACATTTTGGTGTACAGGGCGATATTTCAACTGAACCGCCTGGCCAGGAGTCCTCTTAGTTTTGAAATTATTTTAATTACCAAAACAAGACATGTTTATTGTGTGAACTTTATTAGATAAAATAAAACTATAATTATATGCCCCAAATAAAATACAATGCTTGGTATCACTTCATACATTTTTTCCTATACATAAAGCTCTAGTTTTTGTTGTTTTTGGATATTATATATAAAAATGTTTAAAAACTTGTTTTCATTTATCGACATATCTTGCATACTCTAGACCCTACTTATGAATAAATTATAGTTAACAGAGTTCCTTGAGGTCAGGGACTATCTTAATTATTTATAAAACACATAATGATCCAAATGTTGAATGAGTACATAACTACATAGTTATTCCTATGTAACTACAGATTATACATTCTAGGAAATGCTAGGATAATTTTTCCTTTAAATTTGTATAGAACTCTTGGATGGATGGTGTGTCGTTCATTTATATTGCTAATTATATCTAACATTGTTGTGTTTACACCTATTTTAATAAGTTGGTCCCAGTTACTTTAAAAAAGCAGTTTTTTTCCAGTAAATGGAAAAGCAATACTTTACCGATTTTTTTTTTTTTGACATTGTTGGGTGTTCTTTTTTTAAAAAAATAATTTGTTTATTTATTTTTAGAGAGGGGAAAGGAGAGAGGGAGAGAAACATCACTGTGTGGTTGCCTCTCACTTGCGCCCCCAACTGGGGACCTGACATGCAACCTAGTCATGTGCCCTGACTGGGAATTGAACCAGCGACACTTGGCTCGCAGACCGACGCTCAATCCACTGAGCCACAGCAGCCAGGGCTTTCTATTTTATTTCCATTCATTCACATTCACAGCCCATCTAGCTCCCAAAGGTATTTCCCTCCCAGATTGCATAAATGATGCAAATTGATATGTAGTAGTTGATTACATCCCATTTATGAGTACTACACTTGGTTATATCTGTGCACAGGAAATTACAGTTTTGATTATAGATTTTCTTCTCATAAGTATACCTAGTGTTTTTTGCATTATCTAAAATAAGTTTTGATTTGATATATTCTATCAAGATTTCAGATTTCACTAACATTTTTGGCTCTGCTTTTACTGTCCATATCTAGACTAGCATTAAGTAAACATAAAATATTAGAGGTGTGAGCAACATCATGCATGTTTTTGCTACCTAGAAAGTCTTTAGGTCGTTGTATTTTATATCATTCATTAATTTAGAAGTTTATCACCCCTGTTGAAAATATATTCAAGTGATCTTACCTGATAAGTTTTGACTTATAATGGTATAATGCTTTTCTTTGGAGAGCATATGCATTATGAAGAAAGTTAACCTTTTATGTTTATCTATACATTTACTGTTTTCTTTTTTGTTATTCTATTATAGTTGTCCCAATTTTTCCCTTTTCCCTCCTCCGCCCACCTCACCCCCGACTCCCACAGTCAGTTTCCACACCATTGTCCATGTCCATGAATCATTCATACATGTTCTTTAACTTGTTCCTTCCTTTTCATTCCACCATTATCCCCCTCCCTCTCTCCTCTGGTCACTCTCCACCTGTTCCATGTTTCCATGCCTGTGGTTCTCTTTTGTTCATTAAATTCTCCTTATAGATGAAAAAAAAATTCCTTTTGTTCTTTAATATATAAACTGATAATTTACAAGATTTTCAGTTTCACATATCCAGCATTACAAAACTTTGCAACGTTTAAATCACTGATAATAACATGAATAAATTATTTTCAGTCTGAGTATGAATAAGGACACTAGTATAAATAAATGGATTTTTGCAGTATACTGAATCAAGACAGTGGACCGTATTCTCTTCATTTGTGTTAAAACACAAGAATGTTTTATGTCCTATCTATATATCTAGCTATCATTAAATATTTAAGCCATGCATATAAACTGTATTAATATTCTATTGCCTTCATTTTTAAATTTCTCCTAGCTAACTGCAATTTTTTAATATACTTTTTTAGAACAGTTTAGATTTACAAAATATTGAGAAGGTAGTACAGAGCTCCATTTCTCCTGCTATTAACATCTTACATTAATGTGATACATTTGCTGTCATTAATAAATGGCTATTGATACACTATTAACCCAAATACAGTTTATTCAAATCCCTTTAGTTTTACTTAATATCCTTTTTCTGTTCCTGCATCTCATATTACATTCACTTGTCATGTCCCTTTACGCTTCTCCTTTGATGTGAGTTTCTCTGACTTTTCCTTCTTTTTAATGACCTTGACAGTTTGAAAAGGAGACTGTACCAAAGATGTGTACAGTAAATAGTTTGTGTTAGTAGGGTGTAAACAGAAAGATTTTACTGAAAACTAGGCAAAGGCTCAGGTCATGGAGAGAATTCACTTATCTCTGAACTTCTGAAATAATCAACAGTGAAGTGAATTTACTGTACAATTAACAGGATAGGAAGAAAATGTGTTTAATATAGTACTGAATATTCCTTATTTAGTATTATTTTATTATTCCTTACGGGAAAATATGCACTTAAATAAAAGCCCTTAGAATAATTAATTTATTTGTTTAAAGCATCACACTATTCTAAATGTCTGCTAGTGTGCACTATATGAGAGGAGACCCCCCCCAAAATGGACTTTATATAAAAATTGTGTATTTATTCTTACATGTTTAAATTCAGTCACTTTCAAAGTACTCTCCATTTCATGCAATACACCTACCAAGACTTTTTCGACTGCTCGAAAGTTTTTGAACACGTCGATTTTGATGCCTTTTACAGCTTCCACCATTTTTTGTTTCACCTCTTCCACATCGGCAACACATTTCCCTTTGAGGACTTTTTTCATCCAGGGAACAACAAAAAAAAAGTTGCTCGGTGTGAGATCATGTGAATAGGGAGGATGGGCATGAGGATCATGTTGTTTTTGGTCAAAAACTGTTGAACACTCAAGAGCAGCGTGGGCTGGTGCACTCATAAATCACCCGTCATAACACGGGTGAATGTGTTGAAAGTCTTCATAAAAATTCACAGAAGCTAAATGCAGCCTCTCACAATGCCAACTGGTACACTGTTACAGATGGGTTCCTAGAACACTCACCTAGTGGGAGAAGCCTGCACTACAAGGGGCCTGCCCTCCAGAAGATAATTTTGGGTTTTGGGGGGGGATCTGCCCTTGTATCATCAATCAATCACTATTTACTCTGGTATTGAAGTAACACAGCATAATGGTCTTCAACAAAGTAACAATTACCAAGACATTTCTCTCCTTTCACAAAGCAAATCAAAGCAATGATATATAAACAAAACAAGCAATTTAAAGTGTAAGAAAAGTGGTACATCTTATAGTGAATATATTGCAAAAATGAAGTCGCCAATAATATAAATTTGTTGGTTTGTTATATTCTATATAAAAAATGGCATGAGACACAAAATTATTAGAATGTAGTCTTAAAATAGTTGATGAAATCTAAACTTTGACAAAAACCCACCCAACTTTATGTCTCTATCAAAACAAGTATGTTAAGGTTCCCTTTTAAATACCTTTATACATATTTCCACTTAATACTGTTAATCATACCCATAGTTATATTTATTTAAATAAGAATTAAATAAATGGCCCAAAGTGCTGATTTCACATCACAAAACATAAGTATTTTAAATCACAATTTCTGGGTCATATATTGAATACATTAGTTCCTTAAGCAACAGTAATAAGCATATTTTTAAGAATAAATTTTCATTTATAGTCAGGTAAAGATTTATTAAATGGTAACACTTTAAAAAGTGCAGAAATACAACTTTCAAAAACAAATACATTCAGAAGATCTGCTGTTCAAATAGTATTTTTTCAAAACCAGGTGGAGGAGTATGATAAAATTCACTGAACTGGCAATCCAAAATTGCACTGTCATCAACTAGAGATAGAAAAAGAAAATAAATAAATTAGAAGCAAATACTTTACTTTTTATGAATACATAATTATAAAATAAACTGTTTTTAAAATACCATAATTTCAACAGGCAAACAGAATAAACATTGTCCAGATTACAAAATGTAGTCCCACTGGGTAAAAACATCCACAACCAAAAACAAAATCTATCAAAAACATTATTATTAATAACTATCAATATTAGTAATTATTTATAATTATCTATTAGTAAGGATCAATTCCAATTATAAAATATACTTTACTAGATAATGTACTACCTATAACTTTATTACATTAAAATCATGCTGAATCAAAGAAACAATTTAGAATAATAATTATACTTGCTACTCATTTGTATAACTCAGTCACTGTATAATATTTATTTCATTTCTCAAAATAAACTATTTTGAATATTAAGGCCCACTCCCAGTTATTTAAATAAATAAAGGAATGGCTTTTTAGGCTTAACCAATATGGAAAGAAAACTAACCTAAATTGAGTTTAAAAATACACTTTTAACTTCTGGTCAAGATGGCGGCCTAGGTAAACACAGCTTCACTTCTTTGCACAACCACATCAAAATTACAACTAGATCATAGAACAACCATCATTCAGAACCTTTAGAAATTGTGCTGAAAAAAAGTCATACAACTACGGAATTAAATAAGAAACCACGTTGAGACTGGTAGATGTGGAACCGGCTGCTCCCACACCCATATGTAGTGAATAAAAATCAGGAGGGATATCAGGATCTGAGGGGTCCCAACCCCACACCAAGCTCCCTAGCCCAGGGTTCCAGTGCCAGGAAGATAAGTCTCCGTAACTTCTGGCTGTAAAAACCAGCGGGGATTGAGGCAGTGGAAGACAGAAACTGCTGGAATCCTAAGTACTTCCTCTTGCCCGTGCAGAGGTCACAGTCAAAAAAATTACAGCATAGGTCTCGTGTGCTGAAATGTGAAAAAAACTTAAAAACACTGCAAATTTGCAGTTATTATACTTATATAATAAAATATATGAATTTTTACTTATTGGGTTGGCTAAAAACTATTTGGTTTTTTCCCAGAAGATAGCTCTAGTAGCACTTAGTTGTCTTTAACTTCACTTGAAACAATTTTGTTAGACTGTATTGTGATAGCTGTCATATCAACATGCACTAAGAAAAAAATAAAAAACTTACAAAATTGGTTTTTGTGTAGACATCTTAATATTGAAGATGGGAGAAAATACATAATGTTTTGGGCCTATTATGCTTTACCATCTCAAGAAAGGTAAAAATGCAACTGAAGCACAAAAAAAGATGTGAGCAGTTTATATGGAGAAGGTACTGTGATTGATCAAATGTGTCAAAAATGGTTTGCAGTTTCATGCTGGAGATTTCTCAGTGGAGGATGCTCCATGGTCAGGTAGACTAGTTGAAGTTGATAGTGATCAAATCGAGGCAGAAACTGAGAACAACCAACATTATATCATGCGGGAGATAGCCAACATACTCAAAATATAATAAAGTTATTAGTGGAAATAAAAAATGTCTTTTACTTTATGAAAAAAAACATATGGACATTTTGGCCAACCCAATCTTTTCAGTTACAATCTAGAAATTATTAAACAAAGAAATATAAAAACATAAAGAATATAAATTTTTCTTTTCAAAAAATGGAAACATGGATATTGCTAAAAAATACAACCGGAAAATGTCTTTAACATTAATCAGAATCTTCAATAGTAGGCTTTGCAAAATGTAACAGTCATTGCAAACAATATTGCTATGCTAAGGTACAAATACTTTTCACAACACTTGGCAAAAATATTTTGATAAGTGACTTATTTTGGTTGCATAGTACCTAACACATTTTCTGCTCATCGAGGGAGCTGTATCTATAACATTGTTGGAGTTTCCTTCAGTTTGTTTGAAATTGATGAAGTTTCAGGTGTAAAGACTTGAGCACACCTATAGAGATTTCTGAATGTCTTTTTATTCTGACACTAACTGCATTATGAGATTTCTAATAAATATTCTGTGCCTTATTTTCACATTGCATATGAATAGTCTTAGCATTTATTTATGCAATATTTAAAATTGTGTAGGATATAACCAACCACAGGCCATCTTCTGGTATTCTTGGCCACATTATATGTATATATCATTTGGTCCACAGTGTCAAGTCCTGGCTTTATTTGGTTGTAATATTCCATTATATTCAGCTTTTGTGAATCAAAATTTAAGTGTCATAGAATTGCATACTTGAAATTAAAATCAGATTTTTATCCCTTTTTGGGTAAATGAGACTCTATCATTCTCATCATTGGACTCGAGTAGCATTTGCTGAAGTTCCTCAATATCTCTTGGATTATTGAAATTGATATATTTTTCCAGCCATTTTCAATGGTAAATGAAAAAAAGACAACATTGACTTCAAAGTTCACGGGAAAAAGAAAAAATAACTACAACAACACTGATTAGGGAGTTCATGGTACTCTCAGTTACAATAAACAATAACCCCTCCCTATATCGCGGTTCACTTATCACGGCCTCACTGTATTGTGGGATTTTTAAAAATATTATATTTAATTATTTATCGTGGATTTTTCACTATATCGCAGGATTTTGCAGTACTGTATACATATGTTGTTAAAGTTATGTAGGTTTAAGAGTGTAGAATATGTTTAAGAAATAAGTAGTGTTAATAAAAGCGCAGAAAAGGTTAATAAAGGACTGGGAAAGGTTAATAAGGGACTGGGAATGGTTTATAAGTGTGTGGGAAGGGTTTATAAAGTCTTAAAATATAAATACTAAAATAAATGTAAGATTCCTACTTCGTGGATTTTCACCTATCGTGGGGGTGGGGGGAGGGTCTAGAACATAATACCCATGATAAGTGAGGGAATACTGTACTATCAAATATCACACACCCTTACAAAACACGTGTTATAAGCAAACTGATGGCTTAAATGTTATGGCTTAACATTAGTCACGTACAAATGTGCAGCTAGTCATGACCTTGAACCTATGCACCCAGCATATGTAACAATATTTAAGAAAAAAGTTTGCTTGTATCTCTCAGATCAGCTGTGACCTCTGCAGGGTTAAAGGGCCCATGCACAGTATTGCTAAGACTCACTCCCTCTGAGCTCCACGGCTGGAGCAGCAGATTAAAAGGCATTAGAGACATAAGGAGAGAAACTGAATTGTCCAGCATCAAGAGTGAGAGCTGGTGGACAGTTTTTTCCCAGACCAAGTGCTGGCAGAGGCCACTGTTCCTTTTTTGAGCCTTCCCCTACAGAGTCAGCAGGCAAGCATCATATCTGACACTCCATCAACCTGGCTCACACTGTTTGCCCCGCCCTGGTGATTCCCTGAACCCTGCACCACTCAACTTTCAGACCCACCCAAGCTGTTTCCAGTCTTGGCCCATGCTTCAGATTTTCCTAAATTCTCTCAAACAAGCAGCATCTGGCTTCAGTGAGTGACCAGTTGCTAAGTTGCCCCAGGCCCAGCAGTAGCACTTGCAGGCCTTGGATCACAGCTTGGACTTGCCTGGGCTCTTCCCAGCCCAGCACCAGGAGCAGCCATCTGTAGATTGTTTTTTAGCTTATGCTGTGTGATCCCGGACAGAACACAGCTGGTGGCTGACATTGGACATGCCAATAGCAATCAAGGCCCAACTACAAGAGGACAGTAGGGTCTACACAGCCCACATGGTGGATGCTCTTGGAGTACTCAACTTGGATAATAGCAGAGGCTGTGCCACCAGACTCTACAGGACACCTACTACATTATGCCATTCTACAATCCTGGAAGATGTAGCAGCTCTACCTAATACATAAAAACAAACACAGGGAGTCTTCCAAAATGAGGAGACAAAAAAACATGGCCCAAATGAAAGAACAGAACAAAACTCCAATAAAATAACTAAATAAAATGGAGATAAACAATTGACTAGATGCAGACTTCAAAACCCTGGTTATAAGGATACTCAAGGAACTTATCAAGGACCTCAACAGCATAAAAAGTTCAGTTAGAAATGAGGGACACACTAACTGAAATAAAGAACAATTTACAGGGAATCAACAGTAAAGTGGATGAAGTCAAAAATCAAACCAATGATCTAGAATATAAGAAATAAAAAACAGCCAATCAGAACAACAAGAAGAAAAAAGAATCCAAAAAATGAGGATAGAGTAAGGAGCCTCTGGGACAACTCCAAGCATATCAACATCCACATCACAGAGGTACCAGATGGAGAAGAGTGAAAGCAAGGAATTGGAAACCTATTTGAAAAAATAATGCAAGGAAACTTCCCTAACTTGGTGAAGGAATAGACATACAAGACCAGGAAGCACAGAGTCCCAAACAAGATGGACCCGAAGTGATCCACTCCAAGATACATCATAATTAAAATGCCAAAGGGTAAATAAATACAAAGAGAGAACCTTAAAAGTAGCAAGAGAAAAATAGTTAGCTACAAGGAAGCACTGATAAGACTGTCAGCTGATTTCTCTAAAGAAACTTTGTAGCTAGAAGGAACTGGGAAGACATATTCAAAGTGATAAAAACAAGGACATATAACTAAGATTACTTTACCCACCAAAGTTATTTGGACTCGAAGGAAAGATAAAGAGCTTGCCAGACAAGAAAAAGCTAAAGGAGTTCATCATCACCAAACCAATAATACATAAAATGTTACAAGATATTCTTTAAGAAGATCAAAAACATAAACAATAATAGTGGAGGAACTTCTGGCAAAAATGGAGCTATGGGTAGACATGCTGTGTCTCCCTCCACAACTAAGAAGGAATACAACTACCTCAAAACTGGAGACAACCAGAAGTTCCAGAAAATCAAGTTGCATGGAAGTCAAACAAAGATATAAAGAAGAAATACTTATCCAGACAGGTAGGAGGGGCAGAGTGAAGAGGATGCAGTGGGGAGGCAGTGGCAGCGGTGGCAACAGCAGCTGTGGCTGGCTGGTGGACAGTGCAGTCACACATTTAAAAAAGTAGGTTGGGACACCTGGGAGCACTCCCAGCACCGGACCAGAACATGCAGCTCATGGTTCCAGCAATGGAGAAAATAAGGCCTCATTGCTTCTGACTAAAAACCAATGGGGGTAGGGGTGGCGGAAGATACTGCTAGTCTCAGCAGAATCCATTTGTTTAGAGGGCCCCCATGTTCCTAAAACGTCTGCAAACCTACCCACTCTGGGAACCATTGTCAGGGCAGCAGCTTCAGAGGCACCAGTCCCATATGGGAAGTAGAAGTGCCTGGAAAGGGGGCGAGTGCAGAACAAGCAGCATTGTTCCCTCTCAGACCCCTCCCCTACATACAGCACTACAACAAGGTGAAACCAGTTGGCCTGTACTGATGAATACCTAAAGCTCCTCCCCTGACAATGTAAAAGGTGCAACAGCTCTACCTAAGACAGAAGCAAACACAGGAGTCTGTCAACTTAAGGAAACAAAGAAGTATGGCCCAAAAGAGGGAACAGATCAAGGTTCCAGTGAGAGAACTAAGCGATGAGGAGATAGCCAACCTAACAGATGAGTAGATAGACAACCTAACAGACGCAGAGTTCAAAACACTGTTGATAGATGCTCATAGAAGTGATGGATATGCTTGAGTATGGCAAACACAGAAGGAAAGAAGTGAAGGCTATGCTAAGTGAAATGAAGGAAAATCCACGCAAAACCAATGGTGAAGGGAAGGAAACCGGGGTTCAAATCAATGATTTGGAACACGAAGAAGGAAAAAACAGTCAACCGGTGCAGAATGAGGACGCAAGAATTGAAAAAAATGAAGAGAGCCTTAGGAATCTCTGGGACAACTTTAAACGTGCCAACATCTGAATTATAGGGGTGCCAGAGGAGAAGCAAAACAGCAAGAAATTGAAAACTTATGTGAAAAAATAATGAAGAAAACTTCCCAAATTTGGCAATGGAAATACACATACAAGTCCAAGAAGCACAGACAGTCTCAAACAAGTTGGACCCAAACAGGACCACACCAAGACACATCATTATTAAAATACCAAAGGTTAAAGATAAAGAAAGAATCTTAAAAGCAGCAAGAAAAAAAGAAGAGGGTTACCTACAAAGGGGTTCCTATAAGACTATCAGCTCAATTCTCAAAAGAAACTTTGCATGCAAGAAGGGACTGGCAGGAAATATTCAAAATGATGAGAGGCAAGGACCTACAACCAAGACTACTCTATCCAGCAAAGCTATCATTTAGAATGGAAAGGCAGATAAAGTGCTTCCCAGACAAGGTAAAGCTGAAGGAGTTCATCATCACCAAGCCATTATTACATGAAATGTTAAAAGGACTTATTTAAGAAAAAGAGGATCAAAACTATGAACATTAAAATGACCACAAACTCACAACTATCAACAACAGAACCTAAAAAAATAAGAACAAAAACAAACTAAGCAAAAAACCACAATAGGAACAAAATCATATGGAGGGTTATCAGCTGGGAGGGGAAGGGGGGGAATGGGGAAATGGTGCACGGATAAAGAAGCCTAATTGGTAGGTACAAAACAGACAGGGGAAGTTAAGAGTAATATAGAAAAGGGTGAAGCCAAAGACCTTATATGGACGACCCATGGAGATGAACTAAGAGGGGTTGGACTGCTGGAGGAAAGGGGGATACTGGGCAGAGGCGAGCAAAGTGAAAAGAAATTGGGACAACTATAACAGCATAATCAATAAAATATATTTTGAATAAAAAACAATAAAATGGTAATAAATACATGTTATCAACAATTGAATCTAAAAAGCAAAATAAATGAACAAACAGAACCAAAACAGAATCACGATACAGAGAACATTTTGATGTTGCATGATGGGGGCCAGAGGATAGGTAAAAAAGGTGAAGGGGTTAAGAAGTACAAATTGGTAGTGACAGAATAGTAATGGGAATCTTAGGTACATCTTTGGGTATAATAAAGTAGCCAAAAAACATATATACAGGACCCATGGACAAGAACAATGGTGTGGGGATTACCTGAAGGAGTGAGGATGCTGGGTCAAGCGGGACAATGGGGGAAAATCTGGGTCAACCGCAATAGCATAAATTATAAAATATAATTTAAAAAACACACCTTTACATGCAAAGACACAGAAGGTAAAATAATTGGAAAGTGACTTTTAGAGAAAAGAAGGCTAATAAAAACCTTAATTAAAACATAAAACATGGGCTTTGGTTGTTAATATTATTGAATATTTAATCTCTTATTGCTTACTTTTTTGACATCTCAAACAGTATGTCCTTAGTAACATTGCTTATCTTCTAGGAAATTATGATAAAAATTTAATAATTATTTTTTATTATGGCTTAAATTTAAAGACTTAAATAAAGTAGTTAAATGAGAAACTATTTTAGTTCTACTAAAACCATAGCCAGAAAAATCATACATCTGTTGATTTAAAGTTGGTAACATAAAAAGATAAAGCAGAGCATAGTGATAAAGGCATTCTGGCTATTTTTTTAGTGATACACATAAGATACTTATGAGTAAACTGATATAATATTTGGCATTTGTCTCAAAATAATCCAAGGAGAGAAGGTGAGAAACAGTGGGAGTGTTGGGGTTAAATAAAATCTGATTAGCTAAACTTTAATAATTGTTTGAAGATAGGTGACAGGTAAATGAGGGTTCATTATATTATTCTCTTTATTTTTAAATACGTTTGAAATTTTCTATAATAAAAATTAAAGTAATTAAGTTGTGTAGTTATCTCTAAGTAACCCAATTTTTGCAGGACACACTTGTACAGAAACTATCGTTAAATACATTTTCTTTGGAATAAAAACCTTTCTTAGTCCTGCAGATTAGGACTGTGATATCCCGTTGAAAACATTCCCCCCAAAATAGTCCTTAGCAAAAGTTAACATATATCAAATAATATTTAGAAATATTTTAGCTTACCATAAACAACTGGATACACTGTTCCTCTTATACCTGATGCTGGACAATGCATGTTTTTTCCATTCAAATACACATTTAATTCTACATGGTCATATGTAATACCCTAGAAACAAAAGAAAATATTTTAAATGGTAAAAATATAAATGTTTCATAAAAACCTGATCAGCCAGAAAGTACTTATTGTGGGGCATGGTACACAAAACAGCTAAATAGAGGGTCACAATAACTTTCCTTAAGGGTTGACAATTTGGTAGACTTCTAGTTGAATTGAGCTAAGAAAATGGTGATTATGTGAGGCTGGGGAAGGTAAAATTCCAACAGTCCACATTAGAGGTAAAACAAATGATAAATGAAATCCTAGTATTACATTTAGATAATCTGGATTTTATATTTTAGATATTTAAAATGATAAAACTTAAATATGTCAACAGAGAGACCTTTTAAACTCACACAAAAACACACTGCAGAATTTGCAGAATTTTAAAAAATGTTTTATTGATTATGCTGTTAGAGTTGTCCCAATTTCTTTTCCCTCGTCTCCTCCACAGAGTGACCTCCCTCCCTCCAGTTGTCCCCACCCCCTTAGTCCATGCCCATTGGTTGTGCATATAGTCTGTTTCAACATCTTGTCTACTCCACTCCCTCCTACTATGCTTCTTAATTCCTGCATCATCTCCCTCCCTTTACTCCCTTTCCTCTCCCCACTGACCTCCCCCGTAATGTTCCCCATACCTATAATTCTTTTCCCACTCTCATTTCCTACTTAGTTTGCCTTTCTTTTGGTTCCCTAGCTTCTGTTGTTGGCTGTTGTGATACAGTTTTCATTTTAATGTTCATAGTTTTGATCCTCTTTCTCCTAAACAAGTCCCTTTAACAATTCATATGACGGTGGTTTCGATCTGATGAACTCCTTCAGTTTTACTTTGTCCTGGAAGCACTTTCTCTGCCTTTCTATTCTGAATGACAGCTTCGCTGGATAGAGTAATCGTGGTTGTAGGTTTTTGCTTTGCATTACTTTGAATATTTCTTGCCAGTCCCTTCTTGCCTGCAGAGTTCCTTTTGAGAAATCAGCTGATTGTCTTATTGGGACCCCTTTGTATATAATTCTCTTCTTCTCTCTTGCTGCTTTTAAGACTCTCTTTATCCTTAATTTTTGACATTTTGATTATAATGTGTCTTGGTGTGATTCTCCTTGGGTCCAGTTTATTTGGAACTCTCTGTACTTCCTGGACCTGTAAGTCTATTTCCTTCCCCAAGTTAGGGAAGTTGTGCTTCATTATTTTTTCACATAAATTTTCAATTTCTAGTTCTTCTTCTTCACCTTCTGGCAACCCTATGATTTGGTTGTTGGCCCGCCTATAGGTTTCTTAGCCTCTCCTCATTTTCCTCACTTGTCGTTTCCTCTTTCTGCATTGGTTGACTGTTTGTTCCATCCCTATGTTCCAATTTGTGGATTTGATCCCTGGTTTTCTTTCCCTCACCACTAGTTTCATATGTTTGTTCATTTCAGCAGGACTAGCCTTCACTCCTTCCCTGTCTTGTTTAAGATCTGCTGTCAGGTCTGTAAGCATTCTTATAACCTAAGCTCTGAACTCTGCCTCAGAAAGATTTCCTATCTGCTGCTTCGTTACATTATAGATATTTGCTGTCTGGTCAGCTGCGTCACCTGGATCTCTATCATGATCTGTGCCATCCTGACAGTTTTGTGTTTACCTTTGCTTCCTGGGCAGGGCTGTCACACCTCCTACACTATAGGAGGTGGAGCCCTGTGCACTCGTCATAACTGGGCGATCCTTCTCACCATGCTGTGGCATTTTGTGTGGGGGCAGGGGTCCAAGATGAATTCCTGCCATTCACTCTCTGCTGAGAGACTGGGAGCCTCCTCCTCTGTCCCCACCTCCTCTGGGCCTCACAGTCCAAGGCAATGGAGGTCTGCCTTCCCCGGCATTGGAATCGCAAGCTGACAGGTCTGGTCTGAAGCCAGGTGTTTCTTCCCTCTTTTTAAATACGGGTATCTGTGCTTACCACCGTCCCATGGCCATTACTGCAGCTGCCGCCGCCAGCACAGCTTGACCTCTCCGCCCTGGCTTCGCCCCCCCTACCTATCTGGATGAGCACCACTTCTTTATAACTTTGTACATTGGACCTCCATTTATTTTCTGGAACTACTGGTTATTTCTGGTTTTGCGGTAGTTGTATTCCCCTTCTTAGTTGTGGAGGGAGACAGAACATATCAGTCTAGGCCTTCATCTTGGCCAGAAGTCTCCTGTGTGTGTTTTAGAATTTGCAGAATTTGATCTGAATGTGCAGAATTTGATTTGAAGTGGAGGAAACAATCAAGTTTTCACCAGTAGTGCTTACTAACTTCCATTGTTCTCAAGTTGTGAAGAAGTGTCTTTATATAACTTGTTTCCAAAAAGAAATCATGCATTTCTGTATTTCTTCACTTTGGTTTCAGATACATCAAGTGTATTAGCAAAGTAAAACTAGGATTTATAACTAAATATACAGTTGACCCTAGAACAATATGGTTTGAACTATGCAGGTCTCTTATATGCAGATTTTCTTCAATAAATACAAGTAATGTTTTCAATCTGTGGTTGGAAGTTGTAGATATGGAGGGTCAACCATATGTATTGATCTCTGCCATTTAATATAGGGGATTTGAGCATTTGTTGATTTCAGTATCCATGGGCAGTCCTAGAACCAGTAACCCATAGACACTGAAGGGCAACTAAATTTGGGGGGAGTCAAAAGTTATATATGGACTTTTGAATGTGCAGGAGGTCCGTGCCCATAACCCCCATATTGCACAAGTATCAACTGTAATTGATTATCACTATCAAGTTGAAAAATAGAAACACAACAGTTCAAAATATTTTTTTTAAACACTGGAATAAAAATATTACTTTGTGCATTATTAGTGGTATAAATATCACAATAACAATTATTATTATTATTATTATTAAAATGGTTGGAAGCAGATCCCAAGCACTATTCTAGGCACTTCATATTTATTCATTTAATCCTCACAACAACGATAGCACAAAGAGGTTAAATAATTTACCTAAGGCTGTACAGTTGGAAAGTGGCAGAGATGGGATTTATACCTATGTAGTATAGTTTTGGAATACTTATTCTTAACTGGCATGTAATTTTAAACTTTTAAAATGCTCCTTAAAACCTAATACAATAGTTACTGACTGATGACAAAAAGAGAGCTTTCCTTGGAAGAACTGAGAATAGACAGCAGAGATTTTTCAACAGAGATATAATTGCAGACCAAGAAGCAACCACTTGAAAGATTTCAGACTGTGGAGAAACTGTATCAATTTAAAAGCTTTTTGAAGATAAAAAAAGATTATACAGATGACATAGTCTTGACTTTCCCACTTTTGGCAAAGGCTCAGCTAAGTCAATGTATTAAGTGTTATAAAATAGTCTGTTCAAATCTTAGCAAAGCCAAAGTTAAAAATTAATTTATTAAAAGCTAAGGAATATTGAGAAGGATACTGATTGCCTTTGTTTGATTTCAGTTTAGGTATTTAAATATAATAATAAAGCTAACCAATAGCTAGGATTAGCTTTTTAAATGAAGAGGTCTATTTTCATTTAAAAAACAAAAACGTAATTACATAAAATGCAAAGTGCTACTCTTTTTATAGGACTACAGGAAATTCTAGCAGTTCAGATCAGGTCATAATCCAGGCACCCTTCACCACTTGGTGGCAACATAACCTACTGCAAGTAAGCAAGTATAACAGCAAAATCCCAATACATCCCAATACCAAAGAAAGAAGTGAGAAAGGATGTGAGAATCCCACACCCCATCATTTGGTTCAAGTGTTTTCTAACTTAATCTGTCCTTTTATATGATCTAGACATTAGTTTTGATTTTGACATAACGATGCATTTACCAATAATTGTTTGCAGGTTTAGTAAACAGACTCTGAAATTAAACCATCTGTACAGTATTCCCTCACTTATCGTGGGTATTATGTTCTAGACGCCCCCTCGCAATAGGTGAAAATCTGCGAAGTAGGAACCTTACATTTATTCTAGTATTTATATATATTTTAAGGCTTTATAAACCCTTCCCGCACACTTATAAACCATTCCCAGTCCCTTAACCTTTCCCATTCCCTTATTAACCTTTTCCACACTTTTATAAACACTACCTATGTTCTTAAACATATTCTACACTCTTAAACCTACGTAACTTTAACAACATATGTATACAGTACTACAAAATCCGGCGATATAGCAAAAAATCCACGATAAATAATTAAATATAATATTTTTTAAAATCCCGTGATACAGTGAGGCCACGATA
The DNA here is from genome assembly GCF_987537825.1 of Furipterus horrens. Classification (NCBI taxonomy): domain Eukaryota; kingdom Metazoa; phylum Chordata; class Mammalia; order Chiroptera; family Furipteridae; genus Furipterus; species Furipterus horrens. The sequence goes on from NW_028327182.1 coordinate 51,602,031, forward strand.
AGTGAAACGCGATATACAGAGGGACTACTGTATTTTCACACTGGGATCACCCTGTAAAAGAAGTTACTTCTCCTAACCTGTAAAATGGTGATAATAATACTACCTATTTCATAGGCTCATTATGAGGATTAAACAATTTAATCCTTGACAGGCACCTAAAACAACACCTGTCCCATAATAAATGCTATGGAAGTGTTTATTAAATTCTCTAAAATTAAAGTGAAAAATGTAATCTTAGAATGTAATTTGATCTTTATCAAAATTGTTTATAAAGGAAAAATAAGTATAAACTGTTTCAGATACGCCTTCCTAGTGCTGTAGTAGGCCATTAATACATATGATTATTATATGAATATAATCATTTGGTTGGATGTTGAAAGTTTCTTATTCTTGATTTCTCCTCAGAGAATGGTAAATGACTGAAATTCTACACATATGAAAATTTTTCCTATTTTATAATCCATTCTACTTTCCAATGACACTCAGCAATTTGATGAAAGGTGTTTTCAAGTGTTTGAACTAGGAAGGTAAACTTAAAATGGCTAAGTAATGTTTTATTTTTCTTGATTCTGCATATACTTCATCTTTTTTAGTCCTCCTCTTATCAAATGGATATGAAAATCACAGTCTAATTTAATAATGCTAACAGCCTAAAAATGACATTCTTAACTCTGGCAATTTGTGGTATCAGTCATCTCAATGAATGAAATAGAAAGACAAGAATAACACACAGACATCCAGTACATTAACAGAGAAAAACATTTGTTATAGATTATCCTTTCTCATGTTTGAATTTCATCTTTTAGTGTAAACAGGTTGACAACATCAACTTGACTTCAAGATTCTCTTGAAAGAAATAACCATTTGAATAACGTGTTCCATGTTACGAACATATGGCAATGATCTACAAATACAGAACTAAGTATTCAAAAAGAACAGGGAGATTTTAGGAAGATGGCGGCAGAGTAGGGGCAGTGTTCTCTGCTCGTTCCTGTTACAGAGGGACTTCAGGAGCGAACGCGGAGAGGAGTGACTGAGTGTAGATTTTGGATAGCGTGAACAGGGAGGGGAGCATAGGAGCAGCATGGAGGGGGGCGTAGGGGTCTACTGCGCAATACAGGCTGTGTCGCTCCGGGACCCGGTGCGTCTGCCATACCACGCCCGAGGGCTTGTTAGCCGGGAGCTGCTTGGAGGCTCCCCCTGCTAGGGGCACACTGACCAATGAAGTCTCATAGGGAGTTAGGGAGCGGATTTGGCTGAAAAAGCCAGAGGCATGGGAGAACAGTGAACAACCAGGACTGGGAGAAACTGTGACCTGAGTCTAGGGGGAAACCTCCTTGACTGTAACCCCTGATGGAAAGCTCGGCATTCAGGGGCACAGGTAGCACTCGTGCTAAGGCCCTACAGAACAAAGGGACAGTTTTGGGGCAAGGAGATGGGCACATGCGGGAGAGCCACTGTGAAACTCCAGACTGGGGGAGAACTGGGCAGGAGAGCATCGCTCTCCCTGGCGCCTTGAGCGATTGCGCTAGAATCCCACAGAACAAAGGGATGGTTTGGGGGCAAGGAGAGAGGTAGTGCATGCAGGCATGTGGACAGGGAGGCCAAAGGAAGCTGTAGCTTGGGAATACAGTTTTGGGGCAAGAAGAAAGGCCCACACGGGAGAGCCACTGCAGAACTCCGGACAGGGGGAAAGCTCCTGGGCAGGAGAGTGCTGCTGGGCCCGGCGCTTTGACCTGTGGCGCTAGAGTCCTGCGGAGTAGGGGGACAGTTTGGAGGCAGGGAGAGAGGTAGTGCGCGCACAGGCATGTAGGCGGGGAGGCGAGCGGAGGCTGTGGCTCAGGAATGGAGACTGTTTTGGGGAGGGGAGAGGGACCTTCACGGAAGGGCCACTGCAGAACACCAGATGGGGGTGGGTGGAGAACTCCTAGGCAGGAGAGCGCTGCTCGGCCCAGAGCTTTGACCCATCACACTAGAGTCCTGCAGAACAAAGGGACAGTGTTGGGGCGGGGAGGGAGATAGGGCACGCAGGTGTATAGACAGTGAAGTGAGCGGAAGCTGTAGCTAGGGAATAGAGACAGTTTTGGGGCAAGGAAAAGAGCCCACGCAGGAAAGCTGCTGTGGAGCTCCAGACTTGGGGAGAGCTCCTAGGCAGAAGAGCACCAAGAGCACCACTGGGCCCGGCACTCTGACCAATCGCTCCAGAGTTCTGCATAACAAAGGGATGGTTTTGGGACAGGGAGAGAGGTAGCGCACGAAGACATATAGACTGGGAAGCGAACGGAAGCTGTAGCTTGGGAATAGAGACATGACTAGAGGCAGGGGAGAGATTCCTGACAGGCACAAGCTGGCCTAACAGTGGGAAGGTGTTGCTGGACAAGCCTGAGGAGGGCTCCCGGACCAGCCTGAGGAGGGCTGAAGGAGACATAGGAGGAAACAACTAAACGCAGCTCACAGCAGAGTGGCAGTAGGCCACGAATAAGATTAGCAACCCCAGAATAAAGCAGGATCTTCCCACAGCCAGCCAAACAACCAGAAAAGATTTGAAACCTATGGAATTTTGACCAGGGGCAGATCCAGGAAGGAAGAAAAAACAAAAAACAACAAAAATAAAAAACCTAGAGACTGCCTAAAAGTTGAATTGAATTAAAATCCTTTCATTCTTTTATTTCTCACACTCTCTCTTACTGCCCCTCCCTTTCTTTCTTATTCTCTCCTCTTCTACTCTCCCCTCCTCTTCCCTCCTTTCTTTAGCATGTCTCTCCTTCCACCTATTCTTTAATTTAATTTTAAATTTTTCCCTTTCCTTTCTCTTCCTGTCTTATTTCCTTCCCTCCCCCTTATCCTCATCCTTCCTCCCTTTCTTTTCTCTTTCTTTCCTTCTTTTGTGCTAAGTACTTTTAATTTTATTAAATTTCTTTATTTTGTCCCCCTTCTCTCTCCATTAGTTTTTTTCTCTTCCCTTTCCCTTTTCTTCTCTCTCTCTCGTTATTCTCTTTCTCTCTACTCTACTTTACTTTTTAATCTTTTAGTTTTTCAATTTTAATCTTAATCTATCCCCCTCCTTCTTCTCCCTCCTCTTCTTATCCTTTTTCTCTTTCCTCCCTACCCCCTTCTCCTTTCTCTCTCTCTTGCATTTCTCTCCTTCATCCTATCTCTCAATTTTTTAATTTCAATTTTCTCCCTCTTTACTCTCCTCTTCCTTTCTTTTTATTTCCTTCCCTCCCCCTTAGTCTCTTCCTCCCTCCTTCTTCTTCTTCTTTACTTCTAAGTACTTTTAATTTTATTAATATTTTTCTTTATTTTGCCCTCCTCTCCCTTCCATTCATTTCTTTTTTCTTCCCTTTCCCAACTATTATTCCTCTCTCTCTCTCTATTCTCTCTTTCTTTCTATCTATTTTATATCATTTTTTAATCTTTTAACTTTTTTAATTTTAATTTATTCCCCTCCCTCTTCTCCCTCCTCTTCTTCTTTCCTTCTCTTTCCTACCTTCCCCTTCTCTAATTTCTCTCTCTCTTTCCTCTCTCTCTCTCTTTCTGGCTATTTTCTATTCTGTATTTTTATTCTTGAAAAACTCTTTCTCTAATCTGTTTCCTACCTTCTAACCCTCATATCCCGCTGCTTCAATTTTTGGTCGTCTGTCTGCTTGGATGTCTGTTGTGTCTATGCACCCTTCCACACTAAACATACAGCATATAACTACTATATAAACCTAATACTATACATTTCCACTTTCTCACTCCATACTGCAATCCTCTCCTCCTTTTCATTTACAGTGTAAATGTTAATTGCTGTCTTGCATAGCCTTGACCCCAATTGCTAATATTAATACTCTATCACCTTCCCTTTCAAAAATCACCCTTCCTTCATTTAAAACAACTCCTAACTGTTTCTCCTATGAAATAAGAGTCTTAATATCTCTACAAGGATATTAATACTGGCTCATTTGCAGCCGATAGTGGGATTGTGGTTGGGGGAGATTTTGGAGGGTGTGGGTTTCTTGCCTGGGTTGTGTGATTACGTTTTAACAGCACCTCCACAAAAGAACTCAAGACAAGGTGGGGAGAGTGACTTTCAATCAACTAACCAGAGGAAAAGACCCACTAAAGAGTAGCTGAAATACAACCAGACAGATTAAACAAACAACATAAAGGGCAACACAAGAGCATCAGGCTCAGAAGATCAAAGAAACTGCAGCACTGAATCCCCCGGATCTCCTATAAAGAATCTCATATCACGAAAGTGAAAAATCAGAGCAGACAAATCTAATAAACAAAAACAAACAAGAAGAATTCAACATGAGGAGATGCAGAAACAACCTCCCAATGAAAGGAAAAGAGGAATTCCCAGATAGACAAAACAGACATAAGCCAACTATCAGACACGGAATTCAAAAAAATGATTATTATGAAACTTAATGACCTTGACAACTTCAAAGAAGATTACAACAAACTTCGGGAAAATTACCAACAACTCCAAGGAAATTACAAAGAACTGCAGAGGAGCTACAAGGAACTTTTGGAGAACTACACCAGCATAAAAAGAGAAATAGAAAATATCAATAAGAACCAGGAAGAAATGAAGAATATAATCTCTCACCTGAAGAACACAGTAGAATCAACCAAAAGCAGGCTAAACGAAGCAAAGGATCAGATCAGTGAGTTAGAGGACAATGTAGAAAAAAATTCCCAGACAATACAACAAAATGATAAAAGATTAAAAAAGAACGAGGAGAGTTTAAGAAAACTGCAGGACAACATGAGACAAAAGAACATTAGAATCATAGGGATACAAGAGGGAGAAGAGGAAGTAAAAGGGAGAGAAGATCTGAATGAAAAAGTAATGATAGAAAATTTTCCTAACTTGATGAGAGGAAAAGTTATGCAAATCCAGGACGCACAGAGGGTCCCAAGGAAGATAAACCCAAATAGGCCCACCCCAAGACACATCATAATTAAAATGGCAACATTCAAAGACAAAGCAAGAATCCTAAAAGCAGCAAGAGAAAAACAGCAAATAATATACAAGGGAGCTCCGATAAGGCTAGCAACTGAATTCCCAACAGAAATACTACAAGCCAGATGAGAATGGCAAAAAATATTTCAAGCAATGAAAAACAAAGGCCTACAACCAAGAATACTCTACCCAGCAAGGCTCTCATTTAAAGTGTAAGGTGAAATAAGGAGTTTCTCAGACAAAGGAAGACTAAAAGAATACATCTCCACCAAACCTGCAGAGCAAGATATGCTAAAGGGAATGCTGTAAGAAAAAGAAGAAAACAAGAGAAGGAGAGGAACACAAGTACAAAGGGAAGTGAATAAATACCTGTCAATAATAACCTTAAATGTAAATGGATTAAATGCTCCAATTAAAAGACATAGGGTAGCAGAATGGATACAAAAACAGGACCCACATATCTGCTGCCTACAGGAGACACACCTCAAAACAAAATATTTACACAGACTGAAAGTGAAGGGATATAACAAAGTTTATCAAGCAAATGGACAGAAAAAAAAAAAGCTGGGGTAGCAATACTTATATCAGACAAAACAGACTTCAAAGCAAAGGTCATAAAAAGAGACAAAGAAGGACATTACATAATACTTAAAGGACACATCAATCAACAAAATATAACCATTATAAACATATATGCAGCCAACATAGGAGCACCCAAATATGTAAAGACAATTTTGAAAGACTTCAGGAAGGATATACACTACAACACATTCATAGTAGGAGATTTTAACACACCATTGTCAACAATAGACAGATCTTCAAAGCAAAGAAACACCAAAGATATTGAGGCATTAAACAACACACTGGGCCAAATGGACTTAGTCAATATATATAGAACATTTCACCCCAAGGAAGCAAAATATACATTCTTTTCAAGTGTACATGGAACATTTTCAAAGATAGACCACATGATAGGACACAAAACAAACCAACAAATTCAAGAAAATTGAAATTATATCAAGCATCTTCTCAGATCACAATGGCTTAAAATTGGAAATCAACTTTAAGGAAAAAACTCAAAAACATTCAAACTCATGGAGAATGAATAAGATGCCATTAAATAATAAGTGGGTTAACAACGACATCAAGGAAGAAATCAAAAACTTTCTGGAAACAAATGATAACAAACACACAACAACCCCAAACCTGTGGAATACAGCGAAAGCAGTCCTGAGAGGAAAGGTCATAGCAATACAGGCCTACCTAAAAAGGATAAAAAAATCTCTAATAAAAAATCTAACCCTACAGCTTCAACAACTAGAAGAAAAACAAGCCCAGAGCAAACAGAAGAAAGAAAATCATCAAGATTAGAGCAGAATTAAATGACACAGAGACTAACAATTCAAAAGATCAACAAAAGTAGAAGCTGGTTCTTTGAAAAGATAAACAAAATCGACAAGCCTCTAACCAGGCTCAACAAGAAAAACAGAGAGAAGACCCAAATAAATAAAATCAGAAATGAAAGAGGAGAAATCACAACCGATACCATAGAAATACAAACGATTGTAAGAAACTACTATGAACATCTGTACCACAAGAAATGTGACAACCTAGATGAAATGGACAAATTTCTGGAAACATATAATCTGCCAAAACTGAATCAAGAAGAAGCAGAAAGCCTTAACAGACCAATAACAACCAGCGAAATTGAAGCAGTAATCAAAAAACTTCCGGCACACAACAACCCAGGACCGTATGGCTTCACAGGTGAATTTTACAAAACATTTAAGAAAGAAATAACTCCTATCCTTCTCAGACTATTCCAAAAAATCCAAAAAGAGGAAAAACTCCCAAACACATTCTATAAAGCCAGTATTACCCTAATCCCCAAACCAGGTCAAGATACAACAAAGAAAGAAAACTACAGGCCAATATCACTGATGAACATAGATGCTAAAATCCTCAACAAAATATTGGCAAACCAGATCCAAAAACACATTAAAAGGATTATACACCACGATCAAGTGGGATTCATCCCAGGGATGCAAGGTTGGCTTAATATTCGCAAATCAATAAATGTAATACACCACATAAACAAAATGAAAGAAAAAAAAACACATGGTAATATCAATAGATGCAGAAAAAGGATTTGACAAAGTACAACACCCATTTATGATACAAACATTCAGCAAAATGGGAATAGAGGGAGCATACCTCAACATAATAAAGGCCATATATGAGAAACTGGAAGCCAACATCATACTCAATGGACAAAAACTGAAAGCATTCCCCCTGAGATCAGGAACAAGACAAGGATGTCCACTCTCTCCACTCCTATTCAACATAGTCTTAGAAGTTCTAGCCACAGCAATCAGACAAGGAAGAGAAATAAAAGGCATCCAAATTGGAAAAGAGGAAGTAAAACTGTCGTTATTTACAGACGACATGATAGTGTACATAGAAAACCCTATAGACTCCATGAAAAAACTACTTGACCTAATAAGTGAATTCGGCAAAACAGCAGGGTATAAAGTCAATATTCAGAAATCGAAGGCATTTCTGTACACCAACAATAAAACATCAGAGATAGAAGCTAAAAGAAAAATCCCATATACCATAGCAACAAGAAAAATGAAGTACCTAGGAATAAACTTAACCAAAGAGGTAAAAAACTTTTACCCACAAAACTACATAACACTGAAGGAAGAAATTAAGGAAGATATAAATAAATGGAAACATATACCATGTTCATGGATGGGAAGAATCAACATCATTAAAATGTCCATACTTCCCAAAGCAATTTACAGATTCAATGCAATCCCTATTAAAATACCAATGACATATTTCTCAGACCTAGGAAAAATACTTCAAAAATTTATATGGAACCAAAAAAGAGCCCAAATAGCCACAGCAATCTTGAGGAAGAAGAACACAGTAGTAGGAATCACAATACCTGATGTCAAACTATACTACAAGGCCACGGTAATCAAAACAGTCTGGTACTGGCATAAGAACACAGACATATAGATCAATGGAACAGGATAGAGAGCCCAGAAATAAACTCAGGTCTATATGGTCAACTAATATTTGACAAATGGGGTAGGAACATAAACTGGAGTGAAAAGAGCCACTTCAACAAATGGTGTTGGGAAAACTGGACAGGGACATGCAAAAAAATAAAACTACACCACCAACTTACACCACACACCAGAATAAACTCAAGATGGATCAAAAACTTAAATGTAAGTTGTGGCACCATAAAAGTCCTAGAAGAAAACATAGGCAGGAAAATTTCAGATATCCCAAGTAGCAACATTTTCACTGACATATCTCCTAAGGCAAGGGAAATAAAGGAAAGAATAAACAAATGGGACTACATCAAACTTAAGAGTTTCTGCTCAGCAAAAGAAAACATCAGAAAGATGAAAAGGGAACCAACTGTATGGGAAAATATATTTGCCAATAATACCTCAGACAAGGGATTGATCTCCAAAATATATAAAGAACTTATACAACTCAACACCAAGAAGACAGACAACCCAATAAAAAATGGACAAAGGATCTGAACAACCATTTCTCCAAAGAGGACATACAGAAGAAGGTTCATAGACATATGAAAGGATGTTCAACATCACTAGCCATCAGAGAGATGCAAATAAAAACCACAATGAGGTACCACCTTCACACCAGTCAGAATGGCTATCATCAACAAATCAACAAACAATGCGTGCTGGCGAGGATGCGGAGAGAAGGGAACCCTGGTGCACTGCTGGTGGGAATGCAGACTGGTGCAGCCACTATGGAAAACAGTATGGAATTTCCTCAAAAAACTAAAAATGGAACTGCCTTTCGAACCAACAATTCCATTGCTAGGACTATATCTGAAAAATTCTGAAACACCAATCCAAAAGAGTCTATGCACCCCTATGTTCATAGCAGCACAATTCACAATAGCCAAGTGCTGGAAACAACCTAAGTGCCCGTCTGTAGATGAGTGGATCAAAAAACTGTGGTACATTTACACAATGGAGTACTACATAGCAGAAAGAAAGAAGGAACTCCTACCATTTGCAACAACATGGATGGAACTGGAGAGAATTATGCTTAGCGAAATAAGCCAGGCAACGAAAGAAAAATACCTTATGCTATCACCTATTACGGGACACTAATGAACAACACAAACCAATGAGCAAAACTGAACCAGAGGTATGTAAACAAGGAGTAGACTAACAATAACAAGGGGGAGATGGGAGGGAGAGAGGGCAAAAGAAGGGGAAGTGTCTAGTCAAAGAACATGTATAAATGACCCATGGATATGGACAACAGGGTGGGGACTGACTGTGGGAGAAAGGGTGGGCAGGGAGTGGGGAAGCAATAGAAAATAAAAATGTGGGACAGATGTAATAGATAAACTAACAAACAAACAATTTTTTCTTCTTCTCTTTCTCTCTTTAGTGGGGGAAAGAGAGAAAAAAAAAAGAGAAAATATAAAGAATGGAAACTCAATTCCAGTGAATATTAGAAGGACAAAGATTTTCCTTCACACTGTATATCTTTCTCCCTACCTGATCGCTCCAAAAATTGGCACCCAGAAGAAGCAAGTAGTGACATAAGGTTCTTTGCATGAAAATAATAAGACCAGTTTTTAATAGAGGTCTTGTCGACCAAGATTTTGACTGGAATGTCATGCCTAAAAAAGACATGCCTGGGCTCTGGTTGTTACCAAAAGCCCTGAGGAACCAAGGGTGATCTCAGAAGGTAGTAAAAAGCCCATGAGGAAAAAGGCCTGGGACCTAGGTTGGATGTGCGGTCCATGGCAGTCTTTCCAGGGAAGGAATGAAGGTTGCTTTCCTGAGAGATGGCTAAAAGGGACCTTAAAGCACAACGGAAAACCTGAAGGACTTGGAAAAGACAGGTGTCTACAGACAAGGCTGAATGGCAGGTACGTGGCTCAACTTCGTGGCCTGGAAGGGCAGACTGAAGGTCACCCTAAATGTTCCGTGTATAAGTTTCAGCAAAGCAGACTTAAAGTTCAGAAGTGATCATTTGTTGCTCTTGTTGAGTTCATGCAAATGAACAGGATAAATTAATAATGGACCTAACACAGTCCCTTCAATGACAAGGGGGGTAAGCTTAGGGAGAAAAATCGTGACCCAAGGAAAATCACAATGCCCATTGGTAGACTATAATACAGCTAACCATCGTTAAAGTCTTTTTTCATTTAAAGTTATCTTGCATTTGTAAGTTAAACTAGATCTGTGACATCATCAAAGATGCTTAATTTACAGGCAAGAATGTCAAATGCCTTGCAACTGGATGTGTTCCCATTAAGACAGGCTTACAGAACTAGAGAATGGTTTGTGGGTTATATTACATAAATTAACATGTGTTTTCTGTTTTCAAAGGATATAAGCCTAGGATCTCACTACCTGAGTGATTGTCTGTACATATAGGCCTCACTTAATCCTGTCTGCATCGCTGCCTCCTGAGACTGAACAGTTTGGCTGTACGAAGTGGCTGGGTTGGTGAAGAATGCGATGGTCTGTGGGCTTCACCCTAAAACAGGTTTCTCTTTTATATTCCAATGGCTTAGACAGAGAAGACCCAAAGGTCTAAGAGGGGGGAAACCAAAATATTTCCCTCAGCCCAAGCTAAATTTAGTGGACAAAAGGGTTCTGGATGGATATGATATTCCTGGCACACCTTTCTCCAAAGAAGCCCCTCTTTTTTTTTTTTTTCCCTAATTGGGGACATTGACAGATTAATACCTGCCTTTTGTAATCTAGTGGTTATGGATTGAATGATACCTTCTAACCCTGTTCCTAAATCTGTTGCCCCCAGAATACAACAAGGATGCCAGCCTGTTAAACAAAGCATGCCATTGTCTGGGGACAGCCAGCTGACCTGGAGTCTGCAAGATCTTTCCCCATGTGGGAAGGCCACCCTCCCCTCCACATCTCCATTCAAATTAGGGATTTCTGGACCCAAGGATAGGTAGGGCGACCACCACGCCCAGCTTGAAGCAGCTAGAAGAGCAGGAGACCGTCACCTACTGTCCTCTATAAGATTATAAAGGGTCTAAAGTCTGAGGTGGGGGGAAGTTACTTTTTTTACTGTTTAAAAAAAAAATCAATTAATGAAGTAACTCTAAAATAACGGTAACATAGGAAAGGGCGAAACAGGAGAGATTGCATGCATGACCCATGGACATGGACTGGGGAAGGGAGGGATTGCCTGGTGGGGGAGGTGCCGGGTGGGGGGGAGCAAAGAGGAAAAAATTGGAACTATTGTGACAATATAATCTATAAAATGTAATAAAAAAAAGAACAGGGAAAAGCATATTTTTTAAACAATTTATGCCTTTCATCTTCTTTTTTTCTTGGTCAATTTAGGGTAAAAAACACTTTAACAATTTACCTATTTAATAACCAAGTGGTTTTTGTTTTTTTGCAGAAAATCTTAATTTACACATCTTTCTTCATTCTCTCCAAAATACTGTGTATTTAATTCAACAACCTGACTTTACCTTGTCTGTGTTATTTTATTATTAGAAACTTCCCCTTATTATTTACAGATTCCTTTCAACTTGGTACCAGAGCCAGGAACTCACAGTTCCGTATATAAGGGTACCTTTGCTAAAGGAGACCCAAGAACCTTGTTCTCAATCAATAGCAAACAGCCTGAACTCAGTGGATAAGGTTCTTGGATAACACTGTATGAGATGACATTATCTGGAAAAGGCAGAAAGGGATCTTTAGATAACATTTTCAATAGGGTGGCTTTGGAAAAGCCTTAAGATTTTAAGCCCATTTCTTTGAAGAGCTCTGAGTGTGAAGTAAGTTTAATAAGATTAAGTTGAATGATAACAAACACTCCCAATAAAATGCTGTAATTCTCTAACAGAAGTTCATATCAAATTAAGTAATAAATGTCAACATTTTCTCTAAGAGACCTAGAGCTGCAAAAATACCTACTATTTCTTAATATAAGGATGAACAAACTTTTTAAAATGTGGGCTAAGATTTCTCTGATGTGAAGAAACAGGAAATGTTGACCAGCTGTCAATCTGTCATTAATTCTCCTGAATGGAAATTAGGGCTCACACTGATATCCCTTACCAGTGACAGCTGTAGAAAGAAGATAGTTCAGTAAGGTGGCAGCATCTACACCAAGTGCTCTCTTTAAAAGATGAACCACCTCATTAGATATAATTCCAGTGCTTTGGAATTCAAACTGCAAACTCCCAGGCAAAAGTAAATGTACTAAAAGCACTTCAAATGTAATAATGTACAGTGGAAGACAACTCCACAAGAAAACTCACCACCACGTCTCCCTCCTGTGGAAGGCTGTTGGCTGGCAGCCTGTTTTTCTCCTCGTTGTTGTGGTACAGAGCTCCATCATTTCTAATCACCAGACTGTGCACATCTCGGCCAAGAGGAATCTGATTCAAGTTAACTTTCTGAGTTCCGACACCAACACCCCAGATACCTAAAAAGATAATGATATTCCTAAAAACATAATGAACTATTTGTTGTTAATTTTTTTTAAATAAAACTTTAAAAAGTAGTTTGCAAATTATACTATGTTCTCTGCAGACTTAGTATATGTCCTAGAAGATAAGAGAGTGGGCCTTGGAGTTGTACTGCCTAGGTTTAAATCCTGATGTAGCTATGTCATCATGGGTAAGTTACTTAATGTATCTCTGCTTACTCACCTGTGCACTGTGGATTCCAACAGTACTTACCTTACAAGGTTATTATAAGACATAGTGAGATACTCAAGTAAAGCACTTGGAATGGTATATGCACTCCAAAAAAAGGGGGGGGGGTAAATAAAGCACTGAGTAAATATTTTAAAACATATAGCTATTTTCATTATTATTTTTCTCTAAAGAAGATTTTTTTAGAAGCTACACATTGAATTTAAATGGCTTGGGGTTCTATTTCTAGTACTACATTTAAAGATTGGGAAATTACTATCTTCAGTTTTTACGTCTATAACATGTGACACATAATATATGACCTGGTCAGTATCATGGAGAGGAGAAAATTATTGATAAAGTATAAAATCCTATGTTTATCCAATACCTAAAACAGTGAATTTAAAACCTTGTGGCCTCAACTGACTTTTAAAGCAAGCAGATCTCCTCTTAACCAGCCAAGCAGAATATCTATAGCTCTGGATTTTGTGTCAAACTGTCTCCTTCCAGTTTTTATTAAAATCAGTTAGGACAAATTCTATAAGTGGAAGAAGAGCTAAAGACTGTGTTGTCAATCAATTTTTCTGGATTGAATGAGACCATCAAAAAGCTGCATGTCTCAACTTCACTGATTGTCCTCTTAAATAATTTTACTATTATAATTTATTCTCCAAAGTGGGACAATTTTAAGAGTGACAAGCAGTAATACAATTAATTTCAAAGGACAGCAGTTCTAAATGGAAAATCCACATAAAAATTTGTGTTAGACTTAAGGCTCAGGAAAATATTTACTTCTTTTGAAAAAGGTATATTATACTTCAAAAGATCATAGTAACCAGAGACATTTTGCAGCCAGTGAATTAACATATAAAAGAATTAAATGGAGGACAGATTATATTTATTTCATACACTTAAGGAAATCAATATTTAAAACTAATTAGAAAACAAGCTCCAGAGGAATGTTTTATATCATTCAAGCCAGTCAGTTAAGGATTGATACACTCCACTCTAGTTTTCCTATTCTGTACCTATATTACTCATTCTATATTTCATTAGAAGTTTCTTCATAAAAAAGCTTAAAAAAATGTTTTCCTATATTCAACATGGCCACAAGTTAACTGATTGTTAACTATTATAATACTCATGTAGAACTCTAACACAACTCGAGAAATTCCATAAATTCTTAAAGCATAGACTTTATTTAGACTTCTATCAGAATTCTAAATCTGCTAATTACTTCAAATAACAGTGAACCAGGGTATCTTAGCAAGAGTTAAGAGAAAAAGTCAGGATCATAAGATTGATTTTAATCTAAGATAAATAGTAAGAATCTATACCTCATATGCTCAACCTAGCTGCCATTAATACTTAATTATATTAATAATAATGTTAGAGCCTCACAATGACCTAGTATGTCCTGTCTTTAGAGCACTTTCACAAAATATAGCTCATATAGATGAAAAAATTGAACCTAATTTAACTAAATGAATTAAACCAGAATCACACAAGTGAAAGAAAATACCTTCTAAGTTCAGAGCTCATTAATCTTTTTCATATATTGAAAATTACTCCTAATATTTAGAATAATATTTGACTTTTAATAATCAAGTACCATTATACCAACCTGTGGACTGGATTTTGAATTCAAAGTAGCTTTTGTTTTGATGTAAAGGTGCACTGGCTAAACAGCCTCCTGTTCCACATATCCTTCTTCCATTTTTTACAATAACAACATCTGTTCCTAAACAAAAAAATACAGACACTGTGTAAAGTTTTGTATTTTCTTATCTATCAAGGTTAATTTCTATTTCACTTTTAACTCTTGGTCCACAAAAAACAAAGACACTATGTGTATTTTGAAATATGAAAATAATAAATTGTATTTAAATATTTAATTCACTATTTTTTTCCTGAGAGTACATTTATATTTAATACTCATTTGTAGCTAGAAATCCTGTTTCATTAGGCAGTTTCAAACTCTGAATTATGCTGAATATTTAAAATAGTTTAAAAATAGAAATAGACTTTAATTTTTAGGCAATGAATCAATTTGATAGTTTCATAAATTTCTTAATTGAAATAAAAGCATATACACTCAGAAAGTTTTGGTAATTTAGTATATAATTATCAATTCAATTGAAACAATCTACTAAAAACTGTCCGAATATCTACTAGGTACAAAGTACTATGCTAGTGCATTAGTCAAGTAAGAAGTGAAGAGTATACAGAATGTGAAAAGAAACATACATCTTTGTTCTTGAAATGGGTAACACTTGAAAAATGCTAATTTTAGGATCTTAACAATGTTTATGAGATAGCTGCTGTCAATCATATTGCAAATATCCAAAAAAAGGTTTTAATATCACTAAAAGCACTTCATTCTCATGGAAATTTTTAGTTCAAATAACATTTGATAGATGAAACTGAGAAAAAACTGTCTCTTGATAATGTGACCCCAATACCAATTATTTTCCAAATCTTGATTAGGTTAAGAATGTATATCAGAGAACATGAAGAAACTTAATATTACTCTAATATGTAAGAAATATCCCATAACACCAAGACATGTAACTCCCAGGATCTCCATCCAGCATTACCACTACACTGGCAAGCAGGTCTGCCTATTAGAACTACATGGGACTCCTTCCAAGGGGTTAAATAAAACTAGGGCATAGTAACAAAAAGTATTAGCAGGGAGGCAGTTGTTTTGTCAACTCACTATTTAATTCATGTTTAAGTAAAAATTATTTGGGACAGCCCTGGCTGCCGTGGCTCAGTGGATTGAGCATAGGCCTGCGAGCCAAGTGTCGCTGGTTCGATTCCCATTCAGGGCACATTACTAGGTTGCACGTCAGGTCCCCAGTTGGGGGTGCAAGTGAGAGGCAACCACACAGTAAAAAAAAAAAAAAATTATTTGGGACAAATGTATAATAGAAATGCAAATTTTCAGCATCAATCACAATTCTAAATTTTCAGACTATCATAGACACTCTTAAATAAGGTAAAACTAAGATCCTATTTTGATTATTAAAAATTCGCTAGCATCCATTTTTTTCCTCATTATGTTAACCTCCAAATTCTGAGTAAGTACATTTAGAAATAATTTACATCTGGCTTCAAAATATACCTCCAGCAGTTTGAAGTGGAAAGCACCCAGGGCCCAGTTCTTCCTTGATGGCAAAGACCATGTAGAGCTAGCATCTAGCAGATGCTCACCAGATAACTGACATAGAAATGAATGAGTGTCATCCTGAGAAACAAAGGGCTGCCAGTTGTATTCCCAGTCAGGGCAAGTGCCTGGGTTGCAGGCCAGGTCCCCAGTTGGGGGAGCACAAGAGGCAACCACACATTAATGTTCTCTTCCTGTCTTTCTCCCAACCTTCTGCTCTAAAAATAAATAAATGATATCTTAAAAAAAAAAGAATAAGTGGATAATTATTCTCTGCTAAGCACTTTGTAGTAGACACGTAGCATTTGTTTTCCTTTCCCTCTGGAGATCAAAACAGGTCCAAGGAAGCTGACTCAACCTTTTGGCTTCAGGGATACAGCTCTGACATAGGTTAAGTCAATCAGTGCATTCCACATTTCTTGGCCACAGTGATTGAGTGAAAAATGGTTATACGACCTAAGCCACTAAAATCAGAGATAGTCTCAGGACTTTTGCAGAAAAGGAAGGGATAAAGACACTCTCTCATTCCTGCTGGACCTGAATGAGGAAGCCCAGGGAGCTGCTGTGATTCATCATGGAAGCCAGCCTTCAGGAATTAACAGCTCAAGGAAGAAGAGAAAAGAAACAATGTCCTGGGCAGCAGAGCCTTTCCTGAAGCTTGAGCTGCTTTTGTACTTTTTTCAGTTACTCGTACCAATAGATTTTATTCACTGTTTATACAATTTTGAGTTGTAGTTTTTGCTACTCATAACTAAAAGCATCCTAAGTGAAACACATTTTAAAGAATTATGCAAATAAATGATTTTTTTTCTTAACTGGCAATGCTCTGTGGTTCCCATATATACTAAAATCTTTTAATACCAAGCTTCTATAGTAGATAACTTACTATCTTAGATATCATCCTAAGGTGCTAAGTTAATGGAAGTATCAGAAGACCCTCAATACAATATAGTCTTCTCTCAACTGGAACCACAGAACCAAATCTGAGGTTCATTATCTAACTTCAATATCATTTCATATCCCCAAGGCATTCTACTAGGTACAGAGATGTTTTAGAGAGAGAGAGATTCAGGGTACATTCTGTAGTGCTTGTGAATCATTAGGAAATTATTTTAAGTGTATTCCACTTCTTTAAATACAAAGATATTCTATATTTGGCTGTGGAATATATGCAGTTTCATTAATTAACAAGTCAAGGCAAATATGAGTACAGTCAGAGCACATATAACATTGCCAAAGAGGATGGTTTTAAGAAACATCAGACATTTACAAATACCTGTCATCCCTTTCAACATAGCTACTTTGGAAGATGTTCATTTCTAAAAAGTCAATTCACAATTAAATGCAGAAGTTAAGACAAAAATGCTAATATTTACAAAAACTATGCCACAGACAATCCCAAAAGAGGAATTCTAAAGTAGTTTTAAGCAATGTAACATTAACCAAAATAAGTGACAACTTTGAGAGAGAAAACATTCATTTGGATATGAAATGTACATACTGTTTTATTTTTTTAAAAGCAATAACATTCTTTAGATTATTTAATACCTTTCAAATATCCAAAAACATGCATACTTGCTCAGTGTGCTTCTCTTATTTTCAACTTAAGATGAATTTAGGCTTGAAACATATTCCTAACTCAACAGGTTATTCGGTTTTTAAAATCAGGTTTCTTCTGTGATAGAAGGATTTGAAATTACTGGAAGAAAGGTTAAGAAAAAATTTTTCATGCAGGTAGAAAATCTGGAGATGACATTATTCTACTTGAAAGTTGCTAAGCAGCTTTGGAAAAAGCTAGTAGAATGAGTACAACCGAACAGCTCTTCAAAGAGGAGAGACCAGAGAAAAGGAATGCTCCAAAGAGCAGACTACAGTAAATCAGAGCTTGGCAGTAGAGAGCTAACACTAATCATAAGCTCCAGTAACTACACATGGTTGCCCTTAACTGTGTTCTCAGCACCTAAAACACTGCCTGCCACCTGATAAGTCACTCAATAAATATCAGTTGATGAATAGATGAAACGGAAATATTGTGGGAAATTACACGATTTGAACATCCCTGTCTATAAATGATGATGGATAAGAAATCATTCAAAGGATATGTACATATTTATGTACTAAGTCTCTCTATTACACTTGGAAAAATCCAAGAATTAAAAATAAATACCCGTGTACAAAGTGGTATACGATTACCATATTTGTGGTTTAGTACATGGCTATAGAAATATAAAACGTTCATGGGCAGAGTGTTTCCAGAATTATAAAGAATCTAGGCAGGAGATGATCTTACTATAAATATTGAGAACTGTCTTTGTTATTTTAATACATTGTCCTTTAGCCAATGAGAGATGAGGGAAAAATCGAAAGTGCAGAAGAATATTTAGAATAGAAGAATACATAAAAAGACAGTACTCTAACTGGAATAGAGTGGAAAATCTCGGCCTCTAGAATCAAACTCCAGAAGCATGAAACTATATGGCAAAAGTCTAGGAACAGAAATAATGTGGTGAAAGAGGCTACAGAGGGGAGAGAAAGAATGTTAGAGGTCATAAGCCCATTTTAAATCGGGAGGAAAAAACATAGATGCAAAGGAGCAAAGTGTTGTTTTATTTTGCTAACCTGTTGGGAAGAAGGCAGTCAGATGAAATTACATCTTTAACAGTGACTAAGAAGGAGTCAGGTAATGGGAGGTTTTAGGTGAAACGGCAGGCTGTGATCTGAAACGCGACTTCAGCCTTTTGCAATTTCTCTCGTTTTGACTTTAGATAAGAGGAAAATCACTTCCGATAAAACACGCTTCGATCTATAGATGATAGGCTAGAGAGAAAACCCACTGTCAGGGCAGGAGGAGCGGGGATCAGAACTAAAACCCTCTAAAAAATGTGCAGGTTTTGATTGGGGCTCGATAGTAGAGCACTGCTGGAAGAGCACCAGACAGCTCCCCGAGCCTCAGGCGGCGAGCGCTCCGAGGAGATTCCTGTGAAATTCCAGGGAAAACAGGGAGGTCCACGCAACCGTCCCTAGCACAGGAGCTGCGTAGCCTTGTACACAGACCTGGGCCGAGGTGGAGCCCGCAGGTGTCTGGAGGAGATCCAGAAACCAATTGGGGGTCAAGTCAGCGCTGCTGGGGGAGGAGCGGGGGCGGCGCCCGGAGGGGCAGGGCCGCACTCCGTCCTTCCAGCCCCGCACAGCCCCCTACCTGCCTGCGGCGCCCCAATCCGAATGAGCCGTTGAGCCTGTGAAAGGGAGGGCCCTTACCCATGTGCTGTGTGTCCAACTGCACGGCCGGCATCTCCTTCAGAGGAATGTGTCCCGTACCGCCGTCTCTGCAGCACCGCAGGCAGCAGAACACCGAAGCGGCCATCACGTAGTGGCCACCGACTCGCCGCCGCCTGTAGACCTTAAGCTGCGGCAACACCAACCTCCACCCCTCCTCACCGCCTCCAGCCCCCGGTGGAGCGCCGGAGGTGTCTGTGTGGAGCGCGGAGGCCTGTACAGCGACGCCCCAGGCTGGGAGGGCGCAGCGCACGCTGAGGTGAAGCTAGCCTGGGCGGAAGAGCGAGGAGGACGGGGCTAGTGGCAGGGGGCGGGGCTGGTGGCAGAGGGCGGGCAGGCGGAGAATGGCCCTGCGTCTGCGCGCTGGGTTTTCTCTCCTTGGGCTGCCTCTCCAATGCTCCGCAATACTGACGGGTTAGGGTGTCTGCGTCCTGTGCACACTCAAGAGTCCTCCGATGCTGTTTTTAAAACTATGTTCCTCCTGCTTTAACATTTTCTTTAGGGATGAATTGAAAAAGGCAAATCAGTCTGGGGAACTGGGAGTTCATACGAAAGAGCGCAGGTATCGTCCCACCTCCCTGCATCCAGTACTGGGAGAATTTGGCCTCCACCCACAGGCTTCGTCCCCTGACCGTGGCTGATTTCTGAAGTTTCCTCAAATCTTGAGTAAACTCACATGCCCCAGAAGTATTACTTGTTAGTGACTGCACCGTGGATGTGCACCAGAGGCTCTCAGTCGACCCTGAAGCATTTTATGCGCAGATATGCTTTTCTTGCTCCTAGGTGCCCTGTGGTCAGGGGCGCACAGGAGGCCTTTGGAGGAGGGGACTGTCAGAACAGCCTTGCTCTAAGAAATCACCTGGAGACCACTGTGGAATCAGGCAACAGGTTTATTGAGGGGAAAAGAGGAAGTGGGTGGAGGAGAGAGGCAACTCCTGGACAACCTCAAGAGCCAGGTAGGAGCAAAAGGAATGGGGAACAAGGGAACGGGGAATGGTAAATGGGGACTCCCGGTCCTCCTCATATGCCCGTAGGAGTCCCACCAGCATTCTGAGGGTGCCTTTTTCACACTTATCAACCACACATTTTGGTGAGGGTGAGTTTGCTTATCAACATATTCAGTAGGTCATTTACATCTCATTGCTTTTCCCACACCACCAGGTTAGTTAACATATCCTATGGGAAGGGCTAAATCCATCAGCATTTCTTCTGGTATCCCTGGCCAGCACCAGGTTGATCAGCATATATCAAAAGTCCAGGTGTGCATTTTAGCTGCCTCCATGTTCTGACATTTAATTCTTTTTATTACAAACAAAAGACTGGAAATGTTAACTAACCTGGTGGTGAAGGAAAAGCAATAAGGTGTAAATGACCCACTGAATATGTTGATAAGCAAACTCACCCTCACTGAAACGTGTGGTTGACAGATATAAAAAAGGCGCCTGCAGAAGTGTGGGTGGGTCTCCTACAGGCCCACAAGGAGGATGGGGAGTCCCCATTCCCCATTCCCTATTCCCCATTCTCCTTGCTCCTATGGCTCCTTGAGTTGGTCCAGGGGTCCTTGAGTTGGTCCAGGGGTTGTTGCTCCCCTCCACCCCTCTTCCTCCTTTTCCCTTAATAATCTTGTTGCCTACTCCCACGGTTCATCAGAGAAGGAAAACTCTGATTCCAAAAAACCTCCACTGCCTTGCGGCATACCTCTTCAGGGGAAAGGCTAAGGGAGTAAACCCCGACAGAAAATCCGGAGCCGGAGTCCCTAAGGCGGTTTGACGTTGTAGTCAACACCGGCAACTCCTGCGGCGCACCTGAAGCCAAGCTGTATTGACTCTGTCTTTCCCTTGGATCCTTCAGCTGCGAAGAGAGGGGGGGTCTGCTGCATGGGCAACAGCAGACCCTCCATATCACCCTGCCCAGGCTCTGTAGCTTCAGCTTCACTGGAGAGGACACTCCAGCGTCATCGCAAGATGTCGATTCAACACGGGAGGAGACAGATACCGTGTCACTCCCGAGTTGGACTACACAGCCATTCTCGGTGGTGCAGATAGACTCTTAAGAAGCTACACCATCGTCTCTCGAGACGGACGGCTGCCGACGACGACTCCCACGGTTGTCTCCAGGTGATTTCTTAGAGCAAGGCTGCCCTGACAGGGACCAATTGGGGCATAGCTGGAGGGTGATTTTTAGCCAGCCCCTTCCACACTCAACCCTCTTCAAGGACTGAGGGTTCTGAGGAGTATAAAGGGAACCCTGTGACAGCAAGAAGGCTACTGTGACCCCAAGAGAAGCCCTCTGTTCCTACTGCCTATCCTTCCTGCTTCTGATGGGGGACTCAAATGTTGGAAAATTTTAGTTTCAGGTAACAGCTGGTAAGCTCAGTAATAAATGTATGTAAAAAGCTGTTTCAGGAACTGGAGGTTATAACACATCTTGACTCCAGGAGACCATAAGCAGTTCCACCTTTGTGCTTGAGGAGGACTGCAAGCAATCAAGACAGTATCTGAGCCATTGTACTCCAGGGTGAGATGGCCATGCCCAGGGCACAAAGACTACATACAGCCCAGGACACAGATGAAAGAATGCTGCAGCTTTTATCTGATTTAAGTTTTCCCCCTGAATTCCAAACCCCTTAACTACACTTTTCTTCTTATAAAAAAGGTCCATTTATAATGGAATTTGAGACAGTCTGTTAGGGTACAAACCTGGCATTCTTCTCAGATTGCTGACCATCTGAATAAAGCACCCATAAAGATTTAATCCCTGTCTCTGCTTATTGGGTCTGGGAGATGACAGGCACCATGAACACCGGCTCTTCTGGTTTCACACCATGTAAGAGGCTCACATTGTAGTCACATGTCATCTCTGTGCCTATTTTATCATCTGTTCCTGGTTGATTTAACATTTTCAGATACCACTTGGTGTCTGAAATGGACAACCTCTAGAATTAACCTGGCTCAAACCTCTGTTCCTAAATAAGACTTTCATCCTGTAATCTTCCCAAGGTTAAAGTTCTGGGAAACCAGACATAAAATGCCTGCTTAACATGTAATGGATTCCTATACATAACTTTTTAGTGACCTGAGTACAAGTATCCTATATTTTTCTTCATAGAATAAGAGAATTTCTTCAGGGTCCTGGGTCTCCTTGCTGTCTACACAAATGGTGTGGTTTCATTGAGATACTTAGGAAAAACACCAAGTTTTGTGCTTTAAGATTCAGTTACCATAAAATTAATAATCAAGGAGATTATTGAACTAATTGAAGGCAGACTCCCCTCACTGCCTATAAAGTGCTATTTTGGTAACCCTTTTACTCATGGAATTTTCTTTTACTGGAACCCTTGACTATTATTCTGAGAAGTATTAGTGTTCTGCTTGAATAGAATGTTTTAGAGAAAATTTTTCTGCCTGTCTGTGAGGCAGCACTCTTTCACGTATATATCTAACTGGAGTCTTGAAAGGCTTCGGGGTGGATTTTGTCCCCATTTTGTAAATAGTGAAGAAATAGACTTAGAGGGATTAAATAACTTTTGTAGACTCAGATCATTAGAAAATAAACAAAGTAGGATTCAAAGGCCATCAGTATGACTCCTAAGCTTGAGTTTGCTCCATCAGAGCATGCTGCTTCTAAAATTCTGAAGATCTAACTTGTCATTAATGCTACAATCCTCTTAAACATGCTCTCCAATCAAAATGCAGATTTTCACTTTATTTTTGTGTGTTTTATTAATCTCTATATTGGCTAAAGGTTGCCATAACTCATGTATAGACAATAAAATTAGTTTTTATAAGGTAAAATACTTTTCAGAAGTATTATTTAAGTAGTGCATGTATTAAATATATAATAAACATTCAGGTCATTTAAATTAGTCACCTCTTCAATGAAAAGCCAGCCTACTAGATAGCTGGGAATTGGCCATTACTGTACAGGCAGAACTGCCATAGTCTTCCATGGCTAGAAAAGTGGTCTGCTGAAGCATTGCCTAGTGTTTGGCCCCATTGTAACAACTCAAGTGTACTCAGCATATGAAGCCAGCAAAACCAGTTAGCTCCTGAAAGGGACTTCCCTGTCTTGGCAGATGAATGCCATCCATGGGCTTGTAGGTCTTATTCCTTTTCATATTTGGGATTCTATTATCCTTTCATTACTATTTGCAAAGGAATTATCCTTTTTTTGTGTGTGTGTGAAAAGCACAGTGCTAAAGTTATTTTGACAGTCTTTCGTAGATACCACTTTAAATAACAATTACAAATAAAGCCTGCAAAATTTTTTTCCAATAGTTAGAAGGTCATTTATCTAAATCAAAAGGAATAGCAGAGAATGACTGTTTGAAAAAAAAAGTCTGTCTGCTTCAGCAATATATGCCAGGAACTCTAGAACTGATGGGACAATTGTCATGGCAGCCTTGCTCTGAGAAATCACCCGGCAACCACTGTGGGATCAGGCAATGGGCTTATTGAGGGAAAAAGGAGGAAGAAGAGTGGAGGGGAGAGGCAGCTCCTGGACCAACTCAAGGGCCCATAGGAGCAAGGGAAATGGGGACTCCTGGTCCTCCTTGTGGGCCTGCAGGAGTCCCACTCACACTTCTGCAGGCACTTTTTTTATACTTGTCAACCACACATTTCGGTGAGGGTGAGTTTGCTTATCAACATATTCAGTAGGTCATTTACATCTCATTGCTTTTCACGCACACACACACACACACACACACACACACCAGATTAGTTAATATATGGGGCTAGGCCCATTACCATTTCCCTTGGAAATGGTTTCAGTTCATCAACATATCCTTTGGGAACTGCTAAGCCCGTCAGCATATCCTTTGGGAACTGCTAAGTCCAGGGCCAGGTTGATTAACATATACCAAAAGTCCAGGTATGCATTCTAGCTGCCTCCAATGTTCTGACAACAATAATGTAAAAAGCATGTGTTTTCCAGCTGAGTTTAACATGTCAGCATTTTATTTTTATTTTTTAATTAAAAAATTTAATTACAGTTGACATTCAATGTTATATTAGTTTCAGGTGTGCAGCATAGTGATTAGACATTTGTGTAACTTACGAAGTGATCCCCCTAATAAGTCTAGTATCCTCTGGCACCATACATTATTGACTATATTCCCTATGATGTACTTTACATCCTGGTGACTATTTTGTAACTGCCAATTTATACTATTTAATCCTTTCACCTTTTCCAACCCTCTCCCAATGGGCCACCATCAGTTTGTTCTCTGTATCTATGACTCTGTTAAGTTTTGTTTGTTCATTAATTTTGTTTTTTAGATTCCACGTATAAAATCATATGATATTTGTCTTTCTCTGTCTAACTTATTTCACTTAGCATAATACTGTCTATATACATTCATGTTGTCATGAATAGTAGGACTTCATGCTTTTTTTAAATGGCAGAGTAATATTCCATTGTATTAATGTACCACTTCCTCTTTTCCAGTCATTCATTGATGGAATCTTAGATTGCTCTGTATCTTGGCTATTATATTCAATAAATAATGCTGCAATGAGCATAGGCATGCATGTATCTTTTCAAGTTAGTGTTTTGATTTCTTCAAATAAATACCCAGGAGTGGAATTGCTGAGTCATAAATAAGGTAGTTCTAGCTTTAATTTTTCATTTTTATTTATTTATTTGTTTATGTTTACTTTATTTCTTTCCCTCTATTACCTTTCGACCCCTCTTCCCTCTAGTAACCACCATACTATTGTCTGTGTCTGTGAGTTTTTGTTTGTTTGTCTTGTTTGTTCACTTGTTACTTTCAGTTTTGTATTCCACATATAAGTGACATCATATGGTTCATAAAGTTTTCTGTCTGACTTACTTAACTTAACATGATATTCTCAAGATCCACCCCTTTTTTCACTGCTGGTGGGAATGCAAACTGATATAGTCACAATGAAAGCAATATGAAGGAAACAAATTTTTTAGGAAACTTCATACTGCTTTCCATAGTGGCTGCTCTCATCTGTATTCTCACCAACAGTGCACTAGGGTTCCTTTTTCTCCACATCCTCCTCAGCACTTGTTGTTTGTTGATTTATTGATAAAATTAATTCTGATAGGTGTGAGGTGATATTTTATTGAGGTTTTAATTTGCATTTCTGTGATGTGAGAAAAGCTCACAATAAAAACACCTGGACAGACTTCCAGCCAAGACTGACACACTTCATCTCCCTCCACAACAAAGAAGGAATACATCTACCGCAAAACCAGAAATAACCAGAAGTTCCAGAAAATAAAGCTACAAAGAAGTCCAATGTATGAAGTTATAAAGAAGTGGTGCTTGTTCAGACAGGTAGGAGGGGCAAAGCTGAGGCAGAGAGGTCAAGCTGTGCTGGCGGTAGAAGCTGTGGTGATGGTGGTGGGATGGCGGTAAGCACAGATATCCATATTTAAAAAGAGTCAAGGAACACCTGGGGAGCACCCCTGGCTGCAAACCAGACCTGTCTGCTCGCAATTCCAACAGCAGGGAAGGCAGACCCCCGCCCACCCCCCCAGTGAAAGCCAGAGAGGTGGGGATGGAGGAAGAAGCTCCTGGTCTCTCAGCAGAGAGTAAATGGCAAGAATCCATCTTGGACCCCCCGCCCCCACACAAAACGCCACAGCGTGGTGAGAAGGGTCACCCAGTAGTGATGAGTGCATGGAGCTTCTACCCCTATAGTGTAGGAGGTGTGACAGCCCCACCCAGGAAGCAAAGGTAAGCACAAAACTATCAGGATGGCAGAGATGATGATAGAGATCCCAGTGATGCAACTGACCAGCCAGCAAATATCTGATCTAATGGATCAGCAGATAGGAAATCTTTCTGCGGCACAGTTCAGAGCTTAGGTTATAAGAATGCTTACAGACCTGATGGTAGATCTTAAACAAGATAGGGAAGGAATGAAGGCTAGTCCTGCTGAAAGGAACAAAAATGGCCCCAGTCACCATCATCGCAACCATGAGCAGCGAGGCCGAGATCCAGCAGCCGCCTGCCACCCACCCCCACCCCCACCCTCAGCGCTCCTGATACCAAGCCCGGCACCACAGGCAGCGGTGCAGGGAGCGGCGGCCCAGGCGGCCTCACATCGGCGGTGCCTCCTGGCAGGGACAAGAAGGTCATCGCAATGAAGGTTTTGGGAACAGTAAAATGGTTCAATGTAACAAATGGATATGGTTTCATCAACACAAGAATGACACCAAGAAAGATGTATTTGTATACCAGACTGCCATAAAGAATAACCCCAGGAAGTACCTTCGCAGTGTAGGAGATGAAGAGACTATGGAGTTTGATTTTGTTGAAGGGGAAAAGGATGCAGAGGCAGCAAATGTTACAGGCCCTGGTGGAGTTCCAGTGCAAGGCAGTAAATATGCAGTAGACCATAACCATTATAGACGCTATCCATGTCACAGGGGTCTTCCACGCAATTACCAGCAGAATTACCAGAATAGTGAGAGTGGGGAAAAGAATGAGGGATTGGAGAGCACTCCTGAAGGCCAGGCCCAACAGCGCTGGCCCTATCGCAGGTAACGGTTCCCACCTTACATGCGGGGACCCTATGGGCGTTGGCCACAATATTCCAAACCCTGCGCATGGAGAAGTGATAGAGGGTGCTGACAACCAAGGTGCAGAAGAACAAGGTAGACCAGTGAGACAGAATATGTATCAGGGCTACAGACCACAATTTCTCAGGGGCTCTCCTCGCCAAAGACAGCTTAGAGAGGACGGCAATGAAGAAGATAAAAAAAATTAAGGAGATGAAACCCAAGGTCAGCAGCCACCTCAACGTCGGTACCGCTGCAACTTCAATTACCGATGCAGACGCCCAGAGAACCCTAACCCAAAAGATGGCAAAGAGACAAAAGCAGCCCATCCACCAGCTGAGAATTCGTCCACTCCTGAGGCTGAGCAGTGCCGGGCTGAGTAATAAATGCCGCCTTACCATCTCTACCATCATCTGGTTTAGTCATCCAACAAGAAGAAGTGAATATGAAATTCCAGCAATAAGAAATGAACAAAAGATTGGAGCTGAAGACCTTAAGTGCTTGCTTTTTGCCCATTGACCAGATGACTAGAACTATCTGCATTATCTATGGAGCATGGGGTTTTTATTATTTTTATCTAAAGACATCTCTTTTTGGTAATGACAAACGTGTTTTTTGTTTGTTTTTTTTAAATAAGCCTGGTTTTCTCAATACACCTTTTAAGGTTTTTTAATTGTTTCATATCTGGTCAAATTGAGATTTTAAAGAACCTCATTTTTAATTTGTAATAAAAGTCTATAACTTGATTTTTTCAAAAAAGCCAACAAACTGCAAGCACCTGTTAATGAAGGTCTTAAATAAATTTTTTTTAAAAGTAATGAAAAGCAAAAACCTACAACCACGATTACTCTATCCAGCAAAGCTGTCATTCAGAATAGAAGGGCAGAGAAAGTGCTTCCAGGACAAAGTAAAACTGAAGGAGTTCATTAGATCCAAACCGCTGTTATAGGAAATGTTAAAGGGACTTGTTTAGGAGAAAGAAGATTAAAACTATGAACGTTAAAATAAAAACTGTATTACAACAACCAACAACAGAAACTAGGCAATTGAAACAAAGGCAAACTAAGTAGGCAAAGAGAGTGGGAAAAGAATTATAGGTATGGGGAATATTTGGGGGGCAGGTCAGCTGGGAGGGGGAAGGGGAGAAAGGGAGGGAGATGGTACAGGAATTAAGAAGCATAGTAGGAGGGAGTGGAGTAGAGAGGAAGATGTTGAGAAGAACTATATGTAAAGCCAATGGGCATGGAATAAGGAGGTGGGGGGACAAGTGGAGGAAGGGGCGACACTGGGTGGAATGGAACAAAGGGAAAAGAAATTGGGACAACTGTAACAGCATAATCAATAAAGCATATTAAAAAAAAAAAAAAGACACTGGGACATGGGACTTCAGCAATGACTGAAGCAGTTGCTTATTCACAGATCTGCAGCTCTGGGTGCAGCCAAAGAGCCAAATCAAAGGTGCACACCTAAAAGACAAAGCTGGCTGGTTTTTATCATAACTCGAGTAAAACCGCCCCCCTTTCCCCTCCCACTCCTTCTCCTTCTCCGTTTTTCCATGCTGAATACTCCGGAGTTACAATCTAACGTGATTAGATAAATTAACTAAGGCTGATAATTAACTAAGAGTGATCTGGTTATAGGTCTGTCTCCAGCTCTCCTTTGAAATTTTCCTAACTTGTTTGCTGGGCTGTCTAGCTACATTTTCCTATTTCCCTGTGTTTGGTGATGAATATCTCCCCTGCTTTGATCTGAGACATCCTTTGTTCTCAGAAACACTTATGCTGAGCTGCGGAATGCCCTCTTCCTGATTTGTAAATATGCTAATACTGTTAACTCTGGCTCAGAGACCCTTTGATTACATTTGCCCTTTGCTGCTAATTATTTCCTACTGGTTTGGGAGTCACCAGTTTTCTTGCCTCTTACAGTAATGATTAGTGACATGAGCAAATTTTCATCTGTCTATTGGCCATCAGTATGTCCTCTTTGGAGAAGTGTCTATCCAGGCCCTCTGCCCATTTTGTAATTGTATTGTTTGTTTTTTGGTTTTGAGTTGTATGAGTTCTTTATATATTTTGGGTATTAACCCCTTATCATTGATGCATCATCAGTGAATATCTCCTCTCATCCTGGTGTGTTCTCCTTTTGTTTTATTGATAGTTTTCTTACTGTGCAAAAACTTTTTAGTATTTTTCAAAAGTATATTTTATTGATTATGCTGTTATAGATGTCCCATTTTTTTCTCTTTTTCCCCCTCCTCCTGGTACCCTCTTCCTTCCAGAAGTCCTTCCCCTTTAGTTCATGTCCATGGTCATGCATAAAAGTTTGTTGGCTTCATCCTTTCCTATACTATTCTTAACATCCCCCTGTCTATTTTGTTCCTACCAATTATGCCTCTGATCCCTTCACCATTTCCCCCATTCTCCCCTTCCCCCTCCCAACTGATAACCCTCCAAATGATCCCCACACCTATGATTCTGTTCCATTCTCGCAGTTTGCTTAGTTTGTTTTGTTATTTAGATTCAGTTGTTGATACTTGCTTGTTGTCATCTTAATGTTCATCATTTTGATATTCTTTTTCTTAAATAAGTCCCTTTAACATTTCATATAATAGTGGTTTGGTGATGATGAACTCCTTCAACTTTACCTTACCTGGGAAGCACTTCATCTGCCTTTTCATTCTAAATGATAGCTTTGCTGGATAGAATAATCTTAATTGTAGGTCTTTGTTTTTTATTACTTTGAATACTTCTTGCCTGAAAAGTTTCTTTTGAGAAATCAGCTGATACTTATCTCCTTTATAGGTAACTCTCTGCTTTTCTCTTGCTGCTTTTAAGATTTTCTCCTTATCTTTAACCTTTGGCATTTTAATTATGATGTGCCTTGGTGTGGTCCTCTTTGGGTCCAACTTGTTTGGGACCCTCTGTGCTTCCTGGACTTGTATGTGTATTTCCTTTGACAAATTAGGGAAATTTTCTTTCATTATTACTTCAAATAAGTTTTTAATTTCATGGTTTTCTTCTTCTGCTTCTGGTCCCCATATGATTGGGATACTGGTACGCTTAAAGTTGTCCTATAGGTTCCTAGTCCCCCTCGCTTCTTTTCAATTCTTGTTTCTTCTCTGCTCTAGGTGAATGTTTATTTCTTCCTTTTGTTCCAAATCATTGATTTGAATTCCAGCTTCTTTCCCACTCATCACTGTTGTTTCTTGTGTATTTCACTTTGTTTAACCTTCACTTCTTTCTTTATTTTGTGCCCTATTCAATAATTTCTCTGAGTATCCTGATCACCAGTGTTTTGAACTCTATCTGATATGTTGGTTATTTCTGTTTCATTTAGTTCTTTTCTGAGGTTTGCTCTGTTCTTTCATTTGGGCCATATTTCTTTGCCTCCTCAATCTGGCAGCCTCCCCATGTTTATTTCTGTGTAATGGGTAGAGCTGCTTTGACTTTGTGTCTTGGTAGTATGGCTTAATGTAGTAGGTGTCTTGTAGGGTCCAGATGCACAGCCTCCTCCATCACCCAAGCTGGGTACTCGAGGTGCGTTCTTCATATGGGTTGAGTACACTCTGCTATTATAGTTGAGCTTTGGTTGCTGTTGGCAGATCAATGGGAGAAACTTGCCCAGGCCAATCAGCTACAAGGACTGGCTGTGACCACTGACCACCAACCTCTGCCCTCTGTGGAGGAAGAGCTGCATAGGGGCAGGGTGGTGGTATTCTGATGTGGTCTGTAGTTGTCCACTGGGTGAGCTGGCCCTGGGGTTTCCCACGTGGTGCAGGCCATGGTCAGCCCCCACCTGTGTTTTGCCTGGGGCACCCTGCCAACCTATAAGGCATCTGAGATGGCTTCTACTTGTGCTGAGCTTGGAGATTCCCAGGCAAATCCAGGCTCTGAACCTAAGCTGTCTGCTGGTAGTGATGGGCTTGGAGCTCACTAAGGCAAGCTGTTGCTTGATAGGATTTAGGAAGTTATAAAGCATGAACCAAGACCAGCCACTCATATGGAAAAGCAGCTTGGGTGGGCCTGTAAGTTGGGTGGGGCTGATACTCTGAGGATCTCCAAGGTGGGTCAAGCAGTGTTAGCCAGGTTGATGGTTGATGGAATCTCAGATATGGCACCAGCTTGCAGGTTCTGTGGGGAGAGGGTTTAGAAAAGAGACAATAGCCTCTGCTTGCCTTGATGCCAGACACTTCAGTTTCTCCCTGTCTACCACTGGTGCCTTCCAAGCTGCTACTCCAGTGCTGAAGCTCAGAGGGAGTGAGTCTGAGTAGGTGAGTTCATGTGTGGGTTCTTTAAGAGTAATTGCTTGGAACTCCAGCAGGTTCTTCCACCGACTCAATCCCCACCAGTTTTTGCAGTCAAAAGTTGTGGGGACTTATCTTCCAGGCACTGGAAACCTGGGCTGGGTCCCTGGTGTGGGGCTAGGGTTCCTTGTGATGGGTGTAAGGGACAAAGAAGCCAGTGAATCTCAAACCAGTAGGAGATAATTAACAGATGACTCATGGACAAGGGGCCAGGAAATGACATTCTGCAGCTCCTCACACATATCTCTGGGATAGAAAGGAGGAAGACTGTCATCACCAAACACAGAGAAATGGGAAGATGTAGCCAGATAACTTTGCAAATAAGTTGGAGATAGACCTATAACTAGATTACCCTTAGTTAATCTCACCCTTAGTTATGTAGTTAATTGCATTAGATCAGTGGTTCTCAACCTACCTAATGCCACAACCCTTTAATACAGTTCCTCATGATGTGTGACCTCCAACCATAAAATTGTTTTTGTTACTACTTATAACTAATTTTGCTACTTTTATGAATCCTAATGTAAATATCTGATATGTAGGATGTATTTTCATTGTTACAAATTGAACATAATTAAAGCATAGTGATTAATCACAAAAACAATATGTAATTAATATGTGTTTTCCAATGGTCTTAGGTGACCCCTGTGAAAGGGTCATTCGATGCCCAAAGAGGTCTCGACCCACAAGTTGAGAACCACTGCATTAGATTGTCAACTCAGAGTAACCAGTAATAAAGAATGGGGGAGAAAGAGAGGAGGAGGAGCTAATCGCATTAGGGAGGGGGAGCTAATCACATTAGGGAAGGGGAGCTAATCATGTTAGTGCTAATCATGTTAGAATGGGGGTCTCCAAAAATCCCCAGAGCCTGCGGGTTGGGGGGTGGGGAAAAGGAAACAGCTTTTAAGATGCCTTCACATGCCTGTGGCTAGTGGCTAGTATCTTTGTTACACAAATGGCTTTGATATTTCCAAGGCCCCAAGAAGATGGGAGGGGTTTGGGGCCATTGAATGGTGTGGAAGAACACAAACAGCCTGTGTAAGGTTCTGTGAATGGTCAGAACTGGTTACCACACCCACTGCATCAGAGAACACAGGGGGTTAAAAATAGGTGGCAGACATTTTAGCTAGGTTCTCCGTGCAGTTTTGAGAAGGAGGTTCTCCATGCGGTTTTGAGGAGAGATCTCCATGCAGCTTTGAGAGAAGGAAAGAAGATCCACACGGTTTGCAAGTAGGGTAGAGGAGAACTCCATGCGGCTTTGAAAGGGCAAAGAGAGAACCATGCGTGATCCAGTGCAACATGACACGTTTTCCTGGACTGTTATATGGAGGCTGATGACATCGTACCCCAGATCCTGAAGGAGACAGCTGACGGATAAGGGATGGGGAACTTTGGGGCATGTTTTTGGCTTCTAGCTTTTGGGGGAGCAAGGGAAGTGCTGCGTCCCATGGGAGAACAGGGCTCTGAGTTGAAGTGCCCACTCTCCTCCCCAGGTTGGAATATTATAAATGAAGACCTGTTTTCCTCAACACTAGTTGTTGGGTTTTATACCAAGGTGTCACATGAAAGAACTCCCGTTTGCTCTGTAACATTAGTATAAAACCAGTTTACTTTGTCTACTTTGAGGGCACATGCCTTTGCTGGCTGTGCCGGGCTCTGCAGACACGTGAATAAAGAAATGCCTCACTTTGCTGCTGAAGTCCTGTGTCCCAGTGTTTTATTGTGAGCATTTCTCACATGGGAGACTCAAATGTTGGAAAATTTTTAGTTTCAGGTAATAGCAAATAAGTTCAGTATTCGATGTATGTAAAAAGCTATTGTTTCAGGAACTGAAGGTATGACCCACCTTGACTCTAGGAGACCATAAGTAAATCCACCTTTGTGACTCAGGAGGACTGCAAGCAATCAAGATGGTATCTGAGCCATTTTTACTCCAGGTTGAGATGACCATCGCCCAGGGCACAAAGACCACAGCCCAGGACACAATGACCACTGCCCAGGACACAGATGAAATAAAGCTGCAGCTTTTCTCTGATTAAGTTTTCCCCTGAATTCCAACCCCCTTATCTACTTTTTCTTATCCTTATAAAAAAGGTCCCTTTATAATGGAATTTAAGACAGTGTGTTAAGAGTACAAACCTGCTGTCTTCTCAGATCTCTGACCATCTGAATAAAGTGCTCATAAAGATTCAATACCTGTCTCTGCTTATCGGGTCTGGTAGGTGGCATGCAGCATGAATGCTGGCTTTTCCAGTTTCACTCACTCCTAAGATATCCCTCCCAAATTTTTATCCACCACACATGGGTGAGAGACCAGCCTGTTCCACATCTGTGCCCCTCCTACCCATTCCAATAGATGTAGTTTCTTTAATTTTGTAGTTGTTAGACTTCCATTCACTCAATTTCTAATGGTTATGGCTATGGTTGTTCTATGTTTTAGTTGTAATTTTGACCAGATCCCCAAAACTTTTTAGTTTTATGCAATTCAATTTGTTCATTTTTTCTTTGGTTTCTTTTACCTGTGGAGATATATAAAAAGAAAAATACTTAGAGCAATGTCAAAGAGTTTACTATTTGTGTTTTTTTTTTTTTAATTTTATTTATTTAGTTTCAGAGGGAAGGGATGGGAGGGGGTAAGAGAGGGAAGAAACATCAATGTACAAGAGAAACATCAATCGGTTGCCTCTCACATGCTTCCCAGCTGAGGACCTAGCCTGCAACCCAGGCATATGCCCTGACTGGGAATTGAACAAGCGACCTTTGGGCTTGTGGGATGATGCTGAGCCCACTGAGCCACACAAGTCAGGGGTATTTCCTATGTTTTCTTCTAGGAATTTTATGGTTTTGGGTCTTAGATTTAAACCTTTAATCCATTTTGATTTTATTTTTGTGTATGTTATAATAAGGTAGTCTAGTTTCATATTTTTCATGTATCTGTCCAGTTTTCCCAACACCATTTATTGACTAGATTGTCCTTTCTTGCCTTCTTTGTCATATATTAATTAACCATGTAGGTGTGCATTTATTTCTGGGGTCTCTAGTCTGTTCCATTGATCTATGTGTCTGTTTTTATGCTGGTGTCATGCTGTTTTGATTACTATATCCCTGTAGTATATTTTGATATCAGGTAGTGTAATATGTCCAAACATTTGGGTGTGCTGTTGATAGAACTCTGTGCTCTGGTGTGGTCTGAAGGTGGCTACTGAGTGTGTTGGTTATGTGGCCTCTTGTGAGGGTCTCCTGGTAGGAGCTACATAGCAATGCATGGTTGGTAGCTGCCTTGCTGGGCCTGGAGAGAAGTGGGAAAGGTCATGCTGTGAATCAAGGCTGGCTGCCAGGCTTGGGTCCACTTAGCAAGAGGCACAAAGCATTCAGAGGCTAACTGCAAACCTTTAAGAGTTTTCAGGAAAGTATGGAGCACAGGCTGAGGCTGGCTGCCTATGAGGAACAGCTACTGAAAAAGGCTTAGGTGCTATGAGAGTTGGGTAGGACAAGGTCTCAGGGAGTCACTAGGATGGGCTAAGCAGTGTTCACCAGGTTCAGATTTGGTGCCCACCTGTGTATATAGGCTGTGTAGGAGAAGGGATGAACACAGGAACAATGGTGGCTGCCCCTCCAGCCCTAGACCTGAAGCCACACAATTCCATTTCTCCCCTTATGTCCCTGGCACCTTTACAGTTGCTCTTCCTCTACTATAGCTTTGGTTGAGTGTGAGTCTGTATGCAGGCCCTTTAAAGGAGCTGGGAACCCTTGTTCCTAGGGGAACCTCCAGAGCTAAGATATCCCTCCTGAATCTCAAATGCTACACAAAGACATAGGACCAGCTTGTTTCTCAGCTCCGTCCCTTGTAACAGTCTCAATATAGGTTCTTTTATTTATTTATTTATTTTTTATTTAACTATAGTTGCTGTACAGTCTTATATTGGTTATATTAGTTTTAGGTATACAATAACTTATAATGTGCTCACCCCATTAATGCTAGTAATCACCTGTCACCCTGCAAATTGATCACAACATTATTAACCGTATTTCCTTCCCCTTTCATGGATCTCCCCTAGACACACCCTTCTGGTAGGCATCCATATGGTCTCTGTTTCTATATGTCTATTTTTAGTTTTAGTTTTAGTTTTTAGATTCCACATATAAGTAAAGTCACGTTATATGTCTGTATTGCCTGGTTTTTACTTTCTACATCCATCCATGTTATCACAAATGGCAAGATTTCATTCTCTTTTATTGTCATGTAGTATTCTACTGTGTGTATATATCAAAATACTTTTTATTATTTATTTATTTATTGTTTTTCTATTACAGTAGTCCCACTTTTTCCCCCATTGCTCCACCATGCCACCCAGCCCACCCCTTCTCCCACAGTCAAACCCACCTCGTACATGTCAATGGGTTATTTATAGCACTTCTTTTACTAAACCTTTCTCCTACTTACCCGCTTCTCTCACCCCCCCTCTGCCCCCCTGGTAACTGTTATTCTGATCCTTGCTTACATACCTCTGGTGCAATTTTGCTATTTGTTTGTGCTGTTCATTAGCTTCCTCTATTAGGTGATAACATATGGGGTTTTTCTTTCATTTCCTGGCTTATTTCGCTAAGCATAATTCTTTCTAGTTCCATCCATGTTATTGCAAACGGTAGGAGTTTCTTCCTTTTTTTGCTGCATAGTATTCCATTGTGTAAATGTACCACCATTTTGTAATCCACTCATCTACAGATGGGCACTTAGGCTGCTTCCAACACTTGCCTATTGTAAATAGTGCTGCTATGAACATAGGAGTGCGTAAGTTCTTTTGAATTGGGGTTTCAGAATTCTTCGGGTATAATCCTAGCAATGGAATCACTGGTTCAAAAGGCAGTTCCAATTTTAGTTTTCTGAGGAAATTCCATTCTGTTGTCCATAGCGGCTGCACCAGTCTGCATTCCCACCAACAGTGCACTAGGGTTCCCTTTTCCCCAATCCTTGCCAGTCCTTGTTGTTTGTTGATTTGTTGATGATGGCCATTATGACTGGTCTAAAGTGGTATCTCGTTGTGGTTTTAATACACATCTCTCTGATGGCTAGTGATGTTGAGCATTATTTCATATGCCTATGGACACTCCGTATGTCCTCTTTGGAGAAGTGTTTGTTCAGATTCTTTGCCCATATTTTAACTAGGTTGCATGTCTTCTTGGTGTTGACATATAAGTTCTTTATATATTTTGGAGATCAATTCGTTCTCTGAAGTATCATTGGCAAATATGTTTTCCGATATGGTTGGTTCCCATTACACCTTGTTGATGTTTTCTTTTGCTGAGCAGAAACTCTTTAGTTTGATATAGTCCCATTTGTTTATTCTTTTCTTTATTTCCCTTGCCTTAGGAGATATATCAGTGAAAATATTGCTACGTGCGATATGTGAAACTTTCCTGCCTATGTTTTCCTCTAGGACTTTTATGGTGTCATGTCTTACATTTAAGTCTTTGATCCATCTTGAGTTTATTCTGGTGTGTGGTGTAAGTTGGTGGTGTAGTTTTATTTTTTTGCATGTCCCTGTCCAGTTCTCCCAGCACCATCTGTTGAAGAGGCTCTTCTCACTCCTTTTTACGTACCTTCCCCCTTTGTCAAATATTAGTTGACCATATAGATCTGAGTTTGTTTCTGAGCTCTCTACTCTGTTCTATCAATCTATATCTGTTCTTATGACAGTACCAAACTTTTGATTATAGTGACTTTGTAGTATAGTTTGAATTCAGGTATTGTGATTTCTCCTACTGTGTTTTTCTTCCTCAAGATTGCTGTGGCTGTTGGGGATCTTTTTTGGTTCCATATAAATTTTCAAAGTATTTGTTCTAGCTTTGTGAAATATGTCACAGGTATTTTAATAGGGATTGCATTGAATCTATAAATTGCTTTGGGTAGTTGAACACTTTAAAGATGCTGATTCTTCCCATTGATGAACATGGTATATGCTTCCATTTATTTGTATCATCCTTAATTTCTTCAGTGTTATGTAGTTTTCTAAGTACAGGTCTTTTATCTCTTTGGTTAAGTTTATTCCTAGGTACATTATTTTTCTTGTTGCTATATAGTAAATGAGATATTTTTCTAGTTTCTATCTCTGATATTTTATTGTTGGTGTACAGAAATGCCTTTGATTTATGAACATTGACTTTGTACCCTGCTATTTTGCCAAATTCACCTATGAAGTTGAGTAGTTTTTTAGTGGCGTCTATATGGTTTTCTATGTACACTATCATGTTATCTGCAAATAATGAGTTTTACTTCCTCCTTTCCAATTTGGATGCCCTTTATTCCTTTTTCTTGTCTGATTGCTGTGGTTAGAACTCCCAATACTATGTTGAATAGGAGCGCAGAGAATGGACATCCATGTCTTATTCCTGATCTCAGGGGACATGCTTTCAGTTTTGTCCATTGAGGTCCATGTTGGCTTCAGGTTTCTTGTATATGGCCTTTATTATGCTCCCTCTATTCTCATTTTGCTGAGTGTTTTCATCATAAATGGGTGTTTTACTATATCAAATGATTTTTAAGCATCTATTGATATGATCACGTGTTTTTTGTCTTTCATTTGGTTTATGTGGTGTATTACGTTTACTGACTTGCAAATATTAAACCATCCTTGCATCCCTGGGATGAATCCCACTTGATTGTGGTCTATGATCTTTTTGATGTATTGTTGGATCCTGTTTGCCTATGTTTGTTGAGGATTTTAGCATCTATGTTCATCAGTGATAATGGCCTGTAGTTTTCTTTCTTTGTTGTATCTTGACCTGGTTTTGGAATTAGGGTAATACTGGCTTCATAGAAAAAGTTTGGGATTTTCCCCTCTTCTTGGATTTTTTGGAATAGTTGGAGAAGGGTAGATGTTAGTTCTTCCCTAAATGTTTTGTAAAATTCACCTGTGAAGCCATCTGGTCCAGGACTTTGTATGCCGGGAGTTTTTTGATTAATGCTTCAAATTTACTCTTTGTTATCAATCTATTCAGGCTTTCTGCTTGTTCTTGATTCAGTTTTGGAAGATTATATGTTTCTAGAAATTTGTCCATTTCATCTAGGTTGTCAAGTTTCTTGCCATACAGTTGTTTGTAGTAATTTTTTACAATTCTTTGTATTTCTGTGATGTTGGTTGTGATTTCTTCTCTTTCATTTCTGATTTTTTTTTTATTTGGGTCATCTCTCTTTTTTTCTTGATGAACCTGGCTGAAGGCTTGTCGATTTTATCTTTTCAAAGAACCAGCTCCTATTTTTGTTGATCTTTTGAATTGTTTGTTTAGTCTCAATGTCATTTAATTCTGCTCTGATCATGATGATTTTCTTCCTTCTACTCACTCTGGGCTGTGTTTGTTGCTGTTGTTCTAGTTCTTGTAGCTGTAGGGTTAGGTTTTTTTATATGAGATTCTTCTACCCTTTTTAGGTAGGCCTGTATTGCTATGAACTCTCCTCTCAGGACTGCTTTTGATGTGTCCCATAGGTTTTTGTCTGTTGTGTGCTCATTATCATTTGTTTCAAAAAATTTTTATTTCTTCCTCGATATCATTGTTAACCCATTCATTATTTAATAGCATGTTTTTCATCTCCATGATTTTCAATATCTTTGAGTTTTTTCCATGAGGTTGATTTCCAGTTTCAAAGCATTATGATCTCAGAAGATGCTTGATATAATTTCAATTTTTTGAATTTATTGAGTCTTGTTTTGTGTCCTGTCATGTGGTCTATCTTTGAAACTGTTCCATGTGCACGTGAAAAGAATGTACATTTTGTTTCTTTGGGTTCAATAGTTTTCTGTATATCAACTAAATCCATTTGATCAAGAGTGCTGTTTAATGCCTCAATATCCTTGGTGTTTCTTTGCTCTGAAGATCTGTCCATTTTTGACAACGGGATGTTAAAGTCCCCTACTATGAATGTGTTGCTGTTGATATTCTTCTCGTAGTCTTCCTAGATTTTCTTTATATATTTGGGTGCTCCTATGTTGGGTGCATATATGTTTACCAGGGTTATATTTTCTTGACAAATTGTTCCCTTAAGTATTATAAAATGTCCTTCTTTGTCTCTTTTTATGGCCTTTTCTGTGAAATCTGTTTTGTCTGATACAAGTATTGCTACTCCAGCTTTTTTTTTTAATGTCCATTTGCTTGAAATACTTTTTTTCATCTCTTCTCTACCAGTCTGTGTATATCTTTGGTTTTGAGGTGTATCTCTTGTAGACAGCATATATGTGGGTCATGCTTTTGTATCCATTCTGCTACCATATGTCTTTTGATTCATGCATTTAATCTGTTTACATTTAAGGTTATTATTGACAGGTACTTATTAACTTCATTGTATACTCATGTTCCTCTCTCTTTCTTTATTCTTATTTTAAAGCATTCCCTTTAGCATGTCTTGCAATACTGGTTTGCTGGGGATGTATTTTTTCAGTCTTCTTTTGTCTGGGAAATTCCTTATTTCACCTTCCATTTTGAAAGGGATTCTTGCTGGGTAGAGTAGTCTTGATTGTAGGTATTTGTTTTTTATCGTTTAACATATTTTTTGCCATTCCCTTCGGGTTGTAGTATTTCTGTTTTATCAGAGCTCCCTTGTATGTATTTACTGTTTTTCTCTTGCTGCCTTTAGGATTCTCTTTTTGTCTTTGAATGCTGCCATTTTAATTATGATGTGCCTTGGAGTGGGTCTTCTTGGCTTCATCTTCATTCGGACCCTCTATGCTTCCTGTACTTGTGAGACATTTTCTCTCTTCATGTTCTGGAAGTTTTCTGTCATTACTTTTTCAATCAGGTTTTCTATCTCTTATTTCTCTTCACCTTCTGGTGTCATTATGATTTAGATATTATTGTATTTTATGTTGTCCTGCAGGTCTCATAAACCCTCTTCTTTCTTTTTCAGTCTTTTTTCATTTTGTTGCATTGTCTGGGAATATCCTTTTTCTTTTCTTTTTTAAAAACTTTTGTAAAGATTTTATTTATTTCTAAAGTATATTTTATTGATTACATTGTTACAATAGTTCCAATTTTCTTCCCCTTTGCTCCCTTCTTTCAGTACTCTCCTTCCCTCCAGCAATCCCACGCCCCTTAGTTCATATCCATGGGCCGTGCATATAAGTTCTTTGGGTTCACCGTTTCCTATATTATTCTTAACTTCCCCCTGTCTAATTTGTACCAATCGATTATGCTTCTTAGTCCCTGAACCATTTCCCCATTTCTCCCCCTCCACCCTCCCAGCTGATAACCATCCAAATGATCCCCATACCTATGATTCTATTCCTATTCTTGTTTGCTTAGTTGGATTTTGTTTTTATTTTTTAGATTCAGTTGTTGATAGTTGTGAGTTTGTTGTCATTTTAGTGTTCATGTTTTTGATCTTCTTTTTCTTAAGTAACTACCTTTGACATTTCATACAATAATGGCTTGGTGATGATGAACTCCTTCATCTTCATCTTGTTTCGGAAGCACTTCATCTGCACCTTCCATTCCAAATGATAGCTTTGCTGGATACAGTAATCTTGATTGTAGATTGCTTTTCATTACATGGAATACGGCTTGCCAGTCCCTTCCTGCCTGCAAAGTGTCCTCTGAGAAATCAGCTGATAGTCCTATAGGCACCGCACTGTAGGCAACTCTCCACCTCTCTCTTGCTGCCCCCAGGACTCTCTTTGTCTTTCACTTTTGGCATCTCAATTATAATGCGTCCTGGTGTGGCCCCCTTTGGGTCCAGCTCACCCGGGACCTCCTCTGCTTGTCAGACCTGTATGACCATCTCCTTTACAAAATTTGGGAAGTTTTCCTCATTTTTTTCAATTCTTGCTTCCTCATTCTGCAACTGGTTGACTGTTTTTTTCTTCCTTATTTCCAAATCATTGAGTTGAACACTGGTTTTCTTCCCTTCACCATTGGTTTTGTGAATATTCTCCTTCATTTCACTTAGCATAGCCTTCACTTCTTATGTGTTTACCATACTCAAGCATATCTGTCCAGCCTGTGAGCATCTTTATCACCAGAGTTTTGAATTCCGTGTCTGTTAGTATGTCTATCTCCCCATCTGTGAGGTTAGCTATCTCCTTGTCTCTTAGTTCTCCCACGGGAACCCTGATTCGTTCCCCCTTTTTGGCCATACTTCTCTGTCTCCTCATTCTGACAGGCTCCTGTGTTTGTTTGCCTCCCCATCCCAGGTAGAGCTGTCACTCATGTTATGTTGTAAGAGGCAGAGCCTTAGGGATTCATCAGTACAGGGCAATCTATTTCACCATGTGTGGTGCTGTATGTGATGGAGGGGTCCGAGGGGGAACAATGCCACCTGCCCAGCACTTGCCCCTCTTCCAGGCACCTCTTCCACTTCCACACCAGACCGGCACCTCTCTAGCTGTTGCCCCGGCTGTGGTTCCCAGAGTGGGTGGGTCTGCAGATGTTCTAGGACTTTGGGGGACCTTTAAACACGTGGATGCTGCTGAGAGACCAGCAGTTTCTGCTTCCACCCCAATCCCCACTGGTCTGCACAGTCAGAAGCAATGAGGCTTGATTTTCCCCAGTGCTGGGACCGTGAGCTGCCTGGTCCGGTGAGGAGCTGGGAATGCTCCCTAGGTGTCCCTTCTGACTTTAAAATGTGTGACTGCGCCTTCTGCTGGCCTGCCGCCATTGCCGCTGCTGCCGCCACCACACAGCATCCTCTCCACCCTGACCCCACCACCCCACCTGTCTGAATGAGCATTTCACCTCCATATCTTTGTTTGCTGGACTTCCATGCAGTTTGATTTTCTGGAACTTCTGGTTGTTTCCAGTTTCGAGGTTGTTGCATTTCCTCCCAGTTGTGGAGGGATATCCATCATGTCTGTCTACGTCTCTATCATGGCTGGAACTTGTGGGAATAATTTTTCTACATTGTCCTCTAACCCACTGATCTGATCCTCAGGTTAATTTAGCCTGCTTTCTATTGCTTCTACTGTATTATTCAGTTCAGAAATTGTATTCTTCATCTCGTCCTAGTTCTTATTGATAGTTTCTATGTCCTTTTTCATGCTGGCATAGTTCTAAGTTCCTTGTAGCTTCCCTGGAGTTCTTTGTAGTTTCTCTGGAGTTCTTTGTAGTTCCCCTGGAGTTCATTGCAGTTTTCTTTGAGTTTCTTGAGTTCATTGAGCTTCTTCATTACCATTGTTTTGAATTCCATGTCTGATAGTTTGCTTGCCTCTATTTCATATATCCCTCTTTCTGTGGATTCCTCCTTTTCTTTTGGTGGGGTGTGTTTCTTTGCCTCCCCATGATAGGTGTTTGTTCTTATTTGTTTCTGCTTCTTAGATTGATCTTCTTTTGTTCTTTGCCTCTGTGGTGTGACCTCCTCTAGTAGGAATCTGTTTGATTCAGTGGTGGAGACTCCTTGATCTCCTTAACTTGATGCTCTTTATGCCTTTTATTTGGACTCTAGTAGAATTTGATTTTGGTTGTTGTTTTATTACTCTTTGGTAGGTCCTTCCCTTAAATTAGCTGACTGAGAGTTACTCTGCCAAATTCAGACAGTTGTTCAGCTGCCTCCAGCTGTCGCATCTTGGAGGGGAGTAGTCTGCTTATGAGATCTCTCCCATAGTACTGGGGTTGAGTCTGCCCTGGGCTCTGGCCTGCTGTTCCCCCAGCTCTTTCTCCAGAACCAGAGCCCAAAGTTTTCCAAAGCTCCTCTAGTTCACTTCACCCTCTTTCTGGTGCATCCCTGGCTGAGCATGGCAAGTGCACTTTTTCCCCACCAGCCAGCAGTTGGTCCCGGGCCATGGGGTGTGGTGTGGGAGGGCCAAGGGGCATTTTCTTGTGCTGGCAGGTGGATTGGGGGAATTCCCCCACACCGATGGGTGGGTGGGCAGGCGGGCAGGTGCCCTGACTGGGGGCATTCCCCTGGGCTGGTGGGTGGGCTGAGGGCATTACCTCGGGCTCACTGGGTGGTGCATGGACTGGTGTGTGGGGGGGCCAGTAGTGTTCCCCTGCTTGTGGGTGGGTGAGCTGGGCGCATTCCCCTGTGCTGGGCAAGTGCCCAGGCCAGGGCAGTGGGGGGCAGTGGCGCCGAGCACACCCCTGCAAGTAGGATCCTGTGCATGTGCTCCTCAAGGATCTCACCCCTCCCTTAGCCTTTCCTCCCTGATCTGCAAAAAATAATCAATTAATTGAAAGAAAGGGAAAAAAAAAAAAAAGAACGCTGCTCCCAGCCTCCCAGAGCCAGATGCCACCTGGTCAACTCCTGGGTCTGCCAGCAGGCACAGCCTGGATCTTCACCTCTGACTGCTCTCAGGAGAGACCCAGGGGCATTGAAAAAACTGCTCTGCGAGCTGCTGCCAGGGGAGCCAAATCAATCAGAACTCACGTCTCTTTCGTATCTTCTCCAAGAACCTCACCAGACAGGTCGCTCAGGGGCGGCCTCCTCCACCAGCAGCAC
The DNA here is from genome assembly GCF_987537825.1 of Furipterus horrens. NCBI lineage: Eukaryota > Metazoa > Chordata > Mammalia > Chiroptera > Furipteridae > Furipterus > Furipterus horrens. The sequence goes on from NW_028327182.1 coordinate 51,645,392, forward strand.
CTAGGTTCAACTCCCACCATTATCCGGTTGTTAACTAAGATGCTCTATTCACATTTAGCAGAAACTATAGACCAGTCTTGGGAGCAAGCAAGGGCAGCCTCTTCTCACTCATCTGCCATCTTCCTCTCTTCCCACCATTCTTTATCCATTCATCTATCAATGACATTGAGGTTGCTTCCATATCTTGGTTATAGTAATAATGCTGCTGTGAACATAGGGGTGCACATACCTTTTTGAATTAATGTTTTTCCCCCCTATGGATAAATACCCAGAAGTGGAATTGCTGGGTCATATCCTATATTCATTTTTTAGTTTTTTTGAGGAATCTTTATCCAGGAGCTGCACGAGTTTGTAGTCCCACCAGCAGTGCACAAGTGTTCCCTTTTTTCCACATCCACACCAACACATTATTTGTTCACTTTTTGATAATAGCTATTCTGACTGGTGTGAGGTAATTTTGATTTGCATTTCCCTGCTGATTAGTGATGTTGAACATCTTTTCATATGATTATTGGCCTTCTGTATGTTTTCTTTGGAGAAATGTTTTTTCATGTCCTCTACCCATTTTTTTAATTTTAATTTTTCGTTATTATTAAGTTGTATGCATATCATATATTTTAGATATATCATTTGCAAAGATATTTTCCCATTCAGTAGGCTGCCTTTTTTTGTTGTTGAATTTTTCACTCGCTGTGCAGAAGCTTTTTAGTTTGCTGTAGTACCATTTGTTTATTTTTGATTTTGTTACCTTTGTTCAAGGGACTGTATCCAAAATATATTACTTAGACTGATGTCAAGTAGTTTTCTTCCAGTTTTCTCCTAGGAGTTTTATGGTATCAGATCTTACATTTAATCTTTTTTTTTGTTTGTTTGTTTGTTTTTTGTTTTGTTTCCCGATCTTACATTTAAATCTTTAACCCATTTTGAGTTCATTTATATAAACGGTGTTTAAGAGTGGTCAGTTTCATTTTTTGCTTGTATCTGCCCAGTTTTACCAACACCAGTTATTGAAGAAACTGTTGTTATTCCAGTGTACTTTTTTGTTGTTGTTATAGATTAGTTGGCAATATAAGTGAAGGTTGATTTCTGGGCTCTCTATTCCTTTCCATTGATCTGTGTGTCTGTTTTTTGTGCCAGGACCATTTTTGTAGCTTTATATAGTTTGAGATCAAAGAGTTTCTTAAGACTATTTTTTTGCTATTCAGGGTCTTTCGTGGTTCCATATACATTTTTTTTGGATTATATGTTCTAATTCTGAGAAGAATTACATTTGTATTTTGATAGGAATTGCATTGAATCTGTAAATTGCTTTGAGTAGTGTGATCATTTTAACAATATTAATCCTTCCAATCAATGAACATCATATATGATTTCATTTATTTGTGTCCTCTTGAATTTCTTTATTCTACATATTATAGTTGATAGTGTCCAGGTTATTCATTCTCTTAGTTAAGTTTATTCCTAGGTATTTTATTCTTTATTGATGTAATTATGAATGGAATTTTAAAAAATTCCTACTTCTGATCATTTGTTATTAGAAATACAACAGACTTTTTGTATATTAATTTTGAGTTATGCTACTTTACTGAATATTTTTGTCAATTATGTTAATTTTTGTGAATTATTTAAAGTTTTCTGTATATAGTACCATATTATGAACAAATACAGTTTTACTTCTTTCTCTATTCGGATGTTTTTACTTCTTATTCTTATCCGATTTCTATGAGTAGGACTTCTGGTACTATGCTGAATAATCATGGTAAGAGTGGACATCTTTTTCTTCTTCTTGATCTTAGAGGAAAAGCTTTCAGTTTTTCAGTGTTCAATATATTAGCTGTGGACTTGTCATATATAGCCTTTATCAAGTGGAGATAAGTTTCTTCTATATGCACTTTGTTGAGAGCTTTTATCCTAAATGAATATCGAATTTTATCAAATGCTTTTACTGCATCCATTGAGAAATATGATCTTTATTTTTAGTTTTGTTGATGTGATGTATCACATAATTGTTTTGAAAATGTTGAACCACCCTTAAATCCTTTGTATAAATCCCACTTGATCACGGTGTGTAGTCCTTATAATGTACTGGTGAATTCAATTTGCTGAATTTTGTTGAGAATTTTGACATTTATGGCCTGTATTCTCTTTCTTTGAAGTATCTTTGTCTGGTTTTTGTATCAGGGTAATGTTGGCCTTGTAGGATGAGTTTGAAAATAGTCCTGGGACTTCTGGCCAGGATAGAGGCATAGGCAGACACACTTCACCTTGCATAACCATAAGAACGATCACAACCAATCTCAAAACAAAAAAGCAACCAGAACTGCCATAAAATCAAACTATATGGAAGTCTGACAACCAAGAATATAAGAAGAAATATTCATCTAGACAAGTAGGAGGGACAGAAACAGGAAGCCAGGTCAGAGAGGAGGTGGTGTGGCCACAGAGAGGCAACAGCTATGGCCAGCAGAAGAAGTGGGTGGTCCCACATTTATGTGAAGTGGATAAAAGCTGGGTGGGACACTTTTGGAGAGATCCCAGCCCCAGGTCAGACTTTGCAGTAAGGGATCCAGTGCCAGGAAAATAAAGCCTCATAGGTTCTGGCCGTGAAAAGTAGTGGGGTTGGGATGGCAGAGGAAACTGCTGGTCTCTCAGGAAAGTCCATTTAGAGGGCTCCCACTGTCCTAGAATCCACCGAAACCACCCATCCTGGGAATCACCACCAGGGCAACAGCTAGAGGGCCACAAGTCATATATGTAAAGCAAGTAAACTGACTGGAAATGGGGCAAGTGCTGAACAAGTGACCTTGTTCCCTCTTTGACCCCTTCCCACATACAGTGCCACAAAGCTGTGAAGTGAGTTGCCTCATACTGAGAAATACCTAAGTCTCCACCTCTTACAACATAACAGGTATGCCAAGACAGGAAGTCAAAGAAGCTCTACTTAATATATAAAAACACAGGGAGGCTGCCAATTTGAGGAGACAAAGAAATATGCCCCAAATGAAAGAACAGATCAAAACTCCAGAAAACGAATGAAATGAAATGGAGGTAGCAAACTTATCAGATACAGAGGTCAAAACACTGGTAATAGGGATGTTCAGAGAAATGATTGAGTATGGCAAATGCATAATGGAAGAAATGAAGGCTACACTAAGTGAACTAAAGAATAATCTACAGGAAATCAATAGTGAAGGAAAGGAAGCCAGGGCTTAAATCAATGAATTGGAACATAAGGAAGAAATAACAGCCAACCAATAAAGAAGGAAGAAAGGATAATTTTAAAAAAGAGGAGAGAATAAGAAGACTCTGGGATATCTCCAAAATTGCCAATATTTGAATCATAGGGATGCTAAAAAAAGAAGAGCAAGAAATTGAAAACTTCTTTGAAAAATAATGACAAAACTTTTCTAATTTATGAAAGAAATAGACATACAAGTCCAGAAAGCACAGAAAGTCAGAAACAAGTTGGAGCCAAAGAGGGCCACACCAAGACACGTCATAATTAAAATACCAAAGATTAAAGATAAAGAGATAATTTTTTATTTATTCGTTTTTCAGAGAGAGGGGAAGGGAGGGAGAAAGAGAAAGAGAAATATCAATGTGTAGTTGCCTCTCATATGCCCCCAATCAGGGACCCAGCCCACAATGCAGGCATGTGCCCTGACTGGGAATTGAACCAGTGACCTTTTGGTTCACAGGCTGACACTCAATCCATTGAGCCTCACCAGCCAGCACAAGAGATAATCTTAATAGCAGTAAGAGAAAAGAAGAGTTACCCACAAAGGAGTTCCCATAAGATTATCAGGTAAATTCTCAAAAGAAACTTTTCAGACAAGAAGTATTCAAATTTATGAAAAGCAAGTGCATACAACCAAGATTACTCTATCCAGCAAAGCTATCATTTAGAATGGAAGGGCAGATAAAGTGCTTCCCACACAAGGTAAAGCTAAAGGAGTTCATCATCAAAAAGCCCTTATTATATTATTTAAGAAAAAGAAGATCAAAACTATGAAGAGTAAAATGACAACAAACTCACAAGTATCAGCAACTGAATATAAAAACAAAAACAAAAACAAACTAAGCAAACAACTAGAACAGGAGCAGAATCAAGGATATGGAGACCATATGGTGTGTTATCAGCTGTGAGGGGGAAGAAAAATGGGGGAAAAGATACAGGGATTAAGAAGCATAATTAGAAGATGGAGGCATAGACAGACACGCTGTGTCTCCCTCCACAACTAAGAAGGAATACAACTACCTCAAAACTAGAAACAACCAGAAGTTCCAGAAAATCAAACTGCATGGAAGTCCAGCAAACAAAGATATAAATAAGAAATACTCATTCAGACAGGTAGGAGGGGCAGAGCCGTGTTGAAGAGGATGCGGTATGGTGGCGGCAGTAGTGGCAGGAGCAGTGGCGGCAGCGGCAGGCCAGCAGAAAGCGCAGTCACATATTTTTAAAAGTCAGGAGGAACACCTGGGGAAAGTTCCCAGCTCCTCACCAGACCTCGCAGCACACGGCCCCAGCACCGAGAAAAATCAAGCTTCATTGCTTCTGACTGTGCGGACCAGTGGGGGTTGGGGTGGAGGCAGAAACTGCTGGTCTCAGCAGAGTCTGCTTGTTTAAAGGGCCCCCACAGTCCTAGAACATCCGCAGACCCACCCACTCTGGGAACGATGATCAGGGCAGCAGCTAGAGGGGCGCCAGTTCAGTGCAGAAGTGGGAGAGGTGACTGGAAGAGGGGCGAGTGCTGGGCAGGTGGCATTGTAGCCTCTCAGACTCCTCTCTCACATACAGTGCCACGAAGTGGTGAAATAGGTCACCCTGTACTGATGAATCCCTAAGGCTCCGCCCTTTACAATGTCACAGGAGTGACAGCTCTACCTGGGATGGGGAGGCAAACAAACACAGGAGCCTGTCAGAATGAGGAGACAGAGAAGTATGGCCAAAAAGGAGAAACGGATCAAGGTTCCAGTGGGATAACTAAGCAACAAGGAGATAGCCAACCTAACAGATAAGGCGATAGACATACTAACAGTCATAGAATTCAAAACTCTGGTGTTAAAGACGCTCACAGGCTTGACAGATATGCTTGAGTATGGCAAATGCATAAGAGAAGTGAAGGCTATGCTAAGTGAAATGAAGGAAAATCCACACAAAACCAATGGTGAAGGGAAGGAAACCTGGGTTCAAATCAATGATTTGGAACATAAGGAAGAAAAAAACAGTCAACCAGTTGCAGAATGAGGAAGCAAGAATTGAAAAAATGAGGAAAACTTCCCAAATTTTGTGAAGAAGATGGTCATAGAGGTCCAGGAAGCACGGAGGGTCCCAGGCAAGCTGAACCCAGAGAGGACCACACAGGACGCATCATGACTGAGATGCCAAAGGTGAAAGTTAATGACAGAGTCCTGGGGGCAGCAAGAGAGAGGCAGAGAGTTGCCTACAGGGGGTGCCTATAGTACTATCAGCTGATTTTTCAGAGGACACTTTGCTGGCAGGAAGAGACTGGCAAGCCATATTCCATGTAATAAAAAGCAATCTACAATCAAGATTACTGTATCCAGCAAAGCTATCATTTGGAATGAAAGGTGCAGATGAATTGCTTTCCAGACAAGGTGAAGATGAAGAAGTTCATCATCACCCAGCCATTATTGTATGAAATGTCAAAGGTAGTTACTTAAGAAAAAGAAGATCAAAAATAAATAAATGAAATGAAATAAAATAAATAATAATAATAAAGAAGAAATATTCATCTAGAAAGATAAGAGGGGTGGAGTGTTGATGGAGAGAATGAGGTACAGAGCAGAGGCTGTGGGAGCAGTGCTTGGTGGCAGCAGCAGGCAGCAGGGGTGGCAGTGTGGATGGGAGTGTGGTTAGCTCCTGACTAGCGGCAGGCTAGTGGCAGGCTAACGGCACATGGACTGAGGCTGTGATGAAAAGCTCAACCACACTGGGGAAAACAGAGCCATATGCTTTTAACTGTAAAAACCAGTGGGGGTTGGGGCAGAGGAAGAAACTGCAGGTCCCTCAATGGAGGCAGCTTGTTTAGTACAGGAAAGGGGAGAAGTGTCTGGAAAATGGCAAGCGCTGAGCAAGCAGCATTGTTCCCTCTCACACCCCTCCCCCACATACAGCGCCACAGCCCAGAGAACAGGTCACCAGCCCTGATGAATACCTAAGATAATTAGTAGGTACTAAATAGACAAAAGGATGTTAAAAGTAGTAAAGGAGAAGGAGAAGCCAAAGAAAATATATGCATGACCCAAGGACATGAACTAAGGGGATTGTTTGCTGGAGGGAAAGGGAGTACCAGGCGGAAGGTGGAAAAGGGAAAAAAATTGGAACAACTAGCATAATCAATAAAAGATACTTAAAAATAAAATATTCTTTCCTCTTCAATATTTTGTAGTAGTTTAAGAAGTAGAGGTACTAATTCTTCTTTTAATGTTTGGTAGAATTCACTTGTGAAGCTCTCTGGTTTTGAACTTTTGTTTGCTGGGATTTAAAAAAAAATTCTGCTTCAATTTTGTTGCTAGCAATTGGTATATTCAGATTCTCTGCTTAGTGTTGGAAGGTTGTTATGTTTCTAAAAATTTATCCATGTCTTCTAGAATGTCAAATTTGTTGACATAATTGTTCAACAATCCTTTGTATTTCTGTAGTGTCTGTTGTAATCTCTCCTCTTTCTGATTTTATTTGTGTTCTCCCTATTTTCTGCTTTATGAGTTGTGCTGGAAGCTGGTCAATTTCTAGCCCTTAGTTGCATTGATCTATTCTACTGTTTTCTATTTTATTTATTTCCACTCAAATTTGTATTATTTCCTTCCTTCTGCTTGCTTTGGGTTTTCTTTGTTCCTCTTTTTCTAGTAGCACTATGTGTAAATTTAGATTATTTATTTTCAATTGACTTTATTGGGGTGATATTGTCAATAAAATTAATTAGGTTTCAAGTGTACAATCCTATAACATACCATCTGTATATTGTATTTTGTTTTATTAATATTTTATTTTTAGGGTGAAGGAAAGGGAGGGAGATAAAGAGGGCCAGAACCATTGGTGTATGAGAGATATATTCATTGACTAGTTGCCTCTCTCATGCACCCCAGGTGAGGACCTGGCCAGCAACCTAGGCATATACCCTGACTAGGAATCAAACCAGTGGTCTTTTGGTTGACAGGCCAGTGCTCAGTTCACTGACCATATCGGCCAGGGTGCCATCTATATATTTTATTGTGTTTGCCATCCAAAGTCAAGTTTCTTTTTGTCATGACCTATTCTCTCTTTACCTTCTTCTACCTCCTTCCACCCCACTTTTTCTCTGGTAAAATATACTGTTGTCTGTGTCTATGATTTGTATTTTTTTTTTTTTTTACTGTGTGGTTGCCTCTCACTTGCACCCCCAACTGGGGACCTGATGTGCAACCTAGTAATGTGCCCTGACTGGGAATCGAACCAGTGACACTTGGCTCACAGGCCGATGCTCAATCCACTGAGCCACAGCAGCCAGGGCTTTGTTTTTCATATTTTTTGTGTAATCCCTTCACCTTATATATATGTATATATTATTATTATTATTTTGTTGTTCGATTACAGTTTTCCTAATTTTCCCCCATTGCTTTCCCCTGCCCTGACCACTCCCCTGCTCCCACAGTCAATCCCCACCCTGTTATCCATGTCAATGGGTTGTTTATACTTGTTCCTTGACTAGACCCTTCCCCTACCTTCCCCCATTATCCTCCTGCCACACCTCTGGTCACTGTCAGTTTGTTCCCTATTTCCATGTCTCTGGTTCTATTTTGCTCGTTTGTTTTGTTCGTTAGGTTCCACTTATACTTGAGGTCATAAGATATTTGTCTTTCACCAACTGGCTTATTTCACTCAGCATAATACTCTCCAATTCTATCCATACTATCACAAGAGGTAAGACTTCCTTTTTTCTTTCTGCTTTATAGTATTCCACTGTGTAAATGCACTACATTTTTTTGATCCACTCATTTACTAGCACTTGACTATTACAAATAATGCTGCTATGAACATTGTGGTGCATAGGTTCTTTTGAATTGATGTTTCAGAATTCTTAGGGCTCAGTGGATTGAGCGTCGGCCTGCGACCTAAGTGTCGCTGGTTCGATCTTCCAGTCAGGGCACATCAGAGAAGGAAAACTCCGACTCCAAAAAACCTCCGCTGCCTTGCGGCATACCTCTTCAGGGGAAAGGCTAAGGGAGTAAACCCCGACAGAAAATCCGGAGCCGGAGTCCCTAAGGCGGTTTGACGTTGTAGTCAACACCGGCAACTCCTGCGGCGCACCTGAAGCCAAGCTGTATTGACTCCGTCTTTCCCTTGGACCCTTCAGTTGCGAAGAGAGGGGGGGTCTGCTGCATGGGCAACAGCAGACCCTCCATATCACCCTGCCCAGGCTCTGTAGCTTCAGCTTCACTGGAGAGGACACTCCAGCGTCATCGCAAGATGTTGATTCAACACGGGAGGAGACAGATACCGTGTCACTCCTGAGTCGGACTGCACAACCGTTCTCGGTGGTGCAGATAGACTCTTAAGAAGCTACACCATTGTCTCTCGAGACGGACGGCTGCCGCCGCCAATCCCAGCAATGGGATCACTGGATCAAAAGATAGTTCCATTTTCAGTTTTTTGAGGAAATTCCATACTGATTTCCATACTGGCTGCACCAGTCTGCATTCCCACCAACAATGCCCTAGGGATTCCTTTTCTCTGCTCTCTCACTAGTATATTTGTTAATGATGGCCATTCTGACTGGTGTGAGGTGGTATCTCATTGTGCTTTTAATCTGCATCTCTCTGTTGGCTACTGATGTTGCACACTCTTTCACATGCCTATGAGCCCTATGTATGTCCTCTGTGGAGAAGTGTCTGTTCAGTTTATTTACATTTTTAATTGAATTGTTTGTTTTCCCAGTATTGAGTTGTATGAATGAGTTCTTTACATATTTTGGAGGTCAAACCCTTGCCCAAGGTATCATTGGCAAATATGTTTCCCATACAGTTAGTTCCCTTTAAATTTTGCTGATGTTTTGTTTAGCCATGCAAAAACTTTTTAATTTAACGTAGTCCCATTTGTTTATTCTTTCCTTTATATCCCTTGCCCTAGGAAATATATCAGTGAAAATATTGCTGTGTGTGTTATCTGAAGTTTTACTGCCTATAGTTTCCTCTAGGACTCTTATGGTGTCACAACTTAGAGTTCAGTTTCTTTTCCATCTTGTCTTTATTCTGGTGCATGATTTAAGTTGGATGTCTAGTTTCATTTTTTTGCAGGTACCTGTCCAGATCTCCCAGCAACATTTATTGAAGAGGCTGTTTTTACTCCGTTTTATGCTCCTGTTCCCTTTGTAAAATGTAAGTTGACAATAAAGACATGAGTTTATTTCTGGGCTCTCTATTCTGTTCCATTGATCTATATGCCAGTACCAGACTGTTTTGATTACAGTGGCCTTGTAATATAGTTTGATATCAGGTATTGTGGTTCTTCCTACTTTGTTTTTCTTTCTCAAGATTGTTGATGCTATTTGAATCATTTTTTGTTCCATATAAATTTTTGAAATATTTGTTCTATATCTGTGAAATATGTCACTGGTATTTTGATAGGGATTTTAATTCACGAACACAGTATGTCTGTCCACTTACATCTTCTTCAATGTTTTTCTTTTTTTTCTTTTTTTAAGTATATTTTATTGATTGTGTTGTTACAGTAGTCCCAATTTTTCCCCCTTTGTTCTCCTCTTCCCAGTACTCCCCTTCCCCCCAGCAATACCCCCCTTAATTCATTAAGATGAACTGTTTGGAACTTCAACTGTTTCTTCCACTGACTCAATCCCTGCTGATTTTTGCAGTCAGAAGTTGTAGGAGCTTATCTTCCTGGCACAAGAACCCTGGGCTGGCAGAGGTTGGGGGGGCAGTGGTGGTGGCTTGATATGGGGCTGGAACTCCTTGCTCTTGAGATGTCCCTCCTGAATTTTTATCCACCACATGTGAGTGAGAGACAAACCTATTCTATGTGCATGCCCCCCCCCCCATCTCAATGGATGTAGTTTTATAATTCCATACTTGTCAGACTCCCATTCAACTTGATTTCTGGTGGTTCTGGCTGATGGTTGTTCTATATTTTAGTTGTAATTTTGATGTGGTTGTATGAGAGGCAAGCCATGTCTGCCTACACCACTGTCTTGACTGGCTCTGAGTCTGGTTTTCTTATGCATTTAATTATCCTGTGTCTTTTATTATTTTTTTTTTTAGTATATTTTATTGATTATGTTGTTACAGAGGTCCCATTTTTTTCCCTTTGTTCCCTCCACCCAGTACCTCCCTTCCCTCCAGCAATCTGATCCCCCTTAGTTCATGTCCATGGGCCATGCATATAAGTTCTTTGGCTTCACCCTTTTCTATATTATTCTTAACATACCCCTGTCTATTTCATACCAACCGATTGTTTCTTAATCCCTGCACCATTTCCCCATTTCTTCCCCTTCCCCCTCACAGCAGATAACTCTCCAAATGATCCCCATACCTATGATTCTGTTCCTATTCTGGTTTGCTTAGTTGGGTTTGTTTTTATTTTTTAGATTCAGTTGTTGACAGTTGTGAGTTTGTTCTTATTTAGTGTTCAGAGTTTTGATCTTTGTTTTCTTAAATAAATCCCTTTAACATTTCATACAATAATGGCTTGGTGATGATGAACTTCTTTAGCTTTACCATGTCTGGGAAGCACTTTATCTGCCTTTCCATTCTAAGTGATAGCTCTATTGGATAGAGTAATCTTGATTGTAGGTCCTTGCTTTTCATCATATTGAATACTTCTTGCCAGTTCCTTCTTGCCTGCAAAGTTTCTTTTGTGAAATCAGCTGATAGTCTTATAAGCACCTCTTTGTAGGTAACTCTCTGCTTTTCTCTTGCTGCTTCTAAGATTCTTTATCTTTCACCTTTGGCATTTTAATTATGATATGTCTTGGTGTGGTCCTCTTTGGGTCTAGGTTTTTTGGGACTCTTTGTGCTTCCTGAACTTGTATGTCTATTTCCTTTGCCAAATTTGGGATATTTTTCTGCATTTTTTTTCACATAAGCTTTCAATTTCTTGCTATTCCTCTTCTCCTTCTGGCACCCCTTTGATTTGGATGTTGGCACGTTTAAAGTTGTCCTAGAGGTTCCTAAGCCTCTCCTCATTTCTTTCAATTCTTGTTTCCTCATTCTGTACTGGATGACTGTTATTTTCTTCTTTATATTCCAAATCATTGATTTGAACCCTGGTTTCCTTCCCTTCACCATTTATTTTGTGTGTATTTTCCTTCGTTTCACTTGGCACAGCCTTCACTTCTTCCCTTATGTGTTTGCTGTACTGAGGCATATCTGTCAAGCCTGTGAGCATTTTTATCACCAGTGTTTTGAACTCTCTGTCTGTGAGGTTGGCTATCTCCTTATCGCTTAGTTTTTGGCCATACTTCTCTGTCTCCTCATCTTGACAGGCTCCTGTGTTTGTTTGTCTCTGTGTCTTTGGTAGAGCTGTCACTGCTGTTACATTGTAAGGGGCGGAGCCTTAGGTATTCGTCAGTACAGGGCGACCTGTTTCACCACATTGTGGCACTGTATGTGGGGGAAGAATCTGAGAGGGAACAATGCTGCTTGCTCAGCACTTGTCTCTTTTCCAGGCACTTCTCCCACTTCTGTATGGGACTGGTGCCTCTCTAGCTATTGCCCTGACCATCGTTCCCAGAGTAGGTGGGTCTTCAGATTTTCTAGGACCATGGGAGCCCTTTCAACAAGAGAACTCTGCTGAGAGACTGGCAGTTTTTTTCTCCACCCCAACCCCCACAGGTTTGCAGTTAGAAGCAATGAGTCTTGATTTTCCCTGGTGCTGGGACCATGAGCTGAGTGGTCTGGTCAGAAGCTAGGAACACTCTCCAGGTGTTCCTCCCCACTTTTTAAAACGTGTGACTGCGCTTTCCACCAGCCTGCTGCTGCCACTGCTGCAGCCGCCACCACACCGCGTCCTCTTCACCTCAGCTCCGCCCTTCCTATCTGTCTGGATGAGTATTTCTTCTTAATATCTTTGTTTGTTTAACTTACATGCAGCTTGATTTTCCAGAACTTCTGGTTGTCTCTAGTTCCTTCTTAGTTCTGGAGGGAGACCCAGCGTGTCTGTCTAGGCCTCCATCTTGGCTGGAAGTCAGGAAATCCACCCAATATTTTTCTTCAATGTTTTATAATTTTCCAGGTACAGGTCTTTTATATCCTTGGTTAAATTTATACCTAGGTATTTTTTAAAATGCAGTTATAAATGGGATTGTTTTCCTAGTTTCCCCTTCTGATAGTTCATTATTGGTGTATAAAAATGAAACTGATTTCTGAATATTTATTTTGTATCCTGCTACTTTACTGATATCACTTATCAGTTCTAGTAGTTTTTGTGTGTGGAATCTTTAGAGTTCTCTATATACAGTACCATTTCATCTTCAAATAATGAGTTTTACTTCTTTCTTTCCAATTTGGATGCCTTTTATTTCTTCTTGTCTGTTGCTGTGGCTAGAACTTCCAGTGCTGTGTTGAATAAGAATTGTGAAAGAGAACATAACTGTCTTATTTCTTATCTTAAGGGAAACATTATTGGTTCTTGCCTGTCGAGGGTGATGTGGGTGGCAGTGGAGTTGTCATATATGGCCTGTATTATGTTGAGATATGTTCCTTCTAGTCCCACTTTGCTGAGAGTTTTATCATAAATGGGTGTTGCACTTTACCAAATGCTTTTTCTGTACCTATTGATATGATTATATAATTTTTACCCTTCATTTTTAAAATTATCCCACATGGTAATGGTGTATGATTCTTTTAATATATTGCTGGAACCTCCTTTGTCTCTTAATGTAGTTTTTGTTTTATATTTCATTTTGTCAGATATAACTATTGCTACTCTTTCATTTTACATTTTCTTTTGGATAAATATCTTTCCCCATTCTTTTACTTTTAGTCTGTGTATATTTTTCATGCTGAGGTGTCTTGTAGACAGCATATAGATGGGTCTTGCCTTCTTATCAATCCAGCCACCCTCTGTCATTTGATTAGAGCGTTTAAACATTACATTTAAAGTGATTACTTATAGGTACACATTTATTGCCATTTTATTCTTTATAACTATGTTTCTCTCTTTATTTTATTTTTTTTAAAAAGACCTTTAACATGTCTTCTAATACTGGTTTGAGGGTAATGACTCCTTTAGCTTTTTCTTATATAGGAAGCTCTTTTTTTTCCCTTTCATTTTATTTAATTTTTATCATAATTAAAGGTACTCTTGGTTTTTTCATTTTTATGTTTTAGATTTTTTTTGTTTATTATTTTTGTATTAAAGTTGTCCCATTTCCCCCCTTTGCTCTCCCCTGCTCCACCCACTCTCTTCTCTTCCACAGTCAACCCCTCTGGTCTCTGTCAGTATGTTCCTTGTTTACATGCCTCTGTTTCTATTTTTCTCATTTTAAATGATAGCCTTGCTGGGTAAAGTACTCTTGGTTGTAGGTCCCTGCTTTTCATCAGTTTAAATATTTCATGCCAATCAGATGACAGTCTTAAGGGAAATTTCTTGTAGATAACTGTCTTTTTTCTGCTGCTTTTAAGATTCTCCCCTTGTCTTTAATCTTTGCCATTTAATTATGATGGGTCATGGTGTTGACCTCTTTGGGTTCATCTTGTTTGGGACTCTGTGCTTCTTGGACTTGTGTGTCCTTATCCTTCACTAGGTTAGGGAAGTTTTCAGTCATTACTTCATCAACTAGGTTCTCAATCCCTTGTTCCTTCTCTTCTCCTCTGGTACCCCTATGATGCGGCTGTTATTAGGCTTGATGTTGTCCTAAAGGTCCCTTAATTTATCCTCATTTTTTAAGCAATTCTTTTCTTTTTTGCTGCCTTTATTGGGTGTTTTCTTCTACCTTGTCTTCCAAATCACTGATTTGATCCTTTGCCTCATCCAACCTACTGTTTATTCCTTCTAATATAATCTTTACTTCTGACTGGTTCTTTTTTATGGTTTCTATGTTCTATTTTATGCTTGCTATGTTTTTGTTGAAGCTCTCACTAATTTCATTGAGCAATATTTAGAACTCTATATCTGGTAAATTGCTTGCCTCTATTTCATTTAGCTCCTTTTCTGGAAATTTTTCCTGTTCTTACATTTGGGGCATATTTATTTCTCTCCACATTTTGGCTGCATCTTTGTGGTTTTTTTTATATATTAGGTAGATCTTCTATGTCTCCCAGTTTTGTTAGTGTGGCATTATGTAATAGGTGTCCTGTGGGACCCAGTGATTCAGTCTCCTGGATCACCTGAGTGGGGTGTTTCAGGCATGCCCATTGTAAGGGTTATACGGGCCCTTCTTTTGTAATTGAGTCTTTTTTTATTGTTTACACTATTAGAGATGTGCCCCATTTCCTCCCTTTAGACCTTTTTCATCCAGCCCTTGCATCTCCCCTACTGTCCTTTATCATATTATTTTCCATGTGCATGGGCTATACATATATGTATGTATGTTCTTTGGCTAATCTCTTCCAGTTCCCACCATTCTCCTCCATTCTGAGATCTGTTTGTTTCTTCCATATATTTATGCCTCTGGTTTTATTTTGTTGTCAGTTTATTTTGTTCATTAGATTCCACATATGATTGAGATTATATGGTATTTGTCTTTTCTGATGGGCTTATTTTGCTTAGCATAATATTCGCAAGGTTCATGCATGTTGTCACAAAGGGTAAGAGTTCCTTATTTTTTACACCTGCATGGTGTTTCATTGTGTAAATGTACCACATGTTTTTTATCCACTTATCTACAGATGGGCACTTGGACTCTTTTCAGATCTAGGCTATTGTAAATGATGCTGCTATGAACATAGGAATGCATATATTTTTCTGATTGGTGTTTCAGGATTTTTAGTATCTACTCCAATTAATGTGATCTCTGGGTCACATGGAAATTCCATTTTTATTTTTTTGAGGAAACTCCATACTATTTTCCACAGTGGTTGCACCAGTCTGCACTAGGGTTCCCTTTTCTCTATATGCATTTGTTGTTTGTTGATTTATTGATGGTAGCCATTCTGGCAGATGTGAGATGATACCTCATTGTAGCTTTAATTTGCATCTCTTTGATGATTAGTGATGTTAGGCATTTTTTCATCTCTATTGTCCATATGTATGTCCTCTTTGGAGAAATGTCTATCAGATCATTCACTCACTTTTTTAATTGGGTTGTTAGTCTTCCTGGTTTTTGGTTGTTTAAGTTCTTTATAAATTTTGAAAATTAAACCTTTATAAGATGTATCATCAGAGAACATGTTCTCCCACACAGTGGTTTCCCTTTCGTTTTGTTGATGGTTTCATTGCTGTGCAGAAGCTTTTAAGTTTGATGTGTTCCCATTTGTTTTTTCCTCTTTGTTTTCCTTGCCCTAGGAGATGTATAGGCAAAAAATATTGCTGTGTGAGATGTCAGAGATTTTACTGCCTATGTTTACTTCTAGGATTTTTATGGTTTTGTGACATACATTTAAGTCTTTAACCCATTTTGAATATATTCTTGTGTATGATATAATTTGGTGGTCTACTTACTTACTTTTTCTTTTTTTTGCCTGTACGAGTCCAATTTCCCTAACATCATTTATTGAAGAGACTATTTCTACTTCATCATATGGTTTTGCCTCCCTTGTCAAATATTAATTGACCATAAAGGTGTGGGTTGATTTGTGGACTCTCTGTTCTCTTCCATTTATCTATATGCCTGTTCTTGTGCCAGTACCAGGCTATTTTGATTAATAATGCTTTGTAGTATTATTTGATATCCAGTATTGTGATTACCTCCAATTTAGCTCTTTTTTTCAAGATTGCTGAGTTTATCAAGGTCTTTTATGGTTCCATATAAATTTTTGGAATATTTATTTTAGATTTATGAAATATGCCATTGGTATTTTAATAGGAAATTGCATTGAATCTATAGATTGTTTTGGGTAGTATGGACATTTTAATGTTAACTTGCAATCCATGAACATGATATATGCTTTCATTTGTTTGTGTCTTCCTTATTTCTTTCTTAAATGATCTATAGTTTTCCTAATATAGATATTTTACCTCCTTGATTAAGTTTATTCCTAAATACCTTATTTTTTATTGCAATGGCAATTGGGATTGTTTTCTTAATTCCTTCTTCTGGTAGTTCATTATTAGTATATAAAAGTACTACTGATTTCTTGATACTAATTTTGTATCCTAATACTTTGTCAAATTCATTTATTCAATCTAGTATATTTTTGGTAAAGTAGGGTTTTTTATGTACAATATTATGTCATCTGTGAATAGTGATAGTTTTACTTCCTCTTTTCCAATTTCAATGACTTTTTTTCATCTTCTTTTCTGATTACTATGGCTAGGGCTTCCAGAACTTTATTAAATAAGGGTGGTGAAATCAATCATCCCTGTTTTGGTCCTGATCTTAAGGAAAAAGCTTTTTGTTTTTGCCCATTGAATATTATGTTGGCTGTATATTTTTCATATGTGGCCTTTGCTGTGCCAAGTTATTATTCTTTTATTTCTGTTTTGCTGAGAGGTTTTATCATAAGTGGGTGCTGGATTTTATAAAATACTTTTTCAGCATCTATTGTTATGATCATGTTATTTTTCTCCTTCATTTTGTTTACGTAGTTTATCACTTTTATTTGTGAACATTCTACCAACTTTGTATTGCCAGGATAGATCCCACTTGGTCATGTTGTCTGATCTTTTTAATGTATTGCTGTTTCTGGTTAGCTAATATTTCATTGAGGATCTCAGCATCTAAATTCTTCAAGAATATTGACCTATAATTTTCTCTCTTTGCAGTGTCTTAGTCTGATTTTGGAATTAGTATAATTCCGGCCTCATAAAAAGAGATTGGGAATCTTCCCTCCTCTTGAATTTTTGTACTATTTTGAGGAGGACAGATACTAGATAATCTTTAACTGTTTGGTAAAATATGCCTGTGAAGATATCTGGTGCAGGACCTTTATTTCATGAGAATTTTCTGATACTGCTTCAATTTTATTAGTTGTTATTGTTCTACTCAGATTTTCTTATATTTTCCTGATTGAGTTTTGAAAGATTGTATTTTTTTTCTAGGAGTTTGTCCCTTTCACTCACTTTGTCCAATTGGTTGGCATATGATTGTTCATAGTATTTTCTTACAGCCCTTTCTATTTCTGTGATGTCCATTGTTACATTGCCTCTTTCATTTTTTTTTTTTTTTTTGCCTTTCATTTTGTTTAGGTGATGTATTATATTTATTGATTTGCGAATATTAAACCATCCTTGCATCCCTGGGATGAATCCCACTTGATCATGGTGTATGATCTTTTTGATGTATTGTTGGATCCTGTTTGCCAAAATTTTACTGAGGATTTTAGCATCTATGTTCATCAGTGATATTGGTCTGTAGTTTTCTTTCTTTGCTGTGTCTTGACCTGGTTTTGGGACTAGGGTAATAGTGGCTTCAAAGAAAGAGTTTGAAAATTTTCCCTCTTCTTGGATATTTTGGAATAGTTTGAGGAGGGTAGGAGTTAGTTCTTCCCTAAATGTTTTGTAAAATTCTCCTGTGAAGCCATCCGGTCCAGGGCTTTTGTGTGCAGGGAGATTTTGGATTACTGTTTCAATTTCCTTCTTTGTTATTGGTCTGTTGAGACTTTCTACTTCTTCTTGATTCAGTTTTGGAAGGTTATATGTTTCTAGAAATCTGTCCATTTCTACTAGGTTGTCAAATTTCTTGCCATATAGTTGTTTGTAGTAATTTCTTATAATTGTTTGTATTTCTGAGGTATCAGTCATGATTTCTCCTTTTCATTTCTGATTTTGTTTTTTTGGGTCTTCTCTCTTTTTTTCTTTCTTTCTTTCTTTCTTTATTTTTATTTTTTGGTTATTCAATTACAGTTGTCCCATTTTTCCCCGTTTGCTCCCCCCTCTCAGCCCATCCCTTCTCCTTTCTATTTCTGTGATGTCCATTGTTACATTGCCTCCTTCATTTCTGATTTCATTTATTTGGGTCCTCCCTCTTTGTTTTTGTTTTTTATGACTCTGGCTAAAGGTTCAACAGAGTTGTTTATTTTTTCAAAGAAACAGCTCTTGGTTTCATTGATCCCTTTTTTTAATTTTTTTTGTCATTCATTTCTACTCTGATCTTTATTATTTCCTTCCTTCTATTTACTCTGGGCTTGCTATTTTTCTAATTCTTTCAGCTGTAGAGTTAGGTTATTTGTATGAGATTTTTCTTGCTTCTTGAGGTAGGACTATAATGCTATGAACTTCTCTCTCAGGAGTGCTTGCACTGTGTTCCATAGATTTTGTGTTGTTCTGTGTCATTTTCACTTGTTTCCAGGTAGTTTTTGATTTCTTTATTGATGTTATTGGTAACCCACTCATTGTTCAATAACATGTTATTTAGCCTCCAGTTTCATACCATTGTGACCCAAGAAGATGCTTAATATGATATCAAGTTAAGACTTATTTTGTGTCTTAACATGTAGTCTATGCCAGAAAATCTTCCATGTGCACTTAAGAAGAATGTATTTTTCTGCTGCTTTTGGATAAAATGCTTTTTAATTGTCAGTTAAAGCCATCTGACCTAGTGTGTTGTTTAAGGTTGCTGTTTCCTTATTGATTTTTGTTGTTTTTGGTCTCCAAGATCTATCTATTGATCACAGTAGGGTGTTAAAATTCCCTACAATGACTGTGTTACTGTCAATCTTTTCCTTAAAGTTCTCTAAGATTTGCTTTATTTAATTAGGTACTTTGATATTGGGTGCAAAAAGGGTTATATCCTTTTTGGATTTATCCCTTTAGTATTATGTAATACCCTTCCTGTTGCTTGTTTTAGCCTTTGTTTTGAAATCTATTTTGTCAGATAAAAGTATTGCGACCCCAGCTTTTTTTGTTTCCATTTGCATCAAATATATTTTCTTCCCTTTACTTCCAGCCTGTGTAAATCTTTTGTTCTGAGGTAGTCACCTCAGAATAGCATATGAGGTCTGTCCAGAAAAAACACAGCCATTGTTAATATAATGAGAATGATTTGCACAACATCTATGTCCCCTGGCAGTCAAGAACAGTGGACTGGAGTGCACATGCATGAAAAATAATGACTTCAGTGTACAAGTCAGTGGGATGGTAGATATCATTGATTGATCACATGTACCATGTGGCCATAGCATTCAAAATGACTGAGTGAGTAGAGCAATGGATCTACATCAAATTTTGCATTGCTTGAACATTCCCCTGCAGAAATTATTTGGATGATTCAGGAGGTCACAGCTATGGGCAACTGGTGATTGGTAGCTTCATCACAACTATATGCCTGCTCATGCATCACATATCATGCAGAGGCTTTTAATGAAACAACAAATCACCAAGTGACTCAGCTCTCCCTATAGCCTAGATTTGGTGCCCTGTGACTTCTGTTTTTTCCCAAAGCTATAATCACCTTTGAAAGGGAAGAGATTTAAGACCATTGATGAGAATCAGGAAAATTCGACAGGGCAGCTGATGGTGATTGGGAGAACTGTGTGAGGTCCCCAAGGTGCCTACATTGGAGAGGACTGAGGTGTCATTTTTCTATGTACAATGTTTCTTGTATCTTCTATCTTCTTCAATAAATGTCTATATTTTTCATATTACATGGCTGGATACCTACTGGACAGACCTAGTATTCTCCAGGTCAGTGAATTCTGTCACATATTTTTTTTACTGCTACATATTATTCCATTGTGTAAATGTACCACAGCTTTTTTTATCCATTTATCTACTGATGGGTACTTAGGCTATTTTCATATCTTGGCTATTGTAAATAGTGCTGTTATAAATATAGGGGTGTATATATATTTTTTGTAGTGGTGTTTCAGGATTTTTAGTGTATATTCTTAGAAGTGGAATCACTGGGTTAAAAGGGAATTTTATTTTTAATTTTTTGAGGATAGTCCATAGTGCCTACACCAGTCTTTATTCCCACCAACAGTCCTCTAGGATTTCCTTTTCTCCACATCTTTGCCAACACAGTTGATTGTTGATTTATTGATGGTAGCCATTCTAATAGGTGTAAGGTCATTGTTGTTTTAAATTGCACCTTTCTGATGATTGGTGATGCTGAGCATTTTTCCATATGTCTATGGACCATCTGAATGTCCTCTTTGGAGAAGTGTCTATTCAGGTCCCTTGCCCATTTTTAAATTGGGTTGTTTGTTTTTTTAGTGTTGAGTTGCATTAGTTTTTTTGTATATTTTGGAGTAAACCCTTATCAGATGTACCATTGGCAAAAATGTTCTCACATACAGTGGGCTCCCTATTTGTCTTGCTGGTGGTTTCTTTAAGTGTGCTTTTTAGTTGATGCAGTCCCGTTTATTTTCTCCTTTGTTTCCAATGCCCTAGGAGATATATTGGAGAAAATATTGCTATGTGAGATACCTGAGATTTTACCTCCTGTGTTTTCTTGTATGATTTTTATGGTCTTATGACTTACATTTAAGTCTTTTATTCATTTTGAGTTTATTCTTGCATATGGTGTAATTTGATGGTCTTGTTTCATTTTTTTTTGTGCATACTGGTCCATTTTCAACACTGTTTGTCTTTGCTCCATTGTGTGCTCTTGCCACGTTTGTCAAATATCAATTGATCATAAAGGCTTGGGTTTATTTCTGGGCTCCCTGTTCTGTTGCAATGATATATGTGTGTCTGTTCTTCTGTCAGTATCAGGCTGTTTTTATGACAGTGGCCTTATACTAAAGTTTGATATCAGGAGTTGTGATACCTCCATCTTTGTTCTTTTTTTGCAAGATTGCTGAGGCTGTTTGAGGTCTTTTTTGGTTCCATATACATTTTTGGAATATTTTTTTCTAGTTCTGTGAACAATGGTACTGGTATTTTAATAGGAATATGTTGAATGTTGTTTTGGGTAGTATGCACATTTAAATGATGTTAGTTCTTTCAATCCATGAACATGGTATATGCTTCCGCTTACTTGTATCTTCCTCAATTTAGTTCTTCAGTGTGCTATAGTTTACTAAGTCCAGGCTTTTTACCTCATTGGTTAAATATATTTTTAGATACCTCTTTTCTGTTGTTTCAAAAGTAAATGGGATTATTTTATTATTTCCTCTTGTTATAGCTCATTATTGGTGTATAAACATGTCATTGGTATTGGGCATTGATTTTGTATCCTGCTAATTTGCCAAATTAATATGTTAGGTCTAGTAATTTTTTGTGGAGTCTGTACAGCTTTCTATGTACAATATCATGTCATGTGAATAATGACAGTTTTACTTCCTTCTTTCTAATTTGAATGCCTTTTATTTCTTCTACTTTGTCTGATTGCTGTGGCTGGGACTTCCAGAACAATGTTGAGTAAGAGTAGTGAAAGTGGATATCCCTGTCTTGTTCCGATCTTAAAGGGTATGATTTTGGTTTTTGCCCTTTGATAATGATGCTAGCTGTAAATTTTTTATGTATGACCTTTATTATGTTGAGGTATATTCCTATATTCCTACTTTGCTAAGAATTTTTATCATAAATGGGTGCTATATTTTATCAGATACTTTTTCTGCATCTATTAATACGATAATCTGATTTTTGTCTTTCATTTTATTTATGTATCACATTTATTAATTTGCAAATATTGTGCTAAACTCGCATCCGCAGGATAAATCCTACTTGATTATGGTTTATGATATTTTTGATGGATTGCTAGATCTAGTGTGCTAATATTTTGTTGAGGATTTTAACATCTATGTTCATATGGAATAGTCTTATAATTTGCTTTCTTTGTTGTGTCTTTATCAGGTTTTGGAATTAGGAAAATACTGGCCTTGTAGAAAGAGCTTGGAAGTATTTCCTCCTCTTACACTTTTCTTACAATAGTTTGAGAACAATAGGTATTAGTTTTTCTTTGAATTATTGGTAAAATTCATCTGTGAAGCCATCTGGACCAGGATTTTTGTCTCTGTGTCTGTTATTTCCTCTCTGGTCTTTTTTTAAAAATTGTATTCTATTGATTATGCTATTTCAGTTGTCCTATTTTTCCCCTTTGCCCCTCTACACAGCAGCCTCCACTCCCTCAGGCAATCCACACACCTTTGTTCATGTCCATGAATTATGCACATAAGTATTTTCTACTCTGGTCTTGATTATTTCCTTCCTTCTCACTTTGATCTGTGTTTGTTGTTTCTTATAGTAATCTGAGGTGTAGGGCTATATTGTTTATATGGGATTTTTATTGTTTTTTCAGATAAGCCTACAGTGTTTTGAATTTCTCTCTTAGGACTGCTTTCTCTGTGTCCCATGAATTTTGGGTTTTGTGTTCATTTATATTCGTTTCCAGCTATTTTTTATCTCTTCCTTGATGTCATTGGTAACACACAAATTATTTAATAGCATGCTATTTAGTCTTCAAGTATTTAAGTATTTCTCAGTCATTTTATTAAGGTTGATTTCTAATTTAAGGCTATAGTGATCCAAGAAAATGCTTGATATGATTTCAGTTTTCTTGAATTTGTTAAGACTCTTTTGTGACCTAACACGTGGTCTATCCTTGAGAACAATTCAAATGCACTTGAGAAGAATGTATAGTCTACTGCTTTCAGATAAAATATTCTGTAAATATCAATAAACCCATATAATCTAGTGTGTCATCTAATGACACTATATCCTTGTTGATTTTTTTGGGGGGGGTCTGGAATACCCATTTATCAATGACAATGAGATATAAAATCCCTTATTATGACAGTAGTATTGTAGATATTTTCCTTAAAGTACACCAGGATTTAAAATATATATTTAAGTGCTTTATTTTTTTAATCAAAAGTGTACACACTGTTAAGTGTTAATTATATCTCCCTTTTTTTTAGTATATTTTATTGATTATGTTGTTACAGTAGTCCCAATTTTTTCCCCTTTGCTCCCATCTGCCCAGTACCCCCCTTCCCTCCAGCAATCCCACTCCCCTTAGTTCATGTCCATGGGTTGTGCATATAAGTTCTTTGGCTTCACCCTTTCCTATATATAATTCTTAACATTCCCCTGTCTATTTTGTACCAACCGATTATGCTTCTTAGTCCCTGCATCATTTCCCCATTTCTCCCCCTCTACCCTCCCAGCTGATAACCCTCCAAATGATCCCCATACCTATGATTCTGTTCCTATTCTTATTTGCTTAGTTGGATTTTGTTTTTATTTTTTAGACTCAGTTGTTGATAGTTGTGAGTTTGTTGTCATTTAGTGTTCATAGTTTTGATCTTCTTTTTCTTAAGTAACTACTTTTGACATTTCATACAATAATGGTTTGGTGATGATGAACTACTTCATCTTCACCTTGTCTGGGAAGTACTTCATCTGCTCTTCCATTCCAGATGATAGCTTTGCTGGATACAGTAATCTTGGTTGCAGGTTGCCTTTCATCACATTGAATCTGCTTGCCAGTCCCTTCCTGCCTGCAAAGTGTCCTCTGAGAAATCAGCTGATAGTCCTATAGGCACCCCACTGTAGGCAACTCTCTGCCTCTCTCTTGCTGTCCCCAGGACTCTCTCTTTACCTTTCACCTTTGGCATCTCAGTCATGATGCATCCTGGTGTGGTTCCCTTTGGGTCCAGCTCACCCAGGACTCTCCGTGCTTCCTGGACCTGTATGTCCATCTCCTTTGCAAAATTTGGGAAGTTTTCCTCATTTTTTTCAATTCTTGCTTCCTCATTCTGCACTGGTTGACTGTTTTCTTCTTCCTTATATTCCAAATCATTAATTTGAACCCTGGTTTCCTTTTCTTCACCATTGGTTTTGTGTGGATTTTCCTTCGTTTCACTTAGCATAGCCTTCACTTCTTCCCTTAAGTATTTGCTGTACTCAAGCATATCTGTCAAGCCTGTGAGCATCTTTATCACCAGAGTTTTGAATTCTGCATCTGTGAGGTTGGCTATCTCCTCATCTCTTAGTTCTCCCACTGGAACCTTGATCTCTTCCCCGTTTTGGGCCATACTTCTCTGTCTCCTCATTCTGAAAGGCTCCTGTGTTTGTTTGCCTTCCCATCCCAGGCAGAGCTGTTGCTCCTGTGATGTTGTAAGGGGTGGAGCCTTAGGTATTTGTCAGTACAGGGCGACCTGTTTCACCATGTTGTGGTGCTGTATGTGAGGGAGAGGTCCAAGAGGGAACAATGCCACCAGCCCAGAACTCGCCCCTTTTCCAGGCACCTCTCCCACTGCCACACTGGACTGGCACCCCTCTAGCTGCTGCCCTGGCCATTGTTCCCAGAGTGGTGGGTCTGCGGACGTTCTAGAACCTTGGGGCCCTTTAAACAAGCAGACTCTGCAGAGACCAGCAGTTTCTGCCTCTACCCCAACCCCCACTGGTCTGCAAAGTCAGAAGCTTGATTTTCCACAGTGCTGGGACCGTGAGCTGTGAGTTCTGGTGAAGAGCTGGGAACTTTCTCCAGGTGTCCCTCCTGATTCTTTGAAACCTGTGACTGCACTTTCTGCTGGCCCACTGCTGCCACTGCTGCTGCCACAACACTGTGTCCTCTCTGCCCCGGCTCCACCCCACCTACCTGTCCAGATGAGTATTTCTTCTTTATATGTTTGTTTGCTGGACTTCAATGTAGTTTGATTTTCTGGGACTTCTGGTTATTTCTAGTTTTGAGGTAGTTGTATTCCTTCTTAGTTGTGGAGGGAGATGGAGCATGTCTGTCTTCATCTCCATCTTGGCCGTAAGTCCTTAGGTGCTCTTGTATTGGGTGCATATGTTTATAAGGGTTATATCTTGTTGGATCGATACATTTAGTATAATGTAGTGACACTCTTTGTCTCTTATTATGGCCTTTGCTTTGAAGTTTATTTTGTTAAATATAAGTATTGCGACCCCAGCTTTTTTTCCTCATTTACATTTTCATAAAATATTTTTCTCCATTCTTTTACTCTCAGCTTGTGTAAATCTTTTGTTCTGAGGCAGGTCTCTTGTAGACAGTGTATATAGGGGTCATTTTTTTACAAATGTCCATTCAGCTACTCTCTGTCTTTTGATTGAAGTATTTAACTTATTTACATTTAAGGTTATTAGCGATAGGTACTTATTTATTGCATTTTCAATTGAACCTGTGTTTTTTATTTCTTTTCTCCTAAAAAAAATGTCCTTTAACATTACTTGCAGTTATGGTTCGGTAGTAATGGGCTTCTTTAGCCTTATTTTGTCTGGAAAGCTTTTTATTTGGCCTTCAATTTTAAATTATACCTTTGCTGTGTAGAGCAATCTAGGTTGCATGTTCTTACCTTTCACTGCTCTGAATATTACCTGCCAGTCTCCTCTGGCCTGTAGTGTTTCTCTTGAGAAATCAACTACATTCTAATGGGGACTCCCTTGTATGTGACTGACATTCTCTCTCTTGCTGTCTTTAAAATTCACTCTTTGTCTTCATACTTTTCATTTTAATTATGATGTGTCTTGGTGTGGGTCTCTTTGGGTTCATCTTAACTGGGACTTTCTGTGCTCCTTGAATTTGAGTGTCCTTTTTGAACACCATGTTAGGGAAGTTTTCTGTCATTATCTCTTCAAATAGTTTCTCTCTCCTCACACTTATCTCCTTCTGGCACTGCTATGATGCTGATGTTGTTGCTTTATGTTGTACAAAAGGTCTCTTAGACTTTCCTCATTTTGTTGGTCTCTTTCTTTTTTATTTTCTCTTTGGGTTGATACTGCTATCTTGTCCACTGATCCACTGATTTGATCTACTGCTTCATAAAACCTACTGTTGATTCTTTCAAGAGAATTCTTCATTTCAGATCCTGTAATCTTCACTTTTGAAGGGTTCTTAATTTATCATTTTTATATATTTTTAATGCTTATTATCTCTTTACTTAAGTTCTCACTGAGATAATTGATTCTTCCCCTAAGGTCTTTGAGCATCCTTATAACCATTATTTAAAACTCTTCATCTGGTATTTGTGTTGCTCCCATTTCATCTATTTCCTTTCATACTTCTTTGGGGGATTTCTGTTTTTATTTTACTTGGGACATTTTTCTTTGTCACCCCACTTGATCTCAGTATGTTAGGTAGGTTTGCTATGTCTCTCATACCTGTTTTGATGGTTTTACGATAAAGGTGTCTTGCTGGGGTCAGCTACACAATCCTTCAGAACACCTGAACTCCATGGTCCAGAAGTGTTTCTTGTGGGTTCTGTGTCCCCCTTGTCATTGTTGAGTCTTAAGTACTGTTGGCTCTTTTGTAAGTAGAATTATCACTTCAGATTGGGAGACTGTATGGGTAACCCTTGACCTCCATATGTGAGATGCTGTGCAAGGACTGCTTCTTGATGTGGCATTGTTCCCAGGGAGGTCTGGAGCCTGCAAAAATCCCCCTTTGGGAGTACTGGTTATGTGACTTATTGGTTCAAGTTCTGATGTGGGCTGAAGCCTAACATTGATTTTGTTGGTTCTCAGTACACTTGGATAAGGTTCAGATACAGGTTACTATCAGGTGTGTGTAACCAGCCCTAGGCTACCTCTCTGTAGCTACTAAGCTTTTCATCAATGTTTTTGTCTCTGCCAACTGGACTTGCACGTGCACATGAGGGGCCATTCTGTATAAAAGATTCTAGGATGAAGCAGGGCTTGGAGCTAGTGTCAGCTTTGTATAAGGGCTGAGGCCCCCTGAGGCCTGCTTACCCCTTTCAGCCACACTGTCCCTCCCCGAGGTTACCTGGTCTTCCTCTTGAGCATTTTGATGAGGGACTGTAGCCCATTGAGTTGGGCCTAGCAGGTTTCCCACCTTGTTGTTCATGCAGTCTGTAGGGCACTCAGTGAGGGGAGAGTAGCCCCTGCTTAAATCCAACCCCTTCAGTCTCTATCAGAGACTCCAGCACTTGCTTCCTCAGGGGGGCTTGCTGCTGATTCAAGATGGACACATTCAGCTTTCCCCTTTGCAAGAGTGAGCTCAGCAGATCTGGATCTTATGGGAAATACAGTAACCTTTCTCCCTTACTGGAGTGAACTCAGCAGGGCTGGGCGTTTCAGGATATATCAAAAGTGTCCCATTGGGGCTGGAGCCTGACCAGCCTGCAGATGGAGGCTATATTCTGTCTCACTCCAAAACCTTAGTATGAAGCAAGCTCTCTGTCCCTCTCCAGGCAATATCCTCCAAGGAATTCACACTTTGAAAGTCCCCATTCTGACCTTATTTTTGCCCCCCACAGAAATGCACCCAGCAGGGGAACCTGGGGCATAGCAGTGCTGATCTGCAGAGTATCCTCATTGGGGCTGGTACCTGAAAACCTGTAGGAGAGGAGTGGGTACTCCTTTCACTTCCCAGGGTAGTGTAGGCTGAGACTGGCTTTGCCACCCTGCAAAGTACCCAAGCAGCTCAATTCTTGCCTGTCTAACTCTTAGAGAGCTGCCTCTCAGGAGATACAGTCCAAAAGTCTGTGCTCCATGCAGCTCTTGGTCCGCCTGCAAACTGATCTGGGCAGGGCCCAAAAGCCCCTTGTTGTCCAATTTTCCAGTCTCTTTGTGCAGCTGGTCTCAGTGGGAAAGGACCTGAAGTCCCAGTGTGAGTTAGCACAGCTGCGAAAAGTTCAGAATGGGCCAAAAAAAAAAAAAAAAAATTCTAGCTCTGCTAGTTTCCTCTCTGCAGTAGCAGCTGCAGGAGTGGCCCACATAGAGGAAAGGGTGCCACCCATATGCTCAACAAGGAAGAAAGCGATTCTCTTTCACAAGCCACTTAGTAAGTTTTCTGTTTGGGTCTCCACTCTGCACCTCTTTAAGAAATCAGAAAGCCCTGACTGGTGTAGTTCAGTGGATTAAGTGCTGGCCTGTGAACCAAAGGGTCACAGGTTCGATTCTCAGTCAGGGCACATGCCTGGGTCATGTGCCAGGTCCCCAGTTGAGGGCGCATGAGAAGCAACCACACATTGATGTTTCTTTCCCTCTCTTTCTTCATCCTTCCCCCTCTCTAAAAAATAAATAAAATCTTTATAAAAAAAGAAATCAGGAAGTCCCTTTAAGATGCTACTATCTGCCACTCTTAGAGGTCCTATTGCAGCAGTGTGGTTTCTCCTGTAGTCTGAGCTCATATAGTAAACTCTTAAGGCTGGTGCTGAAATAGTAGAAGCACTTAACACTGAATGTGTGCTCTCTGATTCTCACAGGTGTGGTGGAACCACACTGTTTCCCACTCCCAGAGACCCCCACCATTTTCTCTTCCCATCTCTGTTGCTGTGGGTTTGGGATCACTGGGTGTGATTAGAGCCTCACAATCTTTTTTTTTTTTTTTTTTTTTTTTAAGATTTTATTTATTTATTTATTTTAATGTTTTTTATTGATTATATTGTTACAACAGTTCCAATTTTCTCCCCCTTGTTCCCCTCCACCCAGCACTCCCCTCCCCCAGCAATCCCCCCCAAGTCCATACCCCTGGTTCATAAAAATTAACTACCCCCCCCTCTCAAATATTAGGACCCTTTGTAATCTTGTAAAGGACAATGGGCGAAGGTCTCAAGCTCCTCTAGCTGCTTCAAGCTGGACATGGTCATCGTCCTACCTACCCTTGGGTCCAGAAAACCCTAATAAGAGTGGGGGTGTGGAGGGGAGGGTGGCCTTCCCACATAGAGCCTCACAATCTTAAGGGGAGGGAGTTCTGCAGCTGTAGTTCCTTTCTGGTCTCTTAGCAGCACAGTGGCTATGCATAGGATCCTTTCCAATCCACATTTCAGTTTCTCTTACCAATTTCTATGCAGTAGCCACACAACACAACTGAGCCACTGTCTGTGTCTCAGCATAAAACCTCCCCCTAAAATAAAATGCCTTTCAAAGTCACTGTTGGTTGCAGTCTGTAGATGTCTCTGAAGGGCCCGGATGTGGCAACCTGGACTGTTTAGCAGTCTGAGATCCTATGCTGAGCTCTCTATGTTAGCTCTGCGACAACAGAAGTACTACACACTGAAAGTGTGCAGCCTGAGTTACAGGCTCAGTGGAGCCCCACAAATTTCTCCTGACATAAAACACACAGTCTCCACTTTCCATCTCTGTTGATATGGGCTGGGGACCCCTGGCTTTTATCAAGGATGGAGATCCAGAGCTGCAATTTCTACCTGGTCTCTTAGCAGCCATACATGGGATCTTTCCCCTTCCACTTATAAACCCCTCTTACCAGCCTGTACAAAGCATCTTCTGTCTCCTTGGATTTAAACCTTCATATTGGCTAAGTTTAAACTGATCGTTCAGGTTGATGGAAATTCAGATGCAAATCTGGATTGAGGGTAGGAGCAAGTGGACTCAGCTTCCACCTACTTCGCTGCCATCTTCTAAATACCTAATCTTTCCCATTTTAATTATGATATGTCTTAATATGGGTCTCTTTGGGTTTATCATGATTAGGACTTTCTATGCTTCCTGAACATGTGTGACTTTTTTCTTCACCAATTTAGGAAAGTTTTATGTCATTACTTCTTCAAAGAGTTTCTCTATACCTTGCTCTTTCTTCTCCACCTGGTACTCATATGATTTGGATATTGTTATGTTCCATATTGTCCCAAAAATCCCTTAAACTATCTTCTGCTTTTTAATTATTTTTTTTCCTTTTGCTGCTCTGATTAATTTCTGCCTTGTCTATTAACTTGCTGATTCAATTCTCTGCTTTATCCAAACTGCTTCCAGTATATTCTTTATTCAGGTATGTTATTCTTCATTTCTGATTTGTTATTTTTCATGGTTTCTACGTCCTTTTTTATACTGTTAGGCATCCTTTAACCATTACTTTGAACTCTGGTTCTGATAAATTGCTTACCTCCTCCCTTTCATTTCCCTCTTTTCCTGGAGATTAAACCTGTTCTTTTATTTGGGGTCTGTTTCTTTGTTTCCCCATATTGACTGTCTTTTTGTGTTTGTTTCTATGTGTTTAATAGAACTGCTATGGCTCCCAGATTTTGTGGAGTGGCCTGCTGTAGTGCATTCCTGTAGGACCTACTGGTGCATTCTCCTTGGTCACCTGAGTTGAGTGCTCTAGGAATTACCCTTGTGTGTGTTATTTGAGCCCTCCTGTTGTAACTGATTTTTGATTGTACTGTTTGTTTATGGGTGGGCTCTACCCTGAGGCTCAACCGCAACCACATTATGTAAGTTGCATAGGTGCTGACTGAACTAAACAAGAAAAAACAAAACAAAACAAACCCAAAACCAACTCAACAACTCAAAGCCACCACTACCAACAACAAAAGAATCAGAAAAGAAAAATAGAGAGAGAAAAAAAACCAAAAAAAACCTTAAGAAATAAAATAAAATAAAAAAGGATAATAAAATACAAGAAACAAAAAAATAGAGAAGGGAAAAAGAAACAATAAAGAGAATATAAAAATGAAGAAGGAAGTGAAAATTAATAATAAATAGAGAGAATAAATGAAATGAAGTAAAGAATTGGAAAAGAAAAATGGAAATAAATAAGAAAAAGAGAAAAATAAAGTAAGAATAGGAAAAATAATAATAGATATTAAAGAAAAATGTGAAAAGAATGAAAGAGAAAAAATTTAAAAAGGTTAAAAAAAAAGTGTGGTTTGCCTCAGCAGATTGCTGTACCTACTGTGATCAGCCTCTAGATATTTTAATTGTAAAGCTCCTTGAATCCTATTCCAATGTTGTCTGAAGCTGGGCATTTGTTGTGCCCATCTCAGGCCTCCCAAGCTGTTCTCCATTACAAGCCACATCAAATGCTGCCCCTGCTTGTTCAGCCCTTGGCAAGTGAGTAGACCAACTGATGTGGCCTCTAGGGGCCCAGAGGTTGGTTTGCCTCAGGTTTCACCCTTTGAATATCCCCACTCTAGCTTCTGTCCCTTCCTCCAAAGAACTACAGTCAGCAGGGGTATCCAGGACTTAAAAAGGATAATTCAAACAGTCTCTGGGATGGTGTTCACACCTGTAGGAGGTTGGTGGCTGCCTGGGCTGAACTCACTGGGGAGCACATTCCTGCTTCCCCTTAATGCAGCTGCAGAGTCCAGCACACTTCCCACTCCAGGACAGGAGCCCACCTGGGAGACATAGTCACAAAACCCAGCTCTGCATGACTCACTGCCTAACCAAGCAAGAAGGGATTAAAAGAAATCAGTCCCACTGGTGTGAGAAATGCTCACAATAAAACACCAGTACACAGGACTTAAGCAGTAACTGAGGCATTGTTTATTCACAGATCTGCAGCTCTGGGCACAGCCTAAAAGCTAAATCAAGATGTGCACTGAACTTCCGGCCAAGATGGAGGCTTAGACGGACACGCTAGGTCTCCCTCTACAACTAGAGAGGAATACAACTACTTCAAAACAAAGGATAACTAGAAATTCCAGAAAATAAAACTACACGGAAGCCCAACATATGAAGTTATAAACCAGCGGTGCCATTTGGGCAGGTAAGAGTTAAAGAGGGCAGCGCTGTTTGCGATCGCACCTGAGACCGCGGCGGGGCGGCAAGAAATCCCGGCTGCGGTCGGGCCCCTGGCAGTGCGCGACCCCAGCGCTGGGGAGAGCAGCCACCGCATCGCCTTGAACAGTGAGGCCCAGGGGGGCGGGAGGACGGATCCCGGTCTCCTAGCTGAATAACTGTGTGAATCCATCTTGGACCCCCGCCCCCAAAGAAAGCACCACAGGGCTGCGAAATAGGTCGCAGACAGGCGCCGGTCGCTGACTTGTGACACGTACACAGGCACTGCCCCATACAGCCGGCCCAAGAAAACAAAACGCATCTGTCAAAATGAGGCAGACAACTATAGAAATCCCGGTGACACAGCTCACCAGGCATCAGATAGAGAACCTGACAGATGAACAGATAAGAAACCTGTCAGAGGCTCAGTTCTGGGCCATTGTTATCAGGTGGCTTACAGAATTCACAAAAGAGCAGGAAAAAGATAAGAAAGAAGCGAAAAACATTCATAACGAAAGGAACAAAACCGCATACGAGACAGATGGTGAGGAAAAAAAATCCAGAGTTCATTTCAACAAACTGGAATATGGAGAAGGAACAAGCAGTCAACCAATGCAGAGAGAGGAAATGGGAAGCAACAATGAGAGGATCAGAAACCTCTGGGACAGCTATAAAAGGCCCAACATAAGAATCATTGGTTTGCCAGAGAGTGAGGAAGATGAACTAGAACTTGAAAAATTGAGTGAAAATATAATAAAGGAGAACTTCCCAGACTTGGGGAAGGGAATAGACTTGCAGGTCCAGGAAGCAAGGAGAGTTCCCAAGAGACTGGACCCAGGGAGAACCACTCCAAGACACATTATAATCAAAATGTCAAAAATTAAAGATAAAGAGAGAATCTTAAAAGCAGCAAGAGAGAAGAAAAGAATTATGTACAAAGGGGTCCCAATTAGACTATCAGCTGACTTCTCAAGGGAGACCCTACAGGCAAGAAGGGACTGGCAAGAAATATTCAAAGTAATGAAAATCCAAAACCTACAACCTCGAATACTCTATCCAGCGAAATTGTCATTCAGAATAGAAGGACAGAGAAAGTGTTTCCAGGACAAAATAAAACTGAAAGAGTTCATTAGATCCAAACCACTGTTATATGAGATGTTAAAGGGACTGGTTTAAAAAACAGAAGCTAGGGAGATGAAACAAAGGCAAACTAAACAGGCAACGAGAGTGGAAAAGGAACTGTGGGTACGGGAAGCATATTGGGGGGAGGTCAACAGGGAGGGGGAGTGGGGAGAGGGAGGGAGATGATATAGGAATTGGGGATCATGGTAGGAGGGAATGGAATAGATGGAGAGAGGTTGGGAGGAACTGTATGCACAACTAATGGACATAATCTAAAAGGGGGGGACAACTGGAGGGAGGGGGGCCACCGGGTGGAGGGGAGCAGAGGGAAGGGAAATTGGCACAAATGTAATATTTTAATCAATAAAACACATTAAATCTGAAAAAAAAAAAGATGTGCAACAAAAAGATGGAGCTGTTTTTATCCTAACACGAGTAAAGCACCCCCCCTTCCCTCTCTCCCTCTCCTTCTCCTTCTCCTTTTTTCCATGCTGGATACTCCGGAGTTATAATCTAATATGATTAACTAAATTAACTGAGGGTGAAAATTAACTCAGGGTGATCTGGTTATAGGTCTATCTCCAGCTCTTCTTTGAAATTTCTCTATCTTGTTTGCTGGACTGTCTAGCTACATTTTTCCCGTTTCCTGAAGTTTGGTGATGACTATCCCCCCGCTTTGATCTCAGATATCCTTTGTGCTCAGAAGCATTTGTGCTGAGCTGTGGAATGCCGACTTTCTGATTTGTAAATATGCTAATACTTTTAACTCTGGCTCAGAGACCCTCTAATTACATTTGTTCTTTGTTGCTAATTATTTTCTACTGGTTTGGGAGTCACCAGTTTTCTTGTCCCTTACAATCCCCACTGTCCTTTTGGGAAATCGACTACTCAAACCATTTTATTTATTCCTTCAAACCTAAGAAGGATTTCTCAACTTTCTTTCTTATAGCAAGGATTTCCTTTGTCCTTTAGGAAGAGAAGATTATGAAAAGTTGCTGGCATCTGTTTAGTTAGTGCAGTCTAAATTAGTCTCTGAACTAAACCTCTGATGCAGGGAATATGCCTGCTACCACTATGATGGATACAAGAGCTGATGAGGTCATTCCTTTTTAATTGCCAAACCTATTTTCTAACTATCCTGTTATAGCATTGTCAATGCCTGAGTTTTCCGCTAGTTCATCTGCTAGGGCAGACAGTCCCTGCAGAGCCTTAGTGATAGTTCCACCAAGGGCTGTATTATTATGAATAAAGGTGCAACACTGCCCCCTGAGCATTACACATACACCTCCTTTTTCTACCAACATCACACCCAGTGCCAACCTATTCTCCCAGGCCACTTGACTGGTGGCATCTAATTGTTGAGCTATTCCTTCTATAGCATTCCTAGTATAATTGATAAACCTCTGCTGGTTATAATAAATATAATATATCCAACCAATATTTTTATTAATGGTTGGCCACCAGAAGAGCACTGACTCAAATATTGCTGCTATTTGATTTTTAGCTTTCAATTTATCTGGAGCTTCTCTAGGGACCCTAATGACATCGATGTAGATGTGAGGATTGAATAATCAATTAGGCATTGTTGACCTCTTTTGTCACTATTTTATAGTTAAGATCCCTCCCATTTACTTGGGACCTTGGAAGAACTAAAGCTACCTGTATAACCAAGACACTAGCTACCAGCCATAGCCATGCAAAGGCACCCCAATAGCCGTCTTCTTCCCCTATTTCCCAACCACAGGTTCTGGAGAACTTCTGGGGACCTTCCTCAGGACAATTCCCTCTCTCAGACTTAAGACCCTTTATATTATAAAGGACAATGGGCAAAGGTCTTGTGCTCCCCTAACTGCTTCAAGCTCTACATGGTCGTCATTCTATTTACCCTTGGGTCCAGAAATCCCTAATAGAGTGGGAGTGAGGAGGAGATGGTGGCCTTCCCACATTGGGAAGAATTTTGTAAAGTCCAGGTCAGTTGGCTGTCCCTGGGCAGTGGCATGCTCAGTTTCCAAGGGCTGACAATGCTGAACAAACTGGAATCCTTGTCGTATTCTGAGGGCAACAGATTTGGCAACAGGGTTAAAAGGCATAATTAAAATTATAACCACTAGATGACAACAGGCCAGGATTAATGTTTAATGTCCCCCATTAGGAAAAAAATGGGCTTCTTTGGGGGAAGGTGTGCAAGGCATGTTACACCTATTCAAAGTCCTTTTGCGCACTAAACTTAGTTTGGGCTGAGGAGGATATTTTTAGATTCCTCCCTCTCACACCTCTGGGCCCTTTCTGTCCAAGCTATGAGACAGAAAGAGAGAAATAAGTTTTAAAGTGATGCCCATAGATTGCCCCACACTTTACCAAACCAACCACCTATTTCTGCCCAACTTTTTTGTCTCAGGAGGTGGCAATGCAGATGGGCTTCTTAAGTGAGGCCTATATGTACAGACAATTATTCAGGTAATGAGATTATAGTCTTATGTCCTATGCAAACAGGAGGAAGAATATACATGTTAATTTACATAACATAACCTACAAACCAGTCTCCGAATCCGCGAGACTATGGAGACATTCAGTTACAGGGCCTTTGCTGTAATGATATTTAACAGGTCCTCCTTGCCTGTAGATTAAACATTTTTGATGATGTTGCAAACCTAGTTTTAGCTTTTAAATGAAAACAAACTTTTAAAGACAATTAGCTGTACTAATTTATAGTCTACTACTGAGCATTGTGGTTTTCCTTAAATCATAATTTTTTTCCTTAAGATTACCCTCCTTGTTATTAAAGGGACTGCATTAAGTACAGTTTTAATTTGGCCCATTTATTTGCATAAACACAACAAGAGCAGCAATTGATTATATATATTATTTTTAAGTCTGCTTTGCTGGAACTCACACTAGAAACATTCAGGTTGACTTTCATCTGCCCTTGTGGACACAGAAGCTGAGTCACACACTTGCCATCTGGCCTTGCCTGTAAAACCCATGATTATCATAAGTCCTTTAGGTTTTCCATTGTGCCTTAAGGTTTCTCCTAGCCATTTATCAGGGAAGCAACCTTTGTTCCTTCCCTAGAAAGACTGCCACTAACTGCACAACCAACCATGGTGTCAGACTTTTTCCTTCTTGGCTTTCATTAGCCTTGAAAGTCAATTTCTGTTCCCCAGGGCTTTCCAGTAACAATCAGAGCCTAGGCATGACTCCTTCCAGCATGACATCCCAATCAAAGCCTAGATTGACAAAACCACCATTAGCAACTGGTCTTATTAGTTTTATGTAAAGAAACCTTATGTTATTGCTAACATTTTTAGAATGCCAAATACTGGAGGGA
Source organism: Furipterus horrens (assembly GCF_987537825.1). Taxonomy (NCBI): domain Eukaryota; kingdom Metazoa; phylum Chordata; class Mammalia; order Chiroptera; family Furipteridae; genus Furipterus; species Furipterus horrens. Next base: position 51,681,286 of record NW_028327182.1, read on the forward strand.
TTAGGTAGGGAGAAAAACATAAGTGTGTGAAGGAAAATCCTTGTCCTTCAAAACTGCATTTCCATGCAGTATACCTTTCATTACTAAACCATACAATTTTTTTTTCAAAACTTTCACCAAGTTCTAACAAAACTTTTATATACCTGTCACAAACCTGTATTTTCATGCCTTACACTTTTCCTTGTTCACGTTCCTACATACTGTGAAGCTTTAACTCTTCCTGGGAACCTCAATTTCCTTTCCAGAGCAGAAACAGGAGATCAGAAAATAAGCATCTGAGGTTTCTTTTTCTTCTGGTTCAAACTTTTACACCGTTTTTCATTTATTTTTATAACTTTTCACAGACCTTCTGCAACATTCACAAACTTTCTAAAAACCCTTTACTTGTTTAGATTTAACCATATCATGCTACCAAGCCTTGTTCTTTTCCACTCTGTGAAGGACTATACACTCAAACTCAGTATTTGGCAGCTAAAAGTTTCTAGATATGCAGAGATATCCTGCAGCATTTTGAAGTTTTTGCTTCTCCTCTATTCTAACCTACACCTTTGAGCTTTCCTGAGGAGTTTTTCAATTGTTCTGTCTGGCCCGTTTACTTACCTTCTGCAATTTTTTTACATTTATCTGACCAACCTTTGTTACAAAGGCGACTTTTAAGAGTCCCTGCCCTACAGAGCTCTCTGGATCTAGACCAGAATAATTTCTCATTTGGTCCCTGACCTCCTATAAGAATGTTGATGGAATGTTATCTCTTTCCTGCTGTATTTTGAATGCCGTGGACACATTCTGTGTTCAGGGAAATGGACTTCTTGATTCCCCTGATGAGGAAATTCTTAAGGTCTCTCATCTGGGCCCTATCGTCTGGCCTATTATTATCCCATTTAGGACCTATATTGGGAAACGTTTTTTGGCCAGGACAATTCCCTGACCAGGAGGATGCTTGCTTTTTCATATTCTTATAGAAACCCATCTGATTATTCCTCTTCTTTTCCCATTAAAGAGGATGTCTAGAATGGACATTAGTTTCATCCACATGTAATAACACTTTTTCTCAAGATATAGGCATGTCCCCGTTGCTGAAGCAGTGAGGAGGTTGAGGGCCCTCCAGTTACAGCCCTAGAGGTGGTGTTGATTGGCAGCCAAGCCACTACCACTGCTGCTTGTACCGCAGTTTGAAGAAAAGCGGCCTGAGTTTTAAAAGTGTCACTTTTTTTCCCCTCTTCTCTATGTAAGAGGCTGAAATCCTGCGGTTTCTGTAACCTGTAGCAAGTTAATTATCCTTTGTTCTTAGGACCTAGTAGTTTTTAGGGGATTAGATGGTTGCTTGGCTAGCAAACCTAACATTGCCTCTCCTTGCAGCTCTAGCAGGGAGTATTCCGATGCGAATTGCATTGCTAGAATTTACCTAGGGTGGAAGGAAATGCTGCAAGCAATTTCTTTGGGGAAATTCTCCATTCAAGGGAATTGCTCTAATTCCCTTTTTAGAGTAAATTTCTGCCAGTGCCCTTCTGGTTGGGCACCTGTTAAGTGTCCCTGGCCTAATCCGTCTGCCCTGTCCATCCATGGTGCCTCTGCCTGGTTGTCTGCCAGCTGGCCAGGGCTACAAAGCAGTGGGACACAGGACAGAGGGTCCCAGGCTTTATCTTCCTTTTCTTCTTTTCTCTTTTTTTTATTTTTACAGGGAAGAGATCTGAAGATCTGCTGATAGGTGGTGACCAGAAGAGAGCATATTCCCTCTCTTCCTTAAAAGCTGATGCCTGATTACTCACATATAAGGCCAGAAAACAGATTGCCCCTTAATAGGTTCTTTTGGCCAAAGGAGACAATATTTTATCATTTTCTGTTTTTCCTTATTCTGAGTCTGGGGATCTTCTCCCCCACTAACCCTGCCATTAGCTCAACCTCCCATACTAGAAATTTGTTGCCCACGCCTGTGAACTCAACCCCCCATACAGGAAGTTTTTTTTATCCACGCCTAATGGACTTTTGGGCAGAATGTCCGTGGGGCCTTCCTTGGCTCCACTCTGTTTCCCTAGGCCTAGAATTTTTATTTCCCATCCTCAGTCGATTCTTATGGCTGAATATGGTTGTGTTCCTTTACCAGAGATTTATCAAACACAGACCCTGTGAGTTAAATCCCTCTATAACAGAGAATTCCTGCCCATGCCCTGTATACTCAACCCCTTCTTACTGGAAGTTTCTTGTATACATTCTGTGTGCTCAACCTTCTTACCAGAGACATTGCACACAGTCCGAGATGCTTTGTCCATCTCTGGCTGTTTCCCTCATGGGAGAATGGAACTGCATATCAGGACTCCACACTCACTCCATATCTTGAGATACATCTCAGCCACACATATTCACTTGACCCTCCGAGGGTGCCCAACAACCAAGGCAGTAGTTAAGTTCAATTTCTTACCTTGGCCTGTGCACAAGGTTGCCCAAATTGTAAGAAATGCTCACAATAAAACACCGGGACACAGGACTTGAGCAGTAACTGAGGCATTTGTTTATTCACAGATCTGCAGCTCTGGGCGCAGACTAAAAGCCATATCAAGATGTGCACTGAAAAGATGGGAGTGGCTGTTTTTATCCTAATGCAAGTAAAACACCCCCACCTTCTCCTCTCCCCCTTTTTCTCCTCCTCCATTTTTCCATGCTGAATACTCCAGAGTTACAATCTAACATGATTAACTAAATCAACTGAGGGTGAAAATTAACTCAGGGTGATCTGGTTATGTTACAAAACCCCTGGGCTGCTCCAATTGAAACAGAACCCACGGACTCTTTTGTTAGGGGCCTGATTGCCCACTGCCAAAATTATAACTCTTAATACCAGAGTTTAGTGAAAAGAAAAAGAATTGTTTATTTAACAGTTATATAGATTTAGCTATTTGCGGATTTCTGTTGTTAAGTCTTATGTTATCTAAAACACCCATAAACACATATCCTTGCCTCCCCCCTACCAAACCAGACTAGTTTTAGAAAACTTAGAGAAACCATTTCCCTACTTTCTAAACACACTTCAGCTTTACCAGTAGCTGCCAGTCATTCAATTCTGATTGGGAAGACCTCGTCTGTGTAATGGGGTCCACCAGCTTTTAATCCAGAACCTCGTGGATTCTTAGCCTCCTTGTAAACTGCATAGTTAGTCCTTTGTAACCCACATGGAAATTCTTCCTTTTCAAAACTGCATCGTTGGTCCCAGTTAAACTCACATGGTCAAGCTGTCCCCAGTTAAATCTGCACAGTCAGCCTGGCTAAAATGTCTGCCGCTTATTTTTAAATCTTTGACTACGTCCTCTGATGCAGTGGGTGTGGTAACCAGTTCTGACCATTCACAGAACCTCACGCAGGATCTGTGTGCCTTTTCCATACCATCCCCCCGGTCCAAGAGCCCTCCCATCTACCTGAGGCTTTGGATGCATTAAAGCCATTTTGCATAACAAAGACACTAGCCACCAGCCTCAGGCATGTAAAGGCATTCTGAAAGCTGCTTCCTTCTCCCCATCCCCCAGCAGCAAACTGGGGATTTTTTGACTCCCTGTTTCTCTAACAGTTATAGGTCTATCTCCAGCTCTTCTTTGAAATTTCTCTATCTTGTTTGCTGGGCTGTCTAGCTACATTTTCCCATTTCCTGGAGTATGGTGATGACTATCACCCCCGCTTTGATCTCAGATATCCTTTGTGCTCAAAAGCATTTGTGCTGAGCTTTGGAATGCCCCCTTTCTGATTTGTAAATATGCTAATACTTTTAACTCTGGCTCAGAGACCCTCTAATTACATTTGCTCTTTGTTGCTAATTATTTTCTACTGGTTTGGGAGTCACCAGTTTCCTTGCCCCTTACACTGGGCACTCCAGTCTTTCTGAATGTGGCTGGTGACAGCAGGACATGGCCAAAATTTCCAGCTTTACCTGGACTCTGCATCCCCCGCACTGTGTAACTGAGCAGGGTGCAGACAAATTTACAGCTAGCACCATACCTCTTTGCCTCAGAAGGCTGACTATAGGATGTGGAAGAGAGAGAGAGTGAGCATCTCAGTAGGTCGGATGAGGGGTGCTGCCCATGAACTGAATATGGATGAGAGCTCTCCTCATTTTCAAGCGTCACCATCCAGACTCCAACTGGCTCTGTGCCCATATTCCTTCCATAGACAGAGGGTTCCTCAAAGCCATTGCTAGATGTACAGAGAAGACACCTTCTTTGGCCCTGAACTTCTGGTGGCCCTTTCAGCAGTACAAATCAGCAAACTTCTTAAGCTACTGTTACAGAACCCCTGGGCTGCTCCAATTGAAAACAAACCCACGGGCTCTTTAGTTAGGGGCCCAATTGCCCGCCGCCAGAATTATAACTCTCAATACCAGAGTTTAGTGAAAAGAAAAAATAATTGTTTATTTAATCGTTATATAGATTCAGATTTACGGATTTCTGCCTTTAAGTCTTTAAAACACCCACAAACACATATTTCTGCCTCCCCCCTGTGAGAAACGCTCACAATAAAAACTGGGACACAGGACTTGAGCAGTAAAACGAGGCCTTTATTCACGAGTCTGCAGAGCCGGGCGCACCCTCACAGCCAGGAGAATGTGCACGCCAAGTAGACAAAGGAAACTGGTTTTATAGTCTTAGCTTCCCCACCCTGAAATTGCCACCCTAAAGTGATTATCTTTTCCACCCTGAAATTGCCACCCTAAAGTGATTATCTTCTCCACTCTAAAATTGCCACCCTAAAGTGATTATCTTCCTTGCCCTAAAGTGAGAGCGATTAGCTTCCCGGCCCTAAAGCAACCAGCTCCCCCTCCCCTCTCCTTCTTCCCCGTTTCTCCATTACTGGTTACTCCGGAGTTACAATCTAAAACGGTTATCTAAATGCCCCTTCTGTGGTTTGTAGATATGCCAGTGCTGTCAGCTCCCTACTCAGAGACCCTCTTAATTACATTTGCCCTTAAGACCCTTTAATTATATTTGCCCTTTGTTACTAATGACTTTTTACTGGTTTGGGAGTCACTATGTCCTTGTTTCTAACAATTCCCCCCTGTCTCTTTTGGAAAATTGACTACTCAAACCATTCTATTTATCCCTTCAAATTTAAGGAGGATTTCTTGACTTTCTTTCTCATAGTTAGGATTCCCTTTGGTCTCTCAGAGGAGGAGATTATGAAAAGTTGCTGGCATCTGTTTAGTTAGTGCAGTCTCAATTAGCCTTTGAACCAAACCTCTGACGCATGGAATAATACAACAGCCTAAAGCTGTTAGGACACCTGCTACCACTATGAGGGATACCAGAGCTGATGAGATCATTCCTTTCCAGTTGCCAAACCAGTTTTCTAACCATCCTGTTATGGGATTGTCAATACCTGAGTTTTCCGCCAGCTCATTTGCTAAGGTAGTTAAGTCCCTGCAGGGCCTTAGTGATAGATCCATCAGGGGCTGTATTATTAGGGATAAAGGTGCAACACTGCCCCCGAACATTACACATACACCTCCCTTTTCTGCCAGCATCATATCCAGTGCCATCCTGTTCTCCCAAGCCACTCAACTGGTGGCATCTAATTGTTGAGCGATTCCTTCTATAGTATTCTTAGTATAATTGATAAACCTCTGTTGGTTATAATAAATATAGTTTATCTAATCAACAGAAGAGCACTGACTCAAACCCTGCTGCTATCTGATTTCTAGCTTTAAACTCATCTGGAACTCCTCTGGGGACTTCAATGGCGTCACTATAGATATGAGGATTATAGGATTCACCAGGCGCCACTGACCTTTTTTTCTTAACAGGGGCAGTCTGGATCGGTTTTGGAAATGCTAGGGTAAATGGAATAGCCAATTGAACCAGGGCACAGGTTCCACTCCACCTGTTAGGTAGGATTTTCCAGAGACTCCTCTGCCCACAATACCACCAGACATCTGTTCTGGGGATTCGGAGGGGAATATAGTTGCTGGCCCCACTGTAAAGGTGGCTCGCATTTCTGGTATGAGTGCATATTAGGAGTTCTTCCACAGGGGTACCCGAATCGCTTCCCACCTAGAGAGGCAAGAAGAGTAATTCACGGGCCACTGAGTATGAAGGGAGTGATTGAGTCCCATTACTCCTTATAGAGGGAAAGAGGAGAGACAAGCTTCTGCAAGTCTCATTTCCCCATGCATTCTCATCCTGGTAGAGAGCGAGCATACAGGCCATTCCCGAGGGGTCAGAGTCCCAGCCTAGTGGAAATGGTACAACCTGTGCCTGGGGTCTCCCTGTGGTACAAGCATAACAGTTGCTTTTATTCAGAGATTTAATGGTAAATCTGACCCATTCTACCCAAGCATTTGCATCCCCATATCCAGTCTCTACCTCTAAGGTCTGTCCGAGATTTAATACCTCAAAAACTTTTATCTTGGCTGGATCGTTCTGGGGTCTTTTCTGAGGTGTTTCTGAGGTCTAGCTGAGAGAAGTTAGATTTTCTATGGAAGGAGGAGTTGTCACTAAGTGAAGACCTAGCCATCCTACTGGATCTATGCCAGATACATCCACTCCTAAGCCATAAACTCTGGTAGCCACATGGGGTTTCTGACTTAAGGCCTGTGGCTGGTTAAGTGTTAGAAGAGGGTTGCACTGGAGAGGCTGGCAGTTTGGGGGAGGAGCTTCTTTGCTTAAAGTTATTTTAGGCAAAGGAGACCAGTTTTAAAATGAAGCCCATTGACCAACCCATACTTCGCCAACCCAACCATTTAGTTCAGCCAAACTGTTGAGTCTCAGGAGGCAGCAATGCAGATGGGCTTCTTAAGTGCGGCTTGTATGTACAGACAACCACTCAGGAAATTAGATCATAGGCTTATGCCCTATGAAAACAGAAAGACAGACACATGTTAATTCACACAACACAATTCACAAACCAGTCTTTAAATTTGCAAGACTGTCTTATTGGGAAGATATCCAGTTGCAAGGCATTTGATATTCTTCTTGCCTGTAAATTAAGCATTATTGATAATGTCACAGACCTGGTTTAACTTTTGAATGAAAACAAACTTTTAATTAAAATAAACTTTATAGACACAGCTGCACTAGTTTATAGTCTACCACTGATCATTGTGATTTTCCTCAAATCACGATTTTTCTCCCTAAGATTACCCTCCTCGTTATTAAAGGGACTGCATTAAGTCCAGTTTTAATTTAGCCTGTTCATTTGCATAAATACAACAAGAGCAGCCATTGATAGCATAAATCTTTTAAGTCTGCTTTGCTGGAACTTACACAAGGAACCTTCAGGATTACCTTTAGTCTGCCCTCTGGGCACAGAAGCTGAGCCACATACCTGCCATCTGGCCTTGCCTGTAAAACCCATGCTTTTTACAAATTCTTCAAGCTTTCCATTGTGCCTAAAGTTTCCTCCTAGCCATTTATCAGGGAAGCAACCTTTGTTTCTTCCCTAGAAAGATTGCCATGGACCGCACAACCACCCAAGGTGCTAGGCCTTTCCCTCATGGGCTTGCATTAGCCTAGGCATGCCTCCTTCAGGCATGATATTCCAGTCAAAGCCTCCGCTGACAAAAACCACCATTAGCAACTGGTCTTATTAGTTTTATGCAAAGGAACCTTATGTCACTTCTTACTTCTTTACAATGCCAAATACTGGAGGTTTCCGGTAGGGAGAAAAATATAAAGGCGTGAAGGAAAATCCTTGTCCTTCAAAACTGCATTTCCATGCATTATACCTTCTATTACTAAAACCATACAATTTCTTCTCAAAACTTTTATAAATTTCTAACAAATTTTTCATTTACATGCTTTACACTTTTTTTGGTTCCCTTTCTTTCATGTGAAGTTTTAAAATTTCCCTGGGAAACCTCAATTTTTCCTTTCAGAGCATAAACAGAACACAAGCAGCTGAGGTTTTCTTTTCCCAGGTTTAAAGCTTCCATAACCTTCTTTCTTTTTTATAATTACAACTTTCCTCAGACCTTCTGCAACATTCACAAACTTTCTAAATACCCTTTACTGCTTTAGATTTAACCATAACATGCTTCCAATCCTTGTTCTTTTCCACACGGTGAAGAACTGTATTTAAACTCAGTATCTGGCAGCTAAAAGTTCCTAGATTTGCAGAGATATTCTGCAGCTTTTTGAAGTTCCTGCTTCTCCTCCTCTCTTCTAACATACGCTTTCTGAGCTTTCCTAAGGAGTTTTTCAGTTGCTTTATTTGGCCCATTCATTTACTTTTTGCAATTTCTTACAAATATTTGGCCAGCTTCTGTTACAATGGTGACTTTTAAGAGTCCCTGTCCTACAGCATTCTCTGGATTTAGACCAGAATACTTCCTCATTTTGTCCCTGAGCTTCTGCAGGGATCTGATGGAGCTGTATTTCGAATGCCTTGGAGACATTCTGTGCATGGGGAACGGACTCCTTGATTTCCCTGATGACGAAGCTCCTAAGGTCTTTCATTTGAGCCCTAGCCTCCAGCCTGTTATCCCAATCAGGGTCTATACTGGGAAACTTCTGTTAGGCCGGGACAATTTCCTGACCGGGGGGATGTTCCCTTTCCCATATCCTCATAGCAGCCCGTCTGATCACTCCCTTCTCTTCCCCACTGAAGATGTCTAGTATAGACATTAATTCTGTCCACATGTATATGCTGGGTCCGGGGAACTGATCTAATTATTCTGCCAGTCCAAGGGGGTCCTTTACCAAGCGCTTCATATTGCGTTTGAAGTTTCTAACTTCAGTGCTTGTTGAAGGAGCATTTGACATATCTAATATGTCCTGGACCCATGGAGACCTCCCTAAGGGGAAACTGGCTGCTCTGAGGGAACGGGGAAGTTCTTTAGGTCTTGACTACATTGTTTCAATTCCTTTCTTAATTTAGATAAGTTGCCACCAGCGCCGTAGGTGTCATGGGGGCGGATACTGGTGGGGTATCTGCTAGGTGTTCCTGGCCTCTTCCGTCTGTACTGTCCATCCACGGTGCCTCTGCCCAGTTGGCTGCCGGCTGGCCAGGGCTATAAGGCAATGGGAGACAGGGCAGAGGGTCCCAGGCCTTATCTTTTTCTTTTTTACAGGGAAGAGACCTGCGGATCTGCTGGTAGGTGGTGATCAGCAGAGAGTATATTCCCTCTCTTCCTTAAAGGCTGATGCCTGGCCCTGGCTGTTGTGACCCAGTGGACCAAGCACCAGCCCACGAACCAAGTGTCGCCGGTTCAACTCCCAGTCAGGGCACACGACCAGGCCACACGCCAGGTCCCCAACTGGGGGCACGAGCGAGAGGCAACCACACAGCGATGCCCCTCTCTTCTTTCTCCAAAAACAAACAAACAAACAAACAATCCAAAAAAGCTGAACACACATATAAGACCAGGGCTTAACAAACCCAACATTCATCAGACCCAAATCGGGGCTAGAAGACAGATTTCCCCTAAATGGGTTCCTTTGGCCAAAGGAAACAACAATAATTTACCATTGTCTGTTTTTCCTTACTTTTGGTCCCCACCCCTAGGCCTAAAATTTCCATTTCCCATACTCAGCTGATTCCCGTGGCTGAATCCGGCTGTGTTCTCAACCTAACGGACCCAACAGAGGGGCACTCCACACTCGCTTACTTGCACACAGACCGAGATGCTTCGTTCATCTCCGGCCGCTTCCCTCACAGGACAATGGACCCAGCGGAGGTGCACTCCGGCCGTTCCCTCACGGGAGAACGGACCCAGCGGAGGTGCACTCCGGCCGTTTCCTTCACGGGACAACGGACCCAGCGGAGGTGCACTCCGGCCATTCCCTCACAGGAGAACGGACCCAGCGGAGGTGCACTCCGGCCGTTTCCTTCACGGGACAACGGACCCAGCGGAGGAGCACTCCGGCCGTTTCCCTCACGGGAGGACGGACTCAGCGGAGATGCACTCCAGCCGTCTCCCTCACGGGACAACGGACCCAGCGGAGGTGCACTCCGGCCGTCTCCCTCACGGGACAACGGACCCAGCTGAGGTGCACTCCGGCCGTCTCCCTCACGGGACAGCGGACCCAGCGGAGAGGGACTCCACAACTCGTACCAGCCACACACACAACTCGTACCAGCCACACGCACAACTCGTACCAGCCACATGCACAATCAGCTTCCCGAGGATGCCCAACCACCAAGGCAGTACTTAAGTCCAATTTTCCTACCTTGGCCCGTGCACGAGGTTGCCTGGTTGCCACCGTGTTTGCTTTTGTTTCCCCCTGCGTCGATCCACTGCTGTCCCAACAAGAAGTCTCGGGTCGTTTCCGGACACTGAGGCGGGTGGGCCCTGGGTCAAGCGGGCCACCCAAAAGCGGGTAGGATGCGTCTCCCCACCTTGGCTCAGAGCCCTTCCCACATACAGGCAGAGGATCCCGGACAAGCCCCCAAATTGTGAGAAACGCTCACAATAAAAACTGGGACATAGGACTTGAGCAGTAAAACAAGGCCTTTATTCACGAGTCTGCAGAGCCGGGCGCACCCTCACAGCCAGGAGAATGTGCGCACCAAGTAGACAAAGGAAACTGGTTTTATAGTCTTAGCTTCCCCACCCTGAAATTGCCACCCTAAAGTGATTATCTTTTCCACCCTGAAATTGCCACCCTAAAGTGATTATCTTCTCCACTCTAAAATTGCCACCCTAAAGTGATTATCTTCCTTGCCCTAAAGTGAGAGCGATTAGCTTCCCCGCCCTAACGCAACCAGCTCCCCCTCCCCTCTCCTTCTTCCCCATTTCTCCATTACTGGTTACTCCGGAGTTACAATCTAACATGGTTATCTAAATGCCCCTTCTGTGGTTTGTAGATATGCCAGTGCTGTCAGCTCCCTTCTCAGAGACCCTCTTAATTACATTTGCCCTTAAGACCCTTTAATTATATTTGCTCTTTGTTACTAATGACTTTTTACTGGTTTGGGAGTCACTATGTCCTTGTTTCTAACACCCCTACCAAACCAGGCTAGTTTTAGAAAAGTTAGAGAAACCATTTCCCTACTTTCCAAACACAGTTCAGCTTTACCAGCAGCTGCCAATCACTCTTCTGATTTGGGAGGTCCTCTCTGTGCTGTGGTGCCCTCCAGCTCTCAATGCAGGACTGCCTGGATTCTCAGCCTCCTTGCAAACTGCTTTCTTCCTGCAAACCGCATGGCAAGAGCCTCTTAAAGCAGCCTGGAGACCCCTTCTCCAGCCACATGGGAAACTTAGCTTCTTTATTCCACATGGAGAAGGCCCCTTCACCAAGCCGCATGGAGGGGGCGAGAGAGCGAGAGAGCTAAAATGTCCGCAGCTGCTTATATATCCCTGACTGCGTCCTCTGATGCAGTGGGTGTTGCAAACAGTTCTGACCATTCACAGAACCTTATGCAGGCTCTGTGAGTTTTTTCCATACCGTCCCCTGCTTCAAGACTCCTCCCATCTACCTGAGGCTTTGAATGCATTAAAGCCATTTTGCATAAGAAAGACACTAGCCACCAGCCTCAGGCATGTGGAGGCATTCTGAAAGCTGCTTCCTTCTCCCCATCCCCCAGCTGCAAACTCTGGGGATTTGGACTCCCCTGTTTCTGTAACACTGGTGTTGTAACAATGGGCTCACTTTTCTTCTGTGATTGTGCACTTTGAATAAAATCCCCACTGCCCAATACTATATAGGCTTCCTTTCCCATTTCTTCTTATTCCAAATTGGGGACCCCTGTATGGGACTGAGATCCCCTTGCTCCCAGGTGGAGGGAGCTGAGCAGATGCAATATCCCTCTGGCTTCCCAGTTGCTGCATCTGCATGAGGGGGCTTACCCTGCCATTGTTTCTTCACATCTTTCTCTGTGCTCCTGTTTATAAAATTTTAGATCAGCTATACTTCAGCTGGTTTTTCAAGTCTATTGCTCTGCAATTTAACTGCAAATCTGGTCCAGATGTGGGAGCAAGCAGACAGAACTTCCAGCTACTCTGCAGCCATCTTGAAATCTGTTGTAATCGAGTCTTGATTGCTTTTGGTCCATCCCTTTGTGGGATCAACCCTCAGGCTGGGTAACTTTTTACATCAACCCTGACCACAATGCATGAGATGCTGATCGCACAAAGCAGAATTTGCCTCAGCAGGATCTGGTGCCTGCCTAGATCTCCCTTTGGATATGCTGCTTGTGAGGCTAATTGTATCCCGCTCTATGATGTTGTCTGGAGTTGACCATCGGGTGTATTTGTTCTTGGGCCTCTTGGGAGAGACTGTGGTGTAGATCAATGTCAAATGCTGCCTGTGACTGGCCCTGGGCAATCTGTTTGGAGTTATAAAGCAATCCACAGTTTGTGGCTGCCTCTGCTGGGTCTGGGTGTGTGTGGGAAGGACCAAGCTGTGCAACCAGCACCACGCCGAGAGGAAGGTCAGCAAAAAACCTAAGGCACCTCAAGATTCACCTTCACCTTTCTTCACCTGCCAGGAGCTGATTAGGCTCAGTCACTGAAAGAGCCTCTTACACTACAATATTCCCTCTCTTATCGTGGGTATTACATTCAAGACACCCCTGCGATAGGTGAAAATCTGCGAAGTAGGAACCTTACATTTATTTTAGTATTTATATATATTTTAAGGCTTTATAAACCCTTCATACACACTTATAAACCATTCCCAGTCCCTTATTAACCTTTCCCACTCCCTTACTAACCTTTTCCACACTTTTATAAACACTACTTATGTCCTTAAACATATTCTACACTCTTAAACCTATGTAAATTCAACAACATATGTATACAGTACCACAAAATCCTGCGATATAGAGAAAAATCTGCGATAATTTAATATAATATTTTTAAAAATCCTGTGATATAGTGAGGCCGCGATAAGTGAACCACAATATAAAGAGGGACTACTGTACTCTAGTTGCACATGAAAAGTTCTCTGTGAGTCACCAGGTAGGGGCAAGTTGTGTTCACCAGATTGATACAGGTTCAAACTCGGTGCCAGTGCTGGGTCTGAGGCCACTCAACAGATCTCTCAGGGCAGAAGCCAGCAGTTTATTAGGTCTAAACAGACCAATATTTGGCAGTGTAAAGGGAGGATTTTGCACTGGTTTAGAGTCCCACATTTTGCTGAAAGCCCTACTTCAGTAGGGTGGGAATTAGTAGTCAGAAGAATGGGGCTAAGGGAATCTCCGGCAAGAGGGGTGCACCAGTCAGGCTTGGAAAAATGTAGGAGGAATGGCCCCTGACTCAGAGCCACACAACTGAGTCTGTCCTGGATTCTGTCCAGACCTACCCAGGGAAGGATTACCAGGAGTCCACAAGGTGGGGTTTCCAGAAACCTGCTGTGTGGGACTAGTAGATCTCAGATTTACAGGAACATGAGGGGAATGCCCCCCAGTCTACAGCCACACAACTCAGTCCCTGACAGTCTGAGTCTGCCCAAACTTCTGCTCTTCTGGCTCAGACAGCTGACTCCACAGCAGGGCGTGTGCTCCGCAGGGTCAGGATGATAGAGAGAACAGAGTGTGGGGCTATTGTACTCTCCCCGGCTCATGCTGTAAGAAGAGGAGTGCTCCACCCAAGAGAAATGGTGCCTGCAGTGTTGGAGAAAGACTTAGCACAGGGATCCTGCAGGCTGTCCCTTCAGCTCTCTACCCAGAGGCACAAATCCCAGTCTCTCCTCACTTGATTCTAGTTCACTTCACTGTGTCTTTGTTGGAGCACAGGTGACTGGCTGCAAATGAGATTTTGTGTATTGGCCCTTTAAGGGGGCACCTGTGCCTCTTGTGGCCTCTTGTCTGTCCCTGGTGGACAGAATCCCAGCTGGTTTCCACAGTCAGATGTTATATGGGTTCCTCTTCCTGGCTCTGATGTTTTGGGCTTGGGAGTCCAGCATGGGAGTGGCGCCATATTTTTTTGTGTCTCTGCCCTTCAGTCTCAATGTGACTTCTATAAATTTTTCGTTATAATACTTTTAACTATTCTTCAGCTCATTACTCAGGTTTAATGTTCTATATTTCATTTTGGTCTTGGGATGAGGTCAATGTAGCTTCCACCTACCTCACTGCATTTTGGATCTCCTCTAAATTTAGATTGTTTATTTGATATTTTTCCCTGCTTCTTGAGGTAGGCTTGTATAGCTATACAGTTTTCTTTTATAACTGCTTTTGTTGCATCCAATAAATTTTATAATGTTGTTTCCATTTTCATTTGTCTCAAAGTAACCTTTAATTTTCTATTTTATTTCCTTTTTGATCCATTAGTTATTTAGAAGCATGTTATTTAACCTCTATGTATTTGTATTTTCCAGTTCTTTTCCTATAGCTGATATCTAGTTTGGTGCCATTGTGGTCATAATATATGCTTGATATAATTTAAATCTCCTTGAAGGTTTTTGACCTTGTATGTGATCTACCCTGGAAAATGTTTCATATGCAGTTGAGAAAAATGTGTAACCTGCAGTTGTTGACTGAAATGCTCTGTAAATGTCTATGAGGTCAAACTGATCTAATGTCGTATTTAAGGCGAACAGTTCCTATTAATTTTCTGTCCGAATGATCTATCCATTGAACTAAGTGGAGTGTTTTGTACTCAACTATTATAGTATTACTGTTAACTTTGCCTTTATGTCTATTAATATTTGTTTTATGTACTATGTTCCTATGTGGTATGCATAGATATTTGCAATTGTTATATCCTCTTATTTAATTGCAATGTTCTTCTTTGTCTCTTTTTACATTCTTTGTTTTGAAATCTATTTTGTCTGATATGAGTATTGCTAACCCAGCTTTCTTTTCATTTCTATTTGCATGGAATATCTTTCTCCATCCTTTCACTTTCAGGTTGTTTGTCTTTTGATCTGAAGTGAGTCTCTTGTAAGCAGTATATTAATGGGACATGTTCTTTTGTTTGTTTTTAATCTATTCCACTCTGTGTCTTTTGATTGCAACATTTAGTCTATGTACATTTAAGGTAATTGCTATTTACATTTAGGGTAATTGTTCATAGGTATACTCTTTTGTCATTTTGTTAATTATTTTTTGGTTGTTTCTGTTTTTCTTCACTGTTTCTTCTTGATCTCTTTCCTTTTGATTTGTTGGTTTCTCTTATTTTATTTTTATTTTTACTTATAATATATTTTAAATATCAATATGTTATTTTATTTACGTGTAATTCAATGGTCATTAGTGACCATGAATAATATATGAATATTTTTGATTGGGAGGTAATTGTATTTCTCCCTTTGTGAATTACCTGCTCTTGCACTTTGGATGGTTTTTTTTTTTTTAATTTAGTTTTATTGTTTTTCTATTACAGTTGTCCTATTTTTTCCCCCATTGCTCCCTCCCTACCCAGCCCACCCCTTCTCCCAAAGTCATTCCCTATCCTGCTGTCCATATCCGTAGGTTATTTATACTAGTTTTTTTACAAAACAATTTCCCTATTTACCCCCTTCTCTCCTTCCTCCCTTCCTCCCTGATAACAGCTATTCTGTTCCTTGTTCAATTTTGTTCATTTGTTTCTGCTGTTTATTAGTCTCCTGTATCAGGTGATATCATATGTTTGTTTGTTTTTTTCATTGCCTGGCTTATTTTGCTAAGCATAATTCTCTCTCGATCCATTCATGTTGTCACAAATGGCAGGAGTTCCGCCTTTTTTTCTGCTGCATTGTATTCTATTGCATAAATGTACCACCGTTTTCTAATCCACTCATCTACAGATGGGCATTTGGGCTGTTTCCAACACTTGGCTACTGAAAACAGGCTGCTATGAAGATAAGAGTGCATAAATTCTTTTGAATTGCGGTTTCAGGATTCTTCAGGTATAATCCTAGCAGTGGAATTTCTGGTTCAAAAGGCAGTTCTGACAAGTGTCCGCGGCCCTGCCCTAAGAGGCGAGAAACCAACTCCTGGAGTTCGGTTCAGCGGGACTAAGGGCACAGGCTCACAAGCGCGAAAACACCTCAGCCCGGGGACAATAGGCGCCAATCGCGGGGCAAGTTCTCGGGCCGCTCGCGCGCGTGCAGGGACGTGCACAGGGACACCTCAGTGCGAACGCTGAACCACCTGGGCCCGGCAACAATTGGCGCCAATCACGGGGCAAGCTCTCGGCGGCCCTGCCCGTGCAGGGGCTTGTGCGCAAGGACACCTCAACTGGTTCCGGCAGGCGGCAAGGGAGCGTGCCATGCCAGCAACCGCAGGCACGCACCATTGCTGAAATAAACAATAACCTCTGAACCACCACACTAGACCAGCTGTGGATGCAGAAAAAGAAGGCGACACACCAAGGCTAAAACGGATATTTCCACAAAAGAATTCGAGATAAAGTGGATAGAGTGACTCTCAATCAACAAGCCAGAAGGAATATCCTAACAAAAAACATCTGCAATATAACCAGACAGCATAAACAAACGATATAAAAGGTACCCCAAGAATATCAGGCTCAGGAGATCAAAGAGACTGCACCACTGAAACCCCCAGATCTACCATAAAAAATCTCATACCACAAAGGTGGGAAGGCAAAGCAGACAAATCCAATTAACAAAAACAAACAAGAAGAATCCAACATGGTAAGATGCAGAAACAACCTCTCAATGAAAAGAAAAGAGGAATCCCCAGAAAGAGAGGTAGATGGAATAGACATAGCCCAAATGTCAGACATGGAATTCAAAATTATGGTAGTGAAGAAGCTCAATATGCTCGAAAACCTCAAAAACAACTATGACAAGCTCCAAGGAAGTTACCAACAGCTCCAAGAAAATTACAGGGAACTTGCAGAGAACTACACCAGCATAAAAAAAGACATAGAAACTATCAACAAGAACCAGGAAGAAATGAAGAATGCAATCTCTGAACTGAAAAACACAGTAGAATCAGTCAAAAGCAGACTAAACGAAGCAGAGGATCGGATTAGTGAGTTAGAAGATAATGTAGGTAATAATTCTCAAATGATACAGCAAAATGAAAAACGATTGAAAAAATATGAACAAGATGTAAGGGAATTACAGGATAGCATTAAAAAAATAATATCAGGATCATAGGAACAAGAGAGGGAGAAGAAAGGAGCATGGAACTGAAAAACTGGTAGGAGAAATGGTGACAGAAAAATTTCCGAACCTGATGAGAGAAAAAGTTATGCAAGTCCAAGAAGCACTGAGAGTTCCAATAAAGAGGAACCCCCAAAAACCCACTCAAAGGCACATCATAGTTAAAATGGCAACATTCAAAGACAAAGAGAGAATCCTAAAAGCAACAAGAGAAAAACAGCAAATAACTTACAAGGGAGCTCCAATAAGGCTATCGACCGATTTCTCAACAGAAACATTACCAGCCAGAAGGGAATGGTCAAAAATATTTCAAGCATTGAGAAACAAAGGCCTACAACCAAGAGTACTCTACCCAGCAAGGCTCTCATTCAAAATGGAAGGTGAAATAAGGAGTTTCTCAGACAAAGGAAGACTAAAAGAATACATCTCCACAAAACCAGCATTGCAAGAGATGCTAAAGGGAATGTTTTAAGAAAAAGGAAGAGAAAAAACAAAAAAAGAGTAGAGGAACAGAGATACAAAAGGGAAATGAATAAATACATGTCAATAATAACGTTAAATGTAAATGGATTAAATGCTCCCATTAAAAGACATAGGGTAACGGAATGGATAAGAAAACAGGACCCACATATTTGCTGTCTACAAGAAACACACCTCAAAACAAAAGATTTACATAGACTGAAAGTAAAAGGATATAAAAAAATATTCCAAGCAAATGGACCTGAAAAAAAAAGCTGGGGTAGCAGTCCTCATATCAGACAAAACAGGTTTAAAAGCAAGGGCAATAAAAAGAGACAAAGAAGGACATTTCATAATACTTAAATGAACGATTCATCAAGAAGATATAACACTGATAAACATATATGCACCCAATATAGGAGCACCCAAATACATAAAGAAAATGCTAGAAGACCGCAAGAAGGATATTAACAACAACACACTCATCGTAGGGGACTTCAACACTCCATTATCAACAATAGACAGATCATCCAAGCAAAGAAACACCAAGGATATACAGGCATTGAACAACACACTAGACCACATGGACTTAACTGATATATATAGAACTTTTCACCCCAAAGAAGCAAAATATACATTCTTTTCAAAGACACATGGGATATTTTCAAAGATAGACCACATAATAGGACACAAAACAAGCCTCAACAAATTCAAGAAAATTGAAATTATATCAAGGATCTTTTCAGACCACAATGCCTTGAAACTAAAAATCAACCTCAGGGGAAAAAATCAAAGACACCCAAACCCATGGTGAATGAATAACATGCTCTTAAATAACGAATGGGTTAACAATGACATCAAAGAAGAAATCAAGAAATTTCTACAAAGTAATGACAATGAACATGGGACACAGCAAAAGCAGTCCTAAGAGGGAAGTTCATAGCAATACAGGTATATCTGAAAAGACTAGAAGAATCTCAAATAAAAAAACCTAACAATAAAGCTACAAGAACTAGAACAGCAACAACAAACAAAGCCTAGGGCAAAAACAAGAAAGGAAATCATCAAGATCAAAGCAGAATTAAACGACATAGAAAATAAACGAACAATACAAAAAATCAACAAAACTAGGAGCTGGTTCTTTGAAAAAATAAACAAAATTGACAAGCCTCTTACCGGGCTCATTAAGAAAAAAAGAGAGAAGACCCAAATAAACAAAATCAGAAATGAAAGAGGAGAAATCACGACTGATACCTCAGAAATACAAACAATTATAAGAAATTACTACAAACAACTATATGGCAAGAAATTTGACAACCTAGTAGAAATGGACAGATTTCTAGAAACATATAACCTTCCAAAACTGAATCAAGAAGAAGTAGAAAGTCTCAACAGACCAATAACAAAGAAAGAAATTGAAACAGTAATCAAAAATCTCCCTCCACACAAAAGCCCTGGGCCGGATGGCTTCACAGGAGAATTTTACAAAACATTTAGGGAAGAACTAACTCCTACCCTCCTCAAACTATTCCAAAATATCCAAGAAGAGGGAAAAATCTCAAACTCTTTTTATGAAGCCAGTATTACCCTAATCCCAAAACCAGGTCAAGACACAGCAAAGAAAGAAAACTACAGGCCAATATCACTGATGAACATAGATGCTAAAATCCTCAATAAAATTTTGGAAAACTGGATCCAACAATACATCAAAAAGATCATACACCATGATCAAGTGGGATTCATCCCAGGGATGCAAGGATGGTTTAATATTTGGAAATCAATAAATATAATACATCACCTAAACAAAATGAAAGACAAAAATCACATGATCATATCTATAGATGCAGAAAAAGCATTTGATAAAGTACAACACCCATTTATGTTGAAAACACTCAGCAAAATGGGAATAGAGGGAGCATACCGTAACATAATTAAGGCTATATATGAGAAGCCTGAAGCCAACATCATACTCAATGGACAAAAACTGAAAGCATTCCCCCTGAAATCAGGAACTAAACAAGGCTGTCCACTCTCCCCACTTCTATTCAACATAGTGTTGGAAGTTCTAGCCACAGCAATCAGACAAGACAAAGAAATAAAAGGCATCCAAATTGGGAAAGAAGTAAAACTAACACTATTTGCAGACGACATGATAGTATACCTAGAAAACCCTATAAAATCCACGAAAAGACGTGAATCCACGAAAATAAGTGAATTTGGCAAAATAGCAGGTACGAAATAAATATACAGAAATCTAAGGCATTTCTGTACACCAACAATAAAATATCAGAGACAGAGGCAAAAAAGAAAATACCATTTACTATAGCAACAAGAAAAATAAAGTGCCTAGGAATAAACTTAACCAAAGAGATAAAAGACCTGTACACTGAAAATTATGCAACATTGAAGAAAGAAATTAAGGAAGATACAAATAAATGGAGGCAAATACAATGTTCTTGGATGGGAAGAATCAACATCATCAAGATGGCCATACTACCCAAAGCAATTTACAAATTCAATGCAATCCCTATTAAAATACCAATGACATATTTCACTGACCTAGAACAAATCCTCCAAAAATTCATATGGAACCAAAAAAGACCCCGAATAGCAAAAGCAATCTTGAAGCAGAAGAACACAGCAGGAGGAATCACGATACCAGACATCAAACAATACTACAAAGCCACTGTGATGAAAACAGTCTGGTACTGGCATAAAAACAGACATATAGATCAGTGGAACAGAATTGAAAGCCCAGAAATAAACCCAGGCCTCTATGGTCAACTAATCTTTGATAAAGGAGGAAGGAACATAGAATGGAGTGAGAAGAGTCTCTTTAACAAATGGTGCTGGGAGAACTGGACAGGGACGTGCAAAAAAATGAAACTAGACCACCAACTTACACCACACAAGAGAATAAACTCAAGATGGACTAAAGACTTAAATGTAAGCCGTGATACCATAAAAGTCCTAGAGGAAAACATAGGCAGGAAAATCTCAGATATCATACGTAACAATATCTTCATGGATATATCTCCTAAGGCAAGAGAAATAAAGGAAAAAATAAACAAATGGGACTACATCAAACTAAAAAGTTTCTGCTCATCAAAAGAAAACATCAGCAAGATGAAAAGGATACCAACCATATGGGAAAACATATTTGCCAATGATATCACAGATAGGGGACTGATCTCCAAAATATATAAAGAGCTTATACAACTCAACACCAAGAAGACAGACAACCCAATTAAAAAATGGGCAAAGGACCTGAACAAACACTTCTCCAAAGAGGACATACAGAAGGTCCATAGGCACATGAAAAAATGCTCAACATCATTGGCCATTAGAGAGATACAAGTAAAAACCACAATGAGATACCACCTTACACCTGTCAGAATGGCCATCATCAACAAATCTACAAACAACAAATGCTGGCGAGGATGTGGAGAAACAGGAACCCTACTGCACTGTTGGTGGGAATGCAGACTGGTGCAGCCACTGTGGAAAACAGTATGGAATTACCTTAAAAAACTAAAAATGGAACTGCCATTTGAACCAGTGATTCCACTGCTAGGATTATACCAGAAAAATCCTAAAACCCTAATTCAAAAAAACTTATGCACCCCTATGTTCATAGCAGTACTGTTTACAATAGCTAAGTGCTAGAAACAGCCTAAGTGCCCATCTGTAGATGAGTGGATCAAAAAACTGTGGTACATTTACACAATGGAATACTATGCAGCAAAAAGAAAGAAGGAACTCCTGCCATTTGTGACAACATGGATGGAACTAGAGAGAATTATGCTTAGTGAAATAAGCCAGGCAAAGATAGCAAAATACCATATGATATCACCCAAAACAGGAAACTAAAGAGCAACACAAACAAAAGAACTAAATAGGAAAAAAAAAAAAAGGCAGTTCCATTTATAGTTTTTTGTGGAAATTCCATACTGTTTTCCATAGCGGCTGCACTCATCTGCAATACCACCAACAACAGTGTACTAGGGTTCCCATTTCTCCACATCCTTGCCAGCACTTGTTGTTTGTTGCTTTGTTTGTGATGGCCATAATGACTGGTGTAAAGTGGTATCTCATTGTGGTTTTTATTTGCATTGGATAGCTAGTGATGGCTACTGATATTGAGCATTCTTTCATATGCCTATTGACCCTCTGTATATCCTCCTTGGAGAAGTGTTTGTTCAGGTCCTTTGTTCATTTTTTAATTGGGCTGTCTGTCTTCTTGGTGTTGAGATGTGTAACTTCTTTATATATTTTGGAGATTAATCCCTAGTCTAAGGTGTCATTGGCAAATATGTTTTCCCATATGGTCAGTTCCTTTCTCATCTTTCTGATGTTTTCTTTTGCTGAGCAGAATCTCTTTAGTTTGATAGTTCCATTTGCTTATTCTTTTCTTTATTTCCCTTGCCTTAGGAGATATATCAGTGTAAATATTGTTACATGGGATATCTGAAATTTTCCTGCCTATGTTTTCCTCTAGGACTTATATGGTGTCACAGTTTACATTTAAGTCTTTGATCTATTTTGGTGGCCTATGTTCATTTATCTTGCACATCCCTCTCCAGTTCTCCCAGCACCATTTCTTAAAGAGGCTCTTCTCACTCCAGTTTATGTTCCTTCCCTTTTTGTCGAATATTAGCTGACCATATAGACTTGGGTTTATTTCTGGGCTCTCTTTCCTGTTCCATTAATCTATATCTCTGTTTTTATGCCAGTACCACACTGTTTTGATTACAGTGGCTTTGAGGTATAGTTTGGTGTCAGGTATTGTGATCCTTCCTACTGTGTTCTTCTGTCTCAAGATTGCTGTGGCTAAATGGAGTCTTTTTTGGTTCCATATAAATTTTTGAAGTATTTGTTCTAGGTCTGTGAAATATGTCACTGGTATTCTAATAGGGATTGCATTGAATCTGTAAATTGCTTTGGGTAGTATGGACATTTTAATGATGTTGATTCTTCTAATCCATGAACATGGTATATGCTTCCATATATTTGTATCTTCCTTAATTTTTTTCTTCAGTGTTATGTAGTTTTCCGAGTACAGTCTTTTATCTCTTCAGTTAAGTTTATTCCTAGGTACTTAATTTTTCTTGTTGCTATAGTAAATGGGATTTTTTCTAGTTACTGTCTCTGATATTTTATTGTTGGTGTACAGAAATGCCTTCGATTTCTGAATATTGACTTTGTATCCTGCTATTTTGCCACATTCACTTATTAGGTCGATTAGTTTTTTAGTGGTGTCTATATGGTTTTCTATGTACACTATCATGTCATCTGCATTAATGACAGTTTTACTTCCTCCTTTCCAGTTTGGATGTATTTTATTCCTTTTTCTTGTCTGTTTGCTGTTACTAGAACTTTCAATACTATGTTGAATAGGAGTGGAGAGAGTGGACATCCTTGTCTTGTTCCTGATCTCGGAGGGAATGCTTTCAGTTTTTATCCATTGAGTATGATGTTGGCTTCAGGTTTCTCATATATGGCCTTTATTATGTTGAGGTATGCTCTCTCTATTCCCATTTTGCTGAAGTTTTCATTGTAAATGGATGTTGTACTTTTCAAATGCTTTTTTTTTTCATTTCTTTTTTTTAATGTGTTTTATTGATTATAATATTACATTTGTGCCAATTTCCCTTCCCTCTGCTCCCCTCCACCCAGTGCCCCCCTCCCTCCAGTTGTCCCCCCCTTTTAGATCATGTCCATTAGTTGTGCATATAGTTCTTCTCAACCTCTCTCTGTCTATTCCATTCCCTCCTACCATGATCCTTAATTCCTATATCATCTCCCTCCCTCTCCCCATTGCCCCTCCCTGCTGACCTCCCCCCAATATGTTCCCCATACCTATAGTTCTTTTTCCACTCTCATTGCCTGTTTAGTTTGCCTTTGTTTCAATTCCCTAGCTTCTGTTGTTTCTTGTGATGCAGTTTTCATTTTAGATTTCATTGTCTTGATCCTCCTTTTTCTAAACCAGTCCCTTTAACATCTCATATAACAGTGGTTTGGATCTAATGAACTCTTTCAGTTTTATTTTGTCCTGGAAACACTTTCTCTGTCCTTCTATTCTGAATGACAATTTCGCTGGATAGAGTATTCGTGGTTGTAGGTTTTGGATTTTCATTACTTTGAATATTTCTTGCCAGTCCCTTCTTGCCTGCAGGGTCTCCCTTGAGAAGTCAGCTGATAGTCTAATTGGGACCCCTTTGTACATAATTCTTTTCTTCTCTCTTGCTGCTTTTAAGATTCTCTCTTTATCTTTAATTTTTGACATTTTGATTATAATGTGTCTTGGAGTGGTTCTCCCTGGGTCCAGTATTTTTGGAACTCTCTGTGCTTCCTGGACCTGTAAGTCTATTTCCTTCCCCAAGTCTGGGAAGTTCTCCTTTATTATATTTTCACTCAATTTTTCAAGTTCTAGTTCATCTTCCTCGCTCTCTGGCAAACCAATGATTCTTATGTTGGGCCTTTTATAGCTGTCCCACAGGTTTCTGATCCTCTCATCGTTGCTTCCCATTTCCTCTCGCTGCATTGGTTGACTGCTTGTTCCTTCTCCATATTCCAGTTTGTTGAAATGAACTCTGGATTTTTTTTCCTCACCATCTGTCTCGTATGTTGTTTTTGTTCCTTTCGTTATGAGTGTTTTTCGCTTCTTTCTCATCTTTTTCAGATCTTTTGTGAATTCTGTAAGCCACCTGATAACAATGGCCCAGAACTGAGCCTCTGACAGGTTTCTTATCTGTTCATCTGTCAGGTTCTCCATCTGTTGCCTGGTGAGCTGTGCCACCGGGATTTCTATAGTTGTCTGCCTCATTTTGACAGATGCGTTTTGTTTTCTTGGGCCGGCTGTAGGGGGCAGTGCCTGTGTACTCGTAATGACCCAGCGACCGGCGCCATTCGGCAACCTTTCTTGCTGTCCCGTGGTGCTTTGTCGTCACAATCCAGCGACCGGTGCCTGTCTGCGACCTATTTCGCAACCCTGTGGCGCTTTCTTTGGGGGCGGGTGTCCAAGATGGATTCACACAGTTATTCCGCTAGGAGACCGGGATCTGTCCTCCCGCCCCCCTGGGCCTCACTGTTCAAGGCGATGTGGTGGCTGCTTTCCCCAGCGTTGGGGTCGCAAGCTGCCGGGGGTTCGACTGCAGCCGGGATTGTTCTCCCCGCCGCTGTCCCTGGTGCGACCGCAAACAGCACCGCCCCCTTTCGCTCCCCCTACCTGCCCAAAGGGCGCTGCTGGTTTATAACTTCATATGTTGGGCTTCCGTTTAGTTTTATTTTCTGGAATTTCTAGTTATCCTTTGTTTTGAAGTAGTTGTATTCCTCTCTAGTTGTAGAGGGAGACCTAGCGTGTCCGTCTAAGCCTCCATCTTGGCCGGAAGTCCCTCAAATGCTTTTTAAGCATCTATTGATATGATCGTGTGACTTTCTTTCATTTGGTTTATGTGGGGTATTACTTATATTGATTTGTGAATATTAAAGCATCCTTGCATACCTGGGATAAATCCCACTTGATTGTTGTATTATCTTATAATGTGTTGTTGGATCCAGTTTGCCAATATTTTGTTGAGGATTTTAGCATCTATGTCCATCAGCCTGTAGTTTTCGTTCTTTGTTGTGTCTTGACCTGGTTTTGGAATTAGGGTAATACTGGCTTCATAGACAGACTTTGGGAGTCTTCCCTCTTATTGGATTTTTTGGAATAGTTCAAGAATGGTTGGTGTTAGTTAGTCCCTAAATGTTTTGTAAAATTTACCTGTAAAACCATCCAGTCCAGGACTTTTGTGTGCCAGGAATTTTTTTATTACTGCTTCAATTTCACTCTTTGTTATCAGTCTATTCACGCTTTCTGCTTGTTCTTGATTCAGTTTTGGAAGTTTATGTTTCTAGAAATTTGTCCATTTCATCTACGTTGTGAAGTTTCTTGCCATATAGTTAGTAGTAATTTTTTACAATCTTTGTATTTTGTGATGTTGGTTGTGATTTCTCCTCTTTCATTTCTGATTTTATTTATTTGGGTCATCTCTTTTTCTTGATGAGCCTGGCTAAAGACTTGTCGATTTTGTTTATCTTTCAAAGAACCAGCTCTTATTTTTGTTGATCTTTATAATTGTTTGTTTAGTCTCTGTGTCATCTAATTCTGCTCTGATCTTGATTTCTTTCCTTCTACTTGCTCTGTGCTTTGTTTGTTGCTGTTCTAGTTCTTGTAGCTGTATGTTTATATTTTTTATTGAAGATTCTTCTATATTTTTTAGGCAGTCCTGTATTGCTATGAAATTTCCTCTCAAGACTGCTTTTGCTGTGTCCCATACGTTTTGGGCTGTTTTGTGCTCATTATCATTTGTTTTCAGAAAGTTTTTTATTTCTTCCTTGATGTCATTGTTAACCCATTCATTATTTAATAGCGTGTTATTCATTCTCCATGTGTTTCAATGTCTTTGAGTTTTTTTCTTGAGGTTGATTTCTAGCTTTAAGGCATTGTGATCTGAGAACATGCTTGATATAATTTCAATTTTCTTGAATTTGCCGAGGCTTGTTTTGTGTCCTACCATATGGTCTATATTTGAAAATGTTCCATGTGCATTTGAAAAGTATGTATATTTTGCTTCTTGTGGTTGAAAAGTTCTATATATATATCAACTAATTCCATTTGATCTAGAGTTTTGTTCAGTGCCTCATTATCATTGGTGTTTCTTTGCTTTGAAGATTTGTCCATTGTTGACAATGGGGAGTTAAAGTCCCTGACCATGAGTATGTTGCTGTTGATATCCCTCTTGTAGTCTTCTAATGTTTTCCTTATACATTTGGGTGCTCCTATGTTGGGTGTATATATGTTTATGAGGGTTATATCTTCTTGATGGATTTTTCCCTTAAGTATTATGAAATGTCATTCTTTGTCTCTTTTTATGGACTTTGCTGTGAAATATGTTTTGTCTGATATAATTATTGCTGCTTCAGCTATTTTTTCATATCCATTTGCTTGAAATACTTTTTTCCATCTCTTCACTTTCAGTCTGTGTAGATCTTTTGTTTGAGGTGTGACTTTTGTAGACAGCATGTATGTGGGTCATGTTTTGGTATTCAGTCTAGTACCCTATGTCTTTTGATTGGAGCTAATCCATTTACATGTAAGGTTACTACTATTGGCAGGTATTCATTAATTTTTTTTTTTGTATCTGTGTTCCTCTCCCTCTCTCTTTTTCTTCTTTTTCTTAAAGCAAGCCCTTTCACATCTCTTGCAGTGCTAGTTTGGTGGAGATGTATTATTTTAGTCTTTCTTTATCTGAGAAACTCCTTATTTCACCTTCCATTTTGAAAGAGAGCCTTTCTGGTTAAAGTAGTCTTGGCTGTAGGCCTTTGTTTTTCATTCTTGGAAATATTTTTTGACATTCCCTTCTGGCTTGTAGTGTTTCTGTTGAGAAATAAGTTAATAGTTGGAGCTCCCTTGTATGTTATTTGCTGTTTTTCTCTTGTTGCCTTTAGGATTCTTCTTTGTCTTTGAATGTTGCTATTTTAATTATGATGTGCCTTGGAGAGGGCCTTCTTGGCTCCATCTTCATTGGGACCCTCTGTGCTTCCTGGACTTGCATGACTTTTTCCTCTCATCAAATTAGGAAAATTTTTTGTCATTACATTTTCAGTCCGGTTTTCTATTCCATGCTTCTCTTCTTCTCCTTTTATCCCTATGATGCAGATGTTGTTTTGTTTCATGTTGTCCTGCAGTTCTCTTAAACCCTCTTCATTCTTTTTTGTATTTTTTCACTTTGTTGCATTGTCTAGGAACTTTTTCTGCATTGTCCTCTTAACTCACTGATTCGATCCTCTGCTTTTTTTAGCCTACTTCTGATGGATTCTCCTGTGTTCTTTAGTTCAGAAACTGTATTCTTCATTTCTTCCTGGTTCTTATTGATAGTTTCTTTATCCTTTTTTATGCTGGTGTAGTTCTCAGTAAGTTCATTGTAGCTTCCCTGGAGTTCTTTGTAGTTCCCTTGGAGTTCATTGTAGTGTTTTTTTTTTTTTTTTTGAGTTTGTTGAGTTCATTGAACTTCCTCATTACTATTGTTTTGAATTCCATGTCTGATAGTTTGCTTGCCTTTATTTCATCTATCTCTCCTTCTAGGAATTTCTCCTTTCTTTTTAGTGGATGTTGTTTCTGTTTGGTGGGGTATTATTCTTCCTCCCCATTTGGGGTGCTGGTCTTGTTTGTTTCTGCTTCTTAGGTTGATCTCCTTTTATTTTCTGCTTTTGTGGTGTGACCTCCTCTGGTACAAATATGTTATTCAGTGGTGTAGACTCCTTGTTCTCCTTACCTTGATGCTCTTGGGGTACTCTTTATGCCTTTTATTTGAACTCTCTAGTAGTATTTTGGTTTTGTTTGTTGTGTTGCTCTTTGGTGGGTTCTTTCTTTAAATTAGCTGACTGAGAGTCACTCTGCCCACTTCTGACAGTTGTTGAGCTTCCTCTGGCTGTTGCCTCTTGGAGGGGAGTAGTCTGCTTATAAGATTTCTGTAGCACTGAGGTTGAGTCTGCCCAGGGATCTGGTCTGCTGCTCCTCCTGTTTTTTTCTCCAGAACCAACGTCCAAAGTTTTCCAAAGCTCCTCTACTTCATTTCACCTTCTTTAAGCTACAGCCCAGGCTGAGCATGGGAAATGCACTTTTTTCTGCCTGGTGGTAGGTGGGTTGGGACGGCAGGTGGGTTGGGTTTTTTAAATTATTTTTAACTTGTGCTTGTGCCTTTATGTTTTTATGTATATTTTATTGATTATGCTGTTACAGTTGTCCCAATTTATTTTCTCTTTGCTCTCCTCCACCCAATATTCCCATTCCCTGCAGTAATGCCACCTTCCTTAGTTCATGTCCATGGGTTGTGCACATAAGTTCTTTGGGTTCACTTTTTCCTATATTATTCTTAACTTCCCCTGTCTCCCTATCAATTATGCTTCTTAATCCCTGCACCATTCCCCCATTTCTCCCCCTTCCCCTTCCAGCTCATAACCCTACAAATGATCCTATACTTATGATTCTGTTTCTATTCTGGTTGTTTGCTTAGTTTGTTTCTGTTTTTATTTTTTTAAGTTCTGTTGTTGATAGTTGTGAATTTGTTGTCATTTTAATGTCTATAGTTTTGATTCTTCTTTTCTTAAATAAATCCCTTTAACATTTCATGTAATAATGGCTTGGTGATGATGAGTTCTTTCGCTTTACCTTGTCTCAGAAGCACTTCATCTTCCCTTCCATTCTAAATGATAGCTTTGCTGGATAGAGTAATCTTGGTTGTAGGTCCTAGCTTTTTATCACAGTGAATACTTCTTGCCAGTTCCCTCTTGCTTGCAGTTTTTGTTTGTTTGTTTGTTTCTTTGAGAAATCAGCTGATAGTCTTATAGAAACCCAGTTGTAGGCAAGTCTTTTCTTTTCTCTTGCTGCTTTTAACATTTTCTCTTTATCTTGAACCTTTGGCATTTTAATTATGATGTGTCTTGATGTGGTCCTCTTTGTGTCTAGCTTTTTTTTGGACTCTGTTTTTCCTGGACTTGTATATATATTTTCTTCACCAAATTTGGGAAGTTTTCAATATTTTTCATGTGTTTTCTATTTCTTGCTCTTCCTTTTCTCTTTCTGGCATCTCTATGATTTGGATGTTGGTGTGTTTAAAGTCAGTCAGGGATTCCTAAGCTTCTCCTCATTTTAAAAAATTCTTGTTTGTTCATTCTGTGATGTTGACTGTTTATTTCTTCCTTATGTTCCAAATCATTGATTTGAACTCTGGTTCCCTTCCCTTCAGCATTGTTTTTTGTGGAGTTTCCTTTGTTTCACTTAGCCTAGTCTTCCCTTCTTCCCTTCTGCATCTGCTTACTTAAGTTTATCTATCAAGTCTATGAGCATCTTTATCACCAGTGTTTCAAACTCTTCATCTTTTAGGTTGGCTATCTCTTCATCTGTTAGGTTGGCTTTCCCTCGTCACTTAGTTCTCCTGTTGGAACCTTGATCTGTTCCCTCTTTGTGGCCATACTCCTTTGTCTCCTCAACTTGACTAGCTCCTGTGTTTTTTCTTTGTCTTAAGTAAAGCTCTTGCACCTGTCTGGATGAGTATTTCTTCTTTATTGATGGACTTCCATGTAGCTTGATTTTTCTGAAACTTCTGATTGTCTCCAATTTTGAGGTAGTTATACTCCTTCTTAGTTGTGGAGGGAGATGAAGTGTGTCTACCTATGCAATGATCTTGGACAGAAGTCCCTTTTTTATTGTTTTGAATGGATTCCCTTTTGTTCATTTTTGTGTATTTTTGCATGGTTTTTGTTTATAGTTACCATGAAGTTCATATACATTTATTTATATCTATAAAAGTCTGTTTTAAGCTGATAGGCATTTAAATTCGATTGCATTGTAAAAGCACTAAAAATTTACCCACTCCCTTCTTTATGTTTTTGATATCATGTTTTATATCATTTGCTTTAGTATACTTTCTGATTATTTGTTGCAGTTATAGTTAATTTTGCTATTTTTAACCTTCCTATTAACTTTCTAAGTGTTTGATTCACTGTGATTATTAAAATAATAAAATATCACTGTCAGTAAGATTTATACCCCTTTCTTGTATTTTCTTATTTCTGGTCTTTTCTTCTCTGCATAAATAAGACCTGTTAACATTTCATGTAAGTCAGGTTTAGTTTTTGCTTGTCTGGGAAACTTTATCACTCCTTCTATTCTAAATGATAACTGCTGAGTAAAGTATTTTAGGTTGTATATTCCTCTCTTTTGTACTTTAAATATCTCCTGCCACTCTCACCCAGCCTATAAACTTGCTTCTGAGAAATCAGCAGATAGCCTTATGTGGTTTCCCTTCTACGTGACTTGTTTTGCCATTCTTGCTGTATTTAAGAATGACTCTATCTTTTGCCCTTTTAATTAAAATATGTCTTGATGTGGGTGTCTTTGGGTTCATCTTGTTTGGATCTCTCTTTCCTTCCTGGACCTGGATGTCTGTTTCCTTTCCTAAATTAGGAAAGTTTTCAGATATTATTTCTCCAAATATTCTTTCTCCCCCTTTCTCTTAACTCTTTCAGGAATCCATATAATCCATATTTTGAAACTCCTTTTTAGTTTTGCTGTTCTGATTGGGTGATTTTTACTGTTTTGTCCTCCAGGTTGTTAATCTGTTCTCCTTTATTAACTAATCTACTGTTGATTCATTATAATATATTTTTTATTTCAGCAATTGTAGTATTCATCTCTAATTGGATCTTTTTTACATCATTTATCTCATTATTGGAGTGTTCTATAAATTTTCTATTATATTCTCCAGTCTGTTGTACATCCTTATGACCAGTTCTTTGAATTGTTTATCAGGTATATTACTTATCTCCATTTTATTAGGGATTTTCTGTGGAATTTTTCCTTGTTCCTTCATTTGGGGCATATTCTTCTTTCTCTTCATTTTGTTTGACTTTCTGTGTTTATTCCTATGAAGTGAATAGAGTAACAGTCTCTCCCAGTCCTGAAAGAGTGGTTTCTGTGAAGACTGTGTAGTTCATAGCTTCGGTAAGCCAGTTATAGTGGGGGCAAGTTTATGTGATGCCTGGTGCATCACCTGGCCCAAAGGAGTGGGTTCTATGTGGGGTAGCCTCATGTATGATTGCTTTTCTGACCTTCTAATCTAGGTGAAAGTGCCTAATGCAAACAGGGCTGGTCCATGTACTCTTGGCATGGCCTGTTGCTTTTACTGTTTGTGATCTGAGCTGGGTTTGAGTGGTGTTGCTTTGCAAGCTTGCACCTTGAGACTATACCAGCACTATTCTTTCTGCCATTGGGGCAGGCCTGCATGTGCACACCTCAGTACTTTGCTTGTTCTCCTCCCTTTGGAGCAGTGCATGCTCCTCTCACTCCATAGGCAGCCCTACATGTGTGCCCTGTTTCTTAAATTATCCACAGTCAGAGCAGGATCTGGGTAAGCCACTCTGCATACTTGAGTCTCAATGCCCTACTAGCTCTGCCCTTTCTTTGATTGAGGCAGGGTTTTGTGTCTGCATACCCCTTACTTTGGTAGTTCTAAACTCCAGTCAGGGGCAGGCAATCCTGCATGGATGCTTGTTCAGGAGCACTGCTCTCACTGTACACAGGTCAGCCTTGCCTGTGTGTCCTGTTGCTTTGATTGACTACAGTCAGTGTAGGGATTGGGCAGGGCTGCTCTTGAGTGGTTGCCCATTTCTGCCCCTTTCTCCAGGCTGTGTAGTATTACTTGTGCATCACCTACTTTGGTAGTTCTGAACTATCCTTGGGTGAGGTAGGAGTTCATTCAAGGGTACATGAAGTTTGCCCAGAAAAAGTCCAGCCATTGTTAATATAATGAGAATGGTTTGCACAACATTAATGTAACCTGTCAGCCAAAGCAGAGTGTACTGGAATGCACATAAGTGAACAATGATGACTTTATTGTACTAGTCAGTGGGGGTGGTAGATGCCATTGAGTGAGCATGTGCATTGTGTGGCCATCACATTCAAAATGACTGAGCAAGTAGAGCAATGAATCTGTACCAAACTTTACATTAAACTTGAATATTCCTCTGCAGAAACTATTTGGTTGATTCAGAAGGCCGCAGCTATGGGCATATGGTGACACCAGAGTAGGTTTTGCTTCATCACAATAATGTGCCCACTCATGCATCACATCTTGTGCAGAGGTTTTTGGTGAAACATCAAATCACCCAAGTGACTCAGCCCAGATTTGGTAACCTGTGACTTCTGACTTTTCCCAAAACTAAAATAACCTTTGAAAAAGAAGGGATTTCAGGCCATTGATGAGATTCAGGAAAAGATAATGGGGCAGCTGATGGTGATTGGGAGAACTGTGTGAGGTCCCAAGGTGCTTACTTTGAAGGGGACTGAGGCATCATTGTCCTGTGTACAATGTTTCTTGTATCTTGTATGTTCTTCAATAAATGTCTCTATTCTTCATATTAATGGTTGGATACCTTCTGGACAGCAGTACCCCACTCACTTCACGAAGAACAGCCTGGTGTATGGGCACCACAAAGTTCCTCCAACTCTGCACTTTTCTTGGATTGGGTAGTTCCACTTAAGCATGTAGTAGTACCCCACTATTTTTGTACTTTCTCTGGACTGGGAAGTCTTTCTCAGACTGGGGAAGGGACAGGGAGAGCCCTTGTGTGCATAGCCTGGTGGGAGTGAAGCAGCACCCTGCTGTACCTGTTGGATCCATCTGCTGGTGAAAGGGCCCCTTGTATGCATGCCATGGCATGCTCCCATTTATGCTACAGCACCCTATAGTTTGTCCAAAGAATCTGGATGAAGCTCCCACATTATATCTAGGTTCAGGGGAAACATAAATCAAAGTGCTTATCTCTTCCTTCTGTCCTGGTTTGTTCCTTCAGTTCACAGAGCACTCTTGTGGTTCTTTGACCTTTTCAATGCCATTACTCTCATGCTTGTTGTGCAGAGGCTGTTCAACGAGCTCAGAGTTGTCTCTCAATATTTGCTCTAAATATAGTTGTACATTTGATGTATTTTTATGATGGGGTAAACTCAACATCAACCTATACCTCCATCTTGAACTCACTCCTGAATTCTTTTTTAAAAAAAACATTTCATTTATTGATTTTAAAGAGAGAGAGGAAGTGGGAGAGACATATCAATTTCTTGTTCCATTTATTTATGCACTCGTTGGTTACTTCTTGTATGTGCCCTGACCAGAGATAGAACCTGCAAGCTTGGCATATCTGGATAAAACTCTAACCAACAGAGCTACCAGCCAGGGCCTCTTGGCTTCTTCTTTATGTCCTTAGGTATAGGCATTCTGTTCAGCTACTGTTCAGATTGTTCTCCAGCATGATTGTTCTATAATTTAGTTATAATTTTGATGTGGTATTGGGGGGAGACAAGCAAAGCATTTACCTACTCTACCATCTTAACTGCAGGTGATCAAGATTCTTTAATGGTTTTTATGCAAGCCAGATATCTCCTGTTATTGAACTTTACACTGTACTGGGTCATACAAATAGTTTCTTTCTTAAAAACTCATTGATTAGTTATTAAGCCAAACTTTATTCTTGAGGTAATCCAAGCTATATCTGTGATCTTTTAAAAATCAGAAACATTACAAAAATATCATACTTCTGTAAACTAAAAATGTTTCTGGGGCCTTGTTCTATTTATTATTATAATTTCAAGTAAGAGTAACTGACACTTTTGTAGGGCTTACTAGACACCGTTCTAAGTGGTTTTTATAAACAAATTTAATCCTTGTAACAACCTCTTGAGACAAAGCTATCTTCCACTTTACAGATGAGAAATCTGAGGCAAAGAAAAGATTTTTAAAGAGGTGCTCAAAATCACACAATCAATAAGAGATGACACTGCATTCAAACAGGGCAGTCTGGCTCTAGGATCTGTGTTCTTAGTCATTATGCAAACTTCCTCCCTAGGGTGCCACATTTAAGAATAAATATCTAGCTTTTATGTTTACTTATCCTTACTTCTGAAATTGACATTTAAATTTAATCTGGATTTGCTGATCTATAAAATATTTTATCTACATTCAACAGCCAAAAATAGATAAGAAAAATATAATTGAGAACTTTATACTGCAACAGCTTTGCACCATCAAACATTTTGCAGGGTGTCCTTCATGGGGTGTTTCTAAATGACTCAAGAAAAAGATATTTAGTACTTTCAATTACTAAAACAGTTAAACCATGTTGGAGACTTGGAAAATACATTAATCTGGCATTAGGAAGGAAAAAACATGGGGTGAAAAAAAAGGAATTTGATAGCAGTACAGAAAAATAAAAGTGGATAAAGCAGAACTTTTTTAATACTGAGAAGGAAGAGAAAGAAGCCAGTAGCAACTGCTCTATAAGTAAGATTCCACAGAAAAATATGTAATTTACCAAAAACTTTCAACCTGGAATTACTGTACCTTGATCTTCTTCCATTTCATGGAAGAGAAAGCATGCTATAAATAAACTGAGGGAAGTTCTGTGATCTCTCCCCAACCTCAAGTTCTCTTACTCAAAATGCAAGTGTCCTAGTGTACTTTTAAATACTTTTTCCTCACCAATTTAGATTCTAAGTACTATGTTGCAATATAATTAGGAAAAAGAGACATCGAGAATTTTCAAAAGGATGAAAAACAATGGGTGACACCAGAATAGGTTTTGCATTCCCAGATAACATAAAGAAAAGTGAGGGGAAAGTAGTTAGTCCTTGGATCCACACTCCTTGTCTGGTAGAACAGAAGGTACCTAAACCTGTAACTTGTCTTCAAGGGGCTGATGATAAGTGTTTTGTATGAAGTTTCCATGGCAAAAAATAAGGGACTACATAACCTGTAGTAGCTCTGTCAACTATTTCAAGTAAAATTTTCCTGAAGCATCTCAAATATTCAAGTGATTCTGTGATTTGGGACTGCATTAGAGCCAGGGAACAAGAAGTAACCATCTCTAAATTATGAAATCAAAAGAGACGTCATGTTTGCAAAAAGATCCGACAGGGAAAATAAATTCTTAGTATATATATATAATATATGCAAAAAACACTAAAATTATATATATATATATATATATATCTCACTGAAATTTTGAGGAAGATCCTAAAATGTTTCTAGTATCAAGGAAGGGAAATAAATTATTAGTTCAAATGTACCCAACACTACTAATTTAAGATATGTACAATGTCATTTAGTGTCTATGGTTTTATTTTTGTGAATGTAAAATATTTATAAAATTTTTCATAATTTTAACCCCTTCTAAACCTATATTCTCAGTAATGATCCTGCACATGAATATTCCAAATGTATGGATTTTCATACCCTTGATTTTCATGTTGATAGGGCACTATTATGCCTCCATCTATCAAGACATGTGTGCCTATGATTTTATATGTTGTCCTGAGGAGGGCTAGTGTAGTTCTGGGCAAAACTAGTAGGCCACTAGTAGACTAAGTCAAAGGGAATGTGAGACTATTTATAATTGTTGGTGAAAGCTTATAAAACTTCAATATTTAAAAATGCTAAAAATAAAAACAAAAACAATAAAACCTCTGAAGTAAATAACTTGGAAATACCATCAGTGATAAAAAGCTCCAGGGATATGTTATGGCCAAGAAAACTTCAGTGTAGAAAAATGGACCTGCAAAGTACTGAGTATGGTTGAAATACTTTTTTTCTTATTTTAACTGAAAACTTTAAAAATTATTATATATTTCTTCTTTTAAAATTTGTGTTTGTAGGTGTCATGTCTAACATCTAATGCAAACCTTAGTCCACACTAAATACTTAATATGCTCTATAAAAAGAGACGTAAAGTTTTGGAAAGGAATAGAATGGAAAAGTTAGAAAAGTATACTTGAAGTTTCCTCAAGTTTTAGAAAAAGAAAAGAAAATCCAATTTTATATGTTCTTAATTCATCAGCACTCTATAAATGCTTATAATAACAACAAATGAATGAAATCCCTGAACTAAATAGGTAATTACACTTAACTTTATCTAAACCCAGAAAGTAGCATGTAAACTGAATTCTTAGAAACATAGTTCTATATAAAATGCAGTGAGGTAGGTTGCTGTATAAAGAAACTCTATATACAGAATTTTAAAACTAACAGCTTGATGGAATATAATTCATATAACAGAAAATTCAGCCTGTATAAGTGTATAATTTAATGGTATTTAGTATATACACAGAAGTGTACAACCAGTGCCATCACCCCCCAAAAAAACCCCACACCCACTAGCAGTCACTTCCCCTCCCGCCCTCTGCCTAGACACTGCAATCACTAACGGTTTCTGACTCTAAGGAATTGAATATTTAGGACACTTTATTTAAATGTGAGCATATAATATGTGGTCTTTTTGTCAGGTTTCTTTCACTTAGCATGTTTTCCAGATTCATTTATGTTATAAGCTAAGCTAAGGCAGCCATCCGTCTCGAGAGACGATGGTGTAGCTTCTTAAGAGTCTATCTGCACTGCCGAGAATGGCTGTGCAGTCCGACTTGGGAGTGACACGGTATCTGTCTCCTCCCGTGTTGAATCGACATCTTGCGATGACGCTGGAGTGTCCTCTCCAGTGAAGCTGAAGCTACAGAGCCTGGGCAGGGTGATATGGAGGGTCTGCTGTTGCCCATGCAGCAGACCCCCCCTCTCTTCGCAGCTGAAGGGTCCAAGGGAAAGACGGAGTCAATACAGCTTGGCTTCAGGTGCGCCGCAGGAGTTGCCGGTGTTGACTACAACGTCAAACCGCCTTAGGGACTCCGGCTCCGGATTTTCTGTCGGGGTTTACTCCCTTAGCCTTTCCCCTGAAGAGGTATGCCGCAAGGCAGCAGAGGTTTTTTGGAGTCAGAGTTTTCCTTCTCTGATGTGCCCTGACTGGAAGATCGAACCAGCGACACATAGCTCGCAGGCCGACGCTCAATCCACTGAGCCAAACCAGCCAGGGGGACATTTATGTTATAGCACGTGTCAATACTTCACTCCTTTTTATGGTCAAATACTATTCCAGTGTAGCAGATATACCATATTTTGTTTATCCATGCATCAGTTAATGGACATTTGGGTTGTTTCCACTTTTTGGCTATTATGAATAATGCATCTGTGAACATTTATGTACAGATTTTGTAGGGAACATACATTTAAATTATTTGGTTATATACATAGTAGTACAATCACTGGTTCATATAGTCAGTAGCTATGTTTTAATATTTAAAGAACTGTTCAACTATTTTCCAAAGTGGCTGCATCATTTTGCAATTCTACTAGCAATGTATAAGGGTCCAAATTTAAACACATCCTCACCAATCATTGTTATTGTCCCTCTTTTCTATTTAAACGATCCTAGTAGGTATGAAGCAGGATCTCACTGTAGTTTTGATTTGCATTGCCTTAATTACCAATGATGTTGCACATCTTTTCATGTGCTTATTGGCTATTTCTGGTATACTATTGGTGTATCTTTTTTGGAGTAATGTCTATTAGTATCCTTTGCTCATTTAAAAGTTGGATTATTTAGTTATTTGTTTTTTAGTAAATTCTTTATGCATTCTGGATATAAGACTTTATCAAATTAAATAATCTGCAGATATTTTCTCCCATTCTTTGGGATGTTTTTCCACTTCCTTGATGGTGTCCTCTGAAGCACAAAAACCAATTTTGATGAACCTCAATTAATCCACTGTTTGGTCACTTCTGCTTTTGGGGTTATATCTAAAAAAAAAGTTGTTTAATCCAAGGCCAAGAAGATTGACTCCTATATTTCCTTCTAAGAGTCATATACTTTCAGGTCTATATTTAGGTCTTTGATACATTCTGCATTAATTTTTGCATATAGTATAAAGTAGGTGTTCAACTTCATTCCTATGCAAAAAGATATGCAGGTGTTCCTGCATCACTTGTTAAAAAGATTATTCTTATCCTCTTAAATTATCTTGGCATCTTTATTGAAAATTATAAAGAACTTTTAGTTTTATATTTTATTTTTTTAAATGTTGCATTTACTTTTTTTAAAAATATGCTTTATTGATTAGGCTGTTACAGTTGTCCCAATTTCTTTTCTCTTGGTTCCCCTCCAACCAGTGAACCTCTCCCTCCAGTTGTCCCCCACTTTGTCCATGCCCATAGGTTGTGCATATAGTTCTTCTCAACATCTTCCTATCTACTCCACTCCCTCCTACTATGCTTCTAATTCCTGTACCATCTCCCTCCCATTTCCCCCTTCCCCCTCCCCACTGACCTCCCCCCAAAATGTTCCCCATACATATAATTTTTTTCCCACTCTCGTTGACTACTTAGTTTAACTTTGTTTCACTTGCCTAGCTTCTGTTGTTGGTTGTTGTGATACAGTTTTCATTTTAATGTTCATAGTTTTGATCCTCTTTCTTCTAAACAAGTCCCTTTAACATTTCATATAACATTGATTTGGATCTGAGGAACTCCTTCAGTTTTACTTTGTCCTGGAAGCACTTTCTCTGCCCTTCTATTCTGAATGACAGCTTCACTGGATAGAGTAATTGTGGTTGTAGGTTTTTGCTTTTCATTAATTTGAATATTTCTTGCCAGTCCTTTTATGCCTGCACAGTTTCTTTTGAGAAATCAGCTGACAGTCTTATTGGGGCCCCTTTGTATGTAATTCTCTTCTTCTCTCTTGCTGCTTTTAAGATTCTCTCTTTATCCTTAATTTTTGACATTTTGATTATAAAGTGTCTTGGTGTGGTTCTCCTGGGTTCAGTTTTTTTGAAACTCTCTGTGCTTCCTGGGCCTGTAAGTCTATTTCTTTCCCCAAGTTAGGGAAGTTGTGCTTCATTATTTTTTCACATAATTTTTCAATTTCTAGTTCTTCACATTCTGGCAACCCTATGATTCAGATGTTGGCTCACTGATGGCTGTCACATAGGTTTCTGAGCCTCTCCTCATTTTCCTCACTTTTCATTTCTGCTTTCAGCACTGGTTGACTGTTTGTTCATTCCCTATGTTCCAACCTGTTGATTTGATCCCTGGTTTTCCTTCCCTCACCACCTGTTTTGCATGTATTTTCATTCATTTCAGCAAGGCTAGCTTTCATTCCTTCCCCATCTTGTTTAAGATCCGCTGTTAGGTCTGTAAGCTTTCTTATAACCAGAGCTCTGAACTGTGCCTCAGAAAGACTTTCTATCTGCTGGTCCAGTAAATCATATATTTGCTGTCTGGTCAGCTGTGTGATTGGGATCTCTATCATGATCTGTTCCATCCTGACAGTTTTGTGTTTACCGTTGCCTCCTGGTCAGGGCTGTCACACCTCCTACGCTATAAGGGTTGGAGCCCCGTGCACTCATCACTACCCAGCGACCCTTCTCACCACACTGTGGCATTTTGTGTGGGGGCAGGGGTCCAAGATGGATTCCTGCTGTTCACTCTCTGCTGAGAAACCAGGAGCCTCCTCCTCCATTCCCATGCCCTCCAGCCCTCACAATCTGAGGCAATGGGGGTCTGCCTTCCTCAGAGTTGGAATTGCGAGCTGACAGGTTTGGTCTGCAGCCAGGGGTGCTCCCCAGGCGCTTCATGCCTCCTCTTAAATATGGGTGTCTGTGCTCACCGCCGTCCTGCCACCATCGCCACAGCTGCCACCACCAGCACAGCTTGACCTCTCCGCTCAGGCTTCGCCCCTTCTACCCATCTGGAGAAGCACCACTTGTTTATAACTTCATACGTTGGATTTTCATGTAGCTTTCTTTTCTGGAACTTCTGGTTATTTCTGGTTTTGCAGTAGTTATATTCCTTCTTAGTTGTGGAGGACGATGGAGTGTGTCAGTCTAGGCCTTCATCTTGGCCAGAAGTCTGTGCTCTGCATCTTGAAGCAGTTTATTCTTTTGTTTTGTGCTTGTTCAGGTCCTTTGCCCATTTTTTAATTGGGTTGTTTGTTTTCTTGATGGTAAGTCATATAAGCTCTTTATATATTTTTGAGATCAGTCCCCTGTCTGAGATATCATTGGCAAATATGTTTTTCCATATGGTTGGTTTCCTTTTCATCTTGCTGATGTTTTCTTTTGCTGAGCAAAAACTCTTTAATTTGATGTAGTCCCATTTGTTTATTTTTTCCTTTATTTCTCTTTCCTTAGGAAATGTATCCGTGAAAATATTGTTACATGGGATACCTGAGATTTTCCTGCCTATGTTGTCCTGTAGGACTTTTATGGTGTCATGACTTACATTTAAGTCTTTGATCCATCTTGAATTTATTCTGGTGTGTCGTGTAAGTTGGTGGTCTAGTTTCATTTTTTTGCACGGCCCTGTCCAGTTCTCCCAGCACCGTTTGTTGAAGAGATTCTTCTCACACCATTTTATGTTCCTTCCTTCTTTATCAAATATTAGTTGACTGTATAGTCCTGGATTTATTTCTGGACTCTCTGTTCTGTTCCATTGACCTATATATCTGTTTTTATGCCAGTACCAGACTGTTTTGATCACAGTGGCTTTGTAGTAATGTTTGATGTCTGCTATTGTGGTTCTTCCTGCTGTGTTCTTCTGTCTCAAGATTATTTTGGCTATTCGGTGTCTTTTTTGGTTCCATATAAATTTTTGAATATTTGTTCTAGGTCTGTGAAATATGTCATTGGTATTTTAATAGGGATTGCATTGAATCTGAAAATTGATTTGGGTAGTATGGCTATATTGATGATGTTGATTCTTCCCATCCAAGAACATGGTATTTGCTTCCATTTATTTGTATCTTCCTTAATTTCTTTCTACAATGTTATGTAATTTTCAGAGTACAGGTCTTTATCTCTTTGGTTAAGTTTATTCCTAGGTATTTTATTTTTCTTGTTGCTATAGTAAACGGTGTTTTCTTTTTTGTTTCTGTCTCTAATATTTTTTTGTTGGTGTACAGAAATGCCTTAGATATCTGCATATTTATTTTGTACCCTGCTTTTTTGCCAAATTTGCTTATTATATCAAGTAGTTTTTTATTGGAGTTTATAGAATTTTCTAGGTATACTATCATGTTATCTGTATATAATGATAGTTTTATTTCTTTTTTCCCAATTTGTATGCCTTTTATTTCTTTTTCTTGTCTGATTGCTGTGACTAGGACTTCCAAC
Source organism: Furipterus horrens (assembly GCF_987537825.1). Taxonomy (NCBI): domain Eukaryota; kingdom Metazoa; phylum Chordata; class Mammalia; order Chiroptera; family Furipteridae; genus Furipterus; species Furipterus horrens. The sequence continues at coordinate 51,722,308 of NW_028327182.1, forward strand.
ACTATGTTGAATAGGAGTGGAGAGAGTGGACATCCTTGTCTTGTTCCTGACCTCAGGGGGAATGCTTTCAGTTTTTGTCCATTGAGTATGATGTTGGCTTCACGTTTCTCATATATATCCTTAATTATGTTAAGGTATGCTCCCTCTATTCCCATTTTGCTAAGTGTTTTCATCATAAATGGGTGTTGTACTTTATCAAATGCTTTTTCTGCATCTATTGATATGTTCGTGTGATTTTTTATTTTAATTCTATTTAGGTGGTGTATTATATTTATTGATTTCTGAATATTAAACCAATCTTGCATTCCTGGGATGAATCCCACTTGATCGTGGTCTATGATCTTTTTGATGTATTGCTGGATCCTGTTTGCCAATATTTTGTTGAGGATTTTAACATCTATATTCATCGGTGATATTGGCCTGTAGTTTTCTTTCTTTTTTGTGTCTTAATCTGGTTTTGGGATTAGGGTAATACAGGCTTCATAGAAAGAGTTTGGAATTTTCCCTTCTTATTGGATTTTTTGGAATAGTATGAGGAGGGTAAGAGTTAGTTCTTCCCTAAATGTTTTGTAAAATTCACCTGTGAAGCCATCTGGGCCAGGGCTTTTGTGTGCCAGAAGTTGTTTTGATTACTGCTTCAATTTCACTAGTTGTTATTGGTCTGTTCGGCTTCCTCCTGCTTCTTGACTCAGTTTTGGAAGGTTATATGTTTCCAGAAATTTTTCCATTTCTTCTAGGTTGTCAAGTTTCCTGCCATACAGTTGTTTGTAGTAATTTCTTGCACTGTTTTGTATTTCTGTGGTATCGGTCGTGATTTCTCCTCTTTCGTTTCTGAGTTTCTTTATTTGGGTCTTCTCTCTTTTTTTCTTGATGAGCCTGGCTAAAGTCTTGTTGATTTTGTTTATTTTTTTCAAAGAACCAGCTCCTAGTTTTGTTGATCTTGCGAATTGTTGGTTTAGTTTCTATGTCATTTAATTCTGCTCTGATCTTGATAATTCCTTCCTTCTTCTTGCCCTATGTTTTGTTTGTTGTTGTTGTTCTGGTTTTTGTAGCTTTAGGGTAAGATTTTTTATTTGAGATTCTTCTATCCTTTTCAGATAAGCGTGTACTGCTATGAACTTCCCTCTTCAAACTGCTTTTGCTGTGTTCCATTGGTTTTGAGCTATTGTGTGTTCATTATCATTAGTTTCCAGAAATTTCTTGATTTCTTCTTCGATATCATTGTTAACCCATTCATTATTTAATAGCATGTTATTCATTCTCCATGAGTTTGGGTGTCTTTGATTTTTTTCTCTGAGGTTGATTTTTAGTTTCAAGGCATTGTGGTCTGAAAAGATGCTTGATATAATTTTAATTTTCTTGAATTTGTTGAAGCTTGTTTTGTGTCCTATCATGTGGTCTATCTTTGAAAATGTCCCATGTGCATTTGAAAGGTTTGAATATTTTGCTTGTTTGGGGTGAAAAGTTCTATATATATTAGTTAAGTCATGTGGTTTAGTGTGTTGTTCAATGCCTGTATATCCTTGGTGTTTCTTTGCTTCGAAGATCTGTCTATTGTTGATAATGGAGTTTTAAAGTCCCCTACTATGAGTGTGTTTCTGTTAATATCCTTCTTCTGGTCTTCTAGTATTTTCTTTATGTATTTGGGTGCTCCTATGTTCGGTGCATATATGTTTATTAGTGTTATATCTTCTTGATGGATTGTTCCCTTAAGTATTATGAAATGTCCTTCTTTATCTCTTTTTATTGCCCTTGCTTTGAAATCCATTTTCTCTGATATGAGTACTGCTATCCCAGCTTTTTGTTGTTGTTGTTCGTTTGCTTGGAATATTTTTTATATCCCTTTACTTTCAGTCTGTGTAAATCTTTTGTTTTGAGGTGTGTTTCTTGTAGACAGCTAATATGTGGGTCCTGTTTTTGTATCCTTACCATTACCCTATGTCTTTTAATTGCAGCATTTAATCCATTTACATTTAAGGTTATTATTGACACCTATTTATTCATTTCCCTTTGTACCTGTGTTTCTCTCCTCTTTTTTTCTTCTTTTTTTAAAAACATTCCCTTTAGCATCTCTTGCAATGCTGGTTTGGTGGAGATGTATTCTTTTAGTCTTCCTTTGTCTGAGAAACTCCTTATTTCACTTTCCAGTTTGAATGAGAACCTTGCTTGGTAGAGTATTCTTGGTTGTAGGCCTTTGTTTTTCATTGCTTAAAATATTTTTGACCATTCCCTTCTGGTTTGTAGTGTTTTTGTTAAGAAATCAGTTGATAGTCTTATTGGAGCTCCATTGTATGTTATTTGCTGTTTTTCTCTTGCTGCTTTTAGGATTCTCTCTTTGTCTTGTAATGTTGCCATTTTAATTATGATGTGCCTTGGAGTTGGTTTTTTGAGGTTTCTCTTCATTGGGACTCTCTGTGCTTCTTGAACTTCCAAGACTTTTCCTCTCATCAGGTTAGAAAATTTTTCTGTCATTACTTCTCCTATCAGCTTCTCTATTCCTTGTTCTTCTTCTTCTCCTTCTTTTATTCCAATGATCCGTATATTATTTTGTCTCATGTTATCCTGTAATTCCCTTAGATCTTCTTCAGACTTTTTCAATCTTTTTTCATTTTGTTGTATTGCCTGGGAATTTTTTTCTACATTTTTCTCTAACACACTGATCGTATCATCTGCTTCGTTTAGGCTGCTTTTGATTGATTCTACTGTGTTTTTAAGTTCAGAGATTGTATTCTTCATTTCTTCCTGGTTCTTATTGATAGTTTCTATGTCATTTTTTATGCTGGTGTCATTCTTCGTTAGTTCCCTGTAATTTTCTTGGAGCTGTTGGTAACTTCCTTGGAGGTTGTCGTAGTTGTTTTTGAGGTTGTCATGTATATTGAGCTTCTTCACCATCATAGTTTTGAATTCCATGTCTGACATTTGGACTATATCTATTCCATCTACCTCTCTTTCTGGGGATTCCTCTTTTTTTTTTTTTTTTTATTGGGAGGTTGTTTCTGTCTCTTACCCTGTTGGATTCTTCTTGTTTGTTTTTGTTTTTTGGGTTCGTTTGCCTTGACTTCCCACCTTTGTGGTATGAGATTCTTTATAGGCGATCTGGGGATTTCAGTGATGCAGTCTCTTTGAACTCCTGAGCCTAATGTTCTTGGGATATTCTTTATGTGTTTGTTTATGCTGTCTGGTTATATTTCAGATGCTCTTTGGTAGGACATTCCCTCTGGCTAGTTGATTGAGAGTCACTCTGTTCACTTTTTCTTGAGTTCTTTTGTGGAGATGCTGTTAAAAACATAAACACACAGCCCAGGCAGGAAACCCACACCCTCAAAAATATTCCCCACCCTCTAACCCACTATCATCAGCAAAAGAGCCAGTATTAATATAAATATAGAGAGGTTATGGCTTTTATACTATAGGGAGAATAGATAAGAGTTATTCTTAATGAGGAAAAAGATGATTTTTGAGAGAGGAGATGATAGATTAATAATAGTATCAAGTAGTGTCGAGATTATGCAAGACAGTAATATTTACATTGTTTGTTAATAATAATAAAAGAAAAAGAGGGAAGAAAGCAGAATATAGTAGGAAAGTGGAATTGTATAGTATTAGATTCATATAGTAATTATATTCTATATATGTAGTGTGAAAGGGAGGCTAAACAAAACAGACAACAAATAAACAAAAATTAAAGAGGAAGGATGAGGAGAGATGGTATGAAACAAATTAAAGAGATAGGTTTAAGAATTTTTTAAGTAAAAATTAAAATTAAGAAATTTAAAAAAATAAAATAAAATAAAATTTATAAAAGAACTAAAATAGAGATAAAAATTTAAAAAAAAGAAAGTTTTTACTCAGTTTAGCCTTTGTGTGCCATCTGTTTTTTTCTGGATCTACAGCTGGTCTATTGAGGCAGGCCAGAGGTTCATGATCATGGCAGCAGCGGTGTGAGCCTGCATGCGGTGTTGATCACGCAACCCGGTAACACTTGCACACCCGCGGTGGCTGGCGCATTTGTTTGGCGCCTGTTGGAGCCCACTGGTGTGCTTGTGTGCGTGCACATTGGCGTGCACACAGTGGCCTGCGCGCTAGCCTCAGGCCTGCCGAGCCGCGCCCCAGAGTAGGTCTCTCGCCCCTTGGGGCGGGGTCCCCGGACACTTGTGCAGAGTGGAAATGGGCGTCTGTACGTCGCCACTGCCTGTTGTTCCCATGCTGCAGCCATCCGCTGTTCCTGCACCTGCCTGGACAGCATGCGTAGAGCTTGCGCAAGTGGGCTGTCCACCGGCCTTGCGCCTATTGGGGTGGGCCAGGGGTGTCTGCACACGGTCTCCTGCGTGCCCAGCAGGCCAACCGGCGCCCCTTGGCATGCTGATTTTATGCCTGTTGGGGTGGGTCCAAGGGGCAGTGGGACACGCAGCCAATGACCTGGCTGTGCACCTGGGCCAGTAGACAAGGGCATCTCCCTGTGCGCACCCGTGCAACCCAAGGGGGGGTGGTTGGGGAGTGAGCGAGTGCACTTCTGTGTCTGTGCTCCTCAAGAATGTCCTATCACCCCCAACCTTTCCTCCCTTCTTTGCAGCACACAAGAGAAAAATATACAGGAAAATATGTTCTTACATACACAGCAGTATGCTGTTTCTTGTTTCTCAGTGCCAGATGCCACCTGGCTCACTCCTGGCTCTGTCAGTGGGCAGAGACCCGCTCTCCCCCTGATTTCTCTCTAGGGAAGCCTGTGGTCACTAAAAAGTCTTTGTGTATTTCCAGCTGCAGCTCAGGAAGCCAACCCAGTCAGAAATCCCATCCCATCCCTTTTTCCTCTGCTATCCTCACCAAACAGGTCGTTCCCAGGTGGTCTTCTCTGATGCAGCAGTGCCAAGGCTCAACTCCTGCCAGTGTCCAGACACTCACCTGTACATCCCTTTTTAATGATGGTAATAGTGTGTTTTAAAAACAGCCTTGTTAATAAAGTTCAATAAAAATCTTGCATGTGTGAATATCACCTAATTCTATAATATTGGTTTTGATTCTATTAAACAATCCTGTAATTTCCTTTGTTATGTGTTTTTAGTTGGTTTAATGCTTTTGCAGTAATTGCACTACTGCACTGAATCTCCTTTCAACTATTATATAGTTTAAAATACTGTAATTTAACTTCTTTCCAAGAAAGTATAAGCATTTTAACTGTGTCTGAAACCTTTTATAATTAGACCTATTCAATTTTTCTTGCATTTCCACAAAATAACTTTTAAGTATATTTTATTGATTATGTTTTTAGAATAGCCCCATTTTTTCCCTTTGCTCCCCTATGCCAGTGCCCCTCTTCCCTCCAGCAATCCCAACCCCCTTAGTTCATGTTCATGAGTCATGCATATAAGTTCTTTGGCTTCACCCTTTCCCGTATTATTCTTAACTTCCCCCTGAGATTTTGTAACAACCAAATTATGCTTCTTAACCCCTGAAACATTGCCCCATTTCTCCCCCTTTCTGCTACCAGTTGATCACCCTCCAAATGATCTCAATACCAATAATTCTGTTCCTATTCTGGTTTGTGTAGTCAGATTTTGTTTTTATTTTTTAGATTCAGTTGTTGACAGTTGTGAGTTTGTTGTCATTTTAATGTTCATAATTTTGATCTTCTTTTTCTTAAGTAAGTCCCTTTAACATTTTATATAATAATAGCTTGGTGATGATGAACTCTTGACTTTACCTTGTCTGGGAACAACTTCATCTGCCCGTCCATTCTAAATGATAGCTTTGCTGGATAGAGTAATCTTGGTTGTAGGTGCCTACTTTTCATCACATTGAATACTTCTTGCCAGTCCCTTCTTGCCAGCAAAGTGTCTTTTGAGAAATCAGCTGATAGTCTTATAGGCTCCCCCTTGTAGGTAAAACTCTTCATTTCTCTTGCTGCTTTTAAGATCCTATCTTTATCTTTAACCTTTGGCACTGTAATTAATCTTGGTGTGGTCCTCCTTGGGTCTAGCATGTTTGAAACTCTCTGTGCTTCCTCTACTTGTATGTCTATTTCCTTTGCCAAATTTAGAAAGTTTACGTCATTATTTTTTCACAAAAGCTTTTGATTTCTTGCTCTTCCTCTCCTCTATTTGGCACCCCCATGATTCGGATGTTGGCATGTTTAAAGATGTCCCAGAGGTTCCTAAGCCTCTCCTCATTTTTTTCAATTCTTGTTTCCTCAATCTGTACTGGCTGGCTGTTTTTTTCTTCCTTATGTTCCAAATCATTGATTTGAACCCTGGTTTCCTTCCCTTCACCATTGGTTTTGTGTGAATTTTCCTTCGTTTCATTTAGCATAGCCTTTACTTTTTCACTTATGTGTTTGCCTTTTTCAAGCATATCTGTCAAGCCTGTGAGTATCTTTATCACCAGTGTTTTCAACTCTGCATCTGTTAGGTTGAATATCTCTTCATCTGGTAGGTTGGCTATCTCCTTGTTCTTTAGTTATCCCACTGGAACCTTGGGCCATACTTCTCTGTCTCCTCCTGTTGACAGGCTCATGTGTTTGTTTGCCCTTGTGTCTCCGGTAGAGCTGTCCCATCTGTTATGTTGCAAGGGACAGAGCTTTATATATTCGTCAGTGCTGGGCAACTCATTTCATCATATTTTTTTTAAATTATATTTTATTGATTATATTGTTACAATAGTTCCAATTTTTCCCCCTTTTCTCCCTCCTCCCCCAGCAACCCACTCCCAAGTCCATGCCCATGGGTCATACATAGAAGCTCTCGTGCCTCACCCTTTCATATGCTCTTCTTCTCCTTTTTTTAAATAAATAAATGATCAATTAATTATTTTAACAATAAAAAATAACAATCCCTCCCTCTCAGATATTAAGACCTTTTATAATCTTATAAAGGATAATGGGTGAAAGTCTCAAGCTCCTCTAGATGTTTCAAGCTGAACATGGTCATCGTCCTACCTACCCTTAGGTCAAGAAATCCCTAATAAGTGTGGGAGTGTGGAGGAGAGGGTAGCCTTCCCACATGAGGAAGGATTGTGCAGACTCCAGGTCAGTTGCCTGTCCCCAGACAATGGCGTGTTTGGTTTAACAGGCTGGCATCCTTGTTGTATTCTGGGGGCAACAGATTTGGCAAAAGGGTTAAAAGACATCATTCAATTTATAACCATTAGATGACAAAAGGCAGGGATTAATTTTTCAATGTCCCACATTAGGAGAAAAAAAGAAGGGCATCTTTGGAGGAAGGTGTGCCAGGCACATCTCACCTGTCCAAAACCCTTTTCCCATTATACTTAGTTTGGGCTGAGGGAAATATTTTAGGTTTCCCTCTTCTCAGACCTCTGGGCCCTTTTCGTCCAAGCCATTAGGATAGAAAAGAGAAACCAGTTTTAAAGTGAAGCCCACAGACCACCCATTCTTCACCAACCCAGCCACTTAGTTCAGCCAAACCGTTGAGTCTCAGGAGGCAGCGACGCAGACAGGATTAAGTGAGGCTTATGCATACAATCACTCAGGTAATGCAGTCATAGATTTATGCCCTTTGAAAACAGAAAACACATGTTAATTTATATAACAAAACCCACAAACCAGTCTCTAAATCTGTAAGACTGTCTTATTGGGAAGACATCCAGTTGCAAGGCACTTGAAATTCTTCTTGCCTGTAAATTAAATATCTTTGATGATACTAAAGACATAGTTTAACTTTCAAGTGAAAACATATTTTAAATGAAAAGAAACTTTAAAGACGGTTAGCTGCACTACTTTATAATCTACCACTGATTATTGTGATTTTCCTTGAATAATGATTTTTCTCCCTAAGATTACCCTTCTTGTCATTAAAGGGACTGCATTAAGTCCATTATCCTGTTCATTTGCATAAACACAACAAGAGCAGCAAATGATCACTTATGATCTTTAGTTCCGCTTTGCTGGAACTTACACAAGGAACATTTAGGGTGACCTTCAGTCTGCCCTTCAGGGCACAGAAGCTGAGACACATACCTGGCATTCAGCCTTGCCTGTACACACCTCTCTTCTCCAAGTTCTTCTGGTTTTCCATTGTGCCTTAAGGTCCCATCTAGCCATCCTTCAGGAAAACAACCTTCATTCCTTCCCTGGAAAGATTGCCATGGACCGCACAATCAACCATGGTACCAGGCCTTTTATCTCGTGGACTTTTATTACCTTTAAAAGTCAATCCCAGTTCCTCAGGGCTTTTTGGTACCAACCAGAGCCCAAGCATGTCTCCTTTGGCATGACATTGCAGTCAAAGTCTTGGTCAAAAAAAAAAAAAAAAAAAAAAACCTCTATTAACAACTGGTCTTATTAGTTTTATGCAAAGAAACTAATGTCATTATTTACTTCTTTAGAATGCCGAACTCTGGAGAGATCAGATAGGGAGAAAAATATACAGTGTGAAGGAAAATCCTTGTCCTTCTAATATTCACTGAACTTGCATTTCCATTCTTCATATTTTCATTTTTTCCCCACTAAAAATTTCTTTTGTTTGTTTTTCCATTACAGTTGTCCCACTTTTTTCCCCCTCTTGCTTCCCTGCACCCTGTCCCTCTCTTCTCCCACATTCAGTCCCCACTCAGTTGTCCATGTCGGTGGGTCATTTATATATGTTCTTTGACTAGACCTTTCCGCTTATTATTCCCTTATCTCCCTCCTGCCTCCCCCTTTGTTACTGTTATTTTACTCCTTGTTTACATACCTCTGGTTCCACTTTGCCCATCTGTTTGTGTTGTTCATCAGTTTCCTGTAATAGGTGACAGAATAAGGTATTTTTCTTTCGTTGCCTGGCTTATTTCTCTAAGCTTAATTCTCTCTAGTTCCATCCATGTTGTTGCAAATGGTAGAAGTTCCTTTTTTCTTTCTGCCACATAGTACTCCATTGTGTAAATGTACCACAGTTTTTTGATTCACTCATCTACAGATGAACACTTAGGTTGTTTCCAGCACTTGGCCATGGTAAATAGTGCTGCTATGAATATAGGGGTGCATAGATTCTTTTGAATTGGTGTTTCAAAATTTTTCAGATATAATCCTAGCAATGGAATTGCTGGTTCAAAAGGTAGTTGCATTTTTAGTTTTTTGAGGAAATTTCAAACTGTTTTTCATAGTGTCTGCACTAGTCTGCATTCCCACCAGCAATGAACCAGGGTTCCCATTTCTCTGCATCCTCACCAGCACAAGTTGTTTGTTGATTCCTTGATGATGGTCATTCTGACTGGTTTGAGGTGGTATCTCATTGTGGTTTTTATTTGCATCTCTCTGATGGCTAGTGATGTTGAACATTCTTTCATATGTCTATGGGCCCTCTGTATGTCCTCTTTGGAGAAGTGTTTGTTTAGGTCCTTCGACCATTTTTTAATTCGGTTGTCTGTCTTCTTGGTGTTGAGTCATATGAGTTCTTTATATATTTTGGAGATCAATTCCTTGTCTGAGATGTCATTGGCAAATATAGTTTCCGATATAGTGTATCCTTTTCGTCTTGCTGATGTTTTCTTTAGCTGAGCAGAAACTCTTTAGCTTGATGTAGTCCCATTTGTTTATTCTTTCCTTTATTTCCCTTGCCTTAGGAGATATGTCAGTGAAAATGTTGCTATTTGGGATATCTGAAATTTTCCTGCCTATTTTTTTCCTCTAGGACTTTTATGGTGCCACGGCTTACATTTACGTCTTTGATCCATTTTGAGTTTATTCTGGTGTATGGTGTATGTTGGTGGTCTAGTTTTATTTTTTTGTATGTCCCTGTCCAGTTCTTCCAACACCATTTGTTGAAGAGGCTCTTTTCACTCCATTTGATGTTCCTTCCCACTTTGTCAAATATTAGTTGAACATATAGACTTGGGTTTATTTCTGGGCGCTCTATTCTGTTCCACTGATCTATATGTCTGTTCTTATGCCAGTACAAGACTGTTTTGATCACAGTGGTTTTGTATTATTGTTTGATGTCTGGTATGATGATTTCTCCTGCTGTGTTCTTCTGTTTCAAGATTGCTTTTGCTATTCGGGGTCTTTTTTGGTTCCATATGAATTTTTGGAGGATTTGTTCTATTTCGGTGAAATATGTCATTGGTATTTTAATAAGGATTGCATTGAATCTGTAAGTTGCTTTGGGTAGTATGGCCATTTTGATGATGTTGATTCTTCCCATCCAAGAACATGGTATTTGATTCCATTTATTTGTATCTTCCTTAATTTCTTTCTTCATTGTTGCGTAATTTTCAGTGTACAGGTCTTTTATTTCTTTGGTTAAGTTTATTCCTAGGTATTTTATTTTTCTTGTTGCTATAGTAAATGGTATTTCCTTTTTTGCCTCTGTCTCCGATATTTTATTGTTGGTGTACAGAAATGCCTTAGATTTCTGTATATTTATTTTGTACCCTGCTATTTTGCCAAATTCACTTATCATATCGAGTAGTCTTTTAGTGGAGTTTATAGGGTTTTCTAGTTATACTATCATGTTATCTGCAAATAGTGGTAGTTTTACTTCTTTCCCAGTTTGGATGCCTTTTATTTCTTTGTCTTGTCTGTTTGCTGTGGCTAGAACTTCTAACACTATGTTGAATAGAAGTGGAGAGAGTGCACAGCCTTGCCTAGTTCCTGATTTCAGGGGGAATGCTTTCAGTTTTTGTCCATTGAGCATGATGTTGGCTTCAGGCTTCTCATATATAGCCTTAATTATGTTAAGGTATACTCTCTCTATTCCCATTTTGCTGAGTGTTTTCATCATAAATGGGTGCTGTACTTTATCAAATGCTTTTTCTGCATCTATTGATATGATCATGTGATTTTTGTCTTTCATTTTGTTTAGGTGATGCATTATATTTATTGACTTGCGAATATTAAACCATCCTTGCATCCCTGGGATGAATCCCACTTGATCGTGGTCTATGATCTTTTTGATGTATTGCTGGATCCTGTTTGCCAATATTTTATTGAGGATTTTAGCATCTATGTTCATCAGTGATATTGGCCTGTAGTTTTCTTTCATTGTTGTGTCTTGACCTGGTTTTGGGATTAGGGTAATAGTGGCTTCATAGAAAGAGTTTGAAATTTTTCCCTCTTCTTGGATTTTTTGGAATAGTTTGAGGAGGGTAGGAGTTAGTTCTTCCCTAAATGTTTTGTAAAATTTGCCTCTGAAGCCATCGGGTCCAGGGCTTTTGTGTGCAGGGAGATTTTGGATTACTGTTTCAATTTCCTTCTTTGTTATTGGTCTGTTGAGACTTTCTACTTCTTCTTGATTCAGTTTTGGAAGGTTATATGTTTCTATAAATTTGTCCATTTCTTCAAGGTTGTCAAATTTCTGGCCATACAGTTGTTTGTAGTAATTTCCTACAATTGTTTGTATTTCTGAGGTATCAGTCGTGATTTCTCCTCTTTTATTTCTGATTTTGCTTATTTGGTCTTCTCTCTTTTTTTCTTGATGAGCCTGGCTAGAGGCTTGTCGATTTTGTTTATTTTTTTAAAGAACCAGCTCCTAGTTTTGTTCATTTTTTGGATTGTTTGTTTAGTGTCTATGCCATTTAATTCTGCTTTGATCTTGATGATTTCCTTTCTTCTTCTTACCCTAGGCTTTGCTTGTTGTTGTTGTTCTAGTTCTTGTAGCTTTAGGATTAGATTTTTTATTTGAGCTTCTTATGTCCTTTTCAGATATGCCTGTATTGCTATGAACTTGCCTTTTAGGATTGCTTTTGCTGTGTCTCATAGGTTTTGGGCTGTTGTGTGTTCATTATCATTAGTTTCTAGAAATTTCTTGATTTCTTTTTTGATGTCATTGTTAACCCATTCATTATTTAATAGCGTGTTATTCATTCTCCATGAGTTTGGTGTCTTTGATTTTTTTCTCTGAGGTTGATTTCTAGTTTCAAGGCATTGTGATCTGAAAAGATACTTGATATAATTTCAATTTTCTTGAATTTGTTGAGGCTTGTTTCGTGTCGTATTATGTGGTCTATCTTTGAAAATGTCCCATGTGCCTTTGAAAAAAATGTATATTTTGCTTCTTTGGGGTGGAAAGTTCTATATATATCAGTTAGGTCCATGTGGTTTACTGTGTTGTTCAATGCCTGTATATCCTTGGTGTTTCTTTGCTTGGATGATCTGTCTAATGTTGATAATGGAGTGTTGAAGTCCCCTACTATGAGTGTGTTGTTGTTAATATCCTTCTTGTGATCTTCTAGTGTTTGCTTTATGTATTTGGGTGCTCCTATATTGGGTACAGATATGTTTATCGGTGTTATATCTTCTTGATAGATTGTTCCTTTAAGTATTATGAAATGTCCTTCTTTGTCTCTTTTTATTGCCCTTGCTTTGAAATCCGTTTTGTCTGATATGAGGACTGCTGCCTCAGCTTTTTTTTCAGGTCTGTTTGCTTGAAATATCTTTTTATATCATTTTACTTTCAGTCTATGTAAATCTTTTGTTTTGAGGTGTATTTCTTGTAGACAGCCAATATATGGGTCCTGTTTTCTGATCCATTCTGTTACCCTGTGTCTTTTAATTGGAACATTTAATCCATTTACATTTAAGGTTATTATTGACACGTATTTATTCATTTCCCTTTGTACCTCTGTTTCTCTCCTTTTTTTTGTTTTTTTTCTCTTTTTTTTTTCTTAGAATATTTCCTTTATCATCTCTTGGAATGCTGGTTTGGTGGAGATGTATTCTTTTAGTCTTCCTTTGTCTATGAAACTCCTTATTTCACCTTCCAGTTTTAATGAGAGTCTTGCTGGGTAGAGTATTCTTGGTTGTAGGCCTTCGTTTTTCATTGCTTGAAATATTTTTGACCATTCCCTTCTGGCTTGTAGTGTTTCTGTTGAGAAATTGGTCGACAGCCTTATTGGAGCTCCCTTGTAATTTATTTGCTGTTTTTCTCTTGCTGCCTTTAGGATTCTCTCTTTGTCTTGGAATGTTGCCGTTTTAACTATGATGTGCCTTGGAGTGTTTTTTGGGGTGTTCCTCTTTATTGGAACTCTCTGTGCTTCTTGGACTTGCATGACTTTTTCTCTCATCAGGTTCGGAAAATATTCTGTCACTATTTCTCCTATCAGTTTATCTATTCCTTGTTCTTCTGATCCCTCTTTAACACCCATTACTCTTACATTGTTCTTCCTTATGCTATCCTGTAATTCCCTTACCTCTTCTTCATACTTTTTCAATCTTTTTTCATTTTGTTGTATCGTCTGAGAACTTTTTTCTACATTATCTTCTAACTCACTAATACGATCCTCTGCTTCATTTAGTCTGCTTTTGACTGATTCTACTGTGTTGTTCAGTTCAGAGATTGCATTCTTCATTTCTTACTGGTTTTTGTTGAAAGTTTCTAGGTCTCTTTTTATGCTGCTGTAGTTCTCTGCAAGTTCCCTGTAATTTTCTTGGAGCTGTTGGTAACTTCCTTGGAGGTTGTCGTAGTTGGTTTTGAGGTTGTCGAGTATATTGAGCTTCTTCATCACTATTGTTTTGAATTCCATGTCTGACATTTGGGCTATGTCTATTCCATCTACCTCCCTTTCTGGGTATTTCTCTTTTCTTTTCATTGAGAGGTTATTTTTGCATTTTACCATGTTGGATTCTTCTTGTTTGTTTTTGTTTTTTGGGTATGTCTGCTCTGACTTCCCACCTTTGTGGTATGAGATTCTATATTGGAGATCTGGGGGTTTAAGTGGTGCAGTCTCTTTGATCTCCTGAGCCTGATGTTCTTGGGGTACCCTTTATGTTGTTTGTTTATGCTGTCTGGTTATATTTCAGGTGATCTTTGGTAGAATTTTCCTTCTGGCTAGTTGATTGAGAGTCACTCTATCCACTTTGTCTTGAGTTCTTTTGTGGAGATGCTGTTAAAATCATAAACACACAGCCCTGGCAGGAGACCTGCACCCTCAAAAATATCTCCCACGCTCTATCCTGCTATCATCAGCCAACGAGTCAGTATTAATATAAATGTAGAGATATTAAAGCTTTTATACTATAGGGAGAATAGATAAGAGTTCTTTTAGGGGAGGAAAAATATGATTTTTGAGAGAGGGGATAATAGATTAATAATAGTTGAGTCTGTGCAAGACAGTAGGTAATATTTATGTTGTATGTTAATAAAAATATAAGACAAGGATGAAAAAATGCAGAATGTGGTAAGAAAGTGGGATTGTATAGTATTGGATTAATATAGTAATTATATTCCATTTATTTAGAGTCAAAGGGAGGCTAAACTAGACCCACAAACAAATAAACAACAATTAAAGAGGAAGGATGAGAAGGAGAGATTATATGAAACAAATTAGAGGTATAGTTTATTTTTTTTACCTTCCTCTCTTTTCTTCTTCCTCCCCTTTTTTAAGGAAGGGGTAAAAAAAGGAATGTTTTTACTCAGTTCAGCCTTTGTGTGTTGTCTTGTTTTTCTGTATCCACAGATGGTCTAATGAGGTGGGTCAGAAGTTCCTGTTCCTTGTAGCAGTGGGCCCCCCCGCACGGCGCGTTCCTTAGGTGCCTGTTGGAGCTAGCCAAGGTGTCCTTGCAGGCATGCCTGTGAGCTGGTAAGGCGGCCTGAGAGCTTGCCTCAGGCCTGCTGCGCAGTGCTCCGGGAGTTTCCCAAAGTGGCTGGGGAGTTAGCCTCAAGCCTGCCACACTGTGCTCCGGGAGTTGGTCTCTCGCCTGCCAGTGCTGGGCCCCAGACACTCTTGCACAGTAGAAGTGAGCGATTGATTCCTATTGATGTCAGTGAGGTATTTTTGTGCTGGCGCGCCCATGCTAGCCCAAGGTGGCGGGGGAGCTAGCCTCAGGCCTGTTGCACAGCACTCTGGGAGTTGGTCTCTCACCTCTTAGGGTGGGGGTCCCGAACACTTGTGCTCAGTAGAAGTGAGTGCCTGTGAGTCGCTGCTGCCTGCTGTTCTGGCACTGCAGCCGCCCACTGTTCCGGCAGCCGCCCACTGTTCCCACACCCGCCTAGGCAGGCGTGAGCAGAGCCTGAGCAAATGCTTTGCGCTCTGGCCTGGCACTTGGGCCTGGCACCCACTGGAGCTGGCAGGGGCGACTGTGCACAGTCTTCTGCGTATCCAATGGGCCCTCCCTGCGCCCGTTGGGGCACTGATCTTATGTCTGTTGGGGTGTGTCCAAGGGGCACCTGGACGCGCGGCCCTGCGCACCTGGGCCAGTGAATGAGGGCACTTCCCTATGCGTGTAGGTGCGACCCAAGGGGAGGGTTGGGGAGTGGGCAAGCACACTTCTGGGCCTGCGCTTCTCAAGAATGTACTTTCACCCCCAAACTTTTCCCCCCTCTCTGCAGTTTACAAGATAAAAATACAAAGGAAAAATTACATTTTCACTTGTACAGCAGCACGCTGTCTCCCATCTTCCAGCATCAATGCCACCTGGTTGAGTCCCATCTCTGCCAGTGGGCAGAGATCTGCTTTCCTCCTGACTCCCCTCTGGGGAAGGCCTGTGGTTGCCAAAAAGCCTTTGTGTCCTTCCAGCCTCAGTTCAAGCAGCCACCCCAGTCAGGAATCCCATTTCATCCCTTTTTCTTCCACTATCCTCACTAAACAGGTTGTTCCCAGATGGTTTTTCTCTAAACCAGCAATGTCAAGGTTCGACTCCTGCCAGTGTCCAGCTGCTCACTGAGATGTTCAGTGTGCAATTAGTCCAAACTACATATGGGTCTTGGGAGCCTGAGAGCACAGCTTCCCCTCACTCCTCTGCCATCTTCCTCTGTCCCTGTAGTTCTCTTTCTTTGTTGTATCTTGACCTGGTTTTGGGTAATAATGGCTTCATAGAACGAGTTTGGGAGTCTTCCCTCTTCTTGGATCTTTTGGAATATTCTTCAGAGGATAGGAGTTAGTTCTTTCCTAAATGTTTTGTAGAATTTACCTGTGAAGCCACCCAGACCAGGGCATTTGTGTGCCGGGAGTTTTTTGATTACTGCTTCAATTTCACTAGTTGTTATTGGTCTATTCAGGCTTTCTGCTTCTTCTTGATTCAGTTTGGGAAGACTATATGTTTCCAAAAATTTGTCCATTTCCTCTAGGTTGTCAAATTTCTTGCCATACAGTTGTTCATCATAATTTCTTACAATTCTTTGTATTTCTGTGGTATCGGTTGTGATTGCTCCTCTTTTGTTTCAGATTTTATTTATTTCGGTTCTCTCTCTTTTTTTCTTGATGAACCTGGTTAAAGGCTTGTCAATTTTGTTTATCTTTTCAAAGAACCAGCTCCTACTTTTGTTGATCTTTTGAATTGTTAGTTTAGTCTCTATGTCATTTAATTGTGCTCTGATCTTGATGATTTCCTTTCTTCTACTTGATCTGGGCTTGGCTTGTTGTTCTTCCTCTAGTTCTTGTAGCTGTAGGGTTAAATTTTTTATTAAAGATTCTTCTAGCTTTTTTAGTTAGGCCTGTATTGCTATGAGTTTTCCTCTCAGGAATGCTTTCGCTGTATCCCATAGGTTTTGGGTTGTTGTGTGTTCATTATCATTAGTTTCCAGAAATGTTTTGATTTCTTCCTTGATGTCATTGTTAACCCATTCATTATTTAATAGTATGTTATTCATTCTCCATGAGTTTGAATGTTTTTGAGTTTTCTCCTTGAGGTTGATTTTCAATTTTAAGCCATTGTGATCTGAGAAGATCCTTGATATAATTTCAATTTTTTTGAATTTGTTGAGGATTGTTTTATGTCTTACCATGTGGTCTATCTTTGAAGATATTGCAGGTGCACTTGAGAAGAATGTATATTTTGCTTCTTTGGGGTGAAAAGTTTTATATATATTGACTAAGTCCATTTGATATAGAGTTTTGTTCAGTGCCTCAATATCCTTGGTGTTTCTTTGCTTCGAAGATCTGTCTGTTGTTGACACTGGGGTGTTAAAGTCCCCTACTATGAATGTATTGCTGTCTATATCTTTCCTGGAGTCTTTCAAAATTTTCCTTACATATTTGGGTGCTGATAAGTTGGTTGCTTATATATTTATAAGGGGTATATCTTCTTGATGGATTTTTTCCTTTAAGTATTATGAAATGCCCTTCTTTGTCTCTTTTTATGGCATTTTCTGTGAAATCTGTTTTGTCTGTTATAAGTATTGCTACCCCAGCTTTTTTTTCATGTCCATTTGCTTGAAGTACTTTTTTCCATCCCTTCACTTTCAGTCTCTGTAGATCTCTTGCAGACAGCATGTATGTGGGTCATTCTTTCTAATCCATTCAGCTAACCTATGTCTTTTGATTGGAGCATTTAATCCATTTACATTTAAGGTTATTACTGATAAGTACTTATTCATTGTCATTTTCCCCCTTTGTACTCATGTTCCTCTCTGTCTCTCTCTGTTCTTTTATCTTCTTAAAGCAGACCCTTTAGCATCTCTTGCAATGCTGGTTTGGTGGAGATGTATTCTTTTAGTCTTTTTTTGTCTTAGAAACTCCTTATTTCACCTTCCATTTTGAATGAGAGTCTTGTTGGGTAGAGCATTCTTGATTGTAGGCCTTTGTTTTTCATTGCTTGGAATATTTTTTGCCATTCCCTTCTGGCTTGTAGTGTTTCTGCTGAGAAATCTGATGATAGCCTTATTGGAGCTCCCTTGTATGTTATTAGTTGTTTCTCTCTTGCTGCTTTTAGGATTCTCTCTTTGTCTTTGAATGTTGGAATTTTAATTATGATGTGTCTTGAAGTGAGCCTGTTGGGGTTCATCTTAATTCGGACCCTCTGTGCTTCCTCGACTTGCGGGACTCTTTCTCTCCTCATGTTAGGGAAGTTTTCTGTCATTAGTTTTTCAAAGAGGTTTTCTTTCTCTTGCTCTCTTCTCCTTCTGGAATTCCTATGATATGGATATTATTATGTTTCATGTTGTCTTTCAGCTGTCTTAGAACCTCTTCAGTCTTGTTCAGTCTTTTTTTATTTTGTTGCACTGTCTGGTAGTTTTTGTCTACATTGTCTTCTAGCTTGCTTATTCGTTCTTCTGCTTCCTCTAGCCTGCTTTTAATTTATTCTACTGTGTTCTTCAATTCAGAGGTTGGTTGTATTCTTCATTTCCTCTTGGCTCTTATTGATAGCTTCTGTGTCCTTTTTCATGCTGGTGTAATTCTCAGTAAGTTCCTTGTACTCTTTCTGGAGTTCCTTGTAGTTTTCCTGGAGTTCTTTGTAGTTTCCACTGAGCTCATTCAGCTTCTCCATAAGCCATGCTTTGAATTTTATATCTGATAGTTTGCTTCCATCTATTTCATTTAGCATTCTTTCTGGGGATTCTATCTTTCCCTTTGATGGGGGGTTGTTTCTCTGTCTCTCCATTTTTGTGACTTCTATTGTTTGTTGGTGCTTCTTAGAATGATCTGCACTTCCTGAATCTGCCTCTGGTGGCATCAGATCATCTACCAGTCTGGGCCTAGGCAGCCTGTTGGAGACTTCCAGTGATCTACTGCCTTTGTCTTCTTTAGTTGTTAATCTATTCAATCTGTGATTAGCCGTCAGGCTTAAGGACCGTGGGTGTGGCAACTTAATTCCTGTAGGCAGGGCTTTTGCTTCCCCTCAGGCTGATGCCATTTGGAGGGGAATGGTTTGCCTGCAGTACTGGGGATGAGTCAGCACTGGGACCCGGTCGGCTGTTCCCCCAGTTCTCTCCTCAAATCCACCGTGCCAAACTCTTCCCAAGTGTCTCCAGGCCTCTCTGCCTTCCCTCTGCTTGAGCCCAGGGTAAGTAGGGGCCAAAATGTTTTCATATGTGATCTACTTAAGAGCTCTTTTTCTCCAGCTGTTTCTCTCTGGCTAGCAAGAGACCCTGTGGCTTTTCACTTTTCACAGCTGATACTATTTTACTTTCCACTCTGTTGCTGTAGGCTGGGAAGCCCAGCTTGGGGTTTAGAACCTGCCCTTCTCAGCGGGAACCCCCAGCTGCTGAGCTATTTTTCAGTCCCTTCAGCTCCCACCCGTGGGAGCCCAGCCAGCCCTTCCACGTCTCCGCACTCCCTACCGGTCACGTTGTGATGTACGGCCTTTTCTGTCTCTTCGTGGTTATAAGACTTCTTTCCAGCTAGTGTTCGGTTGGTTATTCCAGATGATTTCTCTAAAATTAAGTTGTAAATCCAGACTGGTCCTGGGAGGAGGTTAGTGTAGCTTCCACTTACTCCTCCGCCATCTTGGATCCCTATTTCATTTCACCATGTTGTGGTACTGTATGTGGGGGAGGGGTCTGAGAGGGAACAATGCCACTGGCTTATCTCTTGCCTCTTTTTCAGGCATTTCTCCCACTTCCGTATGGTACTGGCAGCTCTAGCTGTTGCCCTGGCCATCGTTACCAGAGTGGGTGGGTCTGTGTACATTCTAGGACTGT
Source organism: Furipterus horrens (assembly GCF_987537825.1). Classification (NCBI taxonomy): domain Eukaryota; kingdom Metazoa; phylum Chordata; class Mammalia; order Chiroptera; family Furipteridae; genus Furipterus; species Furipterus horrens. The sequence goes on from NW_028327182.1 coordinate 51,741,594, forward strand.
GGGTTCCTTTAAACAAGCAGACTCTGTGGAGAGACCGGCTGTTTCTTCCTCCTGCCCAACCCCCACTGGTTTGCACAGTTGGAAGCAATGGGGCTTTATTTTCCCTGGCACTGGGACTGTGAGCTGTGAGTTCTGGTCTCGGGCTGGGAATGCACCCCAGGTGTCCCTCCTGACTTTTTAAAACATGTGATTCTGCTTTTCACTGGCCTGCCGTTGCCACCGCTGCTGCCACAACACTGCGTCCTCTCCACCCCGGCTCCACCTTTTCTAGTTGTCTGAATGAGTATTTCTTCTTTATATCTTTGTTTGTTGGACTTCTGTGCAGCTTAATTTTCTGGTACTCCTGGTTGTCTTTAGTTTTGAGGTAGTTGTATTCCTTCTTTTTTGTGGAGGGAGACCCAGCATGTCTGTCTTCATCTTTATCTTGGCCAGAAGTCCACAAAATCTTTATGTTCTTGAAAATTGGATAGCTACTTCTAGTCAAGATGGTGGCATAGGTAAATACAGTTTGCTTTCTTACATAAACACATTAAAAATACAACTAAATCTAGAACAGCCATCATCCAGAACCATGAAATATTGAGCTAAATGGAAGTCCTGCAACTATAGAATTAAAAAAGATACCACATTGGACTGGTAAGAGGGACAGAGATGCAAAATGACCTGATTCTATCATGTATGACAGACAAAAATCTGGATATCTCAGGAACAAAGGGTCCTAGTCACACACAAGGGCCCCCAGCACAGGATTCCAGTGCCTGGAAGATAAGTCTCCATAAATTCTGGCTGTAAAAACCAGTGGGGATTGAGGCTGTTGAGGACAGAAACTCCTGGGGTCTCAGGAAGTTTCTCTTAAAGGGCACACGAATAGGCAAATTTGGACTCACTCCCTCTGAGCTCCAGTGTGGGTCAGCAGAATGAAAGGTATCAGGGACATATGGGGAGCACCTGAATTGTCCAACAGCAGAATGAGAGCTGGAGGATAGCTTTCTCCCAGACAGAAGTGCTGGCAGAAGCCATTGATCCTTTTCTGAGTGCTCCCTTCACAAAGTCAGTGGGTGGGCACCATATCTGATACATCAACCTTGTTCATACTTTGCCCCAGCCTGGTAACTTCCCAAGGCCCTAACCTACCCAGCCTTTAGGCTCACTCAAGCTGTTTCTAGTGGCTTTTCCATATCAATAGCTTGTCTTGGTCCATGCTTCAGATTTTCCTAAATCTTCAAAGCAAGCAGCATGTGGCTTTAGTGAGACCTGTACCTCTTGCTAAGTTGCCCCAGGCATGGCACAGGAGGCAACTGTACTTGGTTCAGAGCTTAGTCTTGCTTGGCAATTCCAGCCCAGCAAAGTAGCAGCCATCTGCAGGTTGCTTTGTATCTAACGCTGTGTGAACAAGGACAGAACACAGGCAGTAACTGACCTTAGATGTGCCAACAGCAATGGAGGTTCAAGTACAAGAGGAGGGCATAGACAGCTCACACAGTGGGAACACCTTAGGTACCCAGCCTAGGTAATAGGGGAGGTAGTGCCACTGGACACTGCAAAACACCTACTACATTGTCACTCTACCAAGGCTGGAAGGTTTAGTGGCTCTTCCTAACACATAAAAACAGGGAGACTGCCAAAATAAGGAAACAAAGAAACATGGCCCAAATGAAAGAATAGAACCAAACTACAGAAAAAGAACTAAGCAAAATAGAGAAAAGCAATCTATCAGATGCAGAGTTCAAAATACTGGTAATAAGAATGCTCAAGGAACTTAGTGAGGACATCAAAAGCATAAAAATCATCCAACATATATGAAGGATACACTAATTGAAATAAAAATCAATTTACAGGGAATCGACAGTAGAGTGGATGAAGCCGAGCATAAAATCAGTGGTTTTGAAATATAAGAAAGCAAAAAACCAATCATAACAACAAGAAGAAAAAAGAATAAAAAATAAAAAATAAACAATGAGGTTAGAGTAAGGAGCCTCTGGGACAACTTCAAGAGTACCAACATTTTTTTTTCCCTAATATGGAACATTGAAAAATTAATCCCTGCATTTTGTCATCTAGTAGTTATGGATTGAATGATGTCTTTTAACCCTTTTCGCCAAATCTGTTGCCCTCAGAACACAACAAGGACACCAGCCTGTTGAACCAAGCACGCCGTTGACTGGAGGCAGCCAACTGACCTGGAGTCTGCACGATCCTTCCCATGTGGGAAGGCCACCCTCCCCTCCACACCCCCACTCTTATTAGGGTTTTCTGGACCCAAGGGTAGGTAGGACGACGACCATGTCCAGCTTGAAGCAGCTAGAGGAGCTTGAGACCTTCGCCCATTGTCCTTTACAAGATTACAAAGGGTCCTAATATTTGAGAGGGGGGGATAGTTAATTTTTATGAACCAGGGGTATGGACTTGGGGGGGATTGCTGGGGGAGGGGGGTGCTGGGGGGAGGGGAGCAGGGGGGAGAAAATTGGAACTGTTGTAACAATATAATCAATAAAAAACATTAAAAAAAAAAAAAGAGTACCAACATTTGTATCATAGAGCTGCTGGAAGGAAAATAGAAGAGCAAGAAATTGGAAAGCTATTTGAAAAATAAGGAAAGAAAACTTCCCTAACTTGAAGGAAGCTTAAGAATCACAGAGTCCCAAACAATATAGTCCTAAGGAGGCCCACTCTAAGACACATCATAATTAAAATGCCAAAGGATACATACAATAGAGAACTGTAAAAGCAGCAAGAGAAAAGCAGACAGTTACCTACAAGAGACCCCTCATAAGACTGCCAACTGATATCTCAAAAGAAACTTTGTAAGCTAGAAGGGATTGGCAAGAAATATTTAAAGTCATGAAAAGCAAGCACCTACGACCAAGATTACTCTACCCAGCAAAGCTATCATTTAGAATTGAAGGACAGATAAAGAGTTTTTTAGACAAAAAAGGCTAAAGGAGTTCATGATTACCAAACTGTTATTATATGAAATGTTAACAGGTCTTGAAGAAGAAGAAGAAGAAGAAGAAGAAGAAGAAGAAGAAGAAGAAGAAGAAGAAGAAGAAGAAGAAGAAGGAGAAGGAGAAGGAGAAGAGGAAGAAGAAGAAGGAGGAGGAGGAGGAGGAGGAGGAGGAGGAGATGAAGAAGGAGAAGAAGAAGAATAGTAGTAGTAGTAGTAAGAAGATCATCAAAACATGAACAATAAAATGGCAATAAATACATATCTGTCAACACTTAAATCTAAAAACCAAAATATGCAGAATGAAAACAGAATCATAGATACAGGGAATGTTTTGATGGTTGCCAGATGGGAAGGGGTGTCAGGGTCATAGTTGGAAAAGGCTAGGGGTTAAGAAGTACAAATTGGTAGTTACAGAATAGTCAAGGGGATGTAAAGTACAGCGTAGGGAATAGAGTAGTCAAAGAATATATATGCAGAACCCATGGACATGGAAAACTGTGTGGGTATTTCCTGAGGGCATGGGGCAAGCTTGAATTTGGTGAACAATCGGGAAAATTTGGAACAACTCTAATAGCATAAACAATAAAATATAATTTAAAAATATTGGATACCAAGTCCACATTTATTTCAAATATATTAATCATCCAATTTGGTATTTTAATGTTCATAAAAATCTTTAAATCTTATGATCATGTCTATTAAAGTAATATATGTGAAAGAAATACATTTCCAAATCAGTATCATTAATCATGTTTCTATCTATTAATTGCAAGGATTGAAATTGAAAAATCTTGAAGAGAGAGATATAAGATGGCAGCAGAGTAGGTGGAAGCTACACTCACCTGGAATTACAACTAAATTATAAAACAGTCATTTTGAATAACCCACTGAAGACTAGCTGAAGAAAAGTCTTATAATGAAGGATTTACAGAAGCTGCATCAAGACTGACAGGAAGGGCAGAGAGATGAAAATCGCTGGTCCCACTTTTACATGCTGCAGCTGAAGTGCTGGAGGAATATCTCAGCTGTGGGGAATTTCCCCTTAGAAACATGGAATAGAAATTATAAACCAGGTTCCCCATCCCAGAGCACCAAAGCCAGAAAGAAGGGCCCACATAACATTTGGCTGTGAAAAAAAGCAGGGTTACTTCCACCAGGAAGAGAAAGGATCATGCTAAAGATATAGGAACCTCTTAAAGGGCCAACAAAATTTTATTTGCAGCCATTTGTCCTGTGCTCTGGCAGAGACAGGATGGAGCAGACTAGAACTGTATGAGGACAGTCTGCATCAACCTGGGAAAAAGCAAAGCCTCAGCTTCTGGACTCCCTTGTGTCCCACTGAGTACAGCATATGCCCTTCTGAGTAATGCAGATGAAAGCTCTTTCAGCGACTGAGCCTAATAGGCATCTGGCAGGTGAAATCAGGCAGAGGTGGATCTCATCAGGATGCTTTGGGGCATTTACTTCTGGGTCCAGTGCTGGTAAAAACTAGCCCTGGTCCTTTCCACATGCATCCAGGCCCAGAAAAGGCAGTCACAAACAGTGCATTTCTTGTAGCTTCAAACAGGTTGCCAAGGGTGAGTCACAGGCAGTGTATTATATGTGTCTGAACCAGAGTCCCTCCCAAAGGCCCATAACCAACACACCTAGTGGCTAGCTTCAGACAACATCACAACAGGATCCAAGAAACTTCACAAGCAGATATAAAAAGGAAGATCTCAGCTGGCACCAAGCACTGCTAAAGTGAATTTTGCTTCATGTGGTAAGCAACTGTAGAGCAGCTAGAGGCTATGGGCTGGGTTGAGCCTCACAGTCAGCCAACCTGAGGGTCATCAGATGCACAAAATGGCCAACAGCAATTAATACACAATTACAACAGGAGGTCCCATATAACTCACACAAAGGACAGTCTTGGAACACCAGGCTCAGGTAATCAAGGAGATTGCACCACTGGACCCCACAGGACATCTACTACATGAAGCCACCACACGAAGACTGGGAATCATAGCAGATGTATCTAATACATGAAAATAAAAACAAAGAGGCAGCCAAAAGAGAGAGATAAAGAAACAGGCCCCAAATGAAAGAACAGAAGAAAGCTCCAAAAAAAGAGCTAAATAAAATGGAAGAAAGCAATTTTTCACATATAGAGTTCAAAGTAATTGTTATAAGAATGCTCAACAGCATGAAAAGTGACATTTCTAGAAACCATAAAAAATAGACCAGTCAGAAATGAAGAATGCAATACCTGAATAAAGAATATATTGCAAGGGAGAAGCAGTGGGTTGAATGATGCAGAGAATCAAATCAGCAATTTGGAAGATAAGGTAGAAAATAACTCCCAATCAGAGCAGCAAAAAGAAAAATGGATTTTTAAAAACAAGTATAGTTTTAGCAATGTTTGGGGCAACATGAAGCATAATAACACCCACATCATAAGGGTAGAAAAAGGAGAAGAAAGAGAGCAAGAGATTGTAAACTTATTTGAAGAAATAATTACCTAAAACTTCTGTAACCTGGTGAAGAAAAAAGACATACAAAACTAGGAAGCACAGACAGTTCCAAACAAGAGGAACCCAAATTGGCCCACACTAAGACACATCATAAAGAAAATGGCAAAAGTTAAAGACAAAGAGAGGATCTTAAAAGCCACAAGAGAAAGACAGTTACCTACAAGGGAGCTCCAGTAAGACTGTCAGCTGATTTTCCACCAGAAAAATGTCATGCCAGAAGGAATTGAAATGAAATATTCAAAGTGATGAAACACAAGGATCTACAACCAATATTACTTTACCCAGCAAGGCTACCATTTAGAATTGAAGTACAAATAAGGAGCTTCACAGATGAGGAAAAGCTAAGGGGGTTCATTACTATTGAACCAGTATTACAATAAATATTAAAGGGCTTGATTGAAGAATAAGACGAAGGAAAAAACAGAGGAACATAGTTAAAAGAATAAAATGGCAATAAATACGTACCTATCAATGATTACTTTAAATGTAAATGGCTTACATGCTCTAATCAAAAGGCATAGGTTGGAAGAGGGTACACAAGGGATTAACAGTAATTTTTAAAGCATAATAAAATTTAAAAAACATCCTAAATGAAAGAAGCCACACTAGGCATAGAGTAGCTAACTGGATTAAAAAAACAAGACCCATATATATGATGTCTACAGGAGACCTGTCTCAGAATGAAAGAACACACAAACTCAAAGTAAAGGATGAAAAAAGGTATTTCATGAAATGGAAAGGGGGAAAAAAAGCTAAGGTAACAATACTTATATCTGACAAAAATACTTAAAATAGGGCTATAGTAAGAGACAAAGAACAACACTACATATTGATAAAGGAGGAAATCCAACAAGAGGATAGAACTATTGTAATCATTTATGCATCCTGTTGTGGACCTCTGACCAGCAGAGTCCACGGTGTTGTGGATGAGGGAATAAATGCACAGTGACTGCAAGAATCCTGTGGAGAAGAGGAGACAGAACTGGCCACTTTCTAGAGGAGAAAGGGCAGTTTGCCCCTGCCTTAACAGGCTTTTATTGACTCTTTAGGTGGATTACATCCAAGAAAGTTGTGAAGCATAGTGCCAATCATTGCCTTATATGATTATTACTTTTACATATAAGAGAAAAGAATGTTACACATGCATGGATGATAATAATAACTTGTCTAGCCACATCCTGTCCTTAGAAATTGACTCAGGATAGGCCCTAAGCGATTGGTTCAAGGTTACATGCTGAACATCTGTTGTTCTCAGCCCAGGGTGAGGGAATCCTTTAGCAGAAAGCAAGCTTTTAACTATTATAGAAATGCAGGCCTGGTTCCCCATAGAAAAACCGGTGTGTGGAGTGGGTCCTGCGTGCCACCACGCTCCCAGTGGTTTTCCAATCTGAGCTGAGCTACATTTTCCACCACCAAGCACCTTGGCTTCCCATAATACCCAACAAAGGAGCATTGAAATATGTAAAGGAAATCTTGATAGACATAAAAGGAGAGGTTGAAAGTAATGCAGTAATATCATGGAATTTTAACATTCCATGGAACCAATGTATAGATCTTCCAGATAAAACAATCAACAAGAATTTGGTGGCCTTAAATGACAACTAGAAAAATGAATTTAATTGATATCTTCAGAACATTTTATCCCAAAGCAACAGAATATACATTCTTTACAAGTGTACATGGAACATTTTTTAGCAGAGACCATATATAAGGACACAAAGTAAGTCTCAATAAATTTAAGAAGACTGAAATCATATCAACCATCCTCTCTGACCACAAAGGTATGAAACTATAATATCAATTACAAGAAAAACAAACTAAAAAACACACAAACACATGGAGGCTAAATAGCATGTAACTAAACAATGAATGGGTTAACAACGAGATCAAGTATAAGTCAAAAGATATCTTGAAACAAATGAAAATAAGAACTCAACAACTCAAAATCTATGGAACATGGCAAAAGCAGTTCTAAGAGGGAAATTCATAGCACTACAAGTGTATCTCAGAAATGTGAAAACTCTTAAATAAACAATCTAACATTACACTTAGAAGAACTTGAAAAAGAACAACAAACCTATCCCTAAGTAAGTAGGAAGAAAATGATGATAACAGAAATAAAACAGAGTCTAAAAAGCAATACAAGACATCAATGAAACTAAGAACTATTTCTTTAAAAAGATAAACAAGATTGCCAAACCTTTATCAGACTCATCAAGAAAAAAGAGAAGACTCAAATAAATAAAATCTGAATAGAGAAAGAAGTAACAACTGCCATCACAGAAATACAGGGGAGTGTAAGAAAATATTACAAGCTATTATGTGTTAACAAATTGGACAATATTGAATAAATGGATAAATTCCTAGAAACATACAATCTTCCAAAACTGAATCATGATGGCTTCACGGGTGAATTTAACCAAAAATTCACAAAACTAATACCTACCCTTCTCACACTATTACAAAAAATTCAAGAGGAGAGAGGACTCCTAAGCTCACTTTACAAGTTCAGCATTATATTAATTCCAAAACCAGATAAAGACACTACAAAAAATGAAAATGATAAGCCAATATCCCTGATGAACATAGATGCTAAAATTCTCAACAAAATATTAAAAATTGGATCCAGCAACATATTAAAGAGGTCATACATCATGATCAAGTAGAATTTTTTCCTGGATTGCATATCAATAAATGTAATACACCACACAGACAAAAATGAAAGGTAAAAAAATCATATGATCATATCAATAAGTACAGAAAAATAATTTTATTAAGTCCAGCACCCATTTATGTATTATAAGAACTTTCATCAAAATGGGAATAGAGGAAACATACCTTAACATAATACGGGCCAGATATGACAAATCCACAGTCAGCATTGTACTAATAGGCAAAACTACAAGTGTTTCCCTTAAGATTGGGAACAACACAGAAATATGCACTTTCATCACACTTATTCAGCATAGTACTGAAAATCCTAGCCACAGCAGTAAGACAAGAAGAAAAAATAGAAGACATCAAAATTAGAAAGGAAGAAGTAAAACTATCATTATTTGCAGATGACATGATAATGTAAATAGAGGACATGAAATATTCTACCGTAAAAACAAACAAACAACAACTACAAAAGTGATAAGTGAATTCAGTTAAGGTGGCAGTATAAAAAATAAGTATCCAGAAATCAGCTATATTTCTATACACCAATAATGGACTGTTAGTGGGAAACAAAGAAAATAATTCCCTCACAATTTCTTCAAAAGTAAATGAAGTACATAGGAGTAAACTTAACTAAAAATGTGGAAGACCTGTATTCAGAAAATTATAATACACCTAAGAAAGAAGTTGAAGATACAGATATGTGAAAGCATATACTGTGTTCACGGATAGGAAGAATTAACCTAATTAAAATGTTCATCCTACCCAAATCAATCTATAAATTTAATACAATCCCTATAAAGATACCAATGGCATATTTCACAGAATTAGAAAAAATATTCCAAAAATTTATATGGAACCAAAAAACAAAACAAACAAACAAACAAACAAACAAAAAACCCAAACAGCAGCAACAATCTCAGGAAGCAAAATAAAGTTAGAGGAATTATGTTATGTGATATCAAACTATGCTACAGAGCCATAATAACTGAAACAGCATAGTACTGACATAAAAAAGACACATACATCAACGGATCATAATAGAGAGCCAAAAATAGACACACTTCTTTATTGTTAATATTTGACAAAAGAGGCAAAAAATATACAATAGGGTAAAGATAGCCCATTTAATAAGTTGTTTTGGAAATATTGGACAGATGTGAAAATAAACAAAACTAAACCACCTTGTTATATCACACACAAGAATAAACTCAAAATAGATTGAAGACTTAAATGTTAGACTCAAAACCATAAAAATCTTAGAAGAAAACATCGGCTATAATATCTCAGACACTCTTCATAGAAAATTTTTTTTCCTGATATACATTTGACCAAAGGAAGCAAAAGAAAAAAAAAGAGATGGGACTCCATCAAAATAAAAAGCTTTTCAAGAAGAACATGGCAGATGAGTGAGGAAAGGCTGCCCTTGCTTGCTCCCAAGACTGGTCTATAGTTTCAGCTGAACGTGGACAGAGCATCTGTTGACATCTGGATACTCGTAGTAGTTGAGCCTTGGAGCTACCGGCAGTGAAGGAGGCCTCCTTTGAGAGACCTGTCTGGTGAGGTACATGGAGGAAACATGGGAAAGACGTGAGTTCTGGCTGGCCTGGTTCCCTGGGCAGTGGCCAAAGGAGCACAAAGTTTTCTCAATGCCCCTGGGTCTCCCCTGAGAACAGTCAGAGGTGGAGATCCAGGCTGTGCCTGCCGGCAGAGCCAGGAGATTGCCAACTGAGATCTGGCTCTGGGAGGCTGGGAGCAGCGTTTTTTGTTTTTTGTTTTCTTTTTTGTGGTTTGTTCTTGTTTTTCTTCTCTCTTTTAAAAAATATTTTAAAATTTATTCATTGTTTTTTGCAGAAGGGAAGGAAAGGTTAGGGGTGGGGAGAAATCCTCGAGGAGCACGCACACAGGAGACCACTTGCAGGGACATGCTCGGCCCCCACACCCACTGCCACCCAGCTTAGCAGAACGTTCCTGGCCTGCCACATGCCAGAGCAGGGGACCGCTACGGGGCTGCACACACGCCGGTAAGCACGTCGCAACGCCCCCGGCCTGCCCACCCACCGAAACAGAGAATAGCTACTGGCCCAGGGCATGCCAGCACAAGAAATGCTCCTGCCCACTAGCATGGGAGAATGCTCCTGGCACACCCCACCAGAGCCCACTCGCTGCCCTGGCCTGCTTACAGATGGCAGAAAAAAGAGCACTTCCCATGCTCAACCTGGGCTGCAGCTAAAAGAAGGTGAAATGAACTAGAGAAGCTTTGGAAAACTTTGGATGCTGGTTCTGGAGAAAAAATTGGAGGAGCAGCAGACCAGATCCCAGGGCAGACTCAACCTTAGTGATACGGGAGAAATATCATAAGCAGACTACTCCCCTCCAAGATGCATCAGCCAGAGCAGCTCAACAACTGTCAGAAGTGGGCAGAGTGACTCTCAGTCAGCTAATTTAAAGGAAGGACCCACCAAAGAGCAACACACACACAAAAAAAAAACCCAAAATACTACTTTAGAGTCCAAATAAAAGGCATAAAGGGTATCCCAAGAGCATGAAATTAAGGAGATTAAGGAGTCTGCACCACTGAATAACACAGCTTCCTACCACAGAAGGTCACACCACAAAAGCAGAAAATAAAAGAACAATCTAAGAAGCACAAACAAACAAGATCAGCACCCAAAATGGGGAGGTGGAATAACACCTCACCAAACAGGAAAAACACCCCACCAAAAGGAAATGAGGAATTCCCAGAAGGAGGGATAGATGAAATAGAGGTAAGTAAACAATCAGACATTGAATTCAAAACAAATGGTAATGAAGAATCTCGATGACCTCAACAAACTAAAAAAAAAAAAAAAAACTATAATGAACTCCAGGGAAACTACAAGAAACTTACTGAGAACTACACCAGCATGAAAAAGGATATAGAAACTATCAATAAGAACGAGGAAGAAATGAAGAATACAATTTCTGACCTGAAGAACACAGTAGAAGCAATCAAAGCAAGCTAAGTGAAGTAGAGGATTAAAACAGTGAGTTAGATGACAACATAGAAAAAAATTCCCAGACAATGGAACAAAATAAAAAAAAAGATTTAAAGAGAATTAAGAGGTTTTAAGAGAACTGCAGGACAACATGACATGAAACAATATTCATATCATAGGGATAAAAGAAGGAGAAGAAGAGGAGCAAGGGATAGAAAACCTGATTTAAAAAGTAATGACAGAAAACTTCCAGAACACAAGGAGAGAAAAAGTCTCACAAGTACAGGAAGCACAGATGAGTCCAATGAAGATGAACCCAACAAGGTCCACACCAAGGCACATCATAATTAAAATGGCAACATTCAAAGACAAAGAAGAATCCTAAAGGCAGCAAGAATAAAACAGCAAATAACATACAAAGGAGCTCCGATAAGGCTATCAACTGATATCTCAACAGAAACACTACAAGCCAGAAGTATATGGCATGAAATATTTCAATGAAAAACAAATACCTACAATCAAGACTACTCTGCCCAGCAAGTCTCTCTTTCAAAATGAAAGATGAAATAAGGAATTTCCCAGACAAAGGAAGACTAAAAGAATACATCTCCTCCAAACTAGCATTGTAAGAGATGCGAAAGGGCCTGCTTTAAGAAAAAGAAGAAATAGAGAGAGGGAGAGGAACACAGCTACAAAAGAAAATTAATGAATACCTGTCAATAGTAACCTTACATGTAAATGGATTGTAGGGGCACCAAATATTCCCTGTAAAAAGTTTCAAAACTCTGCTAAGTATGTAAATATGTAGAGGTTTCAGATGTTCTTTGTGAAAAGTAGCAAGAACTTGCTAAAAAGCCTTGGAAAAAGGAATGTAGAAAAAGTTTTGTAGCAATTGGTAATTCACAAGCTAAAAGGACCTCAGCCTCTATCACCTTCCATTTATTTGTGTCTGGTTTATAACATTTGTGAAAGTTATACTTTACAGAATATCTAGCCCTTTGAAGATAAATTGCTTCACAGAGAATTCATCCCTGGCTGGAAAGCTGTGCTGCTGCCAAAGATAACCTTATAGCCTTGCAAAGTTCTGTTCCTGTTACTACCAGGACATTCCTGCAGTCCTGCCCAGCCCCCTCTTCCTGGGGCTGTTTCCCACCAAAGAAGAGACAAAGGGGGCCTCACCAGTATAAAAACCCAGTGTTTAGACTCCATTATACATTGGAGCCTTGTTAGAGACCAGCTCAGGGTCTGCCCGTCTGGCCGGCAAATAAAATCCTTTGCTTACTTTATACACCGCTTCAGAGTGTTCAATCTCACCTACATAGCCGTAACAGGATTAGCTGCAATCAAAAGAAATAGGGTAGCAGATTGAACACAAAAACATGACCCACATATATGCTGTCTACAAAAGAAACACCTCAAAACAAAAGATCTACACAGACTGAAAGTGAAGGGATGGAAAAAAGTATTTCAAGCAAATGGACATGAAAACAAAGCTGGGGTAGCAATACTTACAACAGACAAAACAGATTTCACAGCAAAGGCCATAAAAAGAGACAAAGAATGACATTTCATAATACTTAAGGGAAAATTTCATCAAGAAGATATAACCCTGGTAAACATATATGCACAGAACATAGGAACACCCAAAGGTATAAGGAAAATCTTGGAAGACTACAAGAAGAAATTCAACAGCAACACACTCATGGTTGGGGACTTTAACACCCCATTGTCAACAATGGACAGATCTTTGAAGCAAACAAACACCAAGGATATTGAGGCATTGAACAACACCCTAAATCAAATGGACTTAGTTGATATATATATAACTTTTCAACCCAAAGAGCTAAATATACATTCCTTTCAAGTGCACATGGGACATTTTCAAAGATAGACCGCATGGTAGGACACAAAACAAGCCTCAACAAATTCAAGAAAATTAAAATTATATCAAGTATCTTCTCAGATCAAAATGCCTTGAAACTAGAAACCAACCTCAAGGAAAAAACTCAAAGACATTCAAAGTTATGGAGAATAAATAACATGTTATTAAATAATAAATGGGTTAACAATGACATCAAGGAAGAAATTAAGAAGTTGCTGGAAACATGATAGTGAACACGCAACAGCCCAAAACTTATGGGACACAGCAAAAGCAGTCCTTAGAGGGAATTCCGTAGCAATACAGGCCTACCTAAAAATGATAGAAGGATATCAAATAAAAAATCTAACCATAGAGCGACAAGAACTAGAAGGACAACAAAGCCCAGAGCGAGTAGAAGGAAGGAAATTATCAACATCAGAGCAGAATTAAATGACATAGGGACTAAACAAACAATTGAAAAAATCAATAAAACTAAAAGCTGGTTCTTTGAAAAGATAAACAAAATCAACAAGCCTTTAGCCAGACTCATCAAGAAAAAAGAGGACCCAAATAAACAAAATCAGACATGAAAAGGAGAAATCACAACAGATATTACATAAATACAAAGCATTGTAAGAAATTACTATAAACGACTGTATGGCAAAAACTTGACAACCTATATGAAGTAGACTAATTTCTAGAAATATATAATCTTCAAAAACTGAATCAAGGAGAAGCAGAAAGCCTTAACAGACCAATAACAAAGAGTGAAATTGAAGCAGTAATCAAAAAAACTCCTGGCACACAAAAGCTCTGGACCAGATAGATTCACAGGTGAATGTTACAAAACATTTAGGAAAGAACTAACGCCTACTCTTCTCAGACTATTCCAAAAAATCCAAGAAGAGGGAAGATTCCAAAACTCTGTCTATGAAATAATTATTACCCTAATTCCAAAACCAGGTCAAGACACAACAAAGAAAAAAAACTACGGGCCAATATTGCTGATGTACATAGATGCTAAAATCCTCAACAAAATATTGGCAAACCAGATCCAGTAACACATTAAAAAGATCATACACCACGATCAGGTGGGATTCATCCCAGGGATGCAGGGATGGTTTAATATTCACAAATCAATCAACATAATACACCACATAAACCAAATGAAAAACAAAAATCACAGGATCATATCAGTAGATGCTTAAAAAGAATTTGACAAAGTACAACACCCATTTATGATGAAAACACTCAGCAAAATGGGAACAGAGGGAGCATACCTCAACATAATAACGGCCATATACAAGAAACCTGAAGCCAACATAGACCTCAATGGACAAAAACTGAAAGCATTCTGTGGGAGACTGGTATGTATGGTACGGAGGGCTGTGGTTACTGTGTAGAGCCAAAACTGGAATATGGACCTATAAGCCTTAACTGGCTGGCAAATATGCCTCACATACCATACTGCCAGTCTCACACTCGGGCAGAGTGGGGGGGGGCAGTGGTTTAGAAGTAGAATAGGAATGTAATGTACTCTTTGAAGCTGATGAAGCCTGCTTGCTCTGTGTAGCCCCAATATCTTATCAGTAGAATGTGAAAACAATGTTTAAATAAAAAGAGTCACCTGGAGTTCTATGATATGTGTTAGCACCTTACAGTCTTGCTACCTATCTCCCTATGTTGATTTATGCTTCTGTTTGTTCTTACTCCCAACCATTTTGTGGAGGTCTGCATGCTTACCCCATGCATTTTAAACTCAATAAAAACCTTGACTGAGAAAGGAGTGATCGGTGATCTCCTATGAGAGACATTCACCCTTCTCTCTCCTTAGACAATTTGTTTCTGAGTCAGTTCTTTCATCTGTGCTGATGGAGCTGTGAGAGGGGAGCCTCTCAGCATTCTCCCTGATATCAAGAACAAGACACAGATGTCCACTCTCTCCACTCCTATTCAACATAGTCTTGAAAGTTCTAGCCACAGCAATCAGAAAAGAAAAAGAAATAAAAGGCATCCAAATTGGAAAGGAGGAAGTAAAACTGTCATTATTTGCAGATGACATGATAGTGTACATAGAAAATGCTATAGACTCCACTAAAAAACTACTCGACCTAATAGGTGAATTTGGCAAAATAGCAGTGTACAAAGTCAATATTCAGAAATCAAATGCATTTTTGTAAACCAACTATAAAATATCAGAGATAGAAACTAGAAAAAATTTCCCATTTACTATAGCAACAAGAAAAATAAAGTACCTAGGAATAAACTGAACTAAAGAGATAAAAGATCTGTACTTGGAAAATGACATAACACTGAAGAAAGAAATTAAGGAAGATACTAATAAATGGAAGCACATACCATGTTCATGGGCGGGAAGAATCAACATCATTAAAATGTCCATACTTCCCAAAGCAATTTACAGATTCAATGCAATCCCTATTAAAATACAAATGGCGGACTTCCGGCCAAGATGGAGGCTTAGACGGAAACGCTAGGTCTCCCTCTACAACTAGAGAGGAATACAACTACTTCAAAACAAAGGATAACTAGAAATTCCAGAAAATAAAACTACACGGAAGTCCAACAAATGAAGTTATAAACCAGCGGTGCCATTTGGGCAGGTAAGAGTTAAAGAGGGCAGTGCTGTTTGCGGTCGCACCTGGACAGCGGCGGGGCGGCGAGGAATCCCGGCCCTGACTGTGCGCGACCCCGGCGAGGAATCCCGGCTATGGCCAAGCCTCTGGCGGTGTGCGACTCCGGCGCTGGGGAGAGCGGCCGCCGCATCGCCTTGAACAGTGAGGCCCAGGGGGGCGGGAGGACGGATCCCGGTCTCCTAGCTGAATAACTGTGTGAATCCATCTTGGACCCCCGCCCCCAAAGAAAGCACCACAGGGCTGCGAAATAGGTCGCGGACAGGCAGGCGCCGGTCGCTGATTTGTGACGCACACAGGCACTGCCCCGGACAGCCGGCCCAAGAAAACAAAACGCATCTGTCAAAATGAGGCAGACAACTATAGAAATCCCGGTGATACAACTCACCAGGCAGCAGATAGAGAACCTGACAGATGAACAGATAAGAAACCTGTCAGAGGCTCAGTTCTGGGCCATTGTTATCAGGTGGCTTACAGAATTCACAAAAGAGCAGGAAAAAGATAAGAAAGAAGCGAAAAACTTTCATAACGAAAGGAACAAAACCGTATACGAGACAGAAGGTGAGAAAAAAAAATCCAGAGTTCATTTCAACAAACTGGAATATGGAGAAGGAACAAGCAGTCAACCAATGCAGAGAGAGGAAATGTGAAGCAACAATGAGAGGATCAGAAACCTCTGGGACAGCTATAAAAGGCCCAACATAAGAATCATTGGTTTGCCAGAGAATGAGGAAGATGAACTAGAACTTGAAAAATTGAGTGAAAATATAATAAAGGAGAACTTCCCAGACTTGGGGAAGGGAATAGACTTACAGGTCCAGGAAGCAAGGAGAGTTCCCAAGAGACTGGACCCAGGGAGAACCACTCCAAGACACATTATAATCAAAATGTCAAAAATTAAAGATAAAGAGAGAATCTTAAAAGCAGCAAGAGAGAAGAAAAGAATTATGTACAAAGGGGTCCCAATTAGACTATCAGCTGACTTCTCAAGGGAAACCCTACAGGCAAGAAGAGACTGGCAAGAAATATTCAAAGTAATGAAAATCCAAAACCTACAACCACGAATACTCTATCCAGCGAAATTGTCATTCAGAATAGAAGAACAGAGAAAGTGTTTCCAGGACAAAATAAAACTGAAAGAGTTCATTAGATCCAAACCACTGTTATATGAGATGTTAAAGGGACTGGTTTAAAAAAACAGAAGCTAGGGAGATGAAACAAAGGCAGACTAAATAGGCAACGAGAGTGGAAAAGGAACTGTGGGTATGGGAAGCATATTGGGGGGAGGTCAACAGGGAGGGGGAATGGGGAAAGGGAGGGAGATGATATAGGAATTGGGGATCAAGGTAGGAGGGAATGGAATAGACGGAGAGAGGTTGGGAGGAACTGTATGCACAACTAATGGACATAATCTAAAAGGGGGGGACAACTGGAGGGAGGGGGGCCACCGGGTGGAGGGGAGCAGAGGGAAGGGAAATTGGCACAAATGTAATATTTTAATCAATAAAACACATTAAATCTGAAAAAAAAAATACAAATGGCATATTTCACAGACCTAGAACAAATACTCCAAAAATTCATATGGAACCAAAAAAGACCACAAATAGCCACAGCAATCTTGAGACACAAGAACAGAGTAGGAGGAATCAAATACCTCATATCAAACTATACTACAAAGCCACTGTAATCAATACAGTCTGGTACTGGCATAAGAACAGACATATAGGTCAATGGAACAGAACAGAGAGCCCAGAAATAAATCCAGGTCTATATGGTCAACTAATATTTGACGAGGAGGGAAGGAACATAAAAGGAAGTGAGAAAAGCCTCTTTAAGAAATGGTACTGGGAGAACTGGACAGAGACATGCAAAAAAATGAAACTAGACCACCAACTTACACCACACACCACAATAAACTCACGATGGATCAAAGGCTTAAATGTAAGCCATGACACCATAAAGTCCTAGAGGAAAACATAGTCAGAAAATTTTCAGATACCCCACGTAGCAATATTTTCACCAATATATCTCCTAAGGCAAGGGAAATAAAGGAAAGAATAAGCAAATGGGACTATATCAAACTAAAGAGTTTCTGCTCAGCAAAAGAAAACATCAGCAAGATGAAAAGAGAACCAACCATATGGGAAAACATATTTGCCAAAGATACCTCAGACAAGGGCTTGATATCCAAAGTATATAAAAAAGTTATATGTCTCAACACCAAGAAGACATACAGCCCAATTAAAAAATGGGCAAAGGATCTGAACACTTCTCCAAAGAGGACATACAGAGGGTCCATAAGCATATGAAAGAACGCTTAACATCACTAGCCATCAGAGATGCAAATAAAAACCACAATGAGATACTACTTTACACTAGTCAGAATGACCATCATCAACACATCAACATACAACAAGTGCTGGCAAGGATGTAGAGAAAAGGGAACCCTAGTGCACTGTTGTTGGGAATGCAGACTGTGGCAGCCACTATGGAAAACAGTATGGAATTTCCTCAGAAAACTATAAATGGAACTGCCTTTTGAACCAGCGTTTCCAGTGCTAGGATTATACCTGAAGAATCCTGAAACCCCATTTCAAAAGATCTTATGTTCTTATGTTCACAGCAGCACTATTTACAATAGCCAAATGCTTGAAGCAGCCTAAGTGCCCATTTGTAAATGAGTGGATTACAAAACGGTGGTACATTTACACAATGGAATACTATGCAGCAGAAAGAAAGGAGGAACTCCTACCATTTGCGATAACATGGATGGAAATAGAGAGAATTATGCTTAGTGAAATAAATCTGGCAATGCAAGAAAAATACTATATGATATCACCTAATACAGGAAACTAATGAACAACACGAATTTTTTACAAATGAGCAAAATTGACCCAGAGGCATGTAAACAAGCAACAGACTAACAGTTACCAGTGGTTTGGTGGAGGGGTAAGTAGGGGAAAGTTTTAGTAAATAAACTAGTATAAATAACCCATGGACATATACAATGAGGTGGGGATTGACTGTGGGAGAAGGGGTGGGCTGGGTGGCATGGTGGAGCAATGGGGGGAAAAGTGGCACAACTGTAATAGAAAAAAAAACAAATAAATCAAAAATTTTTTAAAAATTACATAAAATAGAATGTGTGGTGTCTATAGTAAAGAACATGGTTTTGAAAGTATAGGGGGAGAAAAACTAAGAGTAAGAAATAGAATCCAGGTAAGAAAGGGAAAAGTTAAAATAAAATTACTAACTCAAATGATCAAAAGAAGGGGGAGGGCAATATCGAGTAAGATGGGAGAGAGTAACCTATGAGATTTGAAGTACAAAAAATAGTGAACTAATAGGAAAACCATCGAAGAATAGCAATAACCTAATAGCCATGCTCACCAAGCCATACTTTATAAATATGGAAAGGAAAGAAGAATATTTATAATAGGGGGGAAAAGAATGTGAGCTTACTAAAGGAAAGAAGAATGCTTTTGAAAAGATAGTAAGAGTATGGAATAGAAACAAGGTGTAGCATGAGAGAAAATAAAATTTACAACAATAATAAGAAAGGTCAGGAAGAAGGCAAAATTGAGTAAGACAAGGGAAGGGTGCAATGTGAGATTTGAAATAAAAATAAAATAAAAAATAATACAAAATCTTAATAAAAAGAATGAAAAAGACAAAGAGTAGTGAATTACCTGAAATACAATTGAAGCAAAAGAAGAAATATTAGCCCTGGCTGGTGTGGCTCAGTGGATTGAGTGCTGACCTGAGAGCCAATGGGTTGCCAGTTCTGTTTATGATCAGGGCATATGCCTGGGTTGCAGACCAGTTCTCCAGTTGGGGGTACATGAGAGACAACCACACATTCATGTTTCTATCCCTCTCTTTCTCCTTCCCATCCCCTCTCTCTGAAAATAAATAAATATTTTTTTAAGGTGATGTTCAGAGCTTCATATTCTTTTGTATTGACTTTCCATGCCCTACAAGTCCCCTGAAGGTGACACAAAGGGTTCATGATGGATACCAGAGATGCAATGGGCTGCATTAAAGGAAAGAAATATGAACTTGGGGGATTTGCTGTGTTTACAGTAAGTGAAGTCAGCCTTTCCTTTGTCTGGGGGAGACATTACCCCCTTTTTCAAGGTTGCTTGCTATAAACACAATCCTGAGAAGTGGCCCTGGTGAAGAATGGTCATGGCATACCCAGCAGGAACATGCAGGGATACTCAGCGCCCATGGCAGGTTGCCTCTCTCAACAATCCAATCTTCAGCCCACAATAACACATTCTGTGCTAAATTTAGGTTTTTATAGGAGTATGCCACTCCATTTGCCACTCTGATTAATCTGACCACGAAGACTGAGAGAAAAGTCATTTAACTTACCTAATTAGCATTTAATCAAAGCTAGCATCAATAGGACTCAAACAACAAAATGAGACTAACTTACAATCTCTACCTCAATCATACCCCTCTCTGCCAGCGGCACAGGCTCAGCTAACTATGAGTAAGTTCCAAAAGGGATCAATAGGTTTAATTTCAGAGAACCAAGATAAGATTCAAGGCAAAGCTATAATCCATTATGACCCACACAAGGGAGTTTAGGCTGACCTGCTGATCAACAGAATGCAATAGTTGGGCCATGAAGCAACCTCATCCTCAACAGAGATATATCGTGTGGCCCACACTTTCCCATATGCAAAAGCATAACCTGAGGAACATAGGTCACTCCATTTTGGGATTTCTGGTTCAACTTGGTTTGGATCATCATTACTTCAGTTAAGCCATATAGGTAGTTTCACCAAGTAGTTTCATAGTCTTGATCACCATAGGTGGTTTAACCAAGACAACTTGGACATCAGGAGAAGTATATGATTTTTTTTTTCTAGCAGTTTAATCACTGCATTCCTTACCTACAATTGAGTAAAAATAGGAAACAGAAGTTCAATTGACCTACATTTTATTTGATCCATTTTTCTTGCTATTTTAATGATTGCTCATTGTGGGAAAATGGAGAAGAACCCTTTGGGGGGAAAAAAAAGAGTTATCTTATTCCACTTTATTCATAACTTTGTTTTAATGCAGAAATCAATGTATTCCAATTGAGTCTGGGAATGGGATTTTCTGATGCCTAATTAATATAATGGAATTAGGAAAGAAAAATTCCCTTATCTCAGATAAGTTGGACAAAGCTATTCAGGTCACATACAAGATTGTGTTGAAAGTGGCCTGGAGTCTGAAGAGGCAAATCACCATCACCATTTTTTCTGAGGACCACTGAGCACAGTGCTGAGTGCTCCATAAGCCTTGTCCGCCTTCCTCCCACTAATCCTGTAAAGGGAGGTACCAGTATGTTCATTTACAAATGGATTTCATTGACCTGTGGCTGTCCAGGGTCAAACAGCTAGAGATCGCAGTGGCAGGCTTGTAACTCTGAGGACTCCACCTCAGTGCCTCTGAATATTTCTCATACACATGTGAGAGATTATTTGTTTTTTAGTCCCCAAAGATGCACTGAGTCATGGCAGAAATATGTTTTTGGGATACTGAGTGGGGAATTATGACAACCTCTTCATAGCAGTACTCTTAAGGAGTACTCTCTTGATCACAAAGCTTTTGAGCTTAAAACATTTTTGGCTAGTGACCACATCTGTTTATAGAAAATATGATGTTTTGATAAATTTGTACCTTGAGCATCCTCCAAATAACTACTTCTGTCCAAACCCAGTTCCTAGGCACCATCATATGTAAAAACACATAACAGAAAATTTACCATCTTAAACATTCTTAAATGTACAGCATAGTAGTGTTAACTACAGGCACTTTGTTATGCAACACATCACTAGAACTTTTCATCTTGCAAAATTGAAACTATATCCATTGAGCAACAATTCTCCTTTTCCCTTCTCCCAGCCCCTGACAGTTACCATTCTACTTTCTGTTTCCAGGAGTATAATTACTTAAAATATCTCATATGAGTGGGATTACATAGTATTTGCCTTTTTGTGACTGGTTTATTTTATTTAGTGGAATGTCTTTGAGGTTCATCCATGTTGAAGAATATGACAGGATTTTCTTTTACAATTTTTTTCTTTTATTAAATTTATTGGGATGACAGTGGTTAATAAAATCATACAAGTTTCAAGTCGTCGTCGTCGTCGGCATCCGTCCGTCTCGAGAGACGATGGTGTAGCTTCTACTGAAGCTACAGAGCCTGGGCAGGGTGATATGGAGGGTCTGCTGTTGCCCATGCAGCAGACCCCCCCTCTCTTCGCAGCTGAAGGGTCCAAGGGAAAGACGGAGTCAATACAGCTTGGCTTCAGGTGCGCCGCAGGAGTTGCCGGTGTTGACTACAACGTCAAACCGCCTTAGGGACTCCGGCTCCGGATTTTCTGTCGGGGTTTACTCCCTTAGCCTTTCCCCTGAAGAGGTATGCCGCAAGGCAGCGGAGGTTTTTTGGAGTCAGAGTTTTCCTTCTCTGAAAGTTTCAAGTGTACAATGCAATAAAACATTGTCTGCACACTGCATCATGTACTCACCATCCAAAGTCAAGTCTTTTTCCATCCCCATTTATCTTGCCTTTGCTCACTTTTACTCCCCACCCTTTCCCTCTGGCTATCGCTATACTGTAGTCTAAGTCTATGTGCCACTATCCCGCAAACACCCTTTCCCTCTGACAGCTGTCAGTCTGTTCCATATGTCTATGCTTTTTTTTCTCTTTTGTTTGTTAAATTATTTTGTTGATTAGATTTCAGATATAAGTGAGATCATATGGTATTTGCCTTTCTTTAATGGACTTATTTCAGTTAGCATCATAATTTCCAGGTCCATTCATGCTGTTGCAAAAGGTAAGAGCTTTTTTACAGCTGAGTAGTATCCCGTTGTGTAAATGTACTACTTCTTTTTTGTCCACTCATCTACTGTTTCTAGGTCTTGGCTATTGTAAATAATGCTGTGATTAATATAGGAGTGCATATATTCTTTTTAATTAGTGTTTTGGCTCCTATATATTTGGCTGAGGCTATAACTGACAGGACCATTTTTTCCTTAGTATTCACTATAGCAACAACTTTTATCCAGTGGCTGCAAGAATTTTTAAAACATGCAATACCTGATTATTTAGTCAGGGGCACTGACCTTTTTCCCTTAGATCGTCAAATAAAAAAAAGACAACAGCCAACACTATAGCCATCCAGTGTGAATGAATAAAAATTATACCTATTTTTGTCAGATCAGGAAAAAATATATTTTTTGATGTGCTGCATAATTTTAGTAATAAGTTTATGCATACCATGAGATGAAAATGATTGAAAATTGCTGAACTATATAGAGTAGTATAGACTCCACAGCAAAGCCTAGGAGCTTTGGGGGTGTCTATTAAAAATGTTTTATATTTGAAAGTATAACCTCCAATTTACAAAAAGGAAATTACAAAATGTTATACATTTCCTAGGCTGTAGAAACTGAACTCCTAGTCCTCTTGATTCTCCCTTTTTCACAGCTCTGAATCCCATAAAACCACCAGCCAGTACCTCTGGTCCCAGTGACAAATCTATCCCTAATGTGGTTGCTGTTGGGGAGCAAGATACTCCAACAGTAAGATGGATACTTAAACTATCATAGCCTGAGCCATTACAACTTATTCTTTGGACTCCCTTGGGCTCATTTCTTGTGCACCAAGCCACCTTCTGATGCTCATGTTGGTCTGCGACAGAGTATTTCTGGCCTTTGTAATAGTGCTTTCTCTGACAAACAAACATATATATCAAATACATACACAAAAGATATTTGTCCTCTGTGGCAATAAATTTCTCAATGTAAATTAAGTTGGTAATACCAACTAAAAAAGGAGAATGAGGAATATTATTGCCTGTTTTGTCATCCATAGCCTTAGTTTTGAACTGTTCTAGTTAATTGAGGGCTCATGAAGCCTTGCTTTATCTTTTTGTCAACTTCTAAGTTCTAACCCACTACTGTTATCCTATTGTTAACTTTACTTGCTCACTGACCTCATGCAAGGTCCATTTTACCAGCTGAAACCTAGGCTTCTCTTTCTGCCTTTAGCTATGTTACTTCAGGGCCCCTTGGGTAAGGCCCAGTTCTTAGGGCTCTTGAGCCACAATCATACTTCTATGTCTTGTGCTCACTGCACACCCAGCTGGTACCCAGACAGGTTTCTGCACATAAAATTCCATTATAAAGATTTCCATCTACAGTTGCTCCACCAGTCTGCATTTCCACCAACAGTGCACTAGGGTTCCCTTTTCTCCACATCTTCACCAGCACTTGTTGTTTGTTTATTTGTTTATATGGCCACTCTGACTGATGTGAGGTGGTATCTCATTGTGGTTTTAACTTGCATTTCTCTGATGGCTAGTGATGTTGAGCATTCTTTCATATGCCTATAGGACCTCTGTAAGTCCTCTTTGGAGAAGTGTCTGTTGGGGTCCTTTGCCCATTTTTAAATTGGATTGTCTGTCTTCTTGGTGTTGATTCACATAAGTTCTTTATATATAATATTTTGGAGATTAAACCCTTGTCTGAGGTGTTATTGGCAAATATGTTTTCCCAAACAGTATGGGATTTCCTCAAAAAACTAAAAATGGAACTGCCTTTTGATCCAGCAATTCCACTGCTAGGATTATACCCAAAGAATCCTGAAACACCTATTCAAAAGAACCTATGCACCCCTATGATCATAGCAGTGCTATTCACAATCCAGGTGCTGGAAACAGCCTAAGTGCCCATCAGTAGATGAGTGGATCAAAAAACTGTAGTGCATTTATACAATGGAATACTATGCAATAGAAAGAAAGAAGGAACTCCTACCTTTTGCAACAACATGGATGGAATTGGAGAGCATTATGCTTAATGAAATAAGCCAGGCAGCACAAGAAAAATACCATATGATCTCCCATAAGAAAGGAAACTAATGAACAAAACAAACAAATGAGCAAAATAGAACCAGAGGCATCTAAACAAGGAAGAGACTGACAGTGATCGGGCGGGGTGGGGGGGGGGACATGTATAAATGACCCATGGACATGGGCAACTAAATGGGGATTGACTATGGGCAAGGGGGGAGGTGGGCAGGGCAGGGGAGAGCAATAGGGGGAAAATAGGACAACTGTAATATAAAAGAAGTTTAAAAAAAAGATTTTCATCTAGTACATACTCACAGACATAGGATATTGGTTTTAAAGACTTTGTTTTAATCAAAGCAAACCACAAAACAATCCCTTATAAACCAGTATATAATAAAAATGAGAACAGTATAAAATATTTTATTTTTATTTGTTGGCAATTGTGCTTAATGGTTCACTAAATACAATGACATTCTTGATTTTATTGTTCCCCCAGGAAATCCTTCTCACTTTTAAACAAAGCGTGTTTTATCTACTGAGTGCATTTGGTACCTCTATCCTGCACTATTACAACAGAGTAAACATACAGAGCTACATGGCCTGACTTTTAACTATAAAGAATTAATTCCCTAGGAAAAACAGTGTGTAACTCTTTCCCTTTAGGCTGAAAAGGTCTCTGATGACACCTAGGTTGAGATGACTGAATCTTCTTGAGTCGAGTCTTTCCATCTCTGTTCTGTTGTGTTAATTTGGATAACTATAAAAAGAGTGAAATCTATTTCTCTTATAAAGACCACAAAGAAGTCACTTCATAGGACCTACTCCAGCTTGGCTTTATATTTTCTGCATTTTTCTTCTTTTGCTATTCATAAAAGCTATAGGGTAAAAACGTGTGTGTGTGCATGAGAGAGATACCTATTTCAGTTACCATGAGTTTTGCTATTCAGAGTCACTCAACTATATTCATCTAACATTATGATTGCTCTAATTGGTACATGTATACAGTTTATCAGTTGAATAACATTTAGCACTGGAGAATCTTAAATCTTTTGTGGAACCAAAGTATGGTATAAACCAACCAGTTAACAAACTAACTATACAAAGGTACAATATGGGAGAAACAAAGAAGACTATATAGTCCTTACCTTGTTAAAACCTAGTAGATATTCTGGTTAAAGGCCAAACTAATACATTAATAATTCATAAAGAATTATTATATAAAGTATTATTAATAGAACAATACATTATAGACATTTTTATAATTGAAAGAGGAATATTATTATTCATAAATATTATTCATTGCTTATTACATAGATGTCATTTATCATTTATACAATAGGTAAAGTGCTACATGTTAACCATTCTTCAAGATTAACTATTTTATGTTAAAGTTATATGAAGAATACTATCTAAATCTCTCTACAAAATGTGTGAAATTCTAACATACCTGAGGTAATTCAACATGTCTTAATTTATCTCCAGGCACAAGACTAGTCTACCACCACTCCTCTGCATCCTCAACCTCATTCTCACTCCCTTCCTTCTGTGGGTTAGGACAGATAAGTATAAATGGGACATAACAGGGATAATCTTCTGGTCAGCTTTTACTACTACATGTCAACTGACCTTTGTCATTAGTGACATTCATATATATATTTTTTACCGCTATTACTCAGTGTACCTCACAAAATTTCATGTGGTATATCCAAATTGCTACAGGTGCATTCCTAACATTTCAGGCATGCATAAAAATATAGATTTTATTTTTGTTTTTGCCTATCAAATATAATAGGGAGATGATATTTTTTATGTTCTTGTTGACAATAGGTCTTACGTTTGCTGAGAATTAGGTGAGGGTTGTTGGGGCAAGATACTGGTCTACTGACTTTTTTTAAGAAATTGGCTGAAAATATTTGGTTTAAACCACAAGTGTCCTGGACTTGGCCTTCAGTAGATCAGAGTGTGAGTGCTCATCTTAGGTGTGCACAGCCTCCCACCTGAACCCTCACTGTACTTTTCTCACTTGTTAGTAGGTACATATTTGTGAGGGTGGGGCTGGGGGGGCTAGAGACTTTCAGTTTTTACACTATGAACTTCTGTATTGCCTGAGTTTTCACATATTTACATATTGGAGAGGGCTAAGAACACTGATGTTCTGCTTTCTTCCACGTGCTTTTTTTTAAAGACATGCATTTTCTAAATTTAATTGTAAATATAACATGCTCACCATGGTGCAGACCCTACCCATTCTCAGTTCTTATTCCTCTCTGCTTCCCCAACTTTCTTTCCCTCTTCATTATCTTTGGCTTTTTATCTACTTCCATGAAGTTCCAGTTTTGTCTTTCCTTTATTTTTTCTTCCTTTGCATAAATTTTATGAACTACACCCTTTATATGAACTCTTTTAGAGATTTGTCAAAGGTTCTCATTTGTAGTTACATCTCCCTTTGGTTGCTATGATGGTTGTTCCTTTAGTCCGAGTTTCTGAGAAATTAGTCCAGCATGACTACTGCATTGATATATTCCTCCACTTCCTATATTTTCTCTCCTCACATATTTTGAAAAGAAAATAAGAAAAACATGTGTTCTTTCTCTTCCTCCAAGTTTTTTTTCCTTGTGGCTTATATAGCAGATGTTTACCAGCAGAACTTCTTCTAAAGTGAAAGGAGATCATTCCTATAGGAAACAAAGGCAAAATAAAATGTAAACCAGTAGTTGGGAGAGATCGGGTCAAGTTGGTGGCATAGGCAGACATGGCTTGCCTCTTCAAATAACCGCATCAAAGTTACAACTAAATATAAAAAAACCATCAGCCATAAATGTCAGAAATTGAGTTGGAGGGAAGTCTGACAATTGCAAAATTAAAAAAACCACATCCATCGAGATGGGTAGGAGGGCCACAGATATGGAATGGGCTGGTCTCTCACCCATGTGTAGTAGATAAAAATTTGGGAGGGATAGCTCAGGAGTAAGGAGTCCCAGCCCCACACTAGGACCCCTAGCCCAGGGTTCCAGTGCCAGGAAGAAAAGTCCCCACAAAATCTGGCTGAAAAATCTAGAGGGGATTGAGTCAGTGGAAGAAACTGCTGGAGCCCTAAGTAGTTCCTCTTAAAGAACCTACTCAGATTCACTCCCTCTGAGCTCCAGCACTGGGGTAGCAGCTTTAAAGGCACCAGTAGTATACAGGGAGAAAAAGAAGTATTTGGCATTAAAACAAGCAGAAGCCATTGTCTCTTTTCTAAACCCTCCCCTCCACAGAGCCTGCAAGCTGGAGCCATATCTGAGACTCAATCACCCTGGCTAATACTTTGACCTGCCTTGGAGATCCCCAGAGATTCTTCTTTTCCATATGAATGGCTGGTCTTGGCTTATGCTTCAAAACTTTCTGAATCATATCAAACAAGCAACAGCTATTCTTAGTGAGCTCCAGGCCTGTCACTACCAGCAGCCAGCTTAGATTCACAGCTTGGCTTCATCTGGGAACCTCCAAGCCAAGCACAAGTAGCAGCCATCCCAGATTACTTTATAGCTCAGGCAGAGTTCCCCTGGCAAAAAGATAGGGGCTGACCTCGTCTGACACCACCCAGGAAACCCCAGGGCCAGAGCACCCAGTGGACCACTTCAGAAAACCACCACCCTGCCTCTGCACAGCTGATCCTTTACAGAAAGTGAAGGTTGGTGGTTAGTGGTCACAGCCAGTCCTTGCAGCTGACAGGCCTAGGTAAATCCCTCCCATTGGCCTGTCAACAGCAACCAAGGCTCAACTACAGGAGGAGAGTGTACTCAGTCCATATGAAGAGTGCACCTCAAGTATGTAGCTTGGGTGATAGGGAAGGCTGTGCCACTAAACTGTACAGAACACCTACAGCATTAAGCCAAACGACCAAGATACAGAGTCAAAATACTCCACCTAATAAACAGAAACAAACACACGAAGGCTGCCAAATTGAGGAGGCAAAGAAACAGGGCCCAAATGAAAGAACAGAACAAAGCCTTAGGAAATGAACTAAATAAAACAGAGATAATCATCTTATCAGATGCAGAGTTCAAAACACTGGTGGTCAAGGTGCTCAGAGAAATGATTGAGTTTGGCCAAAAGATAAAGGAAGAAGTGAAAGTAATACAAAGTGAAGTAAAGAAAAACATACAAGGAACCAACAGTAATGGGAAAGAAGATGTATTCAAATAAACAATTTGGAACAAAAGGAAGAAATAAACATTCACCTGCAACAGAAAGAAGAAACAAGATTTTTTTTTTTTAAATGAGGAGAGGATTAGAAACTTCTGAGACAATTTTAAATGTACCAACATCCAAATTCTAAGGGTGCCATATGGAGAAGAGAAAGAGCAAGGAACTAAAAACTTATTTGAAGTAATAGTGAAAGAAAAATTCCCCAATTTGACAAAGGAAATATACATATATGTTCAGGAAGCGCAGAGAGTCCCAAACAAGATGGACCCAAAGAGGACCACACCAAGACACATCATAATTAAAATACCAAAGGTTAAAGATAGAGAATCTTAAAAGCAGCAAGAGAAAAGAAGAGACTTACCTACAAGGGAATTCCCATTAGACTGTCAGCTGATTTCTCAAAAGAAACTTTGTAGGCAAGAAGGGGCTGGCAAGTATTCAAAGTGATGAAAAGCAAGGACCTTCAACCAAGATTGCTCTATCCAGGAAAGCCATCATTTAGAGTGGAAGGGCAAGTAAAGTGCTTTTCAGACAAGGTAAAGCTAAAGGAGTTCATCATCACCAAGCCATGATTATATGAAATATTAAGGGAACTTAAGAAAGTGAAGATGACCAAAACTATGAGCATTAAAATGACAACAAACTCACAACTATCAACAACTGAATCTGAAAAACAAAAACAGAAACAAAAACAAACTAAGGAAACAACCAGAACAGGAACAGAATAATAGATTTGGAGATCCTTTGGAGGGTTATCAGTTGGAAGGGGAAAGGGCAAGAAAGGGGAAAATGGTGCAGGAATCAAGAAGCATAATTGGTAGAAATAAAATAGGGGAATGTTAAGAATAGTATAGAAAAGGATAAAGCCAAAGAACTTACATGCATGACCCATGGACATGAACTAAGGGGGGGGGTTGCTGAAAAAAAGGGGATTACTGGGAAGAGGGGGCAAGGGAAAAAATTGAGACAACTATAACAGCATAATCAATAAAACATACTTTAAAAATGTACACGTTTCTGGGTGTGTGCAGAATCTGATTTGATTTGAGTAAAGCAGCAGTTAGAATTTTTGTATTTTAGAAACTGAGGAAGCTTCCTGGCCTTCCAAATATGATCAAATAATATTCTATAAAAAATAAAATACAACAAAATTTAATTAGAATATAGGCTAGTTGTTACTGAAAGTGTCAGATATTGGTTGTACATTCAAAATGCATTGGTTTCTAGTCAAGATGGTGGCATAGGTATAATATGGCACACCTCCTCAGACAACCATATCAAAATTACAGCTAAGTTGCAGAACAACTATCACTCAGAACTATCAGAAATAGAATTGAATGGAAGTCTGACAACTACAGAATTTAAAAGAAAATTACATCCATCCAGATTGGTAGCAGGGGCAGGAGACACAGAACAGGCTGGTCCCATATCTATGTGTGATGGATAAAAATTCAGGAGAGAGGTATTGGGAGCAAGGAGTCCCAGCCCCACACCAGGTACCCCAGCCCAGGGTTCCAGTGACTAGAAGACAAATCCCCATAACTTCTGGCTGCAAAACCAGTGAGGACTCAGTCAGTAGAAGAAACTTCTGGAGTCCCAAGCAGTTTCTATTAACCTACACATGGTCTCACCTACTGAGACTCACTCTCTCTGTGCTCCAGCACTGGGGTAGCAGCTTGAAAGTCACCAGTGGCATACAAGGAGGAAGTGAAGGATCTGGCATCAAGGTGAGGGCTGAGAGACAGCTTTCTCCAAACAGAAAGGCCATTGTTCCTTTACTAAACCTTTACTCCACAGAGCCACAGAGTTGGCAGGCATGTGCCATATCTGAGACTCCATCATCCTGGCTAACAATGTTTGCATCTCCCTGAAGATCCCCTGAGACTCAGTCCCACAAAACTTATTGGCCCACCCAAGATGTTAACAGTGGCTTTTCCATATGAATAACTGGTCTTAGCTCCTGCTTCACAACTTCCTCTCAAATAAGCAACAGCCAGCCTCAGTGAGCTCCTAGCCCCTGTACCTCTTGCTAAGTGGCCCTAGGCCCAGCACTAGCAGAAGCCAGCCTAGTTTAACAGCTTGGTTTGCCTGGGAACCTCCAAGTGCAGCACAAGTTGACACCATCTCAGATTGCTCATGCAGGGTGGACCCAGGCAGAATACTGAGGGTGGGAAGCCTTGGCCTGCACTACCTGGGAAACCCCAGAGCCAGTGCACTCAGTGGACAGCTACAGGCCACATGGAGCACCATCATCCTGCCCCTACACACTAGATCCTCCACAGAAGGCAGAGGATGGTAGTCAGTGGTCATGGCCAGTTCTTGCAGCTGACTGGGCTGTGTAAATCCCTCCCATTGACCTGCCAAAAGCAATCAAAGCTCAACTGCAAGAAGAGGGTATACTCAGCCCACATGAGGGGTGCACCTTGAGTACTCAGTTTGAGTAATATGGGAGGCTGTGCCACTGGACCCTACAGGACACCTACTATGTTAGACCATGCTACCAAGACAGAGGGTTATAGCAGCTCTACCTAATACACAGAAACAAACACAGGGAGGCTGCCAACATGAGGAGACAAAGAAACATGGCCCAAATGAGAAACCAGATCAAAACTCCAGAAAAAGAACTAAACAATATAAAGATAAGCACTCTATCAAATGCAAACTTCAAAACATTGGTTATAAGGATGCTCAAGGAACTTAGTGAGGACCTCAACAGCATAAAAAAGATTCAGTTAGAAATGAAGGGATCCACTAATTGAAATAAAAAAACAATTTACAGGGAAACAACAACAGAGTGAATGAAGCCAATAATCAAATCAATGATATGAAACATAAGGAAACAAAAAACAACAAATCAGAACAACAAAAAGAAAAAATTATTTTTTAAAAACGATGATACTTCTGGCCAAGATGGAGGCCTATACTGACACACTCCATCTCCCTCCACAACTAAGAAAGAATACAACTAGAAATAACCAGAAGTTCCAGAAAATAAAGCTACATGGAAGTCCAACATCTGAAGTTATAAAGAAGTGGTGCTCGTCCAGACAGGTAGAAGGGGCGAAGCCAGGGTGGAGAGATCAAGCTGTGCTGGCAGCTGCACCTGTGGCAATGGCGGAGGCACAGCGGTGGGACGGCGGTAAGCACAGACACCTGTATTTAAGGGGAGGCGAGAAGTGCCTGGGGAGCACTCTCAGCTGCAGATCAGACCTGTCAGCTTGCAATTCCAATGCCAGGGAAGACAGACCCCATTGCCTTGGACTATGAGAGCCAGAGGACATGGGGATGGAGGAGGAGGCTCCCAGTCTCTCAGTGGAGAGTGAACAGCAGGAATCCAGCTTGGACTCCCACCCTCACGCAAACCGCCATAGTGTGGTGAGAAGGGCCACCCAGTAGTGATAAAGGCATGGGGCTCCACACCCTATAGTGAAGGGGGTGTGACAGCCCTGCCCAGGAAGAAAAGGTAAATACAAAATTGTCAGGATGGCACAGATTATGATAGAGATCCCAGTAATGTAGCCGACCAGCCAGCAAATATCTAATCTAACGGCTCAGTAGATCAGAAATATTTCTGAGGCACAGTTCAGAGCTTTGGTTATATGAATGCTTTCAGAACTAACAGCAGATCTTAAACAAGACAGGGAAGGGATGAAGGCTAGTCCTGCTGAAATGAACAAAAACACATACGAAACTAGTGGTGAGTGAAAGAAAACCAGGGATCAAATCAACAAATCAGAACATAGGGAAGGAACAAACAGTCAACCAGTGCAGAAAGAGGAAACGAAAAGTGAGGAAAATGAGGAGGAACTCAGAAACCTCTGGGACAGCTATAAGCGGGCCAACATCCGAATCATAGGGTTGCCAGAAGGTGAATAAGAAGAACTAGAAATTGAAAAATTATGTGAAAAAATAATAAAGCAGAACTTCCCCTAACTTGGGGAAGGAAATAAACTTACAAGTCCAGGAAGGACAGAGTTCCTAAAAAACAGGACCCAGGGAGAACCACACCAAGACACATTATAATCAAAATGTCAAAAATTAAGGATAAAGAGAGAATCTTAAAAGCAGCAAGAGAGAAGAGAATTATGTAAAAAGTGGTCTCAATAAGACTATTAGCTGACTTCTCAAAAGAAACTCTGCAGGCAAGAAGGGACTGGCAAGAAATATTCAAAGTAATGAAAAGCAAAAACCTACAACCATGATTACTCTATCCAGTGAAGATGTCATTCAGAATAAAAGGGCAGAGAAATTGCTTCCAGGACAAAGTAAAACTGAAGGAGTTCATCAGATCCAAACCACTATTATACGAAATGTCAAAGGGACTTGTTCAGGAGAAAGAGGATCAAAACTATGAACATTAAAATGAAAACTGTATTACCATAACCAACAACAGAAGCTAGGCAGTCAATACAAAGGCAAACTAAGTAGGCAACGAGAGTGGGAAAAGAATTATATGTATGGGGAACATTTTGGAGGGAGGTCAGCAGGGAGGGGGAAGGGGGAACAGAGAAAGATAATACAGGAATTAAGAAGCATAGTAGGAGGGACTGGAGTTGATAGAAAGATGTTGAGAAGAACTATATGAACAACCAATGAGCATGGACTAAGGGTGGTAGATAACTGGAGGGAAGGGGGTCACTGGGTGGAGTGGAACAAAGAGAAAAGAGATTGAGACAACTGTTAACAGCATAATCAATAAAACATATTTTAAAAATGATGATAGTGTAAACAGCCTATGGGACAACTTTATACATTCCAACATTCACTTCATAGGGGTGCCAGAAGGAGAAAAGAAAGAGCAAGAATTGGAAATCTATTTGAAAAAATAATGAAAGAAAACTTACTAATTTGGTGAAGGAACTAGACATCAAATCGAGAAAGCACAGATAGTCACAAACAAGATGGATGCTTAATTAAAATGCCAAAGATTAAAGATAAAGAGAGAATCTTAAAAGCAACAAGAGAAAAGGAGTTTGTTTCCTACAGGGAAGTTCCCATAAGACTGTCAGATGAGTGCTCGCTTTGGCAGCACATATATAAAATTGGAACGATACAGAGAAGATTAGCATGGCCCCTGCACAAGGATGACACGCAAATTCGTGAAGCGTTCCATATTTTTTTGAGGGTGTGGGTCTCCTGCCTGGGCTGTGTGTTTATGTTTTTAACAGCATCTCCACAAAAGAACTCAAGACAAAGTGGATAGAGTGACTCTCAATCAACTAGCCAGAAGGAAGATCCTACCAAAGAACATCTGAAATATAACCAGACAGTATAAACAAACGACATAAAGGGTAACTCAAGAACATCAGGTTCAGGATATCAAAGAGACTGCACCACTTAAACCCCCAGATCTCCCATAAAGAATCTCACACCACAAAGGAGGAAAGTCAAAGCAGACCATCCGCCCCCCCCCAAAAAAACAAATAAATATATAAATAAAAACAAACAAGAAGAATTCAACATGGTAAGACGCAAAAATAACCCCTCGATGAAAAGAAAAGAGGAATCCTCAGAAAGAGAGATAGATGAAATAAACATAGCCCAAATGTCAGACATAGAATTCAAAACAATGGTGCTAAAGAAGCTCAATATACTCGACATCCTTAAAAACAACTATGACAACCTCCAAGGAAGTTACCAACAGCTCCAAGAAAATTACAGGGAACTTGCAGAGAACTACACCAGCATAAAGAAAGACATAGAAACTGTTAACAAGAACCAGGAAGAATTGAAGAATTCAATCTCTGAACTGAAAAACACAGTAGAATCAGTCAAAAGTAGACTAAATGAAGCAGAGGATCGGATTAGTGAGTTAGAAGATAATGTAGAGAAAAACTCCAAGATAATACAGCAAAATGAAAAAAGATTGAAAAAATATGAACAATATGTAAGGGAATTACAGGATAGCATGAGAAAAAATAATATCAGGATCATCGGAATTAGAGAGGGAGAAGAAAAGGAGCATGGAATTGAAAAACTGATAGGAGAAATAGTGACAGAAAATTTTCCGAACCTGATGAGAGAAAATGTTATACAAGTTCACGAAGCACAGAGAGTTCCAATGAAGAGGAACCCCCCAAAACCCACTCCAAGGCACATCATAATTAAAATGGCAACATTACAAGACAAAAAGAGAATCCTAAAAGCAGCAAGAGAAAAACAACAAATAACATACAAGGGAGCTCCGATAAGGCTATCAACTGATTTCTCAACAGAAACATTACAAGCCAGGAGGGAATGGACAAAAATATTTCAAGCAATGAAAAACAAAGGTCTACAACCAAGAATACTCTACCCAGCAAGGCTCTCATTCAAAATAGAAGGTGAAATAAGGAGTTTCTCAGACAAAGGAAGACTAAAAGAATACATCTCCATCAAACCAGCATTGCAAGAGATGCTAAAGGGAGTGTTCTAAGAAAAAAGAAGAAAAAAAAAAAAAAAAGAGAGGAGAGGAACAGAGATACAAAGGGAAATAAACAAATACACATCAATAATAACCTTAAATGTAAATGGATTAAATGCTCCAATTAAAAGACATAGGGTAACGGAATGGATAAAAAAACAGGACCCACATATTTGCTGTCTACAAGAAACACACCTCAAAACAAAAGATTTACACAGACTGAAAGTAAAGGGATATAAAAAAATATTCCAAGAAAACGGACCGGAAAAAAAAGCCGGGGTAGCAGTCCTCATATCAAACAAAACAGATTTCAAAGCAAGGGCAATAAAAAGAAACAAAGAAGAACTTTTCGTAATACTTAAAGGAACAGTCCATCAAGAAGATGCTGTTGTTGTTGTTGGTAGCCGTCCGTCTCGAGAGACGATGGTGTAGCTTCTTAAGAGTCTATCTGCACTGCCGAGAATGGCTGTGCAGTCCGACTCGGGAGTGACACGGTATCTGTCTCCTCCCGTGTTGAATCGACATCTTGCGATGACGCTGGAGTGTCCTCTCCAGTGAAGCTGAAGCTACAGAGCCTGGGCAGGGTGATATGGAGGGTCTGCTGTTGCCCATGCAGCAGACCCCCCCTCTCTTCGCAGCTGAAGGGTCCAAGGGAAAGACGGAGTCAATACAGCTTGGCTTCAGGTGCGCCGCAGGAGTTGCCAGTGTTGACTACAATGTCAAACCGCCTTAGGGACTCCGGCTCCGGATTTTCTGTCAGGGTTTACTCCCTTAGCCTTTCCCCTGAAGAGGTATGCCGCAAGGCAGCGGAGGTTTTTTGGAGTCAGAGTTTTCCTTCTCTATCAAGAAGATATGACATTGATAAACATATATGCACCCAACATAGGAGCACCCAAATACATAAAGCAAATACTAGAAGACCACAAGAAGGATATCAACAACAACACACTCATAGTAGGGGACTTCAACACTCCATTATCAACAATAGACAGATCATCCAAGCAAAGAAACACCAAGGATATACAGGCATTGAACAACACACCAAACCACATGGACCTAACTGATATATATAGAACTTTTCACCCCAAAGAAGCAAAATATACATTCTTTTCAAGTGCACATGGGACATTTTCAAAGATAGACCACATGATAGGACACAAAACAAGCCTCAACAAATTCAAGAAAATTGAAATCATATCAAGCATCTTTTCAGACCACAATCCCTTGAAACTAGAAATCAATCTCAGAGAAAAAAATCAAAGACACCCAAACTCATGGAGATTGAATAACATGCTATTAAATAATGAATGGATTAACAATGACATCAAAAAAGAAATCAAGAAATTTCTAGAAACTAATGATAATGAGCACACAACAGCCCAAAACCCATGGGACACAGCAAAAGCAGTCCTGAGAGGGAAGTTCATAGCAATACAGGCATGTCTGAAAAGGACAGAAGAATCTCAAATAAAAAACCTAACCATAAAGCTACAAGAACTAGAACAACAACAACAAACAAAGCCTAGGGCAAGAAGAAGGAACGAAATAATAAAGATCAGAGCAGAACTACATGACATAGAGACTAAACAAACAATCCAAAAGATCAACAAAACTAGGAGCTGGTTCTTCGAAAAAATAAACAAAATTGACAAGCCTCTAGCTAGCCTAATCAAGAAAAAAAGAGAGAAGACCCAAATAAACAAAATCAGAAATGAAAGAGGAGAAATCACGAATGATACCACAGAAATACAAAGGATTGTAAAAAATTACTACAGACAACTGTATGGCAAGAAATTTGACAATCTAGAACAAATGGACAAATTTCTAGAAACATACAACCTTCCAAAACTGAATCAAGAAGAAGTAGAAAGTCTCAACAGACCAATAACAAAGAAGGAAATTGAAACAATAATCCAAAATCTCCCTGCACACAAAAGCCCTGGACCGGATGGCTTCACAGGAGAATTCTACAAAACATTCAGGGAAGAACTAACTCCTATCCTCCTCAAACTGTTCCGAAAAATCCAAGAAGAGGGGAAAATCCCAAACTCTTTCTATGAAGCCAGTATTATCCTAATCCCCAAACCAGGTCAAGATACAGCAAAGAAAGAAAACTACAGGCCAATATCACTGATGAACATAGATGCTAAAATCCTCAATAAAATATTGGCAAACAGGATCCAGCAATACGTCAAAAAGATCATACATCATGATCAAGTGGGCTTCATTCCAGGGATGCAAGGATGGTTTAATATTCGCAAATCAATAAATATAATACATCACCTAAACAGAATGAAAGACAAAAATCACATGATCATATCAATAGATGCAGAAAAAGCATTTGATAAAGTACAACACCCATTTATGATGAAAACACTCAGCAAAATGGGAATATAGGGAGCATACCTTAACATAATTAAGGCTATATATGAGAAGCCTGAGGCCAACATCATACTCAATGGACAAAAACTAAAAGCATTCCCCCTGAAATCAGGAACTAGACAAGGTTGTCCACTCTCTCCACTCCTATTCAACATAGTGTTGGAAGTCCTAGCCAGAGCAATCAGACAAGAAAAAGAAATAAAAGGCATCCAAATTGGGAAAGAGGACGTAAAACTATCATTATATGCAGATGACATGATAGTATACATAGAAAACCCTATAAACTCCACCAAAAGACTCCTCGATATAATAAGTGAATTTTGCAATATAGCAGGGTACAAAATAAATATACAGAAATCTAAGGCATTTCTGTACACCAACAATAAAATATCAGAGACAGAGACAAAAAAAGAAAATACCATTTACTATAGCAACAAGAAAAATAAAGTACCTAGGAGTAAACTTAACCAAAGAGATAAAAGACCTGTACTCTGAAAATTACATAACATTGAAGAAAGAGATTAAAGAAGATACAAATAAACGGAAGCAAATACCATGTTCTTGGATGGCAAGAATCAACATCATCAAAATGGCCATATTATCCAAAGCAATTTACAGATTCAATGCAATCCCTATTAAAATACCAATGACATATTTCACAGACCTAGAACAAATACTCCATAAATTTATATGGAACCAAAAAAGACCCCGAATAGCAAAAGCAATCTTGAGACAGAAGAACAAAGCAGGAGGAATCACAACACCAGATATCAAACAATACTGCACAAGCACTGTGATCAAAACAGTCTGGTACTGGCATAAGAACAGACATATAGATCAGTGGAACAGAATAGAGAGTCCAGAAATAAACCCAGGCCTCTATGGTCAACTAATCTTTGATAAAGGAGGAAGGAACATAAAATGGAATGAGAAGAGCCTCTTTAACAAATGGTGCTGGGAGAACTGAATAGGGACCTGCAAAAAAATAAAACTAGACCACCAACTTACACCACACATGAGAATAAACTCAAGATGGATCAAAGACTTAAATGTAAGCCGTGACACGATAAAAGTCCTAGAGGAAAACATAGGCAAGAAAATATCAGATATCTCATGTAACAATTTCTTCATGGATACATCTCCTAAAGCAAGAGAAATAAAGGAAAAAATAAATAAATGGGATTACATCAAACTAAAGAGTTTCTGCTCAGCAAAAGAAAACAGCAGCAAGATGAAAAGGAAATCAACCATATGGGAAAACATATTTGCCAATAACATCACAGACAGGGGACTGATTTCCAAAATATATAAAGAGCTTATATGACTCAACATCAAGAAAACAAACAACCCAATTAAAAAATGGGCAAAGGACCTGAACAAACACTTCTCTGAAGAGGACATACAGAAGGTGCATAGACACATGAAAAAATGCTCAACATCATTAGCCATCAGGGAGATGCAAATAAAAACCACAATGAGATACCATTTTACACCAGTCAGAATGGCCATCATCAACAAATCAACAAACAACAAGTGCTGGTGAGGATGTGGAGAAAAGGGAACCCTACTGCACTGTTGGTGGGAATGCAGACTGGTGCAGCCACTATGGAAAACAGTATGGAATTACCTCAAAAGATTAAAAATGGAACTGCCTTTTGAACCAGCGACTCCACTACTAGGATTATACCTGAAGAATCTTGAAACACCAATTCAAAAGAACTTATGCACCCCTATGTTCATTGCAGCACTGTTCATTGCAGCTAAGTGCTGGAAACAACCTAAGTGCCCATCTGTAGATGAGTGGATCAAAAAACAGTGGTACATTTACACAATGGAATACTATGTAGCAGAAAGAAAGAAGGAACTCCTGCCATTTGTAACAACATGGATGGAACTAGAGAGAACTATGCTTAGTGAAATAAGCCAGGCAAAGAAAGAAAAATACCATATGATATCACCTAATACAGGAAACTAAAGAACAACACAAACAAAGGAACTGAATAGAACAAAGAGCAGAATAGCAGTCAATAGGGGGGAGGGGGGAGGGAGAGAAGGGGGATAAGTAAGGGAAGGGTTTAGTCAAAGAACCTGTATAAATGACTCATGCACATGAACAATGGGGGGGATATGATTGTGGGAGAGGGGGTGGGTTGGGTGGGGGAGAGAAATTGGGGGAAAAGGGGACAACTGTAATTGAAAAACCAAAAATAAAATAAATAAATAAATAAATTATTTTTAAAAAATGCTTAAATATAAGAAGCCAAATAAACACCCTCTTTTTGATATTAGAATGAAATATAAAAACCCAAACATTTCATTGTAATGGCAAAGCTAATCCCAAGGCAATCTGAGTATGCATTTTGTTTCATAATCTTTCCCCCCTTCTCCCTTATGACCATTCCCACCCCTCCAGGTCAAGCTCCCTGATACCTCTTTCACCCAAACTAGTTAGGACCCTCATAGTGGCTATACTTCCAGAGCAATGACCAGGTACTAAAAGTTTTTTCTGGCCCCTCTTTAAATTGTTCCTGACTTTGGCATTCACCTGATCATTGGGAAGGCCATCAATTCTCAGAGTTAAAAAGCAAAAATGCTATGGAGATTAATCCAATGAGTAATTTTATAATAAATTCATATTACATATTAAAACAAAATGACATTTCTAAAAAAGGACTTATATCTTTAGATGTCAGGATCTTGACTTGGACTTGTTTATTCATAAAACTCAGTAATTCCAGAAGGATGGTTGAGACTTTAGGTAATTTATTAGAATTTGCATATTTCCTTTAAGGTGGATACAACACTTATTGCAATATAAAATTTAAATGACTCTTCTCCCACTTTTACAATGTGCGTTGCATTATTTCTCTTTTACTAGTACACACAGTTTTTGAAGTGAATGATTTTTAAAAAATAGTTATTTAGGTGGTAAACAAGCTCGAGTTCTCTAAGGAACTGAAAATATGCATACTGCCTTTCCTTATCAAGAGTAAACAATCTTTTCTGACACCTAGTACCTTTTTAAATTCTCCTAAACTGATAATTTATCTTAGAAAGACTTCCTTTATGACTTAGAGAAAAAATAGTACTTAGAGCATTTTAATAATCATACTCTCCTAAAGGCTGTCTAATACCTCTGTATAATTTACTAATTTTGCATCTAGATAATGAGTAAGTGTACATTTATGAATGCTTTAATTTTTGTGTGTATTTAATAGTTTCCGAAACAGCATGCTTAGAAAAACAAAATGAATTAAGTATATATATAAAGTTCCTTATTAGCAACAATAAAAATAATTGACACAGTGTTCATGTCAAGCTAACAGACTTTATTATCAGGCCAAAACTGTTTCTGATTGTGACAGCTATCACAGAGGTAGCCCAAAGGAGCTTAAGTAAACACTTTTAAATTACATAATGCAGTTCCTAAGGAGGAACAACCCCATTCAAACTATGCCATGTAGTTTTACAGACGCTATTTTTCTGGTATGCCAGATGCTTATTACCCTATTTATATAAGGATTTCATAGTAATGATAACATGAAAGAAAACTGGAAGTAAACCAGTCTGTTTCTAGGCATATTCATGAAGGCAAGGCTGAGGAAATGATTTCAAAGTAGTTATCTAGTGAATGTTTTTCTAGACCTTATAAACTAAGCACTTAGAAGCATTTTAGAAAGTGCTATAGTGAAAATCGCACATCAAGCAATAAACAATACGATTTCAATAAAGAAAGAAATTTAATAATGTCAGGGTAGCCCTGCTCTGAGAAATCTCCCAGAGACTGCTGTGGGAACAGATAGCTGGTTTATTGAGGGACCAAAGGAAGCAGGAATGGGGGTTAAGGGGGAGGAAATTCCCCGGACTGACTGAACGGACTGTAGGAGCAAGGGAAATAGTGGTGGAGGGGGTGGGGGTAGCTCGCAGTCTTCCTGGGCCTGTAGGAGCAAGGGAAGCTGGGGAAAGGTGGCTCCTGGTCCTCCTCATGGGCCAGTAAGAATTGCCACCGACACTTCTGCAGGCACCTTTTTTTATATACCTTTCGGTAAAGGGGAGTTTGCTTATTGACATATTCAGTATGTCCTTTACATCTCATTGCTTTTCCCCTCGCACACCAGCTTAGTTAACATATCAGGCTAAGTCCATTAGCATTTCGTCTGGGAAAGTTTCAGTCCATCAACATATCTTTGGGGAACTGCTAAGTCCAGGGCCAGGTTGATTAGCATATACCAAAGTCCAGGTGTACATGATCTGACAAATAAAATATATTGTTAGCTGATAGTAAAAATCATCTATTACATTGAGAACTAAATACAATCTTTTGTTTTGTTTTCTTGAGAGTCTTCCCTCCTCTTGAATTTTTTGGCATAGTTTGAAAAGGATAGGTGTTAATTCTTCTTGAATGGTAATTTTCACCTGTGAAGCCATCCTGTCTAGGACATTTTTTTGAGAGTTAAAAAAAAATTATTACTACTGCTTCAATTTCATTGCTGTAATTTGTTAAGATTTTCTGTTCCATCACTTCTCGGCCTTTTGGCTAAGATCAAGTGAAGATTTTCTGTTTCTTCTTGATTCAGTCTTAGAAGATCGTATATTTCTAGGAATGTATACATTTCTTCCAGGTTTTCTACTTTGTTGGCATAAAGGTGTTTGTAAAACTTTTTAATGACCCTTGGTATTTATTTTTTATTTACTTTTTAAAAATTATATTTGATTGATTATGCTGTTATAGTTGTCCCGGTTTCTATTCCCCTTGCTTCCCTCTACCCAATACCCCCCTTCCCTCCAGCAACCCCACCCTCTTTATTTCATGTCCATGGGTCATGCATATAAATTCTTTGGTTTCACCCTTTGCTATATTATTCTTGAGTTCCCCCTGTCTATTTTGTACCTACCAATTATGCTTCTTAATACCTGCACCTTTTTCCCATTTCTCCCCCTCCCTGATGATAACCCTCCAAATGATCCCCATACCTATGATTCTGTTCCTATTTTGGTTGTTTGCTTAGTTTGTTTTTGTTTTTATTTTTCTAGGTCTATTGTTGATAGTTGTGAGTTTGTTGTCAGTTTAATGTTCACAGTTTTGATCTTCTTTTTCTTAAATAAGTCCATTTAACATTTCATATAATAATGGCTTGGTGATGGTGAGCTCCTTTAACTTTACCTTGTCTGGGAAACAGTTTATCTGTCCCTCCATTCTATATGATAGCTTTGTTGGTTAGAGTAATCTTGGTTGTAGGTCCTTGCTTTTCATCAATTTGAATACATCTTACCAGCCTCTTCTTGCCTGCAAAGTTTCATTTGAGAAATCAGCTGAGAGTCTATGGGAATTCCTCTCTAGGTAACCCTCTGCTTTTCTCTTTCTCCTTTTAAGATTCTCTCTTTATCTTGAACCTTTGGCATTTTAATTATGATGTGTCTTGGTGTGGTCCTCCTTGGGTCTAGCTTATTTGGGACTCTCTGTGTATCCTAGACTTGTATGTCTATTTCGTTTGCCAAATTTGGGAAGTTTGCCTTCATTACTTTTTCACATACATTTTCAATTTCTTGCTCTTCCTCTCTCCTTCTGGCACTTCTATGATTTGGATGTTGGCATGTTTAAAATTGTCCCAGAGGTTCCTACGCCTCTCCTCATTTTTCTCAGTTCTTGTTTCCTGATTCTGTACTGGTTAACAGTTTATTTCTTCCTTGTGTTCCAAATCATTGATTTGAACCCCAGTTTCCTTCCCTTCACCATTGGCTTCATGTGGATTTTCCTTAGTTTCCCTTAGCTTAGCCTTCACTTCTTCCCTTCTGCATTTGCCATAATCAAAGATATCTGTCAAGTGTTTTGATCTCTGCATCTGTTAGGTTGACAATCTCCTCATCACTTAGTTCTCCCACTGGAACCTTGATTCATTCTCTCTTTTGGGCCATACTACTCTGTCTCCTCAACTTGACAGGCTCCTGTGTTTGCCTCTGCAAACTTACTTTTTATTAAGTAAAATAATTTGGATTTTTATGTTGTTTCTTCACCTTCTTTATGTTCAAAATATAATATATTTTAAAAGAAATATCGCCAAAGCTAATAAAAGATATATTACTTCAACATATGAACAGGCTCTATGTTAGGAGAAAACAAGGAATTATAAGTTCTTGAGGTAGTAAAGTTATTAATATGAGCAACAATTCAACTTTACTGAATTGAATTAAAGAAAGAATCTCCCCATCAGATTGGCAAAGATTAATATTAAATGCTATTAACCAATGTTGCTAAGAATGCAAGGAAATTTGCCATCTCATCAATTGTTACCTTTCAGGAGTCTAAAAAAATGTCCAAATCTTTGATACAGTAGTTCCACTTCTAGGAACCAATCCCAAGGAAGTAATCAAATATGAAGTCAAAGATATATGTACACTAAAGTATTTATACAGAGGAAACAATATAAATATTTAACAGTAAAGGAGCAGTAAATAAGCCAAGGTATATCAATCTAATGGAATATCATGCAACCACTAATAATATCTAATGCCACTGAGAAATATTTAATTTAATGTATAGTTAAAATTTTTAGGCTATAGAACTATTTCTCATTTGTCTGAAAATGCATTTATTTATATGCATAGAAAAAAGGTGGGGAAAAATATACTAAAGTGTGTAATGTGATGTAATTTTTACCTTCTTTTTCACATTTTCTAAAATTAGTACATATTATTTTAACAATCAAAAATTGAAATTAAAAATATGTAAATCCCAAATATGTAAATCAAAAGATATATATTTATTTTTTACTATCTTAAATATTGAATAAAGTTACATATTAGTTACTTTTTATAAGAACATTTTCATTTTTCATACTTATAATAACATCTGCCAGTGAATAATTTCTACTTTCTAAAATTAAATTAGATAAGGTATAGGCAAGTACAGAGTATTATGTGAAGGATATAATTTGAGGGGTAAAGTTTGGCGACAAAGTAGATTTGGGGAAAATTTGATAGAATCAAAACCCAACTGTAAAGTTACTATAATGACTAGATCTATTTTATAAGTTTTATAATAGCATTTCAAATTTTTTATTCTTAATTGTGGTAAAACTCATATAACAAAATTTACCATTTTAACATTTTAAAATGTACATTCAATAGTGTTCAATATATTCACACTGTTGTGTATAATTGTATTTTAATGATAGTATATTGGTTTCATAAAAACAATAAATCTTCATTTATAAGTAATTCAAACAATATAGAAAGTTACAGAAAAGTT
Source organism: Furipterus horrens (assembly GCF_987537825.1). NCBI lineage: Eukaryota > Metazoa > Chordata > Mammalia > Chiroptera > Furipteridae > Furipterus > Furipterus horrens. Next base: position 51,786,282 of record NW_028327182.1, read on the forward strand.
TTTAAATCTCAATAGATCCCATCAGTATTAAATTAACTTGATGGTCAGCATATTTCTATGTATTTACACAAATAAGATAACCTTATTTAAGACAAGAACATGCATAGTATTTTTAAATAACAAAGTATTAAATTTAAATTTAAATTTTGTAGTAGCAAGTTCAGCTGAAGGAATTCCTGAACTTTTAAAAACATGTTTCTTTGCCACAAAAGATCTCATTTCCTAAAATATCCAAAGTTTTTAAAAGTGTAAGAGTTTGGAGACTTTTTAAATTTTTATGTTTCAAATGTAGACATGCCGATAGACCATAAAATGTATTTTTATTGGTTATGTCATTAGTTTTACAAAGTCAAGGTAGTAATGTTTATTTCTGTTTTGTAAACCTAATTCCTTTGGTCCTTTGGTGTTAGTCTGTATTTTACAATCCAGTACTCATAATATGCTTTGATTCCCCAAATCCTAGTTATTAATTTTCATTAGTTACCTGCCCTTCACTAAGTAGTTTCTTCTTTTTCTTAAACATGGACTCATGGATGCTATGTTTGTCTCTGTTAATTCTTAAATATTAAGTAGACTAGTTTGGGGTTATCCTGGCTTTGCCTTAAAACTGTGTAGACATTTTTTTGTTTTCTGGCTTTGAATACTGCTGAGAGGAAGTCTACAGACAACATGATTTCCTCCCTCTTTATTTCATTTTCTGCCTAGAGGTCTGAATTTTTTTCCCTTCATTCTTTATGATTAATAACTTATTCATGAGATGTCTTGATATTGAATATTATGTGTCTCTTTTTCTTATTTTTTTAAGTATATTTTATTGATTATATTTACAATAGTTCCAATTTTTTCCCCTTTGCTCCCCTCCACCCAGCACCCCCCTTCCCTGACAATCCCCTCCCCAAGTCCATGCCCATGGCTCACCCTTTCATATATTCTTCTTCTTCTTTTAAATAATTAATTAATTAGTTAAATATTTTAACAATAAAAAATAACAATCCCTTCCTCTCAGACTTAAGACCCTTTACAATCTTATAAAGGACAATGGACGAAGGTCTCGAGCTCCTCTAGCTGCTTCAAGCTGGACATGGTCGTCGTCCTACCTACCCTTGGGTCAAGAAATCCCTAATAAGAGTTGGGGTGTGGAGGGGAGGGTGGCCTTCCCACAAGGGGAAGGATCGTGCAGACTCCAGGTTGGTTGGCTGTCTCTGGACAACGGCATGCTTGGTTTAACCGGCTGGCATCCGTGTTGTATTCTGGAGGCAACAGGGTTAAAGAACATCATTCAATCTGTAACCACTAGATGACAAAAGACAGGTATTAATTTTTCAATGTCCCACATTAGGGAAAAGAAGTGTTTCTTTGGAGGAAGGTATGCCAGGTACATCTCACCTGTCCAAAACCCTTTTGCCCATTATACTTAGTTTGGACTGAGGGAAATATTTTAGGTTTCCCCCTTCTCAGGCCTCTGGGCTCTTTCTGTCCAAGCCATTAGGATAGAAAAGAGAAACCAGTTTTAAAGTGAAGCCCACAGACCACCCCGTTCTTCACCAACCCAGCCACTTAGTTCAGCCAAACCATTGAGTCTCAGGAGGCAGCAATGCAGACAGGATTAAGTGAGGCCTATACGTACAGACAATCACTCAGGTAATGAGATCGTAGGCTTATGCCCTTTGAAAACAGAAAACACATGTTAATTTATGTAACATAACCCACATACAAGTCTCTAAAACTGTAGGACTGTCTTATCGGAAAGACATCCAGTTGCAAGGCATTTGACATTCTTCTTGCCTGTAAATTAAACATCTTTGATAATGCCACAGACATAGTTTAACTTTCAAATGAAAACAAATTTTAAATGAAAAGAAACTTTAAAGACGGTTAGCTGCACTACTTTATAGTCTACCACTGGGCATTGTGATCTTCCTTGAATCTTGATTTTTCTCCCTAAGATTACCCTCCTTGTCATTAAAGGGACTGCATTAAGTTCATTTTTAATTTATCCTGTTCATTTGCATAAACACAATAAGAGCAGCAAATGATCACTTATGATCTTTAGTTCTGCTTTGCTGGAACTTACGCAAGGAACATTTAGGATGACCTTCAGTCTGCCCTTCAGGGCACAGAAGCTGTGCCACATACCTGGCATTCAGCCTTGCCTGTAAACACCTGTCTTTTCCAGGTCCTCCTGGTTTTCCATTGTGCCTTAAGGTCCCTTCTAGCCATCTTTCAGGAAAACAACCTTCGTTCCTTCCGTGGAAAGATTGCTATGGACCGCTCATCCATCCAAGGTACCAGGCCTTTTATCTTGTAGACTTTTATTACCTTTGAAAGTCAGTCCCAGTTGCTCAGGGGTTTTTGGTAACAACCAAAGCCCAAGCATGTCTCCTTTAGGCATGACATTCCAGTCAAAGTCTTAGTCAAAAAAATCGTTATTAACAACTGGTCTTATTAGTTTTATGCAAAGAAACTTAGGTCATTACTTACTTCTTTAGAATGCCAAATTCTGGAGGGATCAGATAGGGAGAAAATATATACAGTGTGAAGGAAAATCCTTGTCCTTCTAATATTCACTGAACTTGCATTTCTATTCTTTTTATTTTTATTTTTACCCCCACTAAAAATTTTTCTGTTTGTTTGTTTTTCCATTACAGTTGTCTCACTTTTTTCCCCCTCTTGGTTCTCTGCACCCTGTTCCTCCCTTCTCCCACATTCAGTCCCCACCCAGTTGTCCATGTCCATGGGTCATTTATACATGTTCTTTGACTAGACCCTTCCCCTTCTTACCACTTCTCTCCCTCCCATCTCCCCCTTTGTTACTGTTAGTTTATTCCTCGTTTACATACCTCTGGTTCAATTTTGCTCATTTGTTTGTGTTGTTCATTAGTTTCCTTTAACAGGTGATAGCATAAAGTAATTTTCTTTTGTTGCCTGGCTTATTTCGCTAAGCATAATTCTCTCTAGTTCCAATCATGTTGCAAATGGTAGAAGTTCCTTCTTTCTTTCAGTACTTATTCAATGTCATTTTCCCCCTTTGTACTCGTGTTCCTCTCTGTCTCTCTCTGTTTCTTCATCTTCTTAAAGCAGACCCTTTAGCATCTCTTGCAATACTGGTTTGGTGGAGATGTATTCTTTTAACCTTCTTTTGTCTTGGAAACTCCTTATTTCACCTTCCATTTTGAATGAGAGCCTTGCTGGGTAGAGTATTCTTGGTTGTAGGCCTTTGTTTTTCATTACTTGGAATATATTTTGCCATTCCCTTCTGGCTTGTAGTGTTTCTGCTGAGAAATCTGATGATAGCTTTATTGGAGCTCCCTTGTATGTTATTAGTTGTTTCTCTCTTGCTGCTTTTAGGATTCTCTCTTTGTCTTTGAATGTTAGCATTTTAATTATGATGTGTCTTGAAGTCGGCCTGTTGGGGTTCATCTTCATTGGGACCCTCTGTGCTTCCTGGATTTGCATGATTCTTTCTCTCTTCATGTTAGGGAAGTTTTCTGTCATTAGTTTTTCAAAGAGGTTTTCTATTCCTTGCTCTTCTTCTTCTCCTTCTGGAATTCCTATGATACGGATATTATTACGTTTCATGTTGTCCTGCAGCTGTCTTAGAGCCTCTTCAGTCTTGTTCAGCCTTTTTTCATTTTGTTGCACTGTCTGTGAGTTTTTGTCTACATTGTCCTCCAGCTCGCTGATCCGATTTTCTGCTTCCTCTAGCCTGTTTTTAATTCCTTCTACTGTGTTCTTCAATTCAGAGATCGTATTCTTCATTTCCTCCTGGCTCTTATTGATAGCTTTCATGTCCTTTTTGATGCTGGTATAATTCTCAGTAAGTTCCTTATAGTTCTTCTGGAGTTCACTGTAGTTTTTCTGGAGTTCTTTGTAGTTTCCGCTGAGCTCATTGAGCTTCTCCATAATCCATGCTTTCAATTCCATATCTGATAGTTGGCTCCCCTCTATTTCATTTAGCACTCTTTCTGGGGACTCTACCTTTCCTTTCGATGGGGGGTTGTTTCTCTGTCTCCCCATTTTTGTGACTCCTATAGTTTGTTGGTGCTTCTGAGAATGATCTGCACTTCCTTGGTCTGCCCCTGGTGGCGTCAGATCCTGTACCAGTCTGGGCCTATGCAGCCTGTTGGAGACTTCCAGGGATCTACTGCCTTTGTCTGTCTCCTTTAGTTGATAATCTATTCAATCTGTGATTAGCTGTCAGGCTTAAGGACCGTGGGTGTGGCCGCTTAATTCCTGTAGGCAGGGCCTTTGCTTCCCCTCAGGCTGACGCCACTTGGAGGGGAATGGTCTGCCTGCAGTGTGGGGATGAGTCAGCACTGGGACCCAGCCGGCCGCTTCCCCAGCTCTCCCCTCAAAGGCACCACACCAAACTCTCCTCAAGCGTCTCCAGTCCTCTCTGCCTTCTCTCTGCTCGAGCCCAGGGTAAGTGGGGGCCAAAATATTTTTGTATGTAATCCGCTTAAGAGTTCTTTTTCTCCAGCTGTTTCTCTCCGGCTAGCAAGAAACCCTGTGGCTTTTCGCTTTTCTCAGCTGGATACTATTTTACTTTCCACTCTGTTGCTGTAGGCTGGGGAGCCCGGCTGGGGGTTTGGACCCTGCCCTTCTCAGGGGGAATCCCTGGCTGCTGAGCTGTTTCTCAGTCCCTTCAGCTGCCACCCGTGTGAGCCCAGCCAGCCTTTCTGCGTCTCCGCACTCCCTACCGGTCACGTTGTGATGTAGTGGCCTTTTTTGTCTCTCCGTGGTTATAAGACTTCTCTCCAGCTGGTGTTCGGTTGGTTATTCCAGATGATTTCTCCAAAATTACGTTGTTATTCCAGACTAGTTCTGGGAGGAAGTTAGTGTAGCTTCCACTTACTCCTCCGCCATCTTTTTTCTCTCTTTTTCTTTGGACATATTAAAGATTTAGTTTTTTCATTTTATGAAATTTTTCTTTTATTACATCTTTAAGTGCTTTTTTAAAAATCCATTTATTGTATCATATACTCAGGGAGATGAATCAAGCTATATTATGTTGTCTTTGTCTCATATGCATATTATCTTCTTTGCAATTACTTTGGTCTACTTTTTCTTCATATTCACTCTAGTTTATTTCTTAAATTCATGTGTCAGCTGGAATGTATTAAGTGCCAACTGCAGTGGTAAATAATATCACATTCCTGCTTTTATGAAGCTGTGAAGCTTTTAGTTGAGGATGGGGGAGGAAGAAATAAACAAACTTATAATGTTCATTAGTAATAATAATAAGGAACCCAAGAAGGAACCAGAAGGGTGCATTTTAGAGTAGTGAAAGCAGACCTCTCTATGATGATATTTGAGAAAGAGACCTGAATGATGTGAGGCAGTGAGCTAGGAGACCTAGTAATCCAGATGTGATGGGCAAGGACATAGATCCTGTGGTAGGAAGATGGTATGTTTAAGACAGAATGATTAGAGCAAATGAGTAAACAGAAGATGGTGAGAGTTGAGACTAGAGAATTGGGTAGGGCAGGTCACAAAAGGGGTTGTGGGGCCTAGTGAGGGGTTTGAATTTTGTTCTAAGTATGATGAGAATAAGTGCTTTAGAGGAGTCACTCTGGTTGCCAGTGAATACTTTAACAGCAATAAAGTGAGTACAGTAGTCTCCCCTTACTGGGGGGAGTACATTTCAAGACCCCCCAGTGGGTGTACCAAATCACAGATAATACCAAATTCTATACATATGTTTCTTCCTTTACATACACACTTTTAAAAAGCTTAATTTATAAATTAGGCATAGTAAGAGATAAAAAACAAAACTAATTATAAAATAGAACAATTATCCTCTAATAGTTATGTGAATGTGGTTTATCTCAAAATAACTTATTGTACTGTACTCATCCTTCTTGTGATGTGAGATGATAAATATGCCTATGTGATGAGATGAAGTGCGGTGAATGTGACAAACATTGTGATGTAGCATCAGGCTATTACAAGGCTTACTTGAACACAAGCACTTCCATACCCCAATAGTTGATTTGATCACTGAGATGGTTACTAGATTGCTAACAGGTGGGGAGCATATATAGCATGGATGCGCTAGAAAAAGGGATGAATCATATGCTGCGCAGGATGAAGTGGAATGGTGCAAGATTTCATCATGCTGCTCAGAATGGCATGCAATTTAAAATGTATTAAGTGTTTATTTATGGAATTTTCCATTTAATATTTTCAGGCTGCAGTTGATTGTGGGTAGCTGAGATTATAAAATGCAAAACTGTGGGTAAGGGGGGGAATGCTATATAAATAATTGGTAAAACAGGTTTTTTAGAACTGTAAAAGAGAGTACTGAGATAATAGAGTAACTTCAGGAAGGTTACTATCCCTGGTACTGGAGAAACATAGGAAAGACCTAAAGTTATTAAAACCCAGAAGCTATGAGGAAAGACTCAGCATAGCTGGAACCCTGACCTCTGAGGAGGCGGTGCTGCCTATTAGATGGTGGTACCTCTGAGAGGGTATGTTGGGGCTGGTTACAGGAGAGTAGAAAATAGTTGAAATTTGGAGTTAACTGCCACTGTCAAGATGAAGGACCATAACTGGGGCAATGGTGACAGGTGCAGAAAACCAAGAAGGAGCAAGTTCTTGTTCCCTTTTCTCAATTCAATCTTTCTTTAATGCCTCTTATTGACAGGTTGTAGCAGGGATTCGCCTGGCAAAAGTAGAAATGTAGTTTAGTTGTAAAATACAGTCCCAATTCCAGCAACACAGAGTATAGAAGGGTTCATTGCTAAGAAACAACAGCTTAATAACTGTCACAAAGAGGAATTAAGTATGATGTCTAGGTTTTTGCCTTGAGCAAATAGATGAAAATAATGTCATTTACTGACATGGAGGAGACACAAATTGAATTGGATAAGAAAATTAAGAGATTTGTTTTGAATGTGCTAACTTTGAGGTCCTTATTAGACATCTAAACAGAGTTCCCCAGCAGAAGGTTGAATGTGAATTTGGAGTGCAACAGAAGTATCAGGGATAGAATACATATTTTAGGAGTTTTAAGAAAATAGATAATATTTAAAACCAGAAAAATTGGATGAAATGACCTAGGGGAAAGTGAATTTTGATAGAGAAGAAGAAAAAGAATGAGGGGGTCCCAAACATTTGGGGAGAGTCAAATGACCTGGCAAGAAGGTAATCATAATCTAAACAGGAGCAATTTAGGTGGAGCTGTGGAGACAGTTATCCTAATTGGAATGGACTGAAGAGATACGTAAAGTGACAAAGTGGAAACTGCAAGTATATACAATCTTTGAAAATTTTTCTTATAAAGGGAAGCAGAAAAAGACTCCTGCTCACCATATAAGTAGAAAGGGCTATGGGGTCTAGGGTTATGCTGTTTTTACAATGGGAAATGTTACAGTATATTTACTGATTGGAATAATCCAGGAAAGAGGGAGAAATTGAGGATGCAGGAAATGCAAGAGGTAATCACAGGAATGCAATCCTTGACTCTACAAGACAAGATGGGATCCAGGGCACAAGTAGAGGGGCTTGCCTTAGATAAGAGCATGGATAGTTGATTCTTTATAAAGGAAGAGAGAGTATATATGAGTGAAAATGAAAGCAGGTGGTAGACACAGTATGGGAAACATGAGTTTCTCTAGTGACATCTTCTATTTGTCAATAAAACGAGATTTTGAAGTGAGATTTAGGAGAGAGAAGGCATAATTATCTTGGATAATAGAAGAATAAGTTGGCTAGAGAAATGTGCTAGGAATGACAGTCTCCTTTTGGTGTGAATTCATTTCCAGCCATGTCTGTTTCATTTCTTCCTGTCCCAAATTTATTTGTTTTGAAATAACAGCATTATTTTGGCCTTTGTTGTTTAGGTTGTGGACATTTTCTGGCTACTTCTAGTAATTTTGTTAAAAGAATTTTTACTGTTTTTTGTTTTGCCCTTTTGTAAAGTATTTGGGTAGGAAGACTGTGTGGTCTTTCTTCACTCCCCATCCTTATCTGCAAGTCTAGAAAAATGTTTTTAAATAGACTGCACTTTGTATTTTTTCAATTCATCCTATATAGAAGAATATAATAGGTGAGAAGTCATAGTAATATTATATGAGAGGAGACCCAAAAAACCCAGAATTATCTTCTGGAGGGCGGGCCCCTTGTAGTACAGGCTCCCCCCTCTAGGTGAGTGTCCTCAGAACCCATCTGTATCTGTGTACCAACTGACATCATTGTGAGAGACTGTTCAGCTTTAGTGAATTTTTTTGAAGACTCAACATCTTTACCCATTTCAGGACGGGTGATTTACAAGTGCACCTGCCCACACTGCACTGTGTGTTCAGCAGTTTTTGACCAAAAATTGCATGCCCCACCCTCCCTATTCCCCCAATCTTGTCCTGAGTGACTTTTTGACATTTTTTGTTTCCCTAGATGAAAAAAGTCCTCAAAGGGAAACATTTTGCCGATGTAGAAGAGGTGAAACAAAAAATGGCAAAAGCACTAAAGAGCATCAAAATTGACAAGTTCAAAAACTGTTTTGAGCAGTGGAAAAAAAGTCTTGATATGTGTAGTGCATCAAGTGGAGAGGACTTTGAAGGCAACTGGAGTTTAAACATGTAAGAATAAATACACAATTTTTAATAAATAAATTCTGATTTTTGGTCCCCTCTCATATATTACTATAATAACCACCATGTACTATGCTAGGCACTTTACATATATGATCTTTAAAACTTATAACAACCCTACAGTCATTTCTACAAGAAAACTTTTTTTATTGGTGATGTCAGATCATAGAATATTACCTGAAGTTCACAGCTGGTCAAAATAAACAAGGTAAAAACAAATTTTTCTCTTTTAATTAGTAAAATATTAGCACTTAAGAAACTGTTCTTTTTCACATACAAAATAATTGTTTGCAAAGTTGTACCACACAAACTAATGGCAATTTTATGAACACCTTTTTGACATCATATCATTAAACTCTTGCTGGGAGAGTTATTAACTGATAGATTCAAGGAACTTAGTAAATCAACTGAGGTACCTCCATCATCAGCTATCAACAAACATACTGAGAACCCACCATGTCAAAATAATTAATAAATTATACTAAATCATTATAATTTTACAAGTTATGGGATATGTATCAGTGTTTTGAAAACTGCATTATTTGGATTTCAGTAATATGAAACTTTTCTTTTGGTCAACAATATTTATACTCACATGATGATACTGAAAACATATCATTGGGACATAAACACATATCTATAACAAGTAATGAATTTCTTTTTCTGATTATAAAAGTGGTACACATAGGTAAAGAAAATTTTTTAAGTATGTTAAAGAAAATATTTTTTAAATGACAACTGGAAGAATAATGAATAATTCCTTTATCTAGATGTAAATGACTGTTGCGGTTTATGTAATTTTTAAGCTTATGAAGTTTAAATTCTTTACTTGAGTACACTGCCTTTTTTCATTACAATTTATTAGAACAAATTATTTAAAACTCTGCAAAAACATTTTCAGTGACTGCATCATGTTCCTTGTATGGAGTACTATTTCCTTAAGTGGTCATTTAAACTATTTACCTTACTTTCTTATAAATGGTGTTGCTATGAAATTCTTATGCATAAATCTTTTAACATTTCTGATTATTTACTAAATTAAGATAAATTCCTAGAAATGGTCTATAAGGCCAACATTTTAAAGCTTTCTCATCTGGAAAATTTTCACTGTAAAAAAATAAATAGCTTTTAATTCTCTATATACATTTTTATATTGAAAATAAATCTAAAGAGAAAAAGTACATTACCTTTTAAAACCAAGATTACTATTTAAATTTAGCCTGTGTTTTTGTTTTGTTTTTATAACTTACCTTTAAGAGAAAATGTGCTTTTTAAAATATTACTTATGAAAAAACTAAAAATTAAAATATTACTTATGCCCTGGCTGGTGTGGCTCAGTAGACTGAGTGCTGGCCTGCAAGCTGAAAGGTTGCCAGTTTGATTCCCATTCAGGACACATGCCTGGGTTAAGGGTCCCCAGTTGGGGATGTGGGAGAGTCAACTGTGTCTCACTAATAGATGTTTCTCTCCTCTTTCTCCTCCCTTCCCTCTCTCTAGAAATAAATAAATAAATAAAATAGTTTAAAAAATCAAATATTATTTACTTCTTTTTGTCAGGTTTGAAATTTACACTTAATTTGAGGATATAAGTTCAAATGTATACTTATTTCAGCCCCCAAGTACAAGAGTCATGACACTTCGCAGTTTGGATGTGCCAAAGAAAAGCCATAAAGTGCTTCCTTGAAGTGATAAGGTATGTATGTATAGGAAAAATATAATATAAATAAGAGTTCAGTACAATCCCAGTTTTCAGGCATTGGAACATATCCCCTATGGATAAGGGGGGACTACTGTAATCTGATCTGACCCAGCCTCAAATGTAGCATGTTGTAGTAGAAAGTAAAATGTGCTAAATTTGGGAGTAAGGAAACCTAGGTTTCAGCAAGTGTCAATGCTGGAACTGAGACCTTAGATGAGATATTTAATTTTCCAGTGTCAGTTTCCTTTGCAAAATGATGAATTTTAGCTAAATGATCTCTGAAATCCCCTCAAGCTTTAAAATTCACTGTCTATGCATGTCTCCTTAAAACACATCTTTCATTATGCTCCAATTTATATTGTTACAGCAGATTAAGCGAGAATAAACCACTCAAAGACAGTGGATAAGGAAAGCAAAGGTGGCCAGGCTGAGACCAAGTCTCCAAAATGGCGCCAACCCCGAATGTGGTTTAGGGCAGGGTTTGTATAGGGTCTTTTCCTTCGTTGAGAAAACAACCCTGGCAGGAAGTGGCGGTGAGGCAGCTGCAGGTAGGTGTGTACGTGACATCTGGCAGCAACAGGGTCAAGGTTTACGGGGTTATCTTTAGTTGTAGTCAGCTGCTTACCCGAATTCTCTGCAGGACAGACAGCTCTGCAAAAAGGTCAGATTCTCTGCAAGAGAAAAGCCTCAAAGAGGCAATTACTTAATGCTAGCAGCAGATATTGACAAATTTTTACAAACCTTAGGCAATGGGGCCCTTACGAGATGATGGGAATTCCTTACAAGGAATGGCCGAAGCCCCTACATAATCCCTGCTCTCAGACTTAAGACCCTTTATAATCTTATAAAGGACAACGGATGAAGGTCTCATGGTCCTCTAGCTGCTTCCTGCTGGACATGATCATTGTCCTACCTACCCTTGGATCTAGAAATCCCTAATAAGAGCAGGAGTGGAGGGGAGGGTGGCCTCCCCACATGAGGAAGGATCTTGCAGAGTCCAGGTCAGTTGGCTGTCCCCAGGTAGCCAAATGTTCAGTTTCCAAGGGTTGGCACTGTTGGACAAGCTGGCATCCTTGTCATATTCTGGGGGCAATAGATTTGGCAACAGGGTTAAAAGGCATTATTAAAACCATAACTACTAGATGACAGAAAATGGCTTCTTTATTTTAGGATTTCCCCCCTCTCAGTCCTCTGGGCCCTTTCTGTCCAAGCCATCAGGATAGAAAAGAGAAACTGTTTAAAGTGAAGCCCACAGACCACCGCATACTTTACCAACCCAACCATTTAGTTCAGCCAAACCGTTGAGTCTCAGGAGGCAGCAATGCAGATGGATTTCTAAGTGATGCCTATATGTACAGACAATCACTCAGGTAATAAGATCATAGGCTTATGCCCTATGAAAATAGAACACACATTTTAATTTATGCAACATAACCCACAAACCAGTCTATATCTGCAAGACTCTCTTATTGGAAAGACATCCAGTTGCAAGGCATTTCACATTCTTCTTGCCTATAAATTAAGCATCTTTGGTGATGCCACAGACCTAGTTTAACTTTCAAATGAAAACAAACTTTAAATGAAAATAAACTTTATAGACAGCTACACTAGTTTACAGTCTACCACTGAGCATTTTGATTTTCCTCGAGTCATGATTTTTTCTCCTTAAGAGACTACATTAAGTCCAGTTTTAATTTGCATAAACACAACAAGAGCAGTGATTGATCACATATGATCTTTAAGTCTGCTTTGCTGGAACTTATACAAGGAACCTTCATGTTGACTGTTAGTCTGCCGTCAGGGCACAGAAACTGAGCCACACACCTGCCATTCAGCCTTGCCTGTAAACACCTGTCTTTTCCAAGTCTTTCATGTTTTCCATTGTGCCTTAAGGTTTCTTCTGGCCATCTTTCAGGAAAGCAACCTTCTTTCCTTCCCTGGAAAGATTGCCATGAACCGCACAACCAACCAAGGTGCCAGGCTTTTTTTTCTTGTGGGCTTTTCTTAGCTTCAAAAGTTAATTCCAGTTCCTCAGGGTTTTCTGGTAACAACCAGAGCCTAGGCATGCCTCCTTCAGGCATGACGTTCCAGTCAAAGTCTTGGTTAACAAAACCTCTATTAGCGACTGGTCTTATTAGTTTTATGCAAAGAAATCTAATGTCGTTACTTACTCTTTCAAATTGCCAAATTCTGGAGGGATCAGGTAGGAAGAAAAATATAGTGTGAAGGAAAATTCTTGTCCTTCTAATATTCACTAAAATTGCATTTCCATGCCTTATACTTTCTTTTGTTCACTCTCCTACATGTGAAGGTTTTTTTTGTTTGTTTGTTTGTTTTCTGTTTTTGTTTTTTTTAGAGCGCAAACGCAGTCCCCCACTACCACAAATTATGCACTTGAGTTTCCCACATTTGGGGAAATCACAGGGGTCAGCACATCCGGAGAGCAATGGATAAGCCTCGCCCTCGGAAAACCACCTTCGTGATCATGGTATCTCCCCTGCCAGGTAAGTATACACATGTGAAGTTTTAACTTTCCCTGGGAAACCTCAATTTTCCTTTCAGAGCATATGGCCTATACCAATACAGAGGATTCCAGATGACCTTTCCTAGGTCTCATTGGCCAATACCAATACAGAGTACAGTAACCATACAATCAGACCACAAGTAGTTGAGGTTTCCTCTTCCCAAGTTTAAAAACTTTCACAATCTTTCCATATATTTACAAATTCAGATTTAACCATAACCCATTTCCAGTTCTTGTTCTTTTCCACACTGTAAAGGACTATACTTAACTTCAGTATTTGGTAGGTAAAAGTTCCATAGATTTGTAGATATCCTGCATTTTCTGAAGCTTAGACCTTGCAAACATCCTGTCATGCAGCAATGACCTGAATGTCTAGACATATGCCATTGTATACTAACAAGGCACATCACCTGAAGAGCATACCTAACTCACCATTTTGCCCACTTCAAAGATGGCGGCAGTGTTACATGCAGCATCTTCAAAGATGGTGGCACCTGTATGTACCACCCACAAGATGGTGAGAAACCATGTGACTCATCCACCATGGTGAAGCACTTACATGATTTAGTTGGCTTGCTTTAAATTGGGAGGCCCCCGGTGTATACTGGGTTCCTTGGTGGGTTCTGGTGGGGGAGACCCATTCCTCCTCCTGTGGGGGTGGAGCCATGGGCTTTGTGGTCACTTCAGAGGCCATAACTGAAAGGGGTGGTGGGAGGGAAGCTCCCTGAGTTTGCAGAGGGGTAGGTGCTGCGGAAGCCACTCCCACCTGTGGAGGAGGTGGTGCGGTGGAAGCAGCCTCCACCCGCAGAGAGGGTGGTGCCACAGAAACCGCCTCTACCTGGGCGCAGTTTGGTGCCAAAACAGCTCCTTTTGTCTGCAAGTCTTTGTCCCCTGGATTGAGAGTGTTAATGAAGGCTATTTCCTCATTCTCTCTTTCTTCTGGTGTTTTACTCTCAGGAACAAGCTTTCGGACCACTTTTTCCTCTGCACCATTCCACGGTCAAAACCCCTCCCATCTTTTTGGGGCCTTGGAAGAACCAAACCATTTGCATAACTGAGACACTATTTACTAGCCATAGTCATGCAAAGGCATCTTAAAAGCTGTTCCCTTTTCCCCATCCCCCAACCCGCAGGTTCTGGGGATGTTTTTGGAGACCCTGACTCTGTAACAATACTGGCAGTGGAAAAGAAATAGCATGAGGAAGAATATAGGGTTGGAAAGAAAAAGGTTGATTCCTGTTTGATAGGAACAATGAATTTATAGCCTATAATGACCACTTTCTCATATTATTGAATATTTTGAAAACATGTTTTTAATGTCTGCCTCTCATTCCAACACAGGATATACCAAAATTTATTTATCCATACCTCATTTTAGGTTGTTTCCTAATTTCTGCAATTATGTAATGATATTTTATAATCCATACTTGTCTACTGGTACTTAAAATAATATTGCAGGCTTTCTCTTTTGTCTTGCTCTTTTGTGGAAAAAGAAGTTACTGCGATTCCTTCTTATCTACTCCAGCTTATATACATGGCTTTCTTTTAACATTAAAATCTCCATTTTAGACAATGTTGTAGAGCCTGTCCTTTCTCCTTTTTAAAAGAGAGCATCCCTGAGTGAGATCCATTTTTCTGTAGCTCTCTTGCAGCAAAAGATTGTGAATTAAAGCCAATTCCATGCCTTCATCAAGTCTGGATAATGTATATTTTAGTTTTAACCAAAGTCGATGTCCATGAGACCAAAACCCCATCAGCAAACAAACAGGTAAAGATTCATTTCTGTCAGCTATGTGAGAAACACTCACAATAAAAACTGGGACACAGGACTTGAGCAGTAAAGCGAGGCCTTTATTCACGAGTCTGCAGAGCCAGGCGCACCTCACAGTCAGGAGAATGTGCAGGCCAAGTAGACAAAGGAAACTAGTTTTATAGTCTTAGCTCCCCCACCCTGAAATTGCCACCCTAAAGTGATTATCTTCCCCACCCTGAAATTGCCACCCTAAAGTGATTATCTTCCTCGCCCTAAAGTGTGGCCTAATGCATGCCAGAGGATCATAGTTTTTAAGAAGAGTTTGTGGCTAACACAATTGAACAAATCCAAGGATTTGATCCTAAGTGTACATTTTCCCCTTAAGAGTCTTTTTTTTCTTTTTTGTTTTTAAGTTCTCGTTCATTCCATTACAGTTGTCCCAATTTTTCCCCCTCTGCCCTCCTCCACCCAGCCCATCTCTAGCTCCCACAGTCCATCCCCACACTGTTGTTCATGTTCATGGGTCATTCATGCATGTTCTTTGACTAATTCCTTCCCCTTCCTTCCACCATTCCTCTCCAACCCACTTTCCTCTGGCAGCTGTCAGTCTGTTCCCTGTTTCCATGCTTCTGGTTCTGTTTTGCTCATTAGTTTATTTTGTTTACAACATTCCTCTTATAAGTGAGATCATAGGGTATTTGTCTTTCACTGACTGACTTATTTTAGTTAGCATAATAGTCACCAGTTCCAACCATGCTGTTGCAAAGGGTAGGAATTCCTTCTTCTTTCTTTCTGCTGCATGGTATTTTATTGTGCAGATATACCACAGTTTTTTTATCCATTCATCTACTGATGGGCACTTAGGCTATTTGCAACACTTGGCTATAGCATTGCTATGAACATAGAGGTGCATAGGTTCTTTGAATTGGTGTTTCAGCCTGCTTTCAGTGTAACCCCAGCAGTGGAATTGCTGGATCAAAAGGCAGTTCCATTTTTAATTTTCTGAGGAAATTCCATACTGCTTTCCAGAGTGGCTACCACACCAGTCTGCATTCTTACCAACAGTGCACTAGGGTTCCTGTTTTACCACATCTCACCAGCATATGTTGTTTGTTAATTTATTAATGATGGCCATTCTGAGAGGGCTCAACATCACTAGCCACCAGAGAGATACAAATTAAGATTCTTATTGTATGATCCATTGTACCTTAATCTCTTACCACAGACACAAAAGGGAAGTACCTTTACATAAATTGATGCTCGTATACAGTAAAACCCAAGAGGGAGGTCGGAGTTAGTTTGATGGAAACTTGTAATTGCAAAACTTCTTGGGGGAGAACATTTATGTCTATCCATATGTATACATAGCTGTAGCCTCTTAAGTGTGCTTCAGGAAATGCCATGTACATACATTATGATGTAAATGGTGACCCCTGTAGTTATGCATGTTTGGAGCATTGCAAATAAAAGTGCTGTATATTTAAGTAATTAGGGCACATTAATTGCCATAACATCAATCCATAGATGTATAATGACTCAAAGTTGTTTCTTTAAAAAGATTTTTTAAAGTATATTTTATTGATTATGCTGTTACAGTTGTCCCAATTTCTTTTCCCTTTCCTCCCCTCCACCAAGTACCCACCTTTCCTCCAGCAATCTCACCCTTTCCTATATTATTCTTAACTTCCCATGTCTATTTTGTATCACCCATTTATGCTTCTTAATCCCTGCATAATTTCCCCATTTTTACTCCTTCTCCCTCCCAGCTGATAACCCTCCAAATGATCCCCATACCTATGACTCTGTTCAAATCCTGGTTATTTGCTTAGTTTGTTTTTATCTTTTAGATTCAATTGTCCATAGTTGTGAGTTTGTTGTCATTTTAATGTTCATAGTTTTGATCTTATTTTCTTAAATAAGTCCATTTAACATTTCATATAATAATGGTTTGGTGATGATGAACTCCTTTAGCTTTATCTTGTCTGGGAAGCACTTATCTGCCCTTCCATTCTACGTGATAGCTTTGCTGGATAGAGTAATCTTGGTTGTAGGTCCTTGCTTTTCATCACTTTGAATACTTCTTGTCAGTCCCCACTTGCTGCAAAGTTTCTTTTGCAAAATCACCTGACAGTCTTAGGGAAACTCCTTTGTAGGTAAATCTCTTCTTTTCTCTTGCTGTTTTTAAGATTCTCTCTTTATCTTGAACCTTTGGCATTTTAATTATGTTGTGCCTTGGTGTGGTCCTCTTTAGGTCTAGCTTGTTTGGGACTCTGTGCTTCCTGGCCTTGCATGTCTATTTCCTTTGTGATATTAGGGAAGCTTTCATTCACTACTTTTTCAAATAAGTTTTCAATTTCTTGCTCTTCCTCTTCTCCTTCTGGGCACCCCTATGATTTGGATGTTGGTATGTTTAAAGTTCTCCCAGAAGTTCCTAAGCTTCTCCTTGTTTTTTCCAATTCTTGTTTCTTTATTCTCTACTGGGTGGCTGTTTATCTCTTCTTTGTGTTCCAAATCATTGATCTGAACAAGAGCTTCCTTCCCTTCACCATTCGTTTCATGTG
Source organism: Furipterus horrens (assembly GCF_987537825.1). Classification (NCBI taxonomy): domain Eukaryota; kingdom Metazoa; phylum Chordata; class Mammalia; order Chiroptera; family Furipteridae; genus Furipterus; species Furipterus horrens. The sequence continues at coordinate 51,803,413 of NW_028327182.1, forward strand.
GATTTTTCTTCATTTCATTTAGTATAGCCTTCAGTTCTTCCCTTATGCGTTTGCTGTGCTGAATCATTTCTGTGAGCATCACTATCACCAGTGTTTTGAACTCTTCATATGTTAGGTTGGCTATCTTCTTGTCACTTGGTTATACCTCTGGAGTCTTGACCTGCACCTTCTTTTGGGCCATACTTCTCTGTCTTCTCAACTTGACAGCCTCCTGTGTTTGCCTCTGTGTATTAGGTAGAGCTGTCACATCTATTATGTTAAAGGGTGGAGCCTTAGCTATTTGTCAGTGTGGGACGACCAGTTTCACTGCCATGTGGCACTGTATATGGGGGAGGGGTCAGAGAGGGAATAATGCTACTTCCCTGACACTTGCCCCTTTCCAGTCTCTTCACACACTTCCCATATGTGGCTGGCCACCCCTCTGGCTATTGTCCTGGTGGTGATTCCCAGAGTGGGTGGGTTTGTGAACATTCTAGGATCATGGGGGCCTTCTAAGTAGACTCCACCGAGAGACCTGTGCTTTCTCCCCAGCTTTCACTGGTTTTCACAGTCAGAAACAATAAGGCTTTATTTTCCTGTGATGGAACCGTGAGCTGTGAGGTCTTGCCTGGGACTGGTATTGCTCCCCAGGTGTCCCTCCCTCCCAGTTTTTATAATGTTTGACTGCTCTTTCAGTTGACTGGCCACATCTACTGCCATGCTGCCACTGTGGCCACAGCACTGCATCCTCTCTAACCCGGGTCCTTGTCTCTGCCTTTTTTACCCATCTGGATGAGTATTACTTCTTTATATCTTTGTTGGACTTCTATACAGTTCAATTTTCTGTCAGTTCTGGTTGTTTTGAGGTAGATGTAATCTTTCTTATGGTTGTGGAAGGAAGTGAAGCATGTCTACCTACTCCTCTCTTGGCTGGAAGCCTATCTAGGAAGACTTTTTTTTTTTTTTTTACCTTCCATTTTAAATCAGAGCCTTGCTGAATGGTGTAGTACTGGGTGTAGTTCTTTGCCTTTCTTTACCTGAAATATTTCATGTCAATCCCTTCTGGCTTGTACTGTTTATGTTGAGAAATCAGCTGATAGCTTTATTGATCTCCCTTGTATGTTACTGGCTATTTCTCCTTTGCTGCCTTTAAGGTTCTTTGTTTTTAAAATTTGCCACTTTAATTATGATATGTCTAGGAGTAGGCCTCTTTGGGTTTATCTTGATTGGGACCCTCTGTGTTTCCTGAACTTGCATGACTTTTACCCTCACCAAGTTAGGAGTGTTTCCTGTCATTGTTCTTTCAAACAGGTTTTCTATCCCTTTCTCCTTTTCTTCTCCTTTGTATATTCCTATGATGTAAATGATGTCATGTTTCATGTTGTACTGAAGCTCCCTTAAACTATCATTTTTTTTTTTTCATTTTTGTTGCTCTGACTGGGTATTTCTTTCTACCTTGTTCCAGCTCACTGATTCAGTCCTCTGCTTCATCTAGCCTGCTTTTAATTCCTTCTAGTGTAATTCATTTCAGATATTATATTCTCCATTTCCTCCTTGTTCTCATTCAAAATTTCTATGTCTTTTTTCATGCTGCTGTAGTTCCCACTAAATTCCCTGTAGTGCCCATAAAAATTCTTGTAATTCTCACTGAGTTCCTTGAGCATCCTTATAACCATTACTTTGAATTCTATGTCTGACAGATTGCTTGTCTCAATTTCATTTAGCTCTTTTTTGGGGATTCCTCCTTTCCTTTATATTGGTTTTTTTTTTTCTTTGTCTCCTCATTTTTGGTAACTCTTTTTGTTTGTTTCTACATCTCAGGTTGCTCTGCTTTGCCTTCCTGTCTTCATGGGGTGAAATTCTGTGGTAGGAGTTCTGCAGGACTCAGTGGTGCAGTCCCTTTGACCTCTTGAACTGAATGCTCTAAGCTTATCCTTTATTCAGTTTATGTGGGCTGTCTTGATGTACTTGGGCTTGGATTACTGATGGCTCATTTGTTGGTGGATTCTCTCCTCCAGCTGGCTGAATGGGAGTCACAACCCCCACCACATTTTGTATGCTCTTATACAGGTGCTTGGTTAATAAAGCAATACTACCCAGAAAACCAAACCCATGCCAGCAAAAATACCCTCCTCCCACATCAGCAGTATCAACAGCAATTGAGCAAAGGTTAATAAAGGTGGGAAGAGATTAAGAGTATTATAAGATAGGAAAAGGGGAATATGAGATGACTAAAGGAGAGAAAAATGATTTTGAGAAGGAAGAGGGATGAGAAATAAAAGAGTGGGGAATAGGAACAAGGTGAAGAAAGGGAGAAAATTTAAAACAAAGGTAAAATAAAGGTAAAACAGGGAAGGATGATGGCAAAATGGAGTCAGAAAAGGGAAGAGTATAATAAGGTTTGAAATAAAATTTTCAAAATAGTGCACTAAAGGGAACAAAATTGCAGAAAACCCACAATAGGGTCAATAACAATGACAGCTGAGCAAAGATTAATAAAGGTGGAAAAAGAATGAAATTATACAAAAGGGTAAAGATAGTATAAGATGTCTACAGTAAAGAAAAATGATTTTGAGAGGATAGAGGAAGGAGATATAATAAGAGCAAGGAATAGAATCTAGGCTTAGAAAGGGAATAAATAACATTCCAAACTCAAAAAAGCAAGGGTAGGAGGGAGGCAAAATGGAGTAAGATAAGGAGAGAGTAACCTGTGAGTTTTGAAATTAAAAAATAGTGAACAAATAAGAATACAATTGAAGAACAGCAATAACCATAATATCTATGCCAAACGAGCCATAATTTATAAAGGTGGAAATAAAATAATAATATTATAAGAAGGGGAAAAAGAATGTGATCTGACGAAAGGAAGGAAGAATGATTTTGGAAGGATATTGGGAGGAGAAGTAGTAGGAATAAGGAATAGGAACAAGGTGTAGCATGGGGGGAAATAACATTTACAATGAAAATAAGAAAGGGCAGGAAGAAAGCAAAATGTAGTAAAACAAGGGAAGGATACACTGTAAGATTTGAAATAAAAATAAAATAAAAATATTAAAGTCTAAAAAAGAAAAAAGACAAAGAATACAGAGCTAGTTGGAACACAATTGACACAACAGAAGAAATATTAAATGGCTATCTGAAAGAAATAAATAAAATAACACAAATTCTGAAGAACAAGGTGGAGTTTGGTGTTTGCCTTCTGTCTTCTCTTTCTGGATCTGACTCTGTTTTTTTATCAGCTCAAGGTCCCAGGATGGGCCATCCAACTTCTAGTAGCACTGCCTGTATCACCTTCACCTGTATGTAGAGGGGGCTTCTATTGTGATTAGGAGGGTGGGACCCCTGGGTCTACCCTGGTAGGCACTTGCAGTCTTCTGGGAAAATTGTGAGTGTTTTCCCCCTGCCCCTGCACTTCTCATCTTGTTTTGTCCCAGCGTATTTCCAATAATGTAGAGTTTGATGAATTAGCTGTCCTCTTCAAGAGGGAGGCCAATCTGTGTAAGAGGGTCAGCTCTTTCCTGCTGGGTGCTAATGGCAGCTCTGTGTGCAAGCCAAGGCTGGGTGGGACCCTGATTTCCGCTTACTGCACTGATTTCTGATCTCCCTTCTTTGCTGGCCTCAGTGGAATAGGGCCCTAGGAACCGGTGTATTTTGTCTTCCTGAGAGAAGTTCAAAATGGGTCCCGTAGTCGTTTTTCTTTCTTTCTCTTATGGATATGCACCCTGCAGAGAGGGTTCTTGAGCCTGTCCTGTGTTTTGTAGAGCTTCCCTGCTGGATGTGGTTCTTGCAATCCTGCAGAAGGTGGGGGCTGGGTCTGTCCTTCTCTTCCCAGAGGTTTGACCTTTGCTGCAGGGAATGGAGCTATGCCTGGCTGTAAACAATCTCAGGTGCTCAACTCTTGCCCCTCCAGTGCCCAGCCCACTGCCCTCAGAGCAGACATATCCCCATAGTCTCCACTCTGCACAACTTCTGGCCTGCTAAGTGTGCTGGGCTGGGACTGAGAAATCTCTTCACTTTGTACCTTTCTGATCTCTGCCCAGCTGTATTCAGTGGGAGCAAACCATGCTTTCAGTCTTTTCCCTTTGTTGGCAAGACAGCTGCACAAGGGGTCCCTTGCCAACACACTCAGCTCCTCTTTTAAAACGTTTTTCTGGGCACACCCACTGCTGTACTGAGTCACTGTCAGGTTTTCCAAACACACAGCACTGCTCCAAAAAGTCAAGTCTTTCACCAAAACGGCTGGCTGTGGCCTGCCTCCACCCCACCCAGGTACAGATAGAATCTCTCTGGCACTTTCCTGGCTGGTGTTTGCCACTGCCGCTATGGGTGTGCTGCTCGCTGCACTGTGTATATATGTGTAGGCTGGATCTCCCCAACTTTGTGTATCCAAGTCACTCCCACTGGGATCTGAGAGTTCTCCACCCTGGAAGAGGAGGGAGACACAAAGCTGTGATTTCTGACTAGGCTCTCCACAGCTACAGGAGTATTCCCCTTCAACCTATAACATCTCCTTACTGCCAGTTGTGAAGCATCTTTTATTCTCCTTAGCTTCCAAATTTCATATCAGCCAAGATTCCGTTGAATGTTCAGTTTATTTGTTGGTAGTTCAGCCAAGTATTTGAGTTGGGGCAAGAGCAAGTGGACTCAGCTTCTACTTTCTTGCCATCTTCTCTCTCAGGTCATTTACATTTAATGTGATTATCGATATGATTATACTTAAGTTTTATCATTTTGCTATTTTCTATTTGTTCCATCTGTTCTATGAGTTACATCTCTTCATTATTCCTTTTCCCCCTTTTTTTTTGCCTTCTTTTAGGTTTTTTGTGCTTCATTTTTTTCTCCTTTGTTGCTTATTAGCTGTAACTATTTTGTTATTCTACTGACTGCTTTAGGGTTTATAATATATATGTTGAACTTACCACAGTCTACTTTAAAGTGATAATACACAATTTCACAAGTAGCAAAAGAATCTTATATCATATTTCTGTTTTAGTCCTCTTGACATTTGTGCTATTGTTATCAATATATTTTAATTATGTGTGCTATAAACATAATACACTTGTTATTTTTATTTAAACAATTGATTATCTGAAATTAAAAAAAAAAACTTCCATATGTACCTGGTTACCTTTTCCAGTGCTCATCATTCCTCTGTGTATACCTATATTTCTATCATTTTCCTTTTGTCTGAAGGACTTTCTTTTTTCTTTTCTTCTATAGGTATTTTTTTAAAGTATATTTTATTGATTATGCTATTACTGTTGTCCCAATTTTCCCCCTTTGCCCTCTCCACCCAGTAACCCCTTTCCTCCAGCCATCCTCCTCCCCTTAGTTCATGTCCATGAGTTATGCATATACATTTTTTGGCTTCAACCTTTCCTATACTATTCTTAATATCCTCCTGTCTATTTTGCACTTACCAATAGTGCTTCTTAATCCCTGCACCTTTCCCCCCATTTTATCCCTTCCCCCTCCCAGCTGATAACCCTCCAAATAATCCCCATACCTATGATTCTGTTTCTGTTCTGGTTTTTTGCTTTGTTTTTTTGTTTGTCTGTTTTTTTGTTTGTTTTGTTAGATTCAGTTGTTGATAGTTGTGAATTTGTTGTCATTTTAATGTTCATAGTTCTGATCTTCTTTTTCTTAAATAAATCCCTTTAACATTTCATGTAATAATGGCTTGGTGATGATGAACTCTTTTAGCTTTACCTTGTCTGGGAAGCACTTTATCTGCCCTTCCATTCTAAATGATAGCTTTGCTGGATCATTTCTTTTAGCAAAGACTGTTTGAGGTAATATTAAATTTGCCCTCTGAATTTTCATAGTCTCTGTGACACTCTCAGGTTCAAAGTGGGTAAGCATCAATTAAACTACTCCCTACAATACTATAAATAGCCTTGGCTATAATGTAGAAGAAGAAAAATGAAAAGAAGCATATTTAACAACCATGAAATAGTGTAGAACCTTGACTCTAAAAGCAGTTTGGAGAAAGGGGAACTTGTGGTATGCCGGGGTGTTAAAAGTGACTGAATAAACATGAGGAGTCTTCTCAGATATCAATTTTACTCAAAAATTTTGAAAAAAATTATAAGCAGTATATTTATATTACACATAGGATTATTTAATATATAATGCTACATTTATATTAAATTTAAGACATGATGAAACTAAAAATTCTAGCTTGAGACAAAAAAATCTAGGCAATTATTCATTCTTCTCTGCTGTTAACTATACTTTTGTGAAAAAGTTTGAGGAGCAATGACTTTGATGATTATTCATGATTAAAATGTCTCCTAAAATTGGATGCTCTCAACAAATATAGGTTATTTATAGAGGTTTTTATTTAATTTGAATATGCATTTCTGAATTAACCACTATATCCTGTTATTCAGCTCATGAATCATCTCTAATTGTGCTCATGAAAAGTGTATTTTTATTCCAAGTTTTTAAAACACACATCATTATTCCTGTGAAGAAGGACCAGATCTCACTCTTCTGAATGTTAGCAAAACTGTTCAATTTTCTAATTCCAATCCAATATAGAATAAGAATGCACCTAAACAAACCTGTTAGAAATAGGCTTAAAATAAAGATAATGTGCTTGCTATGAAGACGTTACCAAAAAATTCCACTTCTAAGACTGCATCCTAAGGAAATAAATAAGGCAAAAATTTAACTATTAGATTGTTCCTTTATAAGGAGAAAAGAAATTGGTTGCAATCAATATAAATACTCCCCAACAAGAAACTGTTTTAATTATGATACATTCTTCTAGTCTATATGAGAATACATTTCATCTATTAAAGTATATTATAGTATATTATAACTGGATATTTATTTCTAGGAGTAATACATTTTGCTCATTTGCATTTTTAACATTAATTGCTTGTAATACAAAAATACCCAAAGTTTTCAGAATACTTATTCAATATAAATAGTTATTCAATAATAATGACATCATCTGCTTATTCATTAATTCAACAAATAATTGCAGTATTAAATAAGACACAATCCTTGCCCTCATGGCCCTTAATTGTGAAAAAATAAAAAATGGCATGATCAACAATCTTGGAAAATTTTTATTCCTTTCATTCTCATTACTTAATTGCCCGATCATTCCCTCCCTTATTCATCAGCAACTCTGGTGCTGCACTTTAAGTCTCTACTTGCATTTTCTGCTATTGTGTGGCACTTCAGTGTTCATACAGACAACACATCCAACAACTTTGAATTCTTGACTCCACCAGCTTAAATCTACTTCACTCAGTAATCCATACCCAGAGCTATAACCTCAATCTTTTGATTACCAGGAAATTGCTCTACAGCCGTAGTCTCCAATATATTGATCTCTGATTGCAACCACTTATTGCCCTAGTTTTTTTTTTCCCACTTCATTACTCCCCAAACAACTGCTTTCTTACCTTTTTAAACCTCTATTCCTCAACTATTTCCTTTTCTTTTAAACTATGGTCTTCCACATAGCTTTATACTTATTCCTATCAGGCTAGATTCCCAGGTGTATCAGTCTCTCCTGCTAGTAACCTTGCCCCCTAGTTAATTCCCTATCCATTACTTAGAGTATATATTTTGTACCATCTTATTTCAACTCCAACTTGCTATTTCACTTATGTCCTTATCTTTTTATGCTTCCTTTATCAGAAAACAAATCAAAACTGTCAGCTATGAACCTCCCTCATCTTCTTGCTCCACATTTACAAGTTATAAATGTATTTCCCCACATTTTAAGCCCTCTTCACTGTAGAATCTCGATTCTGTAACCTCCTCCCTTACAGTTATCACCCTTTATTTCTGCTTTAAAGAAGACATAAAGAGCCTTGAAACAATATAGATCTATTGTAACTCCTCTCAATTTTAATATGCCTTTCAACCCAACACAAACAGAATTCTGCCACTATCAATCCATTGAAAGTGTTCTGGCAAATATTACTAGTAGTAGAATTACCAAATTCCATGATATTTTCAATTTACTTGACCTGTCTTTATCTTTTGATACTACTGATTTCTTTCATTCTGAAACCGCCCCCACACTGGCTTCTGTTAATACTGAGTGCTGTTGGTGCTCCCTTCCATCCCTCTGATATTTCTTCTCAGTTCTTTTGCTGCTTCCTCTTTGCACACTTACTAGTGTTTATTTTCGTTTCCTCTCACTACATTCAGTCACTATGAGCAATGGCATCCATTATCCCCTTGTCGGCAGCCGTCCGTCTCGAGAGACGATGATGTAGCTTCTTAAGAGTCTATCTGCACCGCCGAGAATGGTTGTGCAGTCCGACTCGGGAGTGACACGGTATCTGTCTCCTCCCGTGTTGAATCGACATCTTGTGATGACGCTGGAGTGTCCTCTCCAGTGAAGCTGAAGCTACAGAGCCTGGGCAGGGTGATATGGAGGGTCTGCTGTTGCCCATGCAGCAGACCCCCCCTCTCTTCGCAGCTGAAGGGTCCAAGGGAAAGACGGAGTCAATACAGCTTGGCTTCAGGTGCGCCGCAGGAGTTGCCGGTGTTGACTACAACGTCAAACCGCCTTAGGGACTCCGGCTCCGGATTTTCTGTCGGGGTTTACTCCCTTAGCCTTTCCCCTGAAGAGGTATGCCGCAAGGCAGCGGAGGTTTTTTGGAGTCAGAGTTTTCCTTCTCTGATGTGCCCTGACTGGAAGATCGAACCAGCAACACTTAGCTCGCAGGCCGACGCTCAATCCACTGAGCCAAACCAGCCAGGGCCCATTATCCCCTTAATATCACCTATTTAGTGGTATCTACTTCCAGCCCAGGCTTTTATCTTAAGCTGCATATGTTGAGCTCCCTATTGAACATCTCTACATGGATATCCCATCGCCACTTAATCTTCCATATTCAAATATATCTTCATTGAGCTTCTCATCTCCCTTCCCTTTCTTAGTTTTCCATCCTACACCCTATACACACACACACACACACACACACACACACACATACATTCCCAAAAGCCCTGTTCTTCCTCTGTTTGTCCATATTCAAATATGTCCTCATTGAGCTTCTCATCTCCCTTCCCTTACATAGCTTTTCATACCACACCCTACACACACACACGCACATGCACACGCGCACACGCATGCACACACACACACACACACACACATTCCCCAAAGCCTTGTTCTTCCTCTGTTTGTCTCTATCCTGGTTAATTATACCACCACTGAACTCTACAACCAAGACACGGACTGGGAAGTCATTCTAGACTTCTCCCTCATCTTTAGCACTTTACTAGCCCCAAGTCTCATTATTTCTCACCGTGACTGTAAAACCACATAAACAGACTTCCATTTATTTTAAAAAGAATAATAATAAAGCAAATTTTACATTACCACTAGTGTTTAAATTATGAAATAACAAATGTTACCTTATTAGCAAACCATGAAGGTATATACAGAAACAAACAGCTTGCACTATTCCAAGAGATCAGAAACCTTGTTTATACCTCAATACCTAATAGTATTTAGCACAGAGCAGTTTTGGCTTAACTTATCTGTTCACTTTTGATTAAAGTAAATATGGCATATTTAAACATAACCATAATAATTAAGATGCATGTTAAAGAGCTGGGTAATAATAGGATTCAAATCTTATATAAAAAAACACAATTTTTACACCTTGTTCACCAGAATTTCTTTAAAACATAATACACAAGCCCTACCTCAGGAATTGGATTCCCTATAAACTGAGCTTCCTTTCACTCCTATGCTACTGTCATAGTCAATACTTAATCTATTTATGCTCCTTCTGTTTACACATTCCTTATACCCAAAATGATGAAAGTGAATGTACCTTCATGGATACCTTTCCAGTAAGAATAGTGTGACCTAGGCAGATCAGAGGGATCCCATTGCCTCCTCAGGTCATTCCTAATTTGCTCTCTGATGCCTGTAAGATGGACCCTCTAGTCCACAAGATAAAAACTGCAATATTCCTGAAGAAGAGAAACAAAGTACAGTATTCAATAATACTAAATTAATAATACTCAATAATGCTTATATACGAGACAAATATAGAGCCTCTCTTTGTCAATTGGGAAGGACGTAGGAAAGTGGTATATTATTAAGGAGGCTTCAGAAGCAATGCCTTCCAATTCATGATTTTTAAAAGAATTTTATTTAATGCACATTATTTTATAATTAGGGGGAAATGTTTAAAAGTCTACTGGTCTAGTTTTAAGAGCAAATAAAAATTATATATGGGACTTCCGGCCAAGATAGAGGCCTAGACAGACACGCTGGGTCTCCCTCCACAACCAAGAAGGAATACGACTACCTCAAAACTAGAGACAACAAGAAGTTCCAAAAATTCAAGCTGCATGGAAGTCCAACAAACAAAGATATAAAGAAGAAATACTCATCCAGACAGGTAGGAGGGGCGGAACCCGAGCGGAGAGGACACGGTGTGGTGGCGGTGGCAGTGGTGGCAGCTGCAGGCCAGCAGAAAGCGCAGTTACATGTTTTAAAAAGTGGGGAGGAACATCTGAGGAGTGTTCCCAGCGACTGTAGAGCTCATGGTCCCATCGCCAGGGAAAATCAAGCCTCATTGCTTCTGATTGTGCAAACCAGTGGGCATTGGGGCAGAAGAAATTGCTGGTCTCTCAGCAGAGACCACTTGTTTAAAGGGCCCCAAGGTTCTAGAACATCCGCAGACCCATCCACTCTGGGAATGATGGCCAGGGCAACAGCTAGAGAGGATCCAGTCCCATACAGAAGTGGAAGAAATGCCTGGAAAAGGGGCAAGTGCTGAGAAAGTGGCATTGTTCCCTCTCTGACCCCTTCCCCACACACAGCATTACAAGGTGGTGAAACGGTACTGAAAAATACCTAAGACTCTGCCCCTTAAAACATAACAGGAATGACAGCTCTACCTTAGACATAGAGGCAAACAAACACAGGAGCCTATCAAGATGAGGAGACAGAGAAGTATGGCCCAAAAGGGGGAACAGATCAAGGTTCCAGTGGGAAAACTAAGCAACGAGGAGATAGCCAACCTAAAAGACGAGGAGATAGCTTACCTACCAGATGCAGAATCCAAAACACTGGTGATAAAGATGCTCACAGACCTGACAGATATGCTTGAGTATGGCAAATGCATAAGAGAAGAAGTTAAGGCTCTGTTAAATGAAACGAAGGAGAATCCACTCAAAACCAATGGTGAAGGGAAGGAAACCAGGGTTCAAATCAATGATTTGGAATATAAGGGAGAAAAAAACAGTCAAGCAGTACAGAATGAATAAACAAGAACTGAAAAAAATGAGGAGCTTAGGAACCTCTGGGATAACTTTAAACGTGCCAAGATCAGAATCATAGGGGTGCCAGAAGGAGGAGAGGAAGAGCAAGAAATTGAAAGCTTATGTAAAAAAATAAAGAAGGAAAACTTCCCAAATTTGGTGAAGGAAATAGACATACAAGTCCAGGAAGCACAGAGAGTCTCAAACAAGCTAGACCCAAAGAGGACCGCACCAAGACACCTCATAATTAAAATGCCAAAGCTTCAAGATAAAGAGAGAATCTTCAAAGCAGCAAAAGCAGAGAGTTACCTACAAAGGGGTGCCTATAAGACTCTCAGCTGATTTCTCAAAAGAAACTTTGCAGGCAAGAAGGGACTGACAAGAAGTATTCAATGTGATGAAAAGCAGGGACCTACAACCAAGATTACTCTATCCAGCAAAGCTATCATCTAGACTGGAAGGGCGGATGAAGTGCTTCCCAGACAAGGTAAAGCTAAAAGAGTTCATCATCACCAAGCCATTATTATACGAAATGTTAAAGGGACTTATTTAAGAAAAAGAAGATCAAAACTATGAACACTAAAATGACAACGAACTCACAACTATCAACAAATGATCTAAAAAATAAGAACAAAATCCAACTAAGCAAACCAGAATAGGAACAGAATCATAGGTATAGGGATCATTTGAAAGGTTATCAGCTGGGAGGGGGTGTAAGAACGGAGTCGCTCAGAGAACCATCAAGATGCAGTGAGCAGACAAAGAAGTTTATTGAGGGAATTAGCGAGCAGGCTGGGAGCTGTGCCGTGAGAGAATGGCTCCGACTCTGGACTCCTAGGGAAGGAGGGGGCGTTTTATAGCGGAAGAAAAAGGAAAATATTGAATTCAGTCATTTATCTTGCAGCTGTAAGCATGATGGGCCAATAAAGGCCTAATGGGGCTCGGGTTGACATACCCCGATACCACGGGAAACTTCCAGGCAGCTGCAAGCAGGCAGGGGGTGGGGGGAGGGCATGGGAACAGAGGCTGTCGGTGGAAGGGGGAAAAATGGGGAAATGGTGCAGGGATTAAGAAGCACAATTCATTGGTACAAAATAGACAGGGGGAAGTTAAGAATAATATAGGAAAGGGTGAAGCCAAAGAACTTATATGCACGACCCATGGACATAAACTAAGAGGGGTGGAATTGCTGGGGGCAGGAGGGTACTAGGCAGAGGGGAGAAAAGGGGGAAAAATTGGGACTACTTTAACAACATAATAAAATATACCTTTAAAAAGTTATATATGACCATATGTACTAACATTTTTTACATCTAAATAATTAAACTTTAGGAAAGGAAATTTGACTAAAGGTACATGAGGGATTATTAAGATTTTCTGTATGCTACAAGAATTTCTTATCAGTAAAAGGTTTTGTACCTACTATACTATATTAGTTTTGCAGTTTATACCATCCTGAGTTCACTGGGTCAAAACTTAACATTATGGGGTAATCAAATAAATTAAATGTTAACAGCAAAAATTAAAGTATTTAAATTAAAAGCATAGGCCTATTCCTATGATGAGGAAAAGTAAGGAAAAAGTGTTTCCACAATAGCTGTAAACTGTTCATCTATGTAAAATAAATTAATTATTCAGAGCTGCCTTAAAAAGTTAGTTTTAATTACATATGCATTTCTTTGCCAAAAGAGAATATGCTGTATTTATTCTCATTTCTCTATGGATTTGTTCTACAAGAAATACATATTAAGTACAGAAACACAGTTCTCAACTGTCATACAGAACTGGTCATACATCCTCAGTCATATCTTCTAGAGACCAGAAGCTCTCAATTTTGCTTTACTCGTCGTCGGCAGCCGTCCGTCTCGAGAGACGATGGCGTAGCTTCCTGAGAGTCTATCTGCACCGCCGAGAATGGCTGTGCAGTCCGACTCGGGAGTGACAATCCCTGCCACACTTGTTACAGGTGAAGGCAGATGGCCGTTGTTGCTGCTGTTGACGCTGCTTCCGCCTCGATCTTTTCTGGACCGCCTCCTCGTTGCGCGCAGCCTCTGCACGTGACGTACCTTGCCTGACCACGAGCCTCCAGGCTAGGCGGTCGTCTGCTTGAACTTCCCATGTGTTGAGATTGATGGAGCATTGTGTCATGTCCTTTTTGCAGATATCTTTGAACCGCAGTTTTGGGCGCCCTGTCATCCTCTTGCCTTCTGCTAGCTCGCCGTAGAGGAGGTCTTTGGGGATACGGCCTGCATCCATTCTTTTGACATGGCCGAGCCACCTGAGGCGTCTCTCGCTAAGAACTGCATGCAAACTGCTCATATTGGCTCGCTTCAGCACCTCGGTGTTGGGGACCTTATCCTGCCAGGCGACATGCAGGACGCGTCGCAGGCACCTCATGTGGAAGCTGTTGAGTTTCCTTTCGTGCCTTGCGTAGGTGGTCCACGTCTCGCTGCCATAGAGGAGAGTGCTGAGTACGCAGGCTTGGTAGATGCGCAGTCTGGTTTTCTCAGTGAGGCTGGAATTGTTCCACGCTCACCGGTTCAGTCTGGCCATAACTGTGGCTGCCCTGGCGATTCTCCGGTTGACCTCCAGGTCGACTGACAGAGAGCTCAAGATGGTGGACCCGAGGTAAGTGAAGTCGTTGACAACCTCCAGGGTGTATCCGTCGATGGTGATGCATGGGGAAGTCCCCGTGCCTTGAGCCATAACGTTCGTCTTCGTCAGGCTGATGGCTAGTCCGAACTCCTTGCATGCGTGAGAAAGGCAAGTGACTAGCTGCTGGAGTCCCTCTTCGGAGTGTGATGTCAAAGCTGCGTCGTCGGCGAAGAGCATCTCACGGATGAGCACCTCTTTGACTTTGGTCTTGGCTCGTAGACGGGCCAGGTTGTAGAGCTTGCCATCGGATCTGGTGTGAATGAAGACACCCTCGCTGCAGTCCTTAAAGGCGTATTGGAGGAGCATGGAGAAGAAGATTCCGAACAGCGTAGGCGCGAGGACGCAGCCCTGCTTTACTCCGCTGCTGACTGGGAAGGCCTCAGAGGTTGCGCCGTTGTAGGACACCGTGCTGTGCATGTTGTCGTGAAAGGACATGACCACAGCAAGCAGATGTGGTGGACAGCCAATCTTCCGTAGCAAGCTGAAGAGACCGCTTCGACTGACCAGATCAAACGCCTTCGTGAGGTCGATAAAGGTGAGGTAGAGTGGTTTATGCTGTTCGTGACACTTCTCCTGCAGCTGGCGTAGGGAGAAGATCATGTCCACTGTTGAACGGCCAGCTCTGAAGCCACACTGGGACTCTGGGTAGACGCGGGAAGCAAGGGTCTGCAGGCGGGCAAGAGCGACCCGGGCGAATACTTTGCCGACGACGCTGAGGAGAGAGATGCCCCGGTAGTTGTTGCAGTCGCTGCGGTCTCCTTTGTTCTTGTATATGGTGATAATGTTGGCATCTCTCATATCCTGGGGGATGTAACCCTCCTTCCAGCAGCGACAGAATAGATGATGGAGCGGCTGTAGCAGGACTGGTTTCCCGCTCTTTAGGATTTCTGGAGGGATTCCGTCGCTTCCTGGTGCTTTCCCGCAAGCGAGGCGGTCGATGGCTTTGCTGAGCTCTGCCGCAGTAGGTGGGGTGTCTAGCTCCTCCATGACTGGTAGGTCTGGGATGGCGTTAAGAGCAGTGTCTGTTACGGTGTTCTTCGTTGCGTACAGCTCGAGGTAGTGCTCGGTCCACCGCCGCATTTGCTGTTCCTGGTCAGTGATGACCTCACCTGTCTTGGACTTAAGGGGGGCGATCTTGGAGGGGATTGGGCCTGTTGCCTTCTTGATACCCTCATACATTCCTCGTGCGTTGCCTATATCGGCGGCTTCCTGAATGCTTCTGCACAGGTTTAGCCAATAGGTGTTGGCACAGTGGCGGGCGGTCTTCTGGACTTTGTTCCTGGCAGCCCGTAGAGCTTGAAGTGTACTGGGAGTGGGCGTGACCTTGTAAGCCAGTAGGGCCTTCCTCTTAGCCTCAATCACGGGGTTCCATTTCTTCCCAGTGAGCCTCGTACCAGTCAGCGTTCTTCCGCTCTTTCTTCCCGTAAGCAATAATGGCGGAGTTGTATATGGCGTCGCGGAGACGTGGCCAATTGGATTCGATAATGTCATCTGCCGCCACTCCCTCGCCGAGTGCATCTTCCATCTTGTTGATGAATTGCTGGGTCTTAACTGGGTTGCTGGCACAACTGGTGTTGATGCGTGGGCGACCCTTCATCTTGGAGTGGTGCAACC
Source organism: Furipterus horrens (assembly GCF_987537825.1). Taxonomy (NCBI): domain Eukaryota; kingdom Metazoa; phylum Chordata; class Mammalia; order Chiroptera; family Furipteridae; genus Furipterus; species Furipterus horrens. Next base: position 51,818,923 of record NW_028327182.1, read on the forward strand.
TCTTCGGCATTATGCGCACCTTGCTTACCACGAGGGCATGGTCCGTGTCGCAGTCTGCACTGTGGTAGCTGCGGGTGAGGAGGGTGCTGCCAATATCCGTTCTTCTGGTGATGACGAGGTCAAGCTGGTGCCAATGGCGGGAGCGGGGGTGCCTCCATGACACCTGGTGGATCTCTTTGCACTTGAAGAATGTGTTTGTCACGCACAGGCCGTGGTGACACGAAAGCTCAAGCAGTCGCTGACCATTCTCATTGATCTTTCCTCTCCCAAAGTTTCCAAGGCAGGTGGGCCAGGCCATGTGGTCGGCTCCTACTCTTGCGTTGAAGTCTCCAAGGAGATAGAGAGCGTTACTTCTGGGGATCTTGGATAACGCTTCGTCCAGTGCATGGTAGAACTGTTCTTTCTCTTCGATGGTGGTGCAGAGGGTTGGGGCGTACGCGCTAAGAATGCTGACTGGGCCGAAAGTTGTTGACAATCGGAGGGTAAGTAATCTCTCTGTGCCTCCTGTGGGTGGCTCTATGGAGTTAACAAGCGTGTTCTTCACAGCGAACCCAACACCGTGCTGTCTTGGTTGGTCCGGAGACTTCCCTTGCCAGTAGAAGGTGTAGTTGGTTTCTCTGATAGTTCCGTTGTCGGCCAACCGGGTCTCCTGTAGAGCCGCAATGTCGATGTTTAGTCGTGCCAGTTCCCTATCGATGACAGCGGTTTTCCTGGCACCATTGATCCACGGAAGGTCTGCAGTAAGTCCGGGGCACATGGTCCTGATGTTCCAGCTAGCGAGACGAAGAGCTGGAGGTTTCTTTCTTGTTGTTTGCTTGGAATTAACTGGTGCGGGTGTTTTGTGGCCCACTTTTCGAGAGGCGCCTCTCTGATCCCCACGCACCCAGTGGGGCAGGCGAGCCATGGCGAGACGGCACCTAATTGGCTGGGGCTGCCCAGCTTGAGGCGGGCGGTAGCTGTCCAGTGAGGTGCGATGACCTCTCCCACCGTCAGAGGAGACCCCTGACGCTCATTTCCTTCGCCAATCGGATGAGCTTATAACCGGTATCTGTCTCCTCCCGTGTTGAGTCGACATCTTGCGATGACGCTGGAGTGTCCTCTCCAGTGAAACTGAAGCTACAGAGCCTGGGCAGGGTGATATGGAGGGTGATATGCTTTACTAAAAATAAGAAAAAATTAATGTTAATAGATTCCTGGTTTCCCATCCTCTCAACTTCCAGAATAAGGCTCCTCCCAAGTCAATAAAGTCTCTGAGAAAGTCATGAATTGTAGTTTTTAAAAGTTTTTACCCATTGCAAAGTTTACTTTATTAAAACCCTTCCATTTTCTTCTGATAAACAGCCAAGAATAGACCCATTTCTACTATTCACAGTTTTGTTTATTATCTAAAATTACTCCCCAAACACAAACATTTTAATGGCTAGGACAAAAATTAACCAACCCTATTAAACTGAAGAGTGATCAGAATAAGGGAGCCAAGATAGTGAAGGGTTTAAAATTATAAAGCCATTGAAGAAACTAAAAGGCTGTTTTGGTAATGGGGTTTTCAGTTGTCTTCTGGTTGAAAATCACAGTGGTCATATTTAAAGGGTTATCAAATGTAGGTAGAAATGAATTTGTTCTCAGTACGTACAGGGGCACTTTGACAATAGGGACAGTTACAAAGAGTCATGTTTTTGTCTTTAAGATTCCTATATTCCAACCCTAGTTGGTGTGGCTCAGTGGATAGAGCACTGAACTGCAAACCAAAGGGTTCCTGGTTCGATTCCCAGCCAGGGCACATGCCTAGGTTGTGGGGCCATGTCCCCAGCTGGGGACACACAAGAGGTAATCAATCTATGTTTCTGTCTCTCTCCTTTCCTTTCCCTCATCTCTAAAGGTAGATGAATAAAATCTTTACAAAAAAATTATGATTCCAAACCTGAACAGGCTAAATTTTCTTTAAGCCCTTCAAAAATTTAATTATTTTTAAAACAATGTTTCAAAACACTGTATTTAATATTTCATCAAAGACCATCATTGTCACACTAATCTTTTAGAAGGTAGATACTGAAACAAATCGATTTGTCCATTTCCAGGTATCCTTATTAGAAAAGAGCAGGAAAAGTTTAAACTTCTTCAATAAACATTAACTATTACTAACTGTAAAGGAATTTCAGTCCAATCCCATAATCTGTGGCCAAGAATATGGAAGCAAAACAATTCTTCATATAGGGAAAAAAACTTATAACTCCATACTTAATAAAATCAGAGTTGAAAATGCCATATGTATATGAATCAGTTCTAGCCACTTCCAAAAACTGAGGCTATAAGCCATACAAAGTAAATTTCCCAAAACTGAAATACATTTTCTGATGTGTGTATAAATTTTCTCCCATGTAACTAATATTGACATACTTAAAAATTATATAAGGCAAAAAAAGAAATACTTTTAGTAGTTTCTAAACTACTTTTAGTTTCTTTTTGCCTTATGTGAGTTATAGAGTCAACCAAAATATTATAGATAACATACATATATTGATCTTTCATTAAAGGAATCTACCCCAGTGTAGAATAAATCTTTCTAAATTGTATATTCTCTTAAACCAATACCTAATTAATTAAAGTACATAATTAAGAGTTATTTAACCTCTGAAGAGGATTTTATAATTTTTAATATATTTTATTGATTATGTTTTTACAATAGTTCCAATTTTTTTCACTCTTTGCTCCCCTCTACCCAGTACCCCCGCTTCCCTGAACAATCCTACCCTGCTTAGTTCATGTCCATGGTTGTGCATATAAGTTATTTGGCTTCACCCTTTCCTATATTCTTTTTTTTTAAATTATTGATTTTTTAAAACAATAAAAAATAACAACCCCCCCCCAGACTTAAAACCCTTTACAATCTTACAAAGGACAATGTTTGAAGGTCTCGTGCCCCTCTAGCTGCTTCAAGATGGACATGGTCATTGTCCTGCCTACGCTTGGGTCCAGAAATCCCTAAAAGAGTTGGGGTATGGAAGGGAGGGTGGCTTTGCCACATGGGGAAGAACCTTGCAGACTCCAGATCAGTTGGCTGTCCCTGGACAACGGCAGGCTTGGTTTAACAGGCTGCCATCCTTGTTGTATTCTGAGGGCAACAGATTTGGCAACAGGGTTAAAAGGCAACATTCAACCCATAACCACTAGATGACAAAAGACAGCGATTAATTTTTCAGTGTCCCATATTAGGGGGGAAAAAAGGCTCTTTGGAGGAAGGTGTGCAAGGCGAGTCACACCTGTCCAAGACACCTTTGCCCACTATACTTAGTTTGGGCTGAGGAGAACATTTTAGGTTTCCCCCTTCTCAGATCTCTGGGCCCTTTCTGTCCAAGCCATTAGGATAGAAAAGAGAAACCAATTTTAAAGTGAAGCCACAGACCACTCCATGCCTAACCCACCCAGCCACTTAGTTCAGCCAAACCGTTGAGTCTCAGGAGGCAGCGATGCACACAGGCTAAAGTGAGGCCTATATGTATGGACAATCACTTAGGCAATGAGATCATAGGCTTATGTCCTATGAAAACAGAACAGATATGTTAACTTATGCAACATAACCCACAAACCAGTCTCTATATCTGCAAGACTGTCTTATTGGAAAGACACGCAGTTGCCAGGCATTTGACATTCTTCTTGCCTGTAAATTAAGCATCTTTGATGATGCCACAGGCATAGTTTAACTTTCAAATGAAAACAAACTAAATAAAAATAAACTTTAAAGACAGCTGCACTACTTTATAATCTACCACTGAGCATTGGGGTTTTCCTTGAATCGCGATTTTTCTTCTTAAGATTACCCTCCTTGTCATTAAAGGGACTGCATTAAGTCCAGTTTTAATTTATTCTGTTTGTTTGCATAAACACAACAAGAGCAGCAAATGATCACATATGATCTTTTAGTTTGCTTTGCTGGAACTTACACAAGGAACCTTTAGGGTGACTTTCAGTCTGCCCTTCAGGGCACAGGAGCTGAGCCACATACCTGCCATTCAGCCTTGCCAATAAACACCTGTCTTTTCCAAGTCCTTCGGGTTTTCCATTGTGCTTTAAGATCCCTTCTAGCCATCTTTCAGGAAAGCAACCTTCGTTCTTTCCCTGGAAAGATTGCCATGGACCGCACAACGAACCACGGTATCAGGCCTTTTATCTCATGGGCTTTTATTACCTTCGAAAGTCAATCCCAGTTCCTCAGGGCTTTTTGGGAACAACCAGAGCCCAAGCATGTCTCCCTTAGGAATGACATTCCCATAAAAGTCATGGTCAACAAAACCTCTATTAACAATTGGTCTTATTAGTTTTATGCAAAGAACCTTATGTCATTGCTTACTTCTTTAGAATGCCAAATTCTATAGGGATCAGGTAGGGAGAAAAATATACAGAGAAGGAAAATCCTTGTCCTCCTAATATTCACTGAAATAGCATTTCCATTCTTTACATATTCTTTTGTTCACTGTCCTACATGTAAGGGTTTTTGTTGAGGGGGCAGAATTTGCTGGTTCATTTGTTAATTTATTTTGCTTTCATTTTTTTACCCCACTAAAAATTTTTGTTTGTTTTTCTATTACAGTTGTCCACTTTTTTCCCTATTATTTCCCTGCACCCTTCTCCCACAGGTGTCCCCACGCAGTTGTCCATGTCCATGGGTCATTTATATGTGTTCTTTTACTAGACCCTCCCCTTCTTATCCCCTTTACTACCTCCCTCTCCCCCCTTGTAACTGTTAGTATACTCCTTGTTTACATGCCTCAGGTTCAATTTTGCTCATTTGTTTGTATTCTTCATTAGTCTCATGTAATAGGTGATAGCATAAGGTATTTTTCTTTCATTGCCTGGCTTATTTCACTAAGCAGAATTCTCTCTAGTTCCATCCATGATGTTGCAAATTGTAGAAGTTCCTTTTTCCATTCTGTTACATAGTACACCATTGTGTAAATGTTCCAGTTTTTTTATCCACTCATCTACAGATGGGCACTTAGGTTGTTTCCAGCACTTGGCTATTTTAAGTAGTGCTGCTATGCACACAGTGGTGTTTCAGGATTCTTTGGATATAATCCTAGCAATGGAATTGCCAGTTCAAAAGGCAGTTCCATTTTTAATTTTTTGAGGTAATTCCATGTTGTTTTCCGTAGTGGCTGCACCAGTCTGCATTCCCACCAGCAGTGCACCAGGGTTCCCTATTCTCCACATCCTTGCCAGCACATGTTTGTTGATTTGTTGATGATTGCCATTCTGACTGGTGTGAGGTGGTATCTCATTGTGGTTCTAATTTGCATCTCTCTGATGGTTAGTGATGTTGAGCATTCTTCCATATGTCTATGGACCCTTTGTATATCCTCTTTGGAGAAGTGTTTATTCAGGTCCTTTACCCATTTTTTAATTGGGTTGTCTGTCTTCTTGGTGTTGAGTTGTATAAGTTCTTTATATATTTTGGAGATGAATCCCTTGTCTGAGGTATCATTGGCAAATATATTTTCCACATGGTTGGTTCCCTTTTCATCTTGCTGATGTTTTCTTTTGCTGAGCAGAAACTCTTTAGTTTGATGTAGTCCCATTTGTTTATTCTTTCCTTTATTTCCCTTGCCTTAGGAGATACATAGGTGAAAATGTTGCTATTTGGGATATCTGAAATTTTCCTGCCTATGTTTTCCTCTAGGACTTTTATGGTGTCACAGCTTACATTCAAGTCTTCGATCCATCTTGAGTTTATTCTGGTGTATGGTGTAAGTTGGTGGTCTAGTTTCATTTTTTTGCATTTCCCTGTCCAGTTCTTCCAACACCATTTGTTGAAGAGGCTCTTTTCACTCCATTTTATGTTACTTCCCCCTTTGTCAAATATTAGTTGATCATATAGAACGGGGATTATTTCTGGGCTCTCTATTCTGTTCCATTGATCTATATGTCTGACTGTTTTGATTACCGTGGCCTTGCAGTATAGTTTGGTATCAGGTATTGTAATTCTTCCTTCTGTGATCTTCCTCAAGATTCCTGTGGCTGTTTGGGATCTTTTATGGTTCCATTTAAGTTTTTGAAGTATTTGTCCTAGGTTTGTGAAATATGCCATTGGTATTTTAACAGGGATTGCATTGAATCTATACATTGCTTTGGGTAGTATGGACATTTTAATGATGTTGATTCTTCCTTCAATGAACATGGTATATGCTTCCACTTATTTGAATCATCCTTAATTTCTTTCTTCAGTGTTATGTAGTTTTCTGAGTACAGGTGTTTTACCTCCTTGGTTAAGTTTATTCCTAGGTACTTTATTTTTCTTGTTGCCATAGTAAATGGAATTTTTTTTCTAGTTTCTGTCTCTGGTATTTTATTGCTGGTGTACAGAAATGCCTTCGATTTCTGAATATTGACTTTGTACCTTGCTATTTTGCCAAATTCACTTACTAGGTTGAATAGTTTTTTAGTGGAGTCTATAAGGTTTTCTATGTAAACTATCATGTCATCTGCAAATAATGACATTTTTACTTCCTCTTTTCCAATTTGGATGCCTTTTATTTATATTTTTTTGTCTGATTGCTGTGGCTAGAACCTCTGAGACTATGTTGAATAGGAGTGTAGAGAGTGAACATCCTCGTCTTGTTCCTCACCTCAGGGGGTATACTTTCAGTTTTTGCCCATTGAGTATGATGTTGGCTTCAGGTGTCCCATATATGGCCTTATCATGTTGATGTATGCTCCCTCTATTCCCTTTTTGCAGAGTGTTTTCATCATAAATGGGTGTTGTACTTTATCAAATGCTTTTAAGCATCTATTGATATAATCATGTAGTTTTTGTCTTTCATTTCATTTATGTCGTGTATTACATTGATTTGCGAATATTAAACCATCCTTGCATCCCTGGGATGAATCCGACTTGATCGTGGTATATGATCTTTCTAATGTGTTGCTGGATCTGGTTTGCTAATATTTTGTTGAGGATGTTAGCATCTATGTTCATCAGAGATATTGGCCTGTACTTTTCCTTCTTTGTTGTGTCTTGACCTGGTTTTGGAATTAGACTAGTACTGGCTTTATAGAACGAGTTTGAGAGTCTTCCCGCTTCTTAAATTTTTAGAAGAGTCCGAGTAGGATAGGAGTTAGTTTTTTCCTAACTGTTTTGTAAAATTCACCTGTGAAGCCATGTGGGCCAGGGCTTTTGTGTGCCAGAAGTTGTTTTGATTAGTGCTTCAATTTCACTAGTTGTTATTGGTCTGTTCGGCTTCCTCCTGCTTCTTGACTCAGTTTTGGAAGGTTATATGTTTCCAGAAATTTTTCCATTTCATCTAGGTTGTCAAATTTTTTGTGATACAGTTGTTCGTAATAATTTCTTACAATCCTTTGTATATATGTGGTATCGGTTGCAATTTCTCGTCTTTCATTTCTGAATTTATTTATTTGGGTCTTCTCTATTTTTTTCTTGATGAGCCTGGTTAAAGGCTTGTCAATTTTTTTATCTTTTCAAAGAACCAGCTCCTACTTTTGTTGATCTTTTGAATTGTTGTTTAGTCCTATGTCATTTAATTCTGATCTGATCTTGATGATTTCCTTCCTTCCACTCGCTCTGGGCTTTCTTTGTTGTTCTTTCTCTAGTTCTTGTAGCTGCAGGGTTAGATTTTTAATTAGAGATTCTTCTGTCCTTTTTAGGTAGGCTTGTATTGCTATGAACTTTCCTGTCATTAGTGCTTTTACTGTATCCCATAGGTTTTGAGTTGGTGTGTGTTCATTATCATTTGTTTCCAGAAACTTTTTTATTTCTTCTTTGATGTCATTGTTAACCCATTCATTATTTAATAGCATGTTATTCATTCTCTATGAGCTTTAATGTTTTTGAGTTTTTTCCTTGAGGTTGATTTCCAGTTTTAAGCCATTGTGATGAGAAGATGCTTGATTAATTTCAATGTTCTTGAATTTGTTGAGGCTTGTTTTGTGTCTTAATATGTGGTCTATCTTTGAAAATGTTGCATATGCAATTGAAAAGAATGTATATTTTGCTTCTTTGGGGTGAAAAGTTCTATATATATCAACTAAGTCCATTTGACCTAGAGTGTTGTACAATGCCTCAATATCTTTGGTGTTCCTTTGCTTCGAAGATCTGTCCATTGTTGACAATGGGGTGTTAAAGTCCCCTACTATGAGTGTACTGCTGTCTGTATCCTTCCTGAAGTCTTTCAAAATTTTCATTACATACTTGGGTGCTCCTATGTTGGGTGCATATATGTTTACAAGGGTTATATCTTCCTGATGGATTTTTCCCTTAAGTATTATGAAATGTCCTTCTTTGTCTCTTCTTATGGCCTTTTCTGTGAAATCTGTTTTGTCTGATATAAGTATTGCTACCCCAGCTTTGTTTTCATTTCCATTTGCTTGAAATACTGTTTTCCATCCCTTCACTTTCAGTCTGTGTAGATCATTTATTCTAAGGTGGGTCTCTTGTAGACAGCATATATGTGTGTCATGCTTTCTAATCCATTCAGCTACCCTATGTCTTTTGATTGGTGCATTTAATTCATTTACATTTAATATTTTTATCAACAGGTACTTATTCATTGTCATTTTCCCCCTTTGTGCTTGTGTTTCTCTCTGTCCCTCTCTGTTTCTTCATCTTCTTAAAGCAGACCCTTTAGCATCTCTTGCAATGCTGGTTTGGTGGAAATGTATTCTTTTAGCCTTCTTTTGTCTAGGAAACTCCTTATTTCACATTCCATTTTGAATGAGAGCCTTGCTGGGTAGAGTATTCTTGGTTGTTGGCCTTTGTTTTTCATTGCTTGGAATATTTTTTGCCATTCCCTTCTGGCTTGTAGTGTTTCTGCTGAGAAATCTGATGATAGCCTTATTGGAGCTCCATTGTATGTTATTAGTTGTTTCTCTCTTGCTGCTTTTAGGATTCTCTCTTTGTCTTTGAATGTTGTCATTTTAATTACGATGTGTCTTGAAGTGGTCCTGTTGGGGTTCATCTTCACTGGGACCCTCTGTGCTTCCTGGACTTGCATGAGTCTTTCTCTCATCAAGTTAGGGAAGTTTTCTGTCATTAGTTTTTCAAACAGGTTTCTATCCCTTGCTCCTCTTCTCCTTCTGGAATTCCTATGATAACGGATAGTATTACGTTTCATGTTGTCCTGCAGCTGTCTAAAAATCTTCATTCCTTTTTAGTTTTTTTTCATTTTGTTGCACTGTGTGGGAATTTTTTTCTATGTTGCCCTCCAGCTCGCTGATCCGAACTTCTCCTTCCTCTTGCCTGCTTTTACTTCCTTCTACTGTGTTCTTCAATTCAGAAGTTGTATTCTTCATTTCCTCTTGGCTCTTATTGATATCTTCTATGTCCTTTTTCATGCTCGTGTAATTCCCAGTAAGTTCCTTGTAGTTTTTCCTGAGTTCTTGGTAGTTTTTTTTTTCAGCTCGCTGATCTCATTGAGCTTCCCTATAACCCATGTTTTGAATTCCATGTCTGATAGTTTGCTTCCGTCTATTTCATTTAGCACTCTTTCTGGGGATTCTTCCTTTCTTCTCGATGGGGGGTTGTTTCTGACTCCCCATCTTTGTGACTCTTATTGTTTTTTGCTGCTTCTTAGATTGATCTGCACTTCCTGGATCTGCCCCTGGTAGCATCATATCATGTACCAGTCTGGGCCTAGGCAGCCTGGTGGAGACTACTAGAGATCTACAGCCTTTGTCTCCTTTTGTTGTTAATATATTCAATCTGTGATCAGACGTCAGGCTTAAGGACCGATGGTGGGGCAGATTGATTCCAATAGGTGGTGCTTTTGCTTCCCCTCAGGCTGACACCAGTTGGAGGGGAATGGTCTGCCTGCAGTATGAGGAATGAGTCAGCACTGGGACCCGTTCAGCTGCTCCCTTAGTTCTCCCCTCAAAGTCATAGCTCCAAATACTCCCCAAGCATCTCTGGTCCTTTGTGCCCTCCCTTTGCTTGAGCCCAGGGTAAGTGGGTGCTAAAATATGTTCATATGTGATCTGTAAAGAGGTCTTTTTCTCCAAAGGTTTCTCTCTGGCTAGCAAGAAAACCTGTGGCTTTTCACTTTTCACAGCTGGATACTATTTTACTTTCTGCTCTGTTGCTGTAGGCTGGGAAGCCCAGCAGTGGTTTTAGACCCTGCCCTTCTCAGGGGGAACTCACAGCTGCTGAGCTGTTTCTCAGTTCCTGCAGCTGCCACCCATGGGAGCCTAGCCAGCGCTTTCGTGTCTCTGCACTACCTACCAGTCACATTGTGATGAAGCCGCCTTTTCTGTCTCTCCGTGGTTATAAGACTTCTCTCCAACTAGTGTTCAGTTGGTTATTCCATATGATTTCTGCACAACTAAGTTGTAAATCCAGACTGGTCCTGGGAGGAAGTTTGTGTAACTTACACGTACTCCTCCACCATCTTGGCTCCCCCTATAATTGTTTTTTTCATGTAGCAATTCACTACAGGGAAAAGAAGTTATCAAAGATAGTTGACAGAACAAAGGTACTAAAAACAGATAAGCTTGCACTTTGAAAATGTAATGTGGATGGTGAATTAGTAGGAAAAATTTATCACATTCTTACCAACAATTTTAGTAAATGCTGTGTAGATTTATAATTTCAGTAATAGACTAGATGCTCTATTTAATTAAAGTTGTTGTCCATCTTGAGGTTGACACTTCACACACCTAAAAGATTAAAAAGTACTTTTTATGAATTTGTTTAACAAAAAAGTAAAGAAAAACACCTAGATTAGGTATTAAAATATACTTACCATGATTAGAAGTTAAATTTGAAGTTTTGAGGTAAATGTTAAAACTTAAAAAAATAAAAAGATAGTAGAATATAAATAGCTATGCTATAGGCCTTGGCTGGGTGGCTCAGTTGGTTGGAGTGTTATCCTGTAAACCAAAAAGTTGTGGATTCGATCCGTAGTCATGGTACACACCTATGTTACAGTTTAGATCCCTGGGTGGGACACATAGAAGGGAGACCCCCCAAAAACCTAGAATTACTTCTGGAAGGTGGGCCCCTTGTAATACTGGCTTCCCCTGCTAGATGAGTGTTCTAGGAAACCATCTGTATCAGGCTGCCAGCTGGTGCTGTTGTGAGGGGCTGCATTCAGCTTCATGAATTTTTAAAATTATATTTCATTGATTTTATAATTTTTTAATATGCTTTATTGATTATGCTGTTACAGTTGTCCCAATTTCTTTTCCCTTCATTTCCCTCCACCCAGTGACTCCCCTCCCTCCAGTTGTTCCCCCCACCTTAGTCCATGCCCATTGGTTGTATATATAGTTTTTTCAACATTTTCCTGTCTACTCCATTCCCTCCTACTATGCTTCTTAATTCCTGCATCATATCCCTCCCTTTTCCCCCTTCCCCCTCCCTGCTGACCTCTCCCCAGTATGTTCCCCACACCTATAATTCTTTTTCCCCTCGCGTTGCCTACTTAGTTTGCCTTTGTTTCAGTTCCCTAGCTTCTGTTGTTGGTTGTTGTGATACAGTTTTCATTTTAATGTTCATAGTTTTGATCCTCTTTCTCCTAAACAAGTCCCTTTAACATTTCATATATCAGTGGTTTGGATATGATGAACTCCTTCAGGTTTACTTTGTCCTGGAAGCACTTTCTCTGCCCTTCATTCTGAATGACAGCTTTGCTGGATAGAGTAATCGTGGTTATAGGTTTTTGCTTTTCATTACTTTGAATATTTCTTGCCAGTCCCTTCTTGCCTGTACAGTCTCCTTTGAGAAATCAGCTGATGGTCTTATTGGGACCCCTTTGTACGTAATTCTCTTCTTTCTTGCTGCTTTTAAGATTTTTTTTATCCTTAATTTTTGACATTTTGATTATAATGTGTCTTGGTGTGGTTCTCTCTGGGTCCAGTTTATTTGGAACTCTCTGTGCTTACTGGACCTGTAAGTCTATTTCCTTCCCCAAGTTGGGGAAGTTCTGCTTCATTATTTTATCACATAATTTTTCCATTTCTAGTTCTTTTTCACCTTCTTGCAACCCTATTATTCGGATATTGGCTCGCTTATAGCTGTCCCAGAGGTTTCTGAGCCTCTCATTTTCCTCACTTTTCGTTTCCTCTTTCTGCACTGGCTGATTGTTTGTTCCTTCCCTATGTTCTGATTTGTTCATTTTATCCCTGGTTTTCTTTCCTTTACCACTAGTTTCGTATTTGTTTTTGTTCATTTCAGCAGGACTAGCCTTCATTCCTTCCCTGTCTTGTTTAAGATCTGCTGTTAGGTCTGTAAGCATTTTCATAACCAAAACTGTGCCTCAGAAAGATTTTCTATCTGCTGCTTCGTTAGATTAGATATTTGCTGCCTGGTCAGCTGCATCACCGGGATCTCTATCATGATCTGTGCCATCCTGACAGTTTTGTGTTTACTTTTGCTTCCTAGGTGGGGCTGTCACACCTCCTACGCTATAGGGGGCGGAGCCCTGTGCACTCATCACCACCAGGCGACCCTTCTTACCACACTGTGGTGTTTCCTGTGGAGGGAGGGTCCAAGATGGACTCCTGCCATTCACTCTCCGCTGAGAGACCGGGAGCCTCCCCCTCTGTCCCCACCCCCTCTGGGCCTCAAAGTCCAAGCCTATGGGGGTCTGCCTTCCCTGGCATTGGAATCGCTAGGTGACGGCTGTGGTCTGCAGTCGGGGTGCTCCCAAGGTGCTTCTTGTCTCCCCTTAAATACGGGTTTCTGTGCTTACCGCCGTCCCACTGCCAGCACAGCTTGACCTCTCCTCCCCGGCTTCGCCCCTCCTACCTGTCCGGATGAGTACCATTTCTTTACAACTTAATATGTTGGACTTCCACTTATTTTCTGGAAATTCTGGTTATTTCTGGTTTTGCGGTAGTTGTAGTCCTTCTAGTTATGGAGGGAGAGAACGTGTCAGTCTAGGCCTCCATCTTGGCCAGAAGTCTCCCTGGTTATGTTATTATAGTTGTCCCAATTTCCCCCCTTTTGTCTGTCTCCTACCAGCACCCCTAACTCCCTCATGCAATCCCCACACCATTGTTTATGTCCATGGGTCATGCGTATAACTTCTTTGGCCACTCCATTTCCTATACTGTACTTTACCTCCCCATGGCTATTCCATAACTACTTATTTGTACATCTTAAGCCCCTCAAGTCTTCACCCATTCCCTCACACCTTCCCTCCCATCTGCCATCCATCAAAACACTCTTTATATCCATGATTCTGTCTCTGTTCTTTTTGGTTAGTTTGTCTTTTAGATTCAGTTGTTGACAGATATGTTCTTATTGCCACTTTATTGTTCATAGTATTTTTTTTTCTAAATAAGTCTTATTAACATTTCATATAATAATGGTTTGGTGATGATGAACTTCTTTAGTTTTTTTCTTGTTTGGGAAGCTCTTTATCTTCCTTTCGATACTAAATGATAGCTTTGCTGGGTAGAGCAATCTTGGCTGTAGGTTCCTGCTTTTCATGACTTTGACTACTTCTTTACAATCCCATCTAGCCTGCAAAGTCTCTTTTGAGACAGTCATATAGGTACTCTCCTATAGGTAATAAACTCCATTTCTCTTTATGCTTTTAAGATTCTCTCTTTATGTTTAACCTTTGGGATTTTAATTATGAGGTATCTTGGAGTGGGCCTCTTTGCATCCATCTTGTTTGGGTCTCTCTGTGCTTCCTGGATTTCTATGTCTACTTCCTTCACCAAATTAGGGAAGTTTCCTTTCATTATTTTTCCAAATAGATTTCCAATTTCTTGCTCTTTTTCTTCTTTTTCTGGCACCCCTATAATGCAAATCTTGGATGGCTTTAAGTTGTCCCAGGGCTGCTTATACTATCCTCATTTCTTTTTCATTCTTTCTTCTTCATGTTATTCTGATTGGTTGTTTTTTTGCTTCCTTATGTTCCAAATCATTGATTTGATTCTTGGCTTCATCCTCTCTACTGTTGTTTTCCTGTAAGTACCCTTTGTTTCTTACTGAATCTTTTTTATGCTGTTGAGGTCCTCACTAAGTTCCTTGAGCATCCTTATAAACACTGTTTTGAGCTCTGCAATCTGATAGATTATCTCCATTTTGTTTAGCTCTTTTTCTGGAGTTTTGATCTGTTCTTTCATTTGGGCCATGTTTCTTTGTCTTCTCAGTTTGGCAGCCTCCCTGTGTTTGTTTCTATGTATTAGGTAGAGCTTCCATGACTCTCTGACTTAGTAGCATGGCCTAATGAAGTATGTGTCCTATAGGGTTCGGTGGCAGAGACTCCCTTATCACCCAATCTCGGTACTTGAGATGCACAATTCATGTGGGCTGAGTACACCCTCGTCTTGTAGTTGAGCCTTGATTGCTGTTGGCAGGTCAAGGGGATGGATTTACACAGGCCAGTGAGCTGCAAAGACTGGCTGTGACCATTAACCACCAACCTCAACCCTCTGTGGAGGAGCAGCTATGCAGGTGAAGGGTGGTGGTGCTCCAATGGGGTCTGTAGCTGTCCAGTGTGTGTGCAGGCTTTGTGGTTTCCTGGGTGGTGCAGGCCAAGGTCATTCCCCACCTGTGTTCTGCCCAGGGCCACCCTGCATGAGCAACCCGAGATGGCTGCTACTTGTGCTGGGCTTGTAGGTTACCAGGTGAAGTCAAGCTGTGAACCTAGCCTGCTGCTAGTGCTGGGCCTAGGGCCACTTAGCAAAATGTATGAGGGCTCACTGAAGATGGTTGTTGCTTGTTTGAGAGGATTTAGTAGTAGTGAAGAATGACCCAGGACCAGTTATTCACATGGAAAAGCCACTGTTAACAACTTGGGTGAGCCCATAAGTTGGTGAGTCAGAGTTCTAGGGGATCTCCAGGGAGAGGCAAATAGTATTAGCCAGGTTGATGAAGTCTCAGATATAGCACCTGCCCTTCAGCTCTGTTGCTCTGTGGGAAGAGGGTTCAGAAAAGGGGCACTGGCCTCTGCCCACCTTCATGTCTGGCAGAAAGCTGTCCCTCAGCTCTTGCCTTGATGTCAGACATGTCAGTCCTCCCTGTATGCCACTGGAGCCTTTCATGATGCTAAAAGTGCTTGAGCTCAGAGAAAATGAGTCTGAGTTAAGTCCACGTTCAATGAAATTTTTTTGATGCCTCAACGTGTTCGCCTATTTTATGATGGGTGATTTACTGGATTGGCCAAAAAGTCTATTTAGTTTTTTCCGTAAAATAAGACATTTTTCATTTTCAACAATAACTTTATTGATTTGAATTTTTTGAGTATGTCATCTATGTCCCTCGTGTTATAACGTTGATTGTTCTCAATTAATGTCTCAATTTGATCGCTGTCAACTTCAAGTGGTCTACCCGACCATGGAGCATCATCTGTTGAGAAATCTCCAACATGAAACTCACAAACCACTTTTGACACTTCAGTCACAGCAGCTTTTCCATACACTGCACAAATCTTTGTGTTTCCATTGCATTTTTGTCTTTCTTGAAATAATAAAGCATAATATCCTGAAAATGTTGCTTATCTTCTTCCATCTTCAATATTAAAATGGCTACACCAAAATTCACCAATTTTGATGTTTTATTCATTAGAGATTTTATTTATTTACTTATTTTTAGAGAGGGAGAAGGGAGGGAGAAAGAGAGGGAGAGAAACATTAATTTGTGATTGCCTCTCATGCACCCCCAATGGGGGACCTGGCTCACAACCTAGCCATGTGCCCTGGCTGGGAATTGAACCAGCGACCCTTTGGTTAACAGGCCAGTGCTCAACCCACTGGGCCACACCATCCAGGGCTTGATTTTTTTTTAAATGCACACTGACATGACAACTGTCACAATACAATCTTGCAAAATTGTTCTAAATGAAGTTAAAGACAATTAAGTGCTACTAGAGCCATAAACAACTTTTTGGCCAACTTAATACAAGTGCACCTGCCCACACATGCTTGAGTATTCAGCAGTTTTTGACCAAAAATGGCAAGACCCCCATGCCCCACCCTACTCATTCACCAGATCTCACTCCAAGCAACTTTTGTTTCATCAGATGAAAGAAGTCCTCAAAGGGAAACATGTTGCTGATGTGGAAGAGGTGAAACAAAAAACAGCAGAAACATTAAAAGGCATCAACTTTGATAAGTTCAAAAACTGTTTTGAACAATGGAAAATAATGTCTCAAATGATGTATTACATCAAATGGAGACTACTTTGAAGGTGACTAAAGTTTAAACATGTAAGAATAAATAAGCACTTTTCTTAACTTCTGTTTTTTAGGGGGGGGTCCCTCTTCATACAGAGGGCAACCAATTGATGTCTCTCATTCACGTCAATGTTTCTTTCTCTCTCCCTCTATTTTTCCCTTTCTCTCTTCCTCCCTCCATCCCTTGCTATCTCTCTTCCTCTCTCTCTAAAAATCAATTAACATTTCCTTGTGTGAGGATTTAAAAAATAGCTATGCTATAGGACACAGATTAGAAACATTTTTAAACCAGCTATTATTAAACCTTGTCCTTTTTGCCTTTACTTTAATTCTAATTGAGTAGTAATTTCTGAAGGGTAAAAATTCTAAGCATAGCTATTTGTAGCAGTGTTTTAAATATATGGTGGTAAACAAGTACAAAACATTCTTAAATCACAATACCTTGTTTGTAATATATACTCAGTAAATATCAATTTATTCAATATATAACAAATATTTACCAGTTTATATTCTTTACAATTTTAACCTGGAGATTATAAGAACACATATATAAGTGATTCTCAAATTTGTTCAGGTGGCAGAGAAACTGGTGATCCTGTCTCTCTCTGCTGAGTACCATTCATTCCCATTAAATATTTTTCAGTGCCAGTTAACTGTGCTAAAGACAGAGAACAAGAACAGGCATAGTCCCAGCTATTAGGAAACTCTCAAAACCAGGAAATATATCTCTATATATGTATGTATGCATATTCACTACCTCAGTCACATATCAATACACAAACAAAATGGCTGGTTATGTGTTTATTAGTTTCCTATTGCTAGTGTAACAAATTATCCTAACCTTAGTGGCCTAACACAACAGAAACTTATCTTACAGTTCTGAAGGTTAAAATTCTAAAATGGGTCTCAGTAGGCTAAAATCAAAGTGTAGGAAGAGCTGCGTTCCTTTGTGGAGCCTCTTGGGGTGAATCTGGTTTTTTTTTGTTTTTTTTTTGCGCCTTCTTCAGCTTCTCCAGGCTGCCCTCATTCCTTGACTCATAGCCAAGTTAGCAATAGCTGGTTGAGTCTCACATCTTACCACTCTGACTCTGACTCTTCTGTTTCCTTCCTCCATGTTTAGAAGAACCTTGTAATTACAATGGGCCTACTCAGATGATCTGGGATAATCTATTTTTAGTTATCTGAGTAGAAACCTTAATTCTATGTGCAACCCTTGCCATGTAACATAACATATTCATAGATCCTGGGACATGACATCTTTGGGAGGACCAATATTCTGCTAATATATACATGAATAGTTTTTCCTCTGTCTTTTTTCAGGAATTCCATCAACCATCATCCATTCCTGAAATTATGCAAACTGTTCACATATGTGCACGAGCCTAGAGAAAGAATTTATAACTTTCAACAAATTCTCAAAGTTTCAGAATCACTGGACTAGCTCATAGAATACCAGTGTTCCTTAGAAGCATATTAGTGGTATCAGCAATTCCAAATTTTAAATTAGCCTTTTAACATGTATATTTTTAATTTTGATTAGAAAATTTTAATATGGGTTGCGTGTTCTTGCTTAAGTATATTTTTCTCTCTGTGTTTTTAGAAGTAGTTTTAATCATAATAATTACACTTCTTTACATGTTGCATTTATAAACATTTTTCCATGTTAGCATGCATCATTTTGTGATGATGCTAATAGTAAATGCAGTAGATATTCCACAATTTACTTCATAATCTTCCTGACCTGACTGGTATGGCTCAGTTGGTTGGGCATCGTCACCCTGTAGAGCAAAAGGTTGCCAACTCGGTCCCAGTCAGCATGTGTATGAGAGGCAACCGATTGATGTCACATCAATGTTTCTCTTCCTCCTAAATAAAATCTTAAAAAAAAATGATAATAATAATAATCATCATCTTCCTACTATTAGACATTTGATTCTTCTCTCTCCACATTTTTACTATTATATTTAATGCTTGAATGAGGATCTTATATAGATTCTTTTCCCCCATATTTTGGATTTACTTCACCTAGACTAGGTTCCTGAAATTAGAGTTTCTGGCAGGAAAGATATGCATGTCTTTACAACCCTTTTTTTACATATCGCTAAATTACTTTCCAAAAAGGGTATTTTAATTTACATTGCCACCGGCCTTTACTTATTCATACCATTAATGTGATGAGGTTTTTTTGTTTTTTGTTTTCGTGTCTCTTGGATTTTCTAATCTGTTCTCCAGTACCCTTGTCAAAGTAAATTTCTAAAATATAAACCTGATCACATTACTCACTGGTTTAAGATTTTTCAAATGCATCAAAATAAAGGTGACAGGCAAGGGCCTTCATGGTTTAACCTCTCTCTGCTTGATCAGGCTAACCTTACACACCTCCAAAGGTACTAGGCAATAAGTCACATTACCTAAATTTTCTTGAACCTCCCTATTTTCTTATACTCTAGTGATTTTTAAAATGCCTTCTATGGCCTATTTTCTCCTCTCTCTTTTACACTGGAAATACTCCAGTCTTTTAAGGTTTCCACTAAGATATCCTTAAAGACAGCTCTATGAAGCTGTCTTTCAAGACACAGCTCAACTATAACCTCCTCCTGAAAAGTTTCCCTGAGCCACCTGCTATTAAACTGGGTTAAACACTTTTCTTCTGTATTTATTAAAATACAATTCTTTAAAAATTAGGTTTCTCCCATTAGACTTTTAGCTCCTTGCTAACAGAAACTATATCCTTTTCATCTCTATCCAATTCTGATATGGTAAGTGATTAATTCTGTGTGCCAGTACATATCAAACCCTTCAAAACATACCTACATTTGGGGAACTGCTATTCCCACATCTGCAAAATCTTCCAATAAATAAGCAAATAAATTGAAAAGTTATGCACAAAATGTTCAGTTCTGAATTTTTACAATAGCAAAATATTGGAAACAACTTAAATGCCAGTAATAGATTAATGATAGAATCAGCTAAATGCTATGTAATATGTAACCCAGCAATTTGGAATGAAGGTAGTAAAAATGATGTAGTAACTCAGATGCTTTGACATATTAAGTTGAAAAAGGCAAAGAAAACAATTTCACACTAAAACCCTATAAAATTAGATATATAGACATTAACTAAAACAAATATTAAAATGTGTGAATTGTTTGTGTGGACTATGATTTCACTGTCCTTATTCAGAAATTCATAAATGTTGCTATAATATCTCAATTATAATAAAAATAATTTAAAATTAAACCCATGTCATTAACATATTCAGTGTGTGTGTGTGTGTGTGTGTGTGTATGCATAAATTTCCTAGCTCTGCCTCTTAAGGGTCCAAGAAGAAGATGCACCACAGTATCAATGGATATGCCTAGCCTTGGTGTCTAATACTGTTCTCCACTAACAGGGCTCTTTAGAGAAAAGGCTAATTCCAAGGGTGGCGCAGGTAAGGATAAGATAAACATGGAACATCTTATTATACCACAAAGTTAGGAAGTGCTCAAAAAAAGAAAAAAAGATGTAGGCATGTCACAAAGACACAGGAGCCGTTAGCTAAATCTGGGACAAATTGAACACTAAAATAATTAAATAGTTAGAGGTAAAAGTTCATTATGTATGTAACTTACCTTCAAATAGTTCAGAAAAATAATGTACAAAATATACAAATATATAGATAGAAAATACACATGAAAACAAAATACAGAAATGGAAAACAAGGAATTCATAAGTTAATACAGATAATAAACAAACAAATTAATAAAGTTGTTTGTAGTAGAATGCTGTGGACCAACTGGTAAATGTGTAGGGAGTACTAGATTGGTTGGATCATTTTGTAACCATCATAGGAAAATTATATTAGTAATAAGGGATGCTAAATTTAAACAGGAAAATTTTAAAAGGTTTATTTATTTTTAAAGAGTGGGGAAGGGAGAGAGAAAGAGGAGAGAAACATTGATGTGTGAAACATCAATTGGCTGCCTCTTGCATGTGCCCTGACTGGGGACCTGGCCTGCAATCCATGCATGTGCCCTGAACAGAATAACCAGAGATCTTTCACTTTGTGCAATGATGCCCAACCAATTGAGCCACACCAGTCAGAGCTAAACAGAAATTTTGGTAAAAAGCGGGATATATCTTCAGATGTATCCCCCAAAACTGCATATTAATTGCCAGGAAGACAAAAACTATACAGTGGAAAAGTCAAGCCACAAATGGACCAGGTGATCAAAATTAACATCATCAGTGAGGGACAGATGGATTACACATGCTTCCAGAAGTAATATCCTGAGAAGGACACATATCACCTGTGCAGTAATCCACTTAAAATGTATAACCTCCATCTAATCATTACGAAACATCAGACAACAACAAAATAAGAAATATTCTATTAAAAATGAGTGTGGAGAGACAAGTTGCATTCTTCAAAAATGTCAAGGTAATTAATGACTTTTTAAAAAAGGCTATGAAAGTAAAGTATGTTACAGAATCAGGACAACTAAATGTAGTACCTGACCCTAGACTGAATCTATCCTGGGGGAGGAAATGCTAAAAGGCTCAACCTACAAAATTGGAATCTGATGGTAGATCAAAGTATTATTTCAATGTCAACTTATGAAGTTTATAAAAAATACACCCTCAAGTATTTAGGAATGAAGGGCCAGGATATATATTAACTTAACCTGAAATGGTTCAGAAAACAAATTGTATATAAACATACCTAATGCGAAAAGAGACAGACACTGTGCATAAGAGGAAGAAAATGATATGGGTGTTCTCTAATTTTTTCTCAACTTTTTGTAAATTTGAAACCATTTCCAAATAAAAAGCTTGTTTTTTAAAATTAAGTCCACCTCAGAGAAATAAGACCAGTAGGGAAAAAAAAGTACCCATTTAAGTATGTTTTTTAAAAAAACTAAGTTTTCAACTTACTGTTCAAAAGGTTTTCTTGAGTCTTCATTCTTTCTTAAAAGATGAACAGACCTATAGCTTTCATAATTTCATTTAATTAAGTTAATATGTTGAAGCCAACATTCCATCAGTTGTAGCTTACTCATTAGAAATAGCAGGAGGGAAAAAACAAGCACTGGAAGTACAAGAGCTCAGTTCTTCACACTACATTTATTTACTATTCATTAACTGGTGATTGCATTCCACTTTCCAAGTAAAATCTCAGATTTTAAATTATGACTTCAGTTCTACTTTTTTTTTTTTTAAGATTCTATTTATTTATTTTTAGAGAAAAGGAAATAGAGGAAGAGAGGGAGAGATACATCAATGTGTGAGAGAAAGATGGACTGGTTGCCTCTTCCACGCCCCCAACTGGGGACCGCACCCTCAACCCAGCCATGTGCCCTGACCAGGAATCAAACCAGCAATCTTTTTGGTTTGCAGGCTGACCATTTGTTTGCAGGCTGACGCTCTGCCCACTGACCCACACTAGCCACGGCCAGTTCTACTCTTACCACAAGAGTATGCAGAGCTCCAAACTGTGTGGGTGAAAGAGGGGGAGGAGGGATGATTAACTTCACTGTATTCAAGATGAAAGAAAGCTGAAACCTGCTCTAAGTGAGGGGCTTCCTGGACCTGCAGTCCCCCAGTTGTGGATGAAGAAATTGACTCAGAGAGGAATGACCTGGGGAGGAAGGAAGACCACCCCTTAGAGGACAATGCTGCTGATGATCCCTTTCTCAGTAGAGCTTTTATTGGGTTATCTAGGCGCAGAAGTGCTTGGCTTGTGGAAGCAGCCCTCCACCCAACCATAAAGAGGATTATCAGAGAGGAACATATATCAATACATTGTAACAATTGGTTTAGACTTTCTGGCGTCAGAGCACATTGCAAAAGATTGGACTGTACTCCTTCAGTTAAGCATTCTGGTAATAGTTAAACATCCTGCTGATATAGATCTAAAGCTGAATAAAGCAGGACAGGCCTCAAAAGATACATCGCATTCCTATTCCTTCACCAGTGGTGTGGTATTTGGAGCATGCCATCAGCTGCTTCCCATTTTTGGTCAAGGCTTACAGTCCTGTTTTCAAGCCTGGCTTGCGCAGTGGTTACAATTTCCTGTACTACACAAAACGGTCTCCTACAATTGAGTACCTAAATAATTGAGTTCTTTCTTTTCATAATGTACATCATTTTGTGAAATATTAAAATTTGGGGAAGGTGTTTTTACCAGTTTTTTTATCTGTGGATTTGATGGTCTTAAGTAAAAACCCTTTTGTTGTTTTTGTTGTTGTTTAAAATTCAACTCAGGAATTTGCACCCCCTTGTGGTCAAATAAAAATTTTCATTAGCAAAATACCATTTTTTCCAAAGGGGCTTTTTGTTCAGGCATAGAAACCATGTTATTTGTTTTTTTCTCCCATTTTAATGAATCAAAAAGCTTTAATGAAGGATTTGGGGTTTATTAAATAAGATTTAAAACAAGCCAGGACTTAAAAGGACTTAACCTTCATATAAACTTTAGTCTGTGCAAATGAAGATAATAATTGCACCCACTTCATGATTCTGAGGATTCAAGGGGAAAATGCATACATACTTAGCACAGTACCTGACACATAGTTGTCCTCAATATTACTTATCAACAATATCATCAATTTTATATAATTTTCTGGAAAGACTACTAAAAGGGACCTAGGTCAAAAATTTACCAATTCATGAAATTCAATGTAATCTTGCAAATAAGACTTCTAGCTGATTCTCCCCACAAGTATATTTTTAAAATACAAAAGGATATGTAATTATCTCTGAGTGACAGAAATTTGGATGTTTTTTACTTTATATATTTTAGATTGGCCTGATTTTTCTTTAACTGTAATAATTAGAAAGAGCAATAAAACCATTCCATTTCCATGTTACTCTTATGAAATGGTAAAACAAATTACTATTCTTATTCATCTGACAGAAATCATGCCTCATATTTGGCAAAAAATCAAGTCAGGCTAATTTATCATTTAAGGGACTCTTGAATACAGATGCTGTTTTGAAAAATAAGGGTTAAAGACCATTAATTGATATTTATTAATATGCCAAGCAACATTCAATGCCCTTAATATATTATCTCATTTAATCCTTACAACCACCAAATGAAGTACTACTAGCGTTACTCTTTTTACAGAAGATCAAAATGAGAAAAAGTAACTCATGTAGGGTCACAGATACCAATAGCAGAGCTGCGATTCAAACAGAAGGGGATTGATTCCAAGGTTCACTCAACCAGTGCACAAAAGTGCCATAGAGATACAAGACACACACACTACTCACCCATGTTTCTTATTGATCTCAAATTATTAAAATCCGTCTTTTGCAATTGTACTTCATTAATGCAAATTATGCTGGCCTTCTCCCATTTCCTTATTTCTTAGCACTTCCGGCACTTTCATATTCATTCTTTTAACCCTCACAATGATGTATGTCTTCATATACTTAAATGGTTATGGTCCATCACATATTGTTTTGCAACATAAACTAGAAGGAAAAAAAAACAACAGCAATACCCATATTTTAAACTGTTGGGTTCTTTAGAAACTTTATTATAACTTGGAATCAGGAAAAAGGTAAGCAATCAAAAATAATCTTTAAATTAATTATTTAGGATCAATAGCAGTTTTAAAACTTTTCTTTCCATCATAACTAGCCTGTTGGCAGATAGGATAACTCTACCAAGCAAACGAACTATTGAAAATGGTTTTTATCATTTTATCATTTATTTAGCCCTATCATAGCGCCCCATTTTTGAAGGTGGGCATAGATTTGCCTAGGTTTTGTGTTTCTACACTTAGTTGTAAGACTTTGGGGCAAGTTTCTTTATCTGAGTCTCGGGTGTCCTCGTGTTTAAAATAAGGATAATACCTACTTCTTAGGGCTGTTGTGAGATATAAACAGGGTCAATCCACAAATCGTTTATTTAGCACCGTGCCTATCACAGACAATACATGGTAACTAGGTATTACTTTATCAGTGTGTCGCACAACGGAAACCCACCTTTGCTAGATTCAGTTCACTTAATACGCTTTTGAAAAAAATCGCCCTAAGTGACACCCAAAGACTGCTCATTCACCCAGTCACCTCTCCCAAACCGAGAGAATCTTAAGCACAAATAGGATGGTGGGAGAAACTGGGTTCTATGAGAGCTCCTTCCCAAGAGGACCGGGAAGTACTCGGGCGAATATAAGTACTCCTTAACTCCAAGCAGGCAGGCTGCGCGCGAGGGTACACACACGGTGGCTAAGCCGCAGGTGCTCAGGTTGGATCACACAGCAGGGGAATGCCTGGGTTCCATAATCTGACAGACGCGTACTCATCACGTGCTTGCTACCTGTGCTCCTTTAGGCAAATTACTTAGTCTCTGAGCCTTGTTTCCCGGTCTGCAAACTGAGAATAGTAGTAGTACCTACCTCACAAAGTTGAGGCTTAAATGCGATAGCTCCTGTAAAGAGTTGACATATAGCGAGAGCTCTGCACACAGGCAGGCTGTTTTAAGTAGACGCGTATCCATACAATACAGATGGTCTCGGAGACACATTGTTGTAAAACACTGGCAGTAAGTTGTCTTTTTTTTCGCTTAAACTGCACCTTATCTGTTTTCCTCAAACAGTAGATTAAATGCCCACCGACAGATATATCATCTATGGACCTTCTGGCTCAGTCCCCACTGTCCCTCTACATCCCAGGCTGAGTAAAGAAGAACCTGCACGCACGCGCAAGCAAAAGAGGTAGAAAGACTGCCACCAAAAAAGCAATGGGACAGCAGAGAACAGTAATAACTCTGCGCATGTGCAAGGAGTGGCCGAGGGGAGGAGTCAGCGCGTGCGTACAATTGTCTGGAAAGCCAGAGGAAGTGGGTGGTTGGAGGCGATATTGACAGCTGTGAAGGCTGCCCGCGTTCCCGGCATGCGCTGGGGCGGCGGGGTTGGCTATAACGAATTTGAATGAGGAGCCTCAGCGCTTTCGGCGCCATTTTCGAGTGATGCCTGATCCCATCAATTTAGCAGGAGAGATGCGATAAGCCGACGGAGAGTATATTGCCACTAGTACTCCACCGAAAAGTCACTAAAAAAATCGCCAAAAATTACTTTGAGAAAGGACACTTCGCGGAGCTTCGCCACGGTTGGCGCAGTCGGTAAGAGACCGAAGTAGCAGAACGGGACTCGGGAGGTGGCAGTGGTTGGACCGGCAGGCGGTGGGTGGGGTGCAGGGAGCTGGTCACTGGGTCCGCCCTCATTTTAATCGCGAAAAGTGTGAGGAGCTAGTATTGGGGGTAACTACGTGTCTCTGAGTGGGTGGTGGCGGGCAGAATGTGGCGGGAACGCGGAGAGGCAGGGGTGTGGGGGGAGGGGAGTTGCAGTTTGAGCGGGACGCCGACGGGCTGCAGCAGAGCAGCCGCCGCCCAGCGGATCTGTCAGCAGGACCCCAGAGGACCCGGACGGGGTGCAGTGAGGCACCGCAGGCCGCGGCGCCGTGACAGGAGGAGGAGGAGGATGAGCACCTCCTCCCCCATTGCCGAACCGGGCCATTCTTATAGCAGTTTTCTGGTTCTGCGCGCGGCGGTCTTCTTGTATCAAGAAAGTTAAGGTCGGCGGAAACTGAGGACCCAGAGTACGGGACCCAGCCCAGTACGCTGTCTTTGAAGCTAAACTGTGAGGTGCCCTAGGAAAGAGAGTTTCGCTATGCCCCCCTCTGGCTTTGAACGCCTCGGTCAGGGTCGGGGTAGCATTGATCAGTTTAACAATTTGGGCCAGATAGGGCGGGGGTAGGCTTCTGAGGTTTTCGCGGGCTCCTAGGAAAGATTCTGGACTTTGGCTTTTTGCTTGTGATTTTTGTCATTTGCTCACCCGATGTTGTCCTTTCTTGGGGGGCGGGGGAGATCTTTGGTGAGATGAAAGAGGGCTTTGAGTTTGCAATTTTCTTTCTCTTTGCGATTACCCCGGAGTCGCACTTTTAGAAGACTTTTCTTCTCCAGCCTTTGAAATATGTCCCCAGGAAAAAAACAATCGATGAAACAGTATTGATGTTTTCCTTCTGAAAAGTCTTTACCTGGACATTTTAGCGGTAATTTTGCAACCCTCACCTTTTCTTGGGAACTCTTAATTCAGACGGTGGGAGGAGGGATATATTTGTCTTTTACTAAAGTGATCGATTTATTTATTTATTTATTTATTTGCTCCCAGTTTCCACCAATTCTTACTCGACAACTCGAATGATTTGAGCCAGTGACCTTTAATAATACTTTACAGATTTTGACCTTTATAAATATGTTGGATCTGGAATCCTTTTCTGCCGTGAAGGCGCCACTAGATTAACCCTTTGCAGACGCGATGTTTTGCGTGTGGGGCTCACGGCTCTGTGTTTCGAACACACAGGAGATGGTTTTTGCAACAGCCATTCAATTGTTCGCAAAGAGGAATAAGGCTTCAGGAGAACAGCAGTCACACACTGTTCAGGGTAGTCTGTGTGAAGTCTCCCCGAATTGATGTAACGATTCATTACTTATTTCTGTAAAGACCAGGGGACTTACCCTCATTTTGCAATCTTTCCCCGAAGAGAACAGGAGAGCGTAATGTGATGTTTTTCAAATTGTGTCTAACGGAGCTCTCAAAACACTGGACTTGTAATCCCTTGATTGGCTGGAAGAAAGCGGACTGGAGGCTTTGAATGTTAAACACTAGATTATAATACTCGACTTTACGAAAAATTATATTTTTAGAGAACCACGGAAATAATTACAAAATGTTAATACGGATTGTTAAAAAAAAGCTGATGTTTAACATTTATTTCATAAAGGAACTTAGAGTAATTCTGAAATTTATATTAAAAATAAAATTAAGGAGGCAATTTTCTCAAAACAGCGTTCTGATGGCAGAAATCACGAGACTTTTATATATTTGCCCTGTTCTCTGTTGGTTAAAAACTAAGTGAAACATTTAGATTTTTTTATTCTTTTGACAGACATTTTTCATCTTAAGCTACATATATTTATTAAATGCAGATTGCGGGAGAATTGTTTCTTTTGGAAAAAAGAAACTAATATTCTTAATGTTAAGAAAGTGCTTTTCCACTTTTTTTGACAAAAATTGGATACATTTTTAAAACTTCACATCTGATTTAAAATATATACATTTTTACTAATTCAGCCATTGCAGTGGGCTTAAATCCTTATTTACAAGAAATGTATGTTGCTTAATTTACACAATACAGCAGGTAAGTACACACGGGTGCGTATATATGATTTCATTCCTTGTATAAATATATTATGAAGAACAGATTGCATACAACAGTGTACACAGTGTGTTTTATTTGGTTGGTTTTAAGTTGATTTCTGTTTAACTTCTTTGAGACAGCTGTCAGTGTATTTCAATTTATTACCAAGCTTGTCATTCCATTTACGTGGCATCTTGATAAAAGTCCGGTGTGGTTTTCAAAGAAAATCGATAACTCACTGATAAACAAGATAGCTGTTGATCCTTTAAAAAAATTTTTTTTAATTTAATAAAAATTTATGTCCTTTTATGAATAGTAGTTGAAATTTTGAAACTTTGTATTCTCACATAGGAAATATTGAAATGAAAGGATACTAAGACATAAATCTCTGCAGGACTGTAGTAATAACTTACATTAATAAGTGGGATAACTAAGTTTATAAATGATCCTTTTTGGGGCCGTTCTAACAAGACTTGCAATTAGAGAACCTGTGTTCATTATCTTTTTTTCAAAGCTGTTTTATTTTAATCATCGTGAAAATGTTATAGAAAATACTAATAATTTTTTAATAAAATTTGATTTGATGAAATTGTAGGAAACCTCTTTTCTATTTTAAATGTATTTTTTGCCTATGATACCTGAACTAGTGTGGGTTTTTGTTTTTTGTTCACTGTTGTGTTTTGTTTTTCTGTTTTAATTTTCATTCATATTATTATGTGATATGGAGGGTTTTGAGGGTAGGGAAAGGCTTTCAAATTCCACCAGGCTGGTTAAATTTAAACATACTTTTTTTAATGCTTTGTGTATGGTTTTTGTTTGTTTGTTTTGGGCATGATGGGTTAAGGATTGTTTTTGCTTACAAGCCATTTTTAAAAGAAGTGAAGTATTCCTTTATTTGAAATACTACACCTAAATCTTGAGAACTAGCTGGCTAGCACCTAAATAAAATCCACAGCATTAAAAAATATCTTACCTTTTATGTGACGGTAGATAAGAGGAAGATTTTGGTTTTAGATTTATGGGTGTATAGGTATGAATTCTAACAGATGCATATCATTATTATGTATATAATTCTATTTTCTATTATACTATACAGACTAGAAAAGTCATAATACCGCGGGAAAACAATGGTGGGGAAAGATGTTGCTACAGTAACTCAACTCTTTTTAAAGCTGTGTTTACATATTGTGGGGGAGAGGGAACTAGAGAGATATCAATCTTTCTGGTAGTATTCATTTTCATTTGTCCTTTTTACAATTTTTAAAAATCTAAATAAAAGTGCAATTTTAGACTGTATTTAAATGCTGTCACCTGTATTAATGTAGCCTCAGGTGTTTGTATGTGACCCTGTATTTTTTCTAATCAGAGTAATATCATTTTTAATGTTTATCATGAACTAGAGCTAAGGATGGAAATTTCAAAATCCATATTCTGGATTCTTTGTATCATCAAGACTTGTGTATGTAGGAACAGTTCGAAATTTAACAAACTACTTTAATGAGAAATGTTGATTAGTTGATTTGAGTTTACAAAAAGAAAAAATATAGCCAGAAGATTATGTTAGGTATTTCTTCTACATGATACATAAACTTTCTCCAATTAAAAAATATTGATTGGAGTATGAATTTATACACTATTTTGAAATTTTAGTCTACATAAATGTCTCTCATTTAAAAAATTACTGGCCTAAAATTGGTTTGTGTCTCTTTTCTTTTTCAAATGAAGCTTAATGACCCCACATTGATTTTTAACCCTTTTTTTAAAAAAAAAACCTATTATTGATGTGATTATAACTAGGAAATATATCTTAGAAAGAATTGTCATATTTTAGAATATTAGTGTACATGCAGTTTTGTTCTTTTATTTTTTATTACTCAGCAAACTTAAAAATACTGTATGCCAGGTGACTGATTTGGGTATGTAATTAGAACTAAAACTATGACATGCTGATATTTGGTAGCCCCTCTCTTAAGACCAAAGGAAGTCAATAATAAATGACTACTTTCTTTAAAATAAGTGTCAGAAATGAGATTAAGCTGTTTTGCATTTTTTACAAGTGACTATCGGAGCTATAGAGTTGATTGTCTTACTATTGTAAGAGTAACACCAGTTTTAGAATATCAATTACTAATATATGTTTATATATTTATCTGATTATTTGCATATACAAATGCCTAATGCCTTACTAAAAATACTGCTTTCTGCTGGGGAAATGATTTTCTTTTGCCTTTTTTCCCTTTCTTGAGTATCCTAGAGATGCTTTAAAAGATCTTCCTTTTAGGAAGTTTCAAATGTTAAA
Source organism: Furipterus horrens (assembly GCF_987537825.1). Classification (NCBI taxonomy): domain Eukaryota; kingdom Metazoa; phylum Chordata; class Mammalia; order Chiroptera; family Furipteridae; genus Furipterus; species Furipterus horrens. The sequence continues at coordinate 51,848,548 of NW_028327182.1, forward strand.
TATACATGAAATTTTTTTCTAAATACTTTTATTAAATTAAAAGAAGTTTAGTATACTTTTGGTTAATCCTGTTTTATGTCACTAAAGAATACTTGCACTGGAAAGACTTGTGAGTTCTAAGTATAAATAATAAGCTATTTTGTAATGGATTTGAGTTTTACTATTTCAAGGTTTTTTTACATCATCTTTTTTTATCATTTGGTTTAATATTTGTCTTGTATTTTTACTCATTTTGTTCGTTATTATCTAGTATATTTTGTGTTTCTATTATTGAAAATTTTAACATTTGGCATAGAGTACATATTGGTGTCTATTTTTCTTTTGTGATTTTTAAAGTTAGGATACCTTAATTTTTAGAGTGCTTATGTATAGAAAACTTTATGTCTTTGAGGAAGACTGTAGGTATTATTTTAATTTTTAAAAATGTTATGGTATTTGAACTGGTGTTTGTAGGTGTGTGGTTTTTGCCATTAAACAAACAAATATTTGGTGGAAGAGGGTTTATTTGGTTTCCATTTCTTTTCCTAAGCTATTTTTAAGTAAAACTGGAAAATTCAGAGCATTATGGTTCACATATAGCACACTATAAATCTTTGGTAGTTGAACAATTTAATATTTTTATATAGTTGATTGCCACAAAATCAGTAAGATACTGGTGAAACAAATTTAAAAGCCACTTATGTACATTTGGTTACATCACTTGTGCTTGGAAACATTAAAAAAAAATTGGCCCAATAATCATCTGTTCATTATATATTAGTTAGTTTAAAGAGTAAATTCTAAATTTTGTTCTGTTAGAATTGTAATGTCTTAAAATATTTGGAAATATCAATATTATTGTTCACTTAGGCACGGCAGAAGACCAAAGCTGAAAATAATGGTAATTTCTGTCATTAAAAATTTGATTATTTGGGGAGAAAGGTAGTTAAAAGTTTCTCTCCATCCCTTGAGTATTTTTTTAAATTGGGTTTTATGACTTTTAGAAACACAAACTATACCTGATATTTTCATTATGAGTCCCCTTTACCAGTTCTCTAACACCCATAAATACACACAGACTTGCATACCCCTACACTGCTTTGAAAATGAATACCCTAAAGAGATATGAAGGCAGAAGCATATTAATCTGATTTATTTGAAGAGGCTTCAAATGACAGAGCATATCACAGGTGTTTCTAATCAAGTTATTTCTATTTAACATTATTTTCAAGTTAGTGTGTTTGTTTTTTAACATAGGCAAGATTGAGGTCATTTTGAAGACCTTACCTTTGTGTTACTGTGGAACTGCAAGAGGTAGAAGGAAATCTGTTGAGTGTCTTCATGCTATAATGCATGACATTTTTATTTCAGATTTTGACCTTTAGAAGAGAGCCAATTCTGGAGAACAACCTAACTTCTTTGACTGAACACTCACATAATGCATTGGAACATGTTAGGAGATTAAGGTATACTAATGAATTTTAAAAGCATGCAATTTTATATTTTTGCAATTGGCCTAGACAGTTGTCAAAGCTAGAAGTTTTAGGTGAGCTAAGAATCAATTAAGATTTATTAATACAGAAATCATTCCGTGAAGTGGCCATGGTTGAAGACTTTTGTTTATTAAAACTCCAGATTTTAAAAATATAGTTAATGTTATCTTTTATTAGGTCCACCTCCAACTGAATTTATTTCGTCTAAAAATAAGTATATATAGGGATTTTTCTTTCTTTTTTCTTTTTGGTAAGGCTGTTATAGTGTTATGTAAAATAAATAGTGTACTTTGAATTTTATAAAATGGAAGGTTTAAATCAAATGTAATTTAGTGCTTGGCTGTGTGACAGGTATAGTGGTAGAGAACCTACAAAATTAGATAAAATTAATGAGAATATTTTAAGGCCATTTAAAGTATTCCAAGTAGTATCCTAACAAAGTGGCATTTTGGTTGAAACTGAAAAACCTACTTTAAGTAGAAACTAGTATCTTACTCATAGGTACTCCAAGTAAAATATTTAAACAGTTCATATCAAAAGCTGCAAACATTTAAAAAACAAATTGTAGAATGCCAAAATTTCTAGTGACTTTTTGTCTTCTTCCACAAAACTTTATAACAGAACCACTTTGATTTGTATAGTTTTAGTTAAAAATTTCAGCCCTGGCTGGTGTGGCTCTGGATTGACTGCTGGCATGCAAACCGGAAGGTCTCCGTTTTGGGTCCTGGTTAGGGCACATGCCTGGGTCGTGTTGTCAGGTCCCCAACTGGCTATGAGAGACAACCATCAATGCATTTTGTGCACATCAATGTTTTGCTCCCTCACTTTCTCCCTTCCTTCCCTTCTCTAAGAATAAATAAATTAAATCTTTTCTAAAAATTTCAGATACTTAGCTAATAAAATTCTTGATTGTTTTCTAAATGGTAATCTGATATAATGAAAATCAACTTCTTGAACACTACTGCTAAGTTTTACTTGGTTAATATTTGCATAATAAATTATTATTCACATGATAACCATAATACGTGATTTTTTAAAAAAACTGCTTGATAAAGTGAGGTTTACTAAAATAAAATGTACTAAACTTTTTCTTTGAATATTTTTTCACCTAAAATATTTTCTTTTTATACTTAAAATATAAAAAATTACAAAGGTTTGATTTCATCAAGTGTAATTTAGTCTTAAGAGTGAAGAGTATTTATCACAGTCATAGAACTGCTTTTATCTTTAGACATGTCTTTAAACAATGTTAAAGTATTTTAAAAGAAGATTCTCAGATATGTATCTAAGAATTTCTGAATGTTGAAATATGTATCTAAATACTAAAAAAACTAATACAGCATTAGATGTTTCTGTATGAGTAGGTATTAGATAGATAATCCAGGAATGCAAATCTATTAACAGTTAAGTTCAATAAAATGTTAAAATTTAATGGAAATCCATTTAAAGGTGAAGTCAGGTGGTGATGTCATCATACTGTAGATGATTGTTTGAAATAAATACAAGGTATTAGAATGACTTCTTTGATTGAGAATGTTATTTTTAAAAGCAGCTTATTTCTTTGTTAGCTTAGTTTGAATAGAAAGAATAAAATTTGCTTCCTTCTAATTTAACCAGTGTTTCCCAAGTTAGAAAACATTAAGATGAAAAGAAAAATATATGGTTTCTGAGTGTTTGAAAAAAAAAAATCCTCGTTCAGTTTATCACTTTCAAACCAGGTATCTTTACACACAGCCTTACTTAATTTAATTAAATGGGTGAAGAGAGACCGCTTTTGCATTTATTGTAGATAAAGACATAAATTCACAGAGTTGTTCCTAATTTAGGGAGTTTGTGATTTGTGTTTGAAGTTGTCAAAACTTATTGTTTGGACAAAAATTTTTAGTATCATAAAGTTTCCTCTATACTGACATATAAACTTCCTAATTTTTGGGTTTTTTTGTTTTGGTAAGTTATTTAACATCTAAAAGAATCAATGCAGATATTAACAGTTTTCTTGTATTTGGTCAGTTCTTACAGGGTGAGAAACTTTAGCCTAATTTGTAGTATGTATTATTTTAGGGGCAAATTAGTAAGGGCCATAACTGCAAAGTATGATTGGTTATCTTTTATCTTCTCAAGGGACATTTTATAAGGATTTGGCTGTTGTAAATTTGCAAACCTGCTTATCTATATCTAACTAAGCCTTGATATGTAGTTCATTATGTAAGATTTTGAGAGAAAGGATTTATTGTTACATTTTTAGTGATAAATTTATATCTTATTTTTGCAATATCTGTTTTTTGGTTAAATGCATTTTTAGGGTTAACATTCATTTTAATGAAAAATCCTTAATTGTTCCTAAAATACAGTTATGCTGTCAATGTTCCTATTTTATTGAAATAGTGATCATTAGGTGGGGGGAAAATATTTGAATAAACTGAAATAGAGGTAATTTAACATATCTGTGTATGAAGGGACTTGAAATTATTAATGTGATGTATAATGCTAATTTATAAGGACAACTTCTGTTTTATGCAATTTGTCAGTTATAACAACTTCCTTTAATAAGATTTTATAGTGTTGTCGAGGATTCATTGAAGAGTAGTACAATTATCTTTCTTAATAAGTTTATTAAATGTTTATTTGAAGTCGTTTTGTTGTGTATATTTTTTTTTTTTGACTAGCAAATACATCCTTAATTTTTTTTTTTTCAAATAAGACCTGATGCATCAAAATTACATTTTCTGATTAGCATTTTCAAAAGGCTATATTTAATGTGAGGACTAAGTTCTCAGCAACACAAACCATACTTGATATTTCATTAACATATAATTGGCTTAGTTTTACTTTCCTATTTTCATGGTTAGAGTCACTTGGAACAGAAACATGCAGCATGTTTCAAATGTAACTGCTGATACTGATTAACCTACTAATTAGTTTATTCATTAGTTTGTAAATGTCTAAATTTTTGAAAATCCTTTGATATTTGCTGCTTTTTGTATAACTATACTAAATACATATATTAAGTTATCATGTGCCATCAGAATTTTTTTATTAGTAATATTGTTTATTTTTTATTGAGCTGCTAAGCAGAAAATTAAATTTTCAATTTTGAGAAAAATAAAAGGTGGTTTTATTTCTTTTTTTTACAAAGTATTATCTGAATTCTAAACATTACTGTATTTTATACTTTTATCTTAATCTCAAACATATCCTTCTTGACCAAATACTTTTAAAATTTATCAGCCATTTCTAGCATGTATTAAAAATTTTATAGGTTTTCTAATTTTTCAGACTTTTAAAATATTTTTCAGAATCAAATTTCCCTAGATGTTAAGATAAGAATTGCTGTTAAATGTAAAGTCTTAAGTTCATAAATAGCATCACATTTAAATTTAAAGGTAATTTGACAACAATTTCTATTTCTGTTATCATCAACTGATAATTATGTACTGTTTTAGCTTTGCATTACACATTTTAAGTAGTTAAATTATATGTAGAAATTTTTTAATAGTTGGAATTTTTTAAAAAACGTTATGGGCTAAAATCTTATTTCTTTGTTAGTTTCTAATGTCCTACATATATGGTGGTGATGAGATATTTGGAACCTGGGAGCGTGGAGCCTTTTATAAGTAAAATGTAATTTCATTTCTTGATTAAAGTTTAGATACTTTTCTTATTCTTCAGAAGAACAGCTAGGGATAATACTCTTTATGAATTTACCCTGAACCTTGATAAAAACTGAGAATTTTGATAATTGAGCAGTTAAATCTAAACTAGGAGTTGCTGATCAACAAATCTGTCAGTCATTTATTTCCCTATGTTTATAGGTTCTCTTTCTAATCAATACACCAATTTTGTCTTCTCTCTTCGCATCTCGCTTTTTCTTATTAGTTGTATAGCTTTTCCGTTTGTTGCTCAGCAGCAGCAACAGTGAAAAAACAAGTACTGTATCACCACAACCCTTTGTTCTTGTCCCTTAAACTGGGAACAGGGGCTTGGAGATTGCTGCTGCTACTTGGCTGTTGTACATAATAGCATCAAATATGCAATGATGGTGGCCAAAAATGCCTGCACCCATCAGTTTTTACAGACTAGGTAGGAAGGGCCCAACTGTCACTGTGACCTATATATAGGTCTTTGATGAGAAGATACTTTCCAAAAGAGCATAAAGAGAACAGTAGATACTTATTTTTAGACTCATTATTTTTTACTATTTACTCTGATTTTAGTTAGTGTAAAAAAAAATTCAGTTTATTTCCTCTGAATGGAAACCTGTATTCTGAAAGTATGTATGATGTTTCATGTTTTTCACTTTTAAGCTAGTAGACTGGGAAAAATTAATAATTAGTTGCTGACAACACAAGGTAGGTAATATATTGAAGAAAGAAAAGTTGACTATGTCCACAAATGAATGTTTCTTTTACCTTGGGGGCATATTCTGAGCCCATATTACAGGGAAGTGAATATTGGATTTCTGTTAAAGTTCTGATACCATTTGTAGCATTCATGCTGGGACCTACAAATGATATTTTTATTTTAGCATATGTCTTAATTTAACCCTGGCTGGTTTGGCTCAGTGGATTGAGCGTCGGCCTGCGAGCTAAGTGTCGCTGGTTCGATCTTCCAGTCAGGGCACATCAGAGAAGGAAAACTCCGACTCCAAAAAACCTCCGCTGCCTTGCGGCATACCTCTTCAGGGGAAAGGCTAAGGGAGTAAACCCCGACAGAAAATCCGGAGCCGGAGTCCCTAAGGCGGTTTGACGTTGTAGTCAACACCGGCAACTCCTGCGGCGCACCTGAAGCCAAGCTGTATTGACTCCGTCTTTCCCTTGGACCCTTCAGCTGCGAAGAGAGGGGGGGTCTGCTGCATGGGCAACAGCAGACCCTCCATATCACCCTGCCCAGGCTCTGTAGCTTCAGCTTCACTGGAGAGGACACTCCAGCGTCATCGCAAGATGTCGATTCAACACGGGAGGAGACAGATACCGTGTCACTCCCGAGTCGGACTGCACAACCATTCTCGGCGGTGCAGATAGACTCTTAAGAAGCTACACCATCGTCTCTCGAGACGGATGGCTGCCGACGATGTCTTAATTTAAAGTCTGACATTTGTAATAGCATTTCTTTTAAAAAGTAACCACAGCTTTTTTCCTTAATACCGAAGTGTTTTCTTTAATACGTTGATGAATTGAACAGATAATAATTATTGTTAAATGACCCTTAACAAAACTGAGTTACATAATCCTTAATATTAAAAGTACCTCATTTTTACCAGTGATTTTAATTACCGTGTAAAGTGTCTGTGAACTACCTGTACCAGAATAACCTACAATAAAACATTTTTCTGGACCTGCTAAATCAGAATCTAGAGCCTGGGGTTCAGGAATTTGTATTTTTTCCTAGCTATGTTTTTTTTTTTTTTTTTTTTTTTAATAGAAAGCACCACCTGTGAGAAGCACTGCCCAAAATTAAATGAGGGAGGATTCTTCACACCAATGAACCATTTACACTTTCTGCTTTTATTTCCTTTTTGGTCATGGTATGTCTAAGCTCAATAACTGATTATGAATCATGTCATTTCTACTGCAGTCATCCTAAATTAAATCTTGGTATTATCAGTCATATTAGGAAAACCGTATTATGCAAGCTTTATTTTTGTTCAGATACCCGGGACAAAATTTTTGCCTGCTCTGTTTCTTTAGAACTTTCAGTATACCTACACTTGATGAATTGACCACTTAGTAATTTTTTAAATTTTCATCTAGATAGTAGATATTTTTCTTAAATGTAGTTTCAAATATTGGAGAAAGGGGAACTTTTGTTATGCTATTTGTGGGAGTATTTGACAGAATTCTAGTAAGGTTGATAATATACACAAACTTGAACCCAACAATTACATTCCTAGATGTCCTAGATAAACTACGACGTGTCAAACAGTTTTGTTTACTTTTACTTTTAATAGGGAAAGAATTGAGAGCTGTGTAAAGTTAAGCAACAGAAGAATAGCAAATTGTGACATAGTCATATGATGCATTCTTTGTTTGTTATACTGCTATTTAAGTGACAGCTGTGTGTATCATTATGGATGAATGACAAAAATAAGTTGCAGGAGGTTACATGCAATAGAACGTTTATGTAAAATATATATGGTACAGTAACATTTATATAAATCTTGAAAGCAATGATATATATTGTTTTAAATACTTGAATTTGTAGAAATAATGTTAAAAAATGCACAGGAAATAAATACCAAATTTAGGATTGTGATTGTATATCAGGAGAGAGGAGAATGGGACTCGATATATGTAGTCTTTTTTTCTTCTTATAAAAGCATGGCAGAATATTAGAATTAAATACAGCTGGATTGGAGGGCTAAGGATAGGATTATTTTAGTATTGGTTTTTCATTGGATTTAAAATATTGATTTTTTTCCCAAATTAATGAAAAAAATGTCCTTCTTTGGTGAAGATATTTTACAATAAGATGTATAATTGGAATGAATGTTTCCTAAGAGCGTGGATGGGTTTAATTTCTTCTTTCTATTCTATGACTTGTAGTAAGTGCTTAACTGTTCATGTAAGAACTACAGCTTAGCCCTGGCCAGGTGGCTCAGTTCATTGGAGCATCCTGCCACCCACCAAAAGATTTTCAGGTTCAACATGGTCAGGGTACACCTAGGTTGTAGGAACTGATCGGTTTTCTCACATTGTTGTTTTTGTCTGTCTGTCTGTCTCTCTCACACACACACACACACACACACACACACACACACAGATACACAGATGTTTTTCTCTCCCTCCATCTCTGTCCCTCTTCCTGTCTCTCTCTCTAAAATCCATGAAAGTATCCTTGGATGAGGATTAAAAAAAAGAACTACCACTTTTATGATGTCTGTCCAGAAAAAGTCCAGCCATTGTTAATATAACAAGAACTGTTTGCACAACATCAATGTAACGTGGCAGCCAAGGATTTTGGACTGGAATGCACATTTGTGAACAATGATAACTTCACTGTACTAGCCAGTGAAGCTGTTGAGTGAGCATGTGTACTGTGTGGCCATTGCATTCAAAATAGCTGAGCAAGTAGAACAAACATTCTGCATCAAATTTTATGTAAAGCTTGAACATTCTTCCACAGTAACTATTCGGATGATTCAGAAGGTTGCAGCTATGGGCAGCTGGTGATTGGCAGCTTCATCAAGACTATACACCTGCTCATACATTATATCTCATTCAGAGTTTTTTGGGGAAACATCAAATCAGCCAGGTGACTCAGCCCCCCCTACAGCTAGAATTGGCGCCGTGTGACTTCTGACTTTTCCCAAAATTAAAATCACCTCTGAAAGGGAAGAGATTTCAAACCATTGATGAGATTCAGGAAAATATGGTGGCATCAGCGGGGCAGCTGATAGCAATTGGGAGAACTGTGTGAGGTCCCAGGGTGCCTACTTTGAAAGGGACTGAGGCATCATTGTCCTATGGACAATGTTTCTTTTATATCTTCAATAATTGTCTCTTTTTCATAGTAGATGGCTGGATACCTTCTGGACAGACTTCATAATATGTTCCACAGAAATCAAAACTTTTAACCAACTTAGGTTTCTAGGATATTTTAAAGTATTTTTATTATTAAAGATAAAATGTAATTTTTTTTTGCCTATTGGTTTTTAATCCTTCCTACTCTTCTAAATAAAGAGCAACCATGAAATTAACTTCTCTTACCACTACTCTTTCATTTACTCTTGAAGTCAGGCAATTTTACAACTATTTTCTTTTGTTTTTGTCATAGATTATAACATTTTAAACATTTCTTTATGCATTTTAAATTCCACTTTAAGCTTTGTATTCGTACTAGTTCTTGAAATTGGGCAATATGTGGATTTTTAGATTTTGCAGTAGCATACATGTCTGTGTGTATGAATGGTGTGTGTGAGAGATTAGTCATGAGGAATGATCTTGAATTTATCTTAAAATATCTGCAGTTATATTATGTTCTCAGTGTATTTCAAGTTAGACATTGAAGTATGAGTTTTATTTACACTTACATAAATGACTTGAATTTCAAGAAGATAATAGTAACAGAAAAGTGAGTTTTAAAAATGAATGAGAATACTCCGGACTGAAATATATAAATGCTAATGCTAGATTTTATTATTGTAATTTTTCTGTGCTTCATAGGGATCAGAAAACTGATTGTCAACCTCAGTTGAAATTTTTCTAATTTATATAATGAGAACAGATTATTAAAGTCTTCATTTCTATCTTTCCTAGGTTTAATAATGACAAAATGAAGACCATAATAAGACAGCCCATACCTAGTTTAGCAATTCTTACCGTGTAAGTATTAACTCATAGTCTCCCTACTACAGTAGTCCCTCTCTATATTGCGGTTCACTTATCACGACCTCACTGTATCGTGGGATTTTTAAAAATATTATATTTAATTATTTACCACGGATTTTTCACTATATCGCGGGATTTTGCAGTACTGTATATGTATATTGTTAAAGTTACATAGGTTTAAGAGTGTAGAATATGTTTAAGAATATAAGTAGTGTTTATAAAAGTGTGGAAAAGGTTAATAAGGGAATGGGAAACGTTAATAAGGACTGGGAATGGTTTATAAGTGTGTGGGAAGGGTTTATAAAGCCTTAAAATATATATAAGTACTAAGATAGATGTAAGGTTCCCTACTTCGTGGATTTTCACCTATCGCGGGGGCGGGGGGTGGTTCTAGTATGTAATACCCGCAATAAGTGGGAATACTGTATTGCTATAAAAAGTTACTGTTGATGTCATTTTTTGCTTTATTTCTGATTTTTTAATTATTTTAACCATCCTAGAATGACAACTTTCTAAACTCCCATTACCTACTCTACACATTGAAGTCTGGTATTTATTTAATCCAATTAGGGCAGAATAATGCCATTGCCATAGGTAAGTTTTCTATTTGGGAAAGAATTTTACAGCCAGGCCCTAGCGTCTCTAAATCTGAGAATTACAATTTTAAACCTTTTTCCTTCAGTGGAATTTACAAGTAAGTAATGAATGGTCTTTTCTCATTATCATCATTATTGACATTCATTGACAATTATATTATGGTTTTATAAGTTGGAAGTATCCTCTCCACTTAAGAAATTGTTTTTTTCATTAATTATTATTTTTTCACTAGGTTACACGTCAGACTTCTTTGTAAGTGCTTAAAATTTAGCTCTTCTTTAAACTTCAGGAAGGCAATCCCTTTTCCTTCCTTTTATATATACACAATCACACCTCTTTTCAGTTTTACCCTAATTCATTTAACTTTTGAGAAATTAGTAAATTCTAAGGGAATAATTCTAGCAGGTTAGCTGAAATTAATATTATACCCCTCAAACATTCTCAAATCCAGGTGGGTCATGGTAACTACACAAGGTACTTATTTCCCTAAAAGTATCTGAAACGCTATACCAAAAGGATTCATTTCTGTCCATTTCTTGAGCTAATTCTACATTTCTAAATAAAAGAAACTTGACGTTTCTTCAGATACTTTTCTTACATTATCTCATACCGTTGCATTAGTGACTCAGTAAATAATGTGTGTTGAAGAGTGACCTTAAGATTACAGGTGATTAGCCATTGAACTCAATAAGTAGTTTTTAAGGTTGAAATAAATTAAATATTGAAAACTTTTAATTATGAGCCAGTTTGAAGACTAGTAGCCAAATGTCACAGGTCACTTCTTTCTCTAATTTTTTCACTGGAAAACTAAAATGGAAACATTCGCAGATTCCCAAAGAATCTTATATAATCTGTGCTTAGGTTTCTTAATTGGTCCCTCAGAAGCCAGCTCAACTTTTCTCCAACGTTAAAAGACTTAGAAAAAGAAGTCTTCAATTGGTATTGCACTTTTACTATAGACTGGAAGGCAGTCCATTTTTCAAAAAGAAATAGGTATCATTTAACTTCTAACAAAGTCACATTCTTAACCTCATTTAATTTTCTTTCCAAATTTCTAAGCAAATGGCCTTTATTGGATACTCTCCAGGATCTTTTAAACAGGTCATTTGCAATATTTTGTAGTTGGAATGCTTTCTGGTGTCTTAGGTAATGTGCCTTGAGTTCCCTTTAAGATGCAAAAGTAGGGGGGGAGGGGGGTGCTGGGTGGAGGGGAGCAAGGGGGAGAAAATTGGAACTGTTGTAACAATATAATCAATAAAAACCATTTAAAAAAAAAAGATGCAAAAGTAGGACATGGTGATAGTAGTCAGTGATTCTGTATGATTGTATGTATATACCCTCTTCTAAAGTTATTCACTTATGGAATGTAGATGTTCCAGAAGTTGTTAAGTATTGGTGTTTCATATATATATTTGATGCTTTCAAAATTAAATAATGGCAGTGTTTTGGGTTCATTTACACAAATTGAGTAGAGACAAAATATTTTTTAAGTTCTTATTTTATTTTTTTCCTATTACAGTTGTCCCATTCCCCCCGCCCCCCATTGCTCTCCCTGCCCCGCCCACCTCCCCAAACTCCCACAGTCAGTCTCCACCCTGTTATCCATGTTTATGGGTCATTTATACTAGTTCCTTGACTAGACCTTTTGCCTTCTTTTCCCACTTTTCCTCCTTCCCCCTCCCCTCTGGTCACTGTATGTTCCTTGCTTACATGCCTCTGGTTCTATTTTGCATTAGTTTGTTTTATTAGGTAAGATCATATTGTAGTTGACTTTCGCTGCCTGGCTTATTTCACTAAACATAATACTCCCAACAGAGAAGGAAAACTCTGATTCCAAAAAACCTCCGCTGCCTTGCGGCATACCTCTTCAGGGGAAAGGCTAGGGGAGTAAACCCCGACAGAAAATCCGGAGCCGGAGTCCCTAAGGCGGTTTGACGTTGTAGTCAACACCGGCAACTCCTGCGGCGCACCTGAAGCCAAGCTGTATTGACTCCGTCTTTCCCTTGGATCCTTCAGCTGCGAAGAGAGGGGGGGTCTGCTGCATGGGCAACAGCAGACCCTCCATATCACCCTGCCCAGGCTCTGTAGCTTCAGCTTCACTGGAGAGGACACTCCAGCGACATCGCAAGATGTCGATTCAACACGGGAGGAGACAGATACCGTGTCACTCCCGAGTCGGACTGCACAGCCATTCTCGGCGGTGCAGATAGACTCTTAAGAAGTTACACCATCGTCTCTCGAGACGGACGGCTGCCGACGACGACGACGAATACTCCCAAGTTCCATCCATGTTGTCACAAAAGGTAGCAGCAGTTCCTTTCCTTTCTTTCTGCTGCAAAGTACATATTCCATTGTGTAAATGTACTAGTTTTTGATCCACTCATCTGTAGATGGGCACTTAGGCTGTTTCCAGCACTTGGTTATTGTAAATAGCACTGTTATGAACATAGGGGTGCATAAGTTCATTTTAATTGGTGTTTCAGGATTCTTTGAGTATAATCCTAGCAGTGGAATCGCTGGGTCAAAAGGCAGTTTCATTTTTAGTTTATTGTGAAAATTCCATATTGTTCTCCATAGTAGCTGCACCAGTCTGCATTCCCACCTACAGTGCAGTAGGGTTCTCTTTTCTCCACATCCTCACCAGCACTTGTTTGTCGATTTGTTAATGATGGTTTTTAAGTTTTTTTAATTTAAAGCTCTTAAACTTTTACTGCTTAACAAAACGTTCAAAAACAGTAATTTCTTTTCCTTTTTCCCTCCTTTTCTTTTTTGAGCTATGTTTTGATTTTTTCATTGCATTTTTTTGGTACATAGACAAATTATATAATTTTGCTATGTGATTTTAAAATAAATATATCATTTAGTGCTAAACAAAATAACATATTTAGTTGCATTGTGATCAATTAAGATCATTGTTTCATTGCTTCTATATTTCATCAACAACAAAACTTTAAAAATTGACTTTATAACTAGGAAACAGAAGATAAAGCAGAAAATTCATCATTTATTGCTATTAGTATTAGTAATCCTGTAAACAAAAAACGATGGAACAAATTACTTTGTAATTTAGGAGACTTAGTAAATTTGTCTGCTCTCAAGAGCTAGGCTAGTAAAAGGAAATGACAAAAATTATATCTCTCAGACTGGTTATCAAGATAAGTTTTAGAATGTTAAATCAGCAATAGAACAGCAATGGCGTGTAATCATAATCATACCACTATAGAAAATATTGTCTGTTCTTGAATTAAAAATAGTGTAAATGTAGGAGTGACTGAAAGTACTGCAAATAAAATAACATTATAGTCAGTAGGGCAGTAAGTAATTGATATGACAAATGATATAAAATTATGTTGTTTTCAATGAAAATTAATTTTTTGGTATGCATCACTAATAGCTGAAGTTTTCTATTTTTAATTTATTTCTCATGGAAATTTACTCTTGTGTAAGTTACTGTCTTCCTGTGCCACTCATGGGGATATTTTCATTATTTTGAGTAGTTCTAGAATGTGAATGTTGCTGGGAGAAAGATGTGTGCCAAAAAAGAAAGTACGAATTGCTCTTTTGGCACTTGGATTAGTAGTAGAGAGTGTTATAATCCAAAGCACCAAGATTTAAGGGTGCTAGGTGCTGTCAGCATTTGGTGGTAAAGAAGGCTTTGCAAACTTACTGATATGATCAATTGATATTAATTAGTAAATATATCAAATCTAGACTCTTCAGCTGTATATTGTTCTATAGTTTGTGAACATAGAGAAAGTTTAAAATATACTACAGCCATTTTTTGGTCATTGTTCAGATAACTGCTATTTTTGAGGATTTGACAGTGCTTAAACAAATAGCAGGTGTTCCTGACCGCAAAGTCTTATATATTTGACATGTGTGTGTTTAACAGAATGATTGAGTTAAATCTGAGTTTTTATGTTTAAGACAAGGCTGTGTTTCAGTAAAATTATAACCACAAAATTATAGAAAGGTGATGGATTTGTTTTCTCAATCTGAATAACTCAGTTCAGGAGTGATGATTCAAAGAAGAATGATAGAGAATTTTTTTATTTATGAAGTTACTTTGTATGTTTTCTTAGGAAAATTTAATAGCACAGGTCTTCATTTAAGTAGGAAAAGAAACAAATATAATGAAATCTGGTATAATGGGGATTTCAAATTCTAAGCATAAATACAGTAGGTAGCATCAATAAATTATACAATGTAGTCTTGACCTTTGTCACTGATTTGTCTGAAATATTTGAGTTTTCAAAGTTATCTCCATGTAAAAACAGGAATAAACTGAATGCAGAATTGAAATAAATATATATGTCCAGATTTCAGCAATCACACCTTTTTGCTTAGACTGTCAGTTTCACTCTTCTTGTTATACCCAATAAATTCATTAAAATTATTTTGTTTCAAAGAACATATATGAATGACCCATGGACATGGACAGTAGTGTGGATGCGGTTGGGTAGGCTTGATGGGGGAGGGCAAAGGGGAAAAATTGGGACAACTGTAATAGAAAGCAATCAAAAAATTTAAAAATTATTATTTTTTTTTCAGTTTTATTTTCCTTAGTTTGGCTCTTCAAATTGTTCCTTTATGCCCCTAGTATTTGCTGCTCTAGAGTCAGAACTTAAAATTGGCAGTTTGTCCTCCAAATCCTTAATAAGACAACTTAGTAAAATACATTGAATTTTTCTAAAAATAATTTTTTAATTGATCTGTATTCATTTTATTTTAGCTCTCGGGATATTAGAATTAGAACCATAATAAACTTTTTCCTTAATGTTATAAATTATATTTGTCAGTAATAATTGATAGAGGATAAAATTCTCATAAGAGAGTATGTTTCAGTTTAGTATAGAATTTTGTTTTTTGGCCTTATATATTCTAAAAAAGATTTTATATCTTTTAAATTCTCAATCAAGTATATGTTTTAAAGATTTTAGAGAGAGAGAAACCTCCATCGTCTGCCTCCCATGTGCTCCTGCACCAGAGATCAAATCCACAACCTTTTGGTACATGGAGAACACTCCAACAAACTGAGTCATGTGGTCAGAACTAAAAATTGATTTTATATCTTTCTCTTGGCCAAACATACCCAAATCCTTCCACTGGTTCTCATGGTATGAATTCTGGCCATTAGTAGCTTAGGTATTGCACTTTAGATCTGCTACATTTTGTCAGTATTTATTTTAGAATGTTGTATGGAAGAACTGAATCCAATATACTTGATGTGGTTTGAGCTACAAAATACAGTGCATCTCTTATGAATAAGATACTTCTATTAATGCAATTTGATTTCACAAACTATCTTTGTCATCATTACTGTTCATGTTGAATTACAATCCACTGAAATCCTAACTTTGTCAGAAGTGTGTTTCAAATCCTACTATAAGTTGAGATTCAGTAGGCATTTATTGAATACCTATTCACTGCTAGATATGCTCATAAAAGCTTCATCTTGTACAATCTTAACACTAGGGCTATGAAGTAGACATTAATAGACCTATAATATTTTACAAAGAGGAAACGAGGCTCATGTAATGAAATAATACCCAAGATCAGGGTTCCATCATTGGTCTTCTTGCTTTATTAATACACTGTTCTGTATCATTGCTGCCTCAATAAGTTATTTCTGCTACTTATATTGATAAAGTTAGAAATGCAGAAATTGACCATTGAATTCTGTTGTACTCAGAATGGTTTTAGAACTTAGGAGACATGCCTAGGATTTTTAATATTCTTAAATACACTAATGCTTTATGTAAGCTAGATGAACTGAAATTAGAGCAGTGAAAGATAAAAATTTGCCTAAACAAAAATGTAATGGACACAAAATTAGAGTTGCAAATTGATTACAAGGGGGTGAGGTGGGAAAAAACATTAATTTATATAAAATGTATATCTTTTTTATTCTATTTAAAAATTTTTGTTATATCTGTTGTCTAATATGGAAAGAAAACTAAAGATACTTAAAGATTCTCATTTACTCAGATTCATGTTTAACTTGACTTCTTAAGCAGAACATTTATTTTGTCTCACCTTTCAAAATGACTTTTCTTAGAAGATCATCAGAATGAAAAATTTATATATCAAAAGCCAGTAGAAAGCCCTGGCTACTGTGGCTCAGTGGATTGAGCATTGGCCTGTGAGCCAAGTGTCTGTGGTTCGATTCCCAGTCAGGACACTTGAGTATGTTGCATGTCAGGTCCCCAGTTGGGGGCGCGAGTGAGAGGCAATCACACAGTGATGTTTCTTTCCCTCTCTTTCTCCTTTCCCCTCTCTCTAAAAATAAATAAATAAACAAACAAACAAAGCCAGTAGAGATTATTAAGAGCCCACAGGCCAGAATATAAAATACCGGACTCGGAAGTAAGACTGTTGTGTAAAGATAAAAGACAATAACTAAATGGTTTTGTTTTCTGGTTTTTTAAAATTTATTTTTAGAGGGGGAGGAGGGAGAAAAAGAGGGATGAAAACGAGGATTTGCAAGAGATATATAGATTGGTTGACTCTTGCATGCTCCCAACGGGGAACCTGGCCTGCAACCCAGGCATGTGCCGACTGGGAATCAAACCAGCGACCATTCGGTTCACAGGCCAGCTCCCAATCCACTAAGCCACACCAGCCAGGGCAGTGTTCTGATTTTTAATAGCTCTATTCTATTGGTTCTCAGTCAGTCGGCAGTCGGCAGCCGTCCGTCTCGAGAGACGATGGTGTAGCTTCCCAAGAGTCTATCTGCACCGCCGAGAATGGCTGTGCAGTCCGACTCGGGAGTGACATGGTATCTGTCTCCTCCCGTGTTGAATCGACATCATGCGATGACGCTGAAGCTACAGAGCCTGGGCAGGGTAATATGGAGGGTCTGCTGTTGCCCATGCAGCAGACCCCCCCTCTCTTCGCAGCTGAAGGGTCCAAGGGAAAGACGGAGTCGATACAGCTTGGGTTCAGGTGCGCCGCAGGAGTTGCCGGTGTTGACTACAACGTCAAACCGCCTTAGGGACTCCGGCTCCGGATTTTCTGTCGGGGTTTACTCCCTTAGCCTTTCCCCTGAAGAGGTATGCCGCAAGGCAGCGGAGGTTTTTTGGAGTCAGAGTTTTCCTTCTCTGATGTACCCTGACTGGAAGATCGAACCAGCGACACTTAGCTCGCAGGCCGACGCTCAATCCACTGAGCTAAACCAGCCAGTCTATTGGTTCTATACCTAGCCATTAAGGCTGTTTCCATATCTAGTTAGGAAAGTGGCTTTTCTTTTAGTCAGCAAACTTAGAAGCAGAGATTTTAGGCATGGAAGCACTATTTCCTTTGGACTAAGACATAAGAGTGGAGAAGTGGCCTGGGCCATACCAGGAATAGCTAGCTAGTCCAGTTTGAGTGGAGGATAAGTATGAAATAATGAAATCAAATATCTACTCAGCACAGTACTCAGTACTGAGAATAATTGTTTATATTCAAAAGTACTTATAAATGGACAAGTAACCATAGTTTGAGTGCAAAAATAGAATGTATCTAATAAGAAAAAAATGTTAAGATAAATTGCATATTTATTTATGTTCTTAACCTTTTTATTGTATTTCTTGGTTGACATTATGGTATATTTGTAATTTATTCATATCTACAGAGTAAAGTCAAAAATTCAAAATCACAAAAATATGAATGTTTATCTTCTAAGTAGTTTGACTTTGTATATAAGGAAACTATTGTTAGAGAATCTATGTATATAAGGAAACTATTGTTACAGAATCTAATTACAAAATGATAACATTTTCTTGGGGTAAATAGCTCTTAACTTTTGTAGGATAAATTGTCTAAATTGAAATCCACTTTACACACAGGTTCTAAGTAACCATTCGTTCATTAATTTCTCCATCAGAAAAATATCAAGGGCATATAGAAACAGTGGAACTTTATATTCACTTAAAAACTAGGTTTATTGGACTATAAGACAGGTTTTTTTTATTATATCTGAATATTTCATTGCATGCCTCATCTCAACACTAAATTTTAAATGTATCTTCTGTATTTTATATAATTTTTTAATTTAATCATTTGTATCCAAAAGACAGAAGTAAAAGCACATTTTAATCTGTTGCCTGTTAATTTTATATATTGAAAATTTCATAAAGCTTTTAGTTTCTTAATAAGGTAATGAAAAAATTACCATGTACATTGACTTATCATGGTGTTTGGTTTGGCCCCATAATTTAGGTCTTTGCAAAAAGATATTAAAGAATGGCTAATACTTGAAAAATCTAAAGTAATATAGTGACACATAAAGGATATAGCTAAACAACAAAGTAGTAGAAATATTTTTATGCCATGTAAAAAGAAATGTGCCTTCTCTTATCTGGCTGGGGTTGCTCAGTTGGAATCTTTCCATTTATAATTTAAATCAAGAATTTCTGTATTTTATGAAAATAAATAAATTTTTTTATATTATTGGAATAAATTTTTCTACTAGTTTAAATTTATCAGGCTTTCAAATAGAAAGTGGTTATTTTTAATTATCTCAGGTAGTGAAAAATAGAAATAAAAATGAGAAAAAAATCTTCACCTGAGGGTGTTTATTAAAATATTGGTGATAAAATTATAATATGTATTGCCACAGAAAGTAACAATCTTTAAGAGATGAAATTGAGATTAGAGAAATTACAGCACATTTGCCAATAGGAATGATCCAGTAAAGGGGAAAGGTAAATATAAAGGGGAGCGTGCTGGAGGAATATCCTTCAGTAAGCAAGAGAGGATAAAACCTGATGTACAAGAGAAAGGATTGGTCTTTGAACAGTGATTATCCATAATACAGAGAAGGAAGAGTTATATGGACATCGATATATGTAGAAATAGATGTAGTGGAAATTGGCAGAAGTTCTCCTTGGATAGCTTCTGTTTTCTGAGTGAAAGGGAGAGTAAAAGGGAAGATATTTGAAGGGAGAGGAGCCACCTGTCTGGTATTTTTTCAGAAGAATGAGAGTGAATGGACCAACGTTGCCAGACAGATGTTGAACCAATTTTAGATATAAAAGATTTATGAAATAAATGTTTTTCTGTTCACAGATGACATCATTCACACACACACACACAACTCACCGCTAATAAGCAAATTCAGCAAAGTTGCAGGATACAAAACCAGCACTCAAAAATTAGTTGCATTTCTATGCACTAACCATAAACAATCCAAAAAGGAAAATAGTAAAACAATTTCATTTATAGTAACATAAAAAGAATGAAATGCTTATCAATAAAATTAACCGAGATGATGAAAAATTTATACACTGCCAACTACAAAACATTGCTGAAAGTTAAAGAAAACACAAATAAATGGAAAGACATCACACACACATGTATTAGGATTCTTAATATTGTTAAGATGAGATTATTATGCAAAGTGCTGTACACGTTCAATGCAATCCCCATCAAAATCCCAATGACATTTTTTGTGGAAATAGAAAACCCATTCTAATTCACATGGAATCTCACAGGTCATCAGATAGCCAACACAGTCTTGAGAAAGATCAATGCTGGAGATCTCATACTTCCTGATTTTGAAACAATACAAAGCCGTGGTCTTCAAACTATATGGTATTGGCATAAAGTCACATACAAACCAATGGACCAGACTAGAGGCCCCAGAAATAAACCCTTGTATATATATAGTTTAGATGATTTTTGACAATTGTGCCAAGACCATTCACTGGGAAAAGAACAATATTTTCAACAAATGATGTTAGAAAAACTGGATATTCATTCACATGCAAAAGAATAAAGTTGAACATTTATATCGTATATAAAAATTAACACAAAATGCATCAAAGACCTAAACATAAGGACTAAAACTAAAACTCTTAGAGTAAAACATAAGGGGAAAACTTTATGACATTGGACTTGGCAATGATTCCTTAGGTATGATACCAAAAGCACAGGCAACAATAACAACAAAAAGATAATGGTGGATTTCATCAAAATTTAAAACTTGTGCATAAAAGGATATTCAACAGAGTGAAAAAATAGCCTGCAGAATGGCAGAAAATATTTGCAAATCATATGTAAGGGATTAATACACAAATATATAAAGAACTGGTTATGTAACTCAGTAACAACCCAGTTAAAAAATAATAATAAAGGACTGTAATATACATTTCTCCAAAGAAGTTATACAAATAGCTAATAAACACAAGAAAAGATGCTCAGTATTACTAATCATTTGGTATATGGAAATCAAAACCACAGTGGTATCACTTCACACCCATTAGGATGTCTATTATCAAGAAACGAAGAGAAAATAAGTGTTGGCAAAGGTGAAGAAATTTGAATCCTTGTGCATTGCTAATGGAAGTGTAAAATGGTACAGCTACTGTTGAAGACACAAGAATTGAAAGCAGTACTCAGATTTGTATACCATGTTCATAGCATTAATTATAATAACCAGAAGATCAAAACAACCTAAATGGCTGCACATAGATAAATGGATAAACAGTATATAGTACATACACACAATACTACTCAGCCATAAAAAGGGGAATCTAATACATGCATCAACATGGATGGATCTTGAAAGAATTATGCTAAGCAAAATAAGCCAATGAAAAAGGACAAATACTGTATGATTCCATTTATATGAGGTGCCTAGAATAGGCAAATTTATAAAAACAGGAAGAAAGATGGTTTCAGAGGTTGCTGGGCTGGGGCAGTGCGTAGTTAGTATTTAATGGGTATAATTTCAGTTGGTGTGGATAAAAAGTTTCTGGAGACCAAATGGTGTTAATTACATAGAACTGTACACTTTAAAATGGTGACATTTATGATAGGAATATTTACAATTTTAAGAAAGATAATGACATTTTTCACTGAAGTTTTTTTAAAGGTTTAAAAAACTTTGTATTTTGCACTATTCACGTTTATTTCTTTCAAGTAAGTACACTTGGTTTAGTTTAAAATATATAAACTTAGCTAAAAGGAAGGATTGGAATTGAAATGACCCAATTGATTTCATCTTAATTTTGAAGTAATCATTTAATATATACACCTACTGTGCAGGATCAGAGAACAATAAGTAATCTTGAACAGTTGTTTTATTTGTTTCATGATTTTTTTTGTTTTAAATAATTTTAATTTTTTTGTTGGACAGGATTTTGTCTGGTACATTAGTGTATCAATTAGTGTAACAACTGGGACAGTGCCTGGGTGTTCAATAAAGCATTTGTTAAAGATGTGTGTATATATATAATTTCTGTACATTTAAAATTCCATACTTACATTTTTATCTGAAAGATGAGTGTGGTTTTTGTCTGGAAAGTGAGTTTAAAGTGGAGAAAATAGTAAGGACAGTTTCTTAATGTAATCAGTAAATACAAAGAAGTATTAAGTATTTTCATGTTATTGCAAACTTTAATTTTGGTTACACATTGAAAATTGTGTAGAAAAGTAAGACACTAATAGAGTAATATGTGAAATACATGTTGCTCAGATAGATTAGCAGCATATATTTTTAGTAATAGAGAAAATATTCACAAAAAATTAAAATAGACAATATGACAGTTGTGCTTGTAGAAACAATTAGATATTAGAAGGGACACATTTCATTGCACATAATCTTATTCTGTAGTAGAAGTATTCTAGCTTTCGCATAGCTATTTTAATGGTGAAAAAATTGGGGCAACAGAGGTTGTCAAGACTTGACCTAGAGTGGTGGCAGTTTTCTGGTATCTTTTAGAGAGAGAAATAATTTCATTCCCAAAGCTGAACAAATGGAAACTGTTTAGGAGTATATTTCTTTGCCTGGTGAAGACCGGAGACTGGTAGGGGATAGGAAGATCAAGAGCCACGGTGTTCCTGGGTGTACAAAGTTAACTCATCTTTCCAAGGCTTCATATTCTAAAATTACTTCTTACATAAAGTGATATCCAATTTTGACAGAATGAATAACTATTCTAATAGGGAGATAAATGTTGAGGGTAAAATATTTGCATTTTTAAACGTCTTATCTAAGAAAATTGCTTTTATTTTAGGTCTTTTGTATATTTTTACTTTAGTATTAATATATTTCATGTGACTTCTTTAGAGTATATTTTCATTTTGCTAGCTTAAGTTTATTGAAACTGAGCTCTTACATGTCTTTTTTTTCCGTTGACATAAAGTCTTACCTTCTTAATGAAGATGTCTTTTGAAAGCTGTACTTTAAGGAATTTTAAAAAATGCTGTTTGTAATTTATGCTTTTACCAAGGTAAAGACCAAATTTTATGTATTTACTTTTTATAAAAGGAAAAACAATATATTTAATACATTCAAAAGTGTGCTTAAATATTTAACTGTATTGACTTATTGACACAGGAAAAACTGCTTTTCTTTTCCTCATATTCTGCATTTCTGTCTTCCTGACTTATAATAATGTGATTGGCACATAGTAGGCTTTTCTTAAATTTTTGATGTAGAAATAAATTATTATGTAACTTAAAAGCTTTTAAGAAACAACTATTGTGTATACTGTGTCATTGTTAAGAGTCTTTAAATATGAGTTTTTGATGGCTTTATCCACTTTTTTTCTAAAAGAAAAAATTTGTAGGTGATAATGTGTGTTTATAAAAATAAAACCTTGGAGTAAAGTAGCAGCACATAATGGTTTGTGAGTTTTGAAAAGGTGCAGGCCATATTGTGCTGCCTCAAAAATACAAGGATCTGATCTTCTGAAGAAAATGAATTTTTATTCATAGCTCTTATGATAGTGATGTCAACAGTGCCTTAGCAGCACGTAAATATTGGCGTTAAGATTCTAAAATTATCTCCAGTATTAACTGTGCTGCTGAAGTAAGGTTGGCCATGTTCTACAGTTGTATTTTAATATTTATTAATATTACTAATATACTTTCTGTTTTACTGATAATATATTTTCAGTATTATTCATAACCCTGTTTAGTATGATTCTATTAAAATAAGTACTAACTTTTCAGATATGTTGTGTATATTAAAATAGTATAATTGCAATTTAATAATTGTTGAATGCCATTAAGAGTTTATTGAAAGAGTTTATGTATCAAATCTATCTTAATGCACATTTATGCTTGATGTAAATAATCAGATTTTTACTTATGATTCAACAGAAATGTTCATTTTCCCTTTGTTTCTCTAGTAAAATGAAATTTAAAGTATTTGCATATCACAGTTAAATGAACATTATAAAATACACATTTTGAAGAGAACTTAGAAGACTATTTAGTATTGTTACTAAATATTTCCTTGGAAGGGGAAAGGTAGTGAAACACATGAATTAAGTTCCTGAAATCCTGTGTCTCAAAATGCACTTAAATATAATTTTAAAGGTAGGAAAAATCTTACAGATGACCATCCTATTCCTTGGGTAACTCAGGAAACAAACTCAAATTAAGTAATTTGATACAAATTAGTATCTTAATCCTATGCCTTCTAACTTGATGCTCTCATATTTTTTCTTGTTTTTTTATTAAAAACATTTAAAATTTTTTAGCCAAAGATTTTTGATGACAAATTGAAAATATGAACGTCTAGTTTGCTTTTTTATAACCTAACGTTTAACTTCAGAGTAAGACCAAAAATTATTATAGTTATTAATTTTATAGATGCAAGCAGTCAAAAATTTTAATTAAAATGTGAAGGAAAATTTTTTTTTACCTTTTATTTCTTATTTGTTGGTGTTTTATTAAGTCATTCAACTAAAAATTAATGTTCAAGGTAAGACAAGTATGTTACATTTCCTGCCAGGAATATCTTACCCTTTTCTGTAATAACTAAGCAGAAACATCTACAAAATAAAAACAGTTCTAAAGGAATCATTTCCAATTATAATCGTCGATTTTAGAAATGGTTAGAGTATATCAGATGTAATTTAAGGAATTGTATTTAAAGGTCTTCTATTTAAATTCTAATTTTAAGGTAAAGAAAATATAAGATAAAGCTCTCATTTTTTGGAACAATCTCACGTTTTTTTCAGCAAATTTTTTCCCCCCAAATGAAGAAGCAATCAATACAACATATAGTTAGAATTAAATGTCCGCTTTTACATGGAAATACTATTGCTTGGTACTTTTAAAAATCATTCATTAAGCTCTTGTTTCATTTTTTTAGATTTCAACCATTTTATGAAAGACCATAACAAATATACGATAGTTTTTGGTTTCAGTAAACATATTCTGGAATCTAACACATAGATGCTTAGAAATAGTTACTGAATGAATGACATATTAATAGCTTGTTCAATATTTTTCAGAGCAACCCAGGAATTAGATTCCTTCTTTTTCTGTTTTGTTTTTGTTTTTCTAAATGTATTTGAAGTCAAATTTTTGGAAATTTTAATCAGCCTAATTGGCCTTCTAAATGACAGGGAAAACTTGGATTTTACATTTACCAGGTGAATCTTTATATCTAGGTGCTCCAGGTGTGAAGAAGGACCATTGGAGGCTGTTATAGCTAAAAGAAAACTTTTGTGTCTTAATCCTGAGAATACATTAAAGAAAAATTAAAATACTGGGAAGATAAGACAGTATTGCATTTAAATTTATTGTAATAGTATGCAGCTTCTTTACAGTCTTTTATTAGAAAGGAGGAAATAGCCAGTTAGACCTGATGAAACTCATAAGGTAACTCAATAGGACTAAAGTTTTATTTATAAAAGTTAATATACTTTCATCTTTATGTAATTTTGAAACATGTAAAGAACAAATAGTAAAATAAAACATTAATCTTAATTTGGCCATTTATTTTACAGGGAAGAAATAGTTATATGTGGTTATATATTGTTTTCATTTTTTCCATCTTTGGGGAAAAAAATCCTAATCTTTATCCAGGTTTCTTTTTACATTGATGTTAAGTAAAATAATTCAAATATTGAGCATCTTAAATCTGTTATTTGGAATATAGTTTGAGTTTGGCATTAACTCAGAGGTAGGCAAGTGTGCAGGAGGCAGAGAGGAATATTTCATTCAGCAATTCTATTTGCATCCTATATTCAAATGCAAGTCTCTTAAGATCAGAAATGTTGATATTTGATAGATTTGAAAATTTGGCCATAGACTAAATTCTATATTTAACAGTAAACATTTATGTATTCTTTGGTGGTTATAGAATTATAGGTGTTTTAAGCCACTAAGTATTATCACTACAAGCCCAGGTTAGTCATAATTGCGTTAGCAAGATTATATTTTTATAAAGTATGATCTCTAACTTAATGTGCTTATTTACAAGTTGACATTCTAATTGAATTTCTTTTCTTTTTGGAGGTGGATATTACTATCCCTTATCCATGGAAGAAGTTTTGTTCTAAGTGTTCTTTCTCACTGAGTATTAACAAAAGGGAGAAAAATTAATGGCCGAAAGGTTTGAGATAGATTTGGCTCTAGTAAATATTTAGACATATCACTTGCGTATCTGGGAGAAAAAATAATAGACTCTCATCAGTACATTTCCAGCTAAAACTTACTTTCTTACCTCTTATCAAGAGAATTTTATAGTTTATAGCAATAAAACAGAAACTTGAGCCCCTTTAATGCAGAACTAACTCTCACCAGAAAATTTAAGAGTTTATGTTCTAACTTGTTTATTTACAAAATATATCTCATGGATTTCTGATGTCTTTTCTTTTTTAGGCTATATGCAGTGAAGAAAATGTTGGCAAAATAAGTTCAAACCATTTCTGTTAAAATTACTGTACAATGTGACAAGTTAGTAACTGGGTTTTTTTTATTTGTTTGTTTTTGCCTAATTATACTGAAATTAAATTAAACATTTTTAATATCTCTGGGTCTATTTTTTTATAGTTAATAATGCAATTTATGCAAAAACTTCATGAGTAATACACTTAGATTAGCATATTGATGAGCATAAGTCCCCTCAATTCAGTGGGATTTTTGAATAATCTGATATTATTTTCTTATGATTGGACTTTTGTGTTTCAAAAAAAGTGAAAACTGCCTAGAGAATCTTGTCATTATTTATGTTTATCTTATGCTATAGGGTTAGATTTTTGTGTGAGGCATTTTGCTGAGGAAAAAAATTTAAGCTACTTTTATACTGTGTTCCTCAAATTAAGTTGTTATTAAAAGTATTCCATATATCTTTGTTTTATAAATTAACCACTAGCATGGATTATTTGTTAAATGTTTTTAGAAAGTGCTAGAACTTTAACCCAGAGTTTGCTTCCTTCCATATATTATTATTTTATAATCTTTGGCAACGCTTATTTTTATGAAAGTAACATTTTGAAGGATATAAGTTCATATGGTATCACTAAAGCTTTTTTCTGGACTTAATTCATATTGTATTAAACTACAGAGTAATTTTTTTTTAAGTTCCCATGTGAAGAGTTTAAAATACCATTTTAGCCTGAAGCAATGAAGTTAGAATATTTATTTTTTGGTAGTATATGTCAAGAAAGTTTAGGTCCATTGTTTCTTTTTTTTTTTTTTAAGTATATTTTATTGATTATGCTGTTATAGTTGTCCCAATTTCTTTTCCTTTTGTTCTCCTCCACCCAGTATCCCCCTTCCCTCCAGCAATCCCATGGGTCATGCATATAAGTTCTTTGGCTTCACCCTTTCCTGTACTATTCTTAACATCCCCCTGTCTAATTTGAACCTACCAATTATTGCTTCTTAATTCCTGCACCATTGCCCCCTCTCTCCCTCTTCCCCCTCCCAGATGATATCCCTCTAAATGATCCCAATACCTATGATTCTTTTCCTGTTTTGGTTGCTACTTTAGTTTATTTTTATATTTTTAGATTTAGTTGTTGATAGTTGTGAGTTGTCATTTTAGTGTTCATAGTTTTGATCCTCTTTTTCTTAAATAAGTCCCTTTAACATTTCATATAATAATGGCTTGGTGATGAGGAATTCCTTCATCTTCACCTTGTCTGGGAAGCACTTTATCTGCCCTTTCATCCTAAATGATAGCTTTGCTGGATATTGTAGTCTTAGTTGTAGGTCCTTTCTCTTCATCACTTTGAATACCTCTTACCACTCCCTTCATGCCTGCAAAGTTTCTTTTGAGAGATCAGCTGGTAGTCTTTATTTTATTTATTTTTTTAAATTTATTGTTTTTCTATTACGGTTGTCCCACATTTTCCCCCATTGCTTCCCCCACCCTGCCCACCCCTTCTCCCACTGTCAATCCCCACCCCATTGTCCATGTTCATGGATCATTTATACTAGTTCCTTGACTAGACCCTTCCCCTTCTTTCTCCCCTTTCCTCCTCCCCTCTACCTCCTGGTCACTGTAAGTCTGCTCCTTGTTCACATGCTTCTGGTTCTATTTTGCTCTTTTGTTTGTGTTGTTCATTAGTTTCTTGTATTAGGTGATATCATATGGTATTTGTATTTTGCTGCCTGGCTTATTTCACTATACTCAGTAGTTCCATCCATGTTGTCGCAGATGGTAGGAATTCTTTCTTTCTGCTGCATAGTATTCCATTGTGTAAATGTACCACAGTTTTTTGAACCGCTCATCTACAGATGGGCACTTAGGCTGTTTCTAGCACTTGGCTATTGTAAGTAGTGCTGCTATGAACATAAGGGTGCATAGGTTCTTTTGAATTGGTGTTTCAGGGTGCTTAGGGTATAATCCTAGCCATGAATCGCTGGATCAAAAGGCAGTTCCATTTTTACTTTCTTGAGGAAATTCCATACTGTTTTCCGTAGTGGTTGCACCAGTCTGCATTCCCACCTACTGTGCCATGGGCTTCCTTTTCCCCATCCTCATCAGCACTTGTTCTTTGCTGACTTGTTTATGATGGCTATTCTTGCCGGTGTGAGGTGATATCTCATTGTGGTTTTAGTTTGCATCTCTCTGATGGCTAAGTGATGTTGAACATTCTTTCATATGCCTGTAGGTCCTCTCTATGTCCTTTTTGGAGAAATGTTTGTTAGGTCCTTTGCCCATTTTTTAATTGGATTGTCTCTTCTTGGTGTTGAGTCATATAAGTTCTTTATATATTTTGGAGATCATTCCCTTGTCTGAGGGATCATTGGCAAGTATGTTTTCCCCAAATGGTTGGTTCCCTTTTCTTCTTGCCGATGTTTTCTTTGGCTGAGCAGAAACTCTTTGGTTTGATGTACTCCCATTTGTTTTTTCTTCCCTCTAATTCCCTTGCCTAGGAAATATATCGGTAAAAACATTGGTGCATGGAATATCTGAAATTTTAATGCCTATGTTTTCCTCTAGAATGTTTTATGGTGTCACTGCTTAGATTTAAGTCTTTGATCCATGAGTTTATTCTGGTGTATGGTGTAAGTTGGTGGTCTAGTTTTTTCTTTCTTTCTTTTTTTTTTTTTTTTTTTTTTTTTTTGCAGTCCCTGTGTAGTTTTCCCAGCACCATTTGTTGAAGAGGCTATTTTCACTCCATTTTATGTTCCTTCCTCCTTTATCAAATATTAGTGGACCATATAGACCTGGATTTATTTCTGGGCTCTCTATTCTGTTCCTTTTATCCATGTGTCTGTTTTTATGCCAGAACCAGACTGTTTTGATTACAGTGGCCTTGTAGTATAGTTTAATATCAGGTATTGAGATTCCTCCTACTGTGTTCTTATTCCTCAAGGTTGCTGCAGCTATTCGGGATCTTTTTTGATTACATATAACTTTTTGATTGTATTTGTTCTAGATCTGTGAAATATGCCATTGGTATTTTAATAGGGATTGAGTTGAATCTATAAATTGCTTTGGATAGTATGGACATTTTAATGATGTTGATTCTTCCCATTCATGAACATGGTATATGCTTCTATTTATTTGTATCTTACTTAATTTCTTTCTTCAGTGTTCTGTAGTTTTCCTAGTACAGCTCTTTTACCTCCTTGGTTAAGTTTATTCCGAAGTACTGTATTTTTTGCACTGTAAGACTCACCTGACCATAAGACACACCTGGGTTTAGAGGAGGGAAACAAGAAAAAAATATTCTGAACCAAATGGTGTACTAAAATATTTAATATATAACAATAATATTTCAACCACGTAAAGTGAACAGCAGTCAACAGCGGTGTTAAGAACCATCATCACTGTCATTAAAAAATGAAGAGATGCTTTAAGGTTCAGGTACTCTTCTAGTTTTCCAGGAACCCCAAGAATTCATCATCGCTAGGGTAAGAATTTATGGGGGCCTTTAATAACAGCCATTGAGGGAGTTAAGAGGTATCACTAGTTGTAACAGTTTCTGAGAGTATCACTATCCTAGTTACAGGTTCTCGTGGACTACCCCCAGTGCCTGTTACGGCTAGTAATACCCCTTAATCCACTCGGTGCCTGTGTTACTACTAGAATAGTGATCCCTTTATATACTACAAACTTTAGCATTTATGGCTGCTCACCAGTTACTGCTGGCCTCCTCATACAGAAATCTGGTGTGCAGTGGAAATAGTATGGAGGTAGACGAGACAGCTGAAGCATCTAACGAAGCCAGTAGCTAGCCAAGAACATGTTAATTCAGCCCCACCCATCTGCCTCTCATGATTGGCAGAGCTTAAGACACAGTGATTGTTGATTGGAGGCAGTTCTACTGATACAGACCCCACCCAGTGTCAAAGACAATTGGCTACTGGCACTGTGTCTCATACCCATTATTAGCATCAGCTGATTCAACAGGTCAGCAGTTATAGCTGGGAGTGTCAGGCAGCTCTTTGTACTCTCCCAGGTCCCAGGTGATAGGCAGAGGTGGACAGCAACTGACCAGGCGCCCTGAGAATCAGCTGTAAAGTGGGACATTTAAGTGTCCCAAGGGGTTTCGCATGGGCCAACTGATTCCTCTTCTAACAGCTGTCACCACCACTAACAGGTCAGGTAACACTCATCACGATTTGTGACGCAATATTCACTTCATAAGATGCACAGATATCCCCCACACTTTGGGGGGGAAAAGTACATCTTATGGAGCGAAAAATACGGTAATTTCTTTTTCTTGTGGCTATACTAAATGGGAATTTTTTTCTGGTTTCTCTCTGATATTTCATTGTTGGTGTACAGAAATGCCTTCAATTTCTGAATATTGACTTTGTACCCTGCTATTTTGCAAAATTCATTTATTAAGTCAAGTAGTTTTTCATGGAGTCTGTAGGCTTTTCTCTGTACACTATCATGTCATCTGCAAATAATGACAGTTTTATTTCCTCTTTTCCAATTTGGATACCTTTTCTTTCTTTTTCTTTTCTGATTGCTATGGCTAGAAATTCCAAAACTATGTTGAATAGAAGTGGAGAGAGTGGACATCCTTGTCTTATTTCTGATCTTAGGGTGAAAGCTTTAGTTTTTGCCCATTAAGTGTGATGTTCACTTCAGGTTTCTCATATATGGCCTTTATTATGTTGAGGTATGCTCCCTCTGTTCTCATTTTGCTGAGTGTTTACATCATAAATGGGTGCTCAACTTTATCAAATGCTTTTTTAGCATCTATTATGAGGATCATGTGATTTTGTCTTTGATTTTATGTGGTGTATTACATTTATTGGTTTGTGAATATTAAACCATCCTCGAATCCCTAGGATGAATTCCACTTGATTGTGGTTTATGATCTTTAATGCATTGTGGGTCCAGGTTGCTAGTGTTTTTTTTGAGGATTTTAGCATATGTTCATCAGTGATATTGGCCTGTAGTTTTCTTTCTTTGTTATGTCTTCACCTGGTTTTGGAAGTAGGATAATAATGGCCTCATAGAATGGGTTTGGGAGTCTTTCCTCTTCTTGGATTTTTTGGAATGGTCTGAGAAGGATAGGAGTTAGTTCTTCCCTAAATGTTTTGTAAAATTCACCTGTGAAGCCATCCGGTCCAGGGCTTTTGTGTGCCGGGAGTTTTTTGATTACTGCTTCAGTGTCACACTTTGTTAGCAGTTTATTCAGGCTTTGTGCTTCTTCTTGATTCAGTTCTGAGAGATGACATGTTTCCAGAAATTTGTCCATTTTCTCTAGGTTGTCAGTTTCCTTTTCATATAGTTGTTCATAGTCATTTCTTACAATCTTTTGTATTTCTGTGGCATTAGTTGTGGTTTCTCCTCTTTTGTTTCTGATTTTATTTGGGTCCTCTCTTTTTCTTGATAAGCCTGCTTAAAGGCTTCTCAGTTCTGTTTATCTTTTCAAAGAACCAGCTACTGCTTTTATTGCTCTTTGGAATTGTTTGTTTAGTCTCTATGTCATTGAATTCTGCTCTGATATTGATGATTTCCTTCCTTCTACTCGCTCTGGGCTTTGTTTGTTGTTGTTCCTCTAGTTCTTGTAGCTTTAGGGTTAGATTGTTTTTTTGAGAGTCTTCCATCCTTTTCAGGTAGGCCTGTATTGCTATGAACCTCCTTCTCAGGACTGCCTTCATTGTGTATCATAGATCTTGGGCTGTTGTATGTTCATTATCATTTGTTTCCAGAAAGTTCTTAATTTCTTCCTTGATGTCAGTGTTAACCCATTCATTATTTAATAGCATGTTATTCATTCTCCATGAATTTGAATGTCTTTGAGTTTTTTCCTTGAAGTTGGTTTCCAGTTTCAAGCTGTTGTGATCTGAGAAAATGCTTGATATAATTTCAATTTTCTTAAATTTGTTTAGGCTTGTTTTATGTCCTACCATGTTGTCTTTCTTTTAAAATGTTCCGTGTGCTCTTGGAAAAAAAGTATATTTTGCTTTATGGTGTGAAAAGTTTTATATATATATATATATATCAATTCATTCCATTTCATTTAGAGTGTTGTTCAATGTCTCGATATCCTCGGTGTTTCTTTGCTTTGAAGATCTGTGCATTGTTGACAATGGGGTGTTAAAAGTCCCCTACTATGAGTGTGTTTCTGTCAACATCCTTCTTAAAGTCTTTCAATATTTTCCTTATATATTTGAGTGCTCGTATGTTGGATGCATATATGTTTATCGGGGTTATATCTTCTTGATGGATTTTCCCTTAAAGATTATGAAATGTACATATTATGGCCTTTGCTGTGATATCTATTTTGTCTGTTATAAATATTGCTACCCCAGTTATTTTTTTTCATGTCCATTTGCTTGAAGTACTTTTTTCCATCTATTCACTTCCAGTCTGTATAGATCTTTTGTCCTGATGTGGGTCTCTTGTAGACAGCATATATGTGGGTCCTTTTTTCTTACCCATTGAGCCACCTAAGCCTTTTTTTGTAGCATTTAAATCATTTACCTTTAAGGTTATTTTTGATAAATACTTATTCATTGTGATTTTTTTTCCCTTTGTACATGTATTCTCTCTCTCTTTCTCTCTCCATCGTAAACCATTCTCTTTAGCATCTCTTGCAATGCTGGTTTGGTGGAGATGTATTCTCTTAGACTTCCTTTGGGAAATTCATTATTTCACCTTCCATTTTGAATGAGAGCCTTGCTAGGTAGAGTAGTCTTGGTTGTAGGTCTTTGTTTTTCATTGTTTGGAATATTTTTGCCATTCTGTCTGGCTTGTAGTGTTTCCATTGAGAAGTCAGCTGATAGTCTTATTAGAGCTTCCTTGTATGTTATTTGCTGTTTTTCTTTTGCTGCCATTAGGATTCTGTCTTTGAATGTTGTCTCATTTTAATTATGGTGTACCTTGGAGTGGGCCTTCTTGGGTTCATCTTCTGTGCTTCCTCTACTTGTGAGACGTTTTCTCTCATCGTGTTCAGGAAGCTTTCTGTCATTACTTTTTCAGCCAGGTTTTCTATTCTTTCACCTCTTCTCCTAGTATCGCTATAATATGGATATTATTACATTTCATGTTGTCCTGCAGCTCTCCTAAAACCTCTTTATTCTTTTTTAACCTTTTTTCATTTTGTTGCACTTTCTTGGAAATTTTTTATCCATTGTCCTCTAGCTCACTGATTCCATCCTCTGCTTCCTCTGCTTTTTATTCCTTCTGCTGTGTTCTTTAGTTCAGAAATTGTGTTTCATTTCTTCCTGGTTCTTATTGATAGGTTCTATGTCTTTTTTAATGCTTGTGTATTTTGAAGTAAGTTTTTTGTAGCTTCCCCGGAGTTCTTTGTAGTTCCCCTGGAGTTCGTTGTAGTTTCTCTCAGTATGTTGAATTAATTGAGCTTCCTTATTACCATGTCTAATAATTTGCTTGCCTCTATTTAATCTGTCTCTCCTTCTGGGAATTCCCCCTTTCCTTTTGATGGGATATTGTTTCTTTGTCTTCCCATTTTAGGTGGCTCTTCTTGTTTGTTTTTGCTTCTTACTTTAATTTCCTGCCTTTGTGGAGTGACCTTCTGAGGTAGGAATCATGTGGGATTCAGTGGTGCAGATTCCTTGATCTCCTGAACTTGATGCTCTTGGGATGCCCTTTATGCCATTTATTTAGACACTCTGTTTGTTGCTGTGTTGCTCTTTGTTTGGTCCTTTCTTCCAGCTAGCTGACAGAGTGACTCTACCCTCCTGTTTTGTAAACAGTTGTTGAGCTGCTGCTAAAAGACAGCTACCAGTCCATGCAAGAATCGCACACTCACAAAGAATTTCCCCACCCTCAATCACTGTATCAACTACAAATGAACCCGTATTAATAAGGATGTGTAGAGATTAAGAC
Source organism: Furipterus horrens (assembly GCF_987537825.1). NCBI lineage: Eukaryota > Metazoa > Chordata > Mammalia > Chiroptera > Furipteridae > Furipterus > Furipterus horrens. Next base: position 51,882,447 of record NW_028327182.1, read on the forward strand.
TATTATAAGAAATGAAAAACAAGAGTCAACTGAAAGAAAAATGATTTTTGAGAAGCTAGGAAAAGGAGATATAATAGTAGGGAGTGGGGACAAGGCAATGAGAGAAAGAAAGTAAAATTTATGCCATATATTAAAAAGGAAGGGAGGAAGGCAGAAAGAATTAATAGAGGGAAACATTTAGTATTAGGTTTAAACAGAAGTTGTACCATACATATGTGAGAGAACAAACACACACACACACACACACACAAATAAGGAAGACGAATGAGAAGGAAAAAATAAGCACCCAATTAGAGAAAAAGTTTCGCCACAGCACTGTCAGTAACCTATCAGCTAAGACTAATATAGGTGGGATGGGAGTAAGTGGTAAAAAAAAAAGAAAGAGAAGCTCAAGAGATGTCTTGGGGAAAGGATGTGATTTTGACATGATAGAGGGAGAAGGAATACTAACAGTGAGGAGTGAAAACCAGAGTAAGATAGGGAAATATTTGAATTTAAAATGAAAGAAGGATAGGGATGGAGAAAGATAAGAATGGAGTAGGAGAAGGGGATGATAAGATTTGAGATTTGAAATACCAGAATAGTACAAAGGCAAAAACACACATTATACTTCTGGCCAAGATGGAGGCCTAGACTGACACGCTCTGTCTCCCTCCACAACTAAGAAGGAATACAACTACTGCAAAACCAGAAATAACCAGAAGTTCCAGAAAATAAATGGAAATCCAATGTATGAAGTTATAAAGAAGTGGTGCTCATCCAGATGGGTAGGAGAGGCAAAGTCGGGGTGGAGAGGTCCAGCTGTGCTGGCAATGCAGCAGTGGCGACAGTGGAGGGAGAGAGGTAAGCACAGACACCCACATTTAAGAGGAGGTGAGAAGCACCTGGGGAGCACCCCTGGCTGCAGAGCAGACCCATCAGCTTGTGATTCCAATGCCAGGGAAGGCAGACCCCTATTGCCTTGGCCTGTAGACCTAGAGGGGGTGGGGACAGAGGAGGAGGCTCCTGGTCTCTCAGTGGAGAGTCAATGGGGGGAAACCACCTTGGACTCCCACCCCCATAGAAAACACCACAGCGTGGTGAGAAGGGTCACCCAGTTGTGAGGAGTGCACGGGGCTCCATACCCTATAGCAAAGGAGATGTGACAGCCCTGCCCAGGAAGCAAAGGTAAACACAAAACTGTCAGGATGGCACAGATCATGATAGAGATGCCAGTGAGGCAGCTGACCAGACAGCAAATATCTAATATAACCAAGCAGTAGATAGGAAATCTTTCTGAGGCACAGTTAAGAGCTTTGGTTATAAAAATGCTTACAGACCTAATAGCAGATCTTAAATAAGACGGGGAAGGAATGAAGGCTACTCCTGCTGAAATGAACAAGAACACATGAAATTAGTGGCGAGGGAAAGAAAACTGGGGATCAAATCAATAAATCGGAACATAGGAAAGAAACAGTCAACCAGTGCAGAAAAAGGAAATGGAAAGTGAGGAAAATGAGGGGAGTCTCAGAAACCTCTGCAACATCTATAAGCAGGCCAACATCCAAATCATAGGGTTGCCAGAAAGTGAAGAAGAACTAGAAATGGAAAAATTATGTGGAAAATAATGAAGCAGAACTTCCCTAACTTGGGGAAGGAAATAGACTTACAGGTCCAGGAAGCACAGAGTTCCAAAAAAACGACCCAGGGAGAACCACAAGACACATTATAATCAAAATGTCAAAAGTTAAGGATAAAGAGAATTTTAAAAGCAGAAATAGAGAATAAGAGAATTATGTACAAAGGGGTCCCGATTAGACTATCAGCTGATTTCTCAAGAGAAACTGCAGGCAAGAAGGGACTGGCAAGAAATACTCAAAGTAATGAAAAGCAGAAACATACAACCACGATTACTCTATCCAGCAAAGCTGTCATTCACCGTAGAAGGGCAGAGAAAGTGCTTCCAGGACAAAGTAAAACTGGAGGAGTTCATTAGATCCAAACCACTGTTATATGAGATGTTAAAGAGACTGGTTAGAAGGAGGATCAAAACTATGAATATTAAAATGAAAACTGTTTCACAATAACCAACAGAAACTAGGAAATTGAAACAAAGGCAAACTAAGTAGGCAATGAGAGTGGGAAAAGAATTATAGGTATGGGGAACTTATTGGGGGGAGGTGAGCGGGGAAGGAAGCATAGTAGGAGGGAATGGAGTAGACAGGAGGATGTTGAGAAGAACTATATGCACAATCAATGGGAATGGACTAAGTCAGGGGGAGGACAAATGTAGGGAGGGGGTCACTGGGTGTAGGGGAGCAGAGGGAAAAGAAATTGGGGCATCTGTAACAGCATAATCAATAAAACATTAAAAAAGGACCTAAGACTAAATAAAAATAGGTGAAGACTTTAAAGAAAAAAAGAAATAGATTTGGAACATTTATATAGAGAGAGAAATGTACAAATTTATTTGTTCTGTATAGGTGTTGAGGAACAGCAGTGAACAAAACAATTCCAACCCTCCTGAAGCTTCCAATCTTGGAAGTGCGGTGTGGATAACAAAATAGACAAAACTGATAGGTACCATATTTGGCATATCAGATGATGATACGTTTTATGGAAAAATATAAACCAAAGGATGGTATAAAAGTGTTTTGTAGGCAGGATAGATAGTTTTTAAATATTCTGATGAGAAAATACCTCATAGAGATGACATTTGAACAAAGACCTAAACAATAAGGGAGCAAACCATTAGGTATCTGGGAGAAAAACCTTTCAGGCATATGATATAGCAACTACAAAGACCTTGAAACTGAAGCATTTTTGGTGTGTTAAAGGAACTGAAAGGAGGTCTGGGTGATTATGATCAATTACACAAGGGAGAATCATAGCTTATAGGATCCAACAGTTCGTAGAGGCAAGATCTTATTGCTGTTTAAAGTTTTCGTTTATTTACACATTTAATTTGTCATAAAATTGTTTACGCCTAAGCCTATTGATCGTTATAAAGAATAGAATATTTTTATGAATTGGACTCGAGGTTAATAATCTTTTTTGAGCCCATTTAGAACATTAACAGTGTTTGAATGGTTGGTTAATAGATACATGTGTGATCATCTGGTTTTTGCAAATTGTACTTTGATGATTCTGAAATAGTTTTCCATTTGACCAATTTAATCAAAGTTAATGGCTCCAAGGGACACTCAGAACTTGTTCATGTTTGTCATTTACCCAAACATTGTCTTTGACACCTCTGTTTTTGGAATTGCTGCCATAGTTAAGTACTTCATTGTTTCTTGCTTATTCCTATTTTGCATCATCTTAGCTGAGGAATTCTTTGCCTGTTATTGTTTCATCTGCTACAGTATATCCCACTAATTTATAACCTTCCTAAAAATACTGCTTTTTATTGGATAAAATTCCAGACACCTTAGCTTGTACCTCATGATCTTGCCACAACCTTCTTTTCTAAAGTTTTTCCATTTTTCTTCAAGTGAACTAGTTCTGATATATCCATTTTACTATCTCTGTGCCTTTCTTTATGCTGTCCCAATTCTCCCCCAACTAATTTCTGTACATTTTGAAAAATCAGGCCAGACCTCTAGTCTATGTTCTGTCTCCTGACTTCAACAGTCTGGCATGATTCCTCCTTCCCATGGCATGAACAATTTTTATCCCTATTTTTTAACCTTTTTCTCTAACTTAACACACCTGAGGAACATAACACTTAATCGTTAATTGCGCCGCATTTATTCATACATATTAACCTTTAAAATGTATTTACAAAAGAAACAAAAATTTTAAATTTCAGGAACAGAATGAAGAAAAAGCAGGTGGACTAAGACATTCAGAATTTCAAAACACCAGCCTAAATATCAGCCCAAAGATTCTTCCTGTTACATGAAGAAACGTTATCACCTAGTAAGAACCAGCCATAATACATTTTTTAGGATTTTAGCACATTAAAAGAATAGTGAATTATCTATTTCAATTGTCTCATATTGTAAAAGCAATTAGTAAATATGTTCTTTTAAGAAGTAGTCCATATGTTCATTATAGCGTTTATAATATTGAAAAATTGGAAAAGTTAAGTTTCTAACAAAATGCTGATTAGTTTCTAATTATTATATTTAATGAACTGGAAAGTGGTTCATGATTAGGTGAAAAAGTTACCTAATAATATGAACAGACTAATCAGAAGGATACATTTGCTGAATTGTTATTATAACTGGTTTACTATGGGTGTGAGATAAATCTCACTGGAGTGAAGGGGGGTGTATCATTTATAAGCATGTATGTATGATTTTTGTGAAGGAGTTTATTTTTTTAAAGGAGAGTGAGAAATCCTTGAGAAATATTTATAAAAACAAGTATGTAAATGGAAATCTTACTTGGTTCAGGAACTGTGGAAACGATAATGAAGGATTAACTATCATGGGAAGAACTGAATAGATAATTTAAAAATTAGATATTTCAAAAATAAAATCATTTAAAAATATGCTTCAGGGGAGCAATCTACTCTGTGTTCTCTCAAAAGAGTACTAAAAAGGAATTCTTGAGTTTGTTGAGAGGTTTTTGCTGTCATTTCCCCATTCTTCCAGCCCCCAAAGCCTTTTTTCCCAGATACTTTGAGTACAAGAAAGGGAGTAGTAAATGAATATTTTAATTTGAAACTATAAATTATCTAAAGAAAAATCTGATTTATAGTTATATTTAATAGCAGTGAAACTGACTTTTAGATCTAAAAATTAAGGATTTTTTCTGCTTAAAAAGGTGGTTTTAATTTTTTCCTAGCATAAAAGTAATACATGGAAACCTCGGAAGAAGCAAAAAAAAATTATTTAAAAATCACAATGGCAACTACTATTTTTAGGCTTAAATTATTCCCTTCTAGTTATATAGTTGGATTAGCAAGTTTTCTTTTCTTAATCCAATGTATAACTATACCAGGGACTAGAAGAACATTTCCCTCTGGAGAAGAGATACAGAATATTATCTGGCTAAGAAAATTTTTCTTTATATTTATCTAAAATATAAAAATACCATGAATTGCGAAATTTGTTCCATAATATTTAACTGTAAAATTTCTCAGGATATTTTAGTAAGCTTGAGAATACAAGAATATGCCTGTTGTTTACCTTGTGGCTTCCTCTACCAAACTTGCATGTCATCCGCATGAGTACCTTTCCATAGTTGAGAAGCATTCTGATGCCAGCGAAGTCACTGAAGGGTTTTTAAATAGGAGAGCAAGAATAACTACTGAATTATGTGTACTGCTCAAAATTTGCTCAAGAGAGACTAAGATCAATATATTATGAGTTTATTTTCTCTATTGTATCCCAGTCATTACATTAATCAAAAAGCTAAGCTCTTCTGAAAGTGTAGAATTCACACTTAATATACAAAAATCATTTGTGAATAATTATGGACATTTCAGTTCAAACATGGCTATGGTTATCAAAATGTAAACATGACACAAATATGAATTAACAGCGCATGACCTGTTACAGTGACCCATTTAGAATGTAAGCAAAATGGTATGTCTCAACCTGCCTTTCTTTTGTGCTAATGTAACAAAACCCACGGGCTGTTCAGTTATTAGGAGCCCGATTGCCCGCCACCAGAAGCATAACTCTCAATACCAGAGTTGGATGAAAAGAAAAGGAATTGTTTATTTAATAGTTATATAGATTTAGATTATTTGCATATTTCTGCCATTAAGTCTTATTTTCTTTAAAATACCCACAAACACATAGTTTTGCCTCCCCCTACCAAACCAGGCTAGTTTTAGAAAAGTCGGAGATACAGTTTTCCTACTTCTCAGACACAGTTTAGCTTTACCAGCAGCTCCCAATCATTTGATCCTGATTGGGGAGGTTTTGCCTGTGTCGTGGTGCCCTCCAGCTTTTAATGCAGAACTGCATGGAGTTCCCAGCCTCCTTGTAAACCGCATGGGGTTCTCCCTTTCCTTTCAAAGCCTCATGGTGTTCTCTCCCTAAAATGTCTGCCGCTTATTTTTAAATCCCTGTGCCCTGTGACACAATGGGCATGGTAACCAGTTCTGACCATTCACAGAACCTTGCACAGGCTCTGTATGGTCTTTCTGTACCATTCTATGGTCTAAAACCCCTCCCATCTTCTTTGGGCCTTGGAAGAACCAAAGCCATTTGCGTAACTAAGACACTAGCCACAGGCATGTGAAGGCATCTTAAAAGCTGTTTCCTTTCCCCATCCCCCAACCCGCAGGCTCTGTGGATTTTTAGAGGCCCCCATTCTGTAACATTAGTATTTTATAATTTAAAACTCTTAAGAATTAGTAGTTTAATTTGGAAAGGTAATTTTTGAATCTGAAAACTTGGCTACTAGAATAAAGAAAATGTATTAGTTGGGAGTCTTAAAAATATGACTGAGGGGAGCTGTGTTTGTGATCAAAACAGGACTATGGTACAGATTTCAATTCAGACCCTGTTATTCCACTTTTGTCAGCATTTTAGTGAGTATTGATTGCATCATTTGGAAAAATACCCAAGTAGGTATTATGATAATTCCATCATAGTTATTGTACCACTTTTGAATAGGTGATTCTTAGATGTGTTTGTGTCTAAAACTCAAGAAATTGTGAGCTGTAAAAATTGGTGACTTTCTACAAATTTCTACATAGCTATATTCTTCAGGAAAAATTTGTGGTGATTTTATATTTCCTGTATTCATTAAGAAAACACATTCTTAAAAAGAAAATAATCCTTCACTATAATCTTATTTTTAACCATACCAGATGGTCTTGGACTCTGGATAGCCAAATTAGATAGATTTAATGTAGAGTTTAGGTGAAATGTGACAGATTGAAAACTAGCATGAAAATTCATTTATTCAAGTAACTTACTGCTATATATTAATAAATACTTTGTTCCCCAAAACTGTTGTTCATTGGAAGTCTTGGTGTGTATGGCACATGTCACGCCACATGTAGTGTGGATGTGAACTAACTGGAGGGTGAACAGAGAATTGAAAAGATATGAGGTATTTAAATAAGGTGTAATTGAAAAAAGACAATCTTGAGACATATTTATTCTTTATTGCACTGGGTGACAAAACTGGGGAGATCGAGTTTCAGGAATGCAAATATGAACACTTAAACAAGAGTTTTATACCAACTGGATGGGTGCATTAGACCGCATTATCAAGATCTAGTTGGTTCTGGCATCAAATATATAGGAAATAATCATTCTGTATATCTTTACCAATCTTTTGAGCTCAAATCATTGTTAAGACTTGATAAAACAATGTTATGACTTGGCTGACATCTTTTAATGCAGGTGTCTTAGATTTTATGGTTCAAGTACTTTTTAGACTACTCTGATTCTCTTCTAAATTATATGAGATTAAATTTTTTTTTTCTTTTGTTGATTCTGGAAAGAGGAGGAGAATCAGTTACCTTTTGCATGTGTCCTGACCCGGAACCAAACCCGCAATCCAGGCATGTGCCGACTAGAAATCAAACCCGCGACCTTTTTGTTTGCAGAATGATGCCCAAGCAACTTAGTTAGCCATGCTTGCCAGGGCTATATGAGATTCTTGATATAAGAGAATAGTAAATACAATAATGAACATCAGCCCTGACACGTGTTAATGTTTATTTCACGCTCTGTGAAATAAATCAATAAGCTTTTACATATTTTGAGTGGTCAAAATACCTATCCCGTAGATTGTTGACAATTTTTTAAAGTGTATATACCAACACTCAAGCCTTAGGTGCTGTTATTAGTGAAAGAAATAACCAACACATTGATTTTTTTTAATCCTTTGCCAGATATTTAATAACTCATTTAATTCTCATAACCACCTTATGAGGGAGGTACATCATTATTCTTACAGGTAAGGAAACTGAGTCATAGGAAAATAGCATACTTAATCTTGTAAAACTATTAAGTGGAGTCAGAATTTAAGCGCAGATGGTTTGATTGCAGATCTCATGCCCTTGGTAATTATCTACATCCTCTATCCTAGAGCCAACAAGAGATAGGGGAGACAAAATTAACAAATATTAAGCCATAAAATGCTCAAAACAATAGTGATAACTTCCTAAGAATGTCTTAAAGATAGGCTTATTAAACATTGTCATCACACTTAAGTACACTGTCTCTCTTTGGAAGCTCATCAAAATCTAAGGGAAATTGGACCTTTTGTAACTAAAAGTCTTCAGACAAACTGCATAATACATCTATATTGTACACTTATTTTGGAGATTATACTATCAGCTACATTTGGGTTTTTTTGGTTTTGTTTGTTTTAGTATTAGAATGGGACTTCTCAAAAGGCCTAATAATCATTAACTTCATTCTATCTCATAGAGCAGTTCCAGGCAGTAGGGTCTTTCAGAAATATTTTCAGTATTACCTCAGAAGCTGAGCTTCCTCCCACTCACTGTATATACACACACAAAATTAACTCCTTTTTCTGTATTATCACCCCTGTAATAGTTTTATTATTGCTAATGATATATTTAATTATTTTGATGATGATGATGATTATTTTACTATCAATCTGTAAGCCTAATAGACTTGAGCCTAGAGACTGTTCTTAGCTCCTTTGGTGACTGATGTAGCTGATGACCTCACACAGCACTTAGTAGTATGTTGACTTCCTTATTATAGAATACATATGATACCAATTTTTATATGGCTGCTCAAAACAACTCATTGATCAGCTAGCCAGAAATTAGATCTTACTTTTCAGTGGAATTCTCCCAAGCTTAATTAAATCTATATAGCTCACCTATATCACAACTATTTTGAAGGATCAAAAGGAATGAGGAATATGAAATAGTACTTGAAAGGTAATATAAAGTTTTATATATGAAATAAGTATAAGGGCCCTTTATTTTTCATGAGATGATTCACTAGTAAAGGAATAAAAAATTTCACAGCATATTTCATATCTTATTGAGAAACTTTGACAATATATCTGAAATAAGTCTTAAGAAAAATTGTCTCCAGCAGAGTGAAATGGGTTCCTAGATGGTTTTTCCTGAGAAGTTATGCAAAAGCACTGTGGAGGTAAGAATTCCGGTTAGGTTTGCAACCATCTCATAATTAGGACTTTTTTAAAGTATTGAATACTTTTAAAAGTGTTAAAATTATTTAATGGCTGTTTTTTATGCTTTATCCATGGCATTCAGATGCTTTGTGCTGCATTGGGGAATCATCTGGTTTCTGGGCTCTACTTTTGTTTGGGGGACCCAAAGATATTCTCAAATGAACTGAATCTCTAGCCTTAATACCCTGCCTCTTGGATCAATTTCACATAGTGGCCTCTGTTGCTCTTCATAGGTAATGTAAGAACGGTGTCGCTCAGAGAACCATGAGGACTCAGCAAGCGGAAGAAAAGAAGTTTATTTGAGGGAATTAGCAAGTGGGTGGAAGCCGTGCTGTGAATGGCCCGACTCCAGGGTCCTTGGGAAGGAGGTGGCTCTTTTATAAGGGGAAGAAAAAAGAAACTATTGAATTCAGTCGTTATCTTGCAGCTGTGAGTCTAGGACTGATCTAGGCCAAGCAGACCTTGGGTTGATGTACCCCACTATCATGGGAAACTCCCAGACAGCTGCAAGCAAGCAGGGGTGGGGGAACGGTGAGGGAACCAAGGCTGTCATTCTAGCCTTTTTGTTTTAATAAAAGGAGGCAAGGGATGGGGTGTGGTTTTTGGGGGGGGGGTGAGTGGCAGAGACCGGTTGGGAGAGGGGTCGTCTATTCTTTTTCTCTAATGACTTCCTGCTGAGTTAGAACTATGGAAGGGGATTGAATGCCAGCTCGGGGTCATCTCTTGCTACGGGTTGATATCTGAAAGATCTTAAGATATCTGAAAGATCTTAAGAGTACGTTATGGACGGTAGAGACTGTCATGGATTGGGCCATTTTCTGAATAAAGTTAACTAGCAGTTTGAGGAAGTAAGGGCCAAGGGCAAGGAATAATAGAGGGAGAAGCAGTGGGGTTATGAGAGGCATTAGGATCCCTTTGAAGGGAGAGGAGAAGTATGAGAGGATGGTTTTAAATTAGGATTTTCTGTATGCCTGTTCCCTAGCTTGGGCAATAATGTCAATGTGTTTTTTATGTGTGAATGTATGATGTGATAGGCATAGAGTTAGTGTATATAGCGACATGACGATTTTTGTAAGGACCAAGGCCTACGTTAGGGTAATAAGTTATGCCTATTGGGAAGAGGTACCGAAGGGCAAGTATTCTGACTTAATGATGGAGGTGAGGGTAGTGATGGTATATTATGCTCTTTTGGGGCCGACCTTGTAGGAACTTTTATGTATAAACTAGAATTTTTTTGTGGGGTAGAGGGGTGTCTTGTATATTGAGGAAGGGGTGTCAAAAGGAGAGATGTTGAGTATATTGATGGGTATGGGTGTGGGAGTAGGAGAAAGGAAGTAATGAGGCAGGGTTGAGGGGGAGAGCTGATTTATGTAGGGAGATTTGAGGATTTTGAAGTAGTTGGGCATGTAAGAACTGAATTTGGGAAGAGGAGGCTGCAGCAATGGCCTGGTGTGTTAGTAGGCTGGAAATAGTATAAGAGGAGTGGATTATTACCTAGGCAAAGGGGACTAACTTAAGGGTTTTTTGACTGAGAATTGCTGTCTCTGCTAAGGCACAGAGGCAGGCTGGCTACCCTAGGAAGGGAGAATTGATGGTTTGGAAAGATAGGCTATAACCTGTTGGTCTGGTTTATATTGCTGTTCTAACAGCTAGAGAGTAAAGCCGTCTTTTGTGTCAGTGTATAGGAGGAAAGGTTTATTTGGGTTTGGGAGGGCTAAGGCTGGGGCTTGGCTGAGTGCTATTTTGAGTGTGGTGATAGGTTTAAGGAGGGTACTAGAGTTTTCTAGGGGTTTAGACAAGTCTCTAGCTGTCGCTTGATATAATGGCTTGACTAGGTATTTAAAATTAGGTATCCAAGTTTTGAAAAAATTGGCGAGGCCTAAAAACGATAGGAGTTATTATTTAGTATGGGGCAGGGGGAAGGTCGTTATTAGGTCCTGTCTTTCTGGAGTTAGGTGTTTATAAGTAGGGGTGATAGAGAGTCCGAGATATGTGACCTGAGTTTGAGAGAATTGGCCTTTGCCTTGTGGCACTCAGTATCTTCGACTGGCAAGAAAGTTTAGGAGCTGGGCAGTATGGAGATGAGAAAGGTTTTTAGATGGACTACAGAGGAGGAGATCATCTACGTGCTGTAGGAAGACACTTAGGGAAAGGTCAAGTTGCTGTAAGTCGGCTGCTAGGGCTTAACTGAAGTGGTGGGGATTATTTTAAAACCCTTGAGGCAGGACCGTCTACGTCAGTTGCTGGGTTATTTTTGTGGTTGGGTTGGTCTAGGTGAAGGCAAAGAGGTCTTGGGAGGCTGGAGAGAGTGGGATAGTGAAGGAGGTATTTCTGAGGTCTAGGATGGTAGAGTGGGGGGTATTTTTTTAAGGTTACAGAGCCCAGAGCATGGTGAGAGGCAACGGAAGATTGTGTCCCAGACATCGTGATTAACCACTGTTAGGATGTCAAGGGAGTGTGTGGGATAGAAGAATTAGAAGAATGAGAGGGGTGGAATGAATGCCTGATGTTTAATGAGATAGGTTAGGGGAGGGGTACTTAGGGGTTGGGTCACCTTGCCATCTATTTTTATAACTGATATGGCAGAGGGAGTTAGGAGCCCCCAAAATTCAGGCAGGACAGAATATGTAGGTCCCATATTAAGGATAAAGGAGACAAGATTACCAGCCACCAGTACGTTTATCCTGAGTTTTGCAGCTATGATGGTGAAGGGCATGGCTTTCGAACCCGGGTCCTGTCAGGCGGTGGAAAGTTCAAGGAGGTCTGGAACCTTAAGGCCAGCATCCAGATCCATTGCCGGGGTAGGCGGGCTAGTCCCTCAGTTAGAGGTCAATGGACAGTCTACCTTCCAATGACCTATCTTTTGACAGAAAGGGCAGCAACCAGGAGGAGTTAAACGGGGGTTTGGACAGAGCTTTGTCCAATGTTCCTCCTGACTGCACCGGAAACGGGCCTGGAGGCTGCCTGATGGTGGAGGCTTTGCTTTTAGGCTTATTTTAATTTTTTTCCTTGGAGGCATTTTTTAGGGCATTAGCCAGGAAAATAAAGTGCTTGTATTTCCATTTTTGTGGCTCCTCCCTCTTTTCTTGCCGGTTTTATATTTGGAAGGCGATTTGAATAAGTGTATTTTGTTGGGGGTGGTTAAGAGGACTAGATGTGGGCCACAGCACTGGGGAGTGAGAGCTTTAGGTGTAAGGGTTTTAAGATCGATATAGTCTTCTGCCGTAATGGCGAATTTTTTATGATCAGTGGATGAGATAGGTAGGATTGAATTGACCTGGCTTTGGAGGGTGGATCTCAGGTGTGAAAGGATAGGGAGGTAGAAAATTTGAAATGTTGGTGTGATTGAGAATTTGGGCTAATATATAAGGATGAGTAGGAGTTTTTGGTCGGCTATTATATTGTATGAAGGCTAAGTCTAGGGTGTGGTTGTAGAGAAGGGAAGGGTTGAATGCACCTCAGGAGTGAGGCTGAATGTGGATGTTGTTGACATGTCTGAAGGGGATGCAGAGAGTGGCAGGACCTATAATATGAGTGATGGTGGCTATAGTGGGGAGTGGAGACTAGAGGGGTGGTGCTGATAGGAGGTTGGGAGGAATTTGGGGAAGGGGAGGTAGGGATGGGCCTCGGGGATTGCCTGGAGAAGGTGGCGGCGGTGAAGGTGGGAGATGCGGACGTGGAGGAGGAGGGATGAAGAGTAACACCGTGGCGGGGGCGGGGAGGCAGCCTGGCTGCCTGTGGGGTTGGGAGTTCCGGACCGGCCTCTGGCGTTAGGGCCTGACCTCAATTCCAACCGGCCCAGCAGCAGCGTGGCTGCGCACCGCACCCGGGGCCAGCGAGCCCCTCCCTCTACCTCTCCCCACCCAGCAGGGAGGGCGGAAGCTGGTGGAGGGAGGCGGGGTCCAGAGTTTTGAATGGCTGGGAACTCTGAGGAGTTAGGCAAAGGAGGTTTTGAAGGCAGTGGGGAGGAGGTTTCTTCCGCGGGCAGGGGCCTGGACACGCGAGGCAGGCAGCGACTTTGGACGCTTGACAGAGCGGGGAGGGGGTTACTGCGCACCAGCCTAGGGGGTGGCACGACCACGGAGATTCGGCACTGGGGGCCAGGGGAGGCGCGCCGGGGCGGGGGAAGGCGAAACAGCGCACTTGAGTTCTCCCTCGGCCGCCATGTTGACAGGGGAGACAGGAGCAGGGGGGTGGTGGGGAGGCGATTCCTAAGGGGCTCTCGCTTCTGGCGCCAAGCGCCTGGCGGCTCCCACGCGAGCCGGGGTGGGGCAGCGCGGGAGTGTTAGTGTTTAAATGTAAGAAGCCTTTAGACCATTGGAAAAATATTTAGCAGTAAAGGGCAAATGTAATTAGAGGGTTTTTTTTTTCGAAGTAGAGTTAATAATGCTAGCATTAAAAAAGAGGCATTCCGCGGCTCAGCACGAACGCCTCTGAGAACAAAGGACATCTGAAGTCTGAGGGGAGGAGGACATTCATTACTAAATCTTGGGAAATGGGGAAGTGCAGCTAGGCAGCCCCTTGGTCCTTGGCTGCACCTAAAGCTTCAGGTCCGTGAATAAATGTCTTGGTTATTGCTAAAAATCTGTTTCGGCGTTTCATTGTGAGTAACTAATTTGTGTGTGTGTGTGTGTGTGTGTGTGTGTGTGTGTAAGGAAGGAGAAGGGGTTAAAGGGGGTGTAGAAGGTCGAGAGGAAGGTGGGTTTTTTCTTTTTTTAAGACAAAATTGCTGGACAGTGAGCTGTTTGCAGAGAGAGTGGTCTGAAGAGTTTAGAAAGTCTGAGCATAGGGAAACTTTTTTGACCGCCTGTCTTAACTGCTAGAGAAAGTTACGGAGGTCTGAGAACTTCGAAGTTAAGTGCGCCATTCTTTTTGGCTACTGACTTTGGTTATTTAGAGGATATTGGGGCTACGCGACAGTGCCTTGACTTCTCCATTTAGCTGGAGAGGTCTGAGATTACGGGCTAACCACCCAAGAGGGATATTTTTGGGTGGGAGGGACTGGCCGATTCCCATGGCGATAGTTATGGTTATCATGGGCCTGAGAAGGAAGGAGAGGGGGAGGGCGAGTTCAAGACAACGTTTCCGGAAACGTTAAGACGAGTGTCCCCATTTTGACCAGAGGGTGGAGAGCCAAAGGCCAAGAGGAAAGGTGCTGATTTATTCTGGGCATCCCTGCGATTCATCAGGCTCTGGAGAGAGGGGTCCGGATTGACCCCAAGGAGTCAAAGGTTTCCGAGAGTGGTTCCGACAGAGCGCTCAGATTTAGGGCCAGATTGCCCAGAATGGTCTTGCATTAGACCAGGAAACAGAACCACTGGAGAAAACGGAGGCAGAGAACTCACCTATAAATCTGAGGGCCGGTGTTGACTGGGAGTAGATGGCAGTTGGAGGAAAAAGGAGGCAGGGGGTCAGCAAGCTAGAGGGGAAGCTCGAGCCACCGACCTATGGAAGTCTGAGCAACTGCGGGTCTGAGGATTGGGGCCGGCTGGGGCCCGAGTCTGACTAAGGGGTCCTGATTGGGCCCGAGTCCGAATCCCCGGTTTCGGGGGTTTCGGCATCATAATGTAAGAACGGTGTCGCTCAGAGAACCATGAGGACACAGCGAGGAGAAAAGTTTATTTGAGGGAATTAGCAAGCGGGATGGAAGCCCTGCCGCGAATGGCCCTGACACCAGGGTCCTAGGGAAAGAGGGGGCTGTTTTATAGGGGAAAGAAAAAAGAAACTGTTGAATTCAGTTATCTTGCAGCTGTGAGTCTAGGGCTGATCAAGGCCAAAAGGAGCGTGGGTTGATGGTACCCCACTATCATGGGAAATTCCCAGACAGCTGCAAGCAAGCGGGGGGGGAGGGGGTGGCGTGGGAACCGAGGAGGTTGTCAGGTAATTCCTCCCAAATTTGACATGACTGCCTGTCGGTAAAATATTTGGGTGTTTTATAATTAAGTATATTCCTTGATAACTTACCTGACTTATCTACTTCTATAAAATTATTTTTATTTTTAAGAGGTTTTCTAAATTATTCACTGCCAGATAAGGAAAAAGCCTGAGATATTGTTGCATTAGAATAGGATTTTGACATCAGGATTCTAAAATGCAACACATAGCACAGTGCCAACACTTAGCTTTAGGTAGACAATTGTTCATTTGAGTAAATCTAGAGACCTGTGAAAGGAAGCATGCAAATAATAAAATTGTCTTAAAATCTCATCTCCAATCCAGACCTGCATAAATATTCGCCTTGGAGAGGTCTAAAGAGGTTGAAAAATTCCTTTTTTTTTTTTTTTTTGGATGTTTACTTTTCTTCTTGTTTCATTTCCTGTTTTAGTATGATACTCTATGTGAAATGCTATTTAAGTTTTCATAATTTTAATTCATTTGTACAATATAATTTTATAGTTTATGGTATTTGATATACAATTTCAAATAAATTTTTCTTACATATACAAGGACAATATTAAAATTAAAACCTCTGACACAGCAGATATCGAATAAACATTTAAATTATTGAATGAATTAATAACTAATTAACATGGTGGTTTAAAAGATAAGTCATAATTTTTAGAATTCTGTAATCAGTAACATAATTTTAGTCTTCTCTGTTTTCAAAGTGTTTACTTTTAATATTTAATGTTTTATATTTAATTTATCATAGTTGAAAGAATTAAAGTTCTCATAGAAACAGTAAAAATAATTTTTTAGAAAAAATTCTTTAGACCATGCTTCTTGTTTTGCTGTTTTCTCCTATGGAAAAGAAATAATTCTAATAAAAGCATGCCTAAAGAAATAACTTAGAATTAGGATTCGTTCAAGAATTCATGCAAGAATTAAGAATAATATGGAAAGCCAAGTAAGTAATATAAATTAGAAGTGAAAACGTCAGTTAGAGGCCCTGGCTGTGTAGTTGAGTTGGTTGGAGCATGGCCCCAATGCACCATGGTTGCGGATTCAGTCCTGGGTCAGGGCACATAAAAGAATCAACCAGTGAATGCATAAATAAGTGGAACAACAAATTGATGGTTCTCTCCCTTTCTCTAAAATCAATAAATTTAAAAGATTTTAAAAATATGTCCATTAGATTAATTTGATGATTCTAGACATAAGAATCTAAATTATTGTCTGTTATTTTGTCCTCATTTTTAAAGTCTCAGGCAATGAAACTTCCATCATGTCACACTCATTCAGTAATGCATGTACAGCTATTGTTTTATTCAGTTAAGTTACTTTGTTCAAATGCACTTTCCTCTGATATGAATCTCTTCCATGTCTTCAACATACATTTTATTAAGATAGCAAGCATGGAAGAAAAGCTAAAATTTTCCCACTGGTTTAGAAGACCATGAAATGAAGCAGAACAAAAGGTTATAATGCAGTAAAATAAAATTCATATTTGTGAATATTATGCTAAAGAACTCTTCTGGTAGATTGGTTACTTTTACAGAGGAATGACAATATAAACAGTTAAGTGTGGTCATATATTTAAAAATTGGCTCTCCTACTGGTTAGTTGTGTGACCTTAACCAAGTTGCTGTCTCTTCAGGCCTCAGATTTAAGAGGTTGAATTTGGTTGTCTTATCCCAAATTTTTAAAGGGTCATTTTAAAGATTTTATTTTTATTTTTTTTATTTCAGAGAGGAAGGGAGGGTGAAAGAGGGAAACATCAATCAGTTGGTTGCCTTTCACATGCCCTAACCTGGGGACCTCACCCACAACCCAGGCATGTGCCCTGACCAGGACTCAAACCTGCCTTCCAGTTTGTGGGACAACATCCAACCCACTGAGCCACACCAGTCAGTGCTTGTCCCAAATTTTTATAATCCTAGAACAGCTTTCAATACAGGGTGGAGAAAAAGTAGGTTTACAGTTGTTCGTATGGAAAATTATGATAATACAATAATAAACTTGCTTATTCGCTGTAAACCTTTATGCCCCATCCAGTATATCCATTTCAGCAAAGAGAAAAGTAAAATCTTGTAGATTTATGTGGAAACCTCAATATCATCTTAAAACTCTGGAAAGTATGCGATTAACTTTACTGTTACAGAAAAAAAATTTAGGTTTGTTTTTCCTACCCGTTATCAGAAGGATACCTTGACAGTATGAGGCAAGATCAATAAAAAGAACAACCCCACTGGAACTTGGAGGAGAGGCACTTACTATAAATGAAAAATAATAAATTTTTAAAGGTTTATCAGATAAAACATTTAATTGAATTAATGGAACAATATGGAGTACTAGATTTAGTTAACTGAAATTTTCAGTCTTAAACTTAGAATATTTCCTAGAACTAATTTCAATATATTTTCCTCTCAAATAGAGTAATTCAGGTTAAGAATTCAATTTGAAGAATTCTACTTTTAAGCAAAATTTCAATTTATTTCAAACTGAACAAAATCATATTGTATTCATGATTTGACAACACACTGAAAAGATGTACACTGTAAAGGATTTGAGTTACAAATCTTTCCATTTTAATCTATTGGTTGTAAGCAAGTTTATTACCTGTAATCTCTTCCACTGCCAGAAATTGGATCAGACAGGGTTAGATTATCAAGAATGGCTACTCTTTGTGTCACAGTTACATTACATACATGTGGTAGAGTGGGACAGTTTTACTCACGCAAATCTGTTTTTGAATAGTGTGAAAATCTGAAGTGATAATTTGAGATTTCAAGTTCTATAAATATTTCATCAAAAATAGTTATTAAATACTACTTTAAAATGCCTTAAAATTTTTGTTTGCATTTTTAAGTGAGATAATCTTTTATTAAAAGCCTATTCTATGTCCAGTATTTCGCTACAGTCTAAAAAAAAGGCCCTGTCAGCAGCGAACTTTTAGTCTAAATGTGAACATTATACTCATATACAACAAACAACTACAGAATAGTGAAATGTAAAGTCTGTCTTGCTGACTTGAAGTGCAATAGCTTAAAGGAAATGTGGACTTTGACTCATCAGAGACTTAGAGGAGGTGGAAGATGAGCCGGGTTTAAAGACTAGATGAGATTAATTCAGTCAAATGAAGGAATTGTAGACTTTCAAGTGCAGAAAACATGAACCAAGTCATAATCAGGTAGGAAAGAGTTAAGTAGAAACACTAAATTGAAAGCAGAATTTGAATTGGGGAATAGGTAGTGAAACCATGTTTGAGATTATTTTCCTTCCTTTACATAAGCTGCCCTAATTTCTAAAAGAAGAAAACAAGGACAGTATTCCCTCACTTGTCGCGGGTATTACATTCTAGACCCCCACCCCCATAGGGAAAATCCGCGAAGTAGGAACCTTACATATTTTTTTAGTATTTATATATATTTTAAGGCTTTATAAACCCTTCCCATACAGTTATAAACCGTTCCCAGCCCCTTATTAACCTTTTTCACACTTTTATAAACACTACTTATGTTCTTAAACATATTCTACACTCTTAAACCTACATAACTTTAACAACATACGTATACAGTACCGCAAAATCCCACAATACAGTGAAAAATCCACGATAAATAAATTAAATATAATATTTTTTAAAATCCCACAATACAGTGAGGCCACGATAAGTGAACCATGATATAGAGACGGACTGTTGTACTTGGATTGCCTGGAGCCCTTTGAGAGCCAAGGTGTAATAGTTTGAAGGAAAAAACACAATTTGTAAGAAATATTAGAAGCAAATTTAGGCTTAAATTAAGCAATTTTACCCTAAACATTAGAGGATCTATGGCTTTTAACTCAGAAAATCTTGAGAGGAAAGGGTTGCATAGAAAAAATCTACTGTTGGGACATTTTTGCCCTACTAAGATTGACTACCACTAGGGAAATGATTGTGAATTAATACCAAAGTACTGCTAAGCCAAATAGAAGTACTCCTTTCCATACCATTCTAATTTGCATTCAGCCTTAGCTCAAGTTATTTACTCCTAGAATATCCTCTCTCTCATTTTCAACTGTCTAAATCTTCTTAAGCTATCTGTCCCCCTGCATGAAATTTTCCTCTTCAGCCACAAATATCATTTCTTTTTTGTGCTTCTATACCTGATTCAGAATGGGCAGGGACCATCTTATTTTTAATTGTATACTCTGCAAGGCTAACATAGCAGTTCTTGGTAGATGGCAACTCATTGCTCAAAATCATTAGTAACGCCTTTATGATAAATTAATACATTCTGGAAATGCTAAATGCCAGCTAGATTAATGTAATGTCTAGGCTCTTTCCTGGTAGTCTAGGGGTTCTCCACCATTTACTACTTATTGAGACTCTTCTCATTCTGTGCTACCTATTAAATTCATGCCTCAAATTTTAGCTACCTTACAGTGTCTTTTTACTTTTTTTATTTTTTTTTTTAAGTCAGAAACCTATGAGTAGGGTACAAATAGTTGGAAGGCCTGTGAAATTTTAATAGCCCTTTTGAGGATTGTTAATGATCTAACTGATCATTTAAAGCTTTCCAAGGAAGTATAGTTTGTTTTCTCTTGGCCTTTATTTATGTGTCTGAGGAGATGGGAGATAGTAGTAGAATGAAAAGTCCTATTAAAAAATACTTTTCAAGAGATACCATCACCATATTCATAAAAACAAATGCATTGAGTATCAGCTGCAGTTCTTTAAAGTGAGTCTCTAAAGAAAACGGTATGCTTCTGAATCCCTCTGCTTACTGAAGCTACCTTATTGAGTAGGTTTATAAACTGTGGAAAATTTTATAAGAGACTAAATAACACCAGAAAAGCTTTATGAATCTAAAAAGGCAAAGAGAATTGTGAATCAAATATTCAGCATTTGTTTTCTACTAGGACATTTAAGTCATATTGATAATGTGATAAGGATTTATTTTTATGTACACTGAGCTCTTATGTAAAATCTATAGGACATGTCTGTTTTCCAGAATCTAGGTATAAATTATGCCTAACATCTAGCCTAAAGTCAGGAATTCAACCAATAATGGTTCGTATGGCAAAGCTTTTCCTATATTGATTTACTTTACAATCTGTTTTCTAGGCATATATTTTGACATCGTCCCCTGCTCTCCCCCCAAAAAATAAAGGTGAGAACTGACTGAACCAGGGGTACCTAGACCACATGGAGAAAGACTGGCAGCTGCAAATAGACATTGTCTGTACTAAACAGATTGCCTGACAACAGACCTCTCTAGCAAAGGGCAATAAATACCACATGAGATGATCCCCTCCACACAAAAATGTAAGTAACTTAGGGAAATTATAGAGGGATTAGAAATGGTCTCTGCTGGCTCAATTAAAAAAAAAAAAATCTTCATTTTGAAACTTGTGGCCTGTATGCTTGTAAGTTAAGATACAGTGAGTTTTCAAATAGTGGACTGGTTTGTGGGTCAGAATTTAAAGCAAAATACAGTGCAGTAACTTGGGACCTTTAATTTGGATAACTTGATTAAAATCGTTATTGGATTTTTGCCTAGGAAACCAATTAGAGGACTTTAGTTTTGATATAGCAAGAAATAGGGAGGAAGCATAATTCAGCCTCTTGAAACAACATAGTGGAAGTTAACAAAGAAATGGATTTTTAAAAAATTAAATGTCAGTACTATATATAGAAG
This sequence comes from Furipterus horrens, assembly GCF_987537825.1. NCBI lineage: Eukaryota > Metazoa > Chordata > Mammalia > Chiroptera > Furipteridae > Furipterus > Furipterus horrens. The sequence goes on from NW_028327182.1 coordinate 51,903,083, forward strand.
GATTCTAAGAAATAAAGTCTAGTGGCAAGGAAACTAGACATGTGGCAATCTATGAATGAAGAAATCTTGAACAGAATAGTGGCCATGAGAATGGAAAAGAATGAATAAAGATATTTCAAAAGGGAAAATTGTAGAACATCATGATGAGTTGGATAAAAGAGTGGTGTCAAAAATACATTTTCTGTACTAGACAATCATGGTATTATTGGAAGTGGACAGTTAAGAGAAGCTGGTTTGAGAAGGAAAGATGCTTTGTCCCATTTCTGTAATACTGAATTTAAGGTAATACACAGGCATTTTGTTTGAAATGCTTTAATTAAAATAAAGGTTACTGAATATGTAGAACTGGAATTCTATGTAAAAGTCACTCTGAAGAAGTAAATTTGTCAGTATCCACATAAAGCAGATAAGGTTAAACAAGCTAACTGAAACTGTTTATTATGGTCAGTAGATCTCTTTCTTTTAAAAAGAAATATATAAACACGTTTATGTAAATAGATTATTTGGTTAGGTATGTAATCTTAAACATTTCCAAAACTGAATTAAAACTCCCCCTTTTTCCCTTGAAGTGTCATATCTCACGTTTGTGCTTGTAAGAAAATCCCTACTTTTGTATTAGCTATGAAGGTCAATGACTAAAATGTGTTATTATTCTTGAATCTTAACCTGTATTTCCATTAATAAAACAAAGATCTTTCCCAGTATTAGACTTAATGAATGAAACTGAGAATTTAAACTCCAAATAATTCAGTCAGTTAAAACTCTGTAAAATTGATATGGCTTTAATATCTCAAATGGAAGGGCAAGTAATTGAATTGTGGGAAATGTACTGGTCTTTAGTTTCAAGAAACAGTATAGCACAAAGACCTCGCATTCTGGCTAAAGAGTTGTAATAATAAACAAATTTGAAAACCAGAAAGACAAGTTTTTCAAGAGTGCAACTGTGGCATTTCAAAGGAGGTATAACAAGAAATTCCAGAAGTTGGCCAAAAATGGTTTAGATAATTGAGATTCCTTATTTAAATACTTGTTTTTGATGGAGAAACACAGTTAAGAGGAAATGAAGAAGATTCTAAGAGGTCTGAAACTTTTTCTCTTTCCCACCCTAAACTGGGTTTGCTTCTGAAGAAAAGTATTAGCCAAAGGAATTCAATACTGCTTAAATTGTAGGCAGTTTAAAAAGTGACCAAATAAAAAAACAATTTTTTAAAATAACTTGAAAGCAAATATTTTGGTTTTCTAGGAGCTAAATGTTGTTTTGTAGGATTCCTATTTAGAAAGTCAAGCCATATTTCATTAAATGGAACTACCATATTATTCTTTATCTTTAATTGATTTTTAATATGTTCTATTTTAATGATATGTAAGGAAATCTAAAATGTTAATCTGTGCTTCCAAATAGCCTTTAAAAATTCAGTAATATGTCTTCTGGATATACCAGGATCTTGTAAACCAGTTCATCTCAATCTTTGAACCATTTGATTAATCCAAGTTCAGTGAACCTATGACTTCAAATCAGCTTATCCAGAAATGGGAACATTTATTTTTCTATATTTCCATCCTAGTTACATCTAATATTTCCATCCTAGTTACATCTAAATACATGCCTGATATACTGACTTCTACTAAATTTTCTTTCATAACTATATTATGGAGGTAAGTCAAGATTTAATATTGATCATAGTCATGTAACATTCATTCTGAACTTGTATTTCTTTAATATTTCTTTAAATACTAAGCACTTTTAAGCACTGCATTTTTATTAGCAAATTATGTGTATTCCATTTTTGGCTAGGCTGTTTTACTATTAAATGTATAATTTTGTGTAACTTTCAACTAGTTAATATTTCTATATACATCTATATTTTCATCTCATTTTGTAATCACCCAAGTAAACATCTAATAGAAAAATACTGTGGTATTACTGTAGTCTTTAACTTGAATCAAGTCTTTCAGACTCTTTACATTAACTATCCTCATCCTTCTTTGAATCTGCTGTAATTCTTATTTTTCCAAGTGCCTGTTCACTAAGACTATAGTGTTCCAGACTTTTCAGATCAGTTCAGTTTGGACTTTTGGATGTCCAGGACTGGGGGAGAATGTAAAGTCCAATATAAAGCACAGCCCTAGCCCTCATCTTAGAAGAACTTGTGGAATTTCAGACATTGTAGCCAAACTTCCTTGGGGTCTCTTATTGCAAGAAAGGTAAGACAAACCTGTCCTATTTGGCCTCCAACTTGGTAACCCAGAGAAATTCATGAAAGAGTAACATGAAATAGAAGCACTTCATATTTGGTATGTTTTACTCAACTGATAGAGTAAAAAGACACTTTTAAACAAGGTACTGGTATGAAATCTGAAGGTGCAGAATTTTGCCTACCTAGAATCTTTCTCTGGTTAGACAAGTTTTAGGCATATTTTAGTTTTGAGAGCCAAGTCCTAATTATTTTGCTGCATGTTATTGCTTTTTTATTCCATGCCATGCTTACCATCTAAGATGTTAGCTTTTTATCCATTTAAAGACATTTGTGGTTGGATCTATCTCATGGTTTAGATAAATGTTAAGGCATTTTCTAAGCTTAATTATTATGAGGTGATGAATTTTTTGATGAAATTTGTATATAACTTTATTTCTAGTAGGTCTTGTTGGAAGAACTAATATTTCTTAAGGTGTAGTAGTTCTGTGGCAAAGTTGGTAGTGATGTTTTGTTTCAAATACGAAGTTAAATGTCACATTGTTCTCTTCCATGGCTTCTTTGGCTCCAGGAAGATAATGAAATTTCCTAAATTTCTTTTTTAAAATTTCCCCTTGGTGGCTTCTACATTGCTAAACTTGCTGTTACAAAGTCAACTTCCTTAACACAGGAAGACTTGACTTGGAGTGTTCTTAGCAAGTCTTTTATTATCCCAGCAAGGTCTCTGATGATGTGACCATTTCTGTTATTTACGATAGAAAACTAATACAAAAACTTACAAAGCAAAGCTGAAGTTTGCCAGATGTAAACAGTATAAAAGACATTGGAAACAGCTATTTTACCCTAAACCATATATTTCTCAAACTGCTTTCCCTTGAACATTTTATACTACTTGGGGCTCCTGATTTCAGATATATTTTCAAAGCAGCCCAAATTAATTCTGATTTACCATAACCTAAGAACTCTTTCTACTTATGACTTGTATGTTAAATCAAAGAGTAAAATTCAACACAAGAGCTCCTTTTCAGAAAATCTTTGTAGGAAGAACTTTTAAGTGCTTATAAGGTAAATTACTGAGGTTCAAGAATAAGCTAAAATCTTTTAGTCTTACCAGAAATGAAACTGTGGATGATAGAAGCTGAAACAAACACAAGTGGGAGAATATTGGTGGTTTGTCAGTTAAGACTGACAAACATTAACATGTAATTGTGATGATTCCTACTTGTGTATATGAGATAGACTGACAGGTGTATATGATTTGATAAAGTTTTCAGCATAATTGGTCAAGACAAACTTCTGCCATTATTTTCTTATAATTGAAAATAAAATTCATAAATCACTTCATTCAAGAAGGTAAGAGTTAAGTAGTTAAACAAGACTCAATTTTTTGCATGTCTTTATATCTCAGTCACAAAGTCTGACTATTTTAGAATGAACACCAGAGGCTTACTGAGATGATCTTGACATGTGTCTCCAGATGAGATAATCTCTAAAATATTTACTAAAATAAAAAACTCAATCCACTCTGAAAGTAAACTTCCCTTAATAATTAATTTTTTAAAAATCCTCACCCCAGAATATATTTATTGGTTTGGGGGGTGGGAGAGAAAGAGAAAGAGGGAGAAACATCAATTGGTTGCCTCCCATATATGCCTCGACCAAAGATCTAACCCACAACCTAGGCTCCAACCAACTGAGCCACTCAGCCAGGCTATAATGAATACTTTTTAAGTGTGGCAGTCTGTATCCTAAAAATCTCTACATTGTGAATGCATGACTTTTGTAAACTAATAAAAGGCTTAAGTTATTTTAATTTAAACCTATTGTCAGTGTTATGAATTATATTTATAGTAAGCTCTATAAGGGAAGGCATTGTTTTGTTCCTTGCAGTATTTCCAATGTCCAGATAGTATTTGGCACACAGCAGATGTCAATACATATTTATTGAATAAATGAATGTTATGTATATGTAGTTTAAACATTTCCTGTTACAATATTTTTGTTTCAGTATTTTTAACCAGTTACCAGTTTTTAATAATTTTACCAGCAAAGCACTACAGAGAATTATTTAAACACTGTTAATTATACCATGCCAATTATACCCTACTAGTTTAATCACATGTATGCCAAAAACTTAGCAGATAAAAATATTGTGCCTTAGAATATGGTGCTAGCAAGGGAACCAGACCAAACACATCATCCCCCAAACTAAGATGACACACTAAAACATCTAAGTTGCCTCTTCTGCAAAAAGAGAATAACTTCTGGCCAAGATGGAAGTGTAGACAGACATGCTGCACCTCTCTCCACAACTAAGAAGGAATACAATTACCTCAAAACTAGAGACAACCAGAAGTTCCAGAAAATCGAGCTGCATGGAAGTCCAACAAACAAAGATATAAAGAAGAAATACTCATCCAGACAGGTATGAGGGGCAGAGTCGGGGCAAGAGGATGCGGTGTGGTGGTGGCAGCTACAGGCCAGCAGAAAGCACAGTCACATGTTTTAAAAAGTCAGGAGGGAGACACCTGGGGAGCGTTCCCAGCCCCAGACCAGACCACGCAGCTCACAGTCCCAGCACCAGGGAAAGTAAAGCCTCACTGCTTCTCACTGTGCAAACCAGTGGGGGTTGGGACGGAAGAAGAAAGTGCCCGGCTCCCAGCAGAGTCTGTTTGTTTAAAGGGCTCCCACAGTCCTAGACCATCCACAGACCTACCTGCTCTGGGAAAGACGGCCAGGGCAACAGGTAGAGAGGTGCCAGTCCCATATGGAAGTGGGATAAGTGCCTGGAAAAGGGGAGAGTGCTGAGCAAGTGGCATTGTTCCTTCTCTGACCTTTCCACCACATACAGCTTCACAATGTGGTCAAACAGTTGGCGCATACTGACAGATACCTAAGGCTCCACCCCTTACAATGTAACAGGTGCAACAACTCTACATAAGACACAGAGGCAAACAAACACAGGAACCTGTCAAGATAAGGAGACAAAGAAGTATGGCCCAAAAGATGGAACAGATCAAGGTTTCAGTGGGAGAACTAAGCTACGAGGAGATAGCCAACCTAACAGATGTAGAGTTCAAAACACTAGTGATAAAGATGCTCACAGCCTTGACAGATATGCTTGAGTATGGCAAATGCAGAAGGGAAGAAGTGAAGGCTATGCTAAATGAAACGAAGGAAAATCCACACAAAATAAATGTGAAGGGAAGGAAACTGGGGTTCAAATCAATGATTTGGAACATAAGTAAGAAAAAAACAGTCAACCAGTAGAAACGAAAAAACAAAAATTGAAAAAAATGAGGAGCAGCTTAGGAACCTCTGGGACAACTTTATTTTTTGTTTTATTGTTTTAATAACAAGATATTCCATTTACTGAAAACTTGAAATGTGCCAGGCATTTAGTTAACAGTGTTAACATATTTTAAGATTTAATTGTCACAATAATACTATGAGATCAGTATTATTGTTAATCTCCATTATACAGATGAGGATATGGAAGCCTGGAGAGGTTAAATCCCTTGCTTAAGGTTATGTAGGTTGTAAGTGGTAAGAATGGTCTTTGAACCAGGTGTCTGACTCCAGACTTACTCTTATGACCTCAACTCAGTATTCCTCTGAATGATAATGTGATGTTCCAATTCTGGCCTTACATGTGTAACTTTGGACAAGTTACCTAACCTCGGTGATCCCATCTGGAATGGGCTAATCATTCCCACATTGCAGGTCTCTGATGCCTGTTAAATGGGATCTTATGTGTTGAGCAGCTAGCTCAGTACCTAGAAGTAGTACAGTGCCACTCTAGGGCTGATTTGGGGAGTGAGGAGCTTGATGATCCTTTTCTTTTTTTTTTTTTTTTTTGGTTTCTTTTTTTTTTTTTAAGTATATTTTATTGACTATATTGTTAAAATAGTTCCAGTATTTTCCCCTTTGCTCCCCTCTGCCCAGCACCCCCCTCCCCCAACAATCACCCCCCCCAGTCCATGCCCATGGGTCATACATACAAGCTCTCCTGCCTCACCCTTTCATATATTCTTCTTCTTCTTTTTTTTAGGACAATTAATTAATTATTTTAACAATAAAAAATAACAATCCTTCCCTCTCAGACTTAAGACCCTTTATAATCTTATAAAGGACAACGGGCGAAGGTCTCGAGCTCCTCTAGCTGCTCCAAGCTGGATATGGTCGTTGTCCTATGTACCCTTGGGTCCAGAAATCCCTATTAAGAGTGGGGGTGTGGAGGGGAGGGTGGCCTTCCCACATGGGGAAGGATCGTGCAGACTCCAGGTCAGCTGGCTGTCCCCGGATAATGGCATGCTTGATTTAACAGGCTGGCATCCTTGTTGTATTCTGAAGGCAACAGATTTAGCAACAGGGTTAAAGGACATCATTCAATCCATAACTACTAGATGACAAAAGACAGGGATTAATTTTTCAATGTCCCACATTAGGGAAAAGAAGGGCTTCTTTGGAGGAAGGTGTGCCAGGCATATCTCACCTGTCCAAAACCCTTTTGCCCATTATACTTAGTTTTGACTGAGGGAAATATTTTAGGTTTCTCCCCTCTCAAGCCTCTGGTCTCTTTCTGTCCAAGCCATTAGGATAGAAAAGAGAAACCCGTTTTGTTTTTTTTTGGCTGAATAAACTTTTATTTTTTATTTATTTATTTTTTAATGTTTTTTATTGATTATATTGTTACAACAGTTCCAATTTTCTCCCCCTTGTTCCCCTCCACCCAGCACCCCCCTCCCCCAGCAATCCCCCCCAAGTCCATACCCCTGGTTTGTAAAAATTAACTATCCCCCCCCTCTCAAATATTAGGACCCTTTGTAATCTTGTAAAGGACAATGGGCGAAGGTCTCAAGCTCCTCTAGCTGCTTCAAGCTGGACATGGTCATCGTCCTACCTACCCTTGGGTTCAGAAAACCCTAATAAGAGTGGGGGTGTGGAGGGGAGGGTGGCCTTCCCACATGGGGAAGGATCGTGCAGACTCCAGGTCAGTTGGCTGTCTCCGGTCAATGGCGTGCTTGGTTTAACAGGCTGGTGTCCTTGTTGTGTTCTGGGGGCAACAGATTTGGTGAAAAGGGTTAAAAGACATCATTCAATCCATAACTACTAGATGACAAAAGGCAGGGATTAATTTTTCAATGTTCCATATTAGGGAAAAAAAAAAAAAAAGGCTTCTTTGTAAGAAGGTGTGCTAGGCACATCTTGCCTGTCCAAAACCCTTTTGCCCATTATACTTAGTTTGGGCTGAGGTAAATAGTTTAGGTTTTTCCCCCTCTCAGACCTCTGGGCCTTTTCTGTCCAAGCCATTAGGATAGAAAAGAGAAACCCGTTTTAAAGTGAAGCCCACAGACCACCCCATTCTTCCCCAACCCAGCCATTTAGTTCAGCCAAACCGTTGAGTCTCAGGAGGCAGCGCTGCAGAGAGGATTAAGTGAGGCTTATGCGTACAGATAATCACTCAGGTAATGCGATCATAGGCTTATGTCCTTTGAAAACAAAAAACACGTGTTAATTTATGTAACATAACCCGCAAACAAGTCTCTAAATCTGGAGAAGAAACTTTTAAGACGGTTAGTTGCCCTGTTTTATACTCTACTACTGATCATTGTGATTTTCCTTGAATAATAATTTTTCTCCCTAAGGTTACCCTCCTTGTCTTTAAAGGGACTACATTAAGTCCATTTTTAATTTATCCTGTTCGTTTGCATAAACATAACAAGAGCAGCAAATGATCACTTATGATCTTTAGTTCTGCTTTGCTGGAACTTACCCAAGGAATATTTGGGGTGACCTTCAGTCTGTTCTTCAGGGCACAGAAGCTGTGCCACGTATCTGGCATTCATCCTTGCCTATACACACCTGTTTTTTCCAAGTCTTTCTGGTCTTTCCTTGTGCCTTAAGGTCCCTTCTAGCCATCTTTCAGGAAAACAACCTTCGTTCCTTCCCTGGAAAGATTGCTGTGGACCGCACAACCAACCATGGTACCAGGCCTTTTATCTCACGGGCTTTTATTACCTTTGAAAGTCATTCCCAGTTCCTCAGGGCTTTCTGGTAACAATCTGAGCCCAAGTATGTTTCCTTTAGGCTTGACATTCCAGTCAAAGACTTGGTCATAAAAAAAGAACCTCTGTTGACAACTGGTCTTATTAGTTCTATGCAAAGGAACTTATGTCATTACTTACTTGTTTAGAATGCCAAACTCTGGAGGGATCAAATAGGGAGAAAAATATACAACGTGAAGGAAAATCTTTGTCCTAATATTCACTGAACTGGCATTTCCATTCTTCATATTTTCATTTTTCCCCCACTAAAAAATTTTTGTTTGTTTTTCCATTACAGTTGTCTCACTTTTTTACCCCTCTTGTTTCCCTGCACCCTGTCCCTCCCCTCCCCCACATTTAGTCCCCACTCAGTTGCACCTGTCTGTGGGTCATTCATATATATATATATTTTTTAACTCGACCCATCCCCTTACACCTTTCTTTTCCTCCCCCCCGCTCCCCTTGTTACTGTTAGTCTACTTCTTGTTTACATACCTCTGGTTCAATTTTGCTCATTTGTGTTGTTCATTAGTTTCCTGTAATAGGTGACAGCATAAGGTATTTTTCTTTTGTTGCCTGGCTTATTTCACTAAGCATAATTTTCTCTAGTTCCATCCATGTTGTTGCAAATGGGAGAAGTTCCTTCTTTCTTTCTGCTACATAGAATTCCATTGTGTAAATGTACCACAGTTTTTTGATCCACTCATCTACAGATGGGCATTTAGGTTGTTTCCAGCACTTGGCTATTGTAAATAGTGCTGCTATGAACATTGGAGTGCATAGGTTCTTTTGAATTGGTGTTTCGGGATTTTTTGGATATAATCCTAGCAATGGAATTGCTGGTTCAAAAGGCAGTTCCATTTTTAGTTTTTTAAGGAAATTCCAAACTGTTTTCCACAGTGGCTGCACCAATCTGCATTCCCACCAGCAATGCACCAGGGTTCCTGTTTCTCCGCATCCTCTCCAGCACAAGTTGTTTGTTGATTTGTTGATGATTGCCGTTTTGACTGGTGTGAGGTGGTATCTCATTGTGGTTTTAATTTGCATCTCTCTGATGGCTAGTGATGTTGAGCATACTTTCATATGTCTATGGGCCCTCTGTATGTCTTCTTTGGAGAAGTGTTTGTTCAGGTCCTTTGCCCATTTTTTAATTAGGTTGTCTGTCTTCTTGGTGTTGAGTCGTATGAGTTCTTTATATATTTTGGAGATCAATCCCTTGTCTGAGATGTCATTGGCGAATATATTTTCCCATATGGTTGGTTTCCGTTGCATCTTGCTGATGTTTTCTTTAGCTGAGCAGAAACTTTTTAGTTTGATGTAGTCCCATTTGTTTATTCTTTCCTTTATTTCCCTTGCCTTAGGAGATATATCAGTGAAAATGTTGCTACGTGGGATATCTGAAATTTTCCTGCCTATTTTTTCCTCTAGGACCTTTATGGTGTCACTGCTTACATTTAAGTCTTTGATCCATTTTGAGTTTATTCTGGTGTATGGTGTGAGCTGGTGGTCTAGTTTCATTTTTTTGCATGTCCCTGTCCAGTTCTCCCAACACCATTTGTTGAAGAGGCTCTTTTCACTCCATTTGATGTTCTTTCCCCCTTTGTCAAATATTAGTTGACCATATGAACCTGGGCTTATTTCTGGGCTCTCTATTCTGTTCCATTGATCTATATGTCTGTTTTTATGCCAGTACCAGACTGTTTTGATTACCGTGGCCTTGTAGTATAGTTTGATATCGGGTATTGTGATTCCTCCTACTGTGTTCTGCCTCAAAATTGCTGTGGCTATTCGGGCTCTTTTTTGGTTCCATATAAATTTTTGAAGTATTTGTTCTAGGTCTGTGAAATATGTTGCTGGTATTTTAATAGGGATTGCATTGAATCTATAAATTGCTTTGGGTAGTATGGACATTTTAATGATGTTGATTCTTCCCATCCATGAGCATGGTATACGCTTCCATTTATTTGTATCTTCTTTAATTTCTTTCTTCAGTGTTATGTAGTTTTCTGTGTACAGGTCTTTTACCTCTTTGGTTAAGTTTATTCCTAGGTATTTTATTTTTCTTGTTGCTATGGTAAATGGGATTTTTCTTTCAGTTTCCATCTCTGAGTTTTTATTGTTGGTGTATAAAAATGCCTTCGATTTCTTAATATTGACTTTGTATCCTGCTATTTTGCCGAATTCACTTATTAGATTGAGTAGTTTTTTTGTGGAGTCTAAAGGATTTTCTATGTACACTATCATGTCATCTGCAAATAATGACAGTTTTACTTCCTCTTTTCCAATTTGGATGCCTTTTATTTCTCTTTCTTGTCTGATTGCTGTGGCTAGAACTTCCAAGACTATGTTGAATAGGAGTGGAGAGAGCGGACATCCTTGTCTTGTTCCTGATCTCAGGGGGAATGCTCTCAGTTTTTGCCCATTGAGTATGATGTTGGCTTAAGGTTTCTCATATATGGCCTTTATTATGTTGAGGTATGCTCCCTCTATTCGCATTTTGCTGAGAGTTTTTATCATAAATGGGTGTTGTACTTTATCAGATGCTTTTTCCGCATCTATTGATATGATCATGTGGTTTTTGTCTTTCATTTTGTTTATGTGGTGTATCACGTTTATTGATTTGCGAATATTAAACCATCCTTGCATCCCTGGGGTGAATCCTACTTGATCGTGGTGTATGATCTTTCTAATGTGTTGCTGGATCCGGTTTGCCAATATTTTGTTGAGGATTTTAGCATCTATGTTCATCAGCGATATTGGTCTGTAGTTTTCTTTCTTTGTTGCGTCTTGACCTGGTTTTGGAATTAGGGTTATACTGGCTTCATAGAATGAGTTTGGGAGTCTTCCCTCTTCTTGTATCTTTTGGAATAGTCTGAGGAGGATAGGAGTTAGTTCTTTCCTAAATGTTTTGTAGAATTCACTTGTGAAGCCATCTGGTCCTGGGCTTTTGTGTGTTGGGAGTTTTTTGATTACTGCTTCAATTTCGCTAGCTGTTATTGGTCTATTCAGACTTTCTGCTTCTTCTTGATTCAGTTTGGGCAGACTATAGTTTTCCAGGAATCTGTCCATTTCCTCTAGGTTGTCAAATTTCTTGCCATACAGTTGTTCGTAATAATTTCTTATAATTCTTTGTATTTCTGTGGTATCAGTTGTGATTTCTCCTCTTTCATTTCTGATTTTATTTATTTGGATTCTCTTTTTTTCTTGATGAGCCTGGCTAAAGGCTTGTCAATTTTGTTTATCTTTTCAAAGAACCAGCTCCTACTCTTGTTGATCTTTTGAATTGTTACTTTAGACTCTATGTCATTTAATTCTGCTCTGATCTTGATGATTTCCTTCCTTCTACTTGATCTGGGTTTTGCTTGTTGTTCTTCCTCTAGTTCTTGTAGCTGTAGGGTTAAATTTTTTATTAGAGATTCTTCTAGCTTTTTTAGGTAGGCTTGTATTGCTATGAACTTTCCTCTTAAGACTGCTTTCGCTGTATCCCATAGGTTTTGGGTTGTTGTGTGTTCATTATCATTGGTTTCCAGGAACTTTTTGATTTCTTCCTTGATGTCATTGTTAACCCATTCATTATTTAATAGCATGTTATTCATTCTCCATGAGTTTGAATGTTTTTGAGTTTTTTCCTTGAGGTTGATTTCCAATTTTAAGGCATTGTGATCTGAGAAGATGCTTGATATAATTTCAATTTTCTTGAATTTATTGAGGCTTGTTTTGTATCCTACCATGTGGTCTATCTTTGAAAATGTTCCATGTGCACTTGAGAAATATGTATATTTTGCTTCTTTGGGGTGTAAACTTCTATATATATCGACTAAGTCCATTTGATCTAAAGTGTTCTTCAGTGCCTCAATATCTTTGGTGTTTCTTTGCTTTGAAGATCTGTCCATTGTTGACAATGGGGTGTTAAAGTCCCCTACGATGAGTGTGTTGCTGCCTATATCTTTCTTGGAGTCTTTCAAAATTTTCCTTACATATTTGGGTGCTCCTAAGTTGGGTGCATATATATTTATAAGGGTTATATCTTCTTGATGGATTTTTCCCTTAAGTATTATGAAATGCCCTTCTTTGTCTCTTTTTATGGACTTTGCTGTGAAATCTGTTTTGTCTGATATAAGTATTGCTACCCCGGCTTTTTTTTAATGTCCATTTGCTTGGAATACATTTTTCCATCCCTTTACTTTCAGTCTGTGTAGATCTTTTGTTCTAAGGTGGGTCTCTTGTAGACAGCATATATGTGGGTCATTCTTTCTAATCCATTCAGCTACCCTATGTCTTTTAATTGGAGCGTTTAATCCATTTACGTTTAAGGTTATTACTGATAAGTACTTATTCATTGTCATTTTCCCCCTTTGTACTCGTGTTCTTCTCTGTTTCTCTCTGTTTCTTTATCTTCTGAGAGCAGACCCTTTAGCATCTCTTGCATTGCTGGTTTGGTGGAGATGTATTCTTTTAGTCTTCCTTTGTCTGAGAAACTCCTTATTTCGCCTTCCATTTTGAATGAGAGCCTTGCTGGGTAGAGTATTCTTGGTTGTAGGCCTTTGTTTTTCATTGCTTGGAATATTTTTTGCCATTCCCTTCTGGCTTGTAGTGTTTCTGCGGAGAAATCTGAGGATAGCCTTATTGGAGCTCCCTTGTGTGTTATTAGTTGTTTCCCTCTTGCTGCTTTTAGGATTCTCTCTTTGTCTTTGGATGTTGCCATTTTAATTATGATGTGTCTTGAGGTGGGCCTGTTGGGGTTCATCTTCATTGGGACCCTCTGTGCCTCCTGGATTTGCGTGACTCTCTCTCCTCATGTGAGGGAAGTTTTCTGTCATTAGTTTTTCAAAGAGGTTTTCTATCCCTTGCTCTTCTTCTTCTCCTTCTGGAATTCCAATGATACGGATATTGTTACGTTTCATGTTGTCCTGCAGCTGTCTTAGAACCTCTTCAGTCTTGTTCAGTCTTTTTTCATTTTGTTGCATTGTCTGGGAGTTTTTGTGTACGTTGTCCTCCAGCTCGCTGATCCGATCTTCTGCTTCCTCTAGCCTGCTTTTAATTCCTTCTACTGTGTTCTTCAATTCAGAGATTGTATTCTTCATTTCCTCCTGGCTCTTATTGATAGCTTCCATGTCCTTTTTGATGCTGGTATAATTCTCAGTAAGTTCCTTATAGTTCTTCTGGAGTTCACTGTAGTTTTTCTGGAGTTCTTTGTAGTTTCCGCTGAGCTCATTTAGCTTCTCCATAATCCATGTTTTAAATTCTGTATCTGATATTTTGCTCCCCTCTATTTCATTTAGCACTCTTTCTGGGGATTCTACCTTTCCTTTTGATGGGGGGTTGTTTCTCTGTCTCCCCATTTTTGTGATTCCTTTTGTTTGTTGGTGCTTCTTAGAATGATCAGTTCTTCCTGGATCTGCCTCTGGTAGCGTCAGATCATGTACCAGACTGGCCCTAGGCAGCCTGTTGGAGACTTCCAGGGATCTACTGCCTTTGTCTCTCTTCTTTAGTTGTTACTATACTCAATCTGTGATCAGCCGTCAGGCTTAAGGACCGTGGGTGTGGCAACTTAATTCCTGTAGGCAGGGCTTTTATTTCCCCTTAGTATGACACCACTTGGAGGGGGATGGTCTGTCTGCTGTACTGGGGCTGAGTCAGCACTGGCTGGTCCTGGGAGGGGGTTAGTGTAGCTTCCACTTACTCCTCCGCCCTTCTGGATCTCGGTCTGTGTTGTCCTTGATGATATTTCTTTAATCTGTCTGGTTGTATTTCAGCTACTTTTCGGTGGATCTTTTTCTCTGGTTAGTTGATTGAGAGTCACTCTGCCCACCTTGTCTTGAGATCTTTTGTGAAGGTGCTGCTAAAACATAATTACACAACCCAGGCAAGAAACCCACACCCTCCAATGTCTCCCCCAAATAAAATCCCACTATAGGCTGCAAATGAGCCCGTGTTAATATACTTGTGGAGATACTGGGACTCTTATTTCGTAGGAGAAACAGAAAGGAGTTGTTTTAAATGAAGGAAGGGTAATTTTTGAGCTGGAAGTTGATAGAGTATTAATATTAGCAATTGGGATCAAGGTTATGTAAGAGAGCAATTAACACTTACACTGTCTGTTTGAAAAGGAGGGGAGGGTTACAGTGTGGAGAGAGAAAGTGGAAGTGTATAGTATTAGGATTATATAATCAGTATATACTATATGATTAGCGTGGGAGGTAGGGTAGACACAACAGACATCCAGGTAGACAGACAGCCAGAAATTGAAAGAGAGGGCTGGGGAGGTTAGAAGGTAGGAAATAGATTGAGAGAGAATTTTTTAAGGATAAAAATACAGAGTAGAAAATAGCAAGACAGGAAGGGAGAGAGGAGAGAGAGAGAGAAAGTAGAGAAGAGAAGGGTAGGAGAGAGAACAAAAGAAGAAGGGGAGGTAGAAGAGAGGGGACTGGATTAAAATTCTTTTTTAAATTATATGTTATAAAAAAGATTAGGAGATTAAAACATGATATAAAGTTGCAAGATAGAGAGAAAAGGTGAATATAGAGAGAGAGGAATAGGAGATAGGAAAGCAAGAGGATTTGGGAGGAAAAGAGCTCAGAGGAGGGAAGGAAATCAGGAGGAAGAGGAGATATTAGGGAGGGGAGGATTGAAATTGAAGAGTTGGCAAAAGATAGGATGAAGGAGAGAAATACAAGAGGTAGGGAAAGAAGTGGGGGGGTGGGGTAGAAAAAGAGAAGGGGTAAGAATGGGAGAGTAAAGGGAGAGGGGGATAGATTAGAATTATAATTTGAATATTAAGAGATTAGAATATAAAGTGTAATAGGGAGAGAGAGAGATTATGTATAGGGAGAGAAGGAAAATAAGGACAAGAGATGAAAGAAAAAATGAATGTAGACTGAAGGGGGACAAAATAAAGAAAGAAATTTAATAAAGTTGAAGGTGCGTAGCGCAGAGAAAGGAGAGGGTGAGAACGGGAGAGAACTTAAAATTATAAAATTAACTGAGAATAGGATGCAGGGGAGAATGCTAAGGGGAGAGAAGGGAGGGAAGAGGAGGGGAGAAAAGGAGTGAGAATAAGAAGGGACTGACGGTAGGGGTAGTTAGAGAGTGAGAGATAAAAGAATGAGGATTTTGACTCAATTCAACTTTTATGCACAGTCTCTGGGTATTTTTGGTTTGTTTGTTTTTTGGTTTTTCCTTGCTTCCTTCCTGAGTCTGCTCCTATTCAAAATTCCATGAGTTTCAAATCTTTTCTGGTTGGTTGGCTGGCTGTGGGAGGGTTCTGCTTGATTCTGGGGTTGCTAGTCTTTTTTTCATGGGCCTACCACCGCTCTGCTGTGAGCTGCGTTTAGTTGTCCCCTCCTGAGGCAGCCTCAGCCCTCCTCAGGCTTGTCCAGCTACTCCTTCCCCCTGTTGGTCCAGCCTGTGCCTGCCAGCAATCCCCGCCCTGCCTCCGGTCCTGTCTCTATTCCCAGGCTACAGCTTCTGCTCTCTTCCCTGTCTATATGCCTGCGCACCCTATCTCTCTCCCTGTCTCAAGATCGTCCTTTTGTTCTGCAGGACTCTGGCACAGTCGGTCAAAGTGCCGGGCCCAGTGGCCCTTTCCTGCCCAGGGCCTCTCCCCTAGTCTGGAGCTTTGCAGTGGCTTTCCTGCCTGTGCTCTTCTCCTTGCCCCAAAACTTTCTCTATTCCGAGCTACCGCTTCCGCTGGCTTCCCTGTCTATCAGCCTGCGCGCTCTATCTTTCTTCCTGCCACAGCACCGTCCCTTTGTTCTGTGGGACTCTAGTGTGGTCGGTCAGCGCAGCACTCTCCTTCCCCGGAGCTCTCTGCCGGTCTGGAGCTCCGCAGCAGCCCTTCCCTGCGGGCCCTTCTCCTTGCCCTAAAACCGTCTCCCCTCCAGAACCTCCGCCTCCGCTCTCTTCCCTACTTACACACCCTGCACGTCCTATTTCTCTCTTAGCCCCAAACCTGCCTTTTGTTCTGTGGGATTCTAGCGCGACTAAAGAGCAAACACTGATTTCAAGAACACAGTTCTCCCCCGGTCCGGAGTTCCGCAGCAGCTTTTCTGTGCGGCCCGTCTCCTTGCCCCAAAACTGCTCCTTTGTTCTGTAGGGCCCTAGCGCAAGTGCTGGGCACGCCCGGGGTGCCGAGCTTTCCGTCGGAGGTTGCAGCTGAGGATGTTTCTCTCTAGACTCAGGTCACACAGTTTCTCCCAGTCCTGGTTGTTCACTGTTCTCTCCCTCCTCTGGCTTTTTCGGCCAAATCCTCTCCCTAACTCCCTACAAGAATTCACTCCCAGCTAGTGAGCTCTCCGGCTTGATACTGCAAATGCACGGAGTCTCAGAATGACTCAGCCTGCAGTTTGTGATAAACCCCTCCACCCCCCTCCACGCTGCTCCCACGATCTCCTCCCCGTTCACGTTATCAGATATTCCCACTCACTCAGTCATTCCTCCCCGAGTTTGTTCCTCCTGGATTGTCTCCTTAACAGGAGCGAGCTGAGAACACTGTTCCTACTCCGCGGCCATCTTGGTCCCCCCCAAGAGAAACCCGTTTTAAAATGAAGCCCACAGACCACCCCATTCTTCACCAACCCAGCCACTTAGTTCAGTCAAACCATTGAGTCTCAAGAGGCAGCGATGCAGACAGGATTATGTGAGGCCTATACGTACAGGCAATCACTCAGGTAATGAGATCGTAGGCTTATGCCCTTTGAAAACAGAAAACACATGTTAATTTATATAACATAACCCACATACACGTCTCTAAATCTGTAGGACTGTCTTATCGGAAAGACATCCAGTTGCAAGGCACTTGATATTCTTCTTGCCTGTAAATTAAACATCCTTGATAATGCCACAGAGATAGTTTAACTTTCAAATGAAAAGAAACCTTAAAGATGGTTAGCTGCACTACTTTACAGTCCACCACTGAGCATTGTGATTTTCCTTGAATTGTGATTTTTCTCCCTAGGATTACCCTCCTTGTCATTAAAGGGACTGCATTAAGTCCATTTTTAATTTATCCTGTTCATTTGCATAAACACAACAAGAGCAGAAAATGATCACTTACGATCTTTAGTTCCGCTTTGCTGGAACTTACGCAAGGAACATTTAGGGTGACCTTCAGTCTGCCCTTCAAGGCCCAGAAGCAGAACCACATACCTGGCATTCAGCCTTGCCTGTAAACACCTGTCTTTTCCAAGTCCTTCTGGTTTTCCATTGTGCCTTAAGGTCCCATCAAGCCAGTTTTCAGGAAAACAAACCTCCATTCCTCCCCTGGAAAGATTGCCATGGACCGGGCATCCATCCAAAGTACCAGGCCTTTTATCCCGTGGACTTTTATTACTTTTGAAAGTCAATCCCAGTTCCTCAGGGCTTTTTGGTAACAACCAAAGCCCAAGCATGTCTCCTTCAGGCATGACATTCCAGTAAAAGTCTTAGTTAAAAAAAAAAACCTCTATTAACAACTGGTCTTATTAGTTTTATGCAAAGAAACCTATGTCATTACTTACTTCTCTAGAATGACAAACTCTGGAGGGATCAGATAGGGAGAAAAATATACAGTGTGAAGGAAAATCCTTGTCCTTCTAATATTCACTGAACTTGCATTTCCATTCTTTATATTTTCTTTTTTCCCCCAATAAAAGTTTTTTTTGTTTGTTTTTCCATTACAGTTGTCCCACTTTTTTCCCCTTCTTGCTTCCCTGCACCCTGCCCCCTCTTCTTCCACAGTCAGTCCCCACCCAGTTCTCCATGTCCATGGGTCATTTATACATGTTTTTTGACTAGATCTTTCCCCTTCTTACCCCCTTATCTCCCTCCCATCTCCCCCTTTGTTACTGTTAGTTTATTCCTTGTTTACATACCTCTGGTTCAATTTTGCTCATTTGTTTGTGCTGTTCATTAGTTTCCCGTAATAGGGGATAGCATAAGGTATTTTTCTTTCGTTGCCTGGCTTATTTCGCTAAGCATAATTCTCTCTAGTTGCAAATGTTGTTGCAAATGGTAGAAGTTCCTTCTTTCTTTCAGTACTTATTCATTGTCATTTTCCCCCTTTGTACTCGTGTTCCTCTCTGTTTCTTCTTCTTCTTAAAGCAGACCCTTTAGCATCTCTTGCAATGCTGGTGTGGTGGAGATGTATTCTTTTAGCCTTCTTTTGTCTTGGAAACTCCTTATTTCACCTTCCATTTTGAATGAGAGCCTTGCTGCGTAGAGTATTCTTGGTTGTAGGCCTTTGTTTTTCATTGCTTGGAATATTTTTTGCCATTCCCTTCTGGCTTGTAGTGTTTCTGCTGAGAAATCTGATGATAGCCTTATTGGAGCTCCCTTGTATGTTATTAGTTGTCTCTCTCTTGCTGCTTTTAGGATTCTCTCTTTGTCTTTGAATGTTGCCATTTTAATTATGATGTGTCTTGAAGTGGGCCTGTTGGGATTCCTCTTCATTGGGACCCTCTCTGCTTCCTGGACTTTCGTGATTCTCTCCTCATGTGAGGGAAGTTTTCTGTCATTAGTTTTTCAAAGAGGTTTTCTATCCCTTGCTCTTCTTCTTCTCCTTCTGGAATTCCTATGATACGGATATTATTATATTTCATGTTATCCTGCAGCTCTCTTAGAGCCTCTTCAGTCTTATTCAATCTTTTTTCATTTTGTTGCACTGTCTGGGAGTTTTTGTCTAAGTTGTCCTCCAGCTTGCTGATTTGATCTTCTGCTTCCTCTAGCCTGCTTTTAATTCCTTCTACTGTGTTCTTCAATTCAGAGATCGTATTCTTCATTTCCTCCTGGCTCTTGTTGATAGCTTCCATGTCCTTTTTCATGCTGGTGTAATTCTCAGTAAGTTCCTTGTAGTTTTTCTGGAGTTTTTTGTACTTTCTGCTGAGCTCATTGAGCTTCTCCATAAGCCGTGTTTTGAATTCCATATCTGATATTTTGCTCTCCTCTATTTCATTTAGCACTCTTTCTGGGGATTCTATCTTTCCTTTCGATGGGGGGTTCTCTGTCTCCCCATTTTTGTGACTCCTATTGTTTGTTGGTGCTTCTTAGAATGATCTGCACTTCCTGGATCTGCCCCTGGTGGCGTCAGATCCTGTACCAGTCTGGGCCTAGGGAGCCTGTTGGAGACTTCCAGGGATCTACTGCCTTTGTCTGGCTTCTTTAGTTGTTAAATCTATTCAATCTGTGATTAGCCGTCAGGCTTAAGGACCCTGGGTGTGAGAGCTTAATTCCTGTAGGCTGGGCTTTTGCTTCCCCACAGGCTGATGCTACTTGGAGTGGAGGGAATAGTGTGCCTGCAGCACTGGGTATGAATCAGCACTGGGACCCGGTCACCTGCTCCCCCAGTTCTCCCCTCAAAGGCACCACACCAAACTCTCCTCAAGCGTCTCCAGTCCTCTCTGCCTTCTCTCTGCTCGAGCCCAGGGTAAGTGGGGGCCAAAATATTTTCGTATGTGATCCGCTTAAGAGCTCTTTTTCTACAGCTGTTTCTCTCCGACTAGCAAGAAACCCTGTGGCTTTTCGCTTTCCTCAGCTGGATACTATTTTACTTTCCACTCTGTTGCTGTAGGCTGGGGAGCTCAACTGGGGGTTTAGACCCTGCCCTTCTCAGGGGGAATCCCCGGCTGCTGAGCTGTTTCTCTGTCCCTTCGGCTGCCATCCGTGTGAGCCCAGCCAGGCCTTCCGCGTCTCCGCACTCCCTACCGGTCATGTTGTGATGTAGCGGCCTTTCCTGTCTCTCCATGGTTATAAGACTTCTCTCCAGCTAGTGTTCGGTTGGTTATTCCAGATGATTTCTCCAAAATTAAGTTGTAAATCCAGACTAGTTCTGGGAGGAGGTTAGTGTAGCTTCCACTTACTTCTCCGCCATCTTGTTTCTCTGGGACAACTTTAAATGTGCCAACATCCGAATCATAGGGCTGCCAGAAGAAGAGGAAGAGCAAGAAATTGAAAGCTTATGTGAAAAAATAATGAAGGAAAACTTCCAAAAGTTAGTAAAGGAAATAGACATACAAGTCCAGGAAGCACAGACAGTCCCAAAGAAGCTAAACCCAAAAAGGACCACGACCAAGACACATTATAATTAAAATGCCAAAGGTTCAAGAGGAAGAATCTTCAAAGCAGCAAGAGAAAAGCAGAGAGTTGCCTACAAAGGGGTGCCTATAAGACTCTCAGCTGATTTCTCAAAAGAAACTTTGTAGGCAAGAAGGGACTGGCAAGAAGTATTCAAAGTGATGAAAACAAGGACCTACAACCAAGATTACTCTATCCAGCAAAGCTATCATTTAGAATGGAAGGACAGATGAAGTGCTTCCCAGACAAGGTAAAGCTAAAAGAGTTCATTCATCACTAAGCTCTTATTATATGAAATGTTAAAGGGACTTATTTAAGAAAAAGAAAATCAAAACTATGAACACTAAACTGACAACATACTCACAACTATCAATAACTGAATCTAAAAAATAAGAACAAAATCCAACTAAGCAAACCAGAATAGGAACAGAATCATAGGTATGGGGATCATTTGGAGGATTATCAGCTGGGAGGGGAAGAGGAGAAATGGTGAAATGGTATAGGGATTAAGAAACATAATTGTTTGGTACAAAATAGGGGAATGTTAATAATAATATAGGAAAGGGTGAAACCAAAAGCTTATATGCACGACCCATGGACATGAACTAAGGGAGGGGGTGGGCAGAAGGGAGCAAAGGGGAAAAATATTTTGGGAATACTGTAACATAATAAAATATTCTCTTTTTTTTTTCAGATTTAATGTGTTTTATTGATTAAAATATTACATTTGTGCCAATTTCCCTTCCCTCTGCTCCCCTCCACCCGGTGGCCCCCCTCCCTCCAGTTGTCCCCCCCTTTTAGATTATGTCCATTAGTTGTGCATACAGTTCCTCCCAACCTCTCTTCGTCTATTTCATTCCCTCCTACCATGATCCCCAATTCCTATATCATCTCCCTCCCTCTCCCCACTCCCCCTCCCTGTTGACCTCCCCCCAATATGCTTCCCGTACCCACAGTTCCTTTTCCACTCTCGTTGCCTGTTTAGTTTGCCTTTGTTTCATCTCCCTAGCTTCTGTTTTTTAAACCAGTCCCTTTAACATCTCATATAACAGTGGTTTGGATCTAATGAACTCAGTTTTATTTTGTCCTGGAAACACTTTCTCTGTCCTTCTATTCTGAATGACAGTTTCGCTAGATAGAGTATTCGTGGTTGTAGGTTTTGGATTTTCATTACTTTGAATATTTCTTACCAGTCCCTTCTTGCCTGTAGGGTCTCCCTTGAGAAGTCTGCTGATAGTCTAATTGGGACCCCTTTGTACATAATTCTTTTCTTCTCTCTTGCTGCTTTTAAGATTCTCTCTTTATCTTTAATTTTTGACATTTTGATTATAATGTGTCTTGGAGTGGTTCTCCCTGGGTCCAGTCTCTTGGGAACTCTTCTTGCTTCCTGGACCTGCAAGTCTATTCCCTTCCCCAAGTCTGGGAAGTTCTCCTTTATTATATTTTCACTCAATTTTTCAAGTTCTAGTTCATCTTCCTCACTCTCTGGCAAACCAATGATTCTTATGTTGGGCCTTTTATAGCTGTCCCAGAGGTTTCTGATCCTCTCATTGTTGCTTCCCATTTCCTCTCTCTGCATTGGTTGACTGCTTGTTCCTTCTCCATATTCCAGTTTGTTGAAATGAACTCTGGATTTTTTTTCCTCACCATCTGTCTCGTATGCGGTTTTGTTCCTTTCGTTATGAATGTTTTTCGCTTCTTTCTTATCTTTTTCCTGCTCTTTTGTGAATTCTGTAAGCCACCTGATAACAATGGCCCAGAACTGAGCCTCTGACAGGTTTCTTATCTGTTCATCTGTCAGGTTCTCTATCTGTTGCCTGATGAGCTGTGCCACCGGGATTTCTATAGTCGTCTGCCTCATTTTGACAGATGCTTTTTGTTTTCTTGGGCCTGCTGTAGGGGGCAGTGCCTGTGTACGCGTCACAATTCAGCGACCGGTGCCTGTCCGCGACCTATTTCGCAGCCCTGTGGTGCTTTCTTTGGGGGCGGGGGTCCAAGATGGATTCACACAGTTATTCAGCTAGGAGACCGGGATCTGTCCTCCCGCCCCCCTGGGCCTCACTGTTCAAGGCGATGCGGTGGCTGCTTTCCGCAGCGCTGTGGTCGCGCACTGCCAGGGGCTTGACTGCCGCGGGGCTTTTTCGCTGCCCTGCCGCTGACCGCAAACAGCGCTGTCCTCTTTAACTCTTACCTGCCCAAATGGCACCGCTGGTTTATAACTTCATATGTTGGGCTTCCGTGTAGTTTTATTTTCTGGAATTTCTAGTTATCCTTTGTTTTGAAGTAGTTGTATTCCTCTCTAGTTGTAGAGGGAGACCTAGCGTGTCCGTCTAAGCCTCCATCTTGGCCGGAAGTCTAATAAAATATTCTTGAAAAACACTTCTTCAGAAAACTTATTTTCTTATTTGGGTCATTATGTTCTATTGCTACCTTTAACATTTCTAATCTTAAAGTATTCTGCACTTTTAGGTTATACACAATCTTTTGAAGATTAGGAAATTTTTTAAAAAAATCTTCCTTACAACCTAGTATACAAATTTATAAGAAATTACTAGAAATGTCTGGAATGCAATTTCTTTATTAAGTGAAGGGTTTTCAGAGGAAGGCTGGTAGAGTAAAATTTGTATTTGAGATAATAGGCCATACTATGCCGAAGCAGTCCACTTTGCACGTGCGAGTGCATGTGCAGACACACACACACAATCTTTCAGTTATGGCTCTCCCTTTTTTTCTTTTTTTTCTTTTTTTTTGATATATAATACATCTACCTGCTCTTGTGAAAATTTTTTCTCCCATACCTAAACCCCACTCACCAAGTTCCCTCTCCACAGGTGACCCATATTTTTGCTGAAAATTCCATGGGTATATAGGAAAATGAATTTTTTTTTCACAAATGGAAATTGTTAAATGAAAATAAGTATTTTTCACTTAAGACATTTTTTTGCACCTTGCTTTTTTCCCCTTAACAATATCTGACAATCTTTTATCAGTTTGTAAACTGCTGCCCCAATTTTAAGGGCTGCATAGTATTTCATTGTATGAACCATACTTTATCCATTCCTACTGATGAACTTTGACTTTATTTCTAATCTGTTGCTGTTATGTATGTTCTCAATTGAATGTGAGCTCCTTAAGAATAAGGTTTCCTTTCGTACTCATTTTTAAACCTGAAAACTTAGCATAGGTGCCCAACAAATGTTTAACAGATGTTTTTGAACGAGTTAATTATACTTTTTAAAATGGTGTTCAACTGTTTCCACTCAATGTTGTTTTTTAACCCTACTAAGTACAAAGTACTTGGTGCTCTTTGACTTAATGGTTCCTTTATCTTGTTTAAAATGACACATACATAAGAATTCCTACAAGAGGAAACACTAAAGTCAAAGTATATATGTATTTTAAATGTTAGTAGAGGTTATTCAAAAGCTTTTCACCAAATATAGGTACTAATTAGTAACAAAGATATTATTCCTTTCACTAAATATTTAGCACAGGACTTAACACATGGTAATGTTAACACTATTGACTGGGTTGAGCTCATATTCAAGTAAAAAAAATAATTTATGATGGCATATAAGTCTATACAAAGTAAAGGGCTCCATCTTCTTCATCAACATCAATAATTAATTGTTACTGAATACCTACCACATGCCAGGAAATGTGTTGAGTATATTATCTCCTTTAATCCTCATATATCCTTTAACACATATATTTTTCTCCATTTGATAGATGGAGAAGTTGAGGCACAAATAGGTTAAATGGCTTGTCCCAGTCATAGAGCTAGTAAGTGCTTGATTTGGGATTAGAAATCAATCACCATGATTCCAGATCCCATTCTTGAAAGCTGTATAGTTTCATGATAAAGAGAAATAGAAAAAGGCACTGAAAGTAGAATATGTGTCAAAGCATCAAGTGCACAATCCTGTTCAGAAAGTAGAAAGCAGTTAAGAGTGGGTGTTGAGGTATGATTGCCCACAGGTGGCACGGTAGGAGACAAAGCCAAAAAGTTAGTACATATTTGACTAACATGTATGCCTTCAATATGGAATCTCCATACAAGAAAGTGGCAATTTCTCTTTATTCTAAAAGACAACAAAAAACTCATTTCTTTTTCTGAGATTGCTCTGGCATGATGGCAGCCTCTGGTTTCGCTGCTTTGTTCATGGTGAGAGCTTCGGGCCTTTTTATCCTTTCAAAGCTATATCATTTAGTTTTTTCTTCAGAGGATACTATTCTAGTGCTAACCAGATAGAAGCCTTCCATTAATAAAGTGTCAATCAGGAAGCCAAGGACATTAGTTCCATTGGCCAATTTTCGGTTACCAGGTTTTATAGAAACATATCTAAGGACACATATCAAAAAATGTTTAAGTATAAAGCATCCCTTTAATAACTATAAAACTAAACACATAAATCTGACTTATAACCTCACATAAAGGTATCATACCATTTTGATCAGATATTTTTGACACTTCATTTATAAATCCAAATCAGTAATTTCAAGGTAGTGAAAATAGATACCTTGCTATGATTTCCAAAGTCATTTTAATTCTACATTTAGGAATATAACTAACACTGATGAATTTTCATTGAAAAACTATTTTTTAGAGCAATTTGGTCAAACTATTAAACATATTAAATATTGTTTTAATTAATCATTTAATGAACACTTTATACATTTACAATTTTCCCCCTAGATCTAATTTACCCATTATCAGCACTGATACTACCCACTTTCTTTTGTGATATACTCCTATCAAATGCATTTTCTTCAGGTAAATTTTGCAGATACAAAATATCAAGAAGAATTTATTGTCAAGTGTTTTAAAAACAATTTTATTCTCAGATTTTAAAAAAGATTTTATTTATTTTCAGAGAGAGGAGGGAGGGCAAAAGAGAGCGAGAGAAACATCATGTGTGAGAGGAACATCAATCTGTCGTCTCTCACATGCCACCAACTGGGGACCTGGCTTGCAACCCAGGCACGTGCCCTGACAGAAAACCGAACTGGTGGCCTTTCAGTTCACAGTCCAGTGCTCAATCCACTGAGCCACACCAGCCAGGGCTATTGTCAGTTTTTACCCAATAACTGTATAATGTTGAAAAGCAAAATATGGGGTCAAAAGGCCTCTGGAGTTGAAATGACAAAACTTTCTATTTCCTAGGAAACTTGGTAGAACTAATCCACATAATTCAAGAAAAATGTATTTGAACTTTGCAGATTGGTTGTATATTGGCTTTAATAATGTCAACATAATGTATTTGCATAGATATAGCTGTATTGCTCCTTCTTTATCGTCAAGAATATTTTATGTCTTTGTGTCCTCCCACCATTTGTCTATGAGATGTGAAGAGGCTAACTTAAATTAGTTTCAGGCAGCAGTTTTATGGGGTAAAAAGAGCCATAGGGATATATCCCAAGCCTCCTTTAATTATGATTGAAATAGAGTGGTTTATTGTAGCTCACATTTAGAAGCTCATTGTTGGCAAAGCAATTCAATAATAAAATGTAAGAATTAAACTACAAAGTACATATCAAGAAATGATTATGTCTGATATAGTAAATTTTTAACCTTAGTAAATCATTCCATCTACCCCCAAGCCCCAGATCTTGATTGTATAGCATAGAAACATTTTTCAAAGGGAAAAACTTACAGAACATCTCATAAAATTAAGATACAAATAGTATATGGTAGGTTATAACAAACTGGAATGCACTTCGCAAGAAATCACTGAGCCGAAGCACTTAATTCCCTATAAAGCCAGATTGAAAAATGATATTTCAAGGCACCAGAAAAGGATAGAAGAAACCAATGAGAAATAGAAAATCAAAACGTATTTTAAAAACTTAAAAGACAACTACACTTTTCCATTTGACACAGTTTAAAAAGGAAAAATGAGACAAACTAAATTCTACCAGAATTCTATGGTCTAGAATCCTGTAACCATAATGTGAGCTTGATAATGTCACCACATCTGCAACATGCAAGTTACATATTTCTAGTACTTTGAACTTGAGAGGTAATTACTGAGCAACATGCTAGGTTAACAAGACCTTTGAGTAGTAAATTACATTAGTAGAATATACTGAATGGCTGGATGACACACCAGACTCCTAGGAGCAATTAGGCTTATTCCTCTACTTTCCACCTTCAAATCACATCTGAATGGACAGAGTCAGACCAGGGAGTGAGCAAGATATAAAAATGATTGCTATTTGGCAGTCATTTAAGGTGGGTCTTTTAAGGCCACAGGTTTCATCCAGTCATCTGAAATCCCAATAATGTCACTTCATTCAGGTATGTCTCTACTTTGAAATTGGTACTATACAAAAAAAAAAAAAGCAAAAATTAAAAAATAAAAAAACTGGGATGGAAAAAAATCTGAACTGTAATGGCAAAGAATACTATTTGGGGATGAAAAGCTTTTTTTAATTTTAAAAATAGCTTCTGGTTTTGGGATATCTATTTTGGAAGTTTAAATAATACCATTCTCACATTAAGATGAAAAAGATTTGTAGTATTTCTACAACATTTTAATAACAAAGGGGAAGCCACTTGATGCTGTGTATATGCAAGAATATCCTAAGTTTCTAATCTTGTTTTTCAAGATTATAATTATTTTCTCCAAGTGCATAGTTTTTAAAGAGCATTTAGTATTTCCAGTATATCTTTTTTATCTTCTTAAAATCAATACTCCCATTTTTCCTTAGGTTTCCTTAGGATCCCTTTTTCAAAAGAGATCCCCAAAGATGTCAATAATTCAAAATAACAAAAAACTGGTAATTTCCCCTCTATGTTTTGAGTTGGCCAAAAAGTTGGTTTAGTTTTGTCCATAAAATAAAAAACACAGCCCTGGCTAATGTGGTTCAGTGGATTGAAAGCCAGCCTGCAAACCCAAAGGTCATCAGTTTGATTCCCAGTCCAGGCACATGCCTGAGTTGCAGGCCAGGTCCCTAGTTGGGGGTGTGTGAGAGGCAACTGATTGATTTATCTTTTCCACATTGATCTTTCTCTCCCTCTTTCTCTCCCTTCCTTCCCCTCTGAAAGTAAATAAGTAAAATCTTTTAAAAAAATAAACAACACATTTTTCATTTTCACCAATAACTTTATTGATTTGGATATTTTGAATAGGTTGGGTATCTCCCCCTATTGGCTTCTAGTGGGTAGGGGCCAGGGGTGCTGCTAAACCTCTTCCAATGCGTAAGACAGTTCCACAGCAACAAATTATTTGGCCAAAATGTCAATAGTACCAAGAAACTTCGCAAACCACTTTTGACACATTTGGTCAGCTACAGCACCTTGTCCATACACTGCACAAATTTTTCTTCTGCATTTCAGTTGTGTTTTCCTCTTTCTTGAAACAATAAAGCATAATATAACACACTGAAAATGTTGCGTATGTTCTTCCATCTTCAATGTTAAAATGGCTGCACAAAAATTCACCTTTTGTTTTTCACCATTTTTTTAAAAGTATGCTGATATGACAGCTGTCACAATACAATCTAACAAAAATTGTTTCTAATAAAGTTAAAGACAACTAAGCACTACTAGAGCCATTGTCTGGAAAAAACTGAACAAACTTTTTGGCCAACCCAATATGTTAGTGTCCCACCAATGAAAATGAAGTTATGCATAGAGGTATCTTAAAACCACTTGAGATGAGAGGGTCTTATTTTTCTTCACAATCAGCCTATTAATTCATCTGGCTGTCTTTTCCCAAAATGACATTCAACCTCTTTTTATATTTATAAAATATAAAAAGTTAAGAATATACTGCCCAGTGTTCTCCAGTTGCAAGACCAAGGGGTGTGTTGTGGGAGGGACAAAGGCCCGTCGTTCCTGAGGGCTTACTGTTGAAGAAAATATCCCAAAATAATGTCTACCTTTACTCCCCCTCCCAAAGTAATTTTAAGTACTGTAGGTAAAGAACATATGCGACTTTTTTTCGTTCTGAAAATTCAACCCAACTTTCGCAGTTAGTAAAATAATGGTGAGACAGCATTAAGATATATTTAAGGGGGAGGGGGTCCCTGACAGCAGAGTGGAAATTAGTCTTAGGGTCCAACTAAGAACAATAGAGGGAAAAAGTTAGTAACTGACTCAGGAGCAACTATCCTTAACAAACTGACAAATATCCCAATATTTTTAGATGTCTAAGAGTCCAAAGATGTAAAAGGAAAACAGATTTGCCATGGGATATATCCGTCTTAATGGTGTTTAAAAATAAAGTGGGATGGAGAAAAATCAGTAGTCAAATAATAAGGCCTGAAAAAATAAATACACATGAAGTATGAGATCAGGACAAACTATTGAACCTTCCCTATGCCACCCACTAAAAGAATCTCCTGGGGATAATAAATTAGTAAAAAATTCATTCCTAAGCCAAATACACTAGCAATGAATGGATCGTATATAAAGTTATTTCCTCCTACAACTTTAGGTACCACAGTCCAAGTTTTTCCTGGACAGTTTGGTTTATTCCTCTTGTCCCACATAATAACAATACCCTTTTTCACTCTGAAAAGTATCCCAGTTTGGACAATAGTTATCTGGTCATTCTACCCAACTCTACTAGTTACCACAAAACATTATTTTGAATCATCATTTTTTTCCAAGAAGAGTTTCAGGCATGAGAAACTTTCAGTTTTGAGGGGAAACATCAGGAACTGGTATAGAAGAGAGATGCTTCAAAGTACAAAATACCTGACCACAGTTTTGTTATCAGTAATGCTGTCTGAGCCTCACTGCGAAATTAGGTCATGGTAAGGTCTTTGTGAAGGCAGTGGAAGTAAGGTCATCTGAGGAGGGCAAGAATTACTACTCCAGGTTGGTGCTGACGATTGCTCTATAAACACTGTAATCCAGTTAGCATCTCAATTATTTTGCTGCAAGAACCAAACACCCTGAAAAAAAACCTGAGTGTTTTGGCTTAAGAAATGCACCTCCACAAGAGCAGGTCTTGGCTGTAGCAGGTGTTCTTGGTTTAAGAGATCAACTAGAGGATCAAGTTTATAGAAAAAAAGCCTCTCTCTGAAGCCTAAGATAGTCTAAAATAACAGTGGGTAATATAAGCCATTGAGTACTCAAAAAATCTAAGATTAAACTAAATAAATCACCATCCCTGTCCTCAAAAATCTGGCCACCAATCATCTTGAATTCTTGGTCTTGCCATCTAACATTCCTGTCAACCTAGAGGCAGGAAACTGCTTTATGGTAGAAAACCTGGTGAGTATCTTCCCTCCCACATTCAAAATTACCATTTCCTGGCCACTCCTCTTGCTTCAGACTAGAGGCTACAAACCATCAGTCACAGTTTTTAAAAATTGTAAATAAAACTATAACCATAAATGTTACTAGTTATGCATGATTGATTAAGTGGAGAGGGAAAATAAAAAAACAAGAGACCTAAATTTCCAGGTAACTACTATAAAGCAAATAGTGTATCCATAGCTGTGTTTGCAAATTTAAGTTGCTTGGGAACTTGCAGTATACAAAATAAAAAATAAAACAGATGTCAAATAGGTCCCTTTCTTGTATTCCATTAAAAAAAAAAAATTCTCCATGAAAAGCTATTGTAAATGTATATTTTTTTAAAAATGGGAACACAAAAGCACTCCCTCTCCCCGGACCTATCTACTATTAGTCCTCATGGCAGAGGTTAAGATTTACAGAGAAATATTGTCATTTCTGGATACCTTTAGCAATTTCAATCACGAATTAACTGTCAATTAAGAATTAGACAGCCATTACCTATACTTGCAGCCTGACTCTTCTCATAACTAGAGTGATTCTTCTCTACTTTAAATTTTGTTGACATCTTTTTTTCCCATCTTCTTTGTCTTCTCCTTTCAACCTGTTACAGAATGGGGGTCTCCAAAAATCCCCGGAGCCTGTGGGTTGGGGAATGGGGAAAGTAAACAGCTTTTAAGATGCCTTCACATGCCTGTGGCTAGTGGCTAGTGTCTTTGTTACACAAATAGCTTTGGTTCTTCCAAGGACCCAAGAAGATGGGAGGTGTTTTGGACCATAGAATGGTACAGAAAGAGCATACAGAGCCTGTGCAAGGTTCTGTGAATGGCCAGAACCAGTTACCACACTCACTGCATCACAGGACGCAGACAGGGATTTAAAAATAGGTCGCAGACATTTTAGCTGGGTTCTCCATGCGGTTTTGAGAAGAGATCTCCATGCAGCTTTGAGAGGAGGAAAGGAGATCCACATGGTTTGCAAGGACGGCAGAGAAGTCCATGCGGCTTTGAAAGGGCAGATAGAACCATGCGTGATCCAGTGCAACATGACACGTTTTCCTGGACTGTTATACGGAGGCTGATGACATCGTACCCCAGATCCTGAAGGAGACAGCTAACAGATAAGGGATGGGGAACTTCTGGGTATGTTTTTGGCTTCGAGCTTTTTGGGGAGCAAGGGAAGTGCTGGGTCCCAAGGGAAAACAGGGCTCTGAGCTGAAGTGCTCACTGTCCTCCCCGGGTTGGAATATTGTAAATAAAGACCTGTTTTCCTCAACACTAGTTGTTGGGTTTTACACCAAGGCCCCACGTGAAAGAACCCCCTTTCGCTCTGTAACAAACCAAATTAAAGGACTGGGATAAAGACACTCTGGGCTTTCAAAGAAATATCTTGTTCCATGGCAGATATAAAGTATGCTAGAGAGCAGTTCTAAGATAAGGTTATGTACTTTTGTTTTCATCTGAATTCTTAACAAGGAAATTAAGTGTTTTTACTCTTTGGGAGATAGGGCATCTTTATCTCATGTAAACAGGACAGCATTAACATTTAGTGATTATCTAGTCAAGGAACTAGTATAAATGACCCATGCAAGTGGACAAGGTGGGAATTGACTGCAGGGGGAGGGGCGTGGGCAGGGCAGTAGAGAGCAACAGGCAAAAATTGGGACAACTGTAAATTAAAGAAAAAAAATGTTTAGTGATATTTTGTACTTTATAATAGCCGATGAATTGTTTCCTCTATTGTCAAATTAGTCTTATTACTCTTAAATTACTATAATTTTTAGAGAGAGGGAAACATTGAAGTGAGAAACACCAATCAGTTGCCCCGCATACCCACCTCAACCAGGGATCGAGCTCTAACCTAAGTATGTGTCCTGACCAGGAATTGAACGCGCAACCTTTTTTGGTATATGGGATGACACTCCAACCTACTACAGGGGTACTCTTAAATTCTTTAAGTAGGTTGTATAGTTGCCCTGATACTTTGGACAACATACACTTAGCTGTCAGTTAAAAGGAGGCTTTTGCATTTCCTGCTTTTGCCACATTAGACTTTTTAAAAGACCTATGCCTTTGTTTATATAGCCACATAACACTTCTGTAGTTTAGCACCAAACTCCTTTGGTGATAAATTTATAATACCTAAGGAGAAAAAGCAAGCTGGAATCCCCACCCTCTTAAAAATGTACACTTATCACAAGATTTATACTTTCGCAAAAATCAACCCCTAGTAGAAAAATCTGGAAGTTCATTCTACCTGTTTCTTTCCTTTTTAAAAAATGTTCACTCAAAAAAAGTTGCTTTACAAGAGTAGTCTTTATTATATGCTTAAGAGAACAATCACATTGCCTCATCAATACAATATTAGATCATGTGCTCACTCACCTCTTTTGACATAGCATAAATACAATAAATGTTGGGGGGGGGTAAGATGCCTATTTCAAAAGTACTCTTTAAAAAGGAGAGTTCAGGACTGTACTATTAAATTTCACTCTTACATCTTTATGCTAATTTGAACATGTATAAGACATTATTTTTGAAAGGAATACTTTTGGAGCCACTCTGTTCTCTAACAAATGTCTAACAAGACAGAGAACTATGTACTTGAAACAGAGTTTTATAATAATTTGTATTTGCACATAAATTCTGCCACATTATTCAGCATCACCCAAGTAAAATCCTTGAATCTTTCACTGAAAACGAAAAACCCATCTGTCACCTGTACCCAGTAAAAAACTGATTGTTCTACAAAATCAGGTGATTTAGTCAGAAAGGAGCTGAAATGTGAAAGATGATCTTTCCAGGTTGAGAATTCATATAAAGACCATTCTAAGAATATAGGAGGACTAAAGAAAATGAGGAGGCCAAGCAGAATGACTACCAGAAATAACTTACAAAAGCTCCAGGGAATCTTGCTAATGAATGTGCTAGTGTCTTGAGGCAAAGAAAGTTTATCTACATCTGCTAGTTTTATTTCTTCCCACTGTCTGGTATCAAAGTTTTTCATTAATGGGCTTGTGGGCAAATTAGAGGGAGGTAAAGGAGTTTCCTTGATTACTTTTATTTTCTCCCTGAACTCCTGCATCTGTTGCAGAAATATGATTGGTTCTGACACATCTTTGAAGGCCTCAGCAATGTTAAAGGCCATTCGTTGTTCCTGCAAGATGGTGTTGAGTTTGTTAATCTCTGGGTCATAAGCTTGCATAACTGCAAGCTTCATGGTCTCAAAGTCAGACAGGATTTCATTCTTCTTTTGATCTAATGTGTGTTGTAATTTCTCAAAAAACTCCTTCACTTTATCTGAATCTTTAGTCAGTAACTGTAGAGATTTCCTTTTGTTAGTTTCTAAAGTATCCAAGCGAGAAAGAGCATCTCCCCGACGCCAGGTCTCAAAGCTCTGAAAGAGGGACTCAAAGGCTCCCCTTTCCTGAGCATAGGCATCTTCAATAGAACAGAAGACATGTTTGGTGTGGTCACCACGGGTAGCACAGATTCCACAAATCAGCTGCATATCCGTCAAGCAGAAAATGTTGAGAGGCTGTCCCAAGTGTCCTTTGCACACCGGCATTTTGGGAGAGATCTTGATCTTGTTATACTTCTCCACAATACCCTTCAAGGAGTAATTAACCTGCAGGCTACTAACTCCAGAAGCTGAAGTTTCCTTACGGCATGTGGGGCACTTGAATGGAGATGATCTCCACAATGAATTCCGCACATTTCCTTCTAAGATCCCTTCTAAGCATTTTTTGCAAAAGTTGTGCGAGCAAGGCAAAACTCGAGGATCATCAAACAGACTGCAACAAATTGGGCACGTAAGATCTTCTTCAAGCAGCTCCATCACATCCTACCATAGAGAAATAAACATTTTATTTTACTCCAGTAATCCCCTCCACTTGCACTATGTAATCATTAGAAGATATTATCTTCATAGACATTAAAAATGATCTTTCATTGAAACAAGGCAACAAAGGAAATAAGTGAGAAATTTGGGAAGGGAATGCACACCAAAGCAGATTTAATCTGCTAAGGCTAAAACACGCTCCTTATTAGTAGGGCTCCCTGTACACAGGCCTTTGTGTGGGGTTTTCAACAACAGTCTGGCTGAGACAGGGTTAGGACTAGGACAACTGCAAGTTGAGCCAGCAGCACTCAATTGATTGTTTTAAAACAGAGAGCTGACTACTAGCTGTCAGAGACAAAGCTATTCAGTGTCTGAAGAGAATGAGCTCTTTACTCTGGGCCCACAATTATAAATATATTTGAAAGAAAGCTGCACAGAAATGTAAATATAAAGCCAAGCATATACTTCCATGATGCATACTTGTATTTTAAAATGATAGTTTTCTCTTTCAAAGGTAAAATTACAATTAAAGTCACAAGTAAAAACATAAAATGAGAAAGTTGCAATTCATTCTTCCCTAGAGAATTAAATGAGTTTTTTAAAACCATCAGGACAATAATCAAAGCCATTTTGTAGTACCGTCTAGAGCATCAGTTTTCAAAATGTGGTAGGCAGAAACCTGGGTATCCCTAAGACTCTTTCAGGGAATCATGAGGTCAATACTATTTTCATAATAACACTGAGATGCTACTTGCTTTTAGCACCATGTTGACCATTTGCACTGTGAAAGCAATGGTGAGCAGACACTGCCAATCTCATCAGGAATCACATAAGGCAATATATAGTACCGAACTGTACTATTAGTCTGCATTCTTCATCACCACATCAAACTAGGGAAAGCCAATTTAATTTAAGAACGTTCTTAATGAAGCAGTAAGAATTATTCATATTTTATCAAATCTTGATCCTTGTGTGACAAGACAGGAAGTAAACACACAACATTTCTGCCACATACCAACAGAAATTGCCTGGAGGAAAAGCATTTATATGATTGAGTTGCAGGCTGAAATGAACCAACTGCTTTTGTCATGGAACACCATTGTTACCTGAACTAATAAATAACAAAACTATGGCCATTCAGATCAGGTATCTGGCAGACATTTTCTTGAAAACAAACAAAAAAAGAGCCTGTCATTTCAAGAAAAGAAAAAATGACAGTATTTCTTGCCAATGATAAGTTTTTGACTGAAAACAAGACTTTGGGAAAACATTGGTTGCCACTTAGGACCTTGACAGCTTCCTATTAATCAGAGACTTTTCTAATGAGGTGAGTAGTGATATTAATAAATGCGAGACTTCTTTTTGCAGGGAGGGGTGGATACTACATAATAAAATATGAAGAGATTTGGAGATCTACATAACACAATGAACAAACTGGTTCAAATCACCAATTTATGTTATAAATCATGCATGGGTAAAAGACTGAGAGACCAGTATGTTCGAAAATATTACTTCAGATTCCATACTGTAATTTACCTTTAAGTTTTGGTATAGTATCAAAGAAGATCCACAGTTACCAGAAAGAGCTATTAAAATATTCCTCGCCTCACCATCTCCACATCTGTGCAAGGCCAGATTTAATTTTCTTGGTATATTTCAGCCAAAATAACTTACTGTAACAGGTGTAAGGCAGAGGCAGATAAAAGACTAGATGTTGTCTGTTAAACAGTAACCCATTAAAGAGATCTGTATATAAAACAATGCCATTCATTACACAAATGTTTCAAAAAGTTATTTTTGAGATTAATGTTAACATATAATAGGTTTATCATTGTTATTTTTAATATCTTAAAATTTTTCTCAATTTTCATTTAAAATACAGTACATATCTACTATGTTGTATACATGTAAACTAAAGCTCATAGGATCCTCAGTTTTTAAGAATGTAATGGGATCTGAGACCAAAATATTTGAGATCCCTGATCTAAAGAATACCACTTCTAAATATAAATTTATTATTTTTAAATGTACGTTTTAGAACTTATATCCTTAAAGTAAGTGTCCTCATTCAGTTTCACTTAGTAATATACATATATACACATATATGTCATGTTACCACCAAAGTAATAAAATATAGCATCTAAAAATATGTAGACCATCTTATAATAAAAAGTAATTTTTAACAGTAATTTTAAAGAGTTACAATTAGAGCTACAATCTAGAAGATAAACAGTATTTAAAATATAAGCTGAGCTTGCAGGCCTAATTAGTATGGTTTCATATTAAATTCTGAGAGATACAGGATATATAGAGAGAATTAAAATTACTGTGTCAAATTTAGTGTCATATGGCAAATGTGTGATGAGCTGACTTCTGAAAAAATTTTGTGACATAAGTAATCATACAACCTTTGAAAAGCATTGAGAAGAGAATGGCTATTAAGACTGGTATGCTAAGAGAAATTATCAAGTAGCTGTAAAACACTGATTCTCTAGAACAGAGAAGGAAAACTTGACTATCCTCCAATCCTAGTCCTGTTCTACACTTTATCACTTCCACTGCTACCATCTTTTAGCTAAGAATTCGATGCAAAGGCTAGATTTTGGAGTAGCCAGCAGAAATAGGAAAGTAGTGAGGGCAGCATTCAATAAAGCAAATCTAATTTACTTATCCTTGCAAGGTTAATATTTCCAGAGAATCCTATCCAAACATATTAAGTCATTAATTAAATAAAACAAAGGATATATGGTTGAGATGAGGACGAGAAAAAGGGCACCTAAGGCAAAGAGAAACTTGAAGAAAACCAAGGATACTTCAATAGGAGCCAAAAAGAAATTTAAGGAATATCAAATATGATCAAAAGTAAAAAAGAAAATGTCACAGGAAAATTTAGAATTAATAAACAAGTCATCCCAAACCCATAACATACTTACAGCTCTTAAAGTGAACCAGAGGAAAAAAATTACTATTTGGAAGTCCCTTTTTTACACATTACATCAAAGATCCTATTCTATTTTTAATAATATAGCTTACAAACTGTGGTTTATAATTTAAAGATTCTTATTTTCATTCACTTTAAAAGCTAATGTTTTATTTTCTTCTTCACTTAGTTTTATACTCAAAACTTTATGACAAAACTATGTGACCATTTTCACAGCTGACTTTTAGAGAAAACTGAGACATAATATCCTAATCCAAGAAACCACAGCAGGTTTATTGCCTTAAAAGTTTTAAATGACACCATTTTAAAATACATAGTGAGATTTTTTAGTCTCACTATATGAAGAGTATGCTTCACAGTAAAGGAATTTATAGATTTTTTTCCCCCCAAAGATTTTACTGATTTATTTATTTTTAGGGGGATGGGAAGGGAGGGAGAAAGGGAGGGAGAGAAACATCGATGTGTGAGAGATACATCAACTGGTTGCATTTCACAGGCTTCCAGCCCAGGACCTGGCCTGAGAAAGGAACTGGCAACATTTTGGTTCTTACAGCAGCACTTAATCCACTGAGCCACGCCAGCCAGGGCAGATCCTTTTCTTAAAGTGTGGCTAACACATAAAAATCTGAAGAAATCATTAACATCAGGAAACTATGTAAACAAAATTATGGTTTAGTTATAAAACTTCAACTTAAATAATGTCAAATTAAGTATATAAAGGCAAACAATTTTTCCAAGATTCATTTCTTTGTATGACTGTGTTTCTGAATACCAAAGGTCTCAATTTTGAAGCACCAAAATCTGTTTCCCACCAGTAACTATTTCTCAAGTTTTATACCAACGAAGAAAGTAAACAAATATATACCTTGTTTACCACCTCACTGGCTTTCACTGCGCTTTCCTGACATATTTATGGTTAATATATTTTTTAATTTATATAATTAAAATTCACTCTTTGACGTACAGTTCTATGAGTTTTGACAAATGCATAACTGTATAACATCACTACATATTTAGTTTTAAGCAAATCTGCAAGGTAGCTGCAGTCAAGGAAAACTACAAAAACTGCTGTTATCAATCCTACACAGAAGGGATATATATAGCATCAACAGTCTCTACAAATGTAAACTGAAACACATCCACCAAAATATTAAAAATGGAAAAGTCACCCTGCTTGGTGTGGTTCAGCTGGGTCGGGGTTGCCCTGCAAAGAAAAGGTTGCCAATTCAATTCCCTGTCAGGGCATATACCTGGGTTGCAGGTTTAGTCCCTGGTCAGGGCGTGTGCGGGAGGCAACAAATAGATGTTTCTCTCCCTCTCTTTCTTCCTCCCTTCCCCAATAAATAAATAGCCAATACTTACAAAGGAAAGGAATTATGAAATAGAAGTAAAAGCTAATCTGTGTGTATTAGACTTCTCCCTCCTACAAGTCCTTTGTTTTTAAATGATCGACCCAAAATGATGACAATGCAAAAGGTGCTCATTTACTCATTCTTAAGCAAAAGTTAATTTTAATAAAAACCTGTTTATTAAAAGAAATTCCCTATAAAACCTTTAAACTTCATTTGGTTGACAGCAATGTAAAGCTGTTCAAAATATTACCTGTGGTTTCTTTGTAAGTCCCATTAGAGAACAAATATTGTTCTGTAGCTCAGGCAGGGTGGCCCACGGCAAAATACAGGTGGGTGCTGACCTGGACCTGTACCACCTGAGAAACCCCAGGACCTGTGCACCTAGTGGCCAGCTATAGACCACCCTGCCTCTGCACAGCTGATCCTCCATGGAGGGTGGAGGTTGGTGGTAAGTGATCACAGCCAGTCCTTGCAGCTAACTGGCCTGGGTAAATCCCTCTCATTGACCTGTCAACAGCAACCAAGGCTCAACTACAAGAGGAGGGTATACTCAGCCCACATGAAGGGTGCACCTCGAGTACCCAGCTTCAGTGACAGGGGAGGCTGTGCCACTGGACCTTACCAGACACCTACTACATTAGGCCATGATACTAAGACAGGGAGTGATAGCAGCTCCCAGAGAAGGAAAACTCTGACTCCAAAAAACCTCCGCTGCCTTGCGGCATACCTCTTCAGGGGAAAGGCTAAGGGAGTAAACCCCGACAGAAAATCCGGAGCCGGAGTCCCTAAGGCGGTTTGACGTTGTAGTCAACACCGGCAACTCCTGCGGCGCACCTGAAGCCAAGCTGTATTGACTCCGTCTTTCCCTTGGACCCTTCAGCTGCGAAGAGAGGGGGGGGTCTGCTGCATGGGCAACAGCAGACCCTCCATATCACCCTGCCCAGGCTCTGTAGCTTCAGCGTCATCACAAGATGTCGATTCAACACGGGAGGAGACATATACCATGTCACTCCCGAGTCGAACTGCACAGCCATTCTCAGCGGTGCAGATAGACTCTTAAGAAGCTACACCATCGTCTCTCGAGACGGACGGCTGCCGACGACGACGATGTTATACTTTGTATCTGAGGATTTTAAACCAAATTTCGATCCTGGCTTGAGACATCTTTGAATTCAGGAATTTCAAAAAAAACATCCAAATACCTAACAAATAAATAACAAATTTTGAAATTCACTTCACAGACAAAACTAAATTATGCAAAGCTCTACTAAACTGAGAGCCATCAATCTTGTCTTGGAAGAATGTTAGAATTAAAAGGGATCGCCTTTTTTTTTCTTTTCAATCACTTCCTCTAAGCACACTAATCTTATTTTCAAGTAGTATACTGTATTCTATTTTAGTATGAGATCCACTAATAATGCTTTCCTGAAACTTAGTAAGGGTCCAGTAAACAACTACTGAATGAATGTAGGTCGGCGGCGGCGGCGGCAGCCGTCCGTCTCGAGAGACGATGGTGTAGCTTCTTAAGAGTCTATCTGCACCGCCGAGAATGGCTGTGCAGTCCGACTCGGGAGTGACATGGTATCTGTCTCCTCCCGTGTTGAATCAACATCTTGTGATGACGCTGAAGCTACAGAGCCTGGGCAGGGTGATATGGAGGGTCTGCTGTTGCCCATGCAGCAGACCCCCCCTCTCTTCGCAGCTGAAGGGTCCAAGGGAAAGACGGAGTCAATACAGCTTGGCTTCAGGTGCGCCGCAGGAGTTGCCAGTGTTGACTACAACGTCAAACCGCCTTAGGGACTCCGGCTCCGGATTTTCTGTCGGGGTTTACTCCCTTAGCCTTTCCCCTGAAGACGTATGCCGCAAGGCAGCGGAGGTTTTTTGGAGTCAGAGTTTTCCTTCTCTGATGTACCCTGACTGGAAGATCGAACCAGCGACACTTAGCTCGCAGGCCGACGCTCAATCCACTGAGCTAAACCAGCCAGGGCAATGAATGTAGGTAAGGATATTTATTATAGTATTTTTAAAATATTCTGTATATTTGAAATTTTTCACAACAAAAAGCTGGAAAAAAAAAGCAGACAGAAGAAAATCATACTGAGCTAAGAAAGTAAAACTTCAAAAACAGTAAATATGATAAGCTCCACAAAGAGTTTAATTCTGGTATAGTGTTGTCTTTTATAAATTAAAAAATGTATTACTGAGAATCTCTGGCTCCAAGTCTGCGAGGAGATTAACATACTTGTCTGGCTCTCACTCTATGACCGTTGTCCT
Source organism: Furipterus horrens (assembly GCF_987537825.1). Taxonomy (NCBI): domain Eukaryota; kingdom Metazoa; phylum Chordata; class Mammalia; order Chiroptera; family Furipteridae; genus Furipterus; species Furipterus horrens. Next base: position 51,943,030 of record NW_028327182.1, read on the forward strand.
CACTGTACAACTGTTTTGAAAGGTACCTAATATGTGAAGATTACTTAACAGAGTTTTTGTTTCCAGTACCTTATATCAAGGTATTATTACACTTCATTCTGGCTTTTAGACTGTTCCACAACTTATTTGATCAAAACAGGACAAAGTAAGATTAATAAAAGATTTCCAATATCTCAAAAAAATGAGTATTAAAATTAATATATCACACTGAAATAGCTAATTATTATGTGAAAACACAGTAATACAAAAGTTATATATGTGTCCATATAAGACAATAGTAGTTAAAATTTCCCTCAAGATATTTCTACTCAAGATTCCTAGTAAGTAAGACAAAATGAAGCTAGTACAGAAGGTCAACAAGCTCAGAAGGCCCACCTACTCAGAAAGTTTAGTTTTTGGAGTAAGGTGACATTCTCAAAAACAAAAACCAGGTGATTACCTAAATAGTTCCGACTACTCAGAAAAACTCTTTTCTTTTTCCTTTCCTTTATTCTTTTCTCTATACCACTACTTCGCCTTCACTCTCCTTTGTTTATTTTTCTTCTAACTCATTTTCCCCATTCTGTTTCAATGAGTACAAACTGATTTATTATTTTATCCTTATCCTCTTCATCTTTCTTTCCCATTTTTACTTTCCCCTGTGTCACTTGATGATCACCCAAGATATTATTCTATAATACTGTAAGTCTACAGTATTAAATCGATAGGGTTTTAAGAAGCTTTCTAGATTAGATATCCCTATCCCATTATGTACAACTACTGAAAAATGTATGTGGACTCCAAATGATGTAGAATCCCATTCTCTCCCTCCAAGATGAAATCAATTTGAATAAACCAGGTGTCTGAATTAGAGGGAAACATACACACAGACTAAATTATGCTCCTCATCTGGTAGCAACCTACCCAGATATTTATCTTTACCTGTTAAAGAGTTCAAATCAAGTTAATTTAAGTTGAAGCAACTGACTTCTGCAAAGATTGTATGAACCAGAAATGTCCGGTTCCTTTTCTCCCAGAAAAAACAATTTAAATCAAGGTGGCAATCTTATCCCTAAAACAAACTGTCTTCTTTACAACCATAAACCTGGCAATCATTTACCTAAATTATTATCCCAACAGGTTGGTACCTATTAAAAGTTTTTATCATCTAACTCTGTATTTGAGGTTAATTCCAGTTTTCAGGAAGTAATGTATTCAGTAAGTAACTACCTACATTTATCTAGATAAAATTATTTAAATAGTATGTAATACTGTGCCAAGTGAAAATAGGTATGTAGTTTATAACTGATAAGCACTACCTACCAACTAATGACTTACTTCTGAGATGACTACTGGAACAATAATTAGTATGAACAAAGTTCCATTTGTTCAGTGTAGAATGACATACACACTTATTCTACAGAATATATCAAATTGAAAGCTAATGGTGGTAAACTTGAAGCAATTTTTAGGTTGGTTATATTATGTATACTATGTTGGCACTTCTTGCTCATATTCAATGTTGCAAATATGCAGGGTGAAAAAGGAAAAGCTGCTCCAGGAGTTTTAAACAGGGATCCAAATTATTGCCAAGTAGGATAACTCATGGTCCTTATGCCACAGAAAAGACTAATTTAAACTATCAGCAAAAAATTTTAATTCAACTTTTCCTTAGGAATGTATTATCTCTACATCTATAATGGAAATTAATGAAGAGTTCACATTATGGGAATTTCCTTTAGAGAAGGCTTAACTGGAATGTAACTATTCTGTATATCAAAGGACACTTGTATTTGGTTAACTGTAGTTAAGAGGTGGGCATAGCACTCTCTTCTTCTAGCACCATTCTAGTCTCTAGAGTCCCAGGCCAAGGCAGTGACAGTGGCAGTGTCTTTCATGAATAACAAAAATGGATAATCCCACATTCTAATGGTATTTATAAAGATTAAATAAAAGCCAAAAGTCCATTCCTGCCCTAAATACAGAAATATAGCACATCTACAAAGATATTACTCTAAAAGGTTAGATAAATGCCTCATAAAAAAAGACACAGAAAGGTGGTGCTATGCTAAAGTTGGAGAGGCTACCCCATGCAATTAGCTTTTATGTTTTTCTTAAGTTATAAAAGTGACTTGTGATGCTACAAAATTCAGAAAATACAGAAAAAAATCACTCATGATTACATCAGCAAGGAATAACCAATATTATTATTTTGGTATATCTCTTCCAATATCATCTTGGCATAGTTCTTCCAACCTTGTGTTTGTGCACACACATATTTTAACAAAACTGGTAGCATTACACAATTTTGTATCCACTTTTTTCACTTATTTTATCACACGCATTTCTCATTATCTTTCTAAAACATGCTAGTGTACCTTACGAATATGTCCTTTCTTATTCGTTGTTTTGTTTGTTTTTTGGTATTGTAACACTTAAATGCACATCCTGTAGAACAGTCTTGGTCCACAGCTCTGATTATTTCCAGAAACAATTCCTTTAAGTGTAAGTCAAAGAGTACAGACATTGCTAAGGCTCTTGAAAAGACTGTCAAGATTCCCTCTATAAAGGGTACACCACTTTATATGAACTCTTAACTGATTATGAGAGTGCCCCACCTCTCAATGTAGTTTCTGACCTTATAACAGAACCATACTTTTATAGAGCTTAATAAAACACCAACTCATACTTTACCATACCTATCCAAGTTTAAAATATAAAAGTTTAAGGCAGTTAATATTAGTTGTGTGTGTATATTACCAATATATATAGGAAATATATGGGAATAATAGTTATGGGAAAGGAATAAAACAGAAGTACTGGGCTGAAAAACATCTTGAGTTCATCTAGCTAAGCACCTAACTTTATAAGTGAAAAAACTGACACCCGCCCCATCATGGAGATTTCTCAATTGTACACAGCAAGACAGGCACAGGATCTGAGTTTCCCAATTCTTAGATCTTAGCACTATCCAGGAAGTGGGCCAAAAATTTAGTACCCTCATTAATAAAATGGAAAAATTTGATCATGCACTGTCTAAATCCCTTCTAAAATTCTATGATTTTTACAATTCAGGTTGTAACAGGCTCTCCAGTAAACGAAAAGAACATTGAACTTGTTTCTGAATACCTAGGTTCAAGCACTAGTTTTACCCTTCATAGAGTAAGGATTATAGTACCTTCATAAGCTTCTTGTAAATATTAAGTAATGTGTGACAATCTTGTAAACTGCTAAACTATCTAAATATATGTGGTTTAATTACATATGTGTACAAACACTGTGAAAACTGTAAATACATTTACAGGGTTATGTTGTAGCATACGTGTATTAACCAAGAAAGGTCCTAAAGAGAGCTGGACTCTTGACCTGTAATTTCAAGGGAGAGCAAGGCTAAGTATTACATAGGATAACAGCCACAGAGCTATTTCCTCGAAATGGGCCTATCTCAACAAAAGATGTAGCAGAAATGAGGCCAGGTACCCAACATATCATAAATATAAAAAATGAAGAGCATGACCTGGTGTTATAGAAGGACTTAGGGCTGGTGCAAACAAAGATGATATTGTTAGGGAAAGACAGGAGAGTCTGAAGAAATGTATCTTTTCATCGTCCAAGACAAAAGCATAACCCACTAATCAACAGCTCCATCAAGTTCTACCAGGAGTGGTCATGTAAATGAAACTATCATTTTAAAATAGCTATGACCTAGTAAGAAAACTTAAGCCCTGACGTACAAGCTCTAGTAGCATGGCACAGGAGAAGGAAAAAAACAATATAAAAAAGGAAATGCTGCTGAAGCCTCCCTTTTCCTTTACAACATAAATATAAATCTTTGGATTATACTACATTTCAGGTAATAGTCACATAAAGAATTTCCAAGTCTGGAATCTATTTTTTTTGTTTTTTGTTTTGACAATATGAAAAGAACTAAGGTCACCCATGGGGGTACATTCTAAACACAGGAACACGTACTCTACACAGAGTTCAATTTTGAAAGGTTCTGGGACTAAAGAAATTAGGTGGATTTGTTGTTGTTTTGTCTGTTTATGTAGGGAAATGGGCTGTAGTTTACCTCTGTCCCTGCAAGCAGATGTATTCCTCAGGGTTACTATTTCCCAGAGCAAAGGAATCCGTTGTTTGTTTTTTTTCCACGTTGTGACTGACAATCAAAGGAGACTACTACAAATAAAGAACAAAGAAAAGAGTATTATGCATTAATTTGCACAGGATTCTTAGTCTTAACCTTCAATTTTTTTCAATTATCCCCCACAAACAAAACCAGACAGCTAGGACCTGGTGAAAAAGCCACGAGCATTGGGGGCGGGGGTGAGGGGCTGGAGACTTCCGTACTAAGGAGCTTCTCTTTTCTAGGCCATACCTGTTCGGCAGCGGAGCAGGTTTTCTGGAGCAGACACACGCTCCCCCGGGGCACCCACCTGCACGCCGCTCCTCCCCATACCCTTGTCCAGGTGTCCCACCGATGCCCGCAGTGCTGCTGGAACTGGAGCTCCGACGGAACTCTCTGCCAGCACCCACCCACGTAGGTCCCTGCTGGCCAAAATAAGTCCCCACCTTCGCAGCAGGCTCCAGGACCACCCCTTTCCCTCAGAGGAGCCCAGCGGCTGGTACTTCGCTCCCCCGACCTCTGAGGCCGCTATAGCGGCCCTGCCTGCAGCTGTGCGGCTGCCCACTCTCAAGCTCCCGGGCTGCGAGTTATGTGTCCGGCCCCGCTGCAAAATGGACTCGCAGGGCCGACAAGGCCCCACCCCAGCGCCCTCCTTCCCTACCTCCTCTGTCCTCCTCGGCCTCTGGGATTCGTCTTTGTTCGCGTCCCAGGTCTTGTCATTCCCCGGGAGAGGGTGTGCGTGAAGGGAGGCGGGAGTCCTTCCGGAATCTCCAAAACCACCGTTTGCGACGCTCTGAGGAATGGGGAGGGTCCCGGGCTCCCCGCTTCTCTTTCTTCCAGATGGGCTGTGCGCGCCTGCGAAGCGCCTTGCCGGAAGCGGGCGGGCCGAGCTCACGGTGCCAGGAAGCGGACGTCAACCATGAAGGGAGTGGACTCTTCCTTGACCAGGCGTGGACACCTGGAGGCAGGGATGTGGCGCGGGGGGTGGGGGGGTGGGGGGGGGTGTCACCCAGGAAGGAAGCTGGAGCGCAGGAGATGGTTGGGTTTGGAATGTATTTTGTTGTTGTTGTTCGTTGCGTTTTTAGAAACAAAAACAAAACAAAGAAAGCCCAACCCTTCACACCACTTCATCCGCCTTTCTCAGGACCAGAAGCCCGACCACAGCGGCTTGGGGGGACGAAGACAACTGTCTGACCCTCACCCCACAATCGGGGTAGGTGGGACAAGCACTCGTGTAGGGACCAAAGCAAGGACTCTAGCCAACGATTTAAGCCAGAGCACAACCCAAATGAGGATAACTTGTCTCACGCCCAACCTTGTACCTCTAACTTTGCAGACTTTAGGTTGAACAGTAGGGGACCAAGTCTATGAAAAATTTTCTTGTTACGAAAAAGCACATCTCTTTCCTTCAGAGAGAAGGAAGAACTTTAAATTGGCTTTAAGTTATCGGCCACTGTTATTCAGTCGCTGACTTGACTCACTGTTTTGATGTCCAGCCCCTGTAATGAGAACCTTGTCTAATATCAAACACATTAAGCACTTAAAAATAATGAGCAGTTATAAGGATACAAAGATGAAGGAATGGCTACTCCGAAGTTCACAATCTTGAGGGAATTGAAGCAAGGACAAAAATCACAATATGCCTTGGGGTTCTGTTTGCCCAGGTGGGAAAGTATGGGCTTTGGAAACAGGATTTGGGGAAAGGTATTCGAGGCCTACCATACATAGTTCTTGGGCCCCTAACTAATAAATGCTTAGCTCAAACCCCATGAAAAGCACCTGAAATGTCCAGTTCCTCACCATGCCCAAGTTCCCTTTTAAACCCAATTTCTTGTGTCTCCCTTAAACCCAACTTTGTCTTTGTTGAACAGCTACTATATTTATATGTCATTTAGTCTTCATAAGAACACTGTAGGATAGAAATTATCCTCATTCTATAGATGAGGAAAGGGATGAAGTGATTTTTCCAATGTTAAAAAAGAAACGAGGCAGAAGTCAGACTCTTAAAGTCAGATTCCAGGTTTAGTTTCTTTCTATAGCATAAAAACTGCACTCCAGTCTCCTACTAAATTAGGTATTTTTTAAAGCCTGATTTATAGAAACATTATAAATACCTCAGTATTAAAAGGATACAAGAAAGAAAGGTTATTAACACATAAAATTTCTCCTTGATGTAATTGTATAACTCATATAGTTAGATCTGGTTGGGGGTAGATACTAATTAATAAACTTCTGCCCAAATAAATATAAAACACTGGTTTTCATAGAAAACCTAGATTAAGTCACTAAGAGAACACTATATACTTAAACTATTAAGTATAGAAAATAGAGAAGGAAGACTAGCCTATCCCATGGTCCTAAAAAAAAATCAGTAAGGGAATCTCCACATATAGTATAACTAGAAAAGAGAGTAACTGCCCCATTAACCCTACATACACAACAGCTACGTCCTTCCTGGAGAGCACAATGTAGCTAGATCCTATTGGAGATAACACTGGAAATGTCAGAATTCTGTCACACTGGAATTTCCTTCTATTGACTGGCCTTTGAATAAGTAAACTAACAACCAAAGATTGGAATTCATATGTCAGCACAGCAATAGACTGTGGATATACTCTTATTTCTTTCTGTCTTTTGCGATAACTGTATTTATAGGTAGAATTTCATATATGCATATTCTTATTGTTCTGTTGTTTTTGTTGCTTTTATTTTATTTTATTGTATATTTTATTGATTATGTTGTTACAGTAGTCCCAATTTTTTGCCCTTTGATCCCCTCTGCCCAGTACCCCTCTTCCCCCAGAAACCCCACCCTCACTTAGTTCATGTCCATGTGCATTAAGTTTTTTGGCTTCACCCTTTCCTATATTATTCTTAACTTCCTCCTGTCTTATTTTGTACCAATGATTTATACTTCTTAATCCCTGTACCATTTCCCCATTTCTCCCCATTCCCCCTCCCAGATGATAACCCTCCAATGATCCCTATATCTATGCTTCTGTTCCTATTCTGGTTTGCTTAGTTAAATTTTGTTTTTATTTTTTAGATTTAGTTGTTGATAGTTGTAAGTTTGTTGTCATTTTAGTGTTCATAGTTTTGATTTTCTTTTTCTTCAATAAGTCCCTTTCACATTTCATATAATGGCTTGGTGATGTGAGAAATGCTCACAATAAAACACTGGGACACAGGACTTGAGCACTAACTGAGGCAGTTGTTTAGTCACAGATCTGCAGCTTTAGGCAAAGCCTAAAAGCCAAATCAAGGTGTGTGCTGAAAAGATGGAGTTGGCTGTTTTTATCCTAACGCAAGTAAAATCCCCCTCTTCTCCTTCTCCATTTTTCCATGCCGGATACTCCGGAGTTACAAGCTAACACGATTAGCTAAATTAACTGAGTGAAAATTAACTCAGGATGATCTGGTTATAGGTCTGTCTCCAGCTCTTCTTTGAAATTTCTCTATCTTGTTTGCTGAGCTATCTAGCTACATTTTCCCATTTCCAGGAGTTTGGTGATGACTATCTCCCCATGCTTTGATCTCAGATATCCTTTGTTCTCAGAAGCATTTGTGCTGAGCTGTGGAATGCCCCTTTTCTGATTTGTAAATATGCTAATACTGTTAACTCTGGCTCAGAGACCCTCTAATTACATTTGCCCTTTGCTGCTAATTATTTTCCACTGGTTTGAGAGTCACCAGTTTCCTTTCCCCTTACAGTGATAATGAACTCTTTTAGCTTTACCTTGTCTGGGAAGCACTTCATCTGCCCTTCCATTCCAAATGATAGCTTTGCTGGATAGAGCAATCTTGGTTGCAGGTTGCTTTTCATCACATTGAATACTGCTTGCCAGTCCCTTCCTGCTTTTCTGGAATTTCTGGTTGTTGCTAGTTTTGAGGTAGCTGTATTCCTTCTTAGTTGTATAGGGAGACACATTGTGTCTGTCTACGCCTCCATTGTGGCCGGAAGTTCTGGTCAGGGAATTGTCCAGGCCAAACAAAAGTTTCCTAATATAGATCCTAGGTGGGATAATAACAGGCCAGAGGATAGGGCCCAGATGAGAGACCTTAGTAGGAGTCGTCATCAGGGAAATCAAGGAGTTCATTCCCCTAAGCACAGAATGTCTCTAGGGCATTCAAAATACATCAAAAAGGAGGTGAAGCTCCATCAGCATTCCTACAGAAGCTCAAGGACCACATGAGAAAGTATTCTGGTCTAGATCCAGAGAACGCTGTAGGGCAGGGACTCTTAAAAGTCACCTTTATAACAAAGGCTGGCCAGATATTTGTAAAGAAAAGAAAGAAAGAAAGAAATTGCAGAAGGTAAATGAATGGGCCAGATAGAACAATTGAAAAACTCCTCAGGAAAGCTCAAAGGTGTACGTTAGAAAAGAGGAGAAGCAAAAACTTTTAAAAGCTGCAGAATATCTCTGCAAATCTAGAAATTTTAGCTGCCAAATACTGAGTTTAAGTATAGTCTTTCACAGTGTGGAAAAGAACAAGGATTGGAAGCATGTTATGGTTAAATCTAAAGAAGTAAAAGGTATTTTAAAAGTCTGTAAATGTTGCAGAAGGTCTGTGGAAGGTAATAATAATAAAAAGGAAACAGTTATGGAAGTTTTAAACCTGGGAAAAGAAAACCTCAGCTTCTTGAGTTCTGATTTCATAAAAGTGTATTTTGGTCTGTTCTGTTGTGGTATTCTCTGTATCTCCTTTTGACCTATGAGACCTAGAAAAGATCATCTGTAAACTGGTCAAGGAAAATATCTTTTGCCACCTGAGACTCAAAAAGGATCATTCAGGGATGAGGAGTGTTCCAATCTGGGCGGGTAAGCATGTCTCTGCCAGGGCACATCTCTTTAGGAGGCCAGTGGATATACTAGAGATAGAGGGCCTATCTGCCTGTGTCTTGAATTATTGCCCTGTTTATGCTCTGAAAGGAAAAATCGAAGTTTCCCAAGGAAAGTTAAAACTTCACATGAAAGAAAGTAAAGAAGGGAAAATGTAGGGCATAGAAATAAAGAAGGTTTGTGAGAGGTATATATAGGTATTGTTAGAAGTCTGTAAAAATTTTGAAAAGAAATTGTATAATTTTAGTAATGGAAGATACAATGCATGGAAATGCAGATTTGAAAGACAAGAATTTTCCTTCATGCTTTTATATTTTTCTTCCTACCTAATCCCTCCAGTATTTGGCATTCTAAAGAAGTAAGCAATGACATAAGGTTTCTTTGCATGAAACTAATAAGACCAGTTGCTAATGGTGGTTTTGTCAACTGAGGCTTCAACTGGGATGTCATGCCTGAAGGAAGCATGCCTAGGCTCTGGTTGTTACCATAAAGCCCTGGGGAACAGGAATTGACTTTCAAGGCTAACGAAAGTCAAGGAGGAAAAAGCCTAATACCCTGGTTGGTTGTGCAGTTTGAGGCAATCTTTCTAGGGAAGGAACGAAGGTTGCTTTCCTGAAAGATGGCTAAAAAACGCCTTAAGGCACAATGGAAAACCTAAAGGACTTATGAAAAGCATGGGTTTTACAGGCAAGGCCAGATGGCAAGTGTGTGGCTCAGCTTCTGTGCCCAGACAGGCAGACTGAAAGTCAACCTAAATGCTCCTAGTGTGAATTCCAGCAAAGCAGACTTTAAAATAATACATAATCTATTGCTTCTCTTGTTGTGTTTATGCAAATAAACAGGTTAAATTAAAACTGAACTTAATGCAATCCCTTTAATAACAAGGGGAGTAATCGTAAGGAGAAAAATTATGATTTAAGAAAAATCACAATGCTCAGTGAGGGACTATAAATTTGTACAGCTAACTGACTTTAAAATTTGTTTTCATTTAAAAGTCAAAACTAGATTTGTAACATCATCAAAAATGTTCAATCTAATCTAACCCTCGTCAGCAGCCGTCCGTCTCGAGAGACGATGGTATAGCTTCTTAAGAGTCTATCTGCACCGCCGAGAATGGCTGTGCAGTCCGACTCGGGAGTGACACGGTATCTGTCTCCTCCCGTGTTAAATCGACATCTTGCGATGACGCTGGAGTGTCCTCTCCAGTGAAGCTGAAGCTACAGAGCCTGGGCAGGGTGATATGGAGGGTCTGCTGTTGCCCATGCCCGTCCGTCTTGAGAGACGATGGTGTAGCTTCTTAAAAGTCTATCTGCACCGCCGAGAATGGCTGTGCAGTCCGACTCGGGAGTGACACGGTATCTGTCTCCTCCCGTGTTGAATCGACATCTTGCGATGGCGCTGGAGTGTCCTCTCCAGTGAAGCTGAAGCTACAGAGTCTGGGCAGGGTGATATGGAGGGTCTGCTGTTGCCCATGCAGCAGACCCCCCCTCTCTTCGCAGCTGAAGGGTCCAAGGGAAAGACGGAGTCAATACAGCTTGGCTTCAGGTGCGCCGCAGGAGTTGCCGGTGTTGACTTCAACGTCAAACCACCTTAGGGACTCCGGCTCCGGATTTTCTGTCGGGGTTTACTCCCTTAGCCTTTCCCCTGAAGAGATATGCAGCAAGGCAGCGGAGGTTTTTTGGAGTCAGAGTTTTCCTTCTCTGATGTGCCCTGACTGGAAGATCGAACCAGCGACACTTAGCTCGCAGGCCGACGCTCAATCCACTGAGCCAAACCAGCCAGGTGGAATCTAACCCTACAGCTATGAGAACTAGAGAAAGAGCAACAAACAAAGCCCAGAGTGAGTAGAAGGAAGGAAATCATCAAGATCAGAGCAGAATTAAATGACATAGGGACTAAACAAACAATTCAGAAGATCAACAAAAGTAGGAGCTGGTCATTTGAAAAGATAAACAAAATCAACAAGCCTTTAACCAGTCTCATCAAGAAAAAATGGAGAGGACCCAAATAAATAAAATCAGAAATGAAAGAGGAGAAATCGCAACCGATACCACAGAAATACAAAGGATTGTAAGAAATTATTATGAACAACTGTATCACAAGAAATTTGACAAGCTAGATGAAATGGACAAATTTCTGGAAACATATAATCTTCCAAAACTGAATCAAGAAGAAGCAGAAAGTCTCAACAGACCAAGCAAAAATAGTGAAATTGAAGCAGTAATCAAAAAACTCCCGGCACACAAAGCCCTGGACTAGATGGCTTCACAGGTGAATTTTACAAAACATTTAGAGAACAACTAACTCCTATCCATCTCAGACCATTCCAAAAAATCCAAGAAGTGGGAAGACTCCCAAACTCGTTCTATGAAACCAATATTATCCTAATTCCAAAACCAGGTAAAGACACAACAAAGAAAGAAAACTACAGGCCCATATCGCTGATGAACATAGATGCTAAAATCCTCAACAAAATATTGCCAAACCGAATCCAGCAACACATTAGAAAGATCATACACCACAATCTACTGGGATTCATCCCAGGGATGCAAGGATGGTTTAATATTCACAAATCAATCAATGTAATACACCACATAAACATAATGAAAGACAAAACCACATGATCACATCAATAGATGCATAAAAAACATTTGATAAAGTATAACACCCATTTATGATGAAAATTCTCAGCAAAATGGAAATAGAGGGAGCATACTTCAACATAATGAAGGCCATATATGAGAAACCTGAAGCCAACATCATACTCAATGGGTAAAAACTGAAAGCATTCCCCCTGAGGTCAGGAACAAGGATGTCCACTCTCTCCACTTCTACTCAACATAGTCTTGAAAGTTCTAGCCGCAGAAATAAGACAAGAAAGAGAAATAAAAGGCATCTAAATTGGAAAAGAGGAAGTAAAACGGTCGTTATTTGCAAACATCATGATAGTGTAGATAGAAAACCCTATAGACCCCACTAAAAAACTACTCGACCTAATAAGTGAATTTGGCAAAGTAGCAAAGTACAAGGTCAATATTCAGAAATCAAAGGCATTTCTGTACACCAATAATAAAATATCAGAGATAGGAATTAGAAGAAAAATCCCATTTACCATAGCAACGAGAAAAATAAATTATCTAGGAATAAACTTAACCAAGGAGGTGAAAGACCTGTACTCAGAAAACTACATAACACTGAAGAAAGAAATTAAGGAAGATACAAATAAATGAAAGCATATACCATGCTCATGGGTGAGAAGAATCGATATCACTAAAATGTCCATACTACCCAAAGCAATATACAGATTCAATGCAATCCCTGTTAAAATACAAATGACATATTTCACAGACCTAGAACAAATACTTCAAAAATTTATATGGAACCAAAAAAAGAGCCCGAGTAGCCACAGTAATCTTGAGGAAGAAGAACACAGTAGGAGGAATCACAATACCTGATATCAAACTCTACCACAAGCCCACGGTAATCAAAACAGTCTGGTACTGGCATAAGAACAGACATATAGATCAATGGAACAGAATTGAGACCCCAGAAATAAACCCAGGTCTATATGGTCAACTAATACTTGACAAAGGGGGAAGGAACACTTCTCCAAAGAGGACATACAGAGGGTCCATAGACATATGAAAGGATGCTCAACATCAGAGAGATGCAAATAAAAACCACAACGAGATACCACCTCACACCAGTCAGAATGACCATCATCAACAAATCAACAAACAACATGTGCTGGCAAGGATGTGGAGAAAAGGGATCCCTGGTGCACTGCTGGTGGAATGCAAACTGGTGCAGCCACTATGGAAAACAGAATGGAATTTCCTCTAAAAACTAAAAATGGATCCGCCTTTTGAACCAGCAATTCCGATGCTAAGATTATATCTGAAGACTCCTGAAACACCAATTCAAAAAAACCTATCCACCCCTATGTTCATAGCAGCACTATTTAAAATAGCCAAGGGCTGGAAACAACCTAAGTGCCCATGAGTAGATGAGTGCATCAAAAAACTGTGGTACATTTACACAATGGAGTACTATGTAGCAGAAAGAAAGAAGGAACTCCTGCCAGTTGCAACAACGTGGATGGAACTAGAGAGAATTATGCTTAGTAAAATAAGCCAAGCAATGAAAGAAAAATACCTTATGCTATCACCTATTACAGGAAACTAATGAACAACACCAACAAACGAGCAAAATTGAACCAGAGGTATGTAAACAAGGTGGAGACTAGCAGTGATAAGGGTGGGGGTTGGGAGAGAGAAGTGTGTAAGAAGGGGAAAGGTCTAGTCAAAGAACATGTATAAATGATCCATGGAGAGAAACAAGATGGCGGAGGAGTAAGTGGAAGCTACACTAACTTCCTCCCAGAACTAGTCTGGATTTACAATGTAATTTTGGAGAAATCATCTCGAATAACCAACCGAACACCAGCTGGAGAGAAGTCTTATGGCCACGGAGAGACAGAAAAGGCCGCTACATCACAACGTGACCGGTGGGGAGTGCGGAGACGCGGAAGGGGCTGGCTGGCGTCACACGGGTAGCAGCTGAAGGGACTGAGAAACAGCTCAGCAGCCGGGGATTCCCCCTGAGAAGGGCAGGGTCTAAACCCCCAGCTGAGCTTCCCAGCCTACAGCAACAGAGTGGAAAGTAAAATAGTATCCAGCTGAGGAAAGCGAAAAGCCACGGGGTTTTTTGCTAGCCGGAGAGAAACAGCTGGAGAAAAAGAGCTCTTAAGTGGATCACATATGAAAATATTCTGCCCCCACTTACCCTGGGCACAAGCAGAGGGAAGACAGAGAGGACAGGAAATGCTTGGGGAGAGTTTGGTGTGGTGGCTTTGAGAGGAGAACTGGGGAAGCGGCTGACTGGGTCCCAGTGCTGACTCATCCTCACACTGCAGGCAGACCATTCCCAGCCAAGTGGCGTCAGCCTGAGGGGAAGCAAAAGCCCTGCCTACAGGAATTAAGCTGCCACGACTAATCACAGATTGAATAGATTAACAACTAAAGGAGTCAGACAAAGGCAGTAGATCCCTGGAAGTCTCCAACAGGCTGCCTAGGCCCAGACTGGTACAGGATCTGACGCCACCAGGGGCAGATCCAGGAAGTGCAGATCATTCTAAGAAGCACCAACAAACAATAGGAGTCACAAAAATGGGGAGACAGAGAAACAACCCCCATCGAAAGGAAAGGTAGAGTCCCCAGAAAGAGTGCTAAATGAAATAGAGGGGAGCAAACTATCAGATATGGAATTGAAAGCATGGATTATGGAGAAGCTCAATGAGCTCAGCGGAAACTACAAAGAACTCCAGAAAAACTACAGTGAACTCCAGAAGAACTATAAGGAACTTACTGAGAATTATACCAGCATCAGAAAGGATATGGAAGCTATCAATAAGAGCCAGGAGGAAATGAAGAATACGATCTCTGAATTGAAGAACACAGTAGAAGGAATTAAAAACAGGCTAGAGGAAGCAGAAGATCAGATTATTGAGCTGAAAGACAATGTAGACAAAAACTCCCAGACAGTGCAACAAAATGAAAAAAGACAACAAGACTGAAGAGGCTCTAAGACAGCTGCAGGACAACATTAAACGTAATAATATCTGTATCATAGGAATTCCAGAAGGAGAAGAAGAAGAGCAAGGAATAGAAAACCTCTTTGAAAAACTAATGACAGAAAACTTCCCTAACATGAAGAGAGAAAGAATCATGCAAGTCCAGGAAGCACAGAGGGTCCCAATGAAGATGAACCCCAACAGGCCCACTTCAAGACACATCATAATTAAAATGCCAACATTCAAAGACAAAGAGAGAATCCTAAAAGCAGCAAGAGAGAGACAACTAATAACATACAAGGGAGCTCCAATAAGGCTATCATCAGATTTCTCAGCAGAAACACTACAAGCCAGAAGGGAATGGCAAAATATATTCCAAGTAATGAAAAACAAAGGCCTACAACCAAGAATACTCTACCCAGCAAGGCTCTCATTCAAAATGGAAGGTGAAATAAGGAGTTTCCAAGACAAAAGAAGGCTAAAAGAACACATCTCCACCAAACCAGCATTGCAAGAGATGCTAAAGGGTCTGCTTTAAGAAGATGAAGAAACAGAGAGAGACAGAGAGGAACACAAATACAAAGGGGGAAAATGACAATGAATAAGTACTGAAAGAAAGAACTTCTACCATTTTCAACAACATGATTGGAACTAGAGAGAATTATGCTTAGTGAAATAAGCCAGGCAACAAAAGAAAATTACCTTATGCTATCACCTGTTACAGGAAACTAATGAACAACACAAATGAGCAAAATTGAACCAGAGGTATGTAAACAAGGAATAAACTAACAGTAACAAAGGGGGAGATGGGAGGGAGAGAAGTGGTAAGAAGGGGAAGGGTCTAGTCAAAGAACATGTATAAATGACCCATGGACATGGACAACTGGGTGGAGACTCAATGTGGAAGAAGGGGGGGCAGGGTGCAAGGAAGCAAGAGGGGGAAAAAAGTGAGACAACTGTAATGGGAAAACAAACAAACAGAAAAGTTTTTAGTGGGGGGAAAAATAAAAATATAAAGAATAGAAATGCAAGTTCAGTGAATATTAGAAGGACAAGGATTTTCCTTCACACTGTATATATTTTCTCCCTATCTGATCCCTCCAGAATTTGGCATTCTAAAGAAGTAAGTAATGACCTAAGTTTCTTTGCATAAAACTAATAAGACCAGTTGTTAATAGAGGTTTTTTGTTTTGTTTTTGTTTTTTTTTAACTAAGACTTTGAATGGAATGTCATGCTTAAAGGAGACATGCTTGGGCTTTTGTTGTTACCAAAAAGCCCTGAGCAACTGGGACTGACTTTCAAAGGTAATAAAAGTCCACAAGATAAAAGGCCTGGTACCTTGGATGGATGAGCGGTCCATAGCAATCTTTCCAGGTAAGGAATGAAGGTTGTTTTCCTGAAAGATGGCTAGAAGGGACCTTAAGGTCCAATGGAAAACCTGAAGGACTTGGAAAAGACAGGTGTGTACAGGCAAGGCTGAATGCCAGGTATGTGGCTCAGCTTCTGTGCCCCGAAGGGCAGACTGAAGGTCACCCTAAGTGTTCCTTGTTTAAGTTCCAGCAAAGCAGACTTAAAGATCATAGTGATCATTTGCTGCTCTTGTTGTGTTTGTGCAAATGAACAAGATAAGTTTAAAATGCACTTAATGCAGTCCCTTTAATGACTAGGAGGGTAATCTAAGGGAGAAAAATCATGATTCAAGGAAAATCACAATGCTCATTGGTAGACTACAAAGTAGTGCAGCTAACTGTCTTTAAAGTTTCTTTTCATTTAAAGTTTGTTTTCATTTGAAAGTTAAATTAGGTCTGTGGCATCATCAAAGATGCTTAATTTACAGGCAAGGAGAATGTCAAATGCCTTCCAACTGGATATCTTTCCAATAAGACAGTCTTACAGATTTAGAGACCAGTTTGTGGGTTATGTTGCATTAATTAACATCTGTTTTTTTTGTTTTCAAAGGACATAAACCTATTATCTCATTACCTGAGCGACTGTCTGTACCTGTAGGCCTCACTTAATCCTGTCTGCATCGCTGCCTCCCGAGACTCAACAGTTTGGTTGAACTAAGTGGCTGGGTTGGTGAAGAATTGGGTGGTCTGTGGGCTTCACTTTAAAACTGGTTTCTCTTTTCTATCCTAATGGCTTGGACAGAAAGGGCCCAGAGGTCTGAGAGGGGGGAAACCTAAAATATTCCCCTCAGCCCAAACTGAGTATAATGGGCAAAAGGATTTTGCACAAGTGTGACGTGCCTGGTACACCTTCCTCCAAAGAAGTCTTTTTTTCCCCTAATGTGGGACATTGAAAAATTAATCCCTGTCTTTTGTCATCTAGTGGTTATGGATTGAATGATGTCTTTTAACCCTTTTGCCAAATCTGTTGTCCCCAGAATACAACAAGGATGCCAGCCTGTTAAATCAAGCATGCTGTTGTCCAGTGACAGCCAACTAACCTTGAATCTGCAAGATCCTCTCCCATATGGGAAGGCCACCCTCCCCTCCACACCTCCACTCTTATTAGGGATTTATGTACCCAAGAGTAGGTAAGACAACGACCATGCCCAGCTTGAAGCAGCTAGGGGAGCATGAGACCTTCACCCATTGTCCTTTATAAGATTATAAAGGGTCTTCAGTCTGGGAGGGGGGGGTTGTTATTTTTTATTGTTACAAAAGATTAGTTAATTAATTATTTTTTTAAAAAAGGATAATATAGAAAAGTGTGAAGCTGGAGAACTTGTATGCACGACCCATGGACATGGACTGGGAGGGTTAGGTTGCTGGGCGGGGGTGCTGGGCAGAGGGGAGCAGGGGGGAAGAAAATTGAAACTATTGTAACAATATAATCAATAAAATATACTTAAAAATATATATGTTCAATCTACAGGCCATGAGGACCTGCCCAGTTGCCACTGTTAAATATCATTCCAGCAAAGGCCCTGTAACTGAATGTCTTCATACTCTTGTGGATTCAGAGACTGGTTTGTGGAATATGATATGTGAATTAACATGTGTATTCTTCCTCCTGCTTTCATAGGACATAAGCCTATAATCTCATTACCTGAATAATTGTACGTATAGGTCTCACTTAAGAAGCCCACCTGCATCGCCACCTCTTGAGACTCAGAGGTTTGGCAGAACCAAGTGGTTGGTTTGGTAAAGAGTGGGGCAGTCTGTGGACTTCACTTTAAAACCTATTTCTCTCTTTCTGTCCCATAGCTTGGACAGAAAGGGCCCAGAAGTCTGAGAAGAGGGAAAAATCCTAAAATATTCCCCTCAGCCCAAACTAAGTTTAGTGGGCAAAGGGCTTTGAACAGGTGTGACATGCCTTGCACACCTTCCGCCAAAGAAGCCATTTTTTTTTCCTACTGGGGGACATTAAACATTAATCCCTGCCTATTGTCATCTAGTGGTTATAATTTTAATTATGCCTTTTAACTCTGTTGCCAAATCTGTTGCCCCCAGAATACAACAAGGATGCCATTTTTTTCAGCAGTGCCAGCCCTTGGAAACCAAGAATGCTTTTTCCCGGGGACAGCCAACTGACCTGACCCCATGTGGGAAGGCCACCCTCCCCTCCTCATCACCACTCTATTAGGGATTTCTAGACCCATAGGTAAATAGAACTATGGCCATGTCCAGCTTAAAGCAGCTAGGAGAGCACGAGACCTTCGCCATTGTCCTTTATAAGATTATAAAGTGTCTAAAGTATGAGAGAGGAAATTGTTAGAGAGGAAGGTCCCCAGCCATTGTATGTGGGGCTGGTCTTATCTGCACACCCAAGTCCAGAAAACTCTTGTAACTTGGCCAGCCAATTCGGAAGTGTTTAGGGCTTGACACCGGGAAAAGCACACCCCCTGGTGGTACTACCCATTAGTTATTTTTTCCCTTCAAACTGCATCCATAATGACAAGCCGAGGTAAAGGCATTGGCATTGCACACTGTCTGGGCACTGAATAGAACGCATGATGCCTTGAAACTCTTGAACAAGGAAATGTATCAGTTATGGAAAATAGCTATGCAGAATCACATGGCCCTAGATATGCTTACTGCTCCCCAGGGTGTGGTGTGTGCCCTGGTCAGAGCTGAATGCTGTGTGTATATCCCTGATGTCCACCACAATGTTAGCCAAGCCTTGCAGGCATTAGCCTCTGAAGCACATGCCATTGAATGCCTGACTGGTGACCTATTGCAGGAATGATGGGCATCCCTAACCTCTGGATGGCAATGGGCCCTTGCCATTAGGTGGCAGTACCTGTTTGTTAGTCACTTGTTACTGTAGTTTCTATTGCTGTTGTGGTTTATGGGTGCAGGACTCAGCTCTCCTCACCAAGGGACCCTCATGGAAGATGGATCTCATGTAGATTGTATGGTGAGAAACCCTGAAGGGGTGGAGTGTGGGGAAAATGGAGTCAGTCTGGCTCCCTCACCCAGATTTCTGGGCATGAGCAGCTTAGAGATAATAGAGACTTGTATGCACAGAGCACTCACTGTTACATAACTAATAATGTCATATTTTGGCAAGCAGCTGGCTTTGTCTATGCATCGTTTATAGGTTAGGGATGCCCATCATTCTTGCAATAGGTCACCAGTCAGGCATTCAGTGGTATGTGCTTCAGAGGCTAATGCCTGCAAAGCTTGGCTAACATTGTGGTGGTCCAATTTCTGGGCAAGTAAGGCCACCTATGCAAGCTACATACCCAAAGGGCTCCAGTGGGCACTGCACCCCACGCATTATCTCTTGCTTTCCACTAATGCTCAGTGGTATGGTTTTGTCACAAACCTACAGGAGTCCAGCCTACATGGGCCCTCCCTTTGGGGTTCTCAATAAAGAGGGGAGCTGGTCCAGCCAACTCCACAGCTTCAGCTGTGAGCCATCCCGACCTATCTCACATAGTATAGCCAATTGCCAGTCAGGACTGGTTGTACCACTGCTCCGCCCCAGCATAGATGTCAGCCCAAGACACATTCAACAAGGAGTGTGCACTGTTCCATTAGTTCTGCAGCCAGATTCAATTTGCTATGGAGGCTGGAGATATGCGCCAGGGGAGGCCAGCAGATGTGCTGAGGGAAATCTCAGTGCAGATCCAATAGGCCGACTGGCCACTGCAGCATAAGTATATACCCATTCAACTAAGATGTTAGCTTCCATTCTAGGGGTTAAAAGACAAAGCAGTTACTGGAACCAACATTGGCAAATCCCTGCGTTCAAACAACATCCACGCAAGTTTCTGATCAGTTGACAAACTGGCCAGCAGAGGGGACCTCCCAGGGCGTGAGTACCACACCTTTTGCACCTCAACTAGGGGATCTGCATTTACTTGCAGCAGGAGTGGGGAACACATAATAGGCCATAGAAAAATTACAAAGGAACCATGGAGGAGTGTTTCATGGCCTATCAGCCCTGAATATGTTATTTATAACACTGGGGGCCATTGTCCAATTACCCACAGCACTATCTGCATGTTCTTCTCCTCCCAGCCCTCAGGGGGTAACAAGAGCTAGCTAATGCATGTGGGGAGCTTTTCTCTGTGAAGGCCAGATCCAAGTAGCCATCTGGCCTCACTCCAGGCCCTCTGGGGCAGGCAACAGAATATTTCCTTGTCTTCCTATGCCTGGCTTCAGGAGAACATCCTTCGTTTGCATCTGCAGTTGGATAGGAGCAGCAGTCTGGTGGAGCAATGCTTTCACTGGAGCTGGCCTGCCCTCCTACTTTTCTCGTTCAGAGTTTGGAGAACAGTCCACAGACGTTTTATCCAGTCCTCAAAGTAGGGGTGGCAGCTGTGACCCATAGGCCCTGCTTCAATAGGCCATTATACCATTCAATCATCCCCACAGACTAAGGGTGATAGGCCACATGAGATTTCCATTCTATCTGCATGTCACAGGCCCACTATTGGACTTGGGCCCCAGTAAAATGCATTCCCTGATCACTTTCAATAATCAGGGGCCACCCGTAGGCAGCACATAAGCGCTCAAGCACAGCAAGTACTGCTTTCTGGTCTGGCTGGTGTGTAGGGTATGCAGCCAGCAATCCAGCGGCCATGTCTACACATGTGATTGCATACTTACACCCTTCTGATCTGGATAAGGGTCCAAGCACGTCAATTTGTCAATGAGTCAGTGGCATTCATCCTAGCACCACCTATCCAGAAGTTCCTGAAGGCCTTCAGGGAGGCTCTCATGAACAAATGACACAGGTCCCACAAGCCTCCTGCGTCTCTGCTAAGGTGACAGGCACTGTCCGAGATTTCACAGTTGACCACACGATCTTTTGCCCAGCATGCAAAAAGTGTCAGTGCAGCCATTGGGCAACTTTCCTCCTTGATGGGCTGCTAGGCATCATTTCTAGCTACCACACCTTGGCTAGCGTATTGGCCTCATCATTTCTGGGGAAAGCTAGGTGTCCATGCCCAGTTACATGATACACAGTAATTTGTTTCTGGTAACCTAGTTCCCATAGATCTTGCCACGAGGCCTGCCCCATAAAGGTCTGTGCATAACCATCAATTTATTAGCATGCCATGTAAAAATCCACAGAGTTAGGCCCTGGTACACTGCCCAACTACCTATACAAATAGGGATGGTGCCTCATTTGCAACTATGAACCACATGGCTCTCAGCTCTGCCCACTGGCTACTCTGGCCAACTCCAGTGTCAAACCACATAGTGTCCATCTGGCTGGATTGCCACAGCAGTCCACATGGTGGGCTGGCCTCTACTAGATCCATTCATGTACCAAGCATCTGCAGGGACAGGTGCCTTTCCTTCATGGGAAGGACTGGTTTCCATTTCTTCCCCTGTGACAGGAGCAGTAGATTTCTCAGCTACAAAGCAATTAGGGCCCAATACCTCCTGCAACTCAGCCTGTAAAGGGCTAGTGGAGAGAGTGCTTCTAAGTCCCCCACTTGGCAACTGTGGGCATCTGGGCTGTCCCACTGTGTGGCTTATCTATCCAGTCTCAAATCCATCCTGCAATAGGATAAGTAGTCTTTACAGTTACAGGGGCAGTTCTTGTTATAGCCTTGGTGGTTATCAGAGCAGCATACACTGCCATCATCTGCTTCTCATTTAAGGAGTACTAGACCCGAGCTCCTTTCCACAACTGTGACCAAAACCATAAGGGTTGCCACAGCCATTCAGAATGCTGCCAGAGGCCCCATCCAAAGCCCTCCTGTGTCACATGCACATCGTTCAATAAGCCTATTAGGATCTAAATGTGCTTGAGCACATTTAATAATATGTTTTGCTCCCTGGAATGCTTGTTCTGTGGTTGGGGTCCAGTCCCACTTCACACCTTTCCTTACTAGTGCATAGAGGGGGTGAAGTGTCTGAGCCAGATGCAGTACGAACACTCCAGTACCCAGGCAAACCCAGAAATGCTTGGAGTTGCTTCACCGTGGTATGCCTGAATTTTATTTATCACTGCATCAGGGATAACTTTTGTCTTACCTGACCAGACAATCTCCAAGAATTTGACAGACAATCCAGGCTCCTACAACTTGGCCTTGCTGACAGCCCAGCCACATTTCTTCATATGTAACAGCACTTGTGGTATCACTTTCTCTAGCTCTGCAAGAAAATCACTTGTTAACAGAATGTCATCAATATAGTGGAAGAGGTGCACTGCAGCAGGCCATGACTACTTGGCCAGGTGGTCTGCCACAAGCCTGCAACAATAGTCAGGCTTTGAAAATAACATTGTGGAAGCACTGTGAAAGTCCATTGATGGCCTTCCCAGGTAAAGGCAAATTGACCTGGGCCCTCTGGAGCAATGTCAATGCAGAAAAAAGCATTTGCCAAGTCAGCTACAAAATGATACGTTCCCAACACATTAGTTAACTGGTCCATCAAATCTATTACTGAGGAGACCTCTGCATGTATTGGGGGAATAACCTTATTCAACTCCCGATAATCCAGTCATTCTCCATGTGCCATCAGGCTTGCACACTGGCTATACAGGGAAGTTAAAGGGCTATGGGTCTTTCTGACGATTCCCACCTTCTCCAGCTCCCCTGTAGTAGCTGTGATTTCCTCATGCCCTCCAGGCAATTGGTACTGCTTAGTTGCTGTCACCCACCACAGAGTCAGCAACTTCACTGGGGAATGTTCATCATACCCCCTCAGAACTGCTTTCACCACATACACATGCAAGTGAAACTCTGCATCCACTTTCCTTGGAGCATGTCAATGCCCAAGATATATTCAGGAATGGGGGACACACAAACAGTATACTCATGGGGGGGTAGTTGTTCAATACTCAGTGAAAGCTACATAGCCTCCACTTTCACACTGCAACCCCCATAACCATCTATATGGGCCCCAGGCCCTGGGAACTTCTCAGGGTTCCCATACAGGAGGGTGCATTCTGCTCCTGTATCCACTAGGGTTAGGACCCACTGGACATTTGTTGGAGACCAGTGGATTGCCAGCTCCACATGTGGCCTCCAATCCTCACCTGTCCCCTGCAGACGGGTCCCTCAGCCCTCTTCCTATTCAAATTTCCAAAGGATATTGTCCTCCTCTTGGGAGGAGGCTGGCACTACCATGTGGTCTGCAAGATACACAGCACCGGTCTCCCAGGGCACAACCCTTGACAGCTTCACTTTTTTCTCCTTCTGGAGTTAATGGAAGCACTGGTCAGCCCGCAGCTGCTTCTACAGCTCCAAGATATAGGCATTCAGCTTTCTATTGATTTTGTCATGATCAACTCCAGCCCCTAGAAGGTCCACCCACATCTGGGCATGGGTCACCTGCATGGATTTACAGTACTCTTTACCCTAAGGAGGGGAGGGGGCTTGTGATTCCGCTCAGACCCCCTTCTGGGCTAGCTGGCTCTGCGCCTCTCCAAGGCTCATCGCCATCATAGTGACTTCATTAATACTGTGCCTGACATACAGGGCCAAAATAGCCATAAATGACCCAAAGGAGGCAGAAGGGATATGTTGTAACACTGAATTTCTCATTCTTGTGGTGAACCGCTCATCCAGGCTTTAAGTGTTCAGGTTAAACATAGCCTGATGCATGCCCAACTCCCACTAGATCTGCATGAGAATGCCAGTTACTCACAGTGTCTGGCACAACTCCTTCACCAGCCCAAACCGTCTGGATCGCTGCCATAACCCAGTCTAACAGAGAGTAGGATCCCTGCCCCGCCCCATGCCCCTGGAAATTCTGTAGCAGCTGGCGCAGGGATGGGTGCGTCATAATGGACATTAACTTCTCTATCTCATCATCAGTTCACATAATGCTGTCTGCCCCTAGGTCCCAAAGGCAGAGAAGCCAAGTGGCTAGTGGCTCACCGGACCGCTGCTGAAACTGCTTCCCCAAGTCTACTAGCTCGGCCTGCTTATAGGGGCTGTACATAGTGTGCTCCACCCTCTGGGCATGGCTGGCCGAGCCCCCACCACCCGGGTGTCACGGGCCACTGAGATTTCATCTTCTGCACCATGATCAGAGGAGCTCACAGGGGAACTGGCTCCTCCTCCTCCTTCTCCTCTTCTGAATCGTCCTCCATGATTGGGGAGGGGGATCTCCATGACCCTGTCACCTTGGTGTCTTCTTCCAATACGCGAATTGGGGCCTCCAAGGCACTTTTCCCAAGAAATCTTGGAACTTCACATCGTGGAGCACCATCTCTGTCCTGGCTTGTAAGGCTGAAAGAAAAACCCAGCCCACAGCCCGTGCACCCTGCCGAATGCTCGGCTTCTCTAGGGTCTCTCCCACTTCCTGCAGGGCTTTCTCTACCATGTCTGGAGCATTACCGACCTCAGGCCAGTCCTGGGGTGGGGGTGGGGGAGTCCAAGCTTCAAGGAGACCTGTCACTAAATGCTACATGCTGGTGGTCGGCCACCCCTCCATGTCCCTCTCCAGCAGTGTGAGTTCCATACTGGTTTGCTTCAAATCCTGCCAATGATGCCAATTATACTGCAAATGCTCTAGGCCTGGCAGGTTCAGTCTGGATCCAGACAGCTGGATGAAAAGACTTGGAATCAAGGGGATATCTGACATGCCTTTATTCTGGGTACTGGGACACTATGATTAACACTTGCTCACTCCCACCAGCGGGAGTCCCACCCTCCCTAAATTCTACCCAGAGACAAAACCAGTTGTTTGCCAAAATATGACATCATTGGTTATATAATGGTGTGTGCTCTGCACATCTGAGTCTCTAATTATTATCTCTAAGCTGCTCATGCTTGAACATCTGCGTGAGGGAGCCTGACTGACTCCATTTTTCACACAACCACTTCTTATGCCACACACAAGAATAAACTCAAAATGGATTAAAAACTTAAATGTTAGACTCAAAATTATAAAAATCCTAGAAGAAAAACAGGCAGTAGAATCTCTGACATTTCTTTTTTTTTTTTTTCCTCCAAAGAACTAAAACCCTAAAGGCCTTCCATACCTGCCCCAGCCCCCAAGCACATGTGATCTTTTTTTTAGTATATTTTATTGATAATGTTGTTATAGTAGTTTCATTTTCCCCCTTTACTCCCCTCTGCTCAGTGCCCCCCTTCCCTACAGCAATGCCACCACCCTTAATTCATGTCCATGGGTTATGCATATACGTTCTTTGGCTTTACCCTTTCCTATATTATTCTTAACTCCCCCCTGTCTATTTTGTATTTACCAATTATATTTCTTAATCCCTGCACCATTTCCCTATTTCTCCCTCTTCCCCCTCCCAGCTAATAACCCTCTGAATGATCCCCATACCTATGATTCTGTTCCTATTCCAGTTTGCTTAGTTGGACTTTGTTCTTATTTTTTAGTCAGTTGTTGATAGTTGTGAGTATGTTGTCAGTTTAGTGTTCATAGTTTTGATTTTCTTTTTCTTAAATAAATCCATTTAACATTTCATATAATAAGGGCTTAGTGATGATGAACTCTTTTAGCTTTACCTTGTCTGGGAAGTACTTCATCTGCCCTTCCATTCTAAATGATAGCTTTGCTGGATAGAGTAATCTTGGTTGTAGGTCCTTGCTTTTCATCACATTGAATATTTCTTGCCAGTCCCTTCTTGCCTACAAAGTTTCTTTTGAGAAATCAGCTGAGAGTCTTATAGGCACCCCTTTGTAGGTAACTCTCTGCTTTTCTCTTGCTACTTTTAAGATTCTCTCTTTATATTGAACCTTTGGCATTTTAATTATGATGTGTCTTGGTGTGGTTCTCCTTGGGTCTAGCTTGTTTGGGACTCTCTGTGCTTCCTGGACTTGTATGTCTATTTTCTTTACCAAGTTAGGGAAATTTTCCTTCATTATTTTCTCACATAAGTATTCAATTTCTTGTTCTTCCTCTTCTCCTCTGGCACCCCTATGGTTTGGACATTGGCATGTTTAAAGTTGTCCCAGAGGTTCCTAAGCCTCTCCTCATTTTTTTCAATTCTTGTCTCCTCATTCTGTACTGGTTGACTGTTGTTTTCTTCCTTATGTTCGAAATCATTGATTTGAACCCTGGTTTTCTTTCCTTCACTGTTGGTTTTGTGTGAATTTTCCTTTGTTTCATTTAGCATAGCCTTCACTTCTTCCCTTCTGCGTTTGCCATACTCAACCATATCTGTCAAACCTGTGAGCATCTTTCTCATCAGTGTTTTAAATTCTGAGTCTGTTACATTGGCTATCTCCTTGTTTGTTAGATTGGCTATCTCCTCATTGCTTAGTTCTCCCACTGGAACATTGATCCATTCCCCCTTTTAGGCCATACTTCTCTGTCTCCTCATCTTTACAGGCTCCTGTGTTTGTTTGCCTCTGTGCTTTGGGTAGAGCTGTTGTACCTGTTATGTTGTAAGGGGTGGAGTCTTAGGTATTCATCAGTACAGAGCAACCCATTCCACCATGTTGTGGCACTGTGTGTCTGGGAGGGGTCTGAGAGGGAACAATGTCACTTGCTGAGCACTCACCCCTTTTCTAGGCACTTCTCCCACTTTGTATGGGACTGGTGCCTCTCTAGTTGTTGCTCTGGATGTTGTTCCCAGAGTGGGTGGGTCTGTGGACATTCTAGGACTGTGTGGGCACTTCAAACAAGTGGACTCTGCTGAGAGACTGGCTGTTTCTTCCTCTGCCCCAACACCCACTGGTTTGCACAGTTAGAAGCAATGAGGCTTTATTTTCCCCTGCTCCGGGACCATGAGCTGCATGGTCTGGTCTGGTGCTGGGAGTGCTCCCCAGGTGTCCCCCCGACTTTTTAAAATGTGTGACTGTGCTTTCTGGCAGCCTGCCACTGCCACCACTGCTGCTGCCACCACACTGCGTCCTCTCCGCCCCCCTACCTGTCTGAATGAATATTTCTTCTTTATATCTTTCTTTGTTAGACTTCCATGCAGCTCTATGTTCTGGAACTTCTGATTGTCTTTAGTTTTGAGGTAGTTGTATTCCTTCTTAGTTGTGGAGGGAGATGCAGCATGTCTGTCTAGGCCTCCGTTTTCAAAATCTCTGACATTTCTTGTAGCAACATTTTTTTCTGACATATCTTCTTGGGCAAGGGAAGCAAAAGGGACTACCTCAAATTAAAAGGTTTTTGCACAGCAAAGGAAACGATCAACAAAATGAAAAGACAATTCACTGAATGGGAAAACATATTCACCAATGATACATCTGATAAGGGGTAGTATCTAAAATTTATGAGAAACTTTTAATTTTTAGCACCAAAAACTGGTATTGCCAATTTAAAAGTGGGCAAAGGATCTAAATAGACACATCTCCAAACAGGACATACAGATGGTCAATAGACATGTGAAAAGATGCTCAGTGTCACTAGTCATCAGAGAAACGCACATTGAAACCGCAATGTGCTATCACCCCGCACCTGTCAGAATGCCTATTATCAGTAAATCAACATGTAACAAGTGTTGATGAGAATTTGGAGAAAGGCGAACCCTGGTATACTGTTGATGGAATGCAGCTTGGTACAGCCACTGTGGAAAGCTGTATGAAGTTTCCTCAAAAAATTAAAAAATGGAACTGCCTTATGACCCAGTGAATCCACTTCTGAGAATTTATCTGAAGAAACAAATAACAACAACAACAAAAAAACTAACTTGAAAGAATATATGCACCCCTATGTTCATTGCAGCGCTATTTACAATAGCCAAGATTTGGAGGCAGCCTGAGTGTTCATTAGTAGATGAGTGTATAAAACAGCTATGGTACATTTACACAATGGAATACTACTTGTCTGTAAAAAGAAGAAAATTTTACCCTTTGCGACAGCATGGATGAACCTGCAGAACATTATGCAAAGTGAAATAAGCCCATCAGGGAAAGACAATTGCCATATGATTTCACTCATACGTGAAATGTATTGAACAAACTGAACTAACAAGCAAAATAGAGACAGACTCATAGACAGAGAGAGAGTAGGCTTATAGCTCTGGGGGGAAAGGGGATGGAGGATGGAGCGAAAAAGAATAAAAGAAAGAATTCATGAATAACAGTGTAGGAATTGCTGGGGGAGGGGGACAGAAGGTGGAAGGAGGGCATAGGAGAAATAAATGGCAATGGAAAAAATACAATAAAAAAATAATGTAAAAATATTCCAAAAAGACTTAAAAAATGTGAATATTATGGTATATGAATTATATCTCAAATTTTAAATGTAGAAAAGGTTTATGGCCTCTCAAAGTTTCCTAGGAAATAAGAATAGCATTTTTAAAGTATATAGTACTTTATAAATATAATGTACAATGTAGTAAGTACTGTGATAGACACATAGGAACATAAAGGGAAAACATCTAACAGTACCTAGAGCTTAGAATAAGGTTCCATTAACACAGAGATTCTCAAACTGTTTGAGGATAATAAATAAAAATAATCCTTATTTATGAATCCATTAAATAATAATAATGATGATGGCATGTTATATAACTGTAGGACATTATTAAAACCAGGAAACTGATATAAGTACAATACAACTAACTAGACTACAGACATGATTCAGATTTTACCAGTTTTTCATGCACTCATTTTTTAATTTTAATTGAAATGACAATGCAATAACAATATTTAAAATCTTTAAAGAAATTATTAGAACTACCTATAATCTCACTATAAAACCAGTCTGATTACCTTATATAAAAATATGTTAAATTTTTATTATGGAATAGTTAAATAGTTTAAATATACAAAAAAGAAATAAAAAATAGCCATGTACCCACATTATCTCCATGTATGTTTTTACTCTTTTACCACACATGTAAAGATCCATGAAAATACAGAATGTTATTTCTTAAGTTTGAGCATCTTTTCAAAAAATTGTATCACAATACACAAGGATGCATGTTTTGAAATATTAATGATTCCAAAATTGTAATACACACTGTCCACTGCTAGTTGGAGAAAAACCTTTCTACTCTCTTTGCCCACCTTCTCTAGAAAGGGGTTATTGTGGAGGTAAGAGCTGAGACTCTAGAGAGGTCTTGTCTGGATTGGAACCCAGAATCTTCTGTTCACCAGCAATATAACATTAGCTAAATTACTTAATTGCTCTGATCTTCAGTTTCCTCATATGTAAAATAGAGGTAATGACAGTTCTTATCTCACAAAGTCATTTGAGTATAAATTAAAGTTATGCATAGGAAACACTTGGTACAGTGAAGCACATTATCTAGAAGTGCTCAGTGGGTTTTTATCATCATCATCATCTTTATTATTGTAGATATGAACCTAGATATCATTCTCTTTTCCTACAATGAAACAGAGTGGGGCACATAACCAGGGCCAACACAGTAGTGTTGTTTTCTGCCTTCTCCTAGTGGTGTGCTGATAGTCAACACTGAGCTTTGGGCAAGGCATAAGGATGGGTAGCTATACTTTGTAATGTTTACCAATTTTCATGGTGTAAATACTCCAACCATGACTTGTTGCAAGCTACTAACTTGAGTTCATTGAATGCAGAGTTGGGAAAGGATGATCATAGTTAGCTCTCTAAAACCAGTATAAGCCTCCTCTAGCACAACTGAAAGAGAATCTCTCTTCTCTTTTGCTGCCTCTTTGTTCATTGCTGAAATTATAGGGAGAGGACTGACCATACCTATCTGATGCACTCCTACCAAGGTAAGAGTATATTTAATGCGTGGAAGATGGAGGAAGCCTTCTTACCTGAAGCCCAAAGTAGTGCTAAGGCCCAGCTTACCAGAGTACTTAGTAAATGGTACTTTTTCATTTTCTAGTATTTCCTACGTGTCTATTTCCTTTGAAGGATCTTGGATGTGAGCATGGGCGTCCTTTAAATTTGAATCTTGTAAGCATATGCCTTCCTAAAACCAACAACACCTCACCTATTTTGAACATTTTACATTGCACTGTTTCTACTTAAGATGTTAAAGTAACCATTTAATAATCTTTCCACTGTCTTTTACAATGATTCTTTATGATGGCTGCATAATTCCATTAATACACATTAGTGTAAAGTGTCTGTAAAGGAAAAAAAGCCAGGGGGCAAAAATTGGGGAAAGTGGCATAAATATATGAAAAGAATAAGAATTTCAAGAACCAAATACAGTCTTAACAACTGTTAACAAGAAAAGTAAGTGAGGCCTGAAAAATGACCATTGAATCTTCCAATTAAGTTGCTAAAGATATTAGGATGAGAAAGATCATCTCTGTACTGGGGGTAGAAGTAACTAGGAGAGGTAATAGGATTAAGATGTTTAATACATAACAGGGACAATGTCAGATGCTTTTCTTGCATTACTTTATTTAGAAGTCACAGTAGAGAAACTGGGAATTGGAGTAGTTCATTAACATGCCTAGGGCCCCCAGGGTATGTCATCCAGGTCAGTCTTCATCCAACTACAGGTGGGAGTGAATGAGAATTAAGGCGGTGGAGACAGGAAGTATAAACAATTCCTTCTGGAAGCATGATGGAGAAAGAAGAAGAAGTGCAGTAGCTAAATAAAATATATGGACATGAAATCACTATTTTTATAATAAAAATAAGTCTCATATCATCATTGCTGGCACTGAAAAAAGGCTGAGGTGACTTCCAGCCAAGATGGAGGCCTAAACTGACACACTTCATCTCCCTCCACAACTAAGAAGGACTACAACTATGGCAAAACCAGGAATAATGAAAAGTTCCAGAAAATAAAGCTACATGGGAGAACCAAGATGGTGGAGGAGTAAGTGGAAGCTACACTAACCTCCTCCCAGGACCAGTCTGGATTTACAACTTAATTTTGGAGAAATCATCTGGAATAACCAATTAAACACTAGAAAAGGAAAAGACTTATAACCATGGAGAGACAGAAAAGGCGCTACATAACAACACGACTGGTAGGGAGTGCTGACACAGGAAAGGGCTGGCTGGGCTCCCACGGGTGGCAGCTGACGGGACTGAGAAACAGCTCAGCAGCCGGGGGTTCCCCCTGAGAAGGGCAGGGTCTAAACCTCCAGCTGGGCTTCCCAGCCTACAGCAACAGAGTGGAAAGTAAAATAGTATCCAGCTGTTAAAAGTGAAACACCACAGGGTTTCTTGCTAGCCAGAGAGAAACAGCTGGAGAAAAAGAGCTCTTAAGTGGATCATGCATGAAAATATTTTGACCCCCACTTACCCTGGGCTCAAGCAGAGGGAAAGCAGAGGGGATCAGAGACGCTTGGGGAGAATTTGGTACGATGGCTTTGAGGGGAGAAATGGGGAAGCAGCTGACCAGCTCCCAGTGCTAACTCATTCCCAATACTGCAGGCAGACCATTCCCCTCTGAGTGGCATCAACCTGAGGGTAATCAAAAGCCCTGCCTACAGGAATTAACCTGCCACACCCTCGGTCCTTAAACCTGATGCCTAACCACAGATTGAATAGATTAACAACTATTAACAGAAAGAGGCAGTAGATCTCTGGTAGTCTCCAAACAGCTGCGTAGGGCTAGACCGGTACACAATCTGATGCCACCAGGGGCAGATCCAGGAATTGCTGATCAATCTAAGAAGCAGCAACAAACAAGAAGAGTCACAAAAATGGGGAGACAGAGAAACAACTCCCCATTGAAAAGAAAGGAAGAATCCACAAAAAGAGTGCTAAATGAAATAGATGGAAGCAAACTATCATATATAAAATTCAAAACATGGATTATGGGGAAGATCAAGGAGCTCAGCGAGCTCAAAAAAACTACTAAGAACTCCATGGACACTACAAGGAACTACAAGGAAACTACAAGAAACTTACTGACATTTACACCAGCATGAAAAAGGACACAGAAGCTATCAGTAAGAGCCAAGAGGAAATGAAGAATACAATTTCTGAATTGAAGAACACAGTAGAAGGAATTAAAAGCAGGCTAGAGGAAGCAGAATATCAGAACAGCTAGCTGGGGGACAACGTAGACATAAATTCCCACACAGTGCAACAAAATGAAAAAAGACTGGGCAAGACTGAAGAGGTTCTAAGACAGCTGCAGGACAACATGAAACATAATAATATCCATATCATAGGAATTCCAGAAGAAGAAGAGCAAGGGATAGACAACCTGTTTGAAAAACTAATGACAGAAATTTTCCCTAACATGATGAAAGAGTCCTGCAAGTCCAGGTAGCACAGAGGGTGCCAATGAATATGAACCTCAACAGGCCCACTTCAACATACATCATAATTAAAATGGCAACATTCAAAGACAAAGAGAGAATCCTAAAAGCAACAAGAGAGAAACAGCTAATAACATACAAGGGAACTCGAATAAGTCTATCATCAGATTTCTCAGCAGAAACAATACAAGCCAGAAGGGAAAAAATATTCCAAACAATGAAAAACAAAGGCTATAACCAAGAATACTCTACCCAGCAAGGTTCTCATTCAAAATGGAAGGTGAAATAAGGAGTTTCCAGGACAAAAGAAGACTAAAAGAATACATCTTCACCAAACCAGCATTGCAAGAGATGCTAAAGGGTCCACTTTAAGAAGATGAAGAAACAGAGAGGGACAGAGAGAAACACAAGTACAAAGGGGGAAAATGACAATGAATAAGTACTTACCAATAATAACCTTAAATGTAAATGGATTGAATGCTCCTATTAAAAGACATAGGGTAGCTGAATGGATTAGAAAGCATGATCCACATATATACTGTCTACAAGAGACCTACCTCAAAACAAAATATCTACACAGATTGAAAGTGAAGGGATGGAAAAAAGTATTTCAAGCAAATGGACATGAAAACAAAGCTGGGGTAGCAATACTTATAACAGTCAAAACAGATTTCACAGCAAAGGCCATAAAAAGAGACAAAGAAGGACATTTGATAATACTTAAGGGAACAATCAATCAAGAAGATGTAACCCTTGTAAACATATATGTACTCAACTTAGAAGCACCCAAATATGTAAGGAAAAATTTGTAAGATTTCAGGGAGGATATAGACAGCAATACACTCATAGTAGGAGACTTTAACATCCCATTGTCAACAATGGACAGATCTTCAAAGCAAAGAAACACCAAAAATATTGAGGCATTGAACAACACTCTAGATCAAATGGACTTAGTTGATACATATAAAACTTTTCAACCCAAAGAAGCAAAATTTACATTCTTTTCAAGTGCACATGGAACATTTTCAAAGATAAACCACATGGTAGGACACAAAACAAGCCTCAACAAATTCAAGAAAGTTGAAATTATGTCTACCATCTTCTCAGATCACAATGACTTAAAATTGAAAATCAACCTGAAGGAAAAAACTCAAAAACATTCAACTCATGGAGAATGAATAACATATTATTAAATAATGAATGGGTTAGCAATAACACCAAGGAAGAAATCAAAAATTTTCTGGAAATAAATGATAATGAACACACACCAACCCAAAACCTATGGGATACAGCGAAAGCATTCCTGAGAGGAAATTTCATAGCAATATAGGCCTACATAAAAAAGATAGAAGAATCTCTAGTAAAAAATTTAACCCTACAGCTAAAAGTACTAGAGGAAGAAGAACAAACAAAGCCCAGAGTGAGTGGAAGGAAGGAAATAATATCAGATCAGAATTAAATAACATAGAAACTAAACAAACAATTCAAAAGATCAACAAAAGTAGAAGCTGATTCTTCTAAAAGATAAACAAAATTGACAAGCCTTTAACCAGGCTCATCACGAAAAGAATGGAGAGGACCCAAATAAGTAAAATCAGAAATGTAAGAGGAGAAATCACAACCGATACCACAGAAATACAAAGAATTGTAAGACATTATTACGAACAGCTGTATGGCAAGAAATTTGACAACCTAGAGGAAATGGACAAATTTCTGGAAACATATAACCTTCCAAAACTGAATCAAGAAGAAGCAGGAAGCCTGAACAAACCAATCACAACTAATGAAATTGAAGCAGTAATCAAAAAACTCCCTGGACACAAAAGTCCTGGACTGGATGGCTTCACAGGTGAATTTTACAAAACATTTAGGAAAGAAATAACTCCTATCCTCCTCAGACTATTCCAAAAAATCCAAGAAGAGGAAAAACTCCCAAACTCATTCTATGAGCCAGCATTACCCTAATTCCAAAACCAGGTCAAGACACAACAAAGAAAGAAAACTACAGGACCATATCACTGATGAACATAGATGCTAAAATCCTGTACAAAATATTGGCAAACCGAATCCAGCAACACATTAGAAGGATCATACACCACGATCAAGTAGGATTCATCCCAGGGATGTAAGGATGGTTTAATATTCGCAAATCAATCAACGTAATTCACCACATAAACAAAATGAAAGACAAAAAACACATGATCATATCAATAGATGCAGAAAGAGCATTTGATAAAGTACAATACCCATTTATGATGAAAACTCAGCAAAATGGGAATAGAGGGAGCATACCTCAACATAATAAAGGCCATATATGAAAAACCTGAAGCCAACATCATACTCAATGGGTAAAAACTGAGAGCATTTCCCCTGTGGTCAGGAATAAGACAAGGATGTCCACTCTCTCCACTCCTATTCAACATAGTCTTGGAAGTTCTAGCTGCAGAAATCAGACAAGAAAGAGAAATAAAAGGCATCTAAATTGGAAAAGAGGAAGTAAAATGGTCCTTATTTGCAAACATCATGATAGTGTACATAGAAAATCCTACAGACTCCATGGAAAAGCTCCTTGACCTAATAAGTGAATTTGGAAAAACAGCAGGGTACAAAGTCAACATTCAGAAATCAAAGGCATTTCTGTACACCAATAATAAAATATCAGAGATAGGAATTAGAAGGAAAATCCCATTTACCATAGCAACGAGAAAAATAAATTATCTAGGAATAAACTTAACCAAGGAGGTGAAAGACCTGTACTCAGAAAACTACATAACACTGAAGAAAGAAATTAAGGAAGATACAAATAAATGGAAGCATATACCATGCTCATGGGTGAGAAGAATCGATATCACTAAAATGTCCATACTACCCAAAGCAATATACAGATTCAATGCAATCCCTGTTAAAATACAAATGACATATTTCACAGACCTAGAACAAATACTTCAAAAATTTATATGGAACCAAAAAAAGAGCCCGAGTAGCCACAGTAATCTTGAGGAAGAAGAACACAGTAGGAGGAATCACAATACCTGATATCAAACTCTACCACAAGCCCACGGTAATCAAAACAGTCTGGTACTGGCATAAGAACAGACATATAGATCAATGGAACAGAATTGAGACCCCAAAAGTAAACCCAGGTCTATATGGTCAACTAATACTTGACAAAGGGGGAAGTAACATCAAATGGAGTGAAAAGAGCCTCTTCAACAAATGGTGTTGGGAGAACTGGACAGGGATATGCAAAAAAATGAAACTAGACTGCCAACTTACACCACACACGAGAATAAACTCAAGATGGATCGAAGACTTAAATGTAAGCCGTGACACCATAAAAGTCCTACGGAAAACAGGCAGGAAAATTTCAGATATCCCCCATAGCAACATTTTCAATGATGCATCTCCTAAGGCAAAGGAAATAAAGGAAAAAATAAACAAATGGGACTATATCAAACTAAAGAGTTTCTGCTCAGCAAAAGAAAACATCAGCAAGATGAAAAGGATACCAACCATATGGGAAAATATATTTGCCAATGATATCTCAGACAAGGGGTTGATCTCCAAAATATATAAAGAACTCATACAACTCAACACCAAGAAGACAGACAACCCAATTAAAAAATGGGCAAAGGACCTGAACAAACACATCTTTAAAGAGGACATACAAAGAGTCCATAGACATATGAAAGAATGCCCAACATCACTAGCCATAAGAGAGATGCAAATAAAAACCACAATAAGATAACACCTCACACCAGTCAGAATGGCCATTATCAACAAATCAACAAATAACTTGTGCTGGCGAGGGTTCGGAGAAAAGGGAACCCTGGTGCACTGCTGGTGGGAATGCAGACTGGTGCAGCCACTATGGAAAACAGTTTGAAATTTTCTCAAAAAACCAAAAATTGAATTGCCTTTTGAACCAAGAATTCCATTGCTAGAATTATATCTGAAAAATTTTGGAACACCAATTCAAAAGAACCTATGCACTCCTATGTTCATAGCAGCACTATTTACAATAGCCAAGGGCTGGAAACAACCTAAGTGCCCATCTGTAGATGAGTGGATCAAAAAACTGTGGTACATTTACACAATGGAGTACTATGTAGCAGAAAGAAAGAAAAAACTCCTACCGTTTGCAACAACATGGATGGAACTAGAGAGAATTATGCTTAGTGAAATAAGCCAGGCAACGAAAGAAAAATATCTTATGCTATCACCTATTACAGGAAACTAATGAACAACACAAACAAATGAGCAAAATTGAACCAGAGGTATATAAACAAAGAATAGAGTAACAGGAACAAGTGTGGAGGGGGGAGGGAAAGAAGGGGGTAAGAAGGGGAAGGGTCTAGTCAAAGAATATGTATAAATGACCCACAGACATGGACAACTGGTTGGGGACTGACTGTGGGAGAAGGGATGGGCAGGGTGCGGGGAAGCAAGAGGGAAATAAAGGTGGGACAACTGTAATGGAAAAACAAAACAAAAAAAATTTTAGTGTGGGGAAAAAAGAAAATATAAAGAATGGAAATGCAATTTTAGTGAATATTAGAAAGACAAGGATTTTCCTTCACACTGTATATTTTTTTCCCTACCTTATATCTCCAGAATTTGGCATTCTGAAGAAGCAAGTAATGACATAAGGTTCTTTGTATAAAACTAATAAGACCAGTTGTTAATAGAGGTTTTGTTCACCAAGACTTTGACTGGAATATCATGCCTAAAGGAGACATGCTTGGGCTCTGGTTGTTACCAAAAAGCCCTGAGGAACTAGAATCGACTTTCGAAGGTAATAAAAGCCCACGAGAAAAAAAGCCTGGTGCCTTGATTGGTTGTGCGGTCCTCGGAAATCTTTCTAGGGAAGGAATGAAGGTTGCTTTCCTAAACGATGGCTAGAAAGGACCTTAAGGCACAATGGAAATCCTGAAGGACTTGGAAAAGACAGGTGTGTACAGGCAAGGCTGAATGGCAGATATGTGGCTCAGCTTCTGTGCCCCGAAGGGCAGACTGAAGGTTACCCTAAATGTTCCTTGTTTAAGTTCCAGCAAAGCAGACTTAAAGATCATAAGTGATCATTTGCTGCTCTTGTTGTGTTTGTGCAAATAAACAGGATAAATTAAAAATGGACTTAATGCAGTCCCTTTAATGACTAGGAGGGTAATCTAAGGGAGAAAAATCATGATTCAAGGAAAATCACAATGCTCATTGGTAGACTACAAAGTAGTGCAGCTAACTGTCTTTAAAGTTTCTTTTCATTTAAAGTTTTTGTTTGAAAGTTAAACTATGTCTGTGGTATCATCAAAGATGTTTAATTTACAGGCAAGGAGAATGTCAAATGCCTTCCAACTGGATGTCTTTCCAATAAGACAGTCTTACAGATTTAGAGACCAGTTTATGGGTTATATTGCATAAATTAACATCTGTTTTTTGCTTTCAAAGGACACAAGCCTATGATCTCATTACCTGAGTGATTGTCTGTACCTATAGGCCTCACTTAATCCTGTCCGCATTGCTGCCTCCTGAGACTCAACGGTTTGGCTGAACTAAGTGGCTGGGTTTGTGAAGAATGGGGTGGTCTATGGGCTTCACTTTAAAACTGGTTTCTCTTTTCTATCCTAATGGCTTGGACAGAAAGGGCCCAGAGGTCTGAGAGGGGGGCTATCTAAAATATTTCCCTCAGCCCAAACTAAGTATAACGGGTAAAAGGGTTTTGGACAGGTGAGATGTGCCTGGCACACCTTTCTCCAAAGAAGCCCTTTTTTTCCTTAATGTGGGACATTGAAAAATTAATCCCTGTCTTTTGTCATCTAGTGGTTATGGATTAAATGATGTCTTTTAACCCTGTTGCCAAATCTGTTGTCCGCAGAATACAAGGATGCCAACCTGTTTAACCAAGCACACCGTTTTCCAGGGACAGCCAACTGACCTGGAATCTGCACAATCCTTCCCCATGTGGGAAGGCCACCCTCCCCTCCACACCCCCACTCTTGTTAGGAACTTCTGGACCCAAGGGTAGGTAGGACAATGATCATGTCCAGCTTGAAGCAGCTAGAGTAGCTCAAGACCTTTGTCCATTGTCCTTTATAAGATTATAAAGGGTCTGAAGTCTGAGAGGGAGGGATTGTTATTTTTTATTGCTTAAAAAAGAAATAATATAGGAAAGGGTGAAGACCTTTGCCCATTGTCCTTTATAAGATTATAAAGGGTCTGAAGTCTGAGAGGGAGGGATTGTTATTTTTTATTGCTTAAAAAAGAAATAATATAGGAAAGGGTGAAGCTGGAGAGCTTGTATGTACGACCCATGGGCATGGACTTGGGGGCGTGGGGACTGCTGGGGGAGGGGTGGTGCTGGATGGAGGGGAGCAAGGGGGAAAAGATTGGAACTATTGTAACAATATAATCAATAAAATTAAATTAAATTTTAAAAAATAGAAAATAAAGCTACATGGATGTCCAACATATGAAGTTATAAACAAGTGGTGCTCATACGGATGGGTAGGAGGGGTGAAGCTGGAGTGGAGAGATTAAGCAGTGCTTCCAGCGGCAGCTGCAGCGATGTGTGGTGGGACTGTGATAAGCACAGACACCTGTATTTAAGGGAAGACAAGAAGCATCAGGGGAGCACCCCCAGCTTCAGTCCAGACCTGTCAGCTCGCGATTCCAATGCCGGGGAAGGCAGATCCCCATTGCCTCAGACTGTGAGGCCCAGAGGGCGTGGGGACAGAGGAGGAGGCTCCTGATCTCTCAGCGGAGAGTGAATGGCAAGAATCCATTTTGGACCCCCGCCCCCACACAAAGCACCACAGTGTGGTGAGAAGGGTCACCTGGTAGTGATGAGTGCATGGGGCTCCACCCCCTATCGCATAAGAGGTATGACAGCCCTGCCCACGAAGGAAAGGTAAACAAATATGTCAGGATTGCAGGGATAATGATAGAGATACCAATCACGCAGCTGACCAGAAAGCAAATACGTGAATTAATGCTCGAACAGATGGATAATCTTTCTGAGGCTCAGTTCAGAGCTATAGTTTTAAGACAGTTTACAGAAATAACAGCAGGACTTAATCAAGACAGGGAAGGAATAAAGGTTAGTCCTGCTGAAATGAATGAAAACACATATAAAACAAGTGGTGAGGGAAGGAAAACCAGGGATCAAATCAACAAATCAGAACATAGAGAAGGAACAAACAGTCAACCAGTGCAGAAAGAGGAAATGAAAAGTGAGGAAAATGAGTTCAGAAACCTCTGGGACAACTATAAGAGAATGAATATCCAAATTATAGGGTTGCCAGAAGGTGAAGAAGAAGAACTAGAAATTGAAAAATTATGTGAAAAAATAATGAAGCAGAACTTCCCCAACTTGGGGAAGGAAATAGACTTACAGGTCCAGGAAGCACAGAGAATTCAAAAAAATCTGGACCCAGGGAGAACCGCACCAAGACACATTATAATCAAAATGTCAAAAATTAAGGATAAAGAGAGAGTCTTAAAAGCAGCAAGAGAGAAGAAGAGAATTATGTACAAAGGGGTCCCAATTAGACTATCAGCTGATTTCTCAAAGGCGACTCTGCAGGCAAGAAGGGACTGGCAAGAAATATTCAAAGTAATGAAAAGCAAAAACCTACAACCATGATTACTCTATCCAGCGAAGCTGTCATTCAGAATAGAAGGGCAGAGAAAGTGCTTCCAGGACAAAGTAAAACTGAAGGAGTTCATTTGATCTAAGCCATTGTTATATGAGATGTTAAAGGGACTTGTTTAGAAGAAAGAGGATCAAAACTATGAACATTAAAATAAAAACTGTATTACAATAACCAACAACAGAAGCTAGGGAACTGAAACAAAGGCAAACTAGGCAACGAGAGTGGGAAAAGAATTATATGTATGGGGAACATTTTGGGGGGAGGTCAGTGGGGAGGGGGAAGGGGGAAAAGGGAGGGAGATGATGCAGGAATTAAGAAGCATAGTAGGAGGGAGTGGAGTAGACAGGAAGATGTTGAGAAGAACTATATGAACAACCAATGGGCATGGACTAAGGAGGGGGACAACTGGAGGGAGGGAGGTTTACTGGGTGGAGGGGGCAAGAGGGAAAAGAAATTGGGACAACTGTAACAGCATAATCAATAAAACATTAAAAAAAAAAAAAAAAGGCTGAGGAGATTGTGGGGCCAGAAGCAGAGACCACAATCCCTAACCCTGTCCTGGAGACTTGTTTTTCTTTTGAAAATCTTGCTCTCATTATTTTTGCTCCATCAAAGCCTCCTCAGATCCCTTCTTCCTTTCATATCTGAGGCCCAAACATGAGATGACAAAAAATATTTCTTAATGTCCCATGGCACATTTAAATCAAAGCTAGAAAATTTAAGCTACTTTTGTCAAGGTAAGGGCAATATTTCCTAACCTTACTGGGTCATAGAAACTGCCCCAGATACTAGTGTAAATATACAGACTATCAAAAAAATTTAAATTCAGAAAGTCTATAGTGGGGGCCTGGGAACTGGTACTTTAAAGTAATGCCAATTATCCTTAAATTTCTGCAAGTTCAAGTACCACTGTGCTGGCAATGAACAAAGAGAAATAAATACAGTAGCATAAATTCATGTAGTCTGGCTCACAAGAAAAGGCTACTTATAATCATGCTGGCATTCTCACCCTGCTCCTGTAGGTTTGATGCCATCTTGGCACGTGCTGGCTATTTTAATCTCCAGCCCCATCTGGGCCCAATGTGTGTGGGGAGGTCATTTGTCAAATTATAAGGTGGTAGGGGAGGAGAGGAAGAGGGTTTTTCCCTTCTAAACTAGTACACCAAAAAAGACAAAGTTCATCTTTGCTCATTCCATCCCCTTCTTCCTTGTCCATCCATCAGGCACTGCTCTTCTACCAGCCTCTCAGTCTCATCAGGCATTAGTCTTACTGAGGGTGATCATATATCTAGCTTTTCCTGGGGAAGAGTCCCAACCTACTCCTAAGAAGCCAGAGTCCTCTCTGGTTTGTTGTCCCCTTTCATCCTTAAAAAGGCCCCAGTTTGGGTGATAAATTATACAGTCATGCTGTCTACTAGCAGAGCTAGGGGGAAAAACAACCCACAAGTGCACAAAAGCAAGAGATAGTCTGCCAGGAATTTACATGGCTTCCATATATCAAGCAAATCACTCTGCCATCACACAGATCATTTCAATTAACCTCAGGAAAGAATTGTGAGGACATGGATTTTTCATATGAGGAAAGTAAAAGGGTTAAATGACTTGACCA
Organism: Furipterus horrens; assembly: GCF_987537825.1. Taxonomy (NCBI): domain Eukaryota; kingdom Metazoa; phylum Chordata; class Mammalia; order Chiroptera; family Furipteridae; genus Furipterus; species Furipterus horrens. Next base: position 51,984,322 of record NW_028327182.1, read on the forward strand.
GGGTTATCCCACTGTGAGAAGTAGAACTGAACCCAAATATTCATCTGTGTGACCCCAAATTTTGTTCTTAAAGAGGTGTGCCAGCCTTCTCAGGGCATGTGTACACCTTACTCACCAATTTTCGGCTGTGTTAAAAAACAGAATTTTACCAAGAATCTTGTTTGGTTTCAACACTAAAAGAATACTCTCAATATTCATATTTTTCTTCTTACATTTGAAAGTAGAAATATGTTTCTGCAGCAGTGTGTATAATTCAGCTCTGTTTCTGTAACCTAATTTGAAAGAACATTTGCAAAAAGAAGCAACCAAGTCTAGAAAAGCACAATTTGACTCAAATGGATGCAACTAAATCATAAACGGAATATAGCGCTAAGGAATAAGTTTGGCATCACATGCGTGGCTGCTCCAAGTCATTACAATTGAAACTAAAAATTTAAATTTAAGCCAGAAAAGTGGGTGGTTCAAAATCTTTGCTGTATATTTGCATAGCTTAATCTTCTAAGCCTGTTGCTCTCCCAGAAAAGGTGACAAAAATTGTAGCTTTTGCTTTAATCATCAGATTGTCTGCAGTTTTTATTTATTTCCTTGTTTTAAAAAATGGGTTTTTTTAATTTTAAAAGCACTCCCCTAATGCATTCTCTTTTTAAAAAATCACACATAAGACTTAAGTGGCCTTTGAACAATACCCCAGTCTCAGACTTGTACACTGTTACTGGTTTGTTTTTTGTCCTTCTATTTTTTTTTTTTATGTAGGAAATTATTTTTTTATCTTCTTCCTTTTCCAGTAAAGCTTCCAATATAGGAGTATTTCCATTCCTCCCCTCAAATGCCATCATAGGGAAGCTACTAAAATATACCCTTATGGAACTTACATTCTGGTGGGAGACCTAGAAAATAAACATAAATGAACATAGCATAATTTCAGGTGGCAACAAATGTCATGAAAAATGAAACAGGGTCAGGTGACAGAGACTGGCCTTCATGTAGGTGATCAGAGAAAACCTTCCTGAGGATATGACATTAGACCAGAGAGCTGAGTATAATTAGAACACAAGCTATGAAAAGATGTGAAGGGAAGAGCAAATGCAAAGGCCCTGAGACAGAAACAAACTTCAAGTTGGAGGAACAGTTAAAAGGCTAGTGAGCTAAAAATAAGTGTGTGAAAGAAAATGGTGGCATATGAAGTACCTGACTTTCCACCATACCTCCTATTTTCCTGTAGTTCAAAGTTCCTTCAACAGCATTGGATCCCACAGTCTACTATGTTACTACCTTTTGATTGTTCCTCTCCTCCCCCATGTTCTTATTTTCCTCCTGAGCCAGCAGAGACCCAAGGTTTGTTTTTATAATCACTCCCATGCATACATTCAACTTCTTTTAGCTTCATACCATTTTTCTTTCCTCAAACTTCCAACAATTCCTCCCTAATCTTCACTCTTATTTTCCCTAAGAAAATAAAAGCAAGCAATAGAGAACATATACAATCTCCCAACATCACCTCTACACACCCATTGTTTTTGTGCATACATCCCTGCCTGTCTTCAATCACCAGGGTTAAAGTCCTTTCTACAGTTCCACAAACTTCATTCCCTCCAGCCTTCTCTAGCAGTTTCCTTCTTCTCCTTTGTCATTTCCATCAGTATAAGAAATTTCTACAATTTCTTCCATTTTAATCAGGTTTTTTCTTTACCCCATTTGCCCTTCTACGCACCACCACACTTTCCTAATATTCTTTCTAGCACAACCACTTTTGCTTACTGTTTTCACTTCCTTCACTGCCCTCCCCCACCATTTCTTCTGAACCCTCTCCAGTCAGGCTTTGTGTCATCCACTGAAACTGTCTCCGTTGCTAAGTATCCTACCTTGGTAAATTCAATAGTTAACTTTCTATCCTTGTTTACCATACTTATGTACAGCTTTTGAGTGCTTCTTGTCCTCTACACAATCATGTCACTGCCCTGCTCATTTTCCTCCCCTGGCTTCTCACCAACTCTGTCAGAGTCCAAGTCCCTGCACTCTCCCCAGCCCACCTCTAGGATCTCCCTGCCACCCCCCTTTACCCCCATACTTTTCTCTCTCTGTTTCAGCCACATTTACCTCCTTGCTGTTCCTTAAATATTCCTAGCACATTTTTCTTTTCTTTTCTTTTTTTTTTTTCCCATTAATATAAAACTAAGTCTTTATTTTAGAGCAGGTATTTTCAACTCTTTTCAACTCACGGCACATATAAAGTAGTTACTAAAATTCTGCATCACACCAAAAAATATATTATGCTTTTGCCGATCTGACAAAAAATATGAGTATAATTTTGATTCATTTGCACTAGATGGCTGTTCTTGTGTTAGTTGTTTTCAGTTTTTTATTTGACAGCCTAAGGGTGAAGAGTTCAGTGCCCCTGACTAAATAGTAAGGTATTTGTTGCATGTTTTAAAAAATTCTTTTTTTTTTTTCAGATTTAATGTGTTTTATTGATTAAAATATTACATTTGTGCCAATTTCCCTTCCCTCTGCTCCCCTCCACCCGGTGGCCCCCCTCCCTCCAGTTGTCCCCCCCTTTTAGATTATGTCCATTAGTTGTGCATACAGTTCCTCCCAATCTCTCTCCGTCTATTCCATTCCCTCCTACCATGATCCCCAATTCCTATATCATCTCCCTCCCTCTCCCCACTCCCCCTCCCTGTTGACCTCCCCCCACTATGCTTCCCTTACCCACAGTTCCTTTTCCATTCTCGTTGCCTGTTTCGTTTGCCTTTGTTTCATCTCCCTAGCTTCTGTTTTTTAAACCAGTCCCTTTAACATCTCATATAACAGTGGTTTGGATCTAATGAACTCTTTCAGTTTTATTTTGTCCTGGAAACACTTTCTCTGTCCTTCTATTCTGAATGACAATTTCGCTGGATAGAGTATTCGTGGTTGTAGGTTTTGGATTTTCATTACTTTGAATATTTCTTGCCAGTCCCTTCTTGCCTGTAGTGTTTCCCTTGAGAAGTCAGCTGATAGTCTAATTGGGACCCCTTTGTACATAATTCTTTTCTTCTCTCTTGCTGCTTTTAAGATTCTCTCTTTATCCTTAATTTTTGACATTTTGATTATAATGTGTCTTGGAGTGGTTCTCCCTGGGTCCAGTCTCTTGGGAACTCTCCTTGCTTCCTGGACCTGCAAGTCTATTCCCTTCCCCAAGTCTGGGAAGTTCTCCTTTATTATATTTTCACTCAATTTTTCAAGTTCTAGTTCATCTTCCTCATTCTCTGGCAAACCAATGATTCTTATGTTGGGCCTTTTATAGCTGTCCCAGAGGTTTCTGATCCTCTCATTGTTGCTTGCCATTTCCTCTCGCTGCATTGGTTGACTGCTTGTTCCTTCTCCATATTCCAGTTTGTTGAAATGAACTCTGGATTCCTCACCATCTGTCTCGTATGTGGTTTTGTTCCTTTCGTTATGAAAGTTTTTCGCTTCTTTCATATCTTTTTCCTGCTCTTTTGTGAATTCTGTAAGCCACCTGATAACAATGGCCCAGAACTGAGCCTCTGACAGGTTTCTTATCTGTTCATCTGTCAGGTTCTCTATCTGCTGTCTGGTGAGTTGTGCCACCGGGATCTCTATATTTGTCTGCCACATTTTGACAGATGCGTTTTGTTTTCCTGGGCTGGCTGTTGGGGGCAGTGCCTGTGTACGCGTCACAAATCAGCGACCGGCCGGCGCCTGCCTGTCCGCGACCTATTTCGCAGCCCTGTGGTGCTTTCTGTGGGGGCGGGGGTCCAAGATGGATTCACACAGTTATTCAGCTAGGAGACCGGGATCCGTCCTCCCGCCCCCCTGGGCCTCACTGTTCAAGGCGATGCTGCGGCTGCTCTCCCCAGCGCTGGGGTCGTGCACTGCCAGGGGCTTGATTGGAGTCGCGCACGCCAGGGGCTTGATTGGAGTCGCGCACGCCAGGGGCTTGATTGCCTCCCGGATTTTTCGCCGCCTCGCCCGCCGCTCCGCAAACAGCTTTGCCTTCTTTAACTCTTACCTGCCCAAATGGCACCGCTGGTTTATAACTTCATATGTTGGGCTTCCGTGTAGTTTTATTTTCTGGAATTTCTAGTTATCCTTTGTTTTGAAGTAGTTGTATTCCTCTATAGTTGTAGAGGAAGACCTAGCGTGTCCATCTAAGCCTCCATCTTGGCCGGAAGTCCCCTAGCACATTTTTCCTTAGGCCTTTGCACTTGCTAGTCCTTCAGTCTGTAATGCTCTTCCCCAGAATCCACTTGACCCATTCCTTCTTCTTCAGGTTTCTCTTCAGGTTTGTCTCCATCTTGGCAAAGCCATTCTGCCATCTACTCATCTGTCCCAGTGACCTCTTACTGCAACTCAGCACTTGCTATTCTCCTTTCCACTTCATTTTTCTCCATAGCACTTTTTGTCTGATACGCTCCATGTTTCTTTGACTATTGTCCCCTCCCACTGTATAAGCTCTGTACAGCAACAATATGTTCAGTATCTAGAAGAGTGCCTGGCACATAGTTAGCCCTCCATGAATATTTATTGAGTTAATGAAGAATCTGCGTACAGAGCTAGATCATGTAGTAGGGTCTCATTAGTCCTGGTAAGGAGTTTGAATTTTATTTTAAATGTGAAAGGAAGCCATTGGAGAGAATATGATCTGATTTAGTTTTTAAAAAACATCCTGGCTGTTGTGTGGAGGGATGGCTGTATTGGGGGGTAAGAATGGCATGGGGGTGGGCAGTTGAAGGCTAATGCAACATCCAAGCAAGAAAGATAATAAAGAGTAGAGCTAGGGTGGAACTGAAGTCAGGTTTTTAAATGTATTTTGGAGTTATAGCTCACAGACTTGTTAACAAATTGGATGAGGGATCTGAGAAAAACAAAGAAACTGAGGATAACGTCTAGGTTTTTGGCCTCAATACTTAATCCTTCTGAGCCTGTTTCCTCTTTTGTAAAATGAATACAATTAGAAAATGTCCCTTGTGAGATTGTTGTGAGAAAGGAGGTACAGGACATCAGATGCTCACAGTGTTGGGTGCATAGTAAACACTCAGTAAATGTTAGTTCTTGTTATCATCCCAAAAGTAACTGGGATTCCTTGCGTCCTCACTAACAAGATTACAAAAATATCCACCCCTACAGAGACTGAGAAAAAAACACAAAAAACCTTTTCTGTAGAGTGTACCCTTTCCTCCGAAGAGACAGACTTTTACTCTATTTAACAGAATACTTTACATTAATGTTGGAATCTTTTACTTGCACATGTACATAAAAGGATTCCTCACATTTCAAAAGAATTATAAGTATCCTTTTAAATATTAGCAGAAGGACTAACTAAAAGCTGACATTACAACCTCTGCTAATTAAAAAAAGCAATCAAAATGTAAGAAAAAGTACATCTGAAATAATGAATTTCTTAAACAGGTATTTACTGCATTCTCATACACAAGAACCTAAAATACCATACTGGTAGGTTCAATGGAGGACACCTCTCAACCCGATTTATCAGTGTTGAATTCAGCCTTCTGCAAAGCCAACACCCAATACTTTTCAGCTGCCTTGGCCTGTCCTCATTTCTTCCTGAAAAACTTAAACCTTAGTTCAGGATAACTTTCTGCCTCTATTACAATTAACTGTTTCTCTCAGTTGAGTCACCTGAGTACTTATGAGAGGCAATTGAGTATGTTCTTTCAAAACTTCCCAATTGCGGCCCCCCGGTAACATGTGAAAAGCTGCCTGTGGGAAGTTCAGGGGCTGCTTTGGCTGGCTGCAAGGACTTTCCTGCTAGTATCTTCTGCCTTTCCAGATCTCTCTTATTCTTGGTGATATGAACCTCACTCAATCGAAGACCAGCCATTCTTCTTCCCAGCCCCCAACCACACTGGGAGGTCAGTCAGGGGGTCCCAGAATCTGATTCCTTTCCCTCCTCACCCCATAACTGAACTCCTTAAATGCTTTAATATATGGGAACCTGCAAAGGGAACCTTGAGTTTAAACTGTGGCTAGAAGAACCTCCTCCCACAGAATCTGCCCCATGGTTGAGTGTCTGTTGTTCCATGACTTAGAGTGCTCAACTTTCTCTATTCTGAAGTCAGAAAAGACCCTGACTTCTAAAAGTGGTGTCCAGGAACCAGCATCCTCAGCAGGGTGAAATGCAGAATCAGAGGAATATTCTGGATCTGTTGAATCAGAATGAGTTTTAACAAGATCCCCAGGTGATTCCCATGTATCTGCAAGTTTGAGAAGCAGAAGAGTGCTCAGGTGCCTCCCTTCTGTTAGTTAGGGAAAATTCTTATAATATGTCCTGTTTAAGCCTCAGCCTATCTCACTGTCATCACTTTCAAAATAATCCTGAGCCTCTGCCTCCATACACCTTCTCTGCCTTGTTCCCTCACAGCCCACACCTCTTTAAAAACTTCTTTCCCTTGTAGGAAACTTTCTCCCACTCCTCTGATACGATGAAGCTTCTGGGGACATTTCCTCAAGGGCTGCTTTTCTCCCAAACAGGGCCTGTAACACAAATCCAATTGTTGCCTCTTTAGCATCTCTTAGAGCTTCTTTGACCTCTTCTGTGACAGCCCCTTAAAACTGGGCCCACTGGACTTGAGCAGCCTTTCACAGGGCCAGGTGTAATGAGCACCTGTTCACAATACAGTCTTTCCTATAAGTCAGCTGGGCAGCTACTCGGCTAGCTGCCTGCTGAGCAGCCCGGCACCAAGGAATAGACAAGAGTCACACATGGTAACTATGCTATTCACTCAGCTTTTATTGAATGCAGGTTCACTCAAAGTAGAACATCAACACACATTAATATCCTACTCACAACTCTAACAATCTAAGAGAATTGTAATACACAAACACATACACTGCAATTAATGGGGGATAATGAACCCAAGTCCCTGAGCCTCAGTCTGTAGGTCCGGGAGACAGAATGGTGGGCAGAGGAGTTGTCAGCATTTTGCAACCAAGGACCTCTGGAGCCAGATGGGCAGCAGTGCAGTTGAAGTCCTCAGTTCAGCAGGGCAGAGTCTCCAGCAGATGAGGCCAAAGGAGATCAGTGTGGCATGAAGCAGCATTATGGTATGTGGAGCTCGGCTGTTTCAGCAGTGTTCTGGAACCTGCCTCAGTTATACCTGGAAAGTGGTGTACTCCACCCTTCTGGGTCTCTTCGATAAATGTCTTGGCACCCCTAATGGCAAGTTTGGAATTTTTCCAGGAACCTATAGGTGGTACATGGCTGTTCTGCTTGACAACCCTGGTGGCAAGAGTGAAATTCCCCACTCTGCAGATATGGTCATTCTGTCTACATGTGCAGATATCTTAGCTGTGTCTCCTTACCAGATGTGTCTGCTCTGACCACATGGGTAGATATCTTCAGTGTGTCCCCTTGCCAGATGTGTCTAGAGTGACTTAGGTAGTTTCCCTCTTGAACCAAAGTGTCATGGCTGACAGCCATTTTAGTTGACATGAGTGTCTCCACTTTGTTTTATATACTTTATGCTATCTTGATTGGACCAATGCCATTTGATTGGTCCTGCTCTTCCACCAGGAACTCCCCTTTCCACATTAACCCAGAACTGGAGATCTGCCATGCTGTATGGATATACTATCCTTGTTCCTCTTTTCTGCCAGCCACTCCCTACAGCCCCAACAGATAAGCATAAGGCAAGCAATGCCTGCCTTCAAATGGAGAGGGAATGAGGTGGGGGTGGTGAGGTTGATTAAGAATCAGCCTGGAAGAGAGGGTTATGGTTCCTCTAAAACAAGAGTGCAAGAGGGACAGGTACATTTAAAATGTTCCAAGCATTTGATTCAAATTCTTGGGAATTTGACTTTGGAGTTGCTGTTTTTAAGCTTTCCAAACAGAAAAAAAATGTAAGATAACTTCACTTGGAATCATAATATAAGGCTTTTTGGCTCTCCATCTGGTGGTCAGGTTTATTAACCACACATTCTTTCTCATACCTTTACCATATATTACACAACTGATTTTCCCCAACAGATGTATATTAAAAGCTGACTTCCAACACTTTCAAAAGTACCCTTGGAAAGTTATCCTTTTTCATTATTAAAAGTGTTTTTCCAAAATTATATGTATTTTATATATTATATTCTATAATCATTATAGTGCTTCTGTATGCACCAAGCACTGTCCTAGGTGCTTTACAAATTTTAACTCATTGAATCCTTAAAATAACTTAATAAAACAGGTACTGTTATGAACCTCATTTTATAGATGAGGAAATTAAATCATAGAGGTTCTCATAAGTTTGTGACAGACAAGAGCCCAAATCAAACGGTACAGCACAATGCCCTTTTGTTAGGAGAGGAGGACTATGACTCACTCCAACATTTGCTCTGTGCACAGAGGACCTGCATAGGAATGACAAAGTTAATTAGTGCTCCCCTGAAAACTGAGGCCTCCTGGCAGTATTGCACACAACCAGCTCTCTATGGTGGGATGGGAGGGGATGCAAAGGTAGGTGAGGATTTTACAGGGAAAGGGAGGAGGTTAAGAACATGGACCAGGAAGATATCTTTGCATTTTAATTTTAAATTAATAAGTAATAAATGCATTTATTTTTTAATTATATTTTCTTGATTATGCTATTACAGTTGTCCCAATTTTCCCCCTTTGTCCCCCTCCACCTAACACCCCACATTTACTAAGGCAATCCCCACACCATTGTCCATGTCCATGGGTTGTGCATAAAACCTCTTTGGCTACTCCATTGCTTATGCTGTACCTTACATCCCCTTGGCTATTCTGTGAATACCTATTTGTACTTAATCCTCTCACTTCTTCAGTCATTCGCTTGCACCCCCCTCCCATCTGGCAACCATCAAAACCCTCTCCAGTATCCATGATTATGTTTCTGTTTTTCTTGTTTGCTTAGTTTTTTTTTTAGATTCAATTGTTGATAGATATGTATTTATTGCCATTTTATTGGCCATAGTTTTGATCTTCTATTTCTTCTTTAAAAAGTCCCTTTAACAATTCATATAATAATGGCTTAGTAATTATGAACTCCTTTAGTTTTCTTTTTGCCTGGGAACCTCTTTATCTGCTCTCTGATTCTTAATGACAACTTCGCTGGGTAGAGCAATCTTGGCTGTAGGTGCCTGCTTTTCATGACTTTGGATATTTCTTGCCAATTTCTTAAAGCCTGCAAAGTTCTTTTGAGAAGTCATCTGACAGTCTTTTTTTATTTTTTTTATTTTTTATTTTTGGTTTTTCAATTACAGTTGTCCCCTTTTCCCCCAATTTCTCTCCCCTACCCAGCCTACCCCCTCTCCCGCCATCATATCCCTCCCCGTTGTCCATGTCCATGAGTCATTTATACAGGTTCTTTGACTAAACCCTTCCCTTACTTATCCCCCTTCTCTTCCTCTCCCCTCCCCTCTATTGACTGGTATTCTGCTCTTCGTTCTATTTAGTTCTTTTGTTTGTGTTGTTCTTTAGTTTCCTGTATTAGGTGATATCATATGGTATTTTTCTTTCTTTGCCTGGCTTATTTCACTAAGCAAAATTCTTTCTAGTTCCATCCATGTTGTTGCAAATGGCAGGAGTTCCTTCTTTCTTTCCATTACATAGTATTCCATTGTATAAATGTACCACAGTTTTTTGATCCACTCATCTACAGATGGGCACTTAGGTTGTTTCCAGCACTTAGCTATTGTAAACAGGGCTGCAATGAACATAGGAGTGCATAAGTTCTTTTGAATTGGTATTTCAAGATTCTTCGGGTATAATCCTAGTAGTGGAGTCGCTGGTTCAAAAGGCAGTTCCATTTTTAATCTTTTGAGGTAATTCCATACTGTTTTCCATAGTGGCTGCACCAGTCTGCATTCCCACCAACAGTGCAGTAGGGTTCCCGTTTCTCCACATCCTCACCAGCACTTGTTGTTTGTTGATTTGTTGATGATGGCCATTCTGACTGGTGTAAAATGGTATCTCATTGTGGTTTTTATTTGCATCTCCCTGTTTGTTTGTTTATTTATTTATTTTTAGAGAGAGGGGAAAGGAGAAAGAGAAAGAGAGAAACATCACTGTGTGGTTGTCTCTCACTCACGCCCCCAACTGGGAACCAGACAAGCAACCTAGTCATGTGTCCTGACTGAGAATCGAACTAGTGACATTTGGCTCACAGGCCGATGCTCAATCCACTGAGCTACAGCAGCCAGGGCTTATTTAAGCATTTTTAATAAACAACACATTGTTTATAAATTGTTTTATTCTGAAGTTAACATGGATGGTGATTTTAAATAAAACAATTCTTTGACACTCCTCCCCTTAAAAGGTGGAGTGTAATTATCCTTTCTAGAATATGTATGGCATTAGTGATTTGCCTCTAATGTATAGAATCTATGAAGATGCTGCTGCATGACTTCTAAGATTAGGTCATAAAGGTAATGCAGTTTCACTTGGCTCTCAGTTTTGGGACCCTGGAACACAGCAACCCTGCTGTGGGTAAGCCCAGACCACAGGAGAAGGCCAAGTGTAAGTAGGTGTTCTGGCTGACAGCCTCCACTAAAGTCCTAGCTTTTAGTCAGTCCTAATCCCTAGACATGCAAGTAAATAGCCTTTAGATGATGCAAGCCTCCAGCCTGTGAGCTGTCTGAGCTGAGGCCTAGTGATTGAGAAACAAGCTGTCCCTACAAAGCCCTATGGAAATTGCATATTCATGAGTAAAAGTAATATCTGAAACCACTAAGTTCTGGGGTAGTTTATGTATGTTATATATCTGTAGCTCAAGTTAGCTGTAACAAGTAGGTAGGAGATGAAGAAAGCAAAGAAAAAACTCTTTCCCTTCACTTTTCCTTGTTTTCTTAGCCAGACTGAAATCTTACCACCTTCCAGTACTAATTGTTGGTAAAAAAGTTGAAGTATCATTTAGGAACAAAAAAACACCACCATGAGGATCCAGTCTGTCTGAACTTCTTTTCCTTGAAAGTTTAGTGGCTGAGCAAGGAAAAGAGAAAGCTTGATTCTCTACACTTCTCCTTTTCATATCCTCTAAGTATCTCTATTTTCAAAAAGGAAAAGCAAGATCTAATCCTCTCCTGTACTCATTTCCCTTCTGAGTCAGAATCTTTCAAAAGGTGCTTTCTTTTTCACTGCAAGAGTACACAGCCTTTTAAATCCTATAAAGGGACCAAACCAGCAAAATGTTTTCATTCTTTATCAAGGAAGCAGAATTTACTAATTAGGGTTATGAACTATGGACACCAAGATGTCCTTAGTCATTCATCACTATCCTTAGAAGGTTCACTTGGCTCCTGTCATTTTCCTAAAAGTCAGTGGGTCCCCAAGATTCCCTTCTCAGAAGCCTTCTGACTTAACACATTCTCTGGTCCACTTATCCACTTCTGTGGCTTTAGCTACTACCTACATTTTAATGATTCCAAAGAGCCAGACCTTTCCTTCCAAACCTCCTGGGATAATTCCCTGATACCTCAAATTCCACGGGGACAAAACACCATTTCTCATCCTGGACTTGAGGCCCACTCCTCTGTTCAGTCCACATACTAGACCAGAAATTGGGACTCCCTTGCTCCATACTGCTGATCAATTTCCCATTCCACTGAATCTTTTAAATTACTTTTCTTAAAACTCTTTTTCTCTCTATCCCCACTGTCACTTGGTACACAGCAATGGTCTTAGTCAATTCTTACTTAGATCAGAGGCTGTTTTACAGTCCATCACCAGAACCTGAACAGTGAAATCTAACCACGCCTTTCATTAAAAATAATCTTCATGGTTTTCCCTTTCCTAAAGGTCAGCAATTTTCAACCTTTTTCATCTCATGGCACACAGAAACTAATTACTAAAATTTTGTGGCACGACAAAAAATATACTTTTTGGTAATCTGACAAAAATAGATATAATTTTGATTCATTCACATCCAACAGCTATTGTTGTGTTGGCTGTTGTCATTTTTTTAAATTGACAATTTAAGAGAAAAGAGGTCAGTGCCACTGACTAAATAAGGTATTGCATATCTTACAAGTTCCTGCCGCACACTGGTTGAAAATCCGCTGCTATTTCCAGTCAAGATGGTGGCACAGGGAGATACGGCTTGCCTCTTTGCAAACCACATCAAAATTACAACCAAAATATTGAACAAACATCACTCAGAACCATCAAAAATCAAGTTAAATGGAAGTCTAACAACTATGAAATTGAGTTGAATGGAAGTCTGACAACTACGGAATTAAAGTTACCACATTCATCCAGACTGGTAGGAGAGGTGCAAACACAGAATGGGCTGGTCCCTCAACCACATGTGGTGGATAAAAATTCAGAAGGGATATCTTGGAAGTGAAGAGTCCCAGCTACACATCAGGGTTCCAGGGCCAGGAAGATAAGTCCCCATAACTTCTGGCTGCAAAAACCAGTGGGGATTGAGTCGGTGGAAGAAACTGCTGGAGCGCCAAGCAGTTCCTCTTCAAGCGCTCACACATGGACTCACCTACACAGACTCACTCCCTCTGAGCTCTGGCACCTGAGTAGCAGCTTGAAAGGCACCAGTAGTATACAAGGAGACACTGAAGTGTCTGGCATTAAGGAGAGCATAAGCCATTGTCCCTTTTCTAAACCCTTCCCCCACAGAGCCTGCAAACTTGTGCCATATCTGGGACTCTTATGAACCTGGCTAACTCTGCTCTTAACCTGCCTTGGAGATCCCCAGAGACTCTGCCCCACCCAAGCTGCTTTTACAGGAATGGCTGGTCTTGCCTCATGCTTCACAACTTCCTAAATCCTCTCAAAAAAGCAACAGCTACCTTCAGTGAGTCCCAACTCGGCAATAGCAGCAGCCAGCTTAGATTCACAACCAGGCTTCTCCTGGGAACCTCCAAGCCCAACACAAGAAGCAGACACCTCAGATTACTTTATAGCTCAGGCAGGGTGCCCTGGACAAAACACAGGTGGGGGCTGTAAGGGACAAAGAAACTGGTGACTCTCAAACCAGTAGGAAATAATTAGCAGCAAAGGACAAATGTAATTAAATCTTGAATCAGGGTGTTTCTGAGTCAGTCAACAGTATCAGCACACTTACAAGTCAGGAAGGGACATTCTGCAACTCAGTACAAATGCCTCTAAGATCAAAAGAAGATACTCATCACCAAACACAGGGAAATAGGAATATGTAGCTAGACAACCTAGCAAACAAGTGAGAGAAACTCAAGGGAGAGCTGGAGACAGATCTATAACCAGATTACCCTTAGTCACTACCCTCAGTCAATTTAGTTAATTGCGTTAGACTTTAACTCTCGATTATCCAGCAAATGGAGAAATGGGGGAGAAGGGAGAAGGGGAAAGGGGGGATACATTAGTAAAAAACCAGTTTTCTTATTGGCTTCCACACACACATGCATGTCCCTGATATGGCTGTGTGACCAGCTCTGCAGACCTGTGGATAAACAATGCCTCATCTACTGGTTAACTCTTGTGTCCTGGTGTTTTATTGTGAGCATTTCCCACAATTTGGGGGCTCATATGGGATCCTCCAACTATGTGAGGGAAGGGGCTCTGAGCCGAGGTGGTGAGATTTCCTCCCCATTTTGGGGTGGCCTGTTCAACCTGAGACCCGCCTGCCTCACAGTGTCCAGAAACAGACTCGAGCCTTCTTGTTGGGACAGCACTAGACTGATGCAGGGAGGACGTAAAAAATAAAAGAGGCAAGCGCCGTGGCAACCAGACAATCTTGTGCACAGGCCAAGGTACGAAAATTGGACTTAAGCACTGCCTTGGTCATTGGGCATCCTCAGGGTTCAAGTGTGTGTGCGGCTGAGATGTAGCTCAAGATACGAAGTGAGCATGGACTCCTGATCCGCAGTTTCATTCTCCTGTGGGGGAAACTACCAGAGATGGACAAAGCGAATCTTGGGCTGTGTGCAAGAAATCTCTAATAAAAGGGGTTGAGCACACAGGACTGTGTATAAGAAACTTCCAGTATGGGGGCGTTGAGTATACAGGGCGTGGGCAGGGAGTCTCTGGTATAGGGGGATTGAGCTTATGGGGTTCATGTTCAAGAAATCTCTGGTAAAAGGGATTGAAGATACAACCAGATTCAGCCACAGGAATCCACTGAGGATGGGAAATAAAATTTCTAGGCCTAGGGAAACTAAGAGGAGCCAAGGAAGGCCCCACAGACATTCTGTCCAATATTCCATTAAGGAGAATGTACAGGGCATGGACAAGAAACTTCTAGTATGAGGGGGGGAGTTGAGTTCACGGGACACGGGCAATAAATTTCCAGTATAGGAGGTTGAGCTCACGGCAGGGTTAGTGGGGAGAGGATCTCTGGACCCAGAATAAGGAAAAAAAAATGGTAAAATATTGTTGTCTTCTTTGACAAAAGTAACCCTTTAAGGGGCAATCTGTGTTCTGGCCCCATTTGGGTCTGATGAATCTTGGGTTTGTCAAGCCCTGGTCTAATATGTGAGTTTCCAGGTATCAGCTCCCAGCTTCTAAGGAAGAGAGGGAATGTGCTTTCTGCTGGTCACTACCTACCAGCAGATCTGCAGGTCTCTTCCCTGTAAAAGAAAAAGAAGAGAAAACCTGGGACCCTCTGTCCTGTCTCCCACTGCCTCATAGCCATGGCCAGCTGGCAGCCAACCAGGCAGAGGCACTGTGGATAGACAGTACAGATGGATTAGGCCAGGGACGCCCAACAGGTGCCCATCCAGTAGCCATGCCCACGATACCCATGGCACTGGCAGAAACTTACTCTAGATTGAGAAAAGAATTAGAGCAATACAAACAGAACCTTGAGAATTTCCCCATTCCCCAAAGCCTGCAGCATTTCTTTCCATCCCAGGTGACTTCTAGCAATTCAATTTGCATCTGAATACTCCTTGCAAAAGCTGCAAGGAGGAGCAATGTTAAGTTTGCTAGCCCAGTGACCATCTAATACCCTAAGAAGCTACTAGGTCCTGAGAACAACAGGGTAATTAACTTGCTACAGGTTACAGAAATGGCAGGGTGTCTGCCTCTCCAATGCAGAAAAAAAAAGTAACACTTGTAAAACTCAGGCTGTTTTTCTTCAAACTGTGGTGGAAGTGGCAGAAGTAGCAGCTGTTCTCCCCTCTCCAGTGGCAGAAGAGGAGACACCTGGCTTGGCTGCCAATCAACACCACCTCTAGGGTTGTAACCGGAGTGCCCTCAACCTCCCACTGCTTCAGCAGAGGGGACATGCCTGTATCTTCAGGAAGAGTGTTGTTACATGTGGACGGAACTAATGTCCATTCTAGACATCCTCTTCAGTGGGGAAGGAAGAGTAATATTAATCAGACAAGCTGCTATGAGGGTGTGGAAAAGAAAGCAACCTCCTGGTCAGGGAATCTTCCTGTTTATTGTGAGTATTTCTCACAGGGCTGACCTTGGCCTGAATCACTTGGGACAGCCCAGGGCCAGTGCACACAGTGAACAGCTACAGACCATGTCACAGAACCATCCAGCCCTTGCACAGCTGATCCTCCACAGAGGACAGATGTTGGTGGTCAAAAGTCACAGCCAGTCCTTGCAGCTGATTGGCCTGGGTAAACCCCTCTCATTTATCTGTCAACAGCAACCAAGGCTCAACTACAAGAGGAGAGTGTACTCAGCCCACACAAAGGGTGCATCTCAAGTACCCAGCTTAGGTGATAAGGGAGGCTCTGCCATTGGACCCTATAGGACACCTACTACATTAGGTCATGCTTACCTAATACATAGAAACAAACACAGGGAGGCTGCCAAACTGAGGAGACAAAGAAACATGGCCCAAATGAAAGAACAGATCAAAACTCCAGAAAAAGAGCTAAACAAAATGGAGATAATCAATCTATCAGATGCAGAGCTCAAAACAGTGGTTATAAGGATGCTCAAGGAACTTAGTGAGGACCTCAAAAGCATAAAAAAGATTCAGTAAGAAACAAAGGGTACACTACTGAAATAAAGAACAACTTACAGGGAAACAACAGTAGAGCGGATGAAGCCAAGAATCAAATCAATGATTTGGAACATAAGGAAACAAACAAACAAACAAACAAAAAAAAACCAAACAAACAAACAAACAAAAAAAACAACCAATCAGAATAACAAGAAGAAAAAAGAATTTAAAAAAATGAGAATAGTATAAGCAGCCTCTGGGACAACTTAAAGCAGTCCAAGATTTGCATCATAGGGGTGCCAGAAAAAGAAGAAAAAGAGCAAGAAATTGGAAATCTATTTGAAAAAACGATGAAAGAAAACTTGGTGAAGGAAATAGACATACAAATCCAGGAAGCACAGAGAGACCCAAACAAGATGGATGCAAAGAGACCCACTCCAAGACACATCATAATTAAAATCCCAAAGGTTAAACATAAAGAGAGAATCTTAAAAAGCATAAAGAGAAAAGGAGTTAGTTACCTACAGGAGAGTTCCCATATGGCTGTCTCAAAAGAGACTCTGCAGGCTAGAAGGGATTGTCAAGAAGTAGTCAAAGTCATGAAAAGCAGGGACTTACAGCCAAGATTGCTCTACCCAGCAAAGCTATCATTTAGAATCAAAGGGAAGATAAAGAGCTTCCCAGACAAGAAGAAAAAACTAAAGGAGTTCATCATCACTAAACCATTATTACACGAAATGTTAAAGGGACTTATTAAAGAAAAGATCAAAACTATGAACAATAAAATGGCAAAAAAATACATATCTACCAACAATTGAATGTAAAAAACAAACTAAGCAAACAAGAAGAACAGAGGCAGAATCATGGATATGGAAAGGGTTTTGATGGATGGCAGATGGGAGGGAGGTGTGAGAGTAGGGGTGAAGGGTAGAGGGGATTAAGAAGTACAAATAGGTAGTTACAGAATAGCCAAGGGGAGATAAAGTACAGTGTAGGAAATGGAATAGCCAAAGAACTACACGCATGACCCATAGACATGAACAATGGGGGAGGGGATTGCCTGAGGGAGTTGGGGGTGCTTGGTGGAGGGAGGCAAAAGGGGAAAATCAAAACAATTTTAATAGCATAATCAATAATATATAATTTTAAAAAAGGAAATCTGCTGCTATAGCTTTTAATCCTGAGACCCAATGGTCATTTATTCACAAAGTACAGTAAATCCTTTTAAATTGTATGCAAAATTGTAATGTGGGTCTATAGGCACACTGCTTTCCATAGGTTTTTGAAAGGGAATGTGTACCCCAAAAGGTTAAAAATGTGTAGGTATTAGGCTAAAGTCCAAACTCCTCAGCATAGATTACAAGGCCCTGCATGACCCCATCCTTCCAGCTTCTTTCTCACTCACCTCTTCACATGGTCTAATTATCTTGCCTTAATTCTTCACTGCAGGCCTTCGTACCTGCTGCTTTACTTCTCACCTTGGGAAACCCTTTCCTTTCTTCTTAGCTGGCCAACTTTTGCAATCCAGGAAGCCACCTTCTTTCTTTCAAGGAACACCTCAGGTCACACTACCTACAGAAAACTGTGCAGGCTGGGCAAATGGATGCGAACTCTTGCCTCCCTGAAGCCAGCCTGCCAATTGCTCTTTCTCTTAGCATCTACCTCCTGGATTTCCAAACTGAACCCCAGGCTGTATTATACATTTTTATAGTGCTTTCTTGAGAGGAAGAAATTGGGTGGTAAATGTGTAACTTATAGTTGCCAGCAGATTTGTGATAATAAATCTCACATACACCTCCCTGTTACAGAATATTGTGTAGGAATCTTCATCATCAGTTTTATACCTAGCCACCATATGGTTTCAGGTACTTAATAAATCCTGCAATTAATAAAAGCAGTTCTGATACTGAGCGATCCACTAGGGGGTAATTTATCTGAATTATTGTTCCTGGTGCACCTCAACACCACCCAAAAAAGGGAGTCTACTATCATAATGTGTCCCTAAAATTACCGTGAAAGATGTTCCAACTTTTAAAGATAGTTCTGACTAGTCTGCTAATTTCTTACAACACAGGATCTCACAGTTAAACCGTTTCTTTTTCAAAAAGGTCCTTTGTTGCCGCCAACGCAGCTCTTTCCCTTTTTGGGCCTAGGATCTGTTTGAAGTGCATTTCCCTGCTACTAACGCATCAATTATAAATAGCACTCACCGCGCTGAGTCACCAAACCCCTCAGTTGCCCCAAACGGCTTATAACGACTTCTGGAATCCCGTCCCCGTAAGTGGTGACAGGCTCCTACCACGTACCCGCGGAACTGGACCCTAAGCCCGCTCAGCTAAGTGGGTGTCCCGGGAACGTGGGCAAAACCTCTAATTCTCAAGGAAAGTCCCAAAGTGTCAGACTTCTGGAGCTCCGACGACACTCGGGACGTCGCTGGACTAAGCCTCAGCTGCTTCCGGGCCGTTCCCGCCCCTTCCGGAGCTCAGAACCTTGGGTGGACAGCACTAACCTCAGCCCGCTGGGCTCGCCCACACAATGGAGCGCGTGGGAGCGAGCGACTAAGACTGCTGCTGCTCAGGTCCCAGGCCCAGGACTCCGGACAGCTGGGGAAGAATACAGGGGCTAGAGTTAAGAAAAGCCTGTAAACCGACCGCATACTCCCTCCGAAAAGGTTGTATTGCCAGTACTGGGAGCTAGGGAATAGAGATGGGGGAGGGAGCGAAAGTGCCACACCCTGCAGTCAGGGGACGGTGACGTCATCGCTACTGTCAGCCTGTAGCGGGGGCATCTGTCCGTCACGTGACCAAAGCCCCCCCCCAGTCCCGAGCGCGCTCCCACCCCCATCCCAGACTCCCACTTCTCCCCCGCCCTTTCTCCCCAAATTTCGTCCTCCCAGCTCCAGCAAGGCTGTCAACAGCGCCAACTCCGCTCCCTCCCCCGGGTCCCTCGTAACCGCCAGGGCTGTGTGGGGAGCTTTGAGCTCAGCTCCCCGGCTCCTGGAGGAGTATGCCACCTGCCTCCACCTAGCCCCTCAATTCCTGGCAATCTGGGTGCGTAGGCACCGGATCCGGGGTGTGCGGCGGTCTGCGGCAACAGTGATTTTGTGTTCAGCCTTGACGCGGCAGCCTTAGGACCAGGTGGAGACGCCAGGTTCGAGCTTGGTGGGGGCGAGTCCCTGGCACATCTCCACTGGAGGTCGGCCTCCTAGAGGTAGAGGCAGCCGGGGGCCACCCTTGACCCTTACCCGGCAGCCCGCGCTTCAGTGACATTCCCGCCTCCGCTCTCCTAGCCTCTTGGGCGGCGCAGTCCACTTCTGCCTGGTTTGTTCCCGAGCGGTGGCGCAGGAGCTGGCTGTATTACTGGAGGCCAGTCGCGGACCACCTCTTTGAGCCCCCTAGGCCAGCCCACCATGGACTCTGAAGATTACAGATTTGGTGTCTGTCGCTGCTGTGCCTCGTTCTATTCCCCACCCCCCCTCTGTTCCCTTATAAAAGTGGAGGCAGGAGAAGGGAAAAGAAAGCACAGTGCAGAAAGGGGCAGTACGGACTGACCTGTCAACGATGGAGGAGGAAGACCCCTCCAGGTCGAGGCGAGCTCTCAAGCCCGCGCAGGGACCAGAGCCCTGGGTTCGCGCGGAGTGGCGCCGCTGCTGTTGTGCCTCGGCTAGGTGTCCCCCCTCAGCGTCGCGGTCCAGCCGCGCCCGTCCTCCGCCCCCCCCCCCCCCCCCGCCACCCAGGCGCCGCGCTCCTAGCTCCATCACTAGGGACCAGGAAAACCCCCAGCTCAATGTTTTTATTTGTGCAGTTTCAGCAAAGCGCCAAGGAAGTTGGTCCTTTTGTTCTATTTGGAGATTGGGTCAACGTTGCAAAAAGGAGAAGGCGGAGCGGTGGCCCCTCCCCTACTCCCCTCCAGGGCTCCAGGGAGAGAGAAACCCCAGCACACTACCTAAGTACTCAGCGTGGTAGTCGCCCTCCTGCCCCTGGCCTCCAGTTCGCAGGTCCCCCCTCCTATTCTTGAGTGCAGCCAACCCCGTCACGTGCCCGCCCATAAAAACCAGCTACTGGGGGCTATGCGTCGCCTGCTAGGTTTCGGGGCGGCAACGGCTGTCTCGATCACCCGTGCCCCTAGATCGTAGGCTCCGGCCGTGGCCCAGGCGACACGCACAGCCCGGCCACCCTCACCCTAGCCACCAGCGGGCACCCCTAGGTCTGTGGCTCGTGGGTGTGTTTCCTAGGGTTCCGCGCTTCCGCCCTCTTCCTCCCCTCTCGTTTCAGGAGCGCCACCACCCTGGTCTGGGAGGGTTCGCGCGTTTGGGCCTCGCCTGGGAGCCAGGAGCTGGACTTGTGTCCCTTGCCGCTGGTTTCCCAGGCCTTGAAATGCCAGTCTCCCCTGGGTCCCTTGCGATTGGGTGGCGGCAGGAGGCTGGGGAATACGGGGTTGTCTCGCAGAGGGCCCACTTAGCGCGGGAAGCGCCGTGCAGCTGTTCCAAGAGGCTCGGAGACGCTCTCCCTGCTCCGCAGGTGCAGCAAACGTTGGGCGCTCTCACATACCGCTTGTCGGACAGCTAGGAACCAAGCAGTTTGCAGACCTGAGCTGCAGTGGGAGGATACGGTTTTTGCGAAACTGGAAGTTAGATCTGTGACAAAAACATTCGAACTTTCCTTCAAAATCTGACGGCGAAACGATAGGCTCTGCCATACCCCGAAGTGAAACTGAGCTCCCTGCTGGCCTAAAGTCTCATTTACTGAGTTTAATGTAAATACAAGAGGAAGGCCTTATAAGAAAACCAAGTGCAAGCAGGTAGTTTGAGTGTAATTTACCTTCACCACTTCTGGTTTTTGTTTTAGTGAAAACTAAGTGATTTATTTAGATGTCAGTTGAACTTTCCAGAGTCGGAATAAAATAATTTGGACCATCATATCAGAGGTGGGGGAAATCTGGGGGCTGAGCTGGGACGAGTGCAGGATACACGTCCGACCTTTCCGGAAAGCTGGACAGTGTGGTAAACAGTCTGGAAGGGTTATTTTTCTAAGGAGTTTGGAGAGACTGCCCCCTGCATTCACCCTCCTTGGGGCTCAAGAGCAAGCTGGGGAGGAGGCGGGGCGGGACTCTACACTCAAGCCGGAAGCTCGCGCGCCACCATCACCCTCACCCCACCACCCCGCCTCCGCCCCCAGACACTCTTGCTGGGTCTGCACAAGGTTCGGCCAAATCCAGGGACGTTTTCGCAGGGGCCACACCTGGTGGCAATAAGTTTGCCTCTATATGGAAAACCTTTCCAGGTTTGGACTTTTTTTTTTTAAGGGTAGACCTTAGAACATGAGTTCATCAGTTTAGCAACGTGTGCTTTACTCGCTGTAAAGAGGGAGTCGAGACGACGTAAAACGAACCTGCACAGTGATTGCTGGTGTCCAAAGTGCAGAGCTGAGCCCATCTGCAGCAACTTGGATGGCGTGTTGGTCGTGTTGGTTCCCACACACCTAATGGGGCTCAGAGCCTGGCACGGAAGCCGGTTTTATTTTCTTGCTTTTCTCCCCCCTCCCTTCCAATTTAGTGAAAGGCCTGACTGGCCACCCCACTTCCAGCATTTCTACCTTGCGTTGTCCTCTGTATTTGAAAGGCACTGCCCGCCTTTCTGTTTCCCCACTAATTTGGATGCATAGCTATCAAGAAGAAAACAAGCCAGGGCCTCCTGGCCCTTCTGGCCCCAGCAAGGAACAAGGGTGCGCAGGCCTCAGCTTTAGCTTTGCTCCCCACCCCACCCATCTTCCTCCCAACCAAGGTGTTCCGCCACTTCGTTGGGACAGGCGCTTTCATCCTCCACTTTGTTCTTCCGTAATCTTTCAGCTGCGGAGAGCAGGGAATGAAAGCAAAACGAAAGCACCAGCGCACACCAGTAGCAACAGCTCCCCAGATCGTGGCCGTGGGAGGCCAAGGTCTGGGGTGGAGAGGAGAGGGTGGGGATCCCAGGGTTTCGAAAACCGGGTCATGGGGGCCCTGGAAGGGCGCCGGGAAAACAACTCCTTCCCCTGGGAAAAACGAACTATATGATAATATACCTGCTCAGAAGGGAAAGTTTGGTCTCTGTCTTGAGTTGAAATTTCAAACTGATTGAACCCTGCGGAGGGGACACAGAGGTAAAGGAGGGTGGTAGTAAGGCTAGCGTTGGCCCCCAGCGGCGGATTCTGAGGAGAGGCCCAGAGGAGAAGGGGCTAGAGGCCCATGGAATTGTTGCTGCACTGATGTTGGATGAACACCCCGCCTTCCATCAAAAACCATTGTTCTAAGTGGTATAACGACTCCAGGAAAGTTTGGTGGCATCCTCTGCGCTGCCCTCCTCCCTTGGGGTCTTCACTGCAGGGACAAGACGGCCTGCGCAGATTTGGACGAAATGTAGTCGGTGCGGGCAGGCTTACAGAGGCCGCGGGCATTTTCAGTTAAGGAAAGGCGTGAGAATATCTTCCGAAAGTGAATGTAACCCCTCACAACCACCCCTCGGGGATTGCGGCAAGCCCCAGTCAGTTTAGCTAAACCGAGTCCCCGTTTCCCCCACGGGTCCTATGCAGTGAACCAGCACTGGAAGATTGGCCTGCAAGATGCTCACCCTGTCACTTCAATACATTTATGCAGCCAAACGCCCAAAAGACCCCACCTTACCCATATAAACAATTAACTTTATTCTATTTAGTGGCACCTTTGTTGTAGCAATATCTGTGGGTTTTGGCAAGTGTTAAAAAGCCGTTTGATCCTATATGAGTTGAATGTGGAAACAGTTTATTCTAGTAGTTAGGTCTGTACTCTCACTGGCACGTAATGCACCATGTACCCACTGCTGTTACATCTCTAGGCTCATTTGCACTCAGCGCTTAAATAGTGAGATTTGTACCTGTTTTCCTTATTTAGATTCTGTGTTGCTGGCTATTTATTTCACCAACTGGACTAAAAACAGCTATAATTTTTAAAAATGCAAAATTGAGTTCGTTTAGGTGAATTTTGGGAAGGCAGTCTTGGTTTCATGCTAATGTTTTGCCAATAACAAGCAGTAGGCAAGCTCGAGTAGCTTTGTTCGTTTTTATTCCTTCCCTCTTCACCACAACTGCAATTATCAGAAAGCTTTAGTTGTAAAAAAAGATGGCTTACTATACCTATATTTCTGTATATAAAGATGAGAAGAATGTTGCAGGTGAAATAGAACCTTAGGCTATTCCTTTTAGAAAGAGCCTCTTTCTTTAAAAATATTCAGCAAAAGCTGTTTTGGGTTTCATATTTATCCACAGTTCTCAATTTCTTACAAGGTTTTCCCCCGTTTAACTTATTTTTGTAAAAAATAGGTTTCATGGGGTTACCTTGCTAAACTGGGACTCTATAATTATGAAGTTGGGTTTTTCTCCTCTACCCACTTAAACAAAAGGTACACACAAGGCTTTGAAAGCCCCTCCTTGCCTTTCTCATGCACCCTACCTTTTTTTTTTTTAAACCTCTGCAGTCGTACACCACGCTTTGCTTGGGTTCGGTTCAGACTACAGTGCGCCGTCCCCTTAGCCATCCAAAGCCCAACTTGGCAGGCACACCACTAGAAACAGCACCAGAAACATTCATTTGGAGTCCAGTTGGAAACAAATTATGCTTTTCGCGGTGAAATGGGAATTTGCCTAAGCGTTGCATCTGGCTTTAGATTTTATGGGGAATATAATCTGGAAATGAGAAAACCTTTCAGGATCGGCAACCTGCCTCTTGCAATCCCCAGGGGCTCTCTTGCAAACAGTGCACAGAGCCTGGAGCCGCAGGGCCTCAGCCAACCTGGAGGTGCCCTGGTTTGGGCTAACTCCACGCCCGCGCTCTCTCTTCTCCGCCTCACCTGGGGTCGCTCTCCGCGGCTGACTGTGCTTTTAGACTAGAGGAGAACGTTTGAGGCTGTAGATCACATGTTCTTAAAGGGGCTGAGGAAAAGGAGAGGCTTTTCTCTGTTAGTGCCGAGAAATTCAGACACCCCGAGCTCGCCGCAAGCGGAAGAAAATTTTCCTGGGGAAGCACAAGTGGCACAAGTGCTCCCAAGTCTTTGCCGGAGTTTCGAGAGTCCAGAGGTAGCGTGCCTCCTGCCCCCCAGCCCCCATTCCTACAACCGGGTTACGGGATTATTTTATAACCCTCTCAGGGCTGCATCAGGCATGGCCCCCGGCAGGGTTGGGGTGGCATGAGGTGGGGAGGATGGACCCTGTTTTCCGCTCCCTGGGCAGCTGGAAAGCCTTAAAACGGCAGCGGGGTGGGTCTGAGGAGTGTCTGGGTTGGCCGCCACGGGGCGGGAGAGGCGGGAGAAGCCGGGTGGGGGTGTCAGATCCCGGAAAGGGCCGGAAAATGGGGACCTAGGGGAGAGTTTCTGCTGTTGTGGGCTGGTTCTAAGGACGAAGCCGGCGGGAACTGGGATGGGGCCCGCAGCAGGGGCGGGAAGCAACAATTACTGCATGCCCTGGCCCCTCTGACGGGGTTCTGTTGAGAGAGCGCCCTGTCACCCAGCCGGCGGAGAAGATAAACTTTCTCCGGCTCTAGCTGAGGTTGGAGTTGGGCAGTCTCCGCAGGGCGGGCGTAGTGCCACGCCCAGTCCAGGGCGCTGAAGTCTGCAAGTTGCCTTTGGAGTTTCTCCAGTCTATGTGAGCGAAAAAAAATAATAATCTAAAAGATCACCCACTTCGGCAAGCAGCCCTAAAGTAGGTAGAAAGGGACTTTGGGAAGAAGGAAGCTCAGTTTAGAAACTTTCCAGTTTTCAAATTTGTCCAAGTGAGTGGGGATCTTGATAGCTCTGGAATTGCTGCGCCTATTTCCCCTTCCAGAACAAAACTAAAAGAGTGTACCTCCAAGGAAAGGATGAAGTTCTAGTCCCACGGGAACCCAAGCAACTTCGGCTGACCGCCCTCCCGCTCGCTTCTCCCAGAGCGTCAGGGAGCGTCCTGTCTAAGCAGCCCCCAGGCAGGAAGCGCGTCGCTTGCGCTAGCTGGGCTCTGGGCCCCGCTCGGCCCCGGGCTTTACGGTAGGAAACACCCTATCCCGTTTTTTGGTCTCCTAGTCAAAACATTTGGCTGAATCTCTACAATAATTTTTTTGATAGTCCGTAAAAGAAACAGGACAAATAGACCTACCATCAAACTTGCGACAGATAACAATTTCCCTTAGACTATATAGTGGGATTTTTTTCCCATTAGTTGCAGGAACTGATTTTTTTTAATGATTTACTTGCCTGCTGGAGCTCCTGTATGTATTCTTTTCTCCTTTCCCACTTATCTGGTTATCAACTGCCTTCTCAACCCCCCCCCCTTTTTAACGCTCTGGGCACTCAATTCCATCACTAGTCTAACTCAGCCTTTATCAATAGTTACTAAAATCCACAGTGTTTGCATAGCTGTCACAAAACGGGTTACATTTTCGTTTGCTGTGAACCACAGCGATGGAAAAGTTTTGCTTTGTATGTTCTTTTTTTCACATACTGTTCAGTGACAGCGCTCTCCTCCCAGTTGCAAGTTCTCTCTCCTCCCAAACAGTTTGGAATTTCTTTATTTTTACAGGGACCTAAAGAGGTAGAAGAAATTCATTGTGTGTTGACTCACCTTCACTTTTTTTCCCAGACTGGAATAACACTAAACGATGTAATCAGTTAAACAAAACAGAATTTCATATCCTTAAACACTGATCTCCCACTAACCTGGGCAATTATGTCACTTCTAAGAAGGAAGTAAAAACGAAGTTCTTGAGAATAAAACAAGGTTATGGAGTATCTATCTTAGCTCCAGATGTAGAAAAAGAAGTTTTAGTCTTTTTAAAAAGAGTTCTTATTGATAGGCAATTACTAATATGAAATAAAATGTGCAAAGCTAGCCCTATTAGGGTACCTGCACATAGTAGGTACTAAATAAATATTTAACCTCCCTCTCTCCATTTCTTCTTCCTATCTTTGGAAATTTTGGCACGAGGTACAGACTTCCCATTGGCAAAGGAAATTATGCTCAAACTTCGCCTCTGCCTCATATAATCTCCTCTCACCCACACCACACACACACACACACACACACACACACACACACACACAAACTCACAAAATGTATTCAGGGAACTTTAATAGGTTATTAAAACTTAATGAAAATAGCTAGACAAAATAAAAGTATGGTGGTTACATACATATAAATCTGAACCACATTAAATTATTTCAAACCTTTCAGTGGCTATAAGAGGCAACTATTACCATTTGATTTCGTTTGCCGATTTCTACATTAAAAACAAAAATTATGGGCTCCTGCTCACTTCCCACATTTGTTTGAGCAGACTTCACTCACAAACCTGTCTCTTTCCACCTCACAATTTCACAACGCAAATTTTATCTGGACGCTGTTTAGCTTACCCCCTTTTAAGACGTGCTCATTTTTTTTTCTTTAGAAAATAAAAATAGAAAATAGAGAAAGAGGTTGTAGCACTCACGGGTGGCGAAAACCTACCTGCCTGCTCCTTCTGCGCTGGGTTCGGAGTTGAGGGAGAAAAGAGGCGATGGAGTGGCTTTTTGGATTTTCCCCTGTCCCCCACCCTCAGTCACCAGGTCGCGGTGCCTTTTCTTTGGGACTCATTCTGTGGGAGTAAACAGTCATTTTGTAGTGAGTTTCCTGGTAATTCGTCACTGCTCTTTAAACGGAGAATTGCCGCAGGTTCGCCTCTGCTTACAGGCTTTCCCGCCTCAAATTGTTAAGAATTTAAAGTGTTTAGCCCAGCATTTTGCTCTTTCTCCTTCTAAACGACTAAGTTGGTCACGGTGGGCGACCTCGGCCGCCTAGGCAAGTCTCAGCCTCCTGGAGCGTAGCAGACAGTGACACCTCCTTAGTCCCCCGCGCCCGCAGAGGCGAGCGTAACCACAATTCTCGGGTGTATTGAACGCGATACTCAGGGTCGCCATGCTCGGCATGAGGAAAACTGGGTTCATCAATACCTTCTCCTCAGTCCAGTGCCTTTGGGGATATATGGAGAGACAGTTATGGCTTAGGGGCCAGAACTTTACACTTTTTAAGATCTAGTTAGCTCTGTCTAGAAAAACACACCATTCAAGAACATGTACAAATATCTTCCCGCCTTCCACTCCAGTGGTCTGCAAGCCCCAAGCCCCAGTGTGAGTGTGAATCTTCCTGAGTCCCACGCCGTTCCCACTGGGCGGGGAGTGGGAGTCACAGTAAGTTCAGAGCCACGGAGCCCAGTCAGAATTGAGAAAAACAAAACACAAGACGGGCTGGGGCCGCTGTCTGGGGCTTAGTTCAGATCCTCTCAAAATCCTTCTCAGAGAGCGAAAGTTGGGGACTACTCTACTCTGGGCCAACTGGGCCTGAAGGGCTCGCGGAATCACGCGTTTGCCTTCTGTGGGGGGCCTGGCATCAGTGTGCACAGGACATACTATTTTTGCAAACTTTGGGAGTGAGACCCCATCTTTTATCCCAGCCCCGCGGCCCGGGAATACCTCCAGGGCTCTCCCATCTGAACTTCCAGGGGTAACGGTGCGCCGCGACTCTCAGGACCCCTCCTGTTCCGCGGGACCTCGCACCGAGGAGCGCATGGCAGCGGGACTGCGAGGCCAGCGTCTTGCGCCTCGCCAAGGACACAGAGATTCGCGGGGGAGAGTAGCCCACGCTGGTTCTGGCGGCAGCAGAAGTCAGAGGCGCTTCCAGGCTGGGCCCACAGCGAGGGTAGCTCCCAGGAACTGCTTCTCCAGCTGCGTGGTACAGGCAAGTCTGGAGGGGAAAGGAGAAAAGCGGCAGAACTCTTTTTTTTTGTGGACCTTTCGAGCCTGGGTCAGTCAGCGGAAACACTCGTGGTGAGGGTCCCAGGAGCCTGATAGCTTCAAGCGTGGAAGCTAGGCCTGGCCTGCGCGACCTGGCCACGCTTCCAGCCAAAGGGAGCGCATTGGTCTCCGTCTCCTGGGTACTGGACACTGTTGGCCACAGATCCTCCAGCTGAGACAGGCCTAGCGCTCACAGAGAGCCTCCGCAGAGGGCCACGTGGCAGGAAACCCCCAGGCACCGCCCTGAACTTGGAGAGTCAATAGAGGTATTTCCAGGCCTCAGAAGCTTCTGGAAAGTGGTTAGCTCAAAGTCAGGTTTCTTCTCCCACCAAGGGGGAAAAAAAAAAAGAATTACACAAGTTTCCCCAATCTGTACTCGATGAACGCAGGACTGATTGCTTACTTAGGATCCTATTGATATTTTTGCCTTATAGAAGTGAATTTGGGACCTCCTTTGCCTCAAGTGAGCTGGTCACACTGACCCAAGGTGGGTTACAGGCCTGGGAAGGATTTAACCACTGTTCAGGTATGTTTCTCATTCTTGGGACTTGCATGTTCCCCACACTCTTGGGCTAGCCAGGGAAGGTCTTGCACTGTGTTGAGAATGTGGGCTTCTCTGCAAGACTAGTCTGATATGGGGGTGAAAGGCTTACCTGTGAGAGGGACTGTAGGGGGTCATGTAAAGGATCAGGACTCCTGCTTGTGTGAAGAGCTGGGGTATGATTAGGATAGTTTTCTCTGTGTGAAAGAGAGCTGAGTTTTGCTGCCTTGGTTAAGAA
Organism: Furipterus horrens; assembly: GCF_987537825.1. Taxonomy (NCBI): domain Eukaryota; kingdom Metazoa; phylum Chordata; class Mammalia; order Chiroptera; family Furipteridae; genus Furipterus; species Furipterus horrens. Next base: position 52,012,770 of record NW_028327182.1, read on the forward strand.
GACAGGGTGGATAGGACAAGGCCTTAGACCCCAGCAACAAAGCTAGGACTGGAAATATGTGTTTTCCTAGCTGAGTTTCTTGAATTTTAAGGTTCTTTCCCAATTGTTTTCCATTTACTCTTTAGTCAAGTGTTTTTGAAAATCTTACTGAAAGAAGTCATCCAGTTAACAGACATTTATTGAGAGACTACTGTAAACCAGGCACAAGAATGGGATAGTAAACAAGACAATTCCTGTCTTCACAGAGCTTACGGTCCAATGTTCTCTACAGAAAAAACAAAAACAAAAAAACCAGGTGATTAAAATACGCTGTGAAAGGGATACATGGGCATATACATGGTGGTGTAAGCATGGCTATTTAGGAGAAGTTCAACACTTCTGAAATGTAGAGGGGAGAGGCCTGGGTGAGAGAGTAAAGAGACAGCCTCAGGTGTTCAGCCTGAGGGGAGTTTAAAGGGTGAGTATCACAGGGCCTTCATGGTGGTAGGTTAAGAAATGAAGCTGAAGAGGCTGTGGTACCGCACTAGACCAGATGTCCCCTAGGTTTCACTTCTGGTGTTATGATTTGAAGGATTCATTTGTACTTTATTAAGGGAACTTGTAATTCTGTGCCAGGATCCACGGAGGCACATATGAATAAATAAAACTTCTATCCCTGTTCTTCCTTCATGGTTAATACTTCAGACCTTGAAAAAAAGAAACTAAAAACTAATTTTAAGAGACCCCAATTAGCAGAAAATTTTGTGAACATATTGAAGTTAAAGAATTGTATTTTAGATTAAACTTTAGATAAGTGAAGAAGACACTCTCCTGTCCTCATGGAGTTTACAATTCAATGAAAGGTACAGAGAACTAAGTACGAGATTTTCAACATCCCTGGAATTTAAAGGGCAGCTGACAGGGCAGGTTTTAAATTCTCAGAAAGCCAGGTCATGGAGGTGGGACATTAACTCAAGGTAGCTCTTGGAAGTCCCATGGAGATATCAGAGAATATCCATTACAAAGAAAAAGCTTTCGTGGGTTGACACAAATCTTATCCTCTTGGAAATGTTGCAGCCTTTGTAACATTTGTAAGTCTTAGGACTGCAGTAAGCTAATAACTGCCCTAGAGAGGCAAAAGAAAGGTCTTGCAACTAACTAGGCTTTTTAAAAAAGTGTTACTTTGATATCACAATTTCTAAATATGAAAATACCTAGATGTGGTATTTTTTAAACTCTTAATTGGAGCTACTGAATCCCTTTGTAGTATTGTAGGTAGGACAGGAGGGAACAATTCATCGAGTGCCTGCTATGTTTCATAGGCACTCTGTACATATTGCCTTTTCTAAGTCTCATAACAACTCCAAAAAGTAGGTGTTTTTATTTCCATTTTATAGATTAGGAAACTGAAGTTCAGTGGGTTTATGGAAGGTCACTTGGCAAGTTAGTGGCAGAGCTATCTGATTCCAAGTCAATGTTCTCCTCACTCTTCTCATGGACTCTCTTCCCATCCCAGAGGTTAATGATCGTAAAAAAGAAAATCATATCAAAAGAATTCACATTTGAGGACTTTAAATCTCTGTGGGAAAAGTGGGGTTGGGTGAACTTATAGTATTCTTATAAATTATATTTTATGATTGTCAGTACAAAAATTAAGAGAGCACAATAAATAGAACACCAGGAATGTTTTATATAAATTGAATTCACACAATGTAATTAATTTCTCTTTACTGCCCTTTACTTGCTAGAACATTTTCAGAACAAAGAGATGTTAGTTTCATTGTATTATACACAGAAACATGTATGTACAGTCTTATATTTAAATGGAAATGTAAATAATTGATTTTCTAATGTATAGTCACTTTCCTTGGATTTTGACTAAAGATGGATTGCCATTAGTATGTAGACAATCTGGGGATTGTGATTGGGGAGGGATTATGGCAATATTATTATTCTATAGAATAATAACATTTGATATGTAAAAAGAAAGTTAAAAAAATATATTAAGATTACCTTAGTCAAACAATCAATTCAATAACTATCTGTTGAATACAACCTTCCTTCCAGGTACTGTGCTGTGTGCTGAGGATATAACATTGATCAAGACAAGCTGAGTCTTTGCTGTGGCAAGTATTGGGTTGCCTAAAAAGTCCATATGTTTTTTTTCCATAAAATAAAAGACACATTTTTTATTTTCACCAATAACCTCATTGATTTGGATATTTTGAGTATGTTGGCTATCTCCCACTATTGACTTCTAGTAGATAAAGGTCAAGGGTGCTGCTAAACATCTTCCAATGCATAAGACAGCCCCACAGCAAAGATTTACTTGGTCACAATATTAATAGTACCGGGAAAGTTCACAAACCACTTTTGACACGTTTGATCAGTCACAGCACCTTCTCTACACACTGTGTAAATCTTTATTTTGTATTTCAGTTGTGTTTTTACCTTTCTTGAAATAATAAAGCATAATATGCCAAAAGTGTTGCATTTCCATTTTCTTCCTTTATTAGAAAGAATTTTTTACATTGTATTGTAACAGCTGTCATATCAGTATGCATTTACAAAGAACTTATCAAAATTAGTGAGTTTTTATGCAGATAGTACAAAAATTAAAGACAAGTAAGCACTACTAGAGCCACCATACAGAAAAAACTAAGTGAACTTTTTGGCCACCCAGTATATAGGAAAGGAAAGAACAATGCTTGCTCAGCTCCTGCTATGTGCCAAACACTCTCCTAGACTTATTTGATCTTCAGAGAAGCCTGTCTGTCCTTTAATATACAGTACATGCACAAAAAGAGAGGCTTAGAAAATTTAAATAACTTGTTCAAGATCACACAGCAGTAAACGGTAGAACTCCAATTCAAACCTAGCAATAAAGACTGCTTTTTCACTATGCCACACTGAATCCTTGACTGTGCAAATACTAAAAATTATGCGTGCTTATTAGTCATTTTCTCCCTCCTTGGTCTCTTTCCTCAAATAAAAAGCTGAATAGTGATTCTTATCCTGTTTACCTCATGGAGCACTCTTAAAACCCACAAGCAGTATAAAACAAAACAAAACAAAACAAAAAAGCTGTTCCTTATAGTTTAGCTTAATTTAATCTTATAAGAGAAAAAGCATATGAGTTCTAATGACAGGTTTATTATAATAACCTATTGATGGAAATAACTTCAAGTTCAGTAGGATCAGAAGTAGATGAATAACTGTTGTCTATACTTTATTGATTTAACACCAAATATTTATTGGACACAGTAGATTTGTACTTAGCCTATAGATAAGAAATTAAGGCAAGTTCCATGTCCAAAAGTGGGTGAAAGAGACCTATAAACAGATAAATTATGAAAATGCATGATAACAGATGCTTGAGATCTCTTGGGAGCTAACAACATTCTGAGCCTCCCTCACCTAAGTTAGAAGCTATGTCTCCTAAAAGTATTTGTCAAGCTAGAAGACACTTGGGAAGCTTGTTAAAAATAGAATCCCACTTCACTCTTGCAGAGTCAGATTTTCTGGAGGTGGAGCCCAATGATCCATTTTAAACACATTTCTCAGTAGTTCTTAAGAAGCCTGCTGAGACCAGAATTTGGGAAAAAGAGCTTGGCCCTTGATTATAGTCAAGCGGCCTAAAGAAAAACAGCCCCCTAGCCCATGACAAATGGACAGAGAATTCAGTGTGCCAGGGAGTGAGAAAGATTTTGAGGAAATCTTCAAAGCAGACATAAATGACATAAATTATAATACATTATATGGAGTGGGGGAGCATTTCATCTAACAGTTTTATCCATGAGTTCATTTGAAACTCTTAGTAGATGCCATTCAACTCTGGAGCATCTAATTAATTAAATAAGAGTTGAGCAGAGTTCCATTTTTTTTTTTTGTTTTTGTTTTTTGTTTTTTTTAGCCATGGAAAATCTTTTATTCAGAGGAAACTTAAATGATGAAAGGCTGATGTATAAAGAACTACTGTGGCTGAAGAAGAGGATGTCTGAAGAAGAGGTGGGTGCCCAGAAAAGCACAATACAGTAAGCCATGCAGTCAGCAACCTATGAGGGACTTAAGGCAGGGACTAAGCTTGCCTCTTTTTGTATTCCAGGCCTTGCATCATGTAGACACATAAGTGAGAGGTGAACAGTATTTGATGACTTCCATGGACTGAATGTTGTTTATTCTGGTGTTTATAAGTTACTCAGTCTATGGTATTCTGTTATAACAGACCAAATGGACTAAGACAGTGAATGAATAAATGAATTAGTGAAATGCCGTCATTTTTGCTTCAAAATGTAATTGAGTAACAAAAACCTTGCTAATATTTTTATCAGTAAAGACCAAGTTAAATAATCCATCTAGTTGCTAATTTTCATCACCAAATTTTCTTAGCCACTCATGGTCTTACTTGCCTCTTTAAATTATGAAGTTATGAAACATTTGGCTCTTATAGTTCAATATCATCCAGGACTACTCCTACTTAGCTTAATCAGGGACAAAACCCAAGTGAAATCAGGAAAACTGGCAAAATTCAGGATGCTTTTTGGGGAATTGGGGGGGGGTTGGTGGTAGAATAAGGCAAAAGGAAGAAAGAAAACCATTCCTTTTTAAGAATCATACATAGCTATTTTTTTAAATAAAATTTATTTTTTACCTGATTACAACAATAAAATATTTTCATTGTAGAAATTTTGGAAAAAGACAGTAAAACACAAAGAAGGAAATAAAATTACTTTTAGATAATGCTGTTATTGGTATCTTGCTTTTATCACTAAATAATAATACATGAATATTTCCTATTATTAAATATTGTTCTATAACATGACTTAAATTTTTGCATCATCTATGAAAAACACATTTGTCAAACAAATTTATTATCGTTGAACATTTGGGTTATTTTCTATTTTTTCACTATTATGAACAGTGGGACATTAAATACCTTTAATCTTTTTTCTTAACCCTCATGTGAAGATTTTTCATTATTGATTTTATGTTCAACCGATAATATTTTCTTTCCATTGCTTTAAGAAAGAGAGCAAGGAGAGAGAGAAACATGAACACTGATATAAAAGAGAAACATAGATAGTCTACCCTCTCCTATGTGCCCCAACAGGGGATCGAACCTACACATAGGTATGTGCCCTGACCTGGAACTGCACCTGCAACCTTTTGTGTACTGGACAATGCTCCAATCGAGCCACCTGGGCAGGGAAATACCCTTTAATCTTTCTGGTGCATGTCTGTGTCTCAGTTTTTATGGTATGTGTATTTTTAAGGCTTTTGATATATATATGGCCAAATTGCTTTCTGGAATGATTATACTGAGGTAGACTTCTGACAATGCATTCAAGTTCTTGCTTCTCACAAGTTTTAGTTTTCATCCTCAATGACATTCTGGCTATTTATAGTTGGTATTGGTTATTTGACAATGAGCACACCACCTTCCTAGCTTTGGGAAGGAAGAGAGGCTGTTTAAGGCCCGGGTGTAGATATTTCCCAGAATTAACAATTAAAAATCTATCTCAATATTTCATTTTTCTACAGATCATAGATACATAAAACAAGCTGATGATTGCTAAAGGGACGGGGTTGGGAAGATGAGTGAAAAACAAAAAAAAAATTTTTTTTCTTAAAAAACAGTGAAGTCCAAGAAAGGTGGTTTAGCTGGCTCTATGACTGCTGCTTTTACCACAGGGCATTCTGAATGTTTCCTCCTTGACTTCAAAGCTTCATCCCTGGGCCTAAATGAGATATTACTCTAGAAGAACCTCTGCCACCGTGACCACCACCACTTCTGTAAGAATTGCTTTGGGTACTTTTCTAGATGTAAAATTAATTTGTGTGGTGACTGAAACTAGTCACTTGACCACATTTGTGATATGGGTCACATTAGAATAAAGATCTAAAAAGGTGGTAAATTTTTCTGCTTAAATTACAGCAATTATGACTATGGATATTGGCATTCATAGCTACAAACACTGTCTCTCCTAGTCCCTTTCAGTTCAATATAGACTTAACTTTTTTTTTTTAATGATGAGAGAGAGAGACAAAGAGAGAGAGACACAGAGAGAGGTAGATAGATTTTGGAAATTTTGAATAAGAGTTCCATATGCTGTTATAGTATTCTGCTAAAACCAAGTATGAACTCAACATACACATGCACACTTTACCCATTTAGGGAGAGTATGGTGACTTTCTTTTCTTTCTTTGCTTACAAAACTGAAAAACTGGCAGAATGTTTAATTTGTACCTTGGCAGTATTACAATTTACAGCCAAGAAAGGCAAGTCAACGTGGGTGAAGATTGTTTGAGAATTGTTTTTGACTCTAGACAGTGAAAATCGTGAAGCTGAGTGTGCATAAACATTTTCTGTTTGAATTTTGATCACATTCACTGGCACTGGCAGGGGTAGAGCATGTGACAACCAGAGGTAGGTGTGAAATGTATATGCTATTAATATTAAAATGAACTGTTGATTTAATTGTTTTGAAATATTGATTGGAAGAATATGAAATGTGATTTTTATCTGGGCTTCATAAATCCATTCTTAATCATCCACAGAGGAACAATTTTTAACATAATTCCTGTTGAGTTTGATTTTTCAGCTGTTTTAGACTTAAATAGGCATGCTGGTTTCAGAACTGCAGTTATTTTTCTTTTATAACATCAAGTTTTTTCTGTACAGCTTATCTTAATGCAACCACTCTAGGCTGGATCAAGCCTGGATCGAGGGAAGCACTAGTGCTCTCCTATTGGCTAAGAGCAAACCTCCCTTGAGTGGGGAGGGGTGGGGGACAACCTTGGAGACCAGCGACAGGTTCATACTTGTCTAGGCTATTCAGTTACACATGAGACAGTATGGTGAGAGGTTGTGTGCTGCTCTATATAGTGAATCGTATTCTGAAGTGCAGTCCAAGTTCTTGTCTGTGTACAAGGAGTTAGCAGAATTTGTTTTTTTATTTACATAAGTATTTATTTCCTTTCCTTCAGATCATGTCTGCCTCTGCTAATTTCTCATCATAAGTGCCTTAACAACCCTGATTTGTTTTGTTATATCTGTTGCAGTTTCATCATTCCCAGTCAAAGGACAAACATCAGTGCATTTGTCAGGCAAGCTTATTTTGCATATTTTAAAGTAAAACTTGGTGATCAAGATAAGTCTTTGTCCCCTCACAAGGTGTGTCGAGAGTTTATAGATGTGGACGAAGGGAACATGTGATAAATTGTCATTTGGTATATGTATGGTTTGGTGAGAGCCCAGAGATCATTCAAGTGACTGTCACTTTTGTATAGTGAAAATGTCAGAATATAACAAGAAAAATAAATGTAAAATAGAGTATTTTAGTCTACCATCAACTATACACCCAGTGCCTCATTCAGCTGAAATCCCAGTGCCAGTTTTCACTGAACTACCCTCTTTCAAAAAACAGGAGTATGGTGAAACACTAAGTGACAGCATGATGAAGATAATGAAATTGAAGATGACTCAGTTTGTAAGGGATTTGATCAGCGTGAGTTGAATGATTTGGCATGAGATTTGAGACTATCCAAAAAGGCTTCAGAACTCCTAGCATCAAGACTGCAGGAGAAAAACTTGCTTGAAAAAAGAGCGAAGGCATCCTACTTTTGACCAAGAGAAAGTGCATTTCTGCAGTTCTTTCAAAGTGACGGCTTTGTGTATTGCCGTAACATACATGGTTTAATGGAGGAATTGGGAATTCCAATCTATAACACAACTGAATGGCGACTGTTCATAGATAACTAAAAGTGGAGCTTGAAGTGTGTCCTCCTCCACAATGGCAATTTATTTGGTGCAGTCCCAATTGATCATTCAGTTTGTTTTCATGAAGAATATGAACACATAAAGAGAGTCATTGATCTGTTGCAATATCACAAGCACAACTGGATCATCTGTGTTGACCTTCAAATGGTCTGCTTCCTTCTTGGTCAGCAATGCGGATACAGAAGTATCCTTGTTTTCTGTGTATGTGGAACAGCAGAGCTCGTTAGAAGCACTGGGTAGAGTCTAATTGGCCTCCAGGATCTGACCTCAAACCTGGTGATCCAAACATTCTACACGAGCCACTTGTTGACAGAAATAACATTATATCCCCACCTCTGCACATAAAACTGGGTCTCATGAAGCAATTTGTGAAAGCTTTGCCAACTGAAGGAGACTGTATCAAGTATCTCATTTTGGCATTTTCTAGCCTGTCATTTTAAAAGATAAAATACCTTAATATGTATGTTTGGTAGCAGAACTTTACTACTTGTACACAATTTGACTTACAGTAACAATATACAGCCTTTATTTGAATAAAATAACCCTAAATAGTCTATTCAGGCAATTTTTTCTTTATATTCCTTTGTATGTACATTTTGTATGACTTTTGGGATAAAGGGAGGGTATCCTGTTCCTTAAAAAGTTGTGATAGAGAAAAACTGGGGTCATTTTTGGATTTCAGATGTCAAAAGTTAGTAAAAAACAAGTGTCAGGTCTAACTTAATGAAAATTATGTTTCCCAGTGTTATATAATACAGACTCAAGGGTTGGGGAGTCAAAATGAGACATGTTTTCTGGCTTGAGTTTTTTTCCATAGGTCCCTGGAATGAATATCTGTGCAGAGACACAGCAGGAACCTGACAATTTTGAGAACAGAATTTCGTTTTTGAAAGCTGGGGGCTTTGAAATCATCGTCATAATGAGGGATGGTTCATGTAGTAATGAAAAGCTATTTCCTTTTTTTATAAGTCCAAACAGCAGCACAAGCATCTGGAAATTTATTTAAATACTCTGGTTCCCTGAGTTACCATTTCCTTAACGTATATGTTACTTATTTTTCCTATGAGATAAATTTCCATTTTGCGTTTTTCCAAGTTCAGCTGTGTTAGGTTCCTCATTTTAGCATTTACATTGCTTGATTTTAAGGACAAAGATAATGTCCCTATCATTCAAACTATGATTTGCAGGAAGCAGGGGGTGGGGCATAGAGGTCAGATATGTGGGGCAAAGTGTTTTTGCATGTAGAACAAGTTTTATTACATTATAGTTTCACTTCTTAAAAATTAAACAAAGTAATAAATGGCTAATAAAATCTAGTGTATCTTTTTTAAAAATTAAGCAACAACATTTACTCAATACTCAAATTAAGAAAAGCTGTTATTATCCCTGTACTTCGCAGAACTTAATTCTACTTTCCAATTTCAGAAGTCATGAAACTTTTCTTTCTCCCTTCTCTTTCTCACCTGCAATGTCCCAAATGGGATATATATATATATATATATATATATATATATATATATATATATATATATATAGTGGAGGGCACTGGTCAGAATATTCAAAAAGCTAGGATGAGAGAAATCAGCTTGATTTCTGCACTTGAGAAATAGTTTATATCTATTTAGGGATGTGAGATCTGGACTGTTGTGAAAACTTGGACCTACTTAAATATTTCAGTATATAATATCAGATAATGAGACAGTGCAGCATTTATAGCTTCCTGAATTATCAGTATGGTTCTGTCTCTTTTTCTGTTTTACTTATCATATTTTCAGTAAGTAAAGTAGATGTGATTTTAAATGTTTAAGACTGGGATATTTTGGACTAATTGAACTGTATGTGGCTTGCCAGTTTACAATCAATTAAAACATGAGAAAATATATGAGATATATTGACTAATATCACTATACTAAATAGAATTTAATCTAGTTGATTCATTTTGTAGGCATTTTAAGATATTACAGTTACTACTACAAACTTCAATAGATTATAAACAATTGTAACTATGCAGCATTGGAAATGAAAGTGTGCGGATTGGGCTTAACAGAGACAAATTTAGTTTTATACCCTGGCAGTTATCTATTGGAATATCTTGTTGCCAATTTGAATGCTAGTTATTTGCCCTCATTTCATAAAAGTATGTTGCAGAACATATTTTTAAAAATCCTAGCTATATGAACTGGCTAGTTTACTTATTTGTTTTAAAAAAGTGAAATAGTAATTGAGTGTGATTTGTGGGTCACTTCTTTTTTCCCCATTGATTTAATCTCTGTTTGCTAAAGTGAAATAAATGAAGGAATTTTCTGGATTTGGCTTTCTCCACCTCAAATTTAGCAATACTGTAAAGTAAGACTATGATACTTGATTGTGGAAATGTATATATTTATACTTCATGAACTGGATTCTCTCCTTAGTGTCTCTTTGTGGTTCAGATTTTGAATTATCAACTTTGTATCTAGGCCTGGTGAAATAAAAACTGAGGGAGAGGAGCCTCCCAGTTCCCCACATTCTAAAATGCCATGTTGTCTGACATGAGTGACTGAATAGAGAGCCACACTCTGATTCCCTGCACATGTCAGTGAATTAATATATGCATAGATCCCTACTAGGAGAGGATGCCCTGTGAGGAAAAGAGAGGTGTAATTTCCTTTATGTATGAGGCTGTGTTGCAGCAAGTCCCAGAACTAGTTCATTTTTGAGATCCAGAATTACCCATTTGGCTTTGAGGTATACACAGAACCAAAGCATTCGCAAGAGTAAAAGTGTCTAATATTCTCATCAAACTTATTTGTTTAATGAGAGGGCTGACAGCCATGGATGTTTTGGTATGTATATTTAGACAGCATTTGGTGAGCCAAATTTTGGGCTTTTTACTTCATTATTTTTTCACATAAGCTTTTAATTCTTTGCTCTTCCTCTTCTTCTGGCACTCCTATGATCCAGATGTTGGCATGTTTAAAGTTGTCCCAGAGGTTCCTAAGCCTCTCCTCATTTTTTTCAATTCTTGTTTCCTCATTCTGCACTGGTTGACTGTTTTTTTCTTTCTTATAGTCTAAATCATTGATTTAAACCCCAGTTTCCTTCCCTTCACCATTGGTTTTGTGTGGATTTTCCTTTGTTTCATTTAGCATAGCCTTCACTTCTTCCTTTATGCGTTTGCTGTACTTAAGCATATCTGTCAAGCCTGTGAACATCTTTATCATCAGTGTTTTTAACTCTGCGTCTGTTAGGTTGTATGTCTCCTGGTGGCTTAGTTCTCCCACTGAAACCTTGATCCGTTGCCCCTTTTGTGCCATACTTCTCTGTCTCCTCATCTTGACAGGCTTCTGTTTGTTTGCCTCTGTGTCTTAGGTAGAGCTGTTGCACCTGTTACATTGTAAGGGGTGAAGCCTTAGGAGTTCATCAGTATGGGTGACCCATTTCACCACGTTGTGGCACTGTGTGTAGGGGAGGGGTCTGAGAGGGAACAATGCTGCTTGCTCAGTGCTCGCCCCTTTTCCACGGACTTCTCCCACTTCTGTATGGGACTGACACCTCTCTAGCTGTTGCCCTGGCCATTGTTCCCAGAGTGGGTGGGCCTGTGGGCACTCTAGGACCATGGGGCCCTTTAAACAAGTGGACTCTACTGAGAGATCATCAGATTCTTCCTCTGTCCCAACCTCCACTGGCTTGCACAGTCAGAAGCAATGAGGCTTTATTTTCCCCAGCACTGGAACCGTGAGCTCTGCTGTCTGGTGCTGGGAATGATCCCCAGGTATTCCTCCCAACTTTTTAAATCATGTGATTGTGCTTTCTGCTGGCCTGCTGCTGCTGCGGTCACCACTCCACAACCTCTCTGCCCCAGCTCCGCCCCTCCTACCTGTCTGGATGAGTAATTTTTCTTTATATCTCTGTTTGTTGGATTTCCATGCAGCTCAGTTTTCTGGAACTTCTGATTATGTCCAGTTTTGAGGTAGTTGTATTCCTTCTTAGTTGTGGAGGGAGACACAGCATGTCTGTCTAGGCCTTCTTCTTGCCTGGAAGTCAAGGATGTGTTTCTTAACAACATCAAGATTTTTTTGGACCCAGGAAGCAATAAAAAAGAAAATTAGCTACAAGGGGCACAATTAAGAGTATAAGATTTACACTCAAGCCAAGAAATATATTTATATATCAAATAAATGACAGAATCATGCTTGTTATCTGAGACTCTCTAGCTATTATAATTATTAAAGAAAGTGAAACCAGATGTTTTCATTTAAGCTTTGAATTGTGTTAGTGATGAAAAAATCAAGTTTCTTTAAGTATCCTAGGTCCAATCTAATAATTTCTCTAGACAGAATTCTCAGGAAGGCCAATGGCATTTTGAGGGTAGAACTTGGTATTTTAACAGTTCCCCATGGTGCCACATACAAAATTTGTCCATTTGCCTATTTGTCGTGCATTCCTTAAAGTGCTATTTTTGTTGACATTTCAGTGATTTTCATTCAAAACATTGCAGCATCATGCCATGGAAAAACATTGGATTGGGAGAATCAATTCTCATCTGAATTCTCCCATTTAATGAAAAGATTTGAGCTTTTGGAAAACTGTATTAACTTTTTGGGCCTCAGTTTCATCAGCTGCATTGATCTGCTATGTTTGCTTAATATTTTCTCTTCAGTAGAGAATGCACATCATAGCCAAAAGGATATTCACCTATAGAAATTTGACATCTCGCCCTGTCCAGGTGGCTCAGTTGTTTGGAGCATCATTCTGTAGACCAAAATATCATAGGTTTGATTCCTGGTAAGGGCACATACCTAGGCTGCAGGTTTGATCCCCACCTGGGAAGCATATAGGAGGTAACCAGTCAATGTTTTTCTCTCACATTGATGTTTCTCTCTCTCTCTCCCTTCTTCTCTCTCTAAAATCAATAAGAATATCCTCAATACATAAATAATTGACATTCAAGCTTTAAAGTAATACTGCTGAGCATATAAAGTGATTGTTAAGGTGTAAGTCATAAATCAGAAAAGCACATATGATTAACTTATTAAAAAACAGTTAAAATTTAAATATATTAAGAATAATATTTGTGTTTTTGTTATTATAGTAATCTATGTTCAAAGCAAAAATTTATGAAATTTATAAAAAATTAATTTTAACCTCGCCACTCAGAACTAACCAGTAATATTTTATGCTTTCATATCTTTTGGCTCTTTATAGTTCTCTTATATTTTATGCCATATATGATTTATTTTGGAATCATATTGTGTGTACTATTTTGTATCTTGTTCTTTTTTGTTTTTGTTTTTTTACTTAAGAAAACATTGTGAGTTGCCTCCCTTGTCCTAATTTTGAAACATTTTTTTAAAGCTTTTTAATTTATGTTTTTAAACTACAAGCAGATACCTGTTGGATATAAAGATTTAGGCAGTAACTAGTTTTACAAAGCATAAAATTAAACTTTCTCTTCACACACAGTCAATTCTTTCTTGGTCACATTCCCTGGAGGAAACAACGTTTAAAGCTTGGGGTCTACTCAGTTATTTTAAAATAACTATGTAGTTACAATTAAATGTAAGAATATAAATGTATATGTAGTTCTGTGTGTGTGAGAGTTTTCTCCTTAAATAAAATCATTCCACGTATGCCACTTTACAATTTGTGATTTTTAGGCAGCATCATGTCTAGTCAGTATATATAGCCAGAATTATCACACCGTAGTGTCTACACAGTGATGCCCATTTTTATTTAGTTAATCTCCTCTGGACATTGTGGTTGATTTGAAATTATTTTATTGAAGTCATTTTACTTGCCTTTAATAATGTACAAATATCTTATATTGAAATCTTTGGGTGCATCTTTTATTATTTTACATCTGAGATAAATTCCTGGACGTCAAATGCAATATACAGGTGGCTTTTGATAAGTATTTCCAGTTTTACTACAGAAAGGTCAGTCTTCCCCTTTTCTAACACTGAACTGGTCGAAATTTAAGACACAATTTTCATCATTGCTGCACTAATTTTTACCTCGATTTTAGTTCAGGACATTATTTTCAAAGTACAGGAAAAAAGTAATTCAGATACTCTGGAGCCTGGATCATCTCTGATTCCCCTCATGCGACTTTCTTTGTAAAGGATTCTTGGGAATTTTAAGTTCAACTATACTATATTTCTATTTTTATTTAGTATAATGAACTCACAGACTAATAATTTATACATTCCTTCCTTTAAATTGGCTGGCTTAGATTTCCTCTTCTATTAAAATATAAAGTCCTTTTGTTACAGAACCCCTGGGCTGCTCCAACTGAAACTGAGCACCCACGGGCTGTTTAGTTAGGGACCCGATTGCCCGCCGCCAGAATTATAACTCTTAATACCAGAGTTTAGTGAAAAGAAAAAGAATTGTTTATTTAACAGTTATACAGATTTAGATTATTTGCTGATTTCTGCCGTTAAGTCTTATGTTCCTTAAAACACCCACAAACACATATTTCTGCCCCCCCTACCAAACCAGGCTAGTTTTAGAAAAGTTAGAGATACTGTTTCCCTACTTCCTAGACACAGTTGAGCTTTACCAGTAGCTGCCAATCATTCAATTCTGATTGGGGAAGGTCTTGTCTGTGTTATGGTGCTCGCCAGCTTTTAATCCAGAACCGTGTGAATTTCCAGCTTCCTTGTAAACTGCATGGAGTTTTCCCTTCTTAAAGCAGCATGGTGTACCCTCTTAAAACCACGTGGTGTACCCTCCTTTGTAATCCGCATGGAGAACTTCTCAAAACTGCATCGTGAGTCCCTTCACCAAAACCGTATGGAGAACCTTCCTTTTCAAAACCGAATGGTCAGTCTCATTAAAATGTCTGCTGCCAATTTTTAAATCCCTGACTGTGTCCTGTGATGTAGTGGGTGTGGTAACCAGTTCTGACCATTCACAGCACCTTACACAGGCTCTGTGTGCTTTTTCCATACCATCCCCCCCCATACAAGACCCCTCCCATCTTCCTGGGCCTTGGATGCAGTAAATCCATTTGCATAACAAAGACACTAGCCCCTAGCCTCAGGCATATGAAGGCATCCTGAAAGCTGCTTCCTTCTCCCCATCCCGCAGATGCAAGCTCTGGGGGCTTTTGGACACCCCCTTTCTGTAACACTTTGGGTATAATAACCTATTAAAAGATAGTGTCATTTATATTTCAGTAACTAGAGTTTGGTTTGATTGAGCTTCTAAAAATCCTTGTCAGTGGAGTAGGGGAAGAGAGCCTAAGATTGGTATATAGGTCCCCATTTCTAAGGGGAAGAGACATTGTTGGAGGAAGGGGGGTGGCAAATAGAGATTCTATGTAATGAATTCATTAGAGTTTAAAAGGACCTATAGTCAATGCTTTCTTTTAAGCATATAATAATAAAGATAATCATATTTTATTTGCATTGAGTAGCATTTTAGTACTTTGGTTTTAGTGAACTGTGATGATTAAGAGCAAGCTACAGTTTTATTTGTTCATTAAAGAAAAGTCCCATGTTACCTTTCAGTTTAATGTTTTCCTGATTTTTAGATTTTGTGACTCTGGAGATACACTGCATTTATTACTAAGCCTTTTTCTTAGGAAAAAGAACTCATTAGTACGTGATGTTTTGAAATGTAGCCAACACCATTTTAATATAGCACTCTACTGTGGGGGTTCAGTTTATGACAGTGGAATGCAGCAATAACATGTCCCAAAAAAATTGAGATTGTGGTGCAGTTCTCCACTGCAAGTTCAACCCTAAGCCAAGATGCTTGTGTTTGATTCTTGGCCCTAAATTAGTTAATAGCCAGGATTATTCTGGGCAGGTAATAGAGGTCATGACAATATAGACATCTAATAAATAGTTGTTTGATCAGGCAATTCAGTTTAGGGTTCTAGCATTCCATGATATCTTCATTAAACCAGGTGGTCAAAATACAACTGGATGAAAAGGACACCTGAACACCAAATTTGGTTTATGCCATACTGACAGGCCTTTTATTCCTCTCTGCTTAACTTTCTCTAGCTACTGCAAAAGTGTTGGTACCAATAAGACATGATCTAGAATCTATGATCTTTTATCTTCACTCCTGTGCTATCTAATTAAATTTACACTGGTGGGAGTCAGGCTAAAAGACACACACAGGAGCCCATCCTACATTTGGCACTCTGTATTTTGCATTAGAATGAAAATGCCCCAAGCCTGTCAAGAACATCACCCTTGGTTTCACAGCGGGAGATAAGGGACCATCTTTGCAGTTTTTGATGCCTGAGCTTTCTTTTAGTAGTATGCAAAGGTTGAAAGGAAGAAAATAAGCAAGTTTTAGATATTAAAAGTATCCCTTGCCTCATCGATCTTAATTTCTGAATTTCATTATAGTACTAATTTCTCTAGTCCTTTATTTTACAGATGGCAACAATTTGTTTTTGATAAGTACTCAATACTCTTTCAATCAGTGAAAGACCAACTTGTCTACACAATAGGATGTTAAATCAAATACACATTTCAAATACACATTTATACACACAATTCACAAATGTATGCAGGTACATGCATACAACTGGTAAGACAACCTGCCTTGGCCCTTAGGAATAGAATTCAACCTATAATTAGGAAATACAAGATGAACCACATATATTTTGGGAAAAAGTATGCTTTAAGAAAAAAGTTCTGAGGCAGAAATGTAGTATTTGAGAAACAAGAACTTGTAAAACACCATATTTTCTGTTTGTCAAAATTGGCATAATAGAAATGGCATCTTGCTAAAAGGTACCTAACCTTATTAAGGCCACAAAGTAGGGAAGCTTTCATCTTCAATTTTGAGACAGTCATTATTATTATTATTATTATTTAAGTATATGATCATAATCAAGAGTAAAAAGCTGTGCTCCATACACTTGAATTCATTTATTCTTGGATTCTTATTTAATAAAAATTGAAAATAAAACACAGAAACAGTACTCTTAATGTTTTATGTGGAGCAGATTCGTTGAGGCCCAGAATCCCATGGTATTCTAAGAAATGCTTTGACATTTTCAGGACTTTCTGCCACCTGGGATTTAGATGAAAACTGTAAGGCATATTGACCATCTTGGGACAAGGAATGTTCGTCTTGAAATGAGGTAGAGATCTTCCCCACAGCCCATAGTTTTGGGGATAGGGGAAGGAGATAGTACATCTTATAAGGTACTTTGCATATCTGTGGCAAAGCTGATAGCTAGATAATAGCTATGCAACTGCCCAGGGGCAAAAGGTATACTGACTTTCAGGATTTAAAAGGAAGGGCAGGCAGCCTTGAGAGCAAGAGAAGGAGCATGTTGAAGGAAGCACGATGGAGGGATGCCATGATGTAGGAGCGGGGTGTAGCAGCCATTTAAGAAGCAGAAAGCAGTTATGTCATTTGTAGTCAGGATCCAGCCATGCAGCCAGGGCTAGTAAGAAAGTAGGCATGCTGCTGCTTTGATTGTGCCCACTTCAGCTGACTCCAAAGCCACCAACGACTCTGCTTTGCAGAACTGGACTCTAGCTGGACTCTTGGAACTCAGGACATAGAGAAAAGACTCTTTAGGACGTGTGCCTTTCCTGGACTTCACCATGATCCAGTGTAAAATGGCACATGCTTTCCTGAACTATTATATGGAGGCTGAAGACAACATACCCCAGGTCCTGAAGGAGAGAGATGACAGATAAAGGATGGGGAACTTTTGGGCTTTGCTTTGGTTTGTAGCCCTTTGGGGAGCAAGGGAAGTGCTGGGTTTCATGGGAGAACAGGTGTCTGAGCAGGAGTGCTCCCAGGCTCACCAGGGTTGGAATATTGTAAATTAAGTCCTGCTTTTCTCAGCACTATTTGTTGGGTCATACACAAATGTGCTACATGAGCAAGCCCTGATTTGCTTGCTAACAATCTCAGGCATTGATTATACTG
This sequence comes from Furipterus horrens, assembly GCF_987537825.1. Classification (NCBI taxonomy): domain Eukaryota; kingdom Metazoa; phylum Chordata; class Mammalia; order Chiroptera; family Furipteridae; genus Furipterus; species Furipterus horrens. The sequence continues at coordinate 52,030,426 of NW_028327182.1, forward strand.
TATGTCTTTTTTTTTTTTTAAGTATACTTTATTGATCCTGTTGTTACAGTAGTTCCAACTTCTTTTTCCCCTTTGCTCCCCTCTTTCCAGTATCCCCCTTCTCTCCAGCAATCCCACCCCCCCTTAGCTTATGTCCATGGGTCGTGCATACAAGTTCCCTGACTTCACCCTTTCCTATATTATCCTTAACTTCCCCCTGTCTGTTTTGTACCAAACAATTATGCTTCTTAATCCCTGCACCATTTCCTAATTTCTCCCCCTCCCCACTCCCAGCTGATAACCCTCCAAATGATCCCCATAGCTATGATTCTGTTCCTATTCTGCTTTGCTTAGTTGGATTAGTTTTTATTTTTTAGATTCAGTTGTTGATACTTGTGAGTTTGTTGTCATTTGAGTGTTCATAGTTTTGATCTTCTTTTTCTTAAAGTAAGTCCCTTTGACATTTCATGTAATAATGGGTTGATGATGATGAACTCCTTTAGCTTTACCTTGTCTGGGAAGCACTTCATCGGCCCTTCCATTCTAAACGATAGCTTTACTGGATAGAGTAATCCTGGTTGCAGGTTGCCTTTCATCACATTGAATACTGCTTTCCAGTCCCTTCCTGCCTGCAAAGTGTCTTCTGAGATATCAGCTGATAGTCCTATAGACATCCCCTTGTAGGCAACTCTCCACTTCTCTCTTGCTTCCCCCACGACTTTCTCTTTATCTTTCACCTTTGGCATCTCAGTCATGATGCGTCCTGGTGTGGTTCTCTCGGTCCAGCTTGCCCGGGACCCTCCGTGCTTCCCAGACCTGTAGGTCCATCTCTTTTGCAAAATTTGTGATGTTTTCCTCATCTTTTTCAATTCTTGCTTTCTCATTCTATACTGGTTGACTGTTTTTTCTTCCTTATGTTCCAAATCATTGATTTGAACCCCAGTTTCCTTCCCTTCACCATTGGTTTTGTGTGGATTTTCCTTTGTTTCACTTAGCATAGCCTTCACTTCTTCCCTTAAGTGTCTGCCTTACTCAAGCATATCTGTCAAGCCTGTGAGCATCTTTATCACCAGTGTTTTGAATTCTCCGTCTGTTAGGTTGACTATCTCCTCGTCGCTTAGTTTTCCCACTGGAACCTCGATCCATTGCCCCTTTTGGGCCACACTTCTCTGTCTCCTCATCCTGACACGCTCCTGGGTTTGTTTGCCTCTGTGTCCCAGGTAGAGCTAGCTGCGCTCCTGTTACATTGTAAGGGGCAAAGCCTTAGGGTTTCATCAGTACAGGGCGACCTGTTTCACCACATTGTGGCTCTGTCTGTGGGGGAGGGGCCTGAGAGGGAACAATGCCGCCTTCCCAGAACTTTCCCCTCCTCCAGGCACCTCTCCCACTTCCCTGTGGGACTGGTGCCTCTATAGCTGCTGCCCTGGCCATCATCCCCAAAGTGGGTGGGTCTGCGGAAGCTCCAGGACTACAGGGGTCCTTCAAACAAGTGGACTCTGCTGAGAGACCGGCAGTTTCCACCTCCACCCCAACCCCCACTGGTCTGCACAGTCAGAAGCAATGAGTCCCGACCTTGCCCGGTGCTGGGATTGTGAGCTGTGAGCTGTGAGGTCCGGTCCTTTGCTGGGAACGCTCCCCAAGTGTCCCTCCCAACTTTTAAAAATATGTGACTGTGCTTTCTGCTGGCCTGCCACCGCCACTGCTGCCACAGCCGCCGCCACACCGCATCCTCTCTGCCCTGCCTCCGCCTCTCCCACCTGTGTGGACGAGCATCTCCTCTTCATATCTTTGTTTGCTGGACTTCCATGCAGCTGGACACTCTGGAACTTCTGGTTGTTTCCAGCCCTAAGGCAGCTGTATTCCCTCTTAGCTGTGGATAGAGATGCAGCGCATCCATCTACGTCTCCATCTTGGCCGGAAGTCTCTAGAGTCTTATACTGTATGTCTAGATGGAAGATTGGAATAGAGTCAAATCATGTGTCTTGGTGTGTGTCTTTTAACATTTGAATTCAGCATTTATTAGCTAATGAGCTACTGAAGATTTGCATTTTTCTTAGTCAGCCAATATTATGTAGCTGTTTTATTGCAGTCTAAATTTGTATTGAGGAGTGCCTTGGAAGCATATTTTCCAAGTGTTGGGCAAGACTCAATATCCACAAAACTTGCAACTGAATGTAACATTACCCAGTGCCAGTCTTGAAAATACAACGACTCTGCAAAAAAAATCGTAGGATAGATGGAAAGAATGTGGCTGAGTAGGTGAAAGCTGAGCCCACTCGCTTGGACCCCAACATGGATTTTCAACTGATATTCTGACGGGTGACCTGAACAATTAATGGAATCTTACTTGATATGAATTTTTGATGCCAAGGAAATGCAGAGAAGGCTTTGCACCATCTGGTAAGAGATTTTACAAGTTGAAGGGGAAATAGCCTGTGTAAGGTGCCTGAAACAGAGGAGAAAGCAGAGGAGAGCTAGTACAGCTTGGTGGCTCCAACCCCTCCTGGAGGTAGTTTGGGGGGTGACCTGGTCCCACAGAAGGAACTCCCAACCCTAATCAGGAAAGATTTGGGAGGATATATGGAGTCTGGGAGACTAGGGCTGAACACACACAACAAGAAGCATGCCCATGACTGCAGTGCCAACCAGGAGAGTCCAGGAGAGGAATTCTGACACTGAAGACTGTCGAAAGCACCAGCGGGCTTTGGTCAGCCCTGATCAAGAAAGACTTTTTGCCTTTTGGGGAAGTGGAGTGCATGGAGAGCAGAGCATTGGCTCAGAGCTGCAAAGTGGGTGCCACATAAGGACTTCTTTAAAAAGGGGAGAGGAAGCGTGGCTGAGCAGGAAACCTGCATGCATGCTCCACTGCTCTGCCAGCAAAGAGGCCAGATTCAAAGTATGGTTTGTGCTTACTGAACTCAGTTGCCCAAGAAGAGTAGAAGTTTGCTTAGTGAAAGGATTGTGGACCCCACCCAGTGTGCACAGTGAGGGGCTGCACACTGAATGGAGGGTTTGGGTCTGAGCCTCCTTAGAGAGCAGTGAGCCAGGGACAAGATGGGCTAGAACTGAACATCTGAGATTCTTTGTAACCAGGCAGGACCACCCAAACCATAGAATATAAACCTCTGGGAAGGGGAAGGCACCTGTAGGAATGCAAACTCCCAAGGCCAGGCCCAAGAATACCCTGATGGATACATATCTGCAGAGGAAAGAGACTCTCCAAAGGAGCCCTTTATAAACTTTTATCAGATGCTATGCTGGCTCCTCCTTGGGCCCTATTCCACTGAACAGCAGAGCAGAGAGATTAGAGATTGACACAAAAAGAGATTATTCAGGGGCCCATCCAACTTCAGCTCTCACACAGAGCTGCCATCACTACCAAGCAGGAGAGAGCTGACCCTTTTACACAGATTGGTCCCTGACATGGAATGGACAGCTAATTCATCAGAAACTGTACATTAGTAAAAGTAATTTGGGACAGACCAAATAGTGGAACACATCCACTATTATCTCTGAAGACTGAATAGTGCCTCCCATGGGGTGATTCAGGGATACCACCCTCTTGATCACACCAGAGTTCCCCTCAGGAGGCAGGTGGAGGTGGTACATGTGCTGCTGTCAGATGTTAGATGAACCACCCCTGGGCCTTTTGCTGATAAAGAGCCAGCAGGGAAGAACAGTGGGGACCAACCAAACCTGAAGGAGACACATTGTGGATTGCTTGTAGCCTTGAGCAGGCTGCCTAAAGCTAGACTGAGACACTAGCTGACAACAGGGATGGATCCTGAGGGAGAATACAGTTGTTCTGTTTTGTTCTGGAAGCTGCTGTACAACAGCATACAAGCTGTGGTCAGGGTTGTGACACTCAGTCAGCCAGCCACAGGGGAGAACCCACCAATGAATATACCAACAACTAAAACCCAATTATAACAAGAGAGCCCACATAAACTACATAAAAGGCATCCCTAGATTATCCAGCTCAGGAGTTCAGGGAGACAACACCACTAAGTCCCATAGGATTCCTACCACAGAAGACCGCCCCATGAAGAAGGAAGTCAAAGCAGATCAATTTAGTATGCAGAAACATAAAAAGAGCCACCTAAAATGAGGAGACAAAGAAACAACCCCAATTGAACAGAAAGGAAAAAATCCCCAGAAAGAGTGGTAAATGAAATGGAGGTAAGCAATTTGTCAGACACATAGTTCAAAGTAATGGTTATAAAGATAATAAAGGAACTCAGAACTACAGGGTCTTGTAGGAACTACATCAGCATAAAAAAGGACATAAAAACTATGAATAATAACCAGGAGGAAATGAAGAATACAATATCTGAAATAAATACACTAGAAAGAATCAAAAAAGCAGGCTAGACGAAGCAGAAGATCAAATAATCAAATTGGAAGATAAGGTAGAACAAAGAACCCAGTCAGAGCAACAAAATGAAAAAAAATTTAAAAAAGAATGAAGATAGTTTAAAGGAACTTCAGGACAACATGAAATGTAACAATATCTGCATTATAGGGTATCCAGAGGAGAAGAAAAGGAGTAGGTGATAGAAAATCTGTTTGAAAAAAATAATAACAGAAAACTTCCCTAATGGTGAGGGAAAAGTCAAGCAAGTTCAGGAAGCACAGAGGGCCCCAATCAAGATGAACCCAAAGGGGCTCACTCCAAGACACATCATAATTAAAATGGCAAGATATAAAGACAAAGAGAGACTCCTAAATGCAGCAAGAGAGAAATAACTAGTAACATTCAAGGAAACTCTGATAAGGCCATTAGCTCATTTATCAACAGAAACACTACTTTTCATAAGAGAATGGCATGAAATATTCCAAGTAATGAAAAGCAAAGGCCTGCAACCAAGACTATGCTACCAATTAAGGCTCTCATTTAAAATGGAAGGCTAACTAAGGAGCGTCCAAGACCAAAAAAAAAAAAAAAAAAATGCTAAAAGAGTACATCTCTACCAAACCATAATTTCAAGAGATGCCAGAGTGACTGCTTTAAGAAGATGAAGAAAAAGAGAGGAACACAGGCACAAAGGGAAAAATGGCAATGAATAAGTACATATCAATAATAACCTTAAAAGTAAATGGATTAAATCCTCCAATCAAAAGACATAAGGTAACTGAGTAAATAAGAAAATATAATTTGCATATATGCTGTCTAAAAGAGACCCACCCCAGAACAAAAGATCTACACAAGCTGAGAGTGAAAGGATAGAAAGAATATTCCAAGAATATGAACATAAGAAACAAGCTGGGATAGCAATAATTTTATCAGACAAAATAAACTTCAAAACAAAGGTCAAAACACAAGACAAAGAAGGTCACTACATAATATTTAAGGGAGTAGTCCAACAAGAGGATATAATCCTTGAAACATATATACACCCAACACAGAACCCTTAAATATGTAAGAACAATGTTGGACAACTTTAAGAAGGAGATTGACAGCTATACAATCACTATAAAGGATTTTAACACACCACTGCCAACAATGGATAGATTGTCCAAACAAAAAAATTAAAAAGGATATTGTGGTACTGAGTGATGCTCTAGATCAAATGGACTTAATTGATATTTGCAGAGCATTTTACCCCAAAGAGGCAAAATATACATTCTTTTCAAATGCACATGGATCATTTTCAGAGATAGACCACATGGTAGGACACAAATTCAACAATGGATTGGAACTGGAAACCAACCTCAAGGGGAAAAAACCTCAAAAGTATTCAAATACATGGAGACTGAATAACATGTTATTAAATAATAAATTGTCCAACAATGAGATCAAGGAAGAAATCAAAAAGTATCTGGAAACAAATGAAAATGAACACACAACAGTCCAAAACCAATGTGATACAGTAAAGGCAGTAATGAGAAGGAGGATCATAGCAATGTTGGCCTACCTAAGGAAGATAAAAAAAAATCTCAACTAAATAACCTAACCCTATATCTACAAGAACTAGAGGAACAGCAACAAACAAAGCCCAGAGCAAGTACAAGGAAGAAAATAATCAAGATCAAAGCAGAATTAAATGACATAGAGATTAAAAGAACAATTCAATGGATCAATGAATCAAGGAGCTGGTTCTTTGAAAAGATAAGCAAAATTGAAGAACCTTTAATCAGACTCATCTAGAAAAAGAGAGAGGACTCAAATAAATAAAATCATAAAAGAAGGAGAAGTTACAACAGCTACCTAGAAGTACAAAGGATTATAAGAAATTACTATGAACAACTATATGCCAAGAAATTAGACAACCTGAGTGAAATGGATAAATTTCTGGAAACAAAAATTTTTCTAAAAAAGCATAAAGAAGAAGCACAAAGCCTGAATAGATTGGTAACAACTAGTGAAATTGAAGCAGTAATCAAAAAACTGTTGACACAAAAAAAGCCATTCACAGGTGAATTTTACCAAGTATTTAAGGAAGAACTAACTCTTTTCCTTCTCAAACTATTTCAAAAATTCAAGAAAAGTGAAGACTCCTAAACTCTTTTTACGAAGCCAGTATTCCAAATCCAGGTAAAGACAAAACAAGGAAAAAAAATTAATGGCCAATATCTCTGATGAACTTAGATGCTAAAGTCCTCAACAAAATATTGGTACTCTGGACCCAGCAATACATTAAAAAGATAATTCACCATGATCAAGTGGGATTCATCCCAGTTGCGCAAGGATGGTACAATATTTACAGGTAAATAAATATAATACACCACATAAACAAAATGAAAGACAAACATCACATGATGATATCAATACATGCTGAAGAAGCATTTGCTAAAACCCAGCACCCATTTATGAAAAAAAAACCAGCAAAATGGAATGGAGGCAGCGTACCTCAACATAATAAAGGCCATATATGAGAGACCTACTGCCAATATCATACTCAAGGGGCAAAAACCAAAATCTTTCCCCTTAAGATCAAGAACAAGAAAAGTGTGTCCATTTTCACCACTGTTATTCAACATAGCATTGTAAGTTCTAGCCACAGATATCAGACAAGAAAAAAAAAATAAAAGTCTTTCTAATTCGGAGGAGGAAATAAAACTGTCATTATTTGCAGATGACATGATAGTGTACATAGAAAACTTTATAGTTTCCACCAAAAAAAACTACCCAACCTAATAAATGGATTTAATGAAGTAGCAGGATATAAAGTCAATATTCAGAAATTGATGTCATTTCTATACAACTGCGATAACCATCAGTAAGAGAAACTAGGAAAAAAATGCCATCTACTATAGCAACAGGAAAAATAAAGTACCTAGGAATAAGTTTAACCAAGGATGTAAAAGACCTATACTTGGAAATCTATAGAACACTGAAGAAAGAAATTGGGGAAGATACAGATAAATAGAAGCATATACTGTGTTCATGGATTGTAAGAATTAACATCATTAAAATGTCTGTGCTACCCAAAGCAGTCAATAGATTCAATACAATTCTTATTAAAATACCAAGGGCATATTTTACTAATCTAGAACAAATACTTCAAAAATTTATAGGGAACCCCCCCCCAAAAAAAAACCCCTGAATAGCTTCAGCAATCTTGAGAAAGAAGAATAAAGTTGGGCGGATCACAATACCTGATATTAAAGTATACTACAAGGCCATTGTAATCAAAACAACCTGGTATTGGCTTAAGAACAGACACATAGATCAATGGAACAGAATAGAGAGCCTGAAATAAACGCACATCTCTATGGCCAACTAATATTTGACAAAGAAGACAGGAGCATACAATGGAGTAAAAACAGTTTCTTTAATAAATGGTATTGGGATAACTGGACTCGTCCATCCAGAAAAATGAAACTTGACTAGCAACTTACACCATACACCAGAATAAACTTTAAATGGATAAAAGTCTTAAATATAACTCTTGATACCATAGAAGTTCTAGAGGAAAACATAGGCAGTAAAAATTCAGATATCCCACATACCAATATTTTGGCCATGTATCTCCTGGGGTAAGGGAAATGAAGGAAAAAATAAACATATGGGACTATATCAAAATAAAAGTTGCTGCGTGGCTAAAAAAACCATCATCAAAATGAAAAGGCAACCAACTGTATGGGAGAACATATTTGCCAATGATACATCAGATGAGGGTTTAATTTCTAGAATGTATAAAGAAGTCATACAACTCAACACCAAGAGGACAAAGAATCCAATTAAAAAATGGGGCAAAGGAGTGAGGAAGATGGAGGAGGAGTGAGGGGAGACTGCACTCTCAGGCTCCCAAGACCCATCTGTACTTTGGACTAATTGCAGACAGAACATCTTAGTGAGCAGCTGGACACTGGCAGAAGTCGAGCCTTGGCACTGCTGGATTAGAAAAAAACCGTCTGGGAACAACCTGTTTAGTGAGGATAGTGGAAGAAAAAGGGACAAAACGGGATTCCTGACTGGGGTGGCTGCCTGAGCTGCGGCTGGAAGGACACACAGGCTTTATGACGACCACAGGCTTCCCCAGAGGGGAGTCAGGAGGAAAGCGGATCTCTGCCCGCTGGCAGAGATGGCACTCAACCAGGTGGAATTGACGCTTGAGGACGGGAGACAGCGTGCTGCTGTGAAAGTGAAAACGTAATTTTTCCTTTGTATTTTTCTCTTGTGAACTGCAGAGGGGGTAAGTTTGGGGGTGATAGGACATTCTTGAGGAGTGCAGGCGCAGAAGTGTGCATACAATGGAGCAGAACAACAATGGCACAGCAAGGTCATAATTCCATCTGTTGAAATCGCTTGATAATATGTGTATGTTGGTTAGAATGTTCAATGTACATTACTTCCATTGAGTCAAAATCTTTAGCTGGCCTCTTTCGGAACACAGTTTTTCTGAGTCAACAAGTAAGGGCAACAGGAACTTTTTGAAAGACATTCATGAGAAACAAGATACAACCTAGTATCTTCATTTCAAAGAGCTACATCTGTACTTACAGTAGTATATACGCTACTCTCCATGGAAAACAAGATAGGTCCACACATTGCTATCTCCGCTTCTGCCTTCAATGGCAATGCCACCGGTGACTATCTCACACAATGAAAGCCATCACCACAAGAACAGAGAAGAGAAAGCAATAATTTCTGTTATAATTTCTGGAAATGTTCATGTTTTCTCCCGTTTCAAAGAATGATTCTTTACCAGATAGAAATTACAGGCTTGTCCTCTTTGAACACACGGTACTTTCTGAGTTTCACAGTGAATTAGCAAGAAACGAAGTAGAAAACAACTGTGAACGGTGAAGTCACATATATTCCCTTTAGTGTGTCAGGTGAAGCACACTACCCAAAGACTCTAACTGTCTTGAAAGCAGTGTCTGCTCTTTAGTCTATTATCTAAACTCGAAAGTTAACTGAAGCACACAATGGAGCAGAACAACAACGGCACGGTAAAGCCATAATTCCATCTGTTGAAATCGTTTGATCATATGTATATGTTGGTTAGAATGTTCCATGTACATTTCTTCTATTTGGTTGAAAACTGTTGCTGGCCTCTTTCGGAACACAGTTTTTCTGAGTTAACAAGGAAGGGCAACAGGAACTTTTTGAAAGACATTCGTGAGAAACAAGATAGCACCTATACCTTCAATTCAAAGAGCTACATCTGTACTTACAGTAGTATTTGCGCTACTGATCATGGAAAACCAGAGGTGTCCAGACATTACTGTCTCTGCTTCTGCCTTCAATTGCAATGCGACCGGTGACTATCTCACACAATTCAGGCCATCACCACACGGACAGAGAAGAGAAAGCAATAACTTCTGTTATAATTTCTGGAAATGTTCATGTTTTCTCCCGTTTCAAAGAATGATTCTTTACCAGATAGAAATTAGAGGCTTGTCCTCTTTGAACACACGGTACTTTCTGAGTTTCACAGTGAATTAGCAAGAAACGAAGTAGAAAACAACTGTGAACGGTGAAGTCACATATATTCCCTTTAGTGTGTCAGGTGAAGCACACTACCCAAAGACTATAACTGTCTTGAAAGCAGTGTTTGCTCTTTAGTCTATTATCTAAACTCGAAAGTTCACTGAAACATACAATGGAGTACATCAACAACGGCACGGCAAGGCCATAATTCCATCTGTTGAAATCGTTTGATCATATGTATATGTTGGTTAGAATGTTCCATGTACATTTCTTCTATTTGGTTGAAAACTGTTGCTGGCCTCTTTCGGAACACAGTTTTTCTGAGTTAACAAGGAAGGGCAACAGGAAATTTTTGAAAGACATTCGTGAGAAACAAGATAGCACCTATACCTTCAATTCAAAGAGCTACATCTGTACTTACAGTAGTATTTGCGTTACTGTTCATGGAAAACCAGAGGTGTCCAGACATTACTGTCTCTGCTTCTGCCTTCAATGGTAATGCGACCGGTGACTATCTCACACAATTCAGGCCATCACCACACGGACAGAGAAGAGAAAGCAATAACTTCTGTTATAATTGCTGAAAATGTTCATGTTTTCTCCCGTTTCAAAGAATGATTCTTTACCAGATAGAAATTACAGGCTTGTCCTCTTTGAACACATGGTACTTTCTGAGTTTCACAGTGAATTAGCAAGAAACGAAGTAGAAAACAACTGTGAACGGTGAAGTCACATATATTCCCTTTAGTGTGTCAGGTGAAGCACACTACCCAAAGACTCTAACTGTCTTGAAAGCAGTGTTTGCTCTTTAGTCTATTATCTAAACTCGAAAGTTCACTGAAGCACACAATGGAGCAGAACAACAACGGCACGGTAAAGCCATAATTCCATCTGTTGAAATCGTTTGATCATATGTATATGTTGGTTAGAATGTTCCATGTACATTTCTTCTATTTGGTTGAAAACTGTTGCTGGCCTCTTTCGGAACACAGTTTTTCTGAGTTAACAAGGAAGGGCAACAGGAACTTTTTGAAAGACATTCGTGAGAAACAAGATAGCACCTATACCTTCAATTCAAAGAGCTACATCTGTACTTACAGTAGTATTTGCGCTACTGATCATGGAAAACCAGAGGTGTCCAGACATTACTGTCTCTGCTTCTGCCTTCAATTGCAATGCGACCGGTGACTATCTCACACAATTCAGGCCATCACCACACGGACAGAGAAGAGAAAGCAATAACTTCTGTTATAATTGCTGGAAATGTTCAAGTTTTCTCCTGTTTCAAAGAATGATTCTTTACCAGATAGAAATTACAGGCTTGTCCTCTTTGAACACACGGTACTTTCTGATTTTCACAGTGAATTAGCAAGAAACGAAGTAGGAAACTACTGTGAACGGTGAAGTCACATATATTCCCTTTAGTGTGTCAGGTGAAGCACACTACCCAAAGACTATAACTGTCTTGAAAGCAGTGTTTGCTCTTTAGTCTATTATCTAAACTCGAAAGTTCACTGAAACATACAATGGAGTACATCAACAACGGCACGGCAAGGCCATAATTCCATCTGTTGAAATCGTTTGATCATATGTATATGTTGGTTAGAATGTTCCATGTACATTTCTTCTATTTGGTTGAAAACTGTTGCTGGCCTCTTTCGGAACACAGTTTTTCTGAGTTAACAAGGAAGGGCAACAGGAAATTTTTGAAAGACATTCGTGAGAAACAAGATAGCACCTATACCTTCAATTCAAAGAGCTACATCTGTACTTACAGTAGTATTTGCGCTACTGTTCATGGAAAACCAGAGGTGTCCAGACATTACTGTCTCTGCTTCTGCCTTCAATGGTAATGCGACCGGTGACTATCTCACACAATTCAGGCCATCACCACACGGACAGAGAAGAGAAAGCAATAACTTCTGTTATAATTGCTGGAAATGTTCATGTTTTCTCCCGTTTCAAAGAATGATTCTTTACCAGATAGAAATTACAGGCTTGTCCTCTTTGAACACACGGTACTTTCTGAGTTTCACAGTGAATTAGCAAGAAACGAAGTAGAAAACAACTGTGAACGGTGAAGTCACATATATTCCCTTTAGTGTGTCAGGTGAAGCACACTACCCAAAGACTCTAACTGTCTTGAAAGCAGTGTCTGCTCTTTAGTCTATTATCTAAACTCGAAAGTTCACTGAAGCACACAATGGAGCAGAACAACAACGGCACGGTAAAGCCATAATTCCATCTGTTGAAATCGTTTGATCATATGTATATGTTGGTTAGAATGTTCCATGTACATTTCTTCTATTTGGTTGAAAACTGTTGCTGGCCTCTTTTGGAACACAGTTTTTCTGAGTTAACAAGGAAGGGCAACAGGAACTTTTTGAAAGACATTCGTGAGAAACAAGATAGCACCTATACCTTCAATTCAAAGAGCTACATCTGTACTTACAGTAGTATTTGCGCTACTGATCATGGAAAACCAGAGGTGTCCAGACATTACTGTCTCTGCTTCTGCCTTCAATTGCAATGCGACCGGTGACTATCTCACACAATTCAGGCCATCACCACACGGACAGAGAAGAGAAAGCAATAACTTCTGTTATAATTGCTGGAAATGTTCAAGTTTTCTCCTGTTTCAAAGAATGATTCTTTACCAGATAGAAATTACAGGCTTGTCCTCTTTGAACACACGGTACTTTCTGAGTTTCACAGTGAATTAGCAAGAAACGAAGTAGGAAACAACTGTGAACGGTGAAGTCACATATATTCCCTTTAGTGTGTCAGGTGAAGCACACTACCCAAAGACTATAACTGTCTTGAAAGCAGTGTTTGCTCTTTAGTCTATTATCTAAACTCGAAAGTTCACTGAAGCACACAATGGAGCAGAACAACAACGGCACGGTAAAGCCATAATTCCATCTGTTGAAATCGTTTGATCATATGTATATGTTGGTTAGAATGTTCCATGTACATTTCTTCTATTTGGTTGAAAACTGTTGCTGGCCTCTTTCGGAACACAGTTTTTCTGAGTTAACAAGGAAGGGCAACAGGAACTTTTTGAAAGACATTCGTGAGAAACAAGATAGCACCTATACCTTCAATTCAAAGAGCTACATCTGTACTTACAGTAGTATTTGCGCTACTGATCATGGAAAACCAGAGGTGTCCAGACATTACTGTCTCTGCTTCTGCCTTCAATTGCAATGCGACCGGTGACTATCTCACACAATTCAGGCCATCACCACACGGACAGAGAAGAGAAAGCAATAACTTCTGTTATAATTGCTGGAAATGTTCAAGTTTTCTCCTGTTTCAAAGAATGATTCTTTACCAGATAGAAATTACAGGCTTGTCCTCTTTGAACACACGGTACTTTCTGATTTTCACAGTGAATTAGCAAGAAACGAAGTAGGAAACTACTGTGAACGGTGAAGTCACATATATTCCCTTTAGTGTGTCAGGTGAAGCACACTACCCAAAGACTATAACTGTCTTGAAAGCAGTGTTTGCTCTTTAGTCTATTATCTAAACTCGAAAGTTCACTGAAACATACAATGGAGTACATCAACAACGGCACGGCAAGGCCATAATTCCATCTGTTGAAATCGTTTGATCATATGTATATGTTGGTTAGAATGTTCCATGTACATTTCTTCTATTTGGTTGAAAACTGTTGCTGGCCTCTTTCGGAACACAGTTTTTCTGAGTTAAAAAGGAAGGGCAACAGGAAATTTTTGAAAGACATTCGTGAGAAACAAGATAGCACCTATACCTTCAATTCAAAGAGCTACATCTGTACTTACAGTAGTATTTGCGCTACTGTTCATGGAAAACCAGAGGTGTCAAGACATTACTGTCTCTGATTCTGCCTTCAATTGCAATGCGACCGGTGACTATCTCACACAATTCAGACCATCACCACACGGACAGAGAAGAGAAAGCAATAACTTCTGTTATAATTGCTGGAAATGTTCATGTTTTCTCCTGTTTCAAAGAATGATTCTTTACCAGATAGAAATTAGAGGCTTGTCCTCTTTGAAAACACGGTACTTTCTGATTTTCACAGTGAATTAGAAAGAAACGAAGTAGGAAACAACTGTGAACGGTGAAGTCACATATATTCCCTTTAGTGTGTCAGGTGAAGCACACTACCCAAAGACTATAACTGTCTTGAAAGCAGTGTTTGCTCTTCAGTCTATTGTATAAACTCGAAAGTTCACTGAAGCACACAATGGAGCAGAACAACAACGGCACGGCAAGGCCATAATTCCATCTGTTGAAATGGTTTGATCATATGTATATGTTGGTTAGAATGTTCCATGTACATTTCTTCTATTTGGTTGAAAACTGTTGCTGGCCTCTTTCGGAACACAGTTTTTCTGAGTTAACAAGGAAGGGCAACAGGAACTTTTTGAAAGACGTTCGTGAGAAACAAGATAGCACCTATACCATCAATTCAAAGAGCTACATCTGTACTTACAGTAGTATTTGCGCTACTGTTCATGGAAAACCAGAGGTGTCCAGACATTACTGTCTCTGCTTCTGCCGTCAATGGCAATGCGACCGGTGACTATCTCACACAATTCAGGCCATCACCACACGGACAGAGATGAGAAAGAAATAACTTCTGTTATAATTGCTGGAAGTCTTCATGTTTTCTCCCGTTTCAAAGAATGATTCTTTACCAGATAGAAATTACAGGCTTGTCCTCTTTGAAAACACGGTAGTTTCTGAGTTTCACAGTGAATTAGCAAGAAACGAAGTAGGAAACAACTGTGAACGGTGAAGTCACATATATTCCCTTTAGTGTGTCAGGTGAAGCCCACTACCCTAAGACTCGAACGGTCTTGAAAGCAGTGTTTGCTCTTTAGTCTATTGTATAAACTCGAAAGTTCACTGAAACATACAATGGAGTACATCAACAACGGCACGGCAAGGCCATAATTCCATCTGTTGAAATCGTTTCATCATATGTATATGTTGGTTAGAATGTTCCATGTACATTTCTTCTATTTGGTTGAAAACTGTTGCTGGCCTCTTTCGGAACACAGTTTTTCTGAGTTAACAAGGAAGGGCAACAGGAACTTTTTGAAAGACATTCGTGAGAAACAAGATAGCACCTATACCTTCAATTCAAAGAGCTACATCTGTACTTACAGTAGTATTTGCGCTACTGTTCACGGAAAACCAGAGGTGTCCAGACATTACTGTCTCTGCTTCTGCCTTCAATGGCAATGCGACCGGTGACTATCTCACACAATTCAGGCCATCACCACACGGACAGAGAAGAGAAAGCAATAACTTCTGTTATAATTGCTGGAAATGTTCATGTTTTCTCCCGTTTCAAAGAATGATTCTTTACCAGATAGAAATTACAGGCTTGTCCTCTTTGAACACACGGTACTTTCTGAGTTTCACAGTGAATTAGCAAGAAACGAAGTAGAAAACAACTGTGAACGGTGAAGTCACATATATTCCCTTTAGTGTGTCAGGTGAAGCACACTACCCAAAAGACTCGAACGGTCTTGAAAGCAGTGTTTGCTCTTTAGTCTATTGTATAAACTCGAAAGTTCACTGAAACATACAATGGAGTACATCAACAGCGGCACGGCAAGGCCATAATTCCATCTGTTGAAATCGTTTGATCATATGTATATGTTGGTTAGAATGTTCCATGTACATTTCTTCTATTTGGTTGAAAACTGTTGCTGGCCTCTTTCGGAACACAGTTTTTCTGAGTTAAAAAGGAAGGGCAACAGGAAATTTTTGAAAGACATTTGTGAGAAACAAGATAGCACCTATACCTTCAATTCAAAGAGCTACATCTGTACTTAGAGTAGTATTTGCGCTACTGTTCATGGAAAACCAGAGGTGTCCAGACATTACTGTCTCTGCTTCTGCCTTCAATTGTAATGCGACCGGTGACTATCTCACACAATTCAGGCCATCACCACACGGACAGAGAAGAGAAAGCAATAACTTCTGTTATAATTGCTGGAAATGTTCATGTTTTCTCCTGTTTCAAAGAATGATTCTTTACCAGATAGAAATTAGAGGCTTGTCCTCTTTGAAAACACGGTAGTTTCTGATTTTCACAGTGAATTAGCAAGAAACGAAGTAGGAAACAACTGTGAACGGTGAAGTCACATATATTCCCTTTAGTGTGTCAGGTGAAGCACACTACCCAAAAGACTCTAGCGGTCTTGAAAGCAGTGTTTGCTCTTTAGTCTATTGTATAAACTCGAAAGTTCACTGAAACATACAATGGAGTACATCAACAACGGCACGGGAAGGCCATAATTCCATCTATTGAAATCGTTTGATCATACGTATATGTTGGTTAGAATGTTCCATGTACATTTCTTCTATTTGGTTGAAAACTGTTGCTGGCCTCTTTCGGAACACAGTTTTTCTGAGTTAACAAGGAAGGGCAACAGGAAATTTTTGAAAGACATTCGTGAGAAACAAGATAGCACCTATACCTTCAATTCAAAGAGCTACATCTGTACTTACAGTAGTATTTGCGCTACTGTTCACGGAAAACCAGAGGTGTCCAGACATTACTGTCTCTGCTTCTGCCTTCAATGGCAATGCGACCGGTGACTATCTCACACAATTCAGGCCATCACCACACGGACAGAGAAGAGAAAGCAAGAACTTCTGTTATAATTGTTGGAAATGTTCATGTTTTCTCCCGTTTCAAAGAATGATTCTTTACCAGATAGAAATTACAGGCTTGTCCTCTTTGAACACACGGTACTTTCTGAGTTTCACAGTGAATTAGCAAGAAACGAAGTAGGAAACAACTGTGAACGGTGAAGTCACATATATTCCCTTTAGTGTGTCAGGTGAAGCACACTACCCAAAGACTATAACTGTCTTGAAAGCAGTGCTTGCTCTTTAGTCTATTGTATAAACTCGAAAGTTCACTGAAGCACACAATGGAGCAGAACAACAACGGCACGGCAAGGCCATAATTCCATCTGTTGAAATCGTTTGATCATATGTATATCTTGGTTAGAATGTTCCATGTACATTTCTTCTATTTGGTTGAAAACTGTTGCTGGCCTCTTTCGGAACACAGTTTTTCTGAGTTAACAAGGAAGGGCAACGGGAAATTTTTGAAAGACATTCGTGAGAAACAAGATAGCACCTATACCTTCAATTCAAAGAGCTACATCTGTACTTACAGTAGTATTTGCGCTACTGTTCATGGAAAACCAGAGGTGTCCAGACATTACTGTCTCTGCTTCTGCCTTCAATGGCAATGCGACCGGTGACTATCTCACACAATTCAGGCCATCACCACACGGACAGAGAAGAGAAAGCAAGAACTTCTGTTATAATTGTTGGAAATGTTCATGTTTTCTCCCGTTTCAAAGAATGATTCTTTACCAGATAGAAATTAGAGGCTTGTCCTCTTTGAACACACGGTACTTTCTGAGTTTCACAGTGAATTAGCAAGAAACGAAGTAGGAAACAACTGTGAACGGTGAAGTCACATATATTCCCTTTAGTGTGTCAGGTGAAGCACACTACCCAAAGACTATAACTGTCTTGAAAGCAGTGTTTGCTCTTTAATCTATTATCTAAACTCGGAAATTCACTGAAACATACAATGGAGTACATCAACAACGGCACGGCAAGGCCATAATTCCATCTGTTGAAATCGTTTGATCATACGTATATGTTGGTTAGAATGTTCCATGTACATTTCTTCTATTTGGTTGAAAACTGTTGCTGGCCTCTTTCGGAACACAGTTTTTCTGAGTTAACAAGGAAGGGCAACAGGAACTTTTTGAAAGACATTCGTGAGAAACAAGATAGCACCTATACCTTCAATTCAAAGAGCTACATCTGTACTTACAGTAGTATTTGCGCTACTGTTCATGGAAAACCAGAGGTGTCCAGACATTACTGTCTCTGCTTCTGCCTTCAATGGCAATGCGACCGGTGACTATCTCACACAATTCAGGCCATCACCACACGGACAGAGAAGAGAAAGCAATAACTTCTGTTATAATTGCTGGAAATGTTCATGTTTTCTCCCGTTTCAAAGAATGATTCTTTACCAGATAGAAATTAGAGGCTTGTCCTCTTTGAAAACACGGTACTTTCTGAGTTTCACAGTGAATTAGCAAGAAACGAAGTAGGAAACAACTGTGAACGGTGAAGTCACATATATTCCCTTTAGTGTGTCCGGTGAAGCACACTACCCAAAGACTATAACTGTCTTGAAAGCAGTGCTTGCTCTTTAGTCTATTGTATAAACTCGAAAGTTCACTGTAGCACACAATGGAGCAGAACAACAACGGCACGGAAAGGCCATAATTCCATCTGTTGAAATCGTTTGATTATATGTATATGTTGGTTAGAATGTTCCATGTACATTTCTTCTATTTGGTTGAAAACTGTTGCTGGCCTCTTTCGGAACACTGTTTTTCTGAGTTAACAAGGAAGGGCAACAGGAACTTTTTGAAAGACATTCGTGAGAAACAAGATAGCACCTATACCTTCAATTCAAAGAGCTACATCTGTACTTACAGTAGTATTTGCGCTACTGTTCATGGAAAACCAGAGGTGTCCAGACATTACTGTCTCTGCTTCTGCCTTCAATGGCAATGCGACCGGTGACTATCTCACACAATTCAGGCCATCACCACACGGACAGAGAAGAGAAAGCAAGAACTTCTGTTATAATTGTTGGAAATGTTCATGTTTTCTCCCGTTTCAAAGAATGATTCTTTACCAGATAGAAATTACAGGCTTGTCCTCTTTGAACACACGGTAGTTTCTGATTTTCACAGTGAATTAGCAAGAAACGAAGTAGGAAACAACTGTGAACGGTGAAGTCACATATATTCCCTTTAGTGTGTCCGGTGAAGCACACTACCCAAAGACTATAACTGTCTTGAAAGCAGTGGTTGCTCTTTAGTCTATTGTATAAACTCGAAAGTTCACTGAAGCACACAATGGAGCAGAACAACAACGGCACGGCAAGGCCATAATTCCATCTGTTGAAATCGTTTGATCATACGTATATGTTGGTTAGAATGTTCCATGTACATTTCTTCTATTTGGTTGAAAACTGTTGCTGGCCTCTTTCGGAACACAGTTTTTCTGAGTTAACAAGGAAGGGCAACGGGAATTTTTTGAAAGACATTCGTGAGAAACAAGATAGCACCTATACCTTCAATTCAAAGAGCTACATCTGTACTTACAGTAGTATTTGCGCTACTGTTCATGGAAAACCAGAGGTGTCCAGACATTACTGTCTCTGCTTCTGCCTTCAATGGCAATGCGACCGGTGACTATCTCACACAATTCAGGCCATCACCACACGGACAGAGAAGAGAAAGCAAGAACTTCTGTTATAATGGTTGGAAATGTTCATGTTTTCTCCCGTTTCAAAGAATGATTCTTTACCAGATAGAAATTAGAGGCTTGTCCTCTTTGAACACACGGTACTTTCTGAGTTTCACAGTGAATTAGCAAGAAACGAAGTAGGAAACAACTGTGAACGGTGAAGTCACATATATTCCCTTTAGTGTGTCAGGTGAAGCACACTACCCAAAGACTCGAACGGTCTTGAAAGCAGTGTTTGCTCTTTAATCTATTGTATAAACTCGAAAGTTCACTGAAACATACAATGGAGTACATCAACAGCGGCACGGCAAGGCCATAATTCCATCTGTTGAAATCGTTTGATCATATGTATATGTTGGTTAGAATGTTCCATGTACATTTCTTCTATTTGGTTGAAAACTGTTGCTGGCCTCTTTCGGAACACAGTTTTTCTGAGTTAACAAGGAAGGGCAACAGGAACTTTTTGAAAGACATTCGTGAGAAACAAGATAGCACCTATACCTTCAATTCAAAGAGCTACATCTGTACGTACAGTAGTATTTGCGCTACTGTTCACGGAAAACCAGAGGTGTCCAGACATTACTGTCTCTGATTCTGCCTTCAATTGCAATGCGACCGGTGACTATCTCACACAATTCAGGCCATCACCACACGGACAGAGAAGAGAAAGCAATAACTTCTGTTATAATTGCTGGAAATGTTCATGTTTTCTCCCGTTTCAAAGAATGATTCTTTACCAGATAGAAATTAGAGGCTTGTCCTCTTTGAACACACGGTACTTTCTGAGTTTCACAGTGAATTAGCAAGAAACGAAGTAGGAAACAACTGTGAACGGTGAAGTCACATATATTCCCTTTAGTGTGTCAGGTGAAGCACACTACCCAAAGACTATAACTGTCTTGAAAGCAGTGTTTGCTCTTTAATCTATTATCTAAACTCGGAAGTTCACTGAAACATACAATGGAGTACATCAACAACGGCACGGCAAGGCCATAATTCCATCTGTTGAAATCGTTTGATCATACGTATATGTTGGTTAGAATGTTCCATGTACATTTCTTCTATTTGGTTGAAAACTGTTGCTGGCCTCTTTCGGAACACAGTTTTTCTGAGTTAACAAGGAAGGGCAACAGGAACTTTTTGAAAGACATTCGTGAGAAACAAGATAGCACCTATACCTTCAATTCAAAGAGCTACATCTGTACTTACAGTAGTATTTGCGCTACTGTTCATGGAAAACCAGAGGTGTCCAGACATTACTGTCTCTGCTTCTGCCTTCAATGGCAATGCGACCGGTGACTATCTCACACAATTCAGGCCATCACCACACGGACAGAGAAGAGAAAGCAATAACTTCTGTTATAATTGCTGGAAATGTTCATGTTTTCTCCCGTTTCAAAGAATGATTCTTTACCAGATAGAAATTAGAGGCTTGTCCTCTTTGAAAACACGGTACTTTCTGAGTTTCACAGTGAATTAGCAAGAAACGAAGTAGGAAACAACTGTGAACGGTGAAGTCACATATATTCCCTTTAGTGTGTCCGGTGAAGCACACTACCCAAAGACTATAACTGTCTTGAAAGCAGTGCTTGCTCTTTAGTCTATTGTATAAACTCGAAAGTTCACTGTAGCACACAATGGAGCAGAACAACAACGGCACGGAAAGGCCATAATCCCATCTGTTGAAATCGTTTGATCATATGTATATGTTGGTTAGAATGTTCCATGTACATTTCTTCTATTTGGTTGAAAACTGTTGCTGGCCTCTTTCGGAACACAGTTTTTCTGAGTTAACAAGGAAGGGCAACAGGAACTTTTTGAAAGACATTCGTGAGAAACAAGATAGCACCTATACCTTCAATTCAAAGAGCTACATCTGTACTTACAGTAGTATTTGCGCTACTGTTCACGGAAAACCAGAGGTGTCCAGACATTACTGTCTCTGATTCTGCCTTCAATTGCAATGCGACCGGTGACTATCTCACACAATTCAGGCCATCACCACACGGACAGAGAAGAGAAAGCAATAACTTCTGTTATAATTGCTGGAAATGTTCATGTTTTCTCCCGTTTCAAAGAATGATTCTTTACCAGATAGAAATTAGAGGCTTGTCCTCTTTGAACACACGGTACTTTCTGAGTTTCACAGTGAATTAGCAAGAAACGAAGTAGAAAACAACTGTGAACGGTGAAGTCACATATATTCCCTTTATTGTGTCAGGTGAAGCACACTACCCAAAAGACTCGAACGGTCTTGAAAGCAGTGTTTGCTCTTTAGTCTATTGTATAAACTCGAAAGTTCACTGAAACATACAATGGAGTACATCAACAGCTGCACGGCAAGGCCATAATTCCATCTGTTGAAATCGTTTGATCATATGTATATGTTGGTTAGAATGTTCCATGTACATTTCTTCTATTTGGTTGAAAACTGTTGCTGGCCTCTTTCGGAACACAGTTTTTCTGAGTTAACAAGGAAGGGCAACAGGAAATTTTTGAAAGACATTCGTGAGAAACAAGATAGCACCTATAACTTCAATTCAAAGAGCTACATCTGTACTTACAGTAGTATTTGCGCTACTGTTCACGGAAAACCAGAGGTGTCCAGACATTACTGTCTCTGCTTCTGCCTTCAATGGCAATGCGACCGGTGACTATCTCACACAATTCAGGCCATCACCACACGGACAGAGAAGAGAAAGCAATAACTTCTGTTATAATTGCTGGAAATGTTCATGTTTTCTCCTGTTTCAAAGAATGATTTTTTACCAGATAGAAATTACAGGCTTGTCCTCTTTGAACACACGGTACTTTCTGAGTTTCACAGTGAATTAGCAAGAAACGAAGTAGGAAACAACTGTGAACGGCGAAGTCACATATATTCCCTTTAGTGTGTCAGGTGAAGCACACTACCCAAAGACTATAACTGTCTTGAAAGCAGTGCTTGCTCTTTAGTCTATTGTATAAACTCGAAAGTTCACTGAAGCACACAATGGAGCAGAACAACAACGGCACGGCAAGGCCATAATTCCATCTGTTGAAATCGTTTGATCATATGTATATGTTGGTTAGAATGTTCCATGTACATTTCTTCTATTTGGTTGAAAACTGTTGCTGGCCTCTTTCGGAACACAGTTTTTCTGAGTTAACAAGGAAGGGCAACGGGAAATTTTTGAAAGACATTCGTGAGAAACAAGATAGCACCTATACCTTCAATTCAAAGAGCTACATCTGTACTTACAGTAGTATTTGCGCTACTGTTCATGGAAAACCAGAGGTGTCCAGACATTACTGTCTCTGCTTCTGCCTTCAATGGCAATGCGACTGGTGACTATCTCACACAATTCAGGCCATCACCACACGGACAGAGAAGAGAAAGCAAGAACTTCTGTTATAATTGTTGGAAATGTTCATGTTTTCTCCCGTTTCAAAGAATGATTCTTTACCAGATAGAAATTACAGGCTTGTCCTCTTTGAACACACGGTACTTTCTGAGTTTCACAGTGAATTAGCAAGAAACGAAGTAGGAAACAACTTTGAACGGTGAAGTCACATATATTCCCTTTAGTGTGTCCGGTGAAGCACACTACCCAAAGACTATAACTGTCTTGAAAGCAGTGCTTGCTCTTTAGTCTATTGTATAAACTCGAAAGTTCACTGTAGCACACAATGGAGCAGAACAACAACGACACGGCAAGGCCATAATTCCATCTGTTGAAATCGTTTGATCATATGTATATGTTGGTTAGAATGTTCCATGTACATTTCTTCTATTTGGTTGAAAACTGTTGCTGGCCTCTTTCGGAACACAGTTTTTCTGAGTTAACAAGGAAGGGCAACAGGAACTTTTTGAAACACATTCGTGAGAAACAAGATAGCACCTATACCTTCAATTCAAAGAGCTACATCTGTACTTACAGTAGTATTTGCGCTACTGTTCATGGAAAACCAGAGGTGTCCAGACATTACTGTCTCTGCTTCTGCCTTCAATGGCAATGCGACCGGTGACTATCTCACACAATTCAGGCCATCACCACACGGACAGAGAAGAGAAAGCAATAACTTCTGTTATAATTGCTGGAAATGTTCATGTTTTCTCCCGTATCAAAGAATGATTCTTTACCAGATAGAAATTAGAGGCTTGTCCTCTTTGAAAACACGGTACTTTCTGAGTTTCACAGTGAATTAGCAAGAAACGAAGTAGGAAACAACTGTGAACGGTGAAGTCACATATATTCCCTTTAGTGTGTCCGGTGAAGCACACTACCCAAAGAATATAACTGTCTTGAAAGCAGTGTTTGCTCTTTAGTCTATTATCTAAACTCGAAAGTTCACTGAAACATAGAATGGAGTACATCAACAACGGCACGGCAAGGCCATAACTCCATCTGTTGAAATCGTTTGATCATATGTATATGTTGGTTAGAATGTTCCATGTACATTTCTTCTATTTGGTTGAAAACTGTTGCTGGCCTCTTTCGGAACACTGTTTTTCTGAGTTAACAAGGAAGGGCAACAGGAAATTTTTGAAAGACATTCGTGAGAAACAAGATAGCACCTATACCTTCAATTCAAAGAGCTACATCTGTACTTACAGTAGTATTTGCGCTACTGTTCATGGAAAACCAGAGGTGTCCAGACATTACTGTCTCTGCTTCTGCCTTCAATGGCAATGCGACCGGTGACTATCTCACACAATTCAGGCCATCACCACACGGACAGAGAAGAGAAAGCAAGAACTTCTGTTATAATTGTTGGAAATGTTCATGTTTTCTCCCGTTTCAAAGAATGATTCTTTATCAGATAGAAATTACAGGCTTGTCCTCTTTGAACACACGGTACTTTCTGAGTTTCACAGTGAATTAGCAAGAAACGAGGTAGGAAACAACTGTGAACGGTGAAGTCACATATATTCCCTTTAGTGTGTCAGGTGAAGCACACTACCCAAAGACTCGAACGGTCTTGAAAGCAGTGTTTGCTCTTTAATCTATTATCTAAACTCGAAAGTTCACTGAAACATACAATGGAGTACATCAACAACGGCACGGCAAGGCCATAATTCCATCTGTTGAAATCGTTTGATCATATGTATATGTTGGTTAGAATGTTCCATGTACATTTCTTCTATTTGGTTGAAAACTGTTGCTGGCCTCTTTCGGAACACAGTTTTTCTGAGTTAACAAGGAAGGGCAACAGGAAATTTTTGAAAGACATTCGTGAGAAACAAGATAGCACCTATACCTTCAATTCAAAGAGCTACATCTGTACTTACAGTAGTATTTGCGCTACTGTTCATGGAAAACCAGAGGTGTCCAGACATTACTGTCTCTGCTTCTGCCTTCAATGGCAATGCGACCGGTGACTATCTCACACAATTCAGGCCATCACCACACGGACAGAGAAGAGAAAGCAAGAACTTCTGTTATAATTGCTGGAAATGTTCATGTTTTCTCCCGTTTCAAAGAATGATTCTTTACCAGATAGAAATTAGAGGCTTGTCCTCTTTGAAAACACGGTACTTTCTGAGTTTCACAGTGAATTAGCAAGAAACGAAGTAGGAAACAACTGTGAACGGTGAAGTCACATATATTCCCTTTAGTGTGTCCGGTGAAGCACACTACCCAAAGAATATAACTGTCTTGAAAGCAGTGTTTGCTCTTTAGTCTATTATCTAATCTCGAAAGTTCACTGAAACATAGAATGGAGTACATCAACAACGGCACGGCAAGGCCATAACTCCATCTGTTGAAATCGTTTGATCATATGTATATGTTGGTTAGAATGTTCCATGTACATTTCTTCTATTTGGTTGAAAACTGTTGCTGGCCTCTTTCGGAACACTGTTTTTCTGAGTTAACAAGGAAGGGCAACAGGAACTTTTTGAAAGACATTCGTGAGAAACAAGATAGCACCTATACCTTCAATTCAAAGAGCTACATCTGTACTTACAGTAGTATTTGCGCTACTGTTCATGGAAAACCAGAGGTGTCCAGACATTACTGTCTCTGCTTCTGCCTTCAATGGCAATGCGACCGGTGACTATCTCACACAATTCAGGCCATCACCACACGGACAGAGAAGAGAAAGCAAGAACTTCTGTTATAATTGTTGGAAATGTTCATGTTTTCTCCCGTTTCAAAGAATGATTCTTTACCAGATAGAAATTACAGGCTTGTCCTCTTTGAACACACGGTAGTTTCTGATTTTCACAGTGAATTAGCAAGAAACGAAGTAGGAAACAACTGTGAACGGTGAAGTCACATATATTCCCTTTAGTGTGTCCGGTGAAGCACACTACCCAAAGACTATAACTGTCTTGAAAGCAGTGGTTGCTCTTTAGTCTATTGTATAAACTCGAAAGTTCACTGAAGCACACAATGGAGCAGAACAACAACGGCACGGCAAGGCCATAATTCCATCTGTTGAAATCGTTTGATCATACGTATATGTTGGTTAGAATGTTCCATGTACATTTCTTCTATTTGGTTGAAAACTGTTGCTGGCCTCTTTCGGAACACAGTTTTTCTGAGTTAACAAGGAAGGGCAACGGGAATTTTTTGAAAGACATTCGTGAGAAACAAGATAGCACCTATACCTTCAATTCAAAGAGCTACATCTGTACTTACAGTAGTATTTGCGCTACTGTTCATGGAAAACCAGAGGTGTCCAGACATTACTGTCTCTGCTTCTGCCTTCAATGGCAATGCGACCGGTGACTATCTCACACAATTCAGGCCATCACCACACGGACAGAGAAGAGAAAGCAAGAACTTCTGTTATAATGGTTGGAAATGTTCATGTTTTCTCCCGTTTCAAAGAATGATTCTTTACCAGATAGAAATTAGAGGCTTGTCCTCTTTGAACACACGGTACTTTCTGAGTTTCACAGTGAATTAGCAAGAAACGAAGTAGGAAACAACTGTGAACGGTGAAGTCACATATATTCCCTTTAGTGTGTCAGGTGAAGCACACTACCCAAAGACTCGAACGGTCTTGAAAGCAGTGTTTGCTCTTTAATCTATTGTATAAACTCGAAAGTTCACTGAAACATACAATGGAGTACATCAACAGCGGCACGGCAAGGCCATAATTCCATCTGTTGAAATCGTTTGATCATATGTATATGTTGGTTAGAATGTTCCATGTACATTTCTTCTATTTGGTTGAAAACTGTTGCTGGCCTCTTTCGGAACACAGTTTTTCTGAGTTAACAAGGAAGGGCAACAGGAACTTTTTGAAAGACATTCGTGAGAAACAAGATAGCACCTATACCTTCAATTCAAAGAGCTACATCTGTACGTACAGTAGTATTTGCGCTACTGTTCACGGAAAACCAGAGGTGTCCAGACATTACTGTCTCTGATTCTGCCTTCAATTGCAATGCGACCGGTGACTATCTCACACAATTCAGGCCATCACCACACGGACAGAGAAGAGAAAGCAATAACTTCTGTTATAATTGCTGGAAATGTTCATGTTTTCTCCCGTTTCAAAGAATGATTCTTTACCAGATAGAAATTAGAGGCTTGTCCTCTTTGAACACACGGTACTTTCTGAGTTTCACAGTGAATTAGCAAGAAACGAAGTAGGAAACAACTGTGAACGGTGAAGTCACATATATTCCCTTTAGTGTGTCAGGTGAAGCACACTACCCAAAGACTATAACTGTCTTGAAAGCAGTGTTTGCTCTTTAATCTATTATCTAAACTCGGAAGTTCACTGAAACATACAATGGAGTACATCAACAACGGCACGGCAAGGCCATAATTCCATCTGTTGAAATCGTTTGATCATACGTATATGTTGGTTAGAATGTTCCATGTACATTTCTTCTATTTGGTTGAAAACTGTTGCTGGCCTCTTTCGGAACACAGTTTTTCTGAGTTAACAAGGAAGGGCAACAGGAACTTTTTGAAAGACATTCGTGAGAAACAAGATAGCACCTATACCTTCAATTCAAAGAGCTACATCTGTACTTACAGTAGTATTTGCGCTACTGTTCATGGAAAACCAGAGGTGTCCAGACATTACTGTCTCTGCTTCTGCCTTCAATGGCAATGCGACCGGTGACTATCTCACACAATTCAGGCCATCACCACACGGACAGAGAAGAGAAAGCAATAACTTCTGTTATAATTGCTGGAAATGTTCATGTTTTCTCCCGTTTCAAAGAATGATTCTTTACCAGATAGAAATTAGAGGCTTGTCCTCTTTGAAAACACGGTACTTTCTGAGTTTCACAGTGAATTAGCAAGAAACGAAGTAGGAAACAACTGTGAACGGTGAAGTCACATATATTCCCTTTAGTGTGTCCGGTGAAGCACACTACCCAAAGACTATAACTGTCTTGAAAGCAGTGCTTGCTCTTTAGTCTATTGTATAAACTCGAAAGTTCACTGTAGCACACAATGGAGCAGAACAACAACGGCACGGAAAGGCCATAATCCCATCTGTTGAAATCGTTTGATCATATGTATATGTTGGTTAGAATGTTCCATGTACATTTCTTCTATTTGGTTGAAAACTGTTGCTGGCCTCTTTCGGAACACAGTTTTTCTGAGTTAACAAGGAAGGGCAACAGGAACTTTTTGAAAGACATTCGTGAGAAACAAGATAGCACCTATACCTTCAATTCAAAGAGCTACATCTGTACTTACAGTAGTATTTGCGCTACTGTTCACGGAAAACCAGAGGTGTCCAGACATTACTGTCTCTGATTCTGCCTTCAATTGCAATGCGACCGGTGACTATCTCACACAATTCAGGCCATCACCACACGGACAGAGAAGAGAAAGCAATAACTTCTGTTATAATTGCTGGAAATGTTCATGTTTTCTCCCGTTTCAAAGAATGATTCTTTACCAGATAGAAATTACAGGCTTGTCCTCTTTGAACACACGGTACTTTCTGAGTTTCACAGTGAATTAGCAAGAAACGAAGTAGAAAACAACTGTGAACGGTGAAGTCACATATATTCCCTTTATTGTGTCAGGTGAAGCACACTACCCAAAAGACTCGAACGGTCTTGAAAGCAGTGTTTGCTCTTTAGTCTATTGTATAAACTCGAAAGTTCACTGAAACATACAATGGAGTACATCAACAGCTGCACGGCAAGGCCATAATTCCATCTGTTGAAATCGTTTGATCATATGTATATGTTGGTTAGAATGTTCCATGTACATTTCTTCTATTTGGTTGAAAACTGTTGCTGGCCTCTTTCGGAACACAGTTTTTCTGAGTTAACAAGGAAGGGCAACAGGAAATTTTTGAAAGACATTCGTGAGAAACAAGATAGCACCTATAACTTCAATTCAAAGAGCTACATCTGTACTTACAGTAGTATTTGCGCTACTGTTCACGGAAAACCAGAGGTGTCCAGACATTACTGTCTCTGCTTCTGCCTTCAATGGCAATGCGACCGGTGACTATCTCACACAATTCAGGCCATCACCACACGGACAGAGAAGAGAAAGCAATAACTTCTGTTATAATTGCTGGAAATGTTCATGTTTTCTCCCGTTTCAAAGAATGATTCTTTACCAGATAGAAATTAGAGGCTTGTCCTCTTTGAAAACACGGTACTTTCTGAGTTTCACAGTGAATTAGCAAGAAACGAAGTAGGAAACAACTGTGAACGGTGAAGTCACATATATTCCCTTTAGTGTGTCCGGTGAAGCACACTACCCAAAGACTATAACTGTCTTGAAAGCAGTGCTTGCTCTTTAGTCTATTGTATAAACTCGAAAGTTCACTGTAGCACACAATGGAGCAGAACAACAACGGCACGGAAAGGCCATAATCCCATCTGTTGAAATCGTTTGATCATATGTATATGTTGGTTAGAATGTTCCATGTACATTTCTTCTATTTGGTTGAAAACTGTTGCTGGCCTCTTTCGGAACACAGTTTTTCTGAGTTAACAAGGAAGGGCAACAGGAACTTTTTGAAAGACATTCGTGAGAAACAAGATAGCACCTATACCTTCAATTCAAAGAGCTACATCTGTACTTACAGTAGTATTTGCGCTACTGTTCACGGAAAACCAGAGGTGTCCAGACATTACTGTCTCTGATTCTGCCTTCAATTGCAATGCGACCGGTGACTATCTCACACAATTCAGGCCATCACCACACGGACAGAGAAGAGAAAGCAATAACTTCTGTTATAATTGCTGGAAATGTTCATGTTTTCTCCCGTTTCAAAGAATGATTCTTTACCAGATAGAAATTACAGGCTTGTCCTCTTTGAACACACGGTACTTTCTGAGTTTCACAGTGAATTAGCAAGAAACGAAGTAGAAAACAACTGTGAACGGTGAAGTCACATATATTCCCTTTATTGTGTCAGGTGAAGCACACTACCCAAAAGACTCGAACGGTCTTGAAAGCAGTGTTTGCTCTTTAGTCTATTGTATAAACTCGAAAGTTCACTGAAACATACAATGGAGTACATCAACAGCTGCACGGCAAGGCCATAATTCCATCTGTTGAAATCGTTTGATCATATGTATATGTTGGTTAGAATGTTCCATGTACATTTCTTCTATTTGGTTGAAAACTGTTGCTGGCCTCTTTCGGAACACAGTTTTTCTGAGTTAACAAGGAAGGGCAACAGGAAATTTTTGAAAGACATTCGTGAGAAACAAGATAGCACCTATAACTTCAATTCAAAGAGCTACATCTGTACTTACAGTAGTATTTGCGCTACTGTTCACGGAAAACCAGAGGTGTCCAGACATTACTGTCTCTGCTTCTGCCTTCAATGGCAATGCGACCGGTGACTATCTCACACAATTCAGGCCATCACCACACGGACAGAGAAGAGAAAGCAATAACTTCTGTTATAATTGCTGGAAATGTTCATGTTTTCTCCTGTTTCAAAGAATGATTTTTTACCAGATAGAAATTACAGGCTTGTCCTCTTTGAACACACGGTACTTTCTGAGTTTCACAGTGAATTAGCAAGAAACGAAGTAGGAAACAACTGTGAACGGCGAAGTCACATATATTCCCTTTAGTGTGTCAGGTGAAGCACACTACCCAAAGACTATAACTGTCTTGAAAGCAGTGCTTGCTCTTTAGTCTATTGTATAAACTCGAAAGTTCACTGAAGCACACAATGGAGCAGAACAACAACGGCACGGCAAGGCCATAATTCCATCTGTTGAAATCGTTTGATCATATGTATATGTTGGTTAGAATGTTCCATGTACATTTCTTCTATTTGGTTGAAAACTGTTGCTGGCCTCTTTCGGAACACAGTTTTTCTGAGTTAACAAGGAAGGGCAACGGGAAATTTTTGAAAGACATTCGTGAGAAACAAGATAGCACCTATACCTTCAATTCAAAGAGCTACATCTGTACTTACAGTAGTATTTGCGCTACTGTTCATGGAAAACCAGAGGTGTCCAGACATTACTGTCTCTGCTTCTGCCTTCAATGGCAATGCGACTGGTGACTATCTCACACAATTCAGGCCATCACCACACGGACAGAGAAGAGAAAGCAAGAACTTCTGTTATAATTGTTGGAAATGTTCATGTTTTCTCCCGTTTCAAAGAATGATTCTTTACCAGATAGAAATTACAGGCTTGTCCTCTTTGAACACACGGTACTTTCTGAGTTTCACAGTGAATTAGCAAGAAACGAAGTAGGAAACAACTTTGAACGGTGAAGTCACATATATTCCCTTTAGTGTGTCCGGTGAAGCACACTACCCAAAGACTATAACTGTCTTGAAAGCAGTGCTTGCTCTTTAGTCTATTGTATAAACTCGAAAGTTCACTGTAGCACACAATGGAGCAGAACAACAACGACACGGCAAGGCCATAATTCCATCTGTTGAAATCGTTTGATCATATGTATATGTTGGTTAGAATGTTCCATGTACATTTCTTCTATTTGGTTGAAAACTGTTGCTGGCCTCTTTCGGAACACAGTTTTTCTGAGTTAACAAGGAAGGGCAACAGGAACTTTTTGAAACACATTCGTGAGAAACAAGATAGCACCTATACCTTCAATTCAAAGAGCTACATCTGTACTTACAGTAGTATTTGCGCTACTGTTCATGGAAAACCAGAGGTGTCCAGACATTACTGTCTCTGCTTCTGCCTTCAATGGCAATTCGACCGGTGACTATCTCACACAATTCAGGCCATCACCACACGGACAGAGAAGAGAAAGCAATAACTTCTGTTATAATTGCTGGAAATGTTCATGTTTTCTCCCGTATCAAAGAATGATTCTTTACCAGATAGAAATTAGAGGCTTGTCCTCTTTGAAAACACGGTACTTTCTGAGTTTCACAGTGAATTAGCAAGAAACGAAGTAGGAAACAACTGTGAACGGTGAAGTCACATATATTCCCTTTAGTGTGTCCGGTGAAGCACACTACCCAAAGAATATAACTGTCTTGAAAGCAGTGTTTGCTCTTTAGTCTATTATCTAAACTCGAAAGTTCACTGAAACATAGAATGGAGTACATCAACAACGGCACGGCAAGGCCATAACTCCATCTGTTGAAATCGTTTGATCATATGTATATGTTGGTTAGAATGTTCCATGTACATTTCTTCTATTTGGTTGAAAACTGTTGCTGGCCTCTTTCGGAACACTGTTTTTCTGAGTTAACAAGGAAGGGCAACAGGAAATTTTTGAAAGACATTCGTGAGAAACAAGATAGCACCTATACCTTCAATTCAAAGAGCTACATCTGTACTTACAGTAGTATTTGCGCTACTGTTCATGGAAAACCAGAGGTGTCCAGACATTACTGTCTCTGCTTCTGCCTTCAATGGCAATGCGACCGGTGACT
Source organism: Furipterus horrens (assembly GCF_987537825.1). Classification (NCBI taxonomy): domain Eukaryota; kingdom Metazoa; phylum Chordata; class Mammalia; order Chiroptera; family Furipteridae; genus Furipterus; species Furipterus horrens. The sequence continues at coordinate 52,062,467 of NW_028327182.1, forward strand.
ATCTCACACAATTCAGGCCATCACCACACGGACAGAGAAGAGAAAGCAAGAACTTCTGTTATAATTGTTGGAAATGTTCATGTTTTCTCCCGTTTCAAAGAATGATTCTTTATCAGATAGAAATTACAGGCTTGTCCTCTTTGAACACACGGTACTTTCTGAGTTTCACAGTGAATTAGCAAGAAACGAGGTAGGAAACAACTGTGAACGGTGAAGTCACATATATTCCCTTTAGTGTGTCAGGTGAAGCACACTACCCAAAGACTCGAACGGTCTTGAAAGCAGTGTTTGCTCTTTAATCTATTATCTAAACTCGAAAGTTCACTGAAACATACAATGGAGTACATCAACAACGGCACGGCAAGGCCATAATTCCATCTGTTGAAATCGTTTGATCATATGTATATGTTGGTTAGAATGTTCCATGTACATTTCTTCTATTTGGTTGAAAACTGTTGCTGGCCTCTTTCGGAACACAGTTTTTCTGAGTTAACAAGGAAGGGCAACAGGAAATTTTTGAAAGACATTCGTGAGAAACAAGATAGCACCTATACCTTCAATTCAAAGAGCTACATCTGTACTTACAGTAGTATTTGCGCTACTGTTCATGGAAAACCAGAGGTGTCAAGACATTACTGTCTCTGCTTCTGCCTTCAATGGCAATGCGACCGGTGACTATCTCACACAATTCAGGCCATCACCACACGGACAGAGAAGAGAAAGCAAGAACTTCTGTTATAATTGCTGGAAATGTTCATGTTTTCTCCCGTTTCAAAGAATGATTCTTTACCAGATAGAAATTAGAGGCTTGTCCTCTTTGAAAACACGGTACTTTCTGATTTTCACAGTGAATTAGCAAGAAACGAAGTAGGAAACAACTGTGAACGGTGAAGTCACATATATTCCCTTTAGTGTGTCCGGTGAAGCACACTACCCAAAGAATATAACTGTCTTGAAAGCAGTGTTTGCTCTTTAGTCTATTATCTAATCTCGAAAGTTCACTGAAACATAGAATGGAGTACATCAACAACGGCACGGCAAGGCCATAACTCCATCTCTTGAAATTGTTTGATCATATGTATATGTTGGTTAGAATGTTCCATGTACATTTCTTCTATTTGGTTGAAAACTGTTGCTGGCCTCTTTCGGAACACAGTTTTTCTGAGTTAACAAGGAAGGGCAACAGGAACTTTTTGAAAGACATTCGTGAGAAACAAGATAGCACCTATACCTTCAATTCAAAGAGCTACATCTGTACTTACAGTAGTATTTGCGCTACTGTTCACGGAAAACCAGAGGTGTCCAGACATTACTGTCTCTGATTCTGCCTTCAATGGCAATGCGACCGGTGACTATCTCACACAATTCAGGCCATCACCACACGGACAGAGAAGAGAAAGCAATAACTTCTGTTATAATTGCTGGAAATGTTCATGTTTTCTCCCGTTTCAAAGAATGATTCTTTACCAGATAGAAATTACAGGCTTGTCCTCTTTGAACACACGGTACTTTCTGAGTTTCACAGTGAATTAGCAAGAAACGAAGTAGAAAACAACTGTGAACGGTGAAGTCACATATATTCCCTTTATTGTGTCAGGTGAAGCACACTACCCAAAAGTCTCGAACGGTCTTGAAAGCAGTGTTTGCTCTTTAGTCTATTGTATAAACTCGAAAGTTCACTGAAACATACAATGGAGTACATCAACAGCTGCACGGCAAGGCCATAATTCCATCTGTTGAAATCGTTTGATCATATGTATATGTTGGTTAGAATGTTCCATGTACATTTCTTCTATTTGGTTGAAAACTGTTGCTGGCCTCTTTCGGAACACAGTTTTTCTGAGTTAACAAGGAAGGGCAACAGGAAATTTTTGAAAGACATTCGTGAGAAACAAGATAGCACCTATAACTTCAATTCAAAGAGCTACAACTGTACTTACAGTAGTATTTGCGCTACTGTTCATGGAAAACCAGAGGTGTCCAGACATTACTGTCTCTGCTTCTGCCTTCAATGGCAATGCGACCGGTGACTATCTCACACAATTCAGGCCATCACCACACGGACAGAGAAGAGAAAGCAATAACTTCTGTTATAATTGCTGGAAATGTTCATGTTTTCTCCTGTTTCAAAGAATGATTCTTTACCAGATAGAAATTACAGGCTTGTCCTCTTTGAACACACGGTACTTTCTGAGTTTCACAGTGAATTAGCAAGAAACGAAGTAGGAAACAACTGTGAACGGTGAAGTCACATATATTCCCTTTAGTGTGTCAGGTGAAGCACACTACCCAAAGACTATAACTGTCTTGAAAGCAGTGCTTGCTCTTTAGTCTATTGTATAAACTCGAAAGTTCACTGAAGCACACAATGGAGCAGAACAACAACGGCACGGCAAGGCCATAATTCCATCTGTTGAAATCGTTTGATCATATGTATATGTTGGTTAGAATGTTCCATGTACATTTCTTCTATTTGGTTGAAAACTGTTGCTGGCCTCTTTCGGAACACAGTTTTTCTGAGTTAACAAGGAAGGGCAACGGGAAATTTTTGAAAGACATTCGTGAGAAACAAGATAGCACCTATACCTTCAATTCAAAGAGCTACATCTGTACTTACAGTAGTATTTGCGCTACTGTTCATGGAAAACCAGAGGTGTCCAGACATTACTGTCTCTGCTTCTGCCTTCAATGGCAATGCGACCGGTGACTATCTCACACAATTCAGGCCATCACCACACGGACAGAGAAGAGAAAGCAAGAACTTCTGTTATAATTGTTGGAAATGTTCATGTTTTCTCCCGTTTCAAAGAATGATTCTTTACCAGATAGAAATTACAGGCTTGTCCTCTTTGAACACACGGTACTTTCTGAGTTTCACAGTGAATTAGCAAGAAACGAAGTAGGAAACAACTGTGAACGGTGAAGTCACATATATTCCCTTTAGTGTGTCAGGTGAAGCACACTACCCAAAGACTCGAACGGTCTTGAAAGCAGTGTTTGCTCTTTAATCTATTATCTAAACTCGAAAGTTCACTGAAACATACAATGGAGTACATCAACAACGGCACGGCAAGGCCATAATTCCATCTGTTGAAATCGTTTGATCATATGTATATGTTGGTTAGAATGTTCCATGTACATTTCTTCTATTTGGTTGAAAACTGTTGCTGGCCTCTTTCGGAACACAGTTTTTCTGAGTTAACAAGGAAGGGCAACAGGAAATTTTTGAAAGACATTCGTGAGAAACAAGATAGCACCTATACCTTCAATTCAAAGAGCTACATCTGTACTTACAGTAGTATTTGCGCTACTGTTCATGGAAAACCAGAGGTGTCCAGACATTACTGTCTCTGCTTCTGCCTTCAATGGCAATGCGACCGGTGACTATCTCACACAATTCAGGCCATCACCACACGGACAGAGAAGAGAAAGCAATAACTTCTGTTATAATTGCTGGAAATGTTCATGTTTTCTCCCGTATCAAAGAATGATTCTTTACCAGATAGAAATTAGAGGCTTGTCCTCTTTGAAAACACGGTACTTTCTGAGTTTCACAGTGAATTAGCAAGAAACGAAGTAGGAAACAACTGTGAACGGTGAAGTCACATATATTCCCTTTAGTGTGTCAGGTGAAGCACACTACCCAAAGACTCGAACGGTCTTGAAAGCAGTGTTTGCTCTTTAATCTATTATCTAAACTCGAAAGTTCACTGAAACATACAATGGAGTACATCAACAACGGCACGGCAAGGCCATAATTCCATCTGTTGAAATCGTTTGATCATATGTATATGTTGGTTAGAATGTTCCATGTACATTTCTTCTATTTGGTTGAAAACTGTTGCTGGCCTCTTTCGGAACACAGTTTTTCTGAGTTAACAAGGAAGGGCAACAGGAAATTTTTGAAAGACATTCGTGAGAAACAAGATAGCACCTATACCTTCAATTCAAAGAGCTACATCTGTACTTACAGTAGTATTTGCGCTACTGTTCATGGAAAACCAGAGGTGTCCAGACATTACTGTCTCTGCTTCTGCCTTCAATGGCAATGCGACCGGTGACTATCTCACACAATTCAGGCCATCACCACACGGACAGAGAAGAGAAAGCAATAACTTCTGTTATAATTGCTGGAAATGTTCATGTTTTCTCCCGTATCAAAGAATGATTCTTTACCAGATAGAAATTAGAGGCTTGTCCTCTTTGAAAACACGGTACTTTCTGAGTTTCACAGTGAATTAGCAAGAAACGAAGTAGGAAACAACTGTGAACGGTGAAGTCACATATATTCCCTTTAGTGTGTCAGGTGAAGCACACTACCCAAAGACTCGAACGGTCTTGAAAGCAGTGTTTGCTCTTTAATCTATTATCTAAACTCGAAAGTTCACTGAAACATACAATGGAGTACATCAACAACGGCACGGCAAGGCCATAATTCCATCTGTTGAAATCGTTTGATCATATGTATATGTTGGTTAGAATGTTCCATGTACATTTCTTCTATTTGGTTGAAAACTGTTGCTGGCCTCTTTCGGAACACAGTTTTTCTGAGTTAACAAGGAAGGGCAACAGGAAATTTTTGAAAGACATTCGTGAGAAACAAGATAGCACCTATACCTTCAATTCAAAGAGCTACATCTGTACTTACAGTAGTATTTGCGCTACTGTTCATGGAAAACCAGAGGTGTCCAGACATTACTGTCTCTGCTTCTGCCTTCAATGGCAATGCGACCGGTGACTATCTCACACAATTCAGGCCATCACCACACGGACAGAGAAGAGAAAGCAATAACTTCTGTTATAATTGCTGGAAATGTTCATGTTTTCTCCCGTATCAAAGAATGATTCTTTACCAGATAGAAATTAGAGGCTTGTCCTCTTTGAAAACACGGTACTTTCTGAGTTTCACAGTGAATTAGCAAGAAACGAAGTAGGAAACAACTGTGAACGGTGAAGTCACATATATTCCCTTTAGTGTGTCAGGTGAAGCACACTACCCAAACGTCTCGAACGGTCTTGAAAGCAGTGTTTGCTCTTTAGTCTATTGTATAAACTCGAAAGTTCACTGAAACATACAATGGAGTACATCAACAGCTGCACGGCAAGGCCATAATTCCATCTGTTGAAATCGTTTGATCATATGTATATGTTGGTTAGAATGTTCCATGTACATTTCTTCTATTTGGTTGAAAACTGTTGCTGGCCTCTTTCGGAACACAGTTTTTCTGAGTTAAAAAGGAAGGGCAACAGGAAATTTTTGAAAGACATTCGTGAGAAACAAGATAGCACCTATAACTTCAATTCAAAGAGCTACAACTGTACTTACAGTAGTATTTGCGCTACTGTTCATGGAAAACCAGAGGTGTCCAGACATTACTGTCTCTGCTTCTGCCTTCAATGGCAATGCGACCGGTGACTATCTCACACAATTCAGGCCATCACCACACGGACAGAGAAGAGAAAGCAATAACTTCTGTTATAATTGCTGGAAATGTTCATGTTTTCTCCTGTTTCAAAGAATGATTCTTTACCAGATAGAAATTACAGGCTTGTCCTCTTTGAACACACGGTACTTTCTGAGTTTCACAGTGAATTAGCAAGAAACGAAGTAGGAAACAACTGTGAACGGTGAAGTCACATATATTCCCTTTAGTGTGTCAGGTGAAGCACACTACCCAAAGACTATAACTGTCTTGAAAGCAGTGCTTGCTCTTTAGTCTATTGTATAAACTCGAAAGTTCACTGAAGCACACAATGGAGCAGAACAACAACGGCACGGCAAGGCCATAATTCCATCTGTTGAAATCGTTTGATCATATGTATATGTTGGTTAGAATGTTCCATGTACATTTCTTCTATTTGGTTGAAAACTGTTGCTGGCCTCTTTCGGAACACAGTTTTTCTGAGTTAACAAGGAAGGGCAACGGGAAATTTTTGAAAGACATTCGTGAGAAACAAGATAGCACCTATACCTTCAATTCAAAGAGCTACATCTGTACTTACAGTAGTATTTGCGCTACTGTTCATGGAAAACCAGAGGTGTCCAGACATTACTGTCTCTGCTTCTGCCTTCAATTGCAATGCGACCGGTGACTATCTCACACAATTCAGGCCATCACCACACGGACAGAGAAGAGAAAGCAAGAACTTCTGTTATAATTGTTGGAAATGTTCATGTTTTCTCCCGTTTCAAAGAATGATTCTTTACCAGATAGAAATTAGAGGCTTGTCCTCTTTGAAAACACGGTACTTTCTGAGTTTCACAGTGAATTAGCAAGAAACGAAGTAGGAAACAACTGTGAACGGTGAAGTCACATATATTCCCTTTAGTGTGTCAGGTGAAGCACACTACCCAAAGACTCGAACGGTCTTGAAAGCAGTGTTTGCTCTTTAATCTATTATCTAAACTCGAAAGTTCACTGAAACATACAATGGAGTACATCAACAACGGCACGGCAAGGCCATAATTCCATCTGTTGAAATCGTTTGATCATATGTATATGTTGGTTAGAATGTTCCATGTACATTTCTTCTATTTGGTTGAAAACTGTTGCTGGCCTCTTTCGGAACACAGTTTTTCTGAGTTAACAAGGAAGGGCAACAGGAAATTTTGGAAAGACATTCGTGAGAAACAAGATAGCACCTATACCTTCAATTCAAAGAGCTACATCTGTACTTACAGTAGTATTTGCGCTACTGTTCATGGAAAACCAGAGGTGTCCAGACATTACTGTCTCTGCTTCTGCCTTCAATGGCAATGCGACCGGTGACTATCTCACACAATTCAGGCCATCACCACACGGACAGAGAAGAGAAAGCAATAACTTCTGTTATAATTGCTGGAAATGTTCATGTTTTCTCCCGTATCAAAGAATGATTCTTTACCAGATAGAAATTAGAGGCTTGTCCTCTTTGAAAACACGGTACTTTCTGAGTTTCACAGTGAATTAGCAAGAAACGAAGTAGGAAACAACTGTGAACGGTGAAGTCACATATATTCCCTTTAGTGTGTCAGGTGAAGCACACTACCCAAAGACTCGAACGGTCTTGAAAGCAGTGTTTGCTCTTTAATCTATTATCTAAACTCGAAAGTTCACTGAAACATACAATGGAGTACATCAACAACGGCACGGCAAGGCCATAATTCCATCTGTTGAAATCGTTTGATCATATGTATATGTTGGTTAGAATGTTCCATGTACATTTCTTCTATTTGGTTGAAAACTGTTGCTGGCCTCTTTCGGAACACAGTTTTTCTGAGTTAACAAGGAAGGGCAACAGGAAATTTTTGAAAGACATTCGTGAGAAACAAGATAGCACCTATAACTTCAATTCAAAGAGCTACAACTGTACTTACAGTAGTATTTGCGCTACTGTTCATGGAAAACCAGAGGTGTCCAGACATTACTGTCTCTGCTTCTGCCTTCAATGGCAATGCGACCGGTGACTATCTCACACAATTCAGGCCATCACCACACGGACAGAGAAGAGAAAGCAATAACTTCTGTTATAATTGCTGGAAATGTTCATGTTTTCTCCTGTTTCAAAGAATGATTCTTTACCAGATAGAAATTACAGGCTTGTCCTCTTTGAACACACGGTACTTTCTGAGTTTCACAGTGAATTAGCAAGAAACGAAGTAGGAAACAACTGTGAACGGTGAAGTCACATATATTCCCTTTAGTGTGTCAGGTGAAGCACACTACCCAAAGACTATAACTGTCTTGAAAGCAGTGCTTGCTCTTTAGTCTATTGTATAAACTCGAAAGTTCACTGAAGCACACAATGGAGCAGAACAACAACGGCACGGCAAGGCCATAATTCCATCTGTTGAAATCGTTTGATCATATGTATATGTTGGTTAGAATGTTCCATGTACATTTCTTCTATTTGGTTGAAAACTGTTGCTGGCCTCTTTCGGAACACAGTTTTTCTGAGTTAACAAGGAAGGGCAACGGGAAATTTTTGAAAGACATTCGTGAGAAACAAGATAGCACCTATACCTTCAATTCAAAGAGCTACATCTGTACTTACAGTAGTATTTGCGCTACTGTTCATGGAAAACCAGAGGTGTCCAGACATTACTGTCTCTGCTTCTGCCTTCAATTGCAATGCGACCGGTGACTATCTCACACAATTCAGGCCATCACCACACGGACAGAGAAGAGAAAGCAAGAACTTCTGTTATAATTGTTGGAAATGTTCATGTTTTCTCCCGTTTCAAAGAATGATTCTTTACCAGATAGAAATTAGAGGCTTGTCCTCTTTGAAAACACGGTACTTTCTGAGTTTCACAGTGAATTAGCAAGAAACGAAGTAGGAAACAACTGTGAACGGTGAAGTCACATATATTCCCTTTAGTGTGTCAGGTGAAGCACACTACCCAAAGACTCGAACGGTCTTGAAAGCAGTGTTTGCTCTTTAATCTATTATCTAAACTCGAAAGTTCACTGAAACATACAATGGAGTACATCAACAACGGCACGGCAAGGCCATAATTCCATCTGTTGAAATCGTTTGATCATATGTATATGTTGGTTAGAATGTTCCATGTACATTTCTTCTATTTGGTTGAAAACTGTTGCTGGCCTCTTTCGGAACACAGTTTTTCTGAGTTAACAAGGAAGGGCAACAGGAAATTTTTGAAAGACATTCGTGAGAAACAAGATAGCACCTATACCTTCAATTCAAAGAGCTACATCTGTACTTACAGTAGTATTTGCGCTACTGTTCATGGAAAACCAGAGGTGTCCAGACATTACTGTCTCTGCTTCTGCCTTCAATGGCAATGCGACCGGTGACTATCTCACACAATTCAGGCCATCACCACACGGACAGAGAAGAGAAAGCAATAACTTCTGTTATAATTGCTGGAAATGTTCATGTTTTCTCCCGTATCAAAGAATGATTCTTTACCAGATAGAAATTAGAGGCTTGTCCTCTTTGAAAACACGGTACTTTCTGAGTTTCACAGTGAATTAGCAAGAAACGAAGTAGGAAACAACTGTGAACGGTGAAGTCACATATATTCCCTTTAGTGTGTCAGGTGAAGCACACTACCCAAAGACTCGAACGGTCTTGAAAGCAGTGTTTGCTCTTTAATCTATTATCTAAACTCGAAAGTTCACTGAAACATACAATGGAGTACATCAACAACGGCACGGCAAGGCCATAATTCCATCTGTTGAAATCGTTTGATCATATGTATATGTTGGTTAGAATGTTCCATGTACATTTCTTCTATTTGGTTGAAAACTGTTGCTGGCCTCTTTCGGAACACAGTTTTTCTGAGTTAACAAGGAAGGGCAACAAGAAATTTTTGAAAGACATTCGTGAGAAACAAGATAGCACCTATAACTTCAATTCAAAGAGCTACATCTGTACTTACAGTAGTATTTGCGCTACTGTTCACGGAAAACCAGAGGTGTCCAGACATTTCTGTCTCTGCTTCTGCCTTCAATTGCAATGCGACCGGTGACTATCTCACACAATTCAGGCCATCACCACACGGACAGAGAAGAGAAAGCAATAACTTCTGTTATAATTGCTGGAAATGTTCATGTTTTCTCCTGTTTCAAAGAATGATTCTTTACCAGATAGAAATTACAGGCTTGTCCTCTTTGTACACACGGTACTTTCTGAGTTTCACAGTGAATTAGCAAGAAACGAAGTAGGAAACAACTGTGAACGGTGAAGTCACATATATTCCCTTTAGTGTGTCCGGTGAAGCACACTACCCAAAGACTATAACTGTCTTGAAAGCAGTGCTTGCTCTTTAGTCTATTGTATAAACTCGAAAGTTCACTGAAGCACACAATGGAGCAGAACAACAACGGCACGGCAAGGCCATAATTCCATCTGTTGAAATCGTTTGATCATATGTATATGTTGGTTAGAATGTTCCATGTACATTTCTTCTATTTGGTTGAAAACTGTTGCTGGCCTCTTTCGGAACACAGTTTTTCTGAGTTAACAAGGAAGGGCAACAGGAACTTTTTGAAAGACATTCGTGAGAAACAAGATAGCACCTATACCTTCAATTCAAAGAGCTACATCTGTACTTACAGTAGTATTTGCGCTACTGTTCATGGAAAACCAGAGGTGTCCAGACATTACTGTCTCTGCTTCTGCCTTCAATGGCAATGCGACCGGTGACTATCTCACACAATTCAGGCCATCACCACACGGACAGAGAAGAGAAAGCAATAACTTCTGTTATAATTGCTGGAAATGTTCATGTTTTCTCCTGTTTCAAAGAATGATTCTTTACCAGATAGAAATTAGAGCCTTGTCCTCTTTGAAAAACACAGTACTTTCTGAGTTTCACAGTGAATTAGCAAGAAACGAAGTAGGAAACAACTGTGAACGGTGAAGTCACATATATTCCCTTTAGTGTGTCCGGTGAAGCACACTACCCAAAGACTATAACTGTCTTGAAAGCAGTGCTTGCTCTTTAGTCTATTGTATAAACTCAAAAGTTCACTGTAGCACACAATGGATCAGAAAAACAACGGCACGACAAGGCCATAATTCCATCTGTTGAAATCGTTTGATCATATGTATATGTTGGTTAGAATGTTCCATGTACATTTCTTCTATTTGGTTGAAAACTGTTGCTGGCCTCTTTCGGAACACAGTTTTTCTGAGTTAACAAGGAAGGGCAACAGGAACTTTTTGAAAGACATTCGTGAGAAACAAGATAGCACCTATACGTTCAATTCAAAGAGCTACATCTGTACTTACAGTAGTATTTGCGCTACTGTTCATGGAAAACCAGAGGTGTCCAGACATTACTGTCTCTGCTTCTGCCTTCAATGGCAATGCGACCGGTGACTATCTCACACAATTCAGGCCATCACCACACGGACAGAGAAGAGAAAGCAAGAACTTCTGTTATAATTGTTGGAAATGTTCATGTTTTCTCCCGTTTCAAAGAATGATTCTTTACCAGATAGAAATTACAGGCTTGTCCTCTTTGAACACACGGTACTTTCTGAGTTTCACAGTGAATTAGCAAGAAACGAAGTAGGAAACAACTGTGAACGGTGAAGTCACATATATTCCCTTTAGTGTGTCAGGTGAAGCACACTACCCAAAGACTCGAACGGTCTTGAAAGCAGTGTTTGCTCTTTAATCTATTATCTAAACTCGAAAGTTCACTGAAACATACAATGGAGTACATCAACAACGGCACGGCAAGGCCATAATTCCATCTGTTGAAATCGTTTGATCATATGTATATGTTGGTTAGAATGTTCCATGTACATTTCTTCTATTTGGTTGAAAACTGTTGCTGGCCTCTTTCGGAACACAGTTTTTCTGAGTTAACAAGGAAGGGCAACAGGAAATTTTTGAAAGACATTCGTGAGAAACAAGATAGCACCTATACCTTCAATTCAAAGAGCTACATCTGTACTTACAGTAGTATTTGCGCTACTGTTCATGGAAAACCAGAGGTGTCCAGACATTACTGTCTCTGCTTCTGCCTTCAATGGCAATGCGACCGGTGACTATCTCACACAATTCAGGCCATCACCACACGGACAGAGAAGAGAAAGCAATAACTTCTGTTATAATTGCTGGAAATGTTCTAGTTTTCTCCTGTTTCAAAGAATGATTCTTTACCAGATAGAAATTACAGGCTTGTCCTCTTTGAACACACGGTACTTTCTGAGTTTCACAGTGAATTAGCAAGAAACGAAGTAGGAAACAACTGTGAACGGTGAAGTCACATATATTCCCTTTAGTGTGTCAGGTGAAGCACACTACCCAAAGACTATAACTGTCTTGAAAGCAGTGCTTGCTCTTTAGTCTATTGTATAAACTCGAAAGTTCACTGAAGCACACAATGGAGCAGAACAACAACGGCACGGCAAGGCCATAATTCCATCTGTTGAAATCGTTTGATCATATGTATATGTTGGTTAGAATGTTCCATGTACATTTCTTCTATTTGGTTGAAAACTGTTGCTGGCCTCTTTCGGAACACAGTTTTTCTGAGTTAACAAGGAAGGGCAACAAGAACTTTTTGAAAGACATTCGTGAGAAACAAGATAGCACCTATACCTTCAATTCAAAGAGCTACATCTGTACTTACAGTAGTATTTGCGCTACTGTTCATGGAAAACCAGAGGTGTCCAGACATTACTGTCTCTGCTTCTGCCTTCAATGGCAATGCGACCGGTGACTATCTCACACAATTCAGGCCATCACCACACGGACAGAGAAGAGAAAGCAAGAACTTCTGTTATAATTGTTGGAAATGTTCATGTTTTCTCCCGTATCAAAGAATGATTCTTTACCAGATAGAAATTAGAGGCTTGTCCTCTTTGAAAACACGGTACTTTCTGAGTTTCACAGTGAATTAGCAAGAAACGAAGTAGGAAACAACTGTGAACGGTGAAGTCACATATATTCCCTTTAGTGTGTCAGGTGAAGCACACTACCCAAAGACTCGAACGGTCTTGAAAGCAGTGTTTGCTCTTTAATCTATTATCTAAACTCGAAAGTTCACTGAAACATACAATGGAGTACATCAACAACGGCACGGCAAGGCCATAATTCCATCTGTTGAAATCGTTTGATCATATGTATATGTTGGTTAGAATGTTCCATGTACATTTCTTCTATTTGGTTGAAAACTGTTGCTGGCCTCTTTCGGAACACAGTTTTTCTGAGTTAACAAGGAAGGGCAACAGGAAATTTTTGAAAGACATTCGTGAGAAACAAGATAGCACCTATACCTTCAATTCAAAGAGCTACATCTGTACTTACAGTAGTATTTGCGCTACTGTTCATGGAAAACCAGAGGTGTCCAGACATTACTGTCTCTGCTTCTGCCTTCAATGGCAATGCGACCGGTGACTATCTCACACAATTCAGGCCATCACCACACGGACAGAGAAGAGAAAGCAATAACTTCTGTTATAATTGCTGGAAATGTTCATGTTTTCTCCCGTATCAAAGAATGATTCTTTACCAGATAGAAATTAGAGGCTTGTCCTCTTTGAAAACACGGTACTTTCTGAGTTTCACAGTGAATTAGCAAGAAACGAAGTAGGAAACAACTGTGAACGGTGAAGTCACATATATTCCCTTTAGTGTGTCAGGTGAAGCACACTACCCAAAGACTCGAACGGTCTTGAAAGCAGTGTTTGCTCTTTAATCTATTATCTAAACTCGAAAGTTCACTGAAACATACAATGGAGTACATCAACAACGGCACGGCAAGGCCATAATTCCATCTGTTGAAATCGTTTGATCATATGTATATGTTGGTTAGAATGTTCCATGTACATTTCTTCTATTTGGTTGAAAACTGTTGCTGGCCTCTTTCGGAACACAGTTTTTCTGAGTTAACAAGGAAGGGCAACAAGAAATTTTTGAAAGACATTCGTGAGAAACAAGATAGCACCTATAACTTCAATTCAAAGAGCTACATCTGTACTTACAGTAGTATTTGCGCTACTGTTCACGGAAAACCAGAGGTGTCCAGACATTTCTGTCTCTGCTTCTGCCTTCAATTGCAATGCGACCGGTGACTATCTCACACAATTCAGGCCATCACCACACGGACAGAGAAGAGAAAGCAATAACTTCTGTTATAATTGCTGGAAATGTTCATGTTTTCTCCTGTTTCAAAGAATGATTCTTTACCAGATAGAAATTACAGGCTTGTCCTCTTTGTACACACGGTACTTTCTGAGTTTCACAGTGAATTAGCAAGAAACGAAGTAGGAAACAACTGTGAACGGTGAAGTCACATATATTCCCTTTAGTGTGTCCGGTGAAGCACACTACCCAAAGACTATAACTGTCTTGAAAGCAGTGCTTGCTCTTTAGTCTATTGTATAAACTCGAAAGTTCACTGAAGCACACAATGGAGCAGAACAACAACGGCACGGCAAGGCCATAATTCCATCTGTTGAAATCGTTTGATCATATGTATATGTTGGTTAGAATGTTCCATGTACATTTCTTCTATTTGGTTGAAAACTGTTGCTGGCCTCTTTCGGAACACAGTTTTTCTGAGTTAACAAGGAAGGGCAACAGGAACTTTTTGAAAGACATTCGTGAGAAACAAGATAGCACCTATACCTTCAATTCAAAGAGCTACATCTGTACTTACAGTAGTATTTGCGCTACTGTTCATGGAAAACCAGAGGTGTCCAGACATTACTGTCTCTGCTTCTGCCTTCAATGGCAATGCGACCGGTGACTATCTCACACAATTCAGGCCATCACCACACGGACAGAGAAGAGAAAGCAATAACTTCTGTTATAATTGCTGGAAATGTTCATGTTTTCTCCCGTTTCAAAGAATGATTCTTTACCAGATAGAAATTAGAGCCTTGTCCTCTTTGAAAAACACAGTACTTTCTGAGTTTCACAGTGAATTAGCAAGAAACGAAGTAGGAAACAACTGTGAACGGTGAAGTCACATATATTCCCTTTAGTGTGTCCGGTGAAGCACACTACCCAAAGACTATAACTGTCTTGAAAGCAGTGCTTGCTCTTTAGTCTATTGTATAAACTCGAAAGTTCACTGTAGCACACAATGGATCAGAAAAACAACGGCACGGCAAGGCCATAATTCCATCTGTTGAAATCGTTTGATCATATGTATATGTTGGTTAGAATGTTCCATGTACATTTCTTCTATTTGGTTGAAAACTGTTGCTGGCCTCTTTCGGAACACAGTTTTTCTGAGTTAACAAGGAAGGGCAACAAGAACTTTTTGAAAGACATTCGTGAGAAACAAGATAGCACCTATACCTTCAATTCAAAGAGCTACATCTGTACTTACAGTAGTATTTGCGCTACTGTTCATGGAAAACCAGAGGTGTCCAGACATTACTGTCTCTGCTTCTGCCTTCAATGGCAATGCGACCGGTGACTATCTCACACAATTCAGGCCATCACCACACGGACAGAGAAGAGAAAGCAATAACTTCTGTTATAATTGCTGGAAATGTTCATGTTTTCTCCTGTTTCAAAGAATGATTCTTTACCAGATAGAAATTAGAGCCTTGTCCTCTTTGAAAAACACAGTACTTTCTGAGTTTCACAGTGAATTAGCAAGAAACGAAGTAGGAAACAACTGTGAACGGTGAAGTCACATATATTCCCTTTAGTGTGTCCGGTGAAGCACACTACCCAAAGACTATAACTGTCTTGAAAGCAGTGCTTGCTCTTTAGTCTATTGTATAAACTCGAAAGTTCACTGTAGCACACAATGGATCAGAAAAACAACGGCACGGCAAGGCCATAATTCCATCTGTTGAAATCGTTTGATCATATGTATATGTTGGTTAGAATGTTCCATGTACATTTCTTCTATTTGGTTGAAAACTGTTGCTGGCCTCTTTCGGAACACAGTTTTTCTGAGTTAACAAGGAAGGGCAACAGGAACTTTTTGAAAGACATTCGTGAGAAACAAGATAGCACCTATACGTTCAATTCAAAGAGCTACATCTGTACTTACAGTAGTATTTGCGCTACTGTTCATGGAAAACCAGAGGTGTCCAGACATTACTGTCTCTGCTTCTGCCTTCAATGGCAATGCGACCGGTGACTATCTCACACAATTCAGGCCATCACCACACGGACAGAGAAGAGAAAGCAAGAACTTCTGTTATAATTGTTGGAAATGTTCATGTTTTCTCCCGTTTCAAAGAATGATTCTTTACCAGATAGAAATTACAGGCTTGTCCTCTTTGAACACACGGTACTTTCTGAGTTTCACAGTGAATTAGCAAGAAACGAAGTAGGAAACAACTGTGAACGGTGAAGTCACATATATTCCCTTTAGTGTGTCAGGTGAAGCACACTACCCAAAGACTCGAACGGTCTTGAAAGCAGTGTTTGCTCTTTAATCTATTATCTAAACTCGAAAGTTCACTGAAACATACAATGGAGTACATCAACAACGGCACGGCAAGGCCATAATTCCATCTGTTGAAATCGTTTGATCATATGTATATGTTGGTTAGAATGTTCCATGTACATTTCTTCTATTTGGTTGAAAACTGTTGCTGGCCTCTTTCGGAACACAGTTTTTCTGAGTTAACAAGGAAGGGCAACAGGAAATTTTTGAAAGACATTCGTGAGAAACAAGATAGCACCTATACCTTCAATTCAAAGAGCTACATCTGTACTTACAGTAGTATTTGCGCTACTGTTCATGGAAAACCAGAGGTGTCCAGACATTACTGTCTCTGCTTCTGCCTTCAATGGCAATGCGACCGGTGACTATCTCACACAATTCAGGCCATCACCACACGGACAGAGAAGAGAAAGCAATAACTTCTGTTATAATTGCTGGAAATGTTCTAGTTTTCTCCTGTTTCAAAGAATGATTCTTTACCAGATAGAAATTACAGGCTTGTCCTCTTTGAACACACGGTACTTTCTGAGTTTCACAGTGAATTAGCAAGAAACGAAGTAGGAAACAACTGTGAACGGTGAAGTCACATATATTCCCTTTAGTGTGTCAGGTGAAGCACACTACCCAAAGACTATAACTGTCTTGAAAGCAGTGCTTGCTCTTTAGTCTATTGTATAAACTCGAAAGTTCACTGAAGCACACAATGGAGCAGAACAACAACGGCACGGCAAGGCCATAATTCCATCTGTTGAAATCGTTTGATCATATGTATATGTTGGTTAGAATGTTCCATGTACATTTCTTCTATTTGGTTGAAAACTGTTGCTGGCCTCTTTCGGAACACAGTTTTTCTGAGTTAACAAGGAAGGGCAACGGGAAATTTTTGAAAGACATTCGTGAGAAACAAGATAGCACCTATACCTTCAATTCAAAGAGCTACATCTGTACTTACAGTAGTATTTGCGCTACTGTTCATGGAAAACCAGAGGTGTCCAGACATTACTGTCTCTGCTTCTGCCTTCAATGGCAATGCGACCGGTGACTATCTCACACAATTCAGGCCATCACCACACGGACAGAGAAGAGAAAGCAAGAACTTCTGTTATAATTGTTGGAAATGTTCATGTTTTCTCCCGTATCAAAGAATGATTCTTTACCAGATAGAAATTAGAGGCTTGTCCTCTTTGAAAACACGGTACTTTCTGAGTTTCACAGTGAATTAGCAAGAAACGAAGTAGGAAACAACTGTGAACGGTGAAGTCACATATATTCCCTTTAGTGTGTCAGGTGAAGCACACTACCCAAAGACTCGAACGGTCTTGAAAGCAGTGTTTGCTCTTTAATCTATTATCTAAACTCGAAAGTTCACTGAAACATACAATGGAGTACATCAACAACGGCACGGCAAGGCCATAATTCCATCTGTTGAAATCGTTTGATCATATGTATATGTTGGTTAGAATGTTCCATGTACATTTCTTCTATTTGGTTGAAAACTGTTGCTGGCCTCTTTCGGAACACAGTTTTTCTGAGTTAACAAGGAAGGGCAACAGGAAATTTTTGAAAGACATTCGTGAGAAACAAGATAGCACCTATACCTTCAATTCAAAGAGCTACATCTGTACTTACAGTAGTATTTGCGCTACTGTTCATGGAAAACCAGAGGTGTCCAGACATTACTGTCTCTGCTTCTGCCTTCAATGGCAATGCGACCGGTGACTATCTCACACAATTCAGGCCATCACCACACGGACAGAGAAGAGAAAGCAATAACTTCTGTTATAATTGCTGGAAATGTTCATGTTTTCTCCCGTATCAAAGAATGATTCTTTACCAGATAGAAATTAGAGGCTTGTCCTCTTTGAAAACACGGTACTTTCTGAGTTTCACAGTGAATTAGCAAGAAACGAAGTAGGAAACAACTGTGAACGGTGAAGTCACATATATTCCCTTTAGTGTGTCAGGTGAAGCACACTACCCAAAGACTCGAACGGTCTTGAAAGCAGTGTTTGCTCTTTAATCTATTATCTAAACTCGAAAGTTCACTGAAACATACAATGGAGTACATCAACAACGGCACGGCAAGGCCATAATTCCATCTGTTGAAATCGTTTGATCATATGTATATGTTGGTTAGAATGTTCCATGTACATTTCTTCTATTTGGTTGAAAACTGTTGCTGGCCTCTTTCGGAACACAGTTTTTCTGAGTTAACAAGGAAGGGCAACAAGAAATTTTTGAAAGACATTCGTGAGAAACAAGATAGCACCTATAACTTCAATTCAAAGAGCTACATCTGTACTTACAGTAGTATTTGCGCTACTGTTCACGGAAAACCAGAGGTGTCCAGACATTTCTGTCTCTGCTTCTGCCTTCAATTGCAATGCGACCGGTGACTATCTCACACAATTCAGGCCATCACCACACGGACAGAGAAGAGAAAGCAATAACTTCTGTTATAATTGCTGGAAATGTTCATGTTTTCTCCTGTTTCAAAGAATGATTCTTTACCAGATAGAAATTACAGGCTTGTCCTCTTTGTACACACGGTACTTTCTGAGTTTCACAGTGAATTAGCAAGAAACGAAGTAGGAAACAACTGTGAACGGTGAAGTCACATATATTCCCTTTAGTGTGTCCGGTGAAGCACACTACCCAAAGACTATAACTGTCTTGAAAGCAGTGCTTGCTCTTTAGTCTATTGTATAAACTCGAAAGTTCACTGAAGCACACAATGGAGCAGAACAACAACGGCACGGCAAGGCCATAATTCCATCTGTTGAAATCGTTTGATCATATGTATATGTTGGTTAGAATGTTCCATGTACATTTCTTCTATTTGGTTGAAAACTGTTGCTGGCCTCTTTCGGAACACAGTTTTTCTGAGTTAACAAGGAAGGGCAACAGGAACTTTTTGAAAGACATTCGTGAGAAACAAGATAGCACCTATACCTTCAATTCAAAGAGCTACATCTGTACTTACAGTAGTATTTGCGCTACTGTTCATGGAAAACCAGAGGTGTCCAGACATTACTGTCTCTGCTTCTGCCTTCAATGGCAATGCGACCGGTGACTATCTCACACAATTCAGGCCATCACCACACGGACAGAGAAGAGAAAGCAATAACTTCTGTTATAATTGCTGGAAATGTTCATGTTTTCTCCCGTTTCAAAGAATGATTCTTTACCAGATAGAAATTAGAGCCTTGTCCTCTTTGAAAAACACAGTACTTTCTGAGTTTCACAGTGAATTAGCAAGAAACGAAGTAGGAAACAACTGTGAACGGTGAAGTCACATATATTCCCTTTAGTGTGTCAGGTGAAGCACACTACCCAAAGACTATAACTGTCTTGAAAGCAGTGCTTGCTCTTTAGTCTATTGTATAAACTCGAAAGTTCACTGAAGCACACAATGGAGCAGAACAACAACGGCACGGCAAGGCCATAATTCCATCTGTTGAAATCGTTTGATCATATGTATATGTTGGTTAGAATGTTCCATGTACATTTCTTCTATTTGGTTGAAAACTGTTGCTGGCCTCTTTCGGAACACAGTTTTTCTGAGTTAACAAGGAAGGGCAACGGGAAATTTTTGAAAGACATTCGTGAGAAACAAGATAGCACCTATACCTTCAATTCAAAGAGCTACATCTGTACTTACAGTAGTATTTGCGCTACTGTTCATGGAAAACCAGAGGTGTCCAGACATTACTGTCTCTGCTTCTGCCTTCAATGGCAATGCGACCGGTGACTATCTCACACAATTCAGGCCATCACCACACGGACAGAGAAGAGAAAGCAAGAACTTCTGTTATAATTGTTGGAAATGTTCATGTTTTCTCCCGTTTCAAAGAATGATTCTTTACCAGATAGAAATTAGAGGCTTGTCCTCTTTGAAAACACGGTACTTTCTGAGTTTCACAGTGAATTAGCAAGAAACGAAGTAGGAAACAACTGTGAACGGTGAAGTCACATATATTCCCTTTAGTGTGTCAGGTGAAGCACACTACCCAAAGACTCGAACGGTCTTGAAAGCAGTGTTTGCTCTTTAATCTATTATCTAAACTCGAAAGTTCACTGAAACATACAATGGAGTACATCAACAACGGCACGGCAAGGCCATAATTCCATCTGTTGAAATCGTTTGATCATATGTATATGTTGGTTAGAATGTTCCATGTACATTTCTTCTATTTGGTTGAAAACTGTTGCTGGCCTCTTTCGGAACACAGTTTTTCTGAGTTAACAAGGAAGGGCAACAGGAAATTTTTGAAAGACATTCGTGAGAAACAAGATAGCACCTATACCTTCAATTCAAAGAGCTACATCTGTACTTACAGTAGTATTTGCGCTACTGTTCATGGAAAACCAGAGGTGTCCAGACATTACTGTCTCTGCTTCTGCCTTCAATGGCAATGCGACCGGTGACTATCTCACACAATTCAGGCCATCACCACACGGACAGAGAAGAGAAAGCAATAACTTCTGTTATAATTGCTGGAAATGTTCATGTTTTCTCCCGTATCAAAGAATGATTCTTTACCAGATAGAAATTAGAGGCTTGTCCTCTTTGAAAACACGGTACTTTCTGAGTTTCACAGTGAATTAGCAAGAAACGAAGTAGGAAACAACTGTGAACGGTGAAGTCACATATATTCCCTTTAGTGTGTCAGGTGAAGCACACTACCCAAAGACTCGAACGGTCTTGAAAGCAGTGTTTGCTCTTTAATCTATTATCTAAACTCGAAAGTTCACTGAAACATACAATGGAGTACATCAACAACGGCACGGCAAGGCCATAATTCCATCTGTTGAAATCGTTTGATCATATGTATATGTTGGTTAGAATGTTCCATGTACATTTCTTCTATTTGGTTGAAAACTGTTGCTGGCCTCTTTCGGAACACAGTTTTTCTGAGTTAACAGGGAAGGGCAACAAGAAATTTTTGAAAGACATTCGTGAGAAACAAGATAGCACCTATAACTTCAATTCAAAGAGCTACATCTGTACTTACAGTAGTATTTGCGCTACTGTTCACGGAAAACCAGAGGTGTCCAGACATTTCTGTCTCTGCTTCTGCCTTCAATTGCAATGCGACCGGTGACTATCTCACACAATTCAGGCCATCACCACACGGACAGAGAAGAGAAAGCAATAACTTCTGTTATAATTGCTGGAAATGTTCATGTTTTCTCCTGTTTCAAAGAATGATTCTTTACCAGATAGAAATTACAGGCTTGTCCTCTTTGTACACACGGTACTTTCTGAGTTTCACAGTGAATTAGCAAGAAACGAAGTAGGAAACAACTGTGAACGGTGAAGTCACATATATTCCCTTTAGTGTGTCCGGTGAAGCACACTACCCAAAGACTATAACTGTCTTGAAAGCAGTGCTTGCTCTTTAGTCTATTGTATAAACTCGAAAGTTCACTGAAGCACACAATGGAGCAGAACAACAACGGCACGGCAAGGCCATAATTCCATCTGTTGAAATCGTTTGATCATATGTATATGTTGGTTAGAATGTTCCATGTACATTTCTTCTATTTGGTTGAAAACTGTTGCTGGCCTCTTTCGGAACACAGTTTTTCTGAGTTAACAAGGAAGGGCAACGGGAACTTTTTGAAAGACATTCGTGAGAAACAAGATAGCACCTATACCTTCAATTCAAAGAGCTACATCTGTACTTACAGTAGTATTTGCGCTACTGTTCATGGAAAACCAGAGGTGTCCAGACATTACTGTCTCTGCTTCTGCCTTCAATGGCAATGCGACCGGTGACTATCTCACACAATTCAGGCCATCACCACACGGACAGAGAAGAGAAAGCAATAACTTCTGTTATAATTGCTGGAAATGTTCATGTTTTCTCCCGTTTCAAAGAATGATTCTTTACCAGATAGAAATTAGAGCCTTGTCCTCTTTGAAAAACACAGTACTTTCTGAGTTTCACAGTGAATTAGCAAGAAACGAAGTAGGAAACAACTGTGAACGGTGAAGTCACATATATTCCCTTTAGTGTGTCAGGTGAAGCACACTACCCAAAGACTATAACTGTCTTGAAAGCAGTGCTTGCTCTTTAGTCTATTGTATAAACTCGAAAGTTCACTGAAGCACACAATGGAGCAGAACAACAACGGCACGGCAAGGCCATAATTCCATCTGTTGAAATCGTTTGATCATATGTATATGTTGGTTAGAATGTTCCATGTACATTTCTTCTATTTGGTTGAAAACTGTTGCTGGCCTCTTTCGGAACACAGTTTTTCTGAGTTAACAAGGAAGGGCAACGGGAAATTTTTGAAAGACATTCGTGAGAAACAAGATAGCACCTATACCTTCAATTCAAAGAGCTACATCTGTACTTACAGTAGTATTTGCGCTACTGTTCATGGAAAACCAGAGGTGTCCAGACATTACTGTCTCTGCTTCTGCCTTCAATGGCAATGCGACCGGTGACTATCTCACACAATTCAGGCCATCACCACACGGACAGAGAAGAGAAAGCAAGAACTTCTGTTATAATTGTTGGAAATGTTCATGTTTTCTCCCGTTTCAAAGAATGATTCTTTACCAGATAGAAATTAGAGGCTTGTCCTCTTTGAAAACACGGTACTTTCTGAGTTTCACAGTGAATTAGCAAGAAACGAAGTAGGAAACAACTGTGAACGGTGAAGTCACATATATTCCCTTTAGTGTGTCAGGTGAAGCACACTACCCAAAGACTCGAACGGTCTTGAAAGCAGTGTTTGCTCTTTAATCTATTATCTAAACTCGAAAGTTCACTGAAACATACAATGGAGTACATCAACAACGGCACGGCAAGGCCATAATTCCATCTGTTGAAATCGTTTGATCATATGTATATGTTGGTTAGAATGTTCCATGTACATTTCTTCTATTTGGTTGAAAACTGTTGCTGGCCTCTTTCGGAACACAGTTTTTCTGAGTTAACAAGGAAGGGCAACAGGAAATTTTTGAAAGACATTCGTGAGAAACAAGATAGCACCTATACCTTCAATTCAAAGAGCTACATCTGTACTTACAGTAGTATTTGCGCTACTGTTCATGGAAAACCAGAGGTGTCCAGACATTACTGTCTCTGCTTCTGCCTTCAATGGCAATGCGACCGGTGACTATCTCACACAATTCAGGCCATCACCACACGGACAGAGAAGAGAAAGCAATAACTTCTGTTATAATTGCTGGAAATGTTCATGTTTTCTCCCGTATCAAAGAATGATTCTTTACCAGATAGAAATTAGAGGCTTGTCCTCTTTGAAAACACGGTACTTTCTGAGTTTCACAGTGAATTAGCAAGAAACGAAGTAGGAAACAACTGTGAACGGTGAAGTCACATATATTCCCTTTAGTGTGTCAGGTGAAGCAAACTACCCAAAGACTCGAACGGTCTTGAAAGCAGTGTTTGCTCTTTAATCTATTATCTAAACTCGAAAGTTCACTGAAACATACAATGGAGTACATCAACAACGGCACGGCAAGGCCATAATTCCATCTGTTGAAATCGTTTGATCATATGTATATGTTGGTTAGAATGTTCCATGTACATTTCTTCTATTTGGTTGAAAACTGTTGCTGGCCTCTTTCGGAACACAGTTTTTCTGAGTTAACAAGGAAGGGCAACAGGAAATTTTTGAAAGACATTCGTGAGAAACAAGATAGCACCTATACCTTCAATTCAAAGAGCTACATCTGTACTTACAGTAGTATTTGCGCTACTGTTCATGGAAAACCAGAGGTGTCCAGACATTACTGTCTCTGCTTCTGCCTTCAATGGCAATGCGACCGGTGACTATCTCACACAATTCAGGCCATCACCACACGGACAGAGAAGAGAAAGCAATAACTTCTGTTATAATTGCTGGAAATGTTCATGTTTTCTCCCGTATCAAAGAATGATTCTTTACCAGATAGAAATTAGAGGCTTGTCCTCTTTGAAAACACGGTACTTTCTGAGTTTCACAGTGAATTAGCAAGAAACGAAGTAGGAAACAACTGTGAACGGTGAAGTCACATATATTCCCTTTAGTGTGTCAGGTGAAGCACACTACCCAAAGACTCGAACGGTCTTGAAAGCAGTGTTTGCTCTTTAATCTATTATCTAAACTCGAAAGTTCACTGAAACATACAATGGAGTACATCAACAACGGCACGGCAAGGCCATAATTCCATCTGTTGAAATCGTTTGATCATATGTATATGTTGGTTAGAATGTTCCATGTACATTTCTTCTATTTGGTTCAAAACTGTTGCTGGCCTCTTTCGGAACACAGTTTTTCTGAGTTAACAAGGAAGGGCAACAGGAAATTTTTGAAAGACATTCGTGAGAAACAAGATAGCACCTATACCTTCAATTCAAAGAGCTACATCTGTACTTACAGTAGTATTTGCGCTACTGTTCATGGAAAACCAGAGGTGTCCAGACATTACTGTCTCTGCTTCTGCCTTCAATGGCAATGCGACCGGTGACTATCTCACACAATTCAGGCCATCACCACACGGACAGAGAAGAGAAAGCAATAACTTCTGTTATAATTGCTGGAAATGTTCATGTTTTCTCCCGTATCAAAGAATGATTCTTTACCAGATAGAAATTAGAGGCTTGTCCTCTTTGAAAACACGGTACTTTCTGAGTTTCACAGTGAATTAGCAAGAAACGAAGTAGGAAACAACTGTGAACGGTGAAGTCACATATATTCCCTTTAGTGTGTCAGGTGAAGCACACTACCCAAAGACTCGAACGGTCTTGAAAGCAGTGTTTGCTCTTTAATCTATTATCTAAACTCGAAAGTTCACTGAAACATACAATGGAGTACATCAACAACGGCACGGCAAGGCCATAATTCCATCTGTTGAAATCGTTTGATCATATGTATATGTTGGTTAGAATGTTCCATGTACATTTCTTCTATTTGGTTGAAAACTGTTGCTGGCCTCTTTCGGAACACAGTTTTTCTGAGTTAACAAGGAAGGGCAACAGGAAATTTTTGAAAGACATTCGTGAGAAACAAGATAGCACCTATACCTTCAATTCAAAGAGCTACATCTGTACTTACAGTAGTATTTGCGCTACTGTTCATGGAAAACCAGAGGTGTCCAGACATTACTGTCTCTGCTTCTGCCTTCAATGGCAATGCGACCGGTGACTATCTCACACAATTCAGGCCATCACCACACGGACAGAGAAGAGAAAGCAATAACTTCTGTTATAATTGCTGGAAATGTTCATGTTTTCTCCCGTATCAAAGAATGATTCTTTACCAGATAGAAATTAGAGGCTTGTCCTCTTTGAAAACACGGTACTTTCTGAGTTTCACAGTGAATTAGCAAGAAACGAAGTAGGAAACAACTGTGAACGGTGAAGTCACATATATTCCCTTTAGTGTGTCAGGTGAAGCACACTACCCAAACGTCTCGAACGGTCTTGAAAGCAGTGTTTGCTCTTTAGTCTATTGTATAAACTCGAAAGTTCACTGAAACATACAATGGAGTACATCAACAGCTGCACGGCAAGGCCATAATTCCATCTGTTGAAATCGTTTGATCATATGTATATGTTGGTTAGAATGTTCCATGTACATTTCTTCTATTTGGTTGAAAACTGTTGCTGGCCTCTTTCGGAACACAGTTTTTCTGAGTTAAAAAGGAAGGGCAACAGGAAATTTTTGAAAGACATTCGTGAGAAACAAGATAGCACCTATAACTTCAATTCAAAGAGCTACAACTGTACTTACAGTAGTATTTGCGCTACTGTTCATGGAAAACCAGAGGTGTCCAGACATTACTGTCTCTGCTTCTGCCTTCAATGGCAATGCGACCGGTGACTATCTCACACAATTCAGGCCATCACCACACGGACAGAGAAGAGAAAGCAATAACTTCTGTTATAATTGCTGGAAATGTTCATGTTTTCTCCTGTTTCAAAGAATGATTCTTTACCAGATAGAAATTACAGGCTTGTCCTCTTTGAACACACGGTACTTTCTGAGTTTCACAGTGAATTAGCAAGAAACGAAGTAGGAAACAACTGTGAACGGTGAAGTCACATATATTCCCTTTAGTGTGTCAGGTGAAGCACACTACCCAAAGACTATAACTGTCTTGAAAGCAGTGCTTGCTCTTTAGTCTATTGTATAAACTCGAAAGTTCACTGAAGCACACAATGGAGCAGAACAACAACGGCACGGCAAGGCCATAATTCCATCTGTTGAAATCGTTTGATCATATGTATATGTTGGTTAGAATGTTCCATGTACATTTCTTCTATTTGGTTGAAAACTGTTGCTGGCCTCTTTCGGAACACAGTTTTTCTGAGTTAACAAGGAAGGGCAACGGGAAATTTTTGAAAGACATTCGTGAGAAACAAGATAGCACCTATACCTTCAATTCAAAGAGCTACATCTGTACTTACAGTAGTATTTGCGCTACTGTTCATGGAAAACCAGAGGTGTCCAGACATTACTGTCTCTGCTTCTGCCTTCAATTGCAATGCGACCGGTGACTATCTCACACAATTCAGGCCATCACCACACGGACAGAGAAGAGAAAGCAAGAACTTCTGTTATAATTGTTGGAAATGTTCATGTTTTCTCCCGTTTCAAAGAATGATTCTTTACCAGATAGAAATTAGAGGCTTGTCCTCTTTGAAAACACGGTACTTTCTGAGTTTCACAGTGAATTAGCAAGAAACGAAGTAGGAAACAACTGTGAACGGTGAAGTCACATATATTCCCTTTAGTGTGTCAGGTGAAGCACACTACCCAAAGACTCGAACGGTCTTGAAAGCAGTGTTTGCTCTTTAATCTATTATCTAAACTCGAAAGTTCACTGAAACATACAATGGAGTACATCAACAACGGCACGGCAAGGCCATAATTCCATCTGTTGAAATCGTTTGATCATATGTATATGTTGGTTAGAATGTTCCATGTACATTTCTTCTATTTGGTTGAAAACTGTTGCTGGCCTCTTTCGGAACACAGTTTTTCTGAGTTAACAAGGAAGGGCAACAGGAAATTTTTGAAAGACATTCGTGAGAAACAAGATAGCACCTATACCTTCAATTCAAAGAGCTACATCTGTACTTACAGTAGTATTTGCGCTACTGTTCATGGAAAACCAGAGGTGTCCAGACATTACTGTCTCTGCTTCTGCCTTCAATGGCAATGCGACCGGTGACTATCTCACACAATTCAGGCCATCACCACACGGACAGAGAAGAGAAAGCAATAACTTCTGTTATAATTGCTGGAAATGTTCATGTTTTCTCCCGTATCAAAGAATGATTCTTTACCAGATAGAAATTAGAGGCTTGTCCTCTTTGAAAACACGGTACTTTCTGAGTTTCACAGTGAATTAGCAAGAAACGAAGTAGGAAACAACTGTGAACGGTGAAGTCACATATATTCCCTTTAGTGTGTCAGGTGAAGCACACTACCCAAAGACTCGAACGGTCTTGAAAGCAGTGTTTGCTCTTTAATCTATTATCTAAACTCGAAAGTTCACTGAAACATACAATGGAGTACATCAACAACGGCACGGCAAGGCCATAATTCCATCTGTTGAAATCGTTTGATCATATGTATATGTTGGTTAGAATGTTCCATGTACATTTCTTCTATTTGGTTGAAAACTGTTGCTGGCCTCTTTCGGAACACAGTTTTTCTGAGTTAACAAGGAAGGGCAACAAGAAATTTTTGAAAGACATTCGTGAGAAACAAGATAGCACCTATAACTTCAATTCAAAGAGCTACATCTGTACTTACAGTAGTATTTGCGCTACTGTTCACGGAAAACCAGAGGTGTCCAGACATTACTGTCTCTGCTTCTGCCTTCAATTGCAATGCGACCGGTGACTATCTCACACAATTCAGGCCATCACCACACGGACAGAGAAGAGAAAGCAATAACTTCTGTTATAATTGCTGGAAATGTTCATGTTTTCTCCTGTTTCAAAGAATGATTCTTTACCAGATAGAAATTACAGGCTTGTCCTCTTTGTACACACGGTACTTTCTGAGTTTCACAGTGAATTAGCAAGAAACGAAGTAGGAAACAACTGTGAACGGTGAAGTCACATATATTCCCTTTAGTGTGTCCGGTGAAGCACACTACCCAAAGACTATAACTGTCTTGAAAGCAGTGCTTGCTCTTTAGTCTATTGTATAAACTCGAAAGTTCACTGAAGCACACAATGGAGCAGAACAACAACGGCACGGCAAGGCCATAATTCCATCTGTTGAAATCGTTTGATCATATGTATATGTTGGTTAGAATGTTCCATGTACATTTCTTCTATTTGGTTGAAAACTGTTGCTGGCCTCTTTCGGAACACAGTTTTTCTGAGTTAACAAGGAAGGGCAACAGGAACTTTTTGAAAGACATTCGTGAGAAACAAGATAGCACCTATACCTTCAATTCAAAGAGCTACATCTGTACTTACAGTAGTATTTGCGCTACTGTTCATGGAAAACCAGAGGTGTCCAGACATTACTGTCTCTGCTTCTGCCTTCAATGGCAATGCGACCGGTGACTATCTCACACAATTCAGGCCATCACCACACGGACAGAGAAGAGAAAGCAATAACTTCTGTTATAATTGCTGGAAATGTTCATGTTTTCTCCTGTTTCAAAGAATGATTCTTTACCAGATAGAAATTAGAGCCTTGTCCTCTTTGAAAAACACAGTACTTTCTGAGTTTCACAGTGAATTAGCAAGAAACGAAGTAGGAAACAACTGTGAACGGTGAAGTCACATATATTCCCTTTAGTGTGTCCGGTGAAGCACACTACCCAAAGACTATAACTGTCTTGAAAGCAGTGCTTGCTCTTTAGTCTATTGTATAAACTCAAAAGTTCACTGTAGCACACAATGGATCAGAAAAACAACGGCACGACAAGGCCATAATTCCATCTGTTGAAATCGTTTGATCATATGTATATGTTGGTTAGAATGTTCCATGTACATTTCTTCTATTTGGTTGAAAACTGTTGCTGGCCTCTTTCGGAACACAGTTTTTCTGAGTTAACAAGGAAGGGCAACAGGAACTTTTTGAAAGACATTCGTGAGAAACAAGATAGCACCTATACGTTCAATTCAAAGAGCTACATCTGTACTTACAGTAGTATTTGCGCTACTGTTCATGGAAAACCAGAGGTGTCCAGACATTACTGTCTCTGCTTCTGCCTTCAATGGCAATGCGACCGGTGACTATCTCACACAATTCAGGCCATCACCACACGGACAGAGAAGAGAAAGCAAGAACTTCTGTTATAATTGTTGGAAATGTTCATGTTTTCTCCCGTTTCAAAGAATGATTCTTTACCAGATAGAAATTACAGGCTTGTCCTCTTTGAACACACGGTACTTTCTGAGTTTCACAGTGAATTAGCAAGAAACGAAGTAGGAAACAACTGTGAACGGTGAAGTCACATATATTCCCTTTAGTGTGTCAGGTGAAGCACACTACCCAAAGACTCGAACGGTCTTGAAAGCAGTGTTTGCTCTTTAATCTATTATCTAAACTCGAAAGTTCACTGAAACATACAATGGAGTACATCAACAACGGCACGGCAAGGCCATAATTCCATCTGTTGAAATCGTTTGATCATATGTATATGTTGGTTAGAATGTTCCATGTACATTTCTTCTATTTGGTTGAAAACTGTTGCTGGCCTCTTTCGGAACACAGTTTTTCTGAGTTAACAAGGAAGGGCAACAGGAAATTTTTGAAAGACATTCGTGAGAAACAAGATAGCACCTATACCTTCAATTCAAAGAGCTACATCTGTACTTACAGTAGTATTTGCGCTACTGTTCATGGAAAACCAGAGGTGTCCAGACATTACTGTCTCTGCTTCTGCCTTCAATGGCAATGCGACCGGTGACTATCTCACACAATTCAGGCCATCACCACACGGACAGAGAAGAGAAAGCAATAACTTCTGTTATAATTGCTGGAAATGTTCTAGTTTTCTCCTGTTTCAAAGAATGATTCTTTACCAGATAGAAATTACAGGCTTGTCCTCTTTGAACACACGGTACTTTCTGAGTTTCACAGTGAATTAGCAAGAAACGAAGTAGGAAACAACTGTGAACGGTGAAGTCACATATATTCCCTTTAGTGTGTCAGGTGAAGCACACTACCCAAAGACTATAACTGTCTTGAAAGCAGTGCTTGCTCTTTAGTCTATTGTATAAACTCGAAAGTTCACTGAAGCACACAATGGAGCAGAACAACAACGGCACGGCAAGGCCATAATTCCATCTGTTGAAATCGTTTGATCATATGTATATGTTGGTTAGAATGTTCCATGTACATTTCTTCTATTTGGTTGAAAACTGTTGCTGGCCTCTTTCGGAACACAGTTTTTCTGAGTTAACAAGGAAGGGCAACAAGAACTTTTTGAAAGACATTCGTGAGAAACAAGATAGCACCTATACCTTCAATTCAAAGAGCTACATCTGTACTTACAGTAGTATTTGCGCTACTGTTCATGGAAAACCAGAGGTGTCCAGACATTACTGTCTCTGCTTCTGCCTTCAATGGCAATGCGACCGGTGACTATCTCACACAATTCAGGCCATCACCACACGGACAGAGAAGAGAAAGCAAGAACTTCTGTTATAATTGTTGGAAATGTTCATGTTTTCTCCCGTATCAAAGAATGATTCTTTACCAGATAGAAATTAGAGGCTTGTCCTCTTTGAAAACACGGTACTTTCTGAGTTTCACAGTGAATTAGCAAGAAACGAAGTAGGAAACAACTGTGAACGGTGAAGTCACATATATTCCCTTTAGTGTGTCAGGTGAAGCACACTACCCAAAGACTCGAACGGTCTTGAAAGCAGTGTTTGCTCTTTAATCTATTATCTAAACTCGAAAGTTCACTGAAACATACAATGGAGTACATCAACAACGGCACGGCAAGGCCATAATTCCATCTGTTGAAATCGTTTGATCATATGTATATGTTGGTTAGAATGTTCCATGTACATTTCTTCTATTTGGTTGAAAACTGTTGCTGGCCTCTTTCGGAACACAGTTTTTCTGAGTTAACAAGGAAGGGCAACAGGAAATTTTTGAAAGACATTCGTGAGAAACAAGATAGCACCTATACCTTCAATTCAAAGAGCTACATCTGTACTTACAGTAGTATTTGCGCTACTGTTCATGGAAAACCAGAGGTGTCCAGACATTACTGTCTCTGCTTCTGCCTTCAATGGCAATGCGACCGGTGACTATCTCACACAATTCAGGCCATCACCACACGGACAGAGAAGAGAAAGCAATAACTTCTGTTATAATTGCTGGAAATGTTCATGTTTTCTCCCGTATCAAAGAATGATTCTTTACCAGATAGAAATTAGAGGCTTGTCCTCTTTGAAAACACGGTACTTTCTGAGTTTCACAGTGAATTAGCAAGAAACGAAGTAGGAAACAACTGTGAACGGTGAAGTCACATATATTCCCTTTAGTGTGTCAGGTGAAGCACACTACCCAAAGACTCGAACGGTCTTGAAAGCAGTGTTTGCTCTTTAATCTATTATCTAAACTCGAAAGTTCACTGAAACATACAATGGAGTACATCAACAACGGCACGGCAAGGCCATAATTCCATCTGTTGAAATCGTTTGATCATATGTATATGTTGGTTAGAATGTTCCATGTACATTTCTTCTATTTGGTTGAAAACTGTTGCTGGCCTCTTTCGGAACACAGTTTTTCTGAGTTAACAAGGAAGGGCAACAAGAAATTTTTGAAAGACATTCGTGAGAAACAAGATAGCACCTATAACTTCAATTCAAAGAGCTACATCTGTACTTACAGTAGTATTTGCGCTACTGTTCACGGAAAACCAGAGGTGTCCAGACATTTCTGTCTCTGCTTCTGCCTTCAATTGCAATGCGACCGGTGACTATCTCACACAATTCAGGCCATCACCACACGGACAGAGAAGAGAAAGCAATAACTTCTGTTATAATTGCTGGAAATGTTCATGTTTTCTCCTGTTTCAAAGAATGATTCTTTACCAGATAGAAATTACAGGCTTGTCCTCTTTGTACACACGGTACTTTCTGAGTTTCACAGTGAATTAGCAAGAAACGAAGTAGGAAACAACTGTGAACGGTGAAGTCACATATATTCCCTTTAGTGTGTCCGGTGAAGCACACTACCCAAAGACTATAACTGTCTTGAAAGCAGTGCTTGCTCTTTAGTCTATTGTATAAACTCGAAAGTTCACTGAAGCACACAATGGAGCAGAACAACAACGGCACGGCAAGGCCATAATTCCATCTGTTGAAATCGTTTGATCATATGTATATGTTGGTTAGAATGTTCCATGTACATTTCTTCTATTTGGTTGAAAACTGTTGCTGGCCTCTTTCGGAACACAGTTTTTCTGAGTTAACAAGGAAGGGCAACAGGAACTTTTTGAAAGACATTCGTGAGAAACAAGATAGCACCTATACCTTCAATTCAAAGAGCTACATCTGTACTTACAGTAGTATTTGCGCTACTGTTCATGGAAAACCAGAGGTGTCCAGACATTACTGTCTCTGCTTCTGCCTTCAATGGCAATGCGACCGGTGACTATCTCACACAATTCAGGCCATCACCACACGGACAGAGAAGAGAAAGCAATAACTTCTGTTATAATTGCTGGAAATGTTCATGTTTTCTCCCGTTTCAAAGAATGATTCTTTACCAGATAGAAATTAGAGCCTTGTCCTCTTTGAAAAACACAGTACTTTCTGAGTTTCACAGTGAATTAGCAAGAAACGAAGTAGGAAACAACTGTGAACGGTGAAGTCACATATATTCCCTTTAGTGTGTCCGGTGAAGCACACTACCCAAAGACTATAACTGTCTTGAAAGCAGTGCTTGCTCTTTAGTCTATTGTATAAACTCGAAAGTTCACTGTAGCACACAATGGATCAGAAAAACAACGGCACGGCAAGGCCATAATTCCATCTGTTGAAATCGTTTGATCATATGTATATGTTGGTTAGAATGTTCCATGTACATTTCTTCTATTTGGTTGAAAACTGTTGCTGGCCTCTTTCGGAACACAGTTTTTCTGAGTTAACAAGGAAGGGCAACAAGAACTTTTTGAAAGACATTCGTGAGAAACAAGATAGCACCTATACCTTCAATTCAAAGAGCTACATCTGTACTTACAGTAGTATTTGCGCTACTGTTCATGGAAAACCAGAGGTGTCCAGACATTACTGTCTCTGCTTCTGCCTTCAATGGCAATGCGACCGGTGACTATCTCACACAATTCAGGCCATCACCACACGGACAGAGAAGAGAAAGCAATAACTTCTGTTATAATTGCTGGAAATGTTCATGTTTTCTCCTGTTTCAAAGAATGATTCTTTACCAGATAGAAATTAGAGCCTTGTCCTCTTTGAAAAACACAGTACTTTCTGAGTTTCACAGTGAATTAGCAAGAAACGAAGTAGGAAACAACTGTGAACGGTGAAGTCACATATATTCCCTTTAGTGTGTCCGGTGAAGCACACTACCCAAAGACTATAACTGTCTTGAAAGCAGTGCTTGCTCTTTAGTCTATTGTATAAACTCGAAAGTTCACTGTAGCACACAATGGATCAGAAAAACAACGGCACGGCAAGGCCATAATTCCATCTGTTGAAATCGTTTGATCATATGTATATGTTGGTTAGAATGTTCCATGTACATTTCTTCTATTTGGTTGAAAACTGTTGCTGGCCTCTTTCGGAACACAGTTTTTCTGAGTTAACAAGGAAGGGCAACAGGAACTTTTTGAAAGACATTCGTGAGAAACAAGATAGCACCTATACGTTCAATTCAAAGAGCTACATCTGTACTTACAGTAGTATTTGCGCTACTGTTCATGGAAAACCAGAGGTGTCCAGACATTACTGTCTCTGCTTCTGCCTTCAATGGCAATGCGACCGGTGACTATCTCACACAATTCAGGCCATCACCACACGGACAGAGAAGAGAAAGCAAGAACTTCTGTTATAATTGTTGGAAATGTTCATGTTTTCTCCCGTTTCAAAGAATGATTCTTTACCAGATAGAAATTACAGGCTTGTCCTCTTTGAACACACGGTACTTTCTGAGTTTCACAGTGAATTAGCAAGAAACGAAGTAGGAAACAACTGTGAACGGTGAAGTCACATATATTCCCTTTAGTGTGTCAGGTGAAGCACACTACCCAAAGACTCGAACGGTCTTGAAAGCAGTGTTTGCTCTTTAATCTATTATCTAAACTCGAAAGTTCACTGAAACATACAATGGAGTACATCAACAACGGCACGGCAAGGCCATAATTCCATCTGTTGAAATCGTTTGATCATATGTATATGTTGGTTAGAATGTTCCATGTACATTTCTTCTATTTGGTTGAAAACTGTTGCTGGCCTCTTTCGGAACACAGTTTTTCTGAGTTAACAAGGAAGGGCAACAGGAAATTTTTGAAAGACATTCGTGAGAAACAAGATAGCACCTATACCTTCAATTCAAAGAGCTACATCTGTACTTACAGTAGTATTTGCGCTACTGTTCATGGAAAACCAGAGGTGTCCAGACATTACTGTCTCTGCTTCTGCCTTCAATGGCAATGCGACCGGTGACTATCTCACACAATTCAGGCCATCACCACACGGACAGAGAAGAGAAAGCAATAACTTCTGTTATAATTGCTGGAAATGTTCTAGTTTTCTCCTGTTTCAAAGAATGATTCTTTACCAGATAGAAATTACAGGCTTGTCCTCTTTGAACACACGGTACTTTCTGAGTTTCACAGTGAATTAGCAAGAAACGAAGTAGGAAACAACTGTGAACGGTGAAGTCACATATATTCCCTTTAGTGTGTCAGGTGAAGCACACTACCCAAAGACTATAACTGTCTTGAAAGCAGTGCTTGCTCTTTAGTCTATTGTATAAACTCGAAAGTTCACTGAAGCACACAATGGAGCAGAACAACAACGGCACGGCAAGGCCATAATTCCATCTGTTGAAATCGTTTGATCATATGTATATGTTGGTTAGAATGTTCCATGTACATTTCTTCTATTTGGTTGAAAACTGTTGCTGGCCTCTTTCGGAACACAGTTTTTCTGAGTTAACAAGGAAGGGCAACGGGAAATTTTTGAAAGACATTCGTGAGAAACAAGATAGCACCTATACCTTCAATTCAAAGAGCTACATCTGTACTTACAGTAGTATTTGCGCTACTGTTCATGGAAAACCAGAGGTGTCCAGACATTACTGTCTCTGCTTCTGCCTTCAATGGCAATGCGACCGGTGACTATCTCACACAATTCAGGCCATCACCACACGGACAGAGAAGAGAAAGCAAGAACTTCTGTTATAATTGTTGGAAATGTTCATGTTTTCTCCCGTATCAAAGAATGATTCTTTACCAGATAGAAATTAGAGGCTTGTCCTCTTTGAAAACACGGTACTTTCTGAGTTTCACAGTGAATTAGCAAGAAACGAAGTAGGAAACAACTGTGAACGGTGAAGTCACATATATTCCCTTTAGTGTGTCAGGTGAAGCACACTACCCAAAGACTCGAACGGTCTTGAAAGCAGTGTTTGCTCTTTAATCTATTATCTAAACTCGAAAGTTCACTGAAACATACAATGGAGTACATCAACAACGGCACGGCAAGGCCATAATTCCATCTGTTGAAATCGTTTGATCATATGTATATGTTGGTTAGAATGTTCCATGTACATTTCTTCTATTTGGTTGAAAACTGTTGCTGGCCTCTTTCGGAACACAGTTTTTCTGAGTTAACAAGGAAGGGCAACAGGAAATTTTTGAAAGACATTCGTGAGAAACAAGATAGCACCTATACCTTCAATTCAAAGAGCTACATCTGTACTTACAGTAGTATTTGCGCTACTGTTCATGGAAAACCAGAGGTGTCCAGACATTACTGTCTCTGCTTCTGCCTTCAATGGCAATGCGACCGGTGACTATCTCACACAATTCAGGCCATCACCACACGGACAGAGAAGAGAAAGCAATAACTTCTGTTATAATTGCTGGAAATGTTCATGTTTTCTCCCGTATCAAAGAATGATTCTTTACCAGATAGAAATTAGAGGCTTGTCCTCTTTGAAAACACGGTACTTTCTGAGTTTCACAGTGAATTAGCAAGAAACGAAGTAGGAAACAACTGTGAACGGTGAAGTCACATATATTCCCTTTAGTGTGTCAGGTGAAGCACACTACCCAAAGACTCGAACGGTCTTGAAAGCAGTGTTTGCTCTTTAATCTATTATCTAAACTCGAAAGTTCACTGAAACATACAATGGAGTACATCAACAACGGCACGGCAAGGCCATAATTCCATCTGTTGAAATCGTTTGATCATATGTATATGTTGGTTAGAATGTTCCATGTACATTTCTTCTATTTGGTTGAAAACTGTTGCTGGCCTCTTTCGGAACACAGTTTTTCTGAGTTAACAAGGAAGGGCAACAAGAAATTTTTGAAAGACATTCGTGAGAAACAAGATAGCACCTATAACTTCAATTCAAAGAGCTACATCTGTACTTACAGTAGTATTTGCGCTACTGTTCACGGAAAACCAGAGGTGTCCAGACATTTCTGTCTCTGCTTCTGCCTTCAATTGCAATGCGACCGGTGACTATCTCACACAATTCAGGCCATCACCACACGGACAGAGAAGAGAAAGCAATAACTTCTGTTATAATTGCTGGAAATGTTCATGTTTTCTCCTGTTTCAAAGAATGATTCTTTACCAGATAGAAATTACAGGCTTGTCCTCTTTGTACACACGGTACTTTCTGAGTTTCACAGTGAATTAGCAAGAAACGAAGTAGGAAACAACTGTGAACGGTGAAGTCACATATATTCCCTTTAGTGTGTCCGGTGAAGCACACTACCCAAAGACTATAACTGTCTTGAAAGCAGTGCTTGCTCTTTAGTCTATTGTATAAACTCGAAAGTTCACTGAAGCACACAATGGAGCAGAACAACAACGGCACGGCAAGGCCATAATTCCATCTGTTGAAATCGTTTGATCATATGTATATGTTGGTTAGAATGTTCCATGTACATTTCTTCTATTTGGTTGAAAACTGTTGCTGGCCTCTTTCGGAACACAGTTTTTCTGAGTTAACAAGGAAGGGCAACAGGAACTTTTTGAAAGACATTCGTGAGAAACAAGATAGCACCTATACCTTCAATTCAAAGAGCTACATCTGTACTTACAGTAGTATTTGCGCTACTGTTCATGGAAAACCAGAGGTGTCCAGACATTACTGTCTCTGCTTCTGCCTTCAATGGCAATGCGACCGGTGACTATCTCACACAATTCAGGCCATCACCACACGGACAGAGAAGAGAAAGCAAGAACTTCTGTTATAATTGTTGGAAATGTTCATGTTTTCTCCCGTTTCAAAGAATGATTCTTTACCAGATAGAAATTAGAGGCTTGTCCTCTTTGAAAACACGGTACTTTCTGAGTTTCACAGTGAATTAGCAAGAAACGAAGTAGGAAACAACTGTGAACGGTGAAGTCACATATATTCCCTTTAGTGTGTCAGGTGAAGCACACTACCCAAAGACTCGAACGGTCTTGAAAGCAGTGTTTGCTCTTTAATCTATTATCTAAACTCGAAAGTTCACTGAAACATACAATGGAGTACATCAACAACGGCACGGCAAGGCCATAATTCCATCTGTTGAAATCGTTTGATCATATGTATATGTTGGTTAGAATGTTCCATGTACATTTCTTCTATTTGGTTGAAAACTGTTGCTGGCCTCTTTCGGAACACAGTTTTTCTGAGTTAACAAGGAAGGGCAACAGGAAATTTTTGAAAGACATTCGTGAGAAACAAGATAGCACCTATACCTTCAATTCAAAGAGCTACATCTGTACTTACAGTAGTATTTGCGCTACTGTTCATGGAAAACCAGAGGTGTCCAGACATTACTGTCTCTGCTTCTGCCTTCAATGGCAATGCGACCGGTGACTATCTCACACAATTCAGGCCATCACCACACGGACAGAGAAGAGAAAGCAATAACTTCTGTTATAATTGCTGGAAATGTTCATGTTTTCTCCCGTATCAAAGAATGATTCTTTACCAGATAGAAATTAGAGGCTTGTCCTCTTTGAAAACACGGTACTTTCTGAGTTTCACAGTGAATTAGCAAGAAACGAAGTAGGAAACAACTGTGAACGGTGAAGTCACATATATTCCCTTTAGTGTGTCAGGTGAAGCACACTACCCAAAGACTCGAACGGTCTTGAAAGCAGTGTTTGCTCTTTAATCTATTATCTAAACTCGAAAGTTCACTGAAACATACAATGGAGTACATCAACAACGGCACGGCAAGGCCATAATTCCATCTGTTGAAATCGTTTGATCATATGTATATGTTGGTTAGAATGTTCCATGTACATTTCTTCTATTTGGTTGAAAACTGTTGCTGGCCTCTTTCGGAACACAGTTTTTCTGAGTTAACAGGGAAGGGCAACAAGAAATTTTTGAAAGACATTCGTGAGAAACAAGATAGCACCTATAACTTCAATTCAAAGAGCTACATCTGTACTTACAGTAGTATTTGCGCTACTGTTCACGGAAAACCAGAGGTGTCCAGACATTTCTGTCTCTGCTTCTGCCTTCAATTGCAATGCGACCGGTGACTATCTCACACAATTCAGGCCATCACCACACGGACAGAGAAGAGAAAGCAATAACTTCTGTTATAATTGCTGGAAATGTTCATGTTTTCTCCTGTTTCAAAGAATGATTCTTTACCAGATAGAAATTACAGGCTTGTCCTCTTTGTACACACGGTACTTTCTGAGTTTCACAGTGAATTAGCAAGAAACGAAGTAGGAAACAACTGTGAACGGTGAAGTCACATATATTCCCTTTAGTGTGTCCGGTGAAGCACACTACCCAAAGACTATAACTGTCTTGAAAGCAGTGCTTGCTCTTTAGTCTATTGTATAAACTCGAAAGTTCACTGAAGCACACAATGGAGCAGAACAACAACGGCACGGCAAGGCCATAATTCCATCTGTTGAAATCGTTTGATCATATGTATATGTTGGTTAGAATGTTCCATGTACATTTCTTCTATTTGGTTGAAAACTGTTGCTGGCCTCTTTCGGAACACAGTTTTTCTGAGTTAACAAGGAAGGGCAACGGGAACTTTTTGAAAGACATTCGTGAGAAACAAGATAGCACCTATACCTTCAATTCAAAGAGCTACATCTGTACTTACAGTAGTATTTGCGCTACTGTTCATGGAAAACCAGAGGTGTCCAGACATTACTGTCTCTGCTTCTGCCTTCAATGGCAATGCGACCGGTGACTATCTCACACAATTCAGGCCATCACCACACGGACAGAGAAGAGAAAGCAATAACTTCTGTTATAATTGCTGGAAATGTTCATGTTTTCTCCCGTTTCAAAGAATGATTCTTTACCAGATAGAAATTAGAGCCTTGTCCTCTTTGAAAAACACAGTACTTTCTGAGTTTCACAGTGAATTAGCAAGAAACGAAGTAGGAAACAACTGTGAACGGTGAAGTCACATATATTCCCTTTAGTGTGTCAGGTGAAGCACACTACCCAAAGACTATAACTGTCTTGAAAGCAGTGCTTGCTCTTTAGTCTATTGTATAAACTCGAAAGTTCACTGAAGCACACAATGGAGCAGAACAACAACGGCACGGCAAGGCCATAATTCCATCTGTTGAAATCGTTTGATCATATGTATATGTTGGTTAGAATGTTCCATGTACATTTCTTCTATTTGGTTGAAAACTGTTGCTGGCCTCTTTCGGAACACAGTTTTTCTGAGTTAACAAGGAAGGGCAACGGGAAATTTTTGAAAGACATTCGTGAGAAACAAGATAGCACCTATACCTTCAATTCAAAGAGCTACATCTGTACTTACAGTAGTATTTGCGCTACTGTTCATGGAAAACCAGAGGTGTCCAGACATTACTGTCTCTGCTTCTGCCTTCAATGGCAATGCGACCGGTGACTATCTCACACAATTCAGGCCATCACCACACGGACAGAGAAGAGAAAGCAAGAACTTCTGTTATAATTGTTGGAAATGTTCATGTTTTCTCCCGTTTCAAAGAATGATTCTTTACCAGATAGAAATTAGAGGCTTGTCCTCTTTGAAAACACGGTACTTTCTGAGTTTCACAGTGAATTAGCAAGAAACGAAGTAGGAAACAACTGTGAACGGTGAAGTCACATATATTCCCTTTAGTGTGTCAGGTGAAGCACACTACCCAAAGACTCGAACGGTCTTGAAAGCAGTGTTTGCTCTTTAATCTATTATCTAAACTCGAAAGTTCACTGAAACATACAATGGAGTACATCAACAACGGCACGGCAAGGCCATAATTCCATCTGTTGAAATCGTTTGATCATATGTATATGTTGGTTAGAATGTTCCATGTACATTTCTTCTATTTGGTTGAAAACTGTTGCTGGCCTCTTTCGGAACACAGTTTTTCTGAGTTAACAAGGAAGGGCAACAGGAAATTTTTGAAAGACATTCGTGAGAAACAAGATAGCACCTATACCTTCAATTCAAAGAGCTACATCTGTACTTACAGTAGTATTTGCGCTACTGTTCATGGAAAACCAGAGGTGTCCAGACATTACTGTCTCTGCTTCTGCCTTCAATGGCAATGCGACCGGTGACTATCTCACACAATTCAGGCCATCACCACACGGACAGAGAAGAGAAAGCAATAACTTCTGTTATAATTGCTGGAAATGTTCATGTTTTCTCCCGTATCAAAGAATGATTCTTTACCAGATAGAAATTAGAGGCTTGTCCTCTTTGAAAACACGGTACTTTCTGAGTTTCACAGTGAATTAGCAAGAAACGAAGTAGGAAACAACTGTGAACGGTGAAGTCACATATATTCCCTTTAGTGTGTCAGGTGAAGCAAACTACCCAAAGACTCGAACGGTCTTGAAAGCAGTGTTTGCTCTTTAATCTATTATCTAAACTCGAAAGTTCACTGAAACATACAATGGAGTACATCAACAACGGCACGGCAAGGCCATAATTCCATCTGTTGAAATCGTTTGATCATATGTATATGTTGGTTAGAATGTTCCATGTACATTTCTTCTATTTGGTTGAAAACTGTTGCTGGCCTCTTTCGGAACACAGTTTTTCTGAGTTAACAAGGAAGGGCAACAAGAAATTTTTGAAAGACATTCGTGAGAAACAAGATAGCACCTATAACTTCAATTCAAAGAGCTACATCTGTACTTACAGTAGTATTTGCGCTACTGTTCACGGAAAACCAGAGGTGTCCAGACATTTCTGTCTCTGCTTCTGCCTTCAATTGCAATGCGACCGGTGACTATCTCACACAATTCAGGCCATCACCACACGGACAGAGAAGAGAAAGCAATAACTTCTGTTATAATTGCTGGAAATGTTCATGTTTTCTCCTGTTTCAAAGAATGATTCTTTACCAGATAGAAATTACAGGCTTGTCCTCTTTGTACACACGGTACTTTCTGAGTTTCACAGTGAATTAGCAAGAAACGAAGTAGGAAACAACTGTGAACGGTGAAGTCACATATATTCCCTTTAGTGTGTCCGGTGAAGCACACTACCCAAAGACTATAACTGTCTTGAAAGCAGTGCTTGCTCTTTAGTCTATTGTATAAACTCGAAAGTTCACTGAAGCACACAATGGAGCAGAACAACAACGGCACGGCAAGGCCATAATTCC
This sequence comes from Furipterus horrens, assembly GCF_987537825.1. Classification (NCBI taxonomy): domain Eukaryota; kingdom Metazoa; phylum Chordata; class Mammalia; order Chiroptera; family Furipteridae; genus Furipterus; species Furipterus horrens. The sequence continues at coordinate 52,104,152 of NW_028327182.1, forward strand.
ATCTGTTGAAATCGTTTGATCATATGTATATGTTGGTTAGAATGTTCCATGTACATTTCTTCTATTTGGTTGAAAACTGTTGCTGGCCTCTTTCGGAACACAGTTTTTCTGAGTTAACAAGGAAGGGCAACGGGAACTTTTTGAAAGACATTCGTGAGAAACAAGATAGCACCTATACCTTCAATTCAAAGAGCTACATCTGTACTTACAGTAGTATTTGCGCTACTGTTCATGGAAAACCAGAGGTGTCCAGACATTACTGTCTCTGCTTCTGCCTTCAATGGCAATGCGACCGGTGACTATCTCACACAATTCAGGCCATCACCACACGGACAGAGAAGAGAAAGCAAGAACTTCTGTTATAATTGTTGGAAATGTTCATGTTTTCTCCCGTTTCAAAGAATGATTCTTTACCAGATAGAAATTAGAGGCTTGTCCTCTTTGAAAACACGGTACTTTCTGAGTTTCACAGTGAATTAGCAAGAAACGAAGTAGGAAACAACTGTGAACGGTGAAGTCACATATATTCCCTTTAGTGTGTCAGGTGAAGCACACTACCCAAAGACTCGAACGGTCTTGAAAGCAGTGTTTGCTCTTTAATCTATTATCTAAACTCGAAAGTTCACTGAAACATACAATGGAGTACATCAACAACGGCACGGCAAGGCCATAATTCCATCTGTTGAAATCGTTTGATCATATGTATATGTTGGTTAGAATGTTCCATGTACATTTCTTCTATTTGGTTGAAAACTGTTGCTGGCCTCTTTCGGAACACAGTTTTTCTGAGTTAACAAGGAAGGGCAACAGGAAATTTTTGAAAGACATTCGTGAGAAACAAGATAGCACCTATACCTTCAATTCAAAGAGCTACATCTGTACTTACAGTAGTATTTGCGCTACTGTTCATGGAAAACCAGAGGTGTCCAGACATTACTGTCTCTGCTTCTGCCTTCAATGGCAATGCGACCGGTGACTATCTCACACAATTCAGGCCATCACCACACGGACAGAGAAGAGAAAGCAATAACTTCTGTTATAATTGCTGGAAATGTTCATGTTTTCTCCCGTATCAAAGAATGATTCTTTACCAGATAGAAATTAGAGGCTTGTCCTCTTTGAAAACACGGTACTTTCTGAGTTTCACAGTGAATTAGCAAGAAACGAAGTAGGAAACAACTGTGAACGGTGAAGTCACATATATTCCCTTTAGTGTGTCAGGTGAAGCACACTACCCAAAGACTCGAACGGTCTTGAAAGCAGTGTTTGCTCTTTAATCTATTATCTAAACTCGAAAGTTCACTGAAACATACAATGGAGTACATCAACAACGGCACGGCAAGGCCATAATTCCATCTGTTGAAATCGTTTGATCATATGTATATGTTGGTTAGAATGTTCCATGTACATTTCTTCTATTTGGTTGAAAACTGTTGCTGGCCTCTTTCGGAACACAGTTTTTCTGAGTTAACAAGGAAGGGCAACAAGAAATTTTTGAAAGACATTCGTGAGAAACAAGATAGCACCTATAACTTCAATTCAAAGAGCTACATCTGTACTTACAGTAGTATTTGCGCTACTGTTCACGGAAAACCAGAGGTGTCCAGACATTTCTGTCTCTGCTTCTGCCTTCAATTGCAATGCGACCGGTGACTATCTCACACAATTCAGGCCATCACCACACGGACAGAGAAGAGAAAGCAATAACTTCTGTTATAATTGCTGGAAATGTTCATGTTTTCTCCTGTTTCAAAGAATGATTCTTTACCAGATAGAAATTACAGGCTTGTCCTCTTTGTACACACGGTACTTTCTGAGTTTCACAGTGAATTAGCAAGAAACGAAGTAGGAAACAACTGTGAACGGTGAAGTCACATATATTCCCTTTAGTGTGTCCGGTGAAGCACACTACCCAAAGACTATAACTGTCTTGAAAGCAGTGCTTGCTCTTTAGTCTATTGTATAAACTCGAAAGTTCACTGAAGCACACAATGGAGCAGAACAACAACGGCACGGCAAGGCCATAATTCCATCTGTTGAAATCGTTTGATCATATGTATATGTTGGTTAGAATGTTCCATGTACATTTCTTCTATTTGGTTGAAAACTGTTGCTGGCCTCTTTCGGAACACAGTTTTTCTGAGTTAACAAGGAAGGGCAACAGGAACTTTTTGAAAGACATTCGTGAGAAACAAGATAGCACCTATACCTTCAATTCAAAGAGCTACATCTGTACTTACAGTAGTATTTGCGCTACTGTTCATGGAAAACCAGAGGTGTCCAGACATTACTGTCTCTGCTTCTGCCTTCAATGGCAATGCGACCGGTGACTATCTCACACAATTCAGGCCATCACCACACGGACAGAGAAGAGAAAGCAATAACTTCTGTTATAATTGCTGGAAATGTTCATGTTTTCTCCCGTTTCAAAGAATGATTCTTTACCAGATAGAAATTAGAGCCTTGTCCTCTTTGAAAAACACAGTACTTTCTGAGTTTCACAGTGAATTAGCAAGAAACGAAGTAGGAAACAACTGTGAACGGTGAAGTCACATATATTCCCTTTAGTGTGTCCGGTGAAGCACACTACCCAAAGACTATAACTGTCTTGAAAGCAGTGCTTGCTCTTTAGTCTATTGTATAAACTCGAAAGTTCACTGTAGCACACAATGGATCAGAAAAACAACGGCACGGCAAGGCCATAATTCCATCTGTTGAAATCGTTTGATCATATGTATATGTTGGTTAGAATGTTCCATGTACATTTCTTCTATTTGGTTGAAAACTGTTGCTGGCCTCTTTCGGAACACAGTTTTTCTGAGTTAACAAGGAAGGGCAACAGGAAATTTTTGAAAGACATTCGTGAGAAACAAAATAGCACCTATACCTTCAATTCAAAGAGCTACATCTGTACTTACAGTAGTATTTGCGCTACTGTTCATGGAAAACCAGAGGTGTCCAGACATTACTGTCTCTGCTTCTGCCTTCAATGGCAATGCGACCGGTGACTATCTCACACAATTCAGGCCATCACCACACGGACAGAGAAGAGAAAGCAATAACTTCTGTTATAATTGCTGGAAATGTTCATGTTTTCTCCTGTTTCAAAGAATGATTCTTTACCAGATAGAAATTAGAGCCTTGTCCTCTTTGAAAAACACAGTACTTTCTGAGTTTCACAGTGAATTAGCAAGAAACGAAGTAGGAAACAACTGTGAACGGTGAAGTCACATATATTCCCTTTAGTGTGTCCGGTGAAGCACACTACCCAAAGACTATAACTGTCTTGAAAGCAGTGCTTGCTCTTTAGTCTATTGTATAAACTCGAAAGTTCACTGTAGCACACAATGGATCAGAAAAACAACGGCACGGCAAGGCCATAATTCCATCTGTTGAAATCGTTTGATCATATGTATATGTTGGTTAGAATGTTCCATGTACATTTCTTCTATTTGGTTGAAAACTGTTGCTGGCCTCTTTCGGAACACAGTTTTTCTGAGTTAACAAGGAAGGGCAACAGGAAATTTTTGAAAGACATTCGTGAGAAACAAGATAGCACCTATACCTTCAATTCAAAGAGCTACATCTGTACTTACAGTAGTATTTGCGCTACTGTTCATGGAAAACCAGAGGTGTCCAGACATTACTGTCTCTGCTTCTGCCTTCAATGGCAATGCGACCGGTGACTATCTCACACAATTCAGGCCATCACCACACGGACAGAGAAGAGAAAGCAATAACTTCTGTTATAATTGCTGGAAATGTTCATGTTTTCTCCCGTATCAAAGAATGATTCTTTACCAGATAGAAATTAGAGGCTTGTCCTCTTTGAAAACACGGTACTTTCTGAGTTTCACAGTGAATTAGCAAGAAACGAAGTAGGAAACAACTGTGAACGGTGAAGTCACATATATTCCCTTTAGTGTGTCAGGTGAAGCACACTACCCAAAGACTCGAACGGTCTTGAAAGCAGTGTTTGCTCTTTAATCTATTCTCTAAACTCGAAAGTTCACTGAAACATACAATGGAGTACATCAACAACGGCACGGCAAGGCCATAATTCCATCTGTTGAAATCGTTTGATCATATGTATATGTTGGTTAGAATGTTCCATGTACATTTCTTCTATTTGGTTGAAAACTGTTGCTGGCCTCTTTCGGAACACAGTTTTTCTGAGTTAACAAGGAAGGGCAACAGGAAATTTTTGAAAGACATTCGTGAGAAACAAGATAGCACCTATAACTTCAATTCAAAGAGCTACATCTGTACTTACAGTAGTATTTGCGCTACTGTTCACGGAAAACCAGAGGTGTCCAGACATTTCTGTCTCTGCTTCTGCCTTCAATTGCAATGCGACCGGTGACTATCTCACACAATTCAGGCCATCACCACACGGACAGAGAAGAGAAAGCAATAACTTCTGTTATAATTGCTGGAAATGTTCATGTTTTCTCCTGTTTCAAAGAATGATTCTTTACCAGATAGAAATTACAGGCTTGTCCTCTTTGTACACACGGTACTTTCTGAGTTTCACAGTGAATTAGCAAGAAACGAAGTAGGAAACAACTGTGAACGGTGAAGTCACATATATTCCCTTTAGTGTGTCCGGTGAAGCACACTACCCAAAGACTATAACTGTCTTGAAAGCAGTGCTTGCTCTTTAGTCTATTGTATAAACTCGAAAGTTCACTGAAGCACACAATGGAGCAGAACAACAACGGCACGGCAAGGCCATAATTCCATCTGTTGAAATCGTTTGATCATATGTATATGGTGGTTAGAATGTTCCATGTACATTTCTTCTATTTGGTTGAAAACTGTTGCTGGCCTCTTTCGGAACACAGTTTTTCTGAGTTAACAAGGAAGGGCAACAGGAACTTTTTGAAAGACATTCGTGAGAAACAAGATAGCACCTATACCTTCAATTCAAAGAGCTACATCTGTACTTACAGTAGTATTTGCGCTACTATTCATGGAAAACCAGAGGTGTCCAGACATTACTGTCTCTGCTTCTGCCTTCAATGGCAATGCGACCGGTGACTATCTCACACAATTCAGGCCATCACCACACGGACAGAGAAGAGAAAGCAATAACTTCTGTTATAATTGCTGGAAATGTTCATGTTTTCTCCCGTTTCAAAGAATGATTCTTTACCAGATAGAAATTAGAGCCTTGTCCTCTTTGAAAAACACAGTACTTTCTGAGTTTCACAGTGAATTAGCAAGAAACGAAGTAGGAAACAACTGTGAACGGTGAAGTCACATATATTCCCTTTAGTGTGTCCGGTGAAGCACACTACCCAAAGACTATAACTGTCTTGAAAGCAGTGCTTGCTCTTTAGTCTATTGTATAAACTCGAAAGTTCACTGTAGCACACAATGGATCAGAAAAACAACGGCACGGCAAGGCCATAATTCCATCTGTTGAAATCGTTTGATCATATGTATATGTTGGTTAGAATGTTCCATGTACATTTCTTCTATTTGGTTGAAAACTGTTGCTGGCCTCTTTCGGAACACAGTTTTTCTGAGTTAACAAGGAAGGGCAACAGGAAATTTTTGAAAGACATTCGTGAGAAACAAGATAGCACCTATACGTTCAATTCAAAGAGCTACATCTGTACTTACAGTAGTATTTGCGCTACTGTTCATGGAAAACCAGAGGTGTCCAGACATTACTGTCTCTGCTTCTGCCTTCAATGGCAATGCGACCGGTGACTATCTCACACAATTCAGGCCATCACCACACGGACAGAGAAGAGAAAGCAAGAACTTCTGTTATAATTGTTGGAAATGTTCATGTTTTCTCCCGTTTCAAAGAATGATTCTTTACCAGATAGAAATTACAGGCTTGTCCTCTTTGAACACACGGTACTTTCTGAGTTTCACAGTGAATTAGCAAGAAACGAAGTAGGAAACAACTGTGAACGGTGAAGTCACATATATTCCCTTTAGTGTGTCAGGTGAAGCACACTACCCAAAGACTCGAACGGTCTTGAAAGCAGTGTTTGCTCTTTAATCTATTATCTAAACTCGAAAGTTCACTGAAACATACAATGGAGTACATCAACAACGGCACGGCAAGGCCATAATTCCATCTGTTGAAATCGTTTGATCATATGTATATGTTGGTTAGAATGTTCCATGTACATTTCTTCTATTTGGTTGAAAACTGTTGCTGGCCTCTTTCGGAACACAGTTTTTCTGAGTTAACAAGGAAGGGCAACGGGAAATTTTTGAAAGACATTCGTGAGAAACAAGATAGCACCTATACCTTCAATTCAAAGAGCTACATCTGTACTTACAGTAGTATTTGCGCTACTGTTCATGGAAAACCAGAGGTGTCCAGACATTACTGTCTCTGCTTCTGCCTTCAATGGCAATGCGACCGGTGACTATCTCACACAATTCAGGCCATCACCACACGGACAGAGAAGAGAAAGCAATAACTTCTGTTATAATTGCTGGAAATGTTCATGTTTTCTCCCGTATCAAAGAATGATTCTTTACCAGATAGAAATTAGAGGCTTGTCCTCTTTGAAAACACGGTACTTTCTGAGTTTCACAGTGAATTAGCAAGAAACGAAGTAGGAAACAACTGTGAACGGTGAAGTCACATATATTCCCTTTAGTGTGTCAGGTGAAGCACACTACCCAAAGACTCGAACGGTCTTGAAAGCAGTGTTTGCTCTTTAATCTATTATCTAAACTCGAAAGTTCACTGAAACATACAATGGAGTACATCAACAACGGCACGGCAAGGCCATAATTCCATCTGTTGAAATCGTTTGATCATATGTATATGTTGGTTAGAATGTTCCATGTACATTTCTTCTATTTGGTTGAAAACTGTTGCTGGCCTCTTTCGGAACACAGTTTTTCTGAGTTAACAAGGAAGGGCAACAGGAAATTTTTGAAAGACATTCGTGAGAAACAAGATAGCACCTATACCTTCAATTCAAAGAGCTACATCTGTACTTACAGTAGTATTTGCGCTACTGTTCATGGAAAACCAGAGGTGTCCAGACATTACTGTCTCTGCTTCTGCCTTCAATGGCAATGCGACCGGTGACTATCTCACACAATTCAGGCCATCACCACACGGACAGAGAAGAGAAAGCAATAACTTCTGTTATAATTGCTGGAAATGTTCATGTTTTCTCCCGTATCAAAGAATGATTCTTTACCAGATAGAAATTAGAGGCTTGTCCTCTTTGAAAACACGGTACTTTCTGAGTTTCACAGTGAATTAGCAAGAAACGAAGTAGGAAACAACTGTGAACGGTGAAGTCACATATATTCCCTTTAGTGTGTCAGGTGAAGCACACTACCCAAAGACTCGAACGGTCTTGAAAGCAGTGTTTGCTCTTTAATCTATTCTCTAAACTCGAAAGTTCACTGAAACATACAATGGAGTACATCAACAACGGCACGGCAAGGCCATAATTCCATCTGTTGAAATCGTTTGATCATATGTATATGTTGGTTAGAATGTTCCATGTACATTTCTTCTATTTGGTTGAAAACTGTTGCTGGCCTCTTTCGGAACACAGTTTTTCTGAGTTAACAAGGAAGGGCAACAGGAAATTTTTGAAAGACATTCGTGAGAAACAAGATAGCACCTATACGTTCAATTCAAAGAGCTACATCTGTACTTACAGTAGTATTTGCGCTACTGTTCATGGAAAACCAGAGGTGTCCAGACATTACTGTCTCTGCTTCTGCCTTCAATGGCAATGCGACCGGTGACTATCTCACACAATTCAGGCCATCACCACACGGACAGAGAAGAGAAAGCAAGAACTTCTGTTATAATTGTTGGAAATGTTCATGTTTTCTCCCGTTTCAAAGAATGATTCTTTACCAGATAGAAATTACAGGCTTGTCCTCTTTGAACACACGGTACTTTCTGAGTTTCACAGTGAATTAGCAAGAAACGAAGTAGGAAACAACTGTGAACGGTGAAGTCACATATATTCCCTTTAGTGTGTCAGGTGAAGCACACTACCCAAAGACTCGAACGGTCTTGAAAGCAGTGTTTGCTCTTTAATCTATTATCTAAACTCGAAAGTTCACTGAAACATACAATGGAGTACATCAACAACGGCACGGCAAGGCCATAATTCCATCTGTTGAAATCGTTTGATCATATGTATATGTTGGTTAGAATGTTCCATGTACATTTCTTCTATTTGGTTGAAAACTGTTGCTGGCCTCTTTCGGAACACAGTTTTTCTGAGTTAACAAGGAAGGGCAACAGGAAATTTTTGAAAGACATTCGTGAGAAACAAGATAGCACCTATACGTTCAATTCAAAGAGCTACATCTGTACTTACAGTAGTATTTGCGCTACTGTTCATGGAAAACCAGAGGTGTCCAGACATTACTGTCTCTGCTTCTGCCTTCAATGGCAATGCGACCGGTGACTATCTCACACAATTCAGGCCATCACCACACGGACAGAGAAGAGAAAGCAATAACTTCTGTTATAATTGCTGGAAATGTTCATGTTTTCTCCCGTATCAAAGAATGATTCTTTACCAGATAGAAATTAGAGGCTTGTCCTCTTTGAAAACACGGTACTTTCTGAGTTTCACAGTGAATTAGCAAGAAACGAAGTAGGAAACAACTGTGAACCGTGAAGTCACATATATTCCCTTTAGTGTGTCAGGTGAAGCACACTACCCAAAGACTCGAACGGTCTTGAAAGCAGTGTTTGCTCTTTAATCTATTCTCTAAACTCGAAAGTTCACTGAAACATACAATGGAGTACATCAACAACGGCACGGCAAGGCCATAATTCCATCTGTTGAAATCGTTTGATCATATGTATATGTTGGTTAGAATGTTCCATGTACATTTCTTCTATTTGGTTGAAAACTGTTGCTGGCCTCTTTCGGAACACAGTTTTTCTGAGTTAACAAGGAAGGGCAACAGGAAATTTTTGAAAGACATTCGTGAGAAACAAGATAGCACCTATAACTTCAATTCAAAGAGCTACATCTGTACTTACAGTAGTATTTGCGCTACTGTTCACGGAAAACCAGAGGTGTCCAGACATTTCTGTCTCTGCTTCTGCCTTCAATTGCAATGCGACCGGTGACTATCTCACACAATTCAGGCCATCACCACACGGACAGAGAAGAGAAAGCAATAACTTCTGTTATAATTGCTGGAAATGTTCATGTTTTCTCCTGTTTCAAAGAATGATTCTTTACCAGATAGAAATTACAGGCTTGTCCTCTTTGTACACACGGTACTTTCTGAGTTTCACAGTGAATTAGCAAGAAACGAAGTAGGAAACAACTGTGAACGGTGAAGTCACATATATTCCCTTTAGTGTGTCAGGTGAAGCACACTACCCAAAGACTCGAACGGTCTTGAAAGCAGTGTTTGCTCTTTAATCTATTATCTAAACTCGAAAGTTCACTGAAACATACAATGGAGTACATCAACAACGGCACGGCAAGGCCATAATTCCATCTGTTGAAATCGTTTGATCATATGTATATGTTGGTTAGAATGTTCCATGTACATTTCTTCTATTTGGTTGAAAACTGTTGCTGGCCTCTTTCGGAACACAGTTTTTCTGAGTTAACAAGGAAGGGCAACAGGAAATTTTTGAAAGACATTCGTGAGAAACAAGATAGCACCTATACGTTCAATTCAAAGAGCTACATCTGTACTTACAGTAGTATTTGCGCTACTGTTCACGGAAAACCAGAGGTGTCCAGACATTTCTGTCTCTGCTTCTGCCTTCAATTGCAATGCGACCGGTGACTATCTCACACAATTCAGGCCATCACCACACGGACAGAGAAGAGAAAGCAAGAACTTCTGTTATAATTGCTGGAAATGTTCATGTTTTCTCCTGTTTCAAAGAATGATTCTTTACCAGACAGAAATTAGAGGCTTGTCCTCTTTGAAAACACGGTAGTTTCTGATTTTCACAGTGAATTAGCAAGAAACGAAGTAGGAAACAACTGTGAACGGTGAAGTCACATATATTCCCTTTAGTGTGTCAGGTGAAGCACACTACCCAAAAGACTCTAGCGGTCTTGAAAGCAGTGTTTGCTCTTTAGTCTATTGTATAAACTCGAAAGTTCACTGAAACATACAATGGAGTACATCAACAACGGCACGGGAAGGCCATAATTCCATCTGTTGAAATCGTTTGATCATATGTATATGTTGGTTAGAATGTTCCATGTACATTTCTTCTATTTGGTTGAAAACTGTTGCTGGCCTCTTTCGGAACACAGTTTTTCTGAGTTAACAAGGAAGGGCAACAGGAAATTTTTGAAAGACATTCGTGAGAAACAAGATAGCACCTATACCTTCAATTCAAAGAGCTACATCTGTACTTACAGTAGTATTTGCGCTACTGTTCATGGAAAACCAGAGGTGTCCAGACATTACTGTCTCTGCTTCTGCCTTCAATGGCAATGCGACCGGTGACTATCTCACACAATTCAGGCCATCACCACACGGACAGAGAAGAGAAAGCAAGAACTTCTGTTATAATTGTTGGAAATGTTCATGTTTTCTCCCGTTTCAAAGAATGATTCTTTACCAGATAGAAATTACAGGCTTGTCCTCTTTGAACACACGGTACTTTCTGAGTTTCACAGTGAATTAGCAAGAAACGAAGTAGGAAACAACTGTGAACGGTGAAGTCACATATATTCCCTTTAGTGTGTCAGGTGAAGCACACTACCCAAAAGACTCTAGCGGTCTTGAAAGCAGTGTTTGCTCTTTAGTCTATTGTATAAACTCGAAAGTTCACTGAAACATACAATGGAGTACATCAACAACGGCACGGGAAGGCCATAATTCCATCTGTTGAAATCGTTTGATCATATGTATATGTTGGTTAGAATGTTCCATGTACATTTCTTCTATTTGGTTGAAAACTGTTGCTGGCCTCTTTCGGAACACAGTTTTTCTGAGTTAACAAGGAAGGGCAACAGGAAATTTTTGAAAGACATTCGTGAGAAAAAAGATAGCACCTATACCTTCAATTCAAAGAGCTACATCTGTACTTACAGTAGTATTTGCGCTACTGTTCATGGAAAACCAGAGGTGTCCAGACATTACTGTCTCTGCTTCTGCCTTCAATGGCAATGCGACCGGTGACTATCTCACACAATTCAGGCCATCACCACACGGACAGAGAAGAGAAAGCAAGAACTTCTGTTATAATTGTTGGAAATGTTCATGTTTTCTCCCGTTTCAAAGAATGATTCTTTACCAGATAGAAATTACAGGCTTGTCCTCTTTGAACACACGGTACTTTCTGAGTTTCACAGTGAATTAGCAAGAAACGAAGTAGGAAACAACTGTGAACGGTGAAGTCACATATATTCCCTTTAGTGTGTCAGGTGAAGCACACTACCCAAAGACTCGAACGGTCTTGAAAGCAGTGTTTGCTCTTTAATCTATTATCTAAACTCGAAAGTTCACTGAAACATACAATGGAGTACATCAACAACGGCACGGCAAGGCCATAATTCCATCTGTTGAAATCGTTTGATCATATGTATATGTTGGTTAGAATGTTCCATGTACATTTCTTCTATTTGGTTGAAAACTGTTGCTGGCCTCTTTCGGAACACAGTTTTTCTGAGTTAACAAGGAAGGGCAACGGGAAATTTTTGAAAGACATTCGTGAGAAACAGGATAGCACCTATACCTTCAATTCAAAGAGCTACATCTGTACTTACAGTAGTATTTGCGCTACTGTTCATGGAAAACCAGAGGTGTCCAGACATTACTGTCTCTGCTTCTGCCTTCAATGGCAATGCGACCGGTGACTATCTCACACAATTCAGGCCATCACCACACGGACAGAGAAGAGAAAGCAATAACTTCTGTTATAATTGCTGGAAATGTTCATGTTTTCTCCCGTATCAAAGAATGATTTTTTACCAGATAGAAATTAGAGGCTTGTCCTCTTTGAAAACACGGTACTTTCTGAGTTTCACAGTGAATTAGCAAGAAACGAAGTAGGAAACAACTGTGAACGGTGAAGTCACATATATTCCCTTTAGTGTGTCAGGTGAAGCACACTACCCAAAGACTCGAACGGTCTTGAAAGCAGTGTTTGCTCTTTAATCTATTATCTAAACTCGAAAGTTCACTGAAACATACAATGGAGTACATCAACAACGGCACGGCAAGGCCATAATTCCATCTGTTGAAATCGTTTGATCATATGTATATGTTGGTTAGAATGTTCCATGTACATTTCTTCTATTTGGTTGAAAACTGTTGCTGGCCTCTTTCGGAACACAGTTTTTCTGAGTTAACAAGGAAGGGCAACAGGAAATTTTTGAAAGACATTCGTGAGAAACAAGATAGCACCTATACCTTCAATTCAAAGAGCTACATCTGTACTTACAGTAGTATTTGCGCTACTGTTCATGGAAAACCAGAGGTGTCCAGACATTACTGTCTCTGCTTCTGCCTTCAATGGCAATGCGACCGGTGACTATCTCACACAATTCAGGCCATCACCACACGGACAGAGAAGAGAAAGCAATAACTTCTGTTATAATTGCTGGAAATGTTCATGTTTTCTCCCGTATCAAAGAATGATTCTTTACCAGATAGAAATTAGAGGCTTGTCCTCTTTGAAAACACGGTACTTTCTGAGTTTCACAGTGAATTAGCAAGAAACGAAGTAGGAAACAACTGTGAACGGTGAAGTCACATATATTCCCTTTAGTGTGTCAGGTGAAGCACACTACCCAAAGACTCGAACGGTCTTGAAAGCAGTGTTTGCTCTTTAATCTATTATCTAAACTCGAAAGTTCACTGAAACATACAATGGAGTACATCAACAACGGCACGGCAAGGCCATAATTCCATCTGTTGAAATCGTTTGATCATATGTATATGTTGGTTAGAATGTTCCATGTACATTTCTTCTATTTGGTTGAAAACTGTTGCTGGCCTCTTTCGGAACACAGTTTTTCTGAGTTAACAAGGAAGGGCAACAGGAAATTTTTGAAAGACATTCGTGAGAAACAAGATAGCACCTATACGTTCAATTCAAAGAGCTACATCTGTACTTACAGTAGTATTTGCGCTACTGTTCATGGAAAACCAGAGGTGTCCAGACATTACTGTCTCTGCTTCTGCCTTCAATGGCAATGCGACCGGTGACTATCTCACACAATTCAGGCCATCACCACACGGACAGAGAAGAGAAAGCAAGAACTTCTGTTATAATTGTTGGAAATGTTCATGTTTTCTCCCGTTTCAAAGAATGATTCTTTACCAGATAGAAATTACAGGCTTGTCCTCTTTGAACACACGGTACTTTCTGAGTTTCACAGTGAATTAGCAAGAAACGAAGTAGGAAACAACTGTGAACGGTGAAGTCACATATATTCCCTTTAGTGTGTCAGGTGAAGCACACTACCCAAAGACTCGAACGGTCTTGAAAGCAGTGTTTGCTCTTTAATCTATTATCTAAACTCGAAAGTTCACTGAAACATACAATGGAGTACATCAACAACGGCACGGCAAGGCCATAATTCCATCTGTTGAAATCGTTTGATCATATGTATATGTTGGTTAGAATGTTCCATGTACATTTCTTCTATTTGGTTGAAAACTGTTGCTGGCCTCTTTCGGAACACAGTTTTTCTGAGTTAACAAGGAAGGGCAACAGGAAATTTTTGAAAGACATTCGTGAGAAACAAGATAGCACCTATACCTTCAATTCAAAGAGCTACATCTGTACTTACAGTAGTATTTGCGCTACTGTTCATGGAAAACCAGAGGTGTCCAGACATTACTGTCTCTGCTTCTGCCTTCAATGGCAATGCGACCGGTGACTATCTCACACAATTCAGGCCATCACCACACGGACAGAGAAGAGAAAGCAATAACTTCTGTTATAATTGCTGGAAATGTTCATGTTTTCTCCCGTATCAAAGAATGATTCTTTACCAGATAGAAATTAGAGGCTTGTCCTCTTTGAAAACACGGTACTTTCTGAGTTTCACAGTGAATTAGCAAGAAACGAAGTAGGAAACAACTGTGAACCGTGAAGTCACATATATTCCCTTTAGTGTGTCAGGTGAAGCACACTACCCAAAGACTCGAACGGTCTTGAAAGCAGTGTTTGCTCTTTAATCTATTCTCTAAACTCGAAAGTTCACTGAAACATACAATGGAGTACATCAACAACGGCACGGCAAGGCCATAATTCCATCTGTTGAAATCGTTTGATCATATGTATATGTTGGTTAGAATGTTCCATGTACATTTCTTCTATTTGGTTGAAAACTGTTGCTGGCCTCTTTCGGAACACAGTTTTTCTGAGTTAACAAGGAAGGGCAACAGGAAATTTTTGAAAGACATTCGTGAGAAACAAGATAGCACCTATAACTTCAATTCAAAGAGCTACATCTGTACTTACAGTAGTATTTGCGCTACTGTTCACGGAAAACCAGAGGTGTCCAGACATTTCTGTCTCTGCTTCTGCCTTCAATTGCAATGCGACCGGTGACTATCTCACACAATTCAGGCCATCACCACACGGACAGAGAAGAGAAAGCAATAACTTCTGTTATAATTGCTGGAAATGTTCATGTTTTCTCCTGTTTCAAAGAATGATTCTTTACCAGATAGAAATTACAGGCTTGTCCTCTTTGTACACACGGTACTTTCTGAGTTTCACAGTGAATTAGCAAGAAACGAAGTAGGAAACAACTGTGAACGGTGAAGTCACATATATTCCCTTTAGTGTGTCCGGTGAAGCACACTACCCAAAGACTATAACTGTCTTGAAAGCAGTGCTTGCTCTTTAGTCTATTGTATAAACTCGAAAGTTCACTGAAGCACACAATGGAGCAGAACAACAACGGCACGGCAAGGCCATAATTCCATCTGTTGAAATCGTTTGATCATATGTATATGTTGGTTAGAATGTTCCATGTACATTTCTTCTATTTGGTTGAAAACTGTTGCTGGCCTCTTTCGGAACACAGTTTTTCTGAGTTAACAAGGAAGGGCAACAGGAACTTTTTGAAAGACATTCGTGAGAAACAAGATAGCACCTATACCTTCAATTCAAAGAGCTACATCTGTACTTACAGTAGTATTTGCGCTACTGTTCATGGAAAACCAGAGGTGTCCAGACATTACTGTCTCTGCTTCTGCCTTCAATGGCAATGCGACCGGTGACTATCTCACACAATTCAGGCCATCACCACACGGACAGAGAAGAGAAAGCAATAACTTCTGTTATAATTGCTGGAAATGTTCATGTTTTCTCCCGTTTCAAAGAATGATTCTTTACCAGATAGAAATTAGAGCCTTGTCCTCTTTGAAAAACACAGTACTTTCTGAGTTTCACAGTGAATTAGCAAGAAACGAAGTAGGAAACAACTGTGAACGGTGAAGTCACATATATTCCCTTTAGTGTGTCCGGTGAAGCACACTACCCAAAGAATATAACTGTCTTGAAAGCAGTGTTTGCTCTTTAGTCTATTATCTAAACTCGAAAGTTCACTGAAACATAGAATGGAGTACATCAACAACGGCACGGCAAGGCCATAACTCCATCTGTTGAAATCGTTTGATCATATGTATATGTTGGTTAGAATGTTCCATGTACATTTCTTCTATTTGGTTGAAAACTGTTGCTGGCCTCTTTCGGAACACAGTTTTTCTGAGTTAACAAGGAAGGGCAACAGGAAATTTTTGAAAGACATTCGTGAGAAACAAGATAGCACCTATACCTTCAATTCAAAGAGCTACATCTGTACTTACAGTAGTATTTGCGCTACTGTTCATGGAAAACCAGAGGTGTCCAGACATTACTGTCTCTGCTTCTGCCTTCAATGGCAATGCGACCGGTGACTATCTCACACAATTCAGGCCATCACCACACGGACAGAGAAGAGAAAGCAATAACTTCTGTTATAATTGTTCGAAATGTTCATGTTTTCTCCCGTTTCAAAGAATGATTCTTTACCAGATAGAAATTACAGGCTTGTCCTCTTTGAACACACGGTACTTTCTGAGTTTCACAGTGAATTAGCAAGAAACGAAGTAGGAAACAACTGTGAACGGTGAAGTCACATATATTCCCTTTAGTGTGTCAGGTGAAGCACACTACCCAAAGACTCGAACGGTCTTGAAAGCAGTGTTTGCTCTTTAATCTATTATCTAAACTCGAAAGTTCACTGAAACATACAATGGAGTACATCAACAACGGCACGGCAAGGCCATAATTCCATCTGTTGAAATCGTTTGATCATATGTATATGTTGGTTAGAATGTTCCATGTACATTTCTTCTATTTGGTTGAAAACTGTTGCTGGCCTCTTTCGGAACACAGTTTTTCTGAGTTAACAAGGAAGGGCAACAGGAAATTTTTGAAAGACATTCGTGAGAAACAAGATAGCACCTATACGTTCAATTCAAAGAGCTACATCTGTACTTACAGTAGTATTTGCGCTACTGTTCACGGAAAACCAGAGGTGTCCAGACATTTCTGTCTCTGCTTCTGCCTTCAATTGCAATGCGACCGGTGACTATCTCACACAATTCAGGCCATCACCACACGGACAGAGAAGAGAAAGCAAGAACTTCTGTTATAATTGCTGGAAATGTTCATGTTTTCTCCTGTTTCAAAGAATGATTCTTTACCAGACAGAAATTAGAGGCTTGTCCTCTTTGAAAACACGGTAGTTTCTGATTTTCACAGTGAATTAGCAAGAAACGAAGTAGGAAACAACTGTGAACGGTGAAGTCACATATATTCCCTTTAGTGTGTCAGGTGAAGCACACTACCCAAAAGACTCTAGCGGTCTTGAAAGCAGTGTTTGCTCTTTAGTCTATTGTATAAACTCGAAAGTTCACTGAAACATACAATGGAGTACATCAACAACGGCACGGGAAGGCCATAATTCCATCTGTTGAAATCGTTTGATCATATGTATATGTTGGTTAGAATGTTCCATGTACATTTCTTCTATTTGGTTGAAAACTGTTGCTGGCCTCTTTCGGAACACAGTTTTTCTGAGTTAACAAGGAAGGGCAACAGGAAATTTTTGAAAGACATTCGTGAGAAACAAGATAGCACCTATACCTTCAATTCAAAGAGCTACATCTGTACTTACAGTAGTATTTGCGCTACTGTTCATGGAAAACCAGAGGTGTCCAGACATTACTGTCTCTGCTTCTGCCTTCAATGGCAATGCGACCGGTGACTATCTCACACAATTCAGGCCATCACCACACGGACAGAGAAGAGAAAGCAAGAACTTCTGTTATAATTGTTGGAAATGTTCATGTTTTCTCCCGTTTCAAAGAATGATTCTTTACCAGATAGAAATTACAGGCTTGTCCTCTTTGAACACACGGTACTTTCTGAGTTTCACAGTGAATTAGCAAGAAACGAAGTAGGAAACAACTGTGAACGGTGAAGTCACATATATTCCCTTTAGTGTGTCAGGTGAAGCACACTACCCAAAAGACTCTAGCGGTCTTGAAAGCAGTGTTTGCTCTTTAGTCTATTGTATAAACTCGAAAGTTCACTGAAACATACAATGGAGTACATCAACAACGGCACGGGAAGGCCATAATTCCATCTGTTGAAATCGTTTGATCATATGTATATGTTGGTTAGAATGTTCCATGTACATTTCTTCTATTTGGTTGAAAACTGTTGCTGGCCTCTTTCGGAACACAGTTTTTCTGAGTTAACAAGGAAGGGCAACAGGAAATTTTTGAAAGACATTCGTGAGAAACAAGATAGCACCTATACCTTCAATTCAAAGAGCTACATCTGTACTTACAGTAGTATTTGCGCTACTGTTCATGGAAAACCAGAGGTGTCCAGACATTACTGTCTCTGCTTCTGCCTTCAATGGCAATGCGACCGGTGACTATCTCACACAATTCAGGCCATCACCACACGGACAGAGAAGAGAAAGCAATAACTTCTGTTATAATTGCTGGAAATGTTCATGTTTTCTCCCGTTTCAAGGAATGATTCTTTACCAGATAGAAATTAGAGGCTTGTCCTCTTTGAAAACACGGTAGTTTCTGATTTTCACAGTGAATTAGCAAGAAACGAAGTAGGAAACAACTGTGAACGGTGAAGTCACATATATTCCCTTTAGTGTGTCAGGTGAAGCACACTACCCAAAAGACTCTAGCGGTCTTGAAAGCAGTGTTTGCTCTTTAGTCTATTGTATAAACTCGAAAGTTCACTGAAACATACAATGGAGTACATCAACAACGGCACGGCAAGGCCATAATTCCATCTGTTGAAATCGTTTGATCATATGTATATGTTGGTTAGAATGTTCCATGTACATTTCTTCTATTTGGTTGAAAACTGTTGCTGGCCTCTTTCGGAACACAGTTTTTCTGAGTTAACAAGGAAGGGCAACAGGAAATTTTTGAAAGACATTCGTGAGAAACAAGATAGCACCTATACCTTCAATTCAAAGAGCTACATCTGTACTTACAGTAGTATTTGCGCTACTGTTCATGGAAAACCAGAGGTGTCCAGACATTACTGTCTCTGCTTCTGCCTTCAATGGCAATGCGACCGGTGACTATCTCACACAATTCAGGCCATCACCACACGGACAGAGAAGAGAAAGCAAGAACTTCTGTTATAATTGTTGGAAATGTTCATGTTTTCTCCCGTTTCAAAGAATGATTCTTTACCAGATAGAAATTACAGGCTTGTCCTCTTTGAACACACGGTACTTTCTGAGTTTCACAGTGAATTAGCAAGAAACGAAGTAGGAAACAACTGTGAACGGTGAAGTCACATATATTCCCTTTAGTGTGTCAGGTGAAGCACACTACCCAAAAGACTCTAGCGGTCTTGAAAGCAGTGTTTGCTCTTTAGTCTATTGTATAAACTCGAAAGTTCACTGAAACATACAATGGAGTACATCAACAACGGCACGGGAAGGCCATAATTCCATCTGTTGAAATCGTTTGATCATATGTATATGTTGGTTAGAATGTTCCATGTACATTTCTTCTATTTGGTTGAAAACTGTTGCTGGCCTCTTTCGGAACACAGTTTTTCTGAGTTAACAAGGAAGGGCAACAGGAAATTTTTGAAAGACATTCGTGAGAAACAAGATAGCACCTATACCTTCAATTCAAAGAGCTACATCTGTACTTACAGTAGTATTTGCGCTACTGTTCATGGAAAACCAGAGGTGTCCAGACATTACTGTCTCTGCTTCTGCCTTCAATTGCAATGCGACCGGTGACTATCTCACACAATTCAGGCCATCACCACACGGACAGAGAAGAGAAAGCAATAACTTCTGTTATAATTGCTGGAAATGTTCATGTTTTCTCCTGTTTCAAAGAATGATTCTTTACCAGATAGAAATTAGAGGCTTGTCCTCTTTGAAAACACGGTAGTTTCTGATTTTCACAGTGAATTAGCAAGAAACGAAGTAGGAAACAACTGTGAACGGTGAAGTCACATATATTCCCTTTAGTGTGTCAGGTGAAGCACACTACCCAAAAGACTCTAGCGGTCTTGAAAGCAGTGTTTGCTCTTTAGTCTATTGTATAAACTCGAAAGTTCACTGAAACATACAATGGAGTACATCAACAACGGCACGGCAAGGCCATAATTCCATCTGTTGAAATCGTTTGATCATATGTATATGTTGGTTAGAATGTTCCATGTACATTTCTTCTATTTGGTTGAAAACTGTTGCTGGCCTCTTTCGGAACACAGTTTTTCTGAGTTAACAAGGAAGGGCAACAGGAAATTTTTGAAAGACATTCGTGAGAAACAAGATAGCACCTATACCTTCAATTCAAAGAGCTACATCTGTACTTACAGTAGTATTTGCGCTACTGTTCATGGAAAACCAGAGGTGTCCAGACATTACTGTCTCTGCTTCTGCCTTCAATGGCAATGCGACCGGTGACTATCTCACACAATTCAGGCCATCACCACACGGACAGAGAAGAGAAAGCAAGAACTTCTGTTATAATTGTTGGAAATGTTCATGTTTTCTCCCGTTTCAAAGAATGATTCTTTACCAGATAGAAATTACAGGCTTGTCCTCTTTGAACACACGGTACTTTCTGAGTTTCACAGTGAATTAGCAAGAAACGAAGTAGGAAACAACTGAGAACGGTGAAGTCACATATATTCCCTTTAGTGTGTCAGGTGAAGCACACTACCCAAAGACTCGAACGGTCTTGAAAGCAGTGTTTGCTCTTTAATCTATTATCTAAACTCGAAAGTTCACTGAAACATACAATGGAGTACATCAACAACGGCACGGCAAGGCCATAATTCCATCTGTTGAAATCGTTTGATCATATGTATATGTTGGTTAGAATGTTCCATGTACATTTCTTCTATTTGGTTGAAAACTGTTGCTGGCCTCTTTCGGAACACAGTTTTTCTGAGTTAACAAGGAAGGGCAACAGGAAATTTTTGAAAGACATTCGTGAGAAACAAGATAGCACCTATACGTTCAATTCAAAGAGCTACATCTGTACTTACAGTAGTATTTGCGCTACAGTTCATTGAAAACCAGAGGTGTCCAGACATTACTGTCTCTGCTTCTGCCTTCAATGGCAATGCGACCGGTGACTATCTCACACAATTCAGGCCATCACCACACGGACAGAGAAGAGAAAGCAATAACTTCTGTTATAATTGCTGGAAATGTTCATGTTTTCTCCCGTTTCAAAGAATGATTCTTTACCAGATAGAAATTAGAGGCTTGTCCTCTTTGAAAACACGGTACTTTCTGATTTTCACAGTTAATTAGCAAGAAACGAAGTAGGAAACAACTGTGAACGGTGAAGTCACATATATTCCCTTTACTGTGTCCGGTGAAGCACACTACCCAAAGAATATAACTGTCTTGAAAGCAGTGTTTGCTCTTTAGTCTATTATCTAAACTCGAAAGTTCACTGAAACATACAATGGAGTACATCAACAACGGCACGGCAAGGCCATAACTCCATCTGTTGAAATCGTTTGATCATATGTATATGTTGGTTAGAATGTTCCATGTACATTTCTTCTATTTGGTTGAAAACTGTTGCTGGCCTCTTTCGGAACACAGTTTTTCTGAGTTAACAAGGAAGGGCAACAGGAAATTTTTGAAAGACATTCGTGAGAAACAAGATAGCACCTATACCTTCAATTCAAAGAGCTACATCTGTACTTACAGTAGTATTTGCGCTACTGTTCATGGAAAACCAGAGGTGTCCAGACATTACTGTCTCTGCTTCTGCCTTCAATTGCAATGCGACCGGTGACTATCTCACACAATTCAGGCCATCACCACACGGACAGAGAAGAGAAAGCAATAACTTCTGTTATAATTGCTGGAAATGTTCATGTTTTCTCCTGTTTCAAAGAATGATTCTTTACCAGATAGAAATTAGAGGCTTGTCCTCTTTGAAAACACGGTAGTTTCTGATTTTCACAGTGAATTAGCAAGAAACGAAGTAGGAAACAACTGTGAACGGTGAAGTCACATATATTCCCTTTAGTGTGTCAGGTGAAGCACACTACCCAAAAGACTCTAGCGGTCTTGAAAGCAGTGTTTGCTCTTTAGTCTATTGTATAAACTCGAAAGTTCACTGAAACATACAATGGAGTACATCAACAACGGCACGGCAAGGCCATAACTCCATCTGTTGAAATCGTTTGATCATATGTATATGTTGGTTAGAATGTTCCATGTACATTTCTTCTATTTGGTTGAAAACTGTTGCTGGCCTCTTTCGGAACACAGTTTTTCTGAGTTAACAAGGAAGGGCAACAGGAAATTTTTGAAAGACATTCGTGAGAAACAAGATAGCACCTATACCTTCAATTCAAAGAGCTACATCTGTACTTACAGTAGTATTTGCGCTACTGTTCATGGAAAACCAGAGGTGTCCAGACATTACTGTCTCTGCTTCTGCCTTCAATGGCAATGCGACCGGTGACTATCTCACACAATTCAGGCCATCACCACACGGACAGAGAAGAGAAAGCAAGAACTTCTGTTATAATTGTTGGAAATGTTCATGTTTTCTCCCGTTTCAAAGAATGATTCTTTACCAGATAGAAATTAGAGGCTTGTCCTCTTTGAACACACGGTACTTTCTGAGTTTCACAGTGAATTAGCAAGAAACGAAGTAGGAAACAACTGTGAACGGTGAAGTCACATATATTCCCTTTAGTGTGTCAGGTGAAGCACACTACCCAAAAGACTCTAGCGGTCTTGAAAGCAGTGTTTGCTCTTTAGTCTATTGTATAAACTCGAAAGTTCACTGAAACATACAATGGAGTACATCAACAACGGCACGGGAAGGCCATAATTCCATCTGTTGAAATCGTTTGATCATATGTATATGTTGGTTAGAATGTTCCATGTACATTTCTTCTATTTGGTTGAAAACTGTTGCTGGCCTCTTTCGGAACACAGTTTTTCTGAGTTAACAAGGAAGGGCAACAGGAAATTTTTGAAAGACATTCGTGAGAAACAAGATAGCACCTATACCTTCAATTCAAAGAGCTACATCTGTACTTACAGTAGTATTTGCGCTACTGTTCATGGAAAACCAGAGGTGTCCAGACATTACTGTCTCTGCTTCTGCCTTCAATGGCAATGCGACCGGTGACTAACTCACACAATTCAGGCCATCACCACACGGACAGAGAAGAGAAAGCAATAACTTCTGTTATAATTGCTGGAAATGTTCATGTTTTCTCCTGTTTCAAAGAATGATTCTTTACCAGATAGAAATTAGAGGCTTGTCCTCTTTGAAAACACGGTAGTTTCCGATTTTCACAGTGAATTAGCAAGAAACGAAGTAGGAAACAACTGTGAACGGTGAAGTCACATATATTCCCTTTAGTGTGTCAGGTGAAGCACACTACCCAAAAGACTCTAGCGGTCTTGAAAGCAGTGTTTGCTCTTTAGTCTATTGTATAAACTCGAAAGTTCACTGAAACATACAATGGAGTACATCAACAACGGCACGGGAAGGCCATAATTCCATCTGTTGAAATCGTTTGATCATATGTATATGTTGGTTAGAATGTTCCATGTACATTTCTTCTATTTGGTTGAAAACTGTTGCTGGCCTCTTTCGGAACACAGTTTTTCTGAGTTAACAAGGAAGGGCAACAGGAAATTTTTGAAAGACATTCGTGAGAAACAAGATAGCACCTATACCTTCAATTCAAAGAGCTACATCTGTACTTACAGTAGTATTTGCGCTACTGTTCATGGAAAACCAGAGGTGTCCAGACATTACTGTCTCTGCTTCTGCCTTCAATGGCAATGCGACCGGTGACTATCTCACACAATTCAGGCCATCACCACACGGACAGAGAAGAGAAAGCAATAACTTCTGTTATAATTGCTGGAAATGTTCATGTTTTCTCCCGTTTCAAAGAATGATTCTTTACCAGATAGAAATTACAGGCTTGTCCTCTTTGAACACACGGTACTTTCTGAGTTTCACAGTGAATTAGCAAGAAACGAAGTAGGAAACAACTGTGAACGGTGAAGTCACATATATTCCCTTTAGTGTGTCAGGTGAAGCACACTACCCAAAAGACTCTAGCGGTCTTGAAAGCAGTGTTTGCTCTTTAGTCTATTGTATAAACTCGAAAGTTCACTGAAACATACAATGGAGTACATCAACAACGGCACGGCAAGGCCATAATTCCATCTGTTGAAATCGTTTGATCATATGTATATGTTGGTTAGAATGTTCCATGTACATTTCTTCTATTTGGTTGAAAACTGTTGCTGGCCTCTTTCGGAACACAGTTTTTCTGAGTTAACAAGGAAGGGCAACAGGAAATTTTTGAAAGACATTCGTGAGAAACAAGATAGCACCTATACCTTCAATTCAAAGAGCTACATCTGTACTTACAGTAGTATTTGCGCTACTGTTCATGGAAAACCAGAGGTGTCCAGACATTACTGTCTCTGCTTCTGCCTTCAATGGCAATGCGACCGGTGACTATCTCACACAATTCAGGCCATCACCACACGGACAGAGAAGAGAAAGCAAGAACTTCTGTTATAATTGTTGGAAATGTTCATGTTTTCTCCCGTTTCAAAGAATGATTCTTTACCAGATAGAAATTACAGGCTTGTCCTCTTTGAACACACGGTACTTTCTGAGTTTCACAGTGAATTAGCAAGAAACGAAGTAGGAAACAACTGTGAACGGTGAAGTCACATATATTCCCTTTAGTGTGTCAGGTGAAGCACACTACCCAAAAGACTCTAGCGGTCTTGAAAGCAGTGTTTGCTCTTTAGTCTATTGTATAAACTCGAAAGTTCACTGAAACATACAATGGAGTACATCAACAACGGCACGGGAAGGCCATAATTCCATCTGTTGAAATCGTTTGATCATATGTATATGTTGGTTAGAATGTTCCATGTACATTTCTTCTATTTGGTTGAAAACTGTTGCTGGCCTCTTTCGGAACACAGTTTTTCTGAGTTAACAAGGAAGGGCAACAGGAAATTTTTGAAAGACATTCGTGAGAAACAAGATAGCACCTATACCTTCAATTCAAAGAGCTACATCTGTACTTACAGTAGTATTTGCGCTACTGTTCATGGAAAACCAGAGGTGTCCAGACATTACTGTCTCTGCTTCTGCCTTCAATTGCAATGCGACCGGTGACTATCTCACACAATTCAGGCCATCACCACACGGACAGAGAAGAGAAAGCAATAACTTCTGTTATAATTGCTGGAAATGTTCATGTTTTCTCCTGTTTCAAAGAATGATTCTTTACCAGATAGAAATTAGAGGCTTGTCCTCTTTGAAAACACGGTAGTTTCTGATTTTCACAGTGAATTAGCAAGAAACGAAGTAGGAAACAACTGTGAACGGTGAAGTCACATATATTCCCTTTAGTGTGTCAGGTGAAGCACACTACCCAAAAGACTCTAGCGGTCTTGAAAGCAGTGTTTGCTCTTTAGTCTATTGTATAAACTCGAAAGTTCACTGAAACATACAATGGAGTACATCAACAACGGCACGGCAAGGCCATAATTCCATCTGTTGAAATCGTTTGATCATATGTATATGTTGGTTAGAATGTTCCATGTACATTTCTTCTATTTGGTTGAAAACTGTTGCTGGCCTCTTTCGGAACACAGTTTTTCTGAGTTAACAAGGAAGGGCAACAGGAAATTTTTGAAAGACATTCGTGAGAAACAAGATAGCACCTATACCTTCAATTCAAAGAGCTACATCTGTACTTACAGTAGTATTTGCGCTACTGTTCATGGAAAACCAGAGGTGTCCAGACATTACTGTCTCTGCTTCTGCCTTCAATGGCAATGCGACCGGTGACTATCTCACACAATTCAGGCCATCACCACACGGACAGAGAAGAGAAAGCAAGAACTTCTGTTATAATTGTTGGAAATGTTCATGTTTTCTCCCGTTTCAAAGAATGATTCTTTACCAGATAGAAATTACAGGCTTGTCCTCTTTGAACACACGGTACTTTCTGAGTTTCACAGTGAATTAGCAAGAAACGAAGTAGGAAACAACTGTGAACGGTGAAGTCACATATATTCCCTTTAGTGTGTCAGGTGAAGCACACTACCCAAAGACTCGAACGGTCTTGAAAGCAGTGTTTGCTCTTTAATCTATTATCTAAACTCGAAAGTTCACTGAAACATACAATGGAGTACATCAACAACGGCACGGCAAGGCCATAATTCCATCTGTTTAAATCGTTTGATCATATGTATATGTTGGTTAGAATGTTCCATGTACATTTCTTCTATTTGGTTGAAAACTGTTGCTGGCCTCTTTCGGAACACAGTTTTTCTGAGTTAACAAGGAAGGGCAACAGGAAATTTTTGAAAGACATTCGTGAGAAACAAGATAGCACCTATACCTTCAATTCAAAGAGCTACATCTGTACTTACAGTAGTATTTGCGCTACAGTTCATTGAAAACCAGAGGTGTCCAGACATTACTGTCTCTGCTTCTGCCTTCAATGGCAATGCGACCGGTGACTATCTCACACAATTCAGGCCATCACCACACGGACAGAGAAGAGAAAGCAATAACTTCTGTTATAATTGCTGGAAATGTTCATGTTTTCTCCCGTTTCAAAGAATGATTCTTTACCAGATAGAAATTAGAGGCTTGTCCTCTTTGAAAACACGGTACTTTCTGATTTTCACAGTGAATTAGCAAGAAACGAAGTAGGAAACAACTGTGAACGGTGAAGTCACATATATTCCCTTTAGTGTGTCCGGTGAAGCACACTACCCAAAGAATATAACTGTCTTGAAAGCAGTGTTTGCTCTTTAGTCTATTATCTAAACTCGAAAGTTCACTGAAACATAGAATGGAGTACATCAACAACGGCACGGCAAGGCCATAACTCCATCTGTTGAAATCGTTTGATCATATGTATATGTTGGTTAGAATGTTCCATGTACATTTCTTCTATTTGGTTGAAAACTGTTGCTGGCCTCTTTCGGAACACAGTTTTTCTGAGTTAACAAGGAAGGGCAACAGGAAATTTTTGAAAGACATTCGTGAGAAACAAGATAGCACCTATACCTTCAATTCAAAGAGCTACATCTGTACTTACAGTAGTATTTGCGCTACAGTTCATGGAAAACCAGAGGTGTCCAGACATTACTGTCTCTGCTTCTGCCTTCAATGGCAATGCGACCGGTGACTATCTCACACAATTCAGGCCATCACCACACGGACAGAGAAGAGAAAGCAATAACTTCTGTTATAATTGCTGGAAATGTTCATGTTTTCTCCCGTTTCAAAGAATGATTCTTTACCAGATAGAAATTAGAGGCTTGTCCTCTTTGACAACACGGTACTTTCTGATTTTCACAGTTAATTAGCAAGAAACGAAGTAGGAAACAACTGTGAACGGTGAAGTCACATATATTCCCTTTACTGTGTCCGGTGAAGCACACTACCCAAAGAATATAACTGTCTTGAAAGCAGTGTTTGCTCTTTAGTCTATTATCTAAACTCGAAAGTTCACTGAAACATACAATGGAGTACATCAACAACGGCACGGCAAGGCCATAACTCCATCTGTTGAAATCGTTTGATCATATGTATATGTTGGTTAGAATGTTCCATGTACATTTCTTCTATTTGGTTGAAAACTGTTGCTGGCCTCTTTCGGAACACAGTTTTTCTGAGTTAACAAGGAAGGGCAACAGGAAATTTTTGAAAGACATTCGTGAGAAACAAGATAGCACCTATACCTTCAATTCAAAGAGCTACATCTGTACTTACAGTAGTATTTGCGCTACTGTTCATGGAAAACCAGAGGTGTCCAGACATTACTGTCTCTGCTTCTGCCTTCAATTGCAATGCGACCGGTGACTATCTCACACAATTCAGGCCATCACCACACGGACAGAGAAGAGAAAGCAATAACTTCTGTTATAATTGCTGGAAATGTTCATGTTTTCTCCTGTTTCAAAGAATGATTCTTTACCAGATAGAAATTAGAGGCTTGTCCTCTTTGAAAACACGGTAGTTTCTGATTTTCACAGTGAATTAGCAAGAAACGAAGTAGGAAACAACTGTGAACGGTGAAGTCACATATATTCCCTTTAGTGTGTCAGGTGAAGCACACTACCCAAAAGACTCTAGCGGTCTTGAAAGCAGTGTTTGCTCTTTAGTCTATTGTATAAACTCGAAAGTTCACTGAAACATACAATGGAGTACATCAACAACGGCACGGCAAGGCCATAACTCCATCTGTTGAAATCGTTTGATCATATGTATATGTTGGTTAGAATGTTCCATGTACATTTCTTCTATTTGGTTGAAAACTGTTGCTGGCCTCTTTCGGAACACAGTTTTTCTGAGTTAACAAGGAAGGGCAACAGGAAATTTTTGAAAGACATTCGTGAGAAACAAGATAGCACCTATACCTTCAATTCAAAGAGCTACATCTGTACTTACAGTAGTATTTGCGCTACTGTTCATGGAAAACCAGAGGTGTCCAGACATTACTGTCTCTGCTTCTGCCTTCAATGGCAATGCGACCGGTGACTATCTCACACAATTCAGGCCATCACCACACGGACAGAGAAGAGAAAGCAAGAACTTCTGTTATAATTGTTGGAAATGTTCATGTTTTCTCCCGTTTCAAAGAATGATTCTTTACCAGATAGAAATTAGAGGCTTGTCCTCTTTGAACACACGGTACTTTCTGAGTTTCACAGTGAATTAGCAAGAAACGAAGTAGGAAACAACTGTGAACGGTGAAGTCACATATATTCCCTTTAGTGTGTCAGGTGAAGCACACTACCCAAAAGACTCTAGCGGTCTTGAAAGCAGTGTTTGCTCTTTAGTCTATTGTATAAACTCGAAAGTTCACTGAAACATACAATGGAGTACATCAACAACGGCACGGGAAGGCCATAATTCCATCTGTTGAAATCGTTTGATCATATGTATATGTTGGTTAGAATGTTCCATGTACATTTCTTCTATTTGGTTGAAAACTGTTGCTGGCCTCTTTCGGAACACAGTTTTTCTGAGTTAACAAGGAAGGGCAACAGGAAATTTTTGAAAGACATTCGTGAGAAACAAGATAGCACCTATACCTTCAATTCAAAGAGCTACATCTGTACTTACAGTAGTATTTGCGCTACTGTTCATGGAAAACCAGAGGTGTCCAGACATTACTGTCTCTGCTTCTGCCTTCAATGGCAATGCGACCGGTGACTAACTCACACAATTCAGGCCATCACCACACGGACAGAGAAGAGAAAGCAATAACTTCTGTTATAATTGCTGGAAATGTTCATGTTTTCTCCTGTTTCAAAGAATGATTCTTTACCAGATAGAAATTAGAGGCTTGTCCTCTTTGAAAACACGGTAGTTTCCGATTTTCACAGTGAATTAGCAAGAAACGAAGTAGGAAACAACTGTGAACGGTGAAGTCACATATATTCCCTTTAGTGTGTCAGGTGAAGCACACTACCCAAAAGACTCTAGCGGTCTTGAAAGCAGTGTTTGCTCTTTAGTCTATTGTATAAACTCGAAAGTTCACTGAAACATACAATGGAGTACATCAACAACGGCACGGGAAGGCCATAATTCCATCTGTTGAAATCGTTTGATCATATGTATATGTTGGTTAGAATGTTCCATGTACATTTCTTCTATTTGGTTGAAAACTGTTGCTGGCCTCTTTCGGAACACAGTTTTTCTGAGTTAACAAGGAAGGGCAACAGGAAATTTTTGAAAGACATTCGTGAGAAACAAGATAGCACCTATACCTTCAATTCAAAGAGCTACATCTGTACTTACAGTAGTATTTGCGCTACTGTTCATGGAAAACCAGAGGTGTCCAGACATTACTGTCTCTGCTTCTGCCTTCAATGGCAATGCGACCGGTGACTATCTCACACAATTCAGGCCATCACCACACGGACAGAGAAGAGAAAGCAATAACTTCTGTTATAATTGCTGGAAATGTTCATGTTTTCTCCCGTTTCAAAGAATGATTCTTTACCAGATAGAAATTACAGGCTTGTCCTCTTTGAACACACGGTACTTTCTGAGTTTCACAGTGAATTAGCAAGAAACGAAGTAGGAAACAACTGTGAACGGTGAAGTCACATATATTCCCTTTAGTGTGTCAGGTGAAGCACACTACCCAAAAGACTCTAGCGGTCTTGAAAGCAGTGTTTGCTCTTTAGTCTATTGTATAAACTCGAAAGTTCACTGAAACATACAATGGAGTACATCAACAACGGCACGGCAAGGCCATAATTCCATCTGTTGAAATCGTTTGATCATATGTATATGTTGGTTAGAATGTTCCATGTACATTTCTTCTATTTGGTTGAAAACTGTTGCTGGCCTCTTTCGGAACACAGTTTTTCTGAGTTAACAAGGAAGGGCAACAGGAAATTTTTGAAAGACATTCGTGAGAAACAAGATAGCACCTATACCTTCAATTCAAAGAGCTACATCTGTACTTACAGTAGTATTTGCGCTACTGTTCATGGAAAACCAGAGGTGTCCAGACATTACTGTCTCTGCTTCTGCCTTCAATGGCAATGCGACCGGTGACTATCTCACACAATTCAGGCCATCACCACACGGACAGAGAAGAGAAAGCAAGAACTTCTGTTATAATTGTTGGAAATGTTCATGTTTTCTCCCGTTTCAAAGAATGATTCTTTACCAGATAGAAATTACAGGCTTGTCCTCTTTGAACACACGGTACTTTCTGAGTTTCACAGTGAATTAGCAAGAAACGAAGTAGGAAACAACTGTGAACGGTGAAGTCACATATATTCCCTTTAGTGTGTCAGGTGAAGCACACTACCCAAAAGACTCTAGCGGTCTTGAAAGCAGTGTTTGCTCTTTAGTCTATTGTATAAACTCGAAAGTTCACTGAAACATACAATGGAGTACATCAACAACGGCACGGGAAGGCCATAATTCCATCTGTTGAAATCGTTTGATCATATGTATATGTTGGTTAGAATGTTCCATGTACATTTCTTCTATTTGGTTGAAAACTGTTGCTGGCCTCTTTCGGAACACAGTTTTTCTGAGTTAACAAGGAAGGGCAACAGGAAATTTTTGAAAGACATTCGTGAGAAACAAGATAGCACCTATACCTTCAATTCAAAGAGCTACATCTGTACTTACAGTAGTATTTGCGCTACTGTTCATGGAAAACCAGAGGTGTCCAGACATTACTGTCTCTGCTTCTGCCTTCAATTGCAATGCGACCGGTGACTATCTCACACAATTCAGGCCATCACCACACGGACAGAGAAGAGAAAGCAATAACTTCTGTTATAATTGCTGGAAATGTTCATGTTTTCTCCTGTTTCAAAGAATGATTCTTTACCAGATAGAAATTAGAGGCTTGTCCTCTTTGAAAACACGGTAGTTTCTGATTTTCACAGTGAATTATCAAGAAACGAAGTAGGAAACAACTGTGAACGGTGAAGTCACATATATTCCCTTTAGTGTGTCAGGTGAAGCACACTACCCAAAAGACTCTAGCGGTCTTGAAAGCAGTGTTTGCTCTTTAGTCTATTGTATAAACTCGAAAGTTCACTGAAACATACAATGGAGTACATCAACAACGGCACGGCAAGGCCATAATTCCATCTGTTGAAATCGTTTGATCATATGTATATGTTGGTTAGAATGTTCCATGTACATTTCTTCTATTTGGTTGAAAACTGTTGCTGGCCTCTTTCGGAACACAGTTTTTCTGAGTTAACAAGGAAGGGCAACAGGAAATTTTTGAAAGACATTCGTGAGAAACAAGATAGCACCTATACCTTCAATTCAAAGAGCTACATCTGTACTTACAGTAGTATTTGCGCTACTGTTCATGGAAAACCAGAGGTGTCCAGACATTACTGTCTCTGCTTCTGCCTTCAATGGCAATGCGACCGGTGACTATCTCACACAATTCAGGCCATCACCACACGGACAGAGAAGAGAAAGCAAGAACTTCTGTTATAATTGTTGGAAATGTTCATGTTTTCTCCCGTTTCAAAGAATGATTCTTTACCAGATAGAAATTACAGGCTTGTCCTCTTTGAACACACGGTACTTTCTGAGTTTCACAGTGAATTAGCAAGAAACGAAGTAGGAAACAACTGTGAACGGTGAAGTCACATATATTCCCTTTAGTGTGTCAGGTGAAGTACACTACCCAAAGACTCGAACGGTCTTGAAAGCAGTGTTTGCTCTTTAATCTATTATCTAAACTCGAAAGTTCACTGAAACATACAATGGAGTACATCAACAACGGCACGGCAAGGCCATAATTCCATCTGTTTAAATCGTTTGATCATATGTATATGTTGGTTAGAATGTTCCATGTACATTTCTTCTATTTGGTTGAAAACTGTTGCTGGCCTCTTTCGGAACACAGTTTTTCTGAGTTAACAAGGAAGGGCAACAGGAAATTTTTGAAAGACATTCGTGAGAAACAAGATAGCACCTATACCTTCAATTCAAAGAGCTACATCTGTACTTACAGTAGTATTTGCGCTACAGTTCATTGAAAACCAGAGGTGTCCAGACATTACTGTCTCTGCTTCTGCCTTCAATGGCAATGCGACCGGTGACTATCTCACACAATTCAGGCCATCACCACACGGACAGAGAAGAGAAAGCAATAACTTCTGTTATAATTGCTGGAAATGTTCATGTTTTCTCCCGTTTCAAAGAATGATTCTTTACCCGATAGAAATTAGAGGCTTGTCCTCTTTGAAAACACGGTACTTTCTGATTTTCACAGTGAATTAGCAAGAAACGAAGTAGGAAACAACTGTGAACGGTGAAGTCACATATATTCCCTTTAGTGTGTCCGGTGAAGCACACTACCCAAAGAATATAACTGTCTTGAAAGCAGTGTTTGCTCTTTAGTCTATTATCTAAACTCGAAAGTTCACTGAAACATAGAATGGAGTACATCAACAACGGCACGGCAAGGCCATAACTCCATCTGTTGAAATCGTTTGATCATATGTATATGTTGGTTAGAATGTTCCATGTACATTTCTTCTATTTGGTTGAAAACTGTTGCTGGCCTCTTTCGGAACACAGTTTTTCTGAGTTAACAAGGAAGGGCAACAGGAAATTTTTGAAAGACATTCGTGAGAAACAAGATAGCACCTATACCTTCAATTCAAAGAGCTACATCTGTACTTACAGTAGTATTTGCGCTACAGTTCATGGAAAACCAGAGGTGTCCAGACATTACTGTCTCTGCTTCTGCCTTCAATGGCAATGCGACCGGTGACTATCTCACACAATTCAGGCCATCACCACACGGACAGAGAAGAGAAAGCAATAACTTCTGTTATAATTGCTGGAAATGTTCATGTTTTCTCCCGTTTCAAAGAATGATTCTTTACCAGATAGAAATTAGAGGCTTGTCCTCTTTGACAACACGGTACTTTCTGATTTTCACAGTTAATTAGCAAGAAACGAAGTAGGAAACAACTGTGAACGGTGAAGTCACATATATTCCCTTTACTGTGTCCGGTGAAGCACACTACCCAAAGAATATAACTGTCTTGAAAGCAGTGTTTGCTCTTTAGTCTATTATCTAAACTCGAAAGTTCACTGAAACATACAATGGAGTACATCAACAACGGCACGGCAAGGCCATAACTCCATCTGTTGAAATCGTTTGATCATATGTATATGTTGGTTAGAATGTTCCATGTACATTTCTTCTATTTGGTTGAAAACTGTTGCTGGCCTCTTTCGGAACACAGTTTTTCTGAGTTAACAAGGAAGGGCAACAGGAAATTTTTGAAAGACATTCGTGAGAAACAAGATAGCACCTATACCTTCAATTCAAAGAGCTACATCTGTACTTACAGTAGTATTTGCGCTACTGTTCATGGAAAACCAGAGGTGTCCAGACATTACTGTCTCTGCTTCTGCCTTCAATTGCAATGCGACCGGTGACTATCTCACACAATTCAGGCCATCACCACACGGACAGAGAAGAGAAAGCAATAACTTCTGTTATAATTGCTGGAAATGTTCATGTTTTCTCCTGTTTCAAAGAATGATTCTTTACCAGATAGAAATTAGAGGCTTGTCCTCTTTGAAAACACGGTAGTTTCTGATTTTCACAGTGAATTAGCAAGAAACGAAGTAGGAAACAACTGTGAACGGTGAAGTCACATATATTCCCTTTAGTGTGTCAGGTGAAGCACACTACCCAAAAGACTCTAGCGGTCTTGAAAGCAGTGTTTGCTCTTTAGTCTATTGTATAAACTCGAAAGTTCACTGAAACATACAATGGAGTACATCAACAACGGCACGGCAAGGCCATAACTCCATCTGTTGAAATCGTTTGATCATATGTATATGTTGGTTAGAATGTTCCATGTACATTTCTTCTATTTGGTTGAAAACTGTTGCTGGCCTCTTTCGGAACACAGTTTTTCTGAGTTAACAAGGAAGGGCAACAGGAAATTTTTGAAAGACATTCGTGAGAAACAAGATAGCACCTATACCTTCAATTCAAAGAGCTACATCTGTACTTACAGTAGTATTTGCGCTACTGTTCATGGAAAACCAGAGGTGTCCAGACATTACTGTCTCTGCTTCTGCCTTCAATGGCAATGCGACCGGTGACTATCTCACACAATTCAGGCCATCACCACACGGACAGAGAAGAGAAAGCAAGAACTTCTGTTATAATTGTTGGAAATGTTCATGTTTTCTCCCGTTTCAAAGAATGATTCTTTACCAGATAGAAATTAGATGCTTGTCCTCTTTGAAAACACGGTAGTTTCTGATTTTCACAGTGAATTAGCAAGAAACGAAGTAGGAAACAACTGTGAACGGTGAAGTCACATATATTCCCTTTAGTGTGTCAGGTGAAGCACACTACCCAAAAGACTCTAGCGGTCTTGAAAGCAGTGTTTGCTCTTTAGTCTATTGTCTAAACTCGAAAGTTCACTGAAACATACAATGGAGTACATCAACAACGGCACGGCAAGGCCATAATTCCATCTGTTGAAATCGTTTGATCATATGTATATGTTGGTTAGAATGTTCCATGTACATTTCTTCTATTTGGTTGAAAACTGTTGCTGGCCTCTTTCGGAACACAGTTTTTCTGAGTTAACAAGGAAGGGCAACAGGAAATTTTTGAAAGACATTCGTGAGAAACAAGATAGCACCTATACCTTCAATTCAAAGAGCTACATCTGTACTTACAGTAGTATTTGCGCTACTGTTCATGGAAAACCAGAGGTGTCCAGACATTACTGTCTCTGCTTCTGCCTTCAATGGCAATGCGACCGGTGACTATCTCACACAATTCAGGCCATCACCACACGGACAGAGAAGAGAAAGCAAGAACTTCTGTTATAATTGTTGGAAATGTTCATGTTTTCTCCCGTTTCAAAGAATGATTCTTTACCAGATAGAAATTAGAGGCTTGTCCTCTTTGAACACACGGTACTTTCTGAGTTTCACAGTGAATTAGCAAGAAACGAAGTAGGAAACAACTGTGAACGGTGAAGTCACATATATTCCCTTTAGTGTGTCAGGTGAAGCACACTACCCAAAGACTCGAACGGTCTTGAAAGCAGTGTTTGCTCTTTAATCTATTATCTAAACTCGAAAGTTCACTGAAACATACAATGGAGTACATCAACAACGGCACGGCAAGGCCATAATTCCATCTGTTGAAATCGTTTGATCATATGTATATGTTGGTTAGAATGTTCCATGTACATTTCTTCTATTTGGTTGAAAACTGTTGCTGGCCTCTTTCGGAACACAGTTTTTCTGAGTTAACAAGGAAGGGCAACAGGAAATTTTTGAAAGACATTCGTGAGAAACAAGATAGCACCTATGCCTTCAATTCAAAGAGCTACATCTGTACTTACAGTAGTATTTGCGCTACTGTTCATGGAAAACCAGAGGTGTCCAGACATTACTGTCTCTGCTTCTGCCTTCAATTGCAATGCGACCGGTGACTATCTCACACAATTCAGGCCATCACCACACGGACAGAGAAGAGAAAGCAATAACTTCTGTTATAATTGCTGGAAATGTTCATGTTTTCTCCTGTTTCAAAGAATGATTCTTTACCAGATAGAAATTAGAGGCTTGTCCTCTTTGAAAACACGGTAGTTTCTGATTTTCACAGTGAATTAGCAAGAAACGAAGTAGGAAACAACTGTGAACGGTGAAGTCACATATATTCCCTTTAGTGTGTCAGGTGAAGCACACTACCCAAAAGACTCTAGCGGTCTTGAAAGCAGTGTTTGCTCTTTAGTCTATTGTATAAACTCGAAAGTTCACTGAAACATACAATGGAGTACATCAACAACGGCACGGCAAGGCCATAACTCCATCTGTTGAAATCGTTTGATCATATGTATATGTTGGTTAGAATGTTCCATGTACATTTCTTCTATTTGGTTGAAAACTGTTGCTGGCCTCTTTCGGAACACAGTTTTTCTGAGTTAACAAGGAAGGGCAACAGGAAATTTTTGAAAGACATTCGTGAGAAACAAGATAGCACCTATACCTTCAATTCAAAGAGCTACATCTGTACTTACAGTAGTATTTGCGCTACTGTTCATGGAAAACCAGAGGTGTCCAGACATTACTGTCTCTGCTTCTGCCTTCAATGGCAATGCGACCGGTGACTATCTCACACAATTCAGGCCATCACCACACGGACAGAGAAGAGAAAGCAATAACTTCTGTTATAATTGCTGGAAATGTTCATGTTTTCTCCCGTTTCAAAGAATGATTCTTTACCAGATAGAAATTAGAGGCTTGTCCTCTTTGAAAACACGGTAGTTTCTGATTTTCACAGTGAATTAGCAA
This sequence comes from Furipterus horrens, assembly GCF_987537825.1. NCBI lineage: Eukaryota > Metazoa > Chordata > Mammalia > Chiroptera > Furipteridae > Furipterus > Furipterus horrens. The sequence goes on from NW_028327182.1 coordinate 52,140,542, forward strand.
GAAACGAAGTAGGAAACAACTGTGAACGGTGAAGTCACATATATTCCCTTTAGTGTGTCAGGTGAAGCACACTACCCAAAAGACTCTAGCGGTCTTGAAAGCAGTGTTTGCTCTTTAATCTATTATCTAAACTCGAAAGTTCACTGAAACATACAATGGAGTACATCAACAACGGCACGGCAAGGCCATAATTCCATCTGTTGAAATCGTTTGATCATATGTATATGTTGGTTAGAATGTTCCATGTACATTTCTTCTATTTGGTTGAAAACTGTTGCTGGCCTCTTTCGGAACACAGTTTTTCTGAGTTAACAAGGAAGGGCAACAGGAAATTTTTGAAAGACATTCGTGAGAAACAAGATAGCACCTATACCTTCAATTCAAAGAGCTACATCTGTACTTACAGTAGTATTTGCGCTACTGTTCATGGAAAACCAGAGGTGTCCAGACATTACTGTCTCTGCTTCTGCCTTCAATGGCAATGCGACCGGTGACTATCTCACACAATTCAGGCCATCACCACACGGACAGAGAAGAGAAAGCAAGAACTTCTGTTATAATTGTTGGAAATGTTCATGTTTTCTCCCGTTTCAAAGAATGATTCTTTACCAGATAGAAATTAGAGGCTTGTCCTCTTTGAACACACGGTACTTTCTGAGTTTCACAGTGAATTAGCAAGAAACGAAGTAGGAAACAACTGTGAACGGTGAAGTCACATATATTCCCTTTAGTGTGTCAGGTGAAGCACACTACCCAAAGACTCGAACGGTCTTGAAAGCAGTGTTTGCTCTTTAATCTATTATCTAAACTCGAAAGTTCACTGTAACATACAATGGAGTACATCAACAACGGCACGGCAAGGCCATAATTCCATCTGTTGAAATCGTTTGATCATATGTATATGTTGGTTAGAATGTTCCATGTACATTTCTTCTATTTGGTTGAAAACTGTTGCTGGCCTCTTTCGGAACACAGTTTTTCTGAGTTAACAAGGAAGGGCAACAGGAAATTTTTGAAAGACATTCGTGAGAAACAAGATAGCACCTATACCTTCAATTCAAAGAGCTACATCTGTACTTACAGTAGTATTTGCGCTACAGTTCATGGAAAACCAGAGGTGTCCAGACATTACTGTCTCTGCTTCTGCCTTCAATGGCAATGCGACCGGTGACTATCTCACACAATTCAGGCCATCACCACACGGACAGAGAAGAGAAAGCAATAACTTCTGTTATAATTGCTGGAAATGTTCATGTTTTCTCCTGTTTCAAAGAATGATTCTTTACCAGATAGAAATTAGAGGCTTGTCCTCTTTGAAAACACGGTACTTTCTGAGTTTCACAGTTAATTAGCAAGAAACGAAGTAGGAAACAACTGTGAACGGTGAAGTCACATATATTCCCTTTAGTGTGTCCGGTGAAGCACACTACCCAAAGAATATAACTGTCTTGAAAGCAGTGTTTGCTCTTTAGTCTATTATCTAAACTCGAAAGTTCACTGAAACATAGAATGGAGTACATCAACAACGGCACGGCAAGGCCATAACTCCATCTGTTGAAATCGTTTGATCATATGTATATGTTGGTTAGAATGTTCCATGTACATTTCTTCTATTTGGTTGAAAACTGTTGCTGGCCTCTTTCGGAACACAGTTTTTCTGAGTTAACAAGGAAGGGCAACAGCAAATTTTTGAAAGACATTCGTGAGAAACAAGATAGCACCTATACCTTCAATTCAAAGAGCTACATCTGTACTTACAGTAGTATTTGCGCTACTGTTCATGGAAAACCAGAGGTGTCCAGACATTACTGTCTCTGCTTCTGCCTTCAATTGCAATGCGACCGGTGACTATCTCACACAATTCAGGCCATCACCACACGGACAGAGAAGAGAAAGCAATAACTTCTGTTATAATTGCTGGAAATGTTCATGTTTTCTCCTGTTTCAAAGAATGATTCTTTACCAGATAGAAATTAGAGGCTTGTCCTCTTTGAAAACACGGTAGTTTCTGATTTTCACAGTGAATTAGCAAGAAACGAAGTAGGAAACAACTGTGAACGGTGAAGTCACATATATTCCCTTTAGTGTGTCAGGTGAAGCACACTACCCAAAAGACTCTAGCGGTCTTGAAAGCAGTGTTTGCTCTTTAGTCTATTTTATAAACTCGAAAGTTCACTGAAACATACAATGGAGTACATCAACAACGGCACGGCAAGGCCATAACTCCATCTGTTGAAATCGTTTGATCATATGTATATGTTGGTTAGAATGTTCCATGTACATTTCTTCTATTTGGTTGAAAACTGTTGCTGGCCTCTTTCGGAACACAGTTTTTCTGAGTTAACAAGGAAGGGCAACAGGAAATTTTTGAAAGACATTCGTGAGAAACAAGATAGCACCTATACCTTCAATTCAAAGAGCTACATCTGTACTTACAGTAGTATTTGCGCTACTGTTCATGGAAAACCAGAGGTGTCCAGACATTACTGTCTCTGCTTCTGCCTTCAATTGCAATGCGACCGGTGACTATCTCACACAATTCAGGCCATCACCACACGGACAGAGAAGAGAAAGCAATAACTTCTGTTATAATTGCTGGAAATGTTCATGTTTTCTCCCGTTTCAAAGAATGATTCTTTACCAGATAGAAATTAGAGGCTTGTCCTCTTTGAAAACACGGTAGTTTCTGATTTTCACAGTGAATTAGCAAGAAACGAAGTAGGAAACAACTGTGAACGGTGAAGTCACATATATTCCCTTTAGTGTGTCCGGTGAAGCACACTACCCAAAGAATATAACTGTCTTGAAAGCAGTGTTTGCTCTTTAGTCTATTATCTAAACTCGAAAGTTCACTGAAACATAGAATGGAGTACATCAACAACGGCACGGCAAGGCCATAACTCCATCTGTTGAAATCGTTTGATCATATGTATATGTTGGTTAGAATGTTCCATGTACATTTCTTCTATTTGGTTGAAAACTGTTGCTGGCCTCTTTCGGAACACAGTTTTTCTGAGTTAACAAGGAAGGGCAACAGGAAATTTTTGAAAGACATTCGTGAGAAACAAGATAGCACCTATACCTTCAATTCAAAGAGCTACATCTGTACTTACAGTAGTATTTGCGCTACTGTTCATGGAAAACCAGAGGTGTCCAGACATTACTGTCTCTGCTTCTGCCTTCAATTGCAATGCGACCGGTGACTATCTCACACAATTCAGGCCATCACCACACGGACAGAGAAGAGAAAGCAATAACTTCTGTTATAATTGCTGGAAATGTTCATGTTTTCTCCCGTTTCAAAGAATGATTCTTTACCAGATAGAAATTAGAGGCTTGTCCTCTTTGAAAACACGGTAGTTTCTGATTTTCAGAGTGAATTAGCAAGAAACGAAGTAGGAAACAACTGTGAACGGTGAAGTCACATATATTCCCTTTAGTGTGTCAGGTGAAGCACACTACCCAAAGACTCGAACGGTCTTGAAAGCAGTGTTTGCTCTTTAATCTATTATCTAAACTCGAAAGTTCACTGAAACATACAATGGAGTACATCAACAACGGCACGGCAAGGCCATAATTCCATCTGTTGAAATCGTTTGATCATATGTATATGTTGGTTAGAATGTTCCATGTACATTTCTTCTATTTGGTTGAAAACTGTTGCTGGCCTCTTTCGGAACACAGTTTTTCTGAGTTAACAAGGAAGGGCAACAGGAAATTTTTGAAAGACATTCGTGAGAAACAAGATAGCACCTATACCTTCAATTCAAAGAGCTACATCAGTACTTACAGTAGTATTTGCGCTACAGTTCATGGAAAACCAGAGGTGTCCAGACATTACTGTCTCTGCTTCTGCCTTCAATGGCAATGCGACCGGTGACTATCTCACACAATTCAGGCCATCACCACACGGACAGAGAAGAGAAAGCAATAACTTCTGTTATAATTGCTGGAAATGTTCATGTTTTCCCCCGTTTCAAAGAATGATTCTTTACCAGATAGAAATTAGAGGCTTGTCCTCTTTGAAAACACGGTACTTTCTGATTTTCACAGTTAATTAGCAAGAAACGAAGTAGGAAACAACTGTGAACGGTGAAGTCACATATATTCCCTTTAGTGTGTCCGGTGAAGCACACTACCCAAAGAATATAACTGTCTTGAAAGCAGTGTTTGCTCTTTAGTCTATTATCTAAACTCGAAAGTTCACTGAAACATACAATGGAGTACATCAAAAACGGCACGGCAAGGCCATAACTCCATCTGTTGAAATCGTTTGATCATATGTATATGTTGGTTAGAATGTTCCATGTACATTTCTTCTATTTGGTTGAAAACTGTTGCTGGCCTCTTTCGGAACACAGTTTTTCTGAGTTAACAAGGAAGGGCAACAGGAAATTTTTGAAAGACATTCGTGAGAAACAAGATAGCACCTATACCTTCAATTCAAAGAGCTACATCTGTACTTACAGTAGTATTTGCGCTACTGTTCATGGAAAACCAGAGGTGTCCAGACATTACTGTCTCTGCTTCTGCCTTCAATTGCAATGCGACCGGTGACTATCTCACACAATTCAGGCCATCACCACACGGACAGAGAAGAGAAAGCAATAACTTCTGTTATAATTGCTGGAAATGTTCATGTTTTCTCCTGTTTCAAAGAATGATTCTTTACCAGATAGAAATTAGAGGCTTGTCCTCTTTGAAAACACGGTAGTTTCTGATTTTCACAGTGAATTAGCAAGAAACGAAGTAGGAAACAACTGTGAACGGTGAAGTCACATATATTCCCTTTAGTGTGTCAGGTGAAGCACACTACCCAAAAGACTCTAGCGGTCTTGAAAGCAGTGTTTGCTATTTAGTCTATTGTATAAACTCGAAAGTTCACTGAAACATACAATGGAGTACATCAACAACGGCACGGCAAGGCCATAACTCCATCTGTTGAAATCGTTTGATCATATGTATATGTTGGTTAGAATGTTCCATGTACATTTCTTCTATTTGGTTGAAAACTGTTGCTGGCCTCTTTCGGAACACAGTTTTTCTGAGTTAACAAGGAAGGGCAACAGGAAATTTTTGAAAGACATTCGTGAGAAACAAGATAGCACCTATACCTTCAATTCAAAGAGCTACATCTGTACTTACAGTAGTATTTGCGCTACTGTTCATGGAAAACCAGAGGTGTCCAGACATTACTGTCTCTGCTTCTGCCTTCAATTGCAATGCGACCGGTGACTATCTCACACAATTCAGGCCATCACCACACGGACAGAGAAGAGAAAGCAATAACTTCTGTTATAATTGCTGGAAATGTTCATGTTTTCTCCCGTTTCAAAGAATGATTCTTTACCAGATAGAAATTAGAGGCTTGTCCTCTTTGAAAACACGGTAGTTTCTGATTTTCACAGTGAATTAGCAAGAAACGAAGTAGGAAACAACTGTGAACGGTGAAGTCACATATATTCCCTTTAGTGTGTCAGGTGAAGCACACTACCCAAAGACTCTAGCGGTCTTGAAAGCAGTGTTTGCTCTTTAATCTATTATCTAAACTCGAAAGTTCACTGAAACATAGAATGGAGTACATCAACAACGGCACGGCAAGGCCATAACTCCATCTGTTGAAATCGTTTGATCATATGTATATGTTGGTTAGAATGTTCCATGTACATTTCTTCTATTTGGTTGAAAACTGTTGCTGGCCTCTTTCGGAACACAGTTTTTCTGAGTTAACAAGGAAGGGCAACAGGAAATTTTTGAAAGACATTCGTGAGAAACAAGATAGCACCTATACCTTCAATTCAAAGAGCTACATCTGTACTTACAGTAGTATTTGCGCTACTGTTCATGGAAAACCAGAGGTGTCCAGACATTACTGTCTCTGCTTCTGCCTTCAATTGCAATGCGACCGGTGACTATCTCACACAATTCAGGCCATCACCACACGGACAGAGAAGAGAAAGCAATAACTTCTGTTATAATTGCTGGAAATGTTCATGTTTTCTCCTGTTTCAAAGAATGATTCTTTACCAGATAGAAATTAGAGGCTTGTCCTCTTTGAAAACACGGTAGTTTCTGATTTTCACAGTGAATTAGCAAGAAACGAAGTAGGAAACAACTGTGAACGGTGAAGTCACATATATTCCCTTTAGTGTGTCAGGTGAAGCACACTACCCAAAAGACTCTAGCGGTCTTGAAAGCAGTGTTTGCTATTTAGTCTATTGTATAAACTCGAAAGTTCACTGAAACATACAATGGAGTACATCAACAACGGCACGGCAAGGCCATAACTCCATCTGTTGAAATCGTTTGATCATATGTATATGTTGGTTAGAATGTTCCATGTACATTTCTTCTATTTGGTTGAAAACTGTTGCTGGCCTCTTTCGGAACACAGTTTTTCTGAGTTAACAAGGAAGGGCAACAGGAAATTTTTGAAAGACATTCGTGAGAAACAAGATAGCACCTATACCTTCAATTCAAAGAGCTACATCTGTACTTACAGTAGTATTTGCGCTACTGTTCATGGAAAACCAGAGGTGTCCAGACATTACTGTCTCTGCTTCTGCCTTCAATTGCAATGCGACCGGTGACTATCTCACACAATTCAGGCCATCACCACACGGACAGAGAAGAGAAAGCAATAACTTCTGTTATAATTGCTGGAAATGTTCATGTTTTCTCCTGTTTCAAAGAATGATTCTTTACCAGATAGAAATTAGAGGCTTGTCCTCTTTGAAAACACGGTAGTTTCTGATTTTCACAGTGAATTAGCAAGAAACGAAGTAGGAAACAACTGTGAACGGTGAAGTCACATATATTCCCTTTAGTGTGTCAGGTGAAGCACACTACCCAAAAGACTCTAGCGGTCTTGAAAGCAGTGTTTGCTATTTAGTCTATTGTATAAACTCGAAAGTTCACTGAAACATACAATGGAGTACATCAACAACGGCACGGCAAGGCCATAACTCCATCTGTTGAAATCGTTTGATCATATGTATATGTTGGTTAGAATGTTCCATGTACATTTCTTCTATTTGGTTGAAAACTGTTGCTGGCCTCTTTCGGAACACAGTTTTTCTGAGTTAACAAGGAAGGGCAACAGGAAATTTTTGAAAGACATTCGTGAGAAACAAGATAGCACCTATACCTTCAATTCAAAGAGCTACATCTGTACTTACAGTAGTATTTGCGCTACTGTTCATGGAAAACCAGAGGTGTCCAGACATTACTGTCTCTGCTTCTGCCTTCAATTGCAATGCGACCGGTGACTATCTCACACAATTCAGGCCATCACCACACGGACAGAGAAGAGAAAGCAATAACTTCTGTTATAATTGCTGGAAATGTTCATGTTTTCTCCCGTTTCAAAGAATGATTCTTTACCAGATAGAAATTAGAGGCTTGTCCTCTTTGAAAACACGGTAGTTTCTGATTTTCAGAGTGAATTAGCAAGAAACGAAGTAGGAAACAACTGTGAACGGTGAAGTCACATATATTCCCTTTAGTGTGTCAGGTGAAGCACACTACCCAAAGACTCGAACGGTCTTGAAAGCAGTGTTTGCTCTTTAATCTATTATCTAAACTCGAAAGTTCACTGAAACATAGAATGGAGTACATCAACAACGGCACGGCAAGGCCATAACTCCATCTGTTGAAATCGTTTGATCATATGTATATGTTGGTTAGAATGTTCCATGTACATTTCTTCTATTTGGTTGAAAACTGTTGCTGGCCTCTTTCGGAACACAGTTTTTCTGAGTTAACAAGGAAGGGCAACAGGAAATTTTTGAAAGACATTCGTGAGAAACAAGATAGCACCTATACCTTCAATTCAAAGAGCTACATCTGTACTTACAGTAGTATTTGCGCTACTGTTCATGGAAAACCAGAGGTGTCCAGACATTACTGTCTCTGCTTCTGCCTTCAATTGCAATGCGACCGGTGACTATCTCACACAATTCAGGCCATCACCACACGGACAGAGAAGAGAAAGCAATAACTTCTGTTATAATTGCTGGAAATGTTCATGTTTTCTCCTGTTTCAAAGAATGATTCTTTACCAGATAGAAATTAGAGGCTTGTCCTCTTTGAAAACACGGTAGTTTCTGATTTTCACAGTGAATTAGCAAGAAACGAAGTAGGAAACAACTGTGAACGGTGAAGTCACATATATTCCCTTTAGTGTGTCAGGTGAAGCACACTACCCAAAAGACTCTAGCGGTCTTGAAAGCAGTGTTTGCTATTTAGTCTATTGTATAAACTCGAAAGTTCACTGAAACATACAATGGAGTACATCAACAACGGCACGGCAAGGCCATAACTCCATCTGTTGAAATCGTTTGATCATATGTATATGTTGGTTAGAATGTTCCATGTACATTTCTTCTATTTGGTTGAAAACTGTTGCTGGCCTCTTTCGGAACACAGTTTTTCTGAGTTAACAAGGAAGGGCAACAGGAAATTTTTGAAAGACATTCGTGAGAAACAAGATAGCACCTATACCTTCAATTCAAAGAGCTACATCTGTACTTACAGTAGTATTTGCGCTACTGTTCATGGAAAACCAGAGGTGTCCAGACATTACTGTCTCTGCTTCTGCCTTCAATTGCAATGCGACCGGTGACTATCTCACACAATTCAGGCCATCACCACACGGACAGAGAAGAGAAAGCAATAACTTCTGTTATAATTGCTGGAAATGTTCATGTTTTCTCCCGTTTCAAAGAATGATTCTTTACCAGATAGAAATTAGAGGCTTGTCCTCTTTGAAAACACGGTAGTTTCTGATTTTCAGAGTGAATTAGCAAGAAACGAAGTAGGAAACAACTGTGAACGGTGAAGTCACATATATTCCCTTTAGTGTGTCAGGTGAAGCACACTACCCAAAGACTCGAACGGTCTTGAAAGCAGTGTTTGCTCTTTAATCTATTATCTAAACTCGAAAGTTCACTGAAACATACAATGGAGTACATCAACAACGGCACGGCAAGGCCATAACTCCATCTGTTGAAATCGTTTGATCATATGTATATGTTGGTTAGAATGTTCCATGTACATTTCTTCTATTTGGTTGAAAACTGTTGCTGGCCTCTTTCGGAACACAGTTTTTCTGAGTTAACAAGGAAGGGCAACAGGAAATTTTTGAAAGACATTCGTGAGAAACAAGATAGCACCTATACCTTCAATTCAAAGAGCTACATCTGTACTTACAGTAGTATTTGCGCTACTGTTCATGGAAAACCAGAGGTGTCCAGACATTACTGTCTCTGCTTCTGCCTTCAATTGCAATGCGACCGGTGACTATCTCACACAATTCAGGCCATCACCACACGGACAGAGAAGAGAAAGCAATAACTTCTGTTATAATTGCTGGAAATGTTCATGTTTTCTCCTGTTTCAAAGAATGATTCTTTACCAGATAGAAATTAGAGGCTTGTCCTCTTTGAAAACACGGTAGTTTCTGATTTTCACAGTGAATTAGCAAGAAACGAAGTAGGAAACAACTGTGAACGGTGAAGTCACATATATTCCCTTTAGTGTGTCAGGTGAAGCACACTACCCAAAAGACTCTAGCGGTCTTGAAAGCAGTGTTTGCTATTTAGTCTATTGTATAAACTCGAAAGTTCACTGAAACATACAATGGAGTACATCAACAACGGCACGGCAAGGCCATAACTCCATCTGTTGAAATCGTTTGATCATATGTATATGTTGGTTAGAATGTTCCATGTACATTTCTTCTATTTGGTTGAAAACTGTTGCTGGCCTCTTTCGGAACACAGTTTTTCTGAGTTAACAAGGAAGGGCAACAGGAAATTTTTGAAAGACATTCGTGAGAAACAAGATAGCACCTATACCTTCAATTCAAAGAGCTACATCTGTACTTACAGTAGTATTTGCGCTACTGTTCATGGAAAACCAGAGGTGTCCAGACATTACTGTCTCTGCTTCTGCCTTCAATTGCAATGCGACCGGTGACTATCTCACACAATTCAGGCCATCACCACACGGACAGAGAAGAGAAAGCAATAACTTCTGTTATAATTGCTGGAAATGTTCATGTTTTCTCCCGTTTCAAAGAATGATTCTTTACCAGATAGAAATTAGAGGCTTGTCCTCTTTGAAAACACGGTAGTTTCTGATTTTCACAGTGAATTAGCAAGAAACGAAGTAGGAAACAACTGTGAACGGTGAAGTCACATATATTCCCTTTAGTGTGTCAGGTGAAGCACACTACCCAAAGACTCTAGCGGTCTTGAAAGCAGTGTTTGCTCTTTAATCTATTATCTAAACTCGAAAGTTCACTGAAACATAGAATGGAGTACATCAACAACGGCACGGCAAGGCCATAACTCCATCTGTTGAAATCGTTTGATCATATGTATATGTTGGTTAGAATGTTCCATGTACATTTCTTCTATTTGGTTGAAAACTGTTGCTGGCCTCTTTCGGAACACAGTTTTTCTGAGTTAACAAGGAAGGGCAACAGGAAATTTTTGAAAGACATTCGTGAGAAACAAGATAGCACCTATACCTTCAATTCAAAGAGCTACATCTGTACTTACAGTAGTATTTGCGCTACTGTTCATGGAAAACCAGAGGTGTCCAGACATTACTGTCTCTGCTTCTGCCTTCAATTGCAATGCGACCGGTGACTATCTCACACAATTCAGGCCATCACCACACGGACAGAGAAGAGAAAGCAATAACTTCTGTTATAATTGCTGGAAATGTTCATGTTTTCTCCTGTTTCAAAGAATGATTCTTTACCAGATAGAAATTAGAGGCTTGTCCTCTTTGAAAACACGGTAGTTTCTGATTTTCACAGTGAATTAGCAAGAAACGAAGTAGGAAACAACTGTGAACGGTGAAGTCACATATATTCCCTTTAGTGTGTCAGGTGAAGCACACTACCCAAAAGACTCTAGCGGTCTTGAAAGCAGTGTTTGCTCTTTAGTCTATTGTATAAACTCGAAAGTTCACTGAAACATACAATGGAGTACATCAACAACGGCACGGCAAGGCCATAACTCCATCTGTTGAAATCGTTTGATCATATGTATATGTTGGTTAGAATGTTCCATGTACATTTCTTCTATTTGGTTGAAAACTGTTGCTGGCCTCTTTCGGAACACAGTTTTTCTGAGTTAACAAGGAAGGGCAACAGGAAATTTTTGAAAGACATTCGTGAGAAACAAGATAGCACCTATACCTTCAATTCAAAGAGCTACATCTGTACTTACAGTAGTATTTGCGCTACTGTTCATGGAAAACCAGAGGTGTCCAGACATTACTGTCTCTGCTTCTGCCTTCAATTGCAATGCGACCGGTGACTATCTCACACAATTCAGGCCATCACCACACGGACAGAGAAGAGAAAGCAATAACTTCTGTTATAATTGCTGGAAATGTTCATGTTTTCTCCCGTTTCAAAGAATGATTCTTTACCAGATAGAAATTAGAGGCTTGTCCTCTTTGAAAACACGGTAGTTTCTGATTTTCAGAGTGAATTAGCAAGAAACGAAGTAGGAAACAACTGTGAACGGTGAAGTCACATATATTCCCTTTAGTGTGTCAGGTGAAGCACACTACCCAAAGACTCGAACGGTCTTGAAAGCAGTGTTTGCTCTTTAATCTATTATCTAAACTCGAAAGTTCACTGAAACATACAATGGAGTACATCAACAACGGCACGGCAAGGCCATAATTCCATCTGTTGAAATCGTTTGATCATATGTATATGTTGGTTAGAATGTTCCATGTACATTTCTTCTATTTGGTTGAAAACTGTTGCTGGCCTCTTTCGGAACACAGTTTTTCTGAGTTAACAAGGAAGGGCAACAGGAAATTTTTGAAAGACATTCGTGAGAAACAAGATAGCACCTATACCTTCAATTCAAAGAGCTACATCTGTACTTACAGTAGTATTTGCGCTACAGTTCATGGAAAACCAGAGGTGTCCAGACATTACTGTCTCTGCTTCTGCCTTCAATGGCAATGCGACCGGTGACTATCTCACACAATTCAGGCCATCACCACACGGACAGAGAAGAGAAAGCAATAACTTCTGTTATAATTGCTGGAAATGTTCATGTTTTCTCCCGTTTCAAAGAATGATTCTTTACCAGATAGAAATTAGAGGCTTGTCCTCTTTGAAAACACGGTACTTTCTGATTTTCACAGTTAATTAGCAAGAAACGAAGTAGGAAACAACTGTGAACGGTGAAGTCACATATATTCCCTTTAGTGTGTCCGGTGAAGCACACTACCCAAAGAATATAACTGTCTTGAAAGCAGTGTTTGCTCTTTAGTCTATTATCTAAACTCGAAAGTTCACTGAAACATACAATGGAGTACATCAACAACGGCACGGCAAGGCCATAACTCCATCTGTTGAAATCGTTTGATCATATGTATATGTTGGTTAGAATGTTCCATGTACATTTCTTCTATTTGGTTGAAAACTGTTGCTGGCCACTTTCGGAACACAGTTTTTCTGAGTTAACAAGGAAGGGCAACAGGAACTTTTTGAAAGACATTCGTGAGAAACAAGATAGCACCTATACCTTCAATTCAAAGAGCTACATCTGTACTTACAGTAGTATTTGCGCTACTGTTCATGGAAAACCAGAGGTGTCCAGACATTACTGTCTCTGCTTCTGCCTTCAATTGCAATGCGACCGGTGACTATCTCACACAATTCAGGCCATCACCACACGGACAGAAAAGAGAAAGCAATAACTTCTGTTATAATTGCTGGAAATGTTCATGTTTTCTCCTGTTTCAAAGAATGATTCTTTACCAGATAGAAATTAGAGGCTTGTCCTCTTTGAAAACACGGTAGTTTCTGATTTTCACAGTGAATTAGCAAGAAACGAAGTAGGAAACAACTGTGAACGGTGAAGTCACATATATTCCCTTTAGTGTGTCAGGTGAAGCACACTACCCAAAAGACTCTAGCGGTCTTGAAAGCAGTGTTTGCTCTTTAGTCTATTGTATAAACTCGAAAGTTCACTGAAACATACAATGGAGTACATCAACAACGGCACGGCAAGGCCATAACTCCATCTGTTGAAATCGTTTGATCATATGTATATGTTGGTTAGAATGTTCCATGTACATTTCTTCTATTTGGTTGAAAACTGTTGCTGGCCTCTTTCGGAACACAGTTTTTCTGAGTTAACAAGGAAGGGCAACAGGAAATTTTTGAAAGACATTCGTGAGAAACAAGATAGCACCTATACCTTCAATTCAAAGAGCTACATCTGTACTTACAGTAGTATTTGCGCTACTGTTCATGGAAAACCAGAGGTGTCCAGACATTACTGTCTCTGCTTCTGCCTTCAATGGCAATGCGACCGGTGACTATCTCACACAATTCAGGCCATCACCACACGGACAGAGAAGAGAAAGCAATAACTTCTGTTATAATTGCTGGAAATGTTCATGTTTTCTCCCGTATCAAAGAATGATTCTTTACCAGATAGAAATTAGAGGCTTGTCCTCTTTGAAAACACGGTACTTTCTGATTTTCACAGTTAATTAGCAAGAAACGAAGTAGGAAACAACTGTGAACGGTGAAGTCACATATATTCCCTTTAGTGTGTCCGGTGAAGCACACTACCCAAAGAATATAACTGTCTTGAAAGCAGTGTTTGCTCTTTAGTCTATTATCTAAACTCGAAAGTTCACTGAAACATACAATGGAGTACATCAACAACGGCACGGCAAGGCCATAATTCCATCTGTTGAAATCGTTTGATCATATGTATATGTTGGTTAGAATGTTCCATGTACATTTCTTCTATTTGGTTGAAAACTGTTGCTGGCCTTTTTCGGAACACAGTTTTTCTGAGTTAACAAGGAAGGGCAACAGGAAATTTTTGAAAGACATTCGTGAGAAACAAGATAGCACCTATACCTTCAATTCAAAGAGCTACATCTGTACTTACAGTAGTATTTGCGCTACAGTTCATGGAAAACCAGAGGTGTCCAGACATTACTGTCTCTGCTTCTGCCTTCAATGGCAATGCGACCGGTGACTATCTCACACAATTCAGGCCATCACCACACGGACAGAGAAGAGAAAGCAATAACTTCTGTTATAATTGCTGGAAATGTTCATGTTTTCTCCCGTTTCAAAGAATGATTCTTTACCAGATAGAAATTAGAGGCTTGTCCTCTTTGAAAACACGGTACTTTCTGATTTTCACAGTTAATTAGCAAGAAACGAAGTAGGAAACAACTGTGAACGGTGAAGTCACATATATTCCCTTTAGTGTGTCCGGTGAAGCACACTACCCAAAGAATATAACTGTCTTGAAAGCAGTGTTTGCTCTTTAGTCTATTATCTAAACTCGAAAGTTCACTGAAACATAGAATGGAGTACATCAACAACGGCACGGCAAGGCCATAACTCCATCTGTTGAAATCGTTTGATCATATGTATATGTTGGTTAGAATGTTCCATGTACATTTCTTCTATTTGGTTGAAAACTGTTGCTGGCCTCTTTCGGAACACAGTTTTTCTGAGTTAACAAGGAAGGGCAACAGGAAATTTTTGAAAGACATTCGTGAGAAACAAGATAGCACCTATACCTTCAATTCAAAGAGCTACATCTGTACTTACAGTAGTATTTGCGCTACTGTTCATGGAAAACCAGAGGTGTCCAGACATTACTGTCTCTGCTTCTGCCTTCAATGGCAATGCGACCGGTGACTATCTCACACAATTCAGGCCATCACCACACGGACAGAGAAGAGAAAGCAATAACTTCTGTTATAATTGCTGGAAATGTTCATGTTTTCTCCCGTATCAAAGAATGATTCTTTACCAGATAGAAATTAGAGGCTTGTCCTCTTTGAAAACACGGTACTTTCTGATTTTCACAGTTAATTAGCAAGAAACGAAGTAGGAAACAACTGTGAACGGTGAAGTCACATATATTCCCTTTAGTGTGTCCGGTGAAGCACACTACCCAAAGAATATAACTGTCTTGAAAGCAGTGTTTGCTCTTTAGTCTATTATCTAAACTCGAAAGTTCACTGAAACATACAATGGAGTACATCAACAACGGCACGGCAAGGCCATAATTCCATCTGTTGAAATCGTTTGATCATATGTATATGTTGGTTAGAATGTTCCATGTACATTTCTTCTATTTGGTTGAAAACTGTTGCTGGCCTTTTTCGGAACACAGTTTTTCTGAGTTAACAAGGAAGGGCAACAGGAAATTTTTGAAAGACATTCGTGAGAAACAAGATAGCACCTATACCTTCAATTCAAAGAGCTACATCTGTACTTACAGTAGTATTTGCGCTACAGTTCATGGAAAACCAGAGGTGTCCAGACATTACTGTCTCTGCTTCTGCCTTCAATGGCAATGCGACCGGTGACTATCTCACACAATTCAGGCCATCACCACACGGACAGAGAAGAGAAAGCAATAACTTCTGTTATAATTGCTGGAAATGTTCATGTTTTCTCCCGTTTCAAAGAATGATTCTTTACCAGATAGAAATTAGAGGCTTGTCCTCTTTGAAAACACGGTACTTTCTGATTTTCACAGTTAATTAGCAAGAAACGAAGTAGGAAACAACTGTGAACGGTGAAGTCACATATATTCCCTTTAGTGTGTCCGGTGAAGCACACTACCCAAAGAATATAACTGTCTTGAAAGCAGTGTTTGCTCTTTAGTCTATTATCTAAACTCGAAAGTTCACTGAAACATAGAATGGAGTACATCAACAACGGCACGGCAAGGCCATAACTCCATCTGTTGAAATCGTTTGATCATATGTATATGTTGGTTAGAATGTTCCATGTACATTTCTTCTATTTGGTTGAAAACTGTTGCTGGCCTCTTTCGGAACACAGTTTTTCTGAGTTAACAAGGAAGGGCAACAGGAAATTTTTGAAAGACATTCGTGAGAAACAAGATAGCACCTATACCTTCAATTCAAAGAGCTACATCTGTACTTACAGTAGTATTTGCGCTACAGTTCATGGAAAACCAGAGGTGTCCAGACATTACTGTCTCTGCTTCTGCCTTCAATGGCAATGCGACCGGTGACTATCTCACACAATTCAGGCCATCACCACACGGACAGAGAAGAGAAAGCAATAACTTCTGTTATAATTGCTGGAAATGTTCATGTTTTCTCCCGTTTCAAAGAATGATTCTTTACCAGATAGAAATTAGAGGCTTGTCCTCTTTGAAAACACGGTACTTTCTGATTTTCACAGTTAATTAGCAAGAAACGAAGTAGGAAACAACTGTGAACGGTGAAGTCACATATATTCCCTTTAGTGTGTCCGGTGAAGCACACTACCCAAAGAATATAACTGTCTTGAAAGCAGTGTTTGCTCTTTAGTCTATTATCTAAACTCGAAAGTTCACTGAAACATACAATGGAGTACATCAACAACGGCACGGCAAGGCCATAACTCCATCTGTTGAAATCGTTTGATCATATGTATATGTTGGTTAGAATGTTCCATGTACATTTCTTCTATTTGGTTGAAAACTGTTGCTGGCCTCTTTCGGAACACAGTTTTTCTGAGTTAACAAGGAAGGGCAACAGGAAATTTTTGAAAGACATTCGTGAGAAACAAGATAGCACCTATACCTTCAATTCAAAGAGCTACATCTGTACTTACAGTAGTATTTGCGCTACTGTTCATGGAAAACCAGAGGTGTCCAGACATTACTGTCTCTGCTTCTGCCTTCAATTGCAATGCGACCGGTGACTATCTCACACAATTCAGGCCATCACCACACGGACAGAGAAGAGAAAGCAATAACTTCTGTTATAATTGCTGGAAATGTTCATGTTTTCTCCCGTTTCAAAGAATGATTCTTTACCAGATAGAAATTAGAGGCTTGTCCTCTTTGAAAACACGGTAGTTTCTGATTTTCACAGTGAATTAGCAAGAAACGAAGTAGGAAACAACTGTGAACGGTGAAGTCACATATATTCCCTTTAGTGTGTCAGGTGAAGCACACTACCCAAAGACTCGAACGGTCTTGAAAGCAGTGTTTGCTCTTTAATCTATTATCTAAACTCGAAAGTTCACTGAAACATACAATGGAGTACATCAACAACGGCACGGCAAGGCCATAATTCCATCTGTTGAAATTGTTTGATCATATGTATATGTTGGTTAGAATGTTCCATGTACATTTCTTCTATTTGGTTGAAAACTGTTGCTGGCCTTTTTCGGAACACAGTTTTTCTGAGTTAACAAGGAAGGGCAACAGGAAATTTTTGAAAGACATTCGTGAGAAACAAGATAGCACCTAAACCTTCAATTCAAAGAGCTACATCTGTACTTACAGTAGTATTTGCGCTACAGTTCATGGAAAACCAGAGGTGTCCAGACATTACTGTCTCTGCTTCTGCCTTCAATGGCAATGCGACCGGTGACTATCTCACACAATTCAGGCCATCACCACACGGACAGAGAAGAGAAAGCAATAACTTCTGTTATAATTGCTGGAAATGTTCATGTTTTCTCCCGTTTCAAAGAATGATTCTTTACCAGATAGAAATTAGAGGCTTGTCCTCTTTGAAAACACGGTACTTTCTGATTTTCACAGTTAATTAGCAAGAAACGAAGTAGGAAACAACTGTGAACGGTGAAGTCACATATATTCCCTTTAGTGTGTCCGGTGAAGCACACTACCCAAAGAATATAACTGTCTTGAAAGCAGTGTTTGCTCTTTAGTCTATTATCTAAACTCGAAAGTTCACTGAAACATAGAATGGAGTACATCAACAACGGCACGGCAAGGCCATAACTCCATCTGTTGAAATCGTTTGATCATATGTATATGTTGGTTAGAATGTTCCATGTACATTTCTTCTATTTGGTTGAAAACTGTTGCTGGCCTCTTTCGGAACACAGTTTTTCTGAGTTAACAAGGAAGGGCAACAGGAAATTTTTGAAAGACATTCGTGAGAAACAAGATAGCACCTATACCTTCAATTCAAAGAGCTACATCTGTACTTACAGTAGTATTTGCGCTACAGTTCATGGAAAACCAGAGGTGTCCAGACATTACTGTCTCTGCTTCTGCCTTCAATGGCAATGCGACCGGTGACTATCTCACACAATTCAGGCCATCACCACACGGACAGAGAAGAGAAAGCAATAACTTCTGTTATAATTGCTGGAAATGTTCATGTTTTCTCCTGTTTCAAAGAATGATTCTTTACCAGATAGAAATTAGAGGCTTGTCCTCTTTGAAAACACGGTACTTTCTGATTTTCACAGTTAATTAGCAAGAAACGAAGTAGGAAACAACTGTGAACGGTGAAGTCACATATATTCCCTTTAGTGTGTCCGGTGAAGCACACTACCCAAAGAATATAACTGTCTTGAAAGCAGTGTTTGCTCTTTAGTCTATTATCTAAACTCGAAAGTTCACTGAAACATACAATGGAGTACATCAACAACGGCACGGCAAGGCCATAACTCCATCTGTTGAAATCGTTTGATCATATGTATATGTTGGTTAGAATGTTCCATGTACATTTCTTCTATTTGGTTGAAAACTGTTGCTGGCCTCTTTCGGAACACAGTTTTTCTGAGTTAACAAGGAAGGGCAACAGGAAATTTTTGAAAGACATTCGTGAGAAACAAGATAGCACCTATACCTTCAATTCAAAGAGCTACATCTGTACTTACAGTAGTATTTGCGCTACTGTTCATGGAAAACCAGAGGTGTCCAGACATTACTGTCTCTGCTTCTGCCTTCAATTGCAATGCGACCGGTGACTATCTCACACAATTCAGGCCATCACCACACGGACAGAGAAGAGAAAGCAATAACTTCTGTTATAATTGCTGGAAATGTTCATGTTTTCTCCCGTTTCAAAGAATGATTCTTTACCAGATAGAAATTAGAGGCTTGTCCTCTTTGAAAACACGGTAGTTTCTGATTTTCACAGTGAATTAGCAAGAAACGAAGTAGGAAACAACTGTGAACGGTGAAGTCACATATATTCCCTTTAGTGTGTCAGGTGAAGCACACTACCCAAAGACTCGAACGGTCTTGAAAGCAGTGTTTGCTCTTTAATCTATTATCTAAACTCGAAAGTTCACTGAAACATACAATGGAGTACATCAACAA
Source organism: Furipterus horrens (assembly GCF_987537825.1). Lineage (NCBI taxonomy): Eukaryota > Metazoa > Chordata > Mammalia > Chiroptera > Furipteridae > Furipterus > Furipterus horrens. Next base: position 52,159,678 of record NW_028327182.1, read on the forward strand.
CGGCACGGCAAGGCCATAATTCCATCTGTTGAAATTGTTTGATCATATGTATATGTTGGTTAGAATGTTCCATGTACATTTCTTCTATTTGGTTGAAAACTGTTGCTGGCCTCTTTCGGAACACAGTTTTTCTGAGTTAACAAGGAAGGGCAACAGGAAATTTTTGAAAGACATTCGTGAGAAACAAGATAGCACCTATACCTTCAATTCAAAGAGCTACATCTGTACTTACAGTAGTATTTGCACTACTGTTCATGGAAAACCAGAGGTGTCCAGACATTACTGTCTCTGCTTCTGCCTTCAATTGCAATGCGACCGGTGACTATCTCACACAGTTCAGGCCATCACCACACGGACAGAGAAGAGAAAGCAATAACTTCTGTTATAATTGCTGGAAATGTTCATGTTTTCTCCTGTTTCAAAGAATGATTCTTTACCAGACAGAAATTAGAGGCTTGTCCTCTTTGAAAACACGGTAGTTTCTGATTTTCACAGTGAATTAGCAAGAAACGAAGTAGGAAACAACTGTGAACGGTGAAGTCACATATATTCCCTTTAGTGTGTCAGGTGAAGCACACTACCCAAAAGACTCTAGCGGTCTTGAAAGCAGTGTTTGCTCTTTAGTCTATTGTATAAACTCGAAAGTTCACTGAAACATATAATGGAGTACATCAACAACGGCACTGGAAGGCCATAATTCCATCTGTTGAAATCGTTTGATCATATGTATATGTTGGTTAGAATGTTCCATGTACATTTCTTCTATTTGGTTGAAAACTGTTGCTGGCCTCTTTCGGAACACAGTTTTTCTGAGTTAACAAGGAAGGGCAACAGGAACTTTTTGAAAGACATTCGTGAGAAACAAGATAGCACCTATACCTTCAATTCAAAGAGCTACATCTGTACTTACAGTAGTATTTGCACTACTGTTCATGGAAAACCAGAGGTGTCCAGACATTACTGTCTCTGCTTCTGCCTTCAATAGCAATGCGACCGGTGACTATCTCACACAATTCAGGCCATCACCACACGGACAGAGAAGAGAAAGCAATAACTTCTGTTATAATTGCTGGAAATGTTCATGTTTTCTCCTGTTTCAAAGAATGATTCTTTACCAGACAGAAATTAGAGGCTTGTCCTCTTTGAAAACACGGTAGTTTCTGATTTTCACAGTGAATTAGCAAGAAACGAAGTAGGAAACAACTGTGAACGGTGAAGTCACATATATTCCCTTTAGTGTGTCAGGTGAAGCACACTACCCAAAAGACTCTAGCGGTCTTGAAAGCAGTGTTTGCTCTTTAGTCTATTGTATAAACTCGAAAGTTCACTGAAACATAGAATGGAGTACATCAACAACGGCACGGGAAGGCCATAATTCCATCTGTTGAAATCGTTTGATCATATGTATATGTTGGTTAGAATGTTCCATGTACATTTCTTCTATTTGGTTGAAAACTGTTGCTGGCCTCTTTCGGAACACAGTTTTTCTGAGTTAACAAGGAAGGGCAACAGGAAATTTTTGAAAGACATTCGTGAGAAACAAGATAGCACCTATACCTTCAATTCAAAGAGCTACATCTGTACTTACAGTAGTATTTGCGCTACTGTTCATGGAAAACCAGAGGTGTCCAGACATTACTGTCTCTGCTTCTGCCTTCAATGGCAATGCGACCGGTGACTATCTCACACAATTCAGGCCATCACCACACGGACAGAGAAGAGAAAGCAAGAACTTCTGTTATAATTGTTGGAAATGTTCATGTTTTCTCCCGTTTCAAAGAATGATTCTTTACCAGATAGAAATTACAGGCTTGTCCTCTTTGAACACACGGTACTTTCTGAGTTTCACAGTGAATTAGCAAGAAACGAAGTAGGAAACAACTGTGAACGGTGAAGTCACATATATTCCCTTTAGTGTGTCAGGTGAAGCACACTACCCAAAGACTCGAACGGTCTTGAAAGCAGTGTTTGCTCTTTAATCTATTATCTAAACTCGAAAGTTCACTGAAACATACAATGGAGTACATCAACAACGGCACGGCAAGGCCATAATTCCATCTGTTGAAATCGTTTGATCATATGTATATGTTGGTTAGAATGTTCCATGTACATTTCTTCTATTTGGTTGAAAACTGTTGCTGGCCTCTTTCGGAACACAGTTTTTCTGAGTTAACAAGGAAGGGCAACAGGAAATTTTTGAAAGACATTCGTGAGAAACAAGATAGCACCTATACCTTCAATTCAAAGAGCTACATCTGTACTTACAGTAGTATTTGCGCTACAGTTCATGGAAAACCAGAGGTGTCCAGACATTACTGTCTCTGCTTCTGCCTTCAATGGCAATGCGACCGGTGACTATCTCACACAATTCAGGCCATCACCACACGGACAGAGAAGAGAAAGCAATAACTTCTGTTATAATTGCTGGAAATGTTCATGTTTTCTCCCGTTTCAAAGAATGATTCTTTACCAGATAGAAATTAGAGGCTTGTCCTCTTTGAAAACACGGTAGTTTCTGATTTTCACAGTGAATTAGCAAGAAACGAAGTAGGAAACAACTGTGAACGGTGAAGTCACATATATTCCCTTTAGTGTGTCAGGTGAAGCACACTACCCAAAAGACTCTAGCGGTCTTGAAAGCAGTGTTTGCTCTTTAGTCTATTGTATAAACTCGAAAGTTCACTGAAACATACAATGGAGTACATCAACAACGGCACGGCAAGGCCATAACTCCATCTGTTGAAATCGTTTGATCATATGTATATGTTGGTTAGAATGTTCCATGTACATTTCTTCTATTTGGTTGAAAACTGTTGCTGGCCTCTTTCGGAACACAGTTTTTCTGAGTTAACAAGGAAGGGCAACAGGAAATTTTTGAAAGACATTCGTGAGAAACAAGATAGCACCTATACCTTCAATTCAAAGAGCTACATCTGTACTTACAGTAGTATTTGCGCTACTGTTCATGGAAAACCAGAGGTGTCCAGACATTACTGTCTCTGCTTCTGCCTTCAATGGCAATGCGACCGGTGACTATCTCACACAATTCAGGCCATCACCACACGGACAGAGAAGAGAAAGCAATAACTTCTGTTATAATTGCTGGAAATGTTCATGTTTTCTCCTGTTTCAAAGAATGATTCTTTACCAGACAGAAATTAGAGGCTTGTCCTCTTTGAAAACACGGTAGTTTCTGATTTTCACAGTGAATTAGCAAGAAACGAAGTAGGAAACAACTGTGAACGGTGAAGTCACATATATTCCCTTTAGTGTGTCAGGTGAAGCACACTACCCAAAAGACTCTAGCGGTCTTGAAAGCAGTGTTTCCTCTTTAGTCTATTGTATAAACTCGAAAGTTCACTGAAACATACAATGGAGTACATCAACAACGGCACGGCAAGGCCATAATTCCATCTGTTGAAATCGTTTGATCATATGTATATGTTGGTTAGAATGTTCCATGTACATTTCTTCTATTTGGTTGAAAACTGTTGCTGGCCTCTTTCGGAACACAGTTTTTCTGAGTTAACAAGGAAGGGCAACAGGAACTTTTTGAAAGACATTCGTGAGAAACAAGATAGCACCTATACCTTCAATTCAAAGAGCTACATCTGTACTTACAGTAGTATTTGCACTACTGTTCATGGAAAACCAGAGGTGTCCAGACATTACTGTCTCTGCTTCTGCCTTCAATTGCAATGCGACCGGTGACTATCTCACACAATTCAGGCCATCACCACACGGACAGAGAAGAGAAAGCAATAACTTCTGTTATAATTGCTGGAAATGTTCATGTTTTCTCCTGTTTCAAAGAATGATTCTTTACCAGACAGAAATTAGAGGCTTGTCCTCTTTGAAAACACGGTAGTTTCTGATTTTCACAGTGAATTAGCAAGAAACGAAGTAGGAAACAACTGTGAACGGTGAAGTCACATATATTCCCTTTAGTGTGTCAGGTGAAGCACACTACCCAAAAGACTCTAGCGGTCTTGAAAGCAGTGTTTGCTCTTTAGTCTATTGTATAAACTCGAAAGTTCACTGAAACATACAATGGAGTACATCAACAACGGCACGGGAAGGCCATAATTCCATCTGTTGAAATCGTTTGATCATATGTATATGTTGGTTAGAATGTTCCATGTACATTTCTTCTATTTGGTTGAAAACTGTTGCTGGCCTCTTTCGGAACACAGTTTTTCTGAGTTAACAAGGAAGGGCAACAGGAAATTTTTGAAAGACATTCGTGAGAAACAAGATAGCACCTATACCTTCAATTCAAAGAGCTACATCTGTACTTACAGTAGTATTTGCGCTACTGTTCATGGAAAACCAGAGGTGTCCAGACATTACTGTCTCTGCTTCTGCCTTCAATGGCAATGCGACCGGTGACTATCTCACACAATTCAGGCCATCACCACACGGACAGAGAAGAGAAAGCAAGAACTTCTGTTATAATTGTTGGAAATGTTCATGTTTTCTCCCGTTTCAAAGAATGATTCTTTACCAGATAGAAATTACAGGCTTGTCCTCTTTGAACACACGGTACTTTCTGAGTTTCACAGTGAATTAGCAAGAAACGAAGTAGGAAACAACTGTGAACGGTGAAGTCACATATATTCCCTTTAGTGTGTCAGGTGAAGCACACTACCCAAAGACTCGAACGGTCTTGAAAGCAGTGTTTGCTCTTTAATCTATTATCTAAACTCGAAAGTTCACTGAAACATACAATGGAGTACATCAACAACGGCACGGCAAGGCCATAATTCCATCTGTTGAAATCGTTTGATCATATGTATATGTTGGTTAGAATGTTCCATGTACATTTCTTCTATTTGGTTGAAAACTGTTGCTGGCCTCTTTCGGAACACAGTTTTTCTGAGTTAACAAGGAAGGGCAACAGGAAATTTTTGAAAGACATTCGTGAGAAACAAGATAGCACCTATACCTTCAATTCAAAGAGCTACATCTGTACTTACAGTAGTATTTGCGCTACAGTTCATGGAAAACCAGAGGTGTCCAGACATTACTGTCTCTGCTTCTGCCTTCAATGGCAATGCGACCGGTGACTATCTCACACAATTCAGGCCATCACCACACGGACAGAGAAGAGAAAGCAATAACTTCTGTTATAATTGCTGGAAATGTTCATGTTTTCTCCCGTTTCAAAGAATGATTCTTTACCAGATAGAAATTAGAGGCTTGTCCTCTTTGAAAACACGGTAGTTTCTGATTTTCACAGTGAATTAGCAAGAAACGAAGTAGGAAACAACTGTGAACGGTGAAGTCACATATATTCCCTTTAGTGTGTCAGGTGAAGCACACTACCCAAAAGACTCTAGCGGTCTTGAAAGCAGTGTTTGCTCTTTAGTCTATTGTATAAACTCGAAAGTTCACTGAAACATACAATGGAGTACATCAACAACGGCACGGCAAGGCCATAACTCCATCTGTTGAAATCGTTTGATCATATGTATATGTTGGTTAGAATGTTCCATGTACATTTCTTCTATTTGGTTGAAAACTGTTGCTGGCCTCTTTCGGAACACAGTTTTTCTGAGTTAACAAGGAAGGGCAACAGGAAATTTTTGAAAGACATTCGTGAGAAACAAGATAGCACCTATACCTTCAATTCAAAGAGCTACATCTGTACTTACAGTAGTATTTGCGCTACTGTTCATGGAAAACCAGAGGTGTCCAGACATTACTGTCTCTGCTTCTGCCTTCAATGGCAATGCGACCGGTGACTATCTCACACAATTCAGGCCATCACCACACGGACAGAGAAGAGAAAGCAATAACTTCTGTTATAATTGCTGGAAATGTTCATGTTTTCTCCTGTTTCAAAGAATGATTCTTTACCAGACAGAAATTAGAGGCTTGTCCTCTTTGAAAACACGGTAGTTTCTGATTTTCACAGTGAATTAGCAAGAAACGAAGTAGGAAACAACTGTGAACGGTGAAGTCACATATATTCCCTTTAGTGTGTCAGGTGAAGCACACTACCCAAAAGACTCTAGCGGTCTTGAAAGCAGTGTTTCCTCTTTAGTCTATTGTATAAACTCGAAAGTTCACTGAAACATACAATGGAGTACATCAACAACGGCACGGCAAGGCCATAATTCCATCTGTTGAAATCGTTTGATCATATGTATATGTTGGTTAGAATGTTCCATGTACATTTCTTCTATTTGGTTGAAAACTGTTGCTGGCCTCTTTCGGAACACAGTTTTTCTGAGTTAACAAGGAAGGGCAACAGGAACTTTTTGAAAGACATTCGTGAGAAACAAGATAGCACCTATACCTTCAATTCAAAGAGCTACATCTGTACTTACAGTAGTATTTGCACTACTGTTCATGGAAAACCAGAGGTGTCCAGACATTACTGTCTCTGCTTCTGCCTTCAATTGCAATGCGACCGGTGACTATCTCACACAATTCAGGCCATCACCACACGGACAGAGAAGAGAAAGCAAGAACTTCTGTTATAATTGCTGGAAATGTTCATGTTTTCTCCTGTTTCAAAGAATGATTCTTTACCAGACAGAAATTAGAGGCTTGTCCTCTTTGAAAACACGGTAGTTTCTGATTTTCACAGTGAATTAGCAAGAAACGAAGTAGGAAACAACTGTGAACGGTGAAGTCACATATATTCCCTTTAGTGTGTCAGGTGAAGCACACTACCCAAAAGACTCTAGCGGTCTTGAAAGCAGTGTTTGCTCTTTAGTCTATTGTATAAACTCGAAAGTTCACTGAAACATACAATGGAGTACATCAACAACGGCACGGCAAGGCCATAATTCCATCTGTTGAAATCGTTTGATCATATGTATATGTTGGTTAGAATGTTCCATGTACATTTCTTCTATTTGGTTGAAAACTGTTGCTGGCCTCTTTCGGAACACAGTTTTTCTGAGTTAACAAGGAAGGGCAACAGGAAATTTTTGAAAGACATTCGTGAGAAACAAGATAGCACCTATACCTTCAATTCAAAGAGCTACATCTGTACTTACAGTAGTATTTGCGCTACTGTTCATGGAAAACCAGAGGTGTCCAGACATTACTGTCTCTGCTTCTGCCTTCAATGGCAATGCGACCGGTGACTATCTCACACAATTCAGGCCATCACCACACGGACAGAGAAGAGAAAGCAAGAACTTCTGTTATAATTGTTGGAAATGTTCATGTTTTCTCCCGTTTCAAAGAATGATTCTTTACCAGATAGAAATTACAGGCTTGTCCTCTTTGAACACACGGTACTTTCTGAGTTTCACAGTGAATTAGCAAGAAACGAAGTAGGAAACAACTGTGAACGGTGAAGTCACATATATTCCCTTTAGTGTGTCAGGTGAAGCACACTACCCAAAGACTCGAACGGTCTTGAAAGCAGTGTTTGCTCTTTAATCTATTATCTAAACTCGAAAGTTCACTGAAACATACAATGGAGTACATCAACAACGGCACGGCAAGGCCATAATTCCATCTGTTGAAATCGTTTGATCATATGTATATGTTGGTTAGAATGTTCCATGTACATTTCTTCTATTTGGTTGAAAACTGTTGCTGGCCTCTTTCGGAACACAGTTTTTCTGAGTTAACAAGGAAGGGCAACAGGAAATTTTTGAAAGACATTCGTGAGAAACAAGATAGCACCTATACCTTCAATTCAAAGAGCTACATCTGTACTTACAGTAGTATTTGCGCTACAGTTCATGGAAAACCAGAGGTGTCCAGACATTACTGTCTCTGCTTCTGCCTTCAATGGCAATGCGACCGGTGACTATCTCACACAATTCAGGCCATCACCACACGGACAGAGAAGAGAAAGCAATAACTTCTGTTATAATTGCTGGAAATGTTCATGTTTTCTCCCGTTTCAAAGAATGATTCTTTACCAGATAGAAATTAGAGGCTTGTCCTCTTTGAAAACACGGTACTTTCTGATTTTCACAGTTAATTAGCAAGAAACGAAGTAGGAAACAACTGTGAACGGTGAAGTCACATATATTCCCTTTAGTGTGTCAGGTGAAGCACACTACCCAAAGAATATAACTGTCTTGAAAGCAGTGTTTGCTCTTTAGTCTATTATCTAAACTCGAAAGTTCACTGAAACATAGAATGGAGTACATCAACAACGGCACGGCAAGGCCATAACTCCATCTGTTGAAATCGTTTGATCATATGTATATGTTGGTTAGAATGTTCCATGTACATTTCTTCTATTTGGTTGAAAACTGTTGCTGGCCTCTTTCGGAACACAGTTTTTCTGAGTTAACAAGGAAGGGCAACAGGAAATTTTTGAAAGACATTCGTGAGAAACAAGATAGCACCTATACCTTCAATTCAAAGAGCTACATCTGTACTTACAGTAGTATTTGCGCTACTGTTCATGGAAAACCAGAGGTGTCCAGACATTACTGTCTCTGCTTCTGCCTTCAATTGCAATGCGACAGGTGACTATCTCACACAATTCAGGCCATCACCACACGGACAGAGAAGAGAAAGCAATAACTTCTGTTATAATTGCTGGAAATGTTCATGTTTTCTCCTGTTTCAAAGAATGATTCTTTACCAGATAGAAATTAGAGGCTTGTCCTCTTTGAAAACACGGTACTTTCTGATTTTCACAGTGAATTAGCAAGAAACGAAGTAGGAAACAACTGTGAACGGTGAAGTCACATATATTCCCTTTAGTGTGTAAGGTGAAGCACACTACCCAAAAGACTCTAGCGGTCTTGAAAGCAGTGTTTGCTCTTTAGTCTATTGTATAAACTCGAAAGTTCACTGAAACATACAATGGAGTACATCAACAACGGCACGGCAAGGCCATAACTCCATCTGTTGAAATCGTTTGATCATATGTATATGTTGGTTAGAATGTTCCATGTACATTTCTTCTATTTGGTTGAAAACTGTTGCTGGCCTCTTTCGGAACACAGTTTTTCTGAGTTAACAAGGAAGGGCAACAGGAAATTTTTGAAAGACATTCGTGAGAAACAAGATAGCACCTATACCTTCAATTCAAAGAGCTACATCTGTACTTACAGTAGTATTTGCGCTACTGTTCATGGAAAACCAGAGGTGTCCAGACATTACTGTCTCTGCTTCTGCCTTCAATTGCAATGCGACCGGTGACTATCTCACACAATTCAGGCCATCACCACACGGACAGAGAAGAGAAAGCAATAACTTCTGTTATAATTGCTGGAAATGTTCATGTTTTCTCCTGTTTCAAAGAATGATTCTTTACCAGATAGAAATTAGAGGCTTGTCCTCTTTGAAAACACGGTAGTTTCTGATTTTCACAGTGAATTAGCAAGAAACGAAGTAGGAAACAACTGTGAACGGTGAAGTCACATATATTCCCTTTAGTGTGTCAGGTGAAGCACACTACCCAAAAGACTCTAGCGGTCTTGAAAGCAGTGTTTGCTCTTTAGTCTATTGTATAAACTCGAAAGTTCACTGAAACATACAATGGAGTACATCAACAACGGCACGGGAAGGCCATAATTCCATCTGTTGAAATCGTTTGATCATATGTATATGTTGGTTAGAATGTTCCATGTACATTTCTTCTATTTGGTTGAAAACTGTTGCTGGCCTCTTTCGGAACACAGTTTTTCTGAGTTAACAAGGAAGGGCAACAGGAAATTTTTGAAAGACATTCGTGAGAAACAAGATAGCACCTATACCTTCAATTCAAAGAGCTACATCTGTACTTACAGTAGTATTTGCACTACTGTTCATGGAAAACCAGAGGTGTCCAGACATTACTGTCTCTGCTTCTGCCTTCAATTGCAATGCGACCGGTGACTATCTCACACAGTTCAGGCCATCACCACACGGACAGAGAAGAGAAAGCAATAACTTCTGTTATAATTGCTGGAAATGTTCATGTTTTCTCCTGTTTCAAAGAATGATTCTTTACCAGACAGAAATTAGAGGCTTGTCCTCTTTGAAAACACGGTAGTTTCTGATTTTCACAGTGAATTAGCAAGAAACGAAGTAGGAAACAACTGTGAACGGTGAAGTCACATATATTCCCTTTAGTGTGTCAGGTGAAGCACACTACCCAAAAGACTCTAGCGGTCTTGAAAGCAGTGTTTGCTCTTTAGTCTATTGTATAAACTCGAAAGTTCACTGAAACATATAATGGAGTACATCAACAACGGCACTGGAAGGCCATAATTCCATCTGTTGAAATCGTTTGATCATATGTATATGTTGGTTAGAATGTTCCATGTACATTTCTTCTATTTGGTTGAAAACTGTTGCTGGCCTCTTTCGGAACACAGTTTTTCTGAGTTAACAAGGAAGGGCAACAGGAACTTTTTGAAAGACATTCGTGAGAAACAAGATAGCACCTATACCTTCAATTCAAAGAGCTACATCTGTACTTACAGTAGTATTTGCACTACTGTTCATGGAAAACCAGAGGTGTCCAGACATTACTGTCTCTGCTTCTGCCTTCAATAGCAATGCGACCGGTGACTATCTCACACAATTCAGGCCATCACCACACGGACAGAGAAGAGAAAGCAATAACTTCTGTTATAATTGCTGGAAATGTTCATGTTTTCTCCTGTTTCAAAGAATGATTCTTTACCAGACAGAAATTAGAGGCTTGTCCTCTTTGAAAACACGGTAGTTTCTGATTTTCACAGTGAATTAGCAAGAAACGAAGTAGGAAACAACTGTGAACGGTGAAGTCACATATATTCCCTTTAGTGTGTCAGGTGAAGCACACTACCCAAAAGACTCTAGCGGTCTTGAAAGCAGTGTTTGCTCTTTAGTCTATTGTATAAACTCGAAAGTTCACTGAAACATAGAATGGAGTACATCAACAACGGCACGGGAAGGCCATAATTCCATCTGTTGAAATCGTTTGATCATATGTATATGTTGGTTAGAATGTTCCATGTACATTTCTTCTATTTGGTTGAAAACTGTTGCTGGCCTCTTTTGGAACACAGTTTTTCTGAGTTAACAAGGAAGGGCAACAGGAAATTTTTGAAAGACATTCGTGAGAAACAAGATAGCACCTATACCTTCAATTCAAAGAGCTACATCTGTACTTACAGTAGTATTTGCGCTACTGTTCATGGAAAACCAGAGGTGTCCAGACATTACTGTCTCTGCTTCTGCCTTCAATGGCAATGCGACCGGTGACTATCTCACACAATTCAGGCCATCACCACACGGACAGAGAAGAGAAAGCAAGAACTTCTGTTATAATTGTTGGAAATGTTCATGTTTTCTCCCGTTTCAAAGAATGATTCTTTACCAGATAGAAATTACAGGCTTGTCCTCTTTGAACACACGGTACTTTCTGAGTTTCACAGTGAATTAGCAAGAAACGAAGTAGGAAACAACTGTGAACGGTGAAGTCACATATATTCCCTTTAGTGTGTCAGGTGAAGCACACTACCCAAAGACTCGAACGGTCTTGAAAGCAGTGTTTGCTCTTTAATCTATTATCTAAACTCGAAAGTTCACTGAAACATACAATGGAGTACATCAACAACGGCACGGCAAGGCCATAATTCCATCTGTTGAAATCGTTTGATCATATGTATATGTTGGTTAGAATGTTCCATGTACATTTCTTCTATTTGGTTGAAAACTGTTGCTGGCCTCTTTCGGAACACAGTTTTTCTGAGTTAACAAGGAAGGGCAACAGGAAATTTTTGAAAGACATTCGTGAGAAACAAGATAGCACCTATACCTTCAATTCAAAGAGCTACATCTGTACTTACAGTAGTATTTGCGCTACAGTTCATGGAAAACCAGAGGTGTCCAGACATTACTGTCTCTGCTTCTGCCTTCAATGGCAATGCGACCGGTGACTATCTCACACAATTCAGGCCATCACCACACGGACAGAGAAGAGAAAGCAATAACTTCTGTTATAATTGCTGGAAATGTTCATGTTTTCTCCCGTTTCAAAGAATGATTCTTTACCAGATAGAAATTAGAGGCTTGTCCTCTTTGAAAACACGGTAGTTTCTGATTTTCACAGTGAATTAGCAAGAAACGAAGTAGGAAACAACTGTGAACGGTGAAGTCACATATATTCCCTTTAGTGTGTCAGGTGAAGCACACTACCCAAAAGACTCTAGCGGTCTTGAAAGCAGTGTTTGCTCTTTAGTCTATTGTATAAACTCGAAAGTTCACTGAAACATACAATGGAGTACATCAACAACGGCACGGCAAGGCCATAACTCCATCTGTTGAAATCGTTTGATCATATGTATATGTTGGTTAGAATGTTCCATGTACATTTCTTCTATTTGGTTGAAAACTGTTGCTGGCCTCTTTCGGAACACAGTTTTTCTGAGTTAACAAGGAAGGGCAACAGGAAATTTTTGAAAGACATTCGTGAGAAACAAGATAGCACCTATACCTTCAATTCAAAGAGCTACATCTGTACTTACAGTAGTATTTGCGCTACTGTTCATGGAAAACCAGAGGTGTCCAGACATTACTGTCTCTGCTTCTGCCTTCAATGGCAATGCGACCGGTGACTATCTCACACAATTCAGGCCATCACCACACGGACAGAGAAGAGAAAGCAATAACTTCTGTTATAATTGCTGGAAATGTTCATGTTTTCTCCTGTTTCAAAGAATGATTCTTTACCAGACAGAAATTAGAGGCTTGTCCTCTTTGAAAACACGGTAGTTTCTGATTTTCACAGTGAATTAGCAAGAAACGAAGTAGGAAACAACTGTGAACGGTGAAGTCACATATATTCCCTTTAGTGTGTCAGGTGAAGCACACTACCCAAAAGACTCTAGCGGTCTTGAAAGCAGTGTTTCCTCTTTAGTCTATTGTATAAACTCGAAAGTTCACTGAAACATACAATGGAGTACATCAACAACGGCACGGGAAGGCCATAATTCCATCTGTTGAAATCGTTTGATCATATGTATATGTTGGTTAGAATGTTCCATGTACATTTCTTCTATTTGGTTGAAAACTGTTGCTGGCCTCTTTCGGAACACAGTTTTTCTGAGTTAACAAGGAAGGGCAACAGGAACTTTTTGAAAGACATTCGTGAGAAACAAGATAGCACCTATACCTTCAATTCAAAGAGCTACATCTGTACTTACAGTAGTATTTGCACTACTGTTCATGGAAAACCAGAGGTGTCCAGACATTACTGTCTCTGCTTCTGCCTTCAATTGCAATGCGACCGGTGACTATCTCACACAATTCAGGCCATCACCACACGGACAGAGAAGAGAAAGCAATAACTTCTGTTATAATTGCTGGAAATGTTCATGTTTTCTCCTGTTTCAAAGAATGATTCTTTACCAGACAGAAATTAGAGGCTTGTCCTCTTTGAAAACACGGTAGTTTCTGATTTTCACAGTGAATTAGCAAGAAACGAAGTAGGAAACAACTGTGAACGGTGAAGTCACATATATTCCCTTTAGTGTGTCAGGTGAAGCACACTACCCAAAAGACTCTAGCGGTCTTGAAAGCAGTGTTTGCTCTTTAGTCTATTGTATAAACTCGAAAGTTCACTGAAACATACAATGGAGTACATCAACAACGGCACGGGAAGGCCATAATTCCATCTGTTGAAATCGTTTGATCATATGTATATGTTGGTTAGAATGTTCCATGTACATTTCTTCTATTTGGTTGAAAACTGTTGCTGGCCTCTTTCGGAACACAGTTTTTCTGAGTTAACAAGGAAGGGCAACAGGAAATTTTTGAAAGACATTCGTGAGAAACAAGATAGCACCTATACCTTCAATTCAAAGAGCTACATCTGTACTTACAGTAGTATTTGCGCTACTGTTCATGGAAAACCAGAGGTGTCCAGACATTACTGTCTCTGCTTCTGCCTTCAATGGCAATGCGACCGGTGACTATCTCACACAATTCAGGCCATCACCACACGGACAGAGAAGAGAAAGCAAGAACTTCTGTTATAATTGTTGGAAATGTTCATGTTTTCTCCCGTTTCAAAGAATGATTCTTTACCAGATAGAAATTACAGGCTTGTCCTCTTTGAACACACGGTACTTTCTGAGTTTCACAGTGAATTAGCAAGAAACGAAGTAGGAAACAACTGTGAACGGTGAAGTCACATATATTCCCTTTAGTGTGTCAGGTGAAGCACACTACCCAAAGACTCGAACGGTCTTGAAAGCAGTGTTTGCTCTTTAATCTATTATCTAAACTCGAAAGTTCACTGAAACATACAATGGAGTACATCAACAACGGCACGGCAAGGCCATAATTCCATCTGTTGAAATCGTTTGATCATATGTATATGTTGGTTAGAATGTTCCATGTACATTTCTTCTATTTGGTTGAAAACTGTTGCTGGCCTCTTTCGGAACACAGTTTTTCTGAGTTAACAAGGAAGGGCAACAGGAAATTTTTGAAAGACATTCGTGAGAAACAAGATAGCACCTATACCTTCAATTCAAAGAGCTACATCTGTACTTACAGTAGTATTTGCGCTACAGTTCATGGAAAACCAGAGGTGTCCAGACATTACTGTCTCTGCTTCTGCCTTCAATGGCAATGCGACCGGTGACTATCTCACACAATTCAGGCCATCACCACACGGACAGAGAAGAGAAAGCAATAACTTCTGTTATAATTGCTGGAAATGTTCATGTTTTCTCCCGTTTCAAAGAATGATTCTTTACCAGATAGAAATTAGAGGCTTGTCCTCTTTGAAAACACGGTAGTTTCTGATTTTCACAGTGAATTAGCAAGAAACGAAGTAGGAAACAACTGTGAACGGTGAAGTCACATATATTCCCTTTAGTGTGTCAGGTGAAGCACACTACCCAAAAGACTCTAGCGGTCTTGAAAGCAGTGTTTGCTCTTTAGTCTATTGTATAAACTCGAAAGTTCACTGAAACATACAATGGAGTACATCAACAACGGCACGGCAAGGCCATAACTCCATCTGTTGAAATCGTTTGATCATATGTATATGTTGGTTAGAATGTTCCATGTACATTTCTTCTATTTGGTTGAAAACTGTTGCTGGCCTCTTTCGGAACACAGTTTTTCTGAGTTAACAAGGAAGGGCAACAGGAAATTTTTGAAAGACATTCGTGAGAAACAAGATAGCACCTATACCTTCAATTCAAAGAGCTACATCTGTACTTACAGTAGTATTTGCGCTACTGTTCATGGAAAACCAGAGGTGTCCAGACATTACTGTCTCTGCTTCTGCCTTCAATGGCAATGCGACCGGTGACTATCTCACACAATTCAGGCCATCACCACACGGACAGAGAAGAGAAAGCAATAACTTCTGTTATAATTGCTGGAAATGTTCATGTTTTCTCCTGTTTCAAAGAATGATTCTTTACCAGACAGAAATTAGAGGCTTGTCCTCTTTGAAAACACGGTAGTTTCTGATTTTCACAGTGAATTAGCAAGAAACGAAGTAGGAAACAACTGTGAACGGTGAAGTCACATATATTCCCTTTAGTGTGTCAGGTGAAGCACACTACCCAAAAGACTCTAGCGGTCTTGAAAGCAGTGTTTCCTCTTTAGTCTATTGTATAAACTCGAAAGTTCACTGAAACATACAATGGAGTACATCAACAACGGCACGGCAAGGCCATAATTCCATCTGTTGAAATCGTTTGATCATATGTATATGTTGGTTAGAATGTTCCATGTACATTTCTTCTATTTGGTTGAAAACTGTTGCTGGCCTCTTTCGGAACACAGTTTTTCTGAGTTAACAAGGAAGGGCAACAGGAACTTTTTGAAAGACATTCGTGAGAAACAAGATAGCACCTATACCTTCAATTCAAAGAGCTACATCTGTACTTACAGTAGTATTTGCACTACTGTTCATGGAAAACCAGAGGTGTCCAGACATTACTGTCTCTGCTTCTGCCTTCAATTGCAATGCGACCGGTGACTATCTCACACAATTCAGGCCATCACCACACGGACAGAGAAGAGAAAGCAAGAACTTCTGTTATAATTGCTGGAAATGTTCATGTTTTCTCCTGTTTCAAAGAATGATTCTTTACCAGACAGAAATTAGAGGCTTGTCCTCTTTGAAAACACGGTAGTTTCTGATTTTCACAGTGAATTAGCAAGAAACGAAGTAGGAAACAACTGTGAACGGTGAAGTCACATATATTCCCTTTAGTGTGTCAGGTGAAGCACACTACCCAAAAGACTCTAGCGGTCTTGAAAGCAGTGTTTGCTCTTTAGTCTATTGTATAAACTCGAAAGTTCACTGAAACATACAATGGAGTACATCAACAACGGCACGGCAAGGCCATAATTCCATCTGTTGAAATCGTTTGATCATATGTATATGTTGGTTAGAATGTTCCATGTACATTTCTTCTATTTGGTTGAAAACTGTTGCTGGCCTCTTTCGGAACACAGTTTTTCTGAGTTAACAAGGAAGGGCAACAGGAAATTTTTGAAAGACATTCGTGAGAAACAAGATAGCACCTATACCTTCAATTCAAAGAGCT
Source organism: Furipterus horrens (assembly GCF_987537825.1). Classification (NCBI taxonomy): domain Eukaryota; kingdom Metazoa; phylum Chordata; class Mammalia; order Chiroptera; family Furipteridae; genus Furipterus; species Furipterus horrens. The sequence goes on from NW_028327182.1 coordinate 52,176,162, forward strand.
ACATCTGTACTTACAGTAGTATTTGCGCTACTGTTCATGGAAAACCAGAGGTGTCCAGACATTACTGTCTCTGCTTCTGCCTTCAATGGCAATGCGACCGGTGACTATCTCACACAATTCAGGCCATCACCACACGGACAGAGAAGAGAAAGCAAGAACTTCTGTTATAATTGTTGGAAATGTTCATGTTTTCTCCCGTTTCAAAGAATGATTCTTTACCAGATAGAAATTACAGGCTTGTCCTCTTTGAACACACGGTACTTTCTGAGTTTCACAGTGAATTAGCAAGAAACGAAGTAGGAAACAACTGTGAACGGTGAAGTCACATATATTCCCTTTAGTGTGTCAGGTGAAGCACACTACCCAAAGACTCGAACGGTCTTGAAAGCAGTGTTTGCTCTTTAATCTATTATCTAAACTCGAAAGTTCACTGAAACATACAATGGAGTACATCAACAACGGCACGGCAAGGCCATAATTCCATCTGTTGAAATCGTTTGATCATATGTATATGTTGGTTAGAATGTTCCATGTACATTTCTTCTATTTGGTTGAAAACTGTTGCTGGCCTCTTTCGGAACACAGTTTTTCTGAGTTAACAAGGAAGGGCAACAGGAAATTTTTGAAAGACATTCGTGAGAAACAAGATAGCACCTATACCTTCAATTCAAAGAGCTACATCTGTACTTACAGTAGTATTTGCGCTACAGTTCATGGAAAACCAGAGGTGTCCAGACATTACTGTCTCTGCTTCTGCCTTCAATGGCAATGCGACCGGTGACTATCTCACACAATTCAGGCCATCACCACACGGACAGAGAAGAGAAAGCAATAACTTCTGTTATAATTGCTGGAAATGTTCATGTTTTCTCCCGTTTCAAAGAATGATTCTTTACCAGATAGAAATTAGAGGCTTGTCCTCTTTGAAAACACGGTACTTTCTGATTTTCACAGTTAATTAGCAAGAAACGAAGTAGGAAACAACTGTGAACGGTGAAGTCACATATATTCCCTTTAGTGTGTCAGGTGAAGCACACTACCCAAAGAATATAACTGTCTTGAAAGCAGTGTTTGCTCTTTAGTCTATTATCTAAACTCGAAAGTTCACTGAAACATAGAATGGAGTACATCAACAACGGCACGGCAAGGCCATAACTCCATCTGTTGAAATCGTTTGATCATATGTATATGTTGGTTAGAATGTTCCATGTACATTTCTTCTATTTGGTTGAAAACTGTTGCTGGCCTCTTTCGGAACACAGTTTTTCTGAGTTAACAAGGAAGGGCAACAGGAAATTTTTGAAAGACATTCGTGAGAAACAAGATAGCACCTATACCTTCAATTCAAAGAGCTACATCTGTACTTACAGTAGTATTTGCGCTACTGTTCATGGAAAACCAGAGGTGTCCAGACATTACTGTCTCTGCTTCTGCCTTCAATTGCAATGCGACAGGTGACTATCTCACACAATTCAGGCCATCACCACACGGACAGAGAAGAGAAAGCAATAACTTCTGTTATAATTGCTGGAAATGTTCATGTTTTCTCCTGTTTCAAAGAATGATTCTTTACCAGATAGAAATTAGAGGCTTGTCCTCTTTGAAAACACGGTACTTTCTGATTTTCACAGTGAATTAGCAAGAAACGAAGTAGGAAACAACTGTGAACGGTGAAGTCACATATATTCCCTTTAGTGTGTAAGGTGAAGCACACTACCCAAAAGACTCTAGCGGTCTTGAAAGCAGTGTTTGCTCTTTAGTCTATTGTATAAACTCGAAAGTTCACTGAAACATACAATGGAGTACATCAACAACGGCACGGCAAGGCCATAACTCCATCTGTTGAAATCGTTTGATCATATGTATATGTTGGTTAGAATGTTCCATGTACATTTCTTCTATTTGGTTGAAAACTGTTGCTGGCCTCTTTCGGAACACAGTTTTTCTGAGTTAACAAGGAAGGGCAACAGGAAATTTTTGAAAGACATTCGTGAGAAACAAGATAGCACCTATACCTTCAATTCAAAGAGCTACATCTGTACTTACAGTAGTATTTGCGCTACTGTTCATGGAAAACCAGAGGTGTCCAGACATTACTGTCTCTGCTTCTGCCTTCAATTGCAATGCGACCGGTGACTATCTCACACAATTCAGGCCATCACCACACGGACAGAGAAGAGAAAGCAATAACTTCTGTTATAATTGCTGGAAATGTTCATGTTTTCTCCTGTTTCAAAGAATGATTCTTTACCAGATAGAAATTAGAGGCTTGTCCTCTTTGAAAACACGGTAGTTTCTGATTTTCACAGTGAATTAGCAAGAAACGAAGTAGGAAACAACTGTGAACGGTGAAGTCACATATATTCCCTTTAGTGTGTCAGGTGAAGCACACTACCCAAAAGACTCTAGCGGTCTTGAAAGCAGTGTTTGCTCTTTAGTCTATTGTATAAACTCGAAAGTTCACTGAAACATACAATGGAGTACATCAACAACGGCACGGGAAGGCCATAATTCCATCTGTTGAAATCGTTTGATCATATGTATATGTTGGTTAGAATGTTCCATGTACATTTCTTCTATTTGGTTGAAAACTGTTGCTGGCCTCTTTCGGAACACAGTTTTTCTGAGTTAACAAGGAAGGGCAACAGGAAATTTTTGAAAGACATTCGTGAGAAACAAGATAGCACCTATACCTTCAATTCAAAGAGCTACATCTGTACTTACAGTAGTATTTGCGCTACTGTTCATGGAAAACCAGAGGTGTCCAGACATTACTGTCTCTGCTTCTGCCTTCAATGGCAATGCGACCGGTGACTATCTCACACAATTCAGGCCATCACCACACGGACAGAGAAGAGAAAGCAAGAACTTCTGTTATAATTGTTGGAAATGTTCATGTTTTCTCCCGTTTCAAAGAATGATTCTTTACCAGATAGAAATTACAGGCTTGTCCTCTTTGAACACACGGTACTTTCTGAGTTTCACAGTGAATTAGCAAGAAACGAAGTAGGAAACAACTGTGAACGGTGAAGTCACATATATTCCCTTTCGTGTGTCAGGTGAAGCACACTACCCAAAGACTCGAACGGTCTTGAAAGCAGTGTTTGCTCTTTAATCTATTATCTAAACTCGAAAGTTCACTGAAACATACAATGGAGTACATCAACAACGGCACGGCAAGGCCATAATTCCATCTGTTGAAATCGTTTGATCATACGTATATGTTGGTTAGAATGTTCCATGTACATTTCTTCTATTTGGTTGAAAACTGTTGCTGGCCTCTTTCGGAACACAGTTTTTCTGAGTTAACAAGGAAGGGCAACAGGAACTTTTTGAAAGACATTCGTGAGAAACAAGATAGCACCTATACCTTCAATTCAAAGAGCTACATCTGTACTTACAGTAGTATTTGCGCTACTGTTCATGGAAAACCAGAGGTGTCCAGACATTACTGTCTCTGCTTCTGCCTTCAATGGCAATGCGACCGGTGACTATCTCACACAATTCAGGCCATCACCACACGGACAGAGAAGAGAAAGCAAGAACTTCTGTTATAATTGCTGGAAATGTTCATGTTTTCTCCTGTTTCAAAGAATGATTCTTTACCAGATAGAAATTAGAGGCTTGTCCTCTTTGAAAACACGGTAGTTTCTGATTTTCACAGTGAATTAGCAAGAAACGAAGTAGGAAACAACTGTGAACGGTGAAGTCACATATATTCCCTTTAGTGTGTCAGGTGAAGCACACTACCCAAAGACTATAACTGTCTTGAAAGCAGTGTTTGCTCTTTAGTCTATTGTATAAACTCGAAAGTTCACTGAAGCACACAATGGAGCAGAACAAAAACGGCACGGCAAGGCCATAATTCCATCTGTTGAAATCGTTTGATCATATGTATATGTTGGTTAGAATGTTCCATGTACATTTCTTCTATTTGGTTGAAAACTGTTGCTGGCCTCTTTCGGAACACAGTTTTTCTGAGTTAACAAGGAAGGGCAACAGGAACTTTTTGAAAGACATTCGTGAGAAACAAGATAGCACCTATACCTTCAATTCAAAGAGCTACATCTGTACTTACAGTAGTATTTGCGCTACTGTTCATGGAAAACCAGAGGTGTCCAGACATTACAGTCTCTGTTTCTGCCTTCAATTGCAATGCGACCGGTGACTATCTCACACAATTCAGGCCATCACCACACGGACAGAGAAGAGAAAGCAATAACTTCTGTTATAATTGCTGGAAATGTTCATGTTTTCTCCCGTTTCAAAGAATGATTCTTTACCAGATAGAAATTACAGGCTTGTCCTCTTTGAACACACGGTACATTCTGAGTTTCACAGTGAATTAGCAAGAAACGAAGTAGGAAACAACTGTGAACGGTGAAATCACATATATTCCCTTTAGTGTGTCCGGTGAAGCACACTACCCAAAGACTCGAACGGTCTTGAAAGCAGTGTTTGCTCTTTAGTCTATTATCTAAACTCGAAAGTTCACTGAAACATACAATGGAGTACATCAACAATGGCACGGCAAGGCCATAATTCCATCTGTTGAAATCGTTTGATCATATGTACATGTTGGTTAGAATGTTCCATGTACATTTCTTCTATTTAGTTGAAAACTGTTGCTGGCCTCTTTCGGAACACAGTTTTTCTGAGTTAACAAGGAAGGGCAACAGGAAATTTTTGAAAGACATTCGTGAGAAACAAGATAGCACCTATACCTTCAATTCAAAGAGCTACATCTGTACTTACAGTAGTATTTGCGCTACTGTTCATGGAAAACCAGAGGTGTCCAGACATTACTGTCTCTGCTTCTGCCTTCAATTGCAATGCGACCGGTGACTATCTCACACAATTCAGGCCATCACCACACGAACAGAGAAGAGAAAGCAATAACTTCTATTATAATTGCTGGAAATGTTCATGTTTTCTCCCGTTTCAAAGAATGATTCTTTACCAGATAGAAATTACAGGCTTGTCCTCTTTGAACACACGGTACTTTCTGATTTTCACAGTGAATTAGCAAGAAACGAAGTAGGAAACAACTGTGAACGGTGAAGTCACATATATTCCCTTTAGTGTGTCAGGTGAAGCACACTACCCAAAGACTATAACTGTCTTGAAAGCAGTGTTTGCTCTTTAGTCTATTGTATAAACTCGAAAGTTCACTGAAGCACACAATGGAGCAGAACAACAACGGCACGGCAAGGCCATAATTCCATCTGTTGAAATCGTTTGATCATATGTATATGTTGGTTAGAATGTTCCATGTACATTTCTTCTATTTGGTTGAAAACTGTTGCTGGCCTCTTTCGGAACACAGTTTTTCTGAGTTAACAAGGAAGGGCAACAGGAAATTTTTGAAAGACATTCGTGAGAAACAAGATAGCACCTATACCTTCAATTCAAAGAGCTACATCTGTACTTACAGTAGTATTTGCGCTACTGTTCATGGAAAACCAGAGGTGTCCAGACATTACTGTCTCTGCTTCTGCCTTCAATTGCAATGCGACCGGTGATTATCTCACACAATTCAGGCCATCACCACACGGACAGAGAAGAGAAAGCAATAACTTCTGTTATAATTGCTGGAAATGTTCATGTTTTCTCCTGTTTCAAAGAATGATTCTTTACCAGATAGAAATTAGAGGCTTGTCCTCTTTGAAAACACGGTAGTTTCTGATTTTCACAGTGAATTAGCAAGAAACGAAGTAGGAAACAACTGTGAACGGTGAAGTCACATATATTCCCTTTAGTGTGTCAGGTGAAGCACACTACCCAAAGACTATAACTGTCTTGAAAGCAGTGTTTGCTCTTTAGTCTATTGTATAAACTCGAAAGTTCACTGAAGCACACAATGGAGCAGAACAAAAACGACACGGCAAGGCCATAATTCCATCTGTTGAAATCGTTTGATCATATGTACATGTTGGTTAGAATGTTCCATGTACATTTCTTCTATTTAGTTGAAAACTGTTGCTGGCCTCTTTCGGAACACAGTTTTTCTGAGTTAACAAGGAAGGGCAACAGGAAATTTTTGAAAGACATTCGTGAGAAACAAGATAGCACCTATACCTTCAATTCAAAGAGCTACATCTGTACTTACAGTAGTATTTGCGCTACTGTTCATGGAAAACCAGAGGTGTCCAGACATTACTGTCTCTGCTTCTGCCTTCAATGGCAATGCGACCGGTGACTATCTCACACAATTCAGGCCATCACCACACGGACAGAGAAGAGAAAGCAATAACTTCTGTTATAATTGCTGGAAATGTTCATGTTTTCTCCCGTTTCAAAGAATGATTCTTTACCAGATAGAAATTACAGGCTTGTCCTCTTTGAACACACGGTACTTTCTGAGTTTCACAGTGAATTAGCAAGAAACGAAGTAGGAAACAACTGTGAACGGTGAAGTCACATATATTCCCTTTAGTGTGTCAGGTGAAGCACACTACCCAAAGACTATAACTGTCTTGAAAGCAGTGTTTGCTCTTTAGTCTATTGTATGAACTCGAAAGTTCACTGAAACATACAATGGAGTACATCAACAACGGCACGGCAAGGCCATAATTCCATCTGTTGAAATCGTTTGATCATATGTATATGTTGGTTAGAATGTTCCATGTACATTTCTTCTATTTGGTTGAAAACTGTTGCTGGCCTCTTTCGGAACACAGTTTTTCTGAGTTAACAAGGAAGGGCAACAGGAAATTTTTGAAAGACATTCGTGAGAAACAAGATAGCACCTATAACTTCAATTCAAAGAGCTACATCTGTACTTACAGTAGTATTTGCGCTACTGTTCATGGAAAACCAGAGGTGTCCAGACATTACAGTCTCTGCTTCTGCCTTCAATTGCAATGCGACCGGTGACTATCTCACACAATTCAGGCCATCACCACACGGACAGAGAAGAGAAAGCAATAACTTCTGTTATAATTGCTGGAAATGTTCATGTTTTCTCCTGTTTCAAAGAATGATTCTTTACCAGATAGAAATTAGAGGCTTGTCCTCTTTGAAAACACGGTACTTTCTGATTTTCACAGTGAATTAGCAAGAAACGAAGTAGGAAACAACTGTGAACGGTGAAGTCACATATATTCCCTTTAGTGTGTCCGGTGAAGCACACTACCCAAAGAATATAACTGTCTTGAAAGCCGTGTTTGCTCTTTAGTCTATTATCTAATCTCGAAAGTTCACTGAAACATAGAATGGAGTACATCAACAACGGCACGGCAAGGCCATAACTCCATCTGTTGAAATCGTTTGATCATATGTATATGTTGGTTAGAATGTTCCATGTACATTTCTTCTATTTGGTTGAAAACTGTTGCTGGCCTCTTTCGGAACACAGTTTTTCTGAGTTAAGAAGGAAGGGCAACAGGAACTTTTTGAAAGACATTCGTGAGAAACAAGATAGCACCTATACCTTCAATTCAAAGAGCTACATCTGTACTTACAGTAGTATTTGCGCTACTGTTCATGGAAAACCAGAGGTGTCCAGACATTACTGTCTCTGCTTCTGCCTTCAATTGCAATGCGACCGGTGACTATCTCACACAATTCAGGCCATCACCACACGGACAGAGAAGAGAAAGCAATAACTTCTGTTATAATTGCTGGAAATGTTCATGTTTTCTCCTGTTTCAAAGAATGATTCTTTACCAGATAGAAATTAGAGGCTTGTCCTCTTTGAAAACACGGTACTTTCTGATTTTCACAGTGAATTAGCAAGAAACGAAGTAGGAAACAACTGTGAACGGTGAAGTCACATATATTCCCTTTAGTGTGTCCGGTGAAGCACACTACCCAAAGACTATAACTGTCTTGAAAGCAGTGATTGCTCTTTAGTCTATTGTATAAACTCGAAAGTTCACTGAAGCACACAATGGAGCAGAACAAAAACGGCACGGCAAGGCCATAATTCCATCTGTTGAAATCGTTTGATCATACGTATATGTTGGTTAGAATGTTCCATGTACATTTCTTCTATTTGGTTGAAAACTGTTGCTGGCCTCTTTCGGAACACAGTTTTTCTGAGTTAACAAGGAAGGGCAACAGGAACTTTTTGAAAGACATTCGTGAGAAACAAGATAGCACCTATACCTTCAATTCAAAGAGCTACATCTGTACTTACAGTAGTATTTGCGCTACTGTTCACGGAAAACCAGAGGTGTCCAGACATTACTGTCTCTGATTCTGCCTTCAATTGCAATGCGACCGGTGACTATCTCACACAATTCAGGCCATCACCACACGGACAGAGAAGAGAAAGCAATAACTTCTGTTATAATTGCTGGAAATATTCATGTTTTCTCCTGTTTCAAAGAATGATTCTTTACCAGATAGAAATTACAGGCTTGTCCTCTTTGAACACACGGTACTTTCTGAGTTTCACAGTGAATTAGCAAGAAACGAAGTAGAAAACAACTGTGAACGGTGAAGTCACATATATTCCCTTTAGTGTTTCAGGTGAAGCACACTACCCAAAGACTATAACTGTCTTGAAAGCAGTGCTTGCTCTTTAGTCTATTGTATAAACTCGAAAGTTCACTGAAGCACACAATGGAGCAGAACAAAAACGGCACGGCAAGGCCATAATTCCATCTGTTGAAATCGTTTGATCATATGTATATGTTGGTTAGAATGTTCCATGTACATTTCTTCTATTTGGTTGAAAACTGTTGCTGGCCTCTTTCGGAATACAGTTTTTCTGAGTTAACAAGGAAGGGCAACAGGAACTTTTTGAAAGACATTCGTGAGAAACAAGATAGCACCTATACCTTCAATTCAAAGAGCTACATCTGTACTTACAGTAGTATTTGCGCTACTGTTCATGGAAAACCAGAGGTGTCCAGACATTACTGTCTCTGCTTCTGCCTTCAATTGCAATGCGACCGGTGACTATCTCACACAATTCAGGCCATCACCACACGGACAGAGAAGAGAAAGCAATAACTTCTGTTATAATTGCTGGAAATGTTCATGTTTTCTCCTGTTTCAAAGAATGATTCTTTACCAGATAGAAATTAGAGGCTTGTCCTCTTTGAAAACACGGTAGTTTCTGATTTTCACAGTGAATTAGCAAGAAACGAAGTAGGAAACAACTGTGAACGGTGAAGTCACATATATTCCCTTTAGTGTGTCCGGTGAAGCACACTACCCAAAGACTATAACTGTCTTGAAAGCAGTGTTTGCTCTTTAGTCTATTGTATAAACTCGAAAGTTCACTGAAGCACACAATGGAGCAGAACAACAACGGCACGGCAAGGCCATAATTCCATCTGTTGAAATCGTTTGATCATACGTATATGTTGGTAAGAATGTTCCATGTACATTTCTTCTATTTGGTTGAAAACTGTTGCTGGCCTCTTTCGGAACACAGTTTTTCTGAGTTAACAAGGAAGGGCAACAGGAACTTTTTGAAAGACATTCGTGAGAAACAAGATAGCACCTATACCTTCAATTCAAAGAGCTACATCTGTACTTACAGTAGTATTTGCGCTAGTGTTCACGGAAAACCAGAGGTGTCCAGACATTACTGTCTCTGATTCTGCCTTCAAGTGCAATGCGACCGGTGACTATCTCACACAATTCAGGCCATCACCACACGGACAGAGAAGAGAAAGCAATAACTTCTGTTATAATTTCTGGAAATGTTCATGTTTTCTCCTGTTTCAAAGAATGATTCTTTACCAGATAGAAATTACAGGCTTGTCCTCTTTGAACACACGGTACTTTCTGAGTTTCACAGTGAATTAGCAAGAAACGAAGTAGAAAACAACTGTGAACGGTGAAGTCACATATATTCCCTTTAGTGTTTCAGGTGAAGCACACTACCCAAAGACTATAACTGTCTTGAAAGCAGTGCTTGCTCTTTAGTCTATTGTATAAACTCGAAAGTTCACTGAAGCACACAATGGAGCAGAACAACAACGGCACGGCAAGGCCATAATTCCATCTGTTGAAATCGTTTGATCATATGTATATGTTGGTTAGAATGTTCCATGTACATTTCTTCTATTTGGTTGAAAACTGTTGCTGGCCTCTTTCGGAACACAGTTTTTCTGAGTTAACAAGGAAGGGCAACGGGAAATTTTTGAAAGACATTCGTGAGAAACAAGATAGCACCTATACCTTCAATTCAAAGAGCTACATCTGTACTTACAGTAGTATTTGCGCTACTGTTCATGGAAAACCAGAGGTGTCCAGACATTACTGTCTCTGCTTCTGCCTTCAATGGCAATGCGACCGGTGACTATCTCACACAATTCAGGCCATCACCACACGGACAGAGAAGAGAAAGCAAGAACTTCTGTTATAATTTCTGGAAATGTTCATGTTTTCTCCCGTTTCAAAGAATGATTCTTTACCAGATAGAAATTACAGGCTTGTCCTCTTTGAACACATGGTACTTTCTGAGTTTCACAGTGAATTAGCAAGAAACGAAGTAGGAAACAACTGTGAACGGTGAAGTCACATATATTCCCTTTAGTGTGTCAGGTGAAGCACACTACCCAAAGACTCGAACGGTCTTGAAAGCAGTGTTTGCTCTTTAATCTATTATCTAAACTCGAAAGTTCACTGAAACATACAATGGAGTACATCAACAACGGCACGGCAAGGCCATAATTCCATCTGTTGAAATCGTTTGATCATATGTATATGTTGGTTAGAATGTTCCATGTACATTTCTTCTATTTGGTTGAAAACTGTTGCTGGCCTCTTTCGGAACACAGTTTTTCTGAGTTAACAAGGAAGGGCAACAGGAAATTTTTGAAAGACATTCGTGAGAAACAAGATAGCACCTATACCTTCAATTCAAAGAGCTACATCTGTACTTACAGTAGTATTTGCGCTACAGTTCATGGAAAACCAGAGGTGTCCAGACATTACTGTCTCTGCTTCTGCCTTCAATGGCAATGCGACCGGTGACTATCTCACACAATTCAGGCCATCACCACACGGACAGAGAAGAGAAAGCAATAACTTCTGTTATAATTGCTGGAAATGTTCATGTTTTCTCCCGTTTCAAAGAATGATTCTTTACCAGATAGAAATTAGAGGCTTGTCCTCTTTGAAAACACGGTACTTTCTGATTTTCACAGTTAATTAGCAAGAAACGAAGTAGGAAACAACTGTGAACGGTGAAGTCACATATATTCCCTTTAGTGTGTCAGGTGAAGCACACTACCCAAAGAATATAACTGTCTTGAAAGCAGTGTTTGCTCTTTAGTCTATTATCTAAACTCGAAAGTTCACTGAAACATAGAATGGAGTACATCAACAACGGCACGGCAAGGCCATAACTCCATCTGTTGAAATCGTTTGATCATATGTATATGTTGGTTAGAATGTTCCATGTACATTTCTTCTATTTGGTTGAAAACTGTTGCTGGCCTCTTTCGGAACACAGTTTTTCTGAGTTAACAAGGAAGGGCAACAGGAAATTTTTGAAAGACATTCGTGAGAAACAAGATAGCACCTATACCTTCAATTCAAAGAGCTACATCTGTACTTACAGTAGTATTTGCGCTACTGTTCATGGAAAACCAGAGGTGTCCAGACATTACTGTCTCTGCTTCTGCCTTCAATTGCAATGCGACAGGTGACTATCTCACACAATTCAGGCCATCACCACACGGACAGAGAAGAGAAAGCAATAACTTCTGTTATAATTGCTGGAAATGTTCATGTTTTCTCCTGTTTCAAAGAATGATTCTTTACCAGATAGAAATTAGAGGCTTGTCCTCTTTGAAAACACGGTACTTTCTGATTTTCACAGTGAATTAGCAAGAAACGAAGTAGGAAACAACTGTGAACGGTGAAGTCACATATATTCCCTTTAGTGTGTAAGGTGAAGCACACTACCCAAAAGACTCTAGCGGTCTTGAAAGCAGTGTTTGCTCTTTAGTCTATTGTATAAACTCGAAAGTTCACTGAAACATACAATGGAGTACATCAACAACGGCACGGCAAGGCCATAACTCCATCTGTTGAAATCGTTTGATCATATGTATATGTTGGTTAGAATGTTCCATGTACATTTCTTCTATTTGGTTGAAAACTGTTGCTGGCCTCTTTCGGAACACAGTTTTTCTGAGTTAACAAGGAAGGGCAACAGGAAATTTTTGAAAGACATTCGTGAGAAACAAGATAGCACCTATACCTTCAATTCAAAGAGCTACATCTGTACTTACAGTAGTATTTGCGCTACTGTTCATGGAAAACCAGAGGTGTCCAGACATTACTGTCTCTGCTTCTGCCTTCAATTGCAATGCGACCGGTGACTATCTCACACAATTCAGGCCATCACCACACGGACAGAGAAGAGAAAGCAATAACTTCTGTTATAATTGCTGGAAATGTTCATGTTTTCTCCTGTTTCAAAGAATGATTCTTTACCAGATAGAAATTAGAGGCTTGTCCTCTTTGAAAACACGGTAGTTTCTGATTTTCACAGTGAATTAGCAAGAAACGAAGTAGGAAACAACTGTGAACGGTGAAGTCACATATATTCCCTTTAGTGTGTCAGGTGAAGCACACTACCCAAAAGACTCTAGCGGTCTTGAAAGCAGTGTTTGCTCTTTAGTCTATTGTATAAACTCGAAAGTTCACTGAAACATACAATGGAGTACATCAACAACGGCACGGGAAGGCCATAATTCCATCTGTTGAAATCGTTTGATCATATGTATATGTTGGTTAGAATGTTCCATGTACATTTCTTCTATTTGGTTGAAAACTGTTGCTGGCCTCTTTCGGAACACAGTTTTTCTGAGTTAACAAGGAAGGGCAACAGGAAATTTTTGAAAGACATTCGTGAGAAACAAGATAGCACCTATACCTTCAATTCAAAGAGCTACATCTGTACTTACAGTAGTATTTGCGCTACTGTTCATGGAAAACCAGAGGTGTCCAGACATTACTGTCTCTGCTTCTGCCTTCAATGGCAATGCGACCGGTGACTATCTCACACAATTCAGGCCATCACCACACGGACAGAGAAGAGAAAGCAAGAACTTCTGTTATAATTGTTGGAAATGTTCATGTTTTCTCCCGTTTCAAAGAATGATTCTTTACCAGATAGAAATTACAGGCTTGTCCTCTTTGAACACACGGTACTTTCTGAGTTTCACAGTGAATTAGCAAGAAACGAAGTAGGAAACAACTGTGAACGGTGAAGTCACATATATTCCCTTTCGTGTGTCAGGTGAAGCACACTACCCAAAGACTCGAACGGTCTTGAAAGCAGTGTTTGCTCTTTAATCTATTATCTAAACTCGAAAGTTCACTGAAACATACAATGGAGTACATCAACAACGGCACGGCAAGGCCATAATTCCATCTGTTGAAATCGTTTGATCATACGTATATGTTGGTTAGAATGTTCCATGTACATTTCTTCTATTTGGTTGAAAACTGTTGCTGGCCTCTTTCGGAACACAGTTTTTCTGAGTTAACAAGGAAGGGCAACAGGAACTTTTTGAAAGACATTCGTGAGAAACAAGATAGCACCTATACCTTCAATTCAAAGAGCTACATCTGTACTTACAGTAGTATTTGCGCTACTGTTCATGGAAAACCAGAGGTGTCCAGACATTACTGTCTCTGCTTCTGCCTTCAATGGCAATGCGACCGGTGACTATCTCACACAATTCAGGCCATCACCACACGGACAGAGAAGAGAAAGCAAGAACTTCTGTTATAATTGCTGGAAATGTTCATGTTTTCTCCTGTTTCAAAGAATGATTCTTTACCAGATAGAAATTAGAGGCTTGTCCTCTTTGAAAACACGGTAGTTTCTGATTTTCACAGTGAATTAGCAAGAAACGAAGTAGGAAACAACTGTGAACGGTGAAGTCACATATATTCCCTTTAGTGTGTCAGGTGAAGCACACTACCCAAAGACTATAACTGTCTTGAAAGCAGTGTTTGCTCTTTAGTCTATTGTATAAACTCGAAAGTTCACTGAAGCACACAATGGAGCAGAACAAAAACGGCACGGCAAGGCCATAATTCCATCTGTTGAAATCGTTTGATCATATGTATATGTTGGTTAGAATGTTCCATGTACATTTCTTCTATTTGGTTGAAAACTGTTGCTGGCCTCTTTCGGAACACAGTTTTTCTGAGTTAACAAGGAAGGGCAACAGGAACTTTTTGAAAGACATTCGTGAGAAACAAGATAGCACCTATACCTTCAATTCAAAGAGCTACATCTGTACTTACAGTAGTATTTGCGCTACTGTTCATGGAAAACCAGAGGTGTCCAGACATTACAGTCTCTGTTTCTGCCTTCAATTGCAATGCGACCGGTGACTATCTCACACAATTCAGGCCATCACCACACGGACAGAGAAGAGAAAGCAATAACTTCTGTTATAATTGCTGGAAATGTTCATGTTTTCTCCCGTTTCAAAGAATGATTCTTTACCAGATAGAAATTACAGGCTTGTCCTCTTTGAACACACGGTACATTCTGAGTTTCACAGTGAATTAGCAAGAAACGAAGTAGGAAACAACTGTGAACGGTGAAATCACATATATTCCCTTTAGTGTGTCCGGTGAAGCACACTACCCAAAGACTCGAACGGTCTTGAAAGCAGTGTTTGCTCTTTAGTCTATTATCTAAACTCGAAAGTTCACTGAAACATACAATGGAGTACATCAACAATGGCACGGCAAGGCCATAATTCCATCTGTTGAAATCGTTTGATCATATGTACATGTTGGTTAGAATGTTCCATGTACATTTCTTCTATTTAGTTGAAAACTGTTGCTGGCCTCTTTCGGAACACAGTTTTTCTGAGTTAACAAGGAAGGGCAACAGGAAATTTTTGAAAGACATTCGTGAGAAACAAGATAGCACCTATACCTTCAATTCAAAGAGCTACATCTGTACTTACAGTAGTATTTGCGCTACTGTTCATGGAAAACCAGAGTTGTCCAGACATTACTGTCTCTGCTTCTGCCTTCAATGGTAATGCGACCGGTGACTATCTCACACAATTCAGGCCATCACCACACGAACAGAGAAGAGAAAGCAATAACTTCTATTATAATTGCTGGAAATGTTCATGTTTTCTCCCGTTTCAAAGAATGATTCTTTACCAGATAGAAATTACAGGCTTGTCCTCTTTGAACACACGGTACTTTCTGATTTTCACAGTGAATTAGCAAGAAACGAAGTAGGAAACAACTGTGAACGGTGAAGTCACATATATTCCCTTTAGTGTGTCAGGTGAAGCACACTACCCAAAGACTATAACTGTCTTGAAAGCAGTGTTTGCTCTTTAGTCTATTGTATAAACTCGAAAGTTCACTGAAGCACACAATGGAGCAGAACAACAACGGCACGGCAAGGCCATAATTCCATCTGTTGAAATCGTTTGATCATATGTATATGTTGGTTAGAATGTTCCATGTACATTTCTTCTATTTGGTTGAAAACTGTTGCTGGCCTCTTTCGGAACACAGTTTTTCTGAGTTAACAAGGAAGGGCAACAGGAAATTTTTGAAAGACATTCGTGAGAAACAAGATAGCACCTATACCTTCAATTCAAAGAGCTACATCTGTACTTACAGTAGTATTTGCGCTACTGTTCATGGAAAACCAGAGGTGTCCAGACATTACTGTCTCTGCTTCTGCCTTCAATTGCAATGCGACCGGTGATTATCTCACACAATTCAGGCCATCACCACACGGACAGAGAAGAGAAAGCAATAACTTCTGTTATAATTGCTGGAAATGTTCATGTTTTCTCCTGTTTCAAAGAATGATTCTTTACCAGATAGAAATTAGAGGCTTGTCCTCTTTGAAAACACGGTAGTTTCTGATTTTCACAGTGAATTAGCAAGAAACGAAGTAGGAAACAACTGTGAACGGTGAAGTCACATATATTCCCTTTAGTGTGTCAGGTGAAGCACACTACCCAAAGACTATAACTGTCTTGAAAGCAGTGTTTGCTCTTTAGTCTATTGTATAAACTCGAAAGTTCACTGAAGCACACAATGGAGCAGAACAAAAACGACACGGCAAGGCCATAATTCCATCTGTTGAAATCGTTTGATCATATGTACATGTTGGTTAGAATGTTCCATGTACATTTCTTCTATTTAGTTGAAAACTGTTGCTGGCCTCTTTCGGAACACAGTTTTTCTGAGTTAACAAGGAAGGGCAACAGGAAATTTTTGAAAGACATTCGTGAGAAACAAGATAGCACCTATACCTTCAATTCAAAGAGCTACATCTGTACTTACAGTAGTATTTGCGCTACTGTTCATGGAAAACCAGAGGTGTCCAGACATTACTGTCTCTGCTTCTGCCTTCAATGGCAATGCGACCGGTGACTATCTCACACAATTCAGGCCATCACCACACGGACAGAGAAGAGAAAGCAATAACTTCTGTTATAATTGCTGGAAATGTTCATGTTTTCTCCCGTTTCAAAGAATGATTCTTTACCAGATAGAAATTACAGGCTTGTCCTCTTTGAACACACGGTACTTTCTGAGTTTCACAGTGAATTAGCAAGAAACGAAGTAGGAAACAACTGTGAACGGTGAAGTCACATATATTCCCTTTAGTGTGTCAGGTGAAGCACACTACCCAAAGACTATAACTGTCTTGAAAGCAGTGTTTGCTCTTTAGTCTATTGTATGAACTCGAAAGTTCACTGAAACATACAATGGAGTACATCAACAACGGCACGGCAAGGCCATAATTCCATCTGTTGAAATCGTTTGATCATATGTATATGTTGGTTAGAATGTTCCATGTACATTTCTTCTATTTGGTTGAAAACTGTTGCTGGCCTCTTTCGGAACACAGTTTTTCTGAGTTAACAAGGAAGGGCAACAGGAAATTTTTGAAAGACATTCGTGAGAAACAAGATAGCACCTATAACTTCAATTCAAAGAGCTACATCTGTACTTACAGTAGTATTTGCGCTACTGTTCATGGAAAACCAGAGGTGTCCAGACATTACAGTCTCTGCTTCTGCCTTCAATTGCAATGCGACCGGTGACTATCTCACACAATTCAGGCCATCACCACACGGACAGAGAAGAGAAAGCAATAACTTCTGTTATAATTGCTGGAAATGTTCATGTTTTCTCCTGTTTCAAAGAATGATTCTTTACCAGATAGAAATTAGAGGCTTGTCCTCTTTGAAAACACGGTACTTTCTGATTTTCACAGTGAATTAGCAAGAAACGAAGTAGGAAACAACTGTGAACGGTGAAGTCACATATATTCCCTTTAGTGTGTCCGGTGAAGCACACTACCCAAAGGCTATAACTGTCTTGAAAGCAGTGTTTGCTCTTTAGTCTATTGTATAAACTCGAAAGTTCACTGAAGCACACAATGGAGCAGAACAAAAACGGCACGGCAAGGCCATAATTCCATCTGTTGAAATCGTTTGATCATATGTATATGTTGGTTAGAATGTTCCATGTACATTTCTTCTATTTGGTTGAAAACTGTTGCTGGCCTCTTTCGGAACACAGTTTTTCTGAGTTAACAAGGAAGGGCAACAGGAAATTTTTGAAAGACATTCGTGAGAAACAAGATAGCACCTATAACTTCAATTCAAAGAGCTACATCTGTACTTACAGTAGTATTTGCGCTACTGTTCATGGAAAACCAGAGGTGTCCAGACATTACAGTCTCTGCTTCTGCCTTCAATTGCAATGCGACCGGTGACTATCTCACACAATTCAGGCCATCACCACACGGACAGAGAAGAGAAAGCAATAACTTCTGTTATAATTGCTGGAAATGTTCATGTTTTCTCCTGTTTCAAAGAATGATTCTTTACCAGATAGAAATTAGAGGCTTGTCCTCTTTGAAAACACGGTACTTTCTGATTTTCACAGTGAATTAGCAAGAAACGAAGTAGGAAACAACTGTGAACGGTGAAGTCACATATATTCCCTTTAGTGTGTCCGGTGAAGCACACTACCCAAAGACTATAACTGTCTTGAAAGCAGTGATTGCTCTTTAGTCTATTGTATAAACTCGAAAGTTCACTGAAGCACACAATGGAGCAGAACAAAAACGGCACGGCAAGGCCATAATTCCATCTGTTGAAATCGTTTGATCATACGTATATGTTGGTTAGAATGTTCCATGTACATTTCTTCTATTTGGTTGAAAACTGTTGCTGGCCTCTTTCGGAACACAGTTTTTCTGAGTTAACAAGGAAGGGCAACAGGAACTTTTTGAAAGACATTCGTGAGAAACAAGATAGCACCTATACCTTCAATTCAAAGAGCTACATCTGTACTTACAGTAGTATTTGCGCTACTGTTCACGGAAAACCAGAGGTGTCCAGACATTACTGTCTCTGATTCTGCCTTCAATTGCAATGCGACCGGTGACTATCTCACACAATTCAGGCCATCACCACACGGACAGAGAAGAGAAAGCAATAACTTCTGTTATAATTGCTGGAAATATTCATGTTTTCTCCTGTTTCAAAGAATGATTCTTTACCAGATAGAAATTACAGGCTTGTCCTCTTTGAACACACGGTACTTTCTGAGTTTCACAGTGAATTAGCAAGAAACGAAGTAGAAAACAACTGTGAACGGTGAAGTCACATATATTCCCTTTAGTGTTTCAGGTGAAGCACACTACCCAAAGACTATAACTGTCTTGAAAGCAGTGCTTGCTCTTTAGTCTATTGTATAAACTCGAAAGTTCACTGAAGCACACAATGGAGCAGAACAAAAACGGCACGGCAAGGCCATAATTCCATCTGTTGAAATCGTTTGATCATATGTATATGTTGGTTAGAATGTTCCATGTACATTTCTTCTATTTGGTTGAAAACTGTTGCTGGCCTCTTTCGGAATACAGTTTTTCTGAGTTAACAAGGAAGGGCAACAGGAACTTTTTGAAAGACATTCGTGAGAAACAAGATAGCACCTATACCTTCAATTCAAAGAGCTACATCTGTACTTACAGTAGTATTTGCGCTACTGTTCATGGAAAACCAGAGGTGTCCAGACATTACTGTCTCTGCTTCTGCCTTCAATTGCAATGCGACCGGTGACTATCTCACACAATTCAGGCCATCACCACACGGACAGAGAAGAGAAAGCAATAACTTCTGTTATAATTGCTGGAAATGTTCATGTTTTCTCCTGTTTCAAAGAATGATTCTTTACCAGATAGAAATTAGAGGCTTGTCCTCTTTGAAAACACGGTAGTTTCTGATTTTCACAGTGAATTAGCAAGAAACGAAGTAGGAAACAACTGTGAACGGTGAAGTCACATATATTCCCTTTAGTGTGTCCGGTGAAGCACACTACCCAAAGACTATAACTGTCTTGAAAGCAGTGTTTGCTCTTTAGTCTATTGTATAAACTCGAAAGTTCACTGAAGCACACAATGGAGCAGAACAACAACGGCACGGCAAGGCCATAATTCCATCTGTTGAAATCGTTTGATCATACGTATATGTTGGTTAGAATGTTCCATGTACATTTCTTCTATTTGGTTGAAAACTGTTGCTGGCCTCTTTCGGAACACAGTTTTTCTGAGTTAACAAGGAAGGGCAACAGGAACTTTTTGAAAGACATTCGTGAGAAACAAGATAGCACCTATACCTTCAATTCAAAGAGCTACATCTGTACTTACAGTAGTATTTGCGCTAGTGTTCACGGAAAACCAGAGGTGTCCAGACATTACTGTCTCTGATTCTGCCTTCAAGTGCAATGCGACCGGTGACTATCTCACACAATTCAGGCCATCACCACACGGACAGAGAAGAGAAAGCAATAACTTCTGTTATAATTTCTGGAAATGTTCATGTTTTCTCCTGTTTCAAAGAATGATTCTTTACCAGATAGAAATTACAGGCTTGTCCTCTTTGAACACACGGTACTTTCTGAGTTTCACAGTGAATTAGCAAGAAACGAAGTAGAAAACAACTGTGAACGGTGAAGTCACATATATTCCCTTTAGTGTTTCAGGTGAAGCACACTACCCAAAGACTATAACTGTCTTGAAAGCAGTGCTTGCTCTTTAGTCTATTGTATAAACTCGAAAGTTCACTGAAGCACACAATGGAGCAGAACAACAACGGCACGGCAAGGCCATAATTCCATCTGTTGAAATCGTTTGATCATATGTATATGTTGGTTAGAATGTTCCATGTACATTTCTTCTATTTGGTTGAAAACTGTTGCTGGCCTCTTTCGGAACACAGTTTTTCTGAGTTAACAAGGAAGGGCAACGGGAAATTTTTGAAAGACATTCGTGAGAAACAAGATAGCACCTATACCTTCAATTCAAAGAGCTACATCTGTACTTACAGTAGTATTTGCGCTACTGTTCATGGAAAACCAGAGGTGTCCAGACATTACTGTCTCTGCTTCTGCCTTCAATGGCAATGCGACCGGTGACTATCTCACACAATTCAGGCCATCACCACACGGACAGAGAAGAGAAAGCAAGAACTTCTGTTATAATTTCTGGAAATGTTCATGTTTTCTCCCGTTTCAAAGAATGATTCTTTACCAGATAGAAATTACAGGCTTGTCCTCTTTGAACACATGGTACTTTCTGAGTTTCACAGTGAATTAGCAAGAAACGAAGTAGGAAACAACTGTGAACGGTGAAGTCACATATATTCCCTTTAGTGTGTCAGGTGAAGCACACTACCCAAAGACTCGAACGGTCTTGAAAGCAGTGTTTGCTCTTTAATCTATTATCTAAACTCGAAAGTTCACTGAAACATACAATGGAGTACATCAACAACGGCACGGCAAGGCCATAATTCCATCTGTTGAAATCGTTTGATCATACGTATATGTTGGTTAGAATGTTCCATGTACATTTCTTCTATTTGGTTGAAAACTGTTGCTGGCCTCTTTCGGAACACAGTTTTTCTGAGTTAACAAGGAAGGGCAACAGGAACTTTTTGAAAGACATTCGTGAGAAACAAGATAGCACCTATACCTTCAATTCAAAGAGCTACATCTGTACTTACAGTAGTATTTGCGCTACTGTTCACGGAAAACCAGAGGTGTCCAGACATTACTGTCTCTGCTTCTGCCTTCAATTGCAATGCGACCGGTGACTATCTCACACAATTCAGGCCATCACCACACGGACAGAGAAGAGAAAGCAATAACTTCTGTTATAATTGCTGGAAATGTTCATGTTTTCTCCCGTTTCAAAGAATGATTCTTTACCAGATAGAAATTACAGGCTTGTCCTCTTTGAACACACGGTACTTTCTGAGTTTCACAGTGAATTAGCAAGAAACGAAGTAGAAAACAACTGTGAACGGTGAAGTCACATATATTCCCTTTATTGTTTCAGGTGAAGCACACTACCCAAAAGACTCGAACGGTCTTGAAAGCAGTGTTTGCTCTTTAGTCTATTGTATAAATTCGAAAGTTCACTGAAACATACAATGGAGTACATCAACAGCGGCACGGCAAGGCCATAATTCCATCTGTTGAAATCGTTTGATCATATGTATATGTTGGTTAGAATGTTCCATGTACATTTCTTCTATTTGGTTGAAAACTGTTGCTGGCCTCTTTCGGAACACAGTTTTTCTGAGTTAACAAGGAAGGGCAACAGGAATTTTTTGAAAGACATTCGTGAGAAACAAGATAGCACCTATACCTTCAATTCAAAGAGCTACATCTGTACTTACAGTAGTATTTGCGCTACTGTTCATGGAAAACCAGAAGTGTCCAGACATTACTGTCTCTGCTTCTGCATTCAATGGTAATGCGACCGGTGACTATCTCACACAATTCAGGCCATCACCACACGGACAGATAAGAGAAAGCAATAACTTCTGTTATAATTGCTGGAAATGTTCATGTTTTCTCCCGTTTCAAAGAATGATTCTTTACCAGATAGAAATTACAGGCTTGTCCTCTTTGAACACACGGTACTTTCTGAGTTTCACAGTGAATTAGCAAGAAACGAAGTAGGAAACAACTGTGAACGGTGAAGTCACATATATTCCCTTTAGTGTGTCAGGTGAAGCACACTACCCAAAGACTCGAACGGTCTTGAAAGCAGTGTTTGCTCTTTAATCTATTATCTAAACTCGAAAGTTCACTGAAACATACAATGGAGTACATCAACAACGGCACGGCAAGGCCATAATTCCATCTGTTGAAATCGTTTGATCATATGTATATGTTGGTTAGAATGTTCCATGTACATTTCTTCTATTTGGTTGAAAACTGTTGCTGGCCTCTTTCGGAACACAGTTTTTCTGAGTTAACAAGGAAGGGCAACAGGAACTTTTTGAAAGACATTCGTGAGAAACAAGATAGCACCTATACCTTCAATTCAAAGAGCTACATCTGTACTTACAGTAGTATTTGCGCTACTGTTCACAGAAAACCAGAGGTGTCCAGACATTACTGTCTCTGATTCTGCCTTCAATTGCAATGCGACCGGTGACTATCTTACACAATTCAGGCCATCACCACACGGACAGAGAAGAGAAAGCAATAACTTCTGTTATAATTGCTGGAAATGTTCATGTTTTCTCCCGTTTCAAAGAATGATTCTTTACCAGATAGAAATTACAGGCTTGTCCTCTTTGAACACACGGTACTTTCTGAGTTTCACAGTGAATTAGCAAGAAACGAAGTAGGAAACAACTGTGAACGGTGAAGTCACATATATTCCCTTTAGTGTGTCAGGTGAAGCACACTACCCAAAGACTCGAACGGTCTTGAAAGCAGTGTTTGCTCTTTAATCTATTATCTAAACTCGAAAGTTCACTGAAGCACACAATGGAGCACATCAACAACGGCACGGCAAGGCCATAATTCCATCTGTTGAAATCGTTTGATCATATGTATATGTTGGTTAGAATGTTCCATGTACATTTCTTCTATTTGGTTGAAAACTGTTGCTGGCCTCTTTCGGAACACAGTTTTTCTGAGTTAACAAGGAAGGGCAACGGGAATTTTTTGAAAGACATTCGTGAGAAACAAGATAGCACCTATACGTTCAATTCAAAGAGCTACATCTGTACTTACAGTAGTATTTGCGCTACTGTTCATGGAAAACCAGAGGTGTCCAGACATTACTGTCTCTGCTTCTGCCTTCAATGGCAATGCGACCGGTGACTATCTCACACAATTCAGGCCATCACCACACGGACAGAGAAGAGAAAGCAAGAACTTCTGTTATAATTGTTGGAAATGTTCATGTTTTCTCCCGTTTCAAAGAATGATTCTTTACCAGATAGAAATTACAGGCTTGTCCTCTTTGAACACACGGTACTTTCTGAGTTTCACAGTGAATTAGCAAGAAACGAAGTAGGAAACAACTGTGAACGGTGAAGTCACATATATTCCCTTTAGTGTGTCAGGTGAAGCACACTACCCAAAGACTCGAACGGTCTTGAAAGCAGTGTTTGCTCTTTAATCTATTATCTAAACTCGAAAGTTCACTGAAACATACAATGGAGTACATCAACAACGGCACGGCAAGGCCATAATTCCATCTGTTGAAATCGTTTGATCATACGTATATGTTGGTTAGAATGTTCCATGTACATTTCTTCTATTTGGTTGAAAACTGTTGCTGGCCTCTTTCGGAACACAGTTTTTCTGAGTTAACAAGGAAGGGCAACAGGAACTTTTTGAAAGACATTCGTGAGAAACAAGATAGCACCTATACCTTCAATTCAAAGAGCTACATCTGTACTTACAGTAGTATTTGCGCTACTGTTCACGGAAAACCAGAGGTGTCCAGACATTACTGTCTCTGCTTCTGCCTTCAATTGCAATGCGACCGGTGACTATCTCACACAATTCAGGCCATCACCACACGGACAGAGAAGAGAAAGCAATAACTTCTGTTATAATTGCTGGAAATGTTCATGTTTTCTCCCGTTTCAAAGAATGATTCTTTACCAGATAGAAATTACAGGCTTGTCCTCTTTGAACACACGGTACTTTCTGAGTTTCACAGTGAATTAGCAAGAAACGAAGTAGAAAACAACTGTGAACGGTGAAGTCACATATATTCCCTTTATTGTTTCAGGTGAAGCACACTACCCAAAAGACTCGAACGGTCTTGAAAGCAGTGTTTGCTCTTTAGTCTATTGTATAAATTCGAAAGTTCACTGAAACATACAATGGAGTACATCAACAGCGGCACGGCAAGGCCATAATTCCATCTGTTGAAATCGTTTGATCATATGTATATGTTGGTTAGAATGTTCCATGTACATTTCTTCTATTTGGTTGAAAACTGTTGCTGGCCTCTTTCGGAACACAGTTTTTCTGAGTTAACAAGGAAGGGCAACAGGAATTTTTTGAAAGACATTCGTGAGAAACAAGATAGCACCTATACCTTCAATTCAAAGAGCTACATCTGTACTTACAGTAGTATTTGCGCTACTGTTCATGGAAAACCAGAAGTGTCCAGACATTACTGTCTCTGCTTCTGCATTCAATGGTAATGCGACCGGTGACTATCTCACACAATTCAGGCCATCACCACACGGACAGATAAGAGAAAGCAATAACTTCTGTTATAATTGCTGGAAATGTTCATGTTTTCTCCCGTTTCAAAGAATGATTCTTTACCAGATAGAAATTACAGGCTTGTCCTCTTTGAACACACGGTACTTTCTGAGTTTCACAGTGAATTAGCAAGAAACGAAGTAGGAAACAACTGTGAACGGTGAAGTCACATATATTCCCTTTAGTGTGTCAGGTGAAGCACACTACCCAAAGACTCGAACGGTCTTGAAAGCAGTGTTTGCTCTTTAATCTATTATCTAAACTCGAAAGTTCACTGAAACATACAATGGAGTACATCAACAACGGCACGGCAAGGCCATAATTCCATCTGTTGAAATCGTTTGATCATATGTATATGTTGGTTAGAATGTTCCATGTACATTTCTTCTATTTGGTTGAAAACTGTTGCTGGCCTCTTTCGGAACACAGTTTTTCTGAGTTAACAAGGAAGGGCAACAGGAACTTTTTGAAAGACATTCGTGAGAAACAAGATAGCACCTATACCTTCAATTCAAAGAGCTACATCTGTACTTACAGTAGTATTTGCGCTACTGTTCACAGAAAACCAGAGGTGTCCAGACATTACTGTCTCTGATTCTGCCTTCAATTGCAATGCGACCGGTGACTATCTTACACAATTCAGGCCATCACCACACGGACAGAGAAGAGAAAGCAATAACTTCTGTTATAATTGCTGGAAATGTTCATGTTTTCTCCCGTTTCAAAGAATGATTCTTTACCAGATAGAAATTACAGGCTTGTCCTCTTTGAACACACGGTACTTTCTGAGTTTCACAGTGAATTAGCAAGAAACGAAGTAGGAAACAACTGTGAACGGTGAAGTCACATATATTCCCTTTAGTGTGTCAGGTGAAGCACACTACCCAAAGACTCGAACGGTCTTGAAAGCAGTGTTTGCTCTTTAATCTATTATCTAAACTCGAAAGTTCACTGAAGCACACAATGGAGCACATCAACAACGGCACGGCAAGGCCATAATTCCATCTGTTGAAATCGTTTGATCATATGTATATGTTGGTTAGAATGTTCCATGTACATTTCTTCTATTTGGTTGAAAACTGTTGCTGGCCTCTTTCGGAACACAGTTTTTCTGAGTTAACAAGGAAGGGCAACGGGAATTTTTTGAAAGACATTCGTGAGAAACAAGATAGCACCTATACGTTCAATTCAAAGAGCTACATCTGTACTTACAGTAGTATTTGCGCTACTGTTCATGGAAAACCAGAGGTGTCCAGACATTACTGTCTCTGCTTCTGCCTTCAATGGCAATGCGACCGGTGACTATCTCACACAATTCAGGCCATCACCACACGGACAGAGAAGAGAAAGCAAGAACTTCTGTTATAATTGTTGGAAATGTTCATGTTTTCTCCCGTTTCAAAGAATGATTCTTTACCAGATAGAAATTACAGGCTTGTCCTCTTTGAACACACGGTACTTTCTGAGTTTCACAGTGAATTAGCAAGAAACGAAGTAGGAAACAACTGTGAACGGTGAAGTCACATATATTCCCTTTAGTGTGTCAGGTGAAGCACACTACCCAAAGACTCGAACGGTCTTGAAAGCAGTGTTTGCTCTTTAATCTATTATCTAAACTCGAAAGTTCACTGAAACATACAATGGAGTACATCAACAATGCCACGGCAAGGCCATAATTCCATCTGTTGAAATCGTTTGATCATACGTATATGTTGGTTAGAATGTTCCATGTACATTTCTTCTATTTGGTTGAAAACTGTTGCTGGCCTGTTTCGGAACACAGTTTTTCTGAGTTAACAAGGAAGGGCAACAGGAACTTTTTGAAAGACATTCGTGAGAAACAAGATAGCACCTATACCTTCAATTCAAAGAGCTACATCTGTACTTACAGTAGTATTTCCGCTACTGTTCATGGAAAACCAGAGGTGTCCAGACATTACTGTCTCTGCTTCTGCCTTCAATTGCAATGCGACCGGTGACTATCTCACAAAATTCAGGCCATCACCACACGGACAGAGAAGAGAAAGCAATAACTTCTGTTATAATTGCTGGAAATGTTCATGTTTTCTCCCGTTTCAAAGAATGATTCTTTACCAGATAGAAATTAGAGGCTTGTCCTCTTTGAAAACACGGTACTTTCTGAGTTTCACAGTGAATTAGCAAGAAACGAAGTAGGAAACAACTGTGAACGGTGAAGTCACATATATTCCCTTTAGTGTGTCCGGTGAAGCACACTACCCAAAGAATATAACTGTCTTGAAAGCAGTGTTTGCTCTTTAGTCTATTATCTAATCTCGAAAGTTCACTGAAACATAGAATGGAGTACATCAACAACGGCACGGCAAGGCCATAACTCCATCTGTTGAAATCGTTTGATCATACGTATATGTTGGTTAGAATGTTCCATGTACATTTCTTCTATTTGGTTGAAAACTGTTGCTGGCCTCTTTCGGAACACAGTTTTTCTGAGTTAACAAGGAAGGGCAACGGGAAATTTTTGAAAGACATTCGTGAGAAACAAGATAGCACCTATACCTTCAATTCAAAGAGCTACATCTGTACTTACAGTAGTATTTGCGCTACTGTTCATGGAAAACCAGAGGTGTCCAGACATTACTGTCTCTGCTTCTGCCTTCAATGGCAATGCGACCGGTGACTATCTCACACAATTCAGGCCATCACCACACGGACAGAGAAGAGAAAGCAAGAACTTCTGTTATAATTGTTGGAAATGTTCATGTTTTCTCCCGTTTCAAAGAATGATTCTTTACCAGATAGAAATTACAGGCTTGTCCTCTTTGAACACACGGTACTTTCTGAGTTTCACAGTGAATTAGCAAGAAACGAAGTAGGAAACAACTGTGAACGGTGAAGTCACATATATTCCCTTTAGTGTGTCAGGTGAAGCACACTACCCAAAGACTCGAACGGTCTTGAAAGCAGTGTTTGCTCTTTAATCTATTATCTAAACTCGAAAGTTCACTGAAACATACAATGGAGTACATCAACAACGGCACGGCAAGGCCATAATTCCATCTGTTGAAATCGTTTGATCATACGTATATGTTGGTTAGAATGTTCCATGTACATTTCTTCTATTTGGTTGAAAACTGTTGCTGGCCTCTTTCGGAACACAGTTTTTCTGAGTTAACAAGGAAGGGCAACAGGAACTTTTTGAAAGACATTCGTGAGAAACAAGATAGCACCTATACCTTCAATTCAAAGAGCTACATCTGTACTTACAGTAGTATTTGCGCTACTGTTCATGGAAAACCAGAGGTGTCCAGACATTACTGTCTCTGCTTCTGCCTTCAATGGCAATGCGACCAGTGACTATCTCACACAATTCAGGCCATCACCACACGGACAGAGAAGAGAAAGCAATAACTTCTGTTATAATTGCTGGAAATGTTCATGTTTTCTCCCGTTTCAAAGAATGATTCTTTACCAGATAGAAATTACAGGCTTGTCCTCTTTGAACACACGGTACTTTCTGAGTTTCACAGTGAATTAGCAAGAAACGAAGTAGGAAACAACTGTGAACGGTGAAGTCACATATATTCCCTTTAGTGTGTCAGCTGAAGCACTCTACCCAAAGACTCCAACGGTCTTGAAAGCAGTGTTTGCTCTTTAATCTATTATCTAAACTCGAAAGTTCACTGAAACATACAATGGAGTACATCAACAACGGCACGGCAAGGCCATAATTCCATCTGTTGAAATCGTTTGATCATATGTATATGTTGGTTAGAATGTTCCATGTACATTTCTTCTATTTGGTTGAAAACTGTTGCTGGCCTCTTTCGGAACACAGTTTTTCTGAGTTAACAGGGAAGGGCAACAGGAAATTTTTGAAAGACATTCGTGAGAAACAAGATAGCACCTATACGTTCAATTCAAAGAGCTACATCTGTACTTACAGTAGTATTTGCGCTACTGTTCACGGAAAACCAGAGGTGTCCAGACATTACTGTCTCTGCTTCTGCCTTCAATGGCAATGCGACCGGTGACTATCTCACACAATTCAGGCCATCTCCACACGGACAGAGAAGAGAAAGCAATAACTTCTGTTATAATTGCTGGAAATGTTCATGTTTTCTCCTGTTTCAAAGAATGATTCTTTACCAGATAGAAATTACAGGCTTGTCCTCTTTGAACACACGGTACTTTCTGAGTTTCACAGTGAATTAGCAAGAAACGAAGTAGGAAACAACTGTGAACGGTGAAGTCACATATATTCCCTTTAGTGTGTCAGGTGAAGCACACTACCCAAAGACTCGAACGGTCTTGAAAGCAGTGTTTGCTCTTTAATCTATTATCTAAACTCGAAAGTTCACTGAAACATACAATGGAGTACATCAACAACGGCACGGCAAGGCCATAATTCCATCTGTTGAAATCGTTTGATCATATGTATATGTTGGTTAGAATGTTCCATGTACATTTCTTCTATTTGGTTGAAAACTGTTGCTGCCTCTTTCGGAACACAGTTTTTCTGAGTTAACAAGGAAGGGCAACAGGAAATTTTTGAAAGACATTCGTGAGAAACAAGATAGCACCTATACCTTCAATTCAAAGAGCTACATCTGTACTTACAGTAGTATTTGCGCTACTGTTCATGGAAAACCAGAGGTGTCCAGACATTACTGTCTCTGCTTCTGCCTTCAATGGCAATGCGACCGGTGACTATCTCACACAATTCAGGCCATCACCACACGGACAGAGAAGAGAAAGCAATAACTTCTGTTATAATTGCTGGAAATGTTCATGTTTTCTCCCGTTTCAAAGAATGATTCTTTACCAGATAGAAATTACAGGCTTGTCCTCTTTGAACACACGGTACTTTCTGAGTTTCACAGTGAATTAGCAAGAAACGAAGTAGGAAACAACTGTGAACGGTGAAGTCACATATATTCCCTTTAGTGTGTCAGGTGAAGCACACTACCCAAAGACTCCAACGGTCTTGAAAGCAGTGTTTGCTCTTTAATCTATTATCTAAACTCGAAAGTTCACTGAAACATACAATGGAGTACATCAACAACGGCACGGCAAGGCCATAATTCCATCTGTTGAAATCGTTTGATCATATGTATATGTTGGTTAGAATGTTCCATGTACATTTCTTCTATTTGGTTGAAAACTGTTGCTGCCTCTTTCGGAACACAGTTTTTCTGAGTTAACAAGGAAGGGCAACAGGAAATTTTTGAAAGACATTCGTGAGAAACAAGATAGCACCTATACCTTCAATTCAAAGAGCTACATCTGTACTTACAGTAGTATTTGCGCTACTGTTCATGGAAAACCAGAGGTGTCCAGACATTACTGTCTCTGCTTCTGCCTTCAATGGCAATGCGACCGGTGACTATCTCACACAATTCAGGCCATCACCACACGGACAGAGAAGAGAAAGCAATAACTTCTGTTATAATTGCTGGAAATGTTCATGTTTTCTCCCGTTTCAAAGAATGATTCTTTACCAGATAGAAATTACAGGCTTGTCCTCTTTGAACACACGGTACTTTCTGAGTTTCACAGTGAATTAGCAAGAAACGAAGTAGGAAACAACTGTGAACGGTGAAGTCACATATATTCCCTTTAGTGTGTCAGCTGAAGCACACTACCCAAAGACTCCAACGGTCTTGAAAGCAGTGTTTGCTCTTTAATCTATTATCTAAACTCGAAAGTTCACTGAAACATACAATGGAGTACATCAACAACGGCACGGCAAGGCCATAATTCCATCTGTTGAAATCGTTTGATCATATGTATATGTTGGTTAGAATGTTCCATGTACATTTCTTCTATTTGGTTGAAAACTGTTGCTGGCCTCTTTCGGAACACAGTTTTTCTGAGTTAACAGGGAAGGGCAACAGGAAATTTTTGAAAGAGATTCGTGAGAAACAAGATAGCACCTATACGTTCAATTCAAAGAGCTACATCTGTACTTACAGTAGTATTTGCGCTACTGTTCACGGAAAACCAGCGGTGTCCAGACATTACTGTCTCTGCTTCTGCCTTCAATGGCAATGCGACCGGTGACTATCTCACACAATTCAGGCCATCACCACACGGACAGAGAAGAGAAAGCAATAACTTCTGTTATAATTGCTGGAAATGTTCATGTTTTCTCCTGTTTCAAAGAATGATTCTTTACCAGATAGAAATTACAGGCTTGTCCTCTTTGAACACACGGTACTTTCTGAGTTTCACAGTGAATTAGCAAGAAACGAAGTAGGAAACAACTGTGAACGGTGAAGTCACATATATTCCCTTTAGTGTGTCAGGTGAAGCACACTACCCAAAGACTATAACTGTCTTGAAAGCAGTGCTTGCTCTTTAGTCTATTGTATAAACTCGAAAGTTCACTGTAGCACACAATGGAGCAGAACAACAACGGCACGGCAAGGCCATAATTCCATCTGTTGAAATCGTTTGATCATATGTATATGTTGGTTAGAATGTTCCATGTACATTTCTTCTATTTGGTTGAAAACTGTTGCTGGCCTCTTTCGGAACACAGTTTTTCTGAGTTAACAAGGAAGGGCAACAGGAACTTTTTGAAAGACATTCGTGAGAAACAAGATAGCACCTATACCTTCAATTCAAAGAGCTACATCTGTACTTACAGTAGTATTTGCGCTACTGTTCATGGAAAACCAGAGGTGTCCAGACATTACTGTCTCTGCTTCTGCCTTCAATGGCAATGCGACCGGTGACTATCTCACACAATTCAGGCCATCACCACACGGACAGAGAAGAGAAAGCAAGAACTTCTGTTATAATTGTTGGAAATGTTCATGTTTTCTCCCGTTTCAAAGAATGATTCTTTACCAGATAGAAATTACAGGCTTGTCCTCTTTGAACACACGGTACTTTCTGAGTTTCACAGTGAATTAGCAAGAAACGAAGTAGGAAACAACTGTGAACGGTGAAGTCACATATATTCCCTTTAGTGTGTCAGGTGAAGCACACTACCCAAAGACTCGAACGGTCTTGAAAGCAGTGTTTGCTCTTTAATCTATTATCTAACCTCGAAAGTTCACTGAAACATACAATGGAGTACATCAACAACGGCACGGCAAGGCCATAATTCCATCTGTTGAAATCGTTTGATCATACGTATATGTTGGTTAGAATGTTCCATGTACATTTCTTCTATTTGGTTGAAAACTGTTGCTGGCCTCTTTCGGAACACAGTTTTTCTGAGTTAACAAGGAAGGGCAACAGGAACTTTTTGAAAGACATTCGTGAGAAACAAGATAGCACCTATACCTTCAATTCAAAGAGCTACATCTGTACTTACAGTAGTATTTGCGCTACTGTTCACGGAAAACCAGAGGTGTCCAGACATTACTGTCTCTGCTTCTGCCTTCAATTGCAATGCGACCTATGACTATCTCACACAATTCAGGCCATCACCACACGGACAGAGAAGAGAAAGCAATAACTTCTGTTATAATTGCTGGAAATGTTCATGTTTTCTCCCGTTTCAAAGAATGATTCTTTACCAGATAGAAATTACAGGCTTGTCCTCTTTGAACACACGGTACTTTCTGAGTTTCACAGTGAATTAGCAAGAAACGAAGTAGGAAACAACTGTGAACGGTGAAGTCACATATATTCCCTTTAGTGTGTCAGCTGAAGCACACTACCCAAAGACTCCAACGGTCTTGAAAGCAGTGTTTGCTCTTTAATCTATTATCTAAACTCGAAAGTTCACTGAAACATACAATGGAGTACATCAACAACGCCACGGCAAGGCCATAATTCCATCTGTTGAAATCGTTTGATCATACGTATATGTTGGTTAGAATGTTCCATGTACATTTCTTCTATTTGGTTGAAAACTGTTGCTGGCCTCTTTCGGAACACAGTTTTTCTGAGTTAACAAGGAAGGGCAACAGGAACTTTTTGAAAGACATTCGTGAGAAACAAGATAGCACCTATACCTTCAATTCAAAGAGCTACATCTGTACTTACAGTAGTATTTGCGCTACTGTTCACGGAAAACCAGAGATGTCCAGACATTACTGTCTCTGCTTCTGCCTTCAATGGCAATGCGACCTATGACTATCTCACACAATTCAGGCCATCACCACACGGACAGAGAAGAGAAAGCAATAACTTCTGTTATAATTGCTGGAAATGTTCATGTTTTCTCCTGTTTCAAAGAATGATTCTTTACCAGATAGAAATTACAGGCTTGTCCTCTTTGAACACACGGTACTTTCTGAGTTTCACAGTGAATTAGCAAGAAACGAAGTAGGAAACAACTGTGAACGGTGAAGTCACATATATTCCCTTTAGTGTGTCAGGTGAAGCACACTACCCAAAGACTCCAACGGTCTTGAAAGCAGTGTTTGCTCTTTAATCTATTATCTAAACTCGAAAGTTCACTGAAACATACAATGGAGTACATCAACAACGGCACGGCAAGGCCATAATTCCATCTGTTGAAATCGTTTGATCATATGTATATGTTGGTTAGAATGTTCCATGTACATTTCTTCTATTTGGTTGAAAACTGTTGCTGGCCTCTTTCGGAACACAGTTTTTCTGAGTTAACAAGGAAGGGCAACAGGAAATTTTTGAAAGACATTCGTGAGAAACAAGATAGCACCTATAACTTCAATTCAAAGAGCTACATCTGTACTTACAGTAGTATTTGCGCTACTGTTCATGGAAAACCAGAGGTGTCCAGACATTACTGTCTCTGCTTCTGCCTTCAATGGCAATGCGACCGGTGACTATCTCACACAATTCAGGCCATCACCACACGGACAGAGAAGAGAAAGCAAGAACTTCTGTTATAATTGTTGGAAATGTTCATGTTTTCTCCCGTTTCAAAGAATGATTCTTTACCAGATAGAAATTACAGGCTTGTCCTCTTTGAACACACGGTACTTTCTGAGTTTCACAGTGAATTAGCAAGAAACGAAGTAGGAAACAACTGTGAACGGTGAAGTCACATATATTCCCTTTAGTGTGTCAGGTGAAGCACACTACCCAAAGACTCGAACGGTCTTGAAAGCAGTGTTTGCTCTTTAATCTATTATCTAAACTCGAAAGTTCACTGAAACATACAATGGAGTACATCAACAACGGCACGGCAAGGCCATAATTCCATCTGTTGAAATCGTTTGATCATACGTATATGTTGGTTAGAATGTTCCATGTACATTTCTTCTATTTGGTTGAAAACTGTTGCTGGCCTCTTTCGGAACACAGTTTTTCTGAGTTAACAAGGAAGGGCAACAGGAAATTTTTGAAAGACATTCGTGAGAAACAAGATAGCACCTATAACTTCAATTCAAAGAGCTACATCTGTACTTACAGTAGTATTTGCGCTACTGTTCATGGAAAACCAGAGGTGTCCAGACATTACTGTCTCTGCTTCTGCCTTCAATGGCAATGCGACCGGTGACTATCTCACACAATTCAGGCCATCACCACACGGACAGAGAAGAGAAAGCAATAACTTCTGTTATAATTGCTGGAAATGTTCATGTTTTCTCCTGTTTCAAAGAATGATTCTTTACCAGATAGAAATTACAGGCTTGTCCTCTTTGAACACACGGTACTTTCTGAGTTTCACAGTGAATTAGCAAGAAACGAAGTAGGAAACAACTGTGAACGGTGAAGTCACATATATTCCCTTTAGTGTGTCAGCTGAAGCACACTACCCAAAGACTCCAACGGTCTTGAAAGCAGTGTTTGCTCTTTAATCTATTATCTAAACTCGAAAGTTCACTGAAACATACAATGGAGTACATCACCAACGGCACGGCAAGGCCATAATTCCATCTGTTGAAATCGTTTGATCATATGTATATGTTGGTTAGAATGTTCCATGTACATTTCTTCTATTTGGTTGAAAACTGTTGCTGGCCTCTTTCGGAACACAGTTTTTCTGAGTTAACAGGGAAGGGCAACAGGAAATTTTTGAAAGACATTCGTGAGAAACAAGATAGCACCTATACGTTCAATTCAAAGAGCTACATCTGTACTTACAGTAGTATTTGCGCTACTGTTCACGGAAAACCAGAGGTGTCCAGACATTACTGTCTCTGCTTCTGCCTTCAATGGCAATGCGACCGGTGACTATCTCACACAATTCAGGCCATCACCACACGGACAGAGAAGAGAAAGCAAGAACTTCTGTTATAATTGCTGGAAATGTTCATGTTTTCTCCTGTTTCAAAGAATGATTCTTTACCAGATAGAAATTACAGGCTTGTCCTCTTTGAACACACGGTACTTTCTGAGTTTCACAGTGAATTAGCAAGAAACGAAGTAGGAAACAACTGTGAACGGTGAAGTCACATATATTCCCTTTAGTGTGTCAGCTGAAGCACACTACCCAAAGACTCCAACGGTCTTGAAAGCAGTGTTTGCTCTTTAATCTATTATCTAAACTCGAAAGTTCACTGAAACATACAATGGAGTACATCAACAACGCCACGGCAAGGCCATAATTCCATCTGTTGAAATCGTTTGATCATACGTATATGTTGGTTAGAATGTTCCATGTACATTTCTTCTATTTGGTTGAAAACTGTTGCTGGCCTCTTTCGGAACACAGTTTTTCTGAGTTAACAAGGAAGGGCAACAGGAACTTTTTGAAAGACATTCGTGAGAAACAAGATAGCACCTATACCTTCAATTCAAAGAGCTACATCTGTACTTACAGTAGTATTTGCGCTACTGTTCACGGAAAACCAGAGATGTCCAGACATTACTGTCTCTGCTTCTGCCTTCAATGGCAATGCGACCTATGACTATCTCACACAATTCAGGCCATCACCACACGGACAGAGAAGAGAAAGCAATAACTTCTGTTATAATTGCTGGAAATGTTCATGTTTTCTCCTGTTTCAAAGAATGATTCTTTACCAGATAGAAATTACAGGCTTGTCCTCTTTGAACACACGGTACTTTCTGAGTTTCACAGTGAATTAGCAAGAAACGAAGTAGGAAACAACTGTGAACGGTGAAGTCACATATATTCCCTTTAGTGTGTCAGGTGAAGCACACTACCCAAAGACTCCAACGGTCTTGAAAGCAGTGTTTGCTCTTTAATCTATTATCTAAACTCGAAAGTTCACTGAAACATACAATGGAGTACATCAACAACGGCACGGCAAGGCCATAATTCCATCTGTTGAAATCGTTTGATCATATGTATATGTTGGTTAGAATGTTCCATGTACATTTCTTCTATTTGGTTGAAAACTGTTGCTGGCCTCTTTCGGAACACAGTTTTTCTGAGTTAACAAGGAAGGGCAACAGGAAATTTTTGAAAGACATTCGTGAGAAACAAGATAGCACCTATAACTTCAATTCAAAGAGCTACATCTGTACTTACAGTAGTATTTGCGCTACTGTTCATGGAAAACCAGAGGTGTCCAGACATTACTGTCTCTGCTTCTGCCTTCAATGGCAATGCGACCGGTGACTATCTCACACAATTCAGGCCATCACCACACGGACAGAGAAGAGAAAGCAAGAACTTCTGTTATAATTGTTGGAAATGTTCATGTTTTCTCCCGTTTCAAAGAATGATTCTTTACCAGATAGAAATTACAGGCTTGTCCTCTTTGAACACACGGTACTTTCTGAGTTTCACAGTGAATTAGCAAGAAACGAAGTAGGAAACAACTGTGAACGGTGAAGTCACATATATTCCCTTTAGTGTGTCAGGTGAAGCACACTACCCAAAGACTCGAACGGTCTTGAAAGCAGTGTTTGCTCTTTAATCTATTATCTAAACTCGAAAGTTCACTGAAACATACAATGGAGTACATCAACAACGGCACGGCAAGGCCATAATTCCATCTGTTGAAATCGTTTGATCATACGTATATGTTGGTTAGAATGTTCCATGTACATTTCTTCTATTTGGTTGAAAACTGTTGCTGGCCTCTTTCGGAACACAGTTTTTCTGAGTTAACAAGGAAGGGCAACAGGAAATTTTTGAAAGACATTCGTGAGAAACAAGATAGCACCTATAACTTCAATTCAAAGAGCTACATCTGTACTTACAGTAGTATTTGCGCTACTGTTCATGGAAAACCAGAGGTGTCCAGACATTACTGTCTCTGCTTCTGCCTTCAATGGCAATGCGACCGGTGACTATCTCACACAATTCAGGCCATCACCACACGGACAGAGAAGAGAAAGCAATAACTTCTGTTATAATTGCTGGAAATGTTCATGTTTTCTCCTGTTTCAAAGAATGATTCTTTACCAGATAGAAATTACAGGCTTGTCCTCTTTGAACACACGGTACTTTCTGAGTTTCACAGTGAATTAGCAAGAAACGAAGTAGGAAACAACTGTGAACGGTGAAGTCACATATATTCCCTTTAGTGTGTCAGCTGAAGCACACTACCCAAAGACTCCAACGGTCTTGAAAGCAGTGTTTGCTCTTTAATCTATTATCTAAACTCGAAAGTTCACTGAAACATACAATGGAGTACATCACCAACGGCACGGCAAGGCCATAATTCCATCTGTTGAAATCGTTTGATCATATGTATATGTTGGTTAGAATGTTCCATGTACATTTCTTCTATTTGGTTGAAAACTGTTGCTGGCCTCTTTCGGAACACAGTTTTTCTGAGTTAACAGGGAAGGGCAACAGGAAATTTTTGAAAGACATTCGTGAGAAACAAGATAGCACCTATACGTTCAATTCAAAGAGCTACATCTGTACTTACAGTAGTATTTGCGCTACTGTTCACGGAAAACCAGAGGTGTCCAGACATTACTGTCTCTGCTTCTGCCTTCAATGGCAATGCGACCGGTGACTATCTCACACAATTCAGACCATCACCACACGGACAGAGAAGAGAAAGCAAGAACTTCTGTTATAATTGCTGGAAATGTTCATGTTTTCTCCTGTTTCAAAGAATGATTCTTTACCAGATAGAAATTACAGGCTTGTCCTCTTTGAACACACGGTACTTTCTGAGTTTCACAGTGAATTAGCAAGAAACGAAGTAGGAAACAACTGTGAACGGTGAAGTCACATATATTCCCTTTAGTGTGTCAGCTGAAGCACACTACCCAAAGACTCCAACGGTCTTGAAAGCAGTGTTTGCTCTTTAATCTATTATCTAAACTCGAAAGTTCACTGAAACATACAATGGAGTACATCAACAATGGCACGGCAAGGCCATAATTCCATCTGTTGAAATCGTTTGATCATATGTATATGTTGGTTAGAATGTTCCATGTACATTTCTTCTATTTGGTTGAAAACTGTTGCTGGCCTCTTTCGGAACACAGTTTTTCTGAGTTAACAGGGAAGGGCAACAGGAAATTTTTGAAAGACATTCGTGAGAAACAAGATAGCACCTATACGTTCAATTCAAAGAGCTACATCTGTACTTACAGTAGTATTTGCGCTACTGTTCATGGAAAACCAGAGGTGTCCAGACATTACTGTCTCTGCTTCTGCCTTCAATGGCAATGCGACCGGTGACTATCTCACACAATTCAGGCCATCACCACACGGACAGAGAAGAGAAAGCAAGAACTTCTGTTATAATTGCTGGAAATGTTCATGTTTTCTCCCGTTTCAAAGAATGATTCTTTACCAGATAGAAATTAGAGGCTTGTCCTCTTTGAAAACACGGTACATTCTGATTTTCACAGTGAATTAGCAAGAAACGAAGTAGGAAACAACTGTGAACGGTGAAGTCACATATATTCCCTTTAGTGTGTCAGGTGAAGCACACTACCCAAAGACTCGAACGGTCTTGAAAGCAGTGTTTGCTCTTTAATCTATTATCTAAACTCGAAAGTTCACTGAAACATACAATGGAGTACATCAACAACGGCACGGCAAGGCCATAATTCCATCTGTTGAAATCGTTTGATCATACGTATATGTTGGTTAGAATGTTCCATGTACATTTCTTCTATTTGGTTGAAAACTGTTGCTGGCCTCTTTCGGAACACAGTTTTTCTGAGTTAACAGGGAAGGGCAACAGGAAATTTTTGAAAGACATTCGTGAGAAACAAGATAGCACCTATACCTTCAATTCAAAGAGCTACATCTGTACTTACAGTAGTATTTGCGCTACTGTTCATGGAAAACCAGAGGTGTCCAGACATTACTGTCTCTGCTTCTGCCTTCAATGGCAATGCGACCGGTGACTATCTCACACAATTCAGGCCATCACCACACGGACAGAGAAGATAAAGCAATAACTTCTGTTATAATTGCTGGAAATGTTCATGTTTTCTCCCGTTTCAAAGAATGATTCTTTACCAGATAGAAATTAGAGGCTTGTCCTCTTTGAAAACACGGTACTTTCTGAGTTTCACAGTGAATTAGCAAGAAACGAAGTAGGAAACAACTGTGAACGGTGAAGTCACATATATTCCCTTTAGTGTGTCCGGTGAAGCACACTACCCAAAGACTATAACTGTCTTGAAAGCAGTGCTTGCTGTTTAGTCTATTGTATAAACTCGAAAGTTCACTGTAGCACACAATGGAGCAGAACAACAACGGCACGGCAAGGCCATAATTCCATCTGTTGAAATCGTTTGATCATATGTATATGTTGGTTAGAATGTTCCATGTACATTTCTTCTATTTGGTTGAAAACTGTTGCTGGCCTCTTTCGGAACACAGTTTTTCTGAGTTAACAAGGAAGGGCAACAGGAAATTTTTGAAAGACATTCGTGAGAAACAAGATAGCACCTATACCTTCAATTCAAAGAGCTACATCTGTACTTACAGTAGTATTTGCGCTACTGTTCATGGAAAACCAGAGGTGTCCAGACATTACTGTCTCTGCTTCTGCCTTCAATGGCAATGCGACCGGTGACTATCTCACACAATTCAGGCCATCACCACACGGACAGAGAAGAGAAAGCAAGAACTTCTGTTAAAATTGTTGGAAATGTTCATGTTTTCTCCCGTTTCAAAGAATGATTCTTTACCAGATAGAAATTACAGGCTTGTCCTCTTTGAACACACGGTACTTTCTGAGTTTCACAGTGAATTAGCAAGAAACGAAGTAGAAAACAACTGTGAACGGTGAAGTCACATATATTCCCTTTAGTGTGTCAGGTGAAGCACACTACCCAAAGACTCGAACGGTCTTGAAAGCAGTGTTTGCTCTTTAATCTATTATCTAAACTCGAAAGTTCACTGAAACATACAATGGAGTACATCAACAACGGCACGGCAAGGCCATAATTCCATCTGTTGAAATCGTTTGATCATACGTATATGTTGGTTAGAATGTTCCATGTACATTTCTTCTATTTGGTTGAAAACTGTTGCTGGCCTCTTTCGGAACACAGTTTTTCTGAGTTAACAAGGAAGGGCAACAGGAACTTTTTGAAAGACATTCGTGAGAAACAAGATAGCACCTATACCTTCAATTCAAAGAGCTACATCTGTACTTACAGTAGTATTTGCGCTACTGTTCACGGAAAACCAGAGGTGTCCACACATTACTGTCTCTGCTTCTGCCTTCAATTGCAATGCGACCTATGACTATCTCACACAATTCAGGCCATCACCACACGGACAGAGAAGAGAAAGCAATAACTTCTGTTATAATTGCTGGAAATGTTCATGTTTTCTCCTGTTTCAAAGAATGATTCTTTACCAGATAGAAATTACAGGCTTGTCCTCTTTGAACACACGGTACTTTCTGAGTTTCACAGTGAATTAGCAAGAAACGAAGTAGGAAACAACTGTGAACGGTGAAGTCACATATATTCCCTTTAGTGTGTCAGCTGAAGCACACTACCCAAAGACTCCAACGGTCTTGAAAGCAGTGTTTGCTCTTTAATCTATTATCTAAACTCGAAAGTTCACTGAAACATACAATGGAGTACATCAACAACGGCACGGCAAGGCCATAATTCCATCTGTTGAAATCGTTTGATCATATGTATATGTTGGTTAGAATGTTCCATGTACATTTCTTCTATTTGGTTGAAAACTGTTGCTGGCCTCTTTCGGAACACAGTTTTTCTGAGTTAACAGGGAAGGGCAACAGGAAATTTTTGAAAGACATTCGTGAGAAACAAGATAGCACCTATACGTTCAATTCAAAGAGCTACATCTGTACTTACAGTAGTATTTGCGCTACTGTTCATGGAAAACCAGAGGTGTCCAGACATTACTGTCTCTGCTTCTGCCTTCAATGGCAATGCGACCGGTGACTATCTCACACAATTCAGGCCATCACCACACGGACAGAGAAGAGAAAGCAAGAACTTCTGTTATAATTGCTGGAAATGTTCATGTTTTCTCCCGTTTCAAAGAATGATTCTTTACCAGATAGAAATTAGAGGCTTGTCCTCTTTGAAAACACGGTACTTTCTGATTTTCACAGTGAATTAGCAAGAAACGAAGTAGGAAACAACTGTGAACGGTGAAGTCACATATATTCCCTTTAGTGTGTCCGGTGAAGCACACTACCCAAAGAATATAACTGTCTTGAAAGCAGTGTTTGCTCTTTAGTCTATTATCTAATCTCGAAAGTTCACTGAAACATAGAATGGAGTACATCAACAACGGCACGGCAAGGCCATAACTCCATCTGTTGAAATCGTTTGATCATATGTATATGTTGGTTAGAATGTTCCATGTACATTTCTTCTATTTGGTTGAAAACTGTTGCTGGCCTCTTTCGGAACACAGTTTTTCTGAGTTAACAAGGAAGGGCAACAGGAAATTTTTGAAAGACATTCGTGAGAAACAAGATAGCACCTATACCTTCAATTCAAAGAGCTACATCTGTACTTACAGTAGTATTTGCGCTACTGTTCACGGAAAACCAGAGGTGTCCAGACATTACTGTCTCTGCTTCTGCCTTCAATGGCAATGCGACCGGTGACTATCTCACACAATTCAGGCCATCACCACACGGACAGAGAAGAGAAAGCAATAACTTCTGTTATAATTGTTGGAAATGTTCATGTTTTCTCCCGTTTCAAAGAATGATTCTTTACCAGATAGAAATTACAGGCTTGTCCTCTTTGAACACACGGTACTTTCTGAGTTTCACAGTGAATTAGCAAGAAACGAAGTAGAAAACAACTGTGAACGGTGAAGTCACATATATTCCCTTTAGTGTGTCAGGTGAAGCACACTACCCAAAGACTCGAACGGTCTTGAAAGCAGTGTTTGCTCTTTAATCTATTATCTAAACTCGAAAGTTCACTGAAACATACAATGGAGTACATCAACAACGGCACGGCAAGGCCATAATTCCATCTGTTGAAATCGTTTGATCATACGTATATGTTGGTTAGAATGTTCCATGTACATTTCTTCTATTTGGTTGAAAACTGTTGCTGGCCTCTTTCGGAACACAGTTTTTCTGAGTTAACAAGGAAGGGCAACAGGAAATTTTTGAAAGACATTCGTGAGAAACAAGATAGCACCTATACCTTCAATTCAAAGAGCTACATCTGTACTTACAGTAGTATTTGCGCTACTGTTCACGGAAAACCAGAGGTGTCCAGACATTACTGTCTCTGCTTCTGCCTTCAATGGCAATGCGACCTATGACTATCTCACACAATTCAGGCCATCACCACACGGACAGAGAAGAGAAAGCAATAACTTCTGTTATAATTGCTGGAAATGTTCATGTTTTCTCCTGTTTCAAAGAATGATTCTTTACCAGATAGAAATTACAGGCTTGTCCTCTTTGAACACACGGTACTTTCTGAGTTTCACAGTGAATTAGCAAGAAACGAAGTAGGAAACAACTGTGAACGGTGAAGTCACATATATTCCCTTTAGTGTGTCAGCTGAAGCACACTACCCAAAGACTCCAACGGTCTTGAAAGCAGTGTTTGCTCTTTAATCTATTATCTAAACTCGAAAGTTCACTGAAACATACAATGGAGTACATCAACAACGGCACGGCAAGGCCATAATTCCATCTGTTGAAATCGTTTGATCATA
Source organism: Furipterus horrens (assembly GCF_987537825.1). Taxonomy (NCBI): domain Eukaryota; kingdom Metazoa; phylum Chordata; class Mammalia; order Chiroptera; family Furipteridae; genus Furipterus; species Furipterus horrens. The sequence goes on from NW_028327182.1 coordinate 52,218,646, forward strand.
TGTATATGTTGGTTAGAATGTTCCATGTACATTTCTTCTATTTGGTTGAAAACTGTTGCTGGCCTCTTTCGGAACACAGTTTTTCTGAGTTAACAGGGAAGGGCAACAGGAAATTTTTGAAAGACATTCGTGAGAGACAAGATAGCACCTATACGTTCAATTCAAAGAGCTACATCTGTACTTACAGTAGTATTTGCGCTACTGTTCATGGAAAACCAGAGGTGTCCAGACATTACTGTCTCTGCTTCTGCCTTCAATGGCAATGCGACCGGTGACAATCTCACACAATTCAGGCCATCACCACACGGACAGAGAAGAGAAAGCAAGAACTTCTGTTATAATTGCTGGAAATGTTCATGTTTTCTCCCGTTTCAAAGAATGATTCTTTACCAGATAGAAATTAGAGGCTTGTCCTCTTTGAAAACACGGTACTTTCTGATTTTCACAGTGAATTAGCAAGAAACGAAGTAGGAAACAACTGTGAACGGTGAAGTCACATATATTCCCTTTAGTGTGTCCGGTGAAGCACACTACCCAAAGAATATAACTGTCTTGAAAGCAGTGTTTGCTCTTTAGTCTATTATCTAATCTCGAAAGTTCACTGAAACATAGAATGGAGTACATCAACAACGGCACGGCAAGGCCATAACTCCATCTGTTGAAATCGTTTGATCATATGTATATGTTGGTTAGAATGTTCCATGTACATTTCTTCTATTTGGTTGAAAACTGTTGCTGGCCTCTTTCGGAACACAGTTTTTCTGAGTTAACAAGGAAGGGCAACAGGAAATTTTTGAAAGACATTCGTGAGAAACAAGATAGCACCTATACCTTCAATTCAAAGAGCTACATCTGTACTTACAGTAGTATTTGCGCTACTGTTCATGGAAAACCAGAGGTGTCCAGACATTACTGTCTCTGCTTCTGCCTTCAATGGCAATGCGACCGGTGACTATCTCACACAATTCAGGCCATCACCACACGGACAGAGAAGAGAAAGCAATAACTTCTGTTATAATTGCTGGAAATGTTCATGTTTTCTCCCGTTTCAAAGAATGATTCTTTACCAGATAGAAATTACAGGCTTGTCCTCTTTGAACACACGGTACTTTCTGAGTTTCACAGTGAATTAGCAAGAAACGAAGTAGGAAACAACTGTGAACGGTGAAGTCACATATATTCCCTTTAGTGTGTCAGGTGAAGCACACTACCCAAAGACTCGAACGGTCTTGAAAGCAGTGTTTGCTCTTTAATCTATTATCTAAACTCGAAAGTTCACTGAAACATACAATGGAGTACATCAACAACGGCACGGCAAGGCCATAATTCCATCTGTTGAAATCGTTTGATCATATGTATATGTTGGTTAGAATGTTCCATGTACATTTCTTCTATTTGGTTGAAAACTGTTGCTGGCCTCTTTCGGAACACAGTTTTTCTGAGTTAACAGGGAAGGGCAACAGGAAATTTTTGAAAGACATTCGTGAGAAACAAGATAGCACCTATACGTTCAATTCAAAGAGCTACATCTGTACTTACAGTAGTATTTGCGCTACTGTTCATGGAAAACCAGAGGTGTCCAGACATTACTGTCTCTGATTCTGCCTTCAATTGCAATGCGACCGGTGACTATCTCACACAATTCAGGCCATCACCACACGGACAGAGAAGAGAAAGCAATAACTTCTGTTATAATTGCTGGAAATGTTCATGTTTTCTCCTGTTTCAAAGAATGATTCTTTACCAGATAGAAATTACAGGCTTGTCCTCTTTGAACACACGGTACTTTCTGAGTTTCACAGTGAATTAGCAAGAAACGAAGTAGGAAACAACTGTGAACGGTGAAGTCACATATATTCCCTTTAGTGTGTCAGGTGAAGCACACTACCCAAAGACTCGAACGGTCTTGAAAGCAGTGTTTGCTCTTTAATCTATTATCTAAACTCGAAAGTTCACTGAAACATACAATGGAGTACATCAACAACGGCACGGCAAGGCCATAATTCCATCTGTTGAAATCGTTTGATCATATGTATATGTTGGTTAGAATGTTCCATGTACATTTCTTCTATTTGGTTGAAAACTGTTGCTGGCCTCTTTCGGAACACAGTTTTTCTGAGTTAACAGGGAAGGGCAACAGGAAATTTTTGAAAGACATTCGTGAGAAACAAGATAGCACCTATACGTTCAATTCAAAGAGCTACATCTGTACTTACAGTAGTATTTGCGCTACTGTTCACGGAAAACCAGAGGTGTCCAGACATTACTGTCTCTGCTTCTGCCTTCAATGGCAATGCGACCGGTGACTATCTCACACAATTCAGGCCATCACCACACGGACAGAGAAGAGAAAGCAATAACTTCTGTTATAATTGCTGGAAATGTTCATGTTTTCTCCTGTTTCAAAGAATGATTCTTTACCAGATAGAAATTACAGGCTTGTCCTCTTTGAACACACGGTACTTTCTGAGTTTCACAGTGAATTAGCAAGAAACGAAGTAGGAAACAACTGTGAACGGTGAAGTCACATATATTCCCTTTAGTGTGTCAGGTGAAGCACACTACCCAAAGACTCGAACGGTCTTGAAAGCAGTGTTTGCTCTTTAATCTATTATCTAAACTCGAAAGTTCACTGAAACATACAATGGAGTACATCAACAACGGCACGGCAAGGCCATAATTCCATCTGTTGAAATCGTTTGATCTTATGTATATGTTGGTTAGAATGTTCCATGTACATTTCTTCTATTTGGTTGAAAACTGTTGCTGGCCTCTTTCGGAACACAGTTTTTCTGAGTTAACAGGGAAGGGCAACAGGAAATTTTTGAAAGACATTCGTGAGAAACAAGATAGCACCTATACGTTCAATTCAAAGAGCTACATCTGTACTTACAGTAGTATTTGCGCTACTGTTCACGGAAAACCAGAGGTGTCCAGACATTACTGTCTCTGCTTCTGCCTTCAATGGCAATGCGACCGGTGACTATCTCACACAATTCAGGCCATCACCACACGGACAGAGAAGAGAAAGCAATAACTTCTGTTATAATTGCTGGAAATGTTCATGTTTTCTCCTGTTTCAAAGAATGATTCTTTACCAGATAGAAATTACAGGCTTGTCCTCTTTGAACACACGGTACTTTCTGAGTTTCACAGTGAATTAGCAAGAAACGAAGTAGGAAACAACTGTGAACGGTGAAGTCACATATATTCCCTTTAGTGTGTCAGGTGAAGCACACTACCCAAAGACTCGAACGGTCTTGAAAGCAGTGTTTGCTCTTTAATCTATTATCTAAACTCGAAAGTTCACTGAAACATACAATGGAGTACATCAACAACGGCACGGCAAGGCCATAATTCCATCTGTTGAAATCGTTTGATCATATGTATATGTTGGTTAGAATGTTCCATGTACATTTCTTCTATTTGGTTGAAAACTGTTGCTGGCCTCTTTCGGAACACAGTTTTTCTGAGTTAACAGGGAAGGGCAACAGGAAATTTTTGAAAGACATTCGTGAGAAACAAGATAGCACCTATACGTTCAATTCAAAGAGCTACATCTGTACTTACAGTAGTATTTGCGCTAATGTTCACGGAAAACCAGAGGTGTCCAGACATTACTGTCTCTGCTTCTGCCTTCAATGGCAATGCGACCGGTGACTATCTCACACAATTCAGGCCATCACCACACGGACAGAGAAGAGAAAGCAAGAACTTCTGTTATAATTGCTGGAAATGTTCATGTTTTCTCCTGTTTCAAAGAATGATTCTTTACCAGATAGAAATTACAGGCTTGTCCTCTTTGAACACACGGTACTTTCTGAGTTTCACAGTGAATTAGCAAGAAACGAAGTAGGAAACAACTGTGAACGGTGAAGTCACATATATTCCCTTTAGTGTGTCAGGTGAAGCACACTACCCAAAGACTCGAACGGTCTTGAAAGCAGTGTTTGCTCTTTAATCTATTATCTAAACTCGAAAGTTCACTGAAACATACAATGGAGTACATCAACAACGGCACGGCAAGGCCATAATTCCATCTGTTGAAATCGTTTGATCATATGTATATGTTGGTTAGAATGTTCCATGTACATTTCTTCTATTTGGTTGAAAACTGTTGCTGGCCTCTTTCGGAACACAGTTTTTCTGAGTTAACAGGGAAGGGCAACAGGAAATTTTTGAAAGACATTCGTGAGAAACAAGATAGCACCTATACGTTCAATTCAAAGAGCTACATCTGTACTTACAGTAGTATTTGCGCTACTGTTCACGGAAAACCAGAGGTGTCCAGACATTACTGTCTCTGCTTCTGCCTTCAATGGCAATGCGACCGGTGACTATCTCACACAATTCAGGCCATCACCACACGGACAGAGAAGAGAAAGCAATAACTTCTGTTATAATTGCTGGAAATGTTCATGTTTTCTCCTGTTTCAAAGAATGATTCTTTACCAGATAGAAATTACAGGCTTGTCCTCTTTGAACACACGGTACTTTCTGAGTTTCACAGTGAATTAGCAAGAAACGAAGTAGGAAACAACTGTGAACGGTGAAGTCACATATATTCCCTTTAGTGTGTCAGGTGAAGCACACTACCCAAAGACTCGAACGGTCTTGAAAGCAGTGTTTGCTCTTTAATCTATTATCTAAACTCGAAAGTTCACTGAAACATACAATGGAGTACATCAACAACGGCACGGCAAGGCCATAATTCCATCTGTTGAAATCGTTTGATCATATGTATATGTTGGTTAGAATGTTCCATGTACATTTCTTCTATTTGGTTGAAAACTGTTGCTGGCCTCTTTCGGAACACAGTTTTTCTGAGTTAACAGGGAAGGGCAACAGGAAATTTTTGAAAGACATTCGTGAGAAACAAGATAGCACCTATACGTTCAATTCAAAGAGCTACATCTGTACTTACAGTAGTATTTGCGCTACTGTTCACGGAAAACCAGAGGTGTCCAGACATTACTGTCTCTGCTTCTGCCTTCAATGGCAATGCGACCGGTGACTATCTCACACAATTCAGGCCATCACCACACGGACAGAGAAGATAAAGCAATAACTTCTGTTATAATTGCTGGAAATGTTCATGTTTTCTCCCGTTTCAAAGAATGATTCTTTACCAGATAGAAATTAGAGGCTTGTCCTCTTTGAAAACACGGTACTTTCTGAGTTTCACAGTGAATTAGCAAGAAACGAAGTAGGAAACAACTGTGAACGGTGAAGTCACATATATTCCCTTTAGTGTGTCCGGTGAAGCACACTACCCAAAGACTATAACTGTCTTGAAAGCAGTGCTTGCTCTTTAGTCTATTGTATAAACTCGAAAGTTCACTGTAGCACACAATGGAGCAGAACAACAACGGCACGGCAAGGCCATAATTCCATCTGTTGAAATCGTTTGATCATATGTATATGTTGGTTAGAATGTTCCATGTACATTTCTTCTATTTGGTTGAAAACTGTTGCTGGCCTCTTTCGGAACACAGTTTTTCTGAGTTAACAAGGAAGGGCAACAGGAACTTTTTGAAAGACATTCGTGAGAAACAAGATAGCACCTATACCTTCAATTCAAAGAGCTACATCTGTACTTACAGTAGTATTTGCGCTACTGTTCATGGAAAACCAGAGGTGTCCAGACATTACTGTCTCTGCTTCTGCCTTCAATGGCAATGCGACCGGTGACTATCTCACACAATTCAGGCCATCACCACACGGACAGAGAAGAGAAAGCAAGAACTTCTGTTATAATTGTTGGAAATGTTCATGTTTTCTCCCGTTTCAAAGAATGATTCTTTACCAGATAGAAATTACAGGCTTGTCCTCTTTGAACACACGGTACTTTCTGAGTTTCACAGTGAATTAGCAAGAAACGAAGTAGGAAACAACTGTGAACGGTGAAGTCACATATATTCCCTTTAGTGTGTCAGGTGAAGCACACTACCCAAAGACTCGAACGGTCTTGAAAGCAGTGTTTGCTCTTTAATCTATTATCTAAACTCGAAAGTTCACTGAAACATACAATGGAGTACATCAACAACGGCACGGCAAGGCCATAATTCCATCTGTTGAAATCGTTTGATCATACGTATATGTTGGTTAGAATGTTCCATGTACATTTCTTCTATTTGGTTGAAAACTGTTGCTGGCCTCTTTCGGAACACACTTTTTCTGAGTTAACAGGGAAGGGCAACAGGAAATTTTTGAAAGACATTCGTGAGAAACAAGATAGCACCTATACCTTCAATTCAAAGAGCTACATCTGTACTTACAGTAGTATTTGCGCTACTGTTCATGGAAAACCAGAGGTGTCCAGACATTACTGTCTCTGCTTCTGCCTTCAATGGCAATGCGACCGGTGACTATCTCACACAATTCAGGCCATCACCACACGGACAGAGAAGAGAAAGCAATAACTTCTGTTATAATTGCTGGAAATGTTCATGTTTTCTCCCGTTTCAAAGAATGATTCTTTACCAGATAGAAATTAGAGGCTTGTCCTCTTTGAAAACACGGTACTTTCTGAGTTTCACAGTGAATTAGCAAGAAACGAAGTAGGAAACAACTGTGAACGGTGAAGTCACATATATTCCCTTTAGTGTGTCCGGTGAAGCACACTACCCAAAGACTATAACTGTCTTGAAAGCAGTGCTTGCTCTTTAGTCTATTGTATAAACTCGAAAGTTCACTGTAGCACACAATGGAGCAGAACAACAACGGCACGGCAAGGCCATAATTCCATCTGTTGAAATCGTTTGATCATATGTATATGTTGGTTAGAATGTTCCATGTACATTTCTTCTATTTGGTTGAAAACTGTTGCTGGCCTCTTTCGGAACACAGTTTTTCTGAGTTAACAAGGAAGGGCAACAGGAACTTTTTGAAAGACATTCGTGAGAAACAAGATAGCACCTATACCTTCAATTCAAAGAGCTACATCTGTACTTACAGTAGTATTTGCGCTACTGTTCATGGAAAACCAGAGGTGTCCAGACATTACTGTCTCTGCTTCTGCCTTCAATGGCAATGCGACCGGTGACTATCTCACACAATTCAGGCCATCACCACACGGACAGAGAAGAGAAAGCAAGAACTTCTGTTATAATTGTTGGAAATGTTCATGTTTTCTCCCGTTTCAAAGAATGATTCTTTACCAGATAGAAATTACAGGCTTGTCCTCTTTGAACACACGGTACTTTCTGAGTTTCACAGTGAATTAGCAAGAAACGAAGTAGGAAACAACTGTGAACGGTGAAGTCACATATATTCCCTTTAGTGTGTCAGGTGAAGCACACTACCCAAAGACTCGAACGGTCTTGAAAGCAGTGTTTGCTCTTTAATCTATTATCTAAACTCGAAAGTTCACTGAAACATACAATGGAGTACATCAACAACGGCACGGCAAGGCCATAATTCCATCTGTTGAAATCGTTTGATCATACGTATATGTTGGTTAGAATGTTCCATGTACATTTCTTCTATTTGGTTGAAAACTGTTGCTGGCCTCTTTCGGAACACACTTTTTCTGAGTTAACAGGGAAGGGCAACAGGAAATTTTTGAAAGACATTCGTGAGAAACAAGATAGCACCTATACCTTCAATTCAAAGAGCTACATCTGTACTTACAGTAGTATTTGCGCTACTGTTCATGGAAAACCAGAGGTGTCCAGACATTACTGTCTCTGCTTCTGCCTTCAATGGCAATGCGACCGGTGACTATCTCACACAATTCAGGCCATCACCACACGGACAGAGAAGAGAAAGCAATAACTTCTGTTATAATTGCTGGAAATGTTCATGTTTTCTCCCGTTTCAAAGAATGATTCTTTACCCGATAGAAATTAGAGGCTTGTCCTCTTTGAAAACACGGTACTTTCTGAGTTTCACAGTGAATTAGCAAGAAACGAAGTAGGAAACAACTGTGAACGGTGAAGTCACATATATTCCCTTTAGTGTGTCCGGTGAAGCACACTACCCAAAGACTATAACTGTCTTGAAAGCAGTGCTTGCTCTTTAGTCTATTGTATAAACTCGAAAGTTCACTGTAGCACACAATGGAGCAGAACAACAACGGCACGGCAAGGCCATAATTCCATCTGTTGAAATCGTTTGATCATATGTATATGTTGGTTAGAATGTTCCATGTACATTTCTTCTATTTGGTTGAAAACTGTTGCTGGCCTCTTTCGGAACACAGTTTTTCTGAGTTAACAAGGAAGGGCAACAGGAACTTTTTGAAAGACATTCGTGAGAAACAAGATAGCACCTATACCTTCAATTCAAAGAGCTACATCTGTACTTACAGTAGTATTTGCGCTACTGTTCATGGAAAACCAGAGGTGTCCAGACATTACTGTCTCTGCTTCTGCCTTCAATGGCAATGCGACCGGTGACTATCTCACACAATTCAGGCCATCACCACACGGACAGAGAAGAGAAAGCAAGAACTTCTGTTATAATTGTTGGAAATGTTCATGTTTTCTCCCGTTTCAAAGAATGATTCTTTACCAGATAGAAATTACAGGCTTGTCCTCTTTGAACACACGGTACTTTCTGAGTTTCACAGTGAATTAGCAAGAAACGAAGTAGGAAACAACTGTGAACGGTGAAGTCACATATATTCCCTTTAGTGTGTCAGGTGAAGCACACTACCCAAAGACTCGAACGGTCTTGAAAGCAGTGTTTGCTCTTTAATCTATTATCTAAACTCGAAAGTTCACTGAAACATACAATGGAGTACATCAACAACGGCACGGCAAGGCCATAATTCCATCTGTTGAAATCGTTTGATCATACGTATATGTTGGTTAGAATGTTCCATGTACATTTCTTCTATTTGGTTGAAAACTGTTGCTGGCCTCTTTCGGAACACAGTTTTTCTGAGTTAACAAGGAAGGGCAACAGGAACTTTTTGAAAGACATTCGTGAGAAACAAGATAGCACCTATACCTTCAATTCAAAGAGCTACATCTGTACTTACAGTAGTATTTGCGCTACTGTTCACGGAAAACCAGAGGTGTCCAGACATTACTGTCTCTGATTCTGCCTTCAATTGCAATGCGACCGGTGACTATCTCACACAATTCAGGCCATCACCACACGGACAGAGAAGAGAAAGCAATAACTTCTGTTATAATTGCTGGAAATGTTCATGTTTACTCCCGTTTCAAAGAATGATTCTTTACCAGATAGAAATTACAGGCTTGTCCTCTTTGAACACACGGTACTTTCTGAGTTTCACAGTGAATTAGCAAGAAACGAAGTAGAAAACAACTGTGAACGGTGAAGTCACATATATTCCCTTTATTGTGTCAGGTGAAGCACACTACCCAAAAGACTCGAACGGTCTTGAAAGCAGTGTTTGCTCTTTAGTCTATTGTATAAATTCGAAAGTTCACTGAAACATACAATGGAGTACATCAACAGCGGCACGGCAAGGCCATAATTCCATCTGTTGAAATCGTTTGATCATATGTATATGTTGGTTAGAATGTTCCATGTACATTTCTTCTATTTGGTTGAAAACTGTTGCTGGCCTCTTTCGGAACACAGTTTTTCTGAGTTAACAAGGAAGGGCAACAGGAACTTTTTGAAAGACATTCGTGAGAAACAAGATAGCACCTATACCTTCAATTCAAAGAGCTACATCTGTACTTACAGTAGTATTTGCGCTACTGTTCATGGAAAACCAGAAGTGTCCAGACATTACTGTCTCTGCTTCTGCATTCAATGGTAATGCGACCGGTGACTATCTCACACAATTCAGGCCATCACCACACGGACAGATAAGAGAAAGCAATAACTTCTGTTATAATTGCTGGAAATGTTCATGTTTTCTCCCGTTTCAAAGAATGATTCTTTACCAGATAGAAATTACAGGCTTGTCCTCTTTGAACACACGGTACTTTCTGAGTTTCACAGTGAATTAGCAAGAAACGAAGTAGGAAACAACTGTGAACGGTGAAGTCACATATATTCCCTTTAGTGTGTCAGGTGAAGCACACTACCCAAAGACTATAACTGTCTTGAAAGCAGTGCTTGCTCTTTAGTCTATTGTATAAACTCGAAAGTTCACTCTAGCACACAATGGAGCAGAACAACAACGGCACGGCAAGGCCATAATTCCATCTGTTGAAATCGTTTGATCATATGTATATGTTGGTTAGAATGTTCCATGTACATTTCTTCTATTTGGTTGAAAACTGTTGCTGGCCTCTTTCGGAACACAGTTTTTCTGAGTTAACAAGGAAGGGCAACAGGAACTTTTTGAAAGACATTCGTGAGAAACAAGATAGCACCTATACCTTCAATTCAAAGAGCTACATCTGTACTTACAGTAGTATTTGCGCTACTGTTCATGGAAAACCAGAGGTGTCCAGACATTACTGTCTCTGCTTCTGCCTTCAATGGCAATGCGACCGGTGACTATCTCACACAATTCAGGCCATCACCACACGGACAGAGAAGAGAAAGCAAGAACTTCTGTTATAATTGTTGGAAATGTTCATGTTTTCTCCCGTTTCAAAGAATGATTCTTTACCAGATAGAAATTACAGGCTTGTCCTCTTTGAACACACGGTACTTTCTGAGTTTCACAGTGAATTAGCAAGAAACGAAGTAGGAAACAACTGTGAACGGTGAAGTCACATATATTCCCTTTAGTGTGTCAGGTGAAGCACACTACCCAAAGACTCGAACGGTCTTGAAAGCAGTGTTTGCTCTTTAATCTATTATCTAAACTCGAAAGTTCACTGAAACATACAATGGAGTACATCAACAACGGCACGGCAAGGCCATAATTCCATCTGTTGAAATCGTTTGATCATACGTATATGTTGGTTAGAATGTTCCATGTACATTTCTTCTATTTGGTTGAAAACTGTTGCTGGCCTCTTTCGGAACACAGTTTTTCTGAGTTAACAAGGAAGGGCAACAGGAACTTTTTGAAAGACATTCGTGAGAAACAAGATAGCACCTATACCTTCAATTCAAAGAGCTACATCTGTACTTACAGTAGTATTTGCGCTACTGTTCACGGAAAACCAGAGGTGTCCAGACATTACTGTCTCTGCTTCTGCCTTCAATTGCAATGCGACCTATGACTATCTCACACAATTCAGGCCATCACCACACGGACAGAGAAGAGAAAGCAATAACTTCTGTTATAATTGCTGGAAATGTTCATGTTTTCTCCTGTTTCAAAAAATGATTCTTTACCAGATAGAAATTACAGGCTTGTCCTCTTTGAACACACGGTACTTTCTGAGTTTCACAGTGAATTAGCAAGAAACGAAGTAGGAAACAACTGTGAACGGTGAAGTCACATATATTCCCTTTAGTGTGTCAGCTGAAGCACACTACCCAAAGACTCGAACGGTCTTGAAAGCAGTGTTTGCTCTTTAATCTATTATCTAAACTCGAAAGTTCACTGAAACATACAATGGAGTACATCAACAACGGCACGGCAAGGCCATAATTCCATCTGTTGAAATCGTTTGATCATATGTATATGTTGGTTAGAATGTTCCATGTACATTTCTTCTATTTGGTTGAAAACTGTTGCTGGCCTCTTTCGGAACACAGTTTTTCTGAGTTAACAGGGAAGGGCAACAGGAAATTTTTGAAAGACATTCGTGAGAAACAAGATAGCACCTATACGTTCAATTCAAAGAGCTACATCTGTACTTACAGTAGTATTTGCGCTACTGTTCACGGAAAACCAGAGGTGTCCAGACATTACTGTCTCTGCTTCTGCCTTCAATGGCAATGCGACCGGTGACTATCTCACACAATTCAGGCCATCACCACACGGACAGAGAAGAGAAAGCAATAACTTCTGTTATAATTGCTGGAAATGTTCATGTTTTCTCCTGTTTCAAAGAATGATTCTTTACCAGATAGAAATTACAGGCTTGTCCTCTTTGAACACACGGTACTTTCTGAGTTTCACAGTGAATTAGCAAGAAACGAAGTAGGAAACAACTGTGAACGGTGAAGTCACATATATTCCCTTTAGTGTGTCAGGTGAAGCACACTACCCAAAGACTCCAACGGTCTTGAAAGCAGTGTTTGCTCTTTAATCTATTATCTAAACTCGAAAGTTCACTGAAACATACAATGGAGTACATCAACAACGGCACGGCAAGGCCATAATTCCATCTGTTGAAATCGTTTGATCATATGTATATGTTGGTTAGAATGTTCCATGTACATTTCTTCTATTTGGTTGAAAACTGTTGCTGGCCTCTTTCGGAACACAGTTTTTCTGAGTTAACAGGGAAGGGCAACAGGAAATTTTTGAAAGACATTCGTGAGAAACAAGATAGCACCTATAACTTCAATTCAAAGAGCTATATCTGTACTTACAGTAGTATTTGCGCTACTGTTCATGGAAAACCAGAGGTGTCCAGACATTACTGTCTCTGCTTCTGCCTTCAATGGCAATGCGACCGGTGACTATCTCACACAATTCAGGCCATCACCACACGGACAGAGAAGAGAAAGCAAGAACTTCTGTTATAATTGCTGGAAATGTTCATGTTTTCTCCCGTTTCAAAGAATGATTCTTTACCAGATAGAAATTACAGGCTTGTCCTCTTTGAACACACGGTACTTTCTGAGTTTCACAGTGAATTAGCAAGAAACGAAGTAGGAAACAACTGTGAACGGTGAAGTCACATATATTCCCTTTAGTGTGTCAGGTGAAGCACACTACCCAAAGACTCGAACGGTCTTGAAAGCAGTGTTTGCTCTTTAATCTATTATCTAAACTCGAAAGTTCACTGAAACATACAATGGAGTACATCAACAACGGCACGGCAAGGCCATAATTCCATCTGTTGAAATCGTTTGATCATACGTATATGTTGGTTAGAATGTTCCATGTACATTTCTTCTATTTGGTTGAAAACTGTTGCTGGCCTCTTTCGGAACACACTTTTTCTGAGTTAACAGGGAAGGGCAACAGGAAATTTTTGAAAGACATTCGTGAGAAACAAGATAGCACCTATACCTTCAATTCAAAGAGCTACATCTGTACTTACAGTAGTATTTGCGCTACTGTTCATGGAAAACCAGAGGTGTCCAGACATTACTGTCTCTGCTTCTGCCTTCAATGGCAATGCGACCGGTGACTATCTCACACAATTCAGGCCATCACCACACGGACAGAGAAGATAAAGCAATAACTTCTGTTATAATTGCTGGAAATGTTCATGTTTTCTCCCGTTTCAAAGAATGATTCTTTACCAGATAGAAATTAGAGGCTTGTCCTCTTTGAAAACACGGTACTTTCTGAGTTTCACAGTGAATTAGCAAGAAACGAAGTAGGAAACAACTGTGAACGGTGAAGTCACATATATTCCCTTTAGTGTGTCCGGTGAAGCACACTACCCAAAGACTATAACTGTCTTGAAAGCAGTGCTTGCTCTTTAGTCTATTGTATAAACTCGAAAGTTCACTGTAGCACACAATGGAGCAGAACAACAACGGCACGGCAAGGCCATAATTCCATCTGTTGAAATCGTTTGATCATATGTATATGTTGGTTAGAATGTTCCATGTACATTTCTTCTATTTGGTTGAAAACTGTTGCTGGCCTCTTTCGGAACACAGTTTTTCTGAGTTAACAAGGAAGGGCAACAGGAACTTTTTGAAAGACATTCGTGAGAAACAAGATAGCACCTATACCTTCAATTCAAAGAGCTACATCTGTACTTACAGTAGTATTTGCGCTACTGTTCATGGAAAACCAGAGGTGTCCAGACATTACTGTCTCTGCTTCTGCCTTCAATGGCAATGCGACCGGTGACTATCTCACACAATTCAGGCCATCACCACACGGACAGAGAAGAGAAAGCAAGAACTTCTGTTATAATTGTTGGAAATGTTCATGTTTTCTCCCGTTTCAAAGAATGATTCTTTACCAGATAGAAATTACAGGCTTGTCCTCTTTGAACACACGGTACTTTCTGAGTTTCACAGTGAATTAGCAAGAAACGAAGTAGGAAACAACTGTGAACGGTGAAGTCACATATATTCCCTTTAGTGTGTCAGCTGAAGCACACTACCCAAAGACTCGAACGGTCTTGAAAGCAGTGTTTGCTCTTTAATCTATTATCTAAACTCGAAAGTTCACTGAAACATACAATGGAGTACATCAACAACGGCACGGCAAGGCCATAATTCCATCTGTTGAAATCGTTTGATCATATGTATATGTTGGTTAGAATGTTCCATGTACATTTCTTCTATTTGGTTGAAAACTGTTGCTGGCCTCTTTCGGAACACAGTTTTTCTGAGTTAACAGGGAAGGGCAACAGGAAATTTTTGAAAGACATTCGTGAGAAACAAGATAGCACCTATACGTTCAATTCAAAGAGCTACATCTGTACTTACAGTAGTATTTGCGCTACTGTTCACGGAAAACCAGAGGTGTCCAGACATTACTGTCTCTGCTTCTGCCTTCAATGGCAATGCGACCGGTGACTATCTCACACAATTCAGGCCATCACCACACGGACAGAGAAGAGAAAGCAATAACTTCTGTTATAATTGCTGGAAATGTTCATGTTTTCTCCTGTTTCAAAGAATGATTCTTTACCAGATAGAAATTACAGGCTTGTCCTCTTTGAACACACGGTACTTTCTGAGTTTCACAGTGAATTAGCAAGAAACGAAGTAGGAAACAACTGTGAACGGTGAAGTCACATATATTCCCTTTAGTGTGTCAGGTGAAGCACACTACCCAAAGACTCCAACGGTCTTGAAAGCAGTGTTTGCTCTTTAATCTATTATCTAAACTCGAAAGTTCACTGAAACATACAATGGAGTACATCAACAACGGCACGGCAAGGCCATAATTCCATCTGTTGAAATCGTTTGATCATATGTATATGTTGGTTAGAATGTTCCATGTACATTTCTTCTATTTGGTTGAAAACTGTTGCTGGCCTCTTTCGGAACACAGTTTTTCTGAGTTAACAGGGAAGGGCAACAGGAAATTTTTGAAAGACATTCGTGAGAAACAAGATAGCACCTATAACTTCAATTCAAAGAGCTACATCTGTACTTACAGTAGTATTTGCGCTACTGTTCATGGAAAACCAGAGGTGTCCAGACATTACTGTCTCTGCTTCTGCCTTCAATGGCAATGCGACCGGTGACTATCTCACACAATTCAGGCCATCACCACACGGACAGAGAAGAGAAAGCAAGAACTTCTGTTATAATTGCTGGAAATGTTCATGTTTTCTCCCGTTTCAAAGAATGATTCTTTACCAGATAGAAATTACAGGCTTGTCCTCTTTGAACACACGGTACTTTCTGAGTTTCACAGTGAATTAGCAAGAAACGAAGTAGGAAACAACTGTGAACGGTGAAGTCACATATATTCCCTTTAGTGTGTCAGGTGAAGCACACTACCCAAAGACTCGAACGGTCTTGAAAGCAGTGTTTGCTCTTTAATCTATTATCTAAACTCGAAAGTTCACTGAAACATACAATGGAGTACATCAACAACGGCACGGCAAGGCCATAATTCCATCTGTTGAAATCGTTTGATCATACGTATATGTTGGTTAGAATGTTCCATGTACATTTCTTCTATTTGGTTGAAAACTGTTGCTGGCCTCTTTCGGAACACACTTTTTCTGAGTTAACAGGGAAGGGCAACAGGAAATTTTTGAAAGACATTCGTGAGAAACAAGATAGCACCTATACCTTCAATTCAAAGAGCTACATCTGTACTTACAGTAGTATTTGCGCTACTGTTCATGGAAAACCAGAGGTGTCCAGACATTACTGTCTCTGCTTCTGCCTTCAATGGCAATGCGACCGGTGACTATCTCACACAATTCAGGCCATCACCACACGGACAGAGAAGATAAAGCAATAACTTCTGTTATAATTGCTGGAAATGTTCATGTTTTCTCCCGTTTCAAAGAATGATTCTTTACCAGATAGAAATTAGAGGCTTGTCCTCTTTGAAAACACGGTACTTTCTGAGTTTCACAGTGAATTAGCAAGAAACGAAGTAGGAAACAACTGTGAACGGTGAAGTCACATATATTCCCTTTAGTGTGTCCGGTGAAGCACACTACCCAAAGACTATAACTGTCTTGAAAGCAGTGCTTGCTCTTTAGTCTATTGTATAAACTCGAAAGTTCACTGTAGCACACAATGGAGCAGAACAACAACGGCACGGCAAGGCCATAATTCCATCTGTTGAAATCGTTTGATCATATGTATATGTTGGTTAGAATGTTCCATGTACATTTCTTCTATTTGGTTGAAAACTGTTGCTGGCCTCTTTCGGAACACAGTTTTTCTGAGTTAACAAGGAAGGGCAACAGGAACTTTTTGAAAGACATTCGTGAGAAACAAGATAGCACCTATACCTTCAATTCAAAGAGCTACATCTGTACTTACAGTAGTATTTGCGCTACTGTTCATGGAAAACCAGAGGTGTCCAGACATTACTGTCTCTGCTTCTGCCTTCAATGGCAATGCGACCGGTGACTATCTCACACAATTCAGGCCATCACCACACGGACAGAGAAGAGAAAGCAAGAACTTCTGTTATAATTGTTGGAAATGTTCATGTTTTCTCCCGTTTCAAAGAATGATTCTTTACCAGATAGAAATTACAGGCTTGTCCTCTTTGAAAACACGGTACTTTCTGAGTTTCACAGTGAATTAGCAAGAAACGAAGTAGGAAACAACTGTGAACGGTGAAGTCACATATATTCCCTTTAGTGTGTCAGGTGAAGCACACTACCCAAAGACTCGAACGGTCTTGAAAGCAGTGTTTGCTCTTTAATCTATTATCTAAACTCGAAAGTTCACTGAAACATACAATGGAGTACATCAACAACGGCACGGCAAGGCCATAATTCCATCTGTTGAAATCGTTTGATCATACGTATATGTTGGTTAGAATGTTCCATGTACATTTCTTCTATTTGGTTGAAAACTGTTGCTGGCCTCTTTCGGAACACACTTTTTCTGAGTTAACAGGGAAGGGCAACAGGAAATTTTTGAAAGACATTCGTGAGAAACAAGATAGCACCTATACCTTCAATTCAAAGAGCTACATCTGTACTTACAGTAGTATTTGCGCTACTGTTCATGGAAAACCAGAGGTGTCCAGACATTACTGTCTCTGCTTCTGCCTTCAATGGCAATGCGACCGGTGACTATCTCACACAATTCAGGCCATCACCACACGGACAGAGAAGAGAAAGCAATAACTTCTGTTATAATTGCTGGAAATGTTCATGTTTTCTCCCGTTTCAAAGAATGATTCTTTACCAGATAGAAATTAGAGGCTTGTCCTCTTTGAAAACACGGTACTTTCTGAGTTTCACAGTGAATTAGCAAGAAACGAAGTAGGAAACAACTGTGAACGGTGAAGTCACATATATTCCCTTTAGTGTGTCCGGTGAAGCACACTACCCAAAGACTATAACTGTCTTGAAAGCAGTGCTTGCTCTTTAGTCTATTGTATAAACTCGAAAGTTCACTGTAGCACACAATGGAGCAGAACAACAACGGCACGGCAAGGCCATAATTCCATCTGTTGAAATCGTTTGATCATATGTATATGTTGGTTAGAATGTTCCATGTACATTTCTTCTATTTGGTTGAAAACTGTTGCTGGCCTCTTTCGGAACACAGTTTTTCTGAGTTAACAAGGAAGGGCAACAGGAACTTTTTGAAAGACATTCGTGAGAAACAAGATAGCACCTATACCTTCAATTCAAAGAGCTACATCTGTACTTACAGTAGTATTTGCGCTACTGTTCATGGAAAACCAGAGGTGTCCAGACATTACTGTCTCTGCTTCTGCCTTCAATGGCAATGCGACCGGTGACTATCTCACACAATTCAGGCCATCACCACACGGACAGAGAAGAGAAAGCAAGAACTTCTGTTATAATTGTTGGAAATGTTCATGTTTTCTCCCGTTTCAAAGAATGATTCTTTACCAGATAGAAATTACAGGCTTGTCCTCTTTGAACACACGGTACTTTCTGAGTTTCACAGTGAATTAGCAAGAAACGAAGTAGGAAACAACTGTGAACGGTGAAGTCACATATATTCCCTTTAGTGTGTCAGGTGAAGCACACTACCCAAAGACTCGAACGGTCTTGAAAGCAGTGTTTGCTCTTTAATCTATTATCTAAACTCGAAAGTTCACTGAAACATACAATGGAGTACATCAACAACGGCACGGCAAGGCCATAATTCCATCTGTTGAAATCGTTTGATCATACGTATATGTTGGTTAGAATGTTCCATGTACATTTCTTCTATTTGGTTGAAAACTGTTGCTGGCCTCTTTCGGAACACACTTTTTCTGAGTTAACAGGGAAGGGAAACAGGAAATTTTTGAAAGACATTCGTGAGAAACAAGATAGCACCTATACCTTCAATTCAAAGAGCTACATCTGTACTTACAGTAGTATTTGCGCTACTGTTCATGGAAAACCAGAGGTGTCCAGACATTACTGTCTCTGCTTCTGCCTTCAATGGCAATGCGACCGGTGACTATCTCACACAATTCAGGCCATCACCACACGGACAGAGAAGAGAAAGCAATAACTTCTGTTATAATTGCTGGAAATGTTCATGTTTTCTCCCGTTTCAAAGAATGATTCTTTACCAGATAGAAATTAGAGGCTTGTCCTCTTTGAAAACACGGTACTTTCTGAGTTTCACAGTGAATTAGCAAGAAACGAAGTAGGAAACAACTGTGAACGGTGAAGTCACATATATTCCCTTTAGTGTGTCCGGTGAAGCACACTACCCAAAGACTATAACTGTCTTGAAAGCAGTGCTTGCTCTTTAGTCTATTGTATAAACTCGAAAGTTCACTGTAGCACACAATGGAGCAGAACAACAACGGCACGGCAAGGCCATAATTCCATCTGTTGAAATCGTTTGATCATATGTATATGTTGGTTAGAATGTTCCATGTACATTTCTTCTATTTGGTTGAAAACTGTTGCTGGCCTCTTTCGGAACACAGTTTTTCTGAGTTAACAAGGAAGGGCAACAGGAACTTTTTGAAAGACATTCGTGAGAAACAAGATAGCACCTATACCTTCAATTCAAAGAGCTACATCTGTACTACAGTAGTATTTGCGCTACTGTTCATGGAAAACCAGAGGTGTCCAGACATTACTGTCTCTGCTTCTGCCTTCAATGGCAATGCGACCGGTGACTATCTCACACAATTCAGGCCATCACCACACGGACAGAGAAGAGAAAGCAAGAACTTCTGTTATAATTGTTGGAAATGTTCATGTTTTCTCCCGTTTCAAAGAATGATTCTTTACCAGATAGAAATTACAGGCTTGTCCTCTTTGAACACACGGTACTTTCTGAGTTTCACAGTGAATTAGCAAGAAACGAAGTAGGAAACAACTGTGAACGGTGAAGTCACATATATTCCCTTTAGTGTGTCAGGTGAAGCACACTACCCAAAGACTCGAACGGTCTTGAAAGCAGTGTTTGCTCTTTAATCTATTATCTAAACTCGAAAGTTCACTGAAACATACAATGGAGTACATCAACAACGGCACGGCAAGGCCATAATTCCATCTGTTGAAATCGTTTGATCATACGTATATGTTGGTTAGAATGTTCCATGTACATTTCTTCTATTTGGTTGAAAACTGTTGCTGGCCTCTTTCGGAACACAGTTTTTCTGAGTTAACAAGGAAGGGCAACAGGAACTTTTTGAAAGACATTCGTGAGAAACAAGATAGCACCTATACCTTCAATTCAAAGAGCTACATCTGTACTTACAGTAGTATTTGCGCTACTGTTCACGGAAAACCAGAGGTGTCCAGACATTACTGTCTCTGATTCTGCCTTCAATTGCAATGCGACCGGTGACTATCTCACACAATTCAGGCCATCACCACACGGACAGAGAAGAGAAAGCAATAACTTCTGTTATAATTGCTGGAAATGTTCATGTTTACTCCCGTTTCAAAGAATGATTCTTTACCAGATAGAAATTACAGGCTTGTCCTCTTTGAACACACGGTACTTTCTGAGTTTCACAGTGAATTAGCAAGAAACGAAGTAGAAAACAACTGTGAACGGTGAAGTCACATATATTCCCTTTATTGTGTCAGGTGAAGCACACTACCCAAAAGACTCGAACGGTCTTGAAAGCAGTGTTTGCTCTTTAGTCTATTGTATAAATTCGAAAGTTCACTGAAACATACAATGGAGTACATCAACAGCGGCACGGCAAGGCCATAATTCCATCTGTTGAAATCGTTTGATCATATGTATATGTTGGTTAGAATGTTCCATGTACATTTCTTCTATTTGGTTGAAAACTGTTGCTGGCCTCTTTCGGAACACAGTTTTTCTGAGTTAACAAGGAAGGGCAACAGGAACTTTTTGAAAGACATTCGTGAGAAACAAGATAGCACCTATACCTTCAATTCAAAGAGCTACATCTGTACTTACAGTAGTATTTGCGCTACTGTTCATGGAAAACCAGAAGTGTCCAGACATTACTGTCTCTGCTTCTGCATTCAATGGTAATGCGACCGGTGACTATCTCACACAATTCAGGCCATCACCACACGGACAGATAAGAGAAAGCAATAACTTCTGTTATAATTGCTGGAAATGTTCATGTTTTCTCCCGTTTCAAAGAATGATTCTTTACCAGATAGAAATTACAGGCTTGTCCTCTTTGAAAACACGGTACTTTCTGAGTTTCACAGTGAATTAGCAAGAAACGAAGTAGGAAACAACTGTGAACGGTGAAGTCACATATATTCCCTTTAGTGTGTCAGGTGAAGCACACTACCCAAAGACTATAACTGTCTTGAAAGCAGTGCTTGCTTTTTAGTCTATTGTATAAACTCGAAAGTTCACTCTAGCACACAATGGAGCAGAACAACAACGGCACGGCAAGGCCATAATTCCATCTGTTGAAATCGTTTGATCATATGTATATGTTGGTTAGAATGTTCCATGTACATTTCTTCTATTTGGTTGAAAACTGTTGCTGGCCTCTTTCGGAACACAGTTTTTCTGAGTTAACAAGGAAGGGCAACAGGAAATTTTTGAAAGACATTCGTGAGAAACAAGATAGCACCTATACCTTCAATTCAAAGAGCTACATCTGTACTTACAGTAGTATTTGCGCTACTGTTCATGGAAAACCAGAGGTGTCCAGACATTACTGTCTCTGCTTCTGCCTTCAATGGCAATGCGACCGGTGACTATCTCACACAATTCAGGCCATCACCACACGGACAGAGAAGAGAAAGCAAGAACTTCTGTTATAATTGTTGGAAATGTTCATGTTTTCTCCCGTTTCAAAGAATGATTCTTTACCAGATAGAAATTACAGGCTTGTCCTCTTTGAACACACGGTACTTTCTGAGTTTCACAGTGAATTAGCAAGAAACGAAGTAGGAAACAACTGTGAACGGTGAAGTCACATATATTCCCTTTAGTGTGTCAGGTGAAGCACACTACCCAAAGACTCGAACGGTCTTGAAAGCAGTGTTTGCTCTTTAATCTATTATCTAAACTCGAAAGTTCACTGAAACATACAATGGAGTACATCAACAACGGCACGGCAAGGCCATAATTCCATCTGTTGAAATCGTTTGATCATACGTATATGTTGGTTAGAATGTTCCATGTACATTTCTTCTATTTGGTTGAAAACTGTTGCTGGCCTCTTTCGGAACACAGTTTTTCTGAGTTAACAAGGAAGGGCAACAGGAACTTTTTGAAAGACATTCGTGAGAAACAAGATAGCACCTATACCTTCAATTCAAAGAGCTACATCTGTACTTACAGTAGTATTTGCGCTACTGTTCACGGAAAACCAGAGGTGTCCAGACATTACTGTCTCTGCTTCTGCCTTCAATTGCAATGCGACCTATGACTATCTCACACAATTCAGGCCATCACCACACGGACAGAGAAGAGAAAGCAATAACTTCTGTTATAATTGCTGGAAATGTTCATGTTTTCTCCTGTTTCAAAGAATGATTCTTTACCAGATAGAAATTACAGGCTTGTCCTCTTTGAACACACGGTACTTTCTGAGTTTCACAGTGAATTAGCAAGAAACGAAGTAGGAAACAACTGTGAACGGTGAAGTCACATATATTCCCTTTAGTGTGTCAGCTGAAGCACACTACCCAAAGACTCCAACGGTCTTGAAAGCAGTGTTTGCTCTTTAATCTATTATCTAAACTCGAAAGTTCACTGAAACATACAATGGAGTACATCAACAACGGCACGGCAAGGCCATAATTCCATCTGTTGAAATCGTTTGATCATATGTATATGTTGGTTAGAATGTTCCATGTACATTTCTTCTATTTGGTTGAAAACTGTTGCTGGCCTCTTTCGGAACACAGTTTTTCTGAGTTAACAGGGAAGGGCAACAGGAAATTTTTGAAAGACATTCGTGAGAAACAAGATAGCACCTATACGTTCAATTCAAAGAGCTACATCTGTACTTACAGTAGTATTTGCGCTACTGTTCATGGAAAACCAGAGGTGTCCAGACATTACTGTCTCTGCTTCTGCCTTCAATGGCAATGCGACCGGTGACTATCTCACACAATTCAGGCCATCACCACACGGACAGAGAAGAGAAAGCAATAACTTCTGTTATAATTGCTGGAAATGTTCATGTTTTCTCCCGTTTCAAAGAATGATTCTTTACCAGATAGAAATTAGAGGCTTGTCCTCTTTGAAAACACGGTACTTTCTGATTTTCACAGGGAATTAGCAAGAAACGAAGTAGGAAACAACTGTGAACGGTGAAGTCACATATATTCCCTTTAGTGTGTCAGGTGAAGCACACTACCCAAAGACTCGAACGGTCTTGAAAGCAGTGTTTGCTCTTTAATCTATTATCTAAACTCGAAAGTTCACTGAAACATACAATGGAGTACATCAACAACGGCACGGCAAGGCCATAATTCCATCTGTTGAAATCGTTTGATCATACGTATATGTTGGTTAGAATGTTCCATGTACATTTCTTCTATTTGGTTGAAAACTGTTGCTGGCCTCTTTCGGAACACACTTTTTCTGAGTTAACAGGGAAGGGAAACAGGAAATTTTTGAAAGACATTCGTGAGAAACAAGATAGCACCTATACCTTCAATTCAAAGAGCTACATCTGTACTTACAGTAGTATTTGCGCTACTGTTCATGGAAAACCAGAGGTGTCCAGACATTACTGTCTCTGCTTCTGCCTTCAATGGCAATGCGACCGGTGACTATCTCACACAATTCAGGCCATCACCACACGGACAGAGAAGAGAAAGCAATAACTTCTGTTATAATTGCTGGAAATGTTCATGTTTTCTCCCGTTTCAAAGAATGATTCTTTACCAGATAGAAATTAGAGGCTTGTCCTCTTTGAAAACACGGTACTTTCTGAGTTTCACAGTGAATTAGCAAGAAACGAAGTAGGAAACAACTGTGAACGGTGAAGTCACATATATTCCCTTTAGTGTGTCCGGTGAAGCACACTACCCAAAGAATATAACTGTCTTGAAAGCAGTGTTTGCTCTTTAGTCTATTATCTAATCTCGAAAGTTCACTGAAACATACAATGGAGTACATCAACAACGGCACGGCAAGGCCATAATTCCATCTGTTGAAATCGTTTGATCATACGTATATGTTGGTTAGAATGTTCCATGTACATTTCTTCTATTTGGTTGAAAACTGTTGCTGGCCTCTTTCGGAACACAGTTTTTCTGAGTTAACAAGGAAGGGCAACAGGAAATTTTTGAAAGACATTCGTGAGAAACAAGATAGCACCTATACCTTCAATTCAAAGAGCTACATCTGTACTTACAGTAGTATTTGCGCTACTGTTCACGGAAAACCAGAGGTGTCCAGACATTACTGTCTCTGATTCTGCCTTCAATTGCAATGCGACCGGTGACTATCTCACACAATTCAGGCCATCACCACACGGACAGAGAAGAGAAAGCAATAACTTCTGTTATAATTGCTGGAAATGTTCATGTTTTCTCCCGTTTCAAAGAATGATTCTTTACCAGATAGAAATTACAGGCTTGTCCTCTTTGAACACACGGTACTTTCTGAGTTTCACAGTGAATTAGCAAGAAACGAAGTAGAAAACAACTGTGAACGGTGAAATCACATATATTCCCTTTAGTGTGTCCGGTGAAGCACACTACCCAAAGACTATAACTGTCTTGAAAGCAGTGCTTGCTCTTTAGTCTATTGTATAAACTCGAAAGTTCACTCTAGCACACAATGGAGCAGAACAACAACGGCACGGCAAGGCCATAATTCCATCTGTTGAAATCGTTTGATCATATGTATATGTTGGTTAGAATGTTCCATGTACATTTCTTCTATTTGGTTGAAAACTGTTGCTGGCCTCTTTCGGAACACAGTTTTTCTGAGTTAACAAGGAAGGGCAACAGGAAATTTTTGAAAGACATTCGTGAGAAACAAGATAGCACCTATACCTTCAATTCAAAGAGCTACATCTGTACTTACAGTAGTATTTGCGCTACTGTTCATGGAAAACCAGAGGTGTCCAGACATTACTGTCTCTGCTTCTGCCTTCAATGGCAATGCGACCGGTGACTATCTCACACAATTCAGGCCATCACCACACGGACAGAGAAGAGAAAGCAAGAACTTCTGTTATAATTGTTGGAAATGTTCATGTTTTCTCCCGTTTCAAAGAATGATTCTTTACCAGATAGAAATTACAGGCTTGTCCTCTTTGAACACACGGTACTTTCTGAGTTTCACAGTGAATTAGCAAGAAACGAAGTAGGAAACAACTGTGAACGGTGAAGTCACATATATTCCCTTTAGTGTGTCAGGTGAAGCACACTACCCAAAGACTCGAACGGTCTTGAAAGCAGTGTTTGCTCTTTAATCTATTATCTAAACTCGAAAGTTCACTGAAACATACAATGGAGTACATCAACAACGGCACGGCAAGGCCATAATTCCATCTGTTGAAATCGTTTGATCATACGTATATGTTGGTTAGAATGTTCCATGTACATTTCTTCTATTTGGTTGAAAACTGTTGCTGGCCTCTTTCGGAACACAGTTTTTCTGAGTTAACAAGGAAGGGCAACAGGAACTTTTTGAAAGACATTCTTGAGAAACAAGATAGCACCTATACCTTCAATTCAAAGAGCTACATCTGTACTTACAGTAGTATTTGCGCTACTGTTCACGGAAAACCAGAGGTGTCCAGACATTACTGTCTCTGCTTCTGCCTTCAATTGCAATGCGACCTATGACTATCTCACACAATTCAGGCCATCACCACACGGACAGAGAAGAGAAAGCAATAACTTCTGTTATAATTGCTGGAAATGTTCATGTTTTCTCCTGTTTCAAAGAATGATTCTTTACCAGATAGAAATTACAGGCTTGTCCTCTTTGAACACACGGTACTTTCTGAGTTTCACAGTGAATTAGCAAGAAACGAAGTAGGAAACAACTGTGAACGGTGAAGTCACATATATTCCCTTTAGTGTGTCAGCTGAAGCACACTACCCAAAGACTCCAACGGTCTTGAAAGCAGTGTTTGCTCTTTAATCTATTATCTAAACTCGAAAGTTCACTGAAACATACAATGGAGTACATCAACAACGGCACGGCAAGGCCATAATTCCATCTGTTGAAATCGTTTGATCATATGTATATGTTGGTTAGAATGTTCCATGTACATTTCTTCTATTTGGTTGAAAACTGTTGCTGGCCTCTTTCGGAACACAGTTTTTCTCAGTTAACAGGGAAGGGCAACAGGAAATTTTTGAAAGACATTCGTGAGAAACAAGATAGCACCTATACGTTCAATTCAAAGAGCTACATCTGTACTTACAGTAGTATTTGCGCTACTGTTCATGGAAAACCAGAGGTGTCCAGACATTACTGTCTCTGCTTCTGCCTTCAATGGCAATGCGACCGGTGACTATCTCACACAATTCAGGCCATCACCACACGGACAGAGATGAAAAAGCAATAACTTCTGTTATAATTGCTGGAAATGTTCATGTTTTCTCCCGTTTCAAAGAATGATTCTTTACCAGATAGAAATTAGAGGCTTGTCCTCTTTGAAAACACGGTACTTTCTGATTTTCACAGGGAATTAGCAAGAAACGAAGTAGGAAACAACTGTGAACGGTGAAGTCACATATATTCCCTTTAGTGTGTCAGGTGAAGCACACTACCCAAAGACTCGAACGGTCTTGAAAGCAGTGTTTGCTCTTTAATCTATTATCTAAACTCGAAAGTTCACTGAAGCATACAATGGAGTACATCAACAACGGCACGGCAAGGCCATAATTCCATCTGTTGAAATCGTTTGATCATACGTATATGTTGGTTAGAATGTTCCATGTACATTTCTTCTATTTGGTTGAAAACTGTTGCTGGCCTCTTTCGGAACACACTTTTTCTGAGTTAACAGGGAAGGGAAACAGGAAATTTTTGAAAGACATTCGTGAGAAACAAGATAGCACCTATACCTTCAATTCAAAGAGCTACATCTGTACTTACAGTAGTATTTGCACTACTGTTCATGGAAAACCAGAGGTGTCCAGACATTACTGTCTCTGCTTCTGCCTTCAATGGCAATGCGACCGGTGACTATCTCACACAATTCAGGCCATCACCACACGGACAGAGAAGAGAAAGCAATAACTTCTGTTATAATTGCTGGAAATGTTCATGTTTTCTCCCGTTTCAAAGAATGATTCTTTACCAGATAGAAATTACAGGCTTGTCCTCTTTGAACACACGGTACTTTCTGAGTTTCACAGTGAATTAGCAAGAAACGAAGTAGGAAACAACTGTGAACGGTGAAGTCACATATATTCCCTTTAGTGTGTCAGGTGAAGCACACTACCCAAAGACTCGAACGGTCTTGAAAGCAGTGTTTGCTCTTTAATCTATTATCTAAACTCGAAAGTTCACTGAAACATACAATGGAGTACATCAACAACGGCACGGCAAGGCCATAATTCCATCTGTTGAAATCGTTTGATCATATGTATATGTTGGTAAGAATGTTCCATGTACATTTCTTCTATTTGGTTGAAAACTGTTGCTGGCCTCTTTCGGAACACAGTTTTTCTGAGTTAACAGGGAAGGGAAACAGGAACTTTTTGAAAGACATTCGTGAGAAACAAGATAGCACCTATACCTTCAATTCAAAGAGCTACATCTGTACTTACAGTAGTATTTGCGCTACTGTTCACGGAAAACCAGAGGTGTCCAGACATTACTGTCTCTGATTCTGCCTTCAATTGCAATGCGACCGGTGACTATCTCACACAATTCAGGCCATCACCACACGGACAGAGAAGAGAAAGCAATAACTTCTGTTATAATTGCTGGAAATGTTCATGTTTTCTCCCGTTTCAAAGAATGATTCTTTACCAGATAGAAATTACAGGCTTGTCCTCTTTGAACACACGGTACTTTCTGAGTTTCACAGTGAATTAGCAAGAAACGAAGTAGAAAACAACTGTGAACGGTGAAGTCACATATATTCCCTTTAGTGTGTCCGGTGAAGCACACTACCCAAAGACTATAACTGTCTTGAAAGCAGTGCTTGCTCTTTAGTCTATTGTATAAACTCGAAAGTTCACTCTAGCACACAATGGAGCAGAACAACAACGGCACGGCAAGGCCATAATTCCATCTGTTGAAATCGTTTGATCATATGTATATGTTGGTTAGAATGTTCCATGTACATTTCTTCTATTTGGTTGAAAACTGTTGCTGGCCTCTTTCGGAACACAGTTTTTCTGAGTTAACAAGGAAGGGCAACAGGAAATTTTTGAAAGACATTCGTGAGAAACAAGATAGCACCTATACCTTCAATTCAAAGAGCTACATCTGTACTTACAGTAGTATTTGCGCTACTGTTCATGGAAAACCAGAGGTGTCCAGACATTACTGTCTCTGCTTCTGCCTTCAATGGCAATGCGACCGGTGACTATCTCACACAATTCAGGCCATCACCACACGGACAGAGAAGAGAAAGCAAGAACTTCTGTTATAATTGTTGGAAATGTTCATGTTTTCTCCCGTTTCAAAGAATGATTCTTTACCAGATAGAAATTACAGGCTTGTCCTCTTTGAACACACGGTACTTTCTGAGTTTCACAGTGAATTAGCAAGAAACGAAGTAGGAAACAACTGTGAACGGTGAAGTCACATATATTCCCTTTAGTGTGTCAGGTGAAGCACACTACCCAAAGACTCGAACGGTCTTGAAAGCAGTGTTTGCTCTTTAATCTATTATCTAAACTCGAAAGTTCACTGAAACATACAATGGAGTACATCAACAACGGCACGGCAAGGCCATAATTCCATCTGTTGAAATCGTTTGATCATACGTATATGTTGGTTAGAATGTTCCATGTACATTTCTTCTATTTGGTTGAAAACTGTTGCTGGCGTCTTTCGGAACACAGTTTTTCTGAGTTAACAAGGAAGGGCAACAGGAACTTTTTGAAAGACATTCGTGAGAAACAAGATAGCACCTATACCTTCAATTCAAAGAGCTACATCTGTACTTACAGTAGTATTTGCGCTACTGTTCACGGAAAACCAGAGGTGTCCAGACATTACTGTCTCTGCTTCTGCCTTCAATTGCAATGCGACCTATGACTATCTCACACAATTCAGGCCATCACCACACGGACAGAGAAGAGAAAGCAATAACTTCTGTTATAATTGCTGGAAATGTTCATGTTTTCTCCCGTTTCAAAGAATGATTCTTTACCAGATAGAAATTACAGGCTTGTCCTCTTTGAACACACGGTACTTTCTGAGTTTCACAGTGAATTAGCAAGAAACGAAGTAGGAAACAACTGTGAACGGTGAAGTCACATATATTCCCTTTAGTGTGTCAGCTGAAGCACACTACCCAAAGACTCGAACGGTCTTGAAAGCAGTGTTTGCTCTTTAATCTATTATCTAAACTCGAAAGTTCACTGAAACATACAATGGAGTACATCAACAACGGCACGGCAAGGCCATAATTCCATCTGTTGAAATCGTTTGATCATACGTATATGTTGGTTAGAATGTTCCATGTACATTTCTTCTATTTGGTTGAAAACTGTTGCTGGCCTCTTTCGGAACACAGTTTTTCTGAGTTAACAAGGAAGGGCAACAGGAACTTTTTGAAAGACATTCGTGAGAAACAAGATAGCACCTATACCTTCAATTCAAAGAGCTACATCTGTACTTACAGTAGTATTTGCGCTACTGTTCATGGAAAACCAGAGGTGTCCAGACATTACTGTCTCTGCTTCTGCCTTCAATGGCAATGCGACCGGTGACTATCTCACACAATTCAGGCCATCACCACACGGACAGAGAAGAGAAAGCAAGAACTTCTGTTATAATTGTTGGAAATGTTCATGTTTTCTCCCGTTTCAAAGAATGATTCTTTACCAGATAGAAATTACAGGCTTGTCCTCTTTGAACACACGGTACTTTCTGAGTTTCACAGTGAATTAGCAAGAAACGAAGTAGGAAACAACTGTGAACGGTGAAGTCACATATATTCCCTTTAGTGTGTCAGGTGAAGCACACTACCCAAAGACTCGAACGGTCTTGAAAGCAGTGTTTGCTCTTTAATCTATTATCTAAACTCGAAAGTTCACTGAAACATACAATGGAGTACATCAACAACGGCACGGCAAGGCCATAATTCCATCTGTTGAAATCGTTTGATCATACGTATATGTTGGTTAGAATGTTCCATGTACATTTCTTCTATTTGGTTGAAAACTGTTGCTGGCCTCTTTCGGAACACACTTTTTCTGAGTTAACAGGGAAGGGAAACAGGAAATTTTTGAAAGACATTCGTGAGAAACAAGATAGCACCTATACCTTCAATTCAAAGAGCTACATCTGTACTTACAGTAGTATTTGCGCTACTGTTCATGGAAAACCAGAGGTGTCCAGACATTACTGTCTCTGCTTCTGCCTTCAATGGCAATGCGACCGGTGACTATCTCACACAATTCAGGCCATCACCACACGGACAGAGAAGAGAAAGCAATAACTTCTGTTATAATTGCTGGAAATGTTCATGTTTTCTCCCGTTTCAAAGAATGATTCTTTACCAGATAGAAATTAGAGGCTTGTCCTCTTTGAAAACACGGTACTTTCTGAGTTTCACAGTGAATTAGCAAGAAACGAAGTAGGAAACAACTGTGAACGGTGAAGTCACATATATTCCCTTTAGTGTGTCCGGTGAAGCACACTACCCAAAGACTATAACTGTCTTGAAAGCAGTGCTTGCTCTTTAGTCTATTGTATAAACTCGAAAGTTCACTGTAGCACACAATGGAGCAGAACAACAACGGCACGGCAAGGCCATAATTCCATCTGTTGAAATCGTTTGATCATATGTATATGTTGGTTAGAATGTTCCATGTACATTTCTTCTATTTGGTTGAAAACTGTTGCTGGCCTCTTTCGGAACACAGTTTTTCTGAGTTAACAAGGAAGGGCAACAGGAAATTTTTGAAAGACATTCGTGAGAAACAAGATAGCACCTATACCTTCAATTCAAAGAGCTACATCTGTACTTACAGTAGTATTTGCGCTACTGTTCATGGAAAACCAGAGGTGTCCAGACATTACTGTCTCTGCTTCTGCCTTCAATGGCAATGCGACCGGTGACTATCTCACACAATTCAGGCCATCACCACACGGACAGAGAAGAGAAAGCAATAACTTCTGTTATAATTGCTGGAAATGTTCATGTTTTCTCCTGTTTCAAAGAATGATTCTTTACCAGATAGAAATTACAGGCTTGTCCTCTTTGAACACACGGTACTTTCTGAGTTTCACAGTGAATTAGCAAGAAACGAAGTAGGAAACAACTGTGAACGGTGAAGTCACATATATTCCCTTTAGTGTGTCAGCTGAAGCACACTACCCAAAGACTCCAACGGTCTTGAAAGCAGTGTTTGCTCTTTAATCTATTATCTAAACTCGAAAGTTCACTGAAACATACAATGGAGTACATCAACAACGGCACGGCAAGGCCATAATTCCATCTGTTGAAATCGTTTGATCATATGTATATGTTGGTTAGAATGTTCCATGTACATTTCTTCTATTTGGTTGAAAACTGTTGCTGGCCTCTTTCGGAACACAGTTTTTCTCAGTTAACAGGGAAGGGCAACAGGAAATTTTTGAAAGACATTCGTGAGAAACAAGATAGCACCTATACGTTCAATTCAAAGAGCTACATCTGTACTTACAGTAGTATTTGCGCTACTGTTCATGGAAAACCAGAGGTGTCCAGACATTACTGTCTCTGCTTCTGCCTTCAATGGCAATGCGACCGGTGACTATCTCACACAATTCAGGCCATCACCACACGGACAGAGATGAAAAAGCAATAACTTCTGTTATAATTGCTGGAAATGTTCATGTTTTCTCCCGTTTCAAAGAATGATTCTTTACCAGATAGAAATTAGAGGCTTGTCCTCTTTGAAAACACGGTACTTTCTGATTTTCACAGGGAATTAGCAAGAAACGAAGTAGGAAACAACTGTGAACGGTGAAGTCACATATATTCCCTTTAGTGTGTCAGGTGAAGCACACTACCCAAAGACTCGAACGGTCTTGAAAGCAGTGTTTGCTCTTTAATCTATTATCTAAACTCGAAAGTTCACTGAAGCATACAATGGAGTACATCAACAACGGCACGGCAAGGCCATAATTCCATCTGTTGAAATCGTTTGATCATACGTATATGTTGGTTAGAATGTTCCATGTACATTTCTTCTATTTGGTTGAAAACTGTTGCTGGCCTCTTTCGGAACACACTTTTTCTGAGTTAACAGGGAAGGGAAACAGGAAATTTTTGAAAGACATTCGTGAGAAACAAGATAGCACCTATACCTTCAATTCAAAGAGCTACATCTGTACTTACAGTAGTATTTGCACTACTGTTCATGGAAAACCAGAGGTGTCCAGACATTACTGTCTCTGCTTCTGCCTTCAATGGCAATGCGACCGGTGACTATCTCACACAATTCAGGCCATCACCACACGGACAGAGAAGAGAAAGCAATAACTTCTGTTATAATTGCTGGAAATGTTCATGTTTTCTCCCGTTTCAAAGAATGATTCTTTACCAGATAGAAATTACAGGCTTGTCCTCTTTGAACACACGGTACTTTCTGAGTTTCACAGTGAATTAGCAAGAAACGAAGTAGGAAACAACTGTGAACGGTGAAGTCACATATATTCCCTTTAGTGTGTCAGGTGAAGCACACTACCCAAAGACTCGAACGGTCTTGAAAGCAGTGTTTGCTCTTTAATCTATTATCTAAACTCGAAAGTTCACTGAAACATACAATGGAGTACATCAACAACGGCACGGCAAGGCCATAATTCCATCTGTTGAAATCGTTTGATCATATGTATATGTTGGTAAGAATGTTCCATGTACATTTCTTCTATTTGGTTGAAAACTGTTGCTGGCCTCTTTCGGAACACAGTTTTTCTGAGTTAACAGGGAAGGGAAACAGGAACTTTTTGAAAGACATTCGTGAGAAACAAGATAGCACCTATACCTTCAATTCAAAGAGCTACATCTGTACTTACAGTAGTATTTGCGCTACTGTTCACGGAAAACCAGAGGTGTCCAGACATTACTGTCTCTGATTCTGCCTTCAATTGCAATGCGACCGGTGACTATCTCACACAATTCAGGCCATCACCACACGGACAGAGAAGAGAAAGCAATAACTTCTGTTATAATTGCTGGAAATGTTCATGTTTTCTCCCGTTTCAAAGAATGATTCTTTACCAGATAGAAATTACAGGCTTGTCCTCTTTGAACACACGGTACTTTCTGAGTTTCACAGTGAATTAGCAAGAAACGAAGTAGAAAACAACTGTGAACGGTGAAGTCACATATATTCCCTTTAGTGTGTCCGGTGAAGCACACTACCCAAAGACTATAACTGTCTTGAAAGCAGTGCTTGCTCTTTAGTCTATTGTATAAACTCGAAAGTTCACTCTAGCACACAATGGAGCAGAACAACAACGGCACGGCAAGGCCATAATTCCATCTGTTGAAATCGTTTGATCATATGTATATGTTGGTTAGAATGTTCCATGTACATTTCTTCTATTTGGTTGAAAACTGTTGCTGGCCTCTTTCGGAACACAGTTTTTCTGAGTTAACAAGGAAGGGCAACAGGAAATTTTTGAAAGACATTCGTGAGAAACAAGATAGCACCTATACCTTCAATTCAAAGAGCTACATCTGTACTTACAGTAGTATTTGCGCTACTGTTCATGGAAAACCAGAGGTGTCCAGACATTACTGTCTCTGCTTCTGCCTTCAATGGCAATGCGACCGGTGACTATCTCACACAATTCAGGCCATCACCACACGGACAGAGAAGAGAAAGCAAGAACTTCTGTTATAATTGTTGGAAATGTTCATGTTTTCTCCCGTTTCAAAGAATGATTCTTTACCAGATAGAAATTACAGGCTTGTCCTCTTTGAACACACGGTACTTTCTGAGTTTCACAGTGAATTAGCAAGAAACGAAGTAGGAAACAACTGTGAACGGTGAAGTCACATATATTCCCTTTAGTGTGTCAGGTGAAGCACACTACCCAAAGACTCGAACGGTCTTGAAAGCAGTGTTTGCTCTTTAATCTATTATCTAAACTCGAAAGTTCACTGAAACATACAATGGAGTACATCAACAACGGCACGGCAAGGCCATAATTCCATCTGTTGAAATCGTTTGATCATACGTATATGTTGGTTAGAATGTTCCATGTACATTTCTTCTATTTGGTTGAAAACTGTTGCTGGCGTCTTTCGGAACACAGTTTTTCTGAGTTAACAAGGAAGGGCAACAGGAACTTTTTGAAAGACATTCGTGAGAAACAAGATAGCACCTATACCTTCAATTCAAAGAGCTACATCTGTACTTACAGTAGTATTTGCGCTACTGTTCACGGAAAACCAGAGGTGTCCAGACATTACTGTCTCTGCTTCTGCCTTCAATTGCAATGCGACCTATGACTATCTCACACAATTCAGGCCATCACCACACGGACAGAGAAGAGAAAGCAATAACTTCTGTTATAATTGCTGGAAATGTTCATGTTTTCTCCCGTTTCAAAGAATGATTCTTTACCAGATAGAAATTACAGGCTTGTCCTCTTTGAACACACGGTACTTTCTGAGTTTCACAGTGAATTAGCAAGAAACGAAGTAGGAAACAACTGTGAACGGTGAAGTCACATATATTCCCTTTAGTGTGTCAGCTGAAGCACACTACCCAAAGACTCGAACGGTCTTGAAAGCAGTGTTTGCTCTTTAATCTATTATCTAAACTCGAAAGTTCACTGAAACATACAATGGAGTACATCAACAACGGCACGGCAAGGCCATAATTCCATCTGTTGAAATCGTTTGATCATACGTATATGTTGGTTAGAATGTTCCATGTACATTTCTTCTATTTGGTTGAAAACTGTTGCTGGCCTCTTTCGGAACACAGTTTTTCTGAGTTAACAAGGAAGGGCAACAGGAACTTTTTGAAAGACATTCGTGAGAAACAAGATAGCACCTATACCTTCAATTCAAAGAGCTACATCTGTACTTACAGTAGTATTTGCGCTACTGTTCATGGAAAACCAGAGGTGTCCAGACATTACTGTCTCTGCTTCTGCCTTCAATGGCAATGCGACCGGTGACTATCTCACACAATTCAGGCCATCACCACACGGACAGAGAAGAGAAAGCAAGAACTTCTGTTATAATTGTTGGAAATGTTCATGTTTTCTCCCGTTTCAAAGAATGATTCTTTACCAGATAGAAATTACAGGCTTGTCCTCTTTGAACACACGGTACTTTCTGAGTTTCACAGTGAATTAGCAAGAAACGAAGTAGGAAACAACTGTGAACGGTGAAGTCACATATATTCCCTTTAGTGTGTCAGGTGAAGCACACTACCCAAAGACTCGAACGGTCTTGAAAGCAGTGTTTGCTCTTTAATCTATTATCTAAACTCGAAAGTTCACTGAAACATACAATGGAGTACATCAACAACGGCACGGCAAGGCCATAATTCCATCTGTTGAAATCGTTTGATCATACGTATATGTTGGTTAGAATGTTCCATGTACATTTCTTCTATTTGGTTGAAAACTGTTGCTGGCCTCTTTCGGAACACACTTTTTCTGAGTTAACAGGGAAGGGAAACAGGAAATTTTTGAAAGACATTCGTGAGAAACAAGATAGCACCTATACCTTCAATTCAAAGAGCTACATCTGTACTTACAGTAGTATTTGCGCTACTGTTCATGGAAAACCAGAGGTGTCCAGACATTACTGTCTCTGCTTCTGCCTTCAATGGCAATGCGACCGGTGACTATCTCACACAATTCAGGCCATCACCACACGGACAGAGAAGAGAAAGCAATAACTTCTGTTATAATTGCTGGAAATGTTCATGTTTTCTCCCGTTTCAAAGAATGATTCTTTACCAGATAGAAATTAGAGGCTTGTCCTCTTTGAAAACACGGTACTTTCTGAGTTTCACAGTGAATTAGCAAGAAACGAAGTAGGAAACAACTGTGAACGGTGAAGTCACATATATTCCCTTTAGTGTGTCCGGTGAAGCACACTACCCAAAGACTATAACTGTCTTGAAAGCAGTGCTTGCTCTTTAGTCTATTGTATAAACTCGAAAGTTCACTGTAGCACACAATGGAGCAGAACAACAACGGCACGGCAAGGCCATAATTCCATCTGTTGAAATCGTTTGATCATATGTATATGTTGGTTAGAATGTTCCATGTACATTTCTTCTATTTGGTTGAAAACTGTTGCTGGCCTCTTTCGGAACACAGTTTTTCTGAGTTAACAAGGAAGGGCAACAGGAAATTTTTGAAAGACATTCGTGAGAAACAAGATAGCACCTATACCTTCAATTCAAAGAGCTACATCTGTACTTACAGTAGTATTTGCGCTACTGTTCATGGAAAACCAGAGGTGTCCAGACATTACTGTCTCTGCTTCTGCCTTCAATGGCAATGCGACCGGTGACTATCTCACACAATTCAGGCCATCACCACACGGACAGAGAAGAGAAAGCAAGAACTTCTGTTATAATTGTTGGAAATGTTCATGTTTTCTCCCGTTTCAAAGAATGATTCTTTACCAGATAGAAATTACAGGCTTGTCCTCTTTGAACACACGGTACTTTCTGAGTTTCACAGTGAATTAGCAAGAAACGAAGTAGGAAACAACTGTGAACGGTGAAGTCACATATATTCCCTTTAGTGTGTCAGGTGAAGCACACTACCCAAAGACTCGAACGGTCTTGAAAGCAGTGTTTGCTCTTTAATCTATTATCTAAACTCGAAAGTTCACTGAAACATACAATGGAGTACATCAACAACGGCACGGCAAGGCCATAATTCCATCTGTTGAAATCGTTTGATCATACGTATATGTTGGTTAGAATGTTCCATGTACATTTCTTCTATTTGGTTGAAAACTGTTGCTGGCCTCTTTCGGAACACAGTTTTTCTGAGTTAACAAGGAAGGGCAACAGGAACTTTTTGAAAGACATTCGTGAGAAACAAGATAGCACCTATACCTTCA
Source organism: Furipterus horrens (assembly GCF_987537825.1). Taxonomy (NCBI): domain Eukaryota; kingdom Metazoa; phylum Chordata; class Mammalia; order Chiroptera; family Furipteridae; genus Furipterus; species Furipterus horrens. Next base: position 52,255,364 of record NW_028327182.1, read on the forward strand.
ATTCAAAGAGCTACATCTGTACTTACAGTAGTATTTGCGCTACTGTTCACGGAAAACCAGAGGTGTCCAGACATTACTGTCTCTGCTTCTGCCTTCAATTGCAATGCGACCTATGACTATCTCACACAATTCAGGCCATCACCACACGGACAGAGAAGAGAAAGCAATAACTTCTGTTATAATTGCTGGAAATGTTCATGTTTTCTCCCGTTTCAAAGAATGATTCTTTACCAGATAGAAATTAGAGGCTTGTCCTCTTTGAAAACACGGTACTTTCTGAGTTTCACAGTGAATTAGCAAGAAACGAAGTAGGAAACAACTGTGAACGGTGAAGTCACATATATTCCCTTTAGTGTGTCCGGTGAAGCACACTACCCAAAGAATATAACTGTCTTGAAAGCAGTGTTTGCTCTTTAGTCTATTATCTAATCTCGAAAGTTCACTGAAACATAGAATGGAGTACATCAACAACGGCACGGCAAGGCCATAACTCCATCTGTTGAAATCGTTTGATCATATGTATATGTTGGTTAGAATGTTCCATGTACATTTCTTCTATTTGGTTGAAAACTGTTGCTGGCCTCTTTCGGAACACAGTTTTTCTGAGTTAACAAGGAAGGGCAACAGGAACTTTTTGAAAGACATTCGTGAGAAACAAGATAGCACCTATAACTTCAATTCAAAGAGCTACATCTGTACTTACAGTAGTATTTGCGCTACTGTTCATGGAAAACCAGAGGTGTCCAGACATTACTGTCTCTGCTTCTGCCTTCAATGGCAATGCGACCGGTGACTATCTCACACAATTCAGGCCATCACCACACGGACAGAGAAGAGAAAGCAAGAACTTCTGTTATAATTGTTGGAAATGTTCATGTTTTCTCCCGTTTCAAAGAATGATTCTTTACCAGATAGAAATTACAGGCTTGTCCTCTTTGAACACACGGTACTTTCTGAGTTTCACAGTGAATTAGCAAGAAACGAAGTAGGAAACAACTGTGAACGGTGAAGTCACATATATTCCCTTTAGTGTGTCCGGTGAAGCACACTACCCAAAGACTATAACTGTCTTGAAAGCAGTGCTTGCTGTTTAGTCTATTGTATAAACTCGAAAGTTCACTCTAGCACACAATGGAGCAGAACAACAACGGCACGGCAAGGCCATAATTCCATCTGTTGAAATCGTTTGATCATACGTATATGTTGGTTAGAATGTTCCATGTACATTTCTTCTATTTGGTTGAAAACTGTTGCTGGCCTCTTTCGGAACACAGTTTTTCTGAGTTAACAGGGAAGGGAAACAGGAAATTTTTGAAAGACATTCGTGAGAAACAAGATAGCACCTATACCTTCAATTCAAAGAGCTACATCTGTACTTACAGTAGTATTTGCGCTACTGTTCATGGAAAACCAGAGGTGTCCAGACATTACTGTCTCTGCTTCTGCCTTCAATGGCAATGCGACCGGTGACTATCTCACACAATTCAGGCCATCACCACACGGACAGAGAAGAGAAAGCAATAACTTCTGTTATAATTGCTGGAAATGTTCATGTTTTCTCCCGTTTCAAAGAATGATTCTTTACCAGATAGAAATTAGAGGCTTGTCCTCTTTGAAAACACGGTACTTTCTGAGTTTCACAGTGAATTAGCAAGAAACGAAGTAGGAAACAACTGTGAACGGTGAAGTCACATATATTCCCTTTAGTGTGTCCGGTGAAGCACACTACCCAAAGACTATAACTGTCTTGAAAGCAGTGCTTGCTCTTTAGTCTATTGTATAAACTCGAAAGTTCACTGTAGCACACAATGGAGCAGAACAACAACGGCACGGCAAGGCCATAATTCCATCTGTTGAAATCGTTTGATCATATGTATATGTTGGTTAGAATGTTCCATGTACATTTCTTCTATTTGGTTGAAAACTGTTGCTGGCCTCTTTCGGAACACAGTTTTTCTGAGTTAACAAGGAAGGGCAACAGGAAATTTTTGAAAGACATTCGTGAGAAACAAGATAGCACCTATACCTTCAATTCAAAGAGCTACATCTGTACTTACAGTAGTATTTGCGCTACTGTTCATGGAAAACCAGAGGTGTCCAGACATTACTGTCTCTGCTTCTGCCTTCAATGGCAATGCGACCGGTGACTATCTCACACAATTCAGGCCATCACCACACGGACAGAGAAGAGAAAGCAAGAACTTCTGTTATAATTGTTGGAAATGTTCATGTTTTCTCCCGTTTCAAAGAATGATTCTTTACCAGATAGAAATTACAGGCTTGTCCTCTTTGAACACACGGTACTTTCTGAGTTTCACAGTGAATTAGCAAGAAACGAAGTAGGAAACAACTGTGAACGGTGAAGTCACATATATTCCCTTTAGTGTGTCAGGTGAAGCACACTACCCAAAGACTCGAACGGTCTTGAAAGCAGTGTTTGCTCTTTAATCTATTATCTAAACTCGAAAGTTCACTGAAACATACAATGGAGTACATCAACAACGGCACGGCAAGGCCATAATTCCATCTGTTGAAATCGTTTGATCATACGTATATGTTGGTTAGAATGTTCCATGTACATTTCTTCTATTTGGTTGAAAACTGTTGCTGGCCTCTTTCCGAACACAGTTTTTCTGAGTTAACAAGGAAGGGCAACAGGAACTTTTTGAAAGACATTCGTGAGAAACAAGATAGCACCTATACCTTCAATTCAAAGAGCTACATCTGTACTTACAGTAGTATTTGCGCTACTGTTCACGGAAAACCAGAGGTGTCCAGACATTACTGTCTCTGCTTCTGCCTTCAATTGCAATGCGACCGGTGACTATCTCACACAATTCAGGCCATCACCACACGGACAGAGAAGAGAAAGCAATAACTTCTGTTATAATTGCTGGAAATGTTCATGTTTTCTCCCGTTTCAAAGAATGATTCTTTACCAGATAGAAATTACAGGCTTGTCCTCTTTGAACACACGGTACTTTCTGAGTTTCACAGTGAATTAGCAAGAAACGAAGTAGGAAACAACTGTGAACGGTGAAGTCACATATATTCCCTTTAGTGTGTCAGGTGAAGCACACTACCCAAAGACTCGAACGGTCTTGAAAGCAGTGTTTGCTCTTTAATCTATTATCTAAACTCGAAAGTTCACTGAAACATACAATGGAGTACATCAACAACGGCACGGCAAGGCCATAATTCCATCTGTTGAAATCGTTTGATCATACGTATATGTTGGTTAGAATGTTCCATGTACATTTCTTCTATTTGGTTGAAAACTGTTGCTGGCCTCTTTCGGAACACAGTTTTTCTGAGTTAACAAGGAAGGGCAACAGGAACTTTTTGAAAGACATTCGTGAGAAACAAGATAGCACCTATACCTTCAATTCAAAGAGCTACATCTGTACTTACAGTAGTATTTGCGCTACTGTTCACGGAAAACCAGAGGTGTCCAGACATTACTGTCTCTGATTCTGCCTTCAATTGCAATGCGACCTATGACTATCTCACACAATTCAGGCCATCACCACACGGACAGAGAAGAGAAAGCAATAACTTCTGTTATAATTGCTGGAAATGTTCATGTTTTCTCCCGTTTCAAAGAATGATTCTTTACCAGATAGAAATTAGAGGCTTGTCCTCTTTGAAAACACGGTACTTTCTGAGTTTCACAGTGAATTAGCAAGAAACGAAGTAGGAAACAACTGTGAACGGTGAAGTCACATATATTCCCTTTAGTGTGTCCGGTGAAGCACACTACCCAAAGAATATAACTGTCTTGAAAGCAGTGTTTGCTCTTTAGTCTATTATCTAATCTCGAAAGTTCACTGAAACATAGAATGGAGTACATCAACAACGGCACGGCAAGGCCATAACTCCATCTGTTGAAATCGTTTGATCATATGTATATGTTGGTTAGAATGTTCCATGTACATTTCTTCTATTTGGTTGAAAACTGTTGCTGGCCTCTTTCGGAACACAGTTTTTCTGAGTTAACAAGGAAGGGCAACAGGAACTTTTTGAAAGACATTCGTGAGAAACAAGATAGCACCTATAACTTCAATTCAAAGAGCTACATCTGTACTTACAGTAGTATTTGCGCTACTGTTCATGGAAAACCAGAGGTGTCCAGACATTACTGTCTCTGCTTCTGCCTTCAATGGCAATGCGACCGGTGACTATCTCACACAATTCAGGCCATCACCACACGGACAGAGAAGAGAAAGCAAGAACTTCTGTTATAATTGTTGGAAATGTTCATGTTTTCTCCCGTTTCAAAGAATGATTCTTTACCAGATAGAAATTACAGGCTTGTCCTCTTTGAACACACGGTACTTTCTGAGTTTCACAGTGAATTAGCAAGAAACGAAGTAGGAAACAACTGTGAACGGTGAAGTCACATATATTCCCTTTAGTGTGTCCGGTGAAGCACACTACCCAAAGACTATAACTGTCTTGAAAGCAGTGCTTGCTGTTTAGTCTATTGTATAAACTCGAAAGTTCACTCTAGCACACAATGGAGCAGAACAACAACGGCACGGCAAGGCCATAATTCCATCTGTTGAAATCGTTTGATCATACGTATATGTTGGTTAGAATGTTCCATGTACATTTCTTCTATTTGGTTGAAAACTGTTGCTGGCCTCTTTCGGAACACAGTTTTTCTGAGTTAACAGGGAAGGGAAACAGGAAATTTTTGAAAGACATTCGTGAGAAACAAGATAGCACCTATACCTTCAATTCAAAGAGCTACATCTGTACTTACAGTAGTATTTGCGCTACTGTTCATGGAAAACCAGAGGTGTCCAGACATTACTGTCTCTGCTTCTGCCTTCAATGGCAATGCGACCGGTGACTATCTCACACAATTCAGGCCATCACCACACGGACAGAGAAGAGAAAGCAATAACTTCTGTTATAATTGCTGGAAATGTTCATGTTTTCTCCCGTTTCAAAGAATGATTCTTTACCAGATAGAAATTAGAGGCTTGTCCTCTTTGAAAACACGGTACTTTCTGAGTTTCACAGTGAATTAGCAAGAAACGAAGTAGGAAACAACTGTGAACGGTGAAGTCACATATATTCCCTTTAGTGTGTCCGGTGAAGCACACTACCCAAAGACTATAACTGTCTTGAAAGCAGTGCTTGCTCTTTAGTCTATTGTATAAACTCGAAAGTTCACTGTAGCACACAATGGAGCAGAACAACAACGGCACGGCAAGGCCATAATTCCATCTGTTGAAATCGTTTGATCATATGTATATGTTGGTTAGAATGTTCCATGTACATTTCTTCTATTTGGTTGAAAACTGTTGCTGGCCTCTTTCGGAACACAGTTTTTCTGAGTTAACAAGGAAGGGCAACAGGAACTTTTTGAAAGACATTCGTGAGAAACAAGATAGCACCTATACCTTCAATTCAAAGAGCTACATCTGTACTTACAGTAGTATTTGCGCTACTGTTCATGGAAAACCAGAAGTGTCCAGACATTACTGTCTCTGCTTCTGCATTCAATGGTAATGCGACCGGTGACTATCTCACACAATTCAGGCCATCACCACACGGACAGAGAAGAGAAAGCAATAACTTCTGTTATAATTGCTGGAAATGTTCATGTTTTCTCCCGTTTCAAAGAATGATTCTTTACCAGATAGAAATTACAGGCTTGTCCTCTTTGAACACACGGTACTTTCTGAGTTTCACAGTGAATTAGCAAGAAACGAAGTAGGAAACAACTGTGAACGGTGAAGTCACATATATTCCCTTTAGTGTGTCAGGTGAAGCACACTACCCAAAGACTCGAACGGTCTTGAAAGCAGTGTTTGCTCTTTAATCTATTATCTAAACTCGAAAGTTCACTGAAACATACAATGGAGTACATCAACAACGGCACGGCAAGGCCATAATTCCATCTGTTGAAATCGTTTGATCATACGTATATGTTGGTTAGAATGTTCCATGTACATTTCTTCTATTTGGTTGAAAACTGTTGCTGGCCTCTTTCGGAACACAGTTTTTCTGAGTTAACAGGGAAGGGAAACAGGAAATTTTTGAAAGACATTCGTGAGAAACAAGATAGCACCTATACCTTCAATTCAAAGAGCTACATCTGTACTTACAGTAGTATTTGCGCTACTGTTCATGGAAAACCAGAGGTGTCCAGACATTACTGTCTCTGCTTCTGCCTTCAATGGCAATGCGACCGGTGACTATCTCACACAATTCAGGCCATCACCACACGGACAGAGAAGAGAAAGCAATAACTTCTGTTATAATTGCTGGAAATGTTCATGTTTTCTCCCGTTTCAAAGAATGATTCTTTACCAGATAGAAATTAGAGGCTTGTCCTCTTTGAAAACACGGTACTTTCTGAGTTTCACAGTGAATTAGCAAGAAACGAAGTAGGAAACAACTGTGAACGGTGAAGTCACATATATTCCCTTTAGTGTGTCCGGTGAAGCACACTACCCAAAGAATATAACTGTCTTGAAAGCAGTGTTTGCTCTTTAGTCTATTATCTAATCTCGAAAGTTCACTGAAACATAGAATGGAGTACATCAACAACGGCACGGCAAGGCCATAACTCCATCTGTTGAAATCGTTTGATCATATGTATATGTTGGTTAGAATGTTCCATGTACATTTCTTCTATTTGGTTGAAAACTGTTGCTGGCCTCTTTCGGAACACAGTTTTTCTGAGTTAACAAGGAAGGGCAACAGGAACTTTTTGAAAGACATTCGTGAGAAACAAGATAGCACCTATAACTTCAATTCAAAGAGCTACATCTGTACTTACAGTAGTATTTGCGCTACTGTTCATGGAAAACCAGAGGTGTCCAGACATTACTGTCTCTGCTTCTGCCTTCAATGGGAATGCGACCGGTGACTATCTCACACAATTCAGGCCATCACCACACGGACAGAGAAGAGAAAGCAAGAACTTCTGTTATAATTGTTGGAAATGTTCATGTTTTCTCCCGTTTCAAAGAATGATTCTTTACCAGATAGAAATTACAGGCTTGTCCTCTTTGAACACACGGTACTTTCTGAGTTTCACAGTGAATTAGCAAGAAACGAAGTAGGAAACAACTGTGAACGGTGAAGTCACATATATTCCCTTTAGTGTGTCAGGTGAAGCACACTACCCAAAGACTCGAACGGTCTTGAAAGCAGTGTTTGCTCTTTAATCTATTATCTAAACTCGAAAGTTCACTGAAACATACAATGGAGTACATCAACAACGGCACGGCAAGGCCATAATTCCATCTGTTGAAATCGTTTGATCATACGTATATGTTGGTTAGAATGTTCCATGTACATTTCTTCTATTTGGTTGAAAACTGTTGCTGGCCTCTTTCGGAACACAGTTTTTCTGAGTTAACAAGGAAGGGCAACAGGAACTTTTTGAAAGACATTCGTGAGAAACAAGATAGCACCTATACCTTCAATTCAAAGAGCTACATCTGTACTTACAGTAGTATTTGCGCTACTGTTCACGGAAAACCAGAGGTGTCCAGACATTACTGTCTCTGATTCTGCCTTCAATTGCAATGCGACCGGTGACTATCTCACACAATTCAGGCCATCACCACACGGACAGAGAAGAGAAAGCAATAACTTCTGTTATAATTGCTGGAAATGTTCATGTTTACTCCCGTTTCAAAGAATGATTCTTTACCAGATAGAAATTACAGGCTTGTCCTCTTTGAACACACGGTACTTTCTGAGTTTCACAGTGAATTAGCAAGAAACGAAGTAGAAAACAACTGTGAACGGTGAAGTCACATATATTCCCTTTATTGTGTCAGGTGAAGCACACTACCCAAAAGACTCGAACGGTCTTGAAAGCAGTGTTTGCTCTTTAGTCTATTGTATAAATTCGAAAGTTCACTGAAACATACAATGGAGTACATCAACAGCGGCACGGCAAGGCCATAATTCCATCTGTTGAAATCGTTTGATCATATGTATATGTTGGTTAGAATGTTCCATGTACATTTCTTCTATTTGGTTGAAAACTGTTGCTGGCCTCTTTCGGAACACAGTTTTTCTGAGTTAACAAGGAAGGGCAACAGGAACTTTTTGAAAGACATTCGTGAGAAACAAGATAGCACCTATACCTTCAATTCAAAGAGCTACATCTGTACTTACAGTAGTATTTGCGCTACTGTTCATGGAAAACCAGAAGTGTCCAGACATTACTGTCTCTGCTTCTGCATTCAATGGTAATGCGACCGGTGACTATCTCACACAATTCAGGCCATCACCACACGGACAGAGAAGAGAAAGCAATAACTTCTGTTATAATTGCTGGAAATGTTCATGTTTTCTCCCGTTTCAAAGAATGATTCTTTACCAGATAGAAATTACAGGCTTGTCCTCTTTGAACACACGGTACTTTCTGAGTTTCACAGTGAATTAGCAAGAAACGAAGTAGGAAACAACTGTGAACGGTGAAGTCACATATATTCCCTTTAGTGTGTCAGGTGAAGCACACTACCCAAAGACTCGAACGGTCTTGAAAGCAGTGTTTGCTCTTTAATCTATTATCTAAACTCGAAAGTTCACTGAAACATACAATGGAGTACATCAACAACGGCACGGCAAGGCCATAATTCCATCTGTTGAAATCGTTTGATCATACGTATATGTTGGTTAGAATGTTCCATGTACATTTCTTCTATTTGGTTGAAAACTGTTGCTGGCCTCTTTCGGAACACAGTTTTTCTGAGTTAACAAGGAAGGGCAACAGGAACTTTTTGAAAGACATTCGTGAGAAACAAGATAGCACCTATACCTTCAATTCAAAGAGCTACATCTGTACTTACAGTAGTATTTGCGCTACTGTTCACGGAAAACCAGAGGTGTCCAGACATTACTGTCTCTGATTCTGCCTTCAATTGCAATGCGACCGGTGACTATCTCACACAATTCAGGCCATCACCACACGGACAGAGAAGAGAAAGCAATAACTTCTGTTATAATTGCTGGAAATGTTCATGTTTTCTCCCGTTTCAAAGAATGATTCTTTACCAGATAGAAATTACAGGCTTGTCCTCTTTGAACACACGGTACTTTCTGAGTTTCACAGTGAATTAGCAAGAAACGAAGTAGAAAACAACTGTGAACGGTGAAGTCACATATATTCCCTTTATTGTGTCAGGTGAAGCACACTACCCAAAAGACTCGAACGGTCTTGAAAGCAGTGTTTGCTCTTTAGTCTATTGTATAAATTCGAAAGTTCACTGAAACATACAATGGAGTACATCAACAGCGGCACGGCAAGGCCATAATTCCATCTGTTGAAATCGTTTGATCATATGTATATGTTGGTTAGAATGTTCCATGTACATTTCTTCTATTTGGTTGAAAACTGTTGCTGGCCTCTTTCGGAACACAGTTTTTCTGAGTTAACAAGGAAGGGCAACAGGAACTTTTTGAAAGACATTCGTGAGAAACAAGATAGCACCTATACCTTCAATTCAAAGAGCTACATCTGTACTTACAGTAGTATTTGCGCTACTGTTCATGGAAAACCAGAAGTGTCCAGACATTACTGTCTCTGCTTCTGCATTCAATGGTAATGCGACCGGTGACTATCTCACACAATTCAGGCCATCACCACACGGACAGATAAGAGAAAGCAATAACTTCTGTTATAATTGTTGGAAATGTTCATGTTTTCTCCCGTTTCAAAGAATGATTCTTTACCAGATAGAAATTACAGGCTTGTCCTCTTTGAACACACGGTACTTTCTGAGTTTCACAGTAAATTAGCAAGAAACGAAGTAGGAAACAACTGTGAACGGTGAAGTCACATATATTCCCTTTAGTGTGTCAGGTGAAGCACACTACCCAAAGACTCGAACGGTCTTGAAAGCAGTGTTTGCTCTTTAATCTATTATCTAAACTCGAAAGTTCACTGAAACATACAATGGAGTACATCAACAACGGCACGGCAAGGCCATAATTCCATCTGTTGAAATCGTTTGATCATACGTATATGTTGGTTAGAATGTTCCATGTACATTTCTTCTATTTGGTTGAAAACTGTTGCTGGCCTCTTTCGGAACACAGTTTTTCTGAGTTAACAGGGAAGGGAAACAGGAAATTTTTGAAAGACATTCGTGAGAAACAAGATAGCACCTATACCTTCAATTCAAAGAGCTACATCTGTACTTACAGTAGTATTTGCGCTACTGTTCATGGAAAACCAGAGGTGTCCAGACATTACTGTCTCTGCTTCTGCCTTCAATGGCAATGCGACCGGTGACTATCTCACACAATTCAGGCCATCACCACACGGACAGAGAAGAGAAAGCAATAACTTCTGTTATAATTGCTGGAAATGTTCATGTTTTCTCCCGTTTCAAAGAATGATTCTTTACCAGATAGAAATTAGAGGCTTGTCCTCTTTGAAAACACGGTACTTTCTGAGTTTCACAGTGAATTAGCAAGAAACGAAGTAGGAAACAACTGTGAACGGTGAAGTCACATATATTCCCTTTAGTGTGTCCGGTGAAGCACACTACCCAAAGAATATAACTGTCTTGAAAGCAGTGTTTGCTCTTTAGTCTATTATCTAATCTCGAAAGTTCACTGAAACATAGAATGGAGTACATCAACAACGGCACGGCAAGGCCATAACTCCATCTGTTGAAATCGTTTGATCATATGTATATGTTGGTTAGAATGTTCCATGTACATTTCTTCTATTTGGTTGAAAACTGTTGCTGGCCTCTTTCGGAACACAGTTTTTCTGAGTTAACAAGGAAGGGCAACAGGAAATTTTTGAAAGACATTCGTGAGAAACAAGATAGCACCTATACCTTCAATTCAAAGAGCTACATCTGTACTTACAGTAGTATTTGCGCTACTGTTCATGGAAAACCAGAGGTGTCCAGACATTACTGTCTCTGCTTCTGCCTTCAATGGCAATGCGACCGGTGACTATCTCACACAATTCAGGCCATCACCACACGGACAGAGAAGAGAAAGCAAGAACTTCTGTTATAATTGTTGGAAATGTTCATGTTTTCTCCCGTTTCAAAGAATGATTCTTTACCAGATAGAAATTACAGGCTTGTCCTCTTTGAACACACGGTACTTTCTGAGTTTCACAGTGAATTAGCAAGAAACGAAGTAGAAAACAACTGTGAACGGTGAAGTCACATATATTCCCTTTAGTGTGTCAGGTGAAGCACACTACCCAAAGACTCGAACGGTCTTGAAAGCAGTGTTTGCTCTTTAATCTATTATCTAAACTCGAAAGTTCACTGAAACATACAATGGAGTACATCAACAACGGCACGGCAAGGCCATAATTCCATCTGTTGAAATCGTTTGATCATACGTATATGTTGGTTAGAATGTTCCATGTACATTTCTTCTATTTGGTTGAAAACTGTTGCTGGCCTCTTTCGGAACACAGTTTTTCTGAGTTAACAAGGAAGGGCAACAGGAACTTTTTGAAAGACATTCGTGAGAAACAAGATAGCACCTATACCTTCAATTCAAAGAGCTACATCTGTACTTACAGTAGTATTTGCGCTACTGTTCACGGAAAACCAGAGGTGTCCAGACATTACTGTCTCTGATTCTGCCTTCAATTGCAATGCGACCGGTGACTATCTCACACAATTCAGGCCATCACCACACGGACAGAGAAGAGAAAGCAATAACTTCTGTTATAATTGCTGGAAATGTTCATGTTTACTCCCGTTTCAAAGAATGATTCTTTACCAGATAGAAATTACAGGCTTGTCCTCTTTGAACACACGGTACTTTCTGAGTTTCACAGTGAATTAGCAAGAAACGAAGTAGAAAACAACTGTGAACGGTGAAGTCACATATATTCCCTTTATTGTGTCAGGTGAAGCACACTACCCAAAAGACTCGAACGGTCTTGAAAGCAGTGTTTGCTCTTTAGTCTATTGTATAAATTCGAAAGTTCACTGAAACATACAATGGAGTACATCAACAGCGGCACGGCAAGGCCATAATTCCATCTGTTGAAATCGTTTGATCATATGTATATGTTGGTTAGAATGTTCCATGTACATTTCTTCTATTTGGTTGAAAACTGTTGCTGGCCTCTTTCGGAACACAGTTTTTCTGAGTTAACAAGGAAGGGCAACAGGAACTTTTTGAAAGACATTCGTGAGAAACAAGATAGCACCTATACCTTCAATTCAAAGAGCTACATCTGTACTTACAGTAGTATTTGCGCTACTGTTCATGGAAAACCAGAAGTGTCCAGACATTACTGTCTCTGCTTCTGCATTCAATGGTAATGCGACCGGTGACTATCTCACACAATTCAGGCCATCACCACACGGACAGAGAAGAGAAAGCAATAACTTCTGTTATAATTGCTGGAAATGTTCATGTTTTCTCCCGTTTCAAAGAATGATTCTTTACCAGATAGAAATTACAGGCTTGTCCTCTTTGAACACACGGTACTTTCTGAGTTTCACAGTGAATTAGCAAGAAACGAAGTAGGAAACAACTGTGAACGGTGAAGTCACATATATTCCCTTTAGTGTGTCAGGTGAAGCACACTACCCAAAGACTCGAACGGTCTTGAAAGCAGTGTTTGCTCTTTAATCTATTATCTAAACTCGAAAGTTCACTGAAACATACAATGGAGTACATCAACAACGGCACGGCAAGGCCATAATTCCATCTGTTGAAATCGTTTGATCATACGTATATGTTGGTTAGAATGTTCCATGTACATTTCTTCTATTTGGTTGAAAACTGTTGCTGGCCTCTTTCGGAACACAGTTTTTCTGAGTTAACAAGGAAGGGCAACAGGAACTTTTTGAAAGACATTCGTGAGAAACAAGATAGCACCTATACCTTCAATTCAAAGAGCTACATCTGTACTTACAGTAGTATTTGCGCTACTGTTCACGGAAAACCAGAGGTGTCCAGACATTACTGTCTCTGATTCTGCCTTCAATTGCAATGCGACCGGTGACTATCTCACACAATTCAGGCCATCACCACACGGACAGAGAAGAGAAAGCAATAACTTCTGTTATAATTGCTGGAAATGTTCATGTTTTCTCCCGTTTCAAAGAATGATTCTTTACCAGATAGAAATTACAGGCTTGTCCTCTTTGAACACACGGTACTTTCTGAGTTTCACAGTGAATTAGCAAGAAACGAAGTAGAAAACAACTGTGAACGGTGAAGTCACATATATTCCCTTTATTGTGTCAGGTGAAGCACACTACCCAAAAGACTCGAACGGTCTTGAAAGCAGTGTTTGCTCTTTAGTCTATTGTATAAATTCGAAAGTTCACTGAAACATACAATGGAGTACATCAACAGCGGCACGGCAAGGCCATAATTCCATCTGTTGAAATCGTTTGATCATATGTATATGTTGGTTAGAATGTTCCATGTACATTTCTTCTATTTGGTTGAAAACTGTTGCTGGCCTCTTTCGGAACACAGTTTTTCTGAGTTAACAAGGAAGGGCAACAGGAACTTTTTGAAAGACATTCGTGAGAAACAAGATAGCACCTATACCTTCAATTCAAAGAGCTACATCTGTACTTACAGTAGTATTTGCGCTACTGTTCATGGAAAACCAGAAGTGTCCAGACATTACTGTCTCTGCTTCTGCATTCAATGGTAATGCGACCGGTGACTATCTCACACAATTCAGGCCATCACCACACGGACAGATAAGAGAAAGCAATAACTTCTGTTATAATTGTTGGAAATGTTCATGTTTTCTCCCGTTTCAAAGAATGATTCTTTACCAGATAGAAATTACAGGCTTGTCCTCTTTGAACACACGGTACTTTCTGAGTTTCACAGTGAATTAGCAAGAAACGAAGTAGGAAACAACTGTGAACGGTGAAGTCACATATATTCCCTTTAGTGTGTCAGGTGAAGCACACTACCCAAAGACTCGAACGGTCTTGAAAGCAGTGTTTGCTCTTTAATCTATTATCTAAACTCGAAAGTTCACTGAAACATACAATGGAGTACATCAACAACGGCACGGCAAGGCCATAATTCCATCTGTTGAAATCGTTTGATCATACGTATATGTTGGTTAGAATGTTCCATGTACATTTCTTCTATTTGGTTGAAAACTGTTGCTGGCCTCTTTCGGAACACAGTTTTTCTGAGTTAACAGGGAAGGGAAACAGGAAATTTTTGAAAGACATTCGTGAGAAACAAGATAGCACCTATACCTTCAATTCAAAGAGCTACATCTGTACTTACAGTAGTATTTGCGCTACTGTTCATGGAAAACCAGAGGTGTCCAGACATTACTGTCTCTGCTTCTGCCTTCAATGGCAATGCGACCGGTGACTATCTCACACAATTCAGGCCATCACCACACGGACAGAGAAGAGAAAGCAATAACTTCTGTTATAATTGCTGGAAATGTTCATGTTTTCTCCCGTTTCAAAGAATGATTCTTTACCAGATAGAAATTAGAGGCTTGTCCTCTTTGAAAACACGGTACTTTCTGAGTTTCACAGTGAATTAGCAAGAAACGAAGTAGGAAACAACTGTGAACGGTGAAGTCACATATATTCCCTTTAGTGTGTCCGGTGAAGCACACTACCCAAAGAATATAACTGTCTTGAAAGCAGTGTTTGCTCTTTAGTCTATTATCTAATCTCGAAAGTTCACTGAAACATAGAATGGAGTACATCAACAACGGCACGGCAAGGCCATAACTCCATCTGTTGAAATCGTTTGATCATATGTATATGTTGGTTAGAATGTTCCATGTACATTTCTTCTATTTGGTTGAAAACTGTTGCTGGCCTCTTTCGGAACACAGTTTTTCTGAGTTAACAAGGAAGGGCAACAGGAAATTTTTGAAAGACATTCGTGAGAAACAAGATAGCACCTATACCTTCAATTCAAAGAGCTACATCTGTACTTACAGTAGTATTTGCGCTACTGTTCATGGAAAACCAGAGGTGTCCAGACATTACTGTCTCTGCTTCTGCCTTCAATGGCAATGCGACCGGTGACTATCTCACACAATTCAGGCCATCACCACACGGACAGAGAAGAGAAAGCAAGAACTTCTGTTATAATTGTTGGAAATGTTCATGTTTTCTCCCGTTTCAAAGAATGATTCTTTACCAGATAGAAATTACAGGCTTGTCCTCTTTGAACACACGGTACTTTCTGAGTTTCACAGTGAATTAGCAAGAAACGAAGTAGAAAACAACTGTGAACGGTGAAGTCACATATATTCCCTTTAGTGTGTCAGGTGAAGCACACTACCCAAAGACTCGAACGGTCTTGAAAGCAGTGTTTGCTCTTTAATCTATTATCTAAACTCGAAAGTTCACTGAAACATACAATGGAGTACATCAACAACGGCACGGCAAGGCCATAATTCCATCTGTTGAAATCGTTTGATCATACGTATATGTTGGTTAGAATTTTCCATGTACATTTCTTCTATTTGGTTGAAAACTGTTGCTGGCCTCTTTCGGAACACAGTTTTTCTGAGTTAACAGGGAAGGGAAACAGGAAATTTTTGAAAGACATTCGTGAGAAACAAGATAGCACCTATACCTTCAATTCAAAGAGCTACATCTGTACTTACAGTAGTATTTGCGCTACTGTTCATGGAAAACCAGAGGTGTCCAGACATTACTGTCTCTGCTTCTGCCTTCAATGGCAATGCGACCGGTGACTATCTCACACAATTCAGGCCATCACCACACGGACAGAGAAGAGAAAGCAATAACTTCTGTTATAATTGCTGGAAATGTTCATGTTTTCTCCCGTTTCAAAGAATGATTCTTTACCAGATAGAAATTAGAGGCTTGTCCTCTTTGAAAACACGGTACTTTCTGAGTTTCACAGTGAATTAGCAAGAAACGAAGTAGGAAACAACTGTGAACGGTGAAGTCACATATATTCCCTTTAGTGTGTCCGGTGAAGCACACTACCCAAAGAATATAACTGTCTTGAAAGCAGTGTTTGCTCTTTAGTCTATTATCTAATCTCGAAAGTTCACTGAAACATAGAATGGAGTACATCAACAACGGCACGGCAAGGCCATAACTCCATCTGTTGAAATCGTTTGATCATATGTATATGTTGGTTAGAATGTTCCATGTACATTTCTTCTATTTGGTTGAAAACTGTTGCTGGCCTCTTTCGGAACACAGTTTTTCTGAGTTAACAAGGAAGGGCAACAGGAACTTTTTGAAAGACATTCGTGAGAAACAAGATAGCACCTATAACTTCAATTCAAAGAGCTACATCTGTACTTACAGTAGTATTTGCGCTACTGTTCATGGAAAACCAGAGGTGTCCAGACATTACTGTCTCTGCTTCTGCCTTCAATGGCAATGCGACCGGTGACTATCTCACACAATTCAGGCCATCACCACACGGACAGAGAAGAGAAAGCAAGAACTTCTGTTATAATTGTTGGAAATGTTCATGTTTTCTCCCGTTTCAAAGAATGATTCTTTACCAGATAGAAATTACAGGCTTGTCCTCTTTGAACACACGGTACTTTCTGAGTTTCACAGTGAATTAGCAAGAAACGAAGTAGGAAACAACTGTGAACGGTGAAGTCACATATATTCCCTTTAGTGTGTCAGGTGAAGCACACTACCCAAAGACTCGAACGGTCTTGAAAGCAGTGTTTGCTCTTTAATCTATTATCTAAACTCGAAAGTTCACTGAAACATACAATGGAGTACATCAACAACGGCACGGCAAGGCCATAATTCCATCTGTTGAAATCGTTTGATCATACGTATATGTTGGTTAGAATGTTCCATGTACATTTCTTCTATTTGGTTGAAAACTGTTGCTGGCCTCTTTCGGAACACAGTTTTTCTGAGTTAACAGGGAAGGGAAACAGGAAATTTTTGAAAGACATTCGTGAGAAACAAGATAGCACCTATACCTTCAATTCAAAGAGCTACATCTGTACTTACAGTAGTATTTGCGCTACTGTTCATGGAAAACCAGAGGTGTCCAGACATTACTGTCTCTGCTTCTGCCTTCAATGGCAATGAGACCGGTGACTATCTCACACAATTCAGGCCATCACCACACGGACAGAGAAGAGAAAGCAATAACTTCTGTTATAATTGCTGGAAATGTTCATGTTTTCTCCCGTTTCAAAGAATGATTCTTTACCAGATAGAAATTAGAGGCTTGTCCTCTTTGAAAACACGGTACTTTCTGAGTTTCACAGTGAATTAGCAAGAAACGAAGTAGGAAACAACTGTGAACGGTGAAGTCACATATATTCCCTTTAGTGTGTCCGGTGAAGCACACTACCCAAAGAATATAACTGTCTTGAAAGCAGTGTTTGCTCTTTAGTCTATTATCTAATCTCGAAAGTTCACTGAAACATAGAATGGAGTACATCAACAACGGCACGGCAAGGCCATAACTCCATCTGTTGAAATCGTTTGATCATATGTATATGTTGGTTAGAATGTTCCATGTACATTTCTTCTATTTGGTTGAAAACTGTTGCTGGCCTCTTTCGGAACACAGTTTTTCTGAGTTAACAAGGAAGGGCAACAGGAAATTTTTGAAAGACATTCGTGAGAAACAAGATAGCACCTATAACTTCAATTCAAAGAGCTACATCTGTACTTACAGTAGTATTTGCGCTACTGTTCATGGAAAACCAGAGGTGTCCAGACATTACTGTCTCTGCTTCTGCCTTCAATGGCAATGCGACCGGTGACTATCTCACACAATTCAGGCCATCACCACACGGACAGAGAAGAGAAAGCAAGAACTTCTGTTATAATTGTTGGAAATGTTCATGTTTTCTCCCGTTTCAAAGAATGATTCTTTACCAGATAGAAATTACAGGCTTGTCCTCTTTGAACACACGGTACTTTCTGAGTTTCACAGTGAATTAGCAAGAAACGAAGTAGGAAACAACTGTGAACGGTGAAGTCACATATATTCCCTTTAGTGTGTCAGGTGAAGCACACTACCCAAAGACTCGAACGGTCTTGAAAGCAGTGTTTGCTCTTTAATCTATTATCTAAACTCGAAAGTTCACTGAAACATACAATGGAGTACATCAACAACGGCACGGCAAGGCCATAATTCCATCTGTTGAAATCGTTTGATCATACGTATATGTTGGTTAGAATGTTCCATGTACATTTCTTCTATTTGGTTGAAAACTGTTGCTGGCCTCTTTCGGAACACAGTTTTTCTGAGTTAACAGGGAAGGGAAACAGGAAATTTTTGAAAGACATTCGTGAGAAACAAGATAGCACCTATACCTTCAATTCAAAGAGCTACATCTGTACTTACAGTAGTATTTGCGCTACTGTTCATGGAAAACCAGAGGTGTCCAGACATTACTGTCTCTGCTTCTGCCTTCAATGGCAATGCGACCGGTGACTATCTCACACAATTCAGGCCATCACCACACGGACAGAGAAGAGAAAGCAATAACTTCTGTTATAATTGCTGGAAATGTTCATGTTTTCTCCCGTTTCAAAGAATGATTCTTTACCAGATAGAAATTAGAGGCTTGTCCTCTTTGAAAACACGGTACTTTCTGAGTTTCACAGTGAATTAGCAAGAAACGAAGTAGGAAACAACTGTGAACGGTGAAGTCACATATATTCCCTTTAGTGTGTCCGGTGAAGCACACTACCCAAAGACTATAACTGTCTTGAAAGCAGTGCTTGCTCTTTAGTCTATTGTATAAACTCGAAAGTTCACTGTAGCACACAATGGAGCAGAACAACAACGGCACGGCAAGGCCATAATTCCATCTGTTGAAATCGTTTGATCATATGTATATGTTGGTTAGAATGTTCCATGTACATTTCTTCTATTTGGTTGAAAACTGTTGCTGGCCTCTTTCGGAACACAGTTTTTCTGAGTTAACAAGGAAGGGCAACAGGAAATTTTTGAAAGACATTCGTGAGAAACAAGATAACACCTATACCTTCAATTCAAAGAGCTACATCTGTACTTACAGTAGTATTTGCGCTACTGTTCATGGAAAACCAGAGGTGTCCAGACATTACTGTCTCTGCTTCTGCCTTCAATGGCAATGCGACCGGTGACTATCTCACACAATTCAGGCCATCACCACACGGACAGAGAAGAGAAAGCAAGAACTTCTGTTATAATTGTTGGAAATGTTCATGTTTTCTCCCGTTTCAAAGAATGATTCTTTACCAGATAGAAATTACAGGCTTGTCCTCTTTGAACACACGGTACTTTCTGAGTTTCACAGTGAATTAGCAAGAAACGAAGTAGGAAACAACTGTGAACGGTGAAGTCACATATATTCCCTTTAGTGTGTCAGGTGAAGCACACTACCCAAAGACTCGAACGGTCTTGAAAGCAGTGTTTGCTCTTTAATCTATTATCTAAACTCGAAAGTTCACTGAAACATACAATGGAGTACATCAACAACGGCACGGCAAGGCCATAATTCCATCTGTTGAAATCGTTTGATCATACGTATATGTTGGTTAGAATGTTCCATGTACATTTCTTCTATTTGGTTGAAAACTGTTGCTGGCCTCTTTCGGAACACAGTTTTTCTGAGTTAACAGGGAAGGGAAACAGGAAATTTTTGAAAGACATTCGTGAGAAACAAGATAGCACCTATACCTTCAATTCAAAGAGCTACATCTGTACTTACAGTAGTATTTGCGCTACTGTTCATGGAAAACCAGAGGTGTCCAGACATTACTGTCTCTGCTTCTGCCTTCAATGGCAATGCGACCGGTGACTATCTCACACAATTCAGGCCATCACCACACGGACAGAGAAGAGAAAGCAATAACTTCTGTTATAATTGCTGGAAATGTTCATGTTTTCTCCCGTTTCAAAGAATGATTCTTTACCAGATAGAAATTAGAGGCTTGTCCTCTTTGAAAACACGGTACTTTCTGAGTTTCACAGTGAATTAGCAAGAAACGAAGTAGGAAACAACTGTGAACGGTGAAGTCACATATATTCCCTTTAGTGTGTCCGGTGAAGCACACTACCCAAAGAATATAACTCTCTTGAAAGCAGTGCTTGCTCTTTAGTCTATTGTATAAACTCGAAAGTTCACTGTAGCAGACAATGGAGCAGAACAACAACGGCACGGCAAGGCCATAATTCCATCTGTTGAAATCGTTTGATCATATGTATATGTTGGTTAGAATGTTCCATGTACATTTCTTCTATTTGGTTGAAAACTGTTGCTGGCCTCTTTCGGAACACAGTTTTTCTGAGTTAACAAGGAAGGGCAACAGGAACTTTTTGAAAGACATTCGTGAGAAACAAGATAGCACCTATACCTTCAATTCAAAGAGCTACATCTGTACTTACAGTAGTATTTGCGCTACTGTTCATGGAAAACCAGAGGTGTCCAGACATTACTGTCTCTGCTTCTGCCTTCAATGGCAATGCGACCGGTGACTATCTCACACAATTCAGGCCATCACCACACGGACAGAGAAGAGAAAGCAAGAACTTCTGTTATAATTGTTGGAAATGTTCATGTTTTCTCCCGTTTCAAAGAATGATTCTTTACCAGATAGAAATTACAGGCTTGTCCTCTTTGAACACACGGTACTTTCTGAGTTTCACAGTGAATTAGCAAGAAACGAAGTAGGAAACAACTGTGAACGGTGAAGTCACATATATTCCCTTTAGTGTGTCAGGTGAAGCACACTACCCAAAGACTCGAACGGTCTTGAAAGCAGTGTTTGCTCTTTAATCTATTATCTAAACTCGAAAGTTCACTGAAACATACAATGGAGTACATCAACAACGGCACGGCAAGGCCATAATTCCATCTGTTGAAATCGTTTGATCATACGTATATGTTGGTTAGAATGTTCCATGTACATTTCTTCTATTTGGTTGAAAACTGTTGCTGGCCTCTTTCGGAACACAGTTTTTCTGAGTTAACAAGGAAGGGCAACAGGAACTTTTTGAAAGACATTCGTGAGAAACAAGATAGCACCTATACCTTCAATTCAAAGAGCTACATCTGTACTTACAGTAGTATTTGCGCTACTGTTCACGGAAAACCAGAGGTGTCCAGACATTACTGTCTCTGATTCTGCCTTCAATTGCAATGCGACCGGTGACTATCTCACACAATTCAGGCCATCACCACACGGACAGAGAAGAGAAAGCAATAACTTCTGTTATAATTGCTGGAAATGTTCATGTTTACTCCCGTTTCAAAGAATGATTCTTTACCAGATAGAAATTACAGGCTTGTCCTCTTTGAACACACGGTACTTTCTGAGTTTCACAGTGAATTAGCAAGAAACGAAGTAGGAAACAACTGTGAACGGTGAAGTCACATATATTCCGTTTAGTGTGTCAGGTGAAGCACACTACCCAAAGACTCGAACGGTCTTGAAAGCAGTGTTTGCTCTTTAATCTATTATCTAAACTCGAAAGTTCACTGAAACATACAATGGAGTACATCAACAACGGCACGGCAAGGCCATAATTCCATCTGTTGAAATCGTTTGATCATACGTATATGTTGGTTAGAATGTTCCATGTACATTTCTTCTATTTGGTTGAAAACTGTTGCTGGCCTCTTTCGGAACACAGTTTTTCTGAGTTAACAAGGAAGGGCAACAGGAACTTTTTGAAAGACATTCGTGAGAAACAAGATAGCACCTATACCTTCAATTCAAAGAGCTACATCTGTACTTACAGTAGTATTTGCGCTACTGTTCACGGAAAACCAGAGGTGTCCAGACATTACTGTCTCTGATTCTGCCTTCAATTGCAATGCGACCGGTGACTATCTCACACAATTCAGGCCATCACCACACGGACAGATAAGAGAAAGCAATAACTTCTGTTATAAATGCTGGAAATGTTCATGTTTTCTCCCGTTTCAAAGAATGATTCTTTACCAGATAGAAATTACAGGCTTGTCCTCTTTGAACACACGGTACTTTCTGAGTTTCACAGTGAATTAGCAAGAAACGAAGTAGAAAACAACTGTGAACGGTGAAGTCACATATATTCCCTTTATTGTGTCAGGTGAAGCACACTACCCAAAAGACTCGAACGGTCTTGAAAGCAGTGTTTGCTCTTTAGTCTATTGTATAAATTCGAAAGTTCACTGAAACATACAATGGAGTACATCAACAGCGGCACGGCAAGGCCATAATTCCATCTGTTGAAATCGTTTGATCATATGTATATGTTGGTTAGAATGTTCCATGTACATTTCTTCTATTTGGTTGAAAACTGTTGCTGGCCTCTTTCGGAACACAGTTTTTCTGAGTTAACAAGGAAGGGCAACAGGAACTTTTTGAAAGACATTCGTGAGAAACAAGATAGCACCTATACCTTCAATTCAAAGAGCTACATCTGTACTTACAGTAGTATTTGCGCTACTGTTCATGGAAAACCAGAAGTGTCCAGACATTACTGTCTCTGCTTCTGCATTCAATGGTAATGCGACCGGTGACTATCTCACACAATTCAGGCCATCACCACACGGACAGATAAGAGAAAGCAATAACTTCTGTTATAATTGCTGGAAATGTTCATGTTTTCTCCCGTTTCAAAGAATGATTCTTTACCAGATAGAAATTACAGGCTTGTCCTCTTTGAACACACGGTACTTTCTGAGTTTCACAGTAAATTAGCAAGAAACGAAGTAGGAAACAACTGTGAACGGTGAAGTCACATATATTCCCTTTAGTGTGTCAGGTGAAGCACACTACCCAAAGACTCGAACGGTCTTGAAAGCAGTGTTTGCTCTTTAATCTATTATCTAAACTCGAAAGTTCACTGAAACATACAATGGAGTACATCAACAACGGCACGGCAAGGCCATAATTCCATCTGTTGAAATCGTTTGATCATATGTATATGTTGGTTAGAATGTTCCATGTACATTTCTTCTATTTGGTTGAAAACTGTTGCTGGCCTCTTTCGGAACACAGTTTTTCTGAGTTAACAAGGAAGGGCAACAGGAACTTTTTGAAAGACATTCGTGAGAAACAAGATAGCACCTATACCTTCAATTCAAAGAGCTACATCTGTACTTACAGTAGTATTTGCGCTACTGTTCACGGAAAACCAGAGGTGTCCAGACATTACTGTCTCTGATTCTGCCTTCAATTGCAATGCGACCGGTGACTATCTCACACAATTCAGGCCATCACCACACGGACAGAGAAGAGAAAGCAATAACTTCTGTTATAATTGCTGGAAATGTTCATGTTTTCTCCCGTTTCAAAGAATGATTCTTTACCAGATAGAAATTACAGGCTTGTCCTCTTTGAACACACGGTACTTTCTGAGTTTCACAGTGAATTAGCAAGAAACGAAGTAGAAAACAACTGTGAACGGTGAAGTCACATATATTCCCTTTAGTGTGTCCGGTGAAGCACACTACCCAAAGACTATAACTGTCTTGAAAGCAGTGCTTGCTCTTTAGTCTATTGTATAAACTCGAAAGTTCACTCTAGCACACAATGGAGCAGAACAACAACGGCACGGCAAGGCCATAATTCCATCTGTTGAAATCGTTTGATCATATGTATATGTTGGTTAGAATGTTCCATGTACATTTCTTCTATTTGGTTGAAAACTGTTGCTGGCCTCTTTCGGAACACAGTTTTTCTGAGTTAACAAGGAAGGGCAACAGGAAATTTTTGAAAGACATTCGTGAGAAACAAGATAGCACCTATACCTTCAATTCAAAGAGCTACATCTGTACTTACAGTAGTATTTGCGCTACTGTTCATGGAAAACCAGAGGTGTCCAGACATTACTGTCTCTGCTTCTGCCTTCAATGGCAATGCGACCGGTGACTATCTCACACAATTCAGGCCATCACCACACGGACAGAGAAGAGAAAGCAAGAACTTCTGTTATAATTGTTGGAAATGTTCATGTTTTCTCCCGTTTCAAAGAATGATTCTTTACCAGATAGAAATTAGAGGCTTGTCCTCTTTGAACACACGGTACTTTCTGAGTTTCACAGTGAATTAGCAAGAAACGAAGTAGGAAACAACTGTGAACGGTGAAGTCACATATATTCCCTTTAGTGTGTCAGGTGAAGCACACTACCCAAAGACTCGAACGGTCTTGAAAGCAGTGTTTGCTCTTTAATCTATTATCTAAACTCGAAAGTTCACTGAAACATACAATGGAGTACATCAACAACGGCACGGCAAGGCCATAATTCCATCTGTTGAAATCGTTTGATCATACGTATATGTTGGTTAGAATGTTCCATGTACATTTCTTCTATTTGGTTGAAAACTGTTGCTGGCCTCTTTCAGAACACAGTTTTTCTGAGTTAACAAGGAAGGGCAACAGGAACTTTTTGAAAGACATTCGTGAGAAACAAGATAGCACCTATACCTTCAATTCAAAGAGCTACATCTGTACTTATAGTAGTATTTGCACTACTGTTCACGGAAAACCAGAGGTGTCCAGACATTACTGTCTCTGCTTCTGCCTTCAATTGCAATGCGACCTATGACTATCTCACACAATTCAGGCCATCACCACACGGACAGAGAAGAGAAAGCAATAACTTCTGTTATAATTGCTGGAAATGTTCATGTTTTCTCCTGTTTCAAAGAATGATTCTTTACCAGATAGAAATTACAGGCTTGTCCTCTTTGAACACACGGTACTTTCTGAGTTTCACAGTGAATTAGCAAGAAACGAAGTAGGAAACAACTGTGAACGGTGAAGTCACATATATTCCCTTTAGTGTGTCAGCTGAAGCACACTACCCAAAGACTCCAACGGTCTTGAAAGCAGTGTTTGCTCTTTAATCTATTATCTAAACTCGAAAGTTCACTGAAACATACAATGGAGTACATCAACAACGGCACGGCAAGGCCATAATTCCATCTGTTGAAATCGTTTGATCATATGTATATGTTGGTTAGAATGTTCCATGTACATTTCTTCTATTTGGTTGAAAACTGTTGCTGGCCTCTTTCGGAACACAGTTTTTCTGAGTTAACAGGGAAGGGCAACAGGAAATTTTTGAAAGACATTCGTGAGAAACAAGATAGCACCTATACGTTCAATTCAAAGAGCTACATCTGTACTTACAGTAGTATTTGCGCTACTGTTCATGGAAAACCAGAGGTGTCCAGACATTACTGTCTCTGCTTCTGCCTTCAATGGCAATGCGACCGGTGACTATCTCACACAATTCAGGCCATCACCACACGGACAGAGAAGAGAAAGCAATAACTTCTGTTATAATTGCTGGAAATGTTCATGTTTTCTCCCGTTTCAAAGAATGATTCTTTACCAGATAGAAATTAGAGGCTTGTCCTCTTTGAAAACACGGTACTTTCTGATTTTCACAGGGAATTAGCAAGAAACGAAGTAGGAAACAACTGTGAACGGTGAAGTCACATATATTCCCTTTAGTGTGTCAGGTGAAGCACACTACCCAAAGACTCGAACGGTCTTGAAAGCAGTGTTTGCTCTTTAATCTATTATCTAAACTCGAAAGTTCACTGAAACATACAATGGAGTACATCAACAACGGCATGGCAAGGCCATAATTCCATCTGTTGAAATCGTTTGATCATACGTATATGTTGGTTAGAATGTTCCATGTACATTTCTTCTATTTGGTTGAAAACTGTTGCTGGCCTCTTTCGGAACACAGTTTTTCTGAGTTAACAGGGAAGGGAAACAGGAAATTTTTGAAAGACATTCGTGAGAAACAAGATAGCACCTATACCTTCAATTCAAAGAGCTACATCTGTACTTACAGTAGTATTTGCGCTACTGTTCATGGAAAACCAGAGGTGTCCAGACATTACTGTCTCTGCTTCTGCCTTCAATGGCAATGCGACCGGTGACTATCTCACACAATTCAGGCCATCACCACACGGACAGAGAAGAGAAAGCAATAACTTCTGTTATAATTGCTGGAAATGTTCATGTTTTCTCCCGTTTCAAAGAATGATTCTTTACCAGATAGAAATTAGAGGCTTGTCCTCTTTGAAAACACGGTACTTTCTGAGTTTCACAGTGAATTAGCAAGAAACGAAGTAGGAAACAACTGTGAACGGTGAAGTCACATATATTCCCTTTAGTGTGTCCGGTGAAGCACACTACCCAAAGAATATAACTGTCTTGAAAGCAGTGTTTGCTCTTTAGTCTATTATCTAATCTCGAAAGTTCACTGAAACATAGAATGGAGTACATCAACAACGGCACGGCAAGGCCATAACTCCATCTGTTGAAATCGTTTGATCATATGTATATGTTGGTTAGAATGTTCCATGTACATTTCTTCTATTTGGTTGAAAACTGTTGCTGGCCTCTTTCGGAACACAGTTTTTCTGAGTTAACAGGGAAGGGCAACAGGAAATTTTTGAAAGACATTCGTGAGAAACAAGATAGCACCTATAACTTCAATTCAAAGAGCTACATCTGTACTTACAGTAGTATTTGCGCTACTGTTCATGGAAAACCAGAGGTGTCCAGACATTACTGTCTCTGCTTCTGCCTTCAATGGCAATGCGACCGGTGACTATCTCACACAATTCAGGCCATCACCACACGGACAGAGAAGAGAAAGCAAGAACTTCTGTTATAATTGTTGGAAATGTTCATGTTTTCTCCCGTTTCAAAGAATGATTCTTTACCAGATAGAAATTACAGGCTTGTCCTCTTTGAACACACGGTACTTTCTGAGTTTCACAGTGAATTAGCAAGAAACGAAGTAGGAAACAACTGTGAACGGTGAAGTCACATATATTCCCTTTAGTGTGTCAGGTGAAGCACACTACCCAAAGACTCGAACGGTCTTGAAAGCAGTGTTTGCTCTTTAATCTATTATCTAAACTCGAAAGTTCACTGAAACATACAATGGAGT
Organism: Furipterus horrens; assembly: GCF_987537825.1. Lineage (NCBI taxonomy): Eukaryota > Metazoa > Chordata > Mammalia > Chiroptera > Furipteridae > Furipterus > Furipterus horrens. Next base: position 52,282,233 of record NW_028327182.1, read on the forward strand.
ACATCAACAACGGCACGGCAAGGCCATAATTCCATCTGTTGAAATCGTTTGATCATACGTATATGTTGGTTAGAATGTTCCATGTACATTTCTTCTATTTGGTTGAAAACTGTTGCTGGCCTCTTTCGGAACACAGTTTTTCTGAGTTAACAAGGAAGGGCAACAGGAACTTTTTGAAAGACATTCGTGAGAAACAAGATAGCACCTATACCTTCAATTCAAAGAGCTACATCTGTACTTACAGTAGTATTTGCGCTACTGTTCACGGAAAACCAGAGGTGTCCAGACATTACTGTCTCTGATTCTGCCTTCAATTGCAATGCGACCGGTGACTATCTCACACAATTCAGGCCATCACCACACGGACAGAGAAGAGAAAGCAATAACTTCTGTTATAATTGCTGGAAATGTTCATGTTTACTCCCGTTTCAAAGAATGATTCTTTACCAGATAGAAATTACAGGCTTGTCCTCTTTGAACACACGGTACTTTCTGAGTTTCACAGTGAATTAGCAAGAAACGAAGTAGGAAACAACTGTGAACGGTGAAGTCACATATATTCCCTTTAGTGTGTCAGGTGAAGCACACTACCCAAAGACTCGAACGGTCTTGAAAGCAGTGTTTGCTCTTTAATCTATTATCTAAACTCGAAAGTTCACTGAAACATACAATGGAGTACATCAACAACGGCACGGCAAGGCCATAATTCCATCTGTTGAAATCGTTTGATCATATGTATATGTTGGTTAGAATGTTCCATGTACATTTCTTCTATTTGGTTGAAAACTGTTGCTGGCCTCTTTCGGAACACAGTTTTTCTGAGTTAACAAGGAAGGGCAACAGGAACTTTTTGAAAGACATTCGTGAGAAACAAGATAGCACCTATACCTTCAATTCAAAGAGCTACATCTGTACTTACAGTAGTATTTGCGCTACTGTTCATGGAAAACCAGAGGTGTCCAGACATTACTGTCTCTGCTTCTGCCTTCAATGGCAATGCGACCGGTGACTATCTCACACAATTCAGGCCATCACCACACGGACAGAGAAGAGAAAGCAAGAACTTCTGTTATAATTGTTGGAAATGTTCATGTTTTCTCCCGTTTCAAAGAATGATTCTTTACCAGATAGAAATTACAGGCTTGTCCTCTTTGAACACACGGTACTTTCTGAGTTTCACAGTGAATTAGCAAGAAACGAAGTAGGAAACAACTGTGAACGGTGAAGTCACATATATTCCCTTTAGTGTGTCAGGTGAAGCACACTACCCAAAGACTCGAACGGTCTTGAAAGCAGTGTTTGCTCTTTAATCTATTATCTAAACTCGAAAGTTCACTGAAACATACAATGGAGTACATCAACAACGGCACGGCAAGGCCATAATTCCATCTGTTGAAATCGTTTGATCATACGTATATGTTGGTTAGAATGTTCCATGTACATTTCTTCTATTTGGTTGAAAACTGTTGCTGGCCTCTTTCGGAACACACTTTTTCTGAGTTAACAGGGAAGGGAAACAGGAAATTTTTGAAAGACATTCGTGAGAAACAAGATAGCACCTATACCTTCAATTCAAAGAGCTACATCTGTACTTACAGTAGTATTTGCGCTACTGTTCATGGAAAACCAGAGGTGTCCAGACATTACTGTCTCTGCTTCTGCCTTCAATGGCAATGCGACCGGTGACTATCTCACACAATTCAGGCCATCACCACACGGACAGAGAAGAGAAAGCAAGAACTTCTGTTATAATTGTTGGAAATGTTCATGTTTTCTCCCGTTTCAAAGAATGATTCTTTACCAGATAGAAATTACAGGCTTGTCCTCTTTGAACACACGGTACTTTCTGAGTTTCACAGTGAATTAGCAAGAAACGAAGTAGGAAACAACTGTGAACGGTGAAGTCACATATATTCCCTTTAGTGTGTCAGGTGAAGCACACTACCCAAAGACTCGAACGGTCTTGAAAGCAGTGTTTGCTCTTTAATCTATTATCTAAACTCGAAAGTTCACTGAAACATACAATGGAGTACATCAACAACGGCACGGCAAGGCCATAATTCCATCTGTTGAAATCGTTTGATCATACGTATATGTTGGTTAGAATGTTCCATGTACATTTCTTCTATTTGGTTGAAAACTGTTGCTGGCCTCTTTCGGAACACAGTTTTTCTGAGTTAACAAGGAAGGGCAACAGGAACTTTTTGAAAGACATTCGTGAGAAACAAGATAGCACCTATACCTTCAATTCAAAGAGCTACATCTGTACTTACAGTAGTATTTGCGCTACTGTTCATGGAAAACCAGAAGTGTCCAGACATTACTGTCTCTGCTTCTGCATTCAATGGTAATGCGACCGGTGACTATCTCACACAATTCAGGCCATCACCACACGGACAGATAAGAGAAAGCAATAACTTCTGTTATAATTGCTGGAAATGTTCATGTTTTCTCCCGTTTCAAAGAATGATTCTTTACCAGATAGAAATTACAGGCTTGTCCTCTTTGAACACACGGTACTTTCTGAGTTTCACAGTAAATTAGCAAGAAACGAAGTAGGAAACAACTGTGAACGGTGAAGTCACATATATTCCCTTTAGTGTGTCAGGTGAAGCACACTACCCAAAGACTCGAACGGTCTTGAAAGCAGTGTTTGCTCTTTAATCTATTATCTAAACTCGAAAGTTCACTGAAACATACAATGGAGTACATCAACAACGGCATGGCAAGGCCATAATTCCATCTGTTGAAATCGTTTGATCATACGTATATGTTGGTTAGAATGTTCCATGTACATTTCTTCTATTTGGTTGAAAACTGTTGCTGGCCTCTTTCGGAACACAGTTTTTCTGAGTTAACAGGGAAGGGAAACAGGAAATTTTTGAAAGACATTCGTGAGAAACAAGATAGCACCTATACCTTCAATTCAAAGAGCTACATCTGTACTTACAGTAGTATTTGCGCTACTGTTCATGGAAAACCAGAGGTGTCCAGACATTACTGTCTCTGCTTCTGCCTTCAATGGCAATGCGACCGGTGACTATCTCACACAATTCAGGCCATCACCACACGGACAGAGAAGAGAAAGCAATAACTTCTGTTATAATTGCTGGAAATGTTCATGTTTTCTCCCGTTTCAAAGAATGATTCTTTACCAGATAGAAATTAGAGGCTTGTCCTCTTTGAAAACACGGTACTTTCTGAGTTTCACAGTGAATTAGCAAGAAACGAAGTAGGAAACAACTGTGAACGGTGAAGTCACATATATTCCCTTTAGTGTGTCCGGTGAAGCACACTACCCAAAGAATATAACTGTCTTGAAAGCAGTGTTTGCTCTTTAGTCTATTATCTAATCTCGAAAGTTCACTGAAACATAGAATGGAGTACATCAACAACGGCACGGCAAGGCCATAACTCCATCTGTTGAAATCGTTTGATCATATGTATATGTTGGTTAGAATGTTCCATGTACATTTCTTCTATTTGGTTGAAAACTGTTGCTGGCCTCTTTCGGAACACAGTTTTTCTGAGTTAACAGGGAAGGGCAACAGGAAATTTTTGAAAGACATTCGTGAGAAACAAGATAGCACCTATAACTTCAATTCAAAGAGCTACATCTGTACTTACAGTAGTATTTGCGCTACTGTTCATGGAAAACCAGAGGTGTCCAGACATTACTGTCTCTGCTTCTGCCTTCAATGGCAATGCGACCGGTGACTATCTCACACAATTCAGGCCATCACCACACGGACAGAGAAGAGAAAGCAAGAACTTCTGTTATAATTGTTGGAAATGTTCATGTTTTCTCCCGTTTCAAAGAATGATTCTTTACCAGATAGAAATTACAGGCTTGTCCTCTTTGAACACACGGTACTTTCTGAGTTTCACAGTGAATTAGCAAGAAACGAAGTAGGAAACAACTGTGAACGGTGAAGTCACATATATTCCCTTTAGTGTGTCAGGTGAAGCACACTACCCAAAGACTCGAACGGTCTTGAAAGCAGTGTTTGCTCTTTAATCTATTATCTAAACTCGAAAGTTCACTGAAACATACAATGGAGTACATCAACAACGGCACGGCAAGGCCATAATTCCATCTGTTGAAATCGTTTGATCATACGTATATGTTGGTTAGAATGTTCCATGTACATTTCTTCTATTTGGTTGAAAACTGTTGCTGGCCTCTTTCGGAACACAGTTTTTCTGAGTTAACAAGGAAGGGCAACAGGAACTTTTTGAAAGACATTCGTGAGAAACAAGATAGCACCTATACCTTCAATTCAAAGAGCTACATCTGTACTTACAGTAGTATTTGCGCTACTGTTCACGGAAAACCAGAGGTGTCCAGACATTACTGTCTCTGATTCTGCCTTCAATTGCAATGCGACCGGTGACTATCTCACACAATTCAGGCCATCACCACACGGACAGAGAAGAGAAAGCAATAACTTCTGTTATAATTGCTGGAAATGTTCATGTTTACTCCCGTTTCAAAGAATGATTCTTTACCAGATAGAAATTACAGGCTTGTCCTCTTTGAACACACGGTACTTTCTGAGTTTCACAGTGAATTAGCAAGAAACGAAGTAGGAAACAACTGTGAACGGTGAAGTCACATATATTCCCTTTAGTGTGTCAGGTGAAGCACACTACCCAAAGACTCGAACGGTCTTGAAAGCAGTGTTTGCTCTTTAATCTATTATCTAAACTCGAAAGTTCACTGAAACATACAATGGAGTACATCAACAACGGCACGGCAAGGCCATAATTCCATCTGTTGAAATCGTTTGATCATATGTATATGTTGGTTAGAATGTTCCATGTACATTTCTTCTATTTGGTTGAAAACTGTTGCTGGCCTCTTTCGGAACACAGTTTTTCTGAGTTAACAAGGAAGGGCAACAGGAACTTTTTGAAAGACATTCGTGAGAAACAAGATAGCACCTATACCTTCAATTCAAAGAGCTACATCTGTACTTACAGTAGTATTTGCGCTACTGTTCATGGAAAACCAGAGGTGTCCAGACATTACTGTCTCTGCTTCTGCCTTCAATGGCAATGCGACCGGTGACTATCTCACACAATTCAGGCCATCACCACACGGACAGAGAAGAGAAAGCAAGAACTTCTGTTATAATTGTTGGAAATGTTCATGTTTTCTCCCGTTTCAAAGAATGATTCTTTACCAGATAGAAATTACAGGCTTGTCCTCTTTGAACACACGGTACTTTCTGAGTTTCACAGTGAATTAGCAAGAAACGAAGTAGGAAACAACTGTGAACGGTGAAGTCACATATATTCCCTTTAGTGTGTCAGGTGAAGCACACTACCCAAAGACTCGAACGGTCTTGAAAGCAGTGTTTGCTCTTTAATCTATTATCTAAACTCGAAAGTTCACTGAAACATACAATGGAGTACATCAACAACGGCACGGCAAGGCCATAATTCCATCTGTTGAAATCGTTTGATCATACGTATATGTTGGTTAGAATGTTCCATGTACATTTCTTCTATTTGGTTGAAAACTGTTGCTGGCCTCTTTCGGAACACACTTTTTCTGAGTTAACAGGGAAGGGAAACAGGAAATTTTTGAAAGACATTCGTGAGAAACAAGATAGCACCTATACCTTCAATTCAAAGAGCTACATCTGTACTTACAGTAGTATTTGCGCTACTGTTCATGGAAAACCAGAGGTGTCCAGACATTACTGTCTCTGCTTCTGCCTTCAATGGCAATGCGACCGGTGACTATCTCACACAATTCAGGCCATCACCACACGGACAGAGAAGAGAAAGCAAGAACTTCTGTTATAATTGTTGGAAATGTTCATGTTTTCTCCCGTTTCAAAGAATGATTCTTTACCAGATAGAAATTACAGGCTTGTCCTCTTTGAACACACGGTACTTTCTGAGTTTCACAGTGAATTAGCAAGAAACGAAGTAGGAAACAACTGTGAACGGTGAAGTCACATATATTCCCTTTAGTGTGTCAGGTGAAGCACACTACCCAAAGACTCGAACGGTCTTGAAAGCAGTGTTTGCTCTTTAATCTATTATCTAAACTCGAAAGTTCACTGAAACATACAATGGAGTACATCAACAACGGCACGGCAAGGCCATAATTCCATCTGTTGAAATCGTTTGATCATACGTATATGTTGGTTAGAATGTTCCATGTACATTTCTTCTATTTGGTTGAAAACTGTTGCTGGCCTCTTTCGGAACACAGTTTTTCTGAGTTAACAAGGAAGGGCAACAGGAACTTTTTGAAAGACATTCGTGAGAAACAAGATAGCACCTATACCTTCAATTCAAAGAGCTACATCTGTACTTACAGTAGTATTTGCGCTACTGTTCATGGAAAACCAGAAGTGTCCAGACATTACTGTCTCTGCTTCTGCATTCAATGGTAATGCGACCGGTGACTATCTCACACAATTCAGGCCATCACCACACGGACAGATAAGAGAAAGCAATAACTTCTGTTATAATTGCTGGAAATGTTCATGTTTTCTCCCGTTTCAAAGAATGATTCTTTACCAGATAGAAATTACAGGCTTGTCCTCTTTGAACACACGGTACTTTCTGAGTTTCACAGTAAATTAGCAAGAAACGAAGTAGGAAACAACTGTGAACGGTGAAGTCACATATATTCCCTTTAGTGTGTCAGGTGAAGCACACTACCCAAAGACTCGAACGGTCTTGAAAGCAGTGTTTGCTCTTTAATCTATTATCTAAACTCGAAAGTTCACTGAAACATACAATGGAGTACATCAACAACGGCACGGCAAGGCCATAATTCCATCTGTTGAAATCGTTTGATCATACGTATATGTTGGTTAGAATGTTCCATGTACATTTCTTCTATTTGGTTGAAAACTGTTGCTGGCCTCTTTCGGAACACAGTTTTTCTGAGTTAACAAGGAAGGGCAACAGGAACTTTTTGAAAGACATTCGTGAGAAACAAGATAGCACCTATACCTTCAATTCAAAGAGCTACATCTGTACTTACAGTAGTATTTGCGCTACTGTTCATGGAAAACCAGAAGTGTCCAGACATTACTGTCTCTGCTTCTGCATTCAATGGTAATGCGACCGGTGACTATCTCACACAATTCAGGCCATCACCACACGGACAGATAAGAGAAAGCAATAACTTCTGTTATAATTGCTGGAAATGTTCATGTTTTCTCCCGTTTCAAAGAATGATTCTTTACCAGATAGAAATTAGAGGCTTGTCCTCTTTGAACACACGGTACTTTCTGAGTTTCACAGTAAATTAGCAAGAAACGAAGTAGGAAACAACTGTGAACGGTGAAGTCACATATATTCCCTTTAGTGTGTCAGGTGAAGCACACTACCCAAAGACTCGAACGGTCTTGAAAGCAGTGTTTGCTCTTTAATCTATTATCTAAACTCGAAAGTTCACTGAAACATACAATGGAGTACATCAACAACGGCACGGCAAGGCCATAATTCCATCTGTTGAAATCGTTTGATCATACGTATATGTTGGTTAGAATGTTCCATGTACATTTCTTCTATTTGGTTGAAAACTGTTGCTGGCCTCTTTCGGAACACAGTTTTTCTGAGTTAACAGGGAAGGGAAACAGGAAATTTTTGAAAGACATTCGTGAGAAACAAGATAGCACCTATACCTTCAATTCAAAGAGCTACATCTGTACTTACAGTAGTATTTGCGCTACTGTTCATGGAAAACCAGAGGTGTGCAGACATTACTGTCTCTGCTTCTGCCTTCAATGGCAATGCGACCGGTGACTATCTCACACAATTCAGGCCATCACCACACGGACAGAGAAGAGAAAGCAATAACTTCTGTTATAATTGCTGGAAATGTTCATGTTTTCTCCCGTTTCAAAGAATGATTCTTTACCAGATAGAAATTAGAGGCTTGTCCTCTTTGAACAAACGGTACTTTCTGAGTTTCACAGTGAATTAGCAAGAAACGAAGTAGGAAACAACTGTGAACGGTGAAGTCACATATATTCCCTTTAGTGTGTCAGGTGAAGCACACTACCCAAAGACTCGAACGGTCTTGAAAGCAGTGTTTGCTCTTTAATCTATTATCTAAACTCGAAAGTTCACTGAAACATACAATGGAGTACATCAACAACGGCACGGCAAGGCCATAATTCCATCTGTTGAAATCGTTTGATCATATGTATATGTTGGTTAGAATGTTCCATGTACATTTCTTCTATTTGGTTGAAAACTGTTGCTGGCCTCTTTCGGAACACAGTTTTTCTGAGTTAACAAGGAAGGGCCACAGGAACTTTTTGAAAGACATTCGTGAGAAACAAGATAGCACCTATACCTTCAATTCAAAGAGCTACATCTGTACTTACAGTAGTATTTGCGCTCCTGTTCACGGAAAACCAGAGGTGTCCAGACATTACTGTCTCTGATTCTGCCTTCAATTGCAATGCGACCGGTGACTATCTCACACAATTCAGGCCATCACCACACGGACAGAGAAGAGAAAGCAATAACTTCTGTTATAATTGCTGGAAATGTTCATGTTTTCTCCCGTTTCAAAGAATGATTCTTTACCAGATAGAAATTACAGGATTGTCCTCTTTGAACACACGGTACTTTCTGAGTTTCACAATGAATTAGCAAGAAACGAAGTAGAAAACAACTGTGAACGGTGAAGTCACATATATTCCCTTTAGTGTGTCCGGTGAAGCACACTACCCAAAGACTATAACTGTCTTGAAAGCAGTGCTTGCTCTTTAGTCTATTGTATAAACTCGAAAGTTCACTCTAGCACACAATGGAGAAGAACAACAACGGCACGGCAAGGCCATAATTCCATCTGTTGAAATCGTTTGATCATACGTATATGTTGGTTAGAATGTTCCATGTACATTTCTTCTATTTGGTTGAAAACTGTTGCTGGCCTCTTTCGGAACACAGTTTTTCTGAGTTAACAAGGAAGGGCAACAGGAAATTTTTGAAAGACATTCGTGAGAAACAAGATAGCACCTATACCTTCAATTCAAAGAGCTACATCTGTACTTACAGTAGTATTTGCGCTACTGTTCATGGAAAACCAGAGGTGTCCAGACATTACTGTCTCTGCTTCTGCCTTCAATGGCAATGCGACCGGTGACTATCTCACACAATTCAGGCCATCACCACACGGACAGAGAAGAGAAAGCAAGAACTTCTGTTATAATTGTTGGAAATGTTCATGTTTTCTCCCGTTTCAAAGAATGATTCTTTACCAGATAGAAATTACAGGCTTGTCCTCTTTGAACACACGGTACTTTCTGAGTTTCACAGTGAATTAGCAAGAAACGAAGTAGGAAACAACTGTGAACGGTGAAGTCACATATATTCCCTTTAGTGTGTCAGGTGAAGCACACTACCCAAAGACTCGAACGGTCTTGAAAGCAGTGTTTGCTCTTTAATCTATTATCTAAACTCGAAAGTTCACTGAAACATACAATGGAGTACATCAACAACGGCACGGCAAGGCCATAATTCCATCTGTTGAAATCGTTTGATCATACGTATATGTTGGTTAGAATGTTCCATGTACATTTCTTCTATTTGGTTGAAAACTGTTGCTGGCCTCTTTCGGAACACAGTTTTTCTGAGTTAACAAGGAAGGGCAACAGGAACTTTTTGAAAGACATTCGTGAGAAACAAGATAGCACCTATACGTTCAATTCAAAGAGCTACATCTGTACTTACAGTAGTATTTGCGCTACTGTTCACCGAAAACCAGAGGTGTCCAGACATTACTGTCTCTGCTTCTGCCTTCAATTGCAATGCGACCTATGACTATCTCACACAATTCAGGCCATCACCACACGGACAGAGAAGAGAAAGCAATAACTTCTGTTATAATTGCTGGAAATGTTCATGTTTTCTCCTGTTTCAAAGAATGATTCTTTACCAGATAGAAATTACAGGCTTGTCCTCTTTGAACACACGGTACTTTCTGAGTTTCACAGTGAATTAGCAAGAAACGAAGTAGGAAACAACTGTGAACGGTGAAGTCACATATATTCCCTTTAGTGTGTCAGCTGAAGCACACTACCCAAAGACTCCAACGGTCTTGAAAGCAGTGTTTGCTCTTTAATCTATTATCTAAACTCGAAAGTTCACTGAAACATACAATGGAGTACATCAACAACGGCACGGCAAGGCCATAATTCCATCTGTTGAAATCGTTTGATCATATGTATATGTTGGTTAGAATGTTCCATGTACATTTCTTCTATTTGGTTGAAAACTGTTGCTGGCCTCTTTCGGAACACAGTTTTTCTGAGTTAACAGGGAAGGGCAACAGGAAATTTTTGAAAGACATTCATGAGAAACAAGATAGCACCTATACGTTCAATTCAAAGAGCTACATCTGTACTTACAGTAGTATTTGCGCTACTGTTCATGGAAAACCAGAGGTGTCCAGACATTACTGTCTCTGCTTCTGCCTTCAATGGCAATGCGACCGGTGACTATCTCACACAATTCAGGCCATCACCACACGGACAGAGAAGAGAAAGCAATAACTTCTGTTATAATTGCTGGAAATGTTCATGTTTTCTCCCGTTTCAAAGAATGATTCTTTACCAGATAGAAATTACAGGCTTGTCCTCTTTGAACACACGGTACTTTCTGAGTTTCACAGTGAATTAGCAAGAAACGAAGTAGGAAACAACTGTGAACGGTGAAGTCACATATATTCCCTTTAGTGTGTCAGGTGAAGCACACTACCCAAAGACTCGAACGGTCTTGAAAGCAGTGTTTGCTCTTTAATCTATTATCTAAACTCGAAAGTTCACTGAAACATACAATGGAGTACATCAACAACGGCACGGCAAGGCCATAATTCCATCTGTTGAAATCGTTTGATCATACGTATATGTTGGTTAGAATGTTCCATGTACATTTCTTCTATTTGGTTGAAAACTGTTGCTGGCCTCTTTCGGAACACAGTTTTTCTGAGTTAACAAGGAAGGGCAACAGGAACTTTTTGAAAGACATTCGTGAGAAACAAGATAGCACCTATACCTTCAATTCAAAGAGCTACATCTGTACTTACAGTAGTATTTGCGCTACTGTTCATGGAAAACCAGAAGTGTCCAGACATTACTGTCTCTGCTTCTGCATTCAATGGTAATGCGACCGGTGACTATCTCACACAATTCAGGCCATCACCACACGGACAGATAAGAGAAAGCAATAACTTCTGTTATAATTGCTGGAAATGTTCATGTTTTCTCCCGTTTCAAAGAATGATTCTTTACCAGATAGAAATTACAGGCTTGTCCTCTTTGAACACACGGTACTTTCTGAGTTTCACAGTAAATTAGCAAGAAACGAAGTAGGAAACAACTGTGAACGGTGAAGTCACATATATTCCCTTTAGTGTGTCAGGTGAAGCACACTACCCAAAGACTCGAACGGTCTTGAAAGCAGTGTTTGCTCTTTAATCTATTATCTAAACTCGAAAGTTCACTGAAACATACAATGGAGTACATCAACAACGGCACAGCAAGGCCATAATTCCATCTGTTGAAATCGTTTGATCATACGTATATGTTGGTTAGAATGTTCCATGTACATTTCTTCTATTTGGTTGAAAACTGTTGCTGGCCTCTTTCGGAACACAGTTTTTCTGAGTTAACAGGGAAGGGAAACAGGAAATTTTTGAAAGACATTCGTGAGAAACAAGATAGCACCTATACCTTCAATTCAAAGAGCTACATCTGTACTTACAGTAGTATTTGCGCTACTGTTCATGGAAAACCAGAGGTGTCCAGACATTACTGTCTCTGCTTCTGCCTTCAATGGCAATGCGACCGGTGACTATCTCACACAATTCAGGCCATCACCACACGGACAGAGAAGAGAAAGCAATAACTTCTGTTATAATTGCTGGAAATGTTCATGTTTTCTCCCGTTTCAAAGAATGATTCTTTACCAGATAGAAATTAGAGGCTTGTCCTCTTTGAACACACGGTACTTTCTGAGTTTCACAGTGAATTAGCAAGAAACGAAGTAGGAAACAACTGTGAACGGTGAAGTCACATATATTCCCTTTAGTGTGTCAGGTGAAGCACACTACCCAAAGACTCGAACGGTCTTGAAAGCAGTGTTTGCTCTTCAATCTATTATCTAAACTCGAAAGTTCACTGAAACATACAATGGAGTACATCAACAACGGCACGGCAAGGCCATAATTCCATCTGTTGAAATCGTTTGATCATATGTATATGTTGGTTAGAATGTTCCATGTACATTTCTTCTATTTGGTTGAAAACTGTTGCTGGCCTCTTTCGGAACACAGTTTTTCTGAGTTAACAAGGAAGGGCAACAGGAACTTTTTGAAAGACATTCGTGAGAAACAAGATAGCACCTATACCTTCAATTCAAAGAGCTACATCTGTACTTACAGTAGTATTTGCGCTACTGTTCACGGAAAACCAGAGGTGTCCAGACATTACTGTCTCTGCTTCTGCCTTCAATTGCAATGCGACCTATGACTATCTCACACAATTCAGGCCATCACCACACGGACAGAGAAGAGAAAGCAATAACTTCTGTTATAATTGCTGGAAATGTTCATGTTTTCTCCTGTTTCAAAGAATGATTCTTTACCAGATAGAAATTACAGGCTTGTCCTCTTTGAACACACGGTACTTTCTGAGTTTCACAGTGAATTAGCAAGAAACGAAGTAGGAAACAACTGTGAACGGTGAAGTCACATATATTCCCTTTAGTGTGTCAGCTGAAGCACACTACCCAAAGACTCCAACGGTCTTGAAAGCAGTGTTTGCTCTTTAATCTATTATCTAAACTCGAAAGTTCACTGAAACATACAATGGAGTACATCAACAACGGCACGGGAAGGCCATAATTCCATCTGTTGAAATCGTTTGATCATATGTATATGTTGGTTAGAATGTTCCATGTACATTTCTTCTATTTGGTTGAAAACTGTTGCTGGCCTCTTTCGGAACACAGTTTTTCTGAGTTAACAGGGAAGGGCAACAGGAAATTTTTGAAAGACATTCGTGAGAAACAAGATAGCAACTATACGTTCAATTCAAAGAGCTACATCTGTACTTACAGTAGTATTTGCGCTACTGTTCATGGAAAACCAGAGGTGTCCAGACATTACTGTCTCTGCTTCTGCCTTCAATGGCAATGCGACCGGTGACTATCTCACACAATTCAGGCCATCACCACACGGACAGAGAAGAGAAAGCAATAACTTCTGTTATAATTGCTGGAAATGTTCATGTTTTCTCCCGTTTCAAAGAATGATTCTTTACCAGATAGAAATTACAGGCTTGTCCTCTTTGAACACACGGTACTTTCTGAGTTTCACAGTGAATTAGCAAGAAACGAAGTAGGAAACAACTGTGAACGGTGAAGTCACATATATTCCCTTTAGTGTGTCAGGTGAAGCACACTACCCAAAGACTCGAACGGTCTTGAAAGCAGTGTTTGCTCTTTAATCTATTATCTAAACTCGAAAGTTCACTGAAACATACAATGGAGTACATCAACAACGGCACGGCAAGGCCATAATTCCATCTGTTGAAATCGTTTGATCATATGTATATGTTGGTTAGAATGTTCCATGTACATTTCTTCTATTTGGTTGAAAACTGTTGCTGGCCTCTTTCGGAACACAGTTTTTCTGAGTTAACAAGGAAGGGCAACAGGAACTTTTTGAAAGACATTCGTGAGAAACAAGATAGCACCTATACCTTCAATTCAAAGAGCTACATCTGTACTTACAGTAGTATTTGCGCTACTGTTCACGGAAAACCAGAGGTGTCCAGACATTACTGTCTCTGATTCTGCCTTCAATTGCAATGCGACCGGTGACTATCTCACACAATTCAGGCCATCACCACACGGACAGAGAAGAGAAAGCAATAACTTCTGTTATAATTGCTGGAAATGTTCATGTTTTCTCCCGTTTCAAAGAATGATTCTTTACCAGATAGAAATTACAGGCTTGTCCTCTTTGAACACACGGTACTTTCTGAGTTTCACAGTGAATTAGCAAGAAACGAAGTAGAAAACAACTGTGAACGGTGAAGTCACATATATTCCCTTTAGTGTGTCCGGTGAAGCACACTACCCAAAGACTATAACTGTCTTGAAAGCAGTGCTTGCTCTTTAGTCTATTGTATAAACTCGAAAGTTCACTCTAGCACACAATGGAGCAGAACAACAACGGCACGGCAAGGCCATAATTCCATCTGTTGAAATCGTTTGATCATACGTATATGTTGGTTAGAATGTTCCATGTACATTTCTTCTATTTGGTTGAAAACTGTTGCTGGCCTCTTTCGGAACACAGTTTTTCTGAGTTAACAAGGAAGGGCAACAGGAACTTTTTGAAAGACATTCGTGAGAAACAAGATAGCACCTATACCTTCAATTCAAAGAGCTACATCTGTACTTACAGTAGTATTTGCGCTACTGTTCACGGAAAACCAGAGGTGTCCAGACATTACTGTCTCTGCTTCTGCCTTCAATTGCAATGCGACCTATGACTATCTCACACAATTCAGGCCATCACCACACGGACAGAGAAGAGAAAGCAATAACTTCTGTTATAATTGCTGGAAATGTTCATGTTTTCTCCTGTTTCAAAGAATGATTCTTTACCAGATAGAAATTACAGGCTTGTCCTCTTTGAACACACGGTACTTTCTGAGTTTCACAGTGAATTAGCAAGAAACGAAGTAGGAAACAACTGTGAACGGTGAAGTCACATATATTCCCTTTAGTGTGTCAGCTGAAGCACACTACCCAAAGACTCCAACGGTCTTGAAAGCAGTGTTTGCTCTTTCATCTATTATCTAAACTCGAAAGTTCACTGAAACATACAATGGAGTACATCAACAACGGCACGGCAAGGCCATAATTCCATCTGTTGAAATCGTTTGATCATATGTATATGTTGGTTAGAATGTTCCATGTACATTTCTTCTATTTGGTTGAAAACTGTTGCTGGCCTCTTTCGGAACACAGTTTTTCTGAGTTAACAGGGAAGGGCAACAGGAAATTTTTGAAAGACATTCGTGAGAAACAAGATAGCACCTATACGTTCAATTCAAAGAGCTACATCTGTACTTACAGTAGTATTTGCGCTACTGTTCATGGAAAACCAGAGGTGTCCAGACATTACTGTCTCTGCTTCTGCCTTCAATGGCAATGCGACCGGTGACTATCTCACACAATTCAGGCCATCACCACACGGACAGAGAAGAGAAAGCAATAACTTCTGTTATAATTGCTGGAAATGTTCATGTTTTCTCCCGTTTCAAAGAATGATTCTTTACCAGATAGAAATTACAGGCTTGTCCTCTTTGAACACACGGTACTTTCTGAGTTTCACAGTGAATTAGCAAGAAACGAAGTAGGAAACAACTGTGAACGGTGAAGTCACATATATTCCCTTTAGTGTGTCAGGTGAAGCACACTACCCAAAGACTCGAACGGTCTTGAAAGCAGTGCTTGCTCTTTAGTCTATTGTATAAACTCGAAAGTTCACTCTAGCACACAATGGAGCAGAACAACAACGGCACGGCAAGGCCATAATTCCATCTGTTGAAATCGTTTGATCATACGTATATGTTGGTTAGAATGTTCCATGTACATTTCTTCTATTTGGTTGAAAACTGTTGCTGGCCTCTTTCGGAACACAGTTTTTCTGAGTTAACAAGGAAGGGCAACAGGAAATTTTTGAAAGACATTCGTGAGAAACAAGATAGCACCTATACCTTCAATTCAAAGAGCTACATCTGTACTTACAGTAGTATTTGCGCTACTGTTCATAAAAAACCAGAGGTGTCCAGACATTACTGTCTCTGCTTCTGCCTTCAATGGCAATGCGACCGGTGACTATCTCACACAATTCAGGCCATCACCACACGGACAGAGAAGAGAAAGCAATAACTTCTGTTATAATTGCTGGAAATGTTCATGTTTTCTCCCGTTTCAAAGAATGATTCTTTACCAGATAGAAATTACAGGCTTGTCCTCTTTGAACACACGGTACTTTCTGAGTTTCACAGTGAATTAGCAAGAAACGAAGTAGGAAACAACTGTGAACGGTGAAGTCACATATATTCCCTTTAGTGTGTCAGGTGAAGCACACTACCCAAAGACTCGAACGGTCTTGAAAGCAGTGTTTGCTCTTTAATCTATTATCTAAACTCGAAAGTTCACTGAAACATACAATGGAGTACATCAACAACGGCACGGCAAGGCCATAATTCCATCTGTTGAAATCGTTTGATCATATGTATATGTTGGTTAGAATGTTCCATGTACATTTCTTCTATTTGGTTGAAAACTGTTGCTGGCCTCTTTCGGAACACAGTTTTTCTGAGTTAACAAGGAAGGGCAACAGGAACTTTTTGAAAGACATTCGTGAGAAACAAGATAGCACCTATACCTTCAATTCAAAGTGCTACATCTGTACTTACAGTAGTATTTGCGCTACTGTTCACGGAAAACCAGAGGTGTCCAGACATTACTGTCTCTGATTCTGCCTTCAATTGCAATGCGACCGGTGACTATCTCACACAATTCAGGCCATCACCACACGGACAGAGAAGAGAAAGCAATAACTTCTGTTATAATTGCTGGAAATGTTCATGTTTTCTCCCGTTTCAAAGAATGATTCTTTACCAGATAGAAATTACAGGCTTGTCCTCTTTGAACACACGGTACTTTCTGAGTTTCACAGTGAATTAGCAAGAAACGAAGTAGAAAACAACTGTGAACGGTGAAGTCACATATATTCCCTTTAGTGTGTCCGGTGAAGCACACTACCCAAAGACTATAACTGTCTTGAAAGCAGTGCTTGCTCTTTAGTCTATTGTATAAACTCGAAAGTTCACTCTAGCACACAATGGAGCAGAACAACAACGGCACGGCAAGGCCATAATTCCATCTGTTGAAATCGTTTGATCATACGTATATGTTGGTTAGAATGTTCCATGTACATTTCTTCTATTTGGTTGAAAACTGTTGCTGGCCTCTTTCGGAACACAGTTTTTCTGAGTTAACAAGGAAGGGCAACAGGAACTTTTTGAAAGACATTCGTGAGAAACAAGATAGCACCTATAACTTCAATTCAAAGAGCTACATCTGTACTTACAGTAGTATTTGCGCTACTGTTCATGGAAAACCAGAGGTGTCCAGACATTACTGTCTCTGCTTCTGCCTTCAATGGCAATGCGACCGGTGACTATCTCACACAATTCAGGCCATCACCACACGGACAGAGAAGAGAAAGCAAGAACTTCTGTTATAATTGTTGGAAATGTTCATGTTTTCTCCCGTTTCAAAGAATGATTCTTTACCAGATAGAAATTACAGGCTTGTCCTCTTTGAACACACGGTACTTTCTGAGTTTCACAGTGAATTAGCAAGAAACGAAGTAGGAAACAACTGTGAACGGTGAAGTCACATATATTCCCTTTAGTGTGTCAGGTGAAGCACACTACCCAAAGACTCGAACGGTCTTGAAAGCAGTGTTTGCTCTTTAATCTATTATCTAAACTCGAAAGTTCACTGAAACATACAATGGAGTACATCAACAACGGCACGGCAAGGCCATAATTCCATCTGTTGAAATCGTTTGATCATACGTATATGTTGGTTAGAATGTTCCATGTACATTTCTTCTATTTGGTTGAAAACTGTTGCTGGCCTCTTTCGGAACACAGTTTTTCTGAGTTAACAGGGAAGGGAAACAGGAAATTTTTGAAAGACATTCGTGAGAAACAAGATAGCACCTATACCTTCAATTCAAAGAGCTACATCTGTACTTACAGTAGTATTTGCGCTACTGTTCATGGAAAACCAGAGGTGTCCAGACATTACTGTCTCTGCTTCTGCCTTCAATTGCAATGCGACCGGTGACTATCTCACACAATTCAGGCCATCACCACACGGACAGAGAAGAGAAAGCAATAACTTCTGTTATAATTGCTGGAAATGTTCATGTTTTCTCCCGTTTCAAAGAATGATTCTTTACCAGATAGAAATTACAGGCTTGTCCTCTTTGAAAACACGGTACTTTCTGAGTTTCACAGTGAATTAGCAAGAAACGAAGTAGGAAACAACTGTGAACGGTGAAGTCACATATATTCCCTTTAGTGTGTCCGGTGAAGCACACTACCCAAAGAATATAACTGTCTTGAAAGCAGTGTTTGCTCTTTAGTCTATTATCTAATCTCGAAAGTTCACTGAAACATAGAATGGAGTACATCAACAACGGCACGGCAAGGCCATAACTCCATCTGTTGAAATCGTTTGATCATATGTATATGTTGGTTAGAATGTTCCATGTACATTTCTTCTATTTGGTTGAAAACTGTTGCTGGCCTCTTTCGGAACACAGTTTTTCTGAGTTAACAAGGAAGGGCAACAGGAAATTTTTGAAAGACATTCGTGAGAAACAAGATAGCACCTATACCTTCAATTCAAAGAGCTACATCTGTACTTACAGTAGTATTTGCGCTACTGTTCATGGAAAACCAGAGGTGTCCAGACATTACTGTCTCTGCTTCTGCCTTCAATGGCAATGCGACCGGTGACTATCTCACACAATTCAGGCCATCACCACACGGACAGAGAAGAGAAAGCAAGAACTTCTGTTATAATTGTTGGAAATGTTCATGTTTTCTCCCGTTTCAAAGAATGATTCTTTACCAGATAGAAATTACAGGCTTGTCCTCTTTGAACACACGGTACTTTCTGAGTTTCACAGTGAATTAGCAAGAAACGAAGTAGGAAACAACTGTGAACGGTGAAGTCACATATATTCCCTTTAGTGTGTCCGGTGAAGCACACTACCCAAAGACTATAACTGTCTTCAAAGCAGTGCTTGCTGTTTAGTCTATTGTATAAACTCGAAAGTTCACTCTAGCACACAATGGAGCAGAACAACAACGGCACGGCAAGGCCATAATTCCATCTGTTGAAATCGTTTGATCATACGTATATGTTGGTTAGAATGTTCCATGTACATTTCTTCTATTTGGTTGAAAACTGTTGCTGGCCTCTTTCGGAACACAGTTTTTCTGAGTTAACAGGGAAGGGAAACAGGAAATTTTTGAAAGACATTCGTGAGAAACAAGATAGCACCTATACCTTCAATTCAAAGAGCTACATCTGTACTTACAGTAGTATTTGCGCTACTGTTCATGGAAAACCAGAGGTGTCCAGACATTACTGTCTCTGCTTCTGCCTTCAATGGCAATGCGACCGGTGACTATCTCACACAATTCAGGCCATCACCACACGGACAGAGAAGAGAAAGCAATAACTTCTGTTATAATTGCTGGAAATGTTCATGTTTTCTCCCGTTTCAAAGAATGATTCTTTACCAGATAGAAATTACAGGCTTGTCCTCTTTGAACACACGGTACTTTCTGAGTTTCACAGTGAATTAGCAAGAAACGAAGTAGGAAACAACTGTGAACGGTGAAGTCACATATATTCCCTTTAGTGTGTCAGGTGAAGCACACTACCCAAAGACTCGAACGGTCTTGAAAGCAGTGTTTGCTCTTTAATCTATTATCTAAACTCGAAAGTTCACTGAAACATACAATGGAGTACATCAACAACGCCACGGCAAGGCCATAATTCCATCTGTTGAAATCGTTTGATCATACGTATATGTTGGTTAGAATGTTCCATGTACATTTCTTCTATTTGGTTGAAAACTGTTGCTGGCCTCTTTCGGAACACAGTTTTTCTGAGTTAACAGGGAAGGGAAACAGGAAATTTTTGAAAGACATTCGTGAGAAACAAGATAGCACCTATACCTTCAATTCAAAGAGCTACATCTGTACTTACAGTAGTATTTGCGCTACTGTTCATGGAAAACCAGAGGTGTCCAGACATTACTGTCTCTGCTTCTGCCTTCAATGGCAATGCGACCGGTGACTATCTCACACAATTCAGGCCATCACCACACGGACAGAGAAGAGAAAGCAATAACTTCTGTTATAATTGCTGGAAATGTTCATGTTTTCTCCCGTTTCAAAGAATGATTCTTTACCAGATAGAAATTACAGGCTTGTCCTCTTTGAAAACACGGTACTTTCTGAGTTTGACAGTGAATTAGCAAGAAACGAAGTAGGAAACAACTGTGAACGGTGAAGTCACATATATTCCCTTTAGTGTGTCCGGTGAAGCACACTACCCAAAGAATATAACTGTCTTGAAAGCAGTGTTTGCTCTTTAGTCTATTATCTAATCTCGAAAGTTCACTGAAACATAGAATGGAGTACATCAACAACGGCACGGCAAGGCCATAACTCCATCTGTTGAAATCGTTTGATCATATGTATATGTTGGTTAGAATGTTCCATGTACATTTCTTCTATTTGGTTGAAAACTGTTGCTGGCCTCTTTCGGAACACAGTTTTTCTGAGTTAACAAGGAAGGGCAACAGGAAATTTTTGAAAGACATTCGTGAGAAACAAGATAGCACCTATAACTTCAATTCAAAGAGCTACATCTGTACTTACAGTAGTATTTGCGCTACTGTTCATGGAAAACCAGAGGTGTCCAGACATTACTGTCTCTGCTTCTGCCTTCAATGGCAATGCGACCGGTGACTATCTCACACAATTCAGGCCATCACCACACGGACAGAGAAGAGAAAGCAAGAACTTCTGTTATAATTGTTGGAAATGTTCATGTTTTCTCCCGTTTCAAAGAATGATTCTTTACCAGATAGAAATTACAGGCTTGTCCTCTTTGAACACACGGTACTTTCTGAGTTTCACAGTGAATTAGCAAGAAACGAAGTAGGAAACAACTGTGAACGGTGAAGTCACATATATTCCCTTTAGTGTGTCCGGTGAAGCACACTACCCAAAGACTATAACTGTCTTGAAAGCAGTGCTTGCTGTTTAGTCTATTGTATAAACTCGAAAGTTCACTCTAGCACACAATGGAGCAGAACAACAACGGCACGGCAAGGCCATAATTCCATCTGTTGAAATCGTTTGATCATACGTATATGTTGGTTAGAATGTTCCATGTACATTTCTTCTATTTGGTTGAAAACTGTTGCTGGCCTCTTTCGGAACACAGTTTTTCTGAGTTAACAGGGAAGGGAAACAGGAAATTTTTGAAAGACATTCGTGAGAAACAAGATAGCACCTATACCTTCAATTCAAAGAGCTACATCTGTACTTACAGTAGTATTTGCGCTACTGTTCATGGAAAACCAGAGGTGTCCAGACATTACTGTCTCTGCTTCTGCCTTCAATGGCAATGCGACCGGTGACTATCTCACACAATTCAGGCCATCACCACACGGACAGAGAAGAGAAAGCAATAACTTCTGTTATAATTGCTGGAAATGTTCATGTTTTCTCCCGTTTCAAAGAATGATTCTTTACCAGATAGAAATTACAGGCTTGTCCTCTTTGAACACACGGTACTTTCTGAGTTTCACAGTGAATTAGCAAGAAACGAAGTAGGAAACAACTGTGAACGGTGAAGTCACATATATTCCCTTTAGTGTGTCAGGTGAAGCACACTACCCAAAGACTCGAACGGTCTTGAAAGCAGTGTTTGCTCTTTAATCTATTATCTAAACTCGAAAGTTCACTGAAACATACAATGGAGTACATCAACAACGGCACGGCAAGGCCATAATTCCATCTGTTGAAATCGTTTGATCATACGTATATGTTGGTTAGAATGTTCCATGTACATTTCTTCTATTTGGTTGAAAACTGTTGCTGGCCTCTTTCGGAACACAGTTTTTCTGAGTTAACAGGGAAGGGAAACAGGAAATTTTTGAAAGACATTCGTGAGAAACAAGATAGCACCTATACCTTCAATTCAAAGAGCTACATCTGTACTTACAGTAGTATTTGCGCTACTGTTCATAGAAAACCAGAGGTGTCCAGACATTACTGTCTCTGCTTCTGCCTTCAATGGCAATGCGACCGGTGACTATCTCACACAATTCAGGCCATCACCACACGGACAGAGAAGAGAAAGCAATAACTTCTGTTATAATTGTTGGAAATGTTCATGTTTTCTCCCGTTTCAAAGAATGATTCTTTACCAGATAGAAATTACAGGCTTGTCCTCTTTGAAAACACGGTACTTTCTGAGTTTCACAGTGAATTAGCAAGAAACGAAGTAGGAAACAACTGTGAACGGTGAAGTCACATATATTCCCTTTAGTGTGTCCGGTGAAGCACACTACCCAAAGAATATAACTGTCTTGAAAGCAGTGTTTGCTCTTTAGTCTATTATCTAATCTCGAAAGTTCACTGAAACATAGAATGGAGTACATCAACAACGGCACGGCAAGGCCATAACTCCATCTGTTGAAATCGTTTGATCATATGTATATGTTGGTTAGAATGTTCCATGTACATTTCTTCTATTTGGTTGAAAACTGTTGCTGGCCTCTTTCGGAACACAGTTTTTCTGAGTTAACAAGGAAGGGCAACAGGAAATTTTTGAAAGACATTCGTGAGAAACAAGATAGCACCTATACCTTCAATTCAAAGAGCTACATCTGTACTTACAGTAGTATTTGCGCTACTGTTCATGGAAAACCAGAGGTGTCCAGACATTACTGTCTCTGCTTCTGCCTTCAATGGCAATGCGACCGGTGACTATCTCACACAATTCAGGCCATCACCACACGGACAGAGAAGAGAAAGCAATAACTTCTGTTATAATTGCTGGAAATGTTCATGTTTTCTCCCGTTTCAAAGAATGATTCTTTACCAGATAGAAATTACAGGCTTGTCCTCTTTGAACACACGGTACTTTCTGAGTTTCACAGTGAATTAGCAAGAAACGAAGTAGGAAACAACTGTGAACGGTGAAGTCACATATATTCCCTTTATTGTGTCAGGTGAAGCACACTACCCAAAGACTCGAACGGTCTTGAAAGCAGTGTTTGCTCTTTAATCTATTATCTAAACTCGAAAGTTCACTGAAACATACAATGGAGTACATCAACAACGCCACGGCAAGGCCATAATTCCATCTGTTGAAATCGTTTGATCATACGTATATGTTGGTTAGAATGTTCCATGTACATTTCTTCTATTTGGTTGAAAACTGTTGCTGGCCTCTTTCGGAACACAGTTTTTCTGAGTTAACAGGGAAGGGAAACAGGAAATTTTTGAAAGACATTCGTGAGAAACAAGATAGCACCTATACCTTCAATTCAAAGAGCTACATCTGTACTTACAGTAGTATTTGCGCTACTGTTCATGGAAAACCAGAGGTGTCCAGACATTACTGTCTCTGCTTCTGCCTTCAATGGCAATGCGACCGGTGACTATCTCACACAATTCAGGCCATCACCACACGGACAGAGAAGAGAAAGCAATAACTTCTGTTATAATTGCTGGAAATGTTCATGTTTTCTCCCGTTTCAAAGAATGATTCTTTACCAGATAGAAATTACAGGCTTGTCCTCTTTGAAAACACGGTACTTTCTGAGTTTCACAGTGAATTAGCAAGAAACGAAGTAGGAAACAACTGTGAACGGTGAAGTCACATATATTCCCTTTAGTGTGTCCGGTGAAGCACACTACCCAAAGAATATAACTGTCTTGAAAGCAGTGTTTGCTCTTTAGTCTATTATCTAATCTCGAAAGTTCACTGAAACATAGAATGGAGTACATCAACAACGGCACGGCAAGGCCATAACTCCATCTGTTGAAATCGTTTGATCATATGTATATGTTGGTTAGAATGTTCCATGTACATTTCTTCTATTTGGTTGAAAACTGTTGCTGGCCTCTTTCGGAACACAGTTTTTCTGAGTTAACAAGGAAGGGCAACAGGAAATTTTTGAAAGACATTCGTGAGAAACAAGATAGCACCTATAACTTCAATTCAAAGAGCTACATCTGTACTTACAGTAGTATTTGCGCTACTGTTCATGGAAAACCAGAGGTGTCCAGACATTACTGTCTCTGCTTCTGCCTTCAATGGCAATGCGACCGGTGACTATCTCACACAATTCAGGCCATCACCACACGGACAGAGAAGAGAAAGCAAGAACTTCTGTTATAATTGTTGGAAATGTTCATGTTTTCTCCCGTTTCAAAGAATGATTCTTTACCAGATAGAAATTACAGGCTTGTCCTCTTTGAACACACGGTACTTTCTGAGTTTCACAGTGAATTAGCAAGAAACGAAGTAGGAAACAACTGTGAACGGTGAAGTCACATATATTCCCTTTAGTGTGTCCGGTGAAGCACACTACCCAAAGACTATAACTGTCTTGAAAGCAGTGCTTGCTGTTTAGTCTATTGTATAAACTCGAAAGTTCACTCTAGCACACAATGGAGCAGAACAACAACGGCACGGCAAGGCCATAATTCCATCTGTTGAAATCGTTTGATCATACGTATATGTTGGTTAGAATGTTCCATGTACATTTCTTCTATTTGGTTGAAAACTGTTGCTGGCCTCTTTCGGAACACAGTTTTTCTGAGTTAACAGGGAAGGGAAACAGGAAATTTTTGAAAGACATTCGTGAGAAACAAGATAGCACCTATACCTTCAATTCAAAGAGCTACATCTGTACTTACAGTAGTATTTGCGCTACTGTTCATGGAAAACCAGAGGTGTCCAGACATTACTGTCTCTGCTTCTGCCTTCAATGGCAATGCGACCGGTGACTATCTCACACAATTCAGGCCATCACCACACGGACAGAGAAGAGAAAGCAATAACTTCTGTTATAATTGCTGGAAATGTTCATGTTTTCTCCCGTTTCAAAGAATGATTCTTTACCAGATAGAAATTAGAGGCTTGTCCTCTTTGAAAACACGGTACTTTCTGAGTTTCACAGTGAATTAGCAAGAAACGAAGTAGGAAACAACTGTGAACGGTGAAGTCACATATATTCCCTTTAGTGTGTCCGGTGAAGCACACTACCCAAAGACTATAACTGTCTTGAAAGCAGTGCTTGCTCTTTAGTCTATTGTATAAACTCGAAAGTTCACTGTAGCACACAATGGAGCAGAACAACAACGGCACGGCAAGGCCATAATTCCATCTGTTGAAATCGTTTGATCATATGTATATGTTGGTTAGAATGTTCCATGTACATTTCTTCTATTTGGTTGAAAACTGTTGCTGGCCTCTTTCGGAACACAGTTTTTCTGAGTTAACAAGGAAGGGCAACAGGAAATTTTTGAAAGACATTCGTGAGAAACAAGATAGCACCTATACCTTCAATTCAAAGAGCTACATCTGTACTTACAGTAGTATTTGCGCTACTGTTCATGGAAAACCAGAGGTGTCCAGACATTACTGTCTCTGCTTCTGCCTTCAATGGCAATGCGACCGGTGACTATCTCACACAATTCAGGCCATCACCACACGGACAGAGAAGAGAAAGCAAGAACTTCTGTTATAATTGTTGGAAATGTTCATGTTTTCTCCCGTTTCAAAGAATGATTCTTTACCAGATAGAAATTACAGGCTTGTCCTCTTTGAACACACGGTACTTTCTGAGTTTCACAGTGAATTAGCAAGAAACGAAGTAGGAAACAACTGTGAACGGTGAAGTCACATATATTCCCTTTAGTGTGTCAGGTGAAGCACACTACCCAAAGACTCGAACGGTCTTGAAAGCAGTGTTTGCTCTTTAATCTATTATCTAAACTCGAAAGTTCACTGAAACATACAATGGAGTACATCAACAACGGCACGGCAAGGCCATAATTCCATCTGTTGAAATCGTTTGATCATACGTATATGTTGGTTAGAATGTTCCATGTACATTTCTTCTATTTGGTTGAAAACTGTTGCTGGCCTCTTTCGGAACACAGTTTTTCTGAGTTAACAGGGAAGGGAAACAGGAACTTTTTGAAAGACATTCGTGAGAAACAAGATAGCACCTATAACTTCAATTCAAAGAGCTACATCTGTACTTACAGTAGTATTTGCGCTACTGTTCATGGAAAACCAGAGGTGTCCAGACATTACTGTCTCTGCTTCTGCCTTCAATGGCAATGCGACCGGTGACTATCTCACACAATTCAGGCCATCACCACACGGACAGAGAAGAGAAAGCAAGAACTTCTGTTATAATTGTTGGAAATGTTCATGTTTTCTCCCGTTTCAAAGAATGATTCTTTACCAGATAGAAATTACAGGCTTGTCCTCTTTGAACACACGGTACTTTCTGAGTTTCACAGTGAATTAGCAAGAAACGAAGTAGGAAACAACTGTGAACGGTGAAGTCACATATATTCCCTTTAGTGTGTCCGGTGAAGCACACTACCCAAAGACTATAACTGTCTTGAAAGCAGTGCTTGCTGTTTAGTCTATTGTATAAACTCGAAAGTTCACTCTAGCACACAATGGAGCAGAACAACAACGGCACGGCAAGGCCATAATTCCATCTGTTGAAATCGTTTGATCATACGTATATGTTGGTTAGAATGTTCCATGTACATTTCTTCTATTTGGTTGAAAACTGTTGCTGGCCTCTTTCGGAACACAGTTTTTCTGAGTTAACAGGGAAGGGAAACAGGAAATTTTTGAAAGACATTCGTGAGAAACAAGATAGCACCTATACCTTCAATTCAAAGAGCTACATCTGTACTTACAGTAGTATTTGCGCTACTGTTCATGGAAAACCAGAGGTGTCCAGACATTACTGTCTCTGCTTCTGCCTTCAATGGCAATGCGACCGGTGACTATCTCACACAATTCAGGCCATCACCACACGGACAGAGAAGAGAAAGCAATAACTTCTGTTATAATTGCTGGAAATGTTCATGTTTTCTCCCGTTTCAAAGAATGATTCTTTACCAGATAGAAATTAGAGGCTTGTCCTCTTTGAAAACACGGTACTTTCTGAGTTTCACAGTGAATTAGCAAGAAACGAAGTAGGAAACAACTGTGAACGGTGAAGTCACATATATTCCCTTTAGTGTGTCCGGTGAAGCACACTACCCAAAGACTATAACTGTCTTGAAAGCAGTGCTTGCTCTTTAGTCTATTGTATAAACTCGAAAGTTCACTGTAGCACACAATGGAGCAGAACAACAACGGCACGGCAAGGCCATAATTCCATCTGTTGAAATCGTTTGATCATATGTATATGTTGGTTAGAATGTTCCATGTACATTTCTTCTATTTGGTTGAAAACTGTTGCTGGCCTCTTTCGGAACACAGTTTTTCTGAGTTAACAAGGAAGGGCAACAGGAAATTTTTGAAAGACATTCGTGAGAAACAAGATAGCACCTATACCTTCAATTCAAAGAGCTACATCTGTACTTACAGTAGTATTTGCGCTACTGTTCATGGAAAACCAGAGGTGTCCAGACATTACTGTCTCTGCTTCTGCCTTCAATGGCAATGCGACCGGTGACTATCTCACACAATTCAGGCCATCACCACACGGACAGAGAAGAGAAAGCAAGAACTTCTGTTATAATTGTTGGAAATGTTCATGTTTTCTCCCGTTTCAAAGAATGATTCTTTACCAGATAGAAATTACAGGCTTGTCCTCTTTGAACACACGGTACTTTCTGAGTTTCACAGTGAATTAGCAAGAAACGAAGTAGGAAACAACTGTGAACGGTGAAGTCACATATATTCCCTTTAGTGTGTCCGGTGAAGCACACTACCCAAAGACTATAACTGTCTTGAAAGCAGTGCTTGCTGTTTAGTCTATTGTATAAACTCGAAAGTTCACTCTAGCACACAATGGAGCAGAACAACAACGGCACGGCAAGGCCATAATTCCATCTGTTGAAATCGTTTGATCATACGTATATGTTGGTTAGAATGTTCCATGTACATTTCTTCTATTTGGTTGAAAACTGTTGCTGGCCTCTTTCGGAACACAGTTTTTCTGAGTTAACAGGGAAGGGAAACAGGAAATTTTTGAAAGACATTCGTGAGAAACAAGATAGCACCTATACCTTCAATTCAAAGAGCTACATCTGTACTTACAGTAGTATTTGCGCTACTGTTCATGGAAAACCAGAGGTGTCCAGACATTACTGTCTCTGCTTCTGCCTTCAATGGCAATGCGACCGGTGACTATCTCACACAATTCAGGCCATCACCACACGGACAGAGAAGAGAAAGCAATAACTTCTGTTATAATTGCTGGAAATGTTCATGTTTTCTCCCGTTTCAAAGAATGATTCTTTACCAGATAGAAATTAGAGGCTTGTCCTCTTTGAAAACACGGTACTTTCTGAGTTTCACAGTGAATTAGCAAGAAACGAAGTAGGAAACAACTGTGAACGGTGAAGTCACATATATTCCCTTTAGTGTGTCCGGTGAAGCACACTACCCAAAGACTATAACTGTCTTGAAAGCAGTGCTTGCTCTTTAGTCTATTGTATAAACTCGAAAGTTCACTGTAGCACACAATGGAGCAGAACAACAACGGCACGGCAAGGCCATAATTCCATCTGTTGAAATCGTTTGATCATACGTATATGTTGGTTAGAATGTTCCATGTACATTTCTTCTATTTGGTTGAAAACTGTTGCTGGCCTCTTTCGGAACACAGTTTTTCTGAGTTAACAGGGAAGGGAAACAGGAAATTTTTGAAAGACATTCGTGAGAAACAAGATAGCACCTATAACTTCAATTCAAAGAGCTACATCTGTACTTACAGTAGTATTTGCGCTACTGTTCATGGAAAACCAGAGGTGTCCAGACATTACTGTCTCTGCTTCTGCCTTCAATGGCAATGCGACCGGTGACTATCTCACACAATTCAGGCCATCACCACACGGACAGAGAAGAGAAAGCAAGAACTTCTGTTATAATTGTTGGAAATGTTCATGTTTTCTCCCGTTTCAAAGAATGATTCTTTACCAGATAGAAATTACAGGCTTGTCCTCTTTGAACACACGGTACTTTCTGAGTTTCACAGTGAATTAGCAAGAAACGAAGTAGGAAACAACTGTGAACGGTGAAGTCACATATATTCCCTTTAGTGTGTCCGGTGAAGCACACTACCCAAAGACTATAACTGTCTTGAAAGCAGTGCTTGCTGTTTAGTCTATTGTATAAACTCGAAAGTTCACTCTAGCACACAATGGAGCAGAACAACAACGGCACGGCAAGGCCATAATTCCATCTGTTGAAATCGTTTGATCATACGTATATGTTGGTTAGAATGTTCCATGTACATTTCTTCTATTTGGTTGAAAACTGTTGCTGGCCTCTTTCGGAACACAGTTTTTCTGAGTTAACAGGGAAGGGAAACAGGAAATTTTTGAAAGACATTCGTGAGAAACAAGATAGCACCTATACCTTCAATTCAAAGAGCTACATCTGTACTTACAGTAGTATTTGCGCTACTGTTCATGGAAAACCAGAGGTGTCCAGACATTACTGTCTCTGCTTCTGCCTTCAATGGCAATGCGACCGGTGACTATCTCACACAATTCAGGCCATCACCACACGGACAGAGAAGAGAAAGCAATAACTTCTGTTATAATTGCTGGAAATGTTCATGTTTTCTCCCGTTTCAAAGAATGATTCTTTACCAGATAGAAATTAGAGGCTTGTCCTCTTTGAAAACACGGTACTTTCTGAGTTTCACAGTGAATTAGCAAGAAACGAAGTAGGAAACAACTGTGAACGGTGAAGTCACATATATTCCCTTTAGTGTGTCCGGTGAAGCACACTACCCAAAGACTATAACTGTCTTGAAAGCAGTGCTTGCTCTTTAGTCTATTGTATAAACTCGAAAGTTCACTGTAGCACACAATGGAGCAGAACAACAACGGCACGGCAAGGCCATAATTCCATCTGTTGAAATCGTTTGATCATATGTATATGTTGGTTAGAATGTTCCATGTACATTTCTTCTATTTGGTTGAAAACTGTTGCTGGCCTCTTTCGGAACACAGTTTTTCTGAGTTAACAAGGAAGGGCAACAGGAAATTTTTGAAAGACATTCGTGAGAAACAAGATAGCACCTATACCTTCAATTCAAAGAGCTACATCTGTACTTACAGTAGTATTTGCGCTACTGTTCATGGAAAACCAGAGGTGTCCAGACATTACTGTCTCTGCTTCTGCCTTCAATGGCAATGCGACCGGTGACTATCTCACACAATTCAGGCCATCACCACACGGACAGAGAAGAGAAAGCAATAACTTCTGTTATAATTGTTGGAAATGTTCATGTTTTCTCCCGTTTCAAAGAATGATTCTTTACCAGATAGAAATTACAGGCTTGTCCTCTTTGAACACACGGTACTTTCTGAGTTTCACAGTGAATTAGCAAGAAACGAAGTAGGAAACAACTGTGAACGGTGAAGTCACATATATTCCCTTTAGTGTGTCCGGTGAAGCACACTACCCAAAGACTATAACTGTCTTGAAAGCAGTGCTTGCTGTTTAGTCTATTGTATAAACTCGAAAGTTCACTCTAGCACACAATGGAGCAGAACAACAACGGCACGGCAAGGCCATAATTCCATCTGTTGAAATCGTTTGATCATACGTATATGTTGGTTAGAATGTTCCATGTACATTTCTTCTATTTGGTTGAAAACTGTTGCTGGCCTCTTTCGGAACACAGTTTTTCTGAGTTAACAAGGAAGGGCAACAGGAACTTTTTGAAAGACATTCGTGAGAAACAAGATAGCACCTATACCTTCAATTCAAAGAGCTACATCTGTACTTACAGTAGTATTTGCGCTACTGTTCATGGAAAACCAGAGGTGTCCAGACATTACTGTCTCTGCTTCTGCCTTCAATGGCAATGCGACCGGTGACTATCTCACACAATTCAGGCCATCACCACACGGACAGAGAAGAGAAAGCAATAACTTCTGTTATAATTGCTGGAAATGTTCATGTTTTCTCCCGTTTCAAAGAATGATTCTTTACCAGATAGAAATTAGAGGCTTGTCCTCTTTGAAAACACGGTACTTTCTGAGTTTCACAGTGAATTAGCAAGAAACGAAGTAGGAAACAACTGTGAACGGTGAAGTCACATATATTCCCTTTAGTGTGTCCGGTGAAGCACACTACCCAAAGACTATAACTGTCTTGAAAGCAGTGCTTGCTCTTTAGTCTATTGTATAAACTCGAAAGTTCACTGTAGCACACAATGGAGCAGAACAACAACGGCACGGCAAGGCCATAATTCCATCTGTTGAAATCGTTTGATCATATGTATATGTTGGTTAGAATGTTCCATGTACATTTCTTCTATTTGGTTGAAAACTGTTGCTGGCCTCTTTCGGAACACAGTTTTTCTGAGTTAACAAGGAAGGGCAACAGGAAATTTTTGAAAGACATTCGTGAGAAACAAGATAGCACCTATACCTTCAATTCAAAGAGCTACATCTGTACTTACAGTAGTATTTGCGCTACTGTTCATGGAAAACCAGAGGTGTCCAGACATTACTGTCTCTGCTTCTGCCTTCAATGGCAATGCGACCGGTGACTATCTCACACAATTCAGGCCATCACCACACGGACAGAGAAGAGAAAGCAAGAACTTCTGTTATAATTGTTGGAAATGTTCATGTTTTCTCCCGTTTCAAAGAATGATTCTTTACCAGATAGAAATTACAGGCTTGTCCTCTTTGAACACACGGTACTTTCTGAGTTTCACAGTGAATTAGCAAGAAACGAAGTAGGAAACAACTGTGAACGGTGAAGTCACATATATTCCCTTTAGTGTGTCAGGTGAAGCACACTACCCAAAGACTCGAACGGTCTTGAAAGCAGTGTTTGCTCTTTAATCTATTATCTAAACTCGAAAGTTCACTGAAACATACAATGGAGTACATCAACAACGGCACGGCAAGGCCATAATTCCATCTGTTGAAATCGTTTGATCATACGTATATGTTGGTTAGAATGTTCCATGTACATTTCTTCTATTTGGTTGAAAACTGTTGCTGGCCTCTTTCGGAACACAGTTTTTCTGAGTTAACAGGGAAGGGAAACAGGAAATTTTTGAAAGACATTCGTGAGAAACAAGATAGCACCTATAACTTCAATTCAAAGAGCTACATCTGTACTTACAGTAGTATTTGCGCTACTGTTCATGGAAAACCAGAGGTGTCCAGACATTACTGTCTCTGCTTCTGCCTTCAATGGCAATGCGACCGGTGACTATCTCACACAATTCAGGCCATCACCACACGGACAGAGAAGAGAAAGCAAGAACTTCTGTTATAATTGTTGGAAATGTTCATGTTTTCTCCCGTTTCAAAGAATGATTCTTTACCAGATAGAAATTACAGGCTTGTCCTCTTTGAACACACGGTACTTTCTGAGTTTCACAGTGAATTAGCAAGAAACGAAGTAGGAAACAACTGTGAACGGTGAAGTCACATATATTCCCTTTAGTGTGTCCGGTGAAGCACACTACCCAAAGACTATAACTGTCTTGAAAGCAGTGCTTGCTGTTTAGTCTATTGTATAAACTCGAAAGTTCACTCTAGCACACAATGGAGCAGAACAACAACGGCACGGCAAGGCCATAATTCCATCTGTTGAAATCGTTTGATCATACGTATATGTTGGTTAGAATGTTCCATGTACATTTCTTCTATTTGGTTGAAAACTGTTGCTGGCCTCTTTCGGAACACAGTTTTTCTGAGTTAACAGGGAAGGGAAACAGGAAATTTTTGAAAGACATTCGTGAGAAACAAGATAGCACCTATACCTTCAATTCAAAGAGCTACATCTGTACTTACAGTAGTATTTGCGCTACTGTTCATGGAAAACCAGAGGTGTCCAGACATTACTGTCTCTGCTTCTGCCTTCAATGGCAATGCGACCGGTGACTATCTCACACAATTCAGGCCATCACCACACGGACAGAGAAGAGAAAGCAATAACTTCTGTTATAATTGCTGGAAATGTTCATGTTTTCTCCCGTTTCAAAGAATGATTCTTTACCAGATAGAAATTAGAGGCTTGTCCTCTTTGAAAACACGGTACTTTCTGAGTTTCACAGTGAATTAGCAAGAAACGAAGTAGGAAACAACTGTGAACGGTGAAGTCACATATATTCCCTTTAGTGTGTCCGGTGAAGCACACTACCCAAAGACTATAACTGTCTTGAAAGCAGTGCTTGCTCTTTAGTCTATTGTATAAACTCGAAAGTTCACTGTAGCACACAATGGAGCAGAACAACAACGGCACGGCAAGGCCATAATTCCATCTGTTGAAATCGTTTGATCATATGTATATGTTGGTTAGAATGTTCCATGTACATTTCTTCTATTTGGTTGAAAACTGTTGCTGGCCTCTTTCGGAACACAGTTTTTCTGAGTTAACAAGGAAGGGCAACAGGAAATTTTTGAAAGACATTCGTGAGAAACAAGATAGCACCTATACCTTCAATTCAAAGAGCTACATCTGTACTTACAGTAGTATTTGCGCTACTGTTCATGGAAAACCAGAGGTGTCCAGACATTACTGTCTCTGCTTCTGCCTTCAATGGCAATGCGACCGGTGACTATCTCACACAATTCAGGCCATCACCACACGGACAGAGAAGAGAAAGCAATAACTTCTGTTATAATTGTTGGAAATGTTCATGTTTTCTCCTGTTTCAAAGAATGATTCTTTACCAGATAGAAATTACAGGCTTGTCCTCTTTGAACACACGGTACTTTCTGAGTTTCACAGTGAATTAGCAAGAAACGAAGTAGGAAACAACTGTGAACGGTGAAGTCACATATATTCCCTTTAGTGTGTCCGGTGAAGCACACTACCCAAAGACTATAACTGTCTTGAAAGCAGTGCTTGCTGTTTAGTCTATTGTATAAACTCGAAAGTTCACTCTAGCACACAATGAAGCAGAACAACAACGGCACGGCAAGGCCATAATTCCATCTGTTGAAATCGTTTGATCATACGTATATGTTGGTTAGAATGTTCCATGTACATTTCTTCTATTTGGTTGAAAACTGTTGCTGGCCTCTTTCGGAACACAGTTTTTCTGAGTTAACAGGGAAGGGAAACAGGAAATTTTTGAAAGACATTCGTGAGAAACAAGATAGCACCTATACCTTCAATTCAAAGAGCTACATCTGTACTTACAGTAGTATTTGCGCTACTGTTCATGGAAAACCAGAGGTGTCCAGACATTACTGTCTCTGCTTCTGCCTTCAATGGCAATGCGACCGGTGACTATCTCACACAATTCAGGCCATCACCACACGGACAGAGAAGAGAAAGCAATAACTTCTGTTATAATTGCTGGAAATGTTCATGTTTTCTCCCGTTTCAAAGAATGATTCTTTACCAGATAGAAATTAGAGGCTTGTCCTCTTTGAAAACACGGTACTTTCTGAGTTTCACAGTGAATTAGCAAGAAACGAAGTAGGAAACAACTGTGAACGGTGAAGTCACATATATTCCCTTTAGTGTGTCCGGTGAAGCACACTACCCAAAGACTATAACTGTCTTGAAAGCAGTGCTTGCTCTTTAGTCTATTGTATAAACTCGAAAGTTCACTGTAGCACACAATGGAGCAGAACAACAACGGCACGGCAAGGCCATAATTCCATCTGTTGAAATCGTTTGATCATATGTATATGTTGGTTAGAATGTTCCATGTACATTTCTTCTATTTGGTTGAAAACTGTTGCTGGCCTCTTTCGGAACACAGTTTTTCTGAGTTAACAAGGAAGGGCAACAGGAAATTTTTGAAAGACATTCGTGAGAAACAAGATAGCACCTATACCTTCAATTCAAAGAGCTACATCTGTACTTACAGTAGTATTTGCGCTACTGTTCATGGAAAACCAGAGGTGTCCAGACATTACTGTCTCTGCTTCTGCCTTCAATGGCAATGCGACCGGTGACTATCTCACACAATTCAGGCCATCACCACACGGACAGAGAAGAGAAAGCAATAACTTCTGTTATAATTGTTGGAAATGTTCATGTTTTCTCCCGTTTCAAAGAATGATTCTTTACCAGATAGAAATTACAGGCTTGTCCTCTTTGAACACACGGTACTTTCTGAGTTTCACAGTGAATTAGCAAGAAACGAAGTAGGAAACAACTGTGAACGGTGAAGTCACATATATTCCCTTTAGTGTGTCCGGTGAAGCACACTACCCAAAGACTATAACTGTCTTGAAAGCAGTGCTTGCTGTTTAGTCTATTGTATAAACTCGAAAGTTCACTCTAGCACACAATGGAGCAGAACAACAACGGCACGGCAAGGCCATAATTCCATCTGTTGAAATCGTTTGATCATACGTATATGTTGGTTAGAATGTTCCATGTACATTTCTTCTATTTGGTTGAAAACTGTTGCTGGCCTCTTTCGGAACACAGTTTTTCTGAGTTAACAGGGAAGGGAAACAGGAAATTTTTGAAAGACATTCGTGAGAAACAAGATAGCACCTATACCTTCAATTCAAAGAGCTACATCTGTACTTACAGTAGTATTTGCGCTACTGTTCATGGAAAACCAGAGGTGTCCAGACATTACTGTCTCTGCTTCTGCCTTCAATGGCAATGCGACCGGTGACTATCTCACACAATTCAGGCCATCACCACACGGACAGAGAAGAGAAAGCAATAACTTCTGTTATAATTGCTGGAAATGTTCATGTTTTCTCCCGTTTCAAAGAATGATTCTTTACCAGATAGAAATTAGAGGCTTGTCCTCTTTGAAAACACGGTACTTTCTGAGTTTCACAGTGAATTAGCAAGAAACGAAGTAGGAAACAACTGTGAACGGTGAAGTCACATATATTCCCTTTAGTGTGTCCGGTGAAGCACACTACCCAAAGACTATAACTGTCTTGAAAGCAGTGCTTGCTCTTTAGTCTATTGTATAAACTCGAAAGTTCACTGTAGCACACAATGGAGCAGAACAACAACGGCACGGCAAGGCCATAATTCCATCTGTTGAAATCGTTTGATCATATGTATATGTTGGTTAGAATGTTCCATGTACATTTCTTCTATTTGGTTGAAAACTGTTGCTGGCCTCTTTCGGAACACAGTTTTTCTGAGTTAACAAGGAAGGGCAACAGGAAATTTTTGAAAGACATTCGTGAGAAACAAGATAGCACCTATACCTTCAATTCAAAGAGCTACATCTGTACTTACAGTAGTATTTGCGCTACTGTTCATGGAAAACCAGAGGTGTCCAGACATTACTGTCTCTGCTTCTGCCTTCAATGGCAATGCGACCGGTGACTATCTCACACAATTCAGGCCATCACCACACGGACAGAGAAGAGAAAGCAATAACTTCTGTTATAATTGCTGGAAATGTTCATGTTTTCTCCCGTTTCAAAGAATGATTCTTTACCAGATAGAAATTAGAGGCTTGTCCTCTTTGAAAACACGGTACTTTCTGAGTTTCACAGTGAATTAGCAAGAAACGAAGTAGGAAACAACTGTGAACGGTGAAGTCACATATATTCCCTTTAGTGTGTCCGGTGAAGCACACTACCCAAAGACTATAACTGTCTTGAAAGCAGTGCTTGCTCTTTAGTCTATTGTATAAACTCGAAAGTTCACTGTAGCACACAATGGAGCAGAACAACAACGGCACGGCAAGGCCATAATTCCATCTGTTGAAATCGTTTGATCATATGTATATGTTGGTTAGAATGTTCCATGTACATTTCTTCTATTTGGTTGAAAACTGTTGCTGGCCTCTTTCGGAACACAGTTTTTCTGAGTTAACAAGGAAGGGCAACAGGAAATTTTTGAAAGACATTCGTGAGAAACAAGATAGCACCTATACCTTCAATTCAAAGAGCTACATCTGTACTTACAGTAGTATTTGCGCTACTGTTCATGGAAAACCAGAGGTGTCCAGACATTACTGTCTCTGCTTCTGCCTTCAATGGCAATGCGACCGGTGACTATCTCACACAATTCAGGCCATCACCACACGGACAGAGAAGAGAAAGCAATAACTTCTGTTATAATTGCTGGAAATGTTCATGTTTACTCCCGTTTCAAAGAATGATTCTTTACCAGATAGAAATTACAGGCTTGTCCTCTTTGAACACACGGTACTTTCTGAGTTTCACAGTGAATTAGCAAGAAACGAAGTAGAAAACAACTGTGAACGGTGAAGTCACATATATTCCCTTTATTGTGTCAGGTGAAGCACACTACCCAAAAGACTCGAACGGTCTTGAAAGCAGTGTTTGCTCTTTAGTCTATTGTATAAATTCGAAAGTTCACTGAAACATACAATGGAGTACATCAACAGCGGCACGGCAAGGCCATAATTCCATCTGTTGAAATCGTTTGATCATATGTATATGTTGGTTAGAATGTTCCATGTACATTTCTTCTATTTGGTTGAAAACTGTTGCTGGCCTCTTTCGGAACACAGTTTTTCTGAGTTAACAAGGAAGGGCAACAGGAACTTTTTGAAAGACATTCGTGAGAAACAAGATAGCACCTATACCTTCAATTCAAAGAGCTACATCTGTACTTACAGTAGTATTTGCGCTACTGTTCATGGAAAACCAGAAGTGTCCAGACATTACTGTCTCTGCTTCTGCATTCAATGGTAATGCGACCGGTGACTATCTCACACAATTCAGGCCATCACCACACGGACAGAGAAGAGAAAGCAATAACTTCTGTTATAATTGCTGGAAATGTTCATGTTTTCTCCCGTTTCAAAGAATGATTCTTTACCAGATAGAAATTACAGGCTTGTCCTCTTTGAACACACGGTACTTTCTGAGTTTCACAGTGAATTAGCAAGAAACGAAGTAGGAAACAACTGTGAACGGTGAAGTCACATATATTCCCTTTAGTGTGTCAGGTGAAGCACACTACCCAAAGACTCGAACGGTCTTGAAAGCAGTGTTTGCTCTTTAATCTATTATCTAAACTCGAAAGTTCACTGAAACATACAATGGAGTACATCAACAACGGCACGGCAAGGCCATAATTCCATCTGTTGAAATCGTTTGATCATACGTATATGTTGGTTAGAATGTTCCATGTACATTTCTTCTATTTGGTTGAAAACTGTTGCTGGCCTCTTTCGGAACACAGTTTTTCTGAGTTAACAAGGAAGGGCAACAGGAACTTTTTGAAAGACATTCGTGAGAAACAAGATAGCACCTATACCTTCAATTCAAAGAGCTACATCTGTACTTACAGTAGTATTTGCGCTACTGTTCACGGAAAACCAGAGGTGTCCAGACATTACTGTCTCTGATTCTGCCTTCAATTGCAATGCGACCGGTGACTATCTCACACAATTCAGGCCATCACCACACGGACAGAGAAGAGAAAGCAATAACTTCTGTTATAATTGCTGGAAATGTTCATGTTTTCTCCCGTTTCAAAGAATGATTCTTTACCAGATAGAAATTACAGGCTTGTCCTCTTTGAACACACGGTACTTTCTGAGTTTCACAGTGAATTAGCAAGAAACGAAGTAGAAAACAACTGTGAACGGTGAAGTCACATATATTCCCTTTATTGTGTCAGGTGAAGCACACTACCCAAAAGACTCGAACGGTCTTGAAAGCAGTGTTTGCTCTTTAGTCTATTGTATAAATTCGAAAGTTCACTGAAACATACAATGGAGTACATCAACAGCGGCACGGCAAGGCCATAATTCCATCTGTTGAAATCGTTTGATCATATGTATATGTTGGTTAGAATGTTCCATGTACATTTCTTCTATTTGGTTGAAAACTGTTGCTGGCCTCTTTCGGAACACAGTTTTTCTGAGTTAACAAGGAAGGGCAACAGGAACTTTTTGAAAGACATTCGTGAGAAACAAGATAGCACCTATACCTTCAATTCAAAGAGCTACATCTGTACTTACAGTAGTATTTGCGCTACTGTTCATGGAAAACCAGAAGTGTCCAGACATTACTGTCTCTGCTTCTGCATTCAATGGTAATGCGACCGGTGACTATCTCACACAATTCAGGCCATCACCACACGGAGAGATAAGAGAAAGCAATAACTTCTGTTATAATTGCTGGAAATGTTCATGTTTTCTCCCGTTTCAAAGAATGATTCTTTACCAGATAGAAATTACAGGCTTGTCCTCTTTGAACACACGGTACTTTCTGAGTTTCACAGTAAATTAGCAAGAAACGAAGTAGGAAACAACTGTGAACGGTGAAGTCACATATATTCCCTTTAGTGTGTCAGGTGAAGCACACTACCCAAAGACTCGAACGGTCTTGAAAGCAGTGTTTGCTCTTTAATCTATTATCTAAACTCGAAAGTTCACTGAAACATACAATGGAGTACATCAACAACGGCACGGCAAGGCCATAATTCCATCTGTTGAAATCGTTTGATCATACGTATATGTTGGTTAGAATGTTCCATGTACATTTCTTCTATTTGGTTGAAAACTGTTGCTGGCCTCTTTCGGAACACAGTTTTTCTGAGTTAACAGGGAAGGGAAACAGGAAATTTTTGAAAGACATTCGTGAGAAACAAGATAGCACCTATACCTTCAATTCAAAGAGCTACATCTGTACTTACAGTAGTATTTGCGCTACTGTTCATGGAAAACCAGAGGTGTCCAGACATTACTGTCTCTGCTTCTGCCTTCAATGGCAATGCGACCGGTGACTATCTCACACAATTCAGGCCATCACCACACGGACAGAGAAGAGAAAGCAATAACTTCTGTTATAATTGCTGGAAATGTTCATGTTTTCTCCCGTTTCAAAGAATGATTCTTTACCAGATAGAAATTAGAGGCTTGTCCTCTTTGAAAACACGGTACTTTCTGAGTTTCACAGTGAATTAGCAAGAAACGAAGTAGGAAACAACTGTGAACGGTGAAGTCACATATATTCCCTTTAGTGTGTCCGGTGAAGCACACTACCCAAAGAATATAACTGTCTTGAAAGCAGTGTTTGCTCTTTAGTCTATTATCTAATCTCGAAATTCACTGAAACATAGAATGGAGTACATCAACAACGGCTCGGCAAGGCCATAACTCCATCTGTTGAAATCGTTTGATCATATGTATATGTTGGTTAGAATGTTCCATGTACATTTCTTCTATTTGGTTGAAAACTGTTGCTGGCCTCTTTCGGAACACAGTTTTTCTGAGTTAACAAGGAAGGGCAACAGGAAATTTTTGAAAGACATTCGTGAGAAACAAGATAGCACCTATAACTTCAATTCAAAGAGCTACATCTGTACTTACAGTAGTATTTGCGCTACTGTTCATGGAAAACCAGAGGTGTCCAGACATTACTGTCTCTGCTTCTGCCTTCAATGGCAATGCGACCG
Organism: Furipterus horrens; assembly: GCF_987537825.1. Lineage (NCBI taxonomy): Eukaryota > Metazoa > Chordata > Mammalia > Chiroptera > Furipteridae > Furipterus > Furipterus horrens. The sequence goes on from NW_028327182.1 coordinate 52,322,505, forward strand.
GTGACTATCTCACACAATTCAGGCCATCACCACACGGACAGAGAAGAGAAAGCAAGAACTTCTGTTATAATTGTTGGAAATGTTCATGTTTTCTCCCGTTTCAAAGAATGATTCTTTACCAGATAGAAATTACAGGCTTGTCCTCTTTGAACACACGGTACTTTCTGAGTTTCACAGTGAATTAGCAAGAAACGAAGTAGGAAACAACTGTGAACGGTGAAGTCACATATATTCCCTTTAGTGTGTCAGGTGAAGCACACTACCCAAAGACTCGAACGGTCTTGAAAGCAGTGTTTGCTCTTTAATCTATTATCTAAACTCGAAAGTTCACTGAAACATACAATGGAGTACATCAACAACGGCACGGCAAGGCCATAATTCCATCTGTTGAAATCGTTTGATCATACGTATATGTTGGTTAGAATGTTCCATGTACATTTCTTCTATTTGGTTGAAAACTGTTGCTGGCCTCTTTCGGAACACAGTTTTTCTGAGTTAACAAGGAAGGGCAACAGGAACTTTTTGAAAGACATTCGTGAGAAACAAGATAGCACCTATACCTTCAATTCAAAGAGCTACATCTGTACTTACAGTAGTATTTGCGCTACTGTTCACGGAAAACCAGAGGTGTCCAGACATTACTGTCTCTGATTCTGCCTTCAATTGCAATGCGACCGGTGACTATCTCACACAATTCAGGCCATCACCACACGGACAGAGAAGAGAAAGCAATAACTTCTGTTATAATTGCTGGAAATGTTCATGTTTTCTCCCGTTTCAAAGAATGATTCTTTACCAGATAGAAATTACAGGCTTGTCCTCTTTGAACACACGGTACTTTCTGAGTTTCACAGTGAATTAGCAAGAAACGAAGTAGAAAACAACTGTGAACGGTGAAGTCACATATATTCCCTTTATTGTGTCAGGTGAAGCACACTACCCAAAAGACTCGAACGGTCTTGAAAGCAGTGTTTGCTCTTTAGTCTATTGTATAAATTCGAAAGTTCACTGAAACATACAATGGAGTACATCAACAGCGGCACGGCAAGGCCATAATTCCATCTGTTGAAATCGTTTGATCATATGTATATGTTGGTTAGAATGTTCCATGTACATTTCTTCTATTTGGTTGAAAACTGTTGCTGGCCTCTTTCGGAACACAGTTTTTCTGAGTTAACAAGGAAGGGCAACAGGAACTTTTTGAAAGACATTCGTGAGAAACAAGATAGCACCTATACCTTCAATTCAAAGAGCTACATCTGTACTTACAGTAGTATTTGCGCTACTGTTCATGGAAAACCAGAAGTGTCCAGACATTACTGTCTCTGCTTCTGCATTCAATGGTAATGCGACCGGTGACTATCTCACACAATTCAGGCCATCACCATACGGACAGATAAGAGAAAGCAATAACTTCTGTTATAATTGCTGGAAATGTTCATGTTTTCTCCCGTTTCAAAGAATGATTCTTTACCAGATAGAAATTACAGGCTTGTCCTCTTTGAACACACGGTACTTTCTGAGTTTCACAGTAAATTAGCAAGAAACGAAGTAGGAAACAACTGTGAACGGTGAAGTCACATATATTCCCTTTAGTGTGTCAGGTGAAGCACACTACCCAAAGACTCGAACGGTCTTGAAAGCAGTGTTTGCTCTTTAATCTATTATCTAAACTCGAAAGTTCACTGAAACATACAATGGAGTACATCAACAACGGCACGGCAAGGCCATAATTCCATCTGTTGAAATCGTTTGATCATACGTATATGTTGGTTAGAATGTTCCATGTACATTTCTTCTATTTGTTTGAAAACTGTTGCTGGCCTCTTTCGGAACACAGTTTTTCTGAGTTAACAGGGAAGGGAAACAGGAAATTTTTGAAAGACATTCGTGAGAAACAAGATAGCACCTATACCTTCAATTCAAAGAGCTACATCTGTACTTACAGTAGTATTTGCGCTACTGTTCATGGAAAACCAGAGGTGTCCAGACATTACTGTCTCTGCTTCTGCCTTCAATGGCAATGCGACCGGTGACTATCTCACACAATTCAGGCCATCACCACACGGACAGAGAAGAGAAAGCAATAACTTCTGTTATAATTGCTGGAAATGTTCATGTTTTCTCCCGTTTCAAAGAATGATTCTTTACCAGATAGAAATTAGAGGCTTGTCCTCTTTGAAAACACGGCACTTTCTGAGTTTCACAGTGAATTAGCAAGAAACGAAGTAGGAAACAACTGTGAACGGTGAAGTCACATATATTCCCTTTAGTGTGTCCGGTGAAGCACACTACCCAAAGAATATAACTGTCTTGAAAGCAGTGTTTGCTCTTTAGTCTATTATCTAATCTCGAAATTCACTGAAACATAGAATGGAGTACATCAACAACGGCTCGGCAAGGCCATAACTCCATCTGTTGAAATCGTTTGATCATATGTATATGTTGGTTAGAATGTTCCATGTACATTTCTTCTATTTGGTTGAAAACTGTTGCTGGCCTCTTTCGGAACACAGTTTTTCTGAGTTAACAAGGAAGGGCAACAGGAAATTTTTGAAAGACATTCGTGAGAAACAAGATAGCACCTATAACTTCAATTCAAAGAGCTACATCTGTACTTACAGTAGTATTTGCGCTACTGTTCATGGAAAACCAGAGGTGTCCAGACATTACTGTCTCTGCTTCTGCCTTCAATGGCAATGCGACCGGTGACTATCTCACACAATTCAGGCCATCACCACACGGACAGAGAAGAGAAAGCAAGAACTTCTGTTATAATTGTTGGAAATGTTCATGTTTTCTCCCGTTTCAAAGAATGATTCTTTACCAGATAGAAATTACAGGCTTGTCCTCTTTGAACACACGGTACTTTCTGAGTTTCACAGTGAATTAGCAAGAAACGAAGTAGGAAACAACTGTGAACGGTGAAGTCACATATATTCCCTTTAGTGTGTCAGGTGAAGCACACTACCCAAAGACTCGAACGGTCTTGAAAGCAGTGTTTGCTCTTTAATCTATTATCTAAACTCGAAAGTTCACTGAAACATACAATGGAGTACATCAACAACGGCACGGCAAGGCCATAATTCCATCTGTTGAAATCGTTTGATCATACGTATATGTTGGTTAGAATGTTCCATGTACATTTCTTCTATTTGGTTGAAAACTGTTGCTGGCCTCTTTCGGAACACAGTTTTTCTGAGTTAACAAGGAAGGGCAACAGGAACTTTTTGAAAGACATTCGTGAGAAACAAGATAGCACCTATACCTTCAATTCAAAGAGCTACATCTGTACTTACAGTAGTATTTGCGCTACTGTTCACGGAAAACCAGAGGTGTCCAGACATTACTGTCTCTGATTCTGCCTTCAATTGCAATGCGACCGGTGACTATCTCACACAATTCAGGCCATCACCACACGGACAGAGAAGAGAAAGCAATAACTTCTGTTATAATTGCTGGAAATGTTCATGTTTACTCCCGTTTCAAAGAATGATTCTTTACCAGATAGAAATTACAGGCTTGTCCTCTTTGAACACACGGTACTTTCTGAGTTTCACAGTGAATTAGCAAGAAACGAAGTAGAAAACAACTGTGAACGGTGAAGTCACATATATTCCCTTTATTGTGTCAGGTGAAGCACACTACCCAAAAGACTCGAACTGTCTTGAAAGCAGTGTTTGCTCTTTAGTCTATTGTATAAATTCGAAAGTTCACTGAAACATACAATGGAGTACATCAACAGCGGCACGGCAAGGCCATAATTCCATCTGTTGAAATCGTTTGATCATATGTATATGTTGGTTAGAATGTTCCATGTACATTTCTTCTATTTGGTTGAAAACTGTTGCTGGCCTCTTTCGGAACACAGTTTTTCTGAGTTAACAAGGAAGGGCAACAGGAACTTTTTGAAAGACATTCGTGAGAAACAAGATAGCACCTATACCTTCAATTCAAAGAGCTACATCTGTACTTACAGTAGTATTTGCGCTACTGTTCACGGAAAACCAGAGGTGTCCAGACATTACTGTCTCTGCTTCTGCCTTCAATGGCAATGCGACCGGTGACTATCTCACACAATTCAGGCCATCACCACACGGACAGAGAAGAGAAAGCAATAACTTCTGTTATAATTGTTGGAAATGTTCATGTTTTCTCCCGTTTCAAAGAATGATTCTTTACCAGATAGAAATTACAGGCTTGTCCTCTTTGAACACACGGTACTTTCTGAGTTTCACAGTGAATTAGCAAGAAACGAAGTAGGAAACAACTGTGAACGGTGAAGTCACATATATTCCCTTTAGTGTTTCAGGTGAAGCACACTACCCAAAGACTCGAACGGTCTTGAAAGCAGTGTTTGCTCTTTAGTCTATTATCTAAACTCGAAAGTTCACTGAAACATACAATGGAGTACATCAACAACGCCACGGCAAGGCCATAATTCCATCTGTTGAAATCGTTTGATCATATGTATATGTTGGTTAGAATGTTCCATGTACATTTCTTCTATTTGGTTGAAAACTGTTGCTGGCCTCTTTCGGAACACAGTTTTTCTGAGTTAACAAGGAAGGGCAACAGGAACTTTTTGAAAGACATTCGTGAGAAACAAGATAGCACCTATACCTTCAATTCAAAGAGCTACATCTGTACTTACAGTAGTATTTGCGCTACTGTTCACGGAAAACCAGAGGTGTCCAGACATTACTGTCTCTGCTTCTGCCTTCAATGGCAATGCGACCGGTGACTATCTCACACAATTCAGGCCATCACCACACGGACAGAGAAGAGAAAGCAATAACTTCTGTTATAATTGTTGGAAATGTTCATGTTTTCTCCCGTTTCAAAGAATGATTCTTTACCAGATAGAAATTACAGGCTTGTCCTCTTTGAACACACGGTACTTTCTGAGTTTCACAGTGAATTAGCAAGAAACGAAGTAGGAAACAACTGTGAACGGTGAAGTCACATATATTCCCTTTATTGTGTCAGGTGAAGCACACTACCCAAAAGACTCGAACGGTCTTGAAAGCAGTGTTTGCTCTTTAGTCTATTGTATAAATTCGAAAGTTCACTGAAACATACAATGGAGTACGTCAACAGCGGCACGGCAAGGCCATAATTCCATCTGTTGAAATCGTTTGATCATATGTATATGTTGGTTAGAATGTTCCATGTACATTTCTTCTATTTGGTTGAAAACTGTTGCTGGCCTCTTTCGGAACACAGTTTTTCTGAGTTAACAAGGAAGGGCAACAGGAACTTTTTGAAAGACATTCGTGAGAAACAAGATAGCACCTATACCTTCAATTCAAAGAGCTACATCTGTACTTACAGTAGTATTTGCGCTACTGTTCATGGAAAACCAGAGGTGTCCAGACATTACTGTCTCTGCTTCTGCCTTCAATGGTAATGCGACCGGTGACTATCTCACACAATTCAGGCCATCACCACACGGACAGAGAAGAGAAAGCAATAACTTCTGTTATAATTGCTGGAAATGTTCATGTTTTCTCCCGTTTCAAAGAATGATTCTTTCCCAGATAGAAATTAGAGGCTTGTCCTCTTTGAACACACGGTACTTTCTGAGTTTCACAGTGAATTAGCAAGAAACGAAGTAGGAAACAACTGTGAACGGTGAAGTCACATATATTCCCTTTATTGTGTCAGGTGAAGCACACTACCCAAAAGACTCGAACGGTCTTGAAAGCAGTGTTTGCTCTTTAGTCTATTGTATAAATTCGAAAGTTCACTGAAACATACAATGGAGTACGTCAACAGCGGCACGGCAAGGCCATAATTCCATCTGTTGAAATCGTTTGATCATATGTATCTGTTGGTTAGAATGTTCCATGTACATTTCTTCTATTTGGTTGAAAACTGTTGCTGGCCTCTTTCGGAACACAGTTTTTCTGAGTTAACAAGGAAGGGCAACAGGAACTTTTTGAAAGACATTCGTGAGAAACAAGATAGCACCTATACCTTCAATTCAAAGAGCTACATCTGTACTTACAGTAGTATTTGCGCTACTGTTCATGGAAAACCAGAGGTGTCCAGACATTACTGTCTCTGCTTCTGCCTTCAATGGTAATGCGACCGGTGACTATCTCACACAATTCAGGCCATCACCACACGGACAGAGAAGAGAAAGCAATAACTTCTGTTATAATTGTTGGAAATGTTCATGTTTTCTCCCGTTTCAAAGAATGATTCTTTACCAGATAGAAATTACAGGCTTGTCCTCTTTGAACACACGGTACTTTCTGAGTTTCACAGTGAATTAGCAAGAAACGAAGTAGGAAACAACTGTGAACGGTGAAGTCACATATATTCCCTTTAGTGTGTCAGGTGAAGCACACTACCCAAAGACTCGAACGGTCTTGAAAGCAGTGTTTGCTCTTTAATCTATTATCTAAACTCGAAAGTTCACTGAAACATACAATGGAGTACATCAACAACGGCACGGCAAGGCCATAATTCCATCTGTTGAAATCGTTTGATCATATGTATATGTTGGTTAGAATGTTCCATGTACATTTCTTCTATTTGGTTGAAAACTGTTGCTGGCCTCTTTCGGAACACAGTTTTTCTGAGTTAACAAGGAAGGGCAACGGGAAATTTTTGAAAGACATTCATGAGAAACAAGATAGCACCTATACCTTCAATTCAAAGAGCTACATCTGTACTTACAGTAGTATTTGCGCTACTGTTCATGGAAAACCAGAGGTGTCCAGACATTACTGTCTCTGCTTCTGCCTTCAATGGTAATGCGACCGGTGACTATCTCACACAATTCAGGCCATCACCACACGGACAGAGAAGAGAAAGCAATAACTTCTGTTATAATTGCTGGAAATGTTCATGTTTTCTCCCGTTTCAAAGAATGATTCTTTACCAGATAGAAATTACAGGCTTGTCCTCTTTGAACACACGGTACTTTCTGAGTTTCACAGTGAATTAGCAAGAAACGAAGTAGGAAACAACTGTGAACGGTGAAGTCACATATATTCCCTTTAGTGTGTCAGGTGAAGCACACTACCCAAAGACTCGAACGGTCTTGAAAGCAGTGTTTGCTCTTTAGTCTATTATCTAAACTCGAAAGTTCACTGAAACATACAATGGAGTACATCAACAACGCCACGGCAAGGCCATAATTCCATCTGTTGAAATCGTTTGATCATATGTATATGTTGGTTAGAATGTTCCATGTACATTTCTTCTATTTGGTTGAAAACTGTTGCTGGCCTCTTTCGGAACACAGTTTTTCTGAGTTAACAAGGAAGGGCAACAGGAAATTTTTGAAAGACATTCGTGAGAAACAAGATAGCACCTATAACTTCAATTCAAAGAGCTACATCTGTACTTACAGTAGTATTTGCGCTACTGTTCACGGAAAAGCAGAGGTGTCCAGACATTACTGTCTCTGCTTCTGCCTTCAATGGCAATGCGACCGGTGACTATCTCACACAATTCAGGCCATCACCACACGGACAGAGAAGAGAAAGCAATAACTTCTGTTATAATTGCTGGAAATGTTCATGTTTTCTCCCGTTTCAAAGAATGATTCTTTACCAGATAGAAATTACAGGCTTGTCCTCTTTGAACACACGGTACTTTCTGAGTTTCACAGTGAATTAGCAAGAAACGAAGTAGAAAACAACTGTGAACGGTGAAGTCACATATATTCCCTTTATTGTGTCAGGTGAAGCACACTACCCAAAAGACTCGAACGGTCTTGAAAGCAGTGTTTGCTCTTTAGTCTATTGTATAAATTCGAAAGTTCACTGAAACATACAATGGAGTACGTCAACAGCGGCACGGCAAGGCCATAATTCCATCTGTTGAAATCGTTTGATCATATGTATATGTTGGTTAGAATGTTCCATGTACATTTCTTCTATTTGGTTGAAAACTGTTGCTGGCCTCTTTCGGAACACAGTTTTTCTGAGTTAACAAGGAAGGGCAACAGGAACTTTTTGAAAGACATTCGTGAGAAACAAGATAGCACCTATACCTTCAATTCAAAGAGCTACATCTGTACTTACAGTAGTATTTGCGCTACTGTTCATGGAAAACCAGAGGTGTCCAGACATTACTGTCTCTGCTTCTGCCTTCAATGGTAATGCGACTGGTGACTATCTCACACAATTCAGGCCATCACCACACGGACAGAGAAGAGAAAGCAATAACTTCTGTTATAATTGCTGGAAATGTTCATGTTTTCTCCCGTTTCAAAGAATGATTCTTTACCAGATAGAAATTACAGGCTTGTCCTCTTTGAACACACGGTACTTTCTGAGTTTCACAGTGAATTAGCAAGAAACGAAGTAGGAAACAACTGTGAACTGTGAAGTCACATATATTCCCTTTAGTGTGTCAGGTGAAGCACACTACCCAAAGACTCGAACGGTCTTGAAAGCAGTGTTTGCTTTTTAATCTATTATCTAAACTCGAAAGTTCACTGAAACATACAATGGAGTACATCAACAACGCCACGGCAAGGCCATAATTCCATCTGTTGAAATCGTTTGATCATATGTATATGTTGGTTAGAATGTTCCATGTACATTTCTTCTATTTGGTTGAAAACTGTTGCTGGCCTCTTTCGGAACACAGTTTTTCTGAGTTAACAAGGAAGGGCAACAGGAAATTTTTGAAAGACATTCGTGAGAAACAAGATAGCACCTATAACTTCAATTCAAAGAGCTACATCTGTACTTACAGTAGTATTTGCGCTACTGTTCATGGAAAACCAGAGGTGTCCAGACATTACTGTCTCTGCTTCTGCCTTCAATGGTAATGCGACCGGTGACTATCTCACACAATTCAGGCCATCACCACACGGACAGAGAAGAGAAAGCAATAACTTCTGTTATAATTGCTGGAAATGTTCATGTTTTCTCCCGTTTCAAAGAATGATTCTTTACCAGATAGAAATTACAGGCTTGTCCTCTTTGAACACACGGTACTTTCTGAGTTTCACAGTGAATTAGCAAGAAACGAAGTAGGAAACAACTGTGAACGGTGAAGTCACATATATTCCCTTTAGTGTGTCAGGTGAAGCACACTACCCAAAGACTCGAACGGTCTTGAAAGCAGTGTTTGCTCTTTAGTCTATTATCTAAACTCGAAAGTTCACTGAAACATACAATGGAGTACATCAACAACGGCACGGCAAGGCCATAATTCCATCTGTTGAAATCGTTTGATCATATGTATATGTTGGTTAGAATGTTCCATGTACATTTCTTCTATTTGGTTGAAAACTGTTGCTGGCCTCTTTCGGAACACAGTTTTTCTGAGTTAACAAGGAAGGGCAACAGGAAATTTTTGAAAGACATTCGTGAGAAACAAGATAGCACCTATAACTTCAATTCAAAGAGCTACATCTGTACTTACAGTAGTATTTGCGCTACTGTTCACGGAAAAGCAGAGGTGTCCAGACATTACTGTCTCTGCTTCTGCCTTCAATGGCAATGCGACCGGTGACTATCTCACACAATTCAGGCCATCACCACACGGACAGAGAAGAGAAAGCAATAACTTCTGTTATAATTGCTGGAAATGTTCATGTTTTCTCCCGTTTCAAAGAATGATTCTTTACCAGATAGAAATTACAGGCTTGTCCTCTTTGAACACACGGTACTTTCTGAGTTTCACAGTGAATTAGCAAGAAACGAAGTAGGAAACAACTGTGAACGGTGAAGTCACATATATTCCCTTTAGTGTTTCAGGTGAAGCACACTACCCAAAGACTATAACTGTCTTGAAAGCAGTGCTTGCTCTTTAGTCTATTGTATAAACTCGAAAGTTCACTGAAGCACACAATGGAGCAGAACAACAACGGCACGGCAAGGCCATAATTCCATCTGTTGAAATCGTTTGATCATATGTATATGTTGGTTAGAATGTTCCATGTACATTTCTTCTATTTGGTTGAAAACTGTTGCTGGCCTCTTTCGGAACACAGTTTTTCTGAGTTAACAAGGAAGGGCAACGGGAAATTTTTGAAAGACATTCGTGAGAAACAAGATAGCACCTATACCTTCAATTCAAAGAGCTACATCTGTACTTACAGTAGTATTTGCGCTACTGTTCATGGAAAACCAGAGGTGTCCAGACATTACTGTCTCTGCTTCTGCCTTCAATGGCAATGCGACCGGTGACTATCTCACACAATTCAGGCCATCACCACACGGACAGAGAAGAGAAAGCAAGAACTTCTGTTATAATTGTTGGAAATGTTCATGTTTTCTCCCGTTTCAAAGAATGATTCTTTACCAGATAGAAATTACAGGCTTGTCCTCTTTGAACACACGGTACTTTCTGAGTTTCACAGTGAATTAGCAAGAAACGAAGTAGGAAACAACTGTGAACGGTGAAGTCACATATATTCCCTTTAGTGTGTCAGGTGAAGCACACTACCCAAAGACTCGAACGGTCTTGAAAGCAGTGTTTGCTCTTTAATCTATTATCTAAACTCGAAAGTTCACTGAAACATACAATGGAGTACATCAACAACGGCACGGCAAGGCCATAATTCCATCTGTTGAAATCGTTTGATCATACGTATATGTTGGTTAGAATGTTCCATGTACATTTCTTCTATTTGGTTGAAAACTGTTGCTGGCCTCTTTCGGAACACAGTTTTTCTGAGTTAACAAGGAAGGGCAACAGGAACTTTTTGAAAGACATTCGTGAGAAACAAGATAGCACCTATACCTTCAATTCAAAGAGCTACATCTGTACTTACAGTAGTATTTGCGCTACTGTTCATGGAAAACCAGAGGTGTCCAGACATTACTGTCTCTGCTTCTGCCTTCAATGGTAATGCGACCGGTGACTATCTCACACAATTCAGGCCATCACCACACGGACAGAGAAGAGAAAGCAATAACTTCTGTTATAATTGTTGGAAATGTTCATGTTTTCTCCCGTTTCAAAGAATGATTCTTTACCAGATAGAAATTACAGGCTTGTCCTCTTTGAACACACGGTACTTTCTGAGTTTCACAGTGAATTAGCAAGAAACGAAGTAGAAAACAACTGTGAACGGTGAAGTCACATATATTCCCTTTATTGTGTCAGGTGAAGCACACTACCCAAAAGACTCGAACGGTCTTGAAAGCAGTGTTTGCTCTTTAGTCTATTGTATAAATTCGAAAGTTCACTGAAACATACAATGGAGTACGTCAACAGCGGCACGGCAAGGCCATAATTCCATCTGTTGAAATCGTTTGATCATATGTATATGTTGGTTAGAATGTTCCATGTACATTTCTTCTATTTGGTTGAAAACTGTTGCTGGCCTCTTTCGGAACACAGTTTTTCTGAGTTAACAAGGAAGGGCAACAGGAACTTTTTGAAAGACATTCGTGAGAAACAAGATAGCACCTATACCTTCAATTCAAAGAGCTACATCTGTACTTACAGTAGTATTTGCGCTACTGTTCATGGAAAACCAGAGGTGTCCAGACATTACTGTCTCTGCTTCTGCCTTCAATGGTAATGCGACCGGTGACTATCTCACACAATTCAGGCCATCACCACACGGACAGATAAGAGAAAGCAATAACTTCTGTTATAATTGCTGGAAATGTTCATGTTTTCTCCCGTTTCAAAGAATGATTCTTTACCAGATAGAAATTACAGGCTTGTCCTCTTTGAACACACGGTACTTTCTGAGTTTCACAGTGAATTAGCAAGAAACGAAGTAGGAAACAACTGTGAACGGTGAAGTCACATATATTCCCTTTAGTGTGTCAGGTGAAGCACACTACCCAAAGACTCGAACGGTCTTGAAAGCAGTGTTTGCTCTTTAGTCTATTATCTAAACTCGAAAGTTCACTGAAACATACAATGGAGTACATCAACAACGCCACGGCAAGGCCATAATTCCATCTGTTGAAATCGTTTGATCATATGTATATGTTGGTTAGAATGTTCCATGTACATTTCTTCTATTTGGTTGAAAACTGTTGCTGGCCTCTTTCGGAACACAGTTTTTCTGAGTTAACAAGGAAGGGCAACAGGAAATTTTTGAAAGACATTCGTGAGAAACAAGATAGCACCTATAACTTCAATTCAAAGAGCTACATCTGTACTTACAGTAGTATTTGCGCTACTGTTCACGGAAAAGCAGAGGTGTCCAGACATTACTGTCTCTGCTTCTGCCTTCAATGGCAATGCGACCGGTGACTATCTCACACAATTCAGGCCATCACCACACGGACAGAGAAGAGAAAGCAATAACTTCTGTTATAATTGCTGGAAATGTTCATGTTTTCTCCCGTTTCAAAGAATGATTCTTTACCAGATAGAAATTACAGGCTTGTCCTCTTTGAACACACGGTACTTTCTGAGTTTCACAGTGAATTAGCAAGAAACGAAGTAGGAAACAACTGTGAACGGTGAAGTCACATATATTCCCTTTAGTGTGTCAGGTGAAGCACACTACCCAAAGACTCGAACGGTCTTGAAAGCAGTGTTTGCTCTTTAATCTATTATCTAAACTCGAAAGTTCACTGAAACATACAATGGAGTACATCAACAACGGCACGGCAAGGCCATAATTCCATCTGTTGAAATCGTTTGATCATATGTATATGTTGGTTAGAATGTTCCATGTACATTTCTTCTATTTGGTTGAAAACTGTTGCTGGCCTCTTTCGGAACACAGTTTTTCTGAGTTAACAAGGAAGGGCAACGGGAAATTTTTGAAAGACATTCGTGAGAAACAAGATAGCACCTATACCTTCAATTCAAAGAGCTACATCTGTACTTACAGTAGTATTTGCGCTACTGTTCATGGAAAACCAGAGGTGTCCAGACATTACTGTCTCTGCTTCTGCCTTCAATGGCAATGCGACCGGTGACTATCTCACACAATTCAGGCCATCACCACACGGACAGAGAAGAGAAAGCAAGAACTTCTGTTATAATTGTTGGAAATGTTCATGTTTTCTCCCGTTTCAAAGAATGATTCTTTACCAGATAGAAATTACAGGCTTGTCCTCTTTGAACACACGGTACTTTCTGAGTTTCACAGTGAATTAGCAAGAAACGAAGTAGGAAACAACTGTGAACGGTGAAGTCACATATATTCCCTTTAGTGTGTCAGGTGAAGCACACTACCCAAAGACTCGAACGGTCTTGAAAGCAGTGTTTGCTCTTTAATCTATTATCTAAACTCGAAAGTTCACTGAAACATACAATGGAGTACATCAACAACGGCACGGCAAGGCCATAATTCCATCTGTTGAAATCGTTTGATCATACGTATATGTTGGTTAGAATGTTCCATGTACATTTCTTCTATTTGGTTGAAAACTGTTGCTGGCCTCTTTCGGAACACAGTTTTTCTGAGTTAACAAGGAAGGGCAACAGGAACTTTTTGAAAGACATTCGTGAGAAACAAGATAGCACCTATACCTTCAATTCAAAGAGCTACATCTGTACTTACAGTAGTATTTGCGCTACTGTTCATGGAAAACCAGAGGTGTCCAGACATTACTGTCTCTGCTTCTGCCTTCAATGGTAATGCGACCGGTGACTATCTCACACAATTCAGGCCATCACCACACGGACAGAGAAGAGAAAGCAATAACTTCTGTTATAATTGCTGGAAATGTTCATGTTTTCTCCCGTTTCAAAGAATGATTCTTTACCAGATAGAAATTACAGGCTTGTCCTCTTTGAACACACGGTACTTTCTGAGTTTCACAGTGAATTAGCAAGAAACGAAGTAGGAAACAACTGTGAACGGTGAAGTCACATATATTCCCTTTAGTGTGTCAGGTGAAGCACACTACCCAAAGACTCGAACGGTCTTGAAAGCAGTGTTTGCTCTTTAATCTATTATCTAAACTCGAAAGTTCACTGAAACATACAATGGAGTACATCAACAACGGCACGGCAAGGCCATAATTCCATCTGTTGAAATCGTTTGATCATATGTATATGTTGGTTAGAATGTTCCATGTACATTTCTTCTATTTGGTTGAAAACTGTTGCTGGCCTCTTTCGGAACACAGTTTTTCTGAGTTAACAAGGAAGGGCAACAGGAACTTTTTGAAAGACATTCGTGAGAAACAAGATAGCACCTATACCTTCAATTCAAAGAGCTACATCTGTACTTACAGTAGTATTTGCGCTACTGTTCATGGAAAACCAGAGGTGTCCAGACATTACTGTCTCTGCTTCTGCCTTCAATGGCAATGCGACCGGTGACTATCTCACACAATTCAGGCCATCACCACACGGACAGAGAAGAGAAATCAATAACTTCTGTTATACTTGTTGGAAATGTTCATGTTTTCTCCCGTTTCAAAGAATGATTCTTTACCAGATAGAAATTACAGGCTTGTCCTCTTTGAACACACGGTACTTTCTGAGTTTCACAGTGAATTAGCAAGAAACGAAGTAGGAAACAACTGTGAACGGTGAAGTCACATATATTCCCTTTAGTGTGTCAGGTGAAGCACACTACCCAAAGACTCGAACGGTCTTGAAAGCAGTGTTTGCTCTTTAGTCTATTATCTAAACTCGAAAGTTCACTGAAACATACAATGGAGTACATCAACAACGCCACGGCAAGGCCATAATTCCATCTGTTGAAATCGTTTGATCATATGTATATGTTGGTTAGAATGTTCCATGTACATTTCTTCTATTTGGTTGAAAACTGTTGCTGGCCTCTTTCGGAACACAGTTTTTCTGAGTTAACAAGGAAGGGCAACAGGAAATTTTTGAAAGACATTCGTGAGAAACAAGATAGCACCTATAACTTCAATTCAAAGAGCTACATCTGTACTTACAGTAGTATTTGCGCTACTGTTCACGGAAAAGCAGAGGTGTCCAGACATTACTGTCTCTGCTTCTGCCTTCAATGGCAATGCGACCGGTGACTATCTCACACAATTCAGGCCATCACCACACGGACAGAGAAGAGAAAGCAATAACTTCTGTTATAATTGCTGGAAATGTTCATGTTTTCTCCCGTTTCAAAGAATGATTCTTTACCAGATAGAAATTACAGGCTTGTCCTCTTTGAACACACGGTACTTTCTGAGTTTCACAGTGAATTAGCAAGAAACGAAGTAGGAAACAACTGTGAACGGTGAAGTCACATATATTCCCTTTAGTGTGTCAGGTGAAGCACACTACCCAAAGACTCGAACGGTCTTGAAAGCAGTGTTTGCTCTTTAATCTATTATCTAAACTCGAAAGTTCACTGAAACATACAATGGAGTACATCAACAACGGCACGGCAAGGCCATAATTCCATCTGTTGAAATCGTTTGATCATACGTATATGTTGGTTAGAATGTTCCATGTACATTTCTTCTATTTGGTTGAAAACTGTTGCTGGCCTCTTTCGGAACACAGTTTTTCTGAGTTAACAAGGAAGGGCAACAGGAACTTTTTGAAAGACATTCGTGAGAAACAAGATAGCACCTATACCTTCAATTCAAAGAGCTACATCTGTACTTACAGTAGTATTTGCGCTACTGTTCATGGAAAACCAGAGGTGTCCAGACATTACTGTCTCTGCTTCTGCCTTCAATGGTAATGCGACCGGTGACTATCTCACACAATTCAGGCCATCACCACACGGACAGAGAAGAGAAAGCAATAACTTCTGTTATAATTGCTGGAAATGTTCATGTTTTCTCCCGTTTCAAAGAATGATTCTTTACCAGATAGAAATTACAGGCTTGTCCTCTTTGAACACACGGTACTTTCTGAGTTTCACAGTGAATTAGCAAGAAACGAAGTAGGAAACAACTGTGAACGGTGAAGTCACATATATTCCCTTTAGTGTGTCAGGTGAAGCACACTACCCAAAGACTCGAACGGTCTTGAAAGCAGTGTTTGCTCTTTAATCTATTATCTAAACTCGAAAGTTCACTGAAACATACAATGGAGTACATCAACAACGGCACGGCAAGGCCATAATTCCATCTGTTGAAATCGTTTGATCATATGTATATGTTGGTTAGAATGTTCCATGTACATTTCTTCTATTTGGTTGAAAACTGTTGCTGGCCTCTTTCGGAACACAGTTTTTCTGAGTTAACAAGGAAGGGCAACAGGAACTTTTTGAAAGACATTCGTGAGAAACAAGATAGCACCTATACCTTCAATTCAAAGAGCTACATCTGTACTTACAGTAGTATTTGCGCTACTGTTCATGGAAAACCAGAGGTGTCCAGACATTACTGTCTCTGCTTCTGCCTTCAATGGTAATGCGACCGGTGACTATCTCACACAATTCAGGCCATCACCACACGGACAGAGAAGAGAAAGCAATAACTTCTGTTATAATTGCTGGAAATGTTCATGTTTTCTCCCGTTTCAAAGAATGATTCTTTACCAGATAGAAATTACAGGCTTGTCCTCTTTGAACACACGGTACTTTCTGAGTTTCACAGTGAATTAGCAAGAAACGAAGTAGGAAACAACTGTGAACGGTGAAGTCACATATATTCCCTTTAGTGTGTCAGGTGAAGCACACTACCCAAAGACTCGAACGGTCTTGAAAGCAGTGTTTGCTCTTTAATCTATTATCTAAACTCGAAAGTTCACTGAAACATACAATGGAGTACATCAACAACGGCACGGCAAGGCCATAATTCCATCTGTTGAAATCGTTTGATCATATGTATATGTTGGTTAGAATGTTCCATGTACATTTCTTCTATTTGGTTGAAAACTGTTGCTGGCCTCTTTCGGAACACAGTTTTTCTGAGTTAACAAGGAAGGGCAACGGGAAATTTTTGAAAGACATTCGTGAGAAACAAGATAGCACCTATACCTTCAATTCAAAGAGCTACATCTGTACTTACAGTAGTATTTGCGCTACTGTTCATGGAAAACCAGAGGTGTCCAGACATTACTGTCTCTGCTTCTGCCTTCAATGGTAATGCGACCGGTGACTATCTCACACAATTCAGGCCATCACCACACGGACAGAGAAGAGAAAGCAATAACTTCTGTTATAATTGCTGGAAATGTTCATGTTTTCTCCCGTTTCAAAGAATGATTCTTTACCAGATAGAAATTACAGGCTTGTCCTCTTTGAACACACGGTACTTTCTGAGTTTCACAGTGAATTAGCAAGAAACGAAGTAGGAAACAACTGTGAACGGTGAAGTCACATATATTCCCTTTAGTGTGTCAGGTGAAGCACACTACCCAAAGACTCGAACGGTCTTGAAAGCAGTGTTTGCTCTTTAATCTATTATCTAAACTCGAAAGTTCACTGAAACATACAATGGAGTACATCAACAACGGCACGGCAAGGCCATAATTCCATCTGTTGAAATCGTTTGATCATATGTATATGTTGGTTAGAATGTTCCATGTACATTTCTTCTATTTGGTTGAAAACTGTTGCTGGCCTCTTTCGGAACACAGTTTTTCTGAGTTAACAAGGAAGGGCAACGGGAAATTTTTGAAAGACATTCGTGAGAAACAAGATAGCACCTATACCTTCAATTCAAAGAGCTACATCTGTACTTACAGTAGTATTTGCGCTACTGTTCATGGAAAACCAGAGGTGTCCAGACATTACTGTCTCTGCTTCTGCCTTCAATGGTAATGCGACCGGTGACTATCTCACACAATTCAGGCCATCACCACACGGACAGAGAAGAGAAAGCAATAACTTCTGTTATAATTGCTGGAAATGTTCATGTTTTCTCCCGTTTCAAAGAATGATTCTTTACCAGATAGAAATTACAGGCTTGTCCTCTTTGAACACACGGTACTTTCTGAGTTTCACAGTGAATTAGCAAGAAACGAAGTAGGAAACAACTGTGAACGGTGAAGTTACATATATTCCCTTTAGTGTGTCAGGTGAAGCACACTACCCAAAGACTCGAACGGTCTTGAAAGCAGTGTTTGCTCTTTAGTCTATTATCTAAACTCGAAAGTTCACTGAAACATACAATGGAGTACATCAACAACGCCACGGCAAGGCCATAATTCCATCTGTTGAAATCGTTTGATCATATGTATATGTTGGTTAGAATGTTCCATGTACATTTCTTCTATTTGGTTGAAAACTGTTGCTGGCCTCTTTCGGAACACAGTTTTTCTGAGTTAACAAGGAAGGGCAACAGGAAATTTTTGAAAGACATTCGTGAGAAACAAGATAGCACCTATAACTTCAATTCAAAGAGCTACATCTGTACTTACAGTAGTATTTGCGCTACTGTTCACGGAAAAGCAGAGGTGTCCAGACATTACTGTCTCTGCTTCTGCCTTCAATGGCAATGAGACCGGTGACTATCTCACACAATTCAGGCCATCACCACACGGACAGAGAAGAGAAAGCAATAACTTCTGTTATAATTGCTGGAAATGTTCATGTTTTCTCCCGTTTCAAAGAATGATTCTTTACCAGATAGAAATTACAGGCTTGTCCTCTTTGAACACACGGTACTTTCTGAGTTTCACAGTGAATTAGCAAGAAACGAAGTAGAAAACAACTGTGAATGGTGAAGTCACATATATTCCCTTTATTGTGTCAGGTGAAGCACACTACCCAAAAGACTCGAACGGTCTTGAAAGCAGTGTTTGCTCTTTAGTCTATTGTATAAATTCGAAAGTTCACTGAAACATACAATGGAGTACGTCAACAGCGGCACGGCAAGGCCATAATTCCATCTGTTGAAATCGTTTGATCATATGTATATGTTGGTTAGAATGTTCCATGTACATTTCTTCTATTTGGTTGAAAACTGTTGCTGGCCTCTTTCGGAACACAGTTTTTCTGAGTTAACAAGGAAGGGCAACAGGAACTTTTTGAAAGACATTCGTGAGAAACAAGATAGCACCTATACCTTCAATTCAAAGAGCTACATCTGTACTTACAGTAGTATTTGCGCTACTGTTCATGGAAAACCAGAGGTGTCCAGACATTACTGTCTCTGCTTCTGCCTTCAATGGTAAT
Organism: Furipterus horrens; assembly: GCF_987537825.1. Classification (NCBI taxonomy): domain Eukaryota; kingdom Metazoa; phylum Chordata; class Mammalia; order Chiroptera; family Furipteridae; genus Furipterus; species Furipterus horrens. Next base: position 52,341,460 of record NW_028327182.1, read on the forward strand.
GCGACCGGTGACTATCTCACACAATTCAGGCCATCACCACACGGACAGATAAGAGAAAGCAATAACTTCTGTTATAATTGCTGGAAATGTTCATGTTTTCTCCCGTTTCAAAGAATGATTCTTTCCCAGATAGAAATTAGAGGCTTGTCCTCTTTGAACACACGGTACTTTCTGAGTTTCACAGTGAATTAGCAAGAAACGAAGTAGGAAACAACTGTGAACGGTGAAGTCACATATATTCCCTTTAGTGTGTCAGGTGAAGCACACTACCCAAAGACTCGAACGGTCTTGAAAGCAGTGTTTGCTCTTTAATCTATTATCTAACTCGAAAGTTCACTGAAACATACAATGGAGTACATCAACAACGGCACGGCAAGGCCATAATTCCATCTGTTGAAATCGTTTGATCATATGTATATGTTGGTTAGAATGTTCCATGTACATTTCTTCTATTTGGTTGAAAACTGTTGCGGGCCTCTTTCGGAACACAGTTTTTCTGAGTTAACAGGGAAGGGCAACAGGAACTTTTTGAAAGACATTCGTGAGAAACAAGATAGCACCTATACCTTCAATTCAAAGAGCTACATCTGTACTTACAGTAGTATTTCCGATACTGTTCACGGAAAACCAGAGGTGTCCAGACATTACTGTCTCTGATTCTGCCTTCAATGGCAATGGGACCGGTGACTATCTCACACAATTCAGGCCATCACCACACGGACAGAGAAGAGAAAGCAATAACTTCTGTTATAATTGTTGGAAATGTTCATGTTTTCTCCCGTTTCAAAGAATGATTCTTTACCAGATAGAAATTACAGGCTTGTCCTCTTTGAACACACGGTACTTTCTGAGTTTCACAGTGAATTAGCAAGAAACGAAGTAGAAAACAACTGTGAACGGTGAAGTCACATATATTCCCTTTATTGTGTCAGGTGAAGCACACTACCCAAAAGACTCGAACGGTCTTGAAAGCAGTGTTTGCTCTTTAGTCTATTGTATAAATTCGAAAGTTCACTGAAACATACAATGGAGTACGTCAACAGCGGCACGGCAAGGCCATAATTCCATCTGTTGAAATCGTTTGATCATATGTATCTGTTGGTTAGAATGTTCCATGTACATTTCTTCTATTTGGTTGAAAACTGTTGCTGGCCTCTTTCGGAACACAGTTTTTCTGAGTTAACAAGGAAGGGCAACAGGAACTTTTTGAAAGACATTCGTGAGAAACAAGATAGCACCTATACCTTCAATTCAAAGAGCTACATCTGTACTTACAGTAGTATTTGCGCTACTGTTCATGGAAAACCAGAGGTGTCCAGACATTACTGTCTCTGCTTCTGCCTTCAATGGTAATGCGACCGGTGATTATCTCACACAATTCAGGCCATCACCACACGGACAGAGAAGAGAAAGCAATAACTTCTGTTATAATTGCTGGAAATGTTCATGTTTTCTTCCGTTTCAAAGAATGATTCTTTACCAGATAGAAATTACAGGCTTGTCCTCTTTGAACACACGGTACTTTCTGAGTTTCACAGTGAATTAGCAAGAAACGAAGTAGGAAACAACTGTGAACGGTGAAGTCACATATATTCCCTTTAGTGTGTCAGGTGAAGCACACTACCCAAAGACTCGAACGGTCTTGAAAGCAGTGTTTGCTCTTTAGTCTATTATCTAAACTCGAAAGTTCACTGAAACATACAATGGAGTACATCAACAACGCCACGGCAAGGCCATAATTCCATCTGTTGAAATCGTTTGATCATATGTATATGTTGGTTAGAATGTTCCATGTACATTTCTTCTATTTGGTTGAAAACTGTTGCTGGCCTCTTTCGGAACACAGTTTTTCTGAGTTAACAAGGAAGGGCAACAGGAAATTTTTGAAAGACATTCGTGAGAAACAAGATAGCACCTATACCTTCAATTCAAAGAGCTACATCTGTACTTACAGTAGTATTTGCGCTACTGTTCACGGAAAAGCAGAGGTGTCCAGACATTACTGTCTCTGCTTCTGCCTTCAATGGCAATGCGACCGGTGACTATCTCACACAATTCAGGCCATCACCACACGGACAGAGAAGAGAAAGCAATAACTTCTGTTATAATTGCTGGAAATGTTCATGTTTTCTCCCGTTTCAAAGAATGATTCTTTACCAGATAGAAATTACAGGCTTGTCCTCTTTGAACACACGGTACTTTCTGAGTTTCACAGTGAATTAGCAAGAAACGAAGTAGGAAACAACTGTGAACGGTGAAGTCACATATATTCCCTTTAGTGTGTCAGGTGAAGCACACTACCCAAAGACTCGAACGGTCTTGAAAGCAGTGTTTGCTCTTTAATCTATTATCTAAACTCGAAAGTTCACTGAAACATACAATGGAGTACATCAACAACGGCACGGCAAGGCCATAATTCCATCTGTTGAAATCGTTTGATCATATGAATATGTTGGTTAGAATGTTCCATGTACATTTCTTCTATTTGGTTGAAAACTGTTGCTGGCCTCTTTCGGAACACAGTTTTTCTGAGTTAACAAGGAAGGGCAACAGGAACTTTTTGAAAGACATTCGTGAGAAACAAGATAGCACCTATACCTTCAATTCAAAGAGCTACATCTGTACTTACAGTAGTATTTGCGCTACTGTTCATGGAAAACCAGAGGTGTCCAGACATTACTGTCTCTGCTTCTGCCTTCAATGGTAATGCGACCGGTGATTATCTCACACAATTCAGGCCATCACCACACGGACAGAGAAGAGAAAGCAATAACTTCTGTTATAATTGCTGGAAATGTTCATGTTTTCTCCCGTTTCAAAGAATGATTCTTTACCAGATAGAAATTACAGGCTTGTCCTCTTTGAACACACGGTACTTTCTGAGTTTCACAGTGAATTAGCAAGAAACGAAGTAGGAAACAACTGTGAACGGTGAAGTCACATATATTCCCTTTAGTGTGTCAGGTGAAGCACACTACCCAAAGACTCGAACGGTCTTGAAAGCAGTGTTTGCTCTTTAGTCTATTATCTAAACTCGAAAGTTCACTGAAACATACAATGGAGTACATCAACAACGCCACGGCAAGGCCATAATTCCATCTGTTGAAATCGTTTGATCATATGTATATGTTGGTTAGAATGTTCCATGTACATTTCTTCTATTTGGTTGAAAACTGTTGCTGGCCTCTTTCGGAACACAGTTTTTCTGAGTTAACAAGGAAGGGCAACAGGAAATTTTTGAAAGACATTCGTGAGAAACAAGATAGCACCTATACCTTCAATTCAAAGAGCTACATCTGTACTTACAGTAGTATTTGCGCTACTGTTCACGGAAAAGCAGATGTGTCCAGACATTACTGTCTCTGCTTCTGCCTTCAATGGCAATGCGACCGGTGACTATCTCACACAATTCAGGCCATCATCACACGGACAGAGAAGAGAAAGCAATAACTTCTGTTATAATTGCTGGAAATGTTCATGTTTTCTCCCGTTTCAAAGAATGATTCTTTACCAGATAGAAATTACAGGCTTGTCCTCTTTGAACACACGGTACTTTCTGAGTTTCACAGTGAATTAGCAAGAAACGAAGTAGGAAACAACTGTGAACGGTGAAGTCACATATATTCCCTTTAGTGTGTCAGGTGAAGCACACTACCCAAAGACTCGAACGGTCTTGAAAGCAGTGTTTGCTCTTTAATCTATTATCTAAACTCGAAAGTTCACTGAAACATACAATGGAGTACATCAACAACAGCACGGCAAGGCCATAATTCCATCTGTTGAAATCGTTTGATCATATGTATATGTTGGTTAGAATGTTCCATGTACATTTCTTCTATTTGGTTGAAAACTGTTGCTGGCCTCTTTCGGAACACAGTTTTTCTGAGTTAACAAGGAAGGGCAACGGGAAATTTTTGAAAGACATTCGTGAGAAACAAGATAGCACCTATACCTTCAATTCAAAGAGCTACATCTGTACTTACAGTAGTATTTGCGCTACTGTTCATGGAAAACCAGAGGTGTCCAGACATTACTGTCTCTGCTTCTGCCTTCAATGGTAATGCGACCGGTGACTATCTCACACAATTCAGGCCATCACCACACGGACAGAGAAGAGAAAGCAATAACTTCTGTTATAATTGCTGGAAATGTTCATGTTTTCTCCCGTTTCAAAGAATGATTCTTTACCAGATAGAAATTACAGGCTTGTCCTCTTTGAACACACGGTACTTTCTGAGTTTCACAGTGAATTAGCAAGAAACGAAGTAGGAAACAACTGTGAACGGTGAAGTCACATATATTCCCTTTAGTGTGTCAGGTGAAGCACACTACCCAAAGACTCGAACGGTCTTGAAAGCAGTGTTTGCTCTTTAATCTATTATCTAAACTCGAAAGTTCACTGAAACATACAATGGAGTACATCAACAACGGCACGGCAAGGCCATAATTCCATCTGTTGAAATCGTTTGATCATATGTATATGTTGGTTAGAATGTTCCATGTACATTTCTTCTATTTGGTTGAAAACTGTTGCTGGCCTCTTTCGGAACACAGTTTTTCTGAGTTAACAAGGAAGGGCAACGGGAAATTTTTGAAAGACATTCGTGAGAAACAAGATAGCACCTATACCTTCAATTCAAAGAGCTACATCTGTACTTACAGTAGTATTTGCGCTACTGTTCATGGAAAACCAGAGGTGTCCAGACATTACTGTCTCTGCTTCTGCCTTCAATGGTAATGCGACCGGTGACTATCTCACACAATTCAGGCCATCACCACACGGACAGAGAAGAGAAAGCAATAACTTCTGTTATAATTGCTGGAAATGTTCATGTTTTCTCCCGTTTCAAAGAATGATTCTTTACCAGATAGAAATTACAGGCTTGTCCTCTTTGAACACACGGTACTTTCTGAGTTTCACAGTGAATTAGCAAGAAACGAAGTAGGAAACAACTGTGAACGGTGAAGTCACATATATTCCCTTTAGTGTGTCAGGTGAAGCACACTACCCAAAGACTCGAACGGTCTTGAAAGCAGTGTTTGCTCTTTAGTCTATTATCTAAACTCGAAAGTTCACTGAAACATACAATGGAGTACATCAACAACGCCACGGCAAGGCCATAATTCCATCTGTTGAAATCGTTTGATCATATGTATATGTTGGTTAGAATGTTCCATGTACATTTCTTCTATTTGGTTGAAAACTGTTGCTGGCCTCTTTCGGAACACAGTTTTTCTGAGTTAACAAGGAAGGGCAACAGGAAATTTTTGAAAGACATTCGTGAGAAACAAGATAGCACCTATAACTTCAATTCAAAGAGCTACATCTGTACTTACAGTAGTATTTGCGCTACTGTTCATGGAAAACCAGAGGTGTCCAGACATTACTGTCTCTGCTTCTGCCTTCAATGGTAATGCGACCGGTGACTATCTCACACAATTCAGGCCATCACCACACGGACAGATAAGAGAAAGCAATAACTTCTGTTATAATTGCTGGAAATGTTCATGTTTTCTCCCGTTTCAAAGAATGATTCTTTCCCAGATAGAAATTAGAGGCTTGTCCTCTTTGAACACACGGTACTTTCTGAGTTTCACAGTGAATTAGCAAGAAACGAAGTAGGAAACAACTGTGAACGGTGAAGTCACATATATTCCCTTTAGTGTGTCAGGTGAAGCACACTACCCAAAGACTCGAACGGTCTTGAAAGCAGTGTTTGCTCTTTAATCTATTATCTAACTCGAAAGTTCACTGAAACATACAATGGAGTACATCAACAACGGCACGGCAAGGCCATAATTCCATCTGTTGAAATCGTTTGATCATATGTATATGTTGGTTAGAATGTTCCATGTACATTTCTTCTATTTGGTTGAAAACTGTTGCTGGCCTCTTTCGGAACACAGTTTTTCTGAGTTAACAGGGAAGGGCAACGGGAACTTTTTGAAAGACATTCGTGAGAAACAAGATAGCACCTATACCTTCAATTCAAAGAGCTACATCTGTACTTACAGTAGTATTTCCGATACTGTTCACGGAAAACCAGAGGTGTCCAGACATTACTGTCTCTGATTCTGCCTTCAATGGCAATGGGACCGGTGACTATCTCACACAATTCAGGCCATCACCACACGGACAGAGAAGAGAAAGCAATAACTTCTGTTATAATTGCTGGAAATGTTCATGTTTTCTCCCGTTTCAAAGAATGATTCTTTACCAGATAGAAATTACAGGCTTGTCCTCTTTGAACACACGGTACTTTCTGAGTTTCACAGTGAATTAGCAAGAAACGAAGTAGAAAACAACTGTGAACGGTGAAGTCACATATATTCCCTTTATTGTGTCAGGTGAAGCACACTACCCAAAAGACTCGAACGGTCTTGAAAGCAGTGTTTGCTCTTTAGTCTATTGTATAAATTCGAAAGTTCACTGAAACATACAATGGAGTACGTCAACAGCGGCACGGCAAGGCCATAATTCCATCTGTTGAAATCGTTTGATCATATGTATCTGTTGGTTAGAATGTTCCATGTACATTTCTTCTATTTGGTTGAAAACTGTTGCTGGCCTCTTTCGGAACACAGTTTTTCTGAGTTAACAAGGAAGGGCAACAGGAACTTTTTGAAAGACATTCGTGAGAAACAAGATAGCACCTATACCTTCAATTCAAAGAGCTACATCTGTACTTACAGTAGTATTTGCGCTACTGTTCATGGAAAACCAGAGGTGTCCAGACATTACTGTCTCTGCTTCTGCCTTCAATGGTAATGCGACCGGTGACTATCTCACACAATTCAGGCCATCACCACACGGACAGATAAGAGAAAGCAATAACTTCTGTTATAATTGCTGGAAATGTTCATGTTTTCTCCCGTTTCAAAGAATGATTCTTTACCAGATAGAAATTACAGGCTTGTCCTCTTTGAACACACGGTACTTTCTGAGTTTCACAGTGAATTAGCAAGAAACGAAGTAGGAAACAACTGTGAACGGTGAAGTCACATATATTCCCTTTAGTGTGTCAGGTGAAGCACACTACCCAAAGACTCGAACGGTCTTGAAAGCAGTGTTTGCTCTTTAGTCTATTATCTAAACTCGAAAGTTCACTGAAACATACAATGGAGTACATCAACAACGCCACGGCAAGGCCATAATTCCATCTGTTGAAATCGTTTGATCATATGTATATGTTGGTTAGAATGTTCCATGTACATTTCTTCTATTTGGTTGAAAACTGTTGCTGGCCTCTTTCGGAACACAGTTTTTCTGAGTTAACAAGGAAGGGCAACAGGAAATTTTTGAAAGACATTCGTGAGAAACAAGATAGCACCTATAACTTCAATTCAAAGAGCTACATCTGTACTTACAGTAGTATTTGCGCTACTGTTCACGGAAAAGCAGAGGTGTCCAGACATTACTGTCTCTGCTTCTGCCTTCAATGGCAATGCGACCGGTGACTATCTCACACAATTCAGGCCATCACCACACGGACAGAGAAGAGAAAGCAATAACTTCTGTTATAATTGCTGGAAATGTTCATGTTTTCTCCCGTTTCAAAGAATGATTCTTTACCAGATAGAAATTACAGGCTTGTCCTCTTTGAACACACGGTACTTTCTGAGTTTCACAGTGAATTAGCAAGAAACGAAGTAGGAAACAACTGTGAACGGTGAAGTCACATATATTCCCTTTAGTGTTTCAGGTGAAGCACACTACGCAAAGACTATAACTGTCTTGAAAGCAGTGCTTGCTCTTTAGTCTATTGTATAAACTCGAAAGTTCACTGAAGCACACAATGGAGCAGAACAACAACGGCACGGCAAGGCCATAATTCCATCTGTTGAAATCGTTTGATCATATGTATATGTTGGTTAGAATGTTCCATGTACATTTCTTCTATTTGGTTGAAAACTGTTGCTGGCCTCTTTCGGAACACAGTTTTTCTGAGTTAACAAGGAAGGGCAACGGGAAATTTTTGAAAGACATTCGTGAGAAACAAGATAGCACCTATACCTTCAATTCAAAGAGCTACATCTGTACTTACAGTAGTATTTGCGCTACTGTTCATGGAAAACCAGAGGTGTCCAGACATTACTGTCTCTGCTTCTGCCTTCAATGGCAATGCGACCGGTGACTATCTCACACAATTCAGGCCATCACCACACGGACAGAGAAGAGAAAGCAAGAACTTCTGTTATAATTGTTGGAAATGTTCATGTTTTCTCCCGTTTCAAAGAATGATTCTTTACCAGATAGAAATTACAGGCTTGTCCTCTTTGAACACACGGTACTTTCTGAGTTTCACAGTGAATTAGCAAGAAACGAAGTAGGAAACAACTGTGAACGGTGAAGTCACATATATTCCCTTTAGTGTGTCAGGTGAAGCACACTACCCAAAGACTCGAACGGTCTTGAAAGCAGTGTTTGCTCTTTAGTCTATTATCTAAACTCGAAAGTTCACTGAAACATACAATGGAGTACATCAACAACGCCACGGCAAGGCCATAATTCCATCTGTTGAAATCGTTTGATCATATGTATATGTTGGTTAGAATGTTCCATGTACATTTCTTCTATTTGGTTGAAAACTGTTGCTGGCCTCTTTCGGAACACAGTTTTTCTGAGTTAACAAGGAAGGGCAACAGGAAATTTTTGAAAGACATTCGTGAGAAACAAGATAGCACCTATAACTTCAATTCAAAGAGCTACATCTGTACTTACAGTAGTATTTGCGCTACTGTTCACGGAAAAGCAGAGGTGTCCAGACATTACTGTCTCTGCTTCTGCCTTCAATGGCAATGCGACCGGTGACTATCTCACACAATTCAGGCCATCACCACACGGACAGAGAAGAGAAAGCAATAACTTCTGTTATAATTGCTGGAAATGTTCATGTTTTCTCCCGTTTCAAAGAATGATTCTTTACCAGATAGAAATTACAGGCTTGTCCTCTTTGAACACACGGTACTTTCTGAGTTTCACAGTGAATTAGCAAGAAACGAAGTAGGAAACAACTGTGAACGGTGAAGTCACATATATTCCCTTTAGTGTGTCAGGTGAAGCACACTACCCAAAGACTCGAACGGTCTTGAAAGCAGTGTTTGCTCTTTAATCTATTATCTAAACTCGAAAGTTCACTGAAACATACAATGGAGTACATCAACAACGGCACGGCAAGGCCATAATTCCATCTGTTGAAATCGTTTGATCATATGTATATGTTGGTTAGAATGTTCCATGTACATTTCTTCTATTTGGTTGAAAACTGTTGCTGGCCTCTTTCGGAACACAGTTTTTCTGAGTTAACAAGGAAGGGCAACGGGAAATTTTTGAAAGACATTCGTGAGAAACAAGATAGCACCTATACCTTCAATTCAAAGAGCTACATCTGTACTTACAGTAGTATTTGCGCTACTGTTCATGGAAAACCAGAGGTGTCCAGACATTACTGTCTCTGCTTCTGCCTTCAATGGTAATGCGACCGGTGACTATCTCACACAATTCAGGCCATCACCACACGGACAGAGAAGAGAAAGCAAGAACTTCTGTTATAATTGCTGGAAATGTTCATGTTTTCTCCCGTTTCAAAGAATGATTCTTTACCAGATAGAAATTACAGGCTTGTCCTCTTTGAACACACGGTACTTTCTGAGTTTCACAGTGAATTAGCAAGAAACGAAGTAGAAAACAACTGTGAATGGTGAAGTCACATATATTCCCTTTATTGTGTCAGGTGAAGCACACTACCCAAAAGACTCGAACGGTCTTGAAAGCAGTGTTTGCTCTTTAGTCTATTGTATAAATTCGAAAGTTCACTGAAACATACAATGGAGTACGTCAACAGCGGCACGGCAAGGCCATAATTCCATCTGTTGAAATCGTTTGATCATATGTATATGTTGGTTAGAATGTTCCATGTACATTTCTTCTATTTGGTTGAAAACTGTTGCTGGCCTCTTTCGGAACACAGTTTTTCTGAGTTAACAAGGAAGGGCAACAGGAACTTTTTGAAAGACATTCGTGAGAAACAAGATAGCACCTATACCTTCAATTCAAAGAGCTACATCTGTACTTACAGTAGTATTTGCGCTACTGTTCATGGAAAACCAGAGGTGTCCAGACATTACTGTCTCTGCTTCTGCCTTCAATGGTAATGCGACCGGTGACTATCTCACACAATTCAGGCCATCACCACACGGACAGATAAGAGAAAGCAATAACTTCTGTTATAATTGCTGGAAATGTTCATGTTTTCTCCCGTTTCAAAGAATGATTCTTTCCCAGATAGAAATTAGAGGCTTGTCCTCTTTGAACACACGGTACTTTCTGAGTTTCACAGTGAATTAGCAAGAAACGAAGTAGGAAACAACTGTGAACGGTGAAGTCACATATATTCCCTTTAGTGTGTCAGGTGAAGCACACTACCCAAAGACTCGAACGGTCTTGAAAGCAGTGTTTGCTCTTTAATCTATTATCTAACTCGAAAGTTCACTGAAACATACAATGGAGTACATCAACAACGGCACGGCAAGGCCATAATTCCATCTGTTGAAATCGTTTGATCATATGTATATGTTGGTTAGAATGTTCCATGTACATTTCTTCTATTTGGTTGAAAACTGTTGCTGGCCTCTTTCGGAACACAGTTTTTCTGAGTTAACAGGGAAGGGCAACAGGAACTTTTTGAAAGACATTCGTGAGAAACAAGATAGCACCTATACCTTCAATTCAAAGAGCTACATCTGTACTTACAGTAGTATTTCCGATACTGTTCACGGAAAACCAGAGGTGTCCAGACATTACTGTCTCTGATTCTGCCTTCAATGGCAATGGGACCGGTGACTATCTCACACAATTCAGGCCATCACCACACGGACAGAGAAGAGAAAGCAATAACTTCTGTTATAATTGTTGGAAATGTTCATGTTTTCTCCCGTTTCAAAGAATGATTCTTTACCAGATAGAAATTACAGGCTTGTCCTCTTTGAACACACGGTACTTTCTGAGTTTCACAGTGAATTAGCAAGAAACGAAGTAGAAAACAACTGTGAACGGTGAAGTCACATATATTCCCTTTATTGTGTCAGGTGAAGCACACTACCCAAAAGACTCGAACGGTCTTGAAAGCAGTGTTTGCTCTTTAGTCTATTGTATAAATTCGAAAGTTCACTGAAACATACAATGGAGTACGTCAACAGCGGCACGGCAAGGCCATAATTCCATCTGTTGAAATCGTTTGATCATATGTATCTGTTGGTTAGAATGTTCCATGTACATTTCTTCTATTTGGTTGAAAACTGTTGCTGGCCTCTTTCGGAACACAGTTTTTCTGAGTTAACAAGGAAGGGCAACAGGAACTTTTTGAAAGACATTCGTGAGAAACAAGATAGCACCTATACCTTCAATTCAAAGAGCTACATCTGTACTTACAGTAGTATTTGCGCTACTGTTCATGGAAAACCAGAGGTGTCCAGACATTACTGTCTCTGCTTCTGCCTTCAATGGTAATGCGACCGGTGATTATCTCACACAATTCAGGCCATCACCACACGGACAGAGAAGAGAAAGCAATAACTTCTGTTATAATTGCTGGAAATGTTCATGTTTTCTCCCGTTTCAAAGAATGATTCTTTACCAGATAGAAATTACAGGCTTGTCCTCTTTGAACACACGGTACTTTCTGAGTTTCACAGTGAATTAGCAAGAAACGAAGTAGGAAACAACTGTGAACGGTGAAGTCACATATATTCCCTTTAGTGTGTCAGGTGAAGCACACTACCCAAAGACTCGAACGGTCTTGAAAGCAGTGTTTGCTCTTTAGTCTATTATCTAAACTCGAAAGTTCACTGAAACATACAATGGAGTACATCAACAACGCCACGGCAAGGCCATAATTCCATCTGTTGAAATCGTTTGATCATATGTATATGTTGGTTAGAATGTTCCATGTACATTTCTTCTATTTGGTTGAAAACTGTTGCTGGCCTCTTTCGGAACACAGTTTTTCTGAGTTAACAAGGAAGGGCAACAGGAAATTTTTGAAAGACATTCGTGAGAAACAAGATAGCACCTATACCTTCAATTCAAAGAGCTACATCTGTACTTACAGTAGTATTTGCGCTACTGTTCACGGAAAAGCAGAGGTGTCCAGACATTACTGTCTCTGCTTCTGCCTTCAATGGCAATGCGACCGGTGACTATCTCACACAATTCAGGCCATCACCACACGGACAGAGAAGAGAAAGCAATAACTTCTGTTATAATTGCTGGAAATGTTCATGTTTTCTCCCGTTTCAAAGAATGATTCTTTACCAGATAGAAATTACAGGCTTGTCCTCTTTGAACACACGGTACTTTCTGAGTTTCACAGTGAATTAGCAAGAAACGAAGTAGGAAACAACTGTGAACGGTGAAGTCACATATATTCCCTTTAGTGTGTCAGGTGAAGCACACTACCCAAAGACTCGAACGGTCTTGAAAGCAGTGTTTGCTCTTTAATCTATTATCTAAACTCGAAAGTTCACTGAAACATACAATGGAGTACATCAACAACGGCACGGCAAGGCCATAATTCCATCTGTTGAAATCGTTTGATCATATGTATATGTTGGTTAGAATGTTCCATGTACATTTCTTCTATTTGGTTGAAAACTGTTGCTGGCCTCTTTCGGAACACAGTTTTTCTGAGTTAACAAGGAAGGGCAACGGGAAATTTTTGAAAGACATTCGTGAGAAACAAGATAGCACCTATACCTTCAATTCAAAGAGCTACATCTGTACTTACAGTAGTATTTGCGCTACTGTTCATGGAAAACCAGAGGTGTCCAGACATTACTGTCTCTGCTTCTGCCTTCAATGGTAATGCGACCGGTGACTATCTCACACAATTCAGGCCATCACCACACGGACAGAGAAGAGAAAGCAATAACTTCTGTTATAATTGCTGGAAATGTTCATGTTTTCTCCCGTTTCAAAGAATGATTCTTTACCAGATAGAAATTACAGGCTTGTCCTCTTTGAACACACGGTACTTTCTGAGTTTCACAGTGAATTAGCAAGAAACGAAGTAGGAAACAACTGTGAACGGTGAAGTCACATATATTCCCTTTAGTGTGTCAGGTGAAGCACACTACCCAAAGACTATAACTGTCTTGAAAGCAGTGCTTGCTCTTTAGTCTATTGTATAAACTCGAAAGTTCACTGAAGCACACAATGGAGCAGAACAACAACGGCACGGCAAGGCCATAATTCCATCTGTTGAAATCGTTTGATCATATGTATATGTTGGTTAGAATGTTCCATGTACATTTCTTCTATTTGGTTGAAAACTGTTGCTGGCCTCTTTCGGAACACAGTTTTTCTGAGTTAACAAGGAAGGGCAACGGGAAATTTTTGAAAGACATTCGTGAGAAACAAGATAGCACCTATACCTTCAATTCAAAGAGCTACATCTGTACTTACAGTAGTATTTGCGCTACTGTTCATGGAAAACCAGAGGTGTCCAGACATTACTGTCTCTGCTTCTGCCTTCAATGGCAATGCGACCGGTGACTATCTCACACAATTCAGGCCATCACCACACGGACAGAGAAGAGAAAGCAAGAACTTCTGTTATAATTGTTGGAAATGTTCATGTTTTCTCCCGTTTCAAAGAATGATTCTTTACCAGATAGAAATTACAGGCTTGTCCTCTTTGAACACACGGTACTTTCTGAGTTTCACAGTGAATTAGCAAGAAACGAAGTAGGAAACAACTGTGAACGGTGAAGTCACATATATTCCCTTTAGTGTGTCAGGTGAAGCACACTACCCAAAGACTCGAACGGTCTTGAAAGCAGTGTTTGCTCTTTAATCTATTATCTAAACTCGAAAGTTCACTGAAACATACAATGGAGTACATCAACAACGGCACGGCAAGGCCATAATTCCATCTGTTGAAATCGTTTGATCATACGTATATGTTGGTTAGAATGTTCCATGTACATTTCTTCTATTTGGTTGAAAACTGTTGCTGGCCTCTTTCGGAACACAGTTTTTCTGAGTTAACAAGGAAGGGCAACAGGAACTTTTTGAAAGACATTCGTGAGAAACAAGATAGCACCTATACCTTCAATTCAAAGAGCTACATCTGTACTTACAGTAGTATTTGCGCTACTGTTCATGGAAAACCAGAGGTGTCCAGACATTACTGTCTCTGCTTCTGCCTTCAATGGCAATGCGACCGGTGACTATCTCACACAATTCAGGCCATCACCACACGGACAGATAAGAGAAAGCAATAACTTCTGTTATAATTGCTGGAAATGTTCATGTTTTCTCCCGTTTCAAAGAATGATTCTTTACCAGATAGAAATTACAGGCTTGTCCTCTTTGAACACACGGTACTTTCTGAGTTTCACAGTGAATTAGCAAGAAACGAAGTAGGAAACAACTGTGAACGGTGAAGTCACATATATTCCCTTTAGTGTGTCAGGTGAAGCACACTACCCAAAGACTCGAACGGTCTTGAAAGCAGTGTTTGCTCTTTAGTCTATTATCTAAACTCGAAAGTTCACTGAAACATACAATGGAGTACATCAACAACGCCACGGCAAGGCCATAATTCCATCTGTTGAAATCGTTTGATCATATGTATATGTTGGTTAGAATGTTCCATGTACATTTCTTCTATTTGGTTGAAAACTGTTGCTGGCCTCTTTCGGAACACAGTTTTTCTGAGTTAACAAGGAAGGGCAACGGGAAATTTTTGAAAGACATTCGTGAGAAACAAGATAGCACCTATACCTTCAATTCAAAGAGCTACATCTGTACTTACAGTAGTATTTGCGCTACTGTTCATGGAAAACCAGAGGTGTCCAGACATTACTGTCTCTGCTTCTGCCTTCAATGGCAATGCGACCGGTGACTATCTCACACAATTCAGGCCATCACCACACGGACAGAGAAGAGAAAGCAAGAACTTCTGTTATAATTGTTGGAAATGTTCATGTTTTCTCCCGTTTCAAAGAATGATTCTTTACCAGATAGAAATTACAGGCTTGTCCTCTTTGAACACACGGTACTTTCTGAGTTTCACAGTGAATTAGCAAGAAACGAAGTAGGAAACAACTGTGAACGGTGAAGTCACATATATTCCCTTTAGTGTGTCAGGTGAAGCACACTACCCAAAGACTCGAACGGTCTTGAAAGCAGTGTTTGCTCTTTAGTCTATTGTATAAATTCAAAAGTTCACTGAAACATACAATGGAGTACGTCAACAGCGGCACGGCAAGGCCATAATTCCATCTGTTGAAATCGTTTGATCATACGTATATGTTGGTTAGAATGTTCCATGTACATTTCTTCTATTTGGTTGAAAACTGTTGCTGGCCTCTTTCGGAACACAGTTTTTCTGAGTTAACAAGGAAGGGCAACAGGAACTTTTTGAAAGACATTCGTGAGAAACAAGATAGCACCTATACCTTCAATTCAAAGAGCTACATCTGTACTTACAGTAGTATTTGCGCTACTGTTCATGGAAAACCAGAGGTGTCCAGACATTACTGTCTCTGCTTCTGCCTTCAATGGCAATGCGACCGGTGACTATCTCACACAATTCAGGCCATCACCACACGGACAGATAAGAGAAAGCAATAACTTCTGTTATAATTGCTGGAAATGTTCATGTTTTCTCCCGTTTCAAAGAATGATTCTTTCCCAGATAGAAATTACAGGCTTGTCCTCTTTGAACACACGGTACTTTCTGAGTTTCACAGTGAATTAGCAAGAAACGAAGTAGGAAACAACTGTGAACGGTGAAGTCACATATATTCCCTTTAGTGTGTCAGGTGAAGCACACTACCCAAAGACTCGAACGGTCTTGAAAGCAGTGTTTGCTCTTTAGTCTATTATCTAAACTCGAAAGTTCACTGAAACATACAATGGAGTACATCAACAACGCCACGGCAAGGCCATAATTCCATCTGTTGAAATCGTTTGATCATATGTATATGTTGGTTAGAATGTTCCATGTACATTTCTTCTATTTGATTGAAAACTGTTGCTGGCCTCTTTCGGAACACAGTTTTTCTGAGTTAACAAGGAAGGGCAACAGGAAATTTTTGAAAGACATTCGTGAGAAACAAGATAGCACCTATAACTTCAATTCAAAGAGCTACATCTGTACTTACAGTAGTATTTGCGCTACTGTTCACGGAAAAGCAGAGGTGTCCAGACATTACTGTCTCTGCTTCTGCCTTCAATGGCAATGCGACCGGTGACTATCTCACACAATTCAGGCCATCACCACACGGACAGAGAAGAGAAAGCAATAACTTCTGTTATAATTGCTGGAAATGTTCATGTTTTCTCCCGTTTCAAAGAATGATTCTTTACCAGATAGAAATTACAGGCTTGTCCTCTTTGAACACACGGTACTTTCTGAGTTTCACAGTGAATTAGCAAGAAACGAAGTAGGAAACAACTGTGAACGGTGAAGTCACATATATTCCCTTTAGTGTTTCAGGTGAAGCACACTACCCAAAGACTATAACTGTCTTGAAAGCAGTGCTTGCTCTTTAGTCTATTGTATAAACTCGAAAGTTCACTGAAGCACACAATGGAGCAGAACAACAACGGCACGGCAAGGCCATAATTCCATCTGTTGAAATCGTTTGATCATATGTATATGTTGGTTAGAATGTTCCATGTACATTTCTTCTATTTGGTTGAAAACTGTTGCTGGCCTCTTTCGGAACACAGTTTTTCTGAGTTAACAAGGAAGGGCAACGGGAAATTTTTGAAAGACATTCGTGAGAAACAAGATAGCACCTATACCTTCAATTCAAAGAGCTACATCTGTACTTACAGTAGTATTTGCGCTACTGTTCATGGAAAACCAGAGGTGTCCAGACATTACTGTCTCTGCTTCTGCCTTCAATGGCAATGCGACCGGTGACTATCTCACACAATTCAGGCCATCACCACACGGACAGAGAAGAGAAAGCAAGAACTTCTGTTATAATTGTTGGAAATGTTCATGTTTTCTCCCGTTTCAAAGAATGATTCTTTACCAGATAGAAATTACAGGCTTGTCCTCTTTGAACACACGGTACTTTCTGAGTTTCACAGTGAATTAGCAAGAAACGAAGTAGGAAACAACTGTGAACGGTGAAGTCACATATATTCCCTTTAGTGTGTCAGGTGAAGCACACTACCCAAAGACTCGAACGGTCTTGAAAGCAGTGTTTGCTCTTTAATCTATTATCTAAACTCGAAAGTTCACTGAAACATACAATGGAGTACATCAACAACGGCACGGCAAGGCCATAATTCCATCTGTTGAAATCGTTTGATCATACGTATATGTTGGTTAGAATGTTCCATGTACATTTCTTCTATTTGGTTGAAAACTGTTGCTGGCCTCTTTCGGAACACAGTTTTTCTGAGTTAACAAGGAAGGGCAACAGGAACTTTTTGAAAGACATTCGTGAGAAACAAGATAGCACCTATACCTTCAATTCAAAGAGCTACATCTGTACTTACAGTAGTATTTGCGCTACTGTTCATGGAAAACCAGAGGTGTCCAGACATTACTGTCTCTGCTTCTGCCTTCAATGGCAATGCGACCGGTGACTATCTCACACAATTCAGGCCATCACCACACGGACAGATAAGAGAAAGCAATAACTTCTGTTATAATTGCTGGAAATGTTCATGTTTTCTCCCGTTTCAAAGAATGATTCTTTACCAGATAGAAATTACAGGCTTGTCCTCTTTGAACACACGGTACTTTCTGAGTTTCACAGTGAATTAGCAAGAAACGAAGTAGGAAACAACTGTGAACGGTGAAGTCACATATATTCCCTTTAGTGTGTCAGGTGAAGCACACTACCCAAAGACTCGAACGGTCTTGAAAGCAGTGTTTGCTCTTTAGTCTATTATCTAAACTCGAAAGTTCACTGAAACATACAATGGAGTACATCAACAACGCCACGGCAAGGCCATAATTCCATCTGTTGAAATCGTTTGATCATATGTATATGTTGGTTAGAATGTTCCATGTACATTTCTTCTATTTGGTTGAAAACTGTTGCTGGCCTCTTTCGGAACACAGTTTTTCTGAGTTAACAAGGAAGGGCAACGGGAAATTTTTGAAAGACATTCGTGAGAAACAAGATAGCACCTATACCTTCAATTCAAAGAGCTACATCTGTACTTACAGTAGTATTTGCGCTACTGTTCATGGAAAACCAGAGGTGTCCAGACATTACTGTCTCTGCTTCTGCCTTCAATGGCAATGCGACCGGTGACTATCTCACACAATTCAGGCCATCACCACACGGACAGAGAAGAGAAAGCAAGAACTTCTGTTATAATTGTTGGAAATGTTCATGTTTTCTCCCGTTTCAAAGAATGATTCTTTACCAGATAGAAATTACAGGCTTGTCCTCTTTGAACACACGGTACTTTCTGAGTTTCACAGTGAATTAGCAAGAAACGAAGTAGGAAACAACTGTGAACGGTGAAGTCACATATATTCCCTTTAGTGTGTCAGGTGAAGCACACTACCCAAAGACTCGAACGGTCTTGAAAGCAGTGTTTGCTCTTTAGTCTATTGTATAAATTCAAAAGTTCACTGAAACATACAATGGAGTACGTCAACAGCGGCACGACAAGGCCATAATTCCATCTGTTGAAATCGTTTGATCATACGTATATGTTGGTTAGAATGTTCCATGTACATTTCTTCTATTTGGTTGAAAACTGTTGCTGGCCTCTTTCGGAACACAGTTTTTCTGAGTTAACAAGGAAGGGCAACAGGAACTTTTTGAAAGACATTCGTGAGAAACAAGATAGCACCTATACCTTCAATTCAAAGAGCTACATCTGTACTTACAGTAGTATTTGCGCTACTGTTCATGGAAAACCAGAGGTGTCCAGACATTACTGTCTCTGCTTCTGCCTTCAATGGTAATGCGACCGGTGACTATCTCACACAATTCAGGCCATCACCACACGGACAGATAAGAGAAAGCAATAACTTCTGTTATAATTGCTGGAAATGTTCATGTTTTCTCCCGTTTCAAAGAATGATTCTTTACCAGATAGAAATTACAGGCTTGTCCTCTTTGAACACACGGTACTTTCTGAGTTTCACAGTGAATTAGCAAGAAACGAAGTAGGAAACAACTGTGAACGGTGAAGTCACATATATTCCCTTTAGTGTGTCAGGTGAAGCACACTACCCAAAGACTCGAACGGTCTTGAAAGCAGTGTTTGCTCTTTAGTCTATTATCTAAACTCGAAAGTTCACTGAAACATACAATGGAGTACATCAACAACGCCACGGCAAGGCCATAATTCCATCTGTTGAAATCGTTTGATCATATGTATATGTTGGTTAGAATGTTCCATGTACATTTCTTCTATTTGATTGAAAACTGTTGCTGGCCTCTTTCGGAACACAGTTTTTCTGAGTTAACAAGGAAGGGCAACAGGAAATTTTTGAAAGACATTCGTGAGAAACAAGATAGCACCTATAACTTCAATTCAAAGAGCTACATCTGTACTTACAGTAGTATTTGCGCTACTGTTCACGGAAAAGCAGAGGTGTCCAGACATTACTGTCTCTGCTTCTGCCTTCAATGGCAATGCGACCGGTGACTATCTCACACAATTCAGGCCATCACCACACGGACAGAGAAGAGAAAGCAATAACTTCTGTTATAATTGCTGGAAATGTTCATGTTTTCTCCCGTTTCAAAGAATGATTCTTTACCAGATAGAAATTACAGGCTTGTCCTCTTTGAACACACGGTACTTTCTGAGTTTCACAGTGAATTAGCAAGAAACGAAGTAGGAAACAACTGTGAACGGTGAAGTCACATATATTCCCTTTAGTGTTTCAGGTGAAGCACACTACCCAAAGACTATAACTGTCTTGAAAGCAGTGCTTGCTCTTTAGTCTATTGTATAAACTCGAAAGTTCACTGAAGCACACAATGGAGCAGAACAACAACGGCACGGCAAGGCCCTAATTCCATCTGTTGAAATCGTTTGATCATATGTATATGTTGGTTAGAATGTTCCATGTACATTTCTTCTATTTGGTTGAAAACTGTTGCTGGCCTCTTTCGGAACACAGTTTTTCTGAGTTAACAAGGAAGGGCAACGGGAAATTTTTGAAAGACATTCGTGAGAAACAAGATAGCACCTATACCTTCAATTCAAAGAGCTACATCTGTACTTACAGTAGTATTTGCGCTACTGTTCATGGAAAACCAGAGGTGTCCAGACATTACTGTCTCTGCTTCTGCCTTCAATGGCAATGCGACCGGTGACTATCTCACACAATTCAGGCCATCACCACACGGACAGAGAAGAGAAAGCAAGAACTTCTGTTATAATTGTTGGAAATGTTCATGTTTTCTCCCGTTTCAAAGAATGATTCTTTACCAGATAGAAATTACAGGCTTGTCCTCTTTGAACACACGGTACTTTCTGAGTTTCACAGTGAATTAGCAAGAAACGAAGTAGGAAACAACTGTGAACGGTGAAGTCACATATATTCCCTTTAGTGTGTCAGGTGAAGCACACTACCCAAAGACTCGAACGGTCTTGAAAGCAGTGTTTGCTCTTTAATCTATTATCTAAACTCGAAAGTTCACTGAAACATACAATGGAGTACATCAACAACGGCACGGCAAGGCCATAATTCCATCTGTTGAAATCGTTTGATCATACGTATATGTTGGTTAGAATGTTCCATGTACATTTCTTCTATTTGGTTGAAAACTGTTGCTGGCCTCTTTCGGAACACAGTTTTTCTGAGTTAACAAGGAAGGGCAACAGGAACTTTTTGAAAGACATTCGTGAGAAACAAGATAGCACCTATACCTTCAATTCAAAGAGCTACATCTGTACTTACAGTAGTATTTGCGCTACTGTTCATGGAAAACCAGAGGTGTCCAGACATTACTGTCTCTGCTTCTGCCTTCAATGGCAATGCGACCGGTGACTATCTCACACAATTCAGGCCATCACCACACGGACAGATAAGAGAAAGCAATAACTTCTGTTATAATTGCTGGAAATGTTCATGTTTTCTCCCGTTTCAAAGAATGATTCTTTACCAGATAGAAATTACAGGCTTGTCCTCTTTGAACACACGGTACTTTCTGAGTTTCACAGTGAATTAGCAAGAAACGAAGTAGGAAACAACTGTGAACGGTGAAGTCACATATATTCCCTTTAGTGTGTCAGGTGAAGCACACTACCCAAAGACTCGAACGGTCTTGAAAGCAGTGTTTGCTCTTTAGTCTATTATCTAAACTCGAAAGTTCACTGAAACATACAATGGAGTACATCAACAACGCCACGGCAAGGCCATAATTCCATCTGTTGAAATCGTTTGATCATATGTATATGTTGGTTAGAATGTTCCATGTACATTTCTTCTATTTGGTTGAAAACTGTTGCTGGCCTCTTTCGGAACACAGTTTTTCTGAGTTAACAAGGAAGGGCAACAGGAAATTTTTGAAAGACATTCGTGAGAAACAAGATAGCACCTATAACTTCAATTCAAAGAGCTACATCTGTACTTACAGTAGTATTTGCGCTACTGTTCACGGAAAAGCAGAGGTGTCCAGACATTACTGTCTCTGCTTCTGCCTTCAATGGCAATGCGACCGGTGACTATCTCACACAATTCAGGCCATCACCACACGGACAGAGAAGAGAAAGCAATAACTTCTGTTATAATTGCTGGAAATGTTCATGTTTTCTCCCGTTTCAAAGAATGATTCTTTACCAGATAGAAATTACAGGCTTGTCCTCTTTGAACACACGGTACTTTCTGAGTTTCACAGTGAATTAGCAAGAAACGAAGTAGGAAACAACTGTGAACGGTGAAGTCACATATATTCCCTTTAGTGTTTCAGGTGAAGCACACTACGCAAAGACTATAACTGTCTTGAAAGCAGTGCTTGCTCTTTAGTCTATTGTATAAACTCGAAAGTTCACTGAAGCACACAATGGAGCAGAACAACAACGGCACGGCAAGGCCATAATTCCATCTGTTGAAATCGTTTGATCATATGTATATGTTGGTTAGAATGTTCCATGTACATTTCTTCTATTTGGTTGAAAACTGTTGCTGGCCTCTTTCGGAACACAGTTTTTCTGAGTTAACAAGGAAGGGCAACGGGAAATTTTTGAAAGACATTCGTGAGAAACAAGATAGCACCTATACCTTCAATTCAAAGAGCTACATCTGTACTTACAGTAGTATTTGCGCTACTGTTCATGGAAAACCAGAGGTGTCCAGACATTACTGTCTCTGCTTCTGCCTTCAATGGCAATGCGACCGGTGACTATCTCACACAATTCAGGCCATCACCACACGGACAGAGAAGAGAAAGCAAGAACTTCTGTTATAATTGTTGGAAATGTTCATGTTTTCTCCCGTTTCAAAGAATGATTCTTTACCAGATAGAAATTACAGGCTTGTCCTCTTTGAACACACGGTACTTTCTGAGTTTCACAGTGAATTAGCAAGAAACGAAGTAGGAAACAACTGTGAACGGTGAAGTCACATATATTCCCTTTAGTGTGTCAGGTGAAGCACACTACCCAAAGACTCGAACGGTCTTGAAAGCAGTGTTTGCTCTTTAATCTATTATCTAAACTCGAAAGTTCACTGAAACATACAATGGAGTACATCAACAACGGCACGGCAAGGCCATAATTCCATCTGTTGAAATCGTTTGATCATACGTATATGTTGGTTAGAATGTTCCATGTACATTTCTTCTATTTGGTTGAAAACTGTTGCTGGCCTCTTTCGGAACACAGTTTTTCTGAGTTAACAAGGAAGGGCAACAGGAACTTTTTGAAAGACATTCGTGAGAAACAAGATAGCACCTATACCTTCAATTCAAAGAGCTACATCTGTACTTACAGTAGTATTTGCGCTACTGTTCATGGAAAACCAGAGGTGTCCAGACATTACTGTCTCTGCTTCTGCCTTCAATGGTAATGCGACCGGTGACTATCTCACACAATTCAGGCCATCACCACACGGACAGAGAAGAGAAAGCAATAACTTCTGTTATAATTGCTGGAAATGTTCATGTTTTCTCCCGTTTCAAAGAATGATTCTTTACCAGATAGAAATTACAGGCTTGTCCTCTTTGAACACACGGTACTTTCTGAGTTTCACAGTGAATTAGCAAGAAACGAAGTAGAAAACAACTGTGAACGGTGAAGTCACATATATTCCCTTTATTGTGTCAGGTGAAGCACACTACCCAAAAGACTCGAACGGTCTTGAAAGCAGTGTTTGCTCTTTAGTCTATTGTATAAATTCGAAAGTTCACTGAAACATACAATGGAGTACGTCAACAGCGGCACGGCAAGGCCATAATTCCATCTGTTGAAATCGTTTGATCATATGTATATGTTGGTTAGAATGTTCCATGTACATTTCTTCTATTTGATTGAAAACTGTTGCTGGCCTCTTTCGGAACACAGTTTTTCTGAGTTAACAAGGAAGGGCAACAGGAAATTTTTGAAAGACATTCGTGAGAAACAAGATAGCACCTATAACTTCAATTCAAAGAGCTACATCTGTACTTACAGTAGTATTTGCGCTACTGTTCACGGAAAAGCAGAGGTGTCCAGACATTACTGTCTCTGCTTCTGCCTTCAATGGCAATGCGACCGGTGACTATCTCACACAATTCAGGCCATCACCACACGGACAGAGAAGAGAAAGCAATAACTTCTGTTATAATTGCTGGAAATGTTCATGTTTTCTCCCGTTTCAAAGAATGATTCTTTACCAGATAGAAATTACAGGCTTGTCCTCTTTGAACACACGGTACTTTCTGAGTTTCACAGTGAATTAGCAAGAAACGAAGTAGGAAACAACTGTGAACGGTGAAGTCACATATATTCCCTTTAGTGTGTCAGGTGAAGCACACTACCCAAAGACTCGAACGGTCTTGAAAGCAGTGTTTGCTCTTTAGTCTATTATCTAAACTCGAAAGTTCACTGAAACATACAATGGAGTACATCAACAACGCCACGGCAAGGCCATAATTCCATCTGTTGAAATCGTTTGATCATATGTATATGTTGGTTAGAATGTTCCATGTACATTTCTTCTATTTGGTTGAAAACTGTTGCTGGCCTCTTTCGGAACACAGTTTTTCTGAGTTAACAAGGAAGGGCAACAGGAAATTTTTGAAAGACATTCGTGAGAAACAAGATAGCACCTATAACTTCAATTCAAAGAGCTACATCTGTACTTACAGTAGTATTTGCGCTACTGTTCACGGAAAAGCAGAGGTGTCCAGACATTACTGTCTCTGCTTCTGCCTTCAATGGCAATGTGACCGGTGACTATCTCACACAATTCAGGCCATCACCACACGGACAGAGAAGAGAAAGCAATAACTTCTGTTATAATTGCTGGAAATGTTCATGTTTTCTCCCGTTTCAAAGAATGATTCTTTACCAGATAGAAATTACAGGCTTGTCCTCTTTGAACACACGGTACTTTCTGAGTTTCACAGTGAATTAGCAAGAAACGAAGTAGGAAACAACTGTGAACGGTGAAGTCACATATATTCCCTTTAGTGTTTCAGGTGAAGCACACTACCCAAAGACTATAA
This sequence comes from Furipterus horrens, assembly GCF_987537825.1. Taxonomy (NCBI): domain Eukaryota; kingdom Metazoa; phylum Chordata; class Mammalia; order Chiroptera; family Furipteridae; genus Furipterus; species Furipterus horrens. The sequence continues at coordinate 52,366,117 of NW_028327182.1, forward strand.
CTGTCTTGAAAGCAGTGCTTGCTCTTTAGTCTATTGTATAAACTCGAAAGTTCACTGAAGCACACAATGGAGCAGAACAACAACGGCACGGCAAGGCCATAATTCCATCTGTTGAAATCGTTTGATCATATGTATATGTTGGTTAGAATGTTCCATGTACATTTCTTCTATTTGGTTGAAAACTGTTGCTGGCCTCTTTCGGAACACAGTTTTTCTGAGTTAACAAGGAAGGGCAACGGGAAATTTTTGAAAGACATTCGTGAGAAACAAGATAGCACCTATACCTTCAATTCAAAGAGCTACATCTGTACTTACAGTAGTATTTGCGCTACTGTTCATGGAAAACCAGAGGTGTCCAGACATTACTGTCTCTGCTTCTGCCTTCAATGGCAATGCGACCGGTGACTATCTCACACAATTCAGGCCATCACCACACGGACAGAGAAGAGAAAGCAAGAACTTCTGTTATAATTGTTGGAAATGTTCATGTTTTCTCCCGTTTCAAAGAATGATTCTTTACCAGATAGAAATTACAGGCTTGTCCTCTTTGAACACACGGTACTTTCTGAGTTTCACAGTGAATTAGCAAGAAACGAAGTAGGAAACAACTGTGAACGGTGAAGTCACATATATTCCCTTTAGTGTGTCAGGTGAAGCACACTACCCAAAGACTCGAACGGTCTTGAAAGCAGTGTTTGCTCTTTAATCTATTATCTAAACTCGAAAGTTCACTGAAACATACAATGGAGTACATCAACAACGGCACGGCAAGGCCATAATTCCATCTGTTGAAATCGTTTGATCATACGTATATGTTGGTTAGAATGTTCCATGTACATTTCTTCTATTTGGTTGAAAACTGTTGCTGGCCTCTTTCGGAACACAGTTTTTCTGAGTTAACAAGGAAGGGCAACAGGAACTTTTTGAAAGACATTCGTGAGAAACAAGATAGCACCTATACCTTCAATTCAAAGAGCTACATCTGTACTTACAGTAGTATTTGCGCTACTGTTCACGGAAAACCAGAGGTGTCCAGACATTACTGTCTCTGATTCTGCCTTCAATTGCAATGCGACCGGTGACTATCTCACACAATTCAGGCCATCACCACACGGACAGAGAAGAGAAAGCAATAACTTCTGTTATAATTGCTGGAAATGTTCATGTTTTCTCCCGTTTCAAAGAATGATTCTTTACCAGATAGAAATTACAGGCTTGTCCTCTTTGAACACACGGTACTTTCTGAGTTTCACAGTGAATTAGCAAGAAACGAAGTAGAAAACAACTGTGAACGGTGAAGTCACATATATTCCCTTTATTGTGTCAGGTGAAGCACACTACCCAAAAGACTCGAACGGTCTTGAAAGCAGTGTTTGCTCTTTAGTCTATTGTATAAATTCGAAAGTTCACTGAAACATACAATGGAGTACATCAACAGCGGCACGGCAAGGCCATAATTCCATCTGTTGAAATCGTTTGATCATATGTATATGTTGGTTAGAATGTTCCATGTACATTTCTTCTATTTGGTTGAAAACTGTTGCTGGCCTCTTTCGGAACACAGTTTTTCTGAGTTAACAAGGAAGGGCAACAGGAACTTTTTGAAAGACATTCGTGAGAAACAAGATAGCACCTATACCTTCAATTCAAAGAGCTACATCTGTACTTACAGTAGTATTTGCGCTACTTTTCATGGAAAACCAGAAGTGTCCAGACATTACTGTCTCTGCTTCTGCATTCAATGGTAATGCGACCGGTGACTATCTCACACAATTCAGGCCATCACCACACGGACAGATAAGAGAAAGCAATAACTTCTGTTATAATTGCTGGAAATGTTCATGTTTTCTCCCGTTTCAAAGAATGATTCTTTACCAGATAGAAATTACAGGCTTGTCCTCTTTGAACACACGGTACTTTCTGAGTTTCACAGTGAATTAGCAAGAAACGAAGTAGGAAACAACTGTGAACGGTGAAGTCACATATATTCCCTTTAGTGTGTCAGGTGAAGCACACTACCCAAAGACTCGAACGGTCTTGAAAGCAGTGTTTGCTCTTTAATCTATTATCTAAACTCGAAAGTTCACTGAAACATACAATGGAGTACATCAACAACGCCACGGCAAGGCCATAATTCCATCTGTTGAAATCGTTTGATCATATGTATATGTTGGTTAGAATGTTCCATGTACATTTCTTCTATTTGGTTGAAAACTGTTGCTGGCCTCTTTCGGAACACAGTTTTTCTGAGTTAACAAGGAAGGGCAACAGGAACTTTTTGAAAGACATTCGTGAGAAACAAGATAGCACCTATACCTTCAATTCAAAGAGCTACATCTGTACTTACAGTAGTATTTGCGCTACTGTTCACGGAAAACCAGAGGTGTCCAGACATTACTGTCTCTGATTCTGCCTTCAATTGCAATGCGACCGGTGACTATCTCACACAATTCAGGCCATCACCACACGGACAGAGAAGAGAAAGCAATAACTTCTGTTATAATTGCTGGAAATGTTCATGTTTTCTCCCGTTTCAAAGAATGATTCTTTACCAGATAGAAATTACAGGCTTGTCCTCTTTGAACACACGGTACTTTCTGAGTTTCACAGTGAATTAGCAAGAAACGAAGTAGGAAACAACTGTGAACGGTGAAGTCACATATATTCCCTTTAGTGTGTCAGGTGAAGCACACTACCCAAAGACTCGAACGGTCTTGAAAGCAGTGTTTGCTCTTTAATCTATTATCTAAACTCGAAAGTTCACTGAAACATACAATGGAGTACATCAACAACGGCACGGCAAGGCCATAATTCCATCTGTTGAAATCGTTTGATCATATGTATATGTTGGTTAGAATGTTCCATGTACATTTCTTCTATTTGGTTGAAAACTGTTGCTGGCCTCTTTCGGAACACAGTTTTTCTGAGTTAACAAGGAAGGGCAACAGGAACTTTTTGAAAGACATTCGTGAGAAACAAGATAGCACCTATACCTTCAATTCAAAGAGCTACATCTGTACTTACAGTAGTATTTGCGCTACTGTTCATGGAAAACCAGAGGTGTCCAGACATTACTGTCTCTGCTTCTGCCTTCAATGGCAATGCGACCGGTGACTATCTCACACAATTCAGGCCATCACCACACGGACAGGGAAGAGAAAGCAAGAACTTCTGTTATAATTGTTGGAAATGTTCATGTTTTCTCCCGTTTCAAAGAATGATTCTTTACCAGATAGAAATTACAGGCTTGTCCTCTTTGAACACACGGTACTTTCTGAGTTTCACAGTGAATTAGCAAGAAACGAAGTAGGAAACAACTGTGAACGGTGAAGTCACATATATTCCCTTTAGTGTGTCAGGTGAAGCACACTACCCAAAGACTCGAACGGTCTTGAAAGCAGTGTTTGCTCTTTAGTCTATTATCTAAACTCGAAAGTTCACTGAAACATACAATGGAGTACATCAACAACGCCACGGCAAGGCCATAATTCCATCTGTTGAAATCGTTTGATCATATGTATATGTTGGTTAGAATGTTCCATGTACATTTCTTCTATTTGGTTGAAAACTGTTGCTGGCCTCTTTCGGAACACAGTTTTTCTGAGTTAACAAGGAAGGGCAACAGGAAATTTTTGAAAGACATTCGTGAGAAACAAGATAGCACCTATAACTTCAATTCAAAGAGCTACATCTGTACTTACAGTAGTATTTGCGCTACTGTTCACGGAAAAGCAGAGGTGTCCAGACATTACTGTCTCTGCTTCTGCCTTCAATGGCAATGCGACCGGTGACTATCTCACACAATTCAGGCCATCACCACACGGACAGAGAAGAGAAAGCAATAACTTCTGTTATAATTGCTGGAAATGTTCATGTTTTCTCCCGTTTCAAAGAATGATTCTTTACCAGATAGAAATTACAGGCTTGTCCTCTTTGAACACACGGTACTTTCTGAGTTTCACAGTGAATTAGCAAGAAACGAAGTAGGAAACAACTGTGAACGGTGAAGTCACATATATTCCCTTTAGTGTTTCAGGTGAAGCACACTACCCAAAGACTATAACTGTCTTGAAAGCAGTGCTTGCTCTTTAGTCTATTTTATAAACTCGAAAGTTCACTGAAGCACACAATGGAGCAGAACAACAACGGCACGGCAAGGCCATAATTCCATCTGTTGAAATCGTTTGATCATATGTATATGTTGGTTAGAATGTTCCATGTACATTTCTTCTATTTGGTTGAAAACTGTTGCTGGCCTCTTTCGGAACACAGTTTTTCTGAGTTAACAAGGAAGGGCAACGGGAAATTTTTGAAAGACATTCGTGAGAAACAAGATAGCACCTATACCTTCAATTCAAAGAGCTACATCTGTACTTACAGTAGTATTTGCGCTACTGTTCATGGAAAACCAGAGGTGTCCAGACATTACTGTCTCTGCTTCTGCCTTCAATGGCAATGCGACCGGTGACTATCTCACACAATTCAGGCCATCACCACACGGACAGAGAAGAGAAAGCAAGAACTTCTGTTATAATTGTTGGAAATGTTCATGTTTTCTCCCGTTTCAAAGAATGATTCTTTACCAGATAGAAATTACAGGCTTGTCCTCTTTGAACACACGGTACTTTCTGAGTTTCACAGTGAATTAGCAAGAAACGAAGTAGGAAACAACTGTGAACGGTGAAGTCACATATATTCCCTTTAGTGTGTCAGGTGAAGCACACTACCCAAAGACTCGAACGGTCTTGAAAGCAGTGTTTGCTCTTTAATCTATTATCTAAACTCGAAAGTTCACTGAAACATACAATGGAGTACATCAACAACGGCACGGCAAGGCCATAATTCCATCTGTTGAAATCGTTTGATCATACGTATATGTTGGTTAGAATGTTCCATGTACATTTCTTCTATTTGGTTGAAAACTGTTGCTGGCCTCTTTCGGAACACAGTTTTTCTGAGTTAACAAGGAAGGGCAACAGGAACTTTTTGAAAGACATTCGTGAGAAACAAGATAGCACCTATACCTTCAATTCAAAGAGCTACATCTGTACTTACAGTAGTATTTGCGCTACTGTTCACGGAAAACCAGAGGTGTCCAGACATTACTGTCTCTGATTCTGCCTTCAATTGCAATGCGACCGGTGACTATCTCACACAATTCAGGCCATCACCACACGGACAGAGAAGAGAAAGCAATAACTTCTGTTATAATTGCTGGAAATGTTCATGTTTTCTCCCGTTTCAAAGAATGATTCTTTACCAGATAGAAATTACAGGCTTGTCCTCTTTGAACACACGGTACTTTCTGAGTTTCACAGTGAATTAGCAAGAAACGAAGTAGAAAACAACTGTGAACGATGAAGTCACATATATTCCCTTTATTGTGTCAGGTGAAGCACACTACCCAAAAGACTCGAACGGTCTTGAAAGCAGTGTTTGCTCTTTAGTCTATTGTATAAATTCGAAAGTTCACTGAAACATACAATGGAGTACATCAACAGCGGCACGGCAAGGCCATAATTCCATCTGTTGAAATCGTTTGATCATATGTATATGTTGGTTAGAATGTTCCATGTACATTTCTTCTATTTGGTTGAAAACTGTTGCTGGCCTCTTTCGGAACACAGTTTTTCTGAGTTAACAAGGAAGGGCAACAGGAACTTTTTGAAAGACATTCGTGAGAAACAAGATAGCACCTATACCTTCAATTCAAAGAGCTACATCTGTACTTACAGTAGTATTTGCGCTACTGTTCACGGAAAACCAGAGGTGTCCAGACATTACTGTCTCTGATTCTGCCTTCAATTGCAATGCGACCGGTGACTATCTCACACAATTCAGGCCATCACCACACGGACAGAGAAGAGAAAGCAATAACTTCTGTTATAATTGCTGGAAATGTTCATGTTTTCTCCCGTTTCAAAGAATGATTCTTTACCAGATAGAAATTACAGGCTTGTCCTCTTTGAACACACGGTACTTTCTGAGTTTCACAGTGAATTAGCAAGAAACGAAGTAGGAAACAACTGTGAACGGTGAAGTCACATATATTCCCTTTAGTGTTTCAGGTGAAGCACACTACCCAAAGACTATAACTGTCTTGAAAGCAGTGCTTGCTCTTTAGTCTATTGTATAAACTCGAAAGTTCACTGAAGCACACAATGGAGCAGAACAACAACGGCACGGCAAGGCCATAATTCCATCTGTTGAAATCGTTTGATCATATGTATATGTTGGTTAGAATGTTCCATGTACATTTCTTCTATTTGGTTGAAAACTGTTGCTGGCCTCTTTCGGAACACAGTTTTTCTGAGTTAACAAGGAAGGGCAACGGGAAATTTTTGAAAGACATTCGTGAGAAACAAGATAGCACCTATACCTTCAATTCAAAGAGCTACATCTGTACTTACAGTAGTATTTGCGCTACTGTTCATGGAAAACCAGAGGTGTCCAGACATTACTGTCTCTGCTTCTGCCTTCAATGGCAATGCGACCGGTGACTATCTCACACAATTCAGGCCATCACCACACGGAGAGAGAAGAGAAAGCAAGAACTTCTGTTATAATTGTTGGAAATGTTCATGTTTTCTCCCGTTTCAAAGAATGATTCTTTACCAGATAGAAATTACAGGCTTGTCCTCTTTGAACACACGGTACTTTCTGAGTTTCACAGTGAATTAGCAAGAAACGAAGTAGGAAACAACTGTGAACGGTGAAGTCACATATATTCCCTTTAGTGTGTCAGGTGAAGCACACTACCCAAAGACTCGAACGGTCTTGAAAGCAGTGTTTGCTCTTTAATCTATTATCTAAACTCGAAAGTTCACTGAAACATACAATGGAGTACATCAACAACGGCACGGCAAGGCCATAATTCCATCTGTTGAAATCGTTTGATCATACGTATATGTTGGTTAGAATGTTCCATGTACATTTCTTCTGTTTGGTTGAAAACTGTTGCTGGCCTCTTTCGGAACACAGTTTTTCTGAGTTAACAAGGAAGGGCAACAGGAACTTTTTGAAAGACATTCGTGAGAAACAAGATAGCACCTATACCTTCAATTCAAAGAGCTACATCTGTACTTACAGTAGTATTTGCGCTACTGTTCACGGAAAACCAGAGGTGTCCAGACATTACTGTCTCTGATTCTGCCTTCAATTGCAATGCGACCGGTGACTATCTCACACAATTCAGGCCATCACCACACGGACAGAGAAGAGAAAGCAATAACTTCTGTTATAATTGCTGGAAATGTTCATGTTTTCTCCCGTTTCAAAGAATGATTCTTTACCAGATAGAAATTACAGGCTTGTCCTCTTTGAACACACGGTACTTTCTGAGTTTCACAGTGAATTAGCAAGAAACGAAGTAGAAAACAACTGTGAACGGTGAAGTCACATATATTCCCTTTATTGTGTCAGGTGAAGCACACTACCCAAAAGACTCGAACGGTCTTGAAAGCAGTGTTTGCTCTTTAGTCTATTGTATAAATTCGAAAGTTCACTGAAACATACAATGGAGTACATCAACAGCGGCACGGCAAGGCCATAATTCCATCTGTTGAAATCGTTTGATCATATGTATATGTTGGTTAGAATGTTCCATGTACATTTCTTCTATTTGGTTGAAAACTGTTGCTGGCCTCTTTCGGAACACAGTTTTTCTGAGTTAACAAGGAAGGGCAACAGGAACTTTTTGAAAGACATTCGTGAGAAACAAGATAGCACCTATACCTTCAATTCAAAGAGCTACATCTGTACTTACAGTAGTATTTGCGCTACTGTTCACGGAAAACCAGAGGTGTCCAGACATTACTGTCTCTGCTTCTGCCTTCAATGGCAATGCGACCGGTGACTATCTCACACAATTCAGGCCATCACCACACGGACAGATAAGAGAAAGCAATAACTTCTGTTATAATTGTTGGAAATGTTCATGTTTTCTCCCGTTTCAAAGAATGATTCTTTACCAGATAGAAATTACAGGCTTGTCCTCTTTGAACACACGGTACTTTCTGAGTTTCACAGTGAATTAGCAAGAAACGAAGTAGGAAACAACTGTGAACGGTGAAGTCACATATATTCCCTTTAGTGTGTCAGGTGAAGCACACTACCCAAAGACTCGAACGGTCTTGAAAGCAGTGTTTGCTCTTTAATCTATTATCTAAACTCGAAAGTTCACTGAAACATACAATGGAGTACATCAACAACGGCACGGCAAGGCCATAATTCCATCTGTTGAAATCGTTTGATCATACGTATATGTTGGTTAGAATGTTCCATGTACATTTCTTCTATTTGGTTGAAAACTGTTGCTGGCCTCTTTCGGAACACAGTTTTTCTGAGTTAACAAGGAAGGGCAACAGGAACTTTTTGAAAGACATTCGTGAGAAACAAGATAGCACCTATACCTTCAATTCAAAGAGCTACATCTGTACTTACAGTAGTATTTGCGCTACTGTTCACGGAAAACCAGAGGTGTCCAGACATTACTGTCTCTGATTCTGCCTTCAATTGCAATGCGACCGGTGACTATCTCACACAATTCAGGCCATCACCACACGGACAGAGAAGAGAAAGCAAGAACTTCTGTTATAATTGCTGGAAATGTTCATGTTTTCTCCTGTTTCAAAGAATGATTCTTTACCAGATAGAAATTACAGGCTTGTCCTCTTTGAACACACGGTACTTTCTGAGTTTCACAGTGAATTAGCAAGAAACGAAGTAGAAAACAACTGTGAACGGTGAAGTCACATATATTCCCTTTATTGTGTCAGGTGAAGCACACTACCGAAAAGACTCGAACGGTCTTGAAAGCAGTGTTTGCTCTTTAGTCTATTGTATAAATTCGAAAGTTCACTGAAACATACAATGGAGTACATCAACAGCGGCACGGCAAGGCCATAATTCCATCTGTTGAAATCGTTTGATCATATGTATATGTTGGTTAGAATGTTCCATGTACATTTCTTCTATTTGGTTGAAAACTGTTGCTGGCCTCTTTCGGAACACAGTTTTTCTGAGTTAACAAGGAAGGGCAACAGGAACTTTTTGAAAGACATTCGTGAGAAACAAGATAGCACCTATACCTTCAATTCAAAGAGCTACATCTGTACTTACAGTAGTATTTGCGCTACTGTTCACGGAAAACCAGAGGTGTCCAGACATTACTGTCTCTGATTCTGCCTTCAATTGCAATGCGACCGGTGACTATCTCACACAATTCAGGCCATCACCACACGGACAGAGAAGAGAAAGCAAGAACTTCTGTTATAATTGTTGGAAATGTTCATGTTTTCTCCCGTTTCAAAGAATGATTCTTTACCAGATAGAAATTACAGGCTTGTCCTCTTTGAACACACGGTACTTTCTGAGTTTCACAGTGAATTAGCAAGAAACGAAGTAGGAAACAACTGTGAACGGTGAAGTCACATATATTCCCTTTAGTGTGTCAGGTGAAGCACACTACCCAAAGACTCGAACGGTCTTGAAAGCAGTGTTTGCTCTTTAATCTATTATCTAAACTCGAAAGTTCACTGAAACATACAATGGAGTACATCAACAACGGCACGGCAAGGCCATAATTCCATCTGTTGAAATCGTTTGATCATACGTATATGTTGGTTAGAATGTTCCATGTACATTTCTTCTATTTGGTTGAAAACTGTTGCTGGCCTCTTTCGGAACACAGTTTTTCTGAGTTAACAAGGAAGGGCAACAGGAACTTTTTGAAAGACATTCGTGAGAAACAAGATAGCACCTATACCTTCAATTCAAAGAGCTACATCTGTACTTACAGTAGTATTTGCGCTACTGTTCACGGAAAACCAGAGGTGTCCAGACATTACTGTCTCTGATTCTGCCTTCAATGGCAATGCGACCGGTGACTATCTCACACAATTCAGGCCATCACCACACGGACAGAGAAGAGAAAGCAAGAACTTCTGTTATAATTGCTGGAAATGTTCATGTTTTCTCCCGTTTCAAAGAATGATTCTTTACCAGATAGAAATTACAGGCTTGTCCTCTTTGAACACACGGTACTTTCTGAGTTTCACAGTGAATTAGCAAGAAACGAAGTAGAAAACAACTGTGAACGGTGAAGTCACATATATTCCCTTTATTGTGTCAGGTGAAGCACACTACCCAAAAGACTCGAACGGTCTTGAAAGCAGTGTTTGCTCTTTAGTCTATTGTATAAATTCGAAAGTTCACTGAAACATACAATGGAGTACATCAACAGCGGCACGGCAAGGCCATAATTCCATCTGTTGAAATCGTTTGATCATATGTATATGTTGGTTAGAATGTTCCATGTACATTTCTTCTATTTGGTTGAAAACTGTTGCTGGCCTCTTTCGGAACACAGTTTTTCTGAGTTAACAAGGAAGGGCAACAGGAACTTTTTGAAAGACATTCGTGAGAAACAAGATAGCACCTATACCTTCAATTCAAAGAGCTACATCTGTACTTACAGTAGTATTTGCGCTACTGTTCACGGAAAACCAGAGGTGTCCAGACATTACTGTCTCTGATTCTGCCTTCAATTGCAATGCGACCGGTGACTATCTCACACAATTCAGGCCATCACCACACGGACAGATAAGAGAAAGCAATAACTTCTGTTATAATTGCTGGAAATGTTCATGTTTTCTCCCGTTTCAAAGAATGATTCTTTACCAGATAGAAATTACAGGCTTGTCCTCTTTGAACACACGGTACTTTCTGAGTTTCACAGTGAATTAGCAAGAAACGAAGTAGGAAACAACTGTGAACGGTGAAGTCACATATATTCCCTTTAGTGTTTCAGGTGAAGCACACTACCCAAAGACTATAACTGTCTTGAAAGCAGTGCTTGCTCTTTAGTCTATTGTATAAACTCGAAAGTTCACTGAAGCACACAATGGAGCAGAACAACAACGGCACGGCAAGGCCATAATTCCATCTGTTGAAATCGTTTGATCATATGTATATGTTGGTTAGAATGTTCCATGTACATTTCTTCTATTTGGTTGAAAACTGTTGCTGGCCTCTTTCGGAACACAGTTTTTCTGAGTTAACAAGGAAGGGCAACGGGAAATTTTTGAAAGACATTCGTGAGAAACAAGATAGCACCTATACCTTCAATTCAAAGAGCTACATCTGTACTTACAGTAGTATTTGCGCTACTGTTCATGGAAAACCAGAGGTGTCCAGACATTACTGTCTCTGCTTCTGCCTTCAATGGCAATGCGACCGGTGACTATCTCACACAATTCAGGCCATCACCACACGGACAGAGAAGAGAAAGCAAGAACTTCTGTTATAATTGTTGGAAATGTTCATGTTTTCTCCCGTTTCAAAGAATGATTCTTTACCAGATAGAAATTACAGGCTTGTCCTCTTTGAACACACGGTACTTTCTGAGTTTCACAGTGAATTAGCAAGAAACGAAGTAGAAAACAACTGTGAACGGTGAAGTCACATATATTCCCTTTATTGTGTCAGGTGAAGCACACTACCCAAAAGACTCGAACGGTCTTGAAAGCAGTGTTTGCTCTTTAGTCTATTGTATAAATTCGAAAGTTCACTGAAACATACAATGGAGTACATCAACAGCGGCACGGCAAGGCCATAATTCCATCTGTTGAAATCGTTTGATCATATGTATATGTTGGTTAGAATGTTCCATGTACATTTCTTCTATTTGGTTGAAAACTGTTGCTGGCCTCTTTCGGAACACAGTTTTTCTGAGTTAACAAGGAAGGGCAACAGGAACTTTTTGAAAGACATTCGTGAGAAACAAGATAGCACCTATACCTTCAATTCAAAGAGCTACATCTGTACTTACAGTAGTATTTGCGCTACTGTTCACGGAAAACCAGAGGTGTCCAGACATTACTGTCTCTGATTCTGCCTTCAATTGCAATGCGACCGGTGACTATCTCACACAATTCAGGCCATCACCACACGGACAGAGAAGAGAAAGCAATAACTTCTGTTATAATTGCTGGAAATGTTCATGTTTTCTCCCGTTTCAAAGAATGATTCTTTACCAGATAGAAATTACAGGCTTGTCCTCTTTGAACACACGGTACTTTCTGAGTTTCACAGTGAATTAGCAAGAAACGAAGTAGGAAACAACTGTGAACGGTGAAGTCACATATATTCCCTTTAGTGTGTCAGGTGAAGCACACTACCCAAAGACTCGAACGGTCTTGAAAGCAGTGTTTGCTCTTTAATCTATTATCTAAACTCGAAAGTTCACTGAAACATACAATGGAGTACATCAACAACGGCACGGCAAGGCCATAATTCCATCTGTTGAAATCGTTTGATCATATGTATATGTTGGTTAGAATGTTCCATGTACATTTCTTCTATTTGGTTGAAAACTGTTGCTGGCCTCTTTCGGAACACAGTTTTTCTGAGTTAACAAGGAAGGGCAACAGGAACTTTTTGAAAGACATTCGTGAGAAACAAGATAGCACCTATAACTTCAATTCAAAGAGCTACATCTGTACTTACAGTAGTATTTGCGCTACTGTTCACGGAAAACCAGAGGTGTCCAGACATTACTGTCTCTGATTCTGCCTTCAATTGCAATGCGACCGGTGACTATCTCACACAATTCAGGCCATCACCACACGGACAGAGAAGAGAAAGCAAGAACTTCTGTTATAATTGCTGGAAATGTTCATGTTTTCTCCCGTTTCAAAGAATGATTCTTTACCAGATAGAAATTACAGGCTTGTCCTCTTTGAACACACGGTACTTTCTGAGTTTCACAGTGAATTAGCAAGAAACGAAGTAGGAAACAACTGTGAACGGTGAAGTCACATATATTCCCTTTAGTGTGTCAGGTGAAGCACACTACCCAAAGACTATAACTGTCTTGAAAGCAGTGCTTGCTCTTTAGTCTATTGTATAAACTCGAAAGTTCACTGAAACATACAATGGAGTACATCAACAGCGGCACGGCAAGGCCATAATTCCATCTGTTGAAATCGTTTGATCATATGTATATGTTGGTTAGAATGTTCCATGTACATTTCTTCTATTTGGTTGAAAACTGTTGCTGGCCTCTTTCGGAACACAGTTTTTCTGAGTTAACAAGGAAGGGCAACAGGAACTTTTTGAAAGACATTCGTGAGAAACAAGATAGCACCTATACCTTCAATTCAAAGAGCTACATCTGTACTTACAGTAGTATTTGCGCTACTGTTCACGGAAAACCAGAGGTGTCCAGACATTACTGTCTCTGATTCTGCCTTCAATTGCAATGCGACCGGTGACTATCTCACACAATTCAGGCCATCACCACACGGACAGAGAAGAGAAAGCAAGAACTTCTGTTATAATTGTTGGAAATGTTCATGTTTTCTCCCGTTTCAAAGAATGATTCTTTACCAGATAGAAATTACAGGCTTGTCCTCTTTGAACACACGGTACTTTCTGAGTTTCACAGTGAATTAGCAAGAAACGAAGTAGGAAACAACTGTGAACGGTGAAGTCACATATATTCCCTTTAGTGTGTCAGGTGAAGCACACTACCCAAAGACTCGAACGGTCTTGAAAGCAGTGTTTGCTCTTTAATCTATTATCTAAACTCGAAAGTTCACTGAAACATACAATGGAGTACATCAACAACGGCACGGCAAGGCCATAATTCCATCTGTTGAAATCGTTTGATCATACGTATATGTTGGTTAGAATGTTCCATGTACATTTCTTCTATTTGGTTGAAAACTGTTGCTGGCCTCTTTCGGAACACAGTTTTTCTGAGTTAACAAGGAAGGGCAACAGGAACTTTTTGAAAGACATTCGTGAGAAACAAGATAGCACCTATACCTTCAATTCAAAGAGCTACATCTGTACTTACAGTAGTATTTGCGCTACTGTTCACGGAAAACCAGAGGTGTCCAGACATTACTGTCTCTGATTCTGCCTTCAATGGCAATGCGACCGGTGACTATCTCACACAATTCAGGCCATCACCACACGGACAGAGAAGAGAAAGCAAGAACTTCTGTTATAATTGCTGGAAATGTTCATGTTTTCTCCCGTTTCAAAGAATGATTCTTTACCAGATAGAAATTACAGGCTTGTCCTCTTTGAACACACGGTACTTTCTGAGTTTCACAGTGAATTAGCAAGAAACGAAGTAGAAAACAACTGTGAACGGTGAAGTCACATATATTCCCTTTATTGTGTCAGGTGAAGCACACTACCCAAAAGACTCGAACGGTCTTGAAAGCAGTGTTTGCTCTTTAGTCTATTGTATAAATTCGAAAGTTCACTGAAACATACAATGGAGTACATCAACAGCGGCACGGCAAGGCCATAATTCCATCTGTTGAAATCGTTTGATCATATGTATATGTTGGTTAGAATGTTCCATGTACATTTCTTCTATTTGGTTGAAAACTGTTGCTGGCCTCTTTCGGAACACAGTTTTTCTGAGTTAACAAGGAAGGGCAACAGGAACTTTTTGAAAGACATTCGTGAGAAACAAGATAGCACCTATACCTTCAATTCAAAGAGCTACATCTGTACTTACAGTAGTATTTGCGCTACTGTTCACGGAAAACCAGAGGTGTCCAGACATTACTGTCTCTGATTCTGCCTTCAATTGCAATGCGACCGGTGACTATCTCACACAATTCAGGCCATCACCACACGGACAGATAAGAGAAAGCAATAACTTCTGTTATAATTGCTGGAAATGTTCATGTTTTCTCCCGTTTCAAAGAATGATTCTTTACCAGATAGAAATTACAGGCTTGTCCTCTTTGAACACACGGTACTTTCTGAGTTTCACAGTGAATTAGCAAGAAACGAAGTAGGAAACAACTGTGAACGGTGAAGTCACATATATTCCCTTTAGTGTTTCAGGTGAAGCACACTACCCAAAGACTATAACTGTCTTGAAAGCAGTGCTTGCTCTTTAGTCTATTGTATAAACTCGAAAGTTCACTGAAGCACACAATGGAGCAGAACAACAACGGCACGGCAAGGCCATAATTCCATCTGTTGAAATCGTTTGATCATATGTATATGTTGGTTAGAATGTTCCATGTACATTTCTTCTATTTGGTTGAAAACTGTTGCTGGCCTCTTTCGGAACACAGTTTTTCTGAGTTAACAAGGAAGGGCAACGGGAAATTTTTGAAAGACATTCGTGAGAAACAAGATAGCACCTATACCTTCAATTCAAAGAGCTACATCTGTACTTACAGTAGTATTTGCGCTACTGTTCATGGAAAACCAGAGGTGTCCAGACATTACTGTCTCTGCTTCTGCCTTCAATGGCAATGCGACCGGTGACTATCTCACACAATTCAGGCCATCACCACACGGACAGAGAAGAGAAAGCAAGAACTTCTGTTATAATTGTTGGAAATGTTCATGTTTTCTCCCGTTTCAAAGAATGATTCTTTACCAGATAGAAATTACAGGCTTGTCCTCTTTGAACACACGGTACTTTCTGAGTTTCACAGTGAATTAGCAAGAAACGAAGTAGAAAACAACTGTGAACGGTGAAGTCACATATATTCCCTTTATTGTGTCAGGTGAAGCACACTACCCAAAAGACTCGAACGGTCTTGAAAGCAGTGTTTGCTCTTTAGTCTATTGTATAAATTCGAAAGTTCACTGAAACATACAATGGAGTACATCAACAGCGGCACGGCAAGGCCATAATTCCATCTGTTGAAATCGTTTGATCATATGTATATGTTGGTTAGAATGTTCCATGTACATTTCTTCTATTTGGTTGAAAACTGTTGCTGGCCTCTTTCGGAACACAGTTTTTCTGAGTTAACAAGGAAGGGCAACAGGAACTTTTTGAAAGACATTCGTGAGAAACAAGATAGCACCTATACCTTCAATTCAAAGAGCTACATCTGTACTTACAGTAGTATTTGCGCTACTGTTCACGGAAAACCAGAGGTGTCCAGACATTACTGTCTCTGATTCTGCCTTCAATTGCAATGCGACCGGTGACTATCTCACACAATTCAGGCCATCACCACACGGACAGAGAAGAGAAAGCAATAACTTCTGTTATAATTGCTGGAAATGTTCATGTTTTCTCCCGTTTCAAAGAATGATTCTTTACCAGATAGAAATTACAGGCTTGTCCTCTTTGAACACACGGTACTTTCTGAGTTTCACAGTGAATTAGCAAGAAACGAAGTAGGAAACAACTGTGAACGGTGAAGTCACATATATTCCCTTTAGTGTGTCAGGTGAAGCACACTACCCAAAGACTCGAACGGTCTTGAAAGCAGTGTTTGCTCTTTAATCTATTATCTAAACTCGAAAGTTCACTGAAACATACAATGGAGTACATCAACAACGGCACGGCAAGGCCATAATTCCATCTGTTGAAATCGTTTGATCATATGTATATGTTGGTTAGAATGTTCCATGTACATTTCTTCTATTTGGTTGAAAACTGTTGCTGGCCTCTTTCGGAACACAGTTTTTCTGAGTTAACAAGGAAGGGCAACAGGAACTTTTTGAAAGACATTCGTGAGAAACAAGATAGCACCTATAACTTCAATTCAAAGAGCTACATCTGTACTTACAGTAGTATTTGCGCTACTGTTCACGGAAAACCAGAGGTGTCCAGACATTACTGTCTCTGATTCTGCCTTCAATTGCAATGCGACCGGTGACTATCTCACACAATTCAGGCCATCACCACACGGACAGAGAAGAGAAAGCAAGAACTTCTGTTATAATTGCTGGAAATGTTCATGTTTTCTCCCGTTTCAAAGAATGATTCTTTACCAGATAGAAATTACAGGCTTGTCCTCTTTGAACACACGGTACTTTCTGAGTTTCACAGTGAATTAGCAAGAAACGAAGTAGGAAACAACTGTGAACGGTGAAGTCACATATATTCCCTTTAGTGTGTCAGGTGAAGCACACTACCCAAAGACTCGAACGGTCTTGAAAGCAGTGTTTGCTCTTTAATCTATTATCTAAACTCGAAAGTTCACTGAAACATACAATGGAGTACATCAACAACGGCACGGCAAGGCCATAATTCCATCTGTTGAAATCGTTTGATCATATGTATATGTTGGTTAGAATGTTCCATGTACATTTCTTCTATTTGGTTGAAAACTGTTGCTGGCCTCTTTCGGAACACAGTTTTTCTGAGTTAACAAGGAAGGGCAACGGGAAATTTTTGAAAGACATTCGTGAGAAACAAGATAGCACCTATACCTTCAATTCAAAGAGCTACATCTGTACTTACAGTAGTATTTGCGCTACTGTTCATGGAAAACCAGAGGTGTCCAGACATTACTGTCTCTGCTTCTGCCTTCAATGGCAATGCGACCGGTGACTATCTCACACAATTCAGGCCATCACCACACGGACAGAGAAGAGAAAGCAAGAACTTCTGTTATAATTGTTGGAAATGTTCATGTTTTCTCCCGTTTCAAAGAATGATTCTTTACCAGATAGAAATTACAGGCTTGTCCTCTTTGAACACACGGTACTTTCTGAGTTTCACAGTGAATTAGCAAGAAACGAAGTAGAAAACAACTGTGAACGGTGAAGTCACATATATTCCCTTTATTGTGTCAGGTGAAGCACACTACCCAAAAGACTCGAACGGTCTTGAAAGCAGTGTTTGCTCTTTAGTCTATTGTATAAATTCGAAAGTTCACTGAAACATACAATGGAGTACATCAACAGCGGCACGGCAAGGCCATAATTCCATCTGTTGAAATCGTTTGATCATATGTATATGTTGGTTAGAATGTTCCATGTACATTTCTTCTATTTGGTTGAAAACTGTTGCTGGCCTCTTTCGGAACACAGTTTTTCTGAGTTAACAAGGAAGGGCAACAGGAACTTTTTGAAAGACATTCGTGAGAAACAAGATAGCACCTATACCTTCAATTCAAAGAGCTACATCTGTACTTACAGTAGTATTTGCGCTACTGTTCACGGAAAACCAGAGGTGTCCAGACATTACTGTCTCTGATTCTGCCTTCAATTGCAATGCGACCGGTGACTATCTCACACAATTCAGGCCATCACCACACGGACAGAGAAGAGAAAGCAATAACTTCTGTTATAATTGCTGGAAATGTTCATGTTTTCTCCCGTTTCAAAGAATGATTCTTTACCAGATAGAAATTACAGGCTTGTCCTCTTTGAACACACGGTACTTTCTGAGTTTCACAGTGAATTAGCAAGAAACGAAGTAGGAAACAACTGTGAACGGTGAAGTCACATATATTCCCTTTAGTGTGTCAGGTGAAGCACACTACCCAAAGACTCGAACGGTCTTGAAAGCAGTGTTTGCTCTTTAATCTATTATCTAAACTCGAAAGTTCACTGAAACATACAATGGAGTACATCAACAACGGCACGGCAAGGCCATAATTCCATCTGTTGAAATCGTTTGATCATATGTATATGTTGGTTAGAATGTTCCATGTACATTTCTTCTATTTGGTTGAAAACTGTTGCTGGCCTCTTTCGGAACACAGTTTTTCTGAGTTAACAAGGAAGGGCAACAGGAACTTTTTGAAAGACATTCGTGAGAAACAAGATAGCACCTATAACTTCAATTCAAAGAGCTACATCTGTACTTACAGTAGTATTTGCGCTACTGTTCACGGAAAACCAGAGGTGTCCAGACATTACTGTCTCTGATTCTGCCTTCAATTGCAATGCGACCGGTGACTATCTCACACAATTCAGGCCATCACCACACGGACAGAGAAGAGAAAGCAAGAACTTCTGTTATAATTGCTGGAAATGTTCATGTTTTCTCCCGTTTCAAAGAATGATTCTTTACCAGATAGAAATTACAGGCTTGTCCTCTTTGAACACACGGTACTTTCTGAGTTTCACAGTGAATTAGCAAGAAACGAAGTAGGAAACAACTGTGAACGGTGAAGTCACATATATTCCCTTTAGTGTGTCAGGTGAAGCACACTACCCAAAGACTCGAACGGTCTTGAAAGCAGTGTTTGCTCTTTAATCTATTATCTAAACTCGAAAGTTCACTGAAACATACAATGGAGTACATCAACAACGGCACGGCAAGGCCATAATTCCATCTGTTGAAATCGTTTGATCATATGTATATGTTGGTTAGAATGTTCCATGTACATTTCTTCTATTTGGTTGAAAACTGTTGCTGGCCTCTTTCGGAACACAGTTTTTCTGAGTTAACAAGGAAGGGCAACAGGAACTTTTTGAAAGACATTCGTGAGAAACAAGATAGCACCTATACCTTCAATTCAAAGAGCTACATCTGTACTTACAGTAGTATTTGCGCTACTGTTCATGGAAAACCAGAGGTGTCCAGACATTACTGTCTCTGCTTCTGCCTTCAATGGCAATGCGACCGGTGACTATCTCACACAATTCAGGCCATCACCACACGGACAGAGAAGAGAAAGCAAGAACTTCTGTTATAATTGTTGGAAATGTTCATGTTTTCTCCCGTTTCAAAGAATGATTCTTTACCAGATAGAAATTACAGGCTTGTCCTCTTTGAACACACGGTACTTTCTGAGTTTCACAGTGAATTAGCAAGAAACGAAGTAGGAAACAACTGTGAACGGTGAAGTCACATATATTCCCTTTAGTGTGTCAGGTGAAGCACACTACCCAAAGACTCGAACGGTCTTGAAAGCAGTGTTTGCTCTTTAGTCTATTATCTAAACTCGAAAGTTCACTGAAACTACAAAGGAGTACATCAACAACGCCACGGCAAGGCCATAATTCCATCTGTTGAAATCGTTTGATCATATGTATATGTTGGTTAGAATGTTCCATGTACATTTCTTCTATTTGGTTGAAAACTGTTGCTGGCCTCTTTCGGAACACAGTTTTTCTGAGTTAACAAGGAAGGGCAACAGGAAATTTTTGAAAGACATTCGTGAGAAACAAGATAGCACCTATAACTTCAATTCAAAGAGCTACATCTGTACTTACAGTAGTATTTCCGCTACTGTTCACGGAAAACCAGAGGTGTCCAGACATTACTGTCTCTGCTTCTGCCTTCAATGGCAATGCGACCGGTGACTATCTCACACAATTCAGGCCATCACCACACGGACAGAGAAGAGAAAGCAATAACTTCTGTTATAATTGCTGGAAATGTTCATGTTTTCTCCCGTTTCAAAGAATGATTCTTTACCAGATAGAAATTACAGGCTTGTCCTCTTTGAACACACGGTACTTTCTGAGTTTCACAGTGAATTAGCAAGAAACGAAGTAGGAAACAACTGTGAACGGTGAAGTCACATATATTCCCTTTAGTGTTTCAGGTGAAGCACACTACCCAAAGACTATAACTGTCTTGAAAGCAGTGCTTGCTCTTTAGTCTATTGTATAAACTCGAAAGTTCACTGAAGCACACAATGGAGCAGAACAACAACGGCACGGCAAGGCCATAATTCCATCTGTTGAAATCGTTTGATCATATGTATATGTTGGTTAGAATGTTCCATGTACATTTCTTCTATTTGGTTGAAAACTGTTGCTGGCCTCTTTCGGAACACAGTTTTTCTGAGTTAACAAGGAAGGGCAACGGGAAATTTTTGAAAGACATTCGTGAGAAACAAGATAGCACCTATACCTTCAATTCAAAGAGCTACATCTGTACTTACAGTAGTATTTGCGCTACTGTTCATGGAAAACCAGAGGTGTCCAGACATTACTGTCTCTGCTTCTGCCTTCAATGGCAATGCGACCGGTGACTATCTCACACAATTCAGGCCATCACCACACGGACAGAGAAGAGAAAGCAAGAACTTCTGTTATAATTGTTGGAAATGTTCATGTTTTCTCCCGTTTCAAAGAATGATTCTTTACCAGATAGAAATTACAGGCTTGTCCTCTTTGAACACACGGTACTTTCTGAGTTTCACAGTGAATTAGCAAGAAACGAAGTAGGAAACAACTGTGAACGGTGAAGTCACATATATTCCCTTTAGTGTTTCAGGTGAAGCACACTACCCAAAGACTATAACTGTCTTGAAAGCAGTGCTTGCTCTTTAGTCTATTGTATAAACTCGAAAGTTCACTGAAGCACACAATGGAGCAGAACAACAACGGCACGGCAAGGACATAATTCCATCTGTTGAAATCGTTTGATCATATGTATATGTTGGTTAGAATGTTCCATGTACATTTCTTCTATTTGGTTGAAAACTGTTGCTGGCCTCTTTCGGAACACAGTTTTTCTGAGTTAACAAGGAAGGGCAACGGGAAATTTTTGAAAGACATTCGTGAGAAACAAGATAGCACCTATACCTTCAATTCAAAGAGCTACATCTGTACTTACAGTAGTATTTGCGCTACTGTTCATGGAAAACCAGAGGTGTCCAGACATTACTGTCTCTGCTTCTGCCTTCAATGGCAATGCGACCGGTGACTATCTCACACAATTCAGGCCATCACCACACGGACAGAGAAGAGAAAGCAAGAACTTCTGTTATAATTGTTGGAAATGTTCATGTTTTCTCCCGTTTCAAAGAATGATTCTTTACCAGATAGAAATTACAGGCTTGTCCTCTTTGAACACACGGTACTTTCTGAGTTTCACAGTGAATTAGCAAGAAACGAAGTAGGAAACAACTGTGAACGGTGAAGTCACATATATTCCCTTTAGTGTGTCAGGTGAAGCACACTACCCAAAGACTCGAACGGTCTTGAAAGCAGTGTTTGCTCTTTAATCTATTATCTAAACTCGAAAGTTCACTGAAACATACAATGGAGTACATCAACAACGGCACGGCAAGGCCATAATTCCATCTGTTGAAATCGTTTGATCATACGTATATGTTGGTTAGAATGTTCCATGTACATTTCTTCTATTTGGTTGAAAACTGTTGCTGGCCTCTTTCGGAACACAGTTTTTCTGAGTTAACAAGGAAGGGCAACAGGAACTTTTTGAAAGACATTCGTGAGAAACAAGATAGCACCTATACCTTCAATTCAAAGAGCTACATCTTTACTTACAGTAGTATTTGCGCTACTGTTCACGGAAAACCAGAGGTGTCCAGACATTACTGTCTCTGCTTCTGCCTTCAATTGCAATGCGACCGGTGACTATCTCACACAATTCAGGCCATCACCACACGGACAGAGAAGAGAAAGCAATAACTTCTGTTATAATTGCTGGAAATGTTCATGTTTTCTCCCGTTTCAAAGAATGATTCTTTACCAGATAGAAATTACAGGCTTGTCCTCTTTGAACACACGGTACTTTCTGAGTTTCACAGTGAATTAGCAAGAAACGAAGTAGAAAACAACTGTGAACGGTGAAGTCACATATATTCCCTTTATTGTGTCAGGTGAAGCACACTACCCAAAAGACTCGAACGGTCTTGAAAGCAGTGTTTGCTCTTTAGTCTATTGTATAAATTCGAAAGTTCACTGAAACATACAATGGAGTACATCAACAGCGGCACGGCAAGGCCATAATTCCATCTGTTGAAATCGTTTGATCATATGTATATGTTGGTTAGAATGTTCCATGTACATTTCTTCTATTTGGTTGAAAACTGTTGCTGGCCTCTTTCGGAACACAGTTTTTCTGAGTTAACAAGGAAGGGCAACAGGAACTTTTTGAAAGACATTCGTGAGAAACAAGATAGCACCTATACCTTCAATTCAAAGAGCTACATCTGTACTTACAGTAGTATTTGCGCCTCTGTTCACGGAAAACCAGAGGTGTCCAGACATTACTGTCTCTGATTCTGCCTTCAATTGCAATGCGACCGGTGACTATCTCACACAATTCAGGCCATCACCACACGGACAGAGAAGAGAAAGCAATAACTTCTGTTATAATTGCTGGAAATGTTCATGTTTTCTCCCGTTTCAAAGAATGATTCTTTACCAGATAGAAATTACAGGCTTGTCCTCTTTGAACACACGGTACTTTCTGAGTTTCACAGTGAATTAGCAAGAAACGAAGTAGGAAACAACTGTGAACGGTGAAGTCACATATATTCCCTTTAGTGTGTCAGGTGAAGCACACTACCCAAAGTCTCGAACGGTCTTGAAAGCAGTGTTTGTTCTTTAATCTATTATCTAAACTCGAAAGTTCACTGAAACATACAATGGAGTACATCAACAACGGCACGGCAAGGCCATAATTCCATCTGTTGAAATCGTTTGATCATATGTATATGTTGGTTAGAATGTTCCATGTACATTTCTTCTATTTGGTTGAAAACTGTTGCTGGCCTCTTTCGGAACACAGTTTTTCTGAGTTAACAAGGAAGGGCAACAGGAACTTTTTGAAAGACATTCGTGAGAAACAAGATAGCACCTATACCTTCAATTCAAAGAGCTACATCTGTACTTACAGTAGTATTTGCGCTACTGTTCATGGAAAACCAGAGGTGTCCAGACATTACTGTCTCTGCTTCTGCCTTCAATGGCAATGCGACCGGTGACTATCTCACACAATTCAGGCCATCACCACACGGACAGAGAAGAGAAAGCAAGAACTTCTGTTATAATTGTTGGAAATGTTCATGTTTTCTCCCGTTTCAAAGAATGATTCTTTACCAGATAGAAATTACAGGCTTGTCCTCTTTGAACACACGGTACTTTCTGAGTTTCACAGTGAATTAGCAAGAAACGAAGTAGGAAACAACTGTGAACGGTGAAGTCACATATATTCCCTTTAGTGTGTCAGGTGAAGCACACTACCCAAAGACTCGAACGGTCTTGAAAGCAGTGTTTGCTCTTTAATCTATTATCTAAACTCGAAAGTTCACTGAAACATACAATGGAGTACATCAACAACGCCACGGCAAGGCCATAATTCCATCTGTTGAAATCGTTTGATCATACGTATATGTTGGTTAGAATGTTCCATGTACATTTCTTCTATTTGGTTGAAAACTGTTGCTGGCCTCTTTCGGAACACAGTTTTTCTGAGTTAACAAGGAAGGGCAACAGGAAATTTTTGAAAGACATTCGTGAGAAACAAGATAGCACCTATACCTTCAATTCAAAGAGCTACATCTGTACTTACAGTAGTATTTCCGCTACTGTTCATGGAAAACCAGAGGTGTCCAGACATTACTGTCTCTGCTTCTGCCTTCAATGGCAATGCGACCGGTGACTATCTCACACAATTCAGGCCATCACCACACGGACAGAGAAGAGAAAGCAATAACTTCTGTTATAATTGCTGGAAATGTTCATGTTTTCTCCCGTTTCAAAGAATGATTCTTTACCAGATAGAAATTAGAGGCTTGTCCTCTTTGAAAACACGGTACTTTCTGAGTTTCACAGTGAATTAGCAAGAGACGAAGTAGGAAACAACTGTGAGCGGTGAAGTCACATATATTCCCTTTAGTGTGTCCGGTGAAGCACACTACCCAAAGAATATAACTGTCTTGAAAGCAGTGTTTGCTCTTTAGTCTATTATCTAATCTCGAAAGTTCACTGAAACATAGAATGGAGTACATCAACAACGGCACGGCAAGGCCATAACTCCATCTGTTGAAATCGTTTGATCATATGTATATGTTGGTTAGAATGTTCCATGTACATTTCTTCTATTTGGTTGAAAACTGTTGCTGGCCTCTTTCGGAACACAGTTTTTCTGAGTTAACAAGGAAGGGCAACAGGAAATTTTTGAAAGACATTCGTGAGAAACAAGATAGCACCTATACCTTCAATTCAAAGTGCTACATCTGTACTTACAGTAGTATTTGCGCTACTGTTCATGGAAAACCAGAGGTGTCCAGACATTACTGTCTCTGCTTCTGCCTTCAATGGCAATGCGACCGGTGACTATCTCACACAATTCAGGCCATCACCACACGGACAGAGAAGAGAAAGCAATAACTTCTGTTATAATTGCTGGAAATGTTCATGTTTTCTCCTGTTTCAAAGAATGATTCTTTACCAGATAGAAATTACAGGCTTGTCCTCTTTGAACACACGGTACTTTCTGAGTTTCACAGTGAATTAGCAAGAAACGAAGTAGGAAACAACTGTGAACGGTGAAGTCACATATATTCCCTTTAGTGTGTCAGGTGAAGCACACTACCCAAAAGACTCTAGCGGTCTTGAAAGCAGTGCTTGCTCTTTAGTCTATTGTATAAACTCGAAAGTTCACTGAAACATACAATGGAGTACATCAACAACGGCACGGGAAGGCCATAATTCCATCTGTTGAAATCGTTTGATCATATGTATATGTTGGTTAGAATGTTCCATGTACATTTCTTCTATTTGGTTGAAAACTGTTGCTGGCCTCTTTCGGAACACAGTTTTTCTGAGTTAACAAGGAAGGGCAACGGGAAATTTTTGAAAGACATTCGTGAGAAACAAGATAGCACCTATACCTTCAATTCAAAGAGCTACATCTGTACTTACAGTAGTATTTGCGCTACTGTTCATGGAAAACCAGAGGTGTCCAGACATTACTGTCTCTGCTTCTGCCTTCAATGGTAATGCGACCGGTGACTATCTCACACAATTCAGGCCATCACCACACGGACAGATAAGAGAAAGCAAGAACTTCTGTTATAATTGTTGGAAATGTTCATGTTTTCTCCCGTTTCAAAGAATGATTCTTTACCAGATAGAAATTACAGGCTTGTCCTCTTTGAACACACGGTACTTTCTGAGTTTCACAGTGAATTAGCAAGAAACGAAGTAGGAAACAACTGTGAACGGTGAAGTCACATATATTCCCTTTAGTGTGTCAGGTGAAGCACACTACCCAAAGACTCGAACGGTCTTGAAAGCAGTGTTTGCTCTTTAATCTATTATCTAAACTCGAAAGTTCACTGAAACATACAATGGAGTACATCAACAACGCCACGGCAAGGCCATAATTCCATCTGTTGAAATCGTTTGATCATACGTATATGTTGGTTAGAATGTTCCATGTACATTTCTTCTATTTGGTTGAAAACTGTTGCTGGCCTCTTTCGGAACACAGTTTTTCTGAGTTAACAAGGAAGGGCAACAGGAACTTTTTGAAAGACATTCGTGAGAAACAAGATAGCACCTATACCTTCAATTCAAAGAGCTACATCTGTACTTACAGTAGTATTTGCGCTACTGTTCATGGAAAACCAGAGGTGTCCAGACATTACTCTCTCTGCTTCTGCCTTCAATGGCAATGCGACCGGTGACTATCTCACACAATTCAGGCCATCACCACACGGACAGAGAAGAGAAAGCAATAACTTCTGTTATAATTGCTGGAAATGTTCATGTTTTCTCCCGTTTCAAAGAATGATTCTTTACCAGATAGAAATTAGAGGCTTGTCCTCTTTGAAAACACGGTACTTTCTGAGTTTCACAGTGAATTAGCAAGAGACGAAGTAGGAAACAACTGTGAGCGGTGAAGTCACATATATTCCCTTTAGTGTGTCCGGTGAAGCACACTACCCAAAGAATATAACTGTCTTGAAAGCAGTGTTTGCTCTTTAGTCTATTATCTAATCTCGAAAGTTCACTGAAACATAGAATGGAGTACATCAACAACGGCACGGCAAGGCCATAACTCCATCTGTTGAAATCGTTTGATCATATGTATATGTTGGTTAGAATGTTCCATGTACATTTCTTCTATTTGGTTGAAAACTGTTGCTGGCCTCTTTCGGAACACAGTTTTTCTGAGTTAACAAGGAAGGGCAACAGGAAATTTTTGAAAGACATTCGTGAGAAACAAGATAGCACCTATACCTTCAATTCAAAGTGCTACATCTGTACTTACAGTAGTATTTGCGCTACTGTTCATGGAAAACCAGAGGTGTCCAGACATTACTGTCTCTGCTTCTGCCTTCAATGGTAATGCGACCGGTGACTATCTCACACAATTCAGGCCATCACCACACGGACAGATAAGAGAAAGCAAGAACTTCTGTTATAATTGTTGGAAATGTTCATGTTTTCTCCCGTTTCAAAGAATGATTCTTTCCCAGATAGAAATTACAGGCTTGTCCTCTTTGAACACACGGTACTTTCTGAGTTTCACAGTGAATTAGCAAGAAACGAAGTAGGAAACAACTGTGAACGGTGAAGTCACATATATTCCCTTTAGTGTGTCAGGTGAAGCACACTACCCAAAGACTCGAACGGTCTTGAAAGCAGTGTTTGCTCTTTAATCTATTATCTAAACTCGAAAGTTCACTGAAACATACAATGGAGTACATCAACAACGCCACGGCAAGGCCATAATTCCATCTGTTGAAATCGTTTGATCATACGTATATGTTGGTTAGAATGTTCCATGTACATTTCTTCTATTTGGTTGAAAACTGTTGCTGGCCTCTTTCGGAACACAGTTTTTCTGAGTTAACAAGGAAGGGCAACAGGAACTTTTTGAAAGACATTCGTGAGAAACAAGATAGCACCTATACCTTCAATTCAAAGAGCTACATCTGTACTTACAGTAGTATTTGCGCTACTGTTCATGGAAAACCAGAGGTGTCCAGACATTACTGTCTCTGCTTCTGCCTTCAATGGCAATGCGACCGGTGACTATCTCACACAATTCAGGCCATCACCACACGGACAGAGAAGAGAAAGCAAGAACTTCTGTTATAATTGTTGGAAATGTTCATGTTTTCTCCCGTTTCAAAGAATGATTCTTTACCAGATAGAAATTACAGGCTTGTCCTCTTTGAACACACGGTACTTTCTGAGTTTCACAGTGAATTAGCAAGAAACGAAGTAGGAAACAACTGTGAACGGTGAAGTCACATATATTCCCTTTAGTGTGTCAGGTGAAGCACACTACCCAAAGACTCGAACGGTCTTGAAAGCAGTGTTTGCTCTTTAATCTATTATCTAAACTCGAAAGTTCACTGAAACATACAATGGAGTACATCAACAACGGCACGGCAAGGCCATAATTCCATCTGTTGAAATCGTTTGATCATACGTATATGTTGGTTAGAATGTTCCATGTACATTTCTTCTATTTGGTTGAAAACTGTTGCTGGCCTCTTTCGGAACACAGTTTTTCTGAGTTAACAAGGAAGGGCAACAGGAAATTTTTGAAAGACATTCGTGAGAAACAAGATAGCACCTATACCTTCAATTCAAAGAGCTACATCTGTACTTACAGTAGTATTTCCGCTACTGTTCATGGAAAACCAGAGGTGTCCAGACATTACTCTCTCTGCTTCTGCCTTCAATGGCAATGCGACCGGTGACTATCTCACACAATTCAGGCCATCACCACACGGACAGAGAAGAGAAAGCAATAACTTCTGTTATAATTGCTGGAAATGTTCATGTTTTCTCCCGTTTCAAAGAATGATTCTTTACCAGATAGAAATTAGAGGCTTGTCCTCTTTGAAAACACGGTACTTTCTGAGTTTCACAGTGAATTAGCAAGAGACGAAGTAGGAAACAACTGTGAGCGGTGAAGTCACATATATTCCCTTTAGTGTGTCCGGTGAAGCACACTACCCAAAGAATATAACTGTCTTGAAAGCAGTGTTTGCTCTTTAGTCTATTATCTAATCTCGAAAGTTCACTGAAACATAGAATGGAGTACATCAACAACGGCACGGCAAGGCCATAACTCCATCTGTTGAAATCGTTTGATCATATGTATATGTTGGTTAGAATGTTCCATGTACATTTCTTCTATTTGGTTGAAAACTGTTGCTGGCCTCTTTCGGAACACAGCTTTTCTGAGTTAACAAGGAAGGGCAACAGGAAATTTTTGAAAGACATTCGTGAGAAACAAGATAGCACCTATACCTTCAATTCAAAGAGCTACATCTGTACTTACAGTAGTATTTGCGCTACTGTTCATGGAAAACCAGAGGTGTCCAGACATTACTGTCTCTGCTTCTGCCTTCAATGGCAATGCGACCGGTGACTATCTCACACAATTCAGGCCATCACCACACGGACAGAGAAGAGAAAGCAATAACTTCTGTTATAATTGCTGGAAATGTTCATGTTTTCTCCTGTTTCAAAGAATGATTCTTTACCAGATAGAAATTACAGGCTTGTCCTCTTTGAACACACGGTACTTTCTGAGTTTCACAGTGAATTAGCAAGAAACGAAGTAGGAAACAACTGTGAACGGTGAAGTCACATATATTCCCTTTAGTGTTTCAGGTGAAGCACACTACCCAAAGACTATAACTGTCTTGAAAGCAGTGCTTGCTCTTTAGTCTATTGTATAAACTCGAAAGTTCACTGAAGCACACAATGGAGCAGAACAACAACGGCACGGCAAAGCTATAATTCCATCTGTTGAAATCGTTTGATCATATGTATATGTTGGTTAGAATGTTCCATGTACATTTCTTCTATTTGGTTGAAAACTGTTGCTGGCCTCTTTCGGAACACAGTTTTTCTGAGTTAACAAGGAAGGGCAACGGGAAATTTTTGAAAGACATTCGTGAGAAACAAGATAGCACCTATACCTTCAATTCAAAGAGCTACATCTGTACTTACAGTAGTATTTGCGCTACTGTTCATGGAAAACCAGAGGTGTCCAGACATTACTGTCTCTGCTTCTGCCTTCAATGGCAATGCGACCGGTGACTATCTCACACAATTCAGGCCATCACCACACGGACAGAGAAGAGAAAGCAAGAACTTCTGTTATAATTGTTGGAAATGTTCATGTTTTCTCCCGTTTCAAAGAATGATTCTTTACCAGATAGAAATTACAGGCTTGTCCTCTTTGAACACACGGTACTTTCTGAGTTTCACAGTGAATTAGCAAGAAACGAAGTAGGAAACAACTGTGAACGGTGAAGTCACATATATTCCCTTTAGTGTTTCAGGTGAAGCACACTACCCAAAGACTATAACTGTCTTGAAAGCAGTGCTTGCTCTTTAGTCTATTGTATAAACTCGAAAGTTCACTGAAGCACACAATGGAGCAGAACAACAACGGCACGGCAAGGCCATAATTCCATCTGTTGAAATCGTTTGATCATATGTATATGTTGGTTAGAATGTTCCATGTACACTTCTTCTATTTGGTTGAAAACTGTTGCTGGCCTCTTTCGGAACACAGTTTTTCTGAGTTAACAAGGAAGGGCAACGGGAAATTTTTGAAAGACATTCGTGAGAAACAAGATAGCACCTATACCTTCAATTCAAAGAGCTACATCTGTACTTACAGTAGTATTTGCGCTACTGTTCATGGAAAACCAGAGGTGTCCAGACATTACTGTCTCTGCTTCTGCCTTCAATGGCAATGCGACCGGTGACTATCTCACACAATTCAGGCCATCACCACACGGACAGAGAAGAGAAAGCAAGAACTTCTGTTATAATTGTTGGAAATGTTCATGTTTTCTCCCGTTTCAAAGAATGATTCTTTACCAGATAGAAATTACAGGCTTGTCCTCTTTGAACACACGGTACTTTCTGAGTTTCACAGTGAATTAGCAAGAAACGAAGTAGGAAACAACTGTGAACGGTGAAGTCACATATATTCCCTTTAGTGTGTCAGGTGAAGCACACTACCCAAAGACTCGAACGGTCTTGAAAGCAGTGTTTGCTCTTTAATCTATTATCTAAACTCGAAAGTTCACTGAAACATACAATGGAGTACATCAACAACGGCACGGCAAGGCCATAATTCCATCTGTTGAAATCGTTTGATCATACGTATATGTTGGTTAGAATGTTCCATGTACATTTCTTCTATTTGGTTGAAAACTGTTGCTGGCCTCTTTCGGAACACAGTTTTTCTGAGTTAACAAGGAAGGGCAACAGGAAATTTTTGAAAGACATTCGTGAGAAACAAGATAGCACCTATACCTTCAATTCAAAGAGCTACATCTGTACTTACAGTAGTATTTCCGCTACTGTTCATGGAAAACCAGAGGTGTCCAGACATTACTCTCTCTGCTTCTGCCTTCAATGGCAATGCGACCGGTGACTATCTCACACAATTCAGGCCATCACCACACGGACAGAGAAGAGAAAGCAATAACTTCTGTTATAATTGCTGGAAATGTTCATGTTTTCTCCCGTTTCAAAGAATGATTCTTTACCAGATAGAAATTAGAGGCTTGTCCTCTTTGAAAACACGGTACTTTCTGAGTTTCACAGTGAATTAGCAAGAGACGAAGTAGGAAACAACTGTGAGCGGTGAAGTCACATATATTCCCTTTAGTGTGTCCGGTGAAGCACACTACCCAAAGAATATAACTGTCTTGAAAGCAGTGTTTGCTCTTTAGTCTATTATCTAATCTCGAAAGTTCACTGAAACATAGAATGGAGTACATCAACAACGGCACGGCAAGGCCATAACTCCATCTGTTGAAATCGTTTGATCATATGTATATGTTGGTTAGAATGTTCCATGTACATTTCTTCTATTTGGTTGAAAACTGTTGCTGGCCTCTTTCGGAACACAGTTTTTCTGAGTTAACAAGGAAGGGCAACAGGAAATTTTTGAAAGACATTCGTGAGAAACAAGATAGCACCTATACCTTCAATTCAAAGTGCTACATCTGTACTTACAGTAGTATTTGCGCTACTGTTCATGGAAAACCAGAGGTGTCCAGACATTACTGTCTCTGCTTCTGCCTTCAATGGCAATGCGACCGGTGACTATCTCACACAATTCAGGCCATCACCACACGGACAGAGAAGAGAAAGCAATAACTTCTGTTATAATTGCTGGAAATGTTCATGTTTTCTCCTGTTTCAAAGAATGATTCTTTACCAGATAGAAATTACAGGCTTGTCCTCTTTGAACACACGGTACTTTCTGAGTTTCACAGTGAATTAGCAAGAAACGAAGTAGGAAACAACTGTGAACGGTGAAGTCACATATATTCCCTTTAGTGTGTCAGGTGAAGCACACTACCCAAAAGACTCTAGCGGTCTTGAAAGCAGTGCTTGCTCTTTAGTCTATTGTATAAACTCGAAAGTTCACTGAAACATACAATGGAGTACATCAACAACGGCACGGGAAGGCCATAATTCCATCTGTTGAAATCGTTTGATCATATGTATATGTTGGTTAGAATGTTCCATGTACATTTCTTCTATTTGGTTGAAAACTGTTGCTGGCCTCTTTCGGAACACAGTTTTTCTGAGTTAACAAGGAAGGGCAACGGGAAATTTTTGAAAGACATTCGTGAGAAACAAGATAGCACCTATACCTTCAATTCAAAGAGCTACATCTGTACTTACAGTAGTATTTGCGCTACTGTTCATGGAAAACCAGAGGTGTCCAGACATTACTGTCTCTGCTTCTGCCTTCAATGGTAATGCGACCGGTGACTATCTCACACAATTCAGGCCATCACCACACGGACAGATAAGAGAAAGCAAGAACTTCTGTTATAATTGTTGGAAATGTTCATGTTTTCTCCCGTTTCAAAGAATGATTCTTTCCCAGATAGAAATTACAGGCTTGTCCTCTTTGAACACACGGTACTTTCTGAGTTTCACAGTGAATTAGCAAGAAACGAAGTAGGAAACAACTGTGAACGGTGAAGTCACATATATTCCCTTTAGTGTGTCAGGTGAAGCACACTACCCAAAGACTCGAACGGTCTTGAAAGCAGTGTTTGCTCTTTAATCTATTATCTAAACTCGAAAGTTCACTGAAACATACAATGGAGTACATCAACAACGCCACGGCAAGGCCATAATTCCATCTGTTGAAATCGTTTGATCATACGTATATGTTGGTTAGAATGTTCCATGTACATTTCTTCTATTTGGTTGAAAACTGTTGCTGGCCTCTTTCGGAACACAGTTTTTCTGAGTTAACAAGGAAGGGCAACAGGAACTTTTTGAAAGACATTCGTGAGAAACAAGATAGCACCTATACCTTCAATTCAAAGAGCTACATCTGTACTTACAGTAGTATTTGCGCTACTGTTCATGGAAAACCAGAGGTGTCCAGACATTACTGTCTCTGCTTCTGCCTTCAATGGCAATGCGACCGGTGACTATCTCACACAATTCAGGCCATCACCACACGGACAGAGAAGAGAAAGCAAGAACTTCTGTTATAATTGTTGGAAATGTTCATGTTTTCTCCCGTTTCAAAGAATGATTCTTTACCAGATAGAAATTACAGGCTTGTCCTCTTTGAACACACGGTACTTTCTGAGTTTCACAGTGAATTAGCAAGAAACGAAGTAGGAAACAACTGTGAACGGTGAAGTCACATATATTCCCTTTAGTGTGTCAGGTGAAGCACACTACCCAAAGACTCGAACGGTCTTGAAAGCAGTGTTTGCTCTTTAATCTATTATCTAAACTCGAAAGTTCACTGAAACATACAATGGAGTACATCAACAACGGCACGGCAAGGCCATAATTCCATCTGTTGAAATCGTTTGATCATACGTATATGTTGGTTAGAATGTTCCATGTACATTTCTTCTATTTGGTTGAAAACTGTTGCTGGCCTCTTTCGGAACACAGTTTTTCTGAGTTAACAAGGAAGGGCAACAGGAAATTTTTGAAAGACATTCGTGAGAAACAAGATAGCACCTATACCTTCAATTCAAAGAGCTACATCTGTACTTACAGTAGTATTTCCGCTACTGTTCATGGAAAACCAGAGGTGTCCAGACATTACTCTCTCTGCTTCTGCCTTCAATGGCAATGCGACCGGTGACTATCTCACACAATTCAGGCCATCACCACACGGACAGAGAAGAGAAAGCAATAACTTCTGTTATAATTGCTGGAAATGTTCATGTTTTCTCCCGTTTCAAAGAATGATTCTTTACCAGATAGAAATTAGAGGCTTGTCCTCTTTGAAAACACGGTACTTTCTGAGTTTCACAGTGAATTAGCAAGAGACGAAGTAGGAAACAACTGTGAGCGGTGAAGTCACATATATTCCCTTTAGTGTGTCCGGTGAAGCACACTACCCAAAGAATATAACTGTCTTGAAAGCAGTGTTTGCTCTTTAGTCTATTATCTAATCTCGAAAGTTCACTGAAACATAGAATGGAGTACATCAACAACGGCACGGCAAGGCCATAACTCCATCTGTTGAAATCGTTTGATCATATGTATATGTTGGTTAGAATGTTCCATGTACATTTCTTCTATTTGGTTGAAAACTGTTGCTGGCCTCTTTCGGAACACAGTTTTTCTGAGTTAACAAGGAAGGGCAACAGGAAATTTTTGAAAGACATTCGTGAGAAACAAGATAGCACCTATACCTTCAATTCAAAGAGCTACATCTGTACTTACAGTAGTATTTGCGCTACTGTTCATGGAAAACCAGAGGTGTCCAGACATTACTGTCTCTGCTTCTGCCTTCAATGGCAATGCGACCGGTGACTATCTCACACAATTCAGGCCATCACCACACGGACAGAGAAGAGAAAGCAATAACTTCTGTTATAATTGCTGGAAATGTTCATGTTTTCTCCTGTTTCAAAGAATGATTCTTTACCAGATAGAAATTACAGGCTTGTCCTCTTTGAACACACGGTACTTTCTGAGTTTCACAGTGAATTAGCAAGAAACGAAGTAGGAAACAACTGTGAACGGTGAAGTCACATATATTCCCTTTAGTGTGTCAGGTGAAGCACACTACCCAAAGACTCGAACGGTCTTGAAAGCAGTGTTTGCTCTTTAGTCTATTATCTAAACTCGAAAGTTCACTGAAACTACAATGGAGTACATCAACAACGCCACGGCAAGGCCATAATTCCATCTGTTGAAATCGTTTGATCATATGTATATGTTGGTTAGAATGTTCCATGTACATTTCTTCTATTTGGTTGAAAACTGTTGCTGGCCTCTTTCGGAACACAGTTTTTCTGAGTTAACAAGGAAGGGCAACAGGAAATTTTTGAAAGACATTCGTGAGAAACAAGATAGCACCTATAACTTCAATTCAAAGAGCTACATCTGTACTTACAGTAGTATTTCCGCTACTGTTCACGGAAAACCAGAGGTGTCCAGACATTACTGTCTCTGCTTCTGCCTTCAATGGCAATGCGACCGGTGACTATCTCACACAATTCAGGCCATCACCACACGGACAGAGAAGAGAAAGCAATAACTTCTGTTATAATTGCTGGAAATGTTCATGTTTTCTCCCGTTTCAAAGAATGATTCTTTACCAGATAGAAATTACAGGCTTGTCCTCTTTGAACACACGGTACTTTCTGAGTTTCACAGTGAATTAGCAAGAAACGAAGTAGGAAACAACTGTGAACGGTGAAGTCACATATATTCCCTTTAGTGTTTCAGGTGAAGCACACTACCCAAAGACTATAACTGTCTTGAAAGCAGTGCTTGCTCTTTAGTCTATTGTATAAACTCGAAAGTTCACTGAAGCACACAATGGAGCAGAACAACAACGGCACGGCAAGGCCATAATTCCATCTGTTGAAATCGTTTGATCATATGTATATGTTGGTTAGAATGTTCCATGTACATTTCTTCTATTTGGTTGAAAACTGTTGCTGGCCTCTTTCGGAACACAGTTTTTCTGAGTTAACAAGGAAGGGCAACGGGAAATTTTTGAAAGACATTCGTGAGAAACAAGATAGCACCTATACCTTCAATTCAAAGAGCTACATCTGTACTTACAGTAGTATTTGCGCTACTGTTCATGGAAAACCAGAGGTGTCCAGACATTACTGTCTCTGCTTCTGCCTTCAATGGCAATGCGACCGGTGACTATCTCACACAATTCAGGCCATCACCACACGGACAGAGAAGAGAAAGCAA
The DNA here is from genome assembly GCF_987537825.1 of Furipterus horrens. Taxonomy (NCBI): domain Eukaryota; kingdom Metazoa; phylum Chordata; class Mammalia; order Chiroptera; family Furipteridae; genus Furipterus; species Furipterus horrens. The sequence continues at coordinate 52,401,787 of NW_028327182.1, forward strand.
GAACTTCTGTTATAATTGTTGGAAATGTTCATGTTTTCTCCCGTTTCAAAGAATGATTCTTTACCAGATAGAAATTACAGGCTTGTCCTCTTTGAACACACGGTACTTTCTGAGTTTCACAGTGAATTAGCAAGAAATGAAGTAGGAAACAACTGTGAACGGTGAAGTCACATATATTCCCTTTAGTGTTTCAGGTGAAGCACACTACCCAAAGACTATAACTGTCTTGAAAGCAGTGCTTGCTCTTTAGTCTATTGTATAAACTCGAAAGTTCACTGAAGCACACAATGGAGCAGAACAACAACGGCACGGCAAGGCCATAATTCCATCTGTTGAAATCGTTTGATCATATGTATATGTTGGTTAGAATGTTCCATGTACATTTCTTCTATTTGGTTGAAAACTGTTGCTGGCCTCTTTCGGAACACAGTTTTTCTGAGTTAACAAGGAAGGGCAACGGGAAATTTTTGAAAGACATTCGTGAGAAACAAGATAGCACCTATACCTTCAATTCAAAGAGCTACATCTGTACTTACAGTAGTATTTGCGCTACTGTTCATGGAAAACCAGAGGTGTCCAGACATTACTGTCTCTGCTTCTGCCTTCAATGGCAATGCGACCGGTGACTATCTCACACAATTCAGGCCATCACCACACGGACAGAGAAGAGAAAGCAAGAACTTCTGTTATAATTGTTGGAAATGTTCATGTTTTCTCCCGTTTCAAAGAATGATTCTTTACCAGATAGAAATTACAGGCTTGTCCTCTTTGAACACACGGTACTTTCTGAGTTTCACAGTGAATTAGCAAGAAACGAAGTAGGAAACAACTGTGAACGGTGAAGTCACATATATTCCCTTTAGTGTGTCAGGTGAAGCACACTACCCAAAGACTCGAACGGTCTTGAAAGCAGTGTTTGCTCTTTAATCTATTATCTAAACTCGAAAGTTCACTGAAACATACAATGGAGTACATCAACAACGGCACGGCAAGGCCATAATTCCATCTGTTGAAATCGTTTGATCATACGTATATGTTGGTTAGAATGTTCCATGTACATTTCTTCTATTTGGTTGAAAACTGTTGCTGGCCTCTTTCGGAACACAGTTTTTCTGAGTTAACAAGGAAGGGCAACAGGAAATTTTTGAAAGACATTCGTGAGAAACAAGATAGCACCTATACCTTCAATTCAAAGAGCTACATCTGTACTTACAGTAGTATTTCCGCTACTGTTCATGGAAAACCAGAGGTGTCCAGACATTACTCTCTCTGCTTCTGCCTTCAATGGCAATGCGACCGGTGACTATCTCACACAATTCAGGCCATCACCACACGGACAGAGAAGAGAAAGCAATAACTTCTGTTATAATTGCTGGAAATGTTCATGTTTTCTCCCGTTTCAAAGAATGATTCTTTACCAGATAGAAATTAGAGGCTTGTCCTCTTTGAAAACACGGTACTTTCTGAGTTTCACAGTGAATTAGCAAGAGACGAAGTAGGAAACAACTGTGAGCGGTGAAGTCACATATATTCCCTTTAGTGTGTCCGGTGAAGCACACTACCCAAAGAATATAACTGTCTTGAAAGCAGTGTTTGCTCTTTAGTCTATTATCTAATCTCGAAAGTTCACTGAAACATAGAATGGAGTACATCAACAACGGCACGGCAAGGCCATAACTCCATCTGTTGAAATCGTTTGATCATATGTATATGTTGGTTAGAATGTTCCATGTACATTTCTTCTATTTGGTTGAAAACTGTTGCTGGCCTCTTTCGGAACACAGTTTTTCTGAGTTAACAAGGAAGGGCAACAGGAACTTTTTGAAAGACATTCGTGAGAAACAAGATAGCACCTATACCTTCAATTCAAAGAGCTACATCTGTACTTACAGTAGTATTTGCGCTACTGTTCATGGAAAACCAGAGGTGTCCAGACATTACTGTCTCTGCTTCTGCCTTCAATGGCAATGCGACCGGTGACTATCTCACACAATTCAGGCCATCACCACACGGACAGAGAAGAGAAAGCAATAACTTCTGTTATAATTGCTGGAAATGTTCATGTTTTCTCCTGTTTCAAAGAATGATTCTTTACCAGATAGAAATTACAGGCTTGTCCTCTTTGAACACACGGTACTTTCTGAGTTTCACAGTGAATTAGCAAGAAACGAAGTAGGAAACAACTGTGAACGGTGAAGTCACATATATTCCCTTTAGTGTGTCAGGTGAAGCACACTACCCAAAAGACTCTAGCGGTCTTGAAAGCAGTGCTTGCTCTTTAGTCTATTGTATAAACTCGAAAGTTCACTGAAACATACAATGGAGTACATCAACAATGGCACGGGAAGGCCATAATTCCATCTGTTGAAATCGTTTGATCATATGTATATGTTGGTTAGAATGTTCCATGTACATTTCTTCTATTTGGTTGAAAACTGTTGCTGGCCTCTTTCGGAACACAGTTTTTCTGAGTTAACAAGGAAGGGCAACGGGAAATTTTTGAAAGACATTCGTGAGAAACAAGATAGCACCTATACCTTCAATTCAAAGAGCTACATCTGTACTTACAGTAGTATTTGCGCTACTGTTCATGGAAAACCAGAGGTGTCCAGACATTACTGTCTCTGCTTCTGCCTTCAATGGTAATGCGACCGGTGACTATCTCACACAATTCAGGCCATCACCACACGGACAGATAAGAGAAAGCAAGAACTTCTGTTATAATTGTTGGAAATGTTCATGTTTTCTCCCGTTTCAAAGAATGATTCTTTACCAGATAGAAATTACAGGCTTGTCCTCTTTGAACACACGGTACTTTCTGAGTTTCACAGTGAATTAGCAAGAAACGAAGTAGGAAACAACTGTGAACGGTGAAGTCACATATATTCCCTTTAGTGTGTCAGGTGAAGCACACTACCCAAAGACTCGAACGGTCTTGAAAGCAGTGTTTGCTCTTTAATCTATTATCTAAACTCGAAAGTTCACTGAAACATACAATGGAGTACATCAACAACGCCACGGCAAGGCCATAATTCCATCTGTTGAAATCGTTTGATCATACGTATATGTTGGTTAGAATGTTCCATGTACATTTCTTCTATTTGGTTGAAAACTGTTGCTGGCCTCTTTCGGAACACAGTTTTTCTGAGTTAACAAGGAAGGGCAACAGGAACTTTTTGAAAGACATTCGTGAGAAACAAGATAGCACCTATACCTTCAATTCAAAGAGCTACATCTGTACTTACAGTAGTATTTGCGCTACTGTTCATGGAAAACCAGAGGTGTCCAGACATTACTCTCTCTGCTTCTGCCTTCAATGGCAATGCGACCGGTGACTATCTCACACAATTCAGGCCATCACCACACGGACAGAGAAGAGAAAGCAATAACTTCTGTTATAATTGCTGGAAATGTTCATGTTTTCTCCCGTTTCAAAGAATGATTCTTTACCAGATAGAAATTAGAGGCTTGTCCTCTTTGAAAACACGGTACTTTCTGAGTTTCACAGTGAATTAGCAAGAGACGAAGTAGGAAACAACTGTGAGCGGTGAAGTCACATATATTCCCTTTAGTGTGTCCGGTGAAGCACACTACCCAAAGAATATAACTGTCTTGAAAGCAGTGTTTGCTCTTTAGTCTATTATCTAATCTCGAAAGTTCACTGAAACATAGAATGGAGTACATCAACAACGGCAGGGCAAGGCCATAACTCCATCTGTTGAAATCGTTTGATCATATGTATATGTTGGTTAGAATGTTCCATGTACATTTCTTCTATTTGGTTGAAAACTGTTGCTGGCCTCTTTCGGAACACAGTTTTTCTGAGTTAACAAGGAAGGGCAACAGGAAATTTTTGAAAGACATTCGTGAGAAACAAGATAGCACCTATACCTTCAATTCAAAGAGCTACATCTGTACTTACAGTAGTATTTGCGCTACTGTTCATGGAAAACCAGAGGTGTCCAGACATTACAGTCTCTGCTTCTGCCTTCAATGGCAATGCGACCGGTGACTATCTCACACAATTCAGGCCATCACCACACGGACAGAGAAGAGAAAAAAATAACTTCTGTTATAATTGCTGGAAATGTTCATGTTTTCTCCTGTTTCAAAGAATGATTCTTTACCAGATAGAAATTACAGGCTTGTCCTCTTTGAACACACGGTACTTTCTGAGTTTCACAGTGAATTAGCAAGAAACGAAGTAGAAAACAACTGTGAACGGTGAAGTCACATATATTCCCTTTAGTGTGTCAGGTGAAGCACACTACCCAAAAGACTCTAGCGGTCTTGAAAGCAGTGCTTGCTCTTTAGTCTATTGTATAAACTCGAAAGTTCACTGAAACATACAATGGAGTACATCAACAACGGCACGGGAAGGCCATAATTCCATCTGTTGAAATCGTTTGATCATATGTATATGTTGGTTAGAATGTTCCATGTACATTTCTTCTATTTGGTTGAAAACTGTTGCTGGCCTCTTTCGGAACACAGTTTTTCTGAGTTAACAAGGAAGGGCAACGGGAAATTTTTGAAAGACATTCGTGAGAAACAAGATAGCACCTATACCTTCAATTCAAAGAGCTACATCTGTACTTACAGTAGTATTTGCGCTACTGTTCATGGAAAACCAGAGGTGTCCAGACATTACTGTCTCTGCTTCTGCCTTCAATGGTAATGCGACCGGTGACTATCTCACACAATTCAGGCCATCACCACACGGACAGATAAGAGAAAGCAAGAACTTCTGTTATAATTGTTGGAAATGTTCATGTTTTCTCCCGTTTCAAAGAATGATTCTTTACCAGATAGAAATTACAGGCTTGTCCTCTTTGAACACACGGTACTTTCTGAGTTTCACAGTGAATTAGCAAGAAACGAAGTAGGAAACAACTGTGAACGGTGAAGTCACATATATTCCCTTTAGTGTGTCAGGTGAAGCACACTACCCAAAGATTCGAACGGTCTTGAAAGCAGTGTTTGCTCTTTAATCTATTATCTAAACTCGAAAGTTCACTGAAACATACAATGGAGTACATCAACAACGGCACGGCAAGGCCATAATTCCATCTGTTGAAATCGTTTGATCATACGTATATGTTGGTTAGAATGTTCCATGTACATTTCTTCTATTTGGTTGAAAACTGTTGCTGGCCTCTTTCGGAACACAGTTTTTCTGAGTTAACAAGGAAGGGCAACAGGAACTTTTTGAAAGACATTCGTGAGAAACAAGATAGCACCTATACCTTCAATTCAAAGAGCTACATCTGTACTTACAGTAGTATTTGCGCTACTGTTCATGGAAAACCAGAGGTGTCCAGACATTACTCTCTCTGCTTCTGCCTTCAATGGCAATGCGACCGGTGACTATCTCACACAATTCAGGCCATCACCACACGGACAGAGAAGAGAAAGCAATAACTTCTGTTATAATTGCTGGAAATGTTCATGTTTTCTCCCGTTTCAAAGAATGATTCTTTACCAGATAGAAATTAGAGGCTTGTCCTCTTTGAAAACACGGTACTTTCTGAGTTTCACAGTGAATTAGCAAGAGACGAAGTAGGAAACAACTGTGAGCGGTGAAGTCACATATATTCCCTTTAGTGTGTCCGGTGAAGCACACTACCCAAAGAATATAACTGTCTTGAAAGCAGTGTTTGCTCTTTAGTCTATTATCTAATCTCGAAAGTTCACTGAAACATAGAATGGAGTACATCAACAACGGCACGGGAAGGCCATAATTCCATCTGTTGAAATCGTTTGATCATATGTATATGTTGGTTAGAATGTTCCATGTACATTTCTTCTATTTGGTTGAAAACTGTTGCTGGCCTCTTTCGGAACACAGTTTTTCTGAGTTAACAAGGAAGGGCAACGGGAAATTTTTGAAAGACATTCGTGAGAAACAAGATAGCACCTATACCTTCAATTCAAAGAGCTACATCTGTACTTACAGTAGTATTTGCGCTACTGTTCATGGAAAACCAGAGGTGTCCAGACATTACTGTCTCTGCTTCTGCCTTCAATGGCAATGCGACCGGTGACTATCTCACACAATTCAGGCCATCACCACACGGACAGAGAAGAGAAAGCAAGAACTTCTGTTATAATTGTTGGAAATGTTCATGTTTTCTCCCGTTTCAAAGAATGATTCTTTACCAGATAGAAATTACAGGCTTGTCCTCTTTGAACACACGGTACTTTCTGAGTTTCACAGTGAATTAGCAAGAAACGAAGTAGGAAACAACTGTGAACGGTGAAGTCACATATATTCCCTTTAGTGTGTCAGGTGAAGCACACTACCCAAAGACTCGAACGGTCTTGAAAGCAGTGTTTGCTCTTTAATCTATTATCTAAACTCGAAAGTTCACTGAAACATACAATGGAGTACATCAACAACGCCACGGCAAGGCCATAATTCCATCTGTTGAAATCGTTTGATCATACGTATATGTTGGTTAGAATGTTCCATGTACATTTCTTCTATTTGGTTGAAAACTGTTGCTGGCCTCTTTCGGAACACAGTTTTTCTGAGTTAACAAGGAAGGGCAACAGGAACTTTTTGAAAGACATTCGTGAGAAACAAGATAGCACCTATACCTTCAATTCAAAGAGCTACATCTGTACTTACAGTAGTATTTGCGCTACTGTTCATGGAAAACCAGAGGTGTCCAGACATTACTGTCTCTGCTTCTGCCTTCAATGGCAATGCGACCGGTGACTATCTCACACAATTCAGGCCATCACCACACGGACAGAGAAGAGAAAGCAATAACTTCTGTTATAATTGCTGGAAATGTTCATGTTTTCTCCTGTTTCAAAGAATGATTCTTTACCAGATAGAAATTACAGGCTTGTCCTCTTTGAACACACGGTACTTTCTGAGTTTCACAGTGAATTAGCAAGAAACGAAGTAGGAAACAACTGTGAACGGTGAAGTCACATATATTCCCTTTAGTGTGTCAGGTGAAGCACACTACCCAAAAGACTCTAGCGGTCTTGAAAGCAGTGCTTGCTCTTTAGTCTATTGTATAAACTCGAAAGTTCACTGAAACATACAATGGAGTACATCAACAACGGCACGGGAAGGCCATAATTCCATCTGTTGAAATCGTTTGATCATATGTATATGTTGGTTAGAATGTTCCATGTACATTTCTTCTATTTGGTTGAAAACTGTTGCTGGCCTCTTTCGGAACACAGTTTTTCTGAGTTAACAAGGAAGGGCAACGGGAAATTTTTGAAAGACATTCGTGAGAAACAAGATAGCACCTATACCTTCAATTCAAAGAGCTACATCTGTACTTACAGTAGTATTTGCGCTACTGTTCATGGAAAACCAGAGGTGTCCAGACATTACTGTCTCTGCTTCTGCCTTCAATGGTAATGCGACCGGTGACTATCTCACACAATTCAGGCCATCACCACACGGACAGATAAGAGAAAGCAAGAACTTCTGTTATAATTGTTGGAAATGTTCATGTTTTCTCCCGTTTCAAAGAATGATTCTTTACCAGATAGAAATTACAGGCTTGTCCTCTTTGAACACACGGTACTTTCTGAGTTTCACAGTGAATTAGCAAGAAACGAAGTAGGAAACAACTGTGAACGGTGAAGTCACATATATTCCCTTTAGTGTGTCAGGTGAAGCACACTACCCAAAGATTCGAACGGTCTTGAAAGCAGTGTTTGCTCTTTAATCTATTATCTAAACTCGAAAGTTCACTGAAACATACAATGGAGTACATCAACAACGGCACGGCAAGGCCATAATTCCATCTGTTGAAATCGTTTGATCATACGTATATGTTGGTTAGAATGTTCCATGTACATTTCTTCTATTTGGTTGAAAACTGTTGCTGGCCTCTTTCGGAACACAGTTTTTCTGAGTTAACAAGGAAGGGCAACAGGAACTTTTTGAAAGACATTCGTGAGAAACAAGATAGCACCTATACCTTCAATTCAAAGAGCTACATCTGTACTTACAGTAGTATTTGCGCTACTGTTCATGGAAAACCAGAGGTGTCCAGACATTACTCTCTCTGCTTCTGCCTTCAATGGCAATGCGACCGGTGACTATCTCACACAATTCAGGCCATCACCACACGGACAGAGAAGAGAAAGCAATAACTTCTGTTATAATTGCTGGAAATGTTCATGTTTTCTCCCGTTTCAAAGAATGATTCTTTACCAGATAGAAATTAGAGGCTTGTCCTCTTTGAAAACACGGTACTTTCTGAGTTTCACAGTGAATTAGCAAGAGACGAAGTAGGAAACAACTGTGAGCGGTGAAGTCACATATATTCCCTTTAGTGTGTCCGGTGAAGCACACTACCCAAAGAATATAACTGTCTTGAAAGCAGTGTTTGCTCTTTAGTCTATTATCTAATCTCGAAAGTTCACTGAAACATAGAATGGAGTACATCAACAACGGCACGGCAAGGCCATAATTCCATCTGTTGAAATCGTTTGATCATATGTATATGTTGGTTAGAATGTTCCATGTACATTTCTTCTATTTGGTTGAAAACTGTTGCTGGCCTCTTTCGGAACACAGTTTTTCTGAGTTAACAAGGAAGGGCAACGGGAAATTTTTGAAAGACATTCGTGAGAAACAAGATAGCACCTATACCTTCAATTCAAAGAGCTACATCTGTACTTACAGTAGTATTTCCGCTACTGTTCATGGAAAACCAGAGGTGTCCAGACATTACTGTCTCTGCTTCTGCCTTCAATGGCAATGCGACCGGTGACTATCTCACACAATTCAGGCCATCACCACACGGACAGAGAAGAGAAAGCAAGAACTTCTGTTATAATTGTTGGAAATGTTCATGTTTTCTCCCGTTTCAAAGAATGATTCTTTACCAGATAGAAATTACAGGCTTGTCCTCTTTGAACACACGGTACTTTCTGAGTTTCACAGTGAATTAGCAAGAAACGAAGTAGGAAACAACTGTGAACGGTGAAGTCACATATATTCCCTTTAGTGTGTCAGGTGAAGCACACTACCCAAAGACTCGAACGGTCTTGAAAGCAGTGTTTGCTCTTTAATCTATTATCTAAACTCGAAAGTTCACTGAAACATACAATGGAGTACATCAACAACGCCACGGCAAGGCCATAATTCCATCTGTTGAAATCGTTTGATCATACGTATATGTTGGTTAGAATGTTCCATGTACATTTCTTCTATTTGGTTGAAAACTGTTGCTGGCCTCTTTCGGAACACAGTTTTTCTGAGTTAACAAGGAAGGGCAACAGGAACTTTTTGAAAGACATTCGTGAGAAACAAGATAGCACCTATACCTTCAATTCAAAGAGCTACATCTGTACTTACAGTAGTATTTGCGCTACTGTTCATGGAAAACCAGAGGTGTCCAGACATTACTGTCTCTGCTTCTGCCTTCAATGGCAATGCGACCGGTGACTATCTCACACAATTCAGGCCATCACCACACGGACAGAGAAGAGAAAGCAATAACTTCTGTTATAATTGCTGGAAATGTTCATGTTTTCTCCTGTTTCAAAGAATGATTCTTTACCAGATAGAAATTACAGGCTTGTCCTCTTTGAACACACGGTACTTTCTGAGTTTCACAGTGAATTAGCAAGAAACGAAGTAGGAAACAACTGTGAACGGTGAAGTCACATATATTCCCTTTAGTGTGTCAGGTGAAGCACACTACCCAAAAGACTCTAGCGGTCTTGAAAGCAGTGCTTGCTCTTTAGTCTATTGTATAAACTCGAAAGTTCACTGAAACATACAATGGAGTACATCAACAACGGCACGGGAAGGCCATAATTCCATCTGTTGAAATCGTTTGATCATATGTATATGTTGGTTAGAATGTTCCATGTACATTTCTTCTATTTGGTTGAAAACTGTTGCTGGCCTCTTTCGGAACACAGTTTTTCTGAGTTAACAAGGAAGGGCAACGGGAAATTTTTGAAAGACATTCGTGAGAAACAAGATAGCACCTATACCTTCAATTCAAAGAGCTACATCTGTACTTACAGTAGTATTTGCGCTACTGTTCATGGAAAACCAGAGGTGTCCAGACATTACTGTCTCTGCTTCTGCCTTCAATGGTAATGCGACCGGTGACTATCTCACACAATTCAGGCCATCACCACACGGACAGATAAGAGAAAGCAAGAACTTCTGTTATAATTGTTGGAAATGTTCATGTTTTCTCCCGTTTCAAAGAATGATTCTTTACCAGATAGAAATTACAGGCTTGTCCTCTTTGAACACACGGTACTTTCTGAGTTTCACAGTGAATTAGCAAGAAACGAAGTAGGAAACAACTGTGAACGGTGAAGTCACATATATTCCCTTTAGTGTGTCAGGTGAAGCACACTACCCAAAGACTCGAACGGTCTTGAAAGCAGTGTTTGCTCTTTAATCTATTATCTAAACTCGAAAGTTCACTGAAACATACAATGGAGTACATCAACAACGCCACGGCAAGGCCATAATTCCATCTGTTGAAATCGTTTGATCATACGTATATGTTGGTTAGAATGTTCCATGTACATTTCTTCTATTTGGTTGAAAACTGTTGCTGGCCTCTTTCGGAACACAGTTTTTCTGAGTTAACAAGGAAGGGCAACAGGAACTTTTTGAAAGACATTCGTGAGAAACAAGATAGCACCTATACCTTCAATTCAAAGAGCTACATCTGTACTTACAGTAGTATTTGCGCTACTGTTCATGGAAAACCAGAGGTGTCCAGACATTACTCTCTCTGCTTCTGCCTTCAATGGCAATGCGACCGGTGACTATCTCACACAATTCAGGCCATCACCACACGGACAGAGAAGAGAAAGCAATAACTTCTGTTATAATTGCTGGAAATGTTCATGTTTTCTCCCGTTTCAAAGAATGATTCTTTACCAGATAGAAATTAGAGGCTTGTCCTCTTTGAAAACACGGTACTTTCTGAGTTTCACAGTGAATTAGCAAGAGACGAAGTAGGAAACAACTGTGAGCGGTGAAGTCACATATATTCCCTTTAGTGTGTCCGGTGAAGCACACTACCCAAAGAATATAACTGTCTTGAAAGCAGTGTTTGCTCTTTAGTCTATTATCTAATCTCGAAAGTTCACTGAAACATAGAATGGAGTACATCAACAACGGCACGGCAAGGCCATAATTCCATCTGTTGAAATCGTTTGATCATATGTATATGTTGGTTAGAATGTTCCATGTACATTTCTTCTATTTGGTTGAAAACTGTTGCTGGCCTCTTTCGGAACACAGTTTTTCTGAGTTAACAAGGAAGGGCAACGGGAAATTTTTGAAAGACATTCGTGAGAAACAAGATAGCACCTATACCTTCAATTCAAAGAGCTACATCTGTACTTACAGTAGTATTTGCGCTACTGTTCATGGAAAACCAGAGGTGTCCAGACATTACTGTCTCTGCTTCTGCCTTCAATGGCAATGCGACCGGTGACTATCTCACACAATTCAGGCCATCACCACACGGACAGAGAAGAGAAAGCAAGAACTTCTGTTATAATTGTTGGAAATGTTCATGTTTTCTCCCGTTTCAAAGAATGATTCTTTACCAGATAGAAATTACAGGCTTGTCCTCTTTGAACACACGGTACTTTCTGAGTTTCACAGTGAATTAGCAAGAAACGAAGTAGGAAACAACTGTGAACGGTGAAGTCACATATATTCCCTTTAGTGTGTCAGGTGAAGCACACTACCCAAAGACTCGAACGGTCTTGAAAGCAGTGTTTGCTCTTTAATCTATTATCTAAACTCGAAAGTTCACTGAAACATACAATGGAGTACATCAACAACGGCACGGCAAGGCCATAATTCCATCTGTTGAAATCGTTTGATCATACGTATATGTTGGTTAGAATGTTCCATGTACATTTCTTCTATTTGGTTGAAAACTGTTGCTGGCCTCTTTCGGAACACAGTTTTTCTGAGTTAACAAGGAAGGGCAACAGGAACTTTTTGAAAGACATTCGTGAGAAACAAGATAGCACCTATACCTTCAATTCAAAGAGCTACATCTGTACTTACAGTAGTATTTGCGCTACTGTTCATGGAAAACCAGAGGTGTCCAGACATTACTGTCTCTGCTTCTGCCTTCAATGGCAATGCGACCGGTGACTATCTCACACAATTCAGGCCATCACCACACGGACAGAGAAGAGAAAGCAATAACTTCTGTTATAATTGCTGGAAATGTTCATGTTTTCTCCCGTTTCAAAGAATGATTCTTTACCAGATAGAAATTAGAGGCTTGTCCTCTTTGAAAACACGGTACTTTCTGAGTTTCACAGTGAATTAGCAAGAGACGAAGTAGGAAACAACTGTGAGCGGTGAAGTCACATATATTCCCTTTAGTGTGTCCGGTGAAGCACACTACCCAAAGAATATAACTGTCTTGAAAGCAGTGTTTGCTCTTTAGTCTATTATCTAATCTCGAAAGTTCACTGAAACATAGAATGGAGTACATCAACAACGGCACGGCAAGGCCATAATTCCATCTGTTGAAATCGTTTGATCATATGTATATGTTGGTTAGAATGTTCCATGTACATTTCTTCTATTTGGTTGAAAACTGTTGCTGGCCTCTTTCGGAACACAGTTTTTCTGAGTTAACAAGGAAGGGCAACGGGAAATTTTTGAAAGACATTCGTGAGAAACAAGATAGCACCTATACCTTCAATTCAAAGAGCTACATCTGTACTTACAGTAGTATTTGCGCTACTGTTCATGGAAAACCAGAGGTGTCCAGACATTACTGTCTCTGCTTCTGCCTTCAATGGCAATGCGACCGGTGACTATCTCACACAATTCAGGCCATCACCACACGGACAGAGAAGAGAAAGCAAGAACTTCTGTTATAATTGTTGGAAATGTTCATGTTTTCTCCCGTTTCAAAGAATGATTCTTTACCAGATAGAAATTACAGGCTTGTCCTCTTTGAACACACGGTACTTTCTGAGTTTCACAGTGAATTAGCAAGAAACGAAGTAGGAAACAACTGTGAACGGTGAAGTCACATATATTCCCTTTAGTGTGTCAGGTGAAGCACACTACCCAAAGACTCGAACGGTCTTGAAAGCAGTGTTTGCTCTTTAATCTATTATCTAAACTCGAAAGTTCACTGAAACATACAATGGAGTACATCAACAACGCCACGGCAAGGCCATAATTCCATCTGTTGAAATCGTTTGATCATACGTATATGTTGGTTAGAATGTTCCATGTACATTTCTTCTATTTGGTTGAAAACTGTTGCTGGCCTCTTTCGGAACACAGTTTTTCTGAGTTAACAAGGAAGGGCAACAGGAAATTTTTGAAAGACATTCGTGAGAAACAAGATAGCACCTATACCTTCAATTCAAAGAGCTACATCTGTACTTACAGTAGTATTTCCGCTACTGTTCATGGAAAACCAGAGGTGTCCAGACATTACTCTCTCTGCTTCTGCCTTCAATGGCAATGCGACCGGTGACTATCTCACACAATTCAGGCCATCACCACACGGACAGAGAAGAGAAAGCAATAACTTCTGTTATAATTGCTGGAAATGTTCATGTTTTCTCCCGTTTCAAAGAATGATTCTTTACCAGATAGAAATTAGAGGCTTGTCCTCTTTGAAAACACGGTACTTTCTGAGTTTCACAGTGAATTAGCAAGAGACGAAGTAGGAAACAACTGTGAGCGGTGAAGTCACATATATTCCCTTTAGTGTGTCCGGTGAAGCACACTACCCAAAGAATATAACTGTCTTGAAAGCAGTGTTTGCTCTTTAGTCTATTATCTAATCTCGAAAGTTCACTGAAACATAGAATGGAGTACATCAACAACGGCACGGCAAGGCCATAATTCCATCTGTTGAAATCGTTTGATCATATGTATATGTTGGTTAGAATGTTCCATGTACATTTCTTCTATTTGGTTGAAAACTGTTGCTGGCCTCTTTCGGAACACAGTTTTTCTGAGTTAACAAGGAAGGGCAACGGGAAATTTTTGAAAGACATTCGTGAGAAACAAGATAGCACCTATACCTTCAATTCAAAGAGCTACATCTGTACTTACAGTAGTATTTGCGCTACTGTTCATGGAAAACCAGAGGTGTCCAGACATTACTGTCTCTGCTTCTGCCTTCAATGGCAATGCGACCGGTGACTATCTCACACAATTCAGGCCATCACCACACGGACAGAGAAGAGAAAGCAAGAACTTCTGTTATAATTGTTGGAAATGTTCATGTTTTCTCCCGTTTCAAAGAATGATTCTTTACCAGATAGAAATTACAGGCTTGTCCTCTTTGAACACACGGTACTTTCTGAGTTTCACAGTGAATTAGCAAGAAACGAAGTAGGAAACAACTGTGAACGGTGAAGTCACATATATTCCCTTTAGTGTGTCAGGTGAAGCACACTACCCAAAGACTCGAACGGTCTTGAAAGCAGTGTTTGCTCTTTAATCTATTATCTAAACTCGAAAGTTCACTGAAACATACAATGGAGTACATCAACAACGGCACGGCAAGGCCATAATTCCATCTGTTGAAATCGTTTGATCATACGTATATGTTGGTTAGAATGTTCCATGTACATTTCTTCTATTTGGTTGAAAACTGTTGCTGGCCTCTTTCGGAACACAGTTTTTCTGAGTTAACAAGGAAGGGCAACAGGAAATTTTTGAAAGACATTCGTGAGAAACAAGATAGCACCTATACCTTCAATTCAAAGAGCTACATCTGTACTTACAGTAGTATTTCCGCTACTGTTCATGGAAAACCAGAGGTGTCCAGACATTACTCTCTCTGCTTCTGCCTTCAATGGCAATGCGACCGGTGACTATCTCACACAATTCAGGCCATCACCACACGGACAGAGAAGAGAAAGCAATAACTTCTGTTATAATTGCTGGAAATGTTCATGTTTTCTCCCGTTTCAAAGAATGATTCTTTACCAGATAGAAATTAGAGGCTTGTCCTCTTTGAAAACACGGTACTTTCTGAGTTTCACAGTGAATTAGTAAGAGACGAAGTAGGAAACAACTGTGAGCGGTGAAGTCACATATATTCCCTTTAGTGTGTCCGGTGAAGCACACTACCCAAAGAATATAACTGTCTTGAAAGCAGTGTTTGCTCTTTAGTCTATTATCTAATCTCGAAAGTTCACTGAAACATAGAATGGAGTACATCAACAACGGCACGGCAAGGCCATAACTCCATCTGTTGAAATCGTTTGATCATATGTATATGTTGGTTAGAATGTTCCATGTACATTTCTTCTATTTGGTTGAAAACTGTTGCTGGCCTCTTTCGGAACACAGTTTTTCTGAGTTAACAAGGAAGGGCAACAGGAAATTTTTGAAAGACATTCGTGAGAAACAAGATAGCACCTATACCTTCAATTCAAAGAGCTACATCTGTACTTACAGTAGTATTTGCGCTACTGTTCATGGAAAACCAGAGGTGTCCAGACATTACTGTCTCTGCTTCTGCCTTCAATGGCAATGCGACCGGTGACTATCTCACACAATTCAGGCCATCACCACACGGACAGAGAAGAGAAAGCAATAACTTCTGTTATAATTGCTGGAAATGTTCATGTTTTCTCCCGTTTCAAAGAATGATTCTTTACCAGATAGAAATTAGAGGCTTGTCCTCTTTGAAAACACGGTACTTTCTGAGTTTCACAGTGAATTAGCAAGAGACGAAGTAGGAAACAACTGTGAGCGGTGAAGTCACATATATTCCCTTTAGTGTGTCCAGTGAAGCACACTACCCAAAGAATATAACTGTCTTGAAAGCAGTGTTTGCTCTTTAGTCTATTATCTAATCTCGAAAGTTCACTGAAACATAGAATGGAGTACATCAACAACGGCACGGCAAGGCCATAACTCCATCTGTTGAAATCGTTTGATCATATGTATATGTTGGTTAGAATGTTCCATGTACATTTCTTCTATTTGGTTGAAAACTGTTGCTGGCCTCTTTCGGAACACAGTTTTTCTGAGTTAACAAGGAAGGGCAACAGGAAATTTTTGAAAGACATTCGTGAGAAACAAGATAGCACCTATACCTTCAATTCAAAGAGCTACATCTGTACTTACAGTAGTATTTGCGCTACTGTTCATGGAAAACCAGAGGTGTCCAGACATTACTGTCTCTGCTTCTGCCTTCAATGGCAATGCGACCGGTGACTATCTCACACAATTCAGGCCATCACCACACGGACAGAGAAGAGAAAGCAATAACTTCTGTTATAATTGCTGGAAATGTTCATGTTTTCTCCTGTTTCAAAGAATGATTCTTTACCAGATAGAAATTACAGGCTTGTCCTCTTTGAACACACGGTACTTTCTGAGTTTCACAGTGAATTAGCAAGAAACGAAGTAGGAAACAACTGTGAACGGTGAAGTCACATATATTCCCTTTAGTGTGTCAGGTGAAGCACACTACCCAAAAGACTCTAGCGGTCTTGAAAGCAGTGCTTGCTCTTTAGTCTATTGTATAAACTCGAAAGTTCACTGAAACATACAATGGAGTACATCAACAACGGCACGGGAAGGCCATAATTCCATCTGTTGAAATCGTTTGATCATATGTATATGTTGGTTAGAATGTTCCATGTATATTTCTTCTATTTGGTTGAAAACTGTTGCTGGCCTCTTTCGGAACACAGTTTTTCTGAGTTAACAAGGAAGGGCAACGGGAAATTTTTGAAAGACATTCGTGAGAAACAAGATAGCACCTATACCTTAAATTCAAAGAGCTACATCTGTACTTACAGTAGTATTTGCGCTACTGTTCATGGAAAACCAGAGGTGTCCAGACATTACTGTCTCTGCTTCTGCCTTCAATGGCAATGCGACCGGTGACTATCTCACACAATTCAGGCCATCACCACACGGACAGAGAAGAGAAAGCAAGAACTTCTGTTATAATTGTTGGAAATGTTCATGTTTTCTCCCGTTTCAAAGAATGATTCTTTACCAGATAGAAATTACAGGCTTGTCCTCTTTGAACACACGGTACTTTCTGAGTTTCACAGTGAATTAGCAAGAAACGAAGTAGGAAACAACTGTGAACGGTGAAGTCACATATATTCCCTTTAGTGTGTCAGGTGAAGCACACTACCCAAAGACTCGAACGGTCTTGAAAGCAGTGTTTGCTCTTTAATCTATTATCTAAACTCGAAAGTTCACTGAAACATACAATGGAGTACATCAACAACGCCACGGCAAGGCCATAATTCCATCTGTTGAAATCGTTTGATCATATGTATATGTTGGTTAGAATGTTCCATGTACATTTCTTCTATTTGGTTGAAAACTGTTGCTGGCCTCTTTCGGAACACAGTTTTTCTGAGTTAACAAGGAAGGGCAACAGGAACTTTTTGAAAGACATTCGTGAGAAACAAGATAGCACCTATACCTTCAATTCAAAGAGCTACATCTGTACTTACAGTAGTATTTGCGCTACTGTTCATGGAAAACCAGAGGTGTCCAGACATTACTGTCTCTGCTTCTGCCTTCAATGGTAATGCGACCGGTGACTATCTCACACAATTCAGGCCATCACCACACGGACAGATAAGAGAAAGCAAGAACTTCTGTTATAATTGTTGGAAATGTTCATGTTTTCTCCCGTTTCAAAGAATGATTCTTTACCAGATAGAAATTACAGGCTTGTCCTCTTTGAACACACGGTACTTTCTGAGTTTCACAGTGAATTAGCAAGAAACGAAGTAGGAAACAACTGTGAACGGTGAAGTCACATATATTCCCTTTAGTGTGTCAGGTGAAGCACACTACCCAAAGACTCGAACGGTCTTGAAAGCAGTGTTTGCTCTTTAATCTATTATCTAAACTCGAAAGTTCACTGAAACATACAATGGAGTACATCAACAACGGCACGGCAAGGCCATAATTCCATCTGTTGAAATCGTTTGATCATACGTATATGTTGGTTAGAATGTTCCATGTACATTTCTTCTATTTGGTTGAAAACTGTTGCTGGCCTCTTTCGGAACACAGTTTTTCTGAGTTAACAAGGAAGGGCAACAGGAAATTTTTGAAAGACATTCGTGAGAAACAAGATAGCACCTATACCTTCAATTCAAAGAGCTACATCTGTACTTACAGTAGTATTTCCGCTACTGTTCATGGAAAACCAGAGGTGTCCAGACATTACTCTCTCTGCTTCTGCCTTCAATGGCAATGCGACCGGTGACTATCTCACACAATTCAGGCCATCACCACACGGACAGAGAAGAGAAAGCAATAACTTCTGTTATAATTGCTGGAAATGTTCATGTTTTCTCCCGTTTCAAAGAATGATTCTTTACCAGATAGAAATTAGAGGCTTGTCCTCTTTGAAAACACGGTACTTTCTGAGTTTCACAGTGAATTAGCAAGAGACGAAGTAGGAAACAACTGTGAGCGGTGAAGTCACATATATTCCCTTTAGTGTGTCCGGTGAAGCACACTACCCAAAGAATATAACTGTCTTGAAAGCAGTGTTTGCTCTTTAGTCTATTATCTAATCCCGAAAGTTCACTGAAACATAGAATGGAGTACATCAACAACGGCACGGCAAGGCCATAACTCCATCTGTTGAAATCGTTTGATCATATGTATATGTTGGTTAGAATGTTCCATGTACATTTCTTCTATTTGGTTGAAAACTGTTGCTGGCCTCTTTCGGAACACAGTTTTTCTGAGTTAACAAGGAAGGGCAACGGGAAATTTTTGAAAGACATTCGTGAGAAACAAGATAGCACCTATACCTTCAATTCAAAGAGCTACATCTGTACTTACAGTAGTATTTGCGCTACTGTTCATGGAAAACCAGAGGTGTCCAGACATTACTGTCTCTGCTTCTGCCTTCAATGGCAATGCGACCGGTGACTATCTCACACAATTCAGGCCATCACCACACGGACAGAGAAGAGAAAGCAATAACTTCTGTTATAATTGCTGGAAATGTTCATGTTTTCTCCTGTTTCAAAGAATGATTCTTTACCAGATAGAAATTACAGGCTTGTCCTCTTTGAACACACGGTACTTTCTGAGTTTCACAGTGAATTAGCAAGAAACGAAGTAGGAAACAACTGTGAACGGTGAAGTCACATATATTCCCTTTAGTGTGTCCGGTGAAGCACACTACCCAAAGAATATAACTGTCTTGAAAGCAGTGCTTGCTCTTTAGTCTATTGTATAAACTCGAAAGTTCACTGAAGCACACAATGGAGCAGAACAACAACAGCACGGCAAGGCCATAATTCCATCTGTTGAAATCGTTTGATCATATGTATATGTTGGTTAGAATGTTCCATGTACATTTCTTCTATTTGGTTGAAAACTGTTGCTGGCCTCTTTCGGAACACAGTTTTTCTGAGTTAACAAGGAAGGGCAACGGGAAATTTTTGAAAGACATTCGTGAGAAACAAGATAGCACCTATACCTTCAATTCAAAGAGCTACATCTGTACTTACAGTAGTATTTCCGCTACTGTTCATGGAAAACCAGAGGTGTCCAGACATTACTCTCTCTGCTTCTGCCTTCAATGGCAATGCGACCGGTGACTATCTCACACAATTCAGGCCATCACCACACGGACAGAGAAGAGAAAGCAATAACTTCTGTTATAATTGCTGGAAATGTTCATGTTTTCTCCCGTTTCAAAGAATGATTCTTTACCAGATAGAAATTACAGGCTTGTCCTCTTTGAAAACACGGTACTTTCTGAGTTTCACAGTGAATTAGCAAGAGACGAAGTAGGAAACAACTGTGAGCGGTGAAGTCACATATATTCCCTTTAGTGTGTCCGGTGAAGCACACTACCCAAAGAATATAACTGTCTTGAAAGCAGTGTTTGCTCTTTAGTCTATTATCTAATCTCGAAAGTTCACTGAAACATAGAATGGAGTACATCAACAACGGCACGGCAAGGCCATAACTCCATCTGTTGAAATCGTTTGATCATATGTATATGTTGGTTAGAATGTTCCATGTACATTTCTTCTATTTGGTTGAAAACTGTTGCTGGCCTCTTTCGGAACACAGTTTTTCTGAGTTAACAAGGAAGGGCAACAGGAACTTTTTGAAAGACATTCGTGAGAAACAAGATAGCACCTATACCTTCAATTCAAAGAGCTACATCTGTACTTACAGTAGTATTTGCGCTACTGTTCATGGAAAACCAGAGGTGTCCAGACATTACTGTCTCTGCTTCTGCCTTCAATGGCAATGCGACCGGTGACTATCTCACACAATTCAGGCCATCACCACACGGACAGAGAAGAGAAAGCAAGAACTTCTGTTATAATTGTTGGAAATGTTCATGTTTTCTCCCGTTTCAAAGAATGATTCTTTACCAGATAGAAATTACAGGCTTGTCCTCTTTGAACACACGGTACTTTCTGAGTTTCACAGTGAATTAGCAAGAAACGAAGTAGAAAACAACTGTGAACGGTGAAGTCACATATATTCCCTTTATTGTGTCAGGTGAAGCACACTACCCAAAAGACTCGAACGGTCTTGAAAGCAGTGTTTGCTCTTTAGTCTATTGTATAAATTCGAAAGTTCACTGAAACATACAATGGAGTACATCAACAGCGGCACGGCAAGGCCATAATTCCATCTGTTGAAATCGTTTGATCATATGTATATGTTGGTTAGAATGTTCCATGTACATTTCTTCTATTTGGTTGAAAACTGTTGCTGGCCTCTTTCGGAACACAGTTTTTCTGAGTTAACAAGGAAGGGCAACAGGAACTTTTTGAAAGACATTCGTGAGAAACAAGATAGCACCTATACCTTCAATTCAAAGAGCTACATCTGTACTTACAGTAGTATTTGCGCTACTGTTCATGGAAAACCAGAGGTGTCCAGACATTACTGTCTCTGCTTCTGCCTTCAATGGTAATGCGACCGGTGACTATCTCACACAATTCAGGCCATCACCACACGGACAGATAAGAGAAAGCAATAACTTCTGTTATAATTGCTGGAAATGTTCATGTTTTCTCCCGTTTCAAAGAATGATTCTTTCCCAGATAGAAATTAGAGGCTTGTCCTCTTTGAACACACGGTACTTTCTGAGTTTCACAGTGAATTAGCAAGAAACGAAGTAGGAAACAACTGTGAACGGTGAAGTCACATATATTCCCTTTAGTGTGTCAGGTGAAGCACACTACCCAAAGACTCGAACGGTCTTGAAAGCAGTGTTTGCTCTTTAGTCTATTATCTAATCTCGAAAGTTCACTGAAACATAGAATGGAGTACATCAACAACGGCACGGCAAGGCCATAACTCCATCTGTTGAAATCGTTTGATCATATGTATATGTTGGTTAGAATGTTCCATGTACATTTCTTCTATTTGGTTGAAAACTGTTGCTGGCCTCTTTCGGAACACAGTTTTTCTGAGTTAACAAGGAAGGGCAACAGGAACTTTTTGAAAGACATTCGTGAGAAACAAGATAGCACCTATACCTTCAATTCAAAGAGCTACATCTGTACTTACAGTAGTATTTGCGCTACTGTTCATGGAAAACCAGAGGTGTCCAGACATTACTGTCTCTGCTTCTGCCTTCAATGGTAATGCGACCGGTGACTATCTCACACAATTCAGGCCATCACCACACGGACAGATAAGAGAAAGCAAGAACTTCTGTTATAATTGTTGGAAATGTTCATGTTTTCTCCCGTTTCAAAGAATGATTCTTTACCAGATAGAAATTACAGGCTTGTCCTCTTTGAACACACGGTACTTTCTGAGTTTCACAGTGAATTAGCAAGAAACGAAGTAGGAAACAACTGTGAACGGTGAAGTCACATATATTCCCTTTAGTGTGTCAGGTGAAGCACACTACCCAAAGACTCGAACGGTCTTGAAAGCAGTGTTTGCTCTTTAATCTATTATCTAAACTCGAAAGTTCACTGAAACATACAATGGAGTACATCAACAACGCCACGGCAAGGCCATAATTCCATCTGTTGAAATCGTTTGATCATACGTATATGTTGGTTAGAATGTTCCATGTACATTTCTTCTATTTGGTTGAAAACTGTTGCTGGCCTCTTTCGGAACACAGTTTTTCTGAGTTAACAAGGAAGGGCAACAGGAAATTTTTGAAAGACATTCGTGAGAAACAAGATAGCACCTATACCTTCAATTCAAAGAGCTACATCTGTACTTACAGTAGTATTTCCGCTACTGTTCATGGAAAACCAGAGGTGTCCAGACATTACTCTCTCTGCTTCTGCCTTCAATGGCAATGCGACCGGTGACTATCTCACACAATTCAGGCCATCACCACACGGACAGAGAAGAGAAAGCAATAACTTCTGTTATAATTGCTGGAAATGTTCATGTTTTCTCCCGTTTCAAAGAATGATTCTTTCCCAGATAGAAATTAGAGGCTTGTCCTCTTTGAACACACGGTACTTTCTGAGTTTCACAGTGAATTAGCAAGAAACGAAGTAGGAAACAACTGTGAACGGTGAAGTCACATATATTCCCTTTAGTGTGTCAGGTGAAGCACACTACCCAAAGACTCGAACGGTCTTGAAAGCAGTGTTTGCTCTTTAGTCTATTATCTAATCTCGAAAGTTCACTGAAACATAGAATGGAGTACATCAACAACGGCACGGCAAGGCCATAACTCCATCTGTTGAAATCGTTTGATCATATGTATATGTTGGTTAGAATGTTCCATGTACATTTCTTCTATTTGGTTGAAAACTGTTGCTGGCCTCTTTCGGAACACAGTTTTTCTGAGTTAACAAGGAAGGGCAACAGGAAATTTTTGAAAGACATTCGTGAGAAACAAGATAGCACCTATACCTTCAATTCAAAGAGCTACATCTGTACTTACAGTAGTATTTGCGCTACTGTTCATGGAAAACCAGAGGTGTCCAGACATTACTGTCTCTGCTTCTGCCTTCAATGGCAATGCGACCGGTGACTATCTCACACAATTCAGGCCATCACCACACGGACAGAGAAGAGAAAGCAATAACTTCTGTTATAATTGCTGGAAATGTTCATGTTTTCTCCTGTTTCAAAGAATGATTCTTTACCAGATAGAAATTACAGGCTTGTCCTCTTTGAACACACGGTACTTTCTGAGTTTCACAGTGAATTAGCAAGAAACGAAGTAGGAAACAACTGTGAACGGTGAAGTCACATATATTCCCTTTAGTGTGTCCGGTGAAGCACACTACCCAAAGACTCGAACGGTCTTGAAAGCAGTGTTTGCTCTTTAATCTATTATCTAAACTCGAAAGTTCACTGAAACATACAATGGAGTACATCAACAACGCCACGGCAAGGCCATAATTCCATCTGTTGAAATCGTTTGATCATATGTATATGTTGGTTAGAATGTTCCATGTACATTTCTTCTATTTGGTTGAAAACTGTTGCTGGCCTCTTTCGGAACACAGTTTTTCTGAGTTAACAAGGAAGGGCAACGGGAAATTTTTGAAAGACATTCGTGAGAAACAAGATAGCACCTATACCTTCAATTCAAAGAGCTACATCTGTACTTACAGTAGTATTTGCGCTACTGTTCATGGAAAACCAGAGGTGTCCAGACATTACTGTCTCTGCTTCTGCCTTCAATGGCAATGCGACCGGTGACTATCTCACACAATTCAGGCCATCACCACACGGACAGAGAAGAGAAAGCAAGAACTTCTGTTATAATTGTTGGAAATGTTCATGTTTTCTCCCGTTTCAAAGAATGATTCTTTACCAGATAGAAATTAGAGGCTTGTCCTCTTTGAACACACGGTACTTTCTGAGTTTCACAGTGAATTAGCAAGAAACGAAGTAGGAAACAACTGTGAACGGTGAAGTCACATATATTCCCTTTAGTGTGTCAGGTGAAGCACACTACCCAAAGACTCGAACGGTCTTGAAAGCAGTGTTTGCTCTTTAATCTATTATCTAAACTCGAAAGTTCACTGAAACATACAATGGAGTACATCAACAACGGCACGGCAAGGCCATAATTCCATCTGTTGAAATCGTTTGATCATACGTATATGTTGGTTAGAATGTTCCATGTACATTTCTTCTATTTGGTTGAAAACTGTTGCTGGCCTCTTTCGGAACACAGTTTTTCTGAGTTAACAAGGAAGGGCAACAGGAACTTTTTGAAAGACATTCGTGAGAAACAAGATAGCACCTATACCTTCAATTCAAAGAGCTACATCTGTACTTACAGTAGTATTTGCGCTACTGTTCATGGAAAATCAGAGGTGTCCAGACATTACTGTCTCTGCTTCTGCCTTCAATGGTAATGCGACCGGTGACTATCTCACACAATTCAGGCCATCACCACACGGACAGATAAGAGAAAGCAATAACTTCTGTTATAATTGCTTGAAATGTTCATGTTTTCTCCCGTTTCAAAGAATGATTCTTTACCAGATAGAAATTAGAGGCTTGTCCTCTTTGAAAACACGGTACTTTCTGAGTTTCACAGTGAATTAGCAAGAGACGAAGTAGGAAACAACTGTGAGCGGTGAAGTCACATATATTCCCTTTAGTGTGTCCGGTGAAGCACACTACCCAAAGAATATAACTGTCTTGAAAGCAGTGTTTGCTCTTTAGTCTATTATCTAATCTCGAAAGTTCACTGAAACATAGAATGGAGTACATCAACAACGGCACGGCAAGGCCATAACTCCATCTGTTGAAATCGTTTGATCATATGTATATGTTGGTTAGAATGTTCCATGTACATTTCTTCTATTTGGTTGAAAACTGTTGCTGGCCTCTTTCGGAACACAGTTTTTCTGAGTTAACAAGGAAGGGCAACGGGAAATTTTTGAAAAACATTCGTGAGAAACAAGATAGCACCTATACCTTCAATTCAAAGAGCTACATCTGTACTTACAGTAGTATTTGCGCTACTGTTCATGGAAAACCAGAGGTGTCCAGACATTACTGTCTCTGCTTCTGCCTTCAATGGTAATGCGACCGGTGACTATCTCACACAATTCAGGCCATCACCACACGGACAGATAAGAGAAAGCAATAACTTCTGTTATAATTGCTGGAAATGTTCATGTTTTCTCCCGTTTCAAAGAATGATTCTTTACCAGATAGAAATTACAGGCTTGTCCTCTTTGAACACACGGTACTTTCTGAGTTTCACAGTGAATTAGCAAGAAACGAAGTAGAAAACAACTGTGAACGGTGAAGTCACATATATTCCCTTTATTGTGTCAGGTGAAGCACACTACCCAAAAGACTCGAACGGTCTTGAAAGCAGTGTTTGCTCTTTAGTCTATTGTATAAATTCGAAAGTTCACTGAAACATACAATGGAGTACATCAACAGCGGCACGGCAAGGCCATAATTCCATCTGTTGAAATCGTTTGATCATATGTATATGTTGGTTAGAATGTTCCATGTACATTTCTTCTATTTGGTTGAAAACTGTTGCTGGCCTCTTTCGGAACACAGTTTTTCTGAGTTAACAAGGAAGGGCAACAGGAACTTTTTGAAAGACATTCGTGAGAAACAAGATAGCACCTATACCTTCAATTCAAAGAGCTACATCTGTACTTACAGTAGTATTTGCGCTACTGTTCATGGAAAACCAGAGGTGTCCAGACATTACTGTCTCTGCTTCTGCCTTCAATGGTAATGCGACCGGTGACTATCTCACACAATTCAGGCCATCACCACACGGACAGATAAGAGAAAGCAATAACTTCTGTTATAATTGCTGGAAATGTTCATGTTTTCTCCCGTTTCAAAGAATGATTCTTTCCCAGATAGAAATTAGAGGCTTGTCCTCTTTGAACACACGGTACTTTCTGAGTTTCACAGTGAATTAGCAAGAAACGAAGTAGGAAACAACTGTGAACGGTGAAGTCACATATATTCCCTTTAGTGTGTCAGGTGAAGCACACTACCCAAAGACTCGAACGGTCTTGAAAGCAGTGTTTGCTCTTTAATCTATTATCTAAACTCGAAAGTTCACTGAAACATACAATGGAGTACATCAACAACGCCACGGCAAGGCCATAATTCCATCTGTTGAAATCGTTTGATCATACGTATATGTTGGTTAGAATGTTCCATGTACATTTCTTCTATTTGGTTGAAAACTGTTGCTGGCCTCTTTCGGAACAGAGTTTTTCTGAGTTAACAAGGAAGGGCAACAGGAAATTTTTGAAAGACATTCGTGAGAAACAAGATAGCACCTATACCTTCAATTCAAAGAGCTACATCTGTACTTACAGTAGTATTTCCGCTACTGTTCATGGAAAACCAGAGGTGTCCAGACATTACTCTCTCTGCTTCTGCCTTCAATGGCAATGCGACCGGTGACTATCTCACACAATTCAGGCCATCACCACACGGACAGAGAAGAGAAAGCAATAACTTCTGTTATAATTGCTGGAAATGTTCATGTTTTCTCCCGTTTCAAAGAATGATTCTTTACCAGATAGAAATTAGAGGCTTGTCCTCTTTGAAAACACGGTACTTTCTGAGTTTCACAGTGAATTAGCAAGAGACGAAGTAGGAAACAACTGTGAGCGGTGAAGTCACATATATTCCCTTTAGTGTGTCCGGTGAAGCACACTACCCAAAGAATATAACTGTCTTGAAAGCAGTGTTTGCTCTTTAGTCTATTATCTAATCTCGAAAGTTCACTGAAACATAGAATGGAGTACATCAACAACGGCACGGCAAGGCCATAACTCCATCTGTTGAAATCGTTTGATCATATGTATATGTTGGTTAGAATGTTCCATGTACATTTCTTCTATTTGGTTGAAAACTGTTGCTGGCCTCTTTCGGAACACAGTTTTTCTGAGTTAACAAGGAAGGGCAACAGGAACTTTTTGAAAGACATTCGTGAGAAACAAGATAGCACCTATACCTTCAATTCAAAGAGCTACATCTGTACTTACAGTAGTATTTGCGCTACTGTTCATGGAAAACCAGAGGTGTCCAGACATTACTGTCTCTGCTTCTGCCTTCAATGGTAATGCGACCGGTGACTATCTCACACAATTCAGGCCATCACCACACGGACAGATAAGAGAAAGCAAGAACTTCTGTTATAATTGTTGGAAATGTTCATGTTTTCTCCCGTTTCAAAGAATGATTCTTTACCAGATAGAAATTACAGGCTTGTCCTCTTTGAACACACGGTACTTTCTGAGTTTCACAGTGAATTAGCAAGAAACGAAGTAGGAAACAACTGTGAACGGTGAAGTCACATATATTCCCTTTAGTGTGTCAGGTGAAGCACACTACCCAAAGACTCGAACGGTCTTGAAAGCAGTGTTTGCTCTTTAATCTATTATCTAAACTCGAAAGTTCACTGAAACATACAATGGAGTACATCAACAACGCCACGGCAAGGCCATAATTCCATCTGTTGAAATCGTTTGATCATACGTATATGTTGGTTAGAATGTTCCATGTACATTTCTTCTATTTGGTTGAAAACTGTTGCTGGCCTCTTTCGGAACACAGTTTTTCTGAGTTAACAAGGAAGGGCAACAGGAAATTTTTGAAAGACATTCGTGAGAAACAAGATAGCACCTATACCTTCAATTCAAAGAGCTACATCTGTACTTACAGTAGTATTTCCGCTACTGTTCATGGAAAACCAGAGGTGTCCAGACATTACTCTCTCTGCTTCTGCCTTCAATGGCAATGCGACCGGTGACTATCTCACACAATTCAGGCCATCACCACACGGACAGAGAAGAGAAAGCAATAACTTCTGTTATAATTGCTGGAAATGTTCATGTTTTCTCCCGTTTCAAATAATGATTCTTTACCAGATAGAAATTAGAGGCTTGTCCTCTTTGAAAACACGGTACTTTCTGAGTTTCACAGTGAATTAGCAAGAGACGAAGTAGGAAACAACTGTGAGCGGTGAAGTCACATATATTCCCTTTAGTGTGTCCGGTGAAGCACACTACCCAAAGAATATAACTGTCTTGAAAGCAGTGCTTGCTCTTTAGTCTATTGTATAAACTCGAAAGTTCACTGAAGCACACAATGGAGCAGAACAACAACAGCACGGCAAGGCCATAATTCCATCTGTTGAAATCGTTTGATCATATGTATATGTTGGTTAGAATGTTCCATGTACATTTCTTCTATTTGGTTGAAAACTGTTGCTGGCCTCTTTCGGAACACAGTTTTTCTGAGTTAACAAGGAAGGGCAACAGGAACTTTTTGAAAGACATTCGTGAGAAACAAGATAGCACCTATACCTTCAATTCAAAGAGCTACATCTGTACTTACAGTAGTATTTGCGCTACTGTTCATGGAAAACCAGAGGTGTCCAGACATTACTGTCTCTGCTTCTGCCTTCAATGGTAATGCGACCGGTGACTATCTCACACAATTCAGGCCATCACCACACGGACAGATAAGAGAAAGCAATAACTTCTGTTATAATTGCTGGAAATGTTCATGTTTTCTCCCGTTTCAAAGAATGATTCTTTCCCAGATAGAAATTAGAGGCTTGTCCTCTTTGAACACACGGTACTTTCTGAGTTTCACAGTGAATTAGCAAGAAACGAAGTAGGAAACAACTGTGAACGGTGAAGTCACATATATTCCCTTTAGTGTGTCAGGTGAAGCACACTACCCAAAGACTCGAACGGTCTTGAAAGCAGTGTTTGCTCTTTAATCTATTATCTAAACTCGAAAGTTCACTGAAACATACAATGGAGTACATCAACAACGCCACGGCAAGGCCATAATTCCATCTGTTGAAATCGTTTGATCATACGTATATGTTGGTTAGAATGTTCCATGTACATTTCTTCTATTTGGTTGAAAACTGTTGCTGGCCTCTTTCGGAACACAGTTTTTCTGAGTTAACAAGGAAGGGCAACAGGAAATTTTTGAAAGACATTCGTGAGAAACAAGATAGCACCTATACCTTCAATTCAAAGAGCTACATCTGTACTTACAGTAGTATTTCCGCTACTGTTCATGGAAAACCAGAGGTGTCCAGACATTACTCTCTCTGCTTCTGCCTTCAATGGCAATGCGACCGGTGACTATCTCACACAATTCAGGCCATCACCACACGGACAGAGAAGAGAAAGCAATAACTTCTGTTATAATTGCTGGAAATGTTCATGTTTTCTCCCGTTTCAAAGAATGATTCTTTACCAGATAGAAATTAGAGGCTTGTCCTCTTTGAAAACACGGTACTTCCTGAGTTTCACAGTGAATTAGCAAGAGACGAAGTAGGAAACAACTGTGAGCGGTGAAGTCACATATATTCCCTTTAGTGTGTCCGGTGAAGCACACTACCCAAAGAATATAACTGTCTTGAAAGCAGTGTTTGCTCTTTAGTCTATTATCTAATCTCGAAAGTTCACTGAAACATAGAATGGAGTACATCAACAACGGCACGGCAAGGCCATAACTCCATCTGTTGAAATCGTTTGATCATATGTATATGTTGGTTAGAATGTTCCATGTACATTTCTTCTATTTGGTTGAAAACTGTTGCTGGCCTCTTTCGGAACACAGTTTTTCTGAGTTAACAAGGAAGGGCAACAGGAACTTTTTGAAAGACATTCGTGAGAAACAAGATAGCACCTATACCTTCAATTCAAAGAGCTACATCTGTACTTACAGTAGTATTTGCGCTACTGTTCATGGAAAACCAGAGGTGTCCAGACATTACTGTCTCTGCTTCTGCCTTCAATGGTAATGCGACCGGTGACTATCTCACACAATTCAGGCCATCACCACACGGACAGATAAGAGAAAGCAAGAACTTCTGTTATAATTGTTGGAAATGTTCATGTTTTCTCCCGTTTCAAAGAATGATTCTTTACCAGATAGAAATTACAGGCTTGTCCTCTTTGAACACACGGTACTTTCTGAGTTTCACAGTGAATTAGCAAGAAACGAAGTAGGAAACAACTGTGAACGGTGAAGTCACATATATTCCCTTTAGTGTGTCAGGTGAAGCACACTACCCAAAGACTCGAACGGTCTTGAAAGCAGTGTTTGCTCTTTAATCTATTATCTAAACTCGAAAGTTCACTGAAACATACAATGGAGTACATCAACAACGCCACGGCAAGGCCATAATTCCATCTGTTGAAATCGTTTGATCATACGTATATGTTGGTTAGAATGTTCCATGTACATTTCTTCTATTTGGTTGAAAACTGTTGCTGGCCTCTTTCGGAACACAGTTTTTCTGAGTTAACAAGGAAGGGCAACAGGAAATTTTTGAAAGACATTCGTGAGAAACAAGATAGCACCTATACCTTCAATTCAAAGAGCTACATCTGTACTTACAGTAGTATTTCCGCTACTGTTCATGGAAAACCAGAGGTGTCCAGACATTACTCTCTCTGCTTCTGCCTTCAATGGCAATGCGACCGGTGACTATCTCACACAATTCAGGCCATCACCACACGGACAGAGAAGAGAAAGCAATAACTTCTGTTATAATTGCTGGAAATGTTCATGTTTTCTCCCGTTTCAAAGAATGATTCTTTACCAGATAGAAATTAGAGGCTTGTCCTCTTTGAAAACACGGTACTTTCTGAGTTTCACAGTGAATTAGCAAGAGACGAAGTAGGAAACAACTGTGAGCGGTGAAGTCACATATATTCCCTTTAGTGTGTCCGGTGAAGCACACTACCCAAAGAATATAACTGTCTTGAAAGCAGTGCTTGCTCTTTAGTCTATTGTATAAACTCGAAAGTTCACTGAAGCACACAATGGAGCAGAACAACAACAGCACGGCAAGGCCATAATTCCATCTGTTGAAATCGTTTGATCATATGTATATGTTGGTTAGAATGTTCCATGTACATTTCTTCTATTTGGTTGAAAACTGTTGCTGGCCTCTTTCGGAACACAGTTTTTCTGAGTTAACAAGGAAGGGCAACGGGAAATTTTTGAAAGACATTCGTGAGAAACAAGATAGCACCTATACCTTCAATTCAAAGAGCTACATCTGTACTTACAGTAGTATTTGCGCTACTGTTCATGGAAAACCAGAGGTGTCCAGACATTACTGTCTCTGCTTCTGCCTTCAATGGCAATGCGACCGGTGACTATCTCACACAATTCAGGCCATCACCACACGGACAGAGAAGAGAAAGCAAGAACTTCTGTTATAATTGTTGGAAATGTTCATGTTTTCTCCCGTTTCAAAGAATGATTCTTTACCAGATAGAAATTACAGGCTTGTCCTCTTTGAACACACGGTACTTTCTGAGTTTCACAGTGAATTAGCAAGAAACGAAGTAGGAAACAACTGTGAACGGTGAAGTCACATATATTCCCTTTAGTGTGTCAGGTGAAGCACACTACCCAAAGACTCGAACGGTCTTGAAAGCAGTGTTTGCTCTTTAATCTATTATCTAAACTCGAAAGTTCACTGAAACATACAATGGAGTACATCAACAACGCCACGGCAAGGCCATAATTCCATCTGTTGAAATCGTTTGATCATACGTATATGTTGGTTAGAATGTTCCATGTACATTTCTTCTATTTGGTTGAAAACTGTTGCTGGCCTCTTTCGGAACACAGTTTTTCTGAGTTAACAAGGAAGGGCAACAGGAACTTTTTGAAAGACATTCGTGAGAAACAAGATAGCACCTATACCTTCAATTCAAAGAGCTACATCTGTACTTACAGTAGTATTTGCGCTACTGTTCACGGAAAACCAGAGGTGTCCAGACATTACTGTCTCTGATTCTGCCTTCAATTGCAATGCGACCGGTGACTATCTCACACAATTCAGGCCATCACCACACGGACAGAGAAGAGAAAGCAAGAACTTCTGTTATAATTGCTGGAAATGTTCATGTTTTCTCCCGTTTCAAAGAATGATTCTTTACCAGATAGAAATTACAGGCTTGTCCTCTTTGAACACACGGTACTTTCTGAGTTTCACAGTGAATTAGCAAGAAACGAAGTAGAAAACAACTGTGAACGGTGAAGTCACATATATTCCCTTTATTGTGTCAGGTGAAGCACACTACCCAAAAGACTCGAACGGTCTTGAAAGCAGTGT
Source organism: Furipterus horrens (assembly GCF_987537825.1). Taxonomy (NCBI): domain Eukaryota; kingdom Metazoa; phylum Chordata; class Mammalia; order Chiroptera; family Furipteridae; genus Furipterus; species Furipterus horrens. The sequence goes on from NW_028327182.1 coordinate 52,433,853, forward strand.
TTGCTCTTTAGTCTATTGTATAAATTCGAAAGTTCACTGAAACATACAATGGAGTACATCAACAGCGGCACGGCAAGGCCATAATTCCATCTGTTGAAATCGTTTGATCATATGTATATGTTGGTTAGAATGTTCCATGTACATTTCTTCTATTTGGTTGAAAACTGTTGCTGGCCTCTTTCGGAACACAGTTTTTCTGAGTTAACAAGGAAGGGCAACAGGAACTTTTTGAAAGACATTCGTGAGAAACAAGATAGCACCTATACCTTCAATTCAAAGAGCTACATCTGTACTTACAGTAGTATTTGCGCTACTGTTCATGGAAAACCAGAGGTGTCCAGACATTACTGTCTCTGCTTCTGCCTTCAATGGTAATGCGACCGGTGACTATCTCACACAATTCAGGCCATCACCACACGGACAGATAAGAGAAAGCAATAACTTCTGTTATAATGGCTGGAAATGTTCATGTTTTCTCCCGTTTCAAAGAATGATTCTTTCCCAGATAGAAATTAGAGGCTTGTCCTCTTTGAACACACGGTACTTTCTGAGTTTCACAGTGAATTAGCAAGAAACGAAGTAGGAAACAACTGTGAACGGTGAAGTCACATATATTCCCTTTAGTGTGTCAGGTGAAGCACACTACCCAAAGACTCGAACGGTCTTGAAAGCAGTGTTTGCTCTTTAATCTATTATCTAAACTCGAAAGTTCACTGAAACATACAATGGAGTACATCAACAACGCCACGGCAAGGCCATAATTCCATCTGTTGAAATCGTTTGATCATACGTATATGTTGGTTAGAATGTTCCATGTACATTTCTTCTATTTGGTTGAAAACTGTTGCTGGCCTCTTTCGGAACACAGTTTTTCTGAGTTAACAAGGAAGGGCAACAGGAAATTTTTGAAAGACATTCGTGAGAAACAAGATAGCACCTATACCTTCAATTCAAAGAGCTACATCTGTACTTACAGTAGTATTTCCGCTACTGTTCATGGAAAACCAGAGGTGTCCAGACATTACTGTCTCTGCTTCTGCCTTCAATGGCAATGCGACCGGTGACTATCTCACACAATTCAGGCCATCACCACACGGACAGAGAAGAGAAAGCAATAACTTCTGTTATAATTGCTGGAAATGTTCATGTTTTCTCCCGTTTCAAAGAATGATTCTTTACCAGATAGAAATTAGAGGCTTGTCCTCTTTGAAAACACGGTACTTTCTGAGTTTCACAGTGAATTAGCAAGAGACGAAGTAGGAAACAACTGTGAGCGGTGAAGTCACATATATTCCCTTTAGTGTGTCCGGTGAAGCACACTACCCAAAGAATATAACTGTCTTGAAAGCAGTGTTTGCTCTTTAGTCTATTATCTAATCTCGAAAGTTCACTGAAACATAGAATGGAATACATCAACAACGGCACGGCAAGGCCATAACTCCATCTGTTGAAATCGTTTGATCATATGTATATGTTGGTTAGAATGTTCCATGTACATTTCTTCTATTTGGTTGAAAACTGTTGCTGGCCTCTTTCGGAACACAGTTTTTCTGAGTTAACAAGGAAGGGCAACAGGAACTTTTTGAAAGACATTCGTGAGAAACAAGATAGCACCTATACCTTCAATTCAAAGAGCTACATCTGTACTTACAGTAGTATTTGCGCTACTGTTCATGGAAAACCAGAGGTGTCCAGACATTACTGTCTCTGCTTCTGCCTTCAATGGCAATGCGACCGGTGACTATCTCACACAATTCAGGCCATCACCACACGGACAGATAAGAGAAAGCAATAACTTCTGTTATAATTGCTGGAAATGTTCATGTTTTCTCCCGTTTCAAAGAATGATTCTTTCCCAGATAGAAATTACAGGCTTGTCCTCTTTGAACACACGGTACTTTCTGAGTTTCACAGTGAATTAGCAAGAAACGAAGTAGGAAACAACTGTGAACGGTGAAGTCACATATATTCCCTTTAGTGTGTCAGGTGAAGCACACTACCCAAAGACTCGAACGGTCTTGAAAGCAGTGTTTGCTCTTTAATCTATTATCTAAACTCGAAAGTTCACTGAAACATACAATGGAGTACATCAACAACGGCACGGCAAGGCCATAATTCCATCTGTTGAAATCGTTTGATCATATGTATATGTTGGTTAGAATGTTCCATGTACATTTCTTCTATTTGGTTGAAAACTGTTGCTGGCCTCTTTCGGAACACAGTTTTTCTGAGTTAACAAGGAAGGGCAACAGGAAATTTTTGAAAGACATTCGTGAGAAACAAGATAGCACCTATAACTTCAATTCAAAGAGCTACATCTGTACTTAGAGTAGTATTTGCGCTACTGTTCACGGAAAACCAGAGGTGTCCAGACATTACTGTCTCTGCTTCTGCCTTCAATGGCAATGCGACCGGTGACTATCTCACACAATTCAGGCCATCACCACACGGACAGAGAAGAGAAAGCAATAACTTCTGTTATAAATGCTGGAAATGTTCATGTTTTCTCCTGTTTCAAAGAATGATTCTTTACCAGATAGAAATTACAGGCTTGTCCTCTTTGAACACACGGTACTTTCTGAGTTTCACAGTGAATTAGCAAGAAACGAAGTAGGAAACAACTGTGAACGGTGAAGTCACATATATTCCCTTTAGTGTTTCAGGTGAAGCACACTACCCAAAGACTATAACTGTCTTGAAAGCAGTGCTTGCTCTTTAGTCTATTGTATAAACTCGAAAGTTCACTGAAGCACACAATGGAGCAGAACAACAACAGCACGGCAAGGCCATAATTCCATCTGTTGAAATCGTTTGATCATATGTATATGTTGGTTAGAATGTTCCATGTACATTTCTTCTATTTGGTTGAAAACTGTTGCTGGCCTCTTTCGGAACACAGTTTTTCTGAGTTAACAAGGAAGGGCAACGGGAAATTTTTGAAAGACATTCGTGAGAAACAAGATAGCACCTATACCTTCAATTCAAAGAGCTACATCTGTACTTACAGTAGTATTTGCGCTACTGTTCATGGAAAACCAGAGGTGTCCAGACATTACTGTCTCTGCTTCTGCCTTCAATGGCAATGCGACCGGTGACTATCTCACACAATTCAGGCCATCACCACACGGACAGAGAAGAGAAAGCAAGAACTTCTGTTATAATTGTTGGAAATGTTCATGTTTTCTCCCGTTTCAAAGAATGATTCTTTACCAGATAGAAATTACAGGCTTGTCCTCTTTGAACACACGGTACTTTCTGAGTTTCACAGTGAATTAGCAAGAAACGAAGTAGGAAACAACTGTGAACGGTGAAGTCACATATATTCCCTTTAGTGTGTCAGGTGAAGCACACTACCCAAAGACTCGAACGGTCTTGAAAGCAGTGTTTGCTCTTTAATCTATTATCTAAACTCGAAAGTTCACTGAAACATACAATGGAGTACATCAACAACGCCACGGCAAGGCCATAATTCCATCTGTTGAAATCGTTTGATCATACGTATATGTTGGTTAGAATGTTCCATGTACATTTCTTCTATTTGGTTGAAAACTGTTGCTGGCCTCTTTCGGAACACAGTTTTTCTGAGTTAACAAGGAAGGGCAACAGGAAATTTTTGAAAGACATTCGTGAGAAACAAGATAGCACCTATACCTTCAATTCAAAGAGCTACATCTGTACTTACAGTAGTATTTCCGCTACTGTTCATGGAAAACCAGAGGTGTCCAGACATTACTCTCTCTGCTTCTGCCTTCAATGGCAATGCGACCGGTGACTATCTCACACAATTCAGGCCATCACCACACGGACAGAGAAGAGAAAGCAATAACTTCTGTTATAATTGCTGGAAATGTTCATGTTTTCTCCCGTTTCAAAGAATGATTCTTTACCAGATAGAAATTAGAGGCTTGTCCTCTTTGAAAACACGGTACTTTCTGAGTTTCACAGTGAATTAGCAAGAGACGAAGTAGGAAACAACTGTGAGCGGTGAAGTCACATATATTCCCTTTAGTGTGTCCGGTGAAGCACACTACCCAAAGAATATAACTGTCTTGAAAGCAGTGTTTGCTCTTTAGTCTATTATCTAATCTCGAAAGTTCACTGAAACATAGAATGGAGTACATCAACAACGGCACGGCAAGGCCATAACTCCATCTGTTGAAATCGTTTGATCATATGTATATGTTGGTTAGAATGTTCCATGTACATTTCTTCTATTTGGTTGAAAACTGTTGCTGGCCTCTTTCGGAACACAGTTTTTCTGAGTTAACAAGGAAGGGCAACAGGAAATTTTTGAAAGACATTCGTGAGAAACAAGATAGCACCTATACCTTCAATTCAAAGAGCTACATCTGTACTTACAGTAGTATTTGCGCTACTGTTCATGGAAAACCAGAGGTGTCCAGACATTACTGTCTCTGCTTCTGCCTTCAATGGCAATGCGACCGGTGACTATCTCACACAATTCAGGCCATCACCACACGGACAGAGAAGAGAAAGCAATAACTTCTGTTATAATTGCTGGAAATGTTCATGTTTTCTCCTGTTTCAAAGAATGATTCTTTACCAGATAGAAATTACAGGCTTGTCCTCTTTGAACACACGGTACTTTCTGAGTTTCACAGTGAATTAGCAAGAAACGAAGTAGGAAACAACTGTGAACGGTGAAGTCACATATATTCCCTTTAGTGTGTCCGGTGAAGCACACTACCCAAAGAATATAACTGTCTTGAAAGCAGTGCTTGCTCTTTAGTCTATTGTATAAACTCGAAAGTTCACTGAAGCACACAATGGAGCAGAACAACAACAGCACGGCAAGGCCATAATTCCATCTGTTGAAATCGTTTGATCATACGTATATGTTGGTTAGAATGTTCCATGTACATTTCTTCTATTTGGTTGAAAACTGTTGCTGGCCTCTTTCGGAACACAGTTTTTCTGAGTTAACAAGGAAGGGCAACAGGAACTTTTTGAAAGACATTCGTGAGAAACAAGATAGCACCAATACCTTCAATTCAAAGAGCTACATCTGTACTTACAGTAGTATTTGCGCTACTGTTCACGGAAAACCAGAGGTGTCCAGACATTACTGTCTCTGATTCTGCCTTCAATGGCAATGCAACCGGTGACTATCTCACACAATTCAGGCCATCACCACACGGACAGAGAAGAGAAAGCAATAACTTCTGTTATAATTGCTGGAAATGTTCATGTTTTCTCCTGTTTCAAAGAATGATTCTTTACCAGATAGAAATTACAGGCTTGTCCTCTTTGAACACACGGTACTTTCTGAGTTTCACAGTGAATTAGCAAGAAACGAAGTAGGAAACAACTGTGAACGGTGAAGTCACATATATTCCCTTTAGTGTTTCAGGTGAAGCACACTACCCAAAGACTATAACTGTCTTGAAAGCAGTGCTTGCTCTTTAGTCTATTGTATAAACTCGAAAGTTCACTGAAGCACACAATGGAGCAGAACAACAACAGCACGGCAAGGCCATAATTCCATCTGTTGAAATCGTTTGATCATATGTATATGTTGGTTAGAATGTTCCATGTACATTTCTTCTCTTTGGTTGAAAACTGTTGCTGGCCTCTTTCGGAACACAGTTTTTCTGAGTTAACAAGGAAGGGCAACGGGAAATTTTTGAAAGACATTCGTGAGAAACAAGATAGCACCAATACCTTCAATTCAAAGAGCTACATCTGTACTTACAGTAGTATTTGCGCTACTGTTCACGGAAAACCAGAGGTGTCCAGACATTACTGTCTCTGCTTCTGCCTTCAATGGCAATGCGACCGGTGACTATCTCACACAATTCAGGCCATCACCACACGGACAGAGAAGAGAAAGCAAGAACTTCTGTTATAATTGTTGGAAATGTTCATGTTTTCTCCCGTTTCAAAGAATGATTCTTTACCAGATAGAAATTACAGGCTTGTCCTCTTTGAACACACGGTACTTTCTGAGTTTCACAGTGAATTAGCAAGAAACGAAGTAGGAAACAACTGTGAACGGTGAAGTCACATATATTCCCTTTAGTGTGTCAGGTGAAGCACACTACCCAAAGACTCGAACGGTCTTGAAAGCAGTGTTTGCTCTTTAATCTATTATCTAAACTCGAAAGTTCACTGAAACATACAATGGAGTACATCAACAACGCCACGGCAAGGCCATAATTCCATCTGTTGAAATCGTTTGATCATACGTATATGTTGGTTAGAATGTTCCATGTACATTTCTTCTATTTGGTTGAAAACTGTTGCTGGCCTCTTTCGGAACACAGTTTTTCTGAGTTAACAAGGAAGGGCAACAGGAAATTTTTGAAAGACATTCGTGAGAAACAAGATAGAACCTATAACTTCAATTCAAAGAGCTACATCTGTACTTACAGTAGTATTTGCGCTACTGTTCACGGAAAACCAGAGGTGTCCAGACATTACTGTCTCTGCTTCTGCCTTCAATGGCAATGCGACCGGTGACTATCTCACACAATTCAGGCCATCACCACACGGACAGAGAAGAGAAAGCAATAACTTCTGTATAAATGCTGGAAATGTTCATGTTTTCTCCCGTTTCAAAGAATGATTCTTTACCAGATAGAAATTACAGGCTTGTCCTCTTTGAACACACGGTACTTTCTGAGTTTCACAGTGAATTAGCAAGAAACGAAGTAGGAAACAACTGTGAACGGTGAAGTCACATATATTCCCTTTAGTGTTTCAGGTGAAGCACACTACCCAAAGACTATAACTGTCTTGAAAGCAGTGCTTGCTCTTTAGTCTATTGTATAAACTCGAAAGTTCACTGAAGCACACAATGGAGCAGAACAACAACAGCACGGCAAGGCCATAATTCCATCTGTTGAAATCGTTTGATCATATGTATATGTTGGTTAGAATGTTCCATGTACATTTCTTCTATTTGGTTGAAAACTGTTGCTGGCCTCTTTCGGAACACAGTTTTTCTGAGTTAACAAGGAAGGGCAACGGGAAATTTTTGAAAGACATTCGTGAGAAACAAGATAGCACCTATACCTTCAATTCAAAGAGCTACATCTGTACTTACAGTAGTATTTGCGCTACTGTTCATGGAAAACCAGAGGTGTCCAGACATTACTGTCTCTGCTTCTGCCTTCAATGGCAATGCGACCGGTGACTATCTCACACAATTCAGGCCATCACCACACGGACAGAGAAGAGAAAGCAAGAACTTCTGTTATAATTGTTGGAAATGTTCATGTTTTCTCCCGTTTCAAAGAATGATTCTTTACCAGATAGAAATTACAGGCTTGTCCTCTTTGAACACACGGTACTTTCTGAGTTTCACAGTGAATTAGCAAGAAACGAAGTAGGAAACAACTGTGAACGGTGAAGTCACATATATTCCCTTTAGTGTGTCCGGTGAAGCACACTACCCAAAGAATATAACTGTCTTGAAAGCAGTGTTTGCTCTTTAATCTATTATCTAAACTCGAAAGTTCACTGAAACATACAATGGAGTACATCAACAACGCCACGGCAAGGCCATAATTCCATCTGTTGAAATCGTTTGATCATACGTATATGTTGGTTAGAATGTTCCATGTACATTTCTTCTATTTGGTTGAAAACTGTTGCTGGCCTCTTTCGGAACACAGTTTTTCTGAGTTAACAAGGAAGGGCAACAGGAAATTTTTGAAAGACATTCGTGAGAAACAAGATAGCACCTATACCTTCAATTCAAAGAGCTACATCTGTACTTACAGTAGTATTTCCGCTACTGTTCATGGAAAACCAGAGGTGTCCAGACATTACTGTCTCTGCTTCTGCCTTCAATGGCAATGCGACCGGTGACTATCTCACACAATTCAGGCCATCACCACACGGACAGAGAAGAGAAAGCAATAACTTCTGTTATAATTGCTGGAAATGTTCATGTTTTCTCCCGTTTCAAAGAATGATTCTTTACCAGATAGAAATTAGAGGCTTGTCCTCTTTGAAAACACGGTACTTTCTGAGTTTCACAGTGAATTAGCAAGAGACGAAGTAGGAAACAACTGTGAGCGGTGAAGTCACATATATTCCCTTTAGTGTGTCCGGTGAAGCACACTACCCAAAGAATATAACTGTCTTGAAAGCAGTGTTTGCTCTTTAGTCTATTATCTAATCTCGAAAGTTCACTGAAACATAGAATGGAGTACATCAACAACGGCACGGCAAGGCCATAACTCCATCTGTTGAAATCGTTTGATCATATGTATATGTTGGTTAGAATGTTCCATGTACATTTCTTCTATTTGGTTGAAAACTGTTGCTGGCCTCTTTCGGAACACAGTTTTTCTGAGTTAACAAGGAAGGGCAACGGGAAATTTTTGAAAGACATTCGTGAGAAACAAGATAGCACCAATACCTTCAATTCAAAGAGCTACATCTGTACTTACAGTAGTATTTGCGCTACTGTTCACGGAAAACCAGAGGTGTCCAGACATTACTGTCTCTGCTTCTGCCTTCAATGGCAATGCGACCGGTGACTATCTCACACAATTCAGGCCATCACCACACGGACAGAGAAGAGAAAGCAATAACTTCTGTTATAATTGCTGGAAATGTTCATGTTTTCTCCCGTTTCAAAGAATGATTCTTTACCAGATAGAAATTACAGGCTTGTCCTCTTTGAACACACGGTACTTTCTGAGTTTCACAGTGAATTAGCAAGAAACGAAGTAGGAAACAACTGTGAACGGTGAAGTCACATATATTCCCTTTAGTGTTTCAGGTGAAGCACACTACCCAAAGAATATAACTGTCTTGAAAGCAGTGCTTGCTCTTTAGTCTATTGTATAAACTCGAAAGTTCACTGAAGCACACAATGGAGCAGAACAACAACAGCACGGCAAGGCCATAATTCCATCTGTTGAAATCGTTTGATCATATGTATATGTTGGTTAGAATGTTCCATGTACATTTCTTCTATTTGGTTGAAAACTGTTGCTGGCCTCTTTCGGAACACAGTTTTTCTGAGTTAATAAGGAAGGGCAACGGGAAATTTTTGAAAGACATTCGTGAGAAACAAGATAGCACCAATACCTTCAATTCAAAGAGCTACATCTGTACTTACAGTAGTATTTGCGCTACTGTTCACGGAAAACCAGAGGTGTCCAGACATTACTGTCTCTGCTTCTGCCTTCAATGGCAATGCGACCGGTGACTATCTCACACAATTCAGGCCATCACCACACGGACAGAGAAGAGAAAGCAATAACTTCTGTTATAATTGCTGGAAATGTTCATGTTTTCTCCTGTTTCAAAGAATGATTCTTTACCAGATAGAAATTACAGGCTTGTCCTCTTTGAACACACGGTACTTTCTGAGTTTCACAGTGAATTAGCAAGAAACGAAGTAGGAAACAACTGTGAACGGTGAAGTCACATATATTCCCTTTAGTGTTTCAGGTGAAGCACACTACCCAAAGACTATAACTGTCTTGAAAGCAGTGCTTGCTCTTTAGTCTATTGTATAAACTCGAAAGTTCACTGAAGCACACAATGGAGCAGAACAACAACAGCACGGCAAGGCCATAATTCCATCTGTTGAAATCGTTTGATCATATGTATATGTTGGTTAGAATGTTCCATGTACATTTCTTCTATTTGGTTGAAAACTGTTGCTGGCCTCTTTCGGAACACAGTTTTTCTGAGTTAACAAGGAAGGGCAACGGGAAATTTTTGAAAGACATTCGTGAGAAACAAGATAGCACCTATACCTTCAATTCAAAGAGCTACATCTGTACTTACAGTAGTATTTGCGCTACTGTTCATGGAAAACCAGAGGTGTCCAGACATTACTGTCTCTGCTTCTGCCTTCAATGGCAATGCGACCGGTGACTATCTCACACAATTCAGGCCATCACCACACGGACAGAGAAGAGAAAGCAAGAACTTCTGTTATAATTGTTGGAAATGTTCATGTTTTCTCCCGTTTCAAAGAATGATTCTTTACCAGATAGAAATTACAGGCTTGTCCTCTTTGAACACACGGTACTTTCTGAGTTTCACAGTGAATTAGCAAGAAACGAAGTAGGAAACAACTGTGAACGGTGAAGTCACATATATTCCCTTTAGTGTGTCAGGTGAAGCACACTACCCAAAGACTCGAACGGTCTTGAAAGCAGTGTTTGCTCTTTAATCTATTATCTAAACTTGAAAGTTCACTGAAACATACAATGGAGTACATCAACAACGCCACGGCAAGGCCATAATTCCATCTGTTGAAATCGTTTGATCATACGTATATGTTGGTTAGAATGTTCCATGTACATTTCTTCTATTTGGTTGAAAACTGTTGCTGGCCTCTTTTGGAACACAGTTTTTCTGAGTTAACAAGGAAGGGCAACAGGAAATTTTTGAAAGACATTCGTGAGAAACAAGATAGCACCAATACCTTCAATTCAAAGAGCTACATCTGTACTTACAGTAGTATTTGCGCTACTGTTCACGGAAAACCAGAGGTGTCCAGACATTACTGTCTCTGATTCTGCCTTCAATGGCAATGCAACCGGTGACTATCTCACACAATTCAGGCCATCACCACACGGACAGAGAAGAGAAAGCAATAACTTCTGTTATAATTGTTGGAAATGTTCATGTTTTCTCCCGTTTCAAAGAATGATTCTTTACCAGATAGAAATTACAGGCTTGTCCTCTTTGAACACACGGTACTTTCTGAGTTTCACAGTGAATTAGCAAGAAACGAAGTAGAAAACAACTGTGAACGGTGAAGTCACATATATTCCCTTTAGTGTGTCCGGTGAAGCACACTACCCAAAGAATATAACTGTCTTGAAAGCAGTGTTTGCTCTTTAGTCTATTATCTAATCTCGAAAGTTCACTGAAACATAGAATGGAGTACATCAACAACGGCACGGCAAGGCCATAACTCCATCTGTTGAAATCGTTTGATCATATGTATATGTTGGTTAGAATGTTCCATGTACATTTCTTCTATTTGGTTGAAAACTGTTGCTGGCCTCTTTCGGAACACAGTTTTTCTGAGTTAACAAGGAAGGGCAACAGGAAATTTTTGAAAGACATTCGTGAGAAACAAGATAGCACCAATACCTTCAATTCAAAGAGCTACATCTGTACTTACAGTAGTATTTGCGCTACTGTTCACGGAAAACCAGAAGTGTCCAGACATTACTGTCTCTGATTCTGCCTTCAATGGCAATGCAACCGGTGACTATCTCACACAATTCAGGCCATCACCACACGGACAGAGAAGAGAAAGCAATAACTTCTGTTATAATTGCTGGAAATGTTCATGTTTTCTCCCGTTTCAAAGAATGATTCTTTACCAGATAGAAATTACAGGCTTGTCCTCTTTGAACACACGGTACTTTCTGAGTTTCACAGTGAATTAGCAAGAAACGAAGTAGGAAACAACTGTGAACGGTGAAGTCACATATATTCCCTTTAGTGTTTCAGGTGAAGCACACTACCCAAAGACTATAACTGTCTTGAAAGCAGTGCTTGCTCTTTAGTCTATTGTATAAACTCGAAAGTTCACTGAAGCACACAATGGAGCAGAACAACAACAGCACGGCAAGGCCATAATTCCATCTGTTGAAATCGTTTGATCATATGTATATGTTGGTTAGAATGTTCCATGTACATTTCTTCTATTTGGTTGAAAACTGTTGCTGGCCTCTTTCGGAACACAGTTTTTCTGAGTTAACAAGGAAGGGCAACGGGAAATTTTTGAAAGACATTCGTGAGAAACAAGATAGCACCAATACCTTCAATTCAAAGAGCTACATCTGTACTTACAGTAGTATTTGCGCTACTGTTCACGGAAAACCAGAGGTGTCCAGACATTACTGTCTCTGCTTCTGCCTTCAATGGCAATGCGACCGGTGACTATCTCACACAATTCAGGCCATCACCACACGGACAGAGAAGAGAAAGCAAGAACTTCTGTTATAATTGTTGGAAATGTTCATGTTTTCTCCCGTTTCAAAGAATGATTCTTTACCAGATAGAAATTACAGGCTTGTCCTCTTTGAACACACGGTACTTTCTGAGTTTCACAGTGAATTAGCAAGAAACGAAGTAGGAAACAACTGTGAACGGTGAAGTCACATATATTCCCTTTAGTGTGTCAGGTGAAGCACACTACCCAAAGACTCGAACGGTCTTGAAAGCAGTGTTTGCTCTTTAATCTATTATCTAAACTCGAAAGTTCACTGAAACATACAATGGAGTACATCAACAACGCCACGGCAAGGCCATAATTCCATCTGTTGAAATCGTTTGATCATACGTATATGTTGGTTAGAATGTTCCATGTACATTTCTTCTATTTGGTTGAAAACTGTTGCTGGCCTCTTTCGGAACACAGTTTTTCTGAGTTAACAAGGAAGGGCAACAGGAAATTTTTGAAAGACATTCGTGAGAAACAAGATAGCACCTATAACTTCAATTCAAAGAGCTACATCTGTACTTACAGTAGTATTTGCGCTACTGTTCACGGAAAACCAGAGGTGTCCAGACATTACTGTCTCTGCTTCTGCCTTCAATGGCAATGCGACCGGTGACTATCTCACACAATTCAGGCCATCACCACACGGACAGAGAAGAGAAAGCAATAACTTCTGTTATAATTGCTGGAAATGTTCATGTTTTCTCCCGTTTCAAAGAATGATTCTTTACCAGATAGAAATTACAGGCTTGTCCTCTTTGAACACACGGTACTTTCTGAGTTTCACAGTGAATTAGCAAGAAACGAAGTAGGAAACAACTGTGAACGGTGAAGTCACATATATTCCCTTTAGTGTTTCAGGTGAAGCACACTACCCAAAGACTATAACTGTCTTGAAAGCAGTGCTTGCTCTTTAGTCTATTGTATAAACTCGAAAGTTCACTGAAGCACACAATGGAGCAGAACAACAACAGCACGGCAAGGCCATAATTCCATCTGTTGAAATCGTTTGATCATATGTATATGTTGGTTAGAATGTTCCATGTACATTTCTTCTATTTGGTTGAAAACTGTTGCTGGCCTCTTTCGGAACACAGTTTTTCTGAGTTAACAAGGAAGGGCAACGGGAAATTTTTGAAAGACATTCGTGAGAAACAAGATAGCACCTATACCTTCAATTCAAAGAGCTACATCTGTACTTACAGTAGTATTTGCGCTACTGTTCATGGAAAACCAGAGGTGTCCAGACATTACTGTCTCTGCTTCTGCCTTCAATGGCAATGCGACCGGTGACTATCTCACACAATTCAGGCCATCACCACACGGACAGAGAAGAGAAAGCAAGAACTTCTGTTATAATTGTTGGAAATGTTCATGTTTTCTCCCGTTTCAAAGAATGATTCTTTACCAGATAGAAATTACAGGCTTGTCCTCTTTGAACACACGGTACTTTCTGAGTTTCACAGTGAATTAGCAAGAAACGAAGTAGGAAACAACTGTGAACGGTGAAGTCACATATATTCCCTTTAGTGTGTCAGGTGAAGCACACTACCCAAAGACTCGAACGGTCTTGAAAGCAGTGTTTGCTCTTTAATCTATTATCTAAACTCGAAAGTTCACTGAAACATACAATGGAGTACATCAACAACGCCACGGCAAGGCCATAATTCCATCTGTTGAAATCGTTTGATCATACGTATATGTTGGTTAGAATGTTCCATGTACATTTCTTCTATTTGGTTGAAAACTGTTGCTGGCCTCTTTCGGAACACAGTTTTTCTGAGTTAACAAGGAAGGGCAACAGGAAATTTTTGAAAGACATTCGTGAGAAACAAGATAGCACCTATAACTTCAATTCAAAGAGCTACATCTGTACTTACAGTAGTATTTGCGCTACTGTTCACGGAAAACCAGAGGTGTCCAGACATTACTGTCTCTGCTTCTGCCTTCAATGGCAATGCGACCGGTGACTATCTCACACAATTCAGGCCATCACCACACGGACAGAGAAGAGAAAGCAATAACTTCTGTTATAATTGCTGGAAATGTTCATGTTTTCTCCCGTTTCAAAGAATGATTCTTTACCAGATAGAAATTACAGGCTTGTCCTCTTTGAACACACGGTACTTTCTGAGTTTCACAGTGAATTAGCAAGAAACGAAGTAGGAAACAACTGTGAACGGTGAAGTCACATATATTCCCTTTAGTGTTTCAGGTGAAGCACACTACCCAAAGACTATAACTGTCTTGAAAGCAGTGCTTGCTCTTTAGTCTATTGTATAAACTCGAAAGTTCACTGAAGCACACAATGGAGCAGAACAACAACAGCACGGCAAGGCCATAATTCCATCTGTTGAAATCGTTTGATCATATGTATATGTTGGTTAGAATGTTCCATGTACATTTCTTCTATTTGGTTGAAAACTGTTGCTGGCCTCTTTCGGAACACAGTTTTTCTGAGTTAACAAGGAAGGGCAACGGGAAATTTTTGAAAGACATTCGTGAGAAACAAGATAGCACCTATACCTTCAATTCAAAGAGCTACATCTGTACTTACAGTAGTATTTGCGCTACTGTTCATGGAAAACCAGAGGTGTCCAGACATTACTGTCTCTGCTTCTGCCTTCAATGGCAATGCGACCGGTGACTATCTCACACAATTCAGGCCATCACCACACGGACAGAGAAGAGAAAGCAAGAACTTCTGTTATAATTGTTGGAAATGTTCATGTTTTCTCCCGTTTCAAAGAATGATTCTTTACCAGATAGAAATTACAGGCTTGTCCTCTTTGAACACACGGTACTTTCTGAGTTTCACAGTGAATTAGCAAGAAACGAAGTAGGAAACAACTGTGAACGGTGAAGTCACATATATTCCCTTTAGTGTTTCAGGTGAAGCACACTACCCAAAGACTATAACTGTCTTGAAAGCAGTGCTTGCTCTTTAGTCTATTGTATAAACTCGAAAGTTCACTGAAGCACACAATGGAGCAGAACAACAACAGCACGGCAAGGCCATAATTCCATCTGTTGAAATCGTTTGATCATATGTATATGTTGGTTAGAATGTTCCATGTACATTTCTTCTATTTGGTTGAAAACTGTTGCTGGCCTCTTTCGGAACACAGTTTTTCTGAGTTAACAAGGAAGGGCAACGGGAAATTTTTGAAAGACATTCGTGAGAAACAAGATAGCACCTATACCTTCAATTCAAAGAGCTACATCTGTACTTACAGTAGTATTTGCGCTACTGTTCATGGAAAACCAGAGGTGTCCAGACATTACTGTCTCTGCTTCTGCCTTCAATGGCAATGCGACCGGTGACTATCTCACACAATTCAGGCCATCACCACACGGACAGAGAAGAGAAAGCAAGAACTTCTGTTATAATTGTTGGAAATGTTCATGTTTTCTCCCGTTTCAAAGAATGATTCTTTACCAGATAGAAATTACAGGCTTGTCCTCTTTGAACACACGGTACTTTCTGAGTTTCACAGTGAATTAGCAAGAAACGAAGTAGGAAACAACTGTGAACGGTGAAGTCACATATATTCCCTTTAGTGTGTCAGGTGAAGCACACTACCCAAAGACTCGAACGGTCTTGAAAGCAGTGTTTGCTCTTTAATCTATTATCTAAACTCGAAAGTTCACTGAAACATACAATGGAGTACATCAACAACGCCACGGCAAGGCCATAATTCCATCTGTTGAAATCGTTTGATCATATGTATATGTTGGTTAGAATGTTCCATGTACATTTCTTCTATTTGGTTGAAAACTGTTGCTGGCCTCTTTCGGAACACAGTTTTTCTGAGTTAACAAGGAAGGGCAACAGGAAATTTTTGAAAGACATTCGTGAGAAACAAGATAGCACCTATACCTTCAATTCAAAGAGCTACATCTCTACTTACAGTAGTATTTCCGCTACTGTTCATGGAAAACCAGAGGTGTCCAGACATTACTGTCTCTGCTTCTGCCTTCAATGGCAATGCGACCGGTGACTATCTCACACAATTCAGGCCATCACCACACGGACAGAGAAGAGAAAGCAATAACTTCTGTTATAATTGCTGGAAATGTTCATGTTTTCTCCCGTTTCAAAGAATGATTCTTTACCAGATAGAAATTAGAGGCTTGTCCTCTTTGAAAACACGGTACTTTCTGAGTTTCACAGTGAATTAGCAAGAGACGAAGTAGGAAACAACTGTGAGCGGTGAAGTCACATATATTCCCTTTAGTGTGTCCGGTGAAGCACACTACCCAAAGAATATAACTGTCTTGAAAGCAGTGTTTGCTCTTTAGTCTATTATCTAATCTCGAAAGTTCACTGAAACATAGAATGGAGTACATCAACAACGGCAAGGCAAGGCCATAACTCCATCTGTTGAAATCGTTTGATCATATGTATATGTTGGTTAGAATGTTCCATGTACATTTCTTCTATTTGGTTGAAAACTGTTGCTGGCCTCTTTCGGAACACAGTTTTTCTGAGTTAACAAGGAAGGGCAACAGGAAATTTTTGAAAGACATTCGTGAGAAACAAGATAGCACCTATACCTTCAATTCAAAGAGCTACATCTGTACTTACAGTAGTATTTGCGCTACTGTTCATGGAAAACCAGAGGTGTCCAGACATTACTGTCTCTGCTTCTGCCTTCAATGGCAATGCGACCGGTGACTATCTCACACAATTCAGGCCATCACCACACGGACAGAGAAGAGAAAGCAATAACTTCTGTTATAATTGCTGGAAATGTTCATGTTTTCTCCTGTTTCAAAGAATGATTCTTTACCAGATAGAAATTACAGGCTTGTCCTCTTTGAACACACGGTACTTTCTGAGTTTCACAGTGAATTAGCAAGAAACGAAGTAGGAAACAACTGTGAACGGTGAAGTCACATATATTCCCTTTAGTGTGTCCGGTGAAGCACACTACCCAAAGAATATAACTGTCTTGAAAGCAGTGCTTGCTCTTTAGTCTATTGTATAAACTCGAAAGTTCACTGAAGCACACAATGGAGCAGAACAACAACAGCACGGCAAGGCCATAATTCCATCTGTTGAAATCGTTTGATCATATGTATATGTTGGTTAGAATGTTCCATGTACATTTCTTCTATTTGGTTGAAAACTGTTGCTGGCCTCTTTCGGAACACAGTTTTTCTGAGTTAACAAGGAAGGGCAACGGGAAATTTTTGAAAGACATTCGTGAGAAACAAGATAGCACCTATACCTTCAATTCAAAGAGCTACATCTGTACTTACAGTAGTATTTGCGCTACTGTTCATGGAAAACCAGAGGTGTCCAGACATTACTGTCTCTGCTTCTGCCTTCAATGGCAATGCGACCGGTGACTATCTCACACAATTCAGGCCATCACCACACGGACAGATAAGAGAAAGCAATAACTTCTGTTATAATTGCTGGAAATGTTCATGTTTTCTCCCGTTTCAAAGAATGATTCTTTCCCAGATAGAAATTAGAGGCTTGTCCTCTTTGAACACACGGTACTTTCTGAGTTTCACAGTGAATTAGCAAGAAACGAAGTAGGAAACAACTGTGAACGGTGAAGTCACATATATTCCCTTTAGTGTGTCAGGTGAAGCACACTACCCAAAGACTCGAACGGTCTTGAAAGCAGTGTTTGCTCTTTAATCTATTATCTAAACTCGAAAGTTCACTGAAACATACAATGGAGTACATCAACAACGCCACGGCAAGGCCATAATTCCATCTGTTGAAATCGTTTGATCATACGTATATGTTGGTTAGAATGTTCCATGTACATTTCTTCTATTTGGTTGAAAACTGTTGCTGGCCTCTTTCGGAACACAGTTTTTCTGAGTTAACAAGGAAGGGCAACGGGAACTTTTTGAAAGACATTCGTGAGAAACAAGATAGCACCAATACCTTCAATTCAAAGAGCTACATCTGTACTTACAGTAGTATTTGCGCTACTGTTCACGGAAAACCAGAGGTGTCCAGACATTACTGTCTCTGCTTCTGCCTTCAATGGCAATGCGACCGGTGACTATCTCACACAATTCAGGCCATCACCACACGGACAGAGAAGAGAAAGCAATAACTTCTGTTATAATTGCTGGAAATGTTCATGTTTTCTCCCGTTTCAAAGAATGATTCTTTACCAGATAGAAATTACAGGCTTGTCCTCTTTGAACACACGGTACTTTCTGAGTTTCACAGTGAATTAGCAAGAAACGAAGTAGGAAACAACTGTGAACGGTGAAGTCACATATATTCCCTTTAGTGTGTCAGGTGAAGCACACTACCCAAAGACTCGAACGGTCTTGAAAGCAGTGTTTGCTCTTTAATCTATTATCTAAACTCGAAAGTTCACTGAAACATACAATGGAGTACATCAACAACGCCACGGCAAGGCCATAATTCCATCTGTTGAAATCGTTTGATCATACGTATATGTTGGTTAGAATGTTCCATGTACATTTCTTCTATTTGGTTGAAAACTGTTGCTGGCCTCTTTCGGAACACAGTTTTTCTGAGTTAACAAGGAAGGGCAACAGGAAATTTTTGAAAGACATTCGTGAGAAACAAGATAGCACCTATACCTTCAATTCAAAGAGCTACATCTGTACTTACAGTAGTATTTCCGCTACTGTTCATGGAAAACCAGAGGTGTCCAGACATTACTGTCTCTGCTTCTGCCTTCAATGGCAATGCGACCGGTGACTATCTCACACAATTCAGGCCATCACCACACGGACAGAGAAGAGAAAGCAATAACTTCTGTTATAATTGCTGGAAATGTTCATGTTTTCTCCCGTTTCAAAGAATGATTCTTTACCAGATAGAAATTAGAGGCTTGTCCTCTTTGAAAACACGGTACTTTCTGAGTTTCACAGTGAATTAGCAAGAGACGAAGTAGGAAACAACTGTGAGCGGTGAAGTCACATATATTCCCTTTAGTGTGTCCGGTGAAGCACACTACCCAAAGAATATAACTGTCTTGAAAGCAGTGTTTGCTCTTTAGTCTATTATCTAATCTCGAAAGTTCACTGAAACATAGAATGGAGTACATCAACAACGGCACGGCAAGGCCATAACTCCATCTGTTGAAATCGTTTGATCATATGTATATGTTGGTTAGAATGTTCCATGTACATTTCTTCTATTTGGTTGAAAACTGTTGCTGGCCTCTTTCGGAACACAGTTTTTCTGAGTTAACAAGGAAGGGCAACAGGAAATTTTTGAAAGACATTCGTGAGAAACAAGATAGCACCTATACCTTCAATTCAAAGAGCTACATCTGTACTTACAGTAGTATTTGCGCTACTGTTCATGGAAAACCAGAGGTGTCCAGACATTACTGTCTCTGCTTCTGCCTTCAATGGCAATGCGACCGGTGACTATCTCACACAATTCAGGCCATCACCACACGGACAGAGAAGAGAAAGCAATAACTTCTGTTATAATTGCTGGAAATGTTCATGTTTTCTCCTGTTTCAAAGAATGATTCTTTACCAGATAGAAATTACAGGCTTGTCCTCTTTGAACACACGGTACTTTCTGAGTTTCACAGTGAATTAGCAAGAAACGAAGTAGGAAACAACTGTGAACGGTGAAGTCACATATATTCCCTTTAGTGTGTCCGGTGAAGCACACTACCCAAAGAATATAACTGTCTTGAAAGCAGTGCTTGCTCTTTAGTCTATTGTATAAACTCGAAAGTTCACTGAAGCACACAATGGAGCAGAACAACAACAGCACGGCAAGGCCATAATTCCATCTGTTGAAATCGTTTGATCATATGTATATGTTGGTTAGAATGTTCCATGTACATTTCTTCTATTTGGTTGAAAACTGTTGCTGGCCTCTTTCGGAACACAGTTTTTCTGAGTTAACAAGGAAGGGCAACGGGAAATTTTTGAAAGACATTCGTGAGAAACAAGATAGCACCTATACCTTCAATTCAAAGAGCTACATCTGTACTTACAGTAGTATTTGCGCTACTGTTCATGGAAAACCAGAGGTGTCCAGACATTACTGTCTCTGCTTCTGCCTTCAATGGCAATGCGACCGGTGACTATCTCACACAATTCAGGCCATCACCACACGGACAGATAAGAGAAAGCAATAACTTCTGTTATAATTGCTGGAAATGTTCATGTTTTCTCCCGTTTCAAAGAATGATTTTTTCCCAGATAGAAATTAGAGGCTTGTCCTCTTTGAACACACGGTACTTTCTGAGTTTCACAGTGAATTAGCAAGAAACGAAGTAGGAAACAACTGTGAACGGTGAAGTCACATATATTCCCTTTAGTGTGTCAGGTGAAGCACACTACCCAAAGACTCGAACGGTCTTGAAAGCAGTGTTTGCTCTTTAATCTATTATCTAAACTCGAAAGTTCACTGAAACATACAATGGAGTACATCAACAACGCCACGGCAAGGCCATAATTCCATCTGTTGAAATCGTTTGATCATACGTATATGTTGGTTAGAATGTTCCATGTACATTTCTTCTATTTGGTTGAAAACTGTTGCTGGCCTCTTTCGGAACACAGTTTTTCTGAGTTAACAAGGAAGGGCAACGGGAACTTTTTGAAAGACATTCGTGAGAAACAAGATAGCACCAATACCTTCAATTCAAAGAGCTACATCTGTACTTACAGTAGTATTTGCGCTACTGTTCACGGAAAACCAGAGGTGTCCAGACATTACTGTCTCTGCTTCTGCCTTCAATGGCAATGCGACCGGTGACTATCTCACACAATTCAGGCCATCACCACACGGACAGAGAAGAGAAAGCAATAACTTCTGTTATAATTGCTGGAAATGTTCATGTTTTCTCCCGTTTCAAAGAATGATTCTTTACCAGATAGAAATTACAGGCTTGTCCTCTTTGAACACACGGTACTTTCTGAGTTTCACAGTGAATTAGCAAGAAACGAAGTAGGAAACAACTGTGAACGGTGAAGTCACATATATTCCCTTTAGTGTGTCAGGTGAAGCACACTACCCAAAGACTCGAACGGTCTTGAAAGCAGTGTTTGCTCTTTAATCTATTATCTAAACTCGAAAGTTCACTGAAACATACAATGGAGTACATCAACAACGCCACGGCAAGGCCATAATTCCATCTGTTGAAATCGTTTGATCATACGTATATGTTGGTTAGAATGTTCCATGTACATTTCTTCTATTTGGTTGAAAACTGTTGCTGGCCTCTTTCGGAACACAGTTTTTCTGAGTTAACAAGGAAGGGCAACAGGAAATTTTTGAAAGACATTCGTGAGAAACAAGATAGCACCTATACCTTCAATTCAAAGAGCTACATCTGTACTTACAGTAGTATTTCCGCTACTGTTCATGGAAAACCAGAGGTGTCCAGACATTACTGTCTCTGCTTCTGCCTTCAATGGCAATGCGACCGGTGACTATCTCACACAATTCAGGCCATCACCACACGGACAGAGAAGAGAAAGCAATAACTTCTGTTATAATTGCTGGAAATGTTCATGTTTTCTCCCGTTTCAAAGAATGATTCTTTACCAGATAGAAATTAGAGGCTTGTCCTCTTTGAAAACACGGTACTTTCTGAGTTTCACAGTGAATTAGCAAGAGACGAAGTAGGAAACAACTGTGAGCGGTGAAGTCACATATATTCCCTTTAGTGTGTCCGGTGAAGCACACTACCCAAAGAATATAACTGTCTTGAAAGCAGTGTTTGCTCTTTAGTCTATTATCTAATCTCGAAAGTTCACTGAAACATAGAATGGAGTACATCAACAACGGCACGGCAAGGCCATAACTCCATCTGTTGAAATCGTTTGATCATATGTATATGTTGGTTAGAATGTTCCATGTACATTTCTTCTATTTGGTTGAAAACTGTTGCTGGCCTCTTTCGGAACACAGTTTTTCTGAGTTAACAAGGAAGGGCAACGGGAAATTTTTGAAAGACATTCGTGAGAAACAAGATAGCACCTATACCTTCAATTCAAAGAGCTACATCTGTACTTACAGTAGTATTTGCGCTACTGTTCATGGAAAACCAGAGGTGTCCAGACATTACTGTCTCTGCTTCTGCCTTCAATGGCAATGCGACCGGTGACTATCTCACACAATTCAGGCCATCACCACACGGACAGAGAAGAGAAAGCAAGAACTTCTGTTATAATTGTTGGAAATGTTCATGTTTTCTCCCGTTTCAAAGAATGATTCTTTACCAGATAGAAATTACAGGCTTGTCCTCTTTGAACACACGGTACTTTCTGAGTTTCACAGTGAATTAGCAAGAAACGAAGTAGGAAACAACTGTGAACGGTGAAGTCACATATATTCCCTTTAGTGTGTCAGGTGAAGCACACTACCCAAAGACTCGAACGGTCTTGAAAGCAGTGTTTGCTCTTTAATCTATTATCTAAACTCGAAAGTTCACTGAAACATACAATGGAGTACATCAACAACGCCACGGCAAGGCCATAATTCCATCTGTTGAAATCGTTTGATCATACGTATATGTTGGTTAGAATGTTCCATGTACATTTCTTCTATTTGGTTGAAAACTGTTGCTGGCCTCTTTCGGAACACAGTTTTTCTGAGTTAACAAGGAAGGGCAACAGGAACTTTTTGAAAGACATTCGTGAGAAACAAGATAGCACCAATACCTTCAATTCAAAGAGCTACATCTGTACTTACAGTAGTATTTGCGCTACTGTTCACGGAAAACCAGAGGTGTCCAGACATTACTGTCTCTGATTCTGCCTTCAATGGCAATGCAACCGGTGACTATCTCACACAATTCAGGCCATCACCACACGGACAGAGAAGAGAAAGCAATAACTTCTGTTATAATTGCTGGAAATGTTCATGTTTTCTCCTGTTTCAAAGAATGATTCTTTACCAGATAGAAATTACAGGCTTGTCCTCTTTGAACACACGGTACTTTCTGAGTTTCACAGTGAATTAGCAAGAAACGAAGTAGGAAACAACTGTGAACGGTGAAGTCACATATATTCCCTTTAGTGTGTCAGGTGAAGCACACTACCCAAAAGACTCTAGCGGTCTTGAAAGCAGTGCTTGCTCTTTAGTCTATTGTATAAACTCGAAAGTTCACTGAAACATACAATGGAGTACATCAACAGCGGCACGGCAAGGCCATAATTCCATCTGTTGAAATCTTTTGATCATATGTATATGTTGGTTAGAATGTTCCATGTACATTTCTTCTATTTAGTTGAAAACTGTTGCTGGCCTCTTTCGGAACACAGTTTTTCTGAGTTAACAAGGAAGGGCAACAGGAACTTTTTGAAAGACATTCGTGAGAAACAAGATAGCACCTATACCTTCAATTCAAAGAGCTACATCTGTACTTACAGTAGTATTTGCGCTACTGTTCATGGAAAACCAGAGGTGTCCAGACATTACTGTCTCTGCTTCTGCCTTCAATGGTAATGCGACCGGTGACTATCTCACACAATTCAGGCCATCACCACACGGACAGAGAAGAGAAAGCAATAACTTCTGTTATAATTGCTGGAAATGTTCATGTTTTCTCCCGTTTCAAAGAATGATTCTTTACCAGATAGAAATTACAGGCTTGTCCTCTTTGAACACACGGTACTTTCTGAGTTTCACAGTGAATTAGCAAGAAACGAAGTAGGAAACAACTGTGAGCGGTGAAGTCACATATATTCCCTTTAGTGTGTCCGGTGAAGCACACTACCCAAAGAATATAACTGTCTTGAAAGCAGTGTTTGCTCTTTAGTCTATTATCTAATCTCGAAAGTTCACTGAAACATAGAATGGAGTACATCAACAACGGCACGGCAAGGCCATAACTCCATCTGTTGAAATCGTTTGATCATATGTATATGTTGGTTAGAATGTTCCATGTACATTTCTTCTATTTGGTTGAAAACTGTTGCTGGCCTCTTTCGGAACACAGTTTTTCTGAGTTAACAAGGAAGGGCAACAGGAAATTTTTGAAAGACATTCGTGAGAAACAAGATAGCACCTATACCTTCAATTCAAAGAGCTACATCTGTACTTACAGTAGTATTTGCGCTACTGTTCATGGAAAACCAGAGGTGTCCAGACATTACTGTCTCTGCTTCTGCCTTCAATGGCAATGCGACCGGTGACTATCTCACACAATTCAGGCCATCACCACACGGACAGAGAAGAGAAAGCAATAACTTCTGTTATAATTGCTGGAAATGTTCATGTTTTCTCCTGTTTCAAAGAATGATTCTTTACCAGATAGAAATTACAGGCTTGTCCTCTTTGAACACACGGTACTTTCTGAGTTTCACAGTGAATTAGCAAGAAACGAAGTAGGAAACAACTGTGAACGGTGAAGTCACATATATTCCCTTTAGTGTGTCCGGTGAAGCACACTACCCAAAGAATATAACTGTCTTGAAAGCAGTGCTTGCTCTTTAGTCTATTGTATAAACTCGAAAGTTCACTGAAGCACACAATGGAGCAGAACAACAACAGCACGGCAAGGCCATAATTCCATCTGTTGAAATCGTTTGATCATATGTATATGTTGGTTAGAATGTTCCATGTACATTTCTTCTATTTGGTTGAAAACTGTTGCTGGCCTCTTTCGGAACACAGTTTTTCTGAGTTAACAAGGAAGGGCAACGGGAAATTTTTGAAAGACATTCGTGAGAAACAAGATAGCACCTATACCTTCAATTCAAAGAGCTACATCTGTACTTACAGTAGTATTTGCGCTACTGTTCATGGAAAACCAGAGGTGTCCAGACATTACTGTCTCTGCTTCTGCCTTCAATGGCAATGCGACCGGTGACTATCTCACACAATTCAGGCCATCACCACACGGACAGATAAGAGAAAGCAATAACTTCTGTTATAATTGCTGGAAATGTTCATGTTTTCTCCCGTTTCAAAGAATGATTCTTTCCCAGATAGAAATTAGAGGCTTGTCCTCTTTGAACACACGGTACTTTCTGAGTTTCACAGTGAATTAGCAAGAAACGAAGTAGGAAACAACTGTGAACGGTGAAGTCACATATATTCCCTTTAGTGTGTCAGGTGAAGCACACTACCCAAACACTCGAACGGTCTTGAAAGCAGTGTTTGCTCTTTAATCTATTATCTAAACTCGAAAGTTCACTGAAACATACAATGGAGTACATCAACAACGCCACGGCAAGGCCATAATTCCATCTGTTGAAATCGTTTGATCATACGTATATGTTGGTTAGAATGTTCCATGTACATTTCTTCTATTTGGTTGAAAACTGTTGCTGGCCTCTTTCGGAACACAGTTTTTCTGAGTTAACAAGGAAGGGCAACGGGAAATTTTTGAAAGACATTCGTGAGAAACAAGATAGCACCAATACCTTCAATTCAAAGAGCTACATCTGTACTTACAGTAGTATTTGCGCTACTGTTCACGGAAAACCAGAGGTGTCCAGACATTACTGTCTCTGCTTCTGCCTTCAATGGCAATGCGACCGGTGACTATCTCACACAATTCAGGCCATCACCACACGGACAGAGAAGAGAAAGCAATAACTTCTGTTATAATTGCTGGAAATGTTCATGTTTTCTCCCGTTTCAAAGAATGATTCTTTACCAGATAGAAATTACAGGCTTGTCCTCTTTGAACACACGGTACTTTCTGAGTTTCACAGTGAATTAGCAAGAAACGAAGTAGGAAACAACTGTGAACGGTGAAGTCACATATATTCCCTTTAGTGTGTCAGGTGAAGCACACTACCCAAAGACTCGAACGGTCTTGAAAGCAGTGTTTGCTCTTTAATCTATTATCTAAACTCGAAAGTTCACTGAAACATACAATGGAGTACATCAACAACGCCACGGCAAGGCCATAATTCCATCTGTTGAAATCGTTTGATCATACGTATATGTTGGTTAGAATGTTCCATGTACATTTCTTCTATTTGGTTGAAAACTGTTGCTGGCCTCTTTCGGAACACAGTTTTTCTGAGTTAACAAGGAAGGGCAACGGGAAATTTTTGAAAGACATTCGTGAGAAACAAGATAGCACCTATACCTTCAATTCAAAGAGCTACATCTGTACTTACAGTAGTATTTGCGCTACTGTTCACGGAAAACCAGAGGTGTCCAGACATTACTGTCTCTGCTTCTGCCTTCAATGGCAATGCGACCGGTGACTATCTCACACAATTCAGGCCATCACCACACGGACAGAGAAGAGAAAGCAATAACTTCTGTTATAATTGCTGGAAATGTTCATGTTTTCTCCCGTTTCAAAGAATGATTCTTTACCAGATAGAAATTACAGGCTTGTCCTCTTTGAACACACGGTACTTTCTGAGTTTCACAGTGAATTAGCAAGAAACGAAGTAGGAAACAACTGTGAACGGTGAAGTCACATATATTCCCTTTAGTGTGTCAGGTGAAGCACACTACCCAAAGACTCGAACGGTCTTGAAAGCAGTGTTTGCTCTTTAATCTATTATCTAAACTCGAAAGTTCACTGAAACATACAATGGAGTACATCAACAACGCCACGGCAAGGCCATAATTCCATCTGTTGAAATCGTTTGATCATACGTATATGTTGGTTAGAATGTTCCATGTACATTTCTTCTATTTGGTTGAAAACTGTTGCTGGCCTCTTTCGGAACACAGTTTTTCTGAGTTAACAAGGAAGGGCAACGGGAAATTTTTGAAAGACATTCGTGAGAAACAAGATAGCACCTATACCTTCAATTCAAAGAGCTACATCTGTACTTACAGTAGTATTTGCGCTACTGTTCACGGAAAACCAGAGGTGTCCAGACATTACTGTCTCTGCTTCTGCCTTCAATGGCAATGCGACCGGTGACTATCTCACACAATTCAGGCCATCACCACACGGACAGAGAAGAGAAAGCAATAACTTCTGTTATAATTGCTGGAAATGTTCATGTTTTCTCCCGTTTCAAAGAATGATTCTTTACCAGATAGAAATTACAGGCTTGTCCTCTTTGAACACACGGTACTTTCTGAGTTTCACAGTGAATTAGCAAGAAACGAAGTAGGAAACAACTGTGAACGGTGAAGTCACATATATTCCCTTTAGTGTGTCAGGTGAAGCACACTACCCAAAGACTCGAACGGTCTTGAAAGCAGTGTTTGCTCTTTAATCTATTATCTAAACTCGAAAGTTCACTGAAACATACAATGGAGTACATCAACAACGCCACGGCAAGGCCATAATTCCATCTGTTGAAATCGTTTGATCATACGTATATGTTGGTTAGAATGTTCCATGTACATTTCTTCTATTTGGTTGAAAACTGTTGCTGGCCTCTTTCGGAACACAGTTTTTCTGAGTTAACAAGGAAGGGCAACGGGAAATTTTTGAAAGACATTCGTGAGAAACAAGATAGCACCTATACCTTCAATTCAAAGAGCTACATCTGTACTTACAGTAGTATTTGCGCTACTGTTCACGGAAAACCAGAGGTGTCCAGACATTACTGTCTCTGCTTCTGCCTTCAATGGCAATGCGACCGGTGACTATCTCACACAATTCAGGCCATCACCACACGGACAGAGAAGAGAAAGCAATAACTTCTGTTATAATTGCTGGAAATGTTCATGTTTTCTCCCGTTTCAAAGAATGATTCTTTACCAGATAGAAATTACAGGCTTGTCCTCTTTGAACACACGGTACTTTCTGAGTTTCACAGTGAATTAGCAAGAAACGAAGTAGGAAACAACTGTGAACGGTGAAGTCACATATATTCCCTTTAGTGTGTCAGGTGAAGCACACTACCCAAAGACTCGAACGGTCTTGAAAGCAGTGTTTGCTCTTTAATCTATTATCTAAACTCGAAAGTTCACTGAAACATACAATGGAGTACATCAACAACGCCACGGCAAGGCCATAATTCCATCTGTTGAAATCGTTTGATCATACGTATATGTTGGTTAGAATGTTCCATGTACATTTCTTCTATTTGGTTGAAAACTGTTGCTGGCCTCTTTCGGAACACAGTTTTTCTGAGTTAACAAGGAAGGGCAACGGGAAATTTTTGAAAGACATTCGTGAGAAACAAGATAGCACCTATACCTTCAATTCAAAGAGCTACATCTGTACTTACAGTAGTATTTGCGCTACTGTTCACGGAAAACCAGAGGTGTCCAGACATTACTGTCTCTGCTTATGCCTTCAATGGCAATGCGACCGGTGACTATCTCACACAATTCAGGCCATCACCACACGGACAGAGAAGAGAAAGCAATAACTTCTGTTATAATTGCTGGAAATGTTCATGTTTTCTCCCGTTTCAAAGAATGATTCTTTACCAGATAGAAATTACAGGCTTGTCCTCTTTGAACACACGGTACTTTCTGAGTTTCACAGTGAATTAGCAAGAAACGAAGTAGGAAACAACTGTGAACGGTGAAGTCACATATATTCCCTTTAGTGTGTCAGGTGAAGCACACTACCCAAAGACTCGAACGGTCTTGAAAGCAGTGTTTGCTCTTTAATCTATTATCTAAACTCGAAAGTTCACTGAAACATACAATGGAGTACATCAACAACGCCACGGCAAGGCCATAATTCCATCTGTTGAAATCGTTTGATCATACGTATATGTTGGTTAGAATGTTCCATGTACATTTCTTCTATTTGGTTGAAAACTGTTGCTGGCCTCTTTCGGAACACAGTTTTTCTGAGTTAACAAGGAAGGGCAACGGGAAATTTTTGAAAGACATTCGTGAGAAACAAGATAGCACCTATACCTTCAATTCAAAGAGCTACATCTGTACTTACAGTAGTATTTGCGCTACTGTTCATGGAAAACCAGAGGTGTCCAGACATTACTGTCTCTGCTTCTGCCTTCAATGGCAATGCGACCGGTGACTATCTCACACAATTCAGGCCATCACCACACGGACAGAGAAGAGAAAGCAAGAACTTCTGTTATAATTGTTGGAAATGTTCATGTTTTCTCCCGTTTCAAAGAATGATTCTTTACCAGATAGAAATTACAGGCTTGTCCTCTTTGAACACACGGTACTTTCTGAGTTTCACAGTGAATTAGCAAGAAACGAAGTAGGAAACAACTGTGAACGGTGAAGTCACATATATTCCCTTTAGTGTGTCAGGTGAAGCACACTACCCAAAGACTCGAACGGTCTTGAAAGCAGTGTTTGCTCTTTAATCTATTATCTAAACTCGAAAGTTCACTGAAACATACAATGGAGTACATCAACAACGCCACGGCAAGGCCATAATTCCATCTGTTGAAATCGTTTGATCATACGTATATGTTGGTTAGAATGTTCCATGTACATTTCTTCTATTTGGTTGAAAACTGTTGCTGGCCTCTTTCGGAACACAGTTTTTCTGAGTTAACAAGGAAGGGCAACAGGAACTTTTTGAAAGACATTCGTGAGAAACAAGATAGCACCTATACCTTCAATTCAAAGAGCTACATCTGTACTTACAGTAGTATTTCCGCTACTGTTCATGGAAAACCAGAGGTGTCCAGACATTACTGTCTCTGCTTCTGCCTTCAATGGCAATGCGACCGGTGACTATCTCACACAATTCAGGCCATCACCACACGGACAGAGAAGAGAAAGCAATAACTTCTGTTATAATTGCTGGAAATGTTCATGTTTTCTCCCGTTTCAAAGAATGATTCTTTACCAGATAGAAATTAGAGGCTTGTCCTCTTTGAAAACACGGTACTTTCTGAGTTTCACAGTGAATTAGCAAGAGACGAAGTAGGAAACAACTGTGAGCGGTGAAGTCACATATATTCCCTTTAGTGTGTCCGGTGAAGCACACTACCCAAAGAATATAACTGTCTTGAAAGCAGTGTTTGCTCTTTAGTCTATTATCTAATCTCGAAAGTTCACTGAAACATAGAATGGAGTACATCAACAACGGCACGGCAAGGCCATAACTCCATCTGTTGAAATCGTTTGATCATATGTATATGTTGGTTAGAATGTTCCATGTACATTTCTTCTATTTGGTTGAAAACTGTTGCTGGCCTCTTTCGGAACACAGTTTTTCTGAGTTAACAAGGAAGGGCAACAGGAAATTTTTGAAAGACATTCGTGAGAAACAAGATAGCACCTATACCTTCAATTCAAAGAGCTACATCTGTACTTACAGTAGTATTTGCGCTACTGTTCACGGAAAACCAGAGGTGTCCAGACATTACTGTCTCTGCTTCTGCCTTCAATGGCAATGCGACCGGTGACTATCTCACACAATTCAGGCCATCACCACACGGACAGAGAAGAGAAAGCAATAACTTCTGTTATAATTGCTGGAAATGTTCATGTTTTCTCCTGTTTCAAAGAATGATTCTTTACCAGATAGAAATTACAGGCTTGTCCTCTTTGAACACACGGTACTTTCTGAGTTTCACAGTGAATTAGCAAGAAACGAAGTAGGAAACAACTGTGAACGGTGAAGTCACATATATTCCCTTTAGTGTGTCCGGTGAAGCACACTACCCAAAGAATATAACTGTCTTGAAAGCAGTGCTTGCTCTTTAGTCTATTGTATAAACTCGAAAGTTCACTGAAGCACACAATGGAGCAGAACAACAACAGCACGGCAAGGCCATAATTCCATCTGTTGAAATCGTTTGATCATATGTATATGTTGGTTAGAATGTTCCATGTACATTTCTTCTATTTGGTTGAAAACTGTTGCTGGCCTCTTTCGGAACACAGTTTTTCTGAGTTAACAAGGAAGGGCAACGGGAAATTTTTGAAAGACATTCGTGAGAAACAAGATAGCACCTATACCTTCAATTCAAAGAGCTACATCTGTACTTACAGTAGTATTTGCGCCTCTGTTCATGGAAAACCAGAGGTGTCCAGACATTACTGTCTCTGCTTCTGCCTTCAATGGCAATGCGACCGGTGACTATCTCACACAATTCAGGCCATCACCACACGGACAGATAAGAGAAAGCAATAACTTCTGTTATAATGGCTGGAAATGTTCATGTTTTCTCCCGTTTCAAAGAATGATTCTTTCCCAGATAGAAATTAGAGGCTTGTCCTCTTTGAACACACGGTACTTTCTGAGTTTCACAGTGAATTAGCAAGAAACGAAGTAGGAAACAACTGTGAACGGTGAAGTCACATATATTCCCTTTAGTGTGTCAGGTGAAGCACACTACCCAAAGACTCGAACGGTCTTGAAAGCAGTGTTTGCTCTTTAATCTATTATCTAAACTCGAAAGTTCACTGAAACATACAATGGAGTACATCAACAACGCCACGGCAAGGCCATAATTCCATCTGTTGAAATCGTTTGATCATACGTATATGTTGGTTAGAATGTTCCATGTACATTTCTTCTATTTGGTTGAAAACTGTTGCTGGCCTCTTTCGGAACACAGTTTTTCTGAGTTAACAAGGAAGGGCAACAGGAACTTTTTGAAAGACATTCGTGAGAAACAAGATAGCACCAATACCTTCAATTCAAAGAGCTACATCTGTACTTACAGTAGTATTTGCGCTACTGTTCACGGAAAACCAGAGGTGTCCAGACATTACTGTCTCTGCTTCTGCCTTCAATGGCAATGCGACCGGTGACTATCTCACACAATTCAGGCCATCACCACACGGACAGAGAAGAGAAAGCAATAACTTCTGTTATAATTGCTGGAAATGTTCATGTTTTCTCCCGTTTCAAAGAATGATTCTTTACCAGATAGAAATTACAGGCTTGTCCTCTTTGAACACACGGTACTTTCTGAGTTTCACAGTGAATTAGCAAGAAACGAAGTAGGAAACAACTGTGAACGGTGAAGTCACATATATTCCCTTTAGTGTGTCAGGTGAAGCACACTACCCAAAGACTCGAACGGTCTTGAAAGCAGTGTTTGCTCTTTAATCTATTATCTAAACTCGAAAGTTCACTGAAACATACAATGGAGTACATCAACAACGCCACGGCAAGGCCATAATTCCATCTGTTGAAATCGTTTGATCATACGTATATGTTGGTTAGAATGTTCCATGTACATTTCTTCTATTTGGTTGAAAACTGTTGCTGGCCTCTTTCGGAACACAGTTTTTCTGAGTTAACAAGGAAGGGCAACAGGAAATTTTTGAAAGACATTCGTGAGAAACAAGATAGCACCTATACCTTCAATTCAAAGAGCTACATCTGTACTTACAGTAGTATTTGCGCTACTGTTCATGGAAAACCAGAGGTGTCCAGACATTACTGTCTCTGCTTCTGCCTTCAATGGCAATGCGACCGGTGACTATCTCACACAATTCAGGCCATCACCACACGGACAGAGAAGAGAAAGCAATAACTTCTGTTATAATTGCTGGAAATGTTCATGTTTTCTCCCGTTTCAAAGAATGATTCTTTACCAGATAGAAATTAGAGGCTTGTCCTCTTTGAAAACACGGTACTTTCTGAGTTTCACAGTGAATTAGCAAGAGACGAAGTAGGAAACAACTGTGAGCGGTGAAGTCACATATATTCCCTTTAGTGTGTCCGGTGAAGCACACTACCCAAAGAATATAACTGTATTGAAAGCAGTGTTTGCTCTTTAGTCTATTATCTAATCTCGAAAGTTCACTGAAACATAGAATGGAGTACATCAACAACGGCACGGCAAGGCCATAACTCCATCTGTTGAAATCGTTTGATCATATGTATATGTTGGTTAGAATGTTCCATGTACATTTCTTCTATTTGGTTGAAAACTGTTGCTGGCCTCTTTCGGAACACAGTTTTTCTGAGTTAACAAGGAAGGGCAACGGGAAATTTTTGAAAGACATTCGTGAGAAACAAGATAGCACCTATACCTTCAATTCAAAGAGCTACATCTGTACTTACAGTAGTATTTGCGCTACTGTTCATGGAAAACCAGAGGTGTCCAGACATTACTGTCTCTGCTTCTGCCTTCAATGGCAATGCGACCGGTGACTATCTCACACAATTCAGGCCATCACCACACGGACAGATAAGAGAAAGCAATAACTTCTGTTATAATGGCTGGAAATGTTCATGTTTTCTCCCGTTTCAAAGAATGATTCTTTCCCAGATAGAAATTAGAGGCTTGTCCTCTTTGAACACACGGTACTTTCTGAGTTTCACAGTGAATTAGCAAGAAACGAAGTAGGAAACAACTGTGAACGGTGAAGTCACATATATTCCCTTTAGTGTGTCAGGTGAAGCACACTACCCAAAAGACTCTAGCGGTCTTGAAAGCAGTGGTTGCTCTTTAGTCTATTGTATAAACTCGAAAGTTCACTGAAACATACAATGGAGTACATCAACAGCGGCACGGCAAGGCCATAATTCCATCTGTTGAAATCTTTTGATCATATGTAAATGTTGGTTAGAATGTTCCATGTACATTTCTTCTATTTAGTTGAAAACTGTTGCTGGCCTCTTTCGGAACACAGTTTTTCTGAGTTAACAAGGAAGGGCAACAGGAAATTTTTGAAAGACATTCGTGAGAAACAAGATAGCACCTATACCTTCAATTCAAAGAGCTACATCTGTACTTACAGTAGTATTTGCGCTACTGTTCATGGAAAACCAGAGGTGTCCAGACATTACTGTCTCTGCTTCTGCCTTCAATGGTAATGCGACCGGTGACTATCTCACACAATTCAGGCCATCACCACACGGACAGAGAAGAGAAAGCAATAACTTCTGTTATAATTGCTGGAAATGTTCATGTTTTCTCCCGTTTCAAAGAATGATTCTTTACCAGATAGAAATTAGAGGCTTGTCCTCTTTGAAAACACGGTACTTTCTGAGTTTCACAGTGAATTAGCAAGAGACGAAGTAGGAAACAACTGTGAGCGGTGAAGTCACATATATTCCCTTTAGTGT
This sequence comes from Furipterus horrens, assembly GCF_987537825.1. Lineage (NCBI taxonomy): Eukaryota > Metazoa > Chordata > Mammalia > Chiroptera > Furipteridae > Furipterus > Furipterus horrens. The sequence continues at coordinate 52,467,654 of NW_028327182.1, forward strand.
GTCCGGTGAAGCACACTACCCAAAGAATATAACTGTCTTGAAAGCAGTGTTTGCTCTTTAGTCTATTATCTAATCTCGAAAGTTCACTGAAACATAGAATGGAGTACATCAACAACGGCACGGCAAGGCCATAACTCCATCTGTTGAAATCGTTTGATCATATGTATATGTTGGTTAGAATGTTCCATGTACATTTCTTCTATTTGGTTGAAAACTGTTGCTGGCCTCTTTCGGAACACAGTTTTTCTGAGTTAACAAGGAAGGGCAACAGGAAATTTTTGAAAGACATTCGTGAGAAACAAGATAGCACCTATACCTTCAATTCAAAGAGCTACATCTGTACTTACAGTAGTATTTGCGCTACTGTTCATGGAAAACCAGAGGTGTCCAGACATTACTGTCTCTGCTTCTGCCTTCAATGGCAATGCGACCGGTGACTATCTCACACAATTCAGGCCATCACCACATGGACAGAGAAGAGAAAGCAATAACTTCTGTTATAATTGCTGGAAATGTTCATGTTTTCTCCTGTTTCAAAGAATGATTCTTTACCAGATAGAAATTACAGGCTTGTCCTCTTTGAACACACGGTACTTTCTGAGTTTCACAGTGAATTAGCAAGAAACGAAGTAGGAAACAACTGTGAACGGTGAAGTCACATATATTCCCTTTAGTGTGTCAGGTGAAGCACACTACCCAAAGACTCGAACGGTCTTGAAAGCAGTGTTTGCTCTTTAATCTATTATCTAAACTCGAAAGTTCACTGAAACATACAATGGAGTACATCAACAACGCCACGGCAAGGCCATAATTCCATCTGTTGAAATCGTTTGATCATACGTATATGTTGGTTAGAATGTTCCATGTACATTTCTTCTATTTGGTTGAAAACTGTTGCTGGCCTCTTTCGGAACACAGTTTTTCTGAGTTAACAAGGAAGGGCAACGGGAAATTTTTGAAAGACATTCGTGAGAAACAAGATAGCACCTATACCTTCAATTCAAAGAGCTACATCTGTACTTACAGTAGTATTTGCGCTACTGTTCACGGAAAACCAGAGGTGTCCAGACATTACTGTCTCTGCTTCTGCCTTCAATGGCAATGCGACCGGTGACTATCTCACACAATTCAGGCCATCACCACACGGACAGAGAAGAGAAAGCAATAACTTCTGTTATAATTGCTGGAAATGTTCATGTTTTCTCCCGTTTCAAAGAATGATTCTTTACCAGATAGAAATTACAGGCTTGTCCTCTTTGAACACACGGTACTTTCTGAGTTTCACAGTGAATTAGCAAGAAACGAAGTAGGAAACAACTGTGAACGGTGAAGTCACATATATTCCCTTTAGTGTGTCAGGTGAAGCACACTACCCAAAGACTCGAACGGTCTTGAAAGCAGTGTTTGCTCTTTAATCTATTATCTAAACTCGAAAGTTCACTGAAACATACAATGGAGTACATCAACAACGCCACGGCAAGGCCATAATTCCATCTGTTGAAATCGTTTGATCATACGTATATGTTGGTTAGAATGTTCCATGTACATTTCTTCTATTTGGTTGAAAACTGTTGCTGGCCTCTTTCGGAACACAGTTTTTCTGAGTTAACAAGGAAGGGCAACGGGAAATTTTTGAAAGACATTCGTGAGAAACAAGATAGCACCTATACCTTCAATTCAAAGAGCTACATCTGTACTTACAGTAGTATTTGCGCTACTGTTCACGGAAAACCAGAGGTGTCCAGACATTACTGTCTCTGCTTCTGCCTTCAATGGCAATGCGACCGGTGACTATCTCACACAATTCAGGCCATCACCACACGGACAGAGAAGAGAAAGCAATAACTTCTGTTATAATTGCTGGAAATGTTCATGTTTTCTCCCGTTTCAAAGAATGATTCTTTACCAGATAGAAATTACAGGCTTGTCCTCTTTGAACACACGGTACTTTCTGAGTTTCACAGTGAATTAGCAAGAAACGAAGTAGGAAACAACTGTGAACGGTGAAGTCACATATATTCCCTTTAGTGTGTCAGGTGAAGCACACTACCCAAAGACTCGAACGGTCTTGAAAGCAGTGTTTGCTCTTTAATCTATTATCTAAACTCGAAAGTTCACTGAAACATACAATGGAGTACATCAACAACGCCACGGCAAGGCCATAATTCCATCTGTTGAAATCGTTTGATCATACGTATATGTTGGTTAGAATGTTCCATGTACATTTCTTCTATTTGGTTGAAAACTGTTGCTGGCCTCTTTCGGAACACAGTTTTTCTGAGTTAACAAGGAAGGGCAACAGGAACTTTTTGAAAGACATTCGTGAGAAACAAGATAGCACCTATACCTTCAATTCAAAGAGCTACATCTGTACTTACAGTAGTATTTCCGCTACTGTTCATGGAAAACCAGAGGTGTCCAGACATTACTGTCTCTGCTTCTGCCTTCAATGGCAATGCGACCGGTGACTATCTCACACAATTCAGGCCATCACCACACGGACAGAGAAGAGAAAGCAATAACTTCTGTTATAATTGCTGGAAATGTTCATGTTTTCTCCCGTTTCAAAGAATGATTCTTTACCAGATAGAAATTAGAGGCTTGTCCTCTTTGAAAACACGGTACTTTCTGAGTTTCACAGTGAATTAGCAAGAGACGAAGTAGGAAACAACTGTGAGCGGTGAAGTCACATATATTCCCTTTAGTGTGTCCGGTGAAGCACACTACCCAAAGAATATAACTGTCTTGAAAGCAGTGTTTGCTCTTTAGTCTATTATCTAATCTCGAAAGTTCACTGAAACATAGAATGGAGTACATCAACAACGGCACGGCAAGGCCATAACTCCATCTGTTGAAATCGTTTGATCATATGTATATGTTGGTTAGAATGTTCCATGTACATTTCTTCTATTTGGTTGAAAACTGTTGCTGGCCTCTTTCGGAACACAGTTTTTCTGAGTTAACAAGGAAGGGCAACAGGAAATTTTTGAAAGACATTCGTGAGAAACAAGATAGCACCTATACCTTCAATTCAAAGAGCTACATCTGTACTTACAGTAGTATTTGCGCTACTGTTCACGGAAAACCAGAGGTGTCCAGACATTACTGTCTCTGCTTCTGCCTTCAATGGCAATGCGACCGGTGACTATCTCACACAATTCAGGCCATCACCACACGGACAGAGAAGAGAAAGCAATAACTTCTGTTATAATTGCTGGAAATGTTCATGTTTTCTCCCGTTTCAAAGAATGATTCTTTACCAGATAGAAATTACAGGCTTGTCCTCTTTGAACACACGGTACTTTCTGAGTTTCACAGTGAATTAGCAAGAAACGAAGTAGGAAACAACTGTGAACGGTGAAGTCACATATATTCCCTTTAGTGTGTCAGGTGAAGCACACTACCCAAAGACTCGAACGGTCTTGAAAGCAGTGTTTGCTCTTTAATCTATTATCTAAACTCGAAAGTTCACTGAAACATACAATGGAGTACATCAACAACGCCACGGCAAGGCCATAATTCCATCTGTTGAAATCGTTTGATCATACGTATATGTTGGTTAGAATGTTCCATGTACATTTCTTCTATTTGGTTGAAAACTGTTGCTGGCCTCTTTCGGAACACAGTTTTTCTGAGTTAACAAGGAAGGGCAACGGGAAATTTTTGAAAGACATTCGTGAGAAACAAGATAGCACCTATACCTTCAATTCAAAGAGCTACATCTGTACTTACAGTAGTATTTGCGCTACTGTTCACGGAAAACCAGAGGTGTCCAGACATTACTGTCTCTGCTTCTGCCTTCAATGGCAATGCGACCGGTGACTATCTCACACAATTCAGGCCATCACCACACGGACAGAGAAGAGAAAGCAATAACTTCTGTTATAATTGCTGGAAATGTTCATGTTTTCTCCCGTTTCAAAGAATGATTCTTTACCAGATAGAAATTACAGGCTTGTCCTCTTTGAACACACGGTACTTTCTGAGTTTCACAGTGAATTAGCAAGAAACGAAGTAGGAAACAACTGTGAACGGTGAAGTCACATATATTCCCTTTAGTGTGTCAGGTGAAGCACACTACCCAAAGACTCGAACGGTCTTGAAAGCAGTGTTTGCTCTTTAATCTATTATCTAAACTCGAAAGTTCACTGAAACATACAATGGAGTACATCAACAACGCCACGGCAAGGCCATAATTCCATCTGTTGAAATCGTTTGATCATACGTATATGTTGGTTAGAATGTTCCATGTACATTTCTTCTATTTGGTTGAAAACTGTTGCTGGCCTCTTTCGGAACACAGTTTTTCTGAGTTAACAAGGAAGGGCAACGGGAAATTTTTGAAAGACATTCGTGAGAAACAAGATAGCACCTATACCTTCAATTCAAAGAGCTACATCTGTACTTACAGTAGTATTTGCGCTACTGTTCATGGAAAACCAGAGGTGTCCAGACATTACTGTCTCTGCTTCTGCCTTCAATGGCAATGCGACCGGTGACTATCTCACACAATTCAGGCCATCACCACACGGACAGAGAAGAGAAAGCAAGAACTTCTGTTATAATTGTTGGAAATGTTCATGTTTTCTCCCGTTTCAAAGAATGATTCTTTACCAGATAGAAATTACAGGCTTGTCCTCTTTGAACACACGGTACTTTCTGAGTTTCACAGTGAATTAGCAAGAAACGAAGTAGGAAACAACTGTGAACGGTGAAGTCACATATATTCCCTTTAGTGTGTCAGGTGAAGCACACTACCCAAAGACTCGAACGGTCTTGAAAGCAGTGTTTGCTCTTTAATCTATTATCTAAACTCGAAAGTTCACTGAAACATACAATGGAGTACATCAACAACGCCACGGCAAGGCCATAATTCCATCTGTTGAAATCGTTTGATCATACGTATATGTTGGTTAGAATGTTCCATGTACATTTCTTCTATTTGGTTGAAAACTGTTGCTGGCCTCTTTCGGAACACAGTTTTTCTGAGTTAACAAGGAAGGGCAACAGGAACTTTTTGAAAGACATTCGTGAGAAACAAGATAGCACCTATACCTTCAATTCAAAGAGCTACATCTGTACTTACAGTAGTATTTCCGCTACTGTTCATGGAAAACCAGAGGTGTCCAGACATTACTGTCTCTGCTTCTGCCTTCAATGGCAATGCGACCGGTGACTATCTCACACAATTCAGGCCATCACCACACGGACAGAGAAGAGAAAGCAATAACTTCTGTTATAATTGCTGGAAATGTTCATGTTTTCTCCCGTTTCAAAGAATGATTCTTTACCAGATAGAAATTAGAGGCTTGTCCTCTTTGAAAACACGGTACTTTCTGAGTTTCACAGTGAATTAGCAAGAGACGAAGTAGGAAACAACTGTGAGCGGTGAAGTCACATATATTCCCTTTAGTGTGTCCGGTGAAGCACACTACCCAAAGAATATAACTGTCTTGAAAGCAGTGTTTGCTCTTTAGTCTATTATCTAATCTCGAAAGTTCACTGAAACATAGAATGGAGTACATCAACAACGGCACGGCAAGGCCATAACTCCATCTGTTGAAATCGTTTGATCATATGTATATGTTGGTTAGAATGTTCCATGTACATTTCTTCTATTTGGTTGAAAACTGTTGCTGGCCTCTTTCGGAACACAGTTTTTCTGAGTTAACAAGGAAGGGCAACAGGAAATTTTTGAAAGACATTCGTGAGAAACAAGATAGCACCTATACCTTCAATTCAAAGAGCTACATCTGTACTTACAGTAGTATTTGCGCTACTGTTCACGGAAAACCAGAGGTGTCCAGACATTACTGTCTCTGCTTCTGCCTTCAATGGCAATGCGACCGGTGACTATCTCACACAATTCAGGCCATCACCACACGGACAGAGAAGAGAAAGCAATAACTTCTGTTATAATTGCTGGAAATGTTCATGTTTTCTCCTGTTTCAAAGAATGATTCTTTACCAGATAGAAATTACAGGCTTGTCCTCTTTGAACACACGGTACTTTCTGAGTTTCACAGTGAATTAGCAAGAAACGAAGTAGGAAACAACTGTGAACGGTGAAGTCACATATATTCCCTTTAGTGTGTCCGGTGAAGCACACTACCCAAAGAATATAACTGTCTTGAAAGCAGTGCTTGCTCTTTAGTCTATTGTATAAACTCGAAAGTTCACTGAAGCACACAATGGAGCAGAACAACAACAGCACGGCAAGGCCATAATTCCATCTGTTGAAATCGTTTGATCATATGTATATGTTGGTTAGAATGTTCCATGTACATTTCTTCTATTTGGTTGAAAACTGTTGCTGGCCTCTTTCGGAACACAGTTTTTCTGAGTTAACAAGGAAGGGCAACGGGAAATTTTTGAAAGACATTCGTGAGAAACAAGATAGCACCTATACCTTCAATTCAAAGAGCTACATCTGTACTTACAGTAGTATTTGCGCCTCTGTTCATGGAAAACCAGAGGTGTCCAGACATTACTGTCTCTGCTTCTGCCTTCAATGGCAATGCGACCGGTGACTATCTCACACAATTCAGGCCATCACCACACGGACAGATAAGAGAAAGCAATAACTTCTGTTATAATGGCTGGAAATGTTCATGTTTTCTCCCGTTTCAAAGAATGATTCTTTCCCAGATAGAAATTAGAGGCTTGTCCTCTTTGAACACACGGTACTTTCTGAGTTTCACAGTGAATTAGCAAGAAACGAAGTAGGAAACAACTGTGAACGGTGAAGTCACATATATTCCCTTTAGTGTGTCAGGTGAAGCACACTACCCAAAGACTCGAACGGTCTTGAAAGCAGTGTTTGCTCTTTAATCTATTATCTAAACTCGAAAGTTCACTGAAACATACAATGGAGTACATCAACAACGCCACGGCAAGGCCATAATTCCATCTGTTGAAATCGTTTGATCATACGTATATGTTGGTTAGAATGTTCCATGTACATTTCTTCTATTTGGTTGAAAACTGTTGCTGGCCTCTTTCGGAACACAGTTTTTCTGAGTTAACAAGGAAGGGCAACAGGAACTTTTTGAAAGACATTCGTGAGAAACAAGATAGCACCAATACCTTCAATTCAAAGAGCTACATCTGTACTTACAGTAGTATTTGCGCTACTGTTCACGGAAAACCAGAGGTGTCCAGACATTACTGTCTCTGCTTCTGCCTTCAATGGCAATGCGACCGGTGACTATCTCACACAATTCAGGCCATCACCACACGGACAGAGAAGAGAAAGCAATAACTTCTGTTATAATTGCTGGAAATGTTCATGTTTTCTCCCGTTTCAAAGAATGATTCTTTACCAGATAGAAATTACAGGCTTGTCCTCTTTGAACACACGGTACTTTCTGAGTTTCACAGTGAATTAGCAAGAAACGAAGTAGGAAACAACTGTGAACGGTGAAGTCACATATATTCCCTTTAGTGTGTCAGGTGAAGCACACTACCCAAAGACTCGAACGGTCTTGAAAGCAGTGTTTGCTCTTTAATCTATTATCTAAACTCGAAAGTTCACTGAAACATACAATGGAGTACATCAACAACGCCACGGCAAGGCCATAATTCCATCTGTTGAAATCGTTTGATCATACGTATATGTTGGTTAGAATGTTCCATGTACATTTCTTCTATTTGGTTGAAAACTGTTGCTGGCCTCTTTCGGAACACAGTTTTTCTGAGTTAACAAGGAAGGGCAACAGGAAATTTTTGAAAGACATTCGTGAGAAACAAGATAGCACCTATACCTTCAATTCAAAGAGCTACATCTGTACTTACAGTAGTATTTGCGCTACTGTTCATGGAAAACCAGAGGTGTCCAGACATTACTGTCTCTGCTTCTGCCTTCAATGGCAATGCGACCGGTGACTATCTCACACAATTCAGGCCATCACCACACGGACAGAGAAGAGAAAGCAATAACTTCTGTTATAATTGCTGGAAATGTTCATGTTTTCTCCCGTTTCAAAGAATGATTCTTTACCAGATAGAAATTACAGGCTTGTCCTCTTTGAAAACACGGTACTTTCTGAGTTTCACAGTGAATTAGCAAGAGACGAAGTAGGAAACAACTGTGAGCGGTGAAGTCACATATATTCCCTTTAGTGTGTCCGGTGAAGCACACTACCCAAAGAATATAACTGTATTGAAAGCAGTGTTTGCTCTTTAGTCTATTATCTAATCTCGAAAGTTCACTGAAACATAGAATGGAGTACATCAACAACGGCACGGCAAGGCCATAACTCCATCTGTTGAAATCGTTTGATCATATGTATATGTTGGTTAGAATGTTCCATGTACATTTCTTCTATTTGGTTGAAAACTGTTGCTGGCCTCTTTCGGAACACAGTTTTTCTGAGTTAACAAGGAAGGGCAACAGGAAATTTTTGAAAGACATTCGTGAGAAACAAGATAGCACCTATACCTTCAATTCAAAGAGCTACATCTGTACTTACAGTAGTATTTGCGCTACTGTTCACGGAAAACCAGAGGTGTCCAGACATTACTGTCTCTGCTTCTGCCTTCAATGGCAATGCGACCGGTGACTATCTCACACAATTCAGGCCATCACCACACGGACAGAGAAGAGAAAGCAATAACTTCTGTTATAATTGCTGGAAATGTTCATGTTTTCTCCTGTTTCAAAGAATGATTCTTTACCAGATAGAAATTACAGGCTTGTCCTCTTTGAACACACGGTACTTTCTGAGTTTCACAGTGAATTAGCAAGAAACGAAGTAGGAAACAACTGTGAACGGTGAAGTCACATATATTCCCTTTAGTGTGTCCGGTGAAGCACACTACCCAAAGAATATAACTGTCTTGAAAGCAGTGCTTGCTCTTTAGTCTATTGTATAAACTCGAAAGTTCACTGAAGCACACAATGGAGCAGAACAACAACAGCACGGCAAGGCCATAATTCCATCTGTTGAAATCGTTTGATCATATGTATATGTTGGTTAGAATGTTCCATGTACATTTCTTCTATTTGGTTGAAAACTGTTGCTGGCCTCTTTCGGAACACAGTTTTTCTGAGTTAACAAGGAAGGGCAACGGGAAATTTTTGAAAGACATTCGTGAGAAACAAGATAGCACCTATACCTTCAATTCAAAGAGCTACATCTGTACTTACAGTAGTATTTGCGCCTCTGTTCATGGAAAACCAGAGGTGTCCAGACATTACTGTCTCTGCTTCTGCCTTCAATGGCAATGCGACCGGTGACTATCTCACACAATTCAGGCCATCACCACACGGACAGATAAGAGAAAGCAATAACTTCTGTTATAATGGCTGGAAATGTTCATGTTTTCTCCCGTTTCAAAGAATGATTCTTTCCCAGATAGAAATTAGAGGCTTGTCCTCTTTGAACACACGGTACTTTCTGAGTTTCACAGTGAATTAGCAAGAAACGAAGTAGGAAACAACTGTGAACGGTGAAGTCACATATATTCCCTTTAGTGTGTCAGGTGAAGCACACTACCCAAAGACTCGAACGGTCTTGAAAGCAGTGTTTGCTCTTTAATCTATTATCTAAACTCGAAAGTTCACTGAAACATACAATGGAGTACATCAACAACGCCACGGCAAGGCCATAATTCCATCTGTTGAAATCGTTTGATCATACGTATATGTTGGTTAGAATGTTCCATGTACATTTCTTCTATTTGGTTGAAAACTGTTGCTGGCCTCTTTCGGAACACAGTTTTTCTGAGTTAACAAGGAAGGGCAACAGGAACTTTTTGAAAGACATTCGTGAGAAACAAGATAGCACCAATACCTTCAATTCAAAGAGCTACATCTGTACTTACAGTAGTATTTGCGCTACTGTTCACGGAAAACCAGAGGTGTCCAGACATTACTGTCTCTGCTTCTGCCTTCAATGGCAATGCGACCGGTGACTATCTCACACAATTCAGGCCATCACCACACGGACAGAGAAGAGAAAGCAATAACTTCTGTTATAATTGCTGGAAATGTTCATGTTTTCTCCCGTTTCAAAGAATGATTCTTTACCAGATAGAAATTACAGGCTTGTCCTCTTTGAACACACGGTACTTTCTGAGTTTCACAGTGAATTAGCAAGAAACGAAGTAGGAAACAACTGTGAACGGTGAAGTCACATATATTCCCTTTAGTGTGTCAGGTGAAGCACACTACCCAAAGACTCGAACGGTCTTGAAAGCAGTGTTTGCTCTTTAATCTATTATCTAAACTCGAAAGTTCACTGAAACATACAATGGAGTACATCAACAACGCCACGGCAAGGCCATAATTCCATCTGTTGAAATCGTTTGATCATACGTATATGTTGGTTAGAATGTTCCATGTACATTTCTTCTATTTGGTTGAAAACTGTTGCTGGCCTCTTTCGGAACACAGTTTTTCTGAGTTAACAAGGAAGGGCAACAGGAAATTTTTGAAAGACATTCGTGAGAAACAAGATAGCACCTATACCTTCAATTCAAAGAGCTACATCTGTACTTACAGTAGTATTTGCGCTACTGTTCATGGAAAACCAGAGGTGTCCAGACATTACTGTCTCTGCTTCTGCCTTCAATGGCAATGCGACCGGTGACTATCTCACACAATTCAGGCCATCACCACACGGACAGAGAAGAGAAAGCAATAACTTCTGTTATAATTGCTGGAAATGTTCATGTTTTCTCCCGTTTCAAAGAATGATTCTTTACCAGATAGAAATTACAGGCTTGTCCTCTTTGAAAACACGGTACTTTCTGAGTTTCACAGTGAATTAGCAAGAGACGAAGTAGGAAACAACTGTGAGCGGTGAAGTCACATATATTCCCTTTAGTGTGTCCGGTGAAGCACACTACCCAAAGAATATAACTGTATTGAAAGCAGTGTTTGCTCTTTAGTCTATTATCTAATCTCGAAAGTTCACTGAAACATAGAATGGAGTACATCAACAACGGCACGGCAAGGCCATAACTCCATCTGTTGAAATCGTTTGATCATATGTATATGTTGGTTAGAATGTTCCATGTACATTTCTTCTATTTGGTTGAAAACTGTTGCTGGCCTCTTTCGGAACACAGTTTTTCTGAGTTAACAAGGAAGGGCAACGGGAAATTTTTGAAAGACATTCGTGAGAAACAAGATAGCACCTATACCTTCAATTCAAAGAGCTACATCTGTACTTACAGTAGTATTTGCGCTACTGTTCATGGAAAACCAGAGGTGTCCAGACATTACTGTCTCTGCTTCTGCCTTCAATGGCAATGCGACCGGTGACTATCTCACACAATTCAGGCCATCACCACACGGACAGATAAGAGAAAGCAATAACTTCTGTTATAATGGCTGGAAATGTTCATGTTTTCTCCCGTTTCAAAGAATGATTCTTTCCCAGATAGAAATTAGAGGCTTGTCCTCTTTGAACACACGGTACTTTCTGAGTTTCACAGTGAATTAGCAAGAAACGAAGTAGGAAACAACTGTGAACGGTGAAGTCACATATATTCCCTTTAGTGTGTCAGGTGAAGCACACTACCCAAAAGACTCTAGCGGTCTTGAAAGCAGTGGTTGCTCTTTAGTCTATTGTATAAACTCGAAAGTTCACTGAAACATACAATGGAGTACATCAACAGCGGCACGGCAAGGCCATAATTCCATCTGTTGAAATCTTTTGATCATATGTAAATGTTGGTTAGAATGTTCCATGTACATTTCTTCTATTTAGTTGAAAACTGTTGCTGGCCTCTTTCGGAACACAGTTTTTCTGAGTTAACAAGGAAGGGCAACAGGAAATTTTTGAAAGACATTCGTGAGAAACAAGATAGCACCTATACCTTCAATTCAAAGAGCTACATCTGTACTTACAGTAGTATTTGCGCTACTGTTCATGGAAAACCAGAGGTGTCCAGACATTACTGTCTCTGCTTCTGCCTTCAATGGTAATGCGACCGGTGACTATCTCACACAATTCAGGCCATCACCACACGGACAGAGAAGAGAAAGCAATAACTTCTGTTATAATTGCTGGAAATGTTCATGTTTTCTCCCGTTTCAAAGAATGATTCTTTACCAGATAGAAATTAGAGGCTTGTCCTCTTTGAAAACACGGTACTTTCTGAGTTTCACAGTGAATTAGCAAGAGACGAAGTAGGAAACAACTGTGAGCGGTGAAGTCACATATATTCCCTTTAGTGTGTCCGGTGAAGCACACTACCCAAAGAATATAACTGTCTTGAAAGCAGTGTTTGCTCTTTAGTCTATTATCTAATCTCGAAAGTTCACTGAAACATAGAATGGAGTACATCAACAACGGCACGGCAAGGCCATAACTCCATCTGTTGAAATCGTTTGATCATATGTATATGTTGGTTAGAATGTTCCATGTACATTTCTTCTATTTGGTTGAAAACTGTTGCTGGCCTCTTTCGGAACACAGTTTTTCTGAGTTAACAAGGAAGGGCAACAGGAAATTTTTGAAAGACATTCGTGAGAAACAAGATAGCACCTATACCTTCAATTCAAAGAGCTACATCTGTACTTACAGTAGTATTTGCGCTACTGTTCATGGAAAACCAGAGGTGTCCAGACATTACTGTCTCTGCTTCTGCCTTCAATGGCAATGCGACCGGTGACTATCTCACACAATTCAGGCCATCACCACATGGACAGAGAAGAGAAAGCAATAACTTCTGTTATAATTGCTGGAAATGTTCATGTTTTCTCCTGTTTCAAAGAATGATTCTTTACCAGATAGAAATTACAGGCTTGTCCTCTTTGAACACACGGTACTTTCTGAGTTTCACAGTGAATTAGCAAGAAACGAAGTAGGAAACAACTGTGAACGGTGAAGTCACATATATTCCCTTTAGTGTGTCCGGTGAAGCACACTACCCAAAGAATATAACTGTCTTGAAAGCAGTGCTTGCTCTTTAGTCTATTGTATAAACTCGAAAGTTCACTGAAGCACACAATGGAGCAGAACAACAACAGCACGGCAAGGCCATAATTCCATCTGTTGAAATCGTTTGATCATATGTATATGTTGTTTAGAATGTTCCATGTACATTTCTTCTATTTGGTTGAAAACTGTTGCTGGCCTCTTTCGGAACACAGTTTTTCTGAGTTAACAAGGAAGGGCAACGGGAAATTTTTGAAAGACATTCGTGAGAAACAAGATAGCACCTATACCTTCAATTCAAAGAGCTACATCTGTACTTACAGTAGTATTTGCGCTACTGTTCATGGAAAACCAGAGGTGTCCAGACATTACTGTCTCTGCTTCTGCCTTCAATGGCAATGCGACCGGTGACTATCTCACACAATTCAGGCCATCACCACACGGACAGATAAGAGAAAGCAATAACTTCTGTTATAAATGCTGGAAATGTTCATGTTTTCTCCTGTTTCAAAGAATGATTCTTTACCAGATAGAAATTACAGGCTTGTCCTCTTTGAACACACGGTACTTTCTGAGTTTCACAGTGAATTAGCAAGAAACGAAGTAGGAAACAACTGTGAGCGGTGAAGTCACATATATTCCCTTTAGTGTGTCCGGTGAAGCACACTACCCAAAGAATATAACTGTCTTGAAAGCAGTGTTTGCTCTTTAGTCTATTATCTAATCTCGAAAGTTCACTGAAACATAGAATGGAGTACATCAACAACGGCACGGCAAGGCCATAACTCCATCTGTTGAAATCGTTTGATCATATGTATATGTTGGTTAGAATGTTCCATGTACATTTCTTCTATTTGGTTGAAAACTGTTGCTGGCCTCTTTCGGAACACAGTTTTTCTGAGTTAACAAGGAAGGGCAACAGGAAATTTTTGAAAGACATTCGTGAGAAACAAGATAGCACCTATACCTTCAATTCAAAGAGCTACATCTGTACTTACAGTAGTATTTGCGCTACTGTTCATGGAAAACCAGAGGTGTCCAGACATTACTGTCTCTGCTTCTGCCTTCAATGGCAATGCGACCGGTGACTATCTCACACAATTCAGGCCATCACCACACGGACAGAGAAGAGAAAGCAATAACTTCTGTTATAATTGCTGGAAATGTTCATGTTTTCTCCCGTTTCAAAGAATGATTCTTTACCAGATAGAAATTACAGGCTTGTCCTCTTTGAACACACGGTACTTTCTGAGTTTCACAGTGAATTAGCAAGAAACGAAGTAGGAAACAACTGTGAACGGTGAAGTCACATATATTCCCTTTAGTGTGTCAGGTGAAGCACACTACCCAAAGACTCGAACGGTCTTGAAAGCAGTGTTTGCTCTTTAATCTATTATCTAAACTCGAAAGTTCACTGAAACATACAATGGAGTACATCAACAATGCCACGGCAAGGCCATAATTCCATCTGTTGAAATCGTTTGATCATACGTATATGTTGGTTAGAATGTTCCATGTACATTTCTTCTATTTGGTTGAAAACTGTTGCTGGCCTCTTTCGGAACACAGTTTTTCTGAGTTAACAAGGAAGGGCAACGGGAAATTTTTGAAAGACATTCGTGAGAAACAAGATAGCACCTATACCTTCAATTCAAAGAGCTACATCTGTACTTACAGTAGTATTTGCGCTACTGTTCATGGAAAACCAGAGGTGTCCAGACATTACTGTCTCTGCTTCTGCCTTCAATGGCAATGCGACCGGTGACTATCTCACACAATTCAGGCCATCACCACACGGACAGATAAGAGAAAGCAATAACTTCTGTTATAATGGCTGGAAATGTTCATGTTTTCTCCCGTTTCAAAGAATGATTCTTTCCCAGATAGAAATTAGAGGCTTGTCCTCTTTGAACACACGGTACTTTCTGAGTTTCACAGTGAATTAGCAAGAAACGAAGTAGGAAACAACTGTGAACGGTGAAGTCACATATATTCCCTTTAGTGTGTCAGGTGAAGCACACTACCCAAAAGACTCTAGCGGTCTTGAAAGCAGTGGTTGCTCTTTAGTCTATTGTATAAACTCGAAAGTTCACTGAAACATACAATGGAGTACATCAACAGCGGCACGGCAAGGCCATAATTCCATCTGTTGAAATCTTTTGATCATATGTAAATGTTGGTTAGAATGTTCCATGTACATTTCTTCTATTTAGTTGAAAACTGTTGCTGGCCTCTTTCGGAACACAGTTTTTCTGAGTTAACAAGGAAGGGCAACAGGAAATTTTTGAAAGACATTCGTGAGAAACAAGATAGCACCTATACCTTCAATTCAAAGAGCTACATCTGTACTTACAGTAGTATTTGCGCTACTGTTCATGGAAAACCAGAGGTGTCCAGACATTACTGTCTCTGCTTCTGCCTTCAATGGTAATGCGACCGGTGACTATCTCACACAATTCAGGCCATCACCACACGGACAGAGAAGAGAAAGCAATAACTTCTGTTATAATTGCTGGAAATGTTCATGTTTTCTCCCGTTTCAAAGAATGATTCTTTACCAGATAGAAATTAGAGGCTTGTCCTCTTTGAAAACACGGTACTTTCTGAGTTTCACAGTGAATTAGCAAGAGACGAAGTAGGAAACAACTGTGAGCGGTGAAGTCACATATATTCCCTTTAGTGTGTCCGGTGAAGCACACTACCCAAAGAATATAACTGTCTTGAAAGCAGTGTTTGCTCTTTAGTCTATTATCTAATCTCGAAAGTTCACTGAAACATAGAATGGAGTACATCAACAACGGCACGGCAAGGCCATAACTCCATCTGTTGAAATCGTTTGATCATATGTATATGTTGGTTAGAATGTTCCATGTACATTTCTTCTATTTGGTTGAAAACTGTTGCTGGCCTCTTTCGGAACACAGTTTTTCTGAGTTAACAAGGAAGGGCAACAGGAAATTTTTGAAAGACATTCGTGAGAAACAAGATAGCACCTATACCTTCAATTCAAAGAGCTACATCTGTACTTACAGTAGTATTTGCGCTACTGTTCATGGAAAACCAGAGGTGTCCAGACATTACTGTCTCTGCTTCTGCCTTCAATGGCAATGCGACCGGTGACTATCTCACACAATTCAGGCCATCACCACATGGACAGAGAAGAGAAAGCAATAACTTCTGTTATAATTGCTGGAAATGTTCATGTTTTCTCCTGTTTCAAAGAATGATTCTTTACCAGATAGAAATTACAGGCTTGTCCTCTTTGAACACACGGTACTTTCTGAGTTTCACAGTGAATTAGCAAGAAACGAAGTAGGAAACAACTGTGAACGGTGAAGTCACATATATTCCCTTTAGTGTGTCCGGTGAAGCACACTACCCAAAGAATATAACTGTCTTGAAAGCAGTGCTTGCTCTTTAGTCTATTGTATAAACTCGAAAGTTCACTGAAGCACACAATGGAGCAGAACAACAACAGCACGGCAAGGCCATAATTCCATCTGTTGAAATCGTTTGATCATATGTATATGTTGTTTAGAATGTTCCATGTACATTTCTTCTATTTGGTTGAAAACTGTTGCTGGCCTCTTTCGGAACACAGTTTTTCTGAGTTAACAAGGAAGGGCAACGGGAAATTTTTGAAAGACATTCGTGAGAAACAAGATAGCACCTATACCTTCAATTCAAAGAGCTACATCTGTACTTACAGTAGTATTTGCGCTACTGTTCATGGAAAACCAGAGGTGTCCAGACATTACTGTCTCTGCTTCTGCCTTCAATGGCAATGCGACCGGTGACTATCTCACACAATTCAGGCCATCACCACACGGACAGATAAGAGAAAGCAATAACTTCTGTTATAAATGCTGGAAATGTTCATGTTTTCTCCTGTTTCAAAGAATGATTCTTTACCAGATAGAAATTACAGGCTTGTCCTCTTTGAACACACGGTACTTTCTGAGTTTCACAGTGAATTAGCAAGAAACGAAGTAGGAAACAACTGTGAGCGGTGAAGTCACATATATTCCCTTTAGTGTGTCCGGTGAAGCACACTACCCAAAGAATATAACTGTCTTGAAAGCAGTGTTTGCTCTTTAGTCTATTATCTAATCTCGAAAGTTCACTGAAACATAGAATGGAGTACATCAACAACGGCACGGCAAGGCCATAACTCCATCTGTTGAAATCGTTTGATCATATGTATATGTTGGTTAGAATGTTCCATGTACATTTCTTCTATTTGGTTGAAAACTGTTGCTGGCCTCTTTCGGAACACAGTTTTTCTGAGTTAACAAGGAAGGGCAACAGGAACTTTTTGAAAGACATTCGTGAGAAACAAGATAGCACCTATACCTTCAATTCAAAGAGCTACATCTGTACTTACAGTAGTATTTGCGCTACTGTTCATGGAAAACCAGAGGTGTCCAGACATTACTGTCTCTGCTTCTGCCTTCAATGGCAATGCGACCGGTGACTATCTCACACAATTCAGGCCATCACCACACGGACAGAGAAGAGAAAGCAATAACTTCTGTTATAATTGCTGGAAATGTTCATGTTTTCTCCCGTTTCAAAGAATGATTCTTTACCAGATAGAAATTACAGGCTTGTCCTCTTTGAACACACGGTACTTTCTGAGTTTCACAGTGAATTAGCAAGAAACGAAGTAGGAAACAACTGTGAACGGTGAAGTCACATATATTCCCTTTAGTGTGTCAGGTGAAGCACACTACCCAAAGACTCGAACGGTCTTGAAAGCAGTGTTTGCTCTTTAATCTATTATCTAAACTCGAAAGTTCACTGAAACATACAATGGAGTACATCAACAATGCCACGGCAAGGCCATAATTCCATCTGTTGAAATCGTTTGATCATACGTATATGTTGGTTAGAATGTTCCATGTACATTTCTTCTATTTGGTTGAAAACTGTTGCTGGCCTCTTTCGGAACACAGTTTTTCTGAGTTAACAAGGAAGGGCAACGGGAAATTTTTGAAAGACATTCGTGAGAAACAAGATAGCACCTATACCTTCAATTCAAAGAGCTACATCTGTACTTACAGTAGTATTTCCGCTACTGTTCATGGAAAACCAGAGGTGTCCAGACATTACTGTCTCTGCTTCTGCCTTCAATGGCAATGCGACCGGTGACTATCTCACACAATTCAGGCCATCACCACACGGACAGAGAAGAGAAAGCAATAACTTCTGTTATAATTGCTGGAAATGTTCATGTTTTCTCCCGTTTCAAAGAATGATTCTTTACCAGATAGAAATTACAGGCTTGTCCTCTTTGAACACACGGTACTTTCTGAGTTTCACAGTGAATTAGCAAGAAACGAAGTAGGAAACAACTGTGAACGGTGAAGTCACATATATTCCCTTTAGTGTGTCAGGTGAAGCACACTACCCAAAGACTCGAACGGTCTTGAAAGCAGTGTTTGCTCTTTAGTCTATTATCTAAACTCGAAAGTTCACTGAAACATACAATGGAGTACATCAACAACGCCACGGCAAGGCCATAATTCCATCTGTTGAAATCGTTTGATCATACGTATATGTTGGTTAGAATGTTCCATGTACATTTCTTCTATTTGGTTGAAAACTGTTGCTGGCCTCTTTCGGAACACAGTTTTTCTGAGTTAACAAGGAAGGGCAACGGGAAATTTTTGAAAGACATTCGTGAGAAACAAGATAGCACCTATACCTTCAATTCAAAGAGCTACATCTGTACTTACAGTAGTATTTCCGCTACTGTTCATGGAAAACCAGAGGTGTCCAGACATTACTGTCTCTGCTTCTGCCTTCAATGGCAATGCGACCGGTGACTATCTCACACAATTCAGGCCATCACCACACGGACAGAGAAGAGAAAGCAATAACTTCTGTTATAATTGCTGGAAATGTTCATGTTTTCTCCCGTTTCAAAGAATGATTCTTTACCAGATAGAAATTACAGGCTTGTCCTCTTTGAACACACGGTACTTTCTGAGTTTCACAGTGAATTAGCAAGAAACGAAGTAGGAAACAACTGTGAACGGTGAAGTCACATATATTCCCTTTAGTGTGTCAGGTGAAGCACACTACCCAAAGACTCGAACGGTCTTGAAAGCAGTGTTTGCTCTTTAATCTATTATCTAAACTCGAAAGTTCACTGAAACATACAATGGAGTACATCAACAACGCCACGGCAAGGCCATAATTCCATCTGTTGAAATCGTTTGATCATACGTATATGTTGGTTAGAATGTTCCATGTACATTTCTTCTATTTGGTTGAAAACTGTTGCTGGCCTCTTTCGGAACACAGTTTTTCTGAGTTAACAAGGAAGGGCAACGGGAAATTTTTGAAAGACATTCGTGAGAAACAAGATAGCACCTATACCTTCAATTCAAAGAGCTACATCTGTACTTACAGTAGTATTTCCGCTACTGTTCATGGAAAACCAGAGGTGTCCAGACATTACTGTCTCTGCTTCTGCCTTCAATGGCAATGCGACCGGTGACTATCTCACACAATTCAGGCCATCACCACACGGACAGAGAAGAGAAAGCAATAACTTCTGTTATAATTGCTGGAAATGTTCATGTTTTCTCCCGTTTCAAAGAATGATTCTTTACCAGATAGAAATTACAGGCTTGTCCTCTTTGAACACACGGTACTTTCTGAGTTTCACAGTGAATTAGCAAGAAACGAAGTAGGAAACAACTGTGAACGGTGAAGTCACATATATTCCCTTTAGTGTGTCAGGTGAAGCACACTACCCAAAGACTCGAACGGTCTTGAAAGCAGTGTTTGCTCTTTAATCTATTATCTAAACTCGAAAGTTCACTGAAACATACAATGGAGTACATCAACAACGCCACGGCAAGGCCATAATTCCATCTGTTGAAATCGTTTGATCATACGTATATGTTGGTTAGAATGTTCCATGTACATTTCTTCTATTTGGTTGAAAACTGTTGCTGGCCTCTTTCGGAACACAGTTTTTCTGAGTTAACAAGGAAGGGCAACGGGAAATTTTTGAAAGACATTCGTGAGAAACAAGATAGCACCTATACCTTCAATTCAAAGAGCTACATCTGTACTTACAGTAGTATTTGCGCTACTGTTCACGGAAAACCAGAGGTGTCCAGACATTACTGTCTCTGCTTCTGCCTTCAATGGCAATGCGACCGGTGACTATCTCACACAATTCAGGCCATCACCACACGGACAGAGAAGAGAAAGCAATAACTTCTGTTATAATTGCTGGAAATGTTCATGTTTTCTCCCGTTTCAAAGAATGATTCTTTACCAGATAGAAATTACAGGCTTGTCCTCTTTGAACACACGGTACTTTCTGAGTTTCACAGTGAATTAGCAAGAAACGAAGTAGGAAACAACTGTGAACGGTGAAGTCACATATATTCCCTTTAGTGTGTCAGGTGAAGCACACTACCCAAAGACTCGAACGGTCTTGAAAGCAGTGTTTGCTCTTTAATCTATTATCTAAACTCGAAAGTTCACTGAAACATACAATGGAGTACATCAACAACGCCACGGCAAGGCCATAATTCCATCTGTTGAAATCGTTTGATCATACGTATATGTTGGTTAGAATGTTCCATGTACATTTCTTCTATTTGGTTGAAAACTGTTGCTGGCCTCTTTCGGAACACAGTTTTTCTGAGTTAACAAGGAAGGGCAACGGGAAATTTTTGAAAGACATTCGTGAGAAACAAGATAGCACCTATACCTTCAATTCAAAGAGCTACATCTGTACTTACAGTAGTATTTGCGCTACTGTTCACGGAAAACCAGAGGTGTCCAGACATTACTGTCTCTGCTTCTGCCTTCAATGGCAATGCGACCGGTGACTATCTCACACAATTCAGGCCATCACCACACGGACAGAGAAGAGAAAGCAAGAACTTCTGTTATAATTGCTGGAAATGTTCATGTTTTCTCCCGTTTCAAAGAATGATTCTTTACCAGATAGAAATTACAGGCTTGTCCTCTTTGAACACACGGTACTTTCTGAGTTTCACAGTGAATTAGCAAGAAACGAAGTAGGAAACAACTGTGAACGGTGAAGTCACATATATTCCCTTTAGTGTGTCAGGTGAAGCACACTACCCAAAGACTCGAACGGTCTTGAAAGCAGTGTTTGCTCTTTAATCTATTATCTAAACTCGAAAGTTCACTGAAACATACAATGGAGTACATCAACAACGCCACGGCAAGGCCATAATTCCATCTGTTGAAATCGTTTGATCATACGTATATGTTGGTTAGAATGTTCCATGTACATTTCTTCTATTTGGTTGAAAACTGTTGCTGGCCTCTTTCGGAACACAGTTTTTCTGAGTTAACAAGGAAGGGCAACAGGAAATTTTTGAAAGACATTCGTGAGAAACAAGATAGCACCTATACCTTCAATTCAAAGAGCTACATCTGTACTTACAGTAGTATTTGCGCTACTGTTCACGGAAAACCAGAGGTGTCCAGACATTACTGTCTCTGCTTCTGCCTTCAATGGCAATGCGACCGGTGACTATCTCACACAATTCAGGCCATCACCACACGGACAGAGAAGAGAAAGCAATAACTTCTGTTATAATTGCTGGAAATGTTCATGTTTTCTCCCGTTTCAAAGAATGATTCTTTACCAGATAGAAATTACAGGCTTGTCCTCTTTGAATACACGGTACTTTCTGAGTTTCACAGTGAATTAGCAAGAAACGAAGTAGGAAACAACTGTGAACGGTGAAGTCACATATATTCCCTTTAGTGTTTCAGGTGAAGCACACTACCCAAAGAATATAACTGTCTTGAAAGCAGTGTTTGCTCTTTAGTCTATTATCTAATCTCGAAAGTTCACTGAAACATAGAATGGAGTACATCAACAACGGCACGGCAAGGCCATAACTCCATCTGTTGAAATCGTTTGATCATATGTATATGTTGTTTAGAATGTTCCATGTACATTTCTTCTATTTGGTTGAAAACTGTTGCTGGCCTCTTTCGGAACACAGTTTTTCTGAGTTAACAAGGAAGGGCAACGGGAAATTTTTGAAAGACATTCGTGAGAAACAAGATAGCACCTATACCTTCAATTCAAAGAGCTACATCTGTACTTACAGTAGTATTTGCGCTACTGTTCATGGAAAACCAGAGGTGTCCAGACATTACTGTCTCTGCTTCTGCCTTCAATGGCAATGCGACCGGTGACTATCTCACACAATTCAGGCCATCACCACACGGACAGAGAAGAGAAAGCAAGAACTTCTGTTATAATTGTTGGAAATGTTCATGTTTTCTCCCGTTTCAAAGAATGATTCTTTACCAGATAGAAATTACAGGCTTGTCCTCTTTGAACACACGGTACTTTCTGAGTTTCACAGTGAATTAGCAAGAAACGAAGTAGGAAACAACTGTGAACGGTGAAGTCACATATATTCCCTTTAGTGTGTCAGGTGAAGCACACTACCCAAAGAATATAACTGTCTTGAAAGCAGTGCTTGCTCTTTAGTCTATTGTATAAACTCGAAAGTTCACTGAAGCACACAATGGAGCAGAACAACAACAGCACGGCAAGGCCATAATTCCATCTGTTGAAATCGTTTGATCATATGTATATGTTGGTTAGAATGTTCCATGTACATTTCTTCTATTTGGTTGAAAACTGTTGCTGGCCTCTTTCGGAACACAGTTTTTCTGAGTTAACAAGGAAGGGCAACGGGAAATTTTTGAAAGACATTCGTGAGAAACAAGATAGCACCTATACCTTCAATTCAAAGAGCTACATCTGTACTTACAGTAGTATTTGCGCTACTGTTCATGGAAAACCAGAGGTGTCCAGACATTACTGTCTCTGCTTCTGCCTTCAATGGCAATGCGACCGGTGACTATCTCACACAATTCAGGCCATCACCACACGGACAGAGAAGAGAAAGCAATAACTTCTGTTATAATTGCTGGAAATGTTCATGTTTTCTCCCGTTTCAAAGAATGATTCTTTACCAGATAGAAATTACAGGCTTGTCCTCTTTGAACACACGGTACTTTCTGAGTTTCACAGTGAATTAGCAAGAAACGAAGTAGGAAACAACTGTGAACGGTGAAGTCACATATATTCCCTTTAGTGTGTCAGGTGAAGCACACTACCCAAAGACTCGAACGGTCTTGAAAGCAGTGTTTGCTCTTTAATCTATTATCTAAACTCGAAAGTTCACTGAAACATACAATGGAGTACATCAACAACGCCACGGCAAGGCCATAATTCCATCTGTTGAAATCGTTTGATCATACGTATATGTTGGTTAGAATGTTCCATGTACATTTCTTCTATTTGGTTGAAAACTGTTGCTGGCCTCTTTCGGAACACAGTTTTTCTGAGTTAACAAGGAAGGGCAACGGGAAATTTTTGAAAGACATTCGTGAGAAACAAGATAGCACCTATACCTTCAATTCAAAGAGCTACATCTGTACTTACAGTAGTATTTGCGCTACTGTTCACGGAAAACCAGAGGTGTCCAGACATTACTGTCTCTGCTTCTGCCTTCAATGGCAATGCGACCGGTGACTATCTCACACAATTCAGGCCATCACCACACGGACAGAGAAGAGAAAGCAATAACTTCTGTTATAATTGCTGGAAATGTTCATGTTTTCTCCCGTTTCAAAGAATGATTCTTTACCAGATAGAAATTACAGGCTTGTCCTCTTTGAACACACGGTACTTTCTGAGTTTCACAGTGAATTAGCAAGAAACGAAGTAGGAAACAACTGTGAACGGTGAAGTCACATATATTCCCTTTAGTGTGTCAGGTGAAGCACACTACCCAAAGACTCGAACGGTCTTGAAAGCAGTGTTTGCTCTTTAATCTATTATCTAAACTCGAAAGTTCACTGAAACATACAATGGAGTACATCAACAACGCCACGGCAAGGCCATAATTCCATCTGTTGAAATCGTTTGATCATACGTATATGTTGGTTAGAATGTTCCATGTACATTTCTTCTATTTGGTTGAAAACTGTTGCTGGCCTCTTTCGGAACACAGTTTTTCTGAGTTAACAAGGAAGGGCAACAGGAAATTTTTGAAAGACATTCGTGAGAAACAAGATAGCACCTATACCTTCAATTCAAAGAGCTACATCTGTACTTACAGTAGTATTTCCGCTACTGTTCATGGAAAACCAGAGGTGTCCAGACATTACTCTCTCTGCTTCTGCCTTCAATGGCAATGCGACCGGTGACTATCTCACACAATTCAGGCCATCACCACACGGACAGAGAAGAGAAAGCAATAACTTCTGTTATAATTGCTGGAAATGTTCATGTTTTCTCCCGTTTCAAAGAATGATTCTTTACCAGATAGAAATTAGAGGCTTGTCCTCTTTGAAAACACGGTACTTTCTGAGTTTCACAGTGAATTAGCAAGAGACGAAGTAGGAAACAACTGTGAGCGGTGAAGTCACATATATTCCCTTTAGTGTGTCCGGTGAAGCACACTACCCAAAGAATATAACTGTCTTGAAAGCAGTGTTTGCTCTTTAGTCTATTATCTAATCTCGAAAGTTCACTGAAACATAGAATGGAGTACATCAACAACGGCACGGCAAGGCCATAACTCCATCTGTTGAAATCGTTTGATCATATGTATATGTTGGTTAGAATGTTCCATGTACATTTCTTCTATTTGGTTGAAAACTGTTGCTGGCCTCTTTCGGAACACAGTTTTTCTGAGTTAACAAGGAAGGGCAACAGGAAATTTTTGAAAGACATTCGTGAGAAACAAGATAGCACCTATACCTTCAATTCAAAGAGCTACATCTGTACTTACAGTAGTATTTGCGCTACTGTTCATGGAAAACCAGAGGTGTCCAGACATTACTGTCTCTGCTTCTGCCTTCAATGGCAATGCGACCGGTGACTATCTCACACAATTCAGGCCATCACCACACGGACAGAGAAGAGAAAGCAATAACTTCTGTTATAATTGCTGGAAATGTTCATGTTTTCTCCCGTTTCAAAGAATGATTCTTTACCAGATAGAAATTAGAGGCTTGTCCTCTTTGAAAACACGGTACTTTCTGAGTTTCACAGTGAATTAGCAAGAAACGAAGTAGGAAACAACTGTGAACGGTGAAGTCACATATATTCCCTTTAGTGTGTCAGGTGAAGCACACTACCCAAAGACTCGAACGGTCTTGAAAGCAGTGTTTGCTCTTTAATCTATTATCTAAACTCGAAAGTTCACTGAAACATACAATGGAGTACATCAACAACGCCACGGCAAGGCCATAATTCCATCTGTTGAAATCGTTTGATCATACGTATATGTTGGTTAGAATGTTCCATGTACATTTCTTCTATTTGGTTGAAAACTGTTGCTGGCCTCTTTCGGAACACAGTTTTTCTGAGTTAACAAGGAAGGGCAACGGGAAATTTTTGAAAGACATTCGTGAGAAACAAGATAGCACCTATACCTTCAATTCAAAGAGCTACATCTGTACTTACAGTAGTATTTGCGCTACTGTTCATGGAAAACCAGAGGTGTCCAGACATTACTGTCTCTGCTTCTGCCTTCAATGGCAATGCGACCGGTGACTATCTCACACAATTCAGGCCATCACCACACGGACAGAGAAGAGAAAGCAATAACTTCTGTTATAATTGCTGGAAATGTTCATGTTTTCTCCCGTTTCAAAGAATGATTCTTTACCAGATAGAAATTAGAGGCTTGTCCTCTTTGAAAACACGGTACTTTCTGAGTTTCACAGTGAATTAGCAAGAGACGAAGTAGGAAACAACTGTGAGCGGTGAAGTCACATATATTCCCTTTAGTGTGTCCGGTGAAGCACACTACCCAAAGAATATAACTGTCTTGAAAGCAGTGTTTGCTCTTTAGTCTATTATCTAATCTCGAAAGTTCACTGAAACATAGAATGGAGTACATCAACAACGGCACGGCAAGGCCATAACTCCATCTGTTGAAATCGTTTGATCATATGTATATGTTGGTTAGAATGTTCCATGTACATTTCTTCTATTTGGTTGAAAACTGTTGCTGGCCTCTTTCGGAACACAGTTTTTCTGAGTTAACAAGGAAGGGCAACAGGAAATTTTTGAAAGACATTCGTGAGAAACAAGATAGCACCTATACCTTCAATTCAAAGAGCTACATCTGTACTTACAGTAGTATTTGCGCTACTGTTCATGGAAAACCAGAGGTGTCCAGACATTACTCTCTCTGCTTCTGCCTTCAATGGCAATGCGACCGGTGACTATCTCACACAATTCAGGCCATCACCACACGGACAGAGAAGAGAAAGCAATAACTTCTGTTATAATTGCTGGAAATGTTCATGTTTTCTCCCGTTTCAAAGAATGATTCTTTACCAGATAGAAATTACAGGCTTGTCCTCTTTGAACACACGGTACTTTCTGAGTTTCACAGTGAATTAGCAAGAAACGAAGTAGGAAACAACTGTGAACGGTGAAGTCACATATATTCCCTTTAGTGTGTCAGGTGAAGCACACTACCCAAAGACTCGAACGGTCTTGAAAGCAGTGTTTGCTCTTTAATCTATTATCTAAACTCGAAAGTTCACTGAAACATACAATGGAGTACATCAACAATGCCACGGCAAGGCCATAATTCCATCTGTTGAAATCGTTTGATCATACGTATATGTTGGTTAGAATGTTCCATGTACATTTCTTCTATTTGGTTGAAAACTGTTGCTGGCCTCTTTCGGAACACAGTTTTTCTGAGTTAACAAGGAAGGGCAACGGGAAATTTTTGAAAGACATTCGTGAGAAACAAGATAGCACCTATACCTTCAATTCAAAG
This sequence comes from Furipterus horrens, assembly GCF_987537825.1. Classification (NCBI taxonomy): domain Eukaryota; kingdom Metazoa; phylum Chordata; class Mammalia; order Chiroptera; family Furipteridae; genus Furipterus; species Furipterus horrens. Next base: position 52,494,388 of record NW_028327182.1, read on the forward strand.
AGCTACATCTGTACTTACAGTAGTATTTCCGCTACTGTTCATGGAAAACCAGAGGTGTCCAGACATTACTGTCTCTGCTTCTGCCTTCAATGGCAATGCGACCGGTGACTATCTCACACAATTCAGGCCATCACCACACGGACAGAGAAGAGAAAGCAATAACTTCTGTTATAATTGCTGGAAATGTTCATGTTTTCTCCCGTTTCAAAGAATGATTCTTTACCAGATAGAAATTACAGGCTTGTCCTCTTTGAACACACGGTACTTTCTGAGTTTCACAGTGAATTAGCAAGAAACGAAGTAGGAAACAACTGTGAACGGTGAAGTCACATATATTCCCTTTAGTGTGTCAGGTGAAGCACACTACCCAAAGACTCGAACGGTCTTGAAAGCAGTGTTTGCTCTTTAATCTATTATCTAAACTCGAAAGTTCACTGAAACATACAATGGAGTACATCAACAACGCCACGGCAAGGCCATAATTCCATCTGTTGAAATCGTTTGATCATACGTATATGTTGGTTAGAATGTTCCATGTACATTTCTTCTATTTGGTTGAAAACTGTTGCTGGCCTCTTTCGGAACACAGTTTTTCTGAGTTAACAAGGAAGGGCAACGGGAAATTTTTGAAAGACATTCGTGAGAAACAAGATAGCACCTATACCTTCAATTCAAAGAGCTACATCTGTACTTACAGTAGTATTTCCGCTACTGTTCATGGAAAACCAGAGGTGTCCAGACATTACTGTCTCTGCTTCTGCCTTCAATGGCAATGCGACCGGTGACTATCTCACACAATTCAGGCCATCACCACACGGACAGAGAAGAGAAAGCAATAACTTCTGTTATAATTGCTGGAAATGTTCATGTTTTCTCCCGTTTCAAAGAATGATTCTTTACCAGATAGAAATTACAGGCTTGTCCTCTTTGAACACACGGTACTTTCTGAGTTTCACAGTGAATTAGCAAGAAACGAAGTAGGAAACAACTGTGAACGGTGAAGTCACATATATTCCCTTTAGTGTGTCAGGTGAAGCACACTACCCAAAGACTCGAACGGTCTTGAAAGCAGTGTTTGCTCTTTAATCTATTATCTAAACTCGAAAGTTCACTGAAACATACAATGGAGTACATCAACAACGCCACGGCAAGGCCATAATTCCATCTGTTGAAATCGTTTGATCATACGTATATGTTGGTTAGAATGTTCCATGTACATTTCTTCTATTTGGTTGAAAACTGTTGCTGGCCTCTTTCGGAACACAGTTTTTCTGAGTTAAGAAGGAAGGGCAACGGGAAATTTTTGAAAGACATTCGTGAGAAACAAGATAGCACCTATACCTTCAATTCAAAGAGCTACATCTGTACTTACAGTAGTATTTCCGCTACTGTTCATGGAAAACCAGAGGTGTCCAGACATTACTCTCTCTGCTTCTGCCTTCAATGGCAATGCGACCGGTGACTATCTCACACAATTCAGGCCATCACCACACGGACAGAGAAGAGAAAGCAATAACTTCTGTTATAATTGCTGGAAATGTTCATGTTTTCTCCCGTTTCAAAGAATGATTCTTTACCAGATAGAAATTAGAGGCTTGTCCTCTTTGAAAACACGGTACTTTCTGAGTTTCACAGTGAATTAGCAAGAGACGAAGTAGGAAACAACTGTGAGCGGTGAAGTCACATATATTCCCTTTAGTGTGTCCGGTGAAGCACACTACCCAAAGAATATAACTGTCTTGAAAGCAGTGTTTGCTCTTTAGTCTATTATCTAATCTCGAAAGTTCACTGAAACATAGAATGGAGTACATCAACAACGGCACGGCAAGGCCATAACTCCATCTGTTGAAATCGTTTGATCATATGTATATGTTGGTTAGAATGTTCCATGTACATTTCTTCTATTTGGTTGAAAACTGTTGCTGGCCTCTTTCGGAACACAGTTTTTCTGAGTTAACAAGGAAGGGCAACGGGAAATTTTTGAAAGACATTCGTGAGAAACAAGATAGCACCTATACCTTCAATTCAAAGAGCTACATCTGTACTTACAGTAGTATTTGCGCTACTGTTCATGGAAAACCAGAGGTGTCCAGACATTACTGTCTCTGCTTCTGCCTTCAATGGCAATGCGACCGGTGACTATCTCACACAATTCAGGCCATCACCACACGGACAGAGAAGAGAAAGCAATAACTTCTGTTATAATTGCTGGAAATGTTCATGTTTTCTCCCGTTTCAAAGAATGATTCTTTACCAGATAGAAATTAGAGGCTTGTCCTCTTTGAAAACACGGTACTTTCTGAGTTTCACAGTGAATTAGCAAGAAACGAAGTAGGAAACAACTGTGAACGGTGAAGTCACATATATTCCCTTTAGTGTGTCAGGTGAAGCACACTACCCAAAGACTCGAACGGTCTTGAAAGCAGTGTTTGCTCTTTAATCTATTATCTAAACTCGAAAGTTCACTGAAACATACAATGGAGTACATCAACAACGCCACGGCAAGGCCATAATTCCATCTGTTGAAATCGTTTGATCATACGTATATGTTGGTTAGAATGTTCCATGTACATTTCTTCTATTTGGTTGAAAACTGTTGCTGGCCTCTTTCGGAACACAGTTTTTCTGAGTTAACAAGGAAGGGCAACGGGAAATTTTTGAAAGACATTCGTGAGAAACAAGATAGCACCTATACCTTCAATTCAAAGAGCTACATCTGTACTTACAGTAGTATTTGCGCTACTGTTCATGGAAAACCAGAGGTGTCCAGACATTACTGTCTCTGCTTCTGCCTTCAATGGCAATGCGACCGGTGACTATCTCACACAATTCAGGCCATCACCACACGGACAGAGAAGAGAAAGCAATAACTTCTGTTATAATTGCTGGAAATGTTCATGTTTTCTCCCGTTTCAAAGAATGATTCTTTACCAGATAGAAATTAGAGGCTTGTCCTCTTTGAAAACACGGTACTTTCTGAGTTTCACAGTGAATTAGCAAGAGACGAAGTAGGAAACAACTGTGAGCGGTGAAGTCACATATATTCCCTTTAGTGTGTCCGGTGAAGCACACTACCCAAAGAATATAACTGTCTTGAAAGCAGTGTTTGCTCTTTAGTCTATTATCTAATCTCGAAAGTTCACTGAAACATAGAATGGAGTACATCAACAACGGCACGGCAAGGCCATAACTCCATCTGTTGAAATCGTTTGATCATATGTATATGTTGGTTAGAATGTTCCATGTACATTTCTTCTATTTGGTTGAAAACTGTTGCTGGCCTCTTTCGGAACACAGTTTTTCTGAGTTAACAAGGAAGGGCAACAGGAAATTTTTGAAAGACATTCGTGAGAAACAAGATAGCACCTATACCTTCAATTCAAAGAGCTACATCTGTACTTACAGTAGTATTTGCGCTACTGTTCATGGAAAACCAGAGGTGTCCAGACATTACTCTCTCTGCTTCTGCCTTCAATGGCAATGCGACCGGTGACTATCTCACACAATTCAGGCCATCACCACACGGACAGAGAAGAGAAAGCAATAACTTCTGTTATAATTGCTGGAAATGTTCATGTTTTCTCCCGTTTCAAAGAATGATTCTTTACCAGATAGAAATTACAGGCTTGTCCTCTTTGAACACACGGTACTTTCTGAGTTTCACAGTGAATTAGCAAGAAACGAAGTAGGAAACAACTGTGAACGGTGAAGTCACATATATTCCCTTTAGTGTGTCAGGTGAAGCACACTACCCAAAGACTCGAACGGTCTTGAAAGCAGTGTTTGCTCTTTAATCTATTATCTAAACTCGAAAGTTCACTGAAACATACAATGGAGTACATCAACAATGCCACGGCAAGGCCATAATTCCATCTGTTGAAATCGTTTGATCATACGTATATGTTGGTTAGAATGTTCCATGTACATTTCTTCTATTTGGTTGAAAACTGTTGCTGGCCTCTTTCGGAACACAGTTTTTCTGAGTTAACAAGGAAGGGCAACGGGAAATTTTTGAAAGACATTCGTGAGAAACAAGATAGCACCTATACCTTCAATTCAAAGAGCTACATCTGTACTTACAGTAGTATTTCCGCTACTGTTCATGGAAAACCAGAGGTGTCCAGACATTACTGTCTCTGCTTCTGCCTTCAATGGCAATGCGACCGGTGACTATCTCACACAATTCAGGCCATCACCACACGGACAGAGAAGAGAAAGCAATAACTTCTGTTATAATTGCTGGAAATGTTCATGTTTTCTCCCGTTTCAAAGAATGATTCTTTACCAGATAGAAATTACAGGCTTGTCCTCTTTGAACACACGGTACTTTCTGAGTTTCACAGTGAATTAGCAAGAAACGAAGTAGGAAACAACTGTGAACGGTGAAGTCACATATATTCCCTTTAGTGTGTCAGGTGAAGCACACTACCCAAAGACTCGAACGGTCTTGAAAGCAGTGTTTGCTCTTTAATCTATTATCTAAACTCGAAAGTTCACTGAAACATACAATGGAGTACATCAACAACGCCACGGCAAGGCCATAATTCCATCTGTTGAAATCGTTTGATCATACGTATATGTTGGTTAGAATGTTCCATGTACATTTCTTCTATTTGGTTGAAAACTGTTGCTGGCCTCTTTCGGAACACAGTTTTTCTGAGTTAACAAGGAAGGGCAACGGGAAATTTTTGAAAGACATTCGTGAGAAACAAGATAGCACCTATACCTTCAATTCAAAGAGCTACATCTGTACTTACAGTAGTATTTCCGCTACTGTTCATGGAAAACCAGAGGTGTCCAGACATTACTGTCTCTGCTTCTGCCTTCAATGGCAATGCGACCGGTGACTATCTCACACAATTCAGGCCATCACCACACGGACAGAGAAGAGAAAGCAATAACTTCTGTTATAATTGCTGGAAATGTTCATGTTTTCTCCCGTTTCAAAGAATGATTCTTTACCAGATAGAAATTACAGGCTTGTCCTCTTTGAACACACGGTACTTTCTGAGTTTCACAGTGAATTAGCAAGAAACGAAGTAGGAAACAACTGTGAACGGTGAAGTCACATATATTCCCTTTAGTGTGTCAGGTGAAGCACACTACCCAAAGACTCGAACGGTCTTGAAAGCAGTGTTTGCTCTTTAATCTATTATCTAAACTCGAAAGTTCACTGAAACATACAATGGAGTACATCAACAACGCCACGGCAAGGCCATAATTCCATCTGTTGAAATCGTTTGATCATACGTATATGTTGGTTAGAATGTTCCATGTACATTTCTTCTATTTGGTTGAAAACTGTTGCTGGCCTCTTTCGGAACACAGTTTTTCTGAGTTAACAAGGAAGGGCAACGGGAAATTTTTGAAAGACATTCGTGAGAAACAAGATAGCACCTATACCTTCAATTCAAAGAGCTACATCTGTACTTACAGTAGTATTTGCGCTACTGTTCACGGAAAACCAGAGGTGTCCAGACATTACTGTCTGCTTCTGCCTTCAATGGCAATGCGACCGGTGACTATCTCACACAATTCAGGCCATCACCACACGGACAGATAAGAGAAAGCAATAACTTCTGTTATAAATGCTGGAAATGTTCATGTTTTCTCCTGTTTCAAAGAATGATTCTTTACCAGATAGAAATTACAGGCTTGTCCTCTTTGAACACACGGTACTTTCTGAGTTTCACAGTGAATTAGCAAGAAACGAAGTAGGAAACAACTGTGAGCGGTGAAGTCACATATATTCCCTTTAGTGTGTCCGGTGAAGCACACTACCCAAAGAATATAACTGTCTTGAAAGCAGTGTTTGCTCTTTAGTCTATTATCTAATCTCGAAAGTTCACTGAAACATAGAATGGAGTACATCAACAACGGCACGGCAAGGCCATAACTCCATCTGTTGAAATCGTTTGATCATATGTATATGTTGGTTAGAATGTTCCATGTACATTTCTTCTATTTGGTTGAAAACTGTTGCTGGCCTCTTTCGGAACACAGTTTTTCTGAGTTAACAAGGAAGGGCAACGGGAAATTTTTGAAAGACATTCGTGAGAAACAAGATAGCACCTATACCTTCAATTCAAAGAGCTACATCTGTACTTACAGTAGTATTTGCGCTACTGTTCATGGAAAACCAGAGGTGTCCAGACATTACTGTCTCTGCTTCTGCCTTCAATGGCAATGCGACCGGTGACTATCTCACACAATTCAGGCCATCACCACACGGACAGAGAAGAGAAAGCAATAACTTCTGTTATAATTGCTGGAAATGTTCATGTTTTCTCCCGTTTCAAAGAATGATTCTTTACCAGATAGAAATTACAGGCTTGTCCTCTTTGAACACACGGTACTTTCTGAGTTTCACAGTGAATTAGCAAGAAACGAAGTAGGAAACAACTGTGAACGGTGAAGTCACATATATTCCCTTTAGTGTGTCAGGTGAAGCACACTACCCAAAGACTCGAACGGTCTTGAAAGCAGTGTTTGCTCTTTAATCTATTATCTAAACTCGAAAGTTCACTGAAACATACAATGGAGTACATCAACAATGCCTCGGCAAGGCCATAATTCCATCTGTTGAAATCGTTTGATCATACGTATATGTTGGTTAGAATGTTCCATGTACATTTCTTCTATTTGGTTGAAAACTGTTGCTGGCCTCTTTCGGAACACAGTTTTTCTGAGTTAACAAGGAAGGGCAACGGGAAATTTTTGAAAGACATTCGTGAGAAACAAGATAGCACCTATACCTTCAATTCAAAGAGCTACATCTGTACTTACAGTAGTATTTGCGCTACTGTTCATGGAAAACCAGAGGTGTCCAGACATTACTGTCTCTGCTTCTGCCTTCAATGGCAATGCGACCGGTGACTATCTCACACAATTCAGGCCATCACCACACGGACAGAGAAGAGAAAGCAATAACTTCTGTTATAATTGCTGGAAATGTTCATGTTTTCTCCCGTTTCAAAGAATGATTCTTTACCAGATAGAAATTACAGGCTTGTCCTCTTTGAACACACGGTACTTTCTGAGTTTCACAGTGAATTAGCAAGAAACGAAGTAGGAAACAACTGTGAACGGTGAAGTCACATATATTCCCTTTAGTGTGTCAGGTGAAGCACACTACCCAAAGACTCGAACGGTCTTGAAAGCAGTGTTTGCTCTTTAATCTATTATCTAAACTCAAAAGTTCACTGAAACATACAATGGAGTACATCAACAACGCCACGGCAAGGCCATAATTCCATCTGTTGAAATCGTTTGATCATACGTATATGTTGGTTAGAATGTTCCATGTACATTTCTTCTATTTGGTTGAAAACTGTTGCTGGCCTCTTTCGGAACACAGTTTTTCTGAGTTAACAAGGAAGGGCAACGGGAAATTTTTGAAAGACATTCGTGAGAAACAAGATAGCACCTATACCTTCAATTCAAAGAGCTACATCTGTACTTACAGTAGTATTTGCGCTACTGTTCATGGAAAACCAGAGGTGTCCAGACATTACTGTCTCTGCTTCTGCCTTCAATGGCAATGCGACCGGTGACTATCTCACACAATTCAGGCCATCACCACACGGACAGAGAAGAGAAAGCAATAACTTCTGTTATAATTGCTGGAAATGTTCATGTTTTCTCCCGTTTCAAAGAATGATTCTTTACCAGATAGAAATTAGAGGCTTGTCCTCTTTGAAAACACGGTACTTTCTGAGTTTCACAGTGAATTAGCAAGAGACGAAGTAGGAAACAACTGTGAGCGGTGAAGTCACATATATTCCCTTTAGTGTGTCCGGTGAAGCACACTACCCAAAGAATATAACTGTCTTGAAAGCAGTGTTTGCTCTTTAGTCTATTATCTAATCTCGAAAGTTCACTGAAACATAGAATGGAGTACATCAACAACGGCACGGCAAGGCCATAACTCCATCTGTTGAAATCGTTTGATCATATGTATATGTTGGTTAGAATGTTCCATGTACATTTCTTCTATTTGGTTGAAAACTGTTGCTGGCCTCTTTCGGAACACAGTTTTTCTGAGTTAACAAGGAAGGGCAACAGGAAATTTTTGAAAGACATTCGTGAGAAACAAGATAGCACCTATACCTTCAATTCAAAGAGCTACATCTGTACTTACAGTAGTATTTGCGCTACTGTTCATGGAAAACCAGAGGTGTCCAGACATTACTGTCTCTGCTTCTGCCTTCAATGGCAATGCGACCGGTGACTATCTCACACAATTCAGGCCATCACCACACGGACAGAGAAGAGAAAGCAATAACTTCTGTTATAATTGCTGGAAATGTTCATGTTTTCTCCCGTTTCAAAGAATGATTCTTTACCAGATAGAAATTACAGGCTTGTCCTCTTTGAACACACGGTACTTTCTGAGTTTCACAGTGAATTAGCAAGAAACGAAGTAGGAAACAACTGTGAACGGTGAAGTCACATATATTCCCTTTAGTGTGTCAGGTGAAGCACACTACCCAAAGACTCGAACGGTCTTGAAAGCATTGTTTGCTCTTTAATCTATTATCTAAACTCGAAAGTTCACTGAAACATACAATGGAGTACATCAACAATGCCACGGCAAGGCCATAATTCCATCTGTTGAAATCGTTTGATCATACGTATATGTTGGTTAGAATGTTCCATGTACATTTCTTCTATTTGGTTGAAAACTGTTGCTGGCCTCTTTCGGAACACAGTTTTTCTGAGTTAACAAGGAAGGGCAACGGGAAATTTTTGAAAGACATTCGTGAGAAACAAGATAGCACCTATACCTTCAATTCAAAGAGCTACATCTGTACTTACAGTAGTATTTCCGCTACTGTTCATGGAAAACCAGAGGTGTCCAGACATTACTGTCTCTGCTTCTGCCTTCAATGGCAATGCGACCGGTGACTATCTCACACAATTCAGGCCATCACCACACGGACAGAGAAGAGAAAGCAATAACTTCTGTTATAATTGCTGGAAATGTTCATGTTTTCTCCCGTTTCAAAGAATGATTCTTTACCAGATAGAAATTACAGGCTTGTCCTCTTTGAACACACGGTACTTTCTGAGTTTCACAGTGAATTAGCAAGAAACGAAGTAGGAAACAACTGTGAACGGTGAAGTCACATATATTCCCTTTAGTGTGTCAGGTGAAGCACACTACCCAAAGACTCGAACGGTCTTGAAAGCAGTGTTTGCTCTTTAATCTATTATCTAAACTCGAAAGTTCACTGAAACATACAATGGAGTACATCAACAATGCCACGGCAAGGCCATAATTCCATCTGTTGAAATCGTTTGATCATACGTATATGTTGGTTAGAATGTTCCATGTACATTTCTTCTATTTGGTTGAAAACTGTTGCTGGCCTCTTTCGGAACACAGTTTTTCTGAGTTAACAAGGAAGGGCAACGGGAAATTTTTGAAAGACATTCGTGAGAAACAAGATAGCACCTATACCTTCAATTCAAAGAGCTACATCTGTACTTACAGTAGTATTTGCGCTACTGTTCATGGAAAACCAGAGGTGTCCAGACATTACTGTCTCTGCTTCTGCCTTCAATGGCAATGCGACCGGTGACTATCTCACACAATTCAGGCCATCACCACACGGACAGAGAAGAGAAAGCAATAACTTCTGTTATAATTGCTGGAAATGTTCATGTTTTCTCCCGTTTCAAAGAATGATTCTTTACCAGATAGAAATTACAGGCTTGTCCTCTTTGAACACACGGTACTTTCTGAGTTTCACAGTGAATTAGCAAGAAACGAAGTAGGAAACAACTGTGAACGGTGAAGTCACATATATTCCCTTTAGTGTGTCAGGTGAAGCACACTACCCAAAGACTCGAACGGTCTTGAAAGCAGTGTTTGCTCTTTAATCTATTATCTAAACTCAAAAGTTCACTGAAACATACAATGGAGTACATCAACAACGCCACGGCAAGGCCATAATTCCATCTGTTGAAATCGTTTGATCATACGTATATGTTGGTTAGAATGTTCCATGTACATTTCTTCTATTTGGTTGAAAACTGTTGCTGGCCTCTTTCGGAACACAGTTTTTCTGAGTTAACAAGGAAGGGCAACGGGAAATTTTTGAAAGACATTCGTGAGAAACAAGATAGCACCTATACCTTCAATTCAAAGAGCTACATCTGTACTTACAGTAGTATTTGCGCTACTGTTCATGGAAAACCAGAGGTGTCCAGACATTACTGTCTCTGCTTCTGCCTTCAATGGCAATGCGACCGGTGACTATCTCACACAATTCAGGCCATCACCACACGGACAGAGAAGAGAAAGCAATAACTTCTGTTATAATTGCTGGAAATGTTCATGTTTTCTCCCGTTTCAAAGAATGATTCTTTACCAGATAGAAATTAGAGGCTTGTCCTCTTTGAAAACACGGTACTTTCTGAGTTTCACAGTGAATTAGCAAGAGACGAAGTAGGAAACAACTGTGAGCGGTGAAGTCACATATATTCCCTTTAGTGTGTCCGGTGAAGCACACTACCCAAAGAATATAACTGTCTTGAAAGCAGTGTTTGCTCTTTAGTCTATTATCTAATCTCGAAAGTTCACTGAAACATAGAATGGAGTACATCAACAACGGCACGGCAAGGCCATAACTCCATCTGTTGAAATCGTTTGATCATATGTATATGTTGGTTAGAATGTTCCATGTACATTTCTTCTATTTGGTTGAAAACTGTTGCTGGCCTCTTTCGGAACACAGTTTTTCTGAGTTAACAAGGAAGGGCAACAGGAAATTTTTGAAAGACATTCGTGAGAAACAAGATAGCACCTATACCTTCAATTCAAAGAGCTACATCTGTACTTACAGTAGTATTTGCGCTACTGTTCATGGAAAACCAGAGGTGTCCAGACATTACTGTCTCTGCTTCTGCCTTCAATGGCAATGCGACCGGTGACTATCTCACACAATTCAGGCCATCACCACACGGACAGAGAAGAGAAAGCAATAACTTCTGTTATAATTGCTGGAAATGTTCATGTTTTCTCCCGTTTCAAAGAATGATTCTTTACCAGATAGAAATTACAGGCTTGTCCTCTTTGAACACACGGTACTTTCTGAGTTTCACAGTGAATTAGCAAGAAACGAAGTAGGAAACAACTGTGAACGGTGAAGTCACATATATTCCCTTTAGTGTGTCAGGTGAAGCACACTACCCAAAGACTCGAACGGTCTTGAAAGCAGTGTTTGCTCTTTAATCTATTATCTAAACTCGAAAGTTCACTGAAACATACAATGGAGTACATCAACAATGCCACGGCAAGGCCATAATTCCATCTGTTGAAATCGTTTGATCATACGTATATGTTGGTTAGAATGTTCCATGTACATTTCTTCTATTTGGTTGAAAACTGTTGCTGGCCTCTTTCGGAACACAGTTTTTCTGAGTTAACAAGGAAGGGCAACGGGAAATTTTTGAAAGACATTCGTGAGAAACAAGATAGCACCTATACCTTCAATTCAAAGAGCTACATCTGTACTTACAGTAGTATTTCCGCTACTGTTCATGGAAAACCAGAGGTGTCCAGACATTACTGTCTCTGCTTCTGCCTTCAATGGCAATGCGACCGGTGACTATCTCACACAATTCAGGCCATCACCACACGGACAGAGAAGAGAAAGCAATAACTTCTGTTATAATTGCTGGAAATGTTCATGTTTTCTCCCGTTTCAAAGAATGATTCTTTACCAGATAGAAATTACAGGCTTGTCCTCTTTGAACACACGGTACTTTCTGAGTTTCACAGTGAATTAGCAAGAAACGAAGTAGGAAACAACTGTGAACGGTGAAGTCACATATATTCCCTTTAGTGTGTCAGGTGAAGCACACTACCCAAAGACTCGAACGGTCTTGAAAGCAGTGTTTGCTCTTTAATCTATTATCTAAACTCGAAAGTTCACTGAAACATACAATGGAGTACATCAACAACGCCACGGCAAGGCCATAATTCCATCTGTTGAAATCGTTTGATCATACGTATATGTTGGTTAGAATGTTCCATGTACATTTCTTCTATTTGGTTGAAAACTGTTGCTGGCCTCTTTCGGAACACAGTTTTTCTGAGTTAACAAGGAAGGGCAACGGGAAATTTTTGAAAGACATTCGTGAGAAACAAGATAGCACCTATACCTTCAATTCAAAGAGCTACATCTGTACTTACAGTAGTATTTCCGCTACTGTTCATGGAAAACCAGAGGTGTCCAGACATTACTGTCTCTGCTTCTGCCTTCAATGGCAATGCGACCGGTGACTATCTCACACAATTCAGGCCATCACCACACGGACAGAGAAGAGAAAGCAATAACTTCTGTTATAATTGCTGGAAATGTTCATGTTTTCTCCCGTTTCAAAGAATGATTCTTTACCAGATAGAAATTACAGGCTTGTCCTCTTTGAACACACGGTACTTTCTGAGTTTCACAGTGAATTAGCAAGAAACGAAGTAGGAAACAACTGTGAACGGTGAAGTCACATATATTCCCTTTAGTGTGTCAGGTGAAGCACACTACCCAAAGACTCGAACGGTCTTGAAAGCAGTGTTTGCTCTTTAATCTATTATCTAAACTCGAAAGTTCACTGAAACATACAATGGAGTACATCAACAACGCCACGGCAAGGCCATAATTCCATCTGTTGAAATCGTTTGATCATACGTATATGTTGGTTAGAATGTTCCATGTACATTTCTTCTATTTGGTTGAAAACTGTTGCTGGCCTCTTTCGGAACACAGTTTTTCTGAGTTAACAAGGAAGGGCAACGGGAAATTTTTGAAAGACATTCGTGAGAAACAAGATAGCACCTATACCTTCAATTCAAAGAGCTACATCTGTACTTACAGTAGTATTTGCGCTACTGTTCATGGAAAACCAGAGGTGTCCAGACATTACTGTCTCTGCTTCTGCCTTCAATGGCAATGCGACCGGTGACTATCTCACACAATTCAGGCCATCACCACACGGACAGAGAAGAGAAAGCAAGAACTTCTGTTATAATTGTTGGAAATGTTCATGTTTTCTCCCGTTTCAAAGAATGATTCTTTACCAGATAGAAATTACAGGCTTGTCCTCTTTGAACACACGGTACTTTCTGAGTTTCACAGTGAATTAGCAAGAAACGAAGTAGGAAACAACTGTGAACGGTGAAGTCACATATATTCCCTTTAGTGTGTCAGGTGAAGCACACTACCCAAAGAATATAACTGTCTTGAAAGCAGTGCTTGCTCTTTAGTCTATTGTATAAACTCGAAAGTTCACTGAAACATACAATGGAGTACATCAACAACGCCACGGCAAGGCCATAATTCCATCTGTTGAAATCGTTTGATCATACGTATATGTTGGTTAGAATGTTCCATGTACATTTCTTCTATTTGGTTGAAAACTGTTGCTGGCCTCTTTCGGAACACAGTTTTTCTGAGTTAACAAGGAAGGGCAACGGGAAATTTTTGAAAGACATTCGTGAGAAACAAGATAGCACCTATACCTTCAATTCAAAGAGCTACATCTGTACTTACAGTAGTATTTGCGCTACTGTTCATGGAAAACCAGAGGTGTCCAGACATTACTGTCTCTGCTTCTGCCTTCAATGGCAATGCGACCGGTGACTATCTCACACAATTCAGGCCATCACCACACGGACAGAGAAGAGAAAGCAATAACTTCTGTTATAATTGCTGGAAATGTTCATGTTTTCTCCCGTTTCAAAGAATGATTCTTTACCAGATAGAAATTAGAGGCTTGTCCTCTTTGAAAACACGGTACTTTCTGAGTTTCACAGTGAATTAGCAAGAAACGAAGTAGGAAACAACTGTGAGCGGTGAAGTCACATATATTCCCTTTAGTGTGTCCGGTGAAGCACACTACCCAAAGAATATAACTGTCTTGAAAGCAGTGTTTGCTCTTTAGTCTATTATCTAATCTCGAAAGTTCACTGAAACATAGAATGGAGTACATCAACAACGGCACGGCAAGGCCATAACTCCATCTGTTGAAATCGTTTGATCATATGTATATGTTGGTTAGAATGTTCCATGTACATTTCTTCTATTTGGTTGAAAACTGTTGCTGGCCTCTTTCGGAACACAGTTTTTCTGAGTTAACAAGGAAGGGCAACAGGAAATTTTTGAAAGACATTCGTGAGAAACAAGATAGCACCTATACCTTCAATTCAAAGAGCTACATCTGTACTTACAGTAGTATTTGCGCTACTGTTCATGGAAAACCAGAGGTGTCCAGACATTACTGTCTCTGCTTCTGCCTTCAATGGCAATGCGACCGGTGACTATCTCACACAATTCAGGCCATCACCACACGGACAGAGAAGAGAAAGCAATAACTTCTGTTATAATTGCTGGAAATGTTCATGTTTTCTCCCGTTTCAAAGAATGATTCTTTACCAGATAGAAATTACAGGCTTGTCCTCTTTGAACACACGGTACTTTCTGAGTTTCACAGTGAATTAGCAAGAAACGAAGTAGGAAACAACTGTGAACGGTGAAGTCACATATATTCCCTTTAGTGTGTCAGGTGAAGCACACTACCCAAAGACTCGAACGGTCTTGAAAGCAGTGTTTGCTCTTTAATCTATTATCTAAACTCGAAAGTTCACTGAAACATACAATGGAGTACATCAACAATGCCACGGCAAGGCCATAATTCCATCTGTTGAAATCGTTTGATCATACGTATATGTTGGTTAGAATGTTCCATGTACATTTCTTCTATTTGGTTGAAAACTGTTGCTGGCCTCTTTCGGAACACAGTTTTTCTGAGTTAACAAGGAAGGGCAACGGGAAATTTTTGAAAGACATTCGTGAGAAACAAGATAGCACCTATACCTTCAATTCAAAGAGCTACATCTGTACTTACAGTAGTATTTGCGCTACTGTTCATGGAAAACCAGAGGTGTCCAGACATTACTGTCTCTGCTTCTGCCTTCAATGGCAATGCGACCGGTGACTATCTCACACAATTCAGGCCATCACCACACGGACAGATAAGAGAAAGCAATAACTTCTGTTATAATGGCTGGAAATGTTCATGTTTTCTCCCGTTTCAAAGAATGATTCTTTCCCAGATAGAAATTAGAGGCTTGTCCTCTTTGAACACACGGTACTTTCTGAGTTTCACAGTGAATTAGCAAGAAACGAAGTAGGAAACAACTGTGAACGGTGAAGTCACATATATTCCCTTTAGTGTGTCAGGTGAAGCACACTACCCAAAAGACTCTAGCGGTCTTGAAAGCAGTGGTTGCTCTTTAGTCTATTGTATAAACTCGAAAGTTCACTGAAACATACAATGGAGTACATCAACAGCGGCACGGCAAGGCCATAATTCCATCTGTTGAAATCTTTTGATCATATGTAAATGTTGGTTAGAATGTTCCATGTACATTTCTTCTATTTAGTTGAAAACTGTTGCTGGCCTCTTTCGGAACACAGTTTTTCTGAGTTAACAAGGAAGGGCAACAGGAAATTTTTGAAAGACATTCGTGAGAAACAAGATAGCACCTATACCTTCAATTCAAAGAGCTACATCTGTACTTACAGTAGTATTTGCGCTACTGTTCATGGAAAACCAGAGGTGTCCAGACATTACTGTCTCTGCTTCTGCCTTCAATGGTAATGCGACCGGTGACTATCTCACACAATTCAGGCCATCACCACACGGACAGAGAAGAGAAAGCAATAACTTCTGTTATAATTGCTGGAAATGTTCATGTTTTCTCCCGTTTCAAAGAATGATTCTTTACCAGATAGAAATTAGAGGCTTGTCCTCTTTGAAAACACGGTACTTTCTGAGTTTCACAGTGAATTAGCAAGAGACGAAGTAGGAAACAACTGTGAGCGGTGAAGTCACATATATTCCCTTTAGTGTGTCCGGTGAAGCACACTACCCAAAGAATATAACTGTCTTGAAAGCAGTGTTTGCTCTTTAGTCTATTATCTAATCTCGAAAGTTCACTGAAACATAGAATGGAGTACATCAACAACGGCACGGCAAGGCCATAACTCCATCTGTTGAAATCGTTTGATCATATGTATATGTTGGTTAGAATGTTCCATGTACATTTCTTCTATTTGGTTGAAAACTGTTGCTGGCCTCTTTCGGAACACAGTTTTTCTGAGTTAACAAGGAAGGGCAACAGGAAATTTTTGAAAGACATTCGTGAGAAACAAGATAGCACCTATACCTTCAATTCAAAGAGCTACATCTGTACTTACAGTAGTATTTGCGCTACTGTTCATGGAAAACCAGAGGTGTCCAGACATTACTGTCTCTGCTTCTGCCTTCAATGGCAATGCGACCGGTGACTATCTCACACAATTCAGGCCATCACCACATGGACAGAGAAGAGAAAGCAATAACTTCTGTTATAATTGCTGGAAATGTTCATGTTTTCTCCTGTTTCAAAGAATGATTCTTTACCAGATAGAAATTACAGGCTTGTCCTCTTTGAACACACGGTACTTTCTGAGTTTCACAGTGAATTAGCAAGAAACGAAGTAGGAAACAACTGTGAACGGTGAAGTCACATATATTCCCTTTAGTGTGTCCGGTGAAGCACACTACCCAAAGAATATAACTGTCTTGAAAGCAGTGCTTGCTCTTTAGTCTATTGTATAAACTCGAAAGTTCACTGAAGCACACAATGGAGCAGAACAACAACAGCACGGCAAGGCCATAATTCCATCTGTTGAAATCGTTTGATCATATGTATATGTTGTTTAGAATGTTCCATGTACATTTCTTCTATTTGGTTGAAAACTGTTGCTGGCCTCTTTCGGAACACAGTTTTTCTGAGTTAACAAGGAAGGGCAACGGGAAATTTTTGAAAGACATTCGTGAGAAACAAGATAGCACCTATACCTTCAATTCAAAGAGCTACATCTGTACTTACAGTAGTATTTGCGCTACTGTTCATGGAAAACCAGAGGTGTCCAGACATTACTGTCTCTGCTTCTGCCTTCAATGGCAATGCGACCGGTGACTATCTCACACAATTCAGGCCATTACCACACGGACAGATAAGAGAAAGCAATAACTTCTGTTATAAATGCTGGAAATGTTCATGTTTTCTCCTGTTTCAAA
This sequence comes from Furipterus horrens, assembly GCF_987537825.1. Classification (NCBI taxonomy): domain Eukaryota; kingdom Metazoa; phylum Chordata; class Mammalia; order Chiroptera; family Furipteridae; genus Furipterus; species Furipterus horrens. The sequence goes on from NW_028327182.1 coordinate 52,511,521, forward strand.
GAATGATTCTTTACCAGATAGAAATTACAGGCTTGTCCTCTTTGAACACACGGTACTTTCTGAGTTTCACAGTGAATTAGCAAGAAACGAAGTAGGAAACAACTGTGAGCGGTGAAGTCACATATATTCCCTTTAGTGTGTCCGGTGAAGCACACTACCCAAAGAATATAACTGTCTTGAAAGCAGTGTTTGCTCTTTAGTCTATTATCTAATCTCGAAAGTTCACTGAAACATAGAATGGAGTACATCAACAACGGCACGGCAAGGCCATAACTCCATCTGTTGAAATCGTTTGATCATATGTATATGTTGGTTAGAATGTTCCATGTACATTTCTTCTATTTGGTTGAAAACTGTTGCTGGCCTCTTTCGGAACACAGTTTTTCTGAGTTAACAAGGAAGGGCAACAGGAAATTTTTGAAAGACATTCGTGAGAAACAAGATAGCACCTATACCTTCAATTCAAAGAGCTACATCTGTACTTACAGTAGTATTTGCGCTACTGTTCATGGAAAACCAGAGGTGTCCAGACATTACTGTCTCTGCTTCTGCCTTCAATGGCAATGCGACCGGTGACTATCTCACACAATTCAGGCCATCACCACACGGACAGAGAAGAGAAAGCAATAACTTCTGTTATAATTGCTGGAAATGTTCATGTTTTCTCCCGTTTCAAAGAATGATTCTTTACCAGATAGAAATTACAGGCTTGTCCTCTTTGAACACACGGTACTTTCTGAGTTTCACAGTGAATTAGCAAGAAACGAAGTAGGAAACAACTGTGAACGGTGAAGTCACATATATTCCCTTTAGTGTGTCAGGTGAAGCACACTACCCAAAGACTCGAACGGTCTTGAAAGCAGTGTTTGCTCTTTAATCTATTATCTAAACTCGAAAGTTCACTGAAACATACAATGGAGTACATCAACAATGCCACGGCAAGGCCATAATTCCATCTGTTGAAATCGTTTGATCATACGTATATGTTGGTTAGAATGTTCCATGTACATTTCTTCTATTTGGTTGAAAACTGTTGCTGGCCTCTTTCGGAACACAGTTTTTCTGAGTTAACAAGGAAGGGCAACGGGAAATTTTTGAAAGACATTCGTGAGAAACAAGATAGCACCTATACCTTCAATTCAAAGAGCTACATCTGTACTTACAGTAGTATTTCCGCTACTGTTCATGGAAAACCAGAGGTGTCCAGACATTACTGTCTCTGCTTCTGCCTTCAATGGCAATGCGACCGGTGACTATCTCACACAATTCAGGCCATCACCACACGGACAGAGAAGAGAAAGCAATAACTTCTGTTATAATTGCTGGAAATGTTCATGTTTTCTCCCGTTTCAAAGAATGATTCTTTACCAGATAGAAATTACAGGCTTGTCCTCTTTGAACACACGGTACTTTCTGAGTTTCACAGTGAATTAGCAAGAAACGAAGTAGGAAACAACTGTGAACGGTGAAGTCACATATATTCCCTTTAGTGTGTCAGGTGAAGCACACTACCCAAAGACTCGAACGGTCTTGAAAGCAGTGTTTGCTCTTTAATCTATTATCTAAACTCGAAAGTTCACTGAAACATACAATGGAGTACATCAACAACGCCACGGCAAGGCCATAATTCCATCTGTTGAAATCGTTTGATCATACGTATATGTTGGTTAGAATGTTCCATGTACATTTCTTCTATTTGGTTGAAAACTGTTGCTGGCCTCTTTCGGAACACAGTTTTTCTGAGTTAACAAGGAAGGGCAACGGGAAATTTTTGAAAGACATTCGTGAGAAACAAGATAGCACCTATACCTTCAATTCAAAGAGCTACATCTGTACTTACAGTAGTATTTCCGCTACTGTTCATGGAAAACCAGAGGTGTCCAGACATTACTGTCTCTGCTTCTGCCTTCAATGGCAATGCGACCGGTGACTATCTCACACAATTCAGGCCATCACCACACGGACAGAGAAGAGAAAGCAATAACTTCTGTTATAATTGCTGGAAATGTTCATGTTTTCTCCCGTTTCAAAGAATGATTCTTTACCAGATAGAAATTACAGGCTTGTCCTCTTTGAACACACGGTACTTTCTGAGTTTCACAGTGAATTAGCAAGAAACGAAGTAGGAAACAACTGTGAACGGTGAAGTCACATATATTCCCTTTAGTGTGTCAGGTGAAGCACACTACCCAAAGACTCGAACGGTCTTGAAAGCAGTGTTTGCTCTTTAATCTATTATCTAAACTCGAAAGTTCACTGAAACATACAATGGAGTACATCAACAACGCCACGGCAAGGCCATAATTCCATCTGTTGAAATCGTTTGATCATACGTATATGTTGGTTAGAATGTTCCATGTACATTTCTTCTATTTGGTTGAAAACTGTTGCTGGCCTCTTTCGGAACACAGTTTTTCTGAGTTAACAAGGAAGGGCAACGGGAAATTTTTGAAAGACATTCGTGAGAAACAAGATAGCACCTATACCTTCAATTCAAAGAGCTACATCTGTACTTACAGTAGTATTTCCGCTACTGTTCATGGAAAACCAGAGGTGTCCAGACATTACTGTCTCTGCTTCTGCCTTCAATGGCAATGCGACCGGTGACTATCTCACACAATTCAGGCCATCACCACACGGACAGAGAAGAGAAAGCAATAACTTCTGTTATAATTGCTGGAAATGTTCATGTTTTCTCCCGTTTCAAAGAATGATTCTTTACCAGATAGAAATTACAGGCTTGTCCTCTTTGAACACACGGTACTTTCTGAGTTTCACAGTGAATTAGCAAGAAACGAAGTAGGAAACAACTGTGAACGGTGAAGTCACATATATTCCCTTTAGTGTGTCAGGTGAAGCACACTACCCAAAGACTCGAACGGTCTTGAAAGCAGTGTTTGCTCTTTAATCTATTATCTAAACTCGAAAGTTCACTGAAACATACAATGGAGTACATCAACAACGCCACGGCAAGGCCATAATTCCATCTGTTGAAATCGTTTGATCATACGTATATGTTGGTTAGAATGTTCCATGTACATTTCTTCTATTTGGTTGAAAACTGTTGCTGGCCTCTTTCGGAACACAGTTTTTCTGAGTTAACAAGGAAGGGCAACGGGAAATTTTTGAAAGACATTCGTGAGAAACAAGATAGCACCTATACCTTCAATTCAAAGAGCTACATCTGTACTTACAGTAGTATTTGCGCTACTGTTCACGGAAAACCAGAGGTGTCCAGACATTACTGTCTCTGCTTCTGCCTTCAATGGCAATGCGACCGGTGACTATCTCACACAATTCAGGCCATCACCACACGGACAGAGAAGAGAAAGCAATAACTTCTGTTATAATTGCTGGAAATGTTCATGTTTTCTCCCGTTTCAAAGAATGATTCTTTACCAGATAGAAATTACAGGCTTGTCCTCTTTGAACACACGGTACTTTCTGAGTTTCACAGTGAATTAGCAAGAAACGAAGTAGGAAACAACTGTGAACGGTGAAGTCACATATATTCCCTTTAGTGTGTCAGGTGAAGCACACTACCCAAAGACTCGAACGGTCTTGAAAGCAGTGTTTGCTCTTTAATCTATTATCTAAACTCGAAAGTTCACTGAAACATACAATGGAGTACATCAACAACGCCACGGCAAGGCCATAATTCCATCTGTTGAAATCGTTTGATCATACGTATATGTTGGTTAGAATGTTCCATGTACATTTCTTCTATTTGGTTGAAAACTGTTGCTGGCCTCTTTCGGAACACAGTTTTTCTGAGTTAACAAGGAAGGGCAACGGGAAATTTTTGAAAGACATTCGTGAGAAACAAGATAGCACCTATACCTTCAATTCAAAGAGCTACATCTGTACTTACAGTAGTATTTGCGCTACTGTTCACGGAAAACCAGAGGTGTCCAGACATTACTGTCTCTGCTTCTGCCTTCAATGGCAATGCGACCGGTGACTATCTCACACAATTCAGGCCATCACCACACGGACAGAGAAGAGAAAGCAATAACTTCTGTTATAATTGCTGGAAATGTTCATGTTTTCTCCCGTTTCAAAGAATGATTCTTTACCAGATAGAAATTACAGGCTTGTCCTCTTTGAACACACGGTACTTTCTGAGTTTCACAGTGAATTAGCAAGAAACGAAGTAGGAAACAACTGTGAACGGTGAAGTCACATATATTCCCTTTAGTGTGTCAGGTGAAGCACACTACCCAAAGACTCGAACGGTCTTGAAAGCAGTGTTTGCTCTTTAATCTATTATCTAAACTCGAAAGTTCACTGAAACATACAATGGAGTACATCAACAACGCCACGGCAAGGCCATAATTCCATCTGTTGAAATCGTTTGATCATACGTATATGTTGGTTAGAATGTTCCATGTACATTTCTTCTATTTGGTTGAAAACTGTTGCTGGCCTCTTTCGGAACACAGTTTTTCTGAGTTAACAAGGAAGGGCAACAGGAAATTTTTGAAAGACATTCGTGAGAAACAAGATAGCACCTATACCTTCAATTCAAAGAGCTACATCTGTACTTACAGTAGTATTTGCGCTACTGTTCACGGAAAACCAGAGGTGTCCAGACATTACTGTCTCTGCTTCTGCCTTCAATGGCAATGCGACCGGTGACTATCTCACACAATTCAGGCCATCACCACACGGACAGAGAAGAGAAAGCAATAACTTCTGTTATAATTGCTGGAAATGTTCATGTTTTCTCCCGTTTCAAAGAATGATTCTTTACCAGATAGAAATTACAGGCTTGTCCTCTTTGAACACACGGTACTTTCTGAGTTTCACAGTGAATTAGCAAGAAACGAAGTAGGAAACAACTGTGAACGGTGAAGTCACATATATTCCCTTTAGTGTTTCAGGTGAAGCACACTACCCAAAGAATATAACTGTCTTGAAAGCAGTGTTTGCTCTTTAGTCTATTATCTAATCTCGAAAGTTCACTGAAACATAGAATGGAGTACATCAACAACGGCACGGCAAGGCCATAACTCCATCTGTTGAAATCGTTTGATCATATGTATATGTTGGTTAGAATGTTCCATGTACATTTCTTCTATTTGGTTGAAAACTGTTGCTGGCCTCTTTCGGAACACAGTTTTTCTGAGTTAACAAGGAAGGGCAACGGGAAATTTTTGAAAGACATTCGTGAGAAACAAGATAGCACCTATACCTTCAATTCAAAGAGCTACATCTGTACTTACAGTAGTATTTGCGCTACTGTTCATGGAAAACCAGAGGTGTCCAGACATTACTGTCTCTGCTTCTGCCTTCAATGGCAATGCGACCGGTGACTATCTCACACAATTCAGGCCATCACCACACGGACAGAGAAGAGAAAGCAATAACTTCTGTTATAATTGCTGGAAATGTTCATGTTTTCTCCTGTTTCAAAGAATGATTCTTTACCAGATAGAAATTACAGGCTTGTCCTCTTTGAACACACGGTACTTTCTGAGTTTCACAGTGAATTAGCAAGAAACGAAGTAGGAAACAACTGTGAACGGTGAAGTCACATATATTCCCTTTAGTGTGTCCGGTGCAGCACACTACCCAAAGAATATAACTGTCTTGAAAGCAGTGCTTGCTCTTTAGTCTATTGTATAAACTCGAAAGTTCACTGAAGCACACAATGGAGCAGAACAACAACAGCACGGCAAGGCCATAATTCCATCTGTTGAAATCGTTTGATCATATGTATATGTTGGTTAGAATGTTCCATGTACATTTCTTCTATTTGGTTGAAAACTGTTGCTGGCCTCTTTCGGAACACAGTTTTTCTGAGTTAACAAGGAAGGGCAACGGGAAATTTTTGAAAGACATTCGTGAGAAACAAGATAGCACCTATACCTTCAATTCAAAGAGCTACATCTGTACTTACAGTAGTATTTGCGCTACTGTTCATGGAAAACCAGAGGTGTCCAGACATTACTGTCTCTGCTTCTGCCTTCAATGGCAATGCGACCGGTGACTATCTCACACAATTCAGGCCATCACCACACGGACAGAGAAGAGAAAGCAAGAACTTCTGTTATAATTGTTGGAAATGTTCATGTTTTCTCCCGTTTCAAAGAATGATTCTTTACCAGATAGAAATTACAGGCTTGTCCTCTTTGAACACACGGTACTTTCTGAGTTTCACAGTGAATTAGCAAGAAACGAAGTAGGAAACAACTGTGAACGGTGAAGTCACATATATTCCCTTTAGTGTGTCAGGTGAAGCACACTACCCAAAGAATATAACTGTCTTGAAAGCAGTGCTTGCTCTTTAGTCTATTGTATAAACTCGAAAGTTCACTGAAGCACACAATGGAGCAGAACAACAACAGCACGGCAAGGCCATAATTCCATCTGTTGAAATCGTTTGATCATACGTATATGTTGGTTAGAATGTTCCATGTACATTTCTTCTATTTGGTTGAAAACTGTTGCTGGCCTCTTTCGGAACACAGTTTTTCTGAGTTAACAAGGAAGGGCAACGGGAAATTTTTGAAAGACATTCGTGAGAAACAAGATAGCACCTATACCTTCAATTCAAAGAGCTACATCTGTACTTACAGTAGTATTTGCGCTACTGTTCATGGAAAACCAGAGGTGTCCAGACATTACTGTCTCTGCTTCTGCCTTCAATGGCAATGCGACCGGTGACTATCTCACACAATTCAGGCCATCACCACACGGACAGAGAAGAGAAAGCAATAACTTCTGTTATAATTGCTGGAAATGTTCATGTTTTCTCCCGTTTCAAAGAATGATTCTTTACCAGATAGAAATTACAGGCTTGTCCTCTTTGAACACACGGTACTTTCTGAGTTTCACAGTGAATTAGCAAGAAACGAAGTAGGAAACAACTGTGAACGGTGAAGTCACATATATTCCCTTTAGTGTGTCAGGTGAAGCACACTACCCAAAGACTCGAACGGTCTTGAAAGCAGTGTTTGCTCTTTAATCTATTATCTAAACTCGAAAGTTCACTGAAACATACAATGGAGTACATCAACAACGCCACGGCAAGGCCATAATTCCATCTGTTGAAATCGTTTGATCATACGTATATGTTGGTTAGAATGTTCCATGTACATTTCTTCTATTTGGTTGAAAACTGTTGCTGGCCTCTTTCGGAACACAGTTTTTCTGAGTTAACAAGGAAGGGCAACGGGAAATTTTTGAAAGACATTCGTGAGAAACAAGATAGCACCTATACCTTCAATTCAAAGAGCTACATCTGTACTTACAGTAGTATTTGCGCTACTGTTCACGGAAAACCAGAGGTGTCCAGACATTACTGTCTCTGCTTCTGCCTTCAATGGCAATGCGACCGGTGACTATCTCACACAATTCAGGCCATCACCACACGGACAGAGAAGAGAAAGCAATAACTTCTGTTATAATTGCTGGAAATGTTCATGTTTTCTCCCGTTTCAAAGAATGATTCTTTACCAGATAGAAATTACAGGCTTGTCCTCTTTGAACACACGGTACTTTCTGAGTTTCACAGTGAATTAGCAAGAAACGAAGTAGGAAACAACTGTGAACGGTGAAGTCACATATATTCCCTTTAGTGTGTCAGGTGAAGCACACTACCCAAAGACTCGAACGGTCTTGAAAGCAGTGTTTGCTCTTTAATCTATTATCTAAACTCGAAAGTTCACTGAAACATACAATGGAGTACATCAACAACGCCACGGCAAGGCCATAATTCCATCTGTTGAAATCGTTTGATCATACGTATATGTTGGTTAGAATGTTCCATGTACATTTCTTCTATTTGGTTGAAAACTGTTGCTGGCCTCTTTCGGAACACAGTTTTTCTGAGTTAACAAGGAAGGGCAACAGGAAATTTTTGAAAGACATTCGTGAGAAACAAGATAGCACCTATACCTTCAATTCAAAGAGCTACATCTGTACTTACAGTAGTATTTCCGCTACTGTTCACGGAAAACCAGAGGTGTCCAGACATTACTCTCTCTGCTTCTGCCTTCAATGGCAATGCGACCGGTGACTATCTCACACAATTCAGGCCATCACCACACGGACAGAGAAGAGAAAGCAATAACTTCTGTTATAATTGCTGGAAATGTTCATGTTTTCTCCCGTTTCAAAGAATGATTCTTTACCAGATAGAAATTAGAGGCTTGTCCTCTTTGAAAACACGGTACTTTCTGAGTTTCACAGTGAATTAGCAAGAGACGAAGTAGGAAACAACTGTGAGCGGTGAAGTCACATATATTCCCTTTAGTGTGTCCGGTGAAGCACACTACCCAAAGAATATAACTGTCTTGAAAGCAGTGTTTGCTCTTTAGTCTATTATCTAATCTCGAAAGTTCACTGAAACATAGAATGGAGTACATCAACAACGGCACGGCAAGGCCATAACTCCATCTGTTGAAATCGTTTGATCATACGTATATGTTGGTTAGAATGTTCCATGTACATTTCTTCTATTTGGTTGAAAACTGTTGCTGGCCTCTTTCGGAACACAGTTTTTCTGAGTTAACAAGGAAGGGCAACAGGAAATTTTTGAAAGACATTCGTGAGAAACAAGATAGCACCTATACCTTCAATTCAAAGAGCTACATCTGTACTTACAGTAGTATTTGCGCTACTGTTCATGGAAAACCAGAGGTGTCCAGACATTACTGTCTCTGCTTCTGCCTTCAATGGCAATGCGACCGGTGACTATCTCACACAATTCAGGCCATCACCACACGGACAGAGAAGAGAAAGCAATAACTTCTGTTATAATTGCTGGAAATGTTCATGTTTTCTCCCGTTTCAAAGAATGATTCTTTACCAGATAGAAATTACAGGCTTGTCCTCTTTGAACACACGGTACTTTCTGAGTTTCACAGTGAATTAGCAAGAAACGAAGTAGGAAACAACTGTGAACGGTGAAGTCACATATATTCCCTTTAGTGTGTCAGGTGAAGCACACTACCCAAAGACTCGAACGGTCTTGAAAGCAGTGTTTGATCTTTAATCTATTATCTAAACTAGAAAGTTCACTGAAACATACAATGGAGTACATCAACAACGCCACGGCAAGGCCATAATTCCATCTGTTGAAATCGTTTGATCATACGTATATGTTGGTTAGAATGTTCCATGTACATTTCTTCTATTTGGTTGAAAACTGTTGCTGGCCTCTTTCGGAACACAGTTTTTCTGAGTTAACAAGGAAGGGCAACAGGAAATTTTTGAAAGACATTCGTGAGAAACAAGATAGCACCTATAACTTCAATTCAAAGAGCTACATCTGTACTTACAGTAGTATTTGCGCTACTGTTCACGGAAAACCAGAGGTGTCCAGACATTACTGTCTCTGCTTCTGCCTTCAATGGCAATGCGACCGGTGACTATCTCACACAATTCAGGCCATCACCACACGGACAGAGAAGAGAAAGCAATAACTTCTGTTATAATTGCTGGAAATGTTCATGTTTTCTCCCGTTTCAAAGAATGATTCTTTACCAGATAGAAATTACAGGCTTGTCCTCTTTGAACACACGGTACTTTCTGAGTTTCACAGTGAATTAGCAAGAAACGAAGTAGGAAACAACTGTGAACGGTGAAGTCACATATATTCCCTTTAGTGTGTCCGGTGAAGCACACTACCCAAAGAATATAACTGTCTTGAAAGCAGTGCTTGCTCTTTAGTCTATTGTATAAACTCGAAAGTTCACTGAAGCACACAATGGAGCAGAACAACAACAGCACGGCAAGGCCATAATTCCATCTGTTGAAATCGTTTGATCATACGTATATGTTGGTTAGAATGTTCCATGTACATTTCTTCTATTTGGTTGAAAACTGTTGCTGGCCTCTTTCGGAACACAGTTTTTCTGAGTTAACAAGGAAGGGCAACGGGAAATTTTTGAAAGACATTCGTGAGAAACAAGATAGCACCTATACCTTCAATTCAAAGAGCTACATCTGTACTTACAGTAGTATTTCCGCTACTGTTCACGGAAAACCAGAGGTGTCCAGACATTACTGTCTCTGCTTCTGCCTTCAATGGCAATGCGACCGGTGACTATCTCACACAATTCAGGCCATCACCACACGGACAGAGAAGAGAAAGCAATAACTTCTGTTATAATTGCTGGAAATGTTCATGTTTTCTCCCGTTTCAAAGAATGATTCTTTACCAGATAGAAATTACAGGCTTGTCCTCTTTGAACACACGGTACTTTCTGAGTTTCACAGTGAATTAGCAAGAAACGAAGTAGGAAACAACTGTGAACGGTGAAGTCACATATATTCCCTTTAGTGTGTCAGGTGAAGCACACTACCCAAAGACTCGAACGGTCTTGAAAGCAGTGTTTGCTCTTTAATCTATTATCTAAACTCGAAAGTTCACTGAAACATACAATGGAGTACATCAACAACGCCACGGCAAGGCCATAATTCCATCTGTTGAAATCGTTTGATCATACGTATATGTTGGTTAGAATGTTCCATGTACATTTCTTCTATTTGGTTGAAAACTGTTGCTGGCCTCTTTCGGAACACAGTTTTTCTGAGTTAACAAGGAAGGGCAACGGGAAATTTTTGAAAGACATTCGTGAGAAACAAGATAGCACCTATACCTTCAATTCAAAGAGCTATATCTGTACTTACAGTAGTATTTGCGCTACTGTTCACGGAAAACCAGAGGTGTCCAGACATTACTGTCTCTGCTTCTGCCTTCAATGGCAATGCGACCGGTGACTATCTCACACAATTCAGGCCATCACCACACGGACAGAGAAGAGAAAGCAATAACTTCTGTTATAATTGCTGGAAATGTTCATGTTTTCTCCCGTTTCAAAGAATGATTCTTTACCAGATAGAAATTACAGGCTTGTCCTCTTTGAACACACGGTACTTTCTGAGTTTCACAGTGAATTAGCAAGAAACGAAGTAGGAAACAACTGTGAACGGTGAAGTCACATATATTCCCTTTAGTGTGTCAGGTGAAGCACACTACCCAAAGACTCGAACGGTCTTGAAAGCAGTGTTTGCTCTTTAATCTATTATCTAAACTCGAAAGTTCACTGAAACATACAATGGAGTACATCAACAACGCCACGGCAAGGCCATAATTCCATCTGTTGAAATCGTTTGATCATACGTATATGTTGGTTAGAATGTTCCATGTACATTTCTTCTATTTGGTTGAAAACTGTTGCTGGCCTCTTTCGGAACACAGTTTTTCTGAGTTAACAAGGAAGGGCAACAGGAAATTTTTGAAAGACATTCGTGAGAAACAAGATAGCACCTATACCTTCAATTCAAAGAGCTACATCTGTACTTACAGTAGTATTTCCGCTACTGTTCACGGAAAAGCAGAGGTGTCCAGACATTACTCTCTCTGCTTCTGCCTTCAATGGCAATGCGACCGGTGACTATCTCACACAATTCAGGCCATCACCACACGGACAGAGAAGAGAAAGCAATAACTTCTGTTATAATTGCTGGAAATGTTCATGTTTTCTCCCGTTTCAAAGAATGATTCTTTACCAGATAGAAATTAGAGGCTTGTCCTCTTTGAAAACACGGTACTTTCTGAGTTTCACAGTGAATTAGCAAGAGACGAAGTAGGAAACAACTGTGAGCGGTGAAGTCACATATATTCCCTTTAGTGTGTCCGGTGAAGCACACTACCCAAAGAATATAACTGTCTTGAAAGCAGTGTTTGCTCTTTAGTCTATTATCTAATCTCGAAAGTTCACTGAAACATAGAATGGAGTACATCAACAACGGCACGGCAAGGCCATAACTCCATCTGTTGAAATCGTTTGATCATACGTATATGTTGGTTAGAATGTTCCATGTACATTTCTTCTATTTGGTTGAAAACTGTTGCTGGCCTCTTTCGGAACACAGTTTTTCTGAGTTAACAAGGAAGGGCAACAGGAAATTTTTGAAAGACATTCGTGAGAAACAAGATAGCACCTATACCTTCAATTCAAAGAGCTACATCTGTACTTACAGTAGTATTTGCGCTACTGTTCATGGAAAACCAGAGGTGTCCAGACATTACTGTCTCTGCTTCTGCCTTCAATGGCAATGCGACCGGTGACTATCTCACACAATTCAGGCCATCACCACACGGACAGAGAAGAGAAAGCAATAACTTCTGTTATAATTGCTGGAAATGTTCATGTTTTCTCCTGTTTCAAAGAATGATTCTTTACCAGATAGAAATTACAGGCTTGTCCTCTTTGAACACACGGTACTTTCTGAGTTTCACAGTGAATTAGCAAGAAACGAAGTAGGAAACAACTGTGAACGGTGAAGTCACATATATTCCCTTTAGTGTGTCCGGTGAAGCACACTACCCAAAGAATATAACTGTCTTGAAAGCAGTGCTTGCTCTTTAGTCTATTGTATAAACTCGAAAGTTCACTGAAGCACACAATGGAGCAGAACAACAACAGCACGGCAAGGCCATAATTCCATCTGTTGAAATCGTTTGATCATATGTATATGTTGGTTAGAATGTTCCATGTACATTTCTTCTATTTGGTTGAAAACTGTTGCTGGCCTCTTTCGGAACACAGTTTTTCTGAGTTAACAAGGAAGGGCAACGGGAAATTTTTGAAAGACATTCGTGAGAAACAAGATAGCACCTATACCTTCAATTCAAAGAGCTACATCTGTACTTACAGTAGTATTTGCGCTACTGTTCATGGAAAACCAGAGGTGTCCAGACATTACTGTCTCTGCTTCTGCCTTCAATGGCAATGCGACCGGTGACTATCTCACACAATTCAGGCCATCACCACACGGACAGAGAAGAGAAAGCAAGAACTTCTGTTATAATTGTTGGAAATGTTCATGTTTTCTCCCGTTTCAAAGAATGATTCTTTACCAGATAGAAATTACAGGCTTGTCCTCTTTGAACACACGGTACTTTCTGAGTTTCACAGTGAATTAGCAAGAAACGAAGTAGGAAACAACTGTGAACGGTGAAGTCACATATATTCCCTTTAGTGTGTCAGGTGAAGCACATTACCCAAAGACTCGAACGGTCTTGAAAGCAGTGTTTGCTCTTTAATCTATTATCTAAACTCGAAAGTTCACTGAAACATACAATGGAGTACATCAACAACGCCACGGCAAGGCCATAATTCCATCTGTTGAAATCGTTTGATCATACGTATATGTTGGTTAGAATGTTCCATGTACATTTCTTCTATTTGGTTGAAAACTGTTGCTGGCCTCTTTCGGAACACAGTTTTTCTGAGTTAACAAGGAAGGGCAACAGGAAATTTTTGAAAGACATTCGTGAGAAACAAGATAGCACCTATACCTTCAATTCAAAGAGCTACATCTGTACTTACAGTAGTATTTCCGCTACTGTTCATGGAAAACCAGAGGTGTCCAGACATTACTCTCTCTGCTTCTGCCTTCAATGGCAATGCGACCGGTGACTATCTCACACAATTCAGGCCATCACCACACGGACAGAGAAGAGAAAGCAATAACTTCTGTTATAATTGCTGGAAATGTTCATGTTTTCTCCCGTTTCAAAGAATGATTCTTTACCAGATAGAAATTAGAGGCTTGTCCTCTTTGAAAACACGGTACTTTCTGAGTTTCACAGTGAATTAGCAAGAGACGAAGTAGGAAACAACTGTGAGCGGTGAAGTCACATATATTCCCTTTAGTGTGTCCGGTGAAGCACACTACCCAAAGAATATAACTGTCTTGAAAGCAGTGTTTGCTCTTTAGTCTATTATCTAATCTCGAAAGTTCACTGAAACATAGAATGGAGTACATCAACAACGGCACGGCAAGGCCATAACTCCATCTGTTGAAATCGTTTGATCATATGTATATGTTGGTTAGAATGTTCCATGTACATTTCTTCTATTTGGTTGAAAACTGTTGCTGGCCTCTTTCGGAACACAGTTTTTCTGAGTTAACAAGGAAGGGCAACAGGAAATTTTTGAAAGACATTCGTGAGAAACAAGATAGCACCTATACCTTCAATTCAAAGAGCTACATCTGTACTTACAGTAGTATTTCCGCTACTGTTCATGGAAAACCAGAGGTGTCCAGACATTACTCTCTCTGCTTCTGCCTTCAATGGCAATGCGACCGGTGACTATCTCACACAATTCAGGCCATCACCACACGGACAGAGAAGAGAAAGCAAGAACTTCTGTTATAATTGTTGGAAATGTTCATGTTTTCTCCCGTTTCAAAGAATGATTCTTTACCAGATAGAAATTACAGGCTTGTCCTCTTTGAACACACGGTACTTTCTGAGTTTCACAGTGAATTAGCAAGAAACGAAGTAGGAAACAACTGTGAACGGTGAAGTCACATATATTCCCTTTAGTGTGTCAGGTGAAGCACACTACCCAAAGACTCGAACGGTCTTGAAAGCAGTGTTTGCTCTTTAATCTATTATCTAAACTCGAAAGTTCACTGAAACATACAATGGAGTACATCAACAACGCCACGGCAAGGCCATAATTCCATCTGTTGAAATCGTTTGATCATACGTATATGTTGGTTAGAATGTTCCATGTACATTTCTTCTATTTGGTTGAAAACTGTTGCTGGCCTCTTTCGGAACACAGTTTTTCTGAGTTAACAAGGAAGGGCAACAGGAAATTTTTGAAAGACATTCGTGAGAAACAAGATAGCACCTATACCTTCAATTCAAAGAGCTACATCTGTACTTACAGTAGTATTTGCGCTACTGTTCATGGAAAACCAGAGGTGTCCAGACATTATTGTCTCTGCTTCTGCCTTCAATGGCAATGCGACCGGTGACTATCTCACACAATTCAGGCCATCACCACACGGACAGAGAAGAGAAAGCAATAACTTCTGTTATAATGGCTGGAAATGTTCATGTTTTCTCCCGTTTCAAAGAATGATTCTTTACCAGATAGAAATTACAGGCTTGTCCTCTTTGAACACACGGTACTTTCTGAGTTTCACAGTGAATTAGCAAGAAACGAAGTAGGAAACAACTGTGAACGGTGAAGTCACATATATTCCCTTTAGTGTGTCAGGTGAAGCACACTACCCAAAAGACTCTAGCGGTCTTGAAAGCAGTGTTTGCTCTTTAGTCTATTGTATAAACTCGAAAGTTCACTGAAACATACAATGGAGTACATCAACAACGGCACGGGAAGGCCATAATTACATCTGTTGAAATCGTTTGATCATACGTATATGTTGGTTAGAATGTTCCATGTACATTTCTTCTATTTGGTTGAAAACTGTTGCTGGCCTCTTTCGGAACACAGTTTTTCTGAGTTAACAAGGAAGGGCAACGGGAAATTTTTGAAAGACATTCGTGAGAAACAAGATAGCACCTATACCTTCAATTCAAAGAGCTACATCTGTACTTACAGTAGTATTTGCGCTACTGTTCACGGAAAACCAGAGGTGTCCAGACATTACTGTCTCTGCTTCTGCCTTCAATGGCAATGCGACCGGTGACTATCTCACACAATTCAGGCCATCACCACACGGACAGAGAAGAGAAAGCAATAACTTCTGTTATAATTGCTGGAAATGTTCATGTTTTCTCCCGTTTCAAAGAATGATTCTTTACCAGATAGAAATTACAGGCTTGTCCTCTTTGAACACACGGTACTTTCTGAGTTTCACAGTGAATTAGCAAGAAACGAAGTAGGAAACAACTGTGAACGGTGAAGTCACATATATTCCCTTTAGTGTGTCAGGTGAAGCACACTACCCAAAGACTCGAACGGTCTTGAAAGCAGTGTTTGCTCTTTAATCTATTATCTAAACTCGAAAGTTCACTGAAACATACAATGGAGTACATCAACAACGCCACGGCAAGGCCATAATTCCATCTGTTGAAATCGTTTGATCATACGTATATGTTGGTTAGAATGTTCCATGTACATTTCTTCTATTTGGTTGAAAACTGTTGCTGGCCTCTTTCGGAACACAGTTTTTCTGAGTTAACAAGGAAGGGCAACAGGAAATTTTTGAAAGACATTCGTGAGAAACAAGATAGCACCTATAACTTCAATTCAAAGAGCTACATCTGTACTTACAGTAGTATTTGCGCTACTGTTCACGGAAAACCAGAGGTGTCCAGACATTACTGTCTCTGCTTCTGCCTTCAATGGCAATGCGACCGGTGACTATCTCACACAATTCAGGCCATCACCACACGGACAGAGAAGAGAAAGCAATAACTTCTGTTATAATTGCTGGAAATGTTCATGTTTTCTCCCGTTTCAAAGAATGATTCTTTACCAGATAGAAATTACAGGCTTGTCCTCTTTGAACACACGGTACTTTCTGAGTTTCACAGTGAATTAGCAAGAAACGAAGTAGGAAACAACTGTGAACGGTGAAGTCACATATATTCCCTTTAGTGTTTCAGGTGAAGCACACTACCCAAAGACTATAACTGTCTTGAAAGCAGTGCTTGCTCTTTAGTCTATTGTATAAACTCGAAAGTTCACTGAAGCACACAATGGAGCAGAACAACAACAGCACGGCAAGGCCATAATTCCATCTGTTGAAATCGTTTGATCATACGTATATGTTGGTTAGAATGTTCCATGTACATTTCTTCTATTTGGTTGAAAACTGTTGCTGGCCTCTTTCGGAACACAGTTTTTCTGAGTTAACAAGGAAGGGCAACGGGAAATTTTTGAAAGACATTCGTGAGAAACAAGATAGCACCTATACCTTCAATTCAAAGAGCTACATCTGTACTTACAGTAGTATTTGCGCTACTGTTCATGGAAAACCAGAGGTGTCCAGACATTACTGTCTCTGCTTCTGCCTTCAATGGCAATGCGACCGGTGACTATCTCACACAATTCAGGCCATCACCACACGGACAGAGAAGAGAAAGCAATAACTTCTGTTATAATGGCTGGAAATGTTCATGTTTTCTCCCGTTTCAAAGAATGATTCTTTACCAGATAGAAATTACAGGCTTGTCCTCTTTGAACACACGGTACTTTCTGAGTTTCACAGTGAATTAGCAAGAAACGAAGTAGGAAACAACTGTGAACGGTGAAGTCACATATATTCCCTTTAGTGTGTCAGGTGAAGCACACTACCCAAAAGACTCTAGCGGTCTTGAAAGCAGTGTTTGCTCTTTAGTCTATTGTATAAACTCGAAAGTTCACTGAAACATACAATGGAGTACATCAACAACGGCACGGGAAGGCCATAATTACATCTGTTGAAATCGTTTGATCATACGTATATGTTGGTTAGAATGTTCCATGTACATTTCTTCTATTTGGTTGAAAACTGTTGCTGGCCTCTTTCGGAACACAGTTTTTCTGAGTTAACAAGGAAGGGCAACGGGAAATTTTTGAAAGACATTCGTGAGAAACAAGATAGCACCTATACCTTCAATTCAAAGAGCTACATCTGTACTTACAGTAGTATTTGCGCTACTGTTCACGGAAAACCAGAGGTGTCCAGACATTACTGTCTCTGCTTCTGCCTTCAATGGCAATGCGACCGGTGACTATCTCACACAATTCAGGCCATCACCACACGGACAGAGAAGAGAAAGCAATAACTTCTGTTATAATTGCTGGAAATGTTCATGTTTTCTCCCGTTTCAAAGAATGATTCTTTACCAGATAGAAATTACAGGCTTGTCCTCTTTGAACACACGGTACTTTCTGAGTTTCACAGTGAATTAGCAAGAAACGAAGTAGGAAACAACTGTGAACGGTGAAGTCACATATATTCCCTTTAGTGTGTCAGGTGAAGCACACTACCCAAAGACTCGAACGGTCTTGAAAGCAGTGTTTGCTCTTTAATCTATTATCTAAACTCGAAAGTTCACTGAAACATACAATGGAGTACATCAACAACGCCACGGCAAGGCCATAATTCCATCTGTTGAAATCGTTTGATCATACGTATATGTTGGTTAGAATGTTCCATGTACATTTCTTCTATTTGGTTGAAAACTGTTGCTGGCCTCTTTCGGAACACAGTTTTTCTGAGTTAACAAGGAAGGGCAACAGGAAATTTTTGAAAGACATTCGTGAGAAACAAGATAGCACCTATAACTTCAATTCAAAGAGCTACATCTGTACTTACAGTAGTATTTGCGCTACTGTTCACGGAAAACCAGAGGTGT
Source organism: Furipterus horrens (assembly GCF_987537825.1). NCBI lineage: Eukaryota > Metazoa > Chordata > Mammalia > Chiroptera > Furipteridae > Furipterus > Furipterus horrens. Next base: position 52,529,651 of record NW_028327182.1, read on the forward strand.
CCAGACATTACTGTCTCTGCTTCTGCCTTCAATGGCAATGCGACCGGTGACTATCTCACACAATTCAGGCCATCACCACACGGACAGAGAAGAGAAAGCAATAACTTCTGTTATAATTGCTGGAAATGTTCATGTTTTCTCCCGTTTCAAAGAATGATTCTTTACCAGATAGAAATTACAGGCTTGTCCTCTTTGAACACACGGTACTTTCTGAGTTTCACAGTGAATTAGCAAGAAACGAAGTAGGAAACAACTGTGAACGGTGAAGTCACATATATTCCCTTTAGTGTTTCAGGTGAAGCACACTACCCAAAGACTATAACTGTCTTGAAAGCAGTGCTTGCTCTTTAGTCTATTGTATAAACTCGAAAGTTCACTGAAGCACACAATGGAGCAGAACAACAACAGCACGGCAAGGCCATAATTCCATCTGTTGAAATCGTTTGATCATATGTATATGTTGGTTAGAATGTTCCATGTACATTTCTTCTATTTGGTTGAAAACTGTTGCTGGCCTCTTTCGGAACACAGTTTTTCTGAGATAACAAGGAAGGGCAACAGGAAATTTTTGAAAGACATTCGTGAGAAACAAGATAGCACCTATACCTTCAATTCAAAGAGCTACATCTGTACTTACAGTAGTATTTGCGCTACTGTTCACGGAAAACCAGAGGTGTCCAGACATTACTGTCTCTGCTTCTGCCTTCAATGGCAATGCGACCGGTGACTATCTCACACAATTCAGGCCATCACCACACGGACAGAGAAGAGAAAGCAATAACTTCTGTTATAATTGCTGGAAATGTTCATGTTTTCTCCCGTTTCAAAGAATGATTCTTTACCAGATAGAAATTACAGGCTTGTCCTCTTTGAACACACGGTACTTTCTGAGTTTCACAGTGAATTAGCAAGAAACGAAGTAGGAAACAACTGTGAACGGTGAAGTCACATATATTCCCTTTAGTGTGTCCGGTGAAGCACACTACCCAAAGAATATAACTGTCTTGAAAGCAGTGCTTGCTCTTTAGTCTATTGTATAAACTCGAAAGTTCACTGAAACATACAATGGAGTACATCAACAACGCCACGGCAAGGCCATAATTCCATCTGTTGAAATCGTTTGATCATACGTATATGTTGGTTAGAATGTTCCATGTACATTTCTTCTATTTGGTTGAAAACTGTTGCTGGCCTCTTTCGGAACACAGTTTTTCTGAGTTAACAAGGAAGGGCAACAGGAAATTTTTGAAAGACATTCGTGAGAAACAAGATAGCACCTATACCTTCAATTCAAAGAGCTACATCTGTACTTACAGTAGTATTTCCGCTACTGTTCACGGAAAACCAGAGGTGTCCAGACATTACTCTCTCTGCTTCTGCCTTCAATGGCAATGCGACCGGTGACTATCTCACACAATTCAGGCCATCACCACACGGACAGAGAAGAGAAAGCAATAACTTCTGTTATAATTGCTGGAAATGTTCATGTTTTCTCCCGTTTCAAAGAATGATTCTTTACCAGATAGAAATTAGAGGCTTGTCCTCTTTGAAAACACGGTACTTTCTGAGTTTCACAGTGAATTAGCAAGAGACGAAGTAGGAAACAACTGTGAGCGGTGAAGTCACATATATTCCCTTTAGTGTGTCCGGTGAAGCACACTACCCAAAGAATATAACTGTCTTGAAAGCAGTGTTTGCTCTTTAGTCTATTATCTAATCTCGAAAGTTCACTGAAACATAGAATGGAGTACATCAACAACGGCACGGCAAGGCCATAACTCCATCTGTTGAAATCGTTTGATCATACGTATATGTTGGTTAGAATGTTCCATGTACATTTCTTCTATTTGGTTGAAAACTGTTGCTGGCCTCTTTCGGAACACAGTTTTTCTGAGGTAACAAGGAAGGGCAACAGGAAATTTTTGAAAGACATTCGTGAGAAACAAGATAGCACCTATACCTTCAATTCAAAGAGCTACATCTGTACTTACAGTAGTATTTGCGCTACTGTTCATGGAAAACCAGAGGTGTCCAGACATTACTGTCTCTGCTTCTGCCTTCAATGGCAATGCGACCGGTGACTATCTCACACAATTCAGGCCATCACCACACGGACAGAGAAGAGAAAGCAATAACTTCTGTTATAATTGCTGGAAATGTTCATGTTTTCTCCTGTTTCAAAGAATGATTCTTTACCAGATAGAAATTACAGGCTTGTCCTCTTTGAACACACGGTACTTTCTGAGTTTCACAGTGAATTAGCAAGAAACGAAGTAGGAAACAACTGTGAACGGTGAAGTCACATATATTCCCTTTAGTGTGTCCGGTGAAGCACACTACCCAAAGAATATAACTGTCTTGAAAGCAGTGCTTGCTCTTTAGTCTATTGTATAAACTCGAAAGTTCACTGAAGCACACAATGGAGCAGAACAACAACAGCACGGCAAGGCCATAATTCCATCTGTTGAAATCGTTTGATCATATGTATATGTTGGTTAGAATGTTCCATGTACATTTCTTCTATTTGGTTGAAAACTGTTGCTGGCCTCTTTCGGAACACAGTTTTTCTGAGTTAACAAGGAAGGGCAACGGGAAATTTTTGAAAGACATTCGTGAGAAACAAGATAGCACCTATACCTTCAATTCAAAGAGCTACATCTGTACTTACAGTAGTATTTGCGCTACTGTTCATGGAAAACCAGAGGTGTCCAGACATTACTGTCTCTGCTTCTGCCTTCAATGGCAATGCGACCGGTGACTATCTCACACAATTCAGGCCATCACCACACGGACAGAGAAGAGAAAGCAAGAACTTCTGTTATAATTGTTGGAAATGTTCATGTTTTCTCCCGTTTCAAAGAATGATTCTTTACCAGATAGAAATTACAGGCTTGTCCTCTTTGAACACACGGTACTTTCTGAGTTTCACAGTGAATTAGCAAGAAACGAAGTAGGAAACAACTGTGAACGGTGAAGTCACATATATTCCCTTTAGTGTGTCAGGTGAAGCACACTACCCAAAGACTCGAACGGTCTTGAAAGCAGTGTTTGCTCTTTAATCTATTATCTAAACTCGAAAGTTCACTGAAACATACAATGGAGTACATCAACAACGCCACGGCAAGGCCATAATTCCATCTGTTGAAATCGTTTGATCATACGTATATGTTGGTTAGAATGTTCCATGTACATTTCTTCTATTTGGTTGAAAACTGTTGCTGGCCTCTTTCGGAACACAGTTTTTCTGAGTTAACAAGGAAGGGCAACAGGAAATTTTTGAAAGACATTCGTGAGAAACAAGATAGCACCTATACCTTCAATTCAAAGAGCTACATCTGTACTTACAGTAGTATTTCCGCTACTGTTCATGGAAAACCAGAGGTGTCCAGACATTACTCTCTCTGCTTCTGCCTTCAATGGCAATGCGACCGGTGACTATCTCACACAATTCAGGCCATCACCACACGGACAGAGAAGAGAAAGCAATAACTTCTGTTATAATTGCTGGAAATGTTCATGTTTTCTCCCGTTTCAAAGAATGATTCTTTACCAGATAGAAATTAGAGGCTTGTCCTCTTTGAAAACACGGTACTTTCTGAGTTTCACAGTGAATTAGCAAGAGACGAAGTAGGAAACAACTGTGAGCGGTGAAGTCACATATATTCCCTTTAGTGTGTCCGGTGAAGCACACTACCCAAAGAATATAACTGTCTTGAAAGCAGTGTTTGCTCTTTAGTCTATTATCTAATCTCGAAAGTTCACTGAAACATAGAATGGAGTACATCAACAACGGCACGGCAAGGCCATAACTCCATCTGTTGAAATCGTTTGATCATATGTATATGTTGGTTAGAATGTTCCATGTACATTTCTTCTATTTGGTTGAAAACTGTTGCTGGCCTCTTTCGGAACACAGTTTTTCTGAGTTAACAAGGAAGGGCAACGGGAAATTTTTGAAAGACATTCGTGAGAAACAAGATAGCACCTATACCTTCAATTCAAAGAGCTACATCTGTACTTACAGTAGTATTTGCGCTACTGTTCATGGAAAACCAGAGGTGTCCAGACATTACTGTCTCTGCTTCTGCCTTCAATGGCAATGCGACCGGTGACTATCTCACACAATTCAGGCCATCACCACACGGACAGAGAAGAGAAAGCAAGAACTTCTGTTATAATTGTTGGAAATGTTCATGTTTTCTCCCGTTTCAAAGAATGATTCTTTACCAGATAGAAATTACAGGCTTGTCCTCTTTGAACACACGGTACTTTCTGAGTTTCACAGTGAATTAGCAAGAAACGAAGTAGGAAACAACTGTGAACGGTGAAGTCACATATATTCCCTTTAGTGTGTCAGGTGAAGCACACTACCCAAAGACTCGAACGGTCTTGAAAGCAGTGTTTGCTCTTTAATCTATTATCTAAACTCGAAAGTTCACTGAAACATAGAATGGAGTACATCAACAACGGCACGGCAAGGCCATAACTCCATCTGTTGAAATCGTTTGATCATATGTATATGTTGGTTAGAATGTTCCATGTACATTTCTTCTATTTGGTTGAAAACTGTTGCTGGCCTCTTTCGGAACACAGTTTTTCTGAGTTAACAAGGAAGGGCAACAGGAAATTTTTGAAAGACATTCGTGAGAAACAAGATAGCACCTATACCTTCAATTCAAAGAGCTACATCTGTACTTACAGTAGTATTTCCGCTACTGTTCATGGAAAACCAGAGGTGTCCAGACATTACTCTCTCTGCTTCTGCCTTCAATGGCAATGCGACCGGTGACTATCTCACACAATTCAGGCCATCACCACACGGACAGAGAAGAGAAAGCAAGAACTTCTGTTATAATTGTTGGAAATGTTCATGTTTTCTCCCGTTTCAAAGAATGATTCTTTACCAGATAGAAATTACAGGCTTGTCCTCTTTGAACACACGGTACTTTCTGAGTTTCACAGTGAATTAGCAAGAAACGAAGTAGGAAACAACTGTGAACGGTGAAGTCACATATATTCCCTTTAGTGTGTCAGGTGAAGCACACTACCCAAAGACTCGAACGGTCTTGAAAGCAGTGTTTGCTCTTTAATCTATTATCTAAACTCGAAAGTTCACTGAAACATACAATGGAGTACATCAACAACGCCACGGCAAGGCCATAATTCCATCTGTTGAAATCGTTTGATCATACGTATATGTTGGTTAGAATGTTCCATGTACATTTCTTCTATTTGGTTGAAAACTGTTGCTGGCCTCTTTCGGAACACAGTTTTTCTGAGTTAACAAGGAAGGGCAACAGGAAATTTTTGAAAGACATTCGTGAGAAACAAGATAGCACCTATACCTTCAATTCAAAGAGCTACATCTGTACTTACAGTAGTATTTGCGCTACTGTTCATGGAAAACCAGAGGTGTCCAGACATTATTGTCTCTGCTTCTGCCTTCAATGGCAATGCGACCGGTGACTATCTCACACAATTCAGGCCATCACCACACGGACAGAGAAGAGAAAGCAATAACTTCTGTTATAATGGCTGGAAATGTTCATGTTTTCTCCCGTTTCAAAGAATGATTCTTTACCAGATAGAAATTACAGGCTTGTCCTCTTTGAACACACGGTACTTTCTGAGTTTCACAGTGAATTAGCAAGAAACGAAGTAGGAAACAACTGTGAACGGTGAAGTCACATATATTCCCTTTAGTGTGTCAGGTGAAGCACACTACCCAAAAGACTCTAGCGGTCTTGAAAGCAGTGTTTGCTCTTTAGTCTATTGTATAAACTCGAAAGTTCACTGAAACATACAATGGAGTACATCAACAACGGCACGGGAAGGCCATAATTACATCTGTTGAAATCGTTTGATCATACGTATATGTTGGTTAGAATGTTCCATGTACATTTCTTCTATTTGGTTGAAAACTGTTGCTGGCCTCTTTCGGAACACAGTTTTTCTGAGTTAACAAGGAAGGGCAACGGGAAATTTTTGAAAGACATTCGTGAGAAACAAGATAGCACCTATACCTTCAATTCAAAGAGCTACATCTGTACTTACAGTAGTATTTGCGCTACTGTTCACGGAAAACCAGAGGTGTCCAGACATTACTGTCTCTGCTTCTGCCTTCAATGGCAATGCGACCGGTGACTATCTCACACAATTCAGGCCATCACCACACGGACAGAGAAGAGAAAGCAATAACTTCTGTTATAATTGCTGGAAATGTTCATGTTTTCTCCCGTTTCAAAGAATGATTCTTTACCAGATAGAAATTACAGGCTTGTCCTCTTTGAACACACGGTACTTTCTGAGTTTCACAGTGAATTAGCAAGAAACGAAGTAGGAAACAACTGTGAACGGTGAAGTCACATATATTCCCTTTAGTGTGTCAGGTGAAGCACACTACCCAAAGACTCGAACGGTCTTGAAAGCAGTGTTTGCTCTTTAATCTATTATCTAAACTCGAAAGTTCACTGAAACATACAATGGAGTACATCAACAACGCCACGGCAAGGCCATAATTCCATCTGTTGAAATCGTTTGATCATACGTATATGTTGGTTAGAATGTTCCATGTACATTTCTTCTATTTGGTTGAAAACTGTTGCTGGCCTCTTTCGGAACACAGTTTTTCTGAGTTAACAAGGAAGGGCAACAGGAAATTTTTGAAAGACATTCGTGAGAAACAAGATAGCACCTATAACTTCAATTCAAAGAGCTACATCTGTACTTACAGTAGTATTTGCGCTACTGTTCACGGAAAACCAGAGGTGTCCAGACATTACTGTCTCTGCTTCTGCCTTCAATGGCAATGCGACCGGTGACTATCTCACACAATTCAGGCCATCACCACACGGACAGAGAAGAGAAAGCAATAACTTCTGTTATAATTGCTGGAAATGTTCATGTTTTCTCCCGTTTCAAAGAATGATTCTTTACCAGATAGAAATTACAGGCTTGTCCTCTTTGAACACACGGTACTTTCTGAGTTTCACAGTGAATTAGCAAGAAACGAAGTAGGAAACAACTGTGAACGGTGAAGTCACATATATTCCCTTTAGTGTTTCAGGTGAAGCACACTACCCAAAGACTATAACTGTCTTGAAAGCAGTGCTTGCTCTTTAGTCTATTGTATAAACTCGAAAGTTCACTGAAGCACACAATGGAGCAGAACAACAACAGCACGGCAAGGCCATAATTCCATCTGTTGAAATCGTTTGATCATACGTATATGTTGGTTAGAATGTTCCATGTACATTTCTTCTATTTGGTTGAAAACTGTTGCTGGCCTCTTTCGGAACACAGTTTTTCTGAGTTAACAAGGAAGGGCAACAGGAAATTTTTGAAAGACATTCGTGAGAAACAAGATAGCACCTATACCTTCAATTCAAAGAGCTACATCTGTACTTACAGTAGTATTTCCGCTACTGTTCATGGAAAACCAGAGGTGTCCAGACATTACTCTCTCTGCTTCTGCCTTCAATGGCAATGCGACCGGTGACTATCTCACACAATTCAGGCCATCACCACACGGACAGAGAAGAGAAAGCAATAACTTCTGTTATAATTGCTGGAAATGTTCATGTTTTCTCCCGTTTCAAAGAATGATTCTTTACCAGATAGAAATTAGAGGCTTGTCCTCTTTGAAAACACGGTACTTTCTGAGTTTCACAGTGAATTAGCAAGAGACGAAGTAGGAAACAACTGTGAGCGGTGAAGTCACATATATTCCCTTTAGTGTGTCCGGTGAAGCACACTACCCAAAGACTCGAACGGTCTTGAAAGCAGTGTTTGCTCTTTAGTCTATTATCTAAACTCGAAAGTTCACTGAAACATACAATGGAGTACATCAACAACGCCACGGCAAGGCCATAATTCCATCTGTTGAAATCGTTTGATCATACGTATATGTTGGTTAGAATGTTCCATGTACATTTCTTCTATTTGGTTGAAAACTGTTGCTGGCCTCTTTCGGAACACAGTTTTTCTGAGTTAACAAGGAAGGGCAACAGGAACTTTTTGAAAGACATTCGTGAGAAACAAGATAGCACCTATACCTTCAATTCAAAGAGCTACATCTGTACTTACAGTAGTATTTGCGCTACTGTTCACGGAAAACCAGAGGTGTCCAGACATTACTGTCTCTGCTTCTGCCTTCAATGGCAATGCGACCGGTGACTATCTCACACAATTCAGGCCATCACCACACGGACAGAGAAGAGAAAGCAATAACTTCTGTTATAATTGCTGGAAATGTTCATGTTTTCTCCCGTTTCAAAGAATGATTCTTTACCAGATAGAAATTACAGGCTTGTCCTCTTTGAACACACGGTACTTTCTGAGTTTCACAGTGAATTAGCAAGAAACGAAGTAGGAAACAACTGTGAACGGTGAAGTCACATATATTCCCTTTAGTGTGTCAGGTGAAGCACACTACCCAAAGACTCGAACGGTCTTGAAAGCAGTGTTTGCTCTTTAATCTATTATCTAAACTCGAAAGTTCACTGAAACATACAATGGAGTACATCAACAACGCCACGGCAAGGCCATAATTCCATCTGTTGAAATCGTTTGATCATACGTATATGTTGGTTAGAATGTTCCATGTACATTTCCTCTATTTGGTTGAAAACTGTTGCTGGCCTCTTTCGGAACACAGTTTTTCTGAGTTAACAAGGAAGGGCAACGGGAAATTTTTGAAAGACATTCGTGAGAAACAAGATAGCACCTATAACTTCAATTCAAAGAGCTACATCTGTACTTACAGTAGTATTTGCGCTACTGTTCACGGAAAACCAGAGGTGTCCAGACATTACTGTCTCTGCTTCTGCCTTCAATGGCAATGCGACCGGTGACTATCTCACACAATTCAGGCCATCACCACACGGACAGAGAAGAGAAAGCAATAACTTCTGTTATAATTGCTGGAAATGTTCATGTTTTCTCCCGTTTCAAAGAATGATTCTTTACCAGATAGAAATTACAGGCTTGTCCTCTTTGAACACACGGTACTTTCTGAGTTTCACAGTGAATTAGCAAGAAACGAAGTAGGAAACAACTGTGAACGGTGAAGTCACATATATTCCCTTTAGTGTGTCCGGTGAAGCACACTACCCAAAGAATATAACTGTCTTGAAAGCAGTGCTTGCTCTTTAGTCTATTGTATAAACTCGAAAGTTCACTGAAACATACAATGGAGTACATCAACAACGCCACGGCAAGGCCATAATTCCATCTGTTGAAATCGTTTGATCATACGTATATGTTGGTTAGAATGTTCCATGTACATTTCTTCTATTTGGTTGAAAACTGTTGCTGGCCTCTTTCGGAACACAGTTTTTCTGAGTTAACAAGGAAGGGCAACAGGAAATTTTTGAAAGACATTCGTGAGAAACAAGATAGCACCTATACCTTCAATTCAAAGAGCTACATCTGTACTTACAGTAGTATTTCCGCTACTGTTCACGGAAAACCAGAGGTGTCCAGACATTACTCTCTCTGCTTCTGCCTTCAATGGCAATGCGACCGGTGACTATCTCACACAATTCAGGCCATCACCACACGGACAGAGAAGAGAAAGCAATAACTTCTGTTATAATTGCTGGAAATGTTCATGTTTTCTCCCGTTTCAAAGAATGATTCTTTACCAGATAGAAATTAGAGGCTTGTCCTCTTTGAAAACACGGTACTTTCTGAGTTTCACAGTGAATTAGCAAGAGACGAAGTAGGAAACAACTGTGAGCGGTGAAGTCACATATATTCCCTTTAGTGTGTCCGGTGAAGCACACTACCCAAAGAATATAACTGTCTTGAAAGCAGTGTTTGCTCTTTAGTCTATTATCTAATCTCGAAAGTTCACTGAAACATAGAATGGAGTACATCAACAACGGCACGGCAAGGCCATAACTCCATCTGTTGAAATCGTTTGATCATACGTATATGTTGGTTAGAATGTTCCATGTACATTTCTTCTATTTGGTTGAAAACTGTTGCTGGCCTCTTTCGGAACACAGTTTTTCTGAGGTAACAAGGAAGGGCAACAGGAAATTTTTGAAAGACATTCGTGAGAAACAAGATAGCACCTATACCTTCAATTCAAAGAGCTACATCTGTACTTACAGTAGTATTTGCGCTACTGTTCATGGAAAACCAGAGGTGTCCAGACATTACTGTCTCTGCTTCTGCCTTCAATGGCAATGCGACCGGTGACTATCTCACACAATTCAGGCCATCACCACACGGACAGAGAAGAGAAAGCAATAACTTCTGTTATAATTGCTGGAAATGTTCATGTTTTCTCCTGTTTCAAAGAATGATTCTTTACCAGATAGAAATTACAGGCTTGTCCTCTTTGAACACACGGTACTTTCTGAGTTTCACAGTGAATTAGCAAGAAACGAAGTAGGAAACAACTGTGAACGGTGAAGTCACATATATTCCCTTTAGTGTGTCCGGTGAAGCACACTACCCAAAGAATATAACTGTCTTGAAAGCAGTGCTTGCTCTTTAGTCTATTGTATAAACTCGAAAGTTCACTGAAGCACACAATGGAGCAGAACAACAACAGCACGGCAAGGCCATAATTCCATCTGTTGAAATCGTTTGATCATATGTATATGTTGGTTAGAATGTTCCATGTACATTTCTTCTATTTGGTTGAAAACTGTTGCTGGCCTCTTTCGGAACACAGTTTTTCTGAGTTAACAAGGAAGGGCAACGGGAAATTTTTGAAAGACATTCGTGAGAAACAAGATAGCACCTATACCTTCAATTCAAAGAGCTACATCTGTACTTACAGTAGTATTTGCGCTACTGTTCATGGAAAACCAGAGGTGTCCAGACATTACTGTCTCTGCTTCTGCCTTCAATGGCAATGCGACCGGTGACTATCTCACACAATTCAGGCCATCACCACACGGACAGAGAAGAGAAAGCAAGAACTTCTGTTATAATTGTTGGAAATGTTCATGTTTTCTCCCGTTTCAAAGAATGATTCTTTACCAGATAGAAATTACAGGCTTGTCCTCTTTGAACACACGGTACTTTCTGAGTTTCACAGTGAATTAGCAAGAAACGAAGTAGGAAACAACTGTGAACGGTGAAGTCACATATATTCCCTTTAGTGTGTCAGGTGAAGCACACTACCCAAAGACTCGAACGGTCTTGAAAGCAGTGTTTGCTCTTTAATCTATTATCTAAACTCGAAAGTTCACTGAAACATACAATGGAGTACATCAACAACGCCACGGCAAGGCCATAATTCCATCTGTTGAAATCGTTTGATCATACGTATATGTTGGTTAGAATGTTCCATGTACATTTCTTCTATTTGGTTGAAAACTGTTGCTGGCCTCTTTCGGAACACAGTTTTTCTGAGTTAACAAGGAAGGGCAACAGGAAATTTTTGAAAGACATTCGTGAGAAACAAGATAGCACCTATACCTTCAATTCAAAGAGCTACATCTGTACTTACAGTAGTATTTCCGCTACTGTTCATGGAAAACCAGAGGTGTCCAGACATTACTCTCTCTGCTTCTGCCTTCAATGGCAATGCGACCGGTGACTATCTCACACAATTCAGGCCATCACCACACGGACAGAGAAGAGAAAGCAATAACTTCTGTTATAATTGCTGGAAATGTTCATGTTTTCTCCCGTTTCAAAGAATGATTCTTTACCAGATAGAAATTAGAGGCTTGTCCTCTTTGAAAACACGGTACTTTCTGAGTTTCACAGTGAATTAGCAAGAGACGAAGTAGGAAACAACTGTGAGCGGTGAAGTCACATATATTCCCTTTAGTGTGTCCGGTGAAGCACACTACCCAAAGAATATAACTGTCTTGAAAGCAGTGTTTGCTCTTTAGTCTATTATCTAATCTCGAAAGTTCACTGAAACATAGAATGGAGTACATCAACAACGGCACGGCAAGGCCATAACTCCATCTGTTGAAATCGTTTGATCATATGTATATGTTGGTTAGAATGTTCCATGTACATTTCTTCTATTTGGTTGAAAACTGTTGCTGGCCTCTTTCGGAACACAGTTTTTCTGAGTTAACAAGGAAGGGCAACAGGAAATTTTTGAAAGACATTCGTGAGAAACAAGATAGCACCTATACCTTCAATTCAAAGAGCTACATCTGTACTTACAGTAGTATTTCCGTTACTGTTCATGGAAAACCAGAGGTGTCCAGACATTACTCTCTCTGCTTCTGCCTTCAATGGCAATGCGACCGGTGACTATCTCACACAATTCAGGCCATCACCACACGGACAGAGAAGAGAAAGCAATAACTTCTGTTATAATTGCTGGAAATGTTCATGTTTTCTCCCGTTTCAAAGAATGATTCTTTACCAGATAGAAATTAGAGGCTTGTCCTCTTTGAAAACACGGTACTTTCTGAGTTTCACAGTGAATTAGCAAGAGACGAAGTAGGAAACAACTGTGAGCGGTGAAGTCACATATATTCCCTTTAGTGTGTCCGGTGAAGCACACTACCCAAAGAATATAACTGTCTTGAAAGCAGTGTTTGCTCTTTAGTCTATTATCTAATCTCGAAAGTTCACTGAAACATAGAATGGAGTACATCAACAACGGCACGGCAAGGCCATAACTCCATCTGTTGAAATCGTTTGATCATATGTATATGTTGGTTAGAATGTTCCATGTACATTTCTTCTATTTGGTTGAAAACTGTTGCTGGCCTCTTTCGGAACACAGTTTTTCTGAGTTAACAAGGAAGGGCAACAGGAAATTTTTGAAAGACATTCGTGAGAAACAAGATAGCACCTATACCTTCAATTCAAAGAGCTACATCTGTACTTACAGTAGTATTTCCGCTACTGTTCATGGAAAACCAGAGGTGTCCAGACATTACTCTCTCTGCTTCTGCCTTCAATGGCAATGCGACCGGTGACTATCTCACACAATTCAGGCCATCACCACACGGACAGAGAAGAGAAAGCAAGAACTTCTGTTATAATTGTTGGAAATGTTCATGTTTTCTCCCGTTTCAAAGAATGATTCTTTACCAGATAGAAATTACAGGCTTGTCCTCTTTGAACACACGGTACTTTCTGAGTTTCACAGTGAATTAGCAAGAAACGAAGTAGGAAACAACTGTGAACGGTGAAGTCACATATATTCCCTTTAGTGTGTCAGGTGAAGCACACTACCCAAAGACTCGAACGGTCTTGAAAGCAGTGTTTGCTCTTTAATCTATTATCTAAACTCGAAAGTTCACTGAAACATACAATGGAGTACATCAACAACGCCACGGCAAGGCCATAATTCCATCTGTTGAAATCGTTTGATCATACGTATATGTTGGTTAGAATGTTCCATGTACATTTCTTCTATTTGGTTGAAAACTGTTGCTGGCCTCTTTCGGAACACAGTTTTTCTGAGTTAACAAGGAAGGGCAACAGGAAATTTTTGAAAGACATTCGTGAGAAACAAGATAGCACCTATACCTTCAATTCAAAGAGCTACATCTGTACTTACAGTAGTATTTGCGCTACTGTTCATGGAAAACCAGAGGTGTCCAGACATTACTGTCTCTGCTTCTGCCTTCAATGGCAATGCGACCGGTGACTATCTCACACAATTCAGGCCATCACCACACGGACAGAGAAGAGAAAGCAATAACTTCTGTTATAATGGCTGGAAATGTTCATGTTTTCTCCCGTTTCAAAGAATGATTCTTTACCAGATAGAAATTACAGGCTTGTCCTCTTTGAACACACGGTACTTTCTGAGTTTCACAGTGAATTAGCAAGAAACGAAGTAGGAAACAACTGTGAACGGTGAAGTCACATATATTCCCTTTAGTGTGTCAGGTGAAGCACACTACCCAAAAGACTCTAGCGGTCTTGAAAGCAGTGTTTGCTCTTTAGTCTATTGTATAAACTCGAAAGTTCACTGAAACATACAATGGAGTACATCAACAACGGCACGGGAAGGCCATAATTCCATCTGTTGAAATCGTTTGATCATACGTATATGTTGGTTAGAATGTTCCATGTACATTTCTTCTATTTGGTTGAAAACTGTTGCTGGCCTCTTTCGGAACACAGTTTTTCTGAGTTAACAAGGAAGGGCAACGGGAAATTTTTGAAAGACATTCGTGAGAAACAAGATAGCACCTATACCTTCAATTCAAAGAGCTACATCTGTACTTACAGTAGTATTTGCGCTACTGTTCACGGAAAACCAGAGGTGTCCAGACATTACTGTCTCTGCTTCTGCCTTCAATGGCAATGCGACCGGTGACTATCTCACACAATTCAGGCCATCACCACACGGACAGAGAAGAGAAAGCAATAACTTCTGTTATAATTGCTGGAAATGTTCATGTTTTCTCCCGTTTCAAAGAATGATTCTTTACCAGATAGAAATTACAGGCTTGTCCTCTTTGAACACACGGTACTTTCTGAGTTTCACAGTGAATTAGCAAGAAACGAAGTAGGAAACAACTGTGAACGGTGAAGTCACATATATTCCCTTTAGTGTGTCAGGTGAAGCACACTACCCAAAGACTCGAACGGTCTTGAAAGCAGTGTTTGCTCTTTAATCTATTATCTAAACTCGAAAGTTCACTGAAACATACAATGGAGTACATCAACAACGCCACGGCAAGGCCATAATTCCATCTGTTGAAATCGTTTGATCATACGTATATGTTGGTTAGAATGTTCCATGTACATTTCTTCTATTTGGTTGAAAACTGTTGCTGGCCTCTTTCGGAACACAGTTTTTCTGAGTTAACAAGGAAGGGCAACAGGAAATTTTTGAAAGACATTCGTGAGAAACAAGATAGCACCTATAACTTCAATTCAAAGAGCTACATCTGTACTTACAGTAGTATTTGCGCTACTGTTCACGGAAAACCAGAGGTGTCCAGACATTACTGTCTCTGCTTCTGCCTTCAATGGCAATGCGACCGGTGACTATCTCACACAATTCAGGCCATCACCACACGGACAGAGAAGAGAAAGCAATAACTTCTGTTATAATTGCTGGAAATGTTCATGTTTTCTCCCGTTTCAAAGAATGATTCTTTACCAGATAGAAATTACAGGCTTGTCCTCTTTGAACACACGGTACTTTCTGAGTTTCACAGTGAATTAGCAAGAAACGAAGTAGGAAACAACTGTGAACGGTGAAGTCACATATATTCCCTTTAGTGTTTCAGGTGAAGCACACTACCCAAAGACTATAACTGTCTTGAAAGCAGTGCTTGCTCTTTAGTCTATTGTATAAACTCGAAAGTTCACTGAAGCACACAATGGAGCAGAACAACAACAGCACGGCAAGGCCATAATTCCATCTGTTGAAATCGTTTGATCATATGTATATGTTGGTTAGAATGTTCCATGTACATTTCTTCTATTTGGTTGAAAACTGTTGCTGGCCTCTTTCGGAACACAGTTTTTCTGAGATAACAAGGAAGGGCAACAGGAAATTTTTGAAAGACATTCGTGAGAAACAAGATAGCACCTATACCTTCAATTCAAAGAGCTACATCTGTACTTACAGTAGTATTTGCGCTACTGTTCATGGAAAACCAGAGGTGTCCAGACATTACTGTCTCTGCTTCTGCCTTCAATGGCAATGCGACCGGTGACTATCTCACACAATTCAGGCCATCACCACACGGACAGAGAAGAGAAAGCAATAACTTCTGTTATAATTGCTGGAAATGTTCATGTTTTCTCCCGTTTCAAAGAATGATTCTTTACCAGATAGAAATTAGAGGCTTGTCCTCTTTGAAAACACGGTACTTTCTGAGTTTCACAGTGAATTAGCAAGAAACGAAGTAGGAAACAACTGTGAACGGTGAAGTCACATATATTCCCTTTAGTGTGTCAGGTGAAGCACACTACCCAAAGACTCGAACGGTCTTGAAAGCAGTGTTTGCTCTTTAATCTATTATCTAAACTCGAAAGTTCACTGAAACATACAATGGAGTACATCAACAACGCCACGGCAAGGCCATAATTCCATCTGTTGAAATCGTTTGATCATACGTATATGTTGGTTAGAATGTTCCATGTACATTTCTTCTATTTGGTTGAAAACTGTTGCTGGCCTCTTTCGGAACACAGTTTTTCTGAGTTAACAAGGAAGGGCAACAGGAACTTTTTGAAAGACATTCGTGAGAAACAAGATAGCACCTATACCTTCAATTCAAAGAGCTACATCTGTACTTACAGTAGTATTTGCGCTACTGTTCACGGAAAACCAGAGGTGTCCAGACATTACTGTCTCTGCTTCTGCCTTCAATGGCAATGCGACCGGTGACTATCTCACACAATTCAGGCCATCACCACACGGACAGAGAAGAGAAAGCAATAACTTCTGTTATAATTGCTGGAAATGTTCATGTTTTCTCCCGTTTCAAAGAATGATTCTTTACCAGATAGAAATTACAGGCTTGTCCTCTTTGAACACACGGTACTTTCTGAGTTTCACAGTGAATTAGCAAGAAACGAAGTAGGAAACAACTGTGAACGGTGAAGTCACATATATTCCCTTTAGTGTGTCAGGTGAAGCACACTACCCAAAGACTCGAACGGTCTTGAAAGCAGTGTTTGCTCTTTAATCTATTATCTAAACTCGAAAGTTCACTGAAACATACAATGGAGTACATCAACAACGCCACGGCAAGGCCATAATTCCATCTGTTGAAATCGTTTGATCATACGTATATGTTGGTTAGAATGTTCCATGTACATTTCCTCTATTTGGTTGAAAACTGTTGCTGGCCTCTTTCGGAACACAGTTTTTCTGAGTTAACAAGGAAGGGCAACGGGAAATTTTTGAAAGACATTCGTGAGAAACAAGATAGCACCTATAACTTCAATTCAAAGAGCTACATCTGTACTTACAGTAGTATTTGCGCTACTGTTCACGGAAAACCAGAGGTGTCCAGACATTACTGTCTCTGCTTCTGCCTTCAATGGCAATGCGACCGGTGACTATCTCACACAATTCAGGCCATCACCACACGGACAGAGAAGAGAAAGCAATAACTTCTGTTATAATTGCTGGAAATGTTCATGTTTTCTCCCGTTTCAAAGAATGATTCTTTACCAGATAGAAATTACAGGCTTGTCCTCTTTGAACACACGGTACTTTCTGAGTTTCACAGTGAATTAGCAAGAAACGAAGTAGGAAACAACTGTGAACGGTGAAGTCACATATATTCCCTTTAGTGTGTCCGGTGAAGCACACTACCCAAAGAATATAACTGTCTTGAAAGCAGTGCTTGCTCTTTAGTCTATTGTATAAACTCGAAAGTTCACTGAAGCACACAATGGAGCAGAACAACAACAGCACGGCAAGGCCATAATTCCATCTGTTGAAATCGTTTGATCATATGTATATGTTGGTTAGAATGTTCCATGTACATTTCTTCTATTTGGTTGAAAACTGTTGCTGGCCTCTTTCGGAACACAGTTTTTCTGAGTTAACAAGGAAGGGCAACGGGAAATTTTTGAAAGACATTCGTGAGAAACAAGATAGCACCTATACCTTCAATTCAAAGAGCTACATCTGTACTTACAGTAGTATTTGCGCTACTGTTCACGGAAAACCAGAGGTGTCCAGACATTACTGTCTCTGCTTCTGCCTTCAATGGCAATGCGACCGGTGACTATCTCACACAATTCAGGCCATCACCACACGGACAGAGAAGAGAAAGCAAGAACTTCTGTTATAATTGTTGGAAATGTTCATGTTTTCTCCCGTTTCAAAGAATGATTCTTTACCAGATAGAAATTACAGGCTTGTCCTCTTTGAACACACGGTACTTTCTGAGTTTCACAGTGAATTAGCAAGAAACGAAGTAGGAAACAACTGTGAACGGTGAAGTCACATATATTCCCTTTAGTGTGTCAGGTGAAGCACACTACCCAAAGAATATAACTGTCTTGAAAGCAGTGCTTGCTCTTTAGTCTATTGTATAAAATCGAAAGTTCACTGAAGCACACAATGGAGCAGAACAACAACAGCACGGCAAGGCCATAATTCCATCTGTTGAAATCGTTTGATCATACGTATATGTTGGTTAGAATGTTCCATGTACATTTCTTCTATTTGGTTGAAAACTGTTGCTGGCCTCTTTCGGAACACAGTTTTTCTGAGTTAACAAGGAAGGGCAACGGGAAATTTTTGAAAGACATTCGTGAGAAACAAGATAGCACCTATACCTTCAATTCAAAGAGCTACATCTGTACTTACAGTAGTATTTCCGCTACTGTTCACGGAAAACCAGAGGTGTCCAGACATTACTGTCTCTGCTTCTGCCTTCAATGGCAATGCGACCGGTGACTATCTCACACAATTCAGGCCATCACCACACGGACAGAGAAGAGAAAGCAAGAACTTCTGTTATAATTGCTGGAAATGTTCATGTTTTCTCCCGTTTCAAAGAATGATTCTTTACCAGATAGAAATTACAGGCTTGTCCTCTTTGAACACACGGTACTTTCTGAGTTTCACAGTGAATTAGCAAGAAACGAAGTAGGAAACAACTGTGAACGGTGAAGTCACATATATTCCCTTTAGTGTGTCAGGTGAAGCACACTACCCAAAGACTCGAACGGTCTTGAAAGCAGTGTTTGCTCTTTAATCTATTATCTAAACTCGAAAGTTCACTGAAACATACAATGGAGTACATCAACAACGCCACGGCAAGGCCATAATTCCATCTGTTGAAATCGTTTGATCATACGTATATGTTGGTTAGAATGTTCCATGTACATTTCTTCTATTTGGTTGAAAACTGTTGCTGGCCTCTTTCGGAACACAGTTTTTCTGAGTTAACAAGGAAGGGCAACGGGAAATTTTTGAAAGACATTCGTGAGAAACAAGATAGCACCTATACCTTCAATTCAAAGAGCTACATCTGTACTTACAGTAGTATTTGCGCTACTGTTCACGGAAAACCAGAGGTGTCCAGACATTACTGTCTCTGCTTCTGCCTTCAATGGCAATGCGACCGGTGACTATCTCACACAATTCAGGCCATCACCACACGGACAGAGAAGAGAAAGCAATAACTTCTGTTATAATTGCTGGAAATGTTCATGTTTTCTCCCGTTTCAAAGAATGATTCTTTACCAGATAGAAATTACAGGCTTGTCCTCTTTGAACACACGGTACTTTCTGAGTTTCACAGTGAATTAGCAAGAAACGAAGTAGGAAACAACTGTGAACGGTGAAGTCACATATATTCCCTTTAGTGTGTCAGGTGAAGCACACTACCCAAAGACTCGAACGGTCTTGAAAGCAGTGTTTGCTCTTTAATCTATTATCTAAACTCGAAAGTTCACTGAAACATACAATGGAGTACATCAACAACGCCACGGCAAGGCCATAATTCCATCTGTTGAAATCGTTTGATCATACGTATATGTTGGTTAGAATGTTCCATGTACATTTCTTCTATTTGGTTGAAAACTGTTGCTGGCCTCTTTCGGAACACAGTTTTTCTGAGTTAACAAGGAAGGGCAACAGGAAATTTTTGAAAGACATTCGTGAGAAACAAGATAGCACCTATACCTTCAATTCAAAGAGCTACATCTGTACTTACAGTAGTATTTGCGCTACTGTTCACGGAAAACCAGAGGTGTCCAGACATTACTGTCTCTGCTTCTGCCTTCAATGGCAATGCGACCGGTGACTATCTCACACAATTCAGGCCATCACCACACGGACAGAGAAGAGAAAGCAAGAACTTCTGTTATAATTGTTGGAAATGTTCATGTTTTCTCCCGTTTCAAAGAATGATTCTTTACCAGATAGAAATTACAGGCTTGTCCTCTTTGAACACACGGTACTTTCTGAGTTTCACAGTGAATTAGCAAGAAACGAAGTAGGAAAC
This sequence comes from Furipterus horrens, assembly GCF_987537825.1. Classification (NCBI taxonomy): domain Eukaryota; kingdom Metazoa; phylum Chordata; class Mammalia; order Chiroptera; family Furipteridae; genus Furipterus; species Furipterus horrens. Next base: position 52,549,537 of record NW_028327182.1, read on the forward strand.
AACTGTGAACGGTGAAGTCACATATATTCCCTTTAGTGTGTCAGGTGAAGCACACTACCCAAAGAATATAACTGTCTTGAAAGCAGTGCTTGCTCTTTAGTCTATTGTATAAAATCGAAAGTTCACTGAAGCACACAATGGAGCAGAACAACAACAGCACGGCAAGGCCATAATTCCATCTGTTGAAATCGTTTGATCATACGTATATGTTGGTTAGAATGTTCCATGTACATTTCTTCTATTTGGTTGAAAACTGTTGCTGGCCTCTTTCGGAACACAGTTTTTCTGAGTTAACAAGGAAGGGCAACGGGAAATTTTTGAAAGACATTCGTGAGAAACAAGATAGCACCTATACCTTCAATTCAAAGAGCTACATCTGTACTTACAGTAGTATTTCCGCTACTGTTCACGGAAAACCAGAGGTGTCCAGACATTACTGTCTCTGCTTCTGCCTTCAATGGCAATGCGACCGGTGACTATCTCACACAATTCAGGCCATCACCACACGGACAGAGAAGAGAAAGCAAGAACTTCTGTTATAATTGCTGGAAATGTTCATGTTTTCTCCCGTTTCAAAGAATGATTCTTTACCAGATAGAAATTACAGGCTTGTCCTCTTTGAACACACGGTACTTTCTGAGTTTCACAGTGAATTAGCAAGAAACGAAGTAGGAAACAACTGTGAACGGTGAAGTCACATATATTCCCTTTAGTGTGTCAGGTGAAGCACACTACCCAAAGACTCGAACGGTCTTGAAAGCAGTGTTTGCTCTTTAATCTATTATCTAAACTCGAAAGTTCACTGAAACATACAATGGAGTACATCAACAACGCCACGGCAAGGCCATAATTCCATCTGTTGAAATCGTTTGATCATACGTATATGTTGGTTAGAATGTTCCATGTACATTTCTTCTATTTGGTTGAAAACTGTTGCTGGCCTCTTTCGGAACACAGTTTTTCTGAGTTAACAAGGAAGGGCAACGGGAAATTTTTGAAAGACATTCGTGAGAAACAAGATAGCACCTATACCTTCAATTCAAAGAGCTACATCTGTACTTACAGTAGTATTTGCGCTACTGTTCACGGAAAACCAGAGGTGTCCAGACATTACTGTCTCTGCTTCTGCCTTCAATGGCAATGCGACCGGTGACTATCTCACACAATTCAGGCCATCACCACACGGACAGAGAAGAGAAAGCAATAACTTCTGTTATAATTGCTGGAAATGTTCATGTTTTCTCCCGTTTCAAAGAATGATTCTTTACCAGATAGAAATTACAGGCTTGTCCTCTTTGAACACACGGTACTTTCTGAGTTTCACAGTGAATTAGCAAGAAACGAAGTAGGAAACAACTGTGAACGGTGAAGTCACATATATTCCCTTTAGTGTGTCAGGTGAAGCACACTACCCAAAGACTCGAACGGTCTTGAAAGCAGTGTTTGCTCTTTAATCTATTATCTAAACTCGAAAGTTCACTGAAACATACAATGGAGTACATCAACAACGCCACGGCAAGGCCATAATTCCATCTGTTGAAATCGTTTGATCATACGTATATGTTGGTTAGAATGTTCCATGTACATTTCTTCTATTTGGTTGAAAACTGTTGCTGGCCTCTTTCGGAACACAGTTTTTCTGAGTTAACAAGGAAGGGCAACAGGAAATTTTTGAAAGACATTCGTGAGAAACAAGATAGCACCTATACCTTCAATTCAAAGAGCTACATCTGTACTTACAGTAGTATTTCCGCTACTGTTCACGGAAAACCAGAGGTGTCCAGACATTACTCTCTCTGCTTCTGCCTTCAATGGCAATGCGACCGGTGACTATCTCACACAATTCAGGCCATCACCACACGGACAGAGAAGAGAAAGCAATAACTTCTGTTATAATTGCTGGAAATGTTCATGTTTTCTCCCGTTTCAAAGAATGATTCTTTACCAGATAGAAATTAGAGGCTTGTCCTCTTTGAAAACACGGTACTTTCTGAGTTTCACAGTGAATTAGCAAGAGACGAAGTAGGAAACAACTGTGAGCGGTGAAGTCACATATATTCCCTTTAGTGTGTCCGGTGAAGCACACTACCCAAAGAATATAACTGTCTTGAAAGCAGTGTTTGCTCTTTAGTCTATTATCTAATCTCGAAAGTTCACTGAAACATAGAATGGAGTACATCAACAACGGCACGGCAAGGCCATAACTCCATCTGTTGAAATCGTTTGATCATACGTATATGTTGGTTAGAATGTTCCATGTACATTTCTTCTATTTGGTTGAAAACTGTTGCTGGCCTCTTTCGGAACACAGTTTTTCTGAGTTAACAAGGAAGGGCAACAGGAAATTTTTGAAAGACATTCGTGAGAAACAAGATAGCACCTATACCTTCAATTCAAAGAGCTACATCTGTACTTACAGTAGTATTTGCGCTACTGTTCATGGAAAACCAGAGGTGTCCAGACATTACTGTCTCTGCTTCTGCCTTCAATGGCAATGCGACCGGTGACTATCTCACACAATTCAGGCCATCACCACACGGACAGAGAAGAGAAAGCAATAACTTCTGTTATAATTGCTGGAAATGTTCATGTTTTCTCCTGTTTCAAAGAATGATTCTTTACCAGATAGAAATTACAGGCTTGTCCTCTTTGAACACACGGTACTTTCTGAGTTTCACAGTGAATTAGCAAGAAACGAAGTAGGAAACAACTGTGAACTGTGAAGTCACATATATTCCCTTTAGTGTGTCCGGTGAAGCACACTACCCAAAGAATATAACTGTCTTGAAAGCAGTGCTTGCTCTTTAGTCTATTGTATAAACTCGAAAGTTCACTGAAGCACACAATGGAGCAGAACAACAACAGCACGGCAAGGCCATAATTCCATCTGTTGAAATCGTTTGATCATATGTATATGTTGGTTAGAATGTTCCATGTACATTTCTTCTATTTGGTTGAAAACTGTTGCTGGCCTCTTTCGGAACACAGTTTTTCTGAGATAACAAGGAAGGGCAACAGGAAATTTTTGAAAGACATTCGTGAGAAACAAGATAGCACCTATACCTTCAATTCAAAGAGCTACATCTGTACTTACAGTAGTATTTGCGCTACTGTTCATGGAAAACCAGAGGTGTCCAGACATTACTGTCTCTGCTTCTGCCTTCAATGGCAATGCGACCGGTGACTATCTCACACAATTCAGGCCATCACCACACGGACAGAGAAGAGAAAGCAATAACTTCTGTTATAATTGCTGGAAATGTTCATGTTTTCTCCCGTTTCAAAGAATGATTCTTTACCAGATAGAAATTAGAGGCTTGTCCTCTTTGAAAACACGGTACTTTCTGAGTTTCACAGTGAATTAGCAAGAAACGAAGTAGGAAACAACTGTGAACGGTGAAGTCACATATATTCCCTTTAGTGTGTCAGGTGAAGCACACTACCCAAAGACTCGAACGGTCTTGAAAGCAGTGTTTGCTCTTTAATCTATTATCTAAACTCGAAAGTTCACTGAAACATACAATGGAGTACATCAACAACGCCACGGCAAGGCCATAATTCCATCTGTTGAAATCGTTTGATCATACGTATATGTTGGTTAGAATGTTCCATGTACATTTCTTCTATTTGGTTGAAAACTGTTGCTGGCCTCTTTCGGAACACAGTTTTTCTGAGTTAACAAGGAAGGGCAACAGGAACTTTTTGAAAGACATTCGTGAGAAACAAGATAGCACCTATACCTTCAATTCAAAGAGCTACATCTGTACTTACAGTAGTATTTGCGCTACTGTTCACGGAAAACCAGAGGTGTCCAGACATTACTGTCTCTGCTTCTGCCTTCAATGGCAATGCGACCGGTGACTATCTCACACAATTCAGGCCATCACCACACGGACAGAGAAGAGAAAGCAATAACTTCTGTTATAATTGCTGGAAATGTTCATGTTTTCTCCCGTTTCAAAGAATGATTCTTTACCAGATAGAAATTACAGGCTTGTCCTCTTTGAACACACGGTACTTTCTGAGTTTCACAGTGAATTAGCAAGAAACGAAGTAGGAAACAACTGTGAACGGTGAAGTCACATATATTCCCTTTAGTGTGTCAGGTGAAGCACACTACCCAAAGACTCGAACGGTCTTGAAAGCAGTGTTTGCTCTTTAATCTATTATCTAAACTCGAAAGTTCACTGAAACATACAATGGAGTACATCAACAACGCCACGGCAAGGCCATAATTCCATCTGTTGAAATCGTTTGATCATACGTATATGTTGGTTAGAATGTTCCATGTACATTTCCTCTATTTGGTTGAAAACTGTTGCTGGCCTCTTTCGGAACACAGTTTTTCTGAGTTAACAAGGAAGGGCAACGGGAAATTTTTGAAAGACATTCGTGAGAAACAAGATAGCACCTATAACTTCAATTCAAAGAGCTACATCTGTACTTACAGTAGTATTTGCGCTACTGTTCACGGAAAACCAGAGGTGTCCAGACATTACTGTCTCTGCTTCTGCCTTCAATGGCAATGCGACCGGTGACTATCTCACACAATTCAGGCCATCACCACACGGACAGAGAAGAGAAAGCAATAACTTCTGTTATAATTGCTGGAAATGTTCATGTTTTCTCCCGTTTCAAAGAATGATTCTTTACCAGATAGAAATTACAGGCTTGTCCTCTTTGAACACACGGTACTTTCTGAGTTTCACAGTGAATTAGCAAGAAACGAAGTAGGAAACAACTGTGAACGGTGAAGTCACATATATTCCCTTTAGTGTGTCCGGTGAAGCACACTACCCAAAGAATATAACTGTCTTGAAAGCAGTGCTTGCTCTTTAGTCTATTGTATAAACTCGAAAGTTCACTGAAGCACACAATGGAGCAGAACAACAACAGCACGGCAAGGCCATAATTCCATCTGTTGAAATCGTTTGATCATATGTATATGTTGGTTAGAATGTTCCATGTACATTTCTTCTATTTGGTTGAAAACTGTTGCTGGCCTCTTTCGGAACACAGTTTTTCTGAGTTAACAAGGAAGGGCAACGGGAAATTTTTGAAAGACATTCGTGAGAAACAAGATAGCACCTATACCTTCAATTCAAAGAGCTACATCTGTACTTACAGTAGTATTTGCGCTACTGTTCACGGAAAACCAGAGGTGTCCAGACATTACTGTCTCTGCTTCTGCCTTCAATGGCAATGCGACCGGTGACTATCTCACACAATTCAGGCCATCACCACACGGACAGAGAAGAGAAAGCAAGAACTTCTGTTATAATTGTTGGAAATGTTCATGTTTTCTCCCGTTTCAAAGAATGATTCTTTACCAGATAGAAATTACAGGCTTGTCCTCTTTGAACACACGGTACTTTCTGAGTTTCACAGTGAATTAGCAAGAAACGAAGTAGGAAACAACTGTGAACGGTGAAGTCACATATATTCCCTTTAGTGTGTCAGGTGAAGCACACTACCCAAAGAATATAACTGTCTTGAAAGCAGTGCTTGCTCTTTAGTCTATTGTATAAAATCGAAAGTTCACTGAAGCACACAATGGAGCAGAACAACAACAGCACGGCAAGGCCATAATTCCATCTGTTGAAATCGTTTGATCATACGTATATGTTGGTTAGAATGTTCCATGTACATTTCTTCTATTTGGTTGAAAACTGTTGCTGGCCTCTTTCGGAACACAGTTTTTCTGAGTTAACAAGGAAGGGCAACGGGAAATTTTTGAAAGACATTCGTGAGAAACAAGATAGCACCTATACCTTCAATTCAAAGAGCTACATCTGTACTTACAGTAGTATTTCCGCTACTGTTCACGGAAAACCAGAGGTGTCCAGACATTACTGTCTCTGCTTCTGCCTTCAATGGCAATGCGACCGGTGACTATCTCACACAATTCAGGCCATCACCACACGGACAGAGAAGAGAAAGCAAGAACTTCTGTTATAATTGCTGGAAATGTTCATGTTTTCTCCCGTTTCAAAGAATGATTCTTTACCAGATAGAAATTACAGGCTTGTCCTCTTTGAACACACGGTACTTTCTGAGTTTCACAGTGAATTAGCAAGAAACGAAGTAGGAAACAACTGTGAACGGTGAAGTCACATATATTCCCTTTAGTGTGTCAGGTGAAGCACACTACCCAAAGACTCGAACGGTCTTGAAAGCAGTGTTTGCTCTTTAATCTATTATCTAAACTCGAAAGTTCACTGAAACATACAATGGAGTACATCAACAACGCCACGGCAAGGCCATAATTCCATCTGTTGAAATCGTTTGATCATACGTATATGTTGGTTAGAATGTTCCATGTACATTTCTTCTATTTGGTTGAAAACTGTTGCTGGCCTCTTTCGGAACACAGTTTTTCTGAGTTAACAAGGAAGGGCAACGGGAAATTTTTGAAAGACATTCGTGAGAAACAAGATAGCACCTATACCTTCAATTCAAAGAGCTACATCTGTACTTACAGTAGTATTTGCGCTACTGTTCACGGAAAACCAGAGGTGTCCAGACATTACTGTCTCTGCTTCTGCCTTCAATGGCAATGCGACCGGTGACTATCTCACACAATTCAGGCCATCACCACACGGACAGAGAAGAGAAAGCAATAACTTCTGTTATAATTGCTGGAAATGTTCATGTTTTCTCCCGTTTCAAAGAATGATTCTTTACCAGATAGAAATTACAGGCTTGTCCTCTTTGAACACACGGTACTTTCTGAGTTTCACAGTGAATTAGCAAGAAACGAAGTAGGAAACAACTGTGAACGGTGAAGTCACATATATTCCCTTTAGTGTGTCAGGTGAAGCACACTACCCAAAGACTCGAACGGTCTTGAAAGCAGTGTTTGCTCTTTAATCTATTATCTAAACTCGAAAGTTCACTGAAACATACAATGGAGTACATCAACAACGCCACGGCAAGGCCATAATTCCATCTGTTGAAATCGTTTGATCATACGTATATGTTGGTTAGAATGTTCCATGTACATTTCTTCTATTTGGTTGAAAACTGTTGCTGGCCTCTTTCGGAACACAGTTTTTCTGAGTTAACAAGGAAGGGCAACAGGAAATTTTTGAAAGACATTCGTGAGAAACAAGATAGCACCTATACCTTCAATTCAAAGAGCTACATCTGTACTTACAGTAGTATTTGCGCTACTGTTCACGGAAAACCAGAGGTGTCCAGACATTACTGTCTCTGCTTCTGCCTTCAATGGCAATGCGACCGGTGACTATCTCACACAATTCAGGCCATCACCACACGGACAGAGAAGAGAAAGCAAGAACTTCTGTTATAATTGTTGGAAATGTTCATGTTTTCTCCCGTTTCAAAGAATGATTCTTTACCAGATAGAAATTACAGGCTTGTCCTCTTTGAACACACGGTACTTTCTGAGTTTCACAGTGAATTAGCAAGAAACGAAGTAGGAAACAACTGTGAACGGTGAAGTCACATATATTCCCTTTAGTGTGTCAGGTGAAGCACACTACCCAAAGAATATAACTGTCTTGAAAGCAGTGCTTGCTCTTTAGTCTATTGTATAAAATCGAAAGTTCACTGAAGCACACAATGGAGCAGAACAACAACAGCACGGCAAGGCCATAATTCCATCTGTTGAAATCGTTTGATCATACGTATATGTTGGTTAGAATGTTCCATGTACATTTCTTCTATTTGGTTGAAAACTGTTGCTGGCCTCTTTCGGAACACAGTTTTTCTGAGTTAACAAGGAAGGGCAACGGGAAATTTTTGAAAGACATTCGTGAGAAACAAGATAGCACCTATACCTTCAATTCAAAGAGCTACATCTGTACTTACAGTAGTATTTCCGCTACTGTTCACGGAAAACCAGAGGTGTCCAGACATTACTGTCTCTGCTTCTGCCTTCAATGGCAATGCGACCGGTGACTATCTCACACAATTCAGGCCATCACCACACGGACAGAGAAGAGAAAGCAAGAACTTCTGTTATAATTGCTGGAAATGTTCATGTTTTCTCCCGTTTCAAAGAATGATTCTTTACCAGATAGAAATTACAGGCTTGTCCTCTTTGAACACACGGTACTTTCTGAGTTTCACAGTGAATTAGCAAGAAACGAAGTAGGAAACAACTGTGAACGGTGAAGTCACATATATTCCCTTTAGTGTGTCAGGTGAAGCACACTACCCAAAGACTCGAACGGTCTTGAAAGCAGTGTTTGCTCTTTAATCTATTATCTAAACTCGAAAGTTCACTGAAACATACAATGGAGTACATCAACAACGCCACGGCAAGGCCATAATTCCATCTGTTGAAATCGTTTGATCATACGTATATGTTGGTTAGAATGTTCCATGTACATTTCTTCTATTTGGTTGAAAACTGTTGCTGGCCTCTTTCGGAACACAGTTTTTCTGAGTTAACAAGGAAGGGCAACGGGAAATTTTTGAAAGACATTCGTGAGAAACAAGATAGCACCTATACCTTCAATTCAAAGAGCTACATCTGTACTTACAGTAGTATTTGCGCTACTGTTCACGGAAAACCAGAGGTGTCCAGACATTACTGTCTCTGCTTCTGCCTTCAATGGCAATGCGACCGGTGACTATCTCACACAATTCAGGCCATCACCACACGGACAGAGAAGAGAAAGCAATAACTTCTGTTATAATTGCTGGAAATGTTCATGTTTTCTCCCGTTTCAAAGAATGATTCTTTACCAGATAGAAATTACAGGCTTGTCCTCTTTGAACACACGGTACTTTCTGAGTTTCACAGTGAATTAGCAAGAAACGAAGTAGGAAACAACTGTGAACGGTGAAGTCACATATATTCCCTTTAGTGTGTCAGGTGAAGCACACTACCCAAAGACTCGAACGGTCTTGAAAGCAGTGTTTGCTCTTTAATCTATTATCTAAACTCGAAAGTTCACTGAAACATACAATGGAGTACATCAACAACGCCACGGCAAGGCCATAATTCCATCTGTTGAAATCGTTTGATCATACGTATATGTTGGTTAGAATGTTCCATGTACATTTCTTCTATTTGGTTGAAAACTGTTGCTGGCCTCTTTCGGAACACAGTTTTTCTGAGTTAACAAGGAAGGGCAACAGGAAATTTTTGAAAGACATTCGTGAGAAACAAGATAGCACCTATACCTTCAATTCAAAGAGCTACATCTGTACTTACAGTAGTATTTCCGCTACTGTTCACGGAAAACCAGAGGTGTCCAGACATTACTCTCTCTGCTTCTGCCTTCAATGGCAATGCGACCGGTGACTATCTCACACAATTCAGGCCATCACCACACGGACAGAGAAGAGAAAGCAATAACTTCTGTTATAATTGCTGGAAATGTTCATGTTTTCTCCCGTTTCAAAGAATGATTCTTTACCAGATAGAAATTAGAGGCTTGTCCTCTTTGAAAACACGGTACTTTCTGAGTTTCACAGTGAATTAGCAAGAGACGAAGTAGGAAACAACTGTGAGCGGTGAAGTCACATATATTCCCTTTAGTGTGTCCGGTGAAGCACACTACCCAAAGAATATAACTGTCTTGAAAGCAGTGTTTGCTCTTTAGTCTATTATCTAATCTCGAAAGTTCACTGAAACATAGAATGGAGTACATCAACAACGGCACGGCAAGGCCATAACTCCATCTGTTGAAATCGTTTGATCATACGTATATGTTGGTTAGAATGTTCCATGTACATTTCTTCTATTTGGTTGAAAACTGTTGCTGGCCTCTTTCGGAACACAGTTTTTCTGAGTTAACAAGGAAGGGCAACAGGAAATTTTTGAAAGACATTCGTGAGAAACAAGATAGCACCTATACCTTCAATTCAAAGAGCTACATCTGTACTTACAGTAGTATTTGCGCTACTGTTCATGGAAAACCAGAGGTGTCCAGACATTACTGTCTCTGCTTCTGCCTTCAATGGCAATGCGACCGGTGACTATCTCACACAATTCAGGCCATCACCACACGGACAGAGAAGAGAAAGCAATAACTTCTGTTATAATTGCTGGAAATGTTCATGTTTTCTCCTGTTTCAAAGAATGATTCTTTACCAGATAGAAATTACAGGCTTGTCCTCTTTGAACACACGGTACTTTCTGAGTTTCACAGTGAATTAGCAAGAAACGAAGTAGGAAACAACTGTGAACTGTGAAGTCACATATATTCCCTTTAGTGTGTCCGGTGAAGCACACTACCCAAAGAATATAACTGTCTTGAAAGCAGTGCTTGCTCTTTAGTCTATTGTATAAACTCGAAAGTTCACTGAAGCACACAATGGAGCAGAACAACAACAGCACGGCAAGGCCATAATTCCATCTGTTGAAATCGTTTGATCATATGTATATGTTGGTTAGAATGTTCCATGTACATTTCTTCTATTTGGTTGAAAACTGTTGCTGGCCTCTTTCGGAACACAGTTTTTCTGAGTTAACAAGGAAGGGCAACGGGAAATTTTTGAAAGACATTCGTGAGAAACAAGATAGCACCTATACCTTCAATTCAAAGAGCTACATCTGTACTTACAGTAGTATTTGCGCTACTGTTCATGGAAAACCAGAGGTGTCCAGACATTACTGTCTCTGCTTCTGCCTTCAATGGCAATGCGACCGGTGACTATCTCACACAATTCAGGCCATCACCACACGGACAGAGAAGAGAAAGCAATAACTTCTGTTATAATTGCTGGAAATGTTCATGTTTTCTCCCGTTTCAAAGAATGATTCTTTACCAGATAGAAATTACAGGCTTGTCCTCTTTGAACACACGGTACTTTCTGAGTTTCACAGTGAATTAGCAAGAAACGAAGTAGGAAACAACTGTGAACGGTGAAGTCACATATATTCCCTTTAGTGTGTCAGGTGAAGCACACTACCCAAAGACTCGAACGGTCTTGAAAGCAGTGTTTGCTCTTTAATCTATTATCTAAACTCGAAAGTTCACTGAAACATACAATGGAGTACATCAACAACGCCACGGCAAGGCCATAATTCCATCTGTTGAAATCGTTTGATCATACGTATATGTTGGTTAGAATGTTCCATGTACATTTCTTCTATTTGGTTGAAAACTGTTGCTGGCCTCTTTCGGAACACAGTTTTTCTGAGTTAACAAGGAAGGGCAACGGGAAATTTTTGAAAGACATTCGTGAGAAACAAGATAGCACCTATACCTTCAATTCAAAGAGCTACATCTGTACTTACAGTAGTATTTGCGCTACTGTTCACGGAAAACCAGAGGTGTCCAGACATTACTGTCTCTGCTTCTGCCTTCAATGGCAATGCGACCGGTGACTATCTCACACAATTCAGGCCATCACCACACGGACAGAGAAGAGAAAGCAATAACTTCTGTTATAATTGCTGGAAATGTTCATGTTTTCTCCCGTTTCAAAGAATGATTCTTTACCAGATAGAAATTACAGGCTTGTCCTCTTTGAACACACGGTACTTTCTGAGTTTCACAGTGAATTAGCAAGAAACGAAGTAGGAAACAACTGTGAACGGTGAAGTCACATATATTCCCTTTAGTGTGTCAGGTGAAGCACACTACCCAAAGACTCGAACGGTCTTGAAAGCAGTGTTTGCTCTTTAATCTATTATCTAAACTCGAAAGTTCACTGAAACATACAATGGAGTACATCAACAACGCCACGGCAAGGCCATAATTCCATCTGTTGAAATCGTTTGATCATACGTATATGTTGGTTAGAATGTTCCATGTACATTTCTTCTATTTGGTTGAAAACTGTTGCTGGCCTCTTTCGGAACACAGTTTTTCTGAGTTAACAAGGAAGGGCAACGGGAAATTTTTGAAAGACATTCGTGAGAAACAAGATAGCACCTATAACTTCAATTCAAAGAGCTACATCTGTACTTACAGTAGTATTTGCGCTACTGTTCACGGAAAACCAGAGGTGTCCAGACATTACTGTCTCTGCTTCTGCCTTCAATGGCAATGCGACCGGTGACTATCTCACACAATTCAGGCCATCACCACACGGACAGAGAAGAGAAAGCAATAACTTCTGTTATAATTGCTGGAAATGTTCATGTTTTCTCCCGTTTCAAAGAATGATTCTTTACCAGATAGAAATTACAGGCTTGTCCTCTTTGAACACACGGTACTTTCTGAGTTTCACAGTGAATTAGCAAGAAACGAAGTAGGAAACAACTGTGAACGGTGAAGTCACATATATTCCCTTTAGTGTGTCAGGTGAAGCACACTACCCAAAGACTCGAACGGTCTTGAAAGCAGTGTTTGCTCTTTAATCTATTATCTAAACTCGAAAGTTCACTGAAACATAGAATGGAGTACATCAACAACGGCACGGCAAGGCCATAACTCCATCTGTTGAAATCGTTTGATCATACGTATATGTTGGTTAGAATGTTCCATGTACATTTCTTCTATTTGGTTGAAAACTGTTGCTGGCCTCTTTCGGAACACAGTTTTTCTGAGTTAACAAGGAAGGGCAACGGGAAATTTTTGAAAGACATTCGTGAGAAACAAGATAGCACCAATACCTTCAATTCAAAGAGCTACATCTGTACTTACAGTAGTATTTGCGCTACTGTTCACGGAAAACCAGAGGTGTCCAGACATTACTGTCTCTGCTTCTGCCTTCAATGGCAATGCGACCGGTGACTATCTCACACAATTCAGGCCATCACCACACGGACAGAGAAGAGAAAGCAATAACTTCTGTTATAATTGCTGGAAATGTTCATGTTTTCTCCCGTTTCAAAGAATGATTCTTTACCAGATAGAAATTACAGGCTTGTCCTCTTTGAACACACGGTACTTTCTGAGTTTCACAGTGAATTAGCAAGAAACGAAGTAGGAAACAACTGTGAACGGTGAAGTCACATATATTCCCTTTAGTGTGTCAGGTGAAGCACACTACCCAAAGACTCGAACGGTCTTGAAAGCAGTGTTTGCTCTTTAATCTATTATCTAAACTCGAAAGTTCACTGAAACATACAATGGAGTACATCAACAACGCCACGGCAAGGCCATAATTCCATCTGTTGAAATCGTTTGATCATACGTATATGTTGGTTAGAATGTTCCATGTACATTTCTTCTATTTGGTTGAAAACTGTTGCTGGCCTCTTTCGGAACACAGTTTTTCTGAGTTAACAAGGAAGGGCAACGGGAAATTTTTGAAAGACATTCGTGAGAAACAAGATAGCACCTATACCTTCAATTCAAAGAGCTACATCTGTACTTACAGTAGTATTTGCGCTACTGTTCACGGAAAACCAGAGGTGTCCAGACATTACTGTCTCTGCTTCTGCCTTCAATGGCAATGCGACCGGTGACTATCTCACACAATTCAGGCCATCACCACACGGACAGAGAAGAGAAAGCAATAACTTCTGTTATAATTGCTGGAAATGTTCATGTTTTCTCCCGTTTCAAAGAATGATTCTTTACCAGATAGAAATTACAGGCTTGTCCTCTTTGAACACACGGTACTTTCTGAGTTTCACAGTGAATTAGCAAGAAACGAAGTAGGAAACAACTGTGAACGGTGAAGTCACATATATTCCCTTTAGTGTTTCAGGTGAAGCACACTACCCAAAGACTATAACTGTCTTGAAAGCAGTGCTTGCTCTTTAGTCTATTGTATAAACTCGAAAGTTCACTGAAGCACACAATGGAGCAGAACAACAACAGCACGGCAAGGCCATAATTCCATCTGTTGAAATCGTTTGATCATATGTATATGTTGGTTAGAATGTTCCATGTACATTTCTTCTATTTGGTTGAAAACTGCTGCTGGCCTCTTTCGGAACACAGTTTTTCTGAGTTAACAAGGAAGGGCAACGGGAAATTTTTGAAAGACATTCGTGAGAAACAAGATAGCACCTATAACTTCAATTCAAAGAGCTACATCTGTACTTACAGTAGTATTTGCGCTACTGTTCACGGAAAACCAGAGGTGTCCAGACATTACTGTCTCTGCTTCTGCCTTCAATGGCAATGCGACCGGTGACTATCTCACACAATTCAGGCCATCACCACACGGACAGAGAAGAGAAAGCAAGAACTTCTGTTATAATTGTTGGAAATGTTCATGTTTTCTCCCGTTTCAAAGAATGATTCTTTACCAGATAGAAATTACAGGCTTGTCCTCTTTGAACACACGGTACTTTCTGAGTTTCACAGTGAATTAGCAAGAGACGAAGTAGGAAACAACTGTGAACGGTGAAGTCACATATATTCCCTTTAGTGTGTCAGGTGAAGCACACTACCCAAAGACTCGAACGGTCTTGAAAGCAGTGTTTGCTCTTTAATCTATTATCTAAACTCGAAAGTTCACTGAAACATACAATGGAGTACATCAACAACGCCACGGCAAGGCCATAATTCCATCTGTTGAAATCGTTTGATCATACGTATATGTTGGTTAGAATGTTCCATGTACATTTCTTCTATTTGGTTGAAAACTGTTGCTGGCCTCTTTCGGAACACAGTTTTTCTGAGTTAACAAGGAAGGGCAACGGGAAATTTTTGAAAGACATTCGTGAGAAACAAGATAGCACCTATACCTTCAATTCAAAGAGCTACATCTGTACTTACAGTAGTATTTCCGCTACTGTTCATGGAAAACCAGAGGTGTCCAGACATTACTGTCTCTGCTTCTGCCTTCAATGGCAATGCGACCGGTGACTATCTCACACAATTCAGGCCATCACCACACGGACAGAGAAGAGAAAGCAATAACTTCTGTTATAATTGCTGGAAATGTTCATGTTTTCTCCCGTTTCAAAGAATGATTCTTTACCAGATAGAAATTAGAGGCTTGTCCTCTTTGAAAACACGGTACTTTCTGAGTTTCACAGTGAATTAGCAAGAGACGAAGTAGGAAACAACTGTGAGCGGTGAAGTCACATATATTCCCTTTAGTGTGTCCGGTGAAGCACACTACCCAAAGAATATAACTGTCTTGAAAGCAGTGTTTGCTCTTTAGTCTATTATCTAATCTCGAAAGTTCACTGAAACATAGAATGGAGTACATCAACAACGGCACGGCAAGGCCATAACTCCATCTGTTGAAATCGTTTGATCATATGTATATGTTGGTTAGAATGTTCCATGTACATTTCTTCTATTTGGTTGAAAACTGTTGCTGGCCTCTTTCGGAACACAGTTTTTCTGAGTTAACAAGGAAGGGCAACAGGAAATTTTTGAAAGACATTCGTGAGAAACAAGATAGCACCTATACCTTCAATTCAAAGAGCTACATCTGTACTTACAGTAGTATTTGCGCTACTGTTCATGGAAAACCAGAGGTGTCCAGACATTACTGTCTCTGCTTCTGCCTTCAATGGCAATGCGACCGGTGACTATCTCACACAATTCAGGCCATCACCACACGGACAGAGAAGAGAAAGCAATAACTTCTGTTATAATTGCTGGAAATGTTCATGTTTTCTCCTGTTTCAAAGAATGATTCTTTACCAGATAGAAATTACAGGCTTGTCCTCTTTGAACACACGGTACTTTCTGAGTTTCACAGTGAATTAGCAAGAAACGAAGTAGGAAACAACTGTGAACGGTGAAGTCACATATATTCCCTTTAGTGTGTCCGGTGAAGCACACTACCCAAAGAATATAACTGTCTTGAAAGCAGTGCTTGCTCTTTAGTCTATTGTATAAACTCGAAAGTTCACTGAAGCACACAATGGAGCAGAACAACAACAGCACGGCAAGGCCATAATTCCATCTGTTGAAATCGTTTGATCATACGTATATGTTGGTTAGAATGTTCCATGTACATTTCTTCTATTTGGTTGAAAACTGTTGCTGGCCTCTTTCGGAACACAGTTTTTCTGAGTTAACAAGGAAGGGCAACGGGAAATTTTTGAAAGACATTCGTGAGAAACAAGATAGCACCTATACCTTCAATTCAAAGAGCTACATCTGTACTTACAGTAGTATTTGCGCTACTGTTCACGGAAAACCAGAGGTGTCCAGACATTACTGTCTCTGCTTCTGCCTTCAATGGCAATGCGACCGGTGACTATCTCACACAATTCAGGCCATCACCACACGGACAGAGAAGAGAAAGCAATAACTTCTGTTATAATTGCTGGAAATGTTCATGTTTTCTCCCGTTTCAAAGAATGATTCTTTCCCAGATAGAAATTAGAGGCTTGTCCTCTTTGAACACACGGTACTTTCTGAGTTTCACAGTGAATTAGCAAGAAACGAAGTAGGAAACAACTGTGAACGGTGAAGTCACATATATTCCCTTTAGTGTGTCAGGTGAAGCACACTACCCAAAGACTCGAACGGTCTTGAAAGCAGTGTTTGCTCTTTAATCTATTATCTAAACTCGAAAGTTCACTGAAACATAGAATGGAGTACATCAACAACGGCACGGCAAGGCCATAACTCCATCTGTTGAAATCGTTTGATCATACGTATATGTTGGTTAGAATGTTCCATGTACATTTCTTCTATTTGGTTGAAAACTGTTGCTGGCCTCTTTCGGAACACAGTTTTTCTGAGTTAACAAGGAAGGGCAACGGGAAATTTTTGAAAGACATTCGTGAGAAACAAGATAGCACCAATACCTTCAATTCAAAGAGCTACATCTGTACTTACAGTAGTATTTGCGCTACTGTTCACGGAAAACCAGAGGTGTCCAGACATTACTGTCTCTGCTTCTGCCTTCAATGGCAATGCGACCGGTGACTATCTCACACAATTCAGGCCATCACCACACGGACAGAGAAGAGAAAGCAATAACTTCTGTTATAATTGCTGGAAATGTTCATGTTTTCTCCCGTTTCAAAGAATGATTCTTTCCCAGATAGAAATTAGAGGCTTGTCCTCTTTGAACACACGGTACTTTCTGAGTTTCACAGTGAATTAGCAAGAAACGAAGTAGGAAACAACTGTGAACGGTGAAGTCACATATATTCCCTTTAGTGTGTCAGGTGAAGCACACTACCCAAAGACTCGAACGGTCTTGAAAGCAGTGTTTGCTCTTTAATCTATTATCTAAACTCGAAAGTTCACTGAAACATAGAATGGAGTACATCAACAACGGCACGGCAAGGCCATAACTCCATCTGTTGAAATCGTTTGATCATACGTATATGTTGGTTAGAATGTTCCATGTACATTTCTTCTATTTGGTTGAAAACTGTTGCTGGCCTCTTTCGGAACACAGTTTTTCTGAGTTAACAAGGAAGGGCAACGGGAAATTTTTGAAAGACATTCGTGAGAAACAAGATAGCACCAATACCTTCAATTCAAAGAGCTACATCTGTACTTACAGTAGTATTTGCGCTACTGTTCACGGAAAACCAGAGGTGTCCAGACATTACTGTCTCTGCTTCTGCCTTCAATGGCAATGCGACCGGTGACTATCTCACACAATTCAGGCCATCACCACACGGACAGAGAAGAGAAAGCAATAACTTCTGTTATAATTGCTGGAAATGTTCATGTTTTCTCCCGTTTCAAAGAATGATTCTTTACCAGATAGAAATTACAGGCTTGTCCTCTTTGAACACACGGTACTTTCTGAGTTTCACAGTGAATTAGCAAGAAACGAAGTAGGAAACAACTGTGAACGGTGAAGTCACATATATTCCCTTTAGTGTGTCAGGTGAAGCACACTACCCAAAGACTCGAACGGTCTTGAAAGCAGTGTTTGCTCTTTAATCTATTATCTAAACTCGAAAGTTCACTGAAACATACAATGGAGTACATCAACAACGCCACGGCAAGGCCATAATTCCATCTGTTGAAATCGTTTGATCATACGTATATGTTGGTTAGAATGTTCCATGTACATTTCTTCTATTTGGTTGAAAACTGTTGCTGGCCTCTTTCGGAACACAGTTTTTCTGAGTTAACAAGGAAGGGCAACGGGAAATTTTTGAAAGACATTCGTGAGAAACAAGATAGCACCAATACCTTCAATTCAAAGAGCTACATCTGTACTTACAGTAGTATTTGCGCTACTGTTCACGGAAAACCAGAGGTGTCCAGACATTACTGTCTCTGCTTCTGCCTTCAATGGCAATGCGACCGGTGACTATCTCACACAATTCAGGCCATCACCACACGGACAGAGAAGAGAAAGCAATAACTTCTGTTATAATTGCTGGAAATGTTCATGTTTTCTCCCGTTTCAAAGAATGATTCTTTCCCAGATAGAAATTAGAGGCTTGTCCTCTTTGAACACACGGTACTTTCTGAGTTTCACAGTGAATTAGCAAGAAACGAAGTAGGAAACAACTGTGAACGGTGAAGTCACATATATTCCCTTTAGTGTGTCAGGTGAAGCACACTACCCAAAGACTCGAACGGTCTTGAAAGCAGTGTTTGCTCTTTAATCTATTATCTAAACTCGAAAGTTCACTGAAACATACAATGGAGTACATCAACAACGCCACGGCAAGGCCATAATTCCATCTGTTGAAATCGTTTGATCATACGTATATGTTGGTTAGAATGTTCCATGTACATTTCTTCTATTTGGTTGAAAACTGTTGCTGGCCTCTTTCGGAACACAGTTTTTCTGAGTTAACAAGGAAGGGCAACGGGAAATTTTTGAAAGACATTCGTGAGAAACAAGATAGCACCAATACCTTCAATTCAAAGAGCTACATCTGTACTTACAGTAGTATTTGCGCTACTGTTCACGGAAAACCAGAGGTGTCCAGACATTACTGTCTCTGCTTCTGCCTTCAATGGCAATGCGACCGGTGACTATCTCACACAATTCAGGCCATCACCACACGGACAGAGAAGAGAAAGCAATAACTTCTGTTATAATTGCTGGAAATGTTCATGTTTTCTCCCGTTTCAAAGAATGATTCTTTCCCAGATAGAAATTAGAGGCTTGTCCTCTTTGAACACACGGTACTTTCTGAGTTTCACAGTGAATTAGCAAGAAACGAAGTAGGAAACAACTGTGAACGGTGAAGTCACATATATTCCCTTTAGTGTGTCAGGTGAAGCACACTACCCAAAGACTCGAACGGTCTTGAAAGCAGTGTTTGCTCTTTAATCTATTATCTAAACTCGAAAGTTCACTGAAACATACAATGGAGTACATCAACAACGCCACGGCAAGGCCATAATTCCATCTGTTGAAATCGTTTGATCATACGTATATGTTGGTTAGAATGTTCCATGTACATTTCTTCTATTTGGTTGAAAACTGTTGCTGGCCTCTTTCGGAACACAGTTTTTCTGAGTTAACAAGGAAGGGCAACGGGAAATTTTTGAAAGACATTCGTGAGAAACAAGATAGCACCAATACCTTCAATTCAAAGAGCTACATCTGTACTTACAGTAGTATTTGCGCTACTGTTCACGGAAAACCAGAGGTGTCCAGACATTACTGTCTCTGCTTCTGCCTTCAATGGCAATGCGACCGGTGACTATCTCACACAATTCAGGCCATCACCACACGGACAGAGAAGAGAAAGCAATAACTTCTGTTATAATTGCTGGAAATGTTCATGTTTTCTCCCGTTTCAAAGAATGATTCTTTCCCAGATAGAAATTAGAGGCTTGTCCTCTTTGAACACACGGTACTTTCTGAGTTTCACAGTGAATTAGCAAGAAACGAAGTAGGAAACAACTGTGAACGGTGAAGTCACATATATTCCCTTTAGTGTGTCAGGTGAAGCACACTACCCAAAGACTCGAACGGTCTTGAAAGCAGTGTTTGCTCTTTAATCTATTATCTAAACTCGAAAGTTCACTGAAACATACAATGGAGTACATCAACAACGCCACGGCAAGGCCATAATTCCATCTGTTGAAATCGTTTGATCATACGTATATGTTGGTTAGAATGTTCCATGTACATTTCTTCTATTTGGTTGAAAACTGTTGCTGGCCTCTTTCGGAACACAGTTTTTCTGAGTTAACAAGGAAGGGCAACGGGAAATTTTTGAAAGACATTCGTGAGAAACAAGATAGCACCAATACCTTCAATTCAAAGAGCTACATCTGTACTTACAGTAGTATTTGCGCTACTGTTCACGGAAAACCAGAGGTGTCCAGACATTACTGTCTCTGCTTCTGCCTTCAATGGCAATGCGACCGGTGACTATCTCACACAATTCAGGCCATCACCACACGGACAGAGAAGAGAAAGCAATAACTTCTGTTATAATTGCTGGAAATGTTCATGTTTTCTCCCGTTTCAAAGAATGATTCTTTCCCAGATAGAAATTAGAGGCTTGTCCTCTTTGAACACACGGTACTTTCTGAGTTTCACAGTGAATTAGCAAGAAACGAAGTAGGAAACAACTGTGAACGGTGAAGTCACATATATTCCCTTTAGTGTGTCAGGTGAAGCACACTACCCAAAGACTCGAACGGTCTTGAAAGCAGTGTTTGCTCTTTAATCTATTATCTAAACTCGAAAGTTCACTGAAACATAGAATGGAGTACATCAACAACGGCACGGCAAGGCCATAACTCCATCTGTTGAAATCGTTTGATCATACGTATATGTTGGTTAGAATGTTCCATGTACATTTCTTCTATTTGGTTGAAAACTGTTGCTGGCCTCTTTCGGAACACAGTTTTTCTGAGTTAACAAGGAAGGGCAACGGGAAATTTTTGAAAGACATTCGTGAGAAACAAGATAGCACCAATACCTTCAATTCAAAGAGCTACATCTGTACTTACAGTAGTATTTGCGCTACTGTTCACGGAAAACCAGAGGTGTCCAGACATTACTGTCTCTGCTTCTGCCTTCAATGGCAATGCGACCGGTGACTATCTCACACAATTCAGGCCATCACCACACGGACAGAGAAGAGAAAGCAATAACTTCTGTTATAATTGCTGGAAATGTTCATGTTTTCTCCCGTTTCAAAGAATGATTCTTTCCCAGATAGAAATTAGAGGCTTGTCCTCTTTGAACACACGGTACTTTCTGAGTTTCACAGTGAATTAGCAAGAAACGAAGTAGGAAACAACTGTGAACGGTGAAGTCACATATATTCCCTTTATTGTGTCAGGTGAAGCACACTACCCAAAGACTCGAACGGTCTTGAAAGCAGTGTTTGCTCTTTAATCTATTATCTAAACTCGAAAGTTCACTGAAACATACAATGGAGTACATCAACAACGCCACGGCAAGGCCATAATTCCATCTGTTGAAATCGTTTGATCATACGTATATGTTGGTTAGAATGTTCCATGTACATTTCTTCTATTTGGTTGAAAACTGTTGCTGGCCTCTTTCGGAACACAGTTTTTCTGAGTTAACAAGGAAGGGCAACGGGAAATTTTTGAAAGACATTCGTGAGAAACAAGATAGCACCAATACCTTCAATTCAAAGAGCTACATCTGTACTTACAGTAGTATTTGCGCTACTGTTCACGGAAAACCAGAGGTGTCCAGACATTACTGTCTCTGCTTCTGCCTTCAATGGCAATGCGACCGGTGACTATCTCACACAATTCAGGCCATCACCACACGGACAGAGAAGAGAAAGCAATAACTTCTGTTATAATTGCTGGAAATGTTCATGTTTTCTCCCGTTTCAAAGAATGATTCTTTCCCAGATAGAAATTAGAGGCTTGTCCTCTTTGAACACACGGTACTTTCTGAGTTTCACAGTGAATTAGCAAGAAACGAAGTAGGAAACAACTGTGAACGGTGAAGTCACATATATTCCCTTTAGTGTGTCAGGTGAAGCACACTACCCAAAGACTCGAACGGTCTTGAAAGCAGTGTTTGCTCTTTAATCTATTATCTAAACTCGAAAGTTCACTGAAACATACAATGGAGTACATCAACAACGCCACGGCAAGGCCATAATTCCATCTGTTGAAATCGTTTGATCATACGTATATGTTGGTTAGAATGTTCCATGTACATTTCTTCTATTTGGTTGAAAACTGTTGCTGGCCTCTTTCGGAACACAGTTTTTCTGAGTTAACAAGGAAGGGCAACGGGAAATTTTTGAAAGACATTCGTGAGAAACAAGATAGCACCAATACCTTCAATTCAAAGAGCTACATCTGTACTTACAGTAGTATTTGCGCTACTGTTCACGGAAAACCAGAGGTGTCCAGACATTACTGTCTCTGCTTCTGCCTTCAATGGCAATGCGACCGGTGACTATCTCACACAATTCAGGCCATCACCACACGGACAGAGAAGAGAAAGCAATAACTTCTGTTATAATTGCTGGAAATGTTCATGTTTTCTCCCGTTTCAAAGAATGATTCTTTCCCAGATAGAAATTAGAGGCTTGTCCTCTTTGAACACACGGTACTTTCTGAGTTTCACAGTGAATTAGCAAGAAACGAAGTAGGAAACAACTGTGAACGGTGAAGTCACATATATTCCCTTTAGTGTGTCAGGTGAAGCACACTACCCAAAGACTCGAACGGTCTTGAAAGCAGTGTTTGCTCTTTAATCTATTATCTAAACTCGAAAGTTCACTGAAACATACAATGGAGTACATCAACAACGCCACGGCAAGGCCATAATTCCATCTGTTGAAATCGTTTGATCATACGTATATGTTGGTTAGAATGTTCCATGTACATTTCTTCTATTTGGTTGAAAACTGTTGCTGGCCTCTTTCGGAACACAGTTTTTCTGAGTTAACAAGGAAGGGCAACGGGAAATTTTTGAAAGACATTCGTGAGAAACAAGATAGCACCAATACCTTCAATTCAAAGAGCTACATCTGTACTTACAGTAGTATTTGCGCTACTGTTCACGGAAAACCAGAGGTGTCCAGACATTACTGTCTCTGCTTCTGCCTTCAATGGCAATGCGACCGGTGACTATCTCACACAATTCAGGCCATCACCACACGGACAGAGAAGAGAAAGCAATAACTTCTGTTATAATTGCTGGAAATGTTCATGTTTTCTCCCGTTTCAAAGAATGATTCTTTCCCAGATAGAAATTAGAGGCTTGTCCTCTTTGAACACACGGTACTTTCTGAGTTTCACAGTGAATTAGCAAGAAACGAAGTAGGAAACAACTGTGAACGGTGAAGTCACATATATTCCCTTTAGTGTGTCAGGTGAAGCACACTACCCAAAGACTCGAACGGTCTTGAAAGCAGTGTTTGCTCTTTAATCTATTATCTAAACTCGAAAGTTCACTGAAACATAGAATGGAGTACATCAACAACGGCACGGCAAGGCCATAACTCCATCTGTTGAAATCGTTTGATCATACGTATATGTTGGTTAGAATGTTCCATGTACATTTCTTCTATTTGGTTGAAAACTGTTGCTGGCCTCTTTCGGAACACAGTTTTTCTGAGTTAACAAGGAAGGGCAACGGGAAATTTTTGAAAGACATTCGTGAGAAACAAGATAGCACCAATACCTTCAATTCAAAGAGCTACATCTGTACTTACAGTAGTATTTGCGCTACTGTTCACGGAAAACCAGAGGTGTCCAGACATTACTGTCTCTGCTTCTGCCTTCAATGGCAATGCGACCGGTGACTATCTCACACAATTCAGGCCATCACCACACGGACAGAGAAGAGAAAGCAATAACTTCTGTTATAATTGCTGGAAATGTTCATGTTTTCTCCCGTTTCAAAGAATGATTCTTTCCCAGATAGAAATTAGAGGCTTGTCCTCTTTGAACACACGGTACTTTCTGAGTTTCACAGTGAATTAGCAAGAAACGAAGTAGGAAACAACTGTGAACGGTGAAGTCACATATATTCCCTTTAGTGTGTCAGGTGAAGCACACTACCCAAAGACTCGAACGGTCTTGAAAGCAGTGTTTGCTCTTTAATCTATTATCTAAACTCGAAAGTTCACTGAAACATACAATGGAGTACATCAACAACGCCACGGCAAGGCCATAATTCCATCTGTTGAAATCGTTTGATCATACGTATATGTTGGTTAGAATGTTCCATGTACATTTCTTCTATTTGGTTGAAAACTGTTGCTGGCCTCTTTCGGAACACAGTTTTTCTGAGTTAACAAGGAAGGGCAACGGGAAATTTTTGAAAGACATTCGTGAGAAACAAGATAGCACCAATACCTTCAATTCAAAGAGCTACATCTGTACTTACAGTAGTATTTGCGCTACTGTTCACGGAAAACCAGAGGTGTCCAGACATTACTGTCTCTGCTTCTGCCTTCAATGGCAATGCGACCGGTGACTATCTCACACAATTCAGGCCATCACCACACGGACAGAGAAGAGAAAGCAATAACTTCTGTTATAATTGCTGGAAATGTTCATGTTTTCTCCCGTTTCAAAGAATGATTCTTTCCCAGATAGAAATTAGAGGCTTGTCCTCTTTGAACACACGGTACTTTCTGAGTTTCACAGTGAATTAGCAAGAAACGAAGTAGGAAACAACTGTGAACGGTGAAGTCACATATATTCCCTTTAGTGTGTCAGGTGAAGCACACTACCCAAAGACTCGAACGGTCTTGAAAGCAGTGTTTGCTCTTTAATCTATTATCTAAACTCGAAAGTTCACTGAAACATACAATGGAGTACATCAACAACGCCACGGCAAGGCCATAATTCCATCTGTTGAAATCGTTTGATCATACGTATATGTTGGTTAGAATGTTCCATGTACATTTCTTCTATTTGGTTGAAAACTGTTGCTGGCCTCTTTCGGAACACAGTTTTTCTGAGTTAACAAGGAAGGGCAACGGGAAATTTTTGAAAGACATTCGTGAGAAACAAGATAGCACCAATACCTTCAATTCAAAGAGCTACATCTGTACTTACAGTAGTATTTGCGCTACTGTTCACGGAAAACCAGAGGTGTCCAGACATTACTGTCTCTGCTTCTGCCTTCAATGGCAATGCGACCGGTGACTATCTCACACAATTCAGGCCATCACCACACGGACAGAGAAGAGAAAGCAATAACTTCTGTTATAATTGCTGGAAATGTTCATGTTTTCTCCCGTTTCAAAGAATGATTCTTTCCCAGATAGAAATTAGAGGCTTGTCCTCTTTGAACACACGGTACTTTCTGAGTTTCACAGTGAATTAGCAAGAAACGAAGTAGGAAACAACTGTGAACGGTGAAGTCACATATATTCCCTTTAGTGTGTCAGGTGAAGCACACTACCCAAAGACTCGAACGGTCTTGAAAGCAGTGTTTGCTCTTTAATCTATTATCTAAACTCGAAAGTTCACTGAAACATAGAATGGAGTACATCAACAACGGCACGGCAAGGCCATAACTCCATCTGTTGAAATCGTTTGATCATACGTATATGTTGGTTAGAATGTTCCATGTACATTTCTTCTATTTGGTTGAAAACTGTTGCTGGCCTCTTTCGGAACACAGTTTTTCTGAGTTAACAAGGAAGGGCAACGGGAAATTTTTGAAAGACATTCGTGAGAAACAAGATAGCACCAATACCTTCAATTCAAAGAGCTACATCTGTACTTACAGTAGTATTTGCGCTACTGTTCACGGAAAACCAGAGGTGTCCAGACATTACTGTCTCTGCTTCTGCCTTCAATGGCAATGCGACCGGTGACTATCTCACACAATTCAGGCCATCACCACACGGACAGAGAAGAGAAAGCAATAACTTCTGTTATAATTGCTGGAAATGTTCATGTTTTCTCCCGTTTCAAAGAATGATTCTTTCCCAGATAGAAATTAGAGGCTTGTCCTCTTTGAACACACGGTACTTTCTGAGTTTCACAGTGAATTAGCAAGAAACGAAGTAGGAAACAACTGTGAACGGTGAAGTCACATATATTCCCTTTAGTGTGTCAGGTGAAGCACACTACCCAAAGACTCGAACGGTCTTGAAAGCAGTGTTTGCTCTTTAATCTATTATCTAAACTCGAAAGTTCACTGAAACATACAATGGAGTACATCAACAACGCCACGGCAAGGCCATAATTCCATCTGTTGAAATCGTTTGATCATACGTATATGTTGGTTAGAATGTTCCATGTACATTTCTTCTATTTGGTTGAAAACTGTTGCTGGCCTCTTTCGGAACACAGTTTTTCTGAGTTAACAAGGAAGGGCAACGGGAAATTTTTGAAAGACATTCGTGAGAAACAAGATAGCACCAATACCTTCAATTCAAAGAGCTACATCTGTACTTACAGTAGTATTTGCGCTACTGTTCACGGAAAACCAGAGGTGTCCAGACATTACTGTCTCTGCTTCTGCCTTCAATGGCAATGCGACCGGTGACTATCTCACACAATTCAGGCCATCACCACACGGACAGAGAAGAGAAAGCAATAACTTCTGTTATAATTGCTGGAAATGTTCATGTTTTCTCCCGTTTCAAAGAATGATTCTTTCCCAGATAGAAATTAGAGGCTTGTCCTCTTTGAACACACGGTACTTTCTGAGTTTCACAGTGAATTAGCAAGAAACGAAGTAGGAAACAACTGTGAACGGTGAAGTCACATATATTCCCTTTAGTGTGTCAGGTGAAGCACACTACCCAAAGACTCGAACGGTCTTGAAAGCAGTGTTTGCTCTTTAATCTATTATCTAAACTCGAAAGTTCACTGAAACATAGAATGGAGTACATCAACAACGGCACGGCAAGGCCATAATTCCATCTGTTGAAATCGTTTGATCATACGTATATGTTGGTTAGAATGTTCCATGTACATTTCTTCTATTTGGTTGAAAACTGTTGCTGGCCTCTTTCGGAACACAGTTTTTCTGAGTTAACAAGGAAGGGCAACGGGAAATTTTTGAAAGACATTCGTGAGAAACAAGATAGCACCAATACCTTCAATTCAAAGAGCTACATCTGTACTTACAGTAGTATTTGCGCTACTGTTCACGGAAAACCAGAGGTGTCCAGACATTACTGTCTCTGCTTCTGCCTTCAATGGCAATGCGACCGGTGACTATCTCACACAATTCAGGCCATCACCACACGGACAGAGAAGAGAAAGCAATAACTTCTGTTATAATTGCTGGAAATGTTCATGTTTTCTCCCGTTTCAAAGAATGATTCTTTCCCAGATAGAAATTAGAGGCTTGTCCTCTTTGAACACACGGTACTTTCTGAGTTTCACAGTGAATTAGCAAGAAACGAAGTAGGAAACAACTGTGAACGGTGAAGTCACATATATTCCCTTTAGTGTGTCAGGTGAAGCACACTACCCAAAGACTCGAACGGTCTTGAAAGCAGTGTTTGCTCTTTAATCTATTATCTAAACTCGAAAGTTCACTGAAACATACAATGGAGTACATCAACAACGCCACGGCAAGGCCATAATTCCATCTGTTGAAATCGTTTGATCATACGTATATGTTGGTTAGAATGTTCCATGTACATTTCTTCTATTTGGTTGAAAACTGTTGCTGGCCTCTTTCGGAACACAGTTTTTCTGAGTTAACAAGGAAGGGCAACGGGAAATTTTTGAAAGACATTCGTGAGAAACAAGATAGCACCAATACCTTCAATTCAAAGAGCTACATCTGTACTTACAGTAGTATTTGCGCTACTGTTCACGGAAAACCAGAGGTGTCCAGACATTACTGTCTCTGCTTCTGCCTTCAATGGCAATGCGACCGGTGACTATCTCACACAATTCAGGCCATCACCACACGGACAGAGAAGAGAAAGCAATAACTTCTGTTATAATTGCTGGAAATGTTCATGTTTTCTCCCGTTTCAAAGAATGATTCTTTCCCAGATAGAAATTAGAGGCTTGTCCTCTTTGAACACACGGTACTTTCTGAGTTTCACAGTGAATTAGCAAGAAACGAAGTAGGAAACAACTGTGAACGGTGAAGTCACATATATTCCCTTTAGTGTGTCAGGTGAAGCACACTACCCAAAGACTCGAACGGTCTTGAAAGCAGTGTTTGCTCTTTAATCTATTATCTAAACTCGAAAGTTCACTGAAACATACAATGGAGTACATCAACAACGCCACGGCAAGGCCATAATTCCATCTGTTGAAATCGTTTGATCATACGTATATGTTGGTTAGAATGTTCCATGTACATTTCTTCTATTTGGTTGAAAACTGTTGCTGGCCTCTTTCGGAACACAGTTTTTCTGAGTTAACAAGGAAGGGCAACGGGAAATTTTTGAAAGACATTCGTGAGAAACAAGATAGCACCAATACCTTCAATTCAAAGAGCTACATCTGTACTTACAGTAGTATTTGCGCTACTGTTCACGGAAAACCAGAGGTGTCCAGACATTACTGTCTCTGCTTCTGCCTTCAATGGCAATGCGACCGGTGACTATCTCACACAATTCAGGCCATCACCACACGGACAGAGAAGAGAAAGCAATAACTTCTGTTATAATTGCTGGAAATGTTCATGTTTTCTCCCGTTTCAAAGAATGATTCTTTCCCAGATAGAAATTAGAGGCTTGTCCTCTTTGAACACACGGTACTTTCTGAGTTTCACAGTGAATTAGCAAGAAACGAAGTAGGAAACAACTGTGAACGGTGAAGTCACATATATTCCCTTTAGTGTGTCAGGTGAAGCACACTACCCAAAGACTCGAACGGTCTTGAAAGCAGTGTTTGCTCTTTAATCTATTATCTAAACTCGAAAGTTCACTGAAACATACAATGGAGTACATCAACAACGCCACGGCAAGGCCATAATTCCATCTGTTGAAATCGTTTGATCATACGTATATGTTGGTTAGAATGTTCCATGTACATTTCTTCTATTTGGTTGAAAACTGTTGCTGGCCTCTTTCGGAACACAGTTTTTCTGAGTTAACAAGGAAGGGCAACGGGAAATTTTTGAAAGACATTCGTGAGAAACAAGATAGCACCAATACCTTCAATTCAAAGAGCTACATCTGTACTTACAGTAGTATTTGCGCTACTGTTCACGGAAAACCAGAGGTGTCCAGACATTACTGTCTCTGCTTCTGCCTTCAATGGCAATGCGACCGGTGACTATCTCACACAATTCAGGCCATCACCACACGGACAGAGAAGAGAAAGCAATAACTTCTGTTATAATTGCTGGAAATGTTCATGTTTTCTCCCGTTTCAAAGAATGATTCTTTCCCAGATAGAAATTAGAGGCTTGTCCTCTTTGAACACACGGTACTTTCTGAGTTTCACAGTGAATTAGCAAGAAACGAAGTAGGAAACAACTGTGAACGGTGAAGTCACATATATTCCCTTTAGTGTGTCAGGTGAAGCACACTACCCAAAGACTCGAACGGTCTTGAAAGCAGTGTTTGCTCTTTAATCTATTATCTAAACTCGAAAGTTCACTGAAACATAGAATGGAGTACATCAACAACGGCACGGCAAGGCCATAACTCCATCTGTTGAAATCGTTTGATCATACGTATATGTTGGTTAGAATGTTCCATGTACATTTCTTCTATTTGGTTGAAAACTGTTGCTGGCCTCTTTCGGAACACAGTTTTTCTGAGTTAACAAGGAAGGGCAACGGGAAATTTTTGAAAGACATTCGTGAGAAACAAGATAGCACCTATACCTTCAATTCAAAGAGCTACATCTGTACTTACAGTAGTATTTGCGCTACTGTTCACGGAAAACCAGAGGTGTCCAGACATTACTGTCTCTGCTTCTGCCTTCAATGGCAATGCGACCGGTGACTATCTCACACAATTCAGGCCATCACCACACGGACAGAGAAGAGAAAGCAATAACTTCTGTTATAATTGCTGGAAATGTTCATGTTTTCTCCCGTTTCAAAGAATGATTCTTTCCCAGATAGAAATTAGAGGCTTGTCCTCTTTGAACACACGGTACTTTCTGAG
Organism: Furipterus horrens; assembly: GCF_987537825.1. Classification (NCBI taxonomy): domain Eukaryota; kingdom Metazoa; phylum Chordata; class Mammalia; order Chiroptera; family Furipteridae; genus Furipterus; species Furipterus horrens. The sequence goes on from NW_028327182.1 coordinate 52,579,289, forward strand.
TTTCACAGTGAATTAGCAAGAAACGAAGTAGGAAACAACTGTGAACGGTGAAGTCACATATATTCCCTTTAGTGTGTCAGGTGAAGCACACTACCCAAAGACTCGAACGGTCTTGAAAGCAGTGTTTGCTCTTTAATCTATTATCTAAACTCGAAAGTTCACTGAAACATACAATGGAGTACATCAACAACGCCACGGCAAGGCCATAATTCCATCTGTTGAAATCGTTTGATCATACGTATATGTTGGTTAGAATGTTCCATGTACATTTCTTCTATTTGGTTGAAAACTGTTGCTGGCCTCTTTCGGAACACAGTTTTTCTGAGTTAACAAGGAAGGGCAACGGGAAATTTTTGAAAGACATTCGTGAGAAACAAGATAGCACCAATACCTTCAATTCAAAGAGCTACATCTGTACTTACAGTAGTATTTGCGCTACTGTTCACGGAAAACCAGAGGTGTCCAGACATTACTGTCTCTGCTTCTGCCTTCAATGGCAATGCGACCGGTGACTATCTCACACAATTCAGGCCATCACCACACGGACAGAGAAGAGAAAGCAATAACTTCTGTTATAATTGCTGGAAATGTTCATGTTTTCTCCCGTTTCAAAGAATGATTCTTTCCCAGATAGAAATTAGAGGCTTGTCCTCTTTGAACACACGGTACTTTCTGAGTTTCACAGTGAATTAGCAAGAAACGAAGTAGGAAACAACTGTGAACGGTGAAGTCACATATATTCCCTTTAGTGTGTCAGGTGAAGCACACTACCCAAAGACTCGAACGGTCTTGAAAGCAGTGTTTGCTCTTTAATCTATTATCTAAACTCGAAAGTTCACTGAAACATAGAATGGAGTACATCAACAACGGCACGGCAAGGCCATAACTCCATCTGTTGAAATCGTTTGATCATACGTATATGTTGGTTAGAATGTTCCATGTACATTTCTTCTATTTGGTTGAAAACTGTTGCTGGCCTCTTTCGGAACACAGTTTTTCTGAGTTAACAAGGAAGGGCAACGGGAAATTTTTGAAAGACATTCGTGAGAAACAAGATAGCACCAATACCTTCAATTCAAAGAGCTACATCTGTACTTACAGTAGTATTTGCGCTACTGTTCACGGAAAACCAGAGGTGTCCAGACATTACTGTCTCTGCTTCTGCCTTCAATGGCAATGCGACCGGTGACTATCTCACACAATTCAGGCCATCACCACACGGACAGAGAAGAGAAAGCAATAACTTCTGTTATAATTGCTGGAAATGTTCATGTTTTCTCCCGTTTCAAAGAATGATTCTTTCCCAGATAGAAATTAGAGGCTTGTCCTCTTTGAACACACGGTACTTTCTGAGTTTCACAGTGAATTAGCAAGAAACGAAGTAGGAAACAACTGTGAACGGTGAAGTCACATATATTCCCTTTAGTGTGTCAGGTGAAGCACACTACCCAAAGACTCGAACGGTCTTGAAAGCAGTGTTTGCTCTTTAATCTATTATCTAAACTCGAAAGTTCACTGAAACATACAATGGAGTACATCAACAACGCCACGGCAAGGCCATAATTCCATCTGTTGAAATCGTTTGATCATACGTATATGTTGGTTAGAATGTTCCATGTACATTTCTTCTATTTGGTTGAAAACTGTTGCTGGCCTCTTTCGGAACACAGTTTTTCTGAGTTAACAAGGAAGGGCAACGGGAAATTTTTGAAAGACATTCGTGAGAAACAAGATAGCACCAATACCTTCAATTCAAAGAGCTACATCTGTACTTACAGTAGTATTTGCGCTACTGTTCACGGAAAACCAGAGGTGTCCAGACATTACTGTCTCTGCTTCTGCCTTCAATGGCAATGCGACCGGTGACTATCTCACACAATTCAGGCCATCACCACACGGACAGAGAAGAGAAAGCAATAACTTCTGTTATAATTGCTGGAAATGTTCATGTTTTCTCCCGTTTCAAAGAATGATTCTTTACCAGATAGAAATTAGAGGCTTGTCCTCTTTGAACACACGGTACTTTCTGAGTTTCACAGTGAATTAGCAAGAAACGAAGTAGGAAACAACTGTGAACGGTGAAGTCACATATATTCCCTTTAGTGTGTCAGGTGAAGCACACTACCCAAAGACTCGAACGGTCTTGAAAGCAGTGTTTGCTCTTTAATCTATTATCTAAACTCGAAAGTTCACTGAAACATACAATGGAGTACATCAACAACGCCACGGCAAGGCCATAATTCCATCTGTTGAAATCGTTTGATCATACGTATATGTTGGTTAGAATGTTCCATGTACATTTCTTCTATTTGGTTGAAAACTGTTGCTGGCCTCTTTCGGAACACAGTTTTTCTGAGTTAACAAGGAAGGGCAACGGGAAATTTTTGAAAGACATTCGTGAGAAACAAGATAGCACCAATACCTTCAATTCAAAGAGCTACATCTGTACTTACAGTAGTATTTGCGCTACTGTTCACGGAAAACCAGAGGTGTCCAGACATTACTGTCTCTGCTTCTGCCTTCAATGGCAATGCGACCGGTGACTATCTCACACAATTCAGGCCATCACCACACGGACAGAGAAGAGAAAGCAATAACTTCTGTTATAATTGCTGGAAATGTTCATGTTTTCTCCCGTTTCAAAGAATGATTCTTTCCCAGATAGAAATTAGAGGCTTGTCCTCTTTGAACACACGGTACTTTCTGAGTTTCACAGTGAATTAGCAAGAAACGAAGTAGGAAACAACTGTGAACGGTGAAGTCACATATATTCCCTTTAGTGTGTCAGGTGAAGCACACTACCCAAAGACTCGAACGGTCTTGAAAGCAGTGTTTGCTCTTTAATCTATTATCTAAACTCGAAAGTTCACTGAAACATACAATGGAGTACATCAACAACGCCACGGCAAGGCCATAATTCCATCTGTTGAAATCGTTTGATCATACGTATATGTTGGTTAGAATGTTCCATGTACATTTCTTCTATTTGGTTGAAAACTGTTGCTGGCCTCTTTCGGAACACAGTTTTTCTGAGTTAACAAGGAAGGGCAACGGGAAATTTTTGAAAGACATTCGTGAGAAACAAGATAGCACCAATACCTTCAATTCAAAGAGCTACATCTGTACTTACAGTAGTATTTGCGCTACTGTTCACGGAAAACCAGAGGTGTCCAGACATTACTGTCTCTGCTTCTGCCTTCAATGGCAATGCGACCGGTGACTATCTCACACAATTCAGGCCATCACCACACGGACAGAGAAGAGAAAGCAATAACTTCTGTTATAATTGCTGGAAATGTTCATGTTTTCTCCCGTTTCAAAGAATGATTCTTTACCAGATAGAAATTACAGGCTTGTCCTCTTTGAACACACGGTACTTTCTGAGTTTCACAGTGAATTAGCAAGAAACGAAGTAGGAAACAACTGTGAACGGTGAAGTCACATATATTCCCTTTAGTGTGTCAGGTGAAGCACACTACCCAAAGACTCGAACGGTCTTGAAAGCAGTGTTTGCTCTTTAATCTATTATCTAAACTCGAAAGTTCACTGAAACATACAATGGAGTACATCAACAACGCCACGGCAAGGCCATAATTCCATCTGTTGAAATCGTTTGATCATACGTATATGTTGGTTAGAATGTTCCATGTACATTTCTTCTATTTGGTTGAAAACTGTTGCTGGCCTCTTTCGGAACACAGTTTTTCTGAGTTAACAAGGAAGGGCAACGGGAAATTTTTGAAAGACATTCGTGAGAAACAAGATAGCACCTATACCTTCAATTCAAAGAGCTACATCTGTACTTACAGTAGTATTTCCGCTACTGTTCACGGAAAACCAGAGGTGTCCAGACATTACTGTCTCTGCTTCTGCCTTCAATGGCAATGCGACCGGTGACTATCTCACACAATTCAGGCCATCACCACACGGACAGAGAAGAGAAAGCAATAACTTCTGTTATAATTGCTGGAAATGTTCATGTTTTCTCCCGTTTCAAAGAATGATTCTTTACCAGATAGAAATTACAGGCTTGTCCTCTTTGAACACACGGTACTTTCTGAGTTTCACAGTGAATTAGCAAGAAACGAAGTAGGAAACAACTGTGAACGGTGAAGTCACATATATTCCCTTTAGTGTGTCCGGTGAAGCACACTACCCAAAGAATATAACTGTCTTGAAAGCAGTGTTTGCTCTTTAGTCTATTATCTAATCTCGAAAGTTCACTGAAACATAGAATGGAGTACATCAACAACGGCACGGCAAGGCCATAACTCCATCTGTTGAAATCGTTTGATCATATGTATATGTTGGTTAGAATGTTCCATGTACATTTCTTCTATTTGGTTGAAAACTGTTGCTGGCCTCTTTCGGAACACAGTTTTTCTGAGTTAACAAGGAAGGGCAACAGGAAATTTTTGAAAGACATTCGTGAGAAACAAGATAGCACCTATACCTTCAATTCAAAGAGCTACATCTGTACTTACAGTAGTATTTGCGCTACTGTTCATGGAAAACCAGAGGTGTCCAGACATTACTGTCTCTGCTTCTGCCTTCAATGGCAATGCGACCGGTGACTATCTCACACAATTCAGGCCATCACCACACGGACAGAGAAGAGAAAGCAATAACTTCTGTTATAATTGCTGGAAATGTTCATGTTTTCTCCCGTTTCAAAGAATGATTCTTTACCAGATAGAAATTAGAGGCTTGTCCTCTTTGAAAACACGGTACTTTCTGAGTTTCACAGTGAATTAGCAAGAAACGAAGTAGGAAACAACTGTGAACGGTGAAGTCACATATATTCCCTTTAGTGTTTCAGGTGAAGCACACTACCCAAAGACTATAACTGTCTTGAAAGCAGTGCTTGCTCTTTAGTCTATTGTATAAACTCGAAAGTTCACTGAAGCACACAATGGAGCAGAACAACAACAGCACGGCAAGGCCATAATTCCATCTGTTGAAATCGTTTGATCATATGTATATGTTGGTTAGAATGTTCCATGTACATTTCTTCTATTTGGTTGAAAACTGTTGCTGGCCTCTTTCGGAACACAGTTTTTCTGAGTTAACAAGGAAGGGCAACGGGAAATTTTTGAAAGACATTCGTGAGAAACAAGATAGCACCTATACCTTCAATTCAAAGAGCTACATCTGTACTTACAGTAGTATTTGCGCTACTGTTCATGGAAAACCAGAGGTGTCCAGACATTACTGTCTCTGCTTCTGCCTTCAATGGCAATGCGACCGGTGACTATCTCACACAATTCAGGCCATCACCACACGGACAGAGAAGAGAAAGCAATAACTTCTGTTATAATTGTTGGAAATGTTCATGTTTTCTCCCGTTTCAAAGAATGATTCTTTACCAGATAGAAATTACAGGCTTGTCCTCTTTGAACACACGGTACTTTCTGAGTTTCACAGTGAATTAGCAAGAAACGAAGTAGGAAACAACTGTGAACGGTGAAGTCACATATATTCCCTTTAGTGTGTCAGGTGAAGCACACTACCCAAAGACTCGAACGGTCTTGAAAGCAGTGTTTGCTCTTTAATCTATTATCTAAACTCGAAAGTTCACTGAAACATACAATGGAGTACATCAACAACGCCACGGCAAGGCCATAATTCCATCTGTTGAAATCGTTTGATCATACGTATATGTTGGTTAGAATGTTCCATGTACATTTCTTCTATTTGGTTGAAAACTGTTGCTGGCCTCTTTCGGAACACAGTTTTTCTGAGTTAACAAGGAAGGGCAACAGGAAATTTTTGAAAGACATTCGTGAGAAACAAGATAGCACCTATACCTTCAATTCAAAGAGCTACATCTGTACTTACAGTAGTATTTCCGCTACTGTTCATGGAAAACCAGAGGTGTCCAGACATTACTGTCTCTGCTTCTGCCTTCAATGGCAATGCGACCGGTGACTATCTCACACAATTCAGGCCATCACCACACGGACAGAGAAGAGAAAGCAATAACTTCTGTTATAATTGCTGGAAATGTTCATGTTTTCTCCCGTTTCAAAGAATGATTCTTTACCAGATAGAAATTAGAGGCTTGTCCTCTTTGAAAACACGGTACTTTCTGAGTTTCACAGTGAATTAGCAAGAGACGAAGTAGGAAACAACTGTGAGCGGTGAAGTCACATATATTCCCTTTAGTGTGTCCGGTGAAGCACACTACCCAAAGAATATAACTGTCTTGAAAGCAGTGTTTGCTCTTTAGTCTATTATCTAATCTCGAAAGTTCACTGAAACATAGAATGGAGTACATCAACAACGGCACGGCAAGGCCATAACTCCATCTGTTGAAATCGTTTGATCATATGTATATGTTGGTTAGAATGTTCCATGTACATTTCTTCTATTTGGTTGAAAACTGTTGCTGGCCTCTTTCGGAACACAGTTTTTCTGAGTTAACAAGGAAGGGCAACAGGAAATTTTTGAAAGACATTCGTGAGAAACAAGATAGCACCTATACCTTCAATTCAAAGAGCTACATCTGTACTTACAGTAGTATTTGCGCTACTGTTCATGGAAAACCAGAGGTGTCCAGACATTACTGTCTCTGCTTCTGCCTTCAATGGCAATGCGACCGGTGACTATCTCACACAATTCAGGCCATCACCACACGGACAGAGAAGAGAAAGCAATAACTTCTGTTATAATTGCTGGAAATGTTCATGTTTTCTCCCGTTTCAAAGAATGATTCTTTACCAGATAGAAATTAGAGGCTTGTCCTCTTTGAAAACACGGTACTTTCTGAGTTTCACAGTGAATTAGCAAGAAACGAAGTAGGAAACAACTGTGAACGGTGAAGTCACATATATTCCCTTTAGTGTGTCAGGTGAAGCACACTACCCAAAGACTCGAACGGTCTTGAAAGCAGTGTTTGCTCTTTAATCTATTATCTAAACTCGAAAGTTCACTGAAACATACAATGGAGTACATCAACAACGCCACGGCAAGGCCATAATTCCATCTGTTGAAATCGTTTGATCATACGTATATGTTGGTTAGAATGTTCCATGTACATTTCTTCTATTTGGTTGAAAACTGTTGCTGGCCTCTTTCGGAACACAGTTTTTCTGAGTTAACAAGGAAGGGCAACAGGAAATTTTTGAAAGACATTCGTGAGAAACAAGATAGCACCTATACCTTCAATTCAAAGAGCTACATCTGTACTTACAGTAGTATTTCCGCTACTGTTCATGGAAAACCAGAGGTGTCCAGACATTACTGTCTCTGCTTCTGCCTTCAATGGCAATGCGACCGGTGACTATCTCACACAATTCAGGCCATCACCACACGGACAGAGAAGAGAAAGCAATAACTTCTGTTATAATTGCTGGAAATGTTCATGTTTTCTCCCGTTTCAAAGAATGATTCTTTACCAGATAGAAATTAGAGGCTTGTCCTCTTTGAAAACACGGTACTTTCTGAGTTTCACAGTGAATTAGCAAGAGACGAAGTAGGAAACAACTGTGAGCGGTGAAGTCACATATATTCCCTTTAGTGTGTCCGGTGAAGCACACTACCCAAAGAATATAACTGTCTTGAAAGCAGTGTTTGCTCTTTAGTCTATTATCTAATCTCGAAAGTTCACTGAAACATAGAATGGAGTACATCAACAACGGCACGGCAAGGCCATAACTCCATCTGTTGAAATCGTTTGATCATATGTATATGTTGGTTAGAATGTTCCATGTACATTTCTTCTATTTGGTTGAAAACTGTTGCTGGCCTCTTTCGGAACACAGTTTTTCTGAGTTAACAAGGAAGGGCAACAGGAAATTTTTGAAAGACATTCGTGAGAAACAAGATAGCACCTATACCTTCAATTCAAAGAGCTACATCTGTACTTACAGTAGTATTTGCGCTACTGTTCATGGAAAACCAGAGGTGTCCAGACATTACTGTCTCTGCTTCTGCCTTCAATGGCAATGCGACCGGTGACTATCTCACACAATTCAGGCCATCACCACACGGACAGAGAAGAGAAAGCAATAACTTCTGTTATAATTGCTGGAAATGTTCATGTTTTCTCCTGTTTCAAAGAATGATTCTTTACCAGATAGAAATTACAGGCTTGTCCTCTTTGAACACACGGTACTTTCTGAGTTTCACAGTGAATTAGCAAGAAACGAAGTAGGAAACAACTGTGAACGGTGAAGTCACATATATTCCCTTTAGTGTGTCCGGTGAAGCACACTACCCAAAGAATATAACTGTCTTGAAAGCAGTGCTTGCTCTTTAGTCTATTGTATAAACTCGAAAGTTCACTGAAGCACACAATGGAGCAGAACAACAACAGCACGGCAAGGCCATAATTCCATCTGTTGAAATCGTTTGATCATATGTATATGTTGGTTAGAATGTTCCATGTACATTTCTTCTATTTGGTTGAAAACTGTTGCTGGCCTCTTTCGGAACACAGTTTTTCTGAGTTAACAAGGAAGGGCAACGGGAAATTTTTGAAAGACATTCGTGAGAAACAAGATAGCACCTATACCTTCAATTCAAAGAGCTACATCTGTACTTACAGTAGTATTTGCGCTACTGTTCATGGAAAACCAGAGGTGTCCAGACATTACTGTCTCTGCTTCTGCCTTCAATGGCAATGCGACCGGTGACTATCTCACACAATTCAGGCCATCACCACACGGACAGAGAAGAGAAAGCAAGAACTTCTGTTATAATTGTTGGAAATGTTCATGTTTTCTCCCGTTTCAAAGAATGATTCTTTACCAGATAGAAATTACAGGCTTGTCCTCTTTGAACACACGGTACTTTCTGAGTTTCACAGTGAATTAGCAAGAAATGAAGTAGGAAACAACTGTGAACGGTGAAGTCACATATATTCCCTTTAGTGTGTCAGGTGAAGCACACTACCCAAAGACTCGAACGGTCTTGAAAGCAGTGTTTGCTCTTTAATCTATTATCTAAACTCGAAAGTTCACTGAAACATACAATGGAGTACATCAACAACGCCACGGCAAGGCCATAATTCCATCTGTTGAAATCGTTTGATCATACGTATATGTTGGTTAGAATGTTCCATGTACATTTCTTCTATTTGGTTGAAAACTGTTGCTGGCCTCTTTCGGAACACAGTTTTTCTGAGTTAACAAGGAAGGGCAACAGGAAATTTTTGAAAGACATTCGTGAGAAACAAGATAGCACCTATACCTTCAATTCAAAGAGCTACATCTGTACTTACAGTAGTATTTGCGCTACTGTTCATGGAAAACCAGAGGTGTCCAGACATTACTGTCTCTGCTTCTGCCTTCAATGGCAATGCGACCGGTGACTATCTCACACAATTCAGGCCATCACCACACGGACAGAGAAGAGAAAGCAATAACTTCTGTTATAATTGCTGGAAATGTTCATGTTTTCTCCCGTTTCAAAGAATGATTCTTTCCCAGATAGAAATTAGAGGCTTGTCCTCTTTGAACACACGGTACTTTCTGAGTTTCACAGTGAATTAGCAAGAAACGAAGTAGGAAACAACTGTGAACGGTGAAGTCACATATATTCCCTTTAGTGTGTCAGGTGAAGCACACTACCCAAAGACTCGAACGGTCTTGAAAGCAGTGTTTGCTCTTTAATCTATTATCTAAACTCGAAAGTTCACTGAAACATACAATGGAGTACATCAACAACGCCACGGCAAGGCCATAATTCCATCTGTTGAAATCGTTTGATCATACGTATATGTTGGTTAGAATGTTCCATGTACATTTCTTCTATTTGGTTGAAAACTGTTGCTGGCCTCTTTCGGAACACAGTTTTTCTGAGTTAACAAGGAAGGGCAACGGGAAATTTTTGAAAGACATTCGTGAGAAACAAGATAGCACCTATACCTTCAATTCAAAGAGCTACATCTGTACTTACAGTAGTATTTGCGCTACTGTTCATGGAAAACCAGAGGTGTCCAGACATTACTGTCTCTGCTTCTGCCTTCAATGGCAATGCGACCGGTGACTATCTCACACAATTCAGGCCATCACCACACGGACAGAGAAGAGAAAGCAATAACTTCTGTTATAATTGTTGGAAATGTTCATGTTATCTCCCGTTTCAAAGAATGATTCTTTACCAGATAGAAATTACAGGCTTGTCCTCTTTGAACACACGGTACTTTCTGAGTTTCACAGTGAATTAGCAAGAAACGAAGTAGGAAACAACTGTGAACGGTGAAGTCACATATATTCCCTTTAGTGTTTCAGGTGAAGCACACTACCCAAAGACTATAACTGTCTTGAAAGCAGTGCTTGCTCTTTAGTCTATTGTATAAACTCGAAAGTTCACTGAAGCACACAATGGAGCAGAACAACAACAGCACGGCAAGGCCATAATTCCATCTGTTGAAATCGTTTGATCATATGTATATGTTGGTTAGAATGTTCCATGTACATTTCTTCTATTTGGTTGAAAACTGTTGCTGGCCTCTTTCGGAACACAGTTTTTCTGAGTTAACAAGGAAGGGCAACGGGAAATTTTTGAAAGACATTCGTGAGAAACAAGATAGCACCTATACCTTCAATTCAAAGAGCTACATCTGTACTTACAGTAGTATTTGCGCTACTGTTCATGGAAAACCAGAGGTGTCCAGACATTACTGTCTCTGCTTCTGCCTTCAATGGCAATGCGACCGGTGACTATCTCACACAATTCAGGCCATCACCACACGGACAGAGAAGAGAAAGCAAGAACTTCTGTTATAATTGTTGGAAATGTTCATGTTTTCTCCCGTTTCAAAGAATGATTCTTTACCAGATAGAAATTACAGGCTTGTCCTCTTTGAACACACGGTACTTTCTGAGTTTCACAGTGAATTAGCAAGAAACGAAGTAGGAAACAACTGTGAACGGTGAAGTCACATATATTCCCTTTAGTGTGTCAGGTGAAGCACACTACCCAAAGACTCGAACGGTCTTGAAAGCAGTGTTTGCTCTTTAATCTATTATCTAAACTCGAAAGTTCACTGAAACATACAATGGAGTACATCAACAACGCCACGGCAAGGCCATAATTCCATCTGTTGAAATCGTTTGATCATACGTATATGTTGGTTAGAATGTTCCATGTACATTTCTTCTATTTGGTTGAAAACTGTTGCTGGCCTCTTTCGGAACACAGTTTTTCTGAGTTAACAAGGAAGGGCAACAGGAAATTTTTGAAAGACATTCGTGAGAAACAAGATAGCACCTATACCTTCAATTCAAAGAGCTACATCTGTACTTACAGTAGTATTTCCGCTACTGTTCATGGAAAACCAGAGGTGTCCAGACATTACTGTCTCTGCTTCTGCCTTCAATGGCAATGCGACCGGTGACTATCTCACACAATTCAGGCCATCACCACACGGACAGAGAAGAGAAAGCAATAACTTCTGTTATAATTGCTGGAAATGTTCATGTTTTCTCCCGTTTCAAAGAATGATTCTTTACCAGATAGAAATTAGAGGCTTGTCCTCTTTGAAAACACGGTACTTTCTGAGTTTCACAGTGAATTAGCAAGAGACGAAGTAGGAAACAACTGTGAGCGGTGAAGTCACATATATTCCCTTTAGTGTGTCCGGTGAAGCACACTACCCAAAGAATATAACTGTCTTGAAAGCAGTGTTTGCTCTTTAGTCTATTATCTAATCTCGAAAGTTCACTGAAACATAGAATGGAGTACATCAACAACGGCACGGCAAGGCCATAACTCCATCTGTTGAAATCGTTTGATCATATGTATATGTTGGTTAGAATGTTCCATGTACATTTCTTCTATTTGGTTGAAAACTGTTGCTGGCCTCTTTCGGAACACAGTTTTTCTGAGTTAACAAGGAAGGGCAACAGGAAATTTTTGAAAGACATTCGTGAGAAACAAGATAGCACCTATACCTTCAATTCAAAGAGCTACATCTGTACTTACAGTAGTATTTGCGCTACTGTTCATGGAAAACCAGAGGTGTCCAGACATTACTGTCTCTGCTTCTGCCTTCAATGGCAATGCGACCGGTGACTATCTCACACAATTCAGGCCATCACCACACGGACAGAGAAGAGAAAGCAATAACTTCTGTTATAATTGCTGGAAATGTTCATGTTTTCTCCCGTTTCAAAGAATGATTCTTTACCAGATAGAAATTAGAGGCTTGTCCTCTTTGAAAACACGGTACTTTCTGAGTTTCACAGTGAATTAGCAAGAAACGAAGTAGGAAACAACTGTGAACGGTGAAGTCACATATATTCCCTTTAGTGTGTCAGGTGAAGCACACTACCCAAAGACTCGAACGGTCTTGAAAGCAGTGTTTTCTCTTTAATCTATTATCTAAACTCGAAAGTTCACTGAAACATACAATGGAGTACATCAACAACGCCACGGCAAGGCCATAATTCCATCTGTTGAAATCGTTTGATCATACGTATATGTTGGTTAGAATGTTCCATGTACATTTCTTCTATTTGGTTGAAAACTGTTGCTGGCCTCTTTCGGAACACAGTTTTTCTGAGTTAACAAGGAAGGGCAACAGGAAATTTTTGAAAGACATTCGTGAGAAACAAGATAGCACCTATACCTTCAATTCAAAGAGCTACATCTGTACTTACAGTAGTATTTCCGCTACTGTTCATGGAAAACCAGAGGTGTCCAGACATTACTCTCTCTGCTTCTGCCTTCAATGGCAATGCGACCGGTGACTATCTCACACAATTCAGGCCATCACCACACGGACAGAGAAGAGAAAGCAATAACTTCTGTTATAATTGCTGGAAATGTTCATGTTTTCTCCCGTTTCAAAGAATGATTCTTTACCAGATAGAAATTAGAGGCTTGTCCTCTTTGAAAACACGGTACTTTCTGAGTTTCACAGTGAATTAGCAAGAGACGAAGTAGGAAACAACTGTGAGCGGTGAAGTCACATATATTCCCTTTAGTGTGTCCGGTGAAGCACACTACCCAAAGAATATAACTGTCTTGAAAGCAGTGTTTGCTCTTTAGTCTATTATCTAATCTCGAAAGTTCACTGAAACATAGAATGGAGTACATCAACAACGGCACGGCAAGGCCATAACTCCATCTGTTGAAATCGTTTGATCATATGTATATGTTGGTTAGAATGTTCCATGTACATTTCTTCTATTTGGTTGAAAACTGTTGCTGGCCTCTTTCGGAACACAGTTTTTCTGAGTTAACAAGGAAGGGCAACAGGAAATTTTTGAAAGACATTCGTGAGAAACAAGATAGCACCTATACCTTCAATTCAAAGAGCTACATCTGTACTTACAGTAGTATTTGCGCTACTGTTCATGGAAAACCAGAGGTGTCCAGACATTACTGTCTCTGCTTCTGCCTTCAATGGCAATGCGACCGGTGACTATCTCACACAATTCAGGCCATCACCACACGGACAGAGAAGAGAAAGCAATAACTTCTGTTATAATTGCTGGAAATGTTCATGTTTTCTCCTGTTTCAAAGAATGATTCTTTACCAGATAGAAATTACAGGCTTGTCCTCTTTGAACACACGGTACTTTCTGAGTTTCACAGTGAATTAGCAAGAAACGAAGTAGGAAACAACTGTGAACGGTGAAGTCACATATATTCCCTTTAGTGTGTCCGGTGAAGCACACTACCCAAAGAATATAACTGTCTTGAAAGCAGTGCTTGCTCTTTAGTCTATTGTATAAACTCGAAAGTTCACTGAAGCACACAATGGAGCAGAACAACAACAGCACGGCAAGGCCATAATTCCATCTGTTGAAATCGTTTGATCATATGTATATGTTGGTTAGAATGTTCCATGTACATTTCTTCTATTTGGTTGAAAACTGTTGCTGGCCTCTTTCGGAACACAGTTTTTCTGAGTTAACAAGGAAGGGCAACGGGAAATTTTTGAAAGACATTCGTGAGAAACAAGATAGCACCTATACCTTCAATTCAAAGAGCTACATCTGTACTTACAGTAGTATTTGCGCTACTGTTCATGGAAAACCAGAGGTGTCCAGACATTACTGTCTCTGCTTCTGCCTTCAATGGCAATGCGACCGGTGACTATCTCACACAATTCAGGCCATCACCACACGGACAGAGAAGAGAAAGCAATAACTTCTGTTATAATTGCTGGAAATGTTCATGTTTTCTCCCGTTTCAAAGAATGATTCTTTACCAGATAGAAATTAGAGGCTTGTCCTCTTTGAACACACGGTACTTTCTGAGTTTCACAGTGAATTAGCAAGAAACGAAGTAGGAAACAACTGTGAACGGTGAAGTCACATATATTCCCTTTAGTGTGTCAGGTGAAGCACACTACCCAAAGACTCGAACGGTCTTGAAAGCAGTGTTTGCTCTTTAATCTATTATCTAAACTCGAAAGTTCACTGAAACATACAATGGAGTACATCAACAACGCCACGGCAAGGCCATAATTCCATCTGTTGAAATCGTTTGATCATACGTATATGTTGGTTAGAATGTTCCATGTACATTTCTTCTATTTGGTTGAAAACTGTTGCTGGCCTCTTTCGGAACACAGTTTTTCTGAGTTAACAAGGAAGGGCAACGGGAAATTTTTGAAAGACATTCGTGAGAAACAAGATAGCACCTATACCTTCAATTCAAAGAGCTACATCTGTACTTACAGTAGTATTTCCGCTACTGTTCATGGAAAACCAGAGGTGTCCAGACATTACTGTCTCTGCTTCTGCCTTCAATGGCAATGCGACCGGTGACTATCTCACACAATTCAGGCCATCACCACACGGACAGAGAAGAGAAAGCAATAACTTCTGTTATAATTGTTGGAAATGTTCATGTTATCTCCCGTTTCAAAGAATGATTCTTTACCAGATAGAAATTACAGGCTTGTCCTCTTTGAACACACGGTACTTTCTGAGTTTCACAGTGAATTAGCAAGAAACGAAGTAGGAAACAACTGTGAACGGTGAAGTCACATATATTCCCTTTAGTGTTTCAGGTGAAGCACACTACCCAAAGACTATAACTGTCTTGAAAGCAGTGCTTGCTCTTTAGTCTATTGTATAAACTCGAAAGTTCACTGAAGCACACAATGGAGCAGAACAACAACAGCACGGCAAGGCCATAATTCCATCTGTTGAAATCGTTTGATCATATGTATATGTTGGTTAGAATGTTCCATGTACATTTCTTCTATTTGGTTGAAAACTGTTGCTGGCCTCTTTCGGAACACAGTTTTTCTGAGTTAACAAGGAAGGGCAACGGGAAATTTTTGAAAGACATTCGTGAGAAACAAGATAGCACCAATACCTTCAATTCAAAGAGCTACATCTGTACTTACAGTAGTATTTGCGCTACTGTTCACGGAAAACCAGAGGTGTCCAGACATTACTGTCTCTGCTTCTGCCTTCAATGGCAATGCGACCGGTGACTATCTCACACAATTCAGGCCATCACCACACGGACAGAGAAGAGAAAGCAAGAACTTCTGTTATAATTGTTGGAAATGTTCATGTTTTCTCCCGTTTCAAAGAATGATTCTTTACCAGATAGAAATTACAGGCTTGTCCTCTTTGAACACACGGTACTTTCTGAGTTTCACAGTGAATTAGCAAGAAACGAAGTAGGAAACAACTGTGAACGGTGAAGTCACATATATTCCCTTTAGTGTGTCAGGTGAAGCACACTACCCAAAGACTCGAACGGTCTTGAAAGCAGTGTTTGCTCTTTAATCTATTATCTAAACTCGAAAGTTCACTGAAACATACAATGGAGTACATCAACAACGCCACGGCAAGGCCATAATTCCATCTGTTGAAATCGTTTGATCATACGTATATGTTGGTTAGAATGTTCCATGTACATTTCTTCTATTTGGTTGAAAACTGTTGCTGGCCTCTTTCGGAACACAGTTTTTCTGAGTTAACAAGGAAGGGCAACAGGAAATTTTTGAAAGACATTCGTGAGAAACAAGATAGCACCTATACCTTCAATTCAAAGAGCTACATCTGTACTTACAGTAGTATTTGCGCTACTGTTCATGGAAAACCAGAGGTGTCCAGACATTACTGTCTCTGCTTCTGCCTTCAATGGCAATGCGACCGGTGACTATCTCACACAATTCAGGCCATCACCACACGGACAGAGAAGAGAAAGCAATAACTTCTGTTATAATTGCTGGAAATGTTCATGTTTTCTCCCGTTTCAAAGAATGATTCTTTACCAGATAGAAATTAGAGGCTTGTCCTCTTTGAACACACGGTACTTTCTGAGTTTCACAGTGAATTAGCAAGAAACGAAGTAGGAAACAACTGTGAACGGTGAAGTCACATATATTCCCTTTAGTGTGTCAGGTGAAGCACACTACCCAAAGACTCGAACGGTCTTGAAAGCAGTGTTTGCTCTTTAATCTATTATCTAAACTCGAAAGTTCACTGAAACATACAATGGAGTACATCAACAACGCCACGGCAAGGCCATAATTCCATCTGTTGAAATCGTTTGATCATACGTATATGTTGGTTAGAATGTTCCATGTACATTTCTTCTATTTGGTTGAAAACTGTTGCTGGCCTCTTTCGGAACACAGTTTTTCTGAGTTAACAAGGAAGGGCAACGGGAAATTTTTGAAAGACATTCGTGAGAAACAAGATAGCACCTATACCTTCAATTCAAAGAGCTACATCTGTACTTACAGTAGTATTTCCGCTACTGTTCATGGAAAACCAGAGGTGTCCAGACATTACTGTCTCTGCTTCTGCCTTCAATGGCAATGCGACCGGTGACTATCTCACACAATTCAGGCCATCACCACACGGACAGAGAAGAGAAAGCAATAACTTCTGTTATAATTGTTGGAAATGTTCATGTTATCTCCCGTTTCAAAGAATGATTCTTTACCAGATAGAAATTACAGGCTTGTCCTCTTTGAACACACGGTACTTTCTGAGTTTCACAGTGAATTAGCAAGAAACGAAGTAGGAAACAACTGTGAACGGTGAAGTCACATATATTCCCTTTAGTGTTTCAGGTGAAGCACACAACCCAAAGACTATAACTGTCTTGAAAGCAGTGCTTGCTCTTTAGTCTATTGTATAAACTCGAAAGTTCACTGAAGCACACAATGGAGCAGAACAACAACAGCACGGCAAGGCCATAATTCCATCTGTTGAAATCGTTTGATCATATGTATATGTTGGTTAGAATGTTCCATGTACATTTCTTCTATTTGGTTGAAAACTGTTGCTGGCCTCTTTCAGAACACAGTTTTTCTGAGTTAACAAGGAAGGGCAACGGGAAATTTTTGAAAGACATTCGTGAGAAACAAGATAGCACCAATACCTTCAATTCAAAGAGCTACATCTGTACTTACAGTAGTATTTGCGCTACTGTTCACGGAAAACCAGAGGTGTCCAGACATTACTGTCTCTGCTTCTGCCTTCAATGGCAATGCGACCGGTGACTATCTCACACAATTCAGGCCATCACCACACGGACAGAGAAGAGAAAGCAAGAACTTCTGTTATAATTGTTGGAAATGTTCATGTTTTCTCCCGTTTCAAAGAATGATTCTTTACCAGATAGAAATTACAGGCTTGTCCTCTTTGAACACACGGTACTTTCTGAGTTTCACAGTGAATTAGCAAGAAACGAAGTAGGAAACAACTGTGAACGGTGAAGTCACATATATTCCCTTTAGTGTGTCAGGTGAAGCACACTACCCAAAGACTCGAACGGTCTTGAAAGCAGTGTTTGCTCTTTAATCTATTATCTAAACTCGAAAGTTCACTGAAACATACAATGGAGTACATCAACAACGCCACGGCAAGGCCATAATTCCATCTGTTGAAATCGTTTGATCATACGTATATGTTGGTTAGAATGTTCCATGTACATTTCTTCTATTTGGTTGAAAACTGTTGCTGGCCTCTTTCGGAACACAGTTTTTCTGAGTTAACAAGGAAGGGCAACGGGAAATTTTTGAAAGACATTCGTGAGAAACAAGATAGCACCTATACCTTCAATTCAAAGAGCTACATCTGTACTTACAGTAGTATTTCCGCTACTGTTCATGGAAAACCAGAGGTGTCCAGACATTACTGTCTCTGCTTCTGCCTTCAATGGCAATGCGACCGGTGACTATCTCACACAATTCAGGCCATCACCACACGGACAGAGAAGAGAAAGCAATAACTTCTGTTATAATTGTTGGAAATGTTCATGTTATCTCCCGTTTCAAAGAATGATTCTTTACCAGATAGAAATTACAGGCTTGTCCTCTTTGAACACACGGTACTTTCTGAGTTTCACAGTGAATTAGCAAGAAACGAAGTAGGAAACAACTGTGAACGGTGAAGTCACATATATTCCCTTTAGTGTTTCAGGTGAAGCACACAACCCAAAGACTATAACTGTCTTGAAAGCAGTGCTTGCTCTTTAGTCTATTGTATAAACTCGAAAGTTCACTGAAGCACACAATGGAGCAGAACAACAACAGCACGGCAAGGCCATAATTCCATCTGTTGAAATCGTTTGATCATATGTATATGTTGGTTAGAATGTTCCATGTACATTTCTTCTATTTGGTTGAAAACTGTTGCTGGCCTCTTTCAGAACACAGTTTTTCTGAGTTAACAAGGAAGGGCAACGGGAAATTTTTGAAAGACATTCGTGAGAAACAAGATAGCACCAATACCTTCAATTCAAAGAGCTACATCTGTACTTACAGTAGTATTTGCGCTACTGTTCACGGAAAACCAGAGGTGTCCAGACATTACTGTCTCTGCTTCTGCCTTCAATGGCAATGCGACCGGTGACTATCTCACACAATTCAGGCCATCACCACACGGACAGAGAAGAGAAAGCAAGAACTTCTGTTATAATTGTTGGAAATGTTCATGTTTTCTCCCGTTTCAAAGAATGATTCTTTACCAGATAGAAATTACAGGCTTGTCCTCTTTGAACACACGGTACTTTCTGAGTTTCACAGTGAATTAGCAAGAAACGAAGTAGGAAACAACTGTGAACGGTGAAGTCACATATATTCCCTTTAGTGTGTCAGGTGAAGCACACTACCCAAAGACTCGAACGGTCTTGAAAGCAGTGTTTGCTCTTTAATCTATTATCTAAACTCGAAAGTTCACTGAAACATACAATGGAGTACATCAACAACGCCACGGCAAGGCCATAATTCCATCTGTTGAAATCGTTTGATCATACGTATATGTTGGTTAGAATGTTCCATGTACATTTCTTCTATTTGGTTGAAAACTGTTGCTGGCCTCTTTCGGAACACAGTTTTTCTGAGTTAACAAGGAAGGGCAACGGGAAATTTTTGAAAGACATTCGTGAGAAACAAGATAGCACCTATACCTTCAATTCAAAGAGCTACATCTGTACTTACAGTAGTATTTCCGCTACTGTTCATGGAAAACCAGAGGTGTCCAGACATTACTGTCTCTGCTTCTGCCTTCAATGGCAATGCGACCGGTGACTATCTCACACAATTCAGGCCATCACCACACGGACAGAGAAGAGAAAGCAATAACTTCTGTTATAATTGTTGGAAATGTTCATGTTATCTCCCGTTTCAAAGAATGATTCTTTACCAGATAGAAATTACAGGCTTGTCCTCTTTGAACACACGGTACTTTCTGAGTTTCACAGTGAATTAGCAAGAAACGAAGTAGGAAACAACTGTGAACGGTGAAGTCACATATATTCCCTTTAGTGTTTCAGGTGAAGCACACAACCCAAAGACTATAACTGTCTTGAAAGCAGTGCTTGCTCTTTAGTCTATTGTATAAACTCGAAAGTTCACTGAAGCACACAATGGAGCAGAACAACAACAGCACGGCAAGGCCATAATTCCATCTGTTGAAATCGTTTGATCATATGTATATGTTGGTTAGAATGTTCCATGTACATTTCTTCTATTTGGTTGAAAACTGTTGCTGGCCTCTTTCAGAACACAGTTTTTCTGAGTTAACAAGGAAGGGCAACGGGAAATTTTTGAAAGACATTCGTGAGAAACAAGATAGCACCAATACCTTCAATTCAAAGAGCTACATCTGTACTTACAGTAGTATTTGCGCTACTGTTCACGGAAAACCAGAGGTGTCCAGACATTACTGTCTCTGCTTCTGCCTTCAATGGCAATGCGACCGGTGACTATCTCACACAATTCAGGTCATCACCACACGGACAGAGAAGAGAAAGCAAGAACTTCTGTTATAATTGTTGGAAATGTTCATGTTTTCTCCCGTTTCAAAGAATGATTCTTTACCAGATAGAAATTACAGGCTTGTCCTCTTTGAACACACGGTACTTTCTGAGTTTCACAGTGAATTAGCAAGAAACGAAGTAGGAAACAACTGTGAACGGTGAAGTCACATATATTCCCTTTAGTGTGTCAGGTGAAGCACACTACCCAAAGACTCGAACGGTCTTGAAAGCAGTGTTTGCTCTTTAATCTATTATCTAAACTCGAAAGTTCACTGAAACATACAATGGAGTACATCAACAACGCCACGGCAAGGCCATAATTCCATCTGTTGAAATCGTTTGATCATACGTATATGTTGGTTAGAATGTTCCATGTACATTTCTTCTATTTGGTTGAAAACTGTTGCTGGCCTCTTTCGGAACACAGTTTTTCTGAGTTAACAAGGAAGGGCAACAGGAAATTTTTGAAAGACATTCGTGAGAAACAAGATAGCACCTATACCTTCAATTCAAAGAGCTACATCTGTACTTACAGTAGTATTTGCGCTACTGTTCATGGAAAACCAGAGGTGTCCAGACATTACTGTCTCTGCTTCTGCCTTCAATTGCAATGCGACCGGTGACTATCTCACACAATTCAGGCCATCACCACACGGACAGAGAAGAGAAAGCAATAACTTCTGTTATAATTGCTGGAAATGTTCATGTTTTCTCCCGTTTCAAAGAATGATTCTTTACCAGATAGAAATTACAGGCTTGTCCTCTTTGAACACACGGTACTTTCTGAGTTTCACAGTGAATTAGCAAGAAACGAAGTAGGAAACAACTGTGAACGGTGAAGTCACATATATTCCCTTTAGTGTGTCAGGTGAAGCACACTACCCAAAGACTCGAACGGTCTTGAAAGCAGTGTTTGCTCTTTAATCTATTATCTAAACTCGAAAGTTCACTGAAACATACAATGGAGTACATCAACAACGCCACGGCAAGGCCATAATTCCATCTGTTGAAATCGTTTGATCATACGTATATGTTGGTTAGAATGTTCCATGTACATTTCTTCTATTTGGTTGAAAACTGTTGCTGGCCTCTTTCGGAACACAGTTTTTCTGAGTTAACAAGGAAGGGCAACGGGAAATTTTTGAAAGACATTCGTGAGAAACAAGATAGCACCTATAACTTCAATTCAAAGAGCTACATCTGTACTTACAGTAGTATTTGCGCTACTGTTCACGGAAAACCAGAGGTGTCCAGACATTACTGTCTCTGCTTCTGCCTTCAATGGCAATGCGACCGGTGACTATCTCACACAATTCAGGCCATCACCACACGGACAGAGAAGAGAAAGCAATAACTTCTGTTATAATTGTTGGAAATGTTCATGTTTTCTCCCGTTTCAAAGAATGATTCTTTACCAGATAGAAATTACAGGCTTGTCCTCTTTGAACACACGGTACTTTCTGAGTTTCACAGTGAATTAGCAAGAAACGAAGTAGAAAACAACTGTGAACGGTGAAGTCACATATATTCCCTTTAGTGTGTCCGGTGAAGCACACTACCCAAAGAATATAACTGTCTTGAAAGCAGTGTTTGCTCTTTAGTCTATTATCTAATCTCGAAAGTTCACTGAAACATAGAATGGAGTACATCAACAACGGCACGGCAAGGCCATAACTCCATCTGTTGAAATCGTTTGATCATATGTATATGTTGGTTAGAATGTTCCATGTACATTTCTTCTATTTGGTTGAAAACTGTTGCTGGCCTCTTTCGGAACACAGTTTTTCTGAGTTAACAAGGAAGGGCAACAGGAAATTTTTGAAAGACATTCGTGAGAAACAAGATAGCACCAATACCTTCAATTCAAAGAGCTACATCTGTACTTACAGTAGTATTTGCGCTACTGTTCACGGAAAACCAGAGGTGTCCAGACATTACTGTCTCTGATTCTGCCTTCAATGGCAATGCGACCGGTGACTATCTCACACAATTCAGGCCATCACCACACGGACAGAGAAGAGAAAGCAATAACTTCTGTTATAATTGCTGGAAATGTTCATGTTTTCTCCCGTTTCAAAGAATGATTCTTTACCAGATAGAAATTACAGGCTTGTCCTCTTTGAACACACGGTACTTTCTGAGTTTCACAGTGAATTAGCAAGAAACGAAGTAGGAAACAACTGTGAACGGTGAAGTCACATATATTCCCTTTAGTGTGTCAGGTGAAGCACACTACCCAAAAGACTCTAGCGGTCTTGAAAGCAGTGCTTGCTCTTTAGTCTATTGTATAAACTCGAAAGTTCACTGAAACATACAATGGAGTACATCAACAGCGGCACGGCAAGGCCATAATTCCATCTGTTGAAATCTTTTGATCATATGTATATGTTGGTTAGAATGTTCCATGTACATTTCTTCTATTTAGTTGAAAACTGTTGCTGGCCTCTTTCGGAACACAGTTTTTCTGAGTTAACAAGGAAGGGCAACAGGAACTTTTTGAAAGACATTCGTGAGAAACAAGATAGCACCTATACCTTCAATTCAAAGAGCTACATCTGTACTTACAGTAGTATTTGCGCTACTGTTCATGGAAAACCAGAGGTGTCCAGACATTACTGTCTCTGCTTCTGCCTTCAATGGTAATGCGACCGGTGACTATCTCACACAATTCAGGCCATCACCACACGGACAGATAAGAGAAAGCAATAACTTCTGTTATAATTGCTGGAAATGTTCATGTTTTCTCCCGTTTCAAAGAATGATTCTTTACCAGATAGAAATTACAGGCTTGTCCTCTTTGAACACACGGTACTTTCTGAGTTTTACAGTGAATTAGCAAGAAACGAAGTAGGAAACAACTGTGAACGGTGAAGTCACATATATTCCCTTTAGTGTGTCAGGTGAAGCACACTACCCAAAGACTCGAACGGTCTTGAAAGCAGTGTTTGCTCTTTAGTCTATTATCTAATCTCGAAAGTTCACTGAAACATAGAATGGAGTACATCAACAACGGCACGGCAAGGCCATAACTCCATCTGTTGAAATCGTTTGATCATATGTATATGTTGGTTAGATTGTTCCATGTACATTTCTTCTATTTGGTTGAAAACTGTTGCTGGCCTCTTTCGGAACACAGTTTTTCTGAGTTAACAAGGAAGGGCAACAGGAAATTTTTGAAAGACATTCGTGAGAAACAAGATAGCACCAATACCTTCAATTCAAAGAGCTACATCTGTACTTACAGTAGTATTTGCGCTACTGTTCACGGAAAACCAGAGGTGTCCAGACATTACTGTCTCTGATTCTGCCTTCAATGGCAATGCGACCGGTGACTATCTCACACAATTCAGGCCATCACCACACGGACAGAGAAGAGAAAGCAATAACTTCTGTTATAATTGCTGGAAATGTTCATGTTTTCTCCCGTTTCAAAGAATGATTCTTTACCAGATAGAAATTACAGGCTTGTCCTCTTTGAACACACGGTACTTTCTGAGTTTCACAGTGAATTAGCAAGAAACGAAGTAGGAAACAACTGTGAACGGTGAAGTCACATATATTCCCTTTAGTGTGTCAGGTGAAGCACACTACCCAAAAGACTCTAGCGGTCTTGAAAGCAGTGCTTGCTCTTTAGTCTATTGTATAAACTCGAAAGTTCACTGAAACATACAATGGAGTACATCAACAGCGGCACGGCAAGGCCATAATTCCATCTGTTGAAATCTTTTGATCATATGTATATGTTGGTTAGAATGTTCCATGTACATTTCTTCTATTTAGTTGAAAACTGTTGCTGGCCTCTTTCGGAACACAGTTTTTCTGAGTTAACAAGGAAGGGCAACAGGAACTTTTTGAAAGACATTCGTGAGAAACAAGATAGCACCTATACCTTCAATTCAAAGAGCTACATCTGTACTTACAGTAGTATTTGCGCTACTGTTCATGGAAAACCAGAGGTGTCCAGACATTACTGTCTCTGCTTCTGCCTTCAATGGTAATGCGACCGGTGACTATCTCACACAATTCAGGCCATCACCACACGGACAGATAAGAGAAAGCAATAACTTCTGTTATAATTGCTGGAAATGTTCATGTTTTCTCCCGTTTCAAAGAATGATTCTTTACCAGATAGAAATTACAGGCTTGTCCTCTTTGAACACACGGTACTTTCTGAGTTTCACAGTGAATTAGCAAGAAACGAAGTAGGAAACAACTGTGAACGGTGAAGTCACATATATTCCCTTTAGTGTGTCAGGTGAAGCACACTACCCAAAGACTCGAACGGTCTTGAAAGCAGTGTTTGCTCTTTAGTCTATTATCTAATCTCGAAAGTTCACTGAAACATAGAATGGAGTACATCAACAACGGCACGGCAAGGCCATAACTCCATCTGTTGAAATCGTTTGATCATATGTATATGTTGGTTAGATTGTTCCATGTACATTTCTTCTATTTGGTTGAAAACTGTTGCTGGCCTCTTTCGGAACACAGTTTTTCTGAGTTAACAAGGAAGGGCAACAGGAAATTTTTGAAAGACATTCGTGAGAAACAAGATAGCACCAATACCTTCAATTCAAAGAGCTACATCTGTACTTACAGTAGTATTTGCGCTACTGTTCACGGAAAACCAGAGGTGTCCAGACATTACTGTCTCTGATTCTGCCTTCAATGGCAATGCGACCGGTGACTATCTCACACAATTCAGGCCATCACCACACGGACAGAGAAGAGAAAGCAATAACTTCTGTTATAATTGCTGGAAATGTTCATGTTTTCTCCCGTTTCAAAGAATGATTCTTTACCAGATAGAAATTACAGGCTTGTCCTCTTTGAACACACGGTACTTTCTGAGTTTCACAGTGAATTAGCAAGAAACGAAGTAGGAAACAACTGTGAACGGTGAAGTCACATATATTCCCTTTAGTGTGTCAGGTGAAGCACACTACCCAAAAGACTCTAGCGGTCTTGAAAGCAGTGCTTGCTCTTTAGTCTATTGTATAAACTCGAAAGTTCACTGAAACATACAATGCAGTACATCAACAGCGGCACGGCAAGGCCATAATTCCATCTGTTGAAATCTTTTGATCATATGTATATGTTGGTTAGAATGTTCCATGTACATTTCTTCTATTTAGTTGAAAACTGTTGCTGGCCTCTTTCGGAACACAGTTTTTCTGAGTTAACAAGGAAGGGCAACAGGAACTTTTTGAAAGACATTCGTGAGAAACAAGATAGCACCTATACCTTCAATTCAAAGAGCTACATCTGTACTTACAGTAGTATTTGCGCTACTGTTCATGGAAAACCAGAGGTGTCCAGACATTACTGTCTCTGCTTCTGCCTTCAATGGTAATGCGACCGGTGACTATCTCACACAATTCAGGCCATCACCACACGGACAGATAAGAGAAAGCAATAACTTCTGTTATCATTGCTGGAAATGTTCATGTTTTCTCCCGTTTCAAAGAATGATTCTTTACCAGATAGAAATTACAGGCTTGTCCTCTTTGAACACACGGTACTTTCTGAGTTTCACAGTGAATTAGCAAGAAACGAAGTAGGAAACAACTGTGAACGGTCAAGTCACATATATTCCCTTTAGTGTGTCAGGTGAAGCACACTACCCAAAGACTCGAACGGTCTTGAAAGCAGTGTTTGCTCTTTAATCTATTATCTAAACTCGAAAGTTCACTGAAACATACAATGGAGTACATCAACAACGGCACGGCAAGGCCATAATTCCATCTGTTGAAATCGTTTGATCATATGTATATGTTGGTTAGAATGTTCCATGTACATTTCTTCTATTTGGTTGAAAACTGTTGCTGGCCTCTTTCGGAACACAGTTTTTCTGAGTTAACAAGGAAGGGCAACAGGAAATTTTTGAAAGACATTCGTGAGAAACAAGATAGCACCTATAACTTCAATTCAAAGAGCT
Source organism: Furipterus horrens (assembly GCF_987537825.1). NCBI lineage: Eukaryota > Metazoa > Chordata > Mammalia > Chiroptera > Furipteridae > Furipterus > Furipterus horrens. Next base: position 52,605,426 of record NW_028327182.1, read on the forward strand.
ACATCTGTACTTACAGTAGTATTTGCGCTACTGTTCACGGAAAACCAGAGGTGTCCAGACATTACTGTCTCTGCTTCTGCCTTCAATGGCAATGGGACCGGTGACTATCTCACACAATTCAGGCCATCACCACACGGACAGAGAAGAGAAAGCAATAACTTCTGTTATAATTGCTGGAAATGTTCATGTTTTCTCCCGTTTCAAAGAATGATTCTTTACCAGATAGAAATTACAGGCTTGTCCTCTTTGAACACACGGTACTTTCTGAGTTTCACAGTGAATTAGCAAGAAACGAAGTAGGAAACAACTGTGAACGGTGAAGTCACATATATTCCCTTTAGTGTTTCAGGTGAAGCACACTACCCAAAGACTATAACTGTCTTGAAAGCAGTGCTTGCTCTTTAGTCTATTGTATAAACTCGAAAGTTCACTGAAGCACACAATGGAGCAGAACAACAACAGCACGGCAAGGCCATAATTCCATCTGTTGAAATCGTTTGATCATATGTATATGTTGGTTAGAATGTTCCATGTACATTTCTTCTATTTGGTTGAAAACTGTTGCTGGCCTCTTTCGGAACACAGTTTTTCTGAGTTAACAAGGAAGGGCAACGGGAAATTTTTGAAAGACATTCGTGAGAAACAAGATAGCACCTATACCTTCAATTCAAAGAGCTACATCTGTACTTACAGTAGTATTTGCGCTACTGTTCATGGAAAACCAGAGGTGTCCAGACATTACTGTCTCTGCTTCTGCCTTCAATGGCAATGCGACCGGTGACTATCTCACACAATTCAGGCCATCACCACACGGACAGAGAAGAGAAAGCAAGAACTTCTGTTATAATTGTTGGAAATGTTCATGTTTTCTCCCGTTTCAAAGAATGATTCTTTACCAGATAGAAATTACAGGCTTGTCCTCTTTGAACACACGGTACTTTCTGAGTTTCACAGTGAATTAGCAAGAAACGAAGTAGGAAACAACTGTGAACGGTGAAGTCACATATATTCCCTTTAGTGTGTCAGGTGAAGCACACTACCCAAAGACTCGAACGGTCTTGAAAGCAGTGTTTGCTCTTTAATCTATTATCTAAACTCGAAAGTTCACTGAAACATACAATGGAGTACATCAACAACGCCACGGCAAGGCCATAATTCCATCTGTTGAAATCGTTTGATCATACGTATATGTTGGTTAGAATGTTCCATGTACATTTCTACTATTTGGTTGAAAACTGTTGCTGGCCTCTTTCGGAACACAGTTTTTCTGAGTTAACAAGGAAGGGCAACAGGAAATTTTTGAAAGACATTCGTGAGAAACAAGATAGCACCTATACCTTCAATTCAAAGAGCTACATCTGTACTTACAGTAGTATTTCCGCTACTGTTCATGGAAAACCAGAGGTGTCCAGACATTACTCTCTCTGCTTCTGCCTTCAATGGCAATGCGACCGGTGACTATCTCACACAATTCAGGCCATCACCACACGGACAGAGAAGAGAAAGCAATAACTTCTGTTATAATTGCTGGAAATGTTCATGTTTTCTCCCGTTTCAAAGAATGATTCTTTACCAGATAGAAATTAGAGGCTTGTCCTCTTTGAAAACACGGTACTTTCTGAGTTTCACAGTGAATTAGCAAAAGACGAAGTAGGAAACAACTGTGAGCGGTGAAGTCACATATATTCCCTTTAGTGTGTCCGGTGAAGCACACTACCCAAAGAATATAACTGTCTTGAAAGCAGTGTTTGCTCTTTAGTCTATTATCTAATCTCGAAAGTTCACTGAAACATAGAATGGAGTACATCAACAACGGCACGGCAAGGCCATAACTCCATCTGTTGAAATCGTTTGATCATATGTATATGTTGGTTAGATTGTTCCATGTACATTTCTTCTATTTGGTTGAAAACTGTTGCTGGCCTCTTTCGGAACACAGTTTTTCTGAGTTAACAAGGAAGGGCAACAGGAAATTTTTGAAAGACATTCGTGAGAAACAAGATAGCACCAATACCTTCAATTCAAAGAGCTACATCTGTACTTACAGTAGTATTTGCGCTACTGTTCACGGAAAACCAGAGGTGTCCAGACATTACTGTCTCTGATTCTGCCTTCAATGGCAATGCGACCGGTGACTATCTCACACAATTCAGGCCATCACCACACGGACAGAGAAGAGAAAGCAATAACTTCTGTTATAATTGCTGGAAATGTTCATGTTTTCTCCCGTTTCAAAGAATGATTCTTTACCAGATAGAAATTACAGGCTTGTCCTCTTTGAACACACGGTACTTTCTGAGTTTCACAGTGAATTAGCAAGAAACGAAGTAGGAAACAACTGTGAACGGTGAAGTCACATATATTCCCTTTAGTGTGTCAGGTGAAGCACACTACCCAAAAGACTCTAGCGGTCTTGAAAGCAGTGCTTGCTCTTTAGTCTATTGTATAAACTCGAAAGTTCACTGAAACATACAATGGAGTACATCAACAGCGGCACGGCAAGGCCATAATTCCATCTGTTGAAATCTTTTGATCATATGTATATGTTGGTTAGAATGTTCCATGTACATTTCTTCTATTTAGTTGAAAACTGTTGCTGGCCTCTTTCGGAACACAGTTTTTCTGAGTTAACAAGGAAGGGCAACAGGAACTTTTTGAAAGACATTCGTGAGAAACAAGATAGCACCTATACCTTCAATTCAAAGAGCTACATCTGTACTTACAGTAGTATTTGCGCTACTGTTCATGGAAAACCAGAGGTGTCCAGACATTACTGTCTCTGCTTCTGCCTTCAATGGCAATGCGACCGGTGACTATCTCACACAATTCAGGCCATCACCACACGGACAGAGAAGAGAAAGCAATAACTTCTGTTATAATTGCTGGAAATGTTCATGTTTTCTCCTGTTTCAAAGAATGATTCTTTACCAGATAGAAATTACAGGCTTGTCCTCTTTGAACACACGGTACTTTCTGAGTTTCACAGTGAATTAGCAAGAAACGAAGTAGGAAACAACTGTGAACGGTGAAGTCACATATATTCCCTTTAGTGTGTCCGGTGAAGCACACTACCCAAAGAATATAACTGTCTTGAAAGCAGTGCTTGCTCTTTAGTCTATTGTATAAACTCGAAAGTTCACTGAAGCACACAATGGAGCAGAACAACAACAGCACGGCAAGGCCATAATTCCATCTGTTGAAATCGTTTGATCATATGTATATGTTGGTTAGAATGTTCCATGTACATTTCTTCTATTTGGTTGAAAACTGTTGCTGGCCTCTTTCGGAACACAGTTTTTCTGAGTTAACAAGGAAGGGCAACGGGAAATTTTTGAAAGACATTCGTGAGAAACAAGATAGCACCTATACCTTCAATTCAAAGAGCTACATCTGTACTTACAGTAGTATTTGCGCTACTGTTCATGGAAAACCAGAGGTGTCCAGACATTACTGTCTCTGCTTCTGCCTTCAATGGCAATGCGACCGGTGACTATCTCACACAATTCAGGCCATCACCACACGGACAGAGAAGAGAAAGCAATAACTTCTGTTATAATTGCTGGAAATGTTCATGTTTTCTCCTGTTTCAAAGAATGATTCTTTACCAGATAGAAATTACAGGCTTGTCCTCTTTGAACACACGGTACTTTCTGAGTTTCACAGTGAATTAGCAAGAAACGAAGTAGGAAACAACTGTGAACGGTGAAGTCACATATATTCCCTTTAGTGTGTCCGGTGAAGCACACTACCCAAAGAATATAACTGTCTTGAAAGCAGTGCTTGCTCTTTAGTCTATTGTATAAACTCGAAAGTTCACTGAAGCACACAATGGAGCAGAACAACAACAGCACGGCAAGGCCATAATTCCATCTGTTGAAATCGTTTGATCATATGTATATGTTGGTTAGAATGTTCCATGTACATTTCTTCTATTTGGTTGAAAACTGTTGCTGGCCTCTTTCGGAACACAGTTTTTCTGAGTTAACAAGGAAGGGCAACGGGAAATTTTTGAAAGACATTCGTGAGAAACAAGATAGCACCTATACCTTCAATTCAAAGAGCTACATCTGTACTTACAGTAGTATTTGCGCTACTGTTCATGGAAAACCAGAGGTGTCCAGACATTACTGTCTCTGCTTCTGCCTTCAATGGCAATGCGACCGGTGACTATCTCACACAATTCAGGCCATCACCACACGGACAGAGAAGAGAAAGCAAGAACTTCTGTTATAATTGTTGGAAATGTTCATGTTTTCTCCCGTTTCAAAGAATGATTCTTTACCAGATAGAAATTACAGGCTTGTCCTCTTTGAACACACGGTACTTTCTGAGTTTCACAGTGAATTAGCAAGAAACGAAGTAGGAAACAACTGTGAACGGTGAAGTCACATATATTCCCTTTAGTGTGTCAGGTGAAGCACACTACCCAAAGACTCGAACGGTCTTGAAAGCAGTGTTTGCTCTTTAATCTATTATCTAAACTCGAAAGTTCACTGAAACATACAATGGAGTACATCAACAACGCCACGGCAAGGCCATAATTCCATCTGTTGAAATCGTTTGATCATACGTATATGTTGGTTAGAATGTTCCATGTACATTTCTTCTATTTGGTTGAAAACTGTTGCTGGCCTCTTTCGGAACACAGTTTTTCTGAGTTAACAAGGAAGGGCAACAGGAAATTTTTGAAAGACATTCGTGAGAAACAAGATAGCACCTATAACTTCAATTCAAAGAGCTACATCTGTACTTACAGTAGTATTTGCGCTACTGTTCACGGAAAACCAGAGGTGTCCAGACATTACTGTCTCTGCTTCTGCCTTCAATGGCAATGCGACCGGTGACTATCTCACACAATTCAGGCCATCACCACACGGACAGAGAAGAGAAAGCAATAACTTCTGTTATAATTGCTGGAAATGTTCATGTTTTCTCCCGTTTCAAAGAATGATTCTTTACCAGATAGAAATTACAGGCTTGTCCTCTTTGAACACACGGTACTTTCTGAGTTTCACAGTGAATTAGCAAGAAACGAAGTAGGAAACAACTGTGAACGGTGAAGTCACATATATTCCCTTTAGTGTTTCAGGTGAAGCACACTACCCAAAGACTATAACTGTCTTGAAAGCAGTGCTTGCTCTTTAGTCTATTGTATAAACTCGAAAGTTCACTGAAGCACACAATGGAGCAGAACAACAACAGCACGGCAAGGCCATAATTCCATCTGTTGAAATCGTTTGATCATATGTATATGTTGGTTAGAATGTTCCATGTACATTTCTTCTATTTGGTTGAAAACTGTTGCTGGCCTCTTTCGGAACACAGTTTTTCTGAGTTAACAAGGAAGGGCAACGGGAAATTTTTGAAAGACATTCGTGAGAAACAAGATAGCACCTATACCTTCAATTCAAAGAGCTACATCTGTACTTACAGTAGTATTTGCGCTACTGTTCATGGAAAACCAGAGGTGTCCAGACATTACTGTCTCTGCTTCTGCCTTCAATGGCAATGCGACCGGTGACTATCTCACACAATTCAGGCCATCACCACACGGACAGAGAAGAGAAAGCAAGAACTTCTGTTATAATTGTTGGAAATGTTCATGTTTTCTCCCGTTTCAAAGAATGATTCTTTACCAGATAGAAATTACAGGCTTGTCCTCTTTGAACACACGGTACTTTCTGAGTTTCACAGTGAATTAGCAAGAAACGAAGTAGGAAACAACTGTGAACGGTGAAGTCACATATATTCCCTTTAGTGTGTCAGGTGAAGCACACTACCCAAAGACTCGAACGGTCTTGAAAGCAGTGTTTGCTCTTTAATCTATTATCTAAACTCGAAAGTTCACTGAAACATACAATGGAGTACATCAACAACGCCACGGCAAGGCCATAATTCCATCTGTTGAAATCGTTTGATCATACGTATATGTTGGTTAGAATGTTCCATGTACATTTCTTCTATTTGGTTGAAAACTGTTGCTGGCCTCTTTCGGAACACAGTTTTTCTGAGTTAACAAGGAAGGGCAACAGGAAATTTTTGAAAGACATTCGTGAGAAACAAGATAGCACCTATACCTTCAATTCAAAGAGCTACATCTGTACTTACAGTAGTATTTCCGCTACTGTTCATGGAAAACCAGAGGTGTCCAGACATTACTCTCTCTGCTTCTGCCTTCAATGGCAATGCGACCGGTGACTATCTCACACAATTCAGGCCATCACCACACGGACAGAGAAGAGAAAGCAATAACTTCTGTTATAATTGCTGGAAATGTTCATGTTTTCTCCCGTTTCAAAGAATGATTCTTTACCAGATAGAAATTAGAGGCTTGTCCTCTTTGAAAACACGGTACTTTCTGAGTTTCACAGTGAATTAGCAAGAGACGAAGTAGGAAACAACTGTGAGCGGTGAAGTCACATATATTCCCTTTAGTGTGTCCGGTGAAGCACACTACCCAAAGAATATAACTGTCTTGAAAGCAGTGTTTGCTCTTTAGTCTATTATCTAATCTCGAAAGTTCACTGAAACATAGAATGGAGTACATCAACAACGGCACGGCAAGGCCATAACTCCATCTGTTGAAATCGTTTGATCATATGTATATGTTGGTTAGAATGTTCCATGTACATTTCTTCTATTTGGTTGAAAACTGTTGCTGGCCTCTTTCGGAACACAGTTTTTCTGAGTTAACAAGGAAGGGCAACAGGAAATTTTTGAAAGACATTCGTGAGAAACAAGATAGCACCTATACCTTCAATTCAAAGAGCTACATCTGTACTTACAGTAGTATTTGCGCTACTGTTCATGGAAAACCAGAGGTGTCCAGACATTACTGTCTCTGCTTCTGCCTTCAATGGCAATGCGACCGGTGACTATCTCACACAATTCAGGCCATCACCACACGGACAGAGAAGAGAAAGCAATAACTTCTGTTATAATTGCTGGAAATGTTCATGTTTTCTCCTGTTTCAAAGAATGATTCTTTACCAGATAGAAATTACAGGCTTGTCCTCTTTGAACACACGGTACTTTCTGAGTTTCACAGTGAATTAGCAAGAAACGAAGTAGGAAACAACTGTGAACGGTGAAGTCACATATATTCCCTTTAGTGTGTCCGGTGAAGCACACTACCCAAAGAATATAACTGTCTTGAAAGCAGTGCTTGCTCTTTAGTCTATTGTATAAACTCGAAAGTTCACTGAAGCACACAATGGAGCAGAACAACAACAGCACGGCAAGGCCATAATTCCATCTGTTGAAATCGTTTGATCATATGTATATGTTGGTTAGAATGTTCCATGTACATTTCTTCTATTTGGTTGAAAACTGTTGCTGGCCTCTTTCGGAACACAGTTTTTCTGAGTTAACAAGGAAGGGCAACGGGAAATTTTTGAAAGACATTCGTGAGAAACAAGATAGCACCTATACCTTCAATTCAAAGAGCTACATCTGTACTTACAGTAGTATTTCCGCTACTGTTCATGGAAAACCAGAGGTGTCCAGACATTACTGTCTCTGCTTCTGCCTTCAATGGCAATGCGACCGGTGACTATCTCACACAATTCAGGCCATCACCACACGGACAGAGAAGAGAAAGCAATAACTTCTGTTATAATTGCTGGAAATGTTCATGTTTTCTCCCGTTTCAAAGAATGATTCTTTACCAGATAGAAATTACAGGCTTGTCCTCTTTGAACACACGGTACTTTCTGAGTTTCACAGTGAATTAGCAAGAAACGAAGTAGGAAACAACTGTGAACGGTGAAGTCACATATATTCCCTTTAGTGTGTCAGGTGAAGCACACTACCCACAGACTCGAACGGTCTTGAAAGCAGTGTTTGCTCTTTAATCTATTATCTAAACTCGAAAGTTCACTGAAACATACAATGGAGTACATCAACAACGCCACGGCAAGGCCATAATTCCATCTGTTGAAATCGTTTGATCATACGTATATGTTGGTTAGAATGTTCCATGTACATTTCTTCTATTTGGTTGAAAACTGTTGCTGGCCTCTTTCGGAACACAGTTTTTCTGAGTTAACAAGGAAGGGCAACGGGAAATTTTTGAAAGACATTCGTGAGAAACAAGATAGCACCTATACCTTCAATTCAAAGAGCTACATCTGTACTTACAGTAGTATTTGCGCTACTGTTCACGGAAAACCAGAGGTGTCCAGACATTACTGTCTCTGCTTCTGCCTTCAATGGCAATGCGACCGGTGACTATCTCACACAATTCAGGCCATCACCACACGGACAGAGAAGAGAAAGCAATAACTTCTGTTATAATTGCTGGAAATGTTCATGTTTTCTCCCGTTTCAAAGAATGATTCTTTACCAGATAGAAATTACAGGCTTGTCCTCTTTGAACACACGGTACTTTCTGAGTTTCACAGTGAATTAGCAAGAAACGAAGTAGGAAACAACTGTGAACGGTGAAGTCACATATATTCCCTTTAGTGTGTCAGGTGAAGCACACTACCCAAAGACTCGAACGGTCTTGAAAGCAGTGTTTGCTCTTTAATCTATTATCTAAACTCGAAAGTTCACTGAAACATACAATGGAGTACATCAACAACGCCACGGCAAGGCCATAATTCCATCTGTTGAAATCGTTTGATCATACGTATATGTTGGTTAGAATGTTCCATGTACATTTCTTCTATTTGGTTGAAAACTGTTGCTGGCCTCTTTCGGAACACAGTTTTTCTGAGTTAACAAGGAAGGGCAACGGGAAATTTTTGAAAGACATTCGTGAGAAACAAGATAGCACCTATACCTTCAATTCAAAGAGCTACATCTGTACTTACAGTAGTATTTGCGCTACTGTTCACGGAAAACCAGAGGTGTCCAGACATTACTGTCTCTGCTTCTGCCTTCAATGGCAATGCGACCGGTGACTATCTCACACAATTCAGGCCATCACCACACGGACAGAGAAGAGAAAGCAATAACTTCTGTTATAATTGCTGGAAATGTTCATGTTTTCTCCCGTTTCAAAGAATGATTCTTTACCAGATAGAAATTACAGGCTTGTCCTCTTTGAACACACGGTACTTTCTGAGTTTCACAGTGAATTAGCAAGAAACGAAGTAGGAAACAACTGTGAACGGTGAAGTCACATATATTCCCTTTAGTGTGTCAGGTGAAGCACACTACCCAAAGACTCGAACGGTCTTGAAAGCAGTGTTTGCTCTTTAATCTATTATCTAAACTCGAAAGTTCACTGAAACATACAATGGAGTACATCAACAACGCCACGGCAAGGCCATAATTCCATCTGTTGAAATCGTTTGATCATACGTATATGTTGGTTAGAATGTTCCATGTACATTTCTTCTATTTGGTTGAAAACTGTTGCTGGCCTCTTTCGGAACACAGTTTTTCTGAGTTAACAAGGAAGGGCAACAGGAAATTTTTGAAAGACATTCGTGAGAAACAAGATAGCACCTATAACTTCAATTCAAAGAGCTACATCTGTACTTACAGTAGTATTTGCGCTACTGTTCACGGAAAACCAGAGGTGTCCAGACATTACTGTCTCTGCTTCTGCCTTCAATGGCAATGCGACCGGTGACTATCTCACACAATTCAGGCCATCACCACACGGACAGAGAAGAGAAAGCAATAACTTCTGTTATAATTGCTGGAAATGTTCATGTTTTCTCCCGTTTCAAAGAATGATTCTTTACCAGATAGAAATTACAGGCTTGTCCTCTTTGAACACACGGTACTTTCTGAGTTTCACAGTGAATTAGCAAGAAACGAAGTAGGAAACAACTGTGAACGGTGAAGTCACATATATTCCCTTTAGTGTTTCAGGTGAAGCACACTACCCAAAGACTATAACTGTCTTGAAAGCAGTGCTTGCTCTTTAGTCTATTGTATAAACTCGAAAGTTCACTGAAGCACACAATGGAGCAGAACAACAACAGCACGGCAAGGCCATAATTCCATCTGTTGAAATCGTTTGATCATATGTATATGTTGGTTAGAATGTTCCATGTACATTTCTTCTATTTGGTTGAAAACTGTTGCTGGCCTCTTTCGGAACACAGTTTTTCTGAGTTAACAAGGAAGGGCAACAGGAAATTTTTGAAAGACATTCGTGAGAAACAAGATAGCACCTATACCTTCAATTCAAAGAGCTACATCTGTACTTACAGTAGTATTTGCGCTACTGTTCATGGAAAACCAGAGGTGTCCAGACATTACTGTCTCTGCTTCTGCCTTCAATGGCAATGCGACCGGTGACTATCTCACACAATTCAGGCCATCACCACACGGACAGAGAAGAGAAAGCAATAACTTCTGTTATAATTGCTGGAAATGTTCATGTTTTCTCCCGTTTCAAAGAATGATTCTTTACCAGATAGAAATTAGAGGCTTGTCCTCTTTGAAAACACGGTACTTTCTGAGTTTCACAGTGAATTAGCAAGAAACGAAGTAGGAAACAACTGTGAACGGTGAAGTCACATATATTCCCTTTAGTGTGTCAGGTGAAGCACACTACCCAAAGACTCGAACGGTCTTGAAAGCAGTGTTTGCTCTTTAATCTATTATCTAAACTCGAAAGTTCACTGAAACATACAATGGAGTACATCAACAACGCCACGGCAAGGCCATAATTCCATCTGTTGAAATCGTTTGATCATACGTATATGTTGGTTAGAATGTTCCATGTACATTTCTTCTATTTGGTTGAAAACTGTTGCTGGCCTCTTTCGGAACACAGTTTTTCTGAGTTAACAAGGAAGGGAAACAGGAACTTTTTGAAAGACATTCGTGAGAAACAAGATAGCACCTATACCTTCAATTCAAAGAGCTACATCTGTACTTACAGTAGTATTTGCGCTACTGTTCATGGAAAACCAGAGGTGTCCAGACATTACTGTCTCTGCTTCTGCCTTCAATGGTAATGCGACCGGTGACTATCTCACACAATTCAGGCCATCACCACACGGAGAGAGAAGAGAAAGCAATAACTTCTGTTATAATTGCTGGAAATGTTCATGTTTTCTCCCGTTTCAAAGAATGATTCTTTACCAGATAGAAATTACAGGCTTGTCCTCTTTGAACACACGGTACTTTCTGAGTTTCACAGTGAATTAGCAAGAAACGAAGTAGGAAACAACTGTGAACGGTGAAGTCACATATATTCCCTTTAGTGTGTCAGGTGAAGCACACTACCCAAAGACTCGAACGGTCTTGAAAGCAGTGTTTGCTCTTTAATCTATTATCTAAACTCGAAAGTTCACTGAAACATACAATGGAGTACATCAACAACGCCACGGCAAGGCCATAATTCCATCTGTTGAAATCGTTTGATCATACGTATATGTTGGTTAGAATGTTCCATGTACATTTCTTCTATTTGGTTGAAAACTGTTGCTGGCCTCTTTCGGAACACAGTTTTTCTGAGTTAACAAGGAAGGGCAACAGGAAATTTTTGAAAGACATTCGTGAGAAACAAGATAGCACCTATACCTTCAATTCAAAGAGCTACATCTGTACTTACAGTAGTATTTGCGCTACTGTTCATGGAAAACCAGAGGTGTCCAGACATTACTGTCTCTGCTTCTGCCTTCAATGGCAATGCGACCGGTGACTATCTCACACAATTCAGGCCATCACCACACGGACAGAGAAGAGAAAGCAATAACTTCTGTTATAATTGCTGGAAATGTTCATGTTTTCTCCCGTTTCAAAGAATGATTCTTTACCAGATAGAAATTAGAGGCTTGTCCTCTTTGAAAACACGGTACTTTCTGAGTTTCACAGTGAATTAGCAAGAAACGAAGTAGGAAACAACTGTGAACGGTGAAGTCACATATATTCCCTTTAGTGTGTCCGGTGAAGCACACTACCCAAAGAATATAACTGTCTTGAAAGCAGTGCTTGCTCTTTAGTCTATTGTATAAACTCGAAAGTTCACTGAAGCACACAATGGAGCAGAACAACAACAGCACGGCAAGGCCATAATTCCATCTGTTGAAATCGTTTGATCATATGTATATGTTGGTTAGAATGTTCCATGTACATTTCTTCTATTTGGTTGAAAACTGTTGCTGGCCTCTTTCGGAACACAGTTTTTCTGAGTTAACAAGGAAGGGCAACGGGAAATTTTTGAAAGACATTCGTGAGAAACAAGATAGCACCTATACCTTCAATTCAAAGAGCTACATCTGTACTTACAGTAGTATTTGCGCTACTGTTCATGGAAAACCAGAGGTGTCCAGACATTACTGTCTCTGCTTCTGCCTTCAATGGCAATGCGACCGGTGACTATCTCACACAATTCAGGCCATCACCACACGGACAGAGAAGAGAAAGCAAGAACTTCTGTTATAATTGTTGGAAATGTTCATGTTTTCTCCCGTTTCAAAGAATGATTCTTTACCAGATAGAAATTACAGGCTTGTCCTCTTTGAACACACGGTACTTTCTGAGTTTCACAGTGAATTAGCAAGAAACGAAGTAGGAAACAACTGTGAACGGTGAAGTCACATATATTCCCTTTAGTGTGTCAGGTGAAGCACACTACCCAAAGACTCGAACGGTCTTGAAAGCAGTGTTTGCTCTTTAATCTATTATCTAAACTCGAAAGTTCACTGAAACATACAATGGAGTACATCAACAACGCCACGGCAAGGCCATAATTCCATCTGTTGAAATCGTTTGATCATACGTATATGTTGGTTAGAATGTTCCATGTACATTTCTTCTATTTGGTTGAAAACTGTTGCTGGCCTCTTTCGGAACACAGTTTTTCTGAGTTAACAAGGAAGGGCAACGGGAAATTTTTGAAAGACATTCGTGAGAAACAAGATAGCACCTATACCTTCAATTCAAAGAGCTACATCTGTACTTACAGTAGTATTTCCGCTACTGTTCATGGAAAACCAGAGGTGTCCAGACATTACTCTCTCTGCTTCTGCCTTCAATGGCAATGCGACCGGTGACTATCTCACACAATTCAGGCCATCACCACACGGACAGAGAAGAGAAAGCAATAACTTCTGTTATAATTGCTGGAAATGTTCATGTTTTCTCCCGTTTCAAAGAATGATTCTTTACCAGATAGAAATTAGAGGCTTGTCCTCTTTGAACACACGGTACTTTCTGAGTTTCACAGTGAATTAGCAAGAGACGAAGTAGGAAACAACTGTGAGCGGTGAAGTCACATATATTCCCTTTAGTGTGTCCGGTGAAGCACACTACCCAAAGAATATAACTGTCTTGAAAGCAGTGTTTGCTCTTTAGTCTATTATCTAATCTCGAAAGTTCACTGAAACATAGAATGGAGTACATCAACAACGGCACGGCAAGGCCATAACTCCATCTGTTGAAATCGTTTGATCATATGTATATGTTGGTTAGAATGTTCCATGTACATTTCTTCTATTTGGTTGAAAACTGTTGCTGGCCTCTTTCGGAACACAGTTTTTCTGAGTTAACAAGGAAGGGCAACAGGAAATTTTTGAAAGACATTCGTGAGAAACAAGATAGCACCTATACCTTCAATTCAAAGAGCTACATCTGTACTTACAGTAGTATTTGCGCTACTGTTCATGGAAAACCAGAGGTGTCCAGACATTACTGTCTCTGCTTCTGCCTTCAATGGCAATGCGACCGGTGACTATCTCACACAATTCAGGCCATCACCACACGGACAGAGAAGAGAAAGCAATAACTTCTGTTATAATTGCTGGAAATGTTCATGTTTTCTCCTGTTTCAAAGAATGATTCTTTACCAGATAGAAATTACAGGCTTGTCCTCTTTGAACACACGGTACTTTCTGAGTTTCACAGTGAATTAGCAAGAAACGAAGTAGGAAACAACTGTGAACGGTGAAGTCACATATATTCCCTTTAGTGTGTCCGGTGAAGCACACTACCCAAAGAATATAACTGTCTTGAAAGCAGTGCTTGCTCTTTAGTCTATTGTATAAACTCGAAAGTTCACTGAAGCACACAATGGAGCAGAACAACAACAGCACGGCAAGGCCATAATTCCATCTGTTGAAATCGTTTGATCATATGTATATGTTGGTTAGAATGTTCCATGTACATTTCTTCTATTTGGTTGAAAACTGTTGCTGGCCTCTTTCGGAACACAGTTTTTCTGAGTTAACAAGGAAGGGCAACGGGAAATTTTTGAAAGACATTCGTGAGAAACAAGATAGCACCTATACCTTCAATTCAAAGAGCTACATCTGTACTTACAGTAGTATTTGCGCTACTGTTCATGGAAAACCAGAGGTGTCCAGACATTACTGTCTCTGCTTCTGCCTTCAATGGCAATGCGACCGGTGACTATCTCACACAATTCAGGCCATCACCACACGGACAGAGAAGAGAAAGCAAGAACTTCTGTTATAATTGTTGGAAATGTTCATGTTTTCTCCCGTTTCAAAGAATGATTCTTTACCAGATAGAAATTACAGGCTTGTCCTCTTTGAACACACGGTACTTTCTGAGTTTCACAGTGAATTAGCAAGAAACGAAGTAGGAAACAACTGTGAACGGTGAAGTCACATATATTCCCTTTAGTGTGTCAGGTGAAGCACACTACCCAAAGACTCGAACGGTCTTGAAAGCAGTGTTTGCTCTTTAATCTATTATCTAAACTCGAAAGTTCACTGAAACATACAATGGAGTACATCAACAACGCCACGGCAAGGCCATAATTCCATCTGTTGAAATCGTTTGATCATACGTATATGTTGGTTAGAATGTTCCATGTACATTTCTTCTATTTGGTTGAAAACTGTTGCTGGCCTCTTTCGGAACACAGTTTTTCTGAGTTAACAAGGAAGGGCAACAGGAAATTTTTGAAAGACATTCGTGAGAAACAAGATAGCACCTATACCTTCAATTCAAAGAGCTACATCTGTACTTACAGTAGTATTTGCGCTACTGTTCACGGAAAACCAGAGGTGTCCAGACATTACTGTCTCTGCTTCTGCCTTCAATGGCAATGCGACCGGTGACTATCTCACACAATTCAGGCCATCACCACACGGACAGAGAAGAGAAAGCAATAACTTCTGTTATAATTGCTGGAAATGTTCATGTTTTCTCCCGTTTCAAAGAATGATTCTTTACCAGATAGAAATTAGAGGCTTGTCCTCTTTGAAAACACGGTACTTTCTGAGTTTCACAGTGAATTAGCAAGAAACGAAGTAGGAAACAACTGTGAACGGTGAAGTCACATATATTCCCTTTAGTGTGTCAGGTGAAGCACACTACCCAAAGACTCGAACGGTCTTGAAAGCAGTGTTTGCTCTTTAATCTATTATCTAAACTCGAAAGTTCACTGAAACATACAATGGAGTACATCAACAACGCCACGGCAAGGCCATAATTCCATCTGTTGAAATCGTTTGATCATATGTATATGTTGGTTAGAATGTTCCATGTACATTTCTTCTATTTGGTTGAAAACTGTTGCTGGCCTCTTTCGGAACACAGTTTTTCTGAGTTAACAAGGAAGGGCAACGGGAAATTTTTGAAAGACATTCGTGAGAAACAAGATAGCACCTATACCTTCAATTCAAAGAGCTACATCTGTACTTACAGTAGTATTTGCGCTACTGTTCATGGAAAACCAGAGGTGTCCAGACATTACTGTCTCTGCTTCTGCCTTCAATGGCAATGCGACCGGTGACTATCTCACACAATTCAGGCCATCACCACACGGACAGAGAAGAGAAAGCAATAACTTCTGTTATAATTGCTGGAAATGTTCATGTTTTCTCCCGTTTCAAAGAATGATTCTTTACCAGATAGAAATTAGAGGCTTGTCCTCTTTGAAAACACGGTACTTTCTGAGTTTCACAGTGAATTAGCAAGAAACGAAGTAGGAAACAACTGTGAACGGTGAAGTCACATATATTCCCTTTAGTGTGTCAGGTGAAGCACACTACCCAAAGACTCGAACGGTCTTGAAAGCAGTGTTTGCTCTTTAATCTATTATCTAAACTCGAAAGTTCACTGAAACATACAATGGAGTACATCAACAACGCCACGGCAAGGCCATAATTCCATCTGTTGAAATCGTTTGATCATACGTATATGTTGGTTAGAATGTTCCATGTACATTTCTTCTATTTGGTTGAAAACTGTTGCTGGCCTCTTTCGGAACACAGTTTTTCTGAGTTAACAAGGAAGGGCAACAGGAAATTTTTGAAAGACATTCGTGAGAAACAAGATAGCACCTATACCTTCAATTCAAAGAGCTACATCTGCACTTACAGTAGTATTTCCGCTACTGTTCATGGAAAACCAGAGGTGTCCAGACATTACTCTCTCTGCTTCTGCCTTCAATGGCAATGCGACCGGTGACTATCTCACACAATTCAGGCCATCACCACACGGACAGAGAAGAGAAAGCAATAACTTCTGTTATAATTGCTGGAAATGTTCATGTTTTCTCCCGTTTCAAAGAATGATTCTTTACCAGATAGAAATTAGAGGCTTGTCCTCTTTGAAAACACGGTACTTTCTGAGTTTCACAGTGAATTAGCAAGAGACGAAGTAGGAAACAACTGTGAGCGGTGAAGTCACATATATTCCCTTTAGTGTGTCCGGTGAAGCACACTACCCAAAGAATATAACTGTCTTGAAAGCAGTGTTTGCTCTTTAGTCTATTATCTAATCTCGAAAGTTCACTGAAACATAGAATGGAGTACATCAACAACGGCACGGCAAGGCCATAACTCCATCTGTTGAAATCGTTTGATCATATGTATATGTTGGTTAGAATGTTCCATGTACATTTCTTCTATTTGGTTGAAAACTGTTGCTGGCCTCTTTCGGAACACAGTTTTTCTGAGTTAACAAGGAAGGGCAACAGGAAATTTTTGAAAGACATTCGTGAGAAACAAGATAGCACCTATACCTTCAATTCAAAGAGCTACATCTGTACTTACAGTAGTATTTGCGCTACTGTTCATGGAAAACCAGAGGTGTCCAGACATTACTGTCTCTGCTTCTGCCTTCAATGGCAATGCGACCGGTGACTATCTCACACAATTCAGGCCATCACCACACGGACAGAGAAGAGAAAGCAATAACTTCTGTTATAATTGCTGGAAATGTTCATGTTTTCTCCTGTTTCAAAGAATGATTCTTTACCAGATAGAAATTACAGGCTTGTCCTCTTTGAACACACGGTACTTTCTGAGTTTCACAGTGAATTAGCAAGAAACGAAGTAGGAAACAACTGTGAACGGTGAAGTCACATATATTCCCTTTAGTGTGTCCGGTGAAGCACACTACCCAAAGAATATAACTGTCTTGAAAGCAGTGCTTGCTCTTTAGTCTATTGTATAAACTCGAAAGTTCACTGAAGCACACAATGGAGCAGAACAACAACAGCACGGCAAGGCCATAATTCCATCTGTTGAAATCGTTTGATCATATGTATATGTTGGTTAGAATGTTCCATGTACATTTCTTCTATTTGGTTGAAAACTGTTGCTGGCCTCTTTCGGAACACAGTTTTTCTGAGTTAACAAGGAAGGGCAACGGGAAATTTTTGAAAGACATTCGTGAGAAACAAGATAGCACCTATACCTTCAATTCAAAGAGCTACATCTGTACTTACAGTAGTATTTGCGCTACTGTTCATGGAAAACCAGAGGTGTCCAGACATTACTGTCTCTGCTTCTGCCTTCAATGGCAATGCGACCGGTGACTATCTCACACAATTCAGGCCATCACCACACGGACAGAGAAGAGAAAGCAAGAACTTCTGTTATAATTGTTGGAAATGTTCATGTTTTCTCCCGTTTCAAAGAATGATTCTTTACCAGATAGAAATTACAGGCTTGTCCTCTTTGAACACACGGTACTTTCTGAGTTTCACAGTGAATTAGCAAGAGACGAAGTAGGAAACAACTGTGAGCGGTGAAGTCACATATATTCCCTTTAGTGTGTCCGGTGAAGCACACTACCCAAAGAATATAACTGTCTTGAAAGCAGTGTTTGCTCTTTAGTCTATTATCTAATCTCGAAAGTTCACTGAAACATAGAATGGAGTACATCAACAACGGCACGGCAAGGCCATAACTCCATCTGTTGAAATCGTTTGATCATATGTATATGTTGGTTAGAATGTTCCATGTACATTTCTTCTATTTGGTTGAAAACTGTTGCTGGCCTCTTTCGGAACACAGTTTTTCTGAGTTAACAAGGAAGGGCAACAGGAAATTTTTGAAAGACATTCGTGAGAAACAAGATAGCACCTATACCTTCAATTCAAAGAGCTACATCTGTACTTACAGTAGTATTTGCGCTACTGTTCATGGAAAACCAGAGGTGTCCAGACATTACTGTCTCTGCTTCTGCCTTCAATGGCAATGCGACCGGTGACTATCTCACACAATTCAGGCCATCACCACACGGACAGAGAAGAGAAAGCAATAACTTCTGTTATAATTGCTGGAAATGTTCATGTTTTCTCCTGTTTCAAAGAATGATTCTTTACCAGATAGAAATTACAGGCTTGTCCTCTTTGAACACACGGTACTTTCTGAGTTTCACAGTGAATTAGCAAGAAACGAAGTAGGAAACAACTGTGAACGGTGAAGTCACATATATTCCCTTTAGTGTGTCCGGTGAAGCACACTACCCAAAGAATATAACTGTCTTGAAAGCAGTGCTTGCTCTTTAGTCTATTGTATAAACTCGAAAGTTCACTGAAGCACACAATGGAGCAGAACAACAACAGCACGGCAAGGCCATAATTCCATCTGTTGAAATCGTTTGATCATATGTATATGTTGGTTAGAATGTTCCATGTACATTTCTTCTATTTGGTTGAAAACTGTTGCTGGCCTCTTTCGGAACACAGTTTTTCTGAGTTAACAAGGAAGGGCAACGGGAAATTTTTGAAAGACATTCGTGAGAAACAAGATAGCACCTATACCTTCAATTCAAAGAGCTACATCTGTACTTACAGTAGTATTTGCGCTACTGTTCATGGAAAACCAGAGGTGTCCAGACATTACTGTCTCTGCTTCTGCCTTCAATGGCAATGCGACCGGTGACTATCTCACACAATTCAGGCCATCACCACACGGACAGAGAAGAGAAAGCAAGAACTTCTGTTATAATTGTTGGAAATGTTCATGTTTTCTCCCGTTTCAAAGAATGATTCTTTACCAGATAGAAATTACAGGCTTGTCCTCTTTGAACACACGGTACTTTCTGAGTTTCACAGTGAATTAGCAAGAAACGAAGTAGGAAACAACTGTGAACGGTGAAGTCACATATATTCCCTTTAGTGTGTCAGGTGAAGCACACTACCCAAAGACTCGAACGGTCTTGAAAGCAGTGTTTGCTCTTTAATCTATTATCTAAACTCGAAAGTTCACTGAAACATACAATGGAGTACATCAACAACGCCACGGCAAGGCCATAATTCCATCTGTTGAAATCGTTTGATCATACGTATATGTTGGTTAGAATGTTCCATGTACATTTCTTCTATTTGGTTGAAAACTGTTGCTGGCCTCTTTCGGAACACAGTTTTTCTGAGTTAACAAGGAAGGGCAACAGGAAATTTTTGAAAGACATTCGTGAGAAACAAGATAGCACCTATACCTTCAATTCAAAGAGCTACATCTGTACTTACAGTAGTATTTGCGCTACTGTTCATGGAAAACCAGAGGTGTCCAGACATTACTGTCTCTGCTTCTGCCTTCAATGGCAATGCGACCGGTGACTATCTCACACAATTCAGGCCATCACCACACGGACAGAGAAGAGAAAGCAATAACTTCTGTTATAATTGCTGGAAATGTTCATGTTTTCTCCCGTTTCAAAGAATGATTCTTTACCAGATAGAAATTAGAGGCTTGTCCTCTTTGAAAACACGGTACTTTCTGAGTTTCACAGTGAATTAGCAAGAAACGAAGTAGGAAACAACTGTGAACGGTGAAGTCACATATATTCCCTTTAGTGTGTCAGGTGAAGCACACTACCCAAAGACTCGAACGGTCTTGAAAGCAGTGTTTGCTCTTTAATCTATTATCTAAACTCGAAAGTTCACTGAAACATACAATGGAGTACATCAACAACGCCACGGCAAGGCCATAATTCCATCTGTTGAAATCGTTTGATCATACGTATATGTTGGTTAGAATGTTCCATGTACATTTCTTCTATTTGGTTGAAAACTGTTGCTGGCCTCTTTCGGAACACAGTTTTTCTGAGTTAACAAGGAAGGGCAACAGGAAATTTTTGAAAGACATTCGTGAGAAACAAGATAGCACCTATACCTTCAATTCAAAGAGCTACATCTGTACTTACAGTAGTATTTGCGCTACTGTTCATGGAAAACCAGAGGTGTCCAGACATTACTGTCTCTGCTTCTGCCTTCAATGGCAATGCGACCGGTGACTATCTCACACAATTCAGGCCATCACCACACGGACAGAGAAGAGAAAGCAAGAACTTCTGTTATAATTGTTGGAAATGTTCATGTTTTCTCCCGTTTCAAAGAATGATTCTTTACCAGATAGAAATTACAGGCTTGTCCTCTTTGAACACACGGTACTTTCTGAGTTTCACAGTGAATTAGCAAGAAACGAAGTAGGAAACAACTGTGAACGGTGAAGTCACATATATTCCCTTTAGTGTGTCAGGTGAAGCACACTACCCAAAGACTCGAACGGTCTTGAAAGCAGTGTTTGCTCTTTAATCTATTATCTAAACTCGAAAGTTCACTGAAACATACAATGGAGTACATCAACAACGCCACGGCAAGGCCATAATTCCATCTGTTGAAATCGTTTGATCATACGTATATGTTGGTTAGAATGTTCCATGTACATTTCTTCTATTTGGTTGAAAACTGTTGCTGGCCTCTTTCGGAACACAGTTTTTCTGAGTTAACAAGGAAGGGCAACAGGAACTTTTTGAAAGACATTCGTGAGAAACAAGATAGCACCAATACCTTCAATTCAAAGAGCTACATCTGTACTTACAGTAGTATTTGCGCTACTGTTCACGGAAAACCAGAGGTGTCCAGACATTACTGTCTCTGATTCTGCCTTCAATGGCAATGCGACCGGTGACTATCTCACACAATTCAGGCCATCACCACACGGACAGAGAAGAGAAAGCAATAACTTCTGTTATAATTGCTGGAAATGTTCATGTTTTCTCCTGTTTCAAAGAATGATTCTTTACCAGATAGAAATTACAGGCTTGTCCTCTTTGAACACACGGTACTTTCTGAGTTTCACAGTGAATTAGCAAGAAACGAAGTAGGAAACAACTGTGAACGGTGAGGTCACATATATTCCCTTTAGTGTGTCAGGTGAAGCACACTACCCAAAAGACTCTAGCGGTCTTGAAAGCAGTGCTTGCTCTTTAGTCTATTGTATAAACTCGAAAGTTCACTGAAACATACAATGGAGTACATCAACAGCGGCACGGCAAGGCCATAATTCCATCTGTTGAAATCTTTTGATCATATGTATATGTTGGTTAGAATGTTCCATGTACATTTCTTCTATTTAGTTGAAAACTGTTGCTGGCCTCTTTCGGAACACAGTTTTTCTGAGTTAACAAGGAAGGGCAACAGGAACTTTTTGAAAGACATTCGTGAGAAACAAGATAGCACCTATACCTTCAATTCAAAGAGCTACATCTGTACTTACAGTAGTATTTGCGCTACTGTTCATGGAAAACCAGAGGTGTCCAGACATTACTGTCTCTGCTTCTGCCTTCAATGGTAATGCGACCGGTGACTATCTCACACAATTCAGGCCATCACCACACGGACAGAGAAGAGAAAGCAATAACTTCTGTTATAATTGCTGGAAATGTTCATGTTTTCTCCCGTTTCAAAGAATGATTCTTTACCAGATAGAAATTACAGGCTTGTCCTCTTTGAACACACGGTACTTTCTGAGTTTCACAGTGAATTAGCAAGAAACGAAGTAGGAAACAACTGTGAACGGTGAAGTCACATATATTCCCTTTAGTGTTTCAGGTGAAGCACACTACCCAAAGACTATAACTGTCTTGAAAGCAGTGCTTGCTCTTTAGTCTATTGTATAAACTCGAAAGTTCACTGAAGCACACAATGGAGCAGAACAACAACAGCACGGCAAGGCCATAATTCCATCTGTTGAAATCGTTTGATCATATGTATATGTTGGTTAGAATGTTCCATGTACATTTCTTCTATTTGGTTGAAAACTGTTGCTGGCCTCTTTCGGAACACAGTTTTTCTGAGTTAACAAGGAAGGGCAACGGGAAATTTTTGAAAGACATTCGTGAGAAACAAGATAGCACCAATACCTTCAATTCAAAGAGCTACATCTGTACTTACAGTAGTATTTGCGCTACTGTTCACGGAAAACCAGAGGTGTCCAGACATTACTGTCTCTGCTTCTGCCTTCAATGGCAATGCGACCGGTGACTATCTCACACAATTCAGGCCATCACCACACGGACAGAGAAGAGAAAGCAAGAACTTCTGTTATAATTGTTGGAAATGTTCATGTTTTCTCCCGTTTCAAAGAATGATTCTTTACCAGATAGAAATTACAGGCTTGTCCTCTTTGAACACACGGTACTTTCTGAGTTTCACAGTGAATTAGCAAGAAACGAAGTAGGAAACAACTGTGAGCGGTGAAGTCAGATATATTCCCTTTAGTGTGTCAGGTGAAGCACACTACCCAAAGACTCGAACGGTCTTGAAAGCAGTGTTTGCTCTTTAATCTATTATCTAAACTCGAAAGTTCACTGAAACATACAATGGAGTACATCAACAACGCCACGGCAAGGCCATAATTCCATCTGTTGAAATCGTTTGATCATACGTATATGTTGGTTAGAATGTTCCATGTACATTTCTTCTATTTGGTTGAAAACTGTTGCTGGCCTCTTTCGGAACACAGTTTTTCTGAGTTAACAAGGAAGGGCAACGGGAAATTTTTGAAAGACATTCGTGAGAAACAAGATAGCACCTATACCTTCAATTCAAAGAGCTACATCTGTACTTACAGTAGTATTTGCGCTACTGTTCATGGAAAACCAGAGGTGTCCAGACATTACTGTCTCTGCTTCTGCCTTCAATGGCAATGCGACCGGTGACTATCTCACACAATTCAGGCCATCACCACACGGACAGAGAAGAGAAAGCAAGAACTTCTGTTATAATTGTTGGAAATGTTCATGTTTTCTCCCGTTTCAAAGAATGATTCTTTACCAGATAGAAATTACAGGCTTGTCCTCTTTGAACACACGGTACTTTCTGAGTTTCACAGTGAATTAGCAAGAAACGAAGTAGGAAACAACTGTGAACGGTGAAGTCACATATATTCCCTTTAGTGTGTCAGGTGAAGCACACTACCCAAAGACTCGAACGGTCTTGAAAGCAGTGTTTGCTCTTTAATCTATTATCTAAACTCGAAAGTTCACTGAAACATACAATGGAGTACATCAACAACGCCACGGCAAGGCCATAATTCCATCTGTTGAAATCGTTTGATCATACGTATATGTTGGTTAGAATGTTCCATGTACATTTCTTCTATTTGGTTGAAAACTGTTGCTGGCCTCTTTCGGAACACAGTTTTTCTGAGTTAACAAGGAAGGGCAACGGGAAATTTTTGAAAGACATTCGTGAGAAACAAGATAGCACCTATACCTTCAATTCAAAGAGCTACATCTGTACTTACAGTAGTATTTGCGCTACTGTTCACGGAAAACCAGAGGTGTCCAGACATTACTGTCTCTGCTTCTGCCTTCAATGGCAATGCGACCGGTGACTATCTCACACAATTCAGGCCATCACCACACGGACAGAGAAGAGAAAGCAATAACTTCTGTTATAATTGCTGGAAATGTTCATGTTTTCTCCCGTTTCAAAGAATGATTCTTTACCAGATAGAAATTACAGGCTTGTCCTCTTTGAACACACGGTACTTTCTGAGTTTCACAGTGAATTAGCAAGAAACGAAGTAGGAAACAACTGTGAACGGTGAAGTCACATATATTCTCTTTAGTGTGTCAGGTGAAGCACACTACCCAAAGACTCGAACGGTCTTGAAAGCAGTGTTTGCTCTTTAATCTATTATCTAAACTCGAAAGTTCACTGAAACATACAATGGAGTACATCAACAACGCCACGGCAAGGCCATAATTCCATCTGTTGAAATCGTTTGATCATACGTATATGTTGGTTAGAATGTTCCATGTACATTTCTTCTATTTGGTTGAAAACTGTTGCTGGCCTCTTTCGGAACACAGTTTTTCTGAGTTAACAAGGAAGGGCAACGGGAAATTTTTGAAAGACATTCGTGAGAAACAAGATAGCACCAATACCTTCAATTCAAAGAGCTACATCTGTACTTACAGTAGTATTTGCGCTACTGTTCACGGAAAACCAGAGGTGTCCAGACATTACTGTCTCTGCTTCTGCCTTCAATGGCAATGCGACCGGTGACTATCTCACACAATTCAGGCCATCACCACACGGACAGAGAAGAGAAAGCAAGAACTTCTGTTATAATTGTTGGAAATGTTCATGTTTTCTCCCGTTTCAAAGAATGATTCTTTACCAGATAGAAATTACAGGCTTGTCCTCTTTGAACACACGGTACTTTCTGAGTTTCACAGTGAATTAGCAAGAAACGAAGTAGGAAACAACTGTGAACGGTGAAGTCACATATATTCCCTTTAGTGTGTCAGGTGAAGCACACTACCCAAAGACTCGAACGGTCTTGAAAGCAGTGTTTGCTCTTTAATCTATTATCTAAACTCGAAAGTTCACTGAAACATACAATGGAGTACATCAACAACGCCACGGCAAGGCCATAATTCCATCTGTTGAAATCGTTTGATCATACGTATATGTTGGTTAGAATGTTCCATGTACATTTCTTCTATTTGGTTGAAAACTGTTGCTGGCCTCTTTCGGAACACAGTTTTTCTGAGTTAACAAGGAAGGGCAACGGGAAATTTTTGAAAGACATTCGTGAGAAACAAGATAGCACCAATACCTTCAATTCAAAGAGCTACATCTGTACTTACAGTAGTATTTGCGCTACTGTTCACGGAAAACCAGAGGTGTCCAGACATTACTGTCTCTGCTTCTGCCTTCAATGGCAATGCGACCGGTGACTATCTCACACAATTCAGGCCATCACCACACGGACAGAGAAGAGAAAGCAATAACTTCTGTTATAATTGCTGGAAATGTTCATGTTTTCTCCCGTTTCAAAGAATGATTCTTTACCAGATAGAAATTAGAGGCTTGTCCTCTTTGAACACACGGTACTTTCTGAGTTTCACAGTGAATTAGCAAGAAACGAAGTAGGAAACAACTGTGAACGGTGAAGTCACATATATTCCCTTTAGTGTGTCCGGTGAAGCACACTACCCAAAGACTCGAACGGTCTTGAAAGCAGTGTTTGCTCTTTAATCTATTATCTAAACTCGAAAGTTCACTGAAACATACAATGGAGTACATCAACAACGCCACGGCAAGGCCATAATTCCATCTGTTGAAATCGTTTGATGATACGTATATGTTGGTTAGAATGTTCCATGTACATTTCTTCTATTTGGTTGAAAACTGTTGCTGGCCTCTTTCGGAACACAGTTTTTCTGAGTTAACAAGGAAGGGCAACGGGAAATTTTTGAAAGACATTCGTGAGAAACAAGATAGCACCTATACCTTCAATTCAAAGAGCTACATCTGTACTTACAGTAGTATTTGCGCTACTGTTCATGGAAAACCAGAGGTGTCCAGACATTACTGTCTCTGCTTCTGCCTTCAATGGCAATGCGACCGGTGACTATCTCACACAATTCAGGCCATCACCACACGGACAGAGAAGAGAAAGCAATAACTTCTGTTATAATTGCTGGAAATGTTCATGTTTTCTCCCGTTTCAAAGAATGATTCTTTACCAGATAGAAATTACAGGCTTGTCCTCTTTGAACACACGGTACTTTCTGAGTTTCACAGTGAATTAGCAAGAAACGAAGTAGGAAACAACTGTGAACGGTGAAGTCACATATATTCCCTTTAGTGTGTCAGGTGAAGCACACTACCCAAAGACTCGAACGGTCTTGAAAGCAGTGCTTGCTCTTTAGTCTATTGTATAAACTCGAAAGTTCACTGAAGCACACAATGGAGCAGAACAACAACAGCACGGCAAGGCCATAATTCCATCTGTTGAAATCGTTTGATCATATGTATATGTTGGTTAGAATGTTCCATGTACATTTCTTCTATTTGGTTGAAAACTGTTGCTGGCCTCTTTCGGAACACAGTTTTTCTGAGTTAACAAGGAAGGGCAACAGGAAATTTTTGAAAGACATTCGTGAGAAACAAGATAGCACCTATACCTTCAATTCAAAGAGCTACATCTGTACTTACAGTAGTATTTGCGCTACTGTTCATGGAAAACCAGAGGTGTCCAGACATTACTGTCTCTGCTTCTGCCTTCAATGGCAATGCGACCGGTGACTATCTCACACAATTCAGGCCATCACCACACGGACAGAGAAGAGAAAGCAATAACTTCTGTTATAATTGCTGGAAATGTTCATGTTTTCTCCCGTTTCAAAGAATGATTCTTTACCAGATAGAAATTAGAGGCTTGTCCTCTTTGAAAACACGGTACTTTCTGAGTTTCACAGTGAATTAGCAAGAAACGAAGTAGGAAACAACTGTGAACGGTGAAGTCACATATATTCCCTTTAGTGTGTCAGGTGAAGCACACTACCCAAAGACTCGAACGGTCTTGAAAGCAGTGTTTGCTCTTTAATCTATTATCTAAACTCGAAAGTTCACTGAAACATACAATGGAGTACATCAACAACGCCACGGCAAGGCCATAATTCCATCTGTTGAAATCGTTTGATCATATGTATATGTTGGTTAGAATGTTCCATGTACATTTCTTCTATTTGGTTTAAAACTGTTGCTGGCCTCTTTCGGAACACAGTTTTTCTGAGTTAACAAGGAAGGGCAACGGGAAATTTTTGAAAGACATTCGTGAGAAACAAGATAGCACCTATACCTTCAATTCAAAGAGCTACATCTGTACTTACAGTAGTATTTGCGCTACTGTTCATGGAAAACCAGAGGTGTCCAGACATTACTGTCTCTGCTTCTGCCTTCAATGGCAATGCGACCGGTGACTATCTCACACAATTCAGGCCATCACCACACGGACAGAGAAGAGAAAGCAATAACTTCTGTTATAATTGCTGGAAATGTTCATGTTTTCTCCCGTTTCAAAGAATGATTCTTTACCAGATAGAAATTAGAGGCTTGTCCTCTTTGAAAACACGGTACTTTCTGAGTTTCACAGTGAATTAGCAAGAAACGAAGTAGGAAACAACTGTGAACGGTGAAGTCACATATATTCCCTTTAGTGTGTCAGGTGAAGCACACTACCCAAAGACTCGAACGGTCTTGAAAGCAGTGTTTGCTCTTTAATCTATTATCTAAACTCGAAAGTTCACTGAAACATACAATGGAGTACATCAACAACGCCACGGCAAGGCCATAATTCCATCTGTTGAAATCGTTTGATCATACGTATATGTTGGTTAGAATGTTCCATGTACATTTCTTCTATTTGGTTGAAAACTGTTGCTGGCCTCTTTCGGAACACAGTTTTTCTGAGTTAACAAGGAAGGGCAACAGGAAATTTTTGAAAGACATTCGTGAGAAACAAGATAGCACCTATACCTTCAATTCAAAGAGCTACATCTGCACTTACAGTAGTATTTCCGCTACTGTTCATGGAAAACCAGAGGTGTCCAGACATTACTGTCTCTGCTTCTGCCTTCAATGGCAATGCGACCGGTGACTATCTCACACAATTCAGGCCATCACCACACGGACAGAGAAGAGAAAGCAATAACTTCTGTTATAATTGCTGGAAATGTTCATGTTTTCTCCCGTTTCAAAGAATGATTCTTTACCAGATAGAAATTACAGGCTTGTCCTCTTTGAACACACGGTACTTTCTGAGTTTCACAGTGAATTAGCAAGAGACGAAGTAGGAAACAACTGTGAGCGGTGAAGTCACATATATTCCCTTTAGTGTGTCCGGTGAAGCACACTACCCAAAGAATATAACTGTCTTGAAAGCAGTGTTTGCTCTTTAGTCTATTATCTAATCTCGAAAGTTCACTGAAACATAGAATGGAGTACATCAACAACGGCACGGCAAGGCCATAACTCCATCTGTTGAAATCGTTTGATCATATGTATATGTTGGTTAGAATGTTCCATGTACATTTCTTCTATTTGGTTGAAAACTGTTGCTGGCCTCTTTCGGAACACAGTTTTTCTGAGTTAACAAGGAAGGGCAACGGGAAATTTTTGAAAGACATTCGTGAGAAACAAGATAGCACCTATACCTTCAATTCAAAGAGCTACATCTGTACTTACAGTAGTATTTGCGCTACTGTTCATGGAAAACCAGAGGTGTCCAGACATTACTGTCTCTGCTTCTGCCTTCAATGGCAATGCGACCGGTGACTATCTCACACAATTCAGGCCATCACCACACGGACAGAGAAGAGAAAGCAATAACTTCTGTTATAATTGCTGGAAATGTTCATGTTTTCTCCCGTTTCAAAGAATGATTCTTTACCAGATAGAAATTACAGGCTTGTCCTCTTTGAACACACGGTACTTTCTGAGTTTCACAGTGAATTAGCAAGAAACGAAGTAGGAAACAACTGTGAACGGTGAAGTCACATATATTCCCTTTAGTGTGTCAGGTGAAGCACACTACCCAAAGACTCGAACGGTCTTGAAAGCAGTGTTTGCTCTTTAATCTATTATCTAAACTCGAAAGTTCACTGAAACATACAATGGAGTACATCAACAACGCCACGGCAAGGCCATAATTCCATCTGTTGAAATCGTTTGATCATACGTATATGTTGGTTAGAATGTTCCATGTACATTTCTTCTATTTGGTTGAAAACTGTTGCTGGCCTCTTTCGGAACACAGTTTTTCTGAGTTAACAAGGAAGGGCAACAGGAAATTTTTGAAAGACATTCGTGAGAAACAAGATAGCACCTATACCTTCAATTCAAAGAGCTACATCTGTACTTACAGTAGTATTTGCGCTACTGTTCATGGAAAACCAGAGGTGTCCAGACATTACTGTCTCTGCTTCTGCCTTCAATGGCAATGCAACCGGTGACTATCTCACACAATTCAGGCCATCACCACACGGACAGAGAAGAGAAAGCAATAACTTCTGTTATAATTGCTGGAAATGTTCATGTTTTCTCCCGTTTCAAAGAATGATTCTTTACCAGATAGAAATTAGAGGCTTGTCCTCTTTGAAAACACGGTACTTTCTGAGTTTCACAGTGAATTAGCAAGAGACGAAGTAGGAAACAACTGTGAGCGGTGAAGTCACATATATTCCCTTTAGTGTGTCCGGTGAAGCACACTACCCAAAGAATATAACTGTCTTGAAAGCAGTGTTTGCTCTTTAGTCTATTATCTAATCTCGAAAGTTCACTGAAACATAGAATGGAGTACATCAACAACGGCACGGCAAGGCCATAACTCCATCTGTTGAAATCGTTTGATCATATGTATATGTTGGTTAGAATGTTCCATGTACATTTCTTCTATTTGGTTGAAAACTGTTGCTGGCCTCTTTCGGAACACAGTTTTTCTGAGTTAACAAGGAAGGGCAACAGGAAATTTTTGAAAGACATTCGTGAGAAACAAGATAGCACCTATACCTTCAATTCAAAGAGCTACATCTGTACTTACAGTAGTATTTGCGCTACTGTTCATGGAAAACCAGAGGTGTCCAGACATTACTGTCTCTGCTTCTGCCTTCAATGGCAATGCGACCGGTGACTATCTCACACAATTCAGGCCATCACCACACGGACAGAGAAGAGAAAGCAAGAACTTCTGTTATAATTGTTGGAAATGTTCATGTTTTCTCCCGTTTCAAAGAATGATTCTTTACCAGATAGAAATTACAGGCTTGTCCTCTTTGAACACACGGTACTTTCTGAGTTTCACAGTGAATTAGCAAGAAACGAAGTAGGAAACAACTGTGAACGGTGAAGTCACATATATTCCCTTTAGTGTGTCAGGTGAAGCACACTACCCAAAGACTCGAACGGTCTTGAAAGCAGTGTTTGCTCTTTAATCTATTATCTAAACTCGAAAGTTCACTGAAACATACAATGGAGTACATCAACAACGCCACGGCAAGGCCATAATTCCATCTGTTGAAATCGTTTGATCATACGTATATGTTGGTTAGAATGTTCCATGTACATTTCTTCTATTTGGTTGAAAACTGTTGCTGGCCTCTTTCGGAACACAGTTTTTCTGAGTTAACAAGGAAGGGCAACAGGAAATTTTTGAAAGACATTCGTGAGAAACAAGATAGCACCTATACCTTCAATTCAAAGAGCTACATCTGTACTTACAGTAGTATTTGCGCTACTGTTCATGGAAAACCAGAGGTGTCCAGACATTACTGTCTCTGCTTCTGCCTTCAATGGCAATGCGACCGGTGACTATCTCACACAATTCAGGCCATCACCACACGGACAGAGAAGAGAAAGCAATAACTTCTGTTATAATTGCTGGAAATGTTCATGTTTTCTCCCGTTTCAAAGAATGATTCTTTACCAGATAGAAATTACAGGCTTGTCCTCTTTGAACACACGGTACTTTCTGAGTTTCACAGTGAATTAGCAAGAAACGAAGTAGGAAACAACTGTGAACGGTGAAGTCACATATATTCCCTTTAGTGTGTCCGGTGAAGCACACTACCCAAAGAATATAACTGTCTTGAAAGCAGTGCTTGCTCTTTAGTCTACTGTATAAACTCGAAAGTTCACTGAAGCACACAATGGAGCAGAACAACAACAGCACGGCAAGGCCATAATTCCATCTGTTGAAATCGTTTGATCATATGTATATGTTGGTTAGAATGTTCCATGTACATTTCTTCTATTTGGTTGAAAACTGTTGCTGGCCTCTTTCGGAACACAGTTTTTCTGAGTTAACAAGGAAGGGCAATGGGAAATTTTTGAAAGACATTCGTGAGAAACAAGATAGCACCAATACCTTCAATTCAAAGAGCTACATCTGTACTTACAGTAGTATTTGCGCTAGTGTTCACGGAAAACCAGAGGTGTCCAGACATTACTGTCTCTGCTTCTGCCTTCAATGGCAATGCGACCGGTGACTATCTCACACAATTCAGGCCATCACCACACGGACAGAGAAGAGAAAGCAAGAACTTCTGTTATAATTGTTGGAAATGTTCATGTTTTCTCCCGTTTCAAAGAATGATTCTTTACCAGATAGAAATTACAGGCTTGTCCTCTTTGAACACACGGTACTTTCTGAGTTTCACAGTGAATTAGCAAGAAACGAAGTAGGAAACAACTGTGAACGGTGAAGTCACATATATTCCCTTTAGTGTGTCAGGTGAAGCACACTACCCAAAGACTCGAACGGTCTTGAAAGCAGTGTTTGCTCTTTAATCTATTATCTAAACTCGAAAGTTCACTGAAACATACAATGGAGTACATCAACAACGCCACGGCAAGGCCATAATTCCATCTGTTGAAATCGTTTGATCATACGTATATGTTGGTTAGAATGTTCCATGTACATTTCTTCTATTTGGTTGAAAACTGTTGCTGGCCTCTTTCGGAACACAGTTTTTCTGAGTTAACAAGGAAGGGCAACAGGAAATTTTTGAAAGACATTCGTGAGAAACAAGATAGCACCTATACCTTCAATTCAAAGAGCTACATCTGTACTTACAGTAGTATTTGCGCTACTGTTCATGGAAAACCAGAGGTGTCCAGACATTACTGTCTCTGCTTCTGCCTTCAATGGCAATGCGACCGGTGACTATCTCACACAATTCAGGCCATCACCACACGGACAGAGAAGAGAAAGCAAGAACTTCTGTTATAATTGCTGGAAATGTTCATGTTTTCTCCCGTTTCAAAGAATGATTCTTTACCAGATAGAAATTACAGGCTTGTCCTCTTTGAACACACGGTACTTTCTGAGTTTCACAGTGAATTAGCAAGAAACGAAGTAGGAAACAACTGTGAACGGTGAAGTCACATATATTCCCTTTAGTGTGTCAGGTGAAGCACACTACCCAAAGACTCGAACGGTCTTGAAAGCAGTGTTTGCTCTTTAATCTATTATCTAAACTCGAAAGTTCACTGAAACATACAATGGAGTACATCAACAACGCCACGGCAAGGCCATAATTCCATCTGTTGAAATCGTTTGATCATACGTATATGTTGGTTAGAATGTTCCATGTACATTTCTTCTATTTGGTTGAAAACTGTTGCTGGCCTCTTTCGGAACACAGTTTTTCTGAGTTAACAAGGAAGGGCAACAGGAAATTTTTGAAAGACATTCGTGAGAAACAAGATAGCACCTATACCTTCAATTCAAAGAGCTACATCTGTACTTACAGTAGTATTTCCGCTACTGTTCATGGAAAACCAGAGGTGTCCAGACATTACTGTCTCTGCTTCTGCCTTCAATGGCAATGCGACCGGTGACTATATCACACAATTCAGGCCATCACCACACGGACAGAGAAGAGAAAGCAATAACTTCTGTTATAATTGCTGGAAATGTTCATGTTTTCTCCCGTTTCAAAGAATGATTCTTTACCAGATAGAAATTAGAGGCTTGTCCTCTTTGAAAACACGGTACTTTCTGAGTTTCACAGTGAATTAGCAAGAGACGAAGTAGGAAACAACTGTGAGCGGTGAAGTCACATATATTCCCTTTAGTGTGTCCGGTGAAGCACACTACCCAAAGAATATAACTGTCTTGAAAGCAGTGTTTGCTCTTTAGTCTATTATCTAATCTCGAAAGTTCACTGAAACATAGAATGGAATACATCAACAACGGCACGGCAAGGCCATAACTCCATCTGTTGAAATCGTTTGATCATATGTATATGTTGGTTAGAATGTTCCATGTACATTTCTTCTATTTGGTTGAAAACTGTTGCTGGCCTCTTTCGGAACACAGTTTTTCTGAGTTAACAAGGAAGGGCAACAGGAAATTTTTGAAAGACATTCGTGAGAAACAAGATAGCACCTATACCTTCAATTCAAAGAGCTACATCTGTACTTACAGTAGTATTTGCGCTACTGTTCATGGAAAACCAGAGGTGTCCAGACATTACTGTCTCTGCTTCTGCCTTCAATGGCAATGCGACCGGTGACTATCTCACACAATTCAGGCCATCACCACACGGACAGAGAAGAGAAAGCAATAACTTCTGTTATAATTGCTGGAAATGTTCATGTTTTCTCCTGTTTCAAAGAATGATTCTTTACCAGATAGAAATTACAGGCTTGTCCTCTTTGAACACACGGTACTTTCTGAGTTTCACAGTGAATTAGCAAGAAACGAAGTAGGAAACAACTGTGAACGGTGAAGTCACATATATTCCCTTTAGTGTGTCCGGTGAAGCACACTACCCAAAGAATATAACTGTCTTGAAAGCAGTGCTTGCTCTTTAGTCTATTGTATAAACTCGAAAGTTCACTGAAGCACACAATGGAGCAGAACAACAACAGCACGGCAAGGCCATAATTCCATCTGTTGAAATCGTTTGATCATATGTATATGTTGGTTAGAATGTTCCATGTACATTTCTTCTATTTGGTTGAAAACTGTTGCTGGCCTCTTTCGGAACACAGTTTTTCTGAGTTAACAAGGAAGGGCAACGGGAAATTTTTGAAAGACATTCGTGAGAAACAAGATAGCACCTATACCTTCAATTCAAAGAGCTACATCTGTACTTACAGTAGTATTTGCGCTACTGTTCATGGAAAACCAGAGGTGTCCAGACATTACTGTCTCTGCTTCTGCCTTCAATGGCAATGCGACCGGTGACTATCTCACACAATTCAGGCCATCACCACACGGACAGAGAAGAGAAAGCAATAACTTCTGTTATAATGGCTGGAAATGTTCATGTTTTCTCCCGTTTCAAAGAATGATTCTTTCCCAGATAGAAATTAGAGGCTTGTCCTCTTTGAGCACACGGTACTTTCTGAGTTTCACAGTGAATTAGCAAGAAACGAAGTAGGAAACAACTGTGAACGGTGAAGTCACATATATTCCCTTTAGTGTGTCAGGTGAAGCACACTACCCAAAGACTCGAACGGTCTTGAAAGCAGTGTTTGCTCTTTAATCTATTATCTAAACTCGAAAGTTCACTGAAACATACAATGGAGTACATCAACAACGCCACGGCAAGGCCATAATTCCATCTGTTGAAATCGTTTGATCATACGTATATGTTGGTTAGAATGTTCCATGTACATTTCTTCTATTTGGTTGAAAACTGTTGCTGGCCTCTTTCGGAACACAGTTTTTCTGAGTTAACAAGGAAGGGCAACAGGAAATTTTTGAAAGACTTTCGTGAGAAACAAGATAGCACCTATACCTTCAATTCAAAGAGCTACATCTGTACTTACAGTAGTATTTCCGCTACTGTTCATGGAAAACCAGAGGTGTCCAGACATTACTCTCTCTGCTTCTGCCTTCAATGGCAATGCGACCGGTGACTATATCACACAATTCAGGCCATCACCACACGGACAGAGAAGAGAAAGCAATAACTTCTGTTATAATTGCTGGAAATGTTCATGTTTTCTCCCGTTTCAAAGAATGATTCTTTACCAGATAGAAATTAGAGGCTTGTCCTCTTTGAAAACACGGTACTTTCTGAGTTTCACAGTGAATTAGCAAGAGACGAAGTAGGAAACAACTGTGAGCGGTGAAGTCACATATATTCCCTTTAGTGTGTCCGGTGAAGCACACTACCCAAAGAATATAACTGTCTTGAAAGCAGTGTTTGCTCTTTAGTCTATTATCTAATCTCGAAAGTTCACTGAAACATAGAATGGAATACATCAACAACGGCACGGCAAGGCCATAACTCCATCTGTTGAAATCGTTTGATCATATGTATATGTTGGTTAGAATGTTCCATGTACATTTCTTCTATTTGGTTGAAAACTGTTGCTGGCCTCTTTCGGAACACAGTTTTTCTGAGTTAACAAGGAAGGGCAACAGGAAATTTTTGAAAGACATTCGTGAGAAACAAGATAGCACCTATACCTTCAATTCAAAGAGCTACATCTGTACTTACAGTAGTATTTGCGCTACTGTTCATGGAAAACCAGAGGTGTCCAGACATTACTGTCTCTGCTTCTGCCTTCAATGGCAATGCGACCGGTGACTATCTCACACAATTCAGGCCATCACCACACGGACAGAGAAGAGAAAGCAATAACTTCTGTTATAATTGCTGGAAATGTTCATGTTTTCTCCTGTTTCAAAGAATGATTCTTTACCAGATAGAAATTACAGGCTTGTCCTCTTTGAACACACGGTACTTTCTGAGTTTCACAGTGAATTAGCAAGAAACGAAGTAGGAAACAACTGTGAACGGTGAAGTCACATATATTCCCTTTAGTGTGTCCGGTGAAGCACACTACCCAAAGACTCGAACGGTCTTGAAAGCAGTGTTTGCTCTTTAATCTATTATCTAAACTCGAAAGTTCACTGAAACATACAATGGAGTACATCAACAACAGCACGGCAAGGCCATAATTCCATCTGTTGAAATCGTTTGATCATATGTATATGTTGGTTAGAATGTTCCATGTACATTTCTTCTATTTGGTTGAAAACTGTTGCTGGCCTCTTTCGGAACACAGTTTTTCTGAGTTAACAAGGAAGGGCAACAGGAACTTTTTGAAAGACATTCGTGAGAAACAAGATAGCACCAATACCTTCAATTCAAAGAGCTACATCTGTACTTACAGTAGTATTTGCGCTACTGTTCACGGAAAACCAGAGGTGTCCAGACATTACTGTCTCTGATTCTGCCTTCAATGGCAATGCAACCGGTGACTATCTCACACAATTCAGGCCATCACCACACGGACAGAGAAGAGAAAGCAATAACTTCTGTTATAATTGCTGGAAATGTTCATGTTTTCTCCTGTTTCAAAGAATGATTCTTTACCAGATAGAAATTACAGGCTTGTCCTCTTTGAACACACGGTACTTTCTGAGTTTCACAGTGAATTAGCAAGAAACGAAGTAGGAAACAACTGTGAACGGTGAAGTCACATATATTCCCTTTAGTGTGTCAGGTGAAGCACACTACCCAAAAGACTCTAGCGGTCTTGAAAGCAGTGCTTG
Source organism: Furipterus horrens (assembly GCF_987537825.1). Lineage (NCBI taxonomy): Eukaryota > Metazoa > Chordata > Mammalia > Chiroptera > Furipteridae > Furipterus > Furipterus horrens. The sequence goes on from NW_028327182.1 coordinate 52,641,707, forward strand.
CTCTTTAGTCTATTGTATAAACTCGAAAGTTCACTGAAACATACAATGGAGTACATCAACAGCGGCACGGCAAGGCCATAATTCCATCTGTTGAAATCTTTTGATCATATGTATATGTTGGTTAGAATGTTCCATGTACATTTCTTCTATTTAGTTGAAAACTGTTGCTGGCCTCTTTCGGAACACAGTTTTTCTGAGTTAACAAGGAAGGGCAACAGGAACTTTTTGAAAGACATTCGTGAGAAACAAGATAGCACCTATACCTTCAATTCAAAGAGCTACATCTGTACTTACAGTAGTATTTGCGCTACTGTTCATGGAAAACCAGAGGTGTCCAGACATTACTGTCTCTGCTTCTGCCTTCAATGGTAATGCGACCGGTGACTATCTCACACAATTCAGGCCATCACCACACGGACAGAGAAGAGAAAGCAATAACTTCTGTTATAATTGCTGGAAATGTTCATGTTTTCTCCCGTTTCAAAGAATGATTCTTTACCAGATAGAAATTACAGGCTTGTCCTCTTTGAACACACGGTACTTTCTGAGTTTCACAGTGAATTAGCAAGAAACGAAGTAGGAAACAACTGTGAACGGTGAAGTCACATATATTCCCTTTAGTGTTTCAGGTGAAGCACACTACCCAAAGACTATAACTGTCTTGAAAGCAGTGCTTGCTCTTTAGTCTATTGTATAAACTCGAAAGTTCACTGAAGCACACAATGGAGCAGAACAACAACAGCACGGCAAGGCCATAATTCCATCTGTTGAAATCGTTTGATCATATGTATATGTTGGTTAGAATGTTCCATGTACATTTCTTCTATTTGGTTGAAAACTGTTGCTGGCCTCTTTCGGAACACAGTTTTTCTGAGTTAACAAGGAAGGGCAACAGGAAATTTTTGAAAGACATTCGTGAGAAACAAGATAGCACCTATAACTTCAATTCAAAGAGCTACATCTGTACTTACAGTAGTATTTGCGCTACTGTTCACGGAAAACCAGAGGTGTCCAGACATTACTGTCTCTGCTTCTGCCTTCAATGGCAATGCGACCGGTGACTATCTCACACAATTCAGGCCATCACCACACGGACAGAGAAGAGAAAGCAATAACTTCTGTTATAATTGCTGGAAATGTTCATGTTTTCTCCCGTTTCAAAGAATGATTCTTTACCAGATAGAAATTACAGGCTTGTCCTCTTTGAACACACGGTACTTTCTGAGTTTCACAGTGAATTAGCAAGAAACGAAGTAGGAAACAACTGTGAACGGTGAAGTCACATATATTCCCTTTAGTGTTTCAGGTGAAGCACACTACCCAAAGACTATAACTGTCTTGAAAGCAGTGCTTGCTCTTTAGTCTATTGTATAAACTCGAAAGTTCACTGAAGCACACAATGGAGCAGAACAACAACAGCACGGCAAGGCCATAATTCCATCTGTTGAAATCGTTTGATCATATGTATATGTTGGTTAGAATGTTCCATGTACATTTCTTCTATTTGGTTGAAAACTGTTGCTGGCCTCTTTCGGAACACAGTTTTTCTGAGTTAACAAGGAAGGGCAACGGGAAATTTTTGAAAGACATTCGTGAGAAACAAGATAGCACCTATACCTTCAATTCAAAGAGCTACATCTGTACTTACAGTAGTATTTGCGCTACTGTTCATGGAAAACCAGAGGTGTCCAGACATTACTGTCTCTGCTTCTGCCTTCAATGGCAATGCGACCGGTGACTATCTCACACAATTCAGGCCATCACCACACGGACAGAGAAGAGAAAGCAAGAACTTCTGTTATAATTGTTGGAAATGTTCATGTTTTCTCCCGTTTCAAAGAATGATTCTTTACCAGATAGAAATTACAGGCTTGTCCTCTTTGAACACACGGTACTTTCTGAGTTTCACAGTGAATTAGCAAGAAACGAAGTAGGAAACAACTGTGAACGGTGAAGTCACATATATTCCCTTTAGTGTGTCAGGTGAAGCACACTACCCAAAGACTCGAACGGTCTTGAAAGCAGTGTTTGCTCTTTAATCTATTATCTAAACTCGAAAGTTCACTGAAACATACAATGGAGTACATCAACAACGCCACGGCAAGGCCATAATTCCATCTGTTGAAATCGTTTGATCATACGTATATGTTGGTTAGAATGTTCCATGTACATTTCTTCTATTTGGTTGAAAACTGTTGCTGGCCTCTTTCGGAACACAGTTTTTCTGAGTTAACAAGGAAGGGCAACAGGAAATTTTTGAAAGACATTCGTGAGAAACAAGATAGCACCTATACCTTCAATTCAAAGAGCTACATCTGTACTTACAGTAGTATTTCCGCTACTGTTCATGGAAAACCAGAGGTGTCCAGACATTACTGTCTCTGCTTCTGCCTTCAATGGCAATGCGACCGGTGACTATATCACACAATTCAGGCCATCACCACACGGACAGAGAAGAGAAAGCAATAACTTCTGTTATAATTGCTGGAAATGTTCATGTTTTCTCCCGTTTCAAAGAATGATTCTTTACCAGATAGAAATTAGAGGCTTGTCCTCTTTGAAAACACGGTACTTTCTGAGTTTCACAGTGAATTAGCAAGAGACGAAGTAGGAAACAACTGTGAGCGGTGAAGTCACATATATTCCCTTTAGTGTGTCCGGTGAAGCACACTACCCAAAGAATATAACTGTCTTGAAAGCAGTGTTTGCTCTTTAGTCTATTATCTAATCTCGAAAGTTCACTGAAACATAGAATGGAATACATCAACAACGGCACGGCAAGGCCATAACTCCATCTGTTGAAATCGTTTGATCATATGTATATGTTGGTTAGAATGTTCCATGTACATTTCTTCTATTTGGTTGAAAACTGTTGCTGGCCTCTTTCGGAACACAGTTTTTCTGAGTTAACAAGGAAGGGCAACAGGAAATTTTTGAAAGACATTCGTGAGAAACAAGATAGCACCTATACCTTCAATTCAAAGAGCTACATCTGTACTTACAGTAGTATTTGCGCTACTGTTCATGGAAAACCAGAGGTGTCCAGACATTACTGTCTCTGCTTCTGCCTTCAATGGCAATGCGACCGGTGACTATCTCACACAATTCAGGCCATCACCACACGGACAGAGAAGAGAAAGCAATAACTTCTGTTATAATTGCTGGAAATGTTCATGTTTTCTCCTGTTTCAAAGAATGATTCTTTACCAGATAGAAATTACAGGCTTGTCCTCTTTGAACACACGGTACTTTCTGAGTTTCACAGTGAATTAGCAAGAAACGAAGTAGGAAACAACTGTGAACGGTGAAGTCACATATATTCCCTTTAGTGTGTCCGGTGAAGCACACTACCCAAAGAATATAACTGTCTTGAAAGCAGTGCTTGCTCTTTAGTCTATTGTATAAACTCGAAAGTTCACTGAAGCACACAATGGAGCAGAACAACAACAGCACGGCAAGGCCATAATTCCATCTGTTGAAATCGTTTGATCATATGTATATGTTGGTTAGAATGTTCCATGTACATTTCTTCTATTTGGTTGAAAACTGTTGCTGGCCTCTTTCGGAACACAGTTTTTCTGAGTTAACAAGGAAGGGCAACGGGAAATTTTTGAAAGACATTCGTGAGAAACAAGATAGCACCTATACCTTCAATTCAAAGAGCTACATCTGTACTTACAGTAGTATTTGCGCTACTGTTCATGGAAAACCAGAGGTGTCCAGACATTACTGTCTCTGCTTCTGCCTTCAATGGCAATGCGACCGGTGACTATCTCACACAATTCAGGCCATCACCACACGGACAGAGAAGAGAAAGCAATAACTTCTGTTATAATGGCTGGAAATGTTCATGTTTTCTCCCGTTTCAAAGAATGATTCTTTCCCAGATAGAAATTAGAGGCTTGTCCTCTTTGAGCACACGGTACTTTCTGAGTTTCACAGTGAATTAGCAAGAAACGAAGTAGGAAACAACTGTGAACGGTGAAGTCACATATATTCCCTTTAGTGTGTCAGGTGAAGCACACTACCCAAAGACTCGAACGGTCTTGAAAGCAGTGTTTGCTCTTTAATCTATTATCTAAACTCGAAAGTTCACTGAAACATACAATGGAGTACATCAACAACGCCACGGCAAGGCCATAATTCCATCTGTTGAAATCGTTTGATCATACGTATATGTTGGTTAGAATGTTCCATGTACATTTCTTCTATTTGGTTGAAAACTGTTGCTGGCCTCTTTCGGAACACAGTTTTTCTGAGTTAACAAGGAAGGGCAACAGGAAATTTTTGAAAGACTTTCGTGAGAAACAAGATAGCACCTATACCTTCAATTCAAAGAGCTACATCTGTACTTACAGTAGTATTTCCGCTACTGTTCATGGAAAACCAGAGGTGTCCAGACATTACTCTCTCTGCTTCTGCCTTCAATGGCAATGCGACCGGTGACTATATCACACAATTCAGGCCATCACCACACGGACAGAGAAGAGAAAGCAATAACTTCTGTTATAATTGCTGGAAATGTTCATGTTTTCTCCCGTTTCAAAGAATGATTCTTTACCAGATAGAAATTAGAGGCTTGTCCTCTTTGAAAACACGGTACTTTCTGAGTTTCACAGTGAATTAGCAAGAGACGAAGTAGGAAACAACTGTGAGCGGTGAAGTCACATATATTCCCTTTAGTGTGTCCGGTGAAGCACACTACCCAAAGAATATAACTGTCTTGAAAGCAGTGTTTGCTCTTTAGTCTATTATCTAATCTCGAAAGTTCACTGAAACATAGAATGGAATACATCAACAACGGCACGGCAAGGCCATAACTCCATCTGTTGAAATCGTTTGATCATATGTATATGTTGGTTAGAATGTTCCATGTACATTTCTTCTATTTGGTTGAAAACTGTTGCTGGCCTCTTTCGGAACACAGTTTTTCTGAGTTAACAAGGAAGGGCAACAGGAAATTTTTGAAAGACATTCGTGAGAAACAAGATAGCACCTATACCTTCAATTCAAAGAGCTACATCTGTACTTACAGTAGTATTTGCGCTACTGTTCATGGAAAACCAGAGGTGTCCAGACATTACTGTCTCTGCTTCTGCCTTCAATGGCAATGCGACCGGTGACTATCTCACACAATTCAGGCCATCACCACACGGACAGAGAAGAGAAAGCAATAACTTCTGTTATAATTGCTGGAAATGTTCATGTTTTCTCCTGTTTCAAAGAATGATTCTTTACCAGATAGAAATTACAGGCTTGTCCTCTTTGAACACACGGTACTTTCTGAGTTTCACAGTGAATTAGCAAGAAACGAAGTAGGAAACAACTGTGAACGGTGAAGTCACATATATTCCCTTTAGTGTGTCCGGTGAAGCACACTACCCAAAGACTCGAACGGTCTTGAAAGCAGTGTTTGCTCTTTAATCTATTATCTAAACTCGAAAGTTCACTGAAACATACAATGGAGTACATCAACAACAGCACGGCAAGGCCATAATTCCATCTGTTGAAATCGTTTGATCATATGTATATGTTGGTTAGAATGTTCCATGTACATTTCTTCTATTTGGTTGAAAACTGTTGCTGGCCTCTTTCGGAACACAGTTTTTCTGAGTTAACAAGGAAGGGCAACAGGAACTTTTTGAAAGACATTCGTGAGAAACAAGATAGCACCAATACCTTCAATTCAAAGAGCTACATCTGTACTTACAGTAGTATTTGCGCTACTGTTCACGGAAAACCAGAGGTGTCCAGACATTACTGTCTCTGATTCTGCCTTCAATGGCAATGCAACCGGTGACTATCTCACACAATTCAGGCCATCACCACACGGACAGAGAAGAGAAAGCAATAACTTCTGTTATAATTGCTGGAAATGTTCATGTTTTCTCCTGTTTCAAAGAATGATTCTTTACCAGATAGAAATTACAGGCTTGTCCTCTTTGAACACACGGTACTTTCTGAGTTTCACAGTGAATTAGCAAGAAACGAAGTAGGAAACAACTGTGAACGGTGAAGTCACATATATTCCCTTTAGTGTGTCAGGTGAAGCACACTACCCAAAAGACTCTAGCGGTCTTGAAAGCAGTGCTTGCTCTTTAGTCTATTGTATAAACTCGAAAGTTCACTGAAACATACAATGGAGTACATCAACAGCGGCACGGCAAGGCCATAATTCCATCTGTTGAAATCTTTTGATCATATGTATATGTTGGTTAGAATGTTCCATGTACATTTCTTCTATTTAGTTGAAAACTGTTGCTGGCCTCTTTCGGAACACAGTTTTTCTGAGTTAACAAGGAAGGGCAACAGGAACTTTTTGAAAGACATTCGTGAGAAACAAGATAGCACCTATACCTTCAATTCAAAGAGCTACATCTGTACTTACAGTAGTATTTGCGCTACTGTTCATGGAAAACCAGAGGTGTCCAGACATTACTGTCTCTGCTTCTGCCTTCAATGGTAATGCGACCGGTGACTATCTCAAACAATTCAGGCCATCACCACACGGACAGAGAAGAGAAAGCAATAACTTCTGTTATAATTGCTGGAAATGTTCATGTTTTCTCCCGTTTCAAAGAATGATTCTTTACCAGATAGAAATTACAGGCTTGTCCTCTTTGAACACACGGTACTTTCTGAGTTTCACAGTGAATTAGCAAGAAACGAAGTAGGAAACAACTGTGAACGGTGAAGTCACATATATTCCCTTTAGTGTTTCAGGTGAAGCACACTACCCAAAGACTATAACTGTCTTGAAAGCAGTGCTTGCTCTTTAGTCTATTGTATAAACTCGAAAGTTCACTGAAGCACACAATGGAGCAGAACAACAACAGCACGGCAAGGCCATAATTCCATCTGTTGAAATCGTTTGATCATATGTATATGTTGGTTAGAATGTTCCATGTACATTTCTTCTATTTGGTTGAAAACTGTTGCTGGCCTCTTTCGGAACACAGTTTTTCTGAGTTAACAAGGAAGGGCAACGGGAAATTTTTGAAAGACATTCGTGAGAAAAAAGATAGCACCAATACCTTCAATTCAAAGAGCTACATCTGTACTTACAGTAGTATTTGCGCTACTGTTCACGGAAAACCAGAGGTGTCCAGACATTACTGTCTCTGTTTCTGCCTTCAATGGCAATGCGACCGGTGACTATCTCACACAATTCAGGCCATCACCACACGGACAGAGAAGAGAAAGCAATAACTTCTGTTATAATTGCTGGAAATGTTCATGTTTTCTCCCGTTTCAAAGAATGATTCTTTACCAGATAGAAATTAGAGGCTTGTCCTCTTTGAAAACACGGTACTTTCTGAGTTTCACAGTGAATTAGCAAGAGACGAAGTAGGAAACAACTGTGAGCGGTGAAGTCACATATATTCCCTTTAGTGTGTCCGGTGAAGCACACTACCCAAAGAATATAACTGTCTTGAAAGCAGTGTTTGCTCTTTAGTCTATTATCTAATCTCGAAAGTTCACTGAAACATAGAATGGAGTACATCAACAACGGCACGGCAAGGCCATAACTCCATCTGTTGAAATCGTTTGATCATATGTATATGTTGGTTAGAATGTTCCATGTACATTTCTTCTATTTGGTTGAAAACTGTTGCTGGCCTCTTTCGGAACACAGTTTTTCTGAGTTAACAAGGAAGGGCAACGGGAAATTTTTGAAAGACATTCGTGAGAAACAAGATAGCACCTATACCTTCAATTCAAAGAGCTACATCTGTACTTACAGTAGTATTTGCGCTACTGTTCATGGAAAACCAGAGGTGTCCAGACATTACTGTCTCTGCTTCTGCCTTCAATGGCAATGCGACCGGTGACTATCTCACACAATTCAGGCCATCACCACACGGACAGATAAGAGAAAGCAATAACTTCTGTTATAATGGCTGGAAATGTTCATGTTTTCTCCCGTTTCAAAGAATGATTCTTTCCCAGATAGAAATTAGAGGCTTGTCCTCTTTGAACACACGGTACTTTCTGAGTTTCACAGTGAATTAGCAAGAAACGAAGTAGGAAACAACTGTGAACGGTGAAGTCACATATATTCCCTTTAGTGTGTCAGGTGAAGCACACTACCCAAAGACTCGAACGGTCTTGAAAGCAGTGTTTGCTCTTTAATCTATTATCTAAACTCGAAAGTTCACTGAAACATACAATGGAGTACATCAACAACGCCACGGCAAGGCCATAATTCCATCTGTTGAAATCGTTTGATCATACGTATATGTTGGTTAGAATGTTCCATGTACATTTCTTCTATTTGGTTGAAAACTGTTGCTGGCCTCTTTCGGAACACAGTTTTTCTGAGTTAACAAGGAAGGGCAACAGGAAATTTTTGAAAGACATTCGTGAGAAACAAGATAGCACCTATAACTTCAATTCAAAGAGCTACATCTGTACTTACAGTAGTATTTGCGCTACTGTTCACGGAAAACCAGAGGTGTCCAGACATTACTGTCTCTGCTTCTGCCTTCAATGGCAATGCGACCGGTGACTATCTCACACAATTCAGGCCATCACCACACGGACAGAGAAGAGAAAGCAATAACTTCTGTTATAATTGCTGGAAATGTTCATGTTTTCTCCCGTTTCAAAGAATGATTCTTTACCAGATAGAAATTACAGGCTTGTCCTCTTTGAACACACGGTACTTTCTGAGTTTCACAGTGAATTAGCAAGAAACGAAGTAGGAAACAACTGTGAACGGTGAAGTCACATATATTCCCTTTAGTGTTTCAGGTGAAGCACACTACCCAAAGACTATAACTGTCTTGAAAGCAGTGCTTGCTCTTTAGTCTATTGTATAAACTCGAAAGTTCACTGAAGCACACAATGGAGCAGAACAACAACAGCACGGCAAGGCCATAATTCCATCTGTTGAAATCGTTTGATCATATGTATATGTTGGTTAGAATGTTCCATGTACATTTCTTCTATTTGGTTGAAAACTGTTGCTGGCCTCTTTCGGAACACAGTTTTTCTGAGTTAACAAGGAAGGGCAACGGGAAATTTTTGAAAGACATTCGTGAGAAACAAGATAGCACCTATACCTTCAATTCAAAGAGCTACATCTGTACTTACAGTAGTATTTGCGCTACTGTTCATGGAAAACCAGAGGTGTCCAGACATTACTGTCTCTGCTTCTACCTTCAATGGCAATGCGACCGGTGACTATCTCACACAATTCAGGCCATCACCACACGGACAGAGAAGAGAAAGCAAGAACTTCTGTTATAATTGTTGGAAATGTTCATGTTTTCTCCCGTTTCAAAGAATGATTCTTTACCAGATAGAAATTACAGGCTTGTCCTCTTTGAACACACGGTACTTTCTGAGTTTCACAGTGAATTAGCAAGAAACGAAGTAGGAAACAACTGTGAACGGTGAAGTCACATATATTCCCTTTAGTGTTTCAGGTGAAGCACACTACCCAAAGACTATAACTGTCTTGAAAGCAGTGCTTGCTCTTTAGTCTATTGTATAAACTCGAAAGTTCACTGAAGCACACAATGGAGCAGAACAACAACAGCACGGCAAGGCCATAATTCCATCTGTTGAAATCGTTTGATCATATGTATATGTTGGTTAGAATGTTCCATGTACATTTCTTCTATTTGGTTGAAAACTGTTGCTGGCCTCTTTCGGAACACAGTTTTTCTGAGTTAACAAGGAAGGGCAACGGGAAATTTTTGAAAGACATTCGTGAGAAACAAGATAGCACCAATACCTTCAATTCAAAGAGCTACATCTGTACTTACAGTAGTATTTGCGCTACTGTTCATGGAAAACCAGAGGTGTCCAGACATTACTGTCTCTGCTTCTGCCTTCAATGGCAATGCGACCGGTGACTATCTCACACAATTCAGGCCATCACCACACGGACAGAGAAGAGAAAGCAATAACTTCTGTTATAATTGCTGGAAATGTTCATGTTTTCTCCCGTTTCAAAGAATGATTCTTTACCAGATAGAAATTAGAGGCTTGTCCTCTTTGAAAACACGGTACTTTCTGAGTTTCACAGTGAATTAGCAAGAGACGAAGTAGGAAACAACTGTGAGCGGTGAAGTCACATATATTCCCTTTAGTGTGTCCGGTGAAGCACACTACCCAAAGAATATAACTGTCTTGAAAGCAGTGTTTGCTCTTTAGTCTATTATCTAATCTCGAAAGTTCACTGAAACATAGAATGGAGTACATCAACAACGGCACGGCAAGGCCATAACTCCATCTGTTGAAATCGTTTGATCATATGTATATGTTGGTTAGAATGTTCCATGTACATTTCTTCTATTTGGTTGAAAACTGTTGCTGGCCTCTTTCGGAACACAGTTTTTCTGAGTTAACAAGGAAGGGCAACGGGAAATTTTTGAAAGACATTCGTGAGAAACAAGATAGCACCTATACCTTCAATTCAAAGAGCTACATCTGTACTTACAGTAGTATTTGCGCTACTGTTCATGGAAAACCAGAGGTGTCCAGACATTACTGTCTCTGCTTCTGCCTTCAATGGCAATGCGACCGGTGACTATCTCACACAATTCAGGCCATCACCACACGGACAGATAAGAGAAAGCAATAACTTCTGTTATAATGGCTGGAAATGTTCATGTTTTCTCCCGTTTCAAAGAATGATTCTTTCCCAGATAGAAATTAGAGGCTTGTCCTCTTTGAACACACGGTACTTTCTGAGTTTCACAGTGAATTAGCAAGAAACGAAGTAGGAAACAACTGTGAACGGTGAAGTCACATATATTCCCTTTAGTGTGTCAGGTGAAGCACACTACCCAAAGACTCGAACGGTCTTGAAAGCAGTGTTTGCTCTTTAATCTATTATCTAAACTCGAAAGTTCACTGAAACATACAATGGAGTACATCAACAACGCCACGGCAAGGCCATAATTCCATCTGTTGAAATCGTTTGATCATACGTATATGTTGGTTAGAATGTTCCATGTACATTTCTTCTATTTGGTTGAAAACTGTTGCTGGCCTCTTTCGGAACACAGTTTTTCTGAGTTAACAAGGAAGGGCAACAGGAAATTTTTGAAAGACATTCGTGAGAAACAAGATAGCACCTATAACTTCAATTCAAAGAGCTACATCTGTACTTACAGTAGTATTTGCGCTACTGTTCACGGAAAACCAGAGGTGTCCAGACATTACTGTCTCTGCTTCTGCCTTCAATGGCAATGCGACCGGTGACTATCTCACACAATTCAGGCCATCACCACACGGACAGAGAAGAGAAAGCAATAACTTCTGTTATAATTGCTGGAAATGTTCATGTTTTCTCCCGTTTCAAAGAATGATTCTTTACCAGATAGAAATTACAGGCTTGTCCTCTTTGAACACACGGTACTTTCTGAGTTTCACAGTGAATTAGCAAGAAACGAAGTAGGAAACAACTGTGAACGGTGAAGTCACATATATTCCCTTTAGTGTTTCAGGTGAAGCACACTACCTAAAGACTATAACTGTCTTGAAAGCAGTGCTTGCTCTTTAGTCTATTGTATAAACTCGAAAGTTCACTGAAGCACACAATGGAGCAGAACAACAACAGCACGGCAAGGCCATAATTCCATCTGTTGAAATCGTTTGATCATATGTATATGTTGGTTAGAATGTTCCATGTACATTTCTTCTATTTGGTTGAAAACTGTTGCTGGCCTCTTTCGGAACACAGTTTTTCTGAGTTAACAAGGAAGGGCAACGGGAAATTTTTGAAAGACATTCGTGAGAAACAAGATAGCACCTATACCTTCAATTCAAAGAGCTACATCTGTACTTACAGTAGTATTTGCGCTACTGTTCATGGAAAACCAGAGGTGTCCAGACATTACTGTCTCTGCTTCTGCCTTCAATGGCAATGCGACCGGTGACTATCTCACACAATTCAGGCCATCACCACACGGACAGAGAAGAGAAAGCAAGAACTTCTGTTATAATTGTTGGAAATGTTCATGTTTTCTCCCGTTTCAAAGAATGATTCTTTACCAGATAGAAATTAGAGGCTTGTCCTCTTTGAAAACACGGTACTTTCTGAGTTTCACAGTGAATTAGCAAGAGACGAAGTAGGAAACAACTGTGAGCGGTGAAGTCACATATATTCCCTTTAGTGTGTCCGGTGAAGCACACTACCCAAAGAATATAACTGTCTTGAAAGCAGTGTTTGCTCTTTAGTCTATTATCTAATCTCGAAAGTTCACTGAAACATAGAATGGAGTACATCAACAACGGCACGGCAAGGCCATAACTCCATCTGTTGAAATCGTTTGATCATATGTATATGTTGGTTAGAATGTTCCATGTACATTTCTTCTATTTGGTTGAAAACTGTTGCTGGCCTCTTTCGGAACACAGTTTTTCTGAGTTAACAAGGAAGGGCAACGGGAAATTTTTGAAAGACATTCGTGAGAAACAAGATAGCACCTATACCTTCAATTCAAAGAGCTACATCTGTACTTACAGTAGTATTTGCGCTACTGTTCATGGAAAACCAGAGGTGTCCAGACATTACTGTCTCTGCTTCTGCCTTCAATGGCAATGCGACCGGTGACTATCTCACACAATTCAGGCCATCACCACACGGACAGATAAGAGAAAGCAATAACTTCTGTTATAATGGCTGGAAATGTTCATGTTTTCTCCCGTTTCAAAGAATGATTCTTTCCCAGATAGAAATTAGAGGCTTGTCCTCTTTGAACACACGGTACTTTCTGAGTTTCACAGTGAATTAGCAAGAAACGAAGTAGGAAACAACTGTGAACGGTGAAGTCACATATATTCCCTTTAGTGTGTCAGGTGAAGCACACTACCCAAAGACTCGAACGGTCTTGAAAGCAGTGTTTGCTCTTTAATCTATTATCTAAACTCGAAAGTTCACTGAAACATACAATGGAGTACATCAACAACGCCACGGCAAGGCCATAATTCCATCTGTTGAAATCGTTTGATCATACGTATATGTTGGTTAGAATGTTCCATGTACATTTCTTCTATTTGGTTGAAAACTGTTGCTGGCCTCTTTCGGAACACAGTTTTTCTGAGTTAACAAGGAAGGGCAACAGGAAATTTTTGAAAGACATTCGTGAGAAACAAGATAGCACCTATAACTTCAATTCAAAGAGCTACATCTGTACTTACAGTAGTATTTGCGCTACTGTTCACGGAAAACCAGAGGTGTCCAGACATTACTGTCTCTGCTTCTGCCTTCAATGGCAATGCGACCGGTGACTATCTCACACAATTCAGGCCATCACCACACGGACAGAGAAGAGAAAGCAATAACTTCTGTTATAATTGCTGGAAATGTTCATGTTTTCTCCCGTTTCAAAGAATGATTCTTTACCAGATAGAAATTACAGGCTTGTCCTCTTTGAACACACGGTACTTTCTGAGTTTCACAGTGAATTAGCAAGAAACGAAGTAGGAAACAACTGTGAACGGTGAAGTCACATATATTCCCTTTAGTGTTTCAGGTGAAGCACACTACCTAAAGACTATAACTGTCTTGAAAGCAGTGCTTGCTCTTTAGTCTATTGTATAAACTCGAAAGTTCACTGAAGCACACAATGGAGCAGAACAACAACAGCACGGCAAGGCCATAATTCCATCTGTTGAAATCGTTTGATCATATGTATATGTTGGTTAGAATGTTCCATGTACATTTCTTCTATTTGGTTGAAAACTGTTGCTGGCCTCTTTCGGAACACAGTTTTTCTGAGTTAACAAGGAAGGGCAACGGGAAATTTTTGAAAGACATTCGTGAGAAACAAGATAGCACCTATACCTTCAATTCAAAGAGCTACATCTGTACTTACAGTAGTATTTGCGCTACTGTTCATGGAAAACCAGAGGTGTCCAGACATTACTGTCTCTGCTTCTGCCTTCAATGGCAATGCGACCGGTGACTATCTCACACAATTCAGGCCATCACCACACGGACAGAGAAGAGAAAGCAAGAACTTCTGTTATAATTGTTGGAAATGTTCATGTTTTCTCCCGTTTCAAAGAATGATTCTTTACCAGATAGAAATTACAGGCTTGTCCTCTTTGAACACACGGTACTTTCTGAGTTTCACAGTGAATTAGCAAGAAACGAAGTAGGAAACAACTGTGAACGGTGAAGTCACATATATTCCCTTTAGTGTGTCCGGTGAAGCACACTACCCAAAGAATATAACTGTCTTGAAAGCAGTGCTTGCTCTTTAGTCTATTGTATAAACTCGAAAGTTCACTGAAGCACACAATGGAGCAGAACAACAACAGCACGGCAAGGCCATAATTCCATCTGTTGAAATCGTTTGATCATATGTATATGTTGGTTAGAATGTTCCATGTACATTTCTTCTATTTGGTTGAAAACTGTTGCTGGCCTCTTTCGGAACACAGTTTTTCTGAGTTAACAAGGAAGGGCAACGGGAAATTTTTGAAAGACATTCGTGAGAAACAAGATAGCACCAATACCTTCAATTCAAAGAGCTACATCTGTACTTACAGTAGTATTTGCGCTACTGTTCACGGAAAACCAGAGGTGTCCAGACATTACTGTCTCTGCTTCTGCCTTCAATGGCAATGCGACCGGTGACTATCTCACATAATTCAGGCCATCACCACACGGACAGAGAAGAGAAAGCAATAACTTCTGTTATAATTGCTGGAAATGTTCATGTTTTCTCCCGTTTCAAAGAATGATTCTTTACCAGATAGAAATTAGAGGCTTGTCCTCTTTGAAAACACGGTACTTTCTGAGTTTCACAGTGAATTAGCAAGAGACGAAGTAGGAAACAACTGTGAGCGGTGAAGTCACATATATTCCCTTTAGTGTGTCCGGTGAAGCACACTACCCAAAGAATATAACTGTCTTGAAAGCAGTGTTTGCTCTTTAGTCTATTATCTAATCTCGAAAGTTCACTGAAACATAGAATGGAGTACATCAACAACGGCACGGCAAGGCCATAACTCCATCTGTTGAAATCTTTTGATCATATGTATATGTTGGTTAGAATGTTCTATGTACATTTCTTCTATTTAGTTGAAAACTGTTGCTGGCCTCTTTCGGAACACAGTTTTTCTGAGTTAACAAGGAAGGGCAACAGGAACTTTTTGAAAGACATTCATGAGAAACAAGATAGCACCTATACCTTCAATTCAAAGAGCTACATCTGTACTTACAGTAGTATTTGCGCTACTGTTCATGGAAAACCAGAGGTGTCCAGACATTACTGTCTCTGCTTCTGCCTTCAATGGTAATGCGACCGGTGACTATCTCACACAATTCAGGCCATCACCACACGGACAGAGAAGAGAAAGCAATAACTTCTGTTATAATTGCTGGAAATGTTCATGTTTTCTCCCGTTTCAAAGAATGATTCTTTACCAGATAGAAATTACAGGCTTGTCCTCTTTGAACACACGGTACTTTCTGAGTTTCACAGTGAATTAGCAAGAAACGAAGTAGGAAACAACTGTGAACGGTGAAGTCACATATATTCCCTTTAGTGTGTCAGGTGAAGCACACTACCCAAAGACTATAACTGTCTTGAAAGCAGTGCTTGCTCTTTAGTCTATTGTATAAACTCGAAAGTTCACTGAAGCACACAATGGAGCAGAACAACAACAGCACGGCAAGGCCATAATTCCATCTGTTGAAATCGTTTGATCATATGTATATGTTGGTTAGAATGTTCCATGTACATTTCTTCTATTTGGTTGAAAACTGTTGCTGGCCTCTTTCGGAACACAGTTTTTCTGAGTTAACAAGGAAGGGCAACGGGAAATTTTTGAAAGACATTCGTGAGAAACAAGATAGCACCTATAACTTCAATTCAAAGAGCTACATCTGTACTTACAGTAGTATTTGCGCTACTGTTCACGGAAAACCAGAGGTGTCCAGACATTACTGTCTCTGCTTCTGCCTTCAATGGCAATGCGACCGGTGACTATCTCACACAATTCAGGCCATCACCACACGGACAGAGAAGAGAAAGCAATAACTTCTGTTATAATTGCTGGAAATGTTCATGTTTTCTCCCGTTTCAAAGAATGATTCTTTACCAGATAGAAATTACAGGCTTGTCCTCTTTGAACACACGGTACTTTCTGAGTTTCACAGTGAATTAGCAAGAAACGAAGTAGGAAACAACTGTGAACGGTGAAGTCACATATATTCCCTTTAGTGTTTCAGGTGAAGCACACTACCCAAAGACTATAACTGTCTTGAAAGCAGTGCTTGCTCTTTAGTCTATTGTATAAACTCGAAAGTTCACTGAAGCACACAATGGAGCAGAACAACAACAGCACGGCAAGGCCATAATTCCATCTGTTGAAATCGTTTGATCATATGTATATGTTGGTTAGAATGTTCCATGTACATTTCTTCTATTTGGTTGAAAACTGTTGCTGGCCTCTTTCGGAACACAGTTTTTCTGAGTTAACAAGGAAGGGCAACGGGAAATTTTTGAAAGACATTCGTGAGAAACAAGATAGCACCAATACCTTCAATTCAAAGAGCTACATCTGTACTTACAGTAGTATTTGCGCTACTGTTCACGGAAAACCAGAGGTGTCCAGACATTACTGTCTCTGCTTCTGCCTTCAATGGCAATGCGACCGGTGACTATCTCACACAATTCAGGCCATCACCACACGGACAGAGAAGAGAAAGCAATAACTTCTGTTATAATTGCTGGAAATGTTCATGTTTTCTCCCGTTTCAAAGAATGATTCTTTACCAGATAGAAATTAGAGGCTTGTCCTCTTTGAAAACACGGTACTTTCTGAGTTTCACAGTGAATTAGCAAGAAACGAAGTAGGAAACAACTGTGAACGGTGAAGTCACATATATTCCCTTTAGTGTGTCAGGTGAAGCACACTACCCAAAGACTCGAACGGTCTTGAAAGCAGTGTTTGCTCTTTAATCTATTATCTAAACTCGAAAGTTCACTGAAACATACAATGGAGTACATCAACAACGCCACGGCAAGGCCATAATTCCATCTGTTGAAATCGTTTGATCATACGTATATGTTGGTTAGAATGTTCCATGTACATTTCTTCTATTTGGTTGAAAACTGTTGCTGGCCTCTTTCGGAACACAGTTTTTCTGAGTTAACAAGGAAGGGCAACAGGAAATTTTTGAAAGACATTCGTGAGAAACAAGATAGCACCTATAACTTCAATTCAAAGAGCTACATCTGTACTTACAGTAGTATTTGCGCTACTGTTCACGGAAAACCAGAGGTGTCCAGACATTACTGTCTCTGCTTCTGCCTTCAATGGCAATGCGACCGGTGACTATCTCACACAATTCAGGCCATCACCACACGGACAGAGAAGAGAAAGCAATAACTTCTGTTATAATTGCTGGAAATGTTCATGTTTTCTCCCGTTTCAAAGAATGATTCTTTACCAGATAGAAATTACAGGCTTGTCCTCTTTGAACACACGGTACTTTCTGAGTTTCACAGTGAATTAGCAAGAAACGAAGTAGGAAACAACTGTGAACGGTGAAGTCACATATATTCCCTTTAGTGTTTCAGGTGAAGCACACTACCCAAAGACTATAACTGTCTTGAAAGCAGTGCTTGCTCTTTAGTCTATTGTATAAACTCGAAAGTTCACTGAAGCACACAATGGAGCAGAACAACAACAGCACGGCAAGGCCATAATTCCATCTGTTGAAATCGTTTGATCATATGTATATGTTGGTTAGAATGTTCCATGTACATTTCTTCTATTTGGTTGAAAACTGTTGCTGGCCTCTTTCGGAACACAGTTTTTCTGAGTTAACAAGGAAGGGCAACGGGAAATTTTTGAAAGACATTCGTGAGAAACAAGATAGCACCAATACCTTCAATTCAAAGAGCTACATCTGTACTTACAGTAGTATTTGCGCTACTGTTCACGGAAAACCAGAGGTGTCCAGACATTACTGTCTCTGCTTCTGCCTTCAATGGCAATGCGACCGGTGACTATCTCACACAATTCAGGCCATCACCACACGGACAGAGAAGAGAAAGCAATAACTTCTGTTATAATTGCTGGAAATGTTCATGTTTTCTCCTGTTTCAAAGAATGATTCTTTACCAGATAGAAATTACAGGCTTGTCCTCTTTGAACACACGGTACTTTCTGAGTTTCACAGTGAATTAGCAAGAAACGAAGTAGGAAACAACTGTGAACGGTGAAGTCACATATATTCCCTTTAGTGTGTCCGGTGAAGCACACTACCCAAAGACTCGAACGGTCTTGAAAGCAGTGTTTGCTCTTTAATCTATTATCTAAACTCGAAAGTTCACTGAAACATACAATGGAGTACATCAACAACAGCACGGCAAGGCCATAATTCCATCTGTTGAAATCGTTTGATCATATGTATATGTTGGTTAGAATGTTCCATGTACATTTCTTCTATTTGGTTGAAAACTGTTGCTGGCCTCTTTCGGAACACAGTTTTTCTGAGTTAACAAGGAAGGGCAACAGGAACTTTTTGAAAGACATTCGTGAGAAACAAGATAGCACCAATACCTTCAATTCAAAGAGCTACATCTGTACTTACAGTAGTATTTGCGCTACTGTTCACGGAAAACCAGAGGTGTCCAGACATTACTGTCTCTGATTCTGCCTTCAATGGCAATGCAACCGGTGACTATCTCACACAATTCAGGCCATCACCACACGGACAGAGAAGAGAAAGCAATAACTTCTGTTATAATTGCTGGAAATGTTCATGTTTTCTCCTGTTTCAAAGAATGATTCTTTACCAGATAGAAATTACAGGCTTGTCCTCTTTGAACACACGGTACTTTCTGAGTTTCACAGTGAATTAGCAAGAAACGAAGTAGGAAACAACTGTGAACGGTGAAGTCACATATATTCCCTTTAGTGTGTCAGGTGAAGCACACTACCCAAAAGACTCTAGCGGTCTTGAAAGCAGTGCTTGCTCTTTAGTCTATTGTATAAACTCGAAAGTTCACTGAAACATACAATGGAGTACATCAACAGCGGCACGGCAAGGCCATAATTCCATCTGTTGAAATCTTTTGATCATATGTATATGTTGGTTAGAATGTTCCATGTACATTTCTTCTATTTAGTTGAAAACTGTTGCTGGCCTCTTTCGGAACACAGTTTTTCTGAGTTAACAAGGAAGGGCAACAGGAACTTTTTGAAAGACATTCGTGAGAAACAAGATAGCACCTATACCTTCAATTCAAAGAGCTACATCTGTACTTACAGTAGTATTTGCGCTACTGTTCATGGAAAACCAGAGGTGTCCAGACATTACTGTCTCTGCTTCTGCCTTCAATGGTAATGCGACCGGTGACTATCTCACACAATTCAGGCCATCACCACACGGACAGAGAAGAGAAAGCAAGAACTTCTGTTATAATTGCTGGAAATGTTCATGTTTTCTCCCGTTTCAAAGAATGATTCTTTACCAGATAGAAATTACAGGCTTGTCCTCTTTGAACACACGGTACTTTCTGAGTTTCACAGTGAATTAGCAAGAAACGAAGTAGGAAACAACTGTGAACGGTGAAGTCACATATATTCCCTTTAGTGTTTCAGGTGAAGCACACTACCCAAAGACTATAACTGTCTTGAAAGCAGTGCTTGCTCTTTAGTCTATTGTATAAACTCGAAAGTTCACTGAAGCACACAATGGAGCAGAACAACAACAGCACGGCAAGGCCATAATTCCATCTGTTGAAATCGTTTGATCATATGTATATGTTGGTTAGAATGTTCCATGTACATTTCTTCTATTTGGTTGAAAACTGTTGCTGGCCTCTTTCGGAACACAGTTTTTCTGAGTTAACAAGGAAAGGCAACGGGAAATTTTTGAAAGACATTCGTGAGAAACAAGATAGCACCAATACCTTCAATTCAAAGAGCTACATCTGTACTTACAGTAGTATTTGCGCTACTGTTCACGGAAAACCAGAGGTGTCCAGACATTACTGTCTCTGCTTCTGCCTTCAATGGCAATGCGACCGGTGACTATCTCACACAATTCAGGCCATCACCACACGGACAGAGAAGAGAAAGCAATAACTTCTGTTATAATTGCTGGAAATGTTCATGTTTTCTCCCGTTTCAAAGAATGATTCTTTACCAGATAGAAATTAGAGGCTTGTCCTCTTTGAAAACACGGTACTTTCTGAGTTTCACAGTGAATTAGCAAGAGACGAAGTAGGAAACAACTGTGAGCGGTGAAGTCACATATATTCCCTTTAGTGTGTCCGGTGAAGCACACTACCCAAAGAATATAACTGTCTTGAAAGCAGTGTTTGCTCTTTAGTCTATTATCTAATCTCGAAAGTTCACTGAAACATAGAATGGAGTACATCAACAACGGCACGGCAAGGCCATAACTCCATCTGTTGAAATCGTTTGATCATATGTATATGTTGGTTAGAATGTTCCATGTACATTTCTTCTATTTGGTTGAAAACTGTTGCTGGCCTCTTTCGGAACACAGTTTTTCTGAGTTAACAAGGAAGGGCAACGGGAAATTTTTGAAAGACATTCGTGAGAAACAAGATAGCACCTATACCTTCAATTCAAAGAGCTACATCTGTACTTACAGTAGTATTTGCGCTACTGTTCATGGAAAACCAGAGGTGTCCAGACATTACTGTCTCTGCTTCTGCCTTCAATGGCAATGCGACCGGTGACTATCTCACACAATTCAGGCCATCACCACACGGACAGATAAGAGAAAGCAATAACTTCTGTTATAATGGCTGGAAATGTTCATGTTTTCTCCCGTTTCAAAGAATGATTCTTTCCCAGATAGAAATTAGAGGCTTGTCCTCTTTGAACACACGGTACTTTCTGAGTTTCACAGTGAATTAGCAAGAAACGAAGTAGGAAACAACTGTGAACGGTGAAGTCACATATATTCCCTTTAGTGTGTCAGGTGAAGCACACTACCCAAAGACTCGAACGGTCTTGAAAGCAGTGTTTGCTCTTTAATCTATTATCTAAACTCGAAAGTTCACTGAAACATACAATGGAGTACATCAACAACGCCACGGCAAGGCCATAATTCCATCTGTTGAAATCGTTTGATCATACGTATATGTTGGTTAGAATGTTCCATGTACATTTCTTCTATTTGGTTGAAAACTGTTGCTGGCCTCTTTCGGAACACAGTTTTTCTGAGTTAACAAGGAAGGGCAACAGGAAATTTTTGAAAGACATTCGTGAGAAACAAGATAGCACCTATAACTTCAATTCAAAGAGCTACATCTGTACTTACAGTAGTATTTGCGCTACTGTTCACGGAAAACCAGAGGTGTCCAGACATTACTGTCTCTGCTTCTGCCTTCAATGGCAATGCGACCGGTGACTATCTCACACAATTCAGGCCATCACCACACGGACAGAGAAGAGAAAGCAATAACTTCTGTTATAATTGCTGGAAATGTTCATGTTTTCTCCCGTTTCAAAGAATGATTCTTTACCAGATAGAAATTACAGGCTTGTCCTCTTTGAACACACGGTACTTTCTGAGTTTCACAGTGAATTAGCAAGAAACGAAGTAGGAAACAACTGTGAACGGTGAAGTCACATATATTCCCTTTAGTGTTTCAGGTGAAGCACACTACCCAAAGACTATAACTGTCTTGAAAGCAGTGCTTGCTCTTTAGTCTATTGTATAAACTCGAAAGTTCACTGAAGCACACAATGGAGCAGAACAACAACAGCACGGCAAGGCCATAATTCCATCTGTTGAAATCGTTTGATCATATGTATATGTTGGTTAGAATGTTCCATGTACATTTCTTCTATTTGGTTGAAAACTGTTGCTGGCCTCTTTCGGAACACAGTTTTTCTGAGTTAACAAGGAAGGGCAACGGGAAATTTTTGAAAGACATTCGTGAGAAACAAGATAGCACCTATACCTTCAATTCAAAGAGCTACATCTGTACTTACAGTAGTATTTGCGCTACTGTTCATGGAAAACCAGAGGTGTCCAGACATTACTGTCTCTGCTTCTGCCTTCAATGGCAATGCGACCGGTGACTATCTCACACAATTCAGGCCATCACCACACGGACAGAGAAGAGAAAGCAAGAACTTCTGTTATAATTGTTGGAAATGTTCATGTTTTCTCCCGTTTCAAAGAATGATTCTTTACCAGATAGAAATTACAGGCTTGTCCTCTTTGAACACACGGTACTTTCTGAGTTTCACAGTGAATTAGCAAGAAACGAAGTAGGAAACAACTGTGAACGGTGAAGTCACATATATTCCCTTTAGTGTTTCAGGTGAAGCACACTACCCAAAGACTATAACTGTCTTGAAAGCAGTGCTTGCTCTTTAGTCTATTGTATAAACTCGAAAGTTCACTGAAGCACACAATGGAGCAGAACAACAACAGCACGGCAAGGCCATAATTCCATCTGTTGAAATCGTTTGATCATATGTATATGTTGGTTAGAATGTTCCATGTACATTTCTTCTATTTGGTTGAAAACTGTTGCTGGCCTCTTTCGGAACACAGTTTTTCTGAGTTAACAAGGAAGGGCAACGGGAAATTTTTGAAAGACATTCGTGAGAAACAAGATAGCACCAATACCTTCAATTCAAAGAGCTACATCTGTACTTACAGTAGTATTTGCGCTACTGTTCATGGAAAACCAGAGGTGTCCAGACATTACTGTCTCTGCTTCTGCCTTCAATGGCAATGCGACCGGTGACTATCTCACACAATTCAGGCCATCACCACACGGACAGAGAAGAGAAAGCAATAACTTCTGTTATAATTGCTGGAAATGTTCATGTTTTCTCCCGTTTCAAAGAATGATTCTTTACCAGATAGAAATTAGAGGCTTGTCCTCTTTGAAAACACGGTACTTTCTGAGTTTCACAGTGAATTAGCAAGAGACGAAGTAGGAAACAACTGTGAGCGGTGAAGTCACATATATTCCCTTTAGTGTGTCCGGTGAAGCACACTACCCAAAGAATATAACTGTCTTGAAAGCAGTGTTTGCTCTTTAGTCTATTATCTAATCTCGAAAGTTCACTGAAACATAGAATGGAGTACATCAACAACGGCACGGCAAGGCCATAACTCCATCTGTTGAAATCGTTTGATCATATGTATATGTTGGTTAGAATGTTCCATGTACATTTCTTCTATTTGGTTGAAAACTGTTGCTGGCCTCTTTCGGAACACAGTTTTTCTGAGTTAACAAGGAAGGGCAACGGGAAATTTTTGAAAGACATTCGTGAGAAACAAGATAGCACCTATACCTTCAATTCAAAGAGCTACATCTGTACTTACAGTAGTATTTGCGCTACTGTTCATGGAAAACCAGAGGTGTCCAGACATTACTGTCTCTGCTTCTGCCTTCAATGGCAATGCGACCGGTGACTATCTCACACAATTCAGGCCATCACCACACGGACAGATAAGAGAAAGCAATAACTTCTGTTATAATGGCTGGAAATGTTCATGTTTTCTCCCGTTTCAAAGAATGATTCTTTCCCAGATAGAAATTAGAGGCTTGTCCTCTTTGAACACACGGTACTTTCTGAGTTTCACAGTGAATTAGCAAGAAACGAAGTAGGAAACAACTGTGAATGGTGAAGTCACATATATTCCCTTTAGTGTGTCAGGTGAAGCACACTACCCAAAGACTCGAACGGTCTTGAAAGCAGTGTTTGCTCTTTAATCTATTATCTAAACTCGAAAGTTCACTGAAACATACAATGGAGTACATCAACAACGCCACGGCAAGGCCATAATTCCATCTGTTGAAATCGTTTGATCATACGTATATGTTGGTTAGAATGTTCCATGTACATTTCTTCTATTTGGTTGAAAACTGTTGCTGGCCTCTTTCGGAACACAGTTTTTCTGAGTTAACAAGGAAGGGCAACAGGAAATTTTTGAAAGACATTCGTGAGAAACAAGATAGCACCTATAACTTCAATTCAAAGAGCTACATCTGTACTTACAGTAGTATTTGCGCTACTGTTCACGGAAAACCAGAGGTGTCCAGACATTACTGTCTCTGCTTCTGCCTTCAATGGCAATGCGACCGGTGACTATCTCACACAATTCAGGCCATCACCACACGGACAGAGAAGAGAAAGCAATAACTTCTGTTATAATTGCTGGAAATGTTCATGTTTTCTCCCGTTTCAAAGAATGATTCTTTACCAGATAGAAATTACAGGCTTGTCCTCTTTGAACACACGGTACTTTCTGAGTTTCACAGTGAATTAGCAAGAAACGAAGTAGGAAACAACTGTGAACGGTGAAGTCACATATATTCCCTTTAGTGTTTCAGGTGAAGCACACTACCCAAAGACTATAACTGTCTTGAAAGCAGTGCTTGCTCTTTAGTCTATTGTATAAACTCGAAAGTTCACTGAAGCACACAATGGAGCAGAACAACAACAGCACGGCAAGGCCATAATTCCATCTGTTGAAATCGTTTGATCATATGTATATGTTGGTTAGAATGTTCCATGTACATTTCTTCTATTTGGTTGAAAACTGTTGCTGGCCTCTTTCGGAACACAGTTTTTCTGAGTTAACAAGGAAGGGCAACGGGAAATTTTTGAAAGACATTCGTGAGAAACAAGATAGCACCTATACCTTCAATTCAAAGAGCTACATCTGTACTTACAGTAGTATTTGCGCTACTGTTCATGGAAAACCAGAGGTGTCCAGACATTACTGTCTCTGCTTCTGCCTTCAATGGCAATGCGACCGGTGACTATCTCACACAATTCAGGCCATCACCACACGGACAGAGAAGAGAAAGCAAGAACTTCTGTTATAATTGTTGGAAATGTTCATGTTTTCTCCCGTTTCAAAGAATGATTCTTTACGAGATAGAAATTACAGGCTTGTCCTCTTTGAACACACGGTACTTTCTGAGTTTCACAGTGAATTAGCAAGAAACGAAGTAGGAAACAACTGTGAACGGTGAAGTCACATATATTCCCTTTAGTGTGTCCGGTGAAGCACACTACCCAAAGAATATAACTGTCTTGAAAGCAGTGCTTGCTCTTTAGTCTATTGTATAAACTCGAAAGTTCACTGAAGCACACAATGGAGCAGAACAACAACAGCACGGCAAGGCCATAATTCCATCTGTTGAAATCGTTTGATCATATGTATATGTTGGTTAGAATGTTCCATGTACATTTCTTCTATTTGGTTGAAAACTGTTGCTGGCCTCTTTCGGAACACAGTTTTTCTGAGTTAACAAGGAAGGGCAACGGGAAATTTTTGAAAGACATTCGTGAGAAACAAGATAGCACCAATACCTTCAATTCAAAGAGCTACATCTGTACTTACAGTAGTATTTGCGCTACTGTTCACGGAAAACCAGAGGTGTCCAGACATTACTGTCTCTGCTTCTGCCTTCAATGGCAATGCGACCGGTGACTATCTCACATAATTCAGGCCATCACCACACGGACAGAGAAGAGAAAGCAATAACTTCTGTTATAATTGCTGGAAATGTTCATGTTTTCTCCCGTTTCAAAGAATGATTCTTTACCAGATAGAAATTAGAGGCTTGTCCTCTTTGAAAACACGGTACTTTCTGAGTTTCACAGTGAATTAGCAAGAGACGAAGTAGGAAACAACTGTGAGCGGTGAAGTCACATATATTCCCTTTAGTGTGTCCGGTGAAGCACACTACCCAAAGAATATAACTGTCTTGAAAGCAGTGTTTGCTCTTTAGTCTATTATCTAATCTCGAAAGTTCACTGAAACATAGAATGGAGTACATCAACAACGGCACGGCAAGGCCATAACTCCATCTGTTGAAATCGTTTGATCATATGTATATGTTGGTTAGAATGTTCCATGTACATTTCTTCTATTTGGTTGAAAACTGTTGCTGGCCTCTTTCGGAACACAGTTTTTCTGAGTTAACAAGGAAGGGCAACAGGAAATTTTTGAAAGACATTCGTGAGAAACAAGATAGCACCTATACCTTCAATTCAAAGAGCTACATCTGTACTTACAGTAGTATTTGCGCTACTGTTCATGGAAAACCAGAGGTGTCCAGACATTACTGTCTCTGCTTCTGCCTTCAATGGCAATGCGACCGGTGACTATCTCACACAATTCAGGCCATCACCACACGGACAGAGAAGAGAAAGCAATAACTTCTGTTATAATTGCTGGAAATGTTCATGTTTTCTCCCGTTTCAAAGAATGATTCTTTACCAGATAGAAATTACAGGCTTGTCCTCTTTGAACACACGGTACTTTCTGAGTTTCACAGTGAATTAGCAAGAAACGAAGTAGGAAACAACTGTGAACGGTGAAGTCACATATATTCCCTTTAGTGTTTCAGGTGAAGCACACTACCCAAAGACTATAACTGTCTTGAAAGCAGTGCTTGCTCTTTAGTCTATTGTATAAACTCGAAAGTTCACTGAAGCACACAATGGAGCAGAACAACAACAGCACGGCAAGGCCATAATTCCATCTGTTGAAATCGTTTGATCATATGTATATGTTGGTTAGAATGTTCCATGTACATTTCTTCTATTTGGTTGAAAACTGTTGCTGGCCTCTTTCGGAACACAGTTTTTCTGAGTTAACAAGGAAGGGCAACGGGAAATTTTTGAAAGACATTCGTGAGAAACAAGATAGCACCTATACCTTCAATTCAAAGAGCTACATCTGTACTTACAGTAGTATTTGCGCTACTGTTCATGGAAAACCAGAGGTGTCCAGACATTACTGTCTCTGCTTCTGCCTTCAATGGCAATGCGACCGGTGACTATCTCACACAATTCAGGCCATCACCACACGGACAGATAAGAGAAAGCAATAACTTCTGTTATAATGGCTGGAAATGTTCATGTTTTCTCCCGTTTCAAAGAATGATTCTTTCCCAGATAGAAATTAGAGGCTTGTCCTCTTTGAACACACGGTACTTTCTGAGTTTCACAGTGAATTAGCAAGAAACGAAGTAGGAAACAACTGTGAACGGTGAAGTCACATATATTCCCTTTAGTGTGTCAGGTGAAGCACACTACCCAAAGACTCGAACGGTCTTGAAAGCAGTGTTTGCTCTTTAATCTATTATCTAAACTCGAAAGTTCACTGAAACATACAATGGAGTACATCAACAACGCCACGGCAAGGCCATAATTCCATCTGTTGAAATCGTTTGATCATACGTATATGTTGGTTAGAATGTTCCATGTACATTTCTTCTATTTGGTTGAAAACTGTTGCTGGCCTCTTTCGGAACACAGTTTTTCTGAGTTAACAAGGAAGGGCAACAGGAACTTTTTGAAAGACATTCGTGAGAAACAAGATAGCACCAATACCTTCAATTCAAAGAGCTACATCTGTACTTACAGTAGTATTTGCGCTACTGTTCACGGAAAACCAGAGGTGTCCAGACATTACTGTCTCTGATTCTGCCTTCAATGGCAATGCAACCGGTGACTATCTCACACAATTCAGGCCATCACCACACGGACAGAGAAGAGAAAGCAATAACTTCTGTTATAATTGCTGGAAATGTTCATGTTTTCTCCTGTTTCAAAGAATGATTCTTTACCAGATAGAAATTACAGGCTTGTCCTCTTTGAACACACGGTACTTTCTGAGTTTCACAGTGAATTAGCAAGAAACGAAGTAGGAAACAACTGTGAACGGTGAAGTCACATATATTCCCTTTAGTGTGTCAGGTGAAGCACACTACCCAAAAGACTCTAGCGGTCTTGAAAGCAGTGCTTGC
The DNA here is from genome assembly GCF_987537825.1 of Furipterus horrens. Classification (NCBI taxonomy): domain Eukaryota; kingdom Metazoa; phylum Chordata; class Mammalia; order Chiroptera; family Furipteridae; genus Furipterus; species Furipterus horrens. The sequence goes on from NW_028327182.1 coordinate 52,669,468, forward strand.
TCTTTAGTCTATTGTATAAACTCGAAAGTTCACTGAAACATACAATGGAGTACATCAACAGCGGCACGGCAAGGCCATAATTCCATCTGTTGAAATCTTTTGATCATATGTATATGTTGGTTAGAATGTTCTATGTACATTTCTTCTATTTAGTTGAAAACTGTTGCTGGCCTCTTTCGGAACACAGTTTTTCTGAGTTAACAAGGAAGGGCAACAGGAACTTTTTGAAAGACATTCGTGAGAAACAAGATAGCACCTATACCTTCAATTCAAAGAGCTACATCTGTACTTACAGTAGTATTTGCGCTACTGTTCATGGAAAACCAGAGGTGTCCAGACATTACTGTCTCTGCTTCTGCCTTCAATGGTAATGCGACCGGTGACTATCTCACACAATTCAGGCCATCACCACACGGACAGAGAAGAGAAAGCAATAACTTCTGTTATAATTGCTGGAAATGTTCATGTTTTCTCCCGTTTCAAAGAATGATTCTTTACCAGATAGAAATTACAGGCTTGTCCTCTTTGAACACACGGTACTTTCTGAGTTTCACAGTGAATTAGCAAGAAACGAAGTAGGAAACAACTGTGAACGGTGAAGTCACATATATTCCCTTTAGTGTGTCAGGTGAAGCACACTACCCAAAGACTATAACTGTCTTGAAAGCAGTGCTTGCTCTTTAGTCTATTGTATAAACTCGAAAGTTCACTGAAGCACACAATGGAGCAGAACAACAACAGCACGGCAAGGCCATAATTCCATCTGTTGAAATCGTTTGATCATATGTATATGTTGGTTAGAATGTTCCATGTACATTTCTTCTATTTGGTTGAAAACTGTTGCTGGCCTCTTTCGGAACACAGTTTTTCTGAGTTAACAAGGAAGGGCAACGGGAAATTTTTGAAAGACATTCGTGAGAAACAAGATAGCACCAATACCTTCAATTCAAAGAGCTACATCTGTACTTACAGTAGTATTTGCGCTACTGTTCACGGAAAACCAGAGGTGTCCAGACATTACTGTCTCTGCTTCTGCCTTCAATGGCAATGCGACCGGTGACTATCTCACACAATTCAGGCCATCACCACACGGACAGAGAAGAGAAAGCAAGAACTTCTGTTATAATTGTTGGAAATGTTCATGTTTTCTCCCGTTTCAAAGAATGATTCTTTACCAGATAGAAATTACAGGCTTGTCCTCTTTGAACACACGGTACTTTCTGAGTTTCACAGTGAATTAGCAAGAAACGAAGTAGGAAACAACTGTGAACGGTGAAGTCACATATATTCCCTTTAGTGTGTCAGGTGAAGCACACTACCCAAAGACTCGAACGGTCTTGAAAGCAGTGTTTGCTCTTTAATCTATTATCTAAACTCGAAAGTTCACTGAAACATACAATGGAGTACATCAACAACGCCACGGCAAGGCCATAATTCCATCTGTTGAAATCGTTTGATCATACGTATATGTTGGTTAGAATGTTCCATGTACATTTCTTCTATTTGGTTGAAAACTGTTGCTGGCCTCTTTCGGAACACAGTTTTTCTGAGTTAACAAGGAAGGGCAACAGGAAATTTTTGAAAGACATTCGTGAGAAACAAGATAGCACCTATACCTTCAATTCAAAGAGCTACATCTGTACTTACAGTAGTATTTCCGCTACTGTTCATGGAAAACCAGAGGTGTCCAGACATTACTGTCTCTGCTTCTGCCTTCAATGGCAATGCGACCGGTGACTATCTCACACAATTCAGGCCATCACCACACGGACAGAGAAGAGAAAGCAATAACTTCTGTTATAATTGCTGGAAATGTTCATGTTTTCTCCCGTTTCAAAGAATGATTCTTTACCAGATAGAAATTACAGGCTTGTCCTCTTTGAACACACGGTACTTTCTGAGTTTCACAGTGAATTAGCAAGAAACGAAGTAGGAAACAACTGTGAATGGTGAAGTCACATATATTCCCTTTAGTGTGTCAGGTGAAGCACACTACCCAAAGACTCGAACGGTCTTGAAAGCAGTGTTTGCTCTTTAATCTATTATCTAAACTCGAAAGTTCACTGAAACATACAATGGAGTACATCAACAACGCCACGGCAAGGCCATAATTCCATCTGTTGAAATCGTTTGATCATACGTATATGTTGGTTAGAATGTTCCATGTACATTTCTTCTATTTGGTTGAAAACTGTTGCTGGCCTCTTTCGGAACACAGTTTTTCTGAGTTAACAAGGAAGGGCAACAGGAAATTTTTGAAAGACATTCGTGAGAAACAAGATAGCACCTATAACTTCAATTCAAAGAGCTACATCTGTACTTACAGTAGTATTTGCGCTACTGTTCACGGAAAACCAGAGGTGTCCAGACATTACTGTCTCTGCTTCTGCCTTCAATGGCAATGCGACCGGTGACTATCTCACACAATTCAGGCCATCACCACACGGACAGAGAAGAGAAAGCAATAACTTCTGTTATAATTGCTGGAAATGTTCATGTTTTCTCCCGTTTCAAAGAATGATTCTTTACCAGATAGAAATTACAGGCTTGTCCTCTTTGAACACACGGTACTTTCTGAGTTTCACAGTGAATTAGCAAGAAACGAAGTAGGAAACAACTGTGAACGGTGAAGTCACATATATTCCCTTTAGTGTTTCAGGTGAAGCACACTACCCAAAGACTATAACTGTCTTGAAAGCAGTGCTTGCTCTTTAGTCTATTGTATAAACTCGAAAGTTCACTGAAGCACACAATGGAGCAGAACAACAACAGCACGGCAAGGCCATAATTCCATCTGTTGAAATCGTTTGATCATATGTATATGTTGGTTAGAATGTTCCATGTACATTTCTTCTATTTGGTTGAAAACTGTTGCTGGCCTCTTTCGGAACACAGTTTTTCTGAGTTAACAAGGAAGGGCAACAGGAAATTTTTGAAAGACATTCGTGAGAAACAAGATAGCACCTATACCTTCAATTCAAAGAGCTACATCTGTACTTACAGTAGTATTTGCGCTACTGTTCATGGAAAACCAGAGGTGTCCAGACATTACTGTCTCTGCTTCTGCCTTCAATGGCAATGCGACCGGTGACTATCTCACACAATTCAGGCCATCACCACACGGACAGAGAAGAGAAAGCAAGAACTTCTGTTATAATTGTTGGAAATGTTCATGTTTTCTCCCGTTTCAAAGAATGATTCTTTACCAGATAGAAATTACAGGCTTGTCCTCTTTGAACACACGGTACTTTCTGAGTTTCACAGTGAATTAGCAAGAAACGAAGTAGGAAACAACTGTGAACGGTGAAGTCACATATATTCCCTTTAGTGTGTCAGGTGAAGCACACTACCCAAAGACTCGAACGGTCTTGAAAGCAGTGCTTGCTCTTTAGTCTATTGTATAAACTCGAAAGTTCACTGAAACATACAATGGAGTACATCAACAGCGGGACGGCAAGGCCATAATTCCATCTGTTGAAATCGTTTGATCATACGTATATGTTGGTTAGAATGTTCCATGTACATTTCTTCTATTTGGTTGAAAACTGTTGCTGGCCTCTTTCAGAACACAGTTTTTCTGAGTTAACAAGGAAGGGCAACAGGAAATTTTTGAAAGACATTCGTGAGAAACAAGATAGCACCTATACCTTCAATTCAAAGAGCTACATCTGTACTTACAGTAGTATTTCCGCTACTGTTCATGGAAAACCAGAGGTGTCCAGACATTACTGTCTCTGCTTCTGCCTTCAATGGCAATGCGACCGGTGACTATCTCACACAATTCAGGCCATCACCACACGGACAGAGAAGAGAAAGCAATAACTTCTGTTATAATTGCTGGAAATGTTCATGTTTTCTCCCGTTTCAAAGAATGATTCTTTACCAGATAGAAATTAGAGGCTTGTCCTCTTTGAAAACACGGTACTTTCTGAGTTTCACAGTGAATTAGCAAGAAACGAAGTAGAAAACAACTGTGAACGGTGAAGTCACATATATTCCCTTTATTGTGTCAGGTGAAGCACACTACCCAAAAGACTCGAACGGTCTTGAAAGCAGTGTTTGCTCTTTAGTCTATTGTATAAATTCGAAAGTTCACTGAAACATACAATGGAGTACATCAACAGCGGCACGGCAAGGCCATAATTCCATCTGTTGAAATCGTTTGATCATATGTATATGTTGGTTAGAATGTTCCATGTACATTTCTTCTATTTGGTTGAAAACTGTTGCTGGCCTCTTTCGGAACACAGTTTTTCTGAGTTAACAAGGAAGGGCAACAGGAACTTTTTGAAAGACATTCGTGAGAAACAAGATAGCACCTATACCTTCAATTCAAAGAGCTACATCTGTACTTACAGTAGTATTTGCGCTACTGTTCATGGAAAACCAGAGGTGTCCAGACATTACTGTCTCTGCTTCTGCCTTCAATGGTAATGCGACCGGTGACTATCTCACACAATTCAGGCCATCACCACACGGACAGATAAGAGAAAGCAATAACTTCTGTTATAATGGCTGGAAATGTTCATGTTTTCTCCCGTTTCAAAGAATGATTCTTTCCCAGATAGAAATTAGAGGCTTCTCCTCTTTGAACACACGGTACTTTCTGAGTTTCACAGTGAATTAGCAAGAAACGAAGTAGGAAACAACTGTGAACGGTGAAGTCACATATATTCCCTTTAGTGTGTCAGGTGAAGCACACTACCCAAAGACTCGAACGGTCTTGAAAGCAGTGTTTGCTCTTTAATCTATTATCTAAACTCGAAAGTTCACTGAAACATACAATGGAGTACATCAACAACGCCACGGCAAGGCCATAATTCCATCTGTTGAAATCGTTTGATCATACGTATATGTTGGTTAGAATGTTCCATGTACATTTCTTCTATTTGGTTGAAAACTGTTGCTGGCCTCTTTCGGAACACAGTTTTTCTGAGTTAACAAGGAAGGGCAACAGGAACTTTTTGAAAGACATTCGTGAGAAACAAGATAGCACCAATACCTTCAATTCAAAGAGCTACATCTGTACTTACAGTAGTATTTGCGCTACTGTTCACGGAAAACCAGAGGTGTCCAGACATTACTGTCTCTGATTCTGCCTTCAATGGCAATGCAACCGGTGACTATCTCACACAATTCAGGCCATCACCACACGGACAGAGAAGAGAAAGCAATAACTTCTGTTATAATTGCTGGAAATGTTCATGTTTTCTCCCGTTTCAAAGAATGATTCTTTACCAGATAGAAATTAGAGGCTTGTCCTCTTTGAAAACACGGTACTTTCTGAGTTTCACAGTGAATTAGCAAGAAACGAAGTAGAAAACAACTGTGAACGGTGAAGTCACATATATTCCCTTTATTGTGTCAGGTGAAGCACACTACCCAAAAGACTCGAACGGTCTTGAAAGCAGTGTTTGCTCTTTAGTCTATTGTATAAATTCGAAAGTTCACTGAAACATACAATGGAGTACATCAACAGCGGCACGGCAAGGCCATAATTCCATCTGTTGAAATCGTTTGATCATATGTATATGTTGGTTAGAATGTTCCATGTACATTTCTTCTATTTGGTTGAAAACTGTTGCTGGCCTCTTTCGGAACACAGTTTTTCTGAGTTAACAAGGAAGGGCAACAGGAACTTTTTGAAAGACATTCGTGAGAAACAAGATAGCACCTATACCTTCAATTCAAAGAGCTACATCTGTACTTACAGTAGTATTTGCGCTACTGTTCATGGAAAACCAGAGGTGTCCAGACATTACTGTCTCTGCTTCTGCCTTCAATGGTAATGCGACCGGTGACTATCTCACACAATTCAGGCCATCACCACACGGACAGATAAGAGAAAGCAATAACTTCTGTTATAATGGCTGGAAATGTTCATGTTTTCTCCCGTTTCAAAGAATGATTCTTTCCCAGATAGAAATTAGAGGCTTCTCCTCTTTGAACACACGGTACTTTCTGAGTTTCACAGTGAATTAGCAAGAAACGAAGTAGGAAACAACTGTGAACGGTGAAGTCACATATATTCCCTTTAGTGTGTCAGGTGAAGCACACTACCCAAAGACTCGAACGGTCTTGAAAGCAGTGTTTGCTCTTTAATCTATTATCTAAACTCGAAAGTTCACTGAAACATACAATGGAGTACATCAACAACGCCACGGCAAGGCCATAATTCCATCTGTTGAAATCGTTTGATCATACGTATATGTTGGTTAGAATGTTCCATGTACATTTCTTCTATTTGGTTGAAAACTGTTGCTGGCCTCTTTCGGAACACAGTTTTTCTGAGTTAACAAGGAAGGGCAACAGGAACTTTTTGAAAGACATTCGTGAGAAACAAGATAGCACCAATACCTTCAATTCAAAGAGCTACATCTGTACTTACAGTAGTATTTGCGCTACTGTTCACGGAAAACCAGAGGTGTCCAGACATTACTGTCTCTGATTCTGCCTTCAATGGCAATGCAACCGGTGACTATCTCACACAATTCAGGCCATCACCACACGGACAGAGAAGAGAAAGCAATAACTTCTGTTATAATTGCTGGAAATGTTCATGTTTTCTCCTGTTTCAAAGAATGATTCTTTACCAGATAGAAATTACAGGCTTGTCCTCTTTGAACACACGGTACTTTCTGAGTTTCACAGTGAATTAGCAAGAAACGAAGTAGGAAACAACTGTGAACGGTGAAGTCACATATATTCCCTTTAGTGTGTCAGGTGAAGCACACTACCCAAAAGACTCTAGCGGTCTTGAAAGCAGTGCTTGCTCTTTAGTCTATTGTATAAACTCGAAAGTTCACTGAAACATACAATGGAGTACATCAACAGCGGCACGGCAAGGCCATAATTCCATCTGTTGAAATCTTTTGATCATATGTATATGTTGGTTAGAATGTTCCATGTACATTTCTTCTATTTAGTTGAAAACTGTTGCTGGCCTCTTTCGGAACACAGTTTTTCTGAGTTAACAAGGAAGGGCAACAGGAACTTTTTGAAAGACATTCGTGAGAAACAAGATAGCACCTATACCTTCAATTCAAAGAGCTACATCTGTACTTACAGTAGTATTTGCGCTACTGTTCATGGAAAACCAGAGGTGTCCAGACATTACTGTCTCTGCTTCTGCCTTCAATGGTAATGCGACCGGTGACTATCTCACACAATTCAGGCCATCACCACACGGACAGAGAAGAGAAAGCAATAACTTCTGTTATAATTGCTGGAAATGTTCATGTTTTCTCCCGTTTCAAAGAATGATTCTTTACCAGATAGAAATTACAGGCTTGTCCTCTTTGAACACACGGTACTTTCTGAGTTTCACAGTGAATTAGCAAGAAACGAAGTAGGAAACAACTGTGAACGGTGAAGTCACATATATTCCCTTTAGTGTTTCAGGTGAAGCACACTACCCAAAGACTATAACTGTCTTGAAAGCAGTGCTTGCTCTTTAGTCTATTGTATAAACTCGAAAGTTCACTGAAGCACACAATGGAGCAGAACAACAACAGCACGGCAAGGCCATAATTCCATCTGTTGAAATCGTTTGATCATATGTATATGTTGGTTAGAATGTTCCATGTACATTTCTTCTATTTGGTTGAAAACTGTTGCTGGCCTCTTTCGGAACACAGTTTTTCTGAGTTAACAAGGAAGGGCAACGGGAAATTTTTGAAAGACATTCGTGAGAAACAAGATAGCACCAATACCTTCAATTCAAAGAGCTACATCTGTACTTACAGTAGTATTTGCGCTACTGTTCACGGAAAACCAGAGGTGTCCAGACATTACTGTCTCTGCTTCTGCCTTCAATGGCAATGCGACCGGTGACTATCTCACACAATTCAGGCCATCACCACACGGACAGAGAAGAGAAAGCAATAACTTCTGTTATAATTGCTGGAAATGTTCATGTTTTCTCCCGTTTCAAAGAATGATTCTTTACCAGATAGAAATTAGAGGCTTGTCCTCTCTGAAAACACGGTACTTTCTGAGTTTCACAGTGAATTAGCAAGAGACGAAGTAGGAAACAACTGTGAGCGGTGAAGTCACATATATTCCCTTTAGTGTGTCCGGTGAAGCACACTACCCAAAGAATATAACTGTCTTGAAAGCAGTGTTTGCTCTTTAGTCTATTATCTAATCTCGAAAGTTCACTGAAACATAGAATGGAGTACATCAACAACGGCACGGCAAGGCCATAACTCCATCTGTTGAAATCGTTTGATCATATGTATATGTTGGTTAGAATGTTCCATGTACATTTCTTCTATTTGGTTGAAAACTGTTGCTGGCCTCTTTCGGAACACAGTTTTTCTGAGTTAACAAGGAAGGGCAACGGGAAATTTTTGAAAGACATTCGTGAGAAACAAGATAGCACCTATACCTTCAATTCAAAGAGCTACATCTGTACTTACAGTAGTATTTGCGCTACTGTTCATGGAAAACCAGAGGTGTCCAGACATTACTGTCTCTGCTTCTGCCTTCAATGGCAATGCGACCGGTGACTATCTCACACAATTCAGGCCATCACCACACGGACAGATAAGAGAAAGCAATAACTTCTGTTATAATGGCTGGAAATGTTCATGTTTTCTCCCGTTTCAAAGAATGATTCTTTCCCAGATAGAAATTAGAGGCTTGTCCTCTTTGAACACACGGTACTTTCTGAGTTTCACAGTGAATTAGCAAGAAACGAAGTAGGAAACAACTGTGAACGGTGAAGTCACATATATTCCCTTTAGTGTGTCAGGTGAAGCACACTACCCAAAGACTCGAACGGTCTTGAAAGCAGTGTTTGCTCTTTAATCTATTATCTAAACTCGAAAGTTCACTGAAACATACAATGGAGTACATCAACAACGCCACGGCAAGGCCATAATTCCATCTGTTGAAATCGTTTGATCATACGTATATGTTGGTTAGAATGTTCCATGTACATTTCTTCTATTTGGTTGAAAACTGTTGCTGGCCTCTTTCGGAACACAGTTTTTCTGAGTTAACAAGGAAGGGCAACAGGAAATTTTTGAAAGACATTCGTGAGAAACAAGATAGCACCTATAACTTCAATTCAAAGAGCTACATCTGTACTTACAGTAGTATTTGCGCTACTGTTCACGGAAAACCAGAGGTGTCCAGACATTACTGTCTCTGCTTCTGCCTTCAATGGCAATGCGACCGGTGACTATCTCACACAATTCAGGCCATCACCACACGGACAGAGAAGAGAAAGCAATAACTTCTGTTATAATTGCTGGAAATGTTCATGTTTTCTCCCGTTTCAAAGAATGATTCTTTACCAGATAGAAATTACAGGCTTGTCCTCTTTGAACACACGGTACTTTCTGAGTTTCACAGTGAATTAGCAAGAAACGAAGTAGGAAACAACTGTGAACGGTGAAGTCACATATATTCCCTTTAGTGTTTCAGGTGAAGCACACTACCCAAAGACTATAACTGTCTTGAAAGCAGTGCTTGCTCTTTAGTCTATTGTATAAACTCGAAAGTTCACTGAAGCACACAATGGAGCAGAACAACAACAGCACGGCAAGGCCATAATTCCATCTGTTGAAATCGTTTGATCATATGTATATGTTGGTTAGAATGTTCCATGTACGTTTCTTCTATTTGGTTGAAAACTGTTGCTGGCCTCTTTCGGAACACAGTTTTTCTGAGTTAACAAGGAAGGGCAACGGGAAATTTTTGAAAGACATTCGTGAGAAACAAGATAGCACCTATACCTTCAATTCAAAGAGCTACATCTGTACTTACAGTAGTATTTGCGCTACTGTTCATGGAAAACCAGAGGTGTCCAGACATTACTGTCTCTGCTTCTGCCTTCAATGGCAATGCGACCGGTGACTATCTCACACAATTCAGGCCATCACCACACGGACAGAGAAGAGAAAGCAAGAACTTCTGTTATAATTGTTGGAAATGTTCATGTTTTCTCCCGTTTCAAAGAATGATTCTTTACCAGATAGAAATTACAGGCTTGTCCTCTTTGAACACACGGTACTTTCTGAGTTTCACAGTGAATTAGCAAGAAACGAAGTAGGAAACAACTGTGAACGGTGAAGTCACATATATTCCCTTTAGTGTGTCCGGTGAAGCACACTACCCAAAGAATATAACTGTCTTGAAAGCAGTGCTTGCTCTTTAGTCTATTGTATAAACTCGAAAGTTCACTGAAGCACACAATGGAGCAGAACAACAACAGCACGGCAAGGCCATAATTCCATCTGTTGAAATCGTTTGATCATATGTATATGTTGGTTAGAATGTTCCATGTACATTTCTTCTATTTGGTTGAAAACTGTTGCTGGCCTCTTTCGGAACACAGTTTTTCTGAGTTAACAAGGAAGGGCAACGGGAAATTTTTGAAAGACATTCGTGAGAAACAAGATAGCACCAATACCTTCAAATCAAAGAGCTACATCTGTACTTACAGTAGTATTTGCGCTACTGTTCACGGAAAACCAGAGGTGTCCAGACATTACTGTCTCTGCTTCTGCCTTCAATGGCAATGCGACCGGTGACTATCTCACATAATTCAGGCCATCACCACACGGACAGAGAAGAGAAAGCAATAACTTCTGTTATAATTGCTGGAAATGTTCATGTTTTCTCCCGTTTCAAAGAATGATTCTTTACCAGATAGAAATTAGAGGCTTGTCCTCTTTGAAAACACGGTACTTTCTGAGTTTCACAGTGAATTAGCAAGAGACGAAGTAGGAAACAACTGTGAGCGGTGAAGTCACATATATTCCCTTTAGTGTGTCCGGTGAAGCACACTACCCAAAGAATATAACTGTCTTGAAAGCAGTGTTTGCTCTTTAGTCTATTATCTAATCTCGAAAGTTCACTGAAACATAGAATGGAGTACATCAACAACGGCACGGCAAGGCCATAACTCCATCTGTTGAAATCGTTTGATCATATGTATATGTTGGTTAGAATGTTCCATGTACATTTCTTCTATTTGGTTGAAAACTGTTGCTGGCCTCTTTCGGAACACAGTTTTTCTGAGTTAACAAGGAAGGGCAACAGGAAATTTTTGAAAGACATTCGTGAGAAACAAGATAGCACCTATACCTTCAATTCAAAGAGCTACATCTGTACTTACAGTAGTATTTGCGCTACTGTTCATGGAAAACCAGAGGTGTCCAGACATTACTGTCTCTGCTTCTGCCTTCAATGGCAATGCGACCGGTGACTATCTCACACAATTCAGGCCATCACCACACGGACAGAGAAGAGAAAGCAATAACTTCTGTTATAATTGCTGGAAATGTTCATGTTTTCTCCCGTTTCAAAGAATGATTCTTTACCAGATAGAAATTACAGGCTTGTCCTCTTTGAACACACGGTACTTTCTGAGTTTCACAGTGAATTAGCAAGAAACGAAGTAGGAAACAACTGTGAACGGTGAAGTCACATATATTCCCTTTAGTGTTTCAGGTGAAGCACACTACCCAAAGACTATAACTGTCTTGAAAGCAGTGCTTGCTCTTTAGTCTATTGTATAAACTCGAAAGTTCACTGAAGCACACAATGTAGCAGAACAACAACAGCACGGCAAGGCCATAATTCCATCTGTTGAAATCGTTTGATCATATGTATATGTTGGTTAGAATGTTCCATGTACATTTCTTCTATTTGGTTGAAAACTGTTGCTGGCCTCTTTCGGAACACAGTTTTTCTGAGTTAACAAGGAAGGGCAACGGGAAATTTTTGAAAGACATTCGTGAGAAACAAGATAGCACCTATACCTTCAATTCAAAGAGCTACATCTGTACTTACAGTAGTATTTGCGCTACTGTTCATGGAAAACCAGAGGTGTCCAGACATTACTGTCTCTGCTTCTGCCTTCAATGGCAATGCGACCGGTGACTATCTCACACAATTCAGGCCATCACCACACGGTCAGATAAGAGAAAGCAATAACTTCTGTTATAATGGCTGGAAATGTTCATGTTTTCTCCCGTTTCAAAGAATGATTCTTTCCCAGATAGAAATTAGAGGCTTGTCCTCTTTGAACACACGGTACTTTCTGAGTTTCACAGTGAATTAGCAAGAAACGAAGTAGGAAACAACTGTGAACGGTGAAGTCACATATATTCCCTTTAGTGTGTCAGGTGAAGCACACTACCCAAAGACTCGAACGGTCTTGAAAGCAGTGTTTGCTCTTTAATCTATTATCTAAACTCGAAAGTTCACTGAAACATACAATGGAGTACATCAACAACGCCACGGCAAGGCCATAATTCCATCTGTTGAAATCGTTTGATCATACGTATATGTTGGTTAGAATGTTCCATGTACATTTCTTCTATTTGGTTGAAAACTGTTGCTGGCCTCTTTCGGAACACAGTTTTTCTGAGTTAACAAGGAAGGGCAACAGGAACTTTTTGAAAGACATTCGTGAGAAACAAGATAGCACCAATACCTTCAATTCAAAGAGCTACATCTGTACTTACAGTAGTATTTGCGCTACTGTTCACGGAAAACCAGAGGTGTCCAGACATTACTGTCTCTGATTCTGCCTTCAATGGCAATGCAACCGGTGACTATCTCACACAATTCAGGCCATCACCACACGGACAGAGAAGAGAAAGCAATAACTTCTGTTATAATTGCTGGAAATGTTCATGTTTTCTCCTGTTTCAAAGAATGATTCTTTACCAGATAGAAATTACAGGCTTGTCCTCTTTGAACACACGGTACTTTCTGAGTTTCACAGTGAATTAGCAAGAAACGAAGTAGGAAACAACTGTGAACGGTGAAGTCACATATATTCCCTTTAGTGTGTCAGGTGAAGCACACTACCCAAAAGACTCTAGCGGTCTTGAAAGCAGTGCTTGCTCTTTAGTCTATTGTATAAACTCGAAAGTTCACTGAAACATACAATGGAGTACATCAACAGCGGCACGGCAAGGCCATAATTCCATCTGTTGAAATCTTTTGATCATATGTATATGTTGGTTAGAATGTTCCATGTACATTTCTTCTATTTAGTTGAAAACTGTTGCTGGCCTCTTTCGGAACACAGTTTTTCTGAGTTAACAAGGAAGGGCAACAGGAACTTTTTGAAAGACATTCGTGAGAAACAAGATAGCACCTATACCTTCAATTCAAAGAGCTACATCTGTACTTACAGTAGTATTTGCGCTACTGTTCATGGAAAACCAGAGGTGTCCAGACATTACTGTCTCTGCTTCTGCCTTCAATGGTAATGCGACCGGTGACTATCTCACACAATTCAGGCCATCACCACACGGACAGAGAAGAGAAAGCAATAACTTCTGTTATAATTGCTGGAAATGTTCATGTTTTCTCCCGTTTCAAAGAATGATTCTTTACCAGATAGAAATTACAGGCTTGTCCTCTTTGAACACACGGTACTTTCTGAGTTTCACAGTGAATTAGCAAGAAACGAAGTAGGAAACAACTGTGAACGGTGAAGTCACATATATTCCCTTTAGTGTTTCAGGTGAAGCACACTACCCAAAGACTATAACTGTCTTGAAAGCAGTGCTTGCTCTTTAGTCTATTGTATAAACTCGAAAGTTCACTGAAGCACACAATGGAGCAGAACAACAACAGCACGGCAAGGCCATAATTCCATCTGTTGAAATCGTTTGATCATATGTATATGTTGGTTAGAATGTTCCATGTACATTTCTTCTATTTGGTTGAAAACTGTTGCTGGCCTCTTTCGGAACACAGTTTTTCTGAGTTAACAAGGAAGGGCAACGGGAAATTTTTGAAAGACATTCGTGAGAAACAAGATAGCACCAATACCTTCAATTCAAAGAGCTACATCTGTACTTACAGTAGTATTTGCGCTACTGTTCACGGAAAACCAGAGGTGTCCAGACATTACTGTCTCTGCTTCTGCCTTCAATGGCAATGCGACCGGTGACTATCTCACACAATTCAGGCCATCACCACACGGACAGAGAAGAGAAAGCAAGAACTTCTGTTATAATTGTTGGAAATGTTCATGTTTTCTCCCGTTTCAAAGAATGATTCTTTACCAGATAGAAATTACAGGCTTGTCCTCTTTGAACACACGGTACTTTCTGAGTTTCACAGTGAATTAGCAAGAAACGAAGTAGGAAACAACTGTGAACGGTGAAGTCACATATATTCCCTTTAGTGTGTCAGGTGAAGCACACTACCCAAAGACTCGAACGGTCTTGAAAGCAGTGTTTGCTCTTTAATCTATTATCTAAACTCGAAAGTTCACTGAAACATACAATGGAGTACATCAACAACGCCACGGCAAGGCCATAATTCCATCTGTTGAAATCGTTTGATCATACGTATATGTTGGTTAGAATGTTCCATGTACATTTCTTCTATTTGGTTGAAAACTGTTGCTGGCCTCTTTCGGAACACAGTTTTTCTGAGTTAACAAGGAAGGGCAACAGGAAATTTTTGAAAGACATTCGTGAGAAACAAGATAGCACCTATACCTTCAATTCAAAGAGCTACATCTGTACTTACAGTAGTATTTCCGCTACTGTTCATGGAAAACCAGAGGTGTCCAGACATTACTGTCTCTGCTTCTGCCTTCAATGGCAATGCGACCGGTGACTATCTCACACAATTCAGGCCATCACCACACGGACAGAGAAGAGAAAGCAATAACTTCTGTTATAATTGCTGGAAATGTTCATGTTTTCTCCCGTTTCAAAGAATGATTCTTTACCAGATAGAAATTAGAGGCTTGTCCTCTTTGAAAACACGGTACTTTCTGAGTTTCACAGTGAATTAGCAAGAGACGAAGTAGGAAACAACTGTGAGCGGTGAAGTCACATATATTCCCTTTAGTGTGTCCGGTGAAGCACACTACCCAAAGAATATAACTGTCTTGAAAGCAGTGTTTGCTCTTTAGTCTATTATCTAATCTCGAAAGTTCACTGAAACATAGAATGGAGTACATCAACAACGGCACGGCAAGGCCATAACTCCATCTGTTGAAATCGTTTGATCATATGTATATGTTGGTTAGAATGTTCCATGTACATTTCTTCTATTTGGTTGAAAACTGTTGCTGGCCTCTTTCGGAACACAGTTTTTCTGAGTTAACAAGGAAGGGCAACGGGAAATTTTTGAAAGACATTCGTGAGAAACAAGATAGCACCTATACCTTCAATTCAAAGAGCTACATCTGTACTTACAGTAGTATTTGCGCTACTGTTCATGGAAAACCAGAGGTGTCCAGACATTACTGTCTCTGCTTCTGCCTTCAATGGCAATGCGACCGGTGACTATCTCACACAATTCAGGCCATCACCACACGGACAGATAAGAGAAAGCAATAACTTCTGTTATAATGGCTGGAAATGTTCATGTTTTCTCCCGTTTCAAAGAATGATTCTTTCCCAGATAGAAATTAGAGGCTTGTCCTCTTTGAACACACGGTACTTTCTGAGTTTCACAGTGAATTAGCAAGAAACGAAGTAGGAAACAACTGTGAACGGTGAAGTCACATATATTCCCTTTAGTGTGTCAGGTGAAGCACACTACCCAAAGACTCGAACGGTCTTGAAAGCAGTGTTTGCTCTTTAATCTATTATCTAAACTCGAAAGTTCACTGAAACATACAATGGAGTACATCAACAACGCCACGGCAAGGCCATAATTCCATCTGTTGAAATCGTTTGATCATACGTATATGTTGGTTAGAATGTTCCATGTACATTTCTTCTATTTGGTTGAAAACTGTTGCTGGCCTCTTTCGGAACACAGTTTTTCTGAGTTAACAAGGAAGGGCAACAGGAAATTTTTGAAAGACATTCGTGAGAAACAAGATAGCACCTATAACTTCAATTCAAAGAGCTACATCTGTACTTACAGTAGTATTTGCGCTACTGTTCACGGAAAACCAGAGGTGTCCAGACATTACTGTCTCTGCTTCTGCCTTCAATGGCAATGCGACCGGTGACTATCTCACACAATTCAGGCCATCACCACACGGACAGAGAAGAGAAAGCAATAACTTCTGTTATAATTGCTGGAAATGTTCATGTTTTCTCCCGTTTCAAAGAATGATTCTTTACCAGATAGAAATTACAGGCTTGTCCTCTTTGAACACACGGTACTTTCTGAGTTTCACAGTGAATTAGCAAGAAACGAAGTAGGAAACAACTGTGAACGGTGAAGTCACATATATTCCCTTTAGTGTTTCAGGTGAAGCACACTACCCAAAGACTATAACTGTCTTGAAAGCAGTGCTTGCTCTTTAGTCTATTGTATAAACTCGAAAGTTCACTGAAGCACACAATGGAGCAGAACAACAACAGCACGGCAAGGCCATAATTCCATCTGTTGAAATCGTTTGATCATATGTATATGTTGGTTAGAATGTTCCATGTACATTTCTTCTATTTGGTTGAAAACTGTTGCTGGCCTCTTTCGGAACACAGTTTTTCTGAGTTAACAAGGAAGGGCAACGGGAAATTTTTGAAAGACATTCGTGAGAAACAAGATAGCACCTATACCTTCAATTCAAAGAGCTACATCTGTACTTACAGTATTATTTGCGCTACTGTTCACGGAAAACCAGAGGTGTCCAGACATTACTGTCTCTGCTTCTGCCTTCAATGGCAATGCGACCGGTGACTATCTCACACAATTCAGGCCATCACCACACGGACAGATAAGAGAAAGCAATAACTTCTGTTATAATGGCTGGAAATGTTCATGTTTTCTCCCGTTTCAAAGAATGATTCTTTACCAGATAGAAATTACAGGCTTGTCCTCTTTGAACACACGGTACTTTCTGAGTTTCACAGTGAATTAGCAAGAAACGAAGTAGGAAACAACTGTGAACGGTGAAGTCACATATATTCCCTTTAGTGTGTCAGGTGAAGCACACTACCCAAAGACTCGAACGGTCTTGAAAGCAGTGTTTGCTCTTTAATCTATTATCTAAACTCGAAAGTTCACTGAAACATACAATGGAGTACATCAACAACGCCACGGCAAGGCCATAATTCCATCTGTTGAAATCGTTTGATCATACGTATATGTTGGTTAGAATGTTCCATGTACATTTCTTCTATTTGGTTGAAAACTGTTGCTGGCCTCTTTCGGAACACAGTTTTTCTGAGTTAACAAGGAAGGGCAACAGGAACTTTTTGAAAGACATTCGTGAGAAACAAGATAGCACCAATACCTTCAATTCAAAGAGCTACATCTGTACTTACAGTAGTATTTGCGCTACTGTTCACGGAAAACCAGAGGTGTCCAGACATTACTGTCTCTGATTCTGCCTTCAATGGCAATGCAACCGGTGACTATCTCACACAATTCAGGCCATCACCACACGGACAGAGAAGAGAAAGCAATAACTTCTGTTATAATTGCTGGAAATGTTCATGTTTTCTCCTGTTTCAAAGAATGATTCTTTACCAGATAGAAATTACAGGCTTGTCCTCTTTGAACACACGGTACTTTCTGAGTTTCACAGTGAATTAGCAAGAAACGAAGTAGGAAACAACTGTGAACGGTGAAGTCACATATATTCCCTTTAGTGTGTCAGGTGAAGCACACTACCCAAAAGACTCTAGCGGTCTTGAAAGCAGTGCTTGCTCTTTAGTCTATTGTATAAACTCGAAAGTTCACTGAAACATACAATGGAGTACATCAACAGCGGCACGGCAAGGCCATAATTCCATCTGTTGAAATCTTTTGATCATATGTATATGTTGGTTAGAATGTTCCATGTACATTTCTTCTATTTAGTTGAAAACTGTTGCTGGCCTCTTTCGGAACACAGTTTTTCTGAGTTAACAAGGAAGGGCAACAGGAACTTTTTGAAAGACATTCGTGAGAAACAAGATAGCACCTATACCTTCAATTCAAAGAGCTACATCTGTACTTACAGTAGTATTTGCGCTACTGTTCATGGAAAACCAGAGGTGTCCAGACATTACTGTCTCTGCTTCTGCCTTCAATGGTAATGCGACCGGTGACTATCTCACACAATTCAGGCCATCACCACACGGACAGATAAGAGAAAGCAAGAACTTCTGTTATAATTGTTGGAAATGTTCATGTTTTCTCCCGTTTCAAAGAATGATTCTTTACCAGATAGAAATTACAGGCTTGTCCTCTTTGAACACACGGTACTTTCTGAGTTTCACAGTGAATTAGCAAGAAACGAAGTAGGAAACAACTGTGAACGGTGAAGTCACATATATTCCCTTTAGTGTGTCAGGTGAAGCACACTACCCAAAGACTCGAACGGTCTTGAAAGCAGTGTTTGCTCTTTAATCTATTATCTAAACTCGAAAGTTCACTGAAACATACAATGGAGTACATCAACAACGCCACGGCAAGGCCATAATTCCATCTGTTGAAATCGTTTGATCATACGTATATGTTGGTTAGAATGTTCCATGTACATTTCTTCTATTTGGTTGAAAACTGTTGCTGGCCTCTTTCGGAACACAGTTTTTCTGAGTTAACAAGGAAGGGCAACAGGAAATTTTTGAAAGACATTCGTGAGAAACAAGATAGCACCAATACCTTCAATTCAAAGAGCTACATCTGTACTTACAGTAGTATTTGCGCTACTGTTCACGGAAAACCAGAGGTGTCCAGACATTACTGTCTCTGATTCTGCCTTCAATGGCAATGCAACCGGTGACTATCTCACACAATTCAGGCCATCACCACACGGACAGAGAAGAGAAAGCAATAACTTCTGTTATAATTGCTGGAAATGTTCATGTTTTCTCCCGTTTCAAAGAATGATTCTTTACCAGATAGAAATTACAGGCTTGTCCTCTTTGAACACACGGTACTTTCTGAGTTTCACAGTGAATTAGCAAGAAACGAAGTAGGAAACAACTGTGAACGGTGAAGTCACATATATTCCCTTTAGTGTTTCAGGTGAAGCACACTACCCAAAGACTATAACTGTCTTGAAAGCAGTGCTTGCTCTTTAGTCTATTGTATAAACTCGAAAGTTCACTGAAGCACACAATGGAGCAGAACAACAACAGCACGGCAAGGCCATAATTCCATCTGTTGAAATCGTTTGATCATATGTATATGTTGGTTAGAATGTTCCATGTACATTTCTTCTATTTGGTTGAAAACTGTTGCTGGCCTCTTTCGGAACACAGTTTTTCTGAGTTAACAAGGAAGGGCAACGGGAAATTTTTGAAAGACATTCGTGAGAAACAAGATAGCACCAATACCTTCAATTCAAAGAGCTACATCTGTACTTACAGTAGTATTTGCGCTACTGTTCACGGAAAACCAGAGGTGTCCAGACATTACTGTCTCTGCTTCTGCCTTCAATGGCAATGCGACCGGTGACTATCTCACACAATTCAGGCCATCACCACACGGACAGAGAAGAGAAAGCAAGAACTTCTGTTATAATTGTTGGAAATGTTCATGTTTTCTCCCGTTTCAAAGAATGATTCTTTACCAGATAGAAATTACAGGCTTGTCCTCTTTGAACACACGGTACTTTCTGAGTTTCACAGTGAATTAGCAAGAAACGAAGTAGGAAACAACTGTGAACGGTGAAGTCACATATATTCCCTTTAGTGTGTCAGGTGAAGCACACTAACCAAAGACTCGAACGGTCTTGAAAGCAGTGTTTGCTCTTTAATCTATTATCTAAACTCGAAAGTTCACTGAAACATACAATGGAGTACATCAACAACGCCACGGCAAGGCCATAATTCCATCTGTTGAAATCGTTTGATCATACGTATATGTTGGTTAGAATGTTCCATGTACATTTCTTCTATTTGGTTGAAAACTGTTGCTGGCCTCTTTCGGAACACAGTTTTTCTGAGTTAACAAGGAAGGGCAACAGGAAATTTTTGAAAGACATTCGTGAGAAACAAGATAGCACCTATAACTTCAATTCAAAGAGCTACATCTGTACTTACAGTAGTATTTGCGCTACTGTTCACGGAAAACCAGAGGTGTCCAGACATTACTGTCTCTGCTTCTGCCTTCAATGGCAATGCGACCGGTGACTATCTCACACAATTCAGGCCATCACCACACGGACAGAGAAGAGAAAGCAATAACTTCTGTTATAATTGCTGAAAATGTTCATGTTTTCTCCCGTTTCAAAGAATGATTCTTTACCAGATAGAAATTACAGGCTTGTCCTCTTTGAACACACGGTACTTTCTGAGTTTCACAGTGAATTAGCAAGAAACGAAGTAGGAAACAACTGTGAACGGTGAAGTCACATATATTCCCTTTAGTGTTTCAGGTGAAGCACACTACCCAAAGACTATAACTGTCTTGAAAGCAGTGCTTGCTCTTTAGTCTATTGTATAAACTCGAAAGTTCACTGAAGCACACAATGGAGCAGAACAACAACAGCACGGCAAGGCCATAATTCCATCTGTTGAAATCGTTTGATCATATGTATATGTTGGTTAGAATGTTCCATGTACATTTCTTCTATTTGGTTGAAAACTGTTGCTGGCCTCTTTCGGAACACAGTTTTTCTGAGTTAACAAGGAAGGGCAACGGGAAATTTTTGAAAGACATTCGTGAGAAACAAGATAGCACCTATACCTTCAATTCAAAGAGCTACATCTGTACTTACAGTAGTATTTGCGCTACTGTTCACGGAAAACCAGAGGTGTCCAGACATTACTGTCTCTGCTTCTGCCTTCAATGGCAATGCGACCGGTGACTATCTCACACAATTCAGGCCATCACCACACGGACAGAGAAGAGAAAGCAAGAACTTCTGTTATAATTGTTGGAAATGTTCATGTTTTCTCCCGTTTCAAAGAATGATTCTTTACCAGATAGAAATTACAGGCTTGTCCTCTTTGAACACACGGTACTTTCTGAGTTTCACAGTGAATTAGCAAGAAACGAAGTAGGAAACAACTGTGAACGGTGAAGTCACATATATTCCCTTTAGTGTGTCAGGTGAAGCACACTACCCAAAGACTCGAACGGTCTTGAAAGCAGTGTTTGCTCTTTAATCTATTATCTAAACTCGAAAGTTCACTGAAACATACAATGGAGTACATCAACAACGCCACGGCAAGGCCATAATTCCATCTGTTGAAATCGTTTGATCATACGTATATGTTGGTTAGAATGTTCCATGTACATTTCTTCTATTTGGTTGAAAACTGTTGCTGGCCTCTTTCGGAACACAGTTTTTCTGAGTTAACAAGGAAGGGCAACAGGAAATTTTTGAAAGACATTCGTGAGAAACAAGATAGCACCTATACCTTCAATTCAAAGAGCTACATCTGTACTTACAGTAGTATTTCCGCTACTGTTCATGGAAAACCAGAGGTGTCCAGACATTACTGTCTCTGCTTCTGCCTTCAATGGCAATGCGACCGGTGACTATCTCACACAATTCAGGCCATCACCACACGGACAGAGAAGAGAAAGCAATAACTTCTGTTATAATTGCTGGAAATGTTCATGTTTTCTCCCGTTTCAAAGAATGATTCTTTACCAGATAGAAATTAGAGGCTTGTCCTCTTTGAAAACACGGTACTTTCTGAGTTTCACAGTGAATTAGCAAGAGACGAAGTAGGAAACAACTGTGAGCGGTGAAGTCACATATATTCCCTTTAGTGTGTCCGGTGAAGCACACTACCCAAAGAATATAACTGTTTGAAAGCAGTGTTTGCTCTTTAGTCTATTATCTAATCTCGAAAGTTCACTGAAACATAGAATGGAGTACATCAACAACGGCACGGCAAGGCCATAACTCCATCTGTTGAAATCGTTTGATCATATGTATATGTTGGTTAGAATGTTCCATGTACATTTCTTCTATTTGGTTGAAAACTGTTGCTGGCCTCTTTCGGAACACAGTTTTTCTGAGTTAACAAGGAAGGGCAACGGGAAATTTTTGAAAGACATTCGTGAGAAACAAGATAGCACCTATACCTTCAATTCAAAGAGCTACATCTGTACTTACAGTAGTATTTGCGCTACTGTTCATGGAAAACCAGAGGTGTCCAGACATTACTGTCTCTGCTTCTGCCTTCAATGGCAATGCGACCGGTGACTATCTCACACAATTCAGGCCATCACCACACGGACAGATAAGAGAAAGCAATAACTTCTGTTATAATGGCTGGAAATGTTCATGTTTTCTCCCGTTTCAAAGAATGATTCTTTCCCAGATAGAAATTAGAGGCTTGTCCTCTTTGAACACACGGTACTTTCTGAGTTTCACAGTGAATTAGCAAGAAACGAAGTAGGAAACAACTGTGAACGGTGAAGTCACATATATTCCCTTTAGTGTGTCAGGTGAAGCACACTACCCAAAGACTCGAACGGTCTTGAAAGCAGTGTTTGCTCTTTAATCTATTATCTAAACTCGAAAGTTCACTGAAACATACAATGGAGTACATCAACAACGCCACGGCAAGGCCATAACTCCATCTGTTGAAATCGTTTGATCATATGTATATGTTGGTTAGAATGTTCCATGTACATTTCTTCTATTTGGTTGAAAACTGTTGCTGGCCTCTTTCGGAACACAGTTTTTCTGAGTTAACAAGGAAGGGCAACAGGAACTTTTTGAAAGACATTCGTGAGAAACAAGATAGCACCAATACCTTCAATTCAAAGAGCTACATCTGTACTTACAGTAGTATTTGCGCTACTGTTCACGGAAAACCAGAGGTGTCCAGACATTACTGTCTCTGATTCTGCCTTCAATGGCAATGCAACCGGTGACTATCTCACACAATTCAGGCCATCACCACACGGACAGAGAAGAGAAAGCAATAACTTCTGTTATAATTGCTGGAAATGTTCATGTTTTCTCCTGTTTCAAAGAATGATTCTTTACCAGATAGAAATTACAGGCTTGTCCTCTTTGAACACACGGTACTTTCTGAGTTTCACAGTGAATTAGCAAGAAACGAAGTAGGAAACAACTGTGAACGGTGAAGTCACATATATTCCCTTTAGTGTGTCAGGTGAAGCACACTACCCAAAAGACTCTAGCGGTCTTGAAAGCAGTGCTTGCTCTTTAGTCTATTGTATAAACTCGAAAGTTCACTGAAACATACAATGGAGTACATCAACAGCGGCACGGCAAGGCCATAATTCCATCTGTTGAAATCTTTTGATCATATGTATATGTTGGTTAGAATGTTCCATGTACATTTCTTCTATTTAGTTGAAAACTGTTGCTGGCCTCTTTCGGAACACAGTTTTTCTGAGTTAACAAGGAAGGGCAACAGGAACTTTTTGAAAGACATTCGTGAGAAACAAGATAGCACCTATACCTTCAATTCAAAGAGCTACATCTGTACTTACAGTAGTATTTGCGCTACTGTTCATGGAAAACCAGAGGTGTCCAGACATTACTGTCTCTGCTTCTGCCTTCAATGGCAATGCGACCGGTGACTATCTCACACAATTCAGGCCATCACCACACGGACAGATAAGAGAAAGCAATAACTTCTGTTATAATGGCTGGAAATGTTCATGTTTTCTCCCGTTTCAAAGAATGATTCTTTCCCAGATAGAAATTAGAGGCTTGTCCTCTTTGAACACACGGTACTTTCTGAGTTTCACAGTGAATTAGCAAGAAACGAAGTAGGAAACAACTGTGAACGGTGAAGTCACATATATTCCCTTTAGTGTGTCAGGTGAAGCACACTACCCAAAGACTCGAACGGTCTTGAAAGCAGTGTTTGCTCTTTAATCTATTATCTAAACTCGAAAGTTCACTGAAACATACAATGGAGTACATCAACAACGCCACGGCAAGGCCATAACTCCATCTGTTGAAATCGTTTGATCATATGTATATGTTGGTTAGAATGTTCCATGTACATTTCTTCTATTTGGTTGAAAACTGTTGCTGGCCTCTTTCGGAACACAGTTTTTCTGAGTTAACAAGGAAGGGCAACAGGAACTTTTTGAAAGACATTCGTGAGAAACAAGATAGCACCAATACCTTCAATTCAAAGAGCTACATCTGTACTTACAGTAGTATTTGCGCTACTGTTCACGGAAAACCAGAGGTGTCCAGACATTACTGTCTCTGATTCTGCCTTCAATGGCAATGCAACCGGTGACTATCTCACACAATTCAGGCCATCACCACACGGACAGAGAAGAGAAAGCAATAACTTCTGTTATAATTGCTGGAAATGTTCATGTTTTCTCCTGTTTCAAAGAATGATTCTTTACCAGATAGAAATTACAGGCTTGTCCTCTTTGAACACACGGTACTTTCTGAGTTTCACAGTGAATTAGCAAGAAACGAAGTAGGAAACAACTGTGAACGGTGAAGTCACATATATTCCCTTTAGTGTGTCAGGTGAAGCACACTACCCAAAAGACTCTAGCGGTCTTGAAAGCAGTGCTTGCTCTTTAGTCTATTGTATAAACTCGAAAGTTCACTGAAACATACAATGGAGTACATCAACAGCGGCACGGCAAGGCCATAATTCCATCTGTTGAAATCTTTTGATCATATGTATATGTTGGTTAGAATGTTCCATGTACATTTCTTCTATTTAGTTGAAAACTGTTGCTGGCCTCTTTCGGAACACAGTTTTTCTGAGTTAACAAGGAAGGGCAACAGGAACTTTTTGAAAGACATTCGTGAGAAACAAGATAGCACCTATACCTTCAATTCAAAGAGCTACATCTGTACTTACAGTAGTATTTGCGCTACTGTTCATGGAAAACCAGAGGTGTCCAGACATTACTGTCTCTGCTTCTGCCTTCAATGGTAATGCGACCGGTGACTATCTCACACAATTCAGGCCATCACCACACGGACAGAGAAGAGAAAGCAATAACTTCTGTTATAATTGCTGGAAATGTTCATGTTTTCTCCCGTTTCAAAGAATGATTCTTTACCAGATAGAAATTACAGGCTTGTCCTCTTTGAACACACGGTACTTTCTGAGTTTCACAGTGAATTAGCAAGAAACGAAGTAGGAAACAACTGTGAACGGTGAAGTCACATATATTCCCTTTAGTGTTTCAGGTGAAGCACACTACCCAAAGACTATAACTGTCTTGAAAGCAGTGCTTGCTCTTTAGTCTATTGTATAAACTCGAAAGTTCACTGAAGCACACAATGGAGCAGAACAACAACAGCACGGCAAGGCCATAATTCCATCTGTTGAAATCGTTTGATCATATGTATATGTTGGTTAGAATGTTCCATGTACATTTCTTCTATTTGGTTGAAAACTGTTGCTGGCCTCTTTCGGAACACAGTTTTTCTGAGTTAACAAGGAAGGGCAACGGGAAATTTTTGAAAGACATTCGTGAGAAACAAGATAGCACCAATACCTTCAATTCAAAGAGCTACATCTGTACTTACAGTAGTATTTGCGCTACTGTTCACGGAAAACCAGAGGTGTCCAGACATTACTGTCTCTGCTTCTGCCTTCAATGGCAATGCGACCGGTGACTATCTCACACAATTCAGGCCATCACCACACGGACAGAGAAGAGAAAGCAATAACTTCTGTTATAATTGCTGGAAATGTTCATGTTTTCTCCCGTTTCAAAGAATGATTCTTTACCAGATAGAAATTAGAGGCTTGTCCTCTTTGAAAACACGGTACTTTCTGAGTTTCACAGTGAATTAGCAAGAGACGAAGTAGGAAACAACTGTGAGCGGTGAAGTCACATATATTCCCTTTAGTGTGTCCGGTGAAGCACACTACCCAAAGAATATAACTGTCTTGAAAGCAATGTTTGCTCTTTAGTCTATTATCTAATCTCGAAAGTTCACTGAAACATAGAATGGAGTACATCAACAACGGCACGGCAAGGCCATAACTCCATCTGTTGAAATCGTTTGATCATATGTATATGTTGGTTAGAATGTTCCATGTACATTTCTTCTATTTGGTTGAAAACTGTTGCTGGCCTCTTTCGGAACACAGTTTTTCTGAGTTAACAAGGAAGGGCAACGGGAAATTTTTGAAAGACATTCGTGAGAAACAAGATAGCACCTATACCTTCAATTCAAAGAGCTACATCTGTACTTACAGTAGTATTTGCGCTACTGTTCATGGAAAACCAGAGGTGTCCAGACATTACTGTCTCTGCTTCTGCCTTCAATGGCAATGCGACCGGTGACTATCTCACACAATTCAGGCCATCACCACACGGACAGATAAGAGAAAGCAATAACTTCTGTTATAATGGCTGGAAATGTTCATGTTTTCTCCCGTTTCAAAGAATGATTCTTTCCCAGATAGAAATTAGAGGCTTGTCCTCTTTGAACACACGGTACTTTCTGAGTTTCACAGTGAATTAGCAAGAAACGAAGTAGGAAACAACTGTGAACGGTGAAGTCACATATATTCCCTTTAGTGTGTCAGGTGAAGCACACTACCCAAAGACTCGAACGGTCTTGAAAGCAGTGTTTGCTCTTTAATCTATTATCTAAACTCGAAAGTTCACTGAAACATACAATGGAGTACATCAACAACGCCACGGCAAGGCCATAATTCCATCTGTTGAAATCGTTTGATCATACGTATATGTTGGTTAGAATGTTCCATGTACATTTCTTCTATTTGGTTGAAAACTGTTGCTGGCCTCTTTCGGAACACAGTTTTTCTGAGTTAACAAGGAAGGGCAACAGGAACTTTTTGAAAGACATTCGTGAGAAACAAGATAGCACCAATACCTTCAATTCAAAGAGCTACATCTGTACTTACAGTAGTATTTGCGCTACTGTTCACGGAAAACCAGAGGTGTCCAGACATTACTGTCTCTGATTCTGCCTTCAATGGCAATGCAACCGGTGACTATCTCACACAATTCAGGCCATCACCACACGGACAGAGAAGAGAAAGCAATAACTTCTGTTATAATTGCTGGAAATGTTCATGTTTTCTCCTGTTTCAAAGAATGATTCTTTACCAGATAGAAATTACAGGCTTGTCCTCTTTGAACACACGGTACTTTCTGAGTTTCACAGTGAATTAGCAAGAAACGAAGTAGGAAACAACTGTGAACGGTGAAGTCACATATATTCCCTTTAGTGTGTCAGGTGAAGCACACTACCCAAAAGACTCTAGCGGTCTTGAAAGCAGTGCTTGCTCTTTAGTCTATTGTATAAACTCGAAAGTTCACTGAAACATACAATGGAGTACATCAACAGCGGCACGGCAAGGCCATAATTCCATCTGTTGAAATCTTTTGATCATATGTATATGTTGGTTAGAATGTTCCATGTACATTTCTTCTATTTAGTTGAAAACTGTTGCTGGCCTCTTTCGGAACACAGTTTTTCTGAGTTAACAAGGAAGGGCAACAGGAACTTTTTGAAAGACATTCGTGAGAAACAAGATAGCACCTATACCTTCAATTCAAAGAGCTACATCTGTACTTACAGTAGTATTTGCGCTACTGTTCATGGAAAACCAGAGGTGTCCAGACATTACTGTCTCTGCTTCTGCCTTCAATGGCAATGCGACCGGTGACTATCTCACACAATTCAGGCCATCACCACACGGACAGATAAGAGAAAGCAATAACTTCTGTTATAATGGCTGGAAATGTTCATGTTTTCTCCCGTTTCAAAGAATGATTCTTTCCCAGATAGAAATTAGAGGCTTGTCCTCTTTGAACACACGGTACTTTCTGAGTTTCACAGTGAATTAGCAAGAAACGAAGTAGGAAACAACTGTGAACGGTGAAGTCACATATATTCCCTTTAGTGTGTCAGGTGAAGCACACTACCCAAAGACTCGAACGGTCTTGAAAGCAGTGTTTGCTCTTTAATCTATTATCTAAACTCGAAAGTTCACTGAAACATACAATGGAGTACATCAACAACGCCACGGCAAGGCCATAACTCCATCTGTTGAAATCGTTTGATCATATGTATATGTTGGTTAGAATGTTCCATGTACATTTCTTCTATTTGGTTGAAAACTGTTGCTGGCCTCTTTCGGAACACAGTTTTTCTGAGTTAACAAGGAAGGGCAACAGGAACTTTTTGAAAGACATTCGTGAGAAACAAGATAGCACCAATACCTTCAATTCAAAGAGCTACATCTGTACTTACAGTAGTATTTGCGCTACTGTTCACGGAAAACCAGAGGTGTCCAGACATTACTGTCTCTGATTCTGCCTTCAATGGCAATGCAACCGGTGACTATCTCACACAATTCAGGCCATCACCACACGGACAGAGAAGAGAAAGCAATAACTTCTGTTATAATTGCTGGAAATGTTCATGTTTTCTCCTGTTTCAAAGAATGATTCTTTACCAGATAGAAATTACAGGCTTGTCCTCTTTGAACACACGGTACTTTCTGAGTTTCACAGTGAATTAGCAAGAAACGAAGTAGGAAACAACTGTGAACGGTGAAGTCACATATATTCCCTTTAGTGTGTCAGGTGAAGCACACTACCCAAAAGACTCTAGCGGTCTTGAAAGCAGTGCTTGCTCTTTAGTCTATTGTATAAACTCGAAAGTTCACTGAAACATACAATGGAGTACATCAACAGCGGCACGGCAAGGCCATAATTCCATCTGTTGAAATCTTTTGATCATATGTATATGTTGGTTAGAATGTTCCATGTACATTTCTTCTATTTAGTTGAAAACTGTTGCTGGCCTCTTTCGGAACACAGTTTTTCTGAGTTAACAAGGAAGGGCAACAGGAACTTTTTGAAAGACATTCGTGAGAAACAAGATAGCACCTATACCTTCAATTCAAAGAGCTACATCTGTACTTACAGTAGTATTTGCGCTACTGTTCATGGAAAACCAGAGGTGTCCAGACATTACTGTCTCTGCTTCTGCCTTCAATGGTAATGCGACCGGTGACTATCTCACACAATTCAGGCCATCACCACACGGACAGAGAAGAGAAAGCAATAACTTCTGTTATAATTGCTGGAAATGTTCATGTTTTCTCCCGTTTCAAAGAATGATTCTTTACCAGATAGAAATTACAGGCTTGTCCTCTTTGAACACACGGTACTTTCTGAGTTTCACAGTGAATTAGCAAGAAACGAAGTAGGAAACAACTGTGAACGGTGAAGTCACATATATTCCCTTTAGTGTTTCAGGTGAAGCACACTACCCAAAGACTATAACTGTCTTGAAAGCAGTGCTTGCTCTTTAGTCTATTGTATAAACTCGAAAGTTCACTGAAGCACACAATGGAGCAGAACAACAACAGCACGGCAAGGCCATAATTCCATCTGTTGAAATCGTTTGATCATATGTATATGTTGGTTAGAATGTTCCATGTACATTTCTTCTATTTGGTTGAAAACTGTTGCTGGCCTCTTTCGGAACACAGTTTTTCTGAGTTAACAAGGAAGGGCAACGGGAAATTTTTGAAAGACATTCGTGAGAAACAAGATAGCACCAATACCTTCAATTCAAAGAGCTACATCTGTACTTACAGTAGTATTTGCGCTACTGTTCACGGAAAACCAGAGGTGTCCAGACATTACTGTCTCTGCTTCTGCCTTCAATGGCAATGCGACCGGTGACTATCTCACACAATTCAGGCCATCACCACACGGACAGAGAAGAGAAAGCAATAACTTCTGTTATAATTGCTGGAAATGTTCATGTTTTCTCCCGTTTCAAAGAATGATTCTTTACCAGATAGAAATTAGAGGCTTGTCCTCTTTGAAAACACGGTACTTTCTGAGTTTCACAGTGAATTAGCAAGAGACGAAGTAGGAAACAACTGTGAGCGGTGAAGTCACATATATTCCCTTTAGTGTGTCCGGTGAAGCACACTACCCAAAGAATATAACTGTCTTGAAAGCAATGTTTGCTCTTTAGTCTATTATCTAATCTCGAAAGTTCACTGAAACATAGAATGGAGTACATCAACAACGGCACGGCAAGGCCATAACTCCATCTGTTGAAATCGTTTGATCATATGTATATGTTGGTTAGAATGTTCCATGTACATTTCTTCTATTTGGTTGAAAACTGTTGCTGGCCTCTTTCGGAACACAGTTTTTCTGAGTTAACAAGGAAGGGCAACGGGAAATTTTTGAAAGACATTCGTGAGAAACAAGATAGCACCTATACCTTCAATTCAAAGAGCTACATCTGTACTTACAGTAGTATTTGCGCTACTGTTCATGGAAAACCAGAGGTGTCCAGACATTACTGTCTCTGCTTCTGCCTTCAATGGCAATGCGACCGGTGACTATCTCACACAATTCAGGCCATCACCACACGGACAGATAAGAGAAAGCAATAACTTCTGTTATAATGGCTGGAAATGTTCATGTTTTCTCCCGTTTCAAAGAATGATTCTTTCCCAGATAGAAATTAGAGGCTTGTCCTCTTTGAACACACGGTACTTTCTGAGTTTCACAGTGAATTAGCAAGAAACGAAGTAGGAAACAACTGTGAACGGTGAAGTCACATATATTCCCTTTAGTGTGTCAGGTGAAGCACACTACCCAAAGACTCGAACGGTCTTGAAAGCAGTGTTTGCTCTTTAATCTATTATCTAAACTCGAAAGTTCACTGAAACATACAATGGAGTACATCAACAACGCCACGGCAAGGCCATAATTCCATCTGTTGAAATCGTTTGATCATACGTATATGTTGGTTAGAATGTTCCATGTACATTTCTTCTATTTGGTTGAAAACTGTTGCTGGCCTCTTTCGGAACACAGTTTTTCTGAGTTAACAAGGAAGGGCAACAGGAACTTTTTGAAAGACATTCGTGAGAAACAAGATAGCACCAATACCTTCAATTCAAAGAGCTACATCTGTACTTACAGTAGTATTTGCGCTACTGTTCACGGAAAACCAGAGGTGTCCAGACATTACTGTCTCTGATTCTGCCTTCAATGGCAATGCAACCGGTGACTATCTCACACAATTCAGGCCATCACCACACGGACAGAGAAGAGAAAGCAATAACTTCTGTTATAATTGCTGGAAATGTTCATGTTTTCTCCTGTTTCAAAGAATGATTCTTTACCAGATAGAAATTACAGGCTTGTCCTCTTTGAACACACGGTACTTTCTGAGTTTCACAGTGAATTAGCAAGAAACGAAGTAGGAAACAACTGTGAACGGTGAAGTCACATATATTCCCTTTAGTGTGTCAGGTGAAGCACACTACCCAAAAGACTCTAGCGGTCTTGAAAGCAGTGCTTGCTCTTTAGTCTATTGTATAAACTCGAAAGTTCACTGAAACATACAATGGAGTACATCAACAGCGGCACGGCAAGGCCATAATTCCATCTGTTGAAATCTTTTGATCATATGTATATGTTGGTTAGAATGTTCCATGTACATTTCTTCTATTTAGTTGAAAACTGTTGCTGGCCTCTTTCGGAACACAGTTTTTCTGAGTTAACAAGGAAGGGCAACAGGAACTTTTTGAAAGACATTCGTGAGAAACAAGATAGCACCTATACCTTCAATTCAAAGAGCTACATCTGTACTTACAGTAGTATTTGCGCTACTGTTCATGGAAAACCAGAGGTGTCCAGACATTACTGTCTCTGCTTCTGCCTTCAATGGTAATGCGACCGGTGACTATCTCACACAATTCAGGCCATCACCACACGGACAGAGAAGAGAAAGCAATAACTTCTGTTATAATTGCTGGAAATGTTCATGTTTTCTCCCGTTTCAAAGAATGATTCTTTACCAGATAGAAATTACAGGCTTGTCCTCTTTGAACACACGGTACTTTCTGAGTTTCACAGTGAATTAGCAAGAAACGAAGTAGGAAACAACTGTGAACGGTGAAGTCACATATATTCCCTTTAGTGTTTCAGGTGAAGCACACTACCCAAAGACTATAACTGTCTTGAAAGCAGTGCTTGCTCTTTAGTCTATTGTATAAACTCGAAAGTTCACTGAAGCACACAATGGAGCAGAACAACAACAGCACGGCAAGGCCATAATTCCATCTGTTGAAATCGTTTGATCATATGTATATGTTGGTTAGAATGTTCCATGTACATTTCTTCTATTTGGTTGAAAACTGTTGCTGGCCTCTTTCGGAACACAGTTTTTCTGAGTTAACAAGGAAGGGCAACGGGAAATTTTTGAAAGACATTCGTGAGAAACAAGATAGCACCAATACCTTCAATTCAAAGAGCTACATCTGTACTTACAGTAGTATTTGCGCTACTGTTCACGGAAAACCAGAGGTGTCCAGACATTACTGTCTCTGCTTCTGCCTTCAATGGCAATGCGACCGGTGACTATCTCACACAATTCAGGCCATCACCACACGGACAGAGAAGAGAAAGCAATAACTTCTGTTATAATTGCTGGAAATGTTCATGTTTTCTCCCGTTTCAAAGAATGATTCTTTACCAGATAGAAATTAGAGGCTTGTCCTCTTTGAAAACACGGTACTTTCTGAGTTTCACAGTGAATTAGCAAGAGACGAAGTAGGAAACAACTGTGAGCGGTGAAGTCACATATATTCCCTTTAGTGTGTCCGGTGAAGCACACTACCCAAAGAATATAACTGTCTTGAAAGCAATGTTTGCTCTTTAGTCTATTATCTAATCTCGAAAGTTCACTGAAACATAGAATGGAGTACATCAACAACGGCACGGCAAGGCCATAACTCCATCTGTTGAAATCGTTTGATCATATGTATATGTTGGTTAGAATGTTCCATGTACATTTCTTCTATTTGGTTGAAAACTGTTGCTGGCCTCTTTCGGAACACAGTTTTTCTGAGTTAACAAGGAAGGGCAACGGGAAATTTTTGAAAGACATTCGTGAGAAACAAGATAGCACCTATACCTTCAATTCAAAGAGCTACATCTGTACTTACAGTAGTATTTGCGCTACTGTTCATGGAAAACCAGAGGTGTCCAGACATTACTGTCTCTGCTTCTGCCTTCAATGGCAATGCGACCGGTGACTATCTCACACAATTCAGGCCATCACCACACGGACAGATAAGAGAAAGCAATAACTTCTGTTATAATGGCTGGAAATGTTCATGTTTTCTCCCGTTTCAAAGAATGATTCTTTCCCAGATAGAAATTAGAGGCTTGTCCTCTTTGAACACACGGTACTTTCTGAGTTTCACAGTGAATTAGCAAGAAACGAAGTAGGAAACAACTGTGAACGGTGAAGTCACATATATTCCCTTTAGTGTGTCAGGTGAAGCACACTACCCAAAGACTCGAACGGTCTTGAAAGCAGTGTTTGCTCTTTAATCTATTATCTAAACTCGAAAGTTCACTGAAACATACAATGGAGTACATCAACAACGCCACGGCAAGGCCATAATTCCATCTGTTGAAATCGTTTGATCATACGTATATGTTGGTTAGAATGTTCCATGTACATTTCTTCTATTTGGTTGAAAACTGTTGCTGGCCTCTTTCGGAACACAGTTTTTCTGAGTTAACAAGGAAGGGCAACAGGAACTTTTTGAAAGACATTCGTGAGAAACAAGATAGCACCAATACCTTCAATTCAAAGAGCTACATCTGTACTTACAGTAGTATTTGCGCTACTGTTCACGGAAAACCAGAGGTGTCCAGACATTACTGTCTCTGATTCTGCCTTCAATGGCAATGCAACCGGTGACTATCTCACACAATTCAGGCCATCACCACACGGACAGAGAAGAGAAAGCAATAACTTCTGTTATAATTGCTGGAAATGTTCATGTTTTCTCCTGTTTCAAAGAATGATTCTTTACCAGATAGAAATTACAGGCTTGTCCTCTTTGAACACACGGTACTTTCTGAGTTTCACAGTGAATTAGCAAGAAACGAAGTAGGAAACAACTGTGAACGGTGAAGTCACATATATTCCCTTTAGTGTGTCAGGTGAAGCACACTACCCAAAAGACTCTAGCGGTCTTGAAAGCAGTGCTTGCTCTTTAGTCTATTGTATAAACTCGAAAGTTCACTGAAACATACAATGGAGTACATCAACAGCGGCACGGCAAGGCCATAATTCCATCTGTTGAAATCTTTTGATCATATGTATATGTTGGTTAGAATGTTCCATGTACATTTCTTCTATTTAGTTGAAAACTGTTGCTGGCCTCTTTCGGAACACAGTTTTTCTGAGTTAACAAGGAAGGGCAACAGGAACTTTTTGAAAGACATTCGTGAGAAACAAGATAGCACCTATACCTTCAATTCAAAGAGCTACATCTGTACTTACAGTAGTATTTGCGCTACTGTTCATGGAAAACCAGAGGTGTCCAGACATTACTGTCTCTGCTTCTGCCTTCAATGGTAATGCGACCGGTGACTATCTCACACAATTCAGGCCATCACCACACGGACAGAGAAGAGAAAGCAATAACTTCTGTTATAATTGCTGGAAATGTTCATGTTTTCTCCCGTTTCAAAGAATGATTCTTTACCAGATAGAAATTACAGGCTTGTCCTCTTTGAACACACGGTACTTTCTGAGTTTCACAGTGAATTAGCAAGAAACGAAGTAGGAAACAACTGTGAACGGTGAAGTCACATATATTCCCTTTAGTGTTTCAGGTGAAGCACACTACCCAAAGACTATAACTGTCTTGAAAGCAGTGCTTGCTCTTTAGTCTATTGTATAAACTCGAAAGTTCACTGAAGCACACAATGGAGCAGAACAACAACAGCACGGCAAGGCCATAATTCCATCTGTTGAAATCGTTTGATCATATGTATATGTTGGTTAGAATGTTCCATGTACATTTCTTCTATTTGGTTGAAAACTGTTGCTGGCCTCTTTCGGAACACAGTTTTTCTGAGTTAACAAGGAAGGGCAACGGGAAATTTTTGAAAGACATTCGTGAGAAACAAGATAGCACCAATACCTTCAATTCAAAGAGCTACATCTGTACTTACAGTAGTATTTGCGCTACTGTTCACGGAAAACCAGAGGTGTCCAGACATTACTGTCTCTGCTTCTGCCTTCAATGGCAATGCGACCGGTGACTATCTCACACAATTCAGGCCATCACCACACGGACAGAGAAGAGAAAGCAAGAACATCTGTTATAATTGTTGGAAATGTTCATGTTTTCTCCCGTTTCAAAGAATGATTCTTTACCAGATAGAAATTACAGGCTTGTCCTCTTTGAACACACGGTACTTTCTGAGTTTCACAGTGAATTAGCAAGAAACGAAGTAGGAAACAACTGTGAACGGTGAAGTCACATATATTCCCTTTAGTGTGTCAGGTGAAGCACACTACCCAAAGACTCGAACGGTCTTGAAAGCAGTGTTTGCTCTTTAATCTATTATCTAAACTCGAAAGTTCACTGAAACATACAATGGAGTACATCAACAACGCCACGGCAAGGCCATAATTCCATCTGTTGAAATCGTTTGATCATACGTATATGTTGGTTAGAATGTTCCATGTACATTTCTTCTATTTGGTTGAAAACTGTTGCTGGCCTCTTTCGGAACACAGTTTTTCTGAGTTAACAAGGAAGGGCAACAGGAAATTTTTGAAAGACATTCGTGAGAAACAAGATAGCACCTATACCTTCAATTCAAAGAGCTACATCTGTACTTACAGTAGTATTTCCGCTACTGTTCATGGAAAACCAGAGGTGTCCAGACATTACTGTCTCTGCTTCTGCCTTCAATGGCAATGCGACCGGTGACTATCTCACACAATTCAGGCCATCACCACACGGACAGAGAAGAGAAAGCAATAACTTCTGTTATAATTGCTGGAAATGTTCATGTTTTCTCCCGTTTCAAAGAATGATTCTTTACCAGATAGAAATTACAGGCTTGTCCTCTTTGAACACACGGTACTTTCTGAGTTTCACAGTGAATTAGCAAGAAACGAAGTAGGAAACAACTGTGAACGGTGAAGTCACATATATTCCCTTTAGTGTGTCAGGTGAAGCACACTACCCAAAGACTCGAACGGTCTTGAAAGCAGTGTTTGCTCTTTAATCTATTATCTAAACTCGAAAGTTCACTGAAACATACAATGGAGTACATCAACAACGCCACGGCAAGGCCATAATTCCATCTGTTGAAATCGTTTGATCATACGTATATGTTGGTTAGAATGTTCCATGTACATTTCTTCTATTTGGTTGAAAACTGTTGCTGGCCTCTTTCGGAACACAGTTTTTCTGAGTTAACAAGGAAGGGCAACAGGAAATTTTTGAAAGACATTCGTGAGAAACAAGATAGCACCTATAACTTCAATTCAAAGAGCTACATCTGTACTTACAGTAGTATTTGCGCTACTGTTCACGGAAAACCAGAGGTGTCCAGACATTACTGTCTCTGCTTCTGCCTTCAATGGCAATGCGACCGGTGACTATCTCACACAATTCAGGCCATCACCACACGGACAGAGAAGAGAAAGCAATAACTTCTGTTATAATTGCTGGAAATGTTCATGTTTTCTCCCGTTTCAAAGAATGATTCTTTACCAGATAGAAATTACAGGCTTGTCCTCTTTGAACACACGGTACTTTCTGAGTTTCACAGTGAATTAGCAAGAAACGAAGTAGGAAACAACTGTGAACGGTGAAGTCACATATATTCCCTTTAGTGTTTCAGGTGAAGCACACTACCCAAAGACTATAACTGTCTTGAAAGCAGTGCTTGCTCTTTAGTCTATTGTATAAACTCGAAAGTTCACTGAAGCACACAATGGAGCAGAACAACAACAGCACGGCAAGGCCATAATTCCATCTGTTGAAATCGTTTGATCATATGTATATGTTGGTTAGAATGTTCCATGTACATTTCTTCTATTTGGTTGAAAACTGTTGCTGGCCTCTTTCAGAACACAGTTTTTCTGAGTTAACAAGGAAGGGCAACGGGAAATTTTTGAAAGACATTCGTGAGAAACAAGATAGCACCAATACCTTCAATTCAAAGAGCTACATCTGTACTTACAGTAGTATTTGCGCTACTGTTAACGGAAAACCAGAGGTGTCCAGACATGACTGTCTCTGCTTCTGCCTTCAATGGCAATGCGACCGGTGACTATCTCACACAATTCAGGCCATCACCACACGGACAGAGAAGAGAAAGCAATAACTTCTGTTATAATTGCTGGAAATGTTCATGTTTTCTCCCGTTTCAAAGAATGATTCTTTACCAGATAGAAATTAGAGGCTTGTCCTCTTTGAAAACACGGTACTTTCTGAGTTTCACAGTGAATTAGCAAGAGACGAAGTAGGAAACAACTGTGAGCGGTGAAGTCACATATATTCCCTTTAGTGTGTCCGGTGAAGCACACTACCCAAAGAATATAACTGTCTTGAAAGCAGTGTTTGCTCTTTAGTCTATTAGCTAATCTCGAAAGTTCACTGAAACATAGAATGGAGTACATCAACAACGGCACGGCAAGGCCATAACTCCATCTGTTGAAATCGTTTGATCATATGTATATGTTGGTTAGAATGTTCCATGTACATTTCTTCTATTTGGTTGAAAACTGTTGCTGGCCTCTTTCGGAACACAGTTTTTCTGAGTTAACAAGGAAGGGCAACGGGAAATTTTTGAAAGACATTCGTGAGAAACAAGATAGCACCTATACCTTCAATTCAAAGAGCTACATCTGTACTTACAGTAGTATTTGCGCTACTGTTCATGGAAAACCAGAGGTGTCCAGACATTACTGTCTCTGCTTCTGCCTTCAATGGCAATGCGACCGGTGACTATCTCACACAATTCAGGCCATCACCACACGGACAGAGAAGAGAAAGCAATAACTTCTGTTATAATGGCTGGAAATGTTCATGTTTTCTCCCGTTTCAAAGAATGATTCTTTCCCAGATAGAAATTAGAGGCTTGTCCTCTTTGAACACACGGTACTTTCTGAGTTTCACAGTGAATTAGCAAGAAACGAAGTAGGAAACAACTGTGAACGGTGAAGTCACATATATTCCCTTTAGTGTGTCAGGTGAAGCACACTACCCAAAGACTCGAACGGTCTTGAAAGCAGTGTTTGCTCTTTAATCTATTATCTAAACTCGAAAGTTCACTGAAACATACAATGGAGTACATCAACAACGCCACGGCAAGGCCATAATTCCATCTGTTGAAATCGTTTGATCATACGTATATGTTGGTTAGAATGTTCCATGTACATTTCTTCTATTTGGTTGAAAACTGTTGCTGGCCTCTTTCGGAACACAGTTTTTCTGAGTTAACAAGGAAGGGCAACAGGAACTTTTTGAAAGACATTCGTGAGAAACAAGATAGCACCAATACCTTCAATTCAAAGAGCTACATCTGTACTTACAGTAGTATTTGCGCTACTGTTCACGGAAAACCAGAGGTGTCCAGACATTACTGTCTCTGATTCTGCCTTCAATGGCAATGCAACCGGTGACTATCTCACACAATTCAGGCCATCACCACACGGACAGAGAAGAGAAAGCAATAACTTCTGTTATAATTGCTGGAAATGTTCATGTTTTCTCCTGTTTCAAAGAATGATTCTTTACCAGATAGAAATTACAGGCTTGTCCTCTTTGAACACACGGTACTTTCTGAGTTTCACAGTGAATTAGCAAGAAACGAAGTAGGAAACAACTGTGAACGGTGAAGTCACATATATTCCCTTTAGTGTGTCAGGTGAAGCACACTACCCAAAAGACTCTAGCGGTCTTGAAAGCAGTGCTTGCTCTTTAGTCTATTGTATAAACTCGAAAGTTCACTGAAACATACAATGGAGTACATCAACAGCGGCACGGCAAGGCCATAATTCCATCTGTTGAAATCTTTTGATCATATGTATATGTTGGTTAGAATGTTCCATGTACATTTCTTCTATTTAGTTGAAAACTGTTGCTGGCCTCTTTCGGAACACAGTTTTTCTGAGTTAACAAGGAAGGGCAACAGGAACTTTTTGAAAGACATTCGTGAGAAACAAGATAGCACCTATACCTTCAATTCAAAGAGCTACATCTGTACTTACAGTAGTATTTGCGCTACTGTTCATGGAAAACCAGAGGTGTCCAGACATTACTGTCTCTGCTTCTGCCTTCAATGGTAATGCGACCGGTGACTATCTCACACAATTCAGGCCATCACCACACGGACAGAGAAGAGAAAGCAATAACTTCTGTTATAATTGCTGGAAATGTTCATGTTTTCTCCCGTTTCAAAGAATGATTCTTTACCAGATAGAAATTACAGGCTTGTCCTCTTTGAACACACGGTACTTTCTGAGTTTCACAGTGAATTAGCAAGAAACGAAGTAGGAAACAACTGTGAACGGTGAAGTCACATATATTCCCTTTAGTGTTTCA
Source organism: Furipterus horrens (assembly GCF_987537825.1). NCBI lineage: Eukaryota > Metazoa > Chordata > Mammalia > Chiroptera > Furipteridae > Furipterus > Furipterus horrens. Next base: position 52,708,695 of record NW_028327182.1, read on the forward strand.
GGTGAAGCACACTACCCAAAGACTATAACTGTCTTGAAAGCAGTGCTTGCTCTTTAGTCTATTGTATAAACTCGAAAGTTCACTGAAGCACACAATGGAGCAGAACAACAACAGCACGGCAAGGCCATAATTCCATCTGTTGAAATCGTTTGATCATATGTATATGTTGGTTAGAATGTTCCATGTACATTTCTTCTATTTGGTTGAAAACTGTTGCTGGCCTCTTTCGGAACACAGTTTTTCTGAGTTAACAAGGAAGGGCAACGGGAAATTTTTGAAAGACATTCGTGAGAAACAAGATAGCACCAATACCTTCAATTCAAAGAGCTACATCTGTACTTACAGTAGTATTTGCGCTACTGTTCATGGAAAACCAGAGGTGTCCAGACATTACTGTCTCTGCTTCTGCCTTCAATGGCAATGCGACCGGTGACTATCTCACACAATTCAGGCCATCACCACACGGACAGAGAAGAGAAAGCAAGAACTTCTGTTATAATTGTTGGAAATGTTCATGTTTTCTCCCGTTTCAAAGAATGATTCTTTACCAGATAGAAATTACAGGCTTGTCCTCTTTGAACACACGGTACTTTCTGAGTTTCACAGTGAATTAGCAAGAAACGAAGTAGGAAACAACTGTGAACGGTGAAGTCACATATATTCCCTTTAGTGTGTCAGGTGAAGCACACTACCCAAAGACTCGAACGGTCTTGAAAGCAGTGTTTGCTCTTTAATCTATTATCTAAACTCGAAAGTTCACTGAAACATACAATGGAGTACATCAACAACGCCACGGCAAGGCCATAATTCCATCTGTTGAAATCGTTTGATCATACGTATATGTTGGTTAGAATGTTCCATGTACATTTCTTCTATTTGGTTGAAAACTGTTGCTGGCCTCTTTCGGAACACAGTTTTTCTGAGTTAACAAGGAAGGGCAACAGGAAATTTTTGAAAGACATTCGTGAGAAACAAGATAGCACCTATAACTTCAATTCAAAGAGCTACATCTGTACTTACAGTAGTATTTGCGCTACTGTTCACGGAAAACCAGAGGTGTCCAGACATTACTGTCTCTGCTTCTGCCTTCAATGGCAATGCGACCGGTGACTATCTCACACAATTCAGGCCATCACCACACGGACAGAGAAGAGAAAGCAATAACTTCTGTTATAATTGCTGGAAATGTTCATGTTTTCTCCCGTTTCAAAGAATGATTCTTTACCAGATAGAAATTACAGGCTTGTCCTCTTTGAACACACGGTACTTTCTGAGTTTCACAGTGAATTAGCAAGAAACGAAGTAGGAAACAACTGTGAACGGTGAAGTCACATATATTCCCTTTAGTGTGTCAGGTGAAGCACACTACCCAAAAGACTCTAGCGGTCTTGAAAGCAGTGCTTGCTCTTTAGTCTATTGTATAAACTCGAAAGTTCACTGAAACATACAATGGAGTACATCAACAGCGGCACGGCAAGGCCATAATTCCATCTGTTGAAATCTTTTGATCATATGTATATGTTGGTTAGAATGTTCCATGTACATTTCTTCTATTTAGTTGAAAACTGTTGCTGTCCTCTTTCGGAACACAGTTTTTCTGAGTTAACAAGGAAGGGCAACAGGAACTTTTTGAAAGACATTCGTGAGAAACAAGATAGCACCTATACCTTCAATTCAAAGAGCTACATCTGTACTTACAGTAGTATTTGCGCTACTGTTCATGGAAAACCAGAGGTGTCCAGACATTACTGTCTCTGCTTCTGCCTTCAATGGTAATGCGACCGGTGACTATCTCACACAATTCAGGCCATCACCACACGGACAGAGAAGAGAAAGCAATAACTTCTGTTATAATTGCTGGAAATGTTCATGTTTTCTCCCGTTTCAAAGAATGATTCTTTACCAGATAGAAATTACAGGCTTGTCCTCTTTGAACACACGGTACTTTCTGAGTTTCACAGTGAATTAGCAAGAAACGAAGTAGGAAACAACTGTGAACGGTGAAGTCACATATATTCCCTTTAGTGTTTCAGGTGAAGCACACTACCCAAAGACTATAACTGTCTTGAAAGCAGTGCTTGCTCTTTAGTCTATTGTATAAACTCGAAAGTTCACTGAAGCACACAATGGAGCAGAACAACAACAGCACGGCAAGGCCATAATTCCATCTGTTGAAATCGTTTGATCATATGTATATGTTGGTTAGAATGTTCCATGTACATTTCTTCTATTTGGTTGAAAACTGTTGCTGGCCTCTTTCGGAACACAGTTTTTCTGAGTTAACAAGGAAGGGCAACGGGAAATTTTTGAAAGACATTCGTGAGAAACAAGATAGCACCAATACCTTCAATTCAAAGAGCTACATCTGTACTTACAGTAGTATTTGCGCTACTGTTCACGGAAAACCAGAGGTGTCCAGACATTACTGTCTCTGCTTCTGCCTTCAATGGCAATGCGACCGGTGACTATCTCACACAATTCAGGCCATCACCACACGGACAGAGAAGAGAAAGCAAGAACTTCTGTTATAATTGTTGGAAATGTTCATGTTTTCTCCCGTTTCAAAGAATGATTCTTTACCAGATAGAAATTACAGGCTTGTCCTCTTTGAACACACGGTACTTTCTGAGTTTCACAGTGAATTAGCAAGAAACGAAGTAGGAAACAACTGTGAACGGTGAAGTCACATATATTCCCTTTAGTGTGTCAGGTGAAGCACACTACCCAAAGACTCGAACGGTCTTGAAAGCAGTGTTTGCTCTTTAATCTATTATCTAAACTCGAAAGTTCACTGAAACATACAATGGAGTACATCAACAACGCCACGGCAAGGCCATAATTCCATCTGTTGAAATCGTTTGATCATACGTATATGTTGTTTAGAATGTTCCATGTACATTTCTTCTATTTGGTTGAAAACTGTTGCTGGCCTCTTTCAGAACACAGTTTTTCTGAGTTAACAAGGAAGGGCAACAGGAAATTTTTGAAAGACATTCGTGAGAAACAAGATAGCACCTATACCTTCAATTCAAAGAGCTACATCTGTACTTACAGTAGTATTTCCGCTACTGTTCATGGAAAACCAGAGGTGTCCAGACATTACTGTCTCTGCTTCTGCCTTCAATGGCAATGCGACCGGTGACTATCTCACACAATTCAGGCCATCACCACACGGACAGAGAAGAGAAAGCAATAACTTCTGTTATAATTGCTGGAAATGTTCATGTTTTCTCCCGTTTCAAAGAATGATTCTTTACCAGATAGAAATTACAGGCTTGTCCTCTTTGAACACACGGTACTTTCTGAGTTTCACAGTGAATTAGCAAGAAACGAAGTAGGAAACAACTGTGAACGGTGAAGTCACATATATTCCCTTTAGTGTTTCAGGTGAAGCACACTACCCAAAGACTATAACTGTCTTGAAAGCAGTGCTTGCTCTTTAGTCTATTGTATAAACTCGAAAGTTCACTGAAGCACACAATGGAGCAGAACAACAACAGCACGGCAAGGCCATAATTCCATCTGTTGAAATCGTTTGATCATATGTATATGTTGGTTAGAATGTTCCATGTACATTTCTTCTATTTGGTTGAAAACTGTTGCTGGCCTCTTTCGGAACACAGTTTTTCTGAGTTAACAAGGAAGGGCAACGGGAAATTTTTGAAAGACATTCGTGAGAAACAAGATAGCACCTATACCTTCAATTCAAAGAGCTACATCTGTACTTACAGTAGTATTTGCGCTACTGTTCATGGAAAACCAGAGGTGTCCAGACATTACTGTCTCTGCTTCTGCCTTCAATGGCAATGCGACCGGTGACTATCTCACACAATTCAGGCCATCACCACACGGACAGAGAAGAGAAAGCAAGAACTTCTGTTATAATTGTTGGAAATGTTCATGTTTTCTCCCGTTTCAAAGAATGATTCTTTACCAGATAGAAATTACAGGCTTGTCCTCTTTGAACACACGGTACTTTCTGAGTTTCACAGTGAATTAGCAAGAAACGAAGTAGGAAACAACTGTGAACGGTGAAGTCACATATATTCCCTTTAGTGTTTCAGGTGAAGCACACTACCCAAAGACTATAACTGTCTTGAAAGCAGTGCTTGCTCTTTAGTCTATTGTATAAACTCGAAAGTTCACTGAAGCACACAATGGAGCAGAACAACAACAGCACGGCAAGGCCATAATTCCATCTGTTGAAATCGTTTGATCATATGTATATGTTGGTTAGAATGTTCCATGTACATTTCTTCTATTTGGTTGAAAACTGTTGCTGGCCTCTTTCGGAACACAGTTTTTCTGAGTTAACAAGGAAGGGCAACGGGAAATTTTTGAAAGACATTCGTGAGAAACAAGATAGCACCAATACCTTCAATTCAAAGAGCTACATCTGTACTTACAGTAGTATTTGCGCTACTGTTCATGGAAAACCAGAGGTGTCCAGACATTACTGTCTCTGCTTCTGCCTTCAATGGCAATGCGACCGGTGACTATCTCACACAATTCAGGCCATCACCACACGGACAGAGAAGAGAAAGCAAGAACTTCTGTTATAATTGTTGGAAATGTTCATGTTTTCTCCCGTTTCAAAGAATGATTCTTTACCAGATAGAAATTACAGGCTTGTCCTCTTTGAACACACGGTACTTTCTGAGTTTCACAGTGAATTAGCAAGAAACGAAGTAGGAAACAACTGTGAACGGTGAAGTCACATATATTCCCTTTAGTGTGTCAGGTGAAGCACACTACCCAAAGACTCGAACGGTCTTGAAAGCAGTGTTTGCTCTTTAATCTATTATCTAAACTCGAAAGTTCACTGAAACATACAATGGAGTACATCAACAACGCCACGGCAAGGCCATAATTCCATCTGTTGAAATCGTTTGATCATACGTATATGTTGGTTAGAATGTTCCATGTACATTTCTTCTATTTGGTTGAAAACTGTTGCTGGCCTCTTTCGGAACACAGTTTTTCTGAGTTAACAAGGAAGGGCAACAGGAAATTTTTGAAAGACATTCGTGAGAAACAAGATAGCACCTATAACTTCAATTCAAAGAGCTACATCTGTACTTACAGTAGTATTTGCGCTACTGTTCACGGAAAACCAGAGGTGTCCAGACATTACTGTCTCTGCTTCTGCCTTCAATGGCAATGCGACCGGTGACTATCTCACACAATTCAGGCCATCACCACACGGACAGAGAAGAGAAAGCAATAACTTCTGTTATAATTGCTGGAAATGTTCATGTTTTCTCCCGTTTCAAAGAATGATTCTTTACCAGATAGAAATTACAGGCTTGTCCTCTTTGAACACACGGTACTTTCTGAGTTTCACAGTGAATTAGCAAGAAACGAAGTAGGAAACAACTGTGAACGGTGAAGTCACATATATTCCCTTTAGTGTGTCAGGTGAAGCACACTACCCAAAAGACTCTAGCGGTCTTGAAAGCAGTGCTTGCTCTTTAGTCTATTGTATAAACTCGAAAGTTCACTGAAACATACAATGGAGTACATCAACAGCGGCACGGCAAGGCCATAATTCCATCTGTTGAAATCTTTTGATCATATGTATATGTTGGTTAGAATGTTCCATGTACATTTCTTCTATTTAGTTGAAAACTGTTGCTGTCCTCTTTCGGAACACAGTTTTTCTGAGTTAACAAGGAAGGGCAACAGGAACTTTTTGAAAGACATTCGTGAGAAACAAGATAGCACCTATACCTTCAATTCAAAGAGCTACATCTGTACTTACAGTAGTATTTGCGCTACTGTTCATGGAAAACCAGAGGTGTCCAGACATTACTGTCTCTGCTTCTGCCTTCAATGGTAATGCGACCGGTGACTATCTCACACAATTCAGGCCATCACCACACGGACAGAGAAGAGAAAGCAATAACTTCTGTTATAATTGCTGGAAATGTTCATGTTTTCTCCCGTTTCAAAGAATGATTCTTTACCAGATAGAAATTACAGGCTTGTCCTCTTTGAACACACGGTACTTTCTGAGTTTCACAGTGAATTAGCAAGAAACGAAGTAGGAAACAACTGTGAACGGTGAAGTCACATATATTCCCTTTAGTGTTTCAGGTGAAGCACACTACCCAAAGACTATAACTGTCTTGAAAGCAGTGCTTGCTCTTTAGTCTATTGTATAAACTCGAAAGTTCACTGAAGCACACAATGGAGCAGAACAACAACAGCACGGCAAGGCCATAATTCCATCTGTTGAAATCGTTTGATCATATGTATATGTTGGTTAGAATGTTCCATGTACATTTCTTCTATTTGGTTGAAAACTGTTGCTGGCCTCTTTCGGAACACAGTTTTTCTGAGTTAACAAGGAAGGGCAACGGGAAATTTTTGAAAGACATTCGTGAGAAACAAGATAGCACCAATACCTTCAATTCAAAGAGCTACATCTGTACTTACAGTAGTATTTGCGCTACTGTTCACGGAAAACCAGAGGTGTCCAGACATTACTGTCTCTGCTTCTGCCTTCAATGGCAATGCGACCGGTGACTATCTCACACAATTCAGGCCATCACCACACGGACAGAGAAGAGAAAGCAAGAACTTCTGTTATAATTGTTGGAAATGTTCATGTTTTCTCCCGTTTCAAAGAATGATTCTTTACCAGATAGAAATTACAGGCTTGTCCTCTTTGAACACACGGTACTTTCTGAGTTTCACAGTGAATTAGCAAGAAACGAAGTAGGAAACAACTGTGAACGGTGAAGTCACATATATTCCCTTTAGTGTGTCAGGTGAAGCACACTACCCAAAGACTCGAACGGTCTTGAAAGCAGTGTTTGCTCTTTAATCTATTATCTAAACTCGAAAGTTCACTGAAACATACAATGGAGTACATCAACAACGCCACGGCAAGGCCATAATTCCATCTGTTGAAATCGTTTGATCATACGTATATGTTGGTTAGAATGTTCCATGTACATTTCTTCTATTTGGTTGAAAACTGTTGCTGGCCTCTTTCAGAACACAGTTTTTCTGAGTTAACAAGGAAGGGCAACAGGAAATTTTTGAAAGACATTCGTGAGAAACAAGATAGCACCTATACCTTCAATTCAAAGAGCTACATCTGTACTTACAGTAGTATTTCCGCTACTGTTCATGGAAAACCAGAGGTGTCCAGACATTACTGTCTCTGCTTCTGCCTTCAATGGCAATGCGACCGGTGACTATCTCACACAATTCAGGCCATCACCACACGGACAGAGAAGAGAAAGCAATAACTTCTGTTATAATTGCTGGAAATGTTCATGTTTTCTCCCGTTTCAAAGAATGATTCTTTACCAGATAGAAATTACAGGCTTGTCCTCTTTGAACACACGGTACTTTCTGAGTTTCACAGTGAATTAGCAAGAAACGAAGTAGGAAACAACTGTGAACGGTGAAGTCACATATATTCCCTTTAGTGTTTCAGGTGAAGCACACTACCCAAAGACTATAACTGTCTTGAAAGCAGTGCTTGCTCTTTAGTCTATTGTATAAACTCGAAAGTTCACTGAAGCACACAATGGAGCAGAACAACAACAGCACGGCAAGGCCATAATTCCATCTGTTGAAATCGTTTGATCATATGTATATGTTGGTTAGAATGTTCCATGTACATTTCTTCTATTTGGTTGAAAACTGTTGCTGGCCTCTTTCGGAACACAGTTTTTCTGAGTTAACAAGGAAGGGCAACGGGAAATTTTTGAAAGACATTCGTGAGAAACAAGATAGCACCTATACCTTCAATTCAAAGAGCTACATCTGTACTTACAGTAGTATTTGCGCTACTGTTCATGGAAAACCAGAGGTGTCCAGACATTACTGTCTCTGCTTCTGCCTTCAATGGCAATGCGACCGGTGACTATCTCACACAATTCAGGCCATCACCACACGGACAGAGAAGAGAAAGCAAGAACTTCTGTTATAATTGTTGGAAATGTTCATGTTTTCTCCCGTTTCAAAGAATGATTCTTTACCAGATAGAAATTACAGGCTTGTCCTCTTTGAACACACGGTACTTTCTGAGTTTCACAGTGAATTAGCAAGAAACGAAGTAGGAAACAACTGTGAACGGTGAAGTCACATATATTCCCTTTAGTGTTTCAGGTGAAGCACACTACCCAAAGACTATAACTGTCTTGAAAGCAGTGCTTGCTCTTTAGTCTATTGTATAAACTCGAAAGTTCACTGAAGCACACAATGGAGCAGAACAACAACAGCACGGCAAGGCCATAATTCCATCTGTTGAAATCGTTTGATCATATGTATATGTTGGTTAGAATGTTCCATGTACATTTCTTCTATTTGGTTGAAAACTGTTGCTGGCCTCTTTCGGAACACAGTTTTTCTGAGTTAACAAGGAAGGGCAACGGGAAATTTTTGAAAGACATTCGTGAGAAACAAGATAGCACCAATACCTTCAATTCAAAGAGCTACATCTGTACTTACAGTAGTATTTGCGCTACTGTTCATGGAAAACCAGAGGTGTCCAGACATTACTGTCTCTGCTTCTGCCTTCAATGGCAATGCGACCGGTGACTATCTCACACAATTCAGGCCATCACCACACGGACAGAGAAGAGAAAGCAATAACTTCTGTTATAATTGCTGGAAATGTTCATGTTTTCTCCCGTTTCAAAGAATGATTCTTTACCAGATAGAAATTAGAGGCTTGTCCTCTTTGAAAACACGGTACTTTCTGAGTTTCACAGTGAATTAGCAAGAGACGAAGTAGGAAACAACTGTGAGCGGTGAAGTCACATATATTCCCTTTAGTGTGTCCGGTGAAGCACACTACCCAAAGAATATAACTGTCTTGAAAGCAGTGTTTGCTCTTTAGTCTATTATCTAATCTCGAAAGTTCACTGAAACATAGAATGGAGTACATCAACAACGGCACGGCAAGGCCATAACTCCATCTGTTGAAATCGTTTGATCATATGTATATGTTGGTTAGAATGTTCCATGTACATTTCTTCTATTTGGTTGAAAACTGTTGCTGGCCTCTTTCGGAACACAGTTTTTCTGAGTTAACAAGGAAGGGCAACGGGAAATTTTTGAAAGACATTCGTGAGAAACAAGATAGCACCTATACCTTCAATTCAAAGAGCTACATCTGTACTTACAGTAGTATTTGCGCTACTGTTCATGGAAAACCAGAGGTGTCCAGACATTACTGTCTCTGCTTCTGCCTTCAATGGCAATGCGACCGGTGACTATCTCACACAATTCAGGCCATCACCACACGGACAGATAAGAGAAAGCAATAACTTCTGTTATAATGGCTGGAAATGTTCATGTTTTCTCCCGTTTCAAAGAATGATTCTTTCCCAGATAGAAATTAGAGGCTTGTCCTCTTTGAACACACGGTACTTTCTGAGTTTCACAGTGAATTAGCAAGAAACGAAGTAGGAAACAACTGTGAACGGTGAAGTCACATATATTCCCTTTAGTGTGTCAGGTGAAGCACACTACCCAAAGACTCGAACGGTCTTGAAAGCAGTGTTTGCTCTTTAATCTATTATCTAAACTCGAAAGTTCACTGAAACATACAATGGAGTACATCAACAACGCCACGGCAAGGCCATAATTCCATCTGTTGAAATCGTTTGATCATACGTATATGTTGGTTAGAATGTTCCATGTACATTTCTTCTATTTGGTTGAAAACTGTTGCTGGCCTCTTTCGGAACACAGTTTTTCTGAGTTAACAAGGAAGGGCAACAGGAACTTTTTCAAAGACATTCGTGAGAAACAAGATAGCACCAATACCTTCAATTCAAAGAGCTACATCTGTACTTACAGTAGTATTTGCGCTACTGTTCACGGAAAACCAGAGTTGTCCAGACATTACTGTCTCTGATTCTGCCTTCAATGGCAATGCAACCGGTGACTATCTCACACAATTCAGGCCATCACCACACGGACAGAGAAGAGAAAGCAATAACTTCTGTTATAATTGCTGGAAATGTTCATGTTTTCTCCTGTTTCAAAGAATGATTCTTTACCAGATAGAAATTACAGGCTTGTCCTCTTTGAACACACGGTACTTTCTGAGTTTCACAGTGAATTAGCAAGAAACGAAGTAGGAAACAACTGTGAACGGTGAAGTCACATATATTCCCTTTAGTGTGTCAGGTGAAGCACACTACCCAAAAGACTCTAGCGGTCTTGAAAGCAGTGCTTGCTCTTTAGTCTATTGTATAAACTCGAAAGTTCACTGAAACATACAATGGAGTACATCAACAGCGGCACGGCAAGGCCATAATTCCATCTGTTGAAATCTTTTGATCATATGTATATGTTGGTTAGAATGTTCCATGTACATTTCTTCTATTTAGTTGAAAACTGTTGCTGGCCTCTTTCGGAACACAGTTTTTCTGAGTTAACAAGGAAGGGCAACAGGAACTTTTTGAAAGACATTCGTGAGAAACAAGATAGCACCTATACCTTCAATTCAAAGAGCTACATCTGTACTTACAGTAGTATTTGCGCTACTGTTCATGGAAAACCAGAGGTGTCCAGACATTACTGTCTCTGCTTCTGCCTTCAATGGTAATGCGACCGGTGACTATCTCACACAATTCAGGCCATCACCACACGGACAGAGAAGAGAAAGCAATAACTTCTGTTATAATTGCTGGAAATGTTCATGTTTTCTCCCGTTTCAAAGAATGATTCTTTACCAGATAGAAATTACAGGCTTGTCCTCTTTGAACACACGGTACTTTCTGAGTTTCACAGTGAATTAGCAAGAAACGAAGTAGGAAACAACTGTGAACGGTGAAGTCACATATATTCCCTTTAGTGTTTCAGGTGAAGCACACTACCCAAAGACTATAACTGTCTTGAAAGCAGTGCTTGCTCTTTAGTCTATTGTATAAACTCGAAAGTTCACTGAAGCACACAATGGAGCAGAACAACAACAGCACGGCAAGGCCATAATTCCATCTGTTGAAATCGTTTGATCATATGTATATGTTGGTTAGAATGTTCCATGTACATTTCTTCTATTTGGTTGAAAACTGTTGCTGGCCTCTTTCGGAACACAGTTTTTCTGAGTTAACAAGGAAGGGCAACGGGAAATTTTTGAAAGACATTCGTGAGAAACAAGATAGCACCAATACCTTCAATTCAAAGAGCTACATCTGTACTTACAGTAGTATTTGCGCTACTGTTCACGGAAAACCAGAGGTGTCCAGACATTACTGTCTCTGCTTCTGCCTTCAATGGCAATGCGACCGGTGACTATCTCACACAATTCAGGCCATCACCACACGGACAGAGAAGAGAAAGCAAGAACTTCTGTTATAATTGTTGGAAATGTTCATGTTTTCTCCCGTTTCAAAGAATGATTCTTTACCAGATAGAAATTACAGGCTTGTCCTCTTTGAACACACGGTACTTTCTGAGTTTCACAGTGAATTAGCAAGAAACGAAGTAGGAAACAACTGTGAACGGTGAAGTCACATATATTCCCTTTAGTGTGTCAGGTGAAGCACACTACCCAAAGACTCGAACGGTCTTGAAAGCAGTGTTTGCTCTTTAATCTATTATCTAAACTCGAAAGTTCACTGAAACATACAATGGAGTACATCAACAACGCCACGGCAAGGCCATAATTCCATCTGTTGAAATCGTTTGATCATACGTATATGTTGGTTAGAATGTTCCATGTACATTTCTTCTATTTGGTTGAAAACTGTTGCTGGCCTCTTTCGGAACACAGTTTTTCTGAGTTAACAAGGAAGGGCAACAGGAACTTTTTCAAAGACATTCGTGAGAAACAAGATAGCACCAATACCTTCAATTCAAAGAGCTACATCTGTACTTACAGTAGTATTTGCGCTACTGTTCACGGAAAACCAGAGGTGTCCAGACATTACTGTCTCTGATTCTGCCTTCAATGGCAATGCAACCGGTGACTATCTCACACAATTCAGGCCATCACCACACGGACAGAGAAGAGAAAGCAATAACTTCTGTTATAATTGCTGGAAATGTTCATGTTTTCTCCTGTTTCAAAGAATGATTCTTTACCAGATAGAAATTACAGGCTTGTCCTCTTTGAACACACGGTACTTTCTGAGTTTCACAGTGAATTAGCAAGAAACGAAGTAGGAAACAACTGTGAACGGTGAAGTCACATATATTCCCTTTAGTGTGTCAGGTGAAGCACACTACCCAAAAGACTCTAGCGGTCTTGAAAGCAGTGCTTGCTCTTTAGTCTATTGTATAAACTCGAAAGTTCACTGAAACATACAATGGAGTACATCAACAGCGGCACGGCAAGGCCATAATTCCATCTGTTGAAATCTTTTGATCATATGTATATGTTGGTTAGAATGTTCCATGTACATTTCTTCTATTTAGTTGAAAACTGTTGCTGGCCTCTTTCGGAACACAGTTTTTCTGAGTTAACAAGGAAGGGCAACAGGAACTTTTTGAAAGACATTCGTGAGAAACAAGATAGCACCTATACCTTCAATTCAAAGAGCTACATCTGTACTTACAGTAGTATTTGCGCTACTGTTCATGGAAAACCAGAGGTGTCCAGACATTACTGTCTCTGCTTCTGCCTTCAATGGTAATGCGACCGGTGACTATCTCACACAATTCAGGCCATCACCACACGGACAGAGAAGAGAAAGCAATAACTTCTGTTATAATTGCTGGAAATGTTCATGTTTTCTCCCGTTTCAAAGAATGATTCTTTACCAGATAGAAATTACAGGCTTGTCCTCTTTGAACACACGGTACTTTCTGAGTTTCACAGTGAATTAGCAAGAAACGAAGTAGGAAACAACTGTGAACGGTGAAGTCACATATATTCCCTTTAGTGTTTCAGGTGAAGCACACTACCCAAAGACTATAACTGTCTTGAAAGCAGTGCTTGCTCTTTAGTCTATTGTATAAACTCGAAAGTTCACTGAAGCACACAATGGAGCAGAACAACAACAGCACGGCAAGGCCATAATTCCATCTGTTGAAATCGTTTGATCATATGTATATGTTGGTTAGAATGTTCCATGTACATTTCTTCTATTTGGTTGAAAACTGTTGCTGGCCTCTTTCGGAACACAGTTTTTCTGAGTTAACAAGGAAGGGCAACGGGAAATTTTTGAAAGACATTCGTGAGAAACAAGATAGCACCAATACCTTCAATTCAAAGAGCTACATCTGTACTTACAGTAGTATTTGCGCTACTGTTCACGGAAAACCAGAGGTGTCCAGACATTACTGTCTCTGCTTCTGCCTTCAATGGCAATGCGACCGGTGACTATCTCACACAATTCAGGCCATCACCACACGGACAGAGAAGAGAAAGCAAGAACTTCTGTTATAATTGTTGGAAATGTTCATGTTTTCTCCCGTTTCAAAGAATGATTCTTTACCAGATAGAAATTACAGGCTTGTCCTCTTTGAACACACGGTACTTTCTGAGTTTCACAGTGAATTAGCAAGAAACGAAGTAGGAAACAACTGTGAACGGTGAAGTCACATATATTCCCTTTAGTGTGTCAGGTGAAGCACACTACCCAAAGACTCGAACGGTCTTGAAAGCAGTGTTTGCTCTTTAATCTATTATCTAAACTCGAAAGTTCACTGAAACATACAATGGAGTACATCAACAACGCCACGGCAAGGCCATAATTCCATCTGTTGAAATCGTTTGATCATACGTATATGTTGGTTAGAATGTTCCATGTACATTTCTTCTATTTGGTTGAAAACTGTTGCTGGCCTCTTTCGGAACACAGTTTTTCTGAGTTAACAAGGAAGGGCAACAGGAAATTTTTGAAAGACATTCGTGAGAAACAAGATAGCACCTATACCTTCAATTCAAAGAGCTACATCTGTACTTACAGTAGTATTTCCGCTACTGTTCATGGAAAACCAGAGGTGTCCAGACATTACTGTCTCTGCTTCTGCCTTCAATGGCAATGCGACCGGTGACTATCTCACACAATTCAGGCCATCACCACACGGACAGAGAAGAGAAAGCAATAACTTCTGTTATAATTGCTGGAAATGTTCATGTTTTCTCCCGTTTCAAAGAATGATTCTTTACCAGATAGAAATTAGAGGCTTGTCCTCTTTGAAAACACGGTACTTTCTGAGTTTCACAGTGAATTAGCAAGAGACGAAGTAGGAAACAACTGTGAGCGGTGAAGTCACATATATTCCCTTTAGTGTGTCCGGTGAAGCACACTACCCAAAGAATATAACTGTCTTGAAAGCAGTGTTTGCTCTTTAGTCTATTATCTAATCTCGAAAGTTCACTGAAACATAGAATGGAGTACATCAACAACGGCACGGCAAGGCCATAACTCCATCTGTTGAAATCGTTTGATCATATGTATATGTTGGTTAGAATGTTCCATGTACATTTCTTCTATTTGGTTGAAAACTGTTGCTGGCCTCTTTCGGAACACAGTTTTTCTGAGTTAACAAGGAAGGGCAACGGGAAATTTTTGAAAGACATTCGTGAGAAACAAGATAGCACCTATACCTTCAATTCAAAGAGCTACATCTGTACTTACAGTAGTATTTGCGCTACTGTTCATGGAAAACCAGAGGTGTCCAGACATTACTGTCTCTGCTTCTGCCTTCAATGGCAATGCGACCGGTGACTATCTCACACAATTCAGGCCATCACCACACGGACAGATAAGAGAAAGCAATAACTTCTGTTATAATGGCTGGAAATGTTCATGTTTTCTCCCGTTTCAAAGAATGATTCTTTCCCAGATAGAAATTAGAGGCTTGTCCTCTTTGAACACACGGTACTTTCTGAGTTTCACAGTGAATTAGCAAGAAACGAAGTAGGAAACAACTGTGAACGGTGAAGTCACATATATTCCCTTTAGTGTGTCAGGTGAAGCACACTACCCAAAGCCTCGAACGGTCTTGAAAGCAGTGTTTGCTCTTTAATCTATTATCTAAACTCGAAAGTTCACTGAAACATACAATGGAGTACATCAACAACGCCACGGCAAGGCCATAATTCCATCTGTTGAAATCGTTTGATCATACGTATATGTTGGTTAGAATGTTCCATGTACATTTCTTCTATTTGGTTGAAAACTGTTGCTGGCCTCTTTCGGAACACAGTTTTTCTGAGTTAACAAGGAAGGGCAACAGGAAATTTTTGAAAGACATTCGTGAGAAACAAGATAGCACCTATAACTTCAATTCAAAGAGCTACATCTGTACTTACAGTAGTATTTGCGCTACTGTTCACGGAAAACCAGAGGTGTCCAGACATTACTGTCTCTGCTTCTGCCTTCAATGGCAATGCGACCGGTGACTATCTCACACAATTCAGGCCATCACCACACGGACAGAGAAGAGAAAGCAATAACTTCTGTTATAATTGCTGGAAATGTTCATGTTTTCTCCCGTTTCAAAGAATGATTCTTTACCAGATAGAAATTACAGGCTTGTCCTCTTTGAACACACGGTACTTTCTGAGTTTCACAGTGAATTAGCAAGAAACGAAGTAGGAAACAACTGTGAACGGTGAAGTCACATATATTCCCTTTAGTGTTTCAGGTGAAGCACACTACCCAAAGACTATAACTGTCTTGAAAGCAGTGCTTGCTCTTTAGTCTATTGTATAAACTCGAAAGTTCACTGAAGCACACAATGGAGCAGAACAACAACAGCACGGCAAGGCCATAATTCCATCTGTTGAAATCGTTTGATCATATGTATATGTTGGTTAGAATGTTCCATGTACATTTCTTCTATTTGGTTGAAAACTGTTGCTGGCCTCTTTCGGAACACAGTTTTTCTGAGTTAACAAGGAAGGGCAACGGGAAATTTTTGAAAGACATTCGTGAGAAACAAGATAGCACCTATACCTTCAATTCAAAGAGCTACATCTGTACTTACAGTAGTATTTGCGCTACTGTTCATGGAAAACCAGAGGTGTCCAGACATTACTGTCTCTGCTTCTGCCTTCAATGGCAATGCGACCGGTGACTATCTCACACAATTCAGGCCATCACCACACGGACAGTGAAGAGAAAGCAAGAACTTCTGTTATAATTGTTGGAAATGTTCATGTTTTCTCCCGTTTCAAAGAATGATTCTTTACCAGATAGAAATTACAGGCTTGTCCTCTTTGAACACACGGTACTTTCTGAGTTTCACAGTGAATTAGCAAGAAACGAAGTAGGAAACAACTGTGAACGGTGAAGTCACATATATTCCCTTTAGTGTGTCCGGTGAAGCACACTACCCAAAGAATATAACTGTCTTGAAAGCAGTGCTTGCTCTTTAGTCTATTGTATAAACTCGAAAGTTCACTGAAGCACACAATGGAGCAGAACAACAACAGCACGGCAAGGCCATAATTCCATCTGTTGAAATCGTTTGATCATATGTATATGTTGGTTAGAATGTTCCATGTACATTTCTTCTATTTGGTTGAAAACTGTTGCTGGCCTCTTTCGGAACACAGTTTTTCTGAGTTAACAAGGAAGGGCAACGGGAAATTTTTGAAAGACATTCGTGAGAAACAAGATAGCACCAATACCTTCAATTCAAAGAGCTACATCTGTACTTACAGTAGTATTTGCGCTACTGTTCACGGAAAACCAGAGGTGTCCAGACATTACTGTCTCTGCTTCTGCCTTCAATGGCAATGCGACCGGTGACTATCTCACATAATTCAGGCCATCACCACACGGACAGAGAAGAGAAAGCAATAACTTCTGTTATAATTGCTGGAAATGTTCATGTTTTCTCCCGTTTCAAAGAATGATTCTTTACCAGATAGAAATTAGAGGCTTGTCCTCTTTGAAAACACGGTACTTTCTGAGTTTCACAGTGAATTAGCAAGAGACGAAGTAGGAAACAACTGTGAGCGGTGAAGTCACATATATTCCCTTTAGTGTGTCCGGTGAAGCACACTACCCAAAGAATATAACTGTCTTGAAAGCAGTGTTTGCTCTTTAGTCTATTATCTAATCTCGAAAGTTCACTGAAACATAGAATGGAGTACATCAACAACGGCACGGCAAGGCCATAACTCCATCTGTTGAAATCGTTTGATCATATGTATATGTTGGTTACAATGTTCCATGTACATTTCTTCTATTTGGTTGAAAACTGTTGCTGGCCTCTTTCGGAACACAGTTTTTCTGAGTTAACAAGGAAGGGCAACAGGAAATTTTTGAAAGACATTCGTGAGAAACAAGATAGCACCTATACCTTCAATTCAAAGAGCTACATCTGTACTTACAGTAGTATTTGCGCTACTGTTCATGGAAAACCAGAGGTGTCCAGACATTACTGTCTCTGCTTCTGCCTTCAATGGCAATGCGACCGGTGACTATCTCACACAATTCAGGCCATCACCACACGGACAGAGAAGAGAAAGCAATAACTTCTGTTATAATTGCTGGAAATGTTCATGTTTTCTCCCGTTTCAAAGAATGATTCTTTACCAGATAGAAATTACAGGCTTGTCCTCTTTGAACACACGGTACTTTCTGAGTTTCACAGTGAATTAGCAAGAAACGAAGTAGGAAACAACTGTGAACGGTGAAGTCACATATATTCCCTTTAGTGTTTCAGGTGAAGCACACTACCCAAAGACTATAACTGTCTTGAAAGCAGTGCTTGCTCTTTAGTCTATTGTATAAACTCGAAAGTTCACTGAAGCACACAATGGAGCAGAACAACAACAGCACGGCAAGGCCATAATTCCATCTGTTGAAATCGTTTGATCATATGTATATGTTGGTTAGAATGTTCCATGTACATTTCTTCTATTTGGTTGAAAACTGTTGCTGGCCTCTTTCGGAACACAGTTTTTCTGAGTTAACAAGGAAGGGCAACGGGAAATTTTTGAAAGACATTCGTGAGAAACAAGATAGCACCTATACCTTCAATTCAAAGAGCTACATCTGTACTTACAGTAGTATTTGCGCTACTGTTCATGGAAAACCAGAGGTGTCCAGACATTACTGTCTCTGCTTCTGCCTTCAATGGCAATGCGACCGGTGACTATCTCACACAATTCAGGCCATCACCACACGGACAGATAAGAGAAAGCAATAACTTCTGTTATAATGGCTGGAAATGTTCATGTTTTCTCCCGTTTCAAAGAATGATTCTTTCCCAGATAGAAATTAGAGGCTTGTCCTCTTTGAACACACGGTACTTTCTGAGTTTCACAGTGAATTAGCAAGAAACGAAGTAGGAAACAACTGTGAACGGTGAAGTCACATATATTCCCTTTAGTGTGTCAGGTGAAGCACACTACCCAAAGACTCGAACGGTCTTGAAAGCAGTGTTTGCTCTTTAATCTATTATCTAAACTCGAAAGTTCACTGAAACATACAATGGAGTACATCAACAACGCCACGGCAAGGCCATAATTCCATCTGTTGAAATCGTTTGATCATACGTATATGTTGGTTAGAATGTTCCATGTACATTTCTTCTATTTGGTTGAAAACTGTTGCTGGCCTCTTTCGGAACACAGTTTTTCTGAGTT
Organism: Furipterus horrens; assembly: GCF_987537825.1. Taxonomy (NCBI): domain Eukaryota; kingdom Metazoa; phylum Chordata; class Mammalia; order Chiroptera; family Furipteridae; genus Furipterus; species Furipterus horrens. Next base: position 52,727,227 of record NW_028327182.1, read on the forward strand.
AACAAGGAAGGGCAACAGGAACTTTTTCAAAGACATTCGTGAGAAACAAGATAGCACCAATACCTTCAATTCAAAGAGCTACATCTGTACTTACAGTAGTATTTGCGCTACTGTTCACGGAAAACCAGAGGTGTCCAGACATTACTGTCTCTGATTCTGCCTTCAATGGCAATGCAACCGGTGACTATCTCACACAATTCAGGCCATCACCACACGGACAGAGAAGAGAAAGCAATAACTTCTGTTATAATTGCTGGAAATGTTCATGTTTTCTCCTGTTTCAAAGAATGATTCTTTACCAGATAGAAATTACAGGCTTGTCCTCTTTGAACACACGGTACTTTCTGAGTTTCACAGTGAATTAGCAAGAAACGAAGTAGGAAACAACTGTGAACGGTGAAGTCACATATATTCCCTTTAGTGTGTCAGGTGAAGCACACTACCCAAAAGACTCTAGCGGTCTTGAAAGCAGTGCTTGCTCTTTAGTCTATTGTATAAACTCGAAAGTTCACTGAAACATACAATGGAGTACATCAACAGCGGCACGGCAAGGCCATAATTCCATCTGTTGAAATCTTTTGATCATATGTATATGTTGGTTAGAATGTTCCATGTACATTTCTTCTATTTAGTTGAAAACTGTTGCTGGCCTCTTTCGGAACACAGTTTTTCTGAGTTAACAAGGAAGGGCAACAGGAACTTTTTGAAAGACATTCGTGAGAAACAAGATAGCACCTATACCTTCAATTCAAAGAGCTACATCTGTACTTACAGTAGTATTTGCGCTACTGTTCATGGAAAACCAGAGGTGTCCAGACATTACTGTCTCTGCTTCTGCCTTCAATGGTAATGCGACCGGTGACTATCTCACACAATTCAGGCCATCACCACACGGACAGAGAAGAGAAAGCAATAACTTCTGTTATAATTGCTGGAAATGTTCATGTTTTCTCCCGTTTCAAAGAATGATTCTTTACCAGATAGAAATTACAGGCTTGTCCTCTTTGAACACACGGTACTTTCTGAGTTTCACAGTGAATTAGCAAGAAACGAAGTAGGAAACAACTGTGAACGGTGAAGTCACATATATTCCCTTTAGTGTTTCAGGTGAAGCACACTACCCAAAGACTATAACTGTCTTGAAAGCAGTGCTTGCTCTTTAGTCTATTGTATAAACTCGAAAGTTCACTGAAGCACACAATGGAGCAGAACAACAACAGCACGGCAAGGCCATAATTCCATCTGTTGAAATCGTTTGATCATATGTATATGTTGGTTAGAATGTTCCATGTACATTTCTTCTATTTGGTTGAAAACTGTTGCTGGCCTCTTTCGGAACACAGTTTTTCTGAGTTAACAAGGAAGGGCAACGGGAAATTTTTGAAAGACATTCGTGAGAAACAAGATAGCACCTATACCTTCAATTCAAAGAGCTACATCTGTACTTACAGTAGTATTTGCGCTACTGTTCATGGAAAACCAGAGGTGTCCAGACATTACTGTCTCTGCTTCTGCCTTCAATGGCAATGCGACCGGTGACTATCTCACACAATTCAGGCCATCACCACACGGACAGATAAGAGAAAGCAATAACTTCTGTTATAATGGCTGGAAATGTTCATGTTTTCTCCCGTTTCAAAGAATGATTCTTTCCCAGATAGAAATTAGAGGCTTGTCCTCTTTGAACACACGGTACTTTCTGAGTTTCACAGTGAATTAGCAAGAAACGAAGTAGGAAACAACTGTGAACGGTGAAGTCACATATATTCCCTTTAGTGTGTCAGGTGAAGCACACTACCCAAAGACTCGAACGGTCTTGAAAGCAGTGTTTGCTCTTTAATCTATTATCTAAACTCGAAAGTTCACTGAAACATACAATGGAGTACATCAACAACGCCACGGCAAGGCCATAATTCCATCTGTTGAAATCGTTTGATCATACGTATATGTTGGTTAGAATGTTCCATGTACATTTCTTCTATTTGGTTGAAAACTGTTGCTGGCCTCTTTCGGAACACAGTTTTTCTGAGTTAACAAGGAAGGGCAACAGGAACTTTTTGAAAGACATTCGTGAGAAACAAGATAGCACCAATACCTTCAATTCAAAGAGCTACATCTGTACTTACAGTAGTATTTGCGCTACTGTTCACGGAAAACCAGAGGTGTCCAGACATTACTGTCTCTGATTCTGCCTTCAATGGCAATGCAACCGGTGACTATCTCACACAATTCAGGCCATCACCACACGGACAGAGAAGAGAAAGCAATAACTTCTGTTATAATTGCTGGAAATGTTCATGTTTTCTCCTGTTTCAAAGAATGATTCTTTACCAGATAGAAATTACAGGCTTGTCCTCTTTGAACACACGGTACTTTCTGAGTTTCACAGTGAATTAGCAAGAAACGAAGTAGGAAACAACTGTGAACGGTGAAGTCACATATATTCCCTTTAGTGTGTCAGGTGAAGCACACTACCCAAAAGACTCTAGCGGTCTTGAAAGCAGTGCTTGCTCTTTAGTCTATTGTATAAACTCGAAAGTTCACTGAAACATACAATGGAGTACATCAACAGCGGCACGGCAAGGCCATAATTCCATCTGTTGAAATCTTTTGATCATATGTATATGTTGGTTAGAATGTTCCATGTACATTTCTTCTATTTAGTTGAAAACTGTTGCTGGCCTCTTTCGGAACACAGTTTTTCTGAGTTAACAAGGAAGGGCAACAGGAACTTTTTGAAAGACATTCGTGAGAAACAAGATAGCACCTATACCTTCAATTCAAAGAGCTACATCTGTACTTACAGTAGTATTTGCGCTACTGTTCATGGAAAACCAGAGGTGTCCAGACATTACTGTCTCTGCTTCTGCCTTCAATGGTAATGCGACCGGTGACTATCTCACACAATTCAGGCCATCACCACACGGACAGAGAAGAGAAAGCAATAACTTCTGTTATAATTGCTGGAAATGTTCATGTTTTCTCCCGTTTCAAAGAATGATTCTTTACCAGATAGAAATTACAGGCTTGTCCTCTTTGAACACACGGTACTTTCTGAGTTTCACAGTGAATTAGCAAGAAACGAAGTAGGAAACAACTGTGAACGGTGAAGTCACATATATTCCCTTTAGTGTTTCAGGTGAAGCACACTACCCAAAGACTATAACTGTCTTGAAAGCAGTGCTTGCTCTTTAGTCTATTCTATAAACTCGAAAGTTCACTGAAGCACACAATGGAGCAGAACAACAACAGCACGGCAAGGCCATAATTCCATCTGTTGAAATCGTTTGATCATATGTATATGTTGGTTAGAATGTTCCATGTACATTTCTTCTATTTGGTTGAAAACTGTTGCTGGCCTCTTTCGGAACACAGTTTTTCTGAGTTAACAAGGAAGGGCAACGGGAAATTTTTGAAAGACATTCGTGAGAAACAAGATAGCACCTATACCTTCAATTCAAAGAGCTACATCTGTACTTACAGTAGTATTTGCGCTACTGTTCATGGAAAACCAGAGGTGTCCAGACATTACTGTCTCTGCTTCTGCCTTCAATGGCAATGCGACCGGTGACTATCTCACACAATTCAGGCCATCACCACACGGACAGATAAGAGAAAGCAATAACTTCTGTTATAATGGCTGGAAATGTTCATGTTTTCTCCCGTTTCAAAGAATGATTCTTTCCCAGATAGAAATTAGAGGCTTGTCCTCTTTGAACACACGGTACTTTCTGAGTTTCACAGTGAATTAGCAAGAAACGAAGTAGGAAACAACTGTGAACGGTGAAGTCACATATATTCCCTTTAGTGTGTCAGGTGAAGCACACTACCCAAAGACTCGAACGGTCTTGAAAGCAGTGTTTGCTCTTTAATCTATTATCTAAACTCGAAAGTTCACTGAAACATACAATGGAGTACATCAACAACGCCACGGCAAGGCCATAATTCCATCTGTTGAAATCGTTTGATCATACGTATATGTTGGTTAGAATGTTCCATGTACATTTCTTCTATTTGGTTGAAAACTGTTGCTGGCCTCTTTCGGAACACAGTTTTTCTGAGTTAACAAGGAAGGGCAACAGGAACTTTTTGAAAGACATTCGTGAGAAACAAGATAGCACCAATACCTTCAATTCAAAGAGCTACATCTGTACTTACAGTAGTATTTGCGCTACTGTTCACGGAAAACCAGAGGTGTCCAGACATTACTGTCTCTGATTCTGCCTTCAATGGCAATGCAACCGGTGACTATCTCACACAATTCAGGCCATCACCACACGGACAGAGAAGAGAAAGCAATAACTTCTGTTATAATTGCTGGAAATGTTCATGTTTTCTCCTGTTTCAAAGAATGATTCTTTACCAGATAGAAATTACAGGCTTGTCCTCTTTGAACACACGGTACTTTCTGAGTTTCACAGTGAATTAGCAAGAAACGAAGTAGGAAACAACTGTGAACGGTGAAGTCACATATATTCCCTTTAGTGTGTCAGGTGAAGCACACTACCCAAAAGACTCTAGCGGTCTTGAAAGCAGTGCTTGCTCTTTAGTCTATTGTATAAACTCGAAAGTTCACTGAAACATACAATGGAGTACATCAACAGCGGCACGGCAAGGCCATAATTCCATCTGTTGAAATCTTTTGATCATATGTATATGTTGGTTAGAATGTTCCATGTACATTTCTTCTATTTAGTTGAAAACTGTTGCTGGCCTCTTTCGGAACACAGTTTTTCTGAGTTAACAAGGAAGGGCAACAGGAACTTTTTGAAAGACATTCGTGAGAAACAAGATAGCACCTATACCTTCAATTCAAAGAGCTACATCTGTACTTACAGTAGTATTTGCGCTACTGTTCATGGAAAACCAGAGGTGTCCAGACATTACTGTCTCTGCTTCTGCCTTCAATGGTAATGCGACCGGTGACTATCTCACACAATTCAGGCCATCACCACACGGACAGAGAAGAGAAAGCAATAACTTCTGTTATAATTGCTGGAAATGTTCATGTTTTCTCCCGTTTCAAAGAATGATTCTTTACCAGATAGAAATTAGAGGCTTGTCCTCTTTGAACACACGGTACTTTCTGAGTTTCACAGTGAATTAGCAAGAAACGAAGTAGGAAACAACTGTGAACGGTGAAGTCACATATATTCCCTTTAGTGTTTCAGGTGAAGCACACTACCCAAAGACTATAACTGTCTTGAAAGCAGTGCTTGCTCTTTAGTCTATTGTATAAACTCGAAAGTTCACTGAAGCACACAATGGAGCAGAACAACAACAGCACGGCAAGGCCATAATTCCATCTGTTGAAATCGTTTGATCATATGTATATGTTGGTTAGAATGTTCCATGTACATTTCTTCTATTTGGTTGAAAACTGTTGCTGGCCTCTTTCGGAACACAGTTTTTCTGAGTTAACAAGGAAGGGCAACGGGAAATTTTTGAAAGACATTCGTGAGAAACAAGATAGCACCAATACCTTCAATTCAAAGAGCTACATCTGTACTTACAGTAGTATTTGCGCTACTGTTCACGGAAAACCAGAGGTGTCCAGACATTACTGTCTCTGCTTCTGCCTTCAATGGCAATGCGACCGGTGACTATCTCACACAATTCAGGCCATCACCACACGGACAGAGAAGAGAAAGCAAGAACTTCTGTTATAATTGTTGGAAATGTTCATGTTTTCTCCCGTTTCAAAGAATGATTCTTTACCAGATAGAAATTACAGGCTTGTCCTCTTTGAACACACGGTACTTTCTGAGTTTCACAGTGAATTAGCAAGAAACGAAGTAGGAAACAACTGTGAACGGTGAAGTCACATATATTCCCTTTAGTGTTTCAGGTGAAGCACACTACCCAAAGACTATAACTGTCTTGAAAGCAGTGCTTGCTCTTTAGTCTATTGTATAAACTCGAAAGTTCACTGAAGCACACAATGGAGCAGAACAACAACAGCACGGCAAGGCCATAATTCCATCTGTTGAAATCGTTTGATCATATGTATATGTTGGTTAGAATGTTCCATGTACATTTCTTCTATTTGGTTGAAAACTGTTGCTGGCCTCTTTCGGAACACAGTTTTTCTGAGTTAACAAGGAAGGGCAACGGGAAATTTTTGAAAGACATTCGTGAGAAACAAGATAGCACCTATACCTTCAATTCAAAGAGCTACATCTGTACTTACAGTAGTATTTGCGCTACTGTTCATGGAAAACCAGAGGTGTCCAGACATTACTGTCTCTGCTTCTGCCTTCAATGGCAATGCGACCGGTGACTATCTCACACAATTCAGGCCATCACCACACGGACAGAGAAGAGAAAGCAAGAACTTCTGTTATAATTGTTGGAAATGTTCATGTTTTCTCCCGTTTCAAAGAATGATTCTTTACCAGATAGAAATTACAGGCTTGTCCTCTTTGAACACACGGTACTTTCTGAGTTTCACAGTGAATTAGCAAGAAACGAAGTAGGAAACAACTGTGAACGGTGAAGTCACATATATTCCCTTTAGTGTGTCAGGTGAAGCACACTACCCAAAGACTCGAACGGTCTTGAAAGCAGTGCTTGCTCTTTAGTCTATTGTATAAACTCGAAAGTTCACTGAAACATACAATGGAGTACATCAACAGCGGCACGGCAAGGCCATAATTCCATCTGTTGAAATCGTTTGATCATACGTATATGTTGGTTAGAATGTTCCATGTACATTTCTTCTATTTGGTTGAAAACTGTTGCTGGCCTCTTTCAGAACACAGTTTTTCTGAGTTAACAAGGAAGGGCAACAGGAAATTTTTGAAAGACATTCGTGAGAAACAAGATAGCACCTATAACTTCAATTCAAAGAGCTACATCTGTACTTACAGTAGTATTTGCGCTACTGTTCACGGAAAACCAGAGGTGTCCAGACATTACTGTCTCTGCTTCTGCCTTCAATGGCAATGCGACCGGTGACTATCTCACACAATTCAGGCCATCACCACACGGACAGAGAAGAGAAAGCAATAACTTCTGTTATAATTGCTGGAAATGTTCATGTTTTCTCCCGTTTCAAAGAATGATTCTTTACCAGATAGAAATTACAGGCTTGTCCTCTTTGAACACACGGTACTTTCTGAGTTTCACAGTGAATTAGCAAGAAACGAAGTAGGAAACAACTGTGAACGGTGAAGTCACATATATTCCCTTTAGTGTTTCAGGTGAAGCACACTACCCAAAGACTATAACTGTCTTGAAAGCAGTGCTTGCTCTTTAGTCTATTGTATAAACTCGAAAGTTCACTGAAGCACACAATGGAGCAGAACAACAACAGCACGGCAAGGCCATAATTCCATCTGTTGAAATCGTTTGATCATATGTATATGTTGGTTAGAATGTTCCATGTACATTTCTTCTATTTGGTTGAAAACTGTTGCTGGCCTCTTTCGGAACACAGTTTTTCTGAGTTAACAAGGAAGGGCAACGGGAAATTTTTGAAAGACATTCGTGAGAAACAAGATAGCACCTATACCTTCAATTCAAAGAGCTACATCTGTACTTACAGTAGTATTTGCGCTACTGTTCATGGAAAACCAGAGGTGTCCAGACATTACTGTCTCTGCTTCTGCCTTCAATGGCAATGCGACCGGTGACTATCTCACACAATTCAGGCCATCACCACACGGACAGAGAAGAGAAAGCAAGAACTTCTGTTATAATTGTTGGAAATGTTCATGTTTTCTCCCGTTTCAAAGAATGATTCTTTACCAGATAGAAATTACAGGCTTGTCCTCTTTGAACACACGGTACTTTCTGAGTTTCACAGTGAATTAGCAAGAAACGAAGTAGGAAACAACTGTGAACGGTGAAGTCACATATATTCCCTTTAGTGTGTCAGGTGAAGCACACTACCCAAAGACTCGAACGGTCTTGAAAGCAGTGCTTGCTCTTTAGTCTATTGTATAAACTCGAAAGTTCACTGAAACATACAATGGAGTACATCAACAGCGGCACGGCAAGGCCATAATTCCATCTGTTGAAATCGTTTGATCATACGTATATGTTGGTTAGAATGTTCCATGTACATTTCTTCTATTTGGTTGAAAACTGTTGCTGGCCTCTTTCAGAACACAGTTTTTCTGAGTTAACAAGGAAGGGCAACAGGAAATTTTTGAAAGACATTCGTGAGAAACAAGATAGCACCTATACCTTCAATTCAAAGAGCTACATCTGTACTTACAGTAGTATTTGCGCTACTGTTCACGGAAAACCAGAGGTGTCCAGACATTACTGTCTCTGCTTCTGCCTTCAATGGCAATGCGACCGGTGACTATCTCACACAATTCAGGCCATCACCACACGGACAGAGAAGAGAAAGCAATAACTTCTGTTATAATTGCTGGAAATGTTCATGTTTTCTCCCGTTTCAAAGAATGATTCTTTACCAGATAGAAATTAGAGGCTTGTCCTCTTTGAAAACACGGTACTTTCTGAGTTTCACAGTGAATTAGCAAGAAACGAAGTAGAAAACAACTGTGAACGGTGAAGTCACATATATTCCCTTTATTGTGTCAGGTGAAGCACACTACCCAAAAGACTCGAACGGTCTTGAAAGCAGTGTTTGCTCTTTAGTCTATTGTATAAATACGAAAGTTCACTGAAACATACAATGGAGTACATCAACAGCGGCACGGCAAGGCCATAATTCCATCTGTTGAAATCGTTTGATCATATGTATATGTTGGTTAGAATGTTCCATGTACATTTCTTCTATTTGGTTGAAAACTGTTGCTGGCCTCTTTCGGAACACAGTTTTTCTGAGTTAACAAGGAAGGGCAACAGGAACTTTTTGAAAGACATTCGTGAGAAACAAGATAGCACCTATACCTTCAATTCAAAGAGCTACATCTGTACTTACAGTAGTATTTGCGCTACTGTTCATGGAAAACCAGAGGTGTCCAGACATTACTGTCTCTGCTTCTGCCTTCAATGGTAATGCGACCGGTGACTATCTCACACAATTCAGGCCATCACCACACGGACAGATAAGAGAAAGCAATAACTTCTGTTATAATGGCTGGAAATGTTCATGTTTTCTCCCGTTTCAAAGAATGATTCTTTCCCAGATAGAAATTAGAGGCTTGTCCTCTTTGAACACACGGTACTTTCTGAGTTTCACAGTGAATTAGCAAGAAACGAAGTAGGAAACAACTGTGAACGGTGAAGTCACATATATTCCCTTTAGTGTGTCAGGTGAAGCACACTACCCAAAGACTCGAACGGTCTTGAAAGCAGTGTTTGCTCTTTAATCTATTATCTAAACTCGAAAGTTCACTGAAACATACAATGGAGTACATCAACAGCGGCACGGCAAGGCCATAATTCCATCTGTTGAAATCTTTTGATCATATGTATATGTTGGTTAGAATGTTCCATGTACATTTCTTCTATTTAGTTGAAAACTGTTGCTGGCCTCTTTCGGAACACAGTTTTTCTGAGTTAACAAGGAAGGGCAACAGGAACTTTTTGAAAGACATTCGTGAGAAACAAGATAGCACCTATACCTTCAATTCAAAGAGCTACATCTGTACTTACAGTAGTATTTGCGCTACTGTTCATGGAAAACCAGAGGTGTCCAGACATTACTGTCTCTGCTTCTGCCTTCAATGGTAATGCGACCGGTGACTATCTCACACAATTCAGGCCATCACCACACGGACAGAGAAGAGAAAGCAATAACTTCTGTTATAATTGCTGGAAATGTTCATGTTTTCTCCCGTTTCAAAGAATGATTCTTTACCAGATAGAAATTACAGGCTTGTCCTCTTTGAACACACGGTACTTTCTGAGTTTCACAGTGAATTAGCAAGAAACGAAGTAGGAAACAACTGTGAACGGTGAAGTCACATATATTCCCTTTAGTGTTTCAGGTGAAGCACACTACCCAAAGACTATAACTGTCTTGAAAGCAGTGCTTGCTCTTTAGTCTATTGTATAAACTCGAAAGTTCACTGAAGCACACAATGGAGCAGAACAACAACAGCACGGCAAGGCCATAATTCCATCTGTTGAAATCGTTTGATCATATGTATATGTTGGTTAGAATGTTCCATGTACATTTCTTCTATTTGGTTGAAAACTGTTGCTGGCCTCTTTCGGAACACAGTTTTTCTGAGTTAACAAGGAAGGGCAACGGGAAATTTTTGAAAGACATTCGTGAGAAACAAGATAGCACCAATACCTTCAATTCAAAGAGCTACATCTGTACTTACAGTAGTATTTGCGCTACTGTTCACGGAAAACCAGAGGTGTCCAGACATTACTGTCTCTGCTTCTGCCTTCAATGGCAATGCGACCGGTGACTATCTCACACAATTCAGGCCATCACCACACGGACAGAGAAGAGAAAGCAATAACTTCTGTTATAATTGCTGGAAATGTTCATGTTTTCTCCCGTTTCAAAGAATGATTCTTTACCAGATAGAAATTAGAGGCTTGTCCTCTTTGAAAACACGGTACTTTCTGAGTTTCACAGTGAATTAGCAAGAGACGAAGTAGGAAACAACTGTGAGCGGTGAAGTCACATATATTCCCTTTAGTGTGTCCGGTGAAGCACACTACCCAAAGAATATAACTGTCTTGAAAGCAGTGTTTGCTCTTTAGTCTATTATCTAATCTCGAAAGTTCACTGAAACATAGAATGGAGTACATCAACAACGGCACGGCAAGGCCATAACTCCATCTGTTGAAATCGTTTGATCATATGTATATGTTGGTTAGAATGTTCCATGTACATTTCTTCTATTTGGTTGAAAACTGTTGCTGGCCTCTTTCGGAACACAGTTTTTCTGAGTTAACAAGGAAGGGCAACGGGAAATTTTTGAAAGACATTCGTGAGAAACAAGATAGCACCTATACCTTCAATTCAAAGAGCTACATCTGTACTTACAGTAGTATTTGCGCTACTGTTCATGGAAAACCAGAGGTGTCCAGACATTACTGTCTCTGCTTCTGCCTTCAATGGCAATGCGACCGGTGACTATCTCACACAATTCAGGCCATCACCACACGGACAGATAAGAGAAAGCAATAACTTCTGTTATAATGGCTGGAAATGTTCATGTTTTCTCCCGTTTCAAAGAATGATTCTTTCCCAGATAGAAATTACAGGCTTGTCCTCTTTGAACACACGGTACTTTCTGAGTTTCACAGTGAATTAGCAAGAAACGAAGTAGGAAACAACTGTGAACGGTGAAGTCACATATATTCCCTTTAGTGTGTCAGGTGAAGCACACTACCCAAAGACTCGAACGGTCTTGAAAGCAGTGTTTGCTCTTTAATCTATTATCTAAACTCGAAAGTTCACTGAAACATACAATGGAGTACATCAACAACGCCACGGCAAGGCCATAATTCCATCTGTTGAAATCGTTTGATCATACGTATATGTTGGTTAGAATGTTCCATGTACATTTCTTCTATTTGGTTGAAAACTGTTGCTGGCCTCTTTCGGAACACAGTTTTTCTGAGTTAACAAGGAAGGGCAACAGGAAATTTTTGAAAGACATTCGTGAGAAACAAGATAGCACCTATAACTTCAATTCAAAGAGCTACATCTGTACTTACAGTAGTATTTGCGCTACTGTTCACGGAAAACCAGAGGTGTCCAGACATTACTGTCTCTGCTTCTGCCTTCAATGGCAATGCGACCGGTGACTATCTCACACAATTCAGGCCATCACCACACGGACAGAGAAGAGAAAGCAATAACTTCTGTTATAATTGCTGGAAATGTTCATGTTTTCTCCCGTTTCAAAGAATGATTCTTTACCAGATAGAAATTACAGGCTTGTCCTCTTTGAACACACGGTACTTTCTGAGTTTCACAGTGAATTAGCAAGAAACGAAGTAGGAAACAACTGTGAACGGTGAAGTCACATATATTCCCTTTAGTGTTTCAGGTGAAGCACACTACCCAAAGACTATAACTGTCTTGAAAGCAGTGCTTGCTCTTTAGTCTATTGTATAAACTCGAAAGTTCACTGAAGCATACAATGGAGCAGAACAACAACAGCACGGCAAGGCCATAATTCCATCTGTTGAAATCGTTTGATCATATGTATATGTTGGTTAGAATGTTCCATGTACATTTCTTCTATTTGGTTGAAAACTGTTGCTGGCCTCTTTCGGAACACAGTTTTTCTGAGTTAACAAGGAAGGGCAACGGGAAATTTTTGAAAGACATTCGTGAGAAACAAGATAGCACCTATACCTTCAATTCAAAGAGCTACATCTGTACTTACAGTAGTATTTGCGCTACTGTTCATGGAAAACCAGAGGTGTCCAGACATTACTGTCTCTGCTTCTGCCTTCAATGGCAATGCGACCGGTGACTATCTCACACAATTCAGGCCATCACCACACGGACAGAGAAGAGAAAGCAAGAACTTCTGTTATAATTGTTGGAAATGTTCATGTTTTCTCCCGTTTCAAAGAATGATTCTTTACCAGATAGAAATTACAGGCTTGTCCTCTTTGAACACACGGTACTTTCTGAGTTTCACAGTGAATTAGCAAGAAACGAAGTAGGAAACAACTGTGAACGGTGAAGTCACATATATTCCCTTTAGTGTTTCAGGTGAAGCACACTACCCAAAGACTATAACTGTCTTGAAAGCAGTGCTTGCTCTTTAGTCTATTGTATAAACTCGAAAGTTCACTGAAGCACACAATGGAGCAGAACAACAACAGCACGGCAAGGCCATAATTCCATCTGTTGAAATCGTTTGATCATATGTATATGTTGGTTAGAATGTTCCATGTACATTTCTTCTATTTGGTTGAAAACTGTTGCTGGCCTCTTTCGGAACACAGTTTTTCTGAGTTAACAAGGAAGGGCAACAGGAAATTTTTGAAAGACATTCGTGAGAAACAAGATAGCACCTATAACTTCAATTCAAAGAGCTACATCTGTACTTACAGTAGTATTTGCGCTACTGTTCATGGAAAACCAGAGGTGTCCAGACATTACTGTCTCTGCTTCTGCCTTCAATGGCAATGCGACCGGTGACTATCTCACACAATTCAGGCCATCACCACACGGACAGAGAAGAGAAAGCAATAACTTCTGTTATAATTGCTGGAAATGTTCATGTTTTCTCCCGTTTCAAAGAATGATTCTTTACCAGATAGAAATTACAGGCTTGTCCTCTTTGAACACACGGTACTTTCTGAGTTTCACAGTGAATTAGCAAGAAACGAAGTAGGAAACAACTGTGAACGGTGAAGTCACATATATTCCCTTTAGTGTTTCAGGTGAAGCACACTACCCAAAGACTATAACTGTCTTGAAAGCAGTGCTTGCTCTTTAGTCTATTGTATAAACTCGAAAGTTCACTGAAGCACACAATGGAGCAGAACAACAACAGCACGGCAAGGCCATAATTCCATCTGTTGAAATCGTTTGATCATATGTATATGTTGGTTAGAATGTTCCATGTACATTTCTTCTATTTGGTTGAAAACTGTTGCTGGCCTCTTTCGGAACACAGTTTTTCTGAGTTAACAAGGAAGGGCAACGGGAAATTTTTGAAAGACATTCGTGAGAAACAAGATAGCACCTATACCTTCAATTCAAAGAGCTACATCTGTACTTACAGTAGTATTTGCGCTACTGTTCATGGAAAACCAGAGGTGTCCAGACATTACTGTCTCTGCTTCTGCCTTCAATGGCAATGCGACCGGTGACTATCTCACACAATTCAGGCCATCACCACACGGACAGAGAAGAGAAAGCAAGAACTTCTGTTATAATTGTTGGAAATGTTCATGTTTTCTCCCGTTTCAAAGAATGATTCTTTACCAGATAGAAATTACAGGCTTGTCCTCTTTGAACACACGGTACTTTCTGAGTTTCACAGTGAATTAGCAAGAAACGAAGTAGGAAACAACTGTGAACGGTGAAGTCACATATATTCCCTTTAGTGTGTCCGGTGAAGCACACTACCCAAAGAATATAACTGTCTTGAAAGCAGTGCTTGCTCTTTAGTCTATTGTATAAACTCGAAAGTTCACTGAAGCACACAATGGAGCAGAACAACAACAGCACGGCAAGGCCATAATTCCATCTGTTGAAATCGTTTGATCATATGTATATGTTGGTTAGAATGTTCCATGTACATTTCTTCTATTTGGTTGAAAACTGTTGCTGGCCTCTTTCGGAACACAGTTTTTCTGAGTTAACAAGGAAGGGCAACGGGAAATTTTTGAAAGACATTCGTGAGAAACAAGATAGCACCAATACCTTCAATTCAAAGAGCTACATCTGTACTTACAGTAGTATTTGCGCTACTGTTCACGGAAAACCAGAGGTGTCCAGACATTACTGTCTCTGCTTCTGCCTTCAATGGCAATGCGACCGGTGACTATCTCACATAATTCAGGCCATCACCACACGGACAGAGAAGAGAAAGCAATAACTTCTGTTATAATTGCTGGAAATGTTCATGTTTTCTCCCGTTTCAAAGAATGATTCTTTACCAGATAGAAATTAGAGGCTTGTCCTCTTTGAAAACACGGTACTTTCTGAGTTTCACAGTGAATTAGCAAGAGACGAAGTAGGAAACAACTGTGAGCGGCGAAGTCACATATATTCCCTTTAGTGTGTCCGGTGAAGCACACTACCCAAAGAATATAACTGTCTTGAAAGCAGTGTTTGCTCTTTAGTCTATTATCTAATCTCGAAAGTTCACTGAAACATAGAATGGAGTACATCAACAACGGCACGGCAAGGCCATAACTCCATCTGTTGAAATCGTTTGATCATATGTATATGTTGGTTAGAATGTTCCATGTACATTTCTTCTATTTGGTTGAAAACTGTTGCTGGCCTCTTTCGGAACACAGTTTTTCTGAGTTAACAAGGAAGGGCAACAGGAAATTTTTGAAAGACATTCGTGAGAAACAAGATAGCACCTATACCTTCAATTCAAAGAGCTACATCTGTACTTACAGTAGTATTTGCGCTACTGTTCATGGAAAACCAGAGGTGTCCAGACATTACTGTCTCTGCTTCTGCCTTCAATGGTAATGCGACCGGTGACTATCTCACACAATTCAGGCCATCACCACACGGACAGAGAAGAGAAAGCAATAACTTCTGTTATAATTGTTGGAAATGTTCATGTTTTCTCCCGTTTCAAAGAATGATTCTTTACCAGATAGAAATTACAGGCTTGTCCTCTTTGAACACACGGTACTTTCTGAGTTTCACAGTGAATTAGCAAGAAACGAAGTAGGAAACAACTGTGAACGGTGAAGTCACATATATTCCCTTTAGTGTTTCAGGTGAAGCACACTACCCAAAGACTATAACTGTCTTGAAAGCAGTGCTTGCTCTTTAGTCTATTGTATAAACTCGAAAGTTCACTGAAGCACACAATGGAGCAGAACAACAACAGCACGGCAAGGCCATAATTCCATCTGTTGAAATCGTTTGATCATATGTATATGTTGGTTAGAATGTTCCATGTACATTTCTTCTATTTGGTTGAAAACTGTTGCTGGCCTCTTTCGGAACACAGTTTTTCTGAGTTAACAAGGAAGGGCAACGGGAAATTTTTGAAAGACATTCGTGAGAAACAAGATAGCACCTATACCTTCAATTCAAAGAGCTACATCTGTACTTACAGTAGTATTTCCGCTACTGTTCATGGAAAACCAGAGGTGTCCAGACATTACTGTCTCTGCTTCTGCCTTCAATGGCAATGCGACCGGTGACTATCTCACACAATTCAGGCCATCACCACACGGACAGAGAAGAGAAAGCAATAACTTCTGTTATAATTGCTGGAAATGTTCATGTTTTCTCCCGTTTCAAAGAATGATTCTTTACCAGATAGAAATTACAGGCTTGTCCTCTTTGAACACACGGTACTTTCTGAGTTTCACAGTGAATTAGCAAGAAACGAAGTAGGAAACAACTGTGAACGGTGAAGTCACATATATTCCCTTTAGTGTGTCAGGTGAAGCACACTACCCAAAGACTCGAACGGTCTTGAAAGCAGTGTTTGCTCTTTAATCTATTATCTAAACTCGAAAGTTCACTGAAACATACAATGGAGTACATCAACAACGCCACGGCAAGGCCATAATTCCATCTGTTGAAATCGTTTGATCATACGTATATGTTGGTTAGAATGTTCCATGTACATTTCTTCTATTTGGTTGAAAACTGTTGCTGGCCTCTTTCGGAACACAGTTTTTCTGAGTTAACAAGGAAGGGCAACAGGAAATTTTTGAAAGACATTCGTGAGAAACAAGATAGCACCTATAACTTCAATTCAAAGAGCTACATCTGTACTTACAGTAGTATTTGCGCTACTGTTCACGGAAAACCAGAGGTGTCCAGACATTACTGTCTCTGCTTCTGCCTTCAATGGCAATGCGACCGGTGACTATCTCACACAATTCAGGCCATCACCACACGGACAGAGAAGAGAAAGCAATAACTTCTGTTATAATTGCTGGAAATGTTCATGTTTTCTCCCGTTTCAAAGAATGATTCTTTACCAGATAGAAATTACAGGCTTGTCCTCTTTGAACACACGGTACTTTCTGAGTTTCACAGTGAATTAGCAAGAAACGAAGTAGGAAACAACTGTGAACGGTGAAGTCACATATATTCCCTTTAGTGTTTCAGGTGAAGCACACTACCCAAAGACTATAACTGTCTTGAAAGCAGTGCTTGCTCTTTAGTCTATTGTATAAACTCGAAAGTTCACTGAAGCACACAATGGAGCAGAACAACAACAGCACGGCAAGGCCATAATTCCATCTGTTGAAATCGTTTGATCATATGTATATGTTGGTTAGAATGTTCCATGTACATTTCTTCTATTTGGTTGAAAACTGTTGCTGGCCTCTTTCGGAACACAGTTTTTCTGAGTTAACAAGGAAGGGCAACGGGAAATTTTTGAAAGACATTCGTGAGAAACAAGATAGCACCTATACCTTCAATTCAAAGAGCTACATCTGTACTTACAGTAGTATTTCCGCTACTGTTCATGGAAAACCAGAGGTGTCCAGACATTACTGTCTCTGCTTCTGCCTTCAATGGCAATGCGACCGGTGACTATCTCACACAATTCAGGCCATCACCACACGGACAGAGAAGAGAAAGCAATAACTTCTGTTATAATTGCTGGAAATGTTCATGTTTTCTCCCGTTTCAAAGAATGATTCTTTACCAGATAGAAATTACAGGCTTGTCCTCTTTGAACACACGGTACTTTCTGAGTTTCACAGTGAATTAGCAAGAAACGAAGTAGGAAACAACTGTGAACGGTGAAGTCACATATATTCCCTTTAGTGTGTCAGGTGAAGCACACTACCCAAAGACTCGAACGGTCTTGAAAGCAGTGTTTGCTCTTTAATCTATTATCTAAACTCGAAAGTTCACTGAAACATACAATGGAGTACATCAACAACGCCACGGCAAGGCCATAATTCCATCTGTTGAAATCGTTTGATCATACGTATATGTTGGTTAGAATGTTCCATGTACATTTCTTCTATTTGGTTGAAAACTGTTGCTGGCCTCTTTCGGAACACAGTTTTTCTGAGTTAACAAGGAAGGGCAACAGGAAATTTTTGAAAGACATTCGTGAGAAACAAGATAGCACCTATAACTTCAATTCAAAGAGCTACATCTGTACTTACAGTAGTATTTGCGCTACTGTTCACGGAAAACCAGAGGTGTCCAGACATTACTGTCTCTGCTTCTGCCTTCAATGGCAATGCGACCGGTGACTATCTCACACAATTCAGGCCATCACCACACGGACAGAGAAGAGAAAGCAATAACTTCTGTTATAATTGCTGGAAATGTTCATGTTTTCTCCCGTTTCAAAGAATGATTCTTTACCAGATAGAAATTACAGGCTTGTCCTCTTTGAACACACGGTACTTTCTGAGTTTCACAGTGAATTAGCAAGAAACGAAGTAGGAAACAACTGTGAACGGTGAAGTCACATATATTCCCTTTAGTGTTTCAGGTGAAGCACACTACCCAAAGACTATAACTGTCTTGAAAGCAGTGCTTGCTCTTTAGTCTATTGTATAAACTCGAAAGTTCACTGAAGCACACAATGGAGCAGAACAACAACAGCACGGCAAGGCCATAATTCCATCTGTTGAAATCGTTTGATCATATGTATATGTTGGTTAGAATGTTCCATGTACATTTCTTCTATTTGGTTGAAAACTGTTGCTGGCCTCTTTCGGAACACAGTTTTTCTGAGTTAACAAGGAAGGGCAACGGGAAATTTTTGAAAGACATTCGTGAGAAACAAGATAGCACCTATACCTTCAATTCAAAGAGCTACATCTGTACTTACAGTAGTATTTGCGCTACTGTTCATGGAAAACCAGAGGTGTCCAGACATTACTGTCTCTGCTTCT
This sequence comes from Furipterus horrens, assembly GCF_987537825.1. Classification (NCBI taxonomy): domain Eukaryota; kingdom Metazoa; phylum Chordata; class Mammalia; order Chiroptera; family Furipteridae; genus Furipterus; species Furipterus horrens. The sequence goes on from NW_028327182.1 coordinate 52,745,668, forward strand.
GCCTTCAATGGCAATGCGACCGGTGACTATCTCACACAATTCAGGCCATCACCACACGGACAGAGAAGAGAAAGCAAGAACTTCTGTTATAATTGTTGGAAATGTTCATGTTTTCTCCCGTTTCAAAGAATGATTCTTTACCAGATAGAAATTACAGGCTTGTCCTCTTTGAACACACGGTACTTTCTGAGTTTCACAGTGAATTAGCAAGAAACGAAGTAGGAAACAACTGTGAACGGTGAAGTCACATATATTCCCTTTAGTGTGTCAGGTGAAGCACACTACCCAAAGACTCGAACGGTCTTGAAAGCAGTGCTTGCTCTTTAGTCTATTGTATAAACTCGAAAGTTCACTGAAACATACAATGGAGTACATCAACAGCGGCACGGCAAGGCCATAATTCCATCTGTTGAAATCGTTTGATCATACGTATATGTTGGTTAGAATGTTCCATGTACATTTCTTCTATTTGGTTGAAAACTGTTGCTGGCCTCTTTCAGAACACAGTTTTTCTGAGTTAACAAGGAAGGGCAACAGGAAATTTTTGAAAGACATTCGTGAGAAACAAGATAGCACCTATAACTTCAATTCAAAGAGCTACATCTGTACTTACAGTAGTATTTGCGCTACTGTTCACGGAAAACCAGAGGTGTCCAGACATTACTGTCTCTGCTTCTGCCTTCAATGGCAATGCGACCGGTGACTATCTCACACAATTCAGGCCATCACCACACGGACAGAGAAGAGAAAGCAATAACTTCTGTTATAATTGCTGGAAATGTTCATGTTTTCTCCCGTTTCAAAGAATGATTCTTTACCAGATAGAAATTACAGGCTTGTCCTCTTTGAACACACGGTACTTTCTGAGTTTCACAGTGAATTAGCAAGAAACGAAGTAGGAAACAACTGTGAACGGTGAAGTCACATATATTCCCTTTAGTGTTTCAGGTGAAGCACACTACCCAAAGACTATAACTGTCTTGAAAGCAGTGCTTGCTCTTTAGTCTATTGTATAAACTCGAAAGTTCACTGAAGCACACAATGGAGCAGAACAACAACAGCACGGCAAGGCCATAATTCCATCTGTTGAAATCGTTTGATCATATGTATATGTTGGTTAGAATGTTCCATGTACATTTCTTCTATTTGGTTGAAAACTGTTGCTGGCCTCTTTCGGAACACAGTTTTTCTGAGTTAACAAGGAAGGGCAACGGGAAATTTTTGAAAGACATTCATGAGAAACAAGATAGCACCTATACCTTCAATTCAAAGAGCTACATCTGTACTTACAGTAGTATTTGCGCTACTGTTCATGGAAAACCAGAGGTGTCCAGACATTACTGTCTCTGCTTCTGCCTTCAATGGCAATGCGACCGGTGACTATCTCACACAATTCAGGCCATCACCACACGGACAGAGAAGAGAAAGCAAGAACTTCTGTTATAATTGTTGGAAATGTTCATGTTTTCTCCCGTTTCAAAGAATGATTCTTTACCAGATAGAAATTACAGGCTTGTCCTCTTTGAACACACGGTACTTTCTGAGTTTCACAGTGAATTAGCAAGAAACGAAGTAGGAAACAACTGTGAACGGTGAAGTCACATATATTCCCTTTAGTGTGTCAGGTGAAGCACACTACCCAAAGACTCGAACGGTCTTGAAAGCAGTGCTTGCTCTTTAGTCTATTGTATAAACTCGAAAGTTCACTGAAACATACAATGGAGTACATCAACAGCGGCACGGCAAGGCCATAATTCCATCTGTTGAAATCGTTTGATCATACGTATATGTTGGTTAGAATGTTCCATGTACATTTCTTCTATTTGGTTGAAAACTGTTGCTGGCCTCTTTCAGAACACAGTTTTTCTGAGTTAACAAGGAAGGGCAACAGGAAATTTTTGAAAGACATTCGTGAGAAACAAGATAGCACCTATACCTTCAATTCAAAGAGCTACATCTGTACTTACAGTAGTATTTGCGCTACTGTTCACGGAAAACCAGAGGTGTCCAGACATTACTGTCTCTGCTTCTGCCTTCAATGGCAATGCGACCGGTGACTATCTCACACAATTCAGGCCATCACCACACGGACAGAGAAGAGAAAGCAATAACTTCTGTTATAATTGCTGGAAATGTTCATGTTTTCTCCCGTTTCAAAGAATGATTCTTTACCAGATAGAAATTAGAGGCTTGTCCTCTTTGAAAACACGGTACTTTCTGAGTTTCACAGTGAATTAGCAAGAAACGAAGTAGAAAACAACTGTGAACGGTGAAGTCACATATATTCCCTTTATTGTGTCAGGTGAAGCACACTACCCAAAAGACTCGAACGGTCTTGAAAGCAGTGTTTGCTCTTTAGTCTATTGTATAAATACGAAAGTTCACTGAAACATACAATGGAGTACATCAACAGCGGCACGGCAAGGCCATAATTCCATCTGTTGAAATCGTTTGATCATATGTATATGTTAGTTAGAATGTTCCATGTACATTTCTTCTATTTGGTTGAAAACTGTTGCTGGCCTCTTTCGGAACACAGTTTTTCTGAGTTAACAAGGAAGGGCAACAGGAACTTTTTGAAAGACATTCGTGAGAAACAAGATAGCACCTATACCTTCAATTCAAAGAGCTACATCTGTACTTACAGTAGTATTTGCGCTACTGTTCATGGAAAACCAGAGGTGTCCAGACATTACTGTCTCTGCTTCTGCCTTCAATGGTAATGCGACCGGTGACTATCTCACACAATTCAGGCCATCACCACACGGACAGATAAGAGAAAGCAATAACTTCTGTTATAATGGCTGGAAATGTTCATGTTTTCTCCCGTTTCAAAGAATGATTCTTTCCCAGATAGAAATTAGAGGCTTGTCCTCTTTGAACACACGGTACTTTCTGAGTTTCACAGTGAATTAGCAAGAAACGAAGTAGGAAACAACTGTGAACGGTGAAGTCACATATATTCCCTTTAGTGTGTCAGGTGAAGCACACTACCCAAAGACTCGAACGGTCTTGAAAGCAGTGTTTGCTCTTTAATCTATTATCTAAACTCGAAAGTTCACTGAAACATACAATGGAGTACATCAACAACGCCACGGCAAGGCCATAATTCCATCTGTTGAAATCGTTTGATCATACGTATATGTTGGTTAGAATGTTCCATGTACATTTCTTCTATTTGGTTGAAAACTGTTGCTGGCCTCTTTCGGAACACAGTTTTTCTGAGTTAACAAGGAAGGGCAACAGGAACTTTTTGAAAGACATTCGTGAGAAACAAGATAGCACCAATACCTTCAATTCAAAGAGCTACATCTGTACTTACAGTAGTATTTGCGCTACTGTTCACGGAAAACCAGAGGTGTCCAGACATTACTGTCTCTGATTCTGCCTTCAATGGCAATGCAACCGGTGACTATCTCACACAATTCAGGCCATCACCACACGGACAGAGAAGAGAAAGCAATAACTTCTGTTATAATTGCTGGAAATGTTCATGTTTTCTCCTGTTTCAAAGAATGATTCTTTACCAGATAGAAATTACAGGCTTGTCCTCTTTGAACACACGGTACTTTCTGAGTTTCACAGTGAATTAGCAAGAAACGAAGTAGGAAACAACTGTGAACGGTGAAGTCACATATATTCCCTTTAGTGTGTCAGGTGAAGCACACTACCCAAAAGACTCTAGCGGTCTTGAAAGCAGTGCTTGCTCTTTAGTCTATTGTATAAACTCGAAAGTTCACTGAAACATACAATGGAGTACATCAACAGCGGCACGGCAAGGCCATAATTCCATCTGTTGAAATCTTTTGATCATATGTATATGTTGGTTAGAATGTTCCATGTACATTTCTTCTATTTAGTTGAAAACTGTTGCTGGCCTCTTTCGGAACACAGTTTTTCTGAGTTAACAAGGAAGGGCAACAGGAACTTTTTGAAAGACATTCGTGAGAAACAAGATAGCACCTATACCTTCAATTCAAAGAGCTACATCTGTACTTACAGTAGTATTTGCGCTACTGTTCATGGAAAACCAGAGGTGTCCAGACATTACTGTCTCTGCTTCTGCCTTCAATGGTAATGCGACCGGTGACTATCTCACACAATTCAGGCCATCACCACACGGACAGAGAAGAGAAAGCAATAACTTCTGTTATAATTGCTGGAAATGTTCATGTTTTCTCCCGTTTCAAAGAATGATTCTTTACCAGATAGAAATTACAGGCTTGTCCTCTTTGAACACACGGTACTTTCTGAGTTTCACAGTGAATTAGCAAGAAACGAAGTAGGAAACAACTGTGAACGGTGAAGTCACATATATTCCCTTTAGTGTTTCAGGTGAAGCACACTACCCAAAGACTATAACTGTCTTGAAAGCAGTGCTTGCTCTTTAGTCTATTGTATAAACTCGAAAGTTCACTGAAGCACACAATGGAGCAGAACAACAACAGCACGGCAAGGCCATAATTCCATCTGTTGAAATCGTTTGATCATATGTATATGTTGGTTAGAATGTTCCATGTACATTTCTTCTATTTGGTTGAAAACTGTTGCTGGCCTCTTTCGGAACACAGTTTTTCTGAGTTAACAAGGAAGGGCAACGGGAAATTTTTGAAAGACATTCGTGAGAAACAAGATAGCACCAATACCTTCAATTCAAAGAGCTACATCTGTACTTACAGTAGTATTTGCGCTACTGTTCACGGAAAACCAGAGGTGTCCAGACATTACTGTCTCTGCTTCTGCCTTCAATGGCAATGCGACCGGTGACTATCTCACACAATTCAGGCCATCACCACACGGACAGAGAAGAGAAAGCAAGAACTTCTGTTATAATTGTTGGAAATGTTCATGTTTTCTCCCGTTTCAAAGAATGATTCTTTACCAGATAGAAATTACAGGCTTGTCCTCTTTGAACACACGGTACTTTCTGAGTTTCACAGTGAATTAGCAAGAAACGAAGTAGGAAACAACTGTGAACGGTGAAGTCACATATATTCCCTTTAGTGTGTCAGGTGAAGCACACTACCCAAAGACTCGAACGGTCTTGAAAGCAGTGTTTGCTCTTTAATCTATTATCTAAACTCGAAAGTTCACTGAAACATACAATGGAGTACATCAACAACGCCACGGCAAGGCCATAATTCCATCTGTTGAAATCGTTTGATCATACGTATATGTTGGTTAGAATGTTCCATGTACATTTCTTCTATTTGGTTGAAAACTGTTGCTGGCCTCTTTCGGAACACAGTTTTTCTGAGTTAACAAGGAAGGGCAACAGGAAATTTTTGAAAGACATTCGTGAGAAACAAGATAGCACCTATACCTTCAATTCAAAGAGCTACATCTGTACTTACAGTAGTATTTCCGCTACTGTTCATGGAAAACCAGAGGTGTCCAGACATTACTGTCTCTGCTTCTGCCTTCAATGGCAATGCGACCGGTGACTATCTCACACAATTCAGGCCATCACCACACGGACAGAGAAGAGAAAGCAATAACTTCTGTTATAATTGCTGGAAATGTTCATGTTTTCTCCCGTTTCAAAGAATGATTCTTTACCAGATAGAAATTACAGGCTTGTCCTCTTTGAACACACGGTACTTTCTGAGTTTCACAGTGAATTAGCAAGAAACGAAGTAGGAAACAACTGTGAACGGTGAAGTCACATATATTCCCTTTAGTGTGTCAGGTGAAGCACACTACCCAAAGACTCGAACGGTCTTGAAAGCAGTGTTTGCTCTTTAATCTATTATCTAAACTCGAAAGTTCACTGAAACATACAATGGAGTACATCAACAACGCCACGGCAAGGCCATAATTCCATCTGTTGAAATCGTTTGATCATACGTATATGTTGGTTAGAATGTTCCATGTACATTTCTTCTATTTGGTTGAAAACTGTTGCTGGCCTCTTTCGGAACACAGTTTTTCTGAGTTAACAAGGAAGGGCAACAGGAAATTTTTGAAAGACATTCGTGAGAAACAAGATAGCACCTATAACTTCAATTCAAAGAGCTACATCTGTACTTACAGTAGTATTTGCGCTACTGTTCACGGAAAACCAGAGGTGTCCAGACATTACTGTCTCTGCTTCTGCCTTCAATGGCAATGCGACCGGTGACTATCTCACACAATTCAGGCCATCACCACACGGACAGAGAAGAGAAAGCAATAACTTCTGTTATAATTGCTGGAAATGTTCATGTTTTCTCCCGTTTCAAAGAATGATTCTTTACCAGATAGAAATTACAGGCTTGTCCTCTTTGAACACACGGTACTTTCTGAGTTTCACAGTGAATTAGCAAGAAACGAAGTAGGAAACAACTGTGAACGGTGAAGTCACATATATTCCCTTTAGTGTTTCAGGTGAAGCACACTACCCAAAGACTATAACTGTCTTGAAAGCAGTGCTTGCTCTTTAGTCTATTGTATAAACTCGAAAGTTCACTGAAGCACACAATGGAGCAGAACAACAACAGCACGGCAAGGCCATAATTCCATCTGTTGAAATCGTTTGATCATATGTATATGTTGGTTAGAATGTTCCATGTACATTTCTTCTATTTGGTTGAAAACTGTTGCTGGCCTCTTTCGGAACACAGTTTTTCTGAGTTAACAAGGAAGGGCAACGGGAAATTTTTGAAAGACATTCGTGAGAAACAAGATAGCACCTATACCTTCAATTCAAAGAGCTACATCTGTACTTACAGTAGTATTTGCGCTACTGTTCATGGAAAACCAGAGGTGTCCAGACATTACTGTTTCTGCTTCTGCCTTCAATGGCAATGCGACCGGTGACTATCTCACACAATTCAGGCCATCACCACACGGACAGATAAGAGAAAGCAATAACTTCTGTTATAATGGCTGGAAATGTTCATGTTTTCTCCCGTTTCAAAGAATGATTCTTTCCCAGATAGAAATTAGAGGCTTGTCCTCTTTGAACACACGGTACTTTCTGAGTTTCACAGTGAATTAGCAAGAAACGAAGTAGGAAACAACTGTGAACGGTGAAGTCACATATATTCCCTTTAGTGTGTCAGGTGAAGCACACTACCCAAAGACTCGAACGGTCTTGAAAGCAGTGTTTGCTCTTTAATCTATTATCTAAACTCGAAAGTTCACTGAAACATACAATGGAGTACATCAACAACGCCACGGCAAGGCCATAATTCCATCTGTTGAAATCGTTTGATCATACGTATATGTTGGTTAGAATGTTCCATGTACATTTCTTCTATTTGGTTGAAAACTGTTGCTGGCCTCTTTCGGAACACAGTTTTTCTGAGTTAACAAGGAAGGGCAACAGGAACTTTTTGAAAGACATTCGTGAGAAACAAGATAGCACCAATACCTTCAATTCAAAGAGCTACATCTGTACTTACAGTAGTATTTGCGCTACTGTTCACGGAAAACCAGAGGTGTCCAGACATTACTGTCTCTGATTCTGCCTTCAATGGCAATGCGACCGGTGACTATCTCACACAATTCAGGCCATCACCACACGGACAGAGAAGAGAAAGCAATAACTTCTGTTATAATTGCTGGAAATGTTCATGTTTTCTCCTGTTTCAAAGAATGATTCTTTACCAGATAGAAATTACAGGCTTGTCCTCTTTGAACACACGGTACTTTCTGAGTTTCACAGTGAATTAGCAAGAAACGAAGTAGGAAACAACTGTGAACGGTGAAGTCACATATATTCCCTTTAGTGTGTCAGGTGAAGCACACTACCCAAAAGACTCTAGCGGTCTTGAAAGCAGTGCTTGCTCTTTAGTCTATTGTATAAACTCGAAAGTTCACTGAAACATACAATGGAGTACATCAACAGCGGCACGGCAAGGCCATAATTCCATCTGTTGAAATCTTTTGATCATATGTATATGTTGGTTAGAATGTTCCATGTACATTTCTTCTATTTAGTTGAAAACTGTTGCTGGCCTCTTTCGGAACACAGTTTTTCTGAGTTAACAAGGAAGGGCAACAGGAACTTTTTGAAAGACATTCGTGAGAAACAAGATAGCACCTATACCTTCAATTCAAAGAGCTACATCTGTACTTACAGTAGTATTTGCGCTACTGTTCATGGAAAACCAGAGGTGTCCAGACATTACTGTCTCTGCTTCTGCCTTCAATGGTAATGCGACCGGTGACTATCTCACACAATTCAGGCCATCACCACACGGACAGAGAAGAGAAAGCAATAACTTCTGTTATAATTGCTGGAAATGTTCATGTTTTCTCCCGTTTCAAAGAATGATTCTTTACCAGATAGAAATTACAGGCTTGTCCTCTTTGAACACACGGTACTTTCTGAGTTTCACAGTGAATTAGCAAGAAACGAAGTAGGAAACAACTGTGAACGGTGAAGTCACATATATTCCCTTTAGTGTTTCAGGTGAAGCACACTACCCAAAGACTATAACTGTCTTGAAAGCAGTGCTTGCTCTTTAGTCTATTGTATAAACTCGAAAGTTCACTGAAGCACACAATGGAGCAGAACAACAACAGCACGGCAAGGCCATAATTCCATCTGTTGAAATCGTTTGATCATATGTATATGTTGGTTAGAATGTTCCATGTACATTTCTTCTATTTGGTTGAAAACTGTTGCTGGCCTCTTTCGGAACACAGTTTTTCTGAGTTAACAAGGAAGGGCAACGGGAAATTTTTGAAAGACATTCGTGAGAAACAAGATAGCACCAATACCTTCAATTCAAAGAGCTACATCTGTACTTACAGTAGTATTTGCGCTACTGTTCACGGAAAACCAGAGGTGTCCAGACATTACTGTCTCTGCTTCTGCCTTCAATGGCAATGCGACCGGTGACTATCTCACACAATTCAGGCCATCACCACACGGACAGAGAAGAGAAAGCAAGAACTTCTGTTATAATTGTTGGAAATGTTCATGTTTTCTCCCGTTTCAAAGAATGATTCTTTACCAGATAGAAATTACAGGCTTGTCCTCTTTGAACACACGGTACTTTCTGAGTTTCACAGTGAATTAGCAAGAAACGAAGTAGGAAACAACTGTGAACGGTGAAGTCACATATATTCCCTTTAGTGTGTCAGGTGAAGCACACTACCCAAAGACTCGAACGGTCTTGAAAGCAGTGTTTGCTCTTTAATCTATTATCTAAACTCGAAAGTTCACTGAAACATACAATGGAGTACATCAACAACGCCACGGCAAGGCCATAATTCCATCTGTTGAAATCGTTTGATCATACGTATATGTTGGTTAGAATGTTCCATGTACATTTCTTCTATTTGGTTGAAAACTGTTGCTGGCCTCTTTCGGAACACAGTTTTTCTGAGTTAACAAGGAAGGGCAACAGGAAATTTTTGAAAGACATTCGTGAGAAACAAGATAGCACCTATACCTTCAATTCAAAGAGCTACATCTGTACTTACAGTAGTATTTCCGCTACTGTTCATGGAAAACCAGAGGTGTCCAGACATTACTGTCTCTGCTTCTGCCTTCAATGGCAATGCGACCGGTGACTATCTCACACAATTCAGGCCATCACCACACGGACAGAGAAGAGAAAGCAATAACTTCTGTTATAATTGCTGGAAATGTTCATGTTTTCTCCCGTTTCAAAGAATGATTCTTTACCAGATAGAAATTACAGGCTTGTCCTCTTTGAACACACGGTACTTTCTGAGTTTCACAGTGAATTAGCAAGAAACGAAGTAGGAAACAACTGTGAACGGTGAAGTCACATATATTCCCTTTAGTGTGTCAGGTGAAGCACACTACCCAAAGACTCGAACGGTCTTGAAAGCAGTGTTTGCTCTTTAATCTATTATCTAAACTCGAAAGTTCACTGAAACATACAATGGAGTACATCAACAACGCCACGGCAAGGCCATAATTCCATCTGTTGAAATCGTTTGATCATACGTATATGTTGGTTAGAATGTTCCATGTACATTTCTTCTATTTGGTTGAAAACTGTTGCTGGCCTCTTTCGGAACACAGTTTTTCTGAGTTAACAAGGAAGGGCAACAGGAAATTTTTGAAAGACATTCGTGAGAAACAAGATAGCACCTATAACTTCAATTCAAAGAGCTACATCTGTACTTACAGTAGTATTTGCGCTACTGTTCACGGAAAACCAGAGGTGTCCAGACATTACTGTCTCTGCTTCTGCCTTCAATGGTAATGCGACCGGTGACTATCTCACACAATTCAGGCCATCACCACACGGACAGAGAAGAGAAAGCAATAACTTCTGTTATAATTGCTGGAAATGTTCATGTTTTCTCCCGTTTCAAAGAATGATTCTTTACCAGATAGAAATTACAGGCTTGTCCTCTTTGAACACACGGTACTTTCTGAGTTTCACAGTGAATTAGCAAGAAACGAAGTAGGAAACAACTGTGAACGGTGAAGTCACATATATTCCCTTTAGTGTTTCAGGTGAAGCACACTACCCAAAGACTATAACTGTCTTGAAATCAGTGCTTGCTCTTTAGTCTATTGTATAAACTCGAAAGTTCACTGAAGCACACAATGGAGCAGAACAACAACAGCACGGCAAGGCCATAATTCCATCTGTTGAAATCGTTTGATCATATGTATATGTTGGTTAGAATGTTCCATGTACATTTCTTCTATTTGGTTGAAAACTGTTGCTGGCCTCTTTCGGAACACAGTTTTTCTGAGTTAACAAGGAAGGGCAACGGGAAATTTTTGAAAGACATTCGTGAGAAACAAGATAGCACCAATACCTTCAATTCAAAGAGCTACATCTGTACTTACAGTAGTATTTGCGCTACTGTTCACGGAAAACCAGAGGTGTCCAGACATTACTGTCTCTGCTTCTGCCTTCAATGGCAATGCGACCGGTGACTATCTCACACAATTCAGGCCATCACCACACGGACAGAGAAGAGAAAGCAAGAACTTCTGTTATAATTGTTGGAAATGTTCATGTTTTCTCCCGTTTCAAAGAATGATTCTTTACCAGATAGAAATTACAGGCTTGTCCTCTTTGAACACACGGTACTTTCTGAGTTTCACAGTGAATTAGCAAGAAACGAAGTAGGAAACAACTGTGAACGGTGAAGTCACATATATTCCCTTTAGTGTGTCAGGTGAAGCACACTACCCAAAGACTCGAACGGTCTTGAAAGCAGTGTTTGCTCTTTAATCTATTATCTAAACTCGAAAGTTCACTGAAACATACAATGGAGTACATCAACAACGCCACGGCAAGGCCATAATTCCATCTGTTGAAATCGTTTGATCATACGTATATGTTGGTTAGAATGTTCCATGTACATTTCTTCTATTTGGTTGAAAACTGTTGCTGGCCTCTTTCGGAACACAGTTTTTCTGAGTTAACAAGGAAGGGCAACAGGAAATTTTTGAAAGACATTCGTGAGAAACAAGATAGCACCTATACCTTCAATTCAAAGAGCTACATCTGTACTTACAGTAGTATTTCCGCTACTGTTCATGGAAAACCAGAGGTGTCCAGACATTACTGTCTCTGCTTCTGCCTTCAATGGCAATGCGACCGGTGACTATCTCACACAATTCAGGCCATCACCACACGGACAGAGAAGAGAAAGCAATAACTTCTGTTATAATTGCTGGAAATGTTCATGTTTTCTCCCGTTTCAAAGAATGATTCTTTACCAGATAGAAATTACAGGCTTGTCCTCTTTGAACACACGGTACTTTCTGAGTTTCACAGTGAATTAGCAAGAAACGAAGTAGGAAACAACTGTGAACGGTGAAGTCACATATATTCCCTTTAGTGTGTCAGGTGAAGCACACTACCCAAAGACTCGAACGGTCTTGAAAGCAGTGTTTGCTCTTTAATCTATTATCTAAACTCGAAAGTTCACTGAAACATACAATGGAGTACATCAACAACGCCACGGCAAGGCCATAATTCCATCTGTTGAAATCGTTTGATCATACGTATATGTTGGTTAGAATGTTCCATGTACATTTCTTCTATTTGGTTGAAAACTGTTGCTGGCCTCTTTCGGAACACAGTTTTTCTGAGTTAACAAGGAAGGGCAACAGGAAATTTTTGAAAGACATTCGTGAGAAACAAGATAGCACCTATAACTTCAATTCAAAGAGCTACATCTGTACTTACAGTAGTATTTGCGCTACTGTTCACGGAAAACCAGAGGTGTCCAGACATTACTGTCTCTGCTTCTGCCTTCAATGGCAATGCGACCGGTGACTATCTCACACAATTCAGGCCATCACCACACGGACAGAGAAGAGAAAGCAATAACTTCTGTTATAATTGCTGGAAATGTTCATGTTTTCTCCCGTTTCAAAGAATGATTCTTTACCAGATAGAAATTACAGGCTTGTCCTCTTTGAACACACGGTACTTTCTGAGTTTCACAGTGAATTAGCAAGAAACGAAGTAGGAAACAACTGTGAACGGTGAAGTCACATATATTCCCTTTAGTGTTTCAGGTGAAGCACACTACCCAAAGACTATAACTGTCTTGAAAGCAGTGCTTGCTCTTTACTCTATTGTATAAACTCGAAAGTTCACTGAAGCACACAATGGAGCAGAACAACAACAGCACGGCAAGGCCATAATTCCATCTGTTGAAATCGTTTGATCATATGTATATGTTGGTTAGAATGTTCCATGTACATTTCTTCTATTTGGTTGAAAACTGTTGCTGGCCTCTTTCGGAACACAGTTTTTCTGAGTTAACAAGGAAGGGCAACGGGAAATTTTTGAAAGACATTCGTGAGAAACAAGATAGCACCTATACCTTCAATTCAAAGAGCTACATCTGTACTTACAGTAGTATTTGCGCTACTGTTCATGGAAAACCAGAGGTGTCCAGACATTACTGTTTCTGCTTCTGCCTTCAATGGCAATGCGACCGGTGACTATCTCACACAATTCAGGCCATCACCACACGGACAGATAAGAGAAAGCAATAACTTCTGTTATAATGGCTGGAAATGTTCATGTTTTCTCCCGTTTCAAAGAATGATTCTTTCCCAGATAGAAATTAGAGGCTTGTCCTCTTTGAACACACGGTACTTTCTGAGTTTCACAGTGAATTAGCAAGAAACGAAGTAGGAAACAACTGTGAACGGTGAAGTCACATATATTCCCTTTAGTGTGTCAGGTGAAGCACACTACCCAAAGACTCGAACGGTCTTGAAAGCAGTGTTTGCTCTTTAATCTATTATCTAAACTCGAAAGTTCACTGAAACATACAATGGAGTACATCAACAACGCCACGGCAAGGCCATAATTCCATCTGTTGAAATCGTTTGATAATACGTATATGTTGGTTAGAATGTTCCATGTACATTTCTTCTATTTGGTTGAAAACTGTTGCTGGCCTCTTTCGGAACACAGTTTTTCTGAGTTAACAAGGAAGGGCAACAGGAACTTTTTGAAAGACATTCGTGAGAAACAAGATAGCACCAATACCTTCAATTCAAAGAGCTACATCTGTACTTACAGTAGTATTTGCGCTACTGTTCACGGAAAACCAGAGGTGTCCAGACATTACTGTCTCTGCTTCTGCCTTCAATGGCAATGCAACCGGTGACTATCTCACACAATTCAGGCCATCACCACACGGACAGAGAAGAGAAAGCAATAACTTCTGTTATAATTGCTGGAAATGTTCATGTTTTCTCCTGTTTCAAAGAATGATTCTTTACCAGATAGAAATTACAGGCTTGTCCTCTTTGAACACACGGTACTTTCTGAGTTTCACAGTGAATTAGCAAGAAACGAAGTAGGAAACAACTGTGAACGGTGAAGTCACATATATTCCCTTTAGTGTGTCAGGTGAAGCACACTACCCAAAAGACTCTAGCGGTCTTGAAAGCAGTGCTTGCTCTTTAGTCTATTGTATAAACTCGAAAGTTCACTGAAACATACAATGGAGTACATCAACAGCGGCACGGCAAGGCCATAATTCCATCTGTTGAAATCTTTTGATCATATGTATATGTTGGTTAGAATGTTCCATGTACATTTCTTCTATTTAGTTGAAAACTGTTGCTGGCCTCTTTCGGAACACAGTTTTTCTGAGTTAACAAGGAAGGGCAACAGGAACTTTTTGAAAGACATTCGTGAGAAACAAGATAGCACCTATACCTTCAATTCAAAGAGCTACATCTGTACTTACAGTAGTATTTGCGCTACTGTTCATGGAAAACCAGAGGTGTCCAGACATTACTGTCTCTGCTTCTGCCTTCAATGGTAATGCGACCGGTGACTATCTCACACAATTCAGGCCATCACCACACGGACAGATAAGAGAAAGCAAGAACTTCTGTTATAATTGTTGGAAATGTTCATGTTTTCTCCCGTTTCAAAGAATGATTCTTTACCAGATAGAAATTACAGGCTTGTCCTCTTTGAACACACGGTACTTTCTGAGTTTCACAGTGAATTAGCAAGAAACGAAGTAGGAAACAACTGTGAACGGTGAAGTCACATATATTCCCTTTAGTGTGTCAGGTGAAGCACACTACCCAAAGACTCGAACGGTCTTGAAAGCAGTGTTTGCTCTTTAATCTATTATCTAAACTCGAAAGTTCACTGAAACATACAATGGAGTACATCAACAACGCCACGGCAAGGCCATAATTCCATCTGTTGAAATCGTTTGATCATACGTATATGTTGGTTAGAATGTTCCATGTACATTTCTTCTATTTGGTTGAAAACTGTTGCTGGCCTCTTTCGGAACACAGTTTTTCTGAGTTAACAAGGAAGGGCAACGGGAAATTTTTGAAAGACATTCGTGAGAAACAAGATAGCACCAATACCTTCAATTCAAAGAGCTACATCTGTACTTACAGTAGTATTTGCGCTACTGTTCACGGAAAACCAGAGGTGTCCAGACATTACTGTCTCTGCTTCTGCCTTCAATGGCAATGCGACCGGTGACTATCTCACACAATTCAGGCCATCACCACACGGACAGAGAAGAGAAAGCAAGAACTTCTGTTATAATTGTTGGAAATGTTCATGTTTTCTCCCGTTTCAAAGAATGATTCTTTACCAGATAGAAATTACAGGCTTGTCCTCTTTGAACACACGGTACTTTCTGAGTTTCACAGTGAATTAGCAAGAAACGAAGTAGGAAACAACTGTGAACGGTGAAGTCACATATATTCCCTTTAGTGTGTCAGGTGAAGCACACTACCCAAAGACTCGAACGGTCTTGAAAGCAGTGTTTGCTCTTTAATCTATTATCTAAACTCGAAAGTTCACTGAAACATACAATGGAGTACATCAACAACGCCACGGCAAGGCCATAATTCCATCTGTTGAAATCGTTTGATCATACGTATATGTTGGTTAGAATGTTCCATGTACATTTCTTCTATTTGGTTGAAAACTGTTGCTGGCCTCTTTCGGAACACAGTTTTTCTGAGTTAACAAGGAAGGGCAACAGGAAATTTTTGAAAGACATTCGTGAGAAACAAGATAGCACCTATAACTTCAATTCAAAGAGCTACATCTGTACTTACAGTAGTATTTGCGCTACTGTTCACGGAAAACCAGAGGTGTCCAGACATTACTGTCTCTGCTTCTGCCTTCAATGGCAATGCGACCGGTGACTATCTCACACAATTCAGGCCATCACCACACGGACAGAGAAGAGAAAGCAATAACTTCTGTTATAATTGCTGGAAATGTTCATGTTTTCTCCCGTTTCAAAGAATGATTCTTTACCAGATAGAAATTACAGGCTTGTCCTCTTTGAACACACGGTACTTTCTGAGTTTCACAGTGAATTAGCAAGAAACGAAGTAGGAAACAACTGTGAACGGTGAAGTCACATATATTCCCTTTAGTGTGTCAGGTGAAGCACACTACCCAAAGACTCGAACGGTCTTGAAAGCAGTGTTTGCTCTTTAATCTATTATCTAAACTCGAAAGTTCACTGAAACATACAATGGAGTACATCAACAACGCCACGGCAAGGCCATAATTCCATCTGTTGAAATCGTTTGATCATACGTATATGTTGGTTAGAATGTTCCATGTACATTTCTTCTATTTGGTTGAAAACTGTTGCTGGCCTCTTTCGGAACACAGTTTTTCTGAGTTAACAAGGAAGGGCAACGGGAAATTTTTGAAAGACATTCGTGAGAAACAAGATAGCACCAATACCTTCAATTCAAAGAGCTACATCTGTACTTACAGTAGTATTTGCGCTACTGTTCACGGAAAACCAGAGGTGTCCAGACATTACTGTCTCTGCTTCTGCCTTCAATGGCAATGCGACCGGTGACTATCTCACACAATTCAGGCCATCACCACACGGACAGAGAAGAGAAAGCAAGAACTTCTGTTATAATTGTTGGAAATGTTCATGTTTTCTCCCGTTTCAAAGAATGATTCTTTACCAGATAGAAATTACAGGCTTGTCCTCTTTGAACACACGGTACTTTCTGAGTTTCACAGTGAATTAGCAAGAAACGAAGTAGGAAACAACTGTGAACGGTGAAGTCACATATATTCCCTTTAGTGTGTCAGGTGAAGCACACTACCCAAAGACTCGAACGGTCTTGAAAGCAGTGTTTGCTCTTTAATCTATTATCTAAACTCGAAAGTTCACTGAAACATACAATGGAGTACATCAACAACGCCACGGCAAGGCCATAATTCCATCTGTTGAAATCGTTTGATCATACGTATATGTTGGTTAGAATGTTCCATGTACATTTCTTCTATTTGGTTGAAAACTGTTGCTGGCCTCTTTCGGAACACAGTTTTTCTGAGTTAACAAGGAAGGGCAACAGGAAATTTTTGAAAGACATTCGTGAGAAACAAGATAGCACCTATAACTTCAATTCAAAGAGCTACATCTGTACTTACAGTAGTATTTGCGCTACTGTTCACGGAAAACCAGAGGTGTCCAGACATTACTGTCTCTGCTTCTGCCTTCAATGGCAATGCGACCGGTGACTATCTCACACAATTCAGGCCATCACCACACGGACAGAGAAGAGAAAGCAATAACTTCTGTTATAATTGCTGGAAATGTTCATGTTTTCTCCCGTTTCAAAGAATGATTCTTTACCAGATAGAAATTACAGGCTTGTCCTCTTTGAACACACGGTACTTTCTGAGTTTCACAGTGAATTAGCAAGAAACGAAGTAGGAAACAACTGTGAACGGTGAAGTCACATATATTCCCTTTAGTGTGTCAGGTGAAGCACACTACCCAAAGACTCGAACGGTCTTGAAAGCAGTGTTTGCTCTTTAATCTATTATCTAAACTCGAAAGTTCACTGAAACATACAATGGAGTACATCAACAACGCCACGGCAAGGCCATAATTCCATCTGTTGAAATCGTTTGATCATACGTATATGTTGGTTAGAATGTTCCATGTACATTTCTTCTATTTGGTTGAAAACTGTTGCTGGCCTCTTTCGGAACACAGTTTTTCTGAGTTAACAAGGAAGGGCAACAGGAAATTTTTGAAAGACATTCGTGAGAAACAAGATAGCACCTATAACTTCAATTCAAAGAGCTACATCTGTACTTACAGTAGTATTTGCGCTACTGTTCACGGAAAACCAGAGGTGTCCAGACATTACTGTCTCTGCTTCTGCCTTCAATGGCAATGCGACCGGTGACTATCTCACACAATTCAGGCCATCACCACACGGACAGAGAAGAGAAAGCAATAACTTCTGTTATAATTGTTGGAAATGTTCATGTTTTCTCCCGTTTCAAAGAATGATTCTTTACCAGATAGAAATTACAGGCTTGTCCTCTTTGAACACACGGTACTTTCTGAGTTTCACAGTGAATTAGCAAGAAACGAAGTAGGAAACAACTGTGAACGGTGAAGTCACATATATTCCCTTTAGTGTTTCAGGTGAAGCACACTACCCAAAGACTATTACTGTCTTGAAAGCAGTGCTTGCTCTTTAGTCTATTGTATAAACTCGAAAGTTCACTGAAGCACACAATGGAGCAGAACAACAACAGCACGGCAAGGCCATAATTCCATCTGTTGAAATCGTTTGATCATATGTATATGTTGGTTAGAATGTTCCATGTACATTTCTTCTATTTGGTTGAAAACTGTTGCTGGCCTCTTTCGGAACACAGTTTTTCTGAGTTAACAAGGAAGGGCAACGGGAAATTTTTGAAAGACATTCGTGAGAAACAAGATAGCACCTATACCTTCAATTCAAAGAGCTACATCTGTACTTACAGTAGTATTTGCGCTACTGTTCATGGAAAACCAGAGGTGTCCAGACATTACTGTCTCTGCTTCTGCCTTCAATGGCAATGCGACCGGTGACTATCTCACACAATTCAGGCCATCACCACACGGACAGAGAAGAGAAAGCAAGAACTTCTGTTATAATTGTTGGAAATGTTCATGTTTTCTCCCGTTTCAAAGAATGATTCTTTACCAGATAGAAATTACAGGCTTGTCCTCTTTGAACACACGGTACTTTCTGAGTTTCACAGTGAATTAGCAAGAAACGAAGTAGGAAACAACTGTGAACGGTGAAGTCACATATATTCCCTTTAGTGTGTCAGGTGAAGCACACTACCCAAAGACTCGAACGGTCTTGAAAGCAGTGCTTGCTCTTTAGTCTATTGTATAAACTCGAAAGTTCACTGAAACATACAATGGAGTACATCAACAGCGGCACGGCAAGGCCATAATTCCATCTGTTGAAATCGTTTGATCATACGTATATGTTGGTTAGAATGTTCCATGTACATTTCTTCTATTTGGTTGAAAACTGTTGCTGGCCTCTTTCAGAACACAGTTTTTCTGAGTTAACAAGGAAGGGCAACAGGAAATTTTTGAAAGACATTCGTGAGAAACAAGATAGCACCTATACCTTCAATTCAAAGAGCTACATCTGTACTTACAGTAGTATTTCCGCTACTGTTCATGGAAAACCAGAGGTGTACAGACATTACTGTCTCTGCTTCTGCCTTCAATGGCAATGCGACCGGTGACTATCTCACACAATTCAGGCCATCACCACACGGACAGAGAAGAGAAAGCAATAACTTCTGTTATAATTGCTGGAAATGTTCATGTTTTCTCCCGTTTCAAAGAATGATTCTTTACCAGATAGAAATTAGAGGCTTGTCCTCTTTGAAAACACGGTACTTTCTGAGTTTCACAGTGAATTAGCAAGAAACGAAGTAGAAAACAACTGTGAACGGTGAAGTCACATATATTCCCTTTATTGTGTCAGGTGAAGCACACTACCCAAAAGACTCGAACGGTCTTGAAAGCAGTGTTTGCTCTTTAGTCTATTGTATAAATTCGAAAGTTCACTGAAACATACAATGGAGTACATCAACAGCGGCACGGCAAGGCCATAATTCCATCTGTTGAAATCGTTTGATCATATGTATATGTTGGTTCGAATGTTCCATGTACATTTCTTCTATTTGGTTGAAAACTGTTGCTGGCCTCTTTCGGAACACAGTTTTTCTGAGTTAACAAGGAAGGGCAACAGGAACTTTTTGAAAGACATTCGTGAGAAACAAGATAGCACCTATACCTTCGATTCAAAGAGCTACATCTGTACTTACAGTAGTATTTGCGCTACTGTTCATGGAAAACCAGAGGTGTCCAGACATTACTGTCTCTGCTTCTGCCTTCAATGGTAATGCGACCGGTGACTATCTCACACAATTCAGGCCATCACCACACGGACAGATAAGAGAAAGCAATAACTTCTGTTATAATGGCTGGAAATGTTCATGTTTTCTCCCGTTTCAAAGAATGATTCTTTCCCAGATAGAAATTAGAGGCTTGTCCTCTTTGAACACACGGTACTTTCTGAGTTTCACAGTGAATTAGCAAGAAACGAAGTAGGAAACAACTGTGAACGGTGAAGTCACATATATTCCCTTTAGTGTGTCAGGTGAAGCACACTACCCAAAGACTCGAACGGTCTTGAAAGCAGTGTTTGCTCTTTAATCTATTATCTAAACTCGAAAGTTCACTGAAACATACAATGGAGTACATCAACAACGCCACGGCAAGGCCATAATTCCATCTGTTGAAATCGTTTGATCATACGTATATGTTGGTTAGAATGTTCCATGTACATTTCTTCTATTTGGTTGAAAACTGTTGCTGGCCTCTTTCGGAACACAGTTTTTCTGAGTTAACAAGGAAGGGCAACAGGAACTTTTTGAAAGACATTCGTGAGAAACAAGATAGCACCAATACCTTCAATTCAAAGAGCTACATCTGTACTTACAGTAGTATTTGCGCTACTGTTCACGGAAAACCAGAGGTGTCCAGACATTACTGTCTCTGATTCTGCCTTCAATGGCAATGCAACCGGTGACTATCTCACACAATTCAGGCCATCACCACACGGACAGAGAAGAGAAAGCAATAACTTCTGTTATAATTGCTGGAAATGTTCATGTTTTCTCCTGTTTCAAAGAATGATTCTTTACCAGATAGAAATTACAGGCTTGTCCTCTTTGAACACACGGTACTTTCTGAGTTTCACAGTGAATTAGCAAGAAACGAAGTAGGAAACAACTGTGAACGGTGAAGTCACATATATTCCCTTTAGTGTGTCAGGTGAAGCACACTACCCAAAGACTCGAACGGTCTTGAAAGCAGTGTTTGCTCTTTAATCTATTATCTAAACTCGAAAGTTCACTGAAACATACAATGGAGTACATCAACAACGCCACGGCAAGGCCATAATTACATCTGTTGAAATCGTTTGATCATACGTATATGTTGGTTAGAATGTTCCATGTACATTTCTTCTATTTGGTTGAAAACTGTTGCTGGCCTCTTTCGGAACACAGTTTTTCTGAGTTAACAAGGAAGGGCAACAGGAAATTTTTGAAAGACATTCGTGAGAAACAAGATAGCACCAATACCTTCAATTCAAAGAGCTACATCTGTACTTACAGTAGTATTTGCGCTACTGTTCACGGAAAACCAGAGGTGTCCAGACATTACTGTCTCTGATTCTGCCTTCAATGGCAATGCAACCGGTGACTATCTCACACAATTCAGGCCATCACCACACGGACAGAGAAGAGAAAGCAATAACTTCTGTTATAATTGCTGGAAATGTTCATGTTTTCTCCTGTTTCAAAGAATGATTCTTTACCAGATAGAAATTACAGGCTTGTCCTCTTTGAACACACGGTACTTTCTGAGTTTCACAGTGAATTAGCAAGAAACGAAGTAGGAAACAACTGTGAACGGTGAAGTCACATATATTCCCTTTAGTGTGTCAGGTGAAGCACACTACCCAAAAGACTCTAGCGGTCTTGAAAGCAGTGCTTGCTCTTTAGTCTATTGTATAAACTCGAAAGTTCACTGAAACATACAATGGAGTACATCAACAGCGGCACGGCAAGGCCATAATTCCATCTGTTGAAATCTTTTGATCATATGTATATGTTGGTTAGAATGTTCCATGTACATTTCTTCTATTTAGTTGAAAACTGTTGCTGGCCTCTTTCGGAACACAGTTTTTCTGAGTTAACAAGGAAGGGCAACAGGAACTTTTTGAAAGACATTCGTGAGAAACAAGATAGCACCTATACCTTCAATTCAAAGAGCTACATCTGTACTTACAGTAGTATTTGCGCTACTGTTCATGGAAAACCAGAGGTGTCCAGACATTACTGTCTCTGCTTCTGCCTTCAATGGTAATGCGACCGGTGACTATCTCACACAATTCAGGCCATCACCACACGGACAGAGAAGAGAAAGCAATAACTTCTGTTATAATTGCTGGAAATGTTCATGTTTTCTCCCGTTTCAAAGAATGATTCTTTACCAGATAGAAATTACAGGCTTGTCCTCTTTGAACACACGGTACTTTCTGAGTTTCACAGTGAATTAGCAAGAAACGAAGTAGGAAACAACTGTGAACGGTGAAGTCACATATATTCCCTTTAGTGTTTCAGGTGAAGCACACTACCCAAAGACTATAACTGTCTTGAAAGCAGTGCTTGCTCTTTAGTCTATTGTATAAACTCGAAAGTTCACTGAAGCACACAATGGAGCAGAACAACAACAGCACGGCAAGGCCATAATTCCATCTGTTGAAATCGTTTGATCATATGTATATGTTGGTTAGAATGTTCCATGTACATTTCTTCTATTTGGTTGAAAACTGTTGCTGGCCTCTTTCGGAACACAGTTTTTCTGAGTTAACAAGGAAGGGCAACGGGAAATTTTTGAAAGACATTCGTGAGAAACAAGATAGCACCAATACCTTCAATTCAAAGAGCTACATCTGTACTTACAGTAGTATTTGCGCTACTGTTCACGGAAAACCAGAGGTGTCCAGACATTACTGTCTCTGCTTCTGCCTTCAATGGCAATGCGACCGGTGACTATCTCACACAATTCAGGCCATCACCACACGGACAGAGAAGAGAAAGCAAGAACTTCTGTTATAATTGTTGGAAATGTTCATGTTTTCTCCCGTTTCAAAGAATGATTCTTTACCAGATAGAAATTACAGGCTTGTCCTCTTTGAACACACGGTACTTTCTGAGTTTCACAGTGAATTAGCAAGAAACGAAGTAGGAAACAACTGTGAACGGTGAAGTCACATATATTCCCTTTAGTGTGTCAGGTGAAGCACACTACCCAAAGACTCGAACGGTCTTGAAAGCAGTGTTTGCTCTTTAATCTATTATCTAAACTCGAAAGTTCACTGAAACATACAATGGAGTACATCAACAACGCCACGGCAAGGCCATAATTCCATCTGTTGAAATCGTTTGATCATACGTATATGTTGGTTAGAATGTTCCATGTACATTTCTTCTATTTGGTTGAAAACTGTTGCTGGCCTCTTTCGGAACACAGTTTTTCTGAGTTAACAAGGAAGGGCAACAGGAAATTTTTGAAAGACATTCGTGAGAAACAAGATAGCACCTATAACTTCAATTCAAAGAGCTACATCTGTACTTACAGTAGTATTTGCGCTACTGTTCACGGAAAACCAGAGGTGTCCAGACATTACTGTCTCTGCTTCTGCCTTCAATGGCAATGCGACCGGTGACTATCTCACACAATTCAGGCCATCACCACACGGACAGAGAAGAGAAAGCAATAACTTCTGTTATAATTGCTGGAAATGTTCATGTTTTCTCCCGTTTCAAAGAATGATTCTTTACCAGATAGAAATTACAGGCTTGTCCTCTTTGAACACACGGTACTTTCTGAGTTTCACAGTGAATTAGCAAGAAACGAAGTAGGAAACAACTGTGAACGGTGAAGTCACATATATTCCCTTTAGTGTTTCAGGTGAAGCACACTACCCAAAGACTATAACTGTCTTGAAAGCAGTGCTTGCTCTTTAGTCTATTGTATAAACTCGAAAGTTCACTGAAGCACACAATGGAGCAGAACAACAACAGCACGGCAAGGCCATAATTCCATCTGTTGAAATCGTTTGATCATATGTATATGTTGGTTAGAATGTTCCATGTACATTTCTTCTATTTGGTTGAAAACTGTTGCTGGCCTCTTTCGGAACACAGTTTTTCTGAGTTAACAAGGAAGGGCAACGGGAAATTTTTGAAAGACATTCGTGAGAAACAAGATAGCACCTATACCTTCAATTCAAAGAGCTACATCTGTACTTACAGTAGTATTTGCGCTACTGTTCACGGAAAACCAGAGGTGTCCAGACATTACTGTCTCTGCTTCTGCCTTCAATGGCAATGCGACCGGTGACTATCTCACACAATTCAGGCCATCACCACACGGACAGATAAGAGAAAGCAATAACTTCTGTTATAATGGCTGGAAATGTTCATGTTTTCTCCCGTTTCAAAGAATGATTCTTTCCCAGATAGAAATTAGAGGCTTGTCCTCTTTGAACACACGGTACTTTCTGAGTTTCACAGTGAATTAGCAAGAAACGAAGTAGGAAACAACTGTGAACGGTGAAGTCACATATATTCCCTTTAGTGTGTCAGGTGAAGCACACTACCCAAAGACTCGAACGGTCTTGAAAGCAGTGTTTGCTCTTTAATCTATTATCTAAACTCGAAAGTTCACTGAAACATACAATGGAGTACATCAACAACGCCACGGCAAGGCCATAATTCCATCTGTTGAAATCGTTTGATCATACGTATATGTTGGTTAGAATGTTCCATGTACATTTCTTCTATTTGGTTGAAAACTGTTGCTGGCCTCTTTCGGAACACAGTTTTTCTGAGTTAACAAGGAAGGGCAACAGGAACTTTTTGAAAGACATTCGTGAGAAACAAGATAGCACCAATACCTTCAATTCAAAGAGCTACATCTGTACTTACAGTAGTATTTGCGCTACTGTTCACGGAAAACCAGAGGTGTCCAGACATTACTGTCTCTGATTCTGCCTTCAATGGCAATGCAACCGGTGACTATCTCACACAATTCAGGCCATCACCACACGGACAGAGAAGAGAAAGCAATAACTTCTGTTATAATTGCTGGAAATGTTCATGTTTTCTCCTGTTTCAAAGAATGATTCTTTACCAGATAGAAATTACAGGCTTGTCCTCTTTGAACACACGGTACTTTCTGAGTTTCACAGTGAATTAGCAAGAAACGAAGTAGGAAACAACTGTGAACGGTGAAGTCACATATATTCCCTTTAGTGTGTCAGGTGAAGCACACTACCCAAAAGACTCTAGCGGTCTTGAAAGCAGTGCTTGCTCTTTAGTCTATTGTATAAACTCGAAAGTTCACTGAAACATACAATGGAGTACATCAACAGCGGCACGGCAAGGCCATAATTCCATCTGTTGAAATCTTTTGATCATATGTATATGTTGGTTAGAATGTTCCATGTACATTTCTTCTATTTAGTTGAAAACTGTTGCTGGCCTCTTTCGGAACACAGTTTTTCTGAGTTAACAAGGAAGGGCAACAGGAACTTTTTGAAAGACATTCGTGAGAAACAAGATAGCACCTATACCTTCAATTCAAAGAGCTACATCTGTACTTACAGTAGTATTTGCGCTACTGTTCATGGAAAACCAGAGGTGTCCAGACATTACTGTCTCTGCTTCTGCCTTCAATGGTAATGCGACCGGTGACTATCTCACACAATTCAGGCCATCACCACACGGACAGATAAGAGAAAGCAAGAACTTCTGTTATAATTGTTGGAAATGTTCATGTTTTCTCCCGTTTCAAAGAATGATTCTTTACCAGATAGAAATTACAGGCTTGTCCTCTTTGAACACACGGTACTTTCTGAGTTTCACAGTGAATTAGCAAGAAACGAAGTAGGAAACAACTGTGAACGGTGAAGTCACATATATTCCCTTTAGTGTGTCAGGTGAAGCACACTACCCAAAGACTCGAACGGTCTTGAAAGCAGTGTTTGCTCTTTAATCTATTATCTAAACTCGAAAGTTCACTGAAACATACAATGGAGTACATCAACAACGCCACGGCAAGGCCATAATTCCATCTGTTGAAATCGTTTGATCATACGTATATGTTGGTTAGAATGTTCCATGTACATTTCTTCTATTTGGTTGAAAACTGTTGCTGGCCTCTTTCGGAACACAGTTTTTCTGAGTTAACAAGGAAGGGCAACAGGAAATTTTTGAAAGACATTCGTGAGAAACAAGATAGCACCAATACCTTCAATTCAAAGAGCTACATCTGTACTTACAGTAGTATTTGCGCTACTGTTCACGGAAAACCAGAGGTGTCCAGACATTACTGTCTCTGATTCTGCCTTCAATGGCAATGCAACCGGTGACTATCTCACACAATTCAGGCCATCACCACACGGACAGAGAAGAGAAAGCAATAACTTCTGTTATAATTGCTGGAAATGTTCATGTTTTCTCCCGTTTCAAAGAATGATTCTTTACCAGATAGAAATTACAGGCTTGTCCTCTTTGAACACACGGTACTTTCTGAGTTTCACAGTGAATTAGCAAGAAACGAAGTAGGAAACAACTGTGAACGGTGAAGTCACATATATTCCCTTTAGTGTTTCAGGTGAAGCACACTACCCAAAGACTATAACTGTCTTGAAAGCAGTGCTTGCTCTTTAGTCTATTGTATAAACTCGAAAGTTCACTGAAGCACACAATGGAGCAGAACAACAACAGCACGGCAAGGCCATAATTCCATCTGTTGAAATCGTTTGATCATATGTATATGTTGGTTAGAATGTTCCATGTACATTTCTTCTATTTGGTTGAAAACTGTTGCTGGCCTCTTTCGGAACACAGTTTTTCTGAGTTAACAAGGAAGGGCAACGGGAAATTTTTGAAAGACATTCGTGAGAAACAAGATAGCACCAATACCTTCAATTCAAAGAGCTACATCTGTACTTACAGTAGTATTTGCGCTACTGTTCACGGAAAACCAGAGGTGTCCAGACATTACTGTCTCTGCTTCTGCCTTCAATGGCAATGCGACCGGTGACTATCTCACACAATTCAGGCCATCACCACACGGACAGAGAAGAGAAAGCAAGAACTTCTGTTATAATTGTTGGAAATGTTCATGTTTTCTCCCGTTTCAAAGAATGATTCTTTACCAGATAGAAATTACAGGCTTGTCCTCTTTGAACACACGGTACTTTCTGAGTTTCACAGTGAATTAGCAAGAAACGAAGTAGGAAACAACTGTGAACGGTGAAGTCACATATATTCCCTTTAGTGTGTCAGGTGAAGCACACTACCCAAAGACTCGAACGGTCTTGAAAGCAGTGTTTGCTCTTTAATCTATTATCTAAACTCGAAAGTTCACTGAAACATACAATGGAGTACATCAACAACGCCACGGCAAGGCCATAATTCCATCTGTTGAAATCGTTTGATCATACGTATATGTTGGTTAGAATGTTCCATGTACATTTCTTCTATTTGGTTGAAAACTGTTGCTGGCCTCTTTCGGAACACAGTTTTTCTGAGTTAACAAGGAAGGGCAACAGGAAATTTTTGAAAGACATTCGTGAGAAACAAGATAGCACCTATAACTTCAATTCAAAGAGCTACATCTGTACTTACAGTAGTATTTGCGCTACTGTTCACGGAAAACCAGAGGTGTCCAGACATTACTGTCTCTGCTTCTGCCTTCAATGGCAATGCGACCGGTGACTATCTGACACAATTCAGGCCATCACCACACGGACAGAGAAGAGAAAGCAATAACTTCTGTTATAATTGCTGAAAATGTTCATGTTTTCTCCCGTTTCAAAGAATGATTCTTTACCAGATAGAAATTACAGGCTTGTCCTCTTTGAACACACGGTACTTTCTGAGTTTCACAGTGAATTAGCAAGAAACGAAGTAGGAAACAACTGTGAACGGTGAAGTCACATATATTCCCTTTAGTGTTTCAGGTGAAGCACACTACCCAAAGACTATAACTGTCTTGAAAGCAGTGCTTGCTCTTTAGTCTATTGTATAAACTCGAAAGTTCACTGAAGCACACAATGGAGCAGAACAACAACAGCACGGCAAGGCCATAATTCCATCTGTTGAAATCGTTTGATCATATGTATATGTTGGTTAGAATGTTCCATGTACATTTCTTCTATTTGGTTGAAAACTGTTGCTGGCCTCTTTCGGAACACAGTTTTTCTGAGTTAACAAGGAAGGGCAACGGGAAATTTTTGAAAGACATTCGTGAGAAACAAGATAGCACCTATACCTTCAATTCAAAGAGCTACATCTGTACTTACAGTAGTATTTGCGCTACTGTTCACGGAAAACCAGAGGTGTCCAGACATTACTGTCTCTGCTTCTGCCTTCAATGGCAATGCGACCGGTGACTATCTCACACAATTCAGGCCATCACCACACGGACAGAGAAGAGAAAGCAAGAACTTCTGTTATAATTGTTGGAAATGTTCATGTTTTCTCCCGTTTCAAAGAATGATTCTTTACCAGATAGAAATTACAGGCTTGTCCTCTTTGAACACACGGTACTTTCTGAGTTTCACAGTGAATTAGCAAGAAACGAAGTAGGAAACAACTGTGAACGGTGAAGTCACATATATTCCCTTTAGTGTGTCAGGTGAAGCACACTACCCAAAGACTCGAACGGTCTTGAAAGCAGTGTTTGCTCTTTAATCTATTATCTAAACTCGAAAGTTCACTGAAACATACAATGGAGTACATCAACAACGCCACGGCAAGGCCATAATTCCATCTGTTGAAATCGTTTGATCATACGTATATGTTGGTTAGAATGTTCCATGTACATTTCTTCTATTTGGTTGAAAACTGTTGCTGGCCTCTTTCGGAACACAGTTTTTCTGAGTTAACAAGGAAGGGCAACAGGAAATTTTTGAAAGACATTCGTGAGAAACAAGATAGCACCTATACCTTCAATTCAAAGAGCTACATCTGTACTTACAGTAGTATTTCCGCTACTGTTCATGGAAAACCAGAGGTGTCCAGACATTACTGTCTCTGCTTCTGCCTTCAATGGCAATGCGACCGGTGACTATCTCACACAATTCAGGCCATCACCACACGGACAGAGAAGAGAAAGCAATAACTTCTGTTATAATTGCTGGAAATGTTCATGTTTTCTCCCGTTTCAAAGAATGATTCTTTACCAGATAGAAATTAGAGGCTTGTCCTCTTTGAAAACACGGTACTTTCTGAGTTTCACAGTGAATTAGCAAGAGACGAAGTAGGAAACAACTGTGAGCGGTGAAGTCACATATATTCCCTTTAGTGTGTCCGGTGAAGCACACTACCCAAAGAATATAACTGTTTGAAAGCAGTGTTTGCTCTTTAGTCTATTATCTAATCTCGAAAGTTCACTGAAACATAGAATGGAGTACATCAACAACGGCACGGCAAGGCCATAACTCCATCTGTTGAAATCGTTTGATCATATGTATATGTTGGTTAGAATGTTCCATGTACATTTCTTCTATTTGGTTGAAAACTGTTGCTGGCCTCTTTCGGAACACAGTTTTTCTGAGTTAACAAGGAAGGGCAACGGGAAATTTTTGAAAGACATTCGTGAGAAACAAGATAGCACCTATACCTTCAATTCAAAGAGCTACATCTGTACTTACAGTAGTATTTGCGCTACTGTTCATGGAAAACCAGAGGTGTCCAGACATTACTGTCTCTGCTTCTGCCTTCAATGGCAATGCGACCGGTGACTATCTCACACAATTCAGGCCATCACCACACGGACAGATAAGAGAAAGCAATAACTTCTGTTATAATGGCTGGAAATGTTCATGTTTTCTCCCGTTTCAAAGAATGATTCTTTCCCAGATAGAAATTAGAGGCTTGTCCTCTTTGAACACACGGTACTTTCTGAGTTTCACAGTGAATTAGCAAGAAACGAAGTAGGAAACAACTGTGAACGGTGAAGTCACATATATTCCCTTTAGTGTGTCAGGTGAAGCACACTACCCAAAGACTCGAACGGTCTTGAAAGCAGTGTTTGCTCTTTAATCTATTATCTAAACTCGAAAGTTCACTGAAACATACAATGGAGTACATCAACAACGCCACGGCAAGGCCATAACTCCATCTGTTGAAATCGTTTGATCATATGTATATGTTGGTTAGAATGTTCCATGTACATTTCTTCTATTTGGTTGAAAACTGTTGCTGGCCTCTTTCGGAACACAGTTTTTCTGAGTTAACAAGGAAGGGCAACAGGAACTTTTTGAAAGACATTCGTGAGAAACAAGATAGCACCAATACCTTCAATTCAAAGAGCTACATCTGTACTTACAGTAGTATTTGCGCTACTGTTCACGGAAAACCAGAGGTGTCCAGACATTACTGTCTCTGATTCTGCCTTCAATGGCAATGCAACCGGTGACTATCTCACACAATTCAGGCCATCACCACACGGACAGAGAAGAGAAAGCAATAACTTCTGTTATAATTGCTGGAAATGTTCATGTTTTCTCCTGTTTCAAAGAATGATTCTTTACCAGATAGAAATTACAGGCTTGTCCTCTTTGAACACACGGTACTTTCTGAGTTTCACAGTGAATTAGCAAGAAACGAAGTAGGAAACAACTGTGAACGGTGAAGTCACATATATTCCCTTTAGTGTGTCAGGTGAAGCACACTACCCAAAAGACTCTAGCGGTCTTGAAAGCAGTGCTTGCTCTTTAGTCTATTGTATAAACTCGAAAGTTCACTGAAACATACAATGGAGTACATCAACAGCGGCACGGCAAGGCCATAATTCCATCTGTTGAAATCGTTTGATCATATGTATATGTTGGTTAGAATGTTCCATGTACATTTCTTCTATTTAGTTGAAAACTGTTGCTGGCCTCTTTCGGAACACAGTTTTTCTGAGTTAACAAGGAAGGGCAACAGGAACTTTTTGAAAGACATTCGTGAGAAACAAGATAGCACCTATACCTTCAATTCAAAGAGCTACATCTGTACTTACAGTAGTATTTGCGCTACTGTTCATGGAAAACCAGAGGTGTCCAGACATTACTGTCTCTGCTTCTGCCTTCAATGGTAATGCGACCGGTGACTATCTCACACAATTCAGGCCATCACCACACGGACAGAGAAGAGAAAGCAATAACTTCTGTTATAATTGCTGGAAATGTTCATGTTTTCTCCCGTTTCAAAGAATGATTCTTTACCAGATAGAAATTACAGGCTTGTCCTCTTTGAACACACGGTACTTTCTGAGTTTCACAGTGAATTAGCATGAAACGAAGTAGGAAACAACTGTGAACGGTGAAGTCACCTATATTCCCTTTAGTGTTTCAGGTGAAGCACACTACCCAAAGACTATAACTGTCTTGAAAGCAGTGCTTGCTCTTTAGTCTATTGTATAAACTCGAAAGTTCACTGAAGCACACAATGGAGCAGAACAACAACAGCACGGCAAGGCCATAATTCCATCTGTTGAAATCGTTTGATCATATGTATATGTTGGTTAGAATGTTCCATGTACATTTCTTCTATTTGGTTGAAAACTGTTGCTGGCCTCTTTCGGAACACAGTTTTTCTGAGTTAACAAGGAAGGGCAACGGGAAATTTTTGAAAGACATTCGTGAGAAACAAGATAGCACCAATACCTTCAATTCAAAGAGCTACATCTGTACTTACAGTAGTATTTGCGCTACTGTTCACGGAAAACCAGAGGTGTCCAGACATTACTGTCTCTGCTTCTGCCTTCAATGGCAATGCGACCGGTGACTATCTCACACAATTCAGGCCATCACCACACGGACAGAGAAGAGAAAGCAATAACTTCTGTTATAATTGCTGGAAATGTTCATGTTTTCTCCCGTTTCAAAGAATGATTCTTTACCAGATAGAAATTAGAGGCTTGTCCTCTTTGAAAACACGGTACTTTCTGAGTTTCACAGTGAATTAGCAAGAGACGAAGTAGGAAACAACTGTGAGCGGTGAAGTCACATATATTCCCTTTAGTGTGTCCGGTGAAGCACACTACCCAAAGAATATAACTGTCTTGAAAGCAATGTTTGCTCTTTAGTCTATTATCTAATCTCGAAAGTTCACTGAAACATAGAATGGAGTACATCAACAACGGCACGGCAAGGCCATAACTCCATCTGTTGAAATCGTTTGATCATATGTATATGTTGGTTAGAATGTTCCATGTACATTTCTTCTATTTGGTTGAAAACTGTTGCTGGCCTCTTTCGGAACACAGTTTTTCTGAGTTAACAAGGAAGGGCAACGGGAAATTTTTGAAAGACATTCGTGAGAAACAAGATAGCACCTATACCTTCAATTCAAAGAGCTACATCTGTACTTACAGTAGTATTTGCGCTACTGTTCATGGAAAACCAGAGGTGTCCAGACATTACTGTCTCTGCTTCTGCCTTCAATGGCAATGCGACCGGTGACTATCTCACACAATTCAGGCCATCACCACACGGACAGATAAGAGAAAGCAATAACTTCTGTTATAATGGCTGGAAATGTTCATGTTTTCTCCCGTTTCAAAGAATGATTCTTTCCCAGATAGAAATTAGAGGCTTGTCCTCTTTGAACACACGGTACTTTCTGAGTTTCACAGTGAATTAGCAAGAAACGAAGTAGGAAACAACTGTGAACGGTGAAGTCACATATATTCCCTTTAGTGTGTCAGGTGAAGCACACTACCCAAAGACTCGAACGGTCTTGAAAGCAGTGTTTGCTCTTTAATCTATTATCTAAACTCGAAAGTTCACTGAAACATACAATGGAGTACATCAACAACGCCACGGCAAGGCCATAATTCCATCTGTTGAAATCGTTTGATCATACGTATATGTTGGTTAGAATGTTCCATGTACATTTCTTCTATTTGGTTGAAAACTGTTGCTGGCCTCTTTCGGAACACAGTTTTTCTGAGTTAACAAGGAAGGGCAACAGGAACTTTTTGAAAGACATTCGTGAGAAACAAGATAGCACCAATACCTTCAATTCAAAGAGCTACATCTGTACTTACAGTAGTATTTGCGCTACTGTTCACGGAAAACCAGAGGTGTCCAGACATTACTGTCTCTGATTCTGCCTTCAATGGCAATGCAACCGGTGACTATCTCACACAATTCAGGCCATCACCACACGGACAGAGAAGAGAAAGCAATAACTTCTGTTATAATTGCTGGAAATGTTCATGTTTTCTCCTGTTTCAAAGAATGATTCTTTACCAGATAGAAATTACAGGCTTGTCCTCTTTGAACACACGGTACTTTCTGAGTTTCACAGTGAATTAGCAAGAAACGAAGTAGGAAACAACTGTGAACGGTGAAGTCACATATATTCCCTTTAGTGTGTCAGGTGAAGCACACTACCCAAAAGACTCTAGCGGTCTTGAAAGCAGTGCTTGCTCTTTAGTCTATTGTATAAACTCGAAAGTTCACTGAAACATACAATGGAGTACATCAACAGCGGCACGGCAAGGCCATAATTCCATCTGTTGAAATCTTTTGATCATATGTATATGTTGGTTAGAATGTTCCATGTACATTTCTTCTATTTAGTTGAAAACTGTTGCTGGCCTCTTTCGGAACACAGTTTTTCTGAGTTAACAAGGAAGGGCAACAGGAACTTTTTGAAAGACATTCGTGAGAAACAAGATAGCACCTATACCTTCAATTCAAAGAGCTACATCTGTACTTACAGTAGTATTTGCGCTACTGTTCATGGAAAACCAGAGGTGTCCAGACATTACTGTCTCTGCTTCTGCCTTCAATGGTAATGCGACCGGTGACTATCTCACACAATTCAGGCCATCACCACACGGACAGAGAAGAGAAAGCAATAACTTCTGTTATAATTGCTGGAAATGTTCATGTTTTCTCCCGTTTCAAAGAATGATTCTTTACCAGATAGAAATTACAGGCTTGTCCTCTTTGAACACACGGTACTTTCTGAGTTTCACAGTGAATTAGCAAGAAACGAAGTAGGAAACAACTGTGAACGGTGAAGTCACATATATTCCCTTTAGTGTTTCAGGTGAAGCACACTACCCAAAGACTATAACTGTCTTGAAAGCAGTGCTTGCTCTTTAGTCTATTGTATAAACTCGAAAGTTCACTGAAGCACACAATGGAGCAGAACAACAACAGCACGGCAAGGCCATAATTCCATCTGTTGAAATCGTTTGATCATATGTATATGTTGGTTAGAATGTTCCATGTACATTTCTTCTATTTGGTTGAAAACTGTTGCTGGCCTCTTTCGGAACACAGTTTTTCTGAGTTAACAAGGAAGGGCAACGGGAAATTTTTGAAAGACATTCGTGAGAAACAAGATAGCACCAATACCTTCAATTCAAAGAGCTACATCTGTACTTACAGTAGTATTTGCGCTACTGTTCACGGAAAACCAGAGGTGTCCAGACATTACTGTCTCTGCTTCTGCCTTCAATGGCAATGCGACCGGTGACTATCTCACACAATTCAGGCCATCACCACACGGACAGAGAAGAGAAAGCAAGAACTTCTGTTATAATTGTTGGAAATGTTCATGTTTTCTCCCGTTTCAAAGAATGATTCTTTACCAGATAGAAATTACAGGCTTGTCCTCTTTGAACACACGGTACTTTCTGAGTTTCACAGTGAATTAGCAAGAAACGAAGTAGGAAACAACTGTGAACGGTGAAGTCACATATATTCCCTTTAGTGTGTCAGGTGAAGCACACTACCCAAAGACTCGAACGGTCTTGAAAGCAGTGTTTGCTCTTTAATCTATTATCTAAACTCGAAAGTTCACTGAAACATACAATGGAGTACATCAACAACGCCACGGCAAGGCCATAATTCCATCTGTTGAAATCGTTTGATCATACGTATATGTTGGTTAGAATGTTCCATGTACATTTCTTCTATTTGGTTGAAAACTGTTGCTGGCCTCTTTCGGAACACAGTTTTTCTGAGTTAACAAGGAAGGGCAACAGGAAATTTTTGAAAGACATTCGTGAGAAACAAGATAGCACCTATAACTTCAATTCAAAGAGCTACATCTGTACTTACAGTAGTATTTGCGCTACTGTTCACGGAAAACCAGAGGTGTCCAGACATTACTGTCTCTGCTTCTGCCTTCAATGGCAATGCGACCGGTGACTATCTCACACAATTCAGGCCATCACCACACGGACAGAGAAGAGAAAGCAATAACTTCTGTTATAATTGCTGGAAATGTTCATGTTTTCTCCCGTTTCAAAGAATGATTCTTTACCAGATAGAAATTACAGGCTTGTCCTCTTTGAACACACGGTACTTTCTGAGTTTCACAGTGAATTAGCAAGAAACGAAGTAGGAAACAACTGTGAACGGTGAAGTCACATATATTCCCTTTAGTGTTTCAGGTGAAGCACACTACCCAAAGACTATAACTGTCTTGAAAGCAGTGCTTGCTCTTTAGTCTATTGTATAAACTCGAAAGTTCACTGAAGCACACAATGGAGCAGAACAACAACAGCACGGCAAGGCCATAATTCCATCTGTTGAAATCGTTTGATCATATGTATATGTTGGTTAGAATGTTCCATGTACATTTCTTCTATTTGGTTGAAAACTGTTGCTGGCCTCTTTCAGAACACAGTTTTTCTGAGTTAACAAGGAAGGGCAACGGGAAATTTTTGAAAGACATTCGTGAGAAACAAGATAGCACCAATACCTTCAATTCAAAGAGCTACATCTGTACTTACAGTAGTATTTGCGCTACTGTTCACGGAAAACCAGAGGTGTCCAGACATGACTGTCTCTGCTTCTGCCTTCAATGGCAATGCGACCGGTGACTATCTCACACAATTCAGGCCATCACCACACGGACAGAGAAGAGAAAGCAATAACTTCTGTTATAATTGCTGGAAATGTTCATGTTTTCTCCCGTTTCAAAGAATGATTCTTTACCAGATAGAAATTAGAGGCTTGTCCTCTTTGAAAACACGGTACTTTCTGAGTTTCACAGTGAATTAGCAAGAGACGAAGTAGGAAACAACTGTGAGCGGTGAAGTCACATATATTCCCTTTAGTGTGTCCGGTGAAGCACACTACCCAAAGAATATAACTGTCTTGAAAGCAGTGTTTGCTCTTTAGTCTATTATCTAATCTCGAAAGTTCACTGAAACATAGAATGGAGTACATCAACAACGGCACGGCAAGGCCATAACTCCATCTGTTGAAATCGTTTGATCATATGTATATGTTGGTTAGAATGTTCCATGTACATTTCTTCTATTTGGTTGAAAACTGTTGCTGGCCTCTTTCGGAACACAGTTTTTCTGAGTTAACAAGGAAGGGCAACGGGAAATTTTTGAAAGACATTCGTGAGAAACAAGATAGCACCAATACCTTCAATTCAAAGAGCTACATCTGTACTTACAGTAGTATTTGCGCTACTGTTCACGGAAAACCAGAGGTGTCCAGACATTACTGTCT
This sequence comes from Furipterus horrens, assembly GCF_987537825.1. Taxonomy (NCBI): domain Eukaryota; kingdom Metazoa; phylum Chordata; class Mammalia; order Chiroptera; family Furipteridae; genus Furipterus; species Furipterus horrens. The sequence continues at coordinate 52,781,549 of NW_028327182.1, forward strand.
CTGCTTCTGCCTTCAATGGCAATGCGACCGGTGACTATCTCACACAATTCAGGCCATCACCACACGGACAGAGAAGAGAAAGCAAGAACTTCTGTTATAATTGTTGGAAATGTTCATGTTTTCTCCCGTTTCAAAGAATGATTCTTTACCAGATAGAAATTACAGGCTTGTCCTCTTTGAACACACGGTACTTTCTGAGTTTCACAGTGAATTAGCAAGAAACGAAGTAGGAAACAACTGTGAACGGTGAAGTCACATATATTCCCTTTAGTGTGTCAGGTGAAGCACACTACCCAAAGACTCGAACGGTCTTGAAAGCAGTGTTTGCTCTTTAATCTATTATCTAAACTCGAAAGTTCACTGAAACATACAATGGAGTACATCAACAACGCCACGGCAAGGCCATAATTCCATCTGTTGAAATCGTTTGATCATACGTATATGTTGGTTAGAATGTTCCATGTACATTTCTTCTATTTGGTTGAAAACTGTTGCTGGCCTCTTTCGGAACACAGTTTTTCTGAGTTAACAAGGAAGGGCAACAGGAAATTTTTGAAAGACATTCGTGAGAAACAAGATAGCACCTATAACTTCAATTCAAAGAGCTACATCTGTACTTACAGTAGTATTTGCGCTACTGTTCACGGAAAACCAGAGGTGTCCAGACATTACTGTCTCTGCTTCTGCCTTCAATGGCAATGCGACCGGTGACTATCTCACACAATTCAGGCCATCACCACACGGACAGAGAAGAGAAAGCAATAACTTCTGTTATAATTGCTGGAAATGTTCATGTTTTCTCCCGTTTCAAAGAATGATTCTTTACCAGATAGAAATTACAGGCTTGTCCTCTTTGAACACACGGTACTTTCTGAGTTTCACAGTGAATTAGCAAGAAACGAAGTAGGAAACAACTGTGAACGGTGAAGTCACATATATTCCCTTTAGTGTTTCAGGTGAAGCACACTACCCAAAGACTATAACTGTCTTGAAAGCAGTGCTTGCTCTTTAGTCTATTGTATAAACTCGAAAGTTCACTGAAGCACACAATGGAGCAGAACAACAACAGCACGGCAAGGCCATAATTCCATCTGTTGAAATCGTTTGATCATATGTATATGTTGGTTAGAATGTTCCATGTACATTTCTTCTATTTGGTTGAAAACTGTTGCTGGCCTCTTTCAGAACACAGTTTTTCTGAGTTAACAAGGAAGGGCAACGGGAAATTTTTGAAAGACATTCGTGAGAAACAAGATAGCACCAATACCTTCAATTCAAAGAGCTACATCTGTACTTACAGTAGTATTTGCGCTACTGTTCACGGAAAACCAGAGGTGTCCAGACATGACTGTCTCTGCTTCTGCCTTCAATGGCAATGCGACCGGTGACTATCTCACACAATTCAGGCCATCACCACACGGACAGAGAAGAGAAAGCAATAACTTCTGTTATAATTGCTGGAAATGTTCATGTTTTCTCCCGTTTCAAAGAATGATTCTTTACCAGATAGAAATTAGAGGCTTGTCCTCTTTGAAAACACGGTACTTTCTGAGTTTCACAGTGAATTAGCAAGAGACGAAGTAGGAAACAACTGTGAGCGGTGAAGTCACATATATTCCCTTTAGTGTGTCCGGTGAAGCACACTACCCAAAGAATATAACTGTCTTGAAAGCAGTGTTTGCTCTTTAGTCTATTATCTAATCTCGAAAGTTCACTGAAACATAGAATGGAGTACATCAACAACGGCACGGCAAGGCCATAACTCCATCTGTTGAAATCGTTTGATCATATGTATATGTTGGTTAGAATGTTCCATGTACATTTCTTCTATTTGGTTGAAAACTGTTGCTGGCCTCTTTCGGAACACAGTTTTTCTGAGTTAACAAGGAAGGGCAACGGGAAATTTTTGAAAGACATTCGTGAGAAACAAGATAGCACCTATACCTTCAATTCAAAGAGCTACATCTGTACTTACAGTAGTATTTGCGCTACTGTTCATGGAAAACCAGAGGTGTCCAGACATTACTGTCTCTGCTTCTGCCTTCAATGGCAATGCGACCGGTGACTATCTCACACAATTCAGGCCATCACCACACGGACAGATAAGAGAAAGCAATAACTTCTGTTATAATGGCTGGAAATGTTCATGTTTTCTCCCGTTTCAAAGAATGATTCTTTCCCAGATAGAAATTAGAGGCTTGTCCTCTTTGAACACACGGTACTTTCTGAGTTTCACAGTGAATTAGCAAGAAACGAAGTAGGAAACAACTGTGAACGGTGAAGTCACATATATTCCCTTTAGTGTGTCAGGTGAAGCACACTACCCAAAGACTCGAACGGTCTTGAAAGCAGTGTTTGCTCTTTAATCTATTATCTAAACTCGAAAGTTCACTGAAACATACAATGGAGTACATCAACAACGCCACGGCAAGGCCATAATTCCATCTGTTGAAATCGTTTGATCATACGTATATGTTGGTTAGAATGTTCCATGTACATTTCTTCTATTTGGTTGAAAACTGTTGCTGGCCTCTTTCGGAACACAGTTTTTCTGAGTTAACAAGGAAGGGCAACAGGAACTTTTTGAAAGACATTCGTGAGAAACAAGATAGCACCAATACCTTCAATTCAAAGAGCTACATCTGTACTTACAGTAGTATTTGCGCTACTGTTCACGGAAAACCAGAGGTGTCCAGACATTACTGTCTCTGATTCTGCCTTCAATGGCAATGCAACCGGTGACTATCTCACACAATTCAGGCCATCACCACACGGACAGAGAAGAGAAAGCAATAACTTCTGTTATAATTGCTGGAAATGTTCATGTTTTCTCCTGTTTCAAAGAATGATTCTTTACCAGATAGAAATTACAGGCTTGTCCTCTTTGAACACACGGTACTTTCTGAGTTTCACAGTGAATTAGCAAGAAACGAAGTAGGAAACAACTGTGAACGGTGAAGTCACATATATTCCCTTTAGTGTGTCAGGTGAAGCACACTACCCAAAAGACTCTAGCGGTCTTGAAAGCAGTGCTTGCTCTTTAGTCTATTGTATAAACTCGAAAGTTCACTGAAACATACAATGGAGTACATCAACAGCGGCACGGCAAGGCCATAATTCCATCTGTTGAAATCTTTTGATCATATGTATATGTTGGTTAGAATGTTCCATGTACATTTCTTCTATTTAGTTGAAAACTGTTGCTGGCCTCTTTCGGAACACAGTTTTTCTGAGTTAACAAGGAAGGGCAACAGGAACTTTTTGAAAGACATTCGTGAGAAACAAGATAGCACCTATACCTTCAATTCAAAGAGCTACATCTGTACTTACAGTAGTATTTGCGCTACTGTTCATGGAAAACCAGAGGTGTCCAGACATTACTGTCTCTGCTTCTGCCTTCAATGGTAATGCGACCGGTGACTATCTCACACAATTCAGGCCATCACCACACGGACAGAGAAGAGAAAGCAATAACTTCTGTTATAATTGCTGGAAATGTTCATGTTTTCTCCCGTTTCAAAGAATGATTCTTTACCAGATAGAAATTACAGGCTTGTCCTCTTTGAACACACGGTACTTTCTGAGTTTCACAGTGAATTAGCAAGAAACGAAGTAGGAAACAACTGTGAACGGTGAAGTCACATATATTCCCTTTAGTGTTTCAGGTGAAGCACACTACCCAAAGACTATAACTGTCTTGAAAGCAGTGCTTGCTCTTTAGTCTATTGTATAAACTCGAAAGTTCACTGAAGCACACAATGGAGCAGAACAACAACAGCACGGCAAGGCCATAATTCCATCTGTTGAAATCGTTTGATCATATGTATATGTTGGTTAGAATGTTCCATGTACATTTCTTCTATTTGGTTGAAAACTGTTGCTGGCCTCTTTCGGAACACAGTTTTTCTGAGTTAACAAGGAAGGGCAACGGGAAATTTTTGAAAGACATTCGTGAGAAACAAGATAGCACCAATACCTTCAATTCAAAGAGCTACATCTGTACTTACAGTAGTATTTGCGCTACTGTTCACGGAAAACCAGAGGTGTCCAGACATTACTGTCTCTGCTTCTGCCTTCAATGGCAATGCGACCGGTGACTATCTCACACAATTCAGGCCATCACCACACGGACAGAGAAGAGAAAGCAAGAACTTCTGTTATAATTGTTGGAAATGTTCATGTTTTCTCCTGTTTCAAAGAATGATTCTTTACCAGATAGAAATTACAGGCTTGTCCTCTTTGAACACACGGTACTTTCTGAGTTTCACAGTGAATTAGCAAGAAACGAAGTAGGAAACAACTGTGAACGGTGAAGTCACATATATTCCCTTTAGTGTGTCAGGTGAAGCACACTACCCAAAGACTCGAACGGTCTTGAAAGCAGTGTTTGCTCTTTAATCTATTATCTAAACTCGAAAGTTCACTGAAACATACAATGGAGTACATCAACAACGCCACGGCAAGGCCATAATTCCATCTGTTGAAATCGTTTGATCATACGTATATGTTGGTTAGAATGTTCCATGTACATTTCTTCTATTTGGTTGAAAACTGTTGCTGGCCTCTTTCGGAACACAGTTTTTCTGAGTTAACAAGGAAGGGCAACAGGAAATTTTTGAAAGACATTCGTGAGAAACAAGATAGCACCTATACCTTCAATTCAAAGAGCTACATCTGTACTTACAGTAGTATTTCCGCTACTGTTCATGGAAAACCAGAGGTGTCCAGACATTACTGTCTCTGCTTCTGCCTTCAATGGCAATGCGACCGGTGACTATCTCACACAATTCAGGCCATCACCACACGGACAGAGAAGAGAAAGCAATAACTTCTGTTATAATTGCTGGAAATGTTCATGTTTTCTCCCGTTTCAAAGAATGATTCTTTACCAGATAGAAATTGCAGGCTTGTCCTCTTTGAACACACGGTACTTTCTGAGTTTCACAGTGAATTAGCAAGAAACGAAGTAGGAAACAACTGTGAACGGTGAAGTCACATATATTCCCTTTAGTGTGTCAGGTGAAGCACACTACCCAAAGACTCGAACGGTCTTGAAAGCAGTGTTTGCTCTTTAATCTATTATCTAAACTCGAAAGTTCACTGAAACATACAATGGAGTACATCAACAACGCCACGGCAAGGCCATAATTCCATCTGTTGAAATCGTTTGATCATACGTATATGTTGGTTAGAATGTTCCATGTACATTTCTTCTATTTGGTTGAAAACTGTTGCTGGCCTCTTTCGGAACACAGTTTTTCTGAGTTAACAAGGAAGGGCAACAGGAAATTTTTGAAAGACATTCGTGAGAAACAAGATAGCACCTATAACTTCAATTCAAAGAGCTACATCTGTACTTACAGTAGTATTTGCGCTACTGTTCACGGAAAACCAGAGGTGTCCAGACATTACTGTCTCTGCTTCTGCCTTCAATGGCAATGCGACCGGTGACTATCTCACACAATTCAGGCCATCACCACACGGACAGAGAAGAGAAAGCAAGAACTTCTGTTATAATTGCTGGAAATGTTCATGTTTTCTCCCGTTTCAAAGAATGATTCTTTACCAGATAGAAATTACAGGCTTGTCCTCTTTGAACACACGGTACTTTCTGAGTTTCACAGTGAATTAGCAAGAAACGAAGTAGGAAACAACTGTGAACGGTGAAGTCACATATATTCCCTTTAGTGTGTCAGGTGAAGCACACTACCCAAAAGACTCTAGCGGTCTTGAAAGCAGTGCTTGCTCTTTAGTCTATTGTATAAACTCGAAAGTTCACTGAAACATACAATGGAGTACATCAACAACGCCACGGCAAGGCCATAATTCCATCTGTTGAAATCGTTTGATCATACGTATATGTTGGTTAGAATGTTCCATGTACATTTCTTCTATTTGGTTGAAAACTGTTGCTGGCCTCTTTCGGAACACAGTTTTTCTGAGTTAACAAGGAAGGGCAACAGGAACTTTTTGAAAGACATTCGTGAGAAACAAGATAGCACCAATACCTTCAATTCAAAGAGCTACATCTGTACTTACAGTAGTATTTGCGCTACTGTTCACGGAAAACCAGAGGTGTCCAGACATTACTGTCTCTGATTCTGCCTTCAATGGCAATGCAACCGGTGACTATCTCACACAATTCAGGCCATCACCACACGGACAGAGAAGAGAAAGCAATAACTTCTGTTATAATTGCTGGAAATGTTCATGTTTTCTCCTGTTTCAAAGAATGATTCTTTACCAGATAGAAATTACAGGCTTGTCCTCTTTGAACACACGGTACTTTCTGAGTTTCACAGTGAATTAGCAAGAAACGAAGTAGGAAACAACTGTGAACGGTGAAGTCACATATATTCCCTTTAGTGTGTCAGGTGAAGCACACTACCCAAAAGACTCTAGCGGTCTTGAAAGCAGTGCTTGCTCTTTAGTCTATTGTATAAACTCGAAAGTTCACTGAAACATACAATGGAGTACATCAACAGCGGCACGGCAAGGCCATAATTCCATCTGTTGAAATCTTTTGATCATATGTATATGTTGGTTAGAATGTTCCATGTACATTTCTTCTATTTAGTTGAAAACTGTTGCTGGCCTCTTTCGGAACACAGTTTTTCTGAGTTAACAAGGAAGGGCAACAGGAACTTTTTGAAAGACATTCGTGAGAAACAAGATAGCACCTATACCTTCAATTCAAAGAGCTACATCTGTACTTACAGTAGTATTTGCGCTACTGTTCATGGAAAACCAGAGGTGTCCAGACATTACTGTCTCTGCTTCTGCCTTCAATGGTAATGCGACCGGTGACTATCTCACACAATTCAGGCCATCACCACACGGACAGAGAAGAGAAAGCAATAACTTCTGTTATAATTGCTGGAAATGTTCATGTTTTCTCCCGTTTCAAAGAATGATTCTTTACCAGATAGAAATTACAGGCTTGTCCTCTTTGAACACACGGTACTTTCTGAGTTTCACAGTGAATTAGCAAGAAACGAAGTAGGAAACAACTGTGAACGGTGAAGTCACATATATTCCCTTTAGTGTTTCAGGTGAAGCACACTACCCAAAGACTATAACTGTCTTGAAAGCAGTGCTTGCTCTTTAGTCTATTGTATAAACTCGAAAGTTCACTGAAGCACACAATGGAGCAGAACAACAACAGCACGGCAAGGCCATAATTCCATCTGTTGAAATCGTTTGATCATATGTATATGTTGGTTAGAATGTTCCATGTACATTTCTTCTATTTGGTTGAAAACTGTTGCTGGCCTCTTTCGGAACACAGTTTTTCTGAGTTAACAAGGAAGGGCAACGGGAAATTTTTGAAAGACATTCGTGAGAAACAAGATAGCACCAATACCTTCAATTCAAAGAGCTACATCTGTACTTACAGTAGTATTTGCGCTACTGTTCACGGAAAACCAGAGGTGTCCAGACATTACTGTCTCTGCTTCTGCCTTCAATGGCAATGCGACCGGTGACTATCTCACACAATTCAGGCCATCACCACACGGACAGAGAAGAGAAAGCAAGAACTTCTGTTATAATTGTTGGAAATGTTCATGTTTTCTCCTGTTTCAAAGAATGATTCTTTACCAGATAGAAATTACAGGCTTGTCCTCTTTGAACACACGGTACTTTCTGAGTTTCACAGTGAATTAGCAAGAAACGAAGTAGGAAACAACTGTGAACGGTGAAGTCACATATATTCCCTTTAGTGTGTCAGGTGAAGCACACTACCCAAAGACTCGAACGGTCTTGAAAGCAGTGTTTGCTCTTTAATCTATTATCTAAACTCGAAAGTTCACTGAAACATACAATGGAGTACATCAACAACGCCACGGCAAGGCCATAATTCCATCTGTTGAAATCGTTTGATCATACGTATATGTTGGTTAGAATGTTCCATGTACATTTCTTCTATTTGGTTGAAAACTGTTGCTGGCCTCTTTCGGAACACAGTTTTTCTGAGTTAACAAGGAAGGGCAACAGGAAATTTTTGAAAGACATTCGTGAGAAACAAGATAGCACCTATACCTTCAATTCAAAGAGCTACATCTGTACTTACAGTAGTATTTCCGCTACTGTTAATGGAAAACCAGAGGTGTCCAGACATTACTGTCTCTGCTTCTGCCTTCAATGGCAATGCGACCGGTGACTATCTCACACAATTCAGGCCATCACCACACGGACAGAGAAGAGAAAGCAATAACTTCTGTTATAATTGCTGGAAATGTTCATGTTTTCTCCCGTTTCAAAGAATGATTCTTTACCAGATAGAAATTGCAGGCTTGTCCTCTTTGAACACACGGTACTTTCTGAGTTTCACAGTGAATTAGCAAGAAACGAAGTAGGAAACAACTGTGAACGGTGAAGTCACATATATTCCCTTTAGTGTGTCAGGTGAAGCACACTACCCAAAGACTCGAACGGTCTTGAAAGCAGTGTTTGCTCTTTAATCTATTATCTAAACTCGAAAGTTCACTGAAACATACAATGGAGTACATCAACAACGCCACGGCAAGGCCATAATTCCATCTGTTGAAATCGTTTGATCATACGTATATGTTGGTTAGAATGTTCCATGTACATTTCTTCTATTTGGTTGAAAACTGTTGCTGGCCTCTTTCGGAACACAGTTTTTCTGAGTTAACAAGGAAGGGCAACAGGAAATTTTTGAAAGACATTCGTGAGAAACAAGATAGCACCTATAACTTCAATTCAAAGAGCTACATCTGTACTTACAGTAGTATTTGCGCTACTGTTCACGGAAAACCAGAGGTGTCCAGACATTACTGTCTCTGCTTCTGCCTTCAATGGCAATGCGACCGGTGACTATCTCACACAATTCAGGCCATCACCACACGGACAGAGAAGAGAAAGCAAGAACTTCTGTTATAATTGCTGGAAATGTTCATGTTTTCTCCCGTTTCAAAGAATGATTCTTTACCAGATAGAAATTACAGGCTTGTCCTCTTTGAACACACGGTACTTTCTGAGTTTCACAGTGAATTAGCAAGAAACGAAGTAGGAAACAACTGTGAACGGTGAAGTCACATATATTCCCTTTAGTGTGTCAGGTGAAGCACACTACCCAAAAGACTCTAGCGGTCTTGAAAGCAGTGCTTGCTCTTTAGTCTATTGTATAAACTCGAAAGTTCACTGAAACATACAATGGAGTACATCAACAGCGGCACGGCAAGGCCATAATTCCATCTGTTGAAATCGTTTGATCATATGTATATGTTGGTTAGAATGTTCCATGTACATTTCTTCTATTTAGTTGAAAACTGTTGCTGTCCTCTTTCGGAACACAGTTTTTCTGAGTTAACAAGGAAGGGCAACAGGAACTTTTTGAAAGACATTCGTGAGAAACAAGATAGCACCTATACCTTCAATTCAAAGAGCTACATCTGTACTTACAGTAGTATTTGCGCTACTGTTCATGGAAAACCAGAGGTGTCCAGACATTACTGTCTCTGCTTCTGCCTTCAATGGTAATGCGACCGGTGACTATCTCACACAATTCAGGCCATCACCACACGGACAGAGAAGAGAAAGCAATAACTTCTGTTATAATTGCTGGAAATGTTCATGTTTTCTCCCGTTTCAAAGAATGATTCTTTACCAGATAGAAATTACAGGCTTGTCCTCTTTGAACACACGGTACTTTCTGAGTTTCACAGTGAATTAGCAAGAAACGAAGTAGGAAACAACTGTGAACGGTGAAGTCACATATATTCCCTTTAGTGTTTCAGGTGAAGCACACTACCCAAAGACTATAACTGTCTTGAAAGCAGTGCTTGCTCTTTAGTCTATTGTATAAACTCGAAAGTTCACTGAAGCACACAATGGAGCAGAACAACAACAGCACGGCAAGGCCATAATTCCATCTGTTGAAATCGTTTGATCATATGTATATGTTGGTTAGAATGTTCCATGTACATTTCTTCTATTTGGTTGAAAACTGTTGCTGGCCTCTTTCGGAACACAGTTTTTCTGAGTTAACAAGGAAGGGCAACGGGAAATTTTTGAAAGACATTCGTGAGAAACAAGATAGCACCAATACCTTCAATTCAAAGAGCTACATCTGTACTTACAGTAGTATTTGCGCTACTGTTCACGGAAAACCAGAGGTGTCCAGACATTACTGTCTCTGCTTCTGCCTTCAATGGCAATGCGACCGGTGACTATCTCACACAATTCAGGCCATCACCACACGGACAGAGAAGAGAAAGCAAGAACTTCTGTTATAATTGTTGGAAATGTTCATGTTTTCTCCCGTTTCAAAGAATGATTCTTTACCAGATAGAAATTACAGGCTTGTCCTCTTTGAACACACGGTACTTTCTGAGTTTCACAGTGAATTAGCAAGAAACGAAGTAGGAAACAACTGTGAACGGTGAAGTCACATATATTCCCTTTAGTGTGTCAGGTGAAGCACACTACCCAAAGACTCGAACGGTCTTGAAAGCAGTGTTTGCTCTTTAATCTATTATCTAAACTCGAAAGTTCACTGAAACATACAATGGAGTACATCAACAACGCCACGGCAAGGCCATAATTCCATCTGTTGAAATCGTTTGATCATACGTATATGTTGGTTAGAATGTTCCATGTACATTTCTTCTATTTGGTTGAAAACTGTTGCTGGCCTCTTTCGGAACACAGTTTTTCTGAGTTAACAAGGAAGGGCAACAGGAAATTTTTGAAAGACATTCGTGAGAAACAAGATAGCACCTATACCTTCAATTCAAAGAGCTACATCTGTACTTACAGTAGTATTTCCGCTACTGTTCATGGAAAACCAGAGGTGTCCAGACATTACTGTCTCTGCTTCTGCCTTCAATGGCAATGCGACCGGTGACTATCTCACACAATTCAGGCCATCACCACACGGACAGAGAAGAGAAAGCAATAACTTCTGTTATAATTGCTGGAAATGTTCATGTTTTCTCCCGTTTCAAAGAATGATTCTTTACCAGATAGAAATTACAGGCTTGTCCTCTTTGAACACACGGTACTTTCTGAGTTTCACAGTGAATTAGCAAGAAACGAAGTAGGAAACAACTGTGAACGGTGAAGTCACATATATTCCCTTTAGTGTGTCAGGTGAAGCACACTACCCAAAGACTCGAACGGTCTTGAAAGCAGTGTTTGCTCTTTAATCTATTATCTAAACTCGAAAGTTCACTGAAACATACAATGGAGTACATCAACAACGCCACGGCAAGGCCATAATTCCATCTGTTGAAATCGTTTGATCATACGTATATGTTGGTTAGAATGTTCCATGTACATTTCTTCTATTTGGTTGAAAACTGTTGCTGGCCTCTTTCGGAACACAGTTTTTCTGAGTTAACAAGGAAGGGCAACAGGAAATTTTTGAAAGACATTCGTGAGAAACAAGATAGCACCTATAACTTCAATTCAAAGAGCTACATCTGTACTTACAGTAGTATTTGCGCTACTGTTCACGGAAAACCAGAGGTGTCCAGACATTACTGTCTCTGCTTCTGCCTTCAATGGCAATGCGACCGGTGACTATCTCACACAATTCAGGCCATCACCACACGGACAGAGAAGAGAAAGCAATAACTTCTGTTATAATTGCTGGAAATGTTCATGTTTTCTCCCGTTTCAAAGAATGATTCTTTACCAGATAGAAATTACAGGCTTGTCCTCTTTGAACACACGGTACTTTCTGAGTTTCACAGTGAATTAGCAAGAAACGAAGTAGGAAACAACTGTGAACGGTGAAGTCACATATATTCCCTTTAGTGTTTCAGGTGAAGCACACTACCCAAAGACTATAACTGTCTTGAAAGCAGTGCTTGCTCTTTAGTCTATTGTATAAACTCGAAAGTTCACTGAAGCACACAATGGAGCAGAACAACAACAGCACGGCAAGGCCATAATTCCATCTGTTGAAATCGTTTGATCATATGTATATGTTGGTTAGAATGTTCCATGTACATTTCTTCTATTTGGTTGAAAACTGTTGCTGGCCTCTTTCGGAACACAGTTTTTCTGAGTTAACAAGGAAGGGCAACGGGAAATTTTTGAAAGACATTCGTGAGAAACAAGATAGCACCAATACCTTCAATTCAAAGAGCTACATCTGTACTTACAGTAGTATTTGCGCTACTGTTCACGGAAAACCAGAGGTGTCCAGACATTACTGTCTCTGCTTCTGCCTTCAATGGCAATGCGACAGGTGACTATCTCACACAATTCAGGCCATCACCACACGGACAGAGAAGAGAAAGCAATAACTTCTGTTATAATTGCTGGAAATGTTCATGTTTTCTCCCGTTTCAAAGAATGATTCTTTACCAGATAGAAATTACAGGCTTGTCCTCTTTGAACACACGGTACTTTCTGAGTTTCACAGTGAATTAGCAAGAAACGAAGTAGGAAACAACTGTGAACGGTGAAGTCACATATATTCCCTTTAGTGTGTCAGGTGAAGCACACTACCCAAAGACTCGAACGGTCTTGAAAGCAGTGTTTGCTCTTTAATCTATTATCTAAACTCGAAAGTTCACTGAAACATACAATGGAGTACATCAACAACGCCACGGCAAGGCCATAATTCCATCTGTTGAAATCGTTTGATCATACGTATATGTTGGTTAGAATGTTCCATGTACATTTCTTCTATTTGGTTGAAAACTGTTGCTGGCCTCTTTCGGAACACAGTTTTTCTGAGTTAACAAGGAAGGGCAACAGGAAATTTTTGAAAGACATTCGTGAGAAACAAGATAGCACCTATAACTTCAATTCAAAGAGCTACATCTGTACTTACAGTAGTATTTGCGCTACTGTTCACGGAAAACCAGAGGTGTCCAGACATTACTGTCTCTGCTTCTGCCTTCAATGGCAATGCGACCGGTGACTATCTCACACAATTCAGGCCATCACCACACGGACAGAGAAGAGAAAGCAAGAACTTCTGTTATAATTGCTGGAAATGTTCATGTTTTCTCCCGTTTCAAAGAATGATTCTTTACCAGATAGAAATTACAGGCTTGTCCTCTTTGAACACACGGTACTTTCTGAGTTTCACAGTGAATTAGCAAGAAACGAAGTAGGAAACAACTGTGAACGGTGAAGTCACATATATTCCCTTTAGTGTTTCAGGTGAAGCACACTACCCAAAGACTATAACTGTCTTGAAAGCAGTGCTTGCTCTTTAGTCTATTGTATAAACTCGAAAGTTCACTGAAGCACACAATGGAGCAGAACAACAACAGCACGGCAAGGCCATAATTCGATCTGTTGAAATCGTTTGATCATATGTATATGTTGGTTAGAATGTTCCATGTACATTTCTTCTATTTGGTTGAAAACTGTTGCTGGCCTCTTTCGGAACACAGTTTTTCTGAGTTAACAAGGAAGGGCAACGGGAAATTTTTGAAAGACATTCGTGAGAAACAAGATAGCACCTATACCTTCAATTCAAAGAGCTACATCTGTACTTACAGTAGTATTTGCGGTACTGTTCATGGAAAACCAGAGGTGTCCAGACATTACTGTCTCTGCTTCTGCCTTCAATGGCAATGCGACCGGTGACTATCTCACACAATTCAGGCCATCACCACACGGACAGAGAAGAGAAAGCAATAACTTCTGTTATAATTGCTGGAAATGTTCATGTTTTCTCCCGTTTCAAAGAATGATTCTTTACCAGATAGAAATTAGAGGCTTGTCCTCTTTGAAAACACGGTACTTTCTGAGTTTCACAGTGAATTAGCAAGAAACGAAGTAGGAAACAACTGTGAACGGTGAAGTCACATATATTCCCTTTAGTGTGTCAGGTGAAGCACACTACCCAAAGACTCGAACGGTCTTGAAAGCAGTGTTTGCTCTTTAATCTATTATCTAAACTCGAAAGTTCACTGAAACATAGAATGGAGTACATCAACAACGGCACGGCAAGGCCATAACTCCATCTGTTGAAATCGTTTGATCATATGTATATGTTGGTTAGAATGTTCCATGTACATTTCTTCTATTTGGTTGAAAACTGTTGCTGGCCTCTTTCGGAACACAGTTTTTCTGAGTTAACAAGGAAGGGCAACGGGAAATTTTTGAAAGACATTCGTGAGAAACAAGATAGCACCTATACCTTCAATTCAAAGAGCTACATCTGTACTTACAGTAGTATTTGCGCTACTGTTCATGGAAAACCAGAGGTGTCCAGACATTACTGTCTCTGCTTCTGCCTTCAATGGCAATGCGACCGGTGACTATCTCACACAATTCAGGCCATCACCACACGGACAGAGAAGAGAAAGCAAGAACTTCTGTTATAATTGTTGGAAATGTTCATGTTTTCTCCCGTTTCAAAGAATGATTCTTTACCAGATAGAAATTACAGGCTTGTCCTCTTTGAACACACGGTACTTTCTGAGTTTCACAGTGAATTAGCAAGAAACGAAGTAGGAAACAACTGTGAACGGTGAAGTCACATATATTCCCTTTAGTGTGTCAGGTGAAGCACACTACCCAAAGACTCGAACGGTCTTGAAAGCAGTGTTTGCTCTTTAATCTATTATCTAAACTCGAAAGTTCACTGAAACATACAATGGAGTACATCAACAACGCCACGGCAAGGCCATAATTCCATCTGTTGAAATCGTTTGATCATACGTATATGTTGGTTAGAATGTTCCATGTACATTTCTTCTATTTGGTTGAAAACTGTTGCTGGCCTCTTTCGGAACACAGTTTTTCTGAGTTAACAAGGAAGGGCAACAGGAAATTTTTGAAAGACATTCGTGAGAAACAAGATAGCACCTATACCTTCAATTCAAAGAGCTACATCTGTACTTACAGTAGTATTTGCGCTACTGTTCATGGAAAACCAGAGGTGTCCAGACATTACTGTCTCTGCTTCTGCCTTCAATGGCAATGCGACCGGTGACTATCTCACACAATTCAGGCCATCACCACACGGACAGAGAAGAGAAAGCAATAACTTCTGTTATAATTGCTGGAAATGTTCATGTTTTCTCCCGTTTCAAAGAATGATTCTTTACCAGATAGAAATTAGAGGCTTGTCCTCTTTGAAAACACGGTACTTTCTGAGTTTCACAGTGAATTAGCAAGAAACGAAGTAGGAAACAACTGTGAACGGTGAAGTCACATATATTCCCTTTAGTGTGTCAGGTGAAGCACACTACCCAAAGACTCGAACGGTCTTGAAAGCAGTGTTTGCTCTTTAATCTATTATCTAAACTCGAAAGTTCACTGAAACATACAATGGAGTACATCAACAACGCCACGGCAAGGCCATAATTCCATCTGTTGAAATCGTTTGATCATACGTATATGTTGGTTAGAATGTTCCATGTACATTTCTTCTATTTGGTTGAAAACTGTTGCTGGCCTCTTTCGGAACACAGTTTTTCTGAGTTAACAAGGAAGGGCAACAGGAAATTTTTGAAAGACATTCGTGAGAAACAAGATAGCACCTATACCTTCAATTCAAAGAGCTACATCTGTACTTACAGTAGTATTTGCGCTACTGTTCACGGAAAACCAGAGGTGTCCAGACATTACTGTCTCTGCTTCTGCCTTCAATGGCAATGCGACCGGTGACTATCTCACACAATTCAGGCCATCACCACACGGACAGAGAAGAGAAAGCAATAACTTCTGTTATAATTGCTGGAAATGTTCATGTTTTCTCCCGTTTCAAAGAATGATTCTTTACCAGATAGAAATTAGAGGCTTGTCCTCTTTGAAAACACGGTACTTTCTGAGTTTCACAGTGAATTAGCAAGAGACGAAGTAGGAAACAACTGTGAGCGGTGAAGTCACATATATTCCCTTTAGTGTGTCCGGTGAAGCACACTACCCAAAGAATATAACTGTCTTGAAAGCAGTGTTTGCTCTTTAGTCTATTATCTAATCTCGAAAGTTCACTGAAACATAGAATGGAGTACATCAACAACGGCACGGCAAGGCCATAACTCCATCTGTTGAAATCGTTTGATCATATGTATATGTTGGTTAGAATGTTCCATGTACATTTCTTCTATTTGGTTGAAAACTGTTGCTGGCCTCTTTCGGAACACAGTTTTTCTGAGTTAACAAGGAAGGGCAACGGGAAATTTTTGAAAGACATTCGTGAGAAACAAGATAGCACCTATACCTTCAATTCAAAGAGCTACATCTGTACTTACAGTAGTATTTGCGCTACTGTTCATGGAAAACCAGAGGTGTCCAGACATTACTGTCTCTGCTTCTGCCTTCAATGGCAATGCGACCGGTGACTATCTCACACAATTCAGGCCATCACCACACGGACAGAGAAGAGAAAGCAAGAACTTCTGTTATAATTGTTGGAAATGTTCATGTTTTCTCCCGTTTCAAAGAATGATTCTTTACCAGATAGAAATTACAGGCTTGTCCTCTTTGAACACACGGTACTTTCTGAGTTTCACAGTGAATTAGCAAGAAACGAAGTAGGAAACAACTGTGAACGGTGAAGTCACATATATTCCCTTTAGTGTGTCAGGTGAAGCACACTACCCAAAGACTCGAACGGTCTTGAAAGCAGTGTTTGCTCTTTAATCTATTATCTAAACTCGAAAGTTCACTGAAACATACAATGGAGTACATCAACAACGCCACGGCAAGGCCATAATTCCATCTGTTGAAATCGTTTGATCATACGTATATGTTGGTTAGAATGTTCCATGTACATTTCTTCTATTTGGTTGAAAACTGTTGCTGGCCTCTTTCGGAACACAGTTTTTCTGAGTTAACAAGGAAGGGCAACAGGAAATTTTTGAAAGACATTCGTGAGAAACAAGATAGCACCTATACCTTCAATTCAAAGAGCTACATCTGTACTTACAGTAGTATTTGCGCTACTGTTCATGGAAAACCAGAGGTGTCCAGACATTACTGTCTCTGCTTCTGCCTTCAATGGCAATGCGACCGGTGACTATCTCACACAATTCAGGCCATCACCACACGGACAGAGAAGAGAAAGCAAGAACTTCTGTTATAATTGTTGGAAATATTCATGTTTTCTCCCGTTTCAAAGAATGATTCTTTACCAGATAGAAATTACAGGCTTGTCCTCTTTGAACACACGGTACTTTCTGAGTTTCACAGTGAATTAGCAAGAAACGAAGTAGGAAACAACTGTGAACGGTGAAGTCACATATATTCCCTTTAGTGTGTCAGGTGAAGCACACTACCCAAAGACTCGAACGGTCTTGAAAGCAGTGTTTGCTCTTTAATCTATTATCTAAACTCGAAAGTTCACTTAAACATACAATGGAGTACATCAACAACGCCACGGCAAGGCCATAATTCCATCTGTTGAAATCGTTTGATCATACGTATATGTTGGTTAGAATGTTCCATGTACATTTCTTCTATTTGGTTGAAAACTGTTGCTGGCCTCTTTCGGAACACAGTTTTTCTGAGTTAACAAGGAAGGGCAACAGGAAATTTTTGAAAGACATTCGTGAGAAACAAGATAGCACCTATACCTTCAATTCAAAGAGCTACATCTGTACTTACAGTAGTATTTGCGCTACTGTTCACGGAAAACCAGAGGTGTCCAGACATTACTGTCTCTGCTTCTGCCTTCAATGGCAATGCGACCGGTGACTATCTCACACAATTCAGGCCATCACCACACGGACAGAGAAGAGAAAGCAATAACTTCTGTTATAATTGCTGGAAATGTTCATGTTTTCTCCCGTTTCAAAGAATGATTCTTTACCAGATAGAAATTAGAGGCTTGTCCTCTTTGAAAACACGGTACTTTCTGAGTTTCACAGTGAATTAGCAAGAGACGAAGTAGGAAACAACTGTGAGCGGTGAAGTCACATATATTCCCTTTAGTGTGTCCGGTGAAGCACACTACCCAAAGAATATAACTGTCTTGAAAGCAGTGTTTGCTCTTTAGTCTATTATCTAATCTCGAAAGTTCACTGAAACATAGAATGGAGTACATCAACAACGGCACGGCAAGGCCATAACTCCATCTGTTGAAATCGTTTGATCATATGTATATGTTGGTTAGAATGTTCCATGTACATTTCTTCTATTTGGTTGAAAACTGTTGCTGGCCTCTTTCGGAACACAGTTTTTCTGAGTTAACAAGGAAGGGCAACGGGAAATTTTTGAAAGACATTCGTGAGAAACAAGATAGCACCTATACCTTCAATTCAAAGAGCTACATCTGTACTTACAGTAGTATTTGCGCTACTGTTCATGGAAAACCAGAGGTGTCCAGACATTACTGTCTCTGCTTCTGCCTTCAATGGCAATGCGACCGGTGACTATCTCACACAATTCAGGCCATCACCACACGGACAGAGAAGAGAAAGCAAGAACTTCTGTTATAATTGTTGGAAATGTTCATGTTTTCTCCCGTTTCAAAGAATGATTCTTTACCAGATAGAAATTACAGGCTTGTCCTCTTTGAACACACGGTACTTTCTGAGTTTCACAGTGAATTAGCAAGAAACGAAGTAGGAAACAACTGTGAACGGTGAAGTCACATATATTCCCTTTAGTGTGTCAGGTGAAGCACACTACCCAAAGACTCGAACGGTCTTGAAAGCAGTGTTTGCTCTTTAATCTATTATCTAAACTCGAAAGTTCACTGAAACATACAATGGAGTACATCAACAACGCCACGGCAAGGCCATAATTCCATCTGTTGAAATCGTTTGATCATACGTATATGTTGGTTAGAATGTTCCATGTACATTTCTTCTATTTGGTTGAAAACTGTTGCTGGCCTCTTTCGGAACACAGTTTTTCTGAGTTAACAAGGAAGGGCAACAGGAAATTTTTGAAAGACATTCGTGAGAAACAAGATAGCACCTATACCTTCAATTCAAAGAGCTACATCTGTACTTACAGTAGTATTTCCGCTACTGTTCATGGAAAACCAGAGGTGTCCAGACATTACTGTCTCTGCTTCTGCCTTCAATGGCAATGCGACCGGTGACTATCTCACACAATTCAGGCCATCACCACACGGACAGAGAAGAGAAAGCAATAACTTCTGTTATAATTGCTGGAAATGTTCATGTTTTCTCCCGTTTCAAAGAATGATTCTTTACCAGATAGAAGTTAGAGGCTTGTCCTCTTTGAAAACACGGTACTTTCTGAGTTTCACAGTGAATTAGCAAGAGACGAAGTAGGAAACAACTGTGAGCGGTGAAGTCACATATATTCCCTTTAGTGTGTCCGGTGAAGCACACTACCCAAAGAATATAACTGTCTTGAAAGCAGTGTTTGCTCTTTAGTCTATTATCTAATCTCGAAAGTTCACTGAAACATAGAATGGAGTACATCAACAACGGCACGGCAAGGCCATAACTCCATCTGTTGAAATCGTTTGATCATATGTATATGTTGGTTAGAATGTTCCATGTACATTTCTTCTATTTGGTTGAAAACTGTTGCTGGCCTCTTTCGGAACACAGTTTTTCTGAGTTAACAAGGAAGGGCAACGGGAAATTTTTGAAAGACATTCGTGAGAAACAAGATAGCACCTATACCTTCAATTCAAAGAGCTACATCTGTACTTACAGTAGTATTTGCGCTACTGTTCATGGAAAACCAGAGGTGTCCAGACATTACTGTCTCTGCTTCTGCCTTCAATGGCAATGCGACCGGTGACTATCTCACACAATTCAGGCCATCACCACACGGACAGAGAAGAGAAAGCAAGAACTTCTGTTATAATTGTTGGAAATGTTCATGTTTTCTCCCGTTTCAAAGAATGATTCTTTACCAGATAGAAATTACAGGCTTGTCCTCTTTGAACACACGGTACTTTCTGAGTTTCACAGTGAATTAGCAAGAAACGAAGTAGGAAACAACTGTGAACGGTGAAGTCACATATATTCCCTTTAGTGTGTCAGGTGAAGCACACTACCCAAAGACTCGAACGGTCTTGAAAGCAGTGTTTGCTCTTTAATCTATTATCTAAACTCGAAAGTTCACTGAAACATACAATGGAGTACATCAACAACGCCACGGCAAGGCCATAATTCCATCTGTTGAAATCGTTTGATCATACGTATATGTTGGTTAGAATGTTCCATGTACATTTCTTCTATTTGGTTGAAAACTGTTGCTGGCCTCTTTCGGAACACAGTTTTTCTGAGTTAACAAGGAAGGGCAACAGGAAATTTTTGAAAGACATTCGTGAGAAACAAGATAGCACCTATACCTTCAATTCAAAGAGCTACATCTGTACTTACAGTAGTATTTGCGCTACTGTTCATGGAAAACCAGAGGTGTCCAGACATTACTGTCTCTGCTTCTGCCTTCAATGGCAATGCGACCGGTGACTATCTCACACAATTCAGGCCATCACCACACGGACAGAGAAGAGAAAGCAATAACTTCTGTTATAATTGCTGGAAATGTTCATGTTTTCTCCCGTTTCAAAGAATGATTCTTTACCAGATAGAAGTTAGAGGCTTGTCCTCTTTGAAAACACGGTACTTTCTGAGTTTCACAGTGAATTAGCAAGAGACGAAGTAGGAAACAACTGTGAGCGGTGAAGTCACATATATTCCCTTTAGTGTGTCCGGTGAAGCACACTACCCAAAGAATATAACTGTCTTGAAAGCAGTGTTTGCTCTTTAGTCTATTATCTAATCTCGAAAGTTCACTGAAACATAGAATGGAGTACATCAACAACGGCACGGCAAGGCCATAACTCCATCTGTTGAAATCGTTTGATCATATGTATATGTTGGTTAGAATGTTCCATGTACATTTCTTCTATTTGGTTGAAAACTGTTGCTGGCCTCTTTCGGAACACAGTTTTTCTGAGTTAACAAGGAAGGGCAACGGGAAATTTTTGAAAGACATTCGTGAGAAACAAGATAGCACCTATACCTTCAATTCAAAGAGCTACATCTGTACTTACAGTAGTATTTGCGCTACTGTTCATGGAAAACCAGAGGTGTCCAGACATTACTGTCTCTGCTTCTGCCTTCAATGGCAATGCGACCGGTGACTATCTCACACAATTCAGGCCATCACCACACGGACAGAGAAGAGAAAGCAAGAACTTCTGTTATAATTGTTGGAAATGTTCATGTTTTCTCTCGTTTCAAAGAATGATTCTTTACCAGATAGAAATTACAGGCTTGTCCTCTTTGAACACACGGTACTTTCTGAGTTTCACAGTGAATTAGCAAGAAACGAAGTAGGAAACAACTGTGAACGGTGAAGTCACATATATTCCCTTTAGTGTGTCAGGTGAAGCACACTACCCAAAGACTCGAACGGTCTTGAAAGCAGTGTTTGCTCTTTAATCTATTATCTAAACTCGAAAGTTCACTGAAACATACAATGGAGTACATCAACAACGCCACGGCAAGGCCATAATTCCATCTGTTGAAATCGTTTGATCATACGTATATGTTGGTTAGAATGTTCCATGTACATTTCTTCTATTTGGTTGAAAACTGTTGCTGGCCTCTTTCGGAACACAGTTTTTCTGAGTTAACAAGGAAGGGCAACAGGAAATTTTTGAAAGACATTCGTGAGAAACAAGATAGCACCTATACCTTCAATTCAAAGAGCTACATCTGTACTTACAGTAGTATTTGCGCTACTGTTCATGGAAAACCAGAGGTGTCCAGACATTACTGTCTCTGCTTCTGCCTTCAATGGCAATGCGACCGGTGACTATCTCACACAATTCAGGCCATCACCACACGGACAGAGAAGAGAAAGCAATAACTTCTGTTATAATTGTTGGAAATGTTCATGTTTTCTCCCGTTTCAAAGAATGATTCTTTACCAGATAGAAATTACAGGCTTGTCCTCTTTGAACACACGGTACTTTCTGAGTTTCACAGTGAATTAGCAAGAAACGAAGTAGGAAACAACTGTGAACGGTGAAGTCACATATATTCCCTTTAGTGTGTCAGGTGAAGCACACTACCCAAAGACTCGAACGGTCTTGAAAGCAGTGTTTGCTCTTTAATCTATTATCTAAACTCGAAAGTTCACTGAAACATACAATGGAGTACATCAACAACGCCACGGCAAGGCCATAATTCCATCTGTTGAAATCGTTTGATCATACGTATATGTTGGTTAGAATGTTCCATGTACATTTCTTCTATTTGGTTGAAAACTGTTGCTGGCCTCTTTCGGAACACAGTTTTTCTGAGTTAACAAGGAAGGGCAACAGGAAATTTTTGAAAGACATTCGTGAGAAACAAGATAGCACCTATACCTTCAATTCAAAGAGCTACATCTGTACTTACAGTAGTATTTGCGCTACTGTTCACGGAAAACCAGAGGTGTCCAGACATTACTGTCTCTGCTTCTGCCTTCAATGGCAATGCGACCGGTGACTATCTCACACAATTCAGGCCATCACCACACGGACAGAGAAGAGAAAGCAATAACTTCTGTTATAATTGCTGGAAATGTTCATGTTTTCTCCCGTTTCAAAGAATGATTCTTTACCAGATAGAAATTAGAGGCTTGTCCTCTTTGAAAACACGGTACTTTCTGAGTTTCACAGTGAATTAGCAAGAGACGAAGTAGGAAACAACTGTGAGCGGTGAAGTCACATATATTCCCTTTAGTGTGTCCGGTGAAGCACACTACCCAAAGAATATAACTGTCTTGAAAGCAGTGTTTGCTCTTTAGTCTATTATCTAATCTCGAAAGTTCACTGAAACATAGAATGGAGTACATCAACAACGGCACGGCAAGGCCATAACTCCATCTGTTGAAATCGTTTGATCATATGTATATGTTGGTTAGAATGTTCCATGTACATTTCTTCTATTTGGTTGAAAACTGTTGCTGGCCTCTTTCGGAACACAGTTTTTCTGAGTTAACAAGGAAGGGCAACGGGAAATTTTTGAAAGACATTCGTGAGAAACAAGATAGCACCTATACCTTCAATTCAAAGAGCTACATCTGTACTTACAGTAGTATTTGCGCTACTGTTCATGGAAAACCAGAGGTGTCCAGACATTACTGTCTCTGCTTCTGCCTTCAATGGCAATGCGACCGGTGACTATCTCACACAATTCAGGCCATCACCACACGGACAGAGAAGAGAAAGCAAGAACTTCTGTTATAATTGTTGGAAATGTTCATGTTTTCTCCCGTTTCAAAGAATGATTCTTTACCAGATAGAAATTACAGGCTTGTCCTCTTTGAACACACGGTACTTTCTGAGTTTCACAGTGAATTAGCAAGAAACGAAATAGGAAACAACTGTGAACGGTGAAGTCACATATATTCCCTTTAGTGTGTCAGGTGAAGCACACTACCCAAAGACTCGAACGGTCTTGAAAGCAGTGTTTGCTCTTTAATCTATTATCTAAACTCGAAAGTTCACTGAAACATACAATGGAGTACATCAACAACGCCACGGCAAGGCCATAATTCCATCTGTTGAAATCGTTTGATCATACGTATATGTTGGTTAGAATGTTCCATGTACATTTCTTCTATTTGGTTGAAAACTGTTGCTGGCCTCTTTCGGAACAGTTTTTCTGAGTTAACAAGGAAGGGCAACAGGAACTTTTTGAAAGACATTCGTGAGAAACAAGATAGCACCAATACCTTCAATTCAAAGAGCTACATCTGTACTTACAGTAGTATTTCCGCTACTGTTCATGGAAAACCAGAGGTGTCCAGACATTACTGTCTCTGCTTCTGCCTTCAATGGCAATGCGACCGGTGACTATCTCACACAATTCAGGCCATCACCACACGGACAGAGAAGAGAAAGCAATAACTTCTGTTATAATTGCTGGAAATGTTCATGTTTTCTCCCGTTTCAAAGAATGATTCTTTACCAGATAGAAGTTAGAGGCTTGTCCTCTTTGAAAACACGGTACTTTCTGAGTTTCACAGTGAATTAGCAAGAGACGAAGTAGGAAACAACTGTGAGCGGTGAAGTCACATATATTCCCTTTAGTGTGTCCGGTGAAGCACACTACCCAAAGAATATAACTGTCTTGAAAGCAGTGTTTGCTCTTTAGTCTATTATCTAATCTCGAAAGTTCACTGAAACATAGAATGGAGTACATCAACAACGGCACGGCAAGGCCATAACTCCATCTGTTGAAATCGTTTGATCATATGTATATGTTGGTTAGAATGTTCCATGTACATTTCTTCTATTTGGTTGAAAACTGTTGCTGGCCTCTTTCGGAACACAGTTTTTCTGAGTTAACAAGGAAGGGCAACGGGAAATTTTTGAAAGACATTCGTGAGAAACAAGATAGCACCTATACCTTCAATTCAAAGAGCTACATCTGTACTTACAGTAGTATTTGCGCTACTGTTCATGGAAAACCAGAGGTGTCCAGACATTACTGTCTCTGCTTCTGCCTTCAATGGCAATGCGACCGGTGACTATCTCACACAATTCAGGCCATCACCACACGGACAGAGAAGAGAAAGCAAGAACTTCTGTTATAATTGTTGGAAATGTTCATGTTTTCTCCCGTTTCAAAGAATGATTCTTTACCAGATAGAAATTACAGGCTTGTCCTCTTTGAACACACGGTACTTTCTGAGTTTCACAGTGAATTAGCAAGAAACGAAGTAGGAAACAACTGTGAACGGTGAAGTCACATATATTCCCTTTAGTGTGTCAGGTGAAGCACACTACCCAAAGACTCGAACGGTCTTGAAAGCAGTGTTTGCTCTTTAATCTATTATCTAAACTCGAAAGTTCACTGAAACATACAATGGAGTACATCAACAACGCCACGGCAAGGCCATAATTCCATCTGTTGAAATCGTTTGATCATACGTATATGTTGGTTAGAATGTTCCATGTACATTTCTTCTATTTGGTTGAAAACTGTTGCTGGCCTCTTTCGGAACACAGTTTTTCTGAGTTAACAAGGAAGGGCAACAGGAAATTTTTGAAAGACATTCGTGAGAAACAAGATAGCACCTATACCTTCAATTCAAAGAGCTACATCTGTACTTACAGTAGTATTTGCGCTACTGTTCATGGAAAACCAGAGGTGTCCAGACATTACTGTCTCTGCTTCTGCCTTCAATGGCAATGCGACCGGTGACTATCTCACACAATTCAGGCCATCACCACACGGACAGAGAAGAGAAAGCAAGAACTTCTGTTATAATTGTTGGAAATGTTCATGTTTTCTCCCGTTTCAAAGAATGATTCTTTACCAGATAGAAATTACAGGCTTGTCCTCTTTGAACACACGGTACTTTCTGAGTTTCACAGTGAATTAGCAAGAAACGAAGTAGGAAACAACTGTGAACGGTGAAGTCACATATATTCCCTTTAGTGTGTCAGGTGAAGCACACTACCCAAAGACTCGAACGGTCTTGAAAGCAGTGTTTGCTCTTTAATCTATTATCTAAACTCGAAAGTTCACTTAAACATACAATGGAGTACATCAACAACGCCACGGCAAGGCCATAATTCCATCTGTTGAAATCGTTTGATCATACGTATATGTTGGTTAGAATGTTCCATGTACATTTCTTCTATTTGGTTGAAAACTGTTGCTGGCCTCTTTCGGAACACAGTTTTTCTGAGTTAACAAGGAAGGGCAACAGGAAATTTTTGAAAGACATTCGTGAGAAACAAGATAGCACCTATACCTTCAATTCAAAGAGCTACATCTGTACTTACAGTAGTATTTGCGCTACTGTTCACGGAAAACCAGAGGTGTCCAGACATTACTGTCTCTGCTTCTGCCTTCAATGGCAATGCGACCGGTGACTATCTCACACAATTCAGGCCATCACCACACGGACAGAGAAGAGAAAGCAATAACTTCTGTTATAATTGCTGGAAATGTTCATGTTTTCTCCCGTTTCAAAGAATGATTCTTTACCAGATAGAAATTAGAGGCTTGTCCTCTTTGAAAACACGGTACTTTCTGAGTTTCACAGTGAATTAGCAAGAGACGAAGTAGGAAACAACTGTGAGCGGTGAAGTCACATATATTCCCTTTAGTGTGTCCGGTGAAGCACACTACCCAAAGAATATAACTGTCTTGAAAGCAGTGTTTGCTCTTTAGTCTATTATCTAATCTCGAAAGTTCACTGAAACATAGAATGGAGTACATCAACAACGGCACGGCAAGGCCATAACTCCATCTGTTGAAATCGTTTGATCATATGTATATGTTGGTTAGAATGTTCCATGTACATTTCTTCTATTTGGTTGAAAACTGTTGCTGGCCTCTTTCGGAACACAGTTTTTCTGAGTTAACAAGGAAGGGCAACGGGAAATTTTTGAAAGACATTCGTGAGAAACAAGATAGCACCTATACCTTCAATTCAAAGAGCTACATCTGTACTTACAGTAGTATTTGCGCTACTGTTCATGGAAAACCAGAGGTGTCCAGACATTACTGTCTCTGCTTCTGCCTTCAATGGCAATGCGACCGGTGACTATCTCACACAATTCAGGCCATCACCACACGGACAGAGAAGAGAAAGCAAGAACTTCTGTTATAATTGTTGGAAATGTTCATGTTTTCTCCCGTTTCAAAGAATGATTCTTTACCAGATAGAAATTACAGGCTTGTCCTCTTTGAACACACGGTACTTTCTGAGTTTCACAGTGAATTAGCAAGAAACGAAGTAGGAAACAACTGTGAACGGTGAAGTCACATATATTCCCTTTAGTGTGTCAGGTGAAGCACACTACCCAAAGACTCGAACGGTCTTGAAAGCAGTGTTTGCTCTTTAATCTATTATCTAAACTCGAAAGTTCACTGAAACATACAATGGAGTACATCAACAACGCCACGGCAAGGCCATAATTCCATCTGTTGAAATCGTTTGATCATACGTATATGTTGGTTAGAATGTTCCATGTACATTTCTTCTATTTGGTTGAAAACTGTTGCTGGCCTCTTTCGGAACACAGTTTTTCTGAGTTAACAAGGAAGGGCAACAGGAAATTTTTGAAAGACATTCGTGAGAAACAAGATAGCACCTATACCTTCAATTCAAAGAGCTACATCTGTACTTACAGTAGTATTTCCGCTACTGTTCATGGAAAACCAGAGGTGTCCAGACATTACTGTCTCTGCTTCTGCCTTCAATGGCAATGCGACCGGTGACTATCTCACACAATTCAGGCCATCACCACACGGACAGAGAAGAGAAAGCAATAACTTCTGTTATAATTGCTGGAAATGTTCATGTTTTCTCCCGTTTCAAAGAATGATTCTTTACCAGATAGAAGTTAGAGGCTTGTCCTCTTTGAAAACACGGTACTTTCTGAGTTTCACAGTGAATTAGCAAGAGACGAAGTAGGAAACAACTGTGAGCGGTGAAGTCACATATATTCCCTTTAGTGTGTCCGGTGAAGCACACTACCCAAAGAATATAACTGTCTTGAAAGCAGTGTTTGCTCTTTAGTCTATTATCTAATCTCGAAAGTTCACTGAAACATAGAATGGAGTACATCAACAACGGCACGGCAAGGCCATAACTCCATCTGTTGAAATCGTTTGATCATATGTATATGTTGGTTAGAATGTTCCATGTACATTTCTTCTATTTGGTTGAAAACTGTTGCTGGCCTCTTTCGGAACACAGTTTTTCTGAGTTAACAAGGAAGGGCAACGGGAAATTTTTGAAAGACATTCGTGAGAAACAAGATAGCACCTATACCTTCAATTCAAAGAGCTACATCTGTACTTACAGTAGTATTTGCGCTACTGTTCATGGAAAACCAGAGGTGTCCAGACATTACTGTCTCTGCTTCTGCCTTCAATGGCAATGCGACCGGTGACTATCTCACACAATTCAGGCCATCACCACACGGACAGAGAAGAGAAAGCAAGAACTTCTGTTATAATTGTTGGAAATGTTCATGTTTTCTCCCGTTTCAAAGAATGATTCTTTACCAGATAGAAATTACAGGCTTGTCCTCTTTGAACACACGGTACTTTCTGAGTTTCACAGTGAATTAGCAAGAAACGAAGTAGGAAACAACTGTGAACGGTGAAGTCACATATATTCCCTTTAGTGTGTCAGGTGAAGCACACTACCCAAAGACTCGAACGGTCTTGAAAGCAGTGTTTGCTCTTTAATCTATTATCTAAACTCGAAAGTTCACTGAAACATACAATGGAGTACATCAACAACGCCACGGCAAGGCCATAATTCCATCTGTTGAAATCGTTTGATCATACGTATATGTTGGTTAGAATGTTCCATGTACATTTCTTCTATTTGGTTGAAAACTGTTGCTGGCCTCTTTCGGAACACAGTTTTTCTGAGTTAACAAGGAAGGGCAACAGGAAATTTTTGAAAGACATTCGTGAGAAACAAGATAGCACCTATACCTTCAATTCAAAGAGCTACATCTGTACTTACAGTAGTATTTGCGCTACTGTTCATGGAAAACCAGAGGTGTCCAGACATTACTGTCTCTGCTTCTGCCTTCAATGGCAATGCGACCGGTGACTATCTCACACAATTCAGGCCATCACCACACGGACAGAGAAGAGAAAGCAATAACTTCTGTTATAATTGCTGGAAATGTTCATGTTTTCTCCCGTTTCAAAGAATGATTCTTTACCAGATAGAAGTTAGAGGCTTGTCCTCTTTGAAAACACGGTACTTTCTGAGTTTCACAGTGAATTAGCAAGAGACGAAGTAGGAAACAACTGTGAGCGGTGAAGTCACATATATTCCCTTTAGTGTGTCCGGTGAAGCACACTACCCAAAGAATATAACTGTCTTGAAAGCAGTGTTTGCTCTTTAGTCTATTATCTAATCTCGAAAGTTCACTGAAACATAGAATGGAGTACATCAACAACGGCACGGCAAGGCCATAACTCCATCTGTTGAAATCGTTTGATCATATGTATATGTTGGTTAGAATGTTCCATGTACATTTCTTCTATTTGGTTGAAAACTGTTGCTGGCCTCTTTCGGAACACAGTTTTTCTGAGTTAACAAGGAAGGGCAACGGGAAATTTTTGAAAGACATTCGTGAGAAACAAGATAGCACCTATACCTTCAATTCAAAGAGCTACATCTGTACTTACAGTAGTATTTGCGCTACTGTTCATGGAAAACCAGAGGTGTCCAGACATTACTGTCTCTGCTTCTGCCTTCAATGGCAATGCGACCGGTGACTATCTCACACAATTCAGGCCATCACCACACGGACAGAGAAGAGAAAGCAAGAACTTCTGTTATAATTGTTGGAAATGTTCATGTTTTCTCCCGTTTCAAAGAATGATTCTTTACCAGATAGAAATTACAGGCTTGTCCTCTTTGAACACACGGTACTTTCTGAGTTTCACAGTGAATTAGCAAGAAACGAAGTAGGAAACAACTGTGAACGGTGAAGTCACATATATTCCCTTTAGTGTGTCAGGTGAAGCACACTACCCAAAGACTCGAACGGTCTTGAAAGCAGTGTTTGCTCTTTAATCTATTATCTAAACTCGAAAGTTCACTGAAACATACAATGGAGTACATCAACAACGCCACGGCAAGGCCATAATTCCATCTGTTGAAATCGTTTGATCATACGTATATGTTGGTTAGAATGTTCCATGTACATTTCTTCTATTTGGTTGAAAACTGTTGCTGGCCTCTTTCGGAACACAGTTTTTCTGAGTTAACAAGGAAGGGCAACGGGAAATTTTTGAAAGACATTCGTGAGAAACAAGATAGCACCTATACCTTCAATTCAAAGAGCTACATCTGTACTTACAGTAGTATTTGCGCTACTGTTCATGGAAAACCAGAGGTGTCCAGACATTACTGTCTCTGCTTCTGCCTTCAATGGCAATGCGACCGGTGACTATCTCACACAATTCAGGCCATCACCACACGGACAGAGAAGAGAAAGCAATAACTTCTGTTATAATTGTTGGAAATGTTC
Source organism: Furipterus horrens (assembly GCF_987537825.1). NCBI lineage: Eukaryota > Metazoa > Chordata > Mammalia > Chiroptera > Furipteridae > Furipterus > Furipterus horrens. Next base: position 52,811,454 of record NW_028327182.1, read on the forward strand.
ATGTTTTCTCCCGTTTCAAAGAATGATTCTTTACCAGATAGAAATTACAGGCTTGTCCTCTTTGAACACACGGTACTTTCTGAGTTTCACAGTGAATTAGCAAGAAACGAAGTAGGAAACAACTGTGAACGGTGAAGTCACATATATTCCCTTTAGTGTGTCAGGTGAAGCACACTACCCAAAGACTCGAACGGTCTTGAAAGCAGTGTTTGCTCTTTAATCTATTATCTAAACTCGAAAGTTCACTGAAACATACAATGGAGTACATCAACAACGCCACGGCAAGGCCATAATTCCATCTGTTGAAATCGTTTGATCATACGTATATGTTGGTTAGAATGTTCCATGTACATTTCTTCTATTTGGTTGAAAACTGTTGCTGGCCTCTTTCGGAACACAGTTTTTCTGAGTTAACAAGGAAGGGCAACAGGAAATTTTTGAAAGACATTCGTGAGAAACAAGATAGCACCTATACCTTCAATTCAAAGAGCTACATCTGTACTTACAGTAGTATTTGCGCTACTGTTCACGGAAAACCAGAGGTGTCCAGACATTACTGTCTCTGCTTCTGCCTTCAATGGCAATGCGACCGGTGACTATCTCACACAATTCAGGCCATCACCACACGGACAGAGAAGAGAAAGCAATAACTTCTGTTATAATTGCTGGAAATGTTCATGTTTTCTCCCGTTTCAAAGAATGATTCTTTACCAGATAGAAATTAGAGGCTTGTCCTCTTTGAAAACACGGTACTTTCTGAGTTTCACAGTGAATTAGCAAGAGACGAAGTAGGAAACAACTGTGAGCGGTGAAGTCACATATATTCCCTTTAGTGTGTCCGGTGAAGCACACTACCCAAAGAATATAACTGTCTTGAAAGCAGTGTTTGCTCTTTAGTCTATTATCTAATCTCGAAAGTTCACTGAAACATAGAATGGAGTACATCAACAACGGCACGGCAAGGCCATAACTCCATCTGTTGAAATCGTTTGATCATATGTATATGTTGGTTAGAATGTTCCATGTACATTTCTTCTATTTGGTTGAAAACTGTTGCTGGCCTCTTTCGGAACACAGTTTTTCTGAGTTAACAAGGAAGGGCAACGGGAAATTTTTGAAAGACATTCGTGAGAAACAAGATAGCACCTATACCTTCAATTCAAAGAGCTACATCTGTACTTACAGTAGTATTTGCGCTACTGTTCATGGAAAACCAGAGGTGTCCAGACATTACTGTCTCTGCTTCTGCCTTCAATGGCAATGCGACCGGTGACTATCTCACACAATTCAGGCCATCACCACACGGACAGAGAAGAGAAAGCAAGAACTTCTGTTATAATTGTTGGAAATGTTCATGTTTTCTCCCGTTTCAAAGAATGATTCTTTACCAGATAGAAATTACAGGCTTGTCCTCTTTGAACACACGGTACTTTCTGAGTTTCACAGTGAATTAGCAAGAAACGAAGTAGGAAACAACTGTGAACGGTGAAGTCACATATATTCCCTTTAGTGTGTCAGGTGAAGCACACTACCCAAAGACTCGAACGGTCTTGAAAGCAGTGTTTGCTCTTTAATCTATTATCTAAACTCGAAAGTTCACTGAAACATACAATGGAGTACATCAACAACGCCACGGCAAGGCCATAATTCCATCTGTTGAAATCGTTTGATCATACGTATATGTTGCTTAGAATGTTCCATGTACATTTCTTCTATTTGGTTGAAAACTGTTGCTGGCCTCTTTCGGAACAGTTTTTCTGAGTTAACAAGGAAGGGCAACAGGAAATTTTTGAAAGACATTCGTGAGAAACAAGATAGCACCTATACCTTCAATTCAAAGAGCTACATCTGTACTTACAGTAGTATTTCCGCTACTGTTCATGGAAAACCAGAGGTGTCCAGACATTACTGTCTCTGCTTCTGCCTTCAATGGCAATGCGACCGGTGACTATCTCACACAATTCAGGCCATCACCACACGGACAGAGAAGAGAAAGCAATAACTTCTGTTATAATTGCTGGAAATGTTCATGTTTTCTCCCGTTTCAAAGAATGATTCTTTACCAGATAGAAGTTAGAGGCTTGTCCTCTTTGAAAACACGGTACTTTCTGAGTTTCACAGTGAATTAGCAAGAGACGAAGTAGGAAACAACTGTGAGCGGTGAAGTCACATATATTCCCTTTAGTGTGTCCGGTGAAGCACACTACCCAAAGAATATAACTGTCTTGAAAGCAGTGTTTGCTCTTTAGTCTATTATCTAATCTCGAAAGTTCACTGAAACATAGAATGGAGTACATCAACAACGGCACGGCAAGGCCATAACTCCATCTGTTGAAATCGTTTGATCATATGTATATGTTGGTTAGAATGTTCCATGTACATTTCTTCTATTTGGTTGAAAACTGTTGCTGGCCTCTTTCGGAACACAGTTTTTCTGAGTTAACAAGGAAGGGCAACGGGAAATTTTTGAAAGACATTCGTGAGAAACAAGATAGCACCTATACCTTCAATTCAAAGAGCTACATCTGTACTTACAGTAGTATTTGCGCTACTGTTCATGGAAAACCAGAGGTGTCCAGACATTACTGTCTCTGCTTCTGCCTTCAATGGCAATGCGACCGGTGACTATCTCACACAATTCAGGCCATCACCACACGGACAGAGAAGAGAAAGCAAGAACTTCTGTTATAATTGTTGGAAATGTTCATGTTTTCTCCCGTTTCAAAGAATGATTCTTTACCAGATAGAAATTACAGGCTTGTCCTCTTTGAACACACGGTACTTTCTGAGTTTCACAGTGAATTAGCAAGAAACGAAGTAGGAAACAACTGTGAACGGTGAAGTCACATATATTCCCTTTAGTGTGTCAGGTGAAGCACACTACCCAAAGACTCGAACGGTCTTGAAAGCAGTGTTTGCTCTTTAATCTATTATCTAAACTCGAAAGTTCACTGAAACATACAATGGAGTACATCAACAACGCCACGGCAAGGCCATAATTCCATCTGTTGAAATCGTTTGATCATACGTATATGTTGGTTAGAATGTTCCATGTACATTTCTTCTATTTGGTTGAAAACTGTTGCTGGCCTCTTTCGGAACACAGTTTTTCTGAGTTAACAAGGAAGGGCAACAGGAAATTTTTGAAAGACATTCGTGAGAAACAAGATAGCACCTATACCTTCAATTCAAAGAGCTACATCTGTACTTACAGTAGTATTTCCGCTACTGTTCATGGAAAACCAGAGGTGTCCAGACATTACTGTCTCTGCTTCTGCCTTCAATGGCAATGCGACCGGTGACTATCTCACACAATTCAGGCCATCACCACACGGACAGAGAAGAGAAAGCAAGAACTTCTGTTATAATTGTTGGAAATGTTCATGTTTTCTCCCGTTTCAAAGAATGATTCTTTACCAGATAGAAATTACAGGCTTGTCCTCTTTGAACACACGGTACTTTCTGAGTTTCACAGTGAATTAGCAAGAAACGAAGTAGGAAACAACTGTGAACGGTGAAGTCACATATATTCCCTTTAGTGTGTCAGGTGAAGCACACTACCCAAAGACTCGAACGGTCTTGAAAGCAGTGTTTGCTCTTTAATCTATTATCTAAACTCGAAAGTTCACTGAAACATACAATGGAGTACATCAACAACGCCACGGCAAGGCCATAATTCCATCTGTTGAAATCGTTTGATCATACGTATATGTTGGTTAGAATGTTCCATGTACATTTCTTCTATTTGGTTGAAAACTGTTGCTGGCCTCTTTCGGAACACAGTTTTTCTGAGTTAACAAGGAAGGGCAACAGGAAATTTTTGAAAGACATTCGTGAGAAACAAGATAGCACCTATACCTTCAATTCAAAGAGCTACATCTGTACTTACAGTAGTATTTGCGCTACTGTTCACGGAAAACCAGAGGTGTCCAGACATTACTGTCTCTGCTTCTGCCTTCAATGGCAATGCGACCGGTGACTATCTCACACAATTCAGGCCATCACCACACGGACAGAGAAGAGAAAGCAATAACTTCTGTTATAATTGCTGGAAATGTTCATGTTTTCTCCCGTTTCAAAGAATGATTCTTTACCAGATAGAAATTAGAGGCTTGTCCTCTTTGAAAACACGGTACTTTCTGAGTTTCACAGTGAATTAGCAAGAGACGAAGTAGGAAACAACTGTGAGCGGTGAAGTCACATATATTCCCTTTAGTGTGTCCGGTGAAGCACACTACCCAAAGAATATAACTGTCTTGAAAGCAGTGTTTGCTCTTTAGTCTATTATCTAATCTCGAAAGTTCACTGAAACATAGAATGGAGTACATCAACAACGGCACGGCAAGGCCATAACTCCATCTGTTGAAATCGTTTGATCATATGTATATGTTGGTTAGAATGTTCCATGTACATTTCTTCTATTTGGTTGAAAACTGTTGCTGGCCTCTTTCGGAACACAGTTTTTCTGAGTTAACAAGGAAGGGCAACGGGAAATTTTTGAAAGACATTCGTGAGAAACAAGATAGCACCTATACCTTCAATTCAAAGAGCTACATCTGTACTTACAGTAGTATTTGCGCTACTGTTCATGGAAAACCAGAGGTGTCCAGACATTACTGTCTCTGCTTCTGCCTTCAATGGCAATGCGACCGGTGACTATCTCACACAATTCAGGCCATCACCACACGGACAGAGAAGAGAAAGCAAGAACTTCTGTTATAATTGTTGGAAATGTTCATGTTTTCTCCCGTTTCAAAGAATGATTCTTTACCAGATAGAAATTACAGGCTTGTCCTCTTTGAACACACGGTACTTTCTGAGTTTCACAGTGAATTAGCAAGAAACGAAGTAGGAAACAACTGTGAACGGTGAAGTCACATATATTCCCTTTAGTGTGTCAGGTGAAGCACACTACCCAAAGACTCGAACGGTCTTGAAAGCAGTGTTTGCTCTTTAATCTATTATCTAAACTCGAAAGTTCACTGAAACATACAATGGAGTACATCAACAACGCCACGGCAAGGCCATAATTCCATCTGTTGAAATCGTTTGATCATACGTATATGTTGCTTAGAATGTTCCATGTACATTTCTTCTATTTGGTTGAAAACTGTTGCTGGCCTCTTTCGGAACAGTTTTTCTGAGTTAACAAGGAAGGGCAACAGGAAATTTTTGAAAGACATTCGTGAGAAACAAGATAGCACCTATACCTTCAATTCAAAGAGCTACATCTGTACTTACAGTAGTATTTCCGCTACTGTTCATGGAAAACCAGAGGTGTCCAGACATTACTGTCTCTGCTTCTGCCTTCAATGGCAATGCGACCGGTGACTATCTCACACAATTCAGGCCATCACCACACGGACAGAGAAGAGAAAGCAATAACTTCTGTTATAATTGCTGGAAATGTTCATGTTTTCTCCCGTTTCAAAGAATGATTCTTTACCAGATAGAAGTTAGAGGCTTGTCCTCTTTGAAAACACGGTACTTTCTGAGTTTCACAGTGAATTAGCAAGAGACGAAGTAGGAAACAACTGTGAGCGGTGAAGTCACATATATTCCCTTTAGTGTGTCCGGTGAAGCACACTACCCAAAGAATATAACTGTCTTGAAAGCAGTGTTTGCTCTTTAGTCTATTATCTAATCTCGAAAGTTCACTGAAACATAGAATGGAGTACATCAACAACGGCACGGCAAGGCCATAACTCCATCTGTTGAAATCGTTTGATCATATGTATATGTTGGTTAGAATGTTCCATGTACATTTCTTCTATTTGGTTGAAAACTGTTGCTGGCCTCTTTCGGAACACAGTTTTTCTGAGTTAACAAGGAAGGGCAACGGGAAATTTTTGAAAGACATTCGTGAGAAACAAGATAGCACCTATACCTTCAATTCAAAGAGCTACATCTGTACTTACAGTAGTATTTGCGCTACTGTTCATGGAAAACCAGAGGTGTCCAGACATTACTGTCTCTGCTTCTGCCTTCAATGGCAATGCGACCGGTGACTATCTCACACAATTCAGGCCATCACCACACGGACAGAGAAGAGAAAGCAAGAACTTCTGTTATAATTGTTGGAAATGTTCATGTTTTCTCCCGTTTCAAAGAATGATTCTTTACCAGATAGAAATTACAGGCTTGTCCTCTTTGAACACACGGTACTTTCTGAGTTTCACAGTGAATTAGCAAGAAACGAAGTAGGAAACAACTGTGAACGGTGAAGTCACATATATTCCCTTTAGTGTGTCAGGTGAAGCACACTACCCAAAGACTCGAACGGTCTTGAAAGCAGTGTTTGCTCTTTAATCTATTATCTAAACTCGAAAGTTCACTGAAACATACAATGGAGTACATCAACAACGCCACGGCAAGGCCATAATTCCATCTGTTGAAATCGTTTGATCATACGTATATGTTGGTTAGAATGTTCCATGTACATTTCTTCTATTTGGTTGAAAACTGTTGCTGGCCTCTTTCGGAACACAGTTTTTCTGAGTTAACAAGGAAGGGCAACAGGAAATTTTTGAAAGACATTCGTGAGAAACAAGATAGCACCTATACCTTCAATTCAAAGAGCTACATCTGTACTTACAGTAGTATTTCCGCTACTGTTCATGGAAAACCAGAGGTGTCCAGACATTACTGTCTCTGCTTCTGCCTTCAATGGCAATGCGACCGGTGACTATCTCACACAATTCAGGCCATCACCACACGGACAGAGAAGAGAAAGCAAGAACTTCTGTTATAATTGTTGGAAATGTTCATGTTTTCTCCCGTTTCAAAGAATGATTCTTTACCAGATAGAAATTACAGGCTTGTCCTCTTTGAACACACGGTACTTTCTGAGTTTCACAGTGAATTAGCAAGAAACGAAGTAGGAAACAACTGTGAACGGTGAAGTCACATATATTCCCTTTAGTGTGTCAGGTGAAGCACACTACCCAAAGACTCGAACGGTCTTGAAAGCAGTGTTTGCTCTTTAATCTATTATCTAAACTCGAAAGTTCACTGAAACATACAATGGAGTACATCAACAACGCCACGGCAAGGCCATAATTCCATCTGTTGAAATCGTTTGATCATACGTATATGTTGGTTAGAATGTTCCATGTACATTTCTTCTATTTGGTTGAAAACTGTTGCTGGCCTCTTTCGGAACACAGTTTTTCTGAGTTAACAAGGAAGGGCAACAGGAAATTTTTGAAAGACATTCGTGAGAAACAAGATAGCACCTATACCTTCAATTCAAAGAGCTACATCTGTACTTACAGTAGTATTTGCGCTACTGTTCACGGAAAACCAGAGGTGTCCAGACATTACTGTCTCTGCTTCTGCCTTCAATGGCAATGCGACCGGTGACTATCTCACACAATTCAGGCCATCACCACACGGACAGAGAAGAGAAAGCAATAACTTCTGTTATAATTGCTGGAAATGTTCATGTTTTCTCCCGTTTCAAAGAATGATTCTTTACCAGATAGAAATTAGAGGCTTGTCCTCTTTGAAAACACGGTACTTTCTGAGTTTCACAGTGAATTAGCAAGAGACGAAGTAGGAAACAACTGTGAGCGGTGAAGTCACATATATTCCCTTTAGTGTGTCCGGTGAAGCACACTACCCAAAGAATATAACTGTCTTGAAAGCAGTGTTTGCTCTTTAGTCTATTATCTAATCTCGAAAGTTCACTGAAACATAGAATGGAGTACATCAACAACGGCACGGCAAGGCCATAACTCCATCTGTTGAAATCGTTTGATCATATGTATATGTTGGTTAGAATGTTCCATGTACATTTCTTCTATTTGGTTGAAAACTGTTGCTGGCCTCTTTCGGAACACAGTTTTTCTGAGTTAACAAGGAAGGGCAACGGGAAATTTTTGAAAGACATTCGTGAGAAACAAGATAGCACCTATACCTTCAATTCAAAGAGCTACATCTGTACTTACAGTAGTATTTGCGCTACTGTTCATGGAAAACCAGAGGTGTCCAGACATTACTGTCTCTGCTTCTGCCTTCAATGGCAATGCGACCGGTGACTATCTCACACAATTCAGGCCATCACCACACGGACAGAGAAGAGAAAGCAAGAACTTCTGTTATAATTGTTGGAAATGTTCATGTTTTCTCCCGTTTCAAAGAATGATTCTTTACCAGATAGAAATTACAGGCTTGTCCTCTTTGAACACACGGTACTTTCTGAGTTTCACAGTGAATTAGCAAGAAACGAAGTAGGAAACAACTGTGAACGGTGAAGTCACATATATTCCCTTTAGTGTGTCAGGTGAAGCACACTACCCAAAGACTCGAACGGTCTTGAAAGCAGTGTTTGCTCTTTAATCTATTATCTAAACTCGAAAGTTCACTGAAACATACAATGGAGTACATCAACAACGCCACGGCAAGGCCATAATTCCATCTGTTGAAATCGTTTGATCATACGTATATGTTGGTTAGAATGTTCCATGTACATTTCTTCTATTTGGTTGAAAACTGTTGCTGGCCTCTTTCGGAACACAGTTTTTCTGAGTTAACAAGGAAGGGCAACGGGAAATTTTTGAAAGACATTCGTGAGAAACAAGATAGCACCTATACCTTCAATTCAAAGAGCTACATCTGTACTTACAGTAGTATTTGCGCTACTGTTCATGGAAAACCAGAGGTGTCCAGACATTACTGTCTCTGCTTCTGCCTTCAATGGCAATGCGACCGGTGACTATCTCACACAATTCAGGCCATCACCACACGGACAGAGAAGAGAAAGCAAGAACTTCTGTTATAATTGTTGGAAATGTTCATGTTTTCTCCCGTTTCAAAGAATGATTCTTTACCAGATAGAAATTACAGGCTTGTCCTCTTTGAACACACGGTACTTTCTGAGTTTCACAGTGAATTAGCAAGAAACGAAGTAGGAAACAACTGTGAGCGGTGAAGTCACATATATTCCCTTTAGTGTGTCCGGTGAAGCACACTACCCAAAGAATATAACTGTCTTGAAAGCAGTGTTTGCTCTTTAGTCTATTATCTAATCTCGAAAGTTCACTGAAACATAGAATGGAGTACATCAACAACGGCACGGCAAGGCCATAACTCCATCTGTTGAAATCGTTTGATCATATGTATATGTTGGTTAGAATGTTCCATGTACATTTCTTCTATTTGGTTGAAAACTGTTGCTGGCCTCTTTCGGAACACAGTTTTTCTGAGTTAACAAGGAAGGGCAACGGGAAATTTTTGAAAGACATTCGTGAGAAACAAGATAGCACCTATACCTTCAATTCAAAGAGCTACATCTGTACTTACAGTAGTATTTGCGCTACTGTTCATGGAAAACCAGAGGTGTCCAGACATTACTGTCTCTGCTTCTGCCTTCAATGGCAATGCGACCGGTGACTATCTCACACAATTCAGGCCATCACCACACGGACAGAGAAGAGAAAGCAAGAACTTCTGTTATAATTGTTGGAAATGTTCATGTTTTCTCCCGTTTCAAAGAATGATTCTTTACCAGATAGAAATTACAGGCTTGTCCTCTTTGAACACACGGTACTTTCTGAGTTTCACAGTGAATTAGCAAGAAACGAAGTAGGAAACAACTGTGAACGGTGAAGTCACATATATTCCCTTTAGTGTGTCAGGTGAAGCACACTACCCAAAGACTCGAACGGTCTTGAAAGCAGTGTTTGCTCTTTAATCTATTATCTAAACTCGAAAGTTCACTGAAACATACAATGGAGTACATCAACAACGCCACGGCAAGGCCATAATTCCATCTGTTGAAATCGTTTGATCATACGTATATGTTGGTTAGAATGTTCCATGTACATTTCTTCTATTTGGTTGAAAACTGTTGCTGGCCTCTTTCGGAACACAGTTTTTCTGAGTTAACAAGGAAGGGCAACAGGAAATTTTTGAAAGACATTCGTGAGAAACAAGATAGCACCTATACCTTCAATTCAAAGAGCTACATCTGTACTTACAGTAGTATTTGCGCTACTGTTCATGGAAAACCAGAGGTGTCCAGACATTACTGTCTCTGCTTCTGCCTTCAATGGCAATGCGACCGGTGACTATCTCACACAATTCAGGCCATCACCACACGGACAGAGAAGAGAAAGCAAGAACTTCTGTTATAATTGTTGGAAATGTTCATGTTTTCTCCCGTTTCAAAGAATGATTCTTTACCAGATAGAAATTACAGGCTTGTCCTCTTTGAACACACGGTACTTTCTGAGTTTCACAGTGAATTAGCAAGAAACGAAGTAGGAAACAACTGTGAACGGTGAAGTCACATATATTCCCTTTAGTGTGTCAGGTGAAGCACACTACCCAAAGACTCGAACGGTCTTGAAAGCAGTGTTTGCTCTTTAATCTATTATCTAAACTCGAAAGTTCACTGAAACATACAATGGAGTACATCAACAACGCCACGGCAAGGCCATAATTCCATCTGTTGAAATCGTTTGATCATACGTATATGTTGGTTAGAATGTTCCATGTACATTTCTTCTATTTGGTTGAAAACTGTTGCTGGCCTCTTTCGGAACACAGTTTTTCTGAGTTAACAAGGAAGGGCAACAGGAAATTTTTGAAAGACATTCGTGAGAAACAAGATAGCACCTATACCTTCAATTCAAAGAGCTACATCTGTACTTACAGTAGTATTTGCGCTACTGTTCACGGAAAACCAGAGGTGTCCAGACATTACTGTCTCTGCTTCTGCCTTCAATGGCAATGCGACCGGTGACTATCTCACACAATTCAGGCCATCACCACACGGACAGAGAAGAGAAAGCAATAACTTCTGTTATAATTGCTGGAAATGTTCATGTTTTCTCCCGTTTCAAAGAATGATTCTTTACCAGATAGAAATTAGAGGCTTGTCCTCTTTGAAAACACGGTACTTTCTGAGTTTCACAGTGAATTAGCAAGAGACGAAGTAGGAAACAACTGTGAGCGGTGAAGTCACATATATTCCCTTTAGTGTGTCCGGTGAAGCACACTACCCAAAGAATATAACTGTCTTGAAAGCAGTGTTTGCTCTTTAGTCTATTATCTAATCTCGAAAGTTCACTGAAACATAGAATGGAGTACATCAACAACGGCACGGCAAGGCCATAACTCCATCTGTTGAAATCGTTTGATCATATGTATATGTTGGTTAGAATGTTCCATGTACATTTCTTCTATTTGGTTGAAAACTGTTGCTGGCCTCTTTCGGAACACAGTTTTTCTGAGTTAACAAGGAAGGGCAACGGGAAATTTTTGAAAGACATTCGTGAGAAACAAGATAGCACCTATACCTTCAATTCAAAGAGCTACATCTGTACTTACAGTAGTATTTGCGCTACTGTTCATGGAAAACCAGAGGTGTCCAGACATTACTGTCTCTGCTTCTGCCTTCAATGGCAATGCGACCGGTGACTATCTCACACAATTCAGGCCATCACCACACGGACAGAGAAGAGAAAGCAAGAACTTCTGTTATAATTGTTGGAAATGTTCATGTTTTCTCCCGTTTCAAAGAATGATTCTTTACCAGATAGAAATTACAGGCTTGTCCTCTTTGAACACACGGTACTTTCTGAGTTTCACAGTGAATTAGCAAGAAACGAAGAAGGAAACAACTGTGAACGGTGAAGTCACATATATTCCCTTTAGTGTGTCAGGTGAAGCACACTACCCAAAGACTCGAACGGTCTTGAAAGCAGTGTTTGCTCTTTAATCTATTATCTAAACTCGAAAGTTCACTGAAACATACAATGGAGTACATCAACAACGCCACGGCAAGGCCATAATTCCATCTGTTGAAATCGTTTGATCATACGTATATGTTGGTTAGAATGTTCCATGTACATTTCTTCTATTTGGTTGAAAACTGTTGCTGGCCTCTTTCGGAACACAGTTTTTCTGAGTTAACAAGGAAGGGCAACGGGAAATTTTTGAAAGACATTCGTGAGAAACAAGATAGCACCTATACCTTCAATTCAAAGAGCTACATCTGTACTTACAGTAGTATTTGCGCTACTGTTCATGGAAAACCAGAGGTGTCCAGACATTACTGTCTCTGCTTCTGCCTTCAATGGCAATGCGACCGGTGACTATCTCACACAATTCAGGCCATCACCACACGGACAGAGAAGAGAAAGCAAGAACTTCTGTTATAATTGTTGGAAATGTTCATGTTTTCTCCCGTTTCAAAGAATGATTCTTTACCAGATAGAAATTACAGGCTTGTCCTCTTTGAACACACGGTACTTTCTGAGTTTCACAGTGAATTAGCAAGAAACGAAGTAGGAAACAACTGTGAACGGTGAAGTCACATATATTCCCTTTAGTGTGTCAGGTGAAGCACACTACCCAAAGACTCGAACGGTCTTGAAAGCAGTGTTTGCTCTTTAATCTATTATCTAAACTCGAAAGTTCACTGAAACATACAATGGAGTACATCAACAACGCCACGGCAAGGCCATAATTCCATCTGTTGAAATCGTTTGATCATACGTATATGTTGGTTAGAATGTTCCATGTACATTACTTCTATTTGGTTGAAAACTGTTGCTGGCCTCTTTCGGAACACAGTTTTTCTGAGTTAACAAGGAAGGGCAACAGGAAATTTTTGAAAGACATTCGTGAGAAACAAGATAGCACCTATACCTTCAATTCAAAGAGCTACATCTGTACTTACAGTAGTATTTGCGCTACTGTTCATGGAAAACCAGAGGTGTCCAGACATTACTGTCTCTGCTTCTGCCTTCAATGGCAATGCGACCGGTGACTATCTCACACAATTCAGGCCATCACCACACGGACAGAGAAGAGAAAGCAAGAACTTCTGTTATAATTGTTGGAAATGTTCATGTTTTCTCCCGTTTCAAAGAATGATTCTTTACCAGATAGAAATTACAGGCTTGTCCTCTTTGAACACACGGTACTTTCTGAGTTTCACAGTGAATTAGCAAGAAACGAAGTAGGAAACAACTGTGAACGGTGAAGTCACATATATTCCCTTTAGTGTGTCAGGTGAAGCACACTACCCAAAGACTCGAACGGTCTTGAAAGCAGTGTTTGCTCTTTAATCTATTATCTAAACTCGAAAGTTCACTGAAACATACAATGGAGTACATCAACAACGCCACGGCAAGGCCATAATTCCATCTGTTGAAATCGTTTGATCATACGTATATGTTGGTTAGAATGTTCCATGTACATTTCTTCTATTTGGTTGAAAACTGTTGCTGGCCTCTTTCGGAACACAGTTTTTCTGAGTTAACAAGGAAGGGCAACAGGAAATTTTTGAAAGACATTCGTGAGAAACAAGATAGCACCTATACCTTCAATTCAAAGAGCTACATCTGTACTTACAGTAGTATTTGCGCTACTGTTCACGGAAAACCAGAGGTGTCCAGACATTACTGTCTCTGCTTCTGCCTTCAATGGCAATGCGACCGGTGACTATCTCACACAATTCAGGCCATCACCACACGGACAGAGAAGAGAAAGCAATAACTTCTGTTATAATTGCTGGAAATGTTCATGTTTTCTCCCGTTTCAAAGAATGATTCTTTACCAGATAGAAATTAGAGGCTTGTCCTCTTTGAAAACACGGTACTTTCTGAGTTTCACAGTGAATTAGCAAGAGACGAAGTAGGAAACAACTGTGAGCGGTGAAGTCACATATATTCCCTTTAGTGTGTCCGGTGAAGCACACTACCCAAAGAATATAACTGTCTTGAAAGCAGTGTTTGCTCTTTAGTCTATTATCTAATCTCGAAAGTTCACTGAAACATAGAATGGAGTACATCAACAACGGCACGGCAAGGCCATAACTCCATCTGTTGAAATCGTTTGATCATATGTATATGTTGGTTAGAATGTTCCATGTACATTTCTTCTATTTGGTTGAAAACTGTTGCTGGCCTCTTTCGGAACACAGTTTTTCTGAGTTAACAAGGAAGGGCAACGGGAAATTTTTGAAAGACATTCGTGAGAAACAAGATAGCACCTATACCTTCAATTCAAAGAGCTACATCTGTACTTACAGTAGTATTTGCGCTACTGTTCATGGAAAACCAGAGGTGTCCAGACATTACTGTCTCTGCTTCTGCCTTCAATGGCAATGCGACCGGTGACTATCTCACACAATTCAGGCCATCACCACACGGACAGAGAAGAGAAAGCAAGAACTTCTGTTATAATTGTTGGAAATGTTCATGTTTTCTCCCGTTTCAAAGAATGATTCTTTACCAGATAGAAATTACAGGCTTGTCCTCTTTGAACACACGGTACTTTCTGAGTTTCACAGTGAATTAGCAAGAAACGAAGTAGGAAACAACTGTGAACGGTGAAGTCACATATATTCCCTTTAGTGTGTCAGGTGAAGCACACTACCCAAAGACTCGAACGGTCTTGAAAGCAGTGTTTGCTCTTTAATCTATTATCTAAACTCGAAAGTTCACTGAAACATACAATGGAGTACATCAACAACGCCACGGCAAGGCCATAATTCCATCTGTTGAAATCGTTTGATCATACGTATATGTTGGTTAGAATGTTCCATGTACATTTCTTCTATTTGGTTGAAAACTGTTGCTGGCCTCTTTCGGAACACAGTTTTTCTGAGTTAACAAGGAAGGGCAACAGGAACTTTTTGAAAGACATTCGTGAGAAACAAGATAGCACCAATACCTTCAATTCAAAGAGCTACATCTGTACTTACAGTAGTATTTGCGCTACTGTTCACGGAAAACCAGAGGTGTCCAGACATTACTGTCTCTGATTCTGCCTTCAATTGCAATGCAACCGGTGACTATCTCACACAATTCAGGCCATCACCACACGGACAGAGAAGAGAAAGCAAGAACTTCTGTTATAATTGCTGGAAATGTTCATGTTTTCTCCCGTTTCAAAGAATGATTCTTTACCAGATAGAAATTACAGGCTTGTCCTCTTTGAACACACGGTACTTTCTGAGTTTCACAGTGAATTAGCAAGAAACGAAGTAGAAAACAACTGTGAACGGTGAAGTCACATATATTCCCTTTATTGTGTCAGGTGAAGCACACTACCCAAAAGACTCGAACGGTCTTGAAAGCAGTGTTTGCTCTTTAGTCTATTGTATAAATTCGAAAGTTCACTGAAACATACAATGGAGTACATCAACAGCGGCACGGCAAGGCCATAATTCCATCTGTTGAAATCGTTTGATCATATGTATATGTTGGTTAGAATGTTCCATGTACATTTCTTCTATTTGGTTGAAAACTGTTGCTGGCCTCTTTCGGAACACAGTTTTTCTGAGTTAACAAGGAAGGGCAACAGGAACTTTTTGAAAGACATTCGTGAGAAACAAGATAGCACCTATACCTTCAATTCAAAGAGCTACATCTGTACTTACAGTAGTATTTGCGCTACTGTTCATGGAAAACCAGAGGTGTCCAGACATTACTGTCTCTGCTTCTGCCTTCAATGGTAATGCGACCGGTGACTATCTCACACAATTCAGGCCATCACCACACGGACAGATAAGAGAAAGCAATAACTTCTGTTATAATGGCTGGAAATGTTCATGTTTTCTCCCGTTTCAAAGAATGATTCTTTCCCAGATAGAAATTAGAGGCTTGTCCTCTTTGAACACACGGTACTTTCTGAGTTTCACAGTGAATTAGCAAGAAACGAAGTAGGAAACAACTGTGAACGGTGAAGTCACATATATTCCCTTTAGTGTGTCAGGTGAAGCACACTACCCAAAGACTCGAACGGTCTTGAAAGCAGTGTTTGCTCTTTAATCTATTATCTAAACTCGAAAGTTCACTGAAACATACAATGGAGTACATCAACAACGCCACGGCAAGGCCATAATTCCATCTGTTGAAATCGTTTGATCATACGTATATGTTGGTTAGAATGTTCCATGTACATTTCTTCTATTTGGTTGAAAACTGTTGCTGGCCTCTTTCGGAACACAGTTTTTCTGAGTTAACAAGGAAGGGCAACAGGAACTTTTTGAAAGACATTCGTGAGAAACAAGATAGCACCAATACCTTCAATTCAAAGAGCTACATCTGTACTTACAGTAGTATTTGCGCTACTGTTCACGGAAAACCAGAGGTGTCCAGACATTACTGTCTCTGATTCTGCCTTCAATGGCAATGCAACCGGTGACTATCTCACACAATTCAGGCCATCACCACACGGACAGAGAAGAGAAAGCAATAACTTCTGTTATAATTGCTGGAAATGTTCATGTTTTCTCCCGTTTCAAAGAATGATTCTTTACCAGATAGAAATTACAGGCTTGTCCTCTTTGAACACACGGTACTTTCTGAGTTTCACAGTGAATTAGCAAGAAACGAAGTAGGAAACAACTGTGAACGGTGAAGTCACATATATTCCCTTTAGTGTGTCAGGTGAAGCACACTACCCAAAAGACTCTAGCGGTCTTGAAAGCAGTGCTTGCTCTTTAGTCTATTGTATAAACTCGAAAGTTCACTGAAACATACAATGGAGTACATCAACAGCGGCACGGCAAGGCCATAATTCCATCTGTTGAAATCTTTTGATCATATGTATATGTTGGTTAGAATGTTCCATGTACATTTCTTCTATTTAGTTGAAAACTGTTGCTGGCCTCTTTCGGAACACAGTTTTTCTGAGTTAACAAGGAAGGGCAACAGGAACTTTTTGAAAGACATTCGTGAGAAACAAGATAGCACCTATACCTTCAATTCAAAGAGCTACATCTGTACTTACAGTAGTATTTGCGCTACTGTTCATGGAAAACCAGAGGTGTCCAGACATTACTGTCTCTGCTTCTGCCTTCAATGGTAATGCGACCGGTGACTATCTCACACAATTCAGGCCATCACCACACGGACAGATAAGAGAAAGCAATAACTTCTGTTATAATTGCTGGAAATGTTCATGTTTTCTCCCGTTTCAAAGAATGATTCTTTACCAGATAGAAATTACAGGCTTGTCCTCTTTGAACACACGGTACTTTCTGAGTTTCACAGTGAATTAGCAAGAAACGAAGTAGGAAACAACTGTGAACGGTGAAGTCACATATATTCCCTTTAGTGTGTCAGGTGAAGCACACTACCCAAAGACTCGAACGGTCTTGAAAGCAGTGTTTGCTCTTTAATCTATTATCTAAACTCGAAAGTTCACTGAAACATACAATGGAGTACATCAACAACGGCACGGCAAGGCCATAATTCCATCTGTTGAAATCGTTTGATCATATGTATATGTTGGTTAGAATGTTCCATGTACATTTCTTCTATTTGGTTGAAAACTGTTGCTGGCCTCTTTCGGAACACAGTTTTTCTGAGTTAACAAGGAAGGGCAACAGGAAATTTTTGAAAGACATTCGTGAGAAACAAGATATTACCTATAACTTCAATTCAAAGAGCTACATCTGTACTTACAGTAGTATTTGCGCTACTGTTCACGGAAAACCAGAGGTGTCCAGACATTACTGTCTCTGCTTCTGCCTTCAATGGCAATGCGACCGGTGACTATCTCACACAATTCAGGCCATCACCACACGGACAGAGAAGAGAAAGCAATAACTTCTGTTATAATTGCTGGAAATGTTCATGTTTTCTCCCGTTTCAAAGAATGATTCTTTACCAGATAGAAATTACAGGCTTGTCCTCTTTGAACACACGGTACTTTCTGAGTTTCACAGTGAATTAGCAAGAAACGAAGTAGGAAACAACTGTGAACGGTGAAGTCACATATATTCCCTTTAGTGTGTCAGGTGAAGCACACTACCCAAAGACTCGAACGGTCTTGAAAGCAGTGTTTGCTCTTTAATCTATTATCTAAACTCGAAAGTTCACTGAAACATACAATGGAGTACATCAACAACGCCACGGCAAGGCCATAATTCCATCTGTTGAAATCGTTTGATCATACGTATATGTTGGTTAGAATGTTCCATGTACATTTCTTCTATTTGGTTGAAAACTGTTGCTGGCCTCTTTCGGAACACAGTTTTTCTGAGTTAACAAGGAAGGGCAACAGGAACTTTTTGAAAGACATTCGTGAGAAACAAGATAGCACCTATACCTTCAATTCAAAGAGCTACATCTGTACTTACAGTAGTATTTCCGCTACTGTTCATGGAAAACCAGAGGTGTCCAGACATTACTCTCTCTACTTCTGCCTTCAATGGCAATGCGACCGGTGACTATCTCACACAATTCAGGCCATCACCACACGGACAGAGAAGAGAAAGCAATAACTTCTGTTATAATTGCTGGAAATGTTCATGTTTTCTCCCGTTTCAAAGAATGATTCTTTACCAGATAGAAATTAGAGGCTTGTCCTCTTTGAAAACACGGTACTTTCTGAGTTTCACAGTGAATTAGCAAGAGACGAAGTAGGAAACAACTGTGAGCGGTGAAGTCACATATATTCCCTTTAGTGTGTCCGGTGAAGCACACTACCCAAAGAATATAACTGTCTTGAAAGCAGTGTTTGCTCTTTAGTCTATTATCTAATCTCGAAAGTTCACTGAAACATAGAATGGAGTACATCAACAACGGCACGGCAAGGCCATAACTCCATCTGTTGAAATCGTTTGATCATATGTATATGTTGGTTAGAATGTTCCATGTACATTTCTTCTATTTGGTTGAAAACTGTTGCTGGCCTCTTTCGGAACACAGTTTTTCTGAGTTAACAAGGAAGGGCAACAGGAAATTTTTGAAAGACATTCGTGAGAAACAAGATAGCACCTATACCTTCAATTCAAAGAGCTACATCTGTACTTACAGTAGTATTTGCGCTACTGTTCACGGAAAACCAGAGGTGTCCAGACATTACTGTCTCTGATTCTGCCTTCAATTGCAATGCGACCGGTGACTACCTCACACAATTCAGGCCATCACCACACGGACAGAGAAGAGAAAGCAAGAACTTCTGTTATAATTGCTGGAAATGTTCATGTTTTCTCCCGTTTCAAAGAATGATTCTTTACCAGATAGAAATTACAGGCTTGTCCTCTTTGAACACACGGTACTTTCTGAGTTTCACAGTGAATTAGCAAGAAACGAAGTAGAAAACAACTGTGAACGGTGAAGTCACATATATTCCCTTTATTGTGTCAGGTGAAGCACACTACCCAAAAGACTCGAACGGTCTTGAAAGCAGTGTTTGCTCTTTAGTCTATTGTATAAATTCGAAAGTTCACTGAAACATACAATGGAGTACATCAACAGCGGCACGGCAAGGCCATAATTCCATCTGTTGAAATCGTTTGATCATATGTATATGTTGGTTAGAATGTTCCATGTACATTTCTTCTATTTGGTTGAAAACTGTTGCTGGCCTCTTTCGGAACACAGTTTTTCTGAGTTAACAAGGAAGGGCAACAGGAACTTTTTGAAAGACATTCGTGAGAAACAAGATAGCACCTATACCTTCAATTCAAAGAGCTACATCTGTACTTACAGTAGTATTTGCGCTACTGTTCATGGAAAACCAGAGGTGTCCAGACATTACTGTCTCTGCTTCTGCCTTCAATGGCAATGCGACCGGTGACTATCTCACACAATTCAGGCCATCACCACACGGACAGATAAGAGAAAGCAATAACTTCTGTTATAATGGCTGGAAATGTTCATGTTTTCTCCCGTTTCAAAGAATGATTCTTTCCCAGATAGAAATTAGAGGCTTGTCCTCTTTGAACACACGGTACTTTCTGAGTTTCACAGTGAATTAGCAAGAAACGAAGTAGGAAACAACTGTGAACGGTGAAGTCACATATATTCCCTTTAGTGTGTCAGGTGAAGCACACTACCCAAAGACTCGAACGGTCTTGAAAGCAGTGTTTGCTCTTTAATCTATTATCTAAACTCGAAAGTTCACTGAAACATACAATGGAGTACATCAACAACGCCACGGCAAGGCCATAATTCCATCTGTTGAAATCGTTTGATCATACGTATATGTTGGTTAGAATGTTCCATGTACATTTCTTCTATTTGGTTGAAAACTGTTGCTGGCCTCTTTCGGAACACAGTTTTTCTGAGTTAACAAGGAAGGGCAACAGGAAATTTTTGAAAGACATTCGTGAGAAACAAGATAGCACCTATACCTTCAATTCAAAGAGCTACATCTGTACTTACAGTAGTATTTCCGCTACTGTTCATGGAAAACCAGAGGTGTCCAGACATTACTGTCTCTGCTTCTGCCTTCAATGGCAATGCGACCGGTGACTATCTCACACAATTCAGGCCATCACCACACGGACAGAGAAGAGAAAGCAATAACTTCTGTTATAATTGCTGGAAATGTTCATGTTTTCTCCCGTTTCAAAGAATGATTCTTTACCAGATAGAAATTACAGGCTTGTCCTCTTTGAACACACGGTACTTTCTGAGTTTCACAGTGAATTAGCAAGAAACGAAGTAGGAAACAACTGTGAACGGTGAAGTCACATATATTCCCTTTAGTGTGTCAGGTGAAGCACACTACCCAAAAGACTCTAGCGGTCTTGAAAGCAGTGCTTGCTCTTTAGTCTATTGTATAAACTCGAAAGTTCACTGAAACATACAATGGAGTACATCAACAGCGGCACGGCAAGGCCATAATTCCATCTGTTGAAATCGTTTGATCATATGTATATGTTGGTTAGAATGTTCCATGTACATTTCTTCTATTTGGTTGAAAACTGTTGCTGGCCTCTTTCGGAACACAGTTTTTCTGAGTTAACAAGGAAGGGCAACAGGAACTTTTTGAAAGACATTCGTGAGAAACAAGATAGCACCTATACCTTCAATTCAAAGAGCTACATCTGTACTTACAGTAGTATTTGCGCTACTGTTCATGGAAAACCAGAGGTGTCCAGACATTACTGTCTCTGCTTCTGCCTTCAATGGTAATGCGACCGGTGACTATCTCACACAATTCAGGCCATCACCACACGGACAGATAAGAGAAAGCAATAACTTCTGTTATAATTGCTGGAAATGTTCATGTTTTCTCCCGTTTCAAAGAATGATTCTTTACCAGATAGAAATTACAGGCTTGTCCTCTTTGAACACACGGTACTTTCTGAGTTTCACAGTGAATTAGCAAGAAACGAAGTAGGAAACAACTGTGAACGGTGAAGTCACATATATTCCCTTTAGTGTGTCAGGTGAAGCACACTACCCAAAGACTCGAACGGTCTTGAAAGCAGTGTTTGCTCTTTAATCTATTATCTAAACTCGAAAGTTCACTGAAACATACAATGGAGTACATCAACAACGCCACGGCAAGGCCATAATTCCATCTGTTGAAATCGTTTGATCATATGTATATGTTGGTTAGAATGTTCCATGTACATTTCTTCTATTTGGTTGAAAACTGTTGCTGGCCTCTTTCGGAACACAGTTTTTCTGAGTTAACAAGGAAGGGCAACAGGAACTTTTTGAAAGACATTCGTGAGAAACAAGATAGCACCTATACCTTCAATTCAAAGAGCTACATCTGTACTTACAGTAGTATTTCCGCTACTGTTCACGGAAAACCAGAGGTGTCCAGACATTACTGTCTCTGCTTCTGCCTTCAATGGCAATGCGACCGGTGACTATCTCACACAATTCAGGCCATCACCACACGGACAGAGAAGAGAAAGCAATAACTTCTGTTATAATTGTTGGAAATGTTCATGTTTTCTCCCGTTTCAAAGAATGATTCTTTACCAGATAGAAATTACAGGCTTGTCCTCTTTGAACACACGGTACTTTCTGAGTTTCACAGTGAATTAGCAAGAAACGAAGTAGGAAACAACTGTGAACGGTGAAGTCACATATATTCCCTTTAGTGTGTCAGGTGAAGCACACTACCCAAAGACTCGAACGGTCTTGAAAGCAGTGTTTGCTCTTTAGTCTATTATCTAAACTCGAAAGTTCACTGAAACATACAATGGAGTACATCAACAACGCCACGGCAAGGCCATAATTCCATCTGTTGAAATCGTTTGATCATATGTATATGTTGGTTAGAATGTTCCATGTACATTTCTTCTATTTGGTTGAAAACTGTTGCTGGCCTCTTTCGGAACACAGTTTTTCTGAGTTAACAAGGAAGGGCAACAGGAACTTTTTGAAAGACATTCGTGAGAAACAAGATAGCACCTATAACTTCAATTCAAAGAGCTACATCTGTACTTACAGTAGTATTTGCGCTACTGTTCACGGAAAACCAGAGGTGTCCAGACATTACTGTCTCTGCTTCTGCCTTCAATGGCAATGCGACCGGTGACTATCTCACACAATTCAGGCCATCACCACACGGACAGAGAAGAGAAAGCAATAACTTCTGTTATAATTGCTGGAAATGTTCATGTTTTCTCCCGTTTCAAAGAATGATTCTTTACCAGATAGAAATTACAGGCTTGTCCTCTTTGAACACACGGTACTTTCTGAGTTTCACAGTGAATTAGCAAGAAACGAAGTAGGAAACAACTGTGAACGGTGAAGTCACATATATTCCCTTTAGTGTGTCAGGTGAAGCACACTACCCAAAGACTCGAACGGTCTTGAAAGCAGTGTTTGCTCTTTAGTCTATTATCTAATCTCGAAAGTTCACTGAAACATAGAATGGAGTACATCAACAACGGCACGGCAAGGCCATAACTCCATCTGTTGAAATCGTTTGATCATATGTATACGTTGGTTAGAATGTTCCATGTACATTTCTTCTATTTGGTTGAAAACTGTTGCTGGCCTCTTTCGGAACACAGTTTTTCTGAGTTAACAAGGAAGGGCAACAGGAACTTTTTGAAAGACATTCGTGAGAAACAAGATAGCACCTATACCTTCAATTCAAAGAGCTACATCTGTACTTACAGTAGTATTTGCGCTACTGTTCATGGAAAACCAGAGGTGTCCAGACATTACTGTCTCTGCTTCTGCCTTCAATGGCAATGCGACCGGTGACTATCTCACACAATTCAGGCCATCACCACACGGACAGAGAAGAGAAAGCAATAACTTCTGTTATAATTGCTGGAAATGTTCATGTTTTCTCCTGTTTCAAAGAATGATTCTTTACCAGATAGAAATTACAGGCTTGTCCTCTTTGAACACACGGTACTTTCTGAGTTTCACAGTGAATTAGCAAGAAACGAAGTAGGAAACAACTGTGAACGGTGAAGTCACATATATTCCCTTTAGTGTGTCCGGTGAAGCACACTACCCAAAGAATATAACTGTCTTGAAAGCAGTGCTTGCTCTTTAGTCTATTGTATAAACTCGAAAGTTCACTGAAGCACACAATGGAGCAGAACAACAACAGCACGGCAAGGCCATAATTCCATCTGTTGAAATCGTTTGATCATACGTATATGTTGGTTAGAATGTTCCAT
The DNA here is from genome assembly GCF_987537825.1 of Furipterus horrens. Taxonomy (NCBI): domain Eukaryota; kingdom Metazoa; phylum Chordata; class Mammalia; order Chiroptera; family Furipteridae; genus Furipterus; species Furipterus horrens. The sequence continues at coordinate 52,834,819 of NW_028327182.1, forward strand.
GTACATTTCTTCTATTTGGTTGAAAACTGTTGCTGGCCTCTTTCGGAACACAGTTTTTCTGAGTTAACAAGGAAGGGCAACAGGAACTTTTTGAAAGACATTCGTGAGAAACAAGATAGCACCTATACCTTCAATTCAAAGAGCTACATCTGTACTTACAGTAGTATTTGCGCTACTGTTCACGGAAAACCAGAGGTGTCCAGACATTACTGTCTCTGATTCTGCCTTCAATTGCAATGCGACCGGTGACTATCTCACACAATTCAGGCCATCACCACACGGACAGAGAAGAGAAAGCAAGAACTTCTGTTATAATTGCTGGAAATGTTCATGTTTTCTCCCATTTCAAAGAATGATTCTTTACCAGATAGAAATTACAGGCTTGTCCTCTTTGAACACACGGTACTTTCTGAGTTTCACAGTGAATTAGCAAGAAACGAAGTAGAAAACAACTGTGAACGGTGAAGTCACATATATTCCCTTTATTGTGTCAGGTGAAGCACACTACCCAAAAGACTCGAACGGTCTTGAAAGCAGTGTTTGCTCTTTAGTCTATTGTATAAATTCGAAAGTTCACTGAAACATACAATGGAGTACATCAACAGCGGCACGGCAAGGCCATAATTCCATCTGTTGAAATCGTTTGATCATATGTATATGTTGGTTAGAATGTTCCATGTACATTTCTTCTATTTGGTTGAAAACTGTTGCTGGCCTCTTTCGGAACACAGTTTTTCTGAGTTAACAAGGAAGGGCAACAGGAACTTTTTGAAAGACATTCGTGAGAAACAAGATAGCACCTATACCTTCAATTCAAAGAGCTACATCTGTACTTACAGTAGTATTTGCGCTACTGTTCATGGAAAACCAGAGGTGTCCAGACATTACTGTCTCTGCTTCTGCCTTCAATGGTAATGCGACCGGTGACTATCTCACACAATTCAGGCCATCACCACACGGACAGATAAGAGAAAGCAATAACTTCTGTTATAATTGCTGGAAATGTTCATGTTTTCTCCCGTTTCAAAGAATGATTCTTTCCCAGATAGAAATTAGAGGCTTGTCCTCTTTGAACACACGGTACTTTCTGAGTTTCACAGTGAATTAGCAAGAAACGAAGTAGGAAACAACTGTGAACGGTGAAGTCACATATATTCCCTTTAGTGTGTCAGGTGAAGCACACTACCCAAAGACTCGAACGGTCTTGAAAGCAGTGTTTGCTCTTTAATCTATTATCTAAACTCGAAAGTTCACTGAAACATACAATGGAGTACATCAACAACGCCACGGCAAGGCCATAATTCCATCTGTTGAAATCGTTTGATCATACGTATATGTTGGTTAGAATGTTCCATGTACATTTCTTCTATTTGGTTGAAAACTGTTGCTGGCCTCTTTCGGAACACAGTTTTTCTGAGTTAACAAGGAAGGGCAACAGGAACTTTTTGAAAGACATTCGTGAGAAACAAGATAGCACCAATACCTTCAATTCAAAGAGCTACATCTGTACTTACAGTAGTATTTGCGCTACTGTTCACGGAAAACCAGAGGTGTCCAGACATTACTGTCTCTGATTCTGCCTTCAATGGCAATGCAACCGGTGACTATCTCACACAATTCAGGCCATCACCACACGGACAGAGAAGAGAAAGCAATAACTTCTGTTATAATTGCTGGAAATGTTCATGTTTTCTCCTGTTTCAAAGAATGATTCTTTACCAGATAGAAATTACAGGCTTGTCCTCTTTGAACACACGGTACTTTCTGAGTTTCACAGTGAATTAGCAAGAAACGAAGTAGAAAACAACTGTGAACGGTGAAGTCACATATATTCCCTTTATTGTGTCAGGTGAAGCACACTACCCAAAAGACTCGAACGGTCTTGAAAGCAGTGTTTGCTCTTTAGTCTATTGTATAAATTCGAAAGTTCACTGAAACATACAATGGAGTACATCAACAGCGGCACGGCAAGGCCATAATTCCATCTGTTGAAATCGTTTGATCATATGTATATGTTGGTTAGAATGTTCCATGTACATTTCTTCTATTTGGTTGAAAACTGTTGCTGGCCTCTTTCGGAACACAGTTTTTCTGAGTTAACAAGGAAGGGCAACAGGAACTTTTTGAAAGACATTCGTGAGAAACAAGATAGCACCTATACCTTCAATTCAAAGAGCTACATCTGTACTTACAGTAGTATTTGCGCTACTGTTCATGGAAAACCAGAGGTGTCCAGACATTACTGTCTCTGCTTCTGCCTTCAATGGCAATGCGACCGGTGACTATCTCACACAATTCAGGCCATCACCACACGGACAGAGAAGAGAAAGCAATAACTTCTGTTATAATTGCTGGAAATGTTCATGTTTTCTCCTGTTTCAAAGAATGATTCTTTACCAGATAGAAATTACAGGCTTGTCCTCTTTGAACACACGGTACTTTCTGAGTTTCACAGTGAATTAGCAAGAAACGAAGTAGGAAACAACTGTGAACGGTGACGTCACATATATTCCCTTTAGTGTGTCCGGTGAAGCACACTACCCAAAGAATATAACTGTCTTGAAAGCAGTGCTTGCTCTTTAGTCTATTGTATAAACTCGAAAGTTCACTGAAGCACACAATGGAGCAGAACAACAACAGCACGGCAAGGCCATAATTCCATCTGTTGAAATCGTTTGATCATATGTATATGTTGGTTAGAATGTTCCATGTACATTTCTTCTATTTGGTTGAAAACTGTTGCTGGCCTCTTTCGGAACACAGTTTTTCTGAGTTAACAAGGAAGGGCAACGGGAAATTTTTGAAAGACATTCGTGAGAAACAAGATAGCACCTATACCTTCAATTCAAAGAGCTACATCTGTACTTACAGTAGTATTTGCGCTACTGTTCATGGAAAACCAGAGGTGTCCAGACATTACTGTCTCTGCTTCTGCCTTCAATGGCAATGCGACCGGTGACTATCTCACACAATTCAGGCCATCACCACACGGACAGAGAAGAGAAAGCAAGAACTTCTGTTATAATTGTTGGAAATGTTCATGTTTTCTCCCGTTTCAAAGAATGATTCTTTACCAGATAGAAATTACAGGCTTGTCCTCTTTGAACACACGGTACTTTCTGAGTTTCACAGTGAATTAGCAAGAAACGAAGTAGGAAACAACTGTGAACGGTGAAGTCACATATATTCCCTTTAGTGTGTCAGGTGAAGCACACTACCCAAAGACTCGAACGGTCTTGAAAGCAGTGTTTGCTCTTTAATCTATTATCTAAACTCGAAAGTTCACTGAAACATACAATGGAGTACATCAACAACGCCACGGCAAGGCCATAATTCCATCTGTTGAAATCGTTTGATCATACGTATATGTTGGTTAGAATGTTCCATGTACATTTCTTCTATTTGGTTGAAAACTGTTGCTGGCCTCTTTCGGAACACAGTTTTTCTGAGTTAACAAGGAAGGGCAACAGGAACTTTTTGAAAGACATTCGTGAGAAACAAGATAGCACCAATACCTTCAATTCAAAGAGCTACATCTGTACTTACAGTAGTATTTGCGCTACTGTTCACGGAAAACCAGAGGTGTCCAGACATTACTGTCTCTGATTCTGCCTTCAATTGCAATGCAACCGGTGACTATCTCACACAATTCAGGCCATCACCACACGGACAGAGAAGAGAAAGCAAGAACTTCTGTTATAATTGCTGGAAATGTTCATGTTTTCTCCCGTTTCAAAGAATGATTCTTTACCAGATAGAAATTACAGGCTTGTCCTCTTTGAACACACGGTACTTTCTGAGTTTCACAGTGAATTAGCAAGAAACGAAGTAGAAAACAACTGTGAACGGTGAAGTCACATATATTCCCTTTATTGTGTCAGGTGAAGCACACTACCCAAAAGACTCGAACGGTCTTGAAAGCAGTGTTTGCTCTTTAGTCTATTGTATAAATTCGAAAGTTCACTGAAACATACAATGGAGTACATCAACAGCGGCACGGCAAGGCCATAATTCCATCTGTTGAAATCGTTTGATCATATGTATATGTTGGTTAGAATGTTCCATGTACATTTCTTCTATTTGGTTGAAAACTGTTGCTGGCCTCTTTCGGAACACAGTTTTTCTGAGTTAACAAGGAAGGGCAACAGGAACTTTTTGAAAGACATTCGTGAGAAACAAGATAGCACCTATACCTTCAATTCAAAGAGCTACATCTGTACTTACAGTAGTATTTGCGCTACTGTTCATGGAAAACCAGAGGTGTCCAGACATTACTGTCTCTGCTTCTGCCTTCAATGGCAATGCGACCGGTGACTATCTCACACAATTCAGGCCATCACCACACGGACAGAGAAGAGAAAGCAATAACTTCTGTTATAATTGCTGGAAATGTTCATGTTTTCTCCTGTTTCAAAGAATGATTCTTTACCAGATAGAAATTACAGGCTTGTCCTCTTTGAACACACGGTACTTTCTGAGTTTCACAGTGAATTAGCAAGAAACGAAGTAGGAAACAACTGTGAACGGTGAAGTCACATATATTCCCTTTAGTGTGTCCGGTGAAGCACACTACCCAAAGAATATAACTGTCTTGAAAGCAGTGCTTGCTCTTTAGTCTATTGTATAAACTCGAAAGTTCACTGAAGCACACAATGGAGCAGAACAACAACAGCACGGCAAGGCCATAATTCCATCTGTTGAAATCGTTTGATCATATGTATATGTTGGTTAGAATGTTCCATGTACATTTCTTCTATTTGGTTGAAAACTGTTGCTGGCCTCTTTCGGAACACAGTTTTTCTGAGTTAACAAGGAAGGGCAACGGGAAATTTTTGAAAGACATTCGTGAGAAACAAGATAGCACCTATACCTTCAATTCAAAGAGCTACATCTGTACTTACAGTAGTATTTGCGCTACTGTTCATGGAAAACCAGAGGTGTCCAGACATTACTGTCTCTGCTTCTGCCTTCAATGGCAATGCGACCGGTGACTATCTCACACAATTCAGGCCATCACCACACGGACAGAGAAGAGAAAGCAATAACTTCTGTTATAATTGCTGGAAATGTTCATGTTTTCTCCTGTTTCAAAGAATGATTCTTTACCAGATAGAAATTACAGGCTTGTCCTCTTTGAACACACGGTACTTTCTGAGTTTCACAGTGAATTAGCAAGAAACGAAGTAGGAAACAACTGTGAACGGTGAAGTCACATATATTCCCTTTAGTGTGTCAGGTGAAGCACACTACCCAAAGACTCGAACGGTCTTGAAAGCAGTGTTTGCTCTTTAATCTATTATCTAAACTCGAAAGTTCACTGAAACATACAATGGAGTACATCAACAACGCCACGGCAAGGCCATAATTCCATCTGTTGAAATCGTTTGATCATACGTATATGTTGGTTAGAATGTTCCATGTACATTTCTTCTATTTGGTTGAAAACTGTTGCTGGCCTCTTTCGGAACACAGTTTTTCTGAGTTAACAAGGAAGGGCAACGGGAAATTTTTGAAAGACATTCGTGAGAAACAAGATAGCACCAATACCTTCAATTCAAAGAGCTACATCTGTACTTACAGTAGTATTTGCGCTACTGTTCACGGAAAACCAGAGGTGTCCAGACATTACTGTCTCTGATTCTGCCTTCAATTGCAATGCAACCGGTGACTATCTCACACAATTCAGGCCATCACCACACGGACAGAGAAGAGAAAGCAAGAACTTCTGTTATAATTGCTGGAAATGTTCATGTTTTCTCCCGTTTCAAAGAATGATTCTTTACCAGATAGAAATTACAGGCTTGTCCTCTTTGAACACACGGTACTTTCTGAGTTTCACAGTGAATTAGCAAGAAACGAAGTAGAAAACAACTGTGAACGGTGAAGTCACATATATTCCCTTTATTGTGTCAGGTGAAGCACACTACCCAAAAGACTCGAACGGTCTTGAAAGCAGTGTTTGCTCTTTAGTCTATTGTATAAATTCGAAAGTTCACTGAAACATACAATGGAGTACATCAACAGCGGCACGGCAAGGCCATAATTCCATCTGTTGAAATCGTTTGATCATATGTATATGTTGGTTAGAATGTTCCATGTACATTTCTTCTATTTGGTTGAAAACTGTTGCTGGCCTCTTTCGGAACACAGTTTTTCTGAGTTAACAAGGAAGGGCAACAGGAACTTTTTGAAAGACATTCGTGAGAAACAAGATAGCACCTATACCTTCAATTCAAAGAGCTACATCTGTACTTACAGTAGTATTTGCGCTACTGTTCATGGAAAACCAGAGGTGTCCAGACATTACTGTCTCTGCTTCTGCCTTCAATGGTAATGCGACCGGTGACTATCTCACACAATTCAGGCCATCACCACACGGACAGATAAGAGAAAGCAATAACTTCTGTTATAATGGCTGGAAATGTTCATGTTTTCTCCCGTTTCAAAGAATGATTCTTTCCCAGATAGAAATTAGAGGCTTGTCCTCTTTGAACACACGGTACTTTCTGAGTTTCACAGTGAATTAGCAAGAAACGAAGTAGGAAACAACTGTGAACGGTGAAGTCACATATATTCCCTTTAGTGTGTCAGGTGAAGCACACTACCCAAAGACTCGAACGGTCTTGAAAGCAGTGTTTGCTCTTTAATCTATTATCTAAACTCGAAAGTTCACTGAAACATACAATGGAGTACATCAACAACGCCACGGCAAGGCCATAATTCCATCTGTTGAAATCGTTTGATCATACGTATATGTTGGTTAGAATGTTCCATGTATATTTCTTCTATTTGGTTGAAAACTGTTGCTGGCCTCTTTCGGAACACAGTTTTTCTGAGTTAACAAGGAAGGGCAACAGGAACTTTTTGAAAGACATTCGTGAGAAACAAGATAGCACCTATACCTTCAATTCAAAGAGCTACATCTGTACTTACAGTAGTATTTGCGCTACTGTTCATGGAAAACCAGAGGTGTCCAGACATTACTGTCTCTGCTTCTGCCTTCAATGGCAATGCGACCGGTGACTATCTCACACAATTCAGGCCATCACCACACGGACAGAGAAGAGAAAGCAAGAACTTCTGTTATAATTGTTGGAAATGTTCATGTTTTCTCCCGTTTCAAAGAATGATTCTTTACCAGATAGAAATTACAGGCTTGTCCTCTTTGAACACACGGTACTTTCTGAGTTTCACAGTGAATTAGCAAGAAACGAAGTAGGAAACAACTGTGAACGGTGAAGTCACATATATTCCCTTTAGTGTGTCAGGTGAAGCACACTACCCAAAGACTCGAACGGTCTTGAAAGCAGTGTTTGCTCTTTAATCTATTATCTAAACTCGAAAGTTCACTGAAACATACAATGGAGTACATCAACAACGGCACGGCAAGGCCATAATTCCATCTGTTGAAATCGTTTGATCATACGTATATGTTGGTTAGAATGTTCCATGTACATTTCTTCTATTTGGTTGAAAACTGTTGCTGGCCTCTTTCGGAACACAGTTTTTCTGAGTTAACAAGGAAGGGCAACAGGAACTTTTTGAAAGACATTCGTGAGAAACAAGATAGCACCTATACCTTCAATTCAAAGAGCTACATCTGTACTTACAGTAGTATTTGCGCTACTGTTCACGGAAAACCAGAGGTGTCCAGACATTACTGTCTCTGATTCTGCCTTCAATTGCAATGCGACCGGTGACTATCTCACACAATTCAGGCCATCACCACACGGACAGAGAAGAGAAAGCAAGAACTTCTGTTATAATTGCTGGAAATGTTCATGTTTTCTCCCGTTTCAAAGAATGATTCTTTACCAGATAGAAATTACAGGCTTGTCCTCTTTGAACACACGGTACTTTCTGAGTTTCACAGTGAATTAGCAAGAAACGAAGTAGAAAACAACTGTGAACGGTGAAGTCACATATATTCCCTTTATTGTGTCAGGTGAAGCACACTACCCAAAAGACTCGAACGGTCTTGAAAGCAGTGTTTGCTCTTTAGTCTATTGTATAAATTCGAAAGTTCACTGAAACATACAATGGAGTACATCAACAGCGGCACGGCAAGGCCATAATTCCATCTGTTGAAATCGTTTGATCATATGTATATGTTGGTTAGAATGTTCCATGTACATTTCTTCTATTTGGTTGAAAACTGTTGCTGGCCTCTTTCGGAACACAGTTTTTCTGAGTTAACAAGGAAGGGCAACAGGAACTTTTTGAAAGACATTCGTGAGAAACAAGATAGCACCTATACCTTCAATTCAAAGAGCTACATCTGTACTTACAGTAGTATTTGCGCTACTGTTCATGGAAAACCAGAGGTGTCCAGACATTACTGTCTCTGCTTCTGCCTTCAATGGTAATGCGACCGGTGACTATCTCACACAATTCAGGCCATCACCACACGGACAGATAAGAGAAAGCAATAACTTCTGTTATAATGGCTGGAAATGTTCATGTTTTCTCCTGTTTCAAAGAATGATTCTTTCCCAGATAGAAATTAGAGGCTTGTCCTCTTTGAACACACGGTACTTTCTGAGTTTCACAGTGAATTAGCAAGAAACGAAGTAGGAAACAACTGTGAACGGTGAAGTCACATATATTCCCTTTAGTGTGTCAGGTGAAGCACACTACCCAAAGACTCGAACGGTCTTGAAAGCAGTGTTTGCTCTTTAATCTATTATCTAAACTCGAAAGTTCACTGAAACATACAATGGAGTACATCAACAACGCCACGGCAAGGCCATAATTCCATCTGTTGAAATCGTTTGATCATACGTATATGTTGGTTAGAATGTTCCATGTACATTTCTTCTATTTGGTTGAAAACTGTTGCTGGCCTCTTTCGGAACACAGTTTTTCTGAGTTAACAAGGAAGGGCAACAGGAAATTTTTGAAAGACATTCGTGAGAAACAAGATAGCACCTATACCTTCAATTCAAAGAGCTACATCTGTACTTACAGTAGTATTTCCGCTACTGTTCATGGAAAACCAGAGGTGTCCAGACATTACTGTCTCTGCTTCTGCCTTCAATGGCAATGCGACCGGTGACTATCTCACACAATTCAGGCCATCACCACACGGACAGAGAAGAGAAAGCAATAACTTCTGTTATAATTGCTGGAAATGTTCATGTTTTCTCCCGTTTCAAAGAATGATTCTTTACCAGATAGAAATTAGAGGCTTGTCCTCTTTGAAAACACGGTACTTTCTGAGTTTCACAGTGAATTAGCAAGAGACGAAGTAGGAAACAACTGTGAGCGGTGAAGTCACATATATTCCCTTTAGTGTGTCCGGTGAAGCACACTAGCCAAAGAATATAACTGTCTTGAAAGCAGTGTTTGCTCTTTAGTCTATTATCTAATCTCGAAAGTTCACTGAAACATAGAATGGAGTACATCAACAACGGCACGGCAAGGCCATAACTCCATCTGTTGAAATCGTTTGATCATATGTATATGTTGGTTAGAATGTTCCATGTACATTTCTTCTATTTGGTTGAAAACTGTTGCTGGCCTCTTTCGGAACACAGTTTTTCTGAGTTAACAAGGAAGGGCAACAGGAAATTTTTGAAAGACATTCGTGAGAAACAAGATAGCACCTATACCTTCAATTCAAAGAGCTACATCTGTACTTACAGTAGTATTTGCGCTACTGTTCATGGAAAACCAGAGGTGTCCAGACATTACTGTCTCTGCTTCTGCCTTCAATGGCAATGCGACCGGTGACTATCTCACACAATTCAGGCCATCACCACACGGACAGAGAAGAGAAAGCAATAACTTCTGTTATAATTGCTGGAAATGTTCATGTTTTCTCCTGTTTCAAAGAATGATTCTTTACCAGATAGAAATTACAGGCTTGTCCTCTTTGAACACACGGTACTTTCTGAGTTTCACAGTGAATTAGCAAGAAACGAAGTAGGAAACAACTGTGAACGGTGAAGTCACATATATTCCCTTTAGTGTGTCAGGTGAAGCACACTACCCAAAAGACTCTAGCGGTCTTGAAAGCAGTGCTTGCTCTTTAGTCTATTGTATAAACTCGAAAGTTCACTGAAACATACAATGGAGTACATCAACAGCGGCACGGCAAGGCCATAATTCCATCTGTTGAAATCTTTTGATCATATGTATATGTTGGTTAGAATGTTCCATGTACATTTCTTTTATTTAGTTGAAAACTGTTGCTGGCCTCTTTCGGAACACAGTTTTTCTGAGTTAACAAGGAAGGGCAACAGGAACTTTTTGAAAGACATTCGTGAGAAACAAGATAGCACCTATACCTTCAATTCAAAGAGCTACATCTGTACTTACAGTAGTATTTGCGCTACTGTTCATGGAAAACCAGAGGTGTCCAGACATTACTGTCTCTGCTTCTGCCTTCAATGGTAATGCGACCGGTGACTATCTCACACAATTCAGGCCATCACCACACGGACAGATAAGAGAAAGCAATAACTTCTGTTATAATTGCTGGAAATGTTCATGTTTTCTCCCGTTTCAAAGAATGATTCTTTACCAGATAGAAATTACAGGCTTGTCCTCTTTGAACACACGGTACTTTCTGAGTTTCACAGTGAATTAGCAAGAAACGAAGTAGGAAACAACTGTGAACGGTGAAGTCACATATATTCCCTTTAGTGTTTCAGGTGAAGCACACTACCCAAAGACTATAACTGTCTTGAAAGCAGTGCTTGCTCTTTAGTCTATTGTATAAACTCGAAAGTTCACTGAAGCACACAATGGAGCAGAACAACAACAGCACGGCAAGGCCATAATTCCATCTGTTGAAATCGTTTGATCATATGTATATGTTGGTTAGAATGTTCCATGTACATTTCTTCTATTTGGTTGAAAACTGTTGCTGGCCTCTTTCGGAACACAGTTTTTCTGAGTTAACAAGGAAGGGCAACGGGAAATTTTTGAAAGACATTCGTGAGAAACAAGATAGCACCTATACCTTCAATTCAAAGAGCTACATCTGTACTTACAGTAGTATTTGCGCTACTGTTCATGGAAAACCAGAGGTGTCCAGACATTACTGTCTCTGCTTCTGCCTTCAATGGTAATGCGACCGGTGACTATCTCACACAATTCAGGCCATCACCACACGGACAGATAAGAGAAAGCAATAACTTCTGTTATAATTGCTGGAAATGTTCATGTTTTCTCCCGTTTCAAAGAATGATTCTTTACCAGATAGAAATTACAGGCTTGTCCTCTTTGAACACACGGTACTTTCTGAGTTTCACAGTGAATTAGCAAGAAACGAAGTAGGAAACAACTGTGAACGGTGAAGTCACATATATTCCCTTTAGTGTGTCAGGTGAAGCACACTACCCAAAGACTCGAACGGTCTTGAAAGCAGTGTTTGCTCTTTAATCTATTATCTAAACTCGAAAGTTCACTGAAACATACAATGGAGTACATCAACAACGCCACGGCAAGGCCATAATTCCATCTGTTGAAATCGTTTGATCATATGTATATGTTGGTTAGAATGTTCCATGTACATTTCTTCTATTTGGTTGAAAACTGTTGCTGGCCTCTTTCGGAACACAGTTTTTCTGAGTTAACAAGGAAGGGCAACAGGAAATTTTTGAAAGACATTCGTGAGAAACAAGATAGCACCTATAACTTCAATTCAAAGAGCTACATCTGTACTTACAGTAGTATTTGCGCTACTGTTCATGGAAAACCAGAGGTGTCCAGACATTACTGTCTCTGCTTCTGCCTTCAATGGTAATGCGACCGGTGACTATCTCACACAATTCAGGCCATCACCACACGGACAGATAAGAGAAAGCAATAACTTCTGTTATAATTGCTGGAAATGTTCATGTTTTCTCCCGTTTCAAAGAATGATTCTTTACCAGATAGAAATTACAGGCTTGTCCTCTTTGAACACACGGTACTTTCTGAGTTTCACAGTGAATTAGCAAGAAACGAAGTAGGAAACAACTGTGAACGGTGAAGTCACATATATTCCCTTTAGTGTGTCAGGTGAAGCACACTACCCAAAGACTCGAACGGTCTTGAAAGCAGTGTTTGCTCTTTAATCTATTATCTAAACTCGAAAGTTCACTGAAACATACAATGGAGTACATCAACAACGCCACGGCAAGGCCATAATTCCATCTGTTGAAATCGTTTGATCATACGTATATGTTGGTTAGAATGTTCCATGTACATTTCTTCTATTTGGTTGAAAACTGTTGCTGGCCTCTTTCGGAACACAGTTTTTCTGAGTTAACAAGGAAGGGCAACAGGAAATTTTTGAAAGACATTCGTGAGAAACAAGATAGCACCTATACCTTCAATTCAAAGAGCTACATCTGTACTTACAGTAGTATTTCCGCTACTGTTCATGGAAAACCAGAGGTGTCCAGACATTACTCTCTCTGCTTCTGCCTTCAATGGCAATGCGACCGGTGACTATCTCACACAATTCAGGCCATCACCACACGGACAGAGAAGAGAAAGCAATAACTTCTGTTATAATTGCTGGAAATGTTCATGTTTTCTCCCGTTTCAAAGAATGATTCTTTACCAGATAGAAATTAGAGGCTTGTCCTCTTTGAAAACACGGTACTTTCTGAGTTTCACAGTGAATTAGCAAGAGACGAAGTAGGAAACAACTGTGAGCGGTGAAGTCACATATATTCCCTTTAGTGTGTCCGGTGAAGCACACTACCCAAAGAATATAACTGTCTTGAAAGCAGTGTTTGCTCTTTAGTCTATTATCTAATCTCGAAAGTTCACTGAAACATAGAATGGAGTACATCAACAACGGCACGGCAAGGCCATAACTCCATCTGTTGAAATCGTTTGATCATATGTATATGTTGGTTAGAATGTTCCATGTACATTTCTTCTATTTGGTTGAAAACTGTTGCTGGCCTCTTTCGGAACACAGTTTTTCTGAGTTAACAAGGAAGGGCAACAGGAAATTTTTGAAAGACATTCGTGAGAAACAAGATAGCACCTATACCTTCAATTCAAAGAGCTACATCTGTACTTACAGTAGTATTTGCGCTACTGTTCATGGAAAACCAGAGGTGTCCAGACATTACTGTCTCTGCTTCTGCCTTCAATGGCAATGCGACCGGTGACTATCTCACACAATTCAGGCCATCACCACACGGACAGAGAAGAGAAAGCAATAACTTCTGTTATAATTGCTGGAAATGTTCATGTTTTCTCCTGTTTCAAAGAATGATTCTTTACCAGATAGAAATTACAGGCTTGTCCTCTTTGAACACACGGTACTTTCTGAGTTTCACAGTGAATTAGCAAGAAACGAAGTAGGAAACAACTGTGAACGGTGAAGTCACATATATTCCCTTTAGTGTGTCCGGTGAAGCACACTACCCAAAGAATATAACTGTCTTGAAAGCAGTGCTTGCTCTTTAGTCTATTGTATAAACTCGAAAGTTCACTGAAGCACACAATGGAGCAGAACAACAACAGCACGGCAAGGCCATAATTCCATCTGTTGAAATCGTTTGATCATATGTATATGTTGGTTAGAATGTTCCATGTACATTTCTTCTATTTGGTTGAAAACTGTTGCTGGCCTCTTTCGGAACACAGTTTTTCTGAGTTAACAAGGAAGGGCAACGGGAAATTTTTGAAAGACATTCGTGAGAAACAAGATAGCACCTATACCTTCAATTCAAAGAGCTACATCTGTATTTACAGTAGTATTTGCGCTACTGTTCATGGAAAACCAGAGGTGTCCAGACATTACTGTCTCTGCTTCTGCCTTCAATGGCAATGCGACCGGTGACTATCTCACACAATTCAGGCCATCACCACACGGACAGATAAGAGAAAGCAATAACTTCTGTTATAATGGCTGGAAATGTTCATGTTTTCTCCTGTTTCAAAGAATGATTCTTTCCCAGATAGAAATTAGAGGCTTGTCCTCTTTGAACACACGGTACTTTCTGAGTTTCACAGTGAATTAGCAAGAAACGAAGTAGGAAACAACTGTGAACGGTGAAGTCACATATATTCCCTTTAGTGTGTCAGGTGAAGCACACTACCCAAAGACTCGAACGGTCTTGAAAGCAGTGTTTGCTCTTTAATCTATTATCTAAACTCGAAAGTTCACTGAAACATACAATGGAGTACATCAACAGCGGCACGGCAAGGCCATAATTCCATCTGTTGAAATCGTTTGATCATACGTATATGTTGGTTAGAATGTTCCATGTACATTTCTTCTATTTGGTTGAAAACTGTTGCGGGCCTCTTTCGGAACACAGTTTTTCTGAGTTAACAAGGAAGGGCAACAGGAAATTTTTGAAAGACATTCGTGAGAAACAAGATAGCACCTATACCTTCAATTCAAAGAGCTACATCTGTACTTACAGTAGTATTTCCGCTACTGTTCATGGAAAACCAGAGGTGTCCAGACATTACTCTCTCTGCTTCTGCCTTCAATGGCAATGCGACCGGTGACTATCTCACACAATTCAGGCCATCACCACACGGACAGAGAAGAGAAAGCAATAACTTCTGTTATAATTGCTGGAAATGTTCATGTTTTCTCCCGTTTCAAAGAATGATTCTTTACCAGATAGAAATTAGAGGCTTGTCCTCTTTGAAAACACAGTACTTTCTGAGTTTCACAGTGAATTAGCAAGAGACGAAGTAGGAAACAACTGTGAGCGGTGAAGTCACATATATTCCCTTTAGTGTGTCCGGTGAAGCACACTACCCAAAGAATATAACTGTCTTGAAAGCAGTGTTTGCTCTTTAGTCTATTATCTAATCTCGAAAGTTCACTGAAACATAGAATGGAGTACATCAACAACGGCACGGCAAGGCCATAACTCCATCTGTTGAAATCGTTTGATCATATGTATATGTTGGTTAGAATGTTCCATGTACATTTCTTCTATTTGGTTGAAAACTGTTGCTGGCCTCTTTCGGAACACAGTTTTTCTGAGTTAACAAGGAAGGGCAACAGGAAATTTTTGAAAGACATTCGTGAGAAACAAGATAGCACCTATACCTTCAATTCAAAGAGCTACATCTGTACTTACAGTAGTATTTGCGCTACTGTTCATGGAAAACCAGAGGTGTCCAGACATTACTGTCTCTGCTTCTGCCTTCAATGGCAATGCGACCGGTGACTATCTCACACAATTCAGGCCATCACCACACGGACAGAGAAGAGAAAGCAATAACTTCTGTTATAATTGCTGGAAATGTTCATGTTTTCTCCTGTTTCAAAGAATGATTCTTTACCAGATAGAAATTACAGGCTTGTCCTCTTTGAACACACGGTACTTTCTGAGTTTCACAGTGAATTAGCAAGAAACGAAGTAGGAAACAACTGTGAACGGTGAAGTCACATATATTCCCTTTAGTGTGTCAGGTGAAGCACACTACCCAAAAGACTCTAGCGGTCTTGAAAGCAGTGCTTGCTCTTTAGTCTATTGTATAAACTCGAAAGTTCACTGAAACATACAATGGAGTACATCAACAGCGGCACGGCAAGGCCATAATTCCATCTGTTGAAATCTTTTGATCATATGTATATGTTGGTTAGAATGTTCCATGTACATTTCTTCTATTTAGTTGAAAACTGTTGCTGGCCTCTTTCGGAACACAGTTTTTCTGAGTTAAAAAGGAAGGGCAACAGGAACTTTTTGAAAGACATTCGTGAGAAACAAGATAGCACCTATACCTTCAATTCAAAGAGCTACATCTGTACTTACAGTAGTATTTGCGCTACTGTTCATGGAAAACCAGAGGTGTCCAGACATTACTGTCTCTGCTTCTGCCTTCAATGGTAATGCGACCGGTGACTATCTCACACAATTCAGGCCATCACCACACGGACAGATAAGAGAAAGCAATAACTTCTGTTATAATTGCTGGAAATGTTCATGTTTTCTCCCGTTTCAAAGAATGATTCTTTACCAGATAGAAATTACAGGCTTGTCCTCTTTGAACACACGGTACTTTCTGAGTTTCACAGTGAATTAGCAAGAAACGAAGTAGGAAACAACTGTGAACGGTGAAGTCACATATATTCCCTTTAGTGTTTCAGGTGAAGCACACTACCCAAAGACTATAACTGTCTTGAAAGCAGTGCTTGCTCTTTAGTCTATTGTATAAACTCGAAAGTTCACTGAAGCACACAATGGAGCAGAACAACAACAGCACGGCAAGGCCATAATTCCATCTGTTGAAATCGTTTGATCATATGTATATGTTGGTTAGAATGTTCCATGTACATTTCTTCTATTTGGTTGAAAACTGTTGCTGGCCTCTTTCGGAACACAGTTTTTCTGAGTTAACAAGGAAGGGCAACGGGAAATTTTTGAAAGACATTCGTGAGAAACAAGATAGCACCTATACCTTCAATTCAAAGAGCTACATCTGTACTTACAGTAGTATTTGCGCTACTGTTCATGGAAAACCAGAGGTGTCCAGACATTACTGTCTCTGCTTCTGCCTTCAATGGTAATGCGACCGGTGACTATCTCACACAATTCAGGCCATCACCACACGGACAGATAAGAGAAAGCAATAACTTCTGTTATAATTGCTGGAAATGTTCATGTTTTCTCCCGTTTCAAAGAATGATTCTTTACCAGATAGAAATTACAGGCTTGTCCTCTTTGAACACACGGTACTTTCTGAGTTTCACAGTGAATTAGCAAGAAACGAAGTAGGAAACAACTGTGAACGGTGAAGTCACATATATTCCCTTTAGTGTGTCAGGTGAAGCACACTACCCAAAGACTCGAACGGTCTTGAAAGCAGTGTTTGCTCTTTAATCTATTATCTAAACTCGAAAGTTCACTGAAACATACAATGGAGTACATCAACAACGGCACGGCAAGGCCATAATTCCATCTGTTGAAATCGTTTGATCATATGTATATGTTGGTTAGAATGTTCCATGTACATTTCTTCTATTTGGTTGAAAACTGTTGCTGGCCTCTTTCGGAACACAGTTTTTCTGAGTTAACAAGGAAGGGCAACAGGAAATTTTTGAAAGACATTCGTGAGAAACAAGATAGCACCTATAACTTCAATTCAAAGAGCTACATCTGTACTTACAGTAGTATTTGCGCTACTGTTCACGGAAAACCAGAGGTGTCCAGACATTACTGTCTCTGCTTCTGCCTTCAATGGCAATGCGACCGGTGACTATCTCACACAATTCAGGCCATCACCACACGGACAGAGAAGAGAAAGCAATAACTTCTGTTATAATTGCTGGAAATGTTCATGTTTTCTCCCGTTTCAAAGAATGATTCTTTACCAGATAGAAATTACAGGCTTGTCCTCTTTGAACACACGGTACTTTCTGAGTTTCACAGTGAATTAGCAAGAAACGAAGTAGGAAACAACTGTGAACGGTGAAGTCACATATATTCCCTTTAGTGTTTCAGGTGAAGCACACTACCCAAAGACTATAACTGTCTTGAAAGCAGTGCTTGCTCTTTAGTCTATTGTATAAACTCGAAAGTTCACTGAAGCACACAATGGAGCAGAACAACAACAGCACGGCAAGGCCATAATTCCATCTGTTGAAATCGTTTGATCATATGTATATGTTGGTTAGAATGTTCCATGTACATTTCTTCTATTTGGTTGAAAACTGTTGCTGGCCTCTTTCGGAACACAGTTTTTCTGAGTTAACAAGGAAGGGCAACGGGAAATTTTTGAAAGACATTCGTGAGAAACAAGATAGCACCTATACCTTCAATTCAAAGAGCTACATCTGTACTTACAGTAGTATTTGCGCTACTGTTCACGGAAAACCAGAGGTGTCCAGACATTACTGTCTCTGCTTCTGCCTTCAATGGCAATGCGACCGGTGACTATCTCACACAATTCAGGCCATCACCACACGGACAGAGAAGAGAAAGCAATAACTTCTGTTATAATTGCTGGAAATGTTCATGTTTTCTCCCGTTTCAAAGAATGATTCTTTACCAGATAGAAATTACAGGCTTGTCCTCTTTGAACACACGGTACTTTCTGAGTTTCACAGTGAATTAGCAAGAAACGAAGTAGGAAACAACTGTGAACGGTGAAGTCACATATATTCCCTTTAGTGTGTCAGGTGAAGCACACTACCCAAAGACTCGAACGGTCTTGAAAGCAGTGTTTGCTCTTTAGTCTATTATCTAATCTCGAAAGTTCACTGAAACATAGAATGGAGTACATCAACAACGGCACGGCAAGGCCATAACTCCATCTGTTGAAATCGTTTGATCATATGTATACGTTGGTTAGAATGTTCCATGTACATTTCTTCTATTTGGTTGAAAACTGTTGCTGGCCTCTTTCGGAACACAGTTTTTCTGAGTTAACAAGGAAGGGCAACGGGAAATTTTTGAAAGACATTCGTGAGAAACAAGATAGCACCTATACCTTCAATTCAAAGAGCTACATCTGTACTTACAGTAGTATTTGCGCTACTGTTCATGGAAAACCAGAGGTGTCCAGACATTACTGTCTCTGCTTCTGCCTTCAATGGTAATGCGACCGGTGACTATCTCACACAATTCAGGCCATCACCACACGGACAGATAAGAGAAAGCAATAACTTCTGTTATAATTGCTGGAAATGTTCATGTTTTCTCCCGTTTCAAAGAATGATTCTTTACCAGATAGAAATTACAGGCTTGTCCTCTTTGAACACACGGTACTTTCTGAGTTTCACAGTGAATTAGCAAGAAACGAAGTAGGAAACAACTGTGAACGGTGAAGTCACATATATTCCCTTTAGTGTTTCAGGTGAAGCACACTACCCAAAGACTATAACTGTCTTGAAAGCAGTGCTTGCTCTTTAGTCTATTGTATAAACTCGAAAGTTCACTGAAGCACACAATGGAGCAGAACAACAACAGCACGGCAAGGCCATAATTCCATCTGTTGAAATCGTTTGATCATATGTATATGTTGGTTAGAATGTTCCATGTACATTTCTTCTATTTGGTTGAAAACTGTTGCTGGCCTCTTTCGGAACACAGTTTTTCTGAGTTAACAAGGAAGGGCAACGGGAAATTTTTGAAAGACATTCGTGAGAAACAAGATAGCACCTATACCTTCAATTCAAAGAGCTACATCTGTACTTACAGTAGTATTTGCGCTACTGTTCACGGAAAACCAGAGGTGTCCAGACATTACTGTCTCTGCTTCTGCCTTCAATGGCAATGCGACCGGTGACTATCTCACACAATTCAGGCCATCACCACACGGACAGAGAAGAGAAAGCAATAACTTCTGTTATAATTGCTGGAAATGTTCATGTTTTCTCCCGTTTCAAAGAATGATTCTTTACCAGATAGAAATTACAGGCTTGTCCTCTTTGAACACACGGTACTTTCTGAGTTTCACAGTGAATTAGCAAGAAACGAAGTAGGAAACAACTGTGAACGGTGAAGTCACATATATTCCCTTTAGTGTGTCAGGTGAAGCACACTACCCAAAGACTCGAACGGTCTTGAAAGCAGTGTTTGCTCTTTAGTCTATTATCTAATCTCGAAAGTTCACTGAAACATAGAATGGAGTACATCAACAACGGCACGGCAAGGCCATAACTCCATCTGTTGAAATCGTTTGATCATATGTATACGTTGGTTAGAATGTTCCATGTACATTTCTTCTATTTGGTTGAAAACTGTTGCTGGCCTCTTTCGGAACACAGTTTTTCTGAGTTAACAAGGAAGGGCAACGGGAAATTTTTGAAAGACATTCGTGAGAAACAAGATAGCACCTATACCTTCAATTCAAAGAGCTACATCTGTACTTACAGTAGTATTTGCGCTACTGTTCATGGAAAACCAGAGGTGTCCAGACATTACTGTCTCTGCTTCTGCCTTCAATGGTAATGCGACCGGTGACTATCTCACACAATTCAGGCCATCACCACACGGACAGATAAGAGAAAGCAATAACTTCTGTTATAATTGCTGGAAATGTTCATGTTTTCTCCCGTTTCAAAGAATGATTCTTTACCAGATAGAAATTACAGGCTTGTCCTCTTTGAACACACGGTACTTTCTGAGTTTCACAGTGAATTAGCAAGAAACGAAGTAGGAAACAACTGTGAACGGTGAAGTCACATATATTCCCTTTAGTGTTTCAGGTGAAGCACACTACCCAAAGACTATAACTGTCTTGAAAGCAGTGCTTGCTCTTTAGTCTATTGTATAAACTCGAAAGTTCACTGAAGCACACAATGGAGCAGAACAACAACAGCACGGCAAGGCCATAATTCCATCTGTTGAAATCGTTTGATCATATGTATATGTTGGTTAGAATGTTCCATGTACATTTCTTCTATTTGGTTGAAAACTGTTGCTGGCCTCTTTCGGAACACAGTTTTTCTGAGTTAACAAGGAAGGGCAACGGGAAATTTTTGAAAGACATTCGTGAGAAACAAGATAGCACCTATACCTTCAATTCAAAGAGCTACATCTGTACTTACAGTAGTATTTGCGCTACTGTTCACGGAAAACCAGAGGTGTCCAGACATTACTGTCTCTGCTTCTGCCTTCAATGGCAATGCGACCGGTGACTATCTCACACAATTCAGGCCATCACCACACGGACAGAGAAGAGAAAGCAATAACTTCTGTTATAATTGCTGGAAATGTTCATGTTTTCTCCCGTTTCAAAGAATGATTCTTTACCAGATAGAAATTACAGGCTTGTCCTCTTTGAACACACGGTACTTTCTGAGTTTCACAGTGAATTAGCAAGAGACGAAGTAGGAAACAACTGTGAACGGTGAAGTCACATATATTCCCTTTAGTGTGTCAGGTGAAGCACACTACCCAAAGACTCGAACGGTCTTGAAAGCAGTGTTTGCTCTTTAGTCTATTATCTAATCTCGAAAGTTCACTGAAACATAGAATGGAGTACATCAACAACGGCACGGCAAGGCCATAACTCCATCTGTTGAAATCGTTTGATCATATGTATACGTTGGTTAGAATGTTCCATGTACATTTCTTCTATTTGGTTGAAAACTGTTGCTGGCCTCTTTCGGAACACAGTTTTTCTGAGTTAACAAGGAAGGGCAACGGGAAATTTTTGAAAGACATTCGTGAGAAACAAGATAGCACCTATACCTTCAATTCAAAGAGCTACATCTGTACTTACAGTAGTATTTGCGCTACTGTTCATGGAAAACCAGAGGTGTCCAGACATTACTGTCTCTGCTTCTGCCTTCAATGGTAATGCGACCGGTGACTATCTCACACAATTCAGGCCATCACCACACGGACAGATAAGAGAAAGCAATAACTTCTGTTATAATTGCTGGAAATGTTCATGTTTTCTCCCGTTTCAAAGAATGATTCTTTACCAGATAGAAATTACAGGCTTGTCCTCTTTGAACACACGGTACTTTCTGAGTTTCACAGTGAATTAGCAAGAAACGAAGTAGGAAACAACTGTGAACGGTGAAGTCACATATATTCCCTTTAGTGTTTCAGGTGAAGCACACTACCCAAAGACTATAACTGTCTTGAAAGCAGTGCTTGCTCTTTAGTCTATTGTATAAACTCGAAAGTTCACTGAAGCACACAATGGAGCAGAACAACAACAGCACGGCAAGGCCATAATTCCATCTGTTGAAATCGTTTGATCATATGTATATGTTGGTTAGAATGTTCCATGTACATTTCTTCTATTTGGTTGAAAACTGTTGCTGGCCTCTTTCGGAACACAGTTTTTCTGAGTTAACAAGGAAGGGCAACGGGAAATTTTTGAAAGACATTCGTGAGAAACAAGATAGCACCTATACCTTCAATTCAAAGAGCTACATCTGTACTTACAGTAGTATTTGCGCTACTGTTCACGGAAAACCAGAGGTGTCCAGACATTACTGTCTCTGCTTCTGCCTTCAATGGCAATGCGACCGGTGACTATCTCACACAATTCAGGCCATCACCACACGGACAGAGAAGAGAAAGCAATAACTTCTGTTATAATTGCTGGAAATGTTCATGTTTTCTCCCGTTTCAAAGAATGATTCTTTACCAGATAGAAATTACAGGCTTGTCCTCTTTGAACACACGGTACTTTCTGAGTTTCACAGTGAATTAGCAAGAAACGAAGTAGGAAACAACTGTGAACGGTGAAGTCACATATATTCCCTTTAGTGTGTCAGGTGAAGCACACTACCCAAAGACTCGAACGGTCTTGAAAGCAGTGTTTGCTCTTTAGTCTATTATCTAATCTCGAAAGTTCACTGAAACATAGAATGGAGTACATCAACAACGGCACGGCAAGGCCATAACTCCATCTGTTGAAATCGTTTGATCATATGTATACGTTGGTTAGAATGTTCCATGTACATTTCTTCTATTTGGTTGAAAACTGTTGCTGGCCTCTTTCGGAACACAGTTTTTCTGAGTTAACAAGGAAGGGCAACGGGAAATTTTTGAAAGACATTCGTGAGAAACAAGATAGCACCTATAACTTCAATTCAAAGAGCTACATCTGTACTTACAGTAGTATTTGCGCTACTGTTCACGGAAAACCAGAGGTGTCCAGACATTACTGTCTCTGCTTCTGCCTTCAATGGCAATGCGACCGGTGACTATCTCACACAATTCAGGCCATCACCACACGGACAGAGAAGAGAAAGCAATAACTTCTGTTATAATTGCTGGAAATGTTCATGTTTTCTCCCGTTTCAAAGAATGATTCTTTACCAGATAGAAATTACAGGCTTGTCCTCTTTGAACACACGGTACTTTCTGAGTTTCACAGTGAATTAGCAAGAAACGAAGTAGGAAACAACTGTGAACGGTGAAGTCACATATATTCCCTTTAGTGTTTCAGGTGAAGCACACTACCCAAAGACTATAACTGTCTTGAAAGCAGTGCTTGCTCTTTAGTCTATTGTATAAACTCGAAAGTTCACTGAAGCACACAATGGAGCAGAACAACAACAGCACGGCAAGGCCATAATTCCATCTGTTGAAATCGTTTGATCATATGTATATGTTGGTTAGAATGTTCCATGTACATTTCTTCTATTTGGTTGAAAACTGTTGCTGGCCTCTTTCGGAACACAGTTTTTCTGAGTTAACAAGGAAGGGCAACGGGAAATTTTTGAAAGACATTCGTGAGAAACAAGATAGCACCTATACCTTCAATTCAAAGAGCTACATCTGTACTTACAGTAGTATTTGCGCTACTGTTCACGGAAAACCAGAGGTGTCCAGACATTACTGTCTCTGCTTCTGCCTTCAATGGCAATGCGACCGGTGACTATCTCACACAATTCAGGCCATCACCACACGGACAGAGAAGAGAAAGCAATAACTTCTGTTATAATTGCTGGAAATGTTCATGTTTTCTCCCGTTTCAAAGAATGATTCTTTACCAGATAGAAATTACAGGCTTGTCCTCTTTGAACACACGGTACTTTCTGAGTTTCACAGTGAATTAGCAAGAAACGAAGTAGGAAACAACTGTGAACGGTGAAGTCACATATATTCCCTTTAGTGTGTCAGGTGAAGCACACTACCCAAAGACTCGAACGGTCTTGAAAGCAGTGTTTGCTCTTTAGTCTATTATCTAATCTCGAAAGTTCACTGAAACATAGAATGGAGTACATCAACAACGGCACGGCAAGGCCATAACTCCATCTGTTGAAATCGTTTGATCATATGTATACGTTGGTTAGAATGTTCCATGTACATTTCTTCTATTTGGTTGAAAACTGTTGCTGGCCTCTTTCGGAACACAGTTTTTCTGAGTTAACAAGGAAGGGCAACGGGAAATTTTTGAAAGACATTCGTGAGAAACAAGATAGCACCTATACCTTCAATTCAAAGAGCTACATCTGTACTTACAGTAGTATTTGCGCTACTGTTCATGGAAAACCAGAGGTGTCCAGACATTACTGTCTCTGCTTCTGCCTTCAATGGTAATGCGACCGGTGACTATCTCACACAATTCAGGCCATCACCACACGGACAGATAAGAGAAAGCAATAACTTCTGTTATAATTGCTGGAAATGTTCATGTTTTCTCCCGTTTCAAAGAATGATTCTTTACCAGATAGAAATTACAGGCTTGTCCTCTTTGAACACACGGTACTTTCTGAGTTTCACAGTGAATTAGCAAGAAACGAAGTAGGAAACAACTGTGAACGGTGAAGTCACATATATTCCCTTTAGTGTTTCAGGTGAAGCACACTACCCAAAGACTATAACTGTCTTGAAAGCAGTGCTTGCTCTTTAGTCTATTGTATAAACTCGAAAGTTCACTGAAGCACACAATGGAGCAGAACAACAACAGCACGGCAAGGCCATAATTCCATCTGTTGAAATCGTTTGATCATATGTATATGTTGGTTAGAATGTTCCATGTACATTTCTTCTATTTGGTTGAAAACTGTTGCTGGCCTCTTTCGGAACACAGTTTTTCTGAGTTAACAAGGAAGGGCAACGGGAAATTTTTGAAAGACATTCGTGAGAAACAAGATAGCACCTATACCTTCAATTCAAAGAGCTACATCTGTACTTACAGTAGTATTTGCGCTACTGTTCACGGAAAACCAGAGGTGTCCAGACATTACTGTCTCTGCTTCTGCCTTCAATGGCAATGCGACCGGTGACTATCTCACACAATTCAGGCCATCACCACACGGACAGAGAAGAGAAAGCAATAACTTCTGTTATAATTGCTGGAAATGTTCATGTTTTCTCCCGTTTCAAAGAATGATTCTTTACCAGATAGAAATTACAGGCTTGTCCTCTTTGAACACACGGTACTTTCTGAGTTTCACAGTGAATTAGCAAGAAACGAAGTAGGAAACAACTGTGAACGGTGAAGTCACATATATTCCCTTTAGTGTGTCAGGTGAAGCACACTACCCAAAGACTCGAACGGTCTTGAAAGCAGTGTTTGCTCTTTAGTCTATTATCTAATCTCGAAAGTTCACTGAAACATAGAATGGAGTACATCAACAACGGCACGGCAAGGCCATAACTCCATCTGTTGAAATCGTTTGATCATATGTATACGTTGGTTAGAATGTTCCATGTACATTTCTTCTATTTGGTTGAAAACTGTTGCTGGCCTCTTTCGGAACACAGTTTTTCTGAGTTAACAGGGAAGGGCAACGGGAAATTTTTGAAAGACATTCGTGAGAAACAAGATAGCACCTATACCTTCAATTCAAAGAGCTACATCTGTACTTACAGTAGTATTTGCGCTACTGTTCATGGAAAACCAGAGGTGTCCAGACATTACTGTCTCTGCTTCTGCCTTCAATGGTAATGCGACCGGTGACTATCTCACACAATTCAGGCCATCACCACACGGACAGATAAGAGAAAGCAATAACTTCTGTTATAATTGCTGGAAATGTTCATGTTTTCTCCCGTTTCAAAGAATGATTCTTTACCAGATAGAAATTACAGGCTTGTCCTCTTTGAACACACGGTACTTTCTGAGTTTCACAGTGAATTAGCAAGAAACGAAGTAGGAAACAACTGTGAACGGTGAAGTCACATATATTCCCTTTAGTGTTTCAGGTGAAGCACACTACCCAAAGACTATAACTGTCTTGAAAGCAGTGCTTGCTCTTTAGTCTATTGTATAAACTCGAAAGTTCACTGAAGCACACAATGGAGCAGAACAACAACAGCACGGCAAGGCCATAATTCCATCTGTTGAAATCGTTTGATCATATGTATATGTTGGTTAGAATGTTCCATGTACATTTCTTCTATTTGGTTGAAAACTGTTGCTGGCCTCTTTCGGAACACAGTTTTTCTGAGTTAACAAGGAAGGGCAACGGGAAATTTTTGAAAGACATTCGTGAGAAACAAGATAGCACCTATACCTTCAATTCAAAGAGCTACATCTGTACTTACAGTAGTATTTGCGCTACTGTTCACGGAAAACCAGAGGTGTCCAGACATTACTGTCTCTGCTTCTGCCTTCAATGGCAATGCGACCGGTGACTATCTCACACAATTCAGGCCATCACCACACGGACAGAGAAGAGAAAGCAATAACTTCTGTTATAATTGCTGGAAATGTTCATGTTTTCTCCCGTTTCAAAGAATGATTCTTTACCAGATAGAAATTACAGGCTTGTCCTCTTTGAACACACGGTACTTTCTGAGTTTCACAGTGAATTAGCAAGAGACGAAGTAGGAAACAACTGTGAACGGTGAAGTCACATATATTCCCTTTAGTGTGTCAGGTGAAGCACACTACCCAAAGACTCGAACGGTCTTGAAA
This sequence comes from Furipterus horrens, assembly GCF_987537825.1. Lineage (NCBI taxonomy): Eukaryota > Metazoa > Chordata > Mammalia > Chiroptera > Furipteridae > Furipterus > Furipterus horrens. The sequence goes on from NW_028327182.1 coordinate 52,861,084, forward strand.
GCAGTGTTTGCTCTTTAGTCTATTATCTAATCTCGAAAGTTCACTGAAACATAGAATGGAGTACATCAACAACGGCACGGCAAGGCCATAACTCCATCTGTTGAAATCGTTTGATCATATGTATACGTTGGTTAGAATGTTCCATGTACATTTCTTCTATTTGGTTGAAAACTGTTGCTGGCCTCTTTCGGAACACAGTTTTTCTGAGTTAACAAGGAAGGGCAACGGGAAATTTTTGAAAGACATTCGTGAGAAACAAGATAGCACCTATACCTTCAATTCAAAGAGCTACATCTGTACTTACAGTAGTATTTGCGCTACTGTTCATGGAAAACCAGAGGTGTCCAGACATTACTGTCTCTGCTTCTGCCTTCAATGGTAATGCGACCGGTGACTATCTCACACAATTCAGGCCATCACCACACGGACAGATAAGAGAAAGCAATAACTTCTGTTATAATTGCTGGAAATGTTCATGTTTTCTCCCGTTTCAAAGAATGATTCTTTACCAGATAGAAATTACAGGCTTGTCCTCTTTGAACACACGGTACTTTCTGAGTTTCACAGTGAATTAGCAAGAAACGAAGTAGGAAACAACTGTGAACGGTGAAGTCACATATATTCCCTTTAGTGTTTCAGGTGAAGCACACTACCCAAAGACTATAACTGTCTTGAAAGCAGTGCTTGCTCTTTAGTCTATTGTATAAACTCGAAAGTTCACTGAAGCACACAATGGAGCAGAACAACAACAGCACGGCAAGGCCATAATTCCATCTGTTGAAATCGTTTGATCATATGTATATGTTGGTTAGAATGTTCCATGTACATTTCTTCTATTTGGTTGAAAACTGTTGCTGGCCTCTTTCGGAACACAGTTTTTCTGAGTTAACAAGGAAGGGCAACGGGAAATTTTTGAAAGACATTCGTGAGAAACAAGATAGCACCTATACCTTCAATTCAAAGAGCTACATCTGTACTTACAGTAGTATTTGCGCTACTGTTCACGGAAAACCAGAGGTGTCCAGACATTACTGTCTCTGCTTCTGCCTTCAATGGCAATGCGACCGGTGACTATCTCACACAATTCAGGCCATCACCACACGGACAGAGAAGAGAAAGCAATAACTTCTGTTATAATTGCTGGAAATGTTCATGTTTTCTCCCGTTTCAAAGAATGATTCTTTACCAGATAGAAATTACAGGCTTGTCCTCTTTGAACACACGGTACTTTCTGAGTTTCACAGTGAATTAGCAAGAAACGAAGTAGGAAACAACTGTGAACGGTGAAGTCACATATATTCCCTTTAGTGTGTCAGGTGAAGCACACTACCCAAAGACTCGAACGGTCTTGAAAGCAGTGTTTGCTCTTTAGTCTATTATCTAATCTCGAAAGTTCACTGAAACATAGAATGGAGTACATCAACAACGGCACGGCAAGGCCATAACTCCATCTGTTGAAATCGTTTGATCATATGTATACGTTGGTTAGAATGTTCCATGTACATTTCTTCTATTTGGTTGAAAACTGTTGCTGGCCTCTTTCGGAACACAGTTTTTCTGAGTTAACAAGGAAGGGCAACGGGAAATTTTTGAAAGACATTCGTGAGAAACAAGATAGCACCTATACCTTCAATTCAAAGAGCTACATCTGTACTTACAGTAGTATTTGCGCTACTGTTCATGGAAAACCAGAGGTGTCCAGACATTACTGTCTCTGCTTCTGCCTTCAATGGTAATGCGACCGGTGACTATCTCACACAATTCAGGCCATCACCACACGGACAGATAAGAGAAAGCAATAACTTCTGTTATAATTGCTGGAAATGTTCATGTTTTCTCCCGTTTCAAAGAATGATTCTTTACCAGATAGAAATTACAGGCTTGTCCTCTTTGAACACACGGTACTTTCTGAGTTTCACAGTGAATTAGCAAGAAACGAAGTAGGAAACAACTGTGAACGGTGAAGTCACATATATTCCCTTTAGTGTTTCAGGTGAAGCACACTACCCAAAGACTATAACTGTCTTGAAAGCAGTGCTTGCTCTTTAGTCTATTGTATAAACTCGAAAGTTCACTGAAGCACACAATGGAGCAGAACAACAACAGCACGGCAAGGCCATAATTCCATCTGTTGAAATCGTTTGATCATATGTATATGTTGGTTAGAATGTTCCATGTACATTTCTTCTATTTGGTTGAAAACTGTTGCTGGCCTCTTTCGGAACACAGTTTTTCTGAGTTAACAAGGAAGGGCAACGGGAAATTTTTGAAAGACATTCGTGAGAAACAAGATAGCACCTATACCTTCAATTCAAAGAGCTACATCTGTACTTACAGTAGTATTTGCGCTACTGTTCACGGAAAACCAGAGGTGTCCAGACATTACTGTCTCTGCTTCTGCCTTCAATGGCAATGCGACCGGTGACTATCTCACACAATTCAGGCCATCACCACACGGACAGAGAAGAGAAAGCAATAACTTCTGTTATAATTGCTGGAAATGTTCATGTTTTCTCCCGTTTCAAAGAATGATTCTTTACCAGATAGAAATTACAGGCTTGTCCTCTTTGAACACACGGTACTTTCTGAGTTTCACAGTGAATTAGCAAGAAACGAAGTAGGAAACAACTGTGAACGGTGAAGTCACATATATTCCCTTTAGTGTGTCAGGTGAAGCACACTACCCAAAGACTCGAACGGTCTTGAAAGCAGTGTTTGCTCTTTAGTCTATTATCTAATCTCGAAAGTTCACTGAAACATAGAATGGAGTACATCAACAACGGCACGGCAAGGCCATAACTCCATCTGTTGAAATCGTTTGATCATATGTATACGTTGGTTAGAATGTTCCATGTACATTTCTTCTATTTGGTTGAAAACTGTTGCTGGCCTCTTTCGGAACACAGTTTTTCTGAGTTAACAAGGAAGGGCAACGGGAAATTTTTGAAAGACATTCGTGAGAAACAAGATAGCACCTATACCTTCAATTCAAAGAGCTACATCTGTACTTACAGTAGTATTTGCGCTACTGTTCATGGAAAACCAGAGGTGTCCAGACATTACTGTCTCTGCTTCTGCCTTCAATGGTAATGCGACCGGTGACTATCTCACACAATTCAGGCCATCACCACACGGACAGATAAGAGAAAGCAATAACTTCTGTTATAATTGCTGGAAATGTTCATGTTTTCTCCCGTTTCAAAGAATGATTCTTTACCAGATAGAAATTACAGGCTTGTCCTCTTTGAACACACGGTACTTTCTGAGTTTCACAGTGAATTAGCAAGAAACGAAGTAGGAAACAACTGTGAACGGTGAAGTCACATATATTCCCTTTAGTGTTTCAGGTGAAGCACACTACCCAAAGACTATAACTGTCTTGAAAGCAGTGCTTGCTCTTTAGTCTATTGTATAAACTCGAAAGTTCACTGAAGCACACAATGGAGCAGAACAACAACAGCACGGCAAGGCCATAATTCCATCTGTTGAAATCGTTTGATCATATGTATATGTTGGTTAGAATGTTCCATGTACATTTCTTCTATTTGGTTGAAAACTGTTGCTGGCCTCTTTCGGAACACAGTTTTTCTGAGTTAACAAGGAAGGGCAACGGGAAATTTTTGAAAGACATTCGTGAGAAACAAGATAGCACCTATACCTTCAATTCAAAGAGCTACATCTGTACTTACAGTAGTATTTCCGCTACTGTTCATGGAAAACCAGAGGTGTCCAGACATTACTGTCTCTGCTTCTGCCTTCAATGGCAATGCGACCGGTGACTATCTCACACAATTCAGGCCATCACCACACGGACAGAGAAGAGAAAGCAATAACTTCTGTTATAATTGCTGGAAATGTTCATGTTTTCTCCCGTTTCAAAGAATGATTCTTTACCAGATAGAAATTAGAGGCTTGTCCTCTTTGAAAACACGGTACTTTCTGAGTTTCACAGTGAATTAGCAAGAGACGAGGTAGGAAACAACTGTGAGCGGTGAAGTCACATATATTCCCTTTAGTGTGTCCGGTGAAGCACACTACCCAAAGAATATAACTGTCTTGAAAGCAGTGTTTGCTCTTTAGTCTATTATCTAATCTCGAAAGTTCACTGAAACATAGAATGGAGTACATCAACAACGGCACGGCAAGGCCATAACTCCATCTGTTGAAATCGTTTGATCATATGTATATGTTGGTTAGAATGTTCCATGTACATTTCTTCTATTTGGTTGAAAACTGTTGCTGGCCTCTTTCGGAACACAGTTTTTCTGAGTTAACAAGGAAGGGCAACAGGAAATTTTTGAAAGACATTCGTGAGAAACAAGATAGCACCTATACCTTCAATTCAAAGAGCTACATCTGTACTTACAGTAGTATTTGCGCTACTGTTCATGGAAAACCAGAGGTGTCCAGACATTACTGTCTCTGCTTCTGCCTTCAATGGCAATGCGACCGGTGACTATCTCACACAATTCAGGCCATCACCACACGGACAGAGAAGAGAAAGCAATAACTTCTGTTATAATTGCTGGAAATGTTCATGTTTTCTCCTGTTTCAAAGAATGATTCTTTACCAGATAGAAATTACAGGCTTGTCCTCTTTGAACACACGGTACTTTCTGAGTTTCACAGTGAATTAGCAAGAAACGAAGTAGGAAACAACTGTGAACGGTGAAGTCACATATATTCCCTTTAGTGTGTCCGGTGAAGCACACTACCCAAAGAATATAACTGTCTTGAAAGCAGTGCATGCTCTTTAGTCTATTGTATAAACTCGAAAGTTCACTGAAGCACACAATGGAGCAGAACAACAACAGCACGGCAAGGCCATAATTCCATCTGTTGAAATCGTTTGATCATATGTATATGTTGGTTAGAATGTTCCATGTACATTTCTTCTATTTGGTTGAAAACTGTTGCTGGCCTCTTTCGGAACACAGTTTTTCTGAGTTAACAAGGAAGGGCAACGGGAAATTTTTGAAAGACATTCGTGAGAAACAAGATAGCACCTATACCTTCAATTCAAAGAGCTACATCTGTATTTACAGTAGTATTTGCGCTACTGTTCATGGAAAACCAGAGGTGTCCAGACATTACTGTCTCTGCTTCTGCCTTCAATGGCAATGCGACCGGTGACTATCTCACACAATTCAGGCCATCACCACACGGACAGAGAAGAGAAAGCAAGAACTTCTGTTATAATTGTTGGAAATGTTCATGTTTTCTCCCGTTTCAAAGAATGATTCTTTACCAGATAGAAATTACAGGCTTGTCCTCTTTGAACACACGGTACTTTCTGAGTTTCACAGTGAATTAGCAAGAAACGAAGTAGGAAACAACTGTGAACGGTGAAGTCACATATATTCCCTTTAGTGTGTCAGGTGAAGCACACTACCCAAAGACTCGAACGGTCTTGAAAGCAGTGTTTGCTCTTTAATCTATTATCTAAACTCGAAAGTTCACTGAAACATACAATGGAGTACATCAACAACGGCACGGCAAGGCCATAATTCCATCTGTTGAAATCGTTTGATCATACGTATATGTTGGTTAGAATGTTCCATGTACATTTCTTCTATTTGGTTGAAAACTGTTGCTGGCCTCTTTCGGAACACAGTTTTTCTGAGTTAACAAGGAAGGGCAACAGGAACTTTTTGAAAGACATTCGTGAGAAACAAGATAGCACCAATACCTTCAATTCAAAGAGCTACATCTGTACTTACAGTAGTATTTGCGCTACTGTTCACGGAAAACCAGAGGTGTCCAGACATTACTGTCTCTGATTCTGCCTTCAATTGCAATGCGACCGGTGACTACCTCACACAATTCAGGCCATCACCACACGGACAGAGAAGAGAAAGCAAGAACTTCTGTTATAATTGCTGGAAATGTTCATGTTTTCTCCCGTTTCAAAGAATGATTCTTTACCAGATAGAAATTACAGGCTTGTCCTCTTTGAACACACGGTACTTTCTGAGTTTCACAGTGAATTAGCAAGAAACGAAGTAGAAAACAACTGTGAACGGTGAAGTCACATATATTCCCTTTATTGTGTCAGGTGAAGCACACTACCCAAAAGACTCGAACGGTCTTGAAAGCAGTGTTTGCTCTTTAGTCTATTGTATAAATTCGAAAGTTCACTGAAACATACAATGGAGTACATCAACAGCGGCACGGCAAGGCCATAATTCCATCTGTTGAAATCGTTTGATCATATGTATATGTTGGTTAGAATGTTCCATGTACATTTCTTCTATTTGGTTGAAAACTGTTGCTGGCCTCTTTCGGAACACAGTTTTTCTGAGTTAACAAGGAAGGGCAACAGGAACTTTTTGAAAGACATTCGTGAGAAACAAGATAGCACCTATACCTTCAATTCAAAGAGCTACATCTGTACTTACAGTAGTATTTGCGCTACTGTTCATGGAAAACCAGAGGTGTCCAGACATTACTGTCTCTGCTTCTGCCTTCAATGGCAATGCGACCGGTGACTATCTCACACAATTCAGGCCATCACCACACGGACAGATAAGAGAAAGCAATAACTTCTGTTATAATGGCTGGAAATGTTCATGTTTTCTCCCGTTTCAAAGAATGATTCTTTCCCAGATAGAAATTAGAGTCTTGTCCTCTTTGAACACACGGTACTTTCTGAGTTTCACAGTGAATTAGCAAGAAACGAAGTAGGAAACAACTGTGAACGGTGAAGTCACATATATTCCCTTTAGTGTGTCAGGTGAAGCACACTACCCAAAGACTCGAACGGTCTTGAAAGCAGTGTTTGCTCTTTAATCTATTATCTAAACTCGAAAGTTCACTGAAACATACAATGGAGTACATCAACAACGCCACGGCAAGGCCATAATTCCATCTGTTGAAATCGTTTGATCATACGTATATGTTGGTTAGAATGTTCCATGTACATTTCTTCTATTTGGTTGAAAACTGTTGCTGGCCTCTTTCGGAACACAGTTTTTCTGAGTTAACAAGGAAGGGCAACAGGAAATTTTTGAAAGACATTCGTGAGAAACAAGATAGCACCTATACCTTCAATTCAAAGAGCTACATCTGTACTTACAGTAGTATTTCCGCTACTGTTCATGGAAAACCAGAGGTGTCCAGACATTACTGTCTCTGCTTCTGCCTTCAATGGCAATGCGACCGGTGACTATCTCACACAATTCAGGCCATCACCACACGGACAGAGAAGAGAAAGCAATAACTTCTGTTATAATTGCTGGAAATGTTCATGTTTTCTCCCGTTTCAAAGAATGATTCTTTACCAGATAGAAATTACAGGCTTGTCCTCTTTGAACACACGGTACTTTCTGAGTTTCACAGTGAATTAGCAAGAAACGAAGTAGAAAACAACTGTGAACGGTGAAGTCACATATATTCCCTTTATTGTGTCAGGTGAAGCACACTACCCAAAAGACTCGAACGGTCTTGAAAGCAGTGTTTGCTCTTTAGTCTATTGTATAAATTCGAAAGTTCACTGAAACATACAATGGAGTACATCAACAGCGGCACGGCAAGGCCATAATTCCATCTGTTGAAATCGTTTGATCATATGTATATGTTGGTTAGAATGTTCCATGTACATTTCTTCTATTTGGTTGAAAACTGTTGCTGGCCTCTTTCGGAACACAGTTTTTCTGAGTTAACAAGGAAGGGCAACAGGAACTTTTTGAAAGACATTCGTGAGAAACAAGATAGCACCTATACCTTCAATTCAAAGAGCTACATCTGTACTTACAGTAGTATTTGCGCTACTGTTCATGGAAAACCAGAGGTGTCCAGACATTACTGTCTCTGCTTCTGCCTTCAATGGTAATGCGACCGGTGACTATCTCACACAATTCAGGCCATCACCACACGGACAGATAAGAGAAAGCAATAACTTCTGTTATAATTGCTGGAAATGTTCATGTTTTCTTCCGTTTCAAAGAATGATTCTTTACCAGATAGAAATTACAGGCTTGTCCTCTTTGAACACACGGTACTTTCTGAGTTTCACAGTGAATTAGCAAGAAACGAAGTAGGAAACAACTGTGAACGGTGAAGTCACATATATTCCCTTTAGTGTGTCAGGTGAAGCACACTACCCAAAGACTCGAACGGTCTTGAAAGCAGTGTTTGCTCTTTAATCTATTATCTAAACTCGAAAGTTCACTGAAACATACAATGGAGTACATCAACAACGCCACGGCAAGGCCATAATTCCATCTGTTGAAATCGTTTGATCATACGTATATGTTGGTTAGAATGTTCCATGTACATTTCTTCTATTTGGTTGAAAACTGTTGCTGGCCTCTTTCGGAACACAGTTTTTCTGAGTTAACAAGGAAGGGCAACAGGAACTTTTTGAAAGACATTCGTGAGAAACAAGATAGCACCTATACCTTCAATTCAAAGAGCTACATCTGTACTTACAGTAGTATTTGCGCTACTGTTCATGGAAAACCAGAGGTGTCCAGACATTACTGTCTCTGCTTCTGCCTTCAATGGCAATGCGACCGGTGACTATCTCACACAATTCAGGCCATCACCACACGGACAGAGAAGAGAAAGCAATAACTTCTGTTATAATTGTTGGAAATGTTCATGTTTTCTCCCGTTTCAAAGAATGATTCTTTACCAGATAGAAATTACAGGCTTGTCCTCTTTGAACACACGGTACTTTCTGAGTTTCACAGTGAATTAGCAAGAAACGAAGTAGGAAACAACTGTGAACGGTGAAGTCACATATATTCCCTTTAGTGTGTCAGGTGAAGCACACTACCCAAAGACTCGAACGGTCTTGAAAGCAGTGTTTGCTCTTTAGTCTATTATCTAAACTCGAAAGTTCACTGAAACATACAATGGAGTACATCAACAACGCCACGGCAAGGCCATAATTCCATCTGTTGAAATCGTTTGATCATATGTATATGTTGGTTAGAATGTTCCATGTACATTTCTTCTATTTGGTTGAAAACTGTTGCTGGCCTCTTTCGGAACACAGTTTTTCTGAGTTAACAAGGAAGGGCAACAGGAAATTTTTGAAAGACATTCGTGAGAAACAAGATAGCACCTATAACTTCAATTCAAAGAGCTACATCTGTACTTACAGTAGTATTTGCGCTACTGTTCACGGAAAACCAGAGGTGTCCAGACATTACTGTCTCTGCTTCTGCCTTCAATGGCAATGCGACCGGTGACTATCTCACACAATTCAGGCCATCACCACACGGACAGAGAAGAGAAAGCAAGAACTTCTGTTATAATTGCTGGAAATGTTCATGTTTTCTCCCGTTTCAAAGAATGATTCTTTACCAGATAGAAATTACAGGCTTGTCCTCTTTGAACACACGGTACTTTCTGAGTTTCACAGTGAATTAGCAAGAAACGAAGTAGGAAACAACTGTGAACGGTGAAGTCACATATATTCCCTTTAGTGTTTCAGGTGAAGCACACTACCCAAAGACTATAACTGTCTTGAAAGCAGTGCTTGCTCTTTAGTCTATTGTATAAACTCGAAAGTTCACTGAAGCACACAATGGAGCAGAACAACAACAGCACGGCAAGGCCATAATTCCATCTGTTGAAATCGTTTGATCATATGTATATGTTGGTTAGAATGTTCCATGTACATTTCTTCTATTTGGTTGAAAACTGTTGCTGGCCTCTTTCGGAACACAGTTTTTCTGAGTTAACAAGGAAGGGCAACGGGAAATTTTTGAAAGACATTCGTTAGAAACAAGATAGCACCTATACCTTCAATTCAAAGAGCTACATCTGTACTTACAGTAGTATTTGCGCTACTGTTCATGGAAAACCAGAGGTGTCCAGACATTACTGTCTCTGCTTCTGCCTTCAATGGCAATGCGACCGGTGACTATCTCACACAATTCAGGCCATCACCACACGGACAGAGAAGAGAAAGCAATAACTTCTGTTATAATTGCTGGAAATGTTCATGTTTTCTCCTGTTTCAAAGAATGATTCTTTACCAGATAGAAATTAGAGGCTTGTCCTCTTTGAAAACACGGTATTTTCTGAGTTTCACAGTGAATTAGCAAGAAACGAAGTAGGAAACAACTGTGAACGGTGAAGTCACATATATTCCCTTTAGTGTGTCAGGTGAAGCACACTACCCAAAGACTCGAACGGTCTTGAAAGCAGTGTTTGCTCTTTAATCTATTATCTAAACTCGAAAGTTCACTGAAACATGCAATGGAGTACATCAACAACGGCACGGCAAGGCCATAATTCCATCTGTTGAAATCGTTTGATCATATGTATATGTTGGTTAGAATGTTCCATGTACATTTCTTCTATTTGGTTGAAAACTGTTGCTGGCCTCTTTCGGAACACAGTTTTTCTGAGTTAACAAGGAAGGGCAACAGGAACTTTTTGAAAGACATTCGTGAGAAACAAGATAGCACCTATACCTTCAATTCAAAGAGCTACATCTGTACTTACAGTAGTATTTGCGCTACTGTTCACGGAAAACCAGAGGTGTCCAGACATTACTGTCTCTGATTCTGCCTTCAATTGCAATGCGACCGGTGACTATCTCACACAATTCAGGCCATCACCACACGGACAGAGAAGAGAAAGCAAGAACTTCTGTTATAATTGCTGGAAATGTTCATGTTTTCTCCCGTTTCAAAGAATGATTCTTTACCAGATAGAAATTACAGGCTTGTCCTCTTTGAACACACGGTACTTTCTGAGTTTCACAGTGAATTAGCAAGAAACGAAGTAGAAAACAGCTGTGAACGGTGAAGTCACATATATTCCCTTTATTGTGTCAGGTGAAGCACACTACCCAAAAGACTCGAACGGTCTTGAAAGCAGTGTTTGCTCTTTAGTCTATTGTATAAATTCGAAAGTTCACTGAAACATACAATGGAGTACATCAACAGCGGCACGGCAAGGCCATAATTCCATCTGTTGAAATCGTTTGATCATATGTATATGTTGGTTAGAATGTTCCATGTACATTTCTTCTATTTGGTTGAAAACTGTTGCTGGCCTCTTTCGGAACACAGTTTTTCTGAGTTAACAAGGAAGGGCAACAGGAAATTTTTGAAAGACATTCGTGAGAAACAAGATAGCACCTATACCTTCAATTCAAAGAGCTACATCTGTACTTACAGTAGTATTTGCGCTACTGTTCATGGAAAACCAGAGGTGTCCAGACATTACTCTCTCTGCTTCTGCCTTCAATGGCAATGCGACCGGTGACTATCTCACACAATTCAGGCCATCACCACACGGACAGAGAAGAGAAAGCAATAACTTCTGTTATAATTGCTGGAAATGTTCATGTTTTCTCCCGTTTCAAAGAATGATTCTTTACCAGATAGAAATTACAGGCTTGTCCTCTTTGAACACACGGTACTTTCTGAGTTTCACAGTGAATTAGCAAGAAACGAAGTAGAAAACAACTGTCAACGGTGAAGTCACATATATTCCCTTTATTGTGTCAGGTGAAGCACACTACCCAAAAGACTCGAACGGTCTTGAAAGCAGTGTTTGCTCTTTAGTCTATTGTATAAATTCGAAAGTTCACTGAAACATACAATGGAGTACATCAACAGCGGCACGGCAAGGCCATAATTCCATCTGTTGAAATCGTTTGATCATATGTATATGTTGGTTAGAATGTTCCATGTACATTTCTTCTATTTGGTTGAAAACTGTTGCTGGCCTCTTTCGGAACACAGTTTTTCTGAGTTAACAAGGAAGGGCAACAGGAACTTTTTGAAAGACATTCGTGAGAAACAAGATAGCACCTATACCTTCAATTCAAAGAGCTACATCTGTACTTACAGTAGTATTTGCGCTACTGTTCATGGAAAACCAGAGGTGTCCAGACATTACTGTCTCTGCTTCTGCCTTCAATGGTAATGCGACCGGTGACTATCTCACACAATTCAGGCCATCACCACACGGACAGATAAGAGAAAGCAATAACTTCTGTTATAATTGCTGGAAATGTTCATGTTTTCTCCCGTTTCAAAGAATGATTCTTTACCAGATAGAAATTACAGGCTTGTCCTCTTTGAACACACGGTACTTTCTGAGTTTCACAGTGAATTAGCAAGAAACGAAGTAGGAAACAACTGTGAACGGTGAAGTCACATATATTCCCTTTAGTGTGTCAGGTGAAGCACACTACCCAAAGACTCGAACGGTCTTGAAAGCAGTGTTTGCTCTTTAATCTATTATCTAAACTCGAAAGTTCACTGAAACATACAATGGAGTACATCAACAACGCGACGGCAAGGCCATAATTCCATCTGTTGAAATCGTTTGATCATACGTATATGTTGGTTAGAATGTTCCATGTACATTTCTTCTATTTGGTTGAAAACTGTTGCTGGCCTCTTTCGGAACACAGTTTTTCTGAGTTAACAAGGAAGGGCAACAGGAACTTTTTGAAAGACATTCGTGAGAAACAAGATAGCACCTATACCTTCAATTCAAAGAGCTACATCTGTACTTACAGTAGTATTTGCGCTACTGTTCATGGAAAACCAGAGGTGTCCAGACATTACTGTCTCTGCTTCTGCCTTCAATGGCAATGCGACCGGTGACTATCTCACACAATTCAGGCCATCACCACACGGACAGAGAAGAGAAAGCAATAACTTCTGTTATAATTGTTGGAAATGTTCATGTTTTCTCCCGTTTCAAAGAATGATTCTTTACCAGATAGAAATTACAGGCTTGTCCTCTTTGAACACACGGTACTTTCTGAGTTTCACAGTGAATTAGCAAGAAACGAAGTAGGAAACAACTGTGAACGGTGAAGTCACATATATTCCCTTTAGTGTGTCAGGTGAAGCACACTACCCAAAGACTCGAACGGTCTTGAAAGCAGTGTTTGCTCTTTAGTCTATTATCTAAACTCGAAAGTTCACTGAAACATACAATGGAGTACATCAACAACGCCACGGCAAGGCCATAATTCCATCTGTTGAAATCGTTTGATCATATGTATATGTTGGTTAGAATGTTCCATGTACATTTCTTCTATTTGGTTGAAAACTGTTGCTGGCCTCTTTCGGAACACAGTTTTTCTGAGTTAACAAGGAAGGGCAACAGGAAATTTTTGAAAGACATTCGTGAGAAACAAGATAGCACCTATAACTTCAATTCAAAGAGCTACATCTGTACTTACAGTAGTATTTGCGCTACTGTTCACGGAAAACCAGAGGTGTCCAGACATTACTGTCTCTGCTTCTGCCTTCAATGGCAATGCGACCGGTGACTATCTCACACAATTCAGGCCATCACCACACGGACAGAGAAGAGAAAGCAAGAACTTCTGTTATAATTGCTGGAAATGTTCATGTTTTCTCCCGTTTCAAAGAATGATTCTTTACCAGATAGAAATTACAGGCTTGTCCTCTTTGAACACACGGTACTTTCTGAGTTTCACAGTGAATTAGCAAGAAACGAAGTAGGAAACAACTGTGAACGGTGAAGTCACATATATTCCCTTTAGTGTTTCAGGTGAAGCACACTACCCAAAGACTATAACTGTCTTGAAAGCAGTGCTTGCTCTTTAGTCTATTGTATAAACTCGAAAGTTCACTGAAGCACACAATGGAGCAGAACAACAACAGCACGGCAAGGCCATAATTCCATCTGTTGAAATCGTTTGATCATATGTATATGTTGGTTAGAATGTTCCATGTACATTTCTTCTATTTGGTTGAAAACTGTTGCTGGCCTCTTTCGGAACACAGTTTTTCTGAGTTAACAAGGAAGGGCAACGGGAAATTTTTGAAAGACATTCGTGAGAAACAAGATAGCACCTATACCTTCAATTCAAAGAGCTACATCTGTACTTACAGTAGTATTTGCGCTACTGTTCATGGAAAACCAGAGGTGTCCAGACATTACTGTCTCTGCTTCTGCCTTCAATGGCAATGCGACCGGTGACTATCTCACACAATTCAGGCCATCACCACACGGACAGAGAAGAGAAAGCAATAACTTCTGTTATAATTGCTGGAAATGTTCATGTTTTCTCCTGTTTCAAAGAATGATTCTTTACCAGATAGAAATTAGAGGCTTGTCCTCTTTGAAAACACGGTACTTTCTGAGTTTCACAGTGAATTAGCAAGAAACGAAGTAGAAAACAATTGTGAACGGTGAAGTCACATATATTCCCTTTATTGTGTCAGGTGAAGCACACTACCCAAAAGACTCGAACGGTCTTGAAAGCAGTGTTTGCTCTTTAGTCTATTGTATAAATTCGAAAGTTCACTGAAACATACAATGGAGTACATCAACAGCGGCACGGCAAGGCCATAATTCCATCTGTTGAAATCGTTTGATCATATGTATATGTTGGTTAGAATGTTCCATGTACATTTCTTCTATTTGGTTGAAAACTGTTGCTGGCCTCTTTCGGAACACAGTTTTTCTGAGTTAACAAGGAAGGGCAACAGGAACTTTTTGAAAGACATTCGTGAGAAACAAGATAGCACCTATACCTTCAATTCAAAGAGCTACATCTGTACTTACAGTAGTATTTGCGCTACTGTTCATGGAAAACCAGAGGTGTCCAGACATTACTGTCTCTGCTTCTGCCTTCAATGGTAATGCGACCGGTGACTATCTCACACAATTCAGGCCATCACCACACGGACAGAGAAGAGAAAGCAATAACTTCTGTTATAATTGCTGGAAATGTTCATGTTTTCTCCCGTTTCAAAGAATGATTCTTTACCAGATAGAAATTACAGGCTTGTCCTCTTTGAAAACACGGTACTTTCTGATTTTCACAGTGAATTAGCAAGAAACGAAGTAGGAAACAACTGTGAACGGTGAAGTCACATATATTCCCTTTAGTGTGTCAGGTGAAGCACACTACCCAAAAGACTCTAGCGGTCTTGAAAGCAGTGTTTGCTCTTTAGTCTATTGTATAAACTCGAAAGTTCACTGAAACATACAATGGAGTACATCAACAACGGCACGGGAAGGCCATAATTCCATCTGTTGAAATCGTTTCATCATATGTATATGTTGGTTAGAATGTTCCATGTACATTTCTTCTATTTGGTTGAAAACTGTTGCTGGCCTCTTTCGGAACACAGTTTTTCTGAGTTAACAAGGAAGGGCAACGGGAAATTTTTGAAAGACATTCGTTAGAAACAAGATAGCACCTATACCTTCAATTCAAAGAGCTACATCTGTACTTACAGTAGTATTTGCGCTACTGTTCATGGAAAACCAGAGGTGTCCAGACATTACTGTCTCTGATTCTGCCTTCAATGGCAATGCGACCGGTGACTATCTCACACAATTCAGGCCATCACCACACGGACAGAGAAGAGAAAGCAATAACTTCTGTTATAATTGCTGGAAATGTTCATGTTTTCTCCCGTTTCAAAGAATGATTCTTTACCAGATAGAAATTACAGGCTTGTCCTCTTTGAACACACGGTACTTTCTGAGTTTCACAGTGAATTAGCAAGAAACGAAGTAGAAAACAATTGTGAACGGTGAAGTCACATATATTCCCTTTATTGTGTCAGGTGAAGCACAATACCCAAAAGACTCGAACGGTCTTGAAAGCAGTGTTTGCTCTTTAGTCTATTGTATAAATTCGAAAGTTCACTGAAACATACAATGGAGTACATCAACAGCGGCACGGCAAGGCCATAATTCCATCTGTTGAAATCGTTTGATCATATGTATATGTTGGTTAGAATGTTCCATGTACATTTCTTCTATTTGGTTGAAAACTGTTGCTGGCCTCTTTCGGAACACAGTTTTTCTGAGTTAACAAGGAAGGGCAACAGGAACTTTTTGAAAGACATTCGTGAGAAACAAGATAGCACCTATACCTTCAATTCAAAGAGCTACATCTGTACTTACAGTAGTATTTCCGCTACTGTTCATGGAAAACCAGAGGTGTCCAGACATTACTCTCTCTGCTTCTGCCTTCAATGGCAATGCGACCGGTGACTATCTCACACAATTCAGGCCATCACCACACGGACAGAGAAGAGAAAGCAATAACTTCTGTTATAATTGCTGGAAATGTTCATGTTTTCTCCCGTTTCAAAGAATGATTCTTTACCAGATAGAAATTACAGGCTTGTCCTCTTTGAAAACACGGTACTTTCTGAGTTTCACAGTGAATTAGCAAGAGACGAAGTAGGAAACAACTGTGAGCGGTGAAGTCACATATATTCCCTTTAGTGTGTCCGGTGAAGCACACTACCCAAAGAATATAACTGTCTTGAAAGCAGTGTTTGCTCTTTAGTCTATTATCTAATCTCGAAAGTTCACTGAAACATAGAATGGAGTACATCAACAACGGCACGGCAAGGCCATAACTCCATCTGTTGAAATCGTTTGATCATATGTATATGTTGGTTAGAATGTTCCATGTACATTTCTTCTATTTGGTTGAAAACTGTTGCTGGCCTCTTTCGGAACACAGTTTTTCTGAGTTAACAAGGAAGGGCAACAGGAAATTTTTGAAAGACATTCGTGAGAAACAAGATAGCACCTATACCTTCAATTCAAAGAGCTACATCTGTACTTACAGTAGTATTTGCGCTACTGTTCATGGAAAACCAGAGGTGTCCAGACATTACTGTCTCTGCTTCTGCCTTCAATGGCAATGCGACCGGTGACTATCTCACACAATTCAGGCCATCACCACACGGACAGAGAAGAGAAAGCAATAACTTCTGTTATAATTGCTGGAAATGTTCATGTTTTCTCCTGTTTCAAAGAATGATTCTTTACCAGATAGAAATTACAGGCTTGTCCTCTTTGAACACACGGTACTTTCTGAGTTTCACAGTGAATTAGCAAGAAACGAAGTAGGAAACAACTGTGAACGGTGAAGTCACATATATTCCCTTTAGTGTGTCAGGTGAAGCACACTACCCAAAAGACTCTAGCGGTCTTGAAAGCAGTGCTTGCTCTTTAGTCTATTGTATAAACTCGAAAGTTCACTGAAACATACAATGGAGTACATCAACAACGGCACGGGAAGGCCATAATTCCATCTGTTGAAATCGTTTGATCATATGTATATGTTGGTTACAATGTTCCATGTACATTTCTTCTATTTGGTTGAAAACTGTTGCTGGCCTCTTTCGGAACACAGTTTTTCTGAGTTAACAAGGAAGGGCAACGGGAAATTTTTGAAAGACATTCGTGAGAAACAAGATAGCACCTATACCTTCAATTCAAAGAGCTACATCTGTACTTACAGTAGTATTTGCGCTACTGTTCATGGAAAACCAGAGGTGTCCAGACATTACTGTCTCTGCTTCTGCCTTCAATGGCAATGCGACCGGTGACTATCTCACACAATTCAGGCCATCACCACACGGACAGAGAAGAGAAAGCAAGAACTTCTGTTATAATTGTTGGAAATGTTCATGTTTTCTCCCGTTTCAAAGAATGATTCTTTACCAGATAGAAATTACAGGCTTGTCCTCTTTGAACACACGGTACTTTCTGAGTTTCACAGTGAATTAGCAAGAAACGAAGTAGGAAACAACTGTGAACGGTGAAGTCACATATATTCCCTTTAGTGTGTCAGGTGAAGCACACTACCCAAAGACTCGAACGGTCTTGAAAGCAGTGCTTGCTCTTTAGTCTATTGTATAAACTCGAAAGTTCACTGAAACATACAATGGAGTACATCAACAACGGCACGGCAAGGCCATAATTCCATCTGTTGAAATCGTTTGATCATACGTATATGTTGGTTAGAATGTTCCATGTACATTTCTTCTATTTGGTTGAAAACTGTTGCTGGCCTCTTTCGGAACACAGTTTTTCTGAGTTAACAAGGAAGGGCAACAGGAACTTTTTGAAAGACATTCGTGAGAAACAAGATAGCACCTATACCTTCAATTCAAAGAGCTACATCTGTACTTACAGTAGTATTTGCGCTACTGTTCATGGAAAACCAGAGGTGTCCAGACATTACTGTCTCTGCTTCTGCCTTCAATGGCAATGCGACCGGTGACTATCTCACACAATTCAGGCCATCACCACACGGACAGAGAAGAGAAAGCAATAACTTCTGTTATAATTGCTGGAAATGTTCATGTTTTCTCCCGTTTCAAAGAATGATTCTTTACCAGATAGAAATTAGAGGCTTGTCCTCTTTGAACACACGGTACTTTCTGAGTTTCACAGTGAATTAGCAAGAGACGAAGTAGGAAACAACTGTGAGCGGTGAAGTCACATATATTCCCTTTAGTGTGTCCGGTGAAGCACACTACCCAAAGAATATAACTGTCTTGAAAGCAGTGTTTGCTCTTTAGTCTATTATCTAATCTCGAAAGTTCACTGAAACATAGAATGGAGTACATCAACAACGGCACGGCAAGGCCATAACTCCATCTGTTGAAATCGTTTGATCATATGTATATGTTGGTTAGAATGTTCCATGTACATTTCTTCTATTTGGTTGAAAACTGTTGCTGGCCTCTTTCGGAACACAGTTTTTCTGAGTTAACAAGGAAGGGCAACAGGAAATTTTTGAAAGACATTCGTGAGAAACAAGATAGCACCAATACCTTCAATTCAAAGAGCTACATCTGTACTTACAGTAGTATTTGCGCTACTGTTCATGGAAAACCAGAGGTGTCCAGACATTACTGTCTCTGCTTCTGCCTTCAATGGCAATGCGACCGGTGACTATCTCACACAATTCAGGCCATCACCACACGGACAGAGAAGAGAAAGCAATAACTTCTGTTATAATTGCTGGAAATGTTCATGTTTTCTCCTGTTTCAAAGAATGATTCTTTACCAGATAGAAATTACAGGCTTGTCCTCTTTGAACACACGGTACTTTCTGAGTTTCACAGTGAATTAGCAAGAAACGAAGTAGGAAACAACTGTGAACGGTGAAGTCACATATATTCCCTTTAGTGTGTCAGGTGAAGCACACTACCCAAAAGACTCTAGCGGTCTTGAAAGCAGTGCTTGCTCTTTAGTCTATTGTATAAACTCGAAAGTTCACTGAAACATACAATGGAGTACATCAACAACGGCACGGGAAGGCCATAATTCCATCTGTTGAAATCGTTTGATCATATGTATATGTTGGTTACAATGTTCCATGTACATTTCTTCTATTTGGTTGAAAACTGTTGCTGGCCTCTTTCGGAACACAGTTTTTCTGAGTTAACAAGGAAGGGCAACGGGAAATTTTTGAAAGACATTCGTGAGAAACAAGATAGCACCTATACCTTCAATTCAAAGAGCTACATCTGTACTTACAGTAGTATTTGCGCTACTGTTCATGGAAAACCAGAGGTGTCCAGACATTACTGTCTCTGCTTCTGCCTTCAATGGCAATGCGACCGGTGACTATCTCACACAATTCAGGCCATCACCACACGGACAGAGAAGAGAAAGCAAGAACTTCTGTTATAATTGTTGGAAATGTTCATGTTTTCTCCCGTTTCAAAGAATGATTCTTTACCAGATAGAAATTACAGGCTTGTCCTCTTTGAACACACGGTACTTTCTGAGTTTCACAGTGAATTAGCAAGAAACGAAGTAGGAAACAACTGTGAACGGTGAAGTCACATATATTCCCTTTAGTGTGTCAGGTGAAGCACACTACCCAAAGACTCGAACGGTCTTGAAAGCAGTGCTTGCTCTTTAGTCTATTGTATAAACTCGAAAGTTCACTGAAACATACAATGGAGTACATCAACAACGGCACGGCAAGGCCATAATTCCATCTGTTGAAATCGTTTGATCATACGTATATGTTGGTTAGAATGTTCCATGTACATTTCTTCTATTTGGTTGAAAACTGTTGCTGGCCTCTTTCGGAACACAGTTTTTCTGAGTTAACAAGGAAGGGCAACAGGAACTTTTTGAAAGACATTCGTGAGAAACAAGATAGCACCTATACCTTCAATTCAAAGAGCTACATCTGTACTTACAGTAGTATTTGCGCTACTGTTCATGGAAAACCAGAGGTGTCCAGACATTACTGTCTCTGCTTCTGCCTTCAATGGCAATGCGACCGGTGACTATCTCACACAATTCAGGCCATCACCACACGGACAGAGAAGAGAAAGCAATAACTTCTGTTATAATTGCTGGAAATGTTCATGTTTTCTCCCGTTTCAAAGAATGATTCTTTACCAGATAGAAATTAGAGGCTTGTCCTCTTTGAACACACGGTACTTTCTGAGTTTCACAGTGAATTAGCAAGAGACGAAGTAGGAAACAACTGTGAGCGGTGAAGTCACATATATTCCCTTTAGTGTGTCCGGTGAAGCACACTACCCAAAGAATATAACTGTCTTGAAAGCAGTGTTTGCTCTTTAGTCTATTATCTAATCTCGAAAGTTCACTGAAACATAGAATGGAGTACATCAACAACGGCACGGCAAGGCCATAACTCCATCTGTTGAAATCGTTTGATCATATGTATATGTTGGTTAGAATGTTCCATGTACATTTCTTCTATTTGGTTGAAAACTGTTGCTGGCCTCTTTCGGAACACAGTTTTTCTGAGTTAACAAGGAAGGGCAACAGGAAATTTTTGAAAGACATTCGTGAGAAACAAGATAGCACCAATACCTTCAATTCAAAGAGCTACATCTGTACTTACAGTAGTATTTGCGCTACTGTTCATGGAAAACCAGAGGTGTCCAGACATTACTGTCTCTGCTTCTGCCTTCAATGGCAATGCGACCGGTGACTATCTCACACAATTCAGGCCATCACCACACGGACAGAGAAGAGAAAGCAATAACTTCTGTTATAATTGCTGGAAATGTTCATGTTTTCTCCTGTTTCAAAGAATGATTCTTTACCAGATAGAAATTACAGGCTTGTCCTCTTTGAACACACGGTACTTTCTGAGTTTCACAGTGAATTAGCAAGAAACGAAGTAGGAAACAACTGTGAACGGTGAAGTCACATATATTCCCTTTAGTGTGTCAGGTGAAGCACACTACCCAAAAGACTCTAGCGGTCTTGAAAGCAGTGTTTGCTCTTTAGTCTATTGTATAAACTCGAAAGTTCACTGAAACATACAATGGAGTACATCAACAACGGCACGGGAAGGCCATAATTCCATCTGTTGAAATCGTTTGATCATATGTATATGTTGGTTAGAATGTTCCATGTACATTTCTTCTATTTGGTTGAAAACTGTTGCTGGCCTCTTTCGGAACACAGTTTTTCTGAGTTAACAAGGAAGGGCAACGGGAAATTTTTGAAAGACATTCGTGAGAAACAAGATAGCACCTATACCTTCAATTCAAAGAGCTACATCTGTACTTACAGTAGTATTTGCGCTACTGTTCATGGAAAACCAGAGGTGTCCAGACATTACTGTCTCTGCTTCTGCCTTCAATGGCAATGCGACCGGTGACTATCTCACACAATTCAGGCCATCACCACACGGACAGAGAAGAGAAAGCAAGAACTTCTGTTATAATTGTTGGAAATGTTCATGTTTTCTCCCGTTTCAAAGAATGATTCTTTACCAGATAGAAATTACAGGCTTGTCCTCTTTGAACACACGGTACTTTCTGAGTTTCACAGTGAATTAGCAAGAAACGAAGTAGGAAACAACTGTGAACGGTGAAGTCACATATATTCCCTTTAGTGTGTCAGGTGAAGCACACTACCCAAAGACTCGAACGGTCTTGAAAGCAGTGTTTGCTCTTTAATCTATTATCTAAACTCGAAAGTTCACTGAAACATACAATGGAGTACATCAACAACGCCACGGCAAGGCCATAATTCCATCTGTTGAAATCGTTTGATCATACGTATATGTTGGTTAGAATGTTCCATGTACATTTCTTCTATTTGGTTGAAAACTGTTGCTGGCCTCTTTCGGAACACAGTTTTTCTGAGTTAACAAGGAAGGGCAACAGGAACTTTTTGAAAGACATTCGTGAGAAACAAGATAGCACCTATACCTTCAATTCAAAGAGCTACATCTGTACTTACAGTAGTATTTGCGCTACTGTTCATGGAAAACCAGAGGTGTCCAGACATTACTGTCTCTGCTTCTGCCTTCAATGGCAATGCGACTGGTGACTATCTCACACAATTCAGGCCATCACCACACGGACAGAGAAGAGAAAGCAATAACTTCTGTTATAATTGCTGGAAATGTTCATGTTTTCTCCTGTTTCAAAGAATGATTCATTACCAGATAGAAATTACAGGCTTGTCCTCTTTGAACACACGGTACTTTCTGAGTTTCACAGTGAATTAGCAAGAAACGAAGTAGGAAACAACTGTGAACGGTGAAGTCACATATATTCCCTTTAGTGTGTCAGGTGAAGCACACTACCCAAAAGACTCTAGCGGTCTTGAAAGCAGTGCTTGCTCTTTAGTCTATTGTATAAACTCGAAAGTTCACTGAAACATACAATGGAGTACATCAACAACGGCACGGGAAGGCCATAATTCCATCTGTTGAAATCGTTTGATCATATGTATATGTTGGTTAGAATGTTCCATGTACATTTCTTCTATTTGGTTGAAAACTGTTGCTGGCCTCTTTCGGAACACAGTTTTTCTGAGTTAACAAGGAAGGGCAACGGGAAATTTTTGAAAGACATTCGTGAGAAACAAGATAGCACCTATACCTTCAATTCAAAGAGCTACATCTGTACTTACAGTAGTATTTGCGCTACTGTTCATGGAAAACCAGAGGTGTCCAGACATTACTGTCTCTGCTTCTGCCTTCAATGGCAATGCGACCGGTGACTATCTCACACAATTCAGGCCATCACCACACGGACAGAGAAGAGAAAGCAAGAACTTCTGTTATAATTGTTGGAAATGTTCATGTTTTCTCCCGTTTCAAAGAATGATTCTTTACCAGATAGAAATTACAGGCTTGTCCTCTTTGAACACACGGTACTTTCTGAGTTTCACAGTGAATTAGCAAGAAACGAAGTAGGAAACAACTGTGAACGGTGAAGTCACATATATTCCCTTTAGTGTGTCAGGTGAAGCACACTACCCAAAGACTCGAACGGTCTTGAAAGCAGTGTTTGCTCTTTAATCTATTATCTAAACTCGAAAGTTCACTGAAACATACAATGGAGTACATCAACAACGCCACGGCAAGGCCATAATTCCATCTGTTGAAATCGTTTGATCATACGTATATGTTGGTTAGAATGTTCCATGTACATTTCTTCTATTTGGTTGAAAACTGTTGCTGGCCTCTTTCGGAACACAGTTTTTCTGAGTTAACAAGGAAGGGCAACAGGAACTTTTTGAAAGACATTCGTGAGAAACAAGATAGCACCTATACCTTCAATTCAAAGAGCTACATCTGTACTTACAGTAGTATTTGCGCTACTGTTCATGGAAAACCAGAGGTGTCCAGACATTACTGTCTCTGCTTCTGCCTTCAATGGCAATGCGACCGGTGACTATCTCACACAATTCAGGCCATCACCACACGGACAGAGAAGAGAAAGCAATAACTTCTGTTATAATTGCTGGAAATGTTCATGTTTTCTCCTGTTTCAAAGAATGATTCATTACCAGATAGAAATTACAGGCTTGTCCTCTTTGAACACACGGTACTTTCTGAGTTTCACAGTGAATTAGCAAGAAACGAAGTAGGAAACAACTGTGAACGGTGAAGTCACATATATTCCCTTTAGTGTGTCAGGTGAAGCACACTACCCAAAAGACTCTAGCGGTCTTGAAAGCAGTGCTTGCTCTTTAGTCTATTGTATAAACTCGAAAGTTCACTGAAACATACAATGGAGTACATCAACAACGGCACGGGAAGGCCATAATTCCATCTGTTGAAATCGTTTGATCATATGTATATGTTGGTTAGAATGTTCCATGTACATTTCTTCTATTTGGTTGAAAACTGTTGCTGGCCTCTTTCGGAACACAGTTTTTCTGAGTTAACAAGGAAGGGCAACGGGAAATTTTTGAAAGACATTCGTGAGAAACAAGATAGCACCTATACCTTCAATTCAAAGAGCTACATCTGTACTTACAGTAGTATTTGCGCTACTGTTCATGGAAAACCAGAGGTGTCCAGACATTACTGTCTCTGCTTCTGCCTTCAATGGCAATGCGACCGGTGACTATCTCACACAATTCAGGCCATCACCACACGGACAGAGAAGAGAAAGCAAGAACTTCTGTTATAATTGTTGGAAATGTTCATGTTTTCTCCCGTTTCAAAGAATGATTCTTTACCAGATAGAAATTACAGGCTTGTCCTCTTTGAACACACGGTACTTTCTGAGTTTCACAGTGAATTAGCAAGAAACGAAGTAGGAAACAACTGTGAACGGTGAAGTCACATATATTCCCTTTAGTGTGTCAGGTGAAGCACACTACCCAAAGACTCGAACGGTCTTGAAAGCAGTGCTTGCTCTTTAGTCTATTGTATAAACTCGAAAGTTCACTGAAACATACAATGGAGTACATCAACAACGGCACGGCAAGGCCATAATTCCATCTGTTGAAATCGTTTGATCATACGTATATGTTGGTTAGAATGTTCCATGTACATTTTTCTATTTGGTTGAAAACTGTTGCTGGCCTCTTTCGGAACACAGTTTTTCTGAGTTAACAAGGAAGGGCAACAGGAACTTTTTGAAAGACATTCGTGAGAAACAAGATAGCACCTATACCTTCAATTCAAAGAGCTACATCTGTACTTACAGTAGTATTTGCGCTACTGTTCATGGAAAACCAGAGGTGTCCAGACATTACTGTCTCTGCTTCTGCCTTCAATGGCAATGCGACCGGTGACTATCTCACACAATTCAGGCCATCACCACACGGACAGAGAAGAGAAAGCAATAACTTCTGTTATAATTGCTGGAAATGTTCATGTTTTCTCCCGTTTCAAAGAATGATTCTTTACCAGATAGAAATTAGAGGCTTGTCCTCTTTGAACACACGGTACTTTCTGAGTTTCACAGTGAATTAGCAAGAGACGAAGTAGGAAACAACTGTGAGCGGTGAAGTCACATATATTCCCTTTAGTGTGTCCGGTGAAGCACACTACCCAAAGAATATAACTGTCTTGAAAGCAGTGTTTGCTCTTTAGTCTATTATCTAATCTCGAAAGTTCACTGAAACATAGAATGGAGTACATCAACAACGGCACGGCAAGGCCATAACTCCATCTGTTGAAATCGTTTGATCATATGTATATGTTGGTTAGAATGTTCCATGTACATTTCTTCTATTTGGTTGAAAACTGTTGCTGGCCTCTTTCGGAACACAGTTTTTCTGAGTTAACAAGGAAGGGCAACAGGAAATTTTTGAAAGACATTCGTGAGAAACAAGATAGCACCAATACCTTCAATTCAAAGAGCTACATCTGTACTTACAGTAGTATTTGCGCTACTGTTCATGGAAAACCAGAGGTGTCCAGACATTACTGTCTCTGCTTCTGCCTTCAATGGCAATGCGACCGGTGACTATCTCACACAATTCAGGCCATCACCACACGGACAGAGAAGAGAAAGCAATAACTTCTGTTATAATTGCTGGAAATGTTCATGTTTTCTCCTGTTTCAAAGAATGATTCTTTACCAGATAGAAATTACAGGCTTGTCCTCTTTGAACACACGGTACTTTCTGAGTTTCACAGTGAATTAGCAAGAAACGAAGTAGGAAACAACTGTGAACGGTGAAGTCACATATATTCCCTTTAGTGTGTCAGGTGAAGCACACTACCCAAAAGACTCTAGCGGTCTTGAAAGCAGTGTTTGCTCTTTAGTCTATTGTATAAACTCGAAAGTTCACTGAAACATACAATGGAGTACATCAACAACGGCACGGGAAGGCCATAATTCCATCTGTTGAAATCGTTTGATCATATGTATATGTTGGTTAGAATGTTCCATGTACATTTCTTCTATTTGGTTGAAAACTGTTGCTGGCCTCTTTCGGAACACAGTTTTTCTGAGTTAACAAGGAAGGGCAACGGGAAATTTTTGAAAGACATTCGTGAGAAACAAGATAGCACCTATACCTTCAATTCAAAGAGCTACATCTGTACTTACAGTAGTATTTGCGCTACTGTTCATGGAAAACCAGAGGTGTCCAGACATTACTGTCTCTGCTTCTGCCTTCAATGGCAATGCGACCGGTGACTATCTCACACAATTCAGGCCATCACCACACGGACAGAGAAGAGAAAGCAAGAACTTCTGTTATAATTGTTGGAAATGTTCATGTTTTCTCCCGTTTCAAAGAATGATTCTTTACCAGATAGAAATTACAGGCTTGTCCTCTTTGAACACACGGTACTTTCTGAGTTTCACAGTGAATTAGCAAGAAACGAAGTAGGAAACAACTGTGAACGGTGAAGTCACATATATTCCCTTTAGTGTGTCAGGTGAAGCACACTACCCAAAGACTCGAACGGTCTTGAAAGCAGTGTTTGCTCTTTAATCTATTATCTAAACTCGAAAGTTCACTGAAACATACAATGGAGTACATCAACAACGGCACGGCAAGGCCATAATTCCATCTGTTGAAATCGTTTGATCATACGTATATGTTGGTTAGAATGTTCCATGTACATTTCTTCTATTTGGTTGAAAACTGTTGCTGGCCTCTTTCGGAACACAGTTTTTCTGAGTTAACAAGGAAGGGCAACAGGAACTTTTTGAAAGACATTCGTGAGAAACAAGATAGCACCTATACCTTCAATTCAAAGAGCTACATCTGTACTTACAGTAGTATTTGCGCTACTGTTCATGGAAAACCAGAGGTGTCCAGACATTACTGTCTCTGCTTCTGCCTTCAATGGCAATGCGACCGGTGACTATCTCACACAATTCAGGCCATCACCACACGGACAGAGAAGAGAAAGCAATAACTTCTGTTATAATTGCTGGAAATGTTCATGTTTTCTCCTGTTTCAAAGAATGATTCATTACCAGATAGAAATTACAGGCTTGTCCTCTTTGAACACACGGTACTTTCTGAGTTTCACAGTGAATTAGCAAGAAACGAAGTAGGAAACAACTGTGAACGGTGAAGTCACATATATTCCCTTTAGTGTGTCAGGTGAAGCACACTACCCAAAAGACTCTAGCGGTCTTGAAAGCAGTGCTTGCTCTTTAGTCTATTGTATAAACTCGAAAGTTCACTGAAACATACAATGGAGTACATCAACAACGGCACGGGAAGGCCATAATTCCATCTGTTGAAATCGTTTGATCATATGTATATGTTGGTTAGAATGTTCCATGTACATTTCTTCTATTTGGTTGAAAACTGTTGCTGGCCTCTTTCGGAACACAGTTTTTCTGAGTTAACAAGGAAGGGCAACGGGAAATTTTTGAAAGACATTCGTGAGAAACAAGATAGCACCTATACCTTCAATTCAAAGAGCTACATCTGTACTTACAGTAGTATTTGCGCTACTGTTCATGGAAAACCAGAGGTGTCCAGACATTACTGTCTCTGCTTCTGCCTTCAATGGCAATGCGACCGGTGACTATCTCACACAATTCAGGCCATCACCACACGGACAGAGAAGAGAAAGCAAGAACTTCTGTTATAATTGTTGGAAATGTTCATGTTTTCTCCCGTTTCAAAGAATGATTCTTTACCAGATAGAAATTACAGGCTTGTCCTCTTTGAACACACGGTACTTTCTGAGTTTCACAGTGAATTAGCAAGAAACGAAGTAGGAAACAACTGTGAACGGTGAAGTCACATATATTCCCTTTATTGTGTCAGGTGAAGCACACTACCCAAAAGACTCGAACGGTCTTGAAAGCAGTGTTTGCTCTTTAGTCTATTGTATAAATTCGAAAGTTCACTGAAACATACAATGGAGTACATCAACAGCGGCACGGCAAGGCCATAATTCCATCTGTTGAAATTGTTTGATCATATGTATATGTTGGTTAGAATGTTCCATGTACATTTCTTCTATTTGGTTGAAAACTGTTGCTGGCCTCTTTCGGAACACAGTTTTTCTGAGTTAACAAGGAAGGGCAACAGGAACTTTTTGAAAGACATTCGTGAGAAACAAGATAGCACCTATACCTTCAATTCAAAGAGCTACATCTGTACTTACAGTAGTATTTGCGCTACTGTTCATGGAAAACCAGAGGTGTCCAGACATTACTCTCTCTGCTTCTGCCTTCAATGGCAATGCGACCGGTGACTATCTCACACAATTCAGGCCATCACCACACGGACAGAGAAGAGAAAGCAATAACTTCTGTTATAATTGCTGGAAATGTTCATGTTTTCTCCCGTTTCAAAGAATGATTCTTTACCAGATAGAAATTACAGGCTTGTCCTCTTTGAACACACGGTACTTTCTGAGTTTCACAGTGAATTAGCAAGAAACGAAGTAGGAAACAACTGTGAACGGTGAAGTCACATATATTCCCTTTAGTGTGTCAGGTGAAGCACACTACCCAAAGACTCGAACGGTCTTGAAAGCAGTGTTTGCTCTTTAATCTATTATCTAAACTCGAAAGTTCACTGAAACATACAATGGAGTACATCAACAACGCCACGGCAAGGCCATAATTCCATCTGTTGAAATCGTTTGATCATACGTATATGTTGGTTAGAATGTTCCATGTACATTTCTTCTATTTGGTTGAAAACTGTTGCTGGCCTCTTTCGGAACACAGTTTTTCTGAGTTAACAAGGAAGGGCAACAGGAACTTTTTGAAAGACATTCGTGAGAAACAAGATAGCACCTATACCTTCAATTCAAAGAGCTACATCTGTACTTACAGTAGTATTTGCGCTACTGTTCATGGAAAACCAGAGGTGTCCAGACATTACTGTCTCTGCTTCTGCCTTCAATGGCAATGCGACCGGTGACTATCTCACACAATTCAGGCCATCACCACACGGACAGAGAAGAGAAAGCAAGAACTTCTGTTATAATTGTTGGAAATGTTCATGTTTTCTCCCGTTTCAAAGAATGATTCTTTACCAGATAGAAATTACAGGCTTGTCCTCTTTGAACACACGGTACTTTCTGAGTTTCACAGTGAATTAGCAAGAAACGAAGTAGGAAACAACTGTGAACGGTGAAGTCACATATATTCCCTTTAGTGTGTCAGGTGAAGCACACTACCCAAAGACTCGAACGGTCTTGAAAGCAGTGTTTGCTCTTTAATCTATTATCTAAACTCGAAAGTTCACTGAAACATACAATGGAGTACATCAACAACGCCACGGCAAGGCCATAATTCCATCTGTTGAAATCGTTTGATCATACGTATATGTTGGTTAGAATGTTCCATGTACATTTCTTCTATTTGGTTGAAAACTGTTGCTGGCCTCTTTCGGAACACAGTTTTTCTGAGTTAACAAGGAAGGGCAACAGGAACTTTTTGAAAGACATTCGTGAGAAACAAGATAGCACCTATACCTTCAATTCAAAGAGCTACATCTGTACTTACAGTAGTATTTGCGCTACTGTTCATGGAAAACCAGAGGTGTCCAGACATTACTGTCTCTGCTTCTGCCTTCAATGGCAATGCGACCGGTGACTATCTCACACAATTCAGGCCATCACCACACGGACAGAGAAGAGAAAGCAATAACTTCTGTTATAATTGCTGGAAATGTTCATGTTTTCTCCTGTTTCAAAGAATGATTCATTACCAGATAGAAATTACAGGCTTGTCCTCTTTGAACACACGGTACTTTCTGAGTTTCACAGTGAATTAGCAAGAAACGAAGTAGGAAACAACTGTGAACGGTGAAGTCACATATATTCCCTTTAGTGTGTCAGGTGAAGCACACTACCCAAAAGACTCGAACGGTCTTGAAAGCAGTGCTTGCTCTTTAGTCTATTGTATAAACTCGAAAGTTCACTGAAACATACAATGGAGTACATCAACAACGGCACGGGAAGGCCATAATTCCATCTGTTGAAATCGTTTGATCATATGTATATGTTGGTTAGAATGTTCCATGTACATTTCTTCTATTTGGTTGAAAACTGTTGCTGGCCTCTTTCGGAACACAGTTTTTCTGAGTTAACAAGGAAGGGCAACAGGAAATTTTTGAAAGACATTCGTGAGAAACAAGATAGCACCTATAACTTCAATTCAAAGAGCTACATCTGTACTTACAGTAGTATTTGCGCTACTGTTCACGGAAAACCAGAGGTGTCCAGACATTACTGTCTCTGCTTCTGCCTTCAATGGCAATGCGACCGGTGACTATCTCACACAATTCAGGCCATCACCACACGGACAGAGAAGAGAAAGCAAGAACTTCTGTTATAATTGCTGGAAATGTTCATGTTTTCTCCCGTTTCAAAGAATGATTCTTTACCAGATAGAAATTACAGGCTTGTCCTCTTTGAACACACGGTACTTTCTGAGTTTCACAGTGAATTAGCAAGAAACGAAGTAGGAA
The DNA here is from genome assembly GCF_987537825.1 of Furipterus horrens. Lineage (NCBI taxonomy): Eukaryota > Metazoa > Chordata > Mammalia > Chiroptera > Furipteridae > Furipterus > Furipterus horrens. The sequence continues at coordinate 52,891,480 of NW_028327182.1, forward strand.
ACAACTGTGAACGGTGAAGTCACATATATTCCCTTTAGTGTTTCAGGTGAAGCACACTACCCAAAGACTATAACTGTCTTGAAAGCAGTGCTTGCTCTTTAGTCTATTGTATAAACTCGAAAGTTCACTGAAGCACACAATGGAGCAGAACAACAACAGCACGGCAAGGCCATAATTCCATCTGTTGAAATCGTTTGATCATATGTATATGTTGGTTAGAATGTTCCATGTACATTTCTTCTATTTGGTTGAAAACTGTTGCTGGCCTCTTTCGGAACACAGTTTTTCTGAGTTAACAAGGAAGGGCAACGGGAAATTTTTGAAAGACATTCGTGAGAAACAAGATAGCACCTATACCTTCAATTCAAAGAGCTACATCTGTACTTACAGTAGTATTTGCGCTACTGTTCATGGAAAACCAGAGGTGTCCAGACATTACTGTCTCTGCTTCTGCCTTCAATGGCAATGCGACCGGTGACTATCTCACACAATTCAGGCCATCACCACACGGACATAGAAGAGAAAGCAAGAACTTCTCTTATAATTGTTGGAAATGTTCATGTTTTCTCCCGTTTCAAAGAATGATTCTTTACCAGATAGAAATTACAGGCTTGTCCTCTTTGAACACACGGTACTTTCTGAGTTTCACAGTGAATTAGCAAGAAACGAAGTAGGAAACAACTGTGAACGGTGAAGTCACATATATTCCCTTTAGTGTGTCAGGTGAAGCACACTACCCAAAGACTCGAACGGTCTTGAAAGCAGTGTTTGCTCTTTAATCTATTATCTAAACTCGAAAGTTCACTGAAACATACAATGGAGTACATCAACAACGCCACGGCAAGGCCATAATTCCATCTGTTGAAATCGTTTGATCATACGTATATGTTGGTTAGAATGTTCCATGTACATTTCTTCTATTTGGTTGAAAACTGTTGCTGGCCTCTTTCGGAACACAGTTTTTCTGAGTTAACAAGGAAGGGCAACAGGAAATTTTTGAAAGACATTCGTGAGAAACAAGATAGCACCTATACCTTCAATTCAAAGAGCTACATCTGTACTTACAGTAGTATTTGCGCTACTGTTCACGGAAAACCAGAGGTGTCCAGACATTACTGTCTCTGATTCTGCCTTCAATTGCAATGCGACCGGTGACTATCTCACACAATTCAGGCCATCACCACACGGACAGAGAAGAGAAAGCAAGAACTTCTGTTATAATTGCTGGAAATGTTCATGTTTTCTCCCGTTTCAAAGAATGATTCTTTACCAGATAGAAATTACAGGCTTGTCCTCTTTGAACACACGGTACTTTCTGAGTTTCACAGTGAATTAGCAAGAAACGAAGTAGAAAACAACTGTGAACGGTGAAGTCACATATATTCCCTTTATTGTGTCAGGTGAAGCACACTACCCAAAAGACTCGAACGGTCTTGAAAGCAGTGTTTGCTCTTTAGTCTATTATCTAATCTCGAAAGTTCACTGAAACATAGAATGGAGTACATCAACAACGGCACGGCAAGGCCATAACTCCATCTGTTGAAATCGTTTGATCATATGTATATGTTGGTTAGAATGTTCCATGTACATTTCTTCTATTTGGTTGAAAACTGTTGCTGGCCTCTTTCGGAACACAGTTTTTCTGAGTTAACAAGGAAGGGCAACAGGAAATTTTTGAAAGACATTCGTGAGAAACAAGATAGCACCTATACCTTCAATTCAAAGAGCTACATCTGTACTTACAGTAGTATTTGCGCTACTGTTCATGGAAAACCAGAGGTGTCCAGACATTACTGTCTCTGCTTCTGCCTTCAATGGCAATGCGACCGGTGACTATCTCACACAATTCAGGCCATCACCACACGGACAGAGAAGAGAAAGCAATAACTTCTGTTATAATTGCTGGAAATGTTCATGTTTTCTCCTGTTTCAAAGAATGATTCTTTACCAGATAGAAATTACAGGCTTGTCCTCTTTGAACACACGGTACTTTCTGAGTTTCACAGTGAATTAGCAAGAAACGAAGTAGGAAACAACTGTGAACGGTGAAGTCACATATATTCCCTTTAGTGTGTCCGGTGAAGCACACTACCCAAAGTATATAACTGTCTTGAAAGCAGTGCTTGCTCTTTAGTCTATTGTATAAACTCGAAAGTTCACTGAAGCACACAATGGAGCAGAACAACAACAGCACGGCAAGGCCATAATTCCATCTGTTGAAATCGTTTGATCATATGTATATGTTGGTTAGAATGTTCCATGTACATTTCTTCTATTTGGTTGAAAACTGTTGCTGGCCTCTTTCGGAACACAGTTTTTCTGAGTTAACAAGGAAGGGCAACGGGAAATTTTTGAAAGACATTCGTGAGAAACAAGATAGCACCTATACCTTCAATTCAAAGAGCTACATCTGTACTTACAGTAGTATTTGCGCTACTGTTCATGGAAAACCAGAGGTGTCCAGACATTACTGTCTCTGCTTCTGCCTTCAATGGCAATGCGACCGGTGACTATCTCACACAATTCAGGCCATCACCACACGGACAGAGAAGAGAAAGCAAGAACTTCTGTTATAATTGTTGGAAATGTTCATGTTTTCTCCCGTTTCAAAGAATGATTCTTTACCAGATAGAAATTACAGGCTTGTCCTCTTTGAACACACGGTACTTTCTGAGTTTCACAGTGAATTAGCAAGAAACGAAGTAGGAAACAACTGTGAACGGTGAAGTCACATATATTCCCTTTAGTGTGTCAGGTGAAGCACACTACCCAAAGACTCGAACGGTCTTGAAAGCAGTGTTTGCTCTTTAATCTATTATCTAAACTCGAAAGTTCACTGAAACATACAATGGAGTACATCAACAACGGCACGGCAAGGCCATAATTCCATCTGTTGAAATCGTTTGATCATACGTATATGTTGGTTAGAATGTTCCATGTACATTTCTTCTATTTGGTTGAAAACTGTTGCTGGCCTCTTTCGGAACACAGTTTTTCTGAGTTAACAAGGAAGGGCAACAGGAACTTTTTGAAAGACATTCGTGAGAAACAAGATAGCACCAATACCTTCAATTCAAAGAGCTACATCTGTACTTACAGTAGTATTTGCGCTACTGTTCACGGAAAACCAGAGGTGTCCAGACATTACTGTCTCTGATTCTGCCTTCAATTGCAATGCGACCGGTGACTATCTCACACAATTCAGGCCATCACCACACGGACAGAGAAGAGAAAGCAAGAACTTCTGTTATAATTGCTGGAAATGTTCATGTTTTCTCCCGTTTCAAAGAATGATTCTTTACCAGATAGAAATTACAGGCTTGTCCTCTTTGAACACACGGTACTTTCTGAGTTTCACAGTGAATTAGCAAGAAACGAAGTAGAAAACAACTGTGAACGGTGAAGTCACATATATTCCCTTTATTGTGTCAGGTGAAGCACACTACCCAAAAGACTCGAACCGTCTTGAAAGCAGTGTTTGCTCTTTAGTCTATTGTATAAATTCGAAAGTTCACTGAAACATACAATGGAGTACATCAACAGCGGCACGGCAAGGCCATAATTCCATCTGTTGAAATCGTTTGATCATACGTATATGTTGGTTAGAATGTTCCATGTACATTTCTTCTATTTGGTTGAAAACTGTTGCTGGCCTCTTTCGGAACACAGTTTTTCTGAGTTAACAAGGAAGGGCAACAGGAACTTTTTGAAAGACATTCGTGAGAAACAAGATAGCACCTATACCTTCAATTCAAAGAGCTACATCTGTACTTACAGTAGTATTTGCGCTACTGTTCATGGAAAACCAGAGGTGTCCAGACATTACTGTCTCTGCTTCTGCCTTCAATGGCAATGCGACCGGTGACTATCTCACACAATTCAGGCCATCACCACACGGACAGAGAAGAGAAAGCAATAACTTCTGTTATAATTGTTGGAAATGTTCATGTTTTCTCCCGTTTCAAAGAATGATTCTTTACCAGATAGAAATTACAGGCTTGTCCTCTTTGAACACACGGTACTTTCTGAGTTTCACAGTGAATTAGCAAGAAACGAAGTAGGAAACAACTGTGAACGGTGAAGTCACATGTATTCCCTTTAGTGTGTCAGGTGAAGCACACTACCCAAAGACTCGAACGGTCTTGAAAGCAGTGTTTGCTCTTTAGTCTATTATCTAAACTCGAAAGTTCACTGAAACATACAATGGAGTACATCAACAACGCCACGGCAAGGCCATAATTCCATCTGTTGAAATCGTTTGATCATATGTATATGTTGGTTAGAATGTTCCATGTACATTTCTTCTATTTGGTTGAAAACTGTTGCTGGCCTCTTTCGGAACACAGTTTTTCTGAGTTAACAAGGAAGGGCAACAGGAAATTTTTGAAAGACATTCGTGAGAAACAAGATAGCACCTATAACTTCAATTCAAAGAGCTACATCTGTACTTACAGTAGTATTTGCGCTACTGTTCACGGAAAACCAGAGGTGTCCAGACATTACTGTCTCTGCTTCTGCCTTCAATGGCAATGCGACCGGTGACTATCTCACACAATTCAGGCCATCACCACACGGACAGAGAAGAGAAAGCAAGAACTTCTGTTATAATTGCTGGAAATGTTCATGTTTTCTCCCGTTTCAAAGAATGATTCTTTACCAGATAGAAATTACAGGCTTGTCCTCTTTGAACACACGGTACTTTCTGAGTTTCACAGTGAATTAGCAAGAAACGAAGTAGGAAACAACTGTGAACGGTGAAGTCACATATATTCCCTTTAGTGTTTCAGGTGAAGCACACTACCCAAAGACTATAACTGTCTTGAAAGCAGTGCTTGCTCTTTAGTCTATTGTATAAACTCGAAAGTTCACTGAAGCACACAATGGAGCAGAACAACAACAGCACGGCAAGGCCATAATTCCATCTGTTGAAATCGTTTGATCATATGTATATGTTGGTTAGAATGTTCCATGTACATTTCTTCTATTTGGTTGAAAACTGTTGCTGGCCTCTTTCGGAACACAGTTTTTCTGAGTTAACAAGGAAGGGCAACGGGAAATTTTTGAAAGACATTCGTGAGAAACAAGATAGCACCTATACCTTCAATTCAAAGAGCTACATCTGTACTTACAGTAGTATTTGCGCTACTGTTCATGGAAAACCAGAGGTGTCCAGACATTACTGTCTCTGCTTCTGCCTTCAATGGCAATGCGACCGGTGACTATCTCACACAATTCAGGCCATCACCACACGGACAGAGAAGAGAAAGCAAGAACTTCTGTTATAATTGTTGGAAATGTTCATGTTTTCTCCCGTTTCAAAGAATGATTCTTTACCAGATAGAAATTACAGGCTTGTCCTCTTTGAACACACGGTACTTTCTGAGTTTCACAGTGAATTAGCAAGAAACGAAGTAGGAAACAACTGTGAACGGTGAAGTCACATATATTCCCTTTAGTGTGTCAGGTGAAGCACACTACCCAAAGACACGAACGGTCTTGAAAGCAGTGTTTGCTCTTTAATCTATTATCTAAACTCGAAAGTTCACTGAAACATACAATGGAGTACATCAACAACGCCATGGCAAGGCCATAATTCCATCTGTTGAAATCGTTTGATCATACGTATATGTTGGTTAGAATGTTCCATGTACATTTCTTCTATTTGGTTGAAAACTGTTGCTGGCCTCTTTCGGAACACAGTTTTTCTGAGTTAACAAGGAAGGGCAACAGGAAATTTTTGAAAGACATTCGTGAGAAACAAGATAGCACCTATACCTTCAATTCAAAGAGCTACATCTGTACTTACAGTAGTATTTGCGCTACTGTTCACGGAAAACCAGAGGTGTCCAGACATTACTGTCTCTGATTCTGCCTTCAATTGCAATGCGACCGGTGACTATCTCACACAATTCAGGCCATCACCACACGGACAGAGAAGAGAAAGCAAGAACTTCTGTTATAATTGCTGGAAATGTTCATGTTTTCTCCCGTTTCAAAGAATGATTCTTTACCAGATAGAAATTACAGGCTTGTCCTCTTTGAACACACGGTACTTTCTGAGTTTCACAGTGAATTAGCAAGAAACGAAGTAGAAAACAACTGTGAACGGTGAAGTCACATATATTCCCTTTATTGTGTCAGGTGAAGCACACTACCCAAAAGACTCGAACGGTCTTGAAAGCAGTGTTTGCTCTTTAGTCTATTATCTAATCTCGAAAGTTCACTGAAACATAGAATGGAGTACATCAACAGCGGCACGGCAAGGCCATAACTCCATCTGTTGAAATCGTTTGATCATATGTATATGTTGGTTAGAATGTTCCATGTACATTTCTTCTATTTGGTTGAAAACTGTTGCTGGCCTCTTTCGGAACACAGTTTTTCTGAGTTAACAAGGAAGGGCAACAGGAAATTTTTGAAAGACATTCGTGAGAAACAAGATAGCACCTATACCTTCAATTCAAAGAGCTACATCTGTACTTACAGTAGTATTTGCGCTACTGTTCATGGAAAACCAGAGGTGTCCAGACATTACTGTCTCTGCTTCTGCCTTCAATGGCAATGCGACCGGTGACTATCTCACACAATTCAGGCCATCACCATACGGACAGAGAAGAGAAAGCAATAACTTCTGTTATAATTGCTGGAAATGTTCATGTTTTCTCCTGTTTCAAAGAATGATTCTTTACCAGATAGAAATTACAGGCTTGTCCTCTTTGAACACACGGTACTTTCTGAGTTTCACAGTGAATTAGCAAGAAACGAAGTAGGAAACAACTGTGAACGGTGAAGTCACATATATTCCCTTTAGTGTGTCCGGTGAAGCACACTACCCAAAGTATATAACTGTCTTGAAAGCAGTGCTTGCTCTTTAGTCTATTGTATAAACTCGAAAGTTCACTGAAGCACACAATGGAGCAGAACAACAACAGCACGGCAAGGCCATAATTCCATCTGTTGAAATCGTTTGATCATATGTATATGTTGGTTAGAATGTTCCATGTACATTTCTTCTATTTGGTTGAAAACTGTTGCTGGCCTCTTTCGGAACACAGTTTTTCTGAGTTAACAAGGAAGGGCAACGGGAAATTTTTGAAAGACATTCGTGAGAAACAAGATAGCACCTATACCTTCAATTCAAAGAGCTACATCTGTACTTACAGTAGTATTTGCGCTACTGTTCATGGAAAACCAGAGGTGTCCAGACATTACTGTCTCTGCTTCTGCCTTCAATGGCAATGCGACCGGTGACTATCTCACACAATTCAGGCCATCACCACACGGACAGAGAAGAGAAAGCAATAACTTCTGTTATAATTGCTGGAAATGTTCATGTTTTCTCCTGTTTCAAAGAATGATTCTTTACCAGATAGAAATTACAGGCTTGTCCTCTTTGAACACACGGTACTTTCTGAGTTTCACAGTGAATTAGCAAGAAACGAAGTAGGAAACAACTGTGAACGGTGAAGTCACATATATTCCCTTTAGTGTGTCAGGTGAAGCACACTACCCAAAAGACTCTAGCGGTCTTGAAAGCAGTGTTTGCTCTTTAGTCTATTGTATAAACTCGAAAGTTCACTGAAACATACAATGGAGTACATCAACAGCGGCACGGCAAGGCCATAATTCCATCTGTTGAAATCGTTTGATCATATGTATATGTTGGTTAGAATGTTCCATGTACATTTCTTCTATTTGGTTGAAAACTGTTGCTGGCCTCTTTCGGAACACAGTTTTTCTGAGTTAACAAGGAAGGGCAACAGGAACTTTTTGAAAGACATTCGTGAGAAACAAGATAGCACCTATACCTTCAATTCAAAGAGCTACATCTGTACTTACAGTAGTATTTGCGCTACTGTTCATGGAAAACCAGAGGTGTCCAGACATTACTGTCTCTGCTTCTACCTTCAATGGTAATGCGACCGGTGACTATCTCACACAATTCAGGCCATCACCACACGGACAGATAAGAGAAAGCAATAACTTCTGTTATAATTGCTGGAAATGTTCATGTTTTCTCCCGTTTCAAAGAATGATTCTTTACCAGATAGAAATTACAGGCTTGTCCTCTTTGAACACACGGTACTTTCTGAGTTTCACAGTGAATTAGCAAGAAACGAAGTAGGAAACAACTGTGAACGGTGAAGTCACATATATTCCCTTTAGTGTGTCAGGTGAAGCACACTACCCAAAGACTCGAACGGTCTTGAAAGCAGTGTTTGCTCTTTAATCTATTATCTAATCTCGAAAGTTCACTGAAACATAGAATGGAGTACATCAACAACGGCACGGCAAGGCCATAACTCCATCTGTTGAAATCGTTTGATCATACGTATATGTTGGTTAGAATGTTCCATGTACATTTCTTCTATTTGGTTGAAAACTGTTGCTGGCCTCTTTCGGAACACAGTTTTTCTGAGTTAACAAGGAAGGGCAACAGGAAATTTTTGAAAGACATTCGTGAGAAACAAGATAGCACCTATACCTTCAATTCAAAGAGCTACATCTGTACTTACAGTAGTATTTGCGCTACTGTTCATGGAAAACCAGAGGTGTCCAGACATTACTGTCTCTGCTTCTGCCTTCAATGGCAATGCGACCGGTGACTATCTCACACAATTCAGGCCATCACCACACGGACAGAGAAGAGAAAGCAATAACTTCTGTTATAATTGTTGGAAATGTTCATGTTTTCTCCCGTTTTAAAGAATGATTCTTTACCAGATAGAAATTACAGGCTTGTCCTCTTTGAACACACGGTACTTTCTGAGTTTCACAGTGAATTAGCAAGAAACGAAGTAGGAAACAACTGTGAACGGTGAAGTCACATATATTCCCTTTAGTGTGTCAGGTGAAGCACACTACCCAAAGACTCGAACGGTCTTGAAAGCAGTGTTTGCTCTTTAGTCTATTATCTAAACTCGAAAGTTCACTGAAACATACAATGGAGTACATCAACAACGCCACGGCAAGGCCATAATTCCATCTGTTGAAATCGTTTGATCATATGTATATGTTGGTTAGAATGTTCCATGTACATTTCTTCTATTTGGTTGAAAACTGTTGCTGGCCTCTTTCGGAACACAGTTTTTCTGAGTTAACAAGGAAGGGCAACGGGAACTTTTTGAAAGACATTCGTGAGAAACAAGATAGCACCTATACCTTCAATTCAAAGAGCTACATCTGTACTTACAGTAGTATTTGCGCTACTGTTCATGGAAAACCAGAGGTGTCCAGACATTACTGTCTCTGCTTCTGCCTTCAATGGCAATGCGACCGGTGACTATCTCACACAATTCAGGCCATCACCACACGGACAGAGAAGAGAAAGCAAGAACTTCTGTTATAATTGTTGGAAATGTTCATGTTTTCTCCCGTTTCAAAGAATGATTCTTTACCAGATAGAAATTACAGGCTTGTCCTCTTTGAACACACGGTACTTTCTGAGTTTCACAGTGAATTAGCAAGAAACGAAGTAGGAAACAACTGTGAACGGTGAAGTCACATATATTCCCTTTAGTGTGTCAGGTGAAGCACACTACCCAAAGACTCGAACGGTCTTGAAAGCAGTGTTTGCTCTTTAATCTATTATCTAAACTCGAAAGTTCACTGAAACATACAATGGAGTACATCAACAACGGCACGGCAAGGCCATAATTCCATCTGTTGAAATCGTTTGATCATACGTATATGTTGGTTAGAATGTTCCATGTACATTTCTTCTATTTGGTTGAAAACTGTTGCTGGCCTCTTTCGGAACACAGTTTTTCTGAGTTAACAAGGAAGGGCAACAGGAACTTTTTGAAAGACATTCGTGAGAAACAAGATAGCACCAATACCTTCAATTCAAAGAGCTACATCTGTACTTACAGTAGTATTTGCGCTACTGTTCACGGAAAACCAGAGGTGTCCAGACATTACTGTCTCTGATTCTGCCTTCAATTGCAATGCGACCGGTGACTATCTCACACAATTCAGGCCATCACCACACGGACAGAGAAGAGAAAGCAAGAACTTCTGTTATAATTGCTGGAAATGTTCATGTTTTCTCCCATTTCAAAGAATGATTCTTTACCAGATAGAAATTACAGGCTTGTCCTCTTTGAACACACGGTACTTTCTGAGTTTCACAGTGAATTAGCAAGAAACGAAGTAGAAAACAACTGTGAACGGTGAAGTCACATATATTCCCTTTATTGTGTCAGGTGAAGCACACTACCCAAAAGACTCGAACCGTCTTGAAAGCAGTGTTTGCTCTTTAGTCTATTGTATAAATTCGAAAGTTCACTGAAACATACAATGGAGTACATCAACAGCGGCACGGCAAGGCCATAATTCCATCTGTTGAAATCGTTTGATCATATGTATATGTTGGTTAGAATGTTCCATGTACATTTCTTCTATTTGGTTGAAAACTGTTGCTGGCCTCTTTCGGAACACAATTTTTCTGAGTTAACAAGGAAGGGCAACAGGAACTTTTTGAAAGACATTCGTGAGAAACAAGATAGCACCTATACCTTCAATTCAAAGAGCTACATCTGTACTTACAGTAGTATTTGCGCTACTGTTCATGGAAAACCAGAGGTGTCCAGACATTACTGTCTCTGCTTCTGCCTTCAATGGTAATGCGACCGGTGACTATCTCACACAATTCAGGCCATCACCACACGGACAGATAAGAGAAAGCAATAACTTCTGTTATAATGGCTGGAAATGTTCATGTTTTCTCCCGTTTCAAAGAATGATTCTTTCCCAGATAGAAATTAGAGGCTTGTCCTCTTTGAACACACGGTACTTTCTGAGTTTCACAGTGAATTAGCAAGAAACGAAGTAGGAAACAACTGTGAACGGTGAAGTCACATATATTCCCTTTAGTGTGTCAGGTGAAGCACACTACCCAAAGACTCGAACGGTCTTGAAAGCAGTGTTTGCTCTTTAATCTATTATCTAAACTCGAAAGTTCACTGAAACATACAATGGAGTACATCAACAACGCCACGGCAAGGCCATAATTCCATCTGTTGAAATCGTTTCATCATACGTATATGTTGGTTAGAATGTTCCATGTACATTTCTTCTATTTGGTTGAAAACTGTTGCTGGCCTCTTTCGGAACACAGTTTTTCTGAGTTAACAAGGAAGGGCAACAGGAAATTTTTGAAAGACATTCGTGAGAAACAAGATAGCACCTATACCTTCAATTCAAAGAGCTACATCTGTACTTACAGTAGTATTTCCGCTACTGTTCATGGAAAACCAGAGGTGTCCAGACATTACTGTCTCTGCTTCTGCCTTCAATGGCAATGCGACCGGTGACTATCTCACACAATTCAGGCCATCACCACACGGACAGAGAAGAGAAAGCAATAACTTCTGTTATAATTGCTGGAAATGTTCATGTTTTCTCCTGTTTCAAAGAATGATTCTTTACCAGATAGAAATTACAGGCTTGTCCTCTTTGAACACACGGTACTTTCTGAGTTTCACAGTGAATTAGCAAGAAACGAAGTAGGAAACAACTGTGAACGGTGAAGTCACATATATTCCCTTTAGTGTGTCAGGTGAAGCACACTACCCAAAAGACTCTAGCGGTCTTGAAAGCAGTGTTTGCTCTTTAGTCTATTGTATAAACTCGAAAGTTCACTGAAACATACAATGGAGTACATCAACAGCGGCACGGCAAGGCCATAATTCCATCTGTTGAAATCGTTTGATCATATGTATATGTTGGTTAGAATGTTCCATGTACATTTCTTCTATTTGGTTGAAAACTGTTGCTGGCCTCTTTCGGAACACAGTTTTTCTGAGTTAACAAGGAAGGGCAACAGGAACTTTTTGAAAGACATTCGTGAGAAACAAGATAGCACCTATACCTTCAATTCAAAGAGCTACATCTGTACTTACAGTAGTATTTGCGCTACTGTTCATGGAAAACCAGAGGTGTCCAGACATTACTGTCTCTGCTTCTGCCTTCAATGGTAATGCGACCGGTGACTATCTCACACAATTCAGGCCATCACCACACGGACAGATAAGAGAAAGCAATAACTTCTGTTATAATTGCTGGAAATGTTCATGTTTTCTCCCGTTTCAAAGAATGATTCTTTACCAGATAGAAATTACAGGCTTGTCCTCTTTGAACACACGGTACTTTCTGAGTTTCACAGTGAATTAGCAAGAAACGAAGTAGGAAACAACTGTGAACGGTGAAGTCACATATATTCCCTTTAGTGTGTCAGGTGAAGCACACTACCCAAAGACTCGAACGGTCTTGAAAGCAGTGTTTGCTCTTTAATCTATTATCTAAACTCGAAAGTTCACTGAAACATACAATGGAGTACATCAACAACGGCACGGCAAGGCCATAATTCCATCTGTTGAAATCGTTTGATCATATGTATATGTTGGTTAGAATGTTCCATGTACATTTCTTCTATTTGGTTGAAAACTGTTGCTGGCCTCTTTCGGAACACAGTTTTTCTGAGTTAACAAGGAAGGGCAACAGGAACTTTTTGAAAGACATTCGTGAGAAACAAGATAGCACCTATACCTTCAATTCAAAGAGCTACATCTGTACTTACAGTAGTATTTGCGCTACTGTTCATGGAAAACCAGAGGTGTCCAGACATTACTGTCTCTGCTTCTGCCTTCAATGGCAATGCGACCGGTGACTATCTCACACAATTCAGGCCATCACCACACGGACAGAGAAGAGAAAGCAATAACTTCTGTTATAATTGTTGGAAATGTTCATGTTTTCTCCCGTTTCAAAGAATGATTCTTTACCAGATAGAAATTACAGGCTTGTCCTCTTTGAACACACGGTACTTTCTGAGTTTCACAGTGAATTAGCAAGAAACGAAGTAGGAAACAACTGTGAACGGTGAAGTCACATATATTCCCTTTAGTGTGTCAGGTGAAGCACACTACCCAAAGACTCGAACGGTCTTGAAAGCAGTGTTTGCTCTTTAGTCTATTATCTAAACTCGAAAGTTCACTGAAACATACAATGGAGTACATCAACAGCGGCACGGCAAGGCCATAATTCCATCTGTTGAAATCGTTTGATCATATGTATATGTTGGTTAGAATGTTCCATGTACATTTCTTCTATTTGGTTGAAAACTGTTGCTGGCCTCTTTCGGAACACAGTTTTTCTGAGTTAACAAGGAAGGGCAACAGGAACTTTTTGAAAGACATTCGTGAGAAACAAGATAGCACCTATACCTTCAATTCAAAGAGCTACATCTGTACTTACAGTAGTATTTGCGCTACTGTTCATGGAAAACCAGAGGTGTCCAGACATTACTGTCTCTGCTTCTGCCTTCAATGGCAATGCGACCGGTGACTATCTCACACAATTCAGGCCATCACCACACGGACAGAGAAGAGAAAGCAAGAACTTCTGTTATAATTGTTGGAAATGTTCATGTTTTCTCCCGTTTCAAAGAATGATTCTTTACCAGATAGAAATTACAGGCTTGTCCTCTTTGAACACACAGTACTTTCTGAGTTTCACAGTGAATTAGCAAGAAACGAAGTAGGAAACAACTGTGAACGGTGAAGTCACATATATTCCCTTTAGTGTGTCAGGTGAAGCACACTACCCAAAGACTCGAACGGTCTTGAAAGCAGTGTTTGCTCTTTAATCTATTATCTAAACTCGAAAGTTCACTGAAACATACAATGGAGTACATCAACAACGCCACGGCAAGGCCATAATTCCATCTGTTGAAATCGTTTGATCATACGTATATGTTGGTTAGAAGGTTCCATGTACATTTCTTCTATTTGGTTGAAAACTGTTGCTGGCCTCTTTCGGAACACAGTTTTTCTGAGTTAACAAGGAAGGGCAACAGGAACTTTTTGAAAGACATTCGTGAGAAACAAGATAGCACCTATACCTTCAATTCAAAGAGCTACATCTGTACTTACAGTAGTATTTGCGCTACTGTTCACGGAAAACCAGAGGTGTCCAGACATTACTGTCTCTGATTCTGCCTTCAATTGCAATGCGACCGGTGACTATCTCACACAATTCAGGCCATCACCACACGGACAGAGAAGAGAAAGCAAGAACTTCTGTTATAATTGCTGGAAATGTTCATGTTTTCTCCCGTTTCAAAGAATGATTCTTTACCAGATAGAAATTACAGGCTTGTCCTCTTTGAACACACGGTACTTTCTGAGTTTCACAGTGAATTAGCAAGAAACGAAGTAGAAAACAACTGTGAACGGTGAAGTCACATATATTCCCTTTATTGTGTCAGGTGAAGCACACTACCCAAAAGACTCGAACGGTCTTGAAAGCAGTGTTTGCTCTTTAGTCTATTATCTAATCTCGAAAGTTCACTGAAACATAGAATGGAGTACATCAACAACGGCACGGCAAGGCCATAACTCCATCTGTTGAAATCGTTTGATCATATGTATATGTTGGTTAGAATGTTCCATGTACATTTCTTCTATTTGGTTGAAAACTGTTGCTGGCCTCTTTCGGAACACAGTTTTTCTGAGTTAACAAGGAAGGGCAACAGGAAATTTTTGAAAGACATTCGTGAGAAACAAGATAGCACCTATACCTTCAATTCAAAGAGCTACATCTGTACTTACAGTAGTATTTGCGCTACTGTTCATGGAAAACCAGAGGTGTCCAGACATTACTGTCTCTGCTTCTGCCTTCAATGGTAATGCGACCGGTGACTATCTCACACAATTCAGGCCATCACCACACGGACAGATAAGAGAAAGCAATAACTTCTGTTATAATTGCTGGAAATGTTCATGTTTTCTCCCGTTTCAAAGAATGATTCTTTACCAGATAGAAATTACAGGCTTGTCCTCTTTGAACACACGGTACTTTCTGAGTTTCACAGTGAATTAGCAAGAAACGAAGTAGGAAACAACTGTGAACGGTGAAGTCACATATATTCCCTTTAGTGTGTCAGGTGAAGCACACTACCCAAAGACTCGAACGGTCTTGAAAGCAGTGTTTGCTCTTTAATCTATTATCTAAACTCGAAAGTTCACTGAAACATACAATGGAGTACATCAACAACGGCACGGCAAGGCCATAATTCCATCTGTTGAAATCGTTTGATCATATGTATATGTTGGTTAGAATGTTCCATGTACATTTCTTCTATTTGGTTGAAAACTGTTGCTGGCCTCTTTCGGAACACAGTTTTTCTGAGTTAACAAGGAAGGGCAACAGGAACTTTTTGAAAGACATTCGTGAGAAACAAGATAGCACCTATACCTTCAATTCAAAGAGCTACATCTGTACTTACAGTAGTATTTGCGCTACTGTTCATGGAAAACCAGAGGTGTCCAGACATTACTGTCTCTGCTTCTGCCTTCAATGGCAATGCGACCGGTGACTATCTCACACAATTCAGGCCATCACCACACGGACAGAGAAGAGAAAGCAATAACTTCTGTTATAATTGTTGGAAATGTTCATGTTTTCTCCCGTTTCAAAGAATGATTCTTTACCAGATAGAAATTACAGGCTTGTCCTCTTTGAACACACGGTACTTTCTGAGTTTCACAGTGAATTAGCAAGAAACGAAGTAGGAAACAACTGTGAACGGTGAAGTCACATATATTCCCTTTAGTGTGTCAGGTGAAGCACACTACCCAAAGACTCGAACGGTCTTGAAAGCAGTGTTTGCTCTTTAGTCTATTATCTAAACTCGAAAGTTCACTGAAACATACAATGGAGTACATCAACAGCGGCACGGCAAGGCCATAATTCCATCTGTTGAAATCGTTTGATCATATGTATATGTTGGTTAGAATGTTCCATGTACATTTCTTCTATTTGGTTGAAAACTGTTGCTGGCCTCTTTCGGAACACTGTTTTTCTGAGTTAACAAGGAAGGGCAACAGGAACTTTTTGAAAGACATTCGTGAGAAACAAGATAGCACCTATACCTTCAATTCAAAGAGCTACATCTGTACTTACAGTAGTATTTGCGCTACTGTTCATGGAAAACCAGAGGTGTCCAGACATTACTGTCTCTGCTTCTGCCTTCAATGGCAATGCGACCGGTGACTATCTCACACAATTCAGGCCATCACCACACGGACAGAGAAGAGAAAGCAAGAACTTCTGTTATAATTGTTGGAAATGTTCATGTTTTCTCCCGTTTCAAAGAATGATTCTTTACCAGATAGAAATTACAGGCTTGTCCTCTTTGAACACACGGTACTTTCTGAGTTTCACAGTGAATTAGCAAGAAACGAAGTAGGAAACAACTGTGAACGGTGAAGTCACATATATTCCCTTTAGTGTGTCAGGTGAAGCACACTACCCAAAGACTCGAACGGTCTTGAAAGCAGTGTTTGCTCTTTAATCTATTATCTAAACTCGAAAGTTCACTGAAACATACAATGGAGTACATCAACAACGCCACGGCAAGGCCATAATTCCATCTGTTGAAATCGTTTGATCATACGTATATGTTGGTTAGAATGTTCCATGTACATTTCTTCTATTTGGTTGAAAACTGTTGCTGGCCTCTTTCGGAACACAGTTTTTCTGAGTTAACAAGGAAGGGCAACAGGAACTTTTTGAAAGACATTCGTGAGAAACAAGATAGCACCTATACCTTCAATTCAAAGAGCTACATCTGTACTTACAGTAGTATTTGCGCTACTGTTCACGGAAAACCAGAGGTGTCCAGACATTACTGTCTCTGATTCTGCCTTCAATTGCAATGCGACCGGTGACTATCTCACACAATTCAGGCCATCACCACACGGACAGAGAAGAGAAAGCAAGAACTTCTGTTATAATTGCTGGAAATGTTCATGTTTTCTCCCGTTTCAAAGAATGATTCTTTACGAGATAGAAATTACAGGCTTGTCCTCTTTGAACACACGGTACTTTCTGAGTTTCACAGTGAATTAGCAAGAAACGAAGTAGAAAACAACTGTGAACGGTGAAGTCACATATATTCCCTTTATTGTGTCAGGTGAAGCACACTACCCAAAAGACTCGAACGGTCTTGAAAGCAGTGTTTGCTCTTTAGTCTATTATCTAATCTCGAAAGTTCACTGAAACATAGAATGGAGTACATCAACAACGGCACGGCAAGGCCATAACTCCATCTGTTGAAATCGTTTGATCATATGTATATGTTGGTTAGAATGTTCCATGTACATTTCTTCTATTTGGTTGAAAACTGTTGCTGGCCTCTTTCGGAACACAGTTTTTCTGAGTTAACAAGGAAGGGCAACAGGAAATTTTTGAAAGACATTCGTGAGAAACAAGATAGCACCTATACCTTCAATTCAAAGAGCTACATCTGTACTTACAGTAGTATTTGCGCTACTGTTCATGGAAAACCAGAGGTGTCCAGACATTACTGTCTCTGCTTCTGCCTTCAATGGCAATGCGACCGGTGACTATCTCACACAATTCAGGCCATCACCACACGGACAGAGAAGAGAAAGCAATAACTTCTGTTATAATTGCTGGAAATGTTCATGTTTTCTCCTGTTTCAAAGAATGATTCTTTACCAGATAGAAATTACAGGCTTGTCCTCTTTGAACACACGGTACTTTCTGAGTTTCACAGTGAATTAGCAAGAAACGAAGTAGGAAACAACTGTGAACGGTGAAGTCACATATATTCCCTTTAGTGTGTCAGGTGAAGCACACTACCCAAAGACTCGAACGGTCTTGAAAGCAGTGTTTGCTCTTTAATCTATTATCTAAACTCGAAAGTTCACTGAAACATACAATGGAGTACATCAACAACGCCACGGCAAGGCCATAATTCCATCTGTTGAAATCGTTTGATCATACGTATATGTTGGTTAGAATGTTCCATGTACATTTCTTCTATTTGGTTGAAAACTGTTGCTGGCCTCTTTCGGAACACAGTTTTTCTGAGTTAACAAGGAAGGGCAACAGGAAATTTTTGAAAGACATTCGTGAGAAACAAGATAGCACCTATACCTTCAATTCAAAGAGCTACATCTGTACTTACAGTAGTATTTCCGCTACTGTTCATGGAAAACCAGAGGTGTCCAGACATTACTGTCTCTGCTTCTGCCTTCAATGGCAATGCGACCGGTGACTATCTCACACAATTCAGGCCATCACCACACGGACAGAGAAGAGAAAGCAATAACTTCTGTTATAATTGCTGGAAATGTTCATGTTTTCTCCTGTTTCAAAGAATGATTCTTTACCAGATAGAAATTACAGGCTTGTCCTCTTTGAACACACGGTACTTTCTGAGTTTCACAGTGAATTAGCAAGAAACGAAGTAGGAAACAACTGTGAACGGTGAAGTCACATATATTCCCTTTAGTGTGTCAGGTGAAGCACACTACCCAAAAGACTCTAGCGGTCTTGAAAGCAGTGCTTGCTCTTTAGTCTATTGTATAAACTCGAAAGTTCACTGAAACATACAATGGAGTACATCAACAGCGGCACGGCAAGGCCATAATTCCATCTGTTGAAATCGTTTGATCATATGTATATGTTGGTTAGAATGTTCCATGTACATTTCTTCTATTTGGTTGAAAACTGTTGCTGGCCTCTTTCGGAACACAGTTTTTCTGAGTTAACAAGGAAGGGCAACGGGAACTTTTTGAAAGACATTCGTGAGAAACAAGATAGCACCTATACCTTCAATTCAAAAAGCTACATCTGTACTTACAGTAGTATTTGCGCTACTGTTCATGGAAAACCAGAGGTGTCCAGACATTACTGTCTCTGCTTCTGCCTTCAATGGTAATGCGACCGGTGACTATCTCACACAATTCAGGCCATCACCACACGGACAGATAAGAGAAAGCAATAACTTCTGTTATAATTGCTGGAAATGTTCATGTTTTCTCCCGTTTCAAAGAATGATTCTTTACCAGATAGAAATTACAGGCTTGTCCTCTTTGAACACACGGTACTTTCTGAGTTTCACAGTGAATTAACAAGAAACGAAGTAGGAAACAACTGTGAACGGTGAAGTCACATATATTCCCTTTAGTGTGTCAGGTGAAGCACACTACCCAAAGACTCGAACGGTCTTGAAAGCAGTGTTTGCTCTTTAATCTATTATCTAAACTCGAAAGTTCACTGAAACATACAATGGAGTACATCAACAACGGCACGGCAAGGCCATAATTCCATCTGTTGAAATCGTTTGATCATATGTATATGTTGGTTAGAATGTTCCATGTACATTTCTTCTATTTGGTTGAAAACTGTTGCTGGCCTCTTTCGGAACACAGTTTTTCTGAGTTAACAAGGAAGGGCAACAGGAACTTTTTGAAAGACATTCGTGAGAAACAAGATAGCACCTATACCTTCAATTCAAAGAGCTACATCTGTACTTACAGTAGTATTTGCGCTACTGTTCATGGAAAACCAGAGGTGTCCAGACATTACTGTCTCTGCTTCTGCCTTCAATGGCAATGCGACCGGTGACTATCTCACACAATTCAGGCCATCACCACACGGACAGAGAAGAGAAAGCAAGAACTTCTGTTATAATTGTTGGAAATGTTCATGTTTTCTCCCGTTTCAAAGAATGATTCTTTACCAGATAGAAATTACAGGCTTGTCCTCTTTGAACACACGGTACTTTCTGAGTTTCACAGTGAATTAGCAAGAAACGAAGTAGGAAACAACTGTGAACGGTGAAGTCACATATATTCCCTTTAGTGTGTCAGGTGAAGCACACTACCCAAAGACTCGAACGGTCTTGAAAGCAGTGTTTGCTCTTTAGTCTATTATCTAAACTCGAAAGTTCGCTGAAACATACAATGGAGTACATCAACAGCGGCACGGCAAGGCCATAATTCCATCTGTTGAAATCGTTTGATCATATGTATATGTTGGTTAGAATGTTCCATGTACATTTCTTCTATTTGGTTGAAAACTGTTGCTGGCCTCTTTCGGAACACAGTTTTTCTGAGTTAACAAGGAAGGGCAACAGGAACTTTTTGAAAGACATTCGTGAGAAACAAGATAGCACCTATACCTTCAATTCAAAGAGCTACATCTGTACTTACAGTAGTATTTGCGCTACTGTTCATGGAAAACCAGAGGTGTCCAGACATTACTGTCTCTGCTTCTGCCTTCAATGGCAATGCGACCGGTGACTATCTCACACAATTCAGGCCATCACCACACGGACAGAGAAGAGAAAGCAAGAACTTCTGTTATAATTGTTGGAAATGTTCATGTTTTCTCCCGTTTCAAAGAATGATTCTTTACCAGATAGAAATTACAGGCTTGTCCTCTTTGAACACACGGTACTTTCTGAGTTTCACAGTGAATTAGCAAGAAACGAAGTAGGAAACAACTGTGAACGGTGAAGTCACATATATTCCCTTTAGTGTGTCAGGTGAAGCACACTACCCAAAGACTCGAACGGTCTTGAAAGCAGTGTTTGCTCTTTAATCTATTATCTAAACTCGAAAGTTCACTGAAACATACAATGGAGTACATCAACAACGCCACGGCAAGGCCATAATTCCATCTGTTGAAATCGTTTGATCATACGTATATGTTGGTTAGAATGTTCCATGTACATTTCTTCTATTTGGTTGAAAACTGTTGCTGGCCTCTTTCGGAACACAGTTTTTCTGAGTTAACAAGGAAGGGCAACAGGAACTTTTTGAAAGACATTCGTGAGAAACAAGATAGCACCTATACCTTCAATTCAAAGAGCTACATCTGTACTTACAGTAGTATTTGCGCTACTGTTCACGGAAAACCAGAGGTGTCCAGACATTACTGTCTCTGATTCTGCCTTCAATTGCAATGCGACCGGTGACTATCTCACACAATTCAGGCCATCACCACACGGACAGATAAGAGAAAGCAAGAACTTCTGTTATAATTGCTGGAAATGTTCATGTTTTCTCCCGTTTCAAAGAATGATTCTTTACCAGATAGAAATTACAGGCTTGTCCTCTTTGAACACACGGTACTTTCTGAGTTTCACAGTGAATTAGCAAGAAACGAAGTAGAAAACAACTGTGAACGGTGAAGTCACATATATTCCCTTTATTGTGTCAGGTGAAGCACACTACCCAAAAGACTCGAACGGTCTTGAAAGCAGTGTTTGCTCTTTAGTCTATTATCTAATCTCGAAAGTTCACTGAAACATAGAATGGAGTACATCAACAACGGCACGGCAAGGCCATAACTCCATCTGTTGAAATCGTTTCATCATATGTATATGTTGGTTAGAATGTTCCATGTACATTTCTTCTATTTGGTTGAAAACTGTTGCTGGCCTCTTTCGGAACACAGTTTTTCTGAGTTAACAAGGAAGGGCAACAGGAAATTTTTGAAAGACATTCGTGAGAAACAAGATAGCACCTATACCTTCAATTCAAAGAGCTACATCTGTACTTACAGTAGTATTTGCGCTACTGTTCATGGAAAACCAGAGGTGTCCAGACATTACTGTCTCTGCTTCTGCCTTCAATGGCAATGCGACCGGTGACTATCTCACACAATTCAGGCCATCACCACACGGACAGAGAAGAGAAAGCAATAACTTCTGTTATAATTGCTGGAAATGTTCATGTTTTCTCCTGTTTCAAAGAATGATTCTTTACCAGATAGAAATTACAGGCTTGTCCTCTTTGAACACACGGTACTTTCTGAGTTTCACAGTGAATTAGCAAGAAACGAAGTAGGAAACAACTGTGAACGGTGAAGTCACATATATTCCCTTTAGTGTGTCAGGTGAAGCACACTACCCAAAGACTCGAACGGTCTTGAAAGCAGTGTTTGCTCTTTAATCTATTATCTAAACTCGAAAGTTCACTGAAACATACAATGGAGTACATCAACAACGCCACGGCAAGGCCATAATTCCATCTGTTGAAATCGTTTGATCATACGTATATGTTGGTTAGAATGTTCCATGTACATTTCTTCTATTTGGTTGAAAACTGTTGCTGGCCTCTTTCGGAACACAGTTTTTCTGAGTTAACAAGGAAGGGCAACAGGAAATTTTTGAAAGACATTCGTGAGAAACAAGATAGCACCTATACCTTCAATTCAAAGAGCTACATCTGTACTTACAGTAGTATTTCCGCTACTGTTCATGGAAAACCAGAGGTGTCCAGACATTACTGTCTCTGCTTCTGCCTTCAATGGCAATGCGACCGGTGACTATCTCACACAATTCAGGCCATCACCACACGGACAGAGAAGAGAAAGCAATAACTTCTGTTATAATTGCTGGAAATGTTCATGTTTTCTCCTGTTTCAAAGAATGATTCTTTACCAGATAGAAATTACAGGCTTGTCCTCTTTGAACACACGGTACTTTCTGAGTTTCACAGTGAATTAGCAAGAAACGAAGTAGGAAACAACTGTGAACGGTGAAGTCACATATATTCCCTTTAGTGTGTCAGGTGAAGCACACTACCCAAAAGACTCTAGCGGTCTTGAAAGCAGTGCTTGCTCTTTAGTCTATTGTATAAACTCGAAAGTTCACTGAAACATACAATGGAGTACATCAACAGCGGCACGGCAAGGCCATAATTCCATCTGTTGAAATCGTTTGATCATATGTATATGTTGGTTAGAATGTTCCATGTACATTTCTTCTATTTGGTTGAAAACTGTTGCTGGCCTCTTTCGGAACACAGTTTTTCTGAGTTAACAAGGAAGGGCAACGGGAACTTTTTGAAAGACATTCGTGAGAAACAAGATAGCACCTATACCTTCAATTCAAAGAGCTACATCTGTACTTACAGTAGTATTTGCGCTACTGTTCATGGAAAACCAGAGGTGTCCAGACATTACTGTCTCTGCTTCTGCCTTCAATGGTAATGCGACCGGTGACTATCTCACACAATTCAGGCCATCACCACACGGACAGATAAGAGAAAGCAATAACTTCTGTTATAATTGCTGGAAATGTTCATGTTTTCTCCCGTTTCAAAGAATGATTCTTTACCAGATAGAAATTACAGGCTTGTCCTCTTTGAACACACGGTACTTTCTGAGTTTCACAGTGAATTAGCAAGAAACGAAGTAGAAAACAACTGTGAACGGTGAAGTCACATATATTCCCTTTATTGTGTCAGGTGAAGCACACTACCCAAAAGACTCGAACGGTCTTGAAAGCAGTGTTTGCTCTTTAGTCTATTGTATAAATTCGAAAGTTCACTGAAACATACAATGGAGTACATCAACAGCGGCACGGCAAGGCCATAATTCCATCTGTTGAAATCGTTTGATCATATGTATATGTTGGTTAGAATGTTCCATGTACATTTCTTCTATTTGGTTGAAAACTGTTGCTGGCCTCTTTCGGAACACAGTTTTTCTGAGTTAACAAGGAAGGGCAACGGGAAATTTTTGAAAGACATTCGTGAGAAACAAGATAGCACCTATACCTTCAATTCAAAGAGCTATATCTGTACTTACAGTAGTATTTGCGCTACTGTTCATGGAAAACCAGAGGTGTCCAGACATTACTGTCTCTGCTTCTGCCTTCAATGGTAATGCGACCGGTGACTATCTCACACAATTCAGGCCATCACCACACGGACAGATAAGAGAAAGCAATAACTTCTGTTATAATTGCTGGAAATGTTCATGTTTTCTCCCGTTTCAAAGAATGATTCTTTACCAGATAGAAATTACAGGCTTGTCCTCTTTGAACACACGGTACTTTCTGAGTTTCACAGTGAATTAGCAAGAAACGAAGTAGAAAACAACTGTGAACGGTGAAGTCACATATATTCCCTTTATTGTGTCAGGTGAAGCACACTACCCAAAAGACTCGAACGGTCTTGAAAGCAGTGTTTGCTCTTTAGTCTATTGTATAAATTCGAAAGTTCACTGAAACATACAATGGAGTACATCAACAGCGGCACGGCAAGTCCATAATTCCATCTGTTGAAATCGTTTGATCATACGTATATGTTGGTTAGAATGTTCCATGTACATTTCTTCTATTTGGTTGAAAACTGTTGCTGGCCTCTTTCGGAACACAGTTTTTCTGAGTTAACAAGGAAGGGCAACAGGAACTTTTTGAAAGACATTCGTGAGAAACAAGATAGCACCTATACCTTCAATTCAAAGAGCTACATCTGTACTTACAGTAGTATTTGCGCTACTGTTCACGGAAAACCAGAGGTGTCCAGACATTACTGTCTCTGATTCTGCCTTCAATTGCAATGCGACCGGTGACTATCTCACACAATTCAGGCCATCACCACACGGACAGAGAAGAGAAAGCAAGAACTTCTGTTATAATTGCTGGAAATGTTCATGTTTTCTCCCGTTTCAAAGAATGATTCTTTACCAGATAGAAATTACAGGCTTGTCCTCTTTGAACACACGGTACTTTCTGAGTTTCACAGTGAATTAGCAAGAAACGAAGTAGAAAACAACTGTGAACGGTGAAGTCACATATATTCCCTTTATTGTGTCAGGTGAAGCACACTACCCAAAAGACTCGAACGGTCTTGAAAGCAGTGTTTGCTCTTTAGTCTATTATCTAATCTCGAAAGTTCACTGAAACATAGAATGGAGTACATCAACAACGGCACGGCAAGGCCATAACTCCATCTGTTGAAATCGTTTGATCATATGTATATGTTGGTTAGAATGTTCCATGTACATTTCTTCTATTTGGTTGAAAACTGTTGCTGGCCTCTTTCGGAACACAGTTTTTCTGAGTTAACAAGGAAGGGCAACAGGAAATTTTTGAAAGACATTCGTGAGAAACAAGATAGCACCTATACCTTCAATTCAAAGAGCTACATCTGTACTTACAGTAGTATTTGCGCTACTGTTCATGGAAAACCAGAGGTGTCCAGACATTACTGTCTCTGCTTCTGCCTTCAATGGCAATGCGACCGGTGACTATCTCACACAATTCAGGCCATCACCACACGGACAGAGAAGAGAAAGCAATAACTTCTGTTATAATTGCTGGAAATGTTCATGTTTTCTCCTGTTTCAAAGAATGATTCTTTACCAGATAGAAATTACAGGCTTGTCCTCTTTGAACACACGGTACTTTCTGAGTTTCACAGTGAATTAGCAAGAAACGAAGTAGGAAACAACTGTGAACGGTGAAGTCACATATATTCCCTTTAGTGTGTCAGGTGAAGCACACTACCCAAAGACTCGAACGGTCTTGAAAGCAGTGTTTGCTCTTTAATCTATTATCTAAACTCGAAAGTTCACTGAAACATACAATGGAGTACATCAACAACGCCACGGCAAGGCCATAATTCCATCTGTTGAAATCGTTTGATCATACGTATATGTTGGTTAGAATGTTCCATGTACATTTCTTCTATTTGGTTGAAAACTGTTGCTGGCCTCTTTCGGAACACAGTTTTTCTGAGTTAACAAGGAAGGGCAACAGGAAATTTTTGAAAGACATTCGTGAGAAACAAGATAGCACCTATACCTTCAATTCAAAGAGCTACATCTGTACTTACAGTAGTATTTCCGCTACTGTTCATGGAAAACCAGAGGTGTCCAGACATTACTGTCTCTGCTTCTGCCTTCAATGGCAATGCGACCGGTGACTATCTCACACAATTCAGGCCATCACCACACGGACAGAGAAGAGAAAGCAATAACTTCTGTTATAATTGCTGGAAATGTTCATGTTTTCTCCTGTTTCAAAGAATGATTCTTTACCAGATAGAAATTACAGGCTTGTCCTCTTTGAACACACGGTACTTTCTGAGTTTCACAGTGAATTAGCAAGAAACGAAGTAGGAAACAACTGTGAACGGTGAAGTCACATATATTCCCTTTAGTGTGTCAGGTGAAGCACACTACCCAAAAGACTATAGCGGTCTTGAAAGCAGTGCTTGCTCTTTAGTCTATTGTATAAACTCGAAAGTTCACTGAAACATACAATGGAGTACATCAACAGCGGCACGGCAAGGCCATAATTCCATCTGTTGAAATCGTTTGATCATATGTATATGTTGGTTAGAATGTTCCATGTACATTTCTTCTATTTGGTTGAAAACTGTTGCTGGCCTCTTTCGGAACACAGTTTTTCTGAGTTAACAAGGAAGGGCAACGGGAACTTTTTGAAAGACATTCGTGAGAAACAAGATAGCACCTATACCTTCAATTCAAAGAGCTACATCTGTACTTACAGTAGTATTTGCGCTACTGTTCATGGAAAACCAGAGGTGTCCAGACATTACTGTCTCTGCTTCTGCCTTCAATGGTAATGCGACCGGTGACTATCTCACACAATTCAGGCCATCACCACACGGACAGATAAGAGAAAGCAATAACTTCTGTTATAATTGCTGGAAATGTTCATGTTTTCTCCCGTTTCAAAGAATGATTCTTTACCAGATAGAAATTACAGGCTTGTCCTCTTTGAACACACGGTACTTTCTGAGTTTCACAGTGAATTAGCAAGAAACGAAGTAGGAAACAACTGTGAACGGTGAAGTCACATATATTCCCTTTAGTGTGTCAGGTGAAGCACACTACCCAAAGACTCGAACGGTCTTGAAAGCAGTGTTTGCTCTTTAATCTATTATCTAAACTCGAAAGTTCACTGAAACATACAATGGAGTACATCAACAACGCCACGGCAAGGCCATAATTCCATCTGTTGAAATCGTTTGATCATACGTATATGTTGGTTAGAATGTTCCATGTACATTTCTTCTATTTGGTTGAAAACTGTTGCTGGCCTCTTTCGGAACACAGTTTTTCTGAGTTAACAAGGAAGGGCAACAGGAAATTTTTGAAAGACATTCGTGAGAAACAAGATAGCACCTATACCTTCAATTCAAAGAGCTACATCTGTACTTACAGTAGTATTTCCGCTACTGTTCATGGAAAACCAGAGGTGTCCAGACATTACTGTCTCTGCTTCTGCCTTCAATGGCAATGCGACCGGTGACTATCTCACACAATTCAGGCCATCA
The DNA here is from genome assembly GCF_987537825.1 of Furipterus horrens. Classification (NCBI taxonomy): domain Eukaryota; kingdom Metazoa; phylum Chordata; class Mammalia; order Chiroptera; family Furipteridae; genus Furipterus; species Furipterus horrens. Next base: position 52,918,401 of record NW_028327182.1, read on the forward strand.
CCACACGGACAGAGAAGAGAAAGCAATAACTTCTGTTATAATTGCTGGAAATGTTCATGTTTTCTCCTGTTTCAAAGAATGATTCTTTACCAGATAGAAATTACAGGCTTGTCCTCTTTGAACACACGGTACTTTCTGAGTTTCACAGTGAATTAGCAAGAAACGAAGTAGGAAACAACTGTGAACGGTGAAGTCACATATATTCCCTTTAGTGTGTCAGGTGAAGCACACTACCCAAAAGACTCTAGCGGTCTTGAAAGCAGTGCTTGCTCTTTAGTCTATTGTATAAACTCGAAAGTTCACTGAAACATACAATGGAGTACATCAACAGCGGCACGGCAAGGCCATAATTCCATCTGTTGAAATCGTTTGATCATATGTATATGTTGGTTAGAATGTTCCATGTACATTTCTTCTATTTGGTTGAAAACTGTTGCTGGCCTCTTTCGGAACACAGTTTTTCTGAGTTAACAAGGAAGGGCAACGGGAACTTTTTGAAAGACATTCGTGAGAAACAAGATAGCACCTATACCTTCAATTCAAAGAGCTACATCTGTACTTACAGTAGTATTTGCGCTACTGTTCATGGAAAACCAGAGGTGTCCAGACATTACTGTCTCTGCTTCTGCCTTCAATGGTAATGCGACCGGTGACTATCTCACACAATTCAGGCCATCACCACACGGACAGATAAGAGAAAGCAATAACTTCTGTTATAATTGCTGGAAATGTTCATGTTTTCTCCCGTTTCAAAGAATGATTCTTTACCAGATAGAAATTACAGGCTTGTCCTCTTTGAACACACGGTACTTTCTGAGTTTCACAGTGAATTAGCAAGAAACGAAGTAGAAAACAACTGTGAACGGTGAAGTCACATATATTCCCTTTATTGTGTCAGGTGAAGCACACTACCCAAAAGACTCGAACGGTCTTGAAAGCAGTGTTTGCTCTTTAGTCTATTGTATAAATTCGAAAGTTCACTGAAACATACAATGGAGTACATCAACAGCGGCACGGCAAGGCCATAATTCCATCTGTTGAAATCGTTTGATCATATGTATATGTTGGTTAGAATGTTCCATGTACATTTCTTCTATTTGGTTGAAAACTGTTGCTGGCCTCTTTCGGAACACAGTTTTTCTGAGTTAACAAGGAAGGGCAACGGGAACTTTTTGAAAGACATTCGTGAGAAACAAGATAGCACCTATACCTTCAATTCAAAGAGCTACATCTGTACTTACAGTAGTATTTGCGCTACTGTTCATGGAAAACCAGAGGTGTCCAGACATTACTGTCTCTGCTTCTGCCTTCAATGGTAATGCGACCGGTGACTATCTCACACAATTCAGGCCATCACCACACGGACAGATAAGAGAAAGCAATAACTTCTGTTATAATTGCTGGAAATGTTCATGTTTTCTCCCGTTTCAAAGAATGATTCTTTACCAGATAGAAATTACAGGCTTGTCCTCTTTGAACACACGGTACTTTCTGAGTTTCACAGTGAATTAGCAAGAAACGAAGTAGAAAACAACTGTGAACGGTGAAGTCACATATATTCCCTTTATTGTGTCAGGTGAAGCACACTACCCAAAAGACTCGAACGGTCTTGAAAGCAGTGTTTGCTCTTTAGTCTATTGTATAAATTCGAAAGTTCACTGAAACATACAATGGAGTACATCAACAGCGGCACGGCAAGGCCATAATTCCATCTGTTGAAATCGTTTGATCATATGTATATGTTGGTTAGAATGTTCCATGTACATTTCTTCTATTTGGTTGAAAACTGTTGCTGGCCTCTTTCGGAACACAGTTTTTCTGAGTTAACAAGGAAGGGCAACAGGAACTTTTTGAAAGACATTCGTGAGAAACAAGATAGCACCTATACCTTCAATTCAAAGAGCTACATCTGTACTTACAGTAGTATTTGCGCTACTGTTCATGGAAAACCAGAGGTGTCCAGACATTACTGTCTCTGCTTCTGCCTTCAATGGTAATGCGACCGGTGACTATCTCACACAATTCAGGCCATCACCACACGGACAGATAAGAGAAAGCAATAACTTCTGTTATAATGGCTGGAAATGTTCATGTTTTCTCCCGTTTCAAAGAATGATTCTTTCCCAGATAGAAATTAGAGGCTTGTCCTCTTTGAACACACGGTACTTTCTGAGTTTCACAGTGAATTAGCAAGAAACGAAGTAGGAAACAACTGTGAACGGTGAAGTCACATATATTCCCTTTAGTGTGTCAGGTGAAGCACACTACCCAAAGACTCGAACGGTCTTGAAAGCAGTGTTTGCTCTTTAATCTATTATCTAAACTCGAAAGTTCACTGAAACATACAATGGAGTACATCAACAACGCCACGGCAAGGCCATAATTCCATCTGTTGAAATCGTTTGATCATACGTATATGTTGGTTAGAATGTTCCATGTACATTTCTTCTATTTGGTTGAAAACTGTTGCTGGCCTCTTTCGGAACACAGTTTTTCTGAGTTAACAAGGAAGGGCAACAGGAAATTTTTGAAAGACATTCGTGAGAAACAAGATAGCACCTATACCTTCAATTCAAAGAGCTACATCTGTACTTACAGTAGTATTTGCGCTACTGTTCATGGAAAACCAGAGGTGTCCAGACATTACTGTCTCTGCTTCTGCCTTCAATGGCAATGCGACCGGTGACTATCTCACACAATTCAGGCCATCACCACACGGACAGAGAAGAGAAAGCAATAACTTCTGTTATAATTGTTGGAAATGTTCATGTTTTCTCCCGTTTTAAAGAATGATTCTTTACCAGATAGAAATTACAGGCTTGTCCTCTTTGAACACACGGTACTTTCTGAGTTTCACAGTGAATTAGCAAGAAACGAAGTAGGAAACAACTGTGAACGGTGAAGTCACATATATTCCCTTTAGTGTGTCAGGTGAAGCACACTACCCAAAGACTCGAACGGTCTTGAAAGCAGTGTTTGCTCTTTAGTCTATTATCTAAACTCGAAAGTTCACTGAAACATACAATGGAGTACATCAACAACGCCACGGCAAGGCCATAATTCCATCTGTTGAAATCGTTTGATCATATGTATATGTTGGTTAGAATGTTCCATGTACATTTCTTCTATTTGGTTGAAAACTGTTGCTGGCCTCTTTCGGAACACAGTTTTTCTGAGTTAACAAGGAAGGGCAACGGGAACTTTTTGAAAGACATTCGTGAGAAACAAGATAGCACCTATACCTTCAATTCAAAGAGCTACATCTGTACTTACAGTAGTATTTGCGCTACTGTTCATGGAAAACCAGAGGTGTCCAGACATTACTGTCTCTGCTTCTGCCTTCAATGGCAATGCGACCGGTGACTATCTCACACAATTCAGGCCATCACCACACGGACAGAGAAGAGAAAGCAAGAACTTCTGTTATAATTGTTGGAAATGTTCATGTTTTCTCCCGTTTCAAAGAATGATTCTTTACCAGATAGAAATTACAGGCTTGTCCTCTTTGAACACACGGTACTTTCTGAGTTTCACAGTGAATTAGCAAGAAACGAAGTAGGAAACAACTGTGAACGGTGAAGTCACATATATTCCCTTTAGTGTGTCAGGTGAAGCACACTACCCAAAGACTCGAACGGTCTTGAAAGCAGTGTTTGCTCTTTAATCTATTATCTAAACTCGAAAGTTCACTGAAACATACAATGGAGTACATCAACAACGGCACGGCAAGGCCATAATTCCATCTGTTGAAATCGTTTGATCATACGTATATGTTGGTTAGAATGTTCCATGTACATTTCTTCTATTTGGTTGAAAACTGTTGCTGGCCTCTTTCGGAACACAGTTTTTCTGAGTTAACAAGGAAGGGCAACAGGAACTTTTTGAAAGACATTCGTGAGAAACAAGATAGCACCTATACCTTCAATTCAAAGAGCTACATCTGTACTTACAGTAGTATTTGCGCTACTGTTCACGGAAAACCAGAGGTGTCCAGACATTACTGTCTCTGATTCTGCCTTCAATTGCAATGCGACCGGTGACTATCTCACACAATTCAGGCCATCACCACACGGACAGAGAAGAGAAAGCAAGAACTTCTGTTATAATTGCTGGAAATGTTCATGTTTTCTCCCGTTTCAAAGAATGATTCTTTACCAGATAGAAATTACAGGCTTGTCCTCTTTGAACACACGGTACTTTCTGAGTTTCACAGTGAATTAGCAAGAAACGAAGTAGAAAACAACTGTGAACGGTGAAGTCACATATATTCCCTTTATTGTGTCAGGTGAAGCACACTACCCAAAAGACTCGAACGGTCTTGAAAGCAGTGTTTGCTCTTTAGTCTATTGTATAAATTCGAAAGTTCACTGAAACATACAATGGAGTACATCAACAGCGGCACGGCAAGGCCATAATTCCATCTGTTGAAATCGTTTGATCATATGTATATGTTGGTTAGAATGTTCCATGTACATTTCTTCTATTAGGTTGAAAACTGTTGCTGGCCTCTTTCGGAACACAGTTTTTCTGAGTTAACAAGGAAGGGCAACGGGAAATTTTTGAAAGACATTCGTGAGAAACAAGATAGCACCTATACCTTCAATTCAAAGAGCTACATCTGTACTTACAGTAGTATTTGCGCTACTGTTCATGGAAAACCAGAGGTGTCCAGACATTACTGTCTCTGCTTCTGCCTTCAATGGTAATGCGACCGGTGACTATCTCACACAATTCAGGCCATCACCACACGGACAGATAAGAGAAAGCAATAACTTCTGTTATAATTGCTGGAAATGTTCATGTTTTCTCCCGTTTCAAAGAATGATTCTTTACCAGATAGAAATTACAGGCTTGTCCTCTTTGAACACACGGTACTTTCTGAGTTTCACAGTGAATTAGCAAGAAACGAAGTAGAAAACAACTGTGAACGGTGAAGTCACATATATTCCCTTTATTGTGTCAGGTGAAGCACACTACCCAAAAGACTCGAACGGTCTTGAAAGCAGTGTTTGCTCTTTAGTCTATTGTATAAATTCGAAAGTTCACTGAAACATACAATGGAGTACATCAACAGCGGCACGGCAAGTCCATAATTCCATCTGTTGAAATCGTTTGATCATACGTATATGTTGGTTAGAATGTTCCATGTACATTTCTTCTATTTGGTTGAAAACTGTTGCTGGCCTCTTTCGGAACACAGTTTTTCTGAGTTAACAAGGAAGGGCAACAGGAACTTTTTGAAAGACATTCGTGAGAAACAAGATAGCACCTATACCTTCAATTCAAAGAGCTACATCTGTACTTACAGTAGTATTTGCGCTACTGTTCACGGAAAACCAGAGGTGTCCAGACATTACTGTCTCTGATTCTGCCTTCAATTGCAATGCGACCGGTGACTATCTCACACAATTCAGGCCATCACCACACGGACAGAGAAGAGAAAGCAAGAACTTCTGTTATAATTGCTGGAAATGTTCATGTTTTCTCCCGTTTCAAAGAATGATTCTTTACCAGATAGAAATTACAGGCTTGTCCTCTTTGAACACACGGTACTTTCTGAGTTTCACAGTGAATTAGCAAGAAACGAAGTAGAAAACAACTGTGAACGGTGAAGTCACATATATTCCCTTTATTGTGTCAGGTGAAGCACACTACCCAAAAGACTCGAACGGTCTTGAAAGCAGTGTTTGCTCTTTAGTCTATTATCTAATCTCGAAAGTTCACTGAAACATAGAATGGAGTACATCAACAACGGCACGGCAAGGCCATAACTCCATCTGTTGAAATCGTTTGATCATATGTATATGTTGGTTAGAATGTTCCATGTACATTTCTTCTATTTGGTTGAAAACTGTTGCTGGCCTCTTTCGGAACACAGTTTTTCTGAGTTAACAAGGAAGGGCAACAGGAAATTTTTGAAAGACATTCGTGAGAAACAAGATAGCACCTATACCTTCAATTCAAAGAGCTACATCTGTACTTACAGTAGTATTTGCGCTACTGTTCATGGAAAACCAGAGGTGTCCAGACATTACTGTCTCTGCTTCTGCCTTCAATGGCAATGCGACCGGTGACTATCTCACACAATTCAGGCCATCACCACACGGACAGAGAAGAGAAAGCAATAACTTCTGTTATAATTGCTGGAAATGTTCATGTTTTCTCCTGTTTCAAAGAATGATTCTTTACCAGATAGAAATTACAGGCTTGTCCTCTTTGAACACACGGTACTTTCTGAGTTTCACAGTGAATTAGCAAGAAACGAAGTAGGAAACAACTGTGAACGGTGAAGTCACATATATTCCCTTTAGTGTGTCAGGTGAAGCACACTACCCAAAGACTCGAACGGTCTTGAAAGCAGTGTTTGCTCTTTAATCTATTATCTAAACTCGAAAGTTCACTGAAACATACAATGGAGTACATCAACAACGCCACGGCAAGGCCATAATTCCATCTGTTGAAATCGTTTGATCATACGTATATGTTGGTTAGAATGTTCCATGTACATTTCTTCTATTTGGTTGAAAACTGTTGCTGGCCTCTTTCGGAACACAGTTTTTCTGAGTTAACAAGGAAGGGCAACAGGAAATTTTTGAAAGACATTCGTGAGAAACAAGATAGCACCTATACCTTCAATTCAAAGAGCTACATCTGTACTTACAGTAGTATTTCCGCTACTGTTCATGGAAAACCAGAGGTGTCCAGACATTACTGTCTCTGCTTCTGCCTTCAATGGCAATGCGACCGGTGACTATCTCACACAATTCAGGCCATCACCACACGGACAGAGAAGAGAAAGCAATAACTTCTGTTATAATTGCTGGAAATGTTCATGTTTTCTCCTGTTTCAAAGAATGATTCTTTACCAGATAGAAATTACAGGCTTGTCCTCTTTGAACACACGGTACTTTCTGAGTTTCACAGTGAATTAGCAAGAAACGAAGTAGGAAACAACTGTGAACGGTGAAGTCACATATATTCCCTTTAGTGTGTCAGGTGAAGCACACTACCCAAAAGACTATAGCGGTCTTGAAAGCAGTGCTTGCTCTTTAGTCTATTGTATAAACTCGAAAGTTCACTGAAACATACAATGGAGTACATCAACAGCGGCACGGCAAGGCCATAATTCCATCTGTTGAAATCGTTTGATCATATGTATATGTTGGTTAGAATGTTCCATGTACATTTCTTCTATTTGGTTGAAAACTGTTGCTGGCCTCTTTCGGAACACAGTTTTTCTGAGTTAACAAGGAAGGGCAACGGGAACTTTTTGAAAGACATTCGTGAGAAACAAGATAGCACCTATACCTTCAATTCAAAGAGCTACATCTGTACTTACAGTAGTATTTGCGCTACTGTTCATGGAAAACCAGAGGTGTCCAGACATTACTGTCTCTGCTTCTGCCTTCAATGGTAATGCGACCGGTGACTATCTCACACAATTCAGGCCATCACCACACGGACAGATAAGAGAAAGCAATAACTTCTGTTATAATTGCTGGAAATGTTCATGTTTTCTCCCGTTTCAAAGAATGATTCTTTACCAGATAGAAATTACAGGCTTGTCCTCTTTGAACACACGGTACTTTCTGAGTTTCACAGTGAATTAGCAAGAAACGAAGTAGGAAACAACTGTGAACGGTGAAGTCACATATATTCCCTTTAGTGTGTCAGGTGAAGCACACTACCCAAAGACTCGAACGGTCTTGAAAGCAGTGTTTGCTCTTTAATCTATTATCTAAACTCGAAAGTTCACTGAAACATACAATGGAGTACATCAACAACGCCACGGCAAGGCCATAATTCCATCTGTTGAAATCGTTTGATCATACGTATATGTTGGTTAGAATGTTCCATGTACATTTCTTCTATTTGGTTGAAAACTGTTGCTGGCCTCTTTCGGAACACAGTTTTTCTGAGTTAACAAGGAAGGGCAACAGGAAATTTTTGAAAGACATTCGTGAGAAACAAGATAGCACCTATACCTTCAATTCAAAGAGCTACATCTGTACTTACAGTAGTATTTCCGCTACTGTTCATGGAAAACCAGAGGTGTCCAGACATTACTGTCTCTGCTTCTGCCTTCAATGGCAATGCGACCGGTGACTATCTCACACAATTCAGGCCATCACCACACGGACAGAGAAGAGAAAGCAATAACTTCTGTTATAATTGCTGGAAATGTTCATGTTTTCTCCTGTTTCAAAGAATGATTCTTTACCAGATAGAAATTACAGGCTTGTCCTCTTTGAACACACGGTACTTTCTGAGTTTCACAGTGAATTAGCAAGAAACGAAGTAGGAAACAACTGTGAACGGTGAAGTCACATATATTCCCTTTAGTGTGTCAGGTGAAGCACACTACCCAAAAGACTCTAGCGGTCTTGAAAGCAGTGCTTGCTCTTTAGTCTATTGTATAAACTCGAAAGTTCACTGAAACATACAATGGAGTACATCAACAGCGGCACGGCAAGGCCATAATTCCATCTGTTGAAATCGTTTGATCATATGTATATGTTGGTTAGAATGTTCCATGTACATTTCTTCTATTTGGTTGAAAACTGTTGCTGGCCTCTTTCGGAACACAGTTTTTCTGAGTTAACAAGGAAGGGCAACGGGAACTTTTTGAAAGACATTCGTGAGAAACAAGATAGCACCTATACCTTCAATTCAAAGAGCTACATCTGTACTTACAGTAGTATTTGCGCTACTGTTCATGGAAAACCAGAGGTGTCCAGACATTACTGTCTCTGCTTCTGCCTTCAATGGTAATGCGACCGGTGACTATCTCACACAATTCAGGCCATCACCACACGGACAGATAAGAGAAAGCAATAACTTCTGTTATAATTGCTGGAAATGTTCATGTTTTCTCCCGTTTCAAAGAATGATTCTTTACCAGATAGAAATTACAGGCTTGTCCTCTTTGAACACACGGTACTTTCTGAGTTTCACAGTGAATTAGCAAGAAACGAAGTAGAAAACAACTGTGAACGGTGAAGTCACATATATTCCCTTTATTGTGTCAGGTGAAGCACACTACCCAAAAGACTCGAACGGTCTTGAAAGCAGTGTTTGCTCTTTAGTCTATTGTATAAATTCGAAAGTTCACTGAAACATACAATGGAGTACATCAACAGCGGCACGGCAAGGCCATAATTCCATCTGTTGAAATCGTTTGATCATATGTATATGTTGGTTAGAATGTTCCATGTACATTTCTTCTATTTGGTTGAAAACTGTTGCTGGCCTCTTTCGGAACACAGTTTTTCTGAGTTAACAAGGAAGGGCAACAGGAACTTTTTGAAAGACATTCGTGAGAAACAAGATAGCACCTATACCTTCAATTCAAAGAGCTACATCTGTACTTACAGTAGTATTTGCGCTACTGTTCATGGAAAACCAGAGGTGTCCAGACATTACTGTCTCTGCTTCTGCCTTCAATGGTAATGCGACCGGTGACTATCTCACACAATTCAGGCCATCACCACACGGACAGATAAGAGAAAGCAATAACTTCTGTTATAATGGCTGGAAATGTTCATGTTTTCTCCCGTTTCAAAGAATGATTCTTTCCCAGATAGAAATTAGAGGCTTGTCCTCTTTGAACACACGGTACTTTCTGAGTTTCACAGTGAATTAGCAAGAAACGAAGTAGGAAACAACTGTGAACGGTGAAGTCACATATATTCCCTTTAGTGTGTCAGGTGAAGCACACTACCCAAAGACTCGAACGGTCTTGAAAGCAGTGTTTGCTCTTTAATCTATTATCTAAACTCGAAAGTTCACTGAAACATACAATGGAGTACATCAACAACGGCACGGCAAGGCCATAATTCCATCTGTTGAAATCGTTTGATCATACGTATATGTTGGTTAGAATGTTCCATGTACATTTCTTCTATTTGGTTGAAAACTGTTGCTGGCCTCTTTCGGAACACAGTTTTTCTGAGTTAACAAGGAAGGGCAACAGGAAATTTTTGAAAGACATTCGTGAGAAACAAGATAGCACCTATACCTTCAATTCAAAGAGCTACATCTGTACTTACAGTAGTATTTGCGCTACTGTTCATGGAAAACCAGAGGTGTCCAGACATTACTGTCTCTGCTTCTGCCTTCAATGGCAATGCGACCGGTGACTATCTCACACAATTCAGGCCATCACCACACGGACAGAGAAGAGAAAGCAATAACTTCTGTTATAATTGCTGGAAATGTTCATGTTTTCTCCTGTTTCAAAGAATGATTCTTTACCAGATAGAAATTACAGGCTTGTCCTCTTTGAACACACGGTACTTTCTGAGTTTCACAGTGAATTAGCAAGAAACGAAGTAGGAAACAACTGTGAACGGTGAAGTCACATATATTCCCTTTAGTGTGTCAGGTGAAGCACACTACCCAAAAGACTATAGCGGTCTTGAAAGCAGTGCTTGCTCTTTAGTCTATTGTATAAACTCGAAAGTTCACTGAAACATACAATGGAGTACATCAACAGCGGCACGGCAAGGCCATAATTCCATCTGTTGAAATCGTTTGATCATATGTATATGTTGGTTAGAATGTTCCATGTACATTTCTTCTATTTGGTTGAAAACTGTTGCTGGCCTCTTTCGGAACACAGTTTTTCTGAGTTAACAAGGAAGGGCAACGGGAACTTTTTGAAAGACATTCGTGAGAAACAAGATAGCACCTATACCTTCAATTCAAAGAGCTACATCTGTACTTACAGTAGTATTTGCGCTACTGTTCATGGAAAACCAGAGGTGTCCAGACATTACTGTCTCTGCTTCTGCCTTCAATGGTAATGCGACCGGTGACTATCTCACACAATTCAGGCCATCACCACACGGACAGATAAGAGAAAGCAATAACTTCTGTTATAATTGCTGGAAATGTTCATGTTTTCTCCCGTTTCAAAGAATGATTCTTTACCAGATAGAAATTACAGGCTTGTCCTCTTTGAACACACGGTACTTTCTGAGTTTCACAGTGAATTAGCAAGAAACGAAGTAGGAAACAACTGTGAACGGTGAAGTCACATATATTCCCTTTAGTGTGTCAGGTGAAGCACACTACCCAAAGACTCGAACGGTCTTGAAAGCAGTGTTTGCTCTTTAATCTATTATCTAAACTCGAAAGTTCACTGAAACATACAATGGAGTACATCAACAACGCCACGGCAAGGCCATAATTCCATCTGTTGAAATCGTTTGATCATACGTATATGTTGGTTAGAATGTTCCATGTACATTTCTTCTATTTGGTTGAAAACTGTTGCTGGCCTCTTTCGGAACACAGTTTTTCTGAGTTAACAAGGAAGGGCAACAGGAAATTTTTGAAAGACATTCGTGAGAAACAAGATAGCACCTATACCTTCAATTCAAAGAGCTACATCTGTACTTACAGTAGTATTTCCGCTACTGTTCATGGAAAACCAGAGGTGTCCAGACATTACTGTCTCTGCTTCTGCCTTCAATGGCAATGCGACCGGTGACTATCTCACACAATTCAGGCCATCACCACACGGACAGAGAAGAGAAAGCAATAACTTCTGTTATAATTGCTGGAAATGTTCATGTTTTCTCCTGTTTCAAAGAATGATTCTTTACCAGATAGAAATTACAGGCTTGTCCTCTTTGAACACACGGTACTTTCTGAGTTTCACAGTGAATTAGCAAGAAACGAAGTAGGAAACAACTGTGAACGGTGAAGTCACATATATTCCCTTTAGTGTGTCAGGTGAAGCACACTACCCAAAAGACTCTAGCGGTCTTGAAAGCAGTGCTTGCTCTTTAGTCTATTGTATAAACTCGAAAGTTCACTGAAACATACAATGGAGTACATCAACAGCGGCACGGCAAGGCCATAATTCCATCTGTTGAAATCGTTTGATCATATGTATATGTTGGTTAGAATGTTCCATGTACATTTCTTCTATTTGGTTGAAAACTGTTGCTGGCCTCTTTCGGAACACAGTTTTTCTGAGTTAACAAGGAAGGGCAACGGGAACTTTTTGAAAGACATTCGTGAGAAACAAGATAGCACCTATACCTTCAATTCAAAGAGCTACATCTGTACTTACAGTAGTATTTGCGCTACTGTTCATGGAAAACCAGAGGTGTCCAGACATTACTGTCTCTGCTTCTGCCTTCAATGGTAATGCGACCGGTGACTATCTCACACAATTCAGGCCATCACCACACGGACAGATAAGAGAAAGCAATAACTTCTGTTATAATTGCTGGAAATGTTCATGTTTTCTCCCGTTTCAAAGAATGATTCTTTACCAGATAGAAATTACAGGCTTGTCCTCTTTGAACACACGGTACTTTCTGAGTTTCACAGTGAATTAGCAAGAAACGAAGTAGAAAACAACTGTGAACGGTGAAGTCACATATATTCCCTTTATTGTGTCAGGTGAAGCACACTACCCAAAAGACTCGAACGGTCTTGAAAGCAGTGTTTGCTCTTTAGTCTATTGTATAAATTCGAAAGTTCACTGAAACATACAATGGAGTACATCAACAGCGGCACGGCAAGGCCATAATTCCATCTGTTGAAATCGTTTGATCATATGTATATGTTGGTTAGAATGTTCCATGTACATTTCTTCTATTTGGTTGAAAACTGTTGCTGGCCTCTTTCGGAACACAGTTTTTCTGAGTTAACAAGGAAGGGCAACAGGAACTTTTTGAAAGACATTCGTGAGAAACAAGATAGCACCTATACCTTCAATTCAAAGAGCTACATCTGTACTTACAGTAGTATTTGCGCTACTGTTCATGGAAAACCAGAGGTGTCCAGACATTACTGTCTCTGCTTCTGCCTTCAATGGTAATGCGACCGGTGACTATCTCACACAATTCAGGCCATCACCACACGGACAGATAAGAGAAAGCAATAACTTCTGTTATAATGGCTGGAAATGTTCATGTTTTCTCCCGTTTCAAAGAATGATTCTTTCCCAGATAGAAATTAGAGGCTTGTCCTCTTTGAACACACGGTACTTTCTGAGTTTCACAGTGAATTAGCAAGAAACGAAGTAGGAAACAACTGTGAACGGTGAAGTCACATATATTCCCTTTAGTGTGTCAGGTGAAGCACACTACCCAAAGACTCGAACGGTCTTGAAAGCAGTGTTTGCTCTTTAATCTATTATCTAAACTCGAAAGTTCACTGAAACATACAATGGAGTACATCAACAACGGCACGGCAAGGCCATAATTCAATCTGTTGAAATCGTTTGATCATACGTATATGTTGGTTAGAATGTTCCATGTACATTTCTTCTATTTGGTTGAAAACTGTTGCTGGCCTCTTTCGGAACACAGTTTTTCTGAGTTAACAAGGAAGGGCAACAGGAAATTTTTGAAAGACATTCGTGAGAAACAAGATAGCACCTATACCTTCAATTCAAAGAGCTACATCTGTACTTACAGTAGTATTTGCGCTACTGTTCATGGAAAACCAGAGGTGTCCAGACATTACTGTCTCTGCTTCTGCCTTCAATGGCAATGCGACCGGTGACTATCTCACACAATTCAGGCCATCACCACACGGACAGAGAAGAGAAAGCAATAACTTCTGTTATAATTGTTGGAAATGTTCATGTTTTCTCCCGTTTTAAAGAATGATTCTTTACCAGATAGAAATTACAGGCTTGTCCTCTTTGAACACACGGTACTTTCTGAGTTTCACAGTGAATTAGCAAGAAACGAAGTAGGAAACAACTGTGAACGGTGAAGTCACATATATTCCCTTTAGTGTGTCAGGTGAAGCACACTACCCAAAGACTCGAACGGTCTTGAAAGCAGTGTTTGCTCTTTAGTCTATTATCTAAACTCGAAAGTTCACTGAAACATACAATGGAGTACATCAACAACGCCACGGCAAGGCCATAATTCCATCTGTTGAAATCGTTTGATCATATGTATATGTTGGTTAGAATGTTCCATGTACATTTCTTCTATTTGGTTGAAAACTGTTGCTGGCCTCTTTCGGAACACAGTTTTTCTGAGTTAACAAGGAAGGGCAACGGGAACTTTTTAAAAGACATTCGTGAGAAACAAGATAGCACCTATACCTTCAATTCAAAGAGCTACATCTGTACTTACAGTAGTATTTGCGCTACTGTTCATGGAAAACCAGAGGTGTCCAGACATTACTGTCTCTGCTTCTGCCTTCAATGGCAATGCGACCGGTGACTATCTCACACAATTCAGGCCATCACCACACGGACAGAGAAGAGAAAGCAAGAACTTCTGTTATAATTGTTGGAAATGTTCATGTTTTCTCCCGTTTCAAAGAATGATTCTTTACCAGATAGAAATTACAGGCTTGTCCTCTTTGAACACACGGTACTTTCTGAGTTTCACAGTGAATTAGCAAGAAACGAAGTAGGAAACAACTGTGAACGGTGAAGTCACATATATTCCCTTTAGTGTGTCAGGTGAAGCACACTACCCAAAGACTCGAACGGTCTTGAAAGCAGTGTTTGCTCTTTAATCTATTATCTAAACTCGAAAGTTCACTGAAACATACAATGGAGTACATCAACAACGGCACGGCAAGGCCATAATTCCATCTGTTGAAATCGTTTGATCATACGTATATGTTGGTTAGAATGTTCCATGTACATTTCTTCTATTTGGTTGAAAACTGTTGCTGGCCTCTTTCGGAACACAGTTTTTCTGAGTTAACAAGGAAGGGCAACAGGAACTTTTTGAAAGACATTCGTGAGAAACAAGATAGCACCTATACCTTCAATTCAAAGAGCTACATCTGTACTTACAGTAGTATTTGCGCTACTGTTCACGGAAAACCAGAGGTGTCCAGACATTACTGTCTCTGATTCTGCCTTCAATTGCAATGCGACCGGTGACTATCTCACACAATTCAGGCCATCACCACACGGACAGAGAAGAGAAAGCAAGAACTTCTGTTATAATTGCTGGAAATGTTCATGTTTTCTCCCGTTTCAAAGAATGATTCTTTACCAGATAGAAATTACAGGCTTGTCCTCTTTGAACACACGGTACTTTCTGAGTTTCACAGTGAATTAGCAAGAAACGAAGTAGAAAACAACTGTGAACGGTGAAGTCACATATATTCCCTTTATTGTGTCAGGTGAAGCACACTACCCAAAAGACTCGAACGGTCTTGAAAGCAGTGTTTGCTCTTTAGTCTATTGTATAAATTCGAAAGTTCACTGAAACATACAATGGAGTACATCAACAGCGGCACGGCAAGGCCATAATTCCATCTGTTGAAATCGTTTGATCATATGTATATGTTGGTTAGAATGTTCCATGTACATTTCTTCTATTTGGTTGAAAACTGTTGCTGGCCTCTTTCGGAACACAGTTTTTCTGAGTTAACAAGGAAGGGCAACAGGAACTTTTTGAAAGACATTCGTGAGAAACAAGATAGCACCTATACCTTCAATTCAAAGAGCTACATCTGTACTTACAGTAGTATTTGCGCTACTGTTCATGGAAAACCAGAGGTGTCCAGACATTACTCTCTCTGCTTCTGCCTTCAATGGCAATGCGACCGGTGACTATCTCACACAATTCAGGCCATCACCACACGGACAGAGAAGAGAAAGCAATAACTTCTGTTATAATTGCTGGAAATGTTCATGTTTTCTCCCGTTTCAAAGAATGATTCTTTACCAGATAGAAATTACAGGCTTGTCCTCTTTGAACACACGGTACTTTCTGAGTTTCACAGTGAATTAGCAAGAAACGAAGTAGAAAACAACTTTGAACGGTGAAGTCACATATATTCCCTTTATTGTGTCAGGTGAAGCACACTACCCAAAAGACTCGAACGGTCTTGAAAGCAGTGTTTGCTCTTTAGTCTATTGTATAAATTCGAAAGTTCACTGAAACATACAATGGAGTACATCAACAGCGGCACGGCAAGGCCATAATTCCATCTGTTGAAATCGTTTGATCATATGTATATGTTGGTTAGAATGTTCCATGTACATTTCTTCTATTTGGTTGAAAACTGTTGCTGGCCTCTTTCGGAACACAGTTTTTCTGAGTTAACAAGGAAGGGCAACAGGAACTTTTTGAAAGACATTCGTGAGAAACAAGATAGCACCTATACCTTCAATTCAAAGAGCTACATCTGTACTTACAGTAGTATTTGCGCTACTGTTCATGGAAAACCAGAGGTGTCCAGACATTACTGTCTCTGCTTCTGCCTTCAATGGTAATGCGACCGGTGACTATCTCACACAATTCAGGCCATCACCACACGGACAGATAAGAGAAAGCAATAACTTCTGTTATAATTGCTGGAAATGTTCATGTTTTCTCCCGTTTCAAAGAATGATTCTTTACCAGATAGAAATTACAGGCTTGTCCTCTTTGAACACACGGTACTTTCTGAGTTTCACAGTGAATTAGCAAGAAACGAAGTAGGAAACAACTGTGAACGGTGAAGTCACATATATTCCCTTTAGTGTGTCAGGTGAAGCACACTACCCAAAGACTCGAACGGTCTTGAAAGCAGTGTTTGCTCTTTAATCTATTATCTAAACTCGAAAGTTCACTGAAACATACAATGGAGTACATCAACAACGGCACGGCAAGGCCATAATTCCATCTGTTGAAATCGTTTGATCATATGTATATGTTGGTTAGAATGTTCCATGTACATTTCTTCTATTTGGTTGAAAACTGTTGCTGGCCTCTTTCGGAACACAGTTTTTCTGAGTTAACAAGGAAGGGCAACAGGAACTTTTTGAAAGACATTCGTGAGAAACAAGATAGCACCTATACCTTCAATTCAAAGAGCTACATCTGTACTTACAGTAGTATTTGCGCTACTGTTCACGGAAAACCAGAGGTGTCCAGACATTACTGTCTCTGCTTCTGCCTTCAATGGCAATGCGACCGGTGACTATCTCACACAATTCAGGCCATCACCACACGGACAGAGAAGAGAAAGCAAGAACTTCTGTTATAATTGCTGGAAATGTTCATGTTTTCTCCCGTTTCAAAGAATGATTCTTTACCAGATAGAAATTACAGGCTTGTCCTCTTTGAACACACGGTACTTTCTGAGTTTCACAGTGAATTAGCAAGAAACGAAGTAGGAAACAACTGTGAACGGTGAAGTCACATATATTCCCTTTATTGTGTCAGGTGAAGCACACTACCCAAAAGACTCGAACGGTCTTGAAAGCAGTGTTTGCTCTTTAGTCTATTGTATAAATTCGAAAGTTCACTGAAACATACAATGGAGTACATCAACAGCGGCACGGCAAGGCCATAATTCCATCTGTTGAAATCGTTTGATCATATGTATATGTTGGTTAGAATGTTCCATGTACATTTCTTCTATTTGGTTGAAAACTGTTGCTGGCCTCTTTCGGAACACAGTTTTTCTGAGTTAACAAGGAAGGGCAACAGGAACTTTTTGAAAGACATTCGTGAGAAACAAGATAGCACCTATACCTTCAATTCAAAGAGCTACATCTGTACTTACAGTAGTATTTGCGCTACTGTTCATGGAAAACCAGAGGTGTCCAGACATTACTGTCTCTGCTTCTGCCTTCAATGGTAATGCGACCGGTGACTATCTCACACAATTCAGGCCATCACCACACGGACAGATAAGAGAAAGCAAGAACTTCTGTTATAATTGTTGGAAATGTTCATGTTTTCTCCCGTTTCAAAGAATGATTCTTTACCAGATAGAAATTACAGGCTTGTCCTCTTTGAACACACGGTACTTTCTGAGTTTCACAGTGAATTAGCAAGAAACGAAGTAGGAAACAACTGTGAACGGTGAAGTCACATATATTCCCTTTAGTGTGTCAGGTGAAGCACACTACCCAAAGACTCGAACGGTCTTGAAAGCAGTGTTTGCTCTTTAATCTATTATCTAAACTCGAAAGTTCACTGAAACATACAATGGAGTACATCAACAACGCCACGGCAAGGCCATAATTCCATCTGTTGAAATCGTTTGATCATACGTATATGTTGGTTAGAATGTTCCATGTACATTTCTTCTATTTGGTTGAAAACTGTTGCTGGCCTCTTTCGGAACACAGTTTTTCTGAGTTAACAAGGAAGGGCAACAGGAACTTTTTGAAAGACATTCGTGAGAAACAAGATAGCACCTATACCTTCAATTCAAAGAGCTACATCTGTACTTACAGTAGTATTTGCGCTACTGTTCATGGAAAACCAGAGGTGTCCAGACATTACTGTCTCTGCTTCTGCCTTCAATGGTAATGCGACCGGTGACTATCTCACACAATTCAGGCCATCACCACACGGACAGATAAGAGAAAGCAAGAACTTCTGTTATAATTGTTGGAAATGTTCATGTTTTCCCCCGTTTCAAAGAATGATTCTTTACCAGATAGAAATTAGAGGCTTGTCCTCTTTGAAAACACGGTACTTTCTGAGTTTCACAGTGAATTAGCAAGAGACGAAGTAGGAAACAACTGTGAGCGGTGAAGTCACATATATTCCCTTTAGTGTGTCCGGTGAAGCACACTACCCAAAGACTCGAACGGTCTTGAAAGCAGTGTTTGCTCTTTAATCTATTGTCTAAACTCGAAAGTTCACTGAAACATACAATGGAGTACATCAACAACGGCACGGCAAGGCCATAATTCCATCTGTTGAAATCGTTTGATCATATGTATATGTTGGTTAGAATGTTCCATGTACATTTCTTCTATTTGGTTGAAAACTGTTGCTGGCCTCTTTCGGAACACAGTTTTTCTGAGTTAACAAGGAAGGGCAACAGGAAATTTTTGAAAGACATTCGTGAGAAACAAGATAGCACCTATACCTTCAATTCAAAGAGCTACATCTGTACTTACAGTAGTATTTGCGCTACTGTTCATGGAAAACCAGAGGTGTCCAGACATTACTGTCTCTGCTTCTGCCTTCAATGGCAATGCGACCGGTGACTATCTCACACAATTCAGGCCATCACCACACGGACAGAGAAGAGAAAGCAAGAACTTCTGTTATAATTGTTGGAAATGTTCATGTTTTCTCCCGTTTCAAAGAATGATTCTTTACCAGATAGAAATTACAGGCTTGTCCTCTTTGAACACACGGTACTTTCTGAGTTTCACAGTGAATTAGCAAGAAACGAAGTAGGAAACAACTGTGAACGGTGAAGTCACATATATTCCCTTTAGTGTGTCAGGTGAAGCACACTACCCAAAGACTCGAACGGTCTTGAAAGCAGTGTTTGCTCTTTAATCTATTATCTAAACTCGAAAGTTCACTGAAACATACAATGGAGTACATCAACAACGGCACGGCAAGGCCATAATTCCATCTGTTGAAATCGTTTGATCATATGTATATGTTGGTTAGAATGTTCCATGTACATTTCTTCTATTTGGTTGAAAACTGTTGCTGGCCTCTTTCGGAACACAGTTTTTCTGAGTTAACAAGGAAGGGCAACAGGAAATTTTTGAAAGACATTCGTGAGAAACAAGATAGCACCTATACCTTCAATTCAAAGAGCTACATCTGTACTTACAGTAGTATTTGCGCTACTGTTCATGGAAAACCAGAGGTGTCCAGACATTACTGTCTCTGCTTCTGCCTTCAATGGCAATGCGACCGGTGACTATCTCACACAATTCAGGCCATCACCACACGGACAGAGAAGAGAAAGCAATAACTTCTGTTATAATTGCTGGAAATGTTCATGTTTTCTCCTGTTTCAAAGAATGATTCTTTACCAGATAGAAATTACAGGCTTGTCCTCTTTGAAAACACGGTACTTTCTGATTTTCACAGTGAATTAGCAAGAAACGAAGTAGGAAACAACTGTGAACGGTGAAGTCACATATATTCCCTTTAGTGTGTCAGGTGAAGCACACTACCCAAAAGACTCTAGCGGTCTTGAAAGCAGTGTTTGCTCTTTAGTCTATTGTATAAACTCGAAAGTTCACTGAAACATACAATGGAGTACATCAACAACGGCACGGGAAGGCCATAATTCCATCTGTTGAAATCGTTTGATCATATGTATATGTTGGTTAGAATGTTCCATGTACATTTCTTCTATTTGGTTGAAAACTGTTGCTGGCCTCTTTCGGAACACAGTTTTTCTGAGTTAACAAGGAAGGGCAACGGGAAATTTTTGAAAGACATTCGTTAGAAACAAGATAGCACCTATACCTTCAATTCAAAGAGCTACATCTGTACTTACAGTAGTATTTGCGCTACTGTTCATGGAAAACCAGAGGTGTCCAGACATTACTGTCTCTGCTTCTGCCTTCAATGGCAATGCGACCGGTGACTATCTCACACAATTCAGGCCATCACCACACGGACAGAGAAGAGAAAGCAATAACTTCTGTTATAATTGCTGGAAATGTTCATGTTTTCTCCTGTTTCAAAGAATGATTCTTTACCAGATAGAAATTAGAGGCTTGTCCTCTTTGAAAACACGGTACTTTCTGAGTTTCACAGTGAATTAGCAAGAAACGAAGTAGGAAACAACTGTGAACGGTGAAGTCACATATATTCCCTTTAGTGTGTCAGGTGAAGCACACTACCCAAAGACTCGAACGGTCTTGAAAGCAGTGTTTGCTCTTTAATCTATTATCTAAACTCGAAAGTTCACTGAAACATGCAATGGAGTACATCAACAACGGCACGGCAAGGCCATAATTCCATCTGTTGAAATCGTTTGATCATATGTATATGTTGGTTAGAATGTTCCATGTACATTTCTTCTATTTGGTTGAAAACTGTTGCTGGCCTCTTTCGGAACACAGTTTTTCTGAGTTAACAAGGAAGGGCAACAGGAACTTTTTGAAAGACATTCGTGAGAAACAAGATAGCACCTATACCTTCAATTCAAAGAGCTACATCTGTACTTACAGTAGTATTTGCGCTACTGTTCACGGAAAACCAGAGGTGTCCAGACATTACTGTCTCTGATTCTGCCTTCAATTGCAATGCGACCGGTGACTATCTCACACAATTCAGGCCATCACCACACGGACAGAGAAGAGAAAGCAATAACTTCTGTTATAATTGCTGGAAATGTTCATGTTTTCTCCCGTTTCAAAGAATGATTCTTTACCAGATAGAAATTACAGGCTTGTCCTCTTTGAACACACGGTACTTTCTGAGTTTCACAGTGAATTAGCAAGAAACGAAGTAGAAAACAATTGTGAACGGTGAAGTCACATATATTCCCTTTATTGTGTCAGGTGAAGCACACTACCCAAAAGACTCGAACGGTCTTGAAAGCAGTGTTTGCTCTTTAGTCTATTGTATAAATTCGAAAGTTCACTGAAACATACAATGGAGTACATCAACAGCGGCACGGCAAGGCCATAATTCCATCTGTTGAAATCGTTTGATCATATGTATATGTTGGTTAGAATGTTCCATGTACATTTCTTCTATTTGGTTGAAAACTGTTGCTGGCCTCTTTCGGAACACAGTTTTTCTGAGTTAACAAGGAAGGGCAACAGGAACTTTTTGAAAGACATTCGTGAGAAACAAGATAGCACCTATACCTTCAATTCAAAGAGCTACATCTGTACTTACAGTAGTATTTGCGCTACTGTTCATGGAAAACCAGAGGTGTCCAGACATTACTGTCTCTGCTTCTGCCTTCAATGGTAATGCGACCGGTGACTATCTCACACAATTCAGGCCATCACCACACGGACAGATAAGAGAAAGCAATAACTTCTGTTATAATTGCTGGAAATGTTCATGTTTTCTCCCGTTTCAAAGAATGATTCTTTACCAGATAGAAATTACAGGCTTGTCCTCTTTGAAAACACGGTACTTTCTGATTTTCACAGTGAATTAGCAAGAAACGAAGTAGGAAACAACTGTGAACGGTGAAGTCACATATATTCCCTTTAGTGTGTCAGGTGAAGCACACTACCCAAAAGACTCTAGCGGTCTTGAAAGCAGTGTTTGCTCTTTAGTCTATTGTATAAACTCGAAAGTTCACTGAAACATACAATGGAGTACATCAACAACGGCACGGGAAGGCCATAATTCCATCTGTTGAAATCGTTTGATCATATGTATATGTTGGTTAGAATGTTCCATGTACATTTCTTCTATTTGGTTGAAAACTGTTGCTGGCCTCTTTCGGAACACAGTTTTTCTGAGTTAACAAGGAAGGGCAACGGGAAATTTTTGAAAGACATTCGTTAGAAACAAGATAGCACCTATACCTTCAATTCAAAGAGCTACATCTGTACTTACAGTAGTATTTGCGCTACTGTTCATGGAAAACCAGAGGTGTCCAGACATTACTGTCTCTGCTTCTGCCTTCAATGGCAATGCGACCGGTGACTATCTCACACAATTCAGGCCATCACCACACGGACAGAGAAGAGAAAGCAATAACTTCTGTTATAATTGCTGGAAATGTTCATGTTTTCTCCTGTTTCAAAGAATGATTCTTTACCAGATAGAAATTAGAGGCTTGTCCTCTTTGAAAACACGGTACTTTCTGAGTTTCACAGTGAATTAGCAAGAAATGAAGTAGGAAACAACTGTGAACGGTGAAGTCACATATATTCCCTTTAGTGTGTCAGGTGAAGCACACTACCCAAAGACTCGAACGGTCTTGAAAGCAGTGTTTGCTCTTTAATCTATTATCTAAACTCGAAAGTTCACTGAAACATGCAATGGAGTACATCAACAACGGCACGGCAAGGCCATAATTCCATCTGTTGAAATCGTTTGATCATATGTATATGTTGGTTAGAATGTTCCATGTACATTTCTTCTATTTGGTTGAAAACTGTTGCTGGCCTCTTTCGGAACACAGTTTTTCTGAGTTAACAAGGAAGGGCAACAGGAACTTTTTGAAAGACATTCGTGAGAAACAAGATAGCACCTATACCTTCAATTCAAAGAGCTACATCTGTACTTACAGTAGTATTTGCGCTACTGTTCACGGAAAACCAGAGGTGTCCAGACATTACTGTCTCTGATTCTGCCTTCAATTGCAATGCGACCGGTGACTATCTCACACAATTCAGGCCATCACCACACGGACAGAGAAGAGAAAGCAATAACTTCTGTTATAATTGTTGGAAATGTTCATGTTTTCTCCCGTTTCAAAGAATGATTCTTTACCAGATAGAAATTACAGGCTTGTCCTCTTTGAACACACGGTACTTTCTGAGTTTCACAGTGAATTAGCAAGAAACGAAGTAGAAAACAATTGTGAACGGTGAAGTCACATATATTCCCTTTATTGTGTCAGGTGAAGCACACTACCCAAAAGACTCGAACGGTCTTGAAAGCAGTGTTTGCTCTTTAGTCTATTGTATAAATTCGAAAGTTCACTGAAACATACAATGGAGTACATCAACAGCGGCACGGCAAGGCCATAATTCCATCTGTTGAAATCGTTTGATCATATGTATATGTTGGTTAGAATGTTCCATGTACATTTCTTCTATTTGGTTGAAAACTGTTGCTGGCCTCTTTCGGAACACAGTTTTTCTGAGTTAACAAGGAAGGGCAACAGGAACTTTTTGAAAGACATTCGTGAGAAACAAGATAGCACCTATACCTTCAATTCAAAGAGCTACATCTGTACTTACAGTAGTATTTGCGCTACTGTTCATGGAAAACCAGAGGTGTCCAGACATTACTGTCTCTGCTTCTGCCTTCAATGGTAATGCGACCGGTGACTATCTCACACAATTCAGGCCATCACCACACGGACAGATAAGAGAAAGCAATAACTTCTGTTATAATTGCTGGAAATGTTCATGTTTTCTCCCGTTTCAAAGAATGATTCTTTACCATATAGAAATTACAGGCTTGTCCTTTTTGAACACACGGTACTTTCTGAGTTTCACAGTGAATTAGCAAGAAACGAAGTAGGAAACAACTGTGAACGGTGAAGTCACATATATTCCCTTTAGTGTGTCAGGTGAAGCACACTACCCAAAGACTCGAACGGTCTTGAAAGCAGTGTTTGCTCTTTAATCTATTATCTAAACTCGAAAGTTCACTGAAACATACAATGGAGTACATCAACAGCGGCACGGCAAGGCCATAATTCCATCTGTTGAAATCGTTTGATCATATGTATATGTTGGTTAGAATGTTCCATGTACATTTCTTCTATTTGGTTGAAAACTGTTGCTGGCCTCTTTCGGAACACAGTTTTTCTGAGTTAACAAGGAAGGGCAACGGGAAATTTTTGAAAGACATTCGTGAGAAACAAGATAGCACCTATACCTTCAATTCAAAGAGCTACATCTGTACTTACAGTAGTATTTGCGCTACTGTTCATGGAAAACCAGAGGTGTCCAGACATTACTGTCTCTGCTTCTGCCTTCAATGGCAATGCGACCGGTGACTATCTCACACAATTCAGGCCATCACCACACGGACAGAGAAGAGAAAGCAAGAACTTCTGTTATAATTGTTGGAAATGTTCATGTTTTCTCCCGTTTCAAAGAATGATTCTTTACCAGATAGAAATTACAGGCTTGTCCTCTTTGAACACACGGTACTTTCTGAGTTTCACAGTGAATTAGCAAGAAACGAAGTAGGAAACAACTGTGAACGGTGAAGTCACATATATTCCCTTTAGTGTGTCAGGTGAAGCACACTACCCAAAGACTCGAACGGTCTTGAAAGCAGTGTTTGCTCTTTAATCTATTATCTAAACTCGAAAGTTCACTGAAACATACAATGGAGTACATCAACAACGGCACGGCAAGGCCATAATTCCATCTGTTGAAATCGTTTGATCATACGTATATGTTGGTTAGAATGTTCCATGTACATTTCTTCTATTTGGTTGAAAACTGTTGCTGGCCTCTTTCGGAACACAGTTTTTCTGAGTTAACAAGGAAGGGCAACAGGAACTTTTTGAAAGACATTCGTGAGAAACAAGATAGCACCTATACCTTCAATTCAAAGAGCTACATCTGTACTTACAGTAGTATTTGCGCTACTGTTCACGGAAAACCAGAGGTGTCCAGACATTACTGTCTCTGATTCTGCCTTCAATTGCAATGCGACCGGTGACTATCTCACACAATTCAGGCCATCACCACACGGACAGAGAAGAGAAAGCAAGAACTTCTGTTATAATTGCTGGAAATGTTCATGTTTTCTCCCGTTTCAAAGAATGATTCTTTACCAGATAGAAATTACAGGCTTGTCCTCTTTGAACACACGGTACTTTCTGAGTTTCACAGTGAATTAGCAAGAAACGAAGTAGAAAACAATTGTGAACGGTGAAGTCACATATATTCCCTTTATTGTGTCAGGTGAAGCACACTACCCAAAAGACTCGAACGGTCTTGAAAGCAGTGTTTGCTCTTTAGTCTATTGTATAAATTCGAAAGTTCACTGAAACATACAATGGAGTACATCAACAGCGGCACGGCAAGGCCATAATTCCATCTGTTGAAATCGTTTGATCATATGTATATGTTGGTTAGAATGTTCCATGTACATTTCTTCTATTTGGTTGAAAACTGTTGCTGGCCTCTTTCGGAACACAGTTTTTCTGAGTTAACAAGGAAGGGCAACAGGAACTTTTTGAAAGACATTCGTGAGAAACAAGATAGCACCTATACCTTCAATTCAAAGAGCTACATCTGTACTTACAGTAGTATTTGCGCTACTGTTCATGGAAAACCAGAGGTGTCCAGACATTACTGTCTCTGCTTCTGCCTTCAATGGTAATGCGACCGGTGACTATCTCACACAATTCAGGCCATCACCACACGGACAGATAAGAGAAAGCAATAACTTCTGTTATAATTGCTGGAAATGTTCATGTTTTCTCCCGTTTCAAAGAATGATTCTTTACCAGATAGAAATTACAGGCTTGTCCTCTTTGAAAACACGGTACTTTCTGATTTTCACAGTGAATTAGCAAGAAACGAAGTAGGAAACAACTGTGAACGGTGAAGTCACATATATTCCCTTTAGTGTGTCAGGTGAAGCACACTACCCAAAAGACTCTAGCGGTCTTGAAAGCAGTGTTTGCTCTTTAGTCTATTGTATAAACTCGAAAGTTCACTGAAACATACAATGGAGTACATCAACAACGGCACGGGAAGGCCATAATTCCATCTGTTGAAATCGTTTGATCATATGTATATGTTGGTTAGAATGTTCCATGTACATTTCTTCTATTTGGTTGAAAACTGTTGCTGGCCTCTTTCGGAACACAGTTTTTCTGAGTTAACAAGGAAGGGCAACGGGAAATTTTTGAAAGACATTCGTTAGAAACAAGATAGCACCTATACCTTCAATTCAAAGAGCTACATCTGTACTTACAGTAGTATTTGCGCTACTGTTCATGGAAAACCAGAGGTGTCCAGACATTACTGTCTCTGCTTCTGCCTTCAATGGCAATGCGACCGGTGACTATCTCACACAATTCAGGCCATCACCACACGGACAGAGAAGAGAAAGCAATAACTTCTGTTATAATTGCTGGAAATGTTCATGTTTTCTCCTGTTTCAAAGAATGATTCTTTACCAGATAGAAATTAGAGGCTTGTCCTCTTTGAAAACACGGTACTTTCTGAGTTTCACAGTGAATTAGCAAGAAATGAAGTAGGAAACAACTGTGAACGGTGAAGTCACATATATTCCCTTTAGTGTGTCAGGTGAAGCACACTACCCAAAGACTCGAACGGTCTTGAAAGCAGTGTTTGCTCTTTAATCTATTATCTAAACTCGAAAGTTCACTGAAACATGCAATGGAGTACATCAACAACGGCACGGCAAGGCCATAATTCCATCTGTTGAAATCGTTTGATCATATGTATATGTTGGTTAGAATGTTCCATGTACATTTCTTCTATTTGGTTGAAAACTGTTGCTGGCCTCTTTCGGAACACAGTTTTTCTGAGTTAACAAGGAAGGGCAACAGGAACTTTTTGAAAGACATTCGTGAGAAACAAGATAGCACCTATACCTTCAATTCAAAGAGCTACATCTGTACTTACAGTAGTATTTGCGCTACTGTTCACGGAAAACCAGAGGTGTCCAGACATTACTGTCTCTGATTCTGCCTTCAATTGCAATGCGACCGGTGACTATCTCACACAATTCAGGCCATCACCACACGGACAGAGAAGAGAAAGCAATAACTTCTGTTATAATTGTTGGAAATGTTCATGTTTTCTCCCGTTTCAAAGAATGATTCTTTACCAGATAGAAATTACAGGCTTGTCCTCTTTGAACACACGGTACTTTCTGAGTTTCACAGTGAATTAGCAAGAAACGAAGTAGAAAACAATTGTGAACGGTGAAGTCACATATATTCCCTTTATTGTGTCAGGTGAAGCACACTACCCAAAAGACTCGAACGGTCTTGAAAGCAGTGTTTGCTCTTTAGTCTATTGTATAAATTCGAAAGTTCACTGAAACATACAATGGAGTACATCAACAGCGGCACGGCAAGGCCATAATTCCATCTGTTGAAATCGTTTGATCATATGTATATGTTGGTTAGAATGTTCCATGTACATTTCTTCTATTTGGTTGAAAACTGTTGCTGGCCTCTTTCGGAACACAGTTTTTCTGAGTTAACAAGGAAGGGCAACAGGAACTTTTTGAAAGACATTCGTGAGAAACAAGATAGCACCTATACCTTCAATTCAAAGAGCTACATCTGTACTTACAGTAGTATTTGCGCTACTGTTCATGGAAAACCAGAGGTGTCCAGACATTACTGTCTCTGCTTCTGCCTTCAATGGTAATGCGACCGGTGACTATCTCACACAATTCAGGCCATCACCACACGGACAGATAAGAGAAAGCAATAACTTCTGTTATAATTGCTGGAAATGTTCATGTTTTCTCCCGTTTCAAAGAATGATTCTTTACCATATAGAAATTACAGGCTTGTCCTTTTTGAACACACGGTACTTTCTGAGTTTCACAGTGAATTAGCAAGAAACGAAGTAGGAAACAACTGTGAACGGTGAAGTCACATATATTCCCTTTAGTGTGTCAGGTGAAGCACACTACCCAAAGACTCGAACGGTCTTGAAAGCAGTGTTTGCTCTTTAATCTATTATCTAAACTCGAAAGTTCACTGAAACATACAATGGAGTACATCAACAGCGGCACGGCAAGGCCATAATTCCATCTGTTGAAATCGTTTGATCATATGTATATGTTGGTTAGAATGTTCCATGTACATTTCTTCTATTTGGTTGAAAACTGTTGCTGGCCTCTTTCGGAACACAGTTTTTCTGAGTTAACAAGGAAGGGCAACGGGAAATTTTTGAAAGACATTCGTGAGAAACAAGATAGCACCTATACCTTCAATTCAAAGAGCTACATCTGTACTTACAGTAGTATTTGCGCTACTGTTCATGGAAAACCAGAGGTGTCCAGACATTACTGTCTCTGCTTCTGCCTTCAATGGCAATGCGACCGGTGACTATCTCACACAATTCAGGCCATCACCACACGGACAGAGAAGAGAAAGCAAGAACTTCTGTTATAATTGTTGGAAATGTTCATGTTTTCTCCCGTTTCAAAGAATGATTCTTTACCAGATAGAAATTACAGGCTTGTCCTCTTTGAACACACGGTACTTTCTGAGTTTCACAGTGAATTAGCAAGAAACGAAGTAGGAAACAACTGTGAACGGTGAAGTCACATATATTCCCTTTAGTGTGTCAGGTGAAGCACACTACCCAAAGACTCGAACGGTCTTGAAAGCAGTGTTTGCTCTTTAATCTATTATCTAAACTCGAAAGTTCACTGAAACATACAATGGAGTACATCAACAACGGCACGGCAAGGCCATAATTCCATCTGTTGAAATCGTTTGATCATACGTATATGTTGGTTAGAATGTTCCATGTACATTTCTTCTATTTGGTTGAAAACTGTTGCTGGCCTCTTTCGGAACACAGTTTTTCTGAGTTAACAAGGAAGGGCAACAGGAACTTTTTGAAAGACATTCGTGAGAAACAAGATAGCACCTATACCTTCAATTCAAAGAGCTACATCTGTACTTACAGTAGTATTTGCGCTACTGTTCACGGAAAACCAGAGGTGTCCAGACATTACTGTCTCTGATTCTGCCTTCAATTGCAATGCGACCGGTGACTATCTCACACAATTCAGGCCATCACCACACGGACAGAGAAGAGAAAGCAAGAACTTCTGTTATAATTGCTGGAAATGTTCATGTTTTCTCCCGTTTCAAAGAATGATTCTTTACCAGATAGAAATTACAGGCTTGTCCTCTTTGAACACACGGTACTTTCTGAGTTTCACAGTGAATTAGCAAGAGACGAAGTAGGAAACAACTGTGAGCGGTGAAGTCACATATATTCCCTTTAGTGTGTCAGGTGAAGCACACTACCCAAAGACTCGAACGGTCTTGAAAGCAGTGTTTGCTCTTTAATCTATTGTCTAAACTCGAAAGTTCACTGAAACATACAATGGAGTACATCAACAACGGCACGGCAAGGCCATAATTCCATCTGTTGAAATCGTTTGATCATATGTATATGTTGGTTAGAATGTTCCATGTACATTTCTTCTATTTGGTTGAAAACTGTTGCTGGCCTCTTTCGGAACACAGTTTTTCTGAGTTAACAAGGAAGGGCAACAGGAAATTTTTGAAAGACATTCGTGAGAAACAAGATAGCACCTATACCTTCAATTCAAAGAGCTACATCTGTACTTACAGTAGTATTTGCGCTACTGTTCATGGAAAACCAGAGGTGTCCAGACATTACTGTCTCTGCTTCTGCCTTCAATGGCAATGCGACCGGTGACTATCTCACACAATTCAGGCCATCACCACACGGACAGAGAAGAGAAAGCAAGAACTTCTGTTATAATTGTTGGAAATGTTCATGTTTTCTCCCGTTTCAAAGAATGATTCTTTACCAGATAGAAATTACAGGCTTGTCCTCTTTGAACACACGGTACTTTCTGAGTTTCACAGTGAATTAGCAAGAAACGAAGTAGGAAACAACTGTGAACGGTGAAGTCACATATATTCCCTTTAGTGTGTCAGGTGAAGCACACTACCCAAAGACTCGAACGGTCTTGAAAGCAGTGTTTGCTCTTTAATCTATTATCTAAACTCGAAAGTTCACTGAAACATACAATGGAGTACATCAACAACGGCACGGCAAGGCCATAATTCCATCTGTTGAAATCGTTTGATCATATGTATATGTTGGTTAGAATGTTCCATGTACATTTCTTCTATTTGGTTGAAAACTGTTGCTGGCCTCTTTCGGAACACAGTTTTTCTGAGTTAACAAGGAAGGGCAACAGGAAATTTTTGAAAGACATTCGTGAGAAACAAGATAGCACCTATACCTTCAATTCAAAGAGCTACATCTGTACTTACAGTAGTATTTGCGCTACTGTTCATGGAAAACCAGAGGTGTCCAGACATTACTGTCTCTGCTTCTGCCTTCAATGGCAATGCGACCGGTGACTATCTCACACAATTCAGGCCATCACCACACGGACAGAGAAGAGAAAGCAATAACTTCTGTTATAATTGCTGGAAATGTTCATGTTTTCTCCTGTTTCAAAGAATGATTCTTTACCAGATAGAAATTACAGGCTTGTCCTCTTTGAAAACACGGTACTTTCTGATTTTCACAGTGAATTAGCAAGAAACGAAGTAGGAAACAACTGTGAACGGTGAAGTCACATATATTCCCTTTAGTGTGTCAGGTGAAGCACACTACCCAAAAGACTCTAGCGGTCTTGAAAGCAGTGTTTGCTCTTTAGTCTATTGTATAAACTCGAAAGTTCACTGAAACATACAATGGAGTACATCAACAACGGCACGGGAAGGCCATAATTCCATCTGTTGAAATCGTTTGATCATATGTATATGTTGGTTAGAATGTTCCATGTACATTTCTTCTATTTGGTTGAAAACTGTTGCTGGCCTCTTTCGGAACACAGTTTTTCTGAGTTAACAAGGAAGGGCAACGGGAAATTTTTGAAAGACATTCGTTAGAAACAAGATAGCACCTATACCTTCAATTCAAAGAGCTGCATCTGTACTTACAGTAGTATTTGCGCTACTGTTCATGGAAAACCAGAGGTGTCCAGACATTACTGTCTCTGCTTCTGCCTTCAATGGCAATGCGACCGGTGACTATCTCACACAATTCAGGCCATCACCACACGGACAGAGAAGAGAAAGCAATAACTTCTGTTATAATTGCTGGAAATGTTCATGTTTTCTCCTGTTTCAAAGAATGATTCTTTACCAGATAGAAATTAGAGGCTTGTCCTCTTTGAAAACACGGTACTTTCTGAGTTTCACAGTGAATTAGCAAGAAACGAAGTAGGAAACAACTGTGAACGGTGAAGTCACATATATTCCCTTTAGTGTGTCAGGTGAAGCACACTACCCAAAGACTCGAACGGTCTTGAAAGCAGTGTTTGCTCTTTAATCTATTATCTAAACTCGAAAGTTCACTGAAACATGCAATGGAGTACATCAACAACGGCACGGCAAGGCCATAATTCCATCTGTTGAAATCGTTTGATCATATGTATATGTTGGTTAGAATGTTCCATGTACATTTCTTCTATTTGGTTGAAAACTGTTGCTGGCCTCTTTCGGAACACAGTTTTTCTGAGTTAACAAGGAAGGGCAACAGGAACTTTTTGAAAGACATTCGTGAGAAACAAGATAGCACCTATACCTTCAATTCAAAGAGCTACATCTGTACTTACAGTAGTATTTGCGCTACTGTTCACGGAAAACCAGAGGTGTCCAGACATTACTGTCTCTGATTCTGCCTTCAATTGCAATGCGACCGGTGACTATCTCACACAATTCAGGCCATCACCACACGGACAGAGAAGAGAAAGCAATAACTTCTGTTATAATTGCTGGAAATGTTCATGTTTTCTCCCGTTTCAAAGAATGATTCTTTACCAGATAGAAATTACAGGCTTGTCCTCTTTGAACACACGGTACTTTCTGAGTTTCACAGTGAATTAGCAAGAAACGAAGTAGAAAACAATTGTGAACGGTGAAGTCACATATATTCCCTTTATTGTGTCAGGTGAAGCACACTACCCAAAAGACTCGAACGGTCTTGAAAGCAGTGTTTGCTCTTTAGTCTATTGTATAAATTCGAAAGTTCACTGAAACATACAATGGAGTACATCAACAGCGGCACGGCAAGGCCATAATTCCATCTGTTGAAATCGTTTGATCATATGTATATGTTGGTTAGAATGTTCCATGTACATTTCTTCTATTTGGTTGAAAACTGTTGCTGGCCTCTTTCGGAACACAGTTTTTCTGAGTTAACAAGGAAGGGCAACAGGAACTTTTTGAAAGACATTCGTGAGAAACAAGATAGCACCTATACCTTCAATTCAAAGAGCTACATCTGTACTTACAGTAGTATTTGCGCTACTGTTCATGGAAAACCAGAGGTGTCCAGACATTACTGTCTCTGCTTCTGCCTTCAATGGTAATGCGACCGGTGACTATCTCACACAATTCAGGCCATCACCACACGGACAGATAAGAGAAAGCAATAACTTCTGTTATAATTGCTGGAAATGTTCATGTTTTCTCCCGTTTCAAAGAATGATTCTTTACCAGATAGAAATTACAGGCTTGTCCTCTTTGAAAACACGGTACTTTCTGATTTTCACAGTGAATTAGCAAGAAACGAAGTAGGAAACAACTGTGAACGGTGAAGTCACATATATTCCCTTTAGTGTGTCAGGTGAAGCACACTACCCAAAAGACTCTAGCGGTCTTGAAAGCAGTGTTTGCTCTTTAGTCTATTGTATAAACTCGAAAGTTCACTGAAACATACAATGGAGTACATCAACAACGGCACGGGAAGGCCATAATTCCATCTGTTGAAATCGTTTGATCATATGTATATGTTGGTTAGAATGTTCCATGTACATTTCTTCTATTTGGTTGAAAACTGTTGCTGGCCTCTTTCGGAACACAGTTTTTCTGAGTTAACAAGGAAGGGCAACGGGAAATTTTTGAAAGACATTCGTTAGAAACAAGATAGCACCTATACCTTCAATTCAAAGAGCTACATCTGTACTTACAGTAGTATTTGCGCTACTGTTCATGGAAAACCAGAGGTGTCCAGACATTACTGTCTCTGCTTCTGCCTTCAATGGCAATGCGACCGGTGACTATCTCACACAATTCAGGCCATCACCACACGGACAGAGAAGAGAAAGCAATAACTTCTGTTATAATTGCTGGAAATGTTCATGTTTTCTCCTGTTTCAAAGAATGATTCTTTACCAGATAGAAATTAGAGGCTTGTCCTCTTTGAAAACACGGTACTTTCTGAGTTTCACAGTGAATTAGCAAGAAATGAAGTAGGAAACAACTGTGAACGGTGAAGTCACATATATTCCCTTTAGTGTGTCAGGTGAAGCACACTACCCAAAGACTCGAACGGTCTTGAAAGCAGTGTTTGCTCTTTAATCTATTATCTAAACTCGAAAGTTCACTGAAACATGCAATGGAGTACATCAACAACGGCACGGCAAGGCCATAATTCCATCTGTTGAAATCGTTTGATCATATGTATATGTTGGTTAGAATGTTCCATGTACATTTCTTCTATTTGGTTGAAAACTGTTGCTGGCCTCTTTCGGAACACAGTTTTTCTGAGTTAACAAGGAAGGGCAACAGGAACTTTTTGAAAGACATTCGTGAGAAACAAGATAGCACCTATACCTTCAATTCAAAGAGCTACATCTGTACTTACAGTAGTATTTGCGCTACTGTTCACGGAAAACCAGAGGTGTCCAGACATTACTGTCTCTGATTCTGCCTTCAATTGCAATGCGACCGGTGACTATCTCACACAATTCAGGCCATCACCACACGGACAGAGAAGAGAAAGCAATAACTTCTGTTATAATTGTTGGAAATGTTCATGTTTTCTCCCGTTTCAAAGAATGATTCTTTACCAGATAGAAATTACAGGCTTGTCCTCTTTGAACACACGGTACTTTCTGAGTTTCACAGTGAATTAGCAAGAAACGAAGTAGAAAACAATTGTGAACGGTGAAGTCACATATATTCCCTTTATTGTGTCAGGTGAAGCACACTACCCAAAAGACTCGAACGGTCTTGAAAGCAGTGTTTGCTCTTTAGTCTATTGTATAAATTCGAAAGTTCACTGAAACATACAATGGAGTACATCAACAGCGGCACGGCAAGGCCATAATTCCATCTGTTGAAATCGTTTGATCATATGTATATGTTGGTTAGAATGTTCCATGTAC
Source organism: Furipterus horrens (assembly GCF_987537825.1). Lineage (NCBI taxonomy): Eukaryota > Metazoa > Chordata > Mammalia > Chiroptera > Furipteridae > Furipterus > Furipterus horrens. The sequence goes on from NW_028327182.1 coordinate 52,952,684, forward strand.
ATTTCTTCTATTTGGTTGAAAACTGTTGCTGGCCTCTTTCGGAACACAGTTTTTCTGAGTTAACAAGGAAGGGCAACAGGAACTTTTTGAAAGACATTCGTGAGAAACAAGATAGCACCTATACCTTCAATTCAAAGAGCTACATCTGTACTTACAGTAGTATTTGCGCTACTGTTCATGGAAAACCAGAGGTGTCCAGACATTACTGTCTCTGCTTCTGCCTTCAATGGTAATGCGACCGGTGACTATCTCACACAATTCAGGCCATCACCACACGGACAGATAAGAGAAAGCAATAACTTCTGTTATAATTGCTGGAAATGTTCATGTTTTCTCCCGTTTCAAAGAATGATTCTTTACCATATAGAAATTACAGGCTTGTCCTCTTTGAACACACGGTACTTTCTGAGTTTCACAGTGAATTAGCAAGAAACGAAGTAGGAAACAACTGTGAACGGTGAAGTCACATATATTCCCTTTAGTGTGTCAGGTGAAGCACACTACCCAAAGACTCGAACGGTCTTGAAAGCAGTGTTTGCTCTTTAATCTATTATCTAAACTCGAAAGTTCACTGAAACATACAATGGAGTACATCAACAGCGGCACGGCAAGGCCATAATTCCATCTGTTGAAATCGTTTGATCATATGTATATGTTGGTTAGAATGTTCCATGTACATTTCTTCTATTTGGTTGAAAACTGTTGCTGGCCTCTTTCGGAACACAGTTTTTCTGAGTTAACAAGGAAGGGCAACGGGAAATTTTTGAAAGACATTCGTGAGAAACAAGATAGCACCTATACCTTCAATTCAAAGAGCTACATCTGTACTTACAGTAGTATTTGCGCTACTGTTCATGGAAAACCAGAGGTGTCCAGACATTACTGTCTCTGCTTCTGCCTTCAATGGCAATGCGACCGGTGACTATCTCACACAATTCAGGCCATCACCACACGGACAGAGAAGAGAAAGCAAGAACTTCTGTTATAATTGTTGGAAATGTTCATGTTTTCTCCCGTTTCAAAGAATGATTCTTTACCAGATAGAAATTACAGGCTTGTCCTCTTTGAACACACGGTACTTTCTGAGTTTCACAGTGAATTAGCAAGAAACGAAGTAGGAAACAACTGTGAACGGTGAAGTCACATATATTCCCTTTAGTGTGTCAGGTGAAGCACACTACCCAAAGACTCGAACGGTCTTGAAAGCAGTGTTTGCTCTTTAATCTATTATCTAAACTCGAAAGTTCACTGAAACATACAATGGAGTACATCAACAACGGCACGGCAAGGCCATAATTCCATCTGTTGAAATCGTTTGATCATACGTATATGTTGGTTAGAATGTTCCATGTACATTTCTTCTATTTGGTTGAAAACTGTTGCTGGCCTCTTTCGGAACACAGTTTTTCTGAGTTAACAAGGAAGGGCAACAGGAACTTTTTGAAAGACATTCGTGAGAAACAAGATAGCACCTATACCTTCAATTCAAAGAGCTACATCTGTACTTACAGTAGTATTTGCGCTACTGTTCACGGAAAACCAGAGGTGTCCAGACATTACTGTCTCTGATTCTGCCTTCAATTGCAATGCGACCGGTGACTATCTCACACAATTCAGGCCATCACCACACGGACAGAGAAGAGAAAGCAAGAACTTCTGTTATAATTGCTGGAAATGTTCATGTTTTCTCCCGTTTCAAAGAATGATTCTTTACCAGATAGAAATTACAGGCTTGTCCTCTTTGAACACACGGTACTTTCTGAGTTTCACAGTGAATTAGCAAGAGACGAAGTAGAAAACAACTGTGAACGGTGAAGTCACATATATTCCCTTTATTGTGTCAGGTGAAGCACACTACCCAAAAGACTCGAACGGTCTTGAAAGCAGTGTTTGCTCTTTAGTCTATTGTATAAATTCGAAAGTTCACTGAAACATACAATGGAGTACATCAACAGCGGCACGGCAAGGCCATAATTCCATCTGTTGAAATCGTTTGATCATATGTATATGTTGGTTAGAATGTTCCATGTACATTTCTTCTATTTGGTTGAAAACTGTTGCTGGCCTCTTTCGGAACACAGTTTTTCTGAGTTAACAAGGAAGGGCAACAGGAACTTTTTGAAAGACATTCGTGAGAAACAAGATAGCACCTATACCTTCAATTCAAAGAGCTACATCTGTACTTACAGTAGTATTTGCGCTACTGTTCATGGAAAACCAGAGGTGTCCAGACATTACTGTCTCTGCTTCTGCCTTCAATGGCAATGCGACCGGTGACTATCTCACACAATTCAGGCCATCACCACACGGACAGAGAAGAGAAAGCAATAACTTCTGTTATAATTGCTGGAAATGTTCATGTTTTCTCCTGTTTCAAAGAATGATTCTTTACCAGATAGAAATTAGAGGCTTGTCCTCTTTGAAAACACGGTACTTTCTGAGTTTCACAGTGAATTAGCAAGAAATGAAGTAGGAAACAACTGTGAACGGTGAAGTCACATATATTCCCTTTAGTGTGTCAGGTGAAGCACACTACCCAAAGACTCGAACGGTCTTGAAAGCAGTGTTTGCTCTTTAATCTATTATCTAAACTCGAAAGTTCACTGAAACATGCAATGGAGTACATCAACAACGGCACGGCAAGGCCATAATTCCATCTGTTGAAATCGTTTGATCATATGTATATGTTGGTTAGAATGTTCCATGTACATTTCTTCTATTTGGTTGAAAACTGTTGCTGGCCTCTTTCGGAACACAGTTTTTCTGAGTTAACAAGGAAGGGCAACAGGAACTTTTTGAAAGACATTCGTGAGAAACAAGATAGCACCTATACCTTCAATTCAAAGAGCTACATCTGTACTTACAGTAGTATTTGCGCTACTGTTCACGGAAAACCAGAGGTGTCCAGACATTACTGTCTCTGATTCTGCCTTCAATTGCAATGCGACCGGTGACTATCTCACACAATTCAGGCCATCACCACACGGACAGAGAAGAGAAAGCAATAACTTCTGTTATAATTGTTGGAAATGTTCATGTTTTCTCCCGTTTCAAAGAATGATTCTTTACCAGATAGAAATTACAGGCTTGTCCTCTTTGAACACACGGTACTTTCTGAGTTTCACAGTGAATTAGCAAGAAACGAAGTAGAAAACAATTGTGAACGGTGAAGTCACATATATTCCCTTTATTGTGTCAGGTGAAGCACACTACCCAAAAGACTCGAACGGTCTTGAAAACAGTGTTTGCTCTTTAGTCTATTGTATAAATTCGAAAGTTCACTGAAACATACAATGGAGTACATCAACAGCGGCACGGCAAGGCCATAATTCCATCTGTTGAAATCGTTTGATCATATGTATATGTTGGTTAGAATGTTCCATGTACATTTCTTCTATTTGGTTGAAAACTGTTGCTGGCCTCTTTCGGAACACAGTTTTTCTGAGTTAACAAGGAAGGGCAACAGGAACTTTTTGAAAGACATTCGTGAGAAACAAGATAGCACCTATACCTTCAATTCAAAGAGCTACATCTGTACTTACAGTAGTATTTGCGCTACTGTTCATGGAAAACCAGAGGTGTCCAGACATTACTGTCTCTGCTTCTGCCTTCAATGGTAATGCGACCGGTGACTATCTCACACAATTCAGGCCATCACCACACGGACAGATAAGAGAAAGCAATAACTTCTGTTATAATTGCTGGAAATGTTCATGTTTTCTCCCGTTTCAAAGAATGATTCTTTACCATATAGAAATTACAGGCTTGTCCTCTTTGAACACACGGTACTTTCTGAGTTTCACAGTGAATTAGCAAGAAACGAAGTAGGAAACAACTGTGAACGGTGAAGTCACATATATTCCCTTTAGTGTGTCAGGTGAAGCACACTACCCAAAGACTCGAACGGTCTTGAAAGCAGTGTTTGCTCTTTAATCTATTATCTAAACTCGAAAGTTCACTGAAACATACAATGGAGTACATCAACAGCGGCACGGCAAGGCCATAATTCCATCTGTTGAAATCGTTTGATCATATGTATATGTTGGTTAGAATGTTCCATGTACATTTCTTCTATTTGGTTGAAAACTGTTGCTGGCCTCTTTCGGAACACAGTTTTTCTGAGTTAACAAGGAAGGGCAACGGGAAATTTTTGAAAGACATTCGTGAGAAACAAGATAGCACCTATACCTTCAATTCAAAGAGCTACATCTGTACTTACAGTAGTATTTGCGCTACTGTTCATGGAAAACCAGAGGTGTCCAGACATTACTGTCTCTGCTTCTGCCTTCAATGGCAATGCGACCGGTGACTATCTCACACAATTCAGGCCATCACCACACGGACAGAGAAGAGAAAGCAAGAACTTCTGTTATAATTGTTGGAAATGTTCATGTTTTATCCCGTTTCAAAGAATGATTCTTTACCAGATAGAAATTACAGGCTTGTCCTCTTTGAACACACGGTACTTTCTGAGTTTCACAGTGAATTAGCAAGAAACGAAGTAGAAAACAATTGTGAACGGTGAAGTCACATATATTCCCTTTATTGTGTCAGGTGAAGCACACTACCCAAAAGACTCGAACGGTCTTGAAAGCAGTGTTTGCTCTTTAGTCTATTGTATAAATTCGAAAGTTCACTGAAACATACAATGGAGTACATCAACAGCGGCACGGCAAGGCCATAATTCCATCTGTTGAAATCGTTTGATCATATGTATATGTTGGTTAGAATGTTCCATGTACATTTCTTCTATTTGGTTGAAAACTGTTGCTGGCCTCTTTCGGAACACAGTTTTTCTGAGTTAACAAGGAAGGGCAACAGGAACTTTTTGAAAGACATTCGTGAGAAACAAGATAGCACCTATACCTTCAATTCAAAGAGCTACATCTGTACTTACAGTAGTATTTGCGCTACTGTTCATGGAAAACCAGAGGTGTCCAGACATTACTGTCTCTGCTTCTGCCTTCAATGGTAATGCGACCGGTGACTATCTCACACAATTCAGGCCATCACCACACGGACAGATAAGAGAAAGCAATAACTTCTGTTATAATTGCTGGAAATGTTCATGTTTTCTCCCGTTTCAAAGAATGATTCTTTACCATATAGAAATTACAGGCTTGTCCTCTTTGAACACACGGTACTTTCTGAGTTTCACAGTGAATTAGCAAGAAACGAAGTAGGAAACAACTGTGAACGGTGAAGTCACATATATTCCCTTTAGTGTGTCAGGTGAAGCACACTACCCAAAGACTCGAACGGTCTTGAAAGCAGTGTTTGCTCTTTAATCTATTATCTAAACTCGAAAGTTCACTGAAACATACAATGGAGTACATCAACAGCGGCACGGCAAGGCCATAATTCCATCTGTTGAAATCGTTTGATCATATGTATATGTTGGTTAGAATGTTCCATGTACATTTCTTCTATTTGGTTGAAAACTGTTGCTGGCCTCTTTCGGAACACAGTTTTTCTGAGTTAACAAGGAAGGGCAACGGGAAATTTTTGAAAGACATTCGTGAGAAACAAGATAGCACCTATACCTTCAATTCAAAGAGCTACATCTGTACTTACAGTAGTATTTGCGCTACTGTTCATGGAAAACCAGAGGTGTCCAGACATTACTGTCTCTGCTTCTGCCTTCAATGGCAATGCGACCGGTGACTATCTCACACAATTCAGGCCATCACCACACGGACAGAGAAGAGAAAGCAAGAACTTCTGTTATAATTGTTGGAAATGTTCATGTTTTCTCCCGTTTCAAAGAATGATTCTTTACCAGATAGAAATTACAGGCTTGTCCTCTTTGAACACACGGTACTTTCTGAGTTTCACAGTGAATTAGCAAGAAACGAAGTAGGAAACAACTGTGAACGGTGAAGTCACATATATTCCCTTTAGTGTGTCAGGTGAAGCACACTACCCAAAGACTCGAACGGTCTTGAAAGCAGTGTTTGCTCTTTAATCTATTATCTAAACTCGAAAGTTCACTGAAACATACAATGGAGTACATCAACAACGGCACGGCAAGGCCATAATTCCATCTGTTGAAATCGTTTGATCATACGTATATGTTGGTTAGAATGTTCCATGTACATTTCTTCTATTTGGTTGAAAACTGTTGCTGGCCTCTTTCGGAACACAGTTTTTCTGAGTTAACAAGGAAGGGCAACAGGAACTTTTTGAAAGACATTCGTGAGAAACAAGATAGCACCTATACCTTCAATTCAAAGAGCTACATCTGTACTTACAGTAGTATTTGCGCTACTGTTCACGGAAAACCAGAGGTGTCCAGACATTACTGTCTCTGATTCTGCCTTCAATTGCAATGCGACCGGTGACTATCTCACACAATTCAGGCCATCACCACACGGACAGAGAAGAGAAAGCAAGAACTTCTGTTATAATTGCTGGAAATGTTCATGTTTTCTCCCGTTTCAAAGAATGATTCTTTACCAGATAGAAATTACAGGCTTGTCCTCTTTGAACACACGGTACTTTCTGAGTTTCACAGTGAATTAGCAAGAGACGAAGTAGAAAACAACTGTGAACGGTGAAGTCACATATATTCCCTTTATTGTGTCAGGTGAAGCACACTACCCAAAAGACTCGAACGGTCTTGAAAGCAGTGTTTGCTCTTTAGTCTATTGTATAAATTCGAAAGTTCACTGAAACATACAATGGAGTACATCAACAGCGGCACGGCAAGGCCATAATTCCATCTGTTGAAATCGTTTGATCATATGTATATGTTGGTTAGAATGTTCCATGTACATTTCTTCTATTTGGTTGAAAACTGTTGCTGGCCTCTTTCGGAACACAGTTTTTCTGAGTTAACAAGGAAGGGCAACAGGAACTTTTTGAAAGACATTCGTGAGAAACAAGATAGCACCTATACCTTCAATTCAAAGAGCTACATCTGTACTTACAGTAGTATTTGCGCTACTGTTCATGGAAAACCAGAGGTGTCCAGACATTACTGTCTCTGCTTCTGCCTTCAATGGCAATGCGACCGGTGACTATCTCACACAATTCAGGCCATCACCACACGGACAGAGAAGAGAAAGCAATAACTTCTGTTATAATTGCTGGAAATGTTCATGTTTTCTCCTGTTTCAAAGAATGATTCTTTACCAGATAGAAATTAGAGGCTTGTCCTCTTTGAAAACACGGTACTTTCTGAGTTTCACAGTGAATTAGCAAGAAATGAAGTAGGAAACAACTGTGAACGGTGAAGTCACATATATTCCCTTTAGTGTGTCAGGTGAAGCACACTACCCAAAGACTCGAACGGTCTTGAAAGCAGTGTTTGCTCTTTAATCTATTATCTAAACTCGAAAGTTCACTGAAACATGCAATGGAGTACATCAACAACGGCACGGCAAGGCCATAATTCCATCTGTTGAAATCGTTTGATCATATGTATATGTTGGTTAGAATGTTCCATGTACATTTCTTCTATTTGGTTGAAAACTGTTGCTGGCCTCTTTCGGAACACAGTTTTTCTGAGTTAACAAGGAAGGGCAACAGGAACTTTTTGAAAGACATTCGTGAGAAACAAGATAGCACCTATACCTTCAATTCAAAGAGCTACATCTGTACTTACAGTAGTATTTGCGCTACTGTTCACGGAAAACCAGAGGTGTCCAGACATTACTGTCTCTGATTCTGCCTTCAATTGCAATGCGACCGGTGACTATCTCACACAATTCAGGCCATCACCACACGGACAGAGAAGAGAAAGCAATAACTTCTGTTATAATTGTTGGAAATGTTCATGTTTTCTCCCGTTTCAAAGAATGATTCTTTACCAGATAGAAATTACAGGCTTGTCCTCTTTGAACACACGGTACTTTCTGAGTTTCACAGTGAATTAGCAAGAAACGAAGTAGAAAACAATTGTGAACGGTGAAGTCACATATATTCCCTTTATTGTGTCAGGTGAAGCACACTACCCAAAAGACTCGAACGGTCTTGAAAACAGTGTTTGCTCTTTAGTCTATTGTATAAATTCGAAAGTTCACTGAAACATACAATGGAGTACATCAACAGCGGCACGGCAAGGCCATAATTCCATCTGTTGAAATCGTTTGATCATATGTATATGTTGGTTAGAATGTTCCATGTACATTTCTTCTATTTGGTTGAAAACTGTTGCTGGCCTCTTTCGGAACACAGTTTTTCTGAGTTAACAAGGAAGGGCAACAGGAACTTTTTGAAAGACATTCGTGAGAAACAAGATAGCACCTATACCTTCAATTCAAAGAGCTACATCTGTACTTACAGTAGTATTTGCGCTACTGTTCATGGAAAACCAGAGGTGTCCAGACATTACTGTCTCTGCTTCTGCCTTCAATGGTAATGCGACCGGTGACTATCTCACACAATTCAGGCCATCACCACACGGACAGATAAGAGAAAGCAATAACTTCTGTTATAATTGCTGGAAATGTTCATGTTTTCTCCCGTTTCAAAGAATGATTCTTTACCATATAGAAATTACAGGCTTGTCCTCTTTGAACACACGGTACTTTCTGAGTTTCACAGTGAATTAGCAAGAAACGAAGTAGGAAACAACTGTGAACGGTGAAGTCACATATATTCCCTTTAGTGTGTCAGGTGAAGCACACTACCCAAAGACTCGAACGGTCTTGAAAGCAGTGTTTGCTCTTTAATCTATTATCTAAACTCGAAAGTTCACTGAAACATACAATGGAGTACATCAACAGCGGCACGGCAAGGCCATAATTCCATCTGTTGAAATCGTTTGATCATATGTATATGTTGGTTAGAATGTTCCATGTACATTTCTTCTATTTGGTTGAAAACTGTTGCTGGCCTCTTTCGGAACACAGTTTTTCTGAGTTAACAAGGAAGGGCAACGGGAAATTTTTGAAAGACATTCGTGAGAAACAAGATAGCACCTATACCTTCAATTCAAAGAGCTACATCTGTACTTACAGTAGTATTTGCGCTACTGTTCATGGAAAACCAGAGGTGTCCAGACATTACTGTCTCTGCTTCTGCCTTCAATGGCAATGCGACCGGTGACTATCTCACACAATTCAGGCCATCACCACACGGACAGAGAAGAGAAAGCAAGAACTTCTGTTATAATTGTTGGAAATGTTCATGTTTTCTCCCGTTTCAAAGAATGATTCTTTACCAGATAGAAATTACAGGCTTGTCCTCTTTGAACACACGGTACTTTCTGAGTTTCACAGTGAATTAGCAAGAAACGAAGTAGGAAACAACTGTGAACGGTGAAGTCACATATATTCCCTTTAGTGTGTCAGGTGAAGCACACTACCCAAAGACTCGAACGGTCTTGAAAGCAGTGTTTGCTCTTTAATCTATTATCTAAACTCGAAAGTTCACTGAAACATACAATGGAGTACATCAACAACGGCACGGCAAGGCCATAATTCCATCTGTTGAAATCGTTTGATCATACGTATATGTTGGTTAGAATGTTCCATGTACATTTCTTCTATTTGGTTGAAAACTGTTGCTGGCCTCTTTCGGAACACAGTTTTTCTGAGTTAACAAGGAAGGGCAACAGGAACTTTTTGAAAGACATTCGTGAGAAACAAGATAGCACCTATACCTTCAATTCAAAGAGCTACATCTGTACTTACAGTAGTATTTGCGCTACTGTTCACGGAAAACCAGAGGTGTCCAGACATTACTGTCTCTGATTCTGCCTTCAATTGCAATGCGACCGGTGACTATCTCACACAATTCAGGCCATCACCACACGGACAGAGAAGAGAAAGCAAGAACTTCTGTTATAATTGCTGGAAATGTTCATGTTTTCTCCCGTTTCAAAGAATGATTCTTTACCAGATAGAAATTACAGGCTTGTCCTCTTTGAACACACGGTACTTTCTGAGTTTCACAGTGAATTAGCAAGAAACGAAGTAGAAAACAACTGTGAACGGTGAAGTCACATATATTCCCTTTATTGTGTCAGGTGAAGCACACTACCCAAAAGACTCGAACGGTCTTGAAAGCAGTGTTTGCTCTTTAGTCTATTGTATAAATTCGAAAGTTCACTGAAACATACAATGGAGTACATCAACAGCGGCACGGCAAGGCCATAATTCCATCTGTTGAAATCGTTTGATCATATGTATATGTTGGTTAGAATGTTCCATGTACATTTCTTCTATTTGGTTGAAAACTGTTGCTGGCCTCTTTCGGAACACAGTTTTTCTGAGTTAACAAGGAAGGGCAACAGGAACTTTTTGAAAGACATTCGTGAGAAACAAGATAGCACCTATACCTTCAATTCAAAGAGCTACATCTGTACTTACAGTAGTATTTGCGCTACTGTTCATGGAAAACCAGAGGTGTCCAGACATTACTGTCTCTGCTTCTGCCTTCAATGGTAATGCGACCGGTGACTATCTCACACAATTCAGGCCATCACGACACGGACAGAGAAGAGAAAGCAATAACTTCTGTTATAATTGCTGGAAATGTTCATGTTTTCTCCCGTTTCAAAGAATGATTCTTTACCAGATAGAAATTACAGGCTTGTCCTCTTTGAACACACGGTACTTTCTGAGTTTCACAGTGAATTAGCAAGAAACGAAGTAGGAAACAACTGTGAACGGTGAAGTCACATATATTCCCTTTAGTGTGTCAGGTGAAGCACACTACCCAAAGACTCGAACGGTCTTGAAAGCAGTGTTTGCTCTTTAATCTATTATCTAAACTCGAAAGTTCACTGAAACATACAATGGAGTACATCAACAGCGGCACGGCAAGGCCATAATTCCATCTGTTGAAATCGTTTGATCATATGTATATGTTGGTTGGAATGTTCCATGTACATTTCTTCTATTTGGTTGAAAACTGTTGCTGGCCTCTTTCGGAACACAGTTTTTCTGAGTTAACAAGGAAGGGCAACGGGAAATTTTTGAAAGACATTCGTGAGAAACAAGATAGCACCTATACCTTCAATTCAAAGAGCTACATCTGTACTTACAGTAGTATTTGCGCTACTGTTCATGGAAAACCAGAGGTGTCCAGACATTACTGTCTCTGCTTCTGCCTTCAATGGCAATGCGACCGGTGACTATCTCACACAATTCAGGCCATCACCACACGGACAGAGAAGAGAAAGCAAGAACTTCTGTTATAATTGTTGGAAATGTTCATGTTTTCTCCCGTTTCAAAGAATGATTCTTTACCAGATAGAAATTACAGGCTTGTCCTCTTTGAACACACGGTACTTTCTGAGTTTCACAGTGAATTAGCAAGAAACGAAGTAGGAAACAACTGTGAACGGTGAAGTCACATATATTCCCTTTAGTGTGTCAGGTGAAGCACACTACCCAAAGACTCGAACGGTCTTGAAAGCAGTGTTTGCTCTTTAATCTATTATCTAAACTCGAAAGTTCACTGAAACATACAATGGAGTACATCAACAACGGCACGGCAAGGCCATAATTCCATCTGTTGAAATCGTTTGATCATATGTATATGTTGGTTAGAATGTTCCATGTACATTTCTTCTATTTGGTTGAAAACTGTTGCTGGCCTCTTTCGGAACACAGTTTTTCTGAGTTAACAAGGAAGGGCAACAGGAAATTTTTGAAAGACATTCGTGAGAAACAAGATAGCACCTATACCTTCAATTCAAAGAGCTACATCTGTACTTACAGTAGTATTTGCGCTACTGTTCATGGAAAACCAGAGGTGTCCAGACATTACTGTCTCTGCTTCTGCCTTCAATGGCAATGCGACCGGTGACTATCTCACACAATTCAGGCCATCACCACACGGACAGAGAAGAGAAAGCAATAACTTCTGTTATAATTGCTGGAAATGTTCATGTTTTCTCCTGTTTCAAAGAATGATTCTTTACCAGATAGAAATTACAGGCTTGTCCTCTTTGAAAACACGGTACTTTCTGATTTTCACAGTGAATTAGCAAGAAACGAAGTAGGAAACAACTGTGAACGGTGAAGTCACATATATTCCCTTTAGTGTGTCAGGTGAAGCACACTACCCAAAAGACTCTAGCGGTCTTGAAAGCAGTGTTTGCTCTTTAGTCTATTGTATAAACTCGAAAGTTCACTGAAACATACAATGGAGTACATCAACAACGGCACGGGAAGGCCATAATTCCATCTGTTGAAATCGTTTGATCATATGTATATGTTGGTTAGAATGTTCCATGTACATTTCTTCTATTTGGTTGAAAACTGTTGCTGGCCTCTTTCGGAACACAGTTTTTCTGAGTTAACAAGGAAGGGCAACGGGAAATTTTTGAAAGACATTCGTTAGAAACACGATAGCACCTATACCTTCAATTCAAAGAGCTACATCTGTACTTACAGTAGTATTTGCGCTACTGTTCATGGAAAACCAGAGGTGTCCAGACATTACTGTCTCTGCTTCTGCCTTCAATGGCAATGCGACCGGTGACTATCTCACACAATTCAGGCCATCACCACACGGACAGAGAAGAGAAAGCAATAACTTCTGTTATAATTGCTGGAAATGTTCATGTTTTCTCCTGTTTCAAAGAATGATTCTTTACCAGATAGAAATTAGAGGCTTGTCCTCTTTGAAAACACGGTACTTTCTGAGTTTCACAGTGAATTAGCAAGAAACGAAGTAGGAAACAACTGTGAACGGTGAAGTCACATATATTCCCTTTAGTGTGTCAGGTGAAGCACACTACCCAAAGACTCGAACGGTCTTGAAAGCAGTGTTTGCTCTTTAATCTATTATCTAAACTCGAAAGTTCACTGAAACATGCAATGGAGTACATCAACAACGGCACGGCAAGGCCATAATTCCATCTGTTGAAATCGTTTGATCATATGTATATGTTGGTTAGAATGTTCCATGTACATTTCTTCTATTTGGTTGAAAACTGTTGCTGGCCTCTTTCGGAACACAGTTTTTCTGAGTTAACAAGGAAGGGCAACAGGAACTTTTTGAAAGACATTCGTGAGAAACAAGATAGCACCTATACCTTCAATTCAAAGAGCTACATCTGTACTTACAGTAGTATTTGCGCTACTGTTCACGGAAAACCAGAGGTGTCCAGACATTACTGTCTCTGATTCTGCCTTCAATTGCAATGCGACCGGTGACTATCTCACACAATTCAGGCCATCACCACACGGACAGAGAAGAGAAAGCAATAACTTCTGTTATAATTGCTGGAAATGTTCATGTTTTCTCCCGTTTCAAAGAATGATTCTTTACCAGATAGAAATTACAGGCTTGTCCTCTTTGAACACACGGTACTTTCTGATTTTCACAGTGAATTAGCAAGAAACGAAGTAGGAAACAACTGTGAACGGTGAAGTCACATATATTCCCTTTAGTGTGTCAGGTGAAGCACACTACCCAAAAGACTCTAGCGGTCTTGAAAGCAGTGTTTGCTCTTTAGTCTATTGTATAAACTCGAAAGTTCACTGAAACATACAATGGAGTACATCAACAACGGCACGGGAAGGCCATAATTCCATCTGTTGAAATCGTTTGATCATATGTATATGTTGGTTAGAATGTTCCATGTACATTTCTTCTATTTGGTTGAAAACTGTTGCTGGCCTCTTTCGGAACACAGTTTTTCTGAGTTAACAAGGAAGGGCAACGGGAAATTTTTGAAAGACATTCGTTAGAAACAAGATAGCACCTATACCTTCAATTCAAAGAGCTACATCTGTACTTACAGTAGTATTTGCGCTACTGTTCATGGAAAACCAGAGGTGTCCAGACATTACTGTCTCTGCTTCTGCCTTCAATGGCAATGCGACCGGTGACTATCTCACACAATTCAGGCCATCACCACACGGACAGAGAAGAGAAAGCAATAACTTCTGTTATAATTGCTGGAAATGTTCATGTTTTCTCCTGTTTCAAAGAATGATTCTTTACCAGATAGAAATTAGAGGCTTGTCCTCTTTGAAAACACGGTACTTTCTGAGTTTCACAGTGAATTAGCAAGAAATGAAGTAGGAAACAACTGTGAACGGTGAAGTCACATATATTCCCTTTAGTGTGTCAGGTGAAGCACACTACCCAAAGACTCGAACGGTCTTGAAAGCAGTGTTTGCTCTTTAATCTATTATCTAAACTCGAAAGTTCACTGAAACATGCAATGGAGTACATCAACAACGGCACGGCAAGGCCATAATTCCATCTGTTGAAATCGTTTGATCATATGTATATGTTGGTTAGAATGTTCCATGTACATTTCTTCTATTTGGTTGAAAACTGTTGCTGGCCTCTTTCGGAACACAGTTTTTCTGAGTTAACAAGGAAGGGCAACAGGAACTTTTTGAAAGACATTCGTGAGAAACAAGATAGCACCTATACCTTCAATTCAAAGAGCTACATCTGTACTTACAGTAGTATTTGCGCTACTGTTCACGGAAAACCAGAGGTGTCCAGACATTACTGTCTCTGATTCTGCCTTCAATTGCAATGCGACCGGTGACTATCTCACACAATTCAGGCCATCACCACACGGACAGAGAAGAGAAAGCAATAACTTCTGTTATAATTGTTGGAAATGTTCATGTTTTCTCCCGTTTCAAAGAATGATTCTTTACCAGATAGAAATTACAGGCTTGTCCTCTTTGAACACACGGTACTTTCTGAGTTTCACAGTGAATTAGCAAGAAACGAAGTAGAAAACAATTGTGAACGGTGAAGTCACATATATTCCCTTTATTGTGTCAGGTGAAGCACACTACCCAAAAGACTCGAACGGTCTTGAAAGCAGTGTTTGCTCTTTAGTCTATTGTATAAATTCGAAAGTTCACTGAAACATACAATGGAGTACATCAACAGCGGCACGGCAAGGCCATAATTCCATCTGTTGAAATCGTTTGATCATATGTATATGTTGGTTAGAATGTTCCATGTACATTTCTTCTATTTGGTTGAAAACTGTTGCTGGCCTCTTTCGGAACACAGTTTTTCTGAGTTAACAAGGAAGGGCAACAGGAACTTTTTGAAAGACATTCGTGAGAAACAAGATAGCACCTATACCTTCAATTCAAAGAGCTACATCTGTACTTACAGTAGTATTTGCGCTACTGTTCATGGAAAACCAGAGGTGTCCAGACATTACTGTCTCTGCTTCTGCCTTCAATGGTAATGCGACCGGTGACTATCTCACACAATTCAGGCCATCACCACACGGACAGATAAGAGAAAGCAATAACTTCTGTTATAATTGCTGGAAATGTTCATGTTTTCTCCCGTTTCAAAGAATGATTCTTTACCATATAGAAATTACAGGCTTGTCCTCTTTGAACACACGGTACTTTCTGAGTTTCACAGTGAATTAGCAAGAAACGAAGTAGGAAACAACTGTGAACGGTGAAGTCACATATATTCCCTTTAGTGTGTCAGGTGAAGCACACTACCCAAAGACTCGAACGGTCTTGAAAGCAGTGTTTGCTCTTTAATCTATTATCTAAACTCGAAAGTTCACTGAAACATACAATGGAGTACATCAACAGCGGCACGGCAAGGCCATAATTCCATCTGTTGAAATCGTTTGATCATATGTATATGTTGGTTAGAATGTTCCATGTACATTTCTTCTATTTGGTTGAAAACTGTTGCTGGCCTCTTTCGGAACACAGTTTTTCTGAGTTAACAAGGAAGGGCAACGGGAAATTTTTGAAAGACATTCGTGAGAAACAAGATAGCACCTATACCTTCAATTCAAAGAGCTACATCTGTACTTACAGTAGTATTTGCGCTACTGTTCATGGAAAACCAGAGGTGTCCAGACATTACTGTCTCTGCTTCTGCCTTCAATGGCAATGCGACCGGTGACTATCTCACACAATTCAGGCCATCACCACACGGACAGAGAAGAGAAAGCAAGAACTTCTGTTATAATTGTTGGAAATGTTCATGTTTTCTCCCGTTTCAAAGAATGATTCTTTACCAGATAGAAATTACAGGCTTGTCCTCTTTGAACACACGGTACTTTCTGAGTTTCACAGTGAATTAGCAAGAAACGAAGTAGGAAACAACTGTGAACGGTGAAGTCACATATATTCCCTTTAGTGTGTCAGGTGAAGCACACTACCCAAAGACTCGAACGGTCTTGAAAGCAGTGTTTGCTCTTTAATCTATTATCTAAACTCGAAAGTTCACTGAAACATACAATGGAGTACATCAACAACGGCACGGCAAGGCCATAATTCCATCTGTTGAAATCGTTTGATCATACGTATATGTTGGTTAGAATGTTCCATGTACATTTCTTCTATTTGGTTGAAAACTGTTGCTGGCCTCTTTCGGAACACAGTTTTTCTGAGTTAACAAGGAAGGGCAACAGGAACTTTTTGAAAGACATTCGTGAGAAACAAGATAGCACCTATACCTTCAATTCAAAGAGCTACATCTGTACTTACAGTAGTATTTGCGCTACTGTTCACGGAAAACCAGAGGTGTCCAGACATTACTGTCTCTGATTCTGCCTTCAATTGCAATGCGACCGGTGACTATCTCACACAATTCAGGCCATCACCACACGGACAGAGAAGAGAAAGCAAGAACTTCTGTTATAATTGCTGGAAATGTTCATGTTTTCTCCCGTTTCAAAGAATGATTCTTTACCAGATAGAAATTACAGGCTTGTCCTCTTTGAACACACGGTACTTTCTGAGTTTCACAGTGAATTAGCAAGAAACGAAGTAGAAAACAACTGTGAACGGTGAAGTCACATATATTCCCTTTATTGTGTCAGGTGAAGCACACTACCCAAAAGACTCGAACGGTCTTGAAAGCAGTGTTTGCTCTTTAGTCTATTGTATAAATTCGAAAGTTCACTGAAACATACAATGGAGTACATCAACAGCGGCACGGCAAGGCCATAATTCCATCTGTTGAAATCGTTTGATCATATGTATATGTTGGTTACAATGTTCCATGTACATTTCTTCTATTTGGTTGAAAACTGTTGCTGGCCTCTTTCGGAACACAGTTTTTCTGAGTTAACAAGGAAGGGCAACAGGAACTTTTTGAAAGACATTCGTGAGAAACAAGATAGCACCTATACCTTCAATTCAAAGAGCTACATCTGTACTTACAGTAGTATTTGCGCTACTGTTCATGGAAAACCAGAGGTGTCCAGACATTACTGTCTCTGCTTCTGCCTTCAATGGTAATGCGACCGGTGACTATCTCACACAATTCAGGCCATCACCACACGGACAGAGAAGAGAAAGCAATAACTTCTGTTATAATTGCTGGAAATGTTCATGTTTTCTCCCGTTTCAAAGAATGATTCTTTACCAGATAGAAATTACAGGCTTGTCCTCTTTGAACACACGGTACTTTCTGAGTTTCACAGTGAATTAGCAAGAAACGAAGTAGGAAACAACTGTGAACGGTGAAGTCACATATATTCCCTTTAGTGTGTCAGGTGAAGCACACTACCCAAAGACTCGAACGGTCTTGAAAGCAGTGTTTGCTCTTTAATCTATTATCTAAACTCGAAAGTTCACTGAAACATACAATGGAGTACATCAACAGCGGCACGGCAAGGCCATAATTCCATCTGTTGAAATCGTTTGATCATATGTATATGTTGGTTGGAATGTTCCATGTACATTTCTTCTATTTGGTTGAAAACTGTTGCTGGCCTCTTTCGGAACACAGTTTTTCTGAGTTAACAAGGAAGGGCAACGGGAAATTTTTGAAAGACATTCGTGAGAAACAAGATAGCACCTATACCTTCAATTCAAAGAGCTACATCTGTACTTACAGTAGTATTTGCGCTACTGTTCATGGAAAACCAGAGGTGTCCAGACATTACTGTCTCTGCTTCTGCCTTCAATGGCAATGCGACCGGTGACTATCTCACACAATTCAGGCCATCACCACACGGACAGAGAAGAGAAAGCAAGAACTTCTGTTATAATTGTTGGAAATGTTCATGTTTTCTCCCGTTTCAAAGAATGATTCTTTACCAGATAGAAATTACAGGCTTGTCCTCTTTGAACACACGGTACTTTCTGAGTTTCACAGTGAATTAGCAAGAAACGAAGTAGGAAACAACTGTGAACGGTGAAGTCACATATATTCCCTTTAGTGTGTCAGGTGAAGCACACTACCCAAAGACTCGAACGGTCTTGAAAGCAGTGTTTGCTCTTTAATCTATTATCTAAACTCGAAAGTTCACTGAAACATACAATGGAGTACATCAACAACGGCACGGCAAGGCCATAATTCCATCTGTTGAAATCGTTTGATCATACGTATATGTTGGTTAGAATGTTCCATGTACATTTCTTCTATTTGGTTGAAAACTGTTGCTGGCCTCTTTCGGAACACAGTTTTTCTGAGTTAACAAGGAAGGGCAACAGGAACTTTTTGAAAGACATTCGTGAGAAACAAGATAGCACCTATACCTTCAATTCAAAGAGCTACATCTGTACTTACAGTAGTATTTGCGCTACTGTTCACGGAAAACCAGAGGTGTCCAGACATTACTGTCTCTGATTCTGCCTTCAATTGCAATGCGACCGGTGACTATCTCACACAATTCAGGCCATCACCACACGGACAGAGAAGAGAAAGCAAGAACTTCTGTTATAATTGCTGGAAATGTTCATGTTTTCTCCCGTTTCAAAGAATGATTCTTTACCAGATAGAAATTACAGGCTTGTCCTCTTTGAACACACGGTACTTTCTGAGTTTCACAGTGAATTAGCAAGAAACGAAGTAGAAAACAACTGTGAACGGTGAAGTCACATATATTCCCTTTATTGTGTCAGGTGAAGCACACTACCCAAAAGACTCGAACGGTCTTGAAAGCAGTGTTTGCTCTTTAGTCTATTGTATAAATTCGAAAGTTCACTGAAACATACAATGGAGTACATCAACAGCGGCACGGCAAGGCCATAATTCCATCTGTTGAAATCGTTTGATCATATGTATATGTTGGTTAGAATGTTCCATGTACATTTCTTCTATTTGGTTGAAAACTGTTGCTGGCCTCTTTCGGAACACAGTTTTTCTGAGTTAACAAGGAAGGGCAACAGGAACTTTTTGAAAGACATTCGTGAGAAACAAGATAGCACCTATACCTTCAATTCAAAGAGCTACATCTGTACTTACAGTAGTATTTGCGCTACTGTTCATGGAAAACCAGAGGTGTCCAGACATTACTGTCTCTGCTTCTGCCTTCAATGGTAATGCGACCGGTGACTATCTCACACAATTCAGGCCATCACCACACGGACAGATAAGAGAAAGCAATAACTTCTGTTATAATTGCTGGAAATGTTCATGTTTTCTCCCGTTTCAAAGAATGATTCTTTCCCAGATAGAAATTAGAGGCTTGTCCTCTTTGAACACACGGTACTTTCTGAGTTTCACAGTGAATTAGCAAGAAACGAAGTAGGAAACAACTGTGAACGGTGAAGTCACATATATTCCCTTTAGTGTGTCAGGTGAAGCACACTACCCAAAGACTCGAACGGTCTTGAAAGCAGTGTTTGCTCTTTAATCTATTATCTAAACTCGAAAGTTCACTGAAACATAAAATGGAGTACATCAACAACGCCACGGCAAGGCCATAATTCCATCTGTTGAAATCGTTTGATCATACGTATATGTTGGTTAGAATGTTCCATGTACATTTCTTCTATTTGGTTGAAAACTGTTGCTGGCCTCTTTCGGAACACAGTTTTTCTGAGTTAACAAGGAAGGGCAACAGGAAATTTTTGAAAGACATTCGTGAGAAACAAGATAGCACCTATACCTTCAATTCAAAGAGCTACATCTGTACTTACAGTAGTATTTCCGCTACTGTTCATGGAAAACCAGAGGTGTCCAGACATTACTCTCTCTGCTTCTGCCTTCAATGGCAATGCGACCGGTGACTATCTCACACAATTCAGGCCATCACCACACGGACAGAGAAGAGAAAGCAATAACTTCTGTTATAATTGCTGGAAATGTTCATGTTTTCTCCCGTTTCAAAGAATGATTCTTTCCCAGATAGAAATTAGAGGCTTGTCCTCTTTGAAAACACGGTACTTTCTGAGTTTCACAGTGAATTAGCAAGAGACCAAGTTGGAAACAACTGTGAGCGGTGAAGTCACATATATTCCCTTTAGTGTGTCCGGTGAAGCACACTACCCAAAGAATATAACTGTCTTGAAAGCAGTGTTTGCTCTTTAGTCAATTATCTAATCTCGAAAGTTCACTGAAACATAGAATGGAGTACATCAACAACGGCACGGCAAGGCCATAACTCCATCTGTTGAAATCGTTTGATCATATGTATATGTTGGTTAGAATGTTCCATGTACATTTCTTCTATTTGGTTGAAAACTGTTGATGGCCTCTTTCGGAACACAGTTTTTCTGAGTTAACAAGGAAGGGCAACAGGAAATTTTTGAAAGACATTCGTGAGAAACAAGATAGCACCTATACCTTCAATTCAAAGAGCTACATCTGTACTTACAGTAGTATTTGCGCTACTGTTCATGGAAAACCAGAGGTGTCCAGACATTACTGTCTCTGCTTCTGCCTTCAATGGCAATGCGACCGGTGACTATCTCACACAATTCAGGCCATCACCACACGGACAGAGAAGAGAAAGCAATAACTTCTGTTATAATTGCTGGAAATGTTCATGTTTTCTCCTGTTTCAAAGAATGATTCTTTACCAGATAGAAATTAGAGGCTTGTCCTCTTTGAACACACGGTACTTTCTGAGTTTCACAGTGAATTAGCAAGAAACGAAGTAGGAAACAACTGTGAACGGTGAAGTCACATATATTCCCTTTAGTGTGTCAGGTGAAGCACACTACCCAAAGACTCGAACGGTCTTGAAAGCAGTGTTTGCTCTTTAATCTATTATCTAAACTCGAAAGTTCACTGAAACATACAATGGAGTACATCAACAGCGGCACGGCAAGGCCATAATTCCATCTGTTGAAATCGTTTGATCATACGTATATGTTGGTTAGAATGTTCCATGTACATTTCTTCTATTTGGTTGAAAACTGTTGCTGGCCTCTTTCGGAACACAGTTTTTCTGAGTTAACAAGGAAGGGCAACGGGAAATTTTTGAAAGACATTCGTGAGAAACAAGATAGCACCTATACCTTCAATTCAAAGAGCTACATCTGTACTTACAGTAGTATTTGCGCTACTGTTCATGGAAAACCAGAGGTGTCCAGACATTACTGTCTCTGCTTCTGCCTTCAATGGCAATGCGACCGGTGACTATCTCACACAATTCAGGCCATCACCACACGGACAGAGAAGAGAAAGCAAGAACTTCTGTTATAATTGTTGGAAATGTTCATGTTTTCTCCCGTTTCAAAGAATGATTCTTTACCAGATAGAAATTACAGGCTTGTCCTCTTTGAACACACGGTACTTTCTGAGTTTCACAGTGAATTAGCAAGAAACGAAGTAGGAAACAACTGTGAACGGTGAAGTCACATATATTCCCTTTAGTGTGTCAGGTGAAGCACACTACCCAAAGACTCGAACGGTCTTGAAAGCAGTGTTTGCTCTTTAATCTATTATCTAAACTCGAAAGTTCACTGAAACATACAATGGAGTACATCAACAACGGCACGGCAAGGCCATAATTCCATCTGTTGAAATCGTTTGATCATACGTATATGTTGGTTAGAATGTTCCATGTACATTTCTTCTATTTGGTTGAAAACTGTTGCTGGCCTCTTTCGGAACACAGTTTTTCTGAGTTAACAAGGAAGGGCAACGGGAACTTTTTGAAAGACATTCGTGAGAAACAAGATAGCACCTATACCTTCAATTCAAAGAGCTACATCTGTACTTACAGTAGTATTTGCGCTACTGTTCACGGAAAACCAGAGGTGTCCAGACATTACTGTCTCTGATTCTGCCTTCAATTGCAATGCGACCGGTGACTATCTCACACAATTCAGGCCATCACCACACGGACAGAGAAGAGAAAGCAAGAACTTCTGTTATAATTGCTGGAAATGTTCATGTTTTCTCCCGTTTCAAAGAATGATTCTTTACCAGATAGAAATTACAGGCTTGTCCTCTTTGAACACACGGTACTTTCTGAGTTTCACAGTGAATTAGCAAGAAACGAAGTAGAAAACAACTGTGAACGGTGAAGTCACATATATTCCCTTTATTGTGTCAGGTGAAGCACACTACCCAAAAGACTCGAACGGTCTTGAAAGCAGTGTTTGCTCTTTAGTCTATTGTATAAATTCGAAAGTTCACTGAAACATACAATGGAGTACATCAACAGCGGCACGGCAAGGCCATAATTCCATCTGTTGAAATCGTTTGATCATATGTATATGTTGGTTAGAATGTTCCATGTACATTTCTTCTATTTGGTTGAAAACTGTTGCTGGCCTCTTTCGGAACACAGTTTTTCTGAGTTAACAAGGAAGGGCAACAGGAACTTTTTGAAAGACATTCGTGAGAAACAAGATAGCACCTATACCTTCAATTCAAAGAGCTACATCTGTACTTACAGTAGTATTTGCGCTACTGTTCATGGAAAACCAGAGGTGTCCAGACATTACTCTCTCTGCTTCTGCCTTCAATGGCAATGCGACCGGTGACTATCTCACACAATTCAGGCCATCACCACACGGACAGAGAAGAGAAAGCAATAACTTCTGTTATAATTGCTGGAAATGTTCATGTTTTCTCCCGTTTCAAAGAATGATTCTTTACCAGATAGAAATTAGAGGCTTGTCCTCTTTGAAAACACGGTACTTTCTGAGTTTCACAGTGAATTAGCAAGAGACGAAGTAGGAAACAACTGTGAGCGGTGAAGTCACATATATTCCCTTTAGTGTGTCCGGTGAAGCACACTACCCAAAGAATATAACTGTCTTGAAAGCAGTGTTTGCTCTTTAGTCTATTATCTAATCTCGAAAGTTCACTGAAACATAGAATGGAGTACATCAACAACGGCACGGCAAGGCCATAACTCCATCTGTTGAAATCGTTTGATCATATGTATATGTTGGTTAGAATGTTCCATGTACATTTCTTCTATTTGGTTGAAAACTGTTGCTGGCCTCTTTCGGAACACAGTTTTTCTGAGTTAACAAGGAAGGGCAACAGGAACTTTTTGAAAGACATTCGTGAGAAACAAGATAGCACCTATACCTTCAATTCAAAGAGCTACATCTGTACTTACAGTAGTATTTGCGCTACTGTTCATGGAAAACCAGAGGTGTCCAGACATTACTGTCTCTGCTTCTGCCTTCAATGGCAATGCGACCGGTGACTATCTCACACAATTCAGGCCATCACCACACGGACAGAGAAGAGAAAGCAAGAACTTCTGTTATAATTGTTGGAAATGTTCATGTTTTCTCCCGTTTCAAAGAATGATTCTTTACCAGATAGAAATTACAGGCTTGTCCTCTTTGAACACACGGTACTTTCTGAGTTTCACAGTGAATTAGCAAGAAACGAAGTAGGAAACAACTGTGAACGGTGAAGTCACATATATTCCCTTTAGTGTGTCAGGTGAAGCACACTACCCAAAGACTCGAACGGTCTTGAAAGCAGTGTTTGCTCTTTAATCTATTATCTAAACTCGAAAGTTCACTGAAACATACAATGGAGTACATCAACAACGGCACGGCAAGGCCATAATTCCATCTGTTGAAATCGTTTGATCATACGTATATGTTGGTTAGAATGTTCCATGTACATTTCTTCTATTTGGTTGAAAACTGTTGCTGGCCTCTTTCGGAACACAGTTTTTCTGAGTTAACAAGGAAGGGCAACAGGAACTTTTTGAAAGACATTCGTGAGAAACAAGATAGCACCTATACCTTCAATTCAAAGAGCTACATCTGTACTTACAGTAGTATTTGCGCTACTGTTCACGGAAAACCAGAAGTGTCCAGACATTACTGTCTCTGATTCTGCCTTCAATTGCAATGCGACCGGTGACTATCTCACACAATTCAGGCCATCACCACACGGACAGAGAAGAGAAAGCAAGAACTTCTGTTATAATTGCTGGAAATGTTCATGTTTTCTCCCGTTTCAAAGAATGATTCTTTACCAGATAGAAATTACAGGCTTGTCCTCTTTGAACACACGGTACTTTCTGAGTTTCACAGTGAATTAGCAAGAAACGAAGTAGAAAACAACTGTGAACGGTGAAGTCACATATATTCCCTTTATTGTGTCAGGTGAAGCACACTACCCAAAAGACTCGAACGGTCTTGAAAGCAGTGTTTGCTCTTTAGTCTATTGTATAAATTCGAAAGTTCACTGAAACATACAATGGAGTACATCAACAGCGGCACGGCAAGGCCATAATTCCATCTGTTGAAATCGTTTGATCATATGTATATGTTGGTTAGAATGTTCCATGTACATTTCTTCTATTTGGTTGAAAACTGTTGCTGGCCTCTTTCGGAACACAGTTTTTCTGAGTTAACAAGGAAGGGCAACAGGAACTTTTTGAAAGACATTCGTGAGAAACAAGATAGCACCTATACCTTCAATTCAAAGAGCTACATCTGTACTTACAGTAGTATTTGCGCTACTGTTCATGGAAAACCAGAGGTGTCCAGACATTACTGTCTCTGCTTCTGCCTTCAATGGTAATGCGACCGGTGACTATCTCACACAATTCAGGCCATCACCACACGGACAGATAAGAGAAAGCAATAACTTCTGTTATAATTGCTGGAAATGTTCATGTTTTCTCCCGTTTCAAAGAATGATTCTTTCCCAGATAGAAATTAGAGGCTTGTCCTCTTTGAACACACGGTACTTTCTGAGTTTCACAGTGAATTAGCAAGAAACGAAGTAGGAAACAACTGTGAACGGTGAAGTCACATATATTCCCTTTAGTGTGTCAGGTGAAGCACACTACCCAAAGACTCGAACGGTCTTGAAAGCAGTGTTTGCTCTTTAATCTATTATCTAAACTCGAAAGTTCACTGAAACATACAATGGAGTACATCAACAACGCCACGGCAAGGCCATAATTCCATCTGTTGAAATCGTTTGATCATACGTATATGTTGGTTAGAATGTTCCATGTACATTTCTTCTATTTGGTTGAAAACTGTTGCTGGCCTCTTTCGGAACACAGTTTTTCTGAGTTAACAAGGAAGGGCAACAGGAAATTTTTGAAAGACATTCGTGAGAAACAAGATAGCACCTATACCTTCAATTCAAAGAGCTACATCTGTACTTACAGTAGTATTTGCGCTACTGTTCATGGAAAACCAGAGGTGTCCAGACATTACTCTCTCTGCTTCTGCCTTCAATGGCAATGCGACCGGTGACTATCTCACACAATTCAGGCCATCACCACACGGACAGAGAAGAGAAAGCAATAACTTCTGTTATAATTGCTGGAAATGTTCATGTTTTCTCCCGTTTCAAAGAATGATTCTTTCCCAGATAGAAATTAGAGGCTTGTCCTCTTTGAAAACACGGTACTTTCTGAGTTTCACAGTGAATTAGCAAGAGACCAAGTAGGAAACAACTGTGAGCGGTGAAGTCACATATATTCCCTTTAGTGTGTCCGGTGAAGCACACTACCCAAAGAATATAACTGTCTTGAAAGCAGTGTTTGCTCTTTAGTCTATTATCTAATCTCGAAAGTTCACTGAAACATAGAATGGAGTACATCAACAACGGCACGGCAAGGCCATAACTCCATCTGTTGAAATCGTTTGATCATATGTATATGTTGGTTAGAATGTTCCATGTACATTTCTTCTATTTGGTTGAAAACTGTTGCTGGCCTCTTTCGGAACACAGTTTTTCTGAGTTAACAAGGAAGGGCAACAGGAAATTTTTGAAAGACATTCGTGAGAAACAAGATAGCACCTATACCTTCAATTCAAAGAGCTACATCTGTACTTACAGTAGTATTTGCGCTACTGTTCATGGAAAACCAGAGGTGTCCAGACATTACTGTCTCTGCTTCTGCCTTCAATGGCAATGCGACCGGTGACTATCTCACACAATTCAGGCCATCACCACACGGACAGAGAAGAGAAAGCAATAACTTCTGTTATAATTGCTGGAAATGTTCATGTTTTCTCCTGTTTCAAAGAATGATTCTTTACCAGATAGAAATTAGAGGCTTGTCCTCTTTGAACACACGGTACTTTCTGAGTTTCACAGTGAATTAGCAAGAAACGAAGTAGGAAACAACTGTGAACGGTGAAGTCACATATATTCCCTTTAGTGTGTCAGGTGAAGCACACTACCCAAAGACTCGAACGGTCTTGAAAGCAGTGTTTGCTCTTTAATCTATTATCTAAACTCGAAAGTTCACTGAAACATACAATGGAGTACATCAACAGCGGCACGGCAAGGCCATAATTCCATCTGTTGAAATCGTTTGATCATACGTATATGTTGGTTAGAATGTTCCATGTACATTTCTTCTATTTGGTTGAAAACTGTTGCTGGCCTCTTTCGGAACACAGTTTTTCTGAGTTAACAAGGAAGGGCAACGGGAAATTTTTGAAAGACATTCGTGAGAAACAAGATAGCACCTATACCTTCAATTCAAAGAGCTACATCTGTACTTACAGTAGTATTTGCGCTACTGTTCATGGAAAACCAGAGGTGTCCAGACATTACTGTCTCTGCTTCTGCCTTCAATGGCAATGCGACCGGTGACTATCTCACACAATTCAGGCCATCACCACACGGACAGAGAAGAGAAAGCAAGAACTTCTGTTATAATTGTTGGAAATGTTCATGTTTTCTCCCGTTTCAAAGAATGATTCTTTACCAGATAGAAATTACAGGCTTGTCCTCTTTGAACACACGGTACTTTCTGAGTTTCACAGTGAATTAGCAAGAAACGAAGTAGGAAACAACTGTGAACGGTGAAGTCACATATATTCCCTTTAGTGTGTCAGGTGAAGCACACTACCCAAAGACTCGAACGGTCTTGAAAGCAGTGTTTGCTCTTTAATCTATTATCTAAACTCGAAAGTTCACTGAAACATACAATGGAGTACATCAACAACGGCACGGCAAGGCCATAATTCCATCTGTTGAAATCGTTTGATCATACGTATATGTTGGTTAGAATGTTCCATGTACATTTCTTCTATTTGGTTGAAAACTGTTGCTGGCCTCTTTCGGAACACAGTTTTTCTGAGTTAACAAGGAAGGGCAACGGGAAATTTTTGAAAGACATTCGTGAGAAACAAGATAGCACCTATACCTTCAATTCAAAGAGCTACATCTGTACTTACAGTAGTATTTGCGCTACTGTTCATGGAAAACCAGAGGTGTCCAGACATTACTGTCTCTGCTTCTGCCTTCAATGGCAATGCGACCGGTGACTATCTCACACAATTCAGGCCATCACCACACGGACAGAGAAGAGAAAGCAAGAACTTCTGTTATAATTGTTGGAAATGTTCATGTTTTCTCCCGTTTCAAAGAATGATTCTTTACCAGATAGAAATTACAGGCTTGTCCTCTTTGAACACACGGTACTTTCTGAGTTTCACAGTTAATTAGCAAGAAACGAAGTAGGAAACAACTGTGAACGGTGAAGTCACATATATTCCCTTTAGTGTGTCAGGTGAAGCACACTACCCAAAGACTCGAACGGTCTTGAAAGCAGTGTTTGCTCTTTAATCTATTATCTAAACTCGAAAGTTCACTGAAACATACAATGGAGTACATCAACAACGGCACGGCAAGGCCATAATTCCATCTGTTGAAATCGTTTGATCATACGTATATGTTGGTTAGAATGTTCCATGTACATTTCTTCTATTTGGTTGAAAACTGTTGCTGGCCTCTTTCGGAACACAGTTTTTCTGAGTTAACAAGGAAGGGCAACAGGAACTTTTTGAAAGACATTCGTGAGAAACAAGATAGCACCTATACCTTCAATTCAAAGAGCTACATCTGTACTTACAGTAGTATTTGCGCTACTGTTCACGGAAAACCAGAGGTGTCCAGACATTACTGTCTCTGATTCTGCCTTCAATTGCAATGCGACCGGTGACTATCTCACACAATTCAGGCCATCACCACACGGACAGAGAAGAGAAAGCAAGAACTTCTGTTATAATTGCTGGAAATGTTCATGTTTTCTCCCGTTTCAAAGAATGATTCTTTACCAGATAGAAATTACAGGCTTGTCCTCTTTGAACACACGGTACTTTCTGAGTTTCACAGTGAATTAGCAAGAAACGAAGTAGAAAACAACTGTGAACGGTGAAGTCACATATATTCCCTTTATTGTGTCAGGTGAAGCACACTACCCAAAAGACTCGAACGGTCTTGAAAGCAGTGTTTGCTCTTTAGTCTATTGTATAAATTCGAAAGTTCACTGAAACATACAATGGAGTACATCAACAGCGGCACGGCAAGGCCATAATTCCATCTGTTGAAATCGTTTGATCATATGTATATGTTGGTTAGAATGTTCCATGTACATTTCTTCTATTTGGTTGAAAACTGTTGCTGGCCTCTTTCGGAACACAGTTTTTCTGAGTTAACAAGGAAGGGCAACAGGAAATTTTTGAAAGACATTCGTGAGAAACAAGATAGCACCTATACCTTCAATTCAAAGAGCTACATCTGTACTTACAGTAGTATTTGCGCTACTGTTCATGGAAAACCAGAGGTGTCCAGACATTACTGTCTCTGCTTCTGCCTTCAATGGTAATGCGACCGGTGACTATCTCACACAATTCAGGCCATCACCACACGGACAGATAAGAGAAAGCAATAACTTCTGTTATAATTGCTGGAAATGTTCATGTTTTCTCCCGTTTCAAAGAATGATTCTTTCCCAGATAGAAATTAGAGGCTTGTCCTCTTTGAACACACGGTACTTTCTGAGTTTCACAGTGAATTAGCAAGAAAGGAAGTAGGAAACAACTGTGAACGGTGAAGTCACATATATTCCCTTTAGTGTGTCAGGTGAAGCACACTACCCAAAAGACTCTAGCGGTCTTGAAAGCAGTGCTTGCTCTTTAGTCTATTGTATAAACTCGAAAGTTCACTGAAACATACAATGGAGTACATAAACAACGGCACGGGAAGGCCATAATTCCATCTGTTGAAATCGTTTGATCATATGTATATGTTGGTTAGAATGTTCCATGTACATTTCTTCTATTTGGTTGAAAACTGTTGCTGGCCTCTTTCGGAACACAGTTTTTCTGAGTTAACAAGGAAGGGCAACGGGAAATTTTTGAAAGACATTCGTGAGAAACAAGATAGCACCTATACCTTCAATTCAAAGAGCTACATCTGTACTTACAGTAGTATTTGCGCTACTGTTCATGGAAAACCAGAGGTGTCCAGACATTACTGTCTCTGCTTCTGCCTTCAATGGCAATGCGACCGGTGACTATCTCACACAATTCAGGCCATCACCACACGGACAGAGAAGAGAAAGCAAGAACTTCTGTTATAATTGTTGGAAAACTTCATGTTTTCTCCCGTTTCAAAGAATGATTCTTTACCAGATAGAAATTACAGGCTTGTCCTCTTTGAACACACGGTACTTTCTGAGTTTCACAGTGAATTAGCAAGAAACGAAGTAGGAAACAACTGTGAACGGTGAAGTCACATATATTCCCTTTAGTGTGTCCGGTGAAGCACACTACCCAAAGAATATAACTGTCTTGAAAGCAGTGTTTGCTCTTTAGTCTATTATCTAATCTCGAAAGTTCACTGAAACATACAATGGAGTACATCAACAACGGCACGGCAAGGCCATAACTCCATCTGTTGAAATCGTTTGATCATATGTATATGTTGGTTAGAATGTTCCATGTACATTTCTTCTATTTGGTTGAAAACTGTTGCTGGCCTCTTTCGGAACACAGTTTTTCTGAGTTAACAAGGAAGGGCAACAGGAAATTTTTGAAAGACATTCGTGAGAAACAAGATAGCACCTATACCTTCAATTCAAAGAGCTACATCTGTACTTACAGTAGTATTTGCGCTACTGTTCATGGAAAACCAGAGGTGTCCAGACATTACTGTCTCTGCTTCTGCCTTCAATGGCAATGCGACCGGTGACTATCTCACACAATTCAGGCCATCACCACACGGACAGAGAAGAGAAAGCAATAACTTCTGTTATAATTGCTGGAAATGTTCATGTTTTCTCCTGTTTCAAAGAATGATTCTTTACCAGATAGAAATTACAGGCTTGTCCTCTTTGAACACACGGTACTTTCTGAGTTTCACAGTGAATTAGCAAGAAACGAAGTAGGAAACAACTGTGAACGGTGAAGTCACATATATTCCCTTTAGTGTGTCAAGTGAAGCACACTACCCAAAAGACTCTAGCGGTCTTGAAAGCAGTGCTTGCTCTTTAGTCTATTGTATAAACTCGAAAGTTCACTGAAACATACAATGGAGTACATCAACAACGGCACGGGAAGGCCATAATTCCATCTGTTGAAATCGTTTGATCATATGTATATGTTGGTTAGAATGTTCCATGTACATTTCTTCTATTTGGTTGAAAACTGTTGCTGGCCTCTTTCGGAACACAGTTTTTCTGAGTTAACAAGGAAGGGCAACGGGAACTTTTTGAAAGACATTCGTGAGAAACAAGATAGCACCTATACCTTCAATTCAAAGAGCTACATCTGTACTTACAGTAGTATTTCCGCTACTGTTCATGGAAAACCAGAGGTGTCCAGACATTACTCTCTCTGCTTCTGCCTTCAATGGCAATGCGACCGGTGACTATCTCACACAATTCAGGCCATCACCACACGGACAGAGAAGAGAAAGCAATAACTTCTGTTATAATTGCTGGAAATGTTCATGTTTTCTCCCGTTTCAAAGAATGATTCTTTACCAGATAGAAATTAGAGGCTTGTCCTCTTTGAAAACACGGTACTTTCTGAGTTTCACAGTGAATTAGCAAGAGACGAAGTAGGAAACAACTGTGAGCGGTGAAGTCACATATATTCCCTTTAGTGTGTCCGGTGAAGCACACTACCCAAAGAATATAACTGTCTTGAAAGCAGTGTTTGCTCTTTAGTCTATTATCTAATCTCGAAAGTTCACTGAAACATAGAATGGAGTACATCAACAACGGCACGGCAAGGCCATAACTCCATCTGTTGAAATCGTTTGATCATATGTATATGTTGGTTAGAATGTTCCATGTACATTTCTTCTATTTGGTTGAAAACTGTTGCTGGCCTCTTTCGGAACACAGTTTTTCTGAGTTAACAAGGAAGGGCAACAGGAAATTTTTGAAAGACATTCGTGAGAAACAAGATAGCACCTATACCTTCAATTCAAAGAGCTACATCTGTACTTACAGTAGTATTTGCGCTACTGTTCATGGAAAACCAGAGGTGTCCAGACATTACTGTCTCTGCTTCTGCCTTCAATGGCAATGCGACCGGTGACTATCTCACACAATTCAGGCCATCACCACACGGACAGAGAAGAGAAAGCAATAACTTCTGTTATAATTGCTGGAAATGTTCATGTTTTCTCCTGTTTCAAAGAATGATTCTTTACCAGATAGAAATTACAGGCTTGTCCTCTTTGAACACACGGTACTTTCTGAGTTTCACAGTGAATTAGCAAGAAACGAAGTAGGAAACAACTGTGAACGGTGAAGTCACATATATTCCCTTTAGTGTGTCAGGTGAAGCACACTACCCAAAAGACTCTAGCGGTCTTGAAAGCAGTGCTTGCTCTTTAGTCTATTGTATAAACTCGAAAGTTCACTGAAACATACAATGGAGTACATCAACAACGGCACGGGAAGGCCATAATTCCATCTGTTGAAATCGTTTGATCATATGTATATGTTGGTTAGAATGTTCCATGTACATTTCTTCTATTTGGTTGAAAACTGTTGCTGGCCTCTTTCGGAACACAGTTTTTCTGAGTTAACAAGGAAGGGCAACGGGATATTTTTGAAAGACATTCGTGAGAAACAAGATAGCACCTATACCTTCAATTCAAAGAGCTACATCTGTACTTACAGTAGTATTTGCGCTACTGTTCATGGAAAACCAGAGGTGTCCAGACATTACTGTCTCTGCTTCTGCCTTCAATGGCAATGCGACCGGTGACTATCTCACACAATTCAGGCCATCACCACACGGACAGAGAAGAGAAAGCAAGAACTTCTGTTATAATTGTTGGAAATGTTCATGTTTTCTCCCGTTTCAAAGAATGATTCTTTACCAGATAGAAATTACAGGCTTGTCCTCTTTGAACACACGGTACTTTCTGAGTTTCACAGTGAATTAGCAAGAAACGAAGTAGGAAACAACTGTGAACGGTGAAGTCACATATATTCCCTTTAGTGTGTCAGGTGAAGCACACTACCCAAAGACTCGAACGGTCTTGAAAGCAGTGTTTGCTCTTTAATCTATTATCTAAACTCGAAAGTTCACTGAAACATACAATGGAGTACATCAACAACGCCACGGCAAGGCCATAATTCCATCTGTTGAAATCGTTTGATCATACGTATATGTTGGTTAGAATGTTCCATGTACATTTCTTCTATTTGGTTGAAAACTGTTGCTGGCCTCTTTCGGAACACAGTTTTTCTGAGTTAACAAGGAAGGGCAACAGGAACTTTTTGAAAGACATTCGTGAGAAACAAGATAGCACCTATACCTTCAATTCAAAGAGCTACATCTGTACTTACAGTAGTATTTGCGCTACTGTTCATGGAAAACCAGAGGTGTCCAGACATTACTGTCTCTGCTTCTGCCTTCAATGGCAATGCGACCGGTGACTATCTCACACAATTCAGGCCATCACCACACGGACAGAGAAGAGAAAGCAATAACTTCTGTTATAATTGCTGGAAATGTTCATGTTTTCTCCCGTTTCAAAGAATGATTCTTTACCAGATAGAAATTACAGGCTTGTCCTCTTTGAACACACGGTACTTTCTGAGTTTCACAGTGAATTAGCAAGAAACGAAGTAGGAAACAACTGTGAACGGTGAAGTCACATATATTCCCTTTATTGTGTCAGGTGAAGCACACTACCCAAAAGACTCGAACGGTCTTGAAAGCAGTGCTTGCTCTTTAGTCTATTGTATAAACTCGAAAGTTCACTGAAACATACAATGGAGTACATCAACAACGGCACGGGAAGGCCATAATTCCATCTGTTGAAATCGTTTGATCATATGTATATGTTGGTTAGAATGTTCCATGTACATTTCTTCTATTTGGTTGAAAACTGTTGCTGGCCTCTTTCGGAACACAGTTTTTCTGAGTTAACAAGGAAGGGCAACGGGAACTTTTTGAAAGACATTCGTGAGAAACAAGATAGCACCTATACCTTCAATTCAAAGAGCTACATCTGTACTTACAGTAGTATTTCCGCTACTGTTCATGGAAAACCAGAGGTGTCCAGACATTACTGTCTCTGCTTCTGCCTTCAATGGCAATGCGACCGGTGACTATCTCACACAATTCAGGCCATCACCACACGGACAGAGAAGAGAAAGCAAGAACTTCTGTTATAATTGTTGGAAATGTTCATGTTTTCTCCCGTTTCAAAGAATGATTCTTTACCAGATAGAAATTACAGGCTTGTCCTCTTTGAACACACGGTACTTTCTGAGTTTCACAGTGAATTAGCAAGAAACGAAGTAGGAAACAACTGTGAACGGTGAAGTCACATATATTCCCTTTAGTGTGTCAGGTGAAGCACACTACCCAAAGACTCGAACGGTCTTGAAAGCAGTGTTTGCTCTTTAATCTATTATCTAAACTCGAAAGTTCACTGAAACATACAATGGAGTACATCAACAACGCCACGGCAAGGCCATAATTCCATCTGTTGAAATCGTTTGATCATACGTATATGTTGGTTAGAATGTTCCATGTACATTTCTTCTATTTGGTTGAAAACTGTTGCTGGCCTCTTTCGGAACACAGTTTTTCTGAGTTAACAAGGAAGGGCAACAGGAACTTTTTGAAAGACATTCGTGAGAAACAAGATAGCACCTATACCTTCAATTCAAAGAGCTACATCTGTACTTACAGTAGTATTTGCGCTACTGTTCATGGAAAACCAGAGGTGTCCAGACATTACTGTCTCTGCTTCTGCCTTCAATGGCAATGCGACCGGTGACTATCTCACACAATTCAGGCCATCACCACACGGACAGAGAAGAGAAAGCAATAACTTCTGTTATAATTGCTGGAAATGTTCATGTTTTCTCCCGTTTCAAAGAATGATTCTTTACCAGATAGAAATTACAGGCTTGTCCTCTTTGAACACACGGTACTTTCTGAGTTTCACAGTGAATTAGCAAGAAACGAAGTAGGAAACAACTGTGAACGGTGAAGTCACATATATTCCCTTTATTGTGTCAGGTGAAGCACACTACCCAAAAGACTCGAACGGTCTTGAAAGCAGTGTTTGCTCTTTAGTCTATTGTATAAATTCGAAAGTTCACTGAAACATACAATGGAGTACATCAACAGCGGCACGGCAAGGCCATAATTCCATCTGTTGAAATCGTTTGATCATATGTATATGTTGGTTAGAATGTTCCATGTACATTTCTTCTATTTGGTTGAAAACTGTTGCTGGCCTCTTTCGGAACACAGTTTTTCTGAGTTAACAAGGAAGGGCAACAGGAACTTTTTGAAAGACATTCGTGAGAAACAAGATAGCACCTATACCTTCAATTCAAAGAGCTACATCTGTACTTACAGTAGTATTTGCGCTACTGTTCATGGAAAACCAGAGGTGTCCAGACATTACTGTCTCTGCTTCTGCCTTCAATGGTAATGCGACCGGTGACTATCTCACACAATTCAGGCCATCACCACACGGACAGATAAGAGAAAGCAAGAACTTCTGTTATAATTGTTGGAAATGTTCATGTTTTCTACCGTTTCAAAGAATGATTCTTTACCAGATAGAAATTACAGGCTTGTCCTCTTTGAACACACGGTACTTTCTGAGTTTCACAGTGAATTAGCAAGAAACGAAGTAGGAAACAACTGTGAACGGTGAAGTCACATATATTCCCTTTAGTGTGTCAGGTGAAGCACACTACCCAAAGACTATAACTGTCTTGAAAGCAGTGCTTGCTCTTTAGTCTATTGTATAAACTCGAAAGTTCACTGAAACATACAATGGAGTACATCAACAACGGCACGGGAAGGCCATAATTCCATCTGTTGAAATCGTTTGATCATATGTATATGTTGGTTAGAATGTTCCATGTACATTTCTTCTATTTGGTTGAAAACTGTTGCTGGCCTCTTTCGGAACACAGTTTTTCTGAGTTAACAAGGAAGGGCAACGGGATATTTTTGAAAGACATTCGTGAGAAACAAGATAGCACCTATACCTTCAATTCAAAGAGCTACATCTGTACTTACAGTAGTATTTGCGCTACTGTTCATGGAAAACCAGAGGTGTCCAGACATTACTGTCTCTGCTTCTGCCTTCAATGGCAATGCGACCGGTGACTATCTCACACAATTCAGGCCATCACCACACGGACAGAGAAGAGAAAGCAAGAACTTCTGTTATAATTGTTGGAAATGTTCATGTTTTCTCCCGTTTCAAAGAATGATTCTTTACCAGATAGAAATTACAGGCTTGTCCTCTTTGAACACACGGTACTTTCTGAGTTTCACAGTGAATTAGCAAGAAACGAAGTAGGAAACAACTGTGAACGGTGAAGTCACATATATTCCCTTTAGTGTGTCAGGTGAAGCACACTACCCAAAGACTCGAACGGTCTTGAAAGCAGTGTTTGCTCTTTAATCTATTATCTAAACTCGAAAGTTCACTGAAACATACAATGGAGTACATCAACAACGCCACGGCAAGGCCATAATTCCATCTGTTGAAATCGTTTGATCATACGTATATGTTGGTTAGAATGTTCCATGTACATTTCTTCTATTTGGTTGAAAACTGTTGCTGGCCTCTTTCGGAACACAGTTTTTCTGAGTTAACAAGGAAGGGCAACAGGAACTTTTTGAAAGACATTCGTGAGAAACAAGATAGCACCTATACCTTCAATTCAAAGAGCTACATCTGTACTTACAGTAGTATTTGCGCTACTGTTCATGGAAAACCAGAGGTGTCCAGACATTACTGTCTCTGCTTCTGCCTTCAATGGCAATGCGACCGGTGACTATCTCACACAATTCAGGCCATCACCACACGGACAGAGAAGAGAAAGCAATAACTTCTGTTATAATTGCTGGAAATGTTCATGTTTTCTCCCGTTTCAAAGAATGATTCTTTACCAGATAGAAATTACAGGCTTGTCCTCTTTGAACACACGGTACTTTCTGAGTTTCACAGTGAATTAGCAAGAAACGAAGTAGGAAACAACTGTGAACGGTGAAGTCACATATATTCCCTTTATTGTGTCAGGTGAAGCACACTACCCAAAAGACTCGAACGGTCTTGAAAGCAGTGCTTGCTCTTTAGTCTATTGTATAAACTCGAAAGTTCACTGAAACATACAATGGAGTACATCAACAACGGCACGGGAAGGCCATAATTCCATCTGTTGAAATCGTTTGATCATATGTATATGTTGGTTAGAATGTTCCATGTACATTTCTTCTATTTGGTTGAAAACTGTTGCTGGCCTCTTTCGGAACACAGTTTTTCTGAGTTAACAAGGAAGGGCAACGGGAACTTTTTGAAAGACATTCGTGAGAAACAAGATAGCACCTATACCTTCAATTCAAAGAGCTACATCTGTACTTACAGTAGTATTTCCGCTACTGTTCATGGAAAACCAGAGGTGTCCAGACATTACTCTCTCTGCTTCTGCCTTCAATGGCAATGCGACCGGTGACTATCTCACACAATTCAGGCCATCACCACACGGACAGAGAAGAGAAAGCAATAACTTCTGTTATAATTGCTGGAAATGTTCATGTTTTCTCCCGTTTCAAAGAATGATTCTTTACCAGATAGAAATTAGAGGCTTGTCCTCTTTGAAAACACGGTACTTTCTGAGTTTCACAGTGAATTAGCAAGAGACGAAGTAGGAAACAACTGTGAGCGGTGAAGTCACATATATTCCCTTTAGTGTGTCCGGTGAAGCACACTACCCAAAGAATATAACTGTCTTGAAAGCAGTGTTTGCTCTTTAGTCTATTATCTAATCTCGAAAGTTCACTGAAACATAGAATGGAGTACATCAACAACGGCACGGCAAGGCCATAACTCCATCTGTTGAAATCGTTTGATCATATGTATATGTTGGTTAGAATGTTCCATGTACATTTCTTCTATTTGGTTGAAAACTGTTGCTGGCCTCTTTCGGAACACAGTTTTTCTGAGTTAACAAGGAAGGGCAACAGGAAATTTTTGAAAGACATTCGTGAGAAACAAGATAGCACCTATACCTTCAATTCAAAGAGCTACATCTGTACTTACAGTAGTATTTGCGCTACTGTTCATGGAAAACCAGAGGTGTCCAGACATTACTGTCTCTGCTTCTGCCTTCAATGGCAATGCGACCGGTGACTATCTCACACAATTCAGGCCATCACCACACGGACAGAGAAGAGAAAGCAATAACTTCTGTTATAATTGCTGGAAATGTTCATGTTTTCTCCTGTTTCAAAGAATGATTCTTTACCAGATAGAAATTACAGGCTTGTCCTCTTTGAACACACGGTACTTTCTGAGTTTCACAGTGAATTAGCAAGAAACGAAGTAGGAAACAACTGTGAACGGTGAAGTCACATATATTCCCTTTAGTGTGTCAGGTGAAGCACACTACCCAAAAGACTCTAGCGGTCTTGAAAGCAGTGCTTGCTCTTTAGTCTATTGTATAAACTCGAAAGTTCACTGAAACATACAATGGAGTACATCAACAACGGCACGGGAAGGCCATAATTCCATCTGTTGAAATCGTTTGATCATATGTATATGTTGGTTAGAATGTTCCATGTACATTTCTTCTATTTGGTTGAAAACTGTTGCTGGCCTCTTTCGGAACACAGTTTTTCTGAGTTAACAAGGAAGGGCAACGGGATATTTTTGAAAGACATTCGTGAGAAACAAGATAGCACCTATACCTTCAATTCAAAGAGCTACATCTGTACTTACAGTAGTATTTGCGCTACTGTTCATGGAAAACCAGAGGTGTCCAGACATTACTGTCTCTGCTTCTGCCTTCAATGGCAATGCGACCGGTGACTATCTCACACAATTCAGGCCATCACCACACGGACAGAGAAGAGAAAGCAAGAACTTCTGTTATAATTGTTGGAAATGTTCATGTTTTCTCCCGTTTCAAAGAATGATTCTTTACCAGATAGAAATTACAGGCTTGTCCTCTTTGAACACACGGTACTTTCTGAGTTTCACAGTGAATTAGCAAGAAACGAAGTAGGAAACAACTGTGAACGGTGAAGTCACATATATTCCCTTTAGTGTGTCAGGTGAAGCACACTACCCAAAGACTCGAACGGTCTTGAAAGCAGTGTTTGCTCTTTAATCTATTATCTAAACTCGAAAGTTCACTGAAACATACAATGGAGTACATCAACAACGCCACGGCAAGGCCATAATTCCATCTGTTGAAATCGTTTGATCATACGTATATGTTGGTTAGAATGTTCCATGTACATTTCTTCTATTTGGTTGAAAACTGTTGCTGGCCTCTTTCGGAACACAGTTTTTCTGAGTTAACAAGGAAGGGCAACAGGAACTTTTTGAAAGACATTCGTGAGAAACAAGATAGCACCTATACCTTCAATTCAAAGAGCTACATCTGTACTTACAGTAGTATTTGCGCTACTGTTCATGGAAAACCAGAGGTGTCCAGACATTACTGTCTCTGCTTCTGCCTTCAATGGCAATGCGACCGGTGACTATCTCACACAATTCAGGCCATCACCACACGGACAGAGAAGAGAAAGCAATAACTTCTGTTATAATTGCTGGAAATGTTCATGTTTTCTCCCGTTTCAAAGAATGATTCTTTACCAGATAGAAATTACAGGCTTGTCCTCTTTGAACACACGGTACTTTCTGAGTTTCACAGTGAATTAGCAAGAAACGAAGTAGGAAACAACTGTGAACGGTGAAGTCACATATATTCCCTTTATTGTGTCAGGTGAAGCACACTACCCAAAAGACTCGAACGGTCTTGAAAGCAGTGTTTGCTCTTTAGTCTATTGTATAAATTCGAAAGTTCACTGAAACATACAATGGAGTACATCAACAGCGGCACGGCAAGGCCATAATTCCATCTGTTGAAATCGTTTGATCATATGTATATGTTGGTTAGAATGTTCCATGTACATTTCTTCTATTTGGTTGAAAACTGTTGCTGGCCTCTTTCGGAACACAGTTTTTCTGAGTTAACAAGGAAGGGCAACAGGAACTTTTTGAAAGACATTCGTGAGAAACAAGATAGCACCTATACCTTCAATTCAAAGAGCTACATCTGTACTTACAGTAGTATTTGCGCTACTGTTCATGGAAAACCAGAGGTGTCCAGACATTACTGTCTCTGCTTCTGCCTTCAATGGTAATGCGACCGGTGACTATCTCACACAATTCAGGCCATCACCACACGGACAGATAAGAGAAAGCAAGAACTTCTGTTATAATTGTTGGAAATGTTCATGTTTTCTACCGTTTCAAAGAATGATTCTTTACCAGATAGAAATTACAGGCTTGTCCTCTTTGAACACACGGTACTTTCTGAGTTTCACAGTGAATTAGCAAGAAACGAAGTAGGAAACAACTGTGAACGGTGAAGTCACATATATTCCCTTTAGTGTGTCAGGTGAAGCACACTACCCAAAGACTATAACTGTCTTGAAAGCAGTGCTTGCTCTTTAGTCTATTGTATAAACTCGAAAGTTCACTGAAGCACACAATGCAGCAGAACAACAACAGCACGGCAAGGCCATAATTCCATCTGTTGAAATCGTTTGATCATATGTATATGTTGGTTAGAATGTTCCATGTACATTTCTTCTATTTGGTTGAAAACTGTTGCTGGCCTCTTTCGGAACACAGTTTTTCTGAGTTAACAAGGAAGGGCAACGGGAAATTTTTGAAAGACATTCGTGAGAAACAAGATAGCACCTATACCTTCAATTCAAAGAGCTACATCTGTACTTACAGTAGTATTTGCGCTACTGTTCATGGAAAACCAGAGGTGTCCAGACATTACTGTCTCTGCTTCTGCCTTCAATGGCAATGCGACCGGTGACTATCTCACACAATTCAGGCCAACACCACACGGACAGAGAAGAGAAAGCAAGAACTTCTGTTATAATTGTTGGAAATGTTCATGTTTTCTCCCGTTTCAAAGAATGATTCTTTACCAGATAGAAATTACAGGCTTGTCCTCTTTGAACACACGGTACTTTCTGAGTTTCACAGTGAATTAGCAAGAAACGAAGTAGGAAACAACTGTGAACGGTGAAGTCACATATATTCCCTTTAGTGTGTCAGGTGAAGCACACTACCCAAAGACTCGAACGGTCTTGAAAGCAGTGTTTGCTCTTTAATCTATTATCTAAACTCGAAAGTTCACTGAAACATACAATGGAGTACATCAACAACGGCACGGCAAGGCCATAATTCCATCTGTTGAAATCGTTTGATCATACGTATATGTTGGTTAGAATGTTCCATGTACATTTCTTCTATTTGGTTGAAAACTGTTGCTGGCCTCTTTCGGAACACAGTTTTTCTGAGTTAACAAGGAAGGGCAACAAGAACTTTTTGAAAGACATTCGTGAGAAACAAGATAGCACCTATACCTTCAATTCAAAGAGCTACATCTGTACTTACAGTAGTATTTGCGCTACTGTTCACGGAAAACCAGAGGTGTCCAGACATTACTGTCTCTGATTCTGCCTTCAATTGCAATGCGACCGGTGACTATCTCACACAATTCAGGCCATCACCACACGGACAGAGAAGAGAAAGCAAGAACTTCTGTTATAATTGCTGGAAATGTTCATGTTTTCTCCCGTTTCAAAGAATGATTCTTTACCAGATAGAAATTACAGGCTTGTCCTCTTTGAACACACGGTACTTTCTGAGTTTCACAGTGAATTAGCAAGAAACGAAGTAGAAAACAACTGTGAACGGTGAAGTCACATATATTCCCTTTATTGTGTCAGGTGAAGCACAATACCCAAAAGACTCGAACGGTCTTGAAAGCAGTGTTTGCTCTTTAGTCTATTGTATAAACTCGAAAGTTCACTGAAACATACAATGGAGTACATCAACAGCGGCACGGCAAGGCCATAATTCCATCTGTTGAAATCGTTTGATCATATGTATATGTTGGTTAGAATGTTCCATGTACATTTCTTCTATTTGGTTGAAAACTGTTGCTGGCCTCTTTCGGAACACAGTTTTTCTGAGTTAACAAGGAAGGGCAACAGGAAATTTTTGAAAGACATTCGTGAGAAACAAGATAGCACCTATACCTTCAATTCAAAGAGCTACATCTGTACTTACAGTAGTATTTGCGCTACTGTTCATGGAAAACCAGAGGTGTCCAGACATTACTGTCTCTGCTTCTGCCTTCAATGGTAATGCGACCGGTGACTATCTCACACAATTCAGGCCATCACCACACGGACAGATAAGAGAAAGCAAGAACTTCTGTTATAATTGTTGGAAATGTTCATGTTTTCTCCCGTTTCAAAGAATGATTCTTTACCAGATAGAAATTACAGGCTTGTCCTCTTTGAACACACGGTACTTTCTGAGTTTCACAGTGAATTAGCAAGAAACGAAGTAGGAAACAACTGTGAACGGTGAAGTCACATATATTCCCTTTAGTGTGTCAGGTGAAGCACACTACCCAAAGACTCGAACGGTCTTGAAAGCAGTGTTTGCTCTTTAATCTATTATCTAAACTCGAAAGTTCACTGAAACATACAATGGAGTACATCAACAACGCCACGGCAAGGCCATAATTCCATCTGTTGAAATCGTTTGATCATACGTATATGTTGGTTAGAATGTTCCATGTACATTTCTTCTATTTGGTTGAAAACTGTTGCTGGCCTCTTTCGGAACACAGTTTTTCTGAGTTAACAAGGAAGGGCAACAGGAAATTTTTGAAAGACATTCGTGAGAAACAAGATAGCACCTATACCTTCAATTCAAAGAGCTACATCTGTACTTACAGTAGTATTTCCGCTACTGTTCATGGAAAACCAGAGGTGTCCAGACATTACTCTCTCTGCTTCTGCCTTCAATGGCAATGCGACCGGTGACTATCTCACACAATTCAGGCCATCACCACACGGACAGAGAAGAGAAAGCAATAACTTCTGTTATAATTGCTGGAAATGTTCATGTTTTCTCCCGTTTCAAAGAATGATTCTTTACCAGATAGAAATTAGAGGCTTGTCCTCTTTGAAAACACGGTACTTTCTGAGTTTCACAGTGAATTAGCAAGAGACGAAGTAGGAAACAACTGTGAGCGGTGAAGTCACATATATTCCCTTTAGTGTGTCCGGTGAAGCACACTACCCAAAGAATATAACTGTCTTGAAAGCAGTGTTTGCTCTTTAGTCTATTATCTAATCTCGAAAGTTCACTGAAACATAGAATGGAGTACATCAACAACGGCACGGCAAGGCCATAACTCCATCTGTTGAAATCGTTTGATCATATGTATATGTTGGTTAGAATGTTCCATGTACATTTCTTCTATTTGGTTGAAAACTGTTGCTGGCCTCTTTCGGAACACAGTTTTTCTGAGTTAACAAGGAAGGGCAACAGGAAATTTTTGAAAGACATTCGTGAGAAACAAGATAGCACCTATACCTTCAATTCAAAGAGCTACATCTGTACTTACAGTAGTATTTGCGCTACTGTTCATGGAAAACCAGAGGTGTCCAGACATTACTGTCTCTGCTTCTGCCTTCAATGGCAATGTGACCGGTGACTATCTCACACAATTCAGGCCATCACCACACGGACAGAGAAGAGAAAGCAATAACTTCTGTTATAATTGCTGGAAATGTTCATGTTTTCTCCTGTTTCAAAGAATGATTCTTTACCAGATAGAAATTACAGGCTTGTCCTCTTTGAACACACGGTACTTTCTGAGTTTCACAGTGAATTAGCAAGAAACGAAGTAGGAAACAACTGTGAACGGTGAAGTCACATATATTCCCTTTAGAGTGTCAGGTGAAGCACACTACCCAAAAGACTCTAGCGGTCTTGAAAGCAGTGCTTGCTCTTTAGTCTATTGTATAAACTCGAAAGTTCACTGAAACATACAATGGAGTACATCAACAACGGCACGGGAAGGCCATAATTCCATCTGTTGAAATCGTTTGATCATATGTATATGTTGGTTAGAATGTTCCATGTACATTTCTTCTATTTGGTTGAAAACTGTTGCTGGCCTCTTTCGGAACACAGTTTTTCTGAGTTAACAAGGAAGGGCAACGGGAAATTTTTGAAAGACATTCGTGAGAAACAAGATAGCACCTATACCTTCAATTCAAAGAGCTACATCTGTACTTACAGTAGTATTTGCGCTACTGTTCATGGAAAACCAGAGGTGTCCAGACATTATTGTCTCTGCTTCTGCCTTCAATGGCAATGCGACCGGTGACTATCTCACACAATTCAGGCCATCACCACACGGACAGAGAAGAGAAAGCAAGAACTTCTGTTATAATTGTTGGAAATGTTCATGTTTTCTCCCGTTTCAAAGAATGATTCTTTACCAGATAGAAATTACAGGCTTGTCCTCTTTGAACACACGGTACTTTCTGAGTTTCACAGTGAATTAGCAAGAAACGAAGTAGGAAACAACTGTGAACGGTGAAGTCACATATATTCCCTTTAGTGTGTCAGGTGAAGCACACTACCCAAAGACTCGAACGGTCTTGAAAGCAGTGTTTGCTCTTTAATCTATTATCTAAACTCGAAAGTTCACTGAAACATACAATGGAGTACATCAACAACGGCACGGCAAGGCCATAATTCCATCTGTTGAAATCGTTTGATCATACGTATATGTTGGTTAGAATGTTCCATGTACATTTCTTC
The DNA here is from genome assembly GCF_987537825.1 of Furipterus horrens. Lineage (NCBI taxonomy): Eukaryota > Metazoa > Chordata > Mammalia > Chiroptera > Furipteridae > Furipterus > Furipterus horrens. The sequence continues at coordinate 52,996,721 of NW_028327182.1, forward strand.
TATTTGGTTGAAAACTGTTGCTGGCCTCTTTCGGAACACAGTTTTTCTGAGTTAACAAGGAAGGGCAACAGGAACTTTTTGAAAGACATTCGTGAGAAACAAGATAGCACCTATACCTTCAATTCAAAGAGCTACATCTGTACTTACAGTAGTATTTGCGCTACTGTTCATGGAAAACCAGAGGTGTCCAGACATTACTCTCTCTGCTTCTGCCTTCAATGGCAATGCGACCGGTGACTATCTCACACAATTCAGGCCATCACCACACGGACAGAGAAGAGAAAGCAATAACTTCTGTTATAATTGCTGGAAATGTTCATGTTTTCTCCCGTTTCAAAGAATGATTCTTTACCAGATAGAAATTACAGGCTTGTCCTCTTTGAACACACGGTACTTTCTGAGTTTCACAGTGAATTAGCAAGAAACGAAGTAGAAAACAACTGTGAACGGTGAAGTCACATATATTCCCTTTATTGTGTCAGGTGAAGCACACTACCCAAAAGACTCGAACGGTCTTGAAAGCAGTGTTTGCTCTTTAGTCTATTGTATAAATTCGAAAGTTCACTGAAACATACAATGGAGTACATCAACAGCGGCACGGCAAGGCCATAATTCCATCTGTTGAAATCGTTTGATCATATGTATATGTTGGTTAGAATGGTCCATGTACATTTCTTCTATTTGGTTGAAAACTGTTGCTGGCCTCTTTCGGAACACAGTTTTTCTGAGTTAACAAGGAAGGGCAACAGGAACTTTTTGAAAGACATTCGTGAGAAACAAGATAGCACCTATACCTTCAATTCAAAGAGCTACATCTGTACTTACAGTAGTATTTGCGCTACTGTTCATGGAAAACCAGAGGTGTCCAGACATTACTGTCTCTGCTTCTGCCTTCAATGGCAATGCGACCGGTGACTATCTCACACAATTCAGGCCATCACCACACGGACAGATAAGAGAAAGCAATAACTTCTGTTATAATTGCTGGAAATGTTCATGTTTTCTACCGTTTCAAAGAATGATTCTTTACCAGATAGAAATTACAGGCTTGTCCTCTTTGAACACACGGTACTTTCTGAGTTTCACAGTGAATTAGCAAGAAACGAAGTAGGAAACAACTGTGAACGGTGAAGTCACATATATTCCCTTTAGTGTGTCAGGTGAAGCACACTACCCAAAGACTATAACTGTCTTGAAAGTAGTGCTTGCTCTTTAGTCTATTGTATAAACTCGAAAGTTCACTGAAGCACACAATGCAGCAGAACAACAACAGCACGGCAAGGCCATAATTCCATCTGTTGAAATCGTTTGATCATATGTATATGTTGGTTAGAATGTTCCATGTACATTTCTTCTATTTGGTTGAAAACTGTTGCTGGCCTCTTTCGGAACACAGTTTTTCTGAGTTAACAAGGAAGGGCAACGGGAAATTTTTGAAAGACATTCGTGAGAAACAAGATAGCACCTATACCTTCAATTCAAAGAGCTACATCTGTACTTACAGTAGTATTTGCGCTACTGTTCATGGAAAACCAGAGGTGTCCAGACATTACTGTCTCTGCTTCTGCCTTCAATGGCAATGCGACCGGTGACTATCTCACACAATTCAGGCCATCACCACACGGACAGAGAAGAGAAAGCAAGAACTTCTGTTATAATTGTTGGAAATGTTCATGTTTTCTCCCGTTTCAAAGAATGATTCTTTACCAGATAGAAATTACAGGCTTGTCCTCTTTGAACACACGGTACTTTCTGAGTTTCACAGTGAATTAGCAAGAAACGAAGTAGGAAACAACTGTGAACGGTGAAGTCACATATATTCCCTTTAGTGTGTCAGGTGAAGCACACTACCCAAAGACTCGAACGGTCTTGAAAGCAGTGTTTGCTCTTTAATCTATTATCTAAACTCGAAAGTTCACTGAAACATACAATGGAGTACATCAACAACGGCACGGCAAGGCCATAATTCCATCTGTTGAAATCGTTTGATCATACGTATATGTTGGTTAGAATGTTCCATGTACATTTCTTCTATTTGGTTGAAAACTGTTGCTGGCCTCTTTCGGAACACAGTTTTTCTGAGTTAACAAGGAAGGGCAACAGGAACTTTTTGAAAGACATTCGTGAGAAACAAGATAGCACCTATACCTTCAATTCAAAGAGCTACATCTGTACTTACAGTAGTATTTGCGCTACTGTTCACGGAAAACCAGAGGTGTCCAGACATTACTGTCTCTGATTCTGCCTTCAATTGCAATGCGACCGGTGACTATCTCACACAATTCAGGCCATCACCACACGGACAGAGAAGAGAAAGCAAGAACTTCTGTTATAATTGCTGGAAATGTTCATGTTTTCTCCCGTTTCAAAGAATGATTCTTTACCAGATAGAAATTACAGGCTTGTCCTCTTTGAACACACGGTACTTTCTGAGTTTCACAGTGAATTAGCAAGAGACGAAGTAGAAAACAACTGTGAACGGTGAAGTCACATATATTCCCTTTATTGTGTCAGGTGAAGCACACTACCCAAAAGACTCGAACGGTCTTGAAAGCAGTGTTTGCTCTTTAGTCTATTGTATAAATTCGAAAGTTCACTGAAACATACAATGGAGTACATCAACAGCGGCACGGCAAGGCCATAATTCCATCTGTTGAAATCGTTTGATCATATGTATATGTTGGTTAGAATGTTCCATGTACATTTCTTCTATTTGGTTGAAAACTGTTGCTGGCCTCTTTCGGAACACAGTTTTTCTGAGTTAACAAGGAAGGGCAACAGGAACTTTTTGAAAGACATTCGTGAGAAACAAGATAGCACCTATACCTTCAATTCAAAGAGCTACATCTGTACTTACAGTAGTATTTGCGCTACTGTTCATGGAAAACCAGAGGTGTCCAGACATTATTGTCTCTGCTTCTGCCTTCAATGGCAATGCGACCGGTGACTATCTCACACAATTCAGGCCATCACCACACGGACAGAGAAGAGAAAGCAAGAACTTCTGTTATAATTGTTGGAAATGTTCATGTTTTCTCCCGTTTCAAAGAATGATTCTTTACCAGATAGAAATTACAGGCTTGTCCTCTTTGAACACACGGTACTTTCTGAGTTTCACAGTGAATTAGCAAGAAACGAAGTAGGAAACAACTGTGAACGGTGAAGTCACATATATTCCCTTTAGTGTGTCAGGTGAAGCACACTACCCAAAGACTCGAACGGTCTTGAAAGCAGTGTTTGCTCTTTAATCTATTATCTAAACTCGAAAGTTCACTGAAACATACAATGGAGTACATCAACAACGGCACGGCAAGGCCATAATTCCATCTGTTGAAATCGTTTGATCATACGTATATGTTGGTTAGAATGTTCCATGTACATTTCTTCTATTTGGTTGAAAACTGTTGCTGGCCTCTTTCGGAACACAGTTTTTCTGAGTTAACAAGGAAGGGCAACAGGAACTTTTTGAAAGACATTCGTGAGAAACAAGATAGCACCTATACCTTCAATTCAAAGAGCTACATCTGTACTTACAGTAGTATTTGCGCTACTGTTCATGGAAAACCAGAGGTGTCCAGACATTACTCTCTCTGCTTCTGCCTTCAATGGCAATGCGACCGGTGACTATCTCACACAATTCAGGCCATCACCACACGGACAGAGAAGAGAAAGCAATAACTTCTGTTATAATTGCTGGAAATGTTCATGTTTTCTCCCGTTTCAAAGAATGATTCTTTACCAGATAGAAATTACAGGCTTGTCCTCTTTGAACACACGGTACTTTCTGAGTTTCACAGTGAATTAGCAAGAAACGAAGTAGAAAACAACTGTGAACGGTGAAGTCACATATATTCCCTTTATTGTGTCAGGTGAAGCACACTACCCAAAAGACTCGAACGGTCTTGAAAGCAGTGTTTGCTCTTTAGTCTATTGTATAAATTCGAAAGTTCACTGAAACATACAATGGAGTACATCAACAGCGGCACGGCAAGGCCATAATTCCATCTGTTGAAATCGTTTGATCATATGTATATGTTGGTTAGAATGGTCCATGTACATTTCTTCTATTTGGTTGAAAACTGTTGCTGGCCTCTTTCGGAACACAGTTTTTCTGAGTTAACAAGGAAGGGCAACAGGAACTTTTTGAAAGACATTCGTGAGAAACAAGATAGCACCTATACCTTCAATTCAAAGAGCTACATCTGTACTTACAGTAGTATTTGCGCTACTGTTCATGGAAAACCAGAGGTGTCCAGACATTACTGTCTCTGCTTCTGCCTTCAATGGCAATGCGACCGGTGACTATCTCACACAATTCAGGCCATCACCACACGGACAGATAAGAGAAAGCAATAACTTCTGTTATAATTGCTGGAAATGTTCATGTTTTCTACCGTTTCAAAGAATGATTCTTTACCAGATAGAAATTACAGGCTTGTCCTCTTTGAACACACGGTACTTTCTGAGTTTCACAGTGAATTAGCAAGAAACGAAGTAGGAAACAACTGTGAACGGTGAAGTCACATATATTCCCTTTAGTGTGTCAGGTGAAGCACACTACCCAAAGACTATAACTGTCTTGAAAGTAGTGCTTGCTCTTTAGTCTATTGTATAAACTCGAAAGTTCACTGAAGCACACAATGCAGCAGAACAACAACAGCACGGCAAGGCCATAATTCCATCTGTTGAAATCGTTTGATCATATGTATATGTTGGTTAGAATGTTCCATGTACATTTCTTCTATTTGGTTGAAAACTGTTGCTGGCCTCTTTCGGAACACAGTTTTTCTGAGTTAACAAGGAAGGGCAACGGGAAATTTTTGAAAGACATTCGTGAGAAACAAGATAGCACCTATACCTTCAATTCAAAGAGCTACATCTGTACTTACAGTAGTATTTGCGCTACTGTTCATGGAAAACCAGAGGTGTCCAGACATTACTGTCTCTGCTTCTGCCTTCAATGGCAATGCGACCGGTGACTATCTCACACAATTCAGGCCATCACCACACGGACAGAGAAGAGAAAGCAAGAACTTCTGTTATAATTGTTGGAAATGTTCATGTTTTCTCCCGTTTCAAAGAATGATTCTTTACCAGATAGAAATTACAGGCTTGTCCTCTTTGAACACACGGTACTTTCTGAGTTTCACAGTGAATTAGCAAGAAACGAAGTAGGAAACAACTGTGAACGGTGAAGTCACATATATTCCCTTTAGTGTGTCAGGTGAAGCACACTACCCAAAGACTCGAACGGTCTTGAAAGCAGTGTTTGCTCTTTAATCTATTATCTAAACTCGAAAGTTCACTGAAACATACAATGGAGTACATCAACAACGGCACGGCAAGGCCATAATTCCATCTGTTGAAATCGTTTGATCATACGTATATGTTGGTTAGAATGTTCCATGTACATTTCTTCTATTTGGTTGAAAACTGTTGCTGGCCTCTTTCGGAACACAGTTTTTCTGAGTTAACAAGGAAGGGCAACAGGAACTTTTTGAAAGACATTCGTGAGAAACAAGATAGCACCTATACCTTCAATTCAAAGAGCTACATCTGTACTTACAGTAGTATTTGCGCTACTGTTCACGGAAAACCAGAGGTGTCCAGACATTACTGTCTCTGATTCTGCCTTCAATTGCAATGCGACCGGTGACTATCTCACACAATTCAGGCCATCACCACACGGACAGAGAAGAGAAAGCAAGAACTTCTGTTATAATTGCTGGAAATGTTCATGTTTTCTCCCGTTTCAAAGAATGATTCTTTACCAGATAGAAATTACAGGCTTGTCCTCTTTGAACACACGGTACTTTCTGAGTTTCACAGTGAATTAGCAAGAAACGAAGTAGAAAACAACTGTGAACGGTGAAGTCACATATATTCCCTTTATTGTGTCAGGTGAAGCACACTACCCAAAAGACTCGAACGGTCTTGAAAGCAGTGTTTGCTCTTTAGTCTATTGTATAAATTCGAAAGTTCACTGAAACATACAATGGAGTACATCAACAGCGGCACGGCAAGGCCATAATTCCATCTGTTGAAATCGTTTGATCATATGTATATGTTGGTTAGAATGTTCCATGTACATTTCTTCTATTTGGTTGAAAACTGTTGCTGGCCTCTTTCGGAACACAGTTTTTCTGAGTTAACAAGGAAGGGCAACAGGAACTTTTTGAAAGACATTCGTGAGAAACAAGATAGCACCTATACCTTCAATTCAAAGAGCTACATCTGTACTTACAGTAGTATTTGCGCTACTGTTCATGGAAAACCAGAGGTGTCCAGACATTACTCTCTCTGCTTCTGCCTTCAATGGTAATGCGACCGGTGACTATCTCACACAATTCAGGCCATCACCACACGGACAGATAAGAGAAAGCAAGAACTTCTGTTATAATTGTTGGAAATGTTCATGTTTTCTCACGTTTCAAAGAATGATTCTTTACCAGATAGAAATTACAGGCTTGTCCTCTTTGAACACACGGTACTTTCTGAGTTTCACAGTGAATTAGCAAGAAACGAAGTAGGAAACAACTGTGAACGGTGAAGTCACATATATTCCCTTTAGTGTGTCAGGTGAAGCACACTACCCAAAGACTCGAACGGTCTTGAAAGCAGTGTTTGCTCTTTAATCTATTATCTAAACTCGAAAGTTCACTGAAACATACAATGGAGTACATCAACAACGGCACGGCAAGGCCATAATTCCATCTGTTGAAATCGTTTGATCATACGTATATGTTGGTTAGAATGTTCCATGTACATTTCTTCTATTTGGTTGAAAACTGTTGCTGGCCTCTTTCGGAACACAGTTTTTCTGAGTTAACAAGGAAGGGCAACAAGAACTTTTTGAAAGACATTCGTGAGAAACAAGATAGCACCTATACCTTCAATTCAAAGAGCTACATCTGTACTTACAGTAGTATTTGCGCTACTGTTCACGGAAAACCAGAGGTGTCCAGACATTACTGTCTCTGATTCTGCCTTCAATTGCAATGCGACCGGTGACTATCTCACACAATTCAGGCCATCACCACACGGACAGAGAAGAGAAAGCAAGAACTTCTGTTATAATTGCTGGAAATGTTCATGTTTTCTCCCGTTTCAAAGAATGATTCTTTACCAGATAGAAATTACAGGCTTGTCCTCTTTGAACACACGGTACTTTCTGAGTTTCACAGTGAATTAGCAAGAAACGAAGTAGGAAACAACTGTGAACGGTGAAGTCACATATATTCCCTTTAGTGTGTCAGGTGAAGCACACTACCCAAAGACTCGAACGGTCTTGAAAGCAGTGTTTGCTCTTTAGTCTATTGTATAAATTCGAAAGTTCACTGAAACATACAATGGAGTACATCAACAGCGGCACGGCAAGGCCATAATTCCATATGTTGAAATCGTTTGATCATATGTATATGTTGGTTAGAATGTTCCATGTACATTTCTTCTATTTGGTTGAAAACTGTTGCTGGCCTCTTTCGGAACACAGTTTTTCTGAGTTAACAAGGAAGGGCAACAGGAACTTTTTGAAAGACATTCGTGAGAAACAAGATAGCACCTATACCTTCAATTCAAAGAGCTACATCTGTACTTACAGTGGTATTTGCGCTACTGTTCATGGAAAACCAGAGGTGTCCAGACATTACTGTCTCTGCTTCTGCCTTCAATGGCAATGCGACCGGTGACTATCTCACACAATTCAGGCCATCACCACACGGACAGATAAGAGAAAGCAATAACTTCTGTTATAATTGCTGGAAATGTTCATGTTTTCTACCGTTTCAAAGAATGATTCTTTACCAGATAGAAATTACAGGCTTGTCCTCTTTGAACACACGGTACTTTCTGAGTTTCACAGTGAATTAGCAAGAAACGAAGTAGGAAACAACTGTGAACGGTGAAGTCACATATATTCCCTTTAGTGTGTCAGGTGAAGCACACTACCCAAAGACTATAACTGTCTTGAAAGCAGTGCTTGCTCTTTAGTCTATTGTATAAACTCGAAAGTTCACTGAAGCACACAATGCAGCAGAACAACAACAGCACGGCAAGGCCATAATTCCATCTGTTGAAATCGTTTGATCATATGTATATGTTGGTTAGAATGTTCCATGTACATTTCTTCTATTTGGTTGAAAACTGTTGCTGGCCTCTTTCGGAACACAGTTTTTCTGAGTTAACAAGGAAGGGCAACGGGAAATTTTTGAAAGACATTCGTGAGAAACAAGATAGCACCTATACCTTCAATTCAAAGAGCTACATCTGTACTTACAGTAGTATTTGCGCTACTGTTCATGGAAAACCAGAGGTGTCCAGACATTACTGTCTCTGCTTCTGCCTTCAATGGCAATGCGACCGGTGACTATCTCACACAATTCAGGCCATCACCACACGGACAGAGAAGAGAAAGCAATAACTTCTGTTATAATTGCTGGAAATGTTCATGTTTTCTCCTGTTTCAAAGAATGATTCTTTACCAGATAGAAATTACAGGCTTGTCCTCTTTGAACACACGGTACTTTCTGAGTTTCACAGTGAATTAGCAAGAAACGAAGTAGGAAACAACTGTGAACGGTGAAGTCACATATATTCCCTTTAGTGTGTCAGGTGAAGCACACTACCCAAAAGACTCTAGCGGTCTTGAAAGCAGTGCTTGCTCTTTAGTCTATTGTATAAACTCGAAAGTTCACTGAAACATACAATGGAGTACATCAACAACGGCACGGGAAGGCCATAATTCCATCTGTTGAAATCGTTTGATCATATGTATATGTTGGTTAGAATGTTCCATGTACATTTCTTCTATTTGGTTGAAAACTGTTGCTGGCCTCTTTCGGAACACAGTTTTTCTGAGTTAACAAGGAAGGGCAACGGGAAATTTTTGAAAGACATTCGTGAGAAACAAGATAGCACCTATACCTTCAATTCAAAGAGCTACATCTGTACTTACAGTAGTATTTGCGCTACTGTTCATGGAAAACCAGAGGTGTCCAGACATTACTGTCTCTGCTTCTGCCTTCAATGGCAATGCGACCGGTGACTATCTCACACAATTCAGGCCATCACCACACGGACAGAGAAGAGAAAGCAAGAACTTCTGTTATAATTGTTGGAAATGTTCATGTTTTCTCCCGTTTCAAAGAATGATTCTTTACCAGATAGAAATTACAGGCTTGTCCTCTTTGAACACACGGTACTTTCTGAGTTTCACAGTGAATTAGCAAGAAACGAAGTAGGAAACAACTGTGAACGGTGAAGTCACATATATTCCCTTTAGTGTGTCAGGTGAAGCACACTACCCAAAGACTCGAACGGTCTTGAAAGCAGTGTTTGCTCTTTAATCTATTATCTAAACTCGAAAGTTCACTGAAACATACAATGGAGTACATCAACAACGCCACGGCAAGGCCATAATTCCATCTGTTGAAATCGTTTGATCATACGTATATGTTGGTTAGAATGTTCCATGTACATTTCTTCTATTTGGTTGAAAACTGTTGCTGGCCTCTTTCGGAACACAGTTTTTCTGAGTTAACAAGGAAGGGCAACAGGAACTTTTTGAAAGACATTCGTGAGAAACAAGATAGCACCTATACCTTCAATTCAAAGAGCTACATCTGTACTTACAGTAGTATTTGCGCTACTGTTCATGGAAAACCAGAGGTGTCCAGACATTACTCTCTCTGCTTCTGCCTTCAATGGCAATGCGACCGGTGACTATCTCACACAATTCAGGCCATCACCACACGGACAGAGAAGAGAAAGCAATAACTTCTGTTATAATTGCTGGAAATGTTCATGTTTTCTCCCGTTTCAAAGAATGATTCTTTACCAGATAGAAATTACAGGCTTGTCCTCTTTGAACACACGGTACTTTCTGAGTTTCACAGTGAATTAGCAAGAAACGAAGTAGAAAACAACTGTGAACGGTGAAGTCACATATATTCCCTTTATTGTGTCAGGTGAAGCACACTACCCAAAAGACTCGAACGGTCTTGAAAGCAGTGTTTGCTCTTTAGTCTATTGTATAAATTCGAAAGTTCACTGAAACATACAATGGAGTACATCAACAGCGGCACGGCAAGGCCATAATTCCATCTGTTGAAATCGTTTGATCATATGTATATGTTGGTTAGAATGTTCCATGTACATTTCTTCTATTTGGTTGAAAACTGTTGCTGGCCTCTTTCGGAACACAGTTTTTCTGAGTTAACAAGGAAGGGCAACAGGAACTTTTTGAAAGACATTCGTGAGAAACAAGATAGCACCTATACCTTCAATTCAAAGAGCTACATCTGTACTTACAGTAGTATTTGCGCTACTGTTCATGGAAAACCAGAGGTGTCCAGACATTACTCTCTCTGCTTCTGCCTTCAATGGCAATGCGACCGGTGACTATCTCACACAATTCAGGCCATCACCACACGGACAGAGAAGAGAAAGCAATAACTTCTGTTATAATTGCTGGAAATGTTCATGTTTTCTCCCGTTTCAAAGAATGATTCTTTACCAGATAGAAATTAGAGGCTTGTCCTCTTTGAAAACACGGTACTTTCTGAGTTTCACAGTGAATTAGCAAGAGACGAAGTAGGAAACAACTGTGAGCGGTGAAGTCACATATATTCCCTTTAGTGTGTCCGGTGAAGCACACTACCCAAAGAATATAACTGTCTTGAAAGCAGTGTTTGCTCTTTAGTCTATTATCTAATCTCGAAAGTTCACTGAAACATAGAATGGAGTACATCAACAACGGCACGGCAAGGCCATAACTCCATCTGTTGAAATCGTTTGATCATATGTATATGTTGGTTAGAATGTTCCATGTACATTTCTTCTATTTGGTTGAAAACTGTTGCTGGCCTCTTTCGGAACACAGTTTTTCTGAGTTAACAAGGAAGGGCAACAGGAACTTTTTGAAAGACATTCGTGAGAAACAAGATAGCACCTATACCTTCAATTCAAAGAGCTACATCTGTACTTACAGTAGTATTTGCGCTACTGTTCATGGAAAACCAGAGGTGTCCAGACATTACTGTCTCTGCTTCTGCCTTCAATGGTAATGCGACCGGTGACTATCTCACACAATTCAGGCCATCACCACACGGACAGATAAGAGAAAGCAAGAACTTCTGTTAAAATTGTTGGAAATGTTCATGTTTTCTCCCGTTTCAAAGAATGATTCTTTACCAGATAGAAATTACAGGCTTGTCCTCTTTGAACACACGGTACTTTCTGAGTTTCACAGAGAATTAGCAAGAAACGAAGTAGGAAACAACTGTGAACGGTGAAGTCACATATATTCCCTTTAGTGTGTCAGGTGAAGCACACTACCCAAAGACTCGAACGGTCTTGAAAGCAGTGTTTGCTCTTTAATCTATTATCTAAACTCGAAAGTTCACTGAAACATACAATGGAGTACATCAACAACGGCACGGCAAGGCCATAATTCCATCTGTTGAAATCGTTTGATCATACGTATATGTTGGTTAGAATGTTCCATGTACATTTCTTCTATTTGGTTGAAAACTGTTGCTGGCCTCTTTCGGAACACAGTTTTTCTGAGTTAACAAGGAAGGGCAACAAGAACTTTTTGAAAGACATTCGTGAGAAACAAGATAGCACCTATACCTTCAATTCAAAGAGCTACATCTGTACTTACAGTAGTATTTGCGCTACTGTTCACGGAAAACCAGAGGTGTCCAGACATTACTGTCTCTGATTCTGCCTTCAATTGCAATGCGACCGGTGACTATCTCACACAATTCAGGCCATCACCACACGGACAGAGAAGAGAAAGCAAGAACTTCTGTTATAATTGCTGGAAATGTTCATGTTTTCTCCCGTTTCAAAGAATGATTCTTTACCAGATAGAAATTACAGGCTTGTCCTCTTTGAACACACGGTACTTTCTGAGTTTCACAGTGAATTAGCAAGAAACGAAGTAGAAAACAACTGTGAACGGTGAAGTCACATATATTCCCTTTATTGTGTCAGGTGAAGCACAATACCCAAAAGACTCGAACGGTCTTGTAAGCAGTGTTTGCTCTTTAGTCTATTGTATAAACTCGAAAGTTCACTGAAACATACAATGGAGTACATCAACAGCGGCACGGCAAGGCCATAATTCCATCTGTTGAAATCGTTTGATCATATGTATATGTTGGTTAGAATGTTCCATGTACATTTCTTCTATTTGGTTGAAAACTGTTGCTGGCCTCTTTCGGAACACAGTTTTTCTGAGTTAACAAGGAAGGGCAACAGGAACTTTTTGAAAGACATTCGTGAGAAACAAGATAGCACCTATACCTTCAATTCAAAGAGCTACATCTGTACTTACAGTAGTATTTGCGCTACTGTTCATGGAAAACCAGAGGTGTCCAGACATTACTGTCTCTGCTTCTGCCTTCAATGGTAATGCGACCGGTGACTATCTCACACAATTCAGGCCATCACCACACGGACAGATAAGAGAAAGCAAGAACTTCTGTTATAATTGTTGGAAATGTTCATGTTTTCTCCCGTTTCAAAGAATGATTCTTTACCAGATAGAAATTACAGGCTTGTCCTCTTTGAACACACGGTACTTTCTGAGTTTCACAGTGAATTAGCAAGAAACGAAGTAGGAAACAACTGTGAACGGTGAAGTCACATATATTCCCTTTAGTGTGTCAGGTGAAGCACACTACCCAAAGACTCGAACGGTCTTGAAAGCAGTGTTTGCTCTTTAATCTATTATCTAAACTCGAAAGTTCACTGAAACATACAATGGAGTACATCAACAACGGCACGGCAAGGCCATAACTCCATCTGTTGAAATCGTTTGATCATATGTATATGTTGGTTAGAATGTTCCATGTACATTTCTTCTATTTGGTTGAAAACTGTTGCTGGCCTCTTTCGGAACACAGTTTTTCTGAGTTAACAAGGAAGGGCAACAGGAAATTTTTGAAAGACATTCGTGAGAAACAAGATAGCACCTATACCTTCAATTCAAAGAGCTACATCTGTACTTACAGTAGTATTTGCGCTACTGTTCATGGAAAACCAGAGGTGTCCAGACATTACTGTCTCTGCTTCTGCCTTCAATGGCAATGCGACCGGTGACTATCTCACACAATTCAGGCCATCACCACACGGACAGAGAAGAGAAAGCAATAACTTCTGTTATAATTGCTGGAAATGTTCATGTTTTCTCCTGTTTCAAAGAATGATTCTTTACCAGATAGAAATTACAGGCTTGTCCTCTTTGAACACACGGTACTTTCTGAGTTTCACAGTGAATTAGCAAGAAACGAAGTAGGAAACAACTGTGAACGGTGAAGTCACATATATTCCCTTTAGTGTGTCAGGTGAAGCACACTACCCAAAAGACTCTAGCGGTCTTGAAAGCAGTGCTTGCTCTTTAGTCTATTGTATAAACTCGAAAGTTCACTGAAACATACAATGGAGTACATCAACAACGGCACGGGAAGGCCATAATTCCATCTGTTGAAATCGTTTGATCATATGTATATGTTGGTTAGAATGTTCCATGTACATTTCTTCTATTTGGTTGAAAACTGTTGCTGGCCTCTTTCGGAACACAGTTTTTCTGAGTTAACAAGGAAGGGCAACGGGAAATTTTTGAAAGACATTCGTGAGAAACAAGATAGCACCTATACCTTCAATTCAAAGAGCTACATCTGTACTTACAGTAGTATTTGCGCTACTGTTCATGGAAAACCAGAGGTGTCCAGACATTACTGTCTCTGCTTCTGCCTTCAATGGCAATGCGACCGGTGACTATCTCACACAATTCAGGCCATCACCACACGGACAGAGAAGAGAAAGCAAGAACTTCTGTTATAATTGTTGGAAATGTTCATGTTTTCTCCCGTTTCAAAGAATGATTCTTTACCAGATAGAAATTACAGGCTTGTCCTCTTTGAACACACGGTACTTTCTGAGTTTCACAGTGAATTAGCAAGAAACGAAGTAGGAAACAACTGTGAACGGTGAAGTCACATATATTCCCTTTAGTGTGTCAGGTGAAGCACACTACCCAAAGACTCGAACGGTCTTGAAAGCAGTGTTTGCTCTTTAATCTATTATCTAAACTCGAAAGTTCACTGAAACATACAATGGAGTACATCAACAACGCCACGGCAAGGCCATAATTCCATCTGTTGAAATCGTTTGATCATACGTATATGTTGGTTAGAATGTTCCATGTACATTTCTTCTATTTGGTTGAAAACTGTTGCTGGCCTCTTTCGGAACACAGTTTTTCTGAGTTAACAAGGAAGGGCAACAGGAACTTTTTGAAAGACATTCGTGAGAAACAAGATAGCACCTATACCTTCAATTCAAAGAGCTACATCTGTACTTACAGTAGTATTTGCGCTACTGTTCATGGAAAACCAGAGGTGTCCAGACATTACTCTCTCTGCTTCTGCCTTCAATGGCAATGCGACCGGTGACTATCTCACACAATTCAGGCCATCACCACACGGACAGAGAAGAGAAAGCAATAACTTCTGTTATAATTGCTGGAAATGTTCATGTTTTCTCCCGTTTCAAAGAATGATTCTTTACCAGATAGAAATTACAGGCTTGTCCTCTTTGAACACACGGTACTTTCTGAGTTTCACAGTGAATTAGCAAGAAACGAAGTAGAAAACAACTGTGAACGGTGAAGTCACATATATTCCCTTTATTGTGTCAGGTGAAGCACACTACCCAAAAGACTCGAACGGTCTTGAAAGCAGTGTTTGCTCTTTAGTCTATTGTATAAATTCGAAAGTTCACTGAAACATACAATGGAGTACATCAACAGCGGCACGGCAAGGCCATAATTCCATCTGTTGAAATCGTTTGATCATATGTATATGTTGGTTAGAATGTTCCATGTACATTTCTTCTATTTGGTTGAAAACTGTTGCTGGCCTCTTTCGGAACACAGTTTTTCTGAGTTAACAAGGAAGGGCAACAGGAACTTTTTGAAAGACATTCGTGAGAAACAAGATAGCACCTATACCTTCAATTCAAAGAGCTACATCTGTACTTACAGTAGTATTTGCGCTACTGTTCATGGAAAACCAGAGGTGTCCAGACATTACTGTCTCTGCTTCTGCCTTCAATGGTAATGCGACCGGTGACTATCTCACACAATTCAGGCCATCACCACACGGACAGATAAGAGAAAGCAATAACTTCTGTTATAATTGCTGGAAATGTTCATGTTTTCTCCCGTTTCAAAGAATGATTCTTTACCAGATAGAAATTACAGGCTTGTCCTCTTTGAACACACGGTACTTTCTGAGTTTCACAGTGAATTAGCAAGAAACGAAGTAGGAAACAACTGTGAACGGTGAAGTCACATATATTCCCTTTAGTGTGTCAGGTGAAGCACACTACCCAAAGACTCGAACGGTCTTGAAAGCAGTGTTTGCTCTTTAATCTATTATCTAAACTCGAAAGTTCACTGAAACATACAATGGAGTACATCAACAACGGCACGGCAAGGCCATAATTCCATCTGTTGAAATGGTTTGATCATATGTATATGTTGGTTAGAATGTTCCATGTACATTTCTTCTATTTGGTTGAAAACTGTTGCTGGCCTCTTTCGGAACACAGTTTTTCTGAGTTAACAAGGAAGGGCAACAGGAACTTTTTGAAAGACATTCGTGAGAAACAAGATAGCACCTATACCTTCAATTCAAAGAGCTACATCTGTACTTACAGTAGTATTTCCGCTACTGTTCATGGAAAACCAGAGGTGTCCAGACATTACTCTCTCTGCTTCTGCCTTCAATGGCAATGCGACCGGTGACTATCTCACACAATTCAGGCCATCACCACACGGACAGAGAAGAGAAAGCAATAACTTCTGTTATAATTGCTGGAAATGTTCATGTTTTCTCCCGTTTCAAAGAATGATTCTTTACCAGATAGAAATTAGAGGCTTGTCCTCTTTGAAAACACGGTACTTTCTGAGTTTCACAGTGAATTAGCAAGAGACGAAGTAGGAAACAACTGTGAGCGGTGAAGTCACATATATTCCCTTTAGTGTGTCCGGTGAAGCACACTACCCAAAGAATATAACTGTCTTGAAAGCAGTGTTTGCTCTTTAGTCTATTATCTAATCTCGAAAGTTCACTGAAACATAGAATGGAGTACATCAACAACGGCACGGCAAGGCCATAACTCCATCTGTTGAAATCGTTTGATCATATGTATATGTTGGTTAGAATGTTCCATGTACATTTCTTCTATTTGGTTGAAAACTGTTGCTGGCCTCTTTCGGAACACAGTTTTTCTGAGTTAACAAGGAAGGGCAACAGGAAATTTTTGAAAGACATTCGTGAGAAACAAGATAGCACCTATACCTTCAATTCAAAGAGCTACATCTGTACTTACAGTAGTATTTGCGCTACTGTTCATGGAAAACCAGAGGTGTCCAGACATTACTGTCTCTGCTTCTGCCTTCAATGGCAATGCGACCGGTGACTATCTCACACAATTCAGGCCATCACCACACGGACAGAGAAGAGAAAGCAATAACTTCTGTTATAATTGCTGGAAATGTTCATGTTTTCTCCTGTTTCAAAGAATGATTCTTTACCAGATAGAAATTACAGGCTTGTCCTCTTTGAACACACGGTACTTTCTGAGTTTCACAGTGAATTAGCAAGAAACGAAGTAGAAAACAACTGTGAACGGTGAAGTCACATATATTCCCTTTATTGTGTCAGGTGAAGCACACTACCCAAAAGACTCGAACGGTCTTGAAAGCAGTGTTTGCTCTTTAGTCTATTGTATAAATTCGAAAGTTCACTGAAACATACAATGGAGTACATCAACAGCGGCACGGCAAGGCCATAATTCCATCTGTTGAAATCGTTTGATCATATGTATATGTTGGTTAGAATGTTCCATGTACATTTCTTCTATTTGGTTGAAAACTGTTGCTGGCCTCTTTCGGAACACAGTTTTTCTGAGTTAACAAGGAAGGGCAACAGGAACTTTTTGAAAGACATTCGTGAGAAACAAGATAGCACCTATACCTTCAATTCAAAGAGCTACATCTGTACTTACAGTAGTATTTGCGCTACTGTTCATGGAAAACCAGAGGTGTCCAGACATTACTGTCTCTGCTTCTGCCTTCAATGGTAATGCGACCGGTGACTATCTCACACAATTCAGGCCATCACCACACGGACAGATAAGAGAAAGCAATAACTTCTGTTATAATTGCTGGAAATGTTCATGTTTTCTCCCGTTTCAAAGAATGATTCTTTCCCAGATAGAAATTAGAGGCTTGTCCTCTTTGAACACACGGTACTTTCTGAGTTTCACAGTGAATTAGCAAGAAACGAAATAGGAAACAACTGTGAACGGTGAAGTCACATATATTCCCTTTAGTGTGTCAGGTGAAGCACACTACCCAAAAGACTCTAGCGGTCTTGAAAGCAGTGCTTGCTCTTTAGTCTATTGTATAAACTCGAAAGTTCACTGAAACATACAATGGAGTACATCAACAACGGCACGGGAAGGCCATAATTCCATCTGTTGAAATCGTTTGATCATATGTATATGTTGGTTAGAATGTTCCATGTACATTTCTTCTATTTGGTTGAAAACTGTTGCTGGCCTCTTTCGGAACACAGTTTTTCTGAGTTAACAAGGAAGGGCAACGGGAAATTTTTGAAAGACATTCGTGAGAAACAAGATAGCACCTATACCTTCAATTCAAAGAGCTACATCTGTACTTACAGTAGTATTTGCGCTACTGTTCATGGAAAACCAGAGGTGTCCAGACATTACTGTCTCTGCTTCTGCCTTCAATGGCAATGCGACCGGTGACTATCTCACACAATTCAGGCCATCACCACACGGACAGAGAAGAGAAAGCAAGAACTTCTGTTATAATTGTTGGAAATGTTCATGTTTTCTCCCGTTTCAAAGAATGATTCTTTACCAGATAGAAATTACAGGCTTGTCCTCTTTGAACACACGGTACTTTCTGAGTTTCACAGTGAATTAGCAAGAAACGAAGTAGGAAACAACTGTGAACGGTGAAGTCACATATATTCCCTTTAGTGTGTCCGGTGAAGCACACTACCCAAAGAATATAACTGTCTTGAAAGCAGTGTATGCTCTTTAGTCTATTATCTAATCTCGAAAGTTCACTGAAACATAGAATGGAGTACATCAACAACGGCACGGCAAGGCCATAACTCCATCTGTTGAAATCGTTTGATCATATGTATATGTTGGTTAGAATGTTCCATGTACATTTCTTCTATTTGGTTGAAAACTGTTGCTGGCCTCTTTCGGAACACAGTTTTTCTGAGTTAACAAGGAAGGGCAACAGGAAATTTTTGAAAGACATTCGTGAGAAACAAGATAGCACCTATACCTTCAATTCAAAGAGCTACATCTGTACTTACAGTAGTATTTGCGCTACTGTTCATGGAAAACCAGAGGTGTCCAGACATTACTGTCTCTGCTTCTGCCTTCAATGGCAATGCGACCGGTGACTATCTCACACAATTCAGGCCATCACCACACGGACAGAGAAGAGAAAGCAATAACTTCTGTTATAATTGCTGGAAATGTTCATGTTTTCTCCTGTTTCAAAGAATGATTCTTTACCAGATAGAAATTACAGGCTTGTCCTCTTTGAACACACGGTACTTTCTGAGTTTCACAGTGAATTAGCAAGAAACGAAGTAGGAAACAACTGTGAACGGTGAAGTCACATATATTCCCTTTAGTGTGTCAGGTGAAGCACACTACCCAAAAGACTCTAGCGGTCTTGAAAGCAGTGATTGCTCTTTAGTCTATTGTATAAACTCGAAAGTTCACTGAAACATACAATGGAGTACATCAACAACGGCACGGGAAGGCCATAATTCCATCTGTTGAAATCGTTTGATCATATGTATATGTTGGTTAGAATGTTCCATGTACATTTCTTCTATTTGGTTGAAAACTGTTGCTGGCCTCTTTCGGAACACAGTTTTTCTGAGTTAACAAGGAAGGGCAACGGGAAATTTTTGAAAGACATTCGTGAGAAACAAGATAGCACCTATACCTTCAATTCAAAGAGCTACATCTGTACTTACAGTAGTATTTCCGCTACTGTTCATGGAAAACCAGAGGTGTCCAGACATTACTCTCTCTGCTTCTGCCTTCAATGGCAATGCGACCGGTGACTATCTCACACAATTCAGGCCATCACCACACGGACAGAGAAGAGAAAGCAATAACTTCTGTTATAATTGCTGGAAATGTTCATGTTTTCTCCCGTTTCAAAGAATGATTCTTTACCAGATAGAAATTAGAGGCTTGTCCTCTTTGAAAACACGGTACTTTCTGAGTTTCACAGTGAATTAGCAAGAGACGAAGTAGGAAACAACTGTGAGCGGTGAAGTCACATATATTCCCTTTAGTGTGTCCGGTGAAGCACACTACCCAAAGAATATAACTGTCTTGAAAGCAGTGTTTGCTCTTTAGTCTATTATCTAATCTCGAAAGTTCACTGAAACATAGAATGGAGTACATCAACAACGGCACGGCAAGGCCATAACTCCATCTGTTGAAATCGTTTGATCATATGTATATGTTGGTTAGAATGTTCCATGTACATTTCTTCTATTTGGTTGAAAACTGTTGCTGGCCTCTTCCGGAACACAGTTTTTCTGAGTTAACAAGGAAGGGCAACGGGAAATTTTTGAAAGACATTCGTGAGAAACAAGATAGCACCTATACCTTCAATTCAAAGAGCTACATCTGTACTTACAGTAGTATTTGCGCTACTGTTCATGGAAAACCAGAGGTGTCCAGACATTACTGTCTCTGCTTCTGCCTTCAATGGCAATGCGACCGGTGACTATCTCACACAATTCAGGCCATCACCACACGGACAGAGAAGAGAAAGCAATAACTTCTGTTATAATTGCTGGAAATGTTCATGTTTTCTCCTGTTTCAAAGAATGATTCTTTCCAAGATAGAAATTAGAGGCTTGTCCTCTTTGAACACACGGTACTTTCTGAGTTTCACAGTGAATTAGCAAGAAACGAAGTAGGAAACAACTGTGAACGGTGAAGTCACATATATTCCCTTTAGTGTGTCAGGTGAAGCACACTACCCAAAAGACTCGAACGGTCTTGAAAGCAGTGTTTGCTCTTTAATCTATTATCTAAACTCGAAAGTTCACTGAAACATACAATGGAGTACATCAACAACGCCACGGCAAGGCCATAATTCCATCTGTTGAAATCGTTTGATCATACGTATATGTTGGTTAGAATGTTCCATGTACATTTCTTCTATTTGGTTGAAAACTGTTGCTGGCCTCTTTCGGAACACAGTTTTTCTGAGTTAACAAGGAAGGGCAACAGGAAATTTTTGAAAGACATTCGTGAGAAACAAGATAGCACCTATACCTTCAATTCAAAGAGCTACATCTGTACTTACAGTAGTATTTGCGCTACTGTTCATGGAAAACCAGAGGTGTCCAGACATTACTCTCTCTGCTTCTGCCTTCAATGGCAATGCGACCGGTGACTATCTCACACAATTCAGGCCATCACCACACGGACAGAGAAGAGAAAGCAATAACTTCTGTTATAATTGCTGGAAATGTTCATGTTTTCTCCCGTTTCAAAGAATGATTCTTTACCAGATAGAAATTAGAGGCTTGTCCTCTTTGAAAACACGGTACTTTCTGAGTTTCACAGTGAATTAGCAAGAGACCAAGTAGGAAACAACTGTGAGCGGTGAAGTCACATATATTCCCTTTAGTGTGTCAGGTGAAGCACACTACCCAAAGACTCGAACGGTCTTGAAAGCAGTGTTTGCTCTTTAATCTATTATCTAAACTCGAAAGTTCACTGAAACATACAATGGAGTACATCAACAACGGCACGGCAAGGCCATAATTCCATCTGTTGAAATCGTTTGATCATACGTATATGTTGGTTAGAATGTTCCATGTACATTTCTTCTATTTGGTTGAAAACTGTTGCTGGCCTCTTTCGGAACACAGTTTTTCTGAGTTAACAAGGAAGGGCAACAAGAACTTTTTGAAAGACATTCGTGAGAAACAAGATAGCACCTATACCTTCAATTCAAAGAGCTACATCTGTACTTACAGTAGTATTTGCGCTACTGTTCACGGAAAACCAGAGGTGTCCAGACATTACTGTCTCTGATTCTGCCTTCAATTGCAATGCGACCGGTGACTATCTCACACAATTCAGGCCATCACCACACGGACAGAGAAGAGAAAGCAAGAACTTCTGTTATAATTGCTGGAAATGTTCATGTTTTCTCCCGTTTCAAAGAATGATTCTTTACCAGATAGAAATTACAGGCTTGTCCTCTTTGAACACACGGTACTTTCTGAGTTTCACAGTGAATTAGCAAGAAACGAAGTAGAAAACAACTGTGAACGGTGAAGTCACATATATTCCCTTTATTGTGTCAGGTGAAGCACAATACCCAAAAGACTCGAACGGTCTTGAAAGCAGTGTTTGCTCTTTAGTCTATTGTATAAACTCGAAAGTTCACTGAAACATACAATGGAGTACATCAACAGCGGCACGGCAAGGCCATAATTCCATCTGTTGAAATCGTTTGATCATATGTATATGTTGGTTAGAATGTTCCATGTACATTTCTTCTATTTGGTTGAAAACTGTTGCTGGCCTCTTTCGGAACACAGTTTTTCTGAGTTAACAAGGAAGGGCAACAGGAAATTTTTGAAAGACATTCGTGAGAAACAAGATAGCACCTATACCTTCAATTCAAAGAGCTACATCTGTACTTACAGTAGTATTTGCGCTACTGTTCATGGAAAACCAGAGGTGTCCAGACATTACTGTCTCTGCTTCTGCCTTCAATGGTAATGCGACCGGTGACTATCTCACACAATTCAGGCCATCACCACACGGACAGATAAGAGAAAGCAAGAACTTCTGTTATAATTGTTGGAAATGTTCATGTTTTCTCCCGTTTCAAAGAATGATTCTTTACCAGATAGAAATTACAGGCTTGTCCTCTTTGAACACACGGTACTTTCTGAGTTTCACAGTGAATTAGCAAGAAACGAAGTAGGAAACAACTGTGAACGGTGAAGTCACATATATTCCCTTTAGTGTGTCAGGTGAAGCACACTACCCAAAGACTCGAACGGTCTTGAAAGCAGTGTTTGCTCTTTAATCTATTATCTAAACTCGAAAGTTCACTGAAACATACAATGGAGTACATCAACAACGCCACGGCAAGGCCATAATTCCATCTGTTGAAATCGTTTGATCATACGTATATGTTGGTTAGAATGTTCCATGTACATTTCTTCTATTTGGTTGAAAACTGTTGCTGGCCTCTTTCGGAACACAGTTTTTCTGAGTTAACAAGGAAGGGCAACAGGAAATTTTTGAAAGACATTCGTGAGAAACAAGATAGCACCTATACCTTCAATTCAAAGAGCTACATCTGTACTTACAGTAGTATTTCCGCTACTGTTCATGGAAAACCAGAGGTGTCCAGACATTACTCTCTCTGCTTCTGCCTTCAATGGCAATGCGACCGGTGACTATCTCACACAATTCAGGCCATCACCACACGGACAGAGAAGAGAAAGCAATAACTTCTGTTATAATTGCTGGAAATGTTCATGTTTTCTCCCGTTTCAAAGAATGATTCTTTACCAGATAGAAATTAGAGGCTTGTCCTCTTTGAAAACACGGTACTTTCTGAGTTTCACAGTGAATTAGCAAGAGACGAAGTAGGAAACAACTGTGAGCGGTGAAGTCACATATATTCCCTTTAGTGTGTCCGGTGAAGCACACTACCCAAAGAATATAACTGTCTTGAAAGCAGTGTTTGCTCTTTAGTCTATTATCTAATCTCGAAAGTTCACTGAAACATAGAATGGAGTACATCAACAACGGCACGGCAAGGCCATAACTCCATCTGTTGAAATCGTTTGATCATATGTATATGTTGGTTAGAATGTTCCATGTACATTTCTTCTATTTGGTTGAAAACTGTTGCTGGCCTCTTTCGGAACACAGTTTTTCTGAGTTAACAAGGAAGGGCAACAGGAAATTTTTGAAAGACATTCGTGAGAAACAAGATAGCACCTATACCTTCAATTCAAAGAGCTACATCTGTACTTACAGTAGTATTTGCGCTACTGTTCATGGAAAACCAGAGGTGTCCAGACATTACTGTCTCTGCTTCTGCCTTCAATGGCAATGTGACCGGTGACTATCTCACACAATTCAGGCCATCACCACACGGACAGAGAAGAGAAAGCAATAACTTCTGTTATAATTGCTGGAAATGTTCATGTTTTCTCCTGTTTCAAAGAATGATTCTTTACCAGATAGAAATTACAGGCTTGTCCTCTTTGAACACACGGTACTTTCTGAGTTTCACAGTGAATTAGCAAGAAACGAAGTAGGAAACAACTGTGAACGGTGAAGTCACATATATTCCCTTTAGAGTGTCAGGTGAAGCACACTACCCAAAAGACTCTAGCGGTCTTGAAAGCAGTGCTTGCTCTTTAGTCTATTGTATAAACTCGAAAGTTCACTGAAACATACAATGGAGTACATCAACAACGGCACGGGAAGGCCATAATTCCATCTGTTGAAATCGTTTGATCATATGTATATGTTGGTTAGAATGTTCCATGTACATTTCTTCTATTTGGTTGAAAACTGTTGCTGGCCTCTTTCGGAACACAGTTTTTCTGAGTTAACAAGGAAGGGCAACGGGAAATTTTTGAAAGACATTCGTGAGAAACAAGATAGCACCTATACCTTCAATTCAAAGAGCTACATCTGTACTTACAGTAGTATTTGCGCTACTGTTCATGGAAAACCAGAGGTGTCCAGACATTATTGTCTCTGCTTCTGCCTTCAATGGCAATGCGACCGGTGACTATCTCACACAATTCAGGCCATCACCACACGGACAGAGAAGAGAAAGCAAGAACTTCTGTTATAATTGTTGGAAATGTTCATGTTTTCTCCCGTTTCAAAGAATGATTCTTTACCAGATAGAAATTACAGGCTTGTCCTCTTTGAACACACGGTACTTTCTGAGT
Organism: Furipterus horrens; assembly: GCF_987537825.1. NCBI lineage: Eukaryota > Metazoa > Chordata > Mammalia > Chiroptera > Furipteridae > Furipterus > Furipterus horrens. Next base: position 53,020,834 of record NW_028327182.1, read on the forward strand.
TTCACAGTGAATTAGCAAGAAACGAAGTAGGAAACAACTGTGAACGGTGAAGTCACATATATTCCCTTTAGTGTGTCAGGTGAAGCACACTACCCAAAGACTCGAACGGTCTTGAAAGCAGTGTTTGCTCTTTAATCTATTATCTAAACTCGAAAGTTCACTGAAACATACAATGGAGTACATCAACAACGGCACGGCAAGGCCATAATTCCATCTGTTGAAATCGTTTGATCATACGTATATGTTGGTTAGAATGTTCCATGTACATTTCTTCTATTTGGTTGAAAACTGTTGCTGGCCTCTTTCGGAACACAGTTTTTCTGAGTTAACAAGGAAGGGCAACAGGAACTTTTTGAAAGACATTCGTGAGAAACAAGATAGCACCTATACCTTCAATTCAAAGAGCTACATCTGTACTTACAGTAGTATTTGCGCTACTGTTCATGGAAAACCAGAGGTGTCCAGACATTACTCTCTCTGCTTCTGCCTTCAATGGCAATGCGACCGGTGACTATCTCACACAATTCAGGCCATCACCACACGGACAGAGAAGAGAAAGCAATAACTTCTGTTATAATTGCTGGAAATGTTCATGTTTTCTCCCGTTTCAAAGAATGATTCTTTACCAGATAGAAATTACAGGCTTGTCCTCTTTGAACACACGGTACTTTCTGAGTTTCACAGTGAATTAGCAAGAAACGAAGTAGAAAACAACTGTGAACGGTGAAGTCACATATATTCCCTTTATTGTGTCAGGTGAAGCACACTACCCAAAAGACTCGAACGGTCTTGAAAGCAGTGTTTGCTCTTTAGTCTATTGTATAAATTCGAAAGTTCACTGAAACATACAATGGAGTACATCAACAGCGGCACGGCAAGGCCATAATTCCATCTGTTGAAATCGTTTGATCATATGTATATGTTGGTTAGAATGGTCCATGTACATTTCTTCTATTTGGTTGAAAACTGTTGCTGGCCTCTTTCGGAACACAGTTTTTCTGAGTTAACAAGGAAGGGCAACAGGAACTTTTTGAAAGACATTCGTGAGAAACAAGATAGCACCTATACCTTCAATTCAAAGAGCTACATCTGTACTTACAGTAGTATTTGCGCTACTGTTCATGGAAAACCAGAGGTGTCCAGACATTACTGTCTCTGCTTCTGCCTTCAATGGCAATGCGACCGGTGACTATCTCACACAATTCAGGCCATCACCACACGGACAGATAAGAGAAAGCAATAACTTCTGTTATAATTGCTGGAAATGTTCATGTTTTCTACCGTTTCAAAGAATGATTCTTTACCAGATAGAAATTACAGGCTTGTCCTCTTTGAACACACGGTACTTTCTGAGTTTCACAGTGAATTAGCAAGAAACGAAGTAGGAAACAACTGTGAACGGTGAAGTCACATATATTCCCTTTAGTGTGTCAGGTGAAGCACACTACCCAAAGACTATAACTGTCTTGAAAGTAGTGCTTGCTCTTTAGTCTATTGTATAAACTCGAAAGTTCACTGAAGCACACAATGCAGCAGAACAACAACAGCACGGCAAGGCCATAATTCCATCTGTTGAAATCGTTTGATCATATGTATATGTTGGTTAGAATGTTCCATGTACATTTCTTCTATTTGGTTGAAAACTGTTGCTGGCCTCTTTCGGAACACAGTTTTTCTGAGTTAACAAGGAAGGGCAACGGGAAATTTTTGAAAGACATTCGTGAGAAACAAGATAGCACCTATACCTTCAATTCAAAGAGCTACATCTGTACTTACAGTAGTATTTGCGCTACTGTTCATGGAAAACCAGAGGTGTCCAGACATTACTGTCTCTGCTTCTGCCTTCAATGGCAATGCGACCGGTGACTATCTCACACAATTCAGGCCATCACCACACGGACAGAGAAGAGAAAGCAAGAACTTCTGTTATAATTGTTGGAAATGTTCATGTTTTCTCCCGTTTCAAAGAATGATTCTTTACCAGATAGAAATTACAGGCTTGTCCTCTTTGAACACACGGTACTTTCTGAGTTTCACAGTGAATTAGCAAGAAACGAAGTAGGAAACAACTGTGAACGGTGAAGTCACATATATTCCCTTTAGTGTGTCAGGTGAAGCACACTACCCAAAGACTCGAACGGTCTTGAAAGCAGTGTTTGCTCTTTAATCTATTATCTAAACTCGAAAGTTCACTGAAACATACAATGGAGTACATCAACAACGGCACGGCAAGGCCATAATTCCATCTGTTGAAATCGTTTGATCATACGTATATGTTGGTTAGAATGTTCCATGTACATTTCTTCTATTTGGTTGAAAACTGTTGCTGGCCTCTTTCGGAACACAGTTTTTCTGAGTTAACAAGGAAGGGCAACAGGAACTTTTTGAAAGACATTCGTGAGAAACAAGATAGCACCTATACCTTCAATTCAAAGAGCTACATCTGTACTTACAGTAGTATTTGCGCTACTGTTCACGGAAAACCAGAGGTGTCCAGACATTACTGTCTCTGATTCTGCCTTCAATTGCAATGCGACCGGTGACTATCTCACACAATTCAGGCCATCACCACACGGACAGAGAAGAGAAAGCAAGAACTTCTGTTATAATTGCTGGAAATGTTCATGTTTTCTCCCGTTTCAAAGAATGATTCTTTACCAGATAGAAATTACAGGCTTGTCCTCTTTGAACACACGGTACTTTCTGAGTTTCACAGTGAATTAGCAAGAGACGAAGTAGAAAACAACTGTGAACGGTGAAGTCACATATATTCCCTTTATTGTGTCAGGTGAAGCACACTACCCAAAAGACTCGAACGGTCTTGAAAGCAGTGTTTGCTCTTTAGTCTATTGTATAAATTCGAAAGTTCACTGAAACATACAATGGAGTACATCAACAGCGGCACGGCAAGGCCATAATTCCATCTGTTGAAATCGTTTGATCATATGTATATGTTGGTTAGAATGTTCCATGTACATTTCTTCTATTTGGTTGAAAACTGTTGCTGGCCTCTTTCGGAACACAGTTTTTCTGAGTTAACAAGGAAGGGCAACAGGAACTTTTTGAAAGACATTCGTGAGAAACAAGATAGCATCTATACCTTCAATTCAAAGAGCTACATCTGTACTTACAGTAGTATTTGCGCTACTGTTCATGGAAAACCAGAGGTGTCCAGACATTATTGTCTCTGCTTCTGCCTTCAATGGCAATGCGACCGGTGACTATCTCACACAATTCAGGCCATCACCACACGGACAGAGAAGAGAAAGCAAGAACTTCTGTTATAATTGTTGGAAATGTTCATGTTTTCTCCCGTTTCAAAGAATGATTCTTTACCAGATAGAAATTACAGGCTTGTCCTCTTTGAACACACGGTACTTTCTGAGTTTCACAGTGAATTAGCAAGAAACGAAGTAGGAAACAACTGTGAACGGTGAAGTCACATATATTCCCTTTAGTGTGTCAGGTGAAGCACACTACCCAAAGACTCGAACGGTCTTGAAAGCAGTGTTTGCTCTTTAATCTATTATCTAAACTCGAAAGTTCACTGAAACATACAATGGAGTACATCAACAACGGCACGGCAAGGCCATAATTCCATCTGTTGAAATCGTTTGATCATACGTATATGTTGGTTAGAATGTTCCATGTACATTTCTTCTATTTGGTTGAAAACTGTTGCTGGCCTCTTTCGGAACACAGTTTTTCTGAGTTAACAAGGAAGGGCAACAGGAACTTTTTGAAAGACATTCGTGAGAAACAAGATAGCACCTATACCTTCAATTCAAAGAGCTACATCTGTACTTACAGTAGTATTTGCGCTACTGTTCATGGAAAACCAGAGGTGTCCAGACATTACTCTCTCTGCTTCTGCCTTCAATGGCAATGCGACCGGTGACTATCTCACACAATTCAGGCCATCACCACACGGACAGAGAAGAGAAAGCAATAACTTCTGTTATAATTGCTGGAAATGTTCATGTTTTCTCCCGTTTCAAAGAATGATTCTTTACCAGATAGAAATTACAGGCTTGTCCTCTTTGAACACACGGTACTTTCTGAGTTTCACAGTGAATTAGCAAGAAACGAAGTAGAAAACAACTGTGAACGGTGAAGTCACATATATTCCCTTTATTGTGTCAGGTGAAGCACACTACCCAAAAGACTCGAACGGTCTTGAAAGCAGTGTTTGCTCTTTAGTCTATTGTATAAATTCGAAAGTTCACTGAAACATACAATGGAGTACATCAACAGCGGCACGGCAAGGCCATAATTCCATCTGTTGAAATCGTTTGATCATATGTATATGTTGGTTAGAATGGTCCATGTACATTTCTTCTATTTGGTTGAAAACTGTTGCTGGCCTCTTTCGGAACACAGTTTTTCTGAGTTAACAAGGAAGGGCAACAGGAACTTTTTGAAAGACATTCGTGAGAAACAAGATAGCACCTATACCTTCAATTCAAAGAGCTACATCTGTACTTACAGTAGTATTTGCGCTACTGTTCATGGAAAACCAGAGGTGTCCAGACATTACTGTCTCTGCTTCTGCCTTCAATGGCAATGCGACCGGTGACTATCTCACACAATTCAGGCCATCACCACACGGACAGATAAGAGAAAGCAATAACTTCTGTTATAATTGCTGGAAATGTTCATGTTTTCTACCGTTTCAAAGAATGATTCTTTACCAGATAGAAATTACAGGCTTGTCCTCTTTGAACACACGGTACTTTCTGAGTTTCACAGTGAATTAGCAAGAAACGAAGTAGGAAACAACTGTGAACGGTGAAGTCACATATATTCCCTTTAGTGTGTCAGGTGAAGCACACTACCCAAAGACTATAACTGTCTTGAAAGTAGTGCTTGCTCTTTAGTCTATTGTATAAACTCGAAAGTTCACTGAAGCACACAATGCAGCAGAACAACAACAGCACGGCAAGGCCATAATTCCATCTGTTGAAATCGTTTGATCATATGTATATGTTGGTTAGAATGTTCCATGTACATTTCTTCTATTTGGTTGAAAACTGTTGCTGGCCTCTTTCGGAACACAGTTTTTCTGAGTTAACAAGGAAGGGCAACGGGAAATTTTTGAAAGACATTCGTGAGAAACAAGATAGCACCTATACCTTCAATTCAAAGAGCTACATCTGTACTTACAGTAGTATTTGCGCTACTGTTCATGGAAAACCAGAGGTGTCCAGACATTACTGTCTCTGCTTCTGCCTTCAATGGCAATGCGACCGGTGACTATCTCACACAATTCAGGCCATCACCACACGGACAGAGAAGAGAAAGCAAGAACTTCTGTTATAATTGTTGGAAATGTTCATGTTTTCTCCCGTTTCAAAGAATGATTCTTTACCAGATAGAAATTACAGGCTTGTCCTCTTTGAACACACGGTACTTTCTGAGTTTCACAGTGAATTAGCAAGAAACGAAGTAGGAAACAACTGTGAACGGTGAAGTCACATATATTCCCTTTAGTGTGTCAGGTGAAGCACACTACCCAAAGACTCGAACGGTCTTGAAAGCAGTGTTTGCTCTTTAATCTATTATCTAAACTCGAAAGTTCACTGAAACATACAATGGAGTACATCAACAACGGCACGGCAAGGCCATAATTCCATCTGTTGAAATCGTTTGATCATACGTATATGTTGGTTAGAATGTTCCATGTACATTTCTTCTATTTGGTTGAAAACTGTTGCTGGCCTCTTTCGGAACACAGTTTTTCTGAGTTAACAAGGAAGGGCAACAGGAACTTTTTGAAAGACATTCGTGAGAAACAAGATAGCACCTATACCTTCAATTCAAAGAGCTACATCTGTACTTACAGTAGTATTTGCGCTACTGTTCACGGAAAACCAGAGGTGTCCAGACATTACTGTCTCTGATTCTGCCTTCAATTGCAATGCGACCGGTGACTATCTCACACAATTCAGGCCATCACCACACGGACAGAGAAGAGAAAGCAAGAACTTCTGTTATAATTGCTGGAAATGTTCATGTTTTCTCCCGTTTCAAAGAATGATTCTTTACCAGATAGAAATTACAGGCTTGTCCTCTTTGAACACACGGTACTTTCTGAGTTTCACAGTGAATTAGCAAGAAACGAAGTAGAAAACAACTGTGAACGGTGAAGTCACATATATTCCCTTTATTGTGTCAGGTGAAGCACACTACCCAAAAGACTCGAACGGTCTTGAAAGCAGTGTTTGCTCTTTAGTCTATTGTATAAATTCGAAAGTTCACTGAAACATACAATGGAGTACATCAACAGCGGCACGGCAAGGCCATAATTCCATCTGTTGAAATCGTTTGATCATATGTATATGTTGGTTAGAATGTTCCATGTACATTTCTTCTATTTGGTTGAAAACTGTTGCTGGCCTCTTTCGGAACACAGTTTTTCTGAGTTAACAAGGAAGGGCAACAGGAACTTTTTGAAAGACATTCGTGAGAAACAAGATAGCACCTATACCTTCAATTCAAAGAGCTACATCTGTACTTACAGTAGTATTTGCGCTACTGTTCATGGAAAACCAGAGGTGTCCAGACATTACTCTCTCTGCTTCTGCCTTCAATGGTAATGCGACCGGTGACTATCTCACACAATTCAGGCCATCACCACACGGACAGATAAGAGAAAGCAAGAACTTCTGTTATAATTGTTGGAAATGTTCATGTTTTCTCCCGTTTCAAAGAATGATTCTTTACCAGATAGAAATTACAGGCTTGTCCTCTTTGAACACACGGTACTTTCTGAGTTTCACAGTGAATTAGCAAGAAACGAAGTAGGAAACAACTGTGAACGGTGAAGTCACATATATTCCCTTTAGTGTGTCAGGTGAAGCACACTACCCAAAGACTCGAACGGTCTTGAAAGCAGTGTTTGCTCTTTAATCTATTATCTAAACTCGAAAGTTCACTGAAACATACAATGGAGTACATCAACAACGGCACGGCAAGGCCATAATTCCATCTGTTGAAATCGTTTGATCATACGTATATGTTGGTTAGAATGTTCCATGTACATTTCTTCTATTTGGTTGAAAACTGTTGCTGGCCTCTTTCGGAACACAGTTTTTCTGAGTTAACAAGGAAGGGCAACAAGAACTTTTTGAAAGACATTCGTGAGAAACAAGATAGCACCTATACCTTCAATTCAAAGAGCTACATCTGTACTTACAGTAGTATTTGCGCTACTGTTCACGGAAAACCAGAGGTGTCCAGACATTACTGTCTCTGATTCTGCCTTCAATTGCAATGCGACCGGTGACTATCTCACACAATTCAGGCCATCACCACACGGACAGAGAAGAGAAAGCAAGAACTTCTGTTATAATTGCTGGAAATGTTCATGTTTTCTCCCGTTTCAAAGAATGATTCTTTACCAGATAGAAATTACAGGCTTGTCCTCTTTGAACACACGGTACTTTCTGAGTTTCACAGTGAATTAGCAAGAAACGAAGTAGGAAACAACTGTGAACGGTGAAGTCACATATATTCCCTTTAGTGTGTCAGGTGAAGCACACTACCCAAAGACTCGAACGGTCTTGAAAGCAGTGTTTGCTCTTTAGTCTATTGTATAAATTCGAAAGTTCACTGAAACATACAATGGAGTACATCAACAGCGGCACGGCAAGGCCATAATTCCATATGTTGAAATCGTTTGATCATATGTATATGTTGGTTAGAATGTTCCATGTACATTTCTTCTATTTGGTTGAAAACTGTTGCTGGCCTCTTTCGGAACACAGTTTTTCTGAGTTAACAAGGAAGGGCAACAGGAACTTTTTGAAAGACATTCGTGAGAAACAAGATAGCACCTATACCTTCAATTCAAAGAGCTACATCTGTACTTACAGTGGTATTTGCGCTACTGTTCATGGAAAACCAGAGGTGTCCAGACATTACTGTCTCTGCTTCTGCCTTCAATGGCAATGCGACCGGTGACTATCTCACACAATTCAGGCCATCACCACACGGACAGATAAGAGAAAGCAATAACTTCTGTTATAATTGCTGGAAATGTTCATGTTTTCTACCGTTTCAAAGAATGATTCTTTACCAGATAGAAATTACAGGCTTGTCCTCTTTGAACACACGGTACTTTCTGAGTTTCACAGTGAATTAGCAAGAAACGAAGTAGGAAACAACTGTGAACGGTGAAGTCACATATATTCCCTTTAGTGTGTCAGGTGAAGCACACTACCCAAAGACTATAACTGTCTTGAAAGCAGTGCTTGCTCTTTAGTCTATTGTATAAACTCGAAAGTTCACTGAAGCACACAATGCAGCAGAACAACAACAGCACGGCAAGGCCATAATTCCATCTGTTGAAATCGTTTGATCATATGTATATGTTGGTTAGAATGTTCCATGTACATTTCTTCTATTTGGTTGAAAACTGTTGCTGGCCTCTTTCGGAACACAGTTTTTCTGAGTTAACAAGGAAGGGCAACGGGAAATTTTTGAAAGACATTCGTGAGAAACAAGATAGCACCTATACCTTCAATTCAAAGAGCTACATCTGTACTTACAGTAGTATTTGCGCTACTGTTCATGGAAAACCAGAGGTGTCCAGACATTACTGTCTCTGCTTCTGCCTTCAATGGCAATGCGACCGGTGACTATCTCACACAATTCAGGCCATCACCACACGGACAGAGAAGAGAAAGCAATAACTTCTGTTATAATTGCTGGAAATGTTCATGTTTTCTCCTGTTTCAAAGAATGATTCTTTACCAGATAGAAATTACAGGCTTGTCCTCTTTGAACACACGGTACTTTCTGAGTTTCACAGTGAATTAGCAAGAAACGAAGTAGGAAACAACTGTGAACGGTGAAGTCACATATATTCCCTTTAGTGTGTCAGGTGAAGCACACTACCCAAAAGACTCTAGCGGTCTTGAAAGCAGTGCTTGCTCTTTAGTCTATTGTATAAACTCGAAAGTTCACTGAAACATACAATGGAGTACATCAACAACGGCACGGGAAGGCCATAATTCCATCTGTTGAAATCGTTTGATCATATGTATATGTTGGTTAGAATGTTCCATGTACATTTCTTCTATTTGGTTGAAAACTGTTGCTGGCCTCTTTCGGAACACAGTTTTTCTGAGTTAACAAGGAAGGGCAACGGGAAATTTTTGAAAGACATTCGTGAGAAACAAGATAGCACCTATACCTTCAATTCAAAGAGCTACATCTGTACTTACAGTAGTATTTGCGCTACTGTTCATGGAAAACCAGAGGTGTCCAGACATTACTGTCTCTGCTTCTGCCTTCAATGGCAATGCGACCGGTGACTATCTCACACAATTCAGGCCATCACCACACGGACAGAGAAGAGAAAGCAAGAACTTCTGTTATAATTGTTGGAAATGTTCATGTTTTCTCCCGTTTCAAAGAATGATTCTTTACCAGATAGAAATTACAGGCTTGTCCTCTTTGAACACACGGTACTTTCTGAGTTTCACAGTGAATTAGCAAGAAACGAAGTAGGAAACAACTGTGAACGGTGAAGTCACATATATTCCCTTTAGTGTGTCAGGTGAAGCACACTACCCAAAGACTCGAACGGTCTTGAAAGCAGTGTTTGCTCTTTAATCTATTATCTAAACTCGAAAGTTCACTGAAACATACAATGGAGTACATCAACAACGCCACGGCAAGGCCATAATTCCATCTGTTGAAATCGTTTGATCATACGTATATGTTGGTTAGAATGTTCCATGTACATTTCTTCTATTTGGTTGAAAACTGTTGCTGGCCTCTTTCGGAACACAGTTTTTCTGAGTTAACAAGGAAGGGCAACAGGAACTTTTTGAAAGACATTCGTGAGAAACAAGATAGCACCTATACCTTCAATTCAAAGAGCTACATCTGTACTTACAGTAGTATTTGCGCTACTGTTCATGGAAAACCAGAGGTGTCCAGACATTACTCTCTCTGCTTCTGCCTTCAATGGCAATGCGACCGGTGACTATCTCACACAATTCAGGCCATCACCACACGGACAGAGAAGAGAAAGCAATAACTTCTGTTATAATTGCTGGAAATGTTCATGTTTTCTCCCGTTTCAAAGAATGATTCTTTACCAGATAGAAATTACAGGCTTGTCCTCTTTGAACACACGGTACTTTCTGAGTTTCACAGTGAATTAGCAAGAAACGAAGTAGAAAACAACTGTGAACGGTGAAGTCACATATATTCCCTTTATTGTGTCAGGTGAAGCACACTACCCAAAAGACTCGAACGGTCTTGAAAGCAGTGTTTGCTCTTTAGTCTATTGTATAAATTCGAAAGTTCACTGAAACATACAATGGAGTACATCAACAGCGGCACGGCAAGGCCATAATTCCATCTGTTGAAATCGTTTGATCATATGTATATGTTGGTTAGAATGTTCCATGTACATTTCTTCTATTTGGTTGAAAACTGTTGCTGGCCTCTTTCGGAACACAGTTTTTCTGAGTTAACAAGGAAGGGCAACAGGAACTTTTTGAAAGACATTCGTGAGAAACAAGATAGCACCTATACCTTCAATTCAAAGAGCTACATCTGTACTTACAGTAGTATTTGCGCTACTGTTCATGGAAAACCAGAGGTGTCCAGACATTACTCTCTCTGCTTCTGCCTTCAATGGCAATGCGACCGGTGACTATCTCACACAATTCAGGCCATCACCACACGGACAGAGAAGAGAAAGCAATAACTTCTGTTATAATTGCTGGAAATGTTCATGTTTTCTCCCGTTTCAAAGAATGATTCTTTACCAGATAGAAATTAGAGGCTTGTCCTCTTTGAAAACACGGTACTTTCTGAGTTTCACAGTGAATTAGCAAGAGACGAAGTAGGAAACAACTGTGAGCGGTGAAGTCACATATATTCCCTTTAGTGTGTCCGGTGAAGCACACTACCCAAAGAATATAACTGTCTTGAAAGCAGTGTTTGCTCTTTAGTCTATTATCTAATCTCGAAAGTTCACTGAAACATAGAATGGAGTACATCAACAACGGCACGGCAAGGCCATAACTCCATCTGTTGAAATCGTTTGATCATATGTATATGTTGGTTAGAATGTTCCATGTACATTTCTTCTATTTGGTTGAAAACTGTTGCTGGCCTCTTTCGGAACACAGTTTTTCTGAGTTAACAAGGAAGGGCAACAGGAACTTTTTGAAAGACATTCGTGAGAAACAAGATAGCACCTATACCTTCAATTCAAAGAGCTACATCTGTACTTACAGTAGTATTTGCGCTACTGTTCATGGAAAACCAGAGGTGTCCAGACATTACTGTCTCTGCTTCTGCCTTCAATGGTAATGCGACCGGTGACTATCTCACACAATTCAGGCCATCACCACACGGACAGATAAGAGAAAGCAAGAACTTCTGTTAAAATTGTTGGAAATGTTCATGTTTTCTCCCGTTTCAAAGAATGATTCTTTACCAGATAGAAATTACAGGCTTGTCCTCTTTGAACACACGGTACTTTCTGAGTTTCACAGTGAATTAGCAAGAAACGAAGTAGGAAACAACTGTGAACGGTGAAGTCACATATATTCCCTTTAGTGTGTCAGGTGAAGCACACTACCCAAAGACTCGAACGGTCTTGAAAGCAGTGTTTGCTCTTTAATCTATTATCTAAACTCGAAAGTTCACTGAAACATACAATGGAGTACATCAACAACGGCACGGCAAGGCCATAATTCCATCTGTTGAAATCGTTTGATCATACGTATATGTTGGTTAGAATGTTCCATGTACATTTCTTCTATTTGGTTGAAAACTGTTGCTGGCCTCTTTCGGAACACAGTTTTTCTGAGTTAACAAGGAAGGGCAACAAGAACTTTTTGAAAGACATTCGTGAGAAACAAGATAGCACCTATACCTTCAATTCAAAGAGCTACATCTGTACTTACAGTAGTATTTGCGCTACTGTTCACGGAAAACCAGAGGTGTCCAGACATTACTGTCTCTGATTCTGCCTTCAATTGCAATGCGACCGGTGACTATCTCACACAATTCAGGCCATCACCACACGGACAGAGAAGAGAAAGCAAGAACTTCTGTTATAATTGCTGGAAATGTTCATGTTTTCTCCCGTTTCAAAGAATGATTCTTTACCAGATAGAAATTACAGGCTTGTCCTCTTTGAACACACGGTACTTTCTGAGTTTCACAGTGAATTAGCAAGAAACGAAGTAGAAAACAACTGTGAACGGTGAAGTCACATATATTCCCTTTATTGTGTCAGGTGAAGCACAATACCCAAAAGACTCGAACGGTCTTGTAAGCAGTGTTTGCTCTTTAGTCTATTGTATAAACTCGAAAGTTCACTGAAACATACAATGGAGTACATCAACAGCGGCACGGCAAGGCCATAATTCCATCTGTTGAAATCGTTTGATCATATGTATATGTTGGTTAGAATGTTCCATGTACATTTCTTCTATTTGGTTGAAAACTGTTGCTGGCCTCTTTCGGAACACAGTTTTTCTGAGTTAACAAGGAAGGGCAACAGGAACTTTTTGAAAGACATTCGTGAGAAACAAGATAGCACCTATACCTTCAATTCAAAGAGCTACATCTGTACTTACAGTAGTATTTGCGCTACTGTTCATGGAAAACCAGAGGTGTCCAGACATTACTGTCTCTGCTTCTGCCTTCAATGGTAATGCGACCGGTGACTATCTCACACAATTCAGGCCATCACCACACGGACAGATAAGAGAAAGCAAGAACTTCTGTTATAATTGTTGGAAATGTTCATGTTTTCTCCCGTTTCAAAGAATGATTCTTTACCAGATAGAAATTACAGGCTTGTCCTCTTTGAACACACGGTACTTTCTGAGTTTCACAGTGAATTAGCAAGAAACGAAGTAGGAAACAACTGTGAACGGTGAAGTCACATATATTCCCTTTAGTGTGTCAGGTGAAGCACACTACCCAAAGACTCGAACGGTCTTGAAAGCAGTGTTTGCTCTTTAATCTATTATCTAAACTCGAAAGTTCACTGAAACATACAATGGAGTACATCAACAACGGCACGGCAAGGCCATAACTCCATCTGTTGAAATCGTTTGATCATATGTATATGTTGGTTAGAATGTTCCATGTACATTTCTTCTATTTGGTTGAAAACTGTTGCTGGCCTCTTTCGGAACACAGTTTTTCTGAGTTAACAAGGAAGGGCAACAGGAAATTTTTGAAAGACATTCGTGAGAAACAAGATAGCACCTATACCTTCAATTCAAAGAGCTACATCTGTACTTACAGTAGTATTTGCGCTACTGTTCATGGAAAACCAGAGGTGTCCAGACATTACTGTCTCTGCTTCTGCCTTCAATGGCAATGCGACCGGTGACTATCTCACACAATTCAGGCCATCACCACACGGACAGAGAAGAGAAAGCAATAACTTCTGTTATAATTGCTGGAAATGTTCATGTTTTCTCCTGTTTCAAAGAATGATTCTTTACCAGATAGAAATTACAGGCTTGTCCTCTTTGAACACACGGTACTTTCTGAGTTTCACAGTGAATTAGCAAGAAACGAAGTAGGAAACAACTGTGAACGGTGAAGTCACATATATTCCCTTTAGTGTGTCAGGTGAAGCACACTACCCAAAAGACTCTAGCGGTCTTGAAAGCAGTGCTTGCTCTTTAGTCTATTGTATAAACTCGAAAGTTCACTGAAACATACAATGGAGTACATCAACAACGGCACGGGAAGGCCATAATTCCATCTGTTGAAATCGTTTGATCATATGTATATGTTGGTTAGAATGTTCCATGTACATTTCTTCTATTTGGTTGAAAACTGTTGCTGGCCTCTTTCGGAACACAGTTTTTCTGAGTTAACAAGGAAGGGCAACGGGAAATTTTTGAAAGACATTCGTGAGAAACAAGATAGCACCTATACCTTCAATTCAAAGAGCTACATCTGTACTTACAGTAGTATTTGCGCTACTGTTCATGGAAAACCAGAGGTGTCCAGACATTACTGTCTCTGCTTCTGCCTTCAATGGCAATGCGACCGGTGACTATCTCACACAATTCAGGCCATCACCACACGGACAGAGAAGAGAAAGCAAGAACTTCTGTTATAATTGTTGGAAATGTTCATGTTTTCTCCCGTTTCAAAGAATGATTCTTTACCAGATAGAAATTACAGGCTTGTCCTCTTTGAACACACGGTACTTTCTGAGTTTCACAGTGAATTAGCAAGAAACGAAGTAGGAAACAACTGTGAACGGTGAAGTCACATATATTCCCTTTAGTGTGTCAGGTGAAGCACACTACCCAAAGACTCGAACGGTCTTGAAAGCAGTGTTTGCTCTTTAATCTATTATCTAAACTCGAAAGTTCACTGAAACATACAATGGAGTACATCAACAACGCCACGGCAAGGCCATAATTCCATCTGTTGAAATCGTTTGATCATACGTATATGTTGGTTAGAATGTTCCATGTACATTTCTTCTATTTGGTTGAAAACTGTTGCTGGCCTCTTTCAGAACACAGTTTTTCTGAGTTAACAAGGAAGGGCAACAGGAACTTTTTGAAAGACATTCGTGAGAAACAAGATAGCACCTATACCTTCAATTCAAAGAGCTACATCTGTACTTACAGTAGTATTTGCGCTACTGTTCATGGAAAACCAGAGGTGTCCAGACATTACTCTCTCTGCTTCTGCCTTCAATGGCAATGCGACCGGTGACTATCTCACACAATTCAGGCCATCACCACACGGACAGAGAAGAGAAAGCAATAACTTCTGTTATAATTGCTGGAAATGTTCATGTTTTCTCCCGTTTCAAAGAATGATTCTTTACCAGATAGAAATTACAGGCTTGTCCTCTTTGAACACACGGTACTTTCTGAGTTTCACAGTGAATTAGCAAGAAACGAAGTAGAAAACAACTGTGAACGGTGAAGTCACATATATTCCCTTTATTGTGTCAGGTGAAGCACACTACCCAAAAGACTCGAACGGTCTTGAAAGCAGTGTTTGCTCTTTAGTCTATTGTATAAATTCGAAAGTTCACTGAAACATACAATGGAGTACATCAACAGCGGCACGGCAAGGCCATAATTCCATCTGTTGAAATCGTTTGATCATATGTATATGTTGGTTAGAATGTTCCATGTACATTTCTTCTATTTGGTTGAAAACTGTTGCTGGCCTCTTTCGGAACACAGTTTTTCTGAGTTAACAAGGAAGGGCAACAGGAACTTTTTGAAAGACATTCGTGAGAAACAAGATAGCACCTATACCTTCAATTCAAAGAGCTACATCTGTACTTACAGTAGTATTTGCGCTACTGTTCATGGAAAACCAGAGGTGTCCAGACATTACTGTCTCTGCTTCTGCCTTCAATGGTAATGCGACCGGTGACTATCTCACACAATTCAGGCCATCACCACACGGACAGATAAGAGAAAGCAATAACTTCTGTTATAATTGCTGGAAATGTTCATGTTTTCTCCCGTTTCAAAGAATGATTCTTTACCAGATAGAAATTACAGGCTTGTCCTCTTTGAACACACGGTACTTTCTGAGTTTCACAGTGAATTAGCAAGAAACGAAGTAGGAAACAACTGTGAACGGTGAAGTCACATATATTCCCTTTAGTGTGTCAGGTGAAGCACACTACCCAAAGACTCGAACGGTCTTGAAAGCAGTGTTTGCTCTTTAATCTATTATCTAAACTCGAAAGTTCACTGAAACATACAATGGAGTACATCAACAACGGCACGGCAAGGCCATAATTCCATCTGTTGAAATGGTTTGATCATATGTATATGTTGGTTAGAATGTTCCATGTACATTTCTTCTATTTGGTTGAAAACTGTTGCTGGCCTCTTTCGGAACACAGTTTTTCTGAGTTAACAAGGAAGGGCAACAGGAACTTTTTGAAAGACATTCGTGAGAAACAAGATAGCACCTATACCTTCAATTCAAAGAGCTACATCTGTACTTACAGTAGTATTTCCGCTACTGTTCATGGAAAACCAGAGGTGTCCAGACATTACTCTCTCTGCTTCTGCCTTCAATGGCAATGCGACCGGTGACTATCTCACACAATTCAGGCCATCACCACACGGACAGAGAAGAGAAAGCAATAACTTCTGTTATAATTGCTGGAAATGTTCATGTTTTCTCCCGTTTCAAAGAATGATTCTTTACCAGATAGAAATTAGAGGCTTGTCCTCTTTGAAAACACGGTACTTTCTGAGTTTCACAGTGAATTAGCAAGAGACGAAGTAGGAAACAACTGTGAGCGGTGAAGTCACATATATTCCCTTTAGTGTGTCCGGTGAAGCACACTACCCAAAGAATATAACTGTCTTGAAAGCAGTGTTTGCTCTTTAGTCTATTATCTAATCTCGAAAGTTCACTGAAACATAGAATGGAGTACATCAACAACGGCACGGCAAGGCCATAACTCCATCTGTTGAAATCGTTTGATCATATGTATATGTTGGTTAGAATGTTCCATGTACATTTCTTCTATTTGGTTGAAAACTGTTGCTGGCCTCTTTCGGAACACAGTTTTTCTGAGTTAACAAGGAAGGGCAACAGGAAATTTTTGAAAGACATTCGTGAGAAACAAGATAGCACCTATACCTTCAATTCAAAGAGCTACATCTGTACTTACAGTAGTATTTGCGCTACTGTTCATGGAAAACCAGAGGTGTCCAGACATTACTGTCTCTGCTTCTGCCTTCAATGGCAATGCGACCGGTGACTATCTCACACAATTCAGGCCATCACCACACGGACAGAGAAGAGAAAGCAATAACTTCTGTTATAATTGCTGGAAATGTTCATGTTTTCTCCTGTTTCAAAGAATGATTCTTTACCAGATAGAAATTACAGGCTTGTCCTCTTTGAACACACGGTACTTTCTGAGTTTCACAGTGAATTAGCAAGAAACGAAGTAGAAAACAACTGTGAACGGTGAAGTCACATATATTCCCTTTATTGTGTCAGGTGAAGCACACTACCCAAAAGACTCGAACGGTCTTGAAAGCAGTGTTTGCTCTTTAGTCTATTGTATAAATTCGAAAGTTCACTGAAACATACAATGGAGTACATCAACAGCGGCACGGCAAGGCCATAATTCCATCTGTTGAAATCGTTTGATCATATGTATATGTTGGTTAGAATGTTCCATGTACATTTCTTCTATTTGGTTGAAAACTGTTGCTGGCCTCTTTCGGAACACAGTTTTTCTGAGTTAACAAGGAAGGGCAACAGGAACTTTTTGAAAGACATTCGTGAGAAACAAGATAGCACCTATACCTTCAATTCAAAGAGCTACATCTGTACTTACAGTAGTATTTGCGCTACTGTTCATGGAAAACCAGAGGTGTCCAGACATTACTGTCTCTGCTTCTGCCTTCAATGGTAATGCGACCGGTGACTATCTCACACAATTCAGGCCATCACCACACGGACAGATAAGAGAAAGCAATAACTTCTGTTATAATTGCTGGAAATGTTCATGTTTTCTCCCGTTTCAAAGAATGATTCTTTCCCAGATAGAAATTAGAGGCTTGTCCTCTTTGAACACACGGTACTTTCTGAGTTTCACAGTGAATTAGCAAGAAACGAAGTAGGAAACAACTGTGAACGGTGAAGTCACATATATTCCCTTTAGTGTGTCAGGTGAAGCACACTACCCAAAAGACTCTAGCGGTCTTGAAAGCAGTGCTTGCTCTTTAGTCTATTGTATAAACTCGAAAGTTCACTGAAACATACAATGGAGTACATCAACAACGGCACGGGAAGGCCATAATTCCATCTGTTGAAATCGTTTGATCATATGTATATGTTGGTTAGAATGTTCCATGTACATTTCTTCTATTTGGTTGAAAACTGTTGCTGGCCTCTTTCGGAACACAGTTTTTCTGAGTTAACAAGGAAGGGCAACGGGAAATTTTTGAAAGACATTCGTGAGAAACAAGATAGCACCTATACCTTCAATTCAAAGAGCTACATCTGTACTTACAGTAGTATTTGCGCTACTGTTCATGGAAAACCAGAGGTGTCCAGACATTACTGTCTCTGCTTCTGCCTTCAATGGCAATGCGACCGGTGACTATCTCACACAATTCAGGCCATCACCACACGGACAGAGAAGAGAAAGCAAGAACTTCTGTTATAATTGTTGGAAATGTTCATGTTTTCTCCCGTTTCAAAGAATGATTCTTTACCAGATAGAAATTACAGGCTTGTCCTCTTTGAACACACGGTACTTTCTGAGTTTCACAGTGAATTAGCAAGAAACGAAGTAGGAAACAACTGTGAACGGTGAAGTCACATATATTCCCTTTAGTGTGTCCGGTGAAGCACACTACCCAAAGAATATAACTGTCTTGAAAGCAGTGTATGCTCTTTAGTCTATTATCTAATCTCGA
The DNA here is from genome assembly GCF_987537825.1 of Furipterus horrens. Lineage (NCBI taxonomy): Eukaryota > Metazoa > Chordata > Mammalia > Chiroptera > Furipteridae > Furipterus > Furipterus horrens. Next base: position 53,039,277 of record NW_028327182.1, read on the forward strand.
AAGTTCACTGAAACATAGAATGGAGTACATCAACAACGGCACGGCAAGGCCATAACTCCATCTGTTGAAATCGTTTGATCATATGTATATGTTGGTTAGAATGTTCCATGTACATTTCTTCTATTTGGTTGAAAACTGTTGCTGGCCTCTTTCGGAACACAGTTTTTCTGAGTTAACAAGGAAGGGCAACAGGAAATTTTTGAAAGACATTCGTGAGAAACAAGATAGCACCTATACCTTCAATTCAAAGAGCTACATCTGTACTTACAGTAGTATTTGCGCTACTGTTCATGGAAAACCAGAGGTGTCCAGACATTACTGTCTCTGCTTCTGCCTTCAATGGCAATGCGACCGGTGACTATCTCACACAATTCAGGCCATCACCACACGGACAGAGAAGAGAAAGCAATAACTTCTGTTATAATTGCTGGAAATGTTCATGTTTTCTCCTGTTTCAAAGAATGATTCTTTACCAGATAGAAATTACAGGCTTGTCCTCTTTGAACACACGGTACTTTCTGAGTTTCACAGTGAATTAGCAAGAAACGAAGTAGGAAACAACTGTGAACGGTGAAGTCACATATATTCCCTTTAGTGTGTCAGGTGAAGCACACTACCCAAAAGACTCTAGCGGTCTTGAAAGCAGTGATTGCTCTTTAGTCTATTGTATAAACTCGAAAGTTCACTGAAACATACAATGGAGTACATCAACAACGGCACGGGAAGGCCATAATTCCATCTGTTGAAATCGTTTGATCATATGTATATGTTGGTTAGAATGTTCCATGTACATTTCTTCTATTTGGTTGAAAACTGTTGCTGGCCTCTTTCGGAACACAGTTTTTCTGAGTTAACAAGGAAGGGCAACGGGAAATTTTTGAAAGACATTCGTGAGAAACAAGATAGCACCTATACCTTCAATTCAAAGAGCTACATCTGTACTTACAGTAGTATTTCCGCTACTGTTCATGGAAAACCAGAGGTGTCCAGACATTACTCTCTCTGCTTCTGCCTTCAATGGCAATGCGACCGGTGACTATCTCACACAATTCAGGCCATCACCACACGGACAGAGAAGAGAAAGCAATAACTTCTGTTATAATTGCTGGAAATGTTCATGTTTTCTCCCGTTTCAAAGAATGATTCTTTACCAGATAGAAATTAGAGGCTTGTCCTCTTTGAAAACACGGTACTTTCTGAGTTTCACAGTGAATTAGCAAGAGACGAAGTAGGAAACAACTGTGAGCGGTGAAGTCACATATATTCCCTTTAGTGTGTCCGGTGAAGCACACTACCCAAAGAATATAACTGTCTTGAAAGCAGTGTTTGCTCTTTAGTCTATTATCTAATCTCGAAAGTTCACTGAAACATAGAATGGAGTACATCAACAACGGCACGGCAAGGCCATAACTCCATCTGTTGAAATCGTTTGATCATATGTATATGTTGGTTAGAATGTTCCATGTACATTTCTTCTATTTGGTTGAAAACTGTTGCTGGCCTCTTCCGGAACACAGTTTTTCTGAGTTAACAAGGAAGGGCAACGGGAAATTTTTGAAAGACATTCGTGAGAAACAAGATAGCACCTATACCTTCAATTCAAAGAGCTACATCTGTACTTACAGTAGTATTTGCGCTACTGTTCATGGAAAACCAGAGGTGTCCAGACATTACTGTCTCTGCTTCTGCCTTCAATGGCAATGCGACCGGTGACTATCTCACACAATTCAGGCCATCACCACACGGACAGAGAAGAGAAAGCAATAACTTCTGTTATAATTGCTGGAAATGTTCATGTTTTCTCCTGTTTCAAAGAATGATTCTTTCCAAGATAGAAATTAGAGGCTTGTCCTCTTTGAACACACGGTACTTTCTGAGTTTCACAGTGAATTAGCAAGAAACGAAGTAGGAAACAACTGTGAACGGTGAAGTCACATATATTCCCTTTAGTGTGTCAGGTGAAGCACACTACCCAAAAGACTCGAACGGTCTTGAAAGCAGTGTTTGCTCTTTAATCTATTATCTAAACTCGAAAGTTCACTGAAACATACAATGGAGTACATCAACAACGCCACGGCAAGGCCATAATTCCATCTGTTGAAATCGTTTGATCATACGTATATGTTGGTTAGAATGTTCCATGTACATTTCTTCTATTTGGTTGAAAACTGTTGCTGGCCTCTTTCGGAACACAGTTTTTCTGAGTTAACAAGGAAGGGCAACAGGAAATTTTTGAAAGACATTCGTGAGAAACAAGATAGCACCTATACCTTCAATTCAAAGAGCTACATCTGTACTTACAGTAGTATTTGCGCTACTGTTCATGGAAAACCAGAGGTGTCCAGACATTACTCTCTCTGCTTCTGCCTTCAATGGCAATGCGACCGGTGACTATCTCACACAATTCAGGCCATCACCACACGGACAGAGAAGAGAAAGCAATAACTTCTGTTATAATTGCTGGAAATGTTCATGTTTTCTCCCGTTTCAAAGAATGATTCTTTACCAGATAGAAATTAGAGGCTTGTCCTCTTTGAAAACACGGTACTTTCTGAGTTTCACAGTGAATTAGCAAGAGACCAAGTAGGAAACAACTGTGAGCGGTGAAGTCACATATATTCCCTTTAGTGTGTCCGGTGAAGCACACTACCCAAAGAATATAACTGTCTTGAAAGCAGTGTTTGCTCTTTAGTCTATTATCTAATCTCGAAAGTTCACTGAAACATAGAATGGAGTACATCAACAACGGCACGGCAAGGCCATAACTCCATCTGTTGAAATCGTTTGATCATATGTATATGTTGGTTAGAATGTTCCATGTACATTTCTTCTATTTGGTTGAAAACTGTTGCTGGCCTCTTTCGGAACACAGTTTTTCTGAGTTAACAAGGAAGGGCAACAGGAAATTTTTGAAAGACATTCGTGAGAAACAAGATAGCACCTATACCTTCAATTCAAAGAGCTACATCTGTACTTACAGTAGTATTTGCGCTACTGTTCATGGAAAACCAGAGGTGTCCAGACATTACTGTCTCTGCTTCTGCCTTCAATGGCAATGCGACCGGTGACTATCTCACACAATTCAGGCCATCACCACACGGACAGAGAAGAGAAAGCAATAACTTCTGTTATAATTGCTGGAAATGTTCATGTTTTCTCCTGTTTCAAAGAATGATTCTTTACCAGATAGAAATTAGAGGCTTGTCCTCTTTGAACACACGGTACTTTCTGAGTTTCACAGTGAATTAGCAAGAAACGAAGTAGGAAACAACTGTGAACGGTGAAGTCACATATATTCCCTTTAGTGTGTCAGGTGAAGCACACTACCCAAAGACTCGAACGGTCTTGAAAGCAGTGTTTGCTCTTTAATCTATTATCTAAACTCGAAAGTTCACTGAAACATACAATGGAGTACATCAACAGCGGCACGGCAAGGCCATAATTCCATCTGTTGAAATCGTTTGATCATACGTATATGTTGGTTAGAATGTTCCATGTACATTTCTTCTATTTGGTTGAAAACTGTTGCTGGCCTCTTTCGGAACACAGTTTTTCTGAGTTAACAAGGAAGGGCAACGGGAAATTTTTGAAAGACATTCGTGAGAAACAAGATAGCACCTATACCTTCAATTCAAAGAGCTACATCTGTACTTACAGTAGTATTTGCGCTACTGTTCATGGAAAACCAGAGGTGTCCAGACATTACTGTCTCTGCTTCTGCCTTCAATGGCAATGCGACCGGTGACTATCTCACACAATTCAGGCCATCACCACACGGACAGAGAAGAGAAAGCAAGAACTTCTGTTATAATTGTTGGAAATGTTCATGTTTTCTCCCGTTTCAAAGAATGATTCTTTACCAGATAGAAATTACAGGCTTGTCCTCTTTGAACACACGGTACTTTCTGAGTTTCACAGTGAATTAGCAAGAAACGAAGTAGGAAACAACTGTGAACGGTGAAGTCACATATATTCCCTTTAGTGTGTCAGGTGAAGCACACTACCCAAAGACTCGAACGGTCTTGAAAGCAGTGTTTGCTCTTTAATCTATTATCTAAACTCGAAAGTTCACTGAAACATACAATGGAGTACATCAACAACGGCACGGCAAGGCCATAATTCCATCTGTTGAAATCGTTTGATCATACGTATATGTTGGTTAGAATGTTCCATGTACATTTCTTCTATTTGGTTGAAAACTGTTGCTGGCCTCTTTCGGAACACAGTTTTTCTGAGTTAACAAGGAAGGGCAACGGGAAATTTTTGAAAGACATTCGTGAGAAACAAGATAGCACCTATACCTTCAATTCAAAGAGCTACATCTGTACTTACAGTAGTATTTGCGCTACTGTTCATGGAAAACCAGAGGTGTCCAGACATTACTGTCTCTGCTTCTGCCTTCAATGGCAATGCGACCGGTGACTATCTCACACAATTCAGGCCATCACCACACGGACAGAGAAGAGAAAGCAAGAACTTCTGTTATAATTGTTGGAAATGTTCATGTTTTCTCCCGTTTCAAAGAATGATTCTTTACCAGATAGAAATTACAGGCTTGTCCTCTTTGAACACACGGTACTTTCTGAGTTTCACAGTGAATTAGCAAGAAACGAAGTAGGAAACAACTGTGAACGGTGAAGTCACATATATTCCCTTTAGTGTGTCAGGTGAAGCACACTACCCAAAGACTCGAACGGTCTTGAAAGCAGTGTTTGCTCTTTAATCTATTATCTAAACTCGAAAGTTCACTGAAACATACAATGGAGTACATCAACAACGGCACGGCAAGGCCATAATTCCATCTGTTGAAATCGTTTGATCATACATATATGTTGGTTAGAATGTTCCATGTACATTTCTTCTATTTGGTTGAAAACTGTTGCTGGCCTCTTTCGGAACACAGTTTTTCTGAGTTAACAAGGAAGGGCAACAGGAACTTTTTGAAAGACATTCGTGAGAAACAAGATAGCACCTATACCTTCAATTCAAAGAGCTACATCTGTACTTACAGTAGTATTTGCGCTACTGTTCACGGAAAACCAGAGGTGTCCAGACATTACTGTCTCTGATTCTGCCTTCAATTGCAATGCGACCGGTGACTATCTCACACAATTCAGGCCATCACCACACGGACAGAGAAGAGAAAGCAAGAACTTCTGTTATAATTGCTGGAAATGTTCATGTTTTCTCCCGTTTCAAAGAATGATTCTTTACCAGATAGAAATTACAGGCTTGTCCTCTTTGAACACACGGTACTTTCTGAGTTTCACAGTGAATTAGCAAGAAACGAAGTAGGAAACAACTGTGAACGGTGAAGTCACATATATTCCCTTTAGTGTGTCCGGTGAAGCACACTACCCAAAGAATATAACTGTCTTGAAAGCAGTGTTTGCTCTTTAGTCTATTATCTAATCTCGAAAGTTCACTGAAACATAGAATGGAGTACATCAACAACGGCACGGCAAGGCCATAACTCCATCTGTTGAAATCGTTTGATCATATGTATATGTTGGTTAGAATGTTCCATGTACATTTCTTCTATTTGGTTGAAAACTGTTGCTGGCCTCTTTCGGAACACAGTTTTTCTGAGTTAACAAGGAAGGGCAACAGGAAATTTTTGAAAGACATTCGTGAGAAACAAGATAGCACCTATACCTTCAATTCAAAGAGCTACATCTGTACTTACAGTAGTATTTGCGCTACTGTTCATGGAAAACCAGAGGTGTCCAGACATTACTGTCTCTGCTTCTGCCTTCAATGGCAATGCGACCGGTGACTATCTCACACAATTCAGGCCATCACCACACGGACAGAGAAGAGAAAGCAATAACTTCTGTTATAATTGCTGGAAATGTTCATGTTTTCTCCTGTTTCAAAGAATGATTCTTTACCAGATAGAAATTACAGGCTTGTCCTCTTTGAACACACGGTACTTTCTGAGTTTCACAGTGAATTAGCAAGAAACGAAGTAGGAAACAACTGTGAACGGTGAAGTCACATATATTCCCTTTAGTGTGTCAGGTGAAGCACACTACCCAAAAGACTCTAGCGGTCTTGAAAGCAGTGCTTGCTCTTTAGTCTATTGTATAAACTCGAAAGTTCACTGAAACATACAATGGAGTACATCAACAACGGCACGGGAAGGCCATAATTCCATCTGTTGAAATCGTTTGATCATATGTATATGTTGGTTAGAATGTTCCATGTACATTTCTTCTATTTGGTTGAAAACTGTTGCTGGCCTCTTTCGGAACACAGTTTTTCTGAGTTAACAAGGAAGGGCAACGGGAAATTTTTGAAAGACATTCGTGAGAAACAAGATAGCACCTATACCTTCAATTCAAAGAGCTACATCTGTACTTACAGTAGTATTTGCGCTACTGTTCATGGAAAACCAGAGGTGTCCAGACATTACTCTCTCTGCTTCTGCCTTCAATGGCAATGCGACCGGTGACTATCTCACACAATTCAGGCCATCACCACACGGACAGAGAAGAGAAAGCAATAACTTCTGTTATAATTGCTGGAAATGTTCATGTTTTCTCCCGTTTCAAAGAATGATTCTTTACCAGATAGAAATTAGAGGCTTGTCCTCTTTGAAAACACGGTACTTTCTGAGTTTCACAGTGAATTAGCAAGAGACGAAGTAGGAAACAACTGTGAGCGGTGAAGTCACATATATTCCCTTTAGTGTGTCCGGTGAAGCACACTACCCAAAGAATATAACTGTCTTGAAAGCAGTGTTTGCTCTTTAGTCTATTATCTAATCTCGAAAGTTCACTGAAACATAGAATGGAGTACATCAACAACGGCACGGCAAGGCCATAACTCCATCTGTTGAAATCGTTTGATCATATGTATATGTTGGTTAGAATGTTCCATGTACATTTCTTCTATTTGGTTGAAAACTGTTGCTGGCCTCTTTCGGAACACAGTTTTTCTGAGTTAACAAGGAAGGGCAACAGGAAATTTTTGAAAGACATTCGTGAGAAACAAGATAGCACCTATACCTTCAATTCAAAGAGCTACATCTGTACTTACAGTAGTATTTGCGCTACTGTTCATGGAAAACCAGAGGTGTCCAGACATTACTGTCTCTGCTTCTGCCTTCAATGGCAATGCGACCGGTGACTATCTCACACAATTCAGGCCATCACCACACGGACAGAGAAGAGAAAGCAATAACTTCTGTTATAATTGCTGGAAATGTTCATGTTTTCTCCTGTTTCAAAGAATGATTCTTTACCAGATAGAAATTACAGGCTTGTCCTCTTTGAACACACGGTACTTTCTGAGTTTCACAGTGAATTAGCAAGAAACGAAGTAGGAAACAACTGTGAACGGTGAAGTCACATATATTCCCTTTAGTGTGTCAGGTGAAGCACACTACCCAAAAGACTCTAGCGGTCTTGAAAGCAGTGCTTGCTCTTTAGTCTATTGTATAAACTCGAAAGTTCACTGAAACATACAATGGAGTACATCAACAACGGCACGGGAAGGCCATAATTCCATCTGTTGAAATCGTTTGATCATATGTATATGTTGGTTAGAATGTTCCATGTACATTTCTTCTATTTGGTTGAAAACTGTTGCTGGCCTCTTTCGGAACACAGTTTTTCTGAGTTAACAAGGAAGGGCAACGGGAAATTTTTGAAAGACATTCGTGAGAAACAAGATAGCACCTATACCTTCAATTCAAAGAGCTACATCTGTACTTACAGTAGTATTTGCGCTACTGTTCATGGAAAACCAGAGGTGTCCAGACATTACTGTCTCTGCTTCTGCCTTCAATGGCAATGCGACCGGTGACTATCTCACACAATTCAGGCCATCACCACACGGACAGAGAAGAGAAAGCAAGAACTTCTGTTATAATTGTTGGAAATGTTCATGTTTTCTCCCGTTTCAAAGAATGATTCTTTACCAGATAGAAATTACAGGCTTGTCCTCTTTGAACACACGGTACTTTCTGAGTTTCACAGTGAATTAGCAAGAAACGAAGTAGGAAACAACTGTGAACGGTGAAGTCACATATATTCCCTTTAGTGTGTCAGGTGAAGCACACTACCCAAAGACTCGAACGGTCTTGAAAGCAGTGTTTGCTCTTTAATCTATTATCTAAACTCGAAAGTTCACTGAAACATACAATGGAGTACATCAACAACGCCACGGCAAGGCCATAATTCCATCTGTTGAAATCGTTTGATCATACGTATATGTTGGTTAGAATGTTCCATGTACATTTCTTCTATTTGGTTGAAAACTGTTGCTGGCCTCTTTCGGAACACAGTTTTTCTGAGTTAACAAGGAAGGGCAACAGGAACTTTTTGAAAGACATTCGTGAGAAACAAGATAGCACCTATACCTTCAATTCAAAGAGCTACATCTGTACTTACAGTAGTATTTGCGCTACTGTTCATGGAAAACCAGAGGTGTCCAGACATTACTCTCTCTGCTTCTGCCTTCAATGGCAATGCGACCGGTGACTATCTCACACAATTCAGGCCATCACCACACGGACAGAGAAGAGAAAGCAATAACTTCTGTTATAATTGCTGGAAATGTTCATGTTTTCTCCCGTTTCAAAGAATGATTCTTTACCAGATAGAAATTACAGGCTTGTCCTCTTTGAACACACGGTACTTTCTGAGTTTCACAGTGAATTAGCAAGAAACGAAGTAGAAAACAACTGTGAACGGTGAAGTCACATATATTCCCTTTATTGTGTCAGGTGAAGCACACTACCCAAAAGACTCGAACGGTCTTGAAAGCAGTGTTTGCTCTTTAGTCTATTGTATAAATTCGAAAGTTCACTGAAACATACAATGGAGTACATCAACAGCGGCACGGCAAGGCCATAATTCCATCTGTTGAAATCGTTTGATCATATGTATATGTTGGTTAGAATGTTCCATGTACATTTCTTCTATTTGGTTGAAAACTGTTGCTGGCCTCTTTCGGAACACAGTTTTTCTGAGTTAACAAGGAAGGGCAACAGGAACTTTTTGAAAGACATTCGTGAGAAACAAGATAGCACCTATACCTTCAATTCAAAGAGCTACATCTGTACTTACAGTAGTATTTGCGCTACTGTTCATGGAAAACCAGAGGTGTCCAGACATTACTGTCTCTGCTTCTGCCTTCAATGGCAATGCGACCGGTGACTATCTCACACAATTCAGGCCATCACCACACGGACAGATAAGAGAAAGCAATAACTTCTGTTATAATTGCTGGAAATGTTCATGTTTTCTACCGTTTCAAAGAATGATTCTTTACCAGATAGAAATTACAGGCTTGTCCTCTTTGAACACACGGTACTTTCTGAGTTTCACAGTGAATTAGCAAGAAACGAAGTAGGAAACAACTGTGAACGGTGAAGTCACATATATTCCCTTTAGTGTGTCAGGTGAAGCACACTACCCAAAGACTATAACTGTCTTGAAAGCAGTGCTTGCTCTTTAGTCTATTGTATAAACTCGAAAGTTCACTGAAGCACACAATGCAGCAGAACAACAACAGCACGGCAAGGCCATCATTCCATCTGTTGAAATCGTTTGATCATACGTATATGTTGGTTAGAATGTTCCATGTACATTTCTTCTATTTGGTTGAAAACTGTTGCTGGCCTCTTTCGGAACACAGTTTTTCTGAGTTAACAAGGAAGGGCAACGGGAAATTTTTGAAAGACATTCGTGAGAAACAAGATAGCACCTATACCTTCAATTCAAAGAGCTACATCTGTACTTACAGTAGTATTTGCGCTACTGTTCATGGAAAACCAGAGGTGTCCAGACATTACTGTCTCTGCTTCTGCCTTCAATGGCAATGCGACCGGTGACTATCTCACACAATTCAGGCCATCACCACACGGACAGAGAAGAGAAAGCAAGAACTTCTGTTATAATTGTTGGAAATGTTCATGTTTTCTCCCGTTTCAAAGAATGATTCTTTACCAGATAGAAATTACAGGCTTGTCCTCTTTGAACACACGGTACTTTCTGAGTTTCACAGTGAATTAGCAAGAAACGAAGTAGGAAACAACTGTGAACGGTGAAGTCACATATATTCCCTTTAGTGTGTCAGGTGAAGCACACTACCCAAAAGACTCTAGCGGTCTTGAAAGCAGTGCTTGCTCTTTAGTCTATTGTATAAACTCGAAAGTTCACTGAAACATACAATGGAGTACATCAACAACGGCACGGGAAGGCCATAATTCCATCTGTTGAAATCGTTTGATCATATGTATATGTTGGTTAGAATGTTCCATGTACATTTCTTCTATTTGGTTGAAAACTGTTGCTGGCCTCTTTCGGAACACAGTTTTTCTGAGTTAACAAGGAAGGGCAACGGGAAATTTTTGAAAGACATTCGTGAGAAACAAGATAGCACCTATACCTTCAATTCAAAGAGCTACATCTGTACTTACAGTAGTATTTCCGCTACTGTTCATGGAAAACCAGAGGTGTCCAGACATTACTCTCTCTGCTTCTGCCTTCAATGGCAATGCGACCGGTGACTATCTCACACAATTCAGGCCATCACCACACGGACAGAGAAGAGAAAGCAATAACTTCTGTTATAATTGCTGGAAATGTTCATGTTTTCTCCCGTTTCAAAGAATGATTCTTTACCAGATAGAAATTAGAGGCTTGTCCTCTTTGAAAACACGGTACTTTCTGAGTTTCACAGTGAATTAGCAAGAGACGAAGTAGGAAACAACTGTGAGCGGTGAAGTCACATATATTCCCTTTAGTGTGTCCGGTGAAGCACACTACCCAAAGAATATAACTGTCTTGAAAGCAGTGTTTGCTCTTTAGTCTATTATCTAATCTCGAAAGTTCACTGAAACATAGAATGGAGTACATCAACAACGGCACGGCAAGGCCATAACTCCATCTGTTGAAATCGTTTGATCATATGTATATGTTGGTTAGAATGTTCCATGTACATTTCTTCTATTTGGTTGAAAACTGTTGCTGGCCTCTTTCGGAACACAGTTTTTCTGAGTTAACAAGGAAGGGCAACAGGAAATTTTTGAAAGACATTCGTGAGAAACAAGATAGCACCTATACCTTCAATTCAAAGAGCTACATCTGTACTTACAGTAGTATTTGCGCTACTGTTCATGGAAAACCAGAGGTGTCCAGACATTACTGTCTCTGCTTCTGCCTTCAATGGCAATGCGACCGGTGACTATCTCACACAATTCAGGCCATCACCACACGGACAGAGAAGAGAAAGCAATAACTTCTGTTATAATTGCTGGAAATGTTCATGTTTTCTCCTGTTTCAAAGAATGATTCTTTACCAGATAGAAATTACAGGCTTGTCCTCTTTGAACACACGGTACTTTCTGAGTTTCACAGTGAATTAGCAAGAAACGAAGTAGGAAACAACTGTGAACGGTGAAGTCACATATATTCCCTTTAGTGTGTCAGGTGAAGCACACTACCCAAAAGACTCTAGCGGTCTTGAAAGCAGTGCTTGCTCTTTAGTCTATTGTATAAACTCGAAAGTTCACTGAAACATACAATGGAGTACATCAACAACGGCACGGGAAGGCCATAATTCCATCTGTTGAAATCGTTTGATCATATGTATATGTTGGTTAGAATGTTCCATGTACATTTCTTCTATTTGGTTGAAAACTGTTGCTGGCCTCTTTCGGAACACAGTTTTTCTGAGTTAACAAGGAAGGGCAACGGGAAATTTTTGAAAGACATTCGTGAGAAACAAGATAGCACCTATACCTTCAATTCAAAGAGCTACATCTGTACTTACAGTAGTATTTGCGCTACTGTTCATGGAAAACCAGAGGTGTCCAGACATTACTGTCTCTGCTTCTGCCTTCAATGGCAATGCGACCGGTGACTATCTCACACAATTCAGGCCATCACCACACGGACAGAGAAGAGAAAGCAAGAACTTCTGTTATAATTGTTGGAAATGTTCATGTTTTCTCCCGTTTCAAAGAATGATTCTTTACCAGATAGAAATTACAGGCTTGTCCTCTTTGAACACACGGTACTTTCTGAGTTTCACAGTGAATTAGCAAGAAACGAAGTAGGAAACAACTGTGAACGGTGAAGTCACATATATTCCCTTTAGTGTGTCAGGTGAAGCACACTACCCAAAGACTCGAACGGTCTTGAAAGCAGTGTTTGCTCTTTAATCTATTATCTAAACTCGAAAGTTCACTGAAACATACAATGGAGTACATCAACAACGGCACGGCAAGGCCATAATTCCATCTGTTGAAATCGTTTGATCATACGTATATGTTGGTTAGAATGTTCCATGTACATTTCTTCTATTTGGTTGAAAACTGTTGCTGGCCTCTTTCGGAACACAGTTTTTCTGAGTTAACAAGGAAGGGCAACAGGAACTTTTTGAAAGACATTCGTGAGAAACAAGATAGCACCTATACCTTCAATTCAAAGAGCTACATCTGTACTTACAGTAGTATTTGCGCTACTGTTCATGGAAAACCAGAGGTGTCCAGACATTACTGTCTCTGATTCTGCCTTCAATTGCAATGCGACCGGTGACTATCTCACACAATTCAGGCCATCACCACACGGACAGAGAAGAGAAAGCAAGAACTTCTGTTATAATTGCTGGAAATGTTCATGTTTTCTCCCGTTTCAAAGAATGATTCTTTACCAGATAGAAATTACAGGCTTGTCCTCTTTGAACACACGGTACTTTCTGAGTTTCACAGTGAATTAGCAAGAAACGAAGTAGGAAACAACTGTGAACGGTGAAGTCACATATATTCCCTTTAGTGTGTCAGGTGAAGCACACTACCCAAAGACTCGAACGGTCTTGAAAGCAGTGTTTGCTCTTTAGTCTATTGTATAAATTCGAAAGTTCACTGAAACATACAATGGAGTACATCAACAGCGGCACGGCAAGGCCATAATTCCATATGTTGAAATCGTTTGATCATATGTATATGTTGGTTAGAATGTTCCATGTACATTTCTTCTATTTGGTTGAAAACTGTTGCTGGCCTCTTTCGGAACACAGTTTTTCTGAGTTAACAAGGAAGGGCAACAGGAACTTTTTGAAAGACATTCGTGAGAAACAAGATAGCACCTATACCTTCAATTCAAAGAGCTACATCTGTACTTACAGTAGTATTTGCGCTACTGTTCATGGAAAACCAGAGGTGTCCAGACATTACTGTCTCTGCTTCTGCCTTCAATGGCAATGCGACCGGTGACTATCTCACACAATTCAGGCCATCACCACACGGACAGATAAGAGAAAGCAATAACTTCTGTTATAATTGCTGGAAATGTTCATGTTTTCTACCGTTTCAAAGAATGATTCTTTACCAGATAGAAATTACAGGCTTGTCCTCTTTGAACACACGGTACTTTCTGAGTTTCACAGTGAATTAGCAAGAAACGAAGTAGGAAACAACTGTGAACGGTGAAGTCACATATATTCCCTTTAGTGTGTCAGGTGAAGCACACTACCGAAAGACTATAACTGTCTTGAAAGCAGTGCTTGCTCTTTAGTCTATTGTATAAACTCGAAAGTTCACTGAAGCACACAATGCAGCAGAACAACAACAGCACGGCAAGGCCATAATTCCATCTGTTGAAATCGTTTGATCATATGTATATGTTGGTTAGAATGTTCCATGTACATTTCTTCTATTTGGTTGAAAACTGTTGCTGGCCTCTTTCGGAACACAGTTTTTCTGAGTTAACAAGGAAGGGCAACGGGAAATTTTTGAAAGACATTCGTGAGAAACAAGATAGCACCTATACCTTCAATTCAAAGAGCTACATCTGTACTTACAGTAGTATTTGCGCTACTGTTCATGGAAAACCAGAGGTGTCCAGACATTACTGTCTCTGCTTCTGCCTTCAATGGCAATGCGACCGGTGACTATCTCACACAATTCAGGCCATCACCACACGGACAGAGAAGAGAAAGCAAGAACTTCTGTTATAATTGTTGGAAATGTTCATGTTTTCTCCCGTTTCAAAGAATGATTCTTTACCAGATAGAAATTACAGGCTTGTCCTCTTTGAACACACGGTACTTTCTGAGTTTCACAGTGAATTAGCAAGAAACGAAGTAGGAAACAACTGTGAACGGTGAAGTCACATATATTCCCTTTAGTGTGTCAGGTGAAGCACACTACCCAAAGACTCGAACGGTCTTGAAAGCAGTGTTTGCTCTTTAATCTATTATCTAAACTCGAAAGTTCACTGAAACATACAATGGAGTACATCAACAACGGCACGGCAAGGCCATAATTCCATCTGTTGAAATCGTTTGATCATACGTATATGTTGGTTAGAATGTTCCATGTACATTTCTTCTATTTGGTTGAAAACTGTTGCTGGCCTCTTTCGGAACACAGTTTTTCTGAGTTAACAAGGAAGGGCAACAGGAACTTTTTGAAAGACATTCGTGAGAAACAAGATAGCACCTATACCTTCAATTCAAAGAGCTACATCTGTACTTACAGTAGTATTTGCGCTACTGTTCATGGAAAACCAGAGGTGTCCAGACATTACTGTCTCTGCTTCTGCCTTCAATGGCAATGCGACCGGTGACTATCTCACACAATTCAGGCCATCACCACACGGACAGAGAAGAGAAAGCAAGAACTTCTGTTATAATTGTTGGAAATGTTCATGTTTTCTCCCGTTTCAAAGAATGATTCTTTACCAGATAGAAATTACAGGCTTGTCCTCTTTGAACACACGGTACTTTCTGAGTTTCACAGTGAATTAGCAAGAAACGAAGTAGGAAACAACTGTGAACGGTGAAGTCACATATATTCCCTTTAGTGTGTCAGGTGAAGCACACTACCCAAAGACTCGAACGGTCTTGAAAGCAGTGTTTGCTCTTTAATCTATTATCTAAACTCGAAAGTTCACTGAAACATACAATGGAGTACATCAACAACGGCACGGCAAGGCCATAATTCCATCTGTTGAAATCGTTTGATCATACGTATATGTTGGTTAGAATGTTCCATGTACATTTCTTCTATTTGGTTGAAAACTGTTGCTGGCCTCTTTCGGAACACAGTTTTTCTGAGTTAACAAGGAAGGGCAACAGGAACTTTTTGAAAGACATTCGTGAGAAACAAGATAGCACCTATACCTTCAATTCAAAGAGCTACATCTGTACTTACAGTAGTATTTGCGCTACTGTTCACGGAAAACCAGAGGTGTCCAGACATTACTGTCTCTGATTCTGCCTTCAATTGCAATGCGACCGGTGACTATCTCACACAATTCAGGCCATCACCACACGGACAGAGAAGAGAAAGCAAGAACTTCTGTTATAATTGCTGGAAATGTTCATGTTTTCTCCCGTTTCAAAGAATGATTCTTTACCAGATAGAAATTACAGGCTTGTCCTCTTTGAACACACGGTACTTTCTGAGTTTCACAGTGAATTAGCAAGAAACGAAGTAGAAAACAACTGTGAACGGTGAAGTCACATATATTCCCTTTATTGTGTCAGGTGAAGCACACTACCCAAAAGACTCGAACGGTCTTGAAAGCAGTGTTTGCTCTTTAGTCTATTGTATAAATTCGAAAGTTCACTGAAACATACAATGGAGTACATCAACAGCGGCACGGCAAGGCCATAATTCCATCTGTTGAAATCGTTTGATCATATGTATATGTTGGTTAGAATGTTCCATGTACATTTCTTCTATTTGGTTGAAAACTGTTGCTGGCCTCTTTCGGAACACAGTTTTTCTGAGTTAACAAGGAAGGGCAACAGGAACTTTTTGAAAGACATTCGTGAGAAACAAGATAGCACCTATACCTTCAATTCAAAGAGCTACATCTGTACTTACAGTAGTATTTGCGCTACTGTTCATGGAAAACCAGAGGTGTCCAGACATTACTGTCTCTGCTTCTGCCTTCAATGGTAATGCGACCGGTGACTATCTCACACAATTCAGGCCATCACCACACGGACAGATAAGAGAAAGCAAGAACTTCTGTTATAATTGTTGGAAATGTTCATGTTTTCTCCCGTTTCAAAGAATGATTCTTTACCAGATAGAAATTACAGGCTTGTCCTCTTTGAACACACGGTACTTTCTGAGTTTCACAGTGAATTAGCAAGAAACGAAGTAGGAAACAACTGTGAACGGTGAAGTCACATATATTCCCTTTAGTGTGTCAGGTGAAGCACACTACCCAAAGACTCGAACGGTCTTGAAAGCAGTGTTTGCTCTTTAATCTATTATCTAAACTCGAAAGTTCACTGAAACATACAATGGAGTACATCAACAACGGCACGGCAAGGCCATAATTCCATCTGTTGAAATCGTTTGATCATACGTATATGTTGGTTAGAATGTTCCATGTACATTTCTTCTATTTGGTTGAAAACTGTTGCTGGCCTCTTTCGGAACACAGTTTTTCTGAGTTAACAAGGAAGGGCAACAAGAACTTTTTGAAAGACATTCGTGAGAAACAAGATAGCACCTATACCTTCAATTCAAAGAGCTACATCTGTACTTACAGTAGTATTTGCGCTACTGTTCACGGAAAACCAGAGGTGTCCAGACATTACTGTCTCTGATTCTGCCTTCAATTGCAATGCGACCGGTGACTATCTCACACAATTCAGGCCATCACCACACGGACAGAGAAGAGAAGCAAGAACTTCTGTTATAATTGCTGGAAATGTTCATGTTTTCTCCCGTTTCAAAGAATGATTCTTTACCAGATAGAAATTACAGGCTTGTCCTCTTTGAACACACGGTACTTTCTGAGTTTCACAGTGAATTAGCAAGAAACGAAGTAGAAAACAACTGTGAACGGTGAAGTCACATATATTCCCTTTATTGTGTCAGGTGAAGCACAATACCCAAAAGACTCGAACGGTCTTGAAAGCAGTGTTTGCTCTTTAGTCTATTGTATAAACTCGAAAGTTCACTGAAACATACAATGGAGTACATCAACAGCGGCACGGCAAGGCCATAATTCCATCTGTTGAAATCGTTTGATCATATGTATATGTTGGTTAGAATGTTCCATGTACATTTCTTCTATTTGGTTGAAAACTGTTGCTGGCCTCTTTCGGAACACAGTTTTTCTGAGTTAACAAGGAAGGGCAACAGGAACTTTTTGAAAGACATTCGTGAGAAACAAGATAGCACCTATACCTTCAATTCAAAGAGCTACATCTGTACTTACAGTAGTATTTGCGCTACTGTTCATGGAAAACCAGAGGTGTCCAGACATTACTGTCTCTGCTTCTGCCTTCAATGGTAATGCGACCGGTGACTATCTCACACAATTCAGGCCATCACCACACGGACAGATAAGAGAAAGCAAGAACTTCTGTTATAATTGTTGGAAATGTTCATGTTTTCTCCCGTTTCAAAGAATGATTCTTTACCAGATAGAAATTACAGGCTTGTCCTCTTTGAACACACGGTACTTTCTGAGTTTCACAGTGAATTAGCAAGAAACGAAGTAGGAAACAACTGTGAACGGTGAAGTCACATATATTCCCTTTAGTGTGTCAGGTGAAGCACACTACCCAAAGACTCGAACGGTCTTGAAAGCAGTGTTTGCTCTTTAATCTATTATCTAAACTCGAAAGTTCACTGAAACATACAATGGAGTACATCAACAACGCCACGGCAAGGCCATAATTCCATCTGTTGAAATCGTTTGATCATACGTATATGTTGGTTAGAATGTTCCATGTACATTTCTTCTATTTGGTTGAAAACTGTTGCTGGCCTCTTTCGGAACACAGTTTTTCTGAGTTAACAAGGAAGGGCAACAGGAAATTTTTGAAAGACATTCGTGAGAAACAAGATAGCACCTATACCTTCAATTCAAAGAGCTACATCTGTACTTACAGTAGTATTTCCGCTACTGTTCATGGAAAACCAGAGGTGTCCAGACATTACTCTCTCTGCTTCTGCCTTCAATGGCAATGCGACCGGTGACTATCTCACACAATTCAGGCCATCACCACACGGACAGAGAAGAGAAAGCAATAACTTCTGTTATAATTGCTGGAAATGTTCATGTTTTCTCCCGTTTCAAAGAATGATTCTTTACCAGATAGAAATTAGAGGCTTGTCCTCTTTGAAAACACGGTACTTTCTGAGTTTCACAGTGAATTAGCAAGAGACGAAGTAGGAAACAACTGTGAGCGGTGAAGTCACATATATTCCCTTTAGTGTGTCCGGTGAAGCACACTACCCAAAGAATATAACTGTCTTGAAAGCAGTGTTTGCTCTTTAGTCTATTATCTAATCTCGAAAGTTCACTGAAACATAGAATGGAGTACATCAACAACGGCACGGCAAGGCCATAACTCCATCTGTTGAAATCGTTTGATCATATGTATATGTTGGTTAGAATGTTCCATGTACATTTCTTCTATTTGGTTGAAAACTGTTGCTGGCCTCTTTCGGAACACAGTTTTTCTGAGTTAACAAGGAAGGGCAACAGGAAATTTTTGAAAGACATTCGTGAGAAACAAGATAGCACCTATACCTTCAATTCAAAGAGCTACATCTGTACTTACAGTAGTATTTGCGCTACTGTTCATGGAAAACCAGAGGTGTCCAGACATTACTGTCTCTGCTTCTGCCTTCAATGGCAATGCGACCGGTGACTATCTCACACAATTCAGGCCATCACCACACGGACAGAGAAGAGAAAGCAATAACTTCTGTTATAATTGCTGGAAATGTTCATGTTTTCTCCTGTTTCAAAGAATGATTCTTTACCAGATAGAAATTACAGGCTTGTCCTCTTTGAACACACGGTACTTTCTGAGTTTCACAGTGAATTAGCAAGAAACGAAGTAGGAAACAACTGTGAACGGTGAAGTCACATATATTCCCTTTAGTGTGTCAGGTGAAGCACACTACCCAAAAGACTCTAGCGGTCTTGAAAGCAGTGCTTGCTCTTTAGTCTATTGTATAAACTCGAAAGTTCACTGAAACATACAATGGAGTACATCAACAACGGCACGGGAAGGCCATAATTCCATCTGTTGAAATCGTTTGATCATATGTATATGTTGGTTAGAATGTTCCATGTACATTTCTTCTATTTGGTTGAAAACTGTTGCTGGCCTCTTTCGGAACACAGTTTTTCTGAGTTAACAAGGAAGGGCAACAGGAACTTTTTGAAAGACATTCGTGAGAAACAAGATAGCACCTATACCTTCAATTC
The DNA here is from genome assembly GCF_987537825.1 of Furipterus horrens. Classification (NCBI taxonomy): domain Eukaryota; kingdom Metazoa; phylum Chordata; class Mammalia; order Chiroptera; family Furipteridae; genus Furipterus; species Furipterus horrens. The sequence continues at coordinate 53,058,488 of NW_028327182.1, forward strand.
AAAGAGCTACATCTGTACTTACAGTAGTATTTGCGCTACTGTTCATGGAAAACCAGAGGTGTCCAGACATTACTCTCTCTGCTTCTGCCTTCAATGGCAATGCGACCGGTGACTATCTCACACAATTCAGGCCATCACCACACGGACAGAGAAGAGAAAGCAATAACTTCTGTTATAATTGCTGGAAATGTTCATGTTTTCTCCCGTTTCAAAGAATGATTCTTTACCAGATAGAAATTACAGGCTTGTCCTCTTTGAACACACGGTACTTTCTGAGTTTCACAGTGAATTAGCAAGAAACGAAGTAGAAAACAACTGTGAACGGTGAAGTCACATATATTCCCTTTATTGTGTCAGGTGAAGCACACTACCCAAAAGACTCGAACGGTCTTGAAAGCAGTGTTTGCTCTTTAGTCTATTGTATAAATTCGAAAGTTCACTGAAACATACAATGGAGTACATCAACAGCGGCACGGCAAGGCCATAATTCCATCTGTTGAAATCGTTTGATCATATGTATATGTTGGTTAGAATGGTCCATGTACATTTCTTCTATTTGGTTGAAAACTGTTGCTGGCATCTTTCGGAACACAGTTTTTCTGAGTTAACAAGGAAGGGCAACAGGAACTTTTTGAAAGACATTCGTGAGAAACAAGATAGCACCTATACCTTCAATTCAAAGAGCTACATCTGTACTTACAGTAGTATTTGCGCTACTGTTCATGGAAAACCAGAGGTGTCCAGACATTACTGTCTCTGCTTCTGCCTTCAATGGCAATGCGACCGGTGACTATCTCACACAATTCAGGCCATCACCACACGGACAGATAAGAGAAAGCAATAACTTCTGTTATAATTGCTGGAAATGTTCATGTTTTCTACCGTTTCAAAGAATGATTCTTTACCAGATAGAAATTACAGGCTTGTCCTCTTTGAACACACGGTACTTTCTGAGTTTCACAGTGAATTAGCAAGAAACGAAGTAGGAAACAACTGTGAACGGTGAAGTCACATATATTCCCTTTAGTGTGTCAGGTGAAGCACACTACCCAAAGACTATAACTGTCTTGAAAGCAGTGCTTGCTCTTTAGTCTATTGTATAAACTCGAAAGTTCACTGAAGCACACAATGCAGCAGAACAACAACAGCACGGCAAGGCCATAATTCCATCTGTTGAAATCGTTTGATCATATGTATATGTTGGTTAGAATGTTCCATGTACATTTCTTCTATTTGGTTGAAAACTGTTGCTGGCCTCTTTCGGAACACAGTTTTTCTGAGTTAACAAGGAAGGGCAACGGGAAATTTTTGAAAGACATTCGTGAGAAACAAGATAGCACCTATACCTTCAATTCAAAGAGCTACATCTGTACTTACAGTAGTATTTGCGCTACTGTTCATGGAAAACCAGAGGTGTCCAGACATTACTGTCTCTGCTTCTGCCTTCAATGGCAATGCGACCGGTGACTATCTCACACAATTCAGGCCATCACCACACGGACAGAGAAGAGAAAGCAAGAACTTCTGTTATAATTGTTGGAAATGTTCATGTTTTCTCCCGTTTCAAAGAATGATTCTTTACCAGATAGAAATTACAGGCTTGTCCTCTTTGAACACACGGTACTTTCTGAGTTTCACAGTGAATTAGCAAGAAACGAAGTAGGAAACAACTGTGAACGGTGAAGTCACATATATTCCCTTTAGTGTGTCAGGTGAAGCACACTACCCAAAGACTCGAACGGTCTTGAAAGCAGTGTTTGCTCTTTAATCTATTATCTAAACTCGAAAGTTCACTGAAACATACAATGGAGTACATCAACAACGGCACGGCAAGGCCATAATTCCATCTGTTGAAATCGTTTGATCATACGTATATGTTGGTTAGAATGTTCCATGTACATTTCTTCTATTTGGTTGAAAACTGTTGCTGGCCTCTTTCGGAACACAGTTTTTCTGAGTTAACAAGGAAGGGCAACAGGAACTTTTTGAAAGACATTCGTGAGAAACAAGATAGCACCTATACCTTCAATTCAAAGAGCTACATCTGTACTTACAGTAGTATTTGCGCTACTGTTCATGGAAAACCAGAGGTGTCCAGACATTACTGTCTCTGATTCTGCCTTCAATTGCAATGCGACCGGTGACTATCTCACACAATTCAGGCCATCACCACACGGACAGAGAAGAGAAAGCAAGAACTTCTGTTATAATTGCTGGAAATGTTCATGTTTTCTCCCGTTTCAAAGAATGATTCTTTACCAGATAGAAATTACAGGCTTGTCCTCTTTGAACACACGGTACTTTCTGAGTTTCACAGTGAATTAGCAAGAAACGAAGTAGGAAACAACTGTGAACGGTGAAGTCACATATATTCCCTTTAGTGTGTCCGGTGAAGCACACTACCCAAAGAATATAACTGTCTTGAAAGCAGTGTTTGCTCTTTAGTCTATTATCTAATCTCGAAAGTTCACTGAAACATAGAATGGAGTACATCAACAACGGCACGGCAAGGCCATAACTCCATCTGTTGAAATCGTTTGATCATATGTATATGTTGGTTAGAATGTTCCATGTACATTTCTTCTATTTGGTTGAAAACTGTTGCTGGCCTCTTTCGGAACACAGTTTTTCTGAGTTAACAAGGAAGGGCAACAGGAAATTTTTGAAAGACATTCGTGAGAAACAAGATAGCACCTATACCTTCAATTCAAAGAGCTACATCTGTACTTACAGTAGTATTTGCGCTACTGTTCATGGAAAACCAGAGGTGTCCAGACATTACTGTCTCTGCTTCTGCCTTCAATGGCAATGCGACCGGTGACTATCTCACACAATTCAGGCCATCACCACACGGACAGAGAAGAGAAAGCAATAACTTCTGTTATAATTGCTGGAAATGTTCATGTTTTCTCCTGTTTCAAAGAATGATTCTTTACCAGATAGAAATTACAGGCTTGTCCTCTTTGAACACACGGTACTTTCTGAGTTTCACAGTGAATTAGCAAGAAACGAAGTAGGAAACAACTGTGAACGGTGAAGTCACATATATTCCCTTTAGTGTGTCAGGTGAAGCACACTACCCAAAAGACTCTAGCGGTCTTGAAAGCAGTGCTTGCTCTTTAGTCTATTGTATAAACTCGAAAGTTCACTGAAACATACAATGGAGTACATCAACAACGGCACGGGAAGGCCATAATTCCATCTGTTGAAATCGTTTGATCATATGTATATGTTGGTTAGAATGTTCCATGTACATTTCTTCTATTTGGTTGAAAACTGTTGCTGGCCTCTTTCGGAACACAGTTTTTCTGAGTTAACAAGGAAGGGCAACGGGAAATTTTTGAAAGACATTCGTGAGAAACAAGATAGCACCTATACCTTCAATTCAAAGAGCTACATCTGTACTTACAGTAGTATTTCCGCTACTGTTCATGGAAAACCAGAGGTGTCCAGACATTACTCTCTCTGCTTCTGCCTTCAATGGCAATGCGACCGGTGACTATCTCACACAATTCAGGCCATCACCACACGGACAGAGAAGAGAAAGCAATAACTTCTGTTATAATTGCTGGAAATGTTCATGTTTTCTCCCGTTTCAAAGAATGATTCTTTACCAGATAGAAATTAGAGGCTTGTCCTCTTTGAAAACACGGTACTTTCTGAGTTTCACAGTGAATTAGCAAGAGACGAAGTAGGAAACAACTGTGAGCGGTGAAGTCACATATATTCCCTTTAGTGTGTCCGGTGAAGCACACTACCCAAAGAATATAACTGTCTTGAAAGCAGTGTTTGCTCTTTAGTCTATTATCTAATCTCGAAAGTTCACTGAAACATAGAATGGAGTACATCAACAACGGCACGGCAAGGCCATAACTCCATCTGTTGAAATCGTTTGATCATATGTATATGTTGGTTAGAATGTTCCATGTACATTTCTTCTATTTGGTTGAAAACTGTTGCTGGCCTCTTTCGGAACACAGTTTTTCTGAGTTAACAAGGAAGGGCAACAGGAAATTTTTGAAAGACATTCGTGAGAAACAAGATAGCACCTATACCTTCAATTCAAAGAGCTACATCTGTACTTACAGTAGTATTTGCGCTACTGTTCATGGAAAACCAGAGGTGTCCAGACATTACTCTCTCTGCTTCTGCCTTCAATGGCAATGCGACCGGTGACTATCTCACACAATTCAGGCCATCACCACACGGACAGAGAAGAGAAAGCAAGAACTTCTGTTATAATTGTTGGAAATGTTCATGTTTTCTCCCGTTTCAAAGAATGATTCTTTACCAGATAGAAATTACAGGCTTGTCCTCTTTGAACACACGGTACTTTCTGAGTTTCACAGTGAATTAGCAAGAAACGAAGTAGGAAACAACTGTGAACGGTGAAGTCACATATATTCCCTTTAGTGTGTCAGGTGAAGCACACTACCCAAAGACTCGAACGGTCTTGAAAGCAGTGTTTGCTCTTTAATCTATTATCTAAACTCGAAAGTTCACTGAAACATACAATGGAGTACATCAACAACGGCACGGCAAGGCCATAATTCCATCTGTTGAAATCGTTTGATCATACGTATATGTTGGTTAGAATGTTCCATGTACATTTCTTCTATTTGGTTGAAAACTGTTGCTGGCCTCTTTCGGAACACAGTTTTTCTGAGTTAACAAGGAAGGGCAACAGGAACTTTTTGAAAGACATTCGTGAGAAACAAGATAGCACCTATACCTTCAATTCAAAGAGCTACATCTGTACTTACAGTAGTATTTGCGCTACTGTTCATGGAAAACCAGAGGTGTCCAGACATTACTCTCTCTGCTTCTGCCTTCAATGGCAATGCGACCGGTGACTATCTCACACAATTCAGGCCATCACCACACGGACAGAGAAGAGAAAGCAATAACTTCTGTTATAATTGCTGGAAATGTTCATGTTTTCTCCCGTTTCAAAGAATGATTCTTTACCAGATAGAAATTACAGGCTTGTCCTCTTTGAACACACGGTACTTTCTGAGTTTCACAGTGAATTAGCAAGAAACGAAGTAGAAAACAACTGTGAACGGTGAAGTCACATATATTCCCTTTATTGTGTCAGGTGAAGCACACTACCCAAAAGACTCGAACGGTCTTGAAAGCAGTGTTTGCTCTTTAGTCTATTGTATAAATTCGAAAGTTCACTGAAACATACAATGGAGTACATCAACAGCGGCACGGCAAGGCCATAATTCCATCTGTTGAAATCGTTTGATCATATGTATATGTTGGTTAGAATGTTCCATGTACATTTCTTCTATTTGGTTGAAAACTGTTGCTGGCCTCTTTCGGAACACAGTTTTTCTGAGTTAACAAGGAAGGGCAACAGGAACTTTTTGAAAGACATTCGTGAGAAACAAGATAGCACCTATACCTTCAATTCAAAGAGCTACATCTGTACTTACAGTAGTATTTGCGCTACTGTTCATGGAAAACCAGAGGTGTCCAGACATTACTGTCTCTGCTTCTGCCTTCAATGGCAATGCGACCGGTGACTATCTCACACAATTCAGGCCATCACCACACGGACAGATAAGAGAAAGCAATAACTTCTGTTATAATTGCTGGAAATGTTCATGTTTTCTACCGTTTCAAAGAATGATTCTTTACCAGATAGAAATTACAGGCTTGTCCTCTTTGAACACACGGTACTTTCTGAGTTTCACAGTGAATTAGCAAGAAACGAAGTAGGAAACAACTGTGAACGGTGAAGTCACATATATTCCCTTTAGTGTGTCAGGTGAAGCACACTACCCAAAGACTATAACTGTCTTGAAAGCAGTGCTTGCTCTTTAGTCTATTGTATAAACTCGAAAGTTCACTGAAGCACACAATGCAGCAGAACAACAACAGCACGGCAAGGCCATAATTCCATCTGTTGAAATCGTTTGATCATATGTATATGTTGGTTAGAATGTTCCATGTACATTTCTTCTATTTGGTTGAAAACTGTTGCTGGCCTCTTTCGGAACACAGTTTTTCTGAGTTAACAAGGAAGGGCAACGGGAAATTTTTGAAAGACATTCGTGAGAAACAAGATAGCACCTATACCTTCAATTCAAAGAGCTACATCTGTACTTACAGTAGTATTTGCGCTACTGTTCATGGAAAACCAGAGGTGTCCAGACATTACTGTCTCTGCTTCTGCCTTCAATGGCAATGCGACCGGTGACTATCTCACACAATTCAGGCCATCACCACACGGACAGAGAAGAGAAAGCAAGAACTTCTGTTATAATTGTTGGAAATGTTCATGTTTTCTCCCGTTTCAAAGAATGATTCTTTACCAGATAGAAATTACAGGCTTGTCCTCTTTGAACACACGGTACTTTCTGAGTTTCACAGTGAATTAGCAAGAAACGAAGTAGGAAACAACTGTGAACGGTGAAGTCACATATATTCCCTTTAGTGTGTCAGGTGAAGCACACTACCCAAAGACTCGAACGGTCTTGAAAGCAGTGTTTGCTCTTTAATCTATTATCTAAACTCGAAAGTTCACTGAAACATACAATGGAGTACATCAACAACGGCACGGCAAGGCCATAATTCCATCTGTTGAAATCGTTTGATCATACGTATATGTTGGTTAGAATGTTCCATGTACATTTCTTCTATTTGGTTGAAAACTGTTGCTGGCCTCTTTCGGAACACAGTTTTTCTGAGTTAACAAGGAAGGGCAACAGGAACTTTTTGAAAGACATTCGTGAGAAACAAGATAGCACCTATACCTTCAATTCAAAGAGCTACATCTGTACTTACAGTAGTATTTGCGCTACTGTTCACGGAAAACCAGAGGTGTCCAGACATTACTGTCTCTGATTCTGCCTTCAATTGCAATGCGACCGGTGACTATCTCACACAATTCAGGCCATCACCACACGGACAGAGAAGAGAAAGCAAGAACTTCTGTTATAATTGCTGGAAATGTTCATGTTTTCTCCCGTTTCAAAGAATGATTCTTTACCAGATAGAAATTACAGGCTTGTCCTCTTTGAACACACGGTACTTTCTGAGTTTCACAGTGAATTAGCAAGAAACGAAGTAGGAAACAACTGTGAACGGTGAAGTCACATATATTCCCTTTAGTGTGTCAGGTGAAGCACACTACCCAAAGACTCGAACGGTCTTGAAAGCAGTGTTTGCTCTTTAGTCTATTGTATAAATTCGAAAGTTCACTGAAACATACAATGGAGTACATCAACAGCGGCACGGCAAGGCCATAATTCCATATGTTGAAATCGTTTGATCATATGTATATGTTGGTTAGAATGTTCCATGTACATTTCTTCTATTTGGTTGAAAACTGTTGCTGGCCTCTTTCGGAACACAGTTTTTCTGAGTTAACAAGGAAGGGCAACAGGAACTTTTTGAAAGACATTCGTGAGAAACAAGATAGCACCTATACCTTCAATTCAAAGAGCTACATCTGTACTTACAGTAGTATTTGCGCTACTGTTCATGGAAAACCAGAGGTGTCCAGACATTACTGTCTCTGCTTCTGCCTTCAATGGCAATGCGACCGGTGACTATCTCACACAATTCAGGCCATCACCACACGGACAGATAAGAGAAAGCAATAACTTCTGTTATAATTGCTGGAAATGTTCATGTTTTCTACCGTTTCAAAGAATGATTCTTTACCAGATAGAAATTACAGGCTTGTCCTCTTTGAACACACGGTACTTTCTGAGTTTCACAGTGAATTAGCAAGAAACGAAGTAGGAAACAACTGTGAACGGTGAAGTCACATATATTCCCTTTAGTGTGTCAGGTGAAGCACACTACCGAAAGACTATAACTGTCTTGAAAGCAGTGCTTGCTCTTTAGTCTATTGTATAAACTCGAAAGTTCACTGAAGCACACAATGCAGCAGAACAACAACAGCACGGCAAGGCCATAATTCCATCTGTTGAAATCGTTTGATCATATGTATATGTTGGTTAGAATGTTCCATGTACATTTCTTCTATTTGGTTGAAAACTGTTGCTGGCCTCTTTCGGAACACAGTTTTTCTGAGTTAACAAGGAAGGGCAACGGGAAATTTTTGAAAGATATTCGTGAGAAACAAGATAGCACCTATACCTTCAATTCAAAGAGCTACATCTGTACTTACAGTAGTATTTGCGCTACTGTTCATGGAAAACCAGAGGTGTCCAGACATTACTGTCTCTGCTTCTGCCTTCAATGGCAATGCGACCGGTGACTATCTCACACAATTCAGGCCATCACCACACGGACAGATAAGAGAAAGCAATAACTTCTGTTATAATTGCTGGAAATGTTCATGTTTTCTACCGTTTCAAAGAATGATTCTTTACCAGATAGAAATTACAGGCTTGTCCTCTTTGAACACACGGTACTTTCTGAGTTTCACAGTGAATTAGCAAGAAACGAAGTAGGAAACAACTGTGAACGGTGAAGTCACATATATTCCCTTTAGTGTGTCAGGTGAAGCACACTACCCAAAGACTATAACTGTCTTGAAAGCAGTGCTTGCTCTTTAGTCTATTGTATAAACTCGAAAGTTCACTGAAGCACACAATGCAGCAGAACAACAACAGCACGGCAAGGCCATAATTCCATCTGTTGAAATCGTTTGATCATATGTATATGTTGGTTAGAATGTTCCATGTACATTTCTTCTATTTGGTTGAAAACTGTTGCTGGCCTCTTTCGGAACACAGTTTTTCTGAGTTAACAAGGAAGGGCAACGGGAAATTTTTGAAAGACATTCGTGAGAAACAAGATAGCACCTATACCTTCAATTCAAAGAGCTACATCTGTACTTACAGTAGTATTTGCGCTACTGTTCATGGAAAACCAGAGGTGTCCAGACATTACTGTCTCTGCTTCTGCCTTCAATGGCAATGCGACCGGTGACTATCTCACACAATTCAGGCCATCACCACACGGACAGAGAAGAGAAAGCAAGAACTTCTGTTATAATTGTTGGAAATGTTCATGTTTTCTCCCGTTTCAAAGAATGATTCTTTACCAGATAGAAATTACAGGCTTGTCCTCTTTGAACACACGGTACTTTCTGAGTTTCACAGTGAATTAGCAAGAAACGAAGTAGGAAACAACTGTGAACGGTGAAGTCACATATATTCCCTTTAGTGTGTCAGGTGAAGCACACTACCCAAAGACTCGAACGGTCTTGAAAGCAGTGTTTGCTCTTTAATCTATTATCTAAACTCGAAAGTTCACTGAAACATACAATGGAGTACATCAACAACGGCACGGCAAGGCCATAATTCCATCTGTTGAAATCGTTTGATCATACGTATATGTTGGTTAGAATGTTCCATGTACATTTCTTCTATTTGGTTGAAAACTGTTGCTGGCCTCTTTCGGAACACAGTTTTTCTGAGTTAACAAGGAAGGGCAACAGGAACTTTTTGAAAGACATTCGTGAGAAACAAGATAGCACCTATACCTTCAATTCAAAGAGCTACATCTGTACTTACAGTAGTATTTGCGCTACTGTTCACGGAAAACCAGAGGTGTCCAGACATTACTGTCTCTGATTCTGCCTTCAATTGCAATGCGACCGGTGACTATCTCACACAATTCAGGCCATCACCACACGGACAGAGAAGAGAAAGCAAGAACTTCTGTTATAATTGCTGGAAATGTTCATGTTTTCTCCCGTTTCAAAGAATGATTCTTTACCAGATAGAAATTACAGGCTTGTCCTCTTTGAACACACGGTACTTTCTGAGTTTCACAGTGAATTAGCAAGAAACGAAGTAGGAAACAACTGTGAACGGTGAAGTCACATATATTCCCTTTAGTGTGTCAGGTGAAGCACACTACCCAAAGACTCGAACGGTCTTGAAAGCAGTGTTTGCTCTTTAGTCTATTGTATAAATTCGAAAGTTCACTGAAACATACAATGGAGTACATCAACAGCGGCACGGCAAGGCCATAATTCCATATGTTGAAATCGTTTGATCATATGTATATGTTGGTTAGAATGTTCCATGTACATTTCTTCTATTTGGTTGAAAACTGTTGCTGGCCTCTTTCGGAACACAGTTTTTCTGAGTTAACAAGGAAGGGCAACAGGAACTTTTTGAAAGACATTCGTGAGAAACAAGATAGCACCTATACCTTCAATTCAAAGAGCTACATCTGTACTTACAGTAGTATTTGCGCTACTGTTCATGGAAAACCAGAGGTGTCCAGACATTACTGTCTCTGCTTCTGCCTTCAATGGCAATGCGACCGGTGACTATCTCACACAATTCAGGCCATCACCACACGGACAGATAAGAGAAAGCAATAACTTCTGTTATAATTGCTGGAAATGTTCATGTTTTCTACCGTTTCAAAGAATGATTCTTTACCAGATAGAAATTACAGGCTTGTCCTCTTTGAACACACGGTACTTTCTGAGTTTCACAGTGAATTAGCAAGAAACGAAGTAGGAAACAACTGTGAACGGTGAAGTCACATATATTCCCTTTAGTGTGTCAGGTGAAGCACACTACCGAAAGACTATAACTGTCTTGAAAGCAGTGCTTGCTCTTTAGTCTATTGTATAAACTCGAAAGTTCACTGAAGCACACAATGCAGCAGAACAACAACAGCACGGCAAGGCCATAATTCCATCTGTTGAAATCGTTTGATCATATGTATATGTTGGTTAGAATGTTCCATGTACATTTCTTCTATTTGGTTGAAAACTGTTGCTGGCCTCTTTCGGAACACAGTTTTTCTGAGTTAACAAGGAAGGGCAACGGGAAATTTTTGAAAGATATTCGTGAGAAACAAGATAGCACCTATACCTTCAATTCAAAGAGCTACATCTGTACTTACAGTAGTATTTGCGCTACTGTTCATGGAAAACCAGAGGTGTCCAGACATTACTGTCTCTGCTTCTGCCTTCAATGGCAATGCGACCGGTGACTATCTCACACAATTCAGGCCATCACCACACGGACAGAGAAGAGAAAGCAAGAACTTCTGTTATAATTGTTGGAAATGTTCATGTTTTCTCCCGTTTCAAAGAATGATTCTTTACCAGATAGAAATTACAGGCTTGTCCTCTTTGAACACACGGTACTTTCTGAGTTTCACAGTGAATTAGCAAGAAACGAAGTAGGAAACAACTGTGAACGGTGAAGTCACATATATTCCCTTTAGTGTGTCAGGTGAAGCACACTACCCAAAGACTCGAACGGTCTTGAAAGCAGTGTTTGCTCTTTAATCTATTATCTAAACTCGAAAGTTCACTGAAACATACAATGGAGTACATCAACAACGGCACGGCAAGGCCATAATTCCATCTGTTGAAATCGTTTGATCATACGTATATGTTGGTTAGAATGTTCCATGTACATTTCTTCTATTTGGTTGAAAACTGTTGCTGGCCTCTTTCGGAACACAGTTTTTCTGAGTTAACAAGGAAGGGCAACAGGAACTTTTTGAAAGACATTCGTGAGAAACAAGATAGCACCTATACCTTCAATTCAAAGAGCTACATCTGTACTTACAGTAGTATTTGCGCTACTGTTCATGGAAAACCAGAGGTGTCCAGACATTACTGTCTCTGCTTCTGCCTTCAATGGCAATGCGACCGGTGACTATCTCACACAATTCAGGCCATCACCACACGGACAGAGAAGAGAAAGCAAGAACTTCTGTTATAATTGTTGGAAATGTTCATGTTTTCTCCCGTTTCAAAGAATGATTCTTTACCAGATAGAAATTACAGGCTTGTCCTCTTTGAACACACGGTACTTTCTGAGTTTCACAGTGAATTAGCAAGAAACGAAGTAGGAAACAACTGTGAACGGTGAAGTCACATATATTCCCTTTAGTGTGTCAGGTGAAGCACACTACCCAAAGACTCGAACGGTCTTGAAAGCAGTGTTTGCTCTTTAATCTATTATCTAAACTCGAAAGTTCACTGAAACATACAATGGAGTACATCAACAACGGCACGGCAAGGCCATAATTCCATCTGTTGAAATCGTTTGATCATACGTATATGTTGGTTAGAATGTTCCATGTACATTTCTTCTATTTGGTTGAAAACTGTTGCTGGCCTCTTTCGGAACACAGTTTTTCTGAGTTAACAAGGAAGGGCAACAGGAACTTTTTGAAAGACATTCGTGAGAAACAAGATAGCACCTATACCTTCAATTCAAAGAGCTACATCTGTACTTACAGTAGTATTTGCGCTACTGTTCACGGAAAACCAGAGGTGTCCAGACATTACTGTCTCTGATTCTGCCTTCAATTGCAATGCGACCGGTGACTATCTCACACAATTCAGGCCATCACCACACGGACAGAGAAGAGAAAGCAAGAACTTCTGTTATAATTGCTGGAAATGTTCATGTTTTCTCCCGTTTCAAAGAATGATTCTTTACCAGATAGAAATTACAGGCTTGTCCTCTTTGAACACACGGTACTTTCTGAGTTTCACAGTGAATTAGCAAGAAACGAAGTAGAAAACAACTGTGAACGGTGAAGTCACATATATTCCCTTTATTGTGTCAGGTGAAGCACACTACCCAAAAGACTCGAACGGTCTTGAAAGCAGTGTTTGCTCTTTAGTCTATTGTATAAATTCGAAAGTTCACTGAAACATACAATGGAGTACATCAACAGCGGCACGGCAAGGCCATAATTCCATCTGTTGAAATCGTTTGATCATATGTATATGTTGGTTAGAATGTTCCATGTACATTTCTTCTATTTGGTTGAAAACTGTTGCTGGCCTCTTTCGGAACACAGTTTTTCTGAGTTAACAAGGAAGGGCAACAGGAACTTTTTGAAAGACATTCGTGAGAAACAAGATAGCACCTATACCTTCAATTCAAAGAGCTACATCTGTACTTACAGTAGTATTTGCGCTACTGTTCATGGAAAACCAGAGGTGTCCAGACATTACTGTCTCTGCTTCTGCCTTCAATGGTAATGCGACCGGTGACTATCTCACACAATTCAGGCCATCACCACACGGACAGATAAGAGAAAGCAAGAACTTCTGTTATAATTGTTGGAAATGTTCATGTTTTCTCCCGTTTCAAAGAATGATTCTTTACCAGATAGAAATTACAGGCTTGTCCTCTTTGAACACACGGTACTTTCTGAGTTTCACAGTGAATTAGCAAGAAACGAAGTAGGAAACAACTGTGAACGGTGAAGTCACATATATTCCCTTTAGTGTGTCAGGTGAAGCACACTACCCAAAGACTCGAACGGTCTTGAAAGCAGTGTTTGCTCTTTAATCTATTATCTAAACTCGAAAGTTCACTGAAACATACAATGGAGTACATCAACAACGGCACGGCAAGGCCATAATTCCATCTGTTGAAATCGTTTGATCATACGTATATGTTGGTTAGAATGTTCCATGTACATTTCTTCTATTTGGTTGAAAACTGTTGCTGGCCTCTTTCGGAACACAGTTTTTCTGAGTTAACAAGGAAGGGCAACAAGAACTTTTTGAAAGACATTCGTGAGAAACAAGATAGCACCTATACCTTCAATTCAAAGAGCTACATCTGTACTTACAGTAGTATTTGCGCTACTGTTCACGGAAAACCAGAGGTGTCCAGACATTACTGTCTCTGATTCTGCCTTCAATTGCAATGCGACCGGTGACTATCTCACACAATTCAGGCCATCACCACACGGACAGAGAAGAGAAAGCAAGAACTTCTGTTATAATTGCTGGAAATGTTCATGTTTTCTCCCGTTTCAAAGAATGATTCTTTACCAGATAGAAATTACAGGCTTGTCCTCTTTGAACACACGGTACTTTCTGAGTTTCACAGTGAATTAGCAAGAAACGAAGTAGAAAACAACTGTGAACGGTGAAGTCACATATATTCCCTTTATTGTGTCAGGTGAAGCACAATACCCAAAAGACTCGAACGGTCTTGAAAGCAGTGTTTGCTCTTTAGTCTATTGTATAAACTCGAAAGTTCACTGAAACATACAATGGAGTACATCAACAGCGGAACGGCAAGGCCATAATTCCATCTGTTGAAATCGTTTGATCATATGTATATGTTGGTTAGAATGTTCCATGTACATTTCTTCTATTTGGTTGAAAACTGTTGCTGGCCTCTTTCGGAACACAGTTTTTCTGAGTTAACAAGGAAGGGCAACAGGAACTTTTTGAAAGACATTCGTGAGAAACAAGATAGCACCTATACCTTCAATTCAAAGAGCTACATCTGTACTTACAGTAGTATTTGCGCTACTGTTCATGGAAAACCAGAGGTGTCCAGACATTACTGTCTCTGCTTCTGCCTTCAATGGTAATGCGACCGGTGACTATCTCACACAATTCAGGCCATCACCACACGGACAGAGAAGAGAAAGCAAGAACTTCTGTTATAATTGTTGGAAATGTTCATGTTTTCTCCCGTTTCAAAGAATGATTCTTTACCAGATAGAAATTACAGGCTTGTCCTCTTTGAACACACGGTACTTTCTGAGTTTCACAGTGAATTAGCAAGAAACGAAGTAGGAAACAACTGTGAACGGTGAAGTCACATATATTCCCTTTAGTGTGTCAGGTGAAGCACACTACCCAAAGACTCGAACGGTCTTGAAAGCAGTGTTTGCTCTTTAATCTATTATCTAAACTCGAAAGTTCACTGAAACATACAATGGAGTACATCAACAACGCCACGGCAAGGCCATAATTCCATCTGTTGAAATCGTTTGATCATACGTATATGTTGGTTAGAATGTTCCATGTACATTTCTTCTATTTGGTTGAAAACTGTTGCTGGCCTCTTTCGGAACACAGTTTTTCTGAGTTAACAAGGAAGGGCAACAGGAAATTTTTGAAAGACATTCGTGAGAAACAAGATAGCACCTATACCTTCAATTCAAAGAGCTACATCTGTACTTACAGTAGTATTTCCGCTACTGTTCATGGAAAACCAGAGGTGTCCAGACATTACTCTCTCTGCTTCTGCCTTCAATGGCAATGCGACCGGTGACTATCTCACACAATTCAGGCCATCACCACACGGACAGAGAAGAGAAAGCAATAACTTCTGTTATAATTGCTGGAAATGTTCATGTTTTCTCCCGTTTCAAAGAATGATTCTTTACCAGATAGAAATTAGAGGCTTGTCCTCTTTGAAAACACGGTACTTTCTGAGTTTCACAGTGAATTAGCAAGAGACGAAGTAGGAAACAACTGTGAGCGGTGAAGTCACATATATTCCCTTTAGTGTGTCCGGTGAAGCACACTACCCAAAGAATATAACTGTCTTGAAAGCAGTGTTTGCTCTTTAGTCTATTATCTAATCTCGAAAGTTCACTGAAACATGCAATGGAGTACATCAACAACGGCACGGCAAGGCCATAACTCCATCTGTTGAAATCGTTTGATCATATGTATATGTTGGTTAGAATGTTCCATGTACATTTCTTCTATTTGGTTGAAAACTGTTGCTGGCCTCTTTCGGAACACAGTTTTTCTGAGTTAACAAGGAAGGGCAACAGGAAATTTTTGAAAGACATTCGTGAGAAACAAGATAGCACCTATACCTTCAATTCAAAGAGCTACATCTGTACTTACAGTAGTATTTGCGCTACTGTTCATGGAAAACCAGAGGTGTCCAGACATTACTGTCTCTGCTTCTGCCTTCAATGGCAATGCGACCGGTGACTATCTCACACAATTCAGGCCATCACCACACGGACAGAGAAGAGAAAGCAATAACTTCTGTTATAATTGCTGGAAATGTTCATGTTTTCTCCTGTTTCAAAGAATGATTCTTTACCAGATAGAAATTACAGGCTTGTCCTCTTTGAACACACGGTACTTTCTGAGTTTCACAGTGAATTAGCAAGAAACGAAGTAGGAAACAACTGTGAACGGTGAAGTCACATATATTCCCTTTAGTGTGTCAGGTGAAGCACACTACCCAAAAGACTCTAGCGGTCTTGAAAGCAGTGCTTGCTCTTTAGTCTATTGTATAAACTCGAAAGTTCACTGAAACATACAATGGAGTACATCAACAACGGCACGGGAAGGCCATAATTCCATCTGTTGAAATCGTTTGATCATATGTATATGTTGGTTAGAATGTTCCATGTACATTTCTTCTATTTGGTTGAAAACTGTTGCTGGCCTCTTTCGGAACACAGTTTTTCTGAGTTAACAAGGAAGGGCAACGGGAAATTTTTGAAAGACATTCGTGAGAAACAAGATAGCACCTATACCTTCAATTCAAAGAGCTACATCTGTACTTACAGTAGTATTTGCGCTACTGTTCATGGAAAACCAGAGGTGTCCAGACATTATTGTCTCTGCTTCTGCCTTCAATGGCAATGCGACCGGTGACTATCTCACACAATTCAGGCCATCACCACACGGACAGAGAAGAGAAAGCAAGAACTTCTGTTATAATTGTTGGAAATGTTCATGTTTTCTCCCGTTTCAAAGAATGATTCTTTACCAGATAGAAATTACAGGCTTGTCCTCTTTGAACACACGGTACTTTCTGAGTTTCACAGTGAATTAGCAAGAAACGAAGTAGGAAACAACTGTGAACGGTGAAGTCACATATATTCCCTTTAGTGTGTCAGGTGAAGCACACTACCCAAAGACTCGAACGGTCTTGAAAGCAGTGTTTGCTCTTTAATCTATTATCTAAACTCGAAAGTTCACTGAAACATACAATGGAGTACATCAACAACGGCACGGCAAGGCCATAATTCCATCTGTTGAAATCGTTTGATCATACGTATATGTTGGTTAGAATGTTCCATGTACATTTCTTCTATTTGGTTGAAAACTGTTGCTGGCCTCTTTCGGAACACAGTTTTTCTGAGTTAACAAGGAAGGGCAACAGGAACTTTTTGAAAGACATTCGTGAGAAACAAGATAGCACCTATACCTTCAATTCAAAGAGCTACATCTGTACTTACAGTAGTATTTGCGCTACTGTTCATGGAAAACCAGAGGTGTCCAGACATTACTCTCTCTGCTTCTGCCTTCAATGGCAATGCGACCGGTGACTATCTCACACAATTCAGGCCATCACCACACGGACAGAGAAGAGAAAGCAATAACTTCTGTTATAATTGCTGGAAATGTTCATGTTTTCTCCCGTTTCAAAGAATGATTCTTTACCAGATAGAAATTACAGGCTTGTCCTCTTTGAACACACGGTACTTTCTGAGTTTCACAGTGAATTAGCAAGAAACGAAGTAGAAAACAACTGTGAACGGTGAAGTCACATATATTCCCTTTATTGTGTCAGGTGAAGCACACTACCCAAAAGACTCGAACGGTCTTGAAAGCAGTGTTTGCTCTTTAGTCTATTGTATAAATTCGAAAGTTCACTGAAACATACAATGGAGTACATCAACAGCGGCACGGCAAGGCCATAATTCCATCTGTTGAAATCGTTTGATCATATGTATATGTTGGTTAGAATGGTCCATGTACATTTCTTCTATTTGGTTGAAAACTGTTGCTGGCCTCTTTCGGAACACAGTTTTTCTGAGTTAACAAGGAAGGGCAACAGGAACTTTTTGAAAGACATTCGTGAGAAACAAGATAGCACCTATACCTTCAATTCAAAGAGCTACATCTGTACTTACAGTAGTATTTGCGCTACTGTTCATGGAAAACCAGAGGTGTCCAGACATTACTGTCTCTGCTTCTGCCTTCAATGGCAATGCGACCGGTGACTATCTCACACAATTCAGGCCATCACCACACGGACAGATAAGAGAAAGCAATAACTTCTGTTATAATTGCTGGAAATGTTCATGTTTTCTACCGTTTCAAAGAATGATTCTTTACCAGATAGAAATTACAGGCTTGTCCTCTTTGAACACACGGTACTTTCTGAGTTTCACAGTGAATTAGCAAGAAACGAAGTAGGAAACAACTGTGAACGGTGAAGTCACATATATTCCCTTTAGTGTGTCAGGTGAAGCACACTACCCAAAGACTATAACTGTCTTGAAAGCAGTGCTTGCTCTTTAGTCTATTGTATAAACTCGAAAGTTCACTGAAGCACACAATGCAGCAGAACAACAACAGCACGGCAAGGCCATAATTCCATCTGTTGAAATCGTTTGATCATATGTATATGTTGGTTAGAATGTTCCATGTACATTTCTTCTATTTGGTTGAAAACTGTTGCTGGCCTCTTTCGGAACACAGTTTTTCTGAGTTAACAAGGAAGGGCAACGGGAAATTTTTGAAAGACATTCGTGAGAAACAAGATAGCACCTATACCTTCAATTCAAAGAGCTACATCTGTACTTACAGTAGTATTTGCGCTACTGTTCATGGAAAACCAGAGGTGTCCAGACATTACTGTCTCTGCTTCTGCCTTCAATGGCAATGCGACCGGTGACTATCTCACACAATTCAGGCCATCACCACACGGACAGAGAAGAGAAAGCAAGAACTTCTGTTATAATTGTTGGAAATGTTCATGTTTTCTCCCGTTTCAAAGAATGATTCTTTACCAGATAGAAATTACAGGCTTGTCCTCTTTGAACACACGGTACTTTCTGAGTTTCACAGTGAATTAGCAAGAAACGAAGTAGGAAACAACTGTGAACGGTGAAGTCACATATATTCCCTTTAGTGTGTCAGGTGAAGCACACTACCCAAAGACTCGAACGGTCTTGAAAGCAGTGTTTGCTCTTTAATCTATTATCTAAACTCGAAAGTTCACTGAAACATACAATGGAGTACATCAACAACGGCACGGCAAGGCCATAATTCCATCTGTTGAAATCGTTTGATCATACGTATATGTTGGTTAGAATGTTCCATGTACATTTCTTCTATTTGGTTGAAAACTGTTGCTGGCCTCTTTCGGAACACAGTTTTTCTGAGTTAACAAGGAAGGGCAACAGGAACTTTTTGAAAGACATTCGTGAGAAACAAGATAGCACCTATACCTTCAATTCAAAGAGCTACATCTGTACTTACAGTAGTATTTGCGCTACTGTTCACGGAAAACCAGAGGTGTCCAGACATTACTGTCTCTGATTCTGCCTTCAATTGCAATGCGACCGGTGACTATCTCACACAATTCAGGCCATCACCACACGGACAGAGAAGAGAAAGCAAGAACTTCTGTTATAATTGCTGGAAATGTTCATGTTTTCTCCCGTTTCAAAGAATGATTCTTTACCAGATAGAAATTACAGGCTTGTCCTCTTTGAACACACGGTACTTTCTGAGTTTCACAGTGAATTAGCAAGAAACGAAGTAGAAAACAACTGTGAACGGTGAAGTCACATATATTCCCTTTATTGTGTCAGGTGAAGCACACTACCCAAAAGACTCGAACGGTCTTGAAAGCAGTGTTTGCTCTTTAGTCTATTGTATAAATTCGAAAGTTCACTGAAACATACAATGGAGTACATCAACAGCGGCACGGCAAGGCCATAATTCCATCTGTTGAAATCGTTTGATCATATGTATATGTTGGTTAGAATGTTCCATGTACATTTCTTCTATTTGGTTGAAAACTGTTGCTGGCCTCTTTCGGAACACAGTTTTTCTGAGTTAACAAGGAAGGGCAACAGGAACTTTTTGAAAGACATTCGTGAGAAACAAGATAGCACCTATACCTTCAATTCAAAGAGCTACATCTGTACTTACAGTAGTATTTGCGCTACTGTTCATGGAAAACCAGAGGTGTCCAGACATTACTCTCTCTGCTTCTGCCTTCAATGGTAATGCGACCGGTGACTATCTCACACAATTCAGGCCATCACCACACGGACAGATAAGAGAAAGCAAGAACTTCTGTTATAATTGTTGGAAATGTTCATGTTTTCTCCCGTTTCAAAGAATGATTCTTTACCAGATAGAAATTACAGGCTTGTCCTCTTTGAACACACGGTACTTTCTGAGTTTCACAGTGAATTAGCAAGAAACGAAGTAGGAAACAACTGTGAACGGTGAAGTCACATATATTCCCTTTAGTGTGTCAGGTGAAGCACACTACCCAAAGACTCGAACGGTCTTGAAAGCAGTGTTTGCTCTTTAATCTATTATCTAAACTCGAAAGTTCACTGAAACATACAATGGAGTACATCAACAACGGCACGGCAAGGCCATAATTCCATCTGTTGAAATCGTTTGATCATACGTATATGTTGGTTAGAATGTTCCATGTACATTTCTTCTATTTGGTTGAAAACTGTTGCTGGCCTCTTTCGGAACACAGTTTTTCTGAGTTAACAAGGAAGGGCAACAAGAACTTTTTGAAAGACATTCGTGAGAAACAAGATAGCACCTATACCTTCAATTCAAAGAGCTACATCTGTACTTACAGTAGTATTTGCGCTACTGTTCACGGAAAACCAGAGGTGTCCAGACATTACTGTCTCTGATTCTGCCTTCAATTGCAATGCGACCGGTGACTATCTCACACAATTCAGGCCATCACCACACGGACAGAGAAGAGAAAGCAAGAACTTCTGTTATAATTGCTGGAAATGTTCATGTTTTCTCCCGTTTCAAAGAATGATTCTTTACCAGATAGAAATTACAGGCTTGTCCTCTTTGAACACACGGTACTTTCTGAGTTTCACAGTGAATTAGCAAGAAACGAAGTAGGAAACAACTGTGAACGGTGAAGTCACATATATTCCCTTTAGTGTGTCAGGTGAAGCACACTACCCAAAGACTCGAACGGTCTTGAAAGCAGTGTTTGCTCTTTAGTCTATTGTATAAATTCGAAAGTTCACTGAAACATACAATGGAGTACATCAACAGCGGCACGGCAAGGCCATAATTCCATATGTTGAAATCGTTTGATCATATGTATATGTTGGTTAGAATGTTCCATGTACATTTCTTCTATTTGGTTGAAAACTGTTGCTGGCCTCTTTCGGAACACAGTTTTTCTGAGTTAACAAGGAAGGGCAACAGGAACTTTTTGAAAGACATTCGTGAGAAACAAGATAGCACCTATACCTTCAATTCAAAGAGCTACATCTGTACTTACAGTAGTATTTGCGCTACTGTTCATGGAAAACCAGAGGTGTCCAGACATTACTGTCTCTGCTTCTGCCTTCAATGGCAATGCGACCGGTGACTATCTCACACAATTCAGGCCATCACCACACGGACAGATAAGAGAAAGCAATAACTTCTGTTATAATTGCTGGAAATGTTCATGTTTTCTACCGTTTCAAAGAATGATTCTTTACCAGATAGAAATTACAGGCTTGTCCTCTTTGAACACACGGTACTTTCTGAGTTTCACAGTGAATTAGCAAGAAACGAAGTAGGAAACAACTGTGAACGGTGAAGTCACATATATTCCCTTTAGTGTGTCAGGTGAAGCACACTACCCAAAGACTATAACTGTCTTGAAAGCAGTGCTTGCTCTTTAGTCTATTGTATAAATTCGAAAGTTCACTGAAGCACACAATGCAGCAGAACAACAACAGCACGGCAAGGCCATAATTCCATCTGTTGAAATCGTTTGATCATATGTATATGTTGGTTAGAATGTTCCATGTACATTTCTTCTATTTGGTTGAAAACTGTTGCTGGCCTCTTTCGGAACACAGTTTTTCTGAGTTAACAAGGAAGGGCAACGGGAAATTTTTGAAAGACATTCGTGAGAAACAAGATAGCACCTATACCTTCAATTCAAAGAGCTACATCTGTACTTACAGTAGTATTTGCGCTACTGTTCATGGAAAACCAGAGGTGTCCAGACATTACTGTCTCTGCTTCTGCCTTCAATGGCAATGCGACCGGTGACTATCTCACACAATTCAGGCCATCACCACACGGACAGAGAAGAGAAAGCAAGAACTTCTGTTATAATTGTTGGAAATGTTCATGTTTTCTCCCGTTTCAAAGAATGATTCTTTACCAGATAGAAATTACAGGCTTGTCCTCTTTGAACACACGGTACTTTCTGAGTTTCACAGTGAATTAGCAAGAAACGAAGTAGGAAACAACTGTGAACGGTGAAGTCACATATATTCCCTTTAGTGTGTCAGGTGAAGCACACTACCCAAAGACTCGAACGGTCTTGAAAGCAGTGTTTGCTCTTTAATCTATTATCTAAACTCGAAAGTTCACTGAAACATACAATGGAGTACATCAACAACGGCACGGCAAGGCCATAATTCCATCTGTTGAAATCGTTTGATCATACGTATATGTTGGTTAGAATGTTCCATGTACATTTCTTCTATTTGGTTGAAAACTGTTGCTGGCCTCTTTCGGAACACAGTTTTTCTGAGTTAACAAGGAAGGGCAACAGGAACTTTTTGAAAGACATTCGTGAGAAACAAGATAGCACCTATACCTTCAATTCAAAGAGCTACATCTGTACTTACAGTAGTATTTGCGCTACTGTTCATGGAAAACCAGAGGTGTCCAGACATTACTGTCTCTGCTTCTGCCTTCAATGGTAATGCGACCGGTGACTATCTCACACAATTCAGGCCATCACCACACGGACAGAGAAGAGAAAGCAAGAACTTCTGTTATAATTGTTGGAAATGTTCATGTTTTCTCCCGTTTCAAAGAATGATTCTTTACCAGATAGAAATTACAGGCTTGTCCTCTTTGAACACACGGTACTTTCTGAGTTTCACAGTGAATTAGCAAGAAACGAAGTAGGAAACAACTGTGAACGGTGAAGTCACATATATTCCCTTTAGTGTGTCAGGTGAAGCACACTACCCAAAGACTCGAACGGTCTTGAAAGCAGTGTTTGCTCTTTAATCTATTATCTAAACTCGAAAGTTCACTGAAACATACAATGGAGTACATCAACAACGGCACGGCAAGGCCATAATTCCATCTGTTGAAATCGTTTGATCATACGTATATGTTGGTTAGAATGTTCCATGTACATTTCTTCTATTTGGTTGAAAACTGTTGCTGGCCTCTTTCGGAACACAGTTTTTCTGAGTTAACAAGGAAGGGCAACAAGAACTTTTTGAAAGACATTCGTGAGAAACAAGATAGCACCTATACCTTCAATTCAAAGAGCTACATCTGTACTTACAGTAGTATTTGCGCTACTGTTCACGGAAAACCAGAGGTGTCCAGACATTACTGTCTCTGATTCTGCCTTCAATTGCAATGCGACCGGTGACTATCTCACACAATTCAGGCCATCACCACACGGACAGAGAAGAGAAAGCAAGAACTTCTGTTATAATTGCTGGAAATGTTCATGTTTTCTCCCGTTTCAAAGAATGATTCTTTACCAGATAGAAATTACAGGCTTGTCCTCTTTGAACACACGGTACTTTCTGAGTTTCACAGTGAATTAGCAAGAAACGAAGTAGAAAACAACTGTGAACGGTGAAGTCACATATATTCCCTTTATTGTGTCAGGTGAAGCACAATACCCAAAAGACTCGAACGGTCTTGAAAGCAGTGTTTGCTCTTTAGTCTATTGTATAAACTCGAAAGTTCACTGAAACATACAATGGAGTACATCAACAGCGGCACGGCAAGGCCATAATTCCATCTGTTGAAATCGTTTGATCATATGTATATGTTGGTTAGAATGTTCCATGTACATTTCTTCTATTTGGTTGAAAATTGTTGCTGGCCTCTTTCGGAACACAGTTTTTCTGAGTTAACAAGGAAGGGCAACAGGAACTTTTTGAAAGACATTCCTGAGAAACAAGATAGCACCTATACCTTCAATTCAAAGAGCTACATCTGTACTTACAGTAGTATTTGCGCTACTGTTCATGGAAAACCAGAGGTGTCCAGACATTACTGTCTCTGCTTCTGCCTTCAATGGTAATGCGACCGGTGACTATCTCACACAATTCAGGCCATCACCACACGGACAGATAAGAGAAAGCAAGAACTTCTGTTATAATTGTTGGAAATGTTCATGTTTTCTCCCGTTTCAAAGAATGATTCTTTACCAGATAGAAATTACAGGCTTGTCCTCTTTGAACACACGGTACTTTCTGAGTTTCACAGTGAATTAGCAAGAAACGAAGTAGGAAACAACTGTGAACGGTGAAGTCACATATATTCCCTTTAGTGTGTCAGGTGAAGCACACTACCCAAAGACTCGAACGGTCTTGAAAGCAGTGTTTGCTCTTTAATCTATTATCTAAACTCGAAAGTTCACTGAAACATACAATGGAGTACATCAACAACGCCACGGCAAGGCCATAATTCCATCTGTTGAAATCGTTTGATCATACGTATATGTTGGTTAGAATGTTCCATGTACATTTCTTCTATTTGGTTGAAAACTGTTGCTGGCCTCTTTCGGAACACAGTTTTTCTGAGTTAACAAGGAAGGGCAACAGGAAATTTTTGAAAGACATTCGTGAGAAACAAGATAGCACCTATACCTTCAATTCAAAGAGCTACATCTGTACTTACAGTAGTATTTCCGCTACTGTTCATGGAAAACCAGAGGTGTCCAGACATTACTCTCTCTGCTTCTGCCTTCAATGGCAATGCGACCGGTGACTATCTCACACAATTCAGGCCATCACCACACGGACAGAGAAGAGAATGCAATAACTTCTGTTATAATTGCTGGAAATGTTCATGTTTTCTCCCGTTTCAAAGAATGATTCTTTACCAGATAGAAATTAGAGGCTTGTCCTCTTTGAAAACACGGTACTTTCTGAGTTTCACAGTGAATTAGCAAGAGACGAAGTAGGAAACAACTGTGAGCGGTGAAGTCACATATATTCCCTTTAGTGTGTCCGGTGAAGCACACTACCCAAAGAATATAACTGTCTTGAAAGCAGTGTTTGCTCTTTAGTCTATTATCTAATCTCGAAAGTTCACTGAAACATAGAATGGAGTACATCAACAACGGCACGGCAAGGCCATAACTCCATCTGTTGAAATCGTTTGATCATATGTATATGTTGGTTAGAATGTTCCATGTACATTTCTTCTATTTGGTTGAAAACTGTTGCTGGCCTCTTTCGGAACACAGTTTTTCTGAGTTAACAAGGAAGGGCAACAGGAAATTTTTGAAAGACATTCGTGAGAAACAAGATAGCACCTATACCTTCAATTCAAAGAGCTACATCTGTACTTACAGTAGTATTTGCGCTACTGTTCATGGAAAACCAGAGGTGTCCAGACATTACTGTCTCTGCTTCTGCCTTCAATGGCAATGCGACCGGTGACTATCTCACACAATTCAGGCCATCACCACACGGACAGAGAAGAGAAAGCAATAACTTCTGTTATAATTGCTGGAAATGTTCATGTTTTCTCCTGTTTCAAAGAATGATTCTTTACCAGATAGAAATTACAGGCTTGTCCTCTTTGAACACACGGTACTTTCTGAGTTTCACAGTGAATTAGCAAGAAACGAAGTAGGAAACAACTGTGAACGGTGAAGTCACATATATTCCCTTTAGTGTGTCAGGTGAAGCACACTACCCAAAAGACTCTAGCGGTCTTGAAAGCAGTGCTTGCTCTTTAGTCTATTGTATAAACTCGAAAGTTCACTGAAACATACAATGGAGTACATCAACAACGGCACGGGAAGGCCATAATTCCATCTGTTGAAATCGTTTGATCATATGTATATGTTGGTTAGAATGTTCCATGTACATTTCTTCTATTTGGTTGAAAACTGTTGCTGGCCTCTTTCGGAACACAGTTTTTCTGAGTTAACAAGGAAGGGCAACGGGAAATTTTTGAAAGACATTCGTGAGAAACAAGATAGCACCTATACCTTCAATTCAAAGAGCTACATCTGTACTTACAGTAGTATTTGCGCTACTGTTCATGGAAAACCAGAGGTGTCCAGACATTACTGTCTCTGCTTCTGCCTTCAATGGCAATGCGACCGGTGACTATCTCACACAATTCAGGCCATCACCACACGGACAGAGAAGAGAAAGCAAGAACTTCTGTTATAATTGTTGGAAATGTTCATGTTTTCTCCCGTTTCAAAGAATGATTCTTTACCAGATAGAAATTACAGGCTTGTCCTCTTTGAACACACGGTACTTTCTGAGTTTCACAGTGAATTAGCAAGAAACGAAGTAGGAAACAACTGTGAACGGTGAAGTCACATATATTCCCTTTAGTGTGTCAGGTGAAGCACACTACCCAAAGACTCGAACGGTCTTGAAAGCAGTGTTTGCTCTTTAATCTATTATCTAAACTCGAAAGTTCACTGAAACATACAATGGAGTACATCAACAACGCCACGGCAAGGCCATAATTCCATCTGTTGAAATCGTTTGATCATACGTATATGTTGGTTAGAATGTTCCATGTACATTTCTTCTATTTGGTTGAAAACTGTTGCTGGCCTCTTTCGGAACACAGTTTTTCTGAGTTAACAAGGAAGGGCAACAGGAACTTTTTGAAAGACATTCGTGAGAAACAAGATAGCACCTATACCTTCAATTCAAAGAGCTACATCTGTACTTACAGTAGTATTTGCGCTACTGTTCATGGAAAACCAGAGGTGTCCAGACATTACTGTCTCTGCTTCTGCCTTCAATGGTAATGCGACCGGTGACTATCTCACACAATTCAGGCCATCACCACACGGACAGATAAGAGAAAGCAATAACTTCTGTTATAATTGCTGGAAATGTTCATGTTTTCTCCCGTTTCAAAGAATGATTCTTTACCAGATAGAAATTACAGGCTTGTCCTCTTTGAACACACGGTACTTTCTGAGTTTCACAGTGAATTAGCAAGAAACGAAGTAGGAAACAACTGTGAACGGTGAAGTCACATATATTCCCTTTAGTGTGTCAGGTGAAGCACACTACCCAAAGACTCGAACGGTCTTGAAAGCAGTGTTTGCTCTTTAATCTATTATCTAAACTCGAAAGTTCACTGAAACATACAATGGAGTACATCAACAACGGCACGGCAAGGCCATAATTCCATCTGTTGAAATGGTTTGATCATATGTATATGTTGGTTAGAATGTTCCATGTACATTTCTTCTATTTGGTTGAAAACTGTTGCTGGCCTCTTTCGGAACACAGTTTTTCTGAGTTAACAAGGAAGGGCAACAGGAACTTTTTGAAAGACATTCGTGAGAAACAAGATAGCACCTATACCTTCAATTCAAAGAGCTACATCTGTACTTACAGTAGTATTTCCGCTACTGTTCATGGAAAACCAGAGGTGTCCAGACATTACTCTCTCTGCTTCTGCCTTCAATGGCAATGCGACCGGTGACTATCTCACACAATTCAGGCCATCACCACACGGACAGAGAAGAGAAAGCAATAACTTCTGTTATAATTGCTGGAAATGTTCATGTTTTCTCCCGTTTCAAAGAATGATTCTTTACCAGATAGAAATTAGAGGCTTGTCCTCTTTGAAAACACGGTACTTTCTGAGTTTCACAGTGAATTAGCAAGAGACGAAGTAGGAAACAACTGTGAGCGGTGAAGTAACATATATTCCCTTTAGTGTGTCCGGTGAAGCACACTACCCAAAGAATATAACTGTCTTGAAAGCAGTGTTTGCTCTTTAGTCTATTATCTAATCTCGAAAGTTCACTGAAACATAGAATGGAGTACATCAACAACGGCACGGCAAGGCCATAACTCCATCTGTTGAAATCGTTTGATCATATGTATATGTTGGTTAGAATGTTCCATGTACATTTCTTCTATTTGGTTGAAAACTGTTGCTGGCCTCTTTCGGAACACAGTTTTTCTGAGTTAACAAGGAAGGGCAACAGGAAATTTTTGAAAGACATTCGTGAGAAACAAGATAGCACCTATACCTTCAATTCAAAGAGCTACATCTGTACTTACAGTAGTATTTGCGCTACTGTTCATGGAAAACCAGAGGTGTCCAGACATTACTGTCTCTGCTTCTGCCTTCAATGGCAATGCGACCGGTGACTATCTCACACAATTCAGGCCATCACCACACGGACAGAGAAGAGAAAGCAAGAACTTCTGTTATAATTGCTGGAAATGTTCATGTTTTCTCCTGTTTCAAAGAATGATTCTTTACCAGATAGAAATTACAGGCTTGTCCTCTTTGAACACACGGTACTTTCTGAGTTTCACAGTGAATTAGCAAGAAACGAAGTAGGAAACAACTGTGAACGGTGAAGTCACATATATTCCCTTTAGTGTGTCAGGTGAAGCACACTACCCAAAAGACTCTAGCGGTCTTGAAAGCAGTGCTTGCTCTTTAGTCTATTGTATAAACTCGAAAGTTCACTGAAACATACAATGGAGTACATCAACAACGGCACGGGAAGGCCATAATTCCATCTGTTGAAATCGTTTGATCATATGTATATGTTGGTTAGAATGTTCCATGTACATTTCTTCTATTTGGTTGAAAACTGTTGCTGGCCTCTTTCGGAACACAGTTTTTCTGAGTTAACAAGGAAGGGCAACAGGAACTTTTTGAAAGACATTCGTGAGAAACAAGATAGCACCTATACCTTCAATTCAAAGAGCTACATCTGTACTTACAGTAGTATTTCCGCTACTGTTCATGGAAAACCAGAGGTGTCCAGACATTACTCTCTCTGCTTCTGCCTTCAATGGCAATGCGACCGGTGACTATCTCACACAATTCAGGCCATCACCACACGGACAGAGAAGAGAAAGCAATAACTTCTGTTATAATTGCTGGAAATGTTCATGTTTTCTCCCGTTTCAAAGAATGATTCTTTACCAGATAGAAATTAGAGGCTTGTCCTCTTTGAAAACACGGTACTTTCTGAGTTTCACAGTGAATTAGCAAGAGACGAAGTAGGAAACAACTGTGAGCGGTGAAGTCACATATATTCCCTTTAGTGTGTCCGGTGAAGCACACTACCCAAAGAATATAACTGTCTTGAAAGCAGTGTTTGCTCTTTAGTCTATTATCTAATCTCGAAAGTTCACTGAAACATAGAATGGAGTACATCAACAACGGCACGGCAAGGCCATAACTCCATCTGTTGAAATCGTTTGATCATATGTATATGTTGGTTAGAATGTTCCATGTACATTTCTTCTATTTGGTTGAAAACTGTTGCTGGCCTCTTTCGGAACACAGTTTTTCTGAGTTAACAAGGAAGGGCAACAGGAAATTTTTGAAAGACATTCGTGAGAAACAAGATAGCACCTATACCTTCAATTCAAAGAGCTACATCTGTACTTACAGTAGTATTTGCGCTACTGTTCATGGAAAACCAGAGGTGTCCAGACATTACTGTCTCTGCTTCTGCCTTCAATGGCAATGCGACCGGTGACTATCTCACACAATTCAGGCCATCACCACACGGACAGAGAAGAGAAAGCAAGAACTTCTGTTATAATTGCTGGAAATGTTCATGTTTTCTCCTGTTTCAAAGAATGATTCTTTACCAGATAGAAATTACAGGCTTGTCCTCTTTGAACACACGGTACTTTCTGAGTTTCACAGTGAATTAGCAAGAAACGAAGTAGGAAACAACTGTGAACGGTGAAGTCACATATATTCCCTTTAGTGTGTCAGGTGAAGCACACTACCCAAAAGACTCTAGCGGTCTTGAAAGCAGTGCTTGCTCTTTAGTCTATTGTATAAACTCGAAAGTTCACTGAAACATACAATGGAGTACATCAACAACGGCACGGGAAGGCCATAATTCCATCTGTTGAAATCGTTTGATCATATGTATATGTTGGTTAGAATGTTCCATGTACATTTCTTCTATTTGGTTGAAAACTGTTGCTGGCCTCTTTCGGAACACAGTTTTTCTGAGTTAACAAGGAAGGGCAACGGGAAATTTTTGAAAGACATTCGTGAGAAACAAGATAGCACCTATACCTTCAATTCAAAGAGCTACATCTGTACTTACAGTAGTATTTGCGCTACTGTTCATGGAAAACCAGAGGTGTCCAGACATTACTGTCTCTGCTTCTGCCTTCAATGGCAATGCGACCGGTGACTATCTCACACAATTCAGGCCATCACCACACGGACAGAGAAGAGAAAGCAAGAACTTCTGTTATAATTGTTGGAAATGTTCATGTTTTCTCCCGTTTCAAAGAATGATTCTTTACCAGATAGAAATTACAGGCTTGTCCTCTTTGAACACACGGTACTTTCTGAGTTTCACAGTGAATTAGCAAGAAACGAAGTAGGAAACAACTGTGAACGGTGAAGTCACATATATTCCCTTTAGTGTGTCAGGTGAAGCACACTACCCAAAGACTCGAACGGTCTTGAAAGCAGTGTTTGCTCTTTAATCTATTATCTAAACTCGAAAGTTCACTGAAACATACAATGGAGTACATCAACAACGCCACGGCAAGGCCATAATTCCATCTGTTGAAATCGTTTGATCATACGTATATGTTGGTTAGAATGTTCCATGTACATTTCTTCTATTTGGTTGAAAACTGTTGCTGGCCTCTTTCGGAACACAGTTTTTCTGAGTTAACAAGGAAGGGCAACAGGAAATTTTTGAAAGACATTCGTGAGAAACAAGATAGCACCTATACCTTCAATTCAAAGAGCTACATCTGTACTTACAGTAGTATTTCCGCTACTGTTCATGGAAAACCAGAGGTGTCCAGACATTACTCTCTCTGCTTCTGCCTTCAATGGCAATGCGACCGGTGACTATCTCACACAATTCAGGCCATCACCACACGGACAGAGAAGAGAAAGCAATAACTTCTGTTATAATTGCTGGAAATGTTCATGTTTTCTCCCGTTTCAAAGAATGATTCTTTACCAGATAGAAATTAGAGGCTTGTCCTCTTTGAAAACACGGTACTTTCTGAGTTTCACAGTGAATTAGCAAGAGACGAAGTAGGAAACAACTGTGAGCGGTGAAGTCACATATATTCCCTTTAGTGTGTCCGGTGAAGCACACTACCCAAAGAATATAACTGTCTTGAAAGCAGTGTTTGCTCTTTAGTCTATTATCTAATCTCGAAAGTTCACTGAAACATAGAATGGAGTACATCAACAACGGCACGGCAAGGCCATAACTCCATCTGTTGAAATCGTTTGATCATATGTATATGTTGGTTAGAATGTTCCATGTACATTTCTTCTATTTGGTTGAAAACTGTTGCTGGCCTCTTTCGGAACACAGTTTTTCTGAGTTAACAATGAAGGGCAACAGGAAATTTTTGAAAGACATTCGTGAGAAACAAGATAGCACCTATACCTTCAATTCAAAGAGCTACATCTGTACTTACAGTAGTATTTGCGCTACTGTTCATGGAAAACCAGAGGTGTCCAGACATTACTGTCTCTGCTTCTGCCTTCAATGGCAATGCGACCGGTGACTATCTCACACAATTCAGGCCATCACCACACGGACAGAGAAGAGAAAGCAATAACTTCTGTTATAATTGCTGGAAATGTTCATGTTTTCTCCTGTTTCAAAGAATGATTCTTTACCAGATAGAAATTACAGGCTTGTCCTCTTTGAACACACGGTACTTTCTGAGTTTCACAGTGAATTAGCAAGAAACGAAGTAGGAAACAACTGTGAACGGTGAAGTCACATATATTCCCTTTAGTGTGTCAGGTGAAGCACACTACCCAAAAGACTCTAGCGGTCTTGAAAGCAGTGCTTGCTCTTTAGTCTATTGTATAAACTCGAAAGTTCACTGAAACATACAATGGAGTACATAAACAACGGCACGGGAAGGCCATAATTCCATCTGTTGAAATCGTTTGATCATATGTATATGTTGGTTAGAATGTTCCATGTACATTTCTTCTATTTGGTTGAAAACTGTTGCTGGCCTCTTTCGGAACACAGTTTTTCTGAGTTAACAAGGAAGGGCAACGGGAAATTTTTGAAAGACATTCGTGAGAAACAAGATAGCACCTATAACTTCAATTCAAAGAGCTACATCTGTACTTACAGTAGTATTTGCGCTACTGTTCATGGAAAACCAGAGGTGTCCAGACATTACTGTCTCTGCTTCTGCCTTCAATGGCAATGCGACCGGTGACTATCTCACACAATTCAGGCCATCACCACACGGACAGAGAAGAGAAAGCAAGAACTTCTGTTATAATTGCTGGAAATGTTCATGTTTTCTCCTGTTTCAAAGAATGATTCTTTACCAGATAGAAATTACAGGCTTGTCCTCTTTGAACACACGGTACTTTCTGAGTTTCACAGTGAATTAGCAAGAAACGAAGTAGGAAACAACTGTGAACGGTGAAGTCACATATATTCCCTTTAGTGTGTCAGGTGAAGCACACTACCCAAAAGACTCTAGCGGTCTTGAAAGCAGTGCTTGCTCTTTAGTCTATTGTATAAACTCGAAAGTTCACTGAAACATACAATGGAGTACATCAACAACGGCACGGGAAGGCCATAATTCCATCTGTTGAAATCGTTTGATCATATGTATATGTTGGTTAGAATGTTCCATGTACATTTCTTCTATTTGGTTGAAAACTGTTGCTGGCCTCTTTCGGAACACAGTTTTTCTGAGTTAACAAGGAAGGGCAACAGGAAATTTTTGAAAGACATTCGTGAGAAACAAGATAGCACCTATACCTTCAATTCAAAGAGCTACATCTGTACTTACAGTAGTATTTGCGCTACTGTTCATGGAAAACCAGAGGTGTCCAGACATTACTGTCTCTGCTTCTGCCTTCAATGGCAATGCGACCGGTGACTATCTCACACAATTCAGGCCATCACCACACGGACAGAGAAGAGAAAGCAAGAACTTCTTTTATAATTGTTGGAAATGTTCATGTTTTCTCCCGTTTCAAAGAATGATTCTTTACCAGATAGAAATTACAGGCTTGTCCTCTTTGAACACACGGTACTTTCTGAGTTTCACAGTGAATTAGCAAGAAACGAAGTAGGAAACAACTGTGAACGGTGAAGTCACATATATTCCCTTTAGTGTGTCAGGTGAAGCACACTACCCAAAGACTCGAACGGTCTTGAAAGCAGTGTTTGCTCTTTAATCTATTATCTAAACTCGAAAGTTCACTGAAACATACAATGGAGTACATCAACAACGCCACGGCAAGGCCATAATTCCATCTGTTGAAATCGTTTGATCATACGTATATGTTGGTTAGAATGTTCCATGTACATTTCTTCTATTTGGTTGAAAACTGTTGCTGGCCTCTTTCGGAACACAGTTTTTCTGAGTTAACAAGGAAGGGCAACAGGAAATTTTTGAAAGACATTCGTGAGAAACAAGATAGCACCTATACCTTCAATTCAAAGAGCTACATCTGTACTTACAGTAGTATTTCCGCTACTGTTCATGGAAAACCAGAGGTGTCCAGACATTACTCTCTCTGCTTCTGCCTTCAATGGCAATGCGACCGGTGACTATCTCACACAATTCAGGCCATCACCACACGGACAGAGAAGAGAAAGCAATAACTTCTGTTATAATTGCTGGAAATGTTCATGTTTTCTCCCGTTTCAAAGAATGATTCTTTACCAGATAGAAATTAGAGGCTTGTCCTCTTTGAAAACACGGTACTTTCTGAGTTTCACAGTGAATTAGCAAGAGACGAAGTAGGAAACAACTGTGAGCGGTGAAGTCACATATATTCCCTTTAGTGTGTCCGGTGAAGCACACTACCCAAAGAATATAACTGTCTTGAAAGCAGTGTTTGCTCTTTAGTCTATTATCTAATCTCGAAAGTTCACTGAAACATAGAATGGAGTACATCAACAACGGCACGGCAAGGCCATAACTCCATCTGTTGAAATCGTTTGATCATATGTATATGTTGGTTAGAATGTTCCATGTACATTTCTTCTATTTGGTTGAAAACTGTTGCTGGCCTCTTTCGGAACACAGTTTTTCTGAGTTAACAAGGAAGGGCAACAGGAAATTTTTGAAAGACATTCGTGAGAAACAAGATAGCACCTATACCTTCAATTCAAAGAGCTACATCTGTACTTACAGTAGTATTTGCGCTACTGTTCATGGAAAACCAGAGGTGTCCAGACATTACTGTCTCTGCTTCTGCCTTCAATGGCAATGCGACCGGTGACTATCTCACACAATTCAGGCCATCACCACACGGACAGAGAAGAGAAAGCAATAACTTCTGTTATAATTGCTGGAAATGTTCATGTTTTCTCCTGTTTCAAAGAATGATTCTTTACCAGATAGAAATTACAGGCTTGTCCTCTTTGAACACACGGTACTTTCTGAGTTTCACAGTGAATTAGCAAGAAACGAAGTAGGAAACAACTGTGAACGGTGAAGTCACATATATTCCCTTTAGTGTGTCAGGTGAAGCACACTACCCAAAAGACTCTAGCGGTCTTGAAAGCAGTGCTTGCTCTTTAGTCTATTGTATAAACTCGAAAGTTCACTGAAACATACAATGGAGTACATCAACAACGGCACGGGAAGGCCATAATTCCATCTGTTGAAATCGTTTGATCATATGTATATGTTGGTTAGAATGTTCCATGTACATTTCTTCTATTTGGTTGAAAACTGTTGCTGGCCTCTTTCGGAACACAGTTTTTCTGAGTTAACAAGGAAGGGCAACAGGAAATTTTTGAAAGACATTCGTGAGAAACAAGATAGCACCTATACCTTCAATTCAAAGAGCTACATCTGTACTTACAGTAGTATTTGCGCTACTGTTCATGGAAAACCAGAGGTGTCCAGACATTACTGTCTCTGCTTCTGCCTTCAATGGCAATGCGACCGGTGACTATCTCACACAATTCAGGCCATCACCACACGGACAGAGAAGAGAAAGCAAGAACTTCTGTTATAATTGTTGGAAATGTTCATGTTTTCTCCCGTTTCAAAGAATGATTCTTTACCAGATAGAAATTACAGGCTTGTCCTCTTTGAACACACGGTACTTTCTGAGTTTCACAGTGAATTAGCAAGAAACGAAGTAGGAAACAACTGTGAACGGTGAAGTCACATATATTCCCTTTAGTGTGTCAGGTGAAGCACACTACCCAAAGACTCGAACGGTCTTGAAAGCAGTGTTTGCTCTTTAATCTATTATCTAAACTCGAAAGTTCACTGAAACATACAATGGAGTACATCAACAACGCCACGGCAAGGCCATAATTCCATCTGTTGAAATCGTTTGATCATACGTATATGTTGGTTAGAATGTTCCATGTACATTTCTTCTATTTGGTTGAAAACTGTTGCTGGCCTCTTTCGGAACACAGTTTTTCTGAGTTAACAAGGAAGGGCAACAGGAACTTTTTGAAAGACATTCGTGAGAAACAAGATAGCACCTATACCTTCAATTCAAAGAGCTACATCTGTACTTACAGTAGTATTTGCGCTACTGTTCATGGAAAACCAGAGGTGTCCAGACATTACTCTCTCTGCTTCTGCCTTCAATGGCAATGCGACCGGTGACTATCTCACACAATTCAGGCCATCACCACACGGACAGAGAAGAGAAAGCAATAACTTCTGTTATAATTGCTGGAAATGTTCATGTTTTCTCCCGTTTCAAAGAATGATTCTTTACCAGATAGAAATTACAGGCTTGTCCTCTTTGAACACACGGTACTTTCTGAGTTTCACAGTGAATTAGCAAGAAACGAAGTAGAAAACAACTGTGAACGGTGAAGTCACATATATTCCCTTTATTGTGTCAGGTGAAGCACACTACCCAAAAGACTCGAACGGTCTTGAAAGCAGTGTTTGCTCTTTAGTCTATTGTATAAATTCGAAAGTTCACTGAAACATACAATGGAGTACATCAACAGCGGCACGGCAAGGCCATAATTCCATCTGTTGAAATCGTTTGATCATATGTATATGTTGGTTAGAATGTTCCATGTACATTTCTTCTATTTGGTTGAAAACTGTTGCTGGCCTCTTTCGGAACACAGTTTTTCTGAGTTAACAAGGAAGGGCAACAGGAACTTTTTGAAAGACATTCGTGAGAAACAAGATAGCACCTATACCTTCAATTCAAAGAGCTACATCTGTACTTACAGTAGTATTTGCGCTACTGTTCATGGAAAACCAGAGGTGTCCAGACATTACTGTCTCTGCTTCTGCCTTCAATGGTAATGCGACCGGTGACTATCTCACACAATTCAGGCCATCACCACACGGACAGATAAGAGAAAGCAATAACTTCTGTTATAATTGCTGGAAATGTTCATGTTTTCTCCCGTTTCAAAGAATGATTCTTTACCAGATAGAAATTACAGGCTTGTCCTCTTTGAACACACGGTACTTTCTGAGTTTCACAGTGAATTAGCAAGAAACGAAGTAGGAAACAACTGTGAACGGTGAAGTCACATATATTCCCTTTAGTGTGTCAGGTGAAGCACACTACCCAAAGACTCGAACGGTCTTGAAAGCAGTGTTTGCTCTTTAATCTATTATCTAAACTCGAAAGTTCACTGAAACATACAATGGAGTACATCAACAACGGCACGGCAAGGCCATAATTCCATCTGTTGAAATCGTTTGATCATATGTATATGTTGGTTAGAATGTTCCATGTACATTTCTTCTATTTGGTTGAAAACTGTTGCTGGCCTCTTTCGGAACACAGTTTTTCTGAGTTAACAAGGAAGGGCAACAGGAACTTTTTGAAAGACATTCGTGAGAAACAAGATAGCACCTATACCTTCAATTCAAAGAGCTACATCTGTACTTACAGTAGTATTTGCGCTACTGTTCATGGAAAACCAGAGGTGTCCAGACATTACTGTCTCTGCTTCTGCCTTCAATGGCAATGCGACCGGTGACTATCTCACACAATTCAGGCCATCACCACACGGACAGAGAAGAGAAAGCAAGAACTTCTGTTATAATTGCTGGAAATGTTCATGTTTTCTCCTGTTTCAAAGGATGATTCTTTACCAGATAGAAATTACAGGCTTGTCCTCTTTGAACACACGGTACTTTCTGAGTTTCACAGTGAATTAGCAAGAAACGAAGTAGGAAACAACTGTGAACGGTGAAGTCACATATATTCCCTTTAGTGTGTCAGGTGAAGCACACTACCCAAAAGACTCTAGCGGTCTTGAAAGCAGTGCTTGCTCTTTAGTCTATTGTATAAACTCGAAAGTTCACTGAAACATACAATGGAGTACATCAACAACGGCACGGGAAGGCCATAATTCCATCTGTTGAAATCGTTTGATCATATGTATATGTTGGTTAGAATGTTCCATGTACATTTCTTCTATTTGGTTGAAAACTGTTGCTGGCCTCTTTCGGAACACAGTTTTTCTGAGTTAACAAGGAAGGGCAACGGGAAATTTTTGAAAGACATTCGTGAGAAACAAGATAGCACCTATACCTTCAATTCAAAGAGCTACATCTGTACTTACAGTAGTATTTGCGCTACTGTTCATGGAAAACCAGAGGTGTCCAGACATTACTGTCTCTGCTTCTGCCTTCAATGGCAATGCGACCGGTGACTATCTCACACAATTCAGGCCATCACCACACGGACAGAGAAGAGAAAGCAAGAACTTCTTTTATAATTGTTGGAAATGTTCATGTTTTCTCCCGTTTCAAAGAATGATTCTTTACCAGATAGAAATTACAGGCTTGTCCTCTTTGAACACACGGTACTTTCTGAGTTTCACAGTGAATTAGCAAGAAACGAAGTAGGAAACAACTGTGAACGGTGAAGTCACATATATTCCCTTTAGTGTGTCAGGTGAAGCACACTACCCAAAGACTCGAACGGTCTTGAAAGCAGTGTTTGCTCTTTAATCTATTATCTAAACTCGAAAGTTCACTGAAACATACAATGGAGTACATCAACAACGCCACGGCAAGGCCATAATTCCATCTGTTGAAATCGTTTGATCATACGTATATGTTGGTTAGAATGTTCCATGTACATTTCTTCTATTTGGTTGAAAACTGTTGCTGGCCTCTTTCGGAACACAGTTTTTCTGAGTTAACAAGGAAGGGCAACAGGAAATTTTTGAAAGACATTCGTGAGAAACAAGATAGCACCTATACCTTCAATTCAAAGAGCTACATCTGTACTTACAGTAGTATTTCCGCTACTGTTCATGGAAAACCAGAGGTGTCCAGACATTACTCTCTCTGCTTCTGCCTTCAATGGCAATGCGACCGGTGACTATCTCACACAATTCAGGCCATCACCACACGGACAGAGAAGAGAAAGCAATAACTTCTGTTATAATTGCTGGAAATGTTCATGTTTTCTCCCGTTTCAAAGAATGATTCTTTACCAGATAGAAATTAGAGGCTTGTCCTCTTTGAAAACACGGTACTTTCTGAGTTTCACAGTGAATTAGCAAGAGACGAAGTAGGAAACAACTGTGAGCGGTGAAGTCACATATATTCCCTTTAGTGTGTCCGGTGAAGCACACTACCCAAAGAATATAACTGTCTTGAAAGCAGTGTTTGCTCTTTAGTCTATTATCTAATCTCGAAAGTTCACTGAAACATAGAATGGAGTACATCAACAACGGCACGGCAAGGCCATAACTCCATCTGTTGAAATCGTTTGATCATATGTATATGTTGGTTAGAATGTTCCATGTACATTTCTTCTATTTGGTTGAAAACTGTTGCTGGCCTCTTTCGGAACACAGTTTTTCTGAGTTAACAAGGAAGGGCAACAGGAAATTTTTGAAAGACATTCGTGAGAAACAAGATAGCACCTATACCTTCAATTCAAAGAGCTACATCTGTACTTACAGTAGTATTTGCGCTACTGTTCATGGAAAACCAGAGGTGTCCAGACATTACTGTCTCTGCTTCTGCCTTCAATGGCAATGCGACCGGTGACTATCTCACACAATTCAGGCCATCACCACACGGACAGAGAAGAGAAAGCAATAACTTCTGTTATAATTGCTGGAAATGTTCATGTTTTCTCCTGTTTCAAAGAATGATTCTTTACCAGATAGAAATTACAGGCTTGTCCTCTTTGAACACACGGTACTTTCTGAGTTTCACAGTGAATTAGCAAGAAACGAAGTAGGAAACAACTGTGAACGGTGAAGTCACATATATTCCCTTTAGTGTGTCAGGTGAAGCACACTACCCAAAAGACTCTAGCGGTCTTGAAAGCAGTGCTTGCTCTTTAGTCTATTGTATAAACTCGAAAGTTCACTGAAACATACAATGGAGTACATCAACAACGGCACGGGAAGGCCATAATTCCATCTGTTGAAATCGTTTGATCATATGTATATGTTGGTTAGAATGTTCCATGTACATTTCTTCTATTTGGTTGAAAACTGTTGCTGGCCTCTTTCGGAACACAGTTTTTCTGAGTTAACAAGGAAGGGCAACAGGAAATTTTTGAAAGACATTCGTGAGAAACAAGATAGCACCTATACCTTCAATTCAAAGAGCTACATCTGTACTTACAGTAGTATTTGCGCTACTGTTCATGGAAAACCAGAGGTGTCCAGACATTACTGTCTCTGCTTCTGCCTTCAATGGCAATGCGACCGGTGACTATCTCACACAATTCAGGCCATCACCACACGGACAGAGAAGAGAAAGCAAGAACTTCTGTTATAATTGTTGGAAATGTTCATGTTTTCTCCCGTTTCAAAGAATGATTCTTTACCAGATAGAAATTACAGGCTTGTCCTCTTTGAACACACGGTACTTTCTGAGTTTCACAGTGAATTAGCAAGAAACGAAGTAGGAAACAACTGTGAACGGTGAAGTCACATATATTCCCTTTAGTGTGTCAGGTGAAGCACACTACCCAAAGACTCGAACGGTCTTGAAAGCAGTGTTTGCTCTTTAATCTATTATCTAAACTCGAAAGTTCACTGAAACATACAATGGAGTACATCAACAACGCCACGGCAAGGCCATAATTCCATCTGTTGAAATCGTTTGATCATACGTATATGTTGGTTAGAATGTTCCATGTACATTTCTTCTAT
Organism: Furipterus horrens; assembly: GCF_987537825.1. Classification (NCBI taxonomy): domain Eukaryota; kingdom Metazoa; phylum Chordata; class Mammalia; order Chiroptera; family Furipteridae; genus Furipterus; species Furipterus horrens. The sequence continues at coordinate 53,098,327 of NW_028327182.1, forward strand.
TTGGTTGAAAACTGTTGCTGGCCTCTTTCGGAACACAGTTTTTCTGAGTTAACAAGGAAGGGCAACAGGAACTTTTTGAAAGACATTCGTGAGAAACAAGATAGCACCTATACCTTCAATTCAAAGAGCTACATCTGTACTTACAGTAGTATTTGCGCTACTGTTCATGGAAAACCAGAGGTGTCCAGACATTACTCTCTCTGCTTCTGCCTTCAATGGCAATGCGACCGGTGACTATCTCACACAATTCAGGCCATCACCACACGGACAGAGAAGAGAAAGCAATAACTTCTGTTATAATTGCTGGAAATGTTCATGTTTTCTCCCGTTTCAAAGAATGATTCTTTACCAGATAGAAATTACAGGCTTGTCCTCTTTGAACACACGGTACTTTCTGAGTTTCACAGTGAATTAGCAAGAAACGAAGTAGAAAACAACTGTGAACGGTGAAGTCACATATATTCCCTTTATTGTGTCAGGTGAAGCACACTACCCAAAAGACTCGAACGGTCTTGAAAGCAGTGTTTGCTCTTTAGTCTATTGTATAAATTCGAAAGTTCACTGAAACATACAATGGAGTACATCAACAGCGGCACGGCAAGGCCATAATTCCATCTGTTGAAATCGTTTGATCATATGTATATGTTGGTTAGAATGTTCCATGTACATTTCTTCTATTTGGTTGAAAACTGTTGCTGGCCTCTTTCGGAACACAGTTTTTCTGAGTTAACAAGGAAGGGCAACAGGAACTTTTTGAAAGACATTCGTGAGAAACAAGATAGCACCTATACCTTCAATTCAAAGAGCTACATCTGTACTTACAGTAGTATTTGCGCTACTGTTCATGGAAAACCAGAGGTGTCCAGACATTACTGTCTCTGCTTCTGCCTTCAATGGTAATGCGACCGGTGACTATCTCACACAATTCAGGCCATCACCACACGGACAGATAAGAGAAAGCAATAACTTCTGTTATAATTGCTGGAAATGTTCATGTTTTCTCCCGTTTCAAAGAATGATTCTTTACCAGATAGAAATTACAGGCTTGTCCTCTTTGAACACACGGTACTTTCTGAGTTTCACAGTGAATTAGCAAGAAACGAAGTAGGAAACAACTGTGAACGGTGAAGTCACATATATTCCCTTTAGTGTGTCAGGTGAAGCACACTACCCAAAGACTCGAACGGTCTTGAAAGCAGTGTTTGCTCTTTAATCTATTATCTAAACTCGAAAGTTCACTGAAACATACAATGGAGTACATCAACAACGGCACGGCAAGGCCATAATTCCATCTGTTGAAATCGTTTGATCATATGTATATGTTGGTTAGAATGTTCCATGTACATTTCTTCTATTTGGTTGAAAACTGTTGCTGGCCTCTTTCGGAACACAGTTTTTCTGAGTTAACAAGGAAGGGCAACAGGAACTTTTTGAAAGACATTCGTGAGAAACAAGATAGCACCTATACCTTCAATTCAAAGAGCTACATCTGTACTTACAGTAGTATTTCCGCTACTGTTCATGGAAAACCAGAGGTGTCCAGACATTACTCTCTCTGCTTCTGCCTTCAATGGCAATGCGACCGGTGACTATCTCACACAATTCAGGCCATCACCACACGGACAGAGAAGAGAAAGCAATAACTTCTGTTATAATTGCTGGAAATGTTCATGTTTTCTCCCGTTTCAAAGAATGATTCTTTACCAGATAGAAATTAGAGGCTTGTCCTCTTTGAAAACACGGTACTTTCTGAGTTTCACAGTGAATTAGCAAGAGACGAAGTAGGAAACAACTGTGAGCGGTGAAGTCACATATATTCCCTTTAGTGTGTCCGGTGAAGCACACTACCCAAAGAATATAACTGTCTTGAAAGCAGTGTTTGCTCTTTAGTCTATTATCTAATCTCGAAAGTTCACTGAAACATAGAATGGAGTACATCAACAACGGCACGGCAAGGCCATAACTCCATCTGTTGAAATCGTTTGATCATATGTATATGTTGGTTAGAATGTTCCATGTACATTTCTTCTATTTGGTTGAAAACTGTTGCTGGCCTCTTTCGGAACACAGTTTTTCTGAGTTAACAAGGAAGGGCAACAGGAAATTTTTGAAAGACATTCGTGAGAAACAAGATAGCACCTATACCTTCAATTCAAAGAGCTACATCTGTACTTACAGTAGTATTTGCGCTACTGTTCATGGAAAACCAGAGGTGTCCAGACATTACTGTCTCTGCTTCTGCCTTCAATGGCAATGCGACCGGTGACTATCTCACACAATTCAGGCCATCACCACACGGACAGAGAAGAGAAAGCAATAACTTCTGTTATAATTGCTGGAAATGTTCATGTTTTCTCCTGTTTCAAAGAATGATTCTTTACCAGATAGAAATTACAGGCTTGTCCTCTTTGAACACACGGTACTTTCTGAGTTTCACAGTGAATTAGCAAGAAACGAAGTAGGAAACAACTGTGAACGGTGAAGTCACATATATTCCCTTTAGTGTGTCAGGTGAAGCACACTACCCAAAAGACTCTAGCGGTCTTGAAAGCAGTGCTTGCTCTTTAGTCTATTGTATAAACTCGAAAGTTCACTGAAACATACAATGGAGTACATCAACAACGGCACGGGAAGGCCATAATTCCATCTGTTGAAATCGTTTGATCATATGTATATGTTGGTTAGAATGTTCCATGTACATTTCTTCTATTTGGTTGAAAACTGTTGCTGGCCTCTTTCGGAACACAGTTTTTCTGAGTTAACAAGGAAGGGCAACGGGAAATTTTTGAAAGACATTCGTGAGAAACAAGATAGCACCTATACCTTCAATTCAAAGAGCTACATCTGTACTTACAGTAGTATTTGCGCTACTGTTCATGGAAAACCAGAGGTGTCCAGACATTACTCTCTCTGCTTCTGCCTTCAATGGCAATGCGACCGGTGACTATCTCACACAATTCAGGCCATCACCACACGGACAGAGAAGAGAAAGCAAGAACTTCTGTTATAATTGTTGGAAATGTTCATGTTTTCTCCCGTTTCAAAGAATGATTCTTTACCAGATAGAAATTACAGGCTTGTCCTCTTTGAACACACGGTACTTTCTGAGTTTCACAGTGAATTAGCAAGAAACGAAGTAGGAAACAACTGTGAACGGTGAAGTCACATATATTCCCTTTAGTGTGTCAGGTGAAGCACACTACCCAAAGACTCGAACGGTCTTGAAAGCAGTGTTTGCTCTTTAATCTATTATCTAAACTCGAAAGTTCACTGAAACATACAATGGAGTACATCAACAACGCCACGGCAAGGCCATAATTCCATCTGTTGAAATCGTTTGATCATACGTATATGTTGGTTAGAATGTTCCATGTACATTTCTTCTATTTGGTTGAAAACTGTTGCTGGCCTCTTTCGGAACACAGTTTTTCTGAGTTAACAAGGAAGGGCAACAGGAAATTTTTGAAAGACATTCGTGAGAAACAAGATAGCACCTATACCTTCAATTCAAAGAGCTACATCTGTACTTACAGTAGTATTTCCGCTACTGTTCATGGAAAACCAGAGGTGTCCAGACATTACTCTCTCTGCTTCTGCCTTCAATGGCAATGCGACCGGTGACTATCTCACACAATTCAGGCCATCACCACACGGACAGAGAAGAGAAAGCAATAACTTCTGTTATAATTGCTGGAAATGTTCATGTTTTCTCCCGTTTCAAAGAATGATTCTTTACCAGATAGAAATTAGAGGCTTGTCCTCTTTGAAAACACGGTACTTTCTGAGTTTCACAGTGAATTAGCAAGAGACGAAGTAGGAAACAACTGTGAGCGGTGAAGTCACATATATTCCCTTTAGTGTGTCCGGTGAAGCACACTACCCAAAGAATATAACTGTCTTGAAAGCAGTGTTTGCTCTTTAGTCTATTATCTATTCTCGAAAGTTCACTGAAACATAGAATGGAGTACATCAACAACGGCACGGCAAGGCCATAACTCCATCTGTTGAAATCGTTTGATCATATGTATATGTTGGTTAGAATGTTCCATGTACATTTCTTCTATTTGGTTGAAAACTGTTGCTGGCCTCTTTCGGAACACAGTTTTTCTGAGTTAACAATGAAGGGCAACAGGAAATTTTTGAAAGACATTCGTGAGAAACAAGATAGCACCTATACCTTCAATTCAAAGAGCTACATCTGTACTTACAGTAGTATTTGCGCTACTGTTCATGGAAAACCAGAGGTGTCCAGACATTACTGTCTCTGCTTCTGCCTTCAATGGCAATGCGACCGGTGACTATCTCACACAATTCAGGCCATCACCACACGGACAGAGAAGAGAAAGCAAGAACTTCTGTTATAATTGCTGGAAATGTTCATGTTTTCTCCTGTTTCAAAGAATGATTCTTTACCAGATAGAAATTACAGGCTTGTCCTCTTTGAACACACGGTACTTTCTGAGTTTCACAGTGAATTAGCAAGAAACGAAGTAGGAAACAACTGTGAACGGTGAAGTCACATATATTCCCTTTAGTGTGTCAGGTGAAGCACACTACCCAAAAGACTCTAGCGGTCTTGAAAGCAGTGCTTGCTCTTTAGTCTATTGTATAAACTCGAAAGTTCACTGAAACATACAATGGAGTACATCAACAACGGCACGGGAAGGCCATAATTCCATCTGTTGAAATCGTTTGATCATACGTATATGTTGGTTAGAATGTTCCATGTACATTTCTTCTATTTGGTTGAAAACTGTTGCTGGCCTCTTTCGGAACACAGTTTTTCTGAGTTAACAAGGAAGGGCAACAGGAACTTTTTGAAAGACATTCGTGAGAAACAAGATAGCACCTATACCTTCAATTCAAAGAGCTACATCTGTACTTACAGTAGTATTTCCGCTACTGTTCATGGAAAACCAGAGGTGTCCAGACATTACTCTCTCTGCTTCTGCCTTCAATGGCAATGCGACCGGTGACTATCTCACACAATTCAGGCCATCACCACACGGACAGAGAAGAGAAAGCAATAACTTCTGTTATAATTGCTGGAAATGTTCATGTTTTCTCCCGTTTCAAAGAATGATTCTTTACCAGATAGAAATTAGAGGCTTGTCCTCTTTGAAAACACGGTACTTTCTGAGTTTCACAGTGAATTAGCAAGAGACGAAGTAGGAAACAACTGTGAGCGGTGAAGTCACATATATTCCCTTTAGTGTGTCCGGTGAAGCACACTACCCAAAGAATATAACTGTCTTGAAAGCAGTGTTTGCTCTTTAGTCTATTATCTAATCTCGAAAGTTCACTGAAACATAGAATGGAGTACATCAACAACGGCACGGCAAGGCCATAACTCCATCTGTTGAAATCGTTTGATCATATGTATATGTTGGTTAGAATGTTCCATGTACATTTCTTCTATTTGGTTGAAAACTGTTGCTGGCCTCTTTCGGAACACAGTTTTTCTGAGTTAACAAGGAAGGGCAACAGGAAATTTTTGAAAGACATTCGTGAGAAACAAGATAGCACCTATACCTTCAATTCAAAGAGCTACATCTGTACTTACAGTAGTATTTGCGCTACTGTTCATGGAAAACCAGAGGTGTCCAGACATTACTGTCTCTGCTTCTGCCTTCAATGGCAATGCGACCGGTGACTATCTCACACAATTCAGGCCATCACCACACGGACAGAGAAGAGAAAGCAATAACTTCTGTTATAATTGCTGGAAATGTTCATGTTTTCTCCTGTTTCAAAGAATGATTCTTTACCAGATAGAAATTACAGGCTTGTCCTCTTTGAACACACGGTACTTTCTGAGTTTCACAGTGAATTAGCAAGAAACGAAGTAGGAAACAACTGTGAACGGTGAAGTCACATATATTCCCTTTAGTGTGTCAGGTGAAGCACACTACCCAAAAGACTCTAGCGGTCTTGAAAGCAGTGCTTGCTCTTTAGTCTATTGTATAAACTCGAAAGTTCACTGAAACATACAATGGAGTACATCAACAACGGCACGGCAAGGCCATAACTCCATCTGTTGAAATCGTTTGATCATATGTATATGTTGGTTAGAATGTTCCATGTACATTTCTTCTATTTGGTTGAAAACTGTTGCTGGCCTCTTTCGGAACACAGTTTTTCTGAGTTAACAAGGAAGGGCAACAGGAAATTTTTGAAAGACATTCGTGAGAAACAAGATAGCACCTATACCTTCAATTCAAAGAGCTACATCTGTACTTACAGTAGTATTTGCGCTACTGTTCATGGAAAACCAGAGGTGTCCAGACATTACTGTCTCTGCTTCTGCCTTCAATGGCAATGCGACCGGTGACTATCTCACACAATTCAGGCCATCACCACACGGACAGAGAAGAGAAAGCAATAACTTCTGTTATAATTGCTGGAAATGTTCATGTTTTCTCCTGTTTCAAAGAATGATTCTTTACCAGATAGAAATTACAGGCTTGTCCTCTTTGAACACACGGTACTTTCTGAGTTTCACAGTGAATTAGCAAGAAACGAAGTAGGAAACAACTGTGAACGGTGAAGTCACATATATTCCCTTTAGTGTGTCAGGTGAAGCACACTACCCAAAAGACTCTAGCGGTCTTGAAAGCAGTGCTTGCTCTTTAGTCTATTGTATAAACTCGAAAGTTCACTGAAACATACAATGGAGTACATCAACAACGGCACGGGAAGGCCATAATTCCATCTGTTGAAATCGTTTGATCATATGTATATGTTGGTTAGAATGTTCCATGTACATTTCTTCTATTTGGTTGAAAACTGTTGCTGGCCTCTTTCGGAACACAGTTTTTCTGAGTTAACAAGGAAGGGCAACGGGAAATTTTTGAAAGACATTCGTGAGAAACAAGATAGCACCTATACCTTCAATTCAAAGAGCTACATCTGTACTTACAGTAGTATTTGCGCTACTGTTCATGGAAAACCAGAGGTGTCCAGACATTACTCTCTCTGCTTCTGCCTTCAATGGCAATGCGACCGGTGACTATCTCACACAATTCAGGCCATCACCACACGGACAGAGAAGAGAAAGCAAGAACTTCTGTTATAATTGTTGGAAATGTTCATGTTTTCTCCCGTTTCAAAGAATGATTCTTTACCAGATAGAAATTACAGGCTTGTCCTCTTTGAACACACGGTACTTTCTGAGTTTCACAGTGAATTAGCAAGAAACGAAGTAGGAAACAACTGTGAACGGTGAAGTCACATATATTCCCTTTAGTGTGTCAGGTGAAGCACACTACCCAAAGACTCGAACGGTCTTGAAAGCAGTGTTTGCTCTTTAATCTATTATCTAAACTCGAAAGTTCACTGAAACATACAATGGAGTACATCAACAACGCCACGGCAAGGCCATAATTCCATCTGTTGAAATCGTTTGATCATACGTATATGTTGGTTAGAATGTTCCATGTACATTTCTTCTATTTGGTTGAAAACTGTTGCTGGCCTCTTTCGGAACACAGTTTTTCTGAGTTAACAAGGAAGGGCAACAGGAAATTTTTGAAAGACATTCGTGAGAAACAAGATAGCACCTATACCTTCAATTCAAAGAGCTACATCTGTACTTACAGTAGTATTTCCGCTACTGTTCATGGAAAACCAGAGGTGTCCAGACATTACTCTCTCTGCTTCTGCCTTCAATGGCAATGCGACCGGTGACTATCTCACACAATTCAGGCCATCACCACACGGACAGAGAAGAGAAAGCAATAACTTCTGTTATAATTGCTGGAAATGTTCATGTTTTCTCCCGTTTCAAAGAATGATTCTTTACCAGATAGAAATTAGAGGCTTGTCCTCTTTGAAAACACGGTACTTTCTGAGTTTCACAGTGAATTAGCAAGAGACGAAGTAGGAAACAACTGTGAGCGGTGAAGTCACATATATTCCCTTTAGTGTGTCCGGTGAAGCACACTACCCAAAGAATATAACTGTCTTGAAAGCAGTGTTTGCTCTTTAGTCTATTATCTAATCTCGAAAGTTCACTGAAACATAGAATGGAGTACATCAACAACGGCACGGCAAGGCCATAACTCCATCTGTTGAAATCGTTTGATCATATGTATATGTTGGTTAGAATGTTCCATGTACATTTCTTCTATTTGGTTGAAAACTGTTGCTGGCCTCTTTCGGAACACAGTTTTTCTGAGTTAACAATGAAGGGCAACAGGAAATTTTTGAAAGACATTCGTGAGAAACAAGATAGCACCTATACCTTCAATTCAAAGAGCTACATCTGTACTTACAGTAGTATTTGCGCTACTGTTCATGGAAAACCAGAGGTGTCCAGACATTACTGTCTCTGCTTCTGCCTTCAATGGCAATGCGACCGGTGACTATCTCACACAATTCAGGCCATCACCACACGGACAGAGAAGAGAAAGCAAGAACTTCTGTTATAATTGCTGGAAATGTTCATGTTTTCTCCTGTTTCAAAGAATGATTCTTTACCAGATAGAAATTACAGGCTTGTCCTCTTTGAACACACGGTACTTTCTGAGTTTCACAGTGAATTAGCAAGAAACGAAGTAGGAAACAACTGTGAACGGTGAAGTCACATATATTCCCTTTAGTGTGTCAGGTGAAGCACACTACCCAAAAGACTCTAGCGGTCTTGAAAGCAGTGCTTGCTCTTTAGTCTATTGTATAAACTCGAAAGTTCACTGAAACATACAATGGAGTACATCAACAACGGCACGGGAAGGCCATAATTCCATCTGTTGAAATCGTTTGATCATACGTATATGTTGGTTAGAATGTTCCATGTACATTTCTTCTATTTGGTTGAAAACTGTTGCTGGCCTCTTTCGGAACACAGTTTTTCTGAGTTAACAAGGAAGGGCAACAGGAACTTTTTGAAAGACATTCGTGAGAAACAAGATAGCACCTATACCTTCAATTCAAAGAGCTACATCTGTACTTACAGTAGTATTTGCGCTACTGTTCATGGAAAACCAGAGGTGTCCAGACATTACTGTCTCTGCTTCTGCCTTCAATGGCAATGCGACCGGTGACTATCTCACACAATTCAGGCCATCACCACACGGACAGAGAAGAGAAAGCAATAACTTCTGTTATAATTGCTGGAAATGTTCATGTTTTCTCCCGTTTCAAAGAATGATTCTTTACCAGATAGAAATTAGAGGCTTGTCCTCTTTGAAAACACGGTACTTTCTGAGTTTCACAGTGAATTAGCAAGAGACGAAGTAGGAAACAACTGTGAGCGGTGAAGTCACATATATTCCCTTTAGTGTGTCCGGTGAAGCACACTACCCAAAGAATATAACTGTCTTGAAAGCAGTGTTTGCTCTTTAGTCTATTATCTAATCTCGAAAGTTCACTGAAACATAGAATGGAGTACATCAACAACGGCACGGCAAGGCCATAACTCCATCTGTTGAAATCGTTTGATCATATGTATATGTTGGTTAGAATGTTCCATGTACATTTCTTCTATTTGGTTGAAAACTGTTGCTGGCCTCTTTCGGAACACAGTTTTTCTGAGTTAACAAGGAAGGGCAACAGGAAATTTTTGAAAGACATTCGTGAGAAACAAGATAGCACCTATACCTTCAATTCAAAGAGCTACATCTGTACTTACAGTAGTATTTGCGCTACTGTTCATGGAAAACCAGAGGTGTCCAGACATTACTGTCTCTGCTTCTGCCTTCAATGGCAATGCGACCGGTGACTATCTCACACAATTCAGGCCATCACCACACGGACAGAGAAGAGAAAGCAATAACTTCTGTTATAATTGCTGGAAATGTTCATGTTTTCTCCCGTTTCAAAGAATGATTCTTTACCAGATAGAAATTACAGGCTTGTCCTCTTTGAACACACGGTACTTTCTGAGTTTCACAGTGAATTAGCAAGAAACGAAGTAGGAAACAACTGTGAACGGTGAAGTCACATATATTCCCTTTAGTGTGTCAGGTGAAGCACACTACCCAAAAGACTCTAGCGGTCTTGAAAGCAGTGCTTGCTCTTTAGTCTATTGTATAAACTCGAAAGTTCACTGAAACATACAATGGAGTACATCAACAACGGCACGGGAAGGCCATAATTCCATCTGTTGAAATCGTTTGATCATATGTATATGTTGGTTAGAATGTTCCATGTACATTTCTTCTATTTGGTTGAAAACTGTTGCTGGCCTCTTTCGGAACACAGTTTTTCTGAGTTAACAAGGAAGGGCAACGGGAAATTTTTGAAAGACATTCGTGAGAAACAAGATAGCACCTATACCTTCAATTCAAAGAGCTACATCTGTACTTACAGTAGTATTTGCGCTACTGTTCATGGAAAACCAGAGGTGTCCAGACATTACTCTCTCTGCTTCTGCCTTCAATGGCAATGCGACCGGTGACTATCTCACACAATTCAGGCCATCACCACACGGACAGAGAAGAGAAAGCAAGAACTTCTGTTATAATTGTTGGAAATGTTCATGTTTTCTCCCGTTTCAAAGAATGATTCTTTACCAGATAGAAATTACAGGCTTGTCCTCTTTGAACACACGGTACTTTCTGAGTTTCACAGTGAATTAGCAAGAAACGAAGTAGGAAACAACTGTGAACGGTGAAGTCACATATATTCCCTTTAGTGTGTCAGGTGAAGCACACTACCCAAAGACTCGAACGGTCTTGAAAGCAGTGTTTGCTCTTTAATCTATTATCTAAACTCGAAAGTTCACTGAAACATAGAATGGAGTACATCAACAACGGCACGGCAAGGCCATAACTCCATCTGTTGAAATCGTTTGATCATATGTATATGTTGGTTAGAATGTTCCATGTACATTTCTTCTATTTGGTTGAAAACTGTTGCTGGCCTCTTTCGGAACACAGTTTTTCTGAGTTAACAATGAAGGGCAACAGGAAATTTTTGAAAGACATTCGTGAGAAACAAGATAGCACCTATACCTTCAATTCAAAGAGCTACATCTGTACTTACAGTAGTATTTGCGCTACTGTTCATGGAAAACCAGAGGTGTCCAGACATTACTGTCTCTGCTTCTGCCTTCAATGGCAATGCGACCGGTGACTATCTCACACAATTCAGGCCATCACCACACGGACAGAGAAGAGAAAGCAAGAACTTCTGTTATAATTGCTGGAAATGTTCATGTTTTCTCCTGTTTCAAAGAATGATTCTTTACCAGATAGAAATTACAGGCTTGTCCTCTTTGAACACACGGTACTTTCTGAGTTTCACAGTGAATTAGCAAGAAACGAAGTAGGAAACAACTGTGAACGGTGAAGTCACATATATTCCCTTTAGTGTGTCAGGTGAAGCACACTACCCAAAAGACTCTAGCGGTCTTGAAAGCAGTGCTTGCTCTTTAGTCTATTGTATAAACTCGAAAGTTCACTGAAACATACAATGGAGTACATCAACAACGGCACGGGAAGGCCATAATTCCATCTGTTGAAATCGTTTGATCATATGTATATGTTGGTTAGAATGTTCCATGTACATTTCTTCTATTTGGTTGAAAACTGTTGCTGGCCTCTTTCGGAACACAGTTTTTCTGAGTTAACAAGGAAGGGCAACGGGAAATTTTTGAAAGACATTCGTGAGAAACAAGATAGCACCTATACCTTCAATTCAAAGAGCTACATCTGTACTTACAGTAGTATTTGCGCTACTGTTCATGGAAAACCAGAGGTGTCCAGACATTACTGTCTCTGCTTCTGCCTTCAATGGCAATGCGACCGGTGACTATCTCACACAATTCAGGCCATCACCACACGGACAGAGAAGAGAAAGCAAGAACTTCTGTTATAATTGTTGGAAATGTTCATGTTTTCTCCCGTTTCAAAGAATGATTCTTTACCAGATAGAAATTAGAGGCTTGTCCTCTTTGAAAACACGGTACTTTCTGAGTTTCACAGTGAATTAGCAAGAGACGAAGTAGGAAACAACTGTGAGCGGTGAAGTCACATATATTCCCTTTAGTGTGTCCGGTGAAGCACACTACCCAAAGAATATAACTGTCTTGAAAGCAGTGTTTGCTCTTTAGTCTATTATCTAATCTCGAAAGTTCACTGAAACATAGAATGGAGTACATCAACAACGGCACGGCAAGGCCATAACTCCATCTGTTGAAATCGTTTGATCATATGTATATGTTGGTTAGAATGTTCCATGTACATTTCTTCTATTTGGTTGAAAACTGTTGCTGGCCTCTTTCGGAACACAGTTTTTCTGAGTTAACAAGGAAGGGCAACAGGAAATTTTTGAAAGACATTCGTGAGAAACAAGATAGCACCTATAACTTCAATTCAAAGAGCTACATCTGTACTTACAGTAGTATTTGCGCTACTGTTCATGGAAAACCAGAGGTGTCCAGACATTACTGTCTCTGCTTCTGCCTTCAATGGCAATGCGACCGGTGACTATCTCACACAATTCAGGCCATCACCACACGGACAGAGAAGAGAAAGCAAGAACTTCTGTTATAATTGCTGGAAATGTTCATGTTTTCTCCTGTTTCAAAGAATGATTCTTTACCAGATAGAAATTACAGGCTTGTCCTCTTTGAACACACGGTACTTTCTGAGTTTCACAGTGAATTAGCAAGAAACGAAGTAGGAAACAACTGTGAACGGTGAAGTCACATATATTCCCTTTAGTGTGTCAGGTGAAGCACACTACCCAAAAGACTCTAGCGGTCTTGAAAGCAGTGCTTGCTCTTTAGTCTATTGTATAAACTCGAAAGTTCACTGAAACATACAATGGAGTACATCAACAACGGCACGGGAAGGCCATAATTCCATCTGTTGAAATCGTTTGATCATATGTATATGTTGGTTAGAATGTTCCATGTACATTTCTTCTATTTGGTTGAAAACTGTTGCTGGCCTCTTTCGGAACACAGTTTTTCTGAGTTAACAAGGAAGGGCAACGGGAAATTTTTGAAAGACATTCGTGAGAAACAAGATAGCACCTATACCTTCAATTCAAAGAGCTACATCTGTACTTACAGTAGTATTTGCGCTACTGTTCATGGAAAACCAGAGGTGTCCAGACATTACTGTCTCTGCTTCTGCCTTCAATGGCAATGCGACCGGTGACTATCTCACACAATTCAGGCCATCACCACACGGACAGAGAAGAGAAAGCAAGAACTTCTGTTATAATTGTTGGAAATGTTCATGTTTTCTCCCGTTTCAAAGAATGATTCTTTACCAGATAGAAATTACAGGCTTGTCCTCTTTGAACACACGGTACTTTCTGAGTTTCACAGTGAATTAGCAAGAAACGAAGTAGGAAACAACTGTGAACGGTGAAGTCACATATATTCCCTTTAGTGTGTCAGGTGAAGCACACTACCCAAAGACTCGAACGGTCTTGAAAGCAGTGTTTGCTCTTTAATCTATTATCTAAACTCGAAAGTTCACTGAAACATACAATGGAGTACATCAACAACGCCACGGCAAGGCCATAATTCCATCTGTTGAAATCGTTTGATCATACGTATATGTTGGTTAGAATGTTCCATGTACATTTCTTCTATTTGGTTGAAAACTGTTGCTGGCCTCTTTCGGAACACAGTTTTTCTGAGTTAACAAGGAAGGGCAACAGGAAATTTTTGAAAGACATTCGTGAGAAACAAGATAGCACTTATACCTTCAATTCAAAGAGCTACATCTGTACTTACAGTAGTATTTCCGCTACTGTTCATGGAAAACCAGAGGTGTCCAGACATTACTCTCTCTGCTTCTGCCTTCAATGGCAATGCGACCGGTGACTATCTCACACAATTCAGGCCATCACCACACGGACAGAGAAGAGAAAGCAATAACTTCTGTTATAATTGCTGGAAATGTTCATGTTTTCTCCCGTTTCAAAGAATGATTCTTTACCAGATAGAAATTAGAGGCTTGTCCTCTTTGAAAACACGGTACTTTCTGAGTTTCACAGTGAATTAGCAAGAGACGAAGTAGGAAACAACTGTGAGCGGTGAAGTCACATATATTCCCTTTAGTGTGTCCGGTGAAGCACACTACCCAAAGAATATAACTGTCTTGAAAGCAGTGTTTGCTCTTTAGTCTATTATCTAATCTCGAAAGTTCACTGAAACATAGAATGGAGTACATCAACAACGGCACGGCAAGGCCATAACTCCATCTGTTGAAATCGTTTGATCATATGTATATGTTGGTTAGAATGTTCCATGTACATTTCTTCTATTTGGTTGAAAACTGTTGCTGGCCTCTTTCGGAACACAGTTTTTCTGAGTTAACAATGAAGGGCAACAGGAAATTTTTGAAAGACATTCGTGAGAAACAAGATAGCACCTATACCTTCAATTCAAAGAGCTACATCTGTACTTACAGTAGTATTTGCGCTACTGTTCATGGAAAACCAGAGGTGTCCAGACATTACTGTCTCTGCTTCTGCCTTCAATGGCAATGCGACCGGTGACTATCTCACACAATTCAGGCCATCACCACACGGACAGAGAAGAGAAAGCAATAACTTCTGTTATAATTGCTGGAAATGTTCATGTTTTCTCCTGTTTCAAAGAATGATTCTTTACCAGATAGAAATTACAGGCTTGTCCTCTTTGAACACACGGTACTTTCTGAGTTTCACAGTGAATTAGCAAGAAACGAAGTAGGAAACAACTGTGAACGGTGAAGTCACATATATTCCCTTTAGTGTGTCAGGTGAAGCACACTACCCAAAAGACTCTAGCGGTCTTGAAAGCAGTGCTTGCTCTTTAGTCTATTGTATAAACTCGAAAGTTCACTGAAACATACAATGGAGTACATCAACAACGGCACGGGAAGGCCATAATTCCATCTGTTGAAATCGTTTGATCATATGTATATGTTGGTTAGAATGTTCCATGTACATTTCTTCTATTTGGTTGAAAACTGTTGCTGGCCTCTTTCGGAACACAGTTTTTCTGAGTTAACAAGGAAGGGCAACGGGAAATTTTTGAAAGACATTCGTGAGAAACAAGATAGCACCTATACCTTCAATTCAAAGAGCTACATCTGTACTTACAGTAGTATTTGCGCTACTGTTCATGGAAAACCAGAGGTGTCCAGACATTACTGTCTCTGCTTCTGCCTTCAATGGCAATGCGACCGGTGACTATCTCACACAATTCAGGCCATCACCACACGGACAGAGAAGAGAAAGCAAGAACTTCTGTTATAATTGTTGGAAATGTTCATGTTTTCTCCCGTTTCAAAGAATGATTCTTTACCAGATAGAAATTACAGGCTTGTCCTCTTTGAACACACGGTACTTTCTGAGTTTCACAGTGAATTAGCAAGAAACGAAGTAGGAAACAACTGTGAACGGTGAAGTCACATATATTCCCTTTAGTGTGTCAGGTGAAGCACACTACCCAAAGACTCGAACGGTCTTGAAAGCAGTGTTTGCTCTTTAATCTATTATCTAAACTCGAAAGTTCACTGAAACATACAATGGAGTACATCAACAACGCCACGGCAAGGCCATAATTCCATCTGTTGAAATCG
Organism: Furipterus horrens; assembly: GCF_987537825.1. Lineage (NCBI taxonomy): Eukaryota > Metazoa > Chordata > Mammalia > Chiroptera > Furipteridae > Furipterus > Furipterus horrens. The sequence continues at coordinate 53,113,857 of NW_028327182.1, forward strand.
TTTGATCATACGTATATGTTGGTTAGAATGTTCCATGTACATTTCTTCTATTTGGTTGAAAACTGTTGCTGGCCTCTTTCGGAACACAGTTTTTCTGAGTTAACAAGGAAGGGCAACAGGAAATTTTTGAAAGACATTCGTTAGAAACAAGATAGCACCTATACCTTCAATTCAAAGAGCTACATCTGTACTTACAGTAGTATTTCCGCTACTGTTCATGGAAAACCAGAGGTGTCCAGACATTACTCTCTCTGCTTCTGCCTTCAATGGCAATGCGACCGGTGACTATCTCACACAATTCAGGCCATCACCACACGGACAGAGAAGAGAAAGCAATAACTTCTGTTATAATTGCTGGAAATGTTCATGTTTTCTCCCGTTTCAAAGAATGATTCTTTACCAGATAGAAATTAGAGGCTTGTCCTCTTTGAAAACACGGTAATTTCTGAGTTTCACAGTGAATTAGCAAGAGACGAAGTAGGAAACAACTGTGAGCGGTGAAGTCACATATATTCCCTTTAGTGTGTCCGGTGAAGCACACTACCCAAAGAATATAACTGTCTTGAAAGCAGTGTTTGCTCTTTAGTCTATTATCTAATCTCGAAAGTTCACTGAAACATAGAATGGAGTACATCAACAACGGCACGGCAAGGCCATAACTCCATCTGTTGAAATCGTTTGATCATATGTATATGTTGGTTAGAATGTTCCATGTACATTTCTTCTATTTGGTTGAAAACTGTTGCTGGCCTCTTTCGGAACACAGTTTTTCTGAGTTAACAAGGAAGGGCAACAGGAAATTTTTGAAAGACATTCGTGAGAAACAAGATAGCACCTATACCTTCAATTCAAAGAGCTACATCTGTACTTACAGTAGTATTTGCGCTACTGTTCATGGAAAACCAGAGGTGTCCAGACATTACTGTCTCTGCTTCTGCCTTCAATGGCAATGCGACCGGTGACTATCTCACACAATTCAGGCCATCACCACACGGACAGAGAAGAGAAAGCAATAACTTCTGTTATAATTGCTGGAAATGTTCATGTTTTCTCCTGTTTCAAAGAATGATTCTTTACCAGATAGAAATTACAGGCTTGTCCTCTTTGAACACACGGTACTTTCTGAGTTTCACAGTGAATTAGCAAGAAACGAAGTAGGAAACAACTGTGAACGGTGAAGTCACATATATTCCCTTTAGTGTGTCAGGTGAAGCACACTACCCAAAAGACTCTAGCGGTCTTGAAAGCAGTGCTTGCTCTTTAGTCTATTGTATAAACTCGAAAGTTCACTGAAACATACAATGGAGTACATCAACAACGGCACGGGAAGGCCATAATTCCATCTGTTGAAATCGTTTGATCATATGTATATGTTGGTTAGAATGTTCCATGTACATTTCTTCTATTTGGTTGAAAACTGTTGCTGGCCTCTTTCGGAACACAGTTTTTCTGAGTTAACAAGGAAGGGCAACGGGAAATTTTTGAAAGACATTCGTGAGAAACAAGATAGCACCTATACCTTCAATTCAAAGAGCTACATCTGTACTTACAGTAGTATTTGCGCTACTGTTCATGGAAAACCAGAGGTGTCCAGACATTACTGTCTCTGCTTCTGCCTTCAATGGCAATGCGACCGGTGACTATCTCACACAATTCAGGCCATCACCACACGGACAGAGAAGAGAAAGCAAGAACTTCTGTTATAATTGTTGGAAATGTTCATGTTTTCTCCCGTTTCAAAGAATGATTCTTTACCAGATAGAAATTACAGGCTTGTCCTCTTTGAACACACGGTACTTTCTGAGTTTCACAGTGAATTAGCAAGAAACGAAGTAGGAAACAACTGTGAACGGTGAAGTCACATATATTCCCTTTAGTGTGTCAGGTGAAGCACACTACCCAAAGACTCGAACGGTCTTGAAAGCAGTGTTTGCTCTTTAATCTATTATCTAAACTCGAAAGTTCACTGAAACATACAATGGAGTACATCAACAACGCCACGGCAAGGCCATAATTCCATCTGTTGAAATCGTTTGATCATACGTATATGTTGGTTAGAATGTTCCATGTACATTTCTTCTATTTGGTTGAAAACTGTTGCTGGCCTCTTTCGGAACACAGTTTTTCTGAGTTAACAAGGAAGGGCAACAGGAAATTTTTGAAAGACATTCGTTAGAAACAAGATAGCACCTATACCTTCAATTCAAAGAGCTACATCTGTACTTACAGTAGTATTTCCGCTACTGTTCATGGAAAACCAGAGGTGTCCAGACATTACTCTCTCTGCTTCTGCCTTCAATGGCAATGCGACCGGTGACTATCTCACACAATTCAGGCCATCACCACACGGACAGAGAAGAGAAAGCAATAACTTCTGTTATAATTGCTGGAAATGTTCATGTTTTCTCCCGTTTCAAAGAATGATTCTTTACCAGATAGAAATTAGAGGCTTGTCCTCTTTGAAAACACGGTACTTTCTGAGTTTCACAGTGAATTAGCAAGAGACGAAGTAGGAAACAACTGTGAGCGGTGAAGTCACATATATTCCCTTTAGTGTGTCCGGTGAAGCACACTACCCAAAGAATATAACTGTCTTGAAAGCAGTGTTTGCTCTTTAGTCTATTATCTAATCTCGAAAGTTCACTGAAACATAGAATGGAGTACATCAACAACGGCACGGCAAGGCCATAACTCCATCTGTTGAAATCGTTTGATCATATGTATATGTTGGTTAGAATGTTCCATGTACATTTCTTCTATTTGGTTGAAAACTGTTGCTGGCCTCTTTCGGAACACAGTTTTTCTGAGTTAACAAGGAAGGGCAACAGGAAATTTTTGAAAGACATTCGTGAGAAACAAGATAGCACCTATACCTTCAATTCAAAGAGCTACATCTGTACTTACAGTAGTATTTGCGCTACTGTTCATGGAAAACCAGAGGTGTCCAGACATTACTGTCTCTGCTTCTGCCTTCAATGGCAATGCGACCGGTGACTATCTCACACAATTCAGGCCATCACCACACGGACAGAGAAGAGAAAGCAATAACTTCTGTTATAATTGCTGGAAATGTTCATGTTTTCTCCTGTTTCAAAGAATGATTCTTTACCAGATAGAAATTACAGGCTTGTCCTCTTTGAACACACGGTACTTTCTGAGTTTCACAGTGAATTAGCAAGAAACGAAGTAGGAAACAACTGTGAACGGTGAAGTCACATATATTCCCTTTAGTGTGTCAGGTGAAGCACACTACCCAAAAGACTCTAGCGGTCTTGAAAGCAGTGCTTGCTCTTTAGTCTATTGTATAAACTCGAAAGTTCACTGAAACATACAATGGAGTACATCAACAACGGCACGGGAAGGCCATAATTCCATCTGTTGAAATCGTTTGATCATATGTATATGTTGGTTAGAATGTTCCATGTACATTTCTTCTATTTGGTTGAAAACTGTTGCTGGCCTCTTTCGGAACACAGTTTTTCTGAGTTAACAAGGAAGGGCAACGGGAAATTTTTGAAAGACATTCGTGAGAAACAAGATAGCACCTATACCTTCAATTCAAAGAGCTACATCTGTACTTACAGTAGTATTTGCGCTACTGTTCATGGAAAACCAGAGGTGTCCAGACATTACTCTCTCTGCTTCTGCCTTCAATGGCAATGCGACCGGTGACTATCTCACACAATTCAGGCCATCACCACACGGACAGAGAAGAGAAAGCAAGAACTTCTGTTATAATTGTTGGAAATGTTCATGTTTTCTCCCGTTTCAAAGAATGATTCTTTACCAGATAGAAATTACAGGCTTGTCCTCTTTGAACACACGGTACTTTCTGAGTTTCACAGTGAATTAGCAAGAAACGAAGTAGGAAACAACTGTGAACGGTGAAGTCACATATATTCCCTTTAGTGTGTCAGGTGAAGCACACTACCCAAAGACTCGAACGGTCTTGAAAGCAGTGTTTGCTCTTTAATCTATTATCTAAACTCGAAAGTTCACTGAAACATACAATGGAGTACATCAACAACGCCACGGCAAGGCCATAATTCCATCTGTTGAAATCGTTTGATCATACGTATATGTTGGTTAGAATGTTCCATGTACATTTCTTCTATTTGGTTGAAAACTGTTGCTGGCCTCTTTCGGAACACAGTTTTTCTGAGTTAACAAGGAAGGGCAACAGGAACTTTTTGAAAGACATTCGTGAGAAACAAGATAGCACCTATACCTTCAATTCAAAGAGCTACATCTGTACTTACAGTAGTATTTGCGCTACTGTTCATGGAAAACCAGAGGTGTCCAGACATTACTGTCTCTGCTTCTGCCTTCAATGGCAATGCGACCGGTGACTATCTCACACAATTCAGGCCATCACCAAACGGACAGAGAAGAGAAAGCAAGAACTTCTGTTATAATTGTTGGAAATGTTCATGTATTCTCCCGTTTCAAAGAATGATTCTTTACCAGATAGAAATTACAGGCTTGTCCTCTTTGAACACACGGTACTTTCTGAGTTTCACAGTGAATTAGCAAGAAACGAAGTAGGAAACAACTGTGAACGGTGAAGTCACATATATTCCCTTTAGTGTGTCAGGTGAAGCACACTACCCAAAGACTCGAACGGTCTTGAAAGCAGTGTTTGCTCTTTAATCTATTATCTAAACTCGAAAGTTCACTGAAACATACAATGGAGTACATCAACAACGCCACGGCAAGGCCATAATTCCATCTGTTGAAATCGTTTGATCATACGTATATGTTGGTTAGAATGTTCCATGTACATTTCTTCTATTTGGTTGAAAACTGTTGCTGGCCTCTTTCGGAACACAGTTTTTCTGAGTTAACAAGGAAGGGCAACAGGAAATTTTTGAAAGACATTGGTGAGAAACAAGATAGCACCTATACCTTCAATTCAAAGAGCTACATCTGTACTTACAGTAGTATTTGCGCTACTGTTCATGGAAAACCAGAGGTGTCCAGACATTACTCTCTCTGCTTCTGCCTTCAATGGCAATGCGACCGGTGACTATCTCACACAATTCAGGCCATCACCACACGGACAGAGAAGAGAAAGCAATAACTTCTGTTATAATTGCTGGAAATGTTCATGTTTTCTCCCGTTTCAAAGAATGATTCTTTACCAGATAGAAATTAGAGGCTTGTCCTCTTTGAAAACACGGTACTTTCTGAGTTTCACAGTGAATTAGCAAGAGACGAAGTAGGAAACAACTGTGAGCGGTGAAGTCACATATATTCCCTTTAGTGTGTCCGGTGAAGCACACTACCCAAAGAATATAACTGTCTTGAAAGCAGTGTTTGCTCTTTAGTCTATTATCTAATCTCGAAAGTTCACTGAAACATAGAATGGAGTACATCAACAACGGCACGGCAAGGCCATAACTCCATCTGTTGAAATCGTTTGATCATATGTATATGTTGGTTAGAATGTTCCATGTACATTTCTTCTATTTGGTTGAAAACTGTTGCTGGCCTCTTTCGGAACACAGTTTTTCTGAGTTAACAAGGAAGGGCAACAGGAAATTTTTGAAAGACATTCGTGAGAAACAAGATAGCACCTATACCTTCAATTCAAAGAGCTACATCTGTACTTACAGTAGTATTTGCGCTACTGTTCATGGAAAACCAGAGGTGTCCAGACATTACTGTCTCTGCTTCTGCCTTCAATGGCAATGCGACCGGTGACTATCTCACACAATTCAGGCCATCACCACACGGACAGAGAAGAGAAAGCAAGAACTTCTGTTATAATTGCTGGAAATGTTCATGTTTTCTCCTGTTTCAAAGAATGATTCTTTACCAGATAGAAATTACAGGCTTGTCCTCTTTGAACACACGGTACTTTCTGAGTTTCACAGTGAATTAGCAAGAAACGAAGTAGGAAACAACTGTGAACGGTGAAGTCACATATATTCCCTTTAGTGTGTCAGGTGAAGCACACTACCCAAAAGACTCTAGCGGTCTTGAAAGCAGTGCTTGCTCTTTAGTCTATTGTATAAACTCGAAAGTTCACTGAAACATACAATGGAGTACATCAACAACGGCACGGGAAGGCCATAATTCCATCTGTTGAAATCGTTTGATCATATGTATATGTTGGTTAGAATGTTCCATGTACATTTCTTCTATTTGGTTGAAAACTGTTGCTGGCCTCTTTCGGAACACAGTTTTTCTGAGTTAACAAGGAAGGGCAACGGGAAATTTTTGAAAGACATTCGTGAGAAACAAGATAGCACCTATACCTTCAATTCAAAGAGCTACATCTGTACTTACAGTAGTATTTGCGCTACTGTTCATGGAAAACCAGAGGTGTCCAGACATTACTGTCTCTGCTTCTGCCTTCAATGGCAATGCGACCGGTGACTATCTCACACAATTCAGGCCATCACCACACGGACAGAGAAGAGAAAGCAAGAACTTCTGTTATAATTGTTGGAAATGTTCATGTTTTCTCCCGTTTCAAAGAATGATTCTTTACCAGATAGAAATTACAGGCTTGTCCTCTTTGAACACACGGTACTTTCTGAGTTTCACAGTGAATTAGCAAGAAACGAAGTAGGAAACAACTGTGAACGGTGAAGTCACATATATTCCCTTTAGTGTGTCAGGTGAAGCACACTACCCAAAGACTCGAACGGTCTTGAAAGCAGTGTTTGCTCTTTAATCTATTATCTAAACTCGAAAGTTCACTGAAACATACAATGGAGTACATCAACAACGCCACGGCAAGGCCATAATTCCATCTGTTGAAATCGTTTGATCATACGTATATGTTGGTTAGAATGTTCCATGTACATTTCTTCTATTTGGTTGAAAACTGTTGCTGGCCTCTTTCGGAACACAGTTTTTCTGAGTTAACAAGGAAGGGCAACAGGAAATTTTTGAAAGACATTCGTGAGAAACAAGATAGCACCTATACCTTCAATTCAAAGAGCTACATCTGTACTTACAGTAGTATTTGCGCTACTGTTCATGGAAAACCAGAGGTGTCCAGACATTACTGTCTCTGCTTCTGCCTTCAATGGCAATGCGACCGGTGACTATCTCACACAATTCAGGCCATCACCACACGGACAGAGAAGAGAAAGCAAGAACTTCTGTTATAATTGCTGGAAATGTTCATGTTTTCTCCTGTTTCAAAGAATGATTCTTTACCAGATAGAAATTACAGGCTTGTCCTCTTTGAACACACGGTACTTTCTGAGTTTCACAGTGAATTAGCAAGAAACGAAGTAGGAAACAACTGTGAACGGTGAAGTCACATATATTCCCTTTAGTGTGTCAGGTGAAGCACACTACCCAAAAGACTCTAGCGGTCTTGAAAGCAGTGCTTGCTCTTTAGTCTATTGTATAAACTCGAAAGTTCACTGAAACATACAATGGAGTACATCAACAACGGCACGGGAAGGCCATAATTCCATCTGTTGAAATCGTTTGATCATATGTATATGTTGGTTAGAATGTTCCATGTACATTTCTTCTATTTGGTTGAAAACTGTTGCTGGCCTCTTTCGGAACACAGTTTTTCTGAGTTAACAAGGAAGGGCAACGGGAAATTTTTGAAAGACATTCGTGAGAAACAAGATAGCACCTATACCTTCAATTCAAAGAGCTACATCTGTACTTACAGTAGTATTTGCGCTACTGTTCATGGAAAACCAGAGGTGTCCAGACATTACTGTCTCTGCTTCTGCCTTCAATGGCAATGCGACCGGTGACTATCTCACACAATTCAGGCCATCACCACACGGACAGAGAAGAGAAAGCAAGAACTTCTGTTATAATTGTTGGAAATGTTCATGTTTTCTCCCGTTTCAAAGAATGATTCTTTACCAGATAGAAATTACAGGCTTGTCCTCTTTGAACACACGGTACTTTCTGAGTTTCACAGTGAATTAGCAAGAAACGAAGTAGGAAACAACTGTGAACGGTGAAGTCACATATATTCCCTTTAGTGTGTCAGGTGAAGCACACTACCCAAAGACTCGAACGGTCTTGAAAGCAGTGTTTGCTCTTTAATCTATTATCTAAACTCGAAAGTTCACTGAAACATACAATGGAGTACATCAACAACGCCACGGCAAGGCCATAATTCCATCTGTTGAAATCGTTTGATCATACGTATATGTTGGTTAGAATGTTCCATGTACATTTCTTCTATTTGGTTGAAAACTGTTGCTGGCCTCTTTCGGAACACAGTTTTTCTGAGTTAACAAGGAAGGGCAACAGGAAATTTTTGAAAGACATTCGTGAGAAACAAGATAGCACCTATACCTTCAATTCAAAGAGCTACATCTGTACTTACAGTAGTATTTGCGCTACTGTTCATGGAAAACCAGAGGTGTCCAGACATTACTGTCTCTGCTTCTGCCTTCAATGGCAATGCGACCGGTGACTATCTCACACAATTCAGGCCATCACCACACGGACAGAGAAGAGAAAGCAATAACTTCTGTTATAATTGCTGGAAATGTTCATGTTTTCTCCCGTTTCAAAGAATGATTCTTTACCAGATAGAAATTAGAGGCTTGTCCTCTTTGAAAACACGGTACTTTCTGAGTTTCACAGTGAATTAGCAAGAGACGAAGTAGGAAACAACTGTGAGCGGTGAAGTCACATATATTCCCTTTAGTGTGTCCGGTGAAGCACACTACCCAAAGAATATAACTGTCTTGAAAGCAGTGTTTGCTCTTTAGTCTATTATCTAATCTCGAAAGTTCACTGAAACATAGAATGGAGTACATCAACAACGGCACGGCAAGGCCATAACTCCATCTGTTGAAATCGTTTGATCATATGTATATGTTGGTTAGAATGTTCCATGTACATTTCTTCTATTTGGTTGAAAACTGTTGCTGGCCTCTTTCGGAACACAGTTTTTCTGAGTTAACAAGGAAGGGCAACAGGAAATTTTTGAAAGACATTCGTGAGAAACAAGATAGCACCTATACCTTCAATTCAAAGAGCTACATCTGTACTTACAGTAGTATTTGCGCTACTGTTCATGGAAAACCAGAGGTGTCCAGACATTACTGTCTCTGCTTCTGCCTTCAATGGCAATGCGACCGGTGACTATCTCACACAATTCAGGCCATCACCACACGGACAGAGAAGAGAAAGCAATAACTTCTGTTATAATTGTTGGAAATGTTCATGTTTTCTCCCGTTTCAAAGAATGATTCTTTACCAGATAGAAATTACAGGCTTGTCCTCTTTGAACACATGGTACTTTCTGAGTTTCACAGTGAATTAGCAAGAAACGAAGTAGGAAACAACTGTGAACGGTGAAGTCACATATATTCCCTTTAGTGTGTCAGGTGAAGCACACTACCCAAAAGACTCTAGCGGTCTTGAAAGCAGTGCTTGCTCTTTAGTCTATTGTATAAACTCGAAAGTTCACTGAAACATACAATGGAGTACATCAACAACGGCACGGGAAGGCCATAATTCCATCTGTTGAAATCGTTTGATCATATGTATATGTTGGTTAGAATGTTCCATGTACATTTCTTCTATTTGGTTGAAAACTGTTGCTGGCCTCTTTCGGAACACAGTTTTTCTGAGTTAACAAGGAAGGGCAACGGGAAATTTTTGAAAGACATTCGTGAGAAACAAGATAGCACCTATACCTTCAATTCAAAGAGCTACATCTGTACTTACAGTAGTATTTGCGCTACTGTTCATGGAAAACCAGAGGTGTCCAGACATTACTGTCTCTGCTTCTGCCTTCAATGGCAATGCGACCGGTGACTATCTCACACAATTCAGGCCATCACCACACGGACAGAGAAGAGAAAGCAAGAACTTCTGTTATAATTGTTGGAAATGTTCATGTTTTCTCCCGTTTCAAAGAATGATTCTTTACCAGATAGAAATTACAGGCTTGTCCTCTTTGAACACACGGTACTTTCTGAGTTTCACAGTGAATTAGCAAGAAACGAAGTAGGAAACAACTGTGAACGGTGAAGTCACATATATTCCCTTTAGTGTGTCAGGTGAAGCACACTACCCAAAGACTCGAACGGTCTTGAAAGCAGTGTTTGCTCTTTAATCTATTATCTAAACTCGAAAGTTCACTGAAACATACAATGGAGTACATCAACAACGCCACGGCAAGGCCATAATTCCATCTGTTGAAATCGTTTGATCATACGTATATGTTGGTTAGAATGTTCCATGTACATTTCTTCTATTTGGTTGAAAATTGTTGCTGGCCTCTTTCGGAACACAGTTTTTCTGAGTTAACAAGGAAGGGCAACAGGAAATTTTTGAAAGACATTCGTGAGAAACAAGATAGCACCTATACCTTCAATTCAAAGAGCTACATCTGTACTTACAGTAGTATTTGCGCTACTGTTCATGGAAAACCAGAGGTGTCCAGACATTACTGTCTCTGCTTCTGCCTTCAATGGCAATGCGACCGGTGACTATCTCACACAATTCAGGCCATCACCACACGGACAGAGAAGAGAAAGCAATAACTTCTGTTATAATTGCTGGAAATGTTCATGTTTTCTCCCGTTTCAAAGAATGATTCTTTACCAGATAGAAATTACAGGCTTGTCCTCTTTGAACACACGGTACTTTCTGAGTTTCACAGTGAATTAGCAAGAAACGAAGTAGGAAACAACTGTGAACGGTGAAGTCACATATATTCCCTTTAGTGTGTCAGGTGAAGCACACTACCCAAAAGACTCTAGCGGTCTTGAAAGCAGTGCTTGCTCTTTAGTCTATTGTATAAACTCGAAAGTTCACTGAAACATACAATGGAGTACATCAACAACGGCACGGGAAGGCCATAATTCCATCTGTTGAAATCGTTTGATCATATGTATATGTTGGTTAGAATGTTCCATGTACATTTCTTCTATTTGGTTGAAAACTGTTGCTGGCCTCTTTCGGAACACAGTTTTTCTGAGTTAACAAGGAAGGGCAACGGGAAATTTTTGAAAGACATTCGTGAGAAACAAGATAGCACCTATACCTTCAATTCAAAGAGCTACATCTGTACTTACAGTAGTATTTGCGCTACTGTTCATGGAAAACCAGAGGTGTCCAGACATTACTGTCTCTGCTTCTGCCTTCAATGGCAATGCGACCGGTGACTATCTCACACAATTCAGGCCATCACCACACGGACAGAGAAGAGAAAGCAAGAACTTCTGTTATAATTGTTGGAAATGTTCATGTTTTCTCCCGTTTCAAAGAATGATTCTTTACCAGATAGAAATTACAGGCTTGTCCTCTTTGAACACACGGTACTTTCTGAGTTTCACAGTGAATTAGCAAGAAACGAAGTAGGAAACAACTGTGAACGGTGAAGTCACATATATTCCCTTTAGTGTGTCAGGTGAAGCACACTACCCAAAGACTCGAACGGTCTTGAAAGCAGTGTTTGCTCTTTAATCTATTATCTAAACTCGAAAGTTCACTGAAACATACAATGGAGTACATCAACAACGCCACGGCAAGGCCATAATTCCATCTGTTGAAATCGTTTGATCATACGTATATGTTGGTTAGAATGTTCCATGTACATTTCTTCTATTTGGTTGAAAACTGTTGCTGGCCTCTTTCGGAACACAGTTTTTCTGAGTTAACAAGGAAGGGCAACAGGAAATTTTTGAAAGACATTCGTGAGAAACAAGATAGCACCTATACCTTCAATTCAAAGAGCTACATCTGTACTTACAGTAGTATTTGCGCTACTGTTCATGGAAAACCAGAGGTGTCCAGACATTACTGTCTCTGCTTCTGCCTTCAATGGCAATGCGACCGGTGACTATCTCACACAATTCAGGCCATCACCACACGGACAGAGAAGAGAAAGCAATAACTTCTGTTATAATTGCTGGAAATGTTCATGTTTTCTCCCGTTTCAAAGAATGATTCTTTACCAGATAGAAATTAGAGGCTTGTCCTCTTTGAAAACACGGTACTTTCTGAGTTTCACAGTGAATTAGCAAGAGACGAAGTAGGAAACAACTGTGAGCGGTGAAGTCACATATATTCCCTTTAGTGTGTCCGGTGAAGCACACTACCCAAAGAATATAACTGTCTTGAAAGCAGTGTTTGCTCTTTAGTCTATTATCTAATCTCGAAAGTTCACTGAAACATAGAATGGAGTACATCAACAACGGCACGGCAAGGCCATAACTCCATCTGTTGAAATCGTTTGATCATATGTATATGTTGGTTAGAATGTTCCATGTACATTTCTTCTATTTGGTTGAAAACTGTTGCTGGCCTCTTTCGGAACACAGTTTTTCTGAGTTAACAAGGAAGGGCAACAGGAAATTTTTGAAAGACATTCGTGAGAAACAAGATAGCACCTATACCTTCAATTCAAAGAGCTACATCTGTACTTACAGTAGTATTTGCGCTACTGTTCATGGAAAACCAGAGGTGTCCAGACATTACTGTCTCTGCTTCTGCCTTCAATGGCAATGCGACCGGTGACTATCTCACACAATTCAGGCCATCACCACACGGACAGAGAAGAGAAAGCAATAACTTCTGTTATAATTGTTGGAAATGTTCATGTTTTCTCCCGTTTCAAAGAATGATTCTTTACCAGATAGAAATTACAGGCTTGTCCTCTTTGAACACATGGTACTTTCTGAGTTTCACAGTGAATTAGCAAGAAACGAAGTAGGAAACAACTGTGAACGGTGAAGTCACATATATTCCCTTTAGTGTGTCAGGTGAAGCACACTACCCAAAAGACTCTAGCGGTCTTGAAAGCAGTGCTTGCTCTTTAGTCTATTGTATAAACTCGAAAGTTCACTGAAACATACAATGGAGTACATCAACAACGGCACGGGAAGGCCATAATTCCATCTGTTGAAATCGTTTGATCATATGTATATGTTGGTTAGAATGTTCCATGTACATTTCTTCTATTTGGTTGAAAACTGTTGCTGGCCTCTTTCGGAACACAGTTTTTCTGAGTTAACAAGGAAGGGCAACGGGAAATTTTTGAAAGACATTCGTGAGAAACAAGATAGCACCTATACCTTCAATTCAAAGAGCTACATCTGTACTTACAGTAGTATTTGCGCTACTGTTCATGGAAAACCAGAGGTGTCCAGACATTACTGTCTCTGCTTCTGCCTTCAATGGCAATGCGACCGGTGACTATCTCACACAATTCAGGCCATCACCACACGGACAGAGAAGAGAAAGCAAGAACTTCTGTTATAATTGTTGGAAATGTTCATGTTTTCTCCCGTTTCAAAGAATGATTCTTTACCAGATAGAAATTACAGGCTTGTCCTCTTTGAACACACGGTACTTTCTGAGTTTCACAGTGAATTAGCAAGAAACGAAGTAGGAAACAACTGTGAACGGTGAAGTCACATATATTCCCTTTAGTGTGTCAGGTGAAGCACACTACCCAAAGACTCGAACGGTCTTGAAAGCAGTGTTTGCTCTTTAATCTATTATCTAAACTCGAAAGTTCACTGAAACATACAATGGAGTACATCAACAACGCCACGGCAAGGCCATAATTCCATCTGTTGAAATCGTTTGATCATACGTATATGTTGGTTAGAATGTTCCATGTACATTTCTTCTATTTGGTTGAAAATTGTTGCTGGCCTCTTTCGGAACACAGTTTTTCTGAGTTAACAAGGAAGGGCAACAGGAAATTTTTGAAAGACATTCGTGAGAAACAAGATAGCACCTATACCTTCAATTCAAAGAGCTACATCTGTACTTACAGTAGTATTTGCGCTACTGTTCATGGAAAACCAGAGGTGTCCAGACATTACTGTCTCTGCTTCTGCCTTCAATGGCAATGCGACCGGTGACTATCTCACACAATTCAGGCCATCACCACACGGACAGAGAAGAGAAAGCAATAACTTCTGTTATAATTGCTGGAAATGTTCATGTTTTCTCCCGTTTCAAAGAATGATTCTTTACCAGATAGAAATTACAGGCTTGTCCTCTTTGAACACATGGTACTTTCTGAGTTTCACAGTGAATTAGCAAGAAACGAAGTAGGAAACAACTGTGAACGGTGAAGTCACATATATTCCCTTTAGTGTGTCAGGTGAAGCACACTACCCAAAAGACTCTAGCGGTCTTGAAAGCAGTGCTTGCTCTTTAGTCTATTGTATAAACTCGAAAGTTCACTGAAACATACAATGGAGTACATCAACAACGGCACGGGAAGGCCATAATTCCATCTGTTGAAATCGTTTGATCATATGTATATGTTGGTTAGAATGTTCCATGTACATTTCTTCTATTTGGTTGAAAACTGTTGCTGGCCTCTTTCGGAACACAGTTTTTCTGAGTTAACAAGGAAGGGCAACGGGAAATTTTTGAAAGACATTCGTGAGAAACAAGATAGCACCTATACCTTCAATTCAAAGAGCTACATCTGTACTTACAGTAGTATTTGCGCTACTGTTCATGGAAAACCAGAGGTGTCCAGACATTACTGTCTCTGCTTCTGCCTTCAATGGCAATGCGACCGGTGACTATCTCACACAATTCAGGCCATCACCACACGGACAGAGAAGAGAAAGCAAGAACTTCTGTTATAATTGTTGGAAATGTTCATGTTTTCTCCCGTTTCAAAGAATGATTCTTTACCAGATAGAAATTACAGGCTTGTCCTCTTTGAACACACGGTACTTTCTGAGTTTCACAGTGAATTAGCAAGAAACGAAGTAGGAAACAACTGTGAACGGTGAAGTCACATATATTCCCTTTAGTGTGTCAGGTGAAGCACACTACCCAAAGACTCGAACGGTCTTGAAAGCAGTGTTTGCTCTTTAATCTATTATCTAAACTCGAAAGTTCACTGAAACATACAATGGAGTACATCAACAACGCCACGGCAAGGCCATAATTCCATCTGTTGAAATCGTTTGATCATACGTATATGTTGGTTAGAATGTTCCATGTACATTTCTTCTATTTGGTTGAAAATTGTTGCTGGCCTCTTTCGGAACACAGTTTTTCTGAGTTAACAAGGAAGGGCAACAGGAAATTTTTGAAAGACATTCGTGAGAAACAAGATAGCACCTATACCTTCAATTCAAAGAGCTACATCTGTACTTACAGTAGTATTTGCGCTACTGTTCATGGAAAACCAGAGGTGTCCAGACATTACTGTCTCTGCTTCTGCCTTCAATGGCAATGCGACCGGTGACTATCTCACACAATTCAGGCCATCACCACACGGACAGAGAAGAGAAAGCAATAACTTCTGTTATAATTGCTGGAAATGTTCATGTTTTCTCCCGTTTCAAAGAATGATTCTTTACCAGATAGAAATTACAGGCTTGTCCTCTTTGAACACACGGTACTTTCTGAGTTTCACAGTGAATTAGCAAGAAACGAAGTAGGAAACAACTGTGAACGGTGAAGTCACATATATTCCCTTTAGTGTGTCAGGTGAAGCACACTACCCAAAAGACTCTAGCGGTCTTGAAAGCAGTGCTTGCTCTTTAGTCTATTGTATAAACTCGAAAGTTCACTGAAACATACAATGGAGTACATCAACAACGGCACGGGAAGGCCATAATTCCATCTGTTGAAATCGTTTGATCATATGTATATGTTGGTTAGAATGTTCCATGTACATTTCTTCTATTTGGTTGAAAACTGTTGCTGGCCTCTTTCGGAACACAGTTTTTCTGAGTTAACAAGGAAGGGCAACGGGAAATTTTTGAAAGACATTCGTGAGAAACAAGATAGCACCTATACCTTCAATTCAAAGAGCTACATCTGTACTTACAGTAGTATTTGCGCTACTGTTCATGGAAAACCAGAGGTGTCCAGACATTACTGTCTCTGCTTCTGCCTTCAATGGCAATGCGACCGGTGACTATCTCACACAATTCAGGCCATCACCACACGGACAGAGAAGAGAAAGCAAGAACTTCTGTTATAATTGTTGGAAATGTTCATGTTTTCTCCCGTTTCAAAGAATGATTCTTTACCAGATAGAAATTACAGGCTTGTCCTCTTTGAACACACGGTACTTTCTGAGTTTCACAGTGAATTAGCAAGAAACGAAGTAGGAAACAACTGTGAACGGTGAAGTCACATATATTCCCTTTAGTGTGTCAGGTGAAGCACACTACCCAAAGACTCGAACGGTCTTGAAAGCAGTGTTTGCTCTTTAATCTATTATCTAAACTCGAAAGTTCACTGAAACATACAATGGAGTACATCAACAACGCCACGGGAAGGCCATAATTCCATCTGTTGAAATCGTTTGATCATACGTATATGTTGGTTAGAATGTTCCATGTACATTTCTTCTATTTGGTTGAAAACTGTTGCTGGCCTCTTTCGGAACACAGTTTTTCTGAGTTAACAAGGAAGGGCAACAGGAACTTTTTGAAAGACATTCGTGAGAAACAAGATAGCACCTATACCTTCAATTCAAAGAGCTACATCTGTACTTACAGTAGTATTTGCGCTACTGTTCATGGAAAACCAGAGGTGTCCAGACATTACTGTCTCTGCTTCTGCCTTCAATGGCAATGCGACCGGTGACTATCTCACACAATTCAGGCCATCACCACACGGACAGAGAAGAGAAAGCAATAACTTCTGTTATAATTGCTGGAAATGTTCATGTTTTCTCCTGTTTCAAAGAATGATTCTTTACCAGATAGAAATTACAGGCTTGTCCTCTTTGAACACACGGTACTTTCTGAGTTTCACAGTGAATTAGCAAGAAACGAAGTAGGAAACAACTGTGAACGGTGAAGTCACATATATTCCCTTTAGTGTGTCAGGTGAAGCACACTACCCAAAAGACTCTAGCGGTCTTGAAAGCAGTGCTTGCTCTTTAGTCTATTGTATAAACTCGAAAGTTCACTGAAACATACAATGGAGTACATCAACAACGGCACGGGAAGGCCATAATTCCATCTGTTGAAATCGTTTGATCATATGTATATGTTGGTTAGAATGTTCCATGTACATTTCTTCTATTTGGTTGAAAACTGTTGCTGGCCTCTTTCGGAACACAGTTTTTCTGAGTTAACAAGGAAGGGCAACGGGAAATTTTTGAAAGACATTCGTGAGAAACAAGATAGCACCTATACCTTCAATTCAAAGAGCTACATCTGTACTTACAGTAGTATTTGCGCTACTGTTCATGGAAAACCAGAGGTGTCCAGACATTACTGTCTCTGCTTCTGCCTTCAATGGCAATGCGACCGGTGACTATCTCACACAATTCAGGCCATCACCACACGGACAGAGAAGAGAAAGCAAGAACTTCTGTTATAATTGTTGGAAATGTTCATGTTTTCTCCCGTTTCAAAGAATGATTCTTTACCAGATAGAAATTACAGGCTTGTCCTCTTTGAACACACGGTACTTTCTGAGTTTCACAGTGAATTAGCAAGAAACGAAGTAGGAAACAACTGTGAACGGTGAAGTCACATATATTCCCTTTAGTGTGTCAGGTGAAGCACACTACCCAAAGACTCGAACGGTCTTGAAAGCAGTGTTTGCTCTTTAATCTATTATCTAAACTCGAAAGTTCACTGAAACATACAATGGAGTACATCAACAACGCCACGGCAAGGCCATAATTCCATCTGTTGAAATCGTTTGATCATACGTATATGTTGGTTAGAATGTTCCATGTACATTTCTTCTATTTGGTTGAAAACTGTTGCTGGCCTCTTTCGGAACACAGTTTTTCTGAGTTAACAAGGAAGGGCAACAGGAAATTTTTGAAAGACATTCGTGAGAAACAAGATAGCACCTATACCTTCAATTCAAAGAGCTACATCTGTACTTACAGTAGTATTTGCGCTACTGTTCATGGAAAACCAGAGGTGTCCAGACATTACTGTCTCTGCTTCTGCCTTCAATGGCAATGCGACCGGTGACTATCTCACACAATTCAGGCCATCACCACACGGACAGAGAAGAGAAAGCAATAACTTCTGTTATAATTGCTGGAAATGTTCATGTTTTCTCCCGTTTCAAAGAATGATTCTTTACCAGATAGAAATTACAGGCTTGTCCTCTTTGAACACACGGTACTTTCTGAGTTTCACAGTGAATTAGCAAGAAACGAAGTAGGAAACAACTGTGAACGGTGAAGTCACATATATTCCCTTTAGTGTGTCAGGTGAAGCACACTACCCAAAAGACTCTAGCGGTCTTGAAAGCAGTGCTTGCTCTTTAGTCTATTGTATAAACTCGAAAGTTCACTGAAACATACAATGGAGTACATCAACAACGGCACGGGAAGGCCATAATTCCATCTGTTGAAATCGTTTGATCATATGTATATGTTGGTTAGAATGTTCCATGTACATTTCTTCTATTTGGTTGAAAACTGTTGCTGGCCTCTTTCGGAACACAGTTTTTCTGAGTTAACAAGGAAGGGCAACGGGAAATTTTTGAAAGACATTCGTGAGAAACAAGATAGCACCTATACCTTCAATTCAAAGAGCTACATCTGTACTTACAGTAGTATTTGCGCTACTGTTCATGGAAAACCAGAGGTGTCCAGACATTACTGTCTCTGCTTCTGCCTTCAATGGCAATGCGACCGGTGACTATCTCACACAATTCAGGCCATCACCACAGGGACAGAGAAGAGAAAGCAAGAACTTCTGTTATAATTGTTGGAAATGTTCATGTTTTCTCCCGTTTCAAAGAATGATTCTTTACCAGATAGAAATTACAGGCTTGTCCTCTTTGAACACACGGTACTTTCTGAGTTTCACAGTGAATTAGCAAGAAACGAAGTAGGAAACAACTGTGAACGGTGAAGTCACATATATTCCCTTTAGTGTGTCAGGTGAAGCACACTACCCAAAGACTCGAACGGTCTTGAAAGCAGTGTTTGCTCTTTAATCTATTATCTAAACTCGAAAGTTCACTGAAACATACAATGGAGTACATCAACAACGCCACGGCAAGGCCATAATTCCATCTGTTGAAATCGTTTGATCATACGTATATGTTGGTTAGAATGTTCCATGTACATTTCTTCTATTTGGTTGAAAACTGTTGCTGGCCTCTTTCGGAACACAGTTTTTCTGAGTTAACAAGGAAGGGCAACAGGAAATTTTTGAAAGACATTCGTGAGAAACAAGATAGCACCTATACCTTCAATTCAAAGAGCTACATCTGTACTTACAGTAGTATTTGCGCTACTGTTCATGGAAAACCAGAGGTGTCCAGACATTACTGTCTCTGCTTCTGCCTTCAATGGCAATGCGACCGGTGACTATCTCACACAATTCAGGCCATCACCACACGGACAGAGAAGAGAAAGCAATAACTTCTGTTATAATTGCTGGAAATGTTCATGTTTTCTCCCGTTTCAAAGAATGATTCTTTACCAGATAGAAATTAGAGGCTTGTCCTCTTTGAAAACACGGTACTTTCTGAGTTTCACAGTGAATTAGCAAGAGACGAAGTAGGAAACAACTGTGAGCGGTGAAGTCACATATATTCCCTTTAGTGTGTCCGGTGAAGCACACTACCCAAAGAATATAACTGTCTTGAAAGCAGTGTTTGCTCTTTAGTCTATTATCTAATCTCGAAAGTTCACTGAAACATAGAATGGAGTACATCAACAACGGCACGGCAAGGCCATAACTCCATCTGTTGAAATCGTTTGATCATATGTATATGTTGGTTAGAATGTTCCATGTACATTTCTTCTATTTGGTTGCAAACTGTTGCTGGCCTCTTTCGGAACACAGTTTTTCTGAGTTAACAAGGAAGGGCAACAGGAAATTTTTGAAAGACATTCGTGAGAAACAAGATAGCACCTATACCTTCAATTCAAAGAGCTACATCTGTACTTACAGTAGTATTTGCGCTACTGTTCATGGAAAACCAGAGGTGTCCAGACATTACTGTCTCTGCTTCTGCCTTCAATGGCAATGCGACCGGTGACTATCTCACACAATTCAGGCCATCACCACACGGACAGAGAAGAGAAAGCAATAACTTCTGTTATAATTGTTGGAAATGTTCATGTTTTCTCCCGTTTCAAAGAATGATTCTTTACCAGATAGAAATTACAGGCTTGTCCTCTTTGAACACATGGTACTTTCTGAGTTTCACAGTGAATTAGCAAGAAACGAAGTAGGAAACAACTGTGAACGGTGAAGTCACATATATTCCCTTTAGTGTGTCAGGTGAAGCACACTACCCAAAAGACTCTAGCGGTCTTGAAAGCAGTGCTTGCTCTTTAGTCTATTGTATAAACTCGAAAGTTCACTGAAACATACAATGGAGTACATCAACAACGGCACGGGAAGGCCATAATTCCATCTGTTGAAATCGTTTGATCATATGTATATGTTGGTTAGAATGTTCCATGTACATTTCTTCTATTTGGTTGAAAACTGTTGCTGGCCTCTTTCGGAACACAGTTTTTCTGAGTTAACAAGGAAGGGCAACGGGAAATTTTTGAAAGACATTCGTGAGAAACAAGATAGCACCTATACCTTCAATTCAAAGAGCTACATCTGTACTTACAGTAGTATTTGCGCTACTGTTCATGGAAAACCAGAGGTGTCCAGACATTACTGTCTCTGCTTCTGCCTTCAATGGCAATGCGACCGGTGACTATCTCACACAATTCAGGCCATCACCACACGGACAGAGAAGAGAAAGCAAGAACTTCTGTTATAATTGTTGGAAATGTTCATGTTTTCTCCCGTTTCAAAGAATGATTCTTTACCAGATAGAAATTACAGGCTTGTCCTCTTTGAACACACGGTACTTTCTGAGTTTCACAGTGAATTAGCAAGAAACGAAGTAGGAAACAACTGTGAACGGTGAAGTCACATATATTCCCTTTAGTGTGTCAGGTGAAGCACACTACCCAAAGACTCGAACGGTCTTGAAAGCAGTGTTTGCTCTTTAATCTATTATCTAAACTCGAAAGTTCACTGAAACATACAATGGAGTACATCAACAACGCCACGGGAAGGCCATAATTCCATCTGTTGAAATCGTTTGATCATACGTATATGTTGGTTAGAATGTTCCATGTACATTTCTTCTATTTGGTTGAAAACTGTTGCTGGCCTCTTTCGGAACACAGTTTTTCTGAGTTAACAAGGAAGGGCAACAGGAACTTTTTGAAAGACATTCGTGAGAAACAAGATAGCACCTATACCTTCAATTCAAAGAGCTACATCTGTACTTACAGTAGTATTTCCGCTACTGTTCATGGAAAACCAGAGGTGTCCAGACATTACTGTCTCTGCTTCTGCCTTCAATGGCAATGCGACCGGTGACTATCTCACACAATTCAGGCCATCACCACACGGACAGAGAAGAGAAAGCAATAACTTCTGTTATAATTGCTGGAAATGTTCATGTTTTCTCCCGTTTCAAAGAATGATTCTTTACCAGATAGAAATTACAGGCTTGTCCTCTTTGAACACACGGTACTTTCTGAGTTTCACAGTGAATTAGCAAGAAACGAAGTAGGAAACAACTGTGAACGGTGAAGTCACATATATTCCCTTTAGTGTGTCAGGTGAAGCACACTACCCAAAAGACTCTAGCGGTCTTGAAAGCAGTGCTTGCTCTTTAGTCTATTGTATAAACTCGAAAGTTCACTGAAACATACAATGGAGTACATCAACAACGGCACGGGAAGGCCATAATTCCATCTGTTGAAATCGTTTGATCATATGTATATGTTGGTTAGAATGTTCCATGTACATTTCTTCTATTTGGTTGAAAACTGTTGCTGGCCTCTTTCGGAACACAGTTTTTCTGAGTTAACAAGGAAGGGCAACGGGAAATTTTTGAAAGACATTCGTGAGAAACAAGATAGCACCTATACCTTCAATTCAAAGAGCTACATCTGTACTTACAGTAGTATTTGCGCTACTGTTCATGGAAAACCAGAGGTGTCCAGACATTACTGTCTCTGCTTCTGCCTTCAATGGCAATGCGACCGGTGACTATCTCACACAATTCAGGCCATCACCACACGGACAGAGAAGAGAAAGCAAGAACTTCTGTTATAATTGTTGGAAATGTTCATGTTTTCTCCCGTTTCAAAGAATGATTCTTTACCAGATAGAAATTACAGGCTTGTCCTCTTTGAACACACGGTACTTTCTGAGTTTCACAGTGAATTAGCAAGAAACGAAGTAGGAAACAACTGTGAACGGTGAAGTCACATATATTCCCTTTAGTGTGTCAGGTGAAGCACACTACCCAAAGACTCGAACGGTCTTGAAAGCAGTGTTTGCTCTTTAATCTATTATCTAAACTCGAAAGTTCACTGAAACATACAATGGAGTACATCAACAACGCCACGGGAAGGCCATAATTCCATCTGTTGAAATCGTTTGATCATACGTATATGTTGGTTAGAATGTTCCATGTACATTTCTTCTATTTGGTTGAAAACTGTTGCTGGCCTCTTTCGGAACACAGTTTTTCTGAGTTAACAAGGAAGGGCAACAGGAACTTTTTGAAAGACATTCGTGAGAAACAAGATAGCACCTATACCTTCAATTCAAAGAGCTACATCTGTACTTACAGTAGTATTTGCGCTACTGTTCATGGAAAACCAGAGGTGTCCAGACATTACTGTCTCTGCTTCTGCCTTCAATGGCAATGCGACCGGTGACTATCTCACACAATTCAGGCCATCACCACACGGACAGAGAAGAGAAAGCAATAACTTCTGTTATAATTGCTGGAAATGTTCATGTTTTCTCCTGTTTCAAAGAATGATTCTTTACCAGATAGAAATTACAGGCTTGTCCTCTTTGAACACACGGTACTTTCTGAGTTTCACAGTGAATTAGCAAGAAACGAAGTAGGAAACAACTGTGAACGGTGAAGTCACATATATTCCCTTTAGTGTGTCAGGTGAAGCACACTACCCAAAAGACTCTAGCGGTCTTGAAAGCAGTGCTTGCTCTTTAGTCTATTGTATAAACTCGAAAGTTCACTGAAACATACAATGGAGTACATCAACAACGGCACGGGAAGGCCATAATTCCATCTGTTGAAATCGTTTGATCATATGTATATGTTGGTTAGAATGTTCCATGTACATTTCTTCTATTTGGTTGAAAACTGTTGCTGGCCTCTTTCGGAACACAGTTTTTCTGAGTTAACAAGGAAGGGCAACGGGAACTTTTTGAAAGACATTCGTGAGAAACAAGATAGCACCTATACCTTCAATTCAAAGAGCTACATCTGTACTTACAGTAGTATTTGCGCTACTGTTCATGGAAAACCAGAGGTGTCCAGACATTACTGTCTCTGCTTCTGCCTTCAATGGCAATGCGACCGGTGACTATCTCACACAATTCAGGCCATCACCACACGGACAGAGAAGAGAAAGCAAGAACTTCTGTTATAATTGTTGGAAATGTTCATGTTTTCTCCCGTTTCAAAGAATGATTCTTTACCAGATAGAAATTACAGGCTTGTCCTCTTTGAACACACGGTACTTTCTGAGTTTCACAGTGAATTAGCAAGAAACGAAGTAGGAAACAACTGTGAACGGTGAAGTCACATATATTCCCTTTAGTGTGTCAGGTGAAGCACACTACCCAAAAGACTCTAGCGGTCTTGAAAGCAGTGCTTGCTCTTTAGTCTATTGTATAAACTCGAAAGTTCACTGAAACATACAATGGAGTACATCAACAACGGCACGGGAAGGCCATAATTCCATCTGTTGAAATCGTTTGATCATATGTATATGTTGGTTAGAATGTTCCATGTACATTTCTTCTATTTGGTTGAAAACTGTTGCTGGCCTCTTTCGGAACACAGTTTTTCTGAGTTAACAAGGAAGGGCAACGGGAAATTTTTGAAAGACATTCGTGAGAAACAAGATAGCACCTATACCTTCAATTCAAAGAGCTACATCTGTACTTACAGTAGTATTTGCGCTACTGTTCATGGAAAACCAGAGGTGTCCAGACATTACTGTCTCTGCTTCTGCCTTCAATGGCAATGCGACCGGTGACTATCTCACACAATTCAGGCCATCACCACACGG
The DNA here is from genome assembly GCF_987537825.1 of Furipterus horrens. Lineage (NCBI taxonomy): Eukaryota > Metazoa > Chordata > Mammalia > Chiroptera > Furipteridae > Furipterus > Furipterus horrens. Next base: position 53,137,885 of record NW_028327182.1, read on the forward strand.
ACAGAGAAGAGAAAGCAAGAACTTCTGTTATAATTGTTGGAAATGTTCATGTTTTCTCCCGTTTCAAAGAATGATTCTTTACCAGATAGAAATTACAGGCTTGTCCTCTTTGAACACACGGTACTTTCTGAGTTTCACAGTGAATTAGCAAGAAACGAAGTAGGAAACAACTGTGAACGGTGAAGTCACATATATTCCCTTTAGTGTGTCAGGTGAAGCACACTACCCAAAGACTCGAACGGTCTTGAAAGCAGTGTTTGCTCTTTAATCTATTATCTAAACTCGAAAGTTCACTGAAACATACAATGGAGTACATCAACAACGCCACGGCAAGGCCATAATTCCATCTGTTGAAATCGTTTGATCATACGTATATGTTGGTTAGAATGTTCCATGTACATTTCTTCTATTTGGTTGAAAACTGTTGCTGGCCTCTTTCGGAACACAGTTTTTCTGAGTTAACAAGGAAGGGCAACAGGAACTTTTTGAAAGACATTCGTGAGAAACAAGATAGCACCTATACCTTCAATTCAAAGAGCTACATCTGTACTTACAGTAGTATTTGCGCTACTGTTCATGGAAAACCAGAGGTGTCCAGACATTACTGTCTCTGCTTCTGCCTTCAATGGCAATGCGACCGGTGACTATCTCACACAATTCAGGCCATCACCACACGGACAGAGAAGAGAAAGCAATAACTTCTGTTATAATTGCTGGAAATCTTCATGTTTTCTCCTGTTTCAAAGAATGATTCATTACCAGATAGAAATTACAGGCTTGTCCTCTTTGAACACACGGTACTTTCTGAGTTTCACAGTGAATTAGCAAGAAACGAAGTAGGAAACAACTGTGAACGGTGAAGTCACATATATTCCCTTTAGTGTGTCAGGTGAAGCACACTACCCAAAAGACTCTAGCGGTCTTGAAAGCAGTGTTTGCTCTTTAGTCTATTGTATAAACTCGAAAGTTCACTGAAACATACAATGGAGTACATCAACAACGGCACGGGAAGGCCATAATTCCATCTGTTGAAATCGTTTGATCATATGTATATGTTGGTTAGAATGTTCCATGTACATTTCTTCTATTTGGTTGAAAACTGTTGCTGGCCTCTTTCGGAACACAGTTTTTCTGAGTTAACAAGGAAGGGCAACAGGAAATTTTTGAAAGACATTCGTGAGAAACAAGATAGCACCTATACCTTCAATTCAAAGAGCTACATCTGTACTTACAGTAGTATTTGCGCTACTGTTCATGGAAAACCAGAGGTGTCCAGACATTACTGTCTCTGCTTCTGCCTTCAATGGCAATGCGACCGGTGACTATCTCACACAATTCAGGCCATCACCACACGGACAGAGAAGAGAAAGCAAGAACTTCTGTTATAATTGTTGGAAATGTTCATGTTTTCTCCCGTTTCAAAGAATGATTCTTTACCAGATAGAAATTACAGGCTTGTCCTCTTTGAACACACGGTACTTTCTGAGTTTCACAGTGAATTAGCAAGAAACGAAGTAGGAAACAACTGTGAACGGTGAAGTCACATATATTCCCTTTAGTGTGTCAGGTGAAGCACACTACCCAAAGACTCGAACGGTCTTGAAAGCAGTGTTTGCTCTTTAATCTATTATCTAAACTCGAAAGTTCACTGAAACATACAATGGAGTACATCAACAACGCCACGGCAAGGCCATAATTCCATCTGTTGAAATCGTTTGATCATACGTATATGTTGGTTAGAATGTTCCATGTACATTTCTTCTATTTGGTTGAAAAGTGTTGCTGGCCTCTTTCGGAACACAGTTTTTCTGAGTTAACAAGGAAGGGCAACAGGAACTTTTTGAAAGACATTCGTGAGAAACAAGATAGCACCTATACCTTCAATTCAAAGAGCTACATCTGTACTTACAGTAGTATTTCCGCTACTGTTCATGGAAAACCAGAGGTGTCCAGACATTACTCTCTCTGCTTCTGCCTTCAATGGCAATGCGACCGGTGACTATCTCACACAATTCAGGCCATCACCACACGGACAGAGAAGAGAAAGCAATAACTTCTGTTATAATTGCTGGAAATGTTCATGTTTTCTCCCGTTTCAAAGAATGATTCTTTACCAGATAGAAATTAGAGGCTTGTCCTCTTTGAAAACACGGTACTTTCTGAGTTTCACAGTGAATTAGCAAGAGACGAAGTAGGAAACAACTGTGAGCGGTGAAGTCACATATATTCCCTTTAGTGTGTCCGGTGAAGCACACTACCCAAAGAATATAACTGTCTTGAAAGCAGTGTTTGCTCTTTAGTCTATTATCTAATCTCGAAAGTTCACTGAAACATAGAATGGAGTACATCAACAACGGCACGGCAAGGCCATAACTCCATCTGTTGAAATCGTTTGATCATATGTATATGTTGGTTAGAATGTTCCATGTACATTTCTTCTATTTGGTTGAAAACTGTTGCTGGCCTCTTTCGGAACACAGTTTTTCTGAGTTAACAATGAAGGGCAACAGGAAATTTTTGAAAGACATTCGTGAGAAACAAGATAGCACCTATACCTTCAATTCAAAGAGCTACATCTGTACTTACAGTAGTATTTGCGCTACTGTTCATGGAAAACCAGAGGTGTCCAGACATTACTGTCTCTGCTTCTGCCTTCAATGGCAATGCGACCGGTGACTATCTCACACAATTCAGGCCATCACCACACGGACAGAGAAGAGAAAGCAATAACTTCTGTTATAATTGCTGGAAATGTTCATGTTTTCTCCTGTTTCAAAGAATGATTCTTTACCAGATAGAAATTACAGGCTTGTCCTCTTTGAACACACGGTACTTTCTGAGTTTCACAGTGAATTAGCAAGAAACGAAGTAGGAAACAACTGTGAACGGTGAAGTCACATATATTCCCTTTAGTGTGTCAGGTGAAACACACTACCCAAAGACTCGAACGGTCTTGAAAGCAGTGTTTGCTCTTTAATCTATTATCTAAACTCGAAAGTTCACTGAAACATACAATGGAGTACATCAACAACGCCACGGCAAGGCCATAATTCCATCTGTTGAAATCGTTTGATCATACGTATATGTTGGTTAGAATGTTCCATGTACATTTCTTCTATTTGGTTGAAAACTGTTGCTGGCCTCTTTCGGAACACAGTTTTTCTGAGTTAACAAGGAAGGGCAACAGGAAATTTTTGAAAGACATTCGTGAGAAACAAGATAGCACCTATACCTTCAATTCAAAGAGCTACATCTGTACTTACAGTAGTATTTCCGCTACTGTTCATGGAAAACCAGAGGTGTCCAGACATTACTGTCTCTGCTTCTGCCTTCAATGGCAATGCGACCGGTGACTATCTCACACAATTCAGGCCATCACCACACGGACAGAGAAGAGAAAGCAATAACTTCTGTTATAATTGCTGGAAATGTTCATGTTTTCTCCTGTTTCAAAGAATGATTCATTACCAGATAGAAATTACAGGCTTGTCCTCTTTGAACACACGGTACTTTCTGAGTTTCACAGTGAATTAGCAAGAAACGAAGTAGGAAACAACTGTGAACGGTGAAGTCACATATATTCCCTTTAGTGTGTTAGGTGAAGCACACTACCCAAAAGACTCTAGCGGTCTTGAAAGCAGTGTTTGCTCTTTAGTCTATTGTATAAACTCGAAAGTTCACTGAAACATACAATGGAGTACATCAACAACGGCACGGGAAGGCCATAATTCCATCTGTTGAAATCGTTTGATCATATGTATATGTTGGTTAGAATGTTCCATGTACATTTCTTCTATTTGGTTGAAAACTGTTGCTGGCCTCTTTCGGAACACAGTTTTTCTGAGTTAACAAGGAAGGGCAACAGGAAATTTTTGAAAGACATTCGTGAGAAACAAGATAGCACCTATACCTTCAATTCAAAGAGCTACATCTGTACTTACAGTAGTATTTGCGCTACTGTTCATGGAAAACCAGAGGTGTCCAGACATTACTGTCTCTGCTTCTGCCTTCAATGGCAATGCGACCGGTGACTATCTCACACAATTCAGGCCATCACCACACGGACAGAGAAGAGAAAGCAAGAACTTCTGTTATAATTGTTGGAAATGTTCATGTTTTCTCCCGTTTCAAAGAATGATTCTTTACCAGATAGAAATTACAGGCTTGTCCTCTTTGAACACACGGTACTTTCTGAGTTTCACAGTGAATTAGCAAGAAACGAAGTAGGAAACAACTGTGAACGGTGAAGTCACATATATTCCCTTTAGTGTGTCAGGTGAAGCACACTACCCAAAGACTCGAACGGTCTTGAAAGCAGTGTTTGCTCTTTAATCTATTATCTAAACTCGAAAGTTCACTGAAACATACAATGGAGTACATCAACAACGCCACGGCAAGGCCATAATTCCATCTGTTGAAATCGTTTGATCATACGTATATGTTGGTTAGAATGTTCCATGTACATTTCTTCTATTTGGTTGAAAACTGTTGCTGGCCTCTTTCGGAACACAGTTTTTCTGAGTTAACAAGGAAGGGCAACAGGAACTTTTTGAAAGACATTCGTGAGAAACAAGATAGCACCTATACCTTCAATTCAAAGAGCTACATCTGTACTTACAGTAGTATTTGCGCTACTGTTCATGGAAAACCAGAGGTGTCCAGACATTACTCTCTCTGCTTCTGCCTTCAATGGCAATGCGACCGGTGACTATCTCACACAATTCAGGCCATCACCACACGGACAGAGAAGAGAAAGCAATAACTTCTGTTATAATTGCTGGAAATGTTCATGTTTTCTCCCGTTTCAAAGAATGATTCTTTACCAGATAGAAATTAGAGGCTTGTCCTCTTTGAAAACACGGTACTTTCTGAGTTTCACAGTGAATTAGCAAGAGACGAAGTAGGAAACAACTGTGAGCGGTGAAGTCACATATATTCCCTTTAGTGTGTCCGGTGAAGCACACTACCCAAAGAATATAACTGTCTTGAAAGCAGTGTTTGCTCTTTAGTCTATTATCTAATCTCGAAAGTTCACTGAAACATAGAATGGAGTACATCAACAACGGCACGGCAAGGCCATAACTCCATCTGTTGAAATCGTTTGATCATATGTATATGTTGGTTAGAATGTTCCATGTACATTTCTTCTATTTGGTTGAAAACTGTTGCTGGCCTCTTTCGGAACACAGTTTTTCTGAGTTAACAATGAAGGGCAACAGGAAATTTTTGAAAGACATTCGTGAGAAACAAGATAGCACCTATACCTTCAATTCAAAGAGCTACATCTGTACTTACAGTAGTATTTGCGCTACTGTTCATGGAAAACCAGAGGTGTCCAGACATTACTGTCTCTGCTTCTGCCTTCAATGGCAATGCGACCGGTGACTATCTCACACAATTCAGGCCATCACCACACGGACAGAGAAGAGAAAGCAATAACTTCTGTTATAATTGCTGGAAATGTTCATGTTTTCTCCTGTTTCAAAGAATGATTCTTTACCAGATAGAAATTACAGGCTTGTCCTCTTTGAACACACGGTACTTTCTGAGTTTCACAGTGAATTAGCAAGAAACGAAGTAGGAAACAACTGTGAACGGTGAAGTCACATATATTCCCTTTAGTGTGTCAGGTGAAACACACTACCCAAAGACTCGAACGGTCTTGAAAGCAGTGTTTGCTCTTTAATCTATTATCTAAACTCGAAAGTTCACTGAAACATACAATGGAGTACATCAACAACGCCACGGCAAGGCCATAATTCCATCTGTTGAAATCGTTTGATCATACGTATATGTTGGTTAGAATGTTCCATGTACATTTCTTCTATTTGGTTGAAAACTGTTGCTGGCCTCTTTCGGAACACAGTTTTTCTGAGTTAACAAGGAAGGGCAACAGGAACTTTTTGAAAGACATTCGTGAGAAACAAGATAGCACCTATACCTTCAATTCAAAGAGCTACATCTGTACTTACAGTAGTATTTCCGCTACTGTTCATGGAAAACCAGAGGTGTCCAGACATTACTGTCTCTGCTTCTGCCTTCAATGGCAATGCGACCGGTGACTATCTCACACAATTCAGGCCATCACCACACGGACAGAGAAGAGAAAGCAATAACTTCTGTTATAATTGCTGGAAATGTTCATGTTTTCTCCTGTTTCAAAGAATGATTCTTTACCAGATAGAAATTACAGGCTTGTCCTCTTTGAACACACGGTACTTTCTGAGTTTCACAGTGAATTAGCAAGAAACGAAGTAGGAAACAACTGTGAACGGTGAAGTCACATATATTCCCTTTAGTGTGTTAGGTGAAGCACACTACCCAAAAGACTCTAGCGGTCTTGAAAGAAGTGTTTGCTCTTTAGTCTATTGTATAAACTCGAAAGTTCACTGAAACATACAATGGAGTACATCAACAACGGCACGGGAAGGCCATAATTCCATCTGTTGAAATCGTTTGATCATATGTATATGTTGGTTAGAATGTTCCATGTACATTTCTTCTATTTGGTTGAAAACTGTTGCTGGCCTCTTTCGGAACACAGTTTTTCTGAGTTAACAAGGAAGGGCAACAGGAAATTTTTGAAAGACATTCGTGAGAAACAAGATAGCACCTATACCTTCAATTCAAAGAGCTACATCTGTACTTACAGTAGTATTTGCGCTACTGTTCATGGAAAACCAGAGGTGTCCAGACATTACTGTCTCTGCTTCTGCCTTCAATGGCAATGCGACCGGTGACTATCTCACACAATTCAGGCCATCACCACACGGACAGAGAAGAGAAAGCAAGAACTTCTGTTATAATTGCTGGAAATGTTCATGTTTTCTCCTGTTTCAAAGAATGATTCTTTACCAGATAGAAATTACAGGCTTGTCCTCTTTGAACACACGGTACTTTCTGAGTTTCACAGTGAATTAGCAAGAAACGAAGTAGGAAACAACTGTGAACGGTGAAGTCACATATATTCCCTTTAGTGTGTCAGGTGAAACACACTACCCAAAGACTCGAACGGTCTTGAAAGCAGTGTTTGCTCTTTAATCTATTATCTAAACTCGAAAGTTCACTGAAACATACAATGGAGTACATCAACAACGCCACGGCAAGGCCATAATTCCATCTGTTGAAATCGTTTGATCATACGTATATGTTGGTTAGAATGTTCCATGTACATTTCTTCTATTTGGTTGAAAACTGTTGCTGGCCTCTTTCGGAACACAGTTTTTCTGAGTTAACAAGGAAGGGCAACAGGAACTTTTTGAAAGACATTCGTGAGAAACAAGATAGCACCTATACCTTCAATTCAAAGAGCTACATCTGTACTTACAGTAGTATTTGCGCTACTGTTCATGGAAAACCAGAGGTGTCCAGACATTACTCTCTCTGCTTCTGCCTTCAATGGCAATGCGACCGGTGACTATCTCACACAATTCAGGCCATCACCACACGGACAGAGAAGAGAAAGCAATAACTTCTGTTATAATTGCTGGAAATGTTCATGTTTTCTCCTGTTTCAAAGAATGATTCTTTACCAGATAGAAATTACAGGCTTGTCCTCTTTGAACACACGGTACTTTCTGAGTTTCACAGTGAATTAGCAAGAAACGAAGTAGGAAACAACTGTGAACGGTGAAGTCACATATATTCCCTTTAGTGTGTTAGGTGAAGCACACTACCCAAAAGACTCTAGCGGTCTTGAAAGAAGTGTTTGCTCTTTAGTCTATTGTATAAACTCGAAAGTTCACTGAAACATACAATGGAGTACATCAACAACGGCACGGGAAGGCCATAATTCCATCTGTTGAAATCGTTTGATCATATGTATATGTTGGTTAGAATGTTCCATGTACATTTCTTCTATTTGGTTGAAAACTGTTGCTGGCCTCTTTCGGAACACAGTTTTTCTGAGTTAACAAGGAAGGGCAACAGGAAATTTTTGAAAGACATTCGTGAGAAACAAGATAGCACCTATACCTTCAATTCAAAGAGCTACATCTGTACTTACAGTAGTATTTGCGCTACTGTTCATGGAAAACCAGAGGTGTCCAGACATTACTGTCTCTGCTTCTGCCTTCAATGGCAATGCGACCGGTGACTATCTCACACAATTCAGGCCATCACCACACGGACAGAGAAGAGAAAGCAAGAACTTCTGTTATAATTGTTGGAAATGTTCATGTTTTCTCCCGTTTCAAAGAATGATTCTTTACCAGATAGAAATTACAGGCTTGTCCTCTTTGAACACACGGTACTTTCTGAGTTTCACAGTGAATTAGCAAGAAACGAAGTAGGAAACAACTGTGAACGGTGAAGTCACATATATTCCCTTTAGTGTGTCAGGTGAAGCACACTACCCAAAGACTCGAACGGTCTTGAAAGCAGTGTTTGCTCTTTAATCTATTATCTAAACTCGAAAGTTCACTGAAACATACAATGGAGTACATCAACAACGCCACGGCAAGGCCATAATTCCATCTGTTGAAATCGTTTGATCATACGTATATGTTGGTTAGAATGTTCCATGTACATTTCTTCTATTTGGTTGAAAACTGTTGCTGGCCTCTTTCGGAACACAGTTTTTCTGAGTTAACAAGGAAGGGCAACAGGAACTTTTTGAAAGACATTCGTGAGAAACAAGATAGCACCTATACCTTCAATTCAAAGAGCTACATCTGTACTTACAGTAGTATTTGCGCTACTGTTCATGGAAAACCAGAGGTGTCCAGACATTACTCTCTCTGCTTCTGCCTTCAATGGCAATGCGACCGGTGACTATCTCACACAATTCAGGCCATCACCACACGGACAGAGAAGAGAAAGCAATAACTTCTGTTATAATTGCTGGAAATGTTCATGTTTTCTCCCGTTTCAAAGAATGATTCTTTACCAGATAGAAATTAGAGGCTTGTCCTCTTTGAAAACACGGTACTTTCTGAGTTTCACAGTGAATTAGCAAGAGACGAAGTAGGAAACAACTGTGAGCGGTGAAGTCACATATATTCCCTTTAGTGTGTCCGGTGAAGCACACTACCCAAAGAATATAACTGTCTTGAAAGCAGTGTTTGCTCTTTAGTCTATTATCTAATCTCGAAAGTTCACTGAAACATAGAATGGAGTACATCAACAACGGCACGGCAAGGCCATAACTCCATCTGTTGAAATCGTTTGATCATATGTATATGTTGGTTAGAATGTTCCATGTACATTTCTTCTATTTGGTTGAAAACTGTTGCTGGCCTCTTTCGGAACACAGTTTTTCTGAGTTAACAATGAAGGGCAACAGGAAATTTTTGAAAGACATTCGTGAGAAACAAGATAGCACCTATACCTTCAATTCAAAGAGCTACATCTGTACTTACAGTAGTATTTGCGCTACTGTTCATGGAAAACCAGAGGTGTCCAGACATTAGTCTCTGCTTCTGCCTTCAATGGCAATGCGACCGGTGACTATCTCACACAATTCAGGCCATCACCACACGGACAGAGAAGAGAAAGCAATAACTTCTGTTATAATTGCTGGAAATGTTCATGTTTTCTCCTGTTTCAAAGAATGATTCTTTACCAGATAGAAATTACAGGCTTGTCCTCTTTGAACACACGGTACTTTCTGAGTTTCACAGTGAATTAGCAAGAAACGAAGTAGGAAACAACTGTGAACGGTGAAGTCACATATATTCCCTTTAGTGTGTCAGGTGAAGCACACTACCCAAAGACTCGAACGGTCTTGAAAGCAGTGTTTGCTCTTTAATCTATTATCTAAACTCGAAAGTTCACTGAAACATACAATGGAGTACATCAACAACGCCACGGCAAGGCCATAATTCCATCTGTTGAAATCGTTTGATCATACGTATATGTTGGTTAGAATGTTCCATGTACATTTCTTCTATTTGGTTGAAAACTGTTGCTGGCCTCTTTCGGAACACAGTTTTTCTGAGTTAACAAGGAAGGGCAACAGGAACTTTTTGAAAGACATTCGTGAGAAACAAGATAGCACCTATACCTTCAATTCAAAGAGCTACATCTGTACTTACAGTAGTATTTGCGCTACTGTTCATGGAAAACCAGAGGTGTCCAGACATTACTCTCTCTGCTTCTGCCTTCAATGGCAATGCGACCGGTGACTATCTCACACAATTCAGGCCATCACCACACGGACAGAGAAGAGAAAGCAATAACTTCTGTTATAATTGCTGGAAATGTTCATGTTTTCTCCCGTTTCAAAGAATGATTCTTTACCAGATAGAAATTAGAGGCTTGTCCTCTTTGAAAACACGGTACTTTCTGAGTTTCACAGTGAATTAGCAAGAGACGAAGTAGGAAACAACTGTGAGCGGTGAAGTCACATATATTCCCTTTAGTGTGTCCGGTGAAGCACACTACCCAAAGAATATAACTGTCTTGAAAGCAGTGTTTGCTCTTTAGTCTATTATCTAATCTCGAAAGTTCACTGAAACATAGAATGGAGTACATCAACAACGGCACGGCAAGGCCATAACTCCATCTGTTGAAATCGTTTGATCATATGTATATGTTGGTTAGAATGTTCCATGTACATTTCTTCTATTTGGTTGAAAACTGTTGCTGGCCTCTTTCGGAACACAGTTTTTCTGAGTTAACAAGGAAGGGCAACAGGAACTTTTTGAAAGACATTCGTGAGAAACAAGATAGCACCTATACCTTCAATTCAAAGAGCTACATCTGTACTTACAGTAGTATTTGCGCTACTGTTCATGGAAAACCAGAGGTGTCCAGACATTACTGTCTCTGCTTCTGCCTTCAATGGCAATGCGACCGGTGACTATCTCACACAATTCAGGCCATCACCACACGGACAGAGAAGAGAAAGCAATAACTTCTGTTATAATTGCTGGAAATCTTCATGTTTTCTCCTGTTTCAAAGAATGATTCATTACCAGATAGAAATTACAGGCTTGTCCTCTTTGAACACACGGTACTTTCTGAGTTTCACAGTGAATTAGCAAGAAACGAAGTAGGAAACAACTGTGAACGGTGAAGTCACATATATTCCCTTTAGTGTGTTAGGTGAAGCACACTACCCAAAAGACTCTAGCGGTCTTGAAAGCAGTGTTTGCTCTTTAGTCTATTGTATAAACTCGAAAGTTCACTGAAACATACAATGGAGTACATCAACAACGGCACGGGAAGGCCATAATTCCATCTGTTGAAATCGTTTGATCATATGTATATGTTGGTTAGAATGTTCCATGTACATTTCTTCTATTTGGTTGAAAACTGTTGCTGGCCTCTTTCGGAACACAGTTTTTCTGAGTTAACAAGGAAGGGCAACAGGAAATTTTTGAAAGACATTCGTGAGAAACAAGATAGCACCTATACCTTCAATTCAAAGAGCTACATCTGTACTTACAGTAGTATTTGCGCTACTGTTCATGGAAAACCAGAGGTGTCCAGACATTACTGTCTCTGCTTCTGCCTTCAATGGCAATGCGACCGGTGACTATCTCACACAATTCAGGCCATCACCACACGGACAGAGAAGAGAAAGCAAGAACTTCTGTTATAATTGTTGGAAATGTTCATGTTTTCTCCCGTTTCAAAGAATGATTCTTTACCAGATAGAAATTACAGGCTTGTCCTCTTTGAACACACGGTACTTTCTGAGTTTCACAGTGAATTAGCAAGAAACGAAGTAGGAAACAACTGTGAACGGTGAAGTCACATATATTCCCTTTAGTGTGTCAGGTGAAGCACACTAACCAAAGACTCGAACGGTCTTGAAAGCAGTGTTTGCTCTTTAATCTATTATCTAAACTCGAAAGTTCACTGAAACATACAATGGAGTACATCAACAACGCCACGGCAAGGCCATAATTCCATCTGTTGAAATCGTTTGATCATACGTATATGTTGGTTAGAATGTTCCATGTACATTTCTTCTATTTGGTTGAAAAGTGTTGCTGGCCTCTTTCGGAACACAGTTTTTCTGAGTTAACAAGGAAGGGCAACAGGAACTTTTTGAAAGACATTCGTGAGAAACAAGATAGCACCTATACCTTCAATTCAAAGAGCTACATCTGTACTTACAGTAGTATTTCCGCTACTGTTCATGGAAAACCAGAGGTGTCCAGACATTACTCTCTCTGCTTCTGCCTTCAATGGCAATGCGACCGGTGACTATCTCACACAATTCAGGCCATCACCACACGGACAGAGAAGAGAAAGCAATAACTTCTGTTATAATTGCTGGAAATGTTCATGTTTTCTCCCGTTTCAAAGAATGATTCTTTACCAGATAGAAATTAGAGGCTTGTCCTCTTTGAAAACACGGTACTTTCTGAGTTTCACAGTGAATTAGCAAGAGACGAAGTAGGAAACAACTGTGAGCGGTGAAGTCACATATATTCCCTTTAGTGTGTCCGGTGAAGCACACTACCCAAAGAATATAACTGTCTTGAAAGCAGTGTTTGCTCTTTAGTCTATTATCTAATCTCGAAAGTTCACTGAAACATAGAATGGAGTACATCAACAACGGCACGGCAAGGCCATAACTCCATCTGTTGAAATCGTTTGATCATATGTATATGTTGGTTAGAATGTTCCATGTACATTTCTTCTATTTGGTTGAAAACTGTTGCTGGCCTCTTTCGGAACACAGTTTTTCTGAGTTAACAATGAAGGGCAACAGGAAATTTTTGAAAGACATTCGTGAGAAACAAGATAGCACCTATACCTTCAATTCAAAGAGCTACATCTGTACTTACAGTAGTATTTGCGCTACTGTTCATGGAAAACCAGAGGTGTCCAGACATTACTGTCTCTGCTTCTGCCTTCAATGGCAATGCGACCGGTGACTATCTCACACAATTCAGGCCATCACCACACGGACAGAGAAGAGAAAGCAATAACTTCTGTTATAATTGCTGGAAATGTTCATGTTTTCTCCCGTTTCAAAGAATGATTCTTTACCAGATAGAAATTACAGGCTTGTCTTCTTTGAACACACGGTACTTTCTGAGTTTCACAGTGAATTAGCAAGAAACGAAGTAGGAAACAACTGTGAACGGTGAAGTCACATATATTCCCTTTAGTGTGTCAGGTGAAACACACTACCCAAAGATTCGAACGGTCTTGAAAGCAGTGTTTGCTCTTTAATCTATTATCTAAACTCGAAAGTTCACTGAAACATACAATGGAGTACATCAACAACGCCACGGCAAGGCCATAATTCCATCTGTTGAAATCGTTTGATCATACGTATATGTTGGTTAGAATGTTCCATGTACATTTCTTCTATTTGGTTGAAAACTGTTGCTGGCCTCTTTCGGAACACAGTTTTTCTGAGTTAACAAGGAAGGGCAACAGGAAATTTTTGAAAGACATTCGTGAGAAACAAGATAGCACCTATACCTTCAATTCAAAGAGCTACATCTGTACTTACAGTAGTATTTCCGCTACTGTTCATGGAAAACCAGAGGTGTCCAGACATTACTCTCTCTGCTTCTGCCTTCAATGGCAATGCGACCGGTGACTATCTCACACAATTCAGGCCATCACCACACGGACAGAGAAGAGAAAGCAATAACTTCTGTTATAATTGCTGGAAATGTTCATGTTTTCTCCCGTTTCAAAGAATGATTCTTTACCAGATAGAAATTAGAGGCTTGTCCTCTTTGAAAACACGGTACTTTCTGAGTTTCACAGTGAATTAGCAAGAGACGAAGTAGGAAACAACTGTGAGCGGTGAAGTCACATATATTCCCTTTAGTGTGTCCGGTGAAGAACACTACCCAAAGAATATAACTGTCTTGAAAGCAGTGTTTGCTCTTTAGTCTATTATCTAATCTCGAAAGTTCACTGAAACATAGAATGGAGTACATCAACAACGGCACGGCAAGGCCATAACTCCATCTGTTGAAATCGTTTGATCATATGTATATGTTGGTTAGAATGTTCCATGTACATTTCTTCTATTTGGTTGAAAACTGTTGCTGGCCTCTTTCGGAACACAGTTTTTCTGAGTTAACAATGAAGGGCAACAGGAAATTTTTGAAAGACATTCGTGAGAAACAAGATAGCACCTATACCTTCAATTCAAAGAGCTACATCTGTACTTACAGTAGTATTTGCGCTACTGTTCATGGAAAACCAGAGGTGTCCAGACATTACTGTCTCTGCTTCTGCCTTCAATGGCAATGCGACCGGTGACTATCTCACACAATTCAGGCCATCACCACACGGACAGAGAAGAGAAAGCAATAACTTCTGTTATAATTGCTGGAAATGTTCATGTTTTCTCCTGTTTCAAAGAATGATTCTTTACCAGATAGAAATTACAGGCTTGTCTTCTTTGAACACACGGTACTTTCTGAGTTTCACAGTGAATTAGCAAGAAACGAAGTAGGAAACAACTGTGAACGGTGAAGTCACATATATTCCCTTTAGTGTGTCAGGTGAAACACACTACCCAAAGATTCGAACGGTCTTGAAAGCAGTGTTTGCTCTTTAATCTATTATCTAAACTCGAAAGTTCACTGAAACATACAATGGAGTACATCAACAACGCCACGGCAAGGCCATAATTCCATCTGTTGAAATCGTTTGATCATACGTATATGTTGGTTAGAATGTTCCATGTACATTTCTTCTATTTGGTTGAAAACTGTTGCTGGCCTCTTTCGGAACACAGTTTTTCTGAGTTAACAAGGAAGGGCAACAGGAAATTTTTGAAAGACATTCGTGAGAAACAAGATAGCACCTATACCTTCAATTCAAAGAGCTACATCTGTACTTACAGTAGTATTTCCGCTACTGTTCATGGAAAACCAGAGGTGTCCAGACATTACTCTCTCTGCTTCTGCCTTCAATGGCAATGCGACCGGTGACTATCTCACACAATTCAGGCCATCACCACACGGACAGAGAAGAGAAAGCAATAACTTCTGTTATAATTGCTGGAAATGTTCATGTTTTCTCCCGTTTCAAAGAATGATTCTTTACCAGATAGAAATTAGAGGCTTGTCCTCTTTGAAAACACGGTACTTTCTGAGTTTCACAGTGAATTAGCAAGAGACGAAGTAGGAAACAACTGTGAGCGGTGAAGTCACATATATTCCCTTTAGTGTGTCCGGTGAAGAACACTACCCAAAGAATATAACTGTCTTGAAAGCAGTGTTTGCTCTTTAGTCTATTATCTAATCTCGAAAGTTCACTGAAACATAGAATGGAGTACATCAACAACGGCACGGCAAGGCCATAACTCCATCTGTTGAAATCGTTTGATCATATGTATATGTTGGTTAGAATGTTCCATGTACATTTCTTCTATTTGGTTGAAAACTGTTGCTGGCCTCTTTCGGAACACAGTTTTTCTGAGTTAACAATGAAGGGCAACAGGAAATTTTTGAAAGACATTCGTGAGAAACAAGATAGCACCTATACCTTCAATTCAAAGAGCTACATCTGTACTTACAGTAGTATTTGCGCTACTGTTCATGGAAAACCAGAGGTGTCCAGACATTACTGTCTCTGCTTCTGCCTTCAATGGCAATGCGACCGGTGACTATCTCACACAATTCAGGCCATCACCACACGGACAGAGAAGAGAAAGCAATAACTTCTGTTATAATTGCTGGAAATGTTCATGTTTTCTCCTGTTTCAAAGAATGATTCTTTACCAGATAGAAATTACAGGCTTGTCCTCTTTGAACACACGGTACTTTCTGAGTTTCACAGTGAATTAGCAAGAAACGAAGTAGGAAACAACTGTGAACGGTGAAGTCACATATATTCCCTTTAGTGTGTCAGGTGAAGCACACTACCCAAAAGACTCTAGCGGTCTTGAAAGCAGTGCTTGCTCTTTAGTCTATTGTATAAACTCGAAAGTTCACTGAAACATACAATGGAGTACATCAACAACGGCACGGGAAGGCCATAATTCCATCTGTTGAAATCGTTTGATCATATGTATATGTTGGTTAGAATGTTCCATGTACATTTCTTCTATTTGGTTGAAAACTGTTGCTGGCCTCTTTCGGAACACAGTTTTTCTGAGTTAACAAGGAAGGGCAACGGGAAATTTTTGAAAGACATTCGTGAGAAACAAGATAGCACCTATACCTTCAATTCAAAGAGCTACATCTGTACTTACAGTAGTATTTGCGCTACTGTTCATGGAAAACCAGAGGTGTCCAGACATTACTGTCTCTGCTTCTGCCTTCAATGGCAATGCGACCGGTGACTATCTCACACAATTCAGGCCATCACCACACGGACAGAGAAGAGAAAGCAAGAACTTCTGTTATAATTGCTGGAAATGTTCATGTTTTCTCCCGTTTCAAAGAATGATTCTTTACCAGATAGAAATTACAGGCTTGTCCTCTTTGAACACACGGTACTTTCTGAGTTTCACAGTGAATTAGCAAGAAACGAAGTAGGAAACAACTGTGAACGGTGAAGTCACATATATTCCCTTTAGTGTGTCAGGTGAAGCACACTACCCAAAGACTCGAACGGTCTTGAAAGCAGTGTTTGCTCTTTAATCTATTATCTAAACTCGAAAGTTCACTGAAACATACAATGGAGTACATCAACAACGCCACGGCAAGGCCATAATTCCATCTGTTGAAATCGTTTGATCATACGTATATGTTGGTTAGAATGTTCCATGTACATTTCTTCTATTTGGTTGAAAACTGTTGCTGGCCTCTTTCGGAACACAGTTTTTCTGAGTTAACAAGGAAGGGCAACAGGAACTTTTTGAAAGACATTCGTGAGAAACAAGATAGCACCTATACCTTCAATTCAAAGAGCTACATCTGTACTTACAGTAGTATTTGCGCTACTGTTCATGGAAAACCAGAGGTGTCCAGACATTACTCTCTCTGCTTCTGCCTTCAATGGCAATGCGACCGGTGACTATCTCACACAATTCAGGCCATCACCACACGGACAGAGAAGAGAAAGCAATAACTTCTGTTATAATTGCTGGAAATGTTCATGTTTTCTCCCGTTTCAAAGAATGATTCTTTACCAGATAGAAATTAGAGGCTTGTCCTCTTTGAAAACACGGTACTTTCTGAGTTTCACAGTGAATTAGCAAGAGACGAAGTAGGAAACAACTGTGAGCGGTGAAGTCACATATATTCCCTTTAGTGTGTCCGGTGAAGCACACTACCCAAAGAATATAACTGTCTTGAAAGCAGTGTTTGCTCTTTAGTCTATTATCTAATCTCGAAAGTTCACTGAAACATAGAATGGAGTACATCAACAACGGCACGGCAAGGCCATAACTCCATCTGTTGAAATCGTTTGATCATATGTATATGTTGGTTAGAATGTTCCATGTACATTTCTTCTATTTGGTTGAAAACTGTTGCTGGCCTCTTTCGGAACACAGTTTTTCTGAGTTAACAAGGAAGGGCAACAGGAAATTTTTGAAAGACATTCGTGAGAAACAAGATAGCACCTATACCTTCAATTCAAAGAGCTACATCTGTACTTACAGTAGTATTTGCGCTACTGTTCATGGAAAACCAGAGGTGTCCAGACATTACTGTCTCTGCTTCTGCCTTCAATGGCAATGCGACCGGTGACTATCTCACACAATTCAGGCCATCACCACACGGACAGAGAAGAGAAAGCAAGAACTTCTGTTATAATTGTTGGAAATGTTCATGTTTTCTCCCGTTTCAAAGAATGATTCTTTACCAGATAGAAATTACAGGCTTGTCCTCTTTGAACACACGGTACTTTCTGAGTTTCACAGTGAATTAGCAAGAAACGAAGTAGGAAACAACTGTGAACGGTGAAGTCACATATATTCCCTTTAGTGTGTCAGGTGAAGCACACTACCCAAAGACTCGAACGGTCTTGAAAGCAGTGTTTGCTCTTTAATCTATTATCTAAACTCGAAAGTTCACTGAAACATACAATGGAGTACATCAACAACGGCACGGCAAGGCCATAATTCCATCTGTTGAAATCGTTTGATCATATGTATATGTTGGTTAGAATGTTCCATGTACATTTCTTCTATTTGGTTGAAAACTGTTGCTGGCCTCTTTCGGAACACAGTTTTTCTGAGTTAACAAGGAAGGGCAACAGGAAATTTTTGAAAGACATTCGTGAGAAACAAGATAGCACCTATACCTTCAATTCAAAGAGCTACATCTGTACTTACAGTAGTATTTGCGCTACTGTTCATGGAAAACCAGAGGTGTCCAGACATTACTGTCTCTGCTTCTGCCTTCAATGGCAATGCGACCGGTGACTATCTCACACAATTCAGGCCATCACCACACGGACAGAGAAGAGAAAGCAATAACTTCTGTTATAATTGTTGGAAATGTTCATGTTTTCTCCCGTTTCAAAGAATGATTCTTTACCAGATAGAAATTAGAGGCTTGTCCTCTTTGAAAACACGGTACTTTCTGAGTTTCACAGTGAATTAGCAAGAGACGAAGTAGGAAACAACTGTGAGCGGTGAAGTCACATATATTCCCTTTAGTGTGTCCGGTGAAGAACACTACCCAAAGAATATAACTGTCTTGAAAGCAGTGTTTGCTCTTTAGTCTATTATCTAATCTCGAAAGTTCACTGAAACATAGAATGGAGTACATCAACAACGGCACGGCAAGGCCATAACTCCATCTGTTGAAATCGTTTGATCATATGTATATGTTGGTTAGAATGTTCCATGTACATTTCTTCTATTTGGTTGAAAACTGTTGCTGGCCTCTTTCGGAACACAGTTTTTCTGAGTTAACAATGAAGGGCAACAGGAAATTTTTGAAAGACATTCGTGAGAAACAAGATAGCACCTATACCTTCAATTCAAAGAGCTACATCTGTACTTACAGTAGTATTTGCGCTACTGTTCATGGAAAACCAGAGGTGTCCAGACATTACTCTCTCTGCTTCTGCCTTCAATGGCAATGCGACCGGTGACTATCTCACACAATTCAGGCCATCACCACACGGACAGAGAAGAGAAAGCAATAACTTCTGTTATAATTGCTGGAAATGTTCATGTTTTCTCCCGTTTCAAAGAATGATTCTTTACCAGATAGAAATTAGAGGCTTGTCCTCTTTGAAAACACGGTACTTTCTGAGTTTCACAGTGAATTAGCAAGAGACGAAGTAGGAAACAACTGTGAGCGGTGAAGTCACATATATTCCCTTTAGTGTGTCCGGTGAAGCACACTACCCAAAGAATATAACTGTCTTGAAAGCAGTGTTTGCTCTTTAGTCTATTATCTAATCTCGAAAGTTCACTGAAACATAGAATGGAGTACATCAACAACGGCACGGCAAGGCCATAACTCCATCTGTTGAAATCGTTTGATCATATGTATATGTTGGTTAGAATGTTCCATGTACATTTCTTCTATTTGGTTGAAAACTGTTGCTGGCCTCTTTCGGAACACAGTTTTTCTGAGTTAACAAGGAAGGGCAACAGGAAATTTTTGAAAGACATTCGTGAGAAACAAGATAGCACCTATACCTTCAATTCAAAGAGCTACATCTGTACTTACAGTAGTATTTGCGCTACTGTTCATGGAAAACCAGAGGTGTCCAGACATTACTGTCTCTGCTTCTGCCTTCAATGGCAATGCGACCGGTGACTATCTCACACAATTCAGGCCATCACCACACGGACAGAGAAGAGAAAGCAAGAACTTCTGTTATAATTGTTGGAAATGTTCATGTTTTCTCCCGTTTCAAAGAATGATTCTTTACCAGATAGAAATTACAGGCTTGTCCTCTTTGAACACACGGTACTTTCTGAGTTTCACAGTGAATTAGCAAGAAACGAAGTAGGAAACAACTGTGAACGGTGAAGTCACATATATTCCCTTTAGTGTGTCAGGTGAAGCACACTACCCAAAGACTCGAACGGTCTTGAAAGCAGTGTTTGCTCTTTAATCTATTATCTAAACTCGAAAGTTCACTGAAACATACAATGGAGTACATCAACAACGGCACGGCAAGGCCATAATTCCATCTGTTGAAATCGTTTGATCATATGTATATGTTGGTTAGAATGTTCCATGTACATTTCTTCTATTTGGTTGAAAACTGTTGCTGGCCTCTTTCGGAACACAGTTTTTCTGAGTTAACAAGGAAGGGCAACAGGAAATTTTTGAAAGACATTCGTGAGAAACAAGATAGCACCTATACCTTCAATTCAAAGAGCTACATCTGTACTTACAGTAGTATTTGCGCTACTGTTCATGGAAAACCAGAGGTGTCCAGACATTACTGTCTCTGCTTCTGCCTTCAATGGCAATGCGACCGGTGACTATCTCACACAATTCAGGCCATCACCACACGGACAGAGAAGAGAAAGCAATAACTTCTGTTATAATTGCTGGAAATGTTCATGTTTTCTCCCGTTTCAAAGAATGATTCTTTACCAGATAGAAATTAGAGGCTTGTCCTCTTTGAAAACACGGTACTTTCTGAGTTTCACAGTGAATTAGCAAGAGACGAAGTAGGAAACAACTGTGAGCGGTGAAGTCACATATATTCCCTTTAGTGTGTCCGGTGAAGAACACTACCCAAAGAATATAACTGTCTTGAAAGCAGTGTTTGCTCTTTAGTCTATTATCTAATCTCGAAAGTTCACTGAAACATAGAATGGAGTACATCAACAACGGCACGGCAAGGCCATAACTCCATCTGTTGAAATCGTTTGATCATATGTATATGTTGGTTAGAATGTTCCATGTACATTTCTTCTATTTGGTTGAAAACTGTTGCTGGCCTCTTTCGGAACACAGTTTTTCTGAGTTAACAATGAAGGGCAACAGGAAATTTTTGAAAGACATTCGTGAGAAACAAGATAGCACCTATACCTTCAATTCAAAGAGCTACATCTGTACTTACAGTAGTATTTGCGCTACTGTTCATGGAAAACCAGAGGTGTCCAGACATTACTCTCTCTGCTTCTGCCTTCAATGGCAATGCGACCGGTGACTATCTCACACAATTCAGGCCATCACCACACGGACAGAGAAGAGAAAGCAATAACTTCTGTTATAATTGCTGGAAATGTTCATGTTTTCTCCCGTTTCAAAGAATGATTCTTTACCAGATAGAAATTAGAGGCTTGTCCTCTTTGAAAACACGGTACTTTCTGAGTTTCACAGTGAATTAGCAAGAGACGAAGTAGGAAACAACTGTGAGCGGTGAAGTCACATATATTCCCTTTAGTGTGTCCGGTGAAGCACACTACCCAAAGAATATAACTGTCTTGAAAGCAGTGTTTGCTCTTTAGTCTATTATCTAATCTCGAAAGTTCACTGAAACATAGAATGGAGTACATCAACAACGGCACGGCAAGGCCATAACTCCATCTGTTGAAATCGTTTGATCATATGTATATGTTGGTTAGAATGTTCCATGTACATTTCTTCTATTTGGTTGAAAACTGTTGCTGGCCTCTTTCGGAACACAGTTTTTCTGAGTTAACAAGGAAGGGCAACAGGAAATTTTTGAAAGACATTCGTGAGAAACAAGATAGCACCTATACCTTCAATTCAAAGAGCTACATCTGTACTTACAGTAGTATTTGCGCTACTGTTCATGGAAAACCAGAGGTGTCCAGACATTACTGTCTCTGCTTCTGCCTTCAATGGCAATGCGACCGGTGACTATCTCACACAATTCAGGCCATCACCACACGGACAGAGAAGAGAAAGCAAGAACTTCTGTTATAATTGTTGGAAATGTTCATGTTTTCTCCCGTTTCAAAGAATGATTCTTTACCAGATAGAAATTACAGGCTTGTCCTCTTTGAACACACGGTACTTTCTGAGTTTCACAGTGAATTAGCAAGAAACGAAGTAGGAAACAACTGTGAACGGTGAAGTCACATATATTCCCTTTAGTGTGTCAGGTGAAGCACACTACCCAAAGACTCGAACGGTCTTGAAAGCAGTGTTTGCTCTTTAATCTATTATCTAAACTCGAAAGTTCACTGAAACATACAATGGAGTACATCAACAACGGCACGGCAAGGCCATAATTCCATCTGTTGAAATCGTTTGATCATATGCATATGTTGGTTAGAATGTTCCATGTACATTTCTTCTATTTGGTTGAAAACTGTTGCTGGCCTCTTTCGGAACACAGTTTTTCTGAGTTAACAAGGAAGGGCAACAGGAAATTTTTGAAAGACATTCGTGAGAAACAAGATAGCACCTATACCTTCAATTCAAAGAGCTACATCTGTACTTACAGTAGTATTTGCGCTACTGTTCATGGAAAACCAGAGGTGTCCAGACATTACTGTCTCTGCTTCTGCCTTCAATGGCAATGCGACCGGTGACTATCTCACACAATTCAGGCCATCACCACACGGACAGAGAAGAGAAAGCAATAACTTCTGTTATAATTGCTGGAAATGTTCATGTTTTCTCCTGTTTCAAAGAATGATTCTTTACCAGATAGAAATTAGAGGCTTGTCCTCTTTGAAAACACGGTACTTTCTGATTTTCACAGTGAATTAGCAAGAAACGAAGTAGGAAACAACTGTGAACGGTGAAGTCACATATATTCCCTTTAGTGTGTCAGGTGAAGCACACTACCCAAAAGACTCGAACGGTCTTGAAAGCAGTGTTTGCTCTTTAGTCTATTGTATAAACTCGAAAGTTCACTGAAACATACAATGGAGTACATCAACAACGGCACGGGAAGGCCATAATTCCATCTGTTGAAATCGTTTGATCATATGTATATGTTGGTTAGAATGTTCCATGTACATTTCTTCTATTTGGTTGAAAACTGTTGCTGGCCTCTTTCGGAACACAGTTTTTCTGAGTTAACAAGGAAGGGCAACGGGAAATTTTTGAAAGACATTCGTGAGAAACAAGATAGCACCTATACCTTCAATTCAAAGAGCTACATCTGTACTTACAGTAGTATTTGCGCTACTGTTCATGGAAAACCAGAGGTGTCCAGACATTACTGTCTCTGCTTCTGCCTTCAATGGCAATGCGACCGGTGACTATCTCACACAATTCAGGCCATCACCACACGGACAGAGAAGAGAAAGCAATAACTTCTGTTATAATTGCTGGAAATGTTCATGTTTTCTCCCGTTTCAAAGAATGATTCTTTACCAGATAGAAATTAGAGGCTTGTCCTCTTTGAAAACACGGTACTTTCTGAGTTTCACAGTGAATTAGCAAGAGACGAAGTAGGAAACAACTGTGAGCGGTGAAGTCACATATATTCCCTTTAGTGTGTCCGGTGAAGCACACTACCCAAAGAATATAACTGTCTTGAAAGCAGTGTTTGCTCTTTAGTCTATTATCTAATCTCGAAAGTTCACTGAAACATAGAATGGAGTACATCAACAACGGCACGGCAAGGCCATAACTCCATCTGTTGAAATCGTTTGATCATATGTATATGTTGGTTAGAATGTTCCATGTACATTTCTTCTATTTGGTTGAAAACTGTTGCTGGCCTCTTTCGGAACACAGTTTTTCTGAGTTAACAAGGAAGGGCAACAGGAACTTTTTGAAAGACATTCGTGAGAAACAAGATAGCACCTATACCTTCAATTCAAAGAGCTACATCTGTACTTACAGTAGTATTTGCGCTACTGTTCATGGAAAACCAGAGGTGTCCAGACATTACTGTCTCTGCTTCTGCCTTCAATGGCAATGCGACCGGTGACTATCTCACACAATTCAGGCCATCACCACACGGACAGAGAAGAGAAAGCAAGAACTTCTGTTATAATTGTTGGAAATGTTCATGTTTTCTCCCGTTTCAAAGAATGATTCTTTACCAGATAGAAATTACAGGCTTGTCCTCTTTGAACACACGGTACTTTCTGAGTTTCACAGTGAATTAGCAAGAAACGAAGTAGGAAACAACTGTGAACGGTGAAGTCACATATATTCCCTTTAGTGTGTCAGGTGAAGCACACTACCCAAAGACTCGAACGGTCTTGAAAGCAGTGTTTGCTCTTTAATCTATTATCTAAACTCGAAAGTTCACTGAAACATACAATGGAGTACATCAACAACGGCACGGCAAGGCCATAATTCCATCTGTTGAAATCGTTTGATCATATGCATATGTTGGTTAGAATGTTCCATGTACATTTCTTCTATTTGGTTGAAAACTGTTGCTGGCCTCTTTCGGAACACAGTTTTTCTGAGTTAACAAGGAAGGGCAACAGGAAATTTTTGAAAGACATTCGTGAGAAACAAGATAGCACCTATACCTTCAATTCAAAGAGCTACATCTGTACTTACAGTAGTATTTGCGCTACTGTTCATGGAAAACCAGAGGTGTCCAGACATTACTGTCTCTGCTTCTGCCTTCAATGGCAATGCGACCGGTGACTATCTCACACAATTCAGGCCATCACCACACGGACAGAGAAGAGAAAGCAATAACTTCTGTTATAATTGCTGGAAATGTTCATGTTTTCTCCTGTTTCAAAGAATGATTCTTTACCAGATAGAAATTAGAGGCTTGTCCTCTTTGAAAACACGGTACTTTCTGATTTTCACAGTGAATTAGCAAGAAACGAAGTAGGAAACAACTGTGAACGGTGAAGTCACATATATTCCCTTTAGTGTGTCAGGTGAAGCACACTACCCAAAAGACTCGAACGGTCTTGAAAGCAGTGTTTGCTCTTTAGTCTATTGTATAAACTCGAAAGTTCACTGAAACATACAATGGAGTACATCAACAACGGCACGGGAAGGCCATAATTCCATCTGTTGAAATCGTTTGATCATATGTATATGTTGGTTAGAATGTTCCATGTACATTTCTTCTATTTGGTTGAAAACTGTTGCTGGCCTCTTTCGGAACACAGTTTTTCTGAGTTAACAAGGAAGGGCAACGGGAAATTTTTGAAAGACATTCGTGAGAAACAAGATAGCACCTATACCTTCAATTCAAAGAGCTACATCTGTACTTACAGTAGTATTTGCGCTACTGTTCATGGAAAACCAGAGGTGTCCAGACATTACTGTCTCTGCTTCTGCCTTCAATGGCAATGCGACCGGTGACTATCTCACACAATTCAGGCCATCACCACACGGACAGAGAAGAGAAAGCAATAACTTCTGTTATAATTGCTGGAAATGTTCATGTTTTCTCCTGTTTCAAAGAATGATTCTTTACCAGATAGAAATTAGAGGCTTGTCCTCTTTGAAAACACGGTACTTTCTGAGTTTCACAGTGAATTAGCAAGAAACGAAGTAGGAAACAACTGTGAACGGTGAAGTCACATATATTCCCTTTAGTGTGTCAGGTGAAGCACACTACCCAAAGACTCGAACGGTCTTGAAAGCAGTGTTTGCTCTTTAATCTATTATCTAAACTCGAAAGTTCACTGAAACATACAATGGAGTACATCAACAACGGCACGGCAAGGCCATAATTCCATCTGTTGAAATCGTTTGATCATATGTATATGTTGGTTAGAATGTTCCATGTACATTTCTTCTATTTGGTTGAAAACTGTTGCTGGCCTCTTTCGGAACACAGTTTTTCTGAGTTAACAAGGAAGGGCAACAGGAACTTTTTGAAAGACATTCGTGAGAAACAAGATAGCACCTATACCTTCAATTCAAAGAGCTACATCTGTACTTACAGTAGTATTTGCGCTACTGTTCACGGAAAACCAGAGGTGTCCAGACATTACTGTCTCTGCTTCTGCCTTCAATTGCAATGCGACCGGTGACTATCTCACACAATTCAGGCCATCACCACACGGACAGAGAAGAGAAAGCAATAACTTCTGTTATAATTGCTGGAAATGTTCATGTTTTCTCCCGTTTCAAAGAATGATTCTTTACCAGATAGAAATTACAGGCTTGTCCTCTTTGAACACACGGTACTTTCTGAGTTTCACAGTGAATTAGCAAGAAACGAAGTAGAAAACAACTGTGAACGGTGAAGTCACATATATTCCCTTTAGTGTGTCAGGTGAAGCACACTACCCAAAAGACTCGAACGGTCTTGAAAGCAGTGTTTGCTCTTTAGTCTATTGTATAAACTCGAAAGTTCACTGAAACATACAATGGAGTACATCAACAACGGCACGGGAAGGCCATAATTCCATCTGTTGAAATCGTTTGATCATATGTATATGTTGGTTAGAATGTTCCATGTACATTTCTTCTATTTGGTTGAAAACTGTTGCTGGCCTCTTTCGGAACACAGTTTTTCTGAGTTAACAAGGAAGGGCAACGGGAAATTTTTGAAAGACATTCGTGAGAAACAAGATAGCACCTATACCTTCAATTCAAAGAGCTACATCTGTACTTACAGTAGTATTTGCGCTACTGTTCATGGAAAACCAGAGGTGTCCAGACATTACTGTCTCTGCTTCTGCCTTCAATGGCAATGCGACCGGTGACTATCTCACACAATTCAGGCCATCACCACACGGACAGAGAAGAGAAAGCAATAACTTCTGTTATAATTGCTGGAAATGTTCATGTTTTCTCCTGTTTCAAAGAATGATTCTTTACCAGATAGAAATTAGAGGCTTGTCCTCTTTGAAAACACGGTACTTTCTGAGTTTCACAGTGAATTAGCAAGAAACGAAGTAGGAAACAACTGTGAACGGTGAAGTCACATATATTCCCTTTAGTGTGTCAGGTGAAGCACACTACCCAAAGACTCGAACGGTCTTGAAAGCAGTGTTTGCTCTTTAATCTATTATCTAAACTCGAAAGTTCACTGAAACATACAATGGAGTACATCAACAACGGCACGGCAAGGCCATAATTCCATCTGTTGAAATCGTTTGATCATATGTATATGTTGGTTAGAATGTTCCATGTACATTTCTTCTATTTGGTTGAAAACTGTTGCTGGCCTCTTTCGGAACACAGTTTTTCTGAGTTAACAAGGAAGGGCAACAGGAACTTTTTGAAAGACATTCGTGAGAAACAAGATAGCACCTATACCTTCAATTCAAAGAGCTACATCTGTACTTACAGTAGTATTTGCGCTACTGTTCACGGAAAACCAGAGGTGTCCAGACATTACTGTCTCTGCTTCTGCCTTCAATTGCAATGCGACCGGTGACTATCTCACACAATTCAGGCCATCACCACACGGACAGAGAAGAGAAAGCAATAACTTCTGTTATAATTGCTGGAAATGTTCATGTTTTCTCCCGTTTCAAAGAATGATTCTTTACCAGATAGAAATTACAGGCTTGTCCTCTTTGAACACACGGTACTTTCTGAGTTTCACAGTGAATTAGCAAGAAACGAAGTAGAAAACAACTGTGAACGGTGAAGTCACATATATTCCCTTTATTGTGTCAGGTGAAGCACACTACCCAAAAGACTCGAACGGTCTTGAAAGCAGTGTTTGCTCTTTAGTCTATTGTATAAATTCGAAAGTTCACTGAAACATACAATGGAGTACATCAACAGCGGCACGGCAAGGCCATAATTCCATCTGTTGAAATCGTTTGATCATATGTATATGTTGGTTAGAATGTTCCATGTACATTTCTTCTATTTGGTTGAAAACTGTTGCTGGCCTCTTTCGGAACACAGTTTTTCTGAGTTAACAAGGAAGGGCAACAGGAACTTTTTGAAAGACATTCGTGAGAAACAAGATAGCACCTATACCTTCAATTCAAAGAGCTACATCTGTACTTACAGTAGTATTTGCGCTACTGTTCATGGAAAACCAGAGGTGTCCAGACATTACTGTCTCTGCTTCTGCCTTCAATGGTAATGCGACCGGTGACTATCTCACACAATTCAGGCCATCACCACACGGACAGAGAAGAGAAAGCAATAACTTCTGTTATAATTGCTGGAAATGTTCATGTTTTCTCCTGTTTCAAAGAATGATTCTTTACCAGATAGAAATTAGAGGCTTGTCCTCTTTGAAAACACGGTACTTTCTGATTTTCACAGTGAATTAGCAAGAAACGAAGTAGGAAACAACTGTGAACGGTGAAGTCACATATATTCCTTTTAGTGTGTCAGGTGAAGCACACTACCCAAAAGACTCGAACGGTCTTGAAAGCAGTGTTTGCTCTTTAGTCTATTGTATAAACTCGAAAGTTCACTGAAACATACAATGGAGTACATCAACAACGGCACGGGAAGGCCATAATTCCATCTGTTGAAATCGTTTGATCATATGTATATGTTGGTTAGAATGTTCCATGTACATTTCTTCTATTTGGTTGAAAACTGTTGCTGGCCTCTTTCGGAACACAGTTTTTCTGAGTTAACAAGGAAGGGCAACGGGAAATTTTTGAAAGACATTCGTGAGAAACAAGATAGCACCTATACCTTCAATTCAAAGAGCTACATCTGTACTTACAGTAGTATTTGCGCTACTGTTCATGGAAAACCAGAGGTGTCCAGACATTACTGTCTCTGCTTCTGCCTTCAATGGCAATGCGACCGGTGACTATCTCACACAATTCAGGCCATCACCACACGGACAGAGAAGAGAAAGCAATAACTTCTGTTATAATTGCTGGAAATGTTCATGTTTTCTCCTGTTTCAAAGAATGATTCTTTACCAGATAGAAATTAGAGGCTTGTCCTCTTTGAAAACACGGTACTTTCTGAGTTTCACAGTGAATTAGCAAGAAACGAAGTAGGAAACAACTGTGAACGGTGAAGTCACATATATTCCCTTTAGTGTGTCAGGTGAAGCACACTACCCAAAAGACTCGAACGGTCTTGAAAGCAGTGTTTGCTCTTTAGTCTATTGTATAAATTCGAAAGTTCACTGAAACATACAATGGAGTACATCAACAACGGCACGGCAAGGCCATAATTCCATCTGTTGAAATCGTTTGATCATATGTATATGTTGGTTAGAATGTTCCATGTACATTTCTTCTATTTGGTTGAAAACTGTTGCTGGCCTCTTTCGGAACACAGTTTTTCTGAGTTAACAAGGAAGGGCAACAGGAACTTTTTGAAAGACATTCGTGAGAAACAAGATAGCACCTATACCTTCAATTCAAAGAGCTACATCTGTACTTACAGTAGTATTTGCGCTACTGTTCATGGAAAACCAGAGGTGTCCAGACATTACTGTCTCTGCTTCTGCCTTCAATGGTAATGCGACCGGTGACTATCTCACACAATTCAGGCCATCACCACACGGACAGATAAGAGAAAGCAATAACTTCTGTTATAATTGCTGGAAATGTTCATGTTTTCTCCCGTTTCAAAGAATGATTCTTTACCAGATAGAAATTACAGGCTTGTCCTCTTTGAACACACGGTACTTTCTGAGTTTCACAGTGAATTAGCAAGAAATGAAGTAGGAAACAACTGTGAACGGTGAAGTCACATATATTCCCTTTAGTGTGTCAGGTGAAGCACACTACCCAAAGACTCGAACGGTCTTGAAAGCAGTGTTTGCTCTTTAATCTATTATCTAAACTCGAAAGTTCACTGAAACATACAATGGAGTACATCAACAACGCCACGGCAAGGCCATAATTCCAT
The DNA here is from genome assembly GCF_987537825.1 of Furipterus horrens. Classification (NCBI taxonomy): domain Eukaryota; kingdom Metazoa; phylum Chordata; class Mammalia; order Chiroptera; family Furipteridae; genus Furipterus; species Furipterus horrens. The sequence goes on from NW_028327182.1 coordinate 53,167,353, forward strand.
CTGTTGAAATCGTTTGATCATATGTATATGTTGGTTAGAATGTTCCATGTACATTTCTTCTATTTGGTTGAAAACTGTTGCTGGCCTCTTTCGGAACACAGTTTTTCTGAGTTAACAAGGAAGGGCAACAGGAACTTTTTGAAAGACATTCGTGAGAAACAAGATAGCACCTATACCTTCAATTCAAAGAGCTACATCTGTACTTACAGTAGTATTTGCGCTACTGTTCATGGAAAACCAGAGGTGTCCAGACATTACTGTCTCTGCTTCTGCCTTCAATGGCAATGCGACCGGTGACTATCTCACACAATTCAGGCCATCACCACACGGACAGAGAAGAGAAAGCAATAACTTCTGTTATAATTGTTGGAAATGTTCATGTTTTCTCCCGTTTCAAAGAATGATTCTTTACCAGATAGAAATTACAGGCTTGTCCTCTTTGAACACACGGTACTTTCTGAGTTTCACAGTGAATTAGCAAGAAACGAAGTAGGAAACAACTGTGAACGGTGAAGTCACATATATTCCCTTTAGTGTGTCAGGTGAAGCACACTACCCAAAGACTCGAACGGTCTTGAAAGCAGTGTTTGCTCTTTAATCTATTATCTAAACTCGAAAGTTCACTGAAACATACAATGGAGTACATCAACAACGGCACGGCAAGGCCATAATTCCATCTGTTGAAATCGTTTGATCATATGTATATGTTGGTTAGAATGTTCCATGTACATTTCTTCTATTTGGTTGAAAACTGTTGCTGGCCTCTTTCGGAACACAGTTTTTCTGAGTTAACAAGGAAGGGCAACAGGAACTTTTTGAAAGACATTCGTGAGAAACAAGATAGCACCTATACCTTCAATTCAAAGAGCTACATCTGTACTTACAGTAGTATTTGCGCTACTGTTCATGGAAAACCAGAGGTGTCCAGACATTACTGTCTCTGCTTCTGCCTTCAATGGCAATGCGACCGGTGACTATCTCACACAATTCAGGCCATCACCACACGGACAGAGAAGAGAAAGCAATAACTTCTGTTATAATTGTTGGAAATGTTCATGTTTTCTCCCGTTTCAAAGAATGATTCTTTACCAGATAGAAATTACAGGCTTGTCCTCTTTGAACACACGGTACTTTCTGAGTTTCACAGTGAATTAGCAAGAAACGAAGTAGGAAACAACTGTGAACGGTGAAGTCACATATATTCCCTTTAGTGTGTCAGGTGAAGCACACTACCCAAAGACTCGAACGGTCTTGAAAGCAGTGTTTGCTCTTTAGTCTATTATCTAAACTCGAAAGTTCACTGAAACATACAATGGAGTACATCAACAACGCCACGGCAAGGCCATAATTCCATCTGTTGAAATCGTTTGATCATACGTATATGTTGGTTAGAATGTTCCATGTACATTTCTTCTATTTGGTTGAAAACTGTTGCTGGCCTCTTTCGGAACACAGTTTTTCTGAGTTAACAAGGAAGGGCAACAGGAACTTTTTGAAAGACATTCGTGAGAAACAAGATAGCACCTATACCTTCAATTCAAAGAGCTACATCTGTACTTACAGTAGTATTTGCGCTACTGTTCACGGAAAAGCAGAGGTGTCCAGACATTACTGTCTCTGATTCTGCCTTCAATTGCAATGCGACCGGTGACTATCACACACAATTCAGGCCATCACCACACGGACAGAGAAGAGAAAGCAAGAACTTCTGTTATAATTGCTGGAAATGTTCATGTTTTCTCCCGTTTCAAAGAATGATTCTTTACCAGATAGAAATTACAGGCTTGTCCTCTTTGAACACACGGTACTTTCTGAGTTTCACAGTGAATTAGCAAGAAACGAAATAGAAAACAACTGTGAACGGTGAAGTCACATATATTCCCTTTATTGTGTCAGGTGAAGCACACTACCCAAAAGACTCGAACGGTCTTGAAAGCAGTGTTTGCTCTTTAGTCTATTGTATAAATTCGAAAGTTCACTGAAACATACAATGGAGTACATCAACAGCGGCACGGCAAGGCCATAATTCCATCTGTTGAAATCGTTTGATCATATGTATATGTTGGTTAGAATGTTCCATGTACATTTCTTCTATTTGGTTGAAAACTGTTGCTGGCCTCTTTCGGAACACAGTTTTTCTGAGTTAACAAGGAAGGGCAACAGGAACTTTTTGAAAGACATTCGTGAGAAACAAGATAGCACCTATACCTTCAATTCAAAGAGCTACATCTGTACTTACAGTAGTATTTGCGCTACTGTTCATGGAAAACCAGAGGTGTCCAGACATTACTGTCTCTGCTTCTGCCTTCAATGGTAATGCGACCGGTGACTATCTCACACAATTCAGGCCATCACCACACGGACAGATAAGAGAAAGCTATAACTTCTGTTATAATTGCTGGAAATGTTCATGTTTTCTCCCGTTTCAAAGAATGATTCTTTCCCAGATAGAAATTAGAGGCTTGTCCTCTTTGAACACACGGTACTTTCTGAGTTTCACAGTGAATTAGCAAGAAACGAAGTAGGAAACAACTGTGAACGGTGAAGTCACATATATTCCCTTTAGTGTGTCAGGTGAAGCACACTACCCAAAGACTCGAACGGTCTTGAAAGCAGTGTTTGCTCTTTAATCTATTATCTAAACTCGAAAGTTCACTGAAACATACAATGGAGTACATCAACAACGGCACGGGAAGGCCATAATTCCATCTGTTGAAATCGTTTGATCATACGTATATGTTGGTTAGAATGTTCCATGTACATTTCTTCTATTTGGTTGAAAACTGTTGCTGGCCTCTTTCGGAACACAGTTTTTCTGAGTTAACAAGGAAGGGCAACAGGAACTTTTTGAAAGACATTCGTGAGAAACAAGATAGCACCTATACCTTCAATTCAAAGAGCTACATCTGTACTTACAGTAGTATTTGCGCTACTGTTCACGGAAAACCAGAGGTGTCCAGACATTACTGTCTCTGATTCTGCCTTCAATTGCAATGCGACCGGTGACTATCACACACAATTCAGGCCATCACCACACGGACAGAGAAGAGAAAGCAATAACTTCTGTTATAATTGTTGGAAATGTTCATGTTTTCTCCCGTTTCAAAGAATGATTCTTTACCAGATAGAAATTACAGGCTTGTCCTCTTTGAACACACGGTACTTTCTGAGTTTCACAGTGAATTAGCAAGAAACGAAGTAGAAAACAACTGTGAACGGTGAAGTCACATATATTCCCTTTATTGTGTCAGGTGAAGCACACTACCCAAAAGACTCGAACGGTCTTGAAAGCAGTGTTTGCTCTTTAGTCTATTGTATAAATTCGAAAGTTCACTGAAACATACAATGGAGTACATCAACAGCGGCACGGCAAGGCCATAATTCCATCTGTTGAAATCGTTTGATCATATGTATATGTTGGTTAGAATGTTCCATGTACATTTCTTCTATTTGGTTGAAAACTGTTGCTGGCCTCTTTCGGAACACAGTTTTTCTGAGTTAACAAGGAAGGGCAACAGGAACTTTTTGAAAGACATTCGTGAGAAACAAGATAGCACCTATACCTTCAATTCAAAGAGCTACATCTGTACTTACAGTAGTATTTGCGCTACTGTTCATGGAAAACCAGAGGTGTCCAGACATTACTGTCTCTGCTTCTGCCTTCAATGGTAATGCGACCGGTGACTATCTCACACAATTCAGGCCATCATCACACGGACAGATAAGAGAAAGCAATAACTTCTGTTATAATTGCTGGAAATGTTCATGTTTTCTCCCGTTTCAAAGAATGATTCTTTCCCAGATAGAAATTAGAGGCTTGTCCTCTTTGAACACACGGTACTTTCTGAGTTTCACAGTGAATTAGCAAGAAACGAAGTAGGAAACAACTGTGAACGGTGAAGTCACATATATTCCCTTTAGTGTGTCAGGTGAAGCACACTACCCAAAGACTCGAACGGTCTTGAAAGCAGTGTTTGCTCTTTAATCTATTATCTAAACTCGAAAGTTCACTGAAACATACAATGGAGTACATCAACAACGCCACGGCAAGGCCATAATTCCATCTGTTGAAATCGTTTGATCATACGTATATGTTGGTTAGAATGTTCCATGTACATTTCTTCTATTTGGTTGAAAACTGTTGCTGGCCTCTTTCGGAACACAGTTTTTCTGAGTTAACAAGGAAGGGCAACGGGAAATTTTTGAAAGACATTCGTGAGAAACAAGATAGCACCTATACCTTCAATTCAAAGAGCTACATCTGTACTTACAGTAGTATTTGCGCTACTGTTCATGGAAAACCAGAGGTGTCCAGACATTACTCTCTCTGCTTCTGCCTTCAATGGCAATGCGACCGGTGACTATCTCACACAATTCAGGCCATCACCACACGGACAGAGAAGAGAAAGCAATAACTTCTGTTATAATTGCTGGAAATGTTCATGTTTTCTCCCGTTTCAAAGAATGATTCTTTACCAGATAGAAATTAGAGGCTTGTCCTCTTTGAAAACACGGTACTTTCTGAGTTTCACAGTGAATTAGCAAGAGACGAAGTAGGAAACAACTGTGAGCGGTGAAGTCACATATATTCCCTTTAGTGTGTCCGGTGAAGCACACTACCCAAAGAATATAACTGTCTTGAAAGCAGTCTTTGCTCTTTAGTCTATTATCTAATCTCGAAAGTTCACTGAAACATAGAATGGAGTACATCAACAACGGCACGGCAAGGCCATAACTCCATCTGTTGAAATCGTTTGATCATATGTATATGTTGGTTAGAATGTTCCATGTACATTTCTTCTATTTGGTTGAAAACTGTTGCTGGCCTCTTTCGGAACACAGTTTTTCTGAGTTAACAAGGAAGGGCAACAGGAAATTTTTGAAAGACATTCGTGAGAAACAAGATAGCACCTATACCTTCAATTCAAAGAGCTACATCTGTACTTACAGTAGTATTTGCGCTACTGTTCATGGAAAACCAGAGGTGTCCAGACATTACTGTCTCTGCTTCTGCCTTCAATGGCAATGCGACCGGTGACTATCTCACACAATTCAGGCCATCACCACACGGACAGAGAAGAGAAAGCAATAACTTCTGTTATAATTGCTGGAAATGTTCATGTTTTCTCCTGTTTCAAAGAATGATTCTTTACCAGATAGAAATTACAGGCTTGTCCTCTTTGAACACACGGTACTTTCTGAGTTTCACAGTGAATTAGCAAGAGACGAAGTAGGAAACAACTGTGAGCGGTGAAGTCACATATATTCCCTTTAGTGTGTCCGGTGAAGCACACTACCCAAAGAATATAACTGTCTTGAAAGCAGTGTTTGCTCTTTAGTCTATTATCTAATCTCGAAAGTTCACTGAAACATAGAATGGAGTACATCAACAACGGCACGGCAAGGCCATAACTCCATCTGTTGAAATCGTTTGATCATATGTATATGTTGGTTAGAATGTTCCATGTACATTTCTTCTATTTGGTTGAAAACTGTTGCTGGCCTCTTTCGGAACACAGTTTTTCTGAGTTAACAAGGAAGGGCAACAGGAAATTTTTGAAAGACATTCGTGAGAAACAAGATAGCACCTATACCTTCAATTCAAAGAGCTACATCTGTACTTACAGTAGTATTTGCGCTACTGTTCATGGAAAACCAGAGGTGTCCAGACATTACTGTCTCTGCTTCTGCCTTCAATGGCAATGCGACCGGTGACTATCTCACACAATTCAGGCCATCACCACACGGACAGAGAAGAGAAAGCAAGAACTTCTGTTATAATTGCTGGAAATGTTCATGTTTTCTCCTGTTTCAAAGAATGATTCTTTACCAGATAGAAATTACAGGCTTGTCCTCTTTGAACACACGGTACTTTCTGAGTTTCACAGTGAATTAGCAAGAAACGAAGTAGGAAACAACTGTGAACGGTGAAGTCACATATATTCCCTTTAGTGTGTCAGGTGAAGCACACTACCCAAAAGACTCTAGCGGTCTTGAAAGCAGTGCTTGCTCTTTAGTCTATTGTATAAACTCGAAAGTTCACTGAAACATACAATGGAGTACATCAACAACGGCACGGCAAGGCCATAATTCCATCTGTTGAAATCGTTTGATCATATGTATATGTTGGTTAGAATGTTCCATGTACATTTCTTCTATTTGGTTGAAAACTGTTGCTGGCCTCTTTCGGAACACAGTTTTTCTGAGTTAACAAGGAAGGGCAACAGGAAATTTTTGAAAGACATTCGTGAGAAACAAGATAGCACCTATACCTTCAATTCAAAGAGCTACATCTGTACTTACAGTAGTATTTGCGCTACTGTTCATGGAAAACCAGAGGTGTCCAGACATTACTGTCTCTGCTTCTGCCTTCAATGGCAATGCGACCGGTGACTATCTCACACAATTCAGGCCATCACCACACGGACAGAGAAGAGAAAGCAATAACTTCTGTTATAATTGCTGGAAATGTTCATGTTTTCTCCTGTTTCAAAGAATGATTCTTTACCAGATAGAAATTACAGGCTTGTCCTCTTTGAAAACACGGTACTTTCTGATTTTCACAGTGAATTAGCAAGAAACGAAGTAGGAAACAACTGTGAACGGTGAAGTCACATATATTCCCTTTAGTGTGTCAGGTGAAGCACACTACCCAAAAGACTCTAGCGGTCTTGAAAGCAGTGTTTGCTCTTTAGTCTATTGTATAAATTCGAAAGTTCACTGAAACATACAATGGAGTACATCAACAGCGGCACGGCAAGGCCATAATTCCATCTGTTGAAATCGTTTGATCATATGTATATGTTGGTTAGAATGTTCCATGTACATTTCTTCTATTTGGTTGAAAACTGTTGCTGGCCTCTTTCGGAACACAGTTTTTCTGAGTTAACAAGGAAGGGCAACAGGAACTTTTTGAAAGACATTCGTGAGAAACAAGATAGCACCTATACCTTCAATTCAAAGAGCTACATCTGTACTTACAGTAGTATTTGCGCTACTGTTCATGGAAAACCAGAGGTGTCCAGACATTACTGTCTCTGCTTCTGCCTTCAATGGTAATGCGACCGGTGACTATCTCACACAATTCAGGCCATCATCACACGGACAGATAAGAGAAAGCAATAACTTCTGTTATAATTGCTGGAAATGTTCATGTTTTCTCCCGTTTCAAAGAATGATTCTTTCCCAGATAGAAATTAGAGGCTTGTCCTCTTTGAACACACGGTACTTTCTGAGTTTCACAGTGAATTAGCAAGAAACGAAGTAGGAAACAACTGTGAACGGTGAAGTCACATATATTCCCTTTAGTGTGTCAGGTGAAGCACACTACCCAAAGACTCGAACGGTCTTGAAAGCAGTGTTTGCTCTTTAATCTATTATCTAAACTCGAAAGTTCACTGAAACATACAATGGAGTACATCAACAACGCCACGGCAAGGCCATAATTCCATCTGTTGAAATCGTTTGATCATACGTATATGTTGGTTAGAATGTTCCATGTACATTTCTTCTATTTGGTTGAAAACTGTTGCTGGCCTCTTTCGGAACACAGTTTTTCTGAGTTAACAAGGAAGGGCAACGGGAAATTTTTGAAAGACATTCGTGAGAAACAAGATAGCACCTATACCTTCAATTCAAAGAGCTACATCTGTACTTACAGTAGTATTTGCGCTACTGTTCATGGAAAACCAGAGGTGTCCAGACATTACTCTCTCTGCTTCTGCCTTCAATGGCAATGCGACCGGTGACTATCTCACACAATTCAGGCCATCACCACACGGACAGAGAAGAGAAAGCAATAACTTCTGTTATAATTGCTGGAAATGTTCATGTTTTCTCCCGTTTCAAAGAATGATTCTTTACCAGATAGAAATTAGAGGCTTGTCCTCTTTGAAAACACGGTACTTTCTGAGTTTCACAGTGAATTAGCAAGAGACGAAGTAGGAAACAACTGTGAGCGGTGAAGTCACATATATTCCCTTTAGTGTGTCCGGTGAAGCACACTACCCAAAGAATATAACTGTCTTGAAAGCAGTCTTTGCTCTTTAGTCTATTATCTAATCTCGAAAGTTCACTGAAACATAGAATGGAGTACATCAACAACGGCACGGCAAGGCCATAACTCCATCTGTTGAAATCGTTTGATCATATGTATATGTTGGTTAGAATGTTCCATGTACATTTCTTCTATTTGGTTGAAAACTGTTGCTGGCCTCTTTCGGAACACAGTTTTTCTGAGTTAACAAGGAAGGGCAACAGGAAATTTTTGTAAGACATTCGTGAGAAACAAGATAGCACCTATACCTTCAATTCAAAGAGCTACATCTGTACTTACAGTAGTATTTGCGCTACTGTTCATGGAAAACCAGAGGTGTCCAGACATTACTGTCTCTGCTTCTGCCTTCAATGGCAATGCGACCGGTGACTATCTCACACAATTCAGGCCATCACCACACGGACAGAGAAGAGAAAGCAATAACTTCTGTTATAATTGCTGGAAATGTTCATGTTTTCTCCTGTTTCAAAGAATGATTCTTTACCAGATAGAAATTACAGGCTTGTCCTCTTTGAACACACGGTACTTTCTGAGTTTCACAGTGAATTAGCAAGAAACGAAGTAGGAAACAACTGTGAACGGTGAAGTCACATATATTCCCTTTAGTGTGTCAGGTGAAGCACACTACCCAAAAGACTCTAGCGGTCTTGAAAGCAGTGCTTGCTCTTTAGTCTATTGTATAAACTCGAAAGTTCACTGAAACATACAATGGAGTACATCAACAACGGCACGGGAAGGCCATAATTCCATCTGTTGAAATCGTTTGATCATATGTATATGTTGGTTAGAATGTTCCATGTACATTTCTTCTATTTGGTTGAAAACTGTTGCTGGCCTCTTTCGGAACACAGTTTTTCTGAGTTAACAAGGAAGGGCAACAGGAAATTTTTGAAAGACATTCGTGAGAAACAAGATAGCACCTATACCTTCAATTCAAAGAGCTACATCTGTACTTACAGTAGTATTTCCGCTACTGTTCATGGAAAACCAGAGGTGTCCAGACATTACTCTCTCTGCTTCTGCCTTCAATGGCAATGCGACCGGTGACTATCTCACACAATTCAGGCCATCACCACACGGACAGAGAAGAGAAAGCAATAACTTCTGTTATAATTGCTGGAAATGTTCATGTTTTCTCCCGTTTCAAAGAATGATTCTTTACCAGATAGAAATTAGAGGCTTGTCCTCTTTGAAAACACGGTACTTTCTGAGTTTCACAGTGAATTAGCAAGAGACGAAGTAGGAAACAACTGTGAGCGGTGAAGTCACATATATTCCCTTTAGTGTGTCCGGTGAAGCACACTACCCAAAGAATATAACTGTCTTGAAAGCAGTGTTTGCTCTTTAGTCTATTATCTAATCTCGAAAGTTCACTGAAACATAGAATGGAGTACATCAACAACGGCACGGCAAGGCCATAACTCCATCTGTTGAAATCGTTTGATCATATGTATATGTTGGTTAGAATGTTCCATGTACATTTCTTCTATTTGGTTGAAAACTGTTGCTGGCCTCTTTCGGAACACAGTTTTTCTGAGTTAACAAGGAAGGGCAACAGGAAATTTTTGAAAGACATTCGTGAGAAACAAGATAGCACCTATACCTTCAATTCAAAGAGCTACATCTGTACTTACAGTAGTATTTGCGCTACTGTTCATGGAAAACCAGAGGTGTCCAGACATTACTGTCTCTGCTTCTGCCTTCAATGGCAATGCGACCGGTGACTATCTCACACAATTCAGGCCATCACCACACGGACAGAGAAGAGAAAGCAAGAACTTCTGTTATAATTGCTGGAAATGTTCATGTTTTCTCCTGTTTCAAAGAATGATTCTTTACCAGATAGAAATTACAGGCTTGTCCTCTTTGAACACACGGTACTTTCTGAGTTTCACAGTGAATTAGCAAGAAACGAAGTAGGAAACAACTGTGAACGGTGAAGTCACATATATTCCCTTTAGTGTGTCAGGTGAAGCACACTACCCAAAAGACTCTAGCGGTCTTGAAAGCAGTGCTTGCTCTTTAGTCTATTGTATAAACTCGAAAGTTCACTGAAACATACAATGGAGTACATCAACAACGGCACGGCAAGGCCATAATTCCATCTGTTGAAATCGTTTGATCATATGTATATGTTGGTTAGAATGTTCCATGTACATTTCTTCTATTTGGTTGAAAACTGTTGCTGGCCTCTTTCGGAACACAGTTTTTCTGAGTTAACAAGGAAGGGCAACAGGAAATTTTTGAAAGACATTCGTGAGAAACAAGATAGCACCTATACCTTCAATTCAAAGAGCTACATCTGTACTTACAGTAGTATTTGCGCTACTGTTCATGGAAAACCAGAGGTGTCCAGACATTACTGTCTCTGCTTCTGCCTTCAATGGCAATGCGACCGGTGACTATCTCACACAATTCAGGCCATCACCACACGGACAGAGAAGAGAAAGCAATAACTTCTGTTATAATTGCTGGAAATGTTCATGTTTTCTCCTGTTTCAAAGAATGATTCTTTACCAGATAGAAATTACAGGCTTGTCCTCTTTGAAAACACGGTACTTTCTGATTTTCACAGTGAATTAGCAAGAAACGAAGTAGGAAACAACTGTGAACGGTGAAGTCACATATATTCCCTTTAGTGTGTCAGGTGAAGCACACTACCCAAAAGACTCTAGCGGTCTTGAAAGCAGTGTTTGCTCTTTAGTCTATTGTATAAATTCGAAAGTTCACTGAAACATACAATGGAGTACATCAACAGCGGCACGGCAAGGCCATAATTCCATCTGTTGAAATCGTTTGATCATATGTATATGTTGGTTAGAATGTTCCATGTACATTTCTTCTATTTGGTTGAAAACTGTTGCTGGCCTCTTTCGGAACACAGTTTTTCTGAGTTAACAAGGAAGGGCAACAGGAACTTTTTGAAAGACATTCGTGAGAAACAAGATAGCACCTATACCTTCAATTCAAAGAGCTACATCTGTACTTACAGTAGTATTTGCGCTACTGTTCATGGAAAACCAGAGGTGTCCAGACATTACTGTCTCTGCTTCTGCCTTCAATGGTAATGCGACCGGTGACTATCTCACACAATTCAGGCCATCATCACACGGACAGATAAGAGAAAGCAAGAACTTCTGTTATAATTGCTGGAAATGTTCATGTTTTCTCCCGTTTCAAAGAATGATTCTTTCCCAGATAGAAATTAGAGGCTTGTCCTCTTTGAACACACGGTACTTTCTGAGTTTCACAGTGAATTAGCAAGAAACGAAGTAGGAAACAACTGTGAACGGTGAAGTCACATATATTCCCTTTAGTGTGTCAGGTGAAGCACACTACCCAAAGACTCGAACGGTCTTGAAAGCAGTGTTTGCTCTTTAATCTATTATCTAAACTCGAAAGTTCACTGAAACATACAATGGAGTACATCAACAACGCCACGGCAAGGCCATAATTCCATCTGTTGAAATCGTTTGATCATACGTATATGTTGGTTAGAATGTTCCATGTACATTTCTTCTATTTGGTTGAAAACTGTTGCTGGCCTCTTTCGGAACACAGTTTTTCTGAGTTAACAAGGAAGGGCAACGGGAAATTTTTGAAAGACATTCGTGAGAAACAAGATAGCACCTATACCTTCAATTCAAAGAGCTACATCTGTACTTACAGTAGTATTTGCGCTACTGTTCATGGAAAACCAGAGGTGTCCAGACATTACTCTCTCTGCTTCTGCCTTCAATGGCAATGCGACCGGTGACTATCTCACACAATTCAGGCCATCACCACACGGACAGAGAAGAGAAAGCAATAACTTCTGTTATAATTGCTGGAAATGTTCATGTTTTCTCCCGTTTCAAAGAATGATTCTTTACCAGATAGAAATTAGAGGCTTGTCCTCTTTGAAAACACGGTACTTTCTGAGTTTCACAGTGAATTAGCAAGAGACGAAGTAGGAAACAACTGTGAGCGGTGAAGTCACATATATTCCCTTTAGTGTGTCCGGTGAAGCACACTACCCAAAGAATATAACTGTCTTGAAAGCAGTCTTTGCTCTTTAGTCTATTATCTAATCTCGAAAGTTCACTGAAACATAGAATGGAGTACATCAACAACGGCACGGCAAGGCCATAACTCCATCTGTTGAAATCGTTTGATCATATGTATATGTTGGTTAGAATGTTCCATGTACATTTCTTCTATTTGGTTGAAAACTGTTGCTGGCCTCTTTCGGAACACAGTTTTTCTGAGTTAACAAGGAAGGGCAACAGGAAATTTTTGTAAGACATTCGTGAGAAACAAGATAGCACCTATACCTTCAATTCAAAGAGCTACATCTGTACTTACAGTAGTATTTGCGCTACTGTTCATGGAAAACCAGAGGTGTCCAGACATTACTGTCTCTGCTTCTGCCTTCAATGGCAATGCGACCGGTGACTATCTCACACAATTCAGGCCATCACCACACGGACAGAGAAGAGAAAGCAATAACTTCTGTTATAATTGCTGGAAATGTTCATGTTTTCTCCTGTTTCAAAGAATGATTCTTTACCAGATAGAAATTACAGGCTTGTCCTCTTTGAACACACGGTACTTTCTGAGTTTCACAGTGAATTAGCAAGAAACGAAGTAGGAAACAACTGTGAACGGTGAAGTCACATATATTCCCTTTAGTGTGTCAGGTGAAGCACACTACCCAAAAGACTCTAGCGGTCTTGAAAGCAGTGCTTGCTCTTTAGTCTATTGTATAAACTCGAAAGTTCACTGAAACATACAATGGAGTACATCAACAACGGCACGGGAAGGCCATAATTCCATCTGTTGAAATCGTTTGATCATATGTATATGTTGGTTAGAATGTTCCATGTACATTTCTTCTATTTGGTTGAAAACTGTTGCTGGCCTCTTTCGGAACACAGTTTTTCTGAGTTAACAAGGAAGGGCAACGGGAAATTTTTGAAAGACATTCGTGAGAAACAAGATAGCACCTATACCTTCAATTCAAAGAGCTACATCTGTACTTACAGTAGTATTTGCGCTACTGTTCATGGAAAACCAGAGGTGTCCAGACATTACTGTCTCTGCTTCTGCCTTCAATGGCAATGCGACCGGTGACTATCTCACACAATTCAGGCCATCACCACACGGACAGAGAAGAGAAAGCAAGAACTTCTTTTATAATTGTTGGAAATGTTCATGTTTTCTCCCGTTTCAAAGAATGATTCTTTACCAGATAGAAATTACAGGCTTGTCCTCTTTGAACACACGGTACTTTCTGAGTTTCACAGTGAATTAGCAAGAAACGAAGTAGGAAACAACTGTGAACGGTGAAGTCACATATATTCCCTTTAGTGTGTCAGGTGAAGCACACTACCCAAAGACTCGAACGGTCTTGAAAGCAGTGTTTGCTCTTTAATCTATTATCTAAACTCGAAAGTTCACTGAAACATACAATGGAGTACATCAACAACGCCACGGCAAGGCCATAATTCCATCTGTTGAAATCGTTTGATCATACGTATATGTTGGTTAGAATGTTCCATGTACATTTCTTCTATTTGGTTGAAAACTGTTGCTGGCCTCTTTCGGAACACAGTTTTTCTGAGTTAACAAGGAAGGGCAACAGGAAATTTTTGAAAGACATTCGTGAGAAACAAGATAGCACCTATACCTTCAATTCAAAGAGCTACATCTGTACTTACAGTAGTATTTCCGCTACTGTTCATGGAAAACCAGAGGTGTCCAGACATTACTCTCTCTGCTTCTGCCTTCAATGGCAATGCGACCGGTGACTATCTCACACAATTCAGGCCATCACCACACGGACAGAGAAGAGAAAGCAATAACTTCTGTTATAATTGCTGGAAATGTTCATGTTTTCTCCCGTTTCAAAGAATGATTCTTTACCAGATAGAAATTAGAGGCTTGTCCTCTTTGAAAACACGGTACTTTCTGAGTTTCACAGTGAATTAGCAAGAGACGAAGTAGGAAACAACTGTGAGCGGTGAAGTCACATATATTCCCTTTAGTGTGTCCGGTGAAGCACACTACCCAAAGAATATAACTGTCTTGAAAGCAGTGTTTGCTCTTTAGTCTATTATCTAATCTCGAAAGTTCACTGAAACATAGAATGGAGTACATCAACAACGGCACGGCAAGGCCATAACTCCATCTGTTGAAATCGTTTGATCATATGTATATGTTGGTTAGAATGTTCCATGTACATTTCTTCTATTTGGTTGAAAACTGTTGCTGGCCTCTTTCGGAACACAGTTTTTCTGAGTTAACAAGGAAGGGCAACAGGAAATTTTTGAAAGACATTCGTGAGAAACAAGATAGCACCTATACCTTCAATTCAAAGAGCTACATCTGTACTTACAGTAGTATTTGCGCTACTGTTCATGGAAAACCAGAGGTGTCCAGACATTACTGTCTCTGCTTCTGCCTTCAATGGCAATGCGACCGGTGACTATCTCACACAATTCAGGCCATCACCACACGGACAGAGAAGAGAAAGCAAGAACTTCTGTTATAATTGCTGGAAATGTTCATGTTTTCTCCTGTTTCAAAGAATGATTCTTTACCAGATAGAAATTACAGGCTTGTCCTCTTTGAACACACGGTACTTTCTGAGTTTCACAGTGAATTAGCAAGAAACGAAGTAGGAAACAACTGTGAACGGTGAAGTCACATATATTCCCTTTAGTGTGTCAGGTGAAGCACACTACCCAAAAGACTCTAGCGGTCTTGAAAGCAGTGCTTGCTCTTTAGTCTATTGTATAAACTCGAAAGTTCACTGAAACATACAATGGAGTACATCAACAACGGCACGGCAAGGCCATAATTCCATCTGTTGAAATCGTTTGATCATATGTATATGTTGGTTAGAATGTTCCATGTACATTTCTTCTATTTGGTTGAAAACTGTTGCTGGCCTCTTTCGGAACACAGTTTTTCTGAGTTAACAAGGAAGGGCAACAGGAAATTTTTGAAAGACATTCGTGAGAAACAAGATAGCACCTATACCTTCAATTCAAAGAGCTACATCTGTACTTACAGTAGTATTTGCGCTACTGTTCATGGAAAACCAGAGGTGTCCAGACATTACTGTCTCTGCTTCTGCCTTCAATGGCAATGCGACCGGTGACTATCTCACACAATTCAGGCCATCACCACACGGACAGAGAAGAGAAAGCAATAACTTCTGTTATAATTGCTGGAAATGTTCATGTTTTCTCCTGTTTCAAAGAATGATTCTTTACCAGATAGAAATTACAGGCTTGTCCTCTTTGAAAACACGGTACTTTCTGATTTTCACAGTGAATTAGCAAGAAACGAAGTAGGAAACAACTGTGAACGGTGAAGTCACATATATTCCCTTTAGTGTGTCAGGTGAAGCACACTACCCAAAAGACTCTAGCGGTCTTGAAAGCAGTGTTTGCTCTTTAGTCTATTGTATAAACTCGAAAGTTCACTGAAACATACAATGGAGTACATCAACAACGGCACGGGAAGGCCATAATTCCATCTGTTGAAATCGTTTGATCATATGTATATGTTGGTTAGAATGTTCCATGTACATTTCTTCTATTTGGTTGAAAACTGTTGCTGGCCTCTTTCGGAACACAGTTTTTCTGAGTTAACAAGGAAGGGCAACGGGAAATTTTTGAAAGACATTCGTGAGAAACAAGATAGCACCTATACCTTCAATTCAAAGAGCTACATCTGTACTTACAGTAGTATTTGCGCTACTGTTCATGGAAAACCAGAGGTGTCCAGACATTACTGTCTCTGCTTCTGCCTTCAATGGCAATGCGACCGGTGACTATCTCACACAATTCAGGCCATCACCACACGGACAGAGAAGAGAAAGCAAGAACTTCTGTTATAATTGTTGGAAATGTTCATGTTTTCTCCCGTTTCAAAGAATGATTCTTTACCAGATAGAAATTACAGGCTTGTCCTCTTTGAACACACGGTACTTTCTGAGTTTCACAGTGAATTAGCAAGAAACGAAGTAGGAAACAACTGTGAACGGTGAAGTCACATATATTCCCTTTAGTGTGTCAGGTGAAGCACACTACCCAAAGACTCGAACGGTCTTGAAAGCAGTGTTTGCTCTTTAATCTATTATCTAAACTCGAAAGTTCACTGAAACATACAATGGAGTACATCAACAACGCCACGGCAAGGCCATAATTCCATCTGTTGAAATCGTTTGATCATACGTATATGTTGGTTAGAATGATCCATGTACATTTCTTCTATTTGGTTGAAAACTGTTGCTGGCCTCTTTCGGAACACAGTTTTTCTGAGTTAACAAGGAAGGGCAACAGGAACTTTTTGAAAGACATTCGTGAGAAACAAGATAGCACCTATACCTTCAATTCAAAGAGCTACATCTGTACTTACAGTAGTATTTCCGCTACTGTTCATGGAAAACCAGAGGTGTCCAGACATTACTCTCTCTGCTTCTGCCTTCAATGGCAATGCGACCGGTGACTATCTCACACAATTCAGGCCATCACCACACGGACAGAGAAGAGAAAGCAATAACTTCTGTTATAATTGCTGGAAATGTTCATGTTTTCTCCCGTTTCAAAGAATGATTCTTTACCAGATAGAAATTAGAGGCTTGTCCTCTTTGAAAACACGGTACTTTCTGAGTTTCACAGTGAATTAGCAAGAGACGAAGTAGGAAACAACTGTGAGCGGTGAAGTCACATATATTCCCTTTAGTGTGTCCGGTGAAGCACACTACCCAAAGAATATAACTGTCTTGAAAGCAGTGTTTGCTCTTTAGTCTATTATCTAATCTCGAAAGTTCACTGAAACATAGAATGGAGTACATCAACAACGGCACGGCAAGGCCATAACTCCATCTGTTGAAATCGTTTGATCATATGTATATGTTGGTTAGAATGTTCCATGTACATTTCTTCTATTTGGTTGAAAACTGTTGCTGGCCTCTTTCGGAACACAGTTTTTCTGAGTTAACAAGGAAGGGCAACAGGAAATTTTTGAAAGACATTCGTGAGAAACAAGATAGCACCTATACCTTCAATTCAAAGAGCTACATCTGTACTTACAGTAGTATTTGCGCTACTGTTCATGGAAAACCAGAGGTGTCCAGACATTACTGTCTCTGCTTCTGCCTTCAATTGCAATAAGACCGGTGACTATCTCACACAATTCAGGCCATCACCACACGGACAGAGAAGAGAAAGCAATAACTTGTTATAATTGCTGGAAATGTTCATGTTTTCTCCTGTTTCAAAGAATGATTCTTTACCAGATAGAAATTACAGGCTTGTCCTCTTTGAACACACGGTACTTTCTGAGTTTCACAGTGAATTAGCAAGAAACGAAGTAGGAAACAACTGTGAACGGTGAAGTCACATATATTCCCTTTAGTGTGTCAGGTGAAGCACACTACCCAAAAGACTCTAGCGGTCTTGAAAGCAGTGCTTGCTCTTTAGTCTATTGTATAAACTCAAAAGTTCACTGAAACATACAATGGAGTACATCAACGGCACGGGAAGGCCATAATTCCATCTGTTGAAATCGTTTGATCATATGTATATGTTGGTTAGAATGTTCCATGTACATTTCTTCTATTTGGTTGAAAACTGTTGCTGGCCTCTTTCGGAACACAGTTTTTCTGAGTTAACAAGGAAGGGCAACGGGAAATTTTTGAAAGACATTCGTGAGAAACAAGATAGCACCTATACCTTCAATTCAAAGAGCTACATCTGTACTTACAGTAGTATTTGCGCTACTGTTCATGGAAAACCAGAGGTGTCCAGACATTACTGTCTCTGCTTCTGCCTTCAATGGCAATGCGACCGGTGACTATCTCACACAATTCAGGCCATCACCACACGGACAGAGAAGAGAAAGCAAGAACTTCTGTTATAATTGTTGGAAATGTTCATGTTTTCTCCCGTTTCAAAGAATGATTCTTTACCAGATAGAAATTACAGGCTTGTCCTCTTTGAACACACGGTACTTTCTGAGTTTCACAGTGAATTAGCAAGAAACGAAGTAGGAAACAACTGTGAACGGTGAAGTCACATATATTCCCTTTAGTGTGTCAGGTGAAGCACACTACCCAAAGACTCGAACGGTCTTGAAAGCAGTGTTTGCTCTTTAATCTATTATCTAAACTCGAAAGTTCACTGAAACATACAATGGAGTACATCAACAACGCCACGGCAAGGCCATAATTCCATCTGTTGAAATCGTTTGATCATACGTATATGTTGGTTAGAATGTTCCATGTACATTTCTTCTATTTGGTTGAAAACTGTTGCTGGCCTCTTTCGGAACACAGTTTTTCTGAGTTAACAAGGAAGGGCAACAGGAACTTTTTGAAAGACATTCGTGAGAAACAAGATAGCACCTATACCTTCAATTCAAAGAGCTACATCTGTACTTACAGTAGTATTTGCGCTACTGTTCATGGAAAACCAGAGGTGTCCAGACATTACTGTCTCTGCTTCTGCCTTCAATGGCAATGCGACCGGTGACTATCTCACACAATTCAGGCCATCACCACACGGACAGAGAAGAGAAAGCAAGAACTTCTGTTATAATTGCTGGAAATGTTCATGTTTTCTCCTGTTTCAAAGAATGATTCTTTACCAGATAGAAATTACAGGCTTGTCCTCTTTGAAAACACGGTACTTTCTGATTTTCACAGTGAATTAGCAAGAAACGAAGTAGGAAACAACTGTGATCGGTGAAGTCACATATATTCCCTTTAGTGTGTCAGGTGAAGCACACTACCCAAAAGACTCTAGCGGTCTTGAAAGCAGTGTTTGCTCTTTAGTCTATTGTATAAACTCGAAAGTTCACTGAAACATACAATGGAGTACATCAACAACGGCACGGGAAGGCCATAATTCCATCTGTTGAAATCGTTTGATCATATGTATATGTTGGTTAGAATGTTCCATGTACATTTCTTCTATTTGGTTGAAAACTGTTGCTGGCCTCTTTCGGAACACAGTTTTTCTGAGTTAACAAGGAAGGGCAACAGGAACTTTTTGAAAGACATTCGTGAGAAACAAGATAGCACCTATACCTTCAATTCAAAGAGCTACATCTGTACTTACAGTAGTATTTGCGCTACTGTTCATGGAAAACCAGAGGTGTCCAGACATTACTGTCTCTGCTTCTGCCTTCAATGGCAATGCGACCGGTGACTATCTCACACAATTCAGGCCGTCACCACACGGACAGAGAAGAGAAAGCAAGAACTTCTGTTATAATTGTTGGAAATGTTCATGTTTTCTCCCGTTTCAAAGAATGATTCTTTACCAGATAGAAATTACAGGCTTGTCCTCTTTGAACACATGGTACTTTCTGAGTTTCACAGTGAATTAGCAAGAAACGAAGTAGGAAACAACTGTGAACGGTGAAGTCACATATATTCCCTTTAGTGTGTCAGGTGAAGCACACTACCCAAAGACTCGAACGGTCTTGAAAGCAGTGTTTGCTCTTTAATCTATTATCTAAACTCGAAAGTTCACTGAAACATACAATGGAGTACATCAACAACGGCACGGCAAGGCCATAATTCCATCTGTTGAAATCGTTTGATCATATGTATATGTTGGTTAGAATGTTCCATGTACATTTCTTCTATTTGGTTGAAAACTGTTGCTGGCCTCTTTCGGAACACAGTTTTTCTGAGTTAACAAGGAAGGGCAACAGGAAATTTTTGAAAGACATTCGTGAGAAACAAGATAGCACCTATACCTTCAATTCAAAGAGCTACATCTGTACTTACAGTAGTATTTGCGCTACTGTTCATGGAAAACCAGAGGTGTCCAGACATTACTGTCTCTGCTTCTGCCTTCAATGGCAATGCGACCGGTGACTATCTCACACAATTCAGGCCATCACCACACGGACAGAGAAGAGAAAGCAATAACTTCTGTTATAATTGCTGGAAATGTTCATGTTTTCTCCTGTTTCAAAGAATGATTCTTTACCAGATAGAAATTACAGGCTTGTCCTCTTTGAAAACACGGTACTTTCTGATTTTCACAGTGAATTAGCAAGAAACGAAGTAGGAAACAACTGTGAACGGTGAAGTCACATATATTCCCTTTAGTGTGTCAGGTGAAGCACACTACCCAAAAGACTCTAGCGGTCTTGAAAGCAGTGTTTGCTCTTTAGTCTATTGTATAAACTCGAAAGTTCACTGAAACATACAATGGAGTACATCAACAACGGCACGGGAAGGCCATAATTCCATCTGTTGAAATCGTTTGATCATATGTATATGTTGGTTAGAATGTTCCATGTACATTTCTTCTATTTGGTTGAAAACTGTTGCTGGCCTCTTTCGGAACACAGTTTTTCTGAGTTAACAAGGAAGGGCAACGGGAAATTTTTGAAAGACATTCGTGAGAAACAAGATAGCACCTATACCTTCAATTCAAAGAGCTACATCTGTACTTACAGTAGTATTTGCGCTACTGTTCATGGAAAACCAGAGGTGTCCAGACATTACTGTCTCTGCTTCTGCCTTCAATGGCAATGCGACCGGTGACTATCTCACACAATTCAGGCCATCACCACACGGACAGAGAAGAGAAAGCAAGAACTTCTGTTATAATTGTTGGAAATGTTCATGTTTTCTCCCGTTTCAAAGAATGATTCTTTACCAGATAGAAATTACAGGCTTGTCCTCTTTGAACACACGGTACTTTCTGAGTTTCACAGTGAATTAGCAAGAAACGAAGTAGGAAACAACTGTGAACGGTGAAGTCACATATATTCCCTTTAGTGTGTCAGGTGAAGCACACTACCCAAAGACTCGAACGGTCTTGAAAGCAGTGTTTGCTCTTTAATCTATTATCTAAACTCGAAAGTTCACTGAAACATACAATGGAGTACATCAACAACGCCACGGCAAGGCCATAATTCCATCTGTTGAAATCGTTTGATCATACGTATATGTTGGTTAGAATGTTCCATGTACATTTCTTCTATTTGGTTGAAAACTGTTGCTGGCCTCTTTCGGAACACAGTTTTTCTGAGTTAACAAGGAAGGGCAACAGGAACTTTTTGAAAGACATTCGTGAGAAACAAGATAGCACCTATACCTTCAATTCAAAGAGCTACATCTGTACTTACAGTAGTATTTCCGCTACTGTTCATGGAAAACCAGAGGTGTCCAGACATTACTGTCTCTGCTTCTGCCTTCAATGGCAATGCGACCGGTGTCTATCTCACACAATTCAGGCCATCACCACACGGACAGAGAAGAGAAAGCAATAACTTCTGTTATAATTGCTGGAAATGTTCATGTTTTCTCCCGTTTCAAAGAATGATTCTTTACCAGATAGAAATTAGAGGCTTGTCCTCTTTGAAAACACGGTACTTTCTGAGTTTCACAGTGAATTAGCAAGAGACGAAGTAGGAAACAACTGTGAGCGGTGAAGTCACATATATTCCCTTTAGTGTGTCCGGTGAAGCACACTACCCAAAGAATATAACTGTCTTGAAAGCAGTGTTTGCTCTTTAGTCTATTATCTAATCTCGAAAGTTCACTGAAACATAGAATGGAGTACATCAACAACGGCACGGCAAGGCCATAACTCCATCTGTTGAAATCGTTTGATCATATGTATATGTTGGTTAGAATGTTCCATGTACATTTCTTCTATTTGGTTGAAAACTGTTGCTGGCCTCTTTCGGAACACAGTTTTTCTGAGTTAACAAGGAAGGGCAACAGGAAATTTTTGAAAGACATTCGTGAGAAACAAGATAGCACCTATACCTTCAATTCAAAGAGCTACATCTGTACTTACAGTAGTATTTGCGCTACTGTTCATGGAAAACCAGAGGTGTCCAGACATTACTGTCTCTGCTTCTGCCTTCAATTGCAATAAGACCGGTGACTATCTCACACAATTCAGGCCATCACCACACGGACAGAGAAGAGAAAGCAATAACTTCTGTTATAATTGCTGGAAATGTTCATGTTTTCTCCTGTTTCAAAGAATGATTCTTTACCAGATAGAAATTACAGGCTTGTCCTCTTTGAACACACGGTACTTTCTGAGTTTCACAGTGAATTAGCAAGAAACGAAGTAGGAAACAACTGTGAACGGTGAAGTCACATATATTCCCTTTAGTGTGTCAGGTGAAGCACACTACCCAAAAGACTCTAGCGGTCTTGAAAGCAGTGCTTGCTCTTTAGTCTATTGTATAAACTCGAAAGTTCACTGAAACATACAATGGAGTACATCAACAACGGCACGGGAAGGCCATAATTCCATCTGTTGAAATCGTTTGATCATATGTATATGTTGGTTAGAATGTTCCATGTACATTTGTTCTATTTGGTTGAAAACTGTTGCTGGCCTCTTTCGGAACACAGTTTTTCTGAGTTAACAAGGAAGGGCAACGGGAAATTTTTGAAAGACATTCGTGAGAAACAAGATAGCACCTATACCTTCAATTCAAAGAGCTACATCTGTACTTACAGTAGTATTTGCGCTACTGTTCATGGAAAACCAGAGGTGTCCAGACATTACTCTCTCTGCTTCTGCCTTCAATGGCAATGCGACCGGTGACTATCTCACACAATTCAGGCCATCACCACACGGACAGAGAAGAGAAAGCAAGAACTTCTGTTATAATTGTTGGAAATGTTCATGTTTTCTCCCGTTTCAAAGAATGATTCTTTACCAGATAGAAATTACAGGCTTGTCCTCTTTGAACACATGGTACTTTCTGAGTTTCACAGTGAATTAGCAAGAAACGAAGTAGGAAACAACTGTGAACGGTGAAGTCACATATATTCCCTTTAGTGTGTCAGGTGAAGCACACTACCCAAAGACTCGAACGGTCTTGAAAGCAGTGTTTGCTCTTTAATCTATTATCTAAACTCGAAAGTTCACTGAAACATACAATGGAGTACATCAACAACGCCACGGCAAGGCCATAATTCCATCTGTTGAAATCGTTTGATCATATGTATATGTTGGTTAGAATGTTCCATGTACATTTCTTCTATTTGGTTGAAAACTGTTGCTGGCCTCTTTCGGAACACAGTTTTTCTGAGTTAACAAGGAAGGGCAACAGGAAATTTTTGAAAGACATTCGTGAGAAACAAGATAGCACCTATACCTTCAATTCAAAGAGCTACATCTGTACTTACAGTAGTATTTGCGCTACTGTTCATGGAAAACCAGAGGTGTCCAGACATTACTGTCTCTGCTTCTGCCTTCAATGGCAATGCGACCGGTGACTATCTCACACAATTCAGGCCATCACCACACGGACAGAGAAGAGAAAGCAAGAACTTCTGTTATAATTGTTGGAAATGTTCATGTTTTCTCCCGTTTCAAAGAATGATTCTTTACCAGATAGAAATTACAGGCTTGTCCTCTTTGAACACACGGTACTTTCTGAGTTTCACAGTGAATTAGCAAGAAACGAAGTAGGAAACAACTGTGAACGGTGAAGTCACATATATTCCCTTTAGTGTGTCAGGTGAAGCACACTACCCAAAGACTCGAACGGTCTTGAAAGCAGTGTTTGCTCTTTAATCTATTATCTAAACTCGAAAGTTCACTGAAACATACAATGGAGTACATCAACAACGGCACGGCAAGGCCATAATTCCATCTGTTGAAATCGTTTGATCATATGTATATGTTGGTTAGAATGTTCCATGTACATTTCTTCTATTTGGTTGAAAACTGTTGCTGGCCTCTTTCGGAACACAGTTTTTCTGAGTTAACAAGGAAGGGCAACAGGAAATTTTTGAAAGACATTCGTGAGAAACAAGATAGCACCTATACCTTCAATTCAAAGAGCTACATCTGTACTTACAGTAGTATTTGCGCTACTGTTCATGGAAAACCAGAGGTGTCCAGACATTACTGTCTCTGCTTCTGCCTTCAATGGCAATGCGACCGGTGACTATCTCACACAATTCAGGCCATCACCACACGGACAGAGAAGAGAAAGCAATAACTTCTGTTATAATTGCTGGAAATGTTCATGTTTTCTCCTGTTTCAAAGAATGATTCTTTACCAGATAGAAATTACAGGCTTGTCCTCTTTGAAAACACGGTACTTTCTGATTTTCACAGTGAATTAGCAAGAAACGAAGTAGGAAACAACTGTGAACGGTGAAGTCACATATATTCCCTTTAGTGTGTCAGGTGAAGCACACTACCCAAAAGACTCTAGCGGTCTTGAAAGCAGTGCTTGCTCTTTAGTCTATTGTATAAACTCGAAAGTTCACTGAAACATACAATGGAGTACATCAACAACGGCACGGGAAGGCCATAATTCCATCTGTTGAAATCGTTTGATCATATGTATATGTTGGTTAGAATGTTCCATGTACATTTGTTCTATTTGGTTGAAAACTGTTGCTGGCCTCTTTCGGAACACAGTTTTTCTGAGTTAACAAGGAAGGGCAACGGGAAATTTTTGAAAGACATTCGTGAGAAACAAGATAGCACCTATACCTTCAATTCAAAGAGCTACATCTGTACTTACAGTAGTATTTGCGCTACTGTTCATGGAAAACCAGAGGTGTCCAGACATTACTCTCTCTGCTTCTGCCTTCAATGGCAATGCGACCGGTGACTATCTCACACAATTCAGGCCATCACCACACGGACAGAGAAGAGAAAGCAAGAACTTCTGTTATAATTGTTGGAAATGTTCATGTTTTCTCCCGTTTCAAAGAATGATTCTTTACCAGATAGAAATTACAGGCTTGTCCTCTTTGAACACATGGTACTTTCTGAGTTTCACAGTGAATTAGCAAGAAACGAAGTAGGAAACAACTGTGAACGGTGAAGTCACATATATTCCCTTTAGTGTGTCAGGTGAAGCACACTACCCAAAGACTCGAACGGTCTTGAAAGCAGTGTTTGCTCTTTAATCTATTATCTAAACTCGAAAGTTCACTGAAACATACAATGGAGTACATCAACAACGCCACGGCAAGGCCATAATTCCATCTGTTGAAATCGTTTGATCATATGTATATGTTGGTTAGAATGTTCCATGTACATTTCTTCTATTTGGTTGAAAACTGTTGCTGGCCTCTTTCGGAACACAGTTTTTCTGAGTTAACAAGGAAGGGCAACAGGAAATTTTTGAAAGACATTCGTGAGAAACAAGATAGCACCTATACCTTCAATTCAAAGAGCTACATCTGTACTTACAGTAGTATTTGCGCTACTGTTCATGGAAAACCAGAGGTGTCCAGACATTACTGTCTCTGCTTCTGCCTTCAATGGCAATGCGACCGGTGACTATCTCACACAATTCAGGCCATCACCACACGGACAGAGAAGAGAAAGCAAGAACTTCTGTTATAATTGTTGGAAATGTTCATGTTTTCTCCCGTTTCAAAGAATGATTCTTTACCAGATAGAAATTACAGGCTTGTCCTCTTTGAACACACGGTACTTTCTGAGTTTCACAGTGAATTAGCAAGAAACGAAGTAGGAAACAACTGTGAACGGTGAAGTCACATATATTCCCTTTAGTGTGTCAGGTGAAGCACACTACCCAAAGACTCGAACGGTCTTGAAAGCAGTGTTTGCTCTTTAATCTATTATCTAAACTCGAAAGTTCACTGAAACATACAATGGAGTACATCAACAACGGCACGGCAAGGCCATAATTCCATCTGTTGAAATCGTTTGATCATATGTATATGTTGGTTAGAATGTTCCATGTACATTTCTTCTATTTGGTTGAAAACTGTTGCTGGCCTCTTTCGGAACACAGTTTTTCTGAGTTAACAAGGAAGGGCAACAGGAAATTTTTGAAAGACATTCGTGAGAAACAAGATAGCACCTATACCTTCAATTCAAAGAGCTACATCTGTACTTACAGTAGTATTTGCGCTACTGTTCATGGAAAACCAGAGGTGTCCAGACATTACTGTCTCTGCTTCTGCCTTCAATGGCAATGCGACCGGTGACTATCTCACACAATTCAGGCCATCA
Organism: Furipterus horrens; assembly: GCF_987537825.1. Taxonomy (NCBI): domain Eukaryota; kingdom Metazoa; phylum Chordata; class Mammalia; order Chiroptera; family Furipteridae; genus Furipterus; species Furipterus horrens. The sequence continues at coordinate 53,193,411 of NW_028327182.1, forward strand.
CCACACGGACAGAGAAGAGAAAGCAATAACTTCTGTTATAATTGCTGGAAATGTTCATGTTTTCTCCTGTTTCAAAGAATGATTCTTTACCAGATAGAAATTACAGGCTTGTCCTCTTTGAAAACACGGTACTTTCTGATTTTCACAGTGAATTAGCAAGAAACGAAGTAGGAAACAACTGTGAACGGTGAAGTCACATATATTCCCTTTAGTGTGTCAGGTGAAGCACACTACCCAAAAGACTCTAGCGGTCTTGAAAGCAGTGTTTGCTCTTTAGTCTATTGTATAAACTCGAAAGTTCACTGAAACATACAACGGAGTACATCAACAACGGCACGGGAAGGCCATAATTCCATCTGTTGAAATCGTTTGATCATATGTATATGTTGGTTAGAATGTTCCATGTACATTTCTTCTATTTGGTTGAAAACTGTTGCTGGCCTCTTTCGGAACACAGTTTTTCTGAGTTAACAAGGAAGGGCAACGGGAAATTTTTGAAAGACATTCGTGAGAAACAAGATAGCACCTATACCTTCAATTCAAAGAGCTACATCTGTACTTACAGTAGTATTTGCGCTACTGTTCATGGAAAACCAGAGGTGTCCAGACATTACTGTCTCTGCTTCTGCCTTCAATGGCAATGCGACCGGTGACTATCTCACACAATTCAGGCCATCACCACACGGACAGAGAAGAGAAAGCAAGAACTTCTGTTATAATTGTTGGAAATGTTCATGTTTTCTCCCGTTTCAAAGAATGATTCTTTACCAGATAGAAATTACAGGCTTGTCCTCTTTGAACACACGGTACTTTCTGAGTTTCACAGTGAATTAGCAAGAAACGAAGTAGGAAACAACTGTGAACGGTGAAGTCACATATATTCCCTTTAGTGTGTCAGGTGAAGCACACTACCCAAAGACTCGAACGGTCTTGAAAGCAGTGTTTGCTCTTTAATCTATTATCTAAACTCGAAAGTTCACTGAAACATACAATGGAGTACATCAACAACGCCACGGCAAGGCCATAATTCCATCTGTTGAAATCGTTTGATCATACGTATATGTTGGTTAGAATGTTCCATGTACATTTCTTCTATTTGGTTGAAAACTGTTGCTGGCCTCTTTCGGAACACAGTTTTTCTGAGTTAACAAGGAAGGGCAACAGGAACTTTTTGAAAGACATTCGTGAGAAACAAGATAGCACCTATACCTTCAATTCAAAGAGCTACATCTGTACTTACAGTAGTATTTCCGCTACTGTTCATGGAAAACCAGAGGTGTCCAGACATTACTGTCTCTGCTTCTGCCTTCAATGGCAATGCGACCGGTGTCTATCTCACACAATTCAGGCCATCACCACACGGACAGAGAAGAGAAAGCAATAACTTCTGTTATAATTGCTGGAAATGTTCATGTTTTCTCCCGTTTCAAAGAATGATTCTTTACCAGATAGAAATTAGAGGCTTGTCCTCTTTGAAAACACGGTACTTTCTGAGTTTCACAGTGAATTAGCAAGAGACGAAGTAGGAAACAACTGTGAGCGGTGAAGTCACATATATTCCCTTTAGTGTGTCCGGTGAAGCACACTACCCAAAGAATATAACTGTCTTGAAAGCAGTGTTTGCTCTTTAGTCTATTATCTAATCTCGAAAGTTCACTGAAACATAGAATGGAGTACATCAACAACGGCACGGCAAGGCCATAACTCCATCTGTTGAAATCGTTTGATCATATGTATATGTTGGTTAGAATGTTCCATGTACATTTCTTCTATTTGGTTGAAAACTGTTGCTGGCCTCTTTCGGAACACAGTTTTTCTGAGTTAACAAGGAAGGGCAACAGGAAATTTTTGAAAGACATTCGTGAGAAACAAGATAGCACCTATACCTTCAATTCAAAGAGCTACATCTGTACTTACAGTAGTATTTGCGCTACTGTTCATGGAAAACCAGAGGTGTCCAGACATTACTGTCTCTGCTTCTGCCTTCAATGGCAATGCGACCGGTGACTATCTCACACAATTCAGGCCATCACCACACGGACAGAGAAGAGAAAGCAAGAACTTCTGTTATAATTGCTGGAAATGTTCATGTTTTCTCCCGTTTCAAAGAATGATTCTTTACCAGATAGAAATTACAGGCTTGTCCTCTTTGAAAACACGGTACTTTCTGATTTTCACAGTGAATTAGCAAGAAACGAAGTAGGAAACAACTGTGAACGGTGAAGTCACATATATTCCCTTTAGTGTGTCAGGTGAAGCACACTACCCAAAAGACTCTAGCGGTCTTGAAAGCAGTGTTTGCTCTTTAGTCTATTGTATAAACTCGAAAGTTCACTGAAACATACAATGGAGTACATCAACAACGGCACGGGAAGGCCATAATTCCATCTGTTGAAATCGTTTGATCATATGTATATGTTGGTTAGAATGTTCCATGTACATTTCTTCTATTTGGTTGAAAACTGTTGCTGGCCTCTTTCGGAACACAGTTTTTCTGAGTTAACAAGGAAGGGCAACGGGAAATTTTTGAAAGACATTCGTGAGAAACAAGATAGCACCTATACCTTCAATTCAAAGAGCTACATCTGTACTTACAGTAGTATTTGCGCTACTGTTCATGGAAAACCAGAGGTGTCCAGACATTACTGTCTCTGCTTCTGCCTTCAATGGCAATGCGACCGGTGACTATCTCACACAATTCAGGCCATCACCACACGGACAGAGAAGAGAAAGCAAGAACTTCTGTTATAATTGTTGGAAATGTTCATGTTTTCTCCCGTTTCAAAGAATGATTCTTTACCAGATAGAAATTACAGGCTTGTCCTCTTTGAACACACGGTACTTTCTGAGTTTCACAGTGAATTAGCAAGAAACGAAGTAGGAAACAACTGTGAACGGTGAAGTCACATATATTCCCTTTAGTGTGTCAGGTGAAGCACACTACCCAAAGACTCGAACGGTCTTGAAAGCAGTGTTTGCTCTTTAATCTATTATCTAAACTCGAAAGTTCACTGAAACATACAATGGAGTACATCAACAACGGCACGGCAAGGCCATAATTCCATCTGTTGAAATCGTTTGATCATACGTATATGTTGGTTAGAATGTTCCATGTACATTTCTTCTATTTGGTTGAAAACTGTTGCTGGCCTCTTTCGGAACACAGTTTTTCTGAGTTAACAAGGAAGGGCAACAGGAACTTTTTGAAAGACATTCGTGAGAAACAAGATAGCACCTATACCTTCAATTCAAAGAGCTACATCTGTACTTACAGTAGTATTTCCGCTACTGTTCATGGAAAACCAGAGGTGTCCAGACATTACTGTCTCTGCTTCTGCCTTCAATGGCAATGCGACCGGTGTCTATCTCACACAATTCAGGCCATCACCACACGGACAGAGAAGAGAAAGCAATAACTTCTGTTATAATTGCTGGAAATGTTCATGTTTTCTCCCGTTTCAAAGAATGATTCTTTACCAGATAGAAATTAGAGGCTTGTCCTCTTTGAAAACACGGTACTTTCTGAGTTTCACAGTGAATTAGCAAGAGACGAAGTAGGAAACAACTGTGAGCGGTGAAGTCACATATATTCCCTTTAGTGTGTCCGGTGAAGCACACTACCCAAAGAATATAACTGTCTTGAAAGCAGTGTTTGCTCTTTAGTCTATTATCTAATCTCGAAAGTTCACTGAAACATAGAATGGAGTACATCAACAACGGCACGGCAAGGCCATAACTCCATCTGTTGAAATCGTTTGATCATATGTATATGTTGGTTAGAATGTTCCATGTACATTTCTTCTATTTGGTTTAAAACTGTTGCTGGCCTCTTTCGGAACACAGTTTTTCTGAGTTAACAAGGAAGGGCAACGGGAAATTTTTGAAAGACATTCGTGAGAAACAAGATAGCACCTATACCTTCAATTCAAAGAGCTACATCTGTACTTACAGTAGTATTTGCGCTACTGTTCATGGAAAACCAGAGGTGTCCAGACATTACTGTCTCTGCTTCTGCCTTCAATGGCAATGCGACCGGTGACTATCTCACACAATTCAGGCCATCACCACACGGACAGAGAAGAGAAAGCAAGAACTTCTGTTATAATTGTTGGAAATGTTCATGTTTTCTCCCGTTTCAAAGAATGATTCTTTACCAGATAGAAATTACAGGCTTGTCCTCTTTGAACACACGGTACTTTCTGAGTTTCACAGTGAATTAGCAAGAAACGAAGTAGGAAACAACTGTGAACGGTGAAGTCACATATATTCCCTTTAGTGTGTCAGGTGAAGCACACTACCCAAAGACTCGAACGGTCTTGAAAGCAGTGTTTGCTCTTTAATCTATTATCTAAACTCGAAAGTTCACTGAAACATAGAATGGAGTACATCAACAACGGCACGGCAAGGCCATAATTCCATCTGTTGAAATCGTTTGATCATACGTATATGTTGGTTAGAATGTTCCATGTACATTTCTTCTATTTGGTTGAAAACTGTTGCTGGCCTCTTTCGGAACACAGTTTTTCTGAGTTAACAAGGAAGGGCAACAGGAACTTTTTGAAAGACATTCGTGAGAAACAAGATAGCACCTATACCTTCAATTCAAAGAGCTACATCTGTACTTACAGTAGTATTTCCGCTACTGTTCATGGAAAACCAGAGGTGTCCAGACATTACTGTCTCTGCTTCTGCCTTCAATGGCAATGCGACCGGTGTCTATCTCACACAATTCAGGCCATCACCACACGGACAGAGAAGAGAAAGCAATAACTTCTGTTATAATTGCTGGAAATGTTCATGTTTTCTCCCGTTTCAAAGAATGATTCTTTACCAGATAGAAATTAGAGGCTTGTCCTCTTTGAAAACACGGTACTTTCTGAGTTTCACAGTGAATTAGCAAGAGACGAAGTAGGAAACAACTGTGAGCGGTGAAGTCACATATATTCCCTTTAGTGTGTCCGGTGAAGCACACTACCCAAAGAATATAACTGTCTTGAAAGCAGTGTTTGCTCTTTAGTCTATTATCTAATCTCGAAAGTTCACTGAAACATAGAATGGAGTACATCAACAACGGCACGGCAAGGCCATAACTCCATCTGTTGAAATCGTTTGATCATATGTATATGTTGGTTAGAATGTTCCATGTACATTTCTTCTATTTGGTTGAAAACTGTTGCTGGCCTCTTTCGGAACACAGTTTTTCTGAGTTAACAAGGAAGGGCAACAGGAACTTTTTGAAAGACATTCGTGAGAAACAAGATAGCACCTATACCTTCAATTCAAAGAGCTACATCTGTACTTACAGTAGTATTTGCGCTACTGTTCATGGAAAACCAGAGGTGTCCAGACATTACTGTCTCTGCTTCTGCCTTCAATGGCAATGCGACCGGTGACTATCTCACACAATTCAGGCCATCACCACACGGACAGAGAAGAGAAAGCAATAACTTCTGTTATAATTGCTGGAAATGTTCATGTTTTCTCCTGTTTCAAAGAATGATTCTTTACCAGATAGAAATTACAGGCTTGTCCTCTTTGAAAACACGGTACTTTCTGATTTTCACAGTGAATTAGCAAGAAACGAAGTAGGAAACAACTGTGAACGGTGAAGTCACATATATTCCCTTTAGTGTGTCAGGTGAAGCACACTACCCAAAGACTCGAACGGTCTTGAAAGCAGTGTTTGCTCTTTAATCTATTATCTAAACTCGAAAGTTCACTGAAACATACAATGGAGTACATCAACAACGCCACGGCAAGGCCATAATTCCATCTGTTGAAATCGTTTGATCATACGTATATGTTGGTTAGAATGTTCCATGTACATTTCTTCTATTTGGTTGAAAACTGTTGCTGGCCTCTTTCGGAACACAGTTTTTCTGAGTTAACAAGGAAGGGCAACAGGAACTTTTTGAAAGACATTCGTGAGAAACAAGATAGCACCTATACCTTCAATTCAAAGAGCTACATCTGTACTTACAGTAGTATTTCCGCTACTGTTCATGGAAAACCAGAGGTGTCCAGACATTACTGTCTCTGCTTCTGCCTTCAATGGCAATGCGACCGGTGTCTATCTCACACAATTCAGGCCATCACCACACGGACAGAGAAGAGAAAGCAATAACTTCTGTTATAATTGCTGGAAATGTTCATGTTTTCTCCCGTTTCAAAGAATGATTCTTTACCAGATAGAAATTAGAGGCTTGTCCTCTTTGAAAACACGGTACTTTCTGAGTTTCACAGTGAATTAGCAAGAGACGAAGTAGGAAACAACTGTGAGCGGTGAAGTCACATATATTCCCTTTAGTGTGTCCGGTGAAGCACACTACCCAAAGAATATAACTGTCTTGAAAGCAGTGTTTGCTCTTTAGTCTATTATCTAATCTCGAAAGTTCACTGAAACATAGAATGGAGTACATCAACAACGGCACGGCAAGGCCATAACTCCATCTGTTGAAATCGTTTGATCATATGTATATGTTGGTTAGAATGTTCCATGTACATTTCTTCTATTTGGTTGAAAACTGTTGCTGGCCTCTTTCGGAACACAGTTTTTCTGAGTTAACAAGGAAGGGCAACAGGAAATTTTTGAAAGACATTCGTGAGAAACAAGATAGCACCTATACCTTCAATTCAAAGAGCTACATCTGTACTTACAGTAGTATTTGCGCTACTGTTCATGGAAAACCAGAGGTGTCCAGACATTACTGTCTCTGCTTCTGCCTTCAATGGCAATGCGACCGGTGACTATCTCACACAATTCAGGCCATCACCACACGGACAGAGAAGAGAAAGCAATAACTTCTGTTATAATTGCTGGAAATGTTCATGTTTTCTCCTGTTTCAAAGAATGATTCTTTACCAGATAGAAATTACAGGCTTGTCCTCTTTGAAAACACGGTACTTTCTGATTTTCACAGTGAATTAGCAAGAAACGAAGTAGGAAACAACTGTGAACGGTGAAGTCACATATATTCCCTTTAGTGTGTCAGGTGAAGCACACTACCCAAAAGACTCTAGCGGTCTTGAAAGCAGTGTTTGCTCTTTAGTCTATTGTATAAACTCGAAAGTTCACTGAAACATACAATGGAGTACATCAACAACGGCACGGGAAGGCCATAATTCCATCTGTTGAAATCGTTTGATCATATGTATATGTTGGTTAGAATGTTCCATGTACATTTCTTCTATTTGGTTGAAAACTGTTGCTGGCCTCTTTCGGAACACAGTTTTTCTGAGTTAACAAGGAAGGGCAACGGGAAATTTTTGAAAGACATTCGTGAGAAACAAGATAGCACCTATACCTTCAATTCAAAGAGCTACATCTGTACTTACAGTAGTATTTGCGCTACTGTTCATGGAAAACCAGAGGTGTCCAGACATTACTGTCTCTGCTTCTGCCTTCAATGGCAATGCGACCGGTGACTATCTCACACAATTCAGGCCATCACCACACGGACAGAGAAGAGAAAGCAAGAACTTCTGTTATAATTGTTGGAAATGTTCATGTTTTCTCCCGTTTCAAAGAATGATTCTTTACCAGATAGAAATTACAGGCTTGTCCTCTTTGAACACACGGTACTTTCTGAGTTTCACAGTGAATTAGCAAGAAACGAAGTAGGAAACAACTGTGAACGGTGAAGTCACATATATTCCCTTTAGTGTGTCAGGTGAAGCACACTACCCAAAGACTCGAACGGTCTTGAAAGCAGTGTTTGCTCTTTAATCTATTATCTAAACTCGAAAGTTCACTGAAACATACAATGGAGTACATCAACAACGGCACGGCAAGGCCATAATTCCATCTGTTGAAATCGTTTGATCATACGTATATGTTGGTTAGAATGTTCCATGTACATTTCTTCTATTTGGTTGAAAACTGTTGCTGGCCTCTTTCGGAACACAGTTTTTCTGAGTTAACAAGGAAGGGCAACAGGAACTTTTTGAAAGACATTCGTGAGAAACAAGATAGCACCTATACCTTCAATTCAAAGAGCTACATCTGTACTTACAGTAGTATTTCCGCTACTGTTCATGGAAAACCAGAGGTGTCCAGACATTACTGTCTCTGCTTCTGCCTTCAATGGCAATGCGACCGGTGTCTATCTCACACAATTCAGGCCATCACCACACGGACAGAGAAGAGAAAGCAATAACTTCTGTTATAATTGCTGGAAATGTTCATGTTTTCTCCCGTTTCAAAGAATGATTCTTTACCAGATAGAAATTAGAGGCTTGTCCTCTTTGAAAACACGGTACTTTCTGAGTTTCACAGTGAATTAGCAAGAGACGAAGTAGGAAACAACTGTGAGCGGTGAAGTCACATATATTCCCTTTAGTGTGTCCGGTGAAGCACACTACCCAAAGAATATAACTGTCTTGAAAGCAGTGTTTGCTCTTTAGTCTATTATCTAATCTCGAAAGTTCACTGAAACATAGAATGGAGTACATCAACAACGGCACGGCAAGGCCATAACTCCATCTGTTGAAATCGTTTGATCATATGTATATGTTGGTTAGAATGTTCCATGTACATTTCTTCTATTTGGTTGAAAACTGTTGCTGGCCTCTTTCGGAACACAGTTTTTCTGAGTTAACAAGGAAGGGCAACAGGAACTTTTTGAAAGACATTCGTGAGAAACAAGATAGCACCTATACCTTCAATTCAAAGAGCTACATCTGTACTTACAGTAGTATTTGCGCTACTGTTCATGGAAAACCAGAGGTGTCCAGACATTACTGTCTCTGCTTCTGCCTTCAATGGCAATGCGACCGGTGACTATCTCACACAATTCAGGCCATCACCACACGGACAGAGAAGAGAAAGCAAGAACTTCTGTTATAATTGTTGGAAATGTTCATGTTTTCTCCCGTTTCAAAGAATGATTCTTTACCAGATAGAAATTACAGGCTTGTCCTCTTTGAACACACGGTACTTTCTGAGTTTCACAGTGAATTAGCAAGAAACGAAGTAGGAAACAACTGTGAACGGTGAAGTCACATATATTCCCTTTAGTGTGTCAGGTGAAGCACACTACCCAAAGACTCGAACGGTCTTGAAAGCAGTGTTTGCTCTTTAATCTATTATCTAAACTCGAAAGTTCACTGAAACATACAATGGAGTACATCAACAACGCCACGGCAAGGCCATAATTCCATCTGTTGAAATCGTTTGATCATACGTATATGTTGGTTAGAATGTTCCATGTACATTTCTTCTATTTGGTTGAAAACTGTTGCTGGCCTCTTTCGGAACACAGTTTTTCTGAGTTAACAAGGAAGGGCAACAGGAAATTTTTGAAAGACATTCGTGAGAAACAAGATAGCACCTATACCTTCAATTCAAAGAGCTACATCTGTACTTACAGTAGTATTTGCGCTACTGTTCATGGAAAACCAGAGGTGTCCAGACATTACTGTCTCTGCTTCTGCCTTCAATGGCAATGCGACCGGTGACTATCTCACACAATTCAGGCCATCACCACACGGACAGAGAAGAGAAAGCAATAACTTCTGTTATAATTGCTGGAAATGTTCATGTTTTCTCCTGTTTCAAAGAATGATTCTTTACCAGATAGAAATTACAGGCTTGTCCTCTTTGAAAACACGGTACTTTCTGATTTTCACAGTGAATTAGCAAGAAACGAAGTAGGAAACAACTGTGAACGGTGAAGTCACATATATTCCCTTTAGTGTGTCAGGTGAAGCACACTACCCAAAAGACTCTAGCGGTCTTGAAAGCAGTGTTTGCTCTTTAGTCTATTGTATAAACTCGAAAGTTCACTGAAACATACAACGGAGTACATCAACAACGGCACGGGAAGGCCATAATTCCATCTGTTGAAATCGTTTGATCATATGTATATGTTGGTTAGAATGTTCCATGTACATTTCTTCTATTTGGTTGAAAACTGTTGCTGGCCTCTTTCGGAACACAGTTTTTCTGAGTTAACAAGGAAGGGCAACGGGAAATTTTTGAAAGACATTCGTGAGAAACAAGATAGCACCTATACCTTCAATTCAAAGAGCTACATCTGTACTTACAGTAGTATTTGCGCTACTGTTCATGGAAAACCAGAGGTGTCCAGACATTACTGTCTCTGCTTCTGCCTTCAATGGCAATGCGACCGGTGACTATCTCACACAATTCAGGCCATCACCACATGGACAGAGAAGAGAAAGCAAGAACTTCTGTTATAATTGTTGGAAATGTTCATGTTTTCTCCCGTTTCAAAGAATGATTCTTTACCAGATAGAAATTACAGGCTTGTCCTCTTTGAACACACGGTACTTTCTGAGTTTCACAGTGAATTAGCAAGAAACGAAGTAGGAAACAACTGTGAACGGTGAAGTCACATATATTCCCTTTAGTGTGTCAGGTCAAGCACACTACCCAAAGACTCGAACGGTCTTGAAAGCAGTGTTTGCTCTTTAATCTATTATCTAAACTCGAAAGTTCACTGAAACATACAATGGAGTACATCAACAACGCCACGGCAAGGCCATAATTCCATCTGTTGAAATCGTTTGATCATACGTATATGTTGGTTAGAATGTTCCATGTACATTTCTTCTATTTGGTTGAAAACTGTTGCTGGCCTCTTTCGGAACACAGTTTTTCTGAGTTAACAAGGAAGGGCAACAGGAACTTTTTGAAAGACATTCGTGAGAAACAAGATAGCACCTATACCTTCAATTCAAAGAGCTACATCTGTACTTACAGTAGTATTTCCGCTACTGTTCATGGAAAACCAGAGGTGTCCAGACATTACTGTCTCTGCTTCTGCCTTCAATGGCAATGCGACCGGTGTCTATCTCACACAATTCAGGCCATCACCACACGGACAGAGAAGAGAAAGCAATAACTTCTGTTATAATTGCTGGAAATGTTCATGTTTTCTCCCGTTTCAAAGAATGATTCTTTACCAGATAGAAATTAGAGGCTTGTCCTCTTTGAAAACACGGTACTTTCTGAGTTTCACAGTGAATTAGCAAGAGACGAAGTAGGAAACAACTGTGAGCGGTGAAGTCACATATATTCCCTTTAGTGTGTCCGGTGAAGCACACTACCCAAAGAATATAACTGTCTTGAAAGCAGTGTTTGCTCTTTAGTCTATTATCTAATCTCGAAAGTTCACTGAAACATAGAATGGAGTACATCAACAACGGCACGGCAAGGCCATAACTCCATCTGTTGAAATCGTTTGATCATATGTATATGTTGGTTAGAATGTTCCATGTACATTTCTTCTATTTGGTTGAAAACTGTTGCTGGCCTCTTTCGGAACACAGTTTTTCTGAGTTAACAAGGAAGGGCAACAGGAAATTTTTGAAAGACATTCGTGAGAAACAAGATAGCACCTATACCTTCAATTCAAAGAGCTACATCTGTACTTACAGTAGTATTTGCGCTACTGTTCATGGAAAACCAGAGGTGTCCAGACATTACTGTCTCTGCTTCTGCCTTCAATGGCAATGCGACCGGTGACTATCTCACACAATTCAGGCCATCACCACACGGACAGAGAAGAGAAAGCAATAACTTCTGTTATAATTGCTGGAAATGTTCATGTTTTCTCCTGTTTCAAAGAATGATTCTTTACCAGATAGAAATTACAGGCTTGTCCTCTTTGAACACACGGTACTTTCTGAGTTTCACAGTGAATTAGCAAGAAACGAAGTAGGAAACAACTGTGAACGGTGAAGTCACATATATTCCCTTTAGTGTGTCAGGTGAAGCACACTACCCAAAAGACTCTAGCGGTCTTGAAAGCAGTGCTTGCTCTTTAGTCTATTGTATAAACTCGAAAGTTCACTGAAACATACAATGGAGTACATCAACAACGGCACGGGAAGGCCATAATTCCATCTGTTGAAATCGTTTGATCATATGTATATGTTGGTTAGAATGTTCCATGTACATTTCTTCTATTTGGTTGAAAACTGTTGCTGGCCTCTTTCGGAACACAGTTTTTCTGAGTTAACAAGGAAGGGCAACAGGAAATTTTTGAAAGACATTCGTGAGAAACAAGATAGCACCTATACCTTCAATTCAAAGAGCTACATCTGTACTTACAGTAGTATTTGCGCTACTGTTCATGGAAAACCAGAGGTGTCCAGACATTACTGTCTCTGCTTCTGCCTTCAATGGCAATGCGACCGGTGACTATCTCACACAATTCAGGCCATCACCACACGGACAGAGAAGAGAAAGCAAGAACTTCTGTTATAATTGTTGGAAATGTTCATGTTTTCTCCCGTTTCAAAGAATGATTCTTTACCAGATAGAAATTACAGGCTTGTCCTCTTTGAACACACGGTACTTTCTGAGTTTCACAGTGAATTAGCAAGAAACGAAGTAGGAAACAACTGTGAACGGTGAAGTCACATATATTCCCTTTAGTGTGTCCGGTGAAGCACACTACCCAAAGAATATAACTGTCTTGAAAGCAGTGTTTGCTCTTTAGTCTATTATCTAATCTCGAAAGTTCACTGAAACATAGAATGGAGTACATCAACAACGGCACGGCAAGGCCATAACTCCATCTGTTGAAATCGTTTGATCATATGTATATGTTGGTTAGAATGTTCCATGTACATTTCTTCTATTTGGTTGAAAACTGTTGCTGGCCTCTTTCGGAACACAGTTTTTCTGAGTTAACAAGGAAGGGCAACAGGAACTTTTTGAAAGACATTCGTGAGAAACAAGATAGCACCTATACCTTCAATTCAAAGAGCTACATCTGTACTTACAGTAGTATTTGCGCTACTGTTCATGGAAAACCAGAGGTGTCCAGACATTACTGTCTCTGCTTCTGCCTTCAATTGCAATGCGACCGGTGACTATCTCACACAATTCAGGCCATCACCACACGGACAGAGAAGAGAAAGCAATAACTTCTGTTATAATTGCTGGAAATGTTCATGTTTTCTCCCGTTTCAAAGAATGATTCTTTACCAGATAGAAATTACAGGCTTGTCCTCTTTGAACACACGGTACTTTCTGAGTTTCACAGTGAATTAGCAAGAAACGAAGTAGGAAACAACTGTGAACGGTGAAGTCACATATATTCCCTTTAGTGTGTCAGGTCAAGCACACTACCCAAAGACTCGAACGGTCTTGAAAGCAGTGTTTGCTCTTTAATCTATTATCTAAACTCGAAAGTTCACTGAAACATACAATGGAGTACATCAACAACGCCACGGCAAGGCCATAATTCCATCTGTTGAAATCGTTTGATCATATGTATATGTTGGTTAGAATGTTCCATGTACATTTCTTCTATTTGGTTGAAAACTGTTGCTGGCCTCTTTCGGAACACAGTTTTTCTGAGTTAACAAGGAAGGGCAACGGGAAATTTTTGAAAGACATTCGTGAGAAACAAGATAGCACCTATACCTTCAATTCAAAGAGCTACATCTGTACTTACAGTAGTATTTGCGCTACTGTTCATGGAAAACCAGAGGTGTCCAGACATTACTGTCTCTGCTTCTGCCTTCAATGGCAATGCGACCGGTGACTATCTCACACAATTCAGGCCATCACCACACGGACAGAGAAGAGAAAGCAAGAACTTCTGTTATAATTGTTGGAAAACTTCATGTTTTCTCCCGTTTCAAAGAATGATTCTTTACCAAATAGAAATTACAGGCTTGTCCTCTTTGAACACACGGTACTTTCTGAGTTTCACAGTGAATTAGCAAGAAACGAAGTAGGAAACAACTGTGAACGGTGAAGTCACATATATTCCCTTTAGTGTGTCAGGTGAAGCACACTACCCAAAAGACTCTAGCGGTCTTGAAAGCAGTGCTTGCTCTTTAGTCTATTGTATAAACTCGAAAGTTCACTGAAACATACAATGGAGTACATCAACAACGCCACGGCAAGGCCATAATTCCATCTGTTGAAATCGTTTGATCATATGTATATGTTGGTTAGAATGTTCCATGTACATTTCTTCTATTTGGTTGAAAACTGTTGCTGGCCTCTTTCGGAACACAGTTTTTCTGAGTTAACAAGGAAGGGCAACAGGAAATTTTTGAAAGACATTCGTGAGAAACAAGATAGCACCTATACCTTCAATTCAAAGAGCTACATCTGTACTTACAGTAGTATTTGCGCTACTGTTCATGGAAAACCAGAGGTGTCCAGACATTACTGTCTCTGCTTCTGCCTTCAATGGCAATGCGACCGGTGACTATCTCACACAATTCAGGCCATCACCACACGGACAGAGAAGAGAAAGCAAGAACTTCTGTTATAATTGTTGGAAATGTTCATGTTTTCTCCCGTTTCAAAGAATGATTCTTTACCAGATAGAAATTACAGGCTTGTCCTCTTTGAACACACGGTACTTTCTGAGTTTCACAGTGAATTAGCAAGAAACGAAGTAGGAAACAACTGTGAACGGTGAAGTCACATATATTCCCTTTAGTGTGTCCGGTGAAGCACACTACCCAAAGAATATAACTGTCTTGAAAGCAGTGTTTGCTCTTTAGTCTATTATCTAATCTCGAAAGTTCACTGAAACATAGAATGGAGTACATCAACAACGGCACGGCAAGGCCATAACTCCATCTGTTGAAATCGTTTGATCATATGTATATGTTGGTTAGAATGTTCCATGTACATTTCTTCTATTTGGTTGAAAACTGTTGCTGGCCTCTTTCGGAACACAGTTTTTCTGAGTTAACAAGGAAGGGCAACAGGAACTTTTTGAAAGACATTCGTGAGAAACAAGATAGCACCTATACCTTCAATTCAAAGAGCTACATCTGTACTTACAGTAGTATTTGCGCTACTGTTCATGGAAAACCAGAGGTGTCCAGACATTACTGTCTCTGCTTCTGCCTTCAATTGCAATGCGACCGGTGACTATCTCACACAATTCAGGCCATCACCACACGGACAGAGAAGAGAAAGCAATAACTTCTGTTATAATTGCTGGAAATGTTCATGTTTTCTCCCGTTTCAAAGAATGATTCTTTACCAGATAGAAATTACAGGCTTGTCCTCTTTGAACACACGGTACTTTCTGAGTTTCACAGTGAATTAGCAAGAAACGAAGTAGGAAACAACTGTGAACGGTGAAGTCACATATATTCCCTTTAGTGTGTCAGGTCAAGCACACTACCCAAAGACTCGAACGGTCTTGAAAGCAGTGTTTGCTCTTTAATCTATTATCTAAACTCGAAAGTTCACTGAAACATACAATGGAGTACATCAACAACGCCACGGCAAGGCCATAATTCCATCTGTTGAAATCGTTTGATCATATGTATATGTTGGTTAGAATGTTCCATGTACATTTCTTCTATTTGGTTGAAAACTGTTGCTGGCCTCTTTCGGAACACAGTTTTTCTGAGTTAACAAGGAAGGGCAACGGGAAATTTTTGAAAGACATTCGTGAGAAACAAGATAGCACCTATACCTTCAATTCAAAGAGCTACATCTGTACTTACAGTAGTATTTGCGCTACTGTTCATGGAAAACCAGAGGTGTCCAGACATTACTGTCTCTGCTTCTGCCTTCAATGGCAATGCGACCGGTGACTATCTCACACAATTCAGGCCATCACCACACGGACAGAGAAGAGAAAGCAAGAACTTCTGTTATAATTGTTGGAAAACTTCATGTTTTCTCCCGTTTCAAAGAATGATTCTTTACCAAATAGAAATTACAGGCTTGTCCTCTTTGAACACACGGTACTTTCTGAGTTTCACAGTGAATTAGCAAGAAACGAAGTAGGAAACAACTGTGAACGGTGAAGTCACATATATTCCCTTTAGTGTGTCCGGTGAAGCACACTACCCAAAGAATATAACTGTCTTGAAAGCAGTGTTTGCTCTTTAGTCTATTGTATAAACTCGAAAGTTCACTGAAACATACAATGGAGTACATCAACAACGCCACGGCAAGGCCATAATTCCATCTGTTGAAATCGTTTGATTATATGTATATGTTGGTTAGAATGTTCCATGTACATTTCTTCTATTTGGTTGAAAACTGTTGCTGGCCTCTTTCGGAACACAGTTTTTCTGAGTTAACAAGGAAGGGCAACAGGAAATTTTTGAAAGACATTCGTGAGAAACAAGATAGCACCTATACCTTCAATTCAAAGAGCTACATCTGTACTTACAGTAGTATTTGCGCTACTGTTCATGGAAAACCAGAGGTGTCCAGACATTACTGTCTCTGCTTCTGCCTTCAATGGCAATGCGACCGGTGACTATCTCACACAATTCAGGCCATCACCACACGGACAGAGAAGAGAAAGCAAGAACTTCTGTTATAATTGTTGGAAATGTTCATGTTTTCTCCCGTTTCAAAGAATGATTCTTTACCAGATAGAAATTACAGGCTTGTCCTCTTTGAACACACGGTACTTTCTGAGTTTCACAGTGAATTAGCAAGAAACGAAGTAGGAAACAACTGTGAACGGTGAAGTCACATATATTCCCTTTAGTGTGTCAGGTGAAGCACACTACCCAAAGACTCGAACGGTCTTGAAAGCAGTGTTTGCTCTTTAATCTATTATCTAATCTCGAAAGTTCACTGAAACATACAATGGAGTACATCAACAACGGCACGGCAAGGCCATAATTCCATCTGTTGAAATCGTTTGATCATATGTATATGTTGGTTAGAATGTTCCATGTACATTTCTTCTATTTGGTTGAAAACTGTTGCTGGCCTCTTTCGGAACACAGTTTTTCTGAGTTAACAAGGAAGGGCAACAGGAACTTTTTGAAAGACATTCGTGAGAAACAAGATAGCACCTATACCTTCAATTCAAAGAGCTACATCTGTACTTACAGTAGTATTTGCGCTACTGTTCATGGAAAACCAGAGGTGTCCAGACATTACTGTCTCTGCTTCTGCCTTCAATGGCAATGCGACCGGTGACTATCTCACACAATTCAGGCCATCACCACACGGACAGAGAAGAGAAAGCAATAACTTCTGTTATAATTGCTGGAAATGTTCATGTTTTCTCCTGTTTCAAAGAATGATTCTTTACCAGATAGAAATTACAGGCTTGTCCTCTTTGAAAACACGGTACTTTCTGATTTTCACAGTGAATTAGCAAGAAACGAAGTAGGAAACAACTGTGAACGGTGAAGTCACATATATTCCCTTTAGTGTGTCAGGTGAAGCACACTACCCAAAAGACTCTAGCGGTCTTGAAAGCAGTGTTTGCTCTTTAGTCTATTGTATAAACTCGAAAGTTCACTGAAACATACAATGGAGTACATCAACAACGGCACGGGAAGGCCATAATTCCATCTGTTGAAATCGTTTGATCATATGTATATGTTGGTTAGAATGTTCCATGTACATTTCTTCTATTTGGTTGAAAACTGTTGCTGGCCTCTTTCGGAACACAGTTTTTCTGAGTTAACAAGGAAGGGCAACGGGAAATTTTTGAAAGACATTCGTGAGAAACAAGATAGCACCTATACCTTCAATTCAAAGAGCTACATCTGTACTTACAGTAGTATTTGCGCTACTGTTCATGGAAAACCAGAGGTGTCCAGACATTACTGTCTCTGCTTCTGCCTTCAATGGCAATGCGACCGGTGACTATCTCACACAATTCAGGCCATCACCACACGGACAGAGAAGAGAAAGCAAGAACTTCTGTTATAATTGTTGGAAATGTTCATGTTTTCTCCCGTTTCAAAGAATGATTCTTTACCAGATAGAAATTACAGGCTTGTCCTCTTTGAACACACGGTACTTTCTGAGTTTCACAGTGAATTAGCAAGAAACGAAGTAGGAAACAACTGTGAACGGTGAAGTCACATATATTCCCTTTAGTGTGTCAGGTGAAGCACACTACCCAAAGACTCGAACGGTCTTGAAAGCAGTGTTTGCTCTTTAATCTATTATCTAAACTCGAAAGTTCACTGAAACATACAATGGAGTACATCAACAACGCCACGGCAAGGCCATAATTCCATCTGTTGAAATCGTTTGATCATACGTATATGTTGGTTAGAATGTTCCATGTACATTTCTTCTATTTGGTTGAAAACTGTTGCTGGCCTCTTTCGGAACACAGTTTTTCTGAGTTAACAAGGAAGGGCAACAGGAACTTTTTGAAAGACATTCGTGAGAAACAAGATAGCACCTATACCTTCAATTCAAAGAGCTACATCTGTACTTACAGTAGTATTTGCGCTACTGTTCATGGAAAACCAGAGGTGTCCAGACATTACTGTCTCTGCTTCTGCCTTCAATGGCAATGCGACCGGTGACTATCTCACACAATTCAGGCCATCACCACACGGACAGAGAAGAGAAAGCAATAACTTCTGTTATAATTGCTGGAAATGTTCATGTTTTCTCCTGTTTCAAAGAATGATTCTTTACCAGATAGAAATTACAGGCTTGTCCTCTTTGAAAACACGGTACTTTCTGATTTTCACAGTGAATTAGCAAGAAACGAAGTAGGAAACAACTGTGAACGGTGAAGTCACATATATTCCCTTTAGTGTGTCCGGTGAAGCACACTACCCAAAGAATATAACTGTCTTGAAAGCAGTGTTTGCTCTTTAGTCTATTATCTAATCTCGAAAGTTCACTGAAACATAGAATGGAGTACATCAACAACGGCACGGCAAGGCCATAACTCCATCTGTTGAAATCGTTTGATCATATGTATATGTTGGTTAGAATGTTCCATGTACATTTCTTCTATTTGGTTGAAAACTGTTGCTGGCCTCTTTCGGAACACAGTTTTTCTGAGTTAACAAGGAAGGGCAACGGGAAATTTTTGAAAGACATTCGTGAGAAACAAGATAGCACCTATACCTTCAATTCAAAGAGCTACATCTGTACTTACAGTAGTATTTGCGCTACTGTTCATGGAAAACCAGAGGTGTCCAGACATTACTGTCTCTGCTTCTGCCTTCAATGGCAATGCGACCGGTGACTATCTCACACAATTCAGGCCATCACCACACGGACAGAGAAGAGAAAGCAAGAACTTCTGTTATAATTGTTGGAAAACTTCATGTTTTCTCCCGTTTCAAAGAATGATTCTTTACCAAATAGAAATTACAGGCTTGTCCTCTTTGAACACACGGTACTTTCTGAGTTTCACAGTGAATTAGCAAGAAACGAAGTAGGAAACAACTGTGAACGGTGAAGTCACATATATTCCCTTTAGTGTGTCCGGTGAAGCACACTACCCAAAGAATATAACTGTCTTGAAAGCAGTGTTTGCTCTTTAGTCTATTGTATAAACTCGAAAGTTCACTGAAACATACAATGGAGTACATCAACAACGCCACGGCAAGGCCATAATTCCATCTGTTGAAATCGTTTGATTATATGTATATGTTGGTTAGAATGTTCCATGTACATTTCTTCTATTTGGTTGAAAACTGTTGCTGGCCTCTTTCGGAACACAGTTTTTCTGAGTTAACAAGGAAGGGCAACAGGAAATTTTTGAAAGACATTCGTGAGAAACAAGATAGCACCTATACCTTCAATTCAAAGAGCTACATCTGTACTTACAGTAGTATTTGCGCTACTGTTCATGGAAAACCAGAGGTGTCCAGACATTACTGTCTCTGCTTCTGCCTTCAATGGCAATGCGACCGGTGACTATCTCACACAATTCAGGCCATCACCACACGGACAGAGAAGAGAAAGCAAGAACTTCTGTTATAATTGTTGGAAATGTTCATGTTTTCTCCCGTTTCAAAGAATGATTCTTTACCAGATAGAAATTACAGGCTTGTCCTCTTTGAACACACGGTACTTTCTGAGTTTCACAGTGAATTAGCAAGAAACGAAGTAGGAAACAACTGTGAACGGTGAAGTCACATATATTCCCTTTAGTGTGTCAGGTGAAGCACACTACCCAAAGACTCGAACGGTCTTGAAAGCAGTGTTTGCTCTTTAATCTATTATCTAATCTCGAAAGTTCACTGAAACATACAATGGAGTACATCAACAACGGCACGGCAAGGCCATAATTCCATCTGTTGAAATCGTTTGATCATATGTATATGTTGGTTAGAATGTTCCATGTACATTTCTTCTATTTGGTTGAAAACTGTTGCTGGCCTCTTTCGGAACACAGTTTTTCTGAGTTAACAAGGAAGGGCAACAGGAACTTTTTGAAAGACATTCGTGAGAAACAAGATAGCACCTATACCTTCAATTCAAAGAGCTACATCTGTACTTACAGTAGTATTTGCGCTACTGTTCATGGAAAACCAGAGGTGTCCAGACATTACTGTCTCTGCTTCTGCCTTCAATGGCAATGCGACCGGTGACTATCTCACACAATTCAGGCCATCACCACACGGACAGAGAAGAGAAAGCAATAACTTCTGTTATAATTGCTGGAAATGTTCATGTTTTCTCCTGTTTCAAAGAATGATTCTTTACCAGATAGAAATTACAGGCTTGTCCTCTTTGAAAACACGGTACTTTCTGATTTTCACAGTGAATTAGCAAGAAACGAAGTAGGAAACAACTGTGAACGGTGAAGTCACATATATTCCCTTTAGTGTGTCAGGTGAAGCACACTACCCAAAAGACTCTAGCGGTCTTGAAAGCAGTGTTTGCTCTTTAGTCTATTGTATAAACTCGAAAGTTCACTGAAACATACAATGGAGTACATCAACAACGGCACGGGAAGGCCATAATTCCATCTGTTGAAATCGTTTGATCATATGTATATGTTGGTTAGAATGTTCCATGTACATTTCTTCTATTTGGTTGAAAACTGTTGCTGGCCTCTTTCGGAACACAGTTTTTCTGAGTTAACAAGGAAGGGCAACGGGAAATTTTTGAAAGACATTCGTGAGAAACAAGATAGCACCTATACCTTCAATTCAAAGAGCTACATCTGTACTTACAGTAGTATTTGCGCTACTGTTCATGGAAAACCAGAGGTGTCCAGACATTACTGTCTCTGCTTCTGCCTTCAATGGCAATGCGACCGGTGACTATCTCACACAATTCAGGCCATCACCACACGGACAGAGAAGAGAAAGCAAGAACTTCTGTTATAATTGTTGGAAATGTTCATGTTTTCTCCCGTTTCAAAGAATGATTCTTTACCAGATAGAAATTACAGGCTTGTCCTCTTTGAACACACGGTACTTTCTGAGTTTCACAGTGAATTAGCAAGAAACGAAGTAGGAAACAACTGTGAACGGTGAAGTCACATATATTCCCTTTAGTGTGTCAGGTGAAGCACACTACCCAAAGACTCGAACGGTCTTGAAAGCAGTGTTTGCTCTTTAATCTATTATCTAAACTCGAAAGTTCACTGAAACATACAATGGAGTACATCAACAACGCCACGGCAAGGCCATAATTCCATCTGTTGAAATCGTTTGATCATACGTATATGTTGGTTAGAATGTTCCATGTACATTTCTTCTATTTGGTTGAAAACTGTTGCTGGCCTCTTTCGGAACACAGTTTTTCTGAGTTAACAAGGAAGGGCAACAGGAACTTTTTGAAAGACATTCGTGAGAAACAAGATAGCACCTATACCTTCAATTCAAAGAGCTACATCTGTACTTACAGTAGTATTTGCGCTACTGTTCATGGAAAACCAGAGGTGTCCAGACATTACTGTCTCTGCTTCTGCCTTCAATGGCAATGCGACCGGTGACTATCTCACACAATTCAGGCCATCACCACACGGACAGAGAAGAGAAAGCAATAACTTCTGTTATAATTGCTGGAAATGTTCATGTTTTCTCCTGTTTCAAAGAATGATTCTTTACCAGATAGAAATTACAGGCTTGTCCTCTTTGAAAACACGGTACTTTCTGATTTTCACAGTGAATTAGCAAGAAACGAAGTAGGAAACAACTGTGAACGGTGAAGTCACATATATTCCCTTTAGTGTGTCCGGTGAAGCACACTACCCAAAGAATATAACTGTCTTGAAAGCAGTGTTTGCTCTTTAGTCTATTATCTAATCTCGAAAGTTCACTGAAACATAGAATGGAGTACATCAACAACGGCACGGCAAGGCCATAACTCCATCTGTTGAAATCGTTTGATCATATGTATATGTTGGTTAGAATGTTCCATGTACATTTCTTCTATTTGGTTGAAAACTGTTGCTGGCCTCTTTCGGAACACAGTTTTTCTGAGTTAACAAGGAAGGGCAACAGGAACTTTTTGAAAGACATTCGTGAGAAACAAGATAGCACCTATACCTTCAATTCAAAGAGCTACATCTGTACTTACAGTAGTATTTGCGCTACTGTTCATGGAAAACCAGAGGTGTCCAGACATTACTGTCTCTGCTTCTGCCTTCAATTGCAATGCGACCGGTGACTATCTCACACAATTCAGGCCATCACCACACGGACAGAGAAGAGAAAGCAATAACTTCTGTTATAATTGCTGGAAATGTTCATGTTTTCTCCCGTTTCAAAGAATGATTCTTTACCAGATAGAAATTACAGGCTTGTCCTCTTTGAACACACGGTACTTTCTGAGTTTCACAGTGAATTAGCAAGAAACGAAGTAGGAAACAACTGTGAACGGTGAAGTCACATATATTCCCTTTAGTGTGTCAGGTCAAGCACACTACCCAAAGACTCGAACGGTCTTGAAAGCAGTGTTTGCTCTTTAATCTATTATCTAAACTCGAAAGTTCACTGAAACATACAATGGAGTACATCAACAACGCCACGGCAAGGCCATAATTCCATCTGTTGAAATCGTTTGATCATATGTATATGTTGGTTAGAATGTTCCATGTACATTTCTTCTATTTGGTTGAAAACTGTTGCTGGCCTCTTTCGGAACACAGTTTTTCTGAGTTAACAAGGAAGGGCAACGGGAAATTTTTGAAAGACATTCGTGAGAAACAAGATAGCACCTATACCTTCAATTCAAAGAGCTACATCTGTACTTACAGTAGTATTTGCGCTACTGTTCATGGAAAACCAGAGGTGTCCAGACATTACTGTCTCTGCTTCTGCCTTCAATGGCAATGCGACCGGTGACTATCTCACACAATTCAGGCCATCACCACACGGACAGAGAAGAGAAAGCAAGAACTTCTGTTATAATTGTTGGAAAACTTCATGTTTTCTCCCGTTTCAAAGAATGATTCTTTACCAAATAGAAATTACAGGCTTGTCCTCTTTGAACACACGGTACTTTCTGAGTTTCACAGTGAATTAGCAAGAAACGAAGTAGGAAACAACTGTGAACGGTGAAGTCACATATATTCCCTTTAGTGTGTCAGGTGAAGCACACTACCCAAAAGACTCTAGCGGTCTTGAAAGCAGTGCTTGCTCTTTAGTCTATTGTATAAACTCGAAAGTTCACTGAAACATACAATGGAGTACATCAACAACGGCACGGGAAGGCCATAATTCCATCTGTTGAAATCGTTTGATCATATGTATATGTTGGTTAGAATGTTCCATGTACATTTCTTCTATTTGGTTGAAAACTGTTGCTGGCCTCTTTCGGAACACAGTTTTTCTGAGTTAACAAGGAAGGGCAACAGGAAATTTTTGAAAGACATTCGTGAGAAACAAGATAGCACCTATACCTTCAATTCAAAGAGCTACATCTGTACTTACAGTAGTATTTGCGCTACTGTTCATGGAAAACCAGAGGTGTCCAGACATTACTGTCTCTGCTTCTGCCTTCAATGGCAATGCGACCGGTGACTATCTCACACAATTCAGGCCATCACCACACGGACAGAGAAGAGAAAGCAAGAACTTCTGTTATAATTGTTGGAAATGTTCATGTTTTCTCCCGTTTCAAAGAATGATTCTTTACCAGATAGAAATTACAGGCTTGTCCTCTTTGAACACACGGTACTTTCTGAGTTTCACAGTGAATTAGCAAGAAACGAAGTAGGAAACAACTGTGAACGGTGAAGTCACATATATTCCCTTTAGTGTGTCCGGTGAAGCACACTACCCAAAGAATATAACTGTCTTGAAAGCAGTGTTTGCTCTTTAGTCTATTATCTAATCTCGAAAGTTCACTGAAACATAGAATGGAGTACATCAACAACGGCACGGCAAGGCCATAACTCCATCTGTTGAAATCGTTTGATCATATGTATATGTTGGTTAGAATGTTCCATGTACATTTCTTCTATTTGGTTGAAAACTGTTGCTGGCCTCTTTCGGAACACAGTTTTTCTGAGTTAACAAGTTAGGGCAACAGGAACTTTTTGAAAGACATTCGTGAGAAACAAGATAGCACCTATACCTTCAATTCAAAGAGCTACATCTGTACTTACAGTAGTATTTGCGCTACTGTTCATGGAAAACCAGAGGTGTCCAGACATTACTGTCTCTGCTTCTGCCTTCAATTGCAATGCGACCGGTGACTATCTCACACAATTCAGGCCATCACCACACGGACAGAGAAGAGAAAGCAATAACTTCTGTTATAATTGCTGGAAATGTTCATGTTTTCTCCCGTTTCAAAGAATGATTCTTTACCAGATAGAAATTACAGGCTTGTCCTCTTTGAACACACGGTACTTTCTGAGTTTCACAGTGAATTAGCAAGAAACGAAGTAGGAAACAACTGTGAACGGTGAAGTCACATATATTCCCTTTAGTGTGTCAGGTCAAGCACACTACCCAAAGACTCGAACGGTCTTGAAAGCAGTGTTTGCTCTTTAATCTATTATCTAAACTCGAAAGTTCACTGAAACATACAATGGAGTACATCAACAACGCCACGGCAAGGCCATAATTCCATCTGTTGAAATCGTTTGATCATATGTATATGTTGGTTAGAATGTTCCATGTACATTTCTTCTATTTGGTTGAAAACTGTTGCTGGCCTCTTTCGGAACACAGTTTTTCTGAGTTAACAAGGAAGGGCAACGGGAAATTTTTGAAAGACATTCGTGAGAAACAAGATAGCACCTATACCTTCAATTCAAAGAGCTACATCTGTACTTACAGTAGTATTTGCGCTACTGTTCATGGAAAACCAGAGGTGTCCAGACATTACTGTCTCTGCTTCTGCCTTCAATGGCAATGCGACCGGTGACTATCTCACACAATTCAGGCCATCACCACACGGACAGAGAAGAGAAAGCAAGAACTTCTGTTATAATTGTTGGAAAACTTCATGTTTTCTCCCGTTTCAAAGAATGATTCTTTACCAAATAAAAATTACAGGCTTGTCCTCTTTGAACACACGGTACTTTCTGAGTTTCACAGTGAATTAGCAAGAAACGAAGTAGGAAACAACTGTGAACGGTGAAGTCACATATATTCCCTTTAGTGTGTCCGGTGAAGCACACTACCCAAAGAATATAACTGTCTTGAAAGCAGTGTTTGCTCTTTAGTCTATTGTATAAACTCGAAAGTTCACTGAAACATACAATGGAGTACATCAACAACGCCACGGCAAGGCCATAATTCCATCTGTTGAAATCGTTTGATTATATGTATATGTTGGTTAGAATGTTCCATGTACATTTCTTCTATTTGGTTGAAAACTGTTGCTGGCCTCTTTCGGAACACAGTTTTTCTGAGTTAACAAGGAAGGGCAACAGGAAATTTTTGAAAGACATTCGTGAGAAACAAGATAGCACCTATACCTTCAATTCAAAGAGCTACATCTGTACTTACAGTAGTATTTGCGCTACTGTTCATGGAAAACCAGAGGTGTCCAGACATTACTGTCTCTGCTTCTGCCTTCAATGGCAATGCGACCGGTGACTATCTCACACAATTCAGGCCATCACCACACGGACAGAGAAGAGAAAGCAAGAACTTCTGTTATAATTGTTGGAAATGTTCATGTTTTCTCCCGTTTCAAAGAATGATTCTTTACCAGATAGAAATTACAGGCTTGTCCTCTT
Source organism: Furipterus horrens (assembly GCF_987537825.1). Lineage (NCBI taxonomy): Eukaryota > Metazoa > Chordata > Mammalia > Chiroptera > Furipteridae > Furipterus > Furipterus horrens. The sequence goes on from NW_028327182.1 coordinate 53,219,264, forward strand.
TGAACACACGGTACTTTCTGAGTTTCACAGTGAATTAGCAAGAAACGAAGTAGGAAACAACTGTGAACGGTGAAGTCACATATATTCCCTTTAGTGTGTCAGGTGAAGCACACTACCCAAAGACTCGAACGGTCTTGAAAGCAGTGTTTGCTCTTTAATCTATTATCTAAACTCGAAAGTTCACTGAAACATACAATGGAGTACATCAACAACGCCACGGCAAGGCCATAATTCCATCTGTTGAAATCGTTTGATCATACGTATATGTTGGTTAGAATGTTCCATGTACATTTCTTCTATTTGGTTGAAAACTGTTGCTGGCCTCTTTCGGAACACAGTTTTTCTGAGTTAACAAGGAAGGGCAACAGGAACTTTTTGAAAGACATTCGTGAGAAACAAGATAGCACCTATACCTTCAATTCAAAGAGCTACATCTGTACTTACAGTAGTATTTGCGCTACTGTTCATGGAAAACCAGAGGTGTCCAGACATTACTGTCTCTGCTTCTGCCTTCAATGGCAATGCGACCGGTGACTATCTCACACAATTCAGGCCATCACCACACGGACAGAGAAGAGAAAGCAATAACTTCTGTTATAATTGCTGGAAATGTTCATGTTTTCTCCTGTTTCAAAGAATGATTCTTTACCAGATAGAAATTACAGGCTTGTCCTCTTTGAAAACACGGTACTTTCTGATTTTCACAGTGAATTAGCAAGAAACGAAGTAGGAAACAACTGTGAACGGTGAAGTCACATATATTCCCTTTAGTGTGTCCGGTGAAGCACACTACCCAAAGAATATAACTGTCTTGAAAGCAGTGTTTGCTCTTTAGTCTATTATCTAATCTCGAAAGATCACTGAAACATAGAATGGAGTACATCAACAACGGCACGGCAAGGCCATAACTCCATCTGTTGAAATCGTTTGATCATATGTATATGTTGGTTAGAATGTTCCATGTACATTTCTTCTATTTGGTTGAAAACTGTTGCTGGCCTCTTTCGGAACACAGTTTTTCTGAGTTAACAAGGAAGGGCAACAGGAACTTTTTGAAAGACATTCGTGAGAAACAAGATAGCACCTATACCTTCAATTCAAAGAGCTACATCTGTACTTACAGTAGTATTTGCGCTACTGTTCATGGAAAACCAGAGGTGTCCAGACATTACTGTCTCTGCTTCTGCCTTCAATTGCAATGCGACCGGTGACTATCTCACACAATTCAGGCCATCACCACACGGACAGAGAAGAGAAAGCAATAACTTCTGTTATAATTGCTGGAAATGTTCATGTTTTCTCCCGTTTCAAAGAATGATTCTTTACCAGATAGAAATTACAGGCTTGTCCTCTTTGAACACACGGTACTTTCTGAGTTTCACAGTGAATTAGCAAGAAACGAAGTAGGAAACAACTGTGAACGGTGAAGTCACATATATTCCCTTTAGTGTGTCAGGTCAAGCACACTACCCAAAGACTCGAACGGTCTTGAAAGCAGTGTTTGCTCTTTAATCTATTATCTAAACTCGAAAGTTCACTGAAACATACAATGGAGTACATCAACAACGCCACGGCAAGGCCATAATTCCATCTGTTGAAATCGTTTGATCATATGTATATGTTGGTTAGAATGTTCCATGTACATTTCTTCTATTTGGTTGAAAACTGTTGCTGGCCTCTTTCGGAACACAGTTTTTCTGAGTTAACAAGGAAGGGCAACGGGAAATTTTTGAAAGACATTCGTGAGAAACAAGATAGCACCTATACCTTCAATTCAAAGAGCTACATCTGTACTTACAGTAGTATTTGCGCTACTGTTCATGGAAAACCAGAGGTGTCCAGACATTACTGTCTCTGCTTCTGCCTTCAATGGCAATGCGACCGGTGACTATCTCACACAATTCAGGCCATCACCACACGGACAGAGAAGAGAAAGCAAGAACTTCTGTTATAATTGTTGGAAAACTTCATGTTTTCTCCCGTTTCAAAGAATGATTCTTTACCAAATAGAAATTACAGGCTTGTCCTCTTTGAACACACGGTACTTTCTGAGTTTCACAGTGAATTAGCAAGAAACGAAGTAGGAAACAACTGTGAACGGTGAAGTCACATATATTCCCTTTAGTGTGTCAGGTGAAGCACACTACCCAAAAGACTCTAGCGGTCTTGAAAGCAGTGCTTGCTCTTTAGTCTATTGTATAAACTCGAAAGTTCACTGAAACATACAATGGAGTACATCAACAACGGCACGGGAAGGCCATAATTCCATCTGTTGAAATCGTTTGATCATATGTATATGTTGGTTAGAATGTTCCATGTACATTTCTTCTATTTGGTTGAAAACTGTTGCTGGCCTCTTTCGGAACACAGTTTTTCTGAGTTAACAAGGAAGGGCAACAGGAAATTTTTGAAAGACATTCGTGAGAAACAAGATAGCACCTATACCTTCAATTCAAAGAGCTACATCTGTACTTACAGTAGTATTTGCGCTACTGTTCATGGAAAACCAGAGGTGTCCAGACATTACTGTCTCTGCTTCTGCCTTCAATGGCAATGCGACCGGTGACTATCTCACACAATTCAGGCCATCACCACACGGACAGAGAAGAGAAAGCAAGAACTTCTGTTATAATTGTTGGAAATGTTCATGTTTTCTCCCGTTTCAAAGAATGATTCTTTACCAGATAGAAATTACAGGCTTGTCCTCTTTGAACACACGGTACTTTCTGAGTTTCACAGTGAATTAGCAAGAAACGAAGTAGGAAACAACTGTGAACGGTGAAGTCACATATATTCCCTTTAGTGTGTCCGGTGAAGCACACTACCCAAAGAATATAACTGTCTTGAAAGCAGTGTTTGCTCTTTAGTCTATTATCTAATCTCGAAAGTTCACTGAAACATAGAATGGAGTACATCAACAACGGCACGGCAAGGCCATAACTCCATCTGTTGAAATCGTTTGATCATATGTATATGTTGGTTAGAATGTTCCATGTACATTTCTTCTATTTGGTTGAAAACTGTTGCTGGCCTCTTTCGGAACACAGTTTTTCTGAGTTAACAAGGAAGGGCAACAGGAACTTTTTGAAAGACATTCGTGAGAAACAAGATAGCACCTATACCTTCAATTCAAAGAGCTACATCTGTACTTACAGTAGTATTTGCGCTACTGTTCATGGAAAACCAGAGGTGTCCAGACATTACTGTCTCTGCTTCTGCCTTCAATTGCAATGCGACCGGTGACTATCTCACACAATTCAGGCCATCACCACACGGACAGAGAAGAGAAAGCAATAACTTCTGTTATAATTGCTGGAAATGTTCATGTTTTCTCCCGTTTCAAAGAATGATTCTTTACCAGATAGAAATTACAGGCTTGTCCTCTTTGAACACACGGTACTTTCTGAGTTTCACAGTGAATTAGCAAGAAACGAAGTAGGAAACAACTGTGAACGGTGAAGTCACATATATTCCCTTTAGTGTGTCAGGTCAAGCACACTACCCAAAGACTCGAACGGTCTTGAAAGCAGTGTTTGCTCTTTAATCTATTATCTAAACTCGAAAGTTCACTGAAACATACAATGGAGTACATCAACAACGCCACGGCAAGGCCATAATTCCATCTGTTGAAATCGTTTGATCATATGTATATGTTGGTTAGAATGTTCCATGTACATTTCTTCTATTTGGTTGAAAACTGTTGCTGGCCTCTTTCGGAACACAGTTTTTCTGAGTTAACAAGGAAGGGCAACGGGAAATTTTTGAAAGACATTCGTGAGAAACAAGATAGCACCTATACCTTCAATTCAAAGAGCTACATCTGTACTTACAGTAGTATTTGCGCTACTGTTCATGGAAAACCAGAGGTGTCCAGACATTACTGTCTCTGCTTCTGCCTTCAATGGCAATGCGACCGGTGACTATCTCACACAATTCAGGCCATCACCACACGGACAGAGAAGAGAAAGCAAGAACTTCTGTTATAATTGTTGGAAAACTTCATGTTTTCTCCCGTTTCAAAGAATGATTCTTTACCAAATAGAAATTACAGGCTTGTCCTCTTTGAACACACGGTACTTTCTGAGTTTCACAGTGAATTAGCAAGAAACGAAGTAGGAAACAACTGTGAACGGTGAAGTCACATATATTCCCTTTAGTGTGTCCGGTGAAGCACACTACCCAAAGAATATAACTGTCTTGAAAGCAGTGTTTGCTCTTTAGTCTATTGTATAAACTCGAAAGTTCACTGAAACATACAATGGAGTACATCAACAACGCCACGGCAAGGCCATAATTCCATCTGTTGAAATCGTTTGATTATATGTATATGTTGGTTAGAATGTTCCATGTACATTTCTTCTATTTGGTTGAAAACTGTTGCTGGCCTCTTTCGGAACACAGTTTTTCTGAGTTAACAAGGAAGGGCAACAGGAAATTTTTGAAAGACATTCGTGAGAAACAAGATAGCACCTATACCTTCAATTCAAAGAGCTACATCTGTACTTACAGTAGTATTTGCGCTACTGTTCATGGAAAACCAGAGGTGTCCAGACATTACTGTCTCTGCTTCTGCCTTCAATGGCAATGCGACCGGTGACTATCTCACACAATTCAGGCCATCACCACACGGACAGAGAAGAGAAAGCAAGAACTTCTGTTATAATTGTTGGAAATGTTCATGTTTTCTCCCGTTTCAAAGAATGATTCTTTACCAGATAGAAATTACAGGCTTGTCCTCTTTGAACACACGGTACTTTCTGAGTTTCACAGTGAATTAGCAAGAAACGAAGTAGGAAACAACTGTGAACGGTGAAGTCACATATATTCCCTTTAGTGTGTCAGGTGAAGCACACTACCCAAAGACTCGAACGGTCTTGAAAGCAGTGTTTGCTCTTTAATCTATTATCTAATCTCGAAAGTTCACTGAAACATACAATGGAGTACATCAACAACGGCACGGCAAGGCCATAATTCCATCTGTTGAAATCGTTTGATCATATGTATATGTTGGTTAGAATGTTCCATGTACATTTCTTCTATTTGGTTGAAAACTGTTGCTGGCCTCTTTCGGAACACAGTTTTTCTGAGTTAACAAGGAAGGGCAACAGGAACTTTTTGAAAGACATTCGTGAGAAACAAGATAGCACCTATACCTTCAATTCAAAGAGCTACATCTGTACTTACAGTAGTATTTGCGCTACTGTTCATGGAAAACCAGAGGTGTCCAGACATTACTGTCTCTGCTTCTGCCTTCAATGGCAATGCGACCGGTGACTATCTCACACAATTCAGGCCATCACCACACGGACAGAGAAGAGAAAGCAATAACTTCTGTTATAATTGCTGGAAATGTTCATGTTTTCTCCTGTTTCAAAGAATGATTCTTTACCAGATAGAAATTACAGGCTTGTCCTCTTTGAAAACACGGTACTTTCTGATTTTCACAGTGAATTAGCAAGAAACGAAGTAGGAAACAACTGTGAACGGTGAAGTCACATATATTCCCTTTAGTGTGTCAGGTGAAGCACACTACCCAAAAGACTCTAGCGGTCTTGAAAGCAGTGTTTGCTCTTTAGTCTATTGTATAAACTCGAAAGTTCACTGAAACATACAATGGAGTACATCAACAACGGCACGGGAAGGCCATAATTCCATCTGTTGAAATCGTTTGATCATATGTATATGTTGGTTAGAATGTTCCATGTACATTTCTTCTATTTGGTTGAAAACTGTTGCTGGCCTCTTTCGGAACACAGTTTTTCTGAGTTAACAAGGAAGGGCAACGGGAAATTTTTGAAAGACATTCGTGAGAAACAAGATAGCACCTATACCTTCAATTCAAAGAGCTACATCTGTACTTACAGTAGTATTTGCGCTACTGTTCATGGAAAACCAGAGGTGTCCAGACATTACTGTCTCTGCTTCTGCCTTCAATGGCAATGCGACCGGTGACTATCTCACACAATTCAGGCCATCACCACACGGACAGAGAAGAGAAAGCAAGAACTTCTGTTATAATTGTTGGAAATGTTCATGTTTTCTCCCGTTTCAAAGAATGATTCTTTACCAGATAGAAATTACAGGCTTGTCCTCTTTGAACACACGGTACTTTCTGAGTTTCACAGTGAATTAGCAAGAAACGAAGTAGGAAACAACTGTGAACGGTGAAGTCACATATATTCCCTTTAGTGTGTCAGGTGAAGCACACTACCCAAAGACTCGAACGGTCTTGAAAGCAGTGTTTGCTCTTTAATCTATTATCTAAACTCGAAAGTTCACTGAAACATACAATGGAGTACATCAACAACGCCACGGCAAGGCCATAATTCCATCTGTTGAAATCGTTTGATCATACGTATATGTTGGTTAGAATGTTCCATGTACATTTCTTCTATTTGGTTGAAAACTGTTGCTGGCCTCTTTCGGAACACAGTTTTTCTGAGTTAACAAGGAAGGGCAACAGGAACTTTTTGAAAGACATTCGTGAGAAACAAGATAGCACCTATACCTTCAATTCAAAGAGCTACATCTGTACTTACAGTAGTATTTGCGCTACTGTTCATGGAAAACCAGAGGTGTCCAGACATTACTGTCTCTGCTTCTGCCTTCAATGGCAATGCGACCGGTGACTATCTCACACAATTCAGGCCATCACCACACGGACAGAGAAGAGAAAGCAAGAACTTCTGTTATAATTGTTGGAAATGTTCATGTTTTCTCCCGTTTCAAAGAATGATTCTTTACCAGATAGAAATTACAGGCTTGTCCTCTTTGAACACACGGTACTTTCTGAGTTTCACAGTGAATTAGCAAGAAACGAAGTAGGAAACAACTGTGAACGGTGAAGTCACATATATTCCCTTTAGTGTGTCCGGTGAAGCACACTACCCAAAGAATATAACTGTCTTGAAAGCAGTGTTTGCTCTTTAGTCTATTATCTAATCTCGAAAGTTCACTGAAACATAGAATGGAGTACATCAACAACGGCACGGCAAGGCCATAACTCCATCTGTTGAAATCGTTTGATCATATGTATATGTTGGTTAGAATGTTCCATGTACATTTCTTCTATTTGGTTGAAAACTGTTGCTGGCCTCTTTCGGAACACAGTTTTTCTGAGTTAACAAGGAAGGGCAACAGGAACTTTTTGAAAGACATTCGTGAGAAACAAGATAGCACCTATACCTTCAATTCAAAGAGCTACATCTGTACTTACAGTAGTATTTGCGCTACTGTTCATGGAAAACCAGAGGTGTCCAGACATTACTGTCTCTGCTTCTGCCTTCAATTGCAATGCGACCGGTGACTATCTCACACAATTCAGGCCATCACCACACGGACAGAGAAGAGAAAGCAATAACTTCTGTTATAATTGCTGGAAATGTTCATGTTTTCTCCCGTTTCAAAGAATGATTCTTTACCAGATAGAAATTACAGGCTTGTCCTCTTTGAACACACGGTACTTTCTGAGTTTCACAGTGAATTAGCAAGAAACGAAGTAGGAAACAACTGTGAACGGTGAAGTCACATATATTCCCTTTAGTGTGTCAGGTCAAGCACACTACCCAAAGACTCGAACGGTCTTGAAAGCAGTGTTTGCTCTTTAATCTATTATCTAAACTCGAAAGTTCACTGAAACATACAATGGAGTACATCAACAACGCCACGGCAAGGCCATAATTCCATCTGTTGAAATCGTTTGATCATATGTATATGTTGGTTAGAATGTTCCATGTACATTTCTTCTATTTGGTTGAAAACTGTTGCTGGCCTCTTTCGGAACACAGTTTTTCTGAGTTAACAAGGAAGGGCAACGGGAAATTTTTGAAAGACATTCGTGAGAAACAAGATAGCACCTATACCTTCAATTCAAAGAGCTACATCTGTACTTACAGTAGTATTTGCGCTACTGTTCATGGAAAACCAGAGGTGTCCAGACATTACTGTCTCTGCTTCTGCCTTCAATGGCAATGCGACCGGTGACTATCTCACACAATTCAGGCCATCACCACACGGACAGAGAAGAGAAAGCAAGAACTTCTGTTATAATTGTTGGAAAACTTCATGTTTTCTCCCGTTTCAAAGAATGATTCTTTACCAAATAGAAATTACAGGCTTGTCCTCTTTGAACACACGGTACTTTCTGAGTTTCACAGTGAATTAGCAAGAAACGAAGTAGGAAACAACTGTGAACGGTGAAGTCACATATATTCCCTTTAGTGTGTCCGGTGAAGCACACTACCCAAAGAATATAACTGTCTTGAAAGCAGTGTTTGCTCTTTAGTCTATTGTATAAACTCGAAAGTTCACTGAAACATACAATGGAGTACATCAACAACGCCACGGCAAGGCCATAATTCCATCTGTTGAAATCGTTTGATTATATGTATATGTTGGTTAGAATGTTCCATGTACATTTCTTCTATTTGGTTGAAAACTGTTGCTGGCCTCTTTCGGAACACAGTTTTTCTGAGTTAACAAGGAAGGGCAACAGGAAATTTTTGAAAGACATTCGTGAGAAACAAGATAGCACCTATACCTTCAATTCAAAGAGCTACATCTGTACTTACAGTAGTATTTGCGCTACTGTTCATGGAAAACCAGAGGTGTCCAGACATTACTGTCTCTGCTTCTGCCTTCAATGGCAATGCGACCGGTGACTATCTCACACAATTCAGGCCATCACCACACGGACAGAGAAGAGAAAGCAAGAACTTCTGTTATAATTGTTGGAAATGTTCATGTTTTCTCCCGTTTCAAAGAATGATTCTTTACCAGATAGAAATTACAGGCTTGTCCTCTTTGAACACACGGTACTTTCTGAGTTTCACAGTGAATTAGCAAGAAACGAAGTAGGAAACAACTGTGAACGGTGAAGTCACATATATTCCCTTTAGTGTGTCAGGTGAAGCACACTACCCAAAGACTCGAACGGTCTTGAAAGCAGTGTTTGCTCTTTAATCTATTATCTAATCTCGAAAGTTCACTGAAACATACAATGGAGTACATCAACAACGGCACGGCAAGGCCATAATTCCATCTGTTGAAATCGTTTGATCATATGTATATGTTGGTTAGAATGTTCCATGTACATTTCTTCTATTTGGTTGAAAACTGTTGCTGGCCTCTTTCGGAACACAGTTTTTCTGAGTTAACAAGGAAGGGCAACAGGAACTTTTTGAAAGACATTCGTGAGAAACAAGATAGCACCTATACCTTCAATTCAAAGAGCTACATCTGTACTTACAGTAGTATTTGCGCTACTGTTCATGGAAAACCAGAGGTGTCCAGACATTACTGTCTCTGCTTCTGCCTTCAATGGCAATGCGACCGGTGACTATCTCACACAATTCAGGCCATCACCACACGGACAGAGAAGAGAAAGCAATAACTTCTGTTATAATTGCTGGAAATGTTCATGTTTTCTCCTGTTTCAAAGAATGATTCTTTACCAGATAGAAATTACAGGCTTGTCCTCTTTGAAAACACGGTACTTTCTGATTTTCACAGTGAATTAGCAAGAAACGAAGTAGGAAACAACTGTGAACGGTGAAGTCACATATATTCCCTTTAGTGTGTCAGGTGAAGCACACTACCCAAAAGACTCTAGCGGTCTTGAAAGCAGTGTTTGCTCTTTAGTCTATTGTATAAACTCGAAAGTTCACTGAAACATACAATGGAGTACATCAACAACGGCACGGGAAGGCCATAATTCCATCTGTTGAAATCGTTTGATCATATGTATATGTTGGTTAGAATGTTCCATGTACATTTCTTCTATTTGGTTGAAAACTGTTGCTGGCCTCTTTCGGAACACAGTTTTTCTGAGTTAACAAGGAAGGGCAACGGGAAATTTTTGAAAGACATTCGTGAGAAACAAGATAGCACCTATACCTTCAATTCAAAGAGCTACATCTGTACTTACAGTAGTATTTGCGCTACTGTTCATGGAAAACCAGAGGTGTCCAGACATTACTGTCTCTGCTTCTGCCTTCAATGGCAATGCGACCGGTGACTATCTCACACAATTCAGGCCATCACCACACGGACAGAGAAGAGAAAGCAAGAACTTCTGTTATAATTGTTGGAAATGTTCATGTTTTCTCCCGTTTCAAAGAATGATTCTTTACCAGATAGAAATTACAGGCTTGTCCTCTTTGAACACACGGTACTTTCTGAGTTTCACAGTGAATTAGCAAGAAACGAAGTAGGAAACAACTGTGAACGGTGAAGTCACATATATTCCCTTTAGTGTGTCAGGTGAAGCACACTACCCAAAGACTCGAACGGTCTTGAAAGCAGTGTTTGCTCTTTAATCTATTATCTAAACTCGAAAGTTCACTGAAACATACAATGGAGTACATCAACAACGCCACGGCAAGGCCATAATTCCATCTGTTGAAATCGTTTGATCATACGTATATGTTGGTTAGAATGTTCCATGTACATTTCTTCTATTTGGTTGAAAACTGTTGCTGGCCTCTTTCGGAACACAGTTTTTCTGAGTTAACAAGGAAGGGCAACAGGAACTTTTTGAAAGACATTCGTGAGAAACAAGATAGCACCTATACCTTCAATTCAAAGAGCTACATCTGTACTTACAGTAGTATTTGCGCTACTGTTCATGGAAAACCAGAGGTGTCCAGACATTACTGTCTCTGCTTCTGCCTTCAATGGCAATGCGACCGGTGACTATCTCACACAATTCAGGCCATCACCACACGGACAGAGAAGAGAAAGCAATAACTTCTGTTATAATTGCTGGAAATGTTCATGTTTTCTCCTGTTTCAAAGAATGATTCTTTACCAGATAGAAATTACAGGCTTGTCCTCTTTGAAAACACGGTACTTTCTGATTTTCACAGTGAATTAGCAAGAAACGAAGTAGGAAACAACTGTGAACGGTCAAGTCACATATATTCCCTTTAGTGTGTCAGGTGAAGCACACTACCCAAAAGACTCTAGCGGTCTTGAAAGCAGTGTTTGCTCTTTAGTCTATTGTATAAACTCAAAAGTTCACTGAAACATACAATGGAGTACATCAACAACGGCACGGGAAGGCCATAATTCCATCTGTTGAAATCGTTTGATCATATGTATATGTTGGTTAGAATGTTCCATGTACATTTCTTCTATTTGGTTGAAAACTGTTGCTGGCCTCTTTCGGAACACAGTTTTTCTGAGTTAACAAGGAAGGGCAACGGGAAATTTTTGAAAGACATTCGTGAGAAACAAGATAGCACCTATACCTTCAATTCAAAGAGCTACATCTGTACTTACAGTAGTATTTGCGCTACTGTTCATGGAAAACCAGAGGTGTCCAGACATTACTGTCTCTGCTTCTGCCTTCAATGGCAATGCGACCGGTGACTATCTCACACAATTCAGGCCATCACCACACGGACAGAGAAGAGAAAGCAAGAACTTCTGTTATAATTGTTGGAAATGTTCATGTTTTCTCCCGTTTCAAAGAATGATTCTTTACCAGATAGAAATTACAGGCTTGTCCTCTTTGAACACACGGTACTTTCTGAGTTTCACAGTGAATTAGCAAGAAACGAAGTAGGAAACAACTGTGAACGGTGAAGTCACATATATTCCCTTTAGTGTGTCAGGTGAAGCACACTACCCAAAGACTCGAACGGTCTTGAAAGCAGTGTTTGCTCTTTAATCTATTATCTAAACTCGAAAGTTCACTGAAACATACAATGGAGTACATCAACAACGCCACGGCAAGGCCATAATTCCATCTGTTGAAATCGTTTGATCATATGTATATGTTGGTTAGAATGTTCCATGTACATTTCTTCTATTTGGTTGAAAACTGTTGCTGGCCTCTTTCGGAACACAGTTTTTCTGAGTTAACAAGGAAGGGCAACAGGAACTTTTTGAAAGACATTCGTGAGAAACAAGATAGCACCTATACCTTCAATTCAAAGAGCTACATCTGTACTTACAGTAGTATTTCCGCTACTGTTCATGGAAAACCAGAGGTGTCCAGACATTACTGTCTCTGCTTCTGCCTTCAATGGCAATGCGACCGGTGTCTATCTCACACAATTCAGGCCATCACCACACGGACAGAGAAGAGAAAGCAATAACTTCTGTTATAATTGCTGGAAATGTTCATGTTTTCTCCCGTTTCAAAGAATGATTCTTTACCAGATAGAAATTAGAGGCTTGTCCTCTTTGAAAACACGGTACTTTCTGAGTTTCACAGTGAATTAGCAAGAGACGAAGTAGGAAACAACTGTGAGCGGTGAAGTCACATATATTCCCTTTAGTGTGTCCGGTGAAGCACACTACCCAAAGAATATAACTGTCTTGAAAGCAGTGTTTGCTCTTTAGTCTATTATCTAATCTCGAAAGTTCACTGAAACATAGAATGGAGTACATCAACAACGGCACGGCAAGGCCATAACTCCATCTGTTGAAATCGTTTGATCATATGTATATGTTGGTTAGAATGTTCCATGTACATTTCTTCTATTTGGTTGAAAACTGTTGCTGGCCTCTTTCGGAACACAGTTTTTCTGAGTTAACAAGGAAGGGCAACAGGAACTTTTTGAAAGACATTCGTGAGAAACAAGATAGCACCTATACCTTCAATTCAAAGAGCTACATCTGTACTTACAGTAGTATTTGCGCTACTGTTCATGGAAAACCAGAGGTGTCCAGACATTACTGTCTCTGCTTCTGCCTTCAATTGCAATAAGACCGGTGACTATCTCACACAATTCAGGCCATCACCACACGGACAGAGAAGAGAAAGCAATAACTTCTGTTATAATTGCTGGAAATGTTCATGTTTTCTCCTGTTTCAAAGAATGATTCTTTACCAGATAGAAATTACAGGCTTGTCCTCTTTGAACACACGGTACTTTCTGATTTTCACAGTGAATTAGCAAGAAACGAAGTAGGAAACAACTGTGAACGGTGAAGTCACATATATTCCCTTTAGTGTGTCAGGTGAAGCACACTACCCAAAAGACTCTAGCGGTCTTGAAAGCAGTGTTTGCTCTTTAGTCTATTGTATAAACTCGAAAGTTCACTGAAACATACAATGGAGTACATCAACAACGGCACGGGAAGGCCATAATTCCATCTGTTGAAATCGTTTGATCATATGTATATGTTGGTTAGAATGTTCCATGTACATTTCTTCTATTTGGTTGAAAACTGTTGCTGGCCTCTTTCGGAACACAGTTTTTCTGAGTTAACAAGGAAGGGCAACAGGAAATTTTTGAAAGACATTCGTGAGAAACAAGATAGCACCTATACCTTCAATTCAAAGAGCTACATCTGTACTTACAGTAGTATTTGCGCTACTGTTCATGGAAAACCAGAGGTGTCCAGACATTACTGTCTCTGCTTCTGCCTTCAATGGCAATGCGACCGGTGACTATCTCACACAATTCAGGCCATCACCACACGGACAGAGAAGAGAAAGCAATAACTTCTGTTATAATTGCTGGAAATGTTCATGTTTTCTCCCGTTTCAAAGAATGATTCTTTACCAGATAGAAATTAGAGGCTTGTCCTCTTTGAAAACACGGTACTTTCTGAGTTTCACAGTGAATTAGCAAGAGACGAAGTAGGAAACAACTGTGAGCGGTGAAGTCACATATATTCCCTTTAGTGTGTCCGGTGAAGCACACTACCCAAAGAATATAACTGTCTTGAAAGCAGTGTTTGCTCTTTAGTCTATTATCTAATCTCGAAAGTTCACTGAAACATAGAATGGAGTACATCAACAACGGCACGGCAAGGCCATAACTCCATCTGTTGAAATCGTTTGATCATATGTATATGTTGGTTAGAATGTTCCATGTACATTTCTTCTATTTGGTTGAAAACTGTTGCTGGCCTCTTTCGGAACACAGTTTTTCTGAGTTAACAAGGAAGGGCAACAGGAACTTTTTGAAAGACATTCGTGAGAAACAAGATAGCACCTATACCTTCAATTCAAAGAGCTACATCTGTACTTACAGTAGTATTTGCGCTACTGTTCATGGAAAACCAGAGGTGTCCAGACATTACTGTCTCTGCTTCTGCCTTCAATTGCAATAAGACCGGTGACTATCTCACACAATTCAGGCCATCACCACACGGACAGAGAAGAGAAAGCAATAACTTCTGTTATAATTGCTGGAAATGTTCATGTTTTCTCCTGTTTCAAAGAATGATTCTTTACCAGATAGAAATTACAGGCTTGTCCTCTTTGAACACACGGTACTTTCTGATTTTCACAGTGAATTAGCAAGAAACGAAGTAGGAAACAACTGTGAACGGTGAAGTCACATATATTCCCTTTAGTGTGTCAGGTGAAGCACACTACCCAAAAGACTCTAGCGGTCTTGAAAGCAGTGTTTGCTCTTTAGTCTATTGTATAAACTCGAAAGTTCACTGAAACATACAATGGAGTACATCAACAACGGCACGGGAAGGCCATAATTCCATCTGTTGAAATCGTTTGATCATATGTATATGTTGGTTAGAATGTTCCATGTACATTTCTTCTATTTGGTTGAAAACTGTTGCTGGCCTCTTTCGGAACACAGTTTTTCTGAGTTAACAAGGAAGGGCAACAGGAAATTTTTGAAAGACATTCGTGAGAAACAAGATAGCACCTATACCTTCAATTCAAAGAGCTACATCTGTACTTACAGTAGTATTTGCGCTACTGTTCATGGAAAACCAGAGGTGTCCAGACATTACTGTCTCTGCTTCTGCCTTCAATGGCAATGCGACCGGTGACTATCTCACACAATTCAGGCCATCACCACACGGACAGAGAAGAGAAAGCAAGAACTTCTGTTATAATTGTTGGAAATGTTCATGTTTTCTCCCGTTTCAAAGAATGATTCTTTACCAGATAGAAATTACAGGCTTGTCCTCTTTGAACACACGGTACTTTCTGAGTTTCACAGTGAATTAGCAAGAAACGAAGTAGGAAACAACTGTGAACGGTGAAGTCACATATATTCCCTTTAGTGTGTCCGGTGAAGCACACTACCCAAAGAATATAACTGTCTTGAAAGCAGTGTTTGCTCTTTAGTCTATTATCTAATCTCGAAAGTTCACTGAAACATAGAATGGAGTACATCAACA
The DNA here is from genome assembly GCF_987537825.1 of Furipterus horrens. NCBI lineage: Eukaryota > Metazoa > Chordata > Mammalia > Chiroptera > Furipteridae > Furipterus > Furipterus horrens. Next base: position 53,234,375 of record NW_028327182.1, read on the forward strand.
ACGGCACGGCAAGGCCATAACTCCATCTGTTGAAATCGTTTGATCATATGTATATGTTGGTTAGAATGTTCCATGTACATTTCTTCTATTTGGTTGAAAACTGTTGCTGGCCTCTTTCGGAACACAGTTTTTCTGAGTTAACAAGGAAGGGCAACAGGAACTTTTTGAAAGACATTCGTGAGAAACAAGATAGCACCTATACCTTCAATTCAAAGAGCTACATCTGTACTTACAGTAGTATTTGCGCTACTGTTCATGGAAAACCAGAGGTGTCCAGACATTACTGTCTCTGCTTCTGCCTTCAATTGCAATAAGACCGGTGACTATCTCACACAATTCAGGCCATCACCACACGGACAGAGAAGAGAAAGCAATAACTTCTGTTATAATTGCTGGAAATGTTCATGTTTTCTCCTGTTTCAAAGAATGATTCTTTACCAGATAGAAATTACAGGCTTGTCCTCTTTGAACACACGGTACTTTCTGATTTTCACAGTGAATTAGCAAGAAACGAAGTAGGAAACAACTGTGAACGGTGAAGTCACATATATTCCCTTTAGTGTGTCAGGTGAAGCACACTACCCAAAAGACTCTAGCGGTCTTGAAAGCAGTGTTTGCTCTTTAGTCTATTGTATAAACTCGAAAGTTCACTGAAACATACAATGGAGTACATCAACAACGGCACGGGAAGGCCATAATTCCATCTGTTGAAATCGTTTGATCATATGTATATGTTGGTTAGAATGTTCCATGTACATTTCTTCTATTTGGTTGAAAACTGTTGCTGGCCTCTTTCGGAACACAGTTTTTCTGAGTTAACAAGGAAGGGCAACAGGAAATTTTTGAAAGACATTCGTGAGAAACAAGATAGCACCTATACCTTCAATTCAAAGAGCTACATCTGTACTTACAGTAGTATTTGCGCTACTGTTCATGGAAAACCAGAGGTGTCCAGACATTACTGTCTCTGCTTCTGCCTTCAATGGCAATGCGACCGGTGACTATCTCACACAATTCAGGCCATCACCACACGGACAGAGAAGAGAAAGCAAGAACTTCTGTTATAATTGTTGGAAATGTTCATGTTTTCTCCCGTTTCAAAGAATGATTCTTTACCAGATAGAAATTACAGGCTTGTCCTCTTTGAACACACGGTACTTTCTGAGTTTCACAGTGAATTAGCAAGAAACGAAGTAGGAAACAACTGTGAACGGTGAAGTCACATATATTCCCTTTAGTGTGTCCGGTGAAGCACACTACCCAAAGAATATAACTGTCTTGAAAGCAGTGTTTGCTCTTTAGTCTATTATCTAATCTCGAAAGTTCACTGAAACATAGAATGGAGTACATCAACAACGGCACGGCAAGGCCATAACTCCATCTGTTGAAATCGTTTGATCATATGTATATGTTGGTTAGAATGTTCCATGTACATTTCTTCTATTTGGTTGAAAACTGTTGCTGGCCTCTTTCGGAACACAGTTTTTCTGAGTTAACAAGGAAGGGCAACAGGAACTTTTTGAAAGACATTCGTGAGAAACAAGATAGCACCTATACCTTCAATTCAAAGAGCTACATCTGTACTTACAGTAGTATTTGCGCTACTGTTCATGGAAAACCAGAGGTGTCCAGACATTACTGTCTCTGCTTCTGCCTTCAATTGCAATGCGACCGGTGACTATCTCACACAATTCAGGCCATCACCACACGGACAGAGAAGAGAAAGCAAGAACTTCTGTTATAATTGCTGGAAATGTTCATGTTTTCTCCCGTTTCAAAGAATGATTCTTTACCAGATAGAAATTACAGGCTTGTCCTCTTTGAACACACGGTACTTTCTGAGTTTCACAGTGAATTAGCAAGAAACGAAGTAGGAAACAACTGTGAACGGTGAAGTCACATATATTCCCTTTAGTGTGTCAGGTCAAGCACACTACCCAAAGACTCGAACGGTCTTGAAAGCAGTGTTTGCTCTTTAATCTATTATCTAAACTCGAAAGTTCACTGAAACATAGAATGGAGTACATCAACAACGCCACGGCAAGGCCATAATTCCATCTGTTGAAATCGTTTGATCATATGTATATGTTGGTTAGAATGTTCCATGTACATTTCTTCTATTTGGTTGAAAACTGTTGCTGGCCTCTTTCGGAACACAGTTTTTCTGAGTTAACAAGGAAGGGCAACGGGAAATTTTTGAAAGACATTCGTGAGAAACAAGATAGCACCTATACCTTCAATTCAAAGAGCTACATCTGTACTTACAGTAGTATTTGCGCTACTGTTCATGGAAAACCAGAGGTGTCCAGACATTACTGTCTCTGCTTCTGCCTTCAATGGCAATGCGACCGGTGACTATCTCACACAATTCAGGCCATCACCACACGGACAGAGAAGAGAAAGCAAGAACTTCTGTTATAATTGTTGGAAAACTTCATGTTTTCTCCCGTTTCAAAGAATGATTCTTTACCAAATAGAAATTACAGGCTTGTCCTCTTTGAACACACGGTACTTTCTGAGTTTCACAGTGAATTAGCAAGAAACGAAGTAGGAAACAACTGTGAACGGTGAAGTCACATATATTCCCTTTAGTGTGTCCGGTGAAGCACACTACCCAAAGAATATAACTGTCTTGAAAGCAGTGTTTGCTCTTTAGTCTATTATCTAATCTCGAAAGTTCACTGAAACATAGAATGGAGTACATCAACAACGGCACGGCAAGGCCATAACTCCATCTGTTGAAATCGTTTGATCATATGTATATGTTGGTTAGAATGTTCCATGTACATTTCTTCTATTTGGTTGAAAACTGTTGCTGGCCTCTTTCGGAACACAGTTTTTCTGAGTTAACAAGGAAGGGCAACAGGAACTTTTTGAAAGACATTCGTGAGAAACAAGATAGCACCTATACCTTCAATTCAAAGAGCTACATCTGTACTTACAGTAGTATTTGCGCTACTGTTCATGGAAAACCAGAGGTGTCCAGACATTACTGTCTCTGCTTCTGCCTTCAATGGCAATGCGACCGGTGACTATCTCACACAATTCAGGCCATCACCACACGGACAGAGAAGAGAAAGCAATAACTTCTGTTATAATTGCTGGAAATGTTCATGTTTTCTCCCGTTTCAAAGAATGATTCTTTACCAGATAGAAATTACAGGCTTGTCCTCTTTGAACACACGGTACTTTCTGAGTTTCACAGTGAATTAGCAAGAAACGAAGTAGGAAACAACTGTGAACGGTGAAGTCACATATATTCCCTTTAGTGTGTCCGGTGAAGCACACTACCCAAAGAATATAACTGTCTTGAAAGCAGTGTTTGCTCTTTAGTCTATTATCTAATCTCGAAAGTTCACTGAAACATAGAATGGAGTACATCAACAACGGCACGGCAAGGCCATAACTCCATCTGTTGAAATCGTTTGATCATATGTATATGTTGGTTAGAATGTTCCATGTACATTTCTTCTATTTCGTTGAAAACTGTTGCTGGCCTCTTTCGGAACACAGTTTTTCTGAGTTAACAAGGAAGGGCAACAGGAACTTTTTGAAAGACATTCGTGAGAAACAAGATAGCACCTATACCTTCAATTCAAAGAGCTACATCTGTACTTACAGTAGTATTTGCGCTACTGTTCATGGAAAACCAGAGGTGTCCAGACATTACTGTCTCTGCTTCTGCCTTCAATTGCAATGCGACCGGTGACTATCTCACACAATTCAGGCCATCACCACACGGACAGAGAAGAGAAAGCAATAACTTCTGTTATAATTGCTGGAAATGTTCATGTTTTCTCCCGTTTCAAAGAATGATTCTTTACCAGATAGAAATTACAGGCTTGTCCTCTTTGAACACACGGTACTTTCTGAGTTTCACAGTGAATTAGCAAGAAACGAAGTAGGAAACAACTGTGAACGGTGAAGTCACATATATTCCCTTTAGTGTGTCCGGTGAAGCACACTACCCAAAGAATATAACTGTCTTGAAAGCAGTGTTTGCTCTTTAGTCTATTATCTAATCTCGAAAGTTCACTGAAACATAGAATGGAGTACATCAACAACGGCACGGCAAGGCCATAACTCCATCTGTTGAAATCGTTTGATCATATGTATATGTTGGTTAGAATGTTCCATGTACATTTCTTCTATTTGGTTGAAAACTGTTGCTGGCCTCTTTCGGAACACAGTTTTTCTGAGTTAACAAGGAAGGGCAACAGGAACTTTTTGAAAGACATTCGTGAGAAACAAGATAGCACCTATACCTTCAATTCAAAGAGCTACATCTGTACTTACAGTAGTATTTGCGCTACTGTTCATGGAAAACCAGAGGTGTCCAGACATTACTGTCTCTGCTTCTGCCTTCAATGGCAATGCGACCGGTGACTATCTCACACAATTCAGGCCATCACCACACGGACAGAGAAGAGAAAGCAATAACTTCTGTTATAATTGCTGGAAATGTTCATGTTTTCTCCCGTTTCAAAGAATGATTCTTTACCAGATAGAAATTACAGGCTTGTCCTCTTTGAACACACGGTACTTTCTGAGTTTCACAGTGAATTAGCAAGAAACGAAGTAGGAAACAACTGTGAACGGTGAAGTCACATATATTCCCTTTAGTGTGTCCGGTGAAGCACACTACCCAAAGAATATAACTGTCTTGAAAGCAGTGTTTGCTCTTTAGTCTATTATCTAATCTCGAAAGTTCACTGAAACATAGAATGGAGTACATCAACAACGGCACGGCAAGGCCATAACTCCATCTGTTGAAATCGTTTGATCATATGTATATGTTGGTTAGAATGTTCCATGTACATTTCTTCTATTTGGTTGAAAACTGTTGCTGGCCTCTTTCGGAACACAGTTTTTCTGAGTTAACAAGGAAGGGCAACAGGAACTTTTTGAAAGACATTCGTGAGAAACAAGATAGCACCTATACCTTCAATTCAAAGAGCTACATCTGTACTTACAGTAGTATTTGCGCTACTGTTCATGGAAAACCAGAGGTGTCCAGACATTACTGTCTCTGCTTCTGCCTTCAATGGCAATGCGACCGGTGACTATCTCACACAATTCAGGCCATCACCACACGGACAGAGAAGAGAAAGCAATAACTTCTGTTATAATTGCTGGAAATGTTCATGTTTTCTCCCGTTTCAAAGAATGATTCTTTACCAGATAGAAATTACAGGCTTGTCCTCTTTGAACACACGGTACTTTCTGAGTTTCACAGTGAATTAGCAAGAAACGAAGTAGGAAACAACTGTGAACGGTGAAGTCACATATATTCCCTTTAGTGTGTCAGGTCAAGCACACTACCCAAAGACTCGAACGGTCTTGAAAGCAGTGTTTGCTCTTTAATCTATTATCTAAACTCGAAAGTTCACTGAAACATACAATGGAGTACATCAACAACGCCACGGCAAGGCCATAATTCCATCTGTTGAAATCGTTTGATCATATGTATATGTTGGTTAGAATGTTCCATGTACATTTCTTCTATTTGGTTGAAAACTGTTGCTGGCCTCTTTCGGAACACAGTTTTTCTGAGTTAACAAGGAAGGGCAACGGGAAATTTTTGAAAGACATTCGTGAGAAACAAGATAGCACCTATACCTTCAATTCAAAGAGCTACATCTGTACTTACAGTAGTATTTGCGCTACTGTTCACGGAAAACCAGAGGTGTCCAGACATTACTGTTTCTGCTTCTGCCTTCAATGGCAATGCGACCGGTGACTATCTCACACAATTCAGGCCATCACCACACGGACAGAGAAGAGAAAGCAAGAACTTCTGTTATAATTGTTGGAAAACTTCATGTTTTCTCCCGTTTCAAAGAATGATTCTTTACCAAATAGAAATTACAGGCTTGTCCTCTTTGAACACACGGTACTTTCTGAGTTTCACAGTGAATTAGCAAGAAACGAAGTAGGAAACAACTGTGAACGGTGAAGTCACATATATTCCCTTTAGTGTGTCCGGTGAAGCACACTACCCAAAGAATATAACTGTCTTGAAAGCAGTGTTTGCTCTTTAGTCTATTATCTAATCTCGAAAGTTCACTGAAACATAGAATGGAGTACATCAACAACGGCACGGCAAGGCCATAACTCCATCTGTTGAAATCGTTTGATCATATGTATATGTTGGTTAGAATGTTCCATGTACATTTCTTCTATTTGGTTGAAAACTGTTGCTGGCCTCTTTCGGAACACAGTTTTTCTGAGTTAACAAGGAAGGGCAACAGGAACTTTTTGAAAGACATTCGTGAGAAACAAGATAGCACCTATACCTTCAATTCAAAGAGCTACATCTGTACTTACAGTAGTATTTGCGCTACTGTTCATGGAAAACCAGAGGTGTCCAGACATTACTGTCTCTGCTTCTGCCTTCAATGGCAATGCGACCGGTGACTATCTCACACAATTCAGGCCATCACCACACGGACAGAGAAGAGAAAGCAATAACTTCTGTTATAATTGCTGGAAATGTTCATGTTTTCTCCCGTTTCAAAGAATGATTCTTTACCAGATAGAAATTACAGGCTTGTCCTCTTTGAACACACGGTACTTTCTGAGTTTCACAGTGAATTAGCAAGAAACGAAGTAGGAAACAACTGTGAACGGTGAAGTCACATATATTCCCTTTAGTGTGTCCGGTGAAGCACACTACCCAAAGAATATAACTGTCTTGAAAGCAGTGTTTGCTCTTTAGTCTATTATCTAATCTCGAAAGTTCACTGAAACATAGAATGGAGTACATCAACAACGGCACGGCAAGGCCATAACTCCATCTGTTGAAATCGTTTGATCATATGTATATGTTGGTTAGAATGTTCCATGTACATTTCTTCTATTTGGTTGAAAACTGTTGCTGGCCTCTTTCGGAACACAGTTTTTCTGAGTTAACAAGGAAGGGCAACAGGAACTTTTTGAAAGACATTCGTGAGAAACAAGATAGCACCTATACCTTCAATTCAAAGAGCTACATCTGTACTTACAGTAGTATTTGCGCTACTGTTCATGGAAAACCAGAGGTGTCCAGACATTACTGTCTCTGCTTCTGCCTTCAATGGCAATGCGACCGGTGACTATCTCACACAATTCAGGCCATCACCACACGGACAGAGAAGAGAAAGCAAGAACTTCTGTTATAATTGCTGGAAATGTTCATGTTTTCTCCCGTTTCAAAGAATGATTCTTTACCAGATAGAAATTAGAGGCTTGTCCTCTTTGAAAACACGGTACTTTCTGAGTTTCACAGTGAATTAGCAAGAAACGAAGTAGGAAACAACTGTGAACGATGAAGTCACATATATTCCCTTTAGTGTGTCCGGTGAAGCACACTACCCAAAGAATATAACTGTCTTGAAAGCAGTGTTTGCTCATTAGTCTATTATCTAATCTCGAAAGTTCACTGAAACATAGAATGGAGTACATCAACAACGGCACGGCAAGGCCATAACTCCATCTGTTGAAATCGTTTGATCATATGTATATGTTGGTTAGAATGTTCCATGTACATTTCTTCTATTTGGTTGAAAACTGTTGCTGGCCTCTTTCGGAACACAGTTTTTCTGAGTTAACAAGGAAGGGCAACAGGAACTTTTTGAAAGACATTCGTGAGAAACAAGATAGCACCTATACCTTCAATTCAAAGAGCTACATCTGTACTTACAGTAGTATTTGCGCTACTGTTCATGGAAAACCAGAGGTGTCCAGACATTACTGTCTCTGCTTCTGCCTTCAATGGCAATGCGACCGGTGACTATCTCACACAATTCAGGCCATCACCACACGGACAGAGAAGAGAAAGCAATAACTTCTGTTATAATTGCTGGAAATGTTCATGTTTTCTCCCGTTTCAAAGAATGATTCTTTACCAGATAGAAATTACAGGCTTGTCCTCTTTGAACACACGGTACTTTCTGAGTTTCACAGTGAATTAGCAAGAAACGAAGTAGGAAACAACTGTGAACGGTGAAGTCACATATATTCCCTTTAGTGTGTCCGGTGAAGCACACTACCCAAAGAATATAACTGTCTTGAAAGCAGTGTTTGCTCTTTAGTCTATTATCTAATCTCGAAAGTTCACTGAAACATACAATGGAGTACATCAACAACGGCACGGCAAGGCCATAACTCCATCTGTTGAAATCGTTTGATCATATGTATATGTTGGTTAGAATGTTCCATGTACATTTCTTCTATTTGGTTGAAAACTGTTGCTGGCCTCTTTCGGAACACAGTTTTTCTGAGTTAACAAGGAAGGGCAACAGGAACTTTTTGAAAGACATTCGTGAGAAACAAGATAGCACCTATACCTTCAATTCAAAGAGCTACATCTGTACTTACAGTAGTATTTGCGCTACTGTTCATGGAAAACCAGAGGTGTCCAGACATTACTGTCTCTGCTTCTGCCTTCAATGGCAATGCGACCGGTGACTATCTCACACAATTCAGGCCATCACCACACGGACAGAGAAGAGAAAGCAAGAACTTCTGTTATAATTGCTGGAAATGTTCATGTTTTCTCCCGTTTCAAAGAATGATTCTTTACCAGATAGAAATTACAGGCTTGTCCTCTTTGAACACACGGTACTTTCTGAGTTTCACAGTGAATTAGCAAGAAACGAAGTAGGAAACAACTGTGAACGGTGAAGTCACATATATTCCCTTTAGTGTGTCAGGTGAAGCACACTACCCAAAGACTCGAACGGTCTTGAAAGCAGTGTTTGCTCTTTAATCTATTATCTAAACTCGAAAGTTCACTGAAACATACAATGGAGTACATCAACAATGCCACGGCAAGGCCATAATTCCATCTGTTGAAATCGTTTGATCATACGTATATGTTGGTTAGAATGTTCCATGTACATTTCTTCTATTTGGTTGAAAACTGTTGCTGGCCTCTTTCGGAACACAGTTTTTCTGAGTTAACAAGGAAGGGCAACGGGAACTTTTTGAAAGACATTCGTGAGAAACAAGATAGCACCTATACCTTCAATTCAAAGAGCTACATCTGTACTTACAGTAGTATTTGCGCTACTGTTCATGGAAAACCAGAGGTGTCCAGACATTACTGTCTCTGCTTCTGCCTTCAATGGCAATGCGACCGGTGACTATCTCACACAATTCAGGCCATCACCACACGGACAGAGAAGAGAAAGCAAGAACTTCTGTTATAATTGTTGGAAAACTTCATGTTTTCTCCCGTTTCAAAGAATGATTCTTTACCAAATAGAAATTACAGGCTTGTCCTCTTTGAACACACGGTACTTTCTGAGTTTCACAGTGAATTAGCAAGAAACGAAGTAGGAAACAACTGTGAACGGTGAAGTCACATATATTCCCTTTAGTGTGTCAGGTGAAGCACACTACCCAAAGACTCGAACGGTCTTGAAAGCAGTGTTTGCTCTTTAATCTATTATCTAAACTCGAAAGTTCACTGAAACATACAATGGAGTACATCAACAACGGCACGGCAAGGCCATAACTCCATCTGTTGAAATCGTTTGATCATATGTATATGTTGGTTAGAATGTTCCATGTACATTTCTTCTATTTGGTTGAAAACTGTTGCTGGCCTCTTTCGGAACACAGTTTTTCTGAGTTAACAAGGAAGGGCAACAGGAACTTTTTGAAAGACATTCGTGAGAAACAAGATAGCACCTATACCTTCAATTCAAAGAGCTACATCTGTACTTACAGTAGTATTTGCGCTACTGTTCATGGAAAACCAGAGGTGTCCAGACATTACTGTCTCTGCTTCTGCCTTCAATGGCAATGCGACCGGTGACTATCTCACACAATTCAGGCCATCACCACACGGACAGAGAAGAGAAAGCAAGAACTTCTGTTATAATTGCTGGAAATGTTCATGTTTTCTCCCGTTTCAAAGAATGATTCTTTACCAGATAGAAATTAGAGGCTTGTCCTCTTTGAAAACACGGTACTTTCTGAGTTTCACAGTGAATTAGCAAGAAACGAAGTAGGAAACAACTGTGAACGGTGAAGTCACATATATTCCCTTTAGTGTGTCCGGTGAAGCACACTACCCAAAGAATATAACTGTCTTGAAAGCAGTGTTTGCTCTTTAGTCTATTATCTAATCTCGAAAGTTCACTGAAACATAGAATGGAGTACATCAACAACGGCACGGCAAGGCCATAACTCCATCTGTTGAAATCGTTTGATCATATGTATATGTTGGTTAGAATGTTCCATGTACATTTCTTCTATTTGGTTGAAAACTGTTGCTGGCCTCTTTCGGAACACAGTTTTTCTGAGTTAACAAGGAAGGGCAACAGGAACTTTTTGAAAGACATTCGTGAGAAACAAGATAGCACCTATACCTTCAATTCAAAGAGCTACATCTGTACTTACAGTAGTATTTGCGCTACTGTTCATGGAAAACCAGAGGTGTCCAGACATTACTGTCTCTGCTTCTGCCTTCAATGGCAATGCGACCGGTGACTATCTCACACAATTCAGGCCATCACCACACGGACAGAGAAGAGAAAGCAAGAACTTCTGTTATAATTGCTGGAAATGTTCATGTTTTCTCCCGTTTCAAAGAATGATTCTTTACCAGATAGAAATTACAGGCTTGTCCTCTTTGAACACACGGTACTTTCTGAGTTTCACAGTGAATTAGCAAGAAACGAAGTAGGAAACAACTGTGAACGGTGAAGTCACATATATTCCCTTTAGTGTGTCAGGTGAAGCACACTACCCAAAGACTCGAACGGTCTTGAAAGCAGTGTTTGCTCTTTAATCTATTATCTAAACTCGAAAGTTCACTGAAACATACAATGGAGTACATCAACAACGCCACTGCAAGGCCATAATTCCATCTGTTGAAATCGTTTGATCATATGTATATGTTGGTTAGAATGTTCCATGTACATTTCTTCTATTTGGTTGAAAACTGTTGCTGGCCTCTTTCGGAACACAGTTTTTCTGAGTTAACAAGGAAGGGCAACGGGAAATTTTTGAAAGACATTCGTGAGAAACAAGATAGCACCTATACCTTCAATTCAAAGAGCTACATCTGTACTTACAGTAGTATTTGCGCTACTGTTCATGGAAAACCAGAGGTGTCCAGACATTACTGTCTCTGCTTCTGCCTTCAATGGCAATGCGACCGGTGACTATCTCACACAATTCAGGCCATCACCACACGGACAGAGAAGAGAAAGCAAGAACTTCTGTTATAATTGCTGGAAATGTTCATGTTTTCTCCCGTTTCAAAGAATGATTCTTTACCAGATAGAAATTACAGGCTTGTCCTCTTTGAACACACGGTACTTTCTGAGTTTCACAGTGAATTAGCAAGAAACGAAGTAGGAAACAACTGTGAACGGTGAAGTCACATATATTCCCTTTAGTGTGTCAGGTCAAGCACACTACCCAAAGACTCGAACGGTCTTGAAAGCAGTGTTTGCTCTTTAGTCTATTATCTAATCTCGAAAGTTCACTGAAACATAGAATGGAGTACATCAACAACGGCACGGCAAGGCCATAACTCCATCTGTTGAAATCGTTTGATCATATGTATATGTTGGTTAGAATGTTCCATGTACATTTCTTCTATTTGGTTGAAAACTGTTGCTGGCCTCTTTCGGAACACAGTTTTTCTGAGTTAACAAGGAAGGGCAACAGGAACTTTTTGAAAGACATTCGTGAGAAACAAGATAGCACCTATACCTTCAATTCAAAGAGCTACATCTGTACTTACAGTAGTATTTGCGCTACTGTTCATGGAAAACCAGAGGTGTCCAGACATTACTGTCTCTGCTTCTGCCTTCAATGGCAATGCGACCGGTGACTATCTCACACAATTCAGGCCATCACCACACGGACAGAGAAGAGAAAGCAAGAACTTCTGTTATAATTGCTGGAAATGTTCATGTTTTCTCCCGTTTCAAAGAATGATTCTTTACCAGATAGAAATTACAGGCTTGTCCTCTTTGAACACACGGTACTTTCTGAGTTTCACAGTGAATTAGCAAGAAACGAAGTAGGAAACAACTGTGAACGGTGAAGTCACATATATTCCCTTTAGTGTGTCCGGTGAAGCACACTACCCAAAGAATATAACTGTCTTGAAAGCAGTGTTTGCTCTTTAGTCTATTATCTAATCTCGAAAGTTCACTGAAACATAGAATGGAGTACATCAACAACGGCACGGCAAGGCCATAACTCCATCTGTTGAAATCGTTTGATCATATGTATATGTTGGTTAGAATGTTCCATGTACATTTCTTCTATTTGGTTGAAAACTGTTGCTGGCCTCTTTCGGAACACAGTTTTTCTGAGTTAACAAGGAAGGGCAACGGGAACTTTTTGAAAGACATTCGTGAGAAACAAGATAGCACCTATACCTTCAATTCAAAGAGCTACATCTGTACTTACAGTAGTATTTGCGCTACTGTTCATGGAAAACCAGAGGTGTCCAGACATTACTGTCTCTGCTTCTGCCTTCAATGGCAATGCGACCGGTGACTATCTCACACAATTCAGGCCATCACCACACGGACAGAGAAGAGAAAGCAAGAACTTCTGTTATAATTGCTGGAAATGTTCATGTTTTCTCCCGTTTCAAAGAATGATTCTTTACCAGATAGAAATTACAGGCTTGTCCTCTTTGAACACACGGTACTTTCTGAGTTTCACAGTGAATTAGCAAGAAACGAAGTAGGAAACAACTGTGAACGGTGAAGTCACATATATTCCCTTTAGTGTGTCCGGTGAAGCACACTACCCAAAGAATATAACTGTCTTGAAAGCAGTGTTTGCTCTTTAGTCTATTATCTAATCTCGAAAGTTCACTGAAACATACAATGGAGTACATCAACAACGGCACGGCAAGGCCATAACTCCATCTGTTGAAATCGTTTGATCATATGTATATGTTGGTTAGAATGTTCCATGTACATTTCTTCTATTTGGTTGAAAACTGTTGCTGGCCTCTTTCGGAACACAGTTTTTCTGAGTTAACAAGGAAGGGCAACAGGAACTTTTTGAAAGACATTCGTGAGAAACAAGATAGCACCTATACCTTCAATTCAAAGAGCTACATCTGTACTTACAGTAGTATTTGCGCTACTGTTCATGGAAAACCAGAGGTGTCCAGACATTACTGTCTCTGCTTCTGCCTTCAATTGCAATGCGACCGGTGACTATCTCACACAATTCAGGCCATCACCACACGGATAGAGAAGAGAAAGCAATAACTTCTGTTATAATTGCTGGAAATGTTCATGTTTTCTCCCGTTTCAAAGAATGATTCTTTACCAGATAGAAATTACAGGCTTGTCCTCTTTGAACACACGGTACTTTCTGAGTTTCACAGTGAATTAGCAAGAAACGAAGTAGGAAACAACTGTGAACGGTGAAGTCACATATATTCCCTTTAGTGTGTCCGGTGAAGCACACTACCCAAAGAATATAACTGTCTTGAAAGCAGTGTTTGCTCTTTAGTCTATTATCTAATCTCGAAAGTTCACTGAAACATACAATGGAGTACATCAACAACGGCACGGCAAGGCCATAACTCCATCTGTTGAAATCGTTTGATCATATGTATATGTTGGTTAGAATGTTCCATGTACATTTCTTCTATTTGGTTGAAAACTGTTGCTGGCCTCTTTCGGAACACAGTTTTTCTGAGTTAACAAGGAAGGGCAACAGGAACTTTTTGAAAGACATTCGTGAGAAACAAGATAGCACCTATACCTTCAATTCAAAGAGCTACATCTGTACTTACAGTAGTATTTGCGCTACTGTTCATGGAAAACCAGAGGTGTCCAGACATTACTGTCTCTGCTTCTGCCTTCAATGGCAATGCGACCGGTGACTATCTCACACAATTCAGGCCATCACCACACGGACAGAGAAGAGAAAGCAATAACTTCTGTTATAATTGCTGGAAATGTTCATGTTTTCTCCCGTTTCAAAGAATGATTCTTTACCAGATAGAAATTACAGGCTTGTCCTCTTTGAACACACGGTACTTTCTGAGTTTCACAGTGAATTAGCAAGAAACGAAGTAGGAAACAACTGTGAACGGTGAAGTCACATATATTCCCTTTAGTGTGTCCGGTGAAGCACACTACCCAAAGAATATAACTGTCTTGAAAGCAGTGTTTGCTCTTTAGTCTATTATCTAATCTCGAAAGTTCACTGAAACATAGAATGGAGTACATCAACAACGGCACGGCAAGGCCATAACTCCATCTGTTGAAATCGTTTGATCATATGTATATGTTGGTTAGAATGTTCCATGTACATTTCTTCTATTTGGTTGAAAACTGTTGCTGGCCTCTTTCGGAACACAGTTTTTCTGAGTTAACAAGGAAGGGCAACGGGAAATTTTTGAAAGACATTCGTGAGAAACAAGATAGCACCTATACCTTCAATTCAAAGAGCTACATCTGTACTTACAGTAGTATTTGCGCTACTGTTCATGGAAAACCAGAGGTGTCCAGACATTACTGTCTCTGCTTCTGCCTTCAATGGCAATGCGACCGGTGACTATCTCACACAATTCAGGCCATCACCACACGGACAGAGAAGAGAAAGCAAGAACTTCTGTTATAATTGTTGGAAAACTTCATGTTTTCTGCCGTTTCAAAGAATGATTCTTTACCAGATAGAAATTACAGGCTTGTCCTCTTTGAACACACGGTACTTTCTGAGTTTCACAGTGAATTAGCAAGAAACGAAGTAGGAAACAACTGTGAACGGTGAAGTCACATATATTCCCTTTAGTGTGTCCGGTGAAGCACACTACCCAAAGAATATAACTGTCTTGAAAGCAGTGTTTGCTCTTTAGTCTATTATCTAATCTCGAAAGTTCACTGAAACATACAATGGAGTACATCAACAACGGCACGGCAAGGCCATAACTCCATCTGTTGAAATCGTTTGATCATATGTATATGTTGGTTAGAATGTTCCATGTACATTTCTTCTATTTGGTTGAAAACTGTTGCTGGCCTCTTTCGGAACACAGTTTTTCTGAGTTAACAAGGAAGGGCAACAGGAACTTTTTGAAAGACATTCGTGAGAAACAAGATAGCACCTATACCTTCAATTCAAAGAGCTACATCTGTACTTACAGTAGTATTTGCGCTACTGTTCATGGAAAACCAGAGGTGTCCAGACATTACTGTCTCTGCTTCTGCCTTCAATTGCAATGCGACCGGTGACTATCTCACACAATTCAGGCCATCACCACACGGACAGAGAAGAGAAAGCAAGAACTTCTGTTATAATTGCTGGAAATGTTCATGTTTTCTCCCGTTTCAAAGAATGATTCTTTACCAGATAGAAATTACAGGCTTGTCCTCTTTGAACACACGGTACTTTCTGAGTTTCACAGTGAATTAGCAAGAAACGAAGTAGGAAACAACTGTGAACGGTGAAGTCACATATATTCCCTTTAGTGTGTCAGGTGAAGCACACTACCCAAAGACTCGAACGGTCTTGAAAGCAGTGTTTGCTCTTTAATCTATTATCTAAACTCGAAAGTTCACTGAAACATACAATGGAGTACATCAACAACGGCACGGCAAGGCCATAATTCCATCTGTTGAAATCGTTTGATCATATGTATATGTTGGTTAGAATGTTCCATGTACATTTCTTCTATTTGGTTGAAAACTGTTGCTGGCCTCTTTCGGAACACAGTTTTTCTGAGTTAACAAGGAAGGGCAACGGGAAATTTTTGAAAGACATTCGTGAGAAACAAGATAGCACCTATACCTTCAATTCAAAGAGCTACATCTGTACTTACAGTAGTATTTGCGCTACTGTTCATGGAAAACCAGAGGTGTCCAGACATTACTGTCTCTGCTTCTGCCTTCAATGGCAATGCGACCGGTGACTATCTCACACAATTCAGGCCATCACCACACGGACAGAGAAGAGAAAGCAATAACTTCTGTTATAATTGCTGGAAATGTTCATGTTTTCTCCCGTTTCAAAGAATGATTATTTACCAGATAGAAATTACAGGCTTGTCCTCTTTGAACACACGGTACTTTCTGAGTTTCACAGTGAATTAGCAAGAAACGAAGTAGGAAACAACTGTGAACGGTGAAGTCACATATATTCCCTTTAGTGTGTCCGGTGAAGCACACTACCCAAAGAATATAACTGTCTTGAAAGCAGTGTTTGCTCTTTAGTCTATTATCTAATCTCGAAAGTTCACTGAAACATACAATGGAGTACATCAACAACGGCACGGCAAGGCCATAACTCCATCTGTTGAAATCGTTTGATCATATGTATATGTTGGTTAGAATGTTCCATGTACATTTCTTCTATTTGGTTGAAAACTGTTGCTGGCCTCTTTCGGAACACAGTTTTTCTGAGTTAACAAGGAAGGGCAACAGGAACTTTTTGAAAGACATTCGTGAGAAACAAGATAGCACCTATACCTTCAATTCAAAGAGCTACATCTGTACTTACAGTAGTATTTGCGCTACTGTTCATGGAAAACCAGAGGTGTCCAGACATTACTGTCTCTGCTTCTGCCTTCAATGGCAATGCGACCGGTGACTATCTCACACAATTCAGGCCATCACCACACGGACAGAGAAGAGAAAGCAATAACTTCTGTTATAATTGCTGGAAATGTTCATGTTTTCTCCCGTTTCAAAGAATGATTCTTTACCAGATAGAAATTACAGGCTTGTCCTCTTTGAACACACGGTACTTTCTGAGTTTCACAGTGAATTAGCAAGAAACGAAGTAGGAAACAACTGTGAACGGTGAAGTCACATATATTCCCTTTAGTGTGTCCGGTGAAGCACACTACCCAAAGAATATAACTGTCTTGAAAGCAGTGTTTGCTCTTTAGTCTATTATCTAATCTCGAAAGTTCACTGAAACATACAATGGAGTACATCAACAACGGCACGGCAAGGCCATAACTCCATCTGTTGAAATCGTTTGATCATATGTATATGTTGGTTAGAATGTTCCATGTACATTTCTTCTATTTGGTTGAAAACTGTTGCTGGCCTCTTTCGGAACACAGTTTTTCTGAGTTAACAAGGAAGGGCAACAGGAACTTTTTGAAAGACATTCGTGAGAAACAAGATAGCACCTATACCTTCAATTCAAAGAGCTACATCTGTACTTACAGTAGTATTTGCGCTACTGTTCATGGAAAACCAGAGGTGTCCAGACATTACTGTCTCTGCTTCTGCCTTCAATGGCAATGCGACCGGTGACTATCTCACACAATTCAGGCCATCACCACACGGACAGAGAAGAGAAAGCAATAACTTCTGTTATAATTGCTGGAAATGTTCATGTTTTCTCCCGTTTCAAAGAATGATTCTTTACCAGATAGAAATTACAGGCTTGTCCTCTTTGAACACACGGTACTTTCTGAGTTTCACAGTGAATTAGCAAGAAACGAAGTAGGAAACAACTGTGAACGGTGAAGTCACATATATTCCCTTTAGTGTGTCCGGTGAAGCACACTACCCAAAGAATATAACTGTCTTGAAAGCAGTGTTTGCTCTTTAGTCTATTATCTAATCTCGAAAGTTCACTGAAACATAGAATGGAGTACATCAACAACGGCACGGCAAGGCCATAACTCCATCTGTTGAAATCGTTTGATCATATGTATATGTTGGTTAGAATGTTCCATGTACATTTCTTCTATTTGGTTGAAAACTGTTGCTGGCCTCTTTCGGAACACAGTTTTTCTGAGTTAACAAGGAAGGGCAACAGGAAATTTTTGAAAGACATTCGTGAGAAACAAGATAGCACCTATACCTTCAATTCAAAGAGCTACATCTGTACTTACAGTAGTATTTGCGCTACTGTTCATGGAAAACCAGAGGTGTCCAGACATTACTGTCTCTGCTTCTGCCTTCAATGGCAATGCGACCGGTGACTATCTCACACAATTCAGGCCATCACCACACGGACAGAGAAGAGAAAGCAATAACTTCTGTTATAATTGCTGGAAATGTTCATGTTTTCTCCCGTTTCAAAGAATGATTATTTACCAGATAGAAATTACAGGCTTGTCCTCTTTGAACACACGGTACTTTCTGAGTTTCACAGTGAATTAGCAAGAAACGAAGTAGGAAACAACTGTGAACGGTGAAGTCACATATATTCCCTTTAGTGTGTCCGGTGAAGCACACTACCCAAAGAATATAACTGTCTTGAAAGCAGTGTTTGCTCTTTAGTCTATTATCTAATCTCGAAAGTTCACTGAAACATACAATGGAGTACATCAACAACGGCACGGCAAGGCCATAACTCCATCTGTTGAAATCGTTTGATCATATGTATATGTTGGTTAGAATGTTCCATGTACATTTCTTCTATTTGGTTGAAAACTGTTGCTGGCCTCTTTCGGAACACAGTTTTTCTGAGTTAACAAGGAAGGGCAACAGGAACTTTTTGAAAGACATTCGTGAGAAACAAGATAGCACCTATACCTTCAATTCAAAGAGCTACATCTGTACTTACAGTAGTATTTGCGCTACTGTTCATGGAAAACCAGAGGTGTCCAGACATTACTGTCTCTGCTTCTGCCTTCAATGGCAATGCGACCGGTGACTATCTCACACAATTCAGGCCATCACCACACGGACAGAGAAGAGAAAGCAATAACTTCTGTTATAATTGCTGGAAATGTTCATGTTTTCTCCCGTTTCAAAGAATGATTCTTTACCAGATAGAAATTACAGGCTTGTCCTCTTTGAACACACGGTACTTTCTGAGTTTCACAGTGAATTAGCAAGAAACGAAGTAGGAAACAACTGTGAACGGTGAAGTCACATATATTCCCTTTAGTGTGTCCGGTGAAGCACACTACCCAAAGAATATAACTGTCTTGAAAGCAGTGTTTGCTCTTTAGTCTATTATCTAATCTCGAAAGTTCACTGAAACATAGAATGGAGTACATCAACAACGGCACGGCAAGGCCATAACTCCATCTGTTGAAATCGTTTGATCATATGTATATGTTGGTTAGAATGTTCCATGTACATTTCTTCTATTTGGTTGAAAACTGTTGCTGGCCTCTTTCGGAACACAGTTTTTCTGAGTTAACAAGGAAGGGCAACGGGAACTTTTTGAAAGACATTCGTGAGAAACAAGATAGCACCTATACCTTCAATTCAAAGAGCTACATCTGTACTTACAGTAGTATTTGCGCTACTGTTCATGGAAAACCAGAGGTGTCCAGACATTACTGTCTCTGCTTCTGCCTTCAATTGCAATGCGACCGGTGACTATCTCACACAATTCAGGCCATCACCACACGGACAGAGAAGAGAAAGCAATAACTTCTGTTATAATTGCTGGAAATGTTCATGTTTTCTCCCGTTTCAAAGAATGATTCTTTACCAGATAGAAATTACAGGCTTGTCCTCTTTGAACACACGGTACTTTCTGAGTTTCACAGTGAATTAGCAAGAAACGAAGTAGGAAACAACTGTGAACGGTGAAGTCACATATATTCCCTTTAGTGTGTCAGGTCAAGCACACTACCCAAAGACTCGAACGGTCTTGAAAGCAGTGTTTGCTCTTTAATCTATTATCTAAACTCGAAAGTTCACTGAAACATACAATGGAGTACATCAACAACGGCACGGCAAGGCCATAACTCCATCTGTTGAAATCGTTTGATCATATGTATATGTTGGTTAGAATGTTCCATGTACATTTCTTCTATTTGGTTGAAAACTGTTGCTGGCCTCTTTCGGAACACAGTTTTTCTGAGTTAACAAGGAAGGGCAACGGGAAATTTTTGAAAGACATTCGTGAGAAACAAGATAGCACCTATACCTTCAATTCAAAGAGCTACATCTGTACTTACAGTAGTATTTGCGCTACTGTTCATGGAAAACCAGAGGTGTCCAGACATTACTGTCTCTGCTTCTGCCTTCAATGGCAATGCGACCGGTGACTATCTCACACAATTCAGGCCATCACCACACGGACAGAGAAGAGAAAGCAAGAACTTCTGTTATAATTGTTGGAAAACTTCATGTTTTCTCCCGTTTCAAAGAATGATTCTTTACCAAATAGAAATTACAGGCTTGTCCTCTTTGAACACACGGTACTTTCTGAGTTTCACAGTGAATTAGCAAGAAACGAAGTAGGAAACAACTGTGAACGGTGAAGTCACATATATTCCCTTTAGTGTGTCCGGTGAAGCACACTACCCAAAGAATATAACTGTCTTGAAAGCAGTGTTTGCTCTTTAGTCTATTATCTAATCTCGAAAGTTCACTGAAACATAGAATGGAGTACATCAACAACGGCACGGCAAGGCCATAACTCCATCTGTTGAAATCGTTTGATCATATGTATATGTTGGTTAGAATGTTCCATGTACATTTCTTCTATTTGGTTGAAAACTGTTGCTGGCCTCTTTCGGAACACAGTTTTTCTGAGTTAACAAGGAAGGGCAACAGGAACTTTTTGAAAGACATTCGTGAGAAACAAGATAGCACCTATACCTTCAATTCAAAGAGCTACATCTGTACTTACAGTAGTATTTGCGCTACTGTTCATGGAAAACCAGAGGTGTCCAGACATTACTGTCTCTGCTTCTGCCTTCAATGGCAATGCGACCGGTGACTATCTCACACAATTCAGGCCATCACCACACGGACAGAGAAGAGAAAGCAATAACTTCTGTTATAATTGCTGGAAATGTTCATGTTTTCTCCCGTTTCAAAGAATGATTCTTTACCAGATAGAAATTACAGGCTTGTCCTCTTTGAACACACGGTACTTTCTGAGTTTCACAGTGAATTAGCAAGAAACGAAGTAGGAAACAACTGTGAACGGTGAAGTCACATATATTCCCTTTAGTGTGTCCGGTGAAGCACACTACCCAAAGAATATAACTGTCTTGAAAGCAGTGTTTGCTCTTTAGTCTATTATCTAATCTCGAAAGTTCACTGAAACATAGAATGGAGTACATCAACAACGGCACGGCAAGGCCATAACTCCATCTGTTGAAATCGTTTGATCATATGTATATGTTGGTTAGAATGTTCCATGTACATTTCTTCTATTTGGTTGAAAACTGTTGCTGGCCTCTTTCGGAACACAGTTTTTCTGAGTTAACAAGGAAGGGCAACAGGAACTTTTTGAAAGACATTCGTGAGAAACAAGATAGCACCTATACCTTCAATTCAAAGAGTTTCATCTGTACTTACAGTAGTATTTGCGCTACTGTTCATGGAAAACCAGAGGTGTCCAGACATTACTGTCTCTGCTTCTGCCTTCAATGGCAATGCGACCGGTGACTATCTCACACAATTCAGGCCATCACCACACGGACAGAGAAGAGAAAGCAAGAACTTCTGTTATAATTGTTGGAAAACTTCATGTTTTCTCCCGTTTCAAAGAATGATTCTTTACCAAATAGAAATTACAGGCTTGTCCTCTTTGAACACACGGTACTTTCTGAGTTTCACAGTGAATTAGCAAGAAACAAAGTAGGAAACAACTGTGAACGGTGAAGTCACATATATTCCCTTTAGTGTGTCCGGTGAAGCACACTACCCAAAGAATATAACTGTCTTGAAAGCAGTGTTTGCTCTTTAGTCTATTATCTAATCTCGAAAGTTCACTGAAACATACAATGGAGTACATCAACAACGGCACGGCAAGGCCATAACTCCATCTGTTGAAATCGTTTGATCATATGTATATGTTGGTTAGAATGTTCCATGTACATTTCTTCTATTTGGTTGAAAACTGTTGCTGGCCTCTTTCGGAACACAGTTTTTCTGAGTTAACAAGGAAGGGCAACAGGAACTTTTTGAAAGACATTCGTGAGAAACAAGATAGCACCTATACCTTCAATTCAAAGAGCTACATCTGTACTTACAGTAGTATTTGCGCTACTGTTCATGGAAAACCAGAGGTGTCCAGACATTACTGTCTCTGCTTCTGCCTTCAATGGCAATGCGACCGGTGACTATCTCACACAATTCAGGCCATCACCACACGGACAGAGAAGAGAAAGCAATAACTTCTGTTATAATTGCTGGAAATGTTCATGTTTTCTCCCGTTTCAAAGAATGATTCTTTACCAGATAGAAATTACAGGCTTGTCTTCTTTGAACACACGGTACTTTCTGAGTTTCACAGTGAATTAGCAAGAAACGAAGTAGGAAACAACTGTGAACGGTGAAGTCACATATATTCCCTTTAGTGTGTCCGGTGAAGCACACTACCCAAAGAATATAACTGTCTTGAAAGCAGTGTTTGCTCTTTAGTCTATTATCTAATCTCGAAAGTTCACTGAAACATACAATGGAGTACATCAACAACGGCACGGCAAGGCCATAACTCCATCTGTTGAAATCGTTTGATCATATGTATATGTTGGTTAGAATGTTCCATGTACATTTCTTCTATTTGGTTGAAAACTGTTGCTGGCCTCTTTCGGAACACAGTTTTTCTGAGTTAACAAGGAAGGGCAACGGGAAATTTTTGAAAGACATTCGTGAGAAACAAGATAGCACCTATACCTTCAATTCAAAGAGCTACATCTGTACTTACAGTAGTATTTGCGCTACTGTTCATGGAAAACCAGAGGTGTCCAGACATTACTGTCTCTGCTTCTGCCTTCAATGGCAATGCGACCGGTGACTATCTCACACAATTCAGGCCATCACCACACGGACAGAGAAGAGAAAGCAAGAACTTCTGTTATAATTGTTGGAAAACTTCATGTTTTCTCCCGTTTCAAAGAATGATTCTTTACCAAATAGAAATTACAGGCTTGTCCTCTTTGAACACACGGTACTTTCTGAGTTTCACAGTGAATTAGCAAGAAACGAAGTAGGAAACAACTGTGAACGGTGAAGTCACATATATTCCCTTTAGTGTGTCCGGTGAAGCACACTACCCAAAGAATATAACTGTCTTGAAAGCAGTGTTTGCTCTTTAGTCTATTATCTAATCTCGAAAGTTCACTGAAACATAGAATGGAGTACATCAACAACGGCACGGCAAGGCCATAACTCCATCTGTTGAAATCGTTTGATCATATGTATATGTTGGTTAGAATGTTCCATGTACATTTCTTCTATTTGGTTGAAAACTGTTGCTGGCCTCTTTCGGAACACAGTTTTTCTGAGTTAACAAGGAAGGGCAACAGGAACTTTTTGAAAGACATTCGTGAGAAACAAGATAGCACCTATACCTTCAATTCAAAGAGCTACATCTGTACTTACAGTAGTATTTGCGCTACTGTTCATGGAAAACCAGAGGTGTCCAGACATTACTGTCTCTGCTTCTGCCTTCAATTGCAATGCGACCGGTGACTATCTCACACAATTCAGGCCATCACCACACGGACAGAGAAGAGAAAGCAATAACTTCTGTTATAATTGCTGGAAATGTTCATGTTTTCTCCCGTTTCAAAGAATGATTCTTTACCAGATAGAAATTACAGGCTTGTCCTCTTTGAACACACGGTACTTTCTGAGTTTCACAGTGAATTAGCAAGAAACGAAGTAGGAAACAACTGTGAACGGTGAAGTCACATATATTCCCTTTAGTGTGTCCGGTGAAGCACACTACCCAAAGAATATAACTGTCTTGAAAGCAGTGTTTGCTCTTTAGTCTATTATCTAATCTCGAAAGTTCACTGAAACATACAATGGAGTACATCAACAACGGCACGGCAAGGCCATAACTCCATCTGTTGAAATCGTTTGATCATATGTATATGTTGGTTAGAATGTTCCATGTACATTTCTTCTATTTGGTTGAAAACTGTTGCTGGCCTCTTTCGGAACACAGTTTTTCTGAGTTAACAAGGAAGGGCAACGGGAACTTTTTGAAAGACATTCGTGAGAAACAAGATAGCACCTATACCTTCAATTCAAAGAGCTACATCTGTACTTACAGTAGTATTTGCGCTACTGTTCATGGAAAACCAGAGGTGTCCAGACATTACTGTCTCTGCTTCTGCCTTCAATGGCAATGCGACCGGTGACTATCTCACACAATTCAGGCCATCACCACACGGACAGAGAAGAGAAAGCAATAACTTCTGTTATAATTGCTGGAAATGTTCATGTTTTCTCCCGTTTCAAAGAATGATTCTTTACCAGATAGAAATTACAGGCTTGTCCTCTTTGAACACACGGTACTTTCTGAGTTTCACAGTGAATTAGCAAGAAACGAAGTAGGAAACAACTGTGAACGGTGAAGTCACATATATTCCCTTTAGTGTGTCCGGTGAAGCACACTACCCAAAGAATATAACTGTCTTGAAAGCAGTGTTTGCTCTTTAGTCTATTATCTAATCTCGAAAGTTCACTGAAACATAGAATGGAGTACATCAACAACGGCACGGCAAGGCCATAACTCCATCTGTTGAAATCGTTTGATCATATGTATATGTTGGTTAGAATGTTCCATGTACATTTCTTCTATTTGGTTGAAAACTGTTGCTGGCCTCTTTCGGAACACAGTTTTTCTGAGTTAACAAGGAAGGGCAACGGGAAATTTTTGAAAGCCATTCGTGAGAAACAAGATAGCACCTATACCTTCAATTCAAAGAGCTACATCTGTACTTACAGTAGTATTTGCGCTACTGTTCATGGAAAACCAGAGGTGTCCAGACATTACTGTCTCTGCTTCTGCCTTCAATGGCAATGCGACCGGTGACTATCTCACACAATTCAGGCCATCACCACACGGACAGAGAAGAGAAAGCAAGAACTTCTGTTATAATTGTTGGAAAACTTCATGTTTTCTCCCGTTTCAAAGAATGATTCTTTACCAGATAGAAATTACAGGCTTGTCCTCTTTGAACACACGGTACTTTCTGAGTTTCACAGTGAATTAGCAAGAAACGAAGTAGGAAACAACTGTGAACGGTGAAGTCACATATATTCCCTTTAGTGTGTCCGGTGAAGCACACTACCCAAAGAATATAACTGTCTTGAAAGCAGTGTTTGCTCTTTAGTCTATTATCTAATCTCGAAAGTTCACTGAAACATAGAATGGAGTACATCAACAACGGCACGGCAAGGCCATAACTCCATCTGTTGAAATCGTTTGATCATATGTATATGTTGGTTAGAATGTTCCATGTACATTTCTTCTATTTGGTTGAAAACTGTTGCTGGCCTCTTTCGGAACACAGTTTTTCTGAGTTAACAAGGAAGGGCAACAGGAACTTTTTGAAAGACATTCGTGAGAAACAAGATAGCACCTATACCTTCAATTCAAAGAGCTACATCTGTACTTACAGTAGTATTTGCGCTACTGTTCATGGAAAACCAGAGGTGTCCAGACATTACTGTCTCTGCTTCTGCCTTCAATGGCAATGCGACCGGTGACTATCTCACACAATTCAGGCCATCACCACACGGACAGAGAAGAGAAAGCAATAACTTCTGTTATAATTGCTGGAAATGTTCATGTTTTCTCCCGTTTCAAAGAATGATTCTTTACCAGATAGAAATTACAGGCTTGTCCTCTTTGAACACACGGTACTTTCTGAGTTTCACAGTGAATTAGCAAGAAACGAAGTAGGAAACAACTGTGAACGGTGAAGTCACATATATTCCCTTTAGTGTGTCCGGTGAAGCACACTACCCAAAGAATATAACTGTCTTGAAAGTAGTGTTTGCTCTTTAGTCTATTATCTAATCTCGAAAGTTCACTGAAACATAGAATGGAGTACATCAACAACGGCACGGCAAGGCCATAACTCCATCTGTTGAAATCGTTTGATCATATGTATATGTTGGTTAGAATGTTCCATGTACATTTCTTCTATTTGGTTGAAAACTGTTGCTGGCCTCTTTCGGAACACAGTTTTTCTGAGTTAACAAGGAAGGGCAACGGGAAATTTTTGAAAGACATTCGTGAGAAACAAGATAGCACCTATACCTTCAATTCAAAGAGCTACATCTGTACTTACAGTAGTATTTGCGCTACTGTTCATGGAAAACCAGAGGTGTCCAGACATTACTGTCTCTGCTTCTGCCTTCAATGGCAATGCGACCGGTGACTATCTCACACAATTCAGGCCATCACCACACGGACAGAGAAGAGAAAGCAAGAACTTCTGTTATAATTGTTGGAAAACTTCATGTTTTCTCCCGTTTCAAAGAATGATTCTTTACCAGATAGAAATTACAGGCTTGTCCTCTTTGAACACACGGTACTTTCTGAGTTTCACAGTGAATTAGCAAGAAACGAAGTAGGAAACAACTGTGAACGGTGAAGTCACATATATTCCCTTTAGTGTGTCCGGTGAAGCACACTACCCAAAGAATATAACTGTCTTGAAAGCAGTGTTTGCTCTTTAGTCTATTATCTAATCTCGAAAGTTCACTGAAACATAGAATGGAGTACATCAACAACGGCACGGCAAGGCCATAACTCCATCTGTTGAAATCGTTTGATCATATGTATATGTTGGTTAGAATGTTCCATGTACATTTCTTCTATTTGGTTGAAAACTGTTGCTGGCCTCTTTCGGAACACAGTTTTTCTGAGTTAACAAGGAAGGGCAACAGGAACTTTTTGAAAGACATTCGTGAGAAACAAGATAGCACCTATACCTTCAATTCAAAGAGCTACATCTGTACTTACAGTAGTATTTGCGCTACTGTTCATGGAAAACCAGAGGTGTCCAGACATTACTGTCTCTGCTTCTGCCTTCAATTGCAATGCGACCGGTGACTATCTCACACAATTCAGGCCATCACCACACGGACAGAGAAGAGAAAGCAATAACTTCTGTTATAATTGCTGGAAATGTTCATGTTTTCTCCCGTTTCAAAGAATGATTCTTTACCAGATAGAAATTACAGGCTTGTCCTCTTTGAACACACGGTACTTTCTGAGTTTCACAGTGAATTAGCAAGAAACGAAGTAGGAAACAACTGTGAACGGTGAAGTCACATATATTCCCTTTAGTGTGTCAGGTGAAGCACACTACCCAAAGACTCGAACGGTCTTGAAAGCAGTGTTTGCTCTTTAATCTATTATCTAAACTCGAAAGTTCACTGAAACATACAATGGAGTACATCAACAATGCCACGGCAAGGCCATAATTCCATCTGTTGAAATCGTTTGATCATACGTATATGTTGGTTAGAATGTTCCATGTACATTTCTTCTATTTGGTTGAAAACTGTTGCTGGCCTCTTTCGGAACACAGTTTTTCTGAGTTAACAAGGAAGGGCAACAGGAACTTTTTGAAAGACATTCGTGAGAAACAAGATAGCACCTATACCTTCAATTCAAAGAGTTTCATCTGTACTTACAGTAGTATTTGCGCTACTGTTCATGGAAAACCAGAGGTGTCCAGACATTACTGTCTCTGCTTCTGCCTTCAATGGCAATGCGACCGGTGACTATCTCACACAATTCAGGCCATCACCACACGGACAGAGAAGAGAAAGCAAGAACTTCTGTTATAATTGTTGGAAAACTTCATGTTTTCTCCCGTTTCAAAGAATGATTCTTTACCAAATAGAAATTACAGGCTTGTCCTCTTTGAACACACGGTACTTTCTGAGTTTCACAGTGAATTAGCAAGAAACGAAGTAGGAAACAACTGTGAACGGTGAAGTCACATATATTCCCTTTAGTGTGTCCGGTGAAGCACACTACCCAAAGAATATAACTGTCTTGAAAGCAGTGTTTGCTCTTTAGTCTATTATCTAATCTCGAAAGTTCACTGAAACATACAATGGAGTACATCAACAACGGCACGGCAAGGCCATAACTCCATCTGTTGAAATCGTTTGATCATATGTATATGTTGGTTAGAATGTTCCATGTACATTTCTTCTATTTGGTTGAAAACTGTTGCTGGCCTCTTTCGGAACACAGTTTTTCTGAGTTAACAAGGAAGGGCAACAGGAACTTTTTGAAAGACATTCGTGAGAAACAAGATAGCACCTATACCTTCAATTCAAAGAGCTACATCTGTACTTACAGTAGTATTTGCGCTACTGTTCATGGAAAACCAGAGGTGTCCAGACATTACTGTCTCTGCTTCTGCCTTCAATGGCAATGCGACCGGTGACTATCTCACACAATTCAGGCCATCACCACACGGACAGAGAAGAGAAAGCAATAACTTCTGTTATAATTGCTGGAAATGTTCATGTTTTCTCCCGTTTCAAAGAATGATTCTTTACCAGATAGAAAT
Organism: Furipterus horrens; assembly: GCF_987537825.1. Lineage (NCBI taxonomy): Eukaryota > Metazoa > Chordata > Mammalia > Chiroptera > Furipteridae > Furipterus > Furipterus horrens. The sequence goes on from NW_028327182.1 coordinate 53,262,582, forward strand.
TACAGGCTTGTCCTCTTTGAACACACGGTACTTTCTGAGTTTCACAGTGAATTAGCAAGAAACGAAGTAGGAAACAACTGTGAACGGTGAAGTCACATATATTCCCTTTAGTGTGTCCGGTGAAGCACACTACCCAAAGAATATAACTGTCTTGAAAGCAGTGTTTGCTCTTTAGTCTATTATCTAATCTCGAAAGTTCACTGAAACATAGAATGGAGTACATCAACAACGGCACGGCAAGGCCATAACTCCATCTGTTGAAATCGTTTGATCATATGTATATGTTGGTTAGAATGTTCCATGTACATTTCTTCTATTTGGTTGAAAACTGTTGCTGGCCTCTTTCGGAACACAGTTTTTCTGAGTTAACAAGGAAGGGCAACGGGAAATTTTTGAAAGACATTCGTGAGAAACAAGATAGCACCTATACCTTCAATTCAAAGAGCTACATCTGTACTTACAGTAGTATTTGCGCTACTGTTCATGGAAAACCAGAGGTGTCCAGACATTACTGTCTCTGCTTCTGCCTTCAATGGCAATGCGACCGGTGACTATCTCACACAATTCAGGCCATCACCACACGGACAGAGAAGAGAAAGCAAGAACTTCTGTTATAATTGTTGGAAAACTTCATGTTTTCTCCCGTTTCAAAGAATGATTCTTTACCAGATAGAAATTACAGGCTTGTCCTCTTTGAACACACGGTACTTTCTGAGTTTCACAGTGAATTAGCAAGAAACGAAGTAGGAAACAACTGTGAACGGTGAAGTCACATATATTCCCTTTAGTGTGTCCGGTGAAGCACACTACCCAAAGAATATAACTGTCTTGAAAGCAGTGTTTGCTCTTTAGTCTATTATCTAATCTCGAAAGTTCACTGAAACATAGAATGGAGTACATCAACAACGGCACGGCAAGGCCATAACTCCATCTGTTGAAATCGTTTGATCATATGTATATGTTGGTTAGAATGTTCCATGTACATTTCTTCTATTTGGTTGAAAACTGTTGCTGGCCTCTTTCGGAACACAGTTTTTCTGAGTTAACAAGGAAGGGCAACAGGAACTTTTTGAAAGACATTCGTGAGAAACAAGATAGCACCTATACCTTCAATTCAAAGAGCTACATCTGTACTTACAGTAGTATTTGCGCTACTGTTCATGGAAAACCAGAGGTGTCCAGACATTACTGTCTCTGCTTCTGCCTTCAATTGCAATGCGACCGGTGACTATCTCACACAATTCAGGCCATCACCACACGGACAGAGAAGAGAAAGCAATAACTTCTGTTATAATTGCTGGAAATGTTCATGTTTTCTCCCGTTTCAAAGAATGATTCTTTACCAGATAGAAATTACAGGCTTGTCCTCTTTGAACACACGGTACTTTCTGAGTTTCACAGTGAATTAGCAAGAAACGAAGTAGGAAACAACTGTGAACGGTGAAGTCACATATATTCCCTTTAGTGTGTCCGGTGAAGCACACTACCCAAAGAATATAACTGTCTTGAAAGCAGTGTTTGCTCTTTAGTCTATTATCTAATCTCGAAAGTTCACTGAAACATACAATGGAGTACATCAACAACGGCACGGCAAGGCCATAACTCCATCTGTTGAAATCGTTTGATCATATGTATATGTTGGTTAGAATGTTCCATGTACATTTCTTCTATTTGGTTGAAAACTGTTGCTGGCCTCTTTCGGAACACAGTTTTTCTGAGTTAACAAGGAAGGGCAACAGGAACTTTTTGAAAGACATTCGTGAGAAACAAGATAGCACCTATACCTTCAATTCAAAGAGCTACATCTGTACTTACAGTAGTATTTGCGCTACTGTTCATGGAAAACCAGAGGTGTCCAGACATTACTGTCTCTGCTTCTGCCTTCAATGGCAATGCGACCGGTGACTATCTCACACAATTCAGGCCATCACCACACGGACAGAGAAGAGAAAGCAATAACTTCTGTTATAATTGCTGGAAATGTTCATGTTTTCTCCCGTTTCAAAGAATGATTCTTTACCAGATAGAAATTACAGGCTTGTCCTCTTTGAACACACGGTACTTTCTGAGTTTCACAGTGAATTAGCAAGAAACGAAGTAGGAAACAACTGTGAACGGTGAAGTCACATATATTCCCTTTAGTGTGTCCGGTGAAGCACACTACCCAAAGAATATAACTGTCTTGAAAGCAGTGTTTGCTCTTTAGTCTATTATCTAATCTCGAAAGTTCACTGAAACATAGAATGGAGTACATCAACAACGGCACGGCAAGGCCATAACTCCATCTGTTGAAATCGTTTGATCATATGTATATGTTGGTTAGAATGTTCCATGTACATTTCTTCTATTTGGTTGAAAACTGTTGCTGGCCTCTTTCGGAACACAGTTTTTCTGAGTTAACAAGGAAGGGCAACGGGAAATTTTTGAAAGACATTCGTGAGAAACAAGATAGCACCTATACCTTCAATTCAAAGAGCTACATCTGTACTTACAGTAGTATTTGCGCTACTGTTCATGGAAAACCAGAGGTGTCCAGACATTACTGTCTCTGCTTCTGCCTTCAATGGCAATGCGACCGGTGACTATCTCACACAATTCAGGCCATCACCACACGGACAGAGAAGAGAAAGCAAGAACTTCTGTTATAATTGTTGGAAAACTTCATGTTTTCTCCCGTTTCAAAGAATGATTCTTTACCAGATAGAAATTACAGGCTTGTCCTCTTTGAACACACGGTACTTTCTGAGTTTCACAGTGAATTAGCAAGAAACGAAGTAGGAAACAACTGTGAACGGTGAAGTCACATATATTCCCTTTAGTGTGTCCGGTGAAGCACACTACCCAAAGAATATAACTGTCTTGAAAGCAGTGTTTGCTCTTTAGTCTATTATCTAATCTCGAAAGTTCACTGAAACATACAATGGAGTACATCAACAACGGCACGGCAAGGCCATAACTCCATCTGTTGAAATCGTTTGATCATATGTATATGTTGGTTAGAATGTTCCATGTACATTTCTTCTATTTGGTTGAAAACTGTTGCTGGCCTCTTTCGGAACACAGTTTTTCTGAGTTAACAAGGAAGGGCAACAGGAACTTTTTGAAAGACATTCGTGAGAAACAAGATAGCACCTATACCTTCAATTCAAAGAGCTACATCTGTACTTACAGTAGTATTTGCGCTACTGTTCATGGAAAACCAGAGGTGTCCAGACATTACTGTCTCTGCTTCTGCCTTCAATTGCAATGCGACCAGTGACTATCTCACACAATTCAGGCCATCACCACACGGACAGAGAAGAGAAAGCAATAACTTCTGTTATAATTGCTGGAAATGTTCATGTTTTCTCCCGTTTCAAAGAATGATTCTTTACCAGATAGAAATTACAGGCTTGTCCTCTTTGAACACACGGTACTTTCTGAGTTTCACAGTGAATTAGCAAGAAACGAAGTAGGAAACAACTGTGAACGGTGAAGTCACATATATTCCCTTTAGTGTGTCAGGTGAAGCACACTACCCAAAGACTCGAACGGTCTTGAAAGCAGTGTTTGCTCTTTAATCTATTATCTAAACTCGAAAGTTCACTGAAACATACAATGGAGTACATCAACAACGGCACGGCAAGGCCATAATTCCATCTGTTGAAATCGTTTGATCATATGTATATGTTGGTTAGAATGTTCCATGTACATTTCTTCTATTTGGTTGAAAACTGTTGCTGGCCTCTTTCGGAACACAGTTTTTCTGAGTTAACAAGGAAGGGCAACGGGAAATTTTTGAAAGACATTCGTGAGAAACAAGATAGCACCTATACCTTCAATTCAAAGAGCTACATCTGTACTTACAGTAGTATTTGCGCTACTGTTCATGGAAAACCAGAGGTGTCCAGACATTACTGTCTCTGCTTCTGCCTTCAATGGCAATGCGACCGGTGACTATCTCACACAATTCAGGCCATCACCACACGGACAGAGAAGAGAAAGCAAGAACTTCTGTTATAATTGCTGGAAATGTTCATGTTTTCTCCCGTTTCAAAGAATGATTCTTTACCAGATAGAAATTAGAGGCTTGTCCTCTTTGAAAACACGGTACTTTCTGAGTTTCACAGTGAATTAGCAAGAAACGAAGTAGGAAACAACTGTGAACGATGAAGTCACATATATTCCCTTTAGTGTGTCCGGTGAAGCACACTACCCAAAGAATATAACTGTCTTGAAAGCAGTGTTTGCTCTTTAGTCTATTATCTAATCTCGAAAGTTCACTGAAACATAGAATGGAGTACATCAACAACGGCACGGCAAGGCCATAACTCCATCTGTTGAAATAGTTTGATCATATGTATATGTTGGTTAGAATGTTCCATGTACATTTCTTCTATTTGGTTGAAAACTGTTGCTGGCCTGTTTCGGAACACAGTTTTTCTGAGTTAACAAGGAAGGGCAACAGGAACTTTTTGAAAGACATTCGTGAGAAACAAGATAGCACCTATACCTTCAATTCAAAGAGCTACATCTGTACTTACAGTAGTATTTGCGCTACTGTTCATGGAAAACCAGAGGTGTCCAGACATTACTGTCTCTGCTTCTGCCTTCAATGGCAATGCGACCGGTGACTATCTCACACAATTCAGGCCATCACCACACGGACAGAGAAGAGAAAGCAATAACTTCTGTTATAATTGCTGGAAATGTTCATGTTTTCTCCCGTTTCAAAGAATGATTCTTTACCAGATAGAAATTACAGGCTTGTCCTCTTTGAACACACGGTACTTTCTGAGTTTCACAGTGAATTAGCAAGAAACGAAGTAGGAAACAACTGTGAACGGTGAAGTCACATATATTCCCTTTAGTGTGTCCGGTGAAGCACACTACCCAAAGAATATAACTGTCTTGAAAGCAGTGTTTGCTCTTTAGTCTATTATCTAATCTCGAAAGTTCACTGAAACATAGAATGGAGTACATCAACAACGGCACGGCAAGGCCATAACTCCATCTGTTGAAATCGTTTGATCATATGTATATGTTGGTTAGAATGTTCCATGTACATTTCTTCTATTTGGTTGAAAACTGTTGCTGGCCTCTTTCGGAACACAGTTTTTCTGAGTTAACAAGGAAGGGCAACAGGAACTTTTTGAAAGACATTCGTGAGAAACAAGATAGCACCTATACCTTCAATTCAAAGAGCTACATCTGTACTTACAGTAGTATTTGCGCTACTGTTCATGGAAAACCAGAGGTGTCCAGACATTACTGTCTCTGCTTCTGCCTTCAATGGCAATGCGACCGGTGACTATCTCACACAATTCAGGCCATCACCACACGGACAGAGAAGAGAAAGCAAGAACTTCTGTTATAATTGCTGGAAATGTTCATGTTTTCTCCCGTTTCAAAGAATGATTCTTTACCAGATAGAAATTACAGGCTTGTCCTCTTTGAACACACGGTACTTTCTGAGTTTCACAGTGAATTAGCAAGAAACGAAGTAGGAAACAACTGTGAACGGTGAAGTCACATATATTCCCTTTAGTGTGTCAGGTGAAGCACACTACCCAAAGACTCGAACGGTCTTGAAAGCAGTGTTTGCTCTTTAATCTATTATCTAAACTCGAAAGTTCACTGAAACATACAATGGAGTACATCAACAATGCCACGGCAAGGCCATAATTCCATCTGTTGAAATCGTTTGATCATACGTATATGTTGGTTAGAATGTTCCATGTACATTTCTTCTATTTGGTTGAAAACTGTTGCTGGCCTCTTTCGGAACACAGTTTTTCTGAGTTAACAAGGAAGGGCAACAGGAACTTTTTGAAAGACATTCGTGAGAAACAAGATAGCACCTATACCTTCAATTCAAAGAGTTTCATCTGTACTTACAGTAGTATTTGCGCTACTGTTCATGGAAAACCAGAGGTGTCCAGACATTACTGTCTCTGCTTCTGCCTTCAATGGCAATGCGACCGGTGACTATCTCACACAATTCAGGCCATCACCACACGGACAGAGAAGAGAAAGCAAGAACTTCTGTTATAATTGTTGGAAAACTTCATGTTTTCTCCCGTTTCAAAGAATGATTCTTTACCAAATAGAAATTACAGGCTTGTCCTCTTTGAACACACGGTACTTTCTGAGTTTCACAGTGAATTAGCAAGAAACGAAGTAGGAAACAACTGTGAACGGTGAAGTCACATATATTCCCTTTAGTGTGTCCGGTGAAGCACACTACCCAAAGAATATAACTGTCTTGAAAGCAGTGTTTGCTCTTTAGTCTATTATCTAATCTCGAAAGTTCACTGAAACATACAATGGAGTACATCAACAACGGCACGGCAAGGCCATAACTCCATCTGTTGAAATCGTTTGATCATATGTATATGTTGGTTAGAATGTTCCATGTACATTTCTTCTATTTGGTTGAAAACTGTTGCTGGCCTCTTTCGGAACACAGTTTTTCTGAGTTAACAAGGAAGGGCAACAGGAAATTTTTGAAAGACATTCGTGAGAAACAAGATAGCACCTATACCTTCAATTCAAAGAGCTACATCTGTACTTACAGTAGTATTTGCGCTACTGTTCATGGAAAACCAGAGGTGTCCAGACATTACTGTCTCTGCTTCTGCCTTCAATGGCAATGCGACCGGTGACTATCTCACACAATTCAGGCCATCACCACACGGACAGAGAAGAGAAAGCAATAACTTCTGTTATAATTGCTGGAAATGTTCATGTTTTCTCCCGTTTCAAAGAATGATTCTTTACCAGATAGAAATTACAGGCTTGTCCTCTTTGAACACACGGTACTTTCTGAGTTTCACAGTGAATTAGCAAGAAACGAAGTAGGAAACAACTGTGAACGGTGAAGTCACATATATTCCCTTTAGTGTGTCCGGTGAAGCACACTACCCAAAGAATATAACTGTCTTGAAAGCAGTGTTTGCTCTTTAGTCTATTATCTAATCTCGAAAGTTCACTGAAACATACAATGGAGTACATCAACAACGGCACGGCAAGGCCATAACTCCATCTGTTGAAATCGTTTGATCATATGTATATGTTGGTTAGAATGTTCCATGTACATTTCTTCTATTTGGTTGAAAACTGTTGCTGGCCTCTTTCGGAACACAGTTTTTCTGAGTTAACAAGGAAGGGCAACGGGAACTTTTTGAAAGACATTCGTGAGAAACAAGATAGCACCTATACCTTCAATTCAAAGAGCTACATCTGTACTTACAGTAGTATTTGCGCTACTGTTCATGGAAAACCAGAGGTGTCCAGACATTACTGTCTCTGCTTCTGCCTTCAATGGCAATGCGACCGGTGACTATCTCACACAATTCAGGCCATCACCACACGGACAGAGAAGAGAAAGCAATAACTTCTGTTATAATTGCTGGAAATGTTCATGTTTTCTCCCGTTTCAAAGAATGATTCTTTACCAGATAGAAATTACAGGCTTGTCCTCTTTGAACACACGGTACTTTCTGAGTTTCACAGTGAATTAGCAAGAAACGAAGTAGGAAACAACTGTGAACGGTGAAGTCACATATATTCCCTTTAGTGTGTCCGGTGAAGCACACTACCCAAAGAATATAACTGTCTTGAAAGCAGTGTTTGCTCTTTAGTCTATTATCTAATCTCGAAAGTTCACTGAAACATAGAATGGAGTACATCAACAACGGCACGGCAAGGCCATAACTCCATCTGTTGAAATCGTTTGATCATATGTATAAGTTGGTTAGAATGTTCCATGTACATTTCTTCTATTTGATTGAAAACTGTTGCTGGCCTCTTTCGGAACACAGTTTTTCTGAGTTAACAAGGAAGGGCAACAGGAACTTTTTGAAAGACATTCGTGAGAAACAAGATAGCACCTATACCTTCAATTCAAAGAGCTACATCTGTACTTACAGTAGTATTTGCGCTACTGTTCACGGAAAACCAGAGGTGTCCAGACATTACTGTCTCTGCTTCTGCCTTCAATGGCAATGCGACCGGTGACTATCTCACACAATTCAGGCCATCACCACACGGACAGAGAAGAGAAAGCAATAACTTCTGTTATAATTGCTGGAAATGTTCATGTTTTCTCCCGTTTCAAAGAATGATTCTTTACCAGATAGAAGTTACAGGCTTGTCCTCTTTGAACACACGGTACTTTCTGAGTTTCACAGTGAATTAGCAAGAAACGAAGTAGGAAACAACTGTGAACGGTGAAGTCACATATATTCCCTTTAGTGTGTCAGGTCAAGCACACTACCCAAAGACTCGAACGGTCTTGAAAGCAGTGTTTGCTCTTTAATCTATTATCTAAACTCGAAAGTTCACTGAAACATACAATGGAGTACATCAACAACGGCACGGCAAGGCCATAATTCCATCTGTTGAAATCGTTTGATCATATGTATATGTTGGTTAGAATGTTCCATGTACATTTCTTCTATTTGGTTGAAAACTGTTGCTGGCCTCTTTCGGAACACAGTTTTTCTGAGTTAACAAGGAAGGGCAACGGGAAATTTTTGAAAGACATTCGTGAGAAACAAGATAGCACCTATACCTTCAATTCAAAGAGCTACATCTGTACTTACAGTAGTATTTGCGCTACTGTTCATGGAAAACCAGAGGTGTCCAGACATTACTGTCTCTGCTTCTGCCTTCAATGGCAATGCGACCGGTGACTATCTCACACAATTCAGGCCATCACCACACGGACAGAGAAGAGAAAGCAAGAACTTCTGTTATAATTGTTGGAAAACTTCATGTTTTCTCCCGTTTCAAAGAATGATTCTTTACCAAATAGAAATTACAGGCTTGTCCTCTTTGAACACACGGTACTTTCTGAGTTTCACAGTGAATTAGCAAGAAACGAAGTAGGAAACAACTGTGAACGGTGAAGTCACATATATTCCCTTTAGTGTGTCCGGTGAAGCACACTACCCAAAGAATATAACTGTCTTGAAAGCAGTGTTTGCTCTTTAGTCTATTATCTAATCTCGAAAGTTCACTGAAACATAGAATGGAGTACATCAACAACGGCACGGCAAGGCCATAACTCCATCTGTTGAAATCGTTTGATCATATGTATATGTTGGTTAGAATGTTCCATGTACATTTCTTCTATTTGGTTGAAAACTGTTGCTGGCCTCTTTCGGAACACAGTTTTTCTGAGTTAACAAGGAAGGGCAACAGGAACTTTTTGAAAGACATTCGTGAGAAACAAGATAGCACCTATACCTTCAATTCAAAGAGCTACATCTGTACTTACAGTAGTATTTGCGCTACTGTTCATGGAAAACCAGAGGTGTCCAGACATTACTGTCTCTGCTTCTGCCTTCAATGGCAATGCGACCGGTGACTATCTCACACAATTCAGGCCATCACCACACGGACAGAGAAGAGAAAGCAAGAACTTCTGTTATAATTGCTGGAAATGTTCATGTTTTCTCCCGTTTCAAAGAATGATTCTTTACCAGATAGAAATTACAGGCTTGTCCTCTTTGAACACACGGTACTTTCTGAGTTTCACAGTGAATTAGCAAGAAACGAAGTAGGAAACAACTGTGAACGGTGAAGTCACATATATTCCCTTTAGTGTGTCCGGTGAAGCACACTACCCAAAGAATATAACTGTCTTGAAAGCAGTGTTTGCTCTTTAGTCTATTATCTAATCTCGAAAGTTCACTGAAACATAGAATGGAGTACATCAACAACGGCACGGCAAGGCCATAACTCCATCTGTTGAAATCGTTTGATCATATGTATATGTTGGTTAGAATGTTCCATGTACATTTCTTCTATTTGGTTGAAAACTGTTGCTGGCCTCTTTCGGAACACAATTTTTCTGAGTTAACAAGGAAGGGCAACGGGAAATTTTTGAAAGACATTCGTGAGAAACAAGATAGCACCTATACCTTCAATTCAAAGAGCTACATCTGTACTTACAGTAGTATTTGCGCTACTGTTCATGGAAAACCAGAGGTGTCCAGACATTACTGTCTCTGCTTCTGCCTTCAATGGCAATGCGACCGGTGACTATCTCACACAATTCAGGCCATCACCACACGGACAGAGAAGAGAAAGCAAGAACTTCTGTTATAATTGTTGGAAATGTTCATGTTTTCTCCCGTTTCAAAGAATGATTCTTTACCAGATAGAAATTACAGGCTTGTCCTCTTTGAACACACGGTACTTTCTGAGTTTCACAGTGAATTAGCAAGAAACGAAGTAGGAAACAACTGTGAACGGTGAAGTCACATATATTCCCTTTAGTGTGTCAGGTGAAGCACACTACCCAAAGACTCGAACGGTCTTGAAAGCAGTGTTTGCTCTTTAGTCTATTGTATAAACTCGAAAGTTCACTGAAACATACAATGGAGTACATCAACAACGGCACGGGAAGGCCATAATTCCATCTGTTGAAATCGTTTGATCATATGTATATGTTGGTTAGAATGTTCCATGTACATTTCTTCTATTTGGTTGAAAACTGTTGCTGGCCTCTTTCGGAACACAGTTTTTCTGAGTTAACAAGGAAGGGCAACAGGAAATTTTTGAAAGACATTCGTGAGAAACAAGATAGCACCTATACCTTCAATTCAAAGAGCTACATCTGTACTTACAGTAGTATTTGCGCTACTGTTCATGGAAAACCAGAGGTGTCCAGACATTACTGTCTCTGCTTCTGCCTTCAATGGCAATGCGACCGGTGACTATCTCACACAATTCAGGCCATCACCACACGGACAGAGAAGAGAAAGCAAGAACTTCTGTTATAATTGTTGGAAATGTTCATGTTTTCTCCCGTTTCAAAGAATGATTCTTTACCAGATAGAAATTACAGGCTTGTCCTCTTTGAACACACGGTACTTTCTGAGTTTCACAGTGAATTAGCAAGAAACGAAGTAGGAAACAACTGTGAACGGTGAAGTCACATATATTCCCTTTAGTGTGTCCGGTGAAGCACACTACCCAAAGAATATAACTGTCTTGAAAGCAGTGTTTGCTCTTTAGTCTATTATCTAATCTCGAAAGTTCACTGAAACATAGAATGGAGTACATCAACAACGGCACGGCAAGGCCATAACTCCATCTGTTGAAATCGTTTGATCATATGTATATGTTGGTTAGAATGTTCCATGTACATTTCTTCTATTTGGTTGAAAACTGTTGCTGGCCTCTTTCGGAACACAGTTTTTCTGAGTTAACAAGGAAGGGCAACAGGAAATTTTTGAAAGACATTCGTGAGAAACAAGATAGCACCTATACCTTCAATTCAAAGAGCTACATCTGTACTTACAGTAGTATTTGCGCTACTGTTCATGGAAAACCAGAGGTGTCCAGACATTACTGTCTCTGCTTCTGCCTTCAATTGCAATGCGACCGGTGACTATCTCACACAATTCAGGCCATCACCACACGGACAGAGAAGAGAAAGCAATAACTTCTGTTATAATTGCTGGAAATGTTCATGTTTTCTCCTGTTTCAAAGAATGATTCTTTACCAGATAGAAATTAGAGGCTTGTCCTCTTTGAAAACACGGTACTTTCTGATTTTCACAGTGAATTAGCAAGAAACGAAGTAGGAAACAACTGTGAACGGTGAAGTCACATATATTCCCTTTAGTGTGTCAGGTGAAGCACACTACCCAAAAGACTCTAGCGGTCTTGAAAGCAGTGTTTGCTCTTTAGTCTATTGTATAAACTCGAAAGTTCACTGAAACATACAATGGAGTACATCAACAACGGCACGGGAAGGCCATAATTCCATCTGTTGAAATCGTTTGATCATATGTATATGTTGGTTAGAATGTTCCATGTACATTTCTTCTATTTGGTTGAAAACTGTTGCTGGCCTCTTTCGGAACACAGTTTTTCTGAGTTAACAAGGAAGGGCAACGGGAAATTTTTGAAAGACATTCGTTAGAAACAAGATAGCACCTATACCTTCAATTCAAAGAGCTACATCTGTACTTACAGTAGTATTTGCGCTACTGTTCACGGAAAACCAGAGGTGTCCAGACATTACTGTCTCTGCTTCTGCCTTCAATGGCAATGCGACCGGTGACTATCTCACACAATTCAGGCCATCACCACACGGACAGAGAAGAGAAAGCAATAACTTCTGTTATAATTGCTGGAAATGTTCATGTTTTCTCCCGTTTCAAAGAATGATTCTTTACCAGATAGAAATTACAGGCTTGTCCTCCTTGAACACACGGTACTTTCTGAGTTTCACAGTGAATTAGCAAGAAACGAAGTAGGAAACAACTGTGAACGGTGAAGTCACATATATTCCCTTTAGTGTGTCAGGTGAAGCACACTACCCAAAGACTCGAACGGTCTTGAAAGCAGTGTTTGCTCTTTAATCTATTATCTAAACTCGAAAGTTCACTGAAACATACAATGGAGTACATCAACAACGCCACGGCAAGGCCATAATTCCATCTGTTGAAATCGTTTGATCATATGTATATGTTGGTTAGAATGTTCCATGTACATTTCTTCTATTTGGTTGAAAACTGTTGCTGGCCTCTTTCGGAACACAGTTTTTCTGAGTTAACAAGGAAGGGCAACGGGAAATTTTTGAAAGACATTCGTGAGAAACAAGATAGCACCTATACCTTCAATTCAAAGAGCTACATCTGTACTTACAGTAGTATTTGCGCTACTGTTCATGGAAAACCAGAGGTGTCCAGACATTACTGTCTCTGCTTCTGCCTTCAATGGCAATGCGACCGGTGACTATCTCACACAATTCAGGCCATCACCACACGGACAGAGAAGAGAAAGCAAGAACTTCTGTTATAATTGCTGGAAATGTTCATGTTTTCTCCCGTTTCAAAGAATGATTCTTTACCAGATAGAAATTAGAGGCTTGTCCTCTTTGAAAACACGGTACTTTCTGATTTTCACAGTGAATTAGCAAGAAACGAAGTAGGAAACAACTGTGAACGGTGAAGTCACATATATTCCCTTTAGTGTGTCCGGTGAAGCACACTACCCAAAGAATATAACTGTCTTGAAAGCAGTGTTTGCTCTTTAGTCTATTATCTAATCTCGAAAGTTCACTGAAACATAGAATGGAGTACATCAACAACGGCACGGCAAGGCCATAACTCCATCTGTTGAAATCGTTTGATCATATGTATATGTTGGTTAGAATGTTCCATGTACATTTCTTCTATTTGGTTGAAAACTGTTGCTGGCCTCTTTCGGAACACAGTTTTTCTGAGTTAACAAGGAAGGGCAACAGGAACTTTTTGAAAGACATTCGTGAGAAACAAGATAGCACCTATACCTTCAATTCAAAGAGCTACATCTGTACTTACAGTAGTATTTGCGCTACTGTTCATGGAAAACCAGAGGTGTCCAGACATTACTGTCTCTGCTTCTGCCTTCAATTGCAATGCGACCGGTGACTATCTCACACAATTCAGGCCATCACCACACGGACAGAGAAGAGAAAGCAATAACTTCTGTTATAATTGCTGGAAATGTTCATGTTTTCTCCCGTTTCAAAGAATGATTCTTTACCAGATAGAAATTACAGGCTTGTCCTCTTTGAACACACGGTACTTTCTGAGTTTCACAGTGAATTAGCAAGAAACGAAGTAGGAAACAACTGTGAACGGTGAAGTCACATATATTCCCTTTAGTGTGTCAGGTGAAGCACACTACCCAAAGACTCGAACGGTCTTGAAAGCAGTGTTTGCTCTTTAATCTATTATCTAAACTCGAAAGTTCACTGAAACATACAATGGAGTACATCAACAACGGCACGGCAAGGCCATAATTCCATCTGTTGAAATCGTTTGATCATACGTATATGTTGGTTAGAATGTTCCATGTACATTTCTTCTATTTGGTTGAAAACTGTTGCTGGCCTCTTTCGGAACACAGTTTTTCTGAGTTAACAAGGAAGGGCAACGGGAAATTTTTGAAAGACATTCGTGAGAAACAAGATAGCACCTATACCTTCAATTCAAAGAGCTACATCTGTACTTACAGTAGTATTTGCGCTACTGTTCATGGAAAACCAGAGGTGTCCAGACATTACTGTCTCTGCTTCTGCCTTCAATGGCAATGCGACCGGTGACTATCTCACACAATTCAGGCCATCACCACACGGACAGAGAAGAGAAAGCAATAACTTCTGTTATAATTGCTGGAAATGTTCATGTTTTCTCCCGTTTCAAAGAATGATTCTTTACCAGATAGAAATTAGAGGCTTGTCCTCTTTGAAAACACGGTACTTTCTGAGTTTCACAGTGAATTAGCAAGAGACGAAGTAGGAAACAACTGTGAGCGGTGAAGTCACATATATTCCCTTTAGTGTGTCCGGTGAAGCACACTACCCAAAGAATATAACTGTCTTGAAAGCAGTGTTTGCTCTTTAGTCTATTATCTAATCTCGAAAGTTCACTGAAACATAGAATGGAGTACATCAACAACGGCACGGCAAGGCCATAACTCCATCTGTTGAAATCGTTTGATCATATGTATATGTTGGTTAGAATGTTCCATGTACATTTCTTCTATTTGGTTGAAAACTGTTGCTGGCCTCTTTCGGAACACAGTTTTTCTGAGTTAACAAGGAAGGGCAACGGGAAATTTTTTAAAGACATTCGTGAGAAACAAGATAGCACCTATACCTTCAATTCAAAGAGCTACATCTGTACTTACAGTAGTATTTGCGCTACTGTTCATGGAAAACCAGAGGTGTCCAGACATTACTGTCTCTGCTTCTGCCTTCAATGGCAATGCGACCGGTGACTATCTCACACAATTCAGGCCATCACCACACGGACAGAGAAGAGAAAGCAATAACTTCTGTTATAATTGCTGGAAATGTTCATGTTTTCTCCCGTTTCAAAGAATGATTCTTTACCAGATAGAAATTAGAGGCTTGTCCTCTTTGAAAACACGGTACTTTCTGAGTTTCACAGTGAATTAGCAAGAGACGAAGTAGGAAACAACTGTGAGCGGTGAAGTCACATATATTCCCTTTAGTGTGTCCGGTGAAGCACACTACCCAAAGAATATAACTGTCTTGAAAGCAGTGTTTGCTCTTTAGTCTATTATCTAATCTCGAAAGTTCACTGAAACATAGAATGGAGTACATCAACAACGGCACGGCAAGGCCATAACTCCATCTGTTGAAATCGTTTGATCATATGTATATGTTGGTTAGAATGTTCCATGTACATTTCTTCTATTTGGTTGAAAACTGTTGCTGGCCTCTTTCGGAACACAGTTTTTCTGAGTTAACAAGGAAGGGCAACAGGAAATTTTTGAAAGACATTCGTGAGAAACAAGATAGCACCTATACCTTCAATTCAAAGAGCTACATCTGTACTTACAGTAGTATTTGCGCTACTGTTCATGGAAAACCAGAGGTGTCCAGACATTACTGTCTCTGCTTCTGCCTTCAATTGCAATGCGACCGGTGACTATCTCACACAATTCAGGCCATCACCACACGGACAGAGAAGAGAAAGCAATAACTTCTGTTATAATTGCTGGAAATGTTCATGTTTTCTCCTGTTTCAAAGAATGATTCTTTACCAGATAGAAATTAGAGGCTTGTCCTCTTTGAAAACACGGTACTTTCTGATTTTCACAGTGAATTAGCAAGAAACGAAGTAGGAAACAACTGTGAACGGTGAAGTCACATATATTCCCTTTAGTGTGTCAGGTGAAGCACACTACCCAAAAGACTCTAGCGGTCTTGAAAGCAGTGTTTGCTCTTTAGTCTATTGTATAAACTCGAAAGTTCACTGAAACATACAATGGAGTACATCAACAACGGCACGGGAAGGCCATAATTCCATCTGTTGAAATCGTTTGATCATATGTATATGTTGGTTAGAATGTTCCATGTACATTTCTTCTATTTGGTTGAAAACTGTTGCTGGCCTCTTTCGGAACACAGTTTTTCTGAGTTAACAAGGAAGGGCAACGGGAAATTTTTGAAAGACATTCGTTAGAAACAAGATAGCACCTATACCTTCAATTCAAAGAGCTACATCTGTACTTACAGTAGTATTTGCGCTACTGTTCATGGAAAACCAGAGGTGTCCAGACATTACTGTCTCTGCTTCTGCCTTCAATGGCAATGCGACCGGTGACTATCTCACACAATTCAGGCCATCACCACACGGACAGAGAAGAGAAAGCAATAACTTCTGTTATAATTGCTGGAAATGTTCATGTTTTCTCCCGTTTCAAAGAATGATTCTTTACCAGATAGAAATTACAGGCTTGTCCTCCTTGAACACACGGTACTTTCTGAGTTTCACAGTGAATTAGCAAGAAACGAAGTAGGAAACAACTGTGAACGGTGAAGTCACATATATTCCCTTTAGTGTGTCAGGTGAAGCACACTACCCAAAGACTCGAACGGTCTTGAAAGCAGTGTTTGCTCTTTAATCTATTATCTAAACTCGAAAGTTCACTGAAACATACAATGGAGTACATCAACAACGCCACGGCAAGGCCATAATTCCATCTGTTGAAATCGTTTGATCATATGTATATGTTGGTTAGAATGTTCCATGTACATTTCTTCTATTTGGTTGAAAACTGTTGCTGGCCTCTTTCGGAACACAGTTTTTCTGAGTTAACAAGGAAGGGCAACGGGAAATTTTTGAAAGACATTCGTGAGAAACAAGATAGCACCTATACCTTCAATTCAAAGAGCTACATCTGTACTTACAGTAGTATTTGCGCTACTGTTCATGGAAAACCAGAGGTGTCCAGACATTACTGTCTCTGCTTCTGCCTTCAATGGCAATGCGACCGGTGACTATCTCACACAATTCAGGCCATCACCACACGGACAGAGAAGAGAAAGCAAGAACTTCTGTTATAATTGCTGGAAATGTTCATGTTTTCTCCCGTTTCAAAGAATGATTCTTTACCAGATAGAAATTAGAGGCTTGTCCTCTTTGAAAACACGGTACTTTCTGATTTTCACAGTGAATTAGCAAGAAACGAAGTAGGAAACAACTGTGAACGGTGAAGTCACATATATTCCCTTTAGTGTGTCCGGTGAAGCACACTACCCAAAGAATATAACTGTCTTGAAAGCAGTGTTTGCTCTTTAGTCTATTATCTAATCTCGAAAGTTCACTGAAACATAGAATGGAGTACATCAACAACGGCACGGCAAGGCCATAACTCCATCTGTTGAAATCGTTTGATCATATGTATATGTTGGTTAGAATGTTCCATGTACATTTCTTCTATTTGGTTGAAAACTGTTGCTGGCCTCTTTCGGAACACAGTTTTTCTGAGTTAACAAGGAAGGGCAACAGGAACTTTTTGAAAGACATTCGTGAGAAACAAGATAGCACCTATACCTTCAATTCAAAGAGCTACATCTGTACTTACAGTAGTATTTGCGCTACTGTTCATGGAAAACCAGAGGTGTCCAGACATTACTGTCTCTGCTTCTGCCTTCAATTGCAATGCGACCGGTGACTATCTCACACAATTCAGGCCATCACCACACGGACAGAGAAGAGAAAGCAATAACTTCTGTTATAATTGCTGGAAATGTTCATGTTTTCTCCCGTTTCAAAGAATGATTCTTTACCAGATAGAAATTACAGGCTTGTCCTCTTTGAACACACGGTACTTTCTGAGTTTCACAGTGAATTAGCAAGAAACGAAGTAGGAAACAACTGTGAACGGTGAAGTCACATATATTCCCTTTAGTGTGTCAGGTGAAGCACACTACCCAAAGACTCGAACGGTCTTGAAAGCAGTGTTTGCTCTTTAATCTATTATCTAAACTCGAAAGTTCACTGAAACATACAATGGAGTACATCAACAACGGCACGGCAAGGCCATAATTCCATCTGTTGAAATCGTTTGATCATACGTATATGTTGGTTAGAATGTTCCATGTACATTTCTTCTATTTGGTTGAAAACTGTTGCTGGCCTCTTTCGGAACACAGTTTTTCTGAGTTAACAAGGAAGGGCAACGGGAAATTTTTGAAAGACATTCGTGAGAAACAAGATAGCACCTATACCTTCAATTCAAAGAGCTACATCTGTACTTACAGTAGTATTTGCGCTACTGTTCATGGAAAACCAGAGGTGTCCAGACATTACTGTCTCTGCTTCTGCCTTCAATGGCAATGCGACCGGTGACTATCTCACACAATTCAGGCCATCACCACACGGACAGAGAAGAGAAAGCAATAACTTCTGTTATAATTGCTGGAAATGTTCATGTTTTCTCCCGTTTCAAAGAATGATTCTTTACCAGATAGAAATTAGAGGCTTGTCCTCTTTGAAAACACGGTACTTTCTGAGTTTCACAGTGAATTAGCAAGAGACGAAGTAGGAAACAACTGTGAGCGGTGAAGTCACATATATTCCCTTTAGTGTGTCCGGTGAAGCACACTACCCAAAGAATATAACTGTCTTGAAAGCAGTGTTTGCTCTTTAGTCTATTATCTAATCTCGAAAGTTCACTGAAACATAGAATGGAGTACATCAACAACGGCACGGCAAGGCCATAACTCCATCTGTTGAAATCGTTTGATCATATGTATATGTTGGTTAGAATGTTCCATGTACATTTCTTCTATTTGGTTGAAAACTGTTGCTGGCCTCTTTCGGAACACAGTTTTTCTGAGTTAACAAGGAAGGGCAACGGGAAATTTTTGAAAGACATTCGTGAGAAACAAGATAGCACCTATACCTTCAATTCAAAGAGCTACATCTGTACTTACAGTAGTATTTGCGCTACTGTTCATGGAAAACCAGAGGTGTCCAGACATTACTGTCTCTGCTTCTGCCTTCAATGGCAATGCGACCGGTGACTATCTCACACAATTCAGGCCATCACCACACGGACAGAGAAGAGAAAGCAATAACTTCTGTTATAATTGCTGGAAATGTTCATGTTTTCTCCCGTTTCAAAGAATGATTCTTTACCAGATAGAAATTAGAGGCTTGTCCTCTTTGAAAACACGGTACTTTCTGAGTTTCACAGTGAATTAGCAAGAGACGAAGTAGGAAACAACTGTGAGCGGTGAAGTCACATATATTCCCTTTAGTGTGTCCGGTGAAGCACACTACCCAAAGAATATAACTGTCTTGAAAGCAGTGTTTGCTCTTTAGTCTATTATCTAATCTCGAAAGTTCACTGAAACATAGAATGGAGTACATCAACAACGGCACGGCAAGGCCATAACTCCATCTGTTGAAATCGTTTGATCATATGTATATGTTGGTTAGAATGTTCCATGTACATTTCTTCTATTTGGTTGAAAACTGTTGCTGGCCTCTTTCGGAACACAGTTTTTCTGAGTTAACAAGGAAGGGCAACAGGAAATTTTTGAAAGACATTCGTGAGAAACAAGATAGCACCTATACCTTCAATTCAAAGAGCTACATCTGTACTTACAGTAGTATTTGCGCTACTGTTCATGGAAAACCAGAGGTGTCCAGACATTACTGTCTCTGCTTCTGCCTTCAATTGCAATGCGACCGGTGACTATCTCACACAATTCAGGCCATCACCACACGGACAGAGAAGAGAAAGCAATAACTTCTGTTATAATTGCTGGAAATGTTCATGTTTTCTCCTGTTTCAAAGAATGATTCTTTACCAGATAGAAATTACAGGCTTGTCCTCTTTGAAAACACGGTACTTTCTGATTTTCACAGTGAATTAGCAAGAAACGAAGTAGGAAACAACTGTGAACGGTGAAGTCACATATATTCCCTTTAGTGTGTCAGGTGAAGCACACTACCCAAAAGACTCTAGCGGTCTTGAAAGCAGTGTTTGCTCTTTAGTCTATTGTATAAACTCGAAAGTTCACTGAAACATACAATGGAGTACATCAACAACGGCACGGGAAGGCCATAATTCCATCTGTTGAAATCGTTTGATCATATGTATATGTTGGTTAGAATGTTCCATGTACATTTCTTCTATTTGGTTGAAAACTGTTGCTGGCCTCTTTCGGAACACAGTTTTTCTGAGTTAACAAGGAAGGGCAACGGGAAATTTTTGAAAGACATTCGTTAGAAACAAGATAGCACCTATACCTTCAATTCAAAGAGCTACATCTGTACTTACAGTAGTATTTGCGCTACTGTTCACGGAAAACCAGAGGTGTCCAGACATTACTGTCTCTGCTTCTGCCTTCAATGGCAATGCGACCGGTGACTATCTCACACAATTCAGGCCATCACCACACGGACAGAGAAGAGAAAGCAATAACTTCTGTTATAATTGCTGGAAATGTTCATGTTTTCTCCCGTTTCAAAGAATGATTCTTTACCAGATAGAAATTACAGGCTTGTCCTCCTTGAACACACGGTACTTTCTGAGTTTCACAGTGAATTAGCAAGAAACGAAGTAGGAAACAACTGTGAACGGTGAAGTCACATATATTCCCTTTAGTGTGTCAGGTGAAGCACACTACCCAAAGACTCGAACGGTCTTGAAAGCAGTGTTTGCTCTTTAATCTATTATCTAAACTCGAAAGTTCACTGAAACATACAATGGAGTACATCAACAACGCCACGGCAAGGCCATAATTCCATCTGTTGAAATCGTTTGATCATATGTATATGTTGGTTAGAATGTTCCATGTACATTTCTTCTATTTGGTTGAAAACTGTTGCTGGCCTCTTTCGGAACACAGTTTTTCTGAGTTAACAAGGAAGGGCAACGGGAAATTTTTGAAAGACATTCGTGAGAAACAAGATAGCACCTATACCTTCAATTCAAAGAGCTACATCTGTACTTACAGTAGTATTTGCGCTACTGTTCATGGAAAACCAGAGGTGTCCAGACATTACTGTCTCTGCTTCTGCCTTCAATGGCAATGCGACCGGTGACTATCTCACACAATTCAGGCCATCACCACACGGACAGAGAAGAGAAAGCAAGAACTTCTGTTATAATTGCTGGAAATGTTCATGTTTTCTCCCGTTTCAAAGAATGATTCTTTACCAGATAGAAATTAGAGGCTTGTCCTCTTTGAAAACACGGTACTTTCTGATTTTCACAGTGAATTAGCAAGAAACGAAGTAGGAAACAACTGTGAACGGTGAAGTCACATATATTCCCTTTAGTGTGTCCGGTGAAGCACACTACCCAAAGAATATAACTGTCTTGAAAGCAGTGTTTGCTCTTTAGTCTATTATCTAATCTCGAAAGTTCACTGAAACATAGAATGGAGTACATCAACAACGGCACGGCAAGGCCATAACTCCATCTGTTGAAATCGTTTGATCATATGTATATGTTGGTTAGAATGTTCCATGTACATTTCTTCTATTTGGTTGAAAACTGTTGCTGGCCTCTTTCGGAACACAGTTTTTCTGAGTTAACAAGGAAGGGCAACAGGAACTTTTTGAAAGACATTCGTGAGAAACAAGATAGCACCTATACCTTCAATTCAAAGAGCTACATCTGTACTTACAGTAGTATTTGCGCTACTGTTCATGGAAAACCAGAGGTGTCCAGACATTACTGTCTCTGCTTCTGCCTTCAATTGCAATGCGACCGGTGACTATCTCACACAATTCAGGCCATCACCACACGGACAGAGAAGAGAAAGCAATAACTTCTGTTATAATTGCTGGAAATGTTCATGTTTTCTCCCGTTTCAAAGAATGATTCTTTACCAGATAGAAATTACAGGCTTGTCCTCTTTGAACACACGGTACTTTCTGAGTTTCACAGTGAATTAGCAAGAAACGAAGTAGGAAACAACTGTGAACGGTGAAGTCACATATATTCCCTTTAGTGTGTCAGGTGAAGCACACTACCCAAAGACTCGAACGGTCTTGAAAGCAGTGTTTGCTCTTTAATCTATTATCTAAACTCGAAAGTTCACTGAAACATACAATGGAGTACATCAACAACGGCACGGCAAGGCCATAATTCCATCTGTTGAAATCGTTTGATCATACGTATATGTTGGTTAGAATGTTCCATGTACATTTCTTCTATTTGGTTGAAAACTGTTGCTGGCCTCTTTCGGAACACAGTTTTTCTGAGTTAACAAGGAAGGGCAACGGGAAATTTTTGAAAGACATTCGTGAGAAACAAGATAGCACCTATACCTTCAATTCAAAGAGCTACATCTGTACTTACAGTAGTATTTGCGCTACTGTTCATGGAAAACCAGAGGTGTCCAGACATTACTGTCTCTGCTTCTGCCTTCAATGGCAATGCGACCGGTGACTATCTCACACAATTCAGGCCATCACCACACGGACAGAGAAGAGAAAGCAATAACTTCTGTTATAATTGCTGGAAATGTTCATGTTTTCTCCCGTTTCAAAGAATGATTCTTTACCAGATAGAAATTAGAGGCTTGTCCTCTTTGAAAACACGGTACTTTCTGAGTTTCACAGTGAATTAGCAAGAGACGAAGTAGGAAACAACTGTGAGCGGTGAAGTCACATATATTCCCTTTAGTGTGTCCGGTGAAGCACACTACCCAAAGAATATAACTGTCTTGAAAGCAGTGTTTGCTCTTTAGTCTATTATCTAATCTCGAAAGTTCACTGAAACATAGAATGGAGTACATCAACAACGGCACGGCAAGGCCATAACTCCATCTGTTGAAATCGTTTGATCATATGTATATGTTGGTTAGAATGTTCCATGTACATTTCTTCTATTTGGTTGAAAACTGTTGCTGGCCTCTTTCGGAACACAGTTTTTCTGAGTTAACAAGGAAGGGCAACGGGAAATTTTTGAAAGACATTCGTGAGAAACAAGATAGCACCTATACCTTCAATTCAAAGAGCTACATCTGTACTTACAGTAGTATTTGCGCTACTGTTCATGGAAAACCAGAGGTGTCCAGACATTACTGTCTCTGCTTCTGCCTTCAATGGCAATGCGACCGGTGACTATCTCACACAATTCAGGCCATCACCACACGGACAGAGAAGAGAAAGCAATAACTTCTGTTATAATTGCTGGAAATGTTCATGTTTTCTCCCGTTTCAAAGAATGATTCTTTACCAGATAGAAATTAGAGGCTTGTCCTCTTTGAAAACACGGTACTTTCTGAGTTTCACAGTGAATTAGCAAGAGACGAAGTAGGAAACAACTGTGAACGGTGAAGTCACATATATTCCCTTTAGTGTGTCCGGTGAAGCACACTACCCAAAGAATATAACTGTCTTGAAAGCAGTGTTTGCTCTTTAGTCTATTATCTAATCTCGAAAGTTCACTGAAACATAGAATGGAGTACATCAACAACGGCACGGCAAGGCCATAACTCCATCTGTTGAAATCGTTTGATCATATGTATATGTTGGTTAGAATGTTCCATGTACATTTCTTCTATTTGGTTGAAAACTGTTGCTGGCCTCTTTCGGAACACAGTTTTTCTGAGTTAACAAGAAAGGGCAACAGGAAATTTTTGAAAGACATTCGTGAGAAACAAGATAGCACCTATACCTTCAATTCAAAGAGCTACATCTGTACTTACAGTAGTATTTGCGCTACTGTTCATGGAAAACCAGAGGTGTCCAGACATTACTGTCTCTGCTTCTGCCTTCAATTGCAATGCGACCGGTGACTATCTCACACAATTCAGGCCATCACCACACGGACAGAGAAGAGAAAGCAATAACTTCTGTTATAATTGCTGGAAATGTTCATGTTTTCTCCTGTTTCAAAGAATGATTCTTTACCAGATAGAAATTAGAGGCTTGTCCTCTTTGAAAACACGGTACTTTCTGATTTTCACAGTGAATTAGCAAGAAACGAAGTAGGAAACAACTGTGAACGGTGAAGTCACATATATTCCCTTTAGTGTGTCAGGTGAAGCACACTACCCAAAAGACTCTAGCGGTCTTGAAAGCAGTGTTTGCTCTTTAGTCTATTGTATAAACTCGAAAGTTCACTGAAACATACAATGGAGTACATCAACAACGGCACGGGAAGGCCATAATTCCATCTGTTGAAATCGTTTGATCATATGTATATGTCCGTTAGAATGTTCCATGTACATTTCTTCTATTTGGTTGAAAACTGTTGCTGGCCTCTTTCGGAACACAGTTTTTCTGAGTTAACAAGGAAGGGCAACGGGAAATTTTTGAAAGACATTCGTGAGAAACAAGATAGCACCTATACCTTCAATTCAAAGAGCTACATCTGTACTTACAGTAGTATTTGCGCTACTGTTCACGGAAAACCAGAGGTGTCCAGACATTACTGTCTCTGCTTCTGCCTTCAATGGCAATGCGACCGGTGACTATCTCACACAATTCAGGCCATCACCACACGGACAGAGAAGAGAAAGCAATAACTTCTGTTATAATTGCTGGAAATGTTCATGTTTTCTCCCGTTTCAAAGAATGATTCTTTACCAGATAGAAATTACAGGCTTGTCCTCCTTGAACACACGGTACTTTCTGAGTTTCACAGTGAATTAGCAAGAAACGAAGTAGGAAACAACTGTGAACGGTGAAGTCACATATATTCCCTTTAGTGTGTCAGGTCAAGCACACTACCCAAAGACTCGAACGGTCTTGAAAGCAGTGTTTGCTCTTTAATCTATTATCTAAACTCGAAAGTTCACTGAAACATACAATGGAGTACATCAACAACGCCACGGCAAGGCCATAATTCCATCTGTTGAAATCGTTTGATCATATGTATATGTTGGTTAGAATGTTCCATGTACATTTCTTCTATTTGGTTGAAAACTGTTGCTGGCCTCTTTCGGAACACAGTTTTTCTGAGTTAACAAGGAAGGGCAACGGGAAATTTTTGAAAGACATTCGTGAGAAACAAGATAGCACCTATACCTTCAATTCAAAGAGCTACATCTGTACTTACAGTAGTATTTGCGCTACTGTTCATGGAAAACCAGAGGTGTCCAGACATTACTGTCTCTGCTTCTGCCTTCAATGGCAATGCGACCGGTGACTATCTCACACAATTCAGGCCATCACCACACGGACAGAGAAGAGAAAGCAATAACTTCTGTTATAATTGCTGGAAATGTTCATGTTTTCTCCTGTTTCAAAGAATGATTCTTTACCAGATAGAAATTAGAGGCTTGTCCTCTTTGAAAACACGGTACTTTCTGATTTTCACAGTGAATTAGCAAGAAACG
The DNA here is from genome assembly GCF_987537825.1 of Furipterus horrens. Taxonomy (NCBI): domain Eukaryota; kingdom Metazoa; phylum Chordata; class Mammalia; order Chiroptera; family Furipteridae; genus Furipterus; species Furipterus horrens. Next base: position 53,287,699 of record NW_028327182.1, read on the forward strand.
AATTAGGAAACAACTGTGAACGGTGAAGTCACATATATTCCCTTTAGTGTGTCAGGTGAAGCACACTACCCAAAAGACTCTAGCGGTCTTGAAAGCAGTGTTTGCTCTTTAGTCTATTGTATAAACTCGAAAGTTCACTGAAACATACAATGGAGTACATCAACAACGGCACGGGAAGGCCATAATTCCATCTGTTGAAATCGTTTGATCATATGTATATGTCCGTTAGAATGTTCCATGTACATTTCTTCTATTTGGTTGAAAACTGTTGCTGGCCTCTTTCGGAACACAGTTTTTCTGAGTTAACAAGGAAGGGCAACGGGAAATTTTTGAAAGACATTCGTGAGAAACAAGATAGCACCTATACCTTCAATTCAAAGAGCTACATCTGTACTTACAGTAGTATTTGCGCTACTGTTCACGGAAAACCAGAGGTGTCCAGACATTACTGTCTCTGCTTCTGCCTTCAATGGCAATGCGACCGGTGACTATCTCACACAATTCAGGCCATCACCACACGGACAGAGAAGAGAAAGCAATAACTTCTGTTATAATTGCTGGAAATGTTCATGTTTTCTCCCGTTTCAAAGAATGATTCTTTACCAGATAGAAATTACAGGCTTGTCCTCCTTGAACACACGGTACTTTCTGAGTTTCACAGTGAATTAGCAAGAAACGAAGTAGGAAACAACTGTGAACGGTGAAGTCACATATATTCCCTTTAGTGTGTCAGGTCAAGCACACTACCCAAAGACTCGAACGGTCTTGAAAGCAGTGTTTGCTCTTTAATCTATTATCTAAACTCGAAAGTTCACTGAAACATACAATGGAGTACATCAACAACGCCACGGCAAGGCCATAATTCCATCTGTTGAAATCGTTTGATCATATGTATATGTTGGTTAGAATGTTCCATGTACATTTCTTCTATTTGGTTGAAAACTGTTGCTGGCCTCTTTCGGAACACAGTTTTTCTGAGTTAACAAGGAAGGGCAACGGGAAATTTTTGAAAGACATTCGTGAGAAACAAGATAGCACCTATACCTTCAATTCAAAGAGCTACATCTGTACTTACAGTAGTATTTGCGCTACTGTTCATGGAAAACCAGAGGTGTCCAGACATTACTGTCTCTGCTTCTGCCTTCAATGGCAATGCGACCGGTGACTATCTCACACAATTCAGGCCATCACCACACGGACAGAGAAGAGAAAGCAAGAACTTCTGTTATAATTGCTGGAAATGTTCATGTTTTCTCCCGTTTCAAAGAATGATTCTTTACCAGATAGAAATTAGAGGCTTGTCCTCTTTGAAAACACGGTACTTTCTGATTTTCACAGTGAATTAGCAAGAAACGAAGTAGGAAACAACTGTGAACGGTGAAGTCACATATATTACCTTTAGTGTGTCCGGTGAAGCACACTACCCAAAGAATATAACTGTCTTGAAAGCAGTGTTTGCTCTTTAGTCTATTATCTAATCTCGAAAGTTCACTGAAACATAGAATGGAGTACATCAACAACGGCACGGCAAGGCCATAACTCCATCTGTTGAAATCGTTTGATCATATGTATATGTTGGTTAGAATGTTCCATGTACATTTCTTCTATTTGGTTGAAAACTGTTGCTGGCCTCTTTCGGAACACAGTTTTTCTGAGTTAACAAGGAAGGGCAACAGGAACTTTTTGAAAGACATTCGTGAGAAACAAGATAGCACCTATACCTTCAATTCAAAGAGCTACATCTGTACTTACAGTAGTATTTGCGCTACTGTTCATGGAAAACCAGAGGTGTCCAGACATTACTGTCTCTGCTTCTGCCTTCAATTGCAATGCGACCGGTGACTATCTCACACAATTCAGGCCATCACCACACGGACAGAGAAGAGAAAGCAATAACTTCTGTTATAATTGCTGGAAATGTTCATGTTTTCTCCCGTTTCAAAGAATGATTCTTTACCAGATAGAAATTACAGGCTTGTCCTCTTTGAACACACGGTACTTTCTGAGTTTCACAGTGAATTAGCAAGAAACGAAGTAGGAAACAACTGTGAACGGTGAAGTCACATATATTCCCTTTAGTGTGTCAGGTCAAGCACACTACCGAAAGACTCGAACGGTCTTGAAAGCAGTGTTTGCTCTTTAATCTATTATCTAAACTCGAAAGTTCACTGAAACATACAATGGAGTACATCAACAACGCCACGGCAAGGCCATAATTCCATCTGTTGAAATCGTTTGATCATATGTATATGTTGGTTAGAATGTTCCATGTACATTTCTTCTATTTGGTTGAAAACTGTTGCTGGCCTCTTTCGGAACACAGTTTTTCTGAGTTAACAAGGAAGGGCAACGGGAAATTTTTGAAAGACATTCGTGAGAAACAAGATAGCACCTATACCTTCAATTCAAAGAGCTACATCTGTACTTACAGTAGTATTTGCGCTACTGTTCATGGAAAACCAGAGGTGTCCAGACATTACTGTCTCTGCTTCTGCCTTCAATGTCAATGCGACCGGTGACTATCTCACACAATTCAGGCCATCACCACACGGACAGAGAAGAGAAAGCAAGAACTTCTGTTATAATTGTTGGAAAACTTCATGTTTTCTCCCGTTTCAAAGAATGATTCTTTACCAAATAGAAATTACAGGCTTGTCCTCTTTGAACACACGGTACTTTCTGAGTTTCACAGTGAATTAGCAAGAAACGAAGTAGGAAACAACTATGAACGGTGAAGTCACATATATTCCCTTTAGTGTGTCCGGTGAAGCACACTACCCAAAGAATATAACTGTCTTGAAAGCAGTGTTTGCTCTTTAGTCTATTATCTAATCTCGAAAGTTCACTGAAACATAGAATGGAGTACATCAACAACGGCACGGGAAGGCCATAACTCCATCTGTTGAAATCGTTTGATCATATGTATATGTTGGTTAGAATGTTCCATGTACATTTCTTCTATTTGGTTGAAAACTGTTGCTGGCCTCTTTCGGAACACAGTTTTTCTGAGTTAACAAGGAAGGGCAACGGGAAATTTTTGAAAGACATTCGTGAGAAACAAGATAGCACCTATACCTTCAATTCAAAGAGCTACATCTGTACTTACAGTAGTATTTGCGCTACTGTTCATGGAAAACCAGAGGTGTCCAGACATTACTGTCTCTGCTTCTGCCTTCAATGGCAATGCGACCGGTGACTATCTCACACAATTCAGGCCATCACCACACGGACAGAGAAGAGAAAGCAAGAACTTCTGTTATAATTGTTGGAAAACTTCATGTTTTCTCCCGTTTCAAAGAATGATTCTTTACCAAATAGAAATTACAGGCTTGTCCTCTTTGAACACACGGTACTTTCTGAGTTTCACAGTGAATTAGCAAGAAACGAAGTAGGAAACAACTATGAACGGTGAAGTCACATATATTCCCTTTAGTGTGTCCGGTGAAGCACACTACCCAAAGAATATAACTGTCTTGAAAGCAGTGTTTGCTCTTTAGTCTATTATCTAATCTCGAAAGTTCACTGAAACATAGAATGGAGTACATCAACAACGGCACGGCAAGGCCATAACTCCATCTGTTGAAATCGTTTGATCATATGTATATGTTGGTTAGAATGTTCCATGTACATTTCTTCTATTTGGTTGAAAACTGTTGCTGGCCTCTTTCGGAACACAGTTTTTCTGAGTTAACAAGGAAGGGCAACAGGAACTTTTTGAAAGACATTCGTGAGAAACAAGATAGCACCTATACCTTCAATTCAAAGAGCTACATCTGTACTTACAGTAGTATTTGCGCTACTGTTCATGGAAAACCAGAGGTGTCCAGACATTACTGTCTCTGCTTCTGCCTTCAATGGCAATGCGACCGGTGACTATCTCACACAATTCAGGCCATCACCACACGGACAGAGAAGAGAAAGCAATAACTTCTGTTATAATTGCTGGAAAACTTCATGTTTTCTCCCGTTTCAAAGAATGATTCTTTACCAGATAGAAATTACAGGCTTGTCCTCTTTGAACACACGGTACTTTCTGAGTTTCACAGTGAATTAGCAAGAAACGAAGTAGGAAACAACTGTGAACGGTGAAGTCACATATATTCCCTTTAGTGTGTCCGGTGAAGCACACTACCCAAAGAATATAACTGTCTTGAAAGCAGTGTTTGCTCTTTAGTCTATTATCTAATCTCGAAAGTTCACTGAAACATAGAATGGAGTACATCAACAACGGCACGGCAAGGCCATAACTCCATCTGTTGAAATCGTTTGATCATATGTATATGTTGGTTAGAATGTTCCATGTACATTTCTTCTATTTGGTTGAAAACTGTTGCTGGCCTCTTTCGGAACACAGTTTTTCTGAGTTAACAAGGAAGGGCAACAGGAACTTTTTGAAAGACATTCGTGAGAAACAAGATAGCACCTATACCTTCAATTCAAAGAGCTACATCTGTACTTACAGTAGTATTTGCGCTACTGTTCATGGAAAACCAGAGGTGTCCAGACATTACTGTCTCTGCTTCTGCCTTCAATGGCAATGCGACCGGTGACTATCTCACACAATTCAGGCCATCACCACACGGACAGAGAAGAGAAAGCAAGAACTTCTGTTATAATTGCTGGAAATGTTCATGTTTTCTCCCGTTTCAAAGAATGATTCTTTACCAGATAGAAATTAGAGGCTTGTCCTCTTTGAAAACGCGGTACTTTCTGATTTTCACAGTGAATTAGCAAGAAACGAAGTAGGAAACAACTGTGAACGTTGAAGTCACATATATTACCTTTAGTGTGTCCGGTGAAGCACACTACCCAAAGAATATAACTGTCTTGAAAGCAGTGTTTCCTCTTTAGTCTATTATCTAATCTCGAAAGTTCACTGAAACATAGAATGGAGTACATCAACAACGGCACGGCAAGGCCATAACTCCATCTGTTGAAATCGTTTGATCATATGTATATGTTGGTTAGAATGTTCCATGTACATTTCTTCTATTTGGTTGAAAACTGTTGCTGGCCTCTTTCGGAACACAGTTTTTCTGAGTTAACAAGGAAGGGCAACAGGAACTTTTTGAAAGACATTCGTGAGAAACAAGATAGCACCTATACCTTCAATTCAAAGAGCTACATCTGTACTTACAGTAGTATTTGCGCTACTGTTCATGGAAAACCAGAGGTGTCCAGACATTACTGTCTCTGCTTCTGCCTTCAATTGCAATGCGACCGGTGACTATCTCACACAATTCAGGCCATCACCACACGGACAGAGAAGAGAAAGCAATAACTTCTGTTATAATTGCTGGAAATGTTCATGTTTTCTCCCGTTTCAAAGAATGATTCTTTACCAGATAGAAATTACAGGCTTGTCTTCTTTGAACACACGGTACTTTCTGAGTTTCACAGTGAATTAGCAAGAAACGAAGTAGGAAACAACTGTGAACGGTGAAGTCACATATATTCCCTTTAGTGTGTCAGGTCAAGCACACTACCGAAAGACTCGAACGGTCTTGAAAGCAGTGTTTGCTCTTTAATCTATTATCTAAACTCGAAAGTTCACTGAAACATACAATGGAGTACATCAACAACGCCACGGCAAGGCCATAATTCCATCTGTTGAAATCGTTTGATCATATGTATATGTTGGTTAGAATGTTCCATGTACATTTCTTCTATTTGGTTGAAAACTGTTGCTGGCCTCTTTCGGAACACAGTTTTTCTGAGTTAACAAGGAAGGGCAACGGGAAATTTTTGAAAGACATTCGTGAGAAACAAGATAGCACCTATACCTTCAATTCAAAGAGCTACATCTGTACTTACAGTAGTATTTGCGCTACTGTTCATGGAAAACCAGAGGTGTCCAGACATTACTGTCTCTGCTTCTGCCTTCAATGGCAATGCGACCGGTGACTATCTCACACAATTCAGGCCATCACCACACGGACAGAGAAGAGAAAGCAAGAACTTCTGTTATAATTGCTGGAAATGTTCATGTTTTCTCCCGTTTCAAAGAATGATTCTTTACCAGATAGAAATTAGAGGCTTGTCCTCTTTGAAAACACGGTACTTTCTGATTTTCACAGTGAATTAGCAAGAAACGAAGTAGGAAACAACTGTGAACGTTGAAGTCACATATATTCCCTTTAGTGTGTCCGGTGAAGCACACTACCCAAAGAATATAACTGTCTTGAAAGCAGTGTTTGCTCTTTAGTCTATTATCTAATCTCGAAAGTTCACTGAAACATAGAATGGAGTACATCAACAACGGCACGGCAAGGCCATAACTCCATCTGTTGAAATCGTTTGATCATATGTATATGTTGGTTAGAATGTTCCATGTACATTTCTTCTATTTGGTTGAAAACTGTTGCTGGCCTCTTTCGGAACACAGTTTTTCTGAGTTAACAAGGAAGGGCAACAGGAACTTTTTGAAAGACATTCGTGAGAAACAAGATAGCACCTATACCTTCAATTCAAAGAGCTACATCTGTACTTACAGTAGTATTTGCGCTACTGTTCATGGAAAACCAGAGGTGTCCAGACATTACTGTCTCTGCTTCTGCCTTCAATGGCAATGCGACCGGTGACTATCTCACACAATTCAGGCCATCACCACACGGACAGAGAAGAGAAAGCAATAACTTCTGTTATAATTGCTGGAAATGTTCATGTTTTCTCCCGTTTCAAAGAATGATTCTTTACCAGATAGAAATTACAGGCTTGTCCTCTTTGAACACACGGTACTTTCTGAGTTTCACAGTGAATTAGCAAGAAACGAAGTAGGAAACAACTGTGAACGGTGAAGTCACATATATTCCCTTTAGTGTGTCCGGTGAAGCACACTACCCAAAGAATATAACTGTCTTGAAAGCAGTGTTTGCTCTTTAGTCTATTATCTAATCTCGAAAGTTCACTGAAACATAGAATGGAGTACATCAACAACGGCACGGCAAGGCCATAACTCCATCTGTTGAAATCGTTTGATCATATGTATATGTTGGTTAGAATGTTCCATGTACATTTCTTCTATTTGGTTGAAAACTGTTGCTGGCCTCTTTCGGAACACAGTTTTTCTGAGTTAACAAGGAAGGGCAACAGGAACTTTTTGAAAGACATTCGTGAGAAACAAGATAGCACCTATACCTTCAATTCAAAGAGCTACATCTGTACTTACAGTAGTATTTGCGCTACTGTTCATGGAAAACCAGAGGTGTCCAGACATTACTGTCTCTGCTTCTGCCTTCAATGGCAATGCGACCGGTGACTATCTCACACAATTCAGGCCATCACCACACGGACAGAGAAGAGAAAGCAATAACTTCTGTTATAATTGCTGGAAATGTTCATGTTTTCTCCCGTTTCAAAGAATGATTCTTTACCAGATAGAAATTACAGGCTTGTCCTCTTTGAACACACGGTACTTTCTGAGTTTCACAGTGAATTAGCAAAAAACGAAGTAGGAAACAACTGTGAACGGTGAAGTCACATATATTCCCTTTAGTGTGTCCGGTGAAGCACACTACCCAAAGAATATAACTGTCTTGAAAGCAATGTTTGCTCTTTAGTCTATTATCTAATCTCAAAAGTTCACTGAAACATAGAATGGAGTACATCAACAACGGCACGGCAAGGCCATAACTCCATCTGTTGAAATCGTTTGATCATATGTATATGTTGGTTAGAATGTTCCATGTACATTTCTTCTATTTGGTTGAAAACTGTTGCTGGCCTCTTTCGGAACACAGTTTTTCTGAGTTAACAAGGAAGGGCAACAGGAACTTTTTGAAAGACATTCGTGAGAAACAAGATAGCACCTATACCTTCAATTCAAAGAGCTACATCTGTACTTACAGTAGTATTTGCGCTACTGTTCATGGAAAACCAGAGGTGTCCAGACATTACTGTCTCTGCTTCTGCCTTCAATTGCAATGCGACCGGTGACTATCTCACACAATTCAGGCCATCACCACACGGACAGAGAAGAGAAAGCAATAACTTCTGTTATAATTGCTGGAAATGTTCATGTTTTCTCCCGTTTCAAAGAATGATTCTTTACCAGATAGAAATTACAGGCTTGTCCTCTTTGAACACACGGTACTTTCTGAGTTTCACAGTGAATTAGCAAGAAACGAAGTAGCAAACAACTGTGAACGGTGAAGTCACATATATTCCCTTTAGTGTGTCCGGTGAAGCACACTACCCAAAGAATATAACTGTCTTGAAAGCAGTGCTTGCTCTTTAGTCTATTGTATAAACTCGAAAGTTCACTGAAACATACAATGGAGTACATCAACAACGGCACGGCAAGGCCATAATTCCATCTGTTGAAATCGTTTGATCATATGTATATGTTGGTTAGAATGTTCCATGTACATTTCTTCTATTTGGTTGAAAACTGTTGCTGGCCTCTTTCGGAACACAGTTTTTCTGAGTTAACAAGGAAGGGCAACAGGAACTTTTTGAAAGACATTCGTGAGAAACAAGATAGCACCTATACCTTCAATTCAAAGAGCTACATCTGTACTTACAGTAGTATTTGCGCTACTGTTCATGGAAAACCAGAGGTGTCCAGACATTACTGTCTCTGCTTCTGCCTTCAATGGCAATGCGACCGGTGACTATCTCACACAATTCAGGCCATCACCACACGGACAGAGAAGAGAAAGCAATAACTTCTGTTATAATTGCTGGAAATCTTCATGTTTTCTCCTGTTTCAAAGAATGATTCTTTACCAGATAGAAATTACAGGCTTGTCCTCTTTGAACACACGGTACTTTCTGAGTTTCACAGTGAATTAGCAAGAAACGAAGTAGGAAACAACTGTGAACGGTGAAGTCACATATATTCCCTTTAGTGTGTCAGGTGAAGCACACTACCCAAAGACTCGAACGGTCTTGAAAGCAGTGTTTGCTCTTTAATCTATTATCTAAACTCGAAAGTTCACTGAAACATACAATGGAGTACATCAACAACGGCACGGCAAGGCCATAATTCCATCTGTTGAAATCGTTTGATCATATGTATATGTTGGTTAGAATGTTCCATGTACATTTCTTCTATTTGGTTGAAAACTGTTGCTGGCCTCTTTCGGAACACAGTTTTTCTGAGTTAACAAGGAAGGGCAACAGGAAATTTTTGAAAGACATTCGTGAGAAACAAGATAGCACCTATACCTTCAATTCAAAGAGCTACATCTGTACTTACAGTAGTATTTGCGCTACTGTTCATGGAAAACCAGAGGTGTCCAGACATTACTGTCTCTGCTTCTGCCTTCAATGGCAATGCGACCGGTGACTATCTCACACAATTCAGGCCATCACCACACGGACAGAGAAGAGAAAGCAATAACTTCTGTTATAATTGCTGGAAATGTTCATGTTTTCTCCTGTTTCAAAGAATGATTCTTTACCAGATAGAAATTAGAGGCTTGTCCTCTTTGAAAACACGGTACTTTCTGATTTTCACAGTGAATTAGCAAGAAACGAAGTAGGAAACAACTGTGAACGGTGAAGTCACATATATTCCCTTTATTGTGTCAGGTGAAGCACACTACCCAAAAGACTCGAACGGTCTTGAAAGCAGTGTTTGCTCTTTAGTCTATTGTATAAATTCGAAAGTTCACTGAAACATACAATGGAGTACATCAACAGCGGCACGGCAAGGCCATAATTCCATCTGTTGAAATCGTTTGATCATATGTATATGTTGGTTAGAATGTTCCATGTACATTTCTTCTATTTGGTTGAAAACTCTTGCTGGCCTCTTTCGGAACACAGTTTTTCTGAGTTAACAAGGAAGGGCAACAGGAACTTTTTGAAAGACATTCGTGAGAAACAAGATAGCACCTATACCTTCAATTCAAAGAGCTACATCTGTACTTACAGTAGTATTTGCGCTACTGTTCATGGAAAACCAGAGGTGTCCAGACATTACTGTCTCTGCTTCTGCCTTCAATGGCAATGCGACCGGTGACTATCTCACACAATTCAGGCCATCACCACACGGACAGAGAAGAGAAAGCAATAACTTCTGTTATAATTGTTGGAAATGTTCATGTTTTCTCCCGTTTCAAAGAATGATTCTTTACCAGATAGAAATTACAGGCTTGTCCTCTTTGAACACACGGTACTTTCTGAGTTTCACAGTGAATTAGCAAGAAACGAAGTAGGAAACAACTGTGAACGGTGAAGTCACATATATTCCCTTTAGTGTGTCAGGTGAAGCACACTACCCAAAGACTCGAACGGTCTTGAAAGCAGTGTTTGCTCTTTAATCTATTATCTAAACTCGAAAGTTCACTGAAACATACAATGGAGTACATCAACAACGGCACGGCAAGGCCATAATTCCATCTGTTGAAATCGTTTGATCATATGTATATGTTGGTTAGAATGTTCCATGTACATTTCTTCTATTTGGTTGAAAACTGTTGCTGGCCTCTTTCGGAACACAGTTTTTCTGAGTTAACAAGGAAGGGCAACAGGAAATTTTTGAAAGACATTCGTGAGAAACAAGATAGCACCTATACCTTCAATTCAAAGAGCTACATCTGTACTTACAGTAGTATTTGCGCTACTGTTCATGGAAAACCAGAGGTGTCCAGACATTACTGTCTCTGCTTCTGCCTTCAATGGCAATGCGACCGGTGACTATCTCACACAATTCAGGCCATCACCACACGGACAGAGAAGAGAAAGCAATAACTTCTGTTATAATTGCTGGAAATGTTCATGTTTTCTCCTGTTTCAAAGAATGATTCTTTACCAGATAGAAATTAGAGGCTTGTCCTCTTTGAAAACACGGTACTTTCTGATTTTCACAGTGAATTAGCAAGAAACGAAGTAGGAAACAACTGTGAACGGTGAAGTCACATATATTCCCTTTATTGTGTCAGGTGAAGCACACTACCCAAAAGACTCGAACGGTCTTGAAAGCAGTGTTTGCTCTTTAGTCTATTGTATAAATTCGAAAGTTCACTGAAACATACAATGGAGTACATCAACAGCGGCACGGCAAGGCCATAATTCCATCTGTTGAAATCGTTTGATCATATGTATAAGTTGGTTAGAATGTTCCATGTACATTTCTTCTATTTGGTTGAAAACTGTTGCTGGCCTCTTTCGGAACACAGTTTTTCTGAGTTAACAAGGAAGGGCAACAGGAACTTTTTGAAAGACATTCGTGAGAAACAAGATAGCACCTATACCTTCAATTCAAAGAGCTACATCTGTACTTACAGTAGTATTTGCGCTACTGTTCATGGAAAACCAGAGGTGTCCAGACATTACTGTCTCTGCTTCTGCCTTCAATGGCAATGCGACCGGTGACTATCTCACACAATTCAGGCCATCACCACACGGACAGAGAAGAGAAAGCAAGAACTTCTGTTATAATTGTTGGAAATGTTCATGTTTTCTCCCGTTTCAAAGAATGATTCTTTACCAGATAGAAATTACAGGCTTGTCCTCTTTGAACACACGGTACTTTCTGAGTTTCACAGTGAATTAGCAAGAAACGAAGTAGAAAACAACTGTGAACGGTGAAGTCACATATATTCCCTTTAGTGTGTCAGGTGAAGCACACTACCCAAAAGACTCGAACGGTCTTGAAAGCAGTGTTTGCTCTTTAGTCTATTGTATAAATTCGAAAGTTCACTGAAACACACAATGGAGTACATCAACAGCGGCACGGCAAGGCCATAATTCCATCTGTTGAAATCGTTTGATCATATGTATATGTTGGTTAGAATGTTCCATGTACATTTCTTCTATTTGGTTGAAAACTGTTGCTGGCCTCTTTCGGAACACAGTTTTTCTGAGTTAACAAGGAAGGGCAACGGGAACTTTTTGAAAGACATTCGTGAGAAACAAGATAGCACCTATACCTTCAATTCAAAGAGCTACATCTGTACTTACAGTAGTATTTGCGCTACTGTTCATGGAAAACCAGAGGTGTCCAGACATTACTGTCTCTGCTTCTGCCTTCAATGGCAATGCGACCGGTGACTATCTCACACAATTCAGGCCATCACCACACGGACAGAGAAGAGAAAGCAATAACTTCTGTTATAATTGCTGGAAATCTTCATGTTTTCTCCTGTTTCAAAGAATGATTCATTACCAGATAGAAATTACAGGCTTGTCCTCTTTGAACACACGGTACTTTCTGAGTTTCACAGTGAATTAGCAAGAAACGAAGTAGGAAACAACTGTGAACGGTGAAGTCACATATATTCCCTTTAGTGTGTCAGGTGAAGCACACTACCCAAAAGACTCTAGCGGTCTTGAAAGCAGTGTTTGCTCTTTAGTCTATTGTATAAACTCGAAAGTTCACTGAAACATACAATGGAGTACATCAACAACGGCACGGGAAGGCCATAATTCCATCTGTTGAAATCGTTTGATCATATGTATATGTTGGTTAGAATGTTCCATGTACATTTCTTCTATTTGGTTGAAAACTGTTGCTGGCCTCTTTCGGAACACAGTTTTTCTGAGTTAACAAGGAAGGGCAACAGGAACTTTTTGAAAGACATTCGTGAGAAACAAGATAGCACCTATACCTTCAATTCAAAGAGCTACATCTGTACTTACAGTAGTATTTGCGCTACTGTTCATGGAAAACCAGAGGTGTCCAGACATTACTGTCTCTGCTTCTGCCTTCAATGGCAATGCGACCGGTGACTATCTCACACAATTCAGGCCATCACCACACGGACAGAGAAGAGAAAGCAAGAACTTCTGTTATAATTGTTGGAAATGTTCATGTTTTCTCCCGTTTCAAAGAATGATTCTTTACCAGATAGAAATTACAGGCTTGTCCTCTTTGAACACACGGTACTTTCTGAGTTTCACAGTGAATTAGCAAGAAACGAAGTAGGAAACAACTGTGAACGGTGAAGTCACATATATTCCCTTTAGTGTGTCAGGTGAAGCACACTACCCAAAAGACTCTAGCGGTCTTGAAAGCAGTGTTTGCTCTTTAGTCTATTGTATAAACTCGAAAGTTCACTGAAACATACAATGGAGTACATCAACAACGGCACGGGAAGGCCATAATTCCATCTGTTGAAATCGTTTGATCATATGTATATGTTGGTTAGAATGTTCCATGTACATTTCTTCTATTTGGTTGAAAACTGTTGCTGGCCTCTTTCGGAACACAGTTTTTCTGAGTTAACAAGGAAGGGCAACAGGAACTTTTTGAAAGACATTCGTGAGAAACAAGATAGCACCTATACCTTCAATTCAAAGAGCTACATCTGTACTTACAGTAGTATTTGCGCTACTGTTCATGGAAAACCAGAGGTGTCCAGACATTACTGTCTCTGCTTCTGCCTTCAATGGCAATGCGACCGGTGACTATCTCACACAATTCAGGCCATCACCACACGGACAGAGAAGAGAAAGCAAGAACTTCTGTTATAATTGTTGGAAATGTTCATGTTTTCTCCCGTTTCAAAGAATGATTCTTTACCAGATAGAAATTACAGGCTTGTCCTCTTTGAACACACGGTACTTTCTGAGTTTCACAGTGAATTAGCAAGAAACGAAGTAGGAAACAACTGTGAACGGTGAAGTCACATATATTCCCTTTAGTGTGTCAGGTGAAGCACACTACCCAAAGACTCGGACGGTCTTGAAAGCAGTGTTTGCTCTTTAATCTATTATCTAAACTCGAAAGTTCACTGAAACATACAATGGAGTACATCAACAGCGGCACGGCAAGGCCATAATTCCATCTGTTGAAATCGTTTGATCATATGTATATGTTGGTTAGAATGTTCCATGTACATTTCTTCTATTTGGTTGAAAACTGTTGCTGGCCTCTTTCGGAACACAGTTTTTCTGAGTTAACAAGGAAGGGCAACAGGAACTTTTTGAAAGACATTCGTGAGAAACAAGATAGCACCTATACCTTCAATTCAAAGAGCTACATCTGTACTTACAGTAGTATTTGCGCTACTGTTCATGGAAAACCAGAGGTGTCCAGACATTACTGTCTCTGCTTCTGCCTTCAATGGCAATGCGACCGGTGACTATCTCACACAATTCAGGCCATCACCACACGGACAGAGAAGAGAAAGCAATAACTTCTGTTATAATTGTTGGAAATGTTCATGTTTTCTCCCGTTTCAAAGAATGATTCTTTACCAGATAGAAATTACAGGCTTGTCCTCTTTGAACACACGGTACTTTCTGAGTTTCACAGTGAATTAGCAAGAAACGAAGTAGGAAACAACTGTGAACGGTGAAGTCACATATATTCCCTTTAGTGTGTCAGGTGAAGCACACTACCCAAAAGACTCGAACGGTCTTGAAAGCAGTGTTTGCTCTTTAGTCTATTGTATAAACTCGAAAGTTCACTGAAACATACAATGGAGTACATCAACAACGGCACGGGAAGGCCATAATTCCATCTGTTGAAATCGTTTGATCATATGTATATGTTGGTTAGAATGTTCCATGTACATTTCTTCTATTTGGTTGAAAACTGTTGCTGGCCTCTTTCGGAACACAGTTTTTCTGAGTTAACAAGGAAGGGCAACGGGAAATTTTTGAAAGACATTCGTGAGAAACAAGATAGCACCTATACCTTCAATTCAAAGAGCTACATCTGTACTTACAGTAGTATTTGCGCTACTGTTCATGGAAAACCAGAGGTGTCCAGACATTACTGTCTCTGCTTCTGCCTTCAATGGCAATGCGACCGGTGACTATCTCACACAATTCAGGCCATCACCACACGGACAGAGAAGAGAAAGCAATAACTTCTGTTATAATTGCTGGAAATGTTCATGTTTTCTCCTGTTTCAAAGAATGATTCTTTACCAGATAGAAATTATAGGCTTGTCCTCTTTGAAAACACAGTACTTTCTGAGTTTCACAGTGAATTAGCAAGAAACGAAGTAGGAAACAACTGTGAACGGTGAAGTCACATATATTCCCTTTAGTGTGTCAGGTGAAGCACACTACCCAAAGACTCGAACGGTCTTGAAAGCAGTGTTTGCTCTTTAATCTATTATCTAAACTCGAAAGTTCACTGAAACATACAATGGAGTACATCAACAACGGCACGGCAAGGCCATAATTCCATCTGTTGAAATCGTTTTATCATATGTATATGTTGGTTAGAATGTTCCATGTACATTTCTTCTATTTGGTTGAAAACTGTTGCTGGCCTCTTTCGGAACACAGTTTTTCTGAGTTAACAAGGAAGGGCAACAGGAACTTTTTGAAAGACATTCGTGAGAAACAAGATAGCACCTATACCTTCAATTCAAAGAGCTACATCTGTACTTACAGTAGTATTTGCGCTACTGTTCATGGAAAACCAGAGGTGTCCAGACATTACTGTCTCTGCTTCTGCCTTCAATGGCAATGCGACCGGTGACTATCTCACACAATTCAGGCCATCACCACACGGACAGAGAAGAGAAAGCAAGAACTTCTGTTATAATTGTTGGAAATGTTCATGTTTTCTCCCGTTTCAAAGAATGATTCTTTACCAGATAGAAATTACAGGCTTGTCCTCTTTGAACACACGGTACTTTCTGAGTTTCACAGTGAATTAGCAAGAAACGAAGTAGGAAACAACTGTGAACGGTGAAGTCACATATATTCCCTTTAGTGTGTCAGGTGAAGCACACTACCCAAAGACTCGGACGGTCTTGAAAGCAGTGTTTGCTCTTTAATCTATTATCTAAACTCGAAAGTTCACTGAAACATACAATGGAGTACATCAACAGCGGCACGGCAAGGCCATAATTCCATCTGTTGAAATCGTTTGATCATATGTATATGTTGGTTAGAATGTTCCATGTACATTTCTTCTATTTGGTTGAAAACTGTTGCTGGCCTCTTTCGGAACACAGTTTTTCTGAGTTAACAAGGAAGGGCAACAGGAACTTTTTGAAAGACATTCGTGAGAAACAAGATAGCACCTATACCTTCAATTCAAAGAGCTACATCTGTACTTACAGTAGTATTTGCGCTACTGTTCATGGAAAACCAGAGGTGTCCAGACATTACTGTCTCTGCTTCTGCCTTCAATGGCAATGCGACCGGTGACTATCTCACACAATTCAGGCCATCACCACACGGACAGAGAAGAGAAAGCAATAACTTCTGTTATAATTGTTGGAAATGTTCATGTTTTCTCCCGTTTCAAAGAATGATTCTTTACCAGATAGAAATTACAGGCTTGTCCTCTTTGAACACACGGTACTTTCTGAGTTTCACAGTGAATTAGCAAGAAACGAAGTAGGAAACAACTGTGAACGGTGAAGTCACATATATTCCCTTTAGTGTGTCAGGTGAAGCACACTACCCAAAAGACTCGAACGGTCTTGAAAGCAGTGTTTGCTCTTTAGTCTATTGTATAAACTCGAAAGTTCACTGAAACATACAATGGAGTACATCAACAACGGCACGGGAAGGCCATAATTCCATCTGTTGAAATCGTTTGATCATATGTATATGTTGGTTAGAATGTTCCATGTACATTTCTTCTATTTGGTTGAAAACTGTTGCTGGCCTCTTTCGGAACACAGTTTTTCTGAGTTAACAAGGAAGGGCAACGGGAAATTTTTGAAAGACATTCGTGAGAAACAAGATAGCACCTATACCTTCAATTCAAAGAGCTACATCTGTACTTACAGTAGTATTTGCGCTACTGTTCATGGAAAACCAGAGGTGTCCAGACATTACTGTCTCTGCTTCTGCCTTCAATGGCAATGCGACCGGTGACTATCTCACACAATTCAGGCCATCACCACACGGACAGAGAAGAGAAAGCAATAACTTCTGTTATAATTGCTGGAAATGTTCATGTTTTTCCTGTTTCAAAGAATGATTCTTTACCAGATAGAAATTATAGGCTTGTCCTCTTTGAAAACACAGTACTTTCTGAGTTTCACAGTGAATTAGCAAGAAACGAAGTAGGAAACAACTGTGAACGGTGAAGTCACATATATTCCCTTTAGTGTGTCAGGTGAAGCACACTACCCAAAGACTCGAACGGTCTTGAAAGCAGTGTTTGCTCTTTAATCTATTATCTAAACTCGAAAGTTCACTGAAACATACAATGGAGTACATCAACAACGGCACGGCAAGGCCATAATTCCATCTGTTGAAATCGTTTTATCATATGTATATGTTGGTTAGAATGTTCCATGTACATTTCTTCTATTTGGTTGAAAACTGTTGCTGGCCTCTTTCGGAACACAGTTTTTCTGAGTTAACAAGGAAGGGCAACAGGAACTTTTTGAAAGACATTCGTGAGAAACAAGATAGCACCTATACCTTCAATTCAAAGAGCTACATCTGTACTTACAGTAGTATTTGCGCTACTGTTCACGGAAAACCAGAGGTGTCCAGACATTACTGTCTCTGATTCTGCCTTCAATTGCAATGCGACCGGTGACTATCTCACACAATTCAGGCCATCACCACACGGACAGAGAAGAGAAAGCAATAACTTCTGTTATAATTGCTGGAAATGTTCATGTTTTCTCCCGTTTCAAAGAATGATTCTTTACCAGATAGAAATTACAGGCTTGTCCTCTTTGAACACACGGTACTTTCTGAGTTTCACAGTGAATTAGCAAGAAACGAAGTAGAAAACAACTGTGAACGGTGAAGTCACATATATTCCCTTTATTGTGTCAGGTGAAGCACACTACCCAAAAGACTCGAACGGTCTTGAAAGCAGTGTTTGCTCTTTAGTCTATTGTATAAATTCGAAAGTTCACTGAAACATACAATGGAGTACATCAACAGCGGCACGGCAAGGCCATAATTCCATCTGTTGAAATCGTTTGATCATATGTATATGTTGGTTAGAATGTTCCATGTACATTTCTTCTATTTGGTTGAAAACTGTTGCTGGCCTCTTTCGGAACACAGTTTTTCTGAGTTAACAAGGAAGGGCAACAGGAACTTTTTGAAAGACATTCGTGAGAAACAAGATAGCACCTATACCTTCAATTCAAAGAGCTACATCTGTACTTACAGTAGTATTTGCGCTACTGTTCATGGAAAACCAGAGGTGTCCAGACATTACTGTCTCTGCTTCTGCCTTCAATGGCAATGCGACCGGTGACTATCTCACACAATTCAGGCCATCACCACACGGACAGAGAAGAGAAAGCAATAACTTCTGTTATAATTGCTGGAAATCTTCATGTTTTCTCCTGTTTCAAAGAATGATTCATTACCAGATAGAAATTACAGGCTTGTCCTCTTTGAACACACGGTACTTTCTGAGTTTCACAGTGAATTAGCAAGAAACGAAGTAGGAAACAACTGTGAACGGTGAAGTCACATATATTCCCTTTAGTGTGTCAGGTGAAGCACACTACCCAAAAGACTCTAGCGGTCTTGAAAGCAGTGTTTGCTCTTTAGTCTATTGTATAAACTCGAAAGTTCACTGAAACATACAATGGAGTACATCAACAACGGCACGGGAAGGCCATAATTCCATCTGTTGAAATCGTTTGATCATATGTATATGTTGGTTAGAATGTTCCATGTACATTTCTTCTATTTGGTTGAAAACTGTTGCTGGCCTCTTTCGGAACACAGTTTTTCTGAGTTAACAAGGAAGGGCAACAGGAAATTTTTGAAAGACATTCGTGAGAAACAAGATAGCACCTATACATTCAATTCAAAGAGCTACATCTGTACTTACAGTAGTATTTGCGCTACTGTTCATGGAAAACCAGAGGTGTCCAGACATTACTGTCTCTGCTTCTGCCTTCAATGGCAATGCGACCGGTGACTATCTCACACAATTCAGGCCATCACCACACGGACAGAGAAGAGAAAGCAAGAACTTCTGTTATAATTGTTGGAAATGTTCATGTTTTCTCCCGTTTCAAAGAATGATTCTTTACCAGATAGAAATTACAGGCTTGTCCTCTTTGAACACACGGTACTTTCTGAGTTTCACAGTGAATTAGCAAGAAACGAAGTAGGAAACAACTGTGAACGGTGAAGTCACATATATTCCCTTTAGTGTGTCAGGTGAAGCACACTACCCAAAGACTCGGACGGTCTTGAAAGCAGTGTTTGCTCTTTAATCTATTATCTAAACTCGAAAGTTCACTGAAACATACAATGGAGTACATCAACAGCGGCACGGCAAGGCCATAATTCCATCTGTTGAAATCGTTTGATCATATGTATATGTTGGTTAGAATGTTCCATGTACATTTCTTCTATTTGGTTGAAAACTGTTGCTGGCCTCTTTCGGAACACAGTTTTTCTGAGTTAACAAGGAAGGGCAACGGGAAATTTTTGAAAGACATTCGTGAGAAACAAGATAGCACCTATACCTTCAATTCAAAGAGCTACATCTGTACTTACAGTAGTATTTGCGCTACTGTTCATGGAAAACCAGAGGTGTCCAGACATTACTGTCTCTGCTTCTGCCTTCAATGGCAATGCGACCGGTGACTATCTCACACAATTCAGGCCATCACCACACGGACAGAGAAGAGAAAGCAATAACTTCTGTTATAATTGCTGGAAATGTTCATGTTTTCTCCTGTTTCAAAGAATGATTCTTTACCAGATAGAAATTATAGGCTTGTCCTCTTTGAAAACACAGTACTTTCTGAGTTTCACAGTGAATTAGCAAGAAACGAAGTAGGAAACAACTGTGAACGGTGAAGTCACATATATTCCCTTTAGTGTGTCAGGTGAAGCACACTACCCAAAGACTCGAACGGTCTTGAAAGCAGTGTTTGCTCTTTAATCTATTATCTAAACTCGAAAGTTCACTGAAACATACAATGGAGTACATCAACAACGGCACGGCAAGGCCATAATTCCATCTGTTGAAATCGTTTTATCATATGTATATGTTGGTTAGAATGTTCCATGTACATTTCTTCTATTTGGTTGAAAACTGTTGCTGGCCTCTTTCGGAACACAGTTTTTCTGAGTTAACAAGGAAGGGCAACAGGAACTTTTTGAAAGACATTCGTGAGAAACAAGATAGCACCTATACCTTCAATTCAAAGAGCTACATCTGTACTTACAGTAGTATTTGCGCTACTGTTCACGGAAAACCAGAGGTGTCCAGACATTACTGTCTCTGATTCTGCCTTCAATTGCAATGCGACCGGTGACTATCTCACACAATTCAGGCCATCACCACACGGACAGAGAAGAGAAAGCAATAACTTCTGTTATAATTGCTGGAAATGTTCATGTTTTCTCCCGTTTCAAAGAATGATTCTTTACCAGATAGAAATTACAGGCTTGTCCTCTTTGAACACACGGTACTTTCTGAGTTTCACAGTGAATTAGCAAGAAACGAAGTAGAAAACAACTGTGAACGGTGAAGTCACATATATTCCCTTTATTGTGTCAGGTGAAGCACACTACCCAAAAGACTCGAACGGTCTTGAAAGCAGTGTTTGCTCTTTAGTCTATTGTATAAATTCGAAAGTTCACTGAAACATACAATGGAGTACATCAACAGCGGCACGGCAAGGCCATAATTCCATCTGTTGAAATCGTTTGATCATATGTATATGTTGGTTAGAATGTTCCATGTACATTTCTTCTATTTGGTTGAAAACTGTTGCTGGCCTCTTTCGGAACACAGTTTTTCTGAGTTAACAAGGAAGGGCAACAGGAACTTTTTGAAAGACATTCGTGAGAAACAAGATAGCACCTATACCTTCAATTCAAAGAGCTACATCTGTACTTACAGTAGTATTTGCGCTACTGTTCATGGAAAACCAGAGGTGTCCAGACATTACTGTCTCTGCTTCTGCCTTCAATGGCAATGCGACCGGTGACTATCTCACACAATTCAGGCCATCACCACACGGACAGAGAAGAGAAAGCAATAACTTCTGTTATAATTGCTGGAAATCTTCATGTTTTCTCCTGTTTCAAAGAATGATTCATTACCAGATAGAAATTACAGGCTTGTCCTCTTTGAACACACGGTACTTTCTGAGTTTCACAGTGAATTAGCAAGAAACGAAGTAGGAAACAACTGTGAACGGTGAAGTCACATATATTCCCTTTAGTGTGTCAGGTGAAGCACACTACCCAAAAGACTCTAGCGGTCTTGAAAGCAGTGTTTGCTCTTTAGTCTATTGTATAAACTCGAAAGTTCACTGAAACATACAATGGAGTACATCAACAACGGCACGGGAAGGCCATAATTCCATCTGTTGAAATCGTTTGATCATATGTATATGTTGGTTAGAATGTTCCATGTACATTTCTTCTATTTGGTTGAAAACTGTTGCTGGCCTCTTTCGGAACACAGTTTTTCTGAGTTAACAAGGAAGGGCAACAGGAAATTTTTGAAAGACATTCGTGAGAAACAAGATAGCACCTATACATTCAATTCAAAGAGCTACATCTGTACTTACAGTAGTATTTGCGCTACTGTTCATGGAAAACCAGAGGTGTCCAGACATTACTGTCTCTGCTTCTGCCTTCAATGGCAATGCGACCGGTGACTATCTCACACAATTCAGGCCATCACCACACGGACAGAGAAGAGAAAGCAAGAACTTCTGTTATAATTGTTGGAAATGTTCATGTTTTCTCCCGTTTCAAAGAATGATTCTTTACCAGATAGAAATTACAGGCTTGTCCTCTTTGAACACACGGTACTTTCTGAGTTTCACAGTGAATTAGCAAGAAACGAAGTAGGAAACAACTGTGAACGGTGAAGTCACATATATTCCCTTTAGTGTGTCAGGTGAAGCACACTACCCAAAGACTCGGACGGTCTTGAAAGCAGTGTTTGCTCTTTAATCTATTATCTAAACTCGAAAGTTCACTGAAACATACAATGGAGTACATCAACAGCGGCACGGCAAGGCCATAATTCCATCTGTTGAAATCGTTTGATCATATGTATATGTTGGTTAGAATGTTCCATGTACATTTCTTCTATTTGGTTGAAAACTGTTGCTGGCCTCTTTCGGAACACAGTTTTTCTGAGTTAACAAGGAAGGGCAACAGGAACTTTTTGAAAGACATTCGTGAGAAACAAGATAGCACCTATACCTTCAATTCAAAGAGCTACATCTGTACTTACAGTAGTATTTGCGCTACTGTTCATGGAAAACCAGAGGTGTCCAGACATTACTGTCTCTGCTTCTGCCTTCAATGGCAATGCGACCGGTGACTATCTCACACAATTCAGGCCATCACCACACGGACAGAGAAGAGAAAGCAATAACTTCTGTTATAATTGTTGGAAATGTTCATGTTTTCTCCCGTTTCAAAGAATGATTCTTTACCAGATAGAAATTACAGGCTTGTCCTCTTTGAACACACGGTACTTTCTGAGTTTCACAGTGAATTAGCAAGAAACGAAGTAGGAAACAACTGTGAACGGTGAAGTCACATATATTCCCTTTAGTGTGTCAGGTGAAGCACACTACCCAAAAGACTCGAACGGTCTTGAAAGCAGTGTTTGCTCTTTAGTCTATTGTATAAACTCGAAAGTTCACTGAAACATACAATGGAGTACATCAACAACGGCACGGGAAGGCCATAATTCCATCTGTTGAAATCGTTTGATCATATGTATATGTTGGTTAGAATGTTCCATGTACATTTCTTCTATTTGGTTGAAAACTGTTGCTGGCCTCTTTCGGAACACAGTTTTTCTGAGTTAACAAGGAAGGGCAACGGGAAATTTTTGAAAGACATTCGTGAGAAACAAGATAGCACCTATACCTTCAATTCAAAGAGCTACATCTGTACTTACAGTAGTATTTGCGCTACTGTTCATGGAAAACCAGAGGTGTCCAGACATTACTGTCTCTGCTTCTGCCTTCAATGGCAATGCGACCGGTGACTATCTCACACAATTCAGGCCATCACCACACGGACAGAGAAGAGAAAGCAATAACTTCTGTTATAATTGCTGGAAATGTTCATGTTTTCTCCTGTTTCAAAGAATGATTCTTTACCAGATAGAAATTATAGGCTTGTCCTCTTTGAAAACACAGTACTTTCTGAGTTTCACAGTGAATTAGCAAGAAACGAAGTAGGAAACAACTGTGAACGGTGAAGTCACATATATTCCCTTTAGTGTGTCAGGTGAAGCACACTACCCAAAGACTCGAACGGTCTTGAAAGCAGTGTTTGCTCTTTAATCTATTATCTAAACTCGAAAGTTCACTGAAACATACAATGGAGTACATCAACAACGGCACGGCAAGGCCATAATTCCATCTGTTGAAATCGTTTTATCATATGTATATGTTGGTTAGAATGTTCCATGTACATTTCTTCTATTTGGTTGAAAACTGTTGCTGGCCTCTTTCGGAACACAGTTTTTCTGAGTTAACAAGGAAGGGCAACAGGAACTTTTTGAAAGACATTCGTGAGAAACAAGATAGCACCTATACCTTCAATTCAAAGAGCTACATCTGTACTTACAGTAGTATTTGCGCTACTGTTCACGGAAAACCAGAGGTGTCCAGACATTACTGTCTCTGATTCTGCCTTCAATTGCAATGCGACCGGTGACTATCTCACACAATTCAGGCCATCACCACACGGACAGAGAAGAGAAAGCAATAACTTCTGTTATAATTGCTGGAAATGTTCATGTTTTCTCCCGTTTCAAAGAATGATTCTTTACCAGATAGAAATTACAGGCTTGTCCTCTTTGAACACACGGTACTTTCTGAGTTTCACAGTGAATTAGCAAGAAACGAAGTAGAAAACAACTGTGAACGGTGAAGTCACATATATTCCCTTTATTGTGTCAGGTGAAGCACACTACCCAAAAGACTCGAACGGTCTTGAAAGCAGTGTTTGCTCTTTAGTCTATTGTATAAATTCGAAAGTTCACTGAAACATACAATGGAGTACATCAACAGCGGCACGGCAAGGCCATAATTCCATCTGTTGAAATCGTTTGATCATATGTATATGTTGGTTAGAATGTTCCATGTACATTTCTTCTATTTGGTTGAAAACTGTTGCTGGCCTCTTTCGGAACACAGTTTTTCTGAGTTAACAAGGAAGGGCAACAGGAACTTTTTGAAAGACATTCGTGAGAAACAAGATAGCACCTATACCTTCAATTCAAAGAGCTACATCTGTACTTACAGTAGTATTTGCGCTACTGTTCATGGAAAACCAGAGGTGTCCAGACATTACTGTCTCTGCTTCTGCCTTCAATGGCAATGCGACCGGTGACTATCTCACACAATTCAGGCCATCACCACACGGACAGAGAAGAGAAAGCAATAACTTCTGTTATAATTGCTGGAAATCTTCATGTTTTCTCCTGTTTCAAAGAATGATTCATTACCAGATAGAAATTACAGGCTTGTCCTCTTTGAACACACGGTACTTTCTGAGTTTCACAGTGAATTAGCAAGAAACGAAGTAGGAAACAACTGTGAACGGTGAAGTCACATATATTCCCTTTAGTGTGTCAGGTGAAGCACACTACCCAAAAGACTCTAGCGGTCTTGAAAGCAGTGTTTGCTCTTTAGTCTATTGTATAAACTCGAAAGTTCACTGAAACATACAATGGAGTACATCAACAACGGCACGGGAAGGCCATAATTCCATCTGTTGAAATCGTTTGATCATATTTATATGTTGGTTAGAATGTTCCATGTACATTTCTTCTATTTGGTTGAAAACTGTTGCTGGCCTCTTTCGGAACACAGTTTTTCTGAGTTAACAAGGAAGGGCAACAGGAAATTTTTGAAAGACATTCGTGAGAAACAAGATAGCACCTATACATTCAATTCAAAGAGCTACATCTGTACTTACAGTAGTATTTGCGCTACTGTTCATGGAAAACCAGAGGTGTCCAGACATTACTGTCTCTGCTTCTGCCTTCAATGGCAATGCGACCGGTGACTATCTCACACAATTCAGGCCATCACCACACGGACAGAGAAGAGAAAGCAAGAACTTCTGTTATAATTGTTGGAAATGTTCATGTTTTCTCCCGTTTCAAAGAATGATTCTTTACCAGATAGAAATTACAGGCTTGTCCTCTTTGAACACACGGTACTTTCTGAGTTTCACAGTGAATTAGCAAGAAACGAAGTAGGAAACAACTGTGAACGGTGAAGTCACATATATTCCCTTTAGTGTGTCAGGTGAAGCACACTACCCAAAGACTCGGACGGTCTTGAAAGCAGTGTTTGCTCTTTAATCTATTATCTAAACTCGAAAGTTCACTGAAACATACAATGGAGTACATCAACAGCGGCACGGCAAGGCCATAATTCCATCTGTTGAAATCGTTTGATCATATGTATATGTTGGTTAGAATGTTCCATGTACATTTCTTCTATTTGGTTGAAAACTGTTGCTGGCCTCTTTCGGAACACAGTTTTTCTGAGTTAACAAGGAAGGGCAACAGGAACTTTTTGAAAGACATTCGTGAGAAACAAGATAGCACCTATACCTTCAATTCAAAGAGCTACATCTGTACTTACAGTAGTATTTGCGCTACTGTTCATGGAAAACCAGAGGTGTCCAGACATTACTGTCTCTGCTTCTGCCTTCAATGGCAATGCGACCGGTGACTATCTCACACAATTCAGGCCATCACCACACGGACAGAGAAGAGAAAGCAATAACTTCTGTTATAATTGTTGGAAATGTTCATGTTTTCTCCCGTTTCAAAGAATGATTCTTTACCAGATAGAAATTACAGGCTTGTCCTCTTTGAACACACGGTACTTTCTGAGTTTCACAGTGAATTAGCAAGAAACGAAGTAGGAAACAACTGTGAACGGTGAAGTCACATATATTCCCTTTAGTGTGTCAGGTGAAGCACACTACCCAAAAGACTCGAACGGTCTTGAAAGCAGTGTTTGCTCTTTAGTCTATTGTATAAACTCGAAAGTTCACTGAAACATACAATGGAGTACATCAACAACGGCACGGGAAGGCCATAATTCCATCTGTTGAAATCGTTTGATCATATGTATATGTTGGTTAGAATGTTCCATGTACATTTCTTCTATTTGGTTGAAAACTGTTGCTGGCCTCTTTCGGAACACAGTTTTTCTGAGTTAACAAGGAAGGGCAACGGGAAATTTTTGAAAGACATTCGTGAGAAACAAGATAGCACCTATACCTTCAATTCAAAGAGCTACATCTGTACTTACAGTAGTATTTGCGCTACTGTTCATGGAAAACCAGAGGTGTCCAGACATTACTGTCTCTGCTTCTGCCTTCAATGGCAATGCGACCGGTGACTATCTCACACAATTCAGGCCATCACCACACGGACAGAGAAGAGAAAGCAATAACTTCTGTTATAATTGCTGGAAATGTTCATGTTTTCTCCTGTTTCAAAGAATGATTCTTTACCAGATAGAAATTATAGGCTTGTCCTCTTTGAAAACACAGTACTTTCTGAGTTTCACAGTGTATTAGCAAGAAACGAAGTAGGAAACAACTGTGAACGGTGAAGTCACATATATTCCCTTTAGTGTGTCAGGTGAAGCACACTACCCAAAGACTCGAACGGTCTTGAAAGCAGTGTTTGCTCTTTAATCTATTATCTAAACTCGAAAGTTCACTGAAACATACAATGGAGTACATCAACAACGGCACGGCAAGGCCATAATTCCATCTGTTGAAATCGTTTTATCATATGTATATGTTGGTTAGAATGTTCCATGTACATTTCTTCTATTTGGTTGAAAACTGTTGCTGGCCTCTTTCGGAACACAGTTTTTCTGAGTTAACAAGGAAGGGCAACAGGAACTTTTTGAAAGACATTCGTGAGAAACAAGATAGCACCTATACCTTCAATTCAAAGAGCTACATCTGTACTTACAGTAGTATTTGCGCTACTGTTCACGGAAAACCAGAGGTGTCCAGACATTACTGTCTCTGATTCTGCCTTCAATTGCAATGCGACCGGTGACTATCTCACACAATTCAGGCCATCACCACACGGACAGAGAAGAGAAAGCAATAACTTCTGTTATAATTGCTGGAAATGTTCATGTTTTCTCCCGTTTCAAAGAATGATTCTTTACCAGATAGAAATTACAGGCTTGTCCTCTTTGAACACACGGTACTTTCTGAGTTTCACAGTGAATTAGCAAGAAACGAAGTAGAAAACAACTGTGAACGGTGAAGTCACATATATTCCCTTTATTGTGTCAGGTGAAGCACACTACCCAAAAGACTCGAACGGTCTTGAAAGCAGTGTTTGCTCTTTAGTCTATTGTATAAATTCGAAAGTTCACTGAAACATACAATGGAGTACATCAACAGCGGCACGGCAAGGCCATAATTCCATCTGTTGAAATCGTTTGATCATATGTATATGTTGGTTAGAATGTTCCATGTACATTTCTTCTATTTGGTTGAAAACTGTTGCTGGCCTCTTTCGGAACACAGTTTTTCTGAGTTAACAAGGAAGGGTAACAGGAACTTTTTGAAAGACATTCGTGAGAAACAAGATAGCACCTATACCTTCAATTCAAAGAGCTACATCTGTACTTACAGTAGTATTTGCGCTACTGTTCATGGAAAACCAGAGGTGTCCAGACATTACTGTCTCTGCTTCTGCCTTCAATGGCAATGCGACCGGTGACTATCTCACACAATTCAGGCCATCACCACACGGACAGAGAAGAGAAAGCAATAACTTCTGTTATAATTGCTGGAAATGTTCATGTTTTCTCCTGTTTCAAAGAATGATTCTTTACCAGATAGAAATTATAGGCTTGTCCTCTTTGAAAACACAGTACTTTCTGAGTTTCACAGTGTATTAGCAAGAAACGAAGTAGGAAACAACTGTGAACGGTGAAGTCACATATATTCCCTTTAGTGTGTCAGGTGAAGCACACTACCCAAAGACTCGAACGGTCTTGAAAGCAGTGTTTGCTCTTTAATCTATTATCTAAACTCGAAAGTTCACTGAAACATACAATGGAGTACATCAACAACGGCACGGCAAGGCCATAATTCCATCTGTTGAAATCGTTTTATCATATGTATATGTTGGTTAGAATGTTCCATGTACATTTCTTCTATTTGGTTGAAAACTGTTGCTGGCCTCTTTCGGAACACAGTTTTTCTGAGTTAACAAGGAAGGGCAACAGGAACTTTTTGAAAGACATTCGTGAGAAACAAGATAGCACCTATACCTTCAATTCAAAGAGCTACATCTGTACTTACAGTAGTATTTGCGCTACTGTTCACGGAAAACCAGAGGTGTCCAGACATTACTGTCTCTGATTCTGCCTTCAATTGCAATGCGACCGGTGACTATCTCACACAATTCAGGCCATCACCACACGGACAGAGAAGAGAAAGCAATAACTTCTGTTATAATTGCTGGAAATGTTCATGTTTTCTCCCGTTTCAAAGAATGATTCTTTACCAGATAGAAATTACAGGCTTGTCCTCTTTGAACACACGGTACTTTCTGAGTTTCACAGTGAATTAGCAAGAAACGAAGTAGAAAACAACTGTGAACGGTGAAGTCACATATATTCCCTTTATTGTGTCAGGTGAAGCACACTACCCAAAAGACTCGAACGGTCTTGAAAGCAGTGTTTGCTCTTTAGTCTATTGTATAAATTCGAAAGTTCACTGAAACATACAATGGAGTACATCAACAGCGGCACGGCAAGGCCATAATTCCATCTGTTGAAATCGTTTGATCATATGTATATGTTGGTTAGAATGTTCCATGTACATTTCTTCTATTTGGTTGAAAACTGTTGCTGGCCTCTTTCGGAACACAGTTTTTCTGAGTTAACAAGGAAGGGTAACAGGAACTTTTTGAAAGACATTCGTGAGAAACAAGATAGCACCTATACCTTCAATTCAAAGAGCTACATCTGTACTTACAGTAGTATTTGCGCTACTGTTCATGGAAAACCAGAGGTGTCCAGACATTACTGTCTCTGCTTCTGCCTTCAATGGCAATGCGACCGGTGACTATCTCACACAATTCAGGCCATCACCACACGGACAGAGAAGAGAAAGCAATAACTTCTGTTATAATTGCTGGAAATGTTCATGTTTTCTCCTGTTTCAAAGAATGATTCTTTACCAGATAGAAATTATAGGCTTGTCCTCTTTGAAAACACAGTACTTTCTGAGTTTCACAGTGTATTAGCAAGAAACGAAGTAGGAAACAACTGTGAACGGTGAAGTCACATATATTCCCTTTAGTGTGTCAGGTGAAGCACACTACCCAAAGACTCGAACGGTCTTGAAAGCAGTGTTTGCTCTTTAATCTATTATCTAAACTCGAAAGTTCACTGAAACATACAATGGAGTACATCAACAACGGCACGGCAAGGCCATAATTCCATCTGTTGAAATCGTTTTATCATATGTATATGTTGGTTAGAATGTTCCATGTACATTTCTTCTATTTGGTTGAAAACTGTTGCTGGCCTCTTTCGGAACACAGTTTTTCTGAGTTAACAAGGAAGGGCAACAGGAACTTTTTGAAAGACATTCGTGAGAAACAAGATAGCACCTATACCTTCAATTCAAAGAGCTACATCTGTACTTACAGTAGTATTTGCGCTACTGTTCACGGAAAACCAGAGGTGTCCAGACATTACTGTCTCTGATTCTGCCTTCAATTGCAATGCGACCGGTGACTATCTCACACAATTCAGGCCATCACCACACGGACAGAGAAGAGAAAGCAATAACTTCTGTTATAATTGCTGGAAATGTTCATGTTTTCTCCCGTTTCAAAGAATGATTCTTTACCAGATAGAAATTACAGGCTTGTCCTCTTTGAACACACGGTACTTTCTGAGTTTCACAGTGAATTAGCAAGAAACGAAGTAGAAAACAACTGTGAACGGTGAAGTCACATATATTCCCTTTATTGTGTCAGGTGAAGCACACTACCCAAAAGACTCGAACGGTCTTGAAAGCAGTGTTTGCTCTTTAGTCTATTGTATAAATTCGAAAGTTCACTGAAACATACAATGGAGTACATCAACAGCGGCACGGCAAGGCCATAATTCCATCTGTTGAAATCGTTTGATCATATGTATATGTTGGTTAGAATGTTCCATGTACATTTCTTCTATTTGGTTGAAAACTGTTGCTGGCCTCTTTCGGAACACAGTTTTTCTGAGTTAACAAGGAAGGGTAACAGGAACTTTTTGAAAGACATTCGTGAGAAACAAGATAGCACCTATACCTTCAATTCAAAGAGCTACATCTGTACTTACAGTAGTATTTGCGCTACTGTTCATGGAAAACCAGAGGTGTCCAGACATTACTGTCTCTGCTTCTGCCTTCAATGGCAATGCGACCGGTGACTATCTCACACAATTCAGGCCATCACCACACGGACAGAGAAGAGAAAGCAATAACTTCTGTTATAATTGCTGGAAATGTTCATGTTTTCTCCTGTTTCAAAGAATGATTCTTTACCAGATAGAAATTATAGGCTTGTCCTCTTTGAAAACACAGTACTTTCTGAGTTTCACAGTGTATTAGCAAGAAACGAAGTAGGAAACAACTGTGAACGGTGAAGTCACATATATTCCCTTTAGTGTGTCAGGTGAAGCACACTACCCAAAGACTCGAACGGTCTTGAAAGCAGTGTTTGCTCTTTAATCTATTATCTAAACTCGAAAGTTCACTGAAACATACAATGGAGTACATCAACAACGGCACGGCAAGGCCATAATTCCATCTGTTGAAATCGTTTTATCATATGTATATGTTGGTTAGAATGTTCCATGTACATTTCTTCTATTTGGTTGAAAACTGTTGCTGGCCTCTTTCGGAACACAGTTTTTCTGAGTTAACAAGGAAGGGCAACAGGAACTTTTTGAAAGACATTCGTGAGAAACAAGATAGCACCTATACCTTCAATTCAAAGAGCTACATCTGTACTTACAGTAGTATTTGCGCTACTGTTCACGGAAAACCAGAGGTGTCCAGACATTACTGTCTCTGATTCTGCCTTCAATTGCAATGCGACCGGTGACTATCTCACACAATTCAGGCCATCACCACACGGACAGAGAAGAGAAAGCAATAACTTCTGTTATAATTGCTGGAAATGTTCATGTTTTCTCCCGTTTCAAAGAATGATTCTTTACCAGATAGAAATTACAGGCTTGTCCTCTTTGAACACACGGTACTTTCTGAGTTTCACAGTGAATTAGCAAGAAACGAAGTAGAAAACAACTGTGAACGGTGAAGTCACATATATTCCCTTTATTGTGTCAGGTGAAGCACACTACCCAAAAGACTCGAACGGTCTTGAAAGCAGTGTTTGCTCTTTAGTCTATTGTATAAATTCGAAAGTTCACTGAAACATACAATGGAGTACATCAACAGCGGCACGGCAAGGCCATAATTCCATCTGTTGAAATCGTTTGATCATATGTATATGTTGGTTAGAATGTTCCATGTACATTTCTTCTATTTGGTTGAAAACTGTTGCTGGCCTCTTTCGGAACACAGTTTTTCTGAGTTAACAAGGAAGGGTAACAGGAACTTTTTGAAAGACATTCGTGAGAAACAAGATAGCACCTATACCTTCAATTCAAAGAGCTACATCTGTACTTACAGTAGTATTTGCGCTACTGTTCATGGAAAACCAGAGGTGTCCAGACATTACTGTCTCTGCTTCTGCCTTCAATGGCAATGCGACCGGTGACTATCTCACACAATTCAGGCCATCACCACACGGACAGAGAAGAGAAAGCAATAACTTCTGTTATAATTGCTGGAAATCTTCATGTTTTCTCCTGTTTCAAAGAATGATTCATTACCAGATAGAAATTACAGGCTTGTCCTCTTTGAACACACGGTACTTTCTGAGTTTCACAGTGAATTAGCAAGAAACGAAGTAGGAAACAACTGTGAACGGTGAAGTCACATATATTCCCTTTAGTGTGTCAGGTGAAGCACACTACCCAAAAGACTCTAGCGGTCTTGAAAGCAGTGTTTGCTCTTTAGTCTATTGTATAAACTCGAAAGTTCACTGAAACATACAATGGAGTACATCAACAACGGCACGGGAAGGCCATAATTCCATCTGTTGAAATCGTTTGATCATATGTATATGTTGGTTAGAATGTTCCATGTACATTTCTTCTATTTGGTTGAAAACTGTTGCTGGCCTCTTTCGGAACACAGTTTTTCTGAGTTAACAAGGAAGGGCAACAGGAAATTTTTGAAAGACATTCGTGAGAAACAAGATAGCACCTATACATTCAATTCAAAGAGCTACATCTGTACTTACAGTAGTATTTGCGCTACTGTTCATGGAAAACCAGAGGTGTCCAGACATTACTGTCTCTGCTTCTGCCTTCAATGGCAATGCGACCGGTGACTATCTCACACAATTCAGGCCATCACCACACGGACAGAGAAGAGAAAGCAAGAACTTCTGTTATAATTGTTGGAAATGTTCATGTTTTCTCCCGTTTCAAAGAATGATTCTTTACCAGATAGAAATTACAGGCTTGTCCTCTTTGAACACACGGTACTTTCTGAGTTTCACAGTGAATTAGCAAGAAACGAAGTAGGAAACAACTGTGAACGGTGAAGTCACATATATTCCCTTTAGTGTGTCAGGTGAAGCACACTACCCAAAGACTCGGACGGTCTTGAAAGCAGTGTTTGCTCTTTAATCTATTATCTAAACTCGAAAGTTCACTGAAACATACAATGGAGTACATCAACAGCGGCACGGCAAGGCCATAATTCCATCTGTTGAAATCGTTTGATCATATGTATATGTTGGTTAGAATGTTCCATGTACATTTCTTCTATTTGGTTGAAAACTGTTGCTGGCCTCTTTCGGAACACAGTTTTTCTGAGTTAACAAGGAAGGGCAACAGGAACTTTTTGAAAGACATTCGTGAGAAACAAGATAGCACCTATACCTTCAATTCAAAGAGCTACATCTGTACTTACAGTAGTATTTGCGCTACTGTTCATGGAAAACCAGAGGTGTCCAGACATTACTGTCTCTGCTTCTGCCTTCAATGGCAATGCGACCGGTGACTATCTCACACAATTCAGGCCATCACCACACGGACAGAGAAGAGAAAGCAATAACTTCTGTTATAATTGTTGGAAATGTTCATGTTTTCTCCCGTTTCAAAGAATGATTCTTTACCAGATAGAAATTACAGGCTTGTCCTCTTTGAACACACGGTACTTTCTGAGTTTCACAGTGAATTAGCAAGAAACGAAGTAGGAAACAACTGTGAACGGTGAAGTCACATATATTCCCTTTAGTGTGTCAGGTGAAGCACACTACCCAAAAGACTCTAGCGGTCTTGAAAGCAGTGTTTGCTCTTTAGTCTATTGTATAAACTCGAAAGTTCACTGAAACATACAATGGAGTACATCAACAACGGCACGGGAAGGCCATAATTCCATCTGTTGAAATCGTTTGATCATATGTATATGTTGGTTAGAATGTTCCATGTACATTTCTTCTATTTGGTTGAAAACTGTTGCTGGCCTCTTTCGGAACACAGTTTTTCTGAGTTAAGAAGGAAGGGCAACGGGAAATTTTTGAAAGACATTCGTGAGAAACAAGATAGCACCCATACCTTCAATTCAAAGAGCTACATCTGTACTTACAGTAGTATTTGCGCTACTGTTCATGGAAAACCAGAGGTGTCCAGACATTACTGTCTCTGCTTCTGCCTTCAATGGCAATGCGACCGGTGACTATCTCACACAATTCAGGCCATCACCACACGGACAGAGAAGAGAAAGCAATAACTTCTGTTATAATTGCTGGAAATGTTCATGTTTTCTCCTGTTTCAAAGAATGATTCTTTACCAGATAGAAATTACAGGCTTGTCCTCTTTGAAAACACGGTACTTTCTGAGTTTCACAGTGAATTAGCAAGAAACGAAGTAGGAAACAACTGTGAACGGTGAAGTCACATATATTCCCTTTAGTGTGTCAGGTGAAGCACACTACCCAAAGACTCGAACGGTCTTGAAAGCAGTGTTTGCTCTTTAATCTATTATCTAAACTCGAAAGTTCACTGAAACATACAATGGAGTACATCAACAACGGCACGGCAAGGCCATAATTCCATCTGTTGAAATCGTTTGATCATATGTATATGTTGGTTAGAATGTTCCATGTACATTTCTTCTATTTGGTTGAAAACTGTTGCTGGCCTCTTTCGGAACACAGTTTTTCTGAGTTAACAAGGAAGGGCAACAGGAACTTTTTGAAAGACATTCGTGAGAAACAAGATAGCACCTATACCTTCAATTCAAAGAGCTACATCTGTACTTACAGTAGTATTTGCGCTACTGTTCACGGAAAACCAGAGGTGTCCAGACATTACTGTCTCTGATTCTGCCTTCAATTGCAATGCGACCGGTGACTATCTCACACAATTCAGGCCATCACCACACGGACAGAGAAGAGAAAGCAATAACTTCTGTTATAATTGCTGGAAATGTTCATGTTTTCTCCCGTTTCAAAGAATGATTCTTTACCAGATAGAAATTACAGGCTTGTCCTCTTTGAACACACGGTACTTTCTGAGTTTCACAGTGAATTAGCAAGAAACGAAGTAGAAAACAACTGTGAACGGTGAAGTCACATATATTCCCTTTATTGTGTCAGGTGAAGCACACTACCCAAAAGACTCGAACGGTCTTGAAAGCAGTGTTTGCTCTTTAGTCTATTGTATAAATTCGAAAGTTCACTGAAACATACAATGGAGTACATCAACAGCGGCACGGCAAGGCCATAATTCCATCTGTTGAAATCGTTTGATCATATGTATATGTTGGTTAGAATGTTCCATGTACATTTCTTCTATTTGGTTGAAAACTGTTGCTGGCCTCTTTCGGAACACAGTTTTTCTGAGTTAACAAGGAAGGGCAACAGGAACTTTTTGAAAGACATTCGTGAGAAACAAGATAGCACCTATACCTTCAATTCAAAGAGCTACATCTGTACTTTCAGTAGTATTTGCGCTACTGTTCATGGAAAACCAGAGGTGTCCAGACATTACTGTCTCTGCTTCTGCCTTCAATGGTAATGCGACCGGTGACTATCTCACACAATTCAGGCCATCACCACACGGACAGATAAGAGAAAGCAATAACTTCTGTTATAATTGCTGGAAATGTTCATGTTTTCTCCCGTTTCAAAGAATGATTCTTTACCAGATAGAAATTACAGGCTTGTCCTCTTTGAACACACGGTACTTTCTGAGTTTCACAGTGAATTAGCAAGAAACGAAGTAGGAAACAACTGTGAACGGTGAAGTCACATATATTCCCTTTAGTGTGTCAGGTCAAGCACACTACCCAAAGACTCGAACGGTCTTGAAAGCAGTGTTTGCTCTTTAATCTATTATCTAAACTCGAAAGTTCACTGAAACATACAATGGAGTACATCAACAACGCCACGGCAAGGCCATAATTCCATCTGTTGAAATCGTTTGATCATATGTATATGTTGGTTAGAATGTTCCATGTACATTTCTTCTATTTGGTTGAAAACTGTTGCTGGCCTCTTTCGGAACACAGTTTTTCTGAGTTAACAAGGAAGGGCAACAGGAACTTTTTGAAAGACATTCGTGAGAAACAAGATAGCACCTATACCTTCAATTCAAAGAGCTACATCTGTACTTACAGTAGTATTTGCGCTACTGTTCATGGAAAACCAGAGGTGTCCAGACATTACTGTCTCTGCTTCTGCCTTCAATGGCAATGCGACCGGTGACTATCTCACACAATTCAGGCCATCACCACACGGACAGAGAAGAGAAAGCAATAACTTCTGTTATAATTGTTGGAAATGTTCATGTTTTCTCCCGTTTCAAAGAATGATTCTTTACCAGATAGAAATTACAGGCTTGTCCTCTTTGAACACACGGTACTTTCTGAGTTTCACAGTGAATTAGCAAGAAACGAAGTAGGAAACAACTGTGAACGGTGAAGTCACATATATTCCCTTTAGTGTGTCAGGTGAAGCACACTACCCAAAAGACTCGAACGGTCTTGAAAGCAGTGTTTGCTCTTTAGTCTATTGTATAAACTCGAAAGTTCACTGAAACATACAATGGAGTACATCAACAACGGCACGGGAAGGCCATAATTCCATCTGTTGAAATCGTTTGATCATATGTATATGTTGGTTAGAATGTTCCATGTACATTTCTTCTATTTGGTTGAAAACTGTTGCTGGCCTCTTTCGGAACACAGTTTTTCTGAGTTAACAAGGAAGGGCAACGGGAAATTTTTGAAAGACATTCGTGAGAAACAAGATAGCACCTATACCTTCAATTCAAAGAGCTACATCTGTACTTACAGTAGTATTTGCGCTACTGTTCATGGAAAACCAGAGGTGTCCAGACATTACTGTCTCTGCTTCTGCCTTCAATGGCAATGCGACCGGTGACTATCTCACACAATTCAGGCCATCACCACACGGACAGAGAAGAGAAAGCAATAACTTCTGTTATAATTGCTGGAAATGTTCATGTTTTCTCCTGTTTCAAAGAATGATTCTTTACCAGATAGAAATTATAGGCTTGTCCTCTTTGAAAACACAGTACTTTCTGAGTTTCACAGTGAATTAGCAAGAAACGAAGTAGGAAACAACTGTGAACGGTGAAGTCACATATATTCCCTTTAGTGTGTCAGGTGAAGCACACTACCCAAAGACTCGAACGGTCTTGAAAGCAGTGTTTGCTCTTTAATCTATTATCTAAACTCGAAAGTTCACTGAAACATACAATGGAGTACATCAACAACGGCACGGCAAGGCCATAATTCCATCTGTTGAAATCGTTTGATCATATGTATATGTTGGTTAGAATGTTCCATGTACATTTCTTCTATTTGGTTGAAAACTGTTGCTGGCCTCTTTCGGAACACAGTTTTTCTGAGTTAACAAGGAAGGGCAACAGGAACTTTTTGAAAGACATTCGTGAGAAACAAGATAGCACCTATACCTTCAATTCAAAGAGCTACATCTGTACTTACAGTAGTATTTGCGCTACTGTTCACGGAAAACCAGAGGTGTCCAGACATTACTGTCTCTGATTCTGCCTTCAATTGCAATGCGACCGGTGACTATCTCACACAATTCAGGCCATCACCACACGGACAGAGAAGAGAAAGCAATAACTTCTGTTATAATTGTTGGAAATGTTCATGTTTTCTCCCGTTTCAAAGAATGATTCTTTACCAGATAGAAATTACAGGCTTGTCCTTTTTGAACACACGGTACTTTCTGAGTTTCACAGTGAATTAGCAAGAAACGAAGTAGAAAACAACTGTGAACGGTGAAGTCACATATATTCCCTTTATTGTGTCAGGTGAAGCACACTACCCAAAAGACTCGAACGGTCTTGAAAGCAGTGTTTGCTCTTTAGTCTATTGTATAAATTCGAAAGTTCACTGAAACATACAATGGAGTACATCAACAGCGGCACGGCAAGGCCATAATTCCATCTGTTGAAATCGTTTGATCATATGTATATGTTGGTTAGAATGTTCCATGTACATTTCTTCTATTTGGTTGAAAACTGTTGCTGGCCTCTTTCGGAACACAGTTTTTCTGAGTTAACAAGGAAGGGCAACAGGAACTTTTTGAAAGACATTCGTGAGAAACAAGATAGCACCTATACCTTCAATTCAAAGAGCTACATCTGTACTTACAGTAGTATTTGCGCTACTGTTCATGGAAAACCAGAGGTGTCCAGACATTACTGTCTCTGCTTCTGCCTTCAATTGCAATGCGACCGGTGACTATCTCACACAATTCAGGCCATCACCACACGGACAGAGAAGAGAAAGCAATAACTTCTGTTATAATTGCTGGAAATGTTCATGTTTTCTCCCGTTTCAAAGAATGATTCTTTACCAGATAGAAATTACAGGCTTGTCCTCTTTGAACACACGGTACTTTCTGAGTTTCACAGTGAATTAGCAAGAAACGAAGTAGGAAACAACTGTGAACGGTGAAGTCACATATATTCCCTTTACTGTGTCAGGTCAAGCACACTACCCAAAGACTCGAACGGTCTTGAAAGCAGTGTTTGCTCTTTAATCTATTATCTAAACTCGAAAGTTCACTGAAACATACAATGGAGTACATCAACAACGCCACGGCAAGGCCATAATTCCATCTGTTGAAATCGTTTGATCATATGTATATGTTGGTTAGAATGTTCCATGTACATTTCTTCTATTTGGTTGAAAACTGTTGCTGGCCTCTTTCGGAACACAGTTTTTCTGAGTTAACAAGGAAGGGCAACGGGAAATTTTTGAAAGACATTCGTGAGAAACAAGATAGCACCTATACCTTCAATTCAAAGAGCTACATCTGTACTTACAGTAGTATTTGCGCTACTGTTCATGGAAAACCAGAGGTGTCCAGACATTACTGTCTCTGCTTCTGCCTTCAATGGCAATGCGACCGGTGACTATCTCACACAATTCAGGCCATCACCACACGGACAGAGAAGAGAAAGCAAGAACTTCTGTTATAATTGCTGGAAATGTTCATGTTTTCTCCCGTTTCAAAGAATGATTCTTTACCAGATAGAAATTAGAGGCTTGTCCTCTTTGAAAACACGGTACTTTCTGATTTTCACAGTGAATTAGCAAGAAACGAAGTAGGAAACAACTGTGAACGTTGAAGTCACATATATTACCTTTAGTGTGTCCGGTGAAGCACACTACCCAAAGAATATAACTGTCTTGAAAGCAGTGTTTCCTCTTTAGTCTATTATATAATCTCGAAAGTTCACTGAAACATAGAATGGAGTACATCAACAACGGCACGGCAAGGCCATAACTCCATCTGTTGAAATCGTTTGATCATATGTATATGTTGGTTAGAATGTTCCATGTACATTTCTTCTATTTGGTTGAAAACTGTTGCTGGCCTCTTTCGGAACACAGTTTTTCTGAGTTAACAAGGAAGGGCAACAGGAACTTTTTGAAAGACATTCGTGAGAAACAAGATAGCACCTATACCTTCAATTCAAAGAGCTACATCTGTACTTACAGTAGTATTTGCGCTACTGTTCATGGAAAACCAGAGGTGTCCAGACATTACTGTCTCTGCTTCTGCCTTCAATTGCAATGCGACCGGTGACTATCTCACACAATTCAGGCCATCACCACACGGACAGAGAAGAGAAAGCAATAACTTCTGTTATAATTGCTGGAAATGTTCATGTTTTCTCCCGTTTCAAAGAATGATTCTTTACCAGATAGAAATTACAGGCTTGTCCTCTTTGAACACACGGTACTTTCTGAGTTTCACAGTGAATTAGCAAGAAACGAAGTAGGAAACAACTGTGAACGGTGAAGTCACATATATTCCCTTTAGTGTGTCAGGTCAAGCACACTACCGAAAGACTCGAACGGTCTTGAAAGCAGTGTTTGCTCTTTAATCTATTATCTAAACTCGAAAGTTCACTGAAACATACAATGGAGTACATCAACAACGCCACGGCAAGGCCATAATTCCATCTGTTGAAATCGTTTGATCATATGTATATGTTGGTTAGAATGTTCCATGTACATTTCTTCTATTTGGTTGAAAACTGTTGCTGGCCTCTTTCGGAACACAGTTTTTCTGAGTTAACAAGGAAGGGCAATGGGAAATTTTTGAAAGACATTCGTGAGAAACAAGATAGCACCTATACCTTCAATTCAAAGAGCTACATCTGTACTTACAGTAGTATTTGCGCTACTGTTCATGGAAAACCAGAGGTGTCCAGACATTACTGTCTCTGCTTCTGCCTTCAATGGCAATGCGACCGGTGACTATCTCACACAATTCAGGCCATCACCACACGGACAGAGAAGAGAAAGCAAGAACTTCTGTTATAATTGTTGGAAAACTTCATGTTTTCTCCCGTTTCAAAGAATGATACTTTACCAAATAGAAATTACAGGCTTGTCCTCTTTGAACACACGGTACTTTCTGAGTTTCACAGTGAATTAGCAAGAAACGAAGTAGGAAACAACTGTGAACGGTGAAGTCACATATATTCCCTTTAGTGTGTCCGGTGAAGCACACTACCCAAAGAATATAACTGTCTTGAAAGCAGTGTTTGCTCTTTAGTCTATTATCTAATCTCGAAAGTTCACTGAAACATAGAATGGAGTACATCAACAACGGCACGGCAAGGCCATAACTCCATCTGTTGAAATCGTTTGATCATATGTATATGTTGGTTAGAATGTTCCATGTACATTTCTTCTATTTGGTTGAAAACTGTTGCTGGCCTCTTTCGGAACACAGTTTTTCTGAGTTAACAAGGAAGGGCAACAGGAACTTTTTGAAAGACATTCGTGAGAAACAAGATAGCACCTATACCTTCAATTCAAAGAGCTACATCTGTACTTACAGTAGTATTTGCGCTACTGTTCATGGAAAACCAGAGGTGTCCAGACATTACTGTCTCTGCTTCTGCCTTCAATGGCAATGCGACCGGTGACTATCTCACACAATTCAGGCCATCACCACACGGACAGAGAAGAGAAAGCAATAACTTCTGTTATAATTGCTGGAAATGTTCATGTTTTCTCCCGTTTCAAAGAATGATTCTTTACCAGATAGAAATTACAGGCTTGTCCTCTTTGAACACACGGTACTTTCTGAGTTTCACAGTGAATTAGCAAGAAACGAAGTAGGAAACAACTGTGAACGGTGAAGTCACATATATTCCCTTTAGTGTGTCAGGTCAAGCACACTACCCAAAGACTCGAACGGTCTTGAAAGCAGTGTTTGCTCTTTAATCTATTATCTAAACTCGAAAGTTCACTGAAACATACAATGGAGTACATCAACAACGCCACGGCAAGGCCATAATTCCATCTGTTGAAATCGTTTGATCATATGTATATGTTGGTTAGAATGTTCCATGTACATTTCTTCTATTTGGTTGAAAACTGTTGCTGGCCTCTTTCGGAACACAGTTTTTCTGAGTTAACAAGGAAGGGCAATGGGAAATTTTTGAAAGACATTCGTGAGAAACAAGATAGCACCTATACCTTCAATTCAAAGAGCTACATCTGTACTTACAGTAGTATTTGCGCTACTGTTCATGGAAAACCAGAGGTGTCCAGACATTACTGTCTCTGCTTCTGCCTTCAATGGCAATGCGACCGGTGACTATCTCACACAATTCAGGCCATCACCACACGGACAGAGAAGAGAAAGCAAGAACTTCTGTTATAATTGTTGGAAAACTTCATGTTTTCTCCCGTTTCAAAGAATGATACTTTACCAAATAGAAATTACAGGCTTGTCCTCTTTGAACACACGGTACTTTCTGAGTTTCACAGTGAATTAGCAAGAAACGAAGTAGGAAACAACTGTGAACGGTGAAGTCACATATATTCCCTTTAGTGTGTCCGGTGAAGCACACTACCCAAAGAATATAACTGTCTTGAAAGCAGTGTTTGCTCTTTAGTCTATTATCTAATCTCGAAAGTTCACTGAAACATAGAATGGAGTACATCAACAACGGCACGGCAAGGCCATAACTCCATCTGTTGAAATCGTTTGATCATATGTATATGTTGGTTAGAATGTTCCATGTACATTTCTTCTATTTGGTTGAAAACTGTTGCTGGCCTCTTTCGGAACACAGTTTTTCTGAGTTAACAAGGAAGGGCAACAGGAACTTTTTGAAAGACATTCGTGAGAAACAAGATAGCACCTATACCTTCAATTCAAAGAGCTACATCTGTACTTACAGTAGTATTTGCGCTACTGTTCATGGAAAACCAGAGGTGTCCAGACATTACTGTCTCTGCTTCTGCCTTCAATGGCAATGCGACCGGTGACTATCTCACACAATTCAGGCCATCACCACACGGACAGAGAAGAGAAAGCAATAACTTCTGTTATAATTGCTGGAAATGTTCATGTTTTCTCCCGTTTCAAAGAATGATTCTTTACCAGATAGAAATTACAGGCTTGTCCTCTTTGAACACACGGTACTTTCTGAGTTTCACAGTGAATTAGCAAGAAACGAAGTAGGAAACAACTGTGAACGGTGAAGTCACATATATTCCCTTTAGTGTGTCCGGTGAAGCACACTACCCAAAGAATATAACTGTCTTGAAAGCAGTGTTTGCTCTTTAGTCTATTATCTAATCTCGAAAGTTCACTGAAACATAGAATGGAGTACATCAACAACGGCACGGCAAGGCCATAACTCCATCTGTTGAAATCGTTTGATCATATGTATATGTTGGTTAGAATGTTCCATGTACATTTCTTCTATTTGGTTGAAAACTGTTGCTGGCCTCTTTCGGAACACAGTTTTTCTGAGTTAACAAGGAAGGGCAACGGGAAATTTTTGAAAGACATTCGTGAGAAACAAGATAGCACCTATACCTTCAATTCAAAGAGCTACATCTGTACTTACAGTAGTATTTGCGCTACTGTTCATGGAAAACCAGAGGTGTCCAGACATTACTGTCTCTGCTTCTGGCTTCAATGGCAATGCGACCGGTGACTATCTCACACAATTCAGGCCATCACCACACGGACAGAGAAGAGAAAGCAATAACTTCTGTTATAATTGCTGGAAATGTTCATGTTTTCTCCCGTTTCAAAGAATGATTCTTTACCAGATAGAAATTACAGGCTTGTCCTCTTTGAACACACGGTACTTTCTGAGTTTCACAGTGAATTAGCAAGAAACGAAGTAGGAAACAACTGTGAACGGTGAAGTCACATATATTCCCTTTAGTGTGTCAGGTCAAGCACACTACCCAAAGACTCGAACGGTCTTGAAAGCAGTGTTTGCTCTTTAATCTATTATCTAAACTCGAAAGTTCACTGAAACATACAATGGAGTACATCAACAACGCCACGGCAAGGCCATAATTCCATCTGTTGAAATCGTTTGATCATATGTATATGTTCGTTAGAATGTTCCATGTACATTTCTTCTATTTGGTTGAAAACTGTTGCTGGCCTCTTTCGGAACACAGTTTTTCTGAGTTAACAAGGAAGGGCAACGGGAAATTTTTGAAAGACATTCGTGAGAAACAAGATAGCACCTATACCTTCAATTCAAAGAGCTACATCTGTACTTACAGTAGTATTTGTGCTACTGTTCATGGAAAACCAGAGGTGTCCAGACATTACTGTCTCTGCTTCTGCCTTCAATGGCAATGCGACCGGTGACTATCTCACACAATTCAGGCCATCACCACACGGACAGAGAAGAGAAAGCAAGAACTTCTGTTATAATTGCTGGAAATGTTCATGTTTTCTCCCGTTTCAAAGAATGATTCTTTACCAGATAGAAATTAGAGGCTTGTCCTCTTTGAAAACACGGTACTTTCTGAGTTTCACAGTGAATTAGCAAGAAACGAAGTAGGAAACAACTGTGAACGGTGAAGTCACATATATTCCCTTTAGTGTGTCCGGTGAAGCACACTACCCAAAGAATATAACTGTCTTGAAAGCAGTGCTTGCTCTTTAGTCTATTGTATAAACTCGAAAGTTCACTGAAACATACAATGGAGTACATCAACAACGGCACGGCAAGGCCATAATTCCATCTGTTGAAATCGTTTGATCATATGTATATGTTGGTTAGAATGTTCCATGTACATTTCTTCTATTTGGTTGAAAACTGTTGCTGGCCTCTTTCGGAACACAGTTTTTCTGAGTTAACAAGGAAGGGCAACAGGAACTTTTTGAAAGACATTCGTGAGAAACAAGATAGCACCTATACCTTCAATTCAAAGAGCTACATCTGTACTTACAGTAGTATTTGCGCTACTGTTCATGGAAAACCAGAGGTGTCCAGACATTACTGTCTCTGCTTCTGCCTTCAATGGCAATGCGACCGGTGACTATCTCACACAATTCAGGCCATCACCACACGGACAGAGAAGAGAAAGCAATAACTTCTGTTATAATTGCTGGAAATCTTCA
Organism: Furipterus horrens; assembly: GCF_987537825.1. Lineage (NCBI taxonomy): Eukaryota > Metazoa > Chordata > Mammalia > Chiroptera > Furipteridae > Furipterus > Furipterus horrens. Next base: position 53,331,620 of record NW_028327182.1, read on the forward strand.
TGTTTTCTCCTGTTTCAAAGAATGATTCATTACCAGATAGAAATTACAGGCTTGTCCTCTTTGAACACACGGTACTTTCTGAGTTTCACAGTGAATTAGCAAGAAACGAAGTAGGAAACAACTGTGAACGGTGAAGTCACATATATTCCCTTTAGTGTGTCAGGTGAAGCACACTACCCAAAAGACTCTAGCGGTCTTGAAAGCAGTGTTTGCTCTTTAGTCTATTGTATAAACTCGAAAGTTCACTGAAACATACAATGGAGTACATCAACAATGGCACGGGAAGGCCATAATTCCATCTGTTGAAATCGTTTGATCATATGTATATGTTGGTTAGAATGTTCCATGTACATTTCTTCTATTTGGTTGAAAACTGTTGCTGGCCTCTTTCGGAACACAGTTTTTCTGAGTTAACAAGGAAGGGCAACAGGAAATTTTTGAAAGACATTCGTGAGAAACAAGATAGCACCTATACATTCAATTCAAAGAGCTACATCTGTACTTACAGTAGTATTTGCGCTACTGTTCATGGAAAACCAGAGGTGTCCAGACATTACTGTCTCTGCTTCTGCCTTCAATGGCAATGCGACCGGTGACTATCTCACACAATTCAGGCCATCACCACACGGACAGAGAAGAGAAAGCAAGAACTTCTGTTATAATTGTTGGAAATGTTCATGTTTTCTCCCGTTTCAAAGAATGATTCTTTACCAGATAGAAATTACAGGCTTGTCCTCTTTGAACACACGGTACTTTCTGAGTTTCACAGTGAATTAGCAAGAAACGAAGTAGGAAACAACTGTGAACGGTGAAGTCACATATATTCCCTTTAGTGTGTCAGGTGAAGCACACTACCCAAAGACTCGAACGGTCTTGAAAGCAGTGTTTGCTCTTTAATCTATTATCTAAACTCGAAAGTTCACTGAAACATACAATGGAGTACATCAACAACGGCACGGCAAGGCCATAATTCGATCTGTTGAAATCGTTTGATCATATGTATATGTTGGTTAGAATGTTCCATGTACATTTCTTCTATTTGGTTGAAAACTGTTGCTGGCCTCTTTCGGAACACAGTTTTTCTGAGTTAACAAGGAAGGGCAACAGGAACTTTTTGAAAGACATTCGTGAGAAACAAGATAGCACCTATACCTTCAATTCAAAGAGCTACATCTGTACTTACAGTAGTATTTGCGCTACTGTTCATGGAAAACCAGAGGTGTCCAGACATTACTGTCTCTGCTTCTGCCTTCAATGGCAATGCGACCGGTGACTATCTCACACAATTCAGGCCATCACCACACGGACAGAGAAGAGAAAGCAAGAACTTCTGTTATAATTGCTGGAAATGTTCATGTTTTCTCCCGTTTCAAAGAATGATTCTTTACCAGATAGAAATTAGAGGCTTGTCCTCTTTGAAAACACGGTACTTTCTGAGTTTCACAGTGAATTAGCAAGAAACGAAGTAGGAAACAACTGTGAACGGTGAAGTCACATATATTCCCTTTAGTGTGTCCGGTGAAGCACACTACCCAAAGAATATAACTGTCTTGAAAGCAGTGCTTGCTCTTTAGTCTATTGTATAAACTCGAAAGTTCACTGAAACATACAATGGAGTACATCAACAACGGCACGGCAAGGCCATAATTCCATCTGTTGAAATCGTTTGATCATATGTATATGTTGGTTAGAATGTTCCATGTACATTTCTTCTATTTGGTTGAAAACTGTTGCTGGCCTCTTTCGGAACACAGTTTTTCTGAGTTAACAAGGAAGGGCAACAGGAACTTTTTGAAAGACATTCGTGAGAAACAAGATAGCACCTATACCTTCAATTCAAAGAGCTACATCTGTACTTACAGTAGTATTTGCGCTACTGTTCATGGAAAACCAGAGGTGTCCAGACATTACTGTCTCTGCTTCTGCCTTCAATGGCAATGCGACCGGTGACTATCTCACACAATTCAGGCCATCACCACACGGACAGAGAAGAGAAAGCAATAACTTCTGTTATAATTGCTGGAAATCTTCATGTTTTCTCCTGTTTCAAAGAATGATTCATTACCAGATAGAAATTACAGGCTTGTCCTCTTTGAACACACGGTACTTTCTGAGTTTCACAGTGAATTAGCAAGAAACGAAGTAGGAAACAACTGTGAACGGTGAAGTCACATATATTCCCTTTAGTGTGTCAGGTGAAGCACACTACCCAAAAGACTCTAGCGGTCTTGAAAGCAGTGTTTGCTCTTTAGTCTATTGTATAAACTCGAAAGTTCACTGAAACATACAATGGAGTACATCAACAATGGCACGGGAAGGCCATAATTCCATCTGTTGAAATCGTTTGATCATATGTATATGTTGGTTAGAATGTTCCATGTACATTTCTTCTATTTGGTTGAAAACTGTTGCTGGCCTCTTTCGGAACACAGTTTTTCTGAGTTAACAAGGAAGGGCAACAGGAAATTTTTGAAAGACATTCGTGAGAAACAAGATAGCACCTATACATTCAATTCAAAGAGCTACATCTGTACTTACAGTAGTATTTGCGCTACTGTTCATGGAAAACCAGAGGTGTCCAGACATTACTGTCTCTGCTTCTGCCTTCAATGGCAATGCGACCGGTGACTATCTCACACAATTCAGGCCATCACCACACGGACAGAGAAGAGAAAGCAAGAACTTCTGTTATAATTGTTGGAAATGTTCATGTTTTCTCCCGTTTCAAAGAATGATTCTTTACCAGATAGAAATTACAGGCTTGTCCTCTTTGAACACACGGTACTTTCTGAGTTTCACAGTGAATTAGCAAGAAACGAAGTAGGAAACAACTGTGAACGGTGAAGTCACATATATTCCCTTTAGTGTGTCAGGTGAAGCACACTACCCAAAGACTCGAACGGTCTTGAAAGCAGTGTTTGCTCTTTAATCTATTATCTAAACTCGAAAGTTCACTGAAACATACAATGGAGTACATCAACAACGGCACGGCAAGGCCATAATTCGATCTGTTGAAATCGTTTGATCATATGTATATGTTGGTTAGAATGTTCCATGTACATTTCTTCTATTTGGTTGAAAACTGTTGCTGGCCTCTTTCGGAACACAGTTTTTCTGAGTTAACAAGGAAGGGCAACAGGAACTTTTTGAAAGACATTCGTGAGAAACAAGATAGCACCTATACCTTCAATTCAAAGAGCTACATCTGTACTTACAGTAGTATTTGCGCTACTGTTCATGGAAAACCAGAGGTGTCCAGACATTACTGTCTCTGCTTCTGCCTTCAATGGCAATGCGACCGGTGACTATCTCACACAATTCAGGCCATCACCACACGGACAGAGAAGAGAAAGCAATAACTTCTGTTATAATTGCTGGAAATGTTCATGTTTTCTCCTGTTTCAAAGAATGATTCTTTACCAGATAGAAATTAGAGGCTTGTCCTCTTTGAAAACACGGTACTTTCTGATTTTCACAGTGAATTAGCAAGAAACGAAGTAGGAAACAACTGTGAACGGTGAAGTCACATATATTCCCTTTAGTGTGTCAGGTGAAGCACACTACCCAAAAGACTCGAACGGTCTTGAAAGCAGTGTTTGCTCTTTAGTCTATTGTATAAACTCGAAAGTTCACTGAAACATACAATGGAGTACATCAACAACGGCACGGGAAGGCCATAATTCCATCTGTTGAAATCGTTTGATCATATGTATATGTTGGTTAGAATGTTCCATGTACATTTCTTCTATTTGGTTGAAAACTGTTGCTGGCCTCTTTCGGAACACAGTTTTTCTGAGTTAACAAGGAAGGGCAACGGGAAATTTTTGAAAGACATTCGTGAGAAACAAGATAGCACCTATACCTTCAATTCAAAGAGCTACATCTGTACTTACAGTAGTATTTGCGCTACTGTTCATGGAAAACCAGAGGTGTCCAGACATTACTGTCTCTGCTTCTGCCTTCAATGGCAATGCGACCGGTGACTATCTCACACAATTCAGGCCATCACCACACGGACAGAGAAGAGAAAGCAAGAACTTCTGTTATAATTGCTGGAAATATTCATGTTTTCTCCCGTTTCAAAGAATGATTCTTTACCAGATAGAAATTACAGGCTTGTCCTCTTTGAACACACGGTACTTTCTGAGTTTCACAGTGAATTAGCAAGAAACGAAGTAGGAAACAACTGTGAACGGTGAAGTCACATATATTCCCTTTAGTGTGTCCGGTGAAGCACACTACCCAAAGAATATAACTGTCTTGAAAGCAGTGTTTGCTCTTTAGTCTATTATCTAATCTCGAAAGTTCACTGAAACATAGAATGGAGTACATCAACAACGGCACGGCAAGGCCATAACTCCATCTGTTGAAATCGTTTGATCATATGTATATGTTGGTTAGAATGTTCCATGTACATTTCTTCTATTTGGTTGAAAACTGTTGCTGGCCTCTTTCGGAACACAGTTTTTCTGAGTTAACAAGGAAGGGCAACGGGAAATTTTTGAAAGACATTCGTGAGAAACAAGATAGCACCTATACCTTCAATTCAAAGAGCTACATCTGTACTTACAGTAGTATTTGCGCTACTGTTCATGGAAAACCAGAGGTGTCCAGACATTACTGTCTCTGCTTCTGCCTTCAATGGCAATGCGACCGGTGACTATCTCACACAATTCAGGCCATCACCACACGGACAGAGAAGAGAAAGCAATAACTTCTGTTATAATTGCTGGAAATGTTCATGTTTTCTCCCGTTTCAAAGAATGATTCTTTACCAGATAGAAATTACAGGCTTGTCCTCTTTGAACACACGGTACTTTCTGAGTTTCACAGTGAATTAGCAAGAAACGAAGTAGGAAACAACTGTGAACGGTGAAGTCACATATATTCCCTTTAGTGTGTCAGGTCAAGCACACTACCCAAAGACTCGAACGGTCTTGAAAGCAGTGTTTGCTCTTTAATCTATTATCTAAACTCGAAAGTTCACTGAAACATACAATGGAGTACATCAACAACGCCACGGCAAGGCCATAATTCCATCTGTTGAAATCGTTTGATCATATGTATATGTTCGTTAGAATGTTCCATGTACATTTCTTCTATTTGGTTGAAAACTGTTGCTGGCCTCTTTCGGAACACAGTTTTTCTGAGTTAACAAGGAAGGGCAACGGGAAATTTTTGAAAGACATTCGTGAGAAACAAGATAGCACCTATACCTTCAATTCAAAGAGCTACATCTGTACTTACAGTAGTATTTGTGCTACTGTTCATGGAAAACCAGAGGTGTCCAGACATTACTGTCTCTGCTTCTGCCTTCAATGGCAATGCGACCGGTGACTATCTCACACAATTCAGGCCATCACCACACGGACAGAGAAGAGAAAGCAATAACTTCTGTTATAATTGCTGGAAATGTTCATGTTTTCTCCTGTTTCAAAGAATGATTCTTTACCAGATAGAAATTAGAGGCTTGTCCTCTTTGAAAACACGGTACTTTCTGATTTTCACAGTGAATTAGCAAGAAACGAAGTAGGAAACAACTGTGAACGGTGAAGTCACATATATTCCCTTTAGTGTGTCAGGTGAAGCACACTACCCAAAAGACTCGAACGGTCTTGAAAGCAGTGTTTGCTCTTTAGTCTATTGTATAAACTCGAAAGTTCACTGAAACATACAATGGAGTACATCAACAACGGCACGGGAAGGCCATAATTCCATCTGTTGAAATCGTTTGATCATATGTATATGTTGGTTAGAATGTTCCATGTACATTTCTTCTATTTGGTTGAAAACTGTTGCTGGCCTCTTTTGGAACACAGTTTTTCTGAGTTAACAAGGAAGGGCAACGGGAAATTTTTGAAAGACATTCGTGAGAAACAAGATAGCACCTATACCTTCAATTCAAAGAGCTACATCTGTACTTACAGTAGTATTTGCGCTACTGTTCATGGAAAACCAGAGGTGTCCAGACATTACTGTCTCTGCTTCTGCCTTCAATGGCAATGCGACCGGTGACTATCTCACACAATTCAGGCCATCACCACACGGACAGAGAAGAGAAAGCAATAACTTCTGTTATAATTGCTGGAAATGTTCATGTTTTCTCCTGTTTCAAAGAATGATTCTTTACCAGATAGAAATTAGAGGCTTGTCCTCTTTGAAAACACGGTACTTTCTGAGTTTCACAGTGAATTAGCAAGAAACGAAGTAGGAAACAACTGTGAACGGTGAAGTCACATATATTCCCTTTAGTGTGTCAGGTGAAGCACACTACCCAAAGACTCGAACGGTCTTGAAAGCAGTGTTTGCTCTTTAATCTATTATCTAAACTCGAAAGTTCACTGAAACATACAATGGAGTACATCAACAACGCCACGGCAAGGCCATAATTCCATCTGTTGAAATCGTTTGATCATATGTATATGTTGGTTAGAATGTTCCATGTACATTTCTTCTATTTGGTTGAAAACTGTTGCTGGCCTCTTTCGGAACACAGTTTTTCTGAGTTAACAAGGAAGGGCAACAGGAACTTTTTGAAAGACATTCGTGAGAAACAAGATAGCACCTATACCTTCAATTCAAAGAGCTACATCTGTACTTACAGTAGTATTTGCGCTACTGTTCACGGAAAACCAGAGGTGTCCAGACATTACTGTCTCTGATTCTGCCTTCAATTGCAATGCGACCGGTGACTATCTCACACAATTCAGGCCATCACCACACGGACAGAGAAGAGAAAGCAATAACTTCTGTTATAATTGCTGGAAATGTTCATGTTTTCTCCCGTTTCAAAGAATGATTCTTTACCAGATAGAAATTACAGGCTTGTCCTCTTTGAACACACGGTACTTTCTGAGTTTCACAGTGAATTAGCAAGAAACGAAGTAGAAAACAACTGTGAACGGTGAAGTCACATATATTCCCTTTATTGTGTCAGGTGAAGCACACTACCCAAAAGACTCGAACGGTCTTGAAAGCAGTGTTTGCTCTTTAGTCTATTGTATAAATTCTAAAGTTCACTGAAACATACAATGGAGTACATCAACAGCGGCACGGCAAGGCCATAATTCCATCTGTTGAAATCGTTTGATCATATGTATATGTTGGTTAGAATGTTCCATGTAAATTTCTTCTATTTGGTTGAAAACTGTTGCTGGCCTCTTTCGGAACACAGTTTTTCTGAGTTAACAAGGAAGGGCAACAGGAACTTTTTGAAAGACATTCGTGAGAAACAAGATAGCACCTATACCTTCAATTCAAAGAGCTACATCTGTACTTACAGTAGTATTTGCGCTACTGTTCATGGAAAACCAGAGGTGTCCAGACATTACTGTCTCTGCTTCTGCCTTCAATGGCAATGCGACCGGTGACTATCTCACACAATTCAGGCCATCACCACACGGACAGAGAAGAGAAAGCAATAACTTCTGTTATAATTGTTGGAAATGTTCATGTTTTCTCCCGTTTCAAAGAATGATTCTTTACCAGATAGAAATTACAGGCTTGTCCTCTTTGAACACACGGTACTTTCTGAGTTTCACAGTGAATTAGCAAGAAACGAAGTAGGAAACAACTGTGAACGGTGAAGTCACATATATTCCCTTTAGTGTGTCAGGTGAAGCACACTACCCAAAAGACTCGAACGGTCTTGAAAGCAGTGTTTGCTCTTTAGTCTATTGTATAAACTCGAAAGTTCACTGAAACATACAATGGAGTACATCAACAACGGCACGGGAAGGCCATAATTCCATCTGTTGAAATCGTTTGATCATATGTATATGTTGGTTAGAATGTTCCATGTACATTTCTTCTATTTGGTTGAAAACTGTTGCTGGCCTCTTTCGGAACACAGTTTTTCTGAGTTAACAAGGAAGGGCAACGGGAAATTTTTGAAAGACATTCGTGAGAAACAAGATAGCACCTATACCTTCAATTCAAAGAGCTACATCTGTACTTACAGTAGTATTTGCGCTACTGTTCATGGAAAACCAGAGGTGTCCAGACATTACTGTCTCTGCTTCTGCCTTCAATGGCAATGCGACCGGTGACTATCTCACACAATTCAGGCCATCACCACACGGACAGAGAAGAGAAAGCAATAACTTCTGTTATAATTGCTGGAAATGTTCATGTTTTCTCCTGTTTCAAAGAATGATTCTTTACCAGATAGAAATTAGAGGCTTGTCCTCTTTGAAAACACGGTACTTTCTGAGTTTCACAGTGAATTAGCAAGAAACGAAGTAGGAAACAACTGTGAACGGTGAAGTCACATATATTCCCTTTAGTGTGTCAGGTGAAGCACACTACCCAAAGACTCGAACGGTCTTGAAAGCAGTGTTTGCTCTTTAATCTATTATCTAAACTCGAAAGTTCACTGAAACATACAATGGAGTACATCAACAACGGCACGGCAAGGCCATAATTCCATCTGTTGAAATCGTTTGATCATATGTATATGTTGGTTAGAATGTTCCATGTACATTTCTTCTATTTGGTTGAAAACTGTTGCTGGCCTCTTTCGGAACACAGTTTTTCTGAGTTAACAAGGAAGGGCAACAGGAACTTTTTGAAAGACATTCGTGAGAAACAAGATAGCACCTATACCTTCAATTCAAAGAGCTACATCTGTACTTACAGTAGTATTTGCGCTACTGTTCACGGAAAACCAGAGGTGTCCAGACATTACTGTCTCTGCTTCTGCCTTCAATGGCAATGCGACCGGTGACTATCTCACACAATTCAGGCCATCACCACACGGACAGAGAAGAGAAAGCAATAACTTCTGTTATAATTGCTGGAAATGTTCATGTTTTCTCCCGTTTCAAAGAATGATTCTTTACCAGATAGAAATTACAGGCTTGTCCTCTTTGAACACACGGTACTTTCTGAGTTTCACAGTGAATTAGCAAGAAACGAAGTAGGAAACAACTGTGAACGGTGAAGTCACATATATTCCCTTTAGTGTGTCAGGTCAAGCACACTACCCAAAGACTCGAACGGTCTTGAAAGCAGTGTTTGCTCTTTAATCTATTATCTAAACTCGAAAGTTCACTGAAACATACAATGGAGTACATCAACAACGCCACGGCAAGGCCATAATTCCATCTGTTGAAATCGTTTGATCATATGTATATGTTCGTTAGAATGTTCCATGTACATTTCTTCTATTTGGTTGAAAACTGTTGCTGGCCTCTTTCGGAACACAGTTTTTCTGAGTTAACAAGGAAGGGCAACGGGAAATTTTTGAAAGACATTCGTGAGAAACAAGATAGCACCTATACCTTCAATTCAAAGAGCTACATCTGTACTTACAGTAGTATTTGTGCTACTGTTCATGGAAAACCAGAGGTGTCCAGACATTACTGTCTCTGCTTCTGCCTTCAATGGCAATGCGACCGGTGACTATCTCACACAATTCAGGCCATCACCACACGGACAGAGAAGAGAAAGCAAGAACTTCTGTTATAATTGCTGGAAATGTTCATGTTTTCTCCCGTTTCAAAGAATGATTCTTTACCAGATAGAAATTAGAGGCTTGTCCTCTTTGAACACACGGTACTTTCTGAGTTTCACAGTGAATTAGCAAGAAACGAAGTAGGAAACAACTGTGAACGGTGAAGTCACATATATTCCCTTTAGTGTGTCAGGTGAAGCACACTACCCAAAAGACTCGAACGGTCTTGAAAGCAGTGTTTGCTCTTTAGTCTATTGTATAAACTCGAAAGTTCACTGAAACATACAATGGAGTACATCAACAACGGCACGGGAAGGCCATAATTCCATCTGTTGAAATCGTTTGATCATATGTATATGTTGGTTAGAATGTTCCATGTACATTTCTTCTATTTGGTTGAAAACTGTTGCTGGCCTCTTTCGGAACACAGTTTTTCTGAGTTAACAAGGAAGGGCAACGGGAAATTTTTGAAAGACATTCGTGAGAAACAAGATAGCACCTATACCTTCAATTCAAAGAGCTACATCTGTACTTACAGTAGTATTTGCGCTACTGTTCATGGAAAACCAGAGGTGTCCAGACATTACTGTCTCTGCTTCTGCCTTCAATGGCAATGCGACCGGTGACTATCTCACACAATTCAGGCCATCACCACACGGACAGAGAAGAGAAAGCAAGAACTTCTGTTATAATTGCTGGAAATATTCATGTTTTCTCCCGTTTCAAAGAATGATTCTTTACCAGATAGAAATTACAGGCTTGTCCTCTTTGAACACACGGTACTTTCTGAGTTTCACAGTGAATTAGCAAGAAACGAAGTAGGAAACAACTGTGAACGGTGAAGTCACATATATTCCCTTTAGTGTGTCCGGTGAAGCACACTACCCAAAGAATATAACTGTCTTGAAAGCAGTGTTTGCTCTTTAGTCTATTATCTAATCTCGAAAGTTCACTGAAACATAGAATGGAGTACATCAACAACGGCACGGCAAGGCCATAACTCCATCTGTTGAAATCGTTTGATCATATGTATATGTTGGTTAGAATGTTCCATGTACATTTCTTCTATTTGGTTGAAAACTGTTGCTGGCCTCTTTCGGAACACAGTTTTTCTGAGTTAACAAGGAAGGGCAACGGGAAATTTTTGAAAGACATTCGTGAGAAACAAGATAGCACCTATACCTTCAATTCAAAGAGCTACATCTGTACTTACAGTAGTATTTGCGCTACTGTTCATGGAAAACCAGAGGTGTCCAGACATTACTGTCTCTGCTTCTGCCTTCAATGGCAATGCGACCGGTGACTATCTCACACAATTCAGGCCATCACCACACGGACAGAGAAGAGAAAGCAATAACTTCTGTTATAATTGCTGGAAATGTTCATGTTTTCTCCCGTTTCAAAGAATGATTCTTTACCAGATAGAAATTACAGGCTTGTCCTCTTTGAACACACGGTACTTTCTGAGTTTCACAGTGAATTAGCAAGAAACGAAGTAGGAAACAACTGTGAACGGTGAAGTCACATATATTCCCTTTAGTGTGTCAGGTCAAGCACACTACCCAAAGACTCGAACGGTCTTGAAAGCAGTGTTTGCTCTTTAATCTATTATCTAAACTCGAAAGTTCACTGAAACATACAATGGAGTACATCAACAACGCCACGGCAAGGCCATAATTCCATCTGTTGAAATCGTTTGATCATATGTATATGTTCGTTAGAATGTTCCATGTACATTTCTTCTATTTGGTTGAAAACTGTTGCTGGCCTCTTTCGGAACACAGTTTTTCTGAGTTAACAAGGAAGGGCAACGGGAAATTTTTGAAAGACATTCGTGAGAAACAAGATAGCACCTATACCTTCAATTCAAAGAGCTACATCTGTACTTACAGTAGTATTTGTGCTACTGTTCATGGAAAACCAGAGGTGTCCAGACATTACTGTCTCTGCTTCTGCCTTCAATGGCAATGCGACCGGTGACTATCTCACACAATTCAGGCCATCACCACACGGACAGAGAAGAGAAAGCAATAACTTCTGTTATAATTGCTGGAAATGTTCATGTTTTCTCCTGTTTCAAAGAATGATTCTTTACCAGATAGAAATTAGAGGCTTGTCCTCTTTGAAAACACGGTACTTTCTGATTTTCACAGTGAATTAGCAAGAAACGAAGTAGGAAACAACTGTGAACGGTGAAGTCACATATATTCCCTTTAGTGTGTCAGGTGAAGCACACTACCCAAAAGACTCGAACGGTCTTGAAAGCAGTGTTTGCTCTTTAGTCTATTGTATAAACTCGAAAGTTCACTGAAACATACAATGGAGTACATCAACAACGGCACGGGAAGGCCATAATTCCATCTGTTGAAATCGTTTGATCATATGTATATGTTGGTTAGAATGTTCCATGTACATTTCTTCTATTTGGTTGAAAACTGTTGCTGGCCTCTTTTGGAACACAGTTTTTCTGAGTTAACAAGGAAGGGCAACGGGAAATTTTTGAAAGACATTCGTGAGAAACAAGATAGCACCTATACCTTCAATTCAAAGAGCTACATCTGTACTTACAGTAGTATTTGCGCTACTGTTCATGGAAAACCAGAGGTGTCCAGACATTACTGTCTCTGCTTCTGCCTTCAATGGCAATGCGACCGGTGACTATCTCACACAATTCAGGCCATCACCACACGGACAGAGAAGAGAAAGCAATAACTTCTGTTATAATTGCTGGAAATGTTCATGTTTTCTCCTGTTTCAAAGAATGATTCTTTACCAGATAGAAATTAGAGGCTTGTCCTCTTTGAAAACACGGTACTTTCTGAGTTTCACAGTGAATTAGCAAGAAACGAAGTAGGAAACAACTGTGAACGGTGAAGTCACATATATTCCCTTTAGTGTGTCAGGTGAAGCACACTACCCAAAGACTCGAACGGTCTTGAAAGCAGTGTTTGCTCTTTAATCTATTATCTAAACTCGAAAGTTCACTGAAACATACAATGGAGTACATCAACAACGCCACGGCAAGGCCATAATTCCATCTGTTGAAATCGTTTGATCATATGTATATGTTGGTTAGAATGTTCCATGTACATTTCTTCTATTTGGTTGAAAACTGTTGCTGGCCTCTTTCGGAACACAGTTTTTCTGAGTTAACAAGGAAGGGCAACAGGAACTTTTTGAAAGACATTCGTGAGAAACAAGATAGCACCTATACCTTCAATTCAAAGAGCTACATCTGTACTTACAGTAGTATTTGCGCTACTGTTCACGGAAAACCAGAGGTGTCCAGACATTACTGTCTCTGATTCTGCCTTCAATTGCAATGCGACCGGTGACTATCTCACACAATTCAGGCCATCACCACACGGACAGAGAAGAGAAAGCAATAACTTCTGTTATAATTGCTGGAAATGTTCATGTTTTCTCCCGTTTCAAAGAATGATTCTTTACCAGATAGAAATTACAGGCTTGTCCTCTTTGAACACACGGTACTTTCTGAGTTTCACAGTGAATTAGCAAGAAACGAAGTAGAAAACAACTGTGAACGGTGAAGTCACATATATTCCCTTTATTGTGTCAGGTGAAGCACACTACCCAAAAGACTCGAACGGTCTTGAAAGCAGTGTTTGCTCTTTAGTCTATTGTATAAATTCTAAAGTTCACTGAAACATACAATGGAGTACATCAACAGCGGCACGGCAAGGCCATAATTCCATCTGTTGAAATCGTTTGATCATATGTATATGTTGGTTAGAATGTTCCATGTAAATTTCTTCTATTTGGTTGAAAACTGTTGCTGGCCTCTTTCGGAACACAGTTTTTCTGAGTTAACAAGGAAGGGCAACAGGAACTTTTTGAAAGACATTCGTGAGAAACAAGATAGCACCTATACCTTCAATTCAAAGAGCTACATCTGTACTTACAGTAGTATTTGCGCTACTGTTCATGGAAAACCAGAGGTGTCCAGACATTACTGTCTCTGCTTCTGCCTTCAATGGCAATGCGACCGGTGACTATCTCACACAATTCAGGCCATCACCACACGGACAGAGAAGAGAAAGCAATAACTTCTGTTATAATTGTTGGAAATGTTCATGTTTTCTCCCGTTTCAAAGAATGATTCTTTACCAGATAGAAATTACAGGCTTGTCCTCTTTGAACACACGGTACTTTCTGAGTTTCACAGTGAATTAGCAAGAAACGAAGTAGGAAACAACTGTGAACGGTGAAGTCACATATATTCCCTTTAGTGTGTCAGGTGAAGCACACTACCCAAAAGACTCGAACGGTCTTGAAAGCAGTGTTTGCTCTTTAGTCTATTGTATAAACTCGAAAGTTCACTGAAACATACAATGGAGTACATCAACAACGGCACGGGAAGGCCATAATTCCATCTGTTGAAATCGTTTGATCATATGTATATGTTGGTTAGAATGTTCCATGTACATTTCTTCTATTTGGTTGAAAACTGTTGCTGGCCTCTTTCGGAACACAGTTTTTCTGAGTTAACAAGGAAGGGCAACGGGAAATTTTTGAAAGACATTCGTGAGAAACAAGATAGCACCTATACCTTCAATTCAAAGAGCTACATCTGTACTTACAGTAGTATTTGCGCTACTGTTCATGGAAAACCAGAGGTGTCCAGACATTACTGTCTCTGCTTCTGCCTTCAATGGCAATGCGACCGGTGACTATCTCACACAATTCAGGCCATCACCACACGGACAGAGAAGAGAAAGCAATAACTTCTGTTATAATTGCTGGAAATGTTCATGTTTTCTCCTGTTTCAAAGAATGATTCTTTACCAGATAGAAATTAGAGGCTTGTCCTCTTTGAAAACACGGTACTTTCTGAGTTTCACAGTGAATTAGCAAGAAACGAAGTAGGAAACAACTGTGAACGGTGAAGTCACATATATTCCCTTTAGTGTGTCAGGTGAAGCACACTACCCAAAGACTCGAACGGTCTTGAAAGCAGTGTTTGCTCTTTAATCTATTATCTAAACTCGAAAGTTCACTGAAACATACAATGGAGTACATCAACAACGGCACGGCAAGGCCATAATTCCATCTGTTGAAATCGTTTGATCATATGTATATGTTGGTTAGAATGTTCCATGTACATTTCTTCTATTTGGTTGAAAACTGTTGCTGGCCTCTTTCGGAACACAGTTTTTCTGAGTTAACAAGGAAGGGCAACAGGAACTTTTTGAAAGACATTCGTGAGAAACAAGATAGCACCTATACCTTCAATTCAAAGAGCTACATCTGTACTTACAGTAGTATTTGCGCTACTGTTCACGGAAAACCAGAGGTGTCCAGACATTACTGTCTCTGCTTCTGCCTTCAATGGCAATGCGACCGGTGACTATCTCACACAATTCAGGCCATCACCACACGGACAGAGAAGAGAAAGCAATAACTTCTGTTATAATTGCTGGAAATGTTCATGTTTTCTCCCGTTTCAAAGAATGATTCTTTACCAGATAGAAATTACAGGCTTGTCCTCTTTGAACACACGGTACTTTCTGAGTTTCACAGTGAATTAGCAAGAAACGAAGTAGGAAACAACTGTGAACGGTGAAGTCACATATATTCCCTTTAGTGTGTCAGGTCAAGCACACTACCCAAAGACTCGAACGGTCTTGAAAGCAGTGTTTGCTCTTTAATCTATTATCTAAACTCGAAAGTTCACTGAAACATACAATGGAGTACATCAACAACGCCACGGCAAGGCCATAATTCCATCTGTTGAAATCGTTTGATCATATGTATATGTTCGTTAGAATGTTCCATGTACATTTCTTCTATTTGGTTGAAAACTGTTGCTGGCCTCTTTCGGAACACAGTTTTTCTGAGTTAACAAGGAAGGGCAACGGGAAATTTTTGAAAGACATTCGTGAGAAACAAGATAGCACCTATACCTTCAATTCAAAGAGCTACATCTGTACTTACAGTAGTATTTGTGCTACTGTTCATGGAAAACCAGAGGTGTCCAGACATTACTGTCTCTGCTTCTGCCTTCAATGGCAATGCGACCGGTGACTATCTCACACAATTCAGGCCATCACCACACGGACAGAGAAGAGAAAGCAAGAACTTCTGTTATAATTGCTGGAAATGTTCATGTTTTCTCCCGTTTCAAAGAATGATTCTTTACCAGATAGAAATTAGAGGCTTGTCCTCTTTGAACACACGGTACTTTCTGAGTTTCACAGTGAATTAGCAAGAAACGAAGTAGGAAACAACTGTGAACGGTGAAGTCACATATATTCCCTTTAGTGTGTCCGGTGAAGCACACTACCCAAAGAATATAACTGTCTTGAAAGCAGTGCTTGCTCTTTAGTCTATTGTATAAACTCGAAAGTTCACTGAAACATACAATGGAGTACATCAACAACGGCACGGCAAGGCCATAATTCCATCTGTTGAAATCGTTTGATCATATGTATATGTTGGTTAGAATGTTCCATGTACATTTCTTCTATTTGGTTGAAAACTGTTGCTGGCCTCTTTCGGAACACAGTTTTTCTGAGTTAACAAGGAAGGGCAACAGGAACTTTTTGAAAGACATTCGTGAGAAACAAGATAGCACCTATACCTTCAATTCAAAGAGCTACATCTGTACTTACAGTAGTATTTGCGCTACTGTTCATGGAAAACCAGAGGTGTCCAGACATTACTGTCTCTGCTTCTGCCTTCAATGGCAATGCGACCGGTGACTATCTCACACAATTCAGGCCATCACCACACGGACAGAGAAGAGAAAGCAATAACTTCTGTTATAATTGCTGGAAATCTTCATGTTTTCTCCTGTTTCAAAGAATGATTCATTACCAGATAGAAATTACAGGCTTGTCCTCTTTGAACACACGGTACTTTCTGAGTTTCACAGTGAATTAGCAAGAAACGAAGTAGGAAACAACTGTGAACGGTGAAGTCACATATATTCCCTTTAGTGTGTCAGGTGAAGCACACTACCCAAAAGACTCTAGCGGTCTTGAAAGCAGTGTTTGCTCTTTAGTCTATTGTATAAACTCGAAAGTTCACTGAAACATACAATGGAGTACATCAACAACGGCACGGGAAGGCCATAATTCCATCTGTTGAAATCGTTTGATCATATGTATATGTTGGTTAGAATGTTCCATGTACATTTCTTCTATTTGGTTGAAAACTGTTGCTGGCCTCTTTCGGAACACAGTTTTTCTGAGTTAACAAGGAAGGGCAACAGGAAATTTTTGAAAGACATTCGTGAGAAACAAGATAGCACCTATACATTCAATTCAAAGAGCTACATCTGTACTTACAGTAGTATTTGCGCTACTGTTCATGGAAAACCAGAGGTGTCCAGACATTACTGTCTCTGCTTCTGCCTTCAATGGCAATGCGACCGGTGACTATCTCACACAATTCAGGCCATCACCACACGGACAGAGAAGAGAAAGCAAGAACTTCTGTTATAATTGTTGGAAATGTTCATGTTTTCTCCCGTTTCAAAGAATGATTCTTTACCAGATAGAAATTACAGGCTTGTCCTCTTTGAACACACGGTACTTTCTGAGTTTCACAGTGAATTAGCAAGAAACGAAGTAGGAAACAACTGTGAACGGTGAAGTCACATATATTCCCTTTAGTGTGTCAGGTGAAGCACACTACCCAAAGACTCGAACGGTCTTGAAAGCAGTGTTTGCTCTTTAATCTATTATCTAAACTCGAAAGTTCACTGAAACATACAATGGAGTACATCAACAACGGCACGGCAAGGCCATAATTCCATCTGTTGAAATCGTTTGATCATATGTATATGTTGGTTAGAATGTTCCATGTACATTTCTTCTATTTGGTTGAAAACTGTTGCTGGCCTCTTTCGGAACACAGTTTTTCTGAGTTAACAAGGAAGGGCAACAGGAAATTTTTGAAAGACATTCGTGAGAAACAAGATAGCACCTATACCTTCAATTCAAAGAGCTACATCTGTACTTACAGTAGTATTTGCGCTACTGTTCATGGAAAACCAGAGGTGTCCAGACATTACTGTCTCTGCTTCTGCCTTCAATGGCAATGCGACCGGTGACTATCTCACACAATTCAGGCCATCACCACACGGACAGAGAAGAGAAAGCAATAACTTCTGTTATAATTGCTGGAAATGTTCATGTTTTCTCCTGTTTCAAAGAATGATTCTTTACCAGATAGAAATTAGAGGCTTGTCCTCTTTGAAAACACGGTACTTTCTGATTTTCACAGTGAATTAGCAAGAAACGAAGTAGGAAACAACTGTGAACGGTGAAGTCACATATATTCCCTTTAGTGTGTCAGGTGAAGCACACTACCCAAAAGACTCGAACGGTCTTGAAAGCAGTGTTTGCTCTTTAGTCTATTGTATAAACTCGAAAGTTCACTGAAACATACAATGGAGTACATCAACAACGGCACGGGAAGGCCATAATTCCATCTGTTGAAATCGTTTGATCATATGTATATGTTGGTTAGAATGTTCCATGTACATTTCTTCTATTTGGTTGAAAACTGTTGCTGGCCTCTTTCGGAACACAGTTTTTCTGAGTTAACAAGGAAGGGCAACGGGAAATTTTTGAAAGACATTCGTGAGAAACAAGATAGCACCTATACCTTCAATTCAAAGAGCTACATCTGTACTTACAGTAGTATTTGCGCTACTGTTCATGGAAAACCAGAGGTGTCCAGACATTACTGTCTCTGCTTCTGCCTTCAATGGCAATGCGACCGGTGACTATCTCACACAATTCAGGCCATCACCACACGGACAGAGAAGAGAAAGCAATAACTTCTGTTATAATTGCTGGAAATGTTCATGTTTTCTCCTGTTTCAAAGAATGATTCTTTACCAGATAGAAATTAGAGGCTTGTCCTCTTTGAAAACACGGTACTTTCTGAGTTTCACAGTGAATTAGCAAGAAACGAAGTAGGAAACAACTGTGAACGGTGAAGTCACATATATTCCCTTTAGTGTGTCAGGTGAAGCACACTACCCAAAGACTCGAACGGTCTTGAAAGCAGTGTTTGCTCTTTAATCTATTATCTAAACTCGAAAGTTCACTGAAACATACAATGGAGTACATCAACAACGCCACGGCAAGGCCATAATTCCATCTGTTGAAATCGTTTGATCATATGTATATGTTGGTTAGAATGTTCCATGTACATTTCTTCTATTTGGTTGAAAACTGTTGCTGGCCTCTTTCGGAACACAGTTTTTCTGAGTTAACAAGGAAGGGCAACAGGAACTTTTTGAAAGACATTCGTGAGAAACAAGATAGCACCTATACCTTCAATTCAAAGAGCTACATCTGTACTTACAGTAGTATTTGCGCTACTGTTCACGGAAAACCAGAGGTGTCCAGACATTACTGTCTCTGATTCTGCCTTCAATTGCAATGCGACCGGTGACTATCTCACACAATTCAGGCCATCACCACACGGACAGAGAAGAGAAAGCAATAACTTCTGTTATAATTGCTGGAAATGTTCATGTTTTCTCCCGTTTCAAAGAATGATTCTTTACCAGATAGAAATTACAGGCTTGTCCTCTTTGAACACACGGTACTTTCTGAGTTTCACAGTGAATTAGCAAGAAACGAAGTAGAAAACAACTGTGAACGGTGAAGTCACATATATTCCCTTTATTGTGTCAGGTGAAGCACACTACCCAAAAGACTCGAACGGTCTTGAAAGCAGTGTTTGCTCTTTAGTCTATTGTATAAATTCTAAAGTTCACTGAAACATACAATGGAGTACATCAACAGCGGCACGGCAAGGCCATAATTCCATCTGTTGAAATCGTTTGATCATATGTATATGTTGGTTAGAATGTTCCATGTAAATTTCTTCTATTTGGTTGAAAACTGTTGCTGGCCTCTTTCGGAACACAGTTTTTCTGAGTTAACAAGGAAGGGCAACAGGAACTTTTTGAAAGACATTCGTGAGAAACAAGATAGCACCTATACCTTCAATTCAAAGAGCTACATCTGTACTTACAGTAGTATTTGCGCTACTGTTCATGGAAAACCAGAGGTGTCCAGACATTACTGTCTCTGCTTCTGCCTTCAATGGCAATGCGACCGGTGACTATCTCACACAATTCAGGCCATCACCACACGGACAGAGAAGAGAAAGCAATAACTTCTGTTATAATTGCTGGAAATGTTCATGTTTTCTCCTGTTTCAAAGAATGATTCTTTACCAGATAGAAATTAGAGGCTTGTCCTCTTTGAAAACACGGTACTTTCTGAGTTTCACAGTGAATTAGCAAGAAACGAAGTAGGAAACAACTGTGAACGGTGAAGTCACATATATTCCCTTTAGTGTGTCAGGTGAAGCACACTACCCAAAGACTCGAACGGTCTTGAAAGCAGTGTTTGCTCTTTAATCTATTATCTAAACTCGAAAGTTCACTGAAACATACAATGGAGTACATCAACAACGGCACGGCAAGGCCATAATTCCATCTGTTGAAATCGTTTGATCATATGTATATGTTGGTTAGAATGTTCCATGTACATTTCTTCTATTTGGTTGAAAACTGTTGCTGGCCTCTTTCGGAACACAGTTTTTCTGAGTTAACAAGGAAGGGCAACAGGAACTTTTTGAAAGACATTCGTGAGAAACAAGATAGCACCTATACCTTCAATTCAAAGAGCTACATCTGTACTTACAGTAGTATTTGCGCTACTGTTCACGGAAAACCAGAGGTGTCCAGACATTACTGTCTCTGCTTCTGCCTTCAATGGCAATGCGACCGGTGACTATCTCACACAATTCAGGCCATCACCACACGGACAGAGAAGAGAAAGCAATAACTTCTGTTATAATTGCTGGAAATGTTCATGTTTTCTCCCGTTTCAAAGAATGATTCTTTACCAGATAGAAATTACAGGCTTGTCCTCTTTGAACACACGGTACTTTCTGAGTTTCACAGTGAATTAGCAAGAAACGAAGTAGGAAACAACTGTGAACGGTGAAGTCACATATATTCCCTTTAGTGTGTCAGGTCAAGCACACTACCCAAAGACTCGAACGGTCTTGAAAGCAGTGTTTGCTCTTTAATCTATTATCTAAACTCGAAAGTTCACTGAAACATACAATGGAGTACATCAACAACGCCACGGCAAGGCCATAATTCCATCTGTTGAAATCGTTTGATCATATGTATATGTTCGTTAGAATGTTCCATGTACATTTCTTCTATTTGGTTGAAAACTGTTGCTGGCCTCTTTCGGAACACAGTTTTTCTGAGTTAACAAGGAAGGGCAACGGGAAATTTTTGAAAGACATTCGTGAGAAACAAGATAGCACCTATACCTTCAATTCAAAGAGCTACATCTGTACTTACAGTAGTATTTGTGCTACTGTTCATGGAAAACCAGAGGTGTCCAGACATTACTGTCTCTGCTTCTGCCTTCAATGGCAATGCGACCGGTGACTATCTCACACAATTCAGGCCATCACCACACGGACAGAGAAGAGAAAGCAAGAACTTCTGTTATAATTGCTGGAAATGTTCATGTTTTCTCCCGTTTCAAAGAATGATTCTTTACCAGATAGAAATTAGAGGCTTGTCCTCTTTGAACACACGGTACTTTCTGAGTTTCACAGTGAATTAGCAAGAAACGAAGTAGGAAACAACTGTGAACGGTGAAGTCACATATATTCCCTTTAGTGTGTCCGGTGAAGCACACTACCCAAAGAATATAACTGTCTTGAAAGCAGTGCTTGCTCTTTAGTCTATTGTATAAACTCGAAAGTTCACTGAAACATACAATGGAGTACATCAACAACGGCACGGCAAGGCCATAATTCCATCTGTTGAAATCGTTTGATCATATGTATATGTTGGTTAGAATGTTCCATGTACATTTCTTCTATTTGGTTGAAAACTGTTGCTGGCCTCTTTCGGAACACAGTTTTTCTGAGTTAACAAGGAAGGGCAACAGGAACTTTTTGAAAGACATTCGTGAGAAACAAGATAGCACCTATACCTTCAATTCAAAGAGCTACATCTGTACTTACAGTAGTATTTGCGCTACTGTTCATGGAAAACCAGAGGTGTCCAGACATTACTGTCTCTGCTTCTGCCTTCAATGGCAATGCGACCGGTGACTATCTCACACAATTCAGGCCATCACCACACGGACAGAGAAGAGAAAGCAATAACTTCTGTTATAATTGCTGGAAATCTTCATGTTTTCTCCTGTTTCAAAGAATGATTCATTACCAGATAGAAATTACAGGCTTGTCCTCTTTGAACACACGGTACTTTCTGAGTTTCACAGTGAATTAGCAAGAAACGAAGTAGGAAACAACTGTGAACGGTGAAGTCACATATATTCCCTTTAGTGTGTCAGGTGAAGCACACTACCCAAAAGACTCTAGCGGTCTTGAAAGCAGTGTTTGCTCTTTAGTCTATTGTATAAACTCGAAAGTTCACTGAAACATACAATGGAGTACATCAACAACGGCACGGGAAGGCCATAATTCCATCTGTTGAAATCGTTTGATCATATGTATATGTTGGTTAGAATGTTCCATGTACATTTCTTCTATTTGGTTGAAAACTGTTGCTGGCCTCTTTCGGAACACAGTTTTTCTGAGTTAACAAGGAAGGGCAACAGGAAATTTTTGAAAGACATTCGTGAGAAACAAGATAGCACCTATACATTCAATTCAAAGAGCTACATCTGTACTTACAGTAGTATTTGCGCTACTGTTCATGGAAAACCAGAGGTGTCCAGACATTACTGTCTCTGCTTCTGCCTTCAATGGCAATGCGACCGGTGACTATCTCACACAATTCAGGCCATCACCACACGGACAGAGAAGAGAAAGCAAGAACTTCTGTTATAATTGTTGGAAATGTTCATGTTTTCTCCCGTTTCAAAGAATGATTCTTTACCAGATAGAAATTACAGGCTTGTCCTCTTTGAACACACGGTACTTTCTGAGTTTCACAGTGAATTAGCAAGAAACGAAGTAGGAAACAACTGTGAACGGTGAAGTCACATATATTCCCTTTAGTGTGTCAGGTGAAGCACACTACCCAAAGACTCGAACGGTCTTGAAAGCAGTGTTTGCTCTTTAATCTATTATCTAAACTCGAAAGTTCACTGAAACATACAATGGAGTACATCAACAACGGCACGGCAAGGCCATAATTCCATCTGTTGAAATCGTTTGATCATATGTATATGTTGGTTAGAATGTTCCATGTACATTTCTTCTATTTGGTTGAAAACTGTTGCTGGCCTCTTTCGGAACACAGTTTTTCTGAGTTAACAAGGAAGGGCAACAGGAAATTTTTGAAAGACATTCGTGAGAAACAAGATAGCACCTATACCTTCAATTCAAAGAGCTACATCTGTACTTACAGTAGTATTTGCGCTACTGTTCATGGAAAACCAGAGGTGTCCAGACATTACTGTCTCTGCTTCTGCCTTCAATGGCAATGCGACCGGTGACTATCTCACACAATTCAGGCCATCACCACACGGACAGAGAAGAGAAAGCAATAACTTCTGTTATAATTGCTGGAAATGTTCATGTTTTCTCCTGTTTCAAAGAATGATTCTTTACCAGATAGAAATTAGAGGCTTGTCCTCTTTGAAAACACGGTACTTTCTGATTTTCACAGTGAATTAGCAAGAAACGAAGTAGGAAACAACTGTGAACGGTGAAGTCACATATATTCCCTTTAGTGTGTCAGGTGAAGCACACTACCCAAAAGACTCGAACGGTCTTGAAAGCAGTGTTTGCTCTTTAGTCTATTGTATAAACTCGAAAGTTCACTGAAACATACAATGGAGTACATCAACAACGGCACGGGAAGGCCATAATTCCATCTGTTGAAATCGTTTGATCATATGTATATGTTGGTTAGAATGTTCCATGTACATTTCTTCTATTTGGTTGAAAACTGTTGCTGGCCTCTTTCGGAACACAGTTTTTCTGAGTTAACAAGGAAGGGCAACGGGAAATTTTTGAAAGACATTCGTGAGAAACAAGATAGCACCTATACCTTCAATTCAAAGAGCTACATCTGTACTTAGAGTAGTATTTGCGCTACTGTTCATGGAAAACCAGAGGTGTCCAGACATTACTGTCTCTGCTTCTGCCTTCAATGGCAATGCGACCGGTGACTATCTCACACAATTCAGGCCATCACCACACGGACAGAGAAGAGAAAGCAATAACTTCTGTTATAATTGCTGGAAATGTTCATGTTTTCTCCTGTTTCAAAGAATGATTCTTTACCAGATAGAAATTACAGGCTTGTCCTCTTTGAAAACACGGTACTTTCTGAGTTTCACAGTGAATTAGCAAGAAACGAAGTAGGAAACAACTGTGAACGGTGAAGTCACATATATTCCCTTTAGTGTGTCAGGTGAAGCACACTACCCAAAGACTCGAACGGTCTTGAAAGCAGTGTTTGCTCTTTAATCTATTATCTAAACTCGAAAGTTCACTGAAACATACAATGGAGTACATCAACAACGCCACGGCAAGGCCATAATTCCATCTGTTGAAATCGTTTGATCATATGTATATGTTGGTTAGAATGTTCCATGTACATTTCTTCTATTTGGTTGAAAACTGTTGCTGGCCTCTTTCGGAACACAGTTTTTCTGAGTTAACAAGGAAGGGCAACAGGAACTTTTTGAAAGACATTCGTGAGAAACAAGATAGCACCTATACCTTCAATTCAAAGAGCTACATCTGTACTTACAGTAGTATTTGCGCTACTGTTCACGGAAAACCAGAGGTGTCCAGACATTACTGTCTCTGATTCTGCCTTCAATTGCAATGCGACCGGTGACTATCTCACACAATTCAGGCCATCACCACACGGACAGAGAAGAGAAAGCAATAACTTCTGTTATAATTGCTGGAAATGTTCATGTTTTCTCCCGTTTCAAAGAATGATTCTTTACCAGATAGAAATTACAGGCTTGTCCTCTTTGAACACACGGTACTTTCTGAGTTTCACAGTGAATTAGCAAGAAACGAAGTAGAAAACAACTGTGAACGGTGAAGTCACATATATTCCCTTTATTGTGTCAGGTGAAGCACACTACCCAAAAGACTCGAACGGTCTTGAAAGCAGTGTTTGCTCTTTAGTCTATTGTATAAATTCTAAAGTTCACTGAAACATACAATGGAGTACATCAACAGCGGCACGGCAAGGCCATAATTCCATCTGTTGAAATCGTTTGATCATATGTATATGTTGGTTAGAATGTTCCATGTAAATTTCTTCTATTTGGTTGAAAACTGTTGCTGGCCTCTTTCGGAACACAGTTTTTCTGAGTTAACAAGGAAGGGCAACAGGAACTTTTTGAAAGACATTCGTGAGAAACAAGATAGCACCTATACCTTCAATTCAAAGAGCTACATCTGTACTTACAGTAGTATTTGCGCTACTGTTCATGGAAAACCAGAGGTGTCCAGACATTACTGTCTCTGCTTCTGCCTTCAATGGCAATGCGACCGGTGACTATCTCACACAATTCAGGCCATCACCACACGGACAGAGAAGAGAAAGCAATAACTTCTGTTATAATTGTTGGAAATGTTCATGTTTTCTCCCGTTTCAAAGAATGATTCTTTACCAGATAGAAATTACAGGCTTGTCCTCTTTGAACACACGGTACTTTCTGAGTTTCACAGTGAATTAGCAAGAAACGAAGTAGGAAACAACTGTGAACGGTGAAGTCACATATATTCCCTTTAGTGTGTCAGGTGAAGCACACTACCCAAAAGACTCGAACGGTCTTGAAAGCAGTGTTTGCTCTTTAGTCTATTGTATAAACTCGAAAGTTCACTGAAACATACAATGGAGTACATCAACAACGGCACGGGAAGGCCATAATTCCATCTGTTGAAATCGTTTGATCATATGTATATGTTGGTTAGAATGTTCCATGTACATTTCTTCTATTTGGTTGAAAACTGTTGCTGGCCTCTTTCGGAACACAGTTTTTCTGAGTTAACAAGGAAGGGCAACGGGAAATTTTTGAAAGACATTCGTGAGAAACAAGATAGCACCTATACCTTCAATTCAAAGAGCTACATCTGTACTTACAGTAGTATTTGCGCTACTGTTCATGGAAAACCAGAGGTGTCCAGACATTACTGTCTCTGCTTCTGCCTTCAATGGCAATGCGACCGGTGACTATCTCACACAATTCAGGCCATCACCACACGGACAGAGAAGAGAAAGCAATAACTTCTGTTATAATTGCTGGAAATGTTCATGTTTTCTCCTGTTTCAAAGAATGATTCTTTACCAGATAGAAATTAGAGGCTTGTCCTCTTTGAAAACACGGTACTTTCTGAGTTTCACAGTGAATTAGCAAGAAACGAAGTAGGAAACAACTGTGAACGGTGAAGTCACATATATTCCCTTTAGTGTGTCAGGTGAAGCACACTACCCAAAGACTCGAACGGTCTTGAAAGCAGTGTTTGCTCTTTAATCTATTATCTAAACTCGAAAGTTCACTGAAACATACAATGGAGTACATCAACAACGGCACGGCAAGGCCATAATTCCATCTGTTGAAATCGTTTGATCATATGTATATGTTGGTTAGAATGTTCCATGTACATTTCTTCTATTTGGTTGAAAACTGTTGCTGGCCTCTTTCGGAACACAGTTTTTCTGAGTTAACAAGGAAGGGCAACAGGAACTTTTTGAAAGACATTCGTGAGAAACAAGATAGCACCTATACCTTCAATTCAAAGAGCTACATCTGTACTTACAGTAGTATTTGCGCTACTGTTCACGGAAAACCAGAGGTGTCCAGACATTACTGTCTCTGATTCTGCCTTCAATTGCAATGCGACCGGTGACTATCTCACACAATTCAGGCCATCACCACACGGACAGAGAAGAGAAAGCAATAACTTCTGTTATAATTGCTGGAAATGTTCATGTTTTCTCCCGTTTCAAAGAATGATTCTTTACCAGATAGAAATTACAGGCTTGTCCTCTTTGAACACACGGTACTTTCTGAGTTTCACAGTGAATTAGCAAGAAACGAAGTAGAAAACAACTGTGAACGGTGAAGTCACATATATTCCCTTTATTGTGTCAGGTGAAGCACACTACCCAAAAGACTCGAACGGTCTTGAAAGCAGTGTTTGCTCTTTAGTCTATTGTATAAATTCTAAAGTTCACTGAAACATACAATGGAGTACATCAACAGCGGCACGGCAAGGCCATAATTCCATCTGTTGAAATCGTTTGATCATATGTATATGTTGGTTAGAATGTTCCATGTACATTTCTTCTATTTGGTTGAAAACTGTTGCTGGCCTCTTTCGGAACACAGATTTTCTGAGTTAACAAGGAAGGGCAACAGGAACTTTTTGAAAGACATTCGTGAGAAACAAGATAGCACCTATACCTTCAATTCAAAGAGCTACATCTGTACTTACAGTAGTATTTGCGCTACTGTTCATGGAAAACCAGAGGTGTCCAGACATTACTGTCTCTGCTTCTGCCTTCAATGGTAATGCGACCGGTGACTATCTCACACAATTCAGGCCATCACCACACGGACAGATAAGAGAAAGCAATAACTTCTGTTATAATTGCTGGAAATGTTCATGTTTTCTCCCGTTTCAAAGAATGATTCTTTACCAGATAGAAATTACAGGCTTGTCCTCTTTGAACACACGGTACTTTCTGAGTTTCACAGTGAATTAGCAAGAAACGAAGTAGGAAACAACTGTGAACGGTGAAGTCACATATATTCCCTTTAGTGTGTCAGGTGAAGCACACTACCCAAAGACTCGAACGGTCTTGAAAGCAGTGTTTGGTCTTTAATCTATTATCTAAACTCGAAAGTTCACTGAAACATACAATGGAGTACATCAACAACGGCACGGCAAGGCCATAATTCCATCTGTTGAAATCGTTTGATCATATGTATATGTTGGTTAGAATGTTCCATGTACATTTCTTCTATTTGGTTGAAAACTGTTGCTGGCCTCTTTCGGAACACAGTTTTTCTGAGTTAACAAGGAAGGGCAACAGGAAATTTTTGAAAGACATTCGTGAGAAACAAGATAGCACCTATACCTTCAATTCAAAGAGCTACATCTGTACTTACAGTAGTATTTGCGCTACTGTTCATGGAAAACCAGAGGTGTCCAGACATTACTGTCTCTGCTTCTGCCTTCAATGGCAATGCGACCGGTGACTATCTCACACAATTCAGGCCATCACCACACGGACAGAGAAGAGAAAGCAAGAACTTCTGTTATAATTGTTGGAAATGTTCATGTTTTCTCCCGTTTCAAAGAATGATTCTTTACCAGATAGAAATTACAGGCTTGTCCTCTTTGAACACACGGTACTTTCTGAGTTTCACAGTGAATTAGCAAGAAACGAAGTAGGAAACAACTGTGAACGGTGAAGTCACATATATTCCCTTTAGTGTGTCAGGTCAAGCACACTACCGAAAGACTCGAACGGTCTTGAAAGCAGTGTTTGCTCTTTAATCTATTATCTAAACTCGAAAGTTCACTGAAACATACAATGGAGTACATCAACAACGCCACGGCAAGGCCATAATTCCATCTGTTGAAATCGTTTGATCATATGTATATGTTGGTTAGAATGTTCCATGTACATTTCTTCTATTTGGTTGAAAACTGTTGCTGGCCTCTTTCGGAACACAGTTTTTCTGAGTTAACAAGGAAGGGCAACGGGAAATTTTTGAAAGACATTCGTGAGAAACAAGATAGCACCTATACCTTCAATTCAAAGAGCTACATCTGTACTTACAGTAGTATTTGCGCTACTGTTCATGGAAAACCAGAGGTGTCCAGACATTACTGTCTCTGCTTCTGCCTTCAATGGCAATGCGACCGGTGACTATCTCACACAATTCAGGCCATCACCACACGGACAGAGAAGAGAAAGCAAGAACTTCTGTTATAATTGTTGGAAAACTTCATGTTTTCTCCCGTTTCAAAGAATGATTCTTTACCAGATAGAAATTACAGGCTTGTCCTCTTTGAACACACGGTACTTTCTGAGTTTCACAGTGAATTAGCAAGAAACGAAGTAGGAAACAACTGTGAACGGTGAAGTCACATATATTCCCTTTAGTGTGTCAGGTGAAGCACACTACCCAAAGACTCGAACGGTCTTGAAAGCAGTGTTTGCTCTTTAATCTATTATCTAAACTCGAAAGTTCACTGAAACATACAATGGAGTACATCAACAACGCCACGGCAAGGCCATAATTCCATCTGTTGAAATCGTTTGATCATATGTATATGTTGGTTAGAATGTTCCATGTACATTTCTTCTATTTGGTTGAAAACTGTTGCTGGCCTCTTTCGGAACACAGTTTTTCTGAGTTAACAAGGAAGGGCAACAGGAACTTTTTGAAAGACATTCGTGAGAAACAAGATAGCACCTATACCTTCAATTCAAAGAGCTACATCTGTACTTACAGTAGTATTTGCGCTACTGTTCACGGAAAACCAGAGGTGTCCAGACATTACTGTCTCTGATTCTGCCTTCAATTGCAATGCGACCGGTGACTATCTCACACAATTCAGGCCATCACCACACGGACAGAGAAGAGAAAGCAATAACTTCTGTTATAATTGCTGGAAATGTTCATGTTTTCTCCCGTTTCAAAGAATGATTCTTTACCAGATAGAAATTACAGGCTTGTCCTCTTTGAACACACGGTACTTTCTGAGTTTCACAGTGAATTAGCAAGAAACGAAGTAGAAAACAACTGTGAACGGTGAAGTCACATATATTCCCTTTATTGTGTCAGGTGAAGCACACTACCCAAAAGACTCGAACGGTCTTGAAAGCAGTGTTTGCTCTTTAGTCTATTGTATAAATTCGAAAGTTCACTGAAACATACAATGGAGTACATCAACAGCGGCACGGCAAGGCCATAATTCCATCTGTTGAAATCGTTTGATCATATGTATATGTTGGTTAGAATGTTCCATGTAAATTTCTTCTATTTGGTTGAAAACTGTTGCTGGCCTCTTTCGGAACACAGTTTTTCTGAGTTAACAAGGAAGGGCAACAGGAACTTTTTGAAAGACATTCGTGAGAAACAAGATAGCACCTATACCTTCAATTCAAAGAGCTACATCTGTACTTACAGTAGTATTTGCGCTACTGTTCATGGAAAACCAGAGGTGTCCAGACATTACTGTCTCTGCTTCTGCCTTCAATGGCAATGCGACCGGTGACTATCTCACACAATTCAGGCCATCACCACACGGACAGAGAAGAGAAAGCAATAACTTCTGTTATAATTGTTGGAAATGTTCATGTTTTCTCCCGTTTCAAAGAATGATTCTTTACCAGATAGAAATTACAGGCTTGTCCTCTTTGAACACACGGTACTTTCTGAGTTTCACAGTGAATTAGCAAGAAACGAAGTAGGAAACAACTGTGAACGGTGAAGTCACATATATTCCCTTTAGTGTGTCAGGTGAAGCACACTACCCAAAAGACTCGAACGGTCTTGAAAGCAGTGTTTGCTCTTTAGTCTATTGTATAAACTCGAAAGTTCACTGAAACATACAATGGAGTACATCAACAACGGCACGGGAAGGCCATAATTCCATCTGTTGAAATCGTTTGATCATATGTATATGTTGGTTAGAATGTTCCATGTACATTTCTTCTATTTGGTTGAAAACTGTTGCTGGCCTCTTTCGGAACACAGTTTTTCTGAGTTAACAAGGAAGGGCAACGGGAAATTTTTGAAAGACATTCGTGAGAAACAAGATAGCACCTATACCTTCAATTCAAAGAGCTACATCTGTACTTACAGTAGTATTTGCGCTACTGTTCATGGAAAACCAGAGGTGTCCAGACATTACTGTCTCTGCTTCTGCCTTCAATGGCAATGCGACCGGTGACTATCTCACACAATTCAGGCCATCACCACACGGACAGAGAAGAGAAAGCAATAACTTCTGTTATAATTGCTGGAAATGTTCATGTTTTCTCCCGTTTCAAAGAATGATTCTTTACCAGATAGAAATTACAGGCTTGTCCTCTTTGAACACACGGTACTTTCTGAGTTTCACAGTGAATTAGCAAGAAACGAAGTAGAAAACAACTGTGAACGGTGAAGTCACATATATTCCCTTTATTGTGTCAGGTGAAGCACACTACCCAAAAGACTCGAACGGTCTTGAAAGCAGTGTTTGCTCTTTAGTCTATTGTATAAATTCTAAAGTTCACTGAAACATACAATGGAGTACATCAACAGCGGCACGGCAAGGCCATAATTCCATCTGTTGAAATCGTTTGATCATATGTATATGTTGGTTAGAATGTTCCATGTACATTTCTTCTATTTGGTTGAAAACTGTTGCTGGCCTCTTTCGGAACACAGTTTTTCTGAGTTAACAAGGAAGGGCAACAGGAACTTTTTGAAAGACATTCGTGAGAAACAAGATAGCACCTATACCTTCAATTCAAAGAGCTACATCTGTACTTACAGTAGTATTTGCGCTACTGTTCATGGAAAACCAGAGGTGTCCAGACATTACTGTCTCTGCTTCTGCCTTCAATGGTAATGCGACCGGTGACTATCTCACACAATTCAGGCCATCACCACACGGACAGATAAGAGAAAGCAATAACTTCTGTTATAATTGCTGGAAATGTTCATGTTTTCTCCCGTTTCAAAGAATGATTCTTTACCAGATAGAAATTACAGGCTTGTCCTCTTTGAACACACGGTACTTTCTGAGTTTCACAGTGAATTAGCAAGAAACGAAGTAGGAAACAACTGTGAACGGTGAAGTCACATATATTCCCTTTAGTGTGTCAGGTGAAGCACACTACCCAAAGACTCGAACGGTCTTGAAAGCAGTGTTTGGTCTTTAATCTATTATCTAAACTCGAAAGTTCACTGAAACATACAATGGAGTACATCAACAACGGCACGGCAAGGCCATAATTCCATCTGTTGAAATCGTTTGATCATATGTATATGTTGGTTAGAATGTTCCATGTACATTTCTTC
Source organism: Furipterus horrens (assembly GCF_987537825.1). Lineage (NCBI taxonomy): Eukaryota > Metazoa > Chordata > Mammalia > Chiroptera > Furipteridae > Furipterus > Furipterus horrens. The sequence goes on from NW_028327182.1 coordinate 53,363,141, forward strand.
TATTTGGTTGAAAACTGTTGCTGGCCTCTTTCGGAACACAGTTTTTCTGAGTTAACAAGGAAGGGCAACAGGAAATTTTTGAAAGACATTCGTGAGAAACAAGATAGCACCTATACCTTCAATTCAAAGAGCTACATCTGTACTTACAGTAGTATTTGCGCTACTGTTCATGGAAAACCAGAGGTGTCCAGACATTACTGTCTCTGCTTCTGCCTTCAATGGCAATGCGACCGGTGACTATCTCACACAATTCAGGCCATCACCACACGGACAGAGAAGAGAAAGCAATAACTTCTGTTATAATTGTTGGAAATGTTCATGTTTTCTCCCGTTTCAAAGAATGATTCTTTACCAGATAGAAATTACAGGCTTGTCCTCTTTGAACACACGGTACTTTCTGAGTTTCACAGTGAATTAGCAAGAAACGAAGTAGGAAACAACTGTGAACGGTGAAGTCACATATATTCCCTTTAGTGTGTCAGGTCAAGCACACTACCGAAAGACTCGAACGGTCTTGAAAGCAGTGTTTGCTCTTTAATCTATTATCTAAACTCGAAAGTTCACTGAAACATACAATGGAGTACATCAACAACGCCACGGCAAGGCCATAATTCCATCTGTTGAAATCGTTTGATCATATGTATATGTTGGTTAGAATGTTCCATGTACATTTCTTCTATTTGGTTGAAAACTGTTGCTGGCCTCTTTCGGAACACAGTTTTTCTGAGTTAACAAGGAAGGGCAACGGGAAATTTTTGAAAGACATTCGTGAGAAACAAGATAGCACCTATACCTTCAATTCAAAGAGCTACATCTGTACTTACAGTAGTATTTGCGCTACTGTTCATGGAAAACCAGAGGTGTCCAGACATTACTGTCTCTGCTTCTGCCTTCAATGGCAATGCGACCGGTGACTATCTCACACAATTCAGGCCATCACCACACGGACAGAGAAGAGAAAGCAAGAACTTCTGTTATAATTGTTGGAAAACTTCATGTTTTCTCCCGTTTCAAAGAATGATTCTTTACCAGATAGAAATTACAGGCTTGTCCTCTTTGAACACACGGTACTTTCTGAGTTTCACAGTGAATTAGCAAGAAACGAAGTAGGAAACAACTGTGAACGGTGAAGTCACATATATTCCCTTTAGTGTGTCAGGTCAAGCACACTACCGAAAGACTCGAACGGTCTTGAAAGCAGTGTTTGCTCTTTAATCTATTATCTAAACTCGAAAGTTCACTGAAACATACAATGGAGTACATCAACAACGCCACGGCAAGGCCATAATTCCATCTGTTGAAATCGTTTGATCATATGTATATGTTGGTTAGAATGTTCCATGTACATTTCTTCTATTTGGTTGAAAACTGTTGCTGGCCTCTTTCGGAACACAGTTTTTCTGAGTTAACAAGGAAGGGCAACGGGAAATTTTTGAAAGACATTCGTGAGAAACAAGATAGCACCTATACCTTCAATTCAAAGAGCTACATCTGTACTTACAGTAGTATTTGCGCTACTGTTCATGGAAAACCAGAGGTGTCCAGACATTACTGTCTCTGCTTCTGCCTTCAATGGCAATGCGACCGGTGACTATCTCACACAATTCAGGCCATCACCACACGGACAGAGAAGAGAAAGCAAGAACTTCTGTTATAATTGTTGGAAAACTTCATGTTTTCTCCCGTTTCAAAGAATGATTCTTTACCAAATAGAAATTACAGGCTTGTCCTCTTTGAACACACGGTACTTTCTGAGTTTCACAGTGAATTAGCAAGAAACGAAGTAGGAAACAACTATGAACGGTGAAGTCACATATATTCCCTTTAGTGTGTCCGGTGAAGCACACTACCCAAAGAATATAACTGTCTTGAAAGCAGTGTTTGCTCTTTAGTCTATTATCTAATCTCGAAAGTTCACTGAAACATAGAATGGAGTACATCAACAACGGCACGGCAAGGCCATAACTCCATCTGTTGAAATCGTTTGATCATATGTATATGTTGGTTAGAATGTTCCATGTACATTTCTTCTATTTGGTTGAAAACTGTTGCTGGCCTCTTTCGGAACACAGTTTTTCTGAGTTAACAAGGAAGGGCAACGGGAAATTTTTGAAAGACATTCGTGAGAAACAAGATAGCACCTATACCTTCAATTCAAAGAGCTACATCTGTACTTACAGTAGTATTTGCGCTACTGTTCATGGAAAACCAGAGGTGTCCAGACATTACTGTCTCTGCTTCTGCCTTCAATGGCAATGCGACCGGTGACTATCTCACACAATTCAGGCCATCACCACACGGACAGAGAAGAGAAAGCAAGAACTTCTGTTACAATTGTTGGAAAACTTCATGTTTTCTCCCGTTTCAAAGAATGATTCTTTACCAAATAGAAATTACAGGCTTGTCCTCTTTGAACACACGGTACTTTCTGAGTTTCACAGTGAATTAGCAAAAAACGAAGTAGGAAACAACTATGAACGGTGAAGTCACATATATTCCCTTTAGTGTGTCAGGTCAAGCACACTACCGAAAGACTCGAACGGTCTTGAAAGCAGTGTTTGCTCTTTAATCTATTATCTAAACTCGAAAGTTCACTGAAACATACAATGGAGTACATCAACAACGCCACGGCAAGGCCATAACTCCATCTGTTGAAATCGTTTGATCATATGTATATGTTGGTTAGAATGTTCCATGTACATTTCTTCCATTTGTTTGAAAACTGTTGCTGGCCTCTTTCGGAACACAGTTTTTCTGAGTTAACAAGGAAGGGCAACGGGAACTTTTTGAAAGACATTCGTGAGAAACAAGATAGCACCTATACCTTCAATTCAAAGAGCTACATCTGTACTTACAGTAGTATTTGCGCTACTGTTCATGGAAAACCAGAGGTGTCCAGACATTACTGTCTCTGCTTCTGCCTTCAATGGCAATGCGACCGGTGACTATCTCACACAATTCAGGCCATCACCACACGAACAGAGAAGAGAAAGCAATAACTTCTGTTATAATTGCTGGAAATGTTCATGTTTTCTCCCGTTTCAAAGAATGATTCTTTACCAGATAGAAATTACAGGCTTGTCCTCTTTGAACACACGGTACTTTCTGAGTTTCACAGTGAATTAGCAAGAAACGAAGTAGGAAACAACTGTGAACGGTGAAGTCACATATATTCCCTTTAGTGTGTCCGGTGAAGCACACTACCCAAAGAATATAACTGTCTTGAAAGCAGTGTTTGCTCTTTAGTCTATTATCTAATCTCGAAAGTTCACTGAAACATAGAATGGAGTACATCAACAACGGCACGGCAAGGCCATAACTCCATCTGTTGAAATCGTTTGATCATATGTATATGTTGGTTAGAATGTTCCATGTACATTTCTTCTATTTGGTTGAAAACTGTTGCTGGCCTCTTTCGGAACACAGTTTTTCTGAGTTAACAAGGAAGGGCAACAGGAACTTTTTGAAAGACATTCGTGAGAAACAAGATAGCACCTATACCTTCAATTCAAAGAGCTACATCTGTACTTACAGTAGTATTTGCGCTACTGTTCATGGAAAACCAGAGGTGTCCAGACATTACTGTCTCTGCTTCTGCCTTCAATTGCAATGCGACCGGTGACTATCTCACACAATTCAGGCCATCACCACACGGACAGAGAAGAGAAAGCAATAACTTCTGTTATAATTGCTGGAAATGTTCATGTTTTCTCCCGTTTCAAAGAATGATTCTTTACCAGATAGAAATTACAGGCTTGTCCTCTTTGAACACACGGTACTTTCTGAGTTTCACAGTGAATTAGCAAGAAACGAAGTAGGAAACAACTGTGAACGGTGAAGTCACATATATTCCCTTTAGTGTGTCAGGTCAAGCACACTACCCAAAGACTCGAACGGTCTTGAAAGCAGTGTTTGCTCTTTAATCTATTATCTAAACTCGAAAGTTCACTGAAACATACAATGGAGTACATCAACAACGCCACGGCAAGGCCATAATTCCATCTGTTTAAATCGTTTGATCATATGTATATGTTGGTTAGAATGTTCCATGTACATTTCTTCTATTTGGTTGAAAACTGTTGCTGGCCTCTTTCGGAACACAGTTTTTCTGAGTTAACAAGGAAGGGCAACGGGAAATTTTTGAAAGACATTCGTGAGAAACAAGATAGCACCTATACCTTCAATTCAAAGAGCTACATCTGTACTTACAGTAGTATTTGCGCTACTGTTCATGGAAAACCAGAGGTGTCCAGACATTACTGTCTCTGCTTCTGCCTTCAATGGCAATGCGACCGGTGACTATCTCACACAATTCAGGCCATCACCACACGGGCAGAGAAGAGAAAGCAAGAACTTCTGTTATAATTGCTGGAAATGTTCATGTTTTCTCCCGTTTAAAAGAATGATTCTTTACCAGATAGAAATTAGAGGCTTGTCCTCTTTGAAAACACGGTACTTTCTGATTTTCACAGTGAATTAGCAAGAAACGAAGTAGGAAACAACTGTGAACGTTGAAGTCACATATATTACCTTTAGTGTGTCCGGTGAAGCACACTACCCAAAGAATATAACTGTCTTGAAAGCAGTGTTTCCTCTTTAGTCTATTATCTAATCTCGAAAGTTCACTGAAACATAGAATGGAGTACATCAACAACGGCACGGCAAGGCCATAACTCCATCTGTTGAAATCGTTTGATCATATGTATATGTTGGTTAGAATGTTCCATGTACATTTCTTCTATTTGGTTGAAAACTGTTGCTGGCCTCTTTCGGAACACAGTTTTTCTGAGTTAACAAGGAAGGGCAACAGGAAATTTTTGAAAGACATTCGTGAGAAACAAGATAGCACCTATACCTTCAATTCAAAGAGCTACATCTGTACTTACAGTAGTATTTGCGCTACTGTTCATGGAAAACCAGAGGTGTCCAGACATTATTGTCTCTGCTTCTGCCTTCAATTGCAATGCGACCGGTGACTATCTCACACAATTCAGGCCATCACCACACGGACAGAGAAGAGAAAGCAATAACTTCTGTTACAATTGTTGGAAAACTTCATGTTTTCTCCCGTTTCAAAGAATGATTCTTTACCAAATAGAAATTACAGGCTTGTCCTCTTTGAACACACGGTACTTTCTGAGTTTCACAGTGAATTAGCAAAAAACGAAGTAGGAAACAACTATGAACGGTGAAGTCACATATATTCCCTTTAGTGTGTCAGGTCAAGCACACTACCGAAAGACTCGAACGGTCTTGAAAGCAGTGTTTGCTCTTTAATCTATTATCTAAACTCGAAAGTTCACTGAAACATACAATGGAGTACATCAACAACGCCACGGCAAGGCCATAATTCCATCTGTTGAAATCGTTTGATCATATGTATATGTTGGTTAGAATGTTCCATGTACATTTCTTCTATTTGGTTGAAAACTGTTGCTGGCCTCTTTCGGAACACAGTTTTTCTGAGTTAACAAGGAAGGGCAACGGGAAATTTTTGAAAGACATTCGTGAGAAACAAGATAGCACCTATACCTTCAATTCAAAGAGCTACATCTGTACTTACAGTAGTATTTGCGCTACTGTTCATGGAAAACCAGAGGTGTCCAGACATTACTGTCTCTGCTTCTGCCTTCAATGGCAATGCGACCGGTGACTATCTCACACAATTCAGGCCATCACCACACGGACAGAGAAGAGAAAGCAAGAACTTCTGTTATAATTGTTGGAAAACTTCATGTTTTCTCCCGTTTCAAAGAATGATTCTTTACCAAATAGAAATTACAGGCTTGTCCTCTTTGAACACACGGTACTTTCTGAGTTTCACAGTGAATTAGCAAGAAACGAAGTAGGAAACAACTATGAACGGTGAAGTCACATATATTCCCTTTAGTGTGTCCGGTGAAGCACACTACCCAAAGAATATAACTGTCTTGAAAGCAGTGTTTGCTCTTTAGTCTATTATCTAATCTCGAAAGTTCACTGAAACATAGAATGGAGTACATCAACAACGGCACGGCAAGGCCATAACTCCATCTGTTGAAATCGTTTGATCATATGTATATGTTGGTTAGAATGTTCCATGTACATTTCTTCTATTTGGTTGAAAACTGTTGCTGGCCTCTTTCGGAACACAGTTTTTCTGAGTTAACAAGGAAGGGCAACGGGAAATTTTTGAAAGACATTCGTGAGAAACAAGATAGCACCTATACCTTCAATTCAAAGAGCTACATCTGTACTTACAGTAGTATTTGCGCTACTGTTCATGGAAAACCAGAGGTGTCCAGACATTACTGTCTCTGCTTCTGCCTTCAATGGCAATGCGACCGGTGACTATCTCACACAATTCAGGCCATCACCACACGGACAGAGAAGAGAAAGCAAGAACTTCTGTTACAATTGTTGGAAAACTTCATGTTTTCTCCCGTTTCAAAGAATGATTCTTTACCAAATAGAAATTACAGGCTTGTCCTCTTTGAACACACGGTACTTTCTGAGTTTCACAGTGAATTAGCAAAAAACGAAGTAGGAAACAACTATGAACGGTGAAGTCACATATATTCCCTTTAGTGTGTCCGGTGAAGCACACTACCCAAAGAATATAACTGTCTTGAAAGCAGTGTTTGCTCTTTAGTCTATTATCTAATCTCGAAAGTTCACTGAAACATAGAATGGAGTACATCAACAACGGCACGGCAAGGCCATAACTCCATCTGTTGAAATCGTTTGATCATATGTATATGTTGGTTAGAATGTTCCATGTACATTTCTTCCATTTGTTTGAAAACTGTTGCTGGCCTCTTTCGGAACACAGTTTTTCTGAGTTAACAAGGAAGGGCAACGGGAACTTTTTGAAAGACATTCGTGAGAAACAAGATAGCACCTATACCTTCAATTCAAAGAGCTACATCTGTACTTACAGTAGTATTTGCGCTACTGTTCATGGAAAACCAGAGGTGTCCAGACATTACTGTCTCTGCTTCTGCCTTCAATGGCAATGCGACCGGTGACTATCTCACACAATTCAGGCCATCACCACACGAACAGAGAAGAGAAAGCAATAACTTCTGTTATAATTGCTGGAAATGTTCATGTTTTCTCCCGTTTCAAAGAATGATTCTTTACCAGATAGAAATTACAGGCTTGTCCTCTTTGAACACACGGTACTTTCTGAGTTTCACAGTGAATTAGCAAGAAACGAAGTAGGAAACAACTGTGAACGGTGAAGTCACATATATTCCCTTTAGTGTGTCCGGTGAAGCACACTACCCAAAGAATATAACTGTCTTGAAAGCAGTGTTTGCTCTTTAGTCTATTATCTAATCTCGAAAGTTCACTGAAACATAGAATGGAGTACATCAACAACGGCACGGCAAGGCCATAACTCCATCTGTTGAAATCGTTTGATCATATGTATATGTTGGTTAGAATGTTCCATGTACATTTCTTCTATTTGGTTGAAAACTGTTGCTGGCCTCTTTCGGAACACAGTTTTTCTGAGTTAACAAGGAAGGGCAACAGGAACTTTTTGAAAGACATTCGTGAGAAACAAGATAGCACCTATACCTTCAATTCAAAGAGCTACATCTGTACTTACAGTAGTATTTGCGCTACTGTTCATGGAAAACCAGAGGTGTCCAGACATTACTGTCTCTGCTTCTGCCTTCAATTGCAATGCGACCGGTGACTATCTCACACAATTCAGGCCATCACCACACGGACAGAGAAGAGAAAGCAATAACTTCTGTTATAATTGCTGGAAATGTTCATGTTTTCTCCCGTTTCAAAGAATGATTCTTTACCAGATAGAAATTACAGGCTTGTCCTCTTTGAACACACGGTACTTTCTGAGTTTCACAGTGAATTAGCAAGAAACGAAGTAGGAAACAACTGTGAACGGTGAAGTCACATATATTCCCTTTAGTGTGTCAGGTCAAGCACACTACCCAAAGACTCGAACGGTCTTGAAAGCAGTGTTTGCTCTTTAATTTATTATCTAAACTCGAAAGTTCACTGAAACATACAATGGAGTACATCAACAACGCCACGGCAAGGCCATAATTCCATCTGTTTAAATCGTTTGATCATATGTATATGTTGGTTAGAATGTTCCATGTACATTTCTTCTATTTGGTTGAAAACTGTTGCTGGCCTCTTTCGGAACACAGTTTTTCTGAGTTAACAAGGAAGGGCAACGGGAAATTTTTGAAAGACATTCGTGAGAAACAAGATAGCACCTATACCTTCAATTCAAAGAGCTACATCTGTACTTACAGTAGTATTTGCGCTACTGTTCATGGAAAACCAGAGGTGTCCAGACATTACTGTCTCTGCTTCTGCCTTCAATGGCAATGCGACCGGTGACTATCTCACACAATTCAGGCCATCACCACACGGGCAGAGAAGAGAAAGCAAGAACTTCTGTTATAATTGCTGGAAATGTTCATGTTTTCTCCCGTTTAAAAGAATGATTCTTTACCAGATAGAAATTAGAGGCTTGTCCTCTTTGAAAACACGGTACTTTCTGATTTTCACAGTGAATTAGCAAGAAACGAAGTAGGAAACAACTGTGAACGTTGAAGTCACATATATTACCTTTAGTGTGTCCGGTGAAGCACACTACCCAAAGAATATAACTGTCTTGAAAGCAGTGTTTCCTCTTTAGTCTATTATCTAATCTCGAAAGTTCACTGAAACATAGAATGGAGTACATCAACAACGGCACGGCAAGGCCATAACTCCATCTGTTGAAATCTTTTGATCATATGTATATGTTGGTTAGAATGTTCCATGTACATTTCTTCTATTTGGTTGAAAACTGTTGCTGGCCTCTTTCGGAACACAGTTTTTCTGAGTTAACAAGGAAGGGCAACAGGAAATTTTTGAAAGACATTCGTGAGAAACAAGATAGCACCTATACCTTCAATTCAAAGAGCTACATCTGTACTTACAGTAGTATTTGCGCTACTGTTCATGGAAAACCAGAGGTGTCCAGACATTATTGTCTCTGCTTCTGCCTTCAATTGCAATGCGACCGGTGACTATCTCACACAATTCAGGCCATCACCACACGGACAGAGAAGAGAAAGCAATAACTTCTGTTATAATTGCTGGAAATGTTCATGTTTTCTCCCGTTTCAAAGAATGATTCTTTACCAGATAGAAATTACAGGCTTGTCCTCTTTGAACACACGGTACTTTCTGAGTTTCACAGTGAATTAGCAAGAAACGAAGTAGGAAACAACTGTGAACGGTGAAGTCACATATATTCCCTTTAGTGTGTCAGGTCAAGCACACTACCGAAAGACTCGAACGGTCTTGAAAGCAGTGTTTGCTCTTTAATCTATTATCTAAACTCGAAAGTTCACTGAAACATACAATGGAGTACATCAACAACGCCACGGCAAGGCCATAATTCCATCTGTTGAAATCGTTTGATCATATGTATATGTTGGTTAGAATGTTCCATGTACATTTCTTCTATTTGGTTGAAAACTGTTGCTGGCCTCTTTCGGAACACAGTTTTTGTGAGTTAACAAGGAAGGGCAACGGGAAATTTTTGAAAGACATTCGTGAGAAACAAGATAGCACCTATACCTTCAATTCAAAGAGCTACATCTGTACTTACAGTAGTATTTGCGCTACTGTTCATGGAAAACCAGAGGTGTCCAGACATTACTGTCTCTGCTTCTGCCTTCAATGGCAATGCGACCGGTGACTATCTCACACAATTCAGGCCATCACCACACGGACAGAGAAGAGAAAGCAAGAACTTCTGTTATAATTGTTGGAAAACTTCATGTTTTCTCCCGTTTCAAAGAATGATTCTTTACCAAATAGAAATTACAGGCTTGTCCTCTTTGAACACACGGTACTTTCTGAGTTTCACAGTGAATTAGCAAGAAACGAAGTAGGAAACAACTGTGAACGGTGAAGTCACATATATTCCCTTTAGTGTGTCCGGTGAAGCACACTACCCAAAGAATATAACTGTCTTGAAAGCAGTGTTTGCTCTTTAGTCTATTATCTAATCTCGAAAGTTCACTGAAACATAGAATGGAGTACATCAACAACGGCACGGCAAGGCCATAACTCCATCTGTTGAAATCGTTTGATCATATGTATATGTTGGTTAGAATGTTCCATGTACATTTCTTCTATTTGGTTGAAAACTGTTGCTGGCCTCTTTCGGAACACAGTTTTTCTGAGTTAACAAGGAAGGGCAACAGGAACTTTTTGAAAGACATTCGTGAGAAACAAGATAGCACCTATACCTTCAATTCAAAGAGCTACATCTGTACTTACAGTAGTATTTGCGCTACTGTTCATGGAAAACCAGAGGTGTCCAGACATTACTGTCTCTGCTTCTGCCTTCAATGGCAATGCGACCGGTGACTCTCTCACACAATTCAGGCCATCACCACACGGACAGAGAAGAGAAAGCAATAGCTTCTGTTATAATTGCTGGAAATGTTCATGTTTTCTCCCGTTTCAAAGAATGATTCTTTACCAGATAGAAATTACAGGCTTGTCCTCTTTGAACACACGGTACTTTCTGAGTTTCACAGTGAATTAGCAAGAAACGAAGTAGGAAACAACTGTGAACGGTGAAGTCACATATATTCCCTTTAGTGTGTCCGGTGAAGCACACTACCCAAAGAATATAACTGTCTTGAAAGCAGTGTTTGCTCTTTAGTCTATTATCTAATCTCGAAAGTTCACTGAAACATAGAATGGAGTACATCAACAACGGCACGGCAAGGCCATAACTCCATCTGTTGAAATCGTTTGATCATATGTATATGTTGGTTAGAATGTTCCATGTACATTTCTTCTATTTGGTTGAAAACTGTTGCTGGCCTCTTTCGGAACACAGTTTTTCTGAGTTAACAAGGAAGGGCAACAGGAACTTTTTGAAAGACATTCGTGAGAAACAAGATAGCACCTATACCTTCAATTCAAAGAGCTACATCTGTACTTACAGTAGTATTTGCGCTACTGTTCATGGAAAACCAGAGGTGTCCAGACATTACTGTCTCTGCTTCTGCCTTCAATTGCAATGCGACCGGTGACTATCTCACACAATTCAGGCCATCACCACACGGACAGAGAAGAGAAAGCAATAACTTCTGTTATAATTGCTGGAAATGTTCATGTTTTCTCCCGTTTCAAAGAATGATTCTTTACCAGATAGAAATTACAGGCTTGTCCTCTTTGAACACACGGTACTTTCTGAGTTTCACAGTGAATTAGCAAGAAACGAAGTAGGAAACAACTGTGAACGGTGAAGTCACATATATTCCCTTTAGTGTGTCAGGTCAAGCACACTACCCAAAGACTCGAACGGTCTTGAAAGCAGTGTTTGCTCTTTAATCTATTATCTAAACTCGAAAGTTCACTGAAACATACAATGGAGTACATCAACAACGCCACGGCAAGGCCATAATTCCATCTGTTGAAATCGTTTGATCATATGTATATGTTGGTTAGAATGTTCCATGTACATTTCTTCTATTTGGTTGAAAACTGTTGCTGGCCTCTTTCGGAACACAGTTTTTCTGAGTTAACAAGGAAGGGCAACGGGAAATTTTTGAAAGACATTCGTGAGAAACAAGATAGCACCTATACCTTCAATTCAAAGAGCTACATCTGTACTTACAGTAGTATTTGCGCTACTGTTCATGGAAAACCAGAGGTGTCCAGACATTACTGTCTCTGCTTCTGCCTTCAATGGCAATGCGACCGGTGACTATCTCACACAATTCAGGCCATCACCACACGGACAGAGAAGAGAAAGCAAGAACTTCTGTTATAATTGCTGGAAATGTTCATGTTTTCTCCCGTTTCAAAGAATGATTCTTTACCAGATAGAAATTAGAGGCTTGTCCTCTTTGAAAACACGGTACTTTCTGAGTTTCACAGTGAATTAGCAAGAAACGAAGTAGGAAACAACTGTGAACGGTGAAGTCACATATATTCCCTTTAGTGTGTCCGGTGAAGCACACTTCCCAAAGAATATAACTGTCTTGAAAGCAGTGTTTGCTCTTTAGTCTATTATCTAATCTCGAAAGTTCACTGAAACATAGAATGGAGTACATCAACAACGGCACGGCAAGGCCATAACTCCATCTGTTGAAATCGTTTGATCATATGTATATGTTGGTTAGAATGTTCCATGTACATTTCTTCTATTTGGTTGAAAACTGTTGCTGGCCTCTTTCGGAACACAGTTTTTCTGAGTTAACAAGGAAGGGCAACAGGAACTTTTTGAAAGACATTCGTGAGAAACAAGATAGCACCTATACCTTCAATTCAAAGAGCTACATCTGTACTTACAGTAGTATTTGCGCTACTGTTCATGGAAAACCAGAGGTGTCCAGACATTACTGTCTCTGCTTCTGCCTTCAATGGCAATGCGACCGGTGACTATCTCACACAATTCAGGCCATCACCACACGGACAGAGAAGAGAAAGCAATAACTTCTGTTATAATTGCTGGAAATGTTCATGTTTTCTCCCGTTTCAAAGAATGATTCTTTACCAGATAGAAATTACAGGCTTGTCCTCTTTGAACACACGGTACTTTCTGAGTTTCACAGTGAATTAGCAAGAAACGAAGTAGGAAACAACTGTGAACGGTGAAGTCACATATATTCCCTTTAGTGTGTCCGGTGAAGCACACTACCCAAAGAATATAACTGTCTTGAAAGCAGTGTTTGCTCTTTAGTCTATTATCTAATCTCGAAAGTTCACTGAAACATAGAATGGAGTACATCAACAACGGCACGGCAAGGCCATAACTCCATCTGTTGAAATCGTTTGATCATATGTATATGTTGGTTAGAATGTTCCATGTACATTTCTTCTATTTGGTTGAAAACTGTTGCTGGCCTCTTTCGGAACACAGTTTTTCTGAGTTAACAAGGAAGGGCAACAGGAACTTTTTGAAAGACATTCGTGAGAAACAAGATAGCACCTATACCTTCAATTCAAAGAGCTACATCTGTACTTACAGTAGTATTTGCGCTACTGTTCATGGAAAACCAGAGGTGTCCAGACATTACTGTCTCTGCTTCTTCCTTCAATTGCAATGCGACCGGTGACTATCTCACACAATTCAGGCCATCACCACACGGACAGAGAAGAGAAAGCAATAACTTCTGTTATAATTGCTGGAAATGTTCATGTTTTCTCCTGTTTCAAAGAATGATTCTTTACCAGATAGAAATTAGAGGCTTGTCCTCTTTGAAAACACGGTACTTTCTGATTTTCACAGTGAATTAGCAAGAAACGAAGTAGGAAACAACTGTGAACGGTGAAGTCACATATATTCCCTTTAGTGTGTCAGGTGAAGCACACTACCGAAAAGACTCTAGCGGTCTTGAAAGCAGTGTTTGCTCTTTAGTCTATTGTATAAACTCGAAAGTTCACTGAAACATACAATGGAGTACATCAACAACGGCACGGGAAGGCCATAATTCCATCTGTTGAAATCGTTTGATCATATGTATATGTTGGTTAGAATGTTCCATGTACATTTCTTCTATTTGGTTGAAAACTGTTGCTGGCCTCTTTCGGAACACAGTTTTTCTGAGTTAACAAGGAAGGGCAACGGGAAATTTTTGAAAGACATTCGTGAGAAACAAGATAGCACCTATACCTTCAATTCAAAGAGCTACATCTGTACTTACAGTAGTATTTGCGCTACTGTTCACGGAAAACCAGAGGTGTCCAGACATTACTGTCTCTGCTTCTGCCTTCAATGGCAATGCGACCGGTGACTATCTCACACAATTCAGGCCATCACCACACGGACAGAGAAGAGAAAGCAATAACTTCTGTTATAATTGCTGGAAATGTTCATGTTTTCTCCCGTTTCAAAGAATGATTCTTTACCAGATAGAAATTACAGGCTTGTCCTCCTTGAACACACGGTACTTTCTGAGTTTCACAGTGAATTAGCAAGAAACGAAGTAGGAAACAACTGTGAACGGTGAAGTCACATATATTCCCTTTAGTGTGTCAGGTGAAGCACACTACCCAAAGACTCGAACGGTCTTGAAAGCAGTGTTTGCTCTTTAATCTATTATCTAAACTCGAAAGTTCACTGAAACATACAATGGAGTACATCAACAACGGCACGGCAAGGCCATAATTCCATCTGTTGAAATCGTTTGATCATATGTATATGTTGGTTAGAATGTTCCATGTACATTTCTTCTATTTGGTTGAAAACTGTTGCTGGCCTCTTTCGGAACACAGTTTTTCTGAGTTAACAAGGAAGGGCAACGGGAAATTTTTGAAAGACATTCGTGAGAAACAAGATAGCACCTATACCTTCAATTCAAAGAGCTACATCTGTACTTACAGTAGTATTTGCGCTACTGTTCATGGAAAACCAGAGGTGTCCAGACATTACTGTCTCTGCTTCTGCCTTCAATTGCAATGCGACCGGTGACTATCTCACACAATTCAGGCCATCACCACACGGACAGAGAAGAGAAAGCAATAACTTCTGTTATAATTGCTGGAAATGTTCATGTTTTCTCCTGTTTCAAAGAATGATTCTTTACCAGATAGAAATTAGAGGCTTGTCCTCTTTGAAAACACGGTACTTTCTGATTTTCACAGTGAATTAGCAAGAAACGAAGTAGGAAACAACTGTGAACGGTGAAGTCACATATATTCCCTTTAGTGTGTCCGGTGAAGCACACTACCCAAAGAATATAACTGTCTTGAAAGCAGTGTTTGCTCTTTAGTCTATTATCTAATCTCGAAAGTTCACTGAAACATAGAATGGAGTACATCAACAACGGCACGGCAAGGCCATAACTCCATCTGTTGAAATCGTTTGATCATATGTATATGTTGGTTAGAATGTTCCATGTACATTTCTTCTATTTGGTTGAAAACTGTTGCTGGCCTCTTTCGGAACACAGTTTTTCTGAGTTAACAAGGAAGGGCAACAGGAACTTTTTGAAAGACATTCGTGAGAAACAAGATAGCACCTATACCTTCAATTCAAAGAGCTACATCTGTACTTACAGTAGTATTTGCGCTACTGTTCATGGAAAACCAGAGGTGTCCAGACATTACTGTCTCTGCTTCTGCCTTCAATGGCAATGCGACCGGTGACTCTCTCACACAATTCAGGCCATCACCACACGGACAGAGAAGAGAAAGCAAGAACTTCTGTTATAATTGTTGGAAAACTTCATGTTTTCTCCCGTTTCAAAGAATGATTCTTTACCAAATAGAAATTACAGGCTTGTCCTCTTTGAACACACGGTACTTTCTGAGTTTCACAGTGAATTAGCAAGAAACGAAGTAGGAAACAACTATGAACGGTGAAGTCACATATATTCCCTTTAGTGTGTCCGGTGAAGCACACTACCCAAAGAATATAACTGTCTTGAAAGCAGTGTTTGCTCTTTAGTCTATTATCTAATCTCGAAAGTTCACTGAAACATAGAATGGAGTACATCAACAACGGCACGGCAAGGCCATAACTCCATCTGTTGAAATCGTTTGATCATATGTATATGTTGGTTAGAATGTTCCATGTACATTTCTTCTATTTGGTTGAAAACTGTTGCTGGCCTCTTTCGGAACACAGTTTTTCTGAGTTAACAAGGAAGGGCAACGGGAAATTTTTGAAAGACATTCGTGAGAAACAAGATAGCACCTATACCTTCAATTCAAAGAGCTACATCTGTACTTACAGTAGTATTTGCGCTACTGTTCATGGAAAACCAGAGGTGTCCAGACATTACTGTCTCTGCTTCTGCCTTCAATGGCAATGCGACCGGTGACTATCTCACACAATTCAGGCCATCACCACACGGACAGAGAAGAGAAAGCAAGAACTTCTGTTATAATTGTTGGAAAACTTCATGTTTTCTCCCGTTTCAAAGAATGATTCTTTACCAAATAGAAATTACAGGCTTGTCCTCTTTGAACACACGGTACTTTCTGAGTTTCACAGTGAATTAGCAAAAAACGAAGTAGGAAACAACTATGAACGGTGAAGTCACATATATTCCCTTTAGTGTGTCCGGTGAAGCACACTACCCAAAGAATATAACTGTCTTGAAAGCAGTGTTTGCTCTTTAGTCTATTATCTAATCTCGAAAGTTCACTGAAACATAGAATGGAGTACATCAACAACGGCACGGCAAGGCCATAACTCCATCTGTTGAAATCGTTTGATCATATGTATATGTTGGTTAGAATGTTCCATGTACATTTCTTCTATTTGGTTGAAAACTGTTGCTGGCCTCTTTCGGAACACAGTTTTTCTGAGTTAACAAGGAAGGGCAACAGGAACTTTTTGAAAGACATTCGTGAGAAACAAGATAGCACCTATACCTTCAATTCAAAGAGCTACATCTGTACTTACAGTAGTATTTGCGCTACTGTTCATGGAAAACCAGAGGTGTCCAGACATTACTGTCTCTGCTTCTGCCTTCAATGGCAATGCGACCGGTGACTATCTCACACAATTCAGGCCATCACCACACGGACAGAGAAGAGAAAGCAAGAACTTCTGTTATAATTGCTGGAAATGTTCATGTTTTCTCCTGTTTCAAAGAATGATTCTTTACCAGATAGAAATTAGAGGCTTGTCCTCTTTGAAAACACGGTACTTTCTGATTTTCACAGTGAATTAGCAAGAAACGAAGTAGGAAACAACTGTGAACGGTGAAGTCACATATATTCCCTTTAGTGTGTCAGGTGAAGCACACTACCGAAAAGACTCTAGCGGTCTTGAAAGCAGTGTTTGCTCTTTAGTCTATTGTATAAACTCGAAAGTTCACTGAAACATACAATGGAGTACATCAACAACGGCACGGGAAGGCCATAATTCCATCTGTTGAAATCGTTTGATCATATGTATATGTTGGTTAGAATGTTCCATGTACATTTCTTCTATTTGGTTGAAAACTGTTGCTGGCCTCTTTCGGAACACAGTTTTTCTGAGTTAACAAGGAAGGGCAACGGGAAATTTTTGAAAGACATTCCTGAGAAACAAGATAGCACCTATACCTTCAATTCAAAGAGCTACATCTGTACTTACAGTAGTATTTGCGCTACTGTTCACGGAAAACCAGAGGTGTCCAGACATTACTGTCTCTGCTTCTGCCTTCAATGGCAATGCGACCGGTGACTATCTCACACAATTCAGGCCATCACCACACGGACAGAGAAGAGAAAGCAATAACTTCTGTTATAATTGCTGGAAATGTTCATGTTTTCTCCCGTTTCAAAGAATGATTCTTTACCAGATAGAAATTACAGGCTTGTCCTCCTTGAACACACGGTACTTTCTGAGTTTCACAGTGAATTAGCAAGAAACGAAGTAGGAAACAACTGTGAACGGTGAAGTCACATATATTCCCTTTAGTGTGTCAGGTGAAGCACACTACCCAAAGACTCGAACGGTCTTGAAAGCAGTGTTTGCTCTTTAATCTATTATCTAAACTCGAAAGTTCACTGAAACATACAATGGAGTACATCAACAACGGCACGGCAAGGCCATAATTCCATCTGTTGAAATCGTTTGATCATATGTATATGTTGGTTAGAATGTTCCATGTACATTTCTTCTATTTGGTTGAAAACTGTTGCTGGCCTCTTTCGGAACACAGTTTTTCTGAGTTAACAAGGAAGGGCAACGGGAAATTTTTGAAAGACATTCGTGAGAAACAAGATAGCACCTATACCTTCAATTCAAAGAGCTACATCTGTACTTACAGTAGTATTTGCGCTACTGTTCATGGAAAACCAGAGGTGTCCAGACATTACTGTCTCTGCTTCTGCCTTCAATTGCAATGCGACCGGTGACTATCTCACACAATTCAGGCCATCACCACACGGACAGAGAAGAGAAAGCAATAACTTCTGTTATAATTGCTGGAAATGTTCATGTTTTCTCCTGTTTCAAAGAATGATTCTTTACCAGATAGAAATTAGAGGCTTGTCCTCTTTGAAAACACGGTACTTTCTGATTTTCACAGTGAATTAGCAAGAAACGAAGTAGGAAACAACTGTGAACGGTGAAGTCACATATATTCCCTTTAGTGTGTCCGGTGAAGCACACTACCCAAAGAATATAACTGTCTTGAAAGCAGTGTTTGCTCTTTAGTCTATTATCTAATCTCGAAAGTTCACTGAAACATACAATGGAGTACATCAACAACGGCACGGCAAGGCCATAACTCCATCTGTTGAAATCGTTTGATCATATGTATATGTTGGTTAGAATGTTCCATGTACATTTCTTCTATTTGGTTGAAAACTGTTGCTGGCCTCTTTCGGAACACAGTTTTTCTGAGTTAACAAGGAAGGGCAACAGGAACTTTTTGAAAGACATTCGTGAGAAACAAGATAGCACCTATACCTTCAATTCAAAGAGCTACATCTGTACTTACAGTAGTATTTGCGCTACTGTTCATGGAAAACCAGAGGTGTCCAGACATTACTGTCTCTGCTTCTGCCTTCAATGGCAATGCGACCGGTGACTATCTCACACAATTCAGGCCATCACCACACGGACAGAGAAGAGAAAGCAAGAACTTCTGTTATAATTGTTGGAAAACTTCATGTTTTCTCCCGTTTCAAAGAATGATTCTTTACCAAATAGAAATTACAGGCTTGTCCTCTTTGAACACACGGTACTTTCTGAGTTTCACAGTGAATTAGCAAGAAACGAAGTAGGAAACAACTATGAACGGTGAAGTCACATATATTCCCTTTAGTGTGTCCGGTGAAGCACACTACCCAAAGAATATAACTGTCTTGAAAGCAGTGTTTGCTCTTTAGTCTATTATCTAATCTCGAAAGTTCACTGAAACATAGAATGGAGTACATCAACAACGGCACGGCAAGGCCATAACTCCATCTGTTGAAATCGTTTGATCATATGTATATGTTGGTTAGAATGTTCCATGTACATTTCTTCTATTTGGTTGAAAACTGTTGCTGGCCTCTTTCGGAACACAGTTTTTCTGAGTTAACAAGGAAGGGCAACGGGAAATTTTTGAAAGACATTCGTGAGAAACAAGATAGCACCTATACCTTCAATTCAAAGAGCTACATCTGTACTTACAGTAGTATTTGCGCTACTGTTCATGGAAAACCAGAGGTGTCCAGACATTACTGTCTCTGCTTCTGCCTTCAATGGCAATGCGACCGGTGACTATCTCACACAATTCAGGCCATCACCACACGGACAGAGAAGAGAAAGCAAGAACTTCTGTTATAATTGTTGGAAAACTTCATGTTTTCTCCCGTTTCAAAGAATGATTCTTTACCAAATAGAAATTACAGGCTTGTCCTCTTTGAACACACGGTACTTTCTGAGTTTCACAGTGAATTAGCAAAAAACGAAGTAGGAAACAACTATGAACGGTGAAGTCACATATATTCCCTTTAGTGTGTCCGGTGAAGCACACTACCCAAAGAATATAACTGTCTTGAAAGCAGTGTTTGCTCTTTAGTCTATTATCTAATCTCGAAAGTTCACTGAAACATAGAATGGAGTACATCAACAACGGCACGGCAAGGCCATAACTCCATCTGTTGAAATCGTTTGATCATATGTATATGTTGGTTAGAATGTTCCATGTACATTTCTTCTATTTGGTTGAAAACTGTTGCTGGCCTCTTTCGGAACACAGTTTTTCTGAGTTAACAAGGAAGGGCAACAGGAACTTTTTGAAAGACATTCGTGAGAAACAAGATAGCACCTATACCTTCAATTCAAAGAGCTACATCTGTACTTACAGTAGTATTTGCGCTACTGTTCATGGAAAACCAGAGGTGTCCAGACATTACTGTCTCTGCTTCTGCCTTCAATGGCAATGCGACCGGTGACTATCTCACACAATTCAGGCCATCACCACACGGACAGAGAAGAGAAAGCAAGAACTTCTGTTATAATTGCTGGAAATGTTCATGTTTTCTCCCGTTTCAAAGAATGATTCTTTACCAGATAGAAATTACAGGCTTGTCCTCTTTGAACACACGGTACTTTCTGAGTTTCACAGTGAATTAGCAAGAAACGAAGTAGGAAACAACTGTGAACGGTGAAGTCACATATATTCCCTTTAGTGTGTCAGGTGAAGCACACTACCCAAAAGACTCGAACGGTCTTGAAAGCAGTGTTTGCTCTTTAGTCTATTGTATAAACTCGAAAGTTCACTGAAACATACAATGGAGTACATCAACAACGGCACGGGAAGGCCATAATTCCATCTGTTGAAATCGTTTGATCATATGTATATGTTGGTTAGAATGTTCCATGTACATTTCTTCTATTTGGTTGAAAACTGTTGCTGGCCTCTTTCGGAACACAGTTTTTCTGAGTTAACAAGGAAGGGCAACGGGAAATTTTTGAAAGACATTCGTGAGAAACAAGATAGCACCTATACCTTCAATTCAAAGAGCTACATCTGTACTTACAGTAGTATTTGCGCTACTGTTCATGGAAAACCAGAGGTGTCCAGACATTACTGTCTCTGCTTCTGCCTTCAATGGCAATGCGACCGGTGACTATCTCACACAATTCAGGCCATCACCACACGGACAGAGAAGAGAAAGCAATAACTTCTGTTATAATTGCTGGAAATGTTCATGTTTTCTCCTGTTTCAAAGAATGATTCTTTACCAGATAGAAATTAGAGGCTTGTCCTCTTTGAAAACACGGTACTTTCTGAGTTTCACAGTGAATTAGCAAGAAACGAAGTAGGAAACAACTGTGAACGGTGAAGTCACATATATTCCCTTTAGTGTGTCAGGTGAAGCACACTACCCAAAGACTCGAACGGTCTTGAAAGCAGTGTTTGCTCTTTAATCTATTATCTAAACTCGAAAGTTCACTGAAACATACAATGGAGTACATCAACAACGGCACGGCAAGGCCATAATTCCATCTGTTGAAATCGTTTGATCATATGTATATGTTGGTTAGAATGTTCCATGTACATTTCTTCTATTTGGTTGAAAACTGTTGCTGGCCTCTTTCGGAACACAGTTTTTCTGAGTTAACAAGGAAGGGCAACAGGAACTTTTTGAAAGACATTCGTGAGAAACAAGATAGCACCTATACCTTCAATTCAAAGAGCTACATCTGTACTTACAGTAGTATTTGCGCTACTGTTCACGGAAAACCAGAGGTGTCCAGACATTACTGTCTCTGATTCTGCCTTCAATTGCAATGCGACCGGTGACTATCTCACACAATTCAGGCCATCACCACACGGACAGAGAAGAGAAAGCAATAACTTCTGTTATAATTGCTGGAAATGTTCATGTTTTCTCCCGTTTCAAAGAATGATTCTTTACCAGATAGAAATTACAGGCTTGTCCTCTTTGAACACACGGTACTTTCTGAGTTTCACAGTGAATTAGCAAGAAACGAAGTAGAAAACAACTGTGAACGGTGAAGTCACATATATTCCCTTTATTGTGTCAGGTGAAGCACACTACCCAAAAGACTCGAACGGTCTTGAAAGCAGTGTTTGCTCTTTAGTCTATTGTATAAATTCTAAAGTTCACTGAAACATACAATGGAGTACATCAACAGCGGCACGGCAAGGCCATAATTCCATCTGTTGAAATCGTTTGATCATATGTATATGTTGGTTAGAATGTTCCATGTACATTTCTTCTATTTGGTTGAAAACTGTTGCTGGCCTCTTTCGGAACACAGTTTTTCTGAGTTAACAAGGAAGGGCAACAGGAACTTTTTGAAAGACATTCGTGAGAAACAAGATAGCACCTATACCTTCAATTCAAAGAGCTACATCTGTACTTACAGTAGTATTTGCGCTACTGTTCATGGAAAACCAGAGGTGTCCAGACATTACTGTCTCTGCTTCTGCCTTCAATGGTAATGCGACCGGTGACTATCTCACACAATTCAGGCCATCACCACACGGACAGATAAGAGAAAGCAATAACTTCTGTTATAATTGCTGGAAATGTTCATGTTTTCTCCCGTTTCAAAGAATGATTCTTTACCAGATAGAAATTACAGGCTTGTCCTCTTTGAACACACGGTACTTTCTGAGTTTCACAGTGAATTAGCAAGAAACGAAGTAGGAAACAACTGTGAACGGTGAAGTCACATATATTCCCTTTAGTGTGTCAGGTGAAGCACACTACCCAAAGACTCGAACGGTCTTGAAAGCAGTGTTTGGTCTTTAATCTATTATCTAAACTCGAAAGTTCACTGAAACATACAATGGAGTACATCAACAACGGCACGGCAAGGCCATAATTCCATCTGTTGAAATCGTTTGATCATATGTATATGTTGGTTAGAATGTTCCATGTACATTTCTTCTATTTGGTTGAAAACTGTTGCTGGCCTCTTTCGGAACACAGTTTTTCTGAGTTAACAAGGAAGGGCAACAGGAACTTTTTGAAAGACATTCGTGAGAAACAAGATAGCACCTATACCTTCAATTCAAAGAGCTACATCTGTACTTACAGTAGTATTTGCGCTACTGTTCATGGAAAACCAGAGGTGTCCAGACATTACTGTCTCTGCTTCTGCCTTCAATGGCAATGCGACCGGTGACTATCTCACACAATTCAGGCCATCACCACACGGACAGAGAAGAGAAAGCAATAACTTCTGTTATAATTGTTGGAAATGTTCATGTTTTCTCCCGTTTCAAAGAATGATTCTTTACCAGATAGAAATTACAGGCTTGTCCTCTTTGAACACACGGTACTTTCTGAGTTTCACAGTGAATTAGCAAGAAACGAAGTAGGAAACAACTGTGAACGGTGAAGTCACATATATTCCCTTTAGTGTGTCAGGTCAAGCACACTACCGAAAGACTCGAACGGTCTTGAAAGCAGTGTTTGCTCTTTAATCTATTATCTAAACTCGAAAGTTCACTGAAACATACAATGGAGTACATCAACAACGCCACGGCAAGGCCATAATTCCATCTGTTGAAATCGTTTGATCATATGTATATGTTGGTTAGAATGTTCCATGTACATTTCTTCTATTTGGTTGAAAACTGTTGCTGGCCTCTTTCGGAACACAGTTTTTCTGAGTTAACAAGGAAGGGCAACGGGAAATTTTTGAAAGACATTCGTGAGAAACAAGATAGCACCTATACCTTCAATTCAAAGAGCTACATCTGTACTTACAGTAGTATTTGCGCTACTGTTCATGGAAAACCAGAGGTGTCCAGACATTACTGTCTCTGCTTCTGCCTTCAATGGCAATGCGACCGGTGACTATCTCACACAATTCAGGCCATCACCACACGGACAGAGAAGAGAAAGCAATAACTTCTGTTATAATTGCTGGAAATGTTCATGTTTTCTCCCGTTTCAAAGAATGATTCTTTACCAGATAGAAATTACAGGCTTGTCCTCTTTGAACACACGGTACTTTCTGAGTTTCACAGTGAATTAGCAAGAAACGAAGTAGGAAACAACTGTGAACGGTGAAGTCACATATATTCCCTTTAGTGTGTCAGGTCAAGCACACTACCGAAAGACTCGAACGGTCTTGAAAGCAGTGTTTGCTCTTTAATCTATTATCTAAACTCGAAAGTTCACTGAAACATACAATGGAGTACATCAACAACGCCACGGCAAGGCCATAATTCCATCTGTTGAAATCGTTTGATCATATGTATATGTTGGTTAGAATGTTCCATGTACATTTCTTCTATTTGGTTGAAAACTGTTGCTGGCCTCTTTCGGAACACAGTTTTTCTGAGTTAACAAGGAAGGGCAACGGGAAATTTTTGAAAGACATTCGTGAGAAACAAGATAGCACCTATACCTTCAATTCAAAGAGCTACATCTGTACTTACAGTAGTATTTGCGCTACTGTTCATGGAAAACCAGAGGTGTCCAGACATTACTGTCTCTGCTTCTGCCTTCAATGGCAATGCGACCGGTGACTATCTCACACAATTCAGGCCATCACCACACGGACAGAGAAGAGAAAGCAATAACTTCTGTTATAATTGCTGGAAATGTTCATGTTTTCTCCCGTTTCAAAGAATGATTCTTTACCAGATAGAAATTACAGGCTTGTCCTCTTTGAACACACGGTACTTTCTGAGTTTCACAGTGAATTAGCAAGAAACGAAGTAGGAAACAACTGTGAACGGTGAAGTCACATATATTCCCTTTAGTGTGTCCGGTGAAGCACACTACCCAAAGAATATAACTGTCTTGAAAGCAGTGTTTGCTCTTTAGTCTATTATCTAATCTCGAAAGTTCACTGAAACATAGAATGGAGTACATCAACAACGGCACGGCAAGGCCATAACTCCATCTGTTGAAATCGTTTGATCATATGTATATGTTGGTTAGAATGTTCCATGTACATTTCTTCTATTTGGTTGAAAACTGTTGCTGGCCTCTTTCGGAACACAGTTTTTCTGAGTTAACAAGGAAGGGCAACAGGAACTTTTTGAAAGACATTCGTGAGAAACAAGATAGCACCTATACCTTCAATTCAAAGAGCTACATCTGTACTTACAGTAGTATTTGCGCTACTGTTCATGGAAAACCAGAGGTGTCCAGACATTACTGTCTCTGCTTCTGCCTTCAATTGCAATGCGACCGGTGACTATCTCACACAATTCAGGCCATCACCACACGGACAGAGAAGAGAAAGCAATAACTTCTGTTATAATTGCTGGAAATGTTCATGTTTTCTCCCGTTTCAAAGAATGATTCTTTACCAGATAGAAATTACAGGCTTGTCCTCTTTGAACACACGGTACTTTCTGAGTTTCACAGTGAATTAGCAAGAAACGAAGTAGGAAACAACTGTGAACGGTGAAGTCACATATATTCCCTTTAGTGTGTCAGGTCAAGCACACTACCCAAAGACTCGAACGGTCTTGAAAGCAGTGTTTGCTTTTTAATCTATTATCTAAACTCGAAAGTTCACTGAAACATACAATGGAGTACATCAACAACGCCACGGCAAGGCCATAATTCCATCTGTTGAAATCGTTTGATCATATGTATATGTTGGTTAGAATGTTCCATGTACATTTCTTCTATTTGGTTGAAAACTGTTGCTGGCCTCTTTCGGAACACAGTTTTTCTGAGTTAACAAGGAAGGGCAACGGGAAATTTTTGAAAGACATTCGTGAGAAACAAGATAGCACCTATACCTTCAATTCAAAGAGCTACATCTGTACTTACAGTAGTATTTGCGCTACTGTTCATGGAAAACCAGAGGTGTCCAGACATTACTGTCTCTGCTTCTGCCTTCAATGGCAATGCGACCGGTGACTATCTCACACAATTCAGGCCATCACCACACGGACAGAGAAGAGAAAGCAAGAACTTCTGTTATAATTGCTGGAAATGTTCATGTTTTCTCCCGTTTCAAAGAATGATTCTTTACCAGATAGAAATTACAGGCTTGTCCTCTTTGAACACACGGTACTTTCTGAATTTCACAGTGAATTAGCAAGAAACGAAGTAGGAAACAACTGTGAACGGTGAAGTCACATATATTCCCTTTAGTGTGTCCGGTGAAGCACACTACCCAAAGAATATAACTGTCTTGAAAGCAGTGTTTGCTCTTTAGTCTATTATCTAATCTCGAAAGTTCACTGAAACATAGAATGGAGTACATCAACAACGGCACGGCAAGGCCATAACTCCATCTGTTGAAATCGTTTGATCATATGTATATGTTGGTTAGAATGTTCCATGTACATTTCTTCTATTTGGTTGAAAACTGTTGCTGGCCTCTTTCGGAACACAGTTTTTCTGAGTTAACAAGGAAGGGCAACGGGAAATTTTTGAAAGACATTCGTGAGAAACAAGATAGCACCTATACCTTCAATTCAAAGAGCTACATCTGTACTTACAGTAGTATTTGCGCTACTGTTCATGGAAAACCAGAGGTGTCCAGACATTACTGTCTCTGCTTCTGCCTTCAATGGCAATGCGACCGGTGACTATCTCACACAATTCAGGCCATCACCACACGGACAGAGAAGAGAAAGCAATAACTTCTGTTATAATTGCTGGAAATGTTCATGTTTTCTCCCGTTTCAAAGAATGATTCTTTACCAGATAGAAATTACAGGCTTGTCCTCTTTGAACACACGGTACTTTCTGAGTTTCACAGTGAATTAGCAAGAAACGAAGTAGGAAACAACTGTGAACGGTGAAGTCACATATATTCCCTTTAGTGTGTCCGGTGAAGCACACTACCCAAAGAATATAACTGTCTTGAAAGCAGTGTTTGCTCTTTAGTCTATTATCTAATCTCGAAAGTTCACTGAAACATAGAATGGAGTACATCAACAACGGCACGGCAAGGCCATAACTCCATCTGTTGAAATCGTTTGATCATATGTATATGTTGGTTAGAATGTTCCATGTACATTTCTTCTATTTGGTTGAAAACTGTTGCTGGCCTCTTTCGGAACACAGTTTTTCTGAGTTAACAAGGAAGGGCAACAGGAACTTTTTGAAAGACATTCGTGAGAAACAAGATAGCACCTATACCTTCAATTCAAAGAGCTACATCTGTACTTACAGTAGTATTTGCGCTACTGTTCATGGAAAACCAGAGGTGTCCAGACATTACTGTCTCTGCTTCTGCCTTCAATTGCAATGCGACCGGTGACTATCTCACACAATTCAGGCCATCACCACACGGACAGAGAAGAGAAAGCAATAACTTCTGTTATAATTGCTGGAAATGTTCATGTTTTCTCCCGTTTCAAAGAATGATTCTTTACCAGATAGAAATTACAGGCTTGTCCTCTTTGAACACACGGTACTTTCTGTGTTTCACAGTGAATTAGCAAGAAACGAAGTAGGAAACAACTGTGAACGGTGAAGTCACATATATTCCCTTTAGTGTGTCAGGTCAAGCACACTACCCAAAGACTCGAACGGTCTTGAAAGCAGTGTTTGCTCTTTAATCTATTATCTAAACTCGAAAGTTCACTGAAACATACAATGGAGTACATCAACAACGCCACGGCAAGGCCATAATTCCATCTGTTGAAATCGTTTGATCATATGTATATGTTGGTTAGAATGTTCCATGTACATTTCTTCTATTTGGTTGAAAACTGTTGCTGGCCTCTTTCGGAACACAGTTTTTCTGAGTTAACAAGGAAGGGCAACGGGAAATTTTTGAAAGACATTCGTGAGAAACAAGATAGCACCTATACCTTCAATTCAAAGAGCTACATCTGTACTTACAGTAGTATTTGCGCTACTGTTCATGGAAAACCAGAGGTGTCCAGACATTACTGTCTCTGCTTCTGCCTTCAATGGCAATGCGACCGGTGACTATCTCACACAATTCAGGCCATCACCACACGGACAGAGAAGAGAAAGCAAGAACTTCTGTTATAATTGCTGGAAATGTTCATGTTTTCTCCCGTTTCAAAGAATGATTCTTTACCAGATAGAAATTAGAGGCTTGTCCTCTTTGAAAACACGGTACTTTCTGAGTTTCACAGTGAATTAGCAAGAAACGAAGTAGGAAACAACTGTGAACGGTGAAGTCACATATATTCCCTTTAGTGTGTCCGGTGAAGCACACTACCCAAAGAATATAACTGTCTTGAAAGCAGTGTTTGCTCTTTAGTCTATTATCTAATCTCGAAAGTTCACTGAAACATAGAATGGAGTACATCAACAATGGCACGGCAAGGCCATAACTCCATCTGTTGAAATCGTTTGATCATATGTATATGTTGGTTAGAATGTTCCATGTACATTTCTTCTATTTGGTTGAAAACTGTTGCTGGCCTCTTTCGGAACACAGTTTTTCTGAGTTAACAAGGAAGGGCAACAGGAACTTTTTGAAAGACATTCGTGAGAAACAAGATAGCACCTATACCTTCAATTCAAAGAGCTACATCTGTACTTACAGTAGTATTTGCGCTACTGTTCATGGAAAACCAGAGGTGTCCAGACATTACTGTCTCTGCTTCTGCCTTCAATGGCAATGCGACCGGTGACTATCTCACACAATTCAGGCCATCACCACACGGACAGAGAAGAGAAAGCAATAACTTCTGTTATAATTGCTGGAAATGTTCATGTTTTCTCCCGTTTCAAAGAATGATTCTTTACCAGATAGAAATTACAGGCTTGTCCTCTTTGAACACACGGTACTTTCTGAGTTTCACAGTGAATTAGCAAGAAACGAAGTAGGAAACAACTGTGAACGGTGAAGTCACATATATTCCCTTTAGTGTGTCCGGTGAAGCACACTACCCAAAGAATATAACTGTCTTGAAAGCAGTGTTTGCTCTTTAGTCTATTATCTAATCTCGAAAGTTCACTGAAACATAGAATGGAGTACATCAACAACGGCACGGCAAGGCCATAACTCCATCTGTTGAAATCGTTTGATCATATGTATATGTTGGTTAGAATGTTCCATGTACATTTCTTCTATTTGGTTGAAAACTGTTGCTGGCCTCTTTCGGAACACAGTTTTTCTGAGTTAACAAGGAAGGGCAACAGGAACTTTTTGAAAGACATTCGTGAGAAACAAGATAGCACCTATACCTTCAATTCAAAGAGCTACATCTGTACTTACAGTAGTATTTGCGCTACTGTTCATGGAAAACCAGAGGTGTCCAGACATTACTGTCTCTGCTTCTGCCTTCAATTGCAATGCGACCGGTGACTATCTCACACAATTCAGGCCATCACCACACGGACAGAGAAGAGAAAGCAATAACTTCTGTTATAATTGCTGGAAATGTTCATGTTTTCTCCTGTTTCAAAGAATGATTCTTTACCAGATAGAAATTAGAGGCTTGTCCTCTTTGAAAACACGGTACTTTCTGATTTTCACAGTGAATTAGCAAGAAACGAAGTAGGAAACAACTGTGAACGGTGAAGTCACATATATTCCCTTTAGTGTGTCAGGTGAAGCACACTACCCAAAAGACTCTAGCGGTCTTGAAAGCAGTGTTTGCTCTTTAGTCTATTGTATAAACTCGAAAGTTCACTGAAACATACAATGGAGTACATCAACAACGGCACGGGAAGGCCATAATTCCATCTGTTGAAATCGTTTGATCATATGTATATGTTGGTTAGAATGTTCCATGTACATTTCTTCTATTTGGTTGAAAACTGTTGCTGGCCTCTTTCGGAACACAGTTTTTCTGAGTTAACAAGGAAGGGCAACGGGAAATTTTTGAAAGACATTCGTGAGAAACAAGATAGCACCTATACCTTCAATTAAAAGAGCTACATCTGTACTTACAGTAGTATTTGCGCTACTGTTCACGGAAAACCAGAGGTGTCCAGACATTACTGTCTCTGCTTCTGCCTTCAATGGCAATGCGACCGGTGACTATCTCACACAATTCAGGCCATCACCACACGGACAGAGAAGAGAAAGCAATAACTTCTGTTATAATTGCTGGAAATGTTCATGTTTTCTCCCGTTTCAAAGAATGATTCTTTACCAGATAGAAATTACAGGCTTGTCCTCCTTGAACACACGGTACTTTCTGAGTTTCACAGTGAATTAGCAAGAAACGAAGTAGGAAACAACTGTGAACGGTGAAGTCACATATATTCCCTTTAGTGTGTCAGGTGAAGCACACTACCCAAAGACTCGAACGGTCTTGAAAGCAGTGTTTGCTCTTTAATCTATTATCTAAACTCGAAAGTTCACTGAAACATACAATGGAGTACATCAACAACGGCACGGCAAGGCCATAATTCCATCTGTTGAAATCGTTTGATCATATGTATATGTTGGTTAGAATGTTCCATGTACATTTCTTCTATTTGGTTGAAAACTGTTGCTGGCCTCTTTCGGAACACAGTTTTTCTGAGTTAACAAGGAAGGGCAACAGGAAATTTTTGAAAGACATTCGTGAGAAACAAGATAGCACCTATACCTTCAATTCAAAGAGCTACATCTGTACTTACAGTAGTATTTGCGCTACTGTTCATGGAAAACCAGAGGTGTCCAGACATTACTGTCTCTGCTTCTGCCTTCAATTGCAATGCGACCGGTGACTATCTCACACAATTCAGGCCATCACCACACGGACAGAGAAGAGAAAGCAATAACTTCTGTTATAATTGCTGGAAATGTTCATGTTTTCTCCCGTTTCAAAGAATGATTCTTTACCAGATAGAAATTAGAGGCTTGTCCTCTTTGAAAACACGGTACTTTCTGATTTTCACAGTGAATTAGCAAGAAACGAAGTAGGAAACAACTGTGAACGGTGAAGTCACATATATTCCCTTTAGTGTGTCAGGTGAAGCACACTACCCAAAAGACTCTAGCGGTCTTGAAAGCAGTGTTTGCTCTTTAGTCTATTGTATAAACTCGAAAGTTCACTGAAACATACAATGGAGTACATCAACAACGGCACGGGAAGGCCATAATTCCATCTGTTGAAATCGTTTGATCATATGTATATGTTGGTTAGAATGTTCCATGTACATTTCTTCTATTTGGTTGAAAACTGTTGCTGGCCTCTTTCGGAACACAGTTTTTCTGAGTTAACAAGGAAGGGCAACGGGAAATTTTTGAAAGACATTCGTGAGAAACAAGATAGCACCTATACCTTCAATTCAAAGAGCTACATCTGTACTTACAGTAGTATTTGCGCTACTGTTCACGGAAAACCAGAGGTGTCCAGACATTACTGTCTCTGCTTCTGCCTTCAATGGCAATGCGACCGGTGACTATCTCACACAATTCAGGCCATCACCACACGGACAGAGAAGAGAAAGCAATAACTTCTGTTATAATTGCTGGAAATGTTCATGTTTTCTCCCGTTTCAAAGAATGATTCTTTACCAGATAGAAATTACAGGCTTGTCCTCCTTGAACACACGGTACTTTCTGAGTTTCACAGTGAATTAGCAAGAAACGAAGTAGGAAACAACTGTGAACGGTGAAGTCACATATATTCCCTTTAGTGTGTCAGGTGAAGCACACTACCCAAAGACTCGAACGGTCTTGAAAGCAGTGTTTGCTCTTTAATCTATTATCTAAACTCGAAAGTTCACTGAAACATACAATGGAGTACATCAACAACGGCACGGCAAGGCCATAATTCCATCTGTTGAAATCGTTTGATCATATGTATATGTTGGTTAGAATGTTCCATGTACATTTCTTCTATTTGGTTGAAAACTGTTGCTGGCCTCTTTCGGAACACAGTTTTTCTGAGTTAACAAGGAAGGGCAACAGGAAATTTTTGAAAGACATTCGTGAGAAACAAGATAGCACCTATACCTTCAATTCAAAGAGCTACATCTGTACTTACAGTAGTATTTGCGCTACTGTTCATGGAAAACCAGAGGTGTCCAGACATTACTGTCTCTGCTTCTGCCTTCAATGGCAATGCGACCGGTGACTATCTCACACAATTCAGGCCATCACCACACGGACAGAGAAGAGAAAGCAAGAACTTCTGTTATAATTGTTGGAAAACTTCATGTTTTCTCCCGTTTCAAAGAATGATTCTTTACCAGATAGAAATTACAGGCTTGTCCTCTTTGAACACACGGTACTTTCTGAGTTTCACAGTGAATTAGCAAGAAACGAAGTAGGAAACAACTGTGAACGGTGAAGTCACATATATTCCCTTTAGTGTGTCAGGTCAAGCACACTACCCAAAGACTCGAACGGTCTTGAAAGCAGTGTTTGCTCTTTAATCTATTATCTAAACTCGAAAGTTCACTGAAACATACAATGGAGTACATCAACAACGCCACGGCAAGGCCATAATTCCATCTGTTGAAATCGTTTGATCATATGTATATGTTGGTTAGAATGTTCCATGTACATTTCTTCTATTTGGTTGAAAACTGTTGCTGGCCTCTTTCGGAACACAGTTTTTCTGAGTTAACAAGGAAGGGCAACGGGAAATTTTTGAAAGACATTCGTGAGAAACAAGATAGCACCTATACCTTCAATTCAAAGAGCTACATCTGTACTTACAGTAGTATTTGCGCTACTGTTCATGGAAAACCAGAGGTGTCCAGACATTACTGTCTCTGCTTCTGCCTTCAATGGCAATGCGACCGGTGACTATCTCACACAATTCAGGCCATCACCACACGGACAGAGAAGAGAAAGCAATAACTTCTGTTATAATTGCTGGAAATGTTCATGTTTTCTCCCGTTTCAAAGAATGATTCTTTACCAGATAGAAATTAGAGGCTTGTCCTCTTTGAAAACACGGTACTTTCTGAGTTTCACAGT
Organism: Furipterus horrens; assembly: GCF_987537825.1. Lineage (NCBI taxonomy): Eukaryota > Metazoa > Chordata > Mammalia > Chiroptera > Furipteridae > Furipterus > Furipterus horrens. The sequence goes on from NW_028327182.1 coordinate 53,395,377, forward strand.
GAATTAGCAAGAAACGAAGTAGGAAACAACTGTGAACGGTGAAGTCACATATATTCCCTTTAGTGTGTCCGGTGAAGCACACTACCCAAAGAATATAACTGTCTTGAAAGCAGTGTTTGCTCTTTAGTCTATTATCTAATCTCGAAAGTTCACTGAAACATAGAATTGAGTACATCAACAACGGCACGGCAAGGCCATAACTCCATCTGTTGAAATCGTTTGATCATATGTATATGTTGGTTAGAATGTTCCATGTACATTTCTTCTATTTGGTTGAAAACTGTTGCTGGCCTCTTTCGGAACACAGTTTTTCTGAGTTAACAAGGAAGGGCAACAGGAACTTTTTGAAAGACATTCGTGAGAAACAAGATAGCACCTATACCTTCAATTCAAAGAGCTACATCTGTACTTACAGTAGTATTTGCGCTACTGTTCATGGAAAACCAGAGGTGTCCAGACATTACTGTCTCTGCTTCTGCCTTCAATGGCAATGCGACCGGTGACTATCTCACACAATTCAGGCCATCACCACACGGACAGAGAAGAGAAAGCAATAACTTCTGTTATAATTGCTGGAAATGTTCATGTTTTCTCCCGTTTCAAAGAATGATTCTTTACCAGATAGAAATTACAGGCTTGTCCTCTTTGAACACACGGTACTTTCTGAGTTTCACAGTGAATTAGCAAGAAACGAAGTAGGAAACAACTGTGAACGGTGAAGTCACATATATTCCCTTTAGTGTGTCCGGTGAAGCACACTACCCAAAGAATATAACTGTCTTGAAAGCAGTGTTTGCTCTTTAGTCTATTATCTAATCTCGAAAGTTCACTGAAACATAGAATGGAGTACATCAACAACGGCACGGCAAGGCCATAACTCCATCTGTTGAAATCGTTTGATCATATGTATATGTTGGTTAGAATGTTCCATGTACATTTCTTCTATTTGGTTGAAAACTGTTGCTGGCCTTTTTCGGAACACAGTTTTTCTGAGTTAACAAGGAAGGGCAACAGGAACTTTTTGAAAGACATTCGTGAGAAACAAGATAGCACCTATACCTTCAATTCAAAGAGCTACATCTGTACTTACAGTAGTATTTGCGCTACTGTTCATGGAAAACCAGAGGTGTCCAGACATTACTGTCTCTGCTTCTGCCTTCAATGGCAATGCGACCGGTGACTATCTCACACAATTCAGGCCATCACCACACGGACAGAGAAGAGAAAGCAATAACTTCTGTTAAAATTGCTGGAAATGTTCATGTTTTCTCCCGTTTCAAAGAATGATTCTTTACCAGATAGAAATTACAGGCTTGTCCTCTTTGAACACACGGTACTTTCTGAGTTTCACAGTGAATTAGCAAGAAACGAAGTAGGAAACAACTGTGAACGGTGAAGTCACATATATTCCCTTTAGTGTGTCCGGTGAAGCACACTACCCAAAGAATATAACTGTCTTGAAAGCAGTGTTTGCTCTTTAGTCTATTATCTAATCTCGAAAGTTCACTGAAACATAGAATGGAGTACATCAACAACGGCACGGCAAGGCCATAACTCCATCTGTTGAAATCGTTTGATCATATGTATATGTTGGTTAGAATGTTCCATGTACATTTCTTCTATTTGGTTGAAAACTGTTGCTGGCCTCTTTCGGAACACAGTTTTTCTGAGTTAACAAGGAAGGGCAACAGGAACTTTTTGAAAGACATTCGTGAGAAACAAGATAGCACCTATACCTTCAATTCAAAGAGCTACATCTGTACTTACAGTAGTATTTGCGCTACTGTTCATGGAAAACCAGAGGTGTCCAGACATTACTGTCTCTGCTTCTGCCTTCAATTGCAATGCGACCGGTGACTATCTCACACAATTCAGGCCATCACCACACGGACAGAGAAGAGAAAGCAATAACTTCTGTTATAATTGCTGGAAATGTTCATGTTTTCTCCTGTTTCAAAGAATGATTCTTTACCAGATAGAAATTAGAGGCTTGTCCTCTTTGAAAACACGGTACTTTCTGATTTTCACAGTGAATTAGCAAGAAACGAAGTAGGAAACAACTGTGAACGGTGAAGTCACATATATTCCCTTTAGTGTGTCAGGTGAAGCACACTACCCAAAAGACTCTAGCGGTCTTGAAAGCAGTGTTTGCTCTTTAGTCTATTGTATAAACTCGAAAGTTCACTGAAACATACAATGGAGTACATCAACAACGGCACGGGAAGGCCATAATTCCATCTGTTGAAATCGTTTGATCATATGTATATGTTGGTTAGAATGTTCCATGTACATTTCTTCTATTTGGTTGAAAACTGTTGCTGGCCTCTTTCGGAACACAGTTTTTCTGAGTTAACAAGGAAGGGCAACGGGAAATTTTTGAAAGACATTCGTGAGAAACAAGATAGCACCTATACCTTCAATTAAAAGAGCTACATCTGTACTTACAGTAGTATTTGCGCTACTGTTCACGGAAAACCAGAGGTGTCCAGACATTACTGTCTCTGCTTCTGCCTTCAATGGCAATGCGACCGGTGACTATCTCACACAATTCAGGCCATCACCACACGGACAGAGAAGAGAAAGCAATAACTTCTGTTATAATTGCTGGAAATGTTCATGTTTTCTCCCGTTTCAAAGAATGATTCTTTACCAGATAGAAATTACAGGCTTGTCCTCCTTGAACACACGGTACTTTCTGAGTTTCACAGTGAATTAGCAAGAAACGAAGTAGGAAACAACTGTGAACGGTGAAGTCACATATATTCCCTTTAGTGTGTCAGGTGAAGCACACTACCCAAAGACTCGAACGGTCTTGAAAGCAGTGTTTGCTCTTTAATCTATTATCTAAACTCGAAAGTTCACTGAAACATACAATGGAGTACATCAACAACGGCACGGCAAGGCCATAATTCCATCTGTTGAAATCGTTTGATCATATGTATATGTTGGTTAGAATGTTCCATGTACATTTCTTCTATTTGGTTGAAAACTGTTGCTGGCCTCTTTCGGAACACAGTTTTTCTGAGTTAACAAGGAAGGGCAACAGGAAATTTTTGAAAGACATTCGTGAGAAACAAGATAGCACCTATACCTTCAATTCAAAGAGCTACATCTGTACTTACAGTAGTATTTGCGCTACTGTTCATGGAAAACCAGAGGTGTCCAGACATTACTGTCTCTGCTTCTGCCTTCAATTGCAATGCGACCGGTGACTATCTCACACAATTCAGGCCATCACCACACGGACAGAGAAGAGAAAGCAATAACTTCTGTTATAATTGCTGGAAATGTTCATGTTTTCTCCCGTTTCAAAGAATGATTCTTTACCAGATAGAAATTAGAGGCTTGTCCTCTTTGAAAACACGGTACTTTCTGATTTTCACAGTGAATTAGCAAGAAACGAAGTAGGAAACAACTGTGAACGGTGAAGTCACATATATTCCCTTTAGTGTGTCAGGTGAAGCACACTACCCAAAAGACTCTAGCGGTCTTGAAAGCAGTGTTTGCTCTTTAGTCTATTGTATAAACTCGAAAGTTCACTGAAACATACAATGGAGTACATCAACAACGGCACGGGAAGGCCATAATTCCATCTGTTGAAATCGTTTGATCATATGTATATGTTGGTTAGAATGTTCCATGTACATTTCTTCTATTTGGTTGAAAACTGTTGCTGGCCTCTTTCGGAACACAGTTTTTCTGAGTTAACAAGGAAGGGCAACGGGAAATTTTTGAAAGACATTCGTGAGAAACAAGATAGCACCTATACCTTCAATTCAAAGAGCTACATCTGTACTTACAGTAGTATTTGCGCTACTGTTCACGGAAAACCAGAGGTGTCCAGACATTACTGTCTCTGCTTCTGCCTTCAATGGCAATGCGACCGGTGACTATCTCACACAATTCAGGCCATCACCACACGGACAGAGAAGAGAAAGCAATAACTTCTGTTATAATTGCTGGAAATGTTCATGTTTTCTCCCGTTTCAAAGAATGATTCTTTACCAGATAGAAATTACAGGCTTGTCCTCCTTGAACACACGGTACTTTCTGAGTTTCACAGTGAATTAGCAAGAAACGAAGTAGGAAACAACTGTGAACGGTGAAGTCACATATATTCCCTTTAGTGTGTCAGGTGAAGCACACTACCCAAAGACTCGAACGGTCTTGAAAGCAGTGTTTGCTCTTTAATCTATTATCTAAACTCGAAAGTTCACTGAAACATACAATGGAGTACATCAACAACGGCACGGCAAGGCCATAATTCCATCTGTTGAAATCGTTTGATCATATGTATATGTTGGTTAGAATGTTCCATGTACATTTCTTCTATTTGGTTGAAAACTGTTGCTGGCCTCTTTCGGAACACAGTTTTTCTGAGTTAACAAGGAAGGGCAACAGGAAATTTTTGAAAGACATTCGTGAGAAACAAGATAGCACCTATACCTTCAATTCAAAGAGCTACATCTGTACTTACAGTAGTATTTGCGCTACTGTTCATGGAAAACCAGAGGTGTCCAGACATTACTGTCTCTGCTTCTGCCTTCAATGGCAATGCGACCGGTGACTATCTCACACAATTCAGGCCATCACCACACGGACAGAGAAGAGAAAGCAAGAACTTCTGTTATAATTGTTGGAAAACTTCATGTTTTCTCCCGTTTCAAAGAATGATTCTTTACCAGATAGAAATTACAGGCTTGTCCTCTTTGAACACACGGTACTTTCTGAGTTTCACAGTGAATTAGCAAGAAACGAAGTAGGAAACAACTGTGAACGGTGAAGTCACATATATTCCCTTTAGTGTGTCAGGTCAAGCACACTACCCAAAGACTCGAACGGTCTTGAAAGCAGTGTTTGCTCTTTAATCTATTATCTAAACTCGAAAGTTCACTGAAACATACAATGGAGTACATCAACAACGCCACGGCAAGGCCATAATTCCATCTGTTGAAATCGTTTGATCATATGTATATGTTGGTTAGAATGTTCCATGTACATTTCTTCTATTTGGTTGAAAACTGTTGCTGGCCTCTTTCGGAACACAGTTTTTCTGAGTTAACAAGGAAGGGCAACGGGAAATTTTTGAAAGACATTCGTGAGAAACAAGATAGCACCTATACCTTCAATTCAAAGAGCTACATCTGTACTTACAGTAGTATTTGCGCTACTGTTCATGGAAAACCAGAGGTGTCCAGACATTACTGTCTCTGCTTCTGCCTTCAATGGCAATGCGACCGGTGACTATCTCACACAATTCAGGCCATCACCACACGGACAGAGAAGAGAAAGCAATAACTTCTGTTATAATTGCTGGAAATGTTCATGTTTTCTCCCGTTTCAAAGAATGATTCTTTACCAGATAGAAATTAGAGGCTTGTCCTCTTTGAAAACACGGTACTTTCTGAGTTTCACAGTGAATTAGCAAGAAACGAAGTAGGAAACAACTGTGAACGGTGAAGTCACATATATTCCCTTTAGTGTGTCCGGTGAAGCACACTACCCAAAGAATATAACTGTCTTGAAAGCAGTGTTTGCTCTTTAGTCTATTATCTAATCTCGAAAGTTCACTGAAACATAGAATTGAGTACATCAACAACGGCACGGCAAGGCCATAACTCCATCTGTTGAAATCGTTTGATCATATGTATATGTTGGTTAGAATGTTCCATGTACATTTCTTCTATTTGGTTGAAAACTGTTGCTGGCCTCTTTCGGAACACAGTTTTTCTGAGTTAACAAGGAAGGGCAACAGGAACTTTTTGAAAGACATTCGTGAGAAACAAGATAGCACCTATACCTTCAATTCAAAGAGCTACATCTGTACTTACAGTAGTATTTGCGCTACTGTTCATGGAAAACCAGAGGTGTCCAGACATTACTGTCTCTGCTTCTGCCTTCAATGGCAATGCGACCGGTGACTATCTCACACAATTCAGGCCATCACCACACGGACAGAGAAGAGAAAGCAATAACTTCTGTTATAATTGCTGGAAATGTTCATGTTTTCTCCCGTTTCAAAGAATGATTCTTTACCAGATAGAAATTACAGGCTTGTCCTCTTTGAACACACGGTACTTTCTGAGTTTCACAGTGAATTAGCAAGAAACGAAGTAGGAAACAACTGTGAACGGTGAAGTCACATATATTCCCTTTAGTGTGTCCGGTGAAGCACACTACCCAAAGAATATAACTGTCTTGAAAGCAGTGTTTGCTCTTTAGTCTATTATCTAATCTCGAAAGTTCACTGAAACATAGAATGGAGTACATCAACAACGGCACGGCAAGGCCATAACTCCATCTGTTGAAATCGTTTGATCATATGTATATGTTGGTTAGAATGTTCCATGTACATTTCTTCTATTTGGTTGAAAACTGTTGCTGGCCTCTTTCGGAACACAGTTTTTCTGAGTTAACAAGGAAGGGCAACAGGAACTTTTTGAAAGACATTCGTGAGAAACAAGATAGCACCTATACCTTCAATTCAAAGAGCTACATCTGTACTTACAGTAGTATTTGCGCTACTGTTCATGGAAAACCAGAGGTGTCCAGACATTACTGTCTCTGCTTCTGCCTTCAATTGCAATGCGACCGGTGACTATCTCACACAATTCAGGCCATCACCACACGGACAGAGAAGAGAAAGCAATAACTTCTGTTATAATTGCTGGAAATGTTCATGTTTTCTCCTGTTTCAAAGAATGATTCTTTACCAGATAGAAATTAGAGGCTTGTCCTCTTTGAAAACACGGTACTTTCTGATTTTCACAGTGAATTAGCAAGAAACGAAGTAGGAAACAACTGTGAACGGTGAAGTCACATATATTCCCTTTAGTGTGTCAGGTGAAGCACACTACCCAAAAGACTCTAGCGGTCTTGAAAGCAGTGTTTGCTCTTTAGTCTATTGTATAAACTCGAAAGTTCACTGAAACATACAATGGAGTACATCAACAACGGCACGGGAAGGCCATAATTCCATCTGTTGAAATCGTTTGATCATATGTATATGTTGGTTAGAATGTTCCATGTACATTTCTTCTATTTGGTTGAAAACTGTTGCTGGCCTCTTTCGGAACACAGTTTTTCTGAGTTAACAAGGAAGGGCAACGGGAAATTTTTGAAAGACATTCGTGAGAAACAAGATAGCACCTATACCTTCAATTCAAAGAGCTACATCTGTACTTACAGTAGTATTTGCGCTACTGTTCACGGAAAACCAGAGGTGTCCAGACATTACTGTCTCTGCTTCTGCCTTCAATGGCAATGCGACCGGTGACTATCTCACACAATTCAGGCCATCACCACACGGACAGAGAAGAGAAAGCAATAACTTCTGTTATAATTGCTGGAAATGTTCATGTTTTCTCCCGTTTCAAAGAATGATTCTTTACCAGATAGAAATTACAGGCTTGTCCTCCTTGAACACACGGTACTTTCTGAGTTTCACAGTGAATTAGCAAGAAACGAAGTAGGAAACAACTGTGAACGGTGAAGTCACATATATTCCCTTTAGTGTGTCAGGTGAAGCACACTACCCAAAGACTCGAACGGTCTTGAAAGCAGTGTTTGCTCTTTAATCTATTATCTAAACTCGAAAGTTCACTGAAACATACAATGGAGTACATCAACAACGCCACGGCAAGGCCATAATTCCATCTGTTGAAATCGTTTGATCATATGTATATGTTGGTTAGAATGTTCCATGTACATTTCTTCTATTTGGTTGAAAACTGTTGCTGGCCTCTTTCGGAACACAGTTTTTCTGAGTTAACAAGGAAGGGCAACGGGAAATTTTTGAAAGACATTCGTGAGAAACAAGATAGCACCTATACCTTCAATTCAAAGAGCTACATCTGTACTTACAGTAGTATTTGCGCTACTGTTCATGGAAAACCAGAGGTGTCCAGACATTACTGTCTCTGCTTCTGCCTTCAATGGCAATGCGACCGGTGACTATCTCACACAATTCAGGCCATCACCACACGGACAGAGAAGAGAAAGCAATAACTTCTGTTATAATTGCTGGAAATGTTCATGTTTTCTCCCGTTTCAAAGAATGATTCTTTACCAGATAGAAATTAGAGGCTTGTCCTCTTTGAAAACACGGTACTTTCTGAGTTTCACAGTGAATTAGCAAGAAACGAAGTAGGAAACAACTGTGAACGGTGAAGTCACATATATTCCCTTTAGTGTGTCCGGTGAAGCACACTACCCAAAGAATATAACTGTCTTGAAAGCAGTGTTTGCTCTTTAGTCTATTATCTAATCTCGAAAGTTCACTGAAACATAGAATTGAGTACATCAACAACGGCACGGCAAGGCCATAACTCCATCTGTTGAAATCGTTTGATCATATGTATATGTTGGTTAGAATGTTCCATGTACATTTCTTCTATTTGGTTGAAAACTGTTGCTGGCCTCTTTCGGAACACAGTTTTTCTGAGTTAACAAGGAAGGGCAACAGGAACTTTTTGAAAGACATTCGTGAGAAACAAGATAGCACCTATACCTTCAATTCAAAGAGCTACATCTGTACTTACAGTAGTATTTGCGCTACTGTTCATGGAAAACCAGAGGTGTCCAGACATTACTGTCTCTGCTTCTGCCTTCAATGGCAATGCGACCGGTGACTATCTCACACAATTCAGGCCATCACCACACGGACAGAGAAGAGAAAGCAATAACTTCTGTTATAATTGCTGGAAATGTTCATGTTTTCTCCCGTTTCAAAGAATGATTCTTTACCAGATAGAAATTACAGGCTTGTCCTCTTTGAACACACGGTACTTTCTGAGTTTCACAGTGAATTAGCAAGAAACGAAGTAGGAAACAACTGTGAACGGTGAAGTCACATATATTCCCTTTAGTGTGTCCGGTGAAGCACACTACCCAAAGAATATAACTGTCTTGAAAGCAGTGTTTGCTCTTTAGTCTATTATCTAATCTCGAAAGTTCACTGAAACATAGAATGGAGTACATCAACAACGGCACGGCAAGGCCATAACTCCATCTGTTGAAATCGTTTGATCATATGTATATGTTGGTTAGAATGTTCCATGTACATTTCTTCTATTTGGTTGAAAACTGTTGCTGGCCTCTTTCGGAACACAGTTTTTCTGAGTTAACAAGGAAGGGCAACAGGAACTTTTTGAAAGACATTCGTGAGAAACAAGATAGCACCTATACCTTCAATTCAAAGAGCTACATCTGTACTTACAGTAGTATTTGCGCTACTGTTCATGGAAAACCAGAGGTGTCCAGACATTACTGTCTCTGCTTCTGCCTTCAATTGCAATGCGACCGGTGACTATCTCACACAATTCAGGCCATCACCACACGGACAGAGAAGAGAAAGCAATAACTTCTGTTATAATTGCTGGAAATGTTCATGTTTTCTCCTGTTTCAAAGAATGATTCTTTACCAGATAGAAATTAGAGGCTTGTCCTCTTTGAAAACACGGTACTTTCTGATTTTCACAGTGAATTAGCAAGAAACGAAGTAGGAAACAACTGTGAACGGTGAAGTCACATATATTCCCTTTAGTGTGTCAGGTGAAGCACACTACCCAAAAGACTCTAGCGGTCTTGAAAGCAGTGTTTGCTCTTTAGTCTATTGTATAAACTCGAAAGTTCACTGAAACATACAATGGAGTACATCAACAACGGCACGGGAAGGCCATAATTCCATCTGTTGAAATCGTTTGATCATATGTATATGTTGGTTAGAATGTTCCATGTACATTTCTTCTATTTGGTTGAAAACTGTTGCTGGCCTCTTTCGGAACACAGTTTTTCTGAGTTAACAAGGAAGGGCAACGGGAAATTTTTGAAAGACATTCGTGAGAAACAAGATAGCACCTATACCTTCAATTCAAAGAGCTACATCTGTACTTACAGTAGTATTTGCGCTACTGTTCACGGAAAACCAGAGGTGTCCAGACATTACTGTCTCTGCTTCTGCCTTCAATGGCAATGCGACCGGTGACTATCTCACACAATTCAGGCCATCACCACACGGACAGAGAAGAGAAAGCAATAACTTCTGTTATAATTGCTGGAAATGTTCATGTTTTCTCCCGTTTCAAAGAATGATTCTTTACCAGATAGAAATTACAGGCTTGTCCTCCTTGAACACACGGTACTTTCTGAGTTTCACAGTGAATTAGCAAGAAACGAAGTAGGAAACAACTGTGAACGGTGAAGTCACATATATTCCCTTTAGTGTGTCAGGTGAAGCACACTACCCAAAGACTCGAACGGTCTTGAAAGCAGTGTTTGCTCTTTAATCTATTATCTAAACTCGAAAGTTCACTGAAACATACAATGGAGTACATCAACAACGGCACGGCAAGGCCATAATTCCATCTGTTGAAATCGTTTGATCATATGTATATGTTGGTTAGAATGTTCCATGTACATTTCTTCTATTTGGTTGAAAACTGTTGCTGGCCTCTTTCGGAACACAGTTTTTCTGAGTTAACAAGGAAGGGCAACAGGAAATTTTTGAAAGACATTCGTGAGAAACAAGATAGCACCTATACCTTCAATTCAAAGAGCTACATCTGTACTTACAGTAGTATTTGCGCTACTGTTCATGGAAAAGCAGAGGTGTCCAGACATTACTGTCTCTGCTTCTGCCTTCAATTGCAATGCGACCGGTGACTATCTCACACAATTCAGGCCATCACCACACGGACAGAGAAGAGAAAGCAATAACTTCTGTTATAATTGCTGGAAATGTTCATGTTTTCTCCTGTTTCAAAGAATGATTCTTTACCAGATAGAAATTAGAGGCTTGTCCTCTTTGAAAACACGGTACTTTCTGATTTTCACAGTGAATTAGCAAGAAACGAAGTAGGAAACAACTGTGAACGGTGAAGTCACATATATTCCCTTTAGTGTGTCAGGTGAAGCACACTACCCAAAAGACTCTAGCGGTCTTGAAAGCAGTGTTTGCTCTTTAGTCTATTGTATAAACTCGAAAGTTCACTGAAACATACAATGGAGTACATCAACAACGCCACGGCAAGGCCATAATTCCATCTGTTGAAATCGTTTGATCATATGTATATGTTGGTTAGAATGTTCCATGTACATTTCTTCTATTTGGTTGAAAACTGTTGCTGGCCTCTTTCGGAACACAGTTTTTCTGAGTTAACAAGGAAGGGCAACGGGAAATTTTTGAAAGACATTCGTGAGAAACAAGATAGCACCTATACCTTCAATTCAAAGAGCTACATCTGTACTTACAGTAGTATTTGCGCTACTGTTCATGGAAAACCAGAGGTGTCCAGACATTACTGTCTCTGCTTCTGCCTTCAATGGCAATGCGACCGGTGACTATCTCACACAATTCAGGCCATCACCACACGGACAGAGAAGAGAAAGCAAGAACTTCTGTTATAATTGCTGGAAATGTTCATGTTTTCTCCCGTTTCAAAGAATGATTCTTTACCAGATAGAAATTAGAGGCTTGTCCTCTTTGAAAACACGGTACTTTCTGAGTTTCACAGTGAATTAGCAAGAAACGAAGTAGGAAACAACTGTGAACGGTGAAGTCACATATATTCCCTTTAGTGTGTCCGGTGAAGCACACTACCCAAAGAATATAACTGTCTTGAAAGCAGTGTTTGCTCTTTAGTCTATTATCTAATCTCGAAAGTTCACTGAAACATAGAATGGAGTACATCAACAACGGCACGGCAAGGCCATAACTCCATCTGTTGAAATCGTTTGATCATATGTATATGTTGGTTAGAATGTTCCATGTACATTTCTTCTATTTGGTTGAAAACTGTTGCTGGCCTCTTTCGGAACACAGTTTTTCTGAGTTAACAAGGAAGGGCAACAGGAACTTTTTGAAAGACATTCGTGAGAAACAAGATAGCACCTATACCTTCAATTCAAAGAGCTACATCTGTACTTACAGTAGTATTTGCGCTACTGTTCATGGAAAACCAGAGGTGTCCAGACATTACTGTCTCTGCTTCTGCCTTCAATGGCAATGCGACCGGTGACTATCTCACACAATTCAGGCCATCACCACACGGACAGAGAAGAGAAAGCAATAACTTCTGTTATAATTGCTGGAAATGTTCATGTTTTCTCCCGTTTCAAAGAATGATTCTTTACCAGATAGAAATTACAGGCTTGTCCTCTTTGAACACACGGTACTTTCTGAGTTTCACAGTGAATTAGCAAGAAACGAAGTAGGAAACAACTGTGAACGGTGAAGTCACATATATTCCCTTTAGTGTGTCAGGTCAAGCACACTACCCAAAGACTCGAACGGTCTTGAAAGCAGTGTTTGCTCTTTAATCTATTATCTAAACTCGAAAGTTCACTGAAACATACAATGGAGTACATCAACAACGCCACGGCAAGGCCATAATTCCATCTGTTGAAATCGTTTGATCATATGTATATGTTGGTTAGAATGTTCCATGTACATTTCTTCTATTTGGTTGAAAACTGTTGCTGGCCTCTTTCGGAACACAGTTTTTCTGAGTTAACAAGGAAGGGCAACGGGAAATTTTTGAAAGACATTCGTGAGAAACAAGATAGCACCTATACCTTCAATTCAAAGAGCTACATCTGTACTTACAGTAGTATTTGCGCTACTGTTCATGGAAAACCAGAGGTGTCCAGACATTACTGTCTCTACTTCTGCCTTCAATGGCAATGCGACCGGTGACTATCTCACACAATTCAGGCCATCACCACACGGACAGAGAAGAGAAAGCAAGAACTTCTGTTATAATTGCTGGAAATGTTCATGTTTTCTCCCGTTTCAAAGAATGATTCTTTACCAGATAGAAATTAGAGGCTTGTCCTCTTTGAAAACACGGTACTTTCTGAGTTTCACAGTGAATTAGCAAGAAACGAAGTAGGAAACAACTGTGAACGGTGAAGTCACATATATTCCCTTTAGTGTGTCCGGTGAAGCACACTACCCAAAGAATATAACTGTCTTGAAAGCAGTGTTTGCTCTTTAGTCTATTATCTAATCTCGAAAGTTCACTGAAACATAGAATGGAGTACATCAACAACGGCACGGCAAGGCCATAACTCCATCTGTTGAAATCGTTTGATCATATGTATATGTTGGTTAGAATGTTCCATGTACATTTCTTCTATTTGGTTGAAAACTGTTGCTGGCCTCTTTCGGAACACAGTTTTTCTGAGTTAACAAGGAAGGGCAACAGGAACTTTTTGAAAGACATTCGTGAGAAACAAGATAGCACCTATACCTTCAATTCAAAGAGCTACATCTGTACTTACAGTAGTATTTGCGCTACTGTTCATGGAAAACCAGAGGTGTCCAGACATTACTGTCTCTGCTTCTGCCTTCAATGGCAATGCGACCGGTGACTATCTCACACAATTCAGGCCATCACCACACGGACAGAGAAGAGAAAGCAATAACTTCTGTTATAATTGCTGGAAATGTTCATGTTTTCTCCCGTTTCAAAGAATGATTCTTTACCAGATAGAAATTACAGGCTTGTCCTCTTTGAACACACGGTACTTTCTGAGTTTCACAGTGAATTAGCAAGAAACGAAGTAGGAAACAACTGTGAACGGTGAAGTCACATATATTCCCTTTAGTGTGTCCGGTGAAGCACACTACCCAAAGAATATAACTGTCTTGAAAGCAGTGTTTGCTCTTTAGTCTATTATCTAATCTCGAAAGTTCACTGAAACATAGAATGGAGTACATCAACAACGGCACGGCAAGGCCATAACTCCATCTGTTGAAATCGTTTGATCATATGTATATGTTGGTTAGAATGTTCCATGTACATTTCTTCTATTTGGTTGAAAACTGTTGCTGGCCTCTTTCGGAACACAGTTTTTCTGAGTTAACAAGGAAGGGCAACAGGAACTTTTTGAAAGACATTCGTGAGAAACAAGATAGCACCTATACCTTCAATTCAAAGAGCTACATCTGTACTTACAGTAGTATTTGCGCTACTGTTCATGGAAAACCAGAGGTGTCCAGACATTACTGTCTCTGCTTCTTCCTTCAATTGCAATGCGACCGGTGACTATCTCACACAATTCAGGCCATCACCACACGGACAGAGAAGAGAAAGCAATAACTTCTGTTATAATTGCTGGAAATGTTCATGTTTTCTCCTGTTTCAAAGAATGATTCTTTACCAGATAGAAATTAGAGGCTTGTCCTCTTTGAAAACACGGTACTTTCTGATTTTCACAGTGAATTAGCAAGAAACGAAGTAGGAAACAACTGTGAACGGTGAAGTCACATATATTCCCTTTAGTGTGTCAGGTGAAGCACACTACCGAAAAGACTCTAGCGGTCTTGAAAGCAGTGTTTGCTCTTTAGTCTATTGTATAAACTCGAAAGTTCACTGAAACATACAATGGAGTACATCAACAACGGCACGGGAAGGCCATAATTCCATCTGTTGAAATCGTTTGATCATATGTATATGTTGGTTAGAATGTTCCATGTACATTTCTTCTATTTGGTTGAAAACTGTTGCTGGCCTCTTTCGGAACACAGTTTTTCTGAGTTAACAAGGAAGGGCAACGGGAAATTTTTGAAAGACATTCGTGAGAAACAAGATAGCACCTATACCTTCAATTCAAAGAGCTACATCTGTACTTACAGTAGTATTTGCGCTACTGTTCACGGAAAACCAGAGGTGTCCAGACATTACTGTCTCTGCTTCTGCCTTCAATGGCAATGCGACCGGTGACTATCTCACACAATTCAGGCCATCACCACACGGACAGAGAAGAGAAAGCAATAACTTCTGTTATAATTGCTGGAAATGTTCATGTTTTCTCCCGTTTCAAAGAATGATTCTTTACCAGATAGAAATTACAGGCTTGTCCTCCTTGAACACACGGTACTTTCTGAGTTTCACAGTGAATTAGCAAGAAACGAAGTAGGAAACAACTGTGAACGGTGAAGTCACATATATTCCCTTTAGTGTGTCAGGTGAAGCACACTACCCAAAGACTCGAACGGTCTTGAAAGCAGTGTTTGCTCTTTAATCTATTATCTAAACTCGAAAGTTCACTGAAACATACAATGGAGTACATCAACAACGGCACGGCAAGGCCATAATTCCATCTGTTGAAATCGTTTGATCATATGTATATGTTGGTTAGAATGTTCCATGTACATTTCTTCTATTTGGTTGAAAACTGTTGCTGGCCTCTTTCGGAACACAGTTTTTCTGAGTTAACAAGGAAGGGCAACGGGAAATTTTTGAAAGACATTCGTGAGAAACAAGATAGCACCTATACCTTCAATTCAAAGAGCTACATCTGTACTTACAGTAGTATTTGCGCTACTGTTCATGGAAAACCAGAGGTGTCCAGACATTACTGTCTCTGCTTCTGCCTTCAATTGCAATGCGACCGGTGACTATCTCACACAATTCAGGCCATCACCACACGGACAGAGAAGAGAAAGCAATAACTTCTGTTATAATTGCTGGAAATGTTCATGTTTTCTCCTGTTTCAAAGAATGATTCTTTACCAGATAGAAATTAGAGGCTTGTCCTCTTTGAAAACACGGTACTTTCTGATTTTCACAGTGAATTAGCAAGAAACGAAGTAGGAAACAACTGTGAACGGTGAAGTCACATATATTCCCTTTAGTGTGTCCGGTGAAGCACACTACCCAAAGAATATAACTGTCTTGAAAGCAGTGTTTGCTCTTTAGTCTATTATCTAATCTCGAAAGTTCACTGAAACATAGAATGGAGTACATCAACAACGGCACGGCAAGGCCATAACTCCATCTGTTGAAATCGTTTGATCATATGTATATGTTGGTTAGAATGTTCCATGTACATTTCTTCTATTTGGTTGAAAACTGTTGCTGGCCTCTTTCGGAACACAGTTTTTCTGAGTTAACAAGGAAGGGCAACAGGAACTTTTTGAAAGACATTCGTGAGAAACAAGATAGCACCTATACCTTCAATTCAAAGAGCTACATCTGTACTTACAGTAGTATTTGCGCTACTGTTCATGGAAAACCAGAGGTGTCCAGACATTACTGTCTCTGCTTCTGCCTTCAATGGCAATGCGACCGGTGACTATCTCACACAATTCAGGCCATCACCACACGGACAGAGAAGAGAAAGCAAGAACTTCTGTTATAATTGTTGGAAAACTTCATGTTTTCTCCCGTTTCAAAGAATGATTCTTTACCAAATAGAAATTACAGGCTTGTCCTCTTTGAACACACGGTACTTTCTGAGTTTCACAGTGAATTAGCAAGAAACGAAGTAGGAAACAACTATGAACGGTGAAGTCACATATATTCCCTTTAGTGTGTCCGGTGAAGCACACTACCCAAAGAATATAACTGTCTTGAAAGCAGTGTTTGCTCTTTAGTCTATTATCTAATCTCGAAAGTTCACTGAAACATAGAATGGAGTACATCAACAACGGCACGGCAAGGCCATAACTCCATCTGTTGAAATCGTTTGATCATATGTATATGTTGGTTAGAATGTTCCATGTACATTTCTTCTATTTGGTTGAAAACTGTTGCTGGCCTCTTTCGGAACACAGTTTTTCTGAGTTAACAAGGAAGGGCAACGGGAAATTTTTGAAAGACATTCGTGAGAAACAAGATAGCACCTATACCTTCAATTCAAAGAGCTACATCTGTACTTACAGTAGTATTTGCGCTACTGTTCATGGAAAACCAGAGGTGTCCAGACATTACTGTCTCTGCTTCTGCCTTCAATGGCAATGCGACCGGTGACTATCTCACACAATTCAGGCCATCACCACACGGACAGAGAAGAGAAAGCAAGAACTTCTGTTATAATTGTTGGAAAACTTCATGTTTTCTCCCGTTTCAAAGAATGATTCTTTACCAAATAGAAATTACAGGCTTGTCCTCTTTGAACACACGGTACTTTCTGAGTTTCACAGTGAATTAGCAAAAAACGAAGTAGGAAACAACTATGAACGGTGAAGTCACATATATTCCCTTTAGTGTGTCCGGTGAAGCACACTACCCAAAGAATATAACTGTCTTGAAAGCAGTGTTTGCTCTTTAGTCTATTATCTAATCTCGAAAGTTCACTGAAACATAGAATGGAGTACATCAACAACGGCACGGCAAGGCCATAACTCCATCTGTTGAAATCGTTTGATCATATGTATATGTTGGTTAGAATGTTCCATGTACATTTCTTCTATTTGGTTGAAAACTGTTGCTGGCCTCTTTCGGAACACAGTTTTTCTGAGTTAACAAGGAAGGGCAACAGGAACTTTTTGAAAGACATTCGTGAGAAACAAGATAGCACCTATACCTTCAATTCAAAGAGCTACATCTGTACTTACAGTAGTATTTGCGCTACTGTTCATGGAAAACCAGAGGTGTCCAGACATTACTGTCTCTGCTTCTGCCTTCAATGGCAATGCGACCGGTGACTATCTCACACAATTCAGGCCATCACCACACGGACAGAGAAGAGAAAGCAAGAACTTCTGTTATAATTGCTGGAAATGTTCATGTTTTCTCCTGTTTCAAAGAATGATTCTTTACCAGATAGAAATTAGAGGCTTGTCCTCTTTGAAAACACGGTACTTTCTGATTTTCACAGTGAATTAGCAAGAAACGAAGTAGGAAACAACTGTGAACGGTGAAGTCACATATATTCCCTTTAGTGTGTCAGGTGAAGCACACTACCGAAAAGACTCTAGCGGTCTTGAAAGCAGTGTTTGCTCTTTAGTCTATTGTATAAACTCGAAAGTTCACTGAAACATACAATGGAGTACATCAACAACGGCACGGGAAGGCCATAATTCCATCTGTTGAAATCGTTTGATCATATGTATATGTTGGTTAGAATGTTCCATGTACATTTCTTCTATTTGGTTGAAAACTGTTGCTGGCCTCTTTCGGAACACAGTTTTTCTGAGTTAACAAGGAAGGGCAACGGGAAATTTTTGAAAGACATTCGTGAGAAACAAGATAGCACCTATACCTTCAATTCAAAGAGCTACATCTGTACTTACAGTAGTATTTGCGCTACTGTTCACGGAAAACCAGAGGTGTCCAGACATTACTGTCTCTGCTTCTGCCTTCAATGGCAATGCGACCGGTGACTATCTCACACAATTCAGGCCATCACCACACGGACAGAGAAGAGAAAGCAATAACTTCTGTTATAATTGCTGGAAATGTTCATGTTTTCTCCCGTTTCAAAGAATGATTCTTTACCAGATAGAAATTACAGGCTTGTCCTCCTTGAACACACGGTACTTTCTGAGTTTCACAGTGAATTAGCAAGAAACGAAGTAGGAAACAACTGTGAACGGTGAAGTCACATATATTCCCTTTAGTGTGTCAGGTGAAGCACACTACCCAAAGACTCGAACGGTCTTGAAAGCAGTGTTTGCTCTTTAATCTATTATCTAAACTCGAAAGTTCACTGAAACATACAATGGAGTACATCAACAACGGCACGGCAAGGCCATAATTCCATCTGTTGAAATCGTTTGATCATATGTATATGTTGGTTAGAATGTTCCATGTACATTTCTTCTATTTGGTTGAAAACTGTTGCTGGCCTCTTTCGGAACACAGTTTTTCTGAGTTAACAAGGAAGGGCAACGGGAAATTTTTGAAAGACATTCGTGAGAAACAAGATAGCACCTATACCTTCAATTCAAAGAGCTACATCTGTACTTACAGTAGTATTTGCGCTACTGTTCATGGAAAACCAGAGGTGTCCAGACATTACTGTCTCTGCTTCTGCCTTCAATTGCAATGCGACCGGTGACTATCTCACACAATTCAGGCCATCACCACACGGACAGAGAAGAGAAAGCAATAACTTCTGTTATAATTGCTGGAAATGTTCATGTTTTCTCCTGTTTCAAAGAATGATTCTTTACCAGATAGAAATTAGAGGCTTGTCCTCTTTGAAAACACGGTACTTTCTGATTTTCACAGTGAATTAGCAAGAAACGAAGTAGGAAACAACTGTGAACGGTGAAGTCACATATATTCCCTTTAGTGTGTCCGGTGAAGCACACTACCCAAAGAATATAACTGTCTTGAAAGCAGTGTTTGCTCTTTAGTCTATTATCTAATCTCGAAAGTTCACTGAAACATAGAATGGAGTACATCAACAACGGCACGGCAAGGCCATAACTCCATCTGTTGAAATCGTTTGATCATATGTATATGTTGGTTAGAATGTTCCATGTACATTTCTTCTATTTGGTTGAAAACTGTTGCTGGCCTCTTTCGGAACACAGTTTTTCTGAGTTAACAAGGAAGGGCAACAGGAACTTTTTGAAAGACATTCGTGAGAAACAAGATAGCACCTATACCTTCAATTCAAAGAGCTACATCTGTACTTACAGTAGTATTTGCGCTACTGTTCATGGAAAACCAGAGGTGTCCAGACATTACTGTCTCTGCTTCTGCCTTCAATGGCAATGCGACCGGTGACTATCTCACACAATTCAGGCCATCACCACACGGACAGAGAAGAGAAAGCAAGAACTTCTGTTATAATTGTTGGAAAACTTCATGTTTTCTCCCGTTTCAAAGAATGATTCTTTACCAAATAGAAATTACAGGCTTGTCCTCTTTGAACACACGGTACTTTCTGAGTTTCACAGTGAATTAGCAAGAAACGAAGTAGGAAACAACTATGAACGGTGAAGTCACATATATTCCCTTTAGTGTGTCCGGTGAAGCACACTACCCAAAGAATATAACTGTCTTGAAAGCAGTGTTTGCTCTTTAGTCTATTATCTAATCTCGAAAGTTCACTGAAACATAGAATGGAGTACATCAACAACGGCACGGCAAGGCCATAACTCCATCTGTTGAAATCGTTTGATCATATGTATATGTTGGTTAGAATGTTCCATGTACATTTCTTCTATTTGGTTGAAAACTGTTGCTGGCCTCTTTCGGAACACAGTTTTTCTGAGTTAACAAGGAAGGGCAACGGGAAATTTTTGAAAGACATTCGTGAGAAACAAGATAGCACCTATACCTTCAATTCAAAGAGCTACATCTGTACTTACAGTAGTATTTGCGCTACTGTTCATGGAAAACCAGAGGTGTCCAGACATTACTGTCTCTGCTTCTGCCTTCAATGGCAATGCGACCGGTGACTATCTCACACAATTCAGGCCATCACCACACGGACAGAGAAGAGAAAGCAAGAACTTCTGTTATAATTGTTGGAAAACTTCATGTTTTCTCCCGTTTCAAAGAATGATTCTTTACCAAATAGAAATTACAGGCTTGTCCTCTTTGAACACACGGTACTTTCTGAGTTTCACAGTGAATTAGCAAAAAACGAAGTAGGAAACAACTATGAACGGTGAAGTCACATATATTCCCTTTAGTGTGTCCGGTGAAGCACACTACCCAAAGAATATAACTGTCTTGAAAGCAGTGTTTGCTCTTTAGTCTATTATCTAATCTCGAAAGTTCACTGAAACATAGAATGGAGTACATCAACAACGGCACGGCAAGGCCATAACTCCATCTGTTGAAATCGTTTGATCATATGTATATGTTGGTTAGAATGTTCCATGTACATTTCTTCTATTTGGTTGAAAACTGTTGCTGGCCTCTTTCGGAACACAGTTTTTCTGAGTTAACAAGGAAGGGCAACAGGAACTTTTTGAAAGACATTCGTGAGAAACAAGATAGCACCTATACCTTCAATTCAAAGAGCTACATCTGTACTTACAGTAGTATTTGCGCTACTGTTCATGGAAAACCAGAGGTGTCCAGACATTACTGTCTCTGCTTCTGCCTTCAATGGCAATGCGACCGGTGACTATCTCACACAATTCAGGCCATCACCACACGGACAGAGAAGAGAAAGCAAGAACTTCTGTTATAATTGCTGGAAATGTTCATGTTTTCTCCCGTTTCAAAGAATGATTCTTTACCAGATAGAAATTACAGGCTTGTCCTCTTTGAACACACGGTACTTTCTGAGTTTCACAGTGAATTAGCAAGAAACGAAGTAGGAAACAACTGTGAACGGTGAAGTCACATATATTCCCTTTAGTGTGTCAGGTGAAGCACACTACCCAAAAGACTCGAACGGTCTTGAAAGCAGTGTTTGCTCTTTAGTCTATTGTATAAACTCGAAAGTTCACTGAAACATACAATGGAGTACATCAACAACGGCACGGGAAGGCCATAATTCCATCTGTTGAAATCGTTTGATCATATGTATATGTTGGTTAGAATGTTCCATGTACATTTCTTCTATTTGGTTGAAAACTGTTGCTGGCCTCTTTCGGAACACAGTTTTTCTGAGTTAACAAGGAAGGGCAACGGGAAATTTTTGAAAGACATTCGTGAGAAACAAGATAGCACCTATACCTTCAATTCAAAGAGCTACATCTGTACTTACAGTAGTATTTGCGCTACTGTTCATGGAAAACCAGAGGTGTCCAGACATTACTGTCTCTGCTTCTGCCTTCAATGGCAATGCGACCGGTGACTATCTCACACAATTCAGGCCATCACCACACGGACAGAGAAGAGAAAGCAATAACTTCTGTTATAATTGCTGGAAATGTTCATGTTTTCTCCTGTTTCAAAGAATGATTCTTTACCAGATAGAAATTAGAGGCTTGTCCTCTTTGAAAACACGGTACTTTCTGAGTTTCACAGTGAATTAGCAAGAAACGAAGTAGGAAACAACTGTGAACGGTGAAGTCACATATATTCCCTTTAGTGTGTCAGGTGAAGCACACTACCCAAAGACTCGAACGGTCTTGAAAGCAGTGTTTGCTCTTTAATCTATTATCTAAACTCGAAAGTTCACTGAAACATACAATGGAGTACATCAACAACGGCACGGCAAGGCCATAATTCCATCTGTTGAAATCGTTTGATCATATGTATATGTTGGTTAGAATGTTCCATGTACATTTCTTCTATTTGGTTGAAAACTGTTGCTGGCCTCTTTCGGAACACAGTTTTTCTGAGTTAACAAGGAAGGGCAACAGGAACTTTTTGAAAGACATTCGTGAGAAACAAGATAGCACCTATACCTTCAATTCAAAGAGCTACATCTGTACTTACAGTAGTATTTGCGCTACTGTTCACGGAAAACCAGAGGTGTCCAGACATTACTGTCTCTGATTCTGCCTTCAATTGCAATGCGACCGGTGACTATCTCACACAATTCAGGCCATCACCACACGGACAGAGAAGAGAAAGCAATAACTTCTGTTATAATTGCTGGAAATGTTCATGTTTTCTCCCGTTTCAAAGAATGATTCTTTACCAGATAGAAATTACAGGCTTGTCCTCTTTGAACACACGGTACTTTCTGAGTTTCACAGTGAATTAGCAAGAAACGAAGTAGAAAACAACTGTGAACGGTGAAGTCACATATATTCCCTTTATTGTGTCAGGTGAAGCACACTACCCAAAAGACTCGAACGGTCTTGAAAGCAGTGTTTGCTCTTTAGTCTATTGTATAAATTCTAAAGTTCACTGAAACATACAATGGAGTACATCAACAGCGGCACGGCAAGGCCATAATTCCATCTGTTGAAATCGTTTGATCATATGTATATGTTGGTTAGAATGTTCCATGTACATTTCTTCTATTTGGTTGAAAACTGTTGCTGGCCTCTTTCGGAACACAGTTTTTCTGAGTTAACAAGGAAGGGCAACAGGAACTTTTTGAAAGACATTCGTGAGAAACAAGATAGCACCTATACCTTCAATTCAAAGAGCTACATCTGTACTTACAGTAGTATTTGCGCTACTGTTCATGGAAAACCAGAGGTGTCCAGACATTACTGTCTCTGCTTCTGCCTTCAATGGTAATGCGACCGGTGACTATCTCACACAATTCAGGCCATCACCACACGGACAGATAAGAGAAAGCAATAACTTCTGTTATAATTGCTGGAAATGTTCATGTTTTCTCCCGTTTCAAAGAATGATTCTTTACCAGATAGAAATTACAGGCTTGTCCTCTTTGAACACACGGTACTTTCTGAGTTTCACAGTGAATTAGCAAGAAACGAAGTAGGAAACAACTGTGAACGGTGAAGTCACATATATTCCCTTTAGTGTGTCAGGTGAAGCACACTACCCAAAGACTCGAACGGTCTTGAAAGCAGTGTTTGGTCTTTAATCTATTATCTAAACTCGAAAGTTCACTGAAACATACAATGGAGTACATCAACAACGGCACGGCAAGGCCATAATTCCATCTGTTGAAATCGTTTGATCATATGTATATGTTGGTTAGAATGTTCCATGTACATTTCTTCTATTTGGTTGAAAACTGTTGCTGGCCTCTTTCGGAACACAGTTTTTCTGAGTTAACAAGGAAGGGCAACAGGAACTTTTTGAAAGACATTCGTGAGAAACAAGATAGCACCTATACCTTCAATTCAAAGAGCTACATCTGTACTTACAGTAGTATTTGCGCTACTGTTCATGGAAAACCAGAGGTGTCCAGACATTACTGTCTCTGCTTCTGCCTTCAATGGCAATGCGACCGGTGACTATCTCACACAATTCAGGCCATCACCACACGGACAGAGAAGAGAAAGCAATAACTTCTGTTATAATTGTTGGAAATGTTCATGTTTTCTCCCGTTTCAAAGAATGATTCTTTACCAGATAGAAATTACAGGCTTGTCCTCTTTGAACACACGGTACTTTCTGAGTTTCACAGTGAATTAGCAAGAAACGAAGTAGGAAACAACTGTGAACGGTGAAGTCACATATATTCCCTTTAGTGTGTCAGGTCAAGCACACTACCGAAAGACTCGAACGGTCTTGAAAGCAGTGTTTGCTCTTTAATCTATTATCTAAACTCGAAAGTTCACTGAAACATACAATGGAGTACATCAACAACGCCACGGCAAGGCCATAATTCCATCTGTTGAAATCGTTTGATCATATGTATATGTTGGTTAGAATGTTCCATGTACATTTCTTCTATTTGGTTGAAAACTGTTGCTGGCCTCTTTCGGAACACAGTTTTTCTGAGTTAACAAGGAAGGGCAACGGGAAATTTTTGAAAGACATTCGTGAGAAACAAGATAGCACCTATACCTTCAATTCAAAGAGCTACATCTGTACTTACAGTAGTATTTGCGCTACTGTTCATGGAAAACCAGAGGTGTCCAGACATTACTGTCTCTGCTTCTGCCTTCAATGGCAATGCGACCGGTGACTATCTCACACAATTCAGGCCATCACCACACGGACAGAGAAGAGAAAGCAATAACTTCTGTTATAATTGCTGGAAATGTTCATGTTTTCTCCCGTTTCAAAGAATGATTCTTTACCAGATAGAAATTACAGGCTTGTCCTCTTTGAACACACGGTACTTTCTGAGTTTCACAGTGAATTAGCAAGAAACGAAGTAGGAAACAACTGTGAACGGTGAAGTCACATATATTCCCTTTAGTGTGTCAGGTCAAGCACACTACCGAAAGACTCGAACGGTCTTGAAAGCAGTGTTTGCTCTTTAATCTATTATCTAAACTCGAAAGTTCACTGAAACATACAATGGAGTACATCAACAACGCCACGGCAAGGCCATAATTCCATCTGTTGAAATCGTTTGATCATATGTATATGTTGGTTAGAATGTTCCATGTACATTTCTTCTATTTGGTTGAAAACTGTTGCTGGCCTCTTTCGGAACACAGTTTTTCTGAGTTAACAAGGAAGGGCAACGGGAAATTTTTGAAAGACATTCGTGAGAAACAAGATAGCACCTATACCTTCAATTCAAAGAGCTACATCTGTACTTACAGTAGTATTTGCGCTACTGTTCATGGAAAACCAGAGGTGTCCAGACATTACTGTCTCTGCTTCTGCCTTCAATGGCAATGCGACCGGTGACTATCTCACACAATTCAGGCCATCACCACACGGACAGAGAAGAGAAAGCAATAACTTCTGTTATAATTGCTGGAAATGTTCATGTTTTCTCCCGTTTCAAAGAATGATTCTTTACCAGATAGAAATTACAGGCTTGTCCTCTTTGAACACACGGTACTTTCTGAGTTTCACAGTGAATTAGCAAGAAACGAAGTAGGAAACAACTGTGAACGGTGAAGTCACATATATTCCCTTTAGTGTGTCCGGTGAAGCACACTACCCAAAGAATATAACTGTCTTGAAAGCAGTGTTTGCTCTTTAGTCTATTATCTAATCTCGAAAGTTCACT
Source organism: Furipterus horrens (assembly GCF_987537825.1). Lineage (NCBI taxonomy): Eukaryota > Metazoa > Chordata > Mammalia > Chiroptera > Furipteridae > Furipterus > Furipterus horrens. Next base: position 53,420,589 of record NW_028327182.1, read on the forward strand.
GAAACATAGAATGGAGTACATCAACAACGGCACGGCAAGGCCATAACTCCATCTGTTGAAATCGTTTGATCATATGTATATGTTGGTTAGAATGTTCCATGTACATTTCTTCTATTTGGTTGAAAACTGTTGCTGGCCTCTTTCGGAACACAGTTTTTCTGAGTTAACAAGGAAGGGCAACAGGAACTTTTTGAAAGACATTCGTGAGAAACAAGATAGCACCTATACCTTCAATTCAAAGAGCTACATCTGTACTTACAGTAGTATTTGCGCTACTGTTCATGGAAAACCAGAGGTGTCCAGACATTACTGTCTCTGCTTCTGCCTTCAATTGCAATGCGACCGGTGACTATCTCACACAATTCAGGCCATCACCACACGGACAGAGAAGAGAAAGCAATAACTTCTGTTATAATTGCTGGAAATGTTCATGTTTTCTCCCGTTTCAAAGAATGATTCTTTACCAGATAGAAATTACAGGCTTGTCCTCTTTGAACACACGGTACTTTCTGAGTTTCACAGTGAATTAGCAAGAAACGAAGTAGGAAACAACTGTGAACGGTGAAGTCACATATATTCCCTTTAGTGTGTCAGGTCAAGCACACTACCCAAAGACTCGAACGGTCTTGAAAGCAGTGTTTGCTCTTTAATCTATTATCTAAACTCGAAAGTTCACTGAAACATACAATGGAGTACATCAACAACGCCACGGCAAGGCCATAATTCCATCTGTTGAAATCGTTTGATCATATGTATATGTTGGTTAGAATGTTCCATGTACATTTCTTCTATTTGGTTGAAAACTGTTGCTGGCCTCTTTCGGAACACAGTTTTTCTGAGTTAACAAGGAAGGGCAACGGGAAATTTTTGAAAGACATTCGTGAGAAACAAGATAGCACCTATACCTTCAATTCAAAGAGCTACATCTGTACTTACAGTAGTATTTGCGCTACTGTTCATGGAAAACCAGAGGTGTCCAGACATTACTGTCTCTGCTTCTGCCTTCAATGGCAATGCGACCGGTGACTATCTCACACAATTCAGGCCATCACCACACGGACAGAGAAGAGAAAGCAAGAACTTCTGTTATAATTGCTGGAAATGTTCATGTTTTCTCCCGTTTCAAAGAATGATTCTTTACCAGATAGAAATTACAGGCTTGTCCTCTTTGAACACACGGTACTTTCTGAATTTCACAGTGAATTAGCAAGAAACGAAGTAGGAAACAACTGTGAACGGTGAAGTCACATATATTCCCTTTAGTGTGTCCGGTGAAGCACACTACCCAAAGAATATAACTGTCTTGAAAGCAGTGTTTGCTCTTTAGTCTATTATCTAATCTCGAAAGTTCACTGAAACATAGAATGGAGTACATCAACAACGGCACGGCAAGGCCATAACTCCATCTGTTGAAATCGTTTGATCATATGTATATGTTGGTTAGAATGTTCCATGTACATTTCTTCTATTTGGTTGAAAACTGTTGCTGGCCTCTTTCGGAACACAGTTTTTCTGAGTTAACAAGGAAGGGCAACGGGAAATTTTTGAAAGACATTCGTGAGAAACAAGATAGCACCTATACCTTCAATTCAAAGAGCTACATCTGTACTTACAGTAGTATTTGCGCTACTGTTCATGGAAAACCAGAGGTGTCCAGACATTACTGTCTCTGCTTCTGCCTTCAATGGCAATGCGACCGGTGACTATCTCACACAATTCAGGCCATCACCACACGGACAGAGAAGAGAAAGCAATAACTTCTGTTATAATTGCTGGAAATGTTCATGTTTTCTCCCGTTTCAAAGAATGATTCTTTACCAGATAGAAATTACAGGCTTGTCCTCTTTGAACACACGGTACTTTCTGAGTTTCACAGTGAATTAGCAAGAAACGAAGTAGGAAACAACTGTGAACGGTGAAGTCACATATATTCCCTTTAGTGTGTCCGGTGAAGCACACTACCCAAAGAATATAACTGTCTTGAAAGCAGTGTTTGCTCTTTAGTCTATTATCTAATCTCGAAAGTTCACTGAAACATAGAATGGAGTACATCAACAACGGCACGGCAAGGCCATAACTCCATCTGTTGAAATCGTTTGATCATATGTATATGTTGGTTAGAATGTTCCATGTACATTTCTTCTATTTGGTTGAAAACTGTTGCTGGCCTCTTTCGGAACACAGTTTTTCTGAGTTAACAAGGAAGGGCAACAGGAACTTTTTGAAAGACATTCGTGAGAAACAAGATAGCACCTATACCTTCAATTCAAAGAGCTACATCTGTACTTACAGTAGTATTTGCGCTACTGTTCATGGAAAACCAGAGGTGTCCAGACATTACTGTCTCTGCTTCTGCCTTCAATTGCAATGCGACCGGTGACTATCTCACACAATTCAGGCCATCACCACACGGACAGAGAAGAGAAAGCAATAACTTCTGTTATAATTGCTGGAAATGTTCATGTTTTCTCCCGTTTCAAAGAATGATTCTTTACCAGATAGAAATTACAGGCTTGTCCTCTTTGAACACACGGTACTTTCTGTGTTTCACAGTGAATTAGCAAGAAACGAAGTAGGAAACAACTGTGAACGGTGAAGTCACATATATTCCCTTTAGTGTGTCAGGTCAAGCACACTACCCAAAGACTCGAACGGTCTTGAAAGCAGTGTTTGCTCTTTAATCTATTATCTAAACTCGAAAGTTCACTGAAACATACAATGGAGTACATCAACAACGCCACGGCAAGGCCATAATTCCATCTGTTGAAATCGTTTGATCATATGTATATGTTGGTTAGAATGTTCCATGTACATTTCTTCTATTTGGTTGAAAACTGTTGCTGGCCTCTTTCGGAACACAGTTTTTCTGAGTTAACAAGGAAGGGCAACGGGAAATTTTTGAAAGACATTCGTGAGAAACAAGATAGCACCTATACCTTCAATTCAAAGAGCTACATCTGTACTTACAGTAGTATTTGCGCTACTGTTCATGGAAAACCAGAGGTGTCCAGACATTACTGTCTCTGCTTCTGCCTTCAATGGCAATGCGACCGGTGACTATCTCACACAATTCAGGCCATCACCACACGGACAGAGAAGAGAAAGCAAGAACTTCTGTTATAATTGCTGGAAATGTTCATGTTTTCTCCCGTTTCAAAGAATGATTCTTTACCAGATAGAAATTAGAGGCTTGTCCTCTTTGAAAACACGGTACTTTCTGAGTTTCACAGTGAATTAGCAAGAAACGAAGTAGGAAACAACTGTGAACGGTGAAGTCACATATATTCCCTTTAGTGTGTCCGGTGAAGCACACTACCCAAAGAATATAACTGTCTTGAAAGCAGTGTTTGCTCTTTAGTCTATTATCTAATCTCGAAAGTTCACTGAAACATAGAATGGAGTACATCAACAACGGCACGGCAAGGCCATAACTCCATCTGTTGAAATCGTTTGATCATATGTATATGTTGGTTAGAATGTTCCATGTACATTTCTTCTATTTGGTTGAAAACTGTTGCTGGCCTCTTTCGGAACACAGTTTTTCTGAGTTAACAAGGAAGGGCAACAGGAACTTTTTGAAAGACATTCGTGAGAAACAAGATAGCACCTATACCTTCAATTCAAAGAGCTACATCTGTACTTACAGTAGTATTTGCGCTACTGTTCATGGAAAACCAGAGGTGTCCAGACATTACTGTCTCTGCTTCTGCCTTCAATGGCAATGCGACCGGTGACTATCTCACACAATTCAGGCCATCACCACACGGACAGAGAAGAGAAAGCAATAACTTCTGTTATAATTGCTGGAAATGTTCATGTTTTCTCCCGTTTCAAAGAATGATTCTTTACCAGATAGAAATTACAGGCTTGTCCTCTTTGAACACACGGTACTTTCTGAGTTTCACAGTGAATTAGCAAGAAACGAAGTAGGAAACAACTGTGAACGGTGAAGTCACATATATTCCCTTTAGTGTGTCCGGTGAAGCACACTACCCAAAGAATATAACTGTCTTGAAAGCAGTGTTTGCTCTTTAGTCTATTATCTAATCTCGAAAGTTCACTGAAACATAGAATGGAGTACATCAACAACGGCACGGCAAGGCCATAACTCCATCTGTTGAAATCGTTTGATCATATGTATATGTTGGTTAGAATGTTCCATGTACATTTCTTCTATTTGGTTGAAAACTGTTGCTGGCCTCTTTCGGAACACAGTTTTTCTGAGTTAACAAGGAAGGGCAACAGGAACTTTTTGAAAGACATTCGTGAGAAACAAGATAGCACCTATACCTTCAATTCAAAGAGCTACATCTGTACTTACAGTAGTATTTGCGCTACTGTTCATGGAAAACCAGAGGTGTCCAGACATTACTGTCTCTGCTTCTGCCTTCAATTGCAATGCGACCGGTGACTATCTCACACAATTCAGGCCATCACCACACGGACAGAGAAGAGAAAGCAATAACTTCTGTTATAATTGCTGGAAATGTTCATGTTTTCTCCTGTTTCAAAGAATGATTCTTTACCAGATAGAAATTAGAGGCTTGTCCTCTTTGAAAACACGGTACTTTCTGATTTTCACAGTGAATTAGCAAGAAACGAAGTAGGAAACAACTGTGAACGGTGAAGTCACATATATTCCCTTTAGTGTGTCAGGTGAAGCACACTACCCAAAAGACTCTAGCGGTCTTGAAAGCAGTGTTTGCTCTTTAGTCTATTGTATAAACTCGAAAGTTCACTGAAACATACAATGGAGTACATCAACAACGGCACGGGAAGGCCATAATTCCATCTGTTGAAATCGTTTGATCATATGTATATGTTGGTTAGAATGTTCCATGTACATTTCTTCTATTTGGTTGAAAACTGTTGCTGGCCTCTTTCGGAACACAGTTTTTCTGAGTTAACAAGGAAGGGCAACGGGAAATTTTTGAAAGACATTCGTGAGAAACAAGATAGCACCTATACCTTCAATTCAAAGAGCTACATCTGTACTTACAGTAGTATTTGCGCTACTGTTCACGGAAAACCAGAGGTGTCCAGACATTACTGTCTCTGCTTCTGCCTTCAATGGCAATGCGACCGGTGACTATCTCACACAATTCAGGCCATCACCACACGGACAGAGAAGAGAAAGCAATAACTTCTGTTATAATTGCTGGAAATGTTCATGTTTTCTCCCGTTTCAAAGAATGATTCTTTACCAGATAGAAATTACAGGCTTGTCCTCCTTGAACACACGGTACTTTCTGAGTTTCACAGTGAATTAGCAAGAAACGAAGTAGGAAACAACTGTGAACGGTGAAGTCACATATATTCCCTTTAGTGTGTCAGGTGAAGCACACTACCCAAAGACTCGAACGGTCTTGAAAGCAGTGTTTGCTCTTTAATCTATTATCTAAACTCGAAAGTTCACTGAAACATACAATGGAGTACATCAACAACGGCACGGCAAGGCCATAATTCCATCTGTTGAAATCGTTTGATCATATGTATATGTTGGTTAGAATGTTCCATGTACATTTCTTCTATTTGGTTGAAAACTGTTGCTGGCCTCTTTCGGAACACAGTTTTTCTGAGTTAACAAGGAAGGGCAACAGGAAATTTTTGAAAGACATTCGTGAGAAACAAGATAGCACCTATACCTTCAATTCAAAGAGCTACATCTGTACTTACAGTAGTATTTGCGCTACTGTTCATGGAAAACCAGAGGTGTCCAGACATTACTGTCTCTGCTTCTGCCTTCAATTGCAATGCGACCGGTGACTATCTCACACAATTCAGGCCATCACCACACGGACAGAGAAGAGAAAGCAATAACTTCTGTTATAATTGCTGGAAATGTTCATGTTTTCTCCTGTTTCAAAGAATGATTCTTTACCAGATAGAAATTAGAGGCTTGTCCTCTTTGAAAACACGGTACTTTCTGATTTTCACAGTGAATTAGCAAGAAACGAAGTAGGAAACAACTGTGAACGGTGAAGTCACATATATTCCCTTTAGTGTGTCCGGTGAAGCACACTACCCAAAGAATATAACTGTCTTGAAAGCAGTGTTTGCTCTTTAGTCTATTATCTAATCTCGAAAGTTCACTGAAACATAGAATGGAGTACATCAACAACGGCACGGCAAGGCCATAACTCCATCTGTTGAAATCGTTTGATCATATGTATATGTTGGTTAGAATGTTCCATGTACATTTCTTCTATTTGGTTGAAAACTGTTGCTGGCCTTTTTCGGAACACAGTTTTTCTGAGTTAACAAGGAAGGGCAACAGGAACTTTTTGAAAGACATTCGTGAGAAACAAGATAGCACCTATACCTTCAATTCAAAGAGCTACATCTGTACTTACAGTAGTATTTGCGCTACTGTTCATGGAAAACCAGAGGTGTCCAGACATTACTGTCTCTGCTTCTGCCTTCAATGGCAATGCGACCGGTGACTATCTCACACAATTCAGGCCATCACCACACGGACAGAGAAGAGAAAGCAATAACTTCTGTTATAATTGCTGGAAATGTTCATGTTTTCTCCCGTTTCAAAGAATGATTCTTTACCAGATAGAAATTACAGGCTTGTCCTCTTTGAACACACGGTACTTTCTGAGTTTCACAGTGAATTAGCAAGAAACGAAGTAGGAAACAACTGTGAACGGTGAAGTCACATATATTCCCTTTAGTGTGTCCGGTGAAGCACACTACCCAAAGAATATAACTGTCTTGAAAGCAGTGTTTGCTCTTTAGTCTATTATCTAATCTCGAAAGTTCACTGAAACATAGAATGGAGTACATCAACAACGGCACGGCAAGGCCATAACTCCATCTGTTGAAATCGTTTGATCATATGTATATGTTGGTTAGAATGTTCCATGTACATTTCTTCTATTTGGTTGAAAACTGTTGCTGGCCTCTTTCGGAACACAGTTTTTCTGAGTTAACAAGGAAGGGCAACAGGAACTTTTTGAAAGACATTCGTGAGAAACAAGATAGCACCTATACCTTCAATTCAAAGAGCTACATCTGTACTTACAGTAGTATTTGCGCTACTGTTCATGGAAAACCAGAGGTGTCCAGACATTACTGTCTCTGCTTCTGCCTTCAATTGCAATGCGACCGGTGACTATCTCACACAATTCAGGCCATCACCACACGGACAGAGAAGAGAAAGCAATAACTTCTGTTATAATTGCTGGAAATGTTCATGTTTTCTCCTGTTTCAAAGAATGATTCTTTACCAGATAGAAATTAGAGGCTTGTCCTCTTTGAAAACACGGTACTTTCTGATTTTCACAGTGAATTAGCAAGAAACGAAGTAGGAAACAACTGTGAACGGTGAAGTCACATATATTCCCTTTAGTGTGTCAGGTGAAGCACACTACCCAAAAGACTCTAGCGGTCTTGAAAGCAGTGTTTGCTCTTTAGTCTATTGTATAAACTCGAAAGTTCACTGAAACATACAATGGAGTACATCAACAACGGCACGGGAAGGCCATAATTCCATCTGTTGAAATCGTTTGATCATATGTATATGTTGGTTAGAATGTTCCATGTACATTTCTTCTATTTGGTTGAAAACTGTTGCTGGCCTCTTTCGGAACACAGTTTTTCTGAGTTAACAAGGAAGGGCAACGGGAAATTTTTGAAAGACATTCGTGAGAAACAAGATAGCACCTATACCTTCAATTCAAAGAGCTACATCTGTACTTACAGTAGTATTTGCGCTACTGTTCACGGAAAACCAGAGGTGTCCAGACATTACTGTCTCTGCTTCTGCCTTCAATGGCAATGCGACCGGTGACTATCTCACACAATTCAGGCCATCACCACACGGACAGAGAAGAGAAAGCAATAACTTCTGTTATAATTGCTGGAAATGTTCATGTTTTCTCCCGTTTCAAAGAATGATTCTTTACCAGATAGAAATTACAGGCTTGTCCTCCTTGAACACACGGTACTTTCTGAGTTTCACAGTGAATTAGCAAGAAACGAAGTAGGAAACAACTGTGAACGGTGAAGTCACATATATTCCCTTTAGTGTGTCAGGTGAAGCACACTACCCAAAGACTCGAACGGTCTTGAAAGCAGTGTTTGGTCTTTAATCTATTATCTAAACTCGAAAGTTCACTGAAACATACAATGGAGTACATCAACAACGGCACGGCAAGGCCATAATTCCATCTGTTGAAATCGTTTGATCATATGTATATGTTGGTTAGAATGTTCCATGTACATTTCTTCTATTTGGTTGAAAACTGTTGCTGGCCTCTTTCGGAACACAGTTTTTCTGAGTTAACAAGGAAGGGCAACAGGAACTTTTTGAAAGACATTCGTGAGAAACAAGATAGCACCTATACCTTCAATTCAAAGAGCTACATCTGTACTTACAGTAGTATTTGCGCTACTGTTCATGGAAAACCAGAGGTGTCCAGACATTACTGTCTCTGCTTCTGCCTTCAATGGCAATGCGACCGGTGACTATCTCACACAATTCAGGCCATCACCATACGGACAGAGAAGAGAAAGCAATAACTTCTGTTATAATTGTTGGAAATGTTCATGTTTTCTCCCGTTTCAAAGAATGATTCTTTACCAGATAGAAATTACAGGCTTGTCCTCTTTGAACACACGGTACTTTCTGAGTTTCACAGTGAATTAGCAAGAAACGAAGTAGGAAACAACTGTGAACGGTGAAGTCACATATATTCCCTTTAGTGTGTCAGGTCAAGCACACTACCGAAAGACTCGAACGGTCTTGAAAGCAGTGTTTGCTCTTTAATCTATTATCTAAACTCGAAAGTTCACTGAAACATACAATGGAGTACATCAACAACGCCACGGCAAGGCCATAATTCCATCTGTTGAAATCGTTTGATCATATGTATATGTTGGTTAGAATGTTCCATGTACATTTCTTCTATTTGGTTGAAAACTGTTGCTGGCCTCTTTCGGAACACAGTTTTTCTGAGTTAACAAGGAAGGGCAACGGGAAATTTTTGAAAGACATTCGTGAGAAACAAGATAGCACCTATACCTTCAATTCAAAGAGCTACATCTGTACTTACAGTAGTATTTGCGCTACTGTTCATGGAAAACCAGAGGTGTCCAGACATTACTGTCTCTGCTTCTGCCTTCAATGGCAATGCGACCGGTGACTATCTCACACAATTCAGGCCATCACCACACGGACAGAGAAGAGAAAGCAATAACTTCTGTTATAATTGCTGGAAATGTTCATGTTTTCTCCCGTTTCAAAGAATGATTCTTTACCAGATAGAAATTACAGGCTTGTCCTCTTTGAACACACGGTACTTTCTGAGTTTCACAGTGAATTAGCAAGAAACGAAGTAGGAAACAACTGTGAACGGTGAAGTCACATATATTCCCTTTAGTGTGTCAGGTCAAGCACACTACCGAAAGACTCGAACGGTCTTGAAAGCAGTGTTTGCTCTTTAATCTATTATCTAAACTCGAAAGTTCACTGAAACATACAATGGAGTACATCAACAACGCCACGGCAAGGCCATAATTCCATCTGTTGAAATCGTTTGATCATATGTATATGTTGGTTAGAATGTTCCATGTACATTTCTTCTATTTGGTTGAAAACTGTTGCTGGCCTCTTTCGGAACACAGTTTTTCTGAGTTAACAAGGAAGGGCAACGGGAAATTTTTGAAAGACATTCGTGAGAAACAAGATAGCACCTATACCTTCAATTCAAAGAGCTACATCTGTACTTACAGTAGTATTTGCGCTACTGTTCATGGAAAACCAGAGGTGTCCAGACATTACTGTCTCTGCTTCTGCCTTCAATGGCAATGCGACCGGTGACTATCTCACACAATTCAGGCCATCACCACACGGACAGAGAAGAGAAAGCAATAACTTCTGTTATAATTGCTGGAAATGTTCATGTTTTCTCCCGTTTCAAAGAATGATTCTTTACCAGATAGAAATTACAGGCTTGTCCTCTTTGAACACACGGTACTTTCTGAGTTTCACAGTGAATTAGCAAGAAACGAAGTAGGAAACAACTGTGAACGGTGAAGTCACATATATTCCCTTTAGTGTGTCCGGTGAAGCACACTACCCAAAGAATATAACTGTCTTGAAAGCAGTGTTTGCTCTTTAGTCTATTATCTAATCTCGAAAGTTCACTGAAACATAGAATGGAGTACATCAACAACGGCACGGCAAGGCCATAACTCCATCTGTTGAAATCGTTTGATCATATGTATATGTTGGTTAGAATGTTCCATGTACATTTCTTCTATTTGGTTGAAAACTGTTGCTGGCCTCTTTCGGAACACAGTTTTTCTGAGTTAACAAGGAAGGGCAACAGGAACTTTTTGAAAGACATTCGTGAGAAACAAGATAGCACCTATACCTTCAATTCAAAGAGCTACATCTGTACTTACAGTAGTATTTGCGCTACTGTTCATGGAAAACCAGAGGTGTCCAGACATTACTGTCTCTGCTTCTGCCTTCAATTGCAATGCGACCGGTGACTATCTCACACAATTCAGGCCATCACCACACGGACAGAGAAGAGAAAGCAATAACTTCTGTTATAATTGCTGGAAATGTTCATGTTTTCTCCCGTTTCAAAGAATGATTCTTTACCAGATAGAAATTACAGGCTTGTCCTCTTTGAACACACGGTACTTTCTGAGTTTCACAGTGAATTAGCAAGAAACGAAGTAGGAAACAACTGTGAACGGTGAAGTCACATATATTCCCTTTAGTGTGTCAGGTCAAGCACACTACCCAAAGACTCGAACGGTCTTGAAAGCAGTGTTTGCTCTTTAATCTATTATCTAAACTCGAAAGTTCACTGAAACATACAATGGAGTACATCAACAACGCCACGGCAAGGCCATAATTCCATCTGTTGAAATCGTTTGATCATATGTATATGTTGGTTAGAATGTTCCATGTACATTTCTTCTATTTGGTTGAAAACTGTTGCTGGCCTCTTTCGGAACACAGTTTTTCTGAGTTAACAAGGAAGGGCAACGGGAAATTTTTGAAAGACATTCGTGAGAAACAAGATAGCACCTATACCTTCAATTCAAAGAGCTACATCTGTACTTACAGTAGTATTTGCGCTACTGTTCATGGAAAACCAGAGGTGTCCAGACATTACTGTCTCTGCTTCTGCCTTCAATGGCAATGCGACCGGTGACTATCTCACACAATTCAGGCCATCACCACACGGACAGAGAAGAGAAAGCAAGAACTTCTGTTATAATTGCTGGAAATGTTCATGTTTTCTCCCGTTTCAAAGAATGATTCTTTACCAGATAGAAATTACAGGCTTGTCCTCTTTGAACACACGGTACTTTCTGAATTTCACAGTGAATTAGCAAGAAACGAAGTAGGAAACAACTGTGAACGGTGAAGTCACATATATTCCCTTTAGTGTGTCCGGTGAAGCACACTACCCAAAGAATATAACTGTCTTGAAAGCAGTGTTTGCTCTTTAGTCTATTATCTAATCTCGAAAGTTCACTGAAACATAGAATGGAGTACATCAACAACGGCACGGCAAGGCCATAACTCCATCTGTTGAAATCGTTTGATCATATGTATATGTTGGTTAGAATGTTCCATGTACATTTCTTCTATTTGGTTGAAAACTGTTGCTGGCCTCTTTCGGAACACAGTTTTTCTGAGTTAACAAGGAAGGGCAACGGGAAATTTTTGAAAGACATTCGTGAGAAACAAGATAGCACCTATACCTTCAATTCAAAGAGCTACATCTGTACTTACAGTAGTATTTGCGCTACTGTTCATGGAAAACCAGAGGTGTCCAGACATTACTGTCTCTGCTTCTGCCTTCAATGGCAATGCGACCGGTGACTATCTCACACAATTCAGGCCATCACCACACGGACAGAGAAGAGAAAGCAATAACTTCTGTTATAATTGCTGGAAATGTTCATGTTTTCTCCCGTTTCAAAGAATGATTCTTTACCAGATAGAAATTACAGGCTTGTCCTCTTTGAACACACGGTACTTTCTGAGTTTCACAGTGAATTAGCAAGAAACGAAGTAGGAAACAACTGTGAACGGTGAAGTCACATATATTCCCTTTAGTGTGTCCGGTGAAGCACACTACCCAAAGAATATAACTGTCTTGAAAGCAGTGTTTGCTCTTTAGTCTATTATCTAATCTCGAAAGTTCACTGAAACATAGAATGGAGTACATCAACAACGGCACGGCAAGGCCATAACTCCATCTGTTGAAATCGTTTGATCATATGTATATGTTGGTTAGAATGTTCCATGTACATTTCTTCTATTTGGTTGAAAACTGTTGCTGGCCTCTTTCGGAACACAGTTTTTCTGAGTTAACAAGGAAGGGCAACAGGAACTTTTTGAAAGACATTCGTGAGAAACAAGATAGCACCTATACCTTCAATTCAAAGAGCTACATCTGTACTTACAGTAGTATTTGCGCTACTGTTCATGGAAAACCAGAGGTGTCCAGACATTACTGTCTCTGCTTCTGCCTTCAATTGCAATGCGACCGGTGACTATCTCACACAATTCAGGCCATCACCACACGGACAGAGAAGAGAAAGCAATAACTTCTGTTATAATTGCTGGAAATGTTCATGTTTTCTCCCGTTTCAAAGAATGATTCTTTACCAGATAGAAATTACAGGCTTGTCCTCTTTGAACACACGGTACTTTCTGTGTTTCACAGTGAATTAGCAAGAAACGAAGTAGGAAACAACTGTGAACGGTGAAGTCACATATATTCCCTTTAGTGTGTCAGGTCAAGCACACTACCCAAAGACTCGAACGGTCTTGAAAGCAGTGTTTGCTCTTTAATCTATTATCTAAACTCGAAAGTTCACTGAAACATACAATGGAGTACATCAACAACGCCACGGCAAGGCCATAATTCCATCTGTTGAAATCGTTTGATCATATGTATATGTTGGTTAGAATGTTCCATGTACATTTCTTCTATTTGGTTGAAAACTGTTGCTGGCCTCTTTCGGAACACAGTTTTTCTGAGTTAACAAGGAAGGGCAACGGGAAATTTTTGAAAGACATTCGTGAGAAACAAGATAGCACCTATACCTTCAATTCAAAGAGCTACATCTGTACTTACAGTAGTATTTGCGCTACTGTTCATGGAAAACCAGAGGTGTCCAGACATTACTGTCTCTGCTTCTGCCTTCAATGGCAATGCGACCGGTGACTATCTCACACAATTCAGGCCATCACCACACGGACAGAGAAGAGAAAGCAAGAACTTCTGTTATAATTGCTGGAAATGTTCATGTTTTCTCCCGTTTCAAAGAATGATTCTTTACCAGATAGAAATTAGAGGCTTGTCCTCTTTGAAAACACGGTACTTTCTGAGTTTCACAGTGAATTAGCAAGAAACGAAGTAGGAAACAACTGTGAACGGTGAAGTCACATATATTCCCTTTAGTGTGTCCGGTGAAGCACACTACCCAAAGAATATAACTGTCTTGAAAGCAGTGTTTGCTCTTTAGTCTATTATCTAATCTCGAAAGTTCACTGAAACATAGAATGGAGTACATCAACAACGGCACGGCAAGGCCATAACTCCATCTGTTGAAATCGTTTGATCATATGTATATGTTGGTTAGAATGTTCCATGTACATTTCTTCTATTTGGTTGAAAACTGTTGCTGGCCTCTTTCGGAACACAGTTTTTCTGAGTTAACAAGGAAGGGCAACAGGAACTTTTTGAAAGACATTCGTGAGAAACAAGATAGCACCTATACCTTCAATTCAAAGAGCTACATCTGTACTTACAGTAGTATTTGCGCTACTGTTCATGGAAAACCAGAGGTGTCCAGACATTACTGTCTCTGCTTCTGCCTTCAATGGCAATGCGACCGGTGACTATCTCACACAATTCAGGCCATCACCACACGGACAGAGAAGAGAAAGCAATAACTTCTGTTATAATTGCTGGAAATGTTCATGTTTTCTCCCGTTTCAAAGAATGATTCTTTACCAGATAGAAATTACAGGCTTGTCCTCTTTGAACACACGGTACTTTCTGAGTTTCACAGTGAATTAGCAAGAAACGAAGTAGGAAACAACTGTGAACGGTGAAGTCACATATATTCCCTTTAGTGTGTCCGGTGAAGCACACTACCCAAAGAATATAACTGTCTTGAAAGCAGTGTTTGCTCTTTAGTCTATTATCTAATCTCGAAAGTTCACTGAAACATAGAATGGAGTACATCAACAACGGCACGGCAAGGCCATAACTCCATCTGTTGAAATCGTTTGATCATATGTATATGTTGGTTAGAATGTTCCATGTACATTTCTTCTATTTGGTTGAAAACTGTTGCTGGCCTCTTTCGGAACACAGTTTTTCTGAGTTAACAAGGAAGGGCAACAGGAACTTTTTGAAAGACATTCGTGAGAAACAAGATAGCACCTATACCTTCAATTCAAAGAGCTACATCTGTACTTACAGTAGTATTTGCGCTACTGTTCATGGAAAACCAGAGGTGTCCAGACATTACTGTCTCTGCTTCTGCCTTCAATTGCAATGCGACCGGTGACTATCTCACACAATTCAGGCCATCACCACACGGACAGAGAAGAGAAAGCAATAACTTCTGTTATAATTGCTGGAAATGTTCATGTTTTCTCCTGTTTCAAAGAATGATTCTTTACCAGATAGAAATTAGAGGCTTGTCCTCTTTGAAAACACGGTACTTTCTGATTTTCACAGTGAATTAGCAAGAAACGAAGTAGGAAACAACTGTGAACGGTGAAGTCACATATATTCCCTTTAGTGTGTCAGGTGAAGCACACTACCCAAAAGACTCTAGCGGTCTTGAAAGCAGTGTTTGCTCTTTAGTCTATTGTATAAACTCGAAAGTTCACTGAAACATACAATGGAGTACATCAACAACGGCACGGGAAGGCCATAATTCCATCTGTTGAAATCGTTTGATCATATGTATATGTTGGTTAGAATGTTCCATGTACATTTCTTCTATTTGGTTGAAAACTGTTGCTGGCCTCTTTCGGAACACAGTTTTTCTGAGTTAACAAGGAAGGGCAACGGGAAATTTTTGAAAGACATTCGTGAGAAACAAGATAGCACCTATACCTTCAATTCAAAGAGCTACATCTGTACTTACAGTAGTATTTGCGCTACTGTTCACGGAAAACCAGAGGTGTCCAGACATTACTGTCTCTGCTTCTGCCTTCAATGGCAATGCGACCGGTGACTATCTCACACAATTCAGGCCATCACCACACGGACAGAGAAGAGAAAGCAATAACTTCTGTTATAATTGCTGGAAATGTTCATGTTTTCTCCCGTTTCAAAGAATGATTCTTTACCAGATAGAAATTACAGGCTTGTCCTCCTTGAACACACGGTACTTTCTGAGTTTCACAGTGAATTAGCAAGAAACGAAGTAGGAAACAACTGTGAACGGTGAAGTCACATATATTCCCTTTAGTGTGTCAGGTGAAGCACACTACCCAAAGACTCGAACGGTCTTGAAAGCAGTGTTTGCTCTTTAATCTATTATCTAAACTCGAAAGTTCACTGAAACATACAATGGAGTACATCAACAACGGCACGGCAAGGCCATAATTCCATCTGTTGAAATCGTTTGATCATATGTATATGTTGGTTAGAATGTTCCATGTACATTTCTTCTATTTGGTTGAAAACTGTTGCTGGCCTCTTTCGGAACACAGTTTTTCTGAGTTAACAAGGAAGGGCAACAGGAAATTTTTGAAAGACATTCGTGAGAAACAAGATAGCACCTATACCTTCAATTCAAAGAGCTACATCTGTACTTACAGTAGTATTTGCGCTACTGTTCATGGAAAACCAGAGGTGTCCAGACATTACTGTCTCTGCTTCTGCCTTCAATTGCAATGCGACCGGTGACTATCTCACACAATTCAGGCCATCACCACACGGACAGAGAAGAGAAAGCAATAACTTCTGTTATAATTGCTGGAAATGTTCATGTTTTCTCCTGTTTCAAAGAATGATTCTTTACCAGATAGAAATTAGAGGCTTGTCCTCTTTGAAAACACGGTACTTTCTGATTTTCACAGTGAATTAGCAAGAAACGAAGTAGGAAACAACTGTGAACGGTGAAGTCACATATATTCCCTTTAGTGTGTCCGGTGAAGCACACTACCCAAAGAATATAACTGTCTTGAAAGCAGTGTTTGCTCTTTAGTCTATTATCTAATCTCGAAAGTTCACTGAAACATAGAATGGAGTACATCAACAACGGCACGGCAAGGCCATAACTCCATCTGTTGAAATCGTTTGATCATATGTATATGTTGGTTAGAATGTTCCATGTACATTTCTTCTATTTGGTTGAAAACTGTTGCTGGCCTTTTTCGGAACACAGTTTTTCTGAGTTAACAAGGAAGGGCAACAGGAACTTTTTGAAAGACATTCGTGAGAAACAAGATAGCACCTATACCTTCAATTCAAAGAGCTACATCTGTACTTACAGTAGTATTTGCGCTACTGTTCATGGAAAACCAGAGGTGTCCAGACATTACTGTCTCTGCTTCTGCCTTCAATGGCAATGCGACCGGTGACTATCTCACACAATTCAGGCCATCACCACACGGACAGAGAAGAGAAAGCAATAACTTCTGTTATAATTGCTGGAAATGTTCATGTTTTCTCCCGTTTCAAAGAATGATTCTTTACCAGATAGAAATTACAGGCTTGTCCTCTTTGAACACACGGTACTTTCTGATTTTCACAGTGAATTAGCAAGAAACGAAGTAGGAAACAACTGTGAACGGTGAAGTCACATATATTCCCTTTAGTGTGTCAGGTGAAGCACACTACCCAAAAGACTCTAGCGGTCTTGAAAGCAGTGTTTGCTCTTTAGTCTATTGTATAAACTCGAAAGTTCACTGAAACATACAATGGAGTACATCAACAACGGCACGGGAAGGCCATAATTCCATCTGTTGAAATCGTTTGATCATATGTATATGTTGGTTAGAATGTTCCATGTACATTTCTTCTATTTGGTTGAAAACTGTTGCTGGCCTCTTTCGGAACACAGTTTTTCTGAGTTAACAAGGAAGGGCAACGGGAAATTTTTGAAAGACATTCGTGAGAAACAAGATAGCACCTATACCTTCAATTCAAAGAGCTACATCTGTACTTACAGTAGTATTTGCGCTACTGTTCACGGAAAACCAGAGGTGTCCAGACATTACTGTCTCTGCTTCTGCCTTCAATGGCAATGCGACCGGTGACTATCTCACACAATTCAGGCCATCACCACACGGACAGAGAAGAGAAAGCAATAACTTCTGTTATAATTGCTGGAAATGTTCATGTTTTCTCCCGTTTCAAAGAATGATTCTTTACCAGATAGAAATTACAGGCTTGTCCTCCTTGAACACACGGTACTTTCTGAGTTTCACAGTGAATTAGCAAGAAACGAAGTAGGAAACAACTGTGAACGGTGAAGTCACATATATTCCCTTTAGTGTGTCAGGTGAAGCACACTACCCAAAGACTCGAACGGTCTTGAAAGCAGTGTTTGCTCTTTAATCTATTATCTAAACTCGAAAGTTCACTGAAACATACAATGGAGTACATCAACAACGGCACGGCAAGGCCATAATTCCATCTGTTGAAATCGTTTGATCATATGTATATGTTGGTTAGAATGTTCCATGTACATTTCTTCTATTTGGTTGAAAACTGTTGCTGGCCTCTTTCGGAACACAGTTTTTCTGAGTTAACAAGGAAGGGCAACAGGAAATTTTTGAAAGACATTCGTGAGAAACAAGATAGCACCTATACCTTCAATTCAAAGAGCTACATCTGTACTTACAGTAGTATTTGCGCTACTGTTCATGGAAAACCAGAGGTGTCCAGACATTACTGTCTCTGCTTCTGCCTTCAATTGCAATGCGACCGGTGACTATCTCACACAATTCAGGCCATCACCACACGGACAGAGAAGAGAAAGCAATAACTTCTGTTATAATTGCTGGAAATGTTCATGTTTTCTCCCGTTTCAAAGAATGATTCTTTACCAGATAGAAATTAGAGGCTTGTCCTCTTTGAAAACACGGTACTTTCTGATTTTCACAGTGAATTAGCAAGAAACGAAGTAGGAAACAACTGTGAACGGTGAAGTCACATATATTCCCTTTAGTGTGTCAGGTGAAGCACACTACCCAAAAGACTCTAGCGGTCTTGAAAGCAGTGTTTGCTCTTTAGTCTATTGTATAAACTCGAAAGTTCACTGAAACATACAATGGAGTACATCAACAACGGCACGGGAAGGCCATAATTCCATCTGTTGAAATCGTTTGATCATATGTATATGTTGGTTAGAATGTTCCATGTACATTTCTTCTATTTGGTTGAAAACTGTTGCTGGCCTCTTTCGGAACACAGTTTTTCTGAGTTAACAAGGAAGGGCAACGGGAAATTTTTGAAAGACATTCGTGAGAAACAAGATAGCACCTATACCTTCAATTCAAAGAGCTACATCTGTACTTACAGTAGTATTTGCGCTACTGTTCACGGAAAACCAGAGGTGTCCAGACATTACTGTCTCTGCTTCTGCCTTCAATGGCAATGCGACCGGTGACTATCTCACACAATTCAGGCCATCACCACACGGACAGAGAAGAGAAAGCAATAACTTCTGTTATAATTGCTGGAAATGTTCATGTTTTCTCCCGTTTCAAAGAATGATTCTTTACCAGATAGAAATTACAGGCTTGTCCTCCTTGAACACACGGTACTTTCTGAGT
This sequence comes from Furipterus horrens, assembly GCF_987537825.1. Lineage (NCBI taxonomy): Eukaryota > Metazoa > Chordata > Mammalia > Chiroptera > Furipteridae > Furipterus > Furipterus horrens. Next base: position 53,439,388 of record NW_028327182.1, read on the forward strand.
TTCACAGTGAATTAGCAAGAAACGAAGTAGGAAACAACTGTGAACGGTGAAGTCACATATATTCCCTTTAGTGTGTCAGGTGAAGCACACTACCCAAAGACTCGAACGGTCTTGAAAGCAGTGTTTGCTCTTTAATCTATTATCTAAACTCGAAAGTTCACTGAAACATACAATGGAGTACATCAACAACGGCACGGCAAGGCCATAATTCCATCTGTTGAAATCGTTTGATCATATGTATATGTTGGTTAGAATGTTCCATGTACATTTCTTCTATTTGGTTGAAAACTGTTGCTGGCCTCTTTCGGAACACAGTTTTTCTGAGTTAACAAGGAAGGGCAACAGGAAATTTTTGAAAGACATTCGTGAGAAACAAGATAGCACCTATACCTTCAATTCAAAGAGCTACATCTGTACTTACAGTAGTATTTGCGCTACTGTTCATGGAAAACCAGAGGTGTCCAGACATTACTGTCTCTGCTTCTGCCTTCAATGGCAATGCGACCGGTGACTATCTCACACAATTCAGGCCATCACCACACGGACAGAGAAGAGAAAGCAAGAACTTCTGTTATAATTGTTGGAAAACTTCATGTTTTCTCCCGTTTCAAAGAATGATTCTTTACCAGATAGAAATTACAGGCTTGTCCTCTTTGAACACACGGTACTTTCTGAGTTTCACAGTGAATTAGCAAGAAACGAAGTAGGAAACAACTGTGAACGGTGAAGTCACATATATTCCCTTTAGTGTGTCAGGTCAAGCACACTACCCAAAGACTCGAACGGTCTTGAAAGCAGTGTTTGCTCTTTAATCTATTATCTAAACTCGAAAGTTCACTGAAACATACAATGGAGTACATCAACAACGCCACGGCAAGGCCATAATTCCATCTGTTGAAATCGTTTGATCATATGTATATGTTGGTTAGAATGTTCCATGTACATTTCTTCTATTTGGTTGAAAACTGTTGCTGGCCTCTTTCGGAACACAGTTTTTCTGAGTTAACAAGGAAGGGCAACGGGAAATTTTTGAAAGACATTCGTGAGAAACAAGATAGCACCTATACCTTCAATTCAAAGAGCTACATCTGTACTTACAGTAGTATTTGCGCTACTGTTCATGGAAAACCAGAGGTGTCCAGACATTACTGTCTCTGCTTCTGCCTTCAATGGCAATGCGACCGGTGACTATCTCACACAATTCAGGCCATCACCACACGGACAGAGAAGAGAAAGCAAGAACTTCTGTTATAATTGCTGGAAATGTTCATGTTTTCTCCCGTTTCAAAGAATGATTCTTTACCAGATAGAAATTAGAGGCTTGTCCTCTTTGAAAACACGGTACTTTCTGAGTTTCACAGTGAATTAGCAAGAAACGAAGTAGGAAACAACTGTGAACGGTGAAGTCACATATATTCCCTTTAGTGTGTCCGGTGAAGCACACTACCCAAAGAATATAACTGTCTTGAAAGCAGTGTTTGCTCTTTAGTCTATTATCTAATCTCGAAAGTTCACTGAAACATAGAATTGAGTACATCAACAACGGCACGGCAAGGCCATAACTCCATCTGTTGAAATCGTTTGATCATATGTATATGTTGGTTAGAATGTTCCATGTACATTTCTTCTATTTGGTTGAAAACTGTTGCTGGCCTCTTTCGGAACACAGTTTTTCTGAGTTAACAAGGAAGGGCAACAGGAACTTTTTGAAAGACATTCGTGAGAAACAAGATAGCACCTATACCTTCAATTCAAAGAGCTACATCTGTACTTACAGTAGTATTTGCGCTACTGTTCATGGAAAACCAGAGGTGTCCAGACATTACTGTCTCTGCTTCTGCCTTCAATGGCAATGCGACCGGTGACTATCTCACACAATTCAGGCCATCACCACACGGACAGAGAAGAGAAAGCAATAACTTCTGTTATAATTGCTGGAAATGTTCATGTTTTCTCCCGTTTCAAAGAATGATTCTTTACCAGATAGAAATTACAGGCTTGTCCTCTTTGAACACACGGTACTTTCTGAGTTTCACAGTGAATTAGCAAGAAACGAAGTAGGAAACAACTGTGAACGGTGAAGTCACATATATTCCCTTTAGTGTGTCCGGTGAAGCACACTACCCAAAGAATATAACTGTCTTGAAAGCAGTGTTTGCTCTTTAGTCTATTATCTAATCTCGAAAGTTCACTGAAACATAGAATGGAGTACATCAACAACGGCACGGCAAGGCCATAACTCCATCTGTTGAAATCGTTTGATCATATGTATATGTTGGTTAGAATGTTCCATGTACATTTCTTCTATTTGGTTGAAAACTGTTGCTGGCCTCTTTCGGAACACAGTTTTTCTGAGTTAACAAGGAAGGGCAACAGGAACTTTTTGAAAGACATTCGTGAGAAACAAGATAGCACCTATACCTTCAATTCAAAGAGCTACATCTGTACTTACAGTAGTATTTGCGCTACTGTTCATGGAAAACCAGAGGTGTCCAGACATTACTGTCTCTGCTTCTGCCTTCAATGGCAATGCGACCGGTGACTATCTCACACAATTCAGGCCATCACCACACGGACAGAGAAGAGAAAGCAATAACTTCTGTTATAATTGCTGGAAATGTTCATGTTTTCTCCTGTTTCAAAGAATGATTCTTTACCAGATAGAAATTAGAGGCTTGTCCTCTTTGAAAACACGGTACTTTCTGATTTTCACAGTGAATTAGCAAGAAACGAAGTAGGAAACAACTGTGAACGGTGAAGTCACATATATTCCCTTTAGTGTGTCAGGTGAAGCACACTACCCAAAAGACTCTAGCGGTCTTGAAAGCAGTGTTTGCTCTTTAGTCTATTGTATAAACTCGAAAGTTCACTGAAACATACAATGGAGTACATCAACAACGGCACGGGAAGGCCATAATTCCATCTGTTGAAATCGTTTGATCATATGTATATGTTGGTTAGAATGTTCCATGTACATTTCTTCTATTTGGTTGAAAACTGTTGCTGGCCTCTTTCGGAACACAGTTTTTCTGAGTTAACAAGGAAGGGCAACGGGAAATTTTTGAAAGACATTCGTGAGAAACAAGATAGCACCTATACCTTCAATTCAAAGAGCTACATCTGTACTTACAGTAGTATTTGCGCTACTGTTCACGGAAAACCAGAGGTGTCCAGACATTACTGTCTCTGCTTCTGCCTTCAATGGCAATGCGACCGGTGACTATCTCACACAATTCAGGCCATCACCACACGGACAGAGAAGAGAAAGCAATAACTTCTGTTATAATTGCTGGAAATGTTCATGTTTTCTCCCGTTTCAAAGAATGATTCTTTACCAGATAGAAATTACAGGCTTGTCCTCCTTGAACACACGGTACTTTCTGAGTTTCACAGTGAATTAGCAAGAAACGAAGTAGGAAACAACTGTGAACGGTGAAGTCACATATATTCCCTTTAGTGTGTCCGGTGAAGCACACTACCCAAAGAATATAACTGTCTTGAAAGCAGTGTTTGCTCTTTAGTCTATTATCTAATCTCGAAAGTTCACTGAAACATAGAATGGAGTACATCAACAACGGCACGGCAAGGCCATAACTCCATCTGTTGAAATCGTTTGATCATATGTATATGTTGGTTAGAATGTTCCATGTACATTTCTTCTATTTGGTTGAAAACTGTTGCTGGCCTCTTTCGGAACACAGTTTTTCTGAGTTAACAAGGAAGGGCAACAGGAACTTTTTGCAAGACATTCGTGAGAAACAAGATAGCACCTATACCTTCAATTCAAAGAGCTACATCTGTACTTACAGTAGTATTTGCGCTACTGTTCATGGAAAACCAGAGGTGTCCAGACATTACTGTCTCTGCTTCTGCCTTCAATTGCAATGCGACCGGTGACTATCTCACACAATTCAGGCCATCACCACACGGACAGAGAAGAGAAAGCAATAACTTCTGTTATAATTGCTGGAAATGTTCATGTTTTCTCCCGTTTCAAAGAATGATTCTTTACCAGATAGAAATTACAGGCTTGTCCTCTTTGAACACACGGTACTTTCTGAGTTTCACAGTGAATTAGCAAGAAACGAAGTAGGAAACAACTGTGAACGGTGAAGTCACATATATTCCCTTTAGTGTGTCAGGTGAAGCACACTACCCAAAGACTCGAACGGTCTTGAAAGCAGTGTTTGCTCTTTAATCTATTATCTAAACTCGAAAGTTCACTGAAACATACAATGGAGTACATCAACAACGCCACGGCAAGGCCATAATTCCATCTGTTGAAATCGTTTGATCATATGTATATGTTGGTTAGAATGTTCCATGTACATTTCTTCTATTTGGTTGAAAACTGTTGCTGGCCTCTTTCGGAACACAGTTTTTCTGAGTTAACAAGGAAGGGCAACGGGAAATTTTTGAAAGACATTCGTGAGAAACAAGATAGCACCTATACCTTCAATTCAAAGAGCTACATCTGTACTTACAGTAGTATTTGCGCTACTGTTCATGGAAAACCAGAGGTGTCCAGACATTACTGTCTCTGCTTCTGCCTTCAATGGCAATGCGACCGGTGACTATCTCACACAATTCAGGCCATCACCACACGGACAGAGAAGAGAAAGCAAGAACTTCTGTTATAATTGCTGGAAATGTTCATGTTTTCTCCCGTTTCAAAGAATGATTCTTTACCAGATAGAAATTAGAGGCTTGTCCTCTTTGAAAACACGGTACTTTCTGAGTTTCACAGTGAATTAGCAAGAAACGAAGTAGGAAACAACTGTGAACGGTGAAGTCACATATATTCCCTTTAGTGTGTCCGGTGAAGCACACTACCCAAAGAATATAACTGTCTTGAAAGCAGTGTTTGCTCTTTAGTCTATTATCTAATCTCGAAAGTTCACTGAAACATAGAATGGAGTACATCAACAACGGCACGGCAAGGCCATAACTCCATCTGTTGAAATCGTTTGATCATATGTATATGTTGGTTAGAATGTTCCATGTACATTTCTTCTATTTGGTTGAAAACTGTTGCTGGCCTCTTTCGGAACACAGTTTTTCTGAGTTAACAAGGAAGGGCAACAGGAACTTTTTGAAAGACATTCGTGAGAAACAAGATAGCACCTATACCTTCAATTCAAAGAGCTACATCTGTACTTACAGTAGTATTTGCGCTACTGTTCATGGAAAACCAGAGGTGTCCAGACATTACTGTCTCTGCTTCTGCCTTCAATGGCAATGCGACCGGTGACTATCTCACACAATTCAGGCCATCACCACACGGACAGAGAAGAGAAAGCAATAACTTCTGTTATAATTGCTGGAAATGTTCATGTTTTCTCCCGTTTCAAAGAATGATTCTTTACCAGATAGAAATTACAGGCTTGTCCTCTTTGAACACACGGTACTTTCTGAGTTTCACAGTGAATTAGCAAGAAACGAAGTAGGAAACAACTGTGAACGGTGAAGTCACATATATTCCCTTTAGTGTGTCAGGTCAAGCACACTACCCAAAGACTCGAACGGTCTTGAAAGCAGTGTTTGCTCTTTAATCTATTATCTAAACTCGAAAGTTCACTGAAACATACAATGGAGTACATCAACAACGCCACGGCAAGGCCATAATTCCATCTGTTGAAATCGTTTGATCATATGTATATGTTGGTTAGAATGTTCCATGTACATTTCTTCTATTTGGTTGAAAACTGTTGCTGGCCTCTTTCGGAACACAGTTTTTCTGAGTTAACAAGGAAGGGCAACGGGAAATTTTTGAAAGACATTCGTGAGAAACAAGATAGCACCTATACCTTCAATTCAAAGAGCTACATCTGTACTTACAGTAGTATTTGCGCTACTGTTCATGGAAAACCAGAGGTGTCCAGACATTACTGTCTCTGCTTCTGCCTTCAATGGCAATGCGACCGGTGACTATCTCACACAATTCAGGCCATCACCACACGGACAGAGAAGAGAAAGCAAGAACTTCTGTTATAATTGCTGGAAATGTTCATGTTTTCTCCCGTTTCAAAGAATGATTCTTTACCAGATAGAAATTAGAGGCTTGTCCTCTTTGAAAACACGGTACTTTCTGAGTTTCACAGTGAATTAGCAAGAAACGAAGTAGGAAACAACTGTGAACGGTGAAGTCACATATATTCCCTTTAGTGTGTCCGGTGAAGCACACTACCCAAAGAATATAACTGTCTTGAAAGCAGTGTTTGCTCTTTAGTCTATTATCTAATCTCGAAAGTTCACTGAAACATAGAATGGAGTACATCAACAACGGCACGGCAAGGCCATAACTCCATCTGTTGAAATCGTTTGATCATATGTATATGTTGGTTAGAATGTTCCATGTACATTTCTTCTATTTGGTTGAAAACTGTTGCTGGCCTCTTTCGGAACACAGTTTTTCTGAGTTAACAAGGAAGGGCAACAGGAACTTTTTGAAAGACATTCGTGAGAAACAAGATAGCACCTATACCTTCAATTCAAAGAGCTACATCTGTACTTACAGTAGTATTTGCGCTACTGTTCATGGAAAACCAGAGGTGTCCAGACATTACTGTCTCTGCTTCTGCCTTCAATGGCAATGCGACCGGTGACTATCTCACACAATTCAGGCCATCACCACACGGACAGAGAAGAGAAAGCAATAACTTCTGTTATAATTGCTGGAAATGTTCATGTTTTCTCCCGTTTCAAAGAATGATTCTTTACCAGATAGAAATTACAGGCTTGTCCTCTTTGAACACACGGTACTTTCTGAGTTTCACAGTGAATTAGCAAGAAACGAAGTAGGAAACAACTGTGAACGGTGAAGTCACATATATTCCCTTTAGTGTGTCCGGTGAAGCACACTACCCAAAGAATATAACTGTCTTGAAAGCAGTGTTTGCTCTTTAGTCTATTATCTAATCTCGAAAGTTCACTGAAACATAGAATGGAGTACATCAACAACGGCACGGCAAGGCCATAACTCCATCTGTTGAAATCGTTTGATCATATGTATATGTTGGTTAGAATGTTCCATGTACATTTCTTCTATTTGGTTGAAAACTGTTGCTGGCCTCTTTCGGAACACAGTTTTTCTGAGTTAACAAGGAAGGGCAACAGGAACTTTTTGAAAGACATTCGTGAGAAACAAGATAGCACCTATACCTTCAATTCAAAGAGCTACATCTGTACTTACAGTAGTATTTGCGCTACTGTTCATGGAAAACCAGAGGTGTCCAGACATTACTGTCTCTGCTTCTGCCTTCAATTGCAATGCGACCGGTGACTATCTCACACAATTCAGGCCATCACCACACGGACAGAGAAGAGAAAGCAATAACTTCTGTTATAATTGCTGGAAATGTTCATGTTTTCTCCCGTTTCAAAGAATGATTCTTTACCAGATAGAAATTACAGGCTTGTCCTCTTTGAACACACGGTACTTTCTGAGTTTCACAGTGAATTAGCAAGAAACGAAGTAGGAAACAACTGTGAACGGTGAAGTCACATATATTCCCTTTAGTGTGTCAGGTCAAGCACACTACCCAAAGACTCGAACGGTCTTGAAAGCAGTGTTTGCTCTTTAATCTATTATCTAAACTCGAAAGTTCACTGAAACATACAATGGAGTACATCAACAACGCCACGGCAAGGCCATAATTCCATCTGTTGAAATCGTTTGATCATATGTATATGTTGGTTAGAATGTTCCATGTACATTTCTTCTATTTGGTTGAAAACTGTTGCTGGCCTCTTTCGGAACACAGTTTTTCTGAGTTAACAAGGAAGGGCAACGGGAAATTTTTGAAAGACATTCGTGAGAAACAAGATAGCACCTATACCTTCAATTCAAAGAGCTACATCTGTACTTACAGTAGTATTTGCGCTACTGTTCATGGAAAACCAGAGGTGTCCAGACATTACTGTCTCTGCTTCTGCCTTCAATGGCAATGCGACCGGTGACTATCTCACACAATTCAGGCCATCACCACACGGACAGAGAAGAGAAAGCAAGAACTTCTGTTATAATTGTTGGAAAACTTCATGTTTTCTCCCGTTTCAAAGAATGATTCTTTACCAAATAGAAATTACAGGCTTGTCCTCTTTGAACACACGGTACTTTCTGAGTTTCACAGTGAATTAGCAAGAAACGAAGTAGGAAACAACTGTGAACGGTGAAGTCACATATATTCCCTTTAGTGTGTCCGGTGAAGCACACTACCCAAAGAATATAACTGTCTTGAAAGCAGTGTTTGCTCTTTAGTCTATTATCTAATCTCGAAAGTTCACTGAAACATAGAATGGAGTACATCAACAACGGCACGGCAAGGCCATAACTCCATCTGTTGAAATCGTTTGATCATATGTATATGTTGGTTAGAATGTTCCATGTACATTTCTTCTATTTGGTTGAAAACTGTTGCTGGCCTCTTTCGGAACACAGTTTTTCTGAGTTAACAAGGAAGGGCAACAGGAACTTTTTGAAAGACATTCGTGAGAAACAAGATAGCACCTATACCTTCAATTCAAAGAGCTACATCTGTACTTACAGTAGTATTTGCGCTACTGTTCATGGAAAACCAGAGGTGTCCAGACATTACTGTCTCTGCTTCTGCCTTCAATGGCAATGCGACCGGTGACTATCTCACACAATTCAGGCCATCACCACACGGACAGAGAAGAGAAAGCAATAACTTCTGTTATAATTGCTGGAAATGTTCATGTTTTCTCCCGTTTCAAAGAATGATTCTTTACCAGATAGAAATTACAGGCTTGTCCTCTTTGAACACACGGTACTTTCTGAGTTTCACAGTGAATTAGCAAGAAACGAAGTAGGAAACAACTGTGAACGGTGAAGTCACATATATTCCCTTTAGTGTGTCCGGTGAAGCACACTACCCAAAGAATATAACTGTCTTGAAAGCAGTGTTTGCTCTTTAGTCTATTATCTAATCTCGAAAGTTCACTGAAACATAGAATGGAGTACATCAACAACGGCACGGCAAGGCCATAACTCCATCTGTTGAAATCGTTTGATCATATGTATATGTTGGTTAGAATGTTCCATGTACATTTCTTCTATTTGGTTGAAAACTGTTGCTGGCCTCTTTCGGAACACAGTTTTTCTGAGTTAACAAGGAAGGGCAACGGGAACTTTTTGCAAGACATTCGTGAGAAACAAGATAGCACCTATACCTTCAATTCAAAGAGCTACATCTGTACTTACAGTAGTATTTGCGCTACTGTTCATGGAAAACCAGAGGTGTCCAGACATTACTGTCTCTGCTTCTGCCTTCAATGGCAATGCGACCGGTGACTATCTCACACAATTCAGGCCATCACCACACGGACAGAGAAGAGAAAGCAAGAACTTCTGTTATAATTGCTGGAAATGTTCATGTTTTCTCCCGTTTCAAAGAATGATTCTTTACCAGATAGAAATTAGAGGCTTGTCCTCTTTGAAAACACGGTACTTTCTTATTTTCACAGTGAATTAGCAAGAAACGAAGTAGGAAACAACTGTGAACGGTGAAGTCACATATATTCCCTTTAGTGTGTCCGGTGAAGCACACTACCCAAAGAATATAACTGTCTTGAAAGCAGTGTTTGCTCTTTAGTCTATTATCTAATCTCGAAAGTTCACTGAAACATAGAATGGAGTACATCAACAACGGCACGGCAAGGCCATAACTCCATCTGTTGAAATCGTTTGATCATATGTATATGTTGGTTAGAATGTTCCATGTACATTTCTTCTATTTGGTTGAAAACTGTTGCTGGCCTCTTTCGGAACACAGTTTTTCTGAGTTAACAAGGAAGGGCAACAGGAACTTTTTGAAAGACATTCGTGAGAAACAAGATAGCACCTATACCTTCAATTCAAAGAGCTACATCTGTACTTACAGTAGTATTTGCGCTACTGTTCATGGAAAACCAGAGGTGTCCAGACATTACTGTCTCTGCTTCTGCCTTCAATGGCAATGCGACCGGTGACTATCTCACACAATTCAGGCCATCACCACACGGACAGAGAAGAGAAAGCAATAACTTCTGTTATAATTGCTGGAAATGTTCATGTTTTCTCCCGTTTCAAAGAATGATTCTTTACCAGATAGAAATTACAGGCTTGTCCTCTTTGAACACACGGTACTTTCTGAGTTTCACAGTGAATTAGCAAGAAACGAAGTAGGAAACAACTGTGAACGGTGAAGTCACATATATTCCCTTTAGTGTGTCCGGTGAAGCACACTACCCAAAGAATATAACTGTCTTGAAAGCAGTGTTTGCTCTTTAGTCTATTATCTAATCTCGAAAGTTCACTGAAACATAGAATGGAGTACATCAACAACGGCACGGCAAGGCCATAACTCCATCTGTTGAAATCGTTTGATCATATGTATATGTTGGTTAGAATGTTCCATGTACATTTCTTCTATTTGGTTGAAAACTGTTGCTGGCCTCTTTCGGAACACAGTTTTTCTGAGTTAACAAGGAAGGGCAACAGGAACTTTTTGAAAGACATTCGTGAGAAACAAGATAGCACCTATACCTTCAATTCAAAGAGCTACATCTGTACTTACAGTAGTATTTGCGCTACTGTTCATGGAAAACCAGAGGTGTCCAGACATTACTGTCTCTGCTTCTGCCTTCAATTGCAATGCGACCGGTGACTATCTCACACAATTCAGGCCATCACCACACGGACAGAGAAGAGAAAGCAATAACTTCTGTTATAATTGCTGGAAATGTTCATGTTTTCTCCCGTTTCAAAGAATGATTCTTTACCAGATAGAAATTACAGGCTTGTCCTCTTTGAACACACGGTACTTTCTGAGTTTCACAGTGAATTAGCAAGAAACGAAGTAGGAAACAACTGTGAACGGTGAAGTCACATATATTCCCTTTAGTGTGTCAGGTCAAGCACACTACCCAAAGACTCGAACGGTCTTGAAAGCAGTGTTTGCTCTTTAATCTATTATCTAAACTCGAAAGTTCACTGAAACATACAATGGAGTACATCAACAACGCCACGGCAAGGCCATAATTCCATCTGTTGAAATCGTTTGATCATATGTATATGTTGGTTAGAATGTTCCATGTACATTTCTTCTATTTGGTTGAAAACTGTTGCTGGCCTCTTTCGGAACACAGTTTTTCTGAGTTAACAAGGAAGGGCAACGGGAAATTTTTGAAAGACATTCGTGAGAAACAAGATAGCACCTATACCTTCAATTCAAAGAGCTACATCTGTACTTACAGTAGTATTTGCGCTACTGTTCATGGAAAACCAGAGGTGTCCAGACATTACTGTCTCTGCTTCTGCCTTCAATGGCAATGCGACCGGTGACTATCTCACACAATTCAGGCCATCACCACACGGACAGAGAAGAGAAAGCAAGAACTTCTGTTATAATTGTTGGAAAACTTCATGTTTTCTCCCGTTTCAAAGAATGATTCTTTACCAAATAGAAATTACAGGCTTGTCCTCTTTGAACACACGGTACTTTCTGAGTTTCACAGTGAATTAGCAAGAAACGAAGTAGGAAACAACTGTGAACGGTGAAGTCACATATATTCCCTTTAGTGTGTCCGGTGAAGCACACTACCCAAAGAATATAACTGTCTTGAAAGCAGTGTTTGCTCTTTAGTCTATTATCTAATCTCGAAAGTTCACTGAAACATAGAATGGAGTACATCAACAACGGCACGGCAAGGCCATAACTCCATCTGTTGAAATCGTTTGATCATATGTATATGTTGGTTAGAATGTTCCATGTACATTTCTTCTATTTGGTTGAAAACTGTTGCTGGCCTCTTTCGGAACACAGTTTTTCTGAGTTAACAAGGAAGGGCAACAGGAACTTTTTGAAAGACATTCGTGAGAAACAAGATAGCACCTATACCTTCAATTCAAAGAGCTACATCTGTACTTACAGTAGTATTTGCGCTACTGTTCATGGAAAACCAGAGGTGTCCAGACATTACTGTCTCTGCTTCTGCCTTCAATGGCAATGCGACCGGTGACTATCTCACACAATTCAGGCCATCACCACACGGACAGAGAAGAGAAAGCAATAACTTCTGTTATAATTGCTGGAAATGTTCATGTTTTCTCCCGTTTCAAAGAATGATTCTTTACCAGATAGAAATTACAGGCTTGTCCTCTTTGAACACACGGTACTTTCTGAGTTTCACAGTGAATTAGCAAGAAACGAAGTAGGAAACAACTGTGAACGGTGAAGTCACATATATTCCCTTTAGTGTGTCCGGTGAAGCACACTACCCAAAGAATATAACTGTCTTGAAAGCAGTGTTTGCTCTTTAGTCTATTATCTAATCTCGAAAGTTCACTGAAACATAGAATGGAGTACATCAACAACGGCACGGCAAGGCCATAACTCCATCTGTTGAAATCGTTTGATCATATGTATATGTTGGTTAGAATGTTCCATGTACATTTCTTCTATTTGGTTGAAAACTGTTGCTGGCCTCTTTCGGAACACAGTTTTTCTGAGTTAACAAGGAAGGGCAACAGGAACTTTTTGCAAGACATTCGTGAGAAACAAGATAGCACCTATACCTTCAATTCAAAGAGCTACATCTGTACTTACAGTAGTATTTGCGCTACTGTTCATGGAAAACCAGAGGTGTCCAGACATTACTGTCTCTGCTTCTGCCTTCAATGGCAATGCGACCGGTGACTATCTCACACAATTCAGGCCATCACCACACGGACAGAGAAGAGAAAGCAATAACTTCTGTTATAATTGCTGGAAATGTTCATGTTTTCTCCCGTTTCAAAGAATGATTCTTTACCAGATAGAAATTACAGGCTTGTCCTCTTTGAACACACGGTACTTTCTGAGTTTCACAGTGAATTAGCAAGAAACGAAGTAGGAAACAACTGTGAACGGTGAAGTCACATATATTCCCTTTAGTGTGTCAGGTGAAGCACACTACCCAAAGACTCGAACGGTCTTGAAAGCAGTGTTTGCTCTTTAATCTATTATCTAAACTCGAAAGTTCACTGAAACATACAATGGAGTACATCAACAACGCCACGGCAAGGCCATAATTCCATCTGTTGAAATCGTTTGATCATATGTATATGTTGGTTAGAATGTTCCATGTACATTTCTTCTATTTGGTTGAAAACTGTTGCTGGCCTCTTTCGGAACACAGTTTTTCTGAGTTAACAAGGAAGGGCAACGGGAAATTTTTGAAAGACATTCGTGAGAAACAAGATAGCACCTATACCTTCAATTCAAAGAGCTACATCTGTACTTACAGTAGTATTTGCGCTACTGTTCATGGAAAACCAGAGGTGTCCAGACATTACTGTCTCTGCTTCTGCCTTCAATGGCAATGCGACCGGTGACTATCTCACACAATTCAGGCCATCACCACACGGACAGAGAAGAGAAAGCAAGAACTTCTGTTATAATTGCTGGAAATGTTCATGTTTTCTCCCGTTTCAAAGAATGATTCTTTACCAGATAGAAATTAGAGGCTTGTCCTCTTTGAAAACACGGTACTTTCTTATTTTCACAGTGAATTAGCAAGAAACGAAGTAGGAAACAACTGTGAACGGTGAAGTCACATATATTCCCTTTAGTGTGTCCGGTGAAGCACACTACCCAAAGAATATAACTGTCTTGAAAGCAGTGTTTGCTCTTTAGTCTATTATCTAATCTCGAAAGTTCACTGAAACATAGAATGGAGTACATCAACAACGGCACGGCAAGGCCATAACTCCATCTGTTGAAATCGTTTGATCATATGTATATGTTGGTTAGAATGTTCCATGTACATTTCTTCTATTTGGTTGAAAACTGTTGCTGGCCTCTTTCGGAACACAGTTTTTCTGAGTTAACAAGGAAGGGCAACAGGAACTTTTTGAAAGACATTCGTGAGAAACAAGATAGCACCTATACCTTCAATTCAAAGAGCTACATCTGTACTTACAGTAGTATTTGCGCTACTGTTCATGGAAAACCAGAGGTGTCCAGACATTACTGTCTCTGCTTCTGCCTTCAATGGCAATGCGACCGGTGACTATCTCACACAATTCAGGCCATCACCACACGGACAGAGAAGAGAAAGCAATAACTTCTGTTATAATTGCTGGAAATGTTCATGTTTTCTCCCGTTTCAAAGAATGATTCTTTACCAGATAGAAATTACAGGCTTGTCCTCTTTGAACACACGGTACTTTCTGAGTTTCACAGTGAATTAGCAAGAAACGAAGTAGGAAACAACTGTGAACGGTGAAGTCACATATATTCCCTTTAGTGTGTCCGGTGAAGCACACTACCCAAAGAATATAACTGTCTTGAAAGCAGTGTTTGCTCTTTAGTCTATTATCTAATCTCGAAAGTTCACTGAAACATAGAATGGAGTACATCAACAACGGCACGGCAAGGCCATAACTCCATCTGTTGAAATCGTTTGATCATATGTATATGTTGGTTAGAATGTTCCATGTACATTTCTTCTATTTGGTTGAAAACTGTTGCTGGCCTCTTTCGGAACACAGTTTTTCTGAGTTAACAAGGAAGGGCAACAGGAACTTTTTGAAAGACATTCGTGAGAAACAAGATAGCACCTATACCTTCAATTCAAAGAGCTACATCTGTACTTACAGTAGTATTTGCGCTACTGTTCATGGAAAACCAGAGGTGTCCAGACATTACTGTCTCTGCTTCTGCCTTCAATTGCAATGCGACCGGTGACTATCTCACACAATTCAGGCCATCACCACACGGACAGAGAAGAGAAAGCAATAACTTCTGTTATAATTGCTGGAAATGTTCATGTTTTCTCCCGTTTCAAAGAATGATTCTTTACCAGATAGAAATTACAGGCTTGTCCTCTTTGAACACACGGTACTTTCTGAGTTTCACAGTGAATTAGCAAGAAACGAAGTAGGAAACAACTGTGAACGGTGAAGTCACATATATTCCCTTTAGTGTGTCAGGTCAAGCACACTACCCAAAGACTCGAACGGTCTTGAAAGCAGTGTTTGCTCTTTAATCTATTATCTAAACTCGAAAGTTCACTGAAACATACAATGGAGTACATCAACAACGCCACGGCAAGGCCATAATTCCATCTGTTGAAATCGTTTGATCATATGTATATGTTGGTTAGAATGTTCCATGTACATTTCTTCTATTTGGTTGAAAACTGTTGCTGGCCTCTTTCGGAACACAGTTTTTCTGAGTTAACAAGGAAGGGCAACGGGAAATTTTTGAAAGACATTCGTGAGAAACAAGATAGCACCTATACCTTCAATTCAAAGAGCTACATCTGTACTTACAGTAGTATTTGCGCTACTGTTCATGGAAAACCAGAGGTGTCCAGACATTACTGTCTCTGCTTCTGCCTTCAATGGCAATGCGACCGGTGACTATCTCACACAATTCAGGCCATCACCACACGGACAGAGAAGAGAAAGCAAGAACTTCTGTTATAATTGTTGGAAAACTTCATGTTTTCTCCCGTTTCAAAGAATGATTCTTTACCAAATAGAAATTACAGGCTTGTCCTCTTTGAACACACGGTACTTTCTGAGTTTCACAGTGAATTAGCAAGAAACGAAGTAGGAAACAACTGTGAACGGTGAAGTCACATATATTCCCTTTAGTGTGTCCGGTGAAGCACACTACCCAAAGAATATAACTGTCTTGAAAGCAGTGTTTGCTCTTTAGTCTATTATCTAATCTCGAAAGTTCACTGAAACATAGAATGGAGTACATCAACAACGGCACGGCAAGGCCATAACTCCATCTGTTGAAATCGTTTGATCATATGTATATGTTGGTTAGAATGTTCCATGTACATTTCTTCTATTTGGTTGAAAACTGTTGCTGGCCTCTTTCGGAACACAGTTTTTCTGAGTTAACAAGGAAGGGCAACAGGAACTTTTTGAAAGACATTCGTGAGAAACAAGATAGCACCTATACCTTCAATTCAAAGAGCTACATCTGTACTTACAGTAGTATTTGCGCTACTGTTCATGGAAAACCAGAGGTGTCCAGACATTACTGTCTCTGCTTCTGCCTTCAATGGCAATGCGACCGGTGACTATCTCACACAATTCAGGCCATCACCACACGGACAGAGAAGAGAAAGCAATAACTTCTGTTATAATTGCTGGAAATGTTCATGTTTTCTCCCGTTTCAAAGAATGATTCTTTACCAGATAGAAATTACAGGCTTGTCCTCTTTGAACACACGGTACTTTCTGAGTTTCACAGTGAATTAGCAAGAAACGAAGTAGGAAACAACTGTGAACGGTGAAGTCACATATATTCCCTTTAGTGTGTCCGGTGAAGCACACTACCCAAAGAATATAACTGTCTTGAAAGCAGTGTTTGCTCTTTAGTCTATTATCTAATCTCGAAAGTTCACTGAAACATAGAATGGAGTACATCAACAACGGCACGGCAAGGCCATAACTCCATCTGTTGAAATCGTTTGATCATATGTATATGTTGGTTAGAATGTTCCATGTACATTTCTTCTATTTGGTTGAAAACTGTTGCTGGCCTCTTTCGGAACACAGTTTTTCTGAGTTAACAAGGAAGGGCAACAGGAACTTTTTGCAAGACATTCGTGAGAAACAAGATAGCACCTATACCTTCAATTCAAAGAGCTACATCTGTACTTACAGTAGTATTTGCGCTACTGTTCATGGAAAACCAGAGGTGTCCAGACATTACTGTCTCTGCTTCTGCCTTCAATGGCAATGCGACCGGTGACTATCTCACACAATTCAGGCCATCACCACACGGACAGAGAAGAGAAAGCAATAACTTCTGTTATAATTGCTGGAAATGTTCATGTTTTCTCCCGTTTCAAAGAATGATTCTTTACCAGATAGAAATTACAGGCTTGTCCTCTTTGAACACACGGTACTTTCTGAGTTTCACAGTGAATTAGCAAGAAACGAAGTAGGAAACAACTGTGAACGGTGAAGTCACATATATTCCCTTTAGTGTGTCAGGTGAAGCACACTACCCAAAGACTCGAACGGTCTTGAAAGCAGTGTTTGCTCTTTAATCTATTATCTAAACTCGAAAGTTCACTGAAACATACAATGGAGTACATCAACAACGCCACGGCAAGGCCATAATTCCATCTGTTGAAATCGTTTGATCATATGTATATGTTGGTTAGAATGTTCCATGTACATTTCTTCTATTTGGTTGAAAACTGTTGCTGGCCTCTTTCGGAACACAGTTTTTCTGAGTTAACAAGGAAGGGCAACGGGAAATTTTTGAAAGACATTCGTGAGAAACAAGATAGCACCTATACCTTCAATTCAAAGAGCTACATCTGTACTTACAGTAGTATTTGCGCTACTGTTCATGGAAAACCAGAGGTGTCCAGACATTACTGTCTCTGCTTCTGCCTTCAATGGCAATGCGACCGGTGACTATCTCACACAATTCAGGCCATCACCACACGGACAGAGAAGAGAAAGCAAGAACTTCTGTTATAATTGCTGGAAATGTTCATGTTTTCTCCCGTTTCAAAGAATGATTCTTTACCAGATAGAAATTAGAGGCTTGTCCTCTTTGAAAACACGGTACTTTCTTATTTTCACAGTGAATTAGCAAGAAACGAAGTAGGAAACAACTGTGAACGGTGAAGTCACATATATTCCCTTTAGTGTGTCCGGTGAAGCACACTACCCAAAGAATATAACTGTCTTGAAAGCAGTGTTTGCTCTTTAGTCTATTATCTAATCTCGAAAGTTCACTGAAACATAGAATGGAGTACATCAACAACGGCACGGCAAGGCCATAACTCCATCTGTTGAAATCGTTTGATCATATGTATATGTTGGTTAGAATGTTCCATGTACATTTCTTCTATTTGGTTGAAAACTGTTGCTGGCCTCTTTCGGAACACAGTTTTTCTGAGTTAACAAGGAAGGGCAACAGGAACTTTTTGAAAGACATTCGTGAGAAACAAGATAGCACCTATACCTTCAATTCAAAGAGCTACATCTGTACTTACAGTAGTATTTGCGCTACTGTTCATGGAAAACCAGAGGTGTCCAGACATTACTGTCTCTGCTTCTGCCTTCAATGGCAATGCGACCGGTGACTATCTCACACAATTCAGGCCATCACCACACGGACAGAGAAGAGAAAGCAATAACTTCTGTTATAATTGCTGG
The DNA here is from genome assembly GCF_987537825.1 of Furipterus horrens. NCBI lineage: Eukaryota > Metazoa > Chordata > Mammalia > Chiroptera > Furipteridae > Furipterus > Furipterus horrens. The sequence goes on from NW_028327182.1 coordinate 53,457,575, forward strand.
AAATGTTCATGTTTTCTCCCGTTTCAAAGAATGATTCTTTACCAGATAGAAATTACAGGCTTGTCCTCTTTGAACACACGGTACTTTCTGAGTTTCACAGTGAATTAGCAAGAAACGAAGTAGGAAACAACTGTGAACGGTGAAGTCACATATATTCCCTTTAGTGTGTCCGGTGAAGCACACTACCCAAAGAATATAACTGTCTTGAAAGCAGTGTTTGCTCTTTAGTCTATTATCTAATCTCGAAAGTTCACTGAAACATAGAATGGAGTACATCAACAACGGCACGGCAAGGCCATAACTCCATCTGTTGAAATCGTTTGATCATATGTATATGTTGGTTAGAATGTTCCATGTACATTTCTTCTATTTGGTTGAAAACTGTTGCTGGCCTCTTTCGGAACACAGTTTTTCTGAGTTAACAAGGAAGGGCAACAGGAACTTTTTGAAAGACATTCGTGAGAAACAAGATAGCACCTATACCTTCAATTCAAAGAGCTACATCTGTACTTACAGTAGTATTTGCGCTACTGTTCATGGAAAACCAGAGGTGTCCAGACATTACTGTCTCTGCTTCTGCCTTCAATTGCAATGCGACCGGTGACTATCTCACACAATTCAGGCCATCACCACACGGACAGAGAAGAGAAAGCAATAACTTCTGTTATAATTGCTGGAAATGTTCATGTTTTCTCCCGTTTCAAAGAATGATTCTTTACCAGATAGAAATTACAGGCTTGTCCTCTTTGAACACACGGTACTTTCTGAGTTTCACAGTGAATTAGCAAGAAACGAAGTAGGAAACAACTGTGAACGGTGAAGTCACATATATTCCCTTTAGTGTGTCAGGTCAAGCACACTACCCAAAGACTCGAACGGTCTTGAAAGCAGTGTTTGCTCTTTAATCTATTATCTAAACTCGAAAGTTCACTGAAACATACAATGGAGTACATCAACAACGCCACGGCAAGGCCATAATTCCATCTGTTGAAATCGTTTGATCATATGTATATGTTGGTTAGAATGTTCCATGTACATTTCTTCTATTTGGTTGAAAACTGTTGCTGGCCTCTTTCGGAACACAGTTTTTCTGAGTTAACAAGGAAGGGCAACGGGAAATTTTTGAAAGACATTCGTGAGAAACAAGATAGCACCTATACCTTCAATTCAAAGAGCTACATCTGTACTTACAGTAGTATTTGCGCTACTGTTCATGGAAAACCAGAGGTGTCCAGACATTACTGTCTCTGCTTCTGCCTTCAATGGCAATGCGACCGGTGACTATCTCACACAATTCAGGCCATCACCACACGGACAGAGAAGAGAAAGCAAGAACTTCTGTTATAATTGTTGGAAAACTTCATGTTTTCTCCCGTTTCAAAGAATGATTCTTTACCAAATAGAAATTACAGGCTTGTCCTCTTTGAACACACGGTACTTTCTGAGTTTCACAGTGAATTAGCAAGAAACGAAGTAGGAAACAACTGTGAACGGTGAAGTCACATATATTCCCTTTAGTGTGTCCGGTGAAGCACACTACCCAAAGAATATAACTGTCTTGAAAGCAGTGTTTGCTCTTTAGTCTATTATCTAATCTCGAAAGTTCACTGAAACATAGAATGGAGTACATCAACAACGGCACGGCAAGGCCATAACTCCATCTGTTGAAATCGTTTGATCATATGTATATGTTGGTTAGAATGTTCCATGTACATTTCTTCTATTTGGTTGAAAACTGTTGCTGGCCTCTTTCGGAACACAGTTTTTCTGAGTTAACAAGGAAGGGCAACAGGAACTTTTTGAAAGACATTCGTGAGAAACAAGATAGCACCTATACCTTCAATTCAAAGAGCTACATCTGTGCTTACAGTAGTATTTGCGCTACTGTTCATGGAAAACCAGAGGTGTCCAGACATTACTGTCTCTGCTTCTGCCTTCAATGGCAATGCGACCGGTGACTATCTCACACAATTCAGGCCATCACCACACGGACAGAGAAGAGAAAGCAATAACTTCTGTTATAATTGCTGGAAATGTTCATGTTTTCTCCCGTTTCAAAGAATGATTCTTTACCAGATAGAAATTACAGGCTTGTCCTCTTTGAACACACGGTACTTTCTGAGTTTCACAGTGAATTAGCAAGAAACGAAGTAGGAAACAACTGTGAACGGTGAAGTCACATATATTCCCTTTAGTGTGTCCGGTGAAGCACACTACCCAAAGAATATAACTGTCTTGAAAGCAGTGTTTGCTCTTTAGTCTATTATCTAATCTCGAAAGTTCACTGAAACATAGAATGGAGTACATCAACAACGGCACGGCAAGGCCATAACTCCATCTGTTGAAATCGTTTGATCATATGTATATGTTGGTTAGAATGTTCCATGTACATTTCTTCTATTTGGTTGAAAACTGTTGCTGGCCTCTTTCGGAACACAGTTTTTCTGAGTTAACAAGGAAGGGCAACGGGAACTTTTTGAAAGACATTCGTGAGAAACAAGATAGCACCTATACCTTCAATTCAAAGAGCTACATCTGTACTTACAGTAGTATTTGCGCTACTGTTCATGGAAAACCAGAGGTGTCCAGACATTACTGTCTCTGCTTCTGCCTTCAATGGCAATGCGACCGGTGACTATCTCACACAATTCAGGCCATCACCACACGGACAGAGAAGAGAAAGCAATAACTTCTGTTATAATTGCTGGAAATGTTCATGTTTTCTCCCGTTTCAAAGAATGATTCTTTACCAGATAGAAATTACAGGCTTGTCCTCTTTGAACACACGGTACTTTCTGAGTTTCACAGTGAATTAGCAAGAAACGAAGTAGGAAACAACTGTGAACGGTGAAGTCACATATATTCCCTTTAGTGTGTCCGGTGAAGCACACTACCCAAAGAATATAACTGTCTTGAAAGCAGTGTTTGCTCTTTAGTCTATTATCTAATCTCGAAAGTTCACTGAAACATAGAATGGAGTACATCAACAACGGCACGGCAAGGCCATAACTCCATCTGTTGAAATCGTTTGATCATATGTATATGTTGGTTAGAATGTTCCATGTACATTTCTTCTATTTGGTTGAAAACTGTTGCTGGCCTCTTTCGGAACACAGTTTTTCTGAGTTAACAAGGAAGGGCAACAGGAACTTTTTGAAAGACATTCGTGAGAAACAAGATAGCACCTATACCTTCAATTCAAAGAGCTACATCTGTACTTACAGTAGTATTTGCGCTACTGTTCATGGAAAACCAGAGGTGTCCAGACATTACTGTCTCTGCTTCTGCCTTCAATTGCAATGCGACCGGTGACTATCTCACACAATTCAGGCCATCACCACACGGACAGAGAAGAGAAAGCAAGAACTTCTGTTATAATTGCTGGAAATGTTCATGTTTTCTCCCGTTTCAAAGAATGATTCTTTACCAGATAGAAATTACAGGCTTGTCCTCTTTGAACACACGGTACTTTCTGAGTTTCACAGTGAATTAGCAAGAAACGAAGTAGGAAACAACTGTGAACGGTGAAGTCACATATATTCCCTTTAGTGTGTCAGGTCAAGCACACTACCCAAAGACTCGAACGGTCTTGAAAGCAGTGTTTGCTCTTTAATCTATTATCTAAACTCGAAAGTTCACTGAAACATACAATGGAGTACATCAACAACGCCACGGCAAGGCCATAATTCCATCTGTTGAAATCGTTTGATCATATGTATATGTTGGTTAGAATGTTCCATGTACATTTCTTCTATTTGGTTGAAAACTGTTGCTGGCCTCTTTCGGAACACAGTTTTTCTGAGTTAACAAGGAAGGGCAACGGGAAATTTTTGAAAGACATTCGTGAGAAACAAGATAGCACCTATACCTTCAATTCAAAGAGCTACATCTGTACTTACAGTAGTATTTGCGCTACTGTTCATGGAAAACCAGAGGTGTCCAGACATTACTGTCTCTGCTTCTGCCTTCAATGGCAATGCGACCGGTGACTATCTCACACAATTCAGGCCATCACCACACGGACAGAGAAGAGAAAGCAAGAACTTCTGTTATAATTGTTGGAAAACTTCATGTTTTCTCCCGTTTCAAAGAATGATTCTTTACCAAATAGAAATTACAGGCTTGTCCTCTTTGAACACACGGTACTTTCTGAGTTTCACAGTGAATTAGCAAGAAACGAAGTAGGAAACAACTGTGAACGGTGAAGTCACATATATTCCCTTTAGTGTGTCCGGTGAAGCACACTACCCAAAGAATATAACTGTCTTGAAAGCAGTGTTTGCTCTTTAGTCTATTATCTAATCTCGAAAGTTCACTGAAACATAGAATGGAGTACATCAACAACGGCACGGCAAGGCCATAACTCCATCTGTTGAAATCGTTTGATCATATGTATATGTTGGTTAGAATGTTCCATGTACATTTCTTCTATTTGGTTGAAAACTGTTGCTGGCCTCTTTCGGAACACAGTTTTTCTGAGTTAACAAGGAAGGGCAACAGGAACTTTTTGAAAGACATTCGTGAGAAACAAGATAGCACCTATACCTTCAATTCAAAGAGCTACATCTGTACTTACAGTAGTATTTGCGCTACTGTTCATGGAAAACCAGAGGTGTCCAGACATTACTGTCTCTGCTTCTGCCTTCAATGGCAATGCGACCGGTGACTATCTCACACAATTCAGGCCATCACCACACGGACAGAGAAGAGAAAGCAATAACTTCTGTTATAATTGCTGGAAATGTTCATGTTTTCTCCCGTTTCAAAGAATGATTCTTTACCAGATAGAAATTACAGGCTTGTCCTCTTTGAACACACGGTACTTTCTGAGTTTCACAGTGAATTAGCAAGAAACGAAGTAGGAAACAACTGTGAACGGTGAAGTCACATATATTCCCTTTAGTGTGTCCGGTGAAGCACACTACCCAAAGAATATAACTGTCTTGAAAGCAGTGTTTGCTCTTTAGTCTATTATCTAATCTCGAAAGTTCACTGAAACATAGAATGGAGTACATCAACAACGGCACGGCAAGGCCATAACTCCATCTGTTGAAATCGTTTGATCATATGTATATGTTGGTTAGAATGTTCCATGTACATTTCTTCTATTTGGTTGAAAACTGTTGCTGGCCTCTTTCGGAACACAGTTTTTCTGAGTTAACAAGGAAGGGCAACAGGAACTTTTTGAAAGACATTCGTGAGAAACAAGATAGCACCTATACCTTCAATTCAAAGAGCTACATCTGTACTTACAGTAGTATTTGCGCTACTGTTCATGGAAAACCAGAGGTGTCCAGACATTACTGTCTCTGCTTCTGCCTTCAATTGCAATGCGACCGGTGACTATCTCACACAATTCAGGCCATCACCACACGGACAGAGAAGAGAAAGCAATAACTTCTGTTATAATTGCTGGAAATGTTCATGTTTTCTCCCGTTTCAAAGAATGATTCTTTACCAGATAGAAATTACAGGCTTGTCCTCTTTGAACACACGGTACTTTCTGAGTTTCACAGTGAATTAGCAAGAAACGAAGTAGGAAACAACTGTGAACGGTGAAGTCACATATATTCCCTTTAGTGTGTCAGGTCAAGCACACTACCCAAAGACTCGAACGGTCTTGAAAGCAGTGTTTGCTCTTTAATCTATTATCTAAACTCGAAAGTTCACTGAAACATACAATGGAGTACATCAACAACGCCACGGCAAGGCCATAATTCCATCTGTTGAAATCGTTTGATCATATGTATATGTTGGTTAGAATGTTCCATGTACATTTCTTCTATTTGGTTGAAAACTGTTGCTGGCCTCTTTCGGAACACAGTTTTTCTGAGTTAACAAGGAAGGGCAACGGGAAATTTTTGAAAGACATTCGTGAGAAACAAGATAGCACCTATACCTTCAATTCAAAGAGCTACATCTGTACTTACAGTAGTATTGGCGCTACTGTTCATGGAAAACCAGAGGTGTCCAGACATTACTGTCTCTGCTTCTGCCTTCAATTGCAATGCGACCGGTGACTATCTCACACAATTCAGGCCATCACCACACGGACAGAGAAGAGAAAGCAATAACTTCTGTTATAATTGCTGGAAATGTTCATGTTTTCTCCCGTTTCAAAGAATGATTCTTTACCAGATAGAAATTACAGGCTTGTCCTCTTTGAACACACGGTACTTTCTGAGTTTCACAGTGAATTAGCAAGAAACGAAGTAGGAAACAACTGTGAACGGTGAAGTCACATATATTCCCTTTAGTGTGTCAGGTCAAGCACACTACCCAAAGACTCGAACGGTCTTGAAAGCAGTGTTTGCTCTTTAATCTATTATCTAAACTCGAAAGTTCACTGAAACATACAATGGAGTACATCAACAACGCCACGGCAAGGCCATAATTCCATCTGTTGAAATCGTTTGATCATATGTATATGTTGGTTAGAATGTTCCATGTACATTTCTTCTATTTGGTTGAAAACTGTTGCTGGCCTCTTTCGGAACACAGTTTTTCTGAGTTAACAAGGAAGGGCAACGGGAAATTTTTGAAAGACATTCGTGAGAAACAAGATAGCACCTATACCTTCAATTCAAAGAGCTACATCTGTACTTACAGTAGTATTTGCGCTACTGTTCATGGAAAACCAGAGGTGTCCAGACATTACTGTCTCTGCTTCTGCTTTCAATGGCAATGCGACCGGTGACTATCTCACACAATTCAGGCCATCACCACACGGACAGAGAAGAGAAAGCAAGAACTTCTGTTATAATTGTTGGAAAACTTCATGTTTTCTCCCGTTTCAAAGAATGATTCTTTACCAAATAGAAATTACAGGCTTGTCCTCTTTGAACACACGGTACTTTCTGAGTTTCACAGTGAATTAGCAAGAAACGAAGTAGGAAACAACTGTGAACGGTGAAGTCACATATATTCCCTTTAGTGTGTCCGGTGAAGCACACTACCCAAAGAATATAACTGTCTTGAAAGCAGTGTTTGCTCTTTAGTCTATTATCTAATCTCGAAAGTTCACTGAAACATACAATGGAGTACATCAACAACGGCACGGCAAGGCCATAACTCCATCTGTTGAAATCGTTTGATCATATGTATATGTTGGTTAGAATGTTCCATGTACATTTCTTCTATTTGGTTGAAAACTGTTGCTGGCCTCTTTCGGAACACAGTTTTTCTGAGTTAACAAGGAAGGGCAACAGGAACTTTTTGAAAGACATTCGTGAGAAACAAGATAGCACCTATACCTTCAATTCAAAGAGCTACATCTGTACTTACAGTAGTATTTGCGCTACTGTTCATGGAAAACCAGAGGTGTCCAGACATTACTGTCTCTGCTTCTGCCTTCAATGGCAATGCGACCGGTGACTATCTCACACAATTCAGGCCATCACCACACGGACAGAGAAGAGAAAGCAATAACTTCTGTTATAATTGCTGGAAATGTTCATGTTTTCTCTCGTTTCAAAGAATGATTCTTTACCAGATAGAAATTACAGGCTTGTCCTCTTTGAACACACGGTACTTTCTGAGTTTCACAGTGAATTAGCAAGAAACGAAGTAGGAAACAACTGTGAACGGTGAAGTCACATATATTCCCTTTAGTGTGTCCGGTGAAGCACACTACCCAAAGAATATAACTGTCTTGAAAGCAGTGTTTGCTCTTTAGTCTATTATCTAATCTCGAAAGTTCACTGAAACATAGAATGGAGTACATCAACAACGGCACGGCAAGGCCATAACTCCATCTGTTGAAATCGTTTGATCATATGTATATGTTGGTTAGAATGTTCCATGTACATTTCTTCTATTTGGTTGAAAACTGTTGCTGGCCTCTTTCGGAACACAGTTTTTCTGAGTTAACAAGGAAGGGCAACAGGAACTTTTTGAAAGACATTCGTGAGAAACAAGATAGCACCTATACCTTCAATTCAAAGAGCTACATCTGTACTTACAGTAGTATTTGCGCTACTGTTCATGGAAAACCAGAGGTGTCCAGACATTACTGTCTCTGCTTCTGCCTTCAATTGCAATGCGACCGGTGACTATCTCACACAATTCAGGCCATCACCACACGGACAGAGAAGAGAAAGCAATAACTTCTGTTATAATTGCTGGAAATGTTCATGTTTTCTCCCGTTTCAAAGAATGATTCTTTACCAGATAGAAATTACAGGCTTGTCCTCTTTGAACACACGGTACTTTCTGAGTTTCACAGTGAATTAGCAAGAAACGAAGTAGGAAACAACTGTGAACGGTGAAGTCACATATATTCCCTTTAGTGTGTCAGGTCAAGCACACTACCCAAAGACTCGAACGGTCTTGAAAGCAGTGTTTGCTCTTTAATCTATTATCTAAACTCGAAAGTTCACTGAAACATACAATGGAGTACATCAACAACGCCACGGCAAGGCCATAATTCCATCTGTTGAAATCGTTTGATCATATGTATATGTTGGTTAGAATGTTCCATGTACATTTCTTCTATTTGGTTGAAAACTGTTGCTGGCCTCTTTCGGAACACAGTTTTTCTGAGTTAACAAGGAAGGGCAACGGGAAATTTTTGAAAGACATTCGTGAGAAACAAGATAGCACCTATACCTTCAATTCAAAGAGCTACATCTGTACTTACAGTAGTATTTGCGCTACTGTTCATGGAAAACCAGAGGTGTCCAGACATTACTGTCTCTGCTTCTGCCTTCAATGGCAATGCGACCGGTGACTATCTCACACAATTCAGGCCATCACCACACGGACAGAGAAGAGAAAGCAAGAACTTCTGTTATAATTGCTGGAAATGTTCATGTTTTCTCCCGTTTCAAAGAATGATTCTTTACCAGATAGAAATTAGAGGCTTGTCCTCTTTGAAAACACGGTACTTTCTGAGTTTCACAGTGAATTAGCAAGAAACGAAGTAGGAAACAACTGTGAACGGTGAAGTCACATATATTCCCTTTAGTGTGTCCGGTGAAGCACACTACCCAAAGAATATAACTGTCTTGAAAGCAGTGTTTGCTCTTTAGTCTATTATCTAATCTCGAAAGTTCACTGAAACATAGAATGGAGTACATCAACAACGGCACGGCAAGGCCATAACTCCATCTGTTGAAATCGTTTGATCATATGTATATGTTGGTTAGAATGTTCCATGTACATTTCTTCTATTTGGTTGAAAACTGTTGCTGGCCTCTTTCGGAACACAGTTTTTCTGAGTTAACAAGGAAGGGCAACAGGAACTTTTTGAAAGACATTCGTGAGAAACAAGATAGCACCTATACCTTCAATTCAAAGAGCTACATCTGTACTTACAGTAGTATTTGCGCTACTGTTCATGGAAAACCAGAGGTGTCCAGACATTACTGTCTCTGCTTCTGCCTTCAATGGCAATGCGACCGGTGACTATCTCACACAATTCAGGCCATCACCACACGGACAGAGAAGAGAAAGCAATAACTTCTGTTATAATTGCTGGAAATGTTCATGTTTTCTCCCGTTTCAAAGAATGATTCTTTACCAGATAGAAATTACAGGCTTGTCCTCTTTGAACACACGGTACTTTCTGAGTTTCACAGTGAATTAGCAAGAAACGAAGTAGGAAACAACTGTGAACGGTGAAGTCACATATATTCCCTTTAGTGTGTCAGGTGAAGCACACTACCCAAAGACTCGAACGGTCTTGAAAGCAGTGTTTGCTCTTTAATCTATTATCTAAACTCGAAAGTTCACTGAAACATACAATGGAGTACATCAACAACGGCACGGCAAGGCCATAATTCCATCTGTTGAAATCGTTTGATCATACGTATATGTTGGTTAGAATGTTCCATGTACATTTCTTCTATTTGGTTGAAAACTGTTGCTGGCCTCTTTCGGAACACAGTTTTTCTGAGTTAACAAGGAAGGGCAACAGGAACTTTTTGAAAGACATTCGTGAGAAACAAGATAGCACCTATACCTTCAATTCAAAGAGCTACATCTGTACTTACAGTAGTATTTGCGCTACTGTTCATGGAAAACCAGAGGTGTCCAGACATTACTGTCTCTGCTTCTGCCTTCAATGGTAATGCGACCGGTGACTATCTCACACAATTCAGGCCATCACCACACGGACAGATAAGAGAAAGCAATAACTTCTGTTATAATTGCTGGAAATGTTCATGTTTTCTCCCGTTTCAAAGAATGATTCTTTCCCAGATAGAAATTAGAGGCTTGTCCTCTTTGAAAACACGGTACTTTCTGAGTTTCACAGTGAATTAGCAAGAAACGAAGTAGGAAACAACTGTGAACGGTTAAGTCACATATATTCCCTTTAGTGTGTCAGGTGAAGCACACTACCCAAAGACTCGAACGGTCTTGAAAGCAGTGTTTGCTCTTTAATCTATTATCTAAACTCGAAAGTTCACTGAAACATACAATGGAGTACATCAACAACGGCACGGCAAGGCCATAATTCCATCTGTTGAAATCGTTTGATCATATGTATATGTTGGTTAGAATGTTCCATGTACATTTCTTCTATTTGGTTGAAAACTGTTGCTGGCCTCTTTCGGAACACAGTTTTTCTGAGTTAACAAGGAAGGGCAACGGGAACTTTTTGAAAGACATTCGTGAGAAACAAGATAGCACCTATACCTTCAATTCAAAGAGCTACATCTGTACTTACAGTAGTATTTGCGCTACTGTTCACGGAAAACCAGAGGTGTCCAGACATTACTGTCTCTGATTCTGCCTTCAATTGCAATGCGACCGGTGACTATCTCACACAATTCAGGCCATCACCACACGGACAGAGAAGAGAAAGCAATAACTTCTGTTATAATTGCTGGAAATGTTCATGTTTTCTCCCGTTTCAAAGAATGATTCTTTACCAGATAGAAATTACAGGCTTGTCCTCTTTGAACACACGGTACTTTCTGAGTTTCACAGTGAATTAGCAAGAAACGAAGTAGAAAACAACTGTGAACGGTGAAGTCACATATATTCCCTTTATTGTGTCAGGTGAAGCACACTACCCAAAAGACTCGAACGGTCTTGAAAGCAGTGCTTGCTCTTTAGTCTATTGTATAAACTCGAAAGTTCACTGAAGCACACAATGGAGCAGAACAACAACAGCACGGCAAGGCCATAATTCCATCTGTTGAAATCGTTTGATCATACGTATATGTTGGTTAGAATGTTCCATGTACATTTCTTCTATTTGGTTGAAAACTGTTGCTGGCCTCTTTCGGAACACAGTTTTTCTGAGTTAACAAGGAAGGGCAACAGGAACTTTTTGAAAGACATTCGTGAGAAACAAGATAGCACCTATACCTTCAATTCAAAGAGCTACATCTGTACTTACAGTAGTATTTGCGCTACTGTTCATGGAAAACCAGAGGTGTCCAGACATTACTGTCTCTGCTTCTGCCTTCAATGGTAATGCGACCGGTGACTATCTCACACAATTCAGGCCATCACCACACGGACAGATAAGAGAAAGCAATAACTTCTGTTATAATTGCTGGAAATGTTCATGTTTTCTCCCGTTTCAAAGAATGATTCTTTCCCAGATAGAAATTAGAGGCTTGTCCTCTTTGAAAACACGGTACTTTCTGAGTTTCACAGTGAATTAGCAAGAAACGAAGTAGGAAACAACTGTGAACGGTTAAGTCACATATATTCCCTTTAGTGTGTCAGGTGAAGCACACTACCCAAAGACTCGAACGGTCTTGAAAGCAGTGTTTGCTCTTTAATCTATTATCTAAACTCGAAAGTTCACTGAAACATACAATGGAGTACATCAACAACGGCACGGCAAGGCCATAATTCCATCTGTTGAAATCGTTTGATCATATGTATATGTTGGTTAGAATGTTCCATGTACATTTCTTCTATTTGGTTGAAAACTGTTGCTGGCCTCTTTCGGAACACAGTTTTTCTGAGTTAACAAGGAAGGGCAACGGGAACTTTTTGAAAGACATTCGTGAGAAACAAGATAGCACCTATACCTTCAATTCAAAGAGCTACATCTGTACTTACAGTAGTATTTGCGCTACTGTTCACGGAAAACCAGAGGTGTCCAGACATTACTGTCTCTGATTCTGCCTTCAATTGCAATGCGACCGGTGACTATCTCACACAATTCAGGCCATCACCACACGGACAGAGAAGAGAAAGCAATAACTTCTGTTATAATTGCTGGAAATGTTCATGTTTTCTCCCGTTTCAAAGAATGATTCTTTACCAGATAGAAATTACAGGCTTGTCCTCTTTGAACACACGGTACTTTCTGAGTTTCACAGTGAATTAGCAAGAAACGAAGTAGAAAACAACTGTGAACGGTGAAGTCACATATATTCCCTTTATTGTGTCAGGTGAAGCACACTACCCAAAAGACTCGAACGGTCTTGAAAGCAGTGTTTGCTCTTTAGTCTATTATCTAATCTCGAAAGTTCACTGAAACATAGAATGGAGTACATCAACAACGGCACGGCAAGGCCAAAACTCCATCTGTTGAAATCGTTTGATCATATGTATATGTTGGTTAGAATGTTCCATGTACATTTCTTCTATTTGGTTGAAAACTGTTGCTGGCCCCTTTCGGAACACAGTTTTTCTGAGTTAACAAGGAAGGGCAACAGGAACTTTTTGAAAGACATTCGTGAGAAACAAGATAGCACCTATACCTTCAATTCAAAGAGCTACATCTGTACTTACAGTAGTATTTGCGCTACTGTTCATGGAAAACCAGAGGTGTCCAGACATTACTGTCTCTGCTTCTGCCTTCAATGGCAATGCGACCGGTGACTATCTCACACAATTCAGGCCATCACCACACGGACAGATAAGAGAAAGCAATAACTTCTGTTATAATTGCTGGAAATGTTCATGTTTTCTCCCGTTTCAAAGAATGATTCTTTCCCAGATAGAAATTAGAGGCTTGTCCTCTTTGAAAACACGGTACTTTCTGAGTTTCACAGTGAATTAGCAAGAAACGAAGTAGGAAACAACTGTGAACGGTGAAGTCACATATATTCCCTTTAGTGTGTCAGGTGAAGCACACTACCCAAAGACTCGAACGGTCTTGAAAGCAGTGTTTGCTCTTTAATCTATTATCTAAACTCGAAAGTTCACTGAAACATACAATGGAGTACATCAACAACGCCACGGCAAGGCCATAATTCCATCTGTTGAAATCGTTTGATCATATGTATATGTTGGTTAGAATGTTCCATGTACATTTCTTCTATTTGGTTGAAAACTGTTGCTGGCCTCTTTCGGAACACAGTTTTTCTGAGTTAACAAGGAAGGGCAACGGGAACTTTTTGAAAGACATTCGTGAGAAACAAGATAGCACCTATACCTTCAATTCAAAGAGCTACATCTGTACTTACAGTAGTATTTGCGCTACTGTTCACGGAAAACCAGAGGTGTCCAGACATTACTGTCTCTGCTTCTGCCTTCAATGGCAATGCGACCGGTGACTATCTCACACAATTCAGGCCATCACCACACGGACAGAGAAGAGAAAGCAAGAACTTCTGTTATAATTGTTGGAAATGTTCATGTTTTCTCCCGTTTCAAAGAATGATTCTTTACCAGATAGAAATTACAGGCTTGTCCTCTTTGAACACACGGTACTTTCTGAGTTTCACAGTGAATTAGCAAGAAACGAAGTAGGAAACAACTGTGAACGGTGAAGTCACATATATTCCCTTTAGTGTGTCAGGTGAAGCACACTACCCAAAGACTCGAACGGTCTTGAAAGCAGTGTTTGCTCTTTAATCTATTATCTAAACTCGAAAGTTCACTGAAACATACAATGGAGTACATCAACAACGGCACGGCAAGGCCATAATTCCATCTGTTGAAATCGTTTGATCATATGTATATGTTGGTTAGAATGTTCCATGTACATTTCTTCTATTTGGTTGAAAACTGTTGCTGGCCTCTTTCGGAACACAGTTTTTCTGAGTTAACAAGGAAGGGCAACAGGAACTTTTTGAAAGACATTCGTGAGAAACAAGATAGCACCTATACTTTCAATTCAAAGAGCTACATCTGTACTTACAGTAGTATTTGCGCTACTGTTCATGGAAAACCAGAGGTGTCCAGACATTACTGTCTCTGCTTCTGCCTTCAATGGCAATGCGACCGGTGACTATCTCACACAATTCAGGCCATCACCACACGGACAGAGAAGAGAAAGCAATAACTTCTGTTATAATTGCTGGAAATGTTCATGTTTTCTCCCGTTTCAAAGAATGATTCTTTACCAGATAGAAATTACAGGCTTGTCCTCTTTGAACACACGGTACTTTCTGAGTTTCACAGTGAATTAGCAAGAAACGAAGTAGGAAACAACTGTGAACGGTGAAGTCACATATATTCCCTTTAGTGTGTCCGGTGAAGCACACTACCCAAAGAATATAACTGTCTTGAAAGCAGTGTTTGCTCTTTAGTCTATTATCTAATCTCGAAAGTTCACTGAAACATAGAATGGAGTACATCAACAACGGCACGGCAAGGCCATAACTCCATCTGTTGAAATCGTTTGATCATATGTATATGTTGGTTAGAATGTTCCATGTACATTTCTTCTATTTGGTTGAAAACTGTTGCTGGCCTCTTTCGGAACACAGTTTTTCTGAGTTAACAAGGAAGGGCAACAGGAACTTTTTGAAAGACATTCGTGAGAAACAAGATAGCACCTATACCTTCAATTCAAAGAGCTACATCTGTACTTACAGTAGTATTTGCGCTACTGTTCATGGAAAACCAGAGGTGTCCAGACATTACTGTCTCTGCTTCTGCCTTCAATTGCAATGCGACCGGTGACTATCTCACACAATTCAGGCCATCACCACACGGACAGAGAAGAGAAAGCAATAACTTCTGTTATAATTGCTGGAAATGTTCATGTTTTCTCCCGTTTCAAAGAATGATTCTTTACCAGATAGAAATTAGAGGCTTGTCCTCTTTGAAAACACGGTACTTTCTGATTTTCACAGTGAATTAGCAAGAAACGAAGTAGGAAACAACTGTGAACGGTGAAGTCACATATATTCCCTTTAGTGTGTCAGGTGAAGCACACTACCCAAAAGACTCTAGCGGTCTTGAGAGCAGTGTTTGCTCTTTAGTCTATTGTATAAACTCGAAAGTTCACTGAAACATACAATGGAGTACATCAACAACGGCACGGGAAGGCCATAATTCCATCTGTTGAAATCGTTTGATCATATGTATATGTTGGTTAGAATGTTCCATGTACATTTCTTCTATTTGGTTGAAAACTGTTGCTGGCCTCTTTCGGAACACAGTTTTTCTGAGTTAACAAGGAAGGGCAACGGGAAATTTTTGAAAGACATTCGTGAGAAACAAGATAGCACCTATACCTTCAATTCAAAGAGCTACATCTGTACTTACAGTAGTATTTGCGCTACTGTTCATGGAAAACCAGAGGTGTCCAGACATTACTGTCTCTGCTTCTGCCTTCAATGGCAATGCGACCGGTGACTATCTCACACAATTCAGGCCATCACCACACGGACAGATAAGAGAAAGCAATAACTTCTGTTATAATTGCTGGAAATGTTCATGTTTTCTCCCGTTTCAAAGAATGATTCTTTCCCAGATAGAAATTAGAGGCTTGTCCTCTTTGAAAACACGGTACTTTCTGAGTTTCACAGTGAATTAGCAAGAAACGAAGTAGGAAACAACTGTGAACGGTGAAGTCACATATATTCCCTTTAGTGTGTCAGGTGAAGCACACTACCCAAAGACTCGAACGGTCTTGAAAGCAGTGTTTGCTCTTTAATCTATTATCTAAACTCGAAAGTTCACTGAAACATACAATGGAGTACATCAACAACGCCACGGCAAGGCCATAATTCCATCTGTTGAAATCGTTTGATCATATGTATATGTTGGTTAGAATGTTCCATGTACATTTCTTCTATTTGGTTGAAAACTGTTGCTGGCCTCTTTCGGAACACAGTTTTTCTGAGTTAACAAGGAAGGGCAACGGGAAATTTTTGAAAGACATTCGTGAGAAACAAGATAGCACCTATACCTTCAATTCAAAGAGCTACATCTGTACTTACAGTAGTATTTGCGCTACTGTTCACGGAAAACCAGAGGTGTCCAGACATTACTGTCTCTGCTTCTGCCTTCAATGGCAATGCGACCGGTGACTATCTCACACAATTCAGGCCATCACCACACGGACAGAGAAGAGAAAGCAAGAACTTCTGTTATAATTGTTGGAAATGTTCATGTTTTCTCCCGTTTCAAAGAATGATTCTTTACCAGATAGAAATTACAGGCTTGTCCTCTTTGAACACACGGTACTTTCTGAGTTTCACAGTGAATTAGCAAGAAACGAAGTAGGAAACAACTGTGAACGGTGAAGTCACATATATTCCCTTTAGTGTGTCCGGTGAAGCACACTACCCAAAGAATATAACTGTCTTGAAAGCAGTGTTTGCTCTTTAGTCTATTATCTAATCTCGAAAGTTCACTGAAACATAGAATGGAGTACATCAACAACGGCACGGCAAGGCCATAACTCCATCTGTTGAAATCGTTTGATCATATGTATATGTTGGTTAGAATGTTCCATGTACATTTCTTCTATTTGGTTGAAAACTGTTGCTGGCCTCTTTCGGAACACAGTTTTTCTGAGTTAACAAGGAAGGGCAACAGGAACTTTTTGAAAGACATTCGTGAGAAACAAGATAGCACCTATACCTTCAATTCAAAGAGCTACATCTGTACTTACAGTAGTATTTGCGCTACTGTTCATGGAAAACCAGAGGTGTCCAGACATTACTGTCTCTGCTTCTGCCTTCAATGGCAATGCGACCGGTGACTATCTCACACAATTCAGGCCATCACCACACGGACAGAGAAGAGAAAGCAATAACTTCTGTTATAATTGCTGGAAATGTTCATGTTTTCTCCCGTTTCAAAGAATGATTCTTTACCAGATAGAAATTACAGGCTTGTCCTCTTTGAACACACGGTACTTTCTGAGTTTCACAGTGAATTAGCAAGAAACGAAGTAGGAAACAACTGTGAACGGTGAAGTCACATATATTCCCTTTAGTGTGTCCGGTGAAGCACACTACCCAAAGAATATAACTGTCTTGAAAGCAGTGTTTGCTCTTTAGTCTATTATCTAATCTCGAAAGTTCACTGAAACATAGAATGGAGTACATCAACAACGGCACGGCAAGGCCATAACTCCATCTGTTGAAATCGTTTGATCATATGTATATGTTGGTTAGAATGTTCCATGTACATTTCTTCTATTTGGTTGAAAACTGTTGCTGGCCTCTTTCGGAACACAGTTTTTCTGAGTTAACAAGGAAGGGCAACAGGAACTTTTTGAAAGACATTCGTGAGAAACAAGATAGCACCTATACCTTCAATTCAAAGAGCTACATCTGTACTTACAGTAGTATTTGCGCTACTTTTCATGGAAAACCAGAGGTGTCCAGACATTACTGTCTCTGCTTCTGCCTTCAATTGCAATGCGACCGGTGACTATCTCACACAATTCAGGCCATCACCACACGGACAGAGAAGAGAAAGCAATAACTTCTGTTATAATTGCTGGAAATGTTCATGTTTTCTCCTGTTTCAAAGAATGATTCTTTACCAGATAGAAATTACAGGCTTGTCCTCTTTGAAAACACGGTACTTTCTGATTTTCACAGTGAATTAGCAAGAAACGAAGTAGGAAACAACTGTGAACGGTGAAGTCACATATATTCCCTTTAGTGTGTCAGGTGAAGCACACTACCCAAAAGACTCTAGCGGTCTTGAAAGCAGTGTTTGCTCTTTAGTCTATTGTATAAACTCGAAAGTTCACTGAAACATACAATGGAGTACATCAACAACGGCACGGGAAGGCCATAATTCCATCTGTTGAAATCGTTTGATCATATGTATATGTTGGTTAGAATGTTCCATGTACATTTCTTCTATTTGGTTGAAAACTGTTGCTGGCCTCTTTCGGAACACAGTTTTTCTGAGTTAACAAGGAAGGGCAACGGGAAATTTTTGAAAGACATTCGTGAGAAACAAGATAGCACCTATACCTTCAATTCAAAGAGCTACATCTGTACTTACAGTAGTATTTGCGCTACTGTTCACGGAAAACCAGAGGTGTCCAGACATTACTGTCTCTGCTTCTGCCTTCAATGGCAATGCGACCGGTGACTATCTCACACAATTCAGGCCATCACCACACGGACAGAGAAGAGAAAGCAATAATTTCTGTTATAATTGCTGGAAATGTTCATGTTTTCTCCCGTTTCAAAGAATGATTCTTTACCAGATAGAAATTACAGGCTTGTCCTCCTTGAACACACGGTACTTTCTGAGTTTCACAGTGAATTAGCAAGAAACGAAGTAGGAAACAACTGTGAACGGTGAAGTCACATATATTCCCTTTAGTGTGTCAGGTGAAGCACACTACCCAAAGACTCGAACGGTCTTGAAAGCAGTGTTTGCTCTTTAATCTATTATCTAAACTCGAAAGTTCACTGAAACATACAATGGAGTACATCAACAACGGCACGGCAAGGCCATAATTCCATCTGTTGAAATCGTTTGATCATATGTATATGTTGGTTAGAATGTTCCATGTACATTTCTTCTATTTGGTTGAAAACTGTTGCTGGCCTCTTTCGGAACACAGTTTTTCTGAATTAACAAGGAAGGGCAACAGGAAATTTTTGAAAGACATTCGTGAGAAACAAGATAGCACCTATACCTTCAATTCAAAGAGCTACATCTGTACTTACAGTAGTATTTGCGCTACTGTTCATGGAAAACCAGAGGTGTCCAGACATTACTGTCTCTGCTTCTGCCTTCAATTGCAATGCGACCGGTGACTATCTCACACAATTCAGGCCATCACCACACGGACAGAGAAGAGAAAGCAATAACTTCTGTTATAATTGCTGGAAATGTTCATGTTTTCTCCTGTTTCAAAGAATGATTCTTTACCAGATAGAAATTAGAGGCTTGTCCTCTTTGAAAACACGGTACTTTCTGATTTTCACAGTGAATTAGCAAGAAACGAAGTAGGAAACAACTGTGAACGGTGAAGTCACATATATTCCCTTTAGTGTGTCCGGTGAAGCACACTACCCAAAGAATATAACTGTCTTGAAAGCAGTGTTTGCTCTTTAGTCTATTATCTAATCTCGAAAGTTCACTGAAACATAGAATGGAGTACATCAACAACGGCACGGCAAGGCCATAACTCCATCTGTTGAAATCGTTTGATCATATGTATATGTTGGTTAGAATGTTCCATGTACATTTCTTCTATTTGGTTGAAAACTGTTGCTGGCCTCTTTCGGAACACAGTTTTTCTGAGTTAACAAGGAAGGGCAACAGGAACTTTTTGAAAGACATTCGTGAGAAACAAGATAGCACCTATACCTTCAATTCAAAGAGCTACATCTGTACTTACAGTAGTATTTGCGCTACTGTTCATGGAAAACCAGAGGTGTCCAGACATTACTGTCTCTGCTTCTGCCTTCAATGGCAATGCGACCGGTGACTATCTCACACAATTCAGGCCATCACCACACGGACAGAGAAGAGAAAGCAATAACTTCTGTTATAATTGCTGGAAATGTTCATGTTTTCTCCCGTTTCAAAGAATGATTCTTTACCAGATAGAAATTACAGGCTTGTCCTCTTTGAACACACGGTACTTTCTGAGTTTCACAGTGAATTAGCAAGAAACGAAGTAGGAAACAACTGTGAACGGTGAAGTCACATATATTCCCTTTAGTGTGTCCGGTGAAGCACACTACCCAAAGAATATAACTGTCTTGAAAGCAGTGTTTGCTCTTTAGTCTATTATCTAATCTCGAAAGTTCACTGAAACATAGAATGGAGTACATCAACAACGGCACGGCAAGGCCATAACTCCATCTGTTGAAATCGTTTGATCATATGTATATGTTGGTTAGAATGTTCCATGTACATTTCTTCTATTTGGTTGAAAACTGTTGCTGGCCTCTTTCGGAACACAGTTTTTCTGAGTTAACAAGGAAGGGCAACAGGAACTTTTTGAAAGACATTCGTGAGAAACAAGATAGCACCTATACCTTCAATTCAAAGAGCTACATCTGTACTTACAGTAGTATTTGCGCTACTGTTCACGGAAAACCAGAGGTGTCCAGACATTACTGTCTCTGCTTCTGCCTTCAATTGCAATGCGACCGGTGACTATCTCACACAATTCAGGCCATCACCACACGGACAGAGAAGAGAAAGCAATAACTTCTGTTATAATTGCTGGAAATGTTCATGTTTTCTCCCGTTTCAAAGAATGATTCTTTACCAGATAGAAATTAGAGGCTTGTCCTCTTTGAAAACACGGTACTTTCTGATTTTCACAGTGAATTAGCAAGAAACGAAGTAGGAAACAACTGTGAACGGTGAAGTCACATATATTCCCTTTAGTGTGTCAGGTGAAGCACACTACCCAAAAGACTCTAGCGGTCTTGAAAGCAGTGTTTGCTCTTTAGTCTATTGTATAAACTCGAAAGTTCACTGAAACATACAATGGAGTACATCAACAACGGCACGGGAAGGCCATAATTCCATCTGTTGAAATCGTTTGATCATATGTATATGTTGGTTAGAATGTTCCATGTACATTTCTTCTATTTGGTTGAAAACTGTTGCTGGCCTCTTTCGGAACACAGTTTTTCTGAGTTAACAAGGAAGGGCAACGGGAAATTTTTGAAAGACATTCGTGAGAAACAAGATAGCACCTATACCTTCAATTCAAAGAGCTACATCTGTACTTACAGTAGTATTTGCGCTACTGTTCACGGAAAACCAGAGGTGTCCAGACATTACTGTCTCTGCTTCTGCCTTCAATGGCAATGCGACCGGTGACTATCTCACACAATTCAGGCCATCACCACACGGACAGAGAAGAGAAAGCAATAACTTCTGTTATAATTGCTGGAAATGTTCATGTTTTCTCCCGTTTCAAAGAATGATTCTTTACCAGATAGAAATTACAGGCTTGTCCTCCTTGAACACACGGTACTTTCTGAGTTTCACAGTGAATTAGCAAGAAACGAAGTAGGAAACAACTGTGAACGGTGAAGTCACATATATTCCCTTTAGTGTGTCAGGTGAAGCACACTACCCAAAGACTCGAACGGTCTTGAAAGCAGTGTTTGCTCTTTAATCTATTATCTAAACTCGAAAGTTCACTGAAACATACAATGGAGTACATCAACAACGGCACGGCAAGGCCATAATTCCATCTGTTGAAATCGTTTGATCATATGTATATGTTGGTTAGAATGTTCCATGTACATTTCTTCTATTTGGTTGAAAACTGTTGCTGGCCTCTTTCGGAACACAGTTTTTCTGAGTTAACAAGGAAGGGCAACAGGAAATTTTTGAAAGACATTCGTGAGAAACAAGATAGCACCTATACCTTCAATTCAAAGAGCTACATCTGTACTTACAGTAGTATTTGCGCTACTGTTCATGGAAAACCAGAGGTGTCCAGACATTACTGTCTCTGCTTCTGCCTTCAATGGCAATGCGACCGGTGACTATCTCACACAATTCAGGCCATCACCACACGGACAGAGAAGAGAAAGCAAGAACTTCTGTTATAATTGCTGGAAATGTTCATGTTTTCTCCCGTTTCAAAGAATGATTCTTTACCAGATAGAAATTAGAGGCTTGTCCTCTTTGAAAACACGGTACTTTCTGAGTTTCACAGTGAATTAGCAAGAAACGAAGTAGGAAACAACTGTGAACGGTGAAGTCACATATATTCCCTTTAGTGTGTCCGGTGAAGCACACTACCCAAAGAATATAACTGTCTTGAAAGCAGTGTTTGCTCTTTAGTCTATTATCTAATCTCGAAAGTTCACTGAAACATAGAATGGAGTACATCAACAACGGCACGGCAAGGCCATAACTCCATCTGTTGAAATCGTTTGATCATATGTATATGTTGGTTAGAATGTTCCATGTACATTTCTTCTATTTGGTTGAAAACTGTTGCTGGCCTCTTTCGGAACACAGTTTTTCTGAGTTAACAAGGAAGGGCAACAGGAACTTTTTGAAAGACATTCGTGAGAAACAAGATAGCACCTATACCTTCAATTCAAAGAGCTACATCTGTACTTACAGTAGTATTTGCGCTACTGTTCATGGAAAACCAGAGGTGTCCAGACATTACTGTCTCTGCTTCTGCCTTCAATGGCAATGCGACCGGTGACTATCTCACACAATTCAGGCCATCACCACACGGACAGAGAAGAGAAAGCAATAACTTCTGTTATAATTGCTGGAAATGTTCATGTTTTCTCCCGTTTCAAAGAATGATTCTTTACCAGATAGAAATTACAGGCTTGTCCTCTTTGAACACACGGTACTTTCTGAGTTTCACAGTGAATTAGCAAGAAACGAAGTAGGAAACAACTGTGAACGGTGAAGTCACATATATTCCCTTTAGTGTGTCAGGTGAAGCACACTACCCAAAGACTCGAACGGTCTTGAAAGCAGTGTTTGCTCTTTAATCTATTATCTAAACTCGAAAGTTCACTGAAACATACAATGGAGTACATCAACAATGCCACGGCAAGGCCATAATTCCATCTGTTGAAATCGTTTGATCATACGTATATGTTGGTTAGAATGTTCCATGTACATTTCTTCTATTTGGTTGAAAACTGTTGCTGGCCTCTTTCGGAACACAGTTTTTCTGAGTTAACAAGGAAGGGCAACAGGAACTTTTTGAAAGACATTCGTGAGAAACAAGATAGCACCTATACCTTCAATTCAAAGAGCTACATCTGTACTTACAGTAGTATTTGCGCTACTGTTCATGGAAAACCAGAGGTGTCCAGACATTACTGTCTCTGCTTCTGCCTTCAATGGCAATGCGACCGGTGACTATCTCACACAATTCAGGCCATCACCACACGGACAGAGAAGAGAAAGCAAGAACTTCTGTTATAATTGTTGGAAAACTTCATGTTTTCTCCCGTTTCAAAGAATGATTCTTTACCACATAGAAATTACAGGCTTGTCCTCTTTGAACACACGGTACTTTCTGAGTTTCACAGTGAATTAGCAAGAAACGAAGTAGGAAACAACTGTGAACGGTGAAGTCACATATATTCCCTTTAGTGTGTCAGGTGAAGCACACTACCCAAAGACTCGAACGGTCTTGAAAGCAGTGTTTGCTCTTTAATCTATTATCTAAACTCGAAAGTTCACTGAAACATACAATGGAGTACATCAACAACGGCACGGCAAGGCCATAACTCCATCTGTTGAAATCGTTTGATCATATGTATATGTTGGTTAGAATGTTCCATGTACATTTCTTCTATTTGGTTGAAAACTGTTGCTGGCCTCTTTCGGAACACAGTTTTTCTGAGTTAACAAGGAAGGGCAACAGGAACTTTTTGAAAGACATTCGTGAGAAACAAGATAGCACCTATACCTTCAATTCAAAGAGCTACATCTGTACTTACAGTAGTATTTGCGCTACTGTTCATGGAAAACCAGAGGTGTCCAGACATTACTGTCTCTGCTTCTGCCTTCAATGGCAATGCGACCGGTGACTATCTCACACAATTCAGGCCATCACCACACGGACAGAGAAGAGAAAGCAATAACTTCTGTTATAATTGCTGGAAATGTTCATGTTTTCTCCCGTTTCAAAGAATGATTCTTTACCAGATAGAAATTACAGGCTTGTCCTCTTTGAACACACGGTACTTTCTGAGTTTCACAGTGAATTAGCAAGAAACGAAGTAGGAAACAACTGTGAACGGTGAAGTCACATATATTCCCTTTAGTGTTTCAGGTGAAGCACACTACCCAAAGACTATAACTGTCTTGAAAGCAGTGCTTGCTCTTTAGTCTATTGTATAAACTCGAAAGTTCACTGAAGCACACAATGGAGCAGAACAACAACAGCACGGCAAGGCCATAATTCCATCTGTTGAAATCGTTTGATCATACGTATATGTTGGTTAGAATGTTCCATGTACATTTCTTCTATTTGGTTGAAAACTGTTGCTGGCCTCTTTCGGAACACAGTTTTTCTGAGTTAACAAGGAAGGGCAACAGGAACTTTTTGAAAGACATTCGTGAGAAACAAGATAGCACCTATACCTTCAATTCAAAGAGCTACATCTGTACTTACAGTAGTATTTGCGCTACTGTTCATGGAAAACCAGAGGTGTCCAGACATTACTGTCTCTGCTTCTGCCTTCAATCGTAATGCGACCGGTGACTATCTCACACAATTCAGGCCATCACCACACGGACAGATAAGAGAAAGCAATAACTTCTGTTATAATTGCTGGAAATGTTCATGTTTTCTCCCGTTTCAAAGAATGATTCTTTCCCAGATAGAAATTAGAGGCTTGTCCTCTTTGAAAACACGGTACTTTCTGAGTTTCACAGTGAATTAGCAAGAAACGAAGTAGGAAACAACTGTGAACGGTTAAGTCACATATATTCCCTTTAGTGTGTCAGGTGAAGCACACTACCCAAAGACTCGAACGGTCTTGAAAGCAGTGTTTGCTCTTTAATCTATTATCTAAACTCGAAAGTTCACTGAAACATACAATGGAGTACATCAACAACGGCACGGCAAGGCCATAATTCCATCTGTTGAAATCGTTTGATCATATGTATATGTTGGTTAGAATGTTCCATGTACATTTCTTCTATTTGGTTGAAAACTGTTGCTGGCCTCTTTCGGAACACAGTTTTTCTGAGTTAACAAGGAAGGGCAACGGGAACTTTTTGAAAGACATTCGTGAGAAACAAGATAGCACCTATACCTTCAATTCAAAGAGCTACATCTGTACTTACAGTAGTATTTGCGCTACTGTTCACGGAAAACCAGAGGTGTCCAGACATTACTGTCTCTGATTCTGCCTTCAATTGCAATGCGACCGGTGACTATCTCACACAATTCAGGCCATCACCACACGGACAGAGAAGAGAAAGCAATAACTTCTGTTATAATTGCTGGAAATGTTCATGTTTTCTCCCGTTTCAAAGAATGATTCTTTACCAGATAGAAATTACAGGCTTGTCCTCTTTGAACACACGGTACTTTCTGAGTTTCACAGTGAATTAGCAAGAAACGAAGTAGAAAACAACTGTGAACGGTGAAGTCACATATATTCCCTTTATTGTGTCAGGTGAAGCACACTACCCAAAAGACTCGAACGGTCTTGAAAGCAGTGTTTGCTCTTTAGTCTATTGTATAAATTCGAAAGTTCACTGAAACATACAATGGAGTACATCAACAGCGGCACGGCAAGGCCATAATTCCATCTGTTGAAATCGTTTGATCATATGTATATGTTGGTTAGAATGTTCCATGTACATTTCTTCTATTTGGTTGAAAACTGTTGCTGGCCTCTTTCGGAACACAGTTTTTCTGAGTTAACAAGGAAGGGCAACAGGAACTTTTTGAAAAACATTCGTGAGAAACAAGATAGCACCTATACCTTCAATTCAAAGAGCTACATCTGTACTTACAGTAGTATTTGCGCTACTGTTCATGGAAAACCAGAGGTGTCCAGACATTACTGTCTCTGCTTCTGCCTTCAATGGTAATGCGACCGGTGACTATCTCACACAATTCAGGCCATCACCACACGGACAGATAAGAGAAAGCAAGAACTTCTGTTATAATTGCTGGAAATGTTCATGTTTTCTCCCGTTTCAAAGAATGATTCTTTACCAGATAGAAATTACAGGCTTGTCCTCTTTGAACACACGGTACTTTCTGAGTTTCACAGTGAATTAGCAAGAAACGAAGTAGGAAACAACTGTGAACGGTGAAGTCACATATATTCCCTTTAGTGTGTCAGGTGAAGCACACTACCCAAAGACTCGAACGGTCTTGAAAGCAGTGTTTGCTCTTTAATCTATTATCTAAACTCGAAAGTTCACTGAAACATACAATGGAGTACATCAACAACGCCACGGCAAGGCCATAATTCCATCTGTTGAAATCGTTTGATCATATGTATATGTTGGTTAGAATGTTCCATGTACATTTCTTCTATTTGGTTGAAAACTGTTGCTGGCCTCTTTCGGAACACAGTTTTTCTGAGTTAACAAGGAAGG
This sequence comes from Furipterus horrens, assembly GCF_987537825.1. Lineage (NCBI taxonomy): Eukaryota > Metazoa > Chordata > Mammalia > Chiroptera > Furipteridae > Furipterus > Furipterus horrens. The sequence goes on from NW_028327182.1 coordinate 53,483,738, forward strand.
GCAACAGGAACTTTTTGAAAGACATTCGTGAGAAACAAGATAGCACCTATACCTTCAATTCAAAGAGCTACATCTGTACTTACAGTAGTATTTGCGCTACTGTTCACGGAAAACCAGAGGTGTCCAGACATTACTGTCTCTGCTTCTGCCTTCAATGGTAATGCGACCGGTGACTATCTCACACAATTCAGGCCATCACCACACGGACAGAGAAGAGAAAGCAATAACTTCTGTTATAATTGCTGGAAATGTTCATGTTTACTCCCGTTTCAAAGAATGATTCTTTACCAGATAGAAATTACAGGCTTGTCCTCTTTGAACACACGGTACTTTCTGAGTTTCACAGTGAATTAGCAAGAAACGAAGTAGAAAACAACTGTGAACGGTGAAGTCACATATATTCCCTTTAGTGTGTCCGGTGAAGCACACTACCCAAAGAATATAACTGTCTTGAAAGCAGTGTTTGCTCTTTAGTCTATTATCTAATCTCGAAAGTTCACTGAAACATAGAATGGAGTACATCAACAACGGCACGGCAAGGCCATAACTCCATCTGTTGAAATCGTTTGATCATATGTATATGTTGGTTAGAATGTTCCATGTACATTTCTTCTATTTGGTTGAAAACTGTTGCTGGCCCCTTTCGGAACACAGTTTTTCTGAGTTAACAAGGAAGGGCAACAGGAACTTTTTGAAAGACATTCGTGAGAAACAAGATAGCACCTATACCTTCAATTCAAAGAGCTACATCTGTACTTACAGTAGTATTTGCGCTACTGTTCATGGAAAACCAGAGGTGTCCAGACATTACTGTCTCTGCTTCTGCCTTCAATGGCAATGCGACCGGTGACTATCTCACACAATTCAGGCCATCACCACACGGACAGAGAAGAGAAAGCAAGAACTTCTGTTATAATTGTTGGAAATGTTCATGTTTTCTCCCGTTTCAAAGAATGATTCTTTACCAGATAGAAATTACAGGCTTGTCCTCTTTGAACACACGGTACTTTCTGAGTTTCACAGTGAATTAGCAAGAAACGAAGTAGGAAACAACTGTGAACGGTGAAGTCACATATATTCCCTTTAGTGTGTCAGGTGAAGCACACTACCCAAAGACTCGAACGGTCTTGAAAGCAGTGTTTGCTCTTTAGTCTATTATCTAAACTCGAAAGTTCACTGAAACATACAATGGAGTACATCAACAACGGCACGGCAAGGCCATAATTCCATCTGTTGAAATCGTTTGATCATATGTATATGTTGGTTAGAATGTTCCATGTACATTTCTTCTATTTGGTTGAAAACTGTTGCTGGCCTCTTTCGGAACACAGTTTTTCTGAGTTAACAAGGAAGGGCAACAGGAAATTTTTGAAAGACATTCGTGAGAAACAAGATAGCACCTATACCTTCAATTCAAAGAGCTACATCTGTACTTACAGTAGTATTTGCGCTACTGTTCACGGAAAACCAGAGGTGTCCAGACATTACTGTCTCTGCTTCTGCCTTCAATGGCAATGCGACCGGTGACTATCTCACACAATTCAGGCCATCACCACACGGACAGAGAAGAGAAAGCAATAACTTCTGTTATAATTGCTGGAAATGTTCATGTTTTCTCCCGTTTCAAAGAATGATTCTTTACCAGATAGAAATTACAGGCTTGTCCTCTTTGAACACACGGTACTTTCTGAGTTTCACAGTGAATTAGCAAGAAACGAAGTAGGAAACAACTGTGAACGGTGAAGTCACATATATTCCCTTTAGTGTTTCAGGTGAAGCACACTACCCAAAGACTATAACTGTCTTGAAAGCAGTGCTTGCTCTTTAGTCTATTGTATAAACTCGAAAGTTCACTGAAGCACACAATGGAGCAGAACAACAACAGCACGGCAAGGCCATAATTCCATCTGTTGAAATCGTTTGATCATATGTATATGTTGGTTAGAATGTTCCATGTACATTTCTTCTATTTGGTTGAAAACTGTTGCTGGCCTCTTTCGGAACACAGTTTTTCTGAGTTAACAAGGAAGGGCAACGGGAAATTTTTGAAAGACATTCGTGAGAAACAAGATAGCACCTATACCTTCAATTCAAAGAGCTACATCTGTACTTACAATAGTATTTGCGCTACTGTTCATGGAAAACCAGAGGTGTCCAGACATTACTGTCTCTGCTTCTGCCTTCAATGGCAATGCGACCGGTGACTATCTCACACAATTCAGGCCATCACCACACGGACAGATAAGAGAAAGCAATAACTTCTGTTATAATTGCTGGAAATATTCATGTTTTCTCCCGTTTCAAAGAATGATTCTTTCCCAGATAGAAATTAGAGGCTTGTCCTCTTTGAAAACACGGTACTTTCTGAGTTTCACAGTGAATTAGCAAGAAACGAAGTAGGAAACAACTGTGAACGGTGAAGTCACATATATTCCCTTTAGTGTGTCAGGTGAAGCACACTACCCAAAGACTCGAACGGTCTTGAAAGCAGTGTTTGCTCTTTAATCTATTATCTAAACTCGAAAGTTCACTGAAACATACAATGGAGTACATCAACAACGCCACGGCAAGGCCATAATTCCATCTGTTGAAATCGTTTGATCATATGTATATGTTGGTTAGAATGTTCCATGTACATTTCTTCTATTTGGTTGAAAACTGTTGCTGGCCTCTTTCGGAACACAGTTTTTCTGAGTTAACAAGGAAGGGCAACGGGAACTTTTTGAAAGACATTCGTGAGAAACAAGATAGCACCTATACCTTCAATTCAAAGAGCTACATCTGTACTTACAGTAGTATTTGCGCTACTGTTCACGGAAAACCAGAGGTGTCCAGACATTACTGTCTCTGCTTCTGCCTTCAATGGCAATGCGACCGGTGACTATCTCACACAATTCAGGCCATCACCACACGGACAGAGAAGAGAAAGCAAGAACTTCTGTTATAATTGTTGGAAATGTTCATGTTTTCTCCCGTTTCAAAGAATGATTCTTTACCAGATAGAAATTACAGGCTTGTCCTCTTTGAACACACGGTACTTTCTGAGTTTCACAGTGAATTAGCAAGAAACGAAGTAGGAAACAACTGTGAACGGTGAAGTCACATATATTCCCTTTAGTGTGTCAGGTGAAGCACACTACCCAAAGACTCGAACGGTCTTGAAAGCAGTGTTTGCTCTTTAATCTATTATCTAAACTCGAAAGTTCACTGAAACATACAATGGAGTACATCAACAACGGCACGGCAAGGCCATAATTCCATCTGTTGAAATCGTTTGATCATATGTATATGTTGGTTAGAATGTTCCATGTACATTTCTTCTATTTGGTTGAAAACTGTTGCTGGCCTCTTTCGGAACACAGTTTTTCTGAGTTAACAAGGAAGGGCAACAGGAACTTTTTGAAAGACATTCGTGAGAAACAAGATAGCACCTATACCTTCAATTCAAAGAGCTACATCTGTACTTACAGTAGTATTTGCGCTACTGTTCATGGAAAAGCAGAGGTGTCCAGACATTACTGTCTCTGCTTCTGCCTTCAATGGCAATGCGACCGGTGACTATCTCACACAATTCAGGCCATCACCACACGGACAGAGAAGAGAAAGCAATAACTTCTGTTATAATTGCTGGAAATGTTCATGTTTTCTCCCGTTTCAAAGAATGATTCTTTACCAGATAGAAATTACAGGCTTGTCCTCTTTGAACACACGGTACTTTCTGAGTTTCACAGTGAATTAGCAAGAAACGAAGTAGGAAACAACTGTGAACGGTGAAGTCACATATATTCCCTTTAGTGTGTCCGGTGAAGCACACTACCCAAAGAATATAACTGTCTTGAAAGCAGTGTTTGCTCTTTAGTCTATTATCTAATCTCGAAAGTTCACTGAAACATAGAATGGAGTACATCAACAACGGCACGGCAAGGCCATAACTCCATCTGTTGAAATCGTTTGATCATATGTATATGTTGGTTAGAATGTTCCATGTACATTTCTTCTATTTGGTTGAAAACTGTTGCTGGCCTCTTTCGGAACACAGTTTTTCTGAGTTAACAAGGAAGGGCAACAGGAACTTTTTGAAAGACATTCGTGAGAAACAAGATAGCACCTATACCTTCAATTCAAAGAGCTACATCTGTACTTACAGTAGTATTTGCGCTACTGTTCATGGAAAACCAGAGGTGTCCAGACATTACTGTCTCTGCTTCTGCCTTCAATTGCAATGCGACCGGTGACTATCTCACACAATTCAGGCCATCACCACACGGACAGAGAAGAGAAAGCAATAACTTCTGTTATAATTGCTGGAAATGTTCATGTTTTCTCCTGTTTCAAAGAATGATTCTTTACCAGATAGAAATTAGAGGCTTGTCCTCTTTGAAAACACGGTACTTTCTGATTTTCACAGTGAATTAGCAAGAAACGAAGTAGGAAACAACTGTGAACGGTGAAGTCACATATATTCCCTTTAGTGTGTCAGGTGAAGCACACTACCCAAAAGACTCTAGCGGTCTTGAAAGCAGTGTTTGCTCTTTAGTCTATTGTATAAACTCGAAAGTTCACTGAAACATACAATGGAGTACATCAACAACGGCACGGGAAGGCCATAATTCCATCTGTTGAAATCGTTTGATCATATGTATATGTTGGTTAGAATGTTCCATGTACATTTCTTCTATTTGGTTGAAAACTGTTGCTGGCCTCTTTCGGAACACAGTTTTTCTGAGTTAACAAGGAAGGGCAACGGGAAATTTTTGAAAGACATTCGTGAGAAACAAGATAGCACCTATACCTTCAATTCAAAGAGCTACATCTGTACTTACAGTAGTATTTGCGCTACTGTTCACGGAAAACCAGAGGTGTCCAGACATTACTGTCTCTGCTTCTGCCTTCAATGGCAATGCGACCGGTGACTATCTCACACAATTCAGGCCATCACCACACGGACAGAGAAGAGAAAGCAATAACTTCTGTTATAATTGCTGGAAATGTTCATGTTTTCTCCCGTTTCAAAGAATGATTCTTTACCAGATAGAAATTACAGGCTTGTCCTCCTTGAACACACGGTACTTTCTGAGTTTCACAGTGAATTAGCAAGAAACGAAGTAGGAAACAACTGTGAACGGTGAAGTCACATATATTCCCTTTAGTGTGTCAGGTGAAGCACACTACCCAAAGACTCGAACGGTCTTGAAAGCAGTGTTTGCTCTTTAATCTATTATCTAAACTCGAAAGTTCACTGAAACATACAATGGAGTACATCAACAACGGCACGGCAAGGCCATAATTCCATCTGTTGAAATCGTTTGATCATATGTATATGTTGGTTAGAATGTTCCATGTACATTTCTTCTATTTGGTTGAAAACTGTTGCTGGCCTCTTTCGGAACACAGTTTTTCTGAGTTAACAAGGAAGGGCAACAGGAACTTTTTGAAAGACATTCGTGAGAAACAAGATAGCACCTATACCTTCAATTCAAAGAGCTACATCTGTACTTACAGTAGTATTTGCGCTACTGTTCATGGAAAACCAGAGGTGTCCAGACATTACTGTCTCTGCTTCTGCCTTCAATTGCAATGCGACCGGTGACTATCTCACACAATTCAGGCCATCACCACACGGACAGAGAAGAGAAAGCAATAACTTCTGTTATAATTGCTGGAAATGTTCATGTTTTCTCCTGTTTCAAAGAATGATTCTTTACCAGATAGAAATTAGAGGCTTGTCCTCTTTGAAAACACGGTACTTTCTGATTTTCACAGTGAATTAGCAAGAAACGAAGTAGGAAACAACTGTGAACGGTGAAGTCACATATATTCCCTTTAGTGTGTCAGGTGAAGCACACTACCCAAAAGACTCTAGCGGTCTTGAAAGCAGTGTTTGCTCTTTAGTCTATTGTATAAACTCGAAAGTTCACTGAAACATACAATGGAGTACATCAACAACGGCACGGGAAGGCCATAATTCCATCTGTTGAAATCGTTTGATCATATGTATATGTTGGTTAGAATGTTCCATGTACATTTCTTCTATTTGGTTGAAAACTGTTGCTGGCCTCTTTCAGAACACAGTTTTTCTGAGTTAACAAGGAAGGGCAACGGGAAATTTTTGAAAGACATTCGTGAGAAACAAGATAGCACCTATACCTTCAATTCAAAGAGCTACATCTGTACTTACAGTAGTATTTGCGCTACTGTTCACGGAAAACCAGAGGTGTCCAGACATTACTGTCTCTGCTTCTGCCTTCAATGGCAATGCGACCGGTGACTATCTCACACAATTCAGGCCATCACCACACGGACAGAGAAGAGAAAGCAATAACTTCTGTTATAATTGCTGGAAATGTTCATGTTTTCTCCCGTTTCAAAGAATGATTCTTTACCAGATAGAAATTACAGGCTTGTCCTCCTTGAACACACGGTACTTTCTGAGTTTCACAGTGAATTAGCAAGAAACGAAGTAGGAAACAACTGTGAACGGTGAAGTCACATATATTCCCTTTAGTGTGTCAGGTGAAGCACACTACCCAAAGACTCGAACGGTCTTGAAAGCAGTGTTTGCTCTTTAATCTATTATCTAAACTCGAAAGTTCACTGAAACATACAATGGAGTACATCAACAACGGCACGGCAAGGCCATAATTCCATCTGTTGAAAACGTTTGATCATATGTATATGTTGGTTAGAATGTTCCATGTACATTTCTTCTATTTGGTTGAAAACTGTTGCTGGCCTCTTTCGGAACACAGTTTTTCTGAGTTAACAAGGAAGGGCAACAGGAACTTTTTGAAAGACATTCGTGAGAAACAAGATAGCACCTATACCTTCAATTCAAAGAGCTACATCTGTACTTACAGTAGTATTTGCGCTACTGTTCATGGAAAACCAGAGGTGTCCAGACATTACTGTCTCTGCTTCTGCCTTCAATTGCAATGCGACCGGTGACTATCTCACACAATTCAGGCCATCACCACACGGACAGAGAAGAGAAAGCAATAACTTCTGTTATAATTGCTGGAAATGTTCATGTTTTCTCCTGTTTCAAAGAATGATTCTTTACCAGATAGAAATTAGAGGCTTGTCCTCTTTGAAAACACGGTACTTTCTGATTTTCACAGTGAATTAGCAAGAAACGAAGTAGGAAACAACTGTGAACGGTGAAGTCACATATATTCCCTTTAGTGTGTCCGGTGAAGCACACTACCCAAAGAATATAACTGTCTTGAAAGCAGTGTTTGCTCTTTAGTCTATTATCTAATCTCGAAAGTTCACTGAAACATAGAATGGAGTACATCAACAACGGCACGGCAAGGCCATAACTCCATCTGTTGAAATCGTTTGATCATATGTATATGTTGGTTAGAATGTTCCATGTACATTTCTTCTATTTGGTTGAAAACTGTTGCTGGCCTCTTTCGGAACACAGTTTTTCTGAGTTAACAAGGAAGGGCAACAGGAACTTTTTGAAAGACATTCGTGAGAAACAAGATAGCACCTATACCTTCAATTCAAAGAGCTACATCTGTACTTACAGTAGTATTTGCGCTACTGTTCATGGAAAACCAGAGGTGTCCAGACATTACTGTCTCTGCTTCTGCCTTCAATGGCAATGCGACCGGTGACTATCTCACACAATTCAGGCCATCACCACACGGACAGAGAAGAGAAAGCAATAACTTCTGTTATAATTGCTGGAAATGTTCATGTTTTCTCCCGTTTCAAAGAATGATTCTTTACCAGATAGAAATTACAGGCTTGTCCTCTTTGAACACACGGTACTTTCTGAGTTTCACAGTGAATTAGCAAGAAACGAAGTAGGAAACAACTGTGAACGGTCAAGTCACATATATTCCCTTTAGTGTGTCCGGTGAAGCACACTACCCAAAGAATATAACTGTCTTGAAAGCAGTGTTTGCTCTTTAGTCTATTATCTAATCTCGAAAGTTCACTGAAACATAGAATGGAGTACATCAACAACGGCACGGCAAGGCCATAACTCCATCTGTTGAAATCGTTTGATCATATGTATATGTTGGTTAGAATGTTCCATGTACATTTCTTCTATTTGGTTGAAAACTGTTGCTGGCCTCTTTCGGAACACAGTTTTTCTGAGTTAACAAGGAAGGGCAACAGGAACTTTTTGAAAGACATTCGTGAGAAACAAGATAGCACCTATACCTTCAATTCAAAGAGCTACATCTGTACTTACAGTAGTATTTGCGCTACTGTTCATGGAAAACCAGAGGTGTCCAGACATTACTGTCTCTGCTTCTGCCTTCAATTGCAATGCGACCGGTGACTATCTCACACAATTCAGGCCATCACCACACGGACAGAGAAGAGAAAGCAATAACTTCTGTTATAATTGCTGGAAATGTTCATGTTTTCTCCTGTTTCAAAGAATGATTCTTTACCAGATAGAAATTAGAGGCTTGTCCTCTTTGAAAACACGGTACTTTCTGATTTTCACAGTGAATTAGCAAGAAACGAAGTAGGAAACAACTGTGAACGGTGAAGTCACATATATTCCCTTTAGTGTGTCAGGTGAAGCACACTACCCAAAAGACTCTAGCGGTCTTGAAAGCAGTGTTTGCTCTTTAGTCTATTGTATAAACTCGAAAGTTCACTGAAACATACAATGGAGTACATCAACAACGGCACGGGAAGGCCATAATTCCATCTGTTGAAATCGTTTGATCATATGTATATGTTGGTTAGAATGTTCCATGTACATTTCTTCTATTTGGTTGAAAACTGTTGCTGGCCTCTTTCGGAACACAGTTTTTCTGAGTTAACAAGGAAGGGCAACGGGAAATTTTTGAAAGACATTCGTGAGAAACAAGATAGCACCTATACTTTCAATTCAAAGAGCTACATCTGTACTTACAGTAGTATTTGCGCTACTGTTCACGGAAAACCAGAGGTGTCCAGACATTACTGTCTCTGCTTCTGCCTTCAATGGCAATGCGACCGGTGACTATCTCACACAATTCAGGCCATCACCACACGGACAGAGAAGAGAAAGCAATAACTTCTGTTATAATTGCTGGAAATGTTCATGTTTTCTCCCGTTTCAAAGAATGATTCTTTACCAGATAGAAATTACAGGCTTGTCCTCCTTGAACACACGGTACTTTCTGAGTTTCACAGTGAATTAGCAAGAAACGAAGTAGGAAACAACTGTGAACGGTGAAGTCACATATATTCCCTTTAGTGTGTCAGGTGAAGCACACTACCCAAAGACTCGAACGGTCTTGAAAGCAGTGTTTGCTCTTTAATCTATTATCTAAACTCGAAAGTTCACTGAAACATACAATGGAGTACATCAACAACGGCACGGCAAGGCCATAATTCCATCTGTTGAAATCGTTTGATCATATGTATATGTTGGTTAGAATGTTCCATGTACATTTCTTCTATTTGGTTGAAAACTGTTGCTGGCCTCTTTCGGAACACAGTTTTTCTGAGTTAACAAGGAAGGGCAACAGGAAATTTTTGAAAGACATTCGTGAGAAACAAGATAGCACCTATACCTTCAATTCAAAGAGCTACATCTGTACTTACAGTAGTATTTGCGCTACTGTTCATGGAAAACCAGAGGTGTCCAGACATTACTGTCTCTGCTTCTGCCTTCAATTGCAATGCGACCGGTGACTATCTCACACAATTCAGGCCATCACCACACGGACAGAGAAGAGAAAGCAATAACTTCTGTTATAATTGCTGGAAATGTTCATGTTTTCTCCCGTTTCAAAGAATGATTCTTTACCAGATAGAAATTAGAGGCTTGTCCTCTTTGAAAACACGGTACTTTCTGATTTTCATAGTGAATTAGCAAGAAACGAAGTAGGAAACAACTGTGAACGGTGAAGTCACATATATTCCCTTTAGTGTGTCAGGTGAAGCACACTACCCAAAAGACTCGAACGGTCTTGAAAGCAGTGTTTGCTCTTTAGTCTATTGTATAAACTCGAAAGTTCACTGAAACATACAATGGAGTACATCAACAACAGCACGGGAAGGCCATAATTCCATCTGTTGAAATCGTTTGATCATATGTATATGTTGGTTAGAATGTTCCATGTACATTTCTTCTATTTGGTTGAAAACTGTTGCTGGCCTCTTTCGGAACACAGTTTTTCTGAGTTAACAAGGAAGGGCAACGGGAAATTTTTGAAAGACATTCGTGAGAAACAAGATAGCACCTATACCTTCAATTCAAAGAGCTACATCTGTACTTACAGTAGTATTTGCGCTACTGTTCACGGAAAACCAGAGGTGTCCAGACATTACTGTCTCTGCTTCTGCCTTCAATGGCAATGCGACCGGTGACTATCTCACACAATTCAGGCCATCACCACACGGACAGAGAAGAGAAAGCAATAACTTCTGTTATAATTGCTGGAAATGTTCATGTTTTCTCCCGTTTCAAAGAATGATTCTTTACCAGATAGAAATTACAGGCTTGTCCTCCTTGAACACACGGTACTTTCTGAGTTTCACAGTGAATTAGCAAGAAACGAAGTATGAAACAACTGTGAACGGTGAAGTCACATATATTCCCTTTAGTGTGTCAGGTGAAGCACACTACCCAAAGACTCGAACGGTCTTGAAAGCAGTGTTTGCTCTTTAATCTATTATCTAAACTCGAAAGTTCACTGAAACATACAATGGAGTACATCAACAACGGCACGGCAAGGCCATAATTCCATCTGTTGAAATCGTTTGATCATATGTATATGTTGGTTAGAATGTTCCATGTACATTTCTTCTATTTGGTTGAAAACTGTTGCTGGCCTCTTTCGGAACACAGTTTTTCTGAGTTAACAAGGAAGGGCAACAGGAAATTTTTGAAAGACATTCGTGAGAAACAAGATAGCACCTATACCTTCAATTCAAAGAGCTACATCTGTACTTACAGTAGTATTTGCGCTACTGTTCATGGAAAACCAGAGGTGTCCAGACATTACTGTCTCTGCTTCTGCCTTCAATGGCAATGCGACCGGTGACTATCTCACACAATTCAGGCCATCACCACACGGACAGAGAAGAGAAAGCAAGAACTTCTGTTATAATTGTTGGAAAACTTCATGTTTTCTCCCGTTTCAAAGAATGATTCTTTACCAGATAGAAATTACAGGCTTGTCCTCTTTGAACACACGGTACTTTCTGAGTTTCACAGTGAATTAGCAAGAAACGAAGTAGGAAACAACTGTGAACGGTGAAGTCACATATATTCCCTTTAGTGTGTCAGGTCAAGCACACTACCCAAAGACTCGAAGGGTCTTGAAAGCAGTGTTTGCTCTTTAATCTATTATCTAAACTCGAAAGTTCACTGAAACATACAATGGAGTACATCAACAACGCCACGGCAAGGCCATAATTCCATCTGTTGAAATCGTTTGATCATATGTATATGTTGGTTAGAATGTTCCATGTACATTTCTTCTATTTGGTTGAAAACTGTTGCTGGCCTCTTTCGGAACACAGTTTTTCTGAGTTAACAAGGAAGGGCAACGGGAAATTTTTGAAAGACATTCGTGAGAAACAAGATAGCACCTATACCTTCAATTCAAAGAGCTACATCTGTACTTACAGTAGTATTTGCGCTACTGTTCATGGAAAACCAGAGGTGTCCAGACATTACTGTCTCTGCTTCTGCCTTCAATGGCAATGCGACCGGTGACTATCTCACACAATTCAGGCCATCACCACACGGACAGAGAAGAGAAAGCAAGAACTTCTGTTATAATTGCTGGAAATGTTCATGTTTTCTCCCGTTTCAAAGAATGATTCTTTACCAGATAGAAATTAGAGGCTTGTCCTCTTTGAAAACCCGGTACTTTCTGAGTTTCACAGTGAATTAGCAAGAAACGAAGTAGGAAACAACTGTGAACGGTGAAGTCACATATATTCCCTTTAGTGTGTCCGGTGAAGCACACTACCCAAAGAATATAACTGTCTTGAAAGCAGTGTTTGCTCTTTAGTCTATTATCTAATCTCGAAAGTTCACTGAAACATAGAATGGAGTACATCAACAACGGCACGGCAAGGCCATAACTCCATCTGTTGAAATCGTTTGATCATATGTATATGTTGGTTAGAATGTTCCATGTACATTTCTTCTATTTGGTTGAAAACTGTTGCTGGCCTCTTTCGGAACACAGTTTTTCTGAGTTAACAAGGAAGGGCAACAGGAACTTTTTGAAAGACATTCGTGAGAAACAAGATAGCACCTATACCTTCAATTCAAAGAGCTACATCTGTACTTACAGTAGTATTTGCGCTACTGTTCATGGAAAACCAGAGGTGTCCAGACATTACTGTCTCTGCTTCTGCCTTCAATGGCAATGCGACCGGTGACTATCTCACACAATTCAGGCCATCACCACACGGACAGAGAAGAGAAAGCAATAACTTCTGTTATAATTGCTGGAAATGTTCATGTTTTCTCCCGTTTCAAAGAATGATTCTTTACCAGATAGAAATTACAGGCTTGTCCTCTTTGAACACACGGTACTTTCTGAGTTTCACAGTGAATTAGCAAGAAACGAAGTAGGAAACAACTGTGAACGGTGAAGTCACATATATTCCCTTTAGTGTGTCCGGTGAAGCACACTACCCAAAGAATATAACTGTCTTGAAAGCAGTGTTTGCTCTTTAGTCTATTATCTAATCTCGAAAGTTCACTGAAACATAGAATGGAGTACATCAACAACGGCACGGCAAGGCCATAACTCCATCTGTTGAAATCGTTTGATCATATGTATATGTTGGTTAGAATGTTCCATGTACATTTCTTCTATTTGGTTGAAAACTGTTGCTGGCCTCTTTCGGAACACAGTTTTTCTGAGTTAACAAGGAAGGGCAACAGGAACTTTTTGAAAGACATTCGTGAGAAACAAGATAGCACCTATACCTTCAATTCAAAGAGCTACATCTGTACTTACAGTAGTATTTGCGCTACTGTTCATGGAAAACCAGAGGTGTCCAGACATTACTGTCTCTGCTTCTGCCTTCAATTGCAATGCGACCGGTGACTATCTCACACAATTCAGGCCATCACCACACGGACAGAGAAGAGAAAGCAATAACTTCTGTTATAATTGCTGGAAATGTTCATGTTTTCTCCTGTTTCAAAGAATGATTCTTTACCAGATAGAAATTAGAGGCTTGTCCTCTTTGAAAACACGGTACTTTCTGATTTTCACAGTGAATTAGCAAGAAACGAAGTAGGAAACAACTGTGAACGGTGAAGTCACATATATTCCCTTTTGTGTGTCCGGTGAAGCACACTACCCAAAGAATATAACTGTCTTGAAAGCAGTGTTTGCTCTTTAGTCTATTATCTAATCTCGAAAGTTCACTGAAACATAGAATGGAGTACATCAACAACGGCACGGCAAGGCCACAACTCCATCTGTTGAAATCGTTTGATCATATGTATATGTTGGTTTGAATGTTCCATGTACATTTCTTCTATTTGGTTGAAAACTGTTGCTGGCCTCTTTCGGAACACAGTTTTTCTGAGTTAACAAGGAAGGGCAACAGGAACTTTTTGAAAGACATTCGTGAGAAACAAGATAGCACCTATACCTTCAATTCAAAGAGCTACATCTGTACTTACAGTAGTATTTGCGCTACTGTTCATGGAAAACCAGAGGTGTCCAGACATTACTGTCTCTGCTTCTGCCTTCAATGGCAATGCGACCGGTGACTATCTCACACAATTCAGGCCATCACCACACGGACAGAGAAGAGAAAGCAATAACTTCTGTTATAATTGCTGGAAATGTTCATGTTTTCTCCCGTTTCAAAGAATGATTCTTTACCAGATAGAAATTACAGGCTTGTCCTCTTTGAACACACGGTACTTTCTGAGTTTCACAGTGAATTAGCAAGAAACGAAGTAGGAAACAACTGTGAACGGTGAAGTCACATATATTCCCTTTAGTGTGTCCGGTGAAGCACACTACCCAAAGAATATAACTGTCTTGAAAGCAGTGTTTGCTCTTTAGTCTATTATCTAATCTCGAAAGTTCACTGAAACATAGAATGGAGTACATCAACAACGGCACGGCAAGGCCATAACTCCATCTGTTGAAATCGTTTGATCATATGTATATGTTGGTTAGAATGTTCCATGTACATTTCTTCTATTTGGTTGAAAACTGTTGCTGGCCTCTTTCGGAACACAGTTTTTCTGAGTTAACAAGGAAGGGCAACAGGAACTTTTTGAAAGACATTCGTGAGAAACAAGATAGCACCTATACCTTCAATTCAAAGAGCTACATCTGTACTTACAGTAGTATTTGCGCTACTGTTCATGGAAAACCAGAGGTGTCCAGACATTACTGTCTCTGCTTCTGCCTTCAATTGCAATGCGACCGGTGACTATCTCACACAATTCAGGCCATCACCACACGGACAGAGAAGAGAAAGCAATAACTTCTGTTATAATTGCTGGAAATGTTCATGTTTTCTCCTGTTTCAAAGAATGATTCTTTACCAGATAGAAATTAGAGGCTTGTCCTCTTTGAAAACACGGTACTTTCTGATTTTCACAGTGAATTAGCAAGAAACGAAGTAGGAAACAACTGTGAACGGTGAAGTCACATATATTCCCTTTAGTGTGTCAGGTGAAGCACACTACCCAAAAGACTCTAGCGGTCTTGAAAGCAGTGTTTGCTCTTTAGTCTATTGTATAAACTCGAAAGTTCACTGAAACATACAATGGAGTACATCAACAACGGCACGGGAAGGCCATAATTCCATCTGTTGAAATCGTTTGATCATATGTATATGTTGGTTAGAATGTTCCATGTACATTTCTTCTATTTGGTTGAAAACTGTTGCTGGCCTCTTTCGGAACACAGTTTTTCTGAGTTAACAAGGAAGGGCAACGGGAAATTTTTGAAAGACATTCGTGAGAAACAAGATAGCACCTATACCTTCAATTCAAAGAGCTACATCTGTACTTACAGTAGTATTTGCGCTACTGTTCACGGAAAACCAGAGGTGTCCAGACATTACTGTCTCTGCTTCTGCCTTCAATGGCAATGCGACCGGTGACTATCTCACACAATTCAGGCCATCACCACACGGACAGAGAAGAGAAAGCAATAACTTCTGTTATAATTGCTGGAAATGTTCATGTTTTCTCCCGTTTCAAAGAATGATTCTTTACCAGATAGAAATTACAGGCTTGTCCTCCTTGAACACACGGTACTTTCTGAGTTTCACAGTGAATTAGCAAGAAACGAAGTAGGAAACAACTGTGAACGGTGAAGTCACATATATTCCCTTTAGTGTGTCAGGTGAAGCACACTACCCAAAGACTCGAACGGTCTTGAAAGCAGTGTTTGCTCTTTAATCTATTATCTAAACTCGAAAGTTCACTGAAACATACAATGGAGTACATCAACAACGGCACGGCAAGGCCATAATTCCATCTGTTGAAATCGTTTGATCATATGTATATGTTGGTTAGAATGTTCCATGTACATTTCTTCTATTTGGTTGAAAACTGTTGCTGGCCTCTTTCGGAACACAGTTTTTCTGAGTTAACAAGGAAGGGCAACAGGAAATTTTTGAAAGACATTCGTGAGAAACAAGATAGCACCTATACCTTCAATTCAAAGAGCTACATCTGTACTTACAGTAGTATTTGCGCTACTGTTCATGGAAAACCAGAGGTGTCCAGACATTACTGTCTCTGCTTCTGCCTTCAATTGCAATGCGACCGGTGACTATCTCACACAATTCAGGCCATCACCACACGGACAGAGAAGAGAAAGCAATAACTTCTGTTATAATTGCTGGAAATGTTCATGTTTTCTCCCGTTTCAAAGAATGATTCTTTACCAGATAGAAATTAGAGGCTTGTCCTCTTTGAAAACACGGTACTTTCTGATTTTCACAGTGAATTAGCAAGAAACGAAGTAGGAAACAACTGTGAACGGTGAAGTCACATATATTCCCTTTAGTGTGTCAGGTGAAGCACACTACCCAAAAGACTCTAGCGGTCTTGAAAGCAGTGTTTGCTCTTTAGTCTATTGTATAAACTCGAAAGTTCACTGAAACATACAATGGAGTACATCAACAACAGCACGGGAAGGCCATAATTCCATCTGTTGAAATCGTTTGATCATATGTATATGTTGGTTAGAATGTTCCATGTACATTTCTTCTATTTGGTTGAAAACTGTTGCTGGCCTCTTTCGGAACACAGTTTTTCTGAGTTAACAAGGAAGGGCAACGGGAAATTTTTGAAAGACATTCGTGAGAAACAATATAGCACCTATACCTTCAATTCAAAGAGCTACATCTGTACTTACAGTAGTATTTGCGCTACTGTTCACGGAAAACCAGAGGTGTCCAGACATTACTGTCTCTGCTTCTGCCTTCAATGGCAATGCGACCGGTGACTATCTCACACAATTCAGGCCATCACCACACGGACAGAGAAGAGAAAGCAATAACTTCTGTTATAATTGCTGGAAATGTTCATGTTTTCTCCCGTTTCAAAGAATGATTCTTTACCAGATAGAAATTACAGGCTTGTCCTCCTTGAACACACGGTACTTTCTGAGTTTCACAGTGAATTAGCAAGAAACGAAGTAGGAAACAACTGTGAACGGTGAAGTCACATATATTCCCTTTAGTGTGTCAGGTGAAGCACACTACCCAAAGACTCGAACGGTCTTGAAAGCAGTGTTTGCTCTTTAATCTATTATCTAAACTCGAAAGTTCACTGAAACATACAATGGAGTACATCAACAACGGCACGGCAAGGCCATAATTCCATCTGTTGAAATCGTTTGATCATATGTATATGTTGGTTAGAATGTTCCATGTACATTTCTTCTATTTGGTTGAAAACTGTTGCTGGCCTCTTTCGGAACACAGTTTTTCTGAGTTAACAAGGAAGGGCAACAGGAAATTTTTGAAAGACATTCGTGAGAAACAAGATAGCACCTATACCTTCAATTCAAAGAGCTACATCTGTACTTACAGTAGTATTTGCGCTACTGTTCATGGAAAACCAGAGGTGTCCAGACATTACTGTCTCTGCTTCTGCCTTCAATGGCAATGCGACCGGTGACTATCTCACACAATTCAGGCCATCACCACACGGACAGAGAAGAGAAAGCAAGAACTTCTGTTATAATTGTTGGAAAACTTCATGTTTTCTCCCGTTTCAAAGAATGATTCTTTACCAGATAGAAATTACAGGCTTGTCCTCTTTGAACACACGGTACTTTCTGAGTTTCACAGTGAATTAGCAAGAAACGAAGTAGGAAACAACTGTGAACGGTGAAGTCACATATATTCCCTTTAGTGTGTCAGGTCAAGCACACTACCCAAAGACTCGAACGGTCTTGAAAGCAGTGTTTGCTCTTTAATCTATTATCTAAACTCGAAAGTTCACTGAAACATACAATGGAGTACATCAACAACGCCACGGCAAGGCCATAATTCCATCTGTTGAAATCGTTTGATCATATGTATATGTTGGTTAGAATGTTCCATGTACATTTCTTCTATTTGGTTGAAAACTGTTGCTGGCCTCTTTCGGAACACAGTTTTTCTGAGTTAACAAGGAAGGGCAACGGGAAATTTTTGAAAGACATTCGTGAGAAACAAGATAGCACCTATACCTTCAATTCAAAGAGCTACATCTGTACTTACAGTAGTATTTGCGCTACTGTTCATGGAAAACCAGAGGTGTCCAGACATTACTGTCTCTGCTTCTGCCTTCAATGGCAATGCGACCGGTGACTATCTCACACAATTCAGGCCATCACCACACGGACAGAGAAGAGAAAGCAAGAACTTCTGTTATAATTGCTGGAAATGTTCATGTTTTCTCCCGTTTCAAAGAATGATTCTTTACCAGATAGAAATTAGAGGCTTGTCCTCTTTGAAAACACGGTACTTTCTGAGTTTCACAGTGAATTAGCAAGAAACGAAGTAGGAAACAACTGTGAACGGTGAAGTCACATATATTCCCTTTAGTGTGTCCGGTGAAGCACACTACCCAAAGAATATAACTGTCTTGAAAGCAGTGTTTGCTCTTTAGTCTATTATCTAATCTCGAAAGTTCACTGAAACATAGAATGGAGTACATCAACAACGGCACGGCAAGGCCATAACTCCATCTGTTGAAATCGTTTGATCATATGTATATGTTGGTTAGAATGTTCCATGTACATTTCTTCTATTTGGTTGAAAACTGTTGCTGGCCTCTTTCGGAACACAGTTTTTCTGAGTTAACAAGGAAGGGCAACAGGAACTTTTTGAAAGACATTCGTGAGAAACAAGATAGCACCTATACCTTCAATTCAAAGAGCTACATCTGTACTTACAGTAGTATTTGCGCTACTGTTCATGGAAAACCAGAGGTGTCCAGACATTACTGTCTCTACTTCTGCCTTCAATGGCAATGCGACCGGTGACTATCTCACACAATTCAGGCCATCACCACACGGACAGAGAAGAGAAAGCAATAACTTCTGTTATAATTGCTGGAAATGTTCATGTTTTCTCCCGTTTCAAAGAATGATTCTTTACCAGATAGAAATTACAGGCTTGTCCTCTTTGAACACACGGTACTTTCTGAGTTTCACAGTGAATTAGCAAGAAACGAAGTAGGAAACAACTGTGAACGGTGAAGTCACATATATTCCCTTTAGTGTGTCCGGTGAAGCACACTACCCAAAGAATATAACTGTCTTGAAAGCAGTGTTTGCTCTTTAGTCTATTATCTAATCTCGAAAGTTCACTGAAACATAGAATGGAGTACATCAACAACGGCACGGCAAGGCCATAATTCCATCTGTTGAAATCGTTTGATCATATGTACATGTTGGTTAGAATGTTCCATGCACATTTCTTCTATTTGGTTGAAAACTGTTGCTGGCCTCTTTCGGAACACAGTTTTTCTGAGTTAACAAGGAAGGGCAACAGGAAATTTTTGAAAGACATTCGTGAGAAACAAGATAGCACCTATACCTTCAATTCAAAGAGCTACATCTGTACTTACAGTAGTATTTGCGCTACTGTTCATGGAAAACCAGAGGTGTCCAGACATTACTGTCTCTGCTTCTGCCTTCAATGGCAATGCGACCGGTGACTATCTCACACAATTCAGGCCATCACCACACGGACAGAGAAGAGAAAGCAAGAACTTCTGTTATAATTGTTGGAAAACTTCATGTTTTCTCCCGTTTCAAAGAATGATTCTTTACCAGATAGAAATTACAGGCTTGTCCTCTTTGAACACACGGTACTTTCTGAGTTTCACAGTGAATTAGCAAGAAACGAAGTAGGAAACAACTGTGAACGGTGAAGTCACATATATTCCCTTTAGTGTGTCAGGTCAAGCACACTACCCAAAGACTCGAACGGTCTTGAAAGCAGTGTTTGCTCTTTAATCTATTATCTAAACTCGAAAGTTCACTGAAACATACAATGGAGTACATCAACAACGCCACGGCAAGGCCATAATTCCATCTGTTGAAATCGTTTGATCATATGTATATGTTGGTTAGAATGTTCCATGTACATTTCTTCTATTTGGTTGAAAACTGTTGCTGGCCTCTTTCGGAACACAGTTTTTCTGAGTTAACAAGGAAGGGCAACGGGAAATTTTTGAAAGACATTCGTGAGAAACAAGATAGCACCTATACCTTCAATTCAAAGAGCTACATCTGTACTTACAGTAGTATTTGCGCTACTGTTCATGGAAAACCAGAGGTGTCCATACATTACTGTCTCTGCTTCTGCCTTCAATGGCAATGCGACCGGTGACTATCTCACACAATTCAGGCCATCACCACACGGACAGAGAAGAGAAAGCAAGAACTTCTGTTATAATTGCTGGAAATGTTCATGTTTTCTCCCGTTTCAAAGAATGATTCTTTACCAGATAGAAATTAGAGGCTTGTCCTCTTTGAAAACACGGTACTTTCTGAGTTTCACAGTGAATTAGCAAGAAACGAAGTAGGAAACAACTGTGAACGGTGAAGTCACATATATTCCCTTTAGTGTGTCCGGTGAAGCACACTACCCAAAGAATATAACTGTCTTGAAAGCAGTGTTTGCTCTTTAGTCTATTATCTAATCTCGAAAGTTCACTGAAACATAGAATGGAGTACATCAACAACGGCACGGCAAGGCCATAACTCCATCTGTTGAAATCGTTTGATCATATGTATATGTTGGTTAGAATGTTCCATGTACATTTCTTCTATTTGGTTGAAAACTGTTGCTGGCCTCTTTCGGAACACAGTTTTTCTGAGTTAACAAGGAAGGGCAACAGGAACTTTTTGAAAGACATTCGTGAGAAACAAGATAGCACCTATACCTTCAATTCAAAGAGCTACATCTGTACTTACAGTAGTATTTGCGCTACTGTTCATGGAAAACCAGAGGTGTCCAGACATTACTGTCTCTGCTTCTGCCTTCAATGGCAATGCGACCGGTGACTATCTCACACAATTCAGGCCATCACCACACGGACAGAGAAGAGAAAGCAATAACTTCTGTTATAATTGCTGGAAATGTTCATGTTTTCTCCCGTTTCAAAGAATGATTCTTTACCAGATAGAAATTACAGGCTTGTCCTCTTTGAACACACGGTACTTTCTGAGTTTCACAGTGAATTAGCAAGAAACGAAGTAGGAAACAACTGTGAACGGTGAAGTCACATATATTCCCTTTAGTGTGTCCGGTGAAGCACACTACCCAAAGAATATAACTGTCTTGAAAGCAGTGTTTGCTCTTTAGTCTATTATCTAATCTCGAAAGTTCACTGAAACATAGAATGGAGTACATCAACAACGGCACGGCAAGGCCATAACTCCATCTGTTGAAATCGTTTGATCATATGTATATGTTGGTTAGAATGTTCCATGTACATTTCTTCTATTTGGTTGAAAACTGTTGCTGGCCTCTTTCGGAACACAGTTTTTCTGAGTTAACAAGGAAGGGCAACAGGAACTTTTTGAAAGACATTCGTGAGAAACAAGATAGCACCTATACCTTCAATTCAAAGAGCTACATCTGTACTTACAGTAGTATTTGCGCTACTGTTCATGGAAAACCAGAGGTGTCCAGACATTACTGTCTCTGCTTCTGCCTTCAATTGCAATGCGACCGGTGACTATCTCACACAATTCAGGCCATCACCACACGGACAGAGAAGAGAAAGCAATAACTTCTGTTATAATTGCTGGAAATGTTCATGTTTTCTCCCGTTTCAAAGAATGATTCTTTACCAGATAGAAATTAGAGGCTTGTCCTCTTTGAAAACACGGTACTTTCTGATTTTCACAGTGAATTAGCAAGAAACGAAGTAGGAAACAACTGTGAACGGTGAAGTCACATATATTCCCTTTAGTGTGTCAGGTGAAGCACACTACCCAAAAGACTCTAGCGGTCTTGAAAGCAGTGTTTGCTCTTTAGTCTATTGTATAAACTCGAAAGTTCTCTGAAACTTACAATGGAGTACATCAACAACGGCACGGGAAGGCCATAATTCCATCTGTTGAAATCGTTTGATCATATGTATATGTTGGTTAGAATGTTCCATGTACATTTCTTCTATTTGGTTGAAAACTGTTGCTGGCCTCTTTCGGAACACAGTTTTTCTGAGTTAACAAGGAAGGGCAACGGGAAATTTTTGAAAGACATTCGTGAGAAACAAGATAGCACCTATACCTTCAATTCAAAGAGCTACATCTGTACTTACAGTAGTATTTGCGCTACTGTTCACGGAAAACCAGAGGTGTCCAGACATTACTGTCTCTGCTTCTTCCTTCAATGGCAATGCGACCGGTGACTATCTCACACAATTCAGGCCATCACCACACGGACAGAGAAGAGAAAGCAATAACTTCTGTTATAATTGCTGGAAATGTTCATGTTTTCTCCCGTTTCAAAGAATGATTCTTTACCAGATAGAAATTAGAGGCTTGTCCTCTTTGAAAACACGGTACTTTCTGATTTTCACAGTGAATTAGCAAGAAACGAAGTAGGAAACAACTGTGAACGGTGAAGTCACATATATTCCCTTTAGTGTGTCCGGTGAAGCACACTACCCAAAGAATATAACTGTCTTGAAAGCCGTGTTTGCTCTTTAGTCTATTATCTAATCTCGAAAGTTCACTGAAACATAGAATGGAGTACATCAACAACGGCACGGCAAGGCCATAACTCCATCTGTTGAAATCGTTTGATCATATGTATATGTTGGTTAGAATGTTCCATGTACATTTCTTCTATTTGGTTGAAAACTGTTGCTGGCCTCTTTCGGAACACAGTTTTTCTGAGTTAACAAGGAAGGGCAACAGGAACTTTTTGAAAGACATTCGTGAGAAACAAGATAGCACCTATACTTTCAATTCAAAGAGCTACGTCTGTACTTACAGTAGTATTTGCGCTACTGTTCATGGAAAACCAGAGGTGTCCAGACATTACTGTCTCTGCTTCTGCCTTCAATTGCAATGCGACCGGTGACTATCTCACACAATTCAGGCCATCACCACACGGACAGAGAAGAGAAAGCAATAACTTCTGTTATAATTGCTGGAAATGTTCATGTTTTCTCCCGTTTCAAAGAATGATTCTTTACCAGATAGAAATTACAGGCTTGTCCTCTTTGAACACACGGTACTTTCTGAGTTTCACAGTGAATTAGCAAGAAACGAAGTAGGAAACAACTGTGAACGGTGAAGTCACATATATTCCCTTTAGTGTGTCAGGTGAAGCACACTACCCAAAGACTCGAACGGTCTTGAAAGCAGTGTTTGCTCTTTAATCTATTATCTAAACTCGAAAGTTCACTGAAACATACAATGGAGTACATCAACAACGGCACGGCAAGGCCATAATTCCATCTGTTGAAATCGTTTGATCATACGTATATGTTGGTTAGAATGTTCCATGTACATTTCTTCTATTTGGTTGAAAACTGTTGCTGGCCTCTTTCGGAACACAGTTTTTCTGAGTTAACAAGGAAGGGCAACGGGAAATTTTTGAAAGACATTCGTGAGAAACAAGATAGCACCTATACCTTCAATTCAAAGAGCTACATCTGTACTTACAGTAGTATTTGCGCTACTGTTCATGGAAAACCAGAGGTGTCCAGACATTACTGTCTCTGCTTCTGCCTTCAATGGCAATGCGACCGGTGACTATCTCACACAATTCAGGCCATCACCACACGGACAGAGAAGAGAAAGCAAGAACTTCTGTTATAATTGCTGGAAATGTTCATGTTTTCTCCCGTTTCAAAGAATGATTCTTTACCAGATAGAAATTACAGGCTTGTCCTCTTTGAACACACGGTACTTTCTGAGTTTCACAGTGAATTAGCAAGAAACGAAGTAGGAAACAACTGTGAACGGTGAAGTCACATATATTCCCTTTAGTGTGTCCGGTGAAGCACACTACCCAAAGAATATAACTGTCTTGAAAGCAGTGTTTGCTCTTTAGTCTATTATCTAATCTCGAAAGTTCACTGAAACATAGAATGGAGTACATCAACAACGGCACGGCAAGGCCATAACTCCATCTGTTGAAATCGTTTGATCATATGTATATGTTGGTTAGAATGTTCCATGTACATTTCTTCTATTTGGTTGAAAACTGTTGCTGGCCTCTTTCGGAACACAGTTTTTCTGAGTTAACAAGGAAGGGCAACAGGAACTTTTTGAAAGACATTCGTGAGAAACAAGATAGCACCTATACCTTCAATTCAAAGAGCTACATCTGTACTTACAGTAGTATTTGCGCTACTGTTCATGGAAAACCAGAGGTGTCCAGACATTACTGTCTCTGCTTCTGCCTTCAATGGCAATGCGACCGGTGACTATCTCACACAATTCAGGCCATCACCACACGGACAGAGAAGAGAAAGCAATAACTTCTGTTATAATTGCTGGAAATGTTCATGTTTTCTCCCGTTTCAAAGAATGATTCTTTACCAGATAGAAATTACAGGCTTGTCCTCTTTGAACACACGGTACTTTCTGAGTTTCACAGTGAATTAGCAAGAAACGAAGTAGGAAACAACTGTGAACGGTGAAGTCACATATATTCCCTTTAGTGTGTCCGGTGAAGCACACTACCCAAAGAATATAACTGTCTTGAAAGCAGTGTTTGCTCTTTAGTCTATTATCTAATCTCGAAAGTTCACTGAAACATAGAATGGAGTACATCAACAACGGCACGGCAAGGCCATAACTCCATCTGTTGAAATCGTTTGATCATATGTATATGTTGGTTAGAATGTTCCATGTACATTTCTTCTATTTGGTTGAAAACTGTTGCTGGCCTCTTTCGGAACACAGTTTTTCTGAGTTAACAAGGAAGGGCAACAGGAACTTTTTGAAAGACATTCGTGAGAAACAAGATAGCACCTATACCTTCAATTCAAAGAGCTACATCTGTACTTACAGTAGTATTTGCGCTACTGTTCATGGAAAACCAGAGGTGTCCAGACATTACTGTCTCTGCTTCTGCCTTCAATTGCAATGCGACCGGTGACTATCTCACACAATTCAGGCCATCACCACACGGACAGAGAAGAGAAAGCAATAACTTCTGTTATAATTGCTGGAAATGTTCATGTTTTCTCCCGTTTCAAAGAATGATTCTTTACCAGATAGAAATTAGAGGCTTGTCCTCTTTGAAAACACGGTACTTTCTGATTTTCACAGTGAATTAGCAAGAAACGAAGTAGGAAACAACTGTGAACGGTGAAGTCACATATATTCCATTTAGTGTGTCAGGTGAAGCACACTACCCAAAAGACTCTAGCGGTCTTGAAAGCAGTGTTTGCTCTTTAGTCTATTGTATAAACTCGAAAGTTCTCTGAAACTTACAATGGAGTACATCAACAACGGCACGGGAAGGCCATAATTCCATCTGTTGAAATCGTTTGATCATATGTATATGTTGGTTAGAATGTTCCATGTACATTTCTTCTATTTGGTTGAAAACTGTTGCTGGCCTCTTTCGGAACACAGTTTTTCTGAGTTAACAAGGAAGGGCAACGGGAAATTTTTGAAAGACATTCGTGAGAAACAAGATAGCACCTATACCTTCAATTCAAAGAGCTACATCTGTACTTACAGTAGTATTTGCGCTACTGTTCACGGAAAACCAGAGGTGTCCAGACATTACTGTCTCTGCTTCTTCCTTCAATGGCAATGCGACCGGTGACTATCTCACACAATTCAGGCCATCACCACACGGACAGAGAAGAGAAAGCAATAACTTCTGTTATAATTGCTGGAAATGTTCATGTTTTCTCCCGTTTCAAAGAATGATTCTTTACCAGATAGAAATTAGAGGCTTGTCCTCTTTGAAAACACGGTACTTTCTGATTTTCACAGTGAATTAGCAAGAAACGAAGTAGGAAACAACTGTGAACGGTGAAGTCACATATATTCCCTTTAGTGTGTCCGGTGAAGCACACTACCCAAAGAATATAACTGTCTTGAAAGCCGTGTTTGCTCTTTAGTCTATTATCTAATCTCGAAAGTTCACTGAAACATAGAATGGAGTACATCAACAACGGCACGGCAAGGCCATAACTCCATCTGTTGAAATCGTTTGATCATATGTATATGTTGGTTAGAATGTTCCATGTACATTTCTTCTATTTGGTTGAAAACTGTTGCTGGCCTCTTTCGGAACACAGTTTTTCTGAGTTAACAAGGAAGGGCAACAGGAACTTTTTGAAAGACATTCGTGAGAAACAAGATAGCACCTATACCTTCAATTCAAAGAGCTACGTCTGTACTTACAGTAGTATTTGCGCTACTGTTCATGGAAAACCAGAGGTGTCCAGACATTACTGTCTCTGCTTCTGCCTTCAATTGCAATGCGACCGGTGACTATCTCACACAATTCAGGCCATCACCACACGGACAGAGAAGAGAAAGCAATAACTTCTGTTATAATTGCTGGAAATGTTCATGTTTTCTCCCGTTTCAAAGAATGATTCTTTACCAGATAGAAATTACAGGCTTGTCCTCTTTGAACACACGGTACTTTCTGAGTTTCACAGTGAATTAGCAAGAAACGAAGTAGGAAACAACTGTGAACGGTGAAGTCACATATATTCCCTTTAGTGTGTCAGGTGAAGCACACTACCCAAAGACTCGAACGGTCTTGAAAGCAGTGTTTGCTCTTTAATCTATTATCTAAACTCGAAAGTTCACTGAAACATACAATGGAGTACATCAACAACGGCACGGCAAGGCCATAATTCCATCTGTTGAAATCGTTTGATCATACGTATATGTTGGTTAGAATGTTCCATGTACATTTCTTCTATTTGGTTGAAAACTGTTGCTGGCCTCTTTCGGAACACAGTTTTTCTGAGTTAACAAGGAAGGGCAACGGGAAATTTTTGAAAGACATTCGTGAGAAACAAGATAGCACCTATACCTTCAATTCAAAGAGCTACATCTGTACTTACAGTAGTATTTGCGCTACTGTTCATGGAAAACCAGAGGTGTCCAGACATTACTGTCTCTGCTTCTGCCTTCAATGGCAATGCGACCGGTGACTATCTCACACAATTCAGGCCATCACCACACGGACAGAGAAGAGAAAGCAATAACTTCTGTTATAATTGCTGGAAATGTTCATGTTTTCTCCCGTTTCAAAGAATGATTCTTTACCAGATAGAAATTACAGGCTTGTCCTCTTTGAACACACGGTACTTTCTGAGTTTCACAGTGAATTAGCAAGAAACGAAGTAGGAAACAACTGTGAACGGTGAAGTCACATATATTCCCTTTAGTGTGTCCGGTGAAGCACACTACCCAAAGAATATAACTGTCTTGAAAGCAGTGTTTGCTCTTTAGTCTATTATCTAATCTCGAAAGTTCACTGAAACATAGAATGGAGTACATCAACAACGGCACGGCAAGGCCATAACTCCATCTGTTGAAATCGTTTGATCATATGTATATGTTGGTTAGAATGTTCCATGTACATTTCTTCTATTTGGTTGAAAACTGTTGCTGGCCTCTTTCGGAACACAGTTTTTCTGAGTTAACAAGGAAGGGCAACAGGAACTTTTTGAAAGACATTCGTGAGAAACAAGATAGCACCTATACCTTCAATTCAAAGAGCTACATCTGTACTTACAGTAGTATTTGCGCTACTGTTCATGGAAAACCAGAGGTGTCCAGACATTACTGTCTCTGCTTCTGCCTTCAATTGCAATGCGACCGGTGACTATCTCACACAATTCAGGCCATCACCACACGGACAGAGAAGAGAAAGCAATAACTTCTGTTATAATTGCTGGAAATGTTCATGTTTTCTCCCGTTTCAAAGAATGATTCTTTACCAGATAGAAATTAGAGGCTTGTCCTCTTTGAAAACACGGTACTTTCTGATTTTCACAGTGAATTAGCAAGAAACGAAGTAGGAAACAACTGTGAACGGTGAAGTCACATATATTCCATTTAGTGTGTCAGGTGAAGCACACTACCCAAAAGACTCTAGCGGTCTTGAAAGCAGTGTTTGCTCTTTAGTCTATTGTATAAACTCGAAAGTTCTCTGAAACTTACAATGGAGTACATCAACAACGGCACGGGAAGGCCATAATTCCATCTGTTGAAATCGTTTGATCATATGTATATGTTGGTTAGAATGTTCCATGTACATTTCTTCTATTTGGTTGAAAACTGTTGCTGGCCTCTTTCGGAACACAGTTTTTCTGAGTTAACAAGGAAGGGCAACGGGAAATTTTTGAAAGACATTCGTGAGAAACAAGATAGCACCTATACCTTCAATTCAAAGAGCTACATCTGTACTTACAGTAGTATTTGCGCTACTGTTCACGGAAAACCAGAGGTGTCCAGACATTACTGTCTCTGCTTCTTCCTTCAATGGCAATGCGACCGGTGACTATCTCACACAATTCAGGCCATCACCACACGGACAGAGAAGAGAAAGCAATAACTTCTGTTATAATTGCTGGAAATGTTCATGTTTTCTCCCGTTTCAAAGAATGATTCTTTACCAGATAGAAATTAGAGGCTTGTCCTCTTTGAAAACACGGTACTTTCTGATTTTCACAGTGAATTAGCAAGAAACGAAGTAGGAAACAACTGTGAACGGTGAAGTCACATATATTCCCTTTAGTGTGTCCGGTGAAGCACACTACCCAAAGAATATAACTGTCTTGAAAGCCGTGTTTGCTCTTTAGTCTATTATCTAATCTCGAAAGTTCACTGAAACATAGAATGGAGTACATCAACAACGGCACGGCAAGGCCATAACTCCATCTGTTGAAATCGTTTGATCATATGTATATGTTGGTTAGAATGTTCCATGTACATTTCTTCTATTTGGTTGAAAACTGTTGCTGGCCTCTTTCGGAACACAGTTTTTCTGAGTTAACAAGGAAGGGCAACAGGAACTTTTTGAAAGACATTCGTGAGAAACAAGATAGCACCTATACCTTCAATTCAAAGAGCTACGTCTGTACTTACAGTAGTATTTGCGCTACTGTTCATGGAAAACCAGAGGTGTCCAGACATTACTGTCTCTGCTTCTGCCTTCAATTGCAATGCGACCGGTGACTATCTCACACAATTCAGGCCATCACCACACGGACAGAGAAGAGAAAGCAATAACTTCTGTTATAATTGCTGGAAATGTTCATGTTTTCTCCCGTTTCAAAGAATGATTCTTTACCAGATAGAAATTACAGGCTTGTCCTCTTTGAACACACGGTACTTTCTGAGTTTCACAGTGAATTAGCAAGAAACGAAGTAGGAAACAACTGTGAACGGTGAAGTCACATATATTCCCTTTAGTGTGTCAGGTGAAGCACACTACCCAAAGACTCGAACGGTCTTGAAAGCAGTGTTTGCTCTTTAATCTATTATCTAAACTCGAAAGTTCACTGAAACATACAATGGAGTACATCAACAACGGCACGGCAAGGCCATAATTCCATCTGTTGAAATCGTTTGATCATACGTATATGTTGGTTAGAATGTTCCATGTACATTTCTTCTATTTGGTTGAAAACTGTTGCTGGCCTCTTTCGGAACACAGTTTTTCTGAGTTAACAAGGAAGGGCAACGGGAAATTTTTGAAAGACATTCGTGAGAAACAAGATAGCACCTATACCTTCAATTCAAAGAGCTACATCTGTACTTACAGTAGTATTTGCGCTACTGTTCATGGAAAACCAGAGGTGTCCAGACATTACTGTCTCTGCTTCTGCCTTCAATGGCAATGCGACCGGTGACTATCTCACACAATTCAGGCCATCACCACACGGACAGAGAAGAGAAAGCAATAACTTCTGTTATAATTGCTGGAAATGTTCATGTTTTCTCCCGTTTCAAAGAATGATTCTTTACCAGATAGAAATTACAGGCTTGTCCTCTTTGAACACACGGTACTTTCTGAGTTTCACAGTGAATTAGCAAGAAACGAAGTAGGAAACAACTGTGAACGGTGAAGTCACATATATTCCCTTTAGTGTGTCCGGTGAAGCACACTACCCAAAGAATATAACTGTCTTGAAAGCAGTGTTTGCTCTTTAGTCTATTATCTAATCTCGAAAGTTCACTGAAACATAGAATGGAGTACATCAACAACGGCACGGCAAGGCCATAACTCCATCTGTTGAAATCGTTTGATCATATGTATATGTTGGTTAGAATGTTCCATGTACATTTCTTCTATTTGGTTGAAAACTGTTGCTGGCCTCTTTCGGAACACAGTTTTTCTGAGTTAACAAGGAAGGGCAACAGGAACTTTTTGAAAGACATTCGTGAGAAACAAGATAGCACCTATACCTTCAATTCAAAGAGCTACGTCTGTACTTACAGTAGTATTTGCGCTACTGTTCATGGAAAACCAGAGGTGTCCAGACATTACTGTCTCTGCTTCTGCCTTCAATTGCAATGCGACCGGTGACTATCTCACACAATTCAGGCCATCACCACACGGACAGAGAAGAGAAAGCAATAACTTCTGTTATAATTGCTGGAAATGTTCATGTTTTCTCCCGTTTCAAAGAATGATTCTTTACCAGATAGAAATTACAGGCTTGTCCTCTTTGAACACACGGTACTTTCTGAGTTTCACAGTGAATTAGCAAGAAACGAAGTAGGAAACAACTGTGAACGGTGAAGTCACATATATTCCCTTTAGTGTGTCAGGTGAAGCACACTACCCAAAGACTCGAACGGTCTTGAAAGCAGTGTTTGCTCTTTAATCTATTATCTAAACTCGAAAGTTCACTGAAACATACAATGGAGTACATCAACAACGGCACGGCAAGGCCATAATTCCATCTGTTGAAATCGTTTGATCATACGTATATGTTGGTTAGAATGTTCCATGTACATTTCTTCTATTTGGTTGAAAACTGTTGCTGGCCTCTTTCGGAACACAGTTTTTCTGAGTTAACAAGGAAGGGCAACGGGAAATTTTTGAAAGACATTCGTGAGAAACAAGATAGCACCTATACCTTCAATTCAAAGAGCTACATCTGTACTTACAGTAGTATTTGCGCTACTGTTCATGGAAAACCAGAGGTGTCCAGACATTACTGTCTCTGCTTCTGCCTTCAATGGCAATGCGACCGGTGACTATCTCACACAATTCAGGCCATCACCACACGGACAGAGAAGAGAAAGCAATAACTTCTGTTATAATTGCTGGAAATGTTCATGTTTTCTCCCGTTTCAAAGAATGATTCTTTACCAGATAGAAATTACAGGCTTGTCCTCTTTGAACACACGGTACTTTCTGAGTTTCACAGTGAATTAGCAGGAAACGAAGTAGGAAACAACTGTGAACGGTGAAGTCACATATATTCCCTTTAGTGTGTTAGGTGAAGCACACTACCCAAAGAATATAACTGTCTTGAAAGCAGTGTTTGCTCTTTAGTCTATTATCTAATCTCGAAAGTTCACTGAAACATAGAATGGAGTACATCAACAACGGCACGGCAAGGCCATAACTCCATCTGTTGAAATCGTTTGATCATATGTATATGTTGGTTAGAATGTTCCATGTACATTTCTTCTATTTGGTTGAAAACTGTTGCTGGCCTCTTTCGGAACACAGTTTTTCTGAGTTAACAAGGAAGGGCAACAGGAACTTTTTGAAAGACATTCGTGAGAAACAAGATAGCACCTATACCTTCAATTCAAAGAGCTACATCTGTACTTACAGTAGTATTTGCGCTACTGTTCATGGAAAACCAGAGGTGTCCAGACATTACTGTCTCTGCTTCTGCCTTCAATTGCAATGCGACCGGTGACTATCTCACACAATTCAGGCCATCACCACACGGACAGAGAAGAGAAAGCAATAACTTCTGTTATAATTGCTGGAAATGTTCATGTTTTCTCCCGTTTCAAAGAATGATTCTTTACCAGATAGAAATTAGAGGCTTGTCCTCTTTGAAAACACGGTACTTTCTGATTTTCACAGTGAATTAGCAAGAAACGAAGTAGGAAACAACTGTGAACGGTGAAGTCACATATATTCCCTTTAGTGTGTCAGGTGAAGCACACTACCCAAAAGACTCTAGCGGTCTTGAAAGCAGTGTTTGCTCTTTAGTCTATTGTATAAACTCGAAAGTTCACTGAAACATACAATGAAGTACATCAACAACGGCACGGGAAGGCCATAATTCCATCTGTTGAAATCGTTTGATCATATGTATATGTTGGTTAGAATGTTCCATGTACATTTCTTCTATTTGGTTGAAAACTGTTGCTGGCCTCTTTCGGAACACAGTTTTTCTGAGTTAACAAGGAAGGGCAACGGGAAATTTTTGAAAGACATTCGTGAGAAACAAGATAGCACCTATACCTTCAATTCAAAGAGCTACATCTGTACTTACAGTAGTATTTGCGCTACTGTTCACGGAAAACCAGAGGTGTCCAGACATTACTGTCTCTGCTTCTTCCTTCAATGGCAATGCGACCGGTGACTATCTCACACAATTTAGGCCATCACCACACGGACAGAGAAGAGAAAGCAATAACTTCTGTTATAATTGCTGGAAATGTTCATGTTTTCTCCCGTTTCAAAGAATGATTCTTTACCAGATAGAAATTAGAGGCTTGTCCTCTTTGAAAACACGGTACTTTCTGATTTTCACAGTGAATTAGCAAGAAACGAAGTAGGAAACAACTGTGAACGGTGAAGTCACATATATTCCCTTTAGTGTGTCCGGTGAAGCACACTACCCAAAGAATATAACTGTCTTGAAAGCCGTGTTTGCTCTTTAGTCTATTATCTAATCTCGAAAGTTCACTGAAACATAGAATGGAGTACATCAACAACGGCACGGCAAGGCCATAACTCCATCTGTTGAAATCGTTTGATCATATGTATATGTTGGTTAGAATGTTCCATGTACATTTCTTCTATTTGGTTGAAAACTGTTGCTGGCCTCTTTCGGAACACAGTTTTTCTGAGTTAACAAGGAAGGGCAACAGGAACTTTTTGAAAGACATTCGTGAGAAACAAGATAGCACCTATACCTTCAATTCAAAGAGCTACATCTGTACTTACAGTAGTATTTGCGCTACTGTTCATGGAAAACCAGAGGTGTCCAGACATTACTGTCTCTGCTTCTGCCTTCAATTGCAATGCGACCGGTGACTATCTCACACAATTCAGGCCATCACCACACGGACAGAGAAGAGAAAGCAAGAACTTCTGTTATAATTGCTGGAAATGTTCATGTTTTCTCCCGTTTCAAAGAATGATTCTTTACCAGATAGAAATTACAGGCTTGTCCTCTTTGAACACACGGTACTTTCTGAGTTTCACAGTGAATTAGCAAGAAACGAAGTAGGAAACAACTGTGAACGGTGAAGTCACATATATTCCCTTTAGTGTGTCAGGTGAAGCACACTACCCAAAGACTCGAACGGTCTTGAAAGCAGTGTTTGCTCTTTAATCTATTATCTAAACTCGAAAGTTCACTGAAACATACAATGGAGTACATCAACAACGGCACGGCAAGGCCATAATTCCATCTGTTGAAATCGTTTGATCATACGTATATGTTGGTTAGAATGTTCCATGTACATTTCTTCTATTTGGTTGAAAACTGTTGCTGGCCTCTTTCGGAACACAGTTTTTCTGAGTTAACAAGGAAGGGCAACGGGAAATTTTTGAAAGACATTCGTGAGAAACAAGATAGCACCTATACCTTCAATTCAAAGAGCTACATCTGTACTTACAGTAGTATTTGCGCTACTGTTCATGGAAAACCAGAGGTGTCCAGACATTACTGTCTCTGCTTCTGCCTTCAATGGCAATGCGACCGGTGACTATCTCACACAATTCAGGCCATCACCACACGGACAGAGAAGAGAAAGCAAGAACTTCTGTTATAATTGCTGGAAATGTTCATGTTTTCTCCCGTTTCAAAGAATGATTCTTTACCAGATAGAAATTAGAGGCTTGTCCTCTTTGAAAACACGGTACTTTCTGATTTTCACAGTGAATTAGCAAGAAACGAAGTAGGAAACAACTGTGAACGGTGAAGTCACATATATTCCCTTTAGTGTGTCCGGTGAAGCACACTACCCAAAGAATATAACTGTCTTGAAAGCCGTGTTTGCTCTTTAGTCTATTATCTAATCTCGAAAGTTCACTGAAACATAGAATGGAGTACATCAACAACGGCACGGCAAGGCCATAACTCCATCTGTTGAAATCGTTTGATCATATGTATATGTTGGTTAGAATGTTCCATGTACATTTCTTCTATTTGGTTGAAAACTGTTGCTGGCCTCTTTCGGAACACAGTTTTTCTGAGTTAACAAGGAAGGGCAACAGGAACTTTTTGAAAGACATTCGTGAGAAACAAGATAGCACCTATACCTTCAATTCAAAGAGCTACATCTGTACTTACAGTAGTATTTGCGCTACTGTTCATGGAAAACCAGAGGTGTCCAGACATTACTGTCTCTGCTTCTGCCTTCAATTGCAATGCGACCGGTGACTATCTCACACAATTCAGGCCATCACCACACGGACAGAGAAGAGAAAGCAAGAACTTCTGTTATAATTGCTGGAAATGTTCATGTTTTCTCCCGTTTCAAAGAATGATTCTTTACCAGATAGAAATTACAGGCTTGTCCTCTTTGAACACACGGTACTTTCTGAGTTTCACAGTGAATTAGCAAGAAACGAAGTAGGAAACAACTGTGAACGGTGAAGTCACATATATTCCCTTTAGTGTGTCAGGTGAAGCACACTACCCAAAGACTCGAACGGTCTTGAAAGCAGTGTTTGCTCTTTAATCTATTATCTAAACTCGAAAGTTCACTGAAACATACAATGGAGTACATCAACAACGGCACGGCAAGGCCATAATTCCATCTGTTGAAATCGTTTGATCATACGTATATGTTGGTTAGAATGTTCCATGTACATTTCTTCTATTTGGTTGAAAACTGTTGCTGGCCTCTTTCGGAACACAGTTTTTCTGAGTTAACAAGGAAGGGCAACGGGAAATTTTTGAAAGACATTCGTGAGAAACAAGATAGCACCTATACCTTCAATTCAAAGAGCTACATCTGTACTTACAGTAGTATTTGCGCTACTGTTCACGGAAAACCAGAGGTGTCCAGACATTACTGTCTCTGCTTCTGCCTTCAATGGCAATGCGACCGGTGACTATCTCACACAATTCAGGCCATCACCACACGGACAGAGAAGAGAAAGCAAGAACTTCTGTTATAATTGCTGGAAATGTTCATGTTTTCTCCCGTTTCAAAGAATGATTCTTTACCAGATAGAAATTAGAGGCTTGTCCTCTTTGAAAACACGGTACTTTCTGATTTTCACAGTGAATTAGCAAGAAACGAAGTAGGAAACAACTGTGAACGGTGAAGTCACATATATTCCCTTTAGTGTGTCCGGTGAAGCACACTACCCAAAGAATATAACTGTCTTGAAAGCCGTGTTTGCTCTTTAGTCTATTATCTAATCTCGAAAGTTCACTGAAACATAGAATGGAGTACATCAACAACGGCACGGCAAGGCCATAACTCCATCTGTTGAAATCGTTTGATCATATGTATATGTTGGTTAGAATGTTCCATGTACATTTCTTCTATTTGGTTGAAAACTGTTGCTGGCCTCTTTCGGAACACAGTTTTTCTGAGTTAACAAGGAAGGGCAACAGGAACTTTTTGAAAGACATTCGTGAGAAACAAGATAGCACCTATACCTTCAATTCAAAGAGCTACATCTGTACTTACAGTAGTATTTGCGCTACTGTTCATGGAAAACCAGAGGTGTCCAGACATTACTGTCTCTGCTTCTGCCTTCAATTGCAATGCGACCGGTGACTATCTCACACAATTCAGGCCATCACCACACGGACAGAGAAGAGAAAGCAAGAACTTCTGTTATAATTGCTGGAAATGTTCATGTTTTCTCCCGTTTCAAAGAATGATTCTTTACCAGATAGAAATTACAGGCTTGTCCTCTTTGAACACACGGTACTTTCTGAGTTTCACAGTGAATTAGCAAGAAACGAAGTAGGAAACAACTGTGAACGGTGAAGTCACATATATTCCCTTTAGTGTGTCAGGTGAAGCACACTACCCAAAGACTCGAACGGTCTTGAAAGCAGTGTTTGCTCTTTAATCTATTATCTAAACTCGAAAGTTCACTGAAACATACAATGGAGTACATCAACAACGGCACGGCAAGGCCATAATTCCATCTGTTGAAATCGTTTGATCATACGTATATGTTGGTTAGAATGTTCCATGTACATTTCTTCTATTTGGTTGAAAACTGTTGCTGGCCTCTTTCGGAACACAGTTTTTCTGAGTTAACAAGGAAGGGCAACGGGAAATTTTTGAAAGACATTCGTGAGAAACAAGATAGCACCTATACCTTCAATTCAAAGAGCTACATCTGTACTTACAGTAGTATTTGCGCTACTGTTCATGGAAAACCAGAGGTGTCCAGACATTACTGTCTCTGCTTCTGCCTTCAATGGCAATGCGACCGGTGACTATCTCACACAATTCAGGCCATCACCACACGGACAGAGAAGAGAAAGCAAGAACTTCTGTTATAATTGCTGGAAATGTTCATGTTTTCTCCCGTTTCAAAGAATGATTCTTTACCAGATAGAAATTAGAGGCTTGTCCTCTTTGAAAACACGGTACTTTCTGATTTTCACAGTGAATTAGCAAGAAACGAAGTAGGAAACAACTGTGAACGGTGAAGTCACATATATTCCCTTTAGTGTGTCCGGTGAAGCACACTACCCAAAGAATATAACTGTCTTGAAAGCCGTGTTTGCTCTTTAGTCTATTATCTAATCTCGAAAGTTCACTGAAACATAGAATGGAGTACATCAACAACGGCACGGCAAGGCCATAACTCCATCTGTTGAAATCGTTTGATCATATGTATATGTTGGTTAGAATGTTCCATGTACATTTCTTCTATTTGGTTGAAAACTGTTGCTGGCCTCTTTCGGAACACAGTTTTTCTGAGTTAACAAGGAAGGGCAACAGGAACTTTTTGAAAGACATTCGTGAGAAACAAGATAGCACCTATACCTTCAATTCAAAGAGCTACATCTGTACTTACAGTAGTATTTGCGCTACTGTTCATGGAAAACCAGAGGTGTCCAGACATTACTGTCTCTGCTTCTGCCTTCAATTGCAATGCGACCGGTGACTATCTCACACAATTCAGGCCATCACCACACGGACAGAGAAGAGAAAGCAAGAACTTCTGTTATAATTGCTGGAAATGTTCATGTTTTCTCCCGTTTCAAAGAATGATTCTTTACCAGATAGAAATTACAGGCTTGTCCTCTTTGAACACACGGTACTTTCTGAGTTTCACAGTGAATTAGCAAGAAACGAAGTAGGAAACAACTGTGAACGGTGAAGTCACATATATTCCCTTTAGTGTGTCAGGTGAAGCACACTACCCAAAGACTCGAACGGTCTTGAAAGCAGTGTTTGCTCTTTAATCTATTATCTAAACTCGAAAGTTCACTGAAACATACAATGGAGTACATCAACAACGGCACGGCAAGGCCATAATTCCATCTGTTGAAATCGTTTGATCATACGTATATGTTGGTTAGAATGTTCCATGTACATTTCTTCTATTTGGTTGAAAACTGTTGCTGGCCTCTTTCGGAACACAGTTTTTCTGAGTTAACAAGGAAGGGCAACGGGAAATTTTTGAAAGACATTCGTGAGAAACAAGATAGCACCTATACCTTCAATTCAAAGAGCTACATCTGTACTTACAGTAGTATTTGCGCTACTGTTCACGGAAAACCAGAGGTGTCCAGACATTACTGTCTCTGCTTCTGCCTTCAATGGCAATGCGACCGGTGACTATCTCACACAATTCAGGCCATCACCACACGGACAGAGAAGAGAAAGCAAGAACTTCTGTTATAATTGCTGGAAATGTTCATGTTTTCTCCCGTTTCAAAGAATGATTCTTTACCAGATAGAAATTAGAGGCTTGTCCTCTTTGAAAACACGGTACTTTCTGATTTTCACAGTGAATTAGCAAGAAACGAAGTAGGAAACAACTGTGAACGGTGAAGTCACATATATTCCCTTTAGTGTGTCCGGTGAAGCACACTACCCAAAGAATATAACTGTCTTGAAAGCCGTGTTTGCTCTTTAGTCTATTATCTAATCTCGAAAGTTCACTGAAACATAGAATGGAGTACATCAACAACGGCACGGCAAGGCCATAACTCCATCTGTTGAAATCGTTTGATCATATGTATATGTTGGTTAGAATGTTCCATGTACATTTCTTCTATTTGGTTGAAAACTGTTGCTGGCCTCTTTCGGAACACAGTTTTTCTGAGTTAACAAGGAAGGGCAACAGGAACTTTTTGAAAGACATTCGTGAGAAACAAGATAGCACCTATACCTTCAATTCAAAGAGCTACATCTGTACTTACAGTAGTATTTGCGCTACTGTTCATGGAAAACCAGAGGTGTCCAGACATTACTGTCTCTGCTTCTGCCTTCAATTGCAATGCGACCGGTGACTATCTCACACAATTCAGGCCATCACCACACGGACAGAGAAGAGAAAGCAAGAACTTCTGTTATAATTGCTGGAAATGTTCATGTTTTCTCCCGTTTCAAAGAATGATTCTTTACCAGATAGAAATTACAGGCTTGTCCTCTTTGAACACACGGTACTTTCTGAGTTTCACAGTGAATTAGCAAGAAACGAAGTAGGAAACAACTGTGAACGGTGAAGTCACATATATTCCCTTTAGTGTGTCAGGTGAAGCACACTACCCAAAGACTCGAACGGTCTTGAAAGCAGTGTTTGCTCTTTAATCTATTATCTAAACTCGAAAGTTCACTGAAACATACAATGGAGTACATCAACAACGGCAGGGCAAGGCCATAATTCCATCTGTTGAAATCGTTTGATCATACGTATATGTTGGTTAGAATGTTCCATGTACATTTCTTCTATTTGGTTGAAAACTGTTGCTGGCCTCTTTCGGAACACAGTTTTTCTGAGTTAACAAGGAAGGGCAACGGGAAATTTTTGAAAGACATTCGTGAGAAACAAGATAGCACCTATACCTTCAATTCAAAGAGCTACATCTGTACTTACAGTAGTATTTGCGCTACTGTTCATGGAAAACCAGAGGTGTCCAGACATTACTGTCTCTGCTTCTGCCTTCAATGGCAATGCGACCGGTGACTATCTCACACAATTCAGGCCATCACCACACGGACAGAGAAGAGAAAGCAAGAACTTCTGTTATAATTGCTGGAAATGTTCATGTTTTCTCCCGTTTCAAAGAATGATTCTTTACCAGATAGAAATTAGAGGCTTGTCCTCTTTGAAAACACGGTACTTTCTGAGTTTCACAGTGAATTAGCAAGAAACGAAGTAGGAAACAACTGTGAACGGTGAAGTCACATATATTCCCTTTAGTGTGTCCGGTGAAGCACACTACCCAAAGAATATAACTGTCTTGAAAGCAGTGTTTGCTCTTTAGTCTATTATCTAATCTCGAAAGTTCACTGAAACATAGAATGGAGTACATCAACAACGGCACGGCAAGGCCATAACTCCATCTGTTGAAATCGTTTGATCATATGTATATGTTGGTTAGAATGTTCCATGTACATTTCTTCTATTTGGTTGAAAACTGTTGCTGGCCTCTTTCGGAACACAGTTTTTCTGAGTTAACAAGGAAGGGCAACAGGAACTTTTTGAAAGACATTCGTGAGAAACAAGATAGCACCTATACCTTCAATTCAAAGAGCTACATCTGTACTTACAGTAGTATTTGCGCTACTGTTCATGGAAAACCAGAGGTGTCCAGACATTACTGTCTCTGCTTCTGCCTTCAATTGCAATGCGACCGGTGACTATCTCACACAATTCAGGCCATCACCACACGGACAGAGAAGAGAAAGCAATAACTTCTGTTATAATTGCTGGAAATGTTCATGTTTTCTCCTGTTTCAAAGAATGATTCTTTACCAGATAGAAATTAGAGGCTTGTCCTCTTTGAAAACACGGTACTTTCTGATTTTCACAGTGAATTAGCAAGAAACGAAGTAGGAAACAACTGTGAACGGTGAAGTCACATATATTCCCTTTAGTGTGTCAGGTGAAGCACACTACCCAAAAGACTCTAGCGGTCTTGAAAGCAGTGTTTGCTCTTTAGTCTATTGTATAAACTCGAAAGTTCACTGAAACATACAATGGAGTACATCAACAACGGCACGGGAAGGCCATAATTCCATCTGTTGAAATCGTTTGATCATATGTATATGTTGGTTAGAATGTTCCATGTACATTTCTTCTATTTGGTTGAAAACTGTTGCTGGCCTCTTTCGGAACACAGTTTTTCTGAGTTAACAAGGAAGGGCAACGGGAAATTTTTGAAAGACATTCGTGAGAAACAAGATAGCACCTATACCTTCAATTCAAAGAGCTACATCTGTACTTACAGTAGTATTTGCGCTACTGTTCACGGAAAACCAGAGGTGTCCAGACATTACTGTCTCTGCTTCTGCCTTCAATGGCAATGCGACCGGTGACTATCTCACACAATTCAGGCCATCACCACACGGACAGAGAAGAGAAAGCAATAACTTCTGTTATAATTGCTGGAAATGTTCATGTTTTCTCCCGTTTCAAAGAATGATTCTTTACCAGATAGAAATTACAGGCTTGTCCTCCTTGAACACACGGTACTTTCTGAGTTTCACAGTGAATTAGCAAGAAACGAAGTAGGAAACAACTGTGAACGGTGAAGTCACATATATTCCCTTTAGTGTGTCAGGTGAAGCACACTACCCAAAGACTCGAACGGTCTTGAAAGCAGTGTTTGCTCTTTAATCTATTATCTAAACTCGAAAGTTCACTGAAACATACAATGGAGTACATCAACAACGGCACGGCAAGGCCATAATTCCATCTGTTGAAATCGTTTGATCATATGTATATGTTGGTTAGAATGTTCCATGTACATTTCTTCTATTTGGTTGAAAACTGTTGCTGGCCTCTTTCGGAACACAGTTTTTCTGAGTTAACAAGGAAGGGCAACAGGAAATTTTTGAAAGACATTCGTGAGAAACAAGATAGCACCTATACCTTCAATTCAAAGAGCTACATCTGTACTTACAGTAGTATTTGCGCTACTGTTCATGGAAAACCAGAGGTGTCCAGACATTACTGTCTCTGCTTCTGCCTTCAATGGCAATGCGACCGGTGACTATCTCACACAATTCAGGCCATCACCACACGGACAGAGAAGAGAAAGCAAGAACTTCTGTTATAATTGTTGGAAAACTTCATGTTTTCTCCCGTTTCAAAGAATGATTCTTTACCAGATAGAAATTACAAGCTTGTCCTCTTTGAACACACGGTACTTTCTGAGTTTCACAGTGAATTAGCAAGAAACGAAGTAGGAAACAACTGTGAACGGTGAAGTCACATATATTCCCTTTAGTGTGTCAGGTGAAGCACACTACCCAAAGACTCGAACGGTCTTGAAAGCAGTGTTTGCTCTTTAATCTATTATCTAAACTCGAAAGTTCACTGAAACATACAATGGAGTACATCAACAACGGCACGGCAAGGCCATAATTCCATCTGTTGAAATCGTTTGATCATACGTATATGTTGGTTAGAATGTTCCATGTACATTTCTTCTATTTGGTTGAAAACTGTTGCTGGCCTCTTTCGGAACACAGTTTTTCTGAGTTAACAAGGAAGGGCAACGGGAAATTTTTGAAAGACATTCGTGAGAAACAAGATAGCACCTATACCTTCAATTCAAAGAGCTACATCTGTACTTACAGTAGTATTTGCGCTACTGTTCATGGAAAACCAGAGGTGTCCAGACATTACTGTCTCTGCTTCTGCCTTCAATGGCAATGCGACCGGTGACTATCTCACACAATTCAGGCCATCACCACACGGACAGAGAAGAGAAAACAATAACTTCTGTTATAATTGCTGGAAATGTTCATGTTTTCTCCCGTTTCAAAGAATGATTCTTTACCAGATAGAAATTACAGGCTTGTCCTCTTTGAACACACGGTACTTTCTGAGTTTCACAGTGAATTAGCAAGAAACGAAGTAGGAAACAACTGTGAACGGTGAAGTCACATATATTCCCTTTAGTGTGTCCGGTGAAGCACACTACCCAAAGAATATAACTGTCTTGAAAGCAGTGTTTGCTCTTTAGTCTATTATCTAATCTCGAAAGTTCACTGAAACATAGAATGGAGTACATCAACAACGGCACGGCAAGGCCATAACTCCATCTGTTGAAATCGTTTGATCATATGTATATGTTGGTTAGAATGTTCCATGTACATTTCTTCTATTTGGTTGAA
Organism: Furipterus horrens; assembly: GCF_987537825.1. Classification (NCBI taxonomy): domain Eukaryota; kingdom Metazoa; phylum Chordata; class Mammalia; order Chiroptera; family Furipteridae; genus Furipterus; species Furipterus horrens. The sequence continues at coordinate 53,525,671 of NW_028327182.1, forward strand.
AACTGTTGCTGGCCTCTTTCGGAACACAGTTTTTCTGAGTTAACAAGGAAGGGCAACAGGAACTTTTTGAAAGACATTCGTGAGAAACAAGATAGCACCTATACCTTCAATTCAAAGAGCTACGTCTGTACTTACAGTAGTATTTGCGCTACTGTTCATGGAAAACCAGAGGTGTCCAGACATTACTGTCTCTGCTTCTGCCTTCAATTGCAATGCGACCGGTGACTATCTCACACAATTCAGGCCATCACCACACGGACAGAGAAGAGAAAGCAATAACTTCTGTTATAATTGCTGGAAATGTTCATGTTTTCTCCCGTTTCAAAGAATGATTCTTTACCAGATAGAAATTACAGGCTTGTCCTCTTTGAACACACGGTACTTTCTGAGTTTCACAGTGAATTAGCAAGAAACGAAGTAGGAAACAACTGTGAACGGTGAAGTCACATATATTCCCTTTAGTGTGTCAGGTGAAGCACACTACCCAAAGACTCGAACGGTCTTGAAAGCAGTGTTTGCTCTTTAATCTATTATCTAAACTCGAAAGTTCACTGAAACATACAATGGAGTACATCAACAACGGCACGGCAAGGCCATAATTCCATCTGTTGAAATCGTTTGATCATACGTATATGTTGGTTAGAATGTTCCATGTACATTTCTTCTATTTGGTTGAAAACTGTTGCTGGCCTCTTTCGGAACACAGTTTTTCTGAGTTAACAAGGAAGGGCAACGGGAAATTTTTGAAAGACATTCGTGAGAAACAAGATAGCACCTATACCTTCAATTCAAAGAGCTACATCTGTACTTACAGTAGTATTTGCGCTACTGTTCATGGAAAACCAGAGGTGTCCAGACATTACTGTCTCTGCTTCTGCCTTCAATGGCAATGCGACCGGTGACTATCTCACACAATTCAGGCCATCACCACACGGACAGAGAAGAGAAAGCAATAACTTCTGTTATAATTGCTGGAAATGTTCATGTTTTCTCCCGTTTCAAAGAATGATTCTTTACCAGATAGAAATTACAGGCTTGTCCTCTTTGAACACACGGTACTTTCTGAGTTTCACAGTGAATTAGCAGGAAACGAAGTAGGAAACAACTGTGAACGGTGAAGTCACATATATTCCCTTTAGTGTGTCCGGTGAAGCACACTACCCAAAGAATATAACTGTCTTGAAAGCAGTGTTTGCTCTTTAGTCTATTATCTAATCTCGAAAGTTCACTGAAACATAGAATGGAGTACATCAACAACGGCACGGCAAGGCCATAACTCCATCTGTTGAAATCGTTTGATCATATGTATATGTTGGTTAGAATGTTCCATGTACATTTCTTCTATTTGGTTGAAAACTGTTGCTGGCCTCTTTCGGAACACAGTTTTTCTGAGTTAACAAGGAAGGGCAACAGGAACTTTTTGAAAGACATTCGTGAGAAACAAGATAGCACCTATACCTTCAATTCAAAGAGCTACATCTGTACTTACAGTAGTATTTGCGCTACTGTTCATGGAAAACCAGAGGTGTCCAGACATTACTGTCTCTGCTTCTGCCTTCAATTGCAATGCGACCGGTGACTATCTCACACAATTCAGGCCATCACCACACGGACAGAGAAGAGAAAGCAATAACTTCTGTTATAATTGCTGGAAATGTTCATGTTTTCTCCCGTTTCAAAGAATGATTCTTTACCAGATAGAAATTAGAGGCTTGTCCTCTTTGAAAACACGGTACTTTCTGATTTTCACAGTGAATTAGCAAGAAACGAAGTAGGAAACAACTGTGAACGGTGAAGTCACATATATTCCCTTTAGTGTGTCAGGTGAAGCACACTACCCAAAAGACTCTAGCGGTCTTGAAAGCAGTGTTTGCTCTTTAGTCTATTGTATAAACTCGAAAGTTCACTGAAACATACAATGGAGTACATCAACAACGGCACGGGAAGGCCATAATTCCATCTGTTGAAATCGTTTGATCATATGTATATGTTGGTTAGAATGTTCCATGTACATTTCTTCTATTTGGTTGAAAACTGTTGCTGGCCTCTTTCGGAACACAGTTTTTCTGAGTTAACAAGGAAGGGCAACGGGAAATTTTTGAAAGACATTCGTGAGAAACAAGATAGCACCTATACCTTCAATTCAAAGAGCTACATCTGTACTTACAGTAGTATTTGCGCTACTGTTCACGGAAAACCAGAGGTGTCCAGACATTACTGTCTCTGCTTCTTCCTTCAATGGCAATGCGACCGGTGACTATCTCACACAATTTAGGCCATCACCACACGGACAGAGAAGAGAAAGCAATAACTTCTGTTATAATTGCTGGAAATGTTCATGTTTTCTCCCGTTTCAAAGAATGATTCTTTACCAGATAGAAATTAGAGGCTTGTCCTCTTTGAAAACACGGTACTTTCTGATTTTCACAGTGAATTAGCAAGAAACGAAGTAGGAAACAACTGTGAACGGTGAAGTCACATATATTCCCTTTAGTGTGTCCGGTGAAGCACACTACCCAAAGAATATAACTGTCTTGAAAGCCGTGTTTGCTCTTTAGTCTATTATCTAATCTCGAAAGTTCACTGAAACATAGAATGGAGTACATCAACAACGGCAGGGCAAGGCCATAATTCCATCTGTTGAAATCGTTTGATCATACGTATATGTTGGTTAGAATGTTCCATGTACATTTCTTCTATTTGGTTGAAAACTGTTGCTGGCCTCTTTCGGAACACAGTTTTTCTGAGTTAACAAGGAAGGGCAACGGGAAATTTTTGAAAGACATTCGTGAGAAACAAGATAGCACCTATACCTTCAATTCAAAGAGCTACATCTGTACTTACAGTAGTATTTGCGCTACTGTTCATGGAAAACCAGAGGTGTCCAGACATTACTGTCTCTGCTTCTGCCTTCAATGGCAATGCGACCGGTGACTATCTCACACAATTCAGGCCATCACCACACGGACAGAGAAGAGAAAGCAAGAACTTCTGTTATAATTGCTGGAAATGTTCATGTTTTCTCCCGTTTCAAAGAATGATTCTTTACCAGATAGAAATTAGAGGCTTGTCCTCTTTGAAAACACGGTACTTTCTGAGTTTCACAGTGAATTAGCAAGAAACGAAGTAGGAAACAACTGTGAACGGTGAAGTCACATATATTCCCTTTAGTGTGTCCGGTGAAGCACACTACCCAAAGAATATAACTGTCTTGAAAGCAGTGTTTGCTCTTTAGTCTATTATCTAATCTCGAAAGTTCACTGAAACATAGAATGGAGTACATCAACAACGGCACGGCAAGGCCATAACTCCATCTGTTGAAATCGTTTGATCATATGTATATGTTGGTTAGAATGTTCCATGTACATTTCTTCTATTTGGTTGAAAACTGTTGCTGGCCTCTTTCGGAACACAGTTTTTCTGAGTTAACAAGGAAGGGCAACAGGAACTTTTTGAAAGACATTCGTGAGAAACAAGATAGCACCTATACCTTCAATTCAAAGAGCTACATCTGTACTTACAGTAGTATTTGCGCTACTGTTCATGGAAAACCAGAGGTGTCCAGACATTACTGTCTCTGCTTCTGCCTTCAATTGCAATGCGACCGGTGACTATCTCACACAATTCAGGCCATCACCACACGGACAGAGAAGAGAAAGCAATAACTTCTGTTATAATTGCTGGAAATGTTCATGTTTTCTCCCGTTTCAAAGAATGATTCTTTACCAGATAGAAATTAGAGGCTTGTCCTCTTTGAAAACACGGTACTTTCTGATTTTCACAGTGAATTAGCAAGAAACGAAGTAGGAAACAACTGTGAACGGTGAAGTCACATATATTCCCTTTAGTGTGTCAGGTGAAGCACACTACCCAAAAGACTCTAGCGGTCTTGAAAGCAGTGTTTGCTCTTTAGTCTATTGTATAAACTCGAAAGTTCACTGAAACATACAATGGAGTACATCAACAACGGCACGGCAAGGCCATAATTCCATCTGTTGAAATCGTTTGATCATATGTATATGTTGGTTAGAATGTTCCATGTACATTTCTTCTATTTGGTTGAAAACTGTTGCTGGCCTCTTTCGGAACACAGTTTTTCTGAGTTAACAAGGAAGGGCAATGGGAAATTTTTGAAAGACATTCGTGAGAAACAAGATAGCACCTATACCTTCAATTCAAAGAGCTACATCTGTACTTACAGTAGTATTTGCGCTACTGTTCATGGAAAACCAGAGGTGTCCAGACATTACTGTCTCTGCTTCTGCCTTCAATGGCAATGCGACCGGTGACTATCTCACACAATTCAGGCCATCACCACACGGACAGAGAAGAGAAAGCAAGAACTTCTGTTATAATTGTTGGAAAACTTCATGTTTTCTCCCGTTTCAAAGAATGATTCTTTACCAGATAGAAATTACAAGCTTGTCCTCTTTGAACACACGGTACTTTCTGAGTTTCACAGTGAATTAGCAAGAAACGAAGTAGGAAACAACTGTGAACGGTGAAGTCACATATATTCCCTTTAGTGTGTCAGGTGAAGCACACTACCCAAAGACTCGAACGGTCTTGAAAGCAGTGTTTGCTCTTTAATCTATTATCTAAACTCGAAAGTTCACTGAAACATACAATGGAGTACATCAACAACGGCACGGCAAGGCCATAATTCCATCTGTTGAAATCGTTTGATCATACGTATATGTTGGTTAGAATGTTCCATGTACATTTCTTCTATTTGGTTGAAAACTGTTGCTGGCCTCTTTCGGAACACAGTTTTTCTGAGTTAACAAGGAAGGGCAACGGGAAATTTTTGAAAGACATTCGTGAGAAACAAGATAGCACCTATACCTTCAATTCAAAGAGCTACATCTGTACTTACAGTAGTATTTGCGCTACTGTTCATGGAAAACCAGAGGTGTCCAGACATTACTGTCTCTGCTTCTGCCTTCAATTGCAATGCGACCGGTGACTATCTCACACAATTCAGGCCATCACCACACGGACAGAGAAGAGAAAGCAATAACTTCTGTTATAATTGCTGGAAATGTTCATGTTTTCTCCTGTTTCAAAGAATGATTCTTTACCAGATAGAAATTAGAGGCTTGTCCTCTTTGAAAACACGGTACTTTCTGATTTTCACAGTGAATTAGCAAGAAACGAAGTAGGAAACAACTGTGAACGGTGAAGTCACATATATTCCCTTTAGTGTGTCAGGTGAAGCACACTACCCAAAAGACTCTAGCGGTCTTGAAAGCAGTGTTTGCTCTTTAGTCTATTGTATAAACTCGAAAGTTCACTGAAACATACAATGGAGTACATCAACAACGGCACGGGAAGGCCATAATTCCATCTGTTGAAATCGTTTGATCATATGTATATGTTGGTTAGAATGTTCCATGTACATTTCTTCTATTTGGTTGAAAACTGTTGCTGGCCTCTTTCGGAACACAGTTTTTCTGAGTTAACAAGGAAGGGCAACGGGAAATTTTTGAAAGACATTCGTGAGAAACAAGATAGCACCTATACCTTCAATTCAAAGAGCTACATCTGTACTTACAGTAGTATTTGCGCTACTGTTCACGGAAAACCAGAGGTGTCCAGACATTACTGTCTCTGCTTCTGCCTTCAATGGCAATGCGACCGGTGACTATCTCACACAATTCAGGCCATCACCACACGGACAGAGAAGAGAAAGCAATAACTTCTGTTATAATTGCTGGAAATGTTCATGTTTTCTCCCGTTTCAAAGAATGATTCTTTACCAGATAGAAATTACAGGCTTGTCCTCCTTGAACACACGGTACTTTCTGAGTTTCACAGTGAATTAGCAAGAAACGAAGTAGGAAACAACTGTGAACGGTGAAGTCACATATATTCCCTTTAGTGTGTCAGGTGAAGCACACTACCCAAAGACTCGAACGGTCTTGAAAGCAGTGTTTGCTCTTTAATCTATTATCTAAACTCGAAAGTTCACTGAAACATACAATGGAGTACATCAACAACGGCACGGCAAGGCCATAATTCCATCTGTTGAAATCGTTTGATCATATGTATATGTTGGTTAGAATGTTCCATGTACATTTCTTCTATTTGGTTGAAAACTGTTGCTGGCCTCTTTCGGAACACAGTTTTTCTGAGTTAACAAGGAAGGGCAACAGGAAATTTTTGAAAGACATTCGTGAGAAACAAGATAGCACCTATACCTTCAATTCAAAGAGCTACATCTGTACTTACAGTAGTATTTGCGCTACTGTTCATGGAAAACCAGAGGTGTCCAGACATTACTGTCTCTGCTTCTGCCTTCAATGGCAATGCGACCGGTGACTATCTCACACAATTCAGGCCATCACCACACGGACAGAGAAGAGAAAGCAAGAACTTCTGTTATAATTGTTGGAAAACTTCATGTTTTCTCCCGTTTCAAAGAATGATTCTTTACCAGATAGAAATTACAAGCTTGTCCTCTTTGAACACACGGTACTTTCTGAGTTTCACAGTGAATTAGCAAGAAACGAAGTAGGAAACAACTGTGAACGGTGAAGTCACATATATTCCCTTTAGTGTGTCAGGTGAAGCACACTACCCAAAGACTCGAACGGTCTTGAAAGCAGTGTTTGCTCTTTAATCTATTATCTAAACTCGAAAGTTCACTGAAACATACAATGGAGTACATCAACAACGGCACGGCAAGGCCATAATTCCATCTGTTGAAATCGTTTGATCATACGTATATGTTGGTTAGAATGTTCCATGTACATTTCTTCTATTTGGTTGAAAACTGTTGCTGGCCTCTTTCGGAACACAGTTTTTCTGAGTTAACAAGGAAGGGCAACGGGAAATTTTTGAAAGACATTCGTGAGAAACAAGATAGCACCTATACCTTCAATTCAAAGAGCTACATCTGTACTTACAGTAGTATTTGCGCTACTGTTCATGGAAAACCAGAGGTGTCCAGACATTACTGTCTCTGCTTCTGCCTTCAATGGCAATGCGACCGGTGACTATCTCACACAATTCAGGCCATCACCACACGGACAGAGAAGAGAAAACAATAACTTCTGTTATAATTGCTGGAAATGTTCATGTTTTCTCCCGTTTCAAAGAATGATTCTTTACCAGATAGAAATTACAGGCTTGTCCTCTTTGAACACACGGTACTTTCTGAGTTTCACAGTGAATTAGCAAGAAACGAAGTAGGAAACAACTGTGAACGGTGAAGTCACATATATTCCCTTTAGTGTGTCCGGTGAAGCACACTACCCAAAGAATATAACTGTCTTGAAAGCAGTGTTTGCTCTTTAGTCTATTATCTAATCTCGAAAGTTCACTGAAACATAGAATGGAGTACATCAACAACGGCACGGCAAGGCCATAACTCCATCTGTTGAAATCGTTTGATCATATGTATATGTTGGTTAGAATGTTCCATGTACATTTCTTCTATTTGGTTGAAAACTGTTGCTGGCCTCTTTCGGAACACAGTTTTTCTGAGTTAACAAGGAAGGGCAACAGGAACTTTTTGAAAGACATTCGTGAGAAACAAGATAGCACCTATACCTTCAATTCAAAGAGCTACGTCTGTACTTACAGTAGTATTTGCGCTACTGTTCATGGAAAACCAGAGGTGTCCAGACATTACTGTCTCTGCTTCTGCCTTCAATTGCAATGCGACCGGTGACTATCTCACACAATTCAGGCCATCACCACACGGACAGAGAAGAGAAAGCAATAACTTCTGTTATAATTGCTGGAAATGTTCATGTTTTCTCCCGTTTCAAAGAATGATTCTTTACCAGATAGAAATTACAGGCTTGTCCTCTTTGAACACACGGTACTTTCTGAGTTTCACAGTGAATTAGCAAGAAACGAAGTAGGAAACAACTGTGAACGGTGAAGTCACATATATTCCCTTTAGTGTGTCAGGTGAAGCACAATACCCAAAGACTCGAACGGTCTTGAAAGCAGTGTTTGCTCTTTAATCTATTATCTAAACTCGAAAGTTCACTGAAACATACAATGGAGTACATCAACAACGGCACGGCAAGGCCATAATTCCATCTGTTGAAATCGTTTGATCATACGTATATGTTGGTTAGAATGTTCCATGTACATTTCTTCTATTTGGTTGAAAACTGTTGCTGGCCTCTTTCGGAACACAGTTTTTCTGAGTTAACAAGGAAGGGCAACGGGAAATTTTTGAAAGACATTCGTGAGAAACAAGATAGCACCTATACCTTCAATTCAAAGAGCTACATCTGTACTTACAGTAGTATTTGCGCTACTGTTCATGGAAAACCAGAGGTGTCCAGACATTACTGTCTCTGCTTCTGCCTTCAATGGCAATGCGACCGGTGACTATCTCACACAATTCAGGCCATCACCACACGGACAGAGAAGAGAAAGCAATAACTTCTGTTATAATTGCTGGAAATGTTCATGTTTTCTCCCGTTTCAAAGAATGATTCTTTACCAGATAGAAATTACAGGCTTGTCCTCTTTGAACACACGGTACTTTCTGAGTTTCACAGTGAATTAGCAGGAAACGAAGTAGGAAACAACTGTGAACGGTGAAGTCACATATATTCCCTTTAGTGTGTCCGGTGAAGCACACTACCCAAAGAATATAACTGTCTTGAAAGCAGTGTTTGCTCTTTAGTCTATTATCTAATCTCGAAAGTTCACTGAAACATAGAATGGAGTACATCAACAACGGCACGGCAAGGCCATAACTCCATCTGTTGAAATCGTTTGATCATATGTATATGTTGGTTAGAATGTTCCATGTACATTTCTTCTATTTGGTTGAAAACTGTTGCTGGCCTCTTTCGGAACACAGTTTTTCTGAGTTAACAAGGAAGGGCAACAGGAACTTTTTGAAAGACATTCGTGAGAAACAAGATAGCACCTATACCTTCAATTCAAAGAGCTACATCTGTACTTACAGTAGTATTTGCGCTACTGTTCATGGAAAACCAGAGGTGTCCAGACATTACTGTCTCTGCTTCTGCCTTCAATTGCAATGCGACCGGTGACTATCTCACACAATTCAGGCCATCACCACACGGACAGAGAAGAGAAAGCAATAACTTCTGTTATAATTGCTGGAAATGTTCATGTTTTCTCCCGTTTCAAAGAATGATTCTTTACCAGATAGAAATTAGAGGCTTGTCCTCTTTGAAAACACGGTACTTTCTGATTTTCACAGTGAATTAGCAAGAAACGAAGTAGGAAACAACTGTGAACGGTGAAGTCACATATATTCCCTTTAGTGTGTCAGGTGAAGCACACTACCCAAAAGACTCTAGCGGTCTTGAAAGCAGTGTTTGCTCTTTAGTCTATTGTATAAACTCGAAAGTTCACTGAAACATACAATGGAGTACATCAACAACGGCACGGGAAGGCCATAATTCCATCTGTTGAAATCGTTTGATCATATGTATATGTTGGTTAGAATGTTCCATGTACATTTCTTCTATTTGGTTGAAAACTGTTGCTGGCCTCTTTCGGAACACAGTTTTTCTGAGTTAACAAGGAAGGGCAACGGGAAATTTTTGAAAGACATTCGTGAGAAACAAGATAGCACCTATACCTTCAATTCAAAGAGCTACATCTGTACTTACAGTAGTATTTGCGCTACTGTTCACGGAAAACCAGAGGTGTCCAGACATTACTGTCTCTGCTTCTTCCTTCAATGGCAATGCGACCGGTGACTATCTCACACAATTTAGGCCATCACCACACGGACAGAGAAGAGAAAGCAATAACTTCTGTTATAATTGCTGGAAATGTTCATGTTTTCTCCCGTTTCAAAGAATGATTCTTTACCAGATAGAAATTAGAGGCTTGTCCTCTTTGAAAACACGGTACTTTCTGATTTTCACAGTGAATTAGCAAGAAACGAAGTAGGAAACAACTGTGAACGGTGAAGTCACATATATTCCCTTTAGTGTGTCCGGTGAAGCACACTACCCAAAGAATATAACTGTCTTGAAAGCCGTGTTTGCTCTTTAGTCTATTATCTAATCTCGAAAGTTCACTGAAACATAGAATGGAGTACATCAACAACGGCACGGCAAGGCCATAACTCCATCTGTTGAAATCGTTTGATCATATGTATATGTTGGTTAGAATGTTCCATGTACATTTCTTCTATTTGGTTGAAAACTGTTGCTGGCCTCTTTCGGAACACAGTTTTTCTGAGTTAACAAGGAAGGGCAACAGGAACTTTTTGAAAGACATTCGTGAGAAACAAGATAGCACCTATACCTTCAATTCAAAGAGCTACATCTGTACTTACAGTAGTATTTGCGCTACTGTTCATGGAAAACCAGAGGTGTCCAGACATTACTGTCTCTGCTTCTGCCTTCAATTGCAATGCGACCGGTGACTATCTCACACAATTCAGGCCATCACCACACGGACAGAGAAGAGAAAGCAAGAACTTCTGTTATAATTGCTGGAAATGTTCATGTTTTCTCCCGTTTCAAAGAATGATTCTTTACCAGATAGAAATTACAGGCTTGTCCTCTTTGAACACACGGTACTTTCTGAGTTTCACAGTGAATTAGCAAGAAACGAAGTAGGAAACAACTGTGAACGGTGAAGTCACATATATTCCCTTTAGTGTGTCAGGTGAAGCACACTACCCAAAGACTCGAACGGTCTTGAAAGCAGTGTTTGCTCTTTAATCTATTATCTAAACTCGAAAGTTCACTGAAACATACAATGGAGTACATCAACAACGGCACGGCAAGGCCATAATTCCATCTGTTGAAATCGTTTGATCATACGTATATGTTGGTTAGAATGTTCCATGTACATTTCTTCTATTTGGTTGAAAACTGTTGCTGGCCTCTTTCGGAACACAGTTTTTCTGAGTTAACAAGGAAGGGCAACGGGAAATTTTTGAAAGACATTCGTGAGAAACAAGATAGCACCTATACCTTCAATTCAAAGAGCTACGTCTGTACTTACAGTAGTATTTGCGCTACTGTTCATGGAAAACCAGAGGTGTCCAGACATTACTGTCTCTGCTTCTGCCTTCAATGGCAATGCGACCGGTGACTATCTCACACAATTCAGGCCATCACCACACGGACAGAGAAGAGAAAGCAAGAACTTCTGTTATAATTGCTGGAAATGTTCATGTTTTCTCCCGTTTCAAAGAATGATTCTTTACCAGATAGAAATTAGAGGCTTGTCCTCTTTGAAAACACGGTACTTTCTGATTTTCACAGTGAATTAGCAAGAAACGAAGTAGGAAACAACTGTGAACGGTGAAGTCACATATATTCCCTTTAGTGTGTCCGGTGAAGCACACTACCCAAAGAATATAACTGTCTTGAAAGCCGTGTTTGCTCTTTAGTCTATTATCTAATCTCGAAAGTTCACTGAAACATAGAATGGAGTACATCAACAACGGCACGGCAAGGCCATAACTCCATCTGTTGAAATCGTTTGATCATATGTATATGTTGGTTAGAATGTTCCATGTACATTTCTTCTATTTGGTTGAAAACTGTTGCTGGCCTCTTTCGGAACACAGTTTTTCTGAGTTAACAAGGAAGGGCAACAGGAACTTTTTGAAAGACATTCGTGAGAAACAAGATAGCACCTATACCTTCAATTCAAAGAGCTACATCTGTACTTACAGTAGTATTTGCGCTACTGTTCATGGAAAACCAGAGGTGTCCAGACATTACTGTCTCTGCTTCTGCCTTCAATTGCAATGCGACCGGTGACTATCTCACACAATTCAGGCCATCACCACACGGACAGAGAAGAGAAAGCAAGAACTTCTGTTATAATTGCTGGAAATGTTCATGTTTTCTCCCGTTTCAAAGAATGATTCTTTACCAGATAGAAATTACAGGCTTGTCCTCTTTGAACACACGGTACTTTCTGAGTTTCACAGTGAATTAGCAAGAAACGAAGTAGGAAACAACTGTGAACGGTGAAGTCACATATATTCCCTTTAGTGTGTCAGGTGAAGCACACTACCCAAAGACTCGAACGGTCTTGAAAGCAGTGTTTGCTCTTTAATCTATTATCTAAACTCGAAAGTTCACTGAAACATACAATGGAGTACATCAACAACGGCACGGCAAGGCCATAATTCCATCTGTTGAAATCGTTTGATCATACGTATATGTTGGTTAGAATGTTCCATGTACATTTCTTCTATTTGGTTGAAAACTGTTGCTGGCCTCTTTCGGAACACAGTTTTTCTGAGTTAACAAGGAAGGGCAACGGGAAATTTTTGAAAGACATTCGTGAGAAACAAGATAGCACCTATACCTTCAATTCAAAGAGCTACATCTGTACTTACAGTAGTATTTGCGCTACTGTTCACGGAAAACCAGAGGTGTCCAGACATTACTGTCTCTGCTTCTGCCTTCAATGGCAATGCGACCGGTGACTATCTCACACAATTCAGGCCATCACCACACGGACAGAGAAGAGAAAGCAAGAACTTCTGTTATAATTGCTGGAAATGTTCATGTTTTCTCCCGTTTCAAAGAATGATTCTTTACCAGATAGAAATTAGAGGCTTGTCCTCTTTGAAAACACGGTACTTTCTGATTTTCACAGTGAATTAGCAAGAAACGAAGTAGGAAACAACTGTGAACGGTGAAGTCACATATATTCCCTTTAGTGTGTCCGGTGAAGCACACTACCCAAAGAATATAACTGTCTTGAAAGCCGTGTTTGCTCTTTAGTCTATTATCTAATCTCGAAAGTTCACTGAAACATAGAATGGAGTACATCAACAACGGCACGGCAAGGCCATAACTCCATCTGTTGAAATCGTTTGATCATATGTATATGTTGGTTAGAATGTTCCATGTACATTTCTTCTATTTGGTTGAAAACTGTTGCTGGCCTCTTTCGGAACACAGTTTTTCTGAGTTAAGAAGGAAGGGCAACAGGAACTTTTTGAAAGACATTCGTGAGAAACAAGATAGCACCTATACCTTCAATTCAAAGAGCTACATCTGTACTTACAGTAGTATTTGCGCTACTGTTCATGGAAAACCAGAGGTGTCCAGACATTACTGTCTCTGCTTCTGCCTTCAATTGCAATGCGACCGGTGACTATCTCACACAATTCAGGCCATCACCACACGGACAGAGAAGAGAAAGCAAGAACTTCTGTTATAATTGCTGGAAATGTTCATGTTTTCTCCCGTTTCAAAGAATGATTCTTTACCAGATAGAAATTACAGGCTTGTCCTCTTTGAACACACGGTACTTTCTGAGTTTCACAGTGAATTAGCAAGAAACGAAGTAGGAAACAACTGTGAACGGTGAAGTCACATATATTCCCTTTAGTGTGTCAGGTGAAGCACACTACCCAAAGACTCGAACGGTCTTGAAAGCAGTGTTTGCTCTTTAATCTATTATCTAAACTCGAAAGTTCACTGAAACATACAATGGAGTACATCAACAACGGCAGGGCAAGGCCATAATTCCATCTGTTGAAATCGTTTGATCATACGTATATGTTGGTTAGAATGTTCCATGTACATTTCTTCTATTTGGTTGAAAACTGTTGCTGGCCTCTTTCGGAACACAGTTTTTCTGAGTTAACAAGGAAGGGCAACGGGAAATTTTTGAAAGACATTCGTGAGAAACAAGATAGCACCTATACCTTCAATTCAAAGAGCTACATCTGTACTTACAGTAGTATTTGCGCTACTGTTCATGGAAAACCAGAGGTGTCCAGACATTACTGTCTCTGCTTCTGCCTTCAATGGCAATGCGACCGGTGACTATCTCACACAATTCAGGCCATCACCACACGGACAGAGAAGAGAAAGCAAGAACTTCTGTTATAATTGCTGGAAATGTTCATGTTTTCTCCCGTTTCAAAGAATGATTCTTTACCAGATAGAAATTAGAGGCTTGTCCTCTTTGAAAACACGGTACTTTCTGAGTTTCACAGTGAATTAGCAAGAAACGAAGTAGGAAACAACTGTGAACGGTGAAGTCACATATATTCCCTTTAGTGTGTCCGGTGAAGCACACTACCCAAAGAATATAACTGTCTTGAAAGCAGTGTTTGCTCTTTAGTCTATTATCTAATCTCGAAAGTTCACTGAAACATAGAATGGAGTACATCAACAACGGCACGGCAAGGCCATAACTCCATCTGTTGAAATCGTTTGATCATATGTATATGTTGGTTAGAATGTTCCATGTACATTTCTTCTATTTGGTTGAAAACTGTTGCTGGCCTCTTTCGGAACACAGTTTTTCTGAGTTAACAAGGAAGGGCAACAGGAACTTTTTGAAAGACATTCGTGAGAAACAAGATAGCACCTATACCTTCAATTCAAAGAGCTACATCTGTACTTACAGTAGTATTTGCGCTACTGTTCATGGAAAACCAGAGGTGTCCAGACATTACTGTCTCTGCTTCTGCCTTCAATTGCAATGCGACCGGTGACTATCTCACACAATTCAGGCCATCACCACACGGACAGAGAAGAGAAAGCAATAACTTCTGTTATAATTGCTGGAAATGTTCATGTTTTCTCCTGTTTCAAAGAATGATTCTTTACCAGATAGAAATTAGAGGCTTGTCCTCTTTGAAAACACGGTACTTTCTGATTTTCACAGTGAATTAGCAAGAAACGAAGTAGGAAACAACTGTGAACGGTGAAGTCACATATATTCCCTTTAGTGTGTCAGGTGAAGCACACTACCCAAAAGACTCTAGCGGTCTTGAAAGCAGTGTTTGCTCTTTAGTCTATTGTATAAACTCGAAAGTTCACTGAAACATACAATGGAGTACATCAACAACGGCACGGGAAGGCCATAATTCCATCTGTTGAAATCGTTTGATCATATGTATATGTTGGTTAGAATGTTCCATGTACATTTCTTCTATTTGGTTGAAAACTGTTGCTGGCCTCTTTCGGAACACAGTTTTTCTGAGTTAACAAGGAAGGGCAACGGGAAATTTTTGAAAGACATTCGTGAGAAACAAGATAGCACCTATACCTTCAATTCAAAGAGCTACATCTGTACTTACAGTAGTATTTGCGCTACTGTTCACGGAAAACCAGAGGTGTCCAGACATTACTGTCTCTGCTTCTGCCTTCAATGGCAATGCGACCGGTGACTATCTCACACAATTCAGGCCATCACCACACGGACAGAGAAGAGAAAGCAATAACTTCTGTTATAATTGCTGGAAATGTTCATGTTTTCTCCCGTTTCAA
This sequence comes from Furipterus horrens, assembly GCF_987537825.1. NCBI lineage: Eukaryota > Metazoa > Chordata > Mammalia > Chiroptera > Furipteridae > Furipterus > Furipterus horrens. Next base: position 53,540,895 of record NW_028327182.1, read on the forward strand.
AGAATGATTCTTTACCAGATAGAAATTACAGGCTTGTCCTCCTTGAACACACGGTACTTTCTGAGTTTCACAGTGAATTAGCAAGAAACGAAGTAGGAAACAACTGTGAACGGTGAAGTCACATATATTCCCTTTAGTGTGTCAGGTGAAGCACACTACCCAAAGACTCGAACGGTCTTGAAAGCAGTGTTTGCTCTTTAATCTATTATCTAAACTCGAAAGTTCACTGAAACATACAATGGAGTACATCAACAACGGCACGGCAAGGCCATAATTCCATCTGTTGAAATCGTTTGATCATATGTATATGTTGGTTAGAATGTTCCATGTACATTTCTTCTATTTGGTTGAAAACTGTTGCTGGCCTCTTTCGGAACACAGTTTTTCTGAGTTAACAAGGAAGGGCAACAGGAAATTTTTGAAAGACATTCGTGAGAAACAAGATAGCACCTATACCTTCAATTCAAAGAGCTACATCTGTACTTACAGTAGTATTTGCGCTACTGTTCATGGAAAACCAGAGGTGTCCAGACATTACTGTCTCTGCTTCTGCCTTCAATGGCAATGCGACCGGTGACTATCTCACACAATTCAGGCCATCACCACACGGACAGAGAAGAGAAAGCAAGAACTTCTGTTATAATTGTTGGAAAACTTCATGTTTTCTCCCGTTTCAAAGAATGATTCTTTACCAGATAGAAATTACAAGCTTGTCCTCTTTGAACACACGGTACTTTCTGAGTTTCACAGTGAATTAGCAAGAAACGAAGTAGGAAACAACTGTGAACGGTGAAGTCACATATATTCCCTTTAGTGTGTCAGGTGAAGCACACTACCCAAAGACTCGAACGGTCTTGAAAGCAGTGTTTGCTCTTTAATCTATTATCTAAACTCGAAAGTTCACTGAAACATACAATGGAGTACATCAACAACGCCACGGCAAGGCCATAATTCCATCTGTTGAAATCGTTTGATCATACGTATATGTTGGTTAGAATGTTCCATGTACATTTCTTCTATTTGGTTGAAAACTGTTGCTGGCCTCTTTCGGAACACAGTTTTTCTGAGTTAACAAGGAAGGGCAACGGGAAATTTTTGAAAGACATTCGTGAGAAACAAGATAGCACCTATACCTTCAATTCAAAGAGCTACATCTGTACTTACAGTAGTATTTGCGCTACTGTTCATGGAAAACCAGAGGTGTCCAGACATTACTGTCTCTGCTTCTGCCTTCAATGGCAATGCGACCGGTGACTATCTCACACAATTCAGGCCATCACCACACGGACAGAGAAGAGAAAGCAAGAACTTCTGTTATAATTGCTGGAAATGTTCATGTTTTCTCCCGTTTCAAAGAATGATTCTTTACCAGATAGAAATTAGAGGCTTGTCCTCTTTGAAAACACGGTAGTTTCTGATTTTCACAGTGAATTAGCAAGAAACGAAGTAGGAAACAACTGTGAACGGTGAAGTCACATATATTCCCTTTAGTGTGTCCGGTGAAGCACACTACCCAAAGAATATAACTGTCTTGAAAGCAGTGTTTGCTCTTTAGTCTATTATCTAATCTCGAAAGTTCACTGAAACATAGAATGGAGTACATCAACAACGGCACGGCAAGGCCATAACTCCATCTGTTGAAATCGTTTGATCATATGTATATGTTGGTTAGAATGTTCCATGTACATTTCTTCTATTTGGTTGAAAACTGTTGCTGGCCTCTTTCGGAACACAGTTTTTCTGAGTTAACAAGGAAGGGCAACAGGAACTTTTTGAAAGACATTCGTGAGAAACAAGATAGCACCTATACCTTCAATTCAAAGAGCTACATCTGTACTTACAGTAGTATTTGCGCTACTGTTCATGGAAAACCAGAGGTGTCCAGACATTACTGTCTCTGCTTCTGCCTTCAATTGCAATGCGACCGGTGACTATCTCACACAATTCAGGCCATCACCACACGGACAGAGAAGAGAAAGCAAGAACTTCTGTTATAATTGCTGGAAATGTTCATGTTTTCTCCCGTTTCAAAGAATGATTCTTTACCAGATAGAAATTACAGGCTTGTCCTCTTTGAACACACGGTACTTTCTGAGTTTCACAGTGAATTAGCAAGAAACGAAGTAGGAAACAACTGTGAACGGTGAAGTCACATATATTCCCTTTAGTGTGTCAGGTCAAGCACACTACCGAAAGACTCGAACGGTCTTGAAAGCAGTGTTTGCTCTTTAATCTATTATCTAAACTCGAAAGTTCACTGAAACATACAATGGAGTACATCAACAACGCCACGGCAAGGCCATAATTCCATCTGTTGAAATCGTTTGATCATATGTATATGTTGGTTAGAATGTTCCATGTACATTTCTTCTATTTGGTTGAAAACTGTTGCTGGCCTCTTTCGGAACACAGTTTTTCTGAGTTAACAAGGAAGGGCAACGGGAAATTTTTGAAAGACATTCGTGAGAAACAAGATAGCACCTATACCTTCAATTCAAAGAGCTACATCTGTACTTACAGTAGTATTTGCGCTACTGTTCATGGAAAACCAGAGGTGTCCAGACATTACTGTCTCTGCTTCTGCCTTCAATGGCAATGCGACCGGTGACTATCTCACACAATTCAGGCCATCACCACACGGACAGAGAAGAGAAAGCAAGAACTTCTGTTATAATTGTTGGAAAACTTCATGTTTTCTCCCGTTTCAAAGAATGATTCTTTACCAAATAGAAATTACAGGCTTGTCCTCTTTGAACACACGGTACTTTCTGAGTTTCACAGTGAATTAGCAAGAAACGAAGTAGGAAACAACTATGAACGGTGAAGTCACATATATTCCCTTTAGTGTGTCCGGTGAAGCACACTACCCAAAGAATATAACTGTCTTGAAAGCAGTGTTTGCTCTTTAGTCTATTATCTAATCTCGAAAGTTCACTGAAACATAGAATGGAGTACATCAACAACGGCACGGCAAGGCCATAACTCCATCTGTTGAAATCGTTTGATCATATGTATATGTTGGTTAGAATGTTCCATGTACATTTCTTCTATTTGGTTGAAAACTGTTGCTGGCCTCTTTCGGAACACAGTTTTTCTGAGTTAACAAGGAAGGGCAACAGGAACTTTTTGAAAGACATTCGTGAGAAACAAGATAGCACCTATACCTTCAATTCAAAGAGCTACATCTGTACTTACAGTAGTATTTGCGCTACTGTTCATGGAAAACCAGAGGTGTCCAGACATTACTGTCTCTGCTTCTGCCTTCAATGGCAATGCGACCGGTGACTATCTCACACAATTCAGGCCATCACCACACGGACAGAGAAGAGAAAGCAATAACTTCTGTTATAATTGCTGGAAATGTTCATGTTTTCTCCCGTTTCAAAGAATGATTCTTTACCAGATAGAAATTACAGGCTTGTCCTCTTTGAACACACGGTACTTTCTGAGTTTCACAGTGAATTAGCAAGAAACGAAGTAGGAAACAACTGTGAACGGTGAAGTCACATATATTCCCTTTAGTGTGTCAGGTGAAGCACACTACCCAAAGACTCGAACGGTCTTGAAAGCAGTGTTTGCTCTTTAATCTATTATCTAAACTCGAAAGTTCACTGAAACATACAATGGAGTACATCAACAACGGCACGGCAAGGCCATAATTCCATCTGTTGAAATCGTTTGATCATACGTATATGTTGGTTAGAATGTTCCATGTACATTTCTTCTATTTGGTTGAAAACTGTTGCTGGCCTCTTTCGGAACACAGTTTTTCTGAGTTAACAAGGAAGGGCAACAGGAAATTTTTGAAAGACATTCGTGAGAAACAAGATAGCACCTATACCTTCAATTCAAAGAGCTACATCTGTACTTACAGTAGTATTTGCGCTACTGTTCATGGAAAACCAGAGGTGTCCAGACATTACTGTCTCTGCTTCTGCCTTCAATGGCAATGCGACCGGTGACTATCTCACACAATTCAGGCCATCACCACACGGACAGAGAAGAGAAAGCAAGAACTTCTGTTATAATTGTTGGAAAACTTCATGTTTTCTCCCGTTTCAAAGAATGATTCTTTACCAGATAGAAATTACAAGCTTGTCCTCTTTGAACACACGGTACTTTCTGAGTTTCACAGTGAATTAGCAAGAAACGAAGTAGGAAACAACTGTGAACGGTGAAGTCACATATATTCCCTTTAGTGTGTCAGGTGAAGCACACTACCCAAAGACTCGAACGGTCTTGAAAGCAGTGTTTGCTCTTTAATCTATTATCTAAACTCGAAAGTTCACTGAAACATACAATGGAGTACATCAACAACGCCACGGCAAGGCCATAATTCCATCTGTTGAAATCGTTTGATCATACGTATATGTTGGTTAGAATGTTCCATGTACATTTCTTCTATTTGGTTGAAAACTGTTGCTGGCCTCTTTCGGAACACAGTTTTTCTGAGTTAACAAGGAAGGGCAACGGGAAATTTTTGAAAGACATTCGTGAGAAACAAGATAGCACCTATACCTTCAATTCAAAGAGCTACATCTGTACTTACAGTAGTATTTGCGCTACTGTTCATGGAAAACCAGAGGTGTCCAGACATTACTGTCTCTGCTTCTGCCTTCAATGGCAATGCGACCGGTGACTATCTCACACAATTCAGGCCATCACCACACGGACAGAGAAGAGAAAGCAAGAACTTCTGTTATAATTGCTGGAAATGTTCATGTTTTCTCCCGTTTCAAAGAATGATTCTTTACCAGATAGAAATTACAGGCTTGTCCTCTTTGAAAACACGGTAGTTTCTGAGTTTCACAGTGAATTAGCAAGAAACGAAGTAGGAAACAACTGTGAACGGTGAAGTCACATATATTCCCTTTAGTGTGTCCGGTGAAGCACACTACCCAAAGAATATAACTGTCTTGAAAGCAGTGTTTGCTCTTTAGTCTATTATCTAATCTCGAAAGTTCACTGAAACATAGAATGGAGTACATCAACAACGGCACGGCAAGGCCATAACTCCATCTGTTGAAATCGTTTGATCATATGTATATGTTGGTTAGAATGTTCCATGTACATTTCTTCTATTTGGTTGAAAACTGTTGCTGGCCTCTTTCGGAACACAGTTTTTCTGAGTTAACAAGGAAGGGCAACAGGAACTTTTTGAAAGACATTCGTGAGAAACAAGATAGCACCTATACCTTCAATTCAAAGAGCTACATCTGTACTTACAGTAGTATTTGCGCTACTGTTCATGGAAAACCAGAGGTGTCCAGACATTACTGTCTCTGCTTCTGCCTTCAATTGCAATGCGACCGGTGACTATCTCACACAATTCAGGCCATCACCACACGGACAGAGAAGAGAAAGCAAGAACTTCTGTTATAATTGCTGGAAATGTTCATGTTTTCTCCCGTTTCAAAGAATGATTCTTTACCAGATAGAAATTACAGGCTTGTCCTCTTTGAACACACGGTACTTTCTGAGTTTCACAGTGAATTAGCAAGAAACGAAGTAGGAAACAACTGTGAACGGTGAAGTCACATATATTCCCTTTAGTGTGTCCGGTGAAGCACACTACCCAAAGAATATAACTGTCTTGAAAGCAGTGTTTGCTCTTTAATCTATTATCTAAACTCGAAAGTTCACTGAAACATACAATGGAGTACATCAACAACGCCACGGCAAGGCCATAATTCCATCTGTTGAAATCGTTTGATCATATGTATATGTTGGTTAGAATGTTCCATGTACATTTCTTCTATTTGGTTGAAAACTGTTGCTGGCCTTTTTCGGAACACAGTTTTTCTGAGTTAACAAGGAAGGGCAACAGGAACTTTTTGAAAGACATTCGTGAGAAACAAGATAGCACCTATACCTTCAATTCAAAGAGCTACATCTGTACTTACAGTAGTATTTGCGCTACTGTTCATGGAAAACCAGAGGTGTCCAGACATTACTGTCTCTGCTTCTGCCTTCAATGGCAATGCGACCGGTGACTATCTCACACAATTCAGGCCATCACCACACGGACAGAGAAGAGAAAGCAATAACTTCTGTTATAATTGCTGGAAATGTTCATGTTTTCTCCCGTTTCAAAGAATGATTCTTTACCAGATAGAAATTACAGGCTTGTCCTCTTTGAACACACGGTACTTTCTGAGTTTCACAGTGAATTAGCAAGAAACGAAGTAGGAAACAACTGTGAACGGTGAAGTCACATATATTCCCTTTAGTGTGTCAGGTCAAGCACACTACCGAAAGACTCGAACGGTCTTGAAAGCAGTGTTTGCTCTTTAATCTATTATCTAAACTCGAAAGTTCACTGAAACATACAATGGAGTACATCAACAACGCCACGGAAAGGCCATAATTCCATCTGTTGAAATCGTTTGATCATATGTATATGTTGGTTAGAATGTTCCATGTACATTTCTTCTATTTGGTTGAAAACTGTTGCTGGCCTCTTTCGGAACACAGTTTTTCTGAGTTAACAAGGAAGGGCAATGGGAAATTTTTGAAAGACATTCGTGAGAAACAAGATAGCACCTATACCTTCAATTCAAAGAGCTACATCTGTACTTACAGTAGTATTTGCGCTACTGTTCATGGAAAACCAGAGGTGTCCAGACATTACTGTCTCTGCTTCTGCCTTCAATGGCAATGCGACCGGTGACTATCTCACACAATTCAGGCCATCACCACACGGACAGAGAAGAGAAAGCAAGAACTTCTGTTATAATTGTTGGAAAACTTCATGTTTTCTCCCGTTTCAAAGAATGATTCTTTACCAAATAGAAATTACAGGCTTGTCCTCTTTGAACACACGGTACTTTCTGAGTTTCACAGTGAATTAGCAAGAAACGAAGTAGGAAACAACTGTGAACGGTGAAGTCACATATATTCCCTTTAGTGTGTCAGGTCAAGCACACTACCCAAAGAATATAACTGTCTTGAAAGCAGTGTTTGCTCTTTAGTCTATTATCTAATCTCGAAAGTTCACTGAAACATAGAATGGAGTACATCAACAACGGCACGGCAAGGCCATAACTCCATCTGTTGAAATCGTTTGATCATATGTATATGTTGGTTAGAATGTTCCATGTACATTTCTTCTATTTGGTTGAAAACTGTTGCTGGCCTCTTTCGGAACACAGTTTTTCTGAGTTAACAAGGAAGGGCAACGGGAAATTTTTGAAAGACATTCGTGAGAAACAAGATAGCACCTATACCTTCAATTCAAAGAGCTACATCTGTACTTACAGTAGTATTTGCGCTACTGTTCACGGAAAACCAGAGGTGTCCAGACATTACTGTCTCTGCTTCTGCCTTCAATGGCAATGCGACCGGTGACTATCTCACACAATTCAGGCCATCACCACACGGACAGAGAAGAGAAAGCAATAACTTCTGTTATAATTGCTGGAAATGTTCATGTTTTCTCCCGTTTCAAAGAATGATTCTTTACCAGATAGAAATTACAGGCTTGTCCTCCTTGAACACACGGTACTTTCTGAGTTTCACAGTGAATTAGCAAGAAACGAAGTAGGAAACAACTGTGAACGGTGAAGTCACATATATTCCCTTTAGTGTGTCAGGTGAAGCACACTACCCAAAGACTCGAACGGTCTTGAAAGCAGTGTTTGCTCTTTAATCTATTATCTAAACTCGAAAGTTCACTGAAACATACAATGGAGTACATCAACAACGGCACGGCAAGGCCATAATTCCATCTGTTGAAATCGTTTGATCATACGTATATGTTGGTTAGAATGTTCCATGTACATTTCTTCTATTTGGTTGAAAACTGTTGCTGGCCTCTTTCGGAACACAGTTTTTCTGAGTTAACAAGGAAGGGCAACAGGAAATTTTTGAAAGACATTCGTGAGAAACAAGATAGCACCTATACCTTCAATTCAAAGAGCTACATCTGTACTTACAGTAGTATTTGCGCTACTGTTCATGGAAAACCAGAGGTGTCCAGACATTACTGTCTCTGCTTCTGCCTTCAATGGCAATGCGACCGGTGACTATCTCACACAATTCAGGCCATCACCACACGGACAGAGAAGAGAAAGCAAGAACTTCTGTTATAATTGTTGGAAAACTTCATGTTTTCTCCCGTTTCAAAGAATGATTCTTTACCAGATAGAAATTACAAGCTTGTCCTCTTTGAACACACGGTACTTTCTGAGTTTCACAGTGAATTAGCAAGAAACGAAGTAGGAAACAACTGTGAACGGTGAAGTCACATATATTCCCTTTAGTGTGTCCGGTGAAGCACACTACCCAAAGAATATAACTGTCTTGAAAGCAGTGTTTGCTCTTTAGTCTATTATCTAATCTCGAAAGTTCACTGAAACATAGAATGGAGTACATCAACAACGGCACGGCAAGGCCATAACTCCATCTGTTGAAATCGTTTGATCATATGTATATGTTGGTTAGAATGTTCCATGTACATTTCTTCTATTTGGTTGAAAACTGTTGCTGGCCTCTTTCGGAACACAGTTTTTCTGAGTTAACAAGGAAGGGCAACAGGAACTTTTTGAAAGACATTCGTGAGAAACAAGATAGCACCTATACCTTCAATTCAAAGAGCTACATCTGTACTTACAGTAGTATTTGCGCTACTGTTCATGGAAAACCAGAGGTGTCCAGACATTACTGTCTCTGCTTCTGCCTTCAATTGCAATGCGACCGGTGACTATCTCACACAATTCAGGCCATCACCACACGGACAGAGAAGAGAAAGCAATAACTTCTGTTATAATTGCTGGAAATGTTCATGTTTTCTCCCGTTTCAAAGAATGATTCTTTACCAGATAGAAATTACAGGCTTGTCCTCTTTGAACACACGGTACTTTCTGAGTTTCACAGTGAATTAGCAAGAAACGAAGTAGGAAACAACTGTGAACGGTGAAGTCACATATATTCCCTTTAGTGTGTCAGGTCAAGCACACTACCCAAAGACTCGAACGGTCTTGAAAGCAGTGTTTGCTCTTTAATCTATTATCTAAACTCGAAAGTTCACTGAAACATACAATGGAGTACATCAACAACGGCACGGCAAGGCCATAATTCCATCTGTTGAAATCGTTTGATCATATGTATATGTTGGTTAGAATGTTCCATGTACATTTCTTCTATTTGGTTGAAAACTGTTGCTGGCCTCTTTCGGAACACAGTTTTTCTGAGTTAACAAGGAAGGGCAACAGGAAATTTTTGAAAGACATTCGTGAGAAACAAGATAGCACCTATACCTTCAATTCAAAGAGCTACATCTGTACTTACAGTAGTATTTGCGCTACTGTTCATGGAAAACCAGAGGTGTCCAGACATTACTGTCTCTGCTTCTGCCTTCAATTGCAATGCGACCGGTGACTATCTCACACAATTCAGGCCATCACCACACGGACAGAGAAGAGAAAGCAAGAACTTCTGTTATAATTGCTGGAAATGTTCATGTTTTCTCCCGTTTCAAAGAATGATTCTTTACCAGATAGAAATTACAGGCTTGTCCTCTTTGAACACACGGTACTTTCTGAGTTTCACAGTGAATTAGCAAGAAACGAAGTAGGAAACAACTGTGAACGGTGAAGTCACATATATTCCCTTTAGTGTGTCAGGTCAAGCACACTACCGAAAGACTCGAACGGTCTTGAAAGCAGTGTTTGCTCTTTAATCTATTATCTAAACTCGAAAGTTCACTGAAACATACAATGGAGTACATCAACAACGCCACGGGAAGGCCATAATTCCATCTGTTGAAATCGTTTGATCATATGTATATGTTGGTTAGAATGTTCCATGTACATTTCTTCTATTTGGTTGAAAACTGTTGCTGGCCTCTTTCGGAACACAGTTTTTCTGAGTTAACAAGGAAGGGCAACGGGAAATTTTTGAAAGACATTCGTGAGAAACAAGATAGCACCTATACCTTCAATTCAAAGAGCTACATCTGTACTTACAGTAGTATTTGCGCTACTGTTCATGGAAAACCAGAGGTGTCCAGACATTACTGTCTCTGCTTCTGCCTTCAATGGCAATGCGACCGGTGACTATCTCACACAATTCAGGCCATCACCACACGGACAGAGAAGAGAAAGCAAGAACTTCTGTTATAATTGTTGGAAAACTTCATGTTTTCTCCCGTTTCAAAGAATGATTCTTTACCAAATAGAAATTACAGGCTTGTCCTCTTTGAACACACGGTACTTTCTGAGTTTCACAGTGAATTAGCAAGAAACGAAGTAGGAAACAACTATGAACGGTGAAGTCACATATATTCCCTTTAGTGTGTCCGGTGAAGCACACTACCCAAAGAATATAACTGTCTTGAAAGCAGTGTTTGCTCTTTAGTCTATTATCTAATCTCGAAAGTTCACTGAAACATAGAATGGAGTACATCAACAACGGCACGGCAAGGCCATAACTCCATCTGTTGAAATCGTTTGATCATATGTATATGTTGGTTAGAATGTTCCATGTACATTTCTTCTATTTGGTTGAAAACTGTTGCTGGCCTCTTTCGGAACACAGTTTTTCTGAGTTAACAAGGAAGGGCAACAGGAACTTTTTGAAAGACATTCGTGAGAAACAAGATAGCACCTATACCTTCAATTCAAAGAGCTACATCTGTACTTACAGTAGTATTTGCGCTACTGTTCATGGAAAACCAGAGGTGTCCAGACATTACTGTCTCTGCTTCTGCCTTCAATGGCAATGCGACCGGTGACTATCTCACACAATTCAGGCCATCACCACACGGACAGAGAAGAGAAAGCAATAACTTCTGTTATAATTGCTGGAAATGTTCATGTTTTCTCCCGTTTCAAAGAATGATTCTTTACCAGATAGAAATTACAGGCTTGTCCTCTTTGAACACACGGTACTTTCTGAGTTTCACAGTGAATTAGCAAGAAACGAAGTAGGAAACAACTGTGAACGGTGAAGTCACATATATTCCCTTTAGTGTGTCAGGTCAAGCACACTACCCAAAGAATATAACTGTCTTGAAAGCAGTGTTTGCTCTTTAGTCTATTATCTAATCTCGAAAGTTCACTGAAACATAGAATGGAGTACATCAACAACGGCACGGCAAGGCCATAACTCCATCTGTTGAAATCGTTTGATCATATGTATATGTTGGTTAGAATGTTCCATGTACATTTCTTCTATTTGGTTGAAAACTGTTGCTGGCCTCTTTCGGAACACAGTTTTTCTGAGTTAACAAGGAAGGGCAACAGGAACTTTTTGAAAGACATTCGTGAGAAACAAGATAGCACCTATACCTTCAATTCAAAGAGCTACATCTGTACTTACAGTAGTATTTGCGCTACTGTTCATGGAAAACCAGAGGTGTCCAGACATTACTGTCTCTGCTTCTGCCTTCAATTGCAATGCGACCGGTGACTATCTCACACAATTCAGGCCATCACCACACGGACAGAGAAGAGAAAGCAATAACTTCTGTTATAATTGCTGGAAATGTTCATGTTTTCTCCCGTTTCAAAGAATGATTCTTTACCAGATAGAAATTACAGGCTTGTCCTCTTTGAACACACGGTACTTTCTGAGTTTCACAGTGAATTAGCAAGAAACGAAGTAGGAAACAACTGTGAACGGTGAAGTCACATATATTCCCTTTAGTGTGTCAGGTCAAGCACACTACCGAAAGACTCGAACGGTCTTGAAAGCAGTGTTTGCTCTTTAATCTATTATCTAAACTCGAAAGTTCACTGAAACATACAATGGAGTACATCAACAACGCCACGGCAAGGCCATAATTCCATCTGTTGAAATCGTTTGATCATATGTATATGTTGGTTAGAATGTTCCATGTACATTTCTTCTATTTGGTTGAAAACTGTTGCTGGCCTTTTTCGGAACACAGTTTTTCTGAGTTAACAAGGAAGGGCAACAGGAACTTTTTGAAAGACATTCGTGAGAAACAAGATAGCACCTATACCTTCAATTCAAAGAGCTACATCTGTACTTACAGTAGTATTTGCGCTACTGTTCATGGAAAACCAGAGGTGTCCAGACATTACTGTCTCTGCTTCTGCCTTCAATGGCAATGCGACCGGTGACTATCTCACACAATTCAGGCCATCACCACACGGACAGAGAAGAGAAAGCAATAACTTCTGTTATAATTGCTGGAAATGTTCATGTTTTCTCCCGTTTCAAAGAATGATTCTTTACCAGATAGAAATTACAGGCTTGTCCTCTTTGAACACACGGTACTTTCTGAGTTTCACAGTGAATTAGCAAGAAACGAAGTAGGAAACAACTGTGAACGGTGAAGTCACATATATTCCCTTTAGTGTGTCAGGTCAAGCACACTACCGAAAGACTCGAACGGTCTTGAAAGCAGTGTTTGCTCTTTAATCTATTATCTAAACTCGAAAGTTCACTGAAACATACAATGGAGTACATCAACAACGCCACGGAAAGGCCATAATTCCATCTGTTGAAATCGTTTGATCATATGTATATGTTGGTTAGAATGTTCCATGTACATTTCTTCTATTTGGTTGAAAACTGTTGCTGGCCTCTTTCGGAACACAGTTTTTCTGAGTTAACAAGGAAGGGCAATGGGAAATTTTTGAAAGACATTCGTGAGAAACAAGATAGCACCTATACCTTCAATTCAAAGAGCTACATCTGTACTTACAGTAGTATTTGCGCTACTGTTCATGGAAAACCAGAGGTGTCCAGACATTACTGTCTCTGCTTCTGCCTTCAATGGCAATGCGACCGGTGACTATCTCACACAATTCAGGCCATCACCACACGGACAGAGAAGAGAAAGCAAGAACTTCTGTTATAATTGTTGGAAAACTTCATGTTTTCTCCCGTTTCAAAGAATGATTCTTTACCAAATAGAAATTACAGGCTTGTCCTCTTTGAACACACGGTACTTTCTGAGTTTCACAGTGAATTAGCAAGAAACGAAGTAGGAAACAACTGTGAACGGTGAAGTCACATATATTCCCTTTAGTGTGTCAGGTCAAGCACACTACCCAAAGAATATAACTGTCTTGAAAGCAGTGTTTGCTCTTTAGTCTATTATCTAATCTCGAAAGTTCACTGAAACATAGAATGGAGTACATCAACAACGGCACGGCAAGGCCATAACTCCATCTGTTGAAATCGTTTGATCATATGTATATGTTGGTTAGAATGTTCCATGTACATTTCTTCTATTTGGTTGAAAACTGTTGCTGGCCTCTTTCGGAACACAGTTTTTCTGAGTTAACAAGGAAGGGCAACGGGAAATTTTTGAAAGACATTCGTGAGAAACAAGATAGCACCTATACCTTCAATTCAAAGAGCTACATCTGTACTTACAGTAGTATTTGCGCTACTGTTCACGGAAAACCAGAGGTGTCCAGACATTACTGTCTCTGCTTCTGCCTTCAATGGCAATGCGACCGGTGACTATCTCACACAATTCAGGCCATCACCACACGGACAGAGAAGAGAAAGCAATAACTTCTGTTATAATTGCTGGAAATGTTCATGTTTTCTCCCGTTTCAAAGAATGATTCTTTACCAGATAGAAATTACAGGCTTGTCCTCCTTGAACACACGGTACTTTCTGAGTTTCACAGTGAATTAGCAAGAAACGAAGTAGGAAACAACTGTGAACGGTGAAGTCACATATATTCCCTTTAGTGTGTCAGGTGAAGCACACTACCCAAAGACTCGAACGGTCTTGAAAGCAGTGTTTGCTCTTTAATCTATTATCTAAACTCGAAAGTTCACTGAAACATACAATGGAGTACATCAACAACGGCACGGCAAGGCCATAATTCCATCTGTTGAAATCGTTTGATCATACGTATATGTTGGTTAGAATGTTCCATGTACATTTCTTCTATTTGGTTGAAAACTGTTGCTGGCCTCTTTCGGAACACAGTTTTTCTGAGTTAACAAGGAAGGGCAACAGGAAATTTTTGAAAGACATTCGTGAGAAACAAGATAGCACCTATACCTTCAATTCAAAGAGCTACATCTGTACTTACAGTAGTATTTGCGCTACTGTTCATGGAAAACCAGAGGTGTCCAGACATTACTGTCTCTGCTTCTGCCTTCAATGGCAATGCGACCGGTGACTATCTCACACAATTCAGGCCATCACCACACGGACAGAGAAGAGAAAGCAAGAACTTCTGTTATAATTGTTGGAAAACTTCATGTTTTCTCCCGTTTCAAAGAATGATTCTTTACCAGATAGAAATTACAAGCTTGTCCTCTTTGAACACACGGTACTTTCTGAGTTTCACAGTGAATTAGCAAGAAACGAAGTAGGAAACAACTGTGAACGGTGAAGTCACATATATTCCCTTTAGTGTGTCCGGTGAAGCACACTACCCAAAGAATATAACTGTCTTGAAAGCAGTGTTTGCTCTTTAGTCTATTATCTAATCTCGAAAGTTCACTGAAACATAGAATGGAGTACATCAACAACGGCACGGCAAGGCCATAACTCCATCTGTTGAAATCGTTTGATCATATGTATATGTTGGTTAGAATGTTCCATGTACATTTCTTCTATTTGGTTGAAAACTGTTGCTGGCCTCTTTCGGAACACAGTTTTTCTGAGTTAACAAGGAAGGGCAACAGGAACTTTTTGAAAGACATTCGTGAGAAACAAGATAGCACCTATACTTTCAATTCAAAGAGCTACATCTGTACTTACAGTAGTATTTGCGCTACTGTTCATGGAAAACCAGAGGTGTCCAGACATTACTGTCTCTGCTTCTGCCTTCAATTGCAATGCGACCGGTGACTATCTCACACAATTCAGGCCATCACCACACGGACAGAGAAGAGAAAGCAATAACTTCTGTTATAATTGCTGGAAATGTTCATGTTTTCTCCCGTTTCAAAGAATGATTCTTTACCAGATAGAAATTACAGGCTTGTCCTCTTTGAACACACGGTACTTTCTGAGTTTCACAGTGAATTAGCAAGAAACGAAGTAGGAAACAACTGTGAACGGTGAAGTCACATATATTCCCTTTAGTGTGTCAGGTCAAGCACACTACCCAAAGACTCGAACGGTCTTGAAAGCAGTGTTTGCTCTTTAATCTATTATCTAAACTCGAAAGTTCACTGAAACATACAATGGAGTACATCAACAACGGCACGGCAAGGCCATAATTCCATCTGTTGAAATCGTTTGATCATATGTATATGTTGGTTAGAATGTTCCATGTACATTTCTTCTATTTGGTTGAAAACTGTTGCTGGCCTCTTTCGGAACACAGTTTTTCTGAGTTAACAAGGAAGGGCAACAGGAAATTTTTGAAAGACATTCGTGAGAAACAAGATAGCACCTATACCTTCAATTCAAAGAGCTACATCTGTACTTACAGTAGTATTTGCGCTACTGTTCATGGAAAACCAGAGGTGTCCAGACATTACTGTCTCTGCTTCTGCCTTCAATTGCAATGCGACCGGTGACTATCTCACACAATTCAGGCCATCACCACACGGACAGAGAAGAGAAAGCAAGAACTTCTGTTATAATTGCTGGAAATGTTCATGTTTTCTCCCGTTTCAAAGAATGATTCTTTACCAGATAGAAATTACAGGCTTGTCCTCTTTGAACACACGGTACTTTCTGAGTTTCACAGTGAATTAGCAAGAAACGAAGTAGGAAACAACTGTGAACGGTGAAGTCACATATATTCCCTTTAGTGTGTCAGGTCAAGCACACTACCGAAAGACTCGAACGGTCTTGAAAGCAGTGTTTGCTCTTTAATCTATTATCTAAACTCGAAAGTTCACTGAAACATACAATGGAGTACATCAACAACGCCACGGGAAGGCCATAATTCCATCTGTTGAAATCGTTTGATCATATGTATATGTTGGTTAGAATGTTCCATGTACATTTCTTCTATTTGGTTGAAAACTGTTGCTGGCCTCTTTCGGAACACAGTTTTTCTGAGTTAACAAGGAAGGGCAACGGGAAATTTTTGAAAGACATTCGTGAGAAACAAGATAGCACCTATACCTTCAATTCAAAGAGCTACATCTGTACTTACAGTAGTATTTGCGCTACTGTTCATGGAAAACCATAGGTGTCCAGACATTACTGTCTCTGCTTCTGCCTTCAATGGCAATGCGACCGGTGACTATCTCACACAATTCAGGCCATCACCACACGGACAGAGAAGAGAAAGCAAGAACTTCTGTTATAATTGTTGGAAAACTTCATGTTTTCTCCCGTTTCAAAGAATGATTCTTTACCAAATAGAAATTACAGGCTTGTCCTCTTTGAACACACGGTACTTTCTGAGTTTCACAGTGAATTAGCAAGAAACGAAGTAGGAAACAACTATGAACGGTGAAGTCACATATATTCCCTTTAGTGTGTCCGGTGAAGCACACTACCCAAAGAATATAACTGTCTTGAAAGCAGTGTTTGCTCTTTAGTCTATTATCTAATCTCGAAAGTTCACTGAAACATAGAATGGAGTACATCAACAACGGCACGGCAAGGCCATAACTCCATCTGTTGAAATCGTTTGATCATATGTATATGTTGGTTAGAATGTTCCATGTACATTTCTTCTATTTGGTTGAAAACTGTTGCTGGCCTCTTTCGGAACACAGTTTTTCTGAGTTAACAAGGAAGGGCAACAGGAACTTTTTGAAAGACATTCGTGAGAAACAAGATAGCACCTATACCTTCAATTCAAAGAGCTACATCTGTACTTACAGTAGTATTTGCGCTACTGTTCATGGAAAACCAGAGGTGTCCAGACATTACTGTCTCTGCTTCTGCCTTCAATGGCAATGCGACCGGTGACTATCTCACACAATTCAGGCCATCACCACACGGACAGAGAAGAGAAAGCAATAACTTCTGTTATAATTGCTGGAAATGTTCATGTTTTCTCCCGTTTCAAAGAATGATTCTTTACCAGATAGAAATTACAGGCTTGTCCTCTTTGAACACACGGTACTTTCTGAGTTTCACAGTGAATTAGCAAGAAACGAAGTAGGAAACAACTGTGAACGGTGAAGTCACATATATTCCCTTTAGTGTGTCAGGTCAAGCACACTACCCAAAGAATATAACTGTCTTGAAAGCAGTGTTTGCTCTTTAGTCTATTATCTAATCTCGAAAGTTCACTGAAACATAGAATGGAGTACATCAACAACGGCACGGCAAGGCCATAACTCCATCTGTTGAAATCGTTTGATCATATGTATATGTTGGTTAGAATGTTCCATGTACATTTCTTCTATTTGGTTGAAAACTGTTGCTGGCCTCTTTCGGAACACAGTTTTTCTGAGTTAACAAGGAAGGGCAACAGGAACTTTTTGAAAGACATTCGTGAGAAACAAGATAGCACCTATACCTTCAATTCAAAGAGCTACATCTGTACTTACAGTAGTATTTGCGCTACTGTTCATGGAAAACCAGAGGTGTCCAGACATTACTGTCTCTGCTTCTGCCTTCAATTGCAATGCGACCGGTGACTATCTCACACAATTCAGGCCATCACCACACGGACAGAGAAGAGAAAGCAATAACTTCTGTTATAATTGCTGGAAATGTTCATGTTTTCTCCCGTTTCAAAGAATGATTCTTTACCAGATAGAAATTACAGGCTTGTCCTCTTTGAACACACGGTACTTTCTGAGTTTCACAGTGAATTAGCAAGAAACGAAGTAGGAAACAACTGTGAACGGTGAAGTCACATATATTCCCTTTAGTGTGTCAGGTCAAGCACACTACCGAAAGACTCGAACGGTCTTGAAAGCAGTGTTTGCTCTTTAATCTATTATCTAAACTCGAAAGTTCACTGAAACATACAATGGAGTACATCAACAACGCCACGGCAAGGCCATAATTCCATCTGTTGAAATCGTTTGATCATATGTATATGTTGGTTAGAATGTTCCATGTACATTTCTTCTATTTGGTTGAAAACTGTTGCTGGCCTTTTTCGGAACACAGTTTTTCTGAGTTAACAAGGAAGGGCAACAGGAACTTTTTGAAAGACATTCGTGAGAAACAAGATAGCACCTATACCTTCAATTCAAAGAGCTACATCTGTACTTACAGTAGTATTTGCGCTACTGTTCATGGAAAACCAGAGGTGTCCAGACATTACTGTCTCTGCTTCTGCCTTCAATGGCAATGCGACCGGTGACTATCTCACACAATTCAGGCCATCACCACACGGACAGAGAAGAGAAAGCAATAACTTCTGTTATAATTGCTGGAAATGTTCATGTTTTCTCCCGTTTCAAAGAATGATTCTTTACCAGATAGAAATTACAGGCTTGTCCTCTTTGAACACACGGTACTTTCTGAGTTTCACAGTGAATTAGCAAGAAACGAAGTAGGAAACAACTGTGAACGGTGAAGTCACATATATTCCCTTTAGTGTGTCAGGTCAAGCACACTACCGAAAGACTCGAACGGTCTTGAAAGCAGTGTTTGCTCTTTAATCTATTATCTAAACTCGAAAGTTCACTGAAACATACAATGGAGTACATCAACAACGCCACGGAAAGGCCATAATTCCATCTGTTGAAATCGTTTGATCATATGTATATGTTGGTTAGAATGTTCCATGTACATTTCTTCTATTTGGTTGAAAACTGTTGCTGGCCTCTTTCGGAACACAGTTTTTCTGAGTTAACAAGGAAGGGCAATGGGAAATTTTTGAAAGACATTCGTGAGAAACAAGATAGCACCTATACCTTCAATTCAAAGAGCTACATCTGTACTTACAGTAGTATTTGCGCTACTGTTCATGGAAAACCAGAGGTGTCCAGACATTACTGTCTCTGCTTCTGCCTTCAATGGCAATGCGACCGGTGACTATCTCACACAATTCAGGCCATCACCACACGGACAGAGAAGAGAAAGCAAGAACTTCTGTTATAATTGTTGGAAAACTTCATGTTTTCTCCCGTTTCAAAGAATGATTCTTTACCAAATAGAAATTACAGGCTTGTCCTCTTTGAACACACGGTACTTTCTGAGTTTCACAGTGAATTAGCAAGAAACGAAGTAGGAAACAACTGTGAACGGTGAAGTCACATATATTCCCTTTAGTGTGTCAGGTCAAGCACACTACCCAAAGAATATAACTGTCTTGAAAGCAGTGTTTGCTCTTTAGTCTATTATCTAATCTCGAAAGTTCACTGAAACATAGAATGGAGTACATCAACAACGGCACGGCAAGGCCATAACTCCATCTGTTGAAATCGTTTGATCATATGTATATGTTGGTTAGAATGTTCCATGTACATTTCTTCTATTTGGTTGAAAACTGTTGCTGGCCTCTTTCGGAACACAGTTTTTCTGAGTTAACAAGGAAGGGCAACGGGAAATTTTTGAAAGACATTCGTGAGAAACAAGATAGCACCTATACCTTCAATTCAAAGAGCTACATCTGTACTTACAGTAGTATTTGCGCTACTGTTCACGGAAAACCAGAGGTGTCCAGACATTACTGTCTCTGCTTCTGCCTTCAATGGCAATGCGACCGGTGACTATCTCACACAATTCAGGCCATCACCACACGGACAGAGAAGAGAAAGCAATAACTTCTGTTATAATTGCTGGAAATGTTCATGTTTTCTCCCGTTTCAAAGAATGATTCTTTACCAGATAGAAATTACAGGCTTGTCCTCCTTGAACACACGGTACTTTCTGAGTTTCACAGTGAATTAGCAAGAAACGAAGTAGGAAACAACTGTGAACGGTGAAGTCACATATATTCCCTTTAGTGTGTCAGGTGAAGCACACTACCCAAAGACTCGAACGGTCTTGAAAGCAGTGTTTGCTCTTTAATCTATTATCTAAACTCGAAAGTTCACTGAAACATACAATGGAGTACATCAACAACGGCACGGCAAGGCCATAATTCCATCTGTTGAAATCGTTTGATCATACGTATATGTTGGTTAGAATGTTCCATGTACATTTCTTCTATTTGGTTGAAAACTGTTGCTGGCCTCTTTCGGAACACAGTTTTTCTGAGTTAACAAGGAAGGGCAACAGGAAATTTTTGAAAGACATTCGTGAGAAACAAGATAGCACCTATACCTTCAATTCAAAGAGCTACATCTGTACTTACAGTAGTATTTGCGCTACTGTTCATGGAAAACCAGAGGTGTCCAGACATTACTGTCTCTGCTTCTGCCTTCAATGGCAATGCGACCGGTGACTATCTCACACAATTCAGGCCATCACCACACGGACAGAGAAGAGAAAGCAAGAACTTCTGTTATAATTGTTGGAAAACTTCATGTTTTCTCCCGTTTCAAAGAATGATTCTTTACCAGATAGAAATTACAAGCTTGTCCTCTTTGAACACACGGTACTTTCTGAGTTTCACAGTGAATTAGCAAGAAACGAAGTAGGAAACAACTGTGAACGGTGAAGTCACATATATTCCCTTTAGTGTGTCCGGTGAAGCACACTACCCAAAGAATATAACTGTCTTGAAAGCAGTGTTTGCTCTTTAGTCTATTATCTAATCTCGAAAGTTCACTGAAACATAGAATGGAGTACATCAACAACGGCACGGCAAGGCCATAACTCCATCTGTTGAAATCGTTTGATCATATGTATATGTTGGTTAGAATGTTCCATGTACATTTCTTCTATTTGGTTGAAAACTGTTGCTGGCCTCTTTCGGAACACAGTTTTTCTGAGTTAACAAGGAAGGGCAACAGGAACTTTTTGAAAGACATTCGTGAGAAACAAGATAGCACCTATACCTTCAATTCAAAGAGCTACATCTGTACTTACAGTAGTATTTGCGCTACTGTTCATGGAAAACCAGAGGTGTCCAGACATTACTGTCTCTGCTTCTGCCTTCAATTGCAATGCGACCGGTGACTATCTCACACAATTCAGGCCATCACCACACGGACAGAGAAGAGAAAGCAATAACTTCTGTTATAATTGCTGGAAATGTTCATGTTTTCTCCCGTTTCAAAGAATGATTCTTTACCAGATAGAAATTACAGGCTTGTCCTCTTTGAACACACGGTACTTTCTGAGTTTCACAGTGAATTAGCAAGAAACGAAGTAGGAAACAACTGTGAACGGTGAAGTCACATATATTCCCTTTAGTGTGTCAGGTCAAGCACACTACCCAAAGACTCGAACGGTCTTGAAAGCAGTGTTTGCTCTTTAATCTATTATCTAAACTCGAAAGTTCACTGAAACATACAATGGAGTACATCAACAACGGCACGGCAAGGCCATAATTCCATCTGTTGAAATCGTTTGATCATATGTATATGTTGGTTAGAATGTTCCATGTACATTTCTTCTATTTGGTTGAAAACTGTTGCTGGCCTCTTTCGGAACACAGTTTTTCTGAGTTAACAAGGAAGGGCAACAGGAAATTTTTGAAAGACATTCGTGAGAAACAAGATAGCACCTATACCTTCAATTCAAAGAGCTACATCTGTACTTACAGTAGTATTTGCGCTACTGTTCATGGAAAACCAGAGGTGTCCAGACATTACTGTCTCTGCTTCTGCCTTCAATGGCAATGCGACCGGTGACTATCTCACACAATTCAGGCCATCACCACACGGACAGAGAAGAGAAAGCAATAACTTCTGTTATAATTGCTGGAAATGTTCATGTTTTCTCCCGTTTCAAAGAATGATTCTTTACCAGATAGAAATTACAGGCTTGTCCTCTTTGAACACACGGTACTTTCTGAGTTTCACAGTGAATTAGCAAGAAACGAAGTAGGAAACAACTGTGAACGGTGAAGTCACATATATTCCCTTTAGTGTGTCCGGTGAAGCACACTACCCAAAGAATATAACTGTCTTGAAAGCAGTGTTTGCTCTTTAGTCTATTATCTAATCTCGAAAGTTCACTGAAACATAGAATGGAGTACATCAACAACGGCACGGCAAGGCCATAACTCCATCTGTTGAAATCGTTTGATCATATGTATATGTTGGTTAGAATGTTCCATGTACATTTCTTCTATTTGGTTGAAAACTGTTGCTGGCCTCTTTCGGAACACAGTTTTTCTGAGTTAACAAGGAAGGGCAACAGGAACTTTTTGAAAGACATTCGTGAGAAACAAGATAGCACCTATACCTTCAATTCAAAGAGCTACATCTGTACTTACAGTAGTATTTGCGCTACTGTTCATGGAAAACCAGAGGTGTCCAGACATTACTGTCTCTGCTTCTGCCTTCAATTGCAATGCGACCGGTGACTATCTCACACAATTCAGGCCATCACCACACGGACAGAGAAGAGAAAGCAATAACTTCTGTTATAATTGCTGGAAATGTTCATGTTTTCTCCCGTTTCAAAGAATGATTCTTTACCAGATAGAAATTAGAGGCTTGTCCTCTTTGAAAACACGGTACTTTCTGAGTTTCACAGTGAATTAGCAAGAAACGAAGTAGGAAACAACTGTGAACGGTGAAGTCACATATATTCCCTTTAGTGTGTCAGGTCAAGCACACTACCCAAAGACTCGAACGGTCTTGAAAGCAGTGTTTGCTCTTTAATCTATTATCTAAACTCGAAAGTTCACTGAAACATACAATGGAGTACATCAACAACGCCACGGCAAGGCCATAATTCCATCTGTTGAAATCGTTTGATCATATGTATATGTTGGTTAGAATGTTCCATGTACATTTCTTCTATTTGGTTGAAAACTGTTGCTGGCCTCTTTCGGAACACAGTTTTTCTGAGTTAACAAGGAAGGGCAACGGGAAATTTTTGAAAGACATTCGTGAGAAACAAGATAGCACCTATACCTTCAATTCAAAGAGCTACATCTGTACTTACAGTAGTATTTGCGCTACTGTTCATGGAAAACCAGAGGTGTCCAGACATTACTCTCTGCTTCTGCCTTCAATGGCAATGCGACCGGTGACTATCTCACACAATTCAGGCCATCACCACACGGACAGAGAAGAGAAAGCAATAACTTCTGTTATAATTGCTGGAAATGTTCATGTTTTCTCCCGTTTCAAAGAATGATTCTTTACCAGATAGAAATTAGAGGCTTGTCCTCTTTGAACACACGGTACTTTCTGAGTTTCACAGTGAATTAGCAAGAAACGAAGTAGGAAACAACTGTGAACGGTGAAGTCACATATATTCCCTTTAGTGTGTCCGGTGAAGCACACTCGTCGGCAGCCGTCCGTCTCGAGAGACGATGGTGTAGCTTCTTAAGAGTCTATCTGCACCGCCGAGAATGGCTGTGCAGTCCGACTCGGGAGTGACATGGTATCTGTCTCCTCCCGTGTTGAATCGACATCATGCGATGACGCTGAAGCTACAGAGCCTGGGCAGGGTGATATGGAGGGTCTGCTGTTGCCCATGCAGCAGACCCCCCCTCTCTTCGCAGCTGAAGGGTCCAAGGGAAAGACGGAGTCGATACAGCTTGGGTTCAGGTGCGCCGCAGGAGTTGCCGGTGTTGACTACAACGTCAAACCGCCTTAGGGACTCCGGCTCCGGATTTTCTGTCGGGGTTTACTCCCTTAGCCTTTCCCCTGAAGAGGTATGCCGCAAGGCAGCGGAGGTTTTTTGGAGTCAGAGTTTTCCTTCTCTGATGTGCCCTGACTGGAAGATCGAACCAGCGACACTTAGCTCGCAGGCCGACGCTCAATCCACTGAGCTAAACCAGCCAGGGCCATGAAGCACACTACCCAAAGAATATAACTGTCTTGAAAGCAGTGTTTGCTCTTTAGTCTATTATCTAATCTCGAAAGTTCACTGAAACATAGAATGGAGTACATCAACAACGGCACGGCAAGGCCATAACTCCATCTGTTGAAATCGTTTGATCATATGTATATGTTGGTTAGAATGTTCCATGTACATTTCTTCTATTTGGTTGAAAACTGTTGCTGGCCTCTTTCGGAACACAGTTTTTCTGAGTTAACAAGGAAGGGCAACAGGAACTTTTTGAAAGACATTCGTGAGAAACAAGATAGCACCTATACCTTCAATTCAAAGAGCTACATCTGTACTTACAGTAGTATTTGCGCTACTGTTCATGGAAAACCAGAGGTGTCCAGACATTACTGTCTCTGCTTCTGCCTTCAATTGCAATGCGACCGGTGACTATCTCACACAATTCAGGCCATCACCACACGGACAGAGAAGAGAAAGCAATAACTTCTGTTATAATTGCTGGAAATGTTCATGTTTTCTCCTGTTTCAAAGAATGATTCTTTACCAGATAGAAATTAGAGGCTTGTCCTCTTTGAAAACACGGTACTTTCTGATTTTCACAGTGAATTAGCAAGAAACGAAGTAGGAAACAACTGTGAACGGTGAAGTCACATATATTCCCTTTAGTGTGTCAGGTCAAGCACACTACCCAAAAGACTCTAGCGGTCTTGAAAGCAGTGTTTGCTCTTTAGTCTATTGTATAAACTCGAAAGTTCACTGAAACATACAATGGAGTACATCAACAACGGCACGGGAAGGCCATAATTCCATCTGTTGAAATCGTTTGATCATATGTATATGTTGGTTAGAATGTTCCATGTACATTTCTTCTATTTGGTTGAAAACTGTTGCTGGCCTCTTTCGGAACACAGTTTTTCTGAGTTAACAAGGAAGGGCAACGGGAAATTTTTGAAAGACATTCGTGAGAAACAAGATAGCACCTATACCTTCAATTCAAAGAGCTACATCTGTACTTACAGTAGTATTTGCGCTACTGTTCACGGAAAACCAGAGGTGTCCAGACATTACTGTCTCTGCTTCTGCCTTCAATGGCAATGCGACCGGTGACTATCTCACACAATTCAGGCCATCACCACACGGACAGAGAAGAGAAAGCAATAACTTCTGTTATAATTGCTGGAAATGTTCATGTTTTCTCCCGTTTCAAAGAATGATTCTTTACCAGATAGAAATTACAGGCTTGTCCTCCTTGAACACACGGTACTTTCTGAGTTTCACAGTGAATTAGCAAGAAACGAAGTAGGAAACAACTGTGAACGGTGAAGTCACATATATTCCCTTTAGTGTGTCAGGTGAAGCACACTACCCAAAGACTCGAACGGTCTTGAAAGCAGTGTTTGCTCTTTAATCTATTATCTAAACTCGAAAGTTCACTGAAACATACAATGGAGTACATCAACAACGGCACGGCAAGGCCATAATTCCATCTGTTGAAATCGTTTGATCATATGTATATGTTGGTTAGAATGTTCCATGTACATTTCTTCTATTTGGTTGAAAACTGTTGCTGGCCTCTTTCGGAACACAGTTTTTCTGAGTTAACAAGGAAGGGCAACAGGAAATTTTTGAAAGACATTCGTGAGAAACAAGATAGCACCTATACCTTCAATTCAAAGAGCTACATCTGTACTTACAGTAGTATTTGCGCTACTGTTCATGGAAAACCAGAGGTGTCCAGACATTACTGTCTCTGCTTCTGCCTTCAATTGCAATGCGACCGGTGACTATCTCACACAATTCAGGCCATCACCACACGGACAGAGAAGAGAAAGCAATAACTTCTGTTATAATTGCTGGAAATGTTCATGTTTTCTCCCGTTTCAAAGAATGATTCTTTACCAGATAGAAATTAGAGGCTTGTCCTCTTTGAAAACACGGTACTTTCTGATTTTCACAGTGAATTAGCAAGAAACGAAGTAGGAAACAACTGTGAACGGTGAAGTCACATATATTCCCTTTAGTGTGTCAGGTGAAGCACACTACCCAAAAGACTCTAGCGGTCTTGAAAGCAGTGTTTGCTCTTTAGTCTATTGTATAAACTCGAAAGTTCACTGAAACATACAATGGAGTACATCAACAACGGCACGGGAAGGCCATAATTCCATCTGTTGAAATCGTTTGATCATATGTATATGTTGGTTAGAATGTTCCATGTACATTTCTTCTATTTGGTTGAAAACTGTTGCTGGCCTCTTTCGGAACACAGTTTTTCTGAGTTAACAAGGAAGGGCAACGGGAAATTTTTGAAAGACATTCGTGAGAAACAAGATAGCACCTATACCTTCAATTCAAAGAGCTACATCTGTACTTACAGTAGTATTTGCGCTACTGTTCATGGAAAACCAGAGGTGTCCAGACATTACTCTCTGCTTCTGCCTTCAATGGCAATGCGACCGGTGACTATCTCACACAATTCAGGCCATCACCACACGGACAGAGAAGAGAAAGCAATAACTTCTGTTATAATTGCTGGAAATGTTCATGTTTTCTCCCGTTTCAAAGAATGATTCTTTACCAGATAGAAATTAGAGGCTTGTCCTCTTTGAACACACGGTACTTTCTGAGTTTCACAGTGAATTAGCAAGAAACGAAGTAGGAAACAACTGTGAACGGTGAAGTCACATATATTCCCTTTAGTGTGTCCGGTGAAGCACACTACCCAAAGAATATAACTGTCTTGAAAGCAGTGTTTGCTCTTTAGTCTATTATCTAATCTCGAAAGTTCACTGAAACATAGAATGGAGTACATCAACAACGGCACGGCAAGGCCATAACTCCATCTGTTGAAATCGTTTGATCATATGTATATGTTGGTTAGAATGTTCCATGTACATTTCTTCTATTTGGTTGAAAACTGTTGCTGGCCTCTTTCGGAACACAGTTTTTCTGAGTTAACAAGGAAGGGCAACAGGAACTTTTTGAAAGACATTCGTGAGAAACAAGATAGCACCTATACCTTCAATTCAAAGAGCTACATCTCTACTTACAGTAGTATTTGCGCTACTGTTCATGGAAAACCAGAGGTGTCCAGACATTACTGTCTCTGCTTCTGCCTTCAATTGCAATGCGACCGGTGACTATCTCACACAATTCAGGCCATCACCACACGGACAGAGAAGAGAAAGCAATAACTTCTGTTATAATTGCTGGAAATGTTCATGTTTTCTCCTGTTTCAAAGAATGATTCTTTACCAGATAGAAATTAGAGGCTTGTCCTCTTTGAAAACACGGTACTTTCTGATTTTCACAGTGAATTAGCAAGAAACGAAGTAGGAAACAACTGTGAACGGTGAAGTCACATATATTCCCTTTAGTGTGTCAGGTGAAGCACACTACCCAAAAGACTCTAGCGGTCTTGAAAGCAGTGTTTGCTCTTTAGTCTATTGTATAAACTCGAAAGTTCACTGAAACATACAATGGAGTACATCAACAACGGCACGGCAAGGCCATAATTCCATCTGTTGAAATCGTTTGATCATATGTATATGTTGGTTAGAATGTTCCATGTACATTTCTTCTATTTGGTTGAAAACTGTTGCTGGCCTCTTTCGGAACACAGTTTTTCTGAGTTAACAAGGAAGGGCAACGGGAAATTTTTGAAAGACATTCGTGAGAAACAAGATAGCACCTATACCTTCAATTCAAAGAGCTACATCTGTACTTACAGTAGTATTTGCGCTACTGTTCACGGAAAACCAGAGGTGTCCAGACATTACTGTCTCTGCTTCTGCCTTCAATGGCAATGCGACCGGTGACTATCTCACACAATTCAGGCCATCACCACACGGACAGAGAAGAGAAAGCAATAACTTCTGTTATAATTGCTGGAAATGTTCATGTTTTCTCCCGTTTCAAAGAATGATTCTTTACCAGATAGAAATTACAGGCTTGTCCTCCTTGAACACACGGTACTTTCTGAGTTTCACAGTGAATTAGCAAGAAACGAAGTAGGAAACAACTGTGAACGGTGAAGTCACATATATTCCCTTTAGTGTGTCAGGTGAAGCACACTACCCAAAGACTCGAACGGTCTTGAAAGCAGTGTTTGCTCTTTAATCTATTATCTAAACTCGAAAGTTCACTGAAACATACAATGGAGTACATCAACAACGGCACGGCAAGGCCATAATTCCATCTGTTGAAATCGTTTGATCATATGTATATGTTGGTTAGAATGTTCCATGTACATTTCTTCTATTTGGTTGAAAACTGTTGCTGGCCTCTTTCGGAACACAGTTTTTCTGAGTTAACAAGGAAGGGCAACAGGAAATTTTTGAAAGACATTCGTGAGAAACAAGATAGCACCTATACCTTCAATTCAAAGAGCTACATCTGTACTTACAGTAGTATTTGCGCTACTGTTCATGGAAAACCAGAGGTGTCCAGACATTACTGTCTCTGCTTCTGCCTTCAATTGCAATGCGACCGGTGACTATCTCACACAATTCAGGCCATCACCACACGGACAGAGAAGAGAAAGCAATAACTTCTGTTATAATTGCTGGAAATGTTCATGTTTTCTCCCGTTTCAAAGAATGATTCTTTACCAGATAGAAATTAGAGGCTTGTCCTCTTTGAAAACACGGTACTTTCTGATTTTCACAGTGAATTAGCAAGAAACGAAGTAGGAAACAACTGTGAACGGTGAAGTCACATATATTCCCTTTAGTGTGTCAGGTGAAGCACACTACCCAAAAGACTCTAGCGGTCTTGAAAGCAGTGTTTGCTCTTTAGTCTATTGTATAAACTCGAAAGTTCACTGAAACATACAATGGAGTACATCAACAACGGCACGGGAAGGCCATAATTCCATCTGTTGAAATCGTTTGATCATATGTATATGTTGGTTAGAATGTTCCATGTACATTTCTTCTATTTGGTTGAAAACTGTTGCTGGCCTCTTTCGGAACACAGTTTTTCTGAGTTAACAAGGAAGGGCAACGGGAAATTTTTGAAAGACATTCGTGAGAAACAAGATAGCACCTATACCTTCAATTCAAAGAGCTACATCTGTACTTACAGTAGTATTTGCGCTACTGTTCATGGAAAACCAGAGGTGTCCAGACATTACTGTCTCTGCTTCTGCCTTCAATTGCAATGCGACCGGTGACTATCTCACACAATTCAGGCCATCACCACACGGACAGAGAAGAGAAAGCAATAACTTCTGTTATAATTGCTGGAAATGTTCATGTTTTCTCCCGTTTCAAAGAATGATTCTTTACCAGATAGAAATTACAGGCTTGTCCTCTTTGAACACACGGTACTTTCTGAGTTTCACAGTGAATTAGCAAGAAACGAAGTAGGAAACAACTGTGAACGGTGAAGTCACATATATTCCCTTTAGTGTGTCAGGTCAAGCACACTACCCAAAGACTCGAACGGTCTTGAAAGCAGTGTTTGCTCTTTAATCTATTATCTAAACTCGAAAGTTCACTGAAACATACAATGGAGTACATCAACAACGCCACGGCAAGGCCATAATTCCATCTGTTGAAATCGTTTGATCATATGTATATGTTGGTTAGAATGTTCCATGTACATTTCTTCTATTTGGTTGAAAACTGTTGCTGCCCTTTTTCGGAACACAGTTTTTCTGAGTTAACAAGGAAGGGCAACAGGAACTTTTTGAAAGACATTCGTGAGAAACAAGATAGCACCTATACCTTCAATTCAAAGAGCTACATCTGTACTTACAGTAGTATTTGCGCTACTGTTCATGGAAAACCAGAGGTGTCCAGACATTACTGTCTCTGCTTCTGCCTTCAATGGCAATGCGACCGGTGACTATCTCACACAATTCAGGCCATCACCACACGGACAGAGAAGAGAAAGCAATAACTTCTGTTATAATTGCTGGAAATGTTCATGTTTTCTCCCGTTTCAAAGAATGATTCTTTACCAGATAGAAATTACAGGCTTGTCCTCTTTGAACACACGGTACTTTCTGAGTTTCACAGTGAATTAGCAAGAAACGAAGTAGGAAACAACTGTGAACGGTGAAGTCACATATATTCCCTTTAGTGTGTCCGGTGAAGCACACTACCCAAAGAATATAACTGTCTTGAAAGCAGTGTTTGCTCTTTAGTCTATTATCTAATCTCGAAAGTTCACTGAAACATAGAATGGAGTACATCAACAACGGCACGGCAAGGCCATAA
Source organism: Furipterus horrens (assembly GCF_987537825.1). Taxonomy (NCBI): domain Eukaryota; kingdom Metazoa; phylum Chordata; class Mammalia; order Chiroptera; family Furipteridae; genus Furipterus; species Furipterus horrens. Next base: position 53,570,799 of record NW_028327182.1, read on the forward strand.
CTCCATCTGTTGAAATCGTTTGATCATATGTATATGTTGGTTAGAATGTTCCATGTACATTTCTTCTATTTGGTTGAAAACTGTTGCTGGCCTCTTTCGGAACACAGTTTTTCTGAGTTAACAAGGAAGGGCAACAGGAACTTTTTGAAAGACATTCGTGAGAAACAAGATAGCACCTATACCTTCAATTCAAAGAGCTACATCTGTACTTACAGTAGTATTTGCGCTACTGTTCATGGAAAACCAGAGGTGTCCAGACATTACTGTCTCTGCTTCTGCCTTCAATTGCAATGCGACCGGTGACTATCTCACACAATTCAGGCCATCACCACACGGACAGAGAAGAGAAAGCAATAACTTCTGTTATAATTGCTGGAAATGTTCATGTTTTCTCCCGTTTCAAAGAATGATTCTTTACCAGATAGAAATTAGAGGCTTGTCCTCTTTGAACACACGGTACTTTCTGAGTTTCACAGTGAATTAGCAAGAAACGAAGTAGGAAACAACTGTGAACGGTGAAGTCACATATATTCCCTTTAGTGTGTCCGGTGAAGCACACTACCCAAAGAATATAACTGTCTTGAAAGCAGTGTTTGCTCTTTAGTCTATTATCTAATCTCGAAAGTTCACTGAAACATAGAATGGAGTACATCAACAACGGCACGGCAAGGCCATAACTCCATCTGTTGAAATCGTTTGATCATATGTATATGTTGGTTAGAATGTTCCATGTACATTTCTTCTATTTGGTTGAAAACTGTTGCTGGCCTCTTTCGGAACACAGTTTTTCTGAGTTAACAAGGAAGGGCAACAGGAACTTTTTGAAAGACATTCGTGAGAAACAAGATAGCACCTATACCTTCAATTCAAAGAGCTACATCTGTACTTACAGTAGTATTTGCGCTACTGTTCATGGAAAACCAGAGGTGTCCAGACATTACTGTCTCTGCTTCTGCCTTCAATTGCAATGCGACCGGTGACTATCTCACACAATTCAGGCCATCACCACACGGACAGAGAAGAGAAAGCAATAACTTCTGTTATAATTGCTGGAAATGTTCATGTTTTCTCCTGTTTCAAAGAATGATTCTTTACCAGATAGAAATTAGAGGCTTGTCCTCTTTGAAAACACGGTACTTTCTGATTTTCACAGTGAATTAGCAAGAAACGAAGTAGGAAACAACTGTGAACGGTGAAGTCACATATATTCCCTTTAGTGTGTCAGGTGAAGCACACTACCCAAAAGACTCTAGCGGTCTTGAAAGCAGTGTTTGCTCTTTAGTCTATTGTATAAACTCGAAAGTTCACTGAAACATACAATGGAGTACATCAACAACGGCACGGGAAGGCCATAATTCCATCTGTTGAAATCGTTTGATCATATGTATATGTTGGTTAGAATGTTCCATGTACATTTCTTCTATTTGGTTGAAAACTGTTGCTGGCCTCTTTCGGAACACAGTTTTTCTGAGTTAACAAGGAAGGGCAACGGGAAATTTTTGAAAGACATTCGTGAGAAACAAGATAGCACCTATACCTTCAATTCAAAGAGCTACATCTGTACTTACAGTAGTATTTGCGCTACTGTTCACGGAAAACCAGAGGTGTCCAGACATTACTGTCTCTGCTTCTGCCTTCAATGGCAATGCGACCGGTGACTATCTCACACAATTCAGGCCATCACCACACGGACAGAGAAGAGAAAGCAATAACTTCTGTTATAATTGCTGGAAATGTTCATGTTTTCTCCCGTTTCAAAGAATGATTCTTTACCAGATAGAAATTACAGGCTTGTCCTCCTTGAACACACGGTACTTTCTGAGTTTCACAGTGAATTAGCAAGAAACGAAGTAGGAAACAACTGTGAACGGTGAAGTCACATATATTCCCTTTAGTGTGTCAGGTGAAGCACACTACCCAAAGACTCGAACGGTCTTGAAAGCAGTGTTTGCTCTTTAATCTATTATCTAAACTCGAAAGTTCACTGAAACATACAATGGAGTACATCAACAACGGCACGGCAAGGCCATAATTCCATCTGTTGAAATCGTTTGATCATATGTATATGTTGGTTAGAATGTTCCATGTACATTTCTTCTATTTGGTTGAAAACTGTTGCTGGCCTCTTTCGGAACACAGTTTTTCTGAGTTAACAAGGAAGGGCAACAGGAACTTTTTGAAAGACATTCGTGAGAAACAAGATAGCACCTATACCTTCAATTCAAAGAGCTACATCTGTACTTACAGTAGTATTTGCGCTACTGTTCATGGAAAACCAGAGGTGTCCAGACATTACTGTCTCTGCTTCTGCCTGCAATTGCAATGCGACCGGTGACTATCTCACACAATTCAGGCCATCACCACACGGACAGAGAAGAGAAAGCAATAACTTCTGTTATAATTGCTGGAAATGTTCATGTGTTCTCCTGTTTCAAAGAATGATTCTTTACCAGATAGAAATTAGAGGCTTGTCCTCTTTGAAAACACGGTACTTTCTGATTTTCACAGTGAATTAGCAAGAAACGAAGTAGGAAACAACTGTGAACGGTGAAGTCACATATATTCCCTTTAGTGTGTCAGGTGAAGCACACTACCCAAAAGACTCTAGCGGTCTTGAAAGCAGTGTTTGCTCTTTAGTCTATTGTATAAACTCGAAAGTTCACTGAAACATACAATGGAGTACATCAACAACGGCACGGGAAGGCCATAATTCCATCTGTTGAAATCGTTTGATCATATGTATATGTTGGTTAGAATGTTCCATGTACATTTCTTCTATTTGGTTGAAAACTGTTGCTGGCCTCTTTCGGAACACAGTTTTTCTGAGTTAACAAGGAAGGGCAACGGGAAATTTTTGAAAGACATTCGTGAGAAACAAGATAGCACCTATACCTTCAATTCAAAGAGCTACATCTGTACTTACAGTAGTATTTGCGCTACTGTTCATGGAAAACCAGAGGTGTCCAGACATTACTGTCTCTGCTTCTGCCTTCAATTGCAATGCGACCGGTGACTATCTCACACAATTCAGGCCATCACCACACGGACAGAGAAGAGAAAGCAATAACTTCTGTTATAATTGCTGGAAATGTTCATGTTTTCTCCTGTTTCAAAGAATGATTCTTTACCAGATAGAAATTAGAGGCTTGTCCTCTTTGAAAACACGGTACTTTCTGATTTTCACAGTGAATTAGCAAGAAACGAAGTAGGAAACAACTGTGAACGGTGAAGTCACATATATTCCCTTTAGTGTGTCAGGTGAAGCACACTACCCAAAAGACTCTAGCGGTCTTGAAAGCAGTGTTTGCTCTTTAGTCTATTGTATAAACTCGAAAGTTCACTGAAACATACAATGGAGTACATCAACAACGGCACGGGAAGGCCATAATTCCATCTGTTGAAATCGTTTGATCATATGTATATGTTGGTTAGAATGTTCCATGTACATTTCTTCTATTTGGTTGAAAACTGTTGCTGGCCTCTTTCGGAACACAGTTTTTCTGAGTTAACAAGGAAGGGCAACGGGAAATTTTTGAAAGACATTCGTGAGAAACAAGATAGCACCTATACCTTCAATTCAAAGAGCTACATCTGTACTTACAGTAGTATTTGCGCTACTGTTCATGGAAAACCAGAGGTGTCCAGACATTACTGTCTCTGCTTCTGCCTTCAATTGCAATGCGACCGGTGACTATCTCACACAATTCAGGCCATCACCACACGGACAGAGAAGAGAAAGCAATAACTTCTGTTATAATTGCTGGAAATGTTCATGTTTTCTCCCGTTTCAAAGAATGATTCTTTACCAGATAGAAATTACAGGCTTGTCCTCTTTGAACACACGGTACTTTCTGAGTTTCACAGTGAATTAGCAAGAAACGAAGTAGGAAACAACTGTGAACGGTGAAGTCACATATATTCCCTTTAGTGTGTCAGGTCAAGCACACTACCCAAAGACTCGAACGGTCTTGAAAGCAGTGTTTGCTCTTTAATCTATTATCTAAACTCGAAAGTTCACTGAAACATACAATGGAGTACATCAACAACGCCACGGCAAGGCCATAATTCCATCTGTTGAAATCGTTTGATCATATGTATATGTTGGTTAGAATGTTCCATGTACATTTCTTCTATTTGGTTGAAAACTGTTGCTGCCCTTTTTCGGAACACAGTTTTTCTGAGTTAACAAGGAAGGGCAACAGGAACTTTTTGAAAGACATTCGTGAGAAACAAGATAGCACCTATACCTTCAATTCAAAGAGCTACATCTGTACTTACAGTAGTATTTGCGCTACTGTTCATGGAAAACCAGAGGTGTCCAGACATTACTGTCTCTGCTTCTGCCTTCAATGGCAATGCGACCGGTGACTATCTCACACAATTCAGGCCATCACCACACGGACAGAGAAGAGAAAGCAATAACTTCTGTTATAATTGCTGGAAATGTTCATGTTTTCTCCCGTTTCAAAGAATGATTCTTTACCAGATAGAAATTACAGGCTTGTCCTCTTTGAACACACGGTACTTTCTGAGTTTCACAGTGAATTAGCAAGAAACGAAGTAGGAAACAACTGTGAACGGTGAAGTCACATATATTCCCTTTAGTGTGTCCGGTGAAGCACACTACCCAAAGAATATAACTGTCTTGAAAGCAGTGTTTGCTCTTTAGTCTATTATCTAATCTCGAAAGTTCACTGAAACATAGAATGGAGTACATCAACAACGGCACGGCAAGGCCATAACTCCATCTGTTGAAATCGTTTGATCATATGTATATGTTGGTTAGAATGTTCCATGTACATTTCTTCTATTTGGTTGAAAACTGTTGCTGGCCTCTTTCGGAACACAGTTTTTCTGAGTTAACAAGGAAGGGCAACAGGAACTTTTTGAAAGACATTCGTGAGAAACAAGATAGCACCTATACCTTCAATTCAAAGAGCTACATCTGTACTTACAGTAGTATTTGCGCTACTGTTCATGGAAAACCAGAGGTGTCCAGACATTACTGTCTCTGCTTCTGCCTTCAATTGCAATGCGACCGGTGACTATCTCACACAATTCAGGCCATCACCACACGGACAGAGAAGAGAAAGCAATAACTTCTGTTATAATTGCTGGAAATGTTCATGTTTTCTCCCGTTTCAAAGAATGATTCTTTACCAGATAGAAATTAGAGGCTTGTCCTCTTTGAACACACGGTACTTTCTGAGTTTCACAGTGAATTAGCAAGAAACGAAGTAGGAAACAACTGTGAACGGTGAAGTCACATATATTCCCTTTAGTGTGTCCGGTGAAGCACACTACCCAAAGAATATAACTGTCTTGAAAGCAGTGTTTGCTCTTTAGTCTATTATCTAATCTCGAAAGTTCACTGAAACATAGAATGGAGTACATCAACAACGGCACGGCAAGGCCATAATTCCATCTGTTGAAATCGTTTGATCATATGTATATGTTGGTTAGAATGTTCCATGTACATTTCTTCTATTTGGTTGAAAACTGTTGCTGGCCTCTTTCGGAACACAGTTTTTCTGAGTTAACAAGGAAGGGCAACGGGAAATTTTTGAAAGACATTCGTGAGAAACAAGATAGCACCTATACCTTCAATTCAAAGAGCTACATCTGTACTTACAGTAGTATTTGCGCTACTGTTCATGGAAAACCAGAGGTGTCCAGACATTACTGTCTCTGCTTCTGCCTTCAATTGCAATGCGACCGGTGACTATCTCACACAATTCAGGCCATCACCACACGGACAGAGAAGAGAAAGCAATAACTTCTGTTATAATTGCTGGAAATGTTCATGTTTTCTCCCGTTTCAAAGAATGATTCTTTACCAGATAGAAATTACAGGCTTGTCCTCTTTGAACACACGGTACTTTCTGAGTTTCACAGTGAATTAGCAAGAAACGAAGTAGGAAACAACTGTGAACGGTGAAGTCACATATATTCCCTTTAGTGTGTCAGGTCAAGCACACTACCCAAAGACTCGAACGGTCTTGAAAGCAGTGTTTGCTCTTTAATCTATTATCTAAACTCGAAAGTTCACTGAAACATACAATGGAGTACATCAACAACGCCACGGCAAGGCCATAATTCCATCTGTTGAAATCGTTTGATCATATGTATATGTTGGTTAGAATGTTCCATGTACATTTCTTCTATTTGGTTGAAAACTGTTGCTGCCCTTTTTCGGAACACAGTTTTTCTGAGTTAACAAGGAAGGGCAACAGGAACTTTTTGAAAGACATTCGTGAGAAACAAGATAGCACCTATACCTTCAATTCAAAGAGCTACATCTGTACTTACAGTAGTATTTGCGCTACTGTTCATGGAAAACCAGAGGTGTCCAGACATTACTGTCTCTGCTTCTGCCTTCAATGGCAATGCGACCGGTGACTATCTCACACAATTCAGGCCATCACCACACGGACAGAGAAGAGAAAGCAATAACTTCTGTTATAATTGCTGGAAATGTTCATGTTTTCTCCCGTTTCAAAGAATGATTCTTTACCAGATAGAAATTACAGGCTTGTCCTCTTTGAACACACGGTACTTTCTGAGTTTCACAGTGAATTAGCAAGAAACGAAGTAGGAAACAACTGTGAACGGTGAAGTCACATATATTCCCTTTAGTGTGTCCGGTGAAGCACACTACCCAAAGAATATAACTGTCTTGAAAGCAGTGTTTGCTCTTTAGTCTATTATCTAATCTCGAAAGTTCACTGAAACATAGAATGGAGTACATCAACAACGGCACGGCAAGGCCATAACTCCATCTGTTGAAATCGTTTGATCATATGTATATGTTGGTTAGAATGTTCCATGTACATTTCTTCTATTTGGTTGAAAACTGTTGCTGGCCTCTTTCGGAACACAGTTTTTCTGAGTTAACAAGGAAGGGCAACAGGAACTTTTTGAAAGACATTCGTGAGAAACAAGATAGCACCTATACCTTCAATTCAAAGAGCTACATCTGTACTTACAGTAGTATTTGCGCTACTGTTCATGGAAAACCAGAGGTGTCCAGACATTACTGTCTCTGCTTCTGCCTTCAATTGCAATGCGACCGGTGACTATCTCACACAATTCAGGCCATCACCACACGGACAGAGAAGAGAAAGCAATAACTTCTGTTATAATTGCTGGAAATGTTCATGTTTTCTCCCGTTTCAAAGAATGATTCTTTACCAGATAGAAATTAGAGGCTTGTCCTCTTTGAACACACGGTACTTTCTGAGTTTCACAGTGAATTAGCAAGAAACGAAGTAGGAAACAACTGTGAACGGTGAAGTCACATATATTCCCTTTAGTGTGTCCGGTGAAGCACACTACCCAAAGAATATAACTGTCTTGAAAGCAGTGTTTGCTCTTTAGTCTATTATCTAATCTCGAAAGTTCACTGAAACATAGAATGGAGTACATCAACAACGGCACGGCAAGGCCATAACTCCATCTGTTGAAATCGTTTGATCATATGTATATGTTGGTTAGAATGTTCCATGTACATTTCTTCTATTTGGTTGAAAACTGTTGCTGGCCTCTTTCGGAACACAGTTTTTCTGAGTTAACAAGGAAGGGCAACAGGAACTTTTTGAAAGACATTCGTGAGAAACAAGATAGCACCTATACCTTCAATTCAAAGAGCTACATCTGTACTTACAGTAGTATTTGCGCTACTGTTCATGGAAAACCAGAGGTGTCCAGACATTACTGTCTCTGCTTCTGCCTTCAATTGCAATGCGACCGGTGACTATCTCACACAATTCAGGCCATCACCACACGGACAGAGAAGAGAAAGCAATAACTTCTGTTATAATTGCTGGAAATGTTCATGTTTTCTCCTGTTTCAAAGAATGATTCTTTACCAGATAGAAATTAGAGGCTTGTCCTCTTTGAAAACACGGTACTTTCTGATTTTCACAGTGAATTAGCAAGAAACGAAGTAGGAAACAACTGTGAACGGTGAAGTCACATATATTCCCTTTAGTGTGTCAGGTGAAGCACACTACCCAAAAGACTCTAGCGGTCTTGAAAGCAGTGTTTGCTCTTTAGTCTATTGTATAAACTCGAAAGTTCACTGAAACATACAATGGAGTACATCAACAACGGCACGGGAAGGCCATAATTCCATCTGTTGAAATCGTTTGATCATATGTATATGTTGGTTAGAATGTTCCATGTACATTTCTTCTATTTGGTTGAAAACTGTTGCTGGCCTCTTTCGGAACACAGTTTTTCTGAGTTAACAAGGAAGGGCAACGGGAAATTTTTGAAAGACATTCGTGAGAAACAAGATAGCACCTATACCTTCAATTCAAAGAGCTACATCTGTACTTACAGTAGTATTTGCGCTACTGTTCACGGAAAACCAGAGGTGTCCAGACATTACTGTCTCTGCTTCTGCCTTCAATGGCAATGCGACCGGTGACTATCTCACACAATTCAGGCCATCACCACACGGACAGAGAAGAGAAAGCAATAACTTCTGTTATAATTGCTGGAAATGTTCATGTTTTCTCCCGTTTCAAAGAATGATTCTTTACCAGATAGAAATTACAGGCTTGTCCTCCTTGAACACACGGTACTTTCTGAGTTTCACAGTGAATTAGCAAGAAACGAAGTAGGAAACAACTGTGAACGGTGAAGTCACATATATTCCCTTTAGTGTGTCAGGTGAAGCACACTACCCAAAGACTCGAACGGTCTTGAAAGCAGTGTTTGCTCTTTAATCTATTATCTAAACTCGAAAGTTCACTGAAACATACAATGGAGTACATCAACAACGGCACGGCAAGGCCATAATTCCATCTGTTGAAATCGTTTGATCATATGTATATGTTGGTTAGAATGTTCCATGTACATTTCTTCTATTTGGTTGAAAACTGTTGCTGGCCTCTTTCGGAACACAGTTTTTCTGAGTTAACAAGGAAGGGCAACAGGAACTTTTTGAAAGACATTCGTGAGAAACAAGATAGCACCTATACCTTCAATTCAAAGAGCTACATCTGTACTTACAGTAGTATTTGCGCTACTGTTCATGGAAAACCAGAGGTGTCCAGACATTACTGTCTCTGCTTCTGCCTGCAATTGCAATGCGACCGGTGACTATCTCACACAATTCAGGCCATCACCACACGGACAGAGAAGAGAAAGCAATAACTTCTGTTATAATTGCTGGAAATGTTCATGTGTTCTCCTGTTTCAAAGAATGATTCTTTACCAGATAGAAATTAGAGGCTTGTCCTCTTTGAAAACACGGTACTTTCTGATTTTCACAGTGAATTAGCAAGAAACGAAGTAGGAAACAACTGTGAACGGTGAAGTCACATATATTCCCTTTAGTGTGTCAGGTGAAGCACACTACCCAAAAGACTCTAGCGGTCTTGAAAGCAGTGTTTGCTCTTTAGTCTATTGTATAAACTCGAAAGTTCACTGAAACATACAATGGAGTACATCAACAACGGCACGGGAAGGCCATAATTCCATCTGTTGAAATCGTTTGATCATATGTATATGTTGGTTAGAATGTTCCATGTACATTTCTTCTATTTGGTTGAAAACTGTTGCTGGCCTCTTTCGGAACACAGTTTTTCTGAGTTAACAAGGAAGGGCAACGGGAAATTTTTGAAAGACATTCGTGAGAAACAAGATAGCACCTATACCTTCAATTCAAAGAGCTACATCTGTACTTACAGTAGTATTTGCGCTACTGTTCATGGAAAACCAGAGGTGTCCAGACATTACTGTCTCTGCTTCTGCCTTCAATTGCAATGCGACCGGTGACTATCTCACACAATTCAGGCCATCACCACACGGACAGAGAAGAGAAAGCAATAACTTCTGTTATAATTGCTGGAAATGTTCATGTTTTCTCCTGTTTCAAAGAATGATTCTTTACCAGATAGAAATTAGAGGCTTGTCCTCTTTGAAAACACGGTACTTTCTGATTTTCACAGTGAATTAGCAAGAAACGAAGTAGGAAACAACTGTGAACGGTGAAGTCACATATATTCCCTTTAGTGTGTCAGGTGAAGCACACTACCCAAAAGACTCTAGCGGTCTTGAAAGCAGTGTTTGCTCTTTAGTCTATTGTATAAACTCGAAAGTTCACTGAAACATACAATGGAGTACATCAACAACGGCACGGGAAGGCCATAATTCCATCTGTTGAAATCGTTTGATCATATGTATATGTTGGTTAGAATGTTCCATGTACATTTCTTCTATTTGGTTGAAAACTGTTGCTGGCCTCTTTCGGAACACAGTTTTTCTGAGTTAACAAGGAAGGGCAACGGGAAATTTTTGAAAGACATTCGTGAGAAACAAGATAGCACCTATACCTTCAATTCAAAGAGCTACATCTGTACTTACAGTAGTATTTGCGCTACTGTTCATGGAAAACCAGAGGTGTCCAGACATTACTGTCTCTGCTTCTGCCTTCAATTGCAATGCGACCGGTGACTATCTCACACAATTCAGGCCATCACCACACGGACAGAGAAGAGAAAGCAATAACTTCTGTTATAATTGCTGGAAATGTTCATGTTTTCTCCCGTTTCAAAGAATGATTCTTTACCAGATAGAAATTACAGGCTTGTCCTCTTTGAACACACGGTACTTTCTGAGTTTCACAGTGAATTAGCAAGAAACGAAGTAGGAAACAACTGTGAACGGTGAAGTCACATATATTCCCTTTAGTGTGTCAGGTCAAGCACACTACCCAAAGACTCGAACGGTCTTGAAAGCAGTGTTTGCTCTTTAATCTATTATCTAAACTCGAAAGTTCACTGAAACATACAATGGAGTACATCAACAACGCCACGGCAAGGCCATAATTCCATCTGTTGAAATCGTTTGATCATATGTATATGTTGGTTAGAATGTTCCATGTACATTTCTTCTATTTGGTTGAAAACTGTTGCTGCCCTTTTTCGGAACACAGTTTTTCTGAGTTAACAAGGAAGGGCAACAGGAACTTTTTGAAAGACATTCGTGAGAAACAAGATAGCACCTATACCTTCAATTCAAAGAGCTACATCTGTACTTACAGTAGTATTTGCGCTACTGTTCATGGAAAACCAGAGGTGTCCAGACATTACTGTCTCTGCTTCTGCCTTCAATGGCAATGCGACCGGTGACTATCTCACACAATTCAGGCCATCACCACACGGACAGAGAAGAGAAAGCAATAACTTCTGTTATAATTGCTGGAAATGTTCATGTTTTCTCCCGTTTCAAAGAATGATTCTTTACCAGATAGAAATTACAGGCTTGTCCTCTTTGAACACACGGTACTTTCTGAGTTTCACAGTGAATTAGCAAGAAACGAAGTAGGAAACAACTGTGAAGGGTGAAGTCACATATATTCCCTTTAGTGTGTCCGGTGAAGCACACTACCCAAAGAATATAACTGTCTTGAAAGCAGTGTTTGCTCTTTAGTCTATTATCTAATCTCGAAAGTTCACTGAAACATAGAATGGAGTACATCAACAACGGCACGGCAAGGCCATAACTCCATCTGTTGAAATCGTTTGATCATATGTATATGTTGGTTAGAATGTTCCATGTACATTTCTTCTATTTGGTTGAAAACTGTTGCTGGCCTCTTTCGGAACACAGTTTTTCTGAGTTAACAAGGAAGGGCAACAGGAACTTTTTGAAAGACATTCGTGAGAAACAAGATAGCACCTATACCTTCAATTCAAAGAGCTACATCTGTACTTACAGTAGTATTTGCGCTACTGTTCATGGAAAACCAGAGGTGTCCAGACATTACTGTCTCTGCTTCTGCCTTCAATTGCAATGCGACCGGTGACTATCTCACACAATTCAGGCCATCACCACACGGACAGAGAAGAGAAAGCAATAACTTCTGTTATAATTGCTGGAAATGTTCATGTTTTCTCCCGTTTCAAAGAATGATTCTTTACCAGATAGAAATTACAGGCTTGTCCTCTTTGAACACACGGTACTTTCTGAGTTTCACAGTGAATTAGCAAGAAACGAAGTAGGAAACAACTGTGAACGGTGAAGTCACATATATTCCCTTTAGTGTGTCCGGTGAAGCACACTACCCAAAGAATATAACTGTCTTGAAAGCAGTGTTTGCTCTTTAGTCTATTATCTAATCTCGAAAGTTCACTGAAACATAGAATGGAGTACATCAACAACGGCACGGCAAGGCCATAACTCCATCTGTTGAAATCGTTTGATCATATGTATATGTTGGTTAGAATGTTCCATGTACATTTCTTCTATTTGGTTGAAAACTGTTGCTGGCCTCTTTCGGAACACAGTTTTTCTGAGTTAACAAGGAAGGGCAACAGGAACTTTTTGAAAGACATTCGTGAGAAACAAGATAGCACCTATACCTTCAATTCAAAGAGCTACATCTGTACTTACAGTAGTATTTGCGCTACTGTTCATGGAAAACCAGAGGTGTCCAGACATTACTGTCTCTGCTTCTGCCTTCAATTGCAATGCGACCGGTGACTATCTCACACAATTCAGGCCATCACCACACGGACAGAGAAGAGAAAGCAATAACTTCTGTTATAATTGCTGGAAATGTTCATGTTTTCTCCTGTTTCAAAGAATGATTCTTTACCAGATAGAAATTAGAGGCTTGTCCTCTTTGAAAACACGGTACTTTCTGATTTTCACAGTGAATTAGCAAGAAACGAAGTAGGAAACAACTGTGAACGGTGAAGTCACATATATTCCCTTTAGTGTGTCAGGTGAAGCACACTACCCAAAAGACTCTAGCGGTCTTGAAAGCAGTGTTTGCTCTTTAGTCTATTGTATAAACTCGAAAGTTCACTGAAACATACAATGGAGTACATCAACAACGGCACGGGAAGGCCATAATTCCATCTGTTGAAATCGTTTGATCATATGTATATGTTGGTTAGAATGTTCCATGTACATTTCTTCTATTTGGTTGAAAACTGTTGCTGGCCTCTTTCGGAACACAGTTTTTCTGAGTTAACAAGGAAGGGCAACGGGAAATTTTTGAAAGACATTCGTGAGAAACAAGATAGCACCTATACCTTCAATTCAAAGAGCTACATCTGTACTTACAGTAGTATTTGCGCTACTGTTCACGGAAAACCAGAGGTGTCCAGACATTACTGTCTCTGCTTCTGCCTTCAATGGCAATGCGACCGGTGACTATCTCACACAATTCAGGCCATCACCACACGGACAGAGAAGAGAAAGCAATAACTTCTGTTATAATTGCTGGAAATGTTCATGTTTTCTCCCGTTTCAAAGAATGATTCTTTACCAGATAGAAATTACAGGCTTGTCCTCCTTGAACACACGGTACTTTCTGAGTTTCACAGTGAATTAGCAAGAAACGAAGTAGGAAACAACTGTGAACGGTGAAGTCACATATATTCCCTTTAGTGTGTCAGGTGAAGCACACTACCCAAAGACTCGAACGGTCTTGAAAGCAGTGTTTGCTCTTTAATCTATTATCTAAACTCGAAAGTTCACTGAAACATACAATGGAGTACATCAACAACGGCACGGCAAGGCCATAATTCCATCTGTTGAAATCGTTTGATCATATGTATATGTTGGTTAGAATGTTCCATGTACATTTCTTCTATTTGGTTGAAAACTGTTGCTGGCCTCTTTCGGAACACAGTTTTTCTGAGTTAACAAGGAAGGGCAACAGGAACTTTTTGAAAGACATTCGTGAGAAACAAGATAGCACCTATACCTTCAATTCAAAGAGCTACATCTGTACTTACAGTAGTATTTGCGCTACTGTTCATGGAAAACCAGAGGTGTCCAGACATTACTGTCTCTGCTTCTGCCTGCAATTGCAATGCGACCGGTGACTATCTCACACAATTCAGGCCATCACCACACGGACAGAGAAGAGAAAGCAATAACTTCTGTTATAATTGCTGGAAATGTTCATGTGTTCTCCTGTTTCAAAGAATGATTCTTTACCAGATAGAAATTAGAGGCTTGTCCTCTTTGAAAACACGGTACTTTCTGATTTTCACAGTGAATTAGCAAGAAACGAAGTAGGAAACAACTGTGAACGGTGAAGTCACATATATTCCCTTTAGTGTGTCAGGTGAAGCACACTACCCAAAAGACTCTAGCGGTCTTGAAAGCAGTGTTTGCTCTTTAGTCTATTGTATAAACTCGAAAGTTCACTGAAACATACAATGGAGTACATCAACAACGGCACGGGAAGGCCATAATTCCATCTGTTGAAATCGTTTGATCATATGTATATGTTGGTTAGAATGTTCCATGTACATTTCTTCTATTTGGTTGAAAACTGTTGCTGGCCTCTTTCGGAACACAGTTTTTCTGAGTTAACAAGGAAGGGCAACGGGAAATTTTTGAAAGACATTCGTGAGAAACAAGATAGCACCTATACCTTCAATTCAAAGAGCTACATCTGTACTTACAGTAGTATTTGCGCTACTGTTCATGGAAAACCAGAGGTGTCCAGACATTACTGTCTCTGCTTCTGCCTTCAATTGCAATGCGACCGGTGACTATCTCACACAATTCAGGCCATCACCACACGGACAGAGAAGAGAAAGCAATAACTTCTGTTATAATTGCTGGAAATGTTCATGTTTTCTCCTGTTTCAAAGAATGATTCTTTACCAGATAGAAATTAGAGGCTTGTCCTCTTTGAAAACACGGTACTTTCTGATTTTCACAGTGAATTAGCAAGAAACGAAGTAGGAAACAACTGTGAACGGTGAAGTCACATATATTCCCTTTAGTGTGTCAGGTGAAGCACACTACCCAAAAGACTCTAGCGGTCTTGAAAGCAGTGTTTGCTCTTTAGTCTATAGTATAAACTCGAAAGTTCACTGAAACATACAATGGAGTACATCAACAACGGCACGGGAAGGCCATAATTCCATCTGTTGAAATCGTTTGATCATATGTATATGTTGGTTAGAATGTTCCATGTACATTTCTTCTATTTGGTTGAAAACTGTTGCTGGCCTCTTTCGGAACACAGTTTTTCTGAGTTAACAAGGAAGGGCAACGGGAAATTTTTGAAAGACATTCGTGAGAAACAAGATAGCACCTATACCTTCAATTCAAAGAGCTACATCTGTACTTACAGTAGTATTTGCGCTACTGTTCACGGAAAACCAGAGGTGTCCAGACATTACTGTCTCTGCTTCTGCCTTCAATGGCAATGCGACCGGTGACTATCTCACACAATTCAGGCCATCACCACACGGACAGAGAAGAGAAAGCAAGAACTTCTGTTATAATTGCTGGAAATGTTCATGTTTTCTCCCGTTTCAAAGAATGATTCTTTACCAGATAGAAATTACAGGCTTGTCCTCCTTGAACACACGGTACTTTCTGAGTTTCACAGTGAATTAGCAAGAAACGAAGTAGGAAACAACTGTGAACGGTGAAGTCACATATATTCCCTTTAGTGTGTCAGGTGAAGCACACTACCCAAAGACTCGAACGGTCTTGAAAGCAGTGTTTGCTCTTTAATCTATTATCTAAACTCGAAAGTTCACTGAAACATACAATGGAGTACATCAACAACGGCACGGCAAGGCCATAATTCCATCTGTTGAAATCGTTTGATCATATGTATATGTTGGTTAGAATGTTCCATGTACATTTCTTCTATTTGGTTGAAAACTGTTGCTGGCCTCTTTCGGAACACAGTTTTTCTGAGTTAACAAGGAAGGGCAACAGGAACTTTTTGAAAGACATTCGTGAGAAACAAGATAGCACCTATACCTTCAATTCAAAGAGCTACATCTGTACTTACAGTAGTATTTGCGCTACTGTTCATGGAAAACCAGAGGTGTCCAGACATTACTGTCTCTGCTTCTGCCTTCAATGGCAATGCGACCGGTGACTATCTCACACAATTCAGGCCATCACCACACGGACAGAGAAGAGAAAGCAAGAACTTCTGTTATAATTGTTGGAAAACTTCATGTTTTCTCCCGTTTCAAAGAATGATTCTTTACCAGATAGAAATTACAAGCTTGTCCTCTTTGAACACACGGTACTTTCTGAGTTTCACAGTGAATTAGCAAGAAACGAAGTAGGAAACAACTGTGAACGGTGAAGTCACATATATTCCCTTTAGTGTGTCAGGTGAAGCACACTACCCAAAGACTCGAACGGTCTTGAAAGCAGTGTTTGCTCTTTAATCTATTATCTAAACTCGAAAGTTCACTGAAACATACAATGGAGTACATCAACAACGCCACGGCAAGGCCATAATTCCATCTGTTGAAATCGTTTGATCATATGTATATGTTGGTTAGAATGTTCCATGTACATTTCTTCTATTTGGTTGAAAACTGTTGCTGGCCTCTTTCGGAACACAGTTTTTCTGAGTTAACAAGGAAGGGCAACGGGAAATTTTTGAAAGACATTCGTGAGAAACAAGATAGCACCTATACCTTCAATTCAAAGAGCTACATCTGTACTTACAGTAGTATTTGCGCTACTGTTCATGGAAAACCAGAGGTGTCCAGACATTACTGTCTCTGCTTCTGCCTTCAATTGCAATGCGACCGGTGACTATCTCACACAATTCAGGCCATCACCACACGGACAGAGAAGACAAAGCAATAACTTCTGTTATAATTGCTGGAAATGTTCATGTTTTCTCCCGTTTCGAAGAATGATTCTTTACCAGATAGAAATTACAGGCTTGTCCTCTTTGAACACACGGTACTTTCTGAGTTTCACAGTGAATTAGCAAGAAACGAAGTAGGAAACAACTGTGAACGGTGAAGTCACATATATTCCCTTTAGTGTGTCAGGTGAAGCACACTACCCAAAGACTCGAACGGTCTTGAAAGCAGTGTTTGCTCTTTAATCTATTATCTAAACTCGAAAGTTCACTGAAACATACAATGGAGTACATCAACAACGGCACGGCAAGGCCATAATTCCATCTGTTGAAATCGTTTGATCATACGTATATGTTGGTTAGAATGTTCCATGTACATTTCTTCTATTTGGTTGAAAACTGTTGCTGGCCTCTTTCGGAACACAGTTTTTCTGAGTTAACAAGGAAGGGCAACGGGAAATTTTTGAAAGACATTCGTGAGAAACAAGATAGCACCTATACCTTCAATTCAAAGAGCTACATCTGTGCTTACAGTAGTATTTGCGCTACTGTTCATGGAAAACCAGAGGTGTCCAGACATTACTGTCTCTGCTTCTGCCTTCAATGGCAATGCGACCGGTGACTATCTCACACAATTCAGGCCATCACCACACGGACAGAGAAGAGAAAGCAAGAACTTCTGTTATAATTGCTGGAAATGTTCATGTTTTCTCCCGTTTCAAAGAATGATTCTTTACCAGATAGAAATTAGAGGCTTGTCCTCTTTGAAAACACGGTACTTTCTGAGTTTCACAGTGAATTAGCAAGAAACGAAGTAGGAAACAACTGTGAACGGTGAAGTCACATATATTCCCTTTAGTGTGTCCGGTGAAGCACACTACCCAAAGAATATAACTGTCTTGAAAGCAGTGTTTGCTCTTTAGTCTATTATCTAATCTCGAAAGTTCACTGAAACATAGAATGGAGTACATCAACAACGGCACGGCAAGGCCATAACTCCATCTGTTGAAATCGTTTGATCATATGTATATGTTGGTTAGAATGTTCCATGTACATTTCTTCTATTTGGTTGAAAACTGTTGCTGGCCTCTTTCGGAACACAGTTTTTCTGAGTTAACAAGGAAGGGCAACAGGAACTTTTTGAAAGACATTCGTGAGAAACAAGATAGCACCTATACCTTCAATTCAAAGAGCTACATCTGTACTTACAGTAGTATTTGCGCTACTGTTCATGGAAAACCAGAGGTGTCCAGACATTACTGTCTCTGCTTCTGCCTTCAATGGCAATGCGACCGGTGACTATCTCACACAATTCAGGCCATCACCACACGGACAGAGAAGAGAAAGCAATAACTTCTGTTATAATTGCTGGAAATGTTCATGTTTTCTCCTGTTTCAAAGAATGATTCTTTACCAGATAGAAATTAGAGGCTTGTCCTCTTTGAAAACACGGTACTTTCTGATTTTCACAGTGAATTAGCAAGAAACGAAGTAGGAAACAACTGTGAACGGTGAAGTCACATATATTCCCTTTAGTGTGTCAGGTGAAGCACACTACCCAAAAGACTCTAGCGGTCTTGAAAGCAGTGTTTGCTCTTTAGTCTATTGTATAAACTCGAAAGTTCACTGAAACATACAATGGAGTACATCAACAACGGCACGGGAAGGCCATAATTCCATCTGTTGAAATCGTTTGATCATATGTATATGTTGGTTAGAATGTTCCATGTACATTTCTTCTATTTGGTTGAAAACTGTTGCTGGCCTCTTTCGGAACACAGTTTTTCTGAGTTAACAAGGAAGGGCAACGGGAAATTTTTGAAAGACATTCGTGAGAAACAAGATAGCACCTATACCTTCAATTCAAAGAGCTACATCTGTACTTACAGTAGTATTTGCGCTACTGTTCACGGAAAACCAGAGGTGTCCAGACATTACTGTCTCTGCTTCTGCCTTCAATGGCAATGCGACCGGTGACTATCTCACACAATTCAGGCCATCACCACACGGACAGAGAAGAGAAAGCAAGAACTTCTGTTATAATTGTTGGAAAACTTCATGTTTTCTCCCGTTTCAAAGAATGATTCTTTACCAGATAGAAATTACAAGCTTGTCCTCTTTGAACACACGGTACTTTCTGAGTTTCACAGTGAATTAGCAAGAAACGAAGTAGGAAACAACTGTGAACGGTGAAGTCACATATATTCCCTTTAGTGTGTCAGGTGAAGCACACTACCCAAAGACTCGAACGGTCTTGAAAGCAGTGTTTGCTCTTTAATCTATTATCTAAACTCGAAAGTTCACTGAAACATACAATGGAGTACATCAACAACGCCACGGCAAGGCCATAATTCCATCTGTTGAAATCGTTTGATCATATGTATATGTTGGTTAGAATGTTCCATGTACATTTCTTCTATTTGGTTGAAAACTGTTGCTGGCCTCTTTCGGAACACAGTTTTTCTGAGTTAACAAGGAAGGGCAACGGGAAATTTTTGAAAGACATTCGTGAGAAACAAGATAGCACCTATACCTTCAATTCAAAGAGCTACATCTGTACTTACAGTAGTATTTGCGCTACTGTTCATGGAAAACCAGAGGTGTCCAGACATTACTGTCTCTGCTTCTGCCTTCAATGGCAATGCGACCGGTGACTATCTCACACAATTCAGGCCATCACCACACGGACAGAGAAGAGAAAGCAAGAACTTCTGTTATAATTGCTGGAAATGTTCATGTTTTCTCCCGTTTCAAAGAATGATTCTTTACCAGATAGAAATTAGAGGCTTGTCCTCTTTGAAAACACGGTACTTTCTTATTTTCACAGTGAATTAGCAAGAAACGAAGTAGGAAACAACTGTGAACGGTGAAGTCACATATATTCCCTTTAGTGTGTCCGGTGAAGCACACTACCCAAAGAATATAACTGTCTTGAAAGCAGTGTTTGCTCTTTAGTCTATTATCTAATCTCGAAAGTTCACTGAAACATAGAATGGAGTACATCAACAACGGCACGGCAAGGCCATAACTCCATCTGTTGAAATCGTTTGATCATATGTATATGTTGGTTAGAATGTTCCATGTACATTTCTTCTATTTGGTTGAAAACTGTTGCTGGCCTCTTTCGGAACACAGTTTTTCTGAGTTAACAAGGAAGGGCAACAGGAACTTTTTGAAAGACATTCGTGAGAAACAAGATAGCACCTATACCTTCAATTCAAAGAGCTACATCTGTACTTACAGTAGTATTTGCGCTACTGTTCATGGAAAACCAGAGGTGTCCAGACATTACTGTCTCTGCTTCTGCCTTCAATGGCAATGCGACCGGTGACTATCTCACACAATTCAGGCCATCACCACACGGAAAGAGAAGAGAAAGCAATAACTTCTGTTATAATTGCTGGAAATGTTCATGTTTTCTCCCGTTTCAAAGAATGATTCTTTACCAGATAGAAATTACAGGCTTGTCCTCTTTGAACACACGGTACTTTCTGAGTTTCACAGTGAATTAGCAAGAAACGAAGTAGGAAACAACTGTGAACGGTGAAGTCACATATATTCCCTTTAGTGTGTCAGGTCAAGCACACTACCGAAAGACTCGAACGGTCTTGAAAGCAGTGTTTGCTCTTTAATCTATTATCTAAACTCGAAAGTTCACTGAAACATACAATGGAGTACATCAACAACGCCACGGCAAGGCCATAATTCCATCTGTTGAAATCGTTTGATCATATGTATATGTTGGTTAGAATGTTCCATGTACATTTCTTCTATTTGGTTGAAAACTGTTGCTGGCCTCTTTCGGAACACAGTTTTTCTGAGTTAACAAGGAAGGGCAACGGGAAATTTTTGAAAGACATTCGTGAGAAACAAGATAGCACCTATACCTTCAATTCAAAGAGCTACATCTGTACTTACAGTAGTATTTGCGCTACTGTTCACGGAAAACCAGAGGTGTCCAGACATTACTGTCTCTGCTTCTGCCTTCAATGGCAATGCGACCGGTGACTATCTCACACAATTCAGGCCATCACCACACGGACAGAGAAGAGAAAGCAAGAACTTCTGTTATAATTGCTGGAAATGTTCATGTTTTCTCCCGTTTCAAAGAATGATTCTTTACCAGATAGAAATTAGAGGCTTGTCCTCTTTGAAAACACGGTACTTTCTGAGTTTCACAGTGAATTAGCAAGAAACGAAGTAGGAAACAACTGTGAACGGTGAAGTCACATATATTCCCTTTAGTGTGTCCGGTGAAGCACACTACCCAAAGAATATAACTGTCTTGAAAGCAGTGTTTGCTCTTTAGTCTATTATCTAATCTCGAAAGTTCACTGAAACATAGAATGGAGTACATCAACAACGGCACGGCAAGGCCATAACTCCATCTGTTGAAATCGTTTGATCATATGTATATGTTGGTTAGAATGTTCCATGTACATTTCTTCTATTTGGTTGAAAACTGTTGCTGGCCTCTTTCGGAACACAGTTTTTCTGAGTTAACAAGGAAGGGCAACAGGAACTTTTTGAAAGACATTCGTGAGAAACAAGATAGCACCTATACCTTCAATTCAAAGAGCTACATCTGTACTTACAGTAGTATTTGCGCTACTGTTCATGGAAAACCAGAGGTGTCCAGACATTTCTGTCTCTGCTTCTGCCTTCAATGGCAATGCGACCGGTGACTATCTCACACAATTCAGGCCATCACCACACGGACAGAGAAGAGAAAGCAATAACTTCTGTTATAATTGCTGGAAATGTTCATGTTTTCTCCCGTTTCAAAGAATGATTCTTTACCAGATAGAAATTACAGGCTTGTCCTCTTTGAACACACGGTACTTTCTGAGTTTCACAGTGAATTAGCAAGAAACGAAGTAGGAAACAACTGTGAACGGTGAAGTCACATATATTCCCTTTAGTGTGTCCGGTGAAGCACACTACCCAAAGAATATAACTGTCTTGAAAGCAGTGTTTGCTCTTTAGTCTATTATCTAATCTCGAAAGTTCACTGAAACATAGAATGGAGTACATCAACAACGGCACGGCAAGGCCATAACTCCATCTGTTGAAATCGTTTGATCATATGTATATGTTGGTTAGAATGTTCCATGTACATTTCTTCTATTTGGTTGAAAACTGTTGCTGGCCTCTTTCGGAACACAGTTTTTCTGAGTTAACAAGGAAGGGCAACAGGAACTTTTTGCAAGACATTCGTGAGAAACAAGATAGCACCTATACCTTCAATTCAAAGAGCTACATCTGTACTTACAGTAGTATTTGCGCTACTGTTCATGGAAAACCAGAGGTGTCCAGACATTACTGTCTCTGCTTCTGCCTTCAATTGCAATGCGACCGGTGACTATCTCACACAATTCAGGCCATCACCACACGGACAGAGAAGAGAAAGCAATAACTTCTGTTATAATTGCTGGAAATGTTCATGTTTTCTCCCGTTTCAAAGAATGATTCTTTACCAGATAGAAATTACAGGCTTGTCCTCTTTGAACACACGGTACTTTCTGAGTTTCACAGTGAATTAGCAAGAAACGAAGTAGGAAACAACTGTGAACGGTGAAGTCACATATATTCCCTTTAGTGTGTCCGGTGAAGCACACTACCCAAAGAATATAACTGTCTTGAAAGCAGTGTTTGCTCTTTAGTCTATTATCTAATCTCGAAAGTTCACTGAAACATAGAATGGAGTACATCAACAACGGCACGGCAAGGCCATAACTCCATCTGTTGAAATCGTTTGATCATATGTATATGTTGGTTAGAATGTTCCATGTACATTTCTTCTATTTGGTTGAAAACTGTTGCTGGCCTCTTTCGGAACACAGTTTTTCTGAGTTAACAAGGAAGGGCAACAGGAACTTTTTGAAAGACATTCGTGAGAAACAAGATAGCACCTATACCTTCAATTCAAAGAGCTACATCTGTACTTACAGTAGTATTTGCGCTACTGTTCATGGAAAACCAGAGGTGTCCAGACATTACTGTCTCTGCTTCTGCCTTCAATGGCAATGCGACCGGTGACTATCTCACACAATTCAGGCCATCACCACACGGACAGAGAAGAGAAAGCAAGAACTTCTGTTATAATTGTTGGAAAACTTCATGTTTTCTCCCGTTTCAAAGAATGATTCTTTACCAAATAGAAATTACAGGCTTGTCCTCTTTGAACACACGGTACTTTCTGAGTTTCACAGTGAATTAGCAAGAAACGAAGTAGGAAACAACTGTGAACGGTGAAGTCACATATATTCCCTTTAGTGTGTCCGGTGAAGCACACTACCCAAAGAATATAACTGTCTTGAAAGCAGTGTTTGCTCTTTAGTCTATTATCTAATCTCGAAAGTTCACTGAAACATAGAATGGAGTACATCAACAACGGCACGGCAAGGCCATAACTCCATCTGTTGAAATCGTTTGATCATATGTATATGTTGGTTAGAATGTTCCATGTACATTTCTTCTGTTTGGTTGAAAACTGTTGCTGGCCTCTTTCGGAACACAGTTTTTCTGAGTTAACAAGGAAGGGCAACAGGAACTTTTTGAAAGACATTCGTGAGAAACAAGATAGCACCTATACCTTCAATTCAAAGAGCTACATCTGTACTTACAGTAGTATTTGCGCTACTGTTCATGGAAAACCAGAGGTGTCCAGACATTACTGTCTCTGCTTCTGCCTTCAATGGCAATGCGACCGGTGACTATCTCACACAATTCAGGCCATCACCACACGGACAGAGAAGAGAAAGCAATAACTTCTGTTATAATTGCTGGAAATGTTCATGTTTTCTCCCGTTTCAAAGAATGATTCTTTACCAGATAGAAATTAGAGGCTTGTCCTCTTTGAAAACACGGTACTTTCTGAGTTTCACAGTGAATTAGCAAGAAACGAAGTAGGAAACAACTGTGAACGGTGAAGTCACATATATTCCCTTTAGTGTGTCCGGTGAAGCACACTACCCAAAGAATATAACTGTCTTGAAAGCAGTGTTTGCTCTTTAGTCTATTATCTAATCTCGAAAGTTCACTGAAACATAGAATGGAGTACATCAACAACGGCACGGCAAGGCCATAACTCCATCTGTTGAAATCGTTTGATCATATGTATATGTTGGTTAGAATGTTCCATGTACATTTCTTCTATTTGGTTGAAAACTGTTGCTGGCCTCTTTCGGAACACAGTTTTTCTGAGTTAACAAGGAAGGGCAACGGGAAATTTTTGAAAGACATTCGTGAGAAACAAGATAGCACCTATACCTTCAATTCAAAGAGCTACATCTGTACTTACAGTAGTATTTGCGCTACTGTTCATGGAAAACCAGAGGTGTCCAGACATTACTGTCTCTGCTTCTGCCTTCAATGGCAATGCGACCGGTGACTATCTCACACAATTCAGGCCATCACCACACGGACAGAGAAGAGAAAGCAAGAACTTCTGTTATAATTGCTGGAAATGTTCATGTTTTCTCCCGTTTCAAAGAATGATTCTTTACCAGATAGAAATTAGAGGCTTGTCCTCTTTGAAAACACGGTATTTTCTGAGTTTCACAGTGAATTAGCAAGAAACGAAGTAGGAAACAACTGTGAACGGTGAAGTCACATATATTCCCTTTAGTGTGTCCGGTGAAGCACACTACCCAAAGAATATAACTGTCTTGAAAGCAGTGTTTGCTCTTTAGTCTATTATCTAATCTCGAAAGTTCACTGAAACATAGAATGGAGTACATCAACAACGGCACGGCAAGGCCATAACTCCATCTGTTGAAATCGTTTGATCATATGTATATGTTGGTTAGAATGTTCCATGTACATTTCTTCTATTTGGTTGAAAACTGTTGCTGGCCTCTTTCGGAACACAGTTTTTCTGAGTTAACAAGGAAGGGCAACGGGAACTTTTTGAAAGACATTCGTGAGAAACAAGATAGCACCTATACCTTCAATTCAAAGAGCTACATCTGTACTTACAGTAGTATTTGCGCTACTGTTCATGGAAAACCAGAGGTGTCCAGACATTACTGTCTCTGCTTCTGCCTTCAATGGCAATGCGACCGGTGACTATCTCACACAATTCAGGCCATCACCACACGGACAGAGAAGAGAAAGCAATAACTTCTGTTATAATTGCTGGAAATGTTCATGTTTTCTCCCGTTTCAAAGAATGATTCTTTACCAGATAGAAATTACAGGCTTGTCCTCTTTGAACACACGGTACTTTCTGAGTTTCACAGTGAATTAGCAAGAAACGAAGTAGGAAACAACTGTGAATGGTGAAGTCACATATATTCCCTTTAGTGTGTCCGGTGAAGCACACTACCCAAAGAATATAACTGTCTTGAAAGCAGTGTTTGCTCTTTAGTCTATTATCTAATCTCGAAAGTTCACTGAAACATAGAATGGAGTACATCAACAACGGCACGGCAAGGCCATAACTCCATCTGTTGAAATCGTTTGATCATATGTATATGTTGGTTAGAATGTTCCATGTACATTTCTTCTATTTGGTTGAAAACTGTTGCTGGCCTCTTTCGGAACACAGTTTTTCTGAGTTAACAAGGAAGGGCAACAGGAACTTTTTGAAAGACATTCGTGAGAAACAAGATAGCACCTATACCTTCAATTCAAAGAGCTACATCTGTACTTACAGTAGTATTTGCGCTACTGTTCATGGAAAACCAGAGGTGTCCAGACATTACTGTCTCTGCTTCTGCCTTCAATGGCAATGCGACCGGTGACTATCTCACACAATTCAGGCCATCACCACACGGACAGAGAAGAGAAAGCAATAACTTCTGTTATAATTGCTGGAAATGTTCATGTTTTCTCCCGTTTCAAAGAATGATTCTTTACCAGATAGAAATTACAGGCTTGTCCTCTTTGAACACACGGTACTTTCTGAGTTTCACAGTGAATTAGCAAGAAACGAAGTAGGAAACAACTGTGAACGGTGAAGTCACATATATTCCCTTTAGTGTGTCAGGTCAAGCACACTACCCAAAGACTCGAACGGTCTTGAAAGCAGTGTTTGCTCTTTAATCTATTATCTAAACTCGAAAGTTCACTGAAACATACAATGGAGTACATCAACAACGCCACGGCAAGGCCATAATTCCATCTGTTGAAATCGTTTGATCATATGTATATGTTGGTTAGAATGTTCCATGTACATTTCTTCTATTTGGTTGAAAACTGTTGCTGGCCTCTTTCGGAACACAGTTTTTCTGAGTTAACAAGGAAGGGCAACGGGAAATTTTTGAAAGACATTCGTGAGAAACAAGATAGCACCTATACCTTCAATTCAAAGAGCTACATCTGTACTTACAGTAGTATTTGCGCTACTGTTCATGGAAAACCAGAGGTGTCCAGACATTACTGTCTCTGCTTCTGCCTTCAATGGCAATGCGACCGGTGACTATCTCACACAATTCAGGCCATCACCACACGGACAGAGAAGAGAAAGCAAGAACTTCTGTTATAATTGTTGGAAAACTTCATGTTTTCTCCCGTTTCAAAGAATGATTCTTTACCAAATAGAAATTACAGGCTTGTCCTCTTTGAACACACGGTACTTTCTGAGTTTCACAGTGAATTAGCAAGAAACGAAGTAGGAAACAACTGTGAACGGTGAAGTCACATATATTCCCTTTAGTGTGTCCGGTGAAGCACACTACCCAAAGAATATAACTGTCTTGAAAGCAGTGTTTGCTCTTTAGTCTATTATCTAATCTCGAAAGTTCACTGAAACATAGAATGGAGTACATCAACAACGGCACGGCAAGGCCATAACTCCATCTGTTGAAATCGTTTGATCATATGTATATGTTGGTTAGAATGTTCCATGTACATTTCTTCTGTTTGGTTGAAAACTGTTGCTGGCCTCTTTCGGAACACAGTTTTTCTGAGTTAACAAGGAAGGGCAACAGGAACTTTTTGAAAGACATTCGTGAGAAACAAGATAGCACCTATACCTTCAATTCAAAGAGCTACATCTGTACTTACAGTAGTATTTGCGCTACTGTTCATGGAAAACCAGAGGTGTCCAGACATTACTGTCTCTGCTTCTGCCTTCAATGGCAATGCGACCGGTGACTATCTCACACAATTCAGGCCATCACCACACGGACAGAGAAGAGAAAGCAATAACTTCTGTTATAATTGCTGGAAATGTTCATGTTTTCTCCCGTTTCAAAGAATGATTCTTTACCAGATAGAAATTAGAGGCTTGTCCTCTTTGAAAACACGGTACTTTCTGAGTTTCACAGTGAATTAGCAAGAAACGAAGTAGGAAACAACTGTGAACGGTGAAGTCACATATATTCCCTTTAGTGTGTCCGGTGAAGCACACTACCCAAAGAATATAACTGTCTTGAAAGCAGTGTTTGCTCTTTAGTCTATTATCTAATCTCGAAAGTTCACTGAAACATAGAATGGAGTACATCAACAACGGCACGGCAAGGCCATAACTCCATCTGTTGAAATCGTTTGATCATATGTATATGTTGGTTAGAATGTTCCATGTACATTTCTTCTATTTGGTTGAAAACTGTTGCTGGCCTCTTTCGGAACACAGTTTTTCTGAGTTAACAAGGAAGGGCAACGGGAAATTTTTGAAAGACATTCGTGAGAAACAAGATAGCACCTATACCTTCAATTCAAAGAGCTACATCTGTACTTACAGTAGTATTTGCGCTACTGTTCATGGAAAACCAGAGGTGTCCAGACATTACTGTCTCTGCTTCTGCCTTCAATGGCAATGCGACCGGTGACTATCTCACACAATTCAGGCCATCACCACACGGACAGAGAAGAGAAAGCAAGAACTTCTGTTATAATTGTTGGAAAACTTCATGTTTTCTCCCGTTTCAAAGAATGATTCTTTACCAAATAGAAATTACAGGCTTGTCCTCTTTGAACACACGGTACTTTCTGAGTTTCACAGTGAATTAGCAAGAAACGAAGTAGGAAACAACTGTGAACGGTGAAGTCACATATATTCCCTTTAGTGTGTCCGGTGAAGCACACTACCCAAAGAATATAACTGTCTTGAAAGCAGTGTTTGCTCTTTAGTCTATTATCTAATCTCGAAAGTTCACTGAAACATAGAATGGAGTACATCAACAACGGCACGGCAAGGCCATAACTCCATCTGTTGAAATCGTTTGATCATATGTATATGTTGGTTAGAATGTTCCATGTACATTTCTTCTGTTTGGTTGAAAACTGTTGCTGGCCTCTTTCGGAACACAGTTTTTCTGAGTTAACAAGGAAGGGCAACAGGAACTTTTTGAAAGACATTCGTGAGAAACAAGATAGCACCTATACCTTCAATTCAAAGAGCTACATCTGTACTTACAGTAGTATTTGCGCTACTGTTCATGGAAAACCAGAGGTGTCCAGACATTACTGTCTCTGCTTCTGCCTTCAATGGCAATGCGACCGGTGACTATCTCACACAATTCAGGCCATCACCACACGGACAGAGAAGAGAAAGCAATAACTTCTGTTATAATTGCTGGAAATGTTCATGTTTTCTCCCGTTTCAAAGAATGATTCTTTACCAGATAGAAATTAGAGGCTTGTCCTCTTTGAAAACACGGTACTTTCTGAGTTTCACAGTGAATTAGCAAGAAACGAAGTAGGAAACAACTGTGAACGGTGAAGTCACATATATTCCCTTTAGTGTGTCCGGTGAAGCACACTACCCAAAGAATATAACTGTCTTGAAAGCAGTGTTTGCTCTTTAGTCTATTATCTAATCTCGAAAGTTCACTGAAACATAGAATGGAGTACATCAACAACGGCACGGCAAGGCCATAACTCCATCTGTTGAAATCGTTTGATCATATGTATATGTTGGTTAGAATGTTCCATGTACATTTCTTCTATTTGGTTGAAAACTGTTGCTGGCCTCTTTCGGAACACAGTTTTTCTGAGTTAACAAGGAAGGGCAACAGGAACTTTTTGAAAGACATTCGTGAGAAACAAGATAGCACCTATACCTTCAATTCAAAGAGCTACATCTGTACTTACAGTAGTATTTGCGCTACTGTTCATGGAAAACCAGAGGTGTCCAGACATTACTGTCTCTGCTTCTGCCTTCAATGGCAATGCGACCGGTGACTATCTCACACAATTCAGGCCATCACCACACGGACAGAGAAGAGAAAGCAATAACTTCTGTTATAATTGCTGGAAATGTTCATGTTTTCTCCCGTTTCAAAGAATGATTCTTTACCAGATAGAAATTACAGGCTTGTCCTCTTTGAACACACGGTACTTTCTGAGTTTCACAGTGAATTAGCAAGAAACGAAGTAGGAAACAACTGTGAACGGTGAAGTCACATATATTCCCTTTAGTGTGTCCGGTGAAGCACACTACCCAAAGAATATAACTGTCTTGAAAGCAGTGTTTGCTCTTTAGTCTATTATCTAATCTCGAAAGTTCACTGAAACATAGAATGGAGTACATCAACAACGGCACGGCAAGGCCATAACTCCATCTGTTGAAATCGTTTGATCATATGTATATGTTGGTTAGAATGTTCCATGTACATTTCTTCTATTTGGTTGAAAACTGTTGCTGGCCTCTTTCGGAACACAGTTTTTCTGAGTTAACAAGGAAGGGCAACGGGAACTTTTTGCAAGACATTCGTGAGAAACAAGATAGCACCTATACCTTCAATTCAAAGAGCTACATCTGTACTTACAGTAGTATTTGCGCTACTGTTCATGGAAAACCAGAGGTGTCCAGACATTACTGTCTCTGCTTCTGCCTTCAATTGCAATGCGACCGGTGACTATCTCACACAATTCAGGCCATCACCACACGGACAGAGAAGAGAAAGCAATAACTTCTGTTATAATTGCTGGAAATGTTCATGTTTTCTCCCGTTTCAAAGAATGATTCTTTACCAGATAGAAATTATAGGCTTGTCCTCTTTGAACACACGGTACTTTCTGAGTTTCACAGTGAATTAGCAAGAAACGAAGTAGGAAACAACTGTGAACGGTGAAGTCACATATATTCCCTTTAGTGTGTCAGGTGAAGCACACTACCCAAAGACTCGAACGGTCTTGAAAGCAGTGTTTGCTCTTTAATCTATTATCTAAACTCGAAAGTTCACTGAAACATACAATGGAGTACATCAACAACGCCACGGCAAGGCCATAATTCCATCTGTTGAAATCGTTTGATCATTTGTATATGTTGGTTAGAATGTTCCATGTACATTTCTTCTATTTGGTTGAAAACTGTTGCTGGCCTCTTTCGGAACACAGTTTTTCTGAGTTAACAAGGAAGGGCAACGGGAAATTTTTGAAAGACATTCGTGAGAAACAAGATAGCACCTATACCTTCAATTCAAAGAGCTACATCTGTACTTACAGTAGTATTTGCGCTACTGTTCATGGAAAACCAGAGGTGTCCAGACATTACTGTCTCTGCTTCTGCCTTCAATGGCAATGCGACCGGTGACTATCTCACACAATTCAGGCCATCACCACACGGACAGAGAAGAGAAAGCAAGAACTTCTGTTATAATTGCTGGAAATGTTCATGTTTTCTCCCGTTTCAAAGAATGATTCTTTACCAGATAGAAATTAGAGGCTTGTCCTCTTTGAAAACACGGTATTTTCTGAGTTTCACAGTGAATTAGCAAGAAACGAAGTAGGAAACAACTGTGAACGGTGAAGTCACATATATTCCCTTTAGTGTGTCCGGTGAAGCACACTACCCAAAGAATATAACTGTCTTGAAAGCAGTGTTTGCTCTTTAGTCTATTATCTAATCTCGAAAGTTCACTGAAACATAGAATGGAGTACATCAACAACGGCACGGCAAGGCCATAACTCCATCTGTTGAAATCGTTTGATCATATGTATATGTTGGTTAGAATGTTCCATGTACATTTCTTCTATTTGGTTGAAAACTGTTGCTGGCCTCTTTCGGAACACAGTTTTTCTGAGTTAACAAGGAAGGGCAACGGGAACTTTTTGAAAGACATTCGTGAGAAACAAGATAGCACCTATACCTTCAATTCAAAGAGCTACATCTGTACTTACAGTAGTATTTGCGCTACTGTTCATGGAAAACCAGAGGTGTCCAGACATTACTGTCTCTGCTTCTGCCTTCAATGGCAATGCGACCGGTGACTATCTCACACAATTCAGGCCATCACCACACGGACAGAGAAGAGAAAGCAATAACTTCTGTTATAATTGCTGGAAATGTTCATGTTTTCTCCCGTTTCAAAGAATGATTCTTTACCAGATAGAAATTACAGGCTTGTCCTCTTTGAACACACGGTACTTTCTGAGTTTCACAGTGAATTAGCAAGAAACGAAGTAGGAAACAACTGTGAATGGTGAAGTCACATATATTCCCTTTAGTGTGTCCGGTGAAGCACACTACCCAAAGAATATAACTGTCTTGAAAGCAGTGTTTGCTCTTTAGTCTATTATCTAATCTCGAAAGTTCACTGAAACATAGAATGGAGTACATCAACAACGGCACGGCAAGGCCATAACTCCATCTGTTGAAATCGTTTGATCATATGTATATGTTGGTTAGAATGTTCCATGTACATTTCTTCTATTTGGTTGAAAACTGTTGCTGGCCTCTTTCGGAACACAGTTTTTCTGAGTTAACAAGGAAGGGCAACAGGAACTTTTTGAAAGACATTCGTGAGAAACAAGATAGCACCTATACCTTCAATTCAAAGAGCTACATCTGTACTTACAGTAGTATTTGCGCTACTGTTCATGGAAAACCAGAGGTGTCCAGACATTACTGTCTCTGCTTCTGCCTTCAATGGCAATGCGACCGGTGACTATCTCACACAATTCAGGCCATCACCACACGGACAGAGAAGAGAAAGCAATAACTTCTGTTATAATTGCTGGAAATGTTCATGTTTTCTCCCGTTTCAAAGAATGATTCTTTACCAGATAGAAATTACAGGCTTGTCCTCTTTGAACACACGGTACTTTCTGAGTTTCACAGTGAATTAGCAAGAAACGAAGTAGGAAACAACTGTGAACGGTGAAGTCACATATATTCCCTTTAGTGTGTCAGGTCAAGCACACTACCCAAAGACTCGAACGGTCTTGAAAGCAGTGTTTGCTCTTTAATCTATTATCTAAACTCGAAAGTTCACTGAAACATACAATGGAGTACATCAACAACGCCACGGCAAGGCCATAATTCCATCTGTTGAAATCGTTTGATCATATGTATATGTTGGTTAGAATGTTCCATGTACATTTCTTCTATTTGGTTGAAAACTGTTGCTGGCCTCTTTCGGAACACAGTTTTTCTGAGTTAACAAGGAAGGGCAACGGGAAATTTTTGAAAGACATTCGTGAGAAACAAGATAGCACCTATACCTTCAATTCAAAGAGCTACATCTGTACTTACAGTAGTATTTGCGCTACTGTTCATGGAAAACCAGAGGTGTCCAGACATTACTGTCTCTGCTTCTGCCTTCAATGGCAATGCGACCGGTGACTATCTCACACAATTCAGGCCATCACCACACGGACAGAGAAGAGAAAGCAAGAACTTCTGTTATAATTGTTGGAAAACTTCATGTTTTCTCCCGTTTCAAAGAATGATTCTTTACCAAATAGAAATTACAGGCTTGTCCTCTTTGAACACACGGTACTTTCTGAGTTTCACAGTGAATTAGCAAGAAACGAAGTAGGAAACAACTGTGAACGGTGAAGTCACATATATTCCCTTTAGTGTGTCCGGTGAAGCACACTACCCAAAGAATATAACTGTCTTGAAAGCAGTGTTTGCTCTTTAGTCTATTATCTAATCTCGAAAGTTCACTGAAACATAGAATGGAGTACATCAACAACGGCACGGCAAGGCCATAACTCCATCTGTTGAAATCGTTTGATCATATGTATATGTTGGTTAGAATGTTCCATGTACATTTCTTCTATTTGGTTGAAAACTGTTGCTGGCCTCTTTCGGAACACAGTTTTTCTGAGTTAACAAGGAAGGGCAACAGGAACTTTTTGAAAGACATTCGTGAGAAACAAGATAGCACCTATACCTTCAATTCAAAGAGCTACATCTGTACTTACAGTAGTATTTGCGCTACTGTTCATGGAAAACCAGAGGTGTCCAGACATTACTGTCTCTGCTTCTGCCTTCAATGGCAATGCGACCGGTGACTATCTCACACAATTCAGGCCATCACCACACGGACAGAGAAGAGAAAGCAATAACTTCTGTTATAATTGCTGGAAATGTTCATGTTTTCTCCCGTTTCAAAGAATGATTCTTTACCAGATAGAAATTAGAGGCTTGTCCTCTTTGAAAACACGGTACTTTCTGAGTTTCACAGTGAATTAGCAAGAAACGAAGTAGGAAACAACTGTGAACGGTGAAGTCACATATATTCCCTTTAGTGTGTCCGGTGAAGCACACTACCCAAAGAATATAACTGTCTTGAAAGCAGTGTTTGCTCTTTAGTCTATTATCTAATCTCGAAAGTTCACTGAAACATAGAATGGAGTACATCAACAACGGCACGGCAAGGCCATAACTCCATCTGTTGAAATCGTTTGATCATATGTATATGTTGGTTAGAATGTTCCATGTACATTTCTTCTATTTGGTTGAAAACTGTTGCTGGCCTCTTTCGGAACACAGTTTTTCTGAGTTAACAAGGAAGGGCAACAGGAACTTTTTGAAAGACATTCGTGAGAAACAAGATAGCACCTATACCTTCAATTCAAAGAGCTACATCTGTACTTACAGTAGTATTTGCGCTACTGTTCATGGAAAACCAGAGGTGTCCAGACATTACTGTCTCTGCTTCTGCCTTCAATGGCAATGCGACCGGTGACTATCTCACACAATTCAGGCCATCACCACACGGACAGAGAAGAGAAAGCAATAACTTCTGTTATAATTGCTGGAAATGTTCATGTTTTCTCCCGTTTCAAAGAATGATTCTTTACCAGATAGAAATTACAGGCTTGTCCTCTTTGAACACACGGTACTTTCTGAGTTTCACAGTGAATTAGCAAGAAACGAAGTAGGAAACAACTGTGAACGGTGAAGTCACATATATTCCCTTTAGTGTGTCAGGTCAAGCACACTACCCAAAGACTCGAACGGTCTTGAAAGCAGTGTTTGCTCTTTAATCTATTATCTAAACTCGAAAGTTCACTGAAACATACAATGGAGTACATCAACAACGCCACGGCAAGGCCATAATTCCATCTGTTGAAATCGTTTGATCATATGTATATGTTGGTTAGAATGTTCCATGTACATTTCTTCTATTTGGTTGAAAACTGTTGCTGGCCTCTTTCGGAACACAGTTTTTCTGAGTTAACAAGGAAGGGCAACGGGAAATTTTTGAAAGACATTCGTGAGAAACAAGATAGCACCTATACCTTCAATTCAAAGAGCTACATCTGTACTTACAGTAGTATTTGCGCTACTGTTCATGGAAAACCAGAGGTGTCCAGACATTACTGTCTCTGCTTCTGCCTTCAATGGCAATGCGACCGGTGACTATCTCACACAATTCAGGCCATCACCACACGGACAGAGAAGAGAAAGCAAGAACTTCTGTTATAATTGTTGGAAAACTTCATGTTTTCTCCCGTTTCAAAGAATGATTCTTTACCAAATAGAAATTACAGGCTTGTCCTCTTTGAACACACGGTACTTTCTGAGTTTCACAGTGAATTAGCAAGAAACGAAGTAGGAAACAACTGTGAACGGTGAAGTCACATATATTCCCTTTAGTGTGTCCGGTGAAGCACACTACCCAAAGAATATAACTGTCTTGAAAGCAGTGTTTGCTCTTTAGTCTATTATCTAATCTCGAAAGTTCACTGAAACATAGAATGGAGTACATCAACAACGGCACGGCAAGGCCATAACTCCATCTGTTGAAATCGTTTGATCATATGTATATGTTGGTTAGAATGTTCCATGTACATTTCTTCTATTTGGTTGAAAACTGTTGCTGGCCTCTTTCGGAACACAGTTTTTCTGAGTTAACAAGGAAGGGCAACAGGAACTTTTTGAAAGACATTCGTGAGAAACAAGATAGCACCTATACCTTCAATTCAAAGAGCTACATCTGTACTTACAGTAGTATTTGCGCTACTGTTCATGGAAAACCAGAGGTGTCCAGACATTACTGTCTCTGCTTCTGCCTTCAATGGCAATGCGACCGGTGACTATCTCACACAATTCAGGCCATCACCACACGGACAGAGAAGAGAAAGCAAGAACTTCTGTTATAATTGCTGGAAATGTTCATGTTTTCTCCCGTTTCAAAGAATGATTCTTTACCAGATAGAAATTACAGGCTTGTCCTCTTTGAACACACGGTACTTTCTGAGTTTCACAGTGAATTAGCAAGAAACGAAGTAGGAAACAACTGTGAACGGTGAAGTCACATATATTCCCTTTAGTGTGTCAGGTGAAGCACACTACCCAAAGACTCGAACGGTCTTGAAAGCAGTGTTTGCTCTTTAATCTATTATCTAAACTCGAAAGTTCACTGAAACATACAATGGAGTACATCAACAACGCCACGGCAAGGCCATAATTCCATCTGTTGAAATCGTTTGATCATATGTATATGTTGGTTAGAATGTTCCATGTACATTTCTTCTATTTGGTTGAAAACTGTTGCTGGCCTCTTTCGGAACACAGTTTTTCTGAGTTAACAAGGAAGGGCAACGGGAAATTTTTGAAAGACATTCGTGAGAAACAAGATAGCACCTATACCTTCAATTCAAAGAGCTACATCTGTACTTACAGTAGTATTTGCGCTACTGTTCATGGAAAACCAGAGGTGTCCAGACATTACTGTCTCTGCTTCTGCCTTCAATGGCAATGCGACCGGTGACTATCTCACACAATTCAGGCCATCACCACACGGACAGAGAAGAGAAAGCAAGAACTTCTGTTATAATTGTTGGAAAACTTCATGTTTTCTCCCGTTTCAAAGAATGATTCTTTACCAAATAGAAATTACAGGCTTGTCCTCTTTGAACACACGGTACTTTCTGAGTTTCACAGTGAATTAGCAAGAAACGAAGTAGGAAACAACTGTGAACGGTGAAGTCACATATATTCCCTTTAGTGTGTCCGGTGAAGCACACTACCCAAAGAATATAACTGTCTTGAAAGCAGTGTTTGCTCTTTAGTCTATTATCTAATCTCGAAAGTTCACTGAAACATAGAATGGAGTACATCAACAACGGCACGGCAAGGCCATAACTCCATCTGTTGAAATCGTTTGATCATATGTATATGTTGGTTAGAATGTTCCATGTACATTTCTTCTATTTGGTTGAAAACTGTTGCTGGCCTCTTTCGGAACACAGTTTTTCTGAGTTAACAAGGAAGGGCAACAGGAACTTTTTGAAAGACATTCGTGAGAAACAAGATAGCACCTATACCTTCAATTCAAAGAGCTACATCTGTACTTACAGTAGTATTTGCGCTACTGTTCATGGAAAACCAGAGGTGTCCAGACAT
Source organism: Furipterus horrens (assembly GCF_987537825.1). NCBI lineage: Eukaryota > Metazoa > Chordata > Mammalia > Chiroptera > Furipteridae > Furipterus > Furipterus horrens. Next base: position 53,606,951 of record NW_028327182.1, read on the forward strand.
TACTGTCTCTGCTTCTGCCTTCAATGGCAATGCGACCGGTGACTATCTCACACAATTCAGGCCATCACCACACGGACAGAGAAGAGAAAGCAATAACTTCTGTTATAATTGCTGGAAATGTTCATGTTTTCTCCCGTTTCAAAGAATGATTCTTTACCAGATAGAAATTACAGGCTTGTCCTCTTTGAACACACGGTACTTTCTGAGTTTCACAGTGAATTAGCAAGAAACGAAGTAGGAAACAACTGTGAACGGTGAAGTCACATATATTCCCTTTAGTGTGTCCGGTGAAGCACACTACCCAAAGAATATAACTGTCTTGAAAGCAGTGTTTGCTCTTTAGTCTATTATCTAATCTCGAAAGTTCACTGAAACATAGAATGGAGTACATCAACAACGGCACGGCAAGGCCATAACTCCATCTGTTGAAATCGTTTGATCATATGTATATGTTGGTTAGAATGTTCCATGTACATTTCTTCTATTTGGTTGAAAACTGTTGCTGGCCTCTTTCGGAACACAGTTTTTCTGAGTTAACAAGGAAGGGCAACGGGAACTTTTTGAAAGACATTCGTGAGAAACAAGATAGCACCTATACCTTCAATTCAAAGAGCTACATCTGTACTTACAGTAGTATTTGCGCTACTGTTCATGGAAAACCAGAGGTGTCCAGACATTACTGTCTCTGCTTCTGCCTTCAATGGCAATGCGACCGGTGACTATCTCACACAATTCAGGCCATCACCACACGGACAGAGAAGAGAAAGCAATAACTTCTGTTATAATTGCTGGAAATGTTCATGTTTTCTCCCGTTTCAAAGAATGATTCTTTACCAGATAGAAATTACAGGCTTGTCCTCTTTGAACACACGGTACTTTCTGAGTTTCACAGTGAATTAGCAAGAAACGAAGTAGGAAACAACTGTGAACGGTGAAGTCACATATATTCCCTTTAGTGTGTCCGGTGAAGCACACTACCCAAAGAATATAACTGTCTTGAAAGCAGTGTTTGCTCTTTAGTCTATTATCTAATCTCGAAAGTTCACTGAAACATAGAATGGAGTACATCAACAACGGGACGGCAAGGCCATAACTCCATCTGTTGAAATCGTTTGATCATATGTATATGTTGGTTAGAATGTTCCATGTACATTTCTTCTATTTGGTTGAAAACTGTTGCTGGCCTCTTTCGGAACACAGTTTTTCTGAGTTAACAAGGAAGGGCAACAGGAACTTTTTGAAAGACATTCGTGAGAAACAAGATAGCACCTATACCTTCAATTCAAAGAGCTACATCTGTACTTACAGTAGTATTTGCGCTACTGTTCATGGAAAACCAGAGGTGTCCAGACATTACTGTCTCTGCTTCTGCCTTCAATTGCAATGCGACCGGTGACTATCTCACACAATTCAGGCCATCACCACACGGACAGAGAAGAGAAAGCAAGAACTTCTGTTATAATTGCTGGAAATGTTCATGTTTTCTCCCGTTTCAAAGAATGATTCTTTACCAGATAGAAATTACAGGCTTGTCCTCTTTGAACACACGGTACTTTCTGAGTTTCACAGTGAATTAGCAAGAAACGAAGTAGGAAACAACTGTGAACGGTGAAGTCACATATATTCCCTTTAGTGTGTCAGGTCAAGCACACTACCCAAAGACTCGAACGGTCTTGAAAGCAGTGTTTGCTCTTTAATCTATTATCTAAACTCGAAAGTTCACTGAAACATACAATGGAGTACATCAACAACGCCACGGCAAGGCCATAATTCCATCTGTTGAAATCGTTTGATCATATGTATATGTTGGTTAGAATGTTCCATGTACATTTCTTCTATTTGGTTGAAAACTGTTGCTGGCCTCTTTCGGAACACAGTTTTTCTGAGTTAACAAGGAAGGGCAACGGGAAATTTTTGAAAGACATTCGTGAGAAACAAGATAGCACCTATACCTTCAATTCAAAGAGCTACATCTGTACTTACAGTAGTATTTGCGCTACTGTTCATGGAAAACCAGAGGTGTCCAGACATTACTGTCTCTGCTTCTGCCTTCAATGGCAATGCGACCGGTGACTATCTCACACAATTCAGGCCATCACCACACGGACAGAGAAGAGAAAGCAAGAACTTCTGTTATAATTGTTGGAAAACTTCATGTTTTCTCCCGTTTCAAAGAATGATTCTTTACCAAATAGAAATTACAGGCTTGTCCTCTTTGAACACACGGTACTTTCTGAGTTTCACAGTGAATTAGCAAGAAACGAAGTAGGAAACAACTGTGAACGGTGAAGTCACATATATTCCCTTTAGTGTGTCCGGTGAAGCACACTACCCAAAGAATATAACTGTCTTGAAAGCAGTGTTTGCTCTTTAGTCTATTATCTAATCTCGAAAGTTCACTGAAACATAGAATGGAGTACATCAACAACGGCACGGCAAGGCCATAACTCCATCTGTTGAAATCGTTTGATCATATGTATATGTTGGTTAGAATGTTCCATGTACATTTCTTCTATTTGGTTGAAAACTGTTGCTGGCCTCTTTCGGAACACAGTTTTTCTGAGTTAACAAGGAAGGGCAACAGGAACTTTTTGAAAGACATTCGTGAGAAACAAGATAGCACCTATACCTTCAATTCAAAGAGCTACATCTGTACTTACAGTAGTATTTGCGCTACTGTTCATGGAAAACCAGAGGTGTCCAGACATTACTGTCTCTGCTTCTGCCTTCAATGGCAATGCGACCGGTGACTATCTCACACAATTCAGGCCATCACCACACGGACAGAGAAGAGAAAGCAATAACTTCTGTTATAATTGCTGGAAATGTTCATGTTTTCTCCCGTTTCAAAGAATGATTCTTTACCAGATAGAAATTACAGGCTTGTCCTCTTTGAACACACGGTACTTTCTGAGTTTCACAGTGAATTAGCAAGAAACGAAGTAGGAAACAACTGTGAACGGTGAAGTCACATATATTCCCTTTAGTGTGTCCGGTGAAGCACACTACCCAAAGAATATAACTGTCTTGAAAGCAGTGTTTGCTCTTTAGTCTATTATCTAATCTCGAAAGTTCACTGAAACATAGAATGGAGTACATCAACAACGGCACGGCAAGGCCATAACTCCATCTGTTGAAATCGTTTGATCATATGTATATGTTGGTTAGAATGTTCCATGTACATTTCTTCTATTTGGTTGAAAACTGTTGCTGGCCTCTTTCGGAACACAGTTTTTCTGAGTTAACAAGGAAGGGCAACGGGAACTTTTTGAAAGACATTCGTGAGAAACAAGATAGCACCTATACCTTCAATTCAAAGAGCTACATCTGTACTTACAGTAGTATTTGCGCTACTGTTCATGGAAAACCAGAGGTGTCCAGACATTACTGTCTCTGCTTCTGCCTTCAATGGCAATGCGACCGGTGACTATCTCACACAATTCAGGCCATCACCACACGGACAGAGAAGAGAAAGCAATAACTTCTGTTATAATTGCTGGAAATGTTCATGTTTTCTCCCGTTTCAAAGAATGATTCTTTACCAGATAGAAATTACAGGCTTGTCCTCTTTGAACACACGGTACTTTCTGAGTTTCACAGTGAATTAGCAAGAAACGAAGTAGGAAACAACTGTGAACGGTGAAGTCACATATATTCCCTTTAGTGTGTCCGGTGAAGCACACTACCCAAAGAATATAACTGTCTTGAAAGCAGTGTTTGCTCTTTAGTCTATTATCTAATCTCGAAAGTTCACTGAAACATAGAATGGAGTACATCAACAACGGCACGGCAAGGCCATAACTCCATCTGTTGAAATCGTTTGATCATATGTATATGTTGGTTAGAATGTTCCATGTACATTTCTTCTATTTGGTTGAAAACTGTTGCTGGCCTCTTTCGGAACACAGTTTTTCTGAGTTAACAAGGAAGGGCAACAGGAACTTTTTGAAAGACATTCGTGAGAAACAAGATAGCACCTATACCTTCAATTCAAAGAGCTACATCTGTACTTACAGTAGTATTTGCGCTACTGTTCATGGAAAACCAGAGGTGTCCAGACATTACTGTCTCTGCTTCTGCCTTCAATTGCAATGCGACCGGTGACTATCTCACACAATTCAGGCCATCACCACACGGACAGAGAAGAGAAAGCAAGAACTTCTGTTATAATTGCTGGAAATGTTCATGTTTTCTCCCGTTTCAAAGAATGATTCTTTACCAGATAGAAATTACAGGCTTGTCCTCTTTGAACACACGGTACTTTCTGAGTTTCACAGTGAATTAGCAAGAAACGAAGTAGGAAACAACTGTGAACGGTGAAGTCACATATATTCCCTTTAGTGTGTCAGGTCAAGCACACTACCCAAAGACTCGAACGGTCTTGAAAGCAGTGTTTGCTCTTTAATCTATTATCTAAACTCGAAAGTTCACTGAAACATACAATGGAGTACATCAACAACGCCACGGCAAGGCCATAATTCCATCTGTTGAAATCGTTTGATCATATGTATATGTTGGTTAGAATGTTCCATGTACATTTCTTCTATTTGGTTGAAAACTGTTGCTGGCCTCTTTCGGAACACAGTTTTTCTGAGTTAACAAGGAAGGGCAACGGGAAATTTTTGAAAGACATTCGTGAGAAACAAGATAGCACCTATACCTTCAATTCAAAGAGCTACATCTGTACTTACAGTAGTATTTGCGCTACTGTTCATGGAAAACCAGAGGTGTCCAGACATTACTGTCTCTGCTTCTGCCTTCAATGGCAATGCGACCGGTGACTATCTCACACAATTCAGGCCATCACCACACGGACAGAGAAGAGAAAGCAAGAACTTCTGTTATAATTGTTGGAAAACTTCATGTTTTCTCCCGTTTCAAAGAATGATTCTTTACCAAATAGAAATTACAGGCTTGTCCTCTTTGAACACACGGTACTTTCTGAGTTTCACAGTGAATTAGCAAGAAACGAAGTAGGAAACAACTGTGAACGGTGAAGTCACATATATTCCCTTTAGTGTGTCAGGTCAAGCACACTACCCAAAGACTCGAACGGTCTTGAAAGCAGTGTTTGCTCTTTAATCTATTATCTAAACTCGAAAGTTCACTGAAACATACAATGGAGTACATCAACAACGCCACGGCAAGGCCATAATTCCATCTGTTGAAATCGTTTGATCATATGTATATGTTGGTTAGAATGTTCCATGTACATTTCTTCTATTTGGTTGAAAACTGTTGCTGGCCTCTTTCGGAACACAGTTTTTCTGAGTTAACAAGGAAGGGCAACGGGAAATTTTTGAAAGACATTCGTGAGAAACAAGATAGCACCTATACCTTCAATTCAAAGAGCTACATCTGTACTTACAGTAGTATTTGCGCTACTGTTCATGGAAAACCAGAGGTGTCCAGACATTACTGTCTCTGCTTCTGCTTTCAATGGCAATGCGACCGGTGACTATCTCACACAATTCAGGCCATCACCACACGGACAGAGAAGAGAAAGCAAGAACTTCTGTTATAATTGTTGGAAAACTTCATGTTTTCTCCCGTTTCAAAGAATGATTCTTTACCAAATAGAAATTACAGGCTTGTCCTCTTTGAACACACGGTACTTTCTGAGTTTCACAGTGAATTAGCAAGAAACGAAGTAGGAAACAACTGTGAACGGTGAAGTCACATATATTCCCTTTAGTGTGTCCGGTGAAGCACACTACCCAAAGAATATAACTGTCTTGAAAGCAGTGTTTGCTCTTTAGTCTATTATCTAATCTCGAAAGTTCACTGAAACATACAATGGAGTACATCAACAACGGCACGGCAAGGCCATAACTCCATCTGTTGAAATCGTTTGATCATATGTATATGTTGGTTAGAATGTTCCATGTACATTTCTTCTATTTGGTTGAAAACTGTTGCTGGCCTCTTTCGGAACACAGTTTTTCTGAGTTAACAAGGAAGGGCAACAGGAACTTTTTGAAAGACATTCGTGAGAAACAAGATAGCACCTATACCTTCAATTCAAAGAGCTACATCTGTACTTACAGTAGTATTTGCGCTACTGTTCATGGAAAACCAGAGGTGTCCAGACATTACTGTCTCTGCTTCTGCCTTCAATGGCAATGCGACCGGTGACTATCTCACACAATTCAGGCCATCACCACACGGACAGAGAAGAGAAAGCAATAACTTCTGTTATAATTGCTGGAAATGTTCATGTTTTCTCCCGTTTCAAAGAATGATTCTTTACCAGATAGAAATTACAGGCTTGTCCTCTTTGAACACACGGTACTTTCTGAGTTTCACAGTGAATTAGCAAGAAACGAAGTAGGAAACAACTGTGAACGGTGAAGTCACATATATTCCCTTTAGTGTGTCCGGTGAAGCACACTACCCAAAGAATATAACTGTCTTGAAAGCAGTGTTTGCTCTTTAGTCTATTATCTAATCTCGAAAGTTCACTGAAACATAGAATGGAGTACATCAACAACGGCACGGCAAGGCCATAACTCCATCTGTTGAAATCGTTTGATCATATGTATATGTTGGTTAGAATGTTCCATGTACATTTCTTCTATTTGGTTGAAAACTGTTGCTGGCCTCTTTCGGAACACAGTTTTTCTGAGTTAACAAGGAAGGGCAACAGGAACTTTTTGAAAGACATTCGTGAGAAACAAGATAGCACCTATACCTTCAATTCAAAGAGCTACATCTGTACTTACAGTAGTATTTGCGCTACTGTTCATGGAAAACCAGAGGTGTCCAGACATTACTGTCTCTGCTTCTGCCTTCAATTGCAATGCGACCGGTGACTATCTCACACAATTCAGGCCATCACCACACGGACAGAGAAGAGAAAGCAATAACTTCTGTTATAATTGCTGGAAATGTTCATGTTTTCTCCCGTTTCAAAGAATGATTCTTTACCAGATAGAAATTACAGGCTTGTCCTCTTTGAACACACGGTACTTTCTGAGTTTCACAGTGAATTAGCAAGAAACGAAGTAGGAAACAACTGTGAACGGTGAAGTCACATATATTCCCTTTAGTGTGTCAGGTCAAGCACACTACCCAAAGACTCGAACGGTCTTGAAAGCAGTGTTTGCTCTTTAATCTATTATCTAAACTCGAAAGTTCACTGAAACATACAATGGAGTACATCAACAACGCCACGGCAAGGCCATAATTCCATCTGTTGAAATCGTTTGATCATATGTATATGTTGGTTAGAATGTTCCATGTACATTTCTTCTATTTGGTTGAAAACTGTTGCTGGCCTCTTTCGGAACACAGTTTTTCTGAGTTAACAAGGAAGGGCAACGGGAAATTTTTGAAAGACATTCGTGAGAAACAAGATAGCACCTATACCTTCAATTCAAAGAGCTACATCTGTACTTACAGTAGTATTTGCGCTACTGTTCATGGAAAACCAGAGGTGTCCAGACATTACTGTCTCTGCTTCTGCCTTCAATGGCAATGCGACCGGTGACTATCTCACACAATTCAGGCCATCACCACACGGACAGAGAAGAGAAAGCAAGAACTTCTGTTATAATTGCTGGAAATGTTCATGTTTTCTCCCGTTTCAAAGAATGATTCTTTACCAGATAGAAATTAGAGGCTTGTCCTCTTTGAAAACACGGTACTTTCTGAGTTTCACAGTGAATTAGCAAGAAACGAAGTAGGAAACAACTGTGAACGGTGAAGTCACATATATTCCCTTTAGTGTGTCCGGTGAAGCACACTACCCAAAGAATATAACTGTCTTGAAAGCAGTGTTTGCTCTTTAGTCTATTATCTAATCTCGAAAGTTCACTGAAACATAGAATGGAGTACATCAACAACGGCACGGCAAGGCCATAACTCCATCTGTTGAAATCGTTTGATCATATGTATATGTTGGTTAGAATGTTCCATGTACATTTCTTCTATTTGGTTGAAAACTGTTGCTGGCCTCTTTCGGAACACAGTTTTTCTGAGTTAACAAGGAAGGGCAACAGGAACTTTTTGAAAGACATTCGTGAGAAACAAGATAGCACCTATACCTTCAATTCAAAGAGCTACATCTGTACTTACAGTAGTATTTGCGCTACTGTTCATGGAAAACCAGAGGTGTCCAGACATTACTGTCTCAGCTTCTGCCTTCAATGGCAATGCGACCGGTGACTATCTCACACAATTCAGGCCATCACCACACGGACAGAGAAGAGAAAGCAATAACTTCTGTTATAATTGCTGGAAATGTTCATGTTTTCTCCCGTTTCAAAGAATGATTCTTTACCAGATAGAAATTACAGGCTTGTCCTCTTTGAACACACGGTACTTTCTGAGTTTCACAGTGAATTAGCAAGAAACGAAGTAGGAAACAACTGTGAACGGTGAAGTCACATATATTCCCTTTAGTGTGTCAGGTGAAGCACACTACCCAAAGACTCGAACGGTCTTGAAAGCAGTGTTTGCTCTTTAATCTATTATCTAAACTCGAAAGTTCACTGAAACATACAATGGAGTACATCAACAATGCCACGGCAAGGCCATAATTCCATCTGTTGAAATCGTTTGATCATACGTATATGTTGGTTAGAATGTTCCATGTACATTTCTTCTATTTGGTTGAAAACTGTTGCTGGCCTCTTTCGGAACACAGTTTTTCTGAGTTAACAAGGAAGGGCAACAGGAACTTTTTGAAAGACATTCGTGAGAAACAAGATAGCACCTATACCTTCAATTCAAAGAGCTACATCTGTACTTACAGTAGTATTTGCGCTACTGTTCATGGAAAACCAGAGGTGTCCAGACATTACTGTCTCTGCTTCTGCCTTCAATGGTAATGCGACCGGTGACTATCTCACACAATTCAGGCCATCACCACACGGACAGATAAGAGAAAGCAATAACTTCTGTTATAATTGCTGGAAATGTTCATGTTTTCTCCCGTTTCAAAGAATGATTCTTTCCCAGATAGAAATTAGAGGCTTGTCCTCTTTGAAAACACGGTACTTTCTGAGTTTCACAGTGAATTAGCAAGAAACGAAGTAGGAAACAACTGTGAACGGTTAAGTCACATATATTCCCTTTAGTGTGTCAGGTGAAGCACACTACCCAAAGACTCGAACGGTCTTGAAAGCAGTGTTTGCTCTTTAATCTATTATCTAAACTCGAAAGTTCACTGAAACATACAATGGAGTACATCAACAACGGCACGGCAAGGCCATAATTCCATCTGTTGAAATCGTTTGATCATATGTATATGTTGGTTAGAATGTTCCATGTACATTTCTTCTATTTGGTTGAAAACTGTTGCTGGCCTCTTTCGGAACACAGTTTTTCTGAGTTAACAAGGAAGGGCAACGGGAACTTTTTGAAAGACATTCGTGAGAAACAAGATAGCACCTATACCTTCAATTCAAAGAGCTACATCTGTACTTACAGTAGTATTTGCGCTACTGTTCACGGAAAACCAGAGGTGTCCAGACATTACTGTCTCTGATTCTGCCTTCAATTGCAATGCGACCGGTGACTATCTCACACAATTCAGGCCATCACCACACGGACAGAGAAGAGAAAGCAAGAACTTCTGTTATAATTGCTGGAAATGTTCATGTTTTCTCCCGTTTCAAAGAATGATTCTTTACCAGATAGAAATTACAGGCTTGTCCTCTTTGAACACACGGTACTTTCTGAGTTTCACAGTGAATTAGCAAGAAACGAAGTAGAAAACAACTGTGAACGGTGAAGTCACATATATTCCCTTTATTGTGTCAGGTGAAGCACACTACCCAAAAGACTCGAACGGTCTTGAAAGCAGTGTTTGCTCTTTAGTCTATTGTATAAATTCGAAAGTTCACTGAAACATACAATGGAGTACATCAACAGCGGCACGGCAAGGCCATAATTCCATCTGTTGAAATCGTTTGATCATATGTATATGTTGGTTAGAATGTTCCATGTACATTTCTTCTATTTGGTTGAAAACTGTTGCTGGCCTCTTTCGGAACACAGTTTTTCTGAGTTAACAAGGAAGGGCAACAGGAACTTTTTGAAAGACATTCGTGAGAAACAAGATAGCACCTATACCTTCAATTCAAAGAGCTACATCTGTACTTACAGTAGTATTTGCGCTACTGTTCATGGAAAACCAGAGGTGTCCAGACATTACTGTCTCTGCTTCTGCCTTCAATGGTAATGCGACCGGTGACTATCTCACACAATTCAGGCCATCACCACACGGACAGATAAGAGAAAGCAAGAACTTCTGTTATAATTGCTGGAAATGTTCATGTTTTCTCCCGTTTCAAAGAATGATTCTTTACCAGATAGAAATTACAGGCTTGTCCTCTTTGAACACACGGTACTTTCTGAGTTTCACAGTGAATTAGCAAGAAACGAAGTAGGAAACAACTGTGAACGGTGAAGTCACATATATTCCCTTTAGTGTGTCAGGTGAAGCACACTACCCAAAGACTCGAACGGTCTTGAAAGCAGTGTTTGCTCTTTAATCTATTATCTAAACTCGAAAGTTCACTGAAACATACAATGGAGTACATCAACAACGCCACGGCAAGGCCATAATTCCATCTGTTGAAATCGTTTGATCATATGTATATGTTGGTTAGAATGTTCCATGTACATTTCTTCTATTTGGTTGAAAACTGTTGCTGGCCTCTTTCGGAACACAGTTTTTCTGAGTTAACAAGGAAGGGCAACAGGAACTTTTTGAAAGACATTCGTGAGAAACAAGATAGCACCTATACCTTCAATTCAAAGAGCTACATCTGTACTTACAGTAGTATTTGCGCTACTGTTCATGGAAAACCAGAGGTGTCCAGACATTACTGTCTCTGCTTCTGCCTTCAATGGTAATGCGACCGGTGACTATCTCACACAATTCAGGCCATCACCACACGGACAGAGAAGAGAAAGCAATAACTTCTGTTATAATTCCTGGAAATGTTCATGTTTACTCCCGTTTCAAAGAATGATTCTTTACCAGATAGAAATTACAGGCTTGTCCTCTTTGAACACACGGTACTTTCTGAGTTTCACAGTGAATTAGCAAGAAACGAAGTAGAAAACAACTGTGAACGGTGAAGTCACATATATTCCCTTTAGTGTGTCCGGTGAAGCACACTACCCAAAGAATATAACTGTCTTGAAAGCAGTGTTTGCTCTTTAGTCTATTATCTAATCTCGAAAGTTCACTGAAACATAGAATGGAGTACATCAACAACGGCACGGCAAGGCCATAACTCCATCTGTTGAAATCGTTTGATCATATGTATATGTTGGTTAGAATGTTCCATGTACATTTCTTCTATTTGGTTGAAAACTGTTGCTGGCCCCTTTCGGAACACAGTTTTTCTGAGTTAACAAGGAAGGGCAACAGGAACTTTTTGAAAGACATTCGTGAGAAACAAGATAGCACCTATACCTTCAATTCAAAGAGCTACATCTGTACTTACAGTAGTATTTGCGCTACTGTTCATGGAAAACCAGAGGTGTCCAGACATTACTGTCTCTGCTTCTGCCTTCAATGGCAATGCGACCGGTGACTATCTCACACAATTCAGGCCATCACCACACGGACAGAGAAGAGAAAGCAAGAACTTCTGTTATAATTGTTGGAAATGTTCATGTTTTCTCCCGTTTCAAAGAATGATTCTTTACCAGATAGAAATTACAGGCTTGTCCTCTTTGAACACACGGTACTTTCTGAGTTTCACAGTGAATTAGCAAGAAACGAAGTAGGAAACAACTGTGAACGGTGAAGTCACATATATTCCCTTTAGTGTGTCAGGTGAAGCACACTACCCAAAGACTCGAACGGTCTTGAAAGCAGTGTTTGCTCTTTAGTCTATTATCTAAACTCGAAAGTTCACTGAAACATACAATGGAGTACATCAACAACGCCACGGCAAGGCCATAATTCCATCTGTTGAAATCGTTTGATCATATGTATATGTTGGTTAGAATGTTCCATGTACATTTCTTCTATTTGGTTGAAAACTGTTGCTGGCCTCTTTCGGAACACAGTTTTTCTGAGTTAACAAGGAAGGGCAACAGGAAATTTTTGAAAGACATTCGTGAGAAACAAGATAGCACCTATAACTTCAATTCAAAGAGCTACATCTGTACTTACAGTAGTATTTGCTCTACTGTTCACGGAAAACCAGAGGTGTCCAGACATTACTGTCTCTGCTTCTGCCTTCAATGGCAATGCGACCGGTGACTATCTCACACAATTCAGGCCATCACCACACGGACAGAGAAGAGAAAGCAATAACTTCTGTTATAATTGCTGGAAATGTTCATGTTTTCTCCCGTTTCAAAGAATGATTCTTTACCAGATAGAAATTACAGGCTTGTCCTCTTTGAACACACGGTACTTTCTGAGTTTCACAGTGAATTAGCAAGAAACGAAGTAGGAAACAACTGTGAACGGTGAAGTCACATATATTCCCTTTAGTGTGTCAGGTGAAGCACACTACCCAAAGACTATAACTGTCTTGAAAGCAGTGCTTGCTCTTTAGTCTATTGTATAAACTCGAAAGTTCACTGAAGCACACAATGGAGCAGAACAACAACAGCACGGCAAGGCCATAATTCCATCTGTTGAAATCGTTTGATCATATGTATATGTTGGTTAGAATGTTCCATGTACATTTCTTCTATTTGGTTGAAAACTGTTGCTGGCCTCTTTCGGAACACAGTTTTTCTGAGTTAACAAGGAAGGGCAACGGGAAATTTTTGAAAGACATTCGTGAGAAACAAGATAGCACCTATACCTTCAATTCAAAGAGCTACATCTGTACTTACAGTAGTATTTGCGCTACTGTTCATGGAAAACCAGAGGTGTCCAGACATTACTGTCTCTGCTTCTGCCTTCAATGGCAATGCGACCGGTGACTATCTCACACAATTCAGGCCATCACCACACGGACAGATAAGAGAAAGCAATAACTTCTGTTATAATTGCTGGAAATGTTCATGTTTTCTCCCGTTTCAAAGAATGATTCTTTCCCAGATAGAAATTAGAGGCTTGTCCTCTTTGAAAACACGGTACTTTCTGAGTTTCACAGTGAATTAGCAAGAAACGAAGTAGGAAACAACTGTGAACGGTGAAGTCACATATATTCCCTTTAGTGTGTCAGGTGAAGCACACTACCCAAAGATTCGAACGGTCTTGAAAGCAGTGTTTGCTCTTTAATCTATTATCTAAACTCGAAAGTTCACTGAAACATACAATGGAGTACATCAACAACGCCACGGCAAGGCCATAATTCCATCTGTTGAAATCGTTTGATCATATGTATATGTTGGTTAGAATGTTCCATGTACATTTCTTCTATTTGGTTGAAAACTGTTGCTGGCCTCTTTCGGAACACAGTTTTTCTGAGTTAACAAGGAAGGGCAACGGGAACTTTTTGAAAGACATTCGTGAGAAACAAGATAGCACCTATACCTTCAATTCAAAGAGCTACATCTGTACTTACAGTAGTATTTGCGCTACTGTTCACGGAAAACCAGAGGTGTCCAGACATTACTGTCTCTGCTTCTGCCTTCAATGGCAATGCGACCGGTGACTATCTCACACAATTCAGGCCATCACCACACGGACAGAGAAGAGAAAGCAAGAACTTCTGTTATAATTGTTGGAAATGTTCATGTTTTCTCCCGTTTCAAAGAATGATTCTTTACCAGATAGAAATTACAGGCTTGTCCTCTTTGAACACACGGTACTTTCTGAGTTTCACAGTGAATTAGCAAGAAACGAAGTAGGAAACAACTGTGAACGGTGAAGTCACATATATTCCCTTTAGTGTGTCAGGTGAAGCACACTACCCAAAGACTCGAACGGTCTTGAAAGCAGTGTTTGCTCTTTAATCTATTATCTAAACTCGAAAGTTCACTGAAACATACAATGGAGTACATCAACAACGGCACGGCAAGGCCATAATTCCATCTGTTGAAATCGTTTGATCATATGTATATGTTGGTTAGAATGTTCCATGTACATTTCTTCTATTTGGTTGAAAACTGTTGCTGGCCTCTTTCGGAACACAGTTTTTCTGAGTTAACAAGGAAGGGCAACAGGAACTTTTTGAAAGACATTCGTGAGAAACAAGATAGCACCTATACCTTCAATTCAAAGAGCTACATCTGTACTTACAGTAGTATTTGCGCTACTGTTCACGGAAAACCAGAGGTGTCCAGCCATTACTGTCTCTGATTCTGCCTTCAATTGCAATGCGACCGGTGACTATCTCACACAATTCAGGCCATCACCACACGGACAGATAAGAGAAAGCAATAACTTCTGTTATAATTGCTGGAAATGTTCATGTTTTCTCCCGTTTCAAAGAATGATTCTTTCCCAGATAGAAATTAGAGGCTTGTCCTCTTTGAAAACACGGTACTTTCTGAGTTTCACAGTGAATTAGCAAGAAACGAAGTAGGAAACAACTGTGAACGGTGAAGTCACATATATTCCCTTTAGTGTGTCAGGTGAAGCACACTACCCAAAGATTCGAACGGTCTTGAAAGCAGTGTTTGCTCTTTAATCTATTATCTAAACTCGAAAGTTCACTGAAACATACAATGGAGTACATCAACAACGCCACGGCAAGGCCATAATTCCATCTGTTGAAATCGTTTGATCATATGTATATGTTGGTTAGAATGTTCCATGTACATTTCTTCTATTTGGTTGAAAACTGTTGCTGGCCTCTTTCGGAACACAGTTTTTCTGAGTTAACAAGGAAGGGCAACAGGAACTTTTTGAAAGACATTCGTGAGAAACAAGATAGCACCTATACCTTCAATTCAAAGAGCTACATCTGTACTTACAGTAGTATTTGCGCTACTGTTCACGGAAAACCAGAGGTGTCCAGCCATTACTGTCTCTGATTCTGCCTTCAATTGCAATGCGACCGGTGACTATCTCACACAATTCAGGCCATCACCACACGGACAGATAAGAGAAAGCAATAACTTCTGTTATAATTGCTGGAAATGTTCATGTTTTCTCCCGTTTCAAAGAATGATTCTTTCCCAGATAGAAATTAGAGGCTTGTCCTCTTTGAAAACACGGTACTTTCTGAGTTTCACAGTGAATTAGCAAGAAACGAAGTAGGAAACAACTGTGAACGGTGAAGTCACATATATTCCCTTTAGTGTGTCAAGTGAAGCACACTACCCAAAGATTCGAACGGTCTTGAAAGCAGTGTTTGCTCTTTAATCTATTATCTAAACTCGAAAGTTCACTGAAACATACAATGGAGTACATCAACAACGCCACGGCAAGGCCATAATTCCATCTGTTGAAATCGTTTGATCATATGTATATGTTGGTTAGAATGTTCCATGTACATTTCTTCTATTTGGTTGAAAACTGTTGCTGGCCTCTTTCGGAACACAGTTTTTCTGAGTTAACAAGGAAGGGCAACGGGAACTTTTTGAAAGACATTCGTGAGAAACAAGATAGCACCTATACCTTCAATTCAAAGAGCTACATCTGTACTTACAGTAGTATTTGCGCTACTGTTCACGGAAAACCAGAGGTGTCCAGACATTACTGTCTCTGCTTCTGCCTTCAATGGCAATGCGACCGGTGACTATCTCACACAATTCAGGCCATCACCACACGGACAGAGAAGAGAAAGCAAGAACTTCTGTTATAATTGCTGGAAATGTTCATGTTTTCTCCCGTTTCAAAGAATGATTCTTTACCAGATAGAAATTACAGGCTTGTCCTCTTTGAACACACGGTACTTTCTGAGTTTCACAGTGAATTAGCAAGAAACGAAGTAGGAAACAACTGTGAACGGTGAAGTCACATATATTCCCTTTAGTGTGTCAGGTGAAGCACACTACCCAAAGACTCGAACGGTCTTGAAAGCAGTGTTTGCTCTTTAATCTATTATCTAAACTCGAAAGTTCACTGAAACATACAATGGAGTACATCAACAACGGCACGGCAAGGCCATAATTCCATCTGTTGAAATCGTTTGATCATATGTATATGTTGGTTAGAATGTTCCATGTACATTTCTTCTATTTGGTTGAAAACTGTTGCTGGCCTCTTTCGGAACACAGTTTTTCTGAGTTAACAAGGAAGGGCAACAGGAACTTTTTGAAAGACATTCGTGAGAAACAAGATAGCACCTATACCTTCAATTCAAAGAGCTACATCTGTACTTACAGTAGTATTTGCGCTACTGTTCACGGAAAACCAGAGGTGTCCAGCCATTACTGTCTCTGATTCTGCCTTCAATTGCAATGCGACCGGTGACTATCTCACACAATTCAGGCCATCACCACACGGACAGATAAGAGAAAGCAATAACTTCTGTTATAATTGCTGGAAATGTTCATGTTTTCTCCCGTTTCAAAGAATGATTCTTTCCCAGATAGAAATTAGAGGCTTGTCCTCTTTGAAAACACGGTACTTTCTGAGTTTCACAGTGAATTAGCAAGAAACGAAGTAGAAAACAACTGTGAACGGTTAAGTCACATATATTCCCTTTAGTGTGTCAGGTGAAGCACACTACCCAAAGACTCGAACGGTCTTGAAAGCAGTGTTTGCTCTTTAATCTATTATCTAAACTCGAAAGTTCACTGAAACATACAATGGAGTACATCAACAACGCCACGGCAAGGCCATAATTCCATCTGTTGAAATCGTTTGATCATATGTATATGTTGGTTAGAATGTTCCATGTACATTTCTTCTATTTGGTTGAAAACTGTTGCTGGCCTCTTTCGGAACACAGTTTTTCTGAGTTAACAAGGAAGGGCAACGGGAACTTTTTGAAAGACATTCGTGAGAAACAAGATAGCACCTATACCTTCAATTCAAAGAGCTACATCTGTACTTACAGTAGTATTTGCGCTACTGTTCACGGAAAACCAGAGGTGTCCAGACATTACTGTCTCTGCTTCTGCCTTCAATGGCAATGCGACCGGTGACTATCTCACACAATTCAGGCCATCACCACACGGACAGAGAAGAGAAAGCAAGAACTTCTGTTATAATTGTTGGAAAACTTCATGTTTTCTCCCGTTTCAAAGAATGATTCTTTACCAAATAGAAATTACAGGCTTGTCCTCTTTGAACACACGGTACTTTCTGAGTTTCACAGTGAATTAGCAAGAAACGAAGTAGGAAACAACTGTGAACGGTGAAGTCACATATATTCCCTTTAGTGTGTCCGGTGAAGCACACTACCCAAAGAATATAACTGTCTTGAAAGCAGTGTTTGCTCTTTAGTCTATTATCTAATCTCGAAAGTTCACTGAAACATACAATGGAGTACATCAACAACGGCACGGCAAGGCCATAACTCCATCTGTTGAAATCGTTTGATCATATGTATATGTTGGTTAGAATGTTCCATGTACATTTCTTCTATTTGGTTGAAAACTGTTGCTGGCCTCTTTCGGAACACAGTTTTTCTGAGTTAACAAGGAAGGGCAACAGGAACTTTTTGAAAGACATTCGTGAGAAACAAGATAGCACCTATACCTTCAATTCAAAGAGCTACATCTGTACTTACAGTAGTATTTGCGCTACTGTTCATGGAAAACCAGAGGTGTCCAGACATTACTGTCTCTGCTTCTGCCTTCAATGGCAATGCGACCGGTGACTATCTCACACAATTCAGGCCATCACCACACGGACAGAGAAGAGAAAGCAATAACTTCTGTTATAATTGCTGGAAATGTTCATGTTTTCTCCCGTTTCAAAGAATGATTCTTTACCAGATAGAAATTACAGGCTTGTCCTCTTTGAACACACGGTACTTTCTGAGTTTCACAGTGAATTAGCAAGAAACGAAGTAGGAAACAACTGTGAACGGTGAAGTCACATATATTCCCTTTAGTGTGTCCGGTGAAGCACACTACCCAAAGAATATAACTGTCTTGAAAGCAGTGTTTGCTCTTTAGTCTATTATCTAATCTCGAAAGTTCACTGAAACATAGAATGGAGTACATCAACAACGGCACGGCAAGGCCATAACTCCATCTGTTGAAATCGTTTGATCATATGTATATGTTGGTTAGAATGTTCCATGTACATTTCTTCTATTTGGTTGAAAACTGTTGCTGGCCTCTTTCGGAACACAGTTTTTCTGAGTTAACAAGGAAGGGCAACAGGAACTTTTTGAAAGACATTCGTGAGAAACAAGATAGCACCTATACCTTCAATTCAAAGAGCTACATCTGTACTTACAGTAGTATTTGCGCTACTGTTCATGGAAAACCAGAGGTGTCCAGACATTACTGTCTCTGCTTCTGCCTTCAATTGCAATGCGACCGGTGACTATCTCACACAATTCAGGCCATCACCACACGGACAGAGAAGAGAAAGCAATAACTTCTGTTATAATTGCTGGAAATGTTCATGTTTTCTCCCGTTTCAAAGAATGATTCTTTACCAGATAGAAATTACAGGCTTGTCCTCTTTGAACACACGGTACTTTCTGAGTTTCACAGTGAATTAGCAAGAAACGAAGTAGGAAACAACTGTGAACGGTGAAGTCACATATATTCCCTTTAGTGTGTCAGGTCAAGCACACTACCCAAAGACTCGAACGGTCTTGAAAGCAGTGTTTGCTCTTTAATCTATTATCTAAACTCGAAAGTTCACTGAAACATACAATGGAGTACATCAACAACGCCACGGCAAGGCCATAATTCCATCTGTTGAAATCGTTTGATCATATGTATATGTTGGTTAGAATGTTCCATGTACATTTCTTCTATTTGGTTGAAAACTGTTGCTGGCCTCTTTCGGAACACAGTTTTTCTGAGTTAACAAGGAAGGGCAACGGGAAATTTTTGAAAGACATTCGTGAGAAACAAGATAGCACCTATACCTTCAATTCAAAGAGCTACATCTGTACTTACAGTAGTATTTGCGCTACTGTTCATGGAAAACCAGAGGTGTCCAGACATTACTGTCTCTGCTTCTGCCTTCAATGGCAATGCGACCGGTGACTATCTCACACAATTCAGGCCATCACCACACGGACAGAGAAGAGAAAGCAAGAACTTCTGTTATAATTGCTGGAAATGTTCATGTTTTCTCCCGTTTCAAAGAATGATTCTTTACCAGATAGAAATTAGAGGCTTGTCCTCTTTGAAAACACGGTACTTTCTGAGTTTCACAGTGAATTAGCAAGAAACGAAGTAGGAAACAACTGTGAACGGTGAAGTCACATATATTCCCTTTAGTGTGTCCGGTGAAGCACACTACCCAAAGAATATAACTGTCTTGAAAGCAGTGTTTGCTCTTTAGTCTATTATCTAATCTCGAAAGTTCACTGAAACATAGAATGGAGTACATCAACAACGGCACGGCAAGGCCATAACTCCATCTGTTGAAATCGTTTGATCATATGTATATGTTGGTTAGAATGTTCCATGTACATTTCTTCTATTTGGTTGAAAACTGTTGCTGGCCTCTTTCGGAACACAGTTTTTCTGAGTTAACAAGGAAGGGCAACAGGAACTTTTTGAAAGACATTCGTGAGAAACAAGATAGCACCTATACCTTCAATTCAAAGAGCTACATCTGTACTTACAGTAGTATTTGCGCTACTGTTCATGGAAAACCAGAGGTGTCCAGACATTACTGTCTCAGCTTCTGCCTTCAATGGCAATGCGACCGGTGACTATCTCACACAATTCAGGCCATCACCACACGGACAGAGAAGAGAAAGCAATAACTTCTGTTATAATTGCTGGAAATGTTCATGTTTTCTCCCGTTTCAAAGAATGATTCTTTACCAGATAGAAATTACAGGCTTGTCCTCTTTGAACACACGGTACTTTCTGAGTTTCACAGTGAATTAGCAAGAAACGAAGTAGGAAACAACTGTGAACGGTGAAGTCACATATATTCCCTTTAGTGTGTCAGGTGAAGCACACTACCCAAAGACTCGAACGGTCTTGAAAGCAGTGTTTGCTCTTTAATCTATTATCTAAACTCGAAAGTTCACTGAAACATACAATGGAGTACATCAACAATGCCACGGCAAGGCCATAATTCCATCTGTTGAAATCGTTTGATCATACGTATATGTTGGTTAGAATGTTCCATGTACATTTCTTCTATTTGGTTGAAAACTGTTGCTGGCCTCTTTCGGAACACAGTTTTTCTGAGTTAACAAGGAAGGGCAACAGGAACTTTTTGAAAGACATTCGTGAGAAACAAGATAGCACCTATACCTTCAATTCAAAGAGCTACATCTGTACTTACAGTAGTATTTGCGCTACTGTTCATGGAAAACCAGAGGTGTCCAGACATTACTGTCTCTGCTTCTGCCTTCAATGGTAATGCGACCGGTGACTATCTCACACAATTCAGGCCATCACCACACGGACAGATAAGAGAAAGCAATAACTTCTGTTATAATTGCTGGAAATGTTCATGTTTTCTCCCGTTTCAAAGAATGATTCTTTCCCAGATAGAAATTAGAGGCTTGTCCTCTTTGAAAACACGGTACTTTCTGAGTTTCACAGTGAATTAGCAAGAAACGAAGTAGGAAACAACTGTGAACGGTTAAGTCACATATATTCCCTTTAGTGTGTCAGGTGAAGCACACTACCCAAAGACTCGAACGGTCTTGAAAGCAGTGTTTGCTCTTTAATCTATTATCTAAACTCGAAAGTTCACTGAAACATACAATGGAGTACATCAACAACGGCACGGCAAGGCCATAATTCCATCTGTTGAAATCGTTTGATCATATGTATATGTTGGTTAGAATGTTCCATGTACATTTCTTCTATTTGGTTGAAAACTGTTGCTGGCCTCTTTCGGAACACAGTTTTTCTGAGTTAACAAGGAAGGGCAACGGGAACTTTTTGAAAGACATTCGTGAGAAACAAGATAGCACCTATACCTTCAATTCAAAGAGCTACATCTGTACTTACAGTAGTATTTGCGCTACTGTTCACGGAAAACCAGAGGTGTCCAGACATTACTGTCTCTGATTCTGCCTTCAATTGCAATGCGACCGGTGACTATCTCACACAATTCAGGCCATCACCACACGGACAGAGAAGAGAAAGCAAGAACTTCTGTTATAATTGCTGGAAATGTTCATGTTTTCTCCCGTTTCAAAGAATGATTCTTTACCAGATAGAAATTACAGGCTTGTCCTCTTTGAACACACGGTACTTTCTGAGTTTCACAGTGAATTAGCAAGAAACGAAGTAGAAAACAACTGTGAACGGTGAAGTCACATATATTCCCTTTATTGTGTCAGGTGAAGCACACTACCCAAAAGACTCGAACGGTCTTGAAAGCAGTGTTTGCTCTTTAGTCTATTGTATAAATTCGAAAGTTCACTGAAACATACAATGGAGTACATCAACAGCGGCACGGCAAGGCCATAATTCCATCTGTTGAAATCGTTTGATCATATGTATATGTTGGTTAGAATGTTCCATGTACATTTCTTCTATTTGGTTGAAAACTGTTGCTGGCCTCTTTCGGAACACAGTTTTTCTGAGTTAACAAGGAAGGGCAACAGGAACTTTTTGAAAGACATTCGTGAGAAACAAGATAGCACCTATACCTTCAATTCAAAGAGCTACATCTGTACTTACAGTAGTATTTGCGCTACTGTTCATGGAAAACCAGAGGTGTCCAGACATTACTGTCTCTGCTTCTGCCTTCAATGGTAATGCGACCGGTGACTATCTCACACAATTCAGGCCATCACCACACGGACAGATAAGAGAAAGCAAGAACTTCTGTTATAATTGCTGGAAATGTTCATGTTTTCTCCCGTTTCAAAGAATGATTCTTTACCAGATAGAAATTACAGGCTTGTCCTCTTTGAACACACGGTACTTTCTGAGTTTCACAGTGAATTAGCAAGAAACGAAGTAGGAAACAACTGTGAACGGTGAAGTCACATATATTCCCTTTAGTGTGTCAGGTGAAGCACACTACCCAAAGACTCGAACGGTCTTGAAAGCAGTGTTTGCTCTTTAATCTATTATCTAAACTCGAAAGTTCACTGAAACATACAATGGAGTACATCAACAACGCCACGGCAAGGCCATAATTCCATCTGTTGAAATCGTTTGATCATATGTATATGTTGGTTAGAATGTTCCATGTACATTTCTTCTATTTGGTTGAAAACTGTTGCTGGCCTCTTTCGGAACACAGTTTTTCTGAGTTAACAAGGAAGGGCAACAGGAACTTTTTGAAAGACATTCGTGAGAAACAAGATAGCACCTATACCTTCAATTCAAAGAGCTACATCTGTACTTACAGTAGTATTTGCGCTACTGTTCATGGAAAACCAGAGGTGTCCAGACATTACTGTCTCTGCTTCTGCCTTCAATGGTAATGCGACCGGTGACTATCTCACACAATTCAGGCCATCACCACACGGACAGAGAAGAGAAAGCAATAACTTCTGTTATAATTCCTGGAAATGTTCATGTTTACTCCCGTTTCAAAGAATGATTCTTTACCAGATAGAAATTACAGGCTTGTCCTCTTTGAACACACGGTACTTTCTGAGTTTCACAGTGAATTAGCAAGAAACGAAGTAGAAAACAACTGTGAACGGTGAAGTCACATATATTCCCTTTAGTGTGTCCGGTGAAGCACACTACCCAAAGAATATAACTGTCTTGAAAGCAGTGTTTGCTCTTTAGTCTATTATCTAATCTCGAAAGTTCACTGAAACATAGAATGGAGTACATCAACAACGGCACGGCAAGGCCATAACTCCATCTGTTGAAATCGTTTGATCATATGTATATGTTGGTTAGAATGTTCCATGTACATTTCTTCTATTTGGTTGAAAACTGTTGCTGGCCCCTTTCGGAACACAGTTTTTCTGAGTTAACAAGGAAGGGCAACAGGAACTTTTTGAAAGACATTCGTGAGAAACAAGATAGCACCTATACCTTCAATTCAAAGAGCTACATCTGTACTTACAGTAGTATTTGCGCTACTGTTCATGGAAAACCAGAGGTGTCCAGACATTACTGTCTCTGCTTCTGCCTTCAATGGCAATGCGACCGGTGACTATCTCACACAATTCAGGCCATCACCACACGGACAGAGAAGAGAAAGCAAGAACTTCTGTTATAATTGTTGGAAATGTTCATGTTTTCTCCCGTTTCAAAGAATGATTCTTTACCAGATAGAAATTACAGGCTTGTCCTCTTTGAACACACGGTACTTTCTGAGTTTCACAGTGAATTAGCAAGAAACGAAGTAGGAAACAACTGTGAACGGTGAAGTCACATATATTCCCTTTAGTGTGTCAGGTGAAGCACACTACCCAAAGACTCGAACGGTCTTGAAAGCAGTGTTTGCTCTTTAGTCTATTATCTAAACTCGAAAGTTCACTGAAACATACAATGGAGTACATCAACAACGCCACGGCAAGGCCATAATTCCATCTGTTGAAATCGTTTGATCATATGTATATGTTGGTTAGAATGTTCCATGTACATTTCTTCTATTTGGTTGAAAACTGTTGCTGGCCTCTTTCGGAACACAGTTTTTCTGAGTTAACAAGGAAGGGCAACAGGAAATTTTTGAAAGACATTCGTGAGAAACAAGATAGCACCTATAACTTCAATTCAAAGAGCTACATCTGTACTTACAGTAGTATTTGCTCTACTGTTCACGGAAAACCAGAGGTGTCCAGACATTACTGTCTCTGCTTCTGCCTTCAATGGCAATGCGACCGGTGACTATCTCACACAATTCAGGCCATCACCACACGGACAGAGAAGAGAAAGCAATAACTTCTGTTATAATTGCTGGAAATGTTCATGTTTTCTCCCGTTTCAAAGAATGATTCTTTACCAGATAGAAATTACAGGCTTGTCCTCTTTGAACACACGGTACTTTCTGAGTTTCACAGTGAATTAGCAAGAAACGAAGTAGGAAACAACTGTGAACGGTGAAGTCACATATATTCCCTTTAGTGTGTCAGGTGAAGCACACTACCCAAAGACTATAACTGTCTTGAAAGCAGTGCTTGCTCTTTAGTCTATTGTATAAACTCGAAAGTTCACTGAAGCACACAATGGAGCAGAACAACAACAGCACGGCAAGGCCATAATTCCATCTGTTGAAATCGTTTGATCATATGTATATGTTGGTTAGAATGTTCCATGTACATTTCTTCTATTTGGTTGAAAACTGTTGCTGGCCTCTTTCGGAACACAGTTTTTCTGAGTTAACAAGGAAGGGCAACGGGAAATTTTTGAAAGACATTCGTGAGAAACAAGATAGCACCTATACCTTCAATTCAAAGAGCTACATCTGTACTTACAGTAGTATTTGCGCTACTGTTCATGGAAAACCAGAGGTGTCCAGACATTACTGTCTCTGCTTCTGCCTTCAATGGCAATGCGACCGGTGACTATCTCACACAATTCAGGCCATCACCACACGGACAGATAAGAGAAAGCAATAACTTCTGTTATAATTGCTGGAAATGTTCATGTTTTCTCCCGTTTCAAAGAATGATTCTTTCCCAGATAGAAATTAGAGGCTTGTCCTCTTTGAAAACACGGTACTTTCTGAGTTTCACAGTGAATTAGCAAGAAACGAAGTAGGAAACAACTGTGAACGGTGAAGTCACATATATTCCCTTTAGTGTGTCAGGTGAAGCACACTACCCAAAGATTCGAACGGTCTTGAAAGCAGTGTTTGCTCTTTAATCTATTATCTAAACTCGAAAGTTCACTGAAACATACAATGGAGTACATCAACAACGCCACGGCAAGGCCATAATTCCATCTGTTGAAATCGTTTGATCATATGTATATGTTGGTTAGAATGTTCCATGTACATTTCTTCTATTTGGTTGAAAACTGTTGCTGGCCTCTTTCGGAACACAGTTTTTCTGAGTTAACAAGGAAGGGCAACGGGAACTTTTTGAAAGACATTCGTGAGAAACAAGATAGCACCTATACCTTCAATTCAAAGAGCTACATCTGTACTTACAGTAGTATTTGCGCTACTGTTCACGGAAAACCAGAGGTGTCCAGACATTACTGTCTCTGCTTCTGCCTTCAATGGCAATGCGACCGGTGACTATCTCACACAATTCAGGCCATCACCACACGGACAGAGAAGAGAAAGCAAGAACTTCTGTTATAATTGTTGGAAATGTTCATGTTTTCTCCCGTTTCAAAGAATGATTCTTTACCAGATAGAAATTACAGGCTTGTCCTCTTTGAACACACGGTACTTTCTGAGTTTCACAGTGAATTAGCAAGAAACGAAGTAGGAAACAACTGTGAACGGTGAAGTCACATATATTCCCTTTAGTGTGTCAGGTGAAGCACACTACCCAAAGACTCGAACGGTCTTGAAAGCAGTGTTTGCTCTTTAATCTATTATCTAAACTCGAAAGTTCACTGAAACATACAATGGAGTACATCAACAACGGCACGGCAAGGCCATAATTCCATCTGTTGAAATCGTTTGATCATATGTATATGTTGGTTAGAATGTTCCATGTACATTTCTTCTATTTGGTTGAAAACTGTTGCTGGCCTCTTTCGGAACACAGTTTTTCTGAGTTAACAAGGAAGGGCAACAGGAACTTTTTGAAAGACATTCGTGAGAAACAAGATAGCACCTATACCTTCAATTCAAAGAGCTACATCTGTACTTACAGTAGTATTTGCGCTACTGTTCACGGAAAACCAGAGGTGTCCAGCCATTACTGTCTCTGATTCTGCCTTCAATTGCAATGCGACCGGTGACTATCTCACACAATTCAGGCCATCACCACACGGACAGATAAGAGAAAGCAATAACTTCTGTTATAATTGCTGGAAATGTTCATGTTTTCTCCCGTTTCAAAGAATGATTCTTTCCCAGATAGAAATTAGAGGCTTGTCCTCTTTGAAAACACGGTACTTTCTGAGTTTCACAGTGAATTAGCAAGAAACGAAGTAGGAAACAACTGTGAACGGTGAAGTCACATATATTCCCTTTAGTGTGTCAGGTGAAGCACACTACCCAAAGATTCGAACGGTCTTGAAAGCAGTGTTTGCTCTTTAATCTATTATCTAAACTCGAAAGTTCACTGAAACATACAATGGAGTACATCAACAACGCCACGGCAAGGCCATAATTCCATCTGTTGAAATCGTTTGATCATATGTATATGTTGGTTAGAATGTTCCATGTACATTTCTTCTATTTGGTTGAAAACTGTTGCTGGCCTCTTTCGGAACACAGTTTTTCTGAGTTAACAAGGAAGGGCAACAGGAACTTTTTGAAAGACATTCGTGAGAAACAAGATAGCACCTATACCTTCAATTCAAAGAGCTACATCTGTACTTACAGTAGTATTTGCGCTACTGTTCACGGAAAACCAGAGGTGTCCAGCCATTACTGTCTCTGATTCTGCCTTCAATTGCAATGCGACCGGTGACTATCTCACACAATTCAGGCCATCACCACACGGACAGATAAGAGAAAGCAATAACTTCTGTTATAATTGCTGGAAATGTTCATGTTTTCTCCCGTTTCAAAGAATGATTCTTTCCCAGATAGAAATTAGAGGCTTGTCCTCTTTGAAAACACGGTACTTTCTGAGTTTCACAGTGAATTAGCAAGAAACGAAGTAGGAAACAACTGTGAACGGTGAAGTCACATATATTCCCTTTAGTGTGTCAAGTGAAGCACACTACCCAAAGATTCGAACGGTCTTGAAAGCAGTGTTTGCTCTTTAATCTATTATCTAAACTCGAAAGTTCACTGAAACATACAATGGAGTACATCAACAACGCCACGGCAAGGCCATAATTCCATCTGTTGAAATCGTTTGATCATATGTATATGTTGGTTAGAATGTTCCATGTACATTTCTTCTATTTGGTTGAAAACTGTTGCTGGCCTCTTTCGGAACACAGTTTTTCTGAGTTAACAAGGAAGGGCAACGGGAACTTTTTGAAAGACATTCGTGAGAAACAAGATAGCACCTATACCTTCAATTCAAAGAGCTACATCTGTACTTACAGTAGTATTTGCGCTACTGTTCACGGAAAACCAGAGGTGTCCAGACATTACTGTCTCTGCTTCTGCCTTCAATGGCAATGCGACCGGTGACTATCTCACACAATTCAGGCCATCACCACACGGACAGAGAAGAGAAAGCAAGAACTTCTGTTATAATTGCTGGAAATGTTCATGTTTTCTCCCGTTTCAAAGAATGATTCTTTACCAGATAGAAATTACAGGCTTGTCCTCTTTGAACACACGGTACTTTCTGAGTTTCACAGTGAATTAGCAAGAAACGAAGTAGGAAACAACTGTGAACGGTGAAGTCACATATATTCCCTTTAGTGTGTCAGGTGAAGCACACTACCCAAAGACTCGAACGGTCTTGAAAGCAGTGTTTGCTCTTTAATCTATTATCTAAACTCGAAAGTTCACTGAAACATACAATGGAGTACATCAACAACGGCACGGCAAGGCCATAATTCCATCTGTTGAAATCGTTTGATCATATGTATATGTTGGTTAGAATGTTCCATGTACATTTCTTCTATTTGGTTGAAAACTGTTGCTGGCCTCTTTCGGAACACAGTTTTTCTGAGTTAACAAGGAAGGGCAACAGGAACTTTTTGAAAGACATTCGTGAGAAACAAGATAGCACCTATACCTTCAATTCAAAGAGCTACATCTGTACTTACAGTAGTATTTGCGCTACTGTTCACGGAAAACCAGAGGTGTCCAGCCATTACTGTCTCTGATTCTGCCTTCAATTGCAATGCGACCGGTGACTATCTCACACAATTCAGGCCATCACCACACGGACAGATAAGAGAAAGCAATAACTTCTGTTATAATTGCTGGAAATGTTCATGTTTTCTCCCGTTTCAAAGAATGATTCTTTCCCAGATAGAAATTAGAGGCTTGTCCTCTTTGAAAACACGGTACTTTCTGAGTTTCACAGTGAATTAGCAAGAAACGAAGTAGAAAACAACTGTGAACGGTTAAGTCACATATATTCCCTTTAGTGTGTCAGGTGAAGCACACTACCCAAAGACTCGAACGGTCTTGAAAGCAGTGTTTGCTCTTTAATCTATTATCTAAACTCGAAAGTTCACTGAAACATACAATGGAGTACATCAACAACGCCACGGCAAGGCCATAATTCCATCTGTTGAAATCGTTTGATCATATGTATATGTTGGTTAGAATGTTCCATGTACATTTCTTCTATTTGGTTGAAAACTGTTGCTGGCCTCTTTCGGAACACAGTTTTTCTGAGTTAACAAGGAAGGGCAACGGGAACTTTTTGAAAGACATTCGTGAGAAACAAGATAGCACCTATACCTTCAATTCAAAGAGCTACATCTGTACTTACAGTAGTATTTGCGCTACTGTTCACGGAAAACCAGAGGTGTCCAGACATTACTGTCTCTGCTTCTGCCTTCAATGGCAATGCGACCGGTGACTATCTCACACAATTCAGGCCATCACCACACGGACAGAGAAGAGAAAGCAAGAACTTCTGTTATAATTGTTGGAAATGTTCATGTTTTCTCCCGTTTCAAAGAATGATTCTTTACCAGATAGAAATTACAGGCTTGTCCTCTTTGAACACACGGTACTTTCTGAGTTTCACAGTGAATTAGCAAGAAACGAAGTAGGAAACAACTGTGAACGGTGAAGTCACATATATTCCCTTTATTGTGTCAGGTGAAGCACACTACCCAAAAGACTCGAACGGTCTTGGAAGCAGTGTTTGCTCTTTAGTCTATTGTATAAATTCGAAAGTTCACTGAAACATACAATGGAGTACATCAACAGCGGCACGGCAAGGCCATAATTCCATCTGTTGAAATCGTTTGATCATATGTATATGTTGGTTAGAATGTTCCATGTACATTTCTTCTATTTGGTTGAAAACTGTTGCTGGCCTCTTTCGGAACACAGTTTTTCTGAGTTAACAAGGAAGGGCAACAGGAACTTTTTGAAAGACATTCGTGAGAAACAAGATAGCACCTATACCTTCAATTCAAAGAGCTACATCTGTACTTACAGTAGTATTTGCGCTACTGTTCATGGAAAACCAGAGGTGTCCAGACATTACTGTCTCTGCTTCTGCCTTCAATGGTAATGCGACCGGTGACTATCTCACACAATTCAGGCCATCACCACACGGACAGAGAAGAGAAAGCAAGAACTTCTGTTATAATTGCTGGAAATGTTCATGTTTTCTCCCGTTTCAAAGAATGATTCTTTACCAGATAGAAATTACAGGCTTGTCCTCTTTGAACACACGGTACTTTCTGAGTTTCACAGTGAATTAGCAAGAAACGAAGTAGGAAACAACTGTGAACGGTGAAGTCACATATATTCCCTTTAGTGTGTCAGGTGAAGCACACTACCCAAAGACTCGAACGGTCTTGAAAGCAGTGTTTGCTCTTTAGTCTATTATCTAAACTCGAAAGTTCACTGAAACATACAATGGAGTACATCAACAACGGCACGGCAAGGCCATAATTCCATCTGTTGAAATCGTTTGATCATACGTATATGTTGGTTAGAATGTTCCATGTACATTTCTTCTATTTGGTTGAAAACTGTTGCTGGCCTCTTTCGGAACACAGTTTTTCTGAGTTAACAAGGAAGGGCAACAGGAACTTTTTGAAAGACATTCGTGAGAAACAAGATAGCACCTATACCTTCAATTCAAAGAGCTACATCTGTACTTACAGTAGTATTTGCGCTACTGTTCATGGAAAACCAGAGGTGTCCAGACATTACTGTCTCTGATTCTGCCTTCAATTGCAATGCGACCGGTGACTATCTCACACAATTCAGGCCATCACCACACGGACAGAGAAGAGAAAGCAATAACTTCTGTTATAATTGCTGGAAATGTTCATGTTTTCTCCCGTTTCAAAGAATGATTCTTTACCAGATAGAAATTACAGGCTTGTCCTCTTTGAACACACGGTACTTTCTGAGTTTCACAGTGAATTAGCAAGAAACGAAGTAGGAAACAACTGTGAACGGTGAAGTCACATATATTCCCTTTATTGTGTCAGGTGAAGCACACTACCCAAAAGACTCGAACGGTCTTGGAAGCAGTGTTTGCTCTTTAGTCTATTGTATAAATTCGAAAGTTCACTGAAACATACAATGGAGTACATCAACAGCGGCACGGCAAGGCCATAATTCCATCTGTTGAAATCGTTTGATCATATGTATATGTTGGTTAGAATGTTCCATGTACATTTCTTCTATTTGGTTGAAAACTGTTGCTGGCCTCTTTCGGAACACAGTTTTTCTGAGTTAACAAGGAAGGGCAACAGGAACTTTTTGAAAGACATTCGTGAGAAACAAGATAGCACCTATACCTTCAATTCAAAGAGCTACATCTGTACTTACAGTAGTATTTGCGCTACTGTTCATGGAAAACCAGAGGTGTCCAGACATTACTGTCTCTGCTTCTGCCTTCAATGGTAATGCGACCGGTGACTATCTCACACAATTCAGGCCATCACCACACGGACAGATAAGAGAAAGCAAGAACTTCTGTTATAATTGCTGGAAATGTTCATGTTTTCTCCCGTTTCAAAGAATGATTCTTTACCAGATAGAAATTACAGGCTTGTCCTCTTTGAACACACGGTACTTTCTGAGTTTCACAGTGAATTAGCAAGAAACGAAGTAGGAAACAACTGTGAACGGTGAAGTCACATATATTCCCTTTAGTGTGTCAGGTGAAGCACACTACCCAAAGACTCGAACGGTCTTGAAAGCAGTGTTTGCTCTTTAGTCTATTATCTAAACTCGAAAGTTCACTGAAACATACAATGGAGTACATCAACAACGCCACGGCAAGGCCATAATTCCATCTGTTGAAATCGTTTGATCATATGTATATGTTGGTTAGAATGTTCCATGTACATTTCTTCTATTTGGTTGAAAACTGTTGCTGGCCTCTTTCGGAACACAGTTTTTCTGAGTTAACAAGGAAGGGCAACAGGAAATTTTTGAAAGACATTCGTGAGAAACAAGATAGCACCTATAACTTCAATTCAAAGAGCTACATCTGTACTTACAGTAGTATTTGCGCTACTGTTCACGGAAAACCAGAGGTGTCCAGACATTACTGTCTCTGCTTCTGCCTTCAATGGCAATGCGACCGGTGACTATCTCACACAATTCAGGCCATCACCACACGGACAGAGAAGAGAAAGCAATAACTTCTGTTATAATTGCTGGAAATGTTCATGTTTTCTCCCGTTTCAAAGAATGATTCTTTACCAGATAGAAATTACAGGCTTGTCCTCTTTGAACACACGGTACTTTCTGAGTTTCACAGTGAATTAGCAAGAAACGAAGTAGGAAACAACTGTGAACGGTGAAGTCACATATATTCCCTTTAGTGTGTCAGGTGAAGCACACTACCCAAAGACTATAACTGTCTTGAAAGCAGTGCTTGCTCTTTAGTCTATTGTATAAACTCGAAAGTTCACTGAAGCACACAATGGAGCAGAACAACAACAGCACGGCAAGGCCATAATTCCATCTGTTGAAATCGTTTGATCATATGTATATGTTGGTTAGAATGTTCCATGTACATTTCTTCTATTTGGTTGAAAACTGTTGCTGGCCTCTTTCGGAACACAGTTTTTCTGAGTTAACAAGGAAGGGCAACGGGAAATTTTTGAAAGACATTCGTGAGAAACAAGATAGCACCTATACCTTCAATTCAAAGAGCTACATCTGTACTTACAGTAGTATTTGCGCTACTGTTCATGGAAAACCAGAGGTGTCCAGACATTACTGTCTCTGCTTCTGCCTTCAATGGCAATGCGACCGGTGACTATCTCACACAATTCAGGCCATCACCACACGGACAGAGAAGAGAAAGCAAGAACTTCTGTTATAATTGTTGGAAATGTTCATGTTTTCTCCCGTTTCAAAGAATGATTCTTTACCAGATAGAAATTACAGGCTTGTCCTCTTTGAACACACGGTACTTTCTGAGTTTCACAGTGAATTAGCAAGAAACGAAGTAGGAAACAACTGTGAACGGTGAAGTCACATATATTCCCTTTAGTGTGTCCGGTGAAGCACACTACCCAAAGACTCGAACGGTCTTGAAAGCAGTGTTTGCTCTTTAATCTATTATCTAAACTCGAAAGTTCACTGAAACATACAATGGAGTACATCAACAACGGCACGGCAAGGCCATAATTCCATCTGTTGAAATCGTTTGATCATACGTATATGTTGGTTAGAATGTTCCATGTACATTTCTTCTATTTGGTTGAAAACTGTTGCTGGCCTCTTTCGGAACACAGTTTTTCTGAGTTAACAAGGAAGGGCAACAGGAACTTTTTGAAAGACATTCGTGAGAAACAAGATAGCACCTATACCTTCAATTCAAAGAGCTACATCTGTACTTACAGTAGTATTTGCGCTACTGTTCATGGAAAACCAGAGGTGTCCAGACATTACTGTCTCTGATTCTGCCTTCAATTGCAATGCGACCGGTGACTATCTCACACAATTCAGGCCATCACCACACGGACAGAGAAGAGAAAGCAATAACTTCTGTTATAATTGCTGGAAATGTTCATGTTTTCTCCCGTTTCAAAGAATGATTCTTTACCAGATAGAAATTACAGGCTTGTCCTCTTTGAACACACGGTACTTTCTGAGTTTCACAGTGAATTAGCAAGAAACGAAGTAGAAAACAACTGTGAACGGTGAAGTCACATATATTCCCTTTATTGTGTCAGGTGAAGCACACTACCCAAAAGACTCGAACGGTCTTGAAAGCAGTGTTTGCTCTTTAGTCTATTGTATAAATTCGAAAGTTCACTGAAACATACAATGGAGTACATCAACAGCGGCACGGCAAGGCCATAATTCCATCTGTTGAAATCGTTTGATCATATGTATATGTTGGTTAGAATGTTCCATGTACATTTCTTCTATTTGGTTGAAAACTGTTGCTGGCCTCTTTCGGAACACAGTTTTTCTGAGTTAACAAGGAAGGGCAACAGGAACTTTTTGAAAGACATTCGTGAGAAACAAGATAGCACCTATACCTTCAATTCAAAGAGCTACATCTGTACTTACAGTAGTATTTGCGCTACTGTTCATGGAAAACCAGAGGTGTCCAGACATTACTGTCTCTGCTTCTGCCTTCAATGGCAATGCGACCGGTGACTATCTCACACAATTCAGGCCATCACCACACGGACAGATAAGAGAAAGCAATAACTTCTGTTATAATTGCTGGAAATGTTCATGTTTTCTCCCGTTTCAAAGAATGATTCTTTCCCAGATAGAAATTACAGGCTTGTCCTCTTTGAACACACGGTACTTTCTGAGTTTCACAGTGAATTAGCAAGAAACGAAGTAGGAAACAACTGTGAACGGTGAAGTCACATATATTCCCTTTAGTGTGTCAGGTGAAGCACACTACCCAAAGACTCGAACGGTCTTGAAAGCAGTGTTTGCTCTTTAGTCTATTATCTAAACTCGAAAGTTCACTGAAACATACAATGGAGTACATCAACAACGCCACGGCAAGGCCATAATTCCATCTGTTGAAATCGTTTGATCATATGTATATGTTGGTTAGAATGTTCCATGTACATTTCTTCTATTTGGTTGAAAACTGTTGCTGGCCTCTTTCGGAACACAGTTTTTCTGAGTTAACAAGGAAGGGCAACAGGAAATTTTTGAAAGACATTCGTGAGAAACAAGATAGCACCTATAACTTCAATTCAAAGAGCTACATCTGTACTTACAGTAGTATTTGCGCTACTGTTCACGGAAAACCAGAGGTGTCCAGACATTACTGTCTCTGCTTCTGCCTTCAATGGCAATGCGACCGGTGACTATCTCACACAATTCAGGCCATCACCACACGGACAGAGAAGAGAAAGCAATAACTTCTGTTATAATTGCTGGAAATGTTCATGTTTTCTCCCGTTTCAAAGAATGATTCTTTACCAGATAGAAATTACAGGCTTGTCCTCTTTGAACACACGGTACTTTCTGAGTTTCACAGTGAATTAGCAAGAAACGAAGTAGGAAACAACTGTGAACGGTGAAGTCACATATATTCCCTTTAGTGTTTCAGGTGAAGCACACTACCCAAAGACTATAACTGTCTTGAAAGCAGTGCTTGCTCTTTAGTCTATTGTATAAACTCGAAAGTTCACTGAAGCACACAATGGAGCAGAACAACAACAGCACGGCAAGGCCATAATTCCATCTGTTGAAATCGTTTGATCATACGTATATGTTGGTTAGAATGTTCCATGTACATTTCTTCTATTTGGTTGAAAACTGTTGCTGGCCTCTTTCGGAACACAGTTTTTCTGAGTTAACAAGGAAGGGCAACAGGAACTTTTTGAAAGACATTCGTGAGAAACAAGATAGCACCTATACCTTCAATTCAAAGAGCTACATCTGTACTTACAGTAGTATTTGCGCTACTGTTCATGGAAAACCAGAGGTGTCCAGACATTACTGTCTCTGCTTCTGCCTTCAATGGTAATGCGACCGGTGACTATCTCACACAATTCAGGCCATCACCACACGGACAGATAAGAGAAAGCAATAACTTCTGTTATAATTGCTGGAAATGTTCATGTTTTCTCCCGTTTCAAAGAATGATTCTTTCCCAGATAGAAATTAGAGGCTTGTCCTCTTTGAAAACACGGTACTTTCTGAGTTTCACAGTGAATTAGCAAGAAACGAAGTAGGAAACAACTGTGAACGGTTAAGTCACATATATTCCCTTTAGTGTGTCAGGTGAAGCACACTACCCAAAGACTCGAACGGTCTTGAAAGCAGTGTTTGCTCTTTAATCTATTATCTAAACTCGAAAGTTCACTGAAACATACAATGGAGTACATCAACAACGCCACGGCAAGGCCATAATTCCATCTGTTGAAATCGTTTGATCATATGTATATGTTGGTTAGAATGTTCCATGTACATTTCTTCTATTTGGTTGAAAACTGTTGCTGGCCTCTTTCGGAACACAGTTTTTCTGAGTTAACAAGGAAGGGCAACAGGAACTTTTTGAAAGACATTCGTGAGAAACAAGATAGCACCTATACCTTCAATTCAAAGAGCTACATCTGTACTTACAGTAGTATTTGCGCTACTGTTCACGGAAAACCAGAGGTGTCCAGACATTACTGTCTCTGCTTCTGCCTTCAATGGCAATGCGACCGGTGACTATCTCACACAATTCAGGCCATCACCACACGGACAGAGAAGAGAAAGCAAGAACTTCTGTTATAATTGTTGGAAATGTTCATGTTTTCTCCCGTTTCAAAGAATGATTCTTTACCAGATAGAAATTACAGGCTTGTCCTCTTTGAACACACGGTACTTTCTGAGTTTCACAGTGAATTAGCAAGAAACGAAGTAGGAAACAACTGTGAACGGTGAAGTCACATATATTCCCTTTAGTGTGTCAGGTGAAGCACACTACCCAAAAGACTCGAACGGTCTTGGAAGCAGTGTTTACTCTTTAGTCTATTGTATAAATTCGAAAGTTCACTGAAACATACAATGGAGTACATCAACAGCGGCACGGCAAGGCCATAATTCCATCTGTTGAAATCGTTTGATCATATGTATATGTTGGTTAGAATGTTCCATGTACATTTCTTCTATTTGGTTGAAAACTGTTGCTGGCCTCTTTCGGAACACAGTTTTTCTGAGTTAACAAGGAAGGGCAACAGGAACTTTTTGAAAGACATTCGTGAGAAATAAGATAGCACCTATACCTTCAATTCAAAGAGCTACATCTGTACTTACAGTAGTATTTGCGCTACTGTTCATGGAAAACCAGAGGTGTCCAGACATTACTGTCTCTGCTTCTGCCTTCAATGGTAATGCGACCGGTGACTATCTCACACAATTCAGGCCATCACCACACGGACAGATAAGAGAAAGCAAGAACTTCTGTTATAATTGCTGGAAATGTTCATGTTTTCTCCCGTTTCAAAGAATGATTCTTTACCAGATAGAAATTACAGGCTTGTCCTCTTTGAACACACGGTACTTTCTGAGTTTCACAGTGAATTAGCAAGAAACGAAGTAGGAAACAACTGTGAACGGTGAAGTCACATATATTCCCTTTAGTGTGTCAGGTGAAGCACACTACCCAAAGACTCGAACGGTCTTGAAAGCAGTGTTTGCTCTTTAATCTATTATCTAAACTCGAAAGTTCACTGAAACATACAATGGAGTACATCAACAACGGCACGGCAAGGCCATAATTCCATCTGTTGAAATCGTTTGATCATATGTATATGTTGGTTAGAATGTTCCATGTACATTTCTTCTATTTGGTTGAAAACTGTTGCTGGCCTCTTTCGGAACACAGTTTTTCTGAGTTAACAAGGAAGGGCAACAGGAAATTTTTGAAAGACATTCGTGAGAAACAAGATAGCACCTATAACTTCAATTCAAAGAGCTACATCTGTACTTACAGTAGTATTTGCGCTACTGTTCACGGAAAACCAGAGGTGTCCAGACATTACTGTCTCTGCTTCTGCCTTCAATGGCAATGCGACCGGTGACTATCTCACACAATTCAGGCCATCACCACACGGACAGAGAAGAGAAAGCAATAACTTCTGTTATAATTGCTGGAAATGTTCATGTTTTCTCCCGTTTCAAAGAATGATTCTTTACCAGATAGAAATTACAGGCTTGTCCTCTTTGAACACACGGTACTTTCTGAGTTTCACAGTGAATTAGCAAGAAACGAAGTAGGAAACAACTGTGAACGGTGAAGTCACATATATTCCCTTTAGTGTGTCAGGTGAAGCACACTACCCAAAGACTATAACTGTCTTGAAAGCAGTGCTTGCTCTTTAGTCTATTGTATAAACTCGAAAGTTCACTGAAGCACACAATGGAGCAGAACAACAACAGCACGGCAAGGCCATAATTCCATCTGTTGAAATCGTTTGATCATATGTATATGTTGGTTAGAATGTTCCATGTACATTTCTTCTATTTGGTTGAAAACTGTTGCTGGCCTCTTTCGGAACACAGTTTTTCTGAGTTAACAAGGAAGGGCAACGGGAAATTTTTGAAAGACATTCGTGAGAAACAAGATAGCACCTATACCTTCAATTCAAAGAGCTACATCTGTACTTACAGTAGTATTTGCGCTACTGTTCATGGAAAACCAGAGGTGTCCAGACATTACTGTCTCTGCTTCTGCCTTCAATGGCAATGCGACCGGTGACTATCTCACACAATTCAGGCCATCACCACACGGACAGAGAAGAGAAAGCAAGAACTTCTGTTATAATTGTTGGAAATGTTCATGTTTTCTCCCGTTTCAAAGAATGATTCTTTACCAGATAGAAATTACAGGCTTGTCCTCTTTGAACACACGGTACTTTCTGAGTTTCACAGTGAATTAGCAAGAAACGAAGTAGGAAACAATTGTGAACGGTGAAGTCACATATATTCCCTTTAGTGTGTCAGGTGAAGCACACTACCCAAAGACTCGAACGGTCTTGAAAGCAGTGTTTGCTCTTTAATCTATTATCTAAACTCGAAAGTTCACTGAAACATACAATGGAGTACATCAACAACGGCACGGCAAGGCCATAATTCCATCTGTTGAAATCGTTTGATCATACGTATATGTTGGTTAGAATGTTCCATGTACATTTCTTCTATTTGGTTGAAAACTGTTGCTGGCCTCTTTCGGAACACAGTTTTTCTGAGTTAACAAGGAAGGGCAACAGGAACTTTTTGAAAGACATTCGTGAGAAACAAGATAGCACCTATACCTTCAATTCAAAGAGCTACATCTGTACTTACAGTAGTATTTGCGCTACTGTTCACGGAAAACCAGAGGTGTCCAGACATTACTGTCTCTGATTCTGCCTTCAATTGCAATGCGACCGGTGACTATCTCACACAATTCAGGCCATCACCACCCGGACAGAGAAGAGAAAGCAATAACTTCTGTTATAATTGCTGGAAATGTTCATGTTTTCTCCCGTTTCAAAGAATGATTCTTTACCAGATAGAAATTACAGGCTTGTCCTCTTTGAACACACGGTACTTTCTGAGTTTCACAGTGAATTAGCAAGAAACGAAGTAGGAAACAACTGTGAACGGTGAAGTCACATATATTCCCTTTAGTGTGTCAGGTGAAGCACACTACCCAAAGACTCGAACGGTCTTGAAAGCAGTGTTTGCTCTTTAATCTATTATCTAAACTCGAAAGTTCACTGAAACATACAATGGAGTACATCAACAACGGCACGGCAAGGCCATAATTCCATCTGTTGAAATCGTTTGATCATATGTATATGTTGGTTAGAATGTTCCATGTACATTTCTTCTATTTGGTTGAAAACTGTTGCTGGCCTCTTTCGGAACACAGTTTTTCTGAGTTAACAAGGAAGGGCAACGGGAACTTTTTGAAAGACATTCGTGAGAAACAAGATAGCACCTATACCTTCAATTCAAAGAGCTACATCTGTACTTACAGTAGTATTTGCGCTACTGTTCACGGAAAACCAGAGGTGTCCAGACATTACTGTCTCTGCTTCTGCCTTCAATGGCAATGCGACCGGTGACTATCTCACACAATTCAGGCCATCACCACACGGACAGAGAAGAGAAAGCAAGAACTTCTGTTATAATTGTTGGAAATGTTCATGTTTTCTCCCGTTTCAAAGAATGATTCTTTACCAGATAGAAATTACAGGCTTGTCCTCTTTGAACACACGGTACTTTCTGAGTTTCACAGTGAATTAGCAAGAAACGAAGTAGGAAACAACTGTGAACGGTGAAGTCACATATATTCCCTTTAGTGTGTCAGGTGAAGCACACTACCCAAAGACTCGAACGGTCTTGAAAGCAGTGTTTGCTCTTTAATCTATTATCTAAACTCGAAAGTTCACTGAAACATACAATGGAGTACATCAACAACGGCACGGCAAGGCCATAATTCCATCTGTTGAAATCGTTTGATCATACGTATATGTTGGTTAGAATGTTCCATGTACATTTCTTCTATTTGGTTGAAAACTGTTGCTGGCCTCTTTCGGAACACAGTTTTTCTGAGTTAACAAGGAAGGGCAACAGGAACTTTTTGAAAGACATTCGTGAGAAACAAGATAGCACCTATACCTTCAATTCAAAGAGCTACATCTGTACTTACAGTAGTATTTGCGCTACTGTTCATGGAAAACCAGAGGTGTCCAGACATTACTGTCTCTGCTTCTGCCTTCAATGGTAATGCGACCGGTGACTATCTCACACAATTCAGGCCATCACCACACGGACAGATAAGAGAAAGCAATAACTTCTGTTATAATTGCTGGAAATGTTCATGTTTTCTCCCGTTTCAAAGAATGATTCTTTCCCAGATAGAAATTAGAGGCTTGTCCTCTTTGAACACACGGTACTTTCTGAGTTTCACAGTGAATTAGCAAGAAACGAAGTAGGAAACAACTGTGAACGGTGAAGTCACATATATTCCCTTTAGTGTGTCAGGTGAAGCACACTACCCAAAGACTCGAACGGTCTTGAAAGCAGTGTTTGCTCTTTAATCTATTATCTAAACTCGAAAGTTCACTGAAACATACAATGGAGTACATCAACAACGGCACGGCAAGGCCATAATTCCATCTGTTGAAATCGTTTGATCATATGTATATGTTGGTTAGAATGTTCCATGTACATTTCTTCTATTTGGTTGAAAACTGTTGCTGGCCTCTTTCGGAACACAGTTTTTCTGAGTTAACAAGGAAGGGCAACGGGAAATTTTTGAAAGACATTCGTGAGAAACAAGATAGCACCTATACCTTCAATTCAAAGAGCTACATCTGTACTTACAGTAGTATTTGCGCTACTGTTCATGGAAAACCAGAGGTGTCCAGACATTACTGTCTCTGCTTCTGCCTTCAATGGCAATGCGACCGGTGACTATCTCACACAATTCAGGCCATCACCACACGGACAGAGAAGAGAAAGCAAGAACTTCTGTTATAATTGCTGGAAATGTTCATGTTTACTCCCGTTTCAAAGAATGATTCTTTACCAGATAGAAATTACAGGCTTGTCCTCTTTGAACACACGGTACTTTCTGAGTTTCACAGTGAATTAGCAAGAAACGAAGTAGAAAACAACTGTGAACGGTGAAGTCACATATATTCCCTTTAGTGTGTCCGGTGAAGCACACTACCCAAAGAATATAACTGTCTTGAAAGCAGTGTTTGCTCTTTAGTCTATTATCTAATCTCGAAAGTTCACTGAAACATAGAATGGAGTACATCAACAACGGCACGGCAAGGCCATAACTCCATCTGTTGAAATCGTTTGATCATATGTATATGTTGGTTAGAATGTTCCATGTACATTTCTTCTATTTGGTTGAAAACTGTTGCTGGCCTCTTTCGGAACACAGTTTTTCTGAGTTAACAAGGAAGGGCAACAGGAACTTTTTGAAAGACATTCGTGAGAAACAAGATAGCACCTATACCTTCAATTCAAAGAGCTACATCTGTACTTACAGTAGTATTTGCGCTACTGTTCATGGAAAACCAGAGGTGTCCAGACATTACTGTCTCTGCTTCTGCCTTCAATGGCAATGCGACCGGTGACTATCTCACACAATTCAGGCCATCACCACACGGACAGAGAAGAGAAAGCAAGAACTTCTGTTATAATTGTTGGAAATGTTCATGTTTTCTCCCGTTTCAAAGAATGATTCTTTACCAGATAGAAATTACAGGCTTGTCCTCTTTGAACACACGGTACTTTCTGAGTTTCACAGTGAATTAGCAAGAAACGAAGTAGGAAACAACTGTGAACGGTGAAGTCACATATATTCCCTTTAGTGTGTCAGGTGAAGCACACTACCCAAAGACTCGAACGGTCTTGAAAGCAGTGTTTGCTCTTTAGTCTATTATCTAAACTCGAAAGTTCACTGAAACATACAATGGAGTACATCAACAACGCCACGGCAAGGCCATAATTCCATCTGTTGAAATCGTTTGGTCATATGTATATGTTGGTTAGAATGTTCCATGTACATTTCTTCTATTTGGTTGAAAACTGTTGCTGGCCTCTTTCGGAACACAGTTTTTCTGAGTTAACAAGGAAGGGCAACAGGAACTTTTTGAAAGACATTCGTGAGAAACAAGATAGCACCTATAACTTCAATTCAAAGAGCTACATCTGTACTTACAGTAGTATTTGCGCTACTGTTCACGGAAAACCAGAGGTGTCCAGACATTACTGTCTCTGCTTCTGCCTTCAATGGCAATGCGACCGGTGACTATCTCACACAATTCAGGCCATCACCACACGGACAGAGAAGAGAAAGCAATAACTTCTGTTATAATTGCTGGAAATGTTCATGTTTTCTCCCGTTTCAAAGAATGATTCTTTACCAGATAGAAATTACAGGCTTGTCCTCTTTGAACACACGGTACTTTCTGAGTTTCACAGTGAATTAGCAAGAAACGAAGTAGGAAACAACTGTGAACGGTGAAGTCACATATATTCCCTTTAGTGTGTCAGGTGAAGCACACTACCCAAAGACTCGAACGGTCTTGAAAGCAGTGTTTGCTCTTTAATCTATTATCTAAACTCGAAAGTTCACTGAAACATACAATGGAGTACATCAACAACGGCACGGCAAGGCCATAATTCCATCTGTTGAAATCGTTTGATCATACGTATATGTTGGTTAGAATGTTCCATGTACATTTCTTCTATTTGGTTGAAAACTGTTGCTGGCCTCTTTCGGAACACAGTTTTTCTGAGTTAACAAGGAAGGGCAACGGGAAATTTTTGAAAGACATTCGTGAGAAACAAGATAGCACCTATACCTTCAATTCAAAGAGCTACATCTGTACTTACAGTAGTATTTGCGCTACTGTTCATGGAAAACCAGAGGTGTCCAGACATTACTGTCTCTGCTTCTGCCTTCAATGGCAATGCGACCGGTGACTATCTCACACAATTCAGGCCATCACCACACGGACAGAGAAGAGAAAGCAAGAACTTCTGTTATAATTGTTGGAAAACTTCATGTTTTCTCCCGTTTCAAAGAATGATTCTTTACCAAATAGAAATTACAGGCTTGTCCTCTTTGAACACACGGTACTTTCTGAGTTTCACAGTGAATTAGCAAGAAACGAAGTAGGAAACAACTGTGAACGGTGAAGTCACATATATTCCCTTTAGTGTGTCAGGTCAAGCACACTACCCAAAGACTCGAACGGTCTTGAAAGCAGTGTTTGCTCTTTAATCTATTATCTAAACTCGAAAGTTCACTGAAACATACAATGGAGTACATCAACAACGCCACGGCAAGGCCATAATTCCATCTGTTGAAATCGTTTGATCATATGTATATGTTGGTTAGAATGTTCCATGTACATTTCTTCTATTTGGTTGAAAACTGTTGCTGGCCTCTTTCGGAACACAGTTTTTCTGAGTTAACAAGGAAGGGCAACGGGAAATTTTTGAAAGACATTCGTGAGAAACAAGATAGCACCTATACCTTCAATTCAAAGAGCTACATCTGTACTTACAGTAGTATTTGCGCTACTGTTCATGGAAAACCAGAGGTGTCCAGACATTACTGTCTCTGCTTCTGCTTTCAATGGCAATG
Source organism: Furipterus horrens (assembly GCF_987537825.1). NCBI lineage: Eukaryota > Metazoa > Chordata > Mammalia > Chiroptera > Furipteridae > Furipterus > Furipterus horrens. The sequence continues at coordinate 53,649,640 of NW_028327182.1, forward strand.
CGACCGGTGACTATCTCACACAATTCAGGCCATCACCACACGGACAGAGAAGAGAAAGCAAGAACTTCTGTTATAATTGTTGGAAAACTTCATGTTTTCTCCCGTTTCAAAGAATGATTCTTTACCAGATAGAAATTACAGGCTTGTCCTCTTTGAACACACGGTACTTTCTGAGTTTCACAGTGAATTAGCAAGAAACGAAGTAGGAAACAACTGTGAACGGTGAAGTCACATATATTCCCTTTAGTGTGTCCGGTGAAGCACACTACCCAAAGAATATAACTGTCTTGAAAGCAGTGTTTGCTCTTTAGTCTATTATCTAATCTCGAAAGTTCACTGAAACATAGAATGGAGTACATCAACAACGGCACGGCAAGGCCATAACTCCATCTGTTGAAATCGTTTGATCATATGTATATGTTGGTTAGAATGTTCCATGTACATTTCTTCTATTTGGTTGAAAACTGTTGCTGGCCTCTTTCGGAACACAGTTTTTCTGAGTTAACAAGGAAGGGCAACAGGAACTTTTTGAAAGACATTCGTGAGAAACAAGATAGCACCTATACCTTCAATTCAAAGAGCTACATCTGTACTTACAGTAGTATTTGCGCTACTGTTCATGGAAAACCAGAGGTGTCCAGACATTACTGTCTCTGCTTCTGCCTTCAATTGCAATGCGACCGGTGACTATCTCACACAATTCAGGCCATCACCACACGGACAGAGAAGAGAAAGCAATAACTTCTGTTATAATTGCTGGAAATGTTCATGTTTTCTCCCGTTTCAAAGAATGATTCTTTACCAGATAGAAATTACAGGCTTGTCCTCTTTGAACACACGGTACTTTCTGAGTTTCACAGTGAATTAGCAAGAAACGAAGTAGGAAACAACTGTGAACGGTGAAGTCACATATATTCCCTTTAGTGTGTCAGGTCAAGCACACTACCCAAAGACTCGAACGGTCTTGAAAGCAGTGTTTGCTCTTTAATCTATTATCTAAACTCGAAAGTTCACTGAAACATACAATGGAGTACATCAACAACGCCACGGCAAGGCCATAATTCCATCTGTTGAAATCGTTTGATCATATGTATATGTTGGTTAGAATGTTCCATGTACATTTCTTCTATTTGGTTGAAAACTGTTGCTGGCCTCTTTCGGAACACAGTTTTTCTGAGTTAACAAGGAAGGGCAACGGGAAATTTTTGAAAGACATTCGTGAGAAACAAGATAGCACCTATACCTTCAATTCAAAGAGCTACATCTGTACTTACAGTAGTATTTGCGCTACTGTTCATGGAAAACCAGAGGTGTCCAGACATTACTGTCTCTGCTTCTGCCTTCAATGGCAATGCGACCGGTGACTATCTCACACAATTCAGGCCATCACCACACGGACAGAGAAGAGAAAGCAAGAACTTCTGTTATAATTGCTGGAAATGTTCATGTTTTCTCCCGTTTCAAAGAATGATTCTTTACCAGATAGAAATTAGAGGCTTGTCCTCTTTGAAAACACGGTACTTTCTGAGTTTCACAGTGAATTAGCAAGAAACGAAGTAGGAAACAACTGTGAACGGTGAAGTCACATATATTCCCTTTCGTGTGTCCGGTGAAGCACACTACCCAAAGAATATAACTGTCTTGAAACCAGTGTTTGCTCTTTAGTCTATTATCTAATCTCGAAAGTTCACTGAAACATAGAATGGAGTACATCAACAACGGCACGGCAAGGCCATAACTCCATCTGTTGAAATCGTTTGATCATATGTATATGTTGGTTAGAATGTTCCATGTACATTTCTTCTATTTGGTTGAAAACTGTTGCTGGCCTCTTTCGGAACACAGTTTTTCTGAGTTAACAAGGAAGGGCAACAGGAACTTTTTGAAAGACATTCGTGAGAAACAAGATAGCACCTATACCTTCAATTCAAAGAGCTACATCTGTACTTACAGTAGTATTTGCGCTACTGTTCATGGAAAACCAGAGGTGTCCAGACATTACTGTCTCAGCTTCTGCCTTCAATGGCAATGCGACCGGTGACTATCTCACACAATTCAGGCCATCACCACACGGACAGAGAAGAGAAAGCAAGAACTTCTGTTATAATTGCTGGAAATGTTCATGTTTTCTCCCGTTTCAAAGAATGATTCTTTACCAGATAGAAATTACAGGCTTGTCCTCTTTGAACACACGGTACTTTCTGAGTTTCACAGTGAATTAGCAAGAAACGAAGTAGGAAACAACTGTGAACGGTGAAGTCACATATATTCCCTTTAGTGTGTCAGGTGAAGCACACTACCCAAAGACTCGAACGGTCTTGAAAGCAGTGTTTGCTCTTTAATCTATTATCTAAACTCGAAAGTTCACTGAAACATACAATGGAGTACATCAACAATGCCACGGCAAGGCCATAATTCCATCTGTTGAAATCGTTTGATCATACGTATATGTTGGTTAGAATGTTCCATGTACATTTCTTCTATTTGGTTGAAAACTGTTGCTGGCCTCTTTCGGAACACAGTTTTTCTGAGTTAACAAGGAAGGGCAACAGGAAATTTTTGAAAGACATTCGTGAGAAACAAGATAGCACCTATAACTTCAATTCAAAGAGCTACATCTGTACTTACAGTAGTATTTGCGCTACTGTTCACGGAAAACCAGAGGTGTCCAGACATTACTGTCTCAGCTTCTGCCTTCAATGGCAATGCGACCGGTGACTATCTCACACAATTCAGGCCATCACCACACGGACAGAGAAGAGAAAGCAATAACTTCTGTTATAATTGCTGGAAATGTTCATGTTTTCTCCCGTTTCAAAGAATGATTCTTTACCAGATAGAAATTACAGGCTTGTCCTCTTTGAACACACGGTACTTTCTGAGTTTCACAGTGAATTAGCAAGAAACGAAGTAGGAAACAACTGTGAACGGTGAAGTCACATATATTCCCTTTAGTGTGTCAGGTGAAGCACACTACCCAAAGACTATAACTGTCTTGAAAGCAGTGCTTGCTCTTTAGTCTATTGTATAAACTCGAAAGTTCACTGAAGCACACAATGGAGCAGAACAACAACAGCACGGCAAGGCCATAATTCCATCTGTTGAAATCGTTTGATCATATGTATATGTTGGTTAGAATGTTCCATGTACATTTCTTCTATTTGGTTGAAAACTGTTGCTGGCCTCTTTCGGAACACAGTTTTTCTGAGTTAACAAGGAAGGGCAACGGGAAATTTTTGAAAGACATTCGTGAGAAACAAGATAGCACCTATACCTTCAATTCAAAGAGCTACATCTGTACTTACAGTAGTATTTGCGCTACTGTTCATGGAAAACCAGAGGTGTCCAGACATTACTGTCTCTGCTTCTGCCTTCAATGGCAATGCGACCGGTGACTATCTCACACAATTCAGGCCATCACCACACGGACAGAGAAGAGAAAGCAAGAACTTCTGTTATAATTGTTGGAAATGTTCATGTTTTCTCCCGTTTCAAAGAATGATTCTTTACCAGATAGAAATTACAGGCTTGTCCTCTTTGAACACACGGTACTTTCTGAGTTTCACAGTGAATTAGCAAGAAACGAAGTAGGAAACAACTGTGAACGGTGAAGTCACATATATTCCCTTTAGTGTGTCAGGTCAAGCACACTACCCAAAGACTCGAACGGTCTTGAAAGCAGTGTTTGCTCTTTAATCTATTATCTAAACTCGAAAGTTCACTGAAACATACAATGGAGTACATCAACAACGCCACGGCAAGGCCATAATTCCATCTGTTGAAATCGTTTGATCATATGTATATGTTGGTTAGAATGTTCCATGTACATTTCTTCTATTTGGTTGAAAACTGTTGCTGGCCTCTTTCGGAACACAGTTTTTCTGAGTTAACAAGGAAGGGCAACGGGAAATTTTTGAAAGACATTCGTGAGAAACAAGATAGCACCTATACCTTCAATTCAAAGAGCTACATCTGTACTTACAGTAGTATTTGCGCTACTGTTCATGGAAAACCAGAGGTGTCCAGACATTACTGTCTCTGCTTCTGCTTTCAATGGCAATGCGACCGGTGACTATCTCACACAATTCAGGCCATCACCACACGGACAGAGAAGAGAAAGCAAGAACTTCTGTTATAATTGTTGGAAAACTTCATGTTTTCTCCCGTTTCAAAGAATGATTCTTTACCAAATAGAAATTACAGGCTTGTCCTCTTTGAACACACGGTACTTTCTGAGTTTCACAGTGAATTAGCAAGAAACGAAGTAGGAAACAACTGTGAACGGTGAAGTCACATATATTCCCTTTAGTGTGTCCGGTGAAGCACACTACCCAAAGAATATAACTGTCTTGAAAGCAGTGTTTGCTCTTTAGTCTATTATCTAATCTCGAAAGTTCACTGAAACATACAATGGAGTACATCAACAACGGCACGGCAAGGCCATAACTCCATCTGTTGAAATCGTTTGATCATATGTATATGTTGGTTAGAATGTTCCATGTACATTTCTTCTATTTGGTTGAAAACTGTTGCTGGCCTCTTTCGGAACACAGTTTTTCTGAGTTAACAAGGAAGGGCAACAGGAACTTTTTGAAAGACATTCGTGAGAAACAAGATAGCACCTATACCTTCAATTCAAAGAGCTACATCTGTACTTACAGTAGTATTTGCGCTACTGTTCATGGAAAACCAGAGGTGTCCAGACATTACTGTCTCTGCTTCTGCCTTCAATGGCAATGCGACCGGTGACTATCTCACACAATTCAGGCCATCACCACACGGACAGAGAAGAGAAAGCAATAACTTCTGTTATAATTGCTGGAAATGTTCATGTTTTCTCCCGTTTCAAAGAATGATTCTTTACCAGATAGAAATTACAGGCTTGTCCTCTTTGAACACACGGTACTTTCTGAGTTTCACAGTGAATTAGCAAGAAACGAAGTAGGAAACAACTGTGAACGGTGAAGTCACATATATTCCCTTTAGTGTGTCCGGTGAAGCACACTACCCAAAGAATATAACTGTCTTGAAAGCAGTGTTTGCTCTTTAGTCTATTATCTAATCTCGAAAGTTCACTGAAACATAGAATGGAGTACATCAACAACGGCACGGCAAGGCCATAACTCCATCTGTTGAAATCGTTTGATCATATGTATATGTTGGTTAGAATGTTCCATGTACATTTCTTCTATTTGGTTGAAAACTGTTGCTGGCCTCTTTCGGAACACAGTTTTTCTGAGTTAACAAGGAAGGGCAACAGGAACTTTTTGAAAGACATTCGTGAGAAACAAGATAGCACCTATACCTTCAATTCAAAGAGCTACATCTGTACTTACAGTAGTATTTGCGCTACTGTTCATGGAAAACCAGAGGTGTCCAGACATTACTGTCTCTGCTTCTGCCTTCAATTGCAATGCGACCGGTGACTATCTCACACAATTCAGGCCATCACCACACGGACAGAGAAGAGAAAGCAATAACTTCTGTTATAATTGCTGGAAATGTTCATGTTTTCTCCCGTTTCAAAGAATGATTCTTTACCAGATAGAAATTACAGGCTTGTCCTCTTTGAACACACGGTACTTTCTGAGTTTCACAGTGAATTAGCAAGAAACGAAGTAGGAAACAACTGTGAACGGTGAAGTCACATATATTCCCTTTAGTGTGTCAGGTCAAGCACACTACCCAAAGACTCGAACGGTCTTGAAAGCAGTGTTTGCTCTTTAATCTATTATCTAAACTCGAAAGTTCACTGAAACATACAATGGAGTACATCAACAACGCCACGGCAAGGCCATAATTCCATCTGTTGAAATCGTTTGATCATATGTATATGTTGGTTAGAATGTTCCATGTACATTTCTTCTATTTGGTTGAAAACTGTTGCTGGCCTCTTTCGGAACACAGTTTTTCTGAGTTAACAAGGAAGGGCAACGGGAAATTTTTGAAAGACATTCGTGAGAAACAAGATAGCACCTATACCTTCAATTCAAAGAGCTACATCTGTACTTACAGTAGTATTTGCGCTACTGTTCATGGAAAACCAGAGGTGTCCAGACATTACTGTCTCAGCTTCTGCCTTCAATGGCAATGCGACCGGTGACTATCTCACACAATTCAGGCCATCACCACACGGACAGAGAAGAGAAAGCAATAACTTCTGTTATAATTGCTGGAAATGTTCATGTTTTCTCCCATTTCAAAGAATGATTCTTTACCAGATAGAAATTACAGGCTTGTCCTCTTTGAACACACGGTACTTTCTGAGTTTCACAGTGAATTAGCAAGAAACGAAGTAGGAAACAACTGTGAACGGTGAAGTCACATATATTCCCTTTAGTGTGTCAGGTGAAGCACACTACCCAAAGACTCGAACGGTCTTGAAAGCAGTGTTTGCTCTTTAATCTATTATCTAAACTCGAAAGTTCACTGAAACATACAATGGAGTACATCAACAATGCCACGGCAAGGCCATAATTCCATCTGTTGAAATCGTTTGATCATATGTATATGTTGGTTAGAATGTTCCATGTACATTTCTTCTATTTGGTTGAAAACTGTTGCTGGCCTCTTTCGGAACACAGTTTTTCTGAGTTAACAAGGAAGGGCAACAGGAAATTTTTGAAAGACATTCGTGAGAAACAAGATAGCACCTATAACTTCAATTCAAAGAGCTACATCTGTACTTACAGTAGTATTTGCGCTACTGTTCACGGAAAACCAGAGGTGTCCAGACATTACTGTCTCAGCTTCTGCCTTCAATGGCAATGCGACCGGTGACTATCTCACACAATTCAGGCCATCACCACACGGACAGAGAAGAGAAAGCAATAACTTCTGTTATAATTGCTGGAAATGTTCATGTTTTCTCCCGTTTCAAAGAATGATTCTTTACCAGATAGAAATTACAGGCTTGTCCTCTTTGAACACACGGTACTTTCTGAGTTTCACAGTGAATTAGCAAGAAACGAAGTAGGAAACAACTGTGAACGGTGAAGTCACATATATTCCCTTTAGTGTGTCAGGTGAAGCACACTACCCAAAGACTATAACTGTCTTGAAAGCAGTGCTTGCTCTTTAGTCTATTGTATAAACTCGAAAGTTCACTGAAGCACACAATGGAGCAGAACAACAACAGCACGGCAAGGCCATAATTCCATCTGTTGAAATCGTTTGATCATATGTATATGTTGGTTAGAATGTTCCATGTACATTTCTTCTATTTGGTTGAAAACTGTTGCTGGCCTCTTTCGGAACACAGTTTTTCTGAGTTAACAAGGAAGGGCAACGGGAACTTTTTGAAAGACATTCGTGAGAAACAAGATAGCACCTATACCTTCAATTCAAAGAGCTACATCTGTACTTACAGTAGTATTTGCGCTACTGTTCACGGAAAACCAGAGGTGTCCAGACATTACTGTCTCTGCTTCTGCCTTCAATGGCAATGCGACCGGTGACTATCTCACACAATTCAGGCCATCACCACACGGACAGAGAAGAGAAAGCAAGAACTTCTGTTATAATTGTTGGAAATGTTCATGTTTTCTCCCGTTTCAAAGAATGATTCTTTACCAGATAGAAATTACAGGCTTGTCCTCTTTGAACACACGGTACTTTCTGAGTTTCACAGTGAATTAGCAAGAAACGAAGTAGGAAACAACTGTGAACGGTGAAGTCACATATATTCCCTTTAGTGTGTCAGGTGAAGCACACTACCCAAAGACTCGAACGGTCTTGAAAGCAGTGTTTGCTCTTTAATCTATTATCTAAACTCGAAAGTTCACTGAAACATACAATGGAGTACATCAACAACGGCACGGCAAGGCCATAATTCCATCTGTTGAAATCGTTTGATCATACGTATATGTTGGTTAGAATGTTCCATGTACATTTCTTCTATTTGGTTGAAAACTGTTGCTGGCCTCTTTCGGAACACAGTTTTTCTGAGTTAACAAGGAAGGGCAACAGGAACTTTTTGAAAGACATTCGTGAGAAACAAGATAGCACCTATACCTTCAATTCAAAGAGCTACATCTGTACTTACAGTAGTATTTGCGCTACTGTTCATGGAAAACCAGAGGTGTCCAGACATTACTGTCTCTGCTTCTGCCTTCAATGGTAATGCGACCGGTGACTATCTCACACAATTCAGGCCATCACCACACGGACAGATAAGAGAAAGCAATAACTTCTGTTATAATTGCTGGAAATGTTCATGTTTTCTCCCGTTTCAAAGAATGATTCTTTCCCAGATAGAAATTAGAGGCTTGTCCTCTTTGAACACACGGTACTTTCTGAGTTTCACAGTGAATTAGCAAGAAACGAAGTAGGAAACAACTGTGAACGGTGAAGTCACATATATTCCCTTTAGTGTGTCAGGTGAAGCACACTACCCAAAGACTCGAACGGTCTTGAAAGCAGTGTTTGCTCTTTAATCTATTATCTAAACTCGAAAGTTCACTGAAACATACAATGGAGTACATCAACAACGGCACGGCAAGGCCATAATTCCATCTGTTGAAATCGTTTGATCATATGTATATGTTGGTTAGAATGTTCCATGTACATTTCTTCTATTTGGTTGAAAACTGTTGCTGGCCTCTTTCGGAACACAGTTTTTCTGAGTTAACAAGGAAGGGCAACGGGAAATTTTTGAAAGACATTCGTGAGAAACAAGATAGCACCTATACCTTCAATTCAAAGAGCTACATCTGTACTTACAGTAGTATTTGCGCTACTGTTCATGGAAAACCAGAGGTGTCCAGACATTACTGTCTCTGCTTCTGCCTTCAATGGCAATGCGACCGGTGACTATCTCACACAATTCAGGCCATCACCACACGGACAGAGAAGAGAAAGCAAGAACTTCTGTTATAATTGCTGGAAATGTTCATGTTTACTCCCGTTTCAAAGAATGATTCTTTACCAGATAGAAATTACAGGCTTGTCCTCTTTGAACACACGGTACTTTCTGAGTTTCACAGTGAATTAGCAAGAAACGAAGTAGAAAACAACTGTGAACGGTGAAGTCACATATATTCCCTTTAGTGTGTCCGGTGAAGCACACTACCCAAAGAATATAACTGTCTTGAAAGCAGTGTTTGCTCTTTAGTCTATTATCTAATCTCGAAAGTTCACTGAAACATAGAATGGAGTACATCAACAACGGCACGGCAAGGCCATAACTCCATCTGTTGAAATCGTTTGATCATATGTATATGTTGGTTAGAATGTTCCATGTACATTTCTTCTATTTGGTTGAAAACTGTTGCTGGCCTCTTTCGGAACACAGTTTTTCTGAGTTAACAAGGAAGGGCAACAGGAACTTTTTGAAAGACATTCGTGAGAAACAAGATAGCACCTATACCTTCAATTCAAAGAGCTACATCTGTACTTACAGTAGTATTTGCGCTACTGTTCATGGAAAACCAGAGGTGTCCAGACATTACTGTCTCTGCTTCTGCCTTCAATGGCAATGCGACCGGTGACTATCTCACACAATTCAGGCCATCACCACACGGACAGAGAAGAGAAAGCAAGAACTTCTGTTATAATTGTTGGAAATGTTCATGTTTTCTCCCGTTTCAAAGAATGATTCTTTACCAGATAGAAATTACAGGCTTGTCCTCTTTGAACACACGGTACTTTCTGAGTTTCACAGTGAATTAGCAAGAAACGAAGTAGGAAACAACTGTGAACGGTGAAGTCACATATATTCCCTTTAGTGTGTCAGGTGAAGCACACTACCCAAAGACTCGAACGGTCTTGAAAGCAGTGTTTGCTCTTTAGTCTATTATCTAAACTCGAAAGTTCACTGAAACATACAATGGAGTACATCAACAACGCCACGGCAAGGCCATAATTCCATCTGTTGAAATCGTTTGGTCATATGTATTTGTTGGTTAGAATGTTCCATGTACATTTCTTCTATTTGGTTGAAAACTGTTGCTGGCCTCTTTCGGAACACAGTTTTTCTGAGTTAACAAGGAAGGGCAACAGGAACTTTTTGAAAGACATTCGTGAGAAACAAGATAGCACCTATAACTTCAATTCAAAGAGCTACATCTGTACTTACAGTAGTATTTGCGCTACTGTTCACGGAAAACCAGAGGTGTCCAGACATTACTGTCTCTGCTTCTGCCTTCAATGGCAATGCGACCGGTGACTATCTCACACAATTCAGGCCATCACCACACGGACAGAGAAGAGAAAGCAATAACTTCTGTTATAATTGCTGGAAATGTTCATGTTTTCTCCCGTTTCAAAGAATGATTCTTTACCAGATAGAAATTACAGGCTTGTCCTCTTTGAACACACGGTACTTTCTGAGTTTCACAGTGAATTAGCAAGAAACGAAGTAGGAAACAACTGTGAACGGTGAAGTCACATATATTCCCTTTAGTGTGTCAGGTGAAGCACACTACCCAAAGACTCGAACGGTCTTGAAAGCAGTGTTTGCTCTTTAATCTATTATCTAAACTCGAAAGTTCACTGAAACATACAATGGAGTACATCAACAACGGCACGGCAAGGCCATAATTCCATCTGTTGAAATCGTTTGATCATACGTATATGTTGGTTAGAATGTTCCATGTACATTTCTTCTATTTGGTTGAAAACTGTTGCTGGCCTCTTTCGGAACACAGTTTTTCTGAGTTAACAAGGAAGGGCAACAGGAACTTTTTGAAAGACATTCGTGAGAAACAAGATAGCACCTATACCTTCAATTCAAAGAGCTACATCTGTACTTACAGTAGTATTTGCGCTACTGTTCATGGAAAACCAGAGGTGTCCAGACATTACTGTCTCTGCTTCTGCCTTCAATGGTAATGCGACCGGTGACTATCTCACACAATTCAGGCCATCACCACACGGACAGATAAGAGAAAGCAATAACTTCTGTTATAATTGCTGGAAATGTTCATGTTTTCTCCCGTTTCAAAGAATGATTCTTTACCAGATAGAAATTAGAGGCTTGTCCTCTTTGAAAACACGGTACTTTCTGAGTTTCACAGTGAATTAGCAAGAAACGAAGTAGGAAACAACTGTGAACGGTGAAGTCACATATATTCCCTTTAGTGTGTCAGGTGAAGCACACTACCCAAAGACTCGAACGGTCTTGAAAGCAGTGTTTGCTCTTTAATCTATTATCTAAACTCGAAAGTTCACTGAAACATACAATGGAGTACATCAACAACGCCACGGCAAGGCCATAATTCCATCTGTTGAAATCGTTTGATCATATGTATATGTTGGTTAGAATGTTCCATGTACATTTCTTCTATTTGGTTGAAAACTGTTGCTGGCCTCTTTCGGAACACAGTTTTTCTGAGTTAACAAGGAAGGGCAACAGGAACTTTTTGAAAGACATTCGTGAGAAACAAGATAGCACCTATACCTTCAATTCAAAGAGCTACATCTGTACTTACAGTAGTATTTGCGCTACTGTTCACGGAAAACCAGAGGTGTCCAGACATTACTGTCTCTGCTTCTGCCTTCAATGGCAATGCGACCGGTGACTATCTCACACAATTCAGGCCATCACCACACGGACAGAGAAGAGAAAGCAAGAACTTCTGTTATAATTGTTGGAAATGTTCATGTTTTCTCCCGTTTCAAAGAATGATTCTTTACCAGATAGAAATTACAGGCTTGTCCTCTTTGAACACACGGTACTTTCTGAGTTTCACAGTGAATTAGCAAGAAACGAAGTAGGAAACAACTGTGAACGGTGAAGTCACATATATTCCCTTTAGTGTGTCAGGTGAAGCACACTACCCAAAGACTCGAACGGTCTTGAAAGCAGTGTTTGCTCTTTAATCTATTATCTAAACTCGAAAGTTCACTGAAACATACAATGGAGTACATCAACAACGGCACGGCAAGGCCATAATTCCATCTGTTGAAATCGTTTGATCATACGTATATGTTGGTTAGAATGTTCCATGTACATTTCTTCTATTTGGTTGAAAACTGTTGCTGGCCTCTTTCGGAACACAGTTTTTCTGAGTTAACAAGGAAGGGCAACAGGAACTTTTTGAAAGACATTCGTGAGAAACAAGATAGCACCTATACCTTCAATTCAAAGAGCTACATCTGTACTTACAGTAGTATTTGCGCTACTGTTCATGGAAAACCAGAGGTGTCCAGACATTACTGTCTCTGCTTCTGCCTTCAATGGTAATGCGACCGGTGACTATCTCACACAATTCAGGCCATCACCACACGGACAGATAAGAGAAAGCAATAACTTCTGTTATAATTGCTGGAAATGTTCATGTTTTCTCCCGTTTCAAAGAATGATTCTTTCCCAGATAGAAATTAGAGGCTTGTCCTCTTTGAACACACGGTACTTTCTGAGTTTCACAGTGAATTAACAAGAAACGAAGTAGGAAACAACTGTGAACGGTGAAGTCACATATATTCCCTTTAGTGTGTCAGGTGAAGCACACTACCCAAAGACTCGAACGGTCTTGAAAGCAGTGTTTGCTCTTTAATCTATTATCTAAACTCGAAAGTTCACTGAAACATACAATGGAGTACATCAACAACGGCACGGCAAGGCCATAATTCCATCTGTTGAAATCGTTTGATCATATGTATATGTTGGTTAGAATGTTCCATGTACATTTCTTCTATTTGGTTGAAAACTGTTGCTGGCCTCTTTCGGAACACAGTTTTTCTGAGTTAACAAGGAAGGGCAACGGGAAATTTTTGAAAGACATTCGTGAGAAACAAGATAGCACCTATACCTTCAATTCAAAGAGCTACATCTGTACTTACAGTAGTATTTGCGCTACTGTTCATGGAAAACCAGAGGTGTCCAGACATTACTGTCTCTGCTTCTGCCTTCAATGGTAATGCGACCGGTGACTATCTCACACAATTCAGGCCATCACCACACGGACAGATAAGAGAAAGCAATAACTTCTGTTATAATTGCTGGAAATGTTCATGTTTTCTCCCGTTTCAAAGAATGATTCTTTACCAGATAGAAATTAGAGGCTTGTCCTCTTTGAAAACACGGTACTTTCTGAGTTTCACAGTGAATTAGCAAGAAACGAAGTAGGAAACAACTGTGAACGATGAAGTCACATATATTCCCTTTAGTGTGTCAGGTGAAGCACACTACCCAAAGACTCGAACGGTCTTGAAAGCAGTGTTTGCTCTTTAATCTATTATCTAAACTCGAAAGTTCACTGAAACATACAATGGAGTACATCAACAACGCCACGGCAAGGCCATAATTCCATCTGTTGAAATCGTTTGATCATATGTATATGTTGGTTAGAATGTTCCATGTACATTTCTTCTATTTGGTTGAAAACTGTTGCTGGCCTCTTTCGGAACACAGTTTTTCTGAGTTAACAAGGAAGGGCAACAGGAACTTTTTGAAAGACATTCGTGAGAAACAAGATAGCACCTATACCTTCAATTCAAAGAGCTACATCTGTACTTACAGTAGTATTTGCGCTACTGTTCATGGAAAACCAGAGGTGTCCAGACATTACTGTCTCTGCTTCTGCCTTCAATGGTAATGCGACCGGTGACTATCTCACACAATTCAGGCCATCACCACACGGACAGATAAGAGAAAGCAATAACTTCTGTTATAATTGCTGGAAATGTTCATGTTTTCTCCCGTTTCAAAGAATGATTCTTTCCCAGATAGAAATTACAGGCTTGTCCTCTTTGAACACACGGTACTTTCTGAGTTTCACAGTGAATTAGCAAGAAACGAAGTAGGAAACAACTGTGAACGGTGAAGTCACATATATTCCCTTTAGTGTGTCAGGTGAAGCACACTACCCAAAGACTCGAACGGTCTTGAAAGCAGTGTTTGCTCTTTAGTCTATTATCTAAACTCGAAAGTTCACTGAAACATACAATGGAGTACATCAACAACGCCACGGCAAGGCCATAATTCCATCTGTTGAAATCGTTTGATCATATGTATATGTTGGTTAGAATGTTCCATGTACATTTCTTCTATTTGGTTGAAAACTGTTGCTGGCCTCTTTCGGAACACAGTTTTTCTGAGTTAACAAGGAAGGGCAACAGGAAATTTTTGAAAGACATTCGTGAGAAACAAGATAGCACCTATAACTTCAATTCAAAGAGCTACATCTGTACTTACAGTAGTATTTGCGCTACTGTTCACGGAAAACCAGAGGTGTCCAGACATTACTGTCTCTGCTTCTGCCTTCAATGGCAATGCGACCGGTGACTATCTCACACAATTCAGGCCATCACCACACGGACAGAGAAGAGAAAGCAATAACTTCTGTTATAATTGCTGGAAATGTTCATGTTTTCTCCCGTTTCAAAGAATGATTCTTTACCAGATAGAAATTACAGGCTTGTCCTCTTTGAACACACGGTACTTTCTGAGTTTCACAGTGAATTAGCAAGAAACGAAGTAGGAAACAACTGTGAACGGTGAAGTCACATATATTCCCTTTAGTGTTTCAGGTGAAGCACACTACCCAAAGACTATAACTGTCTTGAAAGCAGTGCTTGCTCTTTAGTCTATTGTATAAACTCGAAAGTTCACTGAAGCACACAATGGAGCAGAACAACAACAGCACGGCAAGGCCATAATTCCATCTGTTGAAATCGTTTGATCATACGTATATGTTGGTTAGAATGTTCCATGTACATTTCTTCTATTTGGTTGAAAACTGTTGCTGGCCTCTTTCGGAACACAGTTTTTCTGAGTTAACAAGGAAGGGCAACAGGAACTTTTTGAAAGACATTCGTGAGAAACAAGATAGCACCTATACCTTCAATTCAAAGAGCTACATCTGTACTTACAGTAGTATTTGCGCTACTGTTCATGGAAAACCAGAGGTGTCCAGACATTACTGTCTCTGCTTCTGCCTTCAATGGTAATGCGACCGGTGACTATCTCACACAATTCAGGCCATCACCACACGGACAGATAAGAGAAAGCAATAACTTCTGTTATAATTGCTGGAAATGTTCATGTTTTCTCCCGTTTCAAAGAATGATTCTTTCCCAGATAGAAATTAGAGGCTTGTCCTCTTTGAAAACACGGTACTTTCTGAGTTTCACAGTGAATTAGCAAGAAACGAAGTAGGAAACAACTGTGAACGGTGAAGTCACATATATTCCCTTTAGTGTGTCAGGTGAAGCACACTACCCAAAGACTCGAACGGTCTTGAAAGCAGTGTTTGCTCTTTAATCTATTATCTAAACTCGAAAGTTCACTGAAACATACAATGGAGTACATCAACAACGGCACGGCAAGGCCATAATTCCATCTGTTGAAATCGTTTGATCATACGTATATGTTGGTTAGAATGTTCCATGTACATTTCTTCTATTTGGTTGAAAACTGTTGCTGGCCTCTTTCGGAACACAGTTTTTCTGAGTTAACAAGGAAGGGCAACAGGAACTTTTTGAAAGACATTCGTGAGAAACAAGATAGCACCTATACCTTCAATTCAAAGAGCTACATCTGTACTTACAGTAGTATTTGCGCTACTGTTCATGGAAAACCAGAGGTGTCCAGACATTACTGTCTCTGCTTCTGCCTTCAATGGTAATGCGACCGGTGACTATCTCACACAATTCAGGCCATCACCACACGGACAGATAAGAGAAAGCAATAACTTCTGTTATAATTGCTGGAAATGTTCATGTTTTCTCCCGTTTCAAAGAATGATTCTTTCCCAGATAGAAATTAGAGGCTTGTCCTCTTTGAACACACGGTACTTTCTGAGTTTCACAGTGAATTAACAAGAAACGAAGTAGGAAACAACTGTGAACGGTGAAGTCACATATATTCCCTTTAGTGTGTCAGGTGAAGCACACTACCCAAAGACTCGAACGGTCTTGAAAGCAGTGTTTGCTCTTTAATCTATTATCTAAACTCGAAAGTTCACTGAAACATACAATGGAGTACATCAACAACGGCACGGCAAGGCCATAATTCCATCTGTTGAAATCGTTTGATCATATGTATATGTTGGTTAGAATGTTCCATGTACATTTCTTCTATTTGGTTGAAAACTGTTGCTGGCCTCTTTCGGAACACAGTTTTTCTGAGTTAACAAGGAAGGGCAACGGGAAATTTTTGAAAGACATTCGTGAGAAACAAGATAGCACCTATACCTTCAATTCAAAGAGCTACATCTGTACTTACAGTAGTATTTGCGCTACTGTTCATGGAAAACCAGAGGTGTCCAGACATTACTGTCTCTGCTTCTGCCTTCAATGGCAATGCGACCGGTGACTATCTCACACAATTCAGGCCATCACCACACGGACAGAGAAGAGAAAGCAATAACTTCTGTTATAATTGCTGGAAATGTTCATGTTTTCTCCCGTTTCAAAGAATGATTCTTTACCAGATAGAAATTACAGGCTTGTCCTCTTTGAACACACGGTACTTTGTGAGTTTCACAGTGAATTAGCAAGAAACGAAGTAGGAAACAACTGTGAACGGTGAAGTCACATATATTCCCTTTAGTGTGTCAGGTGAAGCACACTACCCAAAGACTCGAACGGTCTTGAAAGCAGTGTTTGCTCTTTAATCTATTATCTAAACTCGAAAGTTCACTGAAACATACAATGGAGTACATCAACAACGGCACGGCAAGGCCATAATTCCATCTGTTGAAATCGTTTGATCATATGTATATGTTGGTTAGAATGTTCCATGTACATTTCTTCTATTTGGTTGAAAACTGTTGCTGGCCTCTTTCGGAACACAGTTTTTCTGAGTTAACAAGGAAGGGCAACGGGAAATTTTTGAAAGACATTCGTGAGAAACAAGATAGCACCTATACCTTCAATTCAAAGAGCTACATCTGTACTTACAGTAGTATTTGCGCTACTGTTCATGGAAAACCAGAGGTGTCCAGACATTACTGTCTCTGCTTCTGCCTTCAATGGCAATGCGACCGGTGACTATCTCACACAATTCAGGCCATCACCACACGGACAGATAAGAGAAAGCAATAACTTCTGTTATAATTGCTGGAAATGTTCATGTTTTCTCCCGTTTCAAAGAATGATTCTTTCCCAGATAGAAATTAGAGGCTTGTCCTCTTTGAAAACACGGTACTTTCTGAGTTTCACAGTGAATTAGCAAGAAACGAAGTAGGAAACAACTGTGAACGGTGAAGTCACATATATTCCCTTTAGTGTGTCAGGTGAAGCACACTACCCAAAGATTCGAACGGTCTTGAAAGCAGTGTTTGCTCTTTAATCTATTATCTAAACTCGAAAGTTCACTGAAACATACAATGGAGTACATCAACAACGCCACGGCAAGGCCATAATTCCATCTGTTGAAATCGTTTGATCATATGTATATGTTGGTTAGAATGTTCCATGTACATTTCTTCTATTTGGTTGAAAACTGTTGCTGGCCTCTTTCGGAACACAGTTTTTCTGAGTTAACAAGGAAGGGCAACGGGAACTTTTTGAAAGACATTCGTGAGAAACAAGATAGCACCTATACCTTCAATTCAAAGAGCTACATCTGTACTTACAGTAGTATTTGCGCTACTGTTCACGGAAAACCAGAGGTGTCCAGACATTACTGTCTCTGCTTCTGCCTTCAATGGCAATGCGACCGGTGACTATCTCACACAATTCAGGCCATCACCACACGGACAGAGAAGAGAAAGCAAGAACTTCTGTTATAATTGTTGGAAATGTTCATGTTTTCTCCCGTTTCAAAGAATGATTCTTTACCAGATAGAAATTACAGGCTTGTCCTCTTTGAACACACGGTACTTTCTGAGTTTCACAGTGAATTAGCAAGAAACGAAGTAGGAAACAACTGTGAACGGTGAAGTCACATATATTCCCTTTAGTGTGTCAGGTGAAGCACACTACCCAAAGACTCGAACGGTCTTGAAAGCAGTGTTTGCTCTTTAATCTATTATCTAAACTCGAAAGTTCACTGAAACATACAATGGAGTACATCAACAACGGCACGGCAAGGCCATAATTCCATCTGTTGAAATCGTTTGATCATATGTATATGTTGGTTAGAATGTTCCATGTACATTTCTTCTATTTGGTTGAAAACTGTTGCTGGCCTCTTTCGGAACACAGTTTTTCTGAGTTAACAAGGAAGGGCAACAGGAACTTTTTGAAAGACATTCGTGAGAAACAAGATAGCACCTATACCTTCAATTCAAAGAGCTACATCTGTACTTACAGTAGTATTTGCGCTACTGTTCACGGAAAACCAGAGGTGTCCAGCCATTACTGTCTCTGATTCTGCCTTCAATTGCAATGCGACCGGTGACTATCTCACACAATTCAGGCCATCACCACACGGACAGATAAGAGAAAGCAATAACTTCTGTTATAATTGCTGGAAATGTTCATGTTTTCTCCCGTTTCAAAGAATGATTCTTTCCCAGATAGAAATTAGAGGCTTGTCCTCTTTGAAAACACGGTACTTTCTGAGTTTCACAGTGAATTAGCAAGAAACGAAGTAGGAAACAACTGTGAACGGTGAAGTCACATATATTCCCTTTAGTGTGTCAAGTGAAGCACACTACCCAAAGATTCGAACGGTCTTGAAAGCAGTGTTTGCTCTTTAATCTATTATCTAAACTCGAAAGTTCACTGAAACATACAATGGAGTACATCAACAACGCCACGGCAAGGCCATAATTCCATCTGTTGAAATCGTTTGATCATATGTATATGTTGGTTAGAATGTTCCATGTACATTTCTTCTATTTGGTTGAAAACTGTTGCTGGCCTCTTTCGGAACACAGTTTTTCTGAGTTAACAAGGAAGGGCAACGGGAACTTTTTGAAAGACATTCGTGAGAAACAAGATAGCACCTATACCTTCAATTCAAAGAGCTACATCTGTACTTACAGTAGTATTTGCGCTACTGTTCACGGAAAACCAGAGGTGTCCAGACATTACTGTCTCTGCTTCTGCCTTCAATGGCAATGCGACCGGTGACTATCTCACACAATTCAGGCCATCACCACACGGACAGAGAAGAGAAAGCAAGAACTTCTGTTATAATTGCTGGAAATGTTCATGTTTTCTCCCGTTTCAAAGAATGATTCTTTACCAGATAGAAATTACAGGCTTGTCCTCTTTGAACACACGGTACTTTCTGAGTTTCACAGTGAATTAGCAAGAAACGAAGTAGGAAACAACTGTGAACGGTGAAGTCACATATATTCCCTTTAGTGTGTCAGGTGAAGCACACTACCCAAAGACTCGAACGGTCTTGAAAGCAGTGTTTGCTCTTTAATCTATTATCTAAACTCGAAAGTTCACTGAAACATACAATGGAGTACATCAACAACGGCACGGCAAGGCCATAATTCCATCTGTTGAAATCGTTTGATCATATGTATATGTTGGTTAGAATGTTCCATGTACATTTCTTCTATTTGGTTGAAAACTGTTGCTGGCCTCTTTCGGAACACAGTTTTTCTGAGTTAACAAGGAAGGGCAACAGGAACTTTTTGAAAGACATTCGTGAGAAACAAGATAGCACCTATACCTTCAATTCAAAGAGCTACATCTGTACTTACAGTAGTATTTGCGCTACTGTTCACGGAAAACCAGAGGTGTCCAGCCATTACTGTCTCTGATTCTGCCTTCAATTGCAATGCGACCGGTGACTATCTCACACAATTCAGGCCATCACCACACGGACAGATAAGAGAAAGCAATAACTTCTGTTATAATTGCTGGAAATGTTCATGTTTTCTCCCGTTTCAAAGAATGATTCTTTCCCAGATAGAAATTAGAGGCTTGTCCTCTTTGAAAACACGGTACTTTCTGAGTTTCACAGTGAATTAGCAAGAAACGAAGTAGAAAACAACTGTGAACGGTTAAGTCACATATATTCCCTTTAGTGTGTCAGGTGAAGCACACTACCCAAAGACTCGAACGGTCTTGAAAGCAGTGTTTGCTCTTTAATCTATTATCTAAACTCGAAAGTTCACTGAAACATACAATGGAGTACATCAACAACGCCACGGCAAGGCCATAATTCCATCTGTTGAAATCGTTTGATCATATGTATATGTTGGTTAGAATGTTCCATGTACATTTCTTCTATTTGGTTGAAAACTGTTGCTGGCCTCTTTCGGAACACAGTTTTTCTGAGTTAACAAGGAAGGGCAACAGGAACTTTTTGAAAGACATTCGTGAGAAACAAGATAGCACCTATACCTTCAATTCAAAGAGCTACATCTGTACTTACAGTAGTATTTGCGCTACTGTTCACGGAAAACCAGAGGTGTCCAGACATTACTGTCTCTGCTTCTGCCTTCAATGGCAATGCGACCGGTGACTATCTCACACAATTCAGGCCATCACCACACGGACAGAGAAGAGAAAGCAAGAACTTCTGTTATAATTGTTGGAAATGTTCATGTTTTCTCCCGTTTCAAAGAATGATTCTTTACCAGATAGAAATTACAGGCTTGTCCTCTTTGAACACACGGTACTTTCTGAGTTTCACAGTGAATTAGCAAGAAACGAAGTAGGAAACAACTGTGAACGGTGAAGTCACATATATTCCCTTTATTGTGTCAGGTGAAGCACACTACCCAAAAGACTCGAACGGTCTTGGAAGCAGTGTTTGCTCTTTAGTCTATTGTATAAATTCGAAAGTTCACTGAAACATACAATGGAGTACATCAACAGCGGCACGGCAAGGCCATAATTCCATCTGTTGAAATCGTTTGATCATATGTATATGTTGGTTAGAATGTTCCATGTACATTTCTTCTATTTGGTTGAAAACTGTTGCTGGCCTCTTTCGGAACACAGTTTTTCTGAGTTAACAAGGAAGGGCAACAGGAACTTTTTGAAAGACATTCGTGAGAAACAAGATAGCACCTATACCTTCAATTCAAAGAGCTACATCTGTACTTACAGTAGTATTTGCGCTACTGTTCATGGAAAACCAGAGGTGTCCAGACATTACTGTCTCTGCTTCTGCCTTCAATGGTAATGCGACCGGTGACTATCTCACACAATTCAGGCCATCACCACACGGACAGAGAAGAGAAAGCAAGAACTTCTGTTATAATTGCTGGAAATGTTCATGTTTTCTCCCGTTTCAAAGAATGATTCTTTACCAGATAGAAATTACAGGCTTGTCCTCTTTGAACACACGGTACTTTCTGAGTTTCACAGTGAATTAGCAAGAAACGAAGTAGGAAACAACTGTGAACGGTGAAGTCACATATATTCCCTTTAGTGTGTCAGGTGAAGCACACTACCCAAAGACTCGAACGGTCTTGAAAGCAGTGTTTGCTCTTTAGTCTATTATCTAAACTCGAAAGTTCACTGAAACATACAATGGAGTACATCAACAACGGCACGGCAAGGCCATAATTCCATCTGTTGAAATCGTTTGATCATACGTATATGTTGGTTAGAATGTTCCATGTACATTTCTTCTATTTGGTTGAAAACTGTTGCTGGCCTCTTTCGGAACACAGTTTTTCTGAGTTAACAAGGAAGGGCAACAGGAACTTTTTGAAAGACATTCGTGAGAAACAAGATAGCACCTATACCTTCAATTCAAAGAGCTACATCTGTACTTACAGTAGTATTTGCGCTACTGTTCATGGAAAACCAGAGGTGTCCAGACATTACTGTCTCTGATTCTGCCTTCAATTGCAATGCGACCGGTGACTATCTCACACAATTCAGGCCATCACCACACGGACAGAGAAGAGAAAGCAATAACTTCTGTTATAATTGCTGGAAATGTTCATGTTTTCTCCCGTTTCAAAGAATGATTCTTTACCAGATAGAAATTACAGGCTTGTCCTCTTTGAACACACGGTACTTTCTGAGTTTCACAGTGAATTAGCAAGAAACGAAGTAGGAAACAACTGTGAACGGTGAAGTCACATATATTCCCTTTATTGTGTCAGGTGAAGCACACTACCCAAAAGACTCGAACGGTCTTGGAAGCAGTGTTTGCTCTTTAGTCTATTGTATAAATTCGAAAGTTCACTGAAACATACAATGGAGTACATCAACAGCGGCACGGCAAGGCCATAATTCCATCTGTTGAAATCGTTTGATCATATGTATATGTTGGTTAGAATGTTCCATGTACATTTCTTCTATTTGGTTGAAAACTGTTGCTGGCCTCTTTCGGAACACAGTTTTTCTGAGTTAACAAGGAAGGGCAACAGGAACTTTTTGAAAGACATTCGTGAGAAACAAGATAGCACCTATACCTTCAATTCAAAGAGCTACATCTGTACTTACAGTAGTATTTGCGCTACTGTTCATGGAAAACCAGAGGTGTCCAGACATTACTGTCTCTGCTTCTGCCTTCAATGGTAATGCGACCGGTGACTATCTCACACAATTCAGGCCATCACCACACGGACAGATAAGAGAAAGCAAGAACTTCTGTTATAATTGCTGGAAATGTTCATGTTTTCTCCCGTTTCAAAGAATGATTCTTTACCAGATAGAAATTACAGGCTTGTCCTCTTTGAACACACGGTACTTTCTGAGTTTCACAGTGAATTAGCAAGAAACGAAGTAGGAAACAACTGTGAACGGTGAAGTCACATATATTCCCTTTAGTGTGTCAGGTGAAGCACACTACCCAAAGACTCGAACGGTCTTGAAAGCAGTGTTTGCTCTTTAGTCTATTATCTAAACTCGAAAGTTCACTGAAACATACAATGGAGTACATCAACAACGCCACGGCAAGGCCATAATTCCATCTGTTGAAATCGTTTGATCATATGTATATGTTGGTTAGAATGTTCCATGTACATTTCTTCTATTTGGTTGAAAACTGTTGCTGGCCTCTTTCGGAACACAGTTTTTCTGAGTTAACAAGGAAGGGCAACAGGAAATTTTTGAAAGACATTCGTGAGAAACAAGATAGCACCTATAACTTCAATTCAAAGAGCTACATCTGTACTTACAGTAGTATTTGCGCTACTGTTCACGGAAAACCAGAGGTGTCCAGACATTACTGTCTCTGCTTCTGCCTTCAATGGCAATGCGACCGGTGACTATCTCACACAATTCAGGCCATCACCACACGGACAGAGAAGAGAAAGCAATAACTTCTGTTATAATTGCTGGAAATGTTCATGTTTTCTCCCGTTTCAAAGAATGATTCTTTACCAGATAGAAATTACAGGCTTGTCCTCTTTGAACACACGGTACTTTCTGAGTTTCACAGTGAATTAGCAAGAAACGAAGTAGGAAACAACTGTGAACGGTGAAGTCACATATATTCCCTTTAGTGTGTCAGGTGAAGCACACTACCCAAAGACTATAACTGTCTTGAAAGCAGTGCTTGCTCTTTAGTCTATTGTATAAACTCGAAAGTTCACTGAAGCACACAATGGAGCAGAACAACAACAGCACGGCAAGGCCATAATTCCATCTGTTGAAATCGTTTGATCATATGTATATGTTGGTTAGAATGTTCCATGTACATTTCTTCTATTTGGTTGAAAACTGTTGCTGGCCTCTTTCGGAACACAGTTTTTCTGAGTTAACAAGGAAGGGCAACGGGAAATTTTTGAAAGACATTCGTGAGAAACAAGATAGCACCTATACCTTCAATTCAAAGAGCTACATCTGTACTTACAGTAGTATTTGCGCTACTGTTCATGGAAAACCAGAGGTGTCCAGACATTACTGTCTCTGCTTCTGCCTTCAATGGCAATGCGACCGGTGACTATCTCACACAATTCAGGCCATCACCACACGGACAGAGAAGAGAAAGCAAGAACTTCTGTTATAATTGTTGGAAATGTTCATGTTTTCTCCCGTTTCAAAGAATGATTCTTTACCAGATAGAAATTACAGGCTTGTCCTCTTTGAACACACGGTACTTTCTGAGTTTCACAGTGAATTAGCAAGAAACGAAGTAGGAAACAACTGTGAACGGTGAAGTCACATATATTCCCTTTAGTGTGTCCGGTGAAGCACACTACCCAAAGACTCGAACGGTCTTGAAAGCAGTGTTTGCTCTTTAATCTATTATCTAAACTCGAAAGTTCACTGAAACATACAATGGAGTACATCAACAACGGCACGGCAAGGCCATAATTCCATCTGTTGAAATCGTTTGATCATACGTATATGTTGGTTAGAATGTTCCATGTACATTTCTTCTATTTGGTTGAAAACTGTTGCTGGCCTCTTTCGGAACACAGTTTTTCTGAGTTAACAAGGAAGGGCAACAGGAACTTTTTGAAAGACATTCGTGAGAAACAAGATAGCACCTATACCTTCAATTCAAAGAGCTACATCTGTACTTACAGTAGTATTTGCGCTACTGTTCATGGAAAACCAGAGGTGTCCAGACATTACTGTCTCTGATTCTGCCTTCAATTGCAATGCGACCGGTGACTATCTCACACAATTCAGGCCATCACCACACGGACAGAGAAGAGAAAGCAATAACTTCTGTTATAATTGCTGGAAATGTTCATGTTTTCTCCCGTTTCAAAGAATGATTCTTTACCAGATAGAAATTACAGGCTTGTCCTCTTTGAACACACGGTACTTTCTGAGTTTCACAGTGAATTAGCAAGAAACGAAGTAGAAAACAACTGTGAACGGTGAAGTCACATATATTCCCTTTATTGTGTCAGGTGAAGCACACTACCCAAAAGACTCGAACGGTCTTGAAAGCAGTGTTTGCTCTTTAGTCTATTGTATAAATTCGAAAGTTCACTGAAACATACAATGGAGTACATCAACAGCGGCACGGCAAGGCCATAATTCCATCTGTTGAAATCGTTTGATCATATGTATATGTTGGTTAGAATGTTCCATGTACATTTCTTCTATTTGGTTGAAAACTGTTGCTGGCCTCTTTCGGAACACAGTTTTTCTGAGTTAACAAGGAAGGGCAACAGGAACTTTTTGAAAGACATTCGTGAGAAACAAGATAGCACCTATACCTTCAATTCAAAGAGCTACATCTGTACTTACAGTAGTATTTGCGCTACTGTTCATGGAAAACCAGAGGTGTCCAGACATTACTGTCTCTGCTTCTGCCTTCAATGGCAATGCGACCGGTGACTATCTCACACAATTCAGGCCATCACCACACGGACAGATAAGAGAAAGCAATAACTTCTGTTATAATTGCTGGAAATGTTCATGTTTTCTCCCGTTTCAAAGAATGATTCTTTCCCAGATAGAAATTACAGGCTTGTCCTCTTTGAACACACGGTACTTTCTGAGTTTCACAGTGAATTAGCAAGAAACGAAGTAGGAAACAACTGTGAACGGTGAAGTCACATATATTCCCTTTAGTGTGTCAGGTGAAGCACACTACCCAAAGACTCGAACGGTCTTGAAAGCAGTGTTTGCTCTTTAGTCTATTATCTAAACTCGAAAGTTCACTGAAACATACAATGGAGTACATCAACAACGCCACGGCAAGGCCATAATTCCATCTGTTGAAATCGTTTGATCATATGTATATGTTGGTTAGAATGTTCCATGTACATTTCTTCTATTTGGTTGAAAACTGTTGCTGGCCTCTTTCGGAACACAGTTTTTCTGAGTTAACAAGGAAGGGCAACAGGAAATTTTTGAAAGACATTCGTGAGAAACAAGATAGCACCTATAACTTCAATTCAAAGAGCTACATCTGTACTTACAGTAGTATTTGCGCTACTGTTCACGGAAAACCAGAGGTGTCCAGACATTACTGTCTCTGCTTCTGCCTTCAATGGCAATGCGACCGGTGACTATCTCACACAATTCAGGCCATCACCACACGGACAGAGAAGAGAAAGCAATAACTTCTGTTATAATTGCTGGAAATGTTCATGTTTTCTCCCGTTTCAAAGAATGATTCTTTACCAGATAGAAATTACAGGCTTGTCCTCTTTGAACACACGGTACTTTCTGAGTTTCACAGTGAATTAGCAAGAAACGAAGTAGGAAACAACTGTGAACGGTGAAGTCACATATATTCCCTTTAGTGTTTCAGGTGAAGCACACTACCCAAAGACTATAACTGTCTTGAAAGCAGTGCTTGCTCTTTAGTCTATTGTATAAACTCGAAAGTTCACTGAAGCACACAATGGAGCAGAACAACAACAGCACGGCAAGGCCATAATTCCATCTGTTGAAATCGTTTGATCATACGTATATGTTGGTTAGAATGTTCCATGTACATTTCTTCTATTTGGTTGAAAACTGTTGCTGGCCTCTTTCGGAACACAGTTTTTCTGAGTTAACAAGGAAGGGCAACAGGAACTTTTTGAAAGACATTCGTGAGAAACAAGATAGCACCTATACCTTCAATTCAAAGAGCTACATCTGTACTTACAGTAGTATTTGCGCTACTGTTCATGGAAAACCAGAGGTGTCCAGACATTACTGTCTCTGCTTCTGCCTTCAATGGTAATGCGACCGGTGACTATCTCACACAATTCAGGCCATCACCACACGGACAGATAAGAGAAAGCAATAACTTCTGTTATAATTGCTGGAAATGTTCATGTTTTCTCCCGTTTCAAAGAATGATTCTTTCCCAGATAGAAATTAGAGGCTTGTCCTCTTTGAAAACACGGTACTTTCTGAGTTTCACAGTGAATTAGCAAGAAACGAAGTAGGAAACAACTGTGAACGGTTAAGTCACATATATTCCCTTTAGTGTGTCAGGTGAAGCACACTACCCAAAGACTCGAACGGTCTTGAAAGCAGTGTTTGCTCTTTAATCTATTATCTAAACTCGAAAGTTCACTGAAACATACAATGGAGTACATCAACAACGCCACGGCAAGGCCATAATTCCATCTGTTGAAATCGTTTGATCATATGTATATGTTGGTTAGAATGTTCCATGTACATTTCTTCTATTTGGTTGAAAACTGTTGCTGGCCTCTTTCGGAACACAGTTTTTCTGAGTTAACAAGGAAGGGCAACAGGAACTTTTTGAAAGACATTCGTGAGAAACAAGATAGCACCTATACCTTCAATTCAAAGAGCTACATCTGTACTTACAGTAGTATTTGCGCTACTGTTCACGGAAAACCAGAGGTGTCCAGACATTACTGTCTCTGCTTCTGCCTTCAATGGCAATGCGACCGGTGACTATCTCACACAATTCAGGCCATCACCACACGGACAGAGAAGAGAAAGCAAGAACTTCTGTTATAATTGTTGGAAATGTTCATGTTTTCTCCCGTTTCAAAGAATGATTCTTTACCAGATAGAAATTACAGGCTTGTCCTCTTTGAACACACGGTACTTTCTGAGTTTCACAGTGAATTAGCAAGAAACGAAGTAGGAAACAACTGTGAACGGTGAAGTCACATATATTCCCTTTAGTGTGTCAGGTGAAGCACACTACCCAAAAGACTCGAACGGTCTTGGAAGCAGTGTTTACTCTTTAGTCTATTGTATAAATTCGAAAGTTCACTGAAACATACAATGGAGTACATCAACAGCGGCACGGCAAGGCCATAATTCCATCTGTTGAAATCGTTTGATCATATGTATATGTTGGTTAGAATGTTCCATGTACATTTCTTCTATTTGGTTGAAAACTGTTGCTGGCCTCTTTCGGAACACAGTTTTTCTGAGTTAACAAGGAAGGGCAACAGGAACTTTTTGAAAGACATTCGTGAGAAATAAGATAGCACCTATACCTTCAATTCAAAGAGCTACATCTGTACTTACAGTAGTATTTGCGCTACTGTTCATGGAAAACCAGAGGTGTCCAGACATTACTGTCTCTGCTTCTGCCTTCAATGGTAATGCGACCGGTGACTATCTCACACAATTCAGGCCATCACCACACGGACAGATAAGAGAAAGCAAGAACTTCTGTTATAATTGCTGGAAATGTTCATGTTTTCTCCCGTTTCAAAGAATGATTCTTTACCAGATAGAAATTACAGGCTTGTCCTCTTTGAACACACGGTACTTTCTGAGTTTCACAGTGAATTAGCAAGAAACGAAGTAGGAAACAACTGTGAACGGTGAAGTCACATATATTCCCTTTAGTGTGTCAGGTGAAGCACACTACCCAAAGACTCGAACGGTCTTGAAAGCAGTGTTTGCTCTTTAATCTATTATCTAAACTCGAAAGTTCACTGAAACATACAATGGAGTACATCAACAACGGCACGGCAAGGCCATAATTCCATCTGTTGAAATCGTTTGATCATATGTATATGTTGGTTAGAATGTTCCATGTACATTTCTTCTATTTGGTTGAAAACTGTTGCTGGCCTCTTTCGGAACACAGTTTTTCTGAGTTAACAAGGAAGGGCAACAGGAAATTTTTGAAAGACATTCGTGAGAAACAAGATAGCACCTATAACTTCAATTCAAAGAGCTACATCTGTACTTACAGTAGTATTTGCGCTACTGTTCACGGAAAACCAGAGGTGTCCAGACATTACTGTCTCTGCTTCTGCCTTCAATGGCAATGCGACCGGTGACTATCTCACACAATTCAGGCCATCACCACACGGACAGAGAAGAGAAAGCAATAACTTCTGTTATAATTGCTGGAAATGTTCATGTTTTCTCCCGTTTCAAAGAATGATTCTTTACCAGATAGAAATTACAGGCTTGTCCTCTTTGAACACACGGTACTTTCTGAGTTTCACAGTGAATTAGCAAGAAACGAAGTAGGAAACAACTGTGAACGGTGAAGTCACATATATTCCCTTTAGTGTGTCAGGTGAAGCACACTACCCAAAGACTATAACTGTCTTGAAAGCAGTGCTTGCTCTTTAGTCTATTGTATAAACTCGAAAGTTCACTGAAGCACACAATGGAGCAGAACAACAACAGCACGGCAAGGCCATAATTCCATCTGTTGAAATCGTTTGATCATATGTATATGTTGGTTAGAATGTTCCATGTACATTTCTTCTATTTGGTTGAAAACTGTTGCTGGCCTCTTTCGGAACACAGTTTTTCTGAGTTAACAAGGAAGGGCAACGGGAAATTTTTGAAAGACATTCGTGAGAAACAAGATAGCACCTATACCTTCAATTCAAAGAGCTACATCTGTACTTACAGTAGTATTTGCGCTACTGTTCATGGAAAACCAGAGGTGTCCAGACATTACTGTCTCTGCTTCTGCCTTCAATGGCAATGCGACCGGTGACTATCTCACACAATTCAGGCCATCACCACACGGACAGAGAAGAGAAAGCAAGAACTTCTGTTATAATTGTTGGAAATGTTCATGTTTTCTCCCGTTTCAAAGAATGATTCTTTACCAGATAGAAATTACAGGCTTGTCCTCTTTGAACACACGGTACTTTCTGAGTTTCACAGTGAATTAGCAAGAAACGAAGTAGGAAACAATTGTGAACGGTGAAGTCACATATATTCCCTTTAGTGTGTCAGGTGAAGCACACTACCCAAAGACTCGAACGGTCTTGAAAGCAGTGTTTGCTCTTTAATCTATTATCTAAACTCGAAAGTTCACTGAAACATACAATGGAGTACATCAACAACGGCACGGCAAGGCCATAATTCCATCTGTTGAAATCGTTTGATCATACGTATATGTTGGTTAGAATGTTCCATGTACATTTCTTCTATTTGGTTGAAAACTGTTGCTGGCCTCTTTCGGAACACAGTTTTTCTGAGTTAACAAGGAAGGGCAACAGGAACTTTTTGAAAGACATTCGTGAGAAACAAGATAGCACCTATACCTTCAATTCAAAGAGCTACATCTGTACTTACAGTAGTATTTGCGCTACTGTTCACGGAAAACCAGAGGTGTCCAGACATTACTGTCTCTGATTCTGCCTTCAATTGCAATGCGACCGGTGACTATCTCACACAATTCAGGCCATCACCACACGGACAGAGAAGAGAAAGCAATAACTTCTGTTATAATTGCTGGAAATGTTCATGTTTTCTCCCGTTTCAAAGAATGATTCTTTACCAGATAGAAATTACAGGCTTGTCCTCTTTGAACACACGGTACTTTCTGAGTTTCACAGTGAATTAGCAAGAAACGAAGTAGGAAACAACTGTGAACGGTGAAGTCACATATATTCCCTTTAGTGTGTCAGGTGAAGCACACTACCCAAAGACTCGAACGGTCTTGAAAGCAGTGTTTGCTCTTTAATCTATTATCTAAACTCGAAAGTTCACTGAAACATACAATGGAGTACATCAACAACGGCACGGCAAGGCCATAATTCCATCTGTTGAAATCGTTTGATCATATGTATATGTTGGTTAGAATGTTCCATGTACATTTCTTCTATTTGGTTGAAAACTGTTGCTGGCCTCTTTCGGAACACAGTTTTTCTGAGTTAACAAGGAAGGGCAACGGGAACTTTTTGAAAGACATTCGTGAGAAACAAGATAGCACCTATACCTTCAATTCAAAGAGCTACATCTGTACTTACAGTAGTATTTGCGCTACTGTTCACGGAAAACCAGAGGTGTCCAGACATTACTGTCTCTGCTTCTGCCTTCAATGGCAATGCGACCGGTGACTATCTCACACAATTCAGGCCATCACCACACGGACAGAGAAGAGAAAGCAAGAACTTCTGTTATAATTGTTGGAAATGTTCATGTTTTCTCCCGTTTCAAAGAATGATTCTTTACCAGATAGAAATTACAGGCTTGTCCTCTTTGAACACACGGTACTTTCTGAGTTTCACAGTGAATTAGCAAGAAACGAAGTAGGAAACAACTGTGAACGGTGAAGTCACATATATTCCCTTTAGTGTGTCAGGTGAAGCACACTACCCAAAGACTCGAACGGTCTTGAAAGCAGTGTTTGCTCTTTAATCTATTATCTAAACTCGAAAGTTCACTGAAACATACAATGGAGTACATCAACAACGGCACGGCAAGGCCATAATTCCATCTGTTGAAATCGTTTGATCATACGTATATGTTGGTTAGAATGTTCCATGTACATTTCTTCTATTTGGTTGAAAACTGTTGCTGGCCTCTTTCGGAACACAGTTTTTCTGAGTTAACAAGGAAGGGCAACAGGAACTTTTTGAAAGACATTCGTGAGAAACAAGATAGCACCTATACCTTCAATTCAAAGAGCTACATCTGTACTTACAGTAGTATTTGCGCTACTGTTCATGGAAAACCAGAGGTGTCCAGACATTACTGTCTCTGCTTCTGCCTTCAATGGTAATGCGACCGGTGACTATCTCACACAATTCAGGCCATCACCACACGGACAGATAAGAGAAAGCAATAACTTCTGTTATAATTGCTGGAAATGTTCATGTTTTCTCCCGTTTCAAAGAATGATTCTTTCCCAGATAGAAATTAGAGGCTTGTCCTCTTTGAACACACGGTACTTTCTGAGTTTCACAGTGAATTAGCAAGAAACGAAGTAGGAAACAACTGTGAACGGTGAAGTCACATATATTCCCTTTAGTGTGTCAGGTGAAGCACACTACCCAAAGACTCGAACGGTCTTGAAAGCAGTGTTTGCTCTTTAATCTATTATCTAAACTCGAAAGTTCACTGAAACATACAATGGAGTACATCAACAACGGCACGGCAAGGCCATAATTCCATCTGTTGAAATCGTTTGATCATATGTATATGTTGGTTAGAATGTTCCATGTACATTTCTTCTATTTGGTTGAAAACTGTTGCTGGCCTCTTTCGGAACACAGTTTTTCTGAGTTAACAAGGAAGGGCAACGGGAAATTTTTGAAAGACATTCGTGAGAAACAAGATAGCACCTATACCTTCAATTCAAAGAGCTACATCTGTACTTACAGTAGTATTTGCGCTACTGTTCATGGAAAACCAGAGGTGTCCAGACATTACTGTCTCTGCTTCTGCCTTCAATGGCAATGCGACCGGTGACTATCTCACACAATTCAGGCCATCACCACACGGACAGAGAAGAGAAAGCAAGAACTTCTGTTATAATTGCTGGAAATGTTCATGTTTACTCCCGTTTCAAAGAATGATTCTTTACCAGATAGAAATTACAGGCTTGTCCTCTTTGAACACACGGTACTTTCTGAGTTTCACAGTGAATTAGCAAGAAACGAAGTAGAAAACAACTGTGAACGGTGAAGTCACATATATTCCCTTTAGTGTGTCCGGTGAAGCACACTACCCAAAGAATATAACTGTCTTGAAAGCAGTGTTTGCTCTTTAGTCTATTATCTAATCTCGAAAGTTCACTGAAACATAGAATGGAGTACATCAACAACGGCACGGCAAGGCCATAACTCCATCTGTTGAAATCGTTTGATCATATGTATATGTTGGTTAGAATGTTCCATGTACATTTCTTCTATTTGGTTGAAAACTGTTGCTGGCCTCTTTCGGAACACAGTTTTTCTGAGTTAACAAGGAAGGGCAACAGGAACTTTTTGAAAGACATTCGTGAGAAACAAGATAGCACCTATACCTTCAATTCAAAGAGCTACATCTGTACTTACAGTAGTATTTGCGCTACTGTTCATGGAAAACCAGAGGTGTCCAGACATTACTGTCTCTGCTTCTGCCTTCAATGGCAATGCGACCGGTGACTATCTCACACAATTCAGGCCATCACCACACGGACAGAGAAGAGAAAGCAAGAACTTCTGTTATAATTGTTGGAAATGTTCATGTTTTCTCCCGTTTCAAAGAATGATTCTTTACCAGATAGAAATTACAGGCTTGTCCTCTTTGAACACACGGTACTTTCTGAGTTTCACAGTGAATTAGCAAGAAACGAAGTAGGAAACAACTGTGAACGGTGAAGTCACATATATTCCCTTTAGTGTGTCAGGTGAAGCACACTACCCAAAGACTCGAACGGTCTTGAAAGCAGTGTTTGCTCTTTAGTCTATTATCTAAACTCGAAAGTTCACTGAAACATACAATGGAGTACATCAACAACGCCACGGCAAGGCCATAATTCCATCTGTTGAAATCGTTTGGTCATATGTATATGTTGGTTAGAATGTTCCATGTACATTTCTTCTATTTGGTTGAAAACTGTTGCTGGCCTCTTTCGGAACACAGTTTTTCTGAGTTAACAAGGAAGGGCAACAGGAACTTTTTGAAAGACATTCGTGAGAAACAAGATAGCACCTATAACTTCAATTCAAAGAGCTACATCTGTACTTACAGTAGTATTTGCGCTACTGTTCACGGAAAACCAGAGGTGTCCAGACATTACTGTCTCTGCTTCTGCCTTCAATGGCAATGCGACCGGTGACTATCTCACACAATTCAGGCCATCACCACACGGACAGAGAAGAGAAAGCAATAACTTCTGTTATAATTGCTGGAAATGTTCATGTTTTCTCCCGTTTCAAAGAATGATTCTTTACCAGATAGAAATTACAGGCTTGTCCTCTTTGAACACACGGTACTTTCTGAGTTTCACAGTGAATTAGCAAGAAACGAAGTAGGAAACAACTGTGAACGGTGAAGTCACATATATTCCCTTTAGTGTGTCAGGTGAAGCACACTACCCAAAGACTCGAACGGTCTTGAAAGCAGTGTTTGCTCTTTAATCTATTATCTAAACTCGAAAGTTCACTGAAACATACAATGGAGTACATCAACAACGGCACGGCAAGGCCATAATTCCATCTGTTGAAATCGTTTGATCATATGTATATGTTGGTTAGAATGTTCCATGTACATTTCTTCTATTTGGTTGAAAACTGTTGCTGGTCTCTTTCGGAACACAGTTTTTCTGAGTTAACAAGGAAGGGCAACGGGAAATTTTTGAAAGACATTCGTGAGAAACAAGATAGCACCTATACCTTCAATTCAAAGAGCTACATCTGTACTTACAGTAGTATTTGCGCTACTGTTCATGGAAAACCAGAGGTGTCCAGACATTACTGTCTCTGCTTCTGCCTTCAATGGCAATGCGACCGGTGACTATCTCACACAATTCAGGCCATCACCACACGGACAGAGAAGAGAAAGCAAGAACTTCTGTTATAATTGTTGGAAAAGTTCATGTTTTCTCCCGTTTCAAAGAATGATTCTTTACCAGATAGAAATTACAGGCTTGTCCTCTTTGAACACACGGTACTTTCTGAGTTTCACAGTGAATTAGCAAGAAACGAAGTAGGAAACAACTGTGAACGGTGAAGTCACATATATTCCCTTTAGTGTGTCAGGTGAAGCACACTACCCAAAGACTCGAACGGTCTTGAAAGCAGTGTTTGCTCTTTAATCTATTATCTAAACTCGAAAGTTCACTGAAACATACAATGGAGTACATCAACAACGGCACGGCAAGGCCATAATTCCATCTGTTGAAATCGTTTGATCATACGTATATGTTGGTTAGAATGTTCCATGTACATTTCTTCTATTTGGTTGAAAACTGTTGCTGGCCTCTTTCGGAACACAGTTTTTCTGAGTTAACAAGGAAGGGCAACAGGAACTTTTTGAAAGACATTCGTGAGAAACAAGATAGCACCTATACCTTCAATTCAAAGAGCTACATCTGTACTTACAGTAGTATTTGCGCTACTGTTCATGGAAAACCAGAGGTGTCCAGACATTACTGTCTCTGCTTCTGCCTTCAATGGCAATGCGACCGGTGACTATCTCACACAATTCAGGCCATCACCACACGGACAGAGAAGAGAAAGCAAGAACTTCTGTTATAATTGTTGGAAAAGTTCATGTTTTCTCCCGTTTCAAAGAATGATTCTTTACCAGATAGAAATTACAGGCTTGTCCTCTTTGAACACACGGTACTTTCTGAGTTTCACAGTGAATTAGCAAGAAACGAAGTAGAAAACAACTGTGAACGGTGAAGTCACATATATTCCCTTTAGTGTGTCCGGTGAAGCACACTACCCAAAGAATATAACTGTCTTGAAAGCAGTGTTTGCTCTTTAGTCTATTATCTAATCTCGAAAGTTCACTGAAACATACAATGGAGTACATCAACAACGGCACGGCAAGGCCATAACTCCATCTGTTGAAATCGTTTGATCATATGTATATGTTGGTTAGAATGTTCCATGTACATTTCTTCTATTTGGTTGAAAACTGTTGCTGGCCTCTTTCGGAACACAGTTTTTCTGAGTTAACAAGGAAGGGCAACAGGAACTTTTTGAAAGACATTCGTGAGAAACAAGATAGCACCTATACCTTCAATTCAAAGAGCTACATCTGTACTTACAGTAGTATTTGCGCTACTGTTCATGGAAAACCAGAGGTGTCCAGACATTACTGTCTCTGCTTCTGCCTTCAATGGTAATGCGACCGGTGACTATCTCACACAATTCAGGCCATCACCACACGGACAGATAAGGGAAAGCAATAACTTCTGTTATAATTGCTGGAAATGTTCATGTTTTCTCCCGTTTCAAAGAATGATTCTTTACCAGATAGAAATTAGAGGCTTGTCCTCTT